>NC_091399.1:25303726-30103726 GCF_032191515.1 Phaenicophaeus curvirostris
TGGGACTTCTCAGCTTATTGGTTTCAACAAAAGGACTGGAGAAGGCATGACATGGGTAGCATTATTGGAAGCAGTCATTAAAGTGTTTACCATGTTATCTGAATTTTTAAATACCACCAAACTGTGGGATTTTAATAGATCAAAGAAAGATTTGGGGTTTTTTATTCAGGAAAAAATATTGCTCATTTTAACAGTATTTTTTTCATAGGTTTCTCACTCACAGCCTGAATGAATCTGCAGATTGTTGTGCTCATAACAGGCATATCTATTAATACTGTGAGGAGTTATTTTGCAGCATGTTCCTACTTTTTACGGCACGTGATTTCATAACGTGCACTGTTTTGTGTGGAGAGTGAAAAACCTTAAGACCTTCTCCAGAAACACTGGCCCTGAACAGTTGAATGTGCTTCTTCCAAAAAAGTTTGGAAGTTTTTTTTTCTTACATTTTTTACAGAGTAACTTCTAATTACTAGTGATTACAAGGAGAACCTTTCTATCCTGGTCTTCCATTTTTACTATCGGAGAAAACCATAGGAAAAAGTAACAAAAATAAAAGTCTACATAGAAAATTGTGATTATCTATGTACATATTTCTGACTATGAAGACTGTATCTGAACAAAAAAGAGCTGTCTTCAACTGTTAGAAATCTCTACTGTCTTATTATAGGGCCAGCTGGGAATATTTTGACGGAACATTTTATCAGAGATTATAAAATGCCAATGCGTCCGAGCAAAATGTTTTAGAGAAACCTGACAAATTTGACAATTTTATTGCAGGAAGGAAAAAGCTTTTTCTGTTAAGGTCAAAAAATTTTGTTTTGACACTTTCAAACTGAAATGTTTGGCAAGTATTTTTAATGATTTTTATTTGAAAATTTGTTTTGTATTGAAGCTAAGCCTTCAAATCAGAGTAAAAAGGAGAACAGAAATTGTTTCATGGAAAGTTTTGAAAGAATCATCATCGTACCCAGTGTGGTACATGATGAAAAACACTGAACTTCTAGATAGACATTTGCTTCATGGGGAATTCCATATCAGTTTGAAAGTACCTGGATTAATACAGCTGAAAATTTAATTCCCCTAAGGCTTCCTTTACACCAAAGAGAGAATTTCCTGAATCACTAGGGAGCCGTAAATAGATAACAGCAAGAAAAGATGCTAATTATGATTGCTACAAAAAGAGGTGTATGAACATACGTATTCACCCGTGTGTGTAAATGTAGTTCTACAGCAGATGAAATTTTCTGGTGAACTTTAAGAGTGGAAATTGCCTTCTAATGCCTCGGTGCAAAGAAAATTTAAAAGGGTGGGTGATGCTGACCCTCTTTTGGCTTCAACTTAAACTTTCTATTGAAGAAGAAAGATTTGATTTCACTGGTTTGTTAATGCTTTTTTTATGTGGGGCTGGAAGGTTGCGCCAAAGTCTCGGTTATAATGGGTTATTAATATTGCCAACACTGTCTCACTCAGAGAGCAAACTGATGAAAGTGCTCTGTCCAGTGAGTGCACTGCAGTTAACTCTATTCCAGAAAGCTACAGCAAAAGAAGTTATTCTGAACGGTGTTCTACAGTTTTCAGAGCTGTACCAGACACTAATGTTGCATGCATTTAAAATATCTCCCTCTGTACTCTTTCTGTCCAAAAAGCCTTTGCAATGAATGTGTTGAGAGGGAAATGGGCTGAAAATCGCAACAAATGCAGAATGGAACTGATAAAAGCAGAAAGCATGGTTTGTATTAGAGACTGAGACACTATAAATTCCATTCATGTGTGTTATCTGAAAAGGCAATTTTGCAAGCAGTAAAAATCCAGCACCAAGTATTAAAATATGTCTGTGTGATATGATGCGCACTCCCCTAGACAAGTCTGTTGACCCTTCCTTTCTACAGTTTTCCCTTTCCTTTGGAACCGTTGAGGGGATGAAGGTCATTTTTTTTTTGTTTTGTTTCAGAATGAGAAGCTTTGTGCTTCCTTTACATAGATTTCCAGACTACACTTTCTGATTCTCTGTCAACTTTTACCTCAAGCTTCCCTTTCATTTTTTTTTACCTCAGTTTGCCGTTTTGCCTTTTGCTTTAAGCCTGCCTCTTTTCTTTCACTCCCCACAGATCTTCCTCCTTTTTTTCCTGATGTCACCACCCCTCTGTCTTTGAATGCTTTCCCACCTCTTTTAATGCAAACATGCCTGGGTTTGACATACTTGCTGTTGCTCCTATCCTCCACACTGGTGATATATGTGTAGAAAACTGTTCTTAATAAATATAATCTGTAATAAAAACTCAGTTATATAAAAAAACTACGTATCTAAACCCATTTTTTTTTTGTGGCACAATAAAGGAAAATGTGTTTCCTGAGTAAATGGGGCACAAGTTGCTTTATTCTTTTCATAGCTGGCATTAAAATCAGAAAAAGCTCTAGTCTGGCTGGGTGGCAGGTTTTTCATAGGGAAACATTTTAAGTCTCATAGTGTTTGGCAACTATGCTCCTTAGCAAATGCATGTCTCCTTCCAGGAATCTCCAAAACTGAAAAGGGAAGAGATATACAGTTCGGCTTGGATTTGCACTATAGGCTACTCTTTTTCCTTTTCCTTCTCCTTCTCTAATAGAGCTGTATCATTCATGTAAGCACTTAGGAAATCCTTAGAAGAACTTCTTGTAAAATTCTCCTCAAATGAAACCTAGATTTGCTCCTGTTAGAGTTACAGATGTAGTAGGATCAAAGTCCAAAGATCTAAGGTTGATGAGACTTAATATTTTAGTTTCTAGGCATTTTGGAGACCACCTGGGTACTGTCACAGGACATTCAACTACCTTTTAATAAAAAATTGTCTAGAGTTTCTCATTTCATTTAAAACTCAGTTCTTTTTTGACCTGAAAATCCCATGGAATATTGCAGCAAGATCTGGTCAATTAATTTGGCCATGTAGGAAATATGACAATTCTGATGTCTGATGCAATCAGAACACAGGAGTAATTAAACATATCTCACTTACATGATTATTCAAAATTCTAGGTTTTTATCAGGTAAATCATGATTTAGGAAATTTGAACTTTTTTTTTTCTTTTATTGAGAAGGAACATACTTTCTGCATTTTCCACTGCTCCCTCCTATCCTTTGAAAAAAGCACTTTCTGAACATGTGCTAATGAAATCACGATACCATCACCATAATAATGCATCAGTTCACCCAGGAATGCCTACTTTGGGTGTCTATATATTTATTAAAACCCACACATGTAAATATATATAGTTATGTAAGATTGTAGCCATTTAAGACTTACTCCATATTTGAGATTACTGAACTTTTAATCTTTTCATTTCTTTTTAGAATAAAAGATAATCAGATGGATGGTCTCTGTTAGATTGTAAAAAAAAAAAAGGAGGCTAACGTATCTGTTAAGAATATCAAGTTTCATGATTAATGTATAGATCCAAGTTATGTTTGGAGAAAGACATTAACACATCTTACCATAAAAATATGCACCGTTCCAGAAAACCGCAGGTCTTCACGAATTTCTAAAATTATTGAGATTACAATGAATTGTCCTTTAACTATGATCTTTGGAGAATTAAGGATGCTGCAGCAAATTAATAGACTGTTTTCCCTATTCAAATATCTGTAGTGAAGTCATTATCTAAAGGCTTGAAGTTCCATTGTGTTTAAAATTAAGCAAACTGCAGCTGCTTTGGGAATGAAATTGCAGTAACTATTTTGAAGCGTGCAGCATAATGTTAATAGTTTAAGACAGTAGATATGATTGACTGTCCTTATTTTGAACCGTGGATTTAAGCTTAGGCACAAAGCTGTAACCACCTTCGCTATAACCAGGACCGTAGGTCTGAAGCACTGCAGCTCTTTCTTGTTTAATAACTTTAAATAATTATGTACTTGTTACACATCTTATCTAAAACCCTAGAACATACCAGGATGGTGCTAGTATCCACTAAGTGTCACTATATTTGCACATTTATGGAGCCAGACAGTAAGTAACATTACACGTTGGATTACCTATATTGCTGTTCACGACCCTTGTAGACCCTGTATGAAAATTTCAGCAACATTTAACTGCTGACCTTATGACAGGATCACAGCATGTGGCTCTGTAGCTGTAAGATACTGTTTGAATAAATATTCCTGTTTTATTTCCAACACAGTTTAAACACCAGCACTATCTTTCTAAAAAGACAGTTATTGGAGCACATTAGCCATTAGAAACACTAGCCTATAGAATGACAGAAAGTCATAACTGATGTTCCGTTGTTCTATGGATTTTAGGAGACCTTTATTTAGGGCTTCTGTGGCCATCTCAATAAATAACTAAAATTAGTGAAAGTAGGTAAACCACTGAAATAATTATTCCAATAGCAATTATTATTTTTGAAATGTATTTCAATTCCTGATTAGGAATATCTGGTTTTGGAGGACATGGCACACATCTCAACATGGCATACAGTTGATTTTTAATCTAAAATTAACGTTACTTATCATAAATTTCCAATAGAGAGATGCTGAAAAATAGTTCATAATTACACTGAACATGACGGTGGACCTGCTTTTGAGACAGAATAGATTTATTCTGACCTCTGTCCCTGCACTTGGGTCTGGTGGTGACCACAGACAGGTAGGCAGTTGTTCAAACCTGTGGTGTTACACTCAGTGCCTATAAATAGCTAATTCTGTCTTCCCAAGTGAGGGGAACTCTGAAGTAATTTGAGAGCCCAACCATTTTCCAGCACTAGAATAATTATGAAAGAAAAAGTAGCTGGGGGAAAGGAAACTGATTAATATACTGGTTAATGGAGTAAATCATAATTACTAGATAAGAAGTAACCAGATTTTCATTGTTCTGTTTTATCCAGTAATTTATGATTACTCCAGACAGTATTAGAGAGAATAGCAAATTAAATTGAGAAACAGTGCCTAATGGGTGAAGCAAAGAAAAGTGAGTTACAATACCTAGGATCTCTGCTTGGTTCTGTCACTTCCTTACTGTGTAACCTTCAGCAAATTGTTCAGCCTGTGTTGCTCTACAACGTTGAGACTATCCATTAGACTTTTTAAAGTGAATATTCGGTCATGAAAGTCACTCCATACATGCAAAAGCTTGGTTTTTTATACAAAAATAATATCATTTCTTGTCTGTTACATCCCTCTGGTATAAATGAAACTGGTTTTTTTTTTCATGTTAATGTGAACAAACTCTAAATGGTGCTGTTAATGTGCTAGATACATAGATTTACTCAGAGGAAAAGCAGGTGAAGTAATAGCTGTCTTCTGAGCTGAGTAACTCCCCCAAAAGGGTTTATTAAGCTGGGTTACAGCTTTTCTACATTAACAGAAAACTATTGTCAGGTTATTAATGCACTGAAATAATTAACAACTGTGAAAACCAGTTGTGTTAAATTATTGTGTAAAGAAGTTATAACTAGAAGAAAATCTTTAAGTGTTTGGATAAAACAAGCTAAGATAACTATATCTGCTTTCATTAGAGTATAAAGGAGAATGATTTGTGACTCTTTGTGCACAGCTGTACCGAGTGGTTCAGTGTTTTGAATACACAGCTTTGTCAGTGATTAGATAGGCTTACTTACCATCAGTTTGACTGCTCCTAACTCCCTTTAGTGCAATAAAATTTTGTCATTCTTTGGATATAGAACTTGATAAATTTTTTTGCATTGATACAGTCTCTGGTTGACATACTTACATGAAGGTGAGAAAAGTCTATTATAGTTCTACATACATTTTTTTTCTAAACAGGCTGCACTTTTCCCTGATCAGTCAGTAGGTTTTGGGGCACTCTCAGCATCATGGTCCTACAGATCATCACGAGGAGGCAGGATGGGAATGTCCAGAGAAACCCTGGCTCTGCAGGCAGAGCTGGTGGCTTTGACACAACTTAGAGAAACACTGGCACTGCTCAGGCTTACCCATCAGGGATACAGTGACTCACTCCTGAAAGCATCTGTTTTTCAACAGACTACAACACCATTCCAGACAGACACAATCTATGTATGTCTGAATGGGATATTTACACTACATTTTAGGTTTAAAACACGATGCAAAGAAAAACACCCCATTTTCTGTGGCATTGTTCATTTCTTGGTATTCTGACTGAGTTTCAATTTTTTTAGCAAACTTCTCATTTACTTTCAAGTTTTTTCAGCTAATGTTGTTCTCCTTTTTAGCTATTTTAACATCCATTTTCCATTTAAAATGTCACTTCTTTTTTTTCTGCTAATTTTCAATGCCTAAAAATTCCATATTTTCTCTTTCAACTGGAAATCAATTAACGTCTTTTAAAATGACAATGTGTCTTCCTATGTGTTTTTCTTATTGATCCTCTTTCTTTTCCTCTGCATGTGTGAGATCTCACTCTTTGATGGCCTCAGTCTTTCAAAAGACCCATTCTTTCAAGATCACCTGCTGTAATCACACCCGCAGTTGGACAGTCTCAATAGGAAGCCCTAAAGAGAGTGGTCTACTTGACGAGAGTCCAGAAACAGTAGATATCAATTTATTATCTCTCTTTTCAATAGAAAACTAGTATTTTTTTTTCACTGATGAACTAAGCAAGGAGGAAACTTTAAGAAAAACACTTAAAAACAACTACATTCTTCGTCTTGTTCTTTCCTATTAAGCCCCAAACCTTTTGAATAACTGGGAGCTGAGGAGCTGAAACATAAATTCAGATAAGGACATTTATGTTTCAAGTTTGTGTTTTCTTCTCTTGTCTTTCCTGTTTTCACTACACAACTTTCTAGTTCCCCTTGCAGCAACCCTTATTGTTGTACATTTAAAATGACTTTAAAGAGAACATATTCAACTTACTGCATAAAAATTTACTACTTACACATTCCTGTTTCTATCTAAAATTGATTTCCTTCAGGCTGGATGTACTAAACCTCTTGGCACTTTTTACAAGGAATATCAGCTTTGGCATTAAGTATATGATCTGTGATGGGGTCAAAAATAACCATATAGAAAACAGGAGAGTGTGTACTATGCACTCCCTTGTTGAACTTAAAAAAAGCATTAAGAGATTCCACATGAAGAAGAGGAAAGTGAAGAGCATGTTTGGAAGAAAAGAATGTCCATTGTCTAAAATTATGAATGTTTTTTTCATAGCATTCTACGTTCTCTAGCCAAGAAAGTAATTTCCCCCAAAAAGATATCAGAACAGCCCCAGTCCAAAGACTCAAAGCCTGGTAAAAATTACTTGCTAAAACAGAGTTCTTGAAATTACTGTGCCTTATACTCCACTTGGATTAAAGGAAGAAGTTTCTTGTATTGGTTACTGGTGGTGTACTTCTCACACACTACTATTCTTATATTATAGCAGATAACTAGGATTTTCATTGAGTAGTCCATCAAAAATTCTACTGGCACCATAGCCTGGAGTCTGAAAAAAAGCAGCTCTTTTGAAGATTGAGTAAGAATTTCATACTAAATGACATAATATCTTTAGAGGCCTTATTTTATCATATAATGATATTCCATCCAACATCAATCTAGAGTCACCTATAATGTATTTCAAAGAATGAAACTGAAATGATGTTACAGTGGGGAACTACAATTTGCTCTCATAGGCAGGACATTCATGTCTGGTCTGCAGTAACTGCCTGCGGATATTTTTCATAGGATGGATTAGAAATAGACTATGTACTACACATAAAACCACAAAAATTTGAACTAAAGTCTAACAATATTATTCACAGCATGTACTTGTCTTCTCAGACAAAGTGGAACACAAGGTGGCCTTGGGAAGCCTGTGTTGATTCCGCTTATTTCTAATTGTTCCATCCTGCCATCTAAAAGGACAATTTATGAGGATATATTGACAGATTCTTGCAAATTAGATAGTTGTGTATATCTTGGTAGAATAAAACACGGGTGTTATTTCTTTCCTCTTCTAAATTTCAAGTGGAAAATTGAACAGGAATGTTTCAACTTTATACTTTTTGATTGACTTCCTTATGTGGAATCTGAGCAAGATGAATCATGTGTGCAAGATTTTGTGGGATTGAATTTGTTTACAGTGTGATTGCATATCCCATTTTGAATCTTATCCTAGCACACCTTCCACAAACAAAACACTGGTAATACACGTACAGCAGTGTATTCAAAAAATTCCAGCCTAAAGGGTAACCCCTGAAAAACTGATCCTTTTGTATCACCACATTTTGTTATGTCTCTGTTACAGGTGAAACCACTTAGGAATTTACCATTGCAGTGGGAACACCTGCTAGCAAAACAGTTTAACTGCAAGCTTTTCTATAGCTCAGTTCAGCTAACAAGCTGTTTTTAAATGACCTTCAGACAGCAGTGTAACACTTGTGGGATTTTTTGTGTTCCTCCTCTTGGGACATATAGTGGAGGGCTATTCATCAGTTATTAGGATTTCACCCTGTTGATGCCTGCTGTGAAAGCCAGGGGAACTTATAGCAATCTATCTTACGGTTTCTGTTTTTAAAAATAATTCTAATACAATTATCAGAGACACAGTTGCAAAGAAATAATGACGTACCGTGACATAAATCCTGATTTAACTCCCAGATTTGTCAGTTTTCATTGTTAAAATCTTGTATATTTTTTTCAGCTCACGTCGGTATATTGCAGTTAGCCAATCTTATTAATAACATGCATAACTGCAAAGAATACAATCCTTCATTTTCAAAGTCATTTTAAAAAATATTTGTTCACCATGAAACTTCTTTTAAACTATTCTTGACTTTTTTACAACACTGAATACACAAGCAGAAGATACAAATGTTGATGCCAATACTAAACCATTTGTTTGCAAAGAAATTCTGCAATGTAAACTGAATTTCTGAACTTTAATGTCTCTAAAATGACTCCACTTAGACATGTGTAAGTGTGATTCATGCTTCAAGACTGCTCACCTCACACAGAGTGATGTACTGTCACTATTTCATTCATTTTAAACACAGTATCCATAATGGTTTAGAGAGTAGACATCACCATAAATCAATGTTATTGGACTATATTTTCAAACAAAACATTTTACAGACGTAGACATCCCACATTCCATACTGATCATGGAACATTTGCGTGAAGGTCAGCTAAAGTCAGCCACAACTTATGGATTCATTTTGTGGAGGAATAAAAGATGCCCATGTATTTTTTCTGAGTACATTAAAAGTAGCTGAAATCTATGCAAGGTTTCTGTGTAGAATTTCTAATGGTCATAAGAGGTTTGTAAGGGCTGTAAAAGAAACAACATTAGGGAGACATGTAGGCACTTGAGGATGTTTTTTACTGATGAATCTCAGAAGGGACTCAGACACTCTGCTGGATTATATCACCACTTCTTGAAGCATGCAGAAATAGTAACAGCACTAAAATTTACTCCAGTGTGAACTTTGATTTATTAAAAGACACTTATATATTGTGTTTCTTAGAAACATAAAGAAAATCCAAGTAACTTAAATATGTGGTACCCTATCACAACAGTGACTCCTTTGTATATGAAAAGCAGGGCTGTTTGTCAGGCTTGGGAACTCTTCCCTGTTTCTGCAACACGGAGTGCTCCGGTTGTGTCTGCCTTCATGTTAAATTATGAGGTATCCTGCCTGCTCAGGTTGCATAGAAAGGGCCTGTGGATCAGGAAGATAATCAGTCTCTGGGGACTGGATTATGCTGCACAGCACACCCACGCTGTCAATGGTCCTCTGCTCTTTTTTCTTCTTTTTCGGTCTTTTTTCTTCCTCATAAAACTACCTGGGCAGGTGGGGATGGATCTGTCTCTCTTGATACTGGGTTAGCTGAGAAGTAGGCTTTTGTCTATTTGCCTGTGTTTTTCTCAAGGTTGATGGGGATGGATGAAGAGATGAACAAGCTGATGTGAACAGCTATTTCAGAGAAGTTATCCAGTCATCCCAGAGTAGTTCCTATTATTATTTAGCAGAACCTTTCTGGTTATACCAAGTTTGACAGCTCCTGACTTGGTCTACATTGAGCAATGAATTGGAACTTCTGCGCTGTGTGACTTAATGTAGAAATCTGCTGGACCAAAATCCAACTGTTTTTCCAGTTTTAATGTGCTTTGGCCTGATGTTTCTCATTAGGGGATTCTGAAGACTGAAGACAATAAGGTCTTTATATTAAGAAATACCCTTAATGTACTCAGATACACCTAGGGGAATCCTAGAGCAGTGAGTGTGCATATTTCTACACCTTCAACTAAAAGATCTGCTCTTACAGCTAGTGAATATATTGATCTTCTAACTGCAAGAAAGTTATGCAATGAACAGAGTTTGTAAGACTTGATGTTGTTTGAGAGAGGCAAGGGAAACAAAACCCATGTCTCATTAGAAAGGGCAAGGTTTCATTTTTGTCAAAACATCATGAGTACAGAGCTATTAAGGCAGGAAATATTAAAAATATAATGACTAGATTTTATTTTTTTTAAAGTTGTACCTCAAAGAGCAGTTCATGAATTACACTGTTTACACACTGAAAGCTTTTTAAAGCATAGTATTTATACATAGCATATGTATTCATTGCATTTTTAAATCCATGCACACAGCCTGGAAACAGATTGAAGAACACTGAGTTAGCTTTTCTTCTGCTAAAGAACTTTGATCCATCTTTACAGAGCTGTGTACAGATATTTATGCCAGAACAGATCTTAGGAGCAACCTTGGCTTATAAAAGCTGTTTCACTGGGAGAATCCTCAGCTGTCTAGTTAATTTTGTCTTCCCAGAGTAGAGGTCAAGATCTGTCCTTTATAATTAGGCAAAAAAGAAATGTCTCCTTGTGCATAATAACTAATAGTAAAACTTATTGAAAAGCTCTCAGGCTAGGCAGTCATCTCTGAGCCAAGAGAACATGAAAATTCTGGCAATATTGTCTCTATCTTTGCATTTTTAACCTAAAATTATTTGTTAGGTTATCTTATAACATTAAAAAAAAACAAACCAATTTACTGTATAATAATAATAGTAAAAAAACCCATTTACTATAAGATGAAAAGACTCTTCTGTATAATGAAATGCATAAACTGTAATTTAATGAATGTTCTGACTAGAATAATACATTATTTTTGCAAGGAATATTACAGTACACTGGAGGTACAGAAATTTATCATATACTGGAATTTATATGTTACATAGTGATGAAATCCATCTGTTAGGTGCTCACTTATACCACATAATGTAGTGAAAGCAGCCATCATCAATCACACATTACTATAATCCTGCCTCCATATTCTACTACTCCTGGGTCATTGAAGAAAGGCAATGGTAATGACCAGACCTGTAATTACAGAGCAAAGTAAGTATACTGTGTTCCAGTGAGGATAATGATGTTTACTTTTCATCTCAAGATAAATTTGGTGCAATCAAAATGCTAATAATGAAGTGCCAGCTACAGAATATCCACTGTGGACAACACTGCTACACCCAGGTATTGCAATTATTCTAAAAAAATACCCTAGTCAACATCATTTTGTGAAGTGCTGCTCTTAGGGGAAGTTAGAGGCAGGCATCAAAGAGAAGAGTTTTTGAAGATCTGATGTTATTTCTGATGCTTATGTTATTCCTGAGAATTGCACTACCTAGAGGAACTGTAGTAAAAGAAAAGGAGTTACACAAAGATAAAAACAGTATAGATTTTTGGAGCATCTAACTTACCATCTAGTATGTTTAAGTAAATGTGTTACAACAATGAATGCATGAAAATTAAGAGATGTATTTTGGTGGGACACATTCAAGTAAACGGATGCAATAGTAAGGCAACTTTGAACAAACAAAAAAACCCCAAATCCTGCTGAATCAAAAATTTAAACTCAAATAATGAAGAACAAAAATATTTCTGGACTAAACATAAAACCAATAATTTCCAGGATGCAGTGAAGTGGAGGAGAGGGAGAAAAACTCATTGCTAATTTTAGGTGAACTTTTTTTCCTGAAAAGGGTTGCTTTGGGTTTCATGACCTTATTTTTTTTTTCTTTTTAATTTTGGTTTAGCTTATAATCAAGCTTCTGTTTTTAAATGAAGACGAGTGAAATTTTAGGGCTTTTTAAAAGATCATTTTGCAGCTTCTTTTTGTTGTAGGAGGGGGCAAAAAGTAGTGGTTGAATGATGAAGTATGCCTCCTGGAACTCAATTTATTAATCAGCAAAAGAATTCACCCAGCAGTTGTTCCCACGGAGAGACCTTTGTATCATACCCTTGTTGGCGCTATAAAATCAATAATAAATAATTATAATCAAAATAATTAAAAACTCTTAGCACAGAGAAAGCAGAACATTTAAAAGATTGTGGGCAACTATTAAAAGCCCTTGTAGCTGGGATTTGGCTTAGAACAGTGTACAAGTATATACTTTTATTTTCTCTGGACAAACACAGATTGCAATCTTGTTGAGAAGCATCAGCCAGTGCAGGGAGTGAGATGAAGCAGAATAGGCTGCCCTCCTCTGCAGGACTTTTTGACAGATCCTACAGGTCTGGAAATGGGGCCGGGAGTCACTCGAAAACAGGCAGTTTGCTGAGATTCCCCCTGCTTCCTTTCTTATTCGAGTGGGAAGCGCTGTGCGAACAGCCTTTAGGCTGATTATTTGTGCTTTCAGACCTTATCTCGGCCGTAAGCCAGAAACATAGGGGCCTGAACATAAGTTACAAGGAAGTTTTGGAACACTGAGAGAGGGTCAGCCCAAGTTCAGTTCTAAAAATACAGGAATGATCAGTGGGGGGTCATTATTCTATATGAGCAGTCTTCCCCATCCTATGGACAGTCTTCCCTGTTGCATTAATTTTACATTCATGCAACTCCACTTATTCAAAGGCAATTACTCGTGCTTAATATGAGGGTAAATGTGAACACACTTAAGCTTTTAGCCTCTCAGCATTATGTGGATTTATTGGCTGTAAGCCCAAGCCCCGCAGACCCTCCCTGTCCGAGCCCCGACTTGGTCAGTGGCTTTGCCAAACACAGAACCATGCGCTGGAGCTGTATCAAGGCTGCCAATGTTGTGAAATGTTTCATCCCACCTTTACTGAAGTTTGCATCTTTATTAAACAGTCCTGTACTGATACACCCTGCAATATTCCTATTCTTCAGAGCTGTTCTGCCAACCTCGCCAGGAAATATCTGGTTTTATTTTGCTGCTTCAGAGTGGAAAAGTAGGAGGTAGATTAAAATGCTAAAATAAAACCCTGCTTTAAATCTTCAGGGTTTAGAGATTCTCTTGCTCTTATAATTTCTACAGGATGGAGTTGTTATTGCTAAGATATCACTTATAGTAGTTAAATCCCTGTTATCCTCTGAAGAGGATAATACTCACTAGGTTGAGGATATCCTCTATGAAGTTGCATAATTCTAGAACAAAGAAATCTACTTCAGGCTTTATTTTGTTATTTGGAAAACATACAGTACAGTTTGCACTCAGCTTTGTGTTTTCTGAAATGCTGCAGCAAAAATTTCAAAGTATGTGGAAACTGTAAAACATGTTGAGCTTGAACCACCATCGCAATAGCATATTAAGCTGAACAAAGGATCTGAAATCCACCCTTGCTTTGTCAGTCAATTCCAGGTAATTAATTTCTATGTCCAAACAAGATTCGCCGTGTGCTGACATAATGTTTCAAATCTTTGCAGATATTAGTCTTATTATTATTTGTGCATGCTTAGTGTTTGCTCCTAGAAAATATTAAGAGTCCCATGCTGCTTTTGTATGAATTCAAGGTAATGATAGTCAAATCACTGTGTCTGCCTTGTGAAGAATTGGTATGAAAGCAATTACGTTTCATAGTTCACAGTTTCCAACCTCAGCTTACTTTATATCCTTGTGCAAAACTTTAAAATGTTAGGTGCATTCTCAATATGTACTCATACTAGAAATGACCTGCATACTTTATTAAATGTGTGAATGTTTTGTGTTAAAATTCGCAGTTTTCTCTGGTCTAAACTCTGTGGAGACCCCAACAGTTTAGATTTAGTAAATTTGTATCTGATCACGTCAGCCTAATGAACCGACCAGGCATCAGCTTTGACAGGCTGCCTGACATTGTACTAGATGGAAATAAAAGACTCGGGGCAGAACTGTGACCCCATACAAGTCAATGGCAAAACTCCTCTTGCCTTTAATGGGTCCAGGATTTTATCTATGGTGCTTTGCTTCATCTTTCACTTCCAGAGACAAACAGCACACAGTGTGTACAGGGACTACAGACACCAGGCTTTCTCCAGTATATAATGAGGCTTTAACTGAGTGAAGTTAGAGCTGTTGGAACTCAGCAGAGAAGTGGTTTTTTTAGAAGAGGGTGAATAAAGAAAAGATAAACACATAACTGACTGGAAGGAAAAGCCACTCCTGTATATACTAGGAGAGAGTGAGACTGCTCAGATTATATTTTCATTTGGTTTTTCTCCAGCTTCCTGAAGTCACTTGACAGCCTACTAGAAAAGACTCACCACCACTTATTGGCAAAACAGAATAATACGATGATTAAAAATACTCCCTCAATGAAACTCCCACATGCAGAATTTAGACAGTGCCATAACTTAGAGGAAATTACAACAGCCTCTGTCAGACACCCTCCTCTCCCCCAGGGCATGATCACTTTATTCCAGGATAACCTGTTTTAATTATGGGGACTTCAGAGGGCAAAGGTGGGTTAGTAGCTTGCTTTGTTTTATGGAACATATGTATCACCATGTTACAAAATATTCCCTCCTGGCCCATTACTCTGTTGAGGGTTTTGGTGCTAAATAACAGTGTGAGACAAAGATCTCTTCCTGCACTGCTTTCACCTCCGCCACCCTGAAGCGCCTCCTTTACCGGCACCGGATCCGAACACACTGCAATCTGACCGTTAATATGCTTGAGATACTTTTGGGCTTTCTTAATCTGAATTTATCTTTTTCCTCATAAAATTGGTTCGAAATGCTCCTCCAGCAATCTCTCCTTTCTCGAGTGGGGGTGCTTTGCTGGGCAGCAGCACAGATGCAGGAGTAAAGGGTCAGTGCCGGGTCCAAGAGCTGTGGCCACCTCGTGCCTCAGGTTGGTTTCTGCCCAGAGCTCCCTGTGGCTCAAGAGGGAGATGAAATGTGCATCTCCTGCTAATGATGCCTTTCCATGTTACTGTTTTTTTTATATAAACAATGAGGGCCTTTACTCATATTTTGCTCACTTAATGTTCCCTGACTGAAGACCAACTGAGTCCAGGCTTCAGGACCTGACCCTGTAATTACAGTCTGATGATTATTCAGTTCTGTTTCTGCATCGGATTTTTAAATCAATTTGAATAAAAGAAAACAGATGGGATAGTACCTTTTGCCTCCTGATCCCCACACGGAAGGGACTTTCCATGGAAAGCTTTTCCCTTTCCTGTGGTGTGGAAAAGGATGAAAGGGGTGGAGTGGGCTGGATGAGTGGGACCCATGGTCTCATCATCCCTGATTTTCTCCTCTCACAGAATCATAGAATCATAGAATCACCAGGTTGGAAGAGACCCACCAGATCATCGAGTCCAACCATTCCTATCAAACACTAAACCACGTCCCTTAGCACCTCGTCCACCCATGCCTTAAACACCTCCAGGGAAGGTGACTCAACCCCCTCCCTGGGCAGCCTGTTCCAGTGCCCAATGACCCTTTCTGTGAAAAATTTTTTCCTAATGTCCAGAGCATCTCGGGGAAGATATCTCCCTGTGTGCATGCAGTGACTGGGCTTGGACAAACCCTGCAGACAGGGGGTGCAGAGAGGCAGCTGATCACATATTTGCAGAGGGCAGAGTCTCCCTTCTGATCACTCAGCCTCACTCATGCACGTGCACACACACAGGTCTCCATATGAATCAGCAAACTTTCATCCAGCTCTATATTCAAACCCATCGCTGCCCCACTCCATTAAATAAACACGTGTTATTTATGTTGAAAGGACATACAGAAAAATGTATGTCCAAGAGGTTGTACACTGAGCTAGAAGCCTAAATCTTCCTTTATCTACCTGATGGAGGAACAAATAAGAAATTACATGAGATCTTTGGCAAATGTCCCAGAAGATGGAATATGGAGTTTCTTAGTTCAGTTTTTCTTGCTAGTTTTTAGCTAACTCCCCATCAGCTCTGCGACAGTAGCAGTTTAACCTCTGAGTAAAACTGAAGATGCAGGGTAAGTCTTCAGTTTACCCATAGCAGTTAGGTAACATTGATTTCAGATGAGTTATCTTCAATTTGTAGAATAGCCAGCATCTGGAAGTGGCCCTGAACAATATCTTTGGAAATTAAGACCATGACAAGCAGAGGACCACGTCTTCAGCAGTTGTTTAGTCCGAGGTCAGTGGGTCTCTGGCCACTGTCTATCAGTTGTGGGGCTGACAGAGAGTCTTCCGTTCTTGGAATAAAGACAGTTAACAGTGATTGAATTAGTGATTTATTTTCCTTTGATATGGAACAAGCATTAAACAAGGAATGTTTTAGAAACTAAAACTGAGAGGTAGACATGGCTAGAATTAGAAGGATAATGCCTGGCAGCGGAGTACTCAGGCTCTTCTAAGAGAGCAGTGCGATTTCTGAGGAGCCTAGGTTTATAGACTTTTAAAATACTTGAACATACAGTCTTAGCAGAAGTATAAAAGACTTCTTTTTTTAAACTTCATGTCATATCTCATCCATTACAAAGGCCTATGCTGCATAATATAATGGCATGCACGTTTGAACACAGGCCATTTCTTGTGATCTCAAACAGGAGAGAGTCTTGGGGAGTGATTTAGGTCACCCACTGCCAAACCAACTGGTCAGCAAACCGATGTAATGACTGTTTTCAAGTTTGTTCTTAAATTTGCCACTTCCCTGCCTTCCATTAAATCAGCCAGAAAATAGAGCTGCGTCAAAAATTAGGTACTTCCTAAGAAATTGTTCCCCTTTTTGTTCATTTCTCTTTGGCATTCATCATAGCGAAAGGGAAAAAAAAAAAAGTCCTTTTACCTTGGATATTTTCACCACTTTGACCATAAGTGAAAAGCAGCTTTTGTCAGCAAAGTGCTTTTTGCTGCCTGATGGGTAATGTAATGTGTGAGTCAGTGTGGAAAAGGAGATGAAGGTCAAAGCTGTAAGAGTACTTGCTGTGTCACTCGGTGTCCTGATCTGAATGTTATGCATGTCATTTCCCTACCTCGCTGTCAAAGGGGAGCCATACCATGGCTGGGTGTTTGCATGAGTACTGAAGAATAAGTTGCGAAAAATTACTCCCTCAAAATGTCCCAAAAACAGGGAAAAGAATAATTCCTTAATTGTATTTCTCACACAGTTTGTGGAATTATGTGTTTTGCCTTCTCTAAGCACCGTTACTCATCTTTTCAGCTTCATAGAATCATATCATAGAATGGTTTAGCTTGGAAAGGACCTTAAAGATCATCCTGTTCCAAGCCCCCTGCCACGGACAGGGACACTTTTCACTGGATCAGGTTGCTCATAGCCTCATCCAGCCTGATTTTGAACAGCTCCAGGGCTGGGGCAGCCACGACTTCTCTGGACAACATTTGCCAGTGCCTCACTGCCCTCATAACAACAAATTACTTCCTAATACCTAATCAAAATCTCCTCTCTTTAGCTTAAAACCCTTCAGCCTAATAATTTGTGAAAGCTAGCAGCAAACTTTGAAAGGGGAAATATTGTTTAGTTTTGCCATTGACTTGTTGAGGCTGGGATTTATCCTGAAATAGCTTGCAGAGAAAAGGAAGGCTTGCAAGGCAGTAACAGCAAATATAAAGCAGTTGAAAAATCCCTTTAATCGACATTGTCATTATGAGTGCATTTTCAGATGAGATTCTCCTTCCGTGGAAAATGTTGCTGAAAAGACCCTGTTTGTTGTTCAGCAACATTAACCTTTTAAAAATCCCACTTATGCTCTAAAATGAAGTGTGCCTGTGCACACTGACTTCCTTGTGTTCAGAAAGGCCTTTTACTACTCAGGCTCTGCTTTTTTTTAACATCAAAAAAGTGGAATGAAAAGTTCCTTTAAAGAACCTTTGCTTTTTTTACCCTGCACAACTGGACATTACAAAGTTTGCCCACTCTTTTCACTGAGTGGTTTTGTAGATTGGGTTAAATATATTGGTTTTGACATTTAAAGCCCTTAATTGACTAGGTCTCGACGAAGTGCCTTGCAGAGCTTCTGGTGCTCTGCATACCACTTCCTCCTTTTGGGTCAAAAGGGGAAAAACTCTTGTATTTGAAGGTCTGCAGAAGTAGAAAGGGCAGTGTTAACATTTCTGCATGTTCAGCTAAAGATCACAGAACAGTCACCTAGCTGACTTTTCCCAGGATCGTGTATTTCTGTTTAAGGAGGAATCATAATCCTTTTTACTTCAGAAGGCTTTAACAGGACTTTATTTAACCTGATATTAAAAAATAATTTTACAATTTGTGATAAATTACAATTGTAATTTTTTTTTATGTTCCTTTTTTTTCTCTTTTTTTTACATTTTTTAAATGATAGACCATGAAAACCTTTAATCAAAGGAAAACAGCATACATTTGTCTTGGCTCCTAGTGTAATTTCATTTGATTGATTCTGCAGCTCCTAAATGCTTTCCCTCAGAAAAAGATCCAGCATCATTTTTTTCAGGCTTCCTGTCTTGTAGAGTTTTCCTCATCTGGGATCTGCCCTGGCAAACGTCTCGGCATGTGAGTGACTCAACTGAATTTCTTGTGTAGAAACACATAATGCTCCTAAGCCCTAACAGACAGATCCCACAAACACTTTTGTGGCTCATTTTACAGGCTACTGATGTAAACTACATATCTGAGAGATTATTTTCAAGGGCCTAATTTATCAAAGAGTTAGAGAAATGTGTTAAACTCATCATTGTGTTTCATGTTTCAATTTATTTTGCCATTAGTAGTTCATTATTTCATGTTGCAGTGAAGAGTAAGACTGAGACTAGTAAAGAATAATTCAAAGTTGCAAAGATAGCAAGCAGTCTTGCAATTGAGATAAGGATTATAAATCACAAGATGTCTTCCCGCATAGTTTATAGCATTTTTCACAACTCAGTGACATTGATGAAGAAACATAGAAAATAGTGAAGTTAGGTTTATGGGCATCCAATGAAAATGTTTCATAAAGTGAAGTTAAAATAGACTGTTTCTACTGTTTAAGCACCTTTCGTAGATGCTCATCCAAATGGCATATTTTTTATTAATGCATTTCATAGCATTGTATCATAGTGTCATTTTATTTTAATGTTACTGAGTGAAAGAGACATAATCATGACTGAAGTCTTTCAAAATCACTCTAGATTTTATAATTAAATCAATTACTAATCCATGTATCATGGTCATATGCTGAAGAGGAGCCTAATAATTTTAAACAGTCTTGCCACAGGGAGCCTGTCTGAAATCCATACGTACAAACATAAACGGTGCAATATAACTTAAGAAGAAAACTCTCTTGTTAATATTAATAAGTTGAATAAGTCATGATAGCTCTGTCTCAAGCATGACAGTAGATCTATAGAACAAAACAGCCAGTGTGAATGCCTTCCCTTGGTGAGGGGGAGATATTATTTCATATTAATTCTTGGCAGTTCCAGCAAACTGTATGCCCATTAGCAGCCAGAGTGCATTGGATTTGCTCCTAGAGCTTTGCTTCTGGTTTATTTTTCATTTGAAAGGACTCCAGCTCATAAGATCCAAGAGCACTCAGTGACATGACTCAAATCTCAGCAAATGGGAAGAAAGGAGGTATTTAGTTGAAAAATTGCACTCCTGATCTAAATCAAAAAGTTAAAATCGATTCACTCTTTTATCACAATTTAGAGACTGTGAAGATAGACCTTTTCCAGTAAGGAATAAACACAGAACTGGTAGAATAAGAGTGCAACAGTATGTCACGCTCAGCATGTGTTAATATCTCTGGACTGTTACTTACTTCCTTTCTAAAAAGTTTTAAAAAACAAGCTACTTGCAGATGATGTCAAGTGCTTATCTTTAGCCTTATTGCGTTCTTGGGAGAATGAAAGATCTTCACTGTGGATGCGTGCAAAGAATGCACTAGCAGATAACTTATTTATCAAGGAATTTATCGAGGCACCTCAGTTTCATATGCTTGAGCTGTGTAAAAAACACATGCAGTAGTGCCGTGGGAAAGGGAATGAAGCCATCTCTATCGCTATCGACTATGAATCACATTATTTCCCATGCAAACTTGTCATCTGAGACTTATTGGTCCCTCTTCCCTTGTAGAGGCTGAGCGTGCAAAACATTTTATGACAGAGAAGCAAGGACTACTTTTACTGAAGACTGTTGAAGTCTCAGCACAGAGATCCAAGCGTGAAGCTGAAGTGACCACAGAGATCTCGCTCCCAGATAACTTGTGTCTGCCAAGGAGAAGCAAGAATGAGGTGTCCTGCAATAGAGAGTGAGGGTGACCACAGCACTGGCAGGGGATGCGTCCACACCAACAGGATCACAGGCTGGAAGGACCCTGACGTTTAGTAATCACAGATGGTACAGTAGGTGCAGATGGTGGATGTGAAACACACCCTGCGTGGATGTAACCCAGCCACCAGCTGATATTAATTGTGGGAAACCATTGGCTTAAAAAACTACTAGCATGACTGGAAATATGGCATCCTCAGATCAACACAGGCAACAGCTGCAGCAGCTGATGGGAAATCAGCATTAATGTGCTGCACTCTGATCTCAGGTGTAATACAGCCAACATAAGCCAATCTGGAGATGCTTCGGTTCAGAATCTGAGAAAGAATAAGCAGGACAAAGATAATGTGGAAATGAAGCTTTTCTGATGTCAAAGAAATATTATTTGAAACAAGTAAGGAAAGATAATACTAATTTTCTAGTTTGGTGATTCTGAGCCATTCTGCAGCTCTGTGCTCTCCAATACTTTGTCCCAGACACCCAGAAACAGCAAAGAAGGCATTGAAAAGCTTACTAAAATAGTCATTTTCTACAAGTGGGGGCTATGTACTTCTACAGGAATGTTATTTCAATCACATGACTGCCAATTTCTAAGGGTTATTCAATCTTATTAAACAGCAGAGTAAATATTTATTGAAGGCTTAGAGTAATTCTTCCGTACATAGTGCTGGTCCTATCCAATGTACTGTAACATATAGAGAGCTCCTTTGCTTCAGAAACTATACACTCTTTATTTGTCTGGAATTCTGTGCACAGATTTGCTTTTACAAATACAAAGTGCCTCTATTTTCCTGAGGCCAAATTCCTTCTTACCTGAGTCAACCTTTAGATAACCCTGAGGGAAAAATCCTCAGTGTAAATTTGTGTAGTGCAGCATGCACCCTGCCTTATTGTTTCTTCCTTCTTCTTGAAATAACTGTGACTTTGGTAACAATAATAAAAAGAATCCATTACTTTTCCATCCTAACAGTTCCTTCAGGATTGATAGATTACAATGAATTAATCATACAGGATTTTGATAACATATTTTATTATGTTGATTGAAGGGATTCACTTGAGATGACAGCTAATGTGGCTCAATAGCCAAAAGCTTCTACTCACTGTAGCTGCCATTCTTGAATGATCCAAGGGAAGGACCTAGAGTGAACAATATGTCCCTGGTGATGTGTTTCGCTCTTCTACTATGTAATATGCCAATAATTGCAATTAAGCAATCACAGTTTCAAAAGAAAATGCCCCCAAACCTATCTGCCTGATTAAAAATTAGTATAGGGTAGTTAACTTCTTTCAGACATATTTTATTTAATTTCTTCATGCGAAGTATTTGTTCTTCTTGGCTAGAGCAATACTCTTCAGCTTGAGAATTGTATGTAGAATATTAGATCCAGCTTTACATCCCGTACTTCTTAAAAATGCCGATCAATTAGAGCTAGTCAGAGGATTGTAACAAGAAGACTCATATGTTTATAAAACATGACCTTGGAGAACACAGTAAATGAACTGGATTGCTTAACCTATGGAGGAGAAGACTGAGTGTGACAAGATAACAGTCTCCAGATACATAGAAAGCTGCTGCAATGAGGCAGGGAACAATCTGTTGTGCATGTTTGTAATGGATAGAAAAAGAAATAAAGAATTTAAATTGAAGTAAAGATGATTCAAGTTATATATTAGGAAGAATTTTTGAGCAGTGAGGGTAGTGAGGGAAATGTTAGGATAGATTGCCTGGGGAGGAACGTCCATCACTGAAAGCCTTTAAGAAACAGACAAATATCTGTCAGGAGTGACATAGATAGAATCGATCCTGCTTTGACGTAGAAAGAGATCTATGTTATGCTTTAAAAATTTCATATGTTATTAGTCATTACAGCCTTGTATAGTCTGCAATGATTTTGCATCAATTCTGTGTACACATTTCAATATGTTAAAAGCATGTTGAATTCAAAATCTCATCCTTAAATGATTGTGCAGCAGAATTAAGGACAGCTGTCTAACCCCATTACCCTGGTATATTTGCACCACGATAGTCTTTAATTACCCTGTCACCCGCTGGTTTATTTCCACGGCCCTCTATTTCATTAGTATGTTGGAGAAATTCTACTCAGGGAAAGCTTGTTATTTTACATATTGTCTAATGTTCAGTGGATGTTTCCATATTTTATTACCACACACTGTCCAGACTTGCTCTGAAGACAAGATTTTTGTATTTTTAAGAAGATTTATATGGCTGTCTTCAACGCAGTGTTTGACTGATACTTTAACACTAACTTACTCTCCCAGCATTGCTCTGACATCTGTACAGTCAGTTGGAAGCTCAGTCTGACACTGATTTTTCAGTGTAATCACTATTACATAGCACCACAGATGTTCAGAATAGAATTATAATACAAATTGTTTAAGGTTCAGCAACTTTAATAGACCAGTTCCTAAATACCCAGTGATGATATCACATTCTCATTGTTCTTGGTAAGAACTTTTGTATATCTACTCTTCCTAAGAGTGAACTACCGAATCTAGGTTTTTAATAGCAAACAACCTTCATTAGGAGATAACATTTTGACAACAAAGAGTGTTCCTCAGTGCAATTAACACTTTTGGATTCACAGCATTTGCACAAAATGACTGATTTCTAGCAATACAAGATTGTAATTCTCCATGTGTATCCTCATTAGTGTGGAATGAGATTCATGCTTGGTTATTTAGGTTTCACCTGCACTTTTTATAGCAGACTACAGAATCCTAGACTACAACCCTGACTTGGCAAGAAAGTGTATTTTAATGGATGTAGGAAAGAGATAAACAAACTTCAACATTACCTGCTGCTACGATCTCTTATGAAAGCAGTAGGTCTTTTCAAACACAACTGAAAAATAAGAATAGTAATAAAAAGAGCTGAGCTCCTCTGCTGGCAGGAAGGAACTAGGAGGGTCTGGAAATAGATTTGGGATCGAAGAAAAGATAGTAGGCCACTTCAGAGAAGAGATCACTCCAAGTCAGAAATTTCTCTCTGCAGAAATTGCAGCAGCTGGTTCTGTTAATCTTCTTGTCCTTGGAACTGTGAAAGGCTATTCAGCCCTCAAGTAGAACCATTCCTCCTTCATCTCTTAAATTTTTATGCTTTTAGTAGGTCTGTTCTACCTACTGATGCTGTCAACTTTTTTTACTTTCTTTTCCAGTTTCCCCCATACACGATCCCATGTTTTCAACTGAATTATAATGTCTTTTTCAAGACTGTTCTACACTTTGGAGTCCTCATGTAACTTTCTCCTACTTAAATCTACATGGCCATGTCCCCTGTCTACCTTCATCAGCTCTTCATTGGACACAGATATTTCACCTGTCTGGCCTCCTGGTCGTCTGCTCTGTTTTCCTGATGAAGCCAGCTATTATAAGTCTTGAAACATAAGTATTTGAAGATTAGTTCTTTTAAGAAATGAAAACATAAATACTTTTTTCAGCAGAAAACACAATAAATCTTACTTGTGTTGTACAGCTTTTATGGAGTTGAGTATTTGCATCATTTTTATGTGGGTGAAATTCTATTGACTTCAAGTGATGGTTAATTTTGCCCTAAAACCACGCTATATTGCTTCTGTATAGATTGTTTTTAAGAAAGGAATTTCAATTAGCTTCAATGGATCCAGATCTTCATAATCCTGAAGAATGTCATCCATGTAGTCTACATGTTAAAAATTGAGTTGAGTCGTTCAAAGGTCTTTTGTAGTTGCCTGAACACTCATTGCCTTCACAGAGTACATCCTTGAAATAATCAGTTGTGCTGTATGACTTTCTTGCCTAGAACTGAAATGTTTTATTTGTATAAGGTTTTCAGTGCATTTGCATTGACTTTTTTAATATATCATGCTTAATTTTATATGTTATGGAACTGCATATGCAAGCCTGATTTGTATATTTAATGGTCCTTCATGAAACAAATCCTTAAACCTTTACCCTAATAGACACACTTGATTTATTAAACGATGTATGTGCTGACTGCAATACAGGAAAAAATACACATGTATTAAAACTCTGTGGTTTTGCAATATTAAAATTGCAACCAATTTTGCTGTATGTAATTCAAATAAAATGTAGCGAATAAAAATGAATAATAGGCCAATTTAAGGGTAATTTTGTAGTTGTAAACATATGACGCACAGGTAAATCTAAGGTGTCATTAATTCAGTCTTTATGAATGTGAAATTCATACTCTTGAATTTATGTATATGTAAAGGACGTACTTTTGTTTGCTCTGAGTCACATTTGTTGTAACTTTTCATGTTCAGATAACAGAAGGTCTTCCACTGTTTCTGCCTCAAAAAAAACCCAAAAAAATCAGTTTGAAAATATAGTTCCCGAAAAAGACCTAGAGCTAGGAGTAAATGTGAATACTTGATGCAATCTTTTCTTGCTCAGAGTTCAACTGCTCTCTCAGCCTGTAGAAGAAATATTAATGCAGGATCTGAAGCAAATTTCTAACATTCCCAAAAGATAACCACCACCTTTCACTAGTTATCAAGTGTCCAAGAGGTTAAGGAATCTTTACCTTAAGACATAGATAGATGTTTTCCTTTGCTTCTATTCTATCTCTTTATATTTTATATTTCCTCCTTTTCATACAGCATGCACTGTAGACTTTTCAAAGCAGTATGGTACAGATTAGCTACATGATGATGAAATTCAGGAAAACAACATTCATAAGTATTAGCAGAGTCAGAAGCTGACTCTTCTGTTTATTCATAATCTGGTTTTATAGGTTTGTTTTGTTTTCTGTTTGAGCAGCTGTGAGGAGGACAATTGCTCTGATGGAAATATTTGTGAGCTCTCAGATGCTAGCAGGTAACTGATTTGTCATATCAAGTGGGTAGGATCTGTAAGCTATTAGTCATTCCTAAAAATTTAGTGGTGCCATTTGTGGTTAAAATGATTTCTTTAGTTGACACAAAAGTTCACAAAAATAAGTTTTTAGCAAGAAAGCCATAAAAGCACTACCTTGAAAGAGGCCACTTTGATGCTGCAGAACCACTCATCATTCAGCTATATATTTATTAGAAATGCCATAGTTTAGAGAAAGCATAGAAAAAAATGGAAAAGAAAAAAAGGAGAAAATAACCCATACCAGGATTTTGGTACTAAATCTTTAAGTGAAAAGTGAAATGAAGGTGCCAGGCTACAAGCTCATTAGGAAGCACATGAAGCAATTAGGAACTAGTGGATAAAACAACAGTTATGTAAGACAGAAAATGTGGGCCACATGGATTGTTAGCAAAAATTCCAAAAAGAAAAAGAGATTTCTGCTGATTTGTTTTAGTTTTTACTCCTCTCATGTTTTGTTTTATCATAAAAAGATTTAAAACCCTTCTGCTTTTAGAATGCGAGTGGATTGTGGTAGAGACAGAAAAGTAGAAACGCATGATATGCATCAGTCATCATAAAATAAGCAGTCTTATTTTCATCCAAAAGTAAAAAATCTCAGCTCCCAAACCCACATAATCTGTATTTCTTCTATTATTTTCCTATTTTTAAATATGCTCGATGTTAAAATTACGTCTCGTTGTAAGGATAATCTTCATAGAAAGATCTTAAGCACTTGATTTGTGTTGTTCCTTGGTTGCAAGAACTGGGACCAAAATAAAACCCTTAAAAATGTTTTGCCTGGGATTCTGAAAACTATCCTGCACTGTCCTAAATCTGCTCCCGCTGAAATAAATAACGAAAGTTAACCACTTCTCTGAAAACTTTGTTAAACTCTCACGAGGCCTGTCAACCCCCCCACTTTTTATTAATGAGAAAAATAGAATGTATGCTCTGTAAAAATTGTGCAGATCTAGATGTATTATTAATGACTAATGAGTAGTGGCTTCACTTTTTGGACAAAGATCTATGAATAATCTTGTGCCGTAATTAAAAATGGATGTAGCTATGTCAACACTTAAGAAATATCATCTTTGATATCACAGCAATAGAAGAGACTTTCATTCTAATAGTAGAAATCCTTCCTCCTTCCAATTTTGTTTAAGGCCATATGTCTTCAGAGACGCTTTAGGCAAGGTGAGCAAGTAGTTGCCATGTTGCACATTCCAAGGCTGCAATTTTCTAGCTTGCCTTTTATTTTATGGAGGCGGCCTGGAGGGAAATACAGTTTTGGTAAGGTTCTTTTATACTGATTTCCCTATACTTAATACTTTTTCCTATCTAAAGTTTAATGTCAGGTTATTGTACAGTCCCTCCCACAAGAATCTGAATGTAATTGTGTTTTGGGCCCTATTATTCAGTGGCTCAGTTATAGTTCTTGAAATAACTCTCTGTGTGTTACTTAGGGCCGTAACCTCTCCCCTTGTGTGCTCTAGAATGAGCTGTTCCAAGAAACAATTGCTTAAAATGTCAAGAAATTGCTTCCTAAACCTCATCCCTATATGACATATGACCAGTTTATATGCTGACAGTTGAAGTCCCCCATTACTACTGTTTTATTAGATTTAGATGCCTCTATGGTCTTAGCATTGCACACACACTATTGTTTTCCTGATCTGGAAGTGAGTAGCTATAAGTACGTGTGTACTCTCTGCACACAGAGCAGAACAAAATTATTCATCATTTAATTCTATGCATGTATTATTTTTAAAGATAAAGTGGAATATGAGTTGTGTCTAGCTTTTTTATAGATACACTGTACAAATGTGTACTTCAATTTGTGTGGATATACAAACCAAATTATAAAACATACTTGTGTGTCAATGACTAATTTTGTGTGATTTTAACGCATTAATTATACTTTAAGCCTTTCATTTTCCCAAGGCTAATCTACTCCATTGAGACTTGCCAAATTAAGGACAGAAACTAAATCTGATACTACTGATTTATAAATGCCAATATCAGTCTTTTCCAAAGAAAACACACCGCTGTTCCTTCAATTTTCTGCTTCTACAGCTTGGATAAAGAAGGATAGAGATACTACATCCCTATTAGAGTTATTAACGTTGAAATTTCACAGTCATAGGATTACAGTTCCTCATTCACCACATTAGAAATTAGAGTTTGGGTCACAACTTAATGTTTGCTCAAGTCATTGAAATGTATTACTGAGTTAACTAGTCATGCTGCAAGCCAACGGTAGATTTGGGAAGACTATTAAGCTGTTGATTGCTTCACTACAAAGCTCTTATTGGCTCCATAAGAGGCAGATTTCCACTGAGATGTTCTGAATGTTAGACCTGCTTTGTGTTTCTTCAAGCATCTCAGCTGGGTGTTTGGGACTGGAATTGCTTATCAGACTGATTTTCAAACATCATCTCAGCTATTTACATGACTGAACTTTTTCTCCTTACTTCTATCATTGTGTCTTAGGGTATCTTCTCAACCACCACTGCTATCTTCACATTTTCCCTCAGCACATCTCTATTTTTGCACTCCCTTCTCAAAAGCTGAATACCTGAGGCTGATTTTGTGGTTCTATCTTGTACTTAAGCCAGCTCTTTAGTAACAGCAGTGTGGATTTCTCTGAACAAAAACTACAAGCAGTTACTTTCACATTATCAAAACATTTGTTAAACAGGAGTCCAAAAGGATCTGTGAAAATTTATAATATAGGTGCTTTCAAAACAAAACTCTCGAGGTTTTATTTGTGTAAAAGCTATGCCAAGAACATAACTCCTCCTAGGAAATATTTCCAGTCTCTACCGACATTAACTAATCCATTTAGAGTAGTTAATTCTCAGCAAAATAGAGGAATGTGTCTTTGAAAACAAGGGGGAAAATAAGGATGAATGAAGTCAGTTTTCTTCTATTTGAAGTAAAAGACATGTACTACAATAATGAAAGAATGGCAACTACTAGTTTTTAAGAATAACGAAAACCTTATTGATTGTTTCCTTTAGTCTCATGAAACAATTTTTAAACTTGGTTTTCCTTTTTTATTAGTAGGAAACTCAGGAAATCCATATTTTTTCAAGTATAAGACGTGTTATATTAATAAACACAGAAATTATCCAAGGAATCTGACTTCAATATTTTCAGTACCTTATAATTCATCAAAAAGCAGTACCTGGCTTTTTGAAATGTGAAAAATCACCTGTGGTTTTCTCTTACACAATTTTTCTATATTCTGAGATAGTATACTTCATTTTTATATATTTGTGACATCTAATTTGTAGATGAGTGTGTTTTCTCTAGTTAGCTCTTGTGGTAAAGGTTGATATAGTTTGTATTTTATTCAGTGGACCATGCATGCAAATTGTCACGTGCCATGCGAGTTTCTATTCATAAAACAATCATTTCTATTCATACACAAAAATAATCTATACAATGTGATTTAATAAAATATTTTGCTTTAAGTTCAAAACATGGTTGTGATAATTTTTTAGTCAATCAAGGGACTGTTTATCTCTGAGCATACATTGCACATTTTAATTTTTTTTGTGAAAAATCCCTTTAATTAAAAACAAAATTAAAAGATTTTAAATCATTATTATGATTTATGTACGAAATTATGAAACTGTAAACAAAAGCATGAGGTGAAACTAGTCTTGGGTAATAACAGTAATAGATTTGAGAACAAGACATGTTATCAAGCTTTCCTAGAAACCTCTTTGCATCTTGATTTCATGAAAGTAAGATTGTGCCACTGTGTGCCCTATGTGTGCTGGGGCCATCACGTTGACAGGAGCAAGCAGTATTCTTGCCCTGACATGAGAACAAGAGGTAAGAACCAGTTTTGTCTGTGTCTATGCCTGAAGCTACTGAAATATTGGAGTTTTTTGGACAAGAAGCAAGAGACTGGAACTGTAGTCCGAGCCATGGTGTTCTCCTTATGTCATGATCCCCCAAAAGAACAAATTACCACGCACGTGTCTTAATGGTTGATTCAGTTTAAACATTGGGCTATTCTTTATTAGAACTCAAATTAATGAGTCCCAGTAGCCCAGTGTTATTCAGCCTTAAACTAAAGGAAATCAGGAACTCTCAAGGGTAGTGGACTAAGGAAAAACTCAAGTTTACAAGCCAATTCTCTGAAGACCTGCTCTATACACAACATGGAAAGAAAGGTCATACCAGACTTATTAAAGAATCTCCCAAGGATATGAAAAACATATATTTAATGTAAGCTGGCTGTCTTAAATCCATTGAGTCTGCTACTTTTGGGGATTCCTTTTGTTCCAGAGAGCTTTTGTCTTAACTTCAGTAAACTGTAAATGCTGTGCTATTTCTCTCGTTCTTTTCCCCTTTGGTGTGTTCAATACTTTTCAATAATCTCCTGGAATTTAGAACAAACTTCTCTTTGACACTTGTACTTGAAAATGAAGACTCTTGAGTCTTGTTAACCCACAAGGAACAGCAACCACCTGTCTGTTAAGGTTTTCTTGGATGTTCAGGACTATATGCAAACTATAAGAACCAGAGAAAAAATTCCTTCATTTAGTTTAAAAATAGAATTATCTAAAATAGCTTAAGGAGGACTAAGTTTAAACTATTTAGATTCAAGGGTCAGCTACATAGAACAATATTCTGGGTCTGTTTGGTGGTGCTGATGCCTGTGAACACTATGGGTTCAGGCTATTGTGTCCTAAGATCAGATCCCAACCTCTCACACAATTATTGACTCATGTAAATACTACAGCATTACCATTGTGTTACAACATCATTTTAGGAGGGCTCTGAGAGAGCTTTAAGCATATAGAAGTCCAAGCTGCAAATGAAAAAAATACTTTGTGATTTGCAGAAGCATTTTACCTCAATAATTAGCAATACTACTACAACTCTAGGAAATGGAGGAAAATGGAGAGCAAAGTCCAAGTACACCACCTTCTTAGTTCTCTCAGCCAGCCTACCAGTAGGGGAAAACAGATTTTTCAGTGGTATTCCCGTGAACATAGAAGACTTTATCCTGATTGAATATCTGACTTCAGATTACAGTATGAACCCAAAATCTATCTATCCCCTCTCTCTCAGATCCTTTCAACTTTTTCTTCAGGAAAAGAGATTTCTTGGGCACAAACTCATCAATCTTGCCAGGCATAAAAAATGTGGAGTTGCTAAAATTAATAACCATTCTATCTGCCACATTCTTTCTCTTGAAATAAAGGAGAAAATAAATAAAATTGAATGTGTCTACGTGTAGATTGCATGTTTTCTTTAATTTATGCCTTCCTGAAGTATAATTAAGTGTCAGAAGTTATTATGTGAGATGGAGACTAGGAAGTAAAAAGGAAAATAGTTCCATTGCACATGATTGCTTCAAAACCAAGTTTATTGGATGAGTAAAGTTTTTAAGTCCAATGAACGGAATGCATTGCAGAAAATATATGTAAGGTCATTCTCCACTATGTAAATATATAAATAATTCTTCTAAAACTTGAAAAGTTTCAATTTTTTTTCAGAATTTGGCTCCGAAGCAAAAGAAACAGAGGTTCCTGATGTTTTATCAGAAGTTTCCCACATTTAGGCAGGTTAAATTGGAGAAACTGGCTGGAAGAATAATTCAGAAAAGTTCCATAAATGTTTATTATAATAATAATGGCAATGATAATAAGATAGTCTGTTTGACAAATGCTGACAGAATGCTCACAGAGAACTTGACTGAGTTGTATTTACTCCTTTTTTGTTTGGTTCATTTTAAAGAGGAGGACTTTCTCAAAATGAAAATTTTGGACTCATAAATATCAGAGACATTCCAGAAGGTTGATTTACGTATTGATTATGTTTATTTTCTCAAGATACAAAAAGAAAGTTTTATCCAATCATGATTAACACAAGTAAAAGTAACAGAATTTCTTAACAATGTGCTGCTTGAATATAATCTATCAAGTAAGTTATTTTCTGAAGAAGAATGTAGTGATTCCTTTCCACTAAAGGATGTATGTGAGAAATATTTTTGTAATATTTCACTACTCACGTGTTATGGTTCCTGATGGCCTCCTCCTGCACGGTGTAGTATTCTATTGTAATCTTAACTATAGAGAAGTTTATTTCATGAATTAGTCTCTTTTTTTTTCTTTTGTGCTTATTTTACTCATAAAAGAAATCTTTATTAAGTAGAATCAATGGCCATAATACATCATTCTTAATCTGCTTGTGCCAAACTTGGCTCGTATGTAGCAAATATCAGTACTGTGCAGCTTTTTTCTCCCTGGGACCCTGCATTCTGAGGGGAAAAAGTGTCAAGACTCCTCTCTCTTCTATCCATTATCAAAGTTGGGTGGTCTTATCCCCTCTGTGTTTACTTCTATGCCATCCTTGCACTGTGATTGTTGTGCTCAGTGATTGCTCCATGCTCATCAGCAACTTATGCCTCGTGTCTAGTTCTAATCAACTTTAATGAGCAAATACTTCATAGGATTTTCAAAATTACAGCCCTTAACAGGTAGTCATAACCGCATGAAGTGAGCTCATGGACTGCTTTGGGAAAGACACAGCATGCTTCCTTTTCCACTCAAAAATGGGGGAAGATACAAACAAACAAACAAACAAAATCCTACAGAGATAAGCAACTGAAAACTTTAAAATAAAAATTAAAAAAAAATCATAAAGTTCTTTCCATTTTTAGGTAGTGTTAATCTATCACGATGTTTATTTAAATGCATTAAAAACAAAGCGAAACAAAAAACACAAAATAAAACAAAGCTTAAAACCATAAATAAAATAAACTGCCCACAAATATGAGCAAAACCATTTATCAGAAAACAGATGGTCTCTTACACGCAGAACTAAACACCTCTAGAAGCATAACAATCCATTTATCTTGATGAATGTATCCTCTAGCAGATATCTCAAATAGCAGCAGCAACAGTTTACCTGCAGGTCTGGAAAGCACATTTCCATTAAGATACATGATGTAGGAATAAGTTCTGGATTTCAATTTCTTACCTGTAGAATAGGAATAGTATGAAAAGTGCTCACTTCTCCCGATCTGATCTTCTGGGAGAAAAACTTACTATCTCTCCTCATCTTGAGGCTTAATGGCACTAAATTTAATTCCAGAGCATGATTTAGGCAACTGCAGAACTCTTTTATGTAATATCTATTAGCATTAGCTTCCATTGAGCCATTTCTAAATCAGGCCTGGGTCCTACACGTGCCCTCTGTAACAAGGAATCTATAAGAAATAGAATTATCAGGCTTTTCACCTCCCTTTGTATCAATGAAGGAGTTTAATAACAGAGATTTAGTAATAGTCAGTGGTGAAGAAATAAGATAAGTATTTTAAACACACTGAACAGGAATTATTTATGGTGCAGTGTTCATATACAAAAATCCCTGTGTTTTCTCCCCTGAGAAGTGATCAGCCAGGGCGAAGTCTTTTTCAAAAATTTCTCAAAAACATAAACAATTTCTCTTGACCAGAAAATTCTGAAAAATAACAGAGCAATATATAAAGTGACAATTTTAACATTTTCTTCCTAGGAATTCACTGCAGCACTGTAAACATTAGCACCATAAATTGTCTCTGGCTTGACTTTTGTGTCATTTACAAGAGCTTTTAAGTTAGAATACTTCTAATGACCTTCTGTAGTAACTCGTGTTACCACTGAGCATACCTAAGCGATTAACAATGTTCTTGCAGCACTGTAAAGGTCTCATATATAGATACATATCAACCTATGTATTTATATTTAGTTCTCTCAACTTAGATGGAAATTATCAGGGAAATATGACAAGAAAGCTTTTGTGACGTAAGGAAAAGTATTTCCAAAGATGTCAAGAATCAGGATTTGTTGCATGTTGGATTTATTGTATTTATAGCATGCTGGATCCAGAGTTAGTTTCTCAGGATCCCTTTGTCAATGTGTGTGGTGGTTTCCATACACCACGATGAAAACAACACATTAGAAAAGGTTCAATCAAGTTATCTTCCTAAGCACTTACACCAGCTAATGAAATAAGTTGGTGAAAACTTGGTCTGGCATTTTAAAGATATGATAATTCAGGTTTGCCACAGGATAATCTGCTTCTGTTGTCAGAAGCAGTGATGTTACTTTTCTGTCGTCAGATTACTGATATGGCAAGACTCACTTTTCCCCAGGCAGTTAGAAAATGGGAAGAACTCTGAGAGGTGGAATGTAGGTGGGAACTCTGGGGGTTTGTAATGCATTCTTATAAATTGCTTTGCTATTTATGTAGATTTAAATAATAAAATAAATCCATAAGCCTTCTTATCAGCTGCATTAAATATGTTTTCATAGAAAGAACTAAGCCAACCTGCATTTAAAAATCCTCTCTGCCTTTATGTCCTATCATCACTGTAGGATTTTCAGTTCTCCATATGCTCTTCATAAGCTCTGCATCACAGTATTTGCAGAGGGAGCCAAAGTGGGTTATCTTGAGTCAAGGAAGTGTATCTGTTGTAGGATCTTGAGACCTTACCCCGGACAGGGCAAGACTTGTCATCTGTCTCTGTTTTATTATGGCCAATTCATCTTGAGTGCCTTTTCTGACTATCACCGATGCAGAGAAGGACGGGAAAAGAGGCAATTCATCAGGTAGAGGGTCCCAGGATACTAATGATTTTTCAGGATGCTAAAACCTTAAATTATATCCTAAGACCAGTGAAGAAATAATGTGGTCTATTTCAGAAAATTTATTAGGTATGTGAAATGAATATGCAGAGAAAGGAGAGAGACTCTTGTTACATACAGACCAATTCATTAGTTGCCTTTCATAATGTACTATCTTTAACCAAGTAACGTAATCAAGCGTGACTGCAAAATGAAATATTTTGTCAGAAAGCCTATATTTACATGTATCTTGCGTATGTGTGAGACACTGTCCAGAGAATGGACCTTCATCACTACCTCTTGGCTAGTTAGAAATTTTAAGAGAGGTGGATTCTGATACCGCACATCTCTGTGAATAAATTCCATGAGATTTCTACCATCTTCCACAGTTAAGTTGAAACGCCATGTAAGAAAGGAGAAAAAGAACATTAAAAAAGTGACAATGAGAACAGTAACAAAATCTCTGGGGACCCACTTTGAATCAGTTATATCAAAATTATTTTTACCTTAATTTTTTAAGAGGTAGCTAGTATAGCATAAACACTGAATAAAAACGCCTGTTTTCTTCCCCAAACATGACTTTTTCTACAAAATTTTATTCATGCTCCTCTTAAAACTGTCTGATTTACTTCAGGTGTGGCCTGACAGTTTATTTCACAGCCATCTCTCTTAGGCAGAGGAGGAATAAGAAAGAAACCTCTCTATCCCTCATGTGCAAAATTTTGTTTTGGAAAGAAGCTTTAAGAAGTTTTTAAAAGGTCAATTAATCAATCAGGGAAAAGTAAGAATGTTATTTGATTCAGAAGCCTCACCACACCACTCAAATAATGAATGATGAATACCAAGCTTTTGAGTGAATTCTTGCAATCAACAGCCCATGACTAATCGATAGGCTGACATTTTCACACAGTTGCAGAAAGTGATCAAATTTCATAAATATCACGGATTGTTGTCAGGAAAAATAATGCACAGAGGAAAAAAAAATAAAGGAAAAAAAGAAAAAAAAAAAAAGGAGTAAAAATTGCCAGTGGACTGTTGACCTTCAGCTATGTGGGTGCAGTTCACCATCAATGTGTGGGTGAATAGGCAGGGAGAAGGCGCCATCTATGGATCTGCCAACCCTGCTCTTCATCCCAGGATGCAAGGTTACGTGTTCAGCTGATAAAAAGTGCCTGGAACTGTAAAAGTATTACACTCAAAAACTGCATGACGTTACTGCTGAGATATTTGCTGTATATGACACCAATAGCATACACATTATGTGAATTAAGACCTGGCTGCTGTCTCAGGAGGAGGTTGTTCGTGCTTCTTCTGGTTGTAGAGGTGACTTCTGAACCACTACCAAGCAGACTTACAAAGGACAGCCTGGTTAGCAGAGTGGTAAATGATTAAGAGAACAGTTAAACAGTGATCAGGATTTCTTCGTGACCTAAGCTATGTACAAAAACCTGAAGTTTAAGGTTGTGCAAAAGTTATTCATCAAAGGCAAAGCATGAAAAACAATGTGTGGTGGAAAACAGAGACCCTAAAAAGAATTGACGTGAGATTCGAAAGCAATGCTGTGGCGAAAGAAGTCAATATTGCCTGTGATTAAAAAGGAGCATGCAAACAGGAGAGTGGTTTCAATCCATGTAACCAGTCTGACACAGGAAAGTATGCGAGTTTAAGTGCACAACAGGATGTTAAAAAATTGGAGAGCGTGAAGGAAAAAAAGTCACAGAAATTATTCAAGTCTTTGAGTAAATGTCTGGAGCCTGGTCTGTTTAGTTTATCAAAAAGAAGTTTGAAAGCTGATTTGATTACAGCTTGCATGTATTTTCCAGAGCTAGACAGAATTTTTTGAGCTACAAGAGAGAAGACAGAGTTAGTGATGGAAATTTTATGTCAGGATAATTCAGATTAGAAATTACAGACATTTTATTTTTTCATTTCTTCTTTTGTTTGTATTTTTTTTTTCCTGACTGTGTTTGCTATTATCAGCTGGAAACAGACAACAAAGGAAGAAGTTGTTTCTTCTTTCTTTCTCCAGTTTCTGACATCTTTAACTAGGCTGACTTTTCTGAAGGTAAGATTTAGCGACACACAACCGTCTTCTACGGAGCCAGAATGCAGCGTACAGAATTTTAGCTTGATAATCTTGCTAGTTACTCCAAACATTTGAATGCATTGACCCAAATACTGAGTATCAACATAGAGCTCTCTTGCCACATTCTCAGCTTCATCATCAGTTAAAAATCTAAGTTGTATTCAGTAAGTCAGACTTATCTGTGTCTTTATTAGACGCAAGGTAGATCAATTTACTATGAAAGCAGCTATATCCCAATGTTCTGATACACCTGCAGTTTAGTGCAAACACTTCTGTCTGGTTCCCAGAGGTGGTTCTAGATACAACCCTCCATTTGCTTTCTAATTTAATATACGTGAACAACCTTCAGTCATAAAAACAGGTGTCGGTGTTAGTTTAACATGAGATTATCTGAGCTATGACCTATATCATAAAAGTTGAGGCATGAAAAACCCTTTTTCTGTCCAAAAGATCACTCAAAAATTCAAAGGCAAGCTCTCTAAAGCCCCTGGAGACCATGAGCCAGTGAGACCAGCGTAGCCTGGGTCCTGTCCAAGCTTAAAAATGAAAAAGAATTTGAAGGTGTCTGGGAGACACCTCTTTTGTTTTGATTTAATAAGCTTTCTAACTCACCCCAAAGATGGTCACAGTGAGTAAAATTTTTCAAAGTGTTTCTAGTACTGGGTGACTTATTTGAACATGAGGTTAGTGACTCTAGGTTTGGAAGAATGCTGGCACCTTGCCTTCCTAGGGGAAACTGCAATGAAATCAGGCCAGAACAGACTCAGCATGCTTTGTTTTCTTTTGTTTGGTTTGGTTTTTTTACAAACCAGGACCGAAACCTTCTGAATACATCCTCAGCCAATATAAAGAAAGAAAGAAATTACTGCTAATTTAACTACATAAGTCCTTTATTTCCCTCCTGACTTGGTTAGGGTATCTTGCAGGCAGTCAGTTTAGTATAAATTAAATTGATCTTGTTCTGATTAATGACCGAAATGTGTTACTTAGAAATTAAATATTTTTGCATAAATATTATTGCTGTTATTCTAGAGAAGAAAGAAAAATATTTTTTAAAAGTAAAGTTTATTATTTGAAGAGGAAAGGGAAGCTTTGGGCAAACAGAAATCTGAACTTTTTAATCCAAAAACATTATTGTTCTGTAGGGTTTTTCCCTAATCTTTTCATTAACATTTCTCTCACTTTCTAGGCAATCAAGAAGGATTAAGTTTTTTTTTAAAAAAAAAAAATCCTTTTTCTGTTGAAATAGTGTTTGAGTATGTAGAAATACTTAACGCCGTATTCCTAGTGCAATTTTTCAACAAGTGTATTATCTGTGGAACAAAAGGTGTATATGGGAAGAAAAAATTACATTTCAAAAGCAAAGCAGTATGCAGCCATCGCATCACAATTTCATAACTCTAGGAGAAACCTTTAGCTTCAGTTTGCACCTGCCATTTTTTCATTGTAAGGTTTGTCACCCCACTGCAGTATCTCTGGTGCTTAACTTGTTACCAAACACATTAATATCTTTTTGTGCTGTGACTTTCCTTCAATCACGTGTATCCTCCAGTTACAGAGAACGTGTTATCAAAAATCCAAAACCTTGAAGTTATACTGTGCCTTAGATGTGGAAAATAAGCAAATATTAACTCACTAGATGCATGAGTAACAGTTTCCAATTTCAAAACTGAATCTGAACCACTATGATTAAAAAAATAAACACAAAAGAACTCTGTCACTAACATTATTCCTATGATCAATATAAGATTCTCCTGAAAAAAGGCTGCATACCTGTATTTTTTGCTGTCTCTCATCTCAGTTTTATTGAAATAAAACTATCGATTTTGTATTTTTACAGTTTCTTTTGTAGTTTACAGGTGTATATATGTTTTTGTCTCTTTAATCCCTGAGCACCTTCCAGAGGCCGATTTGCAGCATTAGATTTTGTTTGGAAAATGTGTATGAGGAGCAGTTTATTTCTGAAATACCATCTGAAGTTCACCTCATAATGTGCTTCAGAGAAAGAGAGTATGGGTTAAGGTTTAATTACTCTTGAAATTGAAACAAAAGCTTGGTCTTAAGTAGCTATTCTGAGACAAGAGAGCAAGCTCTTAAAAAATCAGCTTGAACGTGTGAACAAAAATGATTAAAAGAAAAAAGAAAAAAAACCTGTGTGGACCCATAGTTTGCAAGTAGAATCACTTTGTAGAAATCTTTCGTTATCTGGGGTACCTTTTGAAAGTATCGATCTACAGCACTAGATGATGAGTAAGAGCTAAGGACCAGTAAATAACTGCAACTGTTTGCATTCCTGAAAGATACTACGGTAGTTGAATATAACAGTTATCTCCCTTTTTTGACATTTTCTACTCATTTTAGAGTTATTTATTTTCCATTTTATATACATGTAGGGCATTTCTTCCAAAGCAGTAGCATCTCTGTATAAAATGAAAGAAAAAATGCCGGAAGCTTCACCTTTGTCTACTAGAAGGTCATACCCATTTTTTCTTTTGTAGCTAAAGAAAATGAAATCAATCTAGTAAATATATATAGGCAGCCATAAAAAAGAAAAGTGGCTCCTCTGTTCTAAGAGAAAACGGAAGTAAATTCAAGTCTGACAAAGTTGTCACTAGCCAGAACCTGCCAGTGCTGCTTATTTTTAAATCAAACAGACGGTGGTAATAAGGTGATATGAGTCTCAGGAAGGAAAATCAAACAGCAGAAGCTACATCCTAGGAAACATTCTCAGTTAGCCTGGTGGTCTATAAGGTTGCAGAAAAGCAGACCTTTTCTGTTTTCAAGACCGTGAAAAGTTTATCTCTCGCAGTGAATAAAAAAATTTGTCATTTCCTATTGAAGTCAGTGGCAGGATTCATTCTGTTTACAGTGGGAAATAGCCTGTCTGTGAGAAGAGTAAATATCCTGAGTGGGTCTTGCAGAAATGCTCACTAGGGGTACACCCGTTACCATTCAAATTGAAGAACATCCTGAAATTGCCTTCTGGGGGGTTCTTTCAGGCCTTTTTACTGAAGCCAAAATGTTTTTAATGTCTGTAAATTTGTGCTTCCCCATTTAGAAATCATGTAGAAGTTTGAGCATTCACATGTAAACTTTTTCCCACCTGTGCACATACTGTAAATGAGCTCTGGTGAGATACACCCACAAGTGCTGAGGGAGGTGGCAGATGTTATTACTAAGCCACTCTCCATTATCTTTGAAATATCACAGAGAACAGAAAAAGCCTCCAAGGAGTAGAAATGGTCCTTTCCAACTCCTAATATTCTGTGATTCCATAATATTAAATCAATGTTAAAAAGATTCTATGTAAATCTGGATAAATATTGCATTAGTATATTTGTTATATATTTTGAAGGAAACCATAGAACTAATAATAACTTTAAAAAATTACCTTAAAGGAAAAAGGTCCAAATTTATTGAAAATAACTTAAATGAAAATAACTTGGTGGTACATCAGTATCTGCCCCAAGTCTACGACACAACATGTTTTACAAATATTGCACAAATTTATTAATCAGTGGATAGTTGCAGCACCGTGCTCACCTCAAGTCACCTCTATTCACATTCAAGTGAATATGGTCCCCTCATGGGACCAGCCCCACTGTGCAAGGGCACACTCAGATATACGTTAAGCTGATCATGCCATGTTTATGTGATCTATTTTCATAGTATGTTTGCTCTGATTATGCTCCTGATTTGAACTGAGTTGTATTAGACCGAGCAGCAAAAGCCTCCAAGGAGTTGTCTAGACACCTGGAGCAATAACTGGAAGGCAAGGGCACATGAGCTTTTATTTACTGATACTGTTTAAAGATTTTTGAGAAAAGCAGTTCTTAAAAACCCTGAGAGGTAATATTCCAGAAAGTGAGATGGCTTGGAGGTTTAATTCTGCTCCCACCTGCACACAGTGTAACTCTGAATTAAATGGTATTATGTTCGTGAAAAAGATAGGCTTAAGATCACAATCGGCGAAAAGTCATATGAGAACAAGTAGAGTATTTTTAGTTAAATTTCTAGATATCTAGATTAACATTAAAGAGCACATGAATAATTTGAGAACTTCTATCAAGCTTTGAGATTGTTTAATCCTTTGTTTATATAATTCTTGTACAGTTAATTAGTTTGTAGTTAAATAAAACATTATCTCTTAAGTATTGAAATGCAGCCTATCTTTTCCTGTGGCACAATCATTTGATATAAAAAAGGGAAAAAGCTTTAAAAACTGCAATAAAATCAGAGGGATCGCTTCTGGTTCAGGACTTTTTGCTCTTGACTCTTTGCTCTTTGAAGTTATTTTGCTTTGGTATTCGTGCTAAAGCATAAAAATAGCTTCTCATCAAAAAGGGTTAAAGTATTTGTGTTAAAATCACAGACTAACCACTGTCACAAAATTAATTACAAAGGTGAGCTGCACATTGTATTCATACCGAGGGGTGAGTAAAGCCAAATGATAACTTCTTCCTTTTTTCCTTGATCAAAACCCCATCAAAAGACTTCAGAGTATTTAAATACATCCAGAATGAATCGGTAACGTAAAGACAGACCAAGATACACGTTTTATTTTCCATAGAAATCCTGACATTTACCCTCAACCAGGCCTGCTGCCTCTAAGCATGGCTTGGAAATGGTCATTTAATTGAAGAAGCATGAATACACCTCAAGTAAGAATTGTTACTTACGCTGAAAGCTTTCAGGCTGGTCTTATCCCGGATGAAAATGCTTCAATATTAGCAAACAGGTCTGTCATTTCATTATCTTCCCTTTCTCCACCAAAAGCTGGTGGATAGTTATGACTATTTTAAGTGGTGCTTTAGGCTTACACTTGCTTGCTGAAGGTATAATGTTCAACTGTGATTAGCAAATAATAATGAGAATGCTATTTTTCAGTGAGTCCAAGAAAATGGAACGTATTAAAGAATATATCAAACAGCAGAACATTAAAAAGAATGGATATATCAGATGAAATGTATCCTCTGACAATGTAGTTTAGTATTCATACCCTGCCGAGATGTCAGTAGTTGGAAGGAGAAAGACTCATCAGCTTTCAGAACATGTGAGTAGGGTTGTTCAGGTGAATAAAATTTGATTTAAAATCTTCCAGGTGACAAAGATGACCTTTGCACTTCCTGGTAATCACAGCAGTTTTGCAGGAAATAATAAATCATTCAAGAAATTGTGTGCTTGAGGAACAAGTTTTATTTACACCAGTAATATAATGCCCAACTTTTTTTGAATTGGTACTATTAGTCTTGCCTGACATAAATGGGGGCCAGCCCAAGATTATCTATTATCTACAAGATGATGATAGTTAAACGAGGCTGTGAACAGGATAGTCCCATCTCAGTAGAGATTTCAGTACATCCCTCAAATAATAAATCTATAATCAATGTGTGGAGCAAAGGAAGTTTCCTCCAGCTGTGCAGCCTGATTTTTTTTTTATTTTTTTTTTTTAAGATCTCAACCCACTTTCTGGCTAGACAATCTCAAAGATGAATGAAAATTTTTGCTTTTATGGAGAAGAACATGGCAAGTTCAAACAAAATACAGAATACAGGGACAGACACTAAGTAATGCGTGCTTGAAAGAATCTCTGTGTAACCCATCAGACCTAATGAGGCAAGGAAGAACAGATCCAAAGAACATATTCTATGCTTAGTTTTTTAATAACTGATGATGGGAACTTATTAGGAGAGTCCCATTACCTGGGTCAATTCTGTTTACAAGACTGAAATAATTAGACTGTTCATACTTGCATACATATCCAGACCAAAACTTGTATGAGGATTGCTCCCTAGTGGGATTTTCACACCTAAACTTGGTGTCAAACCTCCATTACAACAGGCCTGGCAGGAACTGAGCCCTTACAGAGGAAATTGAAAGGAGGTAGATAAATGAGGTGTCTAAACCTTTTGGAGATTAGTGAAGGAAAGTCAGTTAAAGCAACTGAACTCAGCTCTCAAAGTTTAAATGGGTTTTCACTTGAACTGAAGGCCTAAGCAGCTTGCTAGTCAGGGACAACACCAATTCTTTTAAAACATTGGTCTAAACCTTAATGATATTTTCCGATTGGAATTATCCAAAATTTGCTTTGAATTTTCATTTTATGATACTGTTCAAGATTCAATGGATTTTCTTGGATTAAGGGCATGAAGAGTGTTTTACATCAGATAGTTTCTCATCAGTGCTGTGGAAGAATTTATCTTACGTTAGTATAGATCCTCCTGGCCTTGAGCTAGGGAACTTTTATGCATTAGAAAGGATCTCATGTTTAACCCACAAGTATCTCATAAAGAATCAACTTATTTAATTCAGATTATTTCTCCTTTCTACTTTTTAAATACATTTTATATTCTTTTGTCAACTGCACCTTAAAATGACTTAAACATTGACATTTTGATGATTTCTCTTATCTGTGGTCTTTTCTGCAGCATTCTTCCACAAGCTGAAGCTTCATTTTTTCCCCTCAGGACACTTGTAGGTTTGGGTTGAGGATTTATTCTTCTACTTCTTTTTATTATGAAAATAATAAAATAAGGGCAAGGGAGGGGCAAGCGACCTTCCCAAAGTCATCTGTAGAGGTTTATACCCAGCACTACACTTTCATTCCTCAAACATTTGTTTCACAGTTTATTAAAACTGCAGTCTGGGAGGACACAACTTGTTTAACTCATAGATCAGCTTTTCACTCAAGGCTTTACTTATGCATATTATATTACATGACAATAATTATAATATAATTATGCAATGAGCAAACACATTAAGATATCTGATGCCAAAGCAAATGCAATGAAAGAGTTAAGGTAGTTCAACTTCTCCACTTAACAATGCTAGCATTTTAATGGTCCCAACTAGGATTAGAAGTTAACACCTCATTAAGATGAATGGGGGAATATAGTTTGCACCTATACTGTTGCTTCTATGCTGTGTGGTTCTCAGGGCCCTTCTACAGTTTCTGGAGGGCAACCTTAAGTAGTACAAGAGTGCATCGTTAATTTATACAGGGAAGTCTCTTTGTGAAAGTAACAAATAGTGACTCTACTTGTAATGAAACTCTTGTTCTGCAGAAAACCTTTTGCCAGTGTAAAGACAAAAACATCAATGAATTCCTGATCTTTTTGTACCCACTCTTTTCCACGTGCCACAAGAGAAATATTATTACTCAAAATGCCTATTTTATACAGGTGCAGTCCTGTAAAAGTGCACTCAGTGAGGCCTCAGCCCTTCCAATGTAAGAAGGAAAACCAGATGTTTCCCTCATGGCGATATTTGCATCAGTATTAAAATGAGTAAAGATCTAAAGCCCACCTAGAGGCAGAACTACAGTTGGGCTTTTAATAATAAGATCCCGAGCAAATGAGCTTGATTCCTTTTCCTCTATATCCTGCATTAAAAAATACGTGTTGTATAAAGGTATATGGTTTTCCTTCAGTGGGTTTTACACATGATTTTCCAAGGATGTTGTTGCCATGATCCAAATTAAGCTGACGAAGGAAGGCAGAGAATGGCCTGATAATTTGCTAATGTGCATCCAACAACATAGTTGCAGCATTCCTGGGTGCTAACCTAATGTGTTAGCAGACACCTCACTGCCTCTGTTATCATGACACCTCACTGGCTCTGTTTTCATTTGCTTGAAGCCATATAGATTTGAGATAACTTAGGTACAGACAATTCCAAGTGGGTCACGACTGCTCTAAGACAAGGGCATAAAAAGATAAGAACAACCTGTAATGGTCTTAGTACACATATATAAAAATGGGGGTACATACATATAGAAATATTCTGGCTTATTCAACCACAGTGAGGACAGTTTGACATATTAACATTATTGGATTGCAATAACCATCACAAATAGTAAAACTATCCTAAATAAATATTTATACTTCCCCTGTTTTGACATCCTTCTATAATTTTACTTGCCTCTTCAGTGGAATTACGGATGGTCACTTTAAATGGAGAGGCCTTTTGAACATCGATGCCCTTATTTACAGAAACAGAACAGGGTGGGAAGTAATACAGTATGGCAGAAACCCAATGTTGAAGAGCTCACAGCATCTTTTTTTCATTCAAAACACAAAATTCCCATAGATGCACTGAATTCTGTAACAGACTCGGAGACTAATGGGATATAGCACACAGTGTTTAATGCTAATTGCTAGCCCAGGTTTTGGAAGGGATTAGTGATTTTAGACATCCAACTTCAAAAAAATGTGATAAGAGATTGATTTTCAGAATAGGAACAGTTTCATCTTCTTGCAAACTGGACCTTTTTAAATCATCTATGCTTTGGTACTCCACAATGAACACACTTAAGATTACCAATCACTGCTGGAAATCCTGTTCAGGATTTAGCAATGCTATTATCCATACAATATTTATTTTTTTTTAATTGCTTGAAATTCCACCTCCCTATCTCCCTTTTTGAATCTCTCATACTTTGAATCACAACCTCCTTCATGCTGCTGAACATAAAATTACTAGGCAATATTTTAATCTGGGTATAAATCCTAAGCATCTAAAGGAGACTTTTTCAGTGTAAAGGGCTTGATACCTACAATACATATAGGTGAAAGATCAGTAAGCACTGTATCAGAGTACTTATTTTCCAAACCAAGTGCAGGATTGAATTGTTTCTGAGTAATTTAAGTGTACATTTCTTGTTTAGTTGATAGAGCTGAAATATTTTCAATTTTGTTGCAACCAGGAATGAGTTAACAGAATAAATGAAAGTGGTTGGGTCGTTTCTAAATAATCCTAAATGTGTATTTAAGCAAAAAAAGTTGCATAATATTTTCACTCTATGCTATTAGGAATTTAGAAACAACTAATTACTGCTGGTATGCAAATTTAGTGAAACCCAATTAAATAAATATCAGATATATGGATAAATCTGCTAGCGAAGACATGTACTTTATGTCAGTTTGTACATACTCTGTGTTTGCTATGAAACCTGTTTAAACAAATAAGTGATAAAAGACTAAATTAGTCAATGACAAAATCCCCTAAGAAGCAAGTGGTGAATTGTGTGGTATTAGATCTCTCCATGGGTAAATGTGTTGCGTGCTCTACTGTAGCAGACAAGCTCCCCCTTAAGTAAATACTGTCTGTTTTAAAAGAAAAGATCTAATAAAGACCTAGATTTTCTGTATATCAAGGAAATATATTTTAAAGCTGCTTTTATTGTTTCATAACAAAGCCAAAAGACATTCAGCTGTCAAAACAATATTTGCATACAATTTTTTTTTTCATCTTGCAAAATACTATATGAATGGAATAGGGAAAAGCAAACTGATTATGTCCAAGCTCATGATTGTAAAATCTCTGCTACCCAAGATATTTTAACTAGCTAGGCTCCATTGATCTACAGCAAAGCTTTGTCAACTAAAGCTTTTTTTTCTTAAATTGATTCTCCATCTTGTCTTCTCATTCTTTCGACAGCACACAGCAGGAAGCTCTGTCTACATACAGAAAACAGGATCTTGCTGTAGGCATGGGTATAAAACAAAAAGACAGTGATTAAAGAAAAAAACAGACTGTTGTTAGTATTTGATCTTAAAATTATTGATCTTGTCAATCAGTTACAGACACAGAGTGCCCATTTAAATCTGTAATAACTATTAATGTTACCACAAAAATGCTGACCACTTGAAAAAACCGAAGAAATCTATATGAGAATGTAATGCGATGCTTATTTGGCAGTATAGATATTTGTAGTGTGTGAGAGAAAGCGCAACATCCCACTCGGCAAAGATCATAACTTTAAATTTTCTTTTAAAAATAATATGATGTAAGAATATGAGGCTCATAAGATAGACTTTAACCAAGAACTTTTGATTCTTTGGTGGCCAAAAGCCTTATTAGATTAGGGACTGGAAAAAGATACAAACAGCACAGACCTTTGCATCTAATCTATAACTAGTAAAAATATATAGAATGTTCATTCACATAACAGACAAGTAGGAATGTATTATAGTTTTGTGCCAGCCAAAGGGTTTATGGAAAACCTTTGCCCATCTCTAATATATGTGTAAATTAAATTTTATGAAATGCATTTTAAATGTAATTCATTGATCTTTGGAATTTATCATAAGCCTCTAGTTCATATTTTGGTGCCAGTCTAGTGTGTCACATGATTTTGAAACTAATAGAGGCTCATACTGAAGGGTATTTCTTTGTTTGAATTACTTTATTGGTTGAATGGAAGGATTAAAGACAGACTAAAAAGTCATTATGATGATGTAATAAAACACACATTGGTTGTTCCTTCACTTTAAAGTCTGCTTTATAAGCACATTTTTCTCTTAGAAGCCAGAATGAAATGTCATTAAGCATCTGGACATAACAATAACAATTATGTTTGAAATTTTTGTTTGTTTTCCTTTTAATCTAGGCAATGGTGAAGTAAAAAAAAAGAATTAACGATTTCATACAGAAATTATTGTGAAGTACTTACCTTTCCTAATTATAGATAGAATATAGCTCTCTCAGTTATTTTTAAAGTGATAGTTAGATAGAGAAAGCAATAACCTCGTAATCCTACTTTTTGTCTTTGTATGCGAGACTTGATTCACATTAAAAAATAAAAACCTCAAGCATGTTTTTTTGTGCTATTATATTATGTATTAAGTGTTGAAATTTCAGTGTATGAGAAGATACATGTGGAACTCTAGAATAATAAAAAAATGTTTAAATAATATATCAATAAAAAAAAAAGAATAAAAGTATCCACATCATATTATGCCATGGAACCTAAAAATGCTTGTTTTCCTGCAATGGGAAAAATTAATGTGAACCCTTTTTCCCTTGCTCCCAAAGAGAGACATTTTTTTTATTTCGCTTTTTGACTACGTGTTTTTTTTCTAATCAGGAAGGAATATTTCAATGTTGGAACCCACTTCATAACACTAGAGACAAATATGGAAAAAATATCTTTCACATTCTTGTCAGTTAAATTATTTATCAAGTGATCATGCTTTCTTTGTGCTTTTCTTTTAAGACAGTAGGACTTCACCCTTCACTCCTGCAGTATTCTCCAAGCCCTTCAAAAAACTCTTCCTTTGAATTGCTAGTTATAGGCATTGAAGTATTTCTCTGGTCTTCTCCAGGACTTTGAAGCATGTCAGGAATTAGCATCAGGGTTTAGCATGGAGGAACTCTGTCTGGGTGGGAGGGAAGGACTCTGTACCTCCTAAAAGAAGTGAAAGAGCACAGGTGGCCGTGTGCCATGCCAGAGCTGGGACTTCTCCCCAGCCACTCTACTACTGGGAGAAAGCTTCTTGAGCAGATACGTGGAGATATAAGCTTTTCACAAAAATATTCAAAGGAAATGTGCCTGTCCTGCCACCTGAGACCGAGTCCTGGTTGCTCTGGAAGACACATGTCATCATAGCTGAACAGCAAAGATTTTCCTTAGAGCCAGGGCTGCGTCTTGAGTGGAAGTTTGAAACTCAGACTGGGAAGTTAAGACCCTGATGAAGTTTATATTTTCTTACATGTGGAAGGGGCATGGTTTAGTATTTGATAGGAATGGTTGGACTCAATGATCTGGTGGGTCTTTTCCAACCTGGTGATTCTATGATTCTATGAAAATCGTTACTACTTCTGTTGTGGAGACCTTTATGCTTCTACTACCCCATAGAACTGCAGAGGCATCTGAATGCCAGTTATCATTGTATCACAGGGTAGACTGCATATCAAGGGCAGGGAATTCAGAATGTGAGCAGAGTGCAAAATATCCTCTCCCTCCCCATTTCCACCCATACGAAATGCTGATTACTCACTGATTAATATCACTGGCAAGAATACAAAAACAAATAGTATGTCTTCTTCTGCAAGTGTTATCTCCCATACTTTCCTAGTCCAACAATTTTAGCATTCGTTTTCAGTATGATGTACACCACTGCAGCTTTTATATGAATAGAAAAAGAAAACCAATGCATGTAATCATGCTCTTTGTGAGGATTTTTCCTTTACATATATGTGTATGTGTGTGATATGCAAATTTTCTCCTTTCATTTCAGCCGACTTCACTGATTTTAAATAGACTTTGCCCTTATTTCACAAAACCTGGAAATTTCAAGCCTTGTTCATTACTGGCTATAAAAAGTGACATATAAATTAGATTTTCAGAAGTTTATCTTAATGAGAATTTAAGGCAGATTTACAGATTAGCCAATTTGATTCTGCTCTGACACAGGCTTAATTTTGGTTTCTGTTGTTCAAGCATGTATCACTATTTATCTTGTCAAGTCCTCTGCGGTTCATGCACATACTTGTGCATCTGGGATGGAGTGTGAGCAACCTGGAAGCGCAGATAGCAGTAAAACTATTTAAATATCTTGCAAAATTATTGCAATGCAAAAAAAAACTGTCAGTAAAGCAAAGCACAAGAGCTATACATATAGGTTTCCAATAAACCAGCTTTTTTTTATCCTTATTTAGATATTCACATTGGGTACCTGAAAATCTGAGGATTGTTTTGTCACAGATAAACCAAAGGAAATGTACAGTTTGAAAAGAAGTAAGAAAGCCATGAGAACTCTCTGCTAGTTATGCAGGATTTTTTGTATCAGTCAAACCTCTGAAGCTGAACGCACTCAATGTAAAATTTTGGCTAAGAGGGAAGCCTGGATGCTCACTTGGTTACAGAGCTTTGTTCATCTTCTCATCAGTTCTTCAGTGAGGGGCAAGATGAAGCTCTATCCTGATGCCAGATACTGAAGAGACTGTGAGTGTTTCAGAGCTGAACTTAATTTGTCTGCATGAGCCACCAGTTTAAACACACTTATGGTCAGCAAAAGGCACTTAGTCTCAGACAGAGCAAACACACACAGGATCCTCCATTTGTCCATCATGCAGGAGATGTAAAATAGGATTGGGCTTTCAGTAGAACTGTGGCCACGTTTAATGTTCCCATTTCATTAGCCTGCCCTGCAATTTCCTCCACTGGAAAACGTTGAATGATTTTTTTTTCTTTTTTTTTGGCTTTATATCATCAGTAACCTCCAAATCTTGGTTCTTAAAGTCATTGGTCAGTCCACGCTGACAAGTCTTCATATTCTGCCTTTGAAACAGACAGTCATAATTTGATCCCTAGATAAAAAACTAGAATGCTGCTAATTATTTCTATTGAAAATTAGTACAGCTGAGACACAGCCCACTGATCCAGAATCGCATCCTCTGCGACTGCAGCCAGAACTTGATTTCCATGAGGAGCTCTCTTGGCTCTCTAGAAGATGATGGCTGCCCTCTAGTGACAAAGTTATTTCTGCTGACACATTGCAATGGATGCAAACATGTTAACAAATACTGTCATGTAGATCAATATGTAACAAGGGGTTTGGGTCTAAGAAAGATAAAGAAACTTATCATCATGAGAAAAAGCTTGGAGGCATTAGAAAAAGAGAAAATCCAGTCTGAACAGACAGGCCATCATCAGTTGCAGGAATTTCTTAAGGTAAATTTTTGTTTGATCAGCAGTTCTCTATTTTTTTTTTTTTTAATTTCTGGCATTTCTGTTATCAGCTGAGCAATCTATGATTATTTGAACAAGACCATCTTGTTCATTTCCTGCTAAAAGCATCCAATTCCCATACACTCACTGGCACAAAATGTAGCTTTTACAATAATCCTACGTGTCTGTATGCATCCATGTTTGTGTATGCATCTCTAAGTGGAAACAGAGTCATGTTTTCATAGTTTCCTAGGTGAAATCATAGGCTAAACCGAAGGGCCAGCTATGGAGTTCATTTTTTGAGTAGTGCAGACAATATAAAACACTAGAAACATTGCTAGAAATGATAAGGATTATATGAATAAATAAAGAACTATATTGAATATTTACATGAGTGTGTTATTTCATGTTAACTACCAAATATCCCATAGAATATAATGAAGTGATTCATAACAAGTAAATTAAAGAATATTCTGTGTAAACCCTTTGATTCTAATTGCTCCAGGAGAAGCTAAAATATCATCTACAGGAAAACCATGGGAAAAACCTGTTACATTTCTACATGATAATGCATGTCAGAATAAGAAATCTGGGGATAAAAAGCATGTTTTCTCCTCTGCCCTGCTGCTTGTGAGAATATAAGTTTATATTTCTGAAGTGCTGTGCATCTCATTTCTTTCATTTGTAATTTCATTTCTAGGGGGTATCTTAAAGCCTTTTTTTTATTATTATTATTATTTCAGTTGTGGTCTTCTTAAGATCTGAAAACTTGTCTTCCTTAACTGATGCTTTAAACTCTTTGGTACTGAGAGAATACTGCAACATGACCTACCTTACACTCACTTATCTACACTAAATATTTTCCTCTTTCTTATTGAGCAAGCTCATTCCTCTGTGCCATCATTCTTATTGTGAATCTACTAAAAAAAGCGACATCGTGGACTTCTAAAGCTTGTAAAACTTGATATTGTATCTCTGGCTAAAATTCAATGCCAATCCAACCGTATCTTATGTCCTTGTCTTCCTAGTCTTCTCTAAATCTCTTCTCCTCTTGCCATGTCTTTACTTTGCTGAAACCATGTGAAACATCTTTATAAAAGGAATGCAAACCCAAGCCACCATTTATGTGCTCACAGGATTCATTGTTTATGAACATGCACAATGATTGCTTAAAATCAGTCTAAAAGATGGTGAGGAATACATTCCTCTGACTTTCATTGCCTTCCAGAAGTTAATGACCCTGTACATTAATTTCTCATCAAAATAATACCATAAAAAACTTTTGAGATTCAAGCATCATAGTTTTGTTCATTTTACTGATCTGGCCTTAGATCTCTCTTATAGCTTTTCCTGATAATGTTTCCCAGTGACAAAATTTGGATCCAGATGCTGAGTCCTTTAAATAAGTATGTTTTGTCATTTTAAGTCTTAATAAATCAAAGAAAGCATACTCAAGTTTATATAAAAGTTGATTTCAAAGCTATGTAAAAATGCCTTGTAGAAGAGATCAGTGTATTAGTATCTTGCAGTGACTCCATTCTGCTACTTTCCTTTAGATAAGTTATTTTTGGAGAACAATTATGCAAAGTGGAGAAGGGCGAATGGAACATCACTGTGGCTTATCCAAAACTATCCAAGAGCAAGAAAAGGGTGAAAGGAACACCCTACTGGGTGTACTCTCTGCAGTAACTCCACACACATTCAGTGGACATTTAGATATAGTGTCGTTCTCTTGATCTCACTTTGTTCCCACATAGAATGAAAGCAAATTATGAAATCTCAGAAACTGCTATGAAGCAGCTTTTATTTCAGTCTTTGTTAAGGGATTGTCGCTTAGTTTGTACCACAACTAGAATTATAACCCAGCTGATCTCTAGGTGCTACAGAGATATGAATGTTTAATCATGATGATCAGCATGGAAAACATAAAGTTTTGAAATATTAGGTGTTCTGTATATAGACTGTCTTTTTAATGGAGTGTCTAAATTTTATTCTTTGTCTTGGACCTTGATTTTTCAGGGTTTTGGTGGTGTTTTTTTGTAATAAAGTAAATTTCTAGTAATTTCTTCTGATGTTGTCATCATCATCAGTAAGTAACACCTGGCTGGATATGTAACATAACATGTCTTTCAACAAATTAAGCCCATCTATGGACCATTTTATCAATAGAGCTACCTTGAACTTTGTCCCAGAGATTTTATTTTAGACGAATCCTGCCCTTTGAGAAGTGTCTCATAAAGTCTGACGGATCATATCTACTTTTGCATTGACCTGTTTATCTTACCACTTCAGCAAATCAGACTTCTGCTGATATCAGCATGACCATTTATGTCTTGTTCCATGCTGGAAAGCCATCTGGAAGAATTTAACACTGAAAAAAACAGTAGCTGAAACTTTGAAGAGTGCACTCAAAAGCATAGTGTCAGTAGTAGAGAGGAGGTAATACTAAAAATTTCTGTGGGGAAGAAAACTGGAGATAGAGAAATTTGAGCTATACAGCTTGGAGAAGGGCAAAGAAGATCAATGTGTTTATTATCAATAAATCAATTTGGTAATCCAGGTGGAATTCTGCAGCTGTAGGATGTAGAAGGTAAAAGGCGATGACTGGGTTGATTTTTTTTTTTTTTTTTATAAGAGTAAATCGATATCCTGATCAAATATCAGATGGAAAGTGATGAGTAGGGAATCTGCATAGTTTATGGTTCTAAATTGGTTTCCTAAAATACTCCTGTTAATGATGAAGAAACTCATTCTAAATTAGTGTTTATTGGCATCGTTTAATATAACTGCCATAACTTAACTTGCACCAGCTGGGAAATCGGCCCACTTTCCTCAATGATGCTTGTTCCCCACAGATAAGAGTAAATTTATTCAGGGTCTAAGTAAAATCAAGCTCAAAGGGAGGATAGTTTGAAGTAGCAGGCAAGTCTGATGAAGCTTTTCCTAGTGTGGACTACAAAAAATGCCACCTTCAACCAATCTGTTCAAAACAGAGACTCCTCACTAGCATGATATTTCTAAGCTATTGCAGCTGAAGACCTCACATTAACATGAACTAATGAATGCCCACTTCAGCATACAATGACATTTGACTTCAATAACGTTCCTTGGACAAAAGAGTTTACAGCATTGTTCTTACATTTTGCAGGAAATGTTTTGGAATAGACAATATTCATTGAATACACACCACATTTTTTGTGTTCTATATATTAAATATTCTTATTAGTTTATTAAAACATCATGTTTATTAAAGATGTAATTTTACGATTAATGTGAAATTCATTGCAGTATATAATATAAATATATACACAAAAAATATGAAAACCTTTAAAGAACCTCTCATTTTTTTTCACCATGGATGTTCCCAGGCTTGTACATAAATAGTTAGATTGGCTTTGATGATATATGGGGTAGTGGAGTAAGGGCTGGAGAAATGCATGGACTCATTCTTGGGTACATAGAAAAATCAATAAAATTATGTCTACATACAGGAGAAATAAAGTAAATCAGCAGATGTGATTAATGTAGTATCTTCATTTTTTTCTTATTCTCAAATGAACTCTTCATTCTTAAGGAAACCTTTTGAACAATCTGATATGACTGGAGTTATTTGTGAATATACCAGTTAAAAAATCTGTGGGCTAGAAAGCCAGTTATTTCTCAGTGCACAGGGTAATTTAAAGTTGTTTTCCAAACTGCTCAGTTCAATCCACGATAATGTATAATTCGTATAAATTAAACTACCCTGCGTCTGCCATATGAATTATAGTTTTAGAGGGTCTCCATCTTCAACTGTCATCCTCTTAATATCTACCAGTTCAGTACGATTATGTAAGAGTGAATTTTTAATTTAGCAAAGGATAAACCAGAAAATTTTACATTGCAGGAACAGGCAACAAAATGGTTTGTCGGATCCATTTAATGAAATGTACAATCCTGTAGCTTATCTGGGAAAATATACTAATTACACTATTACAATCAAACCAATACAAAATCTTTTAAAGAAAATAGTTTCTGTAATGTAATTACTAAGTTCTCATCTTTATCGTTTTCTCATTTAGAAAAAACCCTGATCATAGATACTTTGGAGATCATCAGTACTGAAAAAACATCCTTCTTATCAAGGAACAATCTGAAATATGATTAAAGTTCAAAAGGAAAAGAAAAATAATCGAGTTGTGCATTTCCTTCATCCATGTTAACAGCTACCTAAGTGGATTATTTGAACTGATTATCTGCAATATATACTTGCTTTCAGTTATACGACATAAACTAAGAGCTGAATTCAGGACTTTTTTCTCCGAGTGTGCAGAAATTTTGTCAAGGTCCTTGCTTCCTCTTGCATAAAAATAGTTGCTTTTAACATATCTCAGCATTGTTTAAAATGGAAGATGATCTGGTTTCTGTATCCTATTGTTCAGTTATTTAAAACTTTTTCTTAAGTACCAGAATTCAAAATATATATTTTTTAATTTCAAGGTGAAATTATTAGTCAAGAAAGAATCGAGACGGTTGTTACAAGAAACCTAATACTTCCCCACAATAAATGTACCGCAGTCCTTTTATTACATCTTACTATGGATTGCCTTTCACAGTCAAGGTGCAGAAAATTCCTATTTCCCCAGCTACTCTGAATTCTCACAAATGCAGGCAATAAAAGTCATACTTTCATCTTGCATACTCTTGATCAGATCAATCACCGAAGCATTATCAAAAGTTGTATCTGTTTATAAGTGTCATCCTTATATATCTTACCCTTTCCAAGTAACCGAGGATTGCAATTTCTATTAATTTGGCCTCTTTCCTGGAGCAGCACTTGCTTTTATACATTTATAGAGGAAGAACACAAGGAAAGAACACAAAGAGGTAGTTATTGTAAATGCTCTCATGACTATAGTGGAAAGTATTTGCTTGTTATATAGTCTGGATTTTGACCATAGGGGTGAACTTTGCTGCTACTGCTGAGCTTGTTCAAAGTTTAGCATTTTCTTATCTTTTCTTAAACTCTGGTTACATTTGTCTAAACCTTGTAAATTAAAAGCTGTAGCCTTGGGCCAAGTTCTCAGATACCAAGAATTGTTACTGACATTAGGTAATGGCAATTTATACTGACTAAAGGTTTATTTTCTTAAAATTACTAGAAAGTAAAGTACAATAATTAAAAATTAGATACGAAGGAATTAAATTATCTCTTGAATCATTTGCTGCTAGCTGATATGGGTAAAACCAGACAGAGAGCCCTCTCTTATTTGCAGTCAGAATTTAGAACACCAAAGGAAGACGCTGATGGCTTCAATAGATGAGTGATATTGCGGCTAATGGGGAACCTGAAGTCTTAATTGTTTTGCTGTAAACATTACAAACACATCTGCGTGCTTCCATTCACTTCGTGTACTTTGTATTAGATAGATGGTATTCGCACTGATAGCTGCAATTTAATTACAAGAAGTCGCTTCCTTATTCAGTTTCAGTTGTGTCATCCCATTATGTTGGTTATGAAGCATCGCAAGGTTCGATGCAGCATGTATTGTGATGTCACAGAGATAATGCCATGCAATGGCTCTATTTTAGTTGTAGGGGTTTTCATCCAGATTGGAATCAATGCTGTAAATGGTTATTAAAACCAGCTAACTGAAACAAAGTGACAGATCTGAGGAAGCCCATTATTTTTTTATGACAAAGAACAATGGCAGCCAATAGTAAAAATGTTCACCATTGGTGAATGCATAAATACATCAAACCTCACAGGACTGAGGACCCTGCCCACAGACTGCTTTCTGTTTTAATGAATTCACACTAGGAACAATTTGATTCAGGCATTCCTGTTATTCAATTTACTACAGCTGCCAAATAAGTAACTGGAGCAATACTCCAGGCTGCAGAGAGCAGGTTTGCTTCCTCCTTATCTACTACTAGGGATTTGAAAATGCCATTGCAAATGCCATTGCACTTTCTTTTTTATGTTTCTGTGGAATACACTTTCCAACCAACAAAACTCACTTGAATGAGGACCATAATTACCACTTTCTCAAGGGCTAGATAAGAATAAGGTGTTTGGGCATTGCTTTGTGAGAGTGGATTTGTTGAAGGATATTAAAGAATAAGGGTGGCAGGATGATGTAAAGGTCTGTGAGAGAGACCTTTTAGAGAACAGTTTGAGAATAAGCCTTGTCCAAATATTCCACCATCTTATATGGTTCATAGGATTTTCTAGGATAAAGTATTTGAAAAGAGAATAGGACTTATTAAAGCATATTCATATAAGCTTCTTTACTTAAGGGAAACCATGTTCCTGACAGGAACCTCAGAAGGAACACATGGAATCCAACATAAGAAAATTAATACAGGAGATATTGGGGTGAACGTTAGAAATTGCTGACTTATAGTAAATAAATCTCTAACACAGCTGAGGATTACAGGAAACTGTAAATCACTGAGACAAGATTATGAGTAGCATCAGCATCATTGGGTAGGAAGATGCTAGAAGCCTTTTGTTAGGCGAAATATAATGGAGAGGGTCAAGTAAGACATAAGTAAGCACTAAAATCTACTTTGCCTGGCCCTAACTTTTTGGATTACTATTCTTGGTAATTTGTACTGTTGATTTCAGAGCTAAAAATAGATATGAAACACTGTTTGCTGCATAGTTGATTAGAAGACTGGTTTACAAGAAATGGTTCTTAATCCACCCTTCAGTCTGATAGTTTCCCATCCCTACAACCTTACAGAAGGAAAAGAAAAAGACAAATCTTTAAAACAACATTTTTATAAATGTCCCCTGAAGGTCTTAAGAGTATTTACTACTCTCCATTCTCGTCTCCATAGTGGCATGTAATAAGATGGTGCTTCTGACTTTCAACATCACGTTGAATTTAGGAAAGAAATCTCTTAGTAAAATGTGAATTGTTCATGCTGTGAGTTTTAGGGACCCTAATTTCAATGAAATGCTTTATAAAATGTGAATGCTGGATGAGCAGGATAAAACAACTGAGGAATCCTGCTATTTGGGAAATTACTTTTTTATGTTAAATCAGGAAAAATGGTGAACCTAATAAAGTAAAAGGGAAGAGGACTACCAATGACTGCCTTCAAGGCAGTCTGCCAGGCAGGCTTGGCCAGATTTCCACGGTACTACCTTCAGATTTTATTAAATTAAAATAAAACCTGTCATCTTGGCTTTCACAGGCACAGTGAAAAGCACAGTTTTTTACTTAGTTCCAACATCAGCCTTGCACTTCAAGCCAGCATTAATATTTCACAATGTAATATACATAGTACTGTGGCATTTTTTGCATATCTGGCAAACAGTTACTGAAAAATATTCTGCTAAAAGTTAAAAAAAGCAGTGTTACAAAGTATTTGATCATGTCATCTCCTTTTCACTCTTTTCCCTCAGGGATTAAAGCATTTGGAAATGTAAATCAAAGAATCAAAGAAATCAGAAATGGGAAAGTCCCACTAGGTCATCTTACCCACTTCTCTAGTAGCACATAATTGTTCCCTATAATACATTTTCCGCAGTTTTCTTCAGTCTGGTTTCAGATACTTGGAAACAGTGCTCTCTGACACACTTTTTGAAATCTGGATGGGCAGAGTTCAGGCAGACCCCACATCACCTCTCAGGTCTTGCGTCTTCTAATATTTCCTGGCAGTCGCTGCTTTGTAGGGGCTCATGTTGGGGCAGGAGATTATCAAAACAGAATCATAGAATAACCAGGTTGGAAGAGACCCACCGGATCATCGAGTCCAACCATTCCGATCAAACACTAAACCATGCCCCTTAGCACCTCATCCACCCGTGCCTTAAACACCTTCAGGGAAGGTGACTCAACCCGCTTCCTGGGCAGCCTCTGCCACTGCCCAATGACCTTTTCTGTGAAAAATTTTTTCCTAATGTCCAGCCTAAACCTCCCCTGGCGGAGCTTGAGGCCATTCCCTCTCGTCCTGTCCCCCGTCACTTGGAAGAAGAGCCCAGCTCCCTCCTCTCCACAACCTCCTTTCAGGCAGTTGTAGAGAGCACTGAGGTCTCCCCTCAGCCTCCTCTTCTCCAGGCTAAACAACCCTAACAACCTAACAACAGCTCAGCTGTTCCTCATAAAGGAAAAGCTCCAGCTGCATGCCCTCCCTCATCTTCCTCCCAAGATTTTCCTTATGCGGAAGGCTTAAGTAATGCAAACCAGAGCTACTTCACCTGTTGACGGAGGCAGCTTTATCGCCTAGTTCTACTGATGCTGGAAGAGACTTCAGTTGTGAATCTGGCCTAGACTTCTCTTGTCTGGGTCCTGAGGGATGAAAGCTCCTACAAGATAGACTTCACCGTTAGTCAAAGTGCAAACTGACACAGACCTTACAACAAGAAGGGCATAAAGGAAAAGCCCAAAGGAGACACAATCAGTCGTATACTCAAACAGAAGTCGATCAGCTCCTAGCTATATTTTCATTAGATAGAATAAAGAATCTATTCTTCTCTTAGAATTCAGTATAGATATGAAAGAATTTTGAGGCATCTCTAGAGAAGTCCTGTTTGGGATCACTACCTGACCCAGACCTCTTTTGCAGTGTCCAGGAGTCACATAATAAGATAAGCAGGAATGTTTGTGCAGGGCCATAAGATCTTACTTGGTTATGTTTTTCTAACAGGTCTTAGAAACCTCTTCTAGCCTTATTCTTGTGCATTTGAGATGAGCCAGGTCTCACAGGCAAAAGAAGGCAATATTTTAATTCACACTTGCACACTTCCTGTGAAAACTGAAAGGTAATCGAATCCTGAAGATGACCCCTGATGGAAAGAATAAACACACTTACCCTGTATTTGTCTCTTGACATCTTCTGAGCAGTTTTCCCCTGCAAATCATGACTTCTAACATCATTGTATACTTTTGATCTTAGTTACTGACCTTGGAAAAAAAAGACCTGTTAAGTGACGAGTGACAGGTAGCTTCAGAATTTCAAGGGACGAGTTCACAGTCCTAAGGACCTTGGGTAATGTCCCTGGAGATACACTGTCCCTGTCAGTATGAAATTCCTGCTTACAGCCGCCTCTAACACCATAAATTCAGAATGCTACCCAAAAAATAAATCAAGATGCATATCATTTTCCATCAAAAATTATATAGCTATTATCCTTATTCTCTACATTTAGATATACGTAGATGTACGGTGGGTAAGTCTAATCATCATGTCACTAGTTAGATATCAAAGAACCAAGGAAAAATATATGGGCATTCTTTTCAATGTATATGTGCTGCATCTGTTACAAAAGAAGTTGACATATACGCACTTGTAAAAACATGTGGTTTCATTTTGTGGTAGAGAAACTATTTCATTTCAGGTTCGCTACAGAAACTTGACATGCAACTGAATAACTTGGCATCATTGGGGAGATTTTAAGATTCCCTAGCTGGGGAGATTTATGCAAAATGTTTATGGAAATGCGGAAAAGACTTTCACCGCTCAAGATCTACATGCACATTTTCCTAAAATTTATGTTCAAGATTTTGTTTACTTACAGATATGATATGAAGACTTGAAGTTTTTGAACCATAAACAAATTAACACTGTGAAGTCTTTGAACTATCTATAGTTGCTGCCACTTTTTCAGAATTTCTAAACAATGGCTATAGTTTTGGTTAAATCTCCTTTTTACAGTTCCTGTGGGGAAAACAGAATTCACAAAATGTGGCCAGCACAGACTCTCCCTCATGCAAAGAATTCACCTCAAGAATGAGAAACAAGGCTGTGAGCATATTATCATCCAATTATTCCACAACCCACTATTTTGCAGTTTTGAATTCCCATTGACTCCAGTAATTACTTGCGGTTTTATTTTAGAAACAGGACTTTGAACTGTGAGAGTGCAAAATAGAGTCCACTCCATGCAAAGATTTTTTTTTCAAAAAAAGTATTCACATGAAAGTACCTTCAAAATACTAAGCTAAATGATGAGTAGAGGTGCCAAAACAGGTTGATAAATCCTTCAATGATCCTGTATGTTTTCCAGCAGTTTTCAAGTCATACTTGAATATCTTGCCTTTCAGCCCGATGCATACAACTTATTTTTTTTTTCTGTGAACAACACAATTAGCAGCTGCATATTAACAAGAAATGTTCAGCAAATCTCATTCCCATATGTGAAGGTATTTCCACAGAAAATTCATTTCCATGCCATTTTAGGCTGGCATGTGAGAAAGAAGGCATCCCAATATTTTCTAAGGAAACAAAATTCTATCTTCTTCCCTTAATAGTTTTAAAATAATTGTATGAGATAGTGTATCAATCACATTGGTTTTGTGTTTGGCTGGTTTGCTCTGTTTTGTTTCCAAAGAAGTCAGGGTTGAATTTTTGGTCCTTCTTCCACACACAGCTCTTGCTTTTTTATATGAACTAATAAAACTCAAACGTACTACTGGCATTTTGAGGTGTAAGATTTAAAGGATAGTTGCTCAGATTCCTGCCACTGAATGAAATCTAGAAAAAAAATGTTATTTCTTTGAGGCTGCTGAGTTAATGAGTTGAGCAGAAAAAAGTTAACTACCATGCAGATAAGACGGATGTCCCTAGATTGAAAGAATTAGAACGCCTTTCTGAATTTGGAGCTTGGCCAAGCAAAAGTGAAGATAAACACAAGCAGGTTAAGATGCTTGTTTATTCTGTGTTAATAAATAAGCTTCTCCAGGATTATGTCTCTTCTGTCTAGATTATATCTGCTTGCTAATATATTCTCAATGAAGCCAAATGGAACACAAATAAGGTCCTATTTATTCAGCTTTTAAAAGGAAAAAGGCAGGGTAGTCTGTATAACTTTTTCACGTTATTTCTTCAACAATTATTTCCTGGTAACAAAAAGAACACGACTGACGTTCCATATAGTTTGGAGTTTAAATGTTCTTTCATTAAATCTCCTCATTTACTATGTTCAGAAGAGAATTGGCCTCAACTGAAAAAACAATATTGTAAATATACAAGCCTATAAAGAGGCTGGGATAGTAACGAGAATGTGCTGTTGTTTCCTAGCACTTTCTGCACTGTTTGATCATTTAAATTTAAAATTCACATCGGAACCAACATATTACATGTTGCCTACATGATCACAACCAATTACAAACTTTGGCTGAGTTTTCAATGTCTGCGAGGATGGAAACCATTTGTCTCATGGTTCCCTGTTAACTTCAGCATTTTTATACGAGGATGTAAGACTCCATCTGTGCAGTGTTAGGGTCTACACTGCTTTATATTTCTCATATTTTTCTGCATTTCTAAGTGAACATTAAGTGGTAAGGCCTGATCCTGTGAAATCCATTCATGTCAATGTGATGACTGCACTGATTTGATTCCCTAAGGCAGGATGCCTACCGAATCGTACTATTACTTTGCAATATGCCTATTGCTTCTGTTTGGGATGACCTGAAAGAATGAGTGCCTGAGAAAAAGAAGCAATTTTCCAGTCTTCTTTTTGCAAATGAGTGTCTTTTCTGTAGGTAAGCAGAAAATGTAAAATAACACCAATTTTTCTTCTAATTTACTAGTCAATCTTGTTCAGTTTGGGGAACATTCATTTAGTACATACCATTTAAGACAAGGCAAATCTATGTTTGCTGCGCTCTCTTCACACTGTTACATTTTTATTGATTGCATAGTGGCAATTAAATTATTGTGCTTTAAGCCACAGTAGGGACATTTCTTTCTCCTTCTCTTCTTCCCTCTGCCTCTCTCTTTCTATACCCTGTCCCCCCACCCCAGCCCTATTTTTCCCCACCTCCTTTTTCAATAGACTTCTTTGATTACTGCCAGATATAAGCATTAGGCTGTTCTGAACCTCTGCATTTCCTGGCCTGATTGAATGCACAGCTGTTCCCTGAAGAAAGCCATTTGAAGAAGCTGCAGCATTTTTTTCTGAACTTCAAACATTCGAGTAAACCTTGATCATTTCACCTGTCCAGGAGAAGAGTTAGAGGGCAGAAAATGTCTTATGAATTTATACAGAAGTTATCCTCACAATCCATGAACAATACTTTAATCAACGTGTACGTCAGTGTAGGTGCACATAACTGCTCAAGGGCATGACCTAAAACGGAGAAGTCAATGGGAGCCTTTCGGCTGAATTCAGTGGACTTTGATTAGCATCACATGTTGTACCAAATGTACTGACTAAACAGCTGCATTTGAAAAGTCATCTCTAATGTCTGCAGGTACTGTATTGCTTAGCAGGGAGCTATGCAGTTGCAGTGAATTAATTAATGCAAACCGAGCGTGTGACTGTATAAACCAAAAGGCTTTATTTTTTGAGAGATGTACTTTTGAATGCAATTTTAAGATTCGAAATGTGTAATCAGTTAAGTACATAAACACTTAGGAACAACCTTCAAATTTCTGCTCTCAGTCCTCTACTGGTTTCTGCCCTTAACATTTACAGTTTTCCTTGATCTCCATGAGCAGATCTAGGGCAACTGACTCTTTGTCGTGAGACACTGGTCCCACACAAACTAGAGGATGCTGCACCTGTTTGATGGACAAACAGAGGATTTTGCTGTCAGTCCAGTTACATTCCTGGTAATAAGTTCATAGTTTAAGATATCCTTCCTTTCTGTAGTCATAAAAAAGTGCATAGAACTGTTCTTCAAAGCCAGAGGTCTTTTCAAACTCAGTATGCTGCAGATGTTTAAAGCTCTTTTCAGTCATCAGTTTGGATTTAGATGTTTCTAAGCCAACTCTAACGTATCATTACAATAAACCTTTGACCTGCTATTACCTTTCAGAGACTGATAATAAAATTAGACAGAGTATCATCATTCTACATTCCCAACTCTCTAAAGGAACATCACAAAGGTGATACTATGGTTTAAGGGGTGTTTTTTCATACAATATTTATATGGAAAGAAAAAGTATTACATGAAATAATCTTTAAGCCATTCAAACAATCCATTAAGTTCCCATAGAGGTTAAGAGAGACTGGATATAAATTAATTATCCAAATGTCCCAAAATCTATCACATGTTCCTTTTTTTTTGTTTATTTCCAAGTAAAATGTTTCAGAAAAGTATGTTGCTTCCATTTTGACATTGAACCAAAATAAAAAAAAAAAAAGGACATTTTGTTGTGCTTCCTGTGAAGTGTCAGGCTCAACTTTTAGAACCTCAGAAAGAAATGAACTCTTGGCATAAATAAATTAACAGGTACTGTTACTTGTAGATCATTCAATGAACAAAGCACAGTCTTTTTTAAAAAAACAACCCTGTTCTTTTTCATCTGCATCGTTTCATTCTCCTTGCACAATAAAGGTAGAGAATGCTAAGCCTATTTTCTTCTATAAGACAAGATCATCGGTATGAAAAAATGTTAAAATGCACATGTTTTAACTACACATAAAAGATTTGTCATTGAGTCTGAATGGACAATAATAACCTTGTTGTCATGATCTTAGGTTCACTTTTCTCTTATGGAAATGAATCATAATTATACCTAAAAAGAAACCTGTTCCTGGGAGCTTAATTTCTGCTAGAATTTCACAGACACAGCAGCTCATAACTACTTCGGGTTAAGTGCTTTGAGATCCTAGGTAGAACTATAAACTTTCAGATCTGTAGCAGTATATTATTATCATATCAGTCACACAATCTAGTATAAAAAACCTGCAAATAAACACCAATGCCAATTAGGGCATGGAGGAAAGAGCAAAGCACTGTGCCTGTTCTTTCAGTGAGAAATAAAGTATGTGATTATTGTTGTGCGAACTACGATTTAGAGACAGTGGAGGACATTTGGTTCCCGGTGGAAAAGAATATAACATGACAGCTACTATTTTTAGCTCTGTTTAAGAATGCTAATTGAAATCTAAACTAGCAATAGGAACCCTAGGCTTTAACAGACTAAGACAAATATAAGATGCAATGTCAAAGTATAAAGGCTAGACCTAGCATAACATGCAGGAAGGAAAAGTGACAATGTATAATTATTATTCCCAATAGGAAAAGAAGGAAACATAATTGTTCAGTCTGTGGTTCTGTAATGAACACTGAGAACAGAATGGAAGTATGAGAAATCTACAGTATCTTTGCTATTGAAGCAGATAATGGTTTATAATGGCTCTCTGGTTTCACAGTGTAAAAATCATAACGGGGCACTGTTATACAGAAACCCTGTTATTTTTGATTCTACCAACACTGGCTTGACTTGTGAACTTCATGAAGATACTGAAGCCTAGGTCTAAAGAAAAATTTAGATATTGAGAAAGTAGGTACCTCACTATAAATGAAAATAAAATAAACCCCTTTCCAGACAGACATCTCAATAACATACAGAGAGAGGAACATCACATGAGGAGAGGACTAAAACCAGGAGCCCAGAGAGCACCTCAGTTTTGGTATTGTCTTACAAAACTTCTGTGTTATCAAACGTTATAGTGCTGCCCCAAAATTTTGTAGTGCACATCAATCAGAGGTAGGTTTCTTGTTAAAACACTTTTTCAAAGTTATAAAATAAGTATATTTTCATTGTTGCAAAATAAAAGTGGAAAAAATAAGGAAATATTGAGTTCTACAGAGTATATCAGGTTATTTTATACTAATGGATTTTCTGCGTAGTAATATGTAGGCTATAGAATGCAACCACAAGTCAAACCTACTCTATTTAGCCACACATTTCCCTGTTCCTGAAATACAATTTAATTTTTTTTTAATTTTACTGTTCCACATATTCTCCTTTTTCTTCAAGAAGAAAGACAACAATACTCTCACTGCTCTGGGCTAGTCTGTTTTCTTTTAGCTCAGGAGGATGGAAGTTATCACAAAATTGAGACATCAGGTTAGCTATCTGATATCTTACATATGTATATATAACAATGTATGCCCATGTAGCTGCATCAAATATTCAATAGTGCATAAGGAGATACAGTAAAAATTGTAAGAGTATTATGTAGTAAACACATTATTTTTAGTGCATGTATACATTTCTGCTATTTCAGAAGTCATATTCTTTAAAAAGATATTGAATTAGGTGATGCAGTTGTAAGTTTTTCTGAATTAGTGTATTTATCAATAGTTTAATTGGAACTAGCTGAAAGTGGTCAGAATAATTGGAATCACTGATACATTAGTTTCTAGGGTTTTGCAGAGATTATTATTGGTATAAATTTATTATTTGTGCTATGCTAGCACTGAAAAGCTCCAACCAGGAGTGGGCCTTATTATGCCAGTCAGTGTTCACACAAATAATAAGACAGAATCTTTACCCTGAGAGGCACAAACTAGCCACATAGGTTAGAAGGAAAAAGAGGTAACAGAGGTTGGAAATTATTTGCCTAAGGGGATCAAAAATGGGAAGAGGAGTAATTCCAAGGTTAACGCATTGCCTGTCCATAATATATGGTATCCTGCCCTTCACAGCCACAATTCCTCTTTGAATAATGTGTTATTTCCATATGCTTTTTAGCACGTCTGCCAGCACAGATAACATTCGTGGATAGAAGTGAGCATGGAGCCAGCAACTATGCACAGGATAGGCTGGCTAAAGATTAGGCATTTCGATTTATTCAACATTTCAAGGGTTTTAAAGTGATAGGAAATCAGTGTAAAATAATCAAAAAGTACACTGCAATTACCAGAAAACTTTGAGAGAGGATGCTTAGGAAAATCTGTATAATTAAAGGATGAGACACATCAGGTGAATATCTGCTTTGAAGCTGGCTACCCACCTGATTCAGAGCCTTAACTTATAGGCCAAGGGCTTTGAGAGAAAAACTACCAATTGTGAGTAAAACAAATGTTGTAGGAAACACCAAGAGTGGGGTTTTTTTTTGGCAGAATTAAGCCCCTGTTCTAAATCATGCAGAGCAAAATCTGGAACATAATTGCCCCAGGAAAGCACCATATAGTTTACTGGATATTCTGTGTTTCTATGGTATTTTAACTATAAATTTCATCCTTGGGCCAAAGAAAGCATCATCAAAATGTAGTATGCTCATGAAAGCACTAGGCTAATCTCTATTTTTCTATGCAGAATCCCTTCTTCATAAATCAGTTCATGCTCTCAATGCTTTCTGTAAAAGTTTTTTTTTCAGATAATTGGAGATCTGTCTTGACCTCCTCATCTGTAACCCACTGATGATTCAATCAGCACAAGGTTATTTTTCTCTTATCTCTTCTTCTGCGGTTGTTCTTATATTAAAGACAAACAAAATGCTGCATTTCTTTTTTACTCATTATACTACAATGGCTCTTCCCCTCTCCTAGTTTATGCGAGCTAGTTTTAAAGTTAGATTGGAAAAAAAATTTGGTGCATAATCCAAAGGATGGTGTTTATGATGGCAGAGGTGCAGAAAAATGAAGAGATTCTCAAATCAGTGGCCAAGCAGAGTATATCCCATTTCAAACAAAGGTGAAAAGTTCAAGCGTTTCCTGAAATGATGCAAAAAAAACCCCCGTACTTTAAATGAATGAGAAGTTTCTTATCCATTTGCACATTGGTTGGATAACAACACTATTGTTGACATGAAAGAAAGCTCAGATCTCTCCTCGCACTTGGGGTCATGAGAACTGTTTTGTGAGAAAGTGCCAGTCACTGGTCATTCCAAAGGCTTAGCTCTCCAAAAGCTCCTCTAACGCAGGTTCAGAGCAATATACAGTTCACTCCAGACGTTTATGTGCTCAGGGTGCTCTGTGGAGCTTTGTAAAGAGGAAATCTATAGACTAAACACAAAATAAGGTAAAGAACATTTTTTAAGTTCAAGAGCCAATTTTAAGAAGATTTTTGCACTGACTTTCATTATCCTAATCCTGATCGCCCTATAAAGAATTTTATTTGTGTTAGGAAAACTGTATAAAGAAGAACAATGAAGCCCTTATTTATAAAAACCGCAAGAAAGTATCAGCAAGATATAGGCAGTATATGGGAGGCTAAAAACCAAGTATTTATGTCAGTTTTAGTTAGACACATTTCTCCAACAAAGCATAGACAACAGTTACATTTTGATTTTAGCGTTCTTGATGACAATATAGGAGAGTAAAGGTGCAATATTTTAATATAAAACAAGTTGCTAAGAAGTTCAGCAGGGTGTAGAATAAGAGCTCTTAATATTTTTTAAGCAACTGCTTATCCCCCTCTTCAGTAATATTATGATAACCCTGTAGCTTTGCAATACAGTTCGTTATCCAGAAAGAGAGCAAAAATTGAGTCAAATATTGCATGAACTGACTCACACCAATAAAAAGGCTTAAAAAAAAACCCAAACGTGGCAGGTAAAAATACTTTTATTAATCATAGACACACAATGCTTTCATTTTTAGATCATATTCAGTATCACAAAGCTCCAAATGCTCTGTGTTTTGTTGGGGTTGAATGACTGTACAATTAGTTGGGTACATACCTAACCTTATCTGAATGATCATAAACTCTCTACATTTACAAATAGAAGTATGAAATGACAAGAGCAGCCACTTAGGGCATTGACCCCCATGAGAAGGAAATGTATGAAAAGAAAATAAAGGCACAAGGGAGGAACAGTCCAATTTTGTTTTGTTGGGTTTGTTGGGTTTTTTTAACAGGATTTGTGTGGATCTAGGACAGGCATTTTCATTTGGTCTTCTGTTAATCCAAGAAACTCACCTACCTTGCTAAATGATTTTAGTGTAGTCTTGGGACTTTTACTGAAATAGTAAAGATGATCAAAGAAAATAATATTTTTTTTAATTATTACATTACTAATTTATAACTTTATCATCATACTTCCCCAGATAGTTTTAGCCATTTATATGCCCATCAGTTTTACAGATGCCTAATAAGTATCTTCTTTGCATCTGTGTTTATTTCTGCACTTTCATATTGCATTTAGTGTCAAAAAGGGAAGTCGATGCAATGCAATGTGCAAGCGAAACACAGCAGAGCAAAGCTGCTGAAACCATTTTCTATAACTGCATACTTGCGATAATTTAAATAATGACAACTATTTCATCTGAATTGTTTCCCATTGCTTTACAAAACAGATATAAAGATAGGCTGTTTTGAAAAATCCATGGATATTTTGATGATTAGGAAGATCCTTTAGTCTTCCTTTGTTTTTTCTGCTAAATAGGTTTTGAAAGCTCTCTAGTCCCCAAATACTCTAAAAGTGCAGTTAAAACAAGCAGACATCTTTCAAAGCTGAGACTAGCTGACTTTTACTGGTTCTGTTGCTTTGACAAAGACAGTGTAACTCCACAAAAAAAAAATAGTTGTAGTCAGAAATTACATAAAAAATATTCATTTTTGTTATTACCAGGGGAATAAATTTAAAATATTTAAATATATACAATTTTCTATGGGGTCTTATTCCGAATTTTCACTTTTAAATGTCTAATACTCTTGACATGAGTCACTAGAATTTGAAGAGCACCCAAACTTTCAGGAAACTGCCAGGTGTTTCAAGCATCAACCTTAAACACTTTGCATTTTACATTAGTCACCAAGTATAAAATTCTGTCCTCTTCTGCTTACGTAATTTCAGTAAGACCGGTATTGGGCCTGATACATACATGAATGGTTGAAAGGCTGGACTCGATGATCTGGTGGGTCTCTTCCAACCTGGGTATTCTATGATTCTATATATGCACCTCCTTTTTTATTCCATAAGCTCACAGCTTAGAAACAGTTAAAAAAGGTGATCATTAACTAATGCTGTTTGCAGTACCCCAGAAGCAATGTCTGATATCTTCCCTCAGACTCCATTCCTCATATATCCTTGGGTCTTCTGCCAATAAAAAAATAAACAAAAATAGGATGACATATGCTGGGTTTTATCTGGCCGCAGACATTGTCCTTGATAAGCCAATCCCAAGCTTGCCTCAGGCAGGACGTTATATTCTAAACTAGGATTATAATTAACGTAGAATTATTTAGAAGACATTAGGTGGTATCACAGCTGCTGGAAATACCACACCATTTTTGGATAAAATCCAGATTTAAAGAAGTACCTACAGTACACATCTGTTACCATGGTGTTGCAACTGCTCTATCTTGCAGCTTATTTCAGTGGCTGACAGTACCGAGACAAGCATAGTCATTATATTTAAAACATTAATATCAGGGACTGTTGTGTGCTTTGCTCAACTAAAGCAGAAGAGAGATGGGAACAACGTTTTCACAGTCTAGCTGGGCAGTTAACAGAAAGCAGAGTACAGAAGCGCTCATTTCTAGAGTATTTAAGTGTTTATACTCTCAATGGCTTGTAACAGTTCAGAATAATTAGATATGTAAATGTGCAATAAAGGACATTAGAGCTCACAGCACTTGCCACCTCAACATTCAGTGTCCTTGGATAATTCTTGGGACTTTTCCCACATCAAAAGGTGGAGAATCCAGTCCCTAAAAGGGAATGTTAATGGGACAGCTTCCTTGTTAACTTCCTTCTTCTCAGTAAATCCAGACATGTGATACAAGAACTTCTTAAAATTGACTGTCAGGATCCCTAAAAAGGGATCCACTCAGGTAAATGATGGTGACGCTTTTACTATCATTTTGAAGGGCATGTAAAACTCTCTTGTGGGAATAAGAAAAACTCATCTTGTGAAATATGCAAGAGGATTAAATATTTGGACTGGCTCTGTGTTACTCTACGTGCAAAATGAGCAGTTTTCTGTTTGGGCACATCAATAGTCTCTTCAGCAATATTGGAACCTAGTCCCAGTGGACAGCTGAAGGGCAAGACTCTGGAAAAAAAGTCTCCTGATGTAGCTTTAGAAAAAATATTTTCAAAATGTGTTTCTGGTTTGAGATTCAATTTGTGGTGAACTGGCAAAAAAACCCACCTGCATTAGTCTGTATGCACTCAAAGGAAAACATAATGATAATTCTGCTAATGTCAGCTTACAGAAGTCTTCTTTCCAAGAAAACTAAGGGGTCTTCCTCTCCACCAGGAGCTGTCTAATTATGTAAAGGAAAAGTGATTAACTGATTATGATGAATAAATTAATCTCTGAGGACTTGTATGTATTCAGACATTTCTAATTAGTATGGGTTTCATGAAGAAATTCAAGGCAGTCCTCTGTTCCTATTAGTAACGATTAACAGAACAATAAGTAATTTTTGGCAGCTCCTTGCAAAATTATTAGAATTAACATGGGAGATCTGGATTAAGGATTTGTGAAAAATTTGTGACTGATTAATGATGTGAGACTGACAAGTGCTCCAGACCTCCCTGGAAAAGCACCCATATCTAATGATTTCAATAAGCAACAATGGAGCAGGTAACTGGGGCTTCCTGTCAGCTGTGCCAGGAACGTTGATTCCCTTTTCAAGTTCTCTATTTCTTACCTTTTCCTAATGAGGATCATCAGTTATTGCACGCAAGAATAGTATAATTCTGTTCCTACATTTCAGGGCATTTCACAAGGCTTTTTCAAGTTCATTTTCTAAACATCTTAGCTACCAAATATTTTTGCAGCTCATTGTTTCTCTCTTCTTTGAGGTGTCCTTTATTAGATTTCCAAGAATTGTGTGTTATTGATGGCCGAACTTTTTATACAGTCCTTTAAAATAAAAAAAATAAGCATTTAACAGCAGTAATTTTAATTTTGAATACTCGATTACTGTCATAAGGAGACAGGTCTGAGCAGATTAGTTAAAATAGCTGTGAGACAATTGGGGAAAAAAAAAGGTATAATTCCTTGATACATCAAGAAAACTATTTCTACTAAACAAATACATGCACAGCACAAAGCACTCATTCACGGTGTTCTGAAAGTATTCATAATATCATTGAAGAAATATGAATTTAAACTAAAACAGGCATGAAGAAGAGTTAATAGCTGCCTGGGGAAAAAGAGAACCCATGAAGAGAGATTGATGGTATGTCTAGCCAGTACAATGAAGTACAGTGGAGACAATCTCTGTCTACCTCTAGTCAGGCTGATACTTTTACACATCATGATGCAGTTCTCCTTAAGTGTAATAACTTGTATTTTTGAAAGTAATTTAATGTGGTATTTTATGTGAGCTAGGCTACTTGTCTCTGAAGGGCGTCTTTAACCCATGCAGAGCACTGTGTGGCTCACGGGCTACAACCTTCTAATCTTGGATCTGTTTTTTACAATGAATAGTAAAGGATAAATATCGAAGTTTCACAGGAAGTGTGATGCATTTACAGATGGGATTAAAATACACTAAAGCCTGAAATGACAGGTTGCATAGGATGATATGGGGCACCTCTTTTAAGTCCTTCACTGACCACATTGTATGTGCTGTTAATAGAAGTCAGGTATAGGCAGAAATATGTAATATGTGCCTTGCTAAACTCTAAATATAGGTCAAAACCTACAGTTTATGCTATAGCTTTTTGCTACCAACTACAGTCCCATGAATGTGTTTTGAGTAATATGAACATATTGAATGAATGTCTGTGTTTTGAAATAAGCAAAATTATTAGTTTATAAGGAAGAATTTTTACTTTGTATTGCCCATTGTCATGAGACTAGATGGACAGTTCAGGACAAGCACAAATATAGAAAGTGTTGCAAGCAATCTGAAACATTTGTGAGCTTGAGAAAATCTAAATTAAGAAGAGAGTTAAAAGGACAACATTAATCAGGTAACTTAATTGCCATAAAAGTGTTGGTTATATCTAGTTTAGAACACTCCTCATCAATACTTCAGTGACATCCAGAATCACAGCAAAATTCATCACTGTGTTCGGTACTTGATCTGTGTTCTCTTTGTCTGTCTCTTTCTGTCTTATTTTGCCTTGGATGAAAAATGAGCAATTTGTGGCTATATATATATATATATAAATTTTAATAAACAATGGGGAGACAGTTATCAATAGCTGTTTTTTTCTTGTACGTAACTTTCACTGCTCGCTTCCCACCTACATGTACAAAAGCTTTTTCATTTAAAGGAGGCTGAACAGAATGCAGTGGGAGACAATGTTGTCAAAGCAAAAACCATGCAAAAATGCTAGTGAGTAAATAAGCATATCTACTCAAAGTTACATTTCCTTTCCTCAAGTTCCCCAGAGCCATAAGGACTGCCGCTAATCCTTCTGTTTCCTCAATAACAGCCATTTTCACTGTAACCAACCATGATGTCACAAAGCTGGGATTATGACTTCAAGTGGGGAGTAAACAGTGGGAGTAGCTGGATTCTTCTAAAACAAAGACCGTGTTCTCATGCAAATGTGTTTAGTTATGAAGAAGAAGAAGAAAACATCATATGCAAAGGGATTTGTTTCTAAAGAGATTATTTTTCAAAGTTTTCTGTGAAGCAGAAGTTGCTTTACAAAGTGCACTGGAATATTGTCGTAGCATGTGGCATTGTTTCAATACCCATTGCTGGAAATCCAGAGCCCAGGCAGAAATTTGACTTGCACAAATGATTGGTGCTGAAAAAGCGGTCAACACAGAGGGCCCTTCTATTTGGATGTGAAATGTTTTTGTTCAGAGCCTTTTATTTCAAGAATTTGTTATTTTCCAGAATAAACTGCTCTTTCCGTTGAAATTGCTCATACATATTCTTACACTGAAGGTGATTGTGTGTGCTTGCGTGGGTATGTATATGTAAATGTTGGCAAAATTTGTATTCACTCATTTATAAATTTATTGAAGCAAGATGAAGTAGTGTTCTCATTTGCTGTCATTTTGCAAGCACTTAATTTGCACTCAAATGCCTCAAAAATGTCTTCACTTGAAATCTACAAGGCTGGAGTGAATTCAGCTTGAAAACAATGTAGTAAGAGGAAAATAAAAATCTGAGCATTTAAGCACACAATGACAAAGCATCGTTAGTGAGGAAATTGTACTATTTCGCCGAATTAGGCTTGCTGCAAGTACTTATTTATAAACGATCTGCTTTTAAATTTTTGCTATGTAAGATTGCTGGTGCTATTTAATTAAGAAGCCTAGAAATGTATTTACTGCAAAGTATGCAACTCTCATTTGCACTAAGCAGATTCCTTTACCTTGCTCTGACCTAACTGTGATAGTTGCAAGGCACCTTTATCTTATTTAATAGGGCATGGCCGTCCTGAGCATAATGTAGCACATCAGCAACCCAAGCTAAAGCACTGGCTGATCTCCCTTCTGCCTTAGAATTCATCTTAACAAAATGAAAACAAAAGCCTGTCAAACAAACAACATTCACTCCTTCCTAGCTTCAACACTGCATTTTGAAGAGCTCTGGGGCTCAGAAAATGACATCCCCTTTAAGCCATTGACTCCATTGATTTCAACAAACGTTGGATGAGACATTAAGGCTGAAGAAAAATGCAAATAAACACTGAGGTGATGCCTATAGTAGCACTGACAGTACAGAACAAGAGACAGCCTGCTCCCTTGTGATGTCTTCAGAAAGCTTACTGGGCAGCAGTGTGGGAAACGGTGGAGTTCTTTAGGATTCTGCTTTTGTTTTAATATCGGTATACACAGAAGACCAAAAAAAGGGCAGACCTTTCTGACAAATACTGAACTTAAAACCTGCCCTTGCTATCACAAGATAGCTTTTGTCTCTGGCTTCAGTGGAATCCTTGATTAAACCAGAAAAACTAGAGACTCATCCATGGGGTTTTTTGAACTGAGAATGTAACTGAAGTCTGAATTTCATAGACAAAAAGCTTCATAATTTGAAAATGATTAAACAGACTGCATAGATATATGTATCTGAGTGAGAAATGCTAAACTGCATCACCAAAGGATCTGCTTCATATCACCAATTCAGGATTTCTTGCTATTTTGTTTTATAATAACAAGATAAAAATGCTTTAAGAATTATAATTCAATTATACTTACATTCAGGTAGAGAAAACATCGACATCATTTACAATGAAAATAAATTGAGCCTTTCCAAGAGTAATAAATATAGTTAGGAATTTAAAGTTTATAGATGAAAAAAACTTGTCCTTAAAATTATTTTGAAACCCATAAAGTTATGCTTTTTCACAGGGAACTATCAGTCCCAGTATATAAACTAGTCCATAAAAACAGGTCTTCTAGCCTTCATATCAACAAGGTGTATCTTTGTCAGCATCACCGAGGACAAGAGCAAACAGAGTGCCAGCATTCCACTTCTTATCAGTTATTGAAAATAGACATTTTAATGGGTATGGCACTCAGCAGACCTCAAGACTTTCTTTTTATAGCTTTGAATTGCCACCCTATAATTCAGTACTATTAGCCTCCACCTCTTTCATTTTATCATCCACAGGTGAATACATTTGTTGAAAACATGATTTCTAGATGCTTTATGCAAGTTAAAACTGTCAAAAATACAAAGGAAGAGAGAAATATATGACAGTTATGCAAGTGAAAGGACATTTGTAAAAGTGATTTATACTTCCACAAAGAAGCCCTAGCTAAAGGGCAAATCCTGCAGTCCTTAGGAAAAGAAAGACTTTTTGAATGCATTACAAATTTTGTCCGACTCCTAAAGCCCTGATTCAGCAAAGTGATTAAGCATATGCCTAAATTTAACTGTAATAATAATCTCTATCTTCCTTGGGAGAACTTGCAATTAAGCTGCACGTATTTTTAAATACTGCACTAAATCCAGGCTTAGATGAAAGTACCATTTTTTACATTACTGGTGGGGTTTTGAGACATGTTTATTTTTAGGAAAGATTAGGTGACGTGAATTCACTGTCACCAACAGTAAATAGCAACTAACCACTGAAGTTTGATAGCAACACATTGCCAGATCCACCAAAAGGTCTACCTTCTATAATCTGTTTGTGGGTTACTATGGGATGATTGCTACTAAAGAACTGATTTGCTCTTCGTTAAAGTAATATGAGAACATGTAAAGCCAGTAGCTTACCTAGCAGCTATCCTCAGACTTTCATAGAATCATAGAATCATCAGGTTGGAAGAGACCCACCAGATCATCGAGTCCAACCATTCCTATCAAACACTAAACCATGTCCCTTTGACTGGCTCAGGTGATCAAGCACTACTTAGATGTACTGGAGAGACTAAAATTGAACATCTATGTCAAACGAGTCATCAAAATAAACACTATTACCACATTGGACCTCTTGATATTAGTATTGATATTTCTGAATTACCTGTTCATAACCACTGCAAAACAGAAGTCTTGTCTCGCCTAAAGTCAAAATACCAGAAAAGAGCAACAAAAGGTGAGAACAAGTGTGGGAGGGAACACATAAAGAAGATGAAAGATGAAAGGGCTAATCAGTGGTTTGGTTGGTTTAACTTCTGGTTTTTAAATATATATGCGTATTTATACAAACAAGAGTCCATAGATATTTAAGAACGCATTTTGCTTTGCACCATGATCCAAGCATTGAAAGTGTTTTCTGTGGCTGTGTTTTGCTAAGAGTCAGAAAATAACTTTTAAAAAGCATAATGAAAGCTCCCAACAGGTAGCACATTATTGAAGTGTTTGTGACTTGATGCTCTACCAGTGAAGGTACAGTACAATGCGTTATTGATGGACACGCATGTGGGAACCACAGGAGTGCCAAGAGAACTCATTTTTATCAGTACTGCATAATATAATGCTGAATGAATTAACTGTGGTGATTGCTTAAAATGTACCTTTTTGTGTAATAGCCCTAATTATCAGCAACCCTTTACAATGAGTGGATAATCGTCTTTAATTCCTTCAGCATTCATGGTAGTAACATTAATCATGATGAGCTCATTTGGGTTTAATGTGAATATAATATGTGACGCCACAGAAATCCCGTTGGAATTTAGCAATATATAATGCCCGTTTACTCTACGGGGTTATCACAAATCCCCTTCATACACACTGAGTGCTGGCCGCTGTACAGCCCAGGGTACTGCTCAGTTCAGCTGTCTTTGAAAATATTTTCCCAATGAAGCACAAGTCAAGACCAAACTGAAACCTGAAGTTTTCTAGAGATCCCTTCTGCAGTGGCTAATAAAGACATTGATACACTTAGGGAGATGATGGGGCAAGGGGGAACAATAAGTCACCTCAGTTATGATTCACTAAGCTACATCAGCCCTGTATATATATAGTCTGAGCATCTATGCATGAATTTCCACTTCAACCTAGACAAAAATCCACATTAGCAGGTAAACTGAGTTCGTAATTTCTAGGTGAGTCTTTTGTAATTATTAAGGTACTGATACCCAGCATGAATCATTTTCTAAGCCAGTATTTCCTTAAGGAGATTTGTGTCTCCTAAGTGTAATTTTAACTTACAGTTGGCTTGATACTGTTTTTGTAAATTCCTTAGTTCCGTGGATTGACCAAAACCGGCAGTGACTGATTAATTGCTTTACCTGTTGTAAGTACTAACTCATGTCCACAATTGTCCTTGTTTAAAAATATTGGACTATATCACAGAGTCATAGAATGTCCTGAGTAGGAAGGGATCCATAAGGATCATCAAGTCCAACCCCTGTCCCTGCATAGGGCAGCCCCAACATTCATACCGTGTGTTTGAGGGTGTTGTCCAAATGCTTCTGGAATACTGTCAGGCTTGGGCCATGACTGCCTCCCTGGGGAGCTGTTCCAGTGCTCCACTAACCTCTGGGTGAAGAACCTTTTCATAAAATCACAGAATGCCTTTTACATAAAATAATAATAATAATAATAATAATAATAATAATAATAATATCATTAGTTGTTGACCTCAGCTAGTTGTACTAATTGTGCACTGGGAAGATTCAAATTTCTACCTGTACTCTTAAGTTATTACTCATTTCTTGGAGTTCAAGTCACAATTCAGCATACAGAAATATAGGCACAAATATAGAACTCATATGATTATAGAAAGAGTTTGATATGATTATTTCTATGCATGGATTATAAATAAGCTTGCATGAGCATTCAAGATATTCAACTCAATTTTAGTCAGTCCTTAGAGAACAGAAATTTGAAGCTCCACTTTTGAACGTCATAAGTTAGACTCTGCAAATTTTCTATAGTAACAGTGCTGGCTCAGATTTTTCTGAACTGTGACAGTGCAAACCGCTGACACCTTTTTTTACTTTTAATTGTTTATTTTTTCAAGCAGTTTCTGGTGAGTGGGCATCAAACCCACAGTGGTGCGACAATTTATTCAAATGGAGGATGTGGTCCCTGATAGGTTTAGAGGCTCTACAATAATCTGTACAGCCACACTGTTTACCCATTTATAAATGGCTTGTGTTAGCAGTAATGAATTTAGAGGTTTCTGCAACAGCTTTTTCATGATGAGATGCTTCTGCAGTGTTTGCAAATACCTTGACACAAAAATTCAAGAAGTAATACTTGAATTAAATTTCTAGGCTTCCCTATCTTTTCTATGTTATCTTTTAAGGAACTTAGGACCAGGATAATCTTCATATTATACCTTGTACAAAGCTGAACATTTTATTGATGTTAAAAATAAAGCTATCAAGGAGAAATGAGCTGATTAAGGGCTTTGCTCTTCTCTTTGCTTCTACTCGTGAGAGTGAATTGAAGTTCATGCACTTTAGTGCCTTTTTAAAGAATCATGTTATGTCAAGGTATGCAGCAGTACCATGGTGGAATTTCAAAAAAAAAACCAAGTGGAGCACTACATGTTTGATTAGATCTGCCAGATATTCAAGACTGACCTGGAGGGTACAAGATGCAGCTCAAGTGTCTGTTTTAGGCTGCCACTCAGACCATTAAAAGCCCAAGCTGACTCATGAACAACAGATAGAAGAGTGGCTCTCTAAGGAGCTCTAAGGTTGTCTGAACTCTGAGACAACTCAAGCAGTAGAATGTTTGATCACAATAAAATATTCACTTGCAATTTTATAATTGCCTTGAAAATGGAGTACTGAAACTGCCCTTTATGATATAAATCATCTCTTAAACTTGTCCAATGGTTAGACACATTTTTACTGATACTTTTACTAAACATGAAGGTGTTATTAATAATATGTTTTATTTTAATATGTTTTATTTTCCACAAACCTTTCAAATAGATGCAATTAAAATATCATCACAGCCATATCTTTCAATATAGAACTATAGACCCAAATTATTTGGTAAGGTCTTCCTATTGAATTTCAAAAAGTATTACAAATTCTCCCTTAAATTCATTTTCCCCCCAGAAAATGTATGTACCTTTCCATAAACCATTACCACCCCACACCCAGTAAAAGCGGCAAAAATTTAAGCATTCCTAGAGAAGGGAAGTATAATCCACATAATCATCTCCAGCCCCCTCCCCCCAGCACATCTAGTGCTGGATCAGATTGTAGAATGCAGAATACAGTAATAAAATCATGATGAAAACATAGTCTGGGAATAGGAAATAAGATTAGAGGTGACATATTGTTGTCAGCCATGAGGTCTTCTCCAGGCTGTGAGGAGGGAAAAAACAGCTATTCTGTGTTAGCTATCAAATCAGTCCTTTATTTGTTAGTGGAATTCAAAAATAATTGTCACCTTAGGGCTGCATACAGCAGCATGAATTAGATGAGGGTAGCTATGAATTCTGGTTTTTGGGCAACTTACAGCTTGGATAGCTTGTTGCCCAAAAGGAAGCTCACAGTCAAACAAATTCACACTAGACTTTCTTGCTCAATAAAACCTATCTTTAAAAAGATTTTTAAGAAATCCGGTTCCATTTCAACCCCTGATGAATGAAACATGCTGGCATTCCATTTTTGGAATTTGAACTCTTGCTTAACTTAGTCCATAATAAAAGCTAATTTTTTAATTTTTTTTTTTTCATTTCTGTCACCAACTGCATCCAAATCAGGTTGTAGCTTTCAGTTATGCTTGTCCAAGATTTGAGCTCTTGAGTCTTTTGTGAATACTTATTGCTGAGTGCAAAATGTGAGATAAGTTGCAAATGTTTAGACATGATGATAACTCACAGGTCTGATTGATTACTAAACAGGATAAATACAAGGTGTTATTAAAGGGATTTTTTTGGACAGCAGCCCAAAGGACATTTTAAGAATGTTTTGAATCATTTCTTAGTGAGGAAATCACCAAATTAACAAGATTCTTTTAGTACTCAAAGGAGAGATGGAAAAGCTTATTTAAACAATTCAGTTAATGTTTCATACGTTTTTTTATTCATGGTTTATACAGAAATTGCCAAATTTAGCTGCACCATAAGTGTCAGCATCACGAGGAACGCAAAGTCCTCTGCTTCCAAATAAAAAATATTCACTGAGGTTAAAAGAGACCAAACAGAGTTTTACCCTTTGATCACACTTTGTTTCAAAAGGTTTCATTATTCATTCTCTTTATTTGGATGACATCCTATTGCACTTTTAAAGCAGTCTAAACTACTTTATATAAAGCCTGTTACAATTGGTATCTCACCACAATTACCATCAAATTTTAATTTGTACTTAAATAACCAGAAAAAAGGCTGAAGTCCTCTAGTTCTCATCTTTTTCTCATTGAAATGAATGATAAAATTGCCAAGGACATCAAAAGATCAGGAAAATGTATTATGAATTTGTCAGTTATATGATTTTAAAAAAGAAGCTGAAGGGCTATAGATATTTCTCCATGATACAATTTAAGAAGACTGGGTAATGGCTATCAAAGAGACTAGTTTGATTATAGTACTGTGGAAAAATCTTCCTCGGCTATAGAATAGGTGCATGGCTACCCCTGATCATCAAAGCAGTAGGTCAGGGGACTGTCATGTTTCTGGGGTAAAAAAGAAAGCCACACAAAGAAGCCACATCAGAAGTAGGTAGCCACTCAATAAAATCACTCTAGTAAAAAGTCCATTAGGAGTGTAGAACGAGCAGTAATTATGCATGCATTCAGATGGTGTGCAAAAAGAAAAAAAAAATCCAAAAAACAAATAACCGTTGAGAAAGTTAATCATCCCTTCATACTAAATCTGTCATGAACCAGACAATATGTTATTAGCGTCCGTGGTTGTAACAAGAGGTATTGACCCAGCCACTTCCTGAACTAAAATAGTCTGAGCTGCCAGAGCTTCAGCCTAAGAGCCGAGTCTCTGTAGATAGATGGGGAGGGATAGATGAGGATTTCAAACTACGCACATGGACTGGGGGTGGGGAATTCATTCTCATTCACAGGACTGAGTTAATTAGCAGTGCAGAGAAAGGTTCACATGCATATGTGAATCCAGGTTAGCTGTAGAACTGGACCTTACTTTAATATTGACAGAATGCAATTGTTTATTTTAGACGTTTCATTTTTTTGTATCCTCTGAAGCAGAGTGAAAGTCTACAAATAAAGAAACAAACCAGTTGCGAAAGCATTGCATTAGTGAAGTCTGATCCCATACTTGAAAAAAAAAAAATATCCTGGAACTATTGTAATAAGACAAATATGGTCTGAAGCTACAGATTTAAATCCTCCAGTATGGAAAATTATTTTTCCACCTCTCTTTTTTCCAAAAGGCACTATGTCTTAGATTGAAATACTACCTACTTTCATGTTGTCTTTCCCTCAGTCCTTATATGTAGGTAATATGCAAATCACTTTCACACGGTCTGACCCATCAATAAAACCAAGTCCACATTATATTTTCATCATCCTATAGCTCATTTATTAAAATACAGGTTTTTTTTAAATTGTCATATTGCTTTGTAATATGAGTGGAATGGATCATCTGTTGCCAACCTCTTGTCTCTTGTAAGCAAAATCTGTTGGTTTTATTTTCTTCATTACCCTATATCACAGTGGAGTCTGAGGTCAGCACCGAGACTCCTAAATGTTCTCATAATACAAACCATAAGAAGTAAAACAAGATGATACTTTTTGTTTTCAAAATTGGAAGAAATGTATTTTGCAATTATAGATATATGAGTTGCATCGTTATGAAGAGGAAAATTGTTAAAGAATACATTACACAAAGCTTTAAAAGGGATATATGCCTACACTGATACAAAGGGGACATATCTTTCTCCTTGTACTGTTTTTCTGTAAAAGTAGAACTGACATAGTACTCTAAATAATAATTTGGACAATGGCTGTAGGAGGCAGCTGACAATTTATAAATCAGTGTGGAGTTGTTAGGCATCCAAATTTTTCTCTCTTTAAAAATATTTTTTTATATGTGCACATTTATGTGTAGAAAGAATTGAGGTTTTTTTCCTTTTGTTTGTTTTTGTTTCTTTGTTCATTTTTGTTTCAAGGGTTGTTTGTTTGTTTTAAAAAGAATGTGTTGTTTAAAGTTAACTGTGGAGTCTCAGCTTATGAATGTCAGGGAAATAATTTTCATCAAGCAGACCAATGCTCACCACTGCTTCCCTTTGCACATAGCAAAAGAAATATGAACTGTCTTAAGAGGACACCTAAAGCTCCTTCATAGCATGGGTTAAGTGTAACTGTGATGGTTGCACCAGCACCTTGAAGTAAAACACATGATGGTGTCACAGAAGAGGTTTCAAAAGTTTCAAACTATTGTCCTAGCTCAGCATAATTAGACACACAATTTCTGAAAGTGTTTTGCTGTATTTAAGTGGTTTCTTGAAATACACTGCAAACCAAAAAGAACCAGCCAGAATCAAAAGAAAAAAGATCTAAAGTTCTCTGCAAATGAGCAAAACATAATTAGTTCACGATACTTACTTTTAGATAGTTTCTCAGTTTTCCCAGAAGAAAATCTTGAACTCATTCTGCAAGTTAAAAGAGAGAGATATCCTGGTAACCCTGTTAGAGCTTTGACATTCACATATCTTTTTATAAATCTACAGTACAAAATAAACTCGCTTATCTTAAAATTGACAGCAACCACGATGTAAACTCCACAATTTTTGTTTTCTCTTCACTGAATTTATTAGCTAACTATCATATGGGACTTCACATGTGGTTGAAATTGTGCTTGGAAGAATTACCAAGATATTGTCACTTTCATTTAGGTGTGGAAGAATAATTTCTGTGATTTCTTTGGGGAATGCTTTCTTTAAAAAAAGTTTATTGAGTCACAATGAATGTCAAATGCTTCAAAGTAAAAGACAGTGTTTAGTACAAAACTTTCAGCCTTTCACTTTCCAAGTACAGCAGTCAAAGGGAGACTTTTCTTCCCCACTCTATCATTACCCCTTCAGCCCCTCTGACATTTTGACATATCATCATTTCCATGATCTCAAGCATGTATACATTGATTTTTCAATCATTCTCTATTAAACCAAACAAAAGAAATTTAATCATCCAATTGAATCAATCCAGGGGAAATAACTGCTATTTTCAATTCTATTAAAAGATTTGTGCTATTCTTAAAGTTTTCTCTTTTTTTGTTGTTTTCTCAACTGAAAATTTCTATTCCCTCCAAAAATAAAAAAAAAAAGTCATGTGGGATTGAAGTGATGTTGAAGGGCTTGCAGGCAGTGAAATTGTGCATAGTCACAGTGACTCAAGATCGCTGCCAGGTCCAGGGATGAGCACTTGGCTGAGAGCCACGCTGCTTCCTAAACGGGCATTTGGGATTTCCTTGTGTCTGCTCAGCTTGGCTGAACTCTGAAGCAGCTTCTTTGACGTGGGCTCCGGGTCAGTGCAGGAAGAGAGCAGAGCTACAGTTTACCTTCCTTTAGGGAAGCTCCTTCTGTACAGAGGGTAAAATTCATAATGCATTTGAGAAAAACCAGCTATGGCTGATCTTTGCACTGTGGCACATAGAGATAAGATACTTTTTGCACACTAATACAGAAGTAGCTATTTTGCAACAGATACCTGCTAATGATTTTTCATGCACTGCCTGTATGTCCTTAAGAGTCGATCTCTAAATGTGCTATCTGCTGGCATCTTTCCAAAAGAGGAGAACTAATATAAAGTTTGAAGGATCTGTACTTTATAAAGAGGTTAGAAAAGTCATTACAGCAACTCTGCTGGGATGAAAGCCTGATATTCTGGTTCCAATACTGGAAGATTACCAGTTCTTTTGGGTCCCACTGAAGATTTCCTCCTTTATCAGCGGAAACCTTCCTAGCTTTGTTGTCTGTGTTGGAACAGAGACTTCTGGCATTTGGCGAAAACTTAATGAGCAGATAAGAGTGTTGAGAAAGCATTTCCATGGAGTACCAAGGGCCCGATGGAAAATCTAGGCTGTTACTTCTTTAAGGGCTGAAATAGGAAGGTTTTTATCTTCCTGTTCACTTGGGAAAAAATGACTGTTCATAACTTATCTTTTCCATTATTAAAAAAAGATATGTCTGTATGGAAATAACGCACTTGATCTTTGTTTGTGTCCAGTTAGGTAGGGTGTAAGACTACAGCTGCCCTGAATGCTTTCATCAAAGATGAGAGGCCTGTGGGTATTTTTATACTGACTTTTTTTGACCCTAGACATTCAATGAATTTCAAACTTATCTTGCATAACTTCTTGACAAAATGATTCACCTAACATAAGTGGCTGGTCCCCCAGGGTCAGGAACTGAAATCCCAGGCACACCCAGAGAATACGGTTTGTCTTGGGCCATTTATTTTACCTGCCACTGTCCCAACTGCCCATGGACCCATGTCACTGACACCAGAGAGATGAGCTGGATGGACGTCTCTTGAGAAATTTCCTCCATCATGTACAATAAAAGCAGATAGACCTTTTAGACAATGGAAGTTTGACTCCTCCGCACAAATTAGTGACCTCTGCAAGTTATAACACTGATAACCAAAGCTGTGTCAAGGGCCAGGTTTGGTTTTAGCCATCTTCCTCTGGGCAGCTCTAAGGTATATATAGATGCAGCCTACCTGATTTCATATTGAATAAGAGAAAGGATTTCTGAGGTACAGAATGTATCTGAATAGAACGAAGATTTTACAGATTTTTATTGAATTCCATTAACTGCAAGCAGCTGAAGAAGACTGCAGCTTCTAAGTCCTATCACATCCTTGACCTAGCCTGGTCAAACCTGCAGAAATATTAGGTGTCTAGGGGAGGTGATTGTGCTAGTGCAGCTACAGGCATTCGGGATGTGGGGGTAACACATCCACATGAAGAAGCAGCACGTGCTCTCTTGTCAGATTCAGCAGAGCTCCAGAAATGAGAGAATGAAGGAAGAGGAATTTCAAAATCCAGAAGAGGGGATGACATTTGGGGTTTTTGAAACTGAGGAAAAGAGAGTTGGACCTAAAGGATTAGGAAAAACACAATCTCCATTTGGAAAAGATATAAGAAGGATCTGAGTCTGTCAAGCTCTCACTTTTTTTCTTAGATTTTTTTCCAAGCACTGAGTCAAACACTTGTACGGGTGTTTGCTCTCATCCACAGATGCCTATGGGTACTGTCAAGCAAACAAGTGGTCCATTTCAATTTTAATGTTTCAAATAAGATGATATAATTATTTGTTAGTTTACAAGAACTTTCCTTTTCTAAGCTTATTTTGCATGTTTTTGCAATATGTTGAGTAATTTCGGAAGCTAGCTGGATACTATTTCCTTCAAGGAAGGAGATGCAATCTTTTATATCAATCAATTTATTATATCAATCACGGTTCTCAATATATTCAGAATTTCTCTCTGTTTCATACAAATCAGTCTAAAATAATCAGCAACCTGCCGTGCCATGATTGCAATTAGAGTGGTGCAAATCTCGGCTGCCTCAGTTACAGGGCTTTCACAAGAATACTTTCTTTTAGAAGCACTTTTCTTTTTAACTGATTCACTGTTTGAGCCCCTGGGCCAATGTAAAACAAAAATTGCCCAATGACTTTTCACAGCATAATTGAAAAGTAACCTCCTATGAATTTGTTAGACATGTTCATCATCACTCACTGGAACATTTATGAAACATAGCTGATATTCACCACATTTTTATTATACTCTCTATTTTTGCAGCACTTTCCCCTACACTCACTAGGTAATTTCCATATCATCACAGCCACCTAACAGTCAAGTTGAGGGGTTTTTTTTAGCTCAGGTTTTTAGTTTGCTTGATCATACTTCAAGGCATTGTTATGTTTTGGAAATGAAATAAATTATTATTAATATTATTTCGTCACTGCTACTTTATGCTATGTCCAGAATCCATGAACAATGCTCTTAGCAGATAAACCATGATCTTTACAAGCATTTGTAATACAATTTTTGAAGACTACAGAAAGCATAAAGCTACAAAACTTGGTCCCTTTGCACCTCTGTAGCTTTAAGGAATGTATGAATGAAAAATAATGGTGCCTCTGAGATGCTCCTATTCTAGCTGACAGATGCCAAGGTCTGTACATGATAATGTGTTTATATCATGGAGAAAAACAAATCTGTATCATACAGAGATTAAGCAGCTCCACAGCTGGACTAGCCAGGCCTGTCTGAAAGCAGAACAATAGACACCTCCAATCTGCCATGACATTAAGCTGACAGTCTTTATCTGCCATTGTTACTTAAAACATGGGAAAAGTGTTTCTTTGAAAATTCCAAAAGGTACCGGATGTGTTGCAATTCCCTGTCTACCATCTTTTTGTAAGGCGGGACTGAAGCAAACTATAGTTCTGGACTACTTAGTTATACACCAGTGACCAGAGAATTGCATACATGTCTCCCAACCCACTGTGTTCCCTGAAGCATGTCCTATAGACTATTATGTAGGATTTGGACAATGCATCTTTCCCACCCCTAAAATAAAGGGAAATTCTGAATAGACAATGTTTCAATCTAATATTGTTCCACTCTCCACTATGTAAAGAATAATATTTTTTTTTTAACTATAGCTACAATGGGGTCATTCAGCACGTTAAAGAATGACAGACTGTGAAGATTTTCCAGCCTTAAAGAAAATACACATATCTTCTTTTCCGGGATAAGAATAAAACTGTTACTTCTCAGTGTTTGTAATCTCTGAGAAAACAATTTTCTGTCCGGTGGGAATGAAAGTTTAATGCTGCAGACAGTATAGGTGTACTATTCTGAATTGTAATATGATCCAGAATTCTGCAGTTCTTTGTAGCACAGTTGTATTTTAATAAGGAAGGATGGAATAAAACAGGTTTTTATGAACTCCCATTGCTTGCACTAAGAAAATAATGTTTATTATTATTCAAACTATCCCAATTTTTAATGGGAATTCTTAGAATTATTGATGTTACTTACTGTAATTTCAACATGTGTGTATGCACCTGTATACATTCATATACATAGAACACCACCAGTATTAATTTTACAGCACATCCATATATCAAAGTGAGGTGGCTTTGGACTGTAATGAACTGAAAAATAAATAAATAAGGAAGACTTCAAATAGAATTTACAATAACAAAACATCCTAAGAATGCTTGATCACCATGTAGCGAAAGCAAAAAATATGGGCAAGAACTTCACAATCTCTTGTTATTCATTTGTTTCTTTTAAAATACTAGCTGTACATTGTCTCCTTTATTTTGCATAATAATAAAATGCGAGAGCAATCACTGTATTGGGAGTGCAATTAAGCTGCAGCACAAAAGAGACTGCAGTCTCTAAACACAACGGAGGTGGTGAAGTAGTGCTGTAGATTTCAGATGAAAGGATAATTGAGTGGACCTAATAACACTCTAAGTCACAAGCACCCAAACTTCTTACGGTCTGTCTTTGGAACTACAGCACAGAGGACTTTTAAGACTAATAGATACATGTTTTAGATATTTTGAGATTTTCCTGGCAGAAATGTGTTACATTTTCCCCAGCCTCTTTACTTATGCAGAATGCAGCGTACTTAAAGTTAGGAAAAATGCAGCACCTCTTCAGACAGAACTGAGTGTTTGTACTGAATAAGATCTAGCTGAAGGAATAAAGAAAAGTAGCCATACTATAATATTTTCCAAACGATTGTTCAGTTTACAGAATAACTTAGACCTAGTTAGGACAATTCCTCACCAAATTGTGAAGCAACTCATCCCTATTTAGGAGTTCCAAAGCAGAAGAAAAAAAACATTACTGGAAGTAGATATTCAAATGATACATAATGCTTAAGTTTGGACCCTATAACACTGTACTTTGCTTTACAAACCTTGAGAATGATAATTAATTGTACTGACAGTTTCATAGCTTTCATTACAGAAACAATATGGTTACCACTGTTTACCAGTCCTGAGTGTTTTGAGGCCCCATGGAAGTTTCATTGTTACACCTTCTCACTTTAATCGGTGAATTTCAGCACAATTTTTCACTATTACGAGAGAAACAGTTTTTCGGAAGTGTCATTCTGTATACCCAAATTTAATACATAAGGAGTCTCCCACAACATTAGACTAGGAGCAACAAAGAATGTCTGTCCATGAGTTTATATTTGTCATATAACTACATGGGAACAAGACATTTTCTTATTCTGTTGAGAAATAACACTTCCTGCTCAAGTGATGCTGTCAGAGGTCCATGGGTGACATCTTTCAAAATATAGCAACCATCATTTCTCCAAGAATTTGAAATATAGCCCTTTTAAGGAAATGAGTTGTATGTTCTACTCTCAAGAAAGCATTTAAGCTTAAATTTTAAGCACATGGTTTTACTTTGTCCCATTTATTTAACATTAATCACATAGTTACTGCTTTGCTGAATGGGGATGGTATTACACATGTGCTTAAAGTTAAGCATTTGATTAAGTGTTTTGTTGCAACACTTTGCATTGTGCCCTGTTGCACCTAAAAGAAGTTTTAGCAGATTCAGAAAGGTCTAGAGGGAGACCCTAGCGCTGCAGCGTAGCTGTCATTTTATATTGACATCAACAGAATTTTCCTAATTTAAACCATTACAATTTAAAGCAATATTGGACCTCAGTATGAGGTGGACACACCAGGGCTGTTCTGCATCATCATCATCATCATCATCATCATCATCATCATCATCATCATCATCATCATCATCATCATCATCATCGTCATCATCGTCATCATTGTCATCATCACCACCAAGTCATTAAGTAAACAATTGTGGCAGGCTGCAAAGTTGTTCTAGTTACCAATTGATTCATGTCTAATTATTGCAGGTAACTCTAGTTTCTTCTACCTCACAGCAGAAGAAAGGAGCTGCTGACAGCTGCTATGATATAATTGCAAAAAATGTCATTAAGAATAAAGTTGTTTTATATCTCAGCCCAAAGGTATGGAACTGGAAATATGAAAAAAGTAGTTAACTTAGGTACTAGCAGATGCCAGCAATTTTCATCCCTACAATTTTGGAAATGTATTATTTAGAATTACTTTGATTTTTGATGTTGTTATTTGTTGCCAAATAACACGTGACGTTCTTATTTAAAATTCCTATTAATAATGTATCTTACCATAACTAAAGTAGCCGCAGTGGGTTTGAACTCAGTATGCTTCTTTTCCTGCCTGACAATTCTTATTTTCTTTCCACCCTCATTTATTTCTTCTGTTTATTTACTTTATTTTTTGAGTGATCCAACTGTACATTTATTATTGTTTTAATATAAAATTTGAAGAGAGATTTTTAGAGTGGGACTTTCTACTACAACTATTTCACTGTCCTATTAACTTTTTTCATAATAATCTATAACACACCTTCTTGGGGATCAACTTTGCTTTTCCACATGTTAGAAGATCATGTCCCAGACTGTCAGGAAGGCCATATGCCTCCTTACATTTTCTCATTCTTTCTTTTTGCTGTCCCCAGAAGATCACTGATGTGTTTCACCCTTACCAAAATCCATCCTGTCCTGGCATAAACCTGCTAAAATCTCCTTGCTTTTGTTCCAAATATCTCACCCCAAACCACTTGCCACCAGTTTAGAAAGTCCTTTTTAGCAGCTTTTTAATTCCAGGTCACTATTTCATCGTGTTTCTTACTTCTCTCGACTGTTGCAGCTGCATCTTTCACTTTCTTAGCTTTTTTATTTCTTTTTCTTAGCTGCAGAAACTCCCAGCAACACCTGAGAGGAGAATGGGTTTAAGTTTGTGCCTCCACCAGCTTTTCTGTTTTGAAAGGGATTTTTGTTTCTGGAGCTTTTGCTTATCTCAAACTTTCACTTCAGAGTTAATTGCACTCTTGTTGCTGAGGTATCTCAGGAAAAAAAGAGAAAACAGCAAGAGTCCCTTGGGCAGCAACTCTTGAGCTGTAGCATGAATCATCCTGCTTGTGCTAATGTCAGGATGCTTCCCATGCTAATCCTGACATTGAGAGAATTTTGTTTCTCCATAGTTAGCAAAGCACCTTACTATGAAGATAAAGAAAGGTGCAGAAACAAAACACTGAATAATAGCTTTCCATTAAATTTATCTTTTCTTATTCTTAACGCAAGTATTTACTTAAAAAAAAAAAAAACACAATAAAGCAAAACAAAACAACACAAAACAGGAGAGGGATATCAAAACAAAAAGCCCCTTCTGTCTTCAGTGTGAAATTATCCCCATCAGAATTTCATGTATGTCACTTAATGGCTGGCTTAAAAGCAGCATCTAATTTTCAGCTGGCTTTTGCTTTTTAAGCAATATTCCAGCCGGGCTGGCTGCAGCACGAACAGGTGAGAATGACTTTGCCAAGGTCATTCTGTATGAACTCACCTCATGCTAACACTTAGGGCTCGCTTATTCCCAGTCCTTCCTATAAGACTGTGCATCACATGCACTCCTGTGTGGCTAAATCATTGAAATGATGCATTATCTTTTGATGATATATTCTTTAAGAAATCCAGTTGTTAGGAACTGAAATTATATTTACTGTAAAGGCAATGATCTTGTGACTTTATTTGATATGCAGGTGGGTGTTCACATTTCCATAGGAATTTCATTGTAATTCAGGATCACTTAAATACTAATTAAGTTGTCTCTTCAAGGTTATTATATTATAATGCTGATACAGTTCTTGGGTATTTTTGGTTCAAAGTAAAATCTAAGCTGATCAGTCAAACTCAAATTAAGGTCCTAAACCTACAACTCTAAGGAGTACATAAGTAAAATGTTGCAAGCATCTTTAACGGCTTCAGGGACAGAAGCAGTTATCATGTCAGGTGAAAATGTCATGAATTGCTCAAGAATCAACTGAGAGAAGAGAATAAAAATTAAAGTCCAAATAAAAAAAAACCTAACAACTGTGCTAGCCAACTTAACTTCGTATTCCTCAGGATAGCAAGACCTAGTCCAGAAGTAAGCCAAAACTTTACATAGAAAATTGTTCTCCTGAGACTCTCATAGCATCCTAAACAAAGTAGTGATGGGCATCTTGAAATTAGGAGATTCAGGACAGAAGAGGCATCGCAGAGTTAAGGCTGTCTTCTTTTACAGAAGTATTGCAGAGTACTGATACCCCCTTCAGGCAAGTCAGGAGGGAGTCTCACTCTGGGTACACTAGAAATCTTCTGTGCCTTTTCTACAGCTTTTGACTTCCTACACAATGGGGCATTATTTAAATATCTATCTGATTACAATTGTAATTAGCTGATTCATGTTTGTTGTAGGAGGATGGTATGATTACTATTCAGAATACTAGCTGGGCATTTAGAAAAGTATTTCATGCTAGAAGTTTTTTCTGTAGCCAACTGAGACTCCATTTATGTATAATCCTTGTAATAGAAGTATGCTTCTCGCAATGTTCCACCCTAAGGAGTAATTTGTTCTTTAGAGGTAAGTGAAATAAATGAAATGAAAAAAAAATTGCACATATTCTTTTAACCAATTACTTTTTTTCTCACACGCGAAATGTGGGTGATGGATCAGAGGAGGGAAAAAACACAGCCCTGCAAGCAACTTATTTCCTTTTCATCATCCACAGGATGCTTTGGTTTGTGATCAGTTCTTTCAGGGGTCTTGGGTTCCTCCTGTAGTCTTCTCTGTTCAGCCCTCAGGCTCAGGTTGTTCCTTCTAATATAAATCTGTTCAAGTCTGGTAGTCAATTTGCCTATTGATCATGCTTACTCCTTTTTAACAGAAGTCCTTAGTATCCTCTTCCATGGTTTCTTCTTCTCTGCTGATGATTTTACACTGATCAAATCTTGTGCCCTGCAGACAACTAGCTTTCTGTGATCATTAGGACTCCATTCTTATTTAACTTCCAAGGGTAAAAAAATGCTGTGTAAGCAATGAAACCCCATCTTTATGAATATATTTTCAAACCCAGTTCTTCTGCATGCTATTTCCTGGATTTAATTAACTTGTAAAAATCACAATACATGGATAATGGAAACAACAGACACTACACAATTGCTAGAAAATGTGGCTTTCAAGAATAGCTGGCCTTGAAAAGCAACATGCTGCAAATTAATAGCAGTTTTTGTCTATCTAATAATTTTTTGTATCTTCTGCACTCAATGCCACTTAGTTTTGAGTAAAAAATCCTGAACAAACTTAATTCGATTAAGGATTTCTTTTTTTTTCTCATGATTCTTGAGACTTTTCTACTGTAAGAGTATAGAATTAACTAAACGTTTTTTTCTCAAAATAAGGATGGTCAAGTACTGGAATAGGTTGCCTAGAGAGGTTGTGGAATCACTGTCTTTGGAGATATTCAAAACTCAACTGAATATGACCTTGAGCAACCTGGTCTAACTTCGAAGCTGGCTCTGACTTCAAAGCTGGCTGTGCTTTGAGAGAGAGGTTGGACACATGATCTCCAGAGGTCCCTTACCACTTAAATTATTCTGCTTCTGTGTCAAATGCAGCGTTACCTTGTGCAGTCCAAGAAAAGCTTTGTATAACATGAAAGCACAAAATACGTGCTATTTTCACAGCTTCTTAATAGAGAGAACATCATTTTCTAGTGAATCCCTAAGCAGATCCTTTATTCAAGTGCTTACATTTCCTTTTGCATCATTTTTCTATGTAAAATGGGAATATTATTGTAGTTCTGCAAGTACTTAAATTAAAGAGCAAGTGAAAGCAGAGAAGTTATTTTTCTTCTGAAAAAAACCCAAAATGTTAAATTTTGACCTTAAATTCTGTTTTACTATAGCTATAGTTGTATTCACTGTATTTATTATGAAGATAATCCATGTTGCCTCTTTGAAGTTCCAAAAGGAATACAGACATCATAGACATATTTACAAGCACACAAGTCTTTGCATTCCACAGCTTTGTCTCTGACTTCATGTACTGAGGAATGGTTGGAACAATTTTGAACTTCATCCAGCTACTACAGAAGCAGTACACAAATAGTCCAGATCATAGGGTTGTTTTTTTTCTGAAGCTGTAGTTCCAGGCTGTGCAAGAGCTCTATGTGACTGCAGAACTTTAAGTAGACTCATGAGATTAGTAGCAAACATTTTCATAATTAGAAACACCAATTGGCACTTCTTGATATCTGGTCCTTTACTAATATATTTTAAATTAATTTTGTTTCAAGCACATACATCTAGTATAATAGCTATGATTTATTTCCTGTCTTAAAAGGTGCTTTTAGCTTGGATGCTGCTTGAATTGTTATTTTAAGTGGTCAACAAGTATCCAACTTGTGAATCTTCAAGCTACCATTCTGACTCGACATTAATTTTTTCTGTTTCCACATTAAAATGCTAACAGTAGATAGTAACAGTAGGCAACATAAAATGTCTCTGCCAAACTTGGTCAATAATTGCATAGCATTTCCAGCTATAATTAAAATCTTTCACAGTCTCTATTCATATAACATTCTTTGAGGTTAATTGGATTTAGATCACTGCAAAATCATTTTCATGTGATGTATTTCACTTGTTACAAATTGCACATTAGTCCGTTGAATATGTGCGGCATGTCCCTTAATTTGAAAGTATTTAGAATTTTAAGTTACAGTATCAAAACAGCTAATTCCTACTTTCTAATAGCATTCAAAAAAGAAAATCCTTTCCATTTTGAAGATAATGACATTAATGAGTGCCCGCACAAGACTGTGAAGGACAGGCTCTTCCCAGCATTGGATAATTCATCTAACTAGTTATGAAGCTGTATCCACTTCAACAAGATCAGAGATCCTAATTTTAGGAGAGGTAAACAGCACCAGCTGAGTGACTTTTAGGACAGTCCTTCTCGAGAACCTATTTTAACACATTTCTTGGCGTATAAAGGTTGGGTCCAGTGAAGGGGAGCACGGATATGAAAAACAAAAAAGGTGCTTAAGGAGGAAGAATCTGCATATTTTATCTTAAAAGCCTTGGATGATCTGTGCTAGAGTGCAGACCTTTCAAGCACTGAAGATTGGAAACCCCAAGTCAGTAAATAACTGGACCCTTTTAGAAAAACAGCTGAGATTTCATTCTGTGTGAAATATAACTGCTATTATGATTTGAAAGTCATAATATTGAAACTTCTGAAAATGCATTGACACAACACTCGAGTCATAATGGGAGTGAGTCACTGTCTGAAGTGTCTAATTTGGAAAGCCAGTCTCCATCTGCTCTCTGCTGAGTCACTACAGAGTCTCCAGAGGGAGGTTCTGGGCTCCCAAGACCTGAGCCTGTGAAGTGGCCCACATCTTTCCACTGGCTGTAGAATTACAGTAAAATTTCTATGTCAAGCCCATAATTTCAGGAACGTCAGATCTCATTCCTTTCAACATTCCTTGAGAGTATTGAGGAATACATACGCATGCGAGAAAATGTGATATACGGAAAGAAATTAATTTAAGCTGTCAGGTTTTAGTATTTTTTAAAGATAAATGAGTTGTTTGAAAAATGTTTTTAGCTACACAAGAGTAAGAATAAACATAGCACAAAATTAACATGCATTCATGCTTTATCCCATACTACTTTTATTGGTAAAATCTGAGAAATTGTAATAAAAGTAATGACATAATGTAGTTTGAGTAGATTGCATATTCCCCCTTACCTTCTTTTTAATAGCTAATTATGAACTTCCAATTACTGCATAAAAATAATAACATTTTAAATGCATCATTAACAGGGGATAATAGCATATACATGGAGGAAAAAGTTAATGAAATGTAATGTATGATTGAAAGAGGGCACAAAAATTCTTGGCAAAGGTTATAGGCAAAGTTGGACTGTCCAGAAATATTCTTTGCGGACAATTGTCAGACTTAGAATAAATAATATACAATAATCCTCACTCCTATTGCAGCACCTCACTATTTCATGTTTTATTTGCTCAATTCCAATACAAATTTTATAAGGGGGGATCTTATATTCTAATATAAATGTAAAGTACTCTGGGAACTTGTGTGCCCTCTGAACAGTAAAATGTCAAATCCAATCATGTCTTCTTTTGCTTTTAGGAGCTCATAGCATATTTTTTTGGTGTAGGAAGAAAACCTCAGCTCCCAAAGTCCCACCAGAGCTTTAAATGTGGACCCAAAGATTGTCCCTCCTCATGCACAGCTCTGTACAAGGTGTCAGTCCGTACATATGTATAAATATGCACACACATGCATTTCTTTAGGCACTCCTTTTCTTAGATTTGGCTGAACCACTTTGGAGTTCCATTCTGTGAATATTTGTAGTAAATTAGCGCATTAATTAACAACCTACTGAAGAAAGGTTGAGTTCACAATGAACGGATAAAAGCATTTGTTTTCTTTCTCCGGATGGTTTGCTCCCCCAGCACAGTTCACGCTTCTTAAAACAGCTGCCAAAACTCAGTCCTCGGTGGACTCTTTCCTAGATGCTGTAAGCTCTGCGTATGTTGTAAGTGTAACCTTTTTTATTCAGCTGTACAAACCAGGCTGAAAACAAAATGGTCACTTAGCATGCAGAGTAATCCTCTCTTTCAGGACTTTCATCTGGGTGTCAATAATCAAGTTCCTAGAACCAGCTGCCTTTCAGAACCTAATTCTGACTAAAGCATTACAAAAAGAAATCCCTGCTATCTTGTACTGCTCTCTCTAGGATATCTGCTTCCACACAAAACTTGATAAAAATGCAATAAATAGATCTACCCAAAACTAATAATTTTTACATTATGCTGAAAAGAAAAGTTTGAACATCATACTCAACAACACTGTTTTATTATATAGGTAATAACAAGAAAACATTTTTACCTTGAAACCTAATTAATTATAACCTTTATGACTATTCAGTTAAGGAACAGAAAGTCAGTGCCATATATCTAATTAAATGAATTGTCAGTGGTGTGAGAATCTGTCATAGAACTATTGCAGAGAGGCCATTTTTTGCTTTTTTTAGTTTATGAGAATCCTTCAGTTTTCGCTAGATACAGAATATCACGCAAACAAACGTCAAATTGCATATATAACCAAAGATCAGGGATTTTTCACTGGAAAAATTTTAACACCAAATAAATTACAGAAAATTTTTAATTTTTCCATGACTCTATTAATAGAAGAAGAAAATATATTTAATTCTAATAATCTCTTAAAAAAACCTAAATATATTACTATAAGAAAAACTTATAAATGAGTTCTGTCATAGTCCCTGTTTTACAACTGGAATAAATAAGCTATATTTTCTGAATAAATCACTGTAGTAAATAAAGAGCAATTTAACAATTTCTAGCATAGTCAAACAAAAAACTAGAAATAATTCAAACCAAGGTAAATTCCTGAATATGCACATTGGCTAGTCAGACAACTACATATAAATAATCTACTTACAACTAGTAGGCATAAAATTTTAGTTCTTTTGAAACACTTTTCTTCTATGAATTATTAGTGTTTGGTTTCTTCGCCAATTATTGCTTTACAGTAAAAAAATATATAGATTGGTAGAATTTATATGATACAGCTATAGCCACGGTTTAAAGAAAAGACTAAAAATGTAGGACATTTTCTCAGCCAAAATCCCTTGGTGGACTCCAGTCCACAGAAGTCTTCTGTCAGACCAGACCAACTCTTCCCACAGCCTGGGGAAGATAAAATGGGCTGACCATAAAAAGAGAAGGGAATTTAAAAAAGGAGGAGTGAGGAGGTGTTAACTGACAATAAAGAAAATGTTTTCTCCCTCTGTTCTGCCGGTCTAGCAGCACCTGTGGATTTTTAGAGGAAGTTTGAGGAGTTATCACATAGGATGGGGTGTTGCGATCTTGCAGATTAAAGCAGGGAGACTTGTGGCTGCCCACTCAGGGAGACACAGGGTGCACCCCAAGCAGCGGGTGATGCAGACTCTCCTGCCCCCATGGACGAGAGGTCCTGCATCTACTCCCTGCCTGAGGTCCCACAGCGCTCAGCAGCCCAGAAGATGGAGCAGTCACCAAGGCCCAGCAGGTACTTTGTTGTTTGCTGATGAATTAACCGTAGCTGAGAGCATGCCATTCCTCATTAATGCTTTTTGTAATCTGAAAGAGTCACCCTTTGCAGATTTTCTCGCCCTCTGTCCAGTGCAGTTGGCCCCATCAATGTATGTGGCAGAGGAGATTTTTGTGTTTTCTTTCCCCTGTTTCATCAAAATGGTTCTTCTGCACTGGGACAAAAGCCAACCTCAAACAGTAGGTTGTTTGGCTGCTCTCTGCAACCGTATTGTGCCATCCTGAGAAGCTTTGGCAGCTGGAAATGAGGGACCACGGGGACTGAGATCCATGAAGTACATGGCTTCTTTAGAAAAATACCCTTCCTAGTGCAGAGGAGCTGAATAGGGTGCTGAAGATGAGGCTAAGGGTTTTATAAATATTCAAATCCACTGGAAGTGCATCAGTGCACAGGGGATCGTTGTGTGAGCAGAGGATGTCGGCGCCCTCAGGCTGCAGTTATTGCTGAGCTATGCTTCTGCATCAGCCAGCCCCTCTGATGCCCTCTGACAAGGTTGGTCTTGGGAAGAGGGTGATGGATTTGTTCCTGACTTAATAATTATATTAATTTAACTGCTATCACATCAGATTCTTATTATCTCTTTTGTTGTGGGCACCGGAGAGTGTTCGATCTGACTGACCTGTCACTAGGTTACTTTACTTAGCAAACTATTGGCTGACTACAGCTGGTGGCATTGAAGAAAATATTTATTTTCTAAAATATGAACCTATGTATTTAGAAAAGTAATGATGTGGGCAATTCTACATGGGTCGTACAGGAATCTTTTCCACTTTCTTCACTCATTTTTCAGACTTTGGCCTTGTGCAATGTCGTTCTTATGCAAAAAAAAAAAAAAAAGAGTCAGAAAGAATTGCTTCCATCAGTTTAGCCTGTGTGTGGATCATTTATTTTAAATGACCAGCATTCCGTGTTTCTGATATGAGACAGGAGCAAGTTTATAAACACATGTTTTTCTTAAAGCGAACTTCCTACTCAGTGAATGAGAAGCAATTTGTTACATCTTCAAGTTGCTTCATGTCAAGGCAGCTCGTCTGAAACAACTGGATCGGAGGAATAACAGAGTATGTCTGAATGATTTTGTGTGTGTGTGCTGGAAAAAGATACTTGAGTACAATAATGCTTACAGGTTGCACAGTGATTTTGTTCCATCACTAAAATCATCCAGACTTAAAAAAACGAAATGCATACGGAAAGAGGTTAATACCAATTATAAACTTGCAGCTCATTATATACTCCTCAAACTAATACAGATACAACATGCTTTAAGATTGGAAACTGTGGCTAAAGGAATTAGCCTGCTCGGCATGGAACTAGGTTTATTTAATCAATGTTGCTTCCACTAGAAAAGTGGATTAGTTTTTCTTTAAGACAGAGCTAAAAGTTTTCAGCTAATTTATTTTAATAAGCATTCAGTCACTGACTGCTGCAGAAAAAGGCTAAACTGTAATGAAGAGCCAGGAAAGAAAGCATGACTTAATTATTTTTCTGGGGTGGATAATGAATAAATTAGCTACGCTGTAGGCTTGCCGTTTGTATAGAATTTATTACTTTTGCTTTAAGAACCATATCATGACAAAGTCAATTTTTCTCCTGACTGCAAACTGATTGATGGGGCAATGTCTGGTTGTGAAAGACTTCCTCTTCATCATTGTATTGCCAATGCTGGTATCACAAAGTGAGTTTGAAGTTTTCCTGAGTGCATGTTCTCCTACCTAATTACAGATGACAATTATTTTAATTTCCTTTTAAAAAAAAAAAAATGTTTCGAATCATGTAAACTGCAGAACGAATAACTTGGATGAGACCAAAGATGCTCATAGCTCAAAAATTGCTTCCTTGGTTCTCAATTTGTTGGCACAACGTCTTCCATGTGAAGAGTTAAGTGCTGTATTTAGAATGACAGCAGGTGTTTTCAGTGGAAGATGTGCAAGAACAAAACCTTCTGAAGGTTTTGAGAAGTTGATGCAACTCCTTATTTAAATGGGAGCTGGTTTTGGCCTGCTAAGTGTAAACAAAATGGAGACTTTAAAATGAAGCAAAATGTAGATAAATAATGTAATAATTATCAGGAGGAAAAATAAAAATGAGCTGTGCAGCTTACTGCAGTGTGAATCCTCCCAGCAAAATGAAAAAGAACATTTAGTTAAGATAATGAAAATGACATGAAATAAAGCGTTAGAAAAACTATTGTAGAAAATGCCACTTTTATGAGCAAACTGACTGTTTTACAGGCCGTGTTCTCTTGGGACTTCTCCTTTATTTTTCCCTCTTGACACATACATATGAGATACAAAGCCTTCAGATATCTTGCTTAGGGTGTATTTTATTCTCTGCACCTCCTCAATCCAAGATACTAAAAATCCATATTGAAGTTCTAATATTTCTCCAGTAGGGAACTTTCCACTGCATAATTTCAGACGGACCCTGAGAAAAAACACTTTTTTCAAATACTCTGTTTCTTGTTTTAATAGTAGTCAGGAATGTATCATGTTTTAATTAAAGAACGAGAACTTTGTATTAAACAGGCATTACTTGTTTTGAATAATTATCTGAGAGGGATTGTTGAGGGTTTTTTTTTTGAGGGAAAGAGTTACCTTGAAAATTTGCAAAGTAAAAATGGAAAAGATCAAACTAGCAGATTTGTCTGTGAAAGATACATTACTAAGCTGCTCCCTATATTGCAGTCAAAGGTCCTTGCTAGTTAAGGGTCAGTTAAAAAAGTGTGAGGAAAGGGGCTGAAACAGATAATCCTGCCTTTTTTCACAGTCCCCAGAGTGCCATACAGGTTTTTGGGGTTATTCATCAGCTGCAGAGGACACTGAGTGCTTATCTGCTTATTTCCACAAAAGTAATCATCTTTTACTTCTTTATGAACACGAAGCTAAAATAATTATGATTTATTCCATCAAATACTACGCCACCAATGGGAAAAGCTTTCAGAAAGGTCAGTTTTTTTGACTCTTAAGCTGCAACATCTGCCAAGCAGTGTTTGTAGCTTGTGATATTTTCTATATAGCAAACTAAAAGATACAGCTAGATATTTATGTAATTATCCATATGCATTTGGTGATCAAATTTAATGACCATTAAAGTCATTCTAACGAGTATTCTGTTGTTAAAGTTATAAAATTTACAAGGTCAGTAAGAAAAAACAAAATACAATAGATGCTGTATGTTACAAGCTTGTTAGTTTTCTCTTATTTTATTTAATTTGTTGCTACTCTGAAGGCCCCTCCAGTGCATATATCACCCTTATTAAAATTAATGTAAAATGACTCTCAGAATCTAAATTAATTACAATGATACATAGAGTTTTATTCTGTTCTGAACAAAAATTAAACCTCTTCATGGTCACAGTGAAACAAAGCAAAACAAAAATAGCTCCCTCCCACCCCAGCAATGTTCTCCAAAGGTGGCACTACCTGCTGCTGGTTTGAAGTAGTGATTAATAATAGCAGAATGCTGTCCTCAGAACACTAAAATTCAACCAGTTGACTGCAAGCTTTGCATCTACAGTTTAGAAAATTCATTACTATATGATATATTTTACTGGGAAGAAAAATCTGTTCTGAATGTAGTCTATAGAGGCTTATGTTTTACTAGTTCTTCAGTAAGGCGATATCTTATTAGTATTTATTCAGCATCAAGGATATAGCAAAAACAATGTTTTTTCTAGTACAGATGAGGGAATGAAAAGAATACAGGTTACTAAAATACTTCAGCTATTTGTTTTCTCACTGTGGGATCCATTTCCCTTCTGGAGAAGGGAAATAATATATAAATGAGCATACAGACACTGGCTTTAATCTGAGTGTCCTACAAATCACAGTATAAACATGTGGACCGCAGGCAGGTGAATAGACAAGTTCACACCTACACTCTGCAACAAAATATGTGCAGGGAAATCTGTGTCCCCCAGCCAGCAGGCATCCCACTCCTTCAAACATCCCAGTTCCTCCAATTTATTTAGATGTCCCTTTTACTTATAAATACAAATGCTGTATACGAATACTCGGGCAACTGCTTGGAAAATGAAGTAATAGGATATGTATAAGTGGTCAGTCACCTTCAACAAAGAGTAATTCATGGACAACAAAAACCTTCCAACAGCCTGAAAGCAACCTTTATACTTAGCAAATACTTCTTCAAATATATCATTGAGGAACTGTATTAAGAATAAAAAAAAAATCTTGACTGCTTTGCAAATAAATTGCAAACGTAAAGACCAAATATGCCAAAACCATTATTTCTTGCACATTTTTGTCTTGCTCTCTACAGCAATGTCATTACCAGTGAGGCCTTGCAAGAGCTTAGAGCGAGTAGAGATAAAGAAGGCAAATGGACAGTGACAGGCATGTAATCCAGTGTCTGATTGCTTTTCCACATGTCACTGGTGAAACACACAACTCCCCTCAGTTTGTGTGAGGGTCTACAGTACTCAGACTCATTCAGATTAATGTGGTCCATGCAGAGAAACAATGTCTTGAAGGAACACTTTGCTGAGATCATGCTCTTTGGAAATGTTTTGACACTACTGTTCCTTATCATTAAAGATACATCTGCCAGCCTGAGCTACAGATACAGGTTAGGAACAGCTCAAAAAGACACAAACCCACAACTTTTCACTGCAAGCTGAAAAAATACAGAAATAGTTTTTTTCAAAAATATTTGACCCAAATGTTTGTTTACATTTGATCACATCCTAGCATCTGATCCCTGTGAATGTGCAGTGAAGAATTTTTCAAGAGAAGCTGCCATCAGTGCTCTTTATGCTCTTTTAATTGAGCCTTGTTTCACTTCTACTTTTAACAGCAAAGTTCTTTTTAAATTCCAGTAATATTAGAGTACTCTTAAAAAAAAATTTAAATATAATTCAATATTATCCTGGAGTTTGGGAATAAACTCCTCTTCTGCTCTTAGCTCATGAGAGGTTCATGACTCACCAGTCTCGTGCTCCTAGGATACCTCTTAAGACTCTGCCTTTCTACAGCTTCTCAAAAACAATTAGAAGAGGTTAGGTAAAGTTCTGTATAAACTAGTCCTGTTGCCTTTCACATTGTCAGCAGCAGATAATAGCAAGTGTTGGGGTTTTTTAAATGATAAGGTGGCCAGGACAGTCCTAGTATTATACCACACCTATTAACTTTATTTTCTTTCAAATTCACAATAGTTTGCCCAGTGTAAAACCAGAGGAAGGAAGTGAAAAGCAAGTTCCAATATTTTTAGGGATGTCTACCTCATTTTGCATTTTAGTATGTTGCATAAACCACAGCAAAGTTCAGTCTCAATGAGAATAAACAAAAAAGTACAGTGGCTTTTTCTGTTCTTCATTTGAGGAAGCATCTCCATTCTCTTTCCTTTTCTTTTCTCTACACTTTTGTAGGCACAGTGGTTCAACATAGTGAAAAATTAAGACATACAGAGAAAACTGTTGTGGATCTTCATTAGAATATAGGCTATAGACATAGACCAGGTACTCGTAAAGAAAGTGAAGGTTAATAAAAAACTACATTTTTTTCTAAGTGTAGAAAAAATGGGTTATGTTTGCCATTGATTTTTCTTTTTTCTCTTTTTCAATGTTTTTATTTCTCCTGTCCTGTAATATAAGTGCTGATCATGATACTAAAAGTACAATATTAAATATGAAAACTGCCATTGTTGCAGCAAAAAGATCAATTTGTGAACTCTCAGTGATTGTGCAGAAAACACAAACTACTGTTTCATCCTATTTCTTATTTAAAAAAAAATCACAAACCCACCAGCAACTGTTATGATGAAGTTTTCTTTGCAGTATGACCTTTATCTCCCATCTTCATGACTACATTAAGGAAGCTAAATTTTAGACCTGTATATCTGTGCATATTGTTTTTCTTTTCCTGGTACTGTAACACATCAGGCAGTAATAATGTTTGTGATTACATTTTGAGATCCTTCATCTATTATACTGGAAAAAAAAAGTCTATTTGGGGTGGGTTTTACAGCTTGGAGATGAAATAGTCTCGTAAGAGCTTTTTTATTTTCATTTTGCAAAATGTCTTTTATTTTTTTAGTCATTTTTTTTTAAAATCCTATAATCATTATTTAATATCTTACATGTAGCAAGAGTTATTATTCTTTTTTAAACACTGATTTAAAAAAAATCTGGACTCAAACAACAGGTTCAATTTTCAAATAAGGTGTGTTAAGGAAACATCCATATCTTATTCTTAGCACTCTTTACATCTAGCAGTGTTTGGTGCTGAGTATTTAATATTTTACATCAATGTTCACAGTGCCAAAAATGCAGAACACTTCAATATCAGATGTAATTCTACAAATGCTTGCCACAGAACTGTAACATAAATGTTTCCATTGAGTAAAACAAGATTATTAACATTAAGCACAGAAACAATACACACTCTCAGATATCCTTCTAACAAAAACCCCCTTTCAGGAATATTTGATTCTCAGTAACATCAAGTCTTGAAATTTACACAAGTGACGTGATTTCTGAATTTTATACATTTAAATAAAAGTTATTATTTTTTAAAAGGAGATGGATGAAAGCATGAGTTCAGTTCCTAGTTTCTGAGTTACTTTAGCAAGTGCTTAAATTCAAGCACAGGGCCTCCATAAACTAAAATCACCCATATTCTTTAATGGATTACTGGCCTAAAGCCATGACTCTGTTTCCCATTACAAGTGTATACATAGTTTATACCGAAGTAAAAATAATTTGTATTTATTAAAATGAAAGAAAAATGTGCTTGTGTTAATGTAGTGCCTGCTTTGGTATTAATGTATTTCATGAATGTGTTTAATTCACTTTTATAATATTGATTCACTGTGAATTTCTGTTTGCTGTTAAGCATTTTAAGACCAGATAGTGGTACTATAGGTATATGCATATATATACACACATATAAATGTATATAGGTAAATATCTGTAAATATATACAAATATACATCTACACAGAAATCAGTAATTAATACTTGGTCTGTTAATTCCAAGTGATTTGAATATGCATTTTGAATCTGAATATGCATTTCCTTCTCTGTGTTGTTCAAGGACTGATGATTGAAATAGTTCAATTTAATTCACAATTAAGCCCAAACCCCCAAACCGTATAAAAGTAGAAATGTGATGATTAGTTGTAAAAATCTAACCTTCGGGTGTTGGGGAGAGCTGACAGGAAGGTAAAATCAGGCTTGCTTTGATTTTATGGTATGGTGAGTACAATATTCAGGAAAACAATAATTTGCATTTGGTTAGCATCTGAGGTGAATATAATCATTGTGCTAATTTTTTTTCACATGAGTAAATGTAAAAATTTAGGTCTCTGTCCAGTCCTGAGGAAGAAATCCCTGACAGAGCTGGCAGCCGCACTCTATGTCACCCAATCTCACAACCTAGCAGGACAATTCCTGCTCTTGCTGCTCTAGATGAGTGAGGCTGTTGTGCGCAGGCTTTGCAGCAGGCAGTGAGGAAAAGTGGTTTTTTTCTTTATTTATCTACCACACGTTTTGTACAAGAGTTAGGGAGAAGCTCCACCCTCCCTGCCTTGTTTATCAGGCGTTGCACTGTGAGGAGCTCCTTGATCTCAGAGAAGGACTGGGGTTAAGATCCATTTTGCTGTCCCCAGCGATTTCTCACCACCCTCAGCAGTGAACCTGTAATGAGCCTGACTCCAAAAGGTCCAACTGCCTCCATGAAATCCAGCAGGAGCCTGGCCACCTTGCTCAGGGCATGGAGAAGCTACAGGGAGCAGATGCCTAACTGTTATGTTCTGCTGTTTGCAGTGGTGTTGCACATTAAGTGGGTTGGCAGATCTAGCTGCTCATGATTAATTTAGCTTTAGTGCAGTGCTTATTTAATAAAGATTTTATTATGAACAGAAGGAATCAGATTTGGAAATTAAGCTGATTCCTATGACAATCTTTGTGTGCATAGAAAAATATTATGGAGAAAAAAACTGGACTAACAAAAAAATCCAATATCCTTAAACTTAGCACGTCTAGACCATACAGCCCATTTTCTCATTTCTCTTTGAACATTAAAACATTTCAATGATTTATATGTACAGTAGTTAAATCAGTTTAAGCATCTCCAATTGAACCAGCCCTCCAGCAAGAATAGCACTGGAGCTTCCCTAGCTTCATATCATTGCGTACAAACATCCAGGTCCAGGATGCTCTGTGATGTCAAATACACAGTGTTTATCTCCATATGCACTTGGTTCAGATTTTAAGAACAGAAGATGCAAAGTGGAAAGGAGCACATTTGCAAGTAACTGCTCTTCAACATGAAAATACTCTAATAGCATGGATGAAATTTCAGTGTTACTGCCAAATGAGAATACCTTTAAATCCATTAGATTCAACCCATTCCCACCGATGAAGAACCATGGAAGTTAATTGTTGGTATGAAATAGGCAGAAGCTCCTAACAGCTTTTCTCTTTTACTTCATTAAGCCCTGAGTAGACTGCACAGTCATTAAGCAAAACTGTGGGAAACACATTTTTAGTGTTGTCTGCTCTGGTGATCCTCAGGTTCAGGCAATTGTCCGCTTGTTTAGATGAACTTCATCCTCACAGCTGTGCTGACAGAGGCACCAGGGCACAAAGGAGCAGGGTGGTGGAAGGAAAGCCTGTTTCTCTGATGTGTTTGTTCAGGAAAGCATTCCTGCACCAGATGACACTTAAGCACATGCTTAAGTTCTAGTGGGACGTAATAAGAAGCAGGAAATGTGTGCTTAAGTGTTTTCCTGAATAGGGTCCAAAACTGAGTAGGTCATAGGTGAAATCCTTTCCTGCTATGCTGTTCTGCCTGCATCATTACTTGCAGTTGCCTTTCCAAGGCCTCCTACATCTCCAGCCTCGTGCTGGCTTAACTCCAGCTGAGCAGGAGCAAGAATGCTATCAGTTCCACTTTTCCTCTCAGACCTGAAGGAAGCCTAAACTCCATCCAAAAAAGTCGCTGAGGGAAGTTTCAAGGAAGGAAAATAATTTATAGTGTTAAATAGCGTTAATACTTTTTCATAATTTTAGGCTAGAACTTTGGTATGATGGTGGCAAGTGTTCACTTGCATGCTATTATGCAAATAAAATAAATGAGGCAGGAATTTCATCTTCTTTAGATAAAATGTTTTAGTTGAACTTCTGTAGCACTGAATGAGATCCTCTTACAGACTATATTTTACTAACAATTGCCTATTTTAATCCAAAATAAATTTACTTCTGTTTATAAAAACCGTTTAGGTTAAGTTAATTATGTTTTGTTGTCTAGAATGGACAAGCCATTCTGAAAAGCTTCATTTAAGAGTTCCCTTAACCTGACTATATACAATTCACATAATGCACTCTGGCTATGATAATCTTAGTTCTCAGGTCACTTAGGGAGCAGCAGGTCACTGTAGAAAACACTGTCCAAGTGTCACTGACTTGGCTTTTCAAAATCTTTCACTGATTTTTACAACTAGAAATAAAAGTAAAGAATCTAGAGGAGATCTTCAGACTTCTACACACATATCAGTGTAAAATTAAGGGGTTTTCTTAAGGGGGTCATAATTACAGTCGTGTTTGCTCTCCCAGTATTTGAAGTAAGGAGTAATGAAACACTCTTTCTTCTCCTGATTCTCCATCTCCCAAGACATCTTAAAGAAACACTTTCAGAGTATTTTTGACTGCACTTGTCATTGAATAAGCAGAACTGAAAAATGGCTATTTATCACAGCATGTGTGCTTCCATTTGCTGCAATATTTGTAGTATTTCTCATTCTCAAAAAGGAAACAATAAACACTACCATATATTTAACTATTATCAGTGATTTGATGCCCAGTCTTTAGTGTACTCTCTTGGCTGTGCTCTGCAGTGTTCCATCATCCTAATCTTTGCTGGAGTTAAACATACAATACAAAAGTTCAAAATGTTCTGGTGTGTTAGTGGCACGTTAGATCATTGTACTATAACTATCCCTTGTCTTACATTCTAAGCAAGGAAGAAAATAGAAAGGATTAAACAAGTATTTTCTTCAAAGATCCTGCAATGTTTTCTGTAAAAACTGGCAAAATTACCCATGACTATAACGATCAAGTTCTACACTTATTTGATCAAAATAATTATAGGAAAACATGACATTTAAAGTTGAAATTGTTTCAAGCACCACTTTCAAAAAGTATTATATTAAAGACAAATCAATACTCTTTCTGCTATCTTCAGGCAAGATCTTCAAAACCTGAGATAATTGAGTATTTGAAGAACCACAAATCACATATTGATCTGAAGAATTTAGATACAGCACTGAAGAGAATGTGTTCCCATCACAAACTGCCATGTGTTGACACTACCACTGCCTATTTCTGTGTTTCTTGGCAATTTTAGGTCTCATCTACTAGCTACTGAAATGTGAAGCCAGTGGCATTGATAGCACTGTGAAAGTCAGAAAATTCATGAACCTATTTTCCATATATTGTTGTTGATGTACAAACACAGTAAAAATAAAGACTGGCTGATGTGTCATCCACTGAATTAAGGCAGAACAGGATAAAGCATAAGGTAGAAACATGTGGAAGCTTCCCTTACAACTCTCTAAAGGTGAGAGGAGGAAAACAATAAAAAAAAAAAGAGAATTACATTGCAGTGAAAAGTCTTTTTCTATGTGTTCAGTTGTATAGCATTTGTTTCTTTCAATATGTGCATTTACTTCCACACATAAGAAGCTAAAATCCTTTTATCCCTACTTCATTCATCAGTTTCTTGCTGCTTTTTATTTCTGTCATGTCATATCTAAATTTCTAATTATTTGTTAAGATTAGTAAATATTTCTTGAGTTGTTAAGGATGTCTTAACAGGGTATTTTATATTTTAGCCAAATAATGCACACAATATCATGGATTTTTGACCTGATTTAGGAAAAAATAACCAACCACACTCTTACTCTCTTTATAAAAGCAAGAAGGCAGTCTGACAAAATGTAAAGAGGGCCTTAGGGATGCACAAGAAAACTTTGGTGAAGTGTCAAGCAGGCATAGAAAATGTAATGGAAAACCTCGAATGAGATCTGGCTAGCTGTCCAGGTTTCTCAGTGACCTGAAGTCCCTTGTGTTTTCCTGCGGTCCATGTTTTTCTGGACCTCCCTGGGCTGTCTACATTTTTTGTTTCATACGCACACTTGAAACAGTGGAAACAGTGGAAATATTAATTCCTTTTCTGTAGTTCGCAGCAAGCCATCGAGACTCAGCTATACAAGTATCTGCTTTAGGAGCTGCCTTTCCCAAAGACAGATGTCTATGCAGTCACAACAGCAGGAGATCTCTCACCTCTCCACCCCCCACAAAGCAATTTCCAACAGGTAGCTGAGCTATTTGGTATAAATCAGGAGATGGAATTTTGAGGCTAAAGTAGAATTTATATAAACTAATAGAAAATAAACTTTATTTAAAGTCAGCACTGCTTTCTGTGTTAAAATTCCACTTTTGTCGACTGCTAAAAGGCTGAAAAATGCTCCGTCAGGGGAATAAAAAGAAAAAGCAAATTCTAAACCATATGCAAGAAATTCTTGATATCTTGAGAGAGAGAAGGGAGAGCTATTACATTACTGTTTCAGGAGAAATGATGATAACAACCACTTAATAAAAAACAAAAGTGTCAATGAAAATGTGAATATAAAATCTTAACTCCAGAATTTTGTGTAAGAATATTGGATGGGATTTGAATTTTGTACAGCTGATTTCAAAAAGAAACACTGATTCCAAATGAGTTACAAGTATCTTGAATTTTACCTACATTAGAAGCTTACGTCTAAATCTTCCTCTGGGACCAGAAGGTTCAGGAAGAGAAAGATCAAATGTAGAATCCAATATATGCAGTTTTCATCATAGTGACATGTTAAGTTGCCCACATTTCTGCATAATATTCCATCAGCTGTTAATATTTGAGAATATTTGTTTTCCAAAGCAGCTTCTGATGTGTAGTATGCAGTGTTGTTCTTGGTTACAAAGGCAGGTCAATGCTACCATATCTAAAACCCCGGTGGCCACCTCAGTACAGTTTAATATAGGAGAATAAAATATCTGACTCAAAAAAAACCAGACCGAATCATAGAATCATAAAATAGTTTGGACTGGAAGGGACTGAGAATGTCATCTAGTCAAACTGCTCTGCAGTGAACAGGGACATCTTCAACTAGATTAGGTTGCTCCGAGCCACATCCAACCTGACCATGAATGTTTCCAGGGGATCAGGCATCTACCACCTCTCTAGGAGCAACCTGTGCTGGTGTTTCACCACCCTCAGAATAAAAATTTTCTTCCTAATGCCTAGTCTTTTAGTTTAAAACCATTACTCCTTGTTCTATTGCTACAGGCCTTGCTATAAACAGTCCCAAATCTCTCAACCTCTCTTCTCAGAGGAGGTGTTCCAGGCATTTGTTCATTTTTGTGGCCCTGCCCTGGACCTGCTCCAACAGGTCCATGTCTTTCCTTTGCTGAGGGCTTCAGAGCTGGATGCAGCATTCCAGGTGTGGAAAAAAAAAAGTGTTAAAGAACAAAATTATTAAAAAGGCAAACACTTCTGTTCAATGTCATTAAATGTTTATTTTACTGAAAATGACAATTTTATCAAGTTGTTATAAAATGTATCCCTTACGTAGATAACTGCTTAATACAAACTTGAAATTATTCATATTTATAGTCAGCAGTTTTAAGAAACTTTCCCTCCATGTATTCTTTTGCCTCAAACGTATTGTCCACTCTCATCAGACCGATCTTATTGAACAAAGACTAATTCAAAGAGATCATATGTAGACCATAGAGACATCATTAGACGATAAGATAAAATTCTAGAAGGTTATCTCTTGGAAATACTAAGATCATTAACTTTAAAGGCAAAGTCTGGTACAATATCATAAACTTATACAGGAGAATGCAAATACATTTGTGATTTAACTACCACGACACAAGTACTCCAGAGGATCAAACACGCTTGTTAAATTAGGTTCATTTCTCTCTTGGGTGCAAAGTTTCAGCATATTATGGAAATTCTATGAATTCATGTTTTAACTGACACTCTGAATGTCTGTAAGGAACACGTCTATTTAGTATTACAGTCAGATATATTATCTTTTTCAAATGTGCTGGGGCTTGGATAAACAAATATAAATCTTAGTAGAAGTTTAGCATATGTTGCGTAAACAAAATCTGGTGAGACTTCAACCACTCAGAACTCTTCTGCTTCCTCAAATAACTTATGCTTCTGTGCTGTCCAGTACTAGATTGAGAAGTAGAGAAGAAACATAAATGGAGGTTTTTCATAGTAAATTGGAAAGACTGTTTTTTAAATTAAATCTTTTGTTAAATATATTAATAGTTGAGTTATTAGGAAGGAAAACAGATACTTTCTTTTTTTCTATTAAATTGGTTTTGGAGAGGATCATGGGATTTAGTCACCAGGGTAAGGACTAGCACGCTGATTCCATCATAGACAATATAAAATTCTCATGTCTCAGGTCCTGCCTGGCTTCCCTTACAACCTTTGTTCAGCTTCTATTGATAGGTCCTGCAAGCTTGGATGCATGAGGTTTTAAGCTCCTGAGCTTGTACAGAGTCTATCTGCTATGTTTTAATCTCTAGGCTTTCAGGCTGCTTTCATGTCCTCTGTCTTTTCCTAGGACCACTGTCAAAAGATTTTTCATCCCCCATAGGGTTTTCTTTGGTCTTCATTCCGAGTTTATTAACGCTAGATTTATACACCTGGAGATCTCTTAGAACTGCATATTTCTGAGCACAGGAAGGTTTTTTCTCTGACCAGCATGGCTACAGACAGCATTGACACAACCCAGCCTGTGTTCTTCCCCGTTCATCTATCTAAAACAGGCTTGGATGGCTAGGATCCTTACAGTAGGGGACTTTAAGGATATTCTCCTATGGGATACCAACTATATTTTGGTTTTTTTACAACCAGCATTGCTACCAGGGTATTTATATTTTAGCCGTGTCATTTTCAGCCCTCCAATTTCCGAATGCTTTTTGGATGTAATGCTAAGCAGCAATATGGATCTGCACCTGACAATCCTGTAATGCAGATACAGGCAGGATCCCTGAACCAGGATAATTTATTCTTGCCCTCCATGGACCACATTAAGCAAGAAAACCGTCTGATGATTTGGAAAGAGTTGTAGCAACTAGATGCACCATACAGTTCAAAAGAAAGTGAAATGCCAACATAATGGATAATTGTGGCAATGTCTAACTGTCAAGGGAAACACATCCTGACAAGAGGCAGATGATATTTGGAATTATATTATTCCAGCGGAAGACAGAAATTCCTATTTCTGAAAGGATAGGAAATAAGATTGTGAACAAAAATATGTGCTTTCACTTCAGTATGATTCAAAATGGTCTGAAATAAGAAAGAAAAGAAACACAAATTCTACGGCAGAGTGAATTTATTTATTTGTTGTCAAATAAGACCATTTCTATATAATGCTGATTAAATTTTAAAACAGATAAGAATGTTCTAGAGTTAAACATTTTTTTAAAATGTGTTTCTGTTTCCTTCAAGCCCAAATAATTTTTGATTCTGTTTAAATTAAGCCAGATTTGTGAAATTTCTATTGCTGCTTGACCCAAACTTGATTTCCCCCCTATTTTATTGGTTCACTGTTATTTACACAGATGTAGATAATATATTTTTCTTTCATAAGCAAGGTGTTAGAAATTTTACCTCTTTATCCAGCAAATCTTAGAAAAAAAAACAGAAATCAAAAAATAATGGAAAGATAGGTTTGATCTCTCTGCAAAGAGCATTGCTATGCCACTCTACCTCTGGACTATTTTAACATTAAAATTGTCAGTTATTCCAAAACAAATACTTTCTGTTTTAATTTTTTTTTTTTCCACAGTATCATATAGTTGATACTGGATTTGTTGTCAGTATAAGAAAGAGAAAACTCTCTGTATGTCACTATGTGTGGTCTGGGACTACGTTTTTGCACAGCTTCTCAAATGATATTAACATTAGTACAAACCCACATGCTGAATTTCCTTGTCACAAAGTGGACTAATTCAAGTTTTTGCATTTTCTATTCCTTTTCTTCAAGTGTTTTTATCATAGATGCTTTTCATTATGTGCATGAACACCAAGTGACTTATAATTAAAAAAAAAGAAGTCAAAAAGATTGAAAGTAACATGTTTGGGCCTTTAACTCTTAATCCTTTTTCCATTATCTGTAATATTTTGCCTAATGCTTCTAACTAAAGTAATAAGAAGTGTTAACAGAAAAATTATTTTATAAGAAAGAAAAAAGAATCAAAGTATTCCTGATCTGACAGCTTTCCAAACTTTCTTGCTGTTTTCAACATATACATATTTTACCTTTCGGTAAGAAATAAACATTTTTTTTTGACTAAATCTCCGTAAGAAGCCAGTATCTCCAAGTAATCACCCTGCATATGGTGCAAGCGTGCTTGGATTTTTGTTTCTGCTTACACAAAAACCACTTTCAGTCTGAAATTCCTTTCATTTTAGACTAAGAATAATAACAATAAGAAAAAAAAAGAATGAGAGAACACAGTATGTGTCTTTCAGGTAACAGGCTGTAACAAGTAATGGAAGGTTTTCAAAAATAGTCGCCATAGAGTGGCTTGGGGAACAGAACGGCTCTATCTGTTCTTGGTTCAAATAAGTCTAATAGTGCTGCTCAAGAAAAGAAACAGTCCTGACAGTTAGACTCCCTTAGAAACAAGTTTGAGTTGATGAATAGGGTTTCATTAATTGTGAGAAGACAAGTTCTGGAAGTTTAATAGTAATCATAGTAAATTAAGGATTTCACAAGAATAATTTTCCACTTCACCCTGTGCAACAATGCCAAGCAGACAGTCAGAGCCTGCAGAAAAGATATAATTTGCCACTACCAGAACATTTTTCTTCCGTGAAAACATATATCAGTTTTACTGAAATTACCAATTCTACATTTAATAATGTGTGTGTACAGAGTAAATGAAAAGGATGCAGCTTCACAATGCAAGCATGAACAAATTGTAAAATCTTGTAAAAATCTAAAACCCATTCATATCTGAAAGACATAAACCAAAACTAAACACACAAAAAAAGAAAAAAACAAACCTCTAAACAGCTTTGTGTTGAGAATTCCTAGAATTAACTGTTTATGCTGCTTTAAGAAAACTGACATTTCTTCATCTAGTGTACATTGATGTCATTCAGCAAATTTCAAAGGAAACATATTGGGCCATTGTTGTTGCTGTTTTAAAACTAGCAGAAAATAAAATTCAAGACAAAGTAATAAACGCTATGGAATTCTACTTAAGTTCCGTCTTGAGTTTATGAGTTCTGAAAGTTAAACATTGGCTTGCTGGGCTGCTTTTCCAAGTTCTCATGACTTTAATTCCTACTTGCTTTAATATTTTGGTTTGTGGTTTACCATGTTCTTTGCTGCCAACTTCTTACAAATATTTTCCAAAATCTTGGTTTCTTATGGGAATAGTAAAGGTTTCGATTCTGCAATTTCTAGAAAAACATATTTAAAAAAGTAACAAGATTGACAACCACAGTTACCCACACAAAGCCTGCAGAACATCAAAACAATTCTGAGGAATGATAAATCTCAGAGAAGATATCAATAAATACAGAAGAACATGACTGAATTAAAAATTATATTCTTCATGATCTTATCCGCAACTGCAATCTCTCCAACTGTGAGTGTATATGAGAAAATTGCTGCAAAGACCTCCTGAGTTAAATGACTTTTTTAAAAGATTATACGAGCCAGGCTCATAATTTCTTACAGCCTCTGTGTGTTGACTGAACACAGGACACTTCCATTCCAAATTTTTAAAAAGGGCTTTCTTTGCACAATATCCAGCTTTCTGGATCTCATTGGGATGTGTGGGAATGAAGAAACTTCTTTAGCAGAAATGGAAGTGATAACGTAGAAGACGATAATTTTCAAAATGTATTCTGGAATGAATATGAATACGCTCTGATCCTAAATCTAATCTAATCTTAAGGCAGGCTGATTACAACAACATAAATTTAATGCAGAGGTGGTTTTCCCTCTTATCTCTTTCTTTTAAGACTTCCTGAGAAACATTTCTGTATATTCTTATATCTTCGGGCCAATGTCTTGCAGTTAATTTGGTGAGATATCTGTCATGCTTAGATCTTGCTTTTCTTCTCTGACTCAGTTCATAGTTGTACTTCTCAAAGATATTCTGCTCTGCTTCCAATCACTCTTTGAGTGCAATGAAAAATCTACATAAACCAGAAGAACAACATCAGAATCAAGGGCTAATTTCCCTTTTCCAGCTGATGCCTGGCCTTTACTGATGCCACAGCTTTTGACTGTGTGTGCATTAGTTTTGCACAAAGAGGAGGATCAAGTTTGCTTTGAAAAGAGCTACTATGTGACCCAGAAAAATTTTAGAAGTCAGTACTCTCAACAAATTGGCAGAAGCACAGAAAAACAAATACTTCAAATAGTGTTCTTTGCAGAGGAACTCACAAAAACTGTAATGTCTTGTGAGGAGAGCGGTTTACACAGGAGATTCCTCTTTCAAGATCTTAGTTTACAATCAAATTAAAAAAATAATTTGAAGTATATTCTTTGTATCATATTGGGTGTGAACTAAGTTCTTCATTCCTCTTTAGGAAGGGAGCAAAAGCACACATTTTCAGTATATTTACAACCATTTTCCCACAGCGATCTTTCTGAGTCAAAACCTAATACTTTCACACAGCACGGGAAAGTGCTAGTCAGCATACTCTGTATTGTAAATAACTTAAAATGAGGAGTGAATCAAATGGGATTATTTTTCACTGACTTCTATAAGCATTCAATTGGTCGTGAATACTAGAAATCAGAGAGACCAAATGTATGTGTTCTGGTTCAGTGACTGCTCTTTACTGAATTACTTTCATATCAAAAGGTGAAATGGTCAAGTTGACTCAAAAAATATTGCTGGAAATGAAGTTGAAAAGAAACAATTCTTTTGTCAGCCAGACTTTTGAACAGCAGAAAAGACAAAGTCAGTTTTATCTTACATTTGTATGCTAATCTTTGTAAGACCTTGGCAGTTCTTCCTACAGAACAAGGGCCAGCTCAGAAGCAGTAGTGACTTCTTTACTGTCAGATTTTCAATAACTTATCAATGATGGCTTAGGGCTAGGCTGAGACTTTTATCCCAGTCATAAAGCACTGGGAGTTGGACTGCACCATTGCAGAAGCAGTGACAAGAAGAGCTCTGGTTATGAATCATCCCCATCTCCTTCTGAGTTCTGGGAAACAGTGATTTGTAGCCGGGTTATAGCACTGATAAATTACTTTTTTTTCACATTTTAACTCTTCTGGGTTGGAAGCTATGGTCAGCAAGCAGTAAGAATGGAACTATACATCTGTCCACTCACTCTCAACATCCTTCCTCTCCCAGTCAATATTTAATGACTGTATTCAAAAAAGTTGTTGCAGGAATAGCAAGGAAATTCTTTCCTCTTATGATCCCCTTTAAAAAGATGCTTAATTAAATTCACAGTCCAACCTCTGTGAGGCCTCTTTTGATTCAAATATTCACAAGGAGGTGAGAGAATCTCTTTGTTCCACATATTTTAAACTTCTGCTCCTTCCCAGTGCCAAAAAGCAAGGTTTAAAATAGTCTGCAGTGGCATGCAGCTGTGAAAACAGAATGATTTTTGGACGTGATTATATTGAGAACCAAATTTGTTATCTACTCTCAAAGGTGAATATTCAGTGCATTTTTTTCCCTTACCCACTTAACCTCTGAAATGTAATACATTTGCAGAAAAAATTCTAATCATTTAGCATGTGCTGCCTGTATTCCTTTGTGTGCTTTTCAACATCCCCAGTGATCAATGCTAAGTATTTTATCAGATTCAAGACTGTAATAAACAGTGGAAATAGAGTGGGTTCATCTTATCTTATCCTAGTCTCATTTATACTGAGTGGGATAAGTTAAGCTGTGCCTAATGTAATGAAACCATCCTCATCAAAATATTTAGACTTTAATTTTTGAGTCATTATAAGGGCACTTCTATGCAGTTCTGAAATAAAATCAATTTGGCAGGAGTTTCTGCATCATGATTTTGAATGATGGTGTCTAGGTGGGAAGTACAATACACATCTGAGACTTGTGGCCTATCTCTACTCTGTAAGGGCTTTTTCCTATGTTTGCAGATATAATTTCAGTAAAATTCCCTCAAGAAGTGAGTTCTTTTTCTTTTTTTTTCCTGGCTTAATAGAACCAGAACATTCAGGGATACGTTTCTAAGAAAGATGTTTAAATATCCATAAGATAAACAAGTTCAATTTTCAATTTGTAATTCAATGTTCAAAACAGATGATGACTAAACACTTTTACTAATTGCATAACTAGGTATCATTTAAATAATCATATAAATACAGTTGATTAAGAATGACTGATCTTTAAGAAAGCAATCAAAGTAATACAACCAAAAAAAACGTTGAAAGAAAGGTGGTAAAATGTTGCGTTGCCACAACGATTTCCTGAATGTGCTACATGCATGGATTTAAGCACTAGAAATCTAAGTGTAATAATAAGCAGATAAATTCCAGGTGATTACAGCAGAAGTGCTCACCTACAGAAGGCAAAATTCTTTCACCTTGTGCCAGCTACCCAAATCAACGGCCACATGCTTCACTTACACCAGCTCCACTAATAAACCAACTTTACTCGTGCATTTATGCTGATTCAGCCTCCAGGAATCTCCTCCAAACCACACAAGGGAAAGTTCTATATCTCTTACAGGCTCAAGCAAGCTTCCAAAGATAAATACCTAAAACTGGGGCTGGAGAACAGGCCTTATGAGGAGCGGCTGAGAGAGCTGGGGGTGTTTAGCCTGGAGAAGAGGAGGCTGAGGGGAGACCTCATTGCTCTCTACAACTACCTGAAAGGAGGTTGTGGAGAGGAGGGAGCTGGGCTCTTCTCCCAAGTGACAGGGGACAGGATGAGAGGGAATGGCCTCAAGCTCCACCAAGGGAGGTTCAGGCGGAACATTAGGAAAAAATTTTTTAACAGAAAGGGTCATTGGGCAGAGGCTGCCCAGGGAGGTGGTTAAGTCCCCTTCCCTGGAGGTGTTTAAGACATGGGTGGATGAGGTGCTGAGGGACATGGTTTAATCATTGATAGGAATGGTTGGACTCGATGATCCGGTGGGTCTCTTCCAACCTGGTGATTCTATGACTCTATGATTCTATTATTCTATGAAATGTTCCCATATAGTCAAAGTTACATGGAATAGAAAGAATATGGAAGAGAGGTGTGTGTAGCCAGGACTGTCCCAGTGCTTTCCTCAATCTGCTACAGTTTTCTTTACAGATACTGACTCAGGGGGTGAATAAGGTACAGACGCGACAAGACCTGACTCTTTCATGCATGTATTTCAAGTCACAGAACTTTGCAGTGCTTTCAATATGATTTTTTTAGATTTTCCAGCTGTAATAATAATAATATATAAAATATTTTAAATGTTTTACCAGAGCTATGTATGTACATTGTCGTTAAACAATGGCCTTGTCAAATATTCTGTTGTTTACCCTGTATAAAAAAAGAATGATAAATATGAAATTGGATAAAAAGAACACCAAACGGAGTCTCCATTCATTTTTTAAATTATTTTGCATGGAACACAGCTTTAACACTAAAGAAAAGGCAACAAGTGAGAAAAAGGAATAACTTATTTCTATCTTCCAGAAGTTGCTTCATTTCGTGGAGAGCAATCTGGGTATCCTTTATTACTCATGTTTTTATAGAAAGAATGTGGAGGCCAAGAACATCTTCTCAAAATTGACTGATAACTCTAAAGGAACAATACATCATCCACCACTAACTTAAAAATTCCAGGGTTTAGCCCAAACATTATAGTTCTAGACCACCTTAAGATATTGATTTTTTTAAACCAAATGCTGTAGAAATAGAAATGTGTCATAAAAGCTGACTAATTGCAGATGTCTTTGTTTTTCTAAAAAAATCTATGAGTGAATTTTCAAAAGCATGTAGGTTAGGAAGGAGCTTATGGAGGTCATTTGAAAAAAGATGTCAATGTTCAGTAGCAAATTCCTGCTGCTAAAATTAGGAAACCTGTTGGCATGTCATCATTTTCAAAGTCTCTTTCAGGCTTTCCCATATACTGATCGTCTAAGATAAATCATAAATGCTGTGGCAGAGCTTTTTCTCAGCCTGCGTTCCAGTATTTGAACTCTGGGGCTGCGATTTTGCCTACTAGTGATGTGTGGGACACTAAGTTCCTGTGTAGGTCCCACATCCTCTCTCCCCACTGTACCAGAACTGCTAGAGCAGTCAGTTGTGGTTCTTTATATTTGAACAGATGAAATTGCTGGGTGCCTGGACACAGATGTGGCTAACAATGCTAAAAATGCACCCTATATGGTTCTCTAGGTCTCCCACAGGATCATGAGATTCTTTTTTTTAAGTGCAACTATATACGTATTTTGAAAACCTGAATTTAAACTGTTTAGAAGCTGTCTTTCCTAATGTAGTACCCTTTCAAAAGGAAATGGTACCATTACACTACAGAACAGAATTCTAAATAATACTGGTAATAATAAGGTAGTACATGAGTAAATATAGTAATAACGAAAATGCTTTCTTTTTATATGGAAAATACTCAGATAAACAGCCGGTTTCATTCTCAAAAACACATATCGTCCAAATAATTTCATTATCTAAACTCTTCATAATTACACTTAATGAATCTATTCTTTTATCATAGTGCAAGATTTAAATAATAAAAGAATCCCAGTGGTCTGTAATTATTGTAATCTATCTGTAGATATTGAAAATATTTTTGTGAGGAAAGCATGTTTTAGTTACTGGTAATATAGCGTTACCGCTGAGCTGCATTCATATTCCTCCTCCCTAATCAGGATTATGCTGCTCAAGAGTTTCTGCTTAGCTTCAGCACCTAAAGATTTAGGCTGGGAATAACGTGCAGCACGAGCTCTAGTGTTGCTACAATCCCCATGCCTGATCTTGGGCTCTGTTTAGCTAACTTTGAGATTTTGAGGGACAGAACTAAAGAACAAAAGATTTAAATCTCTCCAGAAAGCAAATCCTTGCTTGGCTTGTCAAACTATACATACTTGTTTTACAATTTATCACAGCTGGTGTTCCTGACCTGACTTCAGGCATTAGAAATCAAAAGCAGCCGCCTTCTTACCTTAGCATGTGAGCCCGTAGAGCTATTTTGATGATTCCTTTGAAATGGTATCTTACCCAAAAATAATACAAATATTAATAGGAATAATAATAATAATGCTAATCTAAACAGAATATGTGACAGAACAGTTCACATCAAAACTTTATAAGATACAGCTTCAAAGGTTTCTGAAATGTTTTAAGACTTGTGAATCTTCTCTTCTGTTGATAGAACATTGTTTAAGGGCTAAAAGAACAATCATTTTAAATATAATTTTTCACCAGAATTTTCACCATTGCAGATTATATAAATAAAACATTTATGTTTAGTGATTTTTTACAAAAAATACAAGTGATTTAATTTGAATTTACATAAGTAAGGAACAAAGTTAATCCATGCAATAGCAAATTTCATTTTCATGGAAATAATGAGGATTTGTGTGATTCAAATATTTAACTGGGTACAGGCATGCAAATCAGAAACTCTTCACCATTAGTAGCTGAGAAATGGATCTCAATGTCTCCATCCCTTCAATTTCTTGCTGATACTTTACAGTAGTAAATAGATTTGTAACACAAATGAGAGAGGGCAAAGAAAAGCTGCTTCCCTAGCAATCGTGATTTTTCAGCCCCTTTTCACAGTTCTGTGCTCGTAAGCCGTCCTTCTGAAAAGTCTCTGCTTTTATTGTTGCTTTCCAGTCAGTGCCTGGCAGAGAGATGGCCACCGGCTGGCAGAGCAGGAGGAAGAGATGAGTCAGGGAGTTCTTGTCAAGAAAATAAAAGGAGAATCCTGTTACATATTTAAAAAACCATAAATCTTGTTCCTACTCACAAGGCTGGAATAAAGTTTTGATTACACATCTAATTCAGGTTGTCCCCTAAATAACTAGCAATAGAGCTTTATTTCAGTTCCACCAGCTATATCTTTTCAAACATAATCTTTCCTAAAATTAATTACTTCAGACATCTTCAAACACACAGTGCCAGTCTTTAAACACAGAGCTCTGATGCATCAAATTGATGTTCCAGAATTACTCTAAAGCCAAAAACAGCTTAAATGATACAAGCTTCTTTCAAAAAGAAAAGAAAAAACCAAAATCCTCTCATTTCATTTTTCTCATGCTATATTTCCTCCTTCATGCAAACCCTTCATTTGGTACTAAGACTCAGGATCCTGCTGCTACTCCAGCAATTACTGACCTCAGTGAGGTTCATTTTCAGACAAGAAAGCTGCTGAGACAAAATTTCCTAAAATGGTTGGCATGGGGATTAAAATATATTATCATGCTAGAATCTGCTCTCTGCTGTAGATTTCCAGTATTCCTAAATGAAGTGTTAGCATAAAGAGTTAATGGGACGCCTTTCCACAGAATAATTTCGCTCTGTAGTAAATGTTCAGCATATTGGGCTATAAAATGGTTCCATCTCAGGGGAACAAGTTGGCCTATACTTCTGCATCAATATACTAGTTGGCAGCCATAAAGTGAAGATAATACTTCACTTCAACAGTTGTTTGTGCTTTAGAGAAAAGCTGAGCTCCTTAACAAGGACAAGAGATGAGAACAGAGAAGTTGGTGAGAATCATAAGTAGAAGCAACTGGTTCACTGATACTTCATTGTTGTTTTTACTACTACTGTTTTCTGTTCTTATGTATTCCTTTCATCTTAATCCATAACCTTTTCAAAAGATTTCATCTTACCCAAGCCTATGAATTTGCAGACAAAGCACCCTCACTTTGCTTTCCACTTCTACATAAAATCTAGGGACACACCGGGAGATTAATGTTGCTTTCCTCAGTCTTCCAGTGTCTCTTCCAATTAAAAAGTGATGTCTTCCAATGCTTGTCTGCATTCTGCAGGAAAGCATGAGAGATGTGTCTGTGGCAATGCCTGTTGTTATCTGAAAATCAATTAGGAAGTAAAATATAGTCAATGTGTTATTTATTCTCCGCTATACCATGTTTGTACACTGGGTGGTGGCTGTTGATGAAATGGGAGCCAGCTGTGAAGTGGAAGTGGTAATCACATCCTTCATACGAAGGAATCTATGACACTTCTGGTCCTTAAAGATTTACTTTTGTGGAAAACAGTCTCCAGGAACTTTTAATGAATGGCTTACTAGAAAAGACACCTATTAGGTAATAATTCAAAGCAAAGACTACAGAGAATTAGACTGTAGGCAAACAGATCCTCACAAAAATCAGCCTATCTGCTTTAAATTCCACTGGTATTTTTAGATCTGTTTTATATGAAGTCACAAAGTTCAGGGTTTTTCTTACAAGGATTAGTAAATTGGTACCTATGACTGACTGTATCAAGAGATTTTTTAAAAGCAAGCAAAAATTTTCATATCGACTGAAAGATGCTTATGAATCACTTAAAAGTAGCTGAAAAAAGCTGCTTTCAAAAAGAAGTTGTTACACTTTAGAGAAAAACAATTTGATTTGAACTTAAAGGGCTAGTCAGAGGCTTTAGTGCTTTCTGAGAAACACTTCTCTTGTACAAGGACAGAAAAATAGACTAAGAAGTTATATAGACTTGTCACATCTGCAGTTCAGGATTTGCAGAAAAATGTAGCTATGCATCAGTTGTATAATTGTTAGCAAAACCCACTAGAACATGGAAAAGACAGGAATGAAGGCTACGCTTCCTTGAGTTTGATTTGTTGAGAAAACTCATCATTGTAATTAAGACTACAAACACAAACAGAAAAGCTGCTATATTTGTAACTTTCCATTGTTGATGTGTAGCAAATCACAAATAATCATAAATAATCTGAAGATGCTCCTCAAGACAAATTAATATCACTGGTCAAACACCTCTGAGTGGCAAGTTTAAGTGTGACTGTTACACTTGTCTGAACTATAAGATGACAGCAGTAAAATGGAAAGCCTTTTACGACCTCAATTATCATCACCCATCACCTTCATACTCGTGTTCATGAAAACAAAACTGCTTAACACACTTAATTGTGTAGGACAGATAAACAAAACATGGAGTTACTCTGTTTTGAATATGTTTTGAAGTGGCATTGCCTCTTAGGATAAGTAGTATCTCCCCCAACCACATTTTAATTCTGTTTTTGTTCATTCTTATGGTTAAGGATTTAGGGCTGTTTGCACTGTAAATAAATCAAACACCAGTCCGTCATGGTGGGGATGGCAGAGAATGCTTTAATCCCAAAGAAATGGAGTCAGGATTTAGGTTATGTCCCATAATTTATGCAGTTTAGAAAAAAGACCTTTATAATGAGGAATAGAGTAACGTGCTGAAAAGCTAATGAATGTAAAATTCCACAGAGTAGGTTATTTTTATTTTTTTGTAGAACACCATATTTTACAACATTGTTTTAAATATAACAGGGTTTACTGATATGAAATTATCTTTCTTCTTAAAATTGAAATTAGATGTAAGGGATGCACAAATCTAGACTCATATCTGCCTCTATAATGTCCTTCAAGGAAAGAAAAAATTTATAAATCTACAGTTCCTCATCTATAACTCTAGCCTCTGTTATACTGTGTGCTCCATCATGTTTTTGCACCTTCTTAAAAGGTGAAGTTTCATTATAAACTTTTTTATTTTTATATTCTTCTCAAAATCAAATTGCCGTGCTTTTCATTGTGTCATTTCTTTGCTTTAGCATCATGCATGTCTGATGGAGAATAACATATGTGGTAAGAGACTTATGTAATTTTCCCTCTTTTTTATTCTTGATTTTCAAAAATTACTAGTGGTCTAATAATATACATTTTCTTACTGATCATTACCATTATGACTTTTAGTTTAGAAATTTAACAACTGTGTATCCAAGTTATAAGACTGGTACCAATCCCAAATGACTGTAAAGAGAGTTTATAAATACTGCACAAACTTAGAGATCCAATATTTAAACTAGAAAAGATAAAGTTTAAAATTTACATGGAGATTTTCTAAAAATAAAAGTATTTCACTAACATGAAATTATTTGACCTAATCTCTTCATTTTCCACATTTGGCAGATGCCCATTTCTAGACTTCCTGATTCTGCTGTTATGCTGTGAAAATCATGAGAGACAAATTTTCTTAACTATACCTGATTACTGGCATAAAATAACTCTTATCAAGCTGAAATGAGCACAATTCAACATCATGCATCTGAGAGGAACTGCCACATTTCTAGTTGCATTGTTTTCAGTTCTCACCAACCATGATTTTGACATTAGTTAAACTATTTAAAGATTAGATTGGTTTTTTTTTTTTAGAAAAACAAGTAGGTTGGTGAAGAGACTTAAAATATCTCCAGTTATATTTAGTGATGAATGGTGCTTCTTGACTGAATTTTGATAAATATTGGAGTACTGACAGTCAAGAGAGATATCCAGCTCTAAATCAGGAAGTCATCTCTTCATAATGGATTTGAAAGATATTTAGGCAATGGAAGATCCAAATAGAAAAAATAAAATAAGTATTCTATGCTCATATATCCTTTATTCCTATTGTCACCATTGCTATCAGTAGTAGACCCACGTTTGCTTGTGCAGCCTGCCTGCCATCCACTCTTGAAGGTTTTCTTAGCAGCCTATCTGCATTCTCAACTTCTTACATAACTTCAGAGATTTGGCTGTAGCAAGTACTTGTGTCCACTCACTGAAAAGGACATGCTTAACAATAGCATCTAGTTTAAAACTCCCAGTTATTTTGGAGTTCTATGAGATTGTTTTGAGTAGGAAAATTGTGTGGTCATGTTATTTTAAAGCACTTTAATTTGACCAGAATTTGATTAAAAATGGCAGGTAGAAAGACTAGGAGTAGTTTTCATAATAAAGTAGAGTAATTTTTTAATTTTCCTATGTTTAGGGTCTTAACACGTAAATATAAATTCAATACTTACTTTAAATATAAATCCATGAATATTAAAAATGCAAAGCATCAAAAAACAATTTCATACATAAGGGTTCTGTCTATTGGCTGACATGATACTGACCTCTCTTTTTAAAGCAGTAAAATAGATTTTTCCATATCTAAAGTAATTTAAAGTCAACTAACTGAAAGAGCGCGTGAAGAGCAACTCTGGCAGCCTTCATATGCAGCTGCTTGGCTCAAACGAGACTCATTACTGAACAAGAAAAACAACTTTTATAACTGGAAATTTGAAGAACACTCACATTTAAACGTTGAATTTATGCCATATTTGGTACAGTGTAGTTAAATTAAAAATAAACATAGTTAGGCATTTGGGTTTGAAAATGTCAGGTTAAAAAATATTTGGATTAAAACTACTTTAAAATATAATCATAGCAGGGGTTGGTGATGATGAAATTTGTGGAATTTAGAATAATACTCCATCTGAATGAAAAATACCATTTGGGTACAGACCATTCATATTTAACCACATGGATTGATTCTTTCAATGGCAGCTAACAGCCTCAGTTTTTCAGCTTTTGATGTGTTTCAACAGATTATACATGTTTTCATAAAATCTTCTTCTTTTGAAAGCAGTCATAGTTTAGGGACCGACATTCTAATTCTATATTTGGTTTTCTGCAGTTTTTTGTGAGCTTAACAACAAATAAGGCAAATAGATATTTTTTATGCTCCTTGAGATGCTCTGGTCATTCTCAGATAATGCTCTGACAAGTGTTGTGTACGATCCAAAATAGAATAGGAAAGAATTTAAACAATCACTAAGGTTCAAGGTGAAGCTATTCGGTGACATAGGAATTAATTGTGAGAATCAAGACCATGAACTAATGATGGCAATGAATATGTTATGGGTACAGAACAAGCATCGATAGAAATATAGAGGAAACATACTATAAGCTGATGCACTATACTACTGGTCTTAAAAAAAAAATCTCTATACAATCATTCTGGCACTATTTTAAACAATTTTATGCTCCACAGCCTCTCTTTTCTTCTGGTAAGAAATATATCAGTTAAATAGGCTCAGTTTCCAGATTATTAAACACACATTTCTGTAAACTCTTTTCAATGTGCCTTCATTAAGCATGAAAAATTAAGATACAGTATCTTAATGTTGTATCATAATTTTAAAAATATTAATTTCTTCATAAAGAAGTTAATTGCTAGGGAAATTTGATGTTCATAGTCAAAATACAAAAATCCTGAATGCTTCAAACTGTTTAGATTCTATCTTAGCTAAACTACTCTTGTGGGGTTCTACTCTTAAATGTATTTTTCCTACTGTAGTTTTTCTAATTTCTGATTGTCAGACAAGACATTCTTTGATGAGATTTTCTCTGACCTGAAATCATGTGGAAAAATGACAGAACTGAGAAACCGTTCCATTAGCCCTCAACACATGTCCCTAATGAAGGCAATCAGTACTGTTACTGTCACTTTGCGGACTGTGAAACTGAGGTTAACTTTTCACTAAGACCAGAAATATTACTGAAATGTAGAGAGTGAAAATTTGCTTGGGTAAGGAGAGAAACAGAGCCATGGATGAGTTGTCTGGGGAGCACATAGCCCTTTGCAGCAAGCCCTGACTCTTGCTCTCCATCACTGTCGGGGCTCTCCAGACCAGCTGGAGCAAAGCTGGCTGGTACCACTTATGCCTCCCAGCTAGAATATGGACTTACAGATGAAGGGTAAGAAACTGAACAAAGCTATTTAGTGGATCTGCAATGAGAATACAGCAGTTTTTGACAGCTAGCATGGCTCTTATCCTAGTAACGCATGTTGTTCTGTAAACCCTCATACCTTGTTTTTATTATTGTTTCAAAAGTGCTCGTACTGCCTAGTTCTGGTGCCGGTAGTGACACATTATATGCGACAGATGGTGTAAGGAAGAGTTCAGAAGGCCAGAAAGATTGTCCTGTCACTATAACAATAGGACAATTTTGTGTCTTGAATCAGGAATATCCTCTGTGAGGGAAAACTTATTTTGTGCTGCACACACCCCTAAACTGTTATGTAATTGGCATCTTTTACACTATATTTATGGCATTACAAGTTTACTGTATTTGGGTTTGCTCGAATAATTTTACATACCTTGGAGAAATTGTATTTTATATGATGATTTAATCTAACCACAGCTGCAGCAATATAAATTACACTTAAGACTATGCTGATTGATTATAATCAGTTGTAATCACGTCTTATAATTACATTGCATTCTGGAAGCAAAGGACTTTTAAGCCTACTCAGCACCCTGCTACATAAAGAAGATTAGCTGTTAGTTCTGACAATCTCAACCAACACTGAAATATGCATATAAACACCAAGTTTTATAAATTTATTGTTCAAGAATCAAATTAATTTCTTTGTGTGTCAATAAAAAGCAAAATAGAAATAAAAATTCTAAAATTTATTGAAAGCCACACTTGTATAAAATATCCTCATTAAAATATTTATAGTCTATTTAATTTCAGTATGTTAATAAATAAAAGAAAAATCCATTTTTTTGATATCCATCTGATCATTATTTATTGGGATCCCACTGTTCGGGCATCAACGTAGTAGCACAAGATGCACTGAAGGTAAAGCATGCAAAAATGGCATCCAAGTACCATGTATAAATCAGTATTTCAATACAACAGTAAATTTGAAAGTCTTTATAGGTGTGTGTAATATTCCAGTTTCATTCTGGCAGTTTAATAGATCTCCTTTTCAAACAAGTCAGGGGTCTCATTTCACCCTAGCACAAGGCACTTTCAGTATTTCTACTCTTACGGCAAGAGCAGGGGTAGGAAGGGAGCCAGCCAGTTGCCTGAGGTCTGGCTGCTGGCAGACTAGTCCCTTTGTGGAGGAAAGTCAGAAATATTCTACATTTGTTCAATAAGCTCAAGATGGAAAAATGGCCAATGGTTCTGGTTGTCCGTTGGTTTCCTGGTCCAATCTCATCGTTTGTGTTTTCCCATAACACTAGTCATTCTCTCGTGTGTACATTTCAGCAGGCAGAGGTAACACATTTATTCCAGCCTTCTTCAGGGCCTGTCTGTTCGTGCTTTCCCAGAAATCCTGGGCACTATTCCATTTTGTAACTTTGAGATGGCAAATGCCAAGCCAGGAACAAAAGCCTAAAGACTTGGGTAGTATTTCACTTGTCTTCCATAATAGTTTCATGAAGGATTAATTAATTTCAACTTTACCTCCAGTCATTTCTCCTTTTTCTGATTTGTCTTGTATGTATCCAATCCACAGGATTACAGTCAGTAACCTAATCTCTCCCTCTGCTGCCCCTTACAGTAATCTTACTTCTAAGAAGAAGGACTTGTAAAGGACAAAAATGACAAATGATAAGAATATAGCCTTTTTCACGATTCTTTCAGTTTTAGTCTTTCAGCAAATGTAAGAGTACTCACAGACCCAAGTTTAAAGCTAAAAATTCATTATTACAAAGTCCCAAACTATTGCCACGGCCAGAAAATGTTTTTGTACAAATGTGTAAAGCTATTGCAACATCTGCATGATCCCACATGACTTTTCAGTGTATTACAGAGAAAATGAAACAAGAACCTTCCGCTAGATGTGAGCTGCAAGAATATTCTGAAGCATTCCTAAGAGTGAGTTTACACAAAAAGTCAGGGTTATTTCTTCGTGAAAAGTATACTACTTCCTATTTAAACTTCTAAAAAATTACCATAAGCATTTACAAAGTCCCATCAGGCAAGCAAAACATTTCAGTGAATAGACACTCCATCAGAATTGTCTTGGTTACACACACCTTCTGTCCAGTAGAGAGTTCTCAACTGGGAAATCATTTAACTGTGTCCCGGCGTCGGTGCAGAATACAGCTCCAGAGGAATCAGCAGGAAGCATCTACAGAGCTAAAGAGATTCAAAATGTTCACTACAAGTCATGCATACATGAAGCTAGAATATATGAGCTTTCAGAACCTAAGACAGTGTATTTCTTTAGCCATATAATTTTATTAGCTACATTATACTTTTTAATTTCAAAACTTGCTGGGTGGAAAGGTCTGACTGAAGTGATCAGAAGGTATCAGACTTTTTATACGTGGTGAACAAGCCTTTTGCAGGCATAAGCCTAAAAAACCCATTTCTTATTGAAAGCCCAATAAGGTCTCACAATCTGTATTTGGTAAAGAGAAGAGTTGAAAGAAGACATCAAGCCTGAATATATTCGGTTTCCATTGCACATATAGAAAATTTGGGCCTATTTATTAGAAATAGCCAGATATTCACAGGGGACAAGTCTGTAAAATTTTTCTTCTCCAACAATGACCATGTGCAAATCCTCTATATAACTGTTTTCCTGTTACAGAACTGAAGTTACTAAGGATGAACCCAGTAGCAAAGAGGGCTCAAATAATTGATGTTACATATGAAGCTTTGTATCATCAGTCTAAAATAAATTGACATCTATACAGATAGCTAGCTGAAAATAGGTGTGACAACATGGTACTTGTCGGGTTAACCTATTTGTTTGATTTATTTCTTGCTCACAGGAAATATTTTTCATTGAGGCAGATTAAGTTAATTTTGTCATATTTGGGAGGGGAGCTGCTCAGGCATTCTCATGAACTAGTGATGAAGCAGCTGTTAAATAATATTATACTTGCACTGGCAAACAAGATCTGATGGAAAGAAGGCAAAAAAAATAAAGAACTACAATCTTGCTGCAGGTTAGGTTAACTTTATCTTTTCTGTGTATATTTTATTACTTAAATTCCAAGATTATAAATTACTTTTTTGTAGATTTCCCCTGGTACAAAATGATATACATATTTTTCTCTGTAATTGAGATATTGTTTCGACAATCCCTAGATATTAATAGTATATAAATGAACAAATACTGGGGCATTGCTATCTCAAAATTCTTGAGGTAGAGAATCACCTCACAGTGTTGTATGCTTCCAGCATTAAGATGACTGTTGATATTTAATAAAGTATCCGTGCTAAATAGTTGAAAGAAGCTCAGTAAATACATTTTGCATGGATATTTTATTAGAATATTTAATAATGTCTCTCATGAGATTTTTGCTTGAAAACATTCATTCCAGTTAGTTTGGATAGGATGTTACAGGAATTGAAAAATATTAACATAAACAGGATATTGTGGAGAAAGTTGCATTCACTTGGGCTGTATCTACATGGAGAGATTTGTGCTCTACAGGCTTCTCCATTGCCTAGGATGGTGTCCAAGTGGGATTCCCACTGCAGCTGCTTACTGGCCTGAATTTCCTGTTTTCCTTCTCAGCATAATCTGAACATGGAGGTGGTGGTGATGTATATCTCAGAAGACTCTTTTAATTTTAAAATCTGAAACTGAAATCTCAAAAATACCCTTCTCAATCAAATTATGCAGAGCAATTTATACAGTAAATTACAGCTTTATCTCCTATTTTATTTTTAATCATCTCTTATTTCTATCCCTGTCTTTCACTTACGGGTCATATCTTGACACAATTTAGGCAATAAAAAATCGGACTAACAAATCATTTAGATACATCTTTATTTTATTAATGTGTTTTTTCTTATGTCTCTTAGATATAATTTTAATCAAATATATTCTTTTTAAATTGTCAGTACTGTTTGCCTTGATCTACATTGTGCACAATCTAAGTTAAACAAGTCAAGCCAAACCAGCATGTCAGAATTGGCCTCCCCACAATCTTTGAATGGTTTGTGCTCACACCTATACACTACTTAAGAAGTTTATTTCATTTGTCCTAACAGATGTTATTGGTATCACATACAGTTTTATTTGAGGCATGTTCTTATAGCTTTAGTGTTAATAACAGTGCTTCTTCATAGAAGTCTCTGCAAAGTTTGCTAATGTACCTCTGTTCCTGATGCAAAACTCTCCTTGATTTTTTAGAGAACGTCTTAAACTTTAATATTTTTTTTAAAGGAAAATACTATTATGTACATTTCATATGTAATCGAATATCCTGCTTATTCATTTTATTTATGCAAATTAGTTGTTTGACAGACTCTGCCTGTGATGTATCTTGCTTAAATTGTACAGCATGTATGCTGTGAGTCAACTGTTTCAGAGGCTGCCAGTACACATCCAGCACGCTGAGAACACCAGTGCTTAACAGTCCCTGGTGCTTTGTTCTCTTAAATCACAGTTGCAAAAAATGCTTTTTAGTCAGGTCTGCTTGGGACCAGTCATAATGATGGGGACAAATAATTAAAAGCCAGTATTTGGAGGAGATGGCCTAGAAAAGAGAAAGCCCAGGAGGAAGACAGGAATATGTCTATGAACAAGAAATAATTGGGAATCAGATGAGAGACATGGGAGCAAGTAGGTATTCAGAGCCAAAGAAGACAATTAAGTGTTGAGGGACAAGTTGTGCAATAAGTTACACTTTCCATCCTGGTTTATATCAGTGCAGCTATTTCTTTTTTTCATAGTGATGAGGATCTGGTAGCAAGAAAGAGTCAAGAAGGATTCTGGTAGAAGAATTTTAGGCTAAGCTTCATTAATGAAAAGGACAGTTTTATAGACAACATCTTCTGTCCAGCTTCATGCAGCTGAATAAACTTTCAAATAATGTAAAGGACACTAGACAAATATGAATATTGAATATGTGAGTGTGCATATGGGTAGGTAAACATTAGTAGTGGTTTGTATTGCTGTATTTTTAAGAGGATGTATGATGACCCATTTAGAAGCCACTTTAACAAGCTAAATTTCAGAAAATAGAATGTCTAAAGAAGAGGTACTTTTAACTGTAAGACCTTCAAACTGCAATAAAACTAATTCAGCAATATGATGCCTGAATGGGCCAAAATCCATCTGGATAAGACCCAGCATTACAAAAACAAACTGACCAAGCTGTAAGAAGTGAGTTCCTAAGTAAATTAAATGAGACTATGCTCCTCATTAAGCTAATAGCAACAATAACAAAAAAATCAGTCTGCCTGGAAGAAATGTGGATTCCAGTTGGAGCAATCCATAAATTAGGTTTCGTAATTCTTTTTGTGACTTCAATCCACAATGTTCCCTCCAATACAGAAATAAATAGCATCTAATAAAGCCACCTTGCAAACATCAGTAGTATCCATCTCCAAGTTAAAATGATTCACTCACGGAAAATGATTTAAATTAATGTCTTTGGTATAGAGATTTTGTATCACCAGCAGTCTGAGCAGCTGAAAGCCACGAGCACGCTGTGGGGCAGCCGTGCTGTGTGCTGTGACCCAAAGTGCTGGTTCCAGTGAGCCAAACTCTAGACAAACCAGATCATTCTGTGGGCTATGCTGTGTATAACAGCTGCTCCATAGTGGATGGACCCGAAAGGTTTACTGGAAAGCAGACAGCATTTCAAACTCCATATGGATCTTCTGTACTTTTCTTTTGTTTATCACCCCCTGAGTTTCTCCCTTGTCTTGAAAACATAGGCTAGGGTTCTATTAAGTCCAGTTAATATTCGCTTTTTATCTGGTATGTAAAGTTTAGACTGATTTTTTTCTGCAAGCTTCAAATCTGAAGCTAGCAGTGTAAATACTATTGGGAGAAAGAAACTTCCACCTGCCATAATTTGAGAACATCAGTTGTATGTATTTGATTCTTCACAGACCCTAAGTATCCAAACTAACCATGCTGCATAAGCATTGTTCTACTTTTAAAATGAATGAAGTTTTCCAACATGTTCTACTTCATTATACAGATGTCAAAAAAAATGGGTGATTTGCCCTCCTCACAGCAAAAAAAAGGAGGGGAAAGGTCACTTGCAGCAGTTCAGGTATACTCTCTGGGAGAGATGCTGTGATTGGTAGTAATTTTGATGTATGTCAGATCATTAAATTTGCATACTAAATACCACTGTGTGATAATCACAATTATTATTGTAATATTTCTTATGAACAGGGGTAACACTATGGGATAGGAGAGACAAAAAAGAAAACAGTGATGCAGGTGATGGATTTACCAAAGAGCTGGGTAGTTATAGATTTTCAGCAAGCAACAACACAGAAACAATAAAATTAGGAGAATTCATGCTTTAGTATTGCAAGCATTTCTAATTAATTATCCCTAAATATAAATAGTTGTGTAGGAAAATGAATAAAGGTGCTTGTTTGTAAATTGGCGGTATCGGGTCTGAGGGAGATTATGGTATTTCAATGCAAAGAAATCTTGTATGAAAACGTGGACTCTCAATCACAGAGTATGCTGCCACATGAGAATAGATACATCGCAAACAGTAACAGCTGGGAAAGTGAACCAGTTCGTGTGTGGGAGAATGGAAAAAAAGGAGCAAAGAGAATAAGTAAATGGTTGTGTAAATAAAGTAACAGTCTTCTGGTTGCTGATGAATGGTCATGGCTGCATACATCAACATGGGAAATAAAGATATTGCAGAAGCGAAATAATAAACAATGACAGACTGGGTGAATTTTCTTGTAAAAGGACAGGAAAAGACACATTTTAGCAATGTAGTGCATTATCCAGTGGGTTATGAACCTCTTATGACCTCGTATTAAGAAGTGGTTGAGAAATGGTTTGTGGTAGGGAAGTGAATCAAAAAAAACAAGAGAGGGGACGCAGAAAGGCAGAAAAAGGAAAGAAACAAGCCACTCTCCCTCTGCCTTCTTCCCCCAATCTTCTTTCGAGAGACACCCAAGTCATGAATATGGTTACAAACCACTGAGCAAATAATAAACAATGCTTTGCTAATATGTAAATAATGTTTTCTACTCAATGTTCAAAAATTCTTTTGCTAATGCATTGTTATTTCACTATGTATTATGAGAAGTACATTTACATCCTGAACTATGTACCGTATTCAAGGCTTGAATTCTGAATGAGATTGATACCTTTGCCTTTGCTTCTGTACTTGATCTATGAAGTTGCTACCACTGAACGCGATAAGAATGTTATTGAAATTATAATGACACACTAAAAGTATCTATACATTTCCAACTCTTCTTAGCTCTTTTTATACATTTGAGTTACTAAGTATCTGAAGCTAGATAAAATGTTGTTTGAGAAAACATTAATATATTTATTTTTATATGGACCTATCATCCTGCTAGCCACACATATTTTCTGAAAAGCACAGCTGCATTATTATGCTCAGAAACTGAAAAAAAATTCAAAAGATTTTACTTCAAAAATTGGGAAAGTATGTCTATTTTAAAGATAGTCTTAAGAAACACCTTTGCGAAATGCAAATACCTTAGAGACACAGGCAATGTGAAAAATCATAATGAGGAATACAACTATTCAGTTTAGAATTATAAGATTGAAATGAAGCTTTAAATAAAGTATCTTCACACATTCTTTCCTCACTTATCTTTACACTGGTAAATAAAAATGTGATATTCACTTTTACAAAAAGATGAATAAAATTGGATAACGGAATACCACTGCACAACAAGGAAATGGTCTCTGGCCCCACGCCCTTAATCTGGTGCCCTAGAAAGTGAATGCCGTGTTACACATCTAATGCATTATCTGATGCAATATTTCATTATTCTGATTAATACTTAATCCCCTTTTAAATCTTAGTGAACTGTCATCCTCAAAATAATACCTGATTCTCAAGGTATTACAAGTTCTTTTTAGGAAAAGTATTTTTTTTTTTTTACAAATTTATGTTTTCATTGGCTGCCAATATATTAAAATCATAAGGAAAGAAAATACTTTTACACATCTCTGCACTACTAATTTTGTCTGAAAAGCTGACAGTCAGTGCATTAAAAGAATTATAAAAATGAAGGTGTTTGGAAGCTAAACTGGCTATAAACTGGGCAGATTTAGACTAGGCATAAGGAGGAATTTCTTCACCATGAGGATGGTGAGGCACTGGCCCAGGTTGCCCAGGGAATTTGTGGCTGTCCCATCCCTGGAGGTGTTTAAGGCCAGGTTGGATGGGGCTTGGAGCAACCTGATCTAGTGGGAGGTGTCCCTGCTCATGGTTGGGGGTTGGAATTAGATCTTTAAGGTGCCTTTCAGCACAAACTATTCTATGATTCTGAAGAAAATGTTTCCTTTTAAAAGATCAGTTTTGAAAACACAAGCCTTCATTCGTGCCTCAGTTTCCTCTACTGCAAAATATGTTTCCTGTTCTCTAGGAAATGAAGATACTTAAAATAGTTTATGCAGCCAATACTTTGTGATGTTCACAGGATGGTGCTGGATAGGTTAAGTATCTAAATTTTTAAATTCACGCATAGGACAGAGACCTCTTTTTCAAATAGATTTTGTTGTAATTGTTGAGTAAATCCTTTGAGTAAAAAGTCAGATGATATTATTCTGCTTTACAGTGGCTTCTATGCTTTTATGCCTTTAATAGGACAACCTAATGGCACCATTAATTTTGTTGTACACTATCATATAAACCTTTTCCACCACCTTAAGATGCTCTTTGAACAACTGTTCAGTCCTGTTTCCTGTTCATAACTTCCATATCTTTGATTTTTACTGACCCTGTAACCTGTCAAAGTGATAGCTTCTGGAGACATATTCCACCAAGAACTGCTATAATAGCTCAACTGAGCTCTGTGTATGACTTAGTTTTCAAAATGTTTATACATGTGTATATATGTATACATAAATACATATACAGATATATTCATATCTGTATATACACATACACACATTGGCAGTGAATTTAATTCATTTTTCTCGTCCATGAGGTAGTGTGTATGAGATATTAAGAGCAAAATAGTATATAGCTAATTAGAGAAATTACTATCTAGCATGCAATTCATAAAATATTTCCTTTATTAGAATACCACAATGCTAAACATCACATTCATAAATAAGCATTGGCACTGATATGTTAAAAGCCCAGACTGGTGGCAGAACAAGATGGTGTTATTCAGGTTTTAAGTTCTTGACCAGTGAATCACCTCCTACCATTTTGTATATGAAAAGGTAGAAACAGTGCTTTCAGTTAGGGTCTTGTTAGAGGAAAAGTCTTGCATTTTTCTTTAGTAATTTCTTTCAGAACACCAGCAAACTGATTTTCTTTCCAAGTGAAAATGAATAGTGTTACTAGCCAAGACTCCAAATCAGGGAACTATTGACATGAGTTGAATAGTGTCCATCATCTGCTAAGGCTTTATTTTGGAAGTACTGAGAACTTTATTTTTACTTAGCTTTTGAGAAGTGTTCCCATTCAGGCACTGCGTCCCGTGATACAAATACAACTGAAATGCTGAAGTGTACGTCTCCATTCTAGGGCATTACAGTATTGGGGTGGAAGTGCTCCTGGTATAATATAAATATTAAATATAAAGAATTTGAATCAAGGAGGAGGTCTATGCTCCAGGAACTATTGAAAGAACGGTTATATAAGGAGAGCTATACAGTTAGGGAAAGCTATGGTAGCTGTGTGCTCAGCTCACAAAGACATTGTCATTGCTTTTAGAGGAGAAAGATTTCTCACACCTTAATATATAAAATTATAAACTGACCAAAAAAAATTCATTTTGCATTTTTTCTTAAAACATTTACCATGAAATCTTACTTAATAATGGTGCATTGCCTCTGTGGCTGACCTCAACATTCAAAGGGATCTTGTAGCATATCTGCTCTGAGGTTAGTTTTTTCTATTCAAATTAATTTCTCTAAAGGTATAGCACAGAGGAGTCCTAAACCTTACAGATAAAATTGAGAATATATTATTTAATGCAGTCTTTGAATAGGATTAATTTCCTTCCAAGCATAACCATCTGCAGAAGAGGAGTAATTCTTTCGATGTTGAGTCTGGAAGGTTGATACAGGGTCTAGTTATCAGCTGCTGACACACACACTGTGCAACTCGACGGAAGGCTTCAGTGTTAGCCATGTGTCACGATCACACTTCCAGTCCTACTCCAGACACATGTTGGTTCAGATTCTTGGCATCAGATAGAGAACTCTGAATGTTTTTCTAAATTACTCTGTCTACTAATTGCGCCAGACACCCATTATGGTATCCAGTAATCTCAGGGCAGAGTGCAGATCTGGCCACATTCCCTGTGCCAGTCCCAGGAAAGCAGGTGTTTGGAGAATTGTGCTGGGGTTTGCCATTTTGGTAAATCTATATGCTCTGGGTGAAGTTTCCACTGGTAAGTGCAGTTATTAGCAATGGCTTAGAAAATAGATAAACTCTGTGTCTAATACACAAAATGGTGGAGTTATGTTATATATACCATATATCATCTAAAAGGTTTCTTTTACATTATTAGAGAAGTATTTTCCATTTCAGTTAACTTGTTTAGAAATATGTTTAAGATTTAATGACAGATTTTCATGTTTCTAATTGTATTTCCTTCACCAAGGTACTAAGTGAGATGATAGTGTCTGTGACCTTGCAGTGGGTGCCTGACAAATTCCACTGGCTATAGAAGAAAACTTTTCATTTGCTCCAAGGGTCGTGTAACCTTCAGTTCTTTTTAGGGAAACACTTCGACTCCATATACACCATTGATCAGTTACCATTGTTCTGGCATGAGAAAATAACATCCCCAAGAGGAACATGTACAGGTGTATGAACCTGTTCTGCTAGAAGATAAGGCAGAATGATATTAGTGAATGTCAAAGAATGCCTTGTATTTTAAAAGACAAAACTGCAATTTTCATGCTAATGAACTAACTCCTGCTGTCATTAAATCCTTCAAAAATTTATAAAAGAATGTATTCAGTTAACAGGCAGATCAAATGTATCAAACCAGACTCAGGTAACCCTAGCCTACAATTAAATGTCATTTCCTCTTGGGAACAATTCTTCAACAAGAGAGCAATAATAGTGCCAAGAATGTGTCAGCAGCTGCAACTGCAACTGGAAAACGGCAGGTTATATTTCAGTGACTTAATTTGTTGTCTTAAACACAACCCTGAGAACTTCAGGTCTAAAAAGGTGACAAAGACATGAGGTTGGGTATGTTGGTGATCTGAGGCTGATATTAGAGAACTGGAAGCTGTTTTCTGACAGAGCAACCGCAAAATCTGCTCCTTCTCAACTCTCTGCCTCACCTTTGGTTTTTATATCTTCACCAAAAATCACAGAGAGTTAAATACGTAGATTTATTTCATTGTTCATTTCCAGAAAAAATAAATGGCAGAAAATACTACTATTTAAAGTTTGCTATCTGACAAATAAAAATCAAATGTCAATCTTCCTTTCTCTGATGAAGAAACCAGAAGTCAGAAGAAATTGCTCTTTTACAATTTGATTTCGAGGGAAGTCTAGGTCAATGTTATTGATTTAATAAGAATCTTAATTATTCATTTTATCATATATCTAGTTTATTAAAAAAGTTTGCCACATGTTGACTAATTATTTTGCTAGGAAATTGTAACTGTCTAAATTAATAATGGAAGAGCGCAGAGTTTACCCTGAGGCTGCAAAGATTGGGAACAAGCAGGAAAAATCCCTCTCTGTTTTAAGAAAGCTAGAAATGTACATATGATTAAGAGCTTCAACCTTGCACCAAAATAAAGCATAAGGAAAACTGCAGTTATTATTTCCCACTGGAGGATAATTAAACACGAATAATAAAGACTGCATGATCTGTGAGGTTCTACATCTCTCTTTGTCAGAAAGCATATTCCTGAATGACAGCTGTCACAGGCTTTGGCTTGATGTGACACAAAGTATTTGACTCCCTAATTGTGCAGAGAAATGCACAATTCTCAGAAGACGTGTCATTGCAGGCTGTGAGAGGAGTCTTGTGGCCGTGGCTGGAAGATCGTGTGACCACAACACAACTGATTTCACATGGAGGGGAATGGGGGAAGAGTTAAATAAATATGGCCTTAACATGAAGGTCACAATCAGAACAAACCCACTTTTCATAAAGAGAAAATCTAAGAAAGCGACTTTCAGCACCACTGGGACAAAATCAGCAGAAGACCAAAACACATCCTTTGAAAATTAGCTCAGAGGGGTGGCATATCACATAATGACAACCAGTCAAAAAAGTTCTATGACAGGAACCTTCATCAGTAAAATCTTTTCTAATATGCCACTGACACTTAAGAACGTAAAAGAAAACCTTCCTTTTGAGCTATTAGGCAAGGCCTCTTCCTTTCCACTATGAGTCAAAAAGCTGAATATAATTTAGAACATGTGCAAAAACAACAGAAAAGTTATTATTTATGATGTATTAAGTGTTATTCAAATCGCACATCTCAGGTTTTCTTTTGAATGCACCAGAAGTTATTAGAGTGATTTTCTTTGAAAGAAAACCAAATTGCCTATTTTTCTTACAGGGAAATGAACTCAAGTAATTTTAGTGTGAAAATTCAAAGTGGGAGGAAAAAATACTATGAATCTGAAGCACAGTTGCAAATATTGCCATTCTTCATATGACCTTGGGTTCTGGATACACATAAAAACCAAATAAACAAACAAACAACTCCTCCCACACACACAGTAAGAGAAAGATATTGGGAACTCTGTACGAGACCCAAATTACTGCACTACGAAGTGTGTTTATTTGGGTGGAGAGAACAGTCATCGAAAGGGGTTTTTTGAAAAATAAATTGCAAGTTGGGCTACATAAAAATTAAAAACGGGACAAATATTCCTGTGGGGTTTGGGGTTTTTTTTTGGTTGTTTGGTTTGGGATTTTTTAGCAAGAAATAGCATAAATACCATGAAGGTGATACTGAGCATTGAGAAGACTCATAAAGACTGCAGAAAAATAATCATAGAATGATTTGGGTTGGAAGGGACATTAAAGATCATCCAGTTCCACACCCCCAACCTCCTGCCGTGGGCAGGGACACCTTCCACTGGATCAGATTGCTCACCCAACCTGGTCTTGAGCAAGACTTCCAAAGAGTGTTAGCAACCTTTCTTTCCAATCCTGTCATATTTCAGGGTGTATGGAATGTAGTAAGTATGTTCTTCATGGTCTGGAATGCTGCAGGCATTTTTTTATGATGCATTTAAAGAAGTAGATATTGATGCTTATCAAATCTTTGTTAAAGAAACTGTCAGGTCAAACAAGAATACTTTTTTTTTCTCTCAGAAGTTCTTGGAAAGTAAAAGAATATGACTAAATATTTTTTGTTGGTTTGTTTGTATATTGCAGATACCTTGGTATTTGGACTTGAAGAAAAATATTTCTAAACCTCTTCTTTTTTTAGAAATTGAACTTTCCCCAAGACTGTTCTCACTTTATTAATTTATTTTTGTTTTACTAGGTTTTTGTTCATAAGAACAGAAACTTCACAGCTTGATAAATTACATGTCAGAACCTGTTCCTTTTTATTGTTTGGGGGCTTAAGGGATTATCCAGAAGGTTTTGGCTCCCTGTTCTCAGTGTTTTTATAGCCACTTGAATCATATATGTAGACACACAAATGTACGCAGAGTACTTTAGACAGTGGATGGCTGTATTTTTTTTATTATTACTGCTATTTGTAATACATTTAACCAACTCTCCATGATTTTTGAAGGATGCTTTAGGCACATCTGTTTATCTTACCTTTTTCAAAAAGCACAATTTTACCTGAAGAAATAATTGTTCTTTTGTGTTATAAATCACAGAGATGCAGGCCCCTAAAGCTCTGCTGTGTGTGATTTAAAAACTGAAATAAGCTAAAAGGCTTAACAGAGGATGAATGCAAAACCTGAAATTGCTTTGACAGTAAGGATGCAATAATTTATTTCTACTCACTATTAGGAGTTCATTGATTCTAAGTCCATTAGATGTTTCTGTAAATAAGTGAATGTTCAATTTTGCTTATACAGTAATTGAATTAGTTTTTAAAATATATTTGGTGATGCAGTGCTGAGAATATTTTTTATGGTATAGGACATTGTTCCAGACATACAGAAAAAAAAAAATACAAAAACAATCCAAGTCTTTGTCTGGAGGGTTTCTGGGGTTTGTTTTTGTTTTGAATTTCTTTATGAGAACTGTATCTTTGTGACAGATGTAGTTACTTAGATAGGTCATCAACTTTATATAAATAGTTGTAAGTGAAAAAAATCAGAACATGACTGCACTAGTAAGAAAATCACCTTAGCTAAGTTGGTATATGTTTAATGCTGTTTTAATGCTGACCATGTAAATTTTGCTAGTCCTGTGGGAAACATTGTGGTGGTGGATCTTTGAGTTTATTTTCATTCTCTTTATGTCTATTAGGAAGACTATTATGGCTTACTCCCAGCTGGCAACTAAGCATCATACAGCTGCTCACTCACTTCCCCTAAACACAGTGGGATAGGGAGGAGAATGGAAAAAGTGTAACTCGTGGGTTGAGATAAGGAGAGTGTAATAGGTCAGCAAAAGCGAGAGAAAATAATAACAAAAACAATATTAATGATTGACTAAATAAAACAAGTAATTCACAATACAATTGCTCATCACTCAATGACTGATGTCCAGCCCTTTCCCCAGGCAGTGATACCCACTGCTGGCTAACTCCCCATTTTATATACTGAATATGATGTCATATGGTGTGGATTATCCCTTTGGCCAGCTTGGCTTAGCTCTCCTGGTTATACTTCCTCGCAGTTTCTTGTGCACAGACCAGCTGTGAAAGCAGGGGAAGCTGAAAAGTTCTTGCCTTAGTATAAACCCTGCTTAGTGACACCTAAAAACATTGGTGTGTTATCAACTTTATTCATCCACTAAATCAAAAACATAGCATTATAACAGCTACTAGAAAGAAAATTAACCCTATCCCAGGCAAAATCAGGAGGCTTTGCTGCAGGAAGTTGAAATATGGGAGCTCATAGGTTCTACATCTATTAGTGAACGGATGCTCACTTGCTACTTCAAGAAATCATTGGAAGTTTGAATGGATTTGTTGACCACTCGGCATTTCACAAAAGTAAGGTAGACTCAGCAGTCTACAGTCTACATGTAAAGCTGTGTGACCAACAGTCAGTGCAGCTTTACATATCATAACGCAGACTTGAGCTGAAAATTCTACCCTAACTTTCGACCTGCAATTTGAAAGGTTTGAGAACCTTCTGATTCAGCTTTCCATCACATCAATTCTCAGATATGGCTTCAACATTTGGTTTAATTATACTATAATTGAAATATGCTGCTGTGAAGTGAAATTATTATCCTTTGGCTCTCAGAGAGCTGCCTTAAGGCCTGTTCCTGAATCCTATGACAAAGAAAACTCTCAATGGCACTGTTTAAATAGATTAATTGCAATGAAATCTTTGCCGGGGGTAAGACTGGAGGCCCATAAAGACAATAGCATTGATTGAGACTGGTGAAATGCAATTTCCCTGTTATATAATGAGCTTTACAGAATTTAGCAGAATGAACATTTTTCATGAAATCATGTTTTACTTGCAAGAATTGTTATCTCTGGTTTGGCTACTGGTTCATATCTAAGCTGTGAAGTCAGATGCTGCTGAAAGTAGCAGTTCGCTGCTTTTGCGTAATACTTTTGTATTATACATCTTTCTAAGACCCATCTAGCTAACCTGTTGTGTTATTTCCCTCCAAGATATATCTCTCTATATCTGTATTTTCAAATACAATTTTTTTATAATTAAATCATAATAAATCAACGATACTAATTCAGGACTTAAAATAACTGAAGAGAACCAAAACACTACATATACCTAAAAGACAAGTGGGAAACTGGAAAGAGGACAGAATACAATGTAGCAATGAGTAAGAGAATACATCACTCAGAAACTCCTTAAATTATTTTGGAAACCTGATGTTAACTTGCAAAAACATAAAATCAAAGCTTGGAAATTTAATTGGCAAAAAGAGACTGAAAACAAAATGCTTGAGGGTGTGCCAGTCAATTTTCTACTGTTACAAGCAAAAAATTTACTGAGCTGAGCAAAAAATTCCATCTGAAATTTTTGAGTTTAGGAAAGATTTGACAAATCCAAGTTGATTTCCAAAACCTTTCAAATATAAAAAGAATTTTAAATTCAAGAGTTAAAAATGTATTTTTATGGTTTCTACATGAGGTATTTTATTTTTCAAATTCGAAACTTTATTAAAAAATCACTCTCATTGTGTCTACTTTAATGCTTATTTTCAAATTAAATATTGTGTTAAAAGTCTCATTTATTCAATCAGTTTTCAATCTTGCTTCACTGAATATTTTGGTTGAAGTTAAGCAACATTTTTCACAGCAAACTGCATTGTTTCTACAGCACAGTAGTGAACTTCTATGAAAGAACAGTCTGATATTCCATAGACCTAAAGGATTATGTCACATACAATAATTTCAGTGATTGAATGGGTAAATAGAACAGCCATTCCTGTTCCTCAGCTCTTTTTTTATTTGACACTATGGGTGAAGATGAATTTTACATCCAGGATTTTGAGGAAATTACCTATAAGAATCATAGAATCATAGAATAATCAGGTTGGAAGAGACCCACTGGATCATCAAGTCCAACCATTCCCATCAATCACTAAACCATATCCCTCAGCACCTCGTCCACCCATCCCTTAAACCCCTCCAGGGAAGGTGACTCAACCACCTCCCTGGGCAGCCTCTGCCAGTGCCCAATGACCCTTTCTGTGAAAAATTTTTTCCTAATGTCCAGCCTAAATCTCCCCTGGTGGAGCTTGAGGCCATTCCCTCTTGTGCTGTCCCCTGTCCCTTGGGAGAAGAGGCCAGCACCCTCCTCTCCACAACCTCCTTTCAGGTAGTTGTAGAGAGCAATGAGGTCTCCCCTCAGCATCCTCTTCTCCAGGCTAAACACCCCCAGCTCTCTCAGCTGTTCCTCATAAGGCCTGTTCTCCAGCCCCTTCACCAGCTTCATTGCTCTCCTCCGGACTCGTTCCAGAGCCTCAACATCCTTCTTGTGGTGAGGGGCCCAGAACTGAACACAGGATTCGAGGAGCGGTCTCACCAGTGCCGAGTACACAGATTTCAAGTCGAAAAAATAACCATCACTGCCTTTCCAAAATGCCAGACTCCTGAAGGCTTCCCTCTTTTCTATGCTAGCAAGAGTGAGACCTAAAAATATGGAGCTACTGAAACACAGAGAGAAAAACCTAAATCTGCAGCCCGCTTTCCAGGTTCTGAGATCCAGGCACAAGCTGGGAAATGAGCTGCTGCAGCTGCTGGAGCCACAGGCGCGGCCACGCAGTCCATGCGGGGGACCTTGCCTGTGTTTGGCCCTGACCCTCAGATTACATTCCTGTAGTATTAATATAGGAAACACGAAAGCAGACGGGACCATTAAATCTAAAATTTGTCCCGCTGCCAGAACCCAGCAGCTGCAGCTCAGCGATGCCTGAGATGACACACTCTGCTGTGGGCACTGACAGAGAACCATTTGGCATCCCGGGGTGCCCCAGCGTGGCCCAGGTGCCCCACGAGACCTGCAGGACGAGCCCTGGTGCTGCAGAAGAAGCGGCAGGTCCAACAGAGCTGCACAAAAGGTAATGGCGTGAGGCCGGCATTGCAGATTTAGCTGAACTGAAGCCTACAAGACAACTGGATTGTCGTGATAGGACTGAGGGCAATGGGTGCAAACTGGAGAGGGGCAGATTTAGACTAGACATAAGGAGGAATTTAGACTAGACATAAGGAATTCCTCACCCTCATGAGGGTGATGAGGCACAGGAAGAGTTTTCCCAGATAAATTATGGCTGCCCCACCCCTGGAGGTGTTCAAGGCCGGGTTGGATGGGCCTTAGGCGGCCTGATCCAGTGGGACGTGCCTCTGCACATCCCAAGGGGGTTGGAATTAGGTGATCTTTAAGGTCCCTTCCAACCCAAACCATTTTATAGTTCTGTGATTCTATGAAAAGTGTGTGAATAAAAGGATCTTGTAGTATTTGACAGGCCATCGTTACAACCCATCTCCACTTTGCTGCCCGCCCTAGGCAGCGAGGAGGGACCATGTTCACACATATATCAACAGTTCACTGCTCTGTTTTTACCTGAAAAGATTACGCTCATTTCAAATTATTGCATGCAGCGCCAGTCAATCAACATTTTTTCATCCCTCAGATCTCACTGTGCTGGTTTCAAAGGGGGCTCAGGTCATCTTTTATTGCAGTGGGAAGAGAGGAATAAAAGAGCTTAGCTGGTTTCAGTAAATGAAAGCAAAACCTCGTCTTTGTTTTTGATTTTTAAACTAGTTTTACTGGTATATATTTTATTTTTGGCTTTTTAAATATTAAAACATAGGATTTTGATGATTAAATTCTACAATTAACCATGGCAACATTCTCTAAATTTAAAATATAATTACATGGTAATGATCAAGGCACGCGGGCATTTATTCCTGATAAAAGTGTAAGAACTGCTGACCTGATATATGCTTGCTTCCATTGTCTTTGTTGGTAGCTAACCTCCAGGTATTGCATTAATCTGAAGCTATTATTACAATTGCTATATATATTTCAGTGCAGATGTCATTGTTATAGATGGCATTATAAATTCTTTATATTTGTGAGAAATACGCAGTCTTTGAAGATACTTTTATAATCCAATAATTTTGGGACTATCCACAGCAAATTGCATGGATTTAAATTTGCTTTAATCAATCTATTGTCAATTCTTAATGAAGAATTGTACTAATATAGCAGTCACTGGTGTTTGGGTGCAGGTTTCTGAAAGAAATGAGTGCTTTTACAACTGTGACTATTGAGTATTAGTGAGTAGTGTGCAGATGAACAAGTTGCATTAAAACTACACTTGAATCCACAACGCTGGGTTTTTTTCAGTGGGAAATTACAGGTAAGCTTGATCACATAATTAGACAAAGCAATAGATTTTTTTCCCTGAATCATGGAGTCGTGATCCCTATTTCAGCCACTGTGCAGTTGCTTCTCCATACGTGTACTAAAATGACTATTCTTGTGATTAATTCTACTAAGAGTTCACATAACCAGAGTTCACATAAATATGGTTACTTATTTCCATGCATTCTTATTTTAGAGATCAGACACTTATTTCTAGAAATGTATTTTCATACGTAGTGATTTAGTGCTTACAAACTATATAAAAATCCAATTGATCACTTCTAAAGCACTGCTAAGTCTTTCAGTAATTTATGACTATTGATTGACTCCTGCTCTAAACACTTCATTCAGTCTGTATTCATTGATATGAGAATAATTTGCTACCCTTCAAAGGCAGGTAAAACAATAATTAAGAACACTAATAATTAAAAATAATTAGCCTTTCTGTGACCATTTTCCTTCCAAAAGAATTTATTCAAATCTGTTATTATTTTTGACATTTTAGTGAGAAAATACCGAGAAAGCTGTTCATGGTTTTAATGCGAACTTTTTAGTTCAATGCAATGCGTTCTGGGTTGTTGCAAATCTGTTTTTAACATCTGAAATCCACTTTAAGTGTCCAAAATGGAACACCTTTCAGAAATCCTTGAAATGGCCTGCAGCTTTCAAAGGACTCCGTTTGGGTAGCTATTGATTAACAACTTATGAAAGCACTCTCCTGAATTCACGAGGGTCATTCACTATCTGCAGCCTTTGATTTCAGCCCATTGTCACTTGAAGGTGTCTGTGACTGGTGGGCAGGTGGTTTGCTGCTGGTCTTTCACCTCGTGGTTTGAATAACAAAGAAGTCCTCCAGGCTGTTTAGTGAAATCTGTTAGACGTCAGTCTCCTATCTTCTGGTCATGGGCATCTGCATGATTCACAAGAGTGAATGATAGCTGTGGAGGAGAAATACACTCAGCCACAGAAGGACCCCTCACAAAAGATCCCTTAGTGGCTTTGTCAGATCTGAAAGAATCCCTTTGTCCTTCCCTCATCCTGACCTGCCCCTGTTATTTAGTGATGTGCAACTTGAGGGTCTGCAATGCACTTAACCTTGTGATTAGCAAAGAAGTAATGCAAAAAATAAAGAAAAAGAGTCAGAAATTTTCTGAACCAATGTGGAATATAGATATGTAATGGTCCTGGTTCTGTATATCCTTCTAAGTATGCTGAAAGAATAGGAGCCATAAGCCAAGGAGGAGCTATGGTGTAGCAAAGAACTCTAGATACATGACATCATGTAGATAGAAAATGATCAATAAATTTCAGGACAATAGAGGGGGAAAAAAATTAAATATAATAACGATAGTAATTTCAGACTGAAAGGGTAAAGCCTCAGATGCTACAGCTTCTCATTGCAACATTGATATCAATGCAGTCATGACAATTCATGCAAGCGGAAGATCTGCCGCTCAGCATCTCAAATGCAGTTTTCTGCACACTGCAATGCCAGTCCACTAGCAAAGTGTTCCTGGCTCTTATTGCCACAGTATCTATGCTCAGCACCTAGTTTACCAAGTAAATGAACAAACAGTGCTCTCCAAAAGAGATTCCACAATTGAAGAGCTTAAAAAACCCACATGAAAATCAATGAAATTAATAAAACGAGTCTGCTTGGGGCAAAAACATGTTGAAATTGGAGTTGGGTTTTTTTTTAATAATATCCACAGAAGATAGTGGATGTTATCTTCATGAAAAATATTGATTTGTGGGCCCTACCAGATAAACTAAACAGTTGGTGGGTTACAAAATATGTGCAATAAAAAAAAAAAAAATCCGTCTTCTCATTTGATCGGAGGCATAAGCTAAGAAAGTTCACAACTTGACTGCACCATCTATGATTCTGAAATGTGTCAAGTAATGCTTGAAATGGATCAAGAGTGTTCCTTTCAGCTGTCTGCAAGAAATGTCCTGGTCTCAGCATCTTTTAACAAACTGAATTGACAGAGGCTTGTCTTAAAAGACAGATCATGAGATGATGTGCCAGTTTATTCCAGTGTTTGTGAAGAGAATATTGTATTTTTTAAGAAAAAGAAATTATTAATGTTGCTGTGATCCAAGAGCTGCAATGTTTCCTTCTTGAACCATTGATTTAATCATGGATTCAGTATCAAAAAGTAATTTCTAAGTTTATCTATCTTGTTATTTGTTGTACACTGTATTTCTTTAAAAATACTTACCTGATGCAGGTAGATATGTTTTATCCGATACTTGATGACTGCATATGGGCCTCCTTAGAAAGTAAATCCACTAAAATTAGTGTCAGAATTTTTTATTCTTTTTACATGAATTTTCCTTTTAAATTCACAGGTTACACACTTCTTTCACTGCAACAGAAAACTGTGAAGTTGATCTGAAGTTCAGTATGAATTTCTAAATTTTCAAAATATATTTATGAGCCTACAGTTTCAAGACCCACCAAATTGGGACAAGAATGAAAAACAGTACATAGGCCCAGCCCCATATTTTGAAACAAAATGTTTAGGGCTTTATTTCTTCAAATTTTAAAAGTAAAATCATAAGCGCCACTTAGGTACGACTTCAGCAATGATATTGAATTATCCCTGTTAAGGCTTCTTATATAAAGCTATTGAAAAAACACCTCTTTACCATTACATATATGTTAGAATTTTTCTTTCTCTACTTTCTCATTCTCAACCCTCTCTATATCTCCACTGATGGTGTCTAGATCATCAAGTTGCTTGAAACTTTAACTGAGAGCTCAGAGTTTCCACTGCTATTGAGATATTGCTGCTGTAGCATTAGAACCTGGGGAGATGTAATCTGAACACTGGGTTCTTTAAAGGCCCAAGAACAGTCACCTAAAATGTGAAGAAGTACGGAGCAAGGCTACTAAGATGGTCAAGGGACTAGGGAGCCTGTTTTGCAAGAACATATTTAAAAGAGTTTGAATTGTTTAGCTGAGCAAAACAACTGTAGTCTATAAGCACATATGATTGCTGCCTAAAAAAACATTGAAAGAGTAAATATTGAGCAGTGATATTGTAAGCTAAAGGACAATGCTGTCACTAGGAAAAAGTGGTGATGACTGTAAATGTATTTAGCTGGAAATGAGACAATTCTGAACTATTAGAATACTGTGTTTCTGGAACTGCCTTCCAAAAGGAGAATAGAAGGTAGAACTCTGTAATAAGTTGACTTAATAGTTATACAGTTAGTCATTTATTCTTTCAGTATTTGCAAATATCATTATCAGTTCTTGTAGATACCTATGTGCTTTGAATGAAGAATCTACACTCATCATGAAAATGACATAGAAATGTAAAGAAGTTATCTGTCTTGTGTAGGAACCCCAGATAAGGGCAGGGCTGTAACACTCAAAACTGAAATATGATCCATATCCAGACAAAATCTGCATCTTCTTTGCTGTCCCTACAATAGCAGTTTTTGACAAACTCAGTAGTTACTTTCCACATGGAAAATTGCTTAAAAATGCTGCTCACTTCAGTATCCCAAGCCCCAATGGTCCAAAACTTGCTTACTTCATACTTTCATATCTTCAGACAAAAGTGTATGCAAGTTGCAAAACAGCATTATCTATTTTAAAAGGATGCTCAACAGAGCAGCTCAGGATGAGGGGGAGTGATGTAAATGAATTACTATGATTAATCGCATTGAGCTACTACATCTGATTTTGAATGATCTTTTATTCCCATCATTAGTTCTAAACAGGCTTCAGGAACTATAAAAAAAATACATATTTTCTTCTATCAGCTCTTCAGAACAGAAATGTGTCTGCACCTGGGTTTTTCTTCTGTTGAAATTTTATTATAGGGAAAAAAATTTGGGACATAACTCTCAGCCACCACTAGAAATCAATATTTAGAACTTGCCTTTTTAATTTGCTATTGCAAGTAGCCAACCATCACCAATGTCCTTATTCACTCCTTAAAGCTCAGTCTGTTCACTTTCTCTTCTAAATCAAGCTTCACTATTAAGGAGTTGGATCTTTATAGCTCTCTTTTATCTTTTCCAATTGATTAGAGAAGCATATGTCCCTTCAGGAATACAAGGGTGCATTTTAATTGTATGCATGTCTTTAGGCATCAGTCATCAGTGTCTGTTTTGTGAAAATCTCTGATTTATAAAGGAACAGAAGAGAGTTGCAGGTGAGCTGTAAGTTTGGAAGTGTAATTCCAATAGAGTCTGTCCTTTGAGCAGGCAGCTGTATGCTAGATTGGGCCTTTAAATCCTGACTAGACAGAGAATTTAAATCATTACACTCATTTAATCCTCTCCCTATTTAGCACAGCTTTTAAGCACATGCTTTGCTCAAGAGAGGCTCAGGCTTTGATAGAAATTAAACAGAAAACATATCATAAATGAAAATACATTAAAATATAAAAACTTGAAAGAATTAGAGCATCACGTTTGAAAGACATCCATTCAGATAGGATTAATGCAAGAAATACAAACTTTATGAATTTTGCAAAGGTTTTCAAAGATAGAATCTCTGGAGTTTTAAGAAGTTCCATAATTCTGGGCCTATGTTCTCTTATCCCCAGCTGTAAATAAACTTTAATAAAAAAGTAAGTGTCAATAATCTGAAACCAATTTTTAACCTGTCTCCTGCACTACCCTGACGTCTACAGTAATGATCTTCCTCAGATGGAACACAGCTGATCAGGGTCATTTACTGATAAACGTATTTCAGAGGATTTTTCCCCTCTATCTCAGTTTGAAATTCTTATCCTATAATGGTATGTCCTTGCTTAAAATACTTTTGACTCACAATTTTTTATTTCTCTGTGGCTAGTCTTACAGTTTTACTGGTAACTTTCTGTTTCAAACATATATGACTGACTTCTTTCATTTACATACCTACAGCTGTACAGGGATTAGTGTACAGATTAAGATTTATTTAGGAAGAAAAATACTTTAAAGTTAACTTCATAAAGTATTTTAAAGGTTTTGAAACAGAGCTTGCCTCATAGTTGCTTTTCTCTTGTTTTGTTTTAGTCACAGAAATCAGGCTCTACTAGAATTCCTGTCTTTTCCCAAACAACAAGCATCTATGGTTATGCTGTTAATACGTCTTTCTCTCATTTCCTGTATAAGTGAATTTTGTGTTTGATTGATCATTTCTTACATAAGTAAGTCTTTTAAAGATGAAAAAAAAAAGCAAATTGGCATTGGTGCTCTAAATCGATTTTCAAGAATAACAAATTGTGTAAAAGGAAATAGAAAATGCTGTTGTACTGTGAAAGTTCCCAGCATAATCTGGATGATCTCAGAAGGCGATTAGTTGAGAAACTGTGAAATTTTATAATTTATCAGGCTTTCAACTATTTCAAGAATCACTCAGAAATCAAAAGAAGCTTCTTCCAAAATTTGCGAGGTTCCTTTTAGTTTATTAATTAAAAACTAAAGTTTAAGATAAAAATTGTCAATGAAAATTCAAAATCTGGCAGTATTTGGCTATGTCTGTGTGGAAAACAGGCACATTTGCAAGATCTGAAAGGTTTTATCTGCATCCCTGTCCACTTTCCGTCCATGTTCACCCAGGTATCTCTCTGCCATTGTGTAGTCCCTATCACCAGTTCTTTATCCAACCCTGGGTATATGCATTGCATATAGTCACTCTCATTGTAAGGATATCACATTACAAGTTGGAATATATAGTTTTTTCCTGCTTTCACTTGCTTTACATACTTGTATTACTGCAATATTCTTATTTATTTTCTAAAAGCTCTAGTCTTCCAGTTGGAATAAACTTCTTTCAAACAAAGGAGCCATTTCTCTTCTTTTCATGTTACGGACATTGATTTTGCAAAATTGAAGTGATCCTCTAGAAAGGCATGGCCAACCTTTCCTAAAGTGTTGTGATGTAGCAAGAGAAGCTCTGAATGTTGCTGTTTCCCATAAGACTCTCAATAAGACAGGAGATGTCACGGACAACATCTTGGATTTCCTACAACTGCATTTTGAAGCTTTTAAAGTTTCATTTTCTCGTTAAAATACTTCTTTGAACATTACCTATGCCCAGAGGAACAGTTTAAAAATGAAAAGTAGGCTTTTAGGCTTCAATTGCAGCCACAGGGGAATCTATATTATTCCACTGTTGCTTTGCTCTAGTGTTATGCTTCTATTAGCTCAAAATATAAAGACCTGATAATGCCAGCCCCTTTGGAATGCCTAAGATTAACAATGGGAGTTCCACCTTGGAGGACATGCAGAATTATTTATTTGCCATCACGTTACATCAGTTGTACTCAATTTTTCTTTTCCTGTAGAATAATCCTAATCAAAACTATTAATATTGGTTTTGTTCAATTTAGACAAGAAGTTTTAGTCAAATGAAGGTTTTAACTGTTTGCTTGTAATCAGGGATGTGTGTTATTCTTTTCAACCATCCTTTTTGTAGTTGAACCCTATAGTTTTTTCATTTCTGCCTCTTCTGAGTTTTACAAGGAATGAAAGACGCCCTCAGCAACTATTTCTAGATCAGTCCCTTGTCAAATAGTTCAGGTTACATAGACTTTATCATTGCATGTGCAATCTCCTAGAAAGAAATATCCTCATAAGAAATACAGTCTATTTAATAACTTTTCTGTACAGGTCAAAGATACCAACATAAGTTATTACAATAGAACTACTCATGTTAGTACGGAGGGCTGGATAATTCTCTACCTAACAGGTTAACGCCTCAGTGCTTAAAAAACACTGCAATGTATGGGCGGTATCTGTACAAAAGCATGAGAGATTGTGAAAGGCGAAATGTGTATGTGTGTTGAATTCACATGTCTTGTTACAGACAGATAATAGTCAGTAAAAAGGCACTACAGCAATAAGAATTCTAGCATATCAATGTATGTGTTGCATTCTATGTTTTTTGAGAAAATTCACAAACTTATTAGAAGAGCTGAAGAATGCCTGCTAAGCATCCAAAGTATTCTGGGCCTTCAGTCTAAATATCAAATGCTCAAATGCTCGAGAGAATCTGGTTCAGAATTATGTTTAGATTTTCATAATAGGTCTGTCACTCTTTGTTCTCCAATAGAAATAAGTTCACTTCTTCTGTTGCATATTTCTGGGCTGGATGTTTCATCCATCAGTCAAAATCTCTTCTGTTTCTCAAGGTCTCAGGGGAAGAAGGAAAAAAAAAAGCTAATTTAGGATACCCTTAAAGCTTAAGTATTTGTTGGTAGAAATACAGGCTTGTCATTGTGGATGCATAATAACCTTGCTGGTAATTATAGCTGACTATGCCAGTGGCTCAGAATTAGGGAGAATATCTGTACTGTTAGCTTCTAGAAAGTCTCTGACCTCAGATCTACTGTTTGATAAATTATTTTCCTTCCTATTAAACGATAGAGGAGATAGCCCCAGTTCAGACATGCTCAAAAGCTTTCTTTGCCTTTATTTTCATCCTGAGACAATCCATAGGGGAACAATTTGCAAAAAATGAGAGCTGAGTTGGTGTGTGTGTATCATATACATTATTATATTAAAGAAGGACTCAGGGATCACAGATCTCTTTTCTGGAAATCCAGAAGGAAACCTCAAGATCACCTAATCTGTCCTCCTGTTTAAAGGAAACCATAGGATTTCACTGAATTAATTCCCATTTGAACAACAGAAGATCTTTAGAAAAAAATGTGATATTTATATAAAAGTTCTATTTATGCAACATAAAGGATAATCCAAGAATAGTCAAACTAACAATCAGGAATAAATAGCTTTGGAGATTTTTCTTCATTTACCTTCCAGTACCTGAAGAGGGCCTACAAGAAAGCTGGGGAGGGACTGTTTACCAAGGCTTGTACTGATAGGACTAGGGAGAATGGGCATAAGCTGGAGAGGGGCAGATTTAGACTAGACATAAGGAGGAATGTTTTCACCATAAGAGTGATGAGACCCTGGCCCAGGTTGCCCAGGGAAGTTGTCGCTTCCCCATCACTGGACAGGTTCAAGGTCAGGTTGGATGGGACCTTGGGCAGCCTGATCCAGTGGGAGGTGTCCCTGCCCATGGCAGGGGGGTTGGAACCAGGTGATCTTTAAGGTCCCTTCCAACTCAAACTAATCTATGTTTCTATGATTTGTTTTATAGTTACTGCAGCTACTATAGCTTTCTCAAGCCATGATAGAGTTTGTTCGCTGAGATATGTTTAATTCTTAGAGCACTGTGACTACAATAGTGACTACGTAGTAAGTGACTATGTGACAATTTGTGTATTGTTTTGGTGATTAAAAAAATCTCTTGCTCTTGATTAAAAAAATCTCTTGCAAAATCATCTAAAATTGTTTTGTATGTGTGGTGTTCTAAAAGAGTTTTAATTGGAAGACTATTTGACGGATTCAGAGGGTATTGCCATATTTCAGTTTCATAATTAACTTGAATACCAGAGTCCATATGGCAGATGAGCAATATTTAGTAAAAATAGCTGACTGGCTTGCCAGAGAAAGAAGGGATGCTATTGTGGAGAGATTTGTGCATTACATAATTCATGATTTTTATAAAAGACATAGACTTATGCATAGAAATAGTTTTGTGTTTAGATTCTAACCAAGGTATGCCACAGTTCCAGTAATGAATAATGCAGATAACATGGTGCCCTCAGTGAACTAGAGAGCAAGAAAAAGCAGCTATCAGAAGTAGCTCATTAGGAAAAAAAAAAAAAAAAAAGATAAATGAGAGCAAAGACATTACCTTGATGGAAAAAAACAGAAAAGACAAATTCTACTTCACAACTTATTTGTAAAAACAAGCTTGCAAAATTTCTAGTTCCTAAAGCCTTTAGGAAAACTCAGAACTAATTAAACAAAAAATGATCTGTTCCGTACTTTTGAGATGAAATGGGAGGATATTTAATCATGAAAGTTTATGTAATGCAAATGTGGGCCATCAGCAGTATAGTACTTCTAAAAATGAAACTGTGTCTGTGTAAGACACGAGTCTGACTCATTATAATATTGCTGTTTGTGACTCTAGAATGTAGTTAAGATGGTGTCAGCACTTTTATTATATAACCTATTTCGGGTTGTTTATTACTTAGCTATAAAAAGTTACTTCAGGCTAAATGTGAGTGCACAAGTTTTTGGGTATTAGGGTTTTTTTTAAAAAATAAGTTTGCCTATTCTAATATGTTTACTATTGAACAAATGTGTTTTCTGTGAAAGGTGCTGAATTTACACTCTTCTTTTAGTGTCCAGAGCACTTACAGAGTAAACTCACTCTGCACCATCAAATTTTTTCAGTGGGAATGTTTCTAAATTTTTGAAAATCAGTCATCAAATTACTCAATGATTGTCAAAAAGGAGAACAATGGTGGCTGAAATTAATATACAAACGACAAACAAAAAGACTTCAGTCTAAAATTAAAAGTATGCATAAAGCTGCAACTTAAATTTAAGTAGCATGCGCACTAAGTAAACTCGTATCTTAAGATATCTTGTGGAAACCAGTTTCATGGCCGCTTCCTAATATCCACTAACTGGTACAACACAGTCTTCATTTTTCTGTACACCTATAAACTACGAAGATCTACAAGATACTTCATCAATGCATCATCTAAGCAAACTCCTAAAAGACTGTAAAAATGCCAGTAAGTTAGAAAATGTGGATCCTGGAATCATAGAATCCTTAAGGTTGGAAAAGACCTCAAAGATCAGTCAGTACCAATGTCAGCCTAACATAACTGTGCCTACTAAACCACGTCCCAAAGTGCCACAGTCTTCCATCTAGTCTGATGATGGAGAACAACTCCATGTTGGGTACCAGAAATACTTGCATTTGAGGAATATGTTAGAAGTGTTTTCAGAGCTGGGCTTTAAAAACTACTCAGGCTGTTTATCTTCAGCAATGCCACAGCCTATGAGTGGCTCTCTAGGGCTGATTTGTGAGATTAAGAAGGAAAAGACACAGGGTACTACTGTCAGGAGAGCAGCAATGTGCTGTTGAAAATACAGTGACATGCCAGTTATGGTCCAGCATCAGAAGGTGCTGACTTAGTTTCTGGCATGATGTCAGTTTGCATCCTGAAGAGAAGTCGTATGCAGACAACTTCTGGGGACCACAATTTAGAAGTGGTGTCCCAGGCATGGTACTCTAAACACTAAGGGCTTTCTTGCCAAGACAATCCATGTTTTTTGTTTGTGTAATTGTATCATCAGAAATAGATGAAGGGCAGATTTTGATCTTTTGCCTGCTTTCCATTCAGCTTTGCAAAAAATTGATTTAAAGTTCGATTCATCATCTGTACAGAACAGAAATGATAGCCATTATATATGCAGTGATAGGTCACATATATAGCCTTCAGCACCTCAATCTGTTTTAGTAGGTGAATTACTGATGAGTAAGGCATCGCATTCTTTGCAGAAATTATATTTAGGTCTTCATCTTGTCTGATATACCGTTAGTTACTATGTGGCTTCAAAATCCTATTGATAAGGGGAAGCACATAGAAATTATTATTTTATTACACTGGTGAAAAACTAAACTTTACTTTTCACTCCCAATTAAGAAGAAGGCAGTACACACAGTTCTGTTGTTAGTTCTCACTGCTCAGACAGTATCCCAAAGTCTTGTAGCGTTTTCTCTGGTTCTTCCTATTACTGGATCTGCTGTCAGATCATCCTCATCCTCAGGGTTGGATTCCACCTGCAGCACCTGGTAGTTGTTCACCAGGGGGATCTGGGGCTTTGGTGTCTGGGTGAGGGGAGCAGGTTTCTTTCATCTGGCAGGAACTTGCTGTCATTCCCCATCTCTTGTTCCCCCAACCTTGCAGTTTGCAGGTGGATGGTGTTTGGACACACCAGCTCCAGCAGCTGCTGAGTTAGTGAGAGGGCCCTGCTCCACTGGTCTATCTCCCTCTCACACTCCCTGATGGTCCTCAGCCTCTTTCCCTCCTCCCTTAGCTCCTCCACCACGTGAAGGAGCTCGCCCACTCGAGTGGGGCTTTCACCAGTGGAGCCAGGACCAGAGGCAGGAGCCGGTGTGGGAGGAGCCCTGCCTGCAGCCCAGGGGCTGGGGAGCTGCTGCACCCACTGTGGCTCTGGCTGGGTGGCAGCATCCACCCTGCCTGCTGCAGCACACGGAGCTGCTTTAACCTTCAGCCGGGTGGCCACCATGGTCCTCGGCGTCTTCTGTCTAGTCTCTAGGTCCCCTCTGCGCCCTGCCCGCTCGAACAGCCCCACTCCTCTCGCGGGGCTCCCCGGGCACTGTTTAAATCTCCCGCGGTGGCCGCGGGGACCGCCCCCTCCCGTCAGGCCCCGCGGGACCAGCGGGTGGGGCCGGCAGGGCCCCCGCCGGGGTTTGTCTGGGGCTCTCCGGGCTCCGGGAGCTCCCGGCGCCTCACGGAGCCCGCCCCGCCTCGGAGCTCCCCGTCCTGCTGCCGGGGGCTGCTGAAGGAGCCAGTTCATCACGAAGAAGAAGCAGCCCTGCTTACAATGGTTTGATACTGTTGCAATACCCATTAGTTCCCCGAAGCAGATGACTAAGAATTCCGAGAGTGATTTTGCAAAAGAAAACTCGGAAGTGGATTTTGATCCTAGGGCTCTAATATCTATACCTTGGCTGTTTCTTGCCTATGTTTTATCTTTGAATATTCTAGCTTTTGTCACTTTGGAAATTTGTACTACAACTTGATAGAGAAACTTTTTTTTCCCTTTTTTGTTATTGTTGCTGTTCTTACTATGTAATTGACCCATTTCCGTGTAATTGACTCAGGGAGACTTGAAGTGTCTTTTTTTCAGCTTTGTAAATGTTTCTGACTTGCAATTCATTAAACCTTTCCTTTAGCAGTTCCAACCCTAACAGGTGGGCGAATTCCAGGGAAGGTTAAGCAAAAAAACCCATAAGATACTGCATGTTTAAATACTGTGTAAAAGGGGTTGAAAAAGGATTAGCTGGACTTAGGCTTCAATATGTCACGTGTCACTGAAAATGTTATAAAATTCTTGAACGATCCAAAGATAAGGACAACATAAAGGCAAATTTATACATATGGAGTCAAACCTGAAATATCTATATTCTGGATACTCCCTTATCCCCAGAGTTTGCATGGGTTTTAATCCTTGAATAAAAAATGAAGATATACCTTTGGCTAATTTTAAATGCTAAAAAAGTACTCCTGATTATGTGACATTCCTGTTCACCTCATTGACTTTCCAAATTGTACATTATCAAAAGTGCTCTCTAATGCACCTATATTTAACTATATAAACAAAAATAGACAAACGTATGTGTATTTCATAGGTATGCTAGAAGAGGTATTATAGGTGCAAAGAAGATAATGAAGACTAATGTTGATGTAGGAAAAATAGCTGCAGGTATGGGTGTAACTGATCTTTGATAAATGGTTAAAACAAGGGAATTGAATCAGATGAGATTTCTTTTTCTGTTTAGAAGAACTGAGTAAATACAGACTATTGTGAGAAGAAACAGTTGGCTGTTTGATCTAGTTCTTGCATCACTTTCTGCCAAGAAGTAATTTTTATAAAAATAAGGGTGGTTTTGTTTTGGTTTGCTTTCCTCATGCATTTGAACAGATTTTCTTAAGCAGGAAAATGCTATTTTGTTAAGAGAATTTACTGTAGAAAATCCTTTGTTCAAAGGGAGTTTTGAAGGTTGCCAGTGTAGTTAGCCAGGTCAACTCAAATACCCAGAGGGAAGAAGTTCTCTTTCTAATTCATTGCCCTGTTGAGATATGCCTTTGAAGACAGAAGACTTCAGGAATGGCTTCATGAATGGAGTAATTACCAAAGCAAATAATTTAAAGCAATCCTGAAAGCAATGGTAACTGGTCAGTTCATCGTGGGCCCACAATCTTTTCTACAAGAGAGAATCTGTTGCCAATTTAAAAGGCAAAGATTATTTTCTTACAGACTAGGCTACTCAAAGACTAAAAAAGTGTTATAAAAATGGCTGAATTTCTAGTGGCCAAACTTCAGGCCCACTTGATGACTGATCAACAGCCTAGTCCTGAGTCATAACATGACTGAGCCGCTGCATGAACACAAGTGTTGAGTGTTAGATTCAGTTAGGATCAGACTGGCACATTTGTACAAACTGTGAAACTGGACTACTTGTTTCAAAACAATTGAAATGGATTGATGGCAAAAACATTCCGAGACTTGGTATTATTATTCTGGCCAGCTCCAAAAGTACTGGAGAAAGAAAAGGTATTTTCTGTTGTACTTCAGCCTCTCCCCTTTATATTCCTTGCATTTATTTTTTTCCCCATTTGAGGCAGAATTGTTGATGATAAGATGAATTCAATTAATTTTTCATTCACAGATAGTCCAAGTGGGTTGCAATTACCTGGCCAGCATTACTGGAAGGAGTTGAAAGGCTTAGAACTCATTTGGAGCAGAGATTCTCTTCATATCTAAACCAACATGAAGGTACTGTATATATTAACTTGTATATCTTTCTTATAAGAAGACCTTTGAGACTTTATCTTATCACAGTCATTGCAAATGTTAATCTTAAATTAAATTCAAGGAATTTGTTGAATGCTGACATCCCATAGAGGTTATGAATTGTGTGGAAATCTTCGTCTTTGTCTTTCCCTAAAGCTACACAATCAAATGCTTAAAAGAATATGTGAAGTATGAAAATGTTTACATGTAGTATTCTTCGGAAGCTTTTATAAAGAACACATCTTTCGCATCATAACACCTTCTGTAAGCAAAGTTTGTTCCACTAGAACCACACCTTTAAATTATGTTGTACACATTACATTAATTGTTTCCACAAATGTTGTGTTGCTCCAAATTTTAATAGTTTGAAGTAAACCTGATTTCTCAAGTGAAGCACCAGAGTTTTTTCAGCAAATAACAAATAACATTTTTTGTCATGCTGACAGTCACAAAAATAGAATGGAATAAAAAAAGTGTATTGAAACCATTTCCTCATCCTTACATAGCAATGTAAGTCACCTGTAGGCTAAGATTCATAACATTTTTATCCTTAGCAGGCAAGGAATAAGATAATTGCTTTGTCTGACTGCGTATCTGTTTCAAAAGAATCAAAACAATATAGGCAATAGAATCTGAGGGGAAAAAATTCACATTGTAAAATGATAGATGATAATATGCCCACCAGGTAAACTTTTTATATGACAGGGTTAGAGATCAAGGTTCCACCTAATAATGCATTGCAGAAGACTGTAATTGTCTAGAATATTTTCTTATTATGTTCTTATTTCTAAGATAGTATTTTGATGTACTGCAGCTCGTCTTAGGCTCTACTAGGTATTAATAGGAACATGTCCTTTAGTATAAGTAAGCTGTTCCACACAGGGAGAATATATTGTTCAAAATAAGAAGACATGTTTCATTTTATAATTGGTTGAAAACTCTTGAGAAACAGTTGTTCATTCTGAAAGGTACTATAGTGAATAAATTGCCTCTTCTGCTTCAAAAATCTATGCAGTCTTATCTTTTTTTATTCAAGGTTTCCCTCAAAAAGTAAATTGAGAGACTAGGAGAGAAGAAAATTCTGTTCCTATCTTTTATGTAGTAAGCAAAATATTAAAGGAAATGACATCAAAGATCTAATACTGTGGATTTTGTTTTGGTTTATTTTGGCAGTGAACCTATTAATGCTTATTCTTTTAGACTCACTTACACTTTTTATCTTTTGTTGGTTTTTTTTCCTGGAGTTGAATAAAAATAAATTCCCTCTGAACTAAATCCTAGCAAATCTAATCAAAGGCTGCCACTTCACTAAGGGGAAGCAGGGGGTGAGGAGGAACTAAATTACAACTTTCTAAGAGATCCTAAAAAGCAAAATGGAAAAAAGCCATAGTCAATATAATAAATCATAACATCATAGAGAGCTTATTTGGAGGGAGTTAAGGAGTGTTGATTAAGGAGGTGTTGGTGTTAAGGTTGTAATCAGGCAGCCATTTCAAGCCTTACTTTCACAGCCTGCTAACATGCAGGAATAACATTTGTTTTGTGAGCAGTTTCGTGACTGGTGTCAGAGACAGAGGAGAAAGGGATTTTTTTTTTTCCCTCATTTCAGCTGTAGAACAATAACCTGCAAAAAAATGCTTTATGAGCTATAAAATGAGATGTGGTTTATGATTTTTCTCCCAGTTTCTCTAGATTGAAAGCTACCTCTTCCAATTATGCAAATTAACATCTGTATAATCAGAACCTGGAAAAGTAAAACAGACTCTTTACATGCTCATATCAATATCTATGTGCATACATATGCTTGTGAATATGAGAGACTAATACACTACTGGATGGGAAATCTGTAACTAAAGGCTTTATTCTTCCTTTGCATTGTGTAAACTGAAGATAATTTCTTCTGAATTCAGTAGACCCAGGTTTACTGTAAAAGTGATATCTCAGAAAAAAAGAATCAAAAGGCTCTGATACATTAGACAGTTGCATGCTCAGTATTTAAACTGCTGAAAAGCATTCTGGTTTCCTTACAAACTTGCATAGCTTGAGTGGTGTGTGTTAACGGGCTGTAGGAAAGGATATAGACTGTCACTGCCACATAGACCTGTTTAAAAATATCATGATAGACCAAAATCTTATTGTTCCTCCAGAAAACTTGTGTGTATATCGGTGAATCAAGTTCAATGTATTGTAGTTCATTGCTTGAATTATGTATATGACAAATACGCTCTGTCAGTGGAGCTGGTTCTAATCTCTAACTTTTATTGGAGTTATTGAGAACATACTAGTAATAGCATCACTCCTGTTATCTTGAAGGTGTAAGGCTATGTGAAACAATATTCACAGGGGAAAGGTAATATCTTCCCCTAGATCAACTAATACAGCTATAAAAAGAGGATATACTTTTAGGCAGACAAATCATATGTACATATAGAACCTTCAAAGTGACCAGACATGATGGTATAATATTGATAATTTTTGCATTATTGTATACTAAAATATTTTGTGCTGAATTAAATATTGAATTGGAAGTGTTTTATCTCACTTAACCTTCAGCCAAGCTGAATGATTTCAAAAGATGATATTTACTACATCTTGTCTTCAAACCAGTTTTGTTAGCAATATGATCACGCGTATTCCTGATTTAATTTTGCTCTGAATAAAACACCCAGGAAAGCTCTAGAAGAGTAAGAAGAAAGTTTTAATTGAGGCAAGTATGGCCAAATAAGAGCAACCAGATGCAGAGAAGAGCCTGAGGGATTACCCAAAGGTTTTTCTGTCAGTATCCATGCTCTCTGCTCTTTTTGTATAGTTCTTCTTTAACATCTGTTATGGAAGATGAATATTGAGTGATAAAGACAGAAAAATATTAACAAGAAAATTCATTTTCCAGTCTAATCTTATTCCAGTTACGCTTACTATGGATTTTTTTTCTTAATTGATTATGAATACAGAAACTATAGAGATTCAGTCAACTACATCCACTCCAAAACGGAAAATAAAACAAAACAATCATCATCAACAGTGATCTTGGAAGGAGTAGGATGCCTTGAGGTTCTCTTCCTGCCACAACTTTAGTTTAAAGCCCTCTTCATGAGCCTGGCAAGCCTATGACCAAAGATGCTCTTCCCTTTGTCTAACAGATGGACCCCATCAGCTCCCAATGGACCAGGTTTCTCAAAGTGAGCCCCATGCTCTAAGTTGGGCCCCAGCCCTGTAACCATTTGTTGATTTGCCAGATTTGACTTACCCTTTCAAACCCCTTCTGACTTGGAAGACTGATGAAAAATATATCTGTACTCCAGAGTCCTTTACCATTTATCTCAGGGCCCTACAGTCCTTCTTAGTACCCCTTAGGCTGCTCCTGACTGTACCAATGCTGTTCACATAAAACAGTAGCAGCAGATAATAGTGGACTGTGTGAAGCTTGATGGGCTCTTGGTGACATCCCTGACAGGAGCCCCCAGTAAGGAGCACACCTCTCTAGATAGTGGGTCAGGCCAGCAAATGGGTGCCTCTGTACATCTCACCTACTACTATCACCCATGAACTTTTCTTAGTTGTGCTGGTTGTTACACAGGGACCAGATCAGGCCATCTCATACCACTCCAGCACCTCTCCTGATGTAATTCTTTCCTCTTCAATCTGAAGAGTGGCAAAGCATTTCTACAAGGGTACCTCAGGCTTCAGGGGAAATCGCTTCCTCCTGTTGGTCCTTGCCCTTGAAAGATTCTATTATCATGAACTACTGGCCCCTCTATGTTCTATTTGCATCAGTGGGGGAGCTTTGGTCTGGCTATGGGCTGCGGGTCCGCTGCAGAAACAGCTATCGAACTCCTTCTCAGCCTTCCTGATGCTATGTAGCCTTCTCACCTCATCCTGCAGCCTAGCCACCTTCTGCAGGAGCTGCTCTGCCTGCACTGCAACTTCTCCCTTCAGCAGCTCCATCTGAGTGGGTGCATCATCCATCGTTGGGGTAGATGGCACAGACCTCCCAGATGGAGCTGCAGCTTAAGAATGGCCCAGTTGAAAAATAGCTAGGTTTTGGGCATCTCCAGCTGTGATTGTGATATAGCCTAATGGAGATTTGATATAATTAACTAAAGGAAATAATTAATAGAAAATTCAAAATAGATATCGACTCACCCCCATGGCAAACCCTTTGAAAGAAAGGAAAACAGAGGATATGTCTACTGACATTTTTTTTGTCCTAAATGTACATGAGTGGCAACAGATTAAAGAGGCCCAAGAATATAAAGAGAAATTTGATATTGTTTTTGCGTATACTTTTGAATTCATAGGTGCCCACAAATTGACAGTATAAATCTAAAATTCAATTTTTTTTTTTTTTTTAAAGAATCTTAATATAATGCTATTCTTTCATTTCCCTTAAATGTGAAAGAAATTGAGATTTTTTTAGCCCAGAGCAATACTACTAAAGCTGTGCAGCTTCTAGCTGAAGCAGCCTGATATCTGGCCAGTCTGAAATCATTCTGTTTATCTTTTCATGTGAGCAGGGTATTGCTTATGTGAGGGGGTGCTAGATAGCACCAGAATACATTCTGCAAACATATGAATTGAATGCCCCTTTAAAAATGTTTCAGTAAAAAACAGTGAGTACAATTGCCTGTATGAAGCTTGAAATGCTAATGTCTACTAATTCAAGAGGATCAGATATACTAGAAAAAAACAGTTTATCTTGTCTTCTAATTTTTTTTTGTAATTATTTGAAAATTCATGTAAAAGGTCATTTTAAAAGTAGTTCCCAGAAAATGGAATTACTGCAAAGCTCAGAAAATGCTTTCTGTTCAGAGATACCTTCCAGCTTGGTTCAAACCACCCAGACAACTGAGACACTGTGATCAGAACAGAACACATGCTTATCCTATCCGTGACTCTCCAAATCAAGGCCACTTCTTAGAAAATTATTTTCCATATAACTATACCACGACTGCTCACTTTCCCATCCCCAAAACAAATTGCATCAATGTTTACCTAACATGCACTGATGACTCTTAGCACCTTTAGATACAGTCCAATTAGGAGAACGTACTTTGGTCTCTTCAGGGGAAATTCATGCCTATGTGGAAGTCTGTTTGTAGACTTCATAAAGCACGCTGTCTTTCTTGGCCCTACTATGCAAAAATGGATGTAGCCCTCAGCTCACAAAAATAAGAGAGCAGGTTGTGCCGCTGTATTATTGAATGCATAATTGTTTTACCTACAATCACTCGGGCTAGAACTTAACTACTCAGGATCGACACTGAGGGTATAATTGAGTTATAAAGACTGGCGTGGTGATGAAATAATGTGTGTTAAAATTGGATTACATGTACACTGCCTTTTACACAGAAGATGTTGAAATATACTGACAGTTCTGAAAATATGAGGACTACAGCAGAGCTGATCAGAGTAATATCTCTCGACGTTCTAACTTTATTGTATGGAAAATAGAGCATACGACTTCTAGACTCCAGGACAGTGTCCTAGGGGCTTTAAAGTTTCTTTCTGTTGCTTTATTGTGCAGCAGAGCAATGTGGTAGTGTTAACAACAATGACTTGATCAAAGGTCTATTAGCTATTCCATTCCTAAATGTTAAAAAGCTTGAGTCCATACATACATAATTCCTGATGCTGGTTAACCAATCATTAATTTAATAATATTTTATTTCTTTTCATCCGTATTTTTTTTTGTTTGGCATTCACATTTTCAACTTTTATTTCCCAGAATGATGAAGGTTAGATTTTTTTTTTCTTAATATAATTGAGGACACTACAATCAAAGTGCTGCTAATTGTACATAATTACATGTTGGAGCCAAACTGCGAAGAGAAGGTTAAGCACTTCAAGAGGAGAAGAAGGAATGCCAGACCGGCAATTTCTCTAGAAGCACCCCTGAGAAGGGTCATCCTGCTCTTTGTACTGTTGGAGGGCCAGAAAAAGCCCTTTTAGTGTGTTCTAAACCCAGAAGTGAATACCATTCTGAAACACTGAACATAAAGATTCAAAATCATGGCCTTATCCTTTCTTCCCACTGGTCTGTGAAGACAGACATATTAAAAGGAATAGGAACAGTGTCCATAAAGCCTCCAGTGTGAGGCAGAGATTTTGTGCTATTGTTTAACCCACAGAATTTAATAAGTGGACATGTGTTCTGAGCCGCTCAATTACAGTAGCTCCACAGATTTTCATGGTTTGATGCCTCAGAATAGAGTATCATTTAAAGGACTTCCTGAGCATGGCTAATTCCTTGCTGAATCAGCTAGACTGGTGGAGACTCAATTTTTACAGCTGTCTCAGCCTTTCATTCTAGAAAAGCTTCAAAATACTTAGCAGCGAATCAAACTCTATGGTAACTTATTGGTAGGTTTTTGCTGAAATGATAGCGTCGCTACAGTAGTAATTCCTGTTTCCATAGCAAAAGTCTGTTTTACTTATCCAGCTATTTCAAAGATGGTATTGGAGAGGATTAATTTTGTCAATTTGTATTTTCATCCATAAGACCTTCAATTTTTTAAATACTATCATATTTTAAAAGACAATTGCAATATTAGAATGTATCATTTTTATTTCTTGGCGATGCCAAAACTGGAAAAATAGTCATTTTCATTTATTGGGAATCAAACTGTAATGCTATTCTGTTTCTATTTTTTTCCATATTTCAGTCCTAAGCACAAATTAAAAATTCTACATATCTGTTTGAAAATACAGAGCCTTACAATTTAAAAAAAAACCAACAAAACCCCAACCAAACAAAAACCAGTGATTTACTCTGTAATGAGAACTTCAGTTTTGTGCTTTCATATAACACTTCTCAGAAGACAAGCCAGTTTCTGAGTTGTTCATGCTATATAGCTGTCAATCACAGAATTCTTTAATTGGAATCATTGCATAAATAACTAAGTATAGTATTTATAACTTCACCCCTGCGAAAACATTGCAAAAGCAGAAGCAAAGAAAATACTCATCTCTGAAACATATGGGGAGATTCCATCCACCTGAATTCTCAGCAGCATCTTTTAAGTCATTGTTTTATTTTAAATTATATAATCAGAATAAGCTCAAAAAATAATGGACTGAATATATTTGAAATTTGAACTTTGTAACCACAGATTTCTTTTGTAAACCTTTTTGAAGAGATGCCTACTTAAAAAGAGTAATGGAAATATTCTGGTTTAAGTTTGAGTTAGTATCTTGTGAAAACTAAATCATGTCCTGATGGATTTTTACGGACTCAATGAAGGAGATGAATCTTAGTTGTATCTTGGGAGATAAAAAAAGGAAGTAAAAATGACTTGGTGCAAGAAGAATCCAGTATAAGTCTGAACAGACCACCCCTTCTAGGGTGCAGAAAGAAAAGGTTACCTTTATGTACACTGCTGTTTTAACATTTAGGGCCAAATTTCTAAATACGTGAATTTGACAATTTCATTTCATGATATGATCATTTTCTTATCTCTTCTAAGGTGTGTTCTTTATCTAAATATTTGCTTTTATTTTTGTTCTGGTGATAGTAATTACATAAATAGCAAAATGTGACATCTCACAATTACTTTTCTGTGTGTTGTAATCACAAAATGATCTCTCAGAAAAACACCACAGTAAATCTAAATTCTTAATCCTTTAAGCTTCAAAATGATTTCAGAATTATACCTTTCTATATCACGAATTTACTGTCATTTACTATGAATTGTGGGCATGCAATACCATGCAAGAATCAGGCTGAGCATGTGAGAGTTTAGATTAGTACTATAAAGAATTTCCTGAATTGTGAGGCAATTTAAAAAAAAATTCGGAACATATACATTTGGGAACAATATTTAAAACCCAAGCTTTTATTTCTATTCTTGTAATTTCAACTCTTTTATGGCATCTATCACCTCTAATTATCAGGGAACTCCCACTAGTCATGCATTTAGATGTCAGAGTGGCTCCAGTGGCAGCAGCTCGAACCCAATTAGTAAATGACTAAAAGTACTATAAACTAGGCTCATTCTTTACTGATAGATGAAAGTCAAATGTATAAATGAAAGAAAACACTGAAGTGTTTATAAAAAAACCATCTTAACCCACTGGCAGTAGGCAATGCTGCTGTCAACTTCCCCCAAAACAACTTTTTTGGATGTGAGCATATGTATCTATTATTAAGACAACTGTCTGGTAACTGTCTATTACCCTTTGCTTGTTCTCCCAGGACTGTGGAAGCATGTACATGGCTCTGAAGAACTAACAATTAGATATTCATAATCCAGGTTTATACCCTCTCACTTTTCCTGGGAAGTGCTTTAGATAATTTTTGTTGCCAGCATTGTAATGACCCTCGGTTGTTTCCAGGCTCTCTTGGGGTGTTAATATTTCATACACAATCACAGTCTGTGAGCTGTAAAAATTTTTATAAGTGTGTATGGAGCAACAGAACATGTTTCACATTTCAGTTGAGCCATTATACTGATGGCCCTAAGCACAAAACATTCAATGTGAATGAATCTTTCTTTTACCTTCCAGATGCCTGACTTAGCCCCTAAAAGCTTAAATCAGGAGTACCTTCCATTATGCAAGTGCTCTCGTATCCACACAGTTCAGGTGCTTATGCACCATCTCTAATTTTTGGTTTTGTTGTTACAGTAAGTTGATGACCACTTACTTGATTATATGTTTTATTGAACAGGGACTGCAGACATCAAAGCTAGAAATAAAAGAGTACCACTGAATATGGGTAAATGCACATATCTGTCAAATGGTTTAAATAACTTAGATTAATCTTTCAAAAAGCAGGATTCACACCTGAGAAAGACACCTGTGGATTTTAGAAACCAGGCCCTGTAGCTGATTACGGCATTCTGAAGAATAGCTTCTTCAACAGCTTTATGTCTGTAAGGTGTACAAAGCAGCATATTATTTCTACTGAATGGGCAATAAGAGCTTTGCACTAAGGAAGTTAAACATCTTTCAGAAATGAAAGGATAGTATTCATAACATCTATTTTAGCTTGCTGTAAGAAAGCTCACAAAACTGAATGATCAGCAAGAACTTTGAGATAAGTTTGTCTGTTTTTATTTGCTTGCAGTATGCAAGACCATTAAAATATTCTTTTATCTAAAGTATAATTAGGAGACAACTGTACCGTGAACAGCTAAATCGTTTAACTACTTCAGCAAAAAAGGCTAATCTTGAATTTCATTCAGAAAGCTTTTGAATGAAGAAATAGAGGGTTATTATTTTATTCCTAAAAGAAAGGTTTTCTTTCTAGGAGGATCTACATAAATCTTTATTTTGTCTCACACAATTGCATCGCACACAAAATCTGTTTAATAAAAAGGAGATCAATACTTTGTCATAGAAAATTTTACTTTTAAATTTCCTTTTCTTTCATCGGAAAATTTAAGGGCCAGTTTTCTTCCTTTCATACTTGGTTTCTCGGATGCCTCTAAGTCTCAATTAGTGATAGTCTCTCTTTTTCCATCTGGCTCACAAAATGAATACCTTTCTACAAAAAACCATACTTACTACTTTACAAAGAAATTCTGATAATTCCACGTTATTAGGACTCAAAGTAGTTCAATAAAGGGAAATGAGTAAATTCAAATGCATTACATCACAGGAAAAATATACTGTGCTTCTGACAACTGCTGGCTTATGGAGGCAGAAAAGATTACATAAACTGATATTAAGTTAAAAGAAAATTTTGGTCAAATCCACTTGTTTTACTAAAAATTCAATTTAATGACGGTATTATGATTAATCATAATAAGATGAACTGAATGTTATCATTCCTGTTGAAGTTCTAATACTGGTCCTATAATCTTCACTGATAATTTTACTTATTCTGAGGATTAATCTAAATTTAAAAAACAGCAGATTTTATTCACAAAGGTTCATGAAGTATTTTCTTTATTTTCTTAGCATATAGCCAGAGATAGCATTTAAGAAACATGAAAGGAAAAATTCTGTTTTTCTCAGAACATATCAAACAAACAAGATGATTCTCACTCAGTTGTATTCCCCTTTTTTAGTACTATGTCATTGTCTAACTCCGTTGACCTCTGTGATAATGTCTGAGTTCACAAGACAATGGAAAACACAGCAGTGGCTACATATCAACTGAGAGACTGAATTATAAATGCCAGTTAAAGAAATAATCTTGCTTCCTTCCCGCCCTTAAATCTAAAACCATTTCCATTTATTATTTTTGTATCTCAAGTACTTAGAAATACCTCTGTTCTCTAGATTTTTTGTCTATGTAGAAAAATCATTAACCACTTCTAATTCTTTCCTTGGTGAAATGTTTAAGGACTGTGTTTGAGGTTAATAAGTACATATTTCTTTGTTGTTTTATGGCGTTTATCAGGTGACATGATAAAGCTTTTGACGTCTACGTAACAGTTACAAATTTTGAATACATTACGATATAAATTGCTGGGATTAGAAGGTGAATCAGTCTCTCCTCCCTGTAGGGGTGCTATGGTGAGGAGAATCATAGCTATGATAAGACTCAAGCAACTCAGACTTTTAATGATTCGGATATCCTCTTATCCAATATATGTGACATGAATTTAGATTTTCTACATCAAAATTTGGATGGACCGTAGCTAGGAAGGACTAATTGGCATATTTTTAAAGAAAAAATACAGTATAAATATAAACTGCGTATTTTGCATATGGCTGAGAATCGTTCCACGTCCAGCAAATGCCTTCTGACTTATTCAGGGGTATTTTTGGCCCATGGCATAAAAGAGGCTGACGATCACAGAGACTGTCTTTTCCTCTCCTTTTACAGACAGATGTGTGTAAAACATACTTTTATTTGAGTAAATATGCTGCCATACCATGCTAAACTATGTGTTATTGTCTTTAATTTATATGGGAAGCATTTGTGTTGTATTAGCAGAAATCAATATCAGTGGTTTGTCGTATGACATGAAAAAAAACCTTAAAAAAATGACTTAAAATCCACTACAAACCACAGCTGTGTTTTTGAGCAAACTAATAATATGAGATGTGGTTGCTTGTCACCTTCTCTTCTTTTCCTCTGTTCAGACAAAGGTTGTTGTTGTTTTTTTTTATTGTTAAACTTTTTCATAAAAGTATCATTTTGTCCTTATAGAACAGTGACTATTGAACTTCTTTATTTACCCTTTTCTTAAAATATAACCTAGACAAGGTAAGAAAAGAATAAGAAACATTCACTGTCCTATATTTCTAATATCATAGAATCATAGAATGGTTTGAGTTGGAAGGGACCTTAAAGCCAATCCAGTTCCACCCCCTGCCATGGGCAGGGGCACCTTCCACTGGACCAGGCTGCACAAAGTCCCATCAGACCTGGCCTTGAACAACTCTGGGGATGGAACAGCTATGACTTCTCTGGGCAACCTGTACCAGTGCCTCCCCACTCTCACAGGAAAACATTTCTTCCTAATAACTAATCTAAATCTGCCCTCTACCTCTCTAGACGCAATGTATCTTCTCTCAATAAAGACAGAGAAACAGAATAAATAAATAATAAAATAACTCCACATTACTTTACGGTCACCTTATGTCTTAGGAAGGAGAGATATGTTCCATGATTTTTTTTGTAATTCTAAACAGTAGTTCTCTTTGATGTTTGAATGGCATGCATGATCACATGTGACAGAAACGTACAATGATTCTTCCTGTGCTTGATACAAGAAAACTCTAATTAGCTAAATATTCAATAACCACATACTGCTATCCATACACATATTCAAATTTTGTCTACACCTTTTGAATCCCAAATCCTCTAGAAAGACATTTGATTAGTCTGAAACTCTGTATATCAGATTTATTTTTTTTAAAATCTACATCCTCAAGTATTGAGACTAACTATTCTTACTTGCATTTACAATACTGCAATTAAAATTCTGCTAGATACATTAATTTACCAACAACAAATATATTTTGGTATGAGAATAATGCAGATTCAGAAAAGTAAGAAATACATGTAACAGTTTCATACGATTTTGATTTTACTTGTGCATTCAACATGTATATTTCAGCAAGAACAATTCTAGCACAGCAGTTTAATGGCTGTAATAATTTATTCCCAAAAATATTTGGTGTTTTATACCCCCAACAAATGCTCACTGAGGAAATGAAAAGTCACATTCATTTATAAAAAAATAATTTAATTTTTGAGCTTTTTAAAAAATATGCATATAGAGACTAATGGGATTAATAATTTCTGTGTGAGCCAAAGACATAATAAAAGGAAGAATTTTCTCCAAAAATAATGGGATAATTCAATTTTTTGAATTATTTTCCTACAGATATTTAAAATTTGGTTTAGGACATGTCTTTGACTCTCAAACAAAAATATGTAACTATAGAAAATCTATACACGCCACTTATCCTTACTATATTCATCACAAGAGAGCATTTGATAACAAGAACAGACTGTGTCATTTGAGATGACTGACCACTTGGTACTACAGAAAGGACTGCCTTTTTTAAAAAACTAATTTCAGTTTCATGCAGAACTATGAAATAACTGTTCTTCTGTGCTGCAAAATCTAATCTTACTGGTTGTTATTTAAAAAATTCAGAATACTTTTGAGCACTGAAAGGCTCAGCACTAGCAGAAAGTTCAGCTAACTCCAAAGGTCATGCGGGAAAAGCTTAATACTTGCTTCTGTGGAGAACAGAGTTGCTGTCTTCTACAAAGGCTTGCATCAGCTGTGTCCTGTATTTTAGTAGGAGTATAAACCTTGAAGATGCTTTCCTGGTTGGAACTTTTTCCACCACATTTTTAACAGGGATTAAGCTCTATTCTCAGGAAGACATCAGTCCTGTGTTACGAAACAGTTCCACATAAACTGATTTTTTATGAATCCCTGCATATTCTTTAAAGTACACCCAAAGTTCAATCTAATCTAGATGGCATCATCAAATTTTTATACCATTACTATAATTACATTTGCACACACAACTCAATTACCAAAGATATGGATCGTTACCTGCACAATTTGATTATGAAATTTAAATCAATATATTTGATATAATTACAGTTAAGGTTACAGTGCATTTTGTCACAAACCGCATTATACATTACTGTCTTGTTTTATGCATTTTAATAATTCACTTTAATCCAGTATGCTTCAATAAAAAGAGATATTTTTCTTCTGCACTAATTTCACAAAATGGAAGGAGATGGGAAAATATATTGTACATTAGCAACTAAAGCTAAGTAAATTATCTATCCTGCATTTTGTTTTAATAATCTACAGGCACATTATTGTATTTTGAAAACAAGGAAATATTATTGCTGTGCTGTTTTGTTCTGTGTTCATGGAAGCTGATCCATAGGAAGAAATTTATAGAAGGAGACATATGCAAAGTTAAAGCCAAATTGGGTGTTAACACAGAACATGTGCTTTAATATGCTTATTCAGGCACCAATGAGTGTCAGATTTGATTCAAAGCTTAAATTTGGACAGTTCTGAACTAGCGAATGTTTGATAGTGGGTAATTCATATACACACACTAATTCATGCATGCACATAAACTGTCTCTAAAATACAGTCATTTGGGGGAGACGCAGCAGGGAATCTGTTTAGATTCACAAAATTTATCACAAACATACACTTCTAAAATAGATTAGAATGAGAAGCCATTTAAGAATATCCATATTTCACGGTGATGAAAATTTGCAGTTAAGTTATTCCTGTGCAGTTGCATTAAAATTAGGGTGTAATTTGGTTTACAGTGTTCCCACACCTGTACTAGGACAGAGCTAACTATCCAGCACCACAAGCCTTTTGTATTTTGACTTTTATTTTGTGACCTGGTGTAGTTTCATTCAAGGTGAAATGGTTATTCACTTGCTTCAAAAAGAAACATTAAACATCTGTTTCATCTTAATCTTCACCTTAAATACCTTCACCTTAATCTTTACCTTTTCTGTAGTTATAAGCTTTTATCTCTTTATAGATCAAATGATTAACAGCAATTTAAGTCTTTATTGTTAATAAGCATTATTAACAATCACAATAACAATGTTATTAGATGTAATATTCCTCTGCAATTTCAGATCATGACAAATGCTTTATTGCAACCTCTTCATAATCTCTGAAAATTGCCCTTGAAATAGTAATTTATTTTACTTTTGATTTGGATGACCTGTGCTTTGATGTCTTATCCAATGTAACAGACAAGTGGCAGACTGATTAATGGAAGGCCAGATTTCCAACAAAATAGCATGTAGCAAAGCATATTTGAAAGGCTTTATAGTTCCTAACTTAACACAGGAAAGTTAATATAGTCCCATCTTGGGATGAAGGACTGTAATGTCTTAGAAACACTGTCAAATGCTGTAATAATCTGATTTTTTTTCCCTCAGTAATTTGATACAATTAAGAATTCTGTTCAAGGGAAAAAGCGTTGAAATATTTGCTTTGATATAGAATTAATATTGTGTCTGTTCATCCAATCAACAAGCTGGATTTCTATTTTAGGTTCTTGGCCATGTGTGGAGTTAGGATTTCTCCCTTCTCCAGAAATGTACTTCTTCCACATAAGCATCAAATTACTATGATTGTGAAAGGTTATATCTTATTTTGGACATTAAAAATCTGGTGCTGTTTCTCTAAAAAAGAAGTTGATTTTACCAGCTTCCTAATATTGATTTTAAAAAAGTTTTGGATTCAAACTCTTAAAGTCACCTTGAACTCAGGATTACCCCTGTTCCTGTGTTCTGATCTTTTTTTTCCCAAGGTCTTGATGTTGTGATACTTTTTCCTAATGGTACAGGGTTTTGAAATTAAGTATAGGAATTGAATAAATACATACGTCCTAGTGATGTTTATGCAAAGAAAAGGGGAGTAAGTGACTGCATAGGAGAAACAATCCTTGCTGTTCTTTGTGGGTTCATTATCTTGCTGAATAATAGTAAAAGGAGAGAGAATAGCTATCTTGTAAGCTTTTATCATAGGCAGACGCTATGCTCTGAAATTTATTATTTAAAACACATTTCAGAATCCACAGTGCAAGTTAATAAGCTACTCTATAGGAAGAGCACTATATTTTTCCTCAGATTTATTAAGGTGCTTTCAAATTGAGACCTGCATAAATGTATTCTGTGTTTGTGACTGTGGTATCTGATATCTAAGCAGGGATAAAATATAGTCTTATTCCTTGGAATGGATTTTTTTGTCTTTATCGAATGATGGTTTAACAACACAAATTAAGCGTATTTTAAAAGATTTGCCCTAATCCCATTTCTTTATATAACTATTTAGAAAATATGAAGTAAAAAGAATATATGAAATCTATTTACAGTCTTTCTAAGTGGGAATGTCAGAGAAAGTATAAAATCAATTTTTCCAGCTTATCAGCTCATGTCCATGTATTAATACTTCGGGGTTTACTCTTTTATCTGTGATCTATGTCCCATTAGCATCAGAGATCATGGTACACCAAAGAATGATTCCTTTACTATCTCAGGTTGTATCTTAGTGAGTCATGAGCTGCTCAGTCATGACTTTGACCCTCAAGGTCTTTTAATGAAAAAAACATACATTTCTGAAGTTACTGCTACCTGTGGGTAAAATTGGATTGCTATGCTCTAGCCAAGTCTACCTCCTCTTTGAACCATATAAATTTTGACAAGCATTTTTTTAGCTGAAAAATAGCTTCCTTATGTGGAGCACTAATGGAAAATTCTACATGTTTTGTAGGAGAAGACATCCATTGGGATGAAAACATATTGTTCAGCAGAGGTAAAGAGATAGTTTCATTTATTTGTTTATCATTTTAGGATGTTACCTAATGTTTTACATTGGTATAAAGAGGAACTTCCTACTCCCTAAGCCATTGCATTAAAATAGTTCTCTGAATCGAATGAATAAATGATTCAACTGTGATATAGAGCAACAATAGCGAAGGTATGCCAGATGTGTCCTGTTGAGGTTGAAAGTAATGTTGCCATACTGTTAAATTTAGGGGGCCCTAGAAGTTAAGACAAACCAGTTTTCCTCTATTAAGAAGCAGGAGTTCCTATGGACTTAAATATAAAGCCGCACTCCACAGCTTAAAACTATATCATTGTACATCAGACAGAGCAGGGGAAAAGTAACATAAACAAAGCAATAGGTTGAAGCAGTAATTCTTCTGGATAAATTCTGAAGAAACTCACAGCATACAGGGTAGATCTGGAGCTGACATTTCTCCCTGCTAAATCTCAATTATCCTTAGTAAAATCAGACCTGGGCTTTCCTGGTCCTGTGAATCCAGAAACAGAGGAGTCATTATACACACTATCCAGATTTTTCCTAGATTAGAAGAGTCTATCCATTGCTTTAAAAAACATATGAACACCAGGAAGCCAGATTGTATTCTCCATATTTACAGTGCAATCACCTCAGTATGCATAAAGCACACTTTTTAGTCTTAGGAATCTACTTCGAACTTCTCAGAACAAAGTTGGCTTTGTCTATCCTGAACAACCCTAAACAAAATTGGCTTTATGTCTCTCTGTCTATTCCAAAAGGAATTAGTCATTTATTCGTAGAATCATAGGATGGTTTGGATTGGAAGGGACATTTACAGATAAATGAGTCCAACCCCTATACAGGAGCAGCAACATCTTAAAATCTATCAGGTTGCTTAGAGCCCCATCCAACCTGGCCTTGAATGCTGCTGTCACAGATTTGCTTCTATAAACATTGGCCATTACCCATTTCCCACACACAAAACAGGGTCATTATTCTATCACCCTGTAACTCAGCTTTATTGTCTGACTCTTAGTGATTTCACTGTTGTTTCACAAATTAGCAAAGGTAAAACAATGATTTTTTAGGATTCTTTTTAAGAAAAGAAAAAGTGGAAGTCCCCAGATATCTGCTTCAATTTAAGATAAATACTATATCTCTTTCCTAGTTGCTTGAAGGTTTTAAAATATTCTTAATAAAAGCAGTTTTTCTAATCTGAACTTCCACAGTCACACAAACAGGACACTCAACTTTGTTGAACAATTCCTTTGCATGAAGTGAAATGATAATAGTTTTATGCTTCAAGAGTATGTTTGTCTTGTGTTAAGCTCTCTCCATATATTGATGAATGCTAATCTATTTTTAATAAGACCAATTTGGACTCAGTTGATTAAAATATTGTAGGTAAGAGCTATGCAATAATCCAGAAAGCCTGATAACAGTCCTTGTTTAATATTTTGGAATCAACTTTAATTAAAGAAGTCAGGTCCAGATCCTCAGCTGGTGTAAAGTGACATTACTTCTAATGGAGCTATGCCAATTTTCACCCACGGAATGTCTGATCCTGTGACTGTGCCTTGTTTGTTTTTCACTAGGTTTATTCTCTTTCACTGTTAATGAAATGTTTCTTGCTTCATTTCCTGAATAAGAATGTCAACTGACTGAAAAAAAATCCCTCAATTATACATGTACTAGCAGCCAGACTTTCCCCAATGCACTCTGATACTGATTCATTAGTTAATAAGATTTGAGAATCTGATCCTGAGGCTTTCTAATTTTTATTTAAAAACTTAAAACTTGAACTTTGAGTCTGTGAACCGCACCTTTTTTTTTTTTTAAAGTTTGCATATTTAAGTTGCATCCTCTAAATTAATCACTATTTCTTTAATCATTGGCAAGCAGAAAATTACGTGGGATTGTGTACTTTGCAAAATGGCTTTGCAGAGTAAAGCCATTTTCATAGTAAAATTAAATCAGAAGGGTTTTTTTGGGGTTTTCTGTGGGTATATCGGTTTTACCTTTTAAAAACTATATGATTTTTTGCAAGTTCGATTATGGTAGAGTACACAAATTAAAAGGTATCCTGTTTAACTCTGTGTCAAATCACTAGGAAAACTCCAGAATTCCTGACAGAATTTCACTATTCCACTCATTACAAAGCTTCGTTTTGTAGGTATTAAAAAACTGCTGTCAGAAAGTGGAGAGAACATGGGAATCCAACTTTTATGAGGGTTTGTCAATTTATCAAAGCCGATGATAGTTTCTTTGCAATGTACACTTAATGATAATTATTTCTTTTTAAATTCTCTGTTCATGTCTGGCTATTGAAGCAACAAACTCTATAAATCATTAATGTCAATAAGAAACACTCAATTAAATATAGGTTTTGTTACTATTATTTGATTATGGACCCATGCAAGCAAGTGTGGTCAAGTTAATCATGATATAGTAATCAAATTCAAAGTCTTTGAAAACTGTAGAAAGATTGAATTCTGTAGAAAAAGGGAATTCTCAAATGAAATGTTTACCTCCACATTATAGAAAGGATAGTTTCCAAGTGAGTAAAACACTGGGATCATCCATTCTGTCATTTTAGTGAAAACCTCAGCTAAAAAACATTTCACATAATTTATTAATGTGATCCAGATTCAAATATTAGGATGAAATCTTTGCCCACTGACTTCGCCATTAACTTTGACAGGACAAGAATTTAATCTTTAATGTACTCAGCTTACTCTAAAACCAGATAATAGGACCTTTTTGCTTATCTAGGATGTGTAACTTTATGATGCCTAAATATCATAGATGTCTAGCTAGATATTTCAAAAACTACCTCTACAACATTATTAAAAATACTTGGCTGACATCCAAGTGCACTTTGTCTGCGAGACTACATGAGCCTTCTACACAAATTTTGCTATGTGATATACAGAAAATTATACTTCATTCCCATCTATAATTTAAATAGAGAGGGAAATAGTTCTTTGAGTTTTTTAATGTCTAGAAGAAGGACAAATGAACTTTGGAATGAAAATTTGATTTTGTAAAAAAATAATTTATAGAAATATTTCCATCATGAATGTTATTTTGTTGCTCTTGCTGTTAACATTATTATTGCAACTGCTATTTAATTCTAGAAAAGCAGACATCTAGAAATCTGGACTGGTAATACAAAATTCACCAAATGATTGGAGTGATGCTCATAGTAATAGAATTTTTCTTTAATTCTAGATAAACAAAATTTAAATGTCTTTATTATTAGAAAATACTTAGATTTCAGTTTCCATTGTTCTTTAGACCTTTCATTCATTCTGCGTTAATGAATGCCTACAAATTCCAGTCTGAAATGCATAGTTTATTACTTAGACAGTGATTCTATATTTTAATTCACACAGGAAGATCCCCTGCGTTTATGCATGCTCTGAACATCTATGCTTGCATTAATGAGAATATATATGTGCTGTACTGTACAAGTAGGCTGATGACTGAAGCTACTTCTAATAATTATTCTGAAATTTCTTTATATTTCCTTTATTCTACTTTTTTTTTCTTCAAAAAGTTCACAGTATTAGATGCCTCTGTGCTCAAAAACGCCTTTCTTTGCAGGAAGTTATAGTTTTATTTCATTATTTTTAGAGCTCTCTAGTACATTTTGAGGAAGAAAAGATTTAGTGTACGAATCACGTATGTGGCTTAAGAAGCAGAAGTTATTTATAAACTATAACACAAAACAGATCTTTCCAATCTGATATCTTGACTGACTCACTTGCAATAAATGCTATAAAAGGGATCTAAAAATGCTCTGTTATGTCCTCTAAGACTATTATCTTAAACACAATATCCAAAATACTGTTTAAAAAAAAATCAGAGCTAGACGTTTATAACGTTTCCGGACCTTTATGAGTACTCTCTCTTAAGATCATCATCCTCTTACAGTTCTAACACATTTACAGTTTGTGGTCTTGGAATGTTTTAAAGTACTTAAGGAAAATATTAAATCTGTCATGAAACTGGTTGCTTAAATTGTATTCACACCATGAAGATTAAGGCAAAGAGTGAGCATAAGATCTACCTGTACAGAACAGGAGACTGTGTTACAAGCAGAAAGGTTATCTTTCTGGTTAGACCTCCTGGTCTGACTTTGACCCTACATACTCAGCATGAACCTTCATGGAAGTCACAGAGGCCACTCACAAAGAACGTTTTTTTAGAATAAAGTCTAAAATTGTGTCTTTATTTCTTACTGTGACATATACATACTGCTGCTTTTCTGTATGTCTCTTCACATCATGGTTTTACAGTGCACTTCCTATTTGATTTAATAAGTTGTTGGATGAATGAGTGCTAACAAGAAATTTGAAGTGTTTATTACATGCAAGCAGAAGATTGCTGTGTTGTTTGTTTTGTTGGGGGTTTTTTTGTGGTTTTTTTCTTTTTTTTTTAATACAGGCTGATTATAAATAAACTAGCTAGAAAGGAGAATCTAGTTCTTTACCTGTAGCATCTGTGTCCTGGGAAGATGGTATGAAGTACATCATCAATGGTTGACTCTCTAAGAAAGCTATATGTGAAAATTTGCCTCTTTAGACAAAGAAACCTCTGAAGGCACTTGAGACTGCAGCTGAAAGTACTCCAGAAAGTTTTGTAGGATCTTATCTGAAAGGAAGTATAGTACGATCCCTATAGATTGAGTTAGGTCCTGTATTTTTAGAAATATCTTTGTGCGTACTATATACCAGTATGAGTAAAACAATTATTTGTTTGTAAATACCCACTAAAATACTTCAGACATTTGTCTCTTTGCCAGTCAACAAATTTTTTTTAACTAATCCCCGTCCCTTTTTTTTGACCAGCTCTTCTATATTTGGCTTAACTTGCTTTAACAAAGGCAATTACCTCCTTTTCTGCCCTAGTGTAGCTTTGCAGATAACTGGAAAACCTTACGTCCTTCCAGAGTAATAGAAGTCCCCACAAAAGTTCCTTTTCAACTAGTCTTCTCTGGGATCACAGGCGGTTCTTCAGTGTCTGTTGATCTTTTTGTCTTGCTTTGACTATAGCTGTAATGACCCTCCTAGCCCGCAGAACAGAAGGGTGGAAGTGGTAAGTTCAGCTCCTCATCCTTTCACAACTTCCTGTCCCAAGGAGAAAAGTAGGAAGCAAGTATCATCTGCAATGCCCTCTTGTTTGTCTTTCCCCTTAAAGCTTTCTTTAGTTTTGGTATTTTTTTCCTCCTCTCAATATTTACTTGCAATCAGGCTTGTTCTGAAGCCCTTTCTGACATTTTTCATGGATCTTTTGAATGGAGACAAGCAGAATTCTTTTTCTTTTCTGAACCATTTTTAGCAGACAAACTCACAAGTAAGGCCTTTCACAGAAGAAAACAGATCTCTTCGTATCGTTATCCATAAAGGCGCTTGGAGAAGCTAGGACAACCAGAAAATGGATGGATTCATTTGCAGAAGAGCACATTAGACTTCTGATAGCCAGTGACACAGTGGTGGTTACTTCGGAAAGTGATGACCACAGCATTTGCAATTTATGGTGGTTATACTGGATTTTGTAGAGTTTCTGACTGTCCAGGCCTTCATACTGCATCAGACCTCATTAGGGCAATTTGTTCATGTCAATTCCCGTTACAAAAGTGGTAGGCACATGGACGGAGCACTGTAATAGCAGCCTGTCTCAGAGACCGCGTTGAACTGTTCCGTGATGTGCCTTGGATTTTATAAATAATTGAAAACAATAAGTGGCAGGAGAGCTAGCAGCAGGAAGCACACAACTCACTGTAGTCTGTGTGTGAGCATCTCCCCTGGACTAAATAAAATCAATAATCACCAACTAGCCTTCCTTGGGTACTATAAAAGCTAAAGATCCCATATTGCCTTTTATAAATGAAAACCAAGTAATTGACAGCAGTGACAGCTGCTGAGAGCATACCACTCACTGCCTGTTCTCAGAGCCTCTTTCCTCTCCCTGTCCCCACCAACAGAAACAACAACGGATATATTGCTAACACAAAGGGCTGGTGTTGCTGTCGTACACAAAGAAAAACTCACTTGTTGCCTCGTAATTGGAAATGAAAAAATGGAAGCACTGCCAGCAAAGTGTTGTTAATGAGGCACTCTATGGACTCTGATTTCAAAAGCTAAAATTTGCTTAAATCAAAATAATAAGGAAGAATTCTCTAGGATACTACTGAGAATTCAGACAGCTCTTGATGCGTCCCCTCTATCCCCATCTAGTTCTATACATTCACCACCACCACCAACTGGAGATAATAATAGGAAGGAAATGTACTACCTGACTCAGTGTATTGCTGTGAGGTTATTAATCAGTCAATGTTTGTGAAGTGCAATGAAAATGAAATGCTACCCATAAGTGTTAAATATTATCTTTTCACAGACTCATTCTTCCCCTCCAGCATTTCAGCCTACTCTTATTCCCTTCTTTCGTGGTATTACTATGTGCTTTGGAATGTATATTTCCAGCATACCTAAACAGCACACCAGGATTCCAGTCTGCAGAGTGGGCTTGCTTTCAGGAAATAAGGTCTGATATGTTTGAAAAACTTTTTACAGTCATTTGTTGTAGAGAACCCTGAGCAAGCTATTCCTTTACAAAGTTTTCCTTCCCACTTTCCTAAAGTTATTCTAAAACAATACTTGAGAAATAAACTAACCTCCTTTGGTCTGAAGCAGTGACTCGGGACAACCCAAGTGACTGGCTTTGTACTTACATGCATCCCATGCAGTAGCTTTTCTGCTACTGAATAAGCAAGTCAAACACCACATTCAGTCTGGAACCTTCCTCAGACTTACTGGTGCCTTAGGGCACACAAAGGAAATCTTTATATTTTATAGGCCATTCACTCTAAGAATGAGGAGAGTCTACAATTCGTTCCATTGAAAAGGGAGCCTAAGTTCTCCACCTCTTTTCCATCAGCATTTTAGGTTTTAAAAGACATTCTGAGAACTCTGTCTTCCTGCTCATCATCCCCTTTTTCTTGTTCACTTGCTTCTTTTATGACTGGAAACCAAAGAGAACTGAGAGACTGAGAACAGCATCCTGAGCCACTTTCCAGATCACACAGGAGAGCATCATTCTCTTAAGTGCTGGAAGGAGTGAGCTACAATAGGTGAAAGAAACGTACAGCACAGAGCTGAAGAAAGGCACAGGTGACAAAGGGTACTTTGGAAAGCAAGTAGACAGTGCAGAAAGGCACTAAGAAGGGCTACGGCCTCTGCAGCCTTCAGCCAGAAAATTCAAGTGTCAAGTTGAGTCTAGGCAAAAGAGTATTGATTTCAATCACGCATGTTGATAGTTCTGAGTTACAGAGGATGTCTTGAGTTAAAAATCTACCATAAGCACTGAGGAGGTAAACTGGGGAGCTTTTCATGGCTCCCAAATGTCAGATTCTAACTTAAGGTGTAAGATGTCTTCTCCCCAAACATTTTGGAAAGAGGTGGTTCATTGCAATAAGAAAAGACCCATGGTATAGATTCTAAGAGACTCCCCAAAATGCTACCACTCCAGACAATGTATTTTCCGTTTTAAAACAGGCTAAAATTTAAAAACTGCCAAGTGTTGGAAAATGTGTTGATTTTATCTATCAGCATTTTTTCTGTCTGATTTTAGAAGTATCAGTTATCTAATTTTAAAGGTCTCCCATTCCCCCTCCTTTTCAAATTGAGCATCCCAAACAGTACATTCTGCTAATCTGAAATATACAGGTTTAATTGGGCATTTTTAACACCTAAACCGAACATTTCCGGGAAAGTGCAGTTTATTGCCTAGCAAATGCTTCTTTTGCCTTCTGCATTATGGCTATTAGATGTGTTTTTGCTTTAAAACAATAGACGTCACATTGTCACAGCCATTTGCACTGAGAATGACATGAGGTCTATGTTAGTTACCCACTAGAAAAAATCAAATTTCCTATATAATTGAGGACAGATTAAAAGGACTTCATCAGTCATTGTCCATTTTCTCCTTTCTCATTTCTCTAAGGCATTATGTTCTAAAGTGTATATAATCGGGGTTTTTTTTTTTCTTCTTTTTCTTTTTTTTTTTCTTTTTTTCCTTTTTTTTTTCTTTTTTTTTCCCCCTAAGTCAGGCTTTACATTCAGTCCAAACCAGCATTTTATTTGATGGATAGGGTCTTAAGTGCTTTAGGAAGTGCAGGATATGAGCACTGTTACACCTCTGTGTGATGGACAACGCTAAGATCTGAAAATCTCTCAATGATTGACAAGTGTTGAACTTTTAAAGTTCTCAGACCTCATTTGAAGGATGATCTTTTTTGTCAGACTTTTATCTCAGGATGGCAATTTTGGTGGGTGAGGCATTCAATAGTAAGAGATCAGCTCTGGTAAAAGAGCTGAGGTAGTGCCCTTTCAAATGTATCATGTCCAAAAACTAAGCACACTGATACTACTTCAGCCAAATCTTCTGAATTTGCTCCATGTTTAGTGACTTCACAACTAAGTAAATGTCTGCACATATCTACAAAGTATAGGAAACAGACTTATATAAACACATACCTAGAAAAAGTTAATTAGTAGCAACTGAACAAATCTTTCTACTCTTAGGATTTTTTCCCTTATAATACACACAGCCTAAGGCAAGACTTCATAATCACCTCTGTAGTCTTATCCTGCCTGCTCCAAAACTTAGCAGATGTTGCTGGTATACCATAAAAATTCTATTATACCAGCTGAAGGAGAGTATTATATACTTCATAAGAGAGAATATTCCTCATATATACATGTAGGGAATATGTAAATTTAGCCTGGAGAAAAGGAAGCTGAGGAGAGAGACTTAATCACCCTCTACAACTACATGAAAGGAGGTTATAGTGAGGTGGGTGTTGGTCTCTTCTCCCAAGAAACAAGTGATAGGGCAAGAGGAAATGACCTCAAGTTACACCAGGGGAGGTTCAAATTAGATATTAGGAAAAATATCCTCATTGAAGGGGTTGTCAGGCACTGGAATGGGCTGTCCAGGGAGGTGGCTGAGTCCCCGTCCCTGGAGGTATTTAAAAGACAGGTAGATGAGGTGCTCAGAGATGTGGTTAAGTAGTGGGCAGGTATGGTTGGACTCAATCTCAAAGGTCTTTTCCAACCAAACGATTCTATATTGTGAATTTAAAAGTTTGTATGAAAATGATATGATTAATTATTATCTAATATATTATAAAAGAAAATAGTGTCATTTCACATCCTTATGAGAGGAATTTGGATTTTACATTAGTGGGTAAACAACATAGTTTACAAGGAAGGTCTTTATTTTCATGTCTTTTGTTCCCCTTTCAAACTCTGAATAGCCACTAATACAGAAGCAGTCTCAGAATGCAAAGAGCTTTGGTGTGATTTTCCCTCAGGTGGCACGAACAGTCTGCTTGCTGTCAAGAAATCTCCATACAGGTGGGAAGGGAATGGCAATTAAGACCGAAAAGCTTTCCTTATTGATTTCACATCAATCTTTGTTATTATAATTATACCATAAAACATTTTACAGCATCTGTAAGCTAGAACCAAGCTGTTTGATGGTTACATCTGTCCAATGAATAGACTCTTTCAATGAGCATAACAGAAATTACTCAGATATGTGAGAAATATATATAGTAGTTTTGAGGGATTCGTAAACTTCTGAGAAAGCTGAAGGTTTAAATTCATTGAGAACCAAATAATTCTTACTGGATAATTGTGTCAGTTGTCAGCCAGGGCAGTTATTTGGGAAAATTACCAGTGGCAGTTTTCAACAGACTTCCAGCTCAGGAAGCTGGAGAAGCCAGGACATCTAACAGAGAAGGGATTAAGCTGTATGTAGCTATCAATTTTCTATATTCCTCCCCGAACACCTGCAATTGGTTGCTGCTTAGGACAGAATATTCAGCAAGGTGGACCTTTCGGCTGACGCTGTGTGGTTGGTTTTTTATGTGCTTGGCAACAGGAAGCTGTCACTGTGGAGTTACAGAAAACTCCACTGTGGATTTATGTTCATTTAAAAGAGAACTGAGGGAAAATTTGAGGAAAGATTTTTCCCTCTTGTTTGCTCTTTTCAGAGCATAAGCACCCACTATGAAACAGCTAGGCAGCTTCTTCCTCAGAGGAGTTGTAAGCAACCTCATTTCAGATGAACATCCAGCACCTACACACTTGCTAGTTCCGCAGGTCAGCTTGGAGTAGGTAGCGTAATAGCAGTTCTGCAGTTCTGCAGCCTGAGCAACAAAGATAAATTAACATATGTAGGGGTAACACGAGTTATTTATCTCATTAATGTAAAATAGTATGGAAGCATGGCCACCGTAACAAGCAGCTGGGTGAGGAGGTAATTGAAATGTGGATCGAGGACACAGTTTGGTACAGCTTAGCTGAATCATATCACTTTGCTTATCCCACATCCTCACAACAAAAGCAAATCTAACAGCAGAATGATGAATTTTGATTTTTTTTTCAGATACCTCCTCAACTCAATCAAAGTAACAGGCAGCCAAGAGCAGTTTCAGCTTCTGCTGTAAAGTAACATAAACTATGAGAAAGTGTGAATGGTGCTTTAAAAACCACATTAATTCTCTAACAATTAAACAAGAATTTTAGAACAATTAATTTTGACAATACTCATCTAAATGCTTCTAATTTCATCTTTACTGTAAAAGCATCCTAGCTAATTTCCTTAATGGTCAATTTAAAGAAAATACTGAGAATTTTTTTTCCAAGAAGCAAATGATCAGTTCTGTAAATGAAAATACTCTGTTCTAGAATTACTAGCAGAGAACAGAAAAACACTATAAAGACCATGTGTCCATTCTAATGAGCTCAAATTTCAAATGTGGGAATACTCACAATGAACTGCTTGCAAACAAGCTAAAGAATTATTTGCAGACATTATTTGGCAAATTCACTGAATAAATTATTCGCTATGAATTATTCACCCAACTCTATTACTTACCCTCATCAGGCATTAAAGCCATCGAAACTTGAGCTTTATTGTTAACCATTATAATTATGAATTATAATTAATTCTTAACACTGTTGTCAAGAGACTGCAACATGACTGAAAAGCACACAACATTCCAAAGGTATCAATGACACAAATAATTCCCTCAATGCTAAACATGGCATTAAAATAGGCTGAAAATAAATCACCATCAATGAGTAAGCAATATAATAATTTGCTAGTAAAACAATTAACATTTCAAATGTTAATTCTTCTATTCTCTGTAGCCCAGATAACAATGATTCACGAAGCCTGAGAAACCAGCAAGCAAATCTAACTGGGCAGCACATAGGGAAAAAAAAGTTCCTTTGGAGAATTTACCTGCTATCTCTTTGTAGCAGTTTGTTGAGCAATTTTTAAAGCATTATTTACTTCATAGCTTAGTGCTACTGAGAATCAAGCTATATAAACCCCTCTCTTTTTTTTTAATGTAAAAATAAAAATAATGAAGAAAATTAAAGAGGTAATAGCCCCTACATCTGTTCACTCTGGTCATCCTATCTACAAGAAAGGTGTGAAATGAAGTGCTCATTTGAAATGCAACTCACCCTCCTTTAAGGCTTCATAAGTAAAACTGAATGTCTGTACGCTGGATGTCTTTGCTTCTTTACAATTTTTCCTGCAGTAGTTTTACCCAAATTTTACTTCTTTTAGATGTTTGGGGTATTTTTTCTAGCTTGCTTCTTTCAAATTGTGATGTTAACAAACACTGCAATTTCCATGCTGGAAGAGCATTTGATCTAGAGCGTGGAGCCCGTTAAAATCTTTCCTCTGTAGTGTGATGCCCTCACTACTATATTTCCAGTTGAGATAATCTTGTCATAGTAACTGCTGCTGTCATTATCAGTATTAAGTTTCATTTTCATTTCTTTTTGAGTGTATGTGTTTGCCTAGCTCTTCTAGCATTTCTGTGGTCATTTGAAACCTGGAGGCCAGCAGATGCTTCATTCATTGTCTAAAGAATCCTCAGAAACATAAATGCAGTTTATGTTACAAGAAAATTTGTGATTATGGTTGTGGTCATCTATGTTTTGCTGCATGTTGCCAGGCATTTTGGTATATGCAAGCACAGGTTGCTTGAACAATCATGACACAGAGGTTTTTATATCACACTAGCCACCTTACTAAGTATTCTGCAAGTTGAAAAACCTCATGAAACATTTCACTTGAGGGGATAGTTTTATCTTTTATTCCTATTAGTGTAGCAAGACAAATCTATGAAGAGGGTACTGCATGTGGACCTAATTACCTTAAAAACCCACTAGATATCCAACACTAAACAGTTATCAGATAATTAGAATACTACTACTACTCCTCCTATTTTGCTGTCTAGATAGCTAAGATATGAATACCTAAAGATATCAAGGTGGTTTAGAAGCTTTATCTTTAATAGACAAAAAGGTATCAATAAATATTAGTTTCCATGAATACCTAGCTAAATATTAATAAAATATCAGTCATGAAAATCTGACTTGTTCAAAATTCATTAGAGTACCTCTGATATTTTTCTTAGCTAAGAACATATTTAAAATAAATGACCTGTCAAGCAGCATTTTGAATACAAAACAAAGGTTAAAATAACTCTAATATGAGCAAAACTTCCTTATTCTGATAAACCAGTGTGACTTTGTATAAATGTGAAAGATATAGTCTGTCACTACCATAACGTTTGTTTTTCTTCTGAGGAAGAGGGAAGGACTACATTAAGTAGATAACTGCATCTTAGAAGTTCATGGCTATGCATGTTGCTTGAATGCAGTGGCAAACTAATCTAGTTCCACTTGTGATCTTGCAATAATTTCTGTCAATCAGGATGGCATTAATAAAAAACCTCAATCTAAACAGAAGTGCTGTGCAGCGTGTATAATGTATACACTCATTGAAAGAGGCTGAAAAGATTGCAGTCACACAATTAGGGTAACATTTGACAGCTTTAATCACTTTGAATCTCTTCACATCACTTTTAAATGTCAAAACCACCTCCAGAGATCTCATCAGAACAAAGCATTACTTAAATTGCAAATGAAACCATCCAAATTCAGCACACTATTATTAAAAATATAAAAAATGCCCCACATTATTTTATGAAAAACATTCATAAAACATTCTATGATGTAACATTGAAATGAGCAAAACAGGAAACAACTATGCCTCATTAAAATAAGATATTAATGCTAAATTTACTCTCCATTAGCATGTCACAAGATGTTATTTTTCACAGTGTGCTGTGCTGTCTTCCCTGAGCATCCAGGATTACTTCTTCCATATGAAAAATTCAGAGTATTTAAAGCACAAGATCCTCATAATTTAGTGAGGAAAGATAGATGGCTATAAATATAATTTTTGTACAGATGTCATCTATCAAAAGGCTGTTTATTCTTTTCATTTTTTATTGTCTTGGTCCTGTTTCTACAACTGTAGGTGCTACCTCCATGACATGTTGCTATGTATTCTGTGTGACTTGTTTGTATGCAAACAATATCAATAATATATCTTTGTGTTTTAAATATATCAATTAACTTATTTTTTCCTCTGTGTTAACTAAACTATACTTTTGAAGAATTTAAAAATACAGTAACATGAAATCTATTTCTTAAAAAAACAGTTTACAATACCCCAGTTATCCAGTTATTTTTTATGACACAACTATTTTAAAATTGTGAGTTCTTTTCCCACATGAACCACCATCCAAACTGAAAGAAAAATGACCAGAAAAAAATCTCTTTGTGTCAGTAAAGTATTTTCTCTAGCTATTACCCAGAAGATATTCCTATAGTGAAGCAAACAGCTCTTTACACACATCATTGTCCTCTGATAGCCTTTCAGACTGGTAAGAAAACCAGCCAGTAGAAAGCTGAGGTCCTAATAACAGCTCTACAGTTGAATATTTCTTGTGATCCTTTGAAATTCTCGTGGGTGATCTCAGGGTGCGTGCCCAAGTGAAACACTAGCCCCATTTTTTTCAGAGATTTGAGATTTCCTAGTTTCTGAAGTTGCTGAGAAAACCTAGTCCTTCTTTGTCCAACATGATTTTAGTGCAAATTCTATTTTCTCAGCATTATAAAAAAACAAGGATCCTACAGAGATACTGCAGTAGTGCATAGCTGACAGATATTAGATACCAACATCTTAAAATAATCTAACGTATGTATTTTAGTTTTATTAGTCACAGCATTGGAGTTAAAAGCTAGCTTTGCTGGAGTGTTTCATTTCATTTCATTAACTGTTAATCTACATGCAACCTGAAGAATGAAAAAAGGGAATAGAACAGAAAGAACGTTACCCCTATTTAGATGCATATGGATCACTTGCTCTTGAAAAACATTTAATTGGCCCTTTCCCAGACTCAAGAACTATTGCATCAATCAGTAAAATTTAAGCAGCATGTAGTATGAAAAGGATACAGCTGATCACTAATAGATGGACTTGTAGCCAGGAGAGACCACACACAGCATGCCTATTAACAGGTCACCGAGTTTCTTTCTCTTTTCAATATACCTCAGCGCACGGCAGCTAGTTTTCTCGCTCAGCAAGCAACACACAGCATGTGCAACTTTGAACAATCCTACACTGCAGGGAATATTTTACAGAAGCTACATGATAAGATTACCAAGTGGCTTACTCCTTGCTCTCTTTGTCCTTGGGTTTACTGCCTCCAAAGACGGGGCAATATGGTGCATGATATAAAGGAAAGGTTACTTGCCTAAGTGTCACATTCCTGACATCAGGTTCTGGTGCTAGTAACCGTGAGCCTTCACATTTCTAGGTTTAAGTACACTTTCCTGCCTTTGTAGATAGTGTGCAATCACATTACCTGATTTTCATAACTGGCTTTACACCTGGACAAAATTGCAAACATTTTGTGACCTGCCCTGCAACCATGGCAATCAATAAAATCTTGGTGCTGTTGACTTCACTGGAATTTCATCTATTATGTATAGGGTTAATTCTAGATAGCAATACAAACCAAGTTATAGTTCTTATTGTACTACTGTTTTCTTATGTGACCTTGCATGAGTCATTTTATCTCAGAGGACCTCACTTTCTTCATATGCAAAATGCCCAGAGAACATTAATAATCCTCATTTTCTTGTCCTGCAATTCCTTAAATCAAAAGATTCAAAATGAGTGCAAGATACTGCTCCAATTATCAAATATATGGTGCTAACCAGAAAGGATCTTTTATTCTCTTTGGGCATTTGTAGATGTGAGCTGTGGCACCTGTTCAAGCTGCAGCCTGGTTGTTTACTTTCTTTATCTCATAGTGTCACATACAGTAGCATGTTTGAAAAAACACTGAGGTGACTGGAAGGTCCTCCCACAGGGACAAACACTCTAATGTGAACATATATTATTCACTAGGTTATAAGCAAGGGAAGGCAATTACAGCAGGAAGAAAGAAATTCTGCAGCAGTGGCAGCATTCAGTGTGTTGTAGAGTGAAAACAGAGGAGCATTGAAAGTCAGGAGTTGGATAAACTTATCTGTTCCTATCACAGTATTGACCAAAGGCCAAACAAGTTTCAAGGCCTTATTAAAGTTGATCTGTACACACAGTTAGTAGAAAGACAATACCTGACTTACTGAGCTTGCAATCTAATCAAAGGCTTATTATGAGAAAGTCTTTCCGCGAGGGGATGAAAAACCACAAATGGATACATAGGGGCAAATAGAGACAGCTTGTCTGCTCTATTAGATGTCGATTCAACGTTCTCAAACCAGCCCTGAATGAGACAAACAATGCTGGCATGGGGCCACTCTTGCTTGTGGCCAAGAATCAGCCCAGAATGATGAAACACAGTTCTTAAAAATGAGGTCAAAAAGGGAATAGACATAGCAAATTTATTGCAAGAGCAAAGCAAGCGGTCAGTGGTTTTGACCAAATGTTTTAAACATGATATATCATTGAGGGTCAAGTAAGCAGATTGCTTGCTGGTGCAATGGTGTTAGAGAGCACAATTATTTCCTTTGTTGAGGAGTACTGTGTCATTTGGCTAAATGACAGATTAAGAATTTACTGTAAGAGACTCTAGTTTTCTTACTTCAGTGCAGCTACATTGGCCTTGAACAACAGCTTGTCAGATTTATTTCATGGTAACTATCTATGATCTGCACCACAGGATCTTCTGATCAGTACCTGAAGGAATGGAAGCAATGCTGCGAAAATAAAAACGTTATAAATTTTTGTGTATTGTGATAGAAAATGTAGCTCAATTAAAGCCAGCATTCTTTCTCAAAATTCTTGGAAAGTATTCATGATAACTGTTTATAGACAACATTATTTTCTACTCTGGCTTACTTAAAAAACTGATGAAACTGCAATGAAAAAATATCTGCTTTAAATGAAATAATTATAATACTTTAATTAATTACTTTTCAATTGGCAGGAGGTTGACATTGAAGGAAATCTGAAAAATCAATTGACTACTTGATGAAATATTGAGAATTTTAATTTTGCTATGTAAAGTATGTATTTTACAACTCATTTTTAAAAGGCAGCTTTTTTTGAGCTTACACTTGCCTATTGACACATTTGTCATACTCCTTCAAACTGTTCTGTCCCACTTTTTGTTTATGCTATATTTTTTCAAATAGCAGTGAATGCTTTCTTCTTCTGTTGGCATAGTATTATAAGCATTAGTGTGTGTATATACAAAAATTAAGCTTTTTACTAGTCAATTATAATTCAGAGCTCATCTAAGGACTAAAAATGACAAAATTATTAGCAAAAGAACTGGGCATGCCCAAGGCTGATGTCCTGGTGAGGAGGGAATTATATTAATAAGTGTGAGAAAGAGGTTTAAGAATCTAGCTTTCCCACTGGGAAAAGAACTGAGCACAGTATGAATCAAAGTTCTAAAGTAAACTAAGCAAGATAGACTGTTACACCATTTAGCAGGCCAGCTCTTTAAGTTATATTATCCAAGCTTTCAGAATGTAAAGGTCCTTTCTTCAGAGATGAATTATGGATATCATGTTAAATTTATAACCCACTTCCATTACAAAGACCTATTTTAGCCTCTTGTCTAATTATGATTTAGAAAATTGGTTTGGCCTGAAAATTGTCTGATTTACTCTAAAGGCAAAGGAGAATGTTTCAACAGTGTGCAAAGATAATTTATGGCACAGTTTTTTCAGGTAGAGGTCATTCAATTATTTCCCTGATTTAAAATTTCATCTTTCTTCTAATATTTCTTTGGCTCCACCTAGGTCAAGAGTAGTTTATTGCTATCTCTTTGAGTCTACTTTATCTTTTTCTTTTTTTTCCCTAGTTTTGTTTTAAAGTAGGAAGCTATTGAAAACTTGTGAATTATAGTTCATAAAATGCTAGTACATATTTATCACTAGTTTTTGTAGCCTCTTGTTTTCTATCATAAATTTAGGTATCAAAGGAAAAAAAGCTCTAAGGAGAAGGATTAGACTGAGTTTTCTGCAAAGGACAGCGTATTTCTATATGTTTTTCTATTATCTTACTGAAAATCAGGGGGACATGAGCCAAAGATTTCTTTAGTGCATATACATCATGTAATTGCAAACACTTGCCTATTTACAGCTTTAATAAATTAAGTCACATTTTAAAGTTGCAGTAAATATAATTCATCCAAAAAAAAAAAGTGATAAAGCTAGTCATCTTAATGTAAGAAAACACAGTTCAGTTTTGTCTGAGGAGGTCTGAACTGTGTTCTCGAGCAGGGACAATACTTGTGGCAGGGTTTCCAGTACCTGCTGTTGATGTGTTCCTTGTTTGAGGGACTAGGTAATTTTTCATGCAATCAGAAAGAAGGGTAGCCAGCAGGAGGATGAGAAGACATTCAGAGGAGGGTTGAACACTCAAGCAGAGAAGGGAGAATAGGTTCAATAGGTTCAATTCCTACTCTGGCAAAAAAAATATATACCATAAATCTAGAAGTAATATGCTTTTCTTTCTAGCTCAGTGGCTCAACAAGTGGAAAGGGTTGTTAATTATTATATAGAATTATAGAATTACTTTGAGAGATGGAACAACTTCTGCATTTGTTGTAAAATCTTTTCCGAAAGAAAGATTTTAGAGTATTGCTGGAAGTAGACTGTAAAAAAAATGTTGAAGGAGTTTTAGGGACTTTTGTCCATCATGTTAAGAATAAAACATCTACTTTGGGAATTATGTCAGTAGTCTGCTTCTTTCTGATTGATAGTTGTAAAGTTAAGCAGGTGAGATATTCTATGTAATTCTATGTAGTAGAATTTTAATTTTCACTTTGTAAAATGAAATACTTTTATAATGTTGGAGTAGACTAACACTATACACTTTGTACCAAAAGAATTTGGATCGAGTTCTGTCATATAAAACTGATCTCCATTAGATGCTTTCTATACCAATAGTAGCATCTTGCTCCAAATATCCAGCGTGACTTTCTTCCTCATTTCCTGTTCCTCCAAATCTGGATCTCATCTTAATGATTTTACCAATCACGAGCAAAATCCTTCTTCGTCTGGGACCTCAGTACTCCATTAACAATGTTGATACAAATGTTGTCCAGGAGTCTTCCAGAGAGAAATCCAGACTCTCTTAAAAGGTATATTACAAATTGGAGACAACCACAAACTAATCAAAATATAATAGGAAAATAATTTCTCTCTGGTCTGCATTTGTCTGTGCAGTTAACCCAAGCTTGATTCAATAATATTACTTTCTTTTTCTTGTGGACAGACACTGTCAACCCACACTAATTATTATTTGAAGCTACTCACTGGAGGAGCTCTGTTGCATCTACCAAAATAATAGTGGAAGCAAAAAGGAAAAAGGCGTATAAGGCCCTAAAATTTAGTCTACAGGACAACTGAAGGTGACAGGTTTGAGAGCAGCCTTCCTCTGTGTGTGAAGCCATACCATTCAATGATTATATATATAAAAATGTTCATGATGTCAGGTAGAATGTGAATTTACAGTATAATCTCCTTAAGCTACACCTGTTAAAAATCTCCCATCAAATTTCTGCTTGCAACCTCTTAGTCTTCTCTGCCTTTAAGTGATATATTAGTACACAAAGGCATAAAGAAGCACCTTTAGAATTGCTCGGAATGTCTGTAATAGGAGGTGGTAAACAGAGTTAGGACCTGCATTTACATCTTTCCTGTGTTTTCCTTTACAAAACTATCCTTTCAACATTCCTTCCAAAAGGAATTTCCTTTTCAACGGTCATTGCCGTTATTCACGCAGCTGCTAACTGGCAAATTGTAAATGCTGAATATGAGTGACTTGGTTCCAGGTGTAAATGAGGATGAAATTTGGGGAAGAGGGTTCAGAGATTGAATTCATACGTTATAAATAATAAAAGATTTTTTTCAGGGAAAAGTCAATTGCCAAAATTACTTAGAATGAAAAACAAACTCAGCCATGTCCTGAGGAGCAATCATTTTTAATTATTATTTTTCCTTTGGTTTTCCTGCCTGTGGTGTCTCTGTGATAAAAGTTTCTTCTAAAATGTAAAGTGAGAATGCTAAATACTTTGTAGGCTAAAAAGGACTGTAGTCCCCTTCTGTTGCACAGCTGCCTTCCCTGTTCTCTAGTTCTTTCTCCCTTTTCTCTTAACCCTGCACAGCTTACTCAGTATAGGGTCTGCCAAACAAGAAGTGAGAGATGATGGACCCCCTGAGGAATGAGAAAATGGAGAGGCTGATGGCACACATTGCACATGAATAGTAGGAGGAGATGCTATTCTACTCTGGTTCCTTTCTGCCATCTAAAGGCATCCTCTAAAGTCACTTAGCATTACATAGTGCTTTGAGCAATGAACTGTGAGTCAGGAAACCTGGGTTTTATCCCTCACTACATAATTTTGAATGAATCACTTGCCTGGACTCAGTTTCTCAACCTGTAGAACTCTCATTATGACTACTTTTTGAAAACTACTTTGTGATATGCAGCTAGAAAGCAAGCTATAAGTGCAGAATTTCTTTAAATCAGCTCTTCACTAATGTAGCAATGGAAAGCTGAGATAATCAATGTAAAGGAAAACCACAAATATTTCTAGTGCTTGAAGACTAGCACTGCCCTGTGTCAGAGTTAGCTTGGACATCTCTCTATCCATTATACAATTCTGCATTTTCTGCTTATCTGCTTATTATAATGAATAGCTAATTATAAACAGCTATGGCTGTCACAAATAAAGAGGGGGAAGGAGGAGAGGAGAACAAAGATAGCTGCATTTTCTGTATTATGAGGGTAGTCAGGAAGAGAAGTTTTGCTTGAATTTTGTAGCTACCACAGTGTTTTTGTACTTCTGTTTCAGCAGCAGATATTTGACTGAGTGACCAAGTAGTTTTTCTGGTCCTTGTTTCCCTGAATCCCAGAATGCGTGCAACTTCTACCTACTACTTTTACTATTAGTAGAAGTCTGATACTGTGTGTTCTTCTCCCAGGTTCATACAATTATAAGATAGTGTAAGGGAACACTGATCTCCTTATGAATAAATGCATGCCATGAGTAAAGCTAGAAATGTGTACATAAAGGCTGCACAAAACTTAGGAGTTAGGAAACAGCTATCACTGCAAAGATGAGTTAACCAATTAGTCCAATACCCGCTTGATAAAGACAGAAAAAACCCAGTGTAATTCTGAGTCTAGTGAAGGCATGTTCACTGGGATGATATCTTTAACTGGGATGATATCTTTAAGATGTCTAATCTATTGTTACACTTTCAAGTTAAATATAGTATCTAACTCCTTCTTTGGACTTTCCTATTAGTCTCTCTGGCTACATCTGTTCCTTGACCAATCCACCTACTGATCCCTCGTCCATATGGTGGTCTGGCTCATATCCATACTACTCAAAAATGCCCTGCAAAAGGAATGCTTAAGGTTGACTGTGGCATTACTGCATATCAGCAGGAATTTGACATGTTATTACGACTATCTTATTATCCTTTACTTGGCAATACAGATCCTTCTCTATACACTGCTTCATGACTCAGCTGGCAGGAGGGTAAGGCCTGTGAAGACAGTATTTAAGGAATCAAGTTCCCTCAGAGTGCCAAATATGGCACAACTCATACCTATACTGTATACCCAGCAGACCATCTGGCAGACTGACCTCTGAACCATGCCTGGCAACTACGCTGAGAGGACTGCTTGATCCAAATTAGATTGGAGGTGTAATGCTAGCATATATGTCAACAGAGATATATACATTAGGATCCTGGTGCAAAATGTACAAACTGAACGGCATGCAAGCATATGCAGTGACCCATTGTCCCATTTCTGAAGCAATATAATAGTGGGTTCTTTCCTCATGTACTTATTGAGGGATAAAACCTTGAATAGCTGTGAAATGCTCAGAAGTCAAAAGCTTTTATTAGTAGCTTTCATTGGGTTTTGGCATGCCTGGAGATTAAAGGATCAACAGAAGACAGCTAAGAAAGGTCAGTCTGTTGTGAATGTCTTCCAAGCTGTTATGAAGGCATCTAGACAAGATAAAGAAGATTCCATTCAAAAAGAAAGAAAACCAGTACCTGAGAAGATGGAATTGAGCAGGGAGCACCATGAACTCATGCATAAGAACAGTCTTAGTTAATTTGAAAAAAAAGTGAAAATTAATAATAACTCAAAGGTGAAGCAGTAAGGACAATAACTGATCCGCTCTATCCTAATATTTTGATATATAATCTCAATTTTAAAATCAGTAATAATAAGCAAATAATCCTACATTGGACAACGCATGCATCACTTTCTCACTCATAATTTTAGTAAGAGATAGAACAGAGGTGTTTATTAGACAGGGGTTTTATCAGGTAGAGGTATTTTCCTTTTTGATACATTTAATAAGATTAGAAACAGAAACATAAGGAAATTTAGCCCAGCATATTTTTAAAACAAAGAAATAGCTTGTCTATTTAACATGCATGCACAAACACAGACACACACGAAAAAGCTACAAAGCAGACAGAAAAATAAAGACAGATAAACAAACATAATACAGATGAACATCCATGGCCTCACAAATGAGAAGAAGAGCATTTAATTCCAGATATAGAGCAAAATGTGGAAAGCAGATTTGGTGGTGAGGTTAAGCTGGCTGGGGGAGCAAATGAGGAATAACCTCATCAGATAGATGAGTAGCCACGCTTCATGTCAAAAAAGTGCAATAAAAAAACCAGTAAGTGGATTGTTTCTGTAATTTACCCAGATGAGAATAGACATTTGGAGTCATGTTTTAGCAGAGGTAGATAGAAAATCTTGTGGGAAAATAAAAAGAGAGTTAAGATTATTCTAAAACAGCTTAAAAGTTCAGGGGAAAGGTCTAAGAGGAGATAGATGGTTCTTCTCTAAACAGAAGGGATAGAGATGATGTTCAGTGTCACATGAAGGAACAGAAAGAAGATTTTAAAGGAAAGCATGGATTATATTAAAATTTGGATTATGTTTAATTTTAGGATTGAAAGCTAGAGAAAAACTATTATGGAAGAAGAAATGAAAAGAAACCTATATTGAGTAGATGCTAGGATTTATTTGGATTGTGTAAAGTCAAGAGGTTTTGTCGATTGCCTTTTCAGCCTCTCGGGAAAAGTTTAAAAATTTTACTAAAACACATTTTTGTATTCCTTTTTCAGGTCAGGGTTGAAAAACATAATATTTACAAGCACAAAATTGTTCTACTTACAAGAAATTGAGTGATTTAAAAAAGTCAAACCATCAGTGGTTCCCTTGCAATAATTTTTGTTCTGGAGGTAGTGATTTTACTTCTGACGTTTTGAAAAAAATTACAATTCTAGCATCACTGTTCACATTGTAAGCTTGCTGGAATATGATGACAGGAATATGAAAATTCACTGATGTGGTTCTCCATATGGAACAATCTTTTGATGCTGTATGAAACAGGAAAAAGTTGTGGCTGCCCCATCCCTGGAGGTGTTCAAGGCAGGGTTGGATGGGCCTTGGGCAGCCTGATCTAGTGGGAGGTGTCCCTGCCCATTGCAGAGGGGTTGGAACTGGATGATATTTAAGGTCCTTTCCAACCCAAACTATTTTACGATTCTATGATTCTATGAAATGATAAAATGCAATACATACAGACTTATTGTTTCTATCTCAGATAAACTAAAGAACACTTTTACTTGTAAAGTACTATAGTGCTAAAACTCTATAGAAGGTAAAGAAAATTTACCTTCTATAAATCAGCATGCTATGTTCATTCCTCAGAAATATTTAGGTAAATGTAAATTTATCAGGATATAGTCAAAGGTCATTACAGAAAAGGGCTGCCACCTGTTGCTTTTTATATATAATGAGAAAATACACAAGAAAAATCAATTAATTTAGTGATAATGGTAAAGAGTGGATTGGGGAATCAAGTAACTCTATCTCTAAAGCAGGATTAATATACTTTCTTGTTTCTCTGAGGTGTAAAACAGACAACTGAAATCTACCTAGCAGGCTAATAGGGGCTAAACATTCATCTAAAAGGATGCAGATTAATCCTTAATCTCAGAAGTGCTCCTGTGATCATATTGAGTATCACTGACTTGAATATTCAATACAGGTCTGCATGATGGTAAATGCTAACTGTAGATGGAGTTCTTTAAGATATTGGCCAGATTGTAATGTGGTTTTTCTCAGATCTTTCTTTCTTTAAGCTTAGAAGTCCCCTTGCTATTTATATTGTTACCAATTAAACCAAGTAACAACCAGCAACTATGCATAAAGCAATAATTCTACATTTGGTTTCTGCTGAACCGCATAACATTTACGTGACACTTTTATTGTAATTTAAAAGTTTTATGTGTATTCTTCTTGTCATGCCAAAGTGGAACTGACTTGCTCGAAGTTTATCAATGCGAAACAGCTTGTTTAGCAAATGGAGCATCCTCTCCTAGATTATTTTAGTGTTATACTGTGACTTGTGCTATGACGTTCTTTAATTCTTATTTCATGCCTAAAATTTAAAATTAGATATGCTCAGAAAGTTGGCAAGAATTTTTCATTTCAACTGTTCTCTGGATTTCCTTCTGATAGGCATAGTAAAGTTGCAGTTGGGACTGCATCTTAAATGGTTGGAGGGCACACTTTCAACATTCAACTGAATTTGCAGCTAGGATAAGGAATGGCACAGCAGCAGTGATGAAAGCCACATTTTGGTATCCTGAGGAAAAGGAACATGTCTGGTCATCTCCATTTTTGTTGTAAATGGTGAAAGTAGAGCTATTTCCATCAGCTGGCATGTACAGAATAACTTTTATGTTCTGCAATAATAAGCAGTACAGAGAACATGCAATCGATATTCATGTCTTTATTTATTTTCAGAGAGGGAAAATATTTTTATAGTACCGTATCACAAAGCTTATTTTGTAAATTTATTCTCTACAAAGAAATTCCAGTTACAGTAGTTGGTGAGTACCACTGAGGTACAAAATGAAGTTAATTTATAAATATATTTGTTTCTTTCTCATTGCATAGGTACTTAAGCATTTCAGTGGGTGGGCAAAATATAATAATTACTTTTGTTCACTATTACAAAGTGTGTCTAAAGAAGAAACAACTTGTAACTCATGATTCTCATGAAAATGTCCCAGTTGATTGAAACACAAATGAAACATTTTGTTAACTGTAAGCATTGATGTTTCAGTTTATGGCTACAGGAAAATAATCTTTTCTTGTAATAAAATTTTGACTCTGTATATTCAGAAACATTGCATTTACCTTGAAAGGTGATTTTTATCTTTGGTCTGTTTTGAAAACTGAAGAATTATTAATATTTGAGGAATTACATAACCATAGTCACTAACATTATTATCCTATTCATTCCTTATTAAAATTTAATTTTATTAGACTCCTGATACAAGATTTTCCTGGAAATCAAGCATCATTGCTGTCTTCATGTAGGAAGTGCTTCCAGTAGCCAAGCCTTCACCCATATCTTTTTGTATCCATCTATGCAGTCCATGGCTCTCTCCAAAGCAGTGCTCCATGCCAGTCTGTACGGTGCAGGAGGAGAGAGATGCCGGCATTTCTAAATAAACAAAGGCTGCCTCAGTTCTGGAAGCAGGCATTGCAGTGGCACAATTCTGCCCCAGAGCTTATAGGTCCTTTTAAAAGAAGAGCGGCTTTATAGCCTTAATTTCAGTGCCACACTGACATGGGAAAATATTTTGGTGAAATATCAGGCCTGAGTAGCTTTGAGAGCATCAATGCAGAGCTTTCACATGCTAGTATGCTGCCTACAGAGCTATTTGGGAAAAAATAAGAGAAGTTTCAATCCCACAGTAGGCTGTCAGAGAAAAACTGAGTCATCTGGACTGCCACAGACCGAGTCAATTCTCTTGGCTCCTAAAAGACATTGAGCTGCTGGAGCACATCCAGAGAAGGGCAGCAAAGCTGGTGAAGGGTCTAGAAAACAAGTCTTAATAGGAGTGACTGAGGGAACTGAGGTTGTTTACCCTGAAAAAGAGGAGGCTGAGAGGAGACCTTATTGCTCTCTATACCTATCTGAAAGAAGGTTGTGGTGATATGCGTGTTGGTCCCTTCTCCCATGTAACAAGCAATAGGATGAGAGGAAATAGACTCAAGTTTTACCAGGAAAGGTTTAGATTGGATATTAAATAAATAAATAAATAAAATATATTCTTTACTGAAAGACTGGTGAAGCATTGGCACAGGCTGCCCAGGGAAGTGGTAGAGTCTCCTTCCCTGGAGGCCCTCAAAATGCATGTAGAGGTGACATTTTGGGATGTGGTTTAGGAGCCATGGTGTTGTGGGGCTGACAGTTGGGCTTGGTGATCTCAGAGATCTTTTCCAACCTTAATGATTCTATGATTCTATAATTCTATGATTATTTAGTGCTGTCTGAGTTCAAACAAGGTCTTGTATTTTAGGAGTCAAACCTTATAAAAAGCAGTGAAATTCTGTCTGTGCACATAGGCAGAACATTAGGCTCCAAAAGCACATGATTTCATACTCGGTGGCATGGCTGATTAATCAGCTACTGCCCACAGCCTGTCACCCACTCAGTTGTTGCCTTTTTCACTGGGTCAGCATAGCTATGTGTACGTTACACAGAAATGCAGCCTGAGGAAATGGTGTGGGTGAAAAACATCTTCCCTTGCTTCTCTCTACTACTTCTTTTTGTCCTCAGCCCTCACTTCTCTGGTGCAGTTCACTGTGCAGCCTCTCACCTCTACACACATAGACACAGAATGGGAATAACATGGAAATAGAACTTAATTAGGCAGGGCAACAGCATCCCAGACTAATAGCACTCTTTGCACGGAGCAAAAATATAGTTCCTTTCTCTGGCTAGCAAACAATTTGATAAATAACTTAGCATAAATGAGTTTATTAGAAGTCAGAAATAATTGTTAAATCTTACCTTGTGGAATTCACTGCCACAATGCAGCAGAGAAGGGAAGTGAATAAACTACTTGTTTTGGAACATAAACCTCCTTCCGTGCTTCCCAGCTGTTCGCAGCAGGGGTTTCTGCTTCTTGAAACTAGTTAGTAGTCTACTGTTAGAGGCTAGTGGATCAAATCACCTTTTCCTCTCATGGATATGGATTGTTTGTGAGTCAAACGAATTAACTGTCTTTCAAAGCAATTGAAAAGCCTGCAGACCCCTGGTGATCCACAATGTGTGGCACTTTTGTCATTGGTTAATCTTGTTTTAATGCACAGAGGTTCTTGCTCTTTCTTTTACTGAAATCACTCATTTTGTAAATAAAATAAGAGCTTACAAAAACGTTATCCTAATTGTTACCTTTTTTAGCTAAATGGACATCATCATTTTTACTTGCACCGATGTTATGTTTAATTTATCCCATTCAGCTGAGAACTTATTAATCAAATCTGATGAGACAAGGGTGTATGTTGTTTCTATTTATTTTTCTAAATCTGTTTGCATTAGCAGGATTGGGGGGTGGGGTGGGGAGGGAATGTCCCGTTTTTTGAAGTAGCACAAAAATAAGCAAAAAACACACACAAATAATAAAAGTGATATGCAAAGGACTTACAGACTTCTTTTAAATAGATTCTTCTGACAGTACATAGGGCCTTCCTTTCTCCTTTATTTATGCTGTGTGTCACCTCTTGAAACATTCTCTCCAGAGTATTGAATGTTTTTTAATGTTTTCATATGGCAATCAATAATTATCAATTATACACTTAGTCATATAGTGCCAAACCCTTTCATTTAATACTTGGTTCATCAATTGTTCATATATACGTTCTGTCAAGCAGCTTAATGATATGATTGAATTGTGTGCTATTGATTTTCTATCTGTCAAGTTTATGCAGTGATTTGGAAATAGTGGGCCTATACACTGATGTAATTTCCTTGACTTCAATAGAGTCATTATTCTGTTGGTGTAAGGGACTTGATAATCAGATTGCCAAACATCTGGAGTGAAAGACCTTTTTGGTGAGGGTGTAATACTGCCCTCTACAGTCTCTTCAACCGACAAGGTTAGGTCCTAGTTCCTTTTAAAATGTAAGGGATTACTTTGGATATATTTGATTTCATATACTCTAATTGTATGTGTAATGTAATTATAAACTAATTTATATAAGCCTTCATTGTTTAGAAAGATACAGGTTAATCATGGGAGAGATAGGCATCCTAGAATTCTGTTAAAAAGGTGTCATCATCTTTAAAAGAAACAAAATGAATCAAAACCTGGACAAGGAATTAAAAATGTACAGATCACTGTGCTTGCGCACAATATTGGCAGTGGATGTGTAAAACCAGTCAGTTCACTGATTTGATACCTATTACAGTAAAATCAGCTAGGTCAGTTAGACACTAGCTAGACTACAATCTCAAGACTAATGAGAATTTGGAATAGTCGTCAACTCTTACAGCACTTTATTTCTAGTGCTGTTGAAATATATTCTCTTTTTTTTGGCTGTTCCAAAATACTACTTTTGCAAAACAATTCAGTGTTTCTTTCCCTCCTGTGACTTGAACTTTCTTAAGAAAAGGCAAAGATTGCAAATACAAACTCAAATAACTGAAAAAGTAAAGTAAATACTAAGAACAACAGAAGAAAAATGCTGAACGTTACAGCTGTTCAATCGTGTCTCTCATACATTTGAATTCTAAAAAACCTGAAAATAATCTCTCTCTTGGATACTTCTTGATTTCCTCACTTTTTAACCTTCTCCCTTCCTCTTGCCAGGAAGAAACAAACCACAACAGCAAGAAAAAAAAACACAACCAAACAAAAAGAACCCCTTAATCACTACATAACTGACAACAACTTTGAATGACAGCATGTGGAGCAAAGGATACATATTCAATCACCTCAGTCTTGTAATGGGTTGCTTTTCATATTCAAATAAATGCCCACTAATAAATACCAGAATCATAAATGCATCCCACAAGGAAATCTCATTAAAACTTAGTCAGCCCATCCTTCTATGTCCTCTCCAAATGTCAGAGATAAGATCAGCTTTATAGTACTCCTGGAAGGTTAATAAGTATAAATTTTTTGAAGCAGCTGAGCAAGTAAATCCTAGTCAAGAGATTTTTCTGACAGGACCTCCCTCATATTTAAATTACAGAAACTGGAACTTAACTGATGGTTTAAGTACCCCCATCTTCATAGTATGGTGCTTGTAGAAATGGAATATCTCGGCCTAATAACAAGATGTTAAGGGCTTAAAATTCAGGGTTGCCACATAATTCTTTTTCAACTGACTATATTTGTAAATTAAAATGGGACAAGAAGATACTTCTGCAACAGACTGAAAGAAGAAACTTCTTGAAGAATCTCCATGGAATATGCTTATTTTAATTTCTCTTAATTTGGTTATATCATATATGTGTGAGTTAGGGCATATCAAGAGGTATGTGGGATTAGAGGTGGGCTCCCAAACCTTATATCTTAAATTTCCACTTCTATCAGTACTCTGAATATATTTCTAAAGACAGACAGGTTAAGGAGGTAGTATGGTGTGGCAGCACCATGTAACATCAATAAGGATTGAAGGGATTTTGAAAGTGAAGATTTTCCTTGACCTTCGGAAACATATTACTGAATCACCACTTTTCTTTTTTTGTAATCACCTAAGTTGTCACTGTTATTTTGCTAGCCACTGCCAACAGTAAACATGTACAGCCTGGAAAAAGTGCATTCTTAAACTGCTGTCAGCATTATAAACAGATAAAGTCACATTATTTCCTTTGAAATATAGTGAATATAGTTGTAGTACATATCTATAAATGAGTCTATGTCAAACTTTCAGCTGTTGAGATAATTCTAAAAACATTCCCAAAACATTAAAGCCTGAAATATGACCTTAAATCTCCTAGCAAAAGTCTATTCTGCTGTTAGGATTATCTCCTAATTGTGGCTGGATCAAACGGAAAACTTTCCTGTTTCTTTATGCTTCTATCTGTGTCCTAAACCAAGATGTCTTGTCATGGGAAAAAAAGGGGAAAAAAATCTGCTTTTCAGAAAAAGGAAATATTGTTTGTAAACGGCAGTGACGACAAATCTAAAGACCGATATTCCTTATTTTTGTAATATAGATAATTGTAACTTTGAAGGTTGTAAATTCATTACAAGTAGGTAATGGATACCTTTATGAATCCAGGCTTATTTGTATAGGAATTCAAATACATCCATGTCGTTTGGCAGTTTTACCCTAACTCTGAGTCAGAATAGGCCACTTCCAGAGCAGCAAAGCAAATCTGCTTCCCTGTGACAGGAATACTGCAATAGAGACATAAAATACTGTGGCATCCCTGAGCTGAGGCTACAATAAATAAGAAAATCTTTTGGTCTCTAGCTATTCAGCAAAAATTTAAAATCAAAGATCTTCTAATCCTGTATTGTCTCCATGCTATCACTTGATTCCTTGTTGTACAATGTAGATAAATTTAATTTCTTCTAGAAATGGCATATCCTGTGACAAGAAATACAGGAAAACTACACCAATTCCAGTCCTGATATTTTACCAAATTTCTGACACTTTCTGGAAAGTTTTGCTTGGTTTCATCCTTCCTGTCCCATGTCTAAAATCTCTTGTAACAGAGTTTCATCAAAATTGCAGCTCTTTTAGTTCAGTCTAGTCACTGTTTATTCATAATTAAGCGCCAACAGAACTTGTATCATGTTAAACTAGGGGAACAAACCATAGCAAAGCTATAGAACTGCTAGTAACTTTAATTAAAACATAATATCATATCATATTACTTGAAATATTTACAGCAAACATCTCTATATGTCCAATGAAATGCATGCTAACATCTTTGGCTGCTTCTAAAGCATCACAAGCATGAAACATGCATCTAATCATACTTACAGCAGAATTATATCTGAAAGTTCTGATGACTGTGCTTGCAATAAGCATCTCAGTTTTAAATGCTTCTGAGAATTCAGCAGGGATTCTGAAATCGCATCAGGAAAGTATGCATGTAAGTCCAAAAAAATCATTCAGGCTGTTCACAATGTAGGTAACTTGAATACCACTCATTGTTACCAAGTAGATAATATATCCCCACTAGAGTTCACCTATTATATATCTGGAGAATATATCACACAGTGCAAACCGAAAAGAGTTGTGATTTTGTTCCATAAAAGCAGCTTATTTCTTGCTCAAAATAAAAGTGTAAAATTTCATCAAACTTTGTAAATAAGAATGTTGAAAATCTCAAAAGCATCAATTTCTGAAGAACATAGCTCTCTGTAAATAAAGCCACTAACCTTTACTTGTATACTATCAATTAAAATATGTAAAGGTATCATTAGCAGAAATTTGAATACTAGGGAATGGTTTTGACTGAAAACTCTATTCAGCCCACTTTCAAGGTGACAGATAACAGTTAAATGCAATATAGATATTTCCATCAGTTGATTAACTGTTCTCTGCAGTTGCAATACAATATTTTTCTCTGTTATTAATGCACTTAATCCATCTACCCAGTCTATCTATAGATTTATTTTGTAATTATTCACTTCAGATTTTCCAGTTACATTGGCATGAGGTACGCAAATTTGAGACAGTTTCCTGTAAACATATGGCTTCCATAGGGTTCTGTGCCAAATGCACTGTAAGAGCCAGTTGAAAACACTATTGGCAAATCTTACGCACTGGGACAAGAAAGTTAAAGATTACTAACAATATAAACAAAGTAACTCCAAATGGTTTATTTTTTTCAGAGTGTTTTTATTTTATTCTAATTTTCTTGCTTGTAAATCAATGTGTGGAAAACAATTTGTAGAGTTCTGTTATCTTCAGCTGAAGTACTAGGAGTAATAATGATGGTGAGAATTTGAACAAAAGGATGAAGTCATCTGTTGTGTTAAGGTTATATAACGGCATTATACCATTCCATCTATTTACTGGAGAGCATTCTAGAAGTGTTTGTCATGCAGTGAGCTCACAGGTCTTTGGATTTTACCTGGAGCTGTATAAGCAAAGGTCTAGTCACAGAGCTCCTGTTTTGATCCTAGCTACAGAAATGTAAATAGCATGGTAAGGAATGTCTCTGAAGTACTCTTATACAGAATAAGTTGTTGTGGTGTACTTGAATCAGATTACTGGAAAAACTGGAGAGTTTGTCACAATAGGCAAGATAATGAAATACCTTCTCTCCACTTTGCCTTGGCTTTGCTGTTGCCTATAGAGGAAGTGGAAACTGGAGGGTCATTTATGTCTGATTTCTTGTCTAGATATTACTCTGCATTACTCTTTCATTTCTCTTACTTTCTTTGTGACTAGGTCATCAAGGTGGTACTGGAACTAGTATTTTATCCTGTTCATATTTAGTCACCTCATGCTGCAAGGAATAAGGATTCAAGTTTACTCCCAGGACACATCCTTGTGCAGAAGGTGCTGGATTGTTTTATCAGGGCTGATGGCATTTCTACTCCTTCCACACATTACCGAACCGCTCTGAAAAGTGGTCCTTCACTTTGCTAGCTACTTGAGTGTGTATGATTACTGAACCTGAACAGACAAGATAAACCAAAACCAAGGCGTCTTCTTACTACAAACTGAAGGCCTGCTACATCATCTTTTTTCTTTAGCATCCAGATCAGAGGATTTCCTTATATGCATTTGCACGAAGTCCATTTTTCATATAGATCTTGTTTAGTATGCAGAATCTTTAATGGAATTATCGACATTAGGGTTCATCTTTTCTCATAAGACAAACTTTGTATTAATTTGGCAATGTACTATGGTTTTTGCCAATGTTAAATTTAAAAACACATCTCCTGTGTTCTCTGAGGAAGGCCTTGTTTTCTAGATATTACTTCGAAGGAAAAATGTTCTTTCTGGTAGCAGTTTTAATTTGATCAATTCTTTTGAATACAGTTACCAGTACTTAGCTACAATATTAACTGCAACCTGATAATTGTGCTTATTTTTTTTCCTAGTACAGGCTCACACTTATTTGTACTAATTCAAGACATCACAAAGTTATTTAAATCCAGTAGTGAGTGGCTAAAAGGCATTACTAAGGAAGTGAGGATCAGTTTCCCACAGAAAGCAGTTTGCTATTTGCAGTTTGTTAAAAAAAAAAAAAAAAGCTACTTGCTTAGATTTGAAGCACATTGAAGAGAAATGCCTGTTTCTCATTCTGTACCCATCTAGCAAATCAGTAGAGGCTTTCTATCTCTAGAACTGTCTGTCAGCTTTCACAAACTTCACTTTAAACAACTGAGCTAGGTAGTGCCAAGAGTTTCCTGTATTATATACAGGAAAAAAAGCCTCTGCTACTAACACTTCCAAAATTTAAGTGATAATAGCTCTCATGAGTTGACTACAAATTCCTATTAAATTTCCTTTAAAATTAAAAATTAGGGACATGGTAATGCAATGACTGGCTCTTATTCCTGTGGTTAGTCTTAACTAAATCAGTATCCTGCAGAAGCTGTGCAGCCTTCAAGAAATGTTCAAATATTATAGAGAATTTTCATTAAAATAATGAAATCATACCAATATAAACAATGTTGGCCCTCTTCAAACTCTAACCTCCTCTACCTAGATGAAGATAGTTAGGTAGATGATAAGTCTGACTTTGTGTAAATGATGTGGTAAATGTAACATGTAAATAGATATATTAATAATGGAGTAGATTTTGCACTGGTGTTTCGGTAGTGACAAATATTCTAAAGCTACACAACTCTTTATAGCTCAATTTTCTTGTATGCTTGGCAGCTGGAGTGTAGAGGTGTAAAAGAATTAGAGTAAGAAAACTGCAACTTTTTGGCACAGTTCACATTATAATGCAGCAGGGGAAAGATATGGAAGAAAAAAGCAAAGAAAATCTTAAGTAAATGAAGAAACTTTTATATTGGTCATCGACACCATAAATCCCAAGACAGCTGAGAACAGTTTACTTTATAGGCTTCAGTATTAACTAAAGCTGAAAACCTGTGAAAAGAGAGTATGTCTCTGTTACAGGATTCCCTGTGACCTCTGCAGTAAATTCAGACTTCACAGAATACTATAATATAACATGATTCATATTCATTTAAGATTTTGACAGGATCCTGTATGTTGGTTTGAATTCACATTTATCTCAGGTGTTAACCTATCTAAATAATGAGAACTGAACCATCCTATCTCCACTAGAGCCAGCTGGCACAAAGTGATCTTTTGCATTATGCAATGCAGCCATGTAGATGCAGGATAGTTGCCTGGCACTGCAATCCAGTCAGCTTCTGCTTGTTGTCTCATATTCTGATTGCAGCCTTTCCTGTTTGGTATATCTCTTTTTATGTTAATGTAATATCCACAATGCTTGGTATTTCTGTCCTATTCTAAAGATATTTTTCCATCTCAAAGGTCTGACAAATCAGCTCTCATAATGTGAGAAAATAAATAATTCTTAATACCTTATCTGAAAAAAAAAACTTAACAAACAAGAGCATTGCCTTGAATGTATTTTGTCTTTTTATAGCTTCCTTGATTTCTACTCCTTTCAGCCTCAGTTCACTTGGTTTCTACTCAGTTATCATGTTTGCCTGATCTATTTGCTTTTATTCCAGAAGACAAGGTATTTTCTGTATTAGGACTTGATAATGTGACTGGAAAGGCTATAGAAATACAAACTTGATACTAAAGGAAGTAATCACAAAACTTCAGTGGACTTTTGGCAAAACTAAAAATTCAGATCATGCTTTTAGACCTGGAACTTGTCAATGGAATCTTCGCAGCGGCACCAAGAATAGACTTATGTCCTGAGTTTTCCTGCCTCCATTTTGAACTGAGCCTTTGCAGACAGATTACTTTGGAATTAAGTAATATTTAGATAATTTTAAATAATTTTAGGTCATTTAGGTATAAATGCAACAGCAACAAAGACATATCCAGTTCTGGAAACCACTTTTTTATTCATCAGTCAGCTGACATTCATGCTTCCTGAGGAGACTGGTATAACGGAAGATAACACTTTATTTGGAAATGTACATTACAGATAAATCAACTAAAAAAGTTCAATTCAATGAATTGATATAACAGTCATGAGGCAATTGCATAGAAAAGAAAACTGTTCTCATCTCCTTCATCAAAAGTACTCGGCTGATCAAGGGCTTGGCAAGGGCTTGTTTGGTTTATTTCCTGGCAATGAGTTTGAGAATGGGCATACAAAGTAAATTAGAGAGCAAAATAAGGATGGCATTATTAAAAAGGCTTTAATATCCATTCCATTTCCAGCCCACATATTAAAATCTCAATTTAACAAGCAAACTGATTATCTGAACAATAATTTACTACAGTATATTAAAAAAGATGAAAAAAATCTTACTGTAATAGGTTTTGGAGAAATATTGATGAAAGGCAGGAGAAACAATAATAACAGAAATGTTTAGATAGAAACTTTTGAAAAGGGTTTGCAGGAGACTGTCAGTAGACAGTGACAAAACCATGAAGAAGTAGCAATGGTGACTGATCTTACAGCTCAGTTGATTGTCTGCGGAAAGTTGTAAGAATGTTTTTACAAAGGATTTAACATGAATTTCTTGATCTCTTCAAACAGTATCCATCAAATCTTCACTTCATCCTTGGTGTCCACACAATTTTTTCTGTGCACTATCGCTCATTTTAAATCATCTGACCTAAAGGCTAAATTAAGATTGAAGAATTAAGTTACAATACTATTTTGCCAACCATATATCTTTAACAATATAAGAATCTTCATGCTATCATTATTGTTAGTATTGTTAAAATATAAACAGCAGAAAGATTCTGAAAACTGCTCCCCTGCAGTAAACCTTCAAATACCTCTACTAATATGAATATTTTGCTTTGAGATATGTTGAATAAAGGACCATTATGAAATTCACTCTGTTTGGTTAATTTTCTTAGTAAGAAATTTGAATGAAGACTTGATGGACATCAAGCAAACAAATGTGGTTATTATTGTATTACTTCTGATAGAACAGAATGGCCTCTGTAAGAGAATAGTCATGGCAGCTCATTCATTTTGCTGCCTCAGATAATCAAATAATTTTATCCACTTCTATTCTTCCATGATTAAGTGTAGAAGTGATAATTATTTAATGTCAGAAGTCTTTTAATTACAGGTCCTTCGGTGTCTCTGAAGTATCATGGTGTAAATAGGGGGCTTATTGCTGTTTTAAGGCAGAATGACCATTTGGTTCAATGCTTTAAACTATTTTATTTTCTCTCCTTTAAATTAAAAGTTGTCTACATAGCTTTTTTTTACAGAAGTCTTGGTGATTTTTCTGGGAATATCTACTCACCCTAGAGGTCATGAGTTGTAAATTAGGTTTTACACAGGTCTTGCTCTTGTACCAGTGAATAAACCACATTTTCCTCAGATTTCTCATTTAAAATGTAACCCAGAGTACCAGGAAAGCTCTAAACAAAATATAGTGTAATAATATAACTAAAGCCATTTTCAATAAGTCAGCATTTCTTTTAGTGTTTGTTTTCACTTCTGAACAAAAGGAATTTGGGCAATTATTTTAAATTAGGTTATATAAGAATATTATTTATGTAACAGGAATAGGTTTCTTATTATAATTATGTTTAATGGATCTTGCTCTGGAGATGAACAGAATCAATCCTGAAAATATTAGGTATCTCCAACTACAGGTGTGTTTGGAGGTTGGATGACTACATAAATTAAATCTGCTGGTGAAGTGGTAAGGATATAATGAGGCAGTAGTTCCTTATAGCTTTTTACCTAAGAGCTCCATAACCTCCTGCCTTTATCAAAACTGCTTTTGGAAAACCTCTGATTGACTTTAATAGATTGTGTGAAGACTGTGTAACTCCAGTCGATTTGGTTTCTGAAGGGAACAGGGTTATACAGGTTAAGTACAACTCTCTGAAAACATCTTTCTTTAGATAAAGACAAGTCTATACAAGTTTCAGAATTTTATGTTTAAATTTCGAGTATTGTAGCTTCATTCATTCACGTAAACTTTTTCTTCTCCTGTGGGTAAATGTCTCAATGTACTAAATGTGGCTGCATCAACAAAATTTGACTGAAAAATGACCACACTAACAAGGAACAATGAGTTGTGTATGAGAATCAGATCACCAAAGTATGGTGAGTCAGAGGAAGCTGTTGGAGAATCTATATAGAAAATATGTGTAAGAGGATCTGAGCATTTTCTACATAATAGTGATAATCAGGGAAGGTCTGCCACAGTCTCTAAGCTGGACACAAGAAATGCCATTCCTTTTGTAGAAAGTGTCAGGAAAGATAAGGGACCAGGATAGGACTGAAAGATAAGGTACTAGGGACCAGATTTGACAACTTACTATTTTCAATGCCATACTTCTGATATCTGATGTTTATCTTTAAACTCAGACTCCTTTTCCAAGCCTTTCACTTTGCACATTTCTTGACACTTAGTAGAAAAATTATAAATAACTAAACCAGAAAAAACTCTCAAATCAACAAATAACACAATCCCAGGAATGCTGGTTTTAAAATTTTATATATCTTAAAATAATCTTATAATTGGAATGGCTTCTGTCTCTTTGATATTTGCATTTGGTAGTGCTAATATAAGTAAATGAAACTCAAAGAAAAAGAAATGATAAGATGAGGAAAAAGATGGGAGAACAAGTAAAAAGAATAGTTGGAGATGTTTTAGAAGGGGAGGGATCCACTGACCTAAACAGCATGAGTTTTGGTGTGAGACAATAGGAACAGGGCAAGATGCTTAACAAAATGAAGAGAGAGGAAAGCCATAAAAATACATACATGCAAAAATTTAGATAAGTTTATGTAGGTAGTTAGGGGTCAGAAAGAGAGCAAAGAATTAAACTGCATTTCTCACAATGTTTTCTTTTCCCTTTGCAAAAAGCATGAGGGCATGAAGGTAGAAAACAAACAATCAAAAAACTAACTTACAATTTCAGCAGGCACACAGGACAAAGTTTCAGATCAGATAAAACCAATATAACTGAATAATCCAAAGAGCATGTGAACTTAACCCAGTATGAGCACAGAAAGAGGGTAAAAAATATTGACATGAAGGTAACTTTAAAGTCAGGCAGAACTTTAAAGAATTCTGTTGAAGGTGCCTTTGAGAGCAATTGCTGAAAAATTCTGTCTTACTCCTAAGCATTATTTTGCTTCTGTGCATATACATACACAGCTCTTCCTCCTCCTGAGAGATTTAGGCTAAATCTTCAAGATGACCATCAGCACTAGCTGCAGAGAAGCAGAGATACTCATTCTAGGTGATCAGCTTTGCAAACCAGAAATACAGTCACATTATTACAGACCTGGGTGTTAGTCTGGATGGAGCTGTGTTTTGTTTCTGGTAGTACCTACACTGTGCAGTTAAAGGTAACAGGTGTTTGTGCTCACACCTCTACTGGACATGAGTATTTGACCTTAGAAAGCCCCTTCTCAGGACCTCCAGTCAGCATGGTTGCTATTTATTGCGGTTGTCACTAACTGATTTCATGTCATTGATGAAGCATCTTGCAGAATATTTCAGTAACGCTTGCAAGGGTTGTAATTTTTTCTTATTCTGATCTAACTTTATTGATCCACTTCTGAGAAGAACAGCACCACTCGCAGCTTTATGGGACCATTCAAACATTCTGAGAATGATTTATATTACCCTTAAGGAAAAAGACATCAAGACTTGTTACTCACATGCTGAGATTTTCTCTGCGATCTCAAGCTGCCAAAATGCTAAACGCAAGTCAGGATATTCCTGATTAGCGGAAAACACTGCAAAACTTCACAGTATTATTAGGCTTCGTGTTATAATTGGGTGATGCTTCTACTTAACATGTAATTTATTTCATTCAATATTGATAAGATTTAATGGATGATGTATTTGATTCAAAGCTTTGATACAAATGTAGAGTCTTAATTAACAAGTGATATATTTGATGCAGTGAATAATGCATCTGATTTAATAGAGGATGCACTGTATCTGCAGCTGAAGGTGACTGGTCTTTTTAGAGAGAGATTAATTCATTACAGAAGATGATGTATCACTTTCAGTATTAACTAAATCAAATTTATAATACACTTTTTTTTTTTGCAGCGTGCAAAGTAGCACAAGGAACAAGTTTGCCCTCAAGTGGACTTCAAAGGCAGATCATACCTCCAAGGCACCAGGTAGGTTGAATTAGTGGTTAATTTATTCTTGCTGTGATAGTGTTGGAACCAAGTTCTAAGAAGCCACTGCCTTCTCAATCAACCTTTGCTATATTTCTAAATAAAATTATATTAAAATTATTGAATTAGAAATTCCCAAAAGTGTAATCATCTTTCTGTTAACAAGAATGGACAATAAAACTTGAAAAATGCAAGGCACAAAAGCTGTTTGAACTTGAGACATCAATAAGGCAATGGAAGAAAGGAATCTTTAAGTGTATCTTTTTCTAAGGTCACAAAAAAAACTATCAAATTTGGCAGCATGTGCTTTTAAATTCATCTCACCAATACTACTGCTTTTACATCTTGTAAAATTCCAGAACCATTACTTATTTGCTAAAATAATCAGAGAGAGACAGTGGAAGAGCTCTAGTTTAGAATACTGAAGTTTTCAAGACCATATAGAATTATAGACAACTAGGCAGGTTAATTCTGTTGATAACACAGGAAAATTATGTGGAGTCAATATTCCATTTCCACTATCTATAATGTGAAAACTCTATGTTCACTAATTACTCAATCAAGGCTTTATTTTTCTCTTCAGAGTTCCATAAATTCAATACTCTCTGGTTTTAATCCAATTTGTTGACAAGTGAAAATGACCCAGGTCCAAGACAATGCAGCTAGTTTTTGAAATGATATATTTAGAACTTAAAAAGTGTTAGGACATACATGTATAACCCAATGAGTATAATGACTGTCCAATTAGCACATAATATCCCTACTAACTTAATTATAAACATCTGACTGTTTGGTATTTAAACAGCAAAATGACTGCTTAAGCACTATGCAGTTAAATAATAATAAATCTTCTGCCATATTTATCATCCAAAAAGTTACACTCAAATATAAGATCAAAAGAGATTCACCAGCAATGAAAATCTATTCTGAAGCAAACTGATTTTATATTTCTAAACATACAATGGATCTTGTCACTGTCTTGTATACATACATTCAGTTGAGATTGTATCAAAATTACAACCTAGAAGTAAACCAAGAAAAAATATTTTTAACACTTGTTAGTTTGTAATACTTCCAATTTTTAATCCAAAAGCAAAACCTTCCCATTGGTTCACAGCACCAAGGATAAAAAAACAAAATAACTTAAAAAATATAATTTAATTTCAAAAAACAAGTAAGATCATATTGAATTAGGTTTTCCACAGCAGAAAGGAAGTAAGCACATCTTAATGTTGTTTAGAAAAACTAAGGAGAGTGTATGAAGTAGGAAAATATTTACAGGTTACAGTTTTTGATAAATCACAACATCTATTTCTGCAACTGAAAGATTGTGTGAGATAAATTGTTGAAAAGTAATTATAAAATTCTGTCTGTATTGTATATTAACTCTTAACAGGCGATTTCAGGTAATAACAAACTGTGAGGTAGCCAAACCTTATCTGACTATAACTATAGTTTCAAGCTATTAGGCTCCCCCTTTCAATGATCAAAAATATTAACAACAAAGCTCTGAAGATAAGAATAATACGCAAAGGTGATTATATATTATCTGTTTCACACATGGTAAATGATTTGAGTGCTAAAAATTACACTTAAGTGTATCTGTCTTCTTACATTTCCCATCTCATGGTGGCAAGACACCACTACAGGATTAAAAGTGAGAAAAATGGCATAGTATTATCCACTTTCTGCTGCAGGAGATACAGAATAGGAAAAAAAAAATAAAGGTAAGAATGTTTCCATGGAATGCAAATTGCTTTTTCAGTCTTGCACAAAGGGTTGTTTGTCCTCTTGATGTGGATATGAAAGCAAGAATATACAACTGTTCATAGGATAAGGTTTTTTATCTGCGTGTCCCACCTACATAACCATTCTTCCTGTGATTCTGGGCTACGATGTTTTAGTTTAGTGATGGATTAGAAAAGTATGTTGAAATCTAAAGCAAGTCTCTGGTACTTTCTTGTTGCTAGAAGCTGTCCAACTACTAGACAGCATTGTGTGATATCCATCAGTATTGGGGTCTTCTTACACCCATTTTCTTGAAAATTATATAGAAACTCACCACAGAATGAATTAAACAGTTTTTCTGAAACCCTGTACATGGTCTATCCAATAGAATTCCACTATTTTGAAATGTCAGATGGATGTTTGCCTGAGCTTTCCAATACCTATTTTTTCCATTTTTAAAATTCTTTTTTGCTGTGAAAGTATATAATGATAATTGTATCTAGTTTGATAAAAAGAAAGTTATTCTGTGAAACCTGCGGCTACATTGTTTGAACAAAACCCAAGCTGAAATTTCCAGTCAAAGAGAACAGCTAAAGAGACATGTCTCTGGCAAAAAATAAAGTGCTTTCGTGGAACTAGTTTCTTTTTGTAATTAATGAGAAAAATTATTCTAAATAAGTTATTTAGGAGAGTATGCAATATTTCATTGTTCATTCTCAATTAATCAGATCTTACATTCATTGCAAAGCAATTCATAATCATCATCTTAACAGTTTAATTAAAAACCAACAGCATCTTTTGGGTTTTACTCAGTTAGAGTGCAAACAACAAAAAAATCTCACCATGGGCAAATGCCAAAACAATGCCATGTTCTCCTCACTGAAAATCAGAAAAGAAAATTGCCTGTGTCATGAAAACATAGGCAATTAGGAAAAGAAGATAAAAAAGACTTTTGTGGGTAGCAATACAATCCTTGTGACTTTGTATGTCTTCAAAAGAATCATCAGCAGAAGCTCTCAGATATATGGGAATCCTGTTTTATAGAACAAGATTAAAGTTATGTTAGGTGAAGTGTTTTTAGAACGGGGTTACTAAGGGTCATTAGAGAGTCTAAGCTACCAGCAAACAGGAAAAATAATTGTTAAACCTATTAAGTAGTAATAACGGTGGAGGAGAATTAGAGTGGAAAAGATGGTCAGAATGACCTGATATTAAACGGGAAAACAGGATAAGGTTTACTTTAATTAATGTCATGCTTTCTTTGAGATAAAGGTTATGCAATGTCATTAGGAGTTACTAATCCATAAGCGTTGAATAGAAATGTTAGAAAAACTGTTTTAGTATCATTTCTATGGAGTTCAGTTTTCACATTTCATCCTGACCTCTGGTGTCCCCACCTGCCTCCAAAGTGAAAGTACAAAAGCAGACACCTTTCTCTCAACACAGGCATTCTTCTCAATGTAAAGAGGTAAAATACTACATCTACTTCCCCAGCCAAATGGGGAAGTTCATGGCTGTGGTCCATTCTGATTTCTTGGCAATCCACAAAAGCATAACCCCTTTATTTAACGTTCTTTTGTATTTGATGAATAAACTCATTATTGCAGCTAACATTGAATATCAGAAATTATAGTGGGATGGGATGGGATAACCTGGTGGTAATGAGCATGTTAATGAAGAGCAGAATGCTATGTGAGAAGTACTGTGAAGAGAAAAGCTCCCCAACAGAAATTATTTGCTCTTGAAAGTACTCAGATTATTGAGACCAGCCTGAATCAAATCTTCTCACAGCAGAGCAAAATAATGAAAATGTTAATAATAGTAATTATGTGATGAAAATAAAGAGAATTTTATCTTAAACTGACAACACTCTTAAGTACTTATTTATTCTCATATATGCATATAGTCATTATCATATCACAATGAAGTCTAGAACCACCAAACTGGGATGAAGACCCCAGGAAACTGACTTTACAAACACCTTAAGGAATCTTAATGTTTCTGCAAAAGTCTGCTAAGATTTCTCCTTGTAAAAACAGGGAATAGTGTTATGTACTACTATGTATGCAGTAATTCACTGTCTGACACATTCTTATGATCTGAATTAAATGACGTTGCAGCCCTTATTGAAAAAAAAGAAAAGTCAGGGCGTGGGAAAATGGGAGGGGATGGAGAAAGAATCCATCAAATAGAATCAATGGCAATGTCTGCTGGTTCTAAAAATAGATGTTTTTGTTGGGCAAAATATTTTTTATAACAAAAACTGTCTCTTTTCAGAAATTCCACTGTTTCCAGTATAATTTCTTTCCTCTCCCAAGGACTGCTGCTCTGCCATAGCTGAAATTTTAACAAAAATGAAAACAGAGTAATTTTTTTTTATTTTTTTGTTTTTTCTTTAAAGACACCATCCTGGATATTATAATCTAGTCAGAAAACAAGTCTTAAAGATGTGTATTTTTCCATATCTTCTGACAAATTCCAGCCAACTGCATGGTGTGAAATACTCCATTCTAAGAAACATTATTAGGGACAATTAAAATATCACACTTAAACTTTGAGGAAAATACAAAACTGTCCTCCTTTTGGCATTGCAAGAATCTTTTCACCTCTACTTCAATATTTCATTTGGTTTACAGTTTATGAAGTGAGGAGCGGCACAATAAATGAGGTTTTATCAGTGTTTAATTATGCTAAGTTAGCCCCAAAATGCTTCAGTCTTTTAGGTGTTAACATGTGCTCAACATTACAGTAAATTTAATCTCACAAGAATTCATTTAATTATAAATTATTTAGAAACTTTAATCTTGTTTAAAATTCTAATGTTTATTATCCTGCTACCTACAGTTATTTTTAATAAAAATAGGAAACCAAATTTTTGACTTAAAATTGTAGCAATGTTTTTCTTAGGAAAGAAATGAGAGATTTTATAAGGAAGGACATTTCATTGTTAATGATTTCATAGCTAGAAAGGATAAAGCTGTGTTCTTCTTCTATTAGCTTTTCTTATTCAATTTCCCCAAACCTTGTGTCTACACTAGTGACCTGAACTATGAGAGGTTATTTACAATAGAATTATCAATACACTTGAAATTTAAAAATTCAGAAGCCGGTGAATGGCAAAGTATTATGATCTCAATATATTTTATATGGTATTTTTTACTGGATGCTATAGAATATCCAGATGCAAAGCTTTAAACTGAAGTTAAGACTTTGCTTTATATCAAGCATTAGTAGAAAAATTATCAAGAACACTTCAGTTTAAAGGCAGAAAAATGGCCTCTTAGTAAGGAAAGAGACTACTGGATTTCTGTTCCCAGCTGTCTCCCTGATTTCCCACACATCTTTAAACAAGCCAATTGAAGAATAATCAATATAAATCAATAGAAAGGCATCAGGTTAAGATTTTTTAATTGTTTTCATGGTATATAGTCATGAGTATTAGAAGAGAAATTTGAGGACTTCTGATTTTTCCTGATTATTTTAGAGAATAACTGTGACAGACAACTTATTTGATCATTTTCCATTCTAAAGGTCATTTTACAGCTAAAATAATGAGACATTTGCCTTGGGTTTTGATTCTGTTTTCAAAGTGCTAGACATCCACTTCTCATGTGAAATTATTTGTGGATATTTGGAAATCTGCCAGGCTGGGCTCTGATGTCTCCAAGCTTGTCCAATATCTTGGTTTTGCATCTCCAGGAAGTGGTTTCACAAGATCTTTGAGTTGCTGGCTAGTTGAAGTAGCACAGTTATGCAATCCAATGACTTCCCAGCTGCGAGGAATGAAGATCTCTTCTTTAGAATGGCCATGGCCAAAGGCATAATCACCTAACAGACTCATGCTGGACAAAGGCAGCAAACCATTAAATCTGTTATTGAGGACTACAAATGAAAGATCCAGATAACTACAGAGGCAAATAGGCACCTATAAAAAGCCTCAGTATTCTGACCACAGAATCATCAATGATTCCTCGTCAGCTCTAGGTTGTCTTTACAAACATGTTCTTCTCTAGAGACAAAGTGAGTCTCCTGTAACAGTAAGATTAGAGACGAATTAACATGTTTTGCATCCCAGTTTATCATCAATGATTTTGACTGTTATCATCTTTGGATTATAGGTTCACAGTGTAAGTCTGTACTATTGTAATTTCAGGCATGTGTAGATGAGCATGAAAACTCCATATCCATTTCTGGAAACCACCCAATGAGAGATGAGCAAAGTATCATTTTGTCAGGTTCCAAAGCTCTGTACTTGTTTCCAGGTAGAATTCCCTAAAATAATCAGTCATTTGAAAATGAATCCTTATTTAGGCTGATAATAAGAAACAGCAATAGGCAGCAAATTATAGCAGTTACCACTCTTCCCTTATGCCATCACCACTGTTCAGCAGGTATGTACAACTGCTGGGCCAGAGGTTCTGAAAGGGTTAATAATTCCAGTACACTCTTGCTCCTCATTATGACATGTTTATATCAATTACAAATGAAATGAGATAAAAATATCTTTAACTTCCTCAGGTGAAGAGTAGCCTTGATAGTTTCAGTGACTCTGGGTAAATCACTGAAAATATTGTCATCCTGTATTAATATTGAAACATTTAAATACTGATTTTTTTTCCTTATCATACTGTCCAATATGCTATATATCCAAATATATCTTCTAAACAAACTCTGCTAGCTTTGTTTTGGGCTAAGGTTAATATTTTCTCTTCATTGTCTTCCAGCAATAGCCCTGCCTTGGCTTTGTATTCCTTCACACATAAAAAGATCCCAAAGTATTCTGCAGACATCTTATACTTTAAGACCTAGAAGCTCCTGCTGAATGTAGGAAAGGATTCCTTCTTGACTGGCAGCAGTGGGTATTATTTCCCACTCTCTGAATTTTAATGTGACTATGTCCAGGTGGAACGATAAGTTTCAGTGTTACAAAGTCTGATAATTGACAAGTGTGGATAATGTTTGCTTGATCTGATGAATAAAAAAGAGAACGGATTTATTTCAAAGAAAAAAAAAGTGATTTTAGCGTAACCGTAATCAAGACAATTATATGCCTCCATTGATGCTAACCAGAAGAAGCCAGTAATGAAAAAACAACCTTTACATATATTTCATCACATCTGGGTGAATGTGTAAATTCTGAATGAAAAACACCCTAGATTTAACTTCTGATAATATCTGCTTATCCCTGGGAATACTACTGACTAAAGGATTTATAAGGTTTTAATGTTTACAACATTTATACAATTCATAAAATAAATAGCTGATAAAATATTAATTGCTGCCATAAAATTTACCTGTCTGCCCTGAAATAAAAGTTGTTCTTTACTGCTGCTAATGATACTTCAGATAATGAACTGTATTATCATTTAAAAGGAAGAAAGCTTGTGGATTTACAAAATACCTTTATATATTTAGATGCAGCATGTTTAGGATTGTTTTTTTCCCGATTTGAATTTATCTATTTGTGAAAATTTATTTGTAGGTATCAAACCAAAATTCTAAGAGGAAAGGACAGGGCGTTGGGATTCAGCCAGGTATATAGAGTAGGAACTCTAAACAAAGTCCTGTGAAATTATGAATTGTGCCAGACAGCTAGAAGTCAAGTGTAATCTCAGTTCCCTCACCTTCCCTATTTGCCAAAACTTGTGTTGGAGCCAAAGGCAGCCTGGTTTTTGTTTGTTTGTTTGGAAATAGAAGCTATTCAGTTACTCCTGTGCACCACTATTTGCCGCCCAAGGCTACAAGAAGCAGGCTTAAAACATCTAAAATGTTACTTTGGAAAACAAAATCTCCGGTATTCTGGATATTACTTCCAAAATTGGTATTAAATCCTATTCAACCAAATAGAAGAACACAAGCATATTATCTGGATGCAAAATGCCCTTCTTAGTCACTGCTGCCTTTCAAAATTGGGAACTATTAATTTTTTTCCTGATGTGGCCTAAAATACAAAAATTTCATTGTTACTTTGTCCTGTTTGATATTTTTTTCCTACTGCAAATTGAGCGGCTGCAGCCTGGGGCTGGCACAGGCAGGGGCAGAGAACACTGAGCATTGCAGAGAACGTGCCAGAAGCACAGCCTCTAGGCACCAGAGCGGCAGGTGGGGATGGGAGCCCACCAGAACGAGGATTGCTGTGCCCAATCCTATAAACAGGCAGTGGACTCGAGGGCTGACAGCGGTGGCTGCTAAAGGAAAGACCCATCAAAGGCACCCTGAGAGGCTGTTGCAACATCCAAGGTCTGACAGCCAGCCTCCCCGCAGGACAGAAAAGTTGAGTGAGGAGCTGTGATGCTCGTCTGCGTGGTTTCTCCTGCAGAACAGGGAGGTTGTATCACTCACCAACACTAAATACATCCATGACTCTAAGTGTTTTGGGTTTTCTGAGCCCTTTTAGTCCCCCTTATTGATTCTATCTCAGACTTTGCCAAAAGGGGAGAAACGCATGCTGTTGTACAAACACCGATGTAAGTTGCCACATCCTAGGACTAAGAATAGTTTGAATACCAGAGACCGAGAGGCCTGGGAGCTCTGCTGCAGCTTAGCCATTAAACTTCATATATGTGTGAAGACTTCAATGAGACAGAAAGCTTAGAGGAAAGATATTCTGTTCCAGGACAAGTTTTTGTTTATTTCATCTTTTCCCAGAATTTATTTCTGTACTTATGTTGGAAAAGTAGAATAAGACTCTATGCAGCAATATCTTCAGGATGTTAGTACCCCGAGACTTGCAGGTTTTGCCTTGGTGTACTGAAGGATTTCTTAGGAAAGCTGTTTCCTTCACCTATGAATATTTCCAGCATCAATGCTTGAAACCAGAGTACCCAAAAGCAAAGATGATCCTCAAATCTCTTGCTTGTGCTGGTGAAGTTTGAAAGTCTGGTTTGGAATCCTTCCCCTTCCATTCCCACCCACTAATGCTGGCTGAGATCATGCTCAACTCTGCTATGTCCAGACTGAGCTGGCCAGGGATAACTGCATGAGCTGGGGTCTCACATTCTCTTCTTTCAAGCCCCCTGCTCTCCCCAGGATGCACTTGCTGCAAAGCCCCTGCTGTGTTCAACAGCTTTAACCCAATAGTCCAAGGCAGACACTACAGTGGTTGTGACAATGCTTTGAGAGTTCCCTTTGAGTCACTCATCATTGAGCTCATGGATTTTGCACAAAGAGTAATTTCCCTTGAGTGACTTCTGTGACTTTAGTTCTTATGAAAAGTGAGCAGTGGGCCTCTCTGTCTAAAGGTGGATCTGGACTATCGTGAGGCAATACTTTAGGTAACATTACTTTAATAAGTGCTTTATTCTGCCTGCATTGTTCTTAAGGAGACTAAATTTTGTATCCCTACATGAAAGCACCATTTGTATTTCTTTTAAAAAGATCAAAGCCTGCATAAATGTTTTATTTCATTTATTAAGACAGTTGAATTTATTGCTATAAAAATATGTTTTTATGGCAACCAGACTGTGTCTTCTCGTGATGTAATACATCATGTAGTCAGAGGTTCACCTTACTGTTGCTTTAGACATCTTTTATCACTCCAGGCAGCTTAGTTAAAACCAAACACAGTCATAGGATTGTTTGTGGTGTTCTCTGTGTGCTTTGCAATGCTTGATAACTTCCGGGAAAAGAATTTTCTGGGACTATCATATCGTGACTATTATTGTGAATTCAGAAATCATGGCTTGGTTTCTTCAAATTTCTGGTTTAGTTACTTGTTGCAAATTAACATATGTTCCTGAAAGCATCACCCGAGGAATGAGTTCAGTTTCTTTTTGATTAGCTGCCTAAACGTTATTTAAATAGTAGTCACTTTATTTACTCTTGATCAGATCAGGGGGATTATATTTCTGGGTTTCATAGCAGCCTGAAAAAAGAGTAAACATTTACTGATAATTTTATTGTAACTGTCAGGCCACAGGTATCTGCTCTATTTCCTACACTGTTGCAATAGTGATTTTCCCTGTGGTGATTTTGGTTTGTTTTGGCATTTAATGGCAATATTTAAAGGACACTGTATTATCTGAGCTTTATAACAATGCAACAGACTATGGTCTTCTTTCCACTCCTGTGACAGAATTTCAAATTAATAGCAAAAGAAGTTGTCAACAAGCGGCAAGACTGAGTCTGGTCCAAAAGAGAATTGCCATATTGCTCACTCATGCAGTAATATTAATAGCTGCAATGCTATCTCAGAGCTCTACTCGTCTTGGACATTTCTCTGAAATCAAGCGTAGATGTAATTTTGATGTTATTTCTTTTTTCTTATACACTTGATTTCATCTACATTTACCAGTGAGGTAGAAGTCTAAAAAGACATTAAGATCCTTTGTTTTCTGAAAATAAAAGTGATAGCAGAGAAGACAAGTTCTCTAGCCTTCCTTCCAGTGCACACAGATTGAGAGAAATCATAGAATGATTAAGAGTCTTATTCTTAGAATGCCTGTATTCTTATAAGGTCCATCTCACATCCTGATCCAACAGGCCACACAACAATAATCTAGGTAGCCTACATGCTAGACTGTTGTGTTAACCTCAAAATTATTTATTTTGTTATGAAGGGAAAGTCAAATTGTATCCACGCCCTATGGGACTTCTGGGTTTTTTCCTCCGATTTGAAAATGTTGTGGCAAACAGATTCCACCATCTGCTTTTGCTTATTTTAACTAATCAACAGGGAGATGTTGCAGTAGACGCCAACAGAATAATCAATAAAGGAGGCCTAGATGGTCAACCATGTGGCATGCTGGCTACGAGCCAGTTTCTCTCCTTACTAACACAAATAGTCTTATACATATTAACGCCCCTTGAGAGCTAGCTAGATGAACTTGCTTTGGGGAAGAGCTTGTGAGGATACTGACTTTTGCTGAAACTGTTCTCAGGGAAAAATAACTGCTGTGAAAACAGTTGTTTAGCAGGCTTCTGAGTCAGTAACAAGCTGTCCTGTATTGTCATAGAATGTATGTTTTGTATCCCAGTCATGACTCCTAGATTAGACAACACTGAGACTTGATGCACACTGAAATAGTTCAAAAACTGAAAAAGAGTAAACTTTAATGCATCAAAATAATTGCCTAATCAATACTAGTTCCTTTGATATCTTTTAAACCACATTAATCACCATGAACTCATTTGGTATTAATGCAAATGTCACAAGTGCTTCAATTGGATTTCTGCTGTAACTGAAGATTAATTACTTTGACTAGGCATTTGTACTAAAGTCTGGTCCATTATGCATGCATAGAGAAACAATAAAAATAATGAAAGGAAGAGGGGAACAATGCTTCCATGAAGAGGTAAAACATCCTTTTCTTTAGGAGTTAGACATTATTAATTAAAAAACGTATGCATTTTGCAGATGAACCTGGAAAATTTATCTTCACATAAGCATATCACAAATATCTAACCCCAACTCTTGTTGCTATGATGGCACCGGTGTCAAGATATTCATTCTTCACATTTAAAGGACATGCTGCCAGAAAGGCTGTATATTCATTATATCTTTTCAATTACAGTAATGTTAGGAAATACATATTATCTATCTTTCATGTGCCCTAGATGGATACTTAATAACTACAACTGTATTTAATTTTCCAGAATTCTGGGTAGCAAATAAAAAAGTACTACTTCCTGAGTTTGCCTGCTTAGAGACATAGCAGCTGAATAGCATTTCATTAAAAGAAAAAAGGAAAAAGCTTAAAGAACATTACAATGCCTGGATGTATTCAATAACATTTTTGAGGATCATCTGAATCCATTTTCAAATTTTAAATACTGAGATGTTAAATCTTTTGTGGTTGTATAGATACGCAAAATTTTAAATATGTGCTTTGTGAACAGCCGTATAATTTCTGTGAAGGAAGCATGTAAATAGGAAGCATGTGAAATATTTAGGGACTGCCTTTCTATGCAGACTAGTCTTTACAGTAATTTCAACATTTTCCCTTAAAAAGATAATATTTAGATACCTTTTGTTAACTTCATTGTTAATTTCCTTTAGAACTGCTGGGAAACTGGAAGCTCTGGTTTAGTAGTCAGAATAATATGAAAGGCGCGACACATAAGTGATTCTATAAAAAATATTAGGTTTTAAATAGCATCATATATCAAAAATTATACTTAATTTTCAAGTTTCCAACAAATCTGCTTTGACTAATTCTAGCTTGATACTGCTTTTCGTCTAGCTGGGTCTTCCAGTGACATTTGATGCTATCAATTAAGTGATCCTTCTTGATCAGCCTTTTCTGATCCTCTGTCACACAGCTTAAAAACTGATTTGATTACTAGCTATCACTTCTCTTCCAAATGTTTCTGTTCGTGTTTCTATCATCTGATCAGGACTTTGTCATTCACTATGCCATTCAACTTACTTTTTTTTCTGAATACATCCTGTTCTTTCTCCATATACTTTCTAAACTCAAATTCAAAAGGTCTTGTTCCTTAGCTATTTCTTCCGTAATACTAATTCCATTATTTTTAACATTTAAAATATTCATAATCACATTTTTAATGAACAGAATAATTAAAAATATCAAGCTAATCTTATGTTCCAGAAATTCAATTCTTTCAATTTTGGAAATGTGGACAATTGAATTTTGTCTGGAAAGCGAAAGAGAGATTCTAGAAGGAATACTACGTGATAGTATAAATGAAAAATAGTCAGAGTTTAACATAAGTTAGTTTTAGAGGGCTTAATTGATTTCAGATCATCTGTTGTTATTGTTTTCTTCTAACTGCTTTCACTACTTGAATTACAGTGATACTCTGGAAAAGCATTTTCCTTATGATCTTGGAATATTGTTCTGTTTGGCCACCACAAACACTTTACAGTTAAATGAATAACTGCACTGCTTCGGTTTGACAACACCCATTCTTTTTTTCCATTATTTTGTGTTCCTTCCCTATACATATAGAGCACAAGAATTGTGTGGCAAAAATGGTTTAGAAAATTAGCAATTTTCATGGACTCCTAGAAGATAATCATAATGATCAAATTCTGAGCCTGTAAATGTACATATTCATCCTGAAAACCTGATTTTTAAGGGCTCCAATCAGAGAACAAACATCCTGTGTAATTCATGTATCTAATCAAAGCTAACCAACACAGCCTGAATTTCAAATGTCAAATGTTTGCAATAGGCAAACAACGCACATAATTCTTCATCTGTGCATATTCAAAGGATCTCTGTGTGAATCAAACACAAGTTACAAAAAAGAAGTGATATTCATCACAGTATTTGCTCAGCTCTTGTAAGCAAGATGGACAGCTGTAACACCAGGTTTCCAGTGTTTTTTTCTCAATTGATCAATCTTACATTAAAAATTTTCCTTAATACTTTTTTTTTTTGTTAACAGTTTTTCATAAAGAACATTATCGACCTAAGAAAAGAAAGTTCTCTTGTAAAGTTCTTTGCAATTTGGATGCTCACACTTTCCAGTCATCTTTTCAAACATACTTTGGTTTTGATCTGATGAACTGAAATTTTAAGCTACTTTTATTTTTAGGTAGTTGGTTTTCTCCTCATTTCAATTTAGCTACCTTAGTTTATCTGCAATTATTCCTACGGTGCTTTATGTCCATTTACAGTCTAATTTTGATGTCGGTCTGTATCATTATTACACCACCCCTAAAATCACTCTATTGGCTCTTGTTAGAACACCCCATTGATTTAAAGATCTCATTACTTACCAGAGTATGCTCTGATTCTCTGACCTCTTCACACTCCTTGGTGGTGACTTCAGATAATTGCATGATTAGCAGATGATAATGTGGTAGCATTAAAATGAATTAGCATGTAATTACTGTTGTTCCCAAGGGAGATAGGGTACTTAAAATAAAACAGTGCATGTTATTTCATGGAAAGCATGAAGCAGTGCTTTTCCACTGGTATAATCAGACATTCATAGCTCTTGCTTTCTACAGTATGTCCACAGTACAAGATCCTGGAGGAGATGTGGAAACAGCTGATCAACATCTGCTTTTGCATCTTATGTTATTCATAACAATATCAAAACCTTTAATTTTTACAAATGCATAATGGAGCGATTTCATATGATCTCATTTGGGTTGTCTCATTCCCAGTGGAGTTCGTTTGCCATAAATATTAATGAGATTAAGCATTATAGACCCCAATTCTTTCTGTCTCAAAAGTTCTGTACTTACCTCTGTTGCACTAGAAGGTCTGCATATCAAAGCAGGAAACTAAACGGAAAAACAGTTTCTGTTTTCGGATTGATCCATTTTCCAAATATCACTCTTTACTGCTTAGATCTGTTTTCTCAAGAAAGTTTCTTTCAGTTGATGGCAGGATTTAGGAATTAAAAATGTGCATAAATTGGAAAATTAGAAGCCTTAACGGCTTCTTTGGGGGATGAAGTCCATAGAATCAAAATAGTGGGTTCTACAAGGGGTGAAGAATAGAAAATAAGTGAGTAACATAAACCAGCTTACTTGTAGTACCCCATTGTGTAATGTAGGATTGGAAAAGCACTAAAGATTAGGCTCCTAAACCCCATGGTTTCAGTGCTGAGTGTCCACTTGAGTAGGGAATGCAGTCTTCATCATGGGGCCTAATAGAGCTACATTAAGGGCACATTTCTGGAAGCATGCTAAGTTGAATGTTTTTGGCACCTAATCTGAAATAGTTACTATCCAGAAAATCCGAGCCCTTAGCCTGTAGAACTTCTTTGTGAATATTATAGGAAAATATCATAAATTTTAACCTGTAAATCACATAATTGTGTGCCATTACAGATAATGTACATGAAATGCAGAGTGCTAAACTGTTAGTGATAATGGAACAATCTTCTATTTGACATTCTTTAAGTTACATTATGATTTTTTTATGTCAAAGCATTTTTTAAATTTGTACTAGTGTACCCAAATGGAAGTATTTATTTTATGCTAGGTGAATTTACACAAACATGGTAGAGGAGAGAGAGGGTAATAAAAAATAGCAGAATGTGTTCGTTTCATAAAACTAAACCCACTGAAAATACTTCCATGCTTGTGGGGGAAACTAAACCTAATCATAATTTCATTTCTGGCAAAAGAAAAACCTCCAACTTCTGTTTGCAGCAGAAAAAAAATATAGAAATATTCATTCTTTTCTACATGCTTTGCTTAGGTCTTTAGCTGAATTACAGATCAGATTGATTTAAATATTTTATCAGTGAATGCAGAAGTAGCTACATGGACATCTCATTATACCTGTTCAGGGTCTGATTGTTTGATGTTTATATAAAGGAACACAAATGTTTCAGGAAAAATTGAGAAGTATATTAATTTTCTCTATTTTTATTTATATCTTTTCATAAAAACTTATACAAGGTGGGTTGATGACTTTCAGAGGCTTGATATTCACTGATTCCACATTGCTTCTTCTAGGGTGCATGAATTCATCTGGTGATAAGTTCAAGTATTTAGAAAGTATGGTGTTAAAATGAAAGCCACAATTAAGTTTCTGCTGATGGTTTGAAGTTTTTTTCCCTGTATCTCTTTTCCTGCTCTTTGAAAGACAACGTTTTTCTGGGGTTTCCTCTGTTTATTTCACAGCCATTCTCATTTAACTCCTATTCCCTACCTTGCCTATATTTGGGAAGTCTGTTCCTTTCTTCTTTCTCTTGCATGTCATTATACACACATGCTTATGAAAGTGTCACAGATTTTACTTCTCCCGAACTGTATTTTTTATTACTTCGTCTCCACAGCATAATGGTATGTGTTTATCCTCTCGTAACAAATGCTGGGCAAGTTACACTCTTCTATTACTAAAACTTAAAATTCTGAGAAGAATGTCAATGTTTGTATATCAGAAGCAACTGGAAACAAGCCCCAAAAACCATTTAGTTTTCAGAGATTCCCAACATTGAAAATGATGAGAAGAAAATGGAAAACATTAGACTTTTTGGTGTGGATCTGGAGATAAATACAAAGTCATGTAAAGAGCTCTGAAGCAATGAATGCTTTACAGAAAGTAAAATGGGAACTAAGCTCCTATTTCCCTCTTCTAGAATAAGAAGAAAGGAACTTCCAGTAAAAAGAACAAAACAAGAAATTCACAACTCAATTTTTTTTTTAGGAAGACTAAATCACTACAAAATATTGTAACAGTGAATAATGAAGTAATGAACTAATATTAACTCTCTGAGAAAATTATTCTGTATAACTTCTGTAGAAAGGATATCAAGTTTATGGAGACTCAGGACTTCATGTTTAATGGTCTTCCACTGCAAAACTAAACTTGAAATAGGGACACAAATTTTGCAGTTTTCCACTCATTTCATCAAATCAAAATTAACTTTTCTTTTAGAAAAAATATAATAGCCTGAAAGCCTGACAGGTTTCTGCAGGTCCATTGGAATAACCACTTCTGAGCTACTTGCTCTTATTTTGACTATTGTCAGAGGTCTTGGGATTCTTGCAGAGTTCTTGGGCAGCACGTTATTGGTAGCTCTAGGTAATAAATATTGTTAAAGTTGCAAAGCATTTTGAAAATCAAGAAGTGTGGTCGGTTTTTTTTAGGGAATAAAAAGTTTGTATGTGCGAATGAAGCCCAGTAAGAAGTTAGATCATCAATAACATTTTTAGCGTACTGATACCATTCCTCAAGCTCTATTGTCTGTCCATAATTCATTGGATTTGTACCAGTTTATATCCATAAATACTATTACCCATTTGATGCTGTAGTCAGTAATGATAGATACTGTGAACTTGGGAGTCTCTGCTAAAGTCCAGTGTGTAGAAGTCCTTCAAAAGTAAGCCATATAATAATGGCTATGAGAAAGCATTTTTATTTTCATGCTAACTATACAGTATGGGAAGCAGATAAGCAAAACTTGCCATGGTCTAACTGAATAGTAGGTGTTACTTCAAGTAAAATAGACGTTCATACTGTGACTAACAACGTAAGAGGAAACATTCTTTGTAGAAAGGATACACCTAGCTCAGTTTCTTAATAAGCAAAGTCTGCTGGCTTTGGACTTAGGAATATTCCTAACTTGGACAAATGTCAGTGTGAATTTTGCCAGAATAATGTCAGCCTCACTGATCTAAAAAAGTTTTAAAACTCCATTTAATGGAGTGATGATTAGAAAGGTTGGGCTACATGTACAAAACACATTTATAAGGAAAAGATCAAGGCAGGAAATGTAATTTCTCTCCTTGTGTGTAGCCAAGAGCAGACACTAGACAAGTAAAAAAGCTATAGCAGACAAGACTCCTCCACTGTGAAGGGTAGTAGATCCAGTCACTATAAACAGTCATTTTGCAATGTTGCCATAGAAACCTCTTCCATCTCAGTTTGCTTCACTGAAAACAGGTTTATATAATGTTTCAGTCCTTCATCCTCATTGGGCCCCAAGTTATGACTGTAACAATCACCTTCTGGGCAGCTTATATTAGTCATCTGAATTTTCCTTGATATTTGTTACACAGTTGTTTGGCATTATGTTCTCCTTGATACTGACTGGGATTGTGATATTTTAATTTAAAGGTCTTGAGAATGTGTTCCAGTATCATAATAACCTGTTTTGTGATATTTTGTAGATTTTACCAAGAAACATCTACTGAATCCTCTTTAGATTTCTGTGTTCTTGAGCTGTCAGGCACCGAGAACAATAGAGAAGTTGCTAAGCTTTGAGATTATCCCTGGAATCTAACCTTGCCAGGAGTATTTGCTCTCAAGGATTCTTAAAAAAATATTTTCACTGTCTTACTACATTCTTGTCTGATGTACCTTTTTTCTTTTTCTCCTTTTTTTTCTGCTTATGACAGTTCAGAAATGTTTAACGAGACCTCTCTGAAATTAAAACAAAGTTATAAGAATTTTTATTTCATTTAAAGATTTAGATTGTTTTATACCTCCAGTTTTAGCTATTGCCCAGTTTTTGTTTAGTGCTCTTGTATGTGCATGTATGTTACATCCATGTATGTTTGTACATCTTAGATTGTCTCATCTGATTTTAAGAAGCCGGGCTTGTAATAAGAACATCACATAATTTTCATAATTATTAGATTAGTGCAGCTTGGGAGATATTCATGATAAACGCAATCTTTGCGGTTCTTATCACAAACAGTACAGCTGATGTTTGAATGGTGTATGTACGCCTGAGTGATGTATCATTTTTATCAGTCTAACTACATCAAGAGAAGGAGTTTGAATGTGTTTTAGGAGCAGCACAGATGGGAATTAGCAAACAAGTGTTTAGAGAAATATCACAGTGTTTTCTTGGAATAGATTCTTCTATCATGTCTGAATCTCTCTGGTCCAGTTTTCTCTCCACATAGCATAACGATCAGAACAGTCATGCAGACTGAAAGGGCTTTTAAGCTAGAAAGGAACAGAGTATTGCATTCAGAAGTTGCATCTCTAGCCTCCAGATCTGTCACTGAACTCACCTGGGATGAACTGGATACCAAACAGCGAAAGCTTTGTTAACTACACAGAGCTCAATACTTGTACCAGTACCTTAAGGAAGGTAAAATCAGCTATCAAAGCCCTACCTTGAGAAGTGAATCAATAGAAAGCATCCTGCTTGCCAAGTGTTTATTCTTAGCAAACAGGATTGCTTTGACAGGGTTGTTTACCTTGCCACTCATTAAATAATTGTGTATGTGACTTTGCTTTTATGCCGCTTTATAACATTTAGATGTGTCCAATTAAGCGTGAGCTGAGACTTCAATACTATTCTGAGATCATTTGGACCTAGTGATGACTAAGTTTGCCAGTGAATTCTAACAGTCTCATGGAGGGACTAGAGGGAGATTTTTTTAGTTAGTTTAAATTTACATGTATGTTTACCCTTTACAGTGTTCACCTGCTCAGAGTGGTGGAAAAAAAAGTCTGGATAATGTTTTCCCTTGTTCATTTTTTTCAGTTTATTGCCTTGCCATAGGAAAACACACCTATCTCTAGGCGTGATTTTGTTTTAAATGTTCAGAATAGATAATCATTCAAGCATGAGGAAGATGTGTATGATGTCAGGACCTTCTGTGAGGAATAGAGCTGTCCAGTTTAACAGAACTCGTAATTTTCTAAAAATATCCAATACAACTTTCAGAGTTTGCCAGAAAGGTCACTGTTGCTATAATGTTGTTTTAAATACATGTACCGAGGACATATTTATGACTAAACTTTTTCGATTAATCTTGAAAACAGTTATCTTATTTCAGGTATATATAATTTTGGGAGGTCAAAACACTTAAGGATGTGAGTAAACATTTCATATGCTTAGTTTCAGGTGGATGTAACATTAGGGAACAACACAGAACTGTTTGACACAGTGTACTCAGAGACCATCTGCTAAACTCCCAGCTAGATATTTGCATAAGCTCTTACCCAGTTTATACACAGCGGCTTTGCAGACACAGCAGCAAACACTTCCTGCGTCTCTTGAGACTTTTTTGCTAAAATCAATCCATTGCTTGTAAACTGCACCTACCTGGCTGAGTTGGGGGGTGAAGAAGAGGGTGCTGTTACAGATTCATTATATCTGCAGCAAAAGGCGTGTGAAGGCCATACAACGCATTCTTTCTCCTCTAAGTACTTCCATTGCAGTCTATTTTCCCAATGTTGCATTCTGTTAGTTGAAAATGCCACATATAAAGCAGATTGATGCTGTAAAAGGAGAAAAAGGCAACAAACTTAGTGACAACAACATTGAGATGAAAATCTGGTTTTGGTCAAAGATACACAGAAAGAAATCAACAAAATACCCAATGGAGGAAAGCAGGAATATGAAGTTCAAAAATTTGAGGTTAATACACCTCCAGGCAACTGCCCACTTACGGATTTTAAAGATTGGCAGGCCCAAATGTTGCTGCTCATCATGGTAACTAACAGAGATAATGTCAGAATTCTGTAACAAGGACTGGATAGGAAAAAACCCTAGAAAGGAGATACAAGAAATAGAAAATAACTTTACGATTTCAAAAGCTGCATTCTACACTACAAAAATAAAATAATTTTTCACACTGCTATCAGCAATGCGCTGCTGCAGGATAAAATTTCAGAGATACTAGAATGTTTAAAAGAAGATATATGTTTAAGAGAGAGACTAAAGTGATTTTTTTCCTTTATTTTTTTAATCTATTAATTGGTTTAATACATTGCCTAGCCTTCTAGCTATTTTATAATCTGTTTAATTTAGGAAGGAGGAAATGTGGAGACAAAGATCAGAAAAATTCCTTTCAGAGAGTGAAATGATCTCGTGTTCAACATTAGATGATGGATTCAGATTTCTGGTTATGGCACCCTTTGGCATGATCTTTTCTTAACAGTCACCTTTCAGCAGTGTTTCTGTCTCTCTGTTCAAAACAAGCTGAATGAGATTCTTGTTAGATCTTTGGTTTCTTGAGGATTCCTAGGTAATATATGAGGCCAAGGTTGCCTTTTTCCGTTTGTGCTTTCCTATAAATTAACTCTTTATTTTTCTTCCGTACATACAGATATTGTAACAGTAACACCTTTTTCATTCTTGTTTTGTTAATTCTTGGTATATTACGTTAGAGTACTACCATCCATCTAATGCTGTACCTTAAATTCACTGAAAGCCTACATAAATGCAGAATGAGCAAAGTTCCTTAAGTGACATTTGACGTCATGTTTTAGTAGCATCAATTCAGTCTCCTAATGATTGGCTCTCTTAACACAGTGGTGACAAGCCCACCTCGCTGCAGCCTTGGTTTCCCTAACTGAGCATCCCTCTCTAGGTGCCATCCTCCCAACAGCAGTAAGGTGATAGCTGTGCAACCAGTACCTCTGCAATATTTGGATCTTGGTCCCGAATTGCACTTTCAGTAGGTTCAGTCAAATAAACACTTGAATGAAACACCTTATATTAGTGGAGTATTGATCAAGACTGCCTGGCTAAGAAGTCTGTCATTGTTTTTTTTGCCTCTGAAATTTGAGAAGCTGTTTTATCTAGTGCTTGAGTTGTAAACTGCAAGTTACTTGGAACCAGGAATTTTACAAAAGCTCCTCTGATTTTTCAACTTTTACTCTTTGAACTTTAATGATTCTTCCATCTTTTTTCTCCTCTTTGGATGGTTGTTTACTTATGAAATGAATACATCAAAATCCTTTCTGTAAAACTAATTCATTTCTGAGTTGTTTTTCCATGGGCCGTTCACAGAAATATGAAAGGATTTTTAATGAGTCTGTAAATATTTTAAAATATTGTCAATATTCTGTGTAGTTTCAGAGTGCCTGGATCTATCCTGAACATTAAAGAATGACAAGATTTACCTTTTTTTCCCTGCTTGTTATTCCTTTCTTCTGATACAAGTATTACATCTTAATAATATATGTTATGATACAAAAGAAGATGCAAACAAGTAAAACTTTAAAAACAAACAAAGGACAATATAACTAAAACAAAACTCCCTGTATCCCTTTGTTTTCCTTTGGTCTATATCAAATTTCAAACAGTAATCTCTAATTCTCCTAGGCTTGCATGTGGATAATGCTGACACTTTCTTTGTCTGTGTACCTAGAAAAGACAGGTCTCAGTCCCCTGAGGCAAAGATAGGATGCAGATGATTGCTTATATTTCAGTTCTCATTTTTTTTTAAGCTTCCTTTTCTCTTTACAGTCTCCTAGCCGCTTCTTTATTCCCATCAGGAATCAAGCCTAAATCCATCAACACCATGAACGTGGTGTATCCATTATCAGGGAAAACCTGATAATAACCTTACGACACAACCCACTGCTTTAATGGGTGGGGGGTTTGATGCTTCCTGGATTATCTTCTTCAGCAAGTTACTTGCAACAACTAGGAACATTGTCTTGTCTAGCTAAGCCGTGCTAGGTTACTGAAATAAAGTTATCCATAAGAAAGAATATACATGTGAGATTCTATAGGGCACCATGGAAAGACTTATAATCATAAAAGATCTGATATGTATGGCATCCATCAGGTGAAAGTGGGATGGATTCAGTCCTGGAAGCATTTTTTCTGAGACTGCATTTCTTTCTCGAATAAAGAATTCTGAAGACTGCTGAAGCCTGTAGATCTTCTCATCCCCTAAATCTCTCTGCCAAGCATTTGAGTATTTGAGAAATTATGTCTCTCTGTCTATTAAATGACCCTCTCAAGCTCCCCTGTCACACTCTGCTCTATGAGAAATATTATGGATGTCATTTTTGCATACATCATCTGAACTTGGAAAAATGAAAACCACAGCAAAAGGATCTTTCTGTCTTTTTAATGATGTTGTTTGCCCTAGTAACATATAAGGCAACTGCAATAGCAAGATAGGAATTCCTGACTGAAAACTGAATTGGTAAAGGAATTCTTCAGTAAAGTCTTGTGCCATATGTACTTGATTGCCATGAAAGGTTAAACTATACATTAAAATTCCTATTGAGTATGAAGCTCTGAGAAGAGCTTTGAGCAAAATCAGTGTCTCAGGAAATAGGGACCCAAGCTACTTCAGCCACTAGTTACTACTAGGAGAGTAAATAATAGCATATAACCCTTGTTTGTGACTCCACCAGGAACTGGCCTGCACAAGGGATGCTTAGAAAAATTTGACATCTGGTGAGTGAGTCTCAGACCAGCAGAGTAGTGAACATAGGAAAGAGAAAAAATCATCCAGATGAGAAGTGTCCTGTTCTGCAAGGCTCTTGGTAAAATATTTCTTACAGTGCAAAGAATATATTTGTTGGATGCTTTTTTCAATCCTGTGTTATAAAAAAAAGAAAAAAATTGGTTTCAAGGGTTGTATAAAATAGATTTCACAAATTTAGGAGCCTTTAAATCACTGCCAACTGTTGTTTTAAAAAACCTCAAGGAAAATCAGCTTTATTGTGTAATGTAGAGAAGTTTGTACAGGACCAAACTCCCAGACTTTTTATACTAAACTCACACTAAAAGCATACAGGTGAACCCTAGCATCACAAACAGGGCTTTTACTTTTCTGCTGGGATCCAAATATCTCATCGACATATCCAGAAAGAAGTAAATACTGTTGCAACTTTATTGTCTGCCTTATCTGAAATAATCGTGCTTCTGTAAATGTCATCAGAGGTTTCTACCTGTTCAACCGCTTGCTTTTTTTCTTCCTCTTAACAACGAGTCTTGAGACCTGAAAAATATGGTGCAAGCATGAAACATAGTAACAGAACTGAAATTTTAACAGAAAAGGCATTGACATTAAATAGAAATAACTTAGGCAAACTATTCCCTTTAAATATATTTAATGTAAATAATTAGAACACTTGCATTTAAAATCTGTAGTAGCACTGGTGCTGTATTCATTCTCTTCCACTCTTTGAAAAGAAGAAAAATTACTCAACAATTTCACTTCTGGTTAGTTTATTATCACAGTCTGTTTTGCCACAGCATTCTGCCCTTCACTCCTGGTATACGTTCCTTATTAGTACGCTGCAGTGGAATTTTACACAAAATACTAATATGGCTGCTTGCATAGCACCTGTCACTTGGAATTCTATAATATAAACCCTACAGATTCTGATGGAAACTTAAACAGAATACAAATTTGCCAATGCAGCAGGAATCTTTAATAATCTGTAGAGTCTGTAAGTTTTCAATGTTACCAAAATGTCTTTCAGCTTTTTAACAGAAAAGAGAATTTGCTGTAAGAAATCAGATGCAGGTTGAAATTTAAATATTTCCCTAGAATGTAACCTCTCATAGTAAAACACATTATGCCTTTGCTCACCAAATAGTCTTGATTTTTTCCCATTCATTCTAATGCTAAAAAGCTGTAAAATTCAAGTTTTTCATTTTATGAGTGTACCTCAAATTTAATTCAGTCTTGACCACTGTGGCTCCTAAATCGCAAAGTAATCAATGGTGCCTCCTGTAAAATGAACTGAGAAAAGTTTGCCATTTTATGAGCTCACTGCCTGTGCGAGACATCTCGTTTAGAACACTTAGTAAACTCCACTCTAATCAAATTTAGCGTTTGAAAACTGGACTGCCTCTTAATGGTCCAAAAATAGACCAGTCCCTTCTGGAGTACATTTGCCTACAAAGCATTATCTATTGATGTTTTCCTGAAGCAACTGCTTGTCTTTGTCTATCAGGAATATCAGATGTCAGTTTGGGAGGAATAATTTTAAGAAAGCTTGCATTTATAAAATTACAGTGTTAACCCTGTAAATTAACTGTCAATGTATACATTCTAAACCTGTGCCAAATAAGCTTTAATAGGATATATGCAAATTCCCAGAATGCAAATCTAAAACTGTCAGATTACTGATGTTATTTCAAACCTTCTTCCTTTTCTTTCGTAATTTTTCAGTCAAGGAGAATCAGCTCTTCGCAAATCAAGACAGTCTCAAGGGGCGTACAGGGGGATGGAACACAGCTGGCATTTACATGGCACCACAGTGAAGCATCTTTTCTGTGCCAGTGTGTTATATAAGAGATGTTTAAGAAATAATGAAGCAGAGAGAAGGTGACATTAAAGGGGAAAGCATGGCCTGTAGACTTATGAAATGAAATAGTATTGTAGAAAGAAAATGATACCCTATAAAAAAAAGAGATTATACCCTACATCGTAAACGAAGCAGTATTCCAATTTAAAAAATGCATGTTTAGCATGTATAAAACATGCGTAGCACTGAAGTGCATCTTTATAGTAAGGTCATTTAGAATTTTTTATTGAATTTAAGCATCTTATGATTCAATTCAACCTGAGTATTATCCATTTTTGCCTGCATGTACAGCTGAGATTTTAATCTGACACTGGAATCAAAAAGCTAGCTGGTAAACTGGTTTTAGCCACCAGAATTCTGTCAGTTTTCAGAAAGTTGTAGTAGGTGAAAGTACAGCTCAAAATGTCTTGGCTCAGGCTTGGCTGATGGTTGGACTGGATGATCTTAAAGGTCTTTTACAGCCTTAATGATTCTATGAGTCACTGTCTCAGTCTCTCAGCAAACTTGAAGTGATGAATGAATCTTCCTTTATGGTAATATATTTTCTAGAGTCTGCTTTGGAGCATGCCAAACTCTTACTTGTCCTGACTGCTCTGACATACACAAAGTCACACATCTGAGATGTTCTGTGTCCAGAACAGCTCTGTCTGTGGAGGGTGAACCATAAAATTAATCTCAAAGCATCATATATTGATTATAGACTATAAAAGCCTCATATAACTTCTAGAATCCATGCATCTTGACTTTGAAGCCCTGCTGAATTTCTGGGTATGACCCTCCTATAACTGAGGCTGACCCTCCTATAACTGAGGCTGACCCTCCTGAGGCTGACGTCCTATAACTTACAATCAGGTGTGCTCTTTTCAAGGTTACCTTATATTTGGACCTTATTGGCACATTCAAGTCTGGAAGAGGTGTTAGCAGAAATCCCACTGTTCCCCATTCCTGACTTCCTAGTCATTCTTTATCCTGCTTTTCTCTGCTGTACAAAACCAGAAGAAAATAACACAAAGGCGACTGTCTGCAATTGGCTTTCCAAAGGACTTTAGATCATTCTCAGAAAACTATGGAGAAAATTGAATGGTTTGGGAGTAGATTTCCAAGTACAGAAATACACTGGAAAGTCAGGTTGTACAGAACTACAGTGGAAGGACAGGTTGTACAGAAATATTTGGCTACAGACTCAGCTCTAGACAGCATGTGTATTGGAACCGAAATGGTAATTTCTAATTTCAATTATTTGTAAAAATAACATATATAAAAAATATCCCAGATGATTATCATCTGGCATAAACCCCTGACCTGGTTATCTGTAGACTAGAACTTCATCAAAGCAATTTTTTTTATGGTCATACATGTCTGTAAGTTCTTGTTCTCAAGAGTCCTAATTTAGTAGATCATACATGGCTGGTGAATGTCTTTTCTTGGATCATGACTAAATAATATTATTTATTCTTTTGGAATCTCACTGACATGGAGAAAAATTCTTATTATTGCCCTGGTACCTACCTAGCACCTCATCAGCTTGTAAATTGTAATAACAATACATGACTGTGTTAGTGTTGTGTGGATGCCAGATTTACCAAGCTACTTAATAAGAGTTGTGAAGAAAAAGACCAAGCTGAACAGACTGCAACTTTCTTTGAAAACCTTGTTAAACTTTCCACTGTTAAACTCTCTCCATTATAAACTTCCTCTAAGGTCAGGTTTTGAAGCATAAGGAGCTGTTTCATTACTAAAATTTCCAGTAAAAATTTAAACCTCAGAAAACTGATGGCAGTTGTTTTTGAAAGCTGTAAGAACTTTTCTCATAGTGGTACTTTAGTCTATCTTAAAATAAGCATTTTTTTTTTATTTATTTAACTCGGATTTCAGGTTTTCAACAGCTTGGATTTGCTGCTATATTTTAAATAGTCAGACCAACCAATTTTGATTTGAACCCATTTAGTTCAGTATTTGAAATGACCATTACTGGAATTCTTATGGGTTATTTAAGCCTCGGAGTTTGAAAATTTCTATTTAAAATAAACATACTGCATACAAATTCAATTATGCAAAGCTCAAGCTGCAATTATTTGTGCAGCCATCGGTTTGCCAAAACTAAAAATGGGACATGTGTGTGATGTGATTTAATCTGCACAAAATAGGCATTCAGTTGTTTTGAACATAAAAAGCAGGACAGTCAGCATCTCGTAGAAACTGCTATGCAAATAGAGGAAAAAAAATGTATGCACACTGAAGTTTTAATTCTGTCTTACTTGAAATCCAGGTCAGATTTGAACGTGTACTGTTCTGATGTACGTTTCAAGTTGAGATAAACCTTTTTTCATAGTTCTATTTCAAAAAGGTTTTGAAGAAATCATGAGTGGTTGATAATACAATCCAATTAGCATTTTTGTCTCATATCAATTAAAAAAACCAAATTTCAATGTTGGCAGTTTTCTTTCTCCTTTAGAAGCTATTGTTTCCTTGTAAGAATATGCAGTTCAATTCTTGAATAAGCATTTACTTGTATATATAAATATTTCTAATTCCTGCTTTCAACAAGCACTTAAATTGTTTTCATGTAAATATTGTCATTTATTTTGCATGCAGTTGCATGTTTTGAGTACTTTCAAAATATAGCTTCCATTTAAAACCATCCACTGCAAGGCAAATTACATCTTTATACTTCAGAAAGTTGTGTGAGTTAAAATCATTAAATATTCTATACTTATTATATAAAGATAATAATTTTCTCTTTCAAAATCTTGTTTGTAGAAGTTTAATTAGCAGTTGTTTTATACTGCTAATGTATCCTCCTAACATTGCAGTTTCTGACACATTGGAAATCTAGGAGACTGAACCTTTGTGACTTTTGAAATACTATAAAGCATCTTTTACGATTCTCTTAAACGTACAAAGGCTTTTCAAAATATGAACTTTTCAAAGCTTGATTGGAAACATCTGGAATTTTCACATAGATTTAAAAATTAGAAGGTCTCATCTTTCATCCCAGATCCAGCTGTCTGGTTTTTCCTCCTCCTTTTTTGCTGCTTCTAGTGCTCATCACACTCCACTGGAACTGCCCGATTTCACTGAGGTCTAGAGTTTACAAAAAATAACACCAAAATGTGCAACAGAGAGCAAAGGAGATGCAGGACTATAGTAGCCAGCAGTCAGGATTTGAAACAATCTGTGATTTAGGGACGATTTTCACCCACAAAAAGTAGAAGTGTGATGAAGATAAAAAGTATTGTGTTCTGGAAAAAATGCAATCACAGCTACACTAGAAGAGGCAACTATCCTTCACAGAATTCATTGAACAGTTATATCTTCCTTCATATATCTCTATATATCCATATATATCTCTGTAAATGATTCGTGCAAACACGTTTAGGTATCTGGTGACTAAACAGAATCACAGAATCATAGAATCATAGAACAGTTTGGGTTTGAAGAGACCTTAAAGATCATGTAGTTTCAACCCCCCTGCAATGGCAGGGTTTTTTTGTTGTTTTTTTTTTTTTAATAAACCTAACTCTGAGGCACAGAAATATTTAATCTGCCATTCTTAAACTACAATCTAATTCAACAGCAGCTGCAAATTACAGCCTCTTTAAAAATCCTAAACCAACCTTAGACCTACTGAACGTTTTATACACAAATTTGCACGTTTCAAGCCCTAAGAATCCTTGCACAGAGTAAATAAGCACCTCTCACCACTTGTGATTCTCTGCACCATCACGCACACCATTTGCCACATAATAAATCTTCTCTTTCATGTTAAACTGAAATTGTCTCTGTTGTGTATGTGACTCAATATGGTACCCAGCAGAATACATAGTTTCCTATGCATCTCATGGTTCAGCTCTTGTTTCAAAATATTGTGTTCTAGGGTCTTTCGCTATCAATATGGAACTTTTTCAGTTCAGTCCTATGTGCTGTGCAATACCTGTATATGTGTAGCATTAATTCAAAATACGTTATTCACCTATTCCCCGTAATTGTTGCAGAATACATGGTTTTTGAAAAGTACCAAATAAGGCAGTTGCCTGAGAGGATAAGCATTTTCCCAGCCTAAAGATACTTCAAGTACTTGATTGCGATCAAACAACTTTCAGTTTTTCAAGAAATCAGTAGTGGAGACAGAAATAAAATGAGGAAATGTGTGATTCTAGCTCTCTACTGCAACTTCTGAACAACACTCTTGAATTTTCTTTCAAATGAAACCTTACTGGAAGAATATTTCCTTGTGTGAATTCATAAGATAAATTGTTCCCCCACCTTTAAACATGTCAGGTGTTTGCTACTCATCTTTCCACAGATCATTAACATGTGGATTGAGAGAAGTCCTCCTTTCCTCATCTTTGTTTTTGTTTCTTCTACTCCAGCTCCCCTTTGATGTGACCCAGTATCTGATTAACTTTTGAAATTGTCTCTGGAGAGATCATGTGGAATGTTGCTTTTGTAAAGTTCTTGGAAAATTAATGAAAGCGTTGTGCAATCTGTGGAACTCTAGATATACTTTGAAATGTTTTTATATCTTGTTTTTCTTTTGAATACTCACGACTTTGACTTTTGGCATTGACAGGAAGAAATACACTTTATAGGTCTCTAGATCCCATGTCTCTAAATTGCACTTTCTGAAAAACTGGCAATTTCTGTGCACAACACAGAGGCTGAATGCAGGGCTATAATTCAGCTTTGGTTTTCTGCTGATGACATAAACCACAAGAGCTTGTTGGTTTATGAACAGCAGCAATAATAATGCACAGAGACTGAATTACTGCCTGTGTATTTGATTAGAGATAAAGCACTCTTGCCCACAATCCAAAAATAATATGTACTTTTACTGTCCAATTTAATTGTAAACAGGTAAATGAAGACAACTTAAAGTATAAAAACTGAGTTGCATAAAAGGAAAATGACTGACCAGTCTCCAGGAGATTCTGACATACTGAGTAAAACAAACGTGTTGTTTTAGACAGAAAAATCTCCAAATGATATTTAATAAATTTTCTGGCATCTTCTTTCCTGCTGCTCTCTGTTCAGCTAGAAGAGATGTTTCCAAACAGGAATTCTGTTATAACTTACTGGCACTGTATAGAGCTGGTGAAGAAATGTGCTTCCTCTGAAAATCTTTGAGATGATTAGTCACAACATAGCAACACTACCTAAAATTAGAGCCATGTCTGTAACTGCATGAACTGGCATAATATATATATACTGGCATAATAAATATACATAATATATATAGCATCTCCTTGGGAATTAATATTCTTTTCCAACTCCTTCTTGCTACTGTTTTGGGTCTTAGTACTCCTGCACAGATTTCTGAACCACAAAGTAAGAAATAAGCAATATTTGCCAAATACAACAAGTTCTTTACCTCTAGTCATCTTTTATAAGTTCTGGCAGCAGCGAGGGGAAAAAAATCTTGTTTGGATTGGATCTTACTGTCTTCAGCCTAAAGAGGTGACAAATATGCAACAGGCTTAGTGATCCTAGCCCAAATTCACCTTGTAGTAGAATTTCACAATTATTAGCATGAGGACATTATGAGAAATCCTTCAAATTTTCCTCTGTTATATGCCACATTATATTACATATTTTATATGCTATATGCTAGAGTGCTCTTTTTTGCCATTAGTCCCTATGCAATTAGCTACCAAACAGGTATTGGAGCTTGTATGGGAACATACCCTTTTACAACCCAGTATATGCATATATACAACCCGGTATATGAAGGCATTAAGCATCTCAGTCACCAGAATACAGGTTCACCACGTGCTTGATTAGGAATGTCGGTTTGTTAGAAAGCTGCTTTCCACCCAGTCTCTAATCAAATTAATAAATGTAAATACAATTTTTTTTTATAATATATATAATAAATCATATGATCATGAAATTATGAAAGACAATTGAAAGAATAATTAAAAAAACCACTATCCCTTGACTCTTACTATTTATTTACTTAAGTTAGATCCGCATGACTCTCTTTATTCCCTCTGTCACGCTGACTTTTCTGCAGAATCCAGACACTATCACTTGTCCTGTCTTTTTTGCCCACCTAGGCTGCATTAATTAGAGAAGGGCACCTCCTGGAGGAGCATTTTGCCTTTTATAGCTAATGATCTTTTGGGACTCCTCCAAGAAGTCTGGATTTAATTTTTCCTCTAAAGTAATTTATTTCTTTATTATTCAAGTAATAGTCTGGAAACTTATCTCAACTAAAATAAGCACTTTTTTCACTGCTTGGGTGGTGCAAACATGATTTTGCTAGACATATTGTCATCTCATGCACCTGACTGATCATTTCTCAGGAGCAGTACCCTCCCTCCATACCCTGATGAGTCATGGTGAAGTGCCTCACTCAGCTTTAGGTTTTGTATCAACTGTTATATTAACAGACATGCTTGAGAGACACATTTAAGTGGAATAATGCATATAGTTCACTCTTCACTAAAACTAGACATGACAGTAATGAACATCTTCTCAGGCAACCACAAGCTTTAAGTGCTTTACTCTCAGAGACCTTTCTTCTAGGCATTGTAATACCTGTAAGCCACAATCGTGAGGAAGGTGCTGCGCAAGTTGCTGTAAATATAAGTAGAGAAGGATAATGATCTACATAGAAATTAACATCTTCTTGGATACAGACAGAAAGACATGCTTAATGAAACAGTGCTATCACTCATCAGCACGAGGATAAGAAGTGTTCCAGTTAATCAGAAACTGCTGACAACATTTCAAGCTTCATAGAAAAAGAGAGGTTTAGGGAATACAGTGAAGTGATTTGGTTGGATTTTTTTTTGCACAAAACAAGGGACAGCAAAGTAGGAAGATAGCAAGGTAGAAAGCCTGGAAGTGGTCTTTTAAAAAAATTAAAAGTGCAGATGGAGGAAAACATACATCGTGATGAGGGGAAGAAGTCAGTACCTCAATACCAAATGAATGATGACAGACTCTGCAAGCTAAGCAGAGAAAGCAAGCTAGTACAAGGATGCAAAGAAGGCTGAGATGGTCAAAATAGCAAAGCATTAAAACTATCTCTATAGTATATGAGTGGGACAAGAATGTATTTTTCAAGAGGCAAGGGAAAAGGATATTGCTGTAATTGAGATGAAGAATATTGAGCATCTGAATGCGAATATTTCCTGTTTAAATTGAAAGGAAAGGCCATACCCTAAAAATGTTATGCTGAAAACGTAGCCTAGATGGTTTACTGACAGACAGTTGTTATGACTGAAAATGGAGGTAATAGAAGAAGCAAGCTTGAGTGGCAGAGAAAAGTATAGATGGATTAAAAGTGTTTGTTTATTTAGGCCAGGGCAGATACAGCCCAGTGAAGATGGGAAAATATGTGTATAGTTGCAGCAGCACCACATAGCAGGGGTGAGAGAGCACTGTGTATGAAGAAGGTTCTTCAGTCCCAGGCTGCCCCTCCTTCATTAAATTTACAGACAAAACCAAAAGGCACATTAAAACATGCTTCTAGCATTACACAAACTGATGGAGGCAGACTTATAGACTAACCAAAAATAATACATGAAAAAGATAATAGAAAAATATGAATGTATCTGTGTGGGAGAGAGAGGGGTACACGTTCTCTGTCACATGCTGGTTGAATACGGGGAATCGATCCCTGTATTAAAAAAGCTGTTTCATTCTTTGTGATATTTCAGGTAAGAATGCATATATTATGCAATGCTAATTTAAAGTCATGCATACAAAATGTTAATTAAGTGTTAATGTTGTACTGAAGAAACATGGACAAGGCTTTATGATAAGAATGCTTAGAAATACTATGATGCTCATTCAGGAATTAAGTCAGTGAAGTCACTTTTCCCAAGACACACCCCCAACAAATGCAACCTGCCAGAAATGATTCTTAAATTAAAGTACGCAAAAGAATGCTAAGTTTGAGGAAACATTATCTGGTTACCAGTGAACTGTGTCACTCTCTTACAAAAGAACACAACAGTTCAGGAGTATTACATACATAAGAGACATAGCTCACAGAGAAGCAAGGGTTAAGGACCAGGTGCCTCAAATCTGAGAGAAACAGCTTGCCTCATTTTTATTTTAGAAGTTTTGAATAGACTTTTTCATAGCAATCATGCTAATGTTAAAAAATGCAGAGTTTGCTAGCATTATATTGCTGATCTTTGCATAAACAGAGGAGTTATTCAGCATCATTTTCCCAATATTTTTCTATCAGTGCTAGTTCTGCATCTCAGTACCACACCAGTACATGGCTAAATATTAATGTTTCCAAAGTCTATACATAATCTGTAAAGAGGTTTCTTTGGTTTGGATTGATTTGGCTTTGTTTTCGTTTTTTTCTGTTTGTTTAATGTGGAACCTTTAAAAAATGCTGAACTTATGTGAAATATCTTCCATTATTTGCTTTTGAGCAACCTGTGATTTTGGCACTGATCTCTTTAGTGTTTAATAAAAGAGGTTTGTTTCATAGTGCCTAAAAGAAGATGTTTCAGAAACGTCACAGGACATTTGAAAATTACAACCAGATTGGTTCCTGCTACAAATGATGAGAATATTTAAGAAACACTCAGGTTTAGCTTTTCCCTAAGAAAATTCTTTGAATTTGTTCTAAGACAAAACTTGTGATTTCATGGTGCAGTACTCACTTGTAAGGCAAATCCTAGATTTACAGGGTTAGCAGATGCTTAGCTTACCTTTTTCTATAGAGAACTTTTGTGAATATGCGGTTTTCCCTGAAATTGCTGTAAGCATTCAAGAGGCAACTGCTCAACCTGCTCTTCCATCAAGTGCCAGTCACAGAATGTTATTTTAGACATAAACACAGATAACAGAAAAATAATATTAAATCTCAATGGGTATTATAGAACTGTAATTCCTTCCAAGGCACATGTAAAGTCATATGTTATAGATGCCAAATCAAACAGTTCGGCCACTAGAATTCTAGCCTGAAATGATGAAATGATAGGCTTGTATAATTTGAAAGGATTTGCTTTTTCTACCACATGCATAGTAACATTTTAGCCATTTCCTTCCTTTTGCCCCACATCGGGAAATATCAGGGCTCATTAGAAAACTGAAAAATATTATGCAGGTGTTTTTTTTTTTCTTTAGAATCATAGAATAACCAGGTTGGAAGAGACCCACAGGATCATCGAGTCCAACCATTCCTATCAAACACTAAACCATGCCCCTTAGCACCTCGCCCACCCGTGCCTTCAACACCCCCAGGGAAGATGAATCAACCTCCTCCCTGGGCAGCCTCTGCTAGTGCCCAATGACCCTTTCTGTGAAGAATTTTTTCCTAATGTCCAGTCTAAACCTCCCCTGGCGGAGCTTGAGGCCATTCCCTCTTGTCCTGTCCCCTGTCACTTGGGAGAAGAGCCCAGCTCCCTCCTCTCCACAACCTCCTTTCAGGGAGTTGTAGAGAGCAATGAGGTCTCCCCTCAGCCTCCTCTTCTCCAGGCTGAACATCCCCAGCTCTCCCAGCTGTTCCTCATAAGGCCTGTTCTCCAGCCCCTTCACCAGCTTTGTTGCTCTTCTCTGGACTCGCTCCAGAGCCTCAACATCCTTCTTGTGGTGAAGGGCCCAGAACTGAACACAGGATTCGAGGAGCGGTCTCACCAGTGCCGAGTCCAGAGGGAGAATAACCTCCCTGGACCTGCTGGTCACGCCGTTTCTGATACAAAGCAAGATGCCATTGCCTAGCATCATCTAGGCAAGGTAATCTTCATCAAATCCAGAGTTATAACAGATGTCTTTATAACCTGAACCATGAGATGGCTTTTTGGAGGTGTGAATAAAAAGCTTCTAAAATATAGATTAGCAGAATCCAGTCATCATCCCCTTAAGTGTGTAGTAGACCTTTCTAACTAGATGTAAAAGATATATTCCTTCTATTAAATGTCACAGTAGCTAAACAAGCTAATGCAACCGAATAACAAAGAATAAAAGTAAATGTCAGGGGATATTGTAAAGCTGCTATTTATTTTTTCCCAGGGCTTCTGTAATGTCATAATTGTAAAAGTAAACTTGAGAAGGTTAGTTGATAGAAACCCTAAAGAGATATAAGAGCTCTTACAACCTTCTTTAGTGTGTATGAATTATGTAGAACATACTATTGTCCTTGAGCCTAAAATAACCTAAAATACCCTAGTAACCGCTAGAACATTGAAAACTATCACAGGCTTTTGGTTGTATTTTCCCTTCTTAAAAGTCTTACATGTTATATTTATTGCACAGAGAGTGTTTGGTTAGATCTTGGCATTTATGGCAATGTCCTGTATTAGGGATGACTTTGGCTAGAAAACACCTTTAGTGGCCTTTTGTAAGTCATTGAGTAGGACAATCTTCATAATAGGATTCTAAAACAACTGTTACATTAATATTTGTAACACATAGCATTTACAAAAATGAGTTTCATCTTCTACCCATTCTGTAAAGGTTCACTAATATTTGACAAGGATATGTTTATGAGGAATGCTGTTGAGGCTGGTTGACTATGAGAAGCACATTTCTCCACTATAGTGAAGTAATTTCTTATCATAAGGTAGTATACATCATGTTAACAACAGTCTGAAGGATATACATTTTTATTCAGAGTTGTAAATTTTGAGTCTTGAAAAATTTGAACTGAATTGTAGAAGCAGGGCAAGGGAGAGTATAGACTGACTTTTGCATTTGGGGCTATTTCTTCTTTAAACATTTGAAAGGAAGAAAGAGAAAGATCAAGACATTCTTCATACTAGTTTTAAAATGTGGCAATTGAGTTTGTGATTATTTTAATTCAACAGATCTATGAATCCTTTATCACAACAGTTCTGAATTTATTTTAGGATGGAGAGTACCTCTCTAGATTTTTTTTTTTTCTTAGTAGAATGCATTCAATGGGAAATCTCGATGTTTTGACTATGAAAGGAAGAAGCTGGAGAAAATACTATTCCACGCCTTAATACCTATTTTTATTTTACATGACCCAAAGATTAGTTTATGAGAAATATGATGGATTGTAAAAAATAACATTTATTCCTCCTACACTGACACAGTGTAGTTTTGAATACTTTCTCCTATGTTGTACTACTATGCATAATTTCATTGAATAGTTTTCATGCCCAATATCTGAAATGTTAGTAATTATTTTTTAATGTATCTGCTTTAAATTGTTTATTTAGAGTCTGACATAGTGTCATTATATCACTAATGCTATTTGAAGTGTTGGAGTTCACTGCAAAAGGATGGAGAGACATGTTTTTCTGTTAAATATTTTAAGGTAGTGAACCTAGTAATTAGCTGACAACATTATGATAGACTATAATGGAATCTCATTTTAGTTGCCCTTTCTGAGGCAGATCTATTGTAAAGTTCACATTGAACTGATGTTTCTATTTGTCTTCATGGACATTACTCACTGTATTGGCATTAGCAATTATGTTGTAGATCTGCCAGTCATTGCTCCAGTATGAAAAAAGGAAGAAATTACTAGTGCTCTGCAGGTCACCTGCAGGGTAATTGTCATCTACATAACGTTCAGTAGTAAACTAGTTTCTTCTTAAAGAATGACAAGAATAATTAAAATAAAGTTAAAAATATATAATGGCCATAACATACTGATTTTCCCTCTGCTGGAAAAAAAAAACCTGAGACATCTCAGAGCTGTTTGAACATTTGGGTCATTGATAAGTTTGTTAAATACTTAGGTGAGTAAATAACTTCAACTACATCTATGGTTGTATTGATTTCACAAATTAATATGCTTACTTCAACTGGTTTATCTAGTTGACCCCTTCTTGTGGAACCAAAATATTAAAGGAAGTTGAATGTCCTGGAAATACACAGTCTCCTCTCATCCTTATGGAAATTCATATTTAATTATTAATAATGTGGCAATAGTAGATCTAATTCCGTGTGATTTATTTCCCATTTTGTATAAATCATGGATTTAAGGTAGTAATTCCATTTTATTTCTGTTACAAAATCTTGTTTCCTGTTGGTGTTCATATGCAAAATGCTCATTTTCTTAGGATAGTGAAAAAACAATGGTGAATAAAGCAGATGGTAAAATGAAGGTGACTTTTGGCCTATATTTCAATACTAGAGATTTTATTTATTTCAAGTGTATAAAAGTTTAGTATATGATGTATAGAGGTTTAAGTAGTAGACATACAAATAGTATGAGCTACAAATTGCATAAAACCATGTGATTAAAAGCCATGACTCGTGAGAACATTTACCTCCTGCATTCTATTACAGTTAATATCAATTACCAATCCTTCTTTAACCTTTTGATTAATTCTGTGCACCTGGAAACATAATATATATGGAATACATAGCCCTGTAAATGATATAAGCCTCTTGCATCATAATTACATCATGTCTAAATTTCTGTTTACTTGGCTTGTGTATTTTATGCTCATGATATTTTATGCTCATGCTGTTGTATCACATCTGACTTTATATCAAGCCACCAAGAAGGACGAACTCTACCAGTCAGACAGAGAGAGATGAGTAAAACTGCAGCTTCAGCCTGCATTCAGATACCTCAACAGAATTTTACTGCTATTAAACACAGTGGAGTTCTGACTTGTGTACACAGCGCCCATTAAGTAGAAGCAAACTTCATTACCTTTTAATCTTTTACAGACTGCTGCTAGAGTAACTGTAAAATGAGGGTGAAGATATTTTAAAAAGAAATATCAATGTATAACACTTCATATAACACTTCATGAATAACCTTTCTGTCCTGTCCTGTACTCAAATTCATTGGCATGTCGACACATAGATATGTGCGCGCACACAATATATTTATTTCATTTTCCCTTCTGAGAGTTGCCCACCGTTTAATGCGTTCACTGAGAATCACCACAGCAGGTGACTGAAACTGCCACAGTATCACTCTTGTCCAGTTCTACAGAATTTATGGAATTTATCTGATTCTGAAATTGCGCAAGATTCACGGTGCCATAATCTCATGATTCAAATACAGTCAAACTTAATTAACACTGATAGACAACGAAGAAAAAAGTAAAACAAGGACAGCATATCAGGTTATGGATTAAAATTAAAAAAGGTATATTGTGCTTAGTAGAAAGAGTTTTATTGTTTCAGGTGATCAACTGAAATGATAAAGAATTACATCCTCTAAATTGCTATAGTGGTCATGTATAACTAACATTATCTACTATGAAGCAGACCTTAATATAGTAATCTATTTTTTTTAAGACAAAAATATCTTCTTTTTTTTCCCTCCCAAACATGTCAGTTTTATATATGTTCAGACTGGGAATACTACTTTCTTTGCCGCATTTAATTTTGTCCTTGTATACCCTTCAAGTTCCAGACAGATAGATTATTGCTTCCATCAGAAAAGGGATTTGATTAATCACCAGATCATATGTTTTATTCAAAACCAGTGCCTTCCATACTTCATCTAGAGTAAATTAATGAAAAATTCACATAATTTGTGCAGAATAGTATATTAACTGCTTTTTTAAAGTTTTGTTTCCAACCTCAGAATAAAAACTAAAAATCAGGAAAGAAGGGAACTATATGTAGGGTTTTTATTAGTGAGGACTGGGTTGAAAGGAAGTTGAATTTGATCTCTCTTAGACAATTAACTGGCTACATAATTTGACCTTCACTAGTAAAGCACCTGGGGATTTGAAACACCCCTTATCTGATTTTCCCATCCCATATATTAGTGTGTCTTTTACTGCATAGTCTTTTTAATTCTTTTACCTAACGAACAGTCTTTTGGGTTGCAATGATTACACAGTAACATGCTACTAAGGTACATGATATTGGCAAAGCATTGAGATTTTAGGTATCGTTGTTATGGATGTTCGTGTTTTGTAAGTTCAATAAGCATGAATCTGAGTCCTTGGCAGCTGGACAGTGGGAGAAAAACAGCATGAGGTAAAAATACTCCTTTGTAGCAATGTGTTAATACTCAGTTTATGTAACATATTTATTTTTAATATAGCAATGTCAAGTGAAGTCACCTACCATAGACAAATCCTAAATGTTACTAAAAAATACTTTAAATAGCAGCAATGCCTTTCAGCTTAATTCATCATATCTTATCCTTTTGATAAATTATTGATAGATATTTAATCTGTCCATACTGAGCTTACCCCTGTCCTGAAGTCAAAAAATTCAATTACATTGTGGCACCTGAATCAGCTAGCAGCCTGTCTGAACAAAAGCAGGAGAACAGAATTAAAGTGTCCCTACTCTTGATATCCATTTTGAAACTGAACACATCCAACGCAGTGAGCACAGAACATCTGGATAGGAGAAACTTGAGGCTATGTCCTATTAAACCAAATGTATTTTATTTCCTCTGAGGTAGTTAAATAAGCCATATCTTGTAAGAGGTTCAAATTGAGATCACCCACAGTTTGCTGAGGTGTATAAGTGTTGAGCACAAATACAGACTGGGCAGAGAATGGATTCAGAGTAGCCCTGAAGAGAAGGGCTTGAGGGGATTGGTGGATGAGCTGTTCAATGGGATCTGGCAATGCGTGCTTGCTGCCAACTGTGTCCTGGGTTGCATGGAAGTTTGACCAGCGTGGCAAGGGGATACATTCTCTCCCTCCACTCTGCTCTCGTGAGACCTCACCTGGAGTGCTGCATCCAGTTCTGGAGTCCTCAGCACAGGAAGGATGTGGATCTGTTGGAGCGAGTCCAGAGGAGGCCACAGAGGTGATCTGAGGGCTGGAGCACCTCTGCTGTGAGGACAGGCTGAGAGAGTTCAACCTGGAGAAAGAAGGCTCTGGGGAGACCTAAGAGCAGCTTTCCAATACTTAAAGGAGGCCAACAGGAAAGCTGGGGAGGGGCTCTTTATCAGAGAGTTCAGTGATAAGAAGAGAGGTAACAGTTTTAAGATAAAAGAGGTGAGATTTAAATTAGATACAAGGAGGATTTTTTCTTTTTTTTTCTGTGAGGGTGATGAAGCAGCATCATAGTTTGCCCAGGGAAGCTGTGGAAGCCTGATTCATGGAGGTGTCCCAGGCCAGGTTCAATGAGGCTTTGAGCGCGCTGATCCAGTGGATGGTGCCCTTGCGCATGGCAGGGCGGTTGGAACTGGATGATGGTTAAGGTTCCTTCCAGCCCAAACCATTCTATGATTCTATGAGATCAGGCCAGCAAAACAAGTTGAACCAGTCAAGGCTACCAGCCTCTTCAAAATGCTGTTAGTGAGGGGAGTTCTTTAGCTGAACAGCTACAGTTTACTGGGGCAAAAAAAAAGTGACTCTGGCACCATGACTGAGCCCGAGTGTTGTTTAAAAAGTAGTAGATTATATATTGCTCATCACAGATGGATAATTTTGAACAAAAGGGCTTCATTGGTCTACATAACAGTTTCATCCATCTTTTAATTAGAAATTATTTGTTCCTATATAATACGTTGATATATATTAGTTAAAAGCGCTTACATGAAAACTAGGTGTTCCTTAGAAATCAATGTTTAGGCTTTGTTGACTTTCCAAATACTGCCTACCTAACTTGGAATTTATCCATCCCTTTTTTGCTGTGACAGCTGTACCTATTGCAAACACAGAATAATTGCTCTCAGCATTGTACCGCAGATAGTGAGGGAAACTTGTGCCCAATCCACAGAAGAGGAGTTATGACCCGGAGAAGTAGCTTGTGCAAATTTACACAGGTGTGTTTGTGAGCCAGCTGCTTCAAGTATCACCATTCTTTGCCTTAAAATAAGTATTACCCCTTTTCTGCTTTTCAAACAATTAGTTTAGCACAGCTTTTCAATAAGATGAGTTAATACAGGTAACTAGTGACACTGAATATGTACTATTTAGTGGATGTTTGTGAACATATATTTATATGAAACATTTATATGAAAGTCAGCAAATTATTTTCCTACATCTGTTGGACTTGAGCTATTTCCTTGACTGAAATACTGAATGATTAAAAAGAGTTTCTGATGGACTTTTGTTTGCATTACACAATTGTCTTAAGGCTGAGAAGAAAAAAAGTCACAGAAAGTAAGTATGGATCTCCCCACTAGAAGCTATGGAATGAAGGAGTTGTTTGATATTATAAGCCAGAACAACTGGAAAGACACCTTGGTGGGGAAGTATAATAAGACAGGCATATCAAAAGAGCTGATTTCTGGTTTAGGCTTGAAAGACAGGGCCTAGGGGAAGGAGAAAGAGACAGAAAAGAGTCAGAAGGGAGAAGCAATCTCTGGATGTGCTGACAAAAACATCAGGGTGTGGATTGATTTCAAGAGATAGATGTTTTTCTTTACAAATTTATGTAATTAAATAGTATTGATTATAGTAAGTTTGCATTCATAGGTTTTATTCAAGCAGTTTTTATTATTTCTGCATTTTCTACAGGATTTTAAAGATTACTGTGATATGTGCGAACCTCCCATGTTCTGAGAAAAGGTCAAATAAATATATATTTTTATGATAAATCAAAATTTACCAAGTAGAGAGGAATAAGATGACTTATTTGAAAACAGGATACTAAAAGGGTGATGCATAAACTGAGAAATATTAGGGCGTATTTACTACACCTTTTGTAGAAGCACAATAGAAAATGAAAACTTATTGAACTAAAGTACAGTTAAGGTAGCTAATATTCCCGGTTAAGATGTTTTTAAAATATGGTTTTAAAATAGGACAATAAGATACAAACCAGTCTGTGGTTATGAATATATCTGTGCTTAAAATGAAAATTCTGTTTGCAAAGCATTTAAAAATGTGTCTATGTCCAAACTGAAAGAAAAAATTAAAATTAAGTTTGCTAAAAATACATACTAATGTTTGAGGTACCTAAATTTGGGGGTTTGCATTATCATATATAAACGTACGCAGAGTTTTAAAAATAAAATTCAAAGATAATTTTAAAATTAAAACCCACAAATATTCTATTTAGTAAGTGTCCAAAAGTGATGTTTCAACATTGTTATCACTTGGAGTTTTATTTTAATTCAAAGTATCAAAGAAAATGCCCTGATTTCTCCAAGAAGTTTCATTTTAATACAATTTAATAATGTCAGACACCGCGGAAATTTCACTTATTTCTATTTATTCACTGTTGTGTTGCTTTAAGTGCTCTTAAGCATCTTCAAAAACAGTTCAAAAGGAATCTCTGACAGTTTTGTCTTGTGTAGCAGCAAATAGAACGGAAGACTTTAGGGAACCAACACCAAGATAAAGACTTACACCTCAATTGGCTGTCAATGTGGGGAAGAGACTAGGCATGCAGAAACCACTCTTAGACTATTTCTATAGAGAGAGCTTGTGAATGTCATCCAGCAGTCATGCTCCCTACTCTAAACTGGCCTTTCAACCCTCTGGGGAAGTCACTCTTCTCTTCTGTCAGTACATATTAGTAAGACAGAAAAAAACCCCACAATAATAGGAAAGAACACAGCTCTGGTCAATTAGTAACTCAAGGGTAAAATTATAATGTGACGTAAATTCATTCCATCAGTTCTGCCAAATCATTTCTATCTTGATTGCTACAAATAACATGACCATAAGTCACATTATTATTAAAATGCAGAAATATGAGCAGCCAGAGGCATAGTCTGTCTGTACTAGGTACCAGAGAAATATCTATTGCTCTCTAAAGCTTGCTATAATTAGTACCCAAATGACCCAAACCACAGAAATCAGAAGACATTTCCTTCAGAGTGTACAAAATATGCTCTTATGCAAGGATTTCAACACATTTCTCTGTAATTTAAAAACTATTTAAAATTAAATATTTAGAGATTGCTCTCCATAAAAGATATAGTAAATTGTTCTATTTTTTCTGTTCCTAGGGTGTTGATTGTCCCTGAGGTTTTAGACCCCAAAACAGCAGTAAATTCTGTCTATCCATGATTAAATCTCTTCTCTCAAGTATTTTGAAACTATGGCTTGTGTTTGATGCCTTAGTAAGAGACGCTGAGTTTTTGTGTGTGTTGTAGTTTTAGGGCGGTGGGGTATGTGTGTTTAATTACTTGTTTCTCTATGAGGAAAAGTCCTAATTCATCTGAAAGAGGAGAGTGGATTACCAAATACATATGCTTTTTTCTCTTGATTACATAAGTTTGTATCATCAATCTTTAGAAAATCATTTAGCTCATGAAAGAAACAGTTTCAGACAAAGAGAGATGCTCTTGTTCTCACTGAATTAAAAGTTGTATTTTGTTTCACTAATGCAAAATTAGATCTGTATTTATCCAACTGATCAGCTGAATGCCTACTAGCATCCACAGAGGTAATAGGCAAGATGGAAAGTAAGCTTTCTCCTTTCAGTTGGCAAACTATAGAAAAATTACACTACAACAAATCTTCACTCTCTATCCTATGTACTTTTGGGTTCATATAGCTGAGCAAATCACCTATTCTGCCCCACTTCACATTATATGACAAGCCAGACTGCTCAATAGTGCGAAATGAAAAAAACCCCTATATTTTTAGTTAAAATATTGTAAAATAAATTGCAAACAAGTAGAAATTGATAAAGCTTACTTCTTTGATCATGAGTGCTTTTACCGTTCTTTGAATTCAAACAAGATATAAAAAATTGAAATATTTCAAATACAAAATAATAATAATAATAATAAAAAAATTATGTCATCCAACTCCATCATTTAGAAAATGTTAAAATTACTATTGTAATCAAAAATTTAAATCAATACACATATGGGAATCATTTCAGTGCTGCCTAATCTTGTGCACTGTGTTGAAAACTTTGCTCTGCTCTATTCTGAGATCGCCCCTACACAAATAATACTCCTATTTTTGTAACTAGCATTGTGTTTCTACCCAAATGCTTACACTTCTTCTCTTTGAACAGGTTTTCTAGTTCAAGTTCTGGTTTAAATTCTCATCTGTTGATGAAAAGGAGGAAAACAGGCATCCTAAAGTAGCTAAAAGAAGACAGAAATTTAGTGTTTTCTGCAGTTCTAAATGGAAAAAATGTAAAACAATCAAGGACTTAGTCTTTGTCTATCTGCAGAGGAGAGCATAGACACAAGGCTTTGCAGGACACACTTCCCATCACAAGTCTTCTCTCCCAGGGGAGACTGCGTATAATTTATCCATGCTGCACAGACAGGACAAAACCAAGACTCTAAGCAGCTCTGGATCATTTTGGCCTGAAGTACTTTTGAAGAATTCTTTCTGTGTGCAATCAGAATGAATTCTAAATAAGCCAGCCCATCAGTGTGTTCCTGCCAACCACATCAGGCCAGCTACTCTGTGTCAGATAGAAAGTATCATTTGGACACCAACAATTTTCTATGTCATGTATTTATTTATACAATATTGCAGTCTTTTAGGACAAAATTAGAAAATGCAGTCCTAAAACTTTTTCAAAATGGAAATTAGGGTGGACTGCCTTCATAATTTTTCACTTTTTGTTCTCAAGTGTTGTTTCACAAAAGTTCCCAAAATTAATTGATGTTTCTAAGCAAGAAATTCTAATCAGTTAATTGTGGGGGGTCTCTCTGGTACTGGATTTCTCCATTGAGAAATATACTTGCTTGTAATCAAAACCACGTTTTTATAATCAAAGATAATGCCACATAAAATCATAAAAGTACACATAATGAGACAGGAAAATCATTTGTGAAGTGAACTTTTCTGAACCAAAATTATTAAATGTATTTTATACTTCTACTCTTTTGCATCATTAAATTTTTTAACACTTTTCCATATATCTCTCTCTCATTAAGATAGGGATAAAAATAATAATCTTCTAACAATGAAGAACCTTCTCAACAACAGAGGCAAGATACATCTAATGCATGTCAGCATCGCTACTTGTTTACATATACAAACCACGTACCCTCATTTTCAGGATGGGAAATTTGGGTATGGTTCTCCACTTTTCCCAGGCCTGCAAAAACATTTTAAGCTGTTTATGCAAATCTTAGATGAATCATGGCAGAAACCACCTTCAAATAAATATAGATTGATTATTCTTTTGGTAGCTTTGACTTGGCCATCCTGCTACACTCCAGTCCTACCCTCCTCAAAGTGCAGTTTTGGTGTAGTGATTTTTTTTCTGAAATAAGTAAGGAAACAAGCTCATATGTTCCACATTTTACTCCTAATCTACTACTTCTGATTCCTTCATTTCCCTAGTTTCGATGCTATGTCTGGATTTCCAATGCCTGTTCTTCCAGTCTGCTATCTGCTTATTTGGAACCATGATGATTTTTCTCATGGCAATGCCTCTTTGATGTGTGCAGTGGAAAGTAATGAGCTCTCCCAGTACATACTGGTCCTTCATGAAATCTTTGTACAGTACAAGGAAGCTAGTTTTACTTAAAAGTCCAGCCACACATAGAGTGGGGATCTTCTGAGGACATTAAATACCCATTATGTATATGTCTTCTTTTTTCACTCGTAACCTTGGAAACTGTTATAAAGCATTATCTTTTGAAAGTGACATTCCTACACAAGCAGTTCTGTACAGTATTTTCTTCTCTGTCACTATCTGAGGCTGACAGAATACATACCTCTATTTCATGCCAAAGGGACTGAAGGTTTTTTCCTTCTAGAAAAGGCTTTTTTCTTTGATTTCACCATGATCTTCCTTATCTTCTCCTAACTGTTGTTTTTTCTGGCTTACTTTGGTGTAACTGCTACTTTTCATTGTCTGAAATCTTGTATTGGTTAATTTTCCTCAGTTCCTGTTTCCCTGCCTTATTCTTGTTTTACTCCTGTTTTGTTTTTATGTTTCCTGCTGTTTAGCTTTTCTAGCAGTTGCTTTTCTGGCTTATTTTTGTCTCACTGCTATTTGTGATTTCTGTTAAATCTCCTACTGTTTAACTTTCCCAAGCAGTTGTTTCTGGGTTTATTTTTTCCACTTCCTGAATTTGCTGTTAAAAGTCTCCTGTTGTTTATCTCCTCGTAAGTGTTGCTTCTATAGATCATTCTCTTTTCCCTGGCATTTAATATATTCAATCTTTGGATCAAATTCAGGGTTGAATTCAGAGGGCTTCTGTGTGGCCAGGATGGTATAAACATGAAGAAGAGAGGGACCTGGGTCAGTGCTTACATGTTTTCTAGCAAGTGCATCTTAAAATATAGTACAAATATCTTCAAGTTAGCTCCATGCAATGGAAAGTTGCCTTTCGGGGTCTTTTAGTTTGAGTCTAGAAAAGAATTTTCCATTAAGATACTTTTCTTTCATAGTAAAATAGCATGCTTATTCTCTGCGAAATATCTTAGAAAAACGTGAGTTTTCAAGATAGGAATCCTAAGCCTTCAGAATTTCAAACCATAACTGGTGTTTCATTTCTGATATTTAAAATTGTTTTGAACTTTCTCTGATACTTAAAATAAGAACACCCATGCAAGGTCAAATGTTCATTCTTCACTTTACCCAGAACATTCAAGACAGACAATACGGGTGAGACTTTCTTAACAACTCTTGCTTCTGCTATTCCATCTTTAGTAACTTACTCACTTGGCCAAAGACAGCAGCAGTATTCAACAGCCAATATTCAAGGCACTCACTTGGAAAGAAGTCAGTAGTTCAAGTCTGTGCTCCGATAAACATTTAATTATTGATATGAAGTGGAACAGTTCCAGCTGGAAATGCTGAATACCTTGTAAGTAACCACATTTTGAAGTACAGCTGGAAATTCACATGGAGATTCCACATCTGAAGCGATTAACAATTTGCTTATTCTGAATTGGGCCTCATTGCTGTCACTTCTCTTGAAAAATATTTCAAAAGGTTCTGATTTAATCCCAGTGGGTAATGGGGCATGAAAAAGACCCAAATTTTCACAGAATATTTCATATTCATTCCAGAGATTCTAGTCTCTTCTTGGCTAGCTGGCTTACAGTCAGTTCATGATGTGGCATGTAGGTTACTAATTTCTCAATGAATAGTTGACTAGTTTGATTCTCTACTAAATTAAAAAAAAACAGTTGAAATATTTTACATACCAAGGACTTTCATAAATCTTTAATAAAAGGAAATGCATTATATCACGGATAACACTTCTATTTCTTGCCACTTTCTCGTATGAATGGCACTCCTTTGCCTGGCACAATATGAAATATTTATTCTAAGAAAGATTCCAAAGTGTATTTGGATTAGAGTTACATAAGCTATAAAGTAGTTGCAGAAGATGCTAAACACATCTGTAAATCTTTAACATAACTGTATGATTATGATAATATAAAAGTGAAAGTTATTGAATGCTTTTAAAAGTAATAAAAGTATAGAATTCTCCTTGTAGGCACGTTTTTTTATTAATATATTCCCCCTGCAGCCCCAAAATCATTCATTATCATCACTAGAACTTCAACAAAATCATAATTTAAAATTTTGCTCAAAGTTTACAGACTTCAGCAAAGTGTTGCAAGATGATCATGTTCATTCATACAGACTTTTTTAGGTCACTCCAGTCTTGTTTACTAGGACCATAATTAGAACACACTGAAGTAAGTGAAATAGTGTATATTGTTTGCTTTCTGTGCAGTACCAGACAACTTCTAAATTTTAAGATATTCTAACAGAGCAGGAGTCTTGCCACCACCACCCCATTCCTATTTGTAAGACCTATCTTCTGCTGAATCAGTTTATATAAAAATACTATGTATATAAGAAGCTTTGTCAGGATCTGGCACTGGATTGATCACAATGGTTAATAGGATTATAGATCCTTAGCCCCATTTATGGAGATTTAAGTTACTGATTTTCAATAGTTAAAAATAAATTTAAAATCATTTTATTAGGTTTTTCTAGATTAAGGTATGCAAGTAAATCAACATTTTTTATCAGATAAACGCTGACAATAATAATCTCTGGTACAACTCGTCATCATCTGTTGTTTCGGAATCTCCTTGCAAACTCTTTTTTTTTAAAGAAAAGGTTTAATGTGCAGAAGAGAGAAGCAGAGAAAACCATTGTCCTTGCAAACCTCTCTTTTTTCCAATATACTGTATGTTGCTTTGAGTTTGATCCTGATAAAGAGTCTTTTCAGTGTGTGAAAGTCCATTGTGTAAAGGTTCTGTGGATTCTTTTGATGAATCAGTAACCTGATTAGTTATTCCCATTTAAAGTCTGTTTATTTAGTTTCTAAATTCCACTCAGTGACTCTCTGCCTTTAGTCTCTAAAGATGCAACCTACTTTCCCTATAGGGAAATTTATATTTAATTGATATTTTGTCTCCAAGATATTTCTCAGTTTTGTTGGCACAGCTTTCACTTGATGTCCAAAAGACACCTAAGCCTGATATTTCTGAGAGACGAGTAGTAAAGCAAGAAGCAGGGCATAGCAGAAACAATAGCTTGGATAATATCAGCAACACAGATGACTAGAAACAGCTCTTTTTCAAATTTGGTTTTTGGTTTTGTTTTTTTTTTTTTTTTCATTTTCCCATTTTTCTCTAAATTCCCTGACTTCCATCTCTTTTTTAAAGCAGAAAATTGGGGTAGTACTGGGACAGTGAGGAGGAGAAGGAGAGTTATGCAGGACAACTATTTTATTATTTTTAATTAGATTTTTTTCAATAATGTCAGTTTTGATTTTTTTTTAATTTTTCTAATTTAAATAAAGCATTTCTTTTCCTTAGAGAAAAAGAGCTTTCAAATACAAAATGCCAGCTCACAGCATGAACACTGCTAATATGCCTGTCCTGTGAAGCAAAACTATATTTAAGACATCTTGAGCCAGTTGCACCTTGTAGAAGGAGAAAGGGAACTGATTTCTCAGTAGCTTATAATTTACTAATGCAGGAATATAAGAACAAGTCATTGGCTTCAAAATTCAGGCCTGCCTTCTGAGATACTTACCTTCCAATTTCAGCAATGTATGCCTGAGGCATTCACAAAGGCTATTTGCATAATCAATGTGGCACTGGATCCAACCTGTAAAAGAGAGGCTTTTACTCACTTGCAGCTAACAGCAGAAATGAATCTACACTTCCAAAGATGAATTCTTTAGCTGTCAAGACTTTAGACAGCATCACAAACAAAACGTGTATATATTTTCCTGATAAAGGCACAACCACACATACTGGTAAAGTTATGGCTTGAAAGCATATTTTTAACTATTGAAAAGGTCTTTGAACAAGAAAATTGTGAAGCTTTCAGTTTTAATAATGCCCCGGTAAAGAACGAAGCAAGGAACTAAAATCACTCAAAAAACTCATTTCTTATAGCCCTAAGTGTCAAGGGCATTTATTGTGTTCTTGATAACCACAAAAATTGACATCACTGGTGTTCCAGATCAACAGCAGTATATTTACTTGCTATGCTATTTCCTCCGGTATGAGTGAAAGAAGTGTGAAAAGGTCATATAAAGTAAGCTACGGCAGATGTTGACTGTTTTTGTTGGTTTCAGAAAACTAGAAAAAGTCTTTTTTTTATTCTCTTTATTTCAAATGTTTTTCTACTTCTGTACTAAGAAAAAAGATTGGCCAAAGGAAATGAAACTAAAAGTTGTGAGCAGAGGGAGGCAAGGACTCAGTGACTATGGACTTCGAATAGTAACTGGGTGCTCAGTTGCCCTGATTTCCTGTGAAAATCTCTGGCTTCACTTGCTCTAATATTTCCTTGGGTTTAATGAGTAAAGAAGGATGGAAATGTCATTAACTTGAAAACAAGGAAAATTAGAATGGGTTCTGAAGTTGTGAAGGAAACCGAAGACTATTAGGACGGGGCTTAAAAGTTATCTTATGGGGGAAATACTGCAAAATTTATGTCCCAGTTTATCTTTGCTAACTTCAGAATTCATTATTCCTACATATCAAGATTCATTTAGAATTTCTAGTCTGGTCCTGAATGTTCCTGATATCTTTTGGCAACTTCAGATAACTAGCAGCAAAAAATACTAGGTTTATATTTCAAGAAACATAAACAACATTGTGAGACCTGACCTTGAAACCTGAGACATTCTGATGCTCAGCAGGGTAATTTTTCACACTCAAAACTTGAATTAATTAGCTCAATAGAAAATTGTGGTTTTTTTAATTTTCTTTTAATTAAGAAAAAAATAATCCAAGAAGGCAGATCAACAAGAATAACTTAAAAATACAACTGTGTTTTACAGTCCACTTTGATGAAGTTTGCTGAGCAGCTACTTGGCCACCTGGTTGCTTCCCCCATTCTGTAACAACATCTTAGTCACAGCGTGGGATTGTCAAGTCTTGAGGTCCTGTCACTTTCCCCGCTGGGTGACAAGGCACAATTCAAGCTGCCACTGTGCTTGTAAAATCAGCTGCTTCCTCATTTCACTTGCCATTAATTGTTCTGTTTCTTTTGAGCACTTTTGCTAGAGTATTTGTTATTTCAGCTTTTATAATTACTTTATGTAACAGTTCTAAGATTTTTAGGCTAATTCTTAAGCCCTCCATGCCATAGAATACTCTTAAAGTAGTCTTTCCATTTGGTTTTCTAGGTTTTAACTTTTAGACTGTGAGGTTGAGACCATTCAGTTTAGGTGTAGACCTACTATTCCTTTTTTTTCTCTGTTTTTGACATGCCTCTTGCCTTCCATTGAAATCCTCCCAAACACAATCAGGCAACAATGCAAAACCAAGTAGGAGGAATACACAAATCCCAAGTTTTCAAAGGGGTCAATCCAGACTTATCACGCAAAAAGCAAGCAACCATAAAGAGGGGAAAAAAAGGAGTCGTTTCTCAGATCATACATGATGAGAACTATTGAGGTTGCTTACCAGATGATGTGAGTGGTTACAGGTCTTAGAAAACCTAAGCTCTACACTCTTCTGTGAAGTGTGAGCAATTCAAGCACGTCTGTCATTTTTGGAAGACAGGCATAACTACCAGCCAGCAACAGATCAGCTATGAGTATGGACACCTCCAAGCCCCTTATAAACTAAGGCACTCTGACCTAGGGAAGCAATATAAGCCAAATTCTACAATCTAATAGTTAAACTATGCAGCTGGAAAAAGACCAAGGCTTTGTTTCTGGTTCAGTGGATGCCTTATTTATCTTCTATTAGATGGATATTTAATATGAAATCCCAACAAACCAGAGAGTAGAAGGCAGCTCCCATCTCTTCCATAAGATTAAGTAGCAAAGCAGTAATCTGAGGTGAGTGAGGCTGTTCCAATGGATATTAATTTACACTAATGGTACGGCTTTTGTAGCAGAACTATAGTATTAGCTGCATGCCTAATCTGAAATAATTTCCTGGGAGACAGGAGATCTGGATTTCTGTCTGTCCAGGTCATAAACATTTTGAATCCGAAAGGTAGCTGTCAACATTTCAAGTCAGATTTCCAAGATCTAGCAGAGGGGCTTTTCCCTTGGGGATTACAAGGAGAATGATTCAAACATCCAGTTTCAGAAGAGCTAAATGCTCCTGAGCAGAGTCAGGTGTCTTACTGGTTCTGAAATTAGTTTGGCTTTCTGACTTCTAGGGTCTGTTTATAGATATTTTCTCTCTTCATATAGTTTTTGAGCCTGCCTGGGAATCTGATTATCAGGAAAGTGACATAAAGCATAGGTATTTGTATGTGAAATTCCTCAGGGTATTCAGTTCCTCTGTATCTTTAAAAATCTGGCCCTAACGTGAGTCTGCAAGATCAGCAGGGATCTTTCTGAATTAATATAAGAGGTTAGATAAGCTGTGGGCTATCTTGTTTTCTTTTTGTGATTATAAAAGTTTCCCTCAAGCACAGAGGCAGTGGTAGCCAAAGTTTTATTTTAGAGAGGTAGCTGCTAGAAGCACTTCTGTCAAGAATTTTCTTGAGGCATATTGCTTCAACATAGACTTTCCGTAAGCCAAGTTTTTTCTGGCTGTGTTGTGATTTCTAGATTCTGTCTATAGAGATGGTCTTGACTGGCTAATAATAATAATAATAATAATAATAATAATAATAGTAATAATAAGTGGGTGGGTTGTGAGTGGTAGTCTCACTTTGGAAGGGGGGCACCAGGTGTGCTTCTAAATGCCATGTTTAGTGGTGGGTAATTATAATTTTAGGTTGACCATCTGCTGTAGTATACCATTTTTAGAAAAAATACGCTTTTAAAAATATAAACATATCTATTTTCTGAATGTTTCTATGTAATACTCGTATCCAAACTTACAGCGTATATTCTGAAGGATATCTCTATATGGACATCCAGAGGGCTTCCCTCTACATAGGCTACAACTAGCCTTATGACCATGAAAATTAAGATATTTTAGAAAATCCTTACCAGAGTAAAATTTCTATTCACCAGAGTGACTTTACAGCAAATACCATCCACAGTTTGATACCTGTGTGGTGTATTGCAGAAATGAGCATCCTCAGTCTAACAGGAACTTTCAATCCTAACCTGTCCAAAACATAACACAGCCATTGGAGTTTTCTTGTGGGTATTTTTTTTCTTTTCTTTAAGAATTAAGAGTAATTAACTAAAACAGTATTTATTTATATTCAAGATCCTAACTGGCCATAGTGAGAAATACAGACCCTGCTATTTTTAACTTCTCTAGGTCAACAAATTCCTAACATGTGGAGTCGTCTTTCCTTTATTGTAAACAGTTGTTTACTAAAGTCCAGTTAGTTACTCTGGGATAAACTGAGGACTCTGATATCACTGGAGACTGCTGAATAGAAGTCTTTTCAGTGTCATTTTATAAGTGTTTTTTAAATTTTTTTTGGCTATTTTGCCAAATAAATAAAAAATATTTAAATAGCAATGGAATATCACATTTTTTCCCTGTCTGGCAGTTATTTAAGTAGCATTATTCCATGACTGGAATAAATATGTCTGTGAACTGTGATTCTATAGCAACTCTTCTGTTATTTTTTTAGGCCATCATTTCTGCAGGTGAATATTAAGTGGTTAAACATTTTCACATGGCTTAAAAAACAGCCCTGACTCAGACACTGTCTGTGAGAGTGGAGATGTGACCATAAGTTAAGGTTCACCAGGCATTTAAAGTTATTTTGTTCTGCTACGCAACAAAGGGAAAAAGTTGCGGGTTTGTGGTTATTTTGATACAAGAAATAAAATATGTTTTTTAAAGTGCCTGAAAAGAGCTTATGCTGAGATGTTGCCTTTTAGTTTCTACTATTACAATGCTGCTATGAAGTTCAGTTGATGTATTTAAGCCATCCTTCTAAGAAAGAATCTATGAGAAAATAATCACCTCTCAGGAGAAAATCTATCTGCACTTTGATTGGCATTTCTACTTTGTCTTAAAAGAGCTTGCAACTCTGCCCTTAAGGGTTATCATTCACCTTGTCTTCTGAAAAAGTGTTGTTCAGATGCTACTCCAAAATATGTTCACACTGCAGAGAGTATGCACAAATTTCAAAATACTTTCTGCTTATAAGTTCCCAAAGTTAGCTAAGTCAATCCTAGTGGGTTTTTTTTAATTTTTTTTTTTATGAACTGTATTAATTTCTTTCTTTTTATTTTTTGCTAACAATTATCAGGAGGATTTGATGCCTAGCTGGAAATCTGTTTGCCAGGACTTAATTCTGGTTTGATTAGTCCTTGCTTAGACAAATCCCATACTTGTCAGAGAACTCACTGAGGGTGTGTTGACAGGTATGATATGTTATGACTAAAATTCTAAGAGCAACTTTAACTTGTAGTCCAAACATGAGCTGGTATGGGCTACTGGCCACTCTGAGCCAAATTTTCCTACCACAGACAGTTATGTTTAAATCTGATTTTGAGATGTAAAGAATGTTAAAGACCATCTTAGTTCCTCTCAGTTGTGTGATCAGCTGGGAAGTAATTCACTTGCTTTGTTATGTGCAGGAACACCCCAAGGTCTTAAGTCTACCCTGGTCTTCTGATGAAGGGACTGGCTATGAGGAAAGATACAGTAATGTAAAGCAGCAAGGGTGCATTACCCTGGGCTGGAAGGTCAAATTATTCTGAGTCTGCAGCACAGCATCATCTGAGTAATTTTAGGCCCTTCCTGATTTATCAGGGTGATAGATCCTTAGGCCAAAGACTATAAGGTTGTTTTATAATGCAGGTAATTCTGTTGCATGGCCACAATGAGGTGATTTTAGTTCTTTTGAATCATTGAATATGCCAATAAAAAGTCCTGATACTTGTTGCTGGGTAAAATAAGAACTTTCTAGGCTTTAAAGTCAATTCAAAAAGGAAGTTCACACTTCTAGGGTTTGCAAAAATAGACCTCAGAACAAACTTATTTCCAAGTTTGTTTGCTTGGATTTTTTTTTTTTTTCGTTATTCTACCAGTCTTAACATACTATTAGATCAAAGTCTTCCCCAGAGAATAAGTCATAGCACATGTATAGGACAGGTGCATAAATATATCTAACAGATGTTGCAGGAAATAATAAAATTGTTTGAATTTTTTAAATCAGCATAGAAGTAATTCTTCTATTCCTTCTACTGAAAAGTTAGGCACAATCAGCATAGACAGTTTAGTGTTCTTCCCCTAAATTTCCTTTCTAAAAGACAATTGATTTGTGTGTGTGCACATGCTTAATCTAGTTAATGAACACCCTAGCCAAATTAACATGGATTGATTATCCATGAAAAGTGGGTTAACTGAATAATAGCTATTGATACAAATGGCTAGTAGATATTTTACTATATGTACAGCGGAAGGCAACATATTTTGCTGCAAAATAAAGCGCAGTGAAAACAAGTATATTGATTCACATTAAAGCTGATTAATCTATTCGTTAGTGTGATTTAATTGTCTGTAAAATTAGTTGCTAAACAGTAGGAAAAAAACAGTCATTTATTGTAATTGTCTGTGTTAGAGTGAAGGAATGAGTTTATTGAGTGTTATACAAATAAATCCCAATTTCCCAGATATATGTTTTAGAACAAAGGATGGTGTCATTTTCAGTCACAGGAAATGCTATGAAATTATAACAAATAGCTACTCACATTATCATCTTAGTTAATTATCAGGCTGTATTCAGCAGTCCCTGTTATAGAGCAGCCTAAAGTGAAAGCCACGTAAAAGAATTCATTATCAATAGGAAAAAAGAGGACCTAATTGAGAAATGCCAGCCAGTGTCTGCAACCTCAATAGAAGAAAAGTGGACCCTATCACAAAATGCCAACTGTAGCTGTGTTCCCTAATTTTCTTTCTGAGGACACTAAGCAGTAGATTGGATTAAAAAGGAACTGCCAAAGCTATTATCTTTCATTTTCAATAAAAATGCATAGTGTCCAAATGAAAAATACTAGATTTTATCCCCCCTTTCTTGAGAAAAATAGTAGAACCAATTAAAAAAAGCCTGGTTTGTACATCTTTTACATTTTGTGCTTTCTATGAAGGAACAATAGAACATTAAGTCATTAAAAAACTGAAATAGCAAAATAAAGTTCTCATGAACTGCAAATGGAAATGTAATGAGGGAACAGGACATCAAAACAAAATTAAAGACCAGATTAAAAAAATGGCCACCTAGTATGTATTATGTACCTTTCACTAGATTCCTCACTAAAAACGTTGCTTTTCCTCTAAAAGAGAGGGGAGCAGAGGACCTTTACAAAATGTCAACATCAAAACCTAAAATAGCTCTTTTGTTTCATTGAATTTCAAAGTAAGAATAACCACATCCTGTAGTTTCTTAGACCAATCAAAAATGGTTTGCCCTGCTGTCTCAAATTACTTGCACTCTTAAAATGGAAGGAGAAATTACACATAAGATCATTATTTTCTTTATTCAGAAAAATACAGAAGCCTTTGCTGGCTACAAGTTATAATGTGGCAGAATCCAGGTAGAGGTGCTTTGTCAACAGTTCTCATCACACATTTTTTTCCTTCCTAAGAGCTTCCTAAAACCAAGCCTTAATCTGTGGTATTATGTCACAGGTTAAAAATTGTGACTATTTCTCTTCTGCTTCTAATTCATGCTATTTCAAAGAAATTCCCAGTTTCTGGACATCCCACAATCCCACAATTCCAGACCATCTTCTAGGTGCTCCCAAGATCACATACTGCCAGCTGCTGCATGAATTTCATTTGCCACTTCAGTTTAGGTATGTCTAAATGCAGAGTGCCCTTTATCACTTTGCAGTCACATTACCAAGGTGTAAGTCATAGAAACAGACTTCATTTCTGCAAGAAATGCTGCAAATTCATTGACCAGATGTCATGAAATAAAAGACACACTGCTCTGTGCTCGTCCAAGATCAGCTGGGAAGCAAGGGCATTTGCAGATTGTAAAGGTGAGTGGACAGTATCTGACAACTTATTCAGTTGATGCTGTGTTTTTTCAAAAATCCCTTTTATGATCCCAGCAATCTGCCACTCCCTCTTTGAGTGAAAACAAAATCTAGCTAAGCACATGCAGCTATACTCTGCCATTCTGCAGCAGAGCAGTGACGCATAGAGAATTACAGATTACTCCTGACTGCATTTCTTCTCATAATGACCTTGATTCCCTGTCTTTATCCATTTCTTAAGTAAATGTACGCACACAAATCCACAAAGGACATAAGAAGTACTGTCACTGAAAGGGAAGTTTTTAGACAGGTATGAATTCCTGTAAAACCGAGCTGTAACTTTGACAAAGAGATACTTTCTCCTTTTCTGAGCCCTGAAAATAATAATTTGTTAAATGAACTTTTGAAGTAACATTAATGAGATGCCCATTTCTGTTGAGGATGATCCTCAACACAGGAAGGATATGGAGCTGTTGGAACAGGTCCAGAGGAGGCTACAAGAATGATCAGAGGGCTGGAGCACCTCCCAAACGGGGCCAGGCTGGGAGACTTGGGGTTGTTCAGCCTGGAGAAGAGAAGGCTCCAAGGAGACCCTACAGCGACCTTCCAGTACTTGAATGGGGCCCAAAAGAAAGCTGGCAGGGACTGTTTACAAAGGCTTGTAGTGAAAAGACTAGGGGCAATGGGTATAAACTGGAGAGGGGTATGTTTAAACTAGACATAAGGAAGAATTTCTTCACTATGAGAGTGTTGAGGTGGTGGAACAGGTTGCACATTATCTCTCACTTGGTGTTGAAAAGTCATAGTAATAGTGTCAGGTCTTACTAATGGCAGATAGCCAATAGGCTTGCACTGTATACACCACAACACTCTCAGAGCAGCTGTCTTTACTCTTAAAAGAATAAATAAATAAATAAAACTTTTTTTTTTTTTTTGTGGTGAGAATTAAGTGGTAACACCCATTGTCTGTGCAGTTGTGACAACATTTGAGATACTGAGATCATTTTGTTTATGCCAATTGTTTAGTTGGTGGTGCACATGCATGTATCATCTAATGCAAATCCTCATCAATCTGTTGCTAAGCAGTTATTGTTACTCTGGATGCTGATAAATGGTAGCTACACAAAATAAGTAAACCAGAAAAAAATATAGTTTCCTGAATTGTAAAAATATTGCTCTCACATGGTATCTTCTCTTCTTAGCATGTTTATCTAAATATCTATTTTTAAAATTTAGATCCTCTATAGAGAAACTGCAGGATATAAAGGTCCAATATCTATCTGTTAATCTTTTTATAGGTTTCTAATGTTGGGTGGGTGGCTTGAATGTAAGACAGGATTCATGTTGACTTATTCAAAGTCTACTTGTTCCAAGACACTTCTTTTCTTGATCCAATTGTACAATAAATACAGAACGAAGGAATTTTTGAGGTCCAAATTTCTGTCAGAACTGACAGTTTAATAAGAAACCATGGTTCTCAGTTACCTCCCTATTATAATTTACACAATGCAAGTCTTTGAAATGAGGACTGAAAAGCACAGGCAGGCTTCATACTAAGAGGCTATCATCTTCATTTAATCAATATTATAAAGACAAAAAATCACAAAAATTATGTTCTGTAAATGCCCCTCTGTAGTACTGGAATAATGTTTTCATGAATGGAGGTCTTTTTACACACATTCGTTTGCATAGCACATAAAAAGATGGGTTACTACATCTTAGGGGGAAAATTTCTTGTTGCTGGGGGAAGGTAGCAGTGTTCTCTCCACACACTGCACTCACATGGTCACCTATCTACTAATTGATTAATTGACCGTCTATTAGATTTCTGTATTGTACTCTACTTTCCAACAAATGAAATAATCCTATTCTCAAACTGTTGCTAGTGGCAGTGGAGGTTCGGTCTGTTTCAGAAGCATCTTAGTCTGAGGAGAGCTATAAATAGTGGCAGGATATTTTTTATGAAGCTTTACAATGAGTATCATAAATATCTGATGATTTTAGTTTAGTCTTATTAAGATATTTAATCGCTACTGATTACATGGCAAGTAATAAAATTGTATCTGTTTAACAGCTGTGAAAGGCAAAGTAGGTATTTATTGTATAGGTTTCTAATATTAAGTAAATACATTCAGTAACATCTTGGGGCTTATGTGTTTAACACACACAATCGTTGTATTTTACGTGCTTTTACCTCCACTCAGAATCATTAAAGGAAGGAACACTGGGCAAATTTAGAAGAGGCTAGAAATGAAAACCACTTGTGGACAAATACTCCACTGCAAAAAGTACCATGAGATCAGACTATGTTTTCCTGAAAATCTGTGATAATTACTCAGTCTTTAACTTGCATTTTATAATTTACTTTCATTTAATCTCATTTTATCATTTAATTTCTTTTCATGCAGTGTCATTTCTGATGAAGAACCTGTTTTCTTTGACTCATATTTTAGGGCTTTTTTTAATTTTCCTTTTAAAGCTTTATCTGTATCATACTTGTTCTACAAGTCACAGGACTGTAGTCAATATGGAAAAGACTATTAACAGTGGTTTAGCGACTTACACAACTTTTTTGCCTCATCCCCCATGGTATCTCTCTTGTATTTTATTGCTAGGGTTTTGAGAGTAGCAGAATGACACCAGATTTTTTCACATAAGTTTTCTTTTCTCATGCTTTTGCTTTGCTAAGACTCAGACATCAATTTTTATTTTCTGGAAAACTCAGTCCATTTAATTTTTTAGAACACTTAGCTTTCATTTACAGATGCTAATAAATAAAATCTCATTACTTCTTTGCTGAAGAAGAGTACTAACCTTTGTATAAGGGAATGCATTCCCTCAACTCTCTAGTCATCGTGTTTCAGGTCTGAGAACAGACGTGGTTTCTTTCCTGGTAGCCCCAGTACTAATAATGAGTAATTTTGTGCTTCAGGCCGAAGGCAAAGGAGCACCCATGTGGAACTCTTGTAGGATTAGATGCTCACAGGACTAGGGGGCTAAGAACCCATTCTGCCTTGATCAAGGCTTGTTAGGGATTCAAACTAACATTTAATGGAGTGCTTCATGATACAGGGATTTAGGGAAGTGCTTTCAGTTAACTGCCACTTATTTCTTGTTCTCTCCTCTCAAGTATGCTCCTGGCTCAAGGGGGACATGTCTCTTTGATCAACTATGCTAGGTGGCTTATATATCAAGAACAGCATAAGTTAATAAATATGATTTTTGAAATGCTTACAAAGTTTCCTGGAGTTTGAAGCCAGAAGGGACCCTCAGATCATCTATATCAGGTCATTAAGTTTTACCAGGGCTTTAGTCTAAACCTAAAGGTGTTCATTAGACCAAAGAATTTTAGATCTCATGAGGTTTAACTGTGCTATGGGCAAAGACTGGAACTAATCCCTAATGCCCTTGCAATGGTAGGAAATTAATTAGATGAAATATGCCTGGATGATCCTAGAAAATAATCTCACATATGGCACTGAGGAAGGCAAAACAAAAAATAAAAGTCCAGCTTCAATTTCTAATCCCTGGATTTTGTTATAACTTTATCATCAAAGATAGAAAGCTCCACATTACTGGAAATCTTTTCCTCCTCTATCTACCTACAGTGATCTCATTGCTTTAACTTTTTTCAATTTAGCCAATTGAATACACAAAACTTCTTAGTCACATAGCAAAGTTTAATTGCCACTCTCAGGATCATCTTGGTAACTCCTTTTTAAATTCTTTCTAGGATTTCCACCTGCCTTGTGTCTTTTGCTGTGATCTTACCACAGCCAGTTCAAGTACCTTACTTGACAAAGTTGCACACAAAGGAAATAAAACTTCTCTCTTTTTACCCCATCTTCTCCTTATACCTTCTTGGGTCACATTTGTTGTGTATGTAACAGCGCTGCACAAATGGGATCATTATCTATAAAGACCCCTAAGTGTGTATTGAAGACACAAAGTGGGGCAAGCGTTTATCTAGGAAAAATTCTCCGGTAATAACTTGAAATTCTGTAATGAAGGAAGCAAACATAATCCTCTCCCTTGCCAAGACAACTGTACTAGAGATAAATGCAGCAATAGTAAATGGACATTTGTAGACATTTTATGAATCTGCTTGGTTTGATGCATTTAACTCTACATTTCTCAGCAGATTTCTTGTTCTATTCTGGTAATTGTTAATGTTCCAGCTTTTTTTAATTGCAACTTTCAGTTCAGTTACCTTTTCCAACTGCCTGAATCTTTGATTTCAGCCACTTGTTGATTGACTTCAATATCTATTAATAATATTTTTTATTTCTTTGGTTTTCCTGATATTATTCAGAATTATAAATAGTATTTACAGGCTTTGTGATTTTTGTGAATGTGTGGGTGTTTAACTTTTACTGTGGGCTTTCTGTAGATGTCAGAAGGATTTTGTCCTTTGGTGTAAGCTGTATTGTTGCTTCTTTCCTTTAATGTTAATTGCATGTTTTATTGTCACTGTTGAAATGGATGCATTCCTTTCTGTTTCCCGCTAGTGGTTAGGGTCAGAATACATTTCTAAAGATTTGGTCTCTCTTTTGAGATCTTTCTGAAAGAGAGATGTAGAGAGGAGCTGCTGATACTGATGTTGAACTGAAACTTTGGAAGAAATAGTGAATAAAACTGGACTGAAGCCAAGGCTGAAACACATTCTAAACACATTTATATGCATGTATCAGGCTTTGAGTATTCTGCAGCAGCCTGAATATAAGGTCTGGTGCCTTTGGTTTTTTCCTTCCTTTGTGTACCACATGTTTTCTTGGAGATATGCCACCAGGAGCAGAATCTTATTTGATCTCCTAAGATAAGCAATATCAAGTTAGGCTGGTGTTTGAAAAGACGGTATCCCTGAGAAATCTTAGCTGTTGAGAGTGGTGAATTTCAGTATGTGCCATTCTTGCTGAACATTTAACCTGGGTTTGGTTATATATTTTAAAAGCTTGATCTGAATTTGAGTTGCTAGAGTTATTTATGTCCAGGTGAGTCTCATGGAAGTAGGGACTTTCGTGATGCATAGTTCTGTGCTCAATAGGGCAACATCCTGGAGCTGGTTCAGGGAGCGTCAGCATCAGTCACACTCTGATTGATGCTGGCATTGGATAACTGCATGTGTACCCAATTTTGATTAGCTTTGAAGGAGAATAGAAAGCATGCTGCCTTTGATAATCCTTCTAATCCACTCAGACTTCATGTGAGTGACAGGGCAGCTGTTAAGGGTGTGAGAAGCAAACTTGAAATTGTGATAGAAACTTTCTACTGCATCTCAGCCTTTGTTCACTCCAGTTTGGATCCTCACGACTGTGTTCTGATAGAGTTCTTAGTGTTTCTGTGTTGTTGTCCTTTGCAAATGCCACTTGAAGGAGTTGTTTGGTCAATCAGCCTGTTTGTACAAGCTAGAATTCTTCTTTTTTTGTACTGCAACCTTGTATCTTCCACAAATGCTGAAATATTTCTTCAAACAGAACATTCAACTCCATCCATTTGATTTGCAGAAAAGGCAGTGTCTGTCTACAAAGAGATATGGGTATTTCACCATAGGATAGTTCAGTAAGGATCAGCAAGCTTTCAGTTATATAAAGTTTATACCACATAGCATGGTTGCTTCAGTGAATAACTTAGTGATTTAAGGCCTGGGGGTTTATACCTAGTTGGTATCTACATGTTTCATTACATCTTCCAGGCTGAGAGCTATTGGAAATAGCACTGTTTTAAAGAAGATATGAGATTTGGGCACAGCAAAAGGAAGTGAGAAGCTCTGAGTTTCTGAAGTCTTTTTCACAGTTTTTAAATGGAGATTCATTCATGGATGTGTTGATTTCACTGAAAAAGCTGTTAGAAAGCTGTTTAGAGAAAACAGTTAACAGACTCTCTGTCCCAGTTGGCAGACATGGATAAAAAGTAGTCAAAGTTCAAGCTCCAAATGCAATTCTTTTCCTCTATTCTAAAACAGGCCCATTTTGACTTTGAACACTATTTCTAGGCTTATTTTGGCAAGATGGCTGAGAGAAGATGACACAGACGCCCCAAGTGCAAAAATCTATCCTGAATGGCTAAGGTCAACAATCATGCTTCATTCTTCAAAATTATGAAAAGATAATGTGCTAGTAAAAGACAAAGAGTCTTATTAGTGAAACATAATTGAATAAGTATCAAAGATAGAACAATTTCCATCACTGCCTATAAGAGGAAAAGGAAGAGGTTTACGTCAGGTGTGCTTTTCACTGTTGAAGGCAAAAATGAAAAAAATAGCAGATGAGATATTTATGATTTACAGCTCATGCATGTTTGCAGACCCATGCAAGCTTAGTATGAAAATAAATTAATTGCTAGCAACCTAGTTCCAGTTTTATGTGTCTTCATAAGCCAGATTCCTGAATCTTCGGTTTCAAATTGCTTTAGGAGAAAATTTCAATATTAAAGTGTCTTTACATCAGATAGGTGACCTTTCAATACCAAGTGAAATAATAGTAATGGAATTTCCAACAATTGGCAGAGGAAAGGCTTAGCCAACTGACTCAATTGCTAGTGAAGAAACAAGGTTTGTAAATCATTAATAATGCTGAGATAATGCTTCGAGTATATTGCTGCTCTTTAGAGTTTACATCATAAAAACTGTGTCTATTTGGAAGTTTGAAGACCAGTTAATTATTCTTGTTTCATATTTCAGTTCGTAAGTATAGGTATGCTTCCAGATTATATTGTCCTGTTTAAAAGAGCATCCTGAGAGTGTTAAAATGCGTAAGATCATCCTCTCTGTACAGTTATTCTCTATTTCATTCAAGTAATGTTGGGGATATTTTCTCCAACATTAATTAATAAACTCATTGGTCTTACCTCTTCAAAACCACTACTCCCTTCATTACTTAATCCTGATGGGAATATAGAAAAATTACTTGTATTGTACAGAACCTTACCAATTCAGTCCCATCTTAAGGATTACAACATGGAAATGAACTATCCATAAATATTAAAAATTATCTGCTTCTCACAGATGTTCCCTCTGCTTATCATCTGCAAAATTTCTGGATCAAATGTTCAATATGAATATGTTAGTATCCACTAAAGATTGCTTTTGGCAGCATATGTGTTGATATCAGCAGGAAATAAATAGGAAAACATTAAAAGGTATAAAACTTTAAAACAATAGCTTGAAGGTGTTTTATAAACTACAGATGGCTTATATCGTTCAAGTGGATGTCTGGTGTAGAATAAGAAACAGAGGAGACTAGGAAAAAAAAATGGAAATGACTGGAAATAATGGCTCCCATGCAATATGTTGTATTTAAAGTCGAGATAAGCAAAATGAAAATTGCTGCTCTTTTCTTGTACAGATAGTGAGGCAATGTTAGTGTCTCTGAGAGTGGTCCACCATTTTTTAATATAATACTCTGTAGAATGAAACGTGTCACTTTGGATCCTCTCCAAAAGGGTGACACTGTCAACAATAGTGTGATCATTTTTCTGTGCTCACTCACAAGTCTTAGCCATTGACTTTACATAAAGAAAGCATTTCTGTCATGTAGAAGAACTGTCAGTCTCTGTATATAAAATGGGAGCTAGAAGAAGCAAGCTTTCTTGTTTAGAATTACCAGTGTTGATAGCGCCAAAGCTACTCTCTGTTTCTGAGGCAAAGACAATAGATGAAATCTCTTTGCAGAAGAGCCATTTGGAACTGTTTATTCAGAAGCTAAACATGACTGAATATGGATAGAACTTACAGGTTGCAACATTCCTCTCCTAAAACACCCCAGCACTGTGAACTCATCACTGCAGGCAGTAAGAATGGCAAAGGAATTAGCAGTGCCAGAGAAAACGAATGTCAGTGAAAGAGCTAAGAGGAAAGCACATTTCTGGTGTTTTAACAGTCATGCTGGTATGAGCAGGATGGAAACATTGAACAATTGCAGTGTTGATAACTGACAGATATCCAGGACTGCATTAATGATAGAAACAAGATCTAGAAGTTGGAAAAGAAGAGATACACAGTGGGCACAGTCAATAAGACAATATACATTCAGGAAAATACTGTATGACAGCGACATTTTGCTCAGACAAAATTAACACATGCTCCAACATAAGAAAAAATTAGACAAGATGTTTGTTGCGGGAGGGCACGTTAATGATTAAAAAAGATATTAATTTGTTTGGTCATTAAACCTCTGTTATGTATCTATCTAGAGAATGAAGAGCATCTGCCTCTTTTGCCTGGTAAAATTGCAACACTGGTAATTAGCATCTCATTCCTTTTCATTTTCTTGTTTTCATTTCCTTTTTGTAAACTATCGTGCAGCTTACAACAGCTGTTTTGTTTCACTGTATTTGTAAGTGAGATGAAGTGCATGCAGTGTGCAGTCCACAGTTTTGTATACAGTTAGGTTGATTAAAAGGCATTGCAGACCGGTGAAGTGACCAATATCAAAGAGGACCTTGATGATCATCACTGAACTTGAGCAGTTTGTATTAAGATTTAGTGTGACTTATGAACCTTAGACAAATATTTTTTCTGAGGCCTAAATCAAGGCTGTCAGTGGGTTCAGTAGCAACCATTTTCCCTGCTCTCCTCCTCAAGGACCAGGCATTTAACGAACAATTTGGGAAGACCACGCTCTTGTCTGCTCGGTGCTCCTCCGATGCAAACAAAAGACAACATTCTGAGATGTGATTTTGATATTATATAACCACTTGCCTAGGACTTGTGAGCAAGGTTTTTGCATTTTTTATGCATTCTTTGAATTCAGCTTTACAAGCAAAGGCACTTTAGATGTCTCGAAGTTGGTGACATTAGCAGTACTGGTTGGATTTACTCCTGTAGAAAATCCTTTAGCAGCTGCACTGAGGGAGAATTTCCTTTAATAGCTGACAATATATCATGTCTCCTGATCTCCAGTTGTTACAGAGAGACAATAGTTTACTTTCCTCACATTAACAATGTATTCCATTCTGTTAACTAAATATGATGTCAAATCAGCCATTTATACATGCCAGAATATGTGTAACCCAGTGCATGAGGCTAGTGAAGGAACGAGTCAGTCATTCACATGTCACTGAAGTCTTACTATGCCATCAAAATAGCACCTGGTGTCTGATAGTTGCTGTCTGTTGGGAATCAGTCTCACTGTAAGACCTTTTATCAGTTTGCTTCTTTGCAAAGATTGTGCAGTCTACTTACCTTTCAGTACCAATGGATTCACCAGCTTACAGGGTCACTTGAAAAAGAAAAGAGAGTCTATATTAGTTGTATATATGACCTGAAGTCCTCACACCCTCATAAGTGGCAGCTGGGACCTTCTTTTCAGACCGGACCCTCTTAATCATAGAATTGTAGAACCATAGAATGATTTGGGTTGTAAGGGACCTTAAAGATCATCTAGTTTCCACCCGCCTGTGATGGGCAGGGACACCTCCCACTGGATCGGGCTGCCCAAGGCCCCATCCAGGCTGGCCTTGAACACCTCCAGGGATGGGGTACCCACAACTTCCCTGGGCAACCTGTTCCAGGGTCTCAACACTCTCATGGTGAAGAAATTCTTCCTTATGTCTAGTCTAAATCTGTACCCCTCCAATTTATCTCCATTACCCTAAGTCCTATCACTCCAAGCCTTTGTAAACAGTCCCTTCCCAGCTTTCATGTAGCCCCTTCAGGTACTGGAAGGTCGCTATAGGGTCTCCTCGGAGCCTTCTCTTCTCCAGGCTGAACAACCCCAACTCTCTCAGCCTGTCCTGATACGGGAGGTGCTTAATACAAGGCTGTATCTTAGAAATGCCAGAAAGGAATGAAGCTGCACACTCAGTACTGGAGCAATTGTTGCACAGGCATGGACAACCACAGAGGCTCCTACCTAAATGCTCAAAAAACCCTCCCTATATTAGGAATCGTGCTACGGCTATTTAAGAGAGACATATTGAGATATACACAGGAATTCACAGTATACCTAACCTCCTTCTAGAAGACAATCAAAATCACAGCTTCAGAGAAATAAAAGTGCCCAAAGGATTTCATCTTTAGTTAAGCTTTGGACAGGTGATACATTTTCAAAGGTGAAATTTTTATTTACCCGAACCTGTGTTCAAGTGGTATGTTTACTAAATTCCACAGGTAGAAAGAGTACAAGCAAAACAAATGTTTGTCAATATAAAGCCTTTGCAAATGTTCTCCAGAGAAAGGCCTTTGCGTCAGTTTAGTCAGGCAAAGCAGTCAGTGGATTTGATGGAAAGGTACTGAATTCCACATTCTACCATTGTGAAAAAAAACCCCAACAATATTTTAGGCTAAGACAAAGGTGCAAATGGGGGACACAGAAAAGAAGTTTTATTTTTAAAATATTGTAAAAAATGCGTTAAATACCGCTTTGAAAATTACTTGGGGACGGTGGGGAAGTGACCAATGCTTGCTTTCAGGAGTCCTAGATTGTTTCACTGTGACTATACACTGCAAACCTGGTGCTTACTAGTAAATCCCAGACCCAATATCCCAACAGTACAAAGTAGACTTCCTGGAGAGCACCATGACTGCTTTCTGGTCTGTCTGCATACTTTCCCTGCTGAAGTAAAACCCTGGTGTGGTAGGTGAGAATGGCCTGTAACTGTCTCATGCACCTTTGCAGTTAAAGCATAGCTGGAGTTGTATATCTGGACCCAAGAGCTCTCTCTGCACTGCTGCTTAGACCAAGTGAATCAAATAGGCACATGAAATTATTTTTATATATTCATAGCTCTTATATCATACATGAGTGACAAAAGTCACTAAGTACTACACTTAATGTTGTACAATATATTTTGTTTTCTCATGCTACTCAAGAAAGAGAATTCCCTATAGGTAATTAAGCTGTAAGTATGTGGCAAATACTTGATATGGTAAATGTTCCTTTCCATGTCAAAGGCAAGATATACGATAGGCTGGCTAGAAATCTCAGTCTGTGTTCTTTGGAATAGCAATAATTTGATACAGTTAACAACGTTTTCAAAATGCTGAATAAAAAAGACAAGTTAACAAAAAATCATGTCCAAGTTACCCCACATGTTTTCATTCCCTTAATAATTTCATGTTTACAAATGAGTCAATGCAACATACTACATTCCTTGAAATACTTCACCTGGAATTCAATCTAAAGGACTACAGATGTATTGTTTTACTGGCTCTTAATGTTATATTATGCATGGCTCTTCACTTATATCATCTGGCTTCCAGTTTTCTAACTGTGGTTTATACAAGCACAGATCTATGGCTCTTTAAACTTTACAAAATAAGAAATATGTAGAAAGCTTTTATTTAAGTGGAATGAAGGTTAGAGGGATCTATTTCTGTAACAAGAACAAGTGGAGGATGCAGACAATGTAGACTGACCTCGCTTATTCAATATGTAACTAAAGCACAGACCCTTAGACAATGAACTAGAGTGCCTTATGGTAAATGCCTCTGTTTTGGGATTGTTTTTTACTGTCAGTCATTACTTTTCCATTCTCAGATTCAAGGCACCTTCTGCCTCCAGGCACTCAAAGAAGAATCCTGATGTCCCAGAATCTGTGACCATCATTGACTTCACTATCTCACAAAACACAGCTTAAAACATGACATATGTACTTTCTTGTACTGCTTTTGATTCACACTTTAACACAAAGCTTACTCTTATTTATTGATTCTTAGCACCTTTGGGGGCAGATTCTCAAACCTTCTGCTGCCTGCAGCACTGCTTTAGCAGAATGAAGAATGAGTTAAGCTCTCCCTATTAAACTATGGGGCACAGACCCATCAGAGCTATGTTTAGTCTATGAACTGAGCCTGTTTGCAACGTCGCTACCTTCCTTGCAGTCAGAAATGAGATCTGGATTCCTTTAAAGATACATTCAGGTCCAAATACTGATGCACCAGCACTTGGTAACATCTCCGTCTACCCCCCAATTTTAGAGACATACTGTGGCAAATTGACAACATAGCAGCCCAAAGTTTAAGATCTACCTACCTATGTCTAGCATGACGAGATATGAGAGCAAAAACACCACAGCATGTTAACTGCTAAGGTCTTTGTAGAGCAATTGTAGTCAGTGCCATTTGAAACAGCCCTAGATGTTTCATACTCTAAAGCATTTAATCCCCTAGTCAGATTCAGGAGAACACTTTAAAATTTCAATATCCTGGAGCATAAATGCAACATTTATCACGTGATTGTAATTTGATCTCATCACAGCTATTTGAAGAGACTAACATTTCTTTTCAAGATATCACAAAACTTTCATGCAAAGTCTTGTAAAAGTTTCCTATTGAGTTTATTCACTTTTAGTCATATTAAAACCTTGCCAAAAATAGCTCTGTGCATATTGTAGGTACCATGAAATCTGATAAATCTCATTGTCATGATATTACAGCACTGCTATGAAGACAGAGTGGGAACATCTGTGATTATTAAATTGTGTTATTTTTGAAGGCATTCTGGATAACATTTACGAGTGTTACAGAACCGCGCCAAATCAAAACACCCTCGAGCTGAAAAATTGATTTCCTTGGAGCTACTGCACAGTAACATGAGACCATAGCACATTAAATGTTGACTTTCATGTATTAGACTGTTTTGCAGGAGTCCAGAGGTTTCTAATATAGTTGATAGTTCCTTACAAATACGTTGAGATTTTTCAAAGGGAACTTTTTAAATGTGATTCTTCAACTGTGTTGTAACCAAAGATTGCTTCTGTCCTCCAAAATAAGGTACTCAAAGAAGTGCATTTTGCTGTCAAAACACAAATGAAAAAAGATGACGTCCCACGTGAAAAAACCTCATTGATTTCACATTTTTTGTATTAATGCACAATTCAGACAACACAGATAGTAATAGGAATTTCAATAGCTTCAGAATCAGTTTGAAATTCATATAAATTGGATGGCTACTTTACATGTCTTATTGAAGTGATATTTTTTCTGAATAGAGATGGAATACAGTACGTGTCTTAATATACTCTGAGTAGATTAAAACCCAGGAGTTCAGCTCAATTCTATCTCCTGATCCAGGAGAAAACATGCCAAGACAGAATTAAACTAAGCAGCCCATAGTAGTTTTCCAGGCACTGCGCTGCTTTTTCTGATTAAAGTTGAAGGTGAGATTGTTGTGCTGTAAGGTTGCTAAGGAGCCTGATATTTTTAACTGCTAATCCAGTGGGAAGTTTCCCCCTTAAATTTCAGAATTCCAGGTGAAAATAATAGGGTTTGCCATTAAGAATATAATTTTGCCCTTGTTTCTTGCCTTGTTCATTAAAAATTAAATCTGAAGAGGAAGGTATTTTCCAGTCCCATAAGGATTTTTGAGGTCTTGTGTTTTCCTATCTTGTTAGAACAAGAAGTAGGCTTGAATTTTCCATAAATCAAACATTCAAAAAGCAATTAAAATTACCTCAGTCAAAATAGTTTCGATAGTTTGATAATTTCAGTTCACCTTCAACATGTATAATTTTCCCTTTATATTATGCAATACAATTAAATTTAAAAAAAAATAATCAATCCAACTGAGCTATTTCTTAAACTTATAAAAGAAATAAAGTTTTCAACTAATTATGATACTTCATTTTCCCACACGTAAATTTATTGACATGTGCATAAGGACAGGAAAAAGTTTCATCTTTGAAAAATGCAGACCAGACAAACCGTCTTAAAGGTATACTGGCAGGCTTGAGTAATTTTTTTCTAATCCTATAATAAATTGTCAAATGTTCCTTTGCACAGCTATAGAAATGTGATATCAGAGATGACTACGTTTCAGATGAATGAGGGAGCCGGTGCCGAACATTCAGTCTGAAGAATACTCGGTAGATTAAGACATATGCTTTGTGATGAACGCGTTTGTAAAAATGATATTACATTATCTGTGCTTTTCCCATGTTATTTTGAGAGCAACCCGATATTTTTAAATAATCAGCTTTGGCAAGGCAATTCTACTCAGTTACTGAAGACACAATTTCATAGCAGAGTTCCAGAGTTACATTAACAGCCCACAAGGAAAGAAAAGCATTGTTGCTACTCCATCCACAGTGAAGAAAAATTGCCATCTACTACACCTGCGGCTTTAACAATACTCTCCTTAAATTATGCCCTTAGAAATAGTCTCAACTCGTGTATGTCCAAAATTATTCTTTAATTAAATCAGGAAAAAGAGAGGCATTCGTTATCATTTTCTGTTCCTGCTCTGTCTGGATTCATCCCAAGACAGTATCAATATAGCTGCTGTTCCAATCACATTCTCTAAGCGGGTCTTTTTATAACAACTTAAACCTAAACATCTGTTCATCAGTTAGTCTGTAGCAGTGCCCTTGACATGTTTTTGTGGGTTTTTGTTAAACAAATGCATTGGGGTCATATGCAGGCACTGCAGAGGCAAACAAAAACCTCTTCTTTAGTTTTTTCCCCAGATGCATTGGCACAAATTGGCACAGATTTGTGCATTTTAATGTACAGAGCAAAAAACCACAGAATGTAACTTCCTCTCAGCTTACATTTCCTCCTATGAAGTGAGACAAGGGCCATGAAAATAATCAGAGGGTTGGAGCAGCTCCCATATGAGGACAGGGTGAGATACTTGGACTTGGTCCACCTAAAGAAGAGAATGCTACAGAGAGACCTTATAGCAGCCTTTTGGTACTTAAAGGGGGCTACAGGAAAGCTGGAGAAGGGGTCTTTGTCAGTGATAGGATGAGGATAAGAGTTTTAAGTGGAAATAAAGGAGATTTATGTTAGATATTAGGCATAAATATTTTCTTGTGAGGGTGATGAGGCACTGGCTCAGGTTGCCCAGAGAAGTTGTGGCTGCCCCGTCCCTGGAGGTGTTCAAGGCCAGGTTGGATGGGGCTTTGAGCTCACATAAATTTTATTACTGAAGGATCCTATGAAACTACAAACTGAAAACTGGAAAATAATATCTGTATATTAGCTTGGAAAATATCCATCCCTTTGCAGTGGAGTTTGTACTTAATATAAAAATTGCTTAAAATCTGATGAAAATCTGCAGGTGGATTCTGCAGGAAACTTCTTAAGATCATGCTAAACTTCTTAAGATCAAGGTTTCCATGCTAAATATGGCATTTCTAAACTTTTCAATTCTGTTTTACAATTAAACCAAGAAAAGGCAGGAGAAAGAAGGGAGGATGACAGAGAGAAAATGATTAGGAACCACAAAATGGCAGTTACTCAAAATAACTAGAAAATGCCTGTGGGACATAATGATTCAACATCTTTTTCTGTTTAAATCAGGAACAGTGCTTCAGTTTCTCAGTCCCGTCTGATTCACCTCACTGCTGTATATCATGTATTCTAGTTCAAGTGTAGGGCCAGAAAAAGAAAGCCATTCTTCCCTTTATGGCTGATGCATTTAAATATATCTAATTTCACACTTGTATGAACATTATGTGTCAATGTAGAGGTGTTTTCTACTGAAGAATTCTGAGCAAGATCTATGCAGACTTATCCTCAGTAAAGTATAATTCAGCAGTTTATCTTTGAGACTGACCTTTATATTGGTGGACATATGTCTAAAAACTACACAATTTCTTAATGACTCCAATTTCAAGCCAGTACCCAGTGGTACAGAAAGCATAGAAGCAAAGAGCTTGGTGGAATGCTGTGACAGGACAACACCAGCCTACAGGGAAAAGCTGAAAGTGAAAGAACAGTAAAAGGAAGCTGAAAGCTTTTCCACAGGAAAAAAAAAAAGAAGAAAGAAGAAATAAAAAAGAAGGAGAAGGAGAAGGAGAAGAAGGAGAAGGAGAAGGAGAAGGAGAAGGAGAAGGAGAAGGAGAAGGAGAAGGAGAAGGAGAAGGAGAAGGAGAAGGAGAAGGAGACAAAGAAGAAGAAGAAGAAGAAGAAGAAGAAGAACAAGAAGAACAAGAACAAGAACAAGAACAAGAACAAGAACAAGAACAAGAACAAGAACAAGAACAAGAACAAGAACAAGAACAAGAACAGGAACAGGAACAAGAAGAACAGGAACAAGAAGAACAAGAACAAGAAGAACAAGAACGAGAACAAGAAGAAAGAGGAGGAGGAGGAGATGAAGAAAGACAGATGGAGTTCCGTTGGCTAATTTTCTGCCTGACTGCCTGCACGAGATACAGAGATGTACTGACCTTGTCCATCTGTGTTTCTTAGAAGTTCAAATAGTCAGTCAGTCTGCTCTGGTTAATCAAAAAGCTTAGGTTGAATAGTTGCTAACTGAACCCTAATCACTCATAAAATGTTTCTTAGTATAACGAAAAGGTCAGAAATGTTCCTTGCAGGTATGTTCTGCTACTCATCCTGAAAATATCACTTTCTAATATCAGATGGGTGAACAGCTTTAGCTAAAATAAGAGCAGAATTGTCACAGTTTACAGTAACTTTAAAAGTTTACAGTAACTGTAAAAGTTTACAGTAAACTTTTTTTTATTTTATTTTAATTTTTTTATTTATCGTTTTTTTATTCCCCCACCAAGTTTCAAAATAGCTTTGCACCTCGTTGGCTTGTTTTCCACTTTCACACTTCATTTCCTGCTTCTGGCTAGGACCAAAGTAAAAACACGAATATCTTGAAATCAAAGGTGGTCTTTGAGATTAGATTACCTCAAGTAAATGAAGCCCTCAGCTCTTCTTGTCTATGTTTTTCTGACTTAGGCAGAAAAGAGAATTACAGAGAATATAACATTTGTAGTTCAGGATTTTTGTTATCACATTTGAATAAAAATTACCCAATCATTATCAATATTTTAGAACATTTCAAGTTCCTCTGTCCTTTAAAAGTATTATTAATAGTTTATGTAATGCAAATATTAATAACCTTTCTTGTGCAAATAAAAATTTCTGAATTACGATGGGATTGACAGACAGAGTTGACAAAAGTAATCGGAAATTAATAGAGATGGATTGGGTGAATGGTACACCTAACTTTCCACACAAAGTTCTCTAATGTATTATACTAACATATATATAAATATATATAAATCTATAATACCTACTTATATATATAAATATATAATATATACTGATGTATATCTATAACGTATATCTATCTCCATTTGTATTATTCTAAACATTGTTGCAGGCATATTAAGCAAGTTCCTGCAAGGGGACAGGATGAGAGGGAATGGCCTCAAGCTCTGCCAAGGGAGGTTTAGGCTGGACATTAGGAAAAAATTTTTCACAGAAAGGGTCATTGGGCACTGGCAGAGGCTGCCCAGGGAGGTGGTTGAATCACCTTCCCTGGAGGTGTTTAAGGCACAGGTGGATAAGGTGCTAAGGGGCATGGTTTAGTGTTTGATGGGAATGGTTGGACCCGATGATCCGGTGGGTCTCTTCCAACCTGGTTATTCTATGATTCTATGATTCTAAGTTTTATTTTCTAGAGTTACTAGTTGATGAAGTAGAACTAAAGGATGGACACAGCTTCCATTTCACATTAGACTCATCAGTTTCCAGGGATTGTTTTTAAGACACAGTTCCAAGAATAATTTTTCCACTCCGAGTGATTTCTTTCTAATGCAAAGTAAAGTTTACAAGCCCCTTGTTAAGTACCTAGAAGGAGAATAGGAATATTTCTCCTAATTTGCCTGTTTTTTTCTTGCTATCTAAGTAGTCCTAGCAGTTTTAGCTTCTGCTGCGCATGTCAGTCATGCTAGGAAGGCTTACAGTATTAGGATCATTCTTTTACCACACGTTCCTCGAATTGTCACTGTTCTTCTCACTGCCCTGAATTGCCCACGCTTGCATGCTGTGCTTTAAATTGTTACATGTCACTTTGGCAATTCAGGTATTAACCATGTAAATATCACTCTTGCTTTAGAGATTTATTCCTCTGAGCTATTTACATCTTGGATTTATTGAAGGGTTGGGAACAGCCTGATTCCAGCTGCTACTGCTCACTTTCACAAGTTGTTTATTTTCTTCTGTGCTTTCCTGTTTAGGATTCTTGGCCATCTATTGGAGTGAAGGACAGCTCTATGCGTCTTGGCCACCCATGAAGATATTCCTTGTTTTGCCCCATGAATAGAATTGCTCCGAGTTATGTACTGCCATATCAATTTTATAGGCATTTGTTTCTACTTCCCTCAGAGCAAACCTATTTTGGCTTTTTTTTTCATTCGATGCTTCACAATCCTAATACATATCTTTTAAGTTCTCAGCTTCCAGCTGTCACTTTCTCTATCTTTACCTGTGTTGGCTTTTGCATAAGTAATCTTTTTGTGAAATTTCACCAGTTCTGTGCATGTTCTGTGGCATTTCAAAAGGAGCTAATGTACTGAAAGAGCAGAAATGTCACCTTTCTCAGAAAGTAAATGATTGTTGCTGTCATTGCTGCTCAATTTGACATTTCTGACATTCATCTAGGTAATATTACTGATAAAAAGAGGGGGTTTGCATGGTCATGACCATGTTATTCCTTATTGTATCGTCTTAACACAGAAGTAACAAGGTGTGAAGTGCCTAAACCTAAGAAACAGAATTCTGAGGAACATAGCATTACATCTGATGTTGTGCTTCCAGCTGAGAAAATATAACTGCTCTCTGTTGAAAAGTGGGCAAGTTACGGCACATCTTAGACAGGTAATGAACTAACAGTAAATTCCATCATGCATAGTGTGTGATCACATTTACAGATTCATCCAATTCATTATATATTTTAAACCAATATTTGCCTTGTCTCTAAAATATTCAAAGAAAAAAAAATCCAAGGAAACTGCATGAAATATTTTAAAAGATTTAACACCTTTTTTTCTTCTTTCATATTTTCCCTCAGTATTTTTAGCCTTATTTCCTTCTGATTGCTCTCTATTTGTGGCAAGCATGACTGATCTGTTTTATTAAGGTCCATAGGATTGTGCTCAGTGTAGGCAGATAATTTAAACCTCTGTCCTTCCTATCTTTTCTGACACAATTTGGGAATTCTTGGTCTTGAAATGACTGTGGATAATCTCAGTTTACTGTAATGTAGAAAGAAGGAAATTCCTAATCAGCATTGCCATTAAGGCTCCTGATAGTGAACTATGCGTTCTTTGAGCATCTTTTCAAATAGACTTGAAACTGGCTGATGGCCGTTTCTTGAGACAACTTTGAACTTAACTCTCTAACAAGGAGTTTTGTTTTGCCCTTCTTTATTGTGAACAGGAAGACTAGAGTCCTTGCAAAATAATTTTTGGGATACAAAGTATCTGTAAGAAAATAGTCATTGTTGGTCCTACTGCTCATTGAATAGCTCTGTCCCTTCCTTTTTTTTCCATTAGTGAAAACCATATTTGCACAAGTCCAGTTATTTGTTTTGGTTATAAAAAACTACTCACTGGGCTGGGTAAGTGCACTCCAGTTGCTCTAGACAAAACACTTTGAAGGACCCATTAGATGCTGTGTAAAATACACCTATTAAGTATAAAAACTGAACTATGAGCACTAATAGAAAGCCACTGTGATCAAATCAAAGTTATTTTAACAGTTCCTGGATAGATGTCTTAATAACTACATCTGTAACTGAGCCATGTGTACCTATGGGGGTATACAAAATCAGTGCAACAGAAACTTAGATGCTATGTGTGTGGCTTGGAACTGTAACAGAAACCAATTCTCAGGGATTATAACTAAATGTACACATTGAAGCTTTTTAATTATTTTCTCTTTCTTGACAAACTGGAAGGATGAAACATTTAGCTACATAAAACCAAATTGAATAGATTTCCAGCTCCCATGAAAATGAATGTGAATTGGTCATCCAAATTCCCCAAGCAACTGTCAAAACATCAAAGCCATTCCTAATTATAAAAAAGTACAGTGGTTTCAACAAAGTATGACTCTGAGTTCTAATAGCACCTGGGGCTAACTTGAGCAGAGTGTTCTAAGGACAGTAAAAGTATGAATTTCGTTGTATAAAACAGAAGGCATTTTTATTTTGCCAGAGGATAAATAGTTTTGAAGTATATTGATACTGTTCATAAATTAGGACCAGGAACCTGGCAAGCAATGCACTATATATTAATATTTTCATCTTAATTCAAACTACAAGAATCATCTGCGTAGTGAAGCAAAAAGGAATCCAGTCAAACTCTTTTCATTAAAACCCTGAGTCATGTTATCTGGTTTAATGGAGATTTCCTGTTGCTGTTTCTCACTGGTTTCACATAGAGTTTTCCTTGAGTCATCTGCCAAACTGCTGAAAGCTCTGGAGTCAGTTTTACAGTAAATTCTAATCAGAGCTATGTCAAGGACTGAACCTCTTACACTTCCCTTGCATTGAAGTAATGGGGAAGAAGAAGCGGTACATGTTTGTTCTGTGAAAGGTACAAGATTCCACAGCCTGATTTCATTAAAATTCAGTTTAGTGACACTTATCCTTCAGTGTTTTCCTCTAGCTACTAAATGTAAAAGCAGGAAATACTTCCTTCTATCTGCCTTTCCCTTCATTTCAGCCTTCATTCTTTCACACAGGAGAGATGCCGATGAAATGAAGGGAAAAATGTCATGTCTTTTTTCTTATACTGAAGGACTGGCATCCAGAGTTTTAGTCCATCTAGGGCAATGAAAGGAAAATAAAATTAGGAGCTAAAAAAATCTCATGAGATGTTTTAAGTTAAACAGAAAAGGAGACTGAAATGGGGAAATACGGCAGTGAAAAATTAGAACTGAAAATAAAAATTGAAGGATTGATGGAAGGCAAGAAAACACAGGAAACAATTTAAAGGTGAGAGAATAAAGGGATATGAAGGAAAGGAAAAATTTGGAGGAAGAAGAGAAGAACTTTAATGGATCATGTTATTTAATCAAATAATAGTTCCAGACTTTCTTGGAAGCTTCTGGAGAAATCAGCATTTAGTTTGCAATGCTGAGCTCCAATGGGAATATCAATTATTCAAGTGTCAGTGAAGGTTTAAATAAGAAAGCATTATAATAGTTCTGAATTGCTTTTGGCAATCAACATTCTGGGAGTAACGAGTAAAGGATTTAAAGAATTTAATTCCCACCTCTGCTGGAAAACTCTTCTACATTGTTCTCCCCCCTCTGAAAATTCCAAATCAGATTTGCAGGAAAGAGGGAAAGCATGTTTTGTCTTATCAAAAGAAAAAAAAAGTGGGTTAAAGTAAAAGTTAAGTGTAATGAGGAAAATGGATTGTGCTGAATAATAAAAGGAAAATTTTGAAAATAGAGTAAAATGAGAAACAAGAAAAATTTGGTGTTTTATTTTACCACACATTTCATAGTGAAAGTGGATGAGGCCATCAAAGCATAATATCTTGAAATACTAATTCAAAAAAGACCTTGGAAAAATTGATATTTTATTAACAGCTACTCAGCATTACTGGAAACTTAGAAAAGTCTTTAAAACCATAAATAGTTGAAGGAAGGAGCCATGCATAAGCTAGAGAACAGCACAGACATAACAGCAGAAATGAGGAAACAGCAGAAGTTCATTTTTGGTTTATTGCACGTAAGATTTTGTGCCAAATAGTTACAATAAAATGCAGAATGTTTAAATGCAGTATATAAACTTGAAAAGCTGAATATGTGAGGCAACGTTTGCTATGCTCTTTTTTTGGTATGTAGTAAATTACAATTCTGCAGTCCTAGCAGAGCACATGCATTCACTTCCAAAAAATATTTTTAGTACTTTTGTATGCTCAGTATCGCACATAATTGCCTCAGCAAAAACAGTTGCACATCAAAGATAACTTCTGCTCCAAGACATATTAAAGGAACGTTGCCAACCTAGCACCTTTACCACCGTCACATTTAGCAGTCTACATTTCTACCAATGACAATGTTGACCCGTGGTCTTTCTTCAGCTCCTCTCTACTTTGAGCCTGCTTGCTACCTGCCCCAGTGCTCCCCTCTCAGACGGTTGCAGGAAAGGAGAAAGTGAGGATTTTGACGCTGGTTGATCCATGGGAAGACTTTCCTTCTAGTTCCTATCTTTGTATTTTCCTATGGGAATTCTGGTTTTGACGTAAAGCGGTGTAGGACAGGAAGAGAGAATCATCTGAAATTATCCTGAGTCACATTGCAATTATTTTGAAAAGTATGTGAATAGTCATTCCTCTGAATATGTTTATCCAAATTGTCAACAAAGTAAAATCAAATAAAGGGAACTTACTCTCGTATCTTTAAAAGTAGGGATTTAGGCTTCTACTTACACAGAGTGGTCTGCTGAGTTTTAAAAATTCAGAGATGCTGGAAACCAAGTACAGCTCAGAAAAAAAGTAGGAAAGCTTGCATAGCTGACTTTTTTTTTCCTTTAGGAGCCTTTAAAGGAGTATACAAACACATCCTAAATCTAACAAAGTTTGGTTTCTCTTCTTTTTTCTTTTATTTTTCCCCCAGTACATGAAAAAAAATGTAACTGCACACACAACAGATGTTACCCATCCAGAAGGGTACACAAAATTAAAGAAATTTAAGACATTCTAGTGGTACTCAGGTTTTAGTTAAAGCCATAACAATAACTATTCCAGCTTTGTTTTGCTTGAGGAGTAAGACCACAATACTAAGAACTTGGTTCTATAGGCAGCAGCACCGTACCCCAGAAGCTGCAAGAGGTTATGGGCAAAAAGCTTTTAATGGCCTTCTATAGGTAGAAAGTACTAAAAATATAGTGCTTGCACTGAGCAAAGGGGTTAGAACCCTATTAATTCATTTCTCCATAAATACAAAAGAATATGTTTGGAGAATGATCAACCAAAGGTTAAAAATAAGTCTCAGTTTCTTGAATTTCACATGACTATTTCTGTTTTGACCAGATGTATTTGGCCTTCCACCATTACAGTCTTTAAAATCTCCCTTAAACATGCCTATTCTAATTTTTCAAGCCTTTTAAGAAAGTAATATTTTGAAATAACTGAAATTATTAGCTGAGATGGAAGAGAAAAATTTAGCTGGAGAGAAATAAATTCAAAGACAGTGTCTGGAGCATCAGAAAGTTATTCTGACTTTCACCCAGAAGATTTCTAAGCTTTCAATCTTTATCTACCGTGGCAACAACATTTTTTATAGGGTTTACGGTTTTGACCTCACTTTGCTTTTCCTGTAGCTTTTCTAGGTTTGGGGCACTAATGGTGGGGATATTTTGGCCTTATTTTTCCCTTAATGCAGTTTTAGGAAAGTTCAATAAATAACTCAAAAAAAACCCCAAACCAACACCCCCCACCCCCCTACACCCACCCCCCCAGGCCAAAAAAAGTCATTCCACAAAGAAATGATGCAATCCAAAATAAATTAACAAGTTAAAAAAATAAAATCCATATTACCATGGCAGCATGAAACAACTTATAAAGACTAGGGAACATTCAGGTAAGTATGGAACATAGTATGTAAATAAGTAACAGAAAGTGTTCCTTTCATAATATTGGCTTGATCCCCATTACAACTAAGATTAAAATTTCAGCCCTGACCCGTGACTTCCATTACATTGGAGGGTTTATCTCAGGTTATTAACATCATTTTATTGCAGTAATACTATGTAAATTATAGGAAAAAAGTGGAATATCCTAGATACTCTGTAATTATTCCTCTACATTCACAATAAAGCACAATTGAACATATGGCAGACATGGTTAACTGTACTTTATGCTAATCTGTGCATACTATTTAGCTCATCTAATTAACTATACATTGTATACTAGACACTGCCTTTGCAGCAGAAAAACGGGCAGAATTCCTCTGTATGAAGAATTAAATGCCAAAAAGAAGAGGAAAATTAATATCATACTCTGTTATGAGTTCCATTCCTCCTAAGTGTCTGTTTCTTTATTTTTAAACATCTATTCTTTCTTCATTAGCAAAGACATAGAAGCTTCAGACCAGATCTGGCCTTTTTATCAGTAGAATACTGTCAGCTTCCCTAATAATTATATTAGAAGAGAATGTCCAGGAAAAAACAGTTGTTGAAGTATTTAAATGCTCTTATCAGAAACTCACCTAGCAAGGAAACTGCAATCAATTCCAATTGACATATACAGGTAATAAGACCAAATAAATTAATTTATTTAAAGGTAAAAACCTTTTTTCTTATTAGCATATAACTTGTAAATTCATTGTAGAAATTCATTATAGAATTCATTATAGTTCATTATAGAAAATCATCAAATTCAAGATAAATGGTCATTAAAAAATAAAATCTCTGTTTTCTCAGCTGTAGAAGGTTACTAAGAAGCAAAAAGCTGCCAAAAGGATATTCCTTCTTTGTTCAATCTTAGGTAAAAATCAAATAAAAAACATTTATTCATAGTGTAAAAATTCTTTGTATGGTTACTATTATACAAATAGCAAATAGTAACTGTCCTTAACACACAGGGCACAATCTGCAGAGCAGACTCCATGGATAACTATACTTGCTGACCACTTTCAAAGGTGTTATGGAAAGAAACATCTAACAGTGGCAGACCAAGCTGGAGAAGAGATGTCCTGTATAACAAGGACAAATTAGAAAGTAGCTTTAAGACCAGGGGAACCTGAAGCAGTGTGGCCCATTCCTATATACACAAGCCACTCTTAGCTTGAGCTGCCCTCTGCCTCAGGTTGTGCAGTGTTATCAGAGAAAGAAGCTCTCTTTCTGGTAGCCTCCTTCAGGTAATGTTCCTTTAAATTGCTGACAGCCAGTTCAGAGCCCATCTTCAATGTGTTCGTGGTCTCATCAAGCATTTGTTACTGCTCAGATTAATTTTATTTCTTAAGGTTCCAAGCTTAACCTTTGTCTAGAGATTGCTGCAGTAACACTATTTTTGATCTAGCAAGGACAAAAGGGTATTCTTGGCCAAAGAGAGCAAAGACCTCTGTCTACATGATAGCACATATATACTGAGTTGCTTGTTGCAGCCGTCTGATCTTTCAGTAAAACAACTGCAACCTTTAGGGCACTCTTGACAAGTCAATGACCAATACACCCATGCAGCTGAAGGAGCAAGTTTTGCTTTTACCATTTCCTCCAGCCAACCTCAATTGCTTCGATCTTGTTTAAGTAGACACTGTTTCCTGTAAAAGCCTTAGAGCCTTTTTCTATTGGTGGTACTCACAATTCAGATAAGTTTGATTTCTGCAGTGCCGTTCTAGAACAGTCTTTCTTCATGTCAGCATGGTTGGATATAGAAACTCTTCAACAAAAACAGCTTTTGTGTACTTGTTTTAGAATAGTGATAGCCTCATGGAAACCTCACTTTACCAAGATACATTGTTGTTTGATTTAACAAACAGCTTTCCTTTCCTTTGATGTTTGTGTGCTAAATACACTTGCTCCTTCATGCACTTTTTGCTTCTCCTATAGAGGCTTATGACTTAATTAAATATACCTTTCTATTTTTTCTTAAGGTTTTATTTCAGGACCTTTTAAAAAAAAAACGCAGTTAACTGTTTGCCTCTGATCCACTTTTGTCCCTCTCATTTAACAATGTGAGAAAAAAGGAGCATACTGGGTACCCCCTAGTGAGTGGCTGACAACTAAAAATGAGGAAAACTAACATTTTGTTATTATCTAGCCTAGAGAAAAGTTTACAGGATAACCAGTTATTGACCTTTCCAAGTAAACATGTTTAAGAATTCAGTGGTAGTGGGAAGCTCAGACAAGCCACAGCATGAACCCTTCAGAAAATGTCCAAATGCTTGTACTTGAAGCTTAAGTGTATCACTGAAACAATTTCTCTTTTTTACAATTTGTCTAACATTTTGGGCAAACGCAATGGAGCTGAGGTTCCATTTTTCACGTTATATATGTTATAAACTAAGTGTATGGGTTGAACATTTCTCAAATGGCACAAGAGCACACTTTAATCAGTGCTCTTCATTCCCTAAACTTGCAGACATGCTATTGCTGTGCTGTCTAAAAGCATACACTGGTGAGGAAATTATGATCGGTTTGAAGTATAACAGCAAAAGACCTCACCTAGACTGCTTCCTTCTTTTCTCTATATTTTTCTTTCTTTCTTTCTCTCTATCTACCTTCTTTTTCTTTTCCTTCATATCTTATCATGGTTTTTTTCCTCTTTCTCTTTGTCATCTATCTTTCTCTTTATCTACCTTTCTGTCTTTCCTTTCTTGTGTAAAGAAAAGAGCACCTTCAAATTAATTCATTCAAATTATGTTTTGATTTAAATTACTGTGGCCACGATGAAAGTAGAGAGGTTTTCTTACAAAATTTAAAGAAACATAAAAAAAGAAAAGTTTATTTGTCAATTGCTGCTCATTTGCCATGCTGAGTTCTGTGGTGTATGTTGATATAGAGAGAGCAGGGGACTTTTTTCCACCATGAGTAACCAGAACAGATGAGCTTTTCAAGGTTGTTGCTTCCCTTAACTCTTCAGGAAAAAAAGGTTGAAAATTCACATAAATCTCATTAACTGTGAACACATTTGCTTTAAATAAACTTTCATTGATTGCCTTGAAGTTTCTTCATACCTTTCTATTCAAGCTTTAAATAGACTTCCAAATTGAGTATACCTACATTATTTCTTTCTCCAAAAAATGTTGTGTTCATGTTGTTCCCTTATTTTCCTGAGGACAACAACATGTAATGATCGTGCTATTTTATGTGTTCTTGTTAAAGGTTGTGGTTTGGTTGTTTTGGTTGTTGGGAGCTTTTTGGGTTTTGTTTTTTAACTACTTTGTTTATTTTTATGCTAGATACACTGTAATGTATCGTTCCTAGTTAATGTTTGCAAGCTGAAGCATACATGTGTCACAAATCCTGACAGTAAATAATTAAAGTATTTAAATAAACGTGTGTCTGTATGGTAGTTTTGTGGTTGTACAAATTTGTAGAGCAAGATCTTATACTGATCTATAATTATAACTGCCACTGACTAGCATGATCCTTACTGAGTCAGATTAATTTACACATTAAGCAGCCATCTGTAGAAATTTTCATAGTACCTTGTTTGCAATGCCAGGGCTCACACAGGGATTCAAAAACTAACTTGGCCTCTAGGGATTTTTTAGCACTGCTATTGGATACATTTGCTGTGAACAAATTATTCTAGACACTGACACCTTGGCCACTTTGTCACTATTTTATATTATAATTAGCAGAGGATTTTTAATATTTCATATATATAATGACAGAGCAATTGGTAAGCTAAGATCAGTAGTATATGTATATGTATATGTATATGTATATGTATATGTATATGTATATGTATATGTATATGTATATGTATATGTATATGTATATGTATATGTATATGTATATGTATATGTAATTTTTTAATGTCCTTGACACTGTGTTAAAAATCTTTGCAATACTTCTGAACCAGAACAGATTTTTCCATCATCTGTAGTCATAAAGTTAAAAACACAACATATTTTGGCTACAGTAAGAAACATATTGCAAGCCTGTTGATGCTAATTCTCTGAAAAAATGATATTAACTGCAATGTACTGTGTAAGAGCCTTCTTATGCACTAGCGTTTTGTAACTAAGCACAACTTGTGTGCTATAAAGGGGAGATAACAACATCCACTTTACCTGATACAAAAATAAATTGTAAAAACTAAGTATATATACAGTTTGTAAACCTTGTTTTCCAAGATGAACAGTGTGTTCTTCAGTTAGCTGCAATCAAATGGGTGAACAAGAGAGCAGCTGGAGTTAGAAAATAAAGGTTATAGTCCCCATTTCTACCATCAACATGCTCTGTAAGGAGGAGCAAGTCACTTCATTGCTCTGCTATGCATTCTTCTTTCTCACTTTTGTCTGTTTTACCTATTCAGACTATCAACATTTTCAGACAGAAAAGAGTCTTCTAGTTCTGCTAACCACCTAGCACCACGGGGCTTGAATTCACATGGGGGCTCTGAGCATTATCGTAGTACCAGTAAAAATAACTGTAATGAAACAGCAAAAGCACAATCACCTGCCAAATTCCGTCATGAAAATGGGTTTTCTAATATGTAGATAGTTTTCTAGTATGCAATAAAATATTCATGATACTGCGGCCAAGAAAGTCATGGATATTCATGGAATTGATCCAACGATAATATATTAAGTCACTTTCCATCTTAGAACAGGGCTTTTAAACAGAGGGAGAATGATTTAGTGTAAATCTATAATATTTAAGAGGTTGTAACTTCGCAAAACAGAATCCAGTGTGTCCACTTTCTGACTCAATAGTATATGAAGAATGGTAGCAAGAGTCCATTCAAGCTAATTGAATCTAATTAACAAATACACTGGAAGAAATCAAGCTAATTTGTACACATATGCACACACAAAACAGCTTAATGTCAGTGAATAATTTGCAAAGCATTTCCCCAAAATATCAGTTAATCACAAACCCAAAGATAGTAACAGAGATCCCAGTTACTCCAGTGAGCAGGAGGATCAGGCCAAATCAATCAGCGGATTTTTCCCAGTCACTGGTGGTCAAATGCAATTTCTGAGGAAAGGCATCTGAGAACAAGGCAAACAGACCACTCTACAGTAGAGCTTTCTAGGTTGTAATTCAGTAGTTCAGTCCTTCTGAGCTTCCCACTCAACATGTCTAACTGCAACCAGTAGGGATTTCCTACAAAGTCATTCTCATCCCTTTCTGAATTAATTTTACACATGCTGTTTACAGCACGCTATAAGAAAAACTGTTCTTTTTTTTGTTTCTTTTGCTTGTTTAAAACCTATCATCTGATCATTGCATTTGAATACTGTAGTTTGTTAGAATGTTTCGTTAGAAATATTGAATAATATTATTTGCTACTCATTTTCTCTCCTTCTACAGAGGCATGGGTGTCATGTTCATATTTTACAGAATGAATTGTGAAACTTACGTTTCTTATATTTTTTCATACAGAGACCAACCCAGCCCTTCAATAATTCTTTTCTCTAACCAAACATTATTCCATTCCCTCAAGTTCTTTATGCAGATAACATGACCGGAATGTCACACAGTATTTTAAAGGAGTAACACAAACCTGTAAAATGGGATGGCTGACTTTTCTGTTTTGTTACCTTCCAATAATTCCTAACCTCCCTACAATTCTTAACGTTATGTTTTTCTTTCAATTGCTCATGAGCACAGCTATGAAATATTTGGAGGACTATCATAGCATTGTCCCCTTCAGACTGTTTTATTCCTATGTGAATTGAATGCTTTGCCAGCAGTCAGTTTTCAAAGTAAATTTTCTGAATGATATTATCAGGAAAACCCTTTTTACATCCCTATTCACCCACCTTCCCAGATCACAAAGAAGTTTGTTGAATAACTCAAGTTCCAGTACCAGTCCCTAGAGGATCCTCTTAGGAAACTCTCTTTTATTAAAAGCATTCCTGCACCTTGCTTCTCGCCTTTGAACCAGCCTACGAAAACACTCCTTCCTATTCCATAACAGTTTATTTTCTCTAGGAAGCACTAGTGAGAGAACTATTGCAAAGAAAATGAGCAGAACATTCCTTTTCTTACTGACTTTCAATCCTGCCTAAGTACATAAAGCAGGGCTTTTTCTGTTGGTCTTCCTAGATCTACTAACTCTATGTTATTTTCTTTGGCACAAAAAAAAAAAAATCAGACATAGCTGACAAATCTGTAGTTGTACAGGTCACACCTGGAACCTAAATACTGACAGTGCTTGACACTTTCAGTTTCTGGAACACCAGAATTGATTTAAGCAGCAGGTTTGGCACCACAGCTTACTGAGAAGATATTTTATATTGGTAGACCTTTAACACTCCTGAGAAACATCTGGAAATGTGCTACTAATGTTTTAATGGTTTATTCTTAAAATTCTTCTTCTAGTGCTTCACTCTGAGGCTTGATCTCTCCTCACCATTCTCCCTTTTATCTTTCCCCATTTTCTTGACCTCCATTTCTACCTCAGTCATGTATAGAGACTGGTAAGCATTCCACAAAATTTATTCTGTACTAGTATTAATCATGGTAATATTTAGCTTGTGTTATTTATTGCTTTCCTCATCTGGTCATTACTTTCACTTTGGATTTCCAAGAAATTCTACTATGAAGAAGTTCTTTTACAATGTAATTTAACCTGATTGATTTTATCATGTTTTCCTTCAATCTTTTTTTTTTCTTTTTGATGATATATACTTCTCTATCAGCCACTTGATTCTGAAAACTATGAAATAGAGTTGGTGAATAGAAGAAGCCTCTTACAATACAACTTATGCTGAGGATTATGACATGGTAATGTGAAACCTTCAGAACTCTGCTTGATAATCATGAAGTGATACTACAGAATCACTTACCAGAGAGTGCAGTGGTGGCTAATGACATGTCTGTGATTCGTGTATTCTGAGCACAGCAGATCTTCTGTGTCTTGTGGTGCTGGAGATTCTTTCTTCCCATACAGTTCCCTCCATGCCTTAGTATTGTGGTTGCAACTGAACAAATATTTTTTTGTTTGGTTGGACTAATCCTACTCAGATATCTCAGCAGGATCTTTGAGAAAACCTCCCTATAAGTTTGAACTTGATGTTTGTGAAAATTTTGTTTTCATCAAGACTCACATCAAGCTTTAGAGTGGGGGTGCTAGGATCTCATAACTTTTTTCATAATTCAATTTGTTCCAAGGCAGTTTGCTGTATTAATTCCTCTTCTTGCATGAGATGATGACTGTGCATGTTAAATGTGATAGTAATTTAGAAACAGACTGGGACTAAACAAAGAAACTGAGGTTCATAAGGAAGATTCATTTACAGTTTGCTATTCTAATACAAAAATTGAGTAGATAATTTTGAAATACATAGTATATCTTCCTTGAAAATCAACTTCTTGTAGAATATCTCCTTTAGAAATAAATGTTTAAAAAGACTTCTCATCAAATATCATATCACATTCCTATTGGGGCTGGCCATAGGGAATGGTAAATAGATATAAGAACAAAAATGCAATGTGAAAGAAATTCTGTTCATCCTTAGAAGAACAATTGGCTGACAAAGATAAGCTTTACTTTGATTATAAAATGATTTGGGACAAAACCTTCAAGGTTATATGAAATCTCGTATCAGAACCTTCTTTTCTTCTCAAGCCCATGAGTTAAGACAAGAGTATAAGAAAGGGTGTGTGAGATCACCTTTTCTTTATGGGAAAAGCTATGAGGCAAGGACTAAAATAGTTACTATGAATAGTGAACATAGAAAACTTCAACATAGTGATATGATGAAGCAGGTTTAACAGTAAGTGTGGTATCCCAGATTATGCAACTCCAAATGATTTGGGGAAGGTTGAACAATCTCATGGCATGTGCACAGTAAGTTTAACACACAAAACTGTACTGACTGTCATTACAAAACTGACAATTATCATCACGCTTCCAGCACAATTTCCAAAAATTCTGCACTAACTCCAACTACAGGAATAATATCACTACTGGGTATTCTTACTATTCTGCATTGCTGGTCTGCTATTCTCTCTGTGAGGATTTCAAAATATTCATGTACATGCTCTAATCATGTATTTCTACACCTGAACAAAAGAATGAAAATGTGCACGGTAACATGAAAAGCTTAACAGTTGCCTGGAGAATTAAGGAACACATTTCCAAATGTATATTACCCTTTGCTTAGGCTGCTTTCCTAAAATATTACTTGTCATAAAGTATTCAGAGGAGCCAGAATTTGCAAGACCTTTTATAGGGCAGGGGATAACTATTTACATAGTCCTCAGTCCAAAGATATCAATGGTCTAGTCTCAGATATCTCAGAAGAAATAAGTTGTGGCAGGATCAAGCAATTGACCCAAGAATTAAACTGGATTTAAATTCATCTAAAATTATAGCCCCTAAGGCCTGTGTTCCAACCCACCTCATCTAAGAAGTACTTAAAATTTACTATGTGCCCATGCAGGGTATTGCTTTAAAGCATATCTTCCAGATCCAACTGCCATGCTCCAGGAAATGACTGTCAAAGTTTGGTTCCTCGCTGCAAAAGCAGCATAGATCTGCACCTCTGCATAGACAGACCTGAGAGCATCATGAGGGCTTGCAAGGCAAATGCAATATTAGGAAGTTGAAGTGCTGCTTAGACATTTTGCTTAGAAGTTTTTGCATTGCTATGTTGCACCTGAGCTAGTCTCTCCTCACTGGAATCCCTGAAGATTCAAAATCAAGTTAGCACAAGTATGACCCAAAACAACTACTTAAATACATAACAGAGTATATAGTGTTACCTTTATTAACCATGGCTAAGAGTAAGAAAATATGGCAGGTGCAGGAGAGCTATCCTCTATGTGGAGGGAAATTAGCAAGAATTGAAAGGCCACTTCTGTGTTCCTTTGCCTGGTAAATATCTTCCATGCGATAATCTTTGCATGGAACCATATCCTATGGTTTCAGGATTATTAAGCACCTCATATGCCAGTAACTATTACTTTTACTGGGAAGGTAAAATATAAGGAACGTTTGAAGACTGAAACTAGAAAAGGTGGTCCTAATCTAGGTAAATTGGAAGGACAAACTGAAATTTTAAAATCTATACAATCCATAAACCAGATGGCTCAGAAGGGAATTTAATTGTAATACATAAAATCTAATATGCTGCAGACACAGTCAATCCAGGTTACTATTTTTCCCCTAAAACAGATATTGCAGCAAGAGGACATACTGTAAATTGAAATTACAGAAAAACTGTAAGACATGGGGAAGCAATTTTTTCCTTAACTAACAAATGTTCTGCAAGACAAATGTAAAGAAAAAAACCCACTGCATTCTTCCAGAAACAATCAAATGTTATTATACAGGAAAGCTGGGATAGAAAAGTATGCCTTAATTTGTCAGCTGTTTTGCATTAAATCCAAAGTTTTTAGGCCATTAAATTTTTTCATACTGTGCATACATGTAAACAGAGAACTTCATTTGTGTGACAGTTTGGAGACACAATAAAGAATTGCAATAAAAAGAGAAAACATAAAAAAGATTGTGCAAGGGAGTTTATTTATTTTCTGGAATAAAATATTTTTTGAGGAAACTAAGAGTATGAGTACATGGAAACGTGCAGACAGCCACCAGTTTACTCAGCCTGTGCTCTAAGCTTGCTGGGCAGCTGCCAGATTTGGTCCAGCACGGTATAACCATACAGTGTGTGCAAGGTAAAAAGTTCTGCAGCAAGATCTGGCTGCATCTGACTTTGTAGATGTGCCTTAAGTGAAAACAAACAAACAAATCAAAACAAAACAAAACAAAAAAGAAAGGGAAAAAAAAAAATCTCAGTTTGCATATACTTTGTGAAAAATTCCTGGAGCTTGGCAGCTAAACTCTCCAAGGATTCCCCTGCATTAAACAAGAGTTATTAGGATTCATTGCAATTTTCTCTGCAGTTCTTCCTCCTAGCACCTATAGGCGGAGAAAATACTCCGGCAGGAAGGCCATACACTACTCATTGGTGTTTGCAGAGGGATAAAATAAGGGGTCCTGAACCCAAAACTTTTGGTAACAGAGGAATGAGACAGACATGAATGCCTGGAGAGTGAAATTGTGCTAAGTGCAATAGCCATGGACAGCAGAAAGGCTGCATCTGGGATGATGCAGCAGGGGAGGTATTCGGCCAGCATGCTTGAAACCATCGACCCCAGGAGCTCTGTCTGTCATTCAGGGTGAACAGTCCAGACTCTTTGCCACCAGCAACTGGTTCTGGGATGCCTTCACACATGTGCTCTGCCCCCTGAGCCAGGCAGGTGATGGCGTTATCCTGCTCATATCTCCCTTGTTGTTTAGGAAATCACAGAATCAGAGAATCCTAGAATAGTTTAGGTTGGAAGGGACCTTAAAGATCACCTAGTTCCACCCCCTGCCATGGGCAGGGACATGTCCCACCAGATCAGGCTGCCCAAGCTCCATCCAACCTGGCCTTGAACACCTCCAGGGATGGGGCAGCCACAGCTTCCCTGGGCAACCTGGGCCAGGGCCAATGTCCAATGTCACCAATACCAGAGGCACTAACAGCCACAGATTTTCACCCAGGATACAGCAAGCCTCATGGTGAAAAAGCACAGTCATAGGTGCCGTGCTTGAATTTGCTTTCCACTTACATTGTATAAAGAAGAAGAAATAGCAAGTAAATGCCCAATTTTCCAGTACTCATCTCTATTAATGTAATTTCTAAGGATCACAGTCCTTACCCAGAAAAAGAATAAAAAGAACAGATGTTAAAGACATTAAATCCTTTGTAGCATCATCCATCCACTACTGTTTGCGAAGATGAGGCTCTTTTGAAATAATAAACTTATTTAAAGACTGAATGAGGTCAGAGAGTTGCCTCTTCTTCAAAACTCTATAGAAAGGAAATGTTTTTTACTTACTTAATTGATGGAAATCTGTTGTTAATTTAGATTTGCTAAGTAGAAATCTGACAGAAGTTTCCATTTAATTATTTGCCCTAAATGTCTCATGGACTACTCTCTGAGGAACAAAATGCCTGGAAAAATATTCAAGAAGCACCTGGAAGAAAAGAGCAGGGCCCTAAGTTTTTGCTCATATGGTACAGCAAGAAGGGATTGTGAAACACTATTTTCAAGTCTATTTGTTGACATCCAGCAAAAATTTTAAAAGACTATTCAAAAAATGGTCTAAGGTAATGCTAGTGACAGTTCCTAAAAAGCCACAAACTAAACCAAGTTCATATGTGAGATATAAAGGGATTGAAGTTAATCCTGTCAGACCTTTAGAGAAACTGCATATTTTCTTTTCCCCTTTCTATTGAAATTTTTAGCTATGACAAGTGTCAAACCAGCACTGTTTGCCATTAGTAGGAAGGGAATTTGAGTTTTTGAGTCCATATGGACAGATGTTTAATTTTTGTCTTAGGTGACTATCCCCACTGCCAATCAATGGGATGAATCTATGGAAGTGTAGACCTTGGCTGTTCTACTTCTGTGTACAGAGACGTGATCTGCTACCTGGACATGCACAGCAGTCCAAATTTAGTTACCGAGATTCCTGTAGTTGGGTTTCCTGTTAGATGCTTGGAGGCCTTGAGGAGCACCTAGTCAGTGGGAAACATTAGATTAAGTAACATATGTGGAGCTGAAGCCATCCAAATCTGGGCCAATGTCTCACAATTGCTGCATCTGTAGATGTGCTTCTTTTGGGAAATTCATTCTACCTATTCATTTTATTCAGCTATTTTGATGTTCACTAGTTCACACCCCAAATTCCCAATAACACGTAACAATCACGAAGGCAGCATGGAAAGCCACAGCAATGCTGCACGGCTCAAGTCTTCAAAAAAAATTTCTGCGCATTCATTAAAAACCCTGACAGTATGTTCCATGAAGCTGGTAAAGCCAGTCAGGTGGTGCTGTTTATAGCAACATGGCTAATCAATGCACACGCATCTTTTCGTACAAGGTTGCTCAAAGTAATTAGTAACAGAGATACAGGGAATTAGAAAGCAAAACTGAAAAATAGTTGGTATCAGCTACAAACCACTCAAACATAAGGACAGCAGGGTACAGAAAATTCTTGGCTAGAAGATACTTTCTTCATGGGGGATTTTAGCTGCTCATAAATCTGTTGGGAAACAGATATATCCAAGCATGCTGTGTCAAAGAGAGAATTTCATCATTTGCAAAAAAAGGCAAAACTGCCCTAGATCTGATTCTTACTGAGAGGATGGAGTTGCCTGGGGACATGAAAATAACAGAATATTCTGGAGCCAAGGACCATAAGCTGTTTAAATTCAGTATGGCAAATGATGGATCCGTTGCAGAGTACAAAGAAAAATGAACAAAATTATATTAAGACATATAAGTTAAGTTCTTGGCCATTTCAAAGTCAATATCAATGTTGTCATTGACTCCAGGGAGTCCAGAATTTCATTTCTGATTAGAAAAATGCATGGGAGACTAAGGAAATATATTAAAATCTTCCTCTTTTCTACCATTCCTAAACAAAGAAGCAGCCTGTGTTGCTCCACAAGTAAAGAGTCTGTAGTTTGGTAAAATAAATACTGAAATTAGAAGATAACCAAAGTAGATTACTTTCCTGCTAACAGAGCACCTTCTATCATTGTAGGATAAAAGTTGTAAAAGAAGAGAATAAAACAGAAATGTTTAGGGGCTGTGAGAACAAAAAAGATTTAAAGTGTTCCTTAAATTCCTAATGAGGAAGAAAGTCCTTTCAATAGAAAAGGAAGATTACATTAATAACAATTCAGAATTATAAAGATGATGAACTATTATTTAAAAATATGCCCTTAACAATAATAAAAAATGAAAAAGAATGGAAGACAGTAAAGATAAATGTGAACAATTAACAAAGAGGGTTTCGTATTAATTGACTCTTACAAAGGACCAGATAAGAGCCCATTTCACAGATTTGAACAGAGCTGAGTCAGCCCTCCTTAATGTTATTGTCTTCTGATATTAAAGGATTCTGCAAACAAGTTTTCTGCCATTGACAAATATTTGCTGAAAAGCTACTGGAAGAAAGGAGGAAGTTTGTCTACAAGAAAATCACAGGAATCCTAGCAGTTGTCTTCTACTTGGATTAATCACTGAAGTCCTTGTCCTGGAAGCCATGGCTCAGTTTAGGTATCTAGAGGCACACAGACATCTTTCTGAGAGTCAAGACTACTAAAAAAACCCCAAAATAAATAAACTTTGTATCCAGGCAGGAACAGTAAGGAATAAAACTTGCCAAAGTACTTAGTGTAAGTTAGAACTGCTAGGTATCTCTGTGTGTTAAATTTAGGATCAAATGCGGGAATGCCACTGGGGGAAAAAAAAAAAAAGAAAAAAAAAAAGAAAAAAATAAAGAAAAAAAAATGACTAAAAGCAGAAAGGAAAATAACCAGGTCCTAGAAACTGAATTTTTCTGGAGAATCCTCTAAGTAGAATTCAACAAGAAATCATGATTCTATCATTTACACCATGGTGATGAAAATTCCTTTCTCTGCTGTTTTTATTTCTGTAAATAAATTTCACTCTACCGTTTTAACAACAGGAACTGCTGCTTGCCTTTTTGTCTGACAGCCTCTCTTTTCTTATCACTTCAGGCATTAGCAGGCAGGAATCTGTTAATCTGCAGAGCATGATATAGCTTGATTAACATTAACGATGTATCACTTCTTTACTGGTTGACTTACTGAGTGGGAAATTTAATGAACTCTTCACCTGCCTTTGTTATCTACTTTTTGTCTTGGTTTAAAATGTAATGAAAAGCACACAAAATGCTCTTCCAGTTTTATAAATGAGAAGGTTCCCCAGATCTGTGTTGAAGAGAAATGACAGCACTTCCCAGCCTCAAGGAAAGTATGGCAAACACTGAAGGGGACGTGCCTCCTGTCAGCAGCTCTACTTCTCCTCAAGGCCATAACAAGACTGCAACTGTTTGAAATGTGAAGAAACAGGTATCCATGTATTTATTAGTATATAACATGGAGGCACTTAATCTCTTACTCTTGCATTGCTCCACCCCATGCTCTTCCAGTAGCACCACTTATCAAGTTCTTTCACTTGGGAGCCCCTGATATAATTTCACTTTTAGATGGAACAGAAAGAAACATTCCTTCAACTTGAATTTTAAAAATATTGTGGGTGGTAAATACAACAAGTATTTCTGACAAATTCTGAGTCCTTTTCAAGCCAAGTTCATCCCATCCAAACTGTAATTACATGTAGGCATAAAGTCATACTGTACCTATATTAACTTGGACTAATCTTGCAAAAGAGTTCTCACAGAAACAAAGATGCACTATGTTTCAGTTTATATGATGATGTGTGGAAGGTTTGCTGATAAAATAACACTGGGAATCAAGTAAAGCTGCTCCAGAAATAATCTACAATATGACAAAATGAAGGCTACAGAGTCATTGAGATATTAAATATGAAAGACCTTTCCGATTTACTTACAGCATTCAGTATAACAGATTTATTAGCAGTTCCTATCTTTATGGTAAATGATGCATAAATGATGGCAAAGGTGTACAAGAGAACTGTATAAAGACTCTTGCAGAGTGAATAAATTGGTTGAATGCCAGCTTTTCTAAGGGTGAACGGTTCCACTGACTTGTTTAGGGCATATCATGCAATGATGGATGTAATATTACAACATTTTAGAATGCCAGCAGTTCAAGGGAAGATTCCAAATTTATGAGGGACAACACTCTTATTCTAATAAACCAAACACGTGGCCTGAGCCTCTCCCTGCAAGAATCATATTTTATTCCAAGGAGAGGTGGAAAAAATCATCTTGTATGCACAAGAGCTCAATTTTACTGTATAAAACTGAAGCTCGGCTGAAGACTAAAAACTTTTTGTTTTGTTTTCATAGTTGTACCTGTGCATTTTTAAGTCAATCATTTCCAGATGTAATGATAGCATCTGAAATGAGATCAGCATTCCAGTGAACCTTCTTCAAAATTTCTGGCTTCTTTTGCACCACAGTCCACTGCTATTTCCACAAAGCTTTTATAACATATATAGGGAAAATGCCAATTTGAATTCAAAGACAGAGAATACCTTTTTTTGATGAAGCATCCTGTATATCATGTTCTAGCTGGAGGTGTTCTCTGCTGCTTGACAGGGAACAATGACATGACAAGCAGGGAGAGAAGGAGCTTTTAACCAGTTTAATGTGCAGAGAGTTGGCACTCACTGAAAAGTCATTGCCTGTTTGCTGTTTTTTTAAAGTGTGTCTCTTTCCTTTGAGTTGTCATTATTCCTGTAATATACAATTTTGCCTTCTGTTTCTAATTTTCTGCTGCAGTGATTCCAAAGGTTCAAAATAATCTCTTTATATCTTACTAGAAACAAGATAATGGAATGTGTATCTAAACAGTTTGCTTATTGCATAACCTAAACGAGGTCCCATTTAGTATACCTTTCATTGCTATACTTTTCTTAGTGCTGTTGCAGAGGCTTTACATGAGTGTTACAGTGCTTGTCCTCTATTCTTTTCATACTTCTGGGGAGTGATTTGGACCAAAGGCACTTTTTGCAAAAGAAAACCATCAAGATTTGTTCTAAATAGCAATCTGTTAAGCACTGTGGATGAAAAAAATCAGAAAGTCTTTGCCTTTTTCTTCTGGGAGAGAGAATTAGTCTATTAAATACAAGGCAATGCAGAATTCTAGTTGAAGCTAAATAATATATTTTGAGTTGTTATCAGGCACGTTACATGACATTAGAGATAAAATTCAAGAATCAGTAGAATTTCTATCATTCTTGCATGCAGTTTATTTTTCAAGTTAAGCTTTCAAATATTGAAAGTTCATATTCAGTGCCTTGATCAAAAATGATAAATGAACTACCGAATTAGAAGAAGATGCTGCTATTATTTTAACCAGTAAACTAACTCAGGGTTAATCTGGGTGTTATTTAGCCTATTGAAACTGTTTTGAGTGAACATATGGTTTCTATTGTGAAATCAAGGCACAGTTTTAACTATGAATATAGATAATTACCCTTTGGACTTTAAACATTTATACGTGTCACGTTATGTTGGAACATTTTTCATGGTCAATAGGTTGAAAGGTTATAGAGTCCAAAATGTAAATTGAGTGTGTTTGAGTAAAACTATCCTGTGTAATAATAGTACAATTCACTACTGCTCTCTCTTGGAAAGAGGTAGCAATAACAGTCAGTGAACATGAGCAATGTAACAGGGTATTTATTTAAATACAGATTGTTATGGTAAAAGATTTTAATATGAGAATTACAGGAATTCAACCATAGTATATAAAGCTAGAAAACCTCTGGTTATTTGAGCTTAATTTGATCTATATACACACAGTATATTTGGGGGCCTAATTACAATGCTAACAATAAAACCTTTAAATAAACTGTGTGTGTATGCATGTGCATGTGTGCATGCTCTCTTGCCTCAGAGCTATATCCCCACCAATACTTTCTGCTCTTGATTTAAGCTTGAAAGTGTGTTTAGTTTTACTCCCTGAGAGTGGCCCTTGGCAACATCCCCCTTCCAAGGAGCTAGACGTTATATCTGCACTGAGGATGGCTAAAGACCCAGCGAGTATGTGCCAGGAGTATTAAAGTCCTGACTGCTCCGCGGCTGCCTCGCAGCAGCCCTAGGACCATGCATCTTTCGGAGTGACTCCATCAACCCAGGATACCAGCCCATCAGGGACTCTAACAGCCTCTTAATAAAGCTGTTCATAGTGAGAGAGAGCTAAAGGGGTTTCATGTCCCTGACCTAAGGAGGCACATTTTCATCCCGCCTTAACAAATGGAGGCATTTTGGGTGAGGTGAGCAGCTTCTGAGCTTTGTTCTCATGGGTTGCTGAGAAGCTGAGAGCTAGAGGTACATTTCTCACAGGACCTGAGCTTATTTCTTCAGGGCTAGCATATATTTCTCTAAACAGCAGTGCATACTCCAGTTTGGATGTACCCTAGTGTTAACCACTGAATGTCTCTTGGTCATCTAGCCATTGACAACCTAGGAATTACAGAGCACAAACCAGCTGTAATCTGAATTAGTTAATTATTTATAATAATTAATATTTTTGAGTATGTAATGTGCATTAAAGAAAACAAAGTAAAGCATTAGATGACAATCAGTTGCTACAAGAAAATCATGGACTTCCAAAAAAACCCACAAATAAAATGTTTAGGCTTGTGATTTCTCTTCTATATATGCTAATTTTGTTTTATTATGGTGTAAATATACATTCCTAGGCATTGGATCAAATTTTGTAAGAGAATAGAACCTTTCTCCATGCAGATTTAAGGACAATGAAATCCCTTTTTCCTGAACCACATGTGTTCTTTGTAATGGGAGCCATTTTCATTACAGCACAACTCTATTCCTGCTATTTCCCATTTCCAGAAAAACACACCAAAAAAAGCATCATTTTTAGTCATTTCTAGCAGTACACATATTCAAAATATTCTTTGATTGCTCTTTACACCATTGAACCACATCCAAAACTGCTTCACTTATCTATTGCTTTCCATGGCAACCTGTTTTTTAGCACATTCCAATATTGTTTTCTAATTTCTGAAACATTACTTCTTTCTTTCCTTTCCTTCCATTGTAGGTGGTCACTCTCTGTCACTGCCAGGTTGAGTATTAGCAATAACCACACAGTGAGGATATTGCTAACACTGAGTTCCCTAGTAAAGGCAGTTAGCAAAAATCCCATTGCTCTCTGAAAAATCCCATATACTCACATTTGAGGGTGTTATCTTGAAGTAGGATAAAATGTTGAACTAATATATATTTTTCATAGATTTTTAAATGTTGGGGATTTTTTTTAAATTTAAAAGATAGGGGATTTTCACTTAAATATATAACTTTATTTGTTTCAAGTCAGATAAATCCTAAACCATGTGGATCTATCGTAGTTGCTGTTTTCTTGTCTAACAGACTCTTTAGCCAGACTTGAACTCGTAAGAAGTCCTACCTCCTGAGTGGGCCATGGGTTATGCTATGTAAAAGATGAGTTCCCAGGAATCCATATGAAATGCAGTTTCTGAAATATTTCGCATCAGTTCAGGTAGCAAGAATTTTTACTTTGGATGAACTGAGATGAAACATGATTTTTTTGTCCAGTTTTCCCGATAGAAAAACTGCATATCATTGGCCTAGTTGAACTGAGTCAGTGTCACAGAACTGTCATTTGCTGTTAAAAATGTTAAGGTGAAAAATTATTGAGCAGTGTTCCCAATTATTACCATTTACTGTTTGTGGTGCAGTAATATTAAGAGGCACAAGGTGAAAGCAAGGTTCCATTTTGTTTGACATTGTAAAAATATATAGTAAGAGCTTTTTCCCAAGAGAGTTCAACATATCTGGGGAGAAGGTAAGACTGAGGAGAGGGAGCAAAAGAAATTGAGGTTTGGAGCAGGCTGATGGCAGAACAAGAAATAAAAATCTTGTTTGTTTTTTTTTTTTTAAACTCACAATTTGTTAGTCCCTCAGGATGAGCCTTTTTGCTTCTTTTTAAAGATGCATTTTGTTTATTGTCTTTGCTGTTTTCTGTCCCCCTCCTTTCTTTTTTTCCTTTCTCCCTCCCTTCTTCTCAATTACTTAGTCTGAAAATCATTTTCCTAAAAACAAACAGTCGTTCTATCTAATTTAATCTATTCTGTTCAGGTTTTTACATGACCTCCTGGACCAGTATATATACTTCCTCACTGTCATTGTTATTCCACTTCTATATAAAGTTTTCAGGTTTGCCTGCTGTTTTTATTATTGTTGTTTGTGTGCAGACAGGACTCTTAGATTCCTTGATTAGACATGTGCAAAGTCTTGGGGAAAAATGAAAAAAAAAACCCCAACCCTGGAGATTTTATAGCACAATCATGGAGAAAACAAATTACCATGCTTTACTTTTAATGGGGAAAGGGAAGAAAAGAGCTAACAGTGCTCTACAGAAGTTGTGCCTTCCCACCAGCTGGCATTGGAGGTGAGCCTAGAAAGAGGTGACAGTTGCATTTTGTCTCTGCACTTTGAATAGGATTTCTGGCAAATATTGCATTTACATAGAAACAACTGATGCTTTTGATACCTTCAAATATGAAGGAAACACTTTGGCTTGTGAATTTTCAAGTCGCTTAAGTGACTACCGTATTTTAGATCACATCCAAATAGAAACCTAGAACTTGGCCTTGGCCTGCCTGTCGCTGTTTGTGTCTCTGAGAAACCTCAAGCTGCAGCTGAGAAAATACTGAAAATGGGGCCACTACATGTTTTTAATCCCCCTTCTTACTCCTACCCAAAAGATCTATTTTTTGCCATGCAAATATTCATTTCTATTTCTCTCCTAATAAGCTTATCTCACCGATAGTTTGACTAAGCTCATGTTGCATTCAAAACTCAAGGTTTCCTAATTAAAGTCCATTTCCAGTGTCCCTCCTTAGATAGTCAGTGCTTTTGCACTCTGTGAAGAAAGGTATTTTTAGAAAATATGGGCCACTTAATTCCCGTTAAGTTTTCTATAACAGATGGCATAGTTATTTGATTTATGCATTCACCTTCACGTGGCCCTGCTGACTGCCAGGTTTTTTTAAACCTCCGAAATTCTTTTTTGTTATGCACTGAAACTTCACCCTTTCCACTGCATGAAATATTAGTTTTACTTAGAAAATCTAACTGCGTGCAATTTTCGTGTTACTGAAATTGTGCACGGTTTGGTGATTAATTGTATTGTCTTGATCACAGCCTCAGACTGATGTTCAGGGCTCATTACAGCAGGAGGAATTCAGCAGAACAGGATTCTTAACCAGGTGTGGCTTATTAAAGTGGCAGTGCCCAATTTAAAGACCATAAAGGATTTGTATCAAAATTGATGCTTTTAGCTACTTTCCCCTCCCAGGATTGTAGAGATGTAATACAAAAAAGACAATGTAGCTTGCTCATGAAAATCACTCACATCCATCATGTGAGAAAGCAGCTCAGATCTGTTCCTCCCTTGAGTGGGAAGAGTTGCAATATACCTTGAGTACAGCACATTCATACCAAACATCTTCAAAACTTTCCTTAGTTTGACACAGATTACAGTTCCTAATGCACAGTTTGCATTATGTACTGAATCATATATTTCTCATCTCTCAGGAAAATATTTTTCTCTCCTCTGAAGATACCCTTACAGCATCAGTACAAATACTGAGGGAGAGCTATAACTTGTAGGAAGCCATCCACAATATTTATCTTGAATTCAACTCAGACTTCACATTTCCATTCCATAGTTTATAAAAAAACAGTTTGATATGGGGGGAAACAGCATAGAGGGAGAAAACAACCAAAACTTTTTACTTCCAGGTGAGCTCATCTTCACCCGGGTGTGTGTGCTAGTCTCCTCACAGCTGATGCTAATATTCTGGTGGTAAGCTGTCAGGTGGCTAGCAAGGCTCATTACCTACCAGAGAAACCACCCAGTCTACTCGTGTTTTGGGAAGCCTGCAGAACACAAGAGGTTTAAGTGGGATCGTTGTCCCTCTCCCAAGCTTTGGATAAGCCAAGTGAGTTGAGTGTGCTCGTGTTGCTGCTGTCATGAGGAACCATGGCCTGATGTTTCTCTGCCTCAGAAATGTGAGTAAAACTTTACTCCTCTTATAGCTATCGAAAGCAAGGTCTAGGTGAAGGAGCTAAATTTGAAATTTGCTGCTGTTTCATTGTGCTCTGTTGGTGTCAGGTGAAAGTATCAAAGGCAGCCACACATTGATCAGTGTTTCAAGTAGCTGCTCTTTGCAGGTCAGTGCGGGTTTTTGCTTCTTAAACCTAACTAGTATTTTCCTACTACTAAGAATGGGACTGGACATGCTGTGAGTCTTTCAAAAAAAAGAGTTTATGAGTACAAAGGATTTGCTCTGGTGACTTGATACCCATTTTCTCATAGTATGTGCCTCTGAAGTGCTTATAAGCAGAAAACAGTATGGGAACTCCACCACTTCAGTGTAAATACTGAACATTTACAGCCAGTGACTAATATAAGACCAGTTTCCTTGTTATTAGGGAAAGCAAGGAAAGAAGCCAAATGTCTTTGAAGTGTGATCGAAGCTTAATCCTCAGTAAATCCAGGACTTTACACAAGGTGATAATTTCCTTTTTTTTTTTTTGTTCTGCATCCTTTAGCACTAGTCTTTAATATACCTGTAGACAACCAAAAGGGACTACTTTGTTCCACACCCACAGGAAGAGTAATCTGATGTGCTTCCAGTAGTTATTGAAGGGGAGGAAGATGATGTTAAGAAGCAATAAATGACAAGAAAGTCATTGTAAATGTAGCTTAATTTCAATGCCTTTTTGTCTTTACTTTCATAAGAATGAATGGGGGGTGGTATATATTTTTTGAAGAAGGCTCATTCTTCAGATCTCAGATGTGACAAATGCTTTGATCTATCAATTACAAGCAGCTGACCAACAAGTTTGGCAATGGGTATTCCTTATCTGAAAAAGTAGTAAGCCAGTAAGTGGAAAATCAGTCTTGCCAATAGTTGTTGTCATGGGAAGCTCAAATAAGGAAAAGGGAGAAGGACAACGCCTGCTGAGAACAGTGAGTCTGACATGAGCTCGTGAGAAAGGGAATTCCCAGGCAGCAAAGGCTGAAACAAAGGGAAGGTGCATGTCCTGGCAGGCTTTGAATGGAGTACAGTACGCTTAAAAGCTTATGCAGCTTCAGTGGAAGCCGGGCCTGAGGAATTAGTGAGCCAGTCCAGAGCAGATCCCACAGAAAAAGCAGCACTGTTTCAAAGTGAAAAACTATTATCTCAGTAGACAAGAAGGGAAACGCAGGAGAAATACCATCAAGGTTGTCCCCCCCCAGCACTGTGAGCTGCCCTCAGGTGCAGCAACGCACTGTGCGCATGGATTGCACGGCTGGGCTCCCATAAGGAGTTGCTAAAAGTAAGGAAAGATTACCCATTCCACTCCCAAGCCAATCATTCTTAATTCTTGTGTGGGCTATTCCTTTTCCTGCCTCCTAGTGACTGTGGAAATCTAGACTGGCTGCTGGTGGGGTATATATTTCTTTAAGAAGGTGCTCTATAGAGATATCTTAGAATTAGCATGTGTATCATGAGACATAGAGGTTGCCATGGTAAGTACACATTTTTTAATTGAATAGCAGACTAATAGGCACATAAAACCTCCATAACTTGTTGGCACATAAATTGCTTCTCCTGGGGCTCTAGGCAATTAAACATACTTATTTTCTGAAATTCTTTCCAAGTCTCTTTCTCTGTTTTTGTTTAGATCAGAGCCTCTCATATTTCTCTCTCTTTTTCCCTCAACAATGCTTCTTGGTTTTCTTTTGTCCCTTTCGGATTATTCTATCTGTCTCTCTCTCCTGCCTTGTCTTGAATGTCACATACTTTGCAAAGCAGGGTAATAAAGGGGATATCAACCTATAGAATGGGTCTGGCTTTTCTTGTTGACAATTATTTAAAAAGCATAATTAGATATTTAGTATTCCTGGAATTCTCTTCCTTCAAAATAGTTTGAGGTTTATACAAGATTGCTTGCCTAGTTCAACAAATAAATAGAAGTGGTTATTAAATGCCAAAAGGTGTGTTCCAAGCGAATATATGCATTAACATACTACCACCTAAGTAGATGTTTTAGTAATCTCCTTTATGCAGCTCCCCTAAGGCCACGTTCTCCCCAGAACAGAAGTTTATGACATATTGTAACTTTAGAAAATGAAGCAATGCTCATGTAAGTCTTGTTTCTGATGCTTCACTTGAGATATTCTGATTTGAACTGGCAGCCCCAGAGATCTTTTGTTGTTATTTTCTGTTCTGACAGTACTCTCCTTATTAGGTGTGCTTTATTTTACTCTTCAGTGTGTAATGAACATATAATTTGCCTGTGTGCATTGTTTCAAAGTGGGCACTGTCTCTAATCTCCTCAGTGATACAATAAATCACAAGCTGGGGCACTACCTTCTCATTCCAGTTTTTAAAGCTTTTTTTCTTTGCCGGTTACACAGTTGTTATATAGAAGCCAATCGCGAGAAGTTTATCTGTACTTGTTCATACCTCAGCTATTTTTAGAACCCGTATTGACAAATTTTCAACTAGACATTGTATTTCGCAAAGAGCGCTGCCCTGAAATCACTGTGGCTTGAACAACAGGAAAATTCAGGACTCCAGGAGGCCAACGCAACAGGATATCCATAAGTAACAACGCCTACTTATCAACGAGGGGTGAGCTTAACAGCCTTGTTCCTGGCTGTGACAAACAGTGAGCAGAATTCCTAGGGAGCCAGAGAGCAGCAAATAAATGCACAAGATAACTCTGAAGAAAGATTAGGCGCAGCTGATTTGGTCTATTCCTTTGCACAAATCAAGAGCAATTTAAAGCAATAAGGACTGATAGTTTTCCACAGACATCCTGACTTTTATCCTATTGCAGAACAGAGTTCATCCACCTTTGTTTTTTTTGCTTTGATTTCAGTGTTCATTTTTTATGATGTTCATTTTTTATGATGAAAGTGGTCTTGTCTTGAAGGAACGGATGAGTAGTTTTGGGGTTTTTTTTTTTCAATTTTTATTTTTCCCCTTTCCCCTGAGTAGTTCAAAGACACCTTTAATGGCTCGGAACAAAAGGAAATTATTGTACAGATCAAGGGATTACAAAGCAATGTTTTTACAGATTTAAAATAAAATATAAACAGCTGTTGAGAGAGGAATGGCACAGAGACTGTTGTTGCCAATTCGTTAATAATACCAACACAAATCTACTCTATTATGTTTTTAACCCATGTTCGTTGATAGGGGAAAAATATCATAATGTGAACTTTTAAAAATAATGAATGTATACCAGATAGGTTCAGTGCAGAGATTTGAGAATACTAGTGTTTGCCATCTGTGTTGGTGTAATTTTCTAACACTGCAATGAGAAATAGCTCATTTACATCCTTGCCCCTTTGGCCCACTCATTTAGTCACTCTTTGTAACCTTGTAGGCTTGTCGGCATTAGGAGGAGAATGGAGAACATGGGCTGTAGTGTGTATTAGTGCAACCAGTCTCTACTTGGAAGGAATTTACACAAAGTCTGTTTCCATGAATGCGACAGAAACAAGCATGTTGCCAGCCCTCCCTGGGCGCAGAACAGAACTCAGTCACTCTGCTCTTTCTCTGAGTGTTTGTTCAACTACTGCTCTTTGCTACTTTCTCTTCCATTTGCGTTTAGCCTACTGAAATATCCCTCCCCACCACTGTTTCAGTATGGAGCTCCCTGACAACCTCAGAGGCTCCTGTAGCTTTGGAGGCAACGTCAAACGTTCCCTTTTGAACACAGGAAGACAGTGAAGTGCTTGTCCCAACAGTCTGAAGGAGGAGGGATCTTTAACAATCCCATGGGAGGTTTGATACCTTCTGTTAATGCTTTATGATAGCAGAATTTCTTTGATTTAGCCTATCCAGCACACTAGAAATACTACTTTTTAATGAAGAAATAACAGCATAGAAATGATGATCAAGCTTGAGTTCTTTGAACCATATCACAAGTGGAGAAAGAAGGGTCCCGAGACAAGCAGGGAGAATGCTTCCTCATCTCTTGCTAAGGGCAACGTTATTGCTTAAAGACTGGTAGCAAAACAGAAGTTCCTGTGGGCTCCTGAATATAGGACAACAGATTTTGTAATGGAGAGGTAAACTACATCAAGCCCTAATCTCACAGCTGTGTAACAGCTCTCTCATGTAGAAACCACTTAATTTCAGTGTGTGTTTATAGTAATTTTCAGGCTATAAACTGCAGGAATTAGGTTCTCAAGTAGATGAGGGGGTTTTGTTGTTTGTTTGGGATTTTTTTCCCATGGAAGATCTCACTATCTCTCTATACGTGTAAGATATATATATAATAAATTGATGAGCCTCTATCTGAGAATGGTAAGTACGGTGGATAATAGCACACTCCGCAAAGAGGTTGGGTTTTTTTTTTTCTCTTTGGGAAAAGCTTTCTATAATTGAATAGACTTATATGAAGCTTTCTATAGAATTTCTAAACAGCTCTTCACTGTATAAAAGAGAATTATAACTTTCAGGTTTGGACAATCAGTTCTGAAACTTTTTCAATATTTATTGGCTGAAGTTGAAATCGTACACATCTTTGGGATTTAGTAAGCAAAAGGTTTAGGCTGATGTTAATTTTGTCTGCTTCTTTTTTTTTCCTACAATGCCATTAAATCACTTTGTTTTCTATAAATAATCTCCCAAGAGTCACTGTCCTTGTTCCTTGAAAGGACACCTACCAGATATAATAATACTTAGCGGATCCAACAATATAAGAAAGATGGGTAAATCTATTTGGCTTTTTGTTTGGTTTGAATGTCTTGTCAATATTAAGACCCTCTTCCCAGAGGAGCCTTATTGAGTTTTGGACACATTGCTGACTATCAGATTCCTTCAGTGCTGAAAGCAACCAGCAGTACGTTCACTTTTGAAAAGCTTTATCTCAATGACACATTCACGTTGTGTCCCTTCCACCTGCTGCTCCTCAGTCATACCAGGGTGTTTACATAGATGGGTGCTGCACCAGCCAGTTTGCTTTGGATGAGCTGTTAAGCCATGTTTCTTCTCTAACCCCTGCTGTTCCTTAGCTAAGAGAATGCAGGTAAAACTATTTATAAAGCATTACTATTGTGACTGCTTTTCTCCTGGCCAAAATAAGCCTATTTCCAATTAATAAATTTTTCATGCTGAAAATGTCCTTTTAAATGTGCAAGGTCAGATCCTGATGTCTTTACTTATTCGATATAAGTTCTATCCAGCATAAGTTCGCTTCCTAACTTTCTATCCACAATGAGAAGCTGGCTCCCATCACCTCTTGAGAGAGATGCATTCAATGAAAATTTGATATATCCAAGCGGAGCTAATTTGTTCAGAACTGGTGATAAGGTGGTTATGTATGCATATGATGTACATATGCAAGTATAAGGAATGAACTGCAGATTATCATCAAGGAAACTGATGTCAGTGCTGAACTTCCCAGAGGGACATAAGAAGGAGCATTAACTGTTTCAATGTGAAAGAAATCTTGCTGCATAAAAGAATTAAAATACTTGCATCCAGACTCTCTGCACACCGAAGGATGATTTTCATCTCTGTTTAGAATGAGATAATACAGATGGGAAGTGTTGAAAGAGTCAGTTAATACTTCCTAAGGTGGGTGGTGTGTTTATTTTATTTATTTACAAAATATGCCAAGTCTCATACTGGTGCTACTCATACTCTTAGTTCATTTTTTGCGAGTAGTTCTGTTGTCCCCAGTGCAAGAGGGGACACTAGGTAGATCTCGAGCGCTTCATCAAAATTCCCTTTCTGTCACCAGTCAGCACTTCACTCGACTTACATAAGCCAAATTAATGTGCCATGGGAGACCTAAAAAGCAGTTTCCCCCCTCCTGCCCCCAGGTGTTTCTTCTGCTATAAAATAATTTAGCCATGTTTTATCAGCAACATTAATAGCAAATGCTTACTTGGTAATCCATCCTGGGAGCGTACATTTAGTATATCAGCTAGCATGCAATTATGACTCTGACGGAAAGGTAAGCTTTTCCCGGTAAGATACCTGAGAAAGGCAAAATGTGAATCTTGCCCTTATGGTAGCCTAAAATCCTCTATGTCTACTAAGATGAGATAAATTTACAGTAAGTTTGTGCTTAGACACATGTGCTTTGTATAAAATCTTTCATTTATAATAGTAATATATTAAGTGCCTTGGTTTTACAACATTTACTTAAGACTTATTAAATGGAGCTGATTTATGGAAAATACAGAACATCCATCCCCAGAAACCTAAATCCCTTAAAACTGGTTTATTTTAGACACTGGAACAGTCTCTTCAAACTTTTCCTCTTTTGGAAGCCTAAGCTACTTGTAGAATATCATGATTCCCATCTGAATTGGAGTTGTTTGGCTGTTCTGCTCTGCCAGAAGTAGACATTTGTAACCTATGTTTTACCCAGCAAGTACCAGAAGAACAGGTCCAAATAACATGGACGTGTCTAGTTTTCCATTGTGATATAAGACAATGGTTTGTAAAAACCCACGTTAGTTTCATTTGGCTAGTATCGATGTGCTTTTCTGCTTCATACAGTGATCTTTTAATCTTATTTCAGATACCAAAGCATAAACATCAAAACAACAATTAAAAAAAATTAATTAATGTATGTGTGCTCTCAACATTATGGAAGTTTTCCCAGATTCAGTGTTCAAATATTTTGGATGCTGAATTTCTCTAGGCAGTTTTTGGAAGCGTATCCTTTTAGAATAATTAATTGTGAAATGTCTCTGTTGTATAACTGCACCAAAGGACATGTTTGTGCCATCTCCTGCACTTGCGGCTGATTCATTCTGAAGTGTGTGAATGAAAGCTGCTGTTCAGGAATGCACTAAATCTTAACACTGGATTTAAGATGGGGATAGTGAGAATGATTCTGGGGTGAGTTTTCCTTAGTGACCACAGCCTGGCATGTGTTACCTAGGTAGTCTGATCTCTTCTGAACTCGGAGATGTTGCTGTGCCAGATTTTCAGCAGCAGAAGCCAAGAAAAATGGATCTTTAGTATAAATGGCAGTTAGTGTTCTCCATTGTAGAGGAGTGACGGTGGTGATACAGGGGATGCTTTGGATAGTACAACTCTTGATGTACGAATGGCTCTTGGGCAGCAGAAAAATGCCTTGTGTATTGAGGTCATGCTAAGTTGGCACTTGGGCAGCTACTTAACAGTTACGTAAGCAAAACTGGTTTTTAATTCCTTATATCTTCTCTTTCTAGACACCTTAAAGTTTCCCAGGTGTGTTTAAACTCCTTTCAGCCCTACTATTTGTGAAATCATCTAGCAGAGGGATAGTGTGTTTTGGAGGGTGGGATTTGGTTTCACTTTTCTGGGCCTCTAGATGCTCTGAGTTTTTAAGAATTTTGAATATATCATGTTCCAAATACAATCACAGCCTGTGTCTTTATGTGACTCCTAGTCTGTCAGTTTGTCATAAAGTGACAAATATGACAAATACTTGCTCTAAGTATTTTTAATATAATTAAGCATGGTAAGATAATGCGGTTTCATAGCGAGTTGCATATATTCATAGCAAGCGAAAACTTAACAGCGTTCGATGCAAAATGACAAGTCTTGTCATACAGCCACTGATTAATATTTGTAACAAGGTTTGTTGTATTTCAGCAGTGAAGACTTCAAACAACACATAATCTTCTGACACTGATTGTTTGTCTGTTTTGAAACAACTTTTATTCCAAGCTAATAAACATGTAGCTTTTTGTGTTTAAGGCAAAGAACTGAGTCCTACTCTCTAATGAGCTCTTTGCTATCCTTTTTAAGAGCTCAGTGCATTGACCTATGTCACTACAGTATCATGGCTGTGTCTTTATGAGGGCTTAGGTCTTGTTTCATCTTTGTCCTTCTTCCTCGTATATGAATAGCATCTGTAATACAGTAAAAATACTAACACAGTCCTTGGGGGGATGTAAAATGCAATATAATTGCCAAGTCCAGAGGTAAGATTGCCCAGAGGAAGGTGTGGGTGGCAGCCACACATGTTGTGGCAATCCCAGGTGTCCTCTCCAAAAAAAGAAGGAACCCACCATCTGCTCTCCCCTGAAGGAGAATATTATATCTCTGATATATTATAAGAATATGTAATTAAGTCCCAGTACCTCTGAGGGTTACTTTCTTGAGGCTCCTTAACCAAGCTGACTGCTTTGACTTTGTATTATCCACATGATGTTAAGAGCTGCTATGCAACATCAAGCACATCATAGGTTCAGTGCCACACTCTGAGAAGTACAAGACTGTGGCTACATATTGTGACACGTAAGACAACTTAAATTGCACAAATTAGTCAATAGGTGCTTTAAAGACTCTTGATTGTACACCTGGGTCTGTGTATTTCCACTTCACCAAAAATTCCGGGATTAAGACAGATCCTTATTCTGCCTTTACACCTTGAATGGCATAGTTGAAGGTGATGTCTCTGGCTGCAGTGTTTGCGCATCTGGTGCGTGACTCTTGCAAGCTCCAATCCCTTTTAAGCACAATATAATCCTTTTCCTTGTGACACGTTTCTCGTTGCAGGTGCTTTCAGCATAACAACCCAGAATTTCTCCCTTGCCATCTTTTGAATCAATAACTTTAAAATAATATCGCTGTTCCCATCTGAATGCAGGTCTGAAACTGCAATCCAATGTGAGATGAATATCCAGGAGAAAAAGGGGGAACCTTACTATCATCAGATTAGTTCACTGAGATTGTAACCTGGCTTCTTTTGTTATAATTTCAAGATGAAGCCAAATATGCTGTACAACAATTAGTATACAAGTTTTATTAAAAACAGGAAAAGAGGCAGGGAAAACTTAATCTGGAGACTTAAAGAAGCCTATATCTTAATCTGTTGCTTAACCTTCCTTTTTGGGGGGTGATGTCTTAATTTTGGGGCACTTTGTGTAGATTCATTTAAAAGGAAGTTAAAAAAAAAGTAAATCCAGAAAGGCAGTCCTACCTTACAGCCGATATGCACCATCATGACCTCAAGATGCTCTGCTCTTAAAAATGGCAAACTGTTGTCATCACACTGAGAAGCAGTTTCAGAGGTAACATTCTCCTGGCAAAGGTCGTCTGTTGTTGTGCAAGACAGGTTAGTGCAGCTTTTTTTTGTGAGAACAGAGCACGCAGTACATCAGCCAACATCTCTGAAATACATTAAGGAATTCATGTATTATCTTTCAGTAAAGAAAGGAGGATAAGAAGTTTCCAGGTTCTGGTATGCCTGATAAGAGTCAGTGTTCATCAGCAGTAATAATCTGCATAAATGTTTACCCCACAAAATGCAGAAAGCTTTCTGTAGGGAATAGTCCCCAAAATAGCACCATATTTCACAATAATTTTGGTCTTAATGCTTATTCTGTTCAGTGCAAAACACATGGTTGCACCAGGTTATAATTTCAGAGCAGTACCTGAACTTTTCTTATAAATTGTGGGGTATTATTACTGCCATCTGGGCAGACAGACATAAAACTTGAATCAAATACAATTCCTTCTGATGATGCACCATTTGTGTTTGTATGTAAATACACATTTTTTATATAAATATTTTGTTTTCTTTCTTTTCCTTCATATTATTGTTTTCCTCTGTACCACTAATTGTATTTTTTCCAGTTGCCTTTTTTCATCATTCGTGCAAATTCAGCTGTCTTACAAATGCCATCACACGTTAGTGCATGCCTTGTGTTAGCATTAACCATGACTCTTGAAGGTATTTTAGAAGTAGTGCTGAGTGAATACAGCCGTATCGGATGATGCTGGGGGAGGTAGTGTGTGCGTATGTGGAATGTTGTAGTGAAAACAAAATTGAATTTGAGGCTTGTAGGACAGGAGTAAGAGAGAAATCTTTCCTCCTCCTAAAAAAATTTTACTTTGAGTGTTGTGTTTAAATACTCTTGTGTTTTACATTTAAGATTTGAGTTTTGAACTTTTTTTAAACAATAAAAATGACATTTTAAAAATGAAAAATCGGTCTTTATTAAATAAAATAATCTGACAGCAAGGGATTTGACACCTTATTTTATTTCCAACAGTTTCTGTTTTGTTAAAGCACTTCATGGAACTCAAAGCTGATTTCTGTCTCCAATTTTTTTTCTTGCTTAATATATAAGTTGTAAATAAAATATGAATCTTAGTGTTTAAAGGTAGAGAATTGTCTTATGAGAACATGACAAGTATTTAGTTGATTGATCTCTATAGATCCAACAGTTTAGTAGAAATAAATGTTAAACCCACAACATGACTGGAGGATAGAAATCCCCATCATGATGTTTTTCCTCTAGAGAATGACTAAAGCCGCATTCATATGACTTTGGTATTGAGGGCTAACAGGGGGAGTAAAGTGCAGTAGGAGTGGATGCTGTGGTGAAATCAAGAAAACAAAAAGGGAGAAATAACATTTTCTCCTAAAGCATCGTGCATTTGTGTATGAAAGTTCAGTAATCGTATGAATAGATCAGCAACAGTGTTGACATTTAAAATCCCTTCAAAACAGGAATCTTTCCAGTACATATACTTGTGAAGAACCTCCTCTTGAAAAATTGCCCTGTCTGTCTGTGGATTTAGTGCTTTTGGGGTGGATAGAAAGGGGAAAGCTGGAAGGGAAAAAATATCTTCACTGATATATGCGTTTCTTTCAACTAAGTCAATTGCGCTTGGTTACATTAACTGAACGATTGACCCTCATGCCAGAACTGGAAGGTTTAGCTGTGATATTTGTAGGGCTATCATCTCTTATCTATTGATGAGAGAGAGATTGAGACAGACAGCATGGTAAAAATCTCTACGTGGCCTGTCTTTATTGAGACGTCTGGAAGAGAGCTGTCTGAAGATGAAAGATGGAGTGAGGCACAGCAATGAATTAAAATGTGTGGAATCATAGTGTCTAGCCTTCTTCATTCCTGCAACATCTATGTCCTCTGCTCCCCTGTTTGGGGTAGGGTGCCCTGCCTTCTCTTTGGGGTGGGGTGTAAAGTCACAATGCCAGAACACAAACAGGTCTGCAGGTGACTAGAAACCAGCCAAATATTCAGCTATCCAGGTTAAAATGGCAAAATACCCGAGTTATGGGTATGGTCCAGTAAATGATAGATAAAGTATGACCACTTCTGAGGGTTTTCATGCCCTTCTAACAAGAAGGTTATGAAGACTTCAGGTCCCAGTGCTTTAGGGAGTGGAGCTGTACCCATCGTTCATGTGTTACCTGTCCCTGAGGCTGTTCAGAGCTGAAGTGGATATGGGCACTGGTGTGGGAAGCTGACAGCCAAAATGCTGTAATATTTCAGATACATCTTTGGTCTACTCGGGCAGCAGCTCTGCATATTATATACATGTGGGCAGAGGGATGGCATGCAGCCAGGTATGTCAGCATTATTCCCACTAGGGATTTCTCTGTATCAGAATTTCTCAGGTGTGACAGGTATACATCCACTCTGCATCACCAAAGAGATCAGCATCTGTCCTAAAATGTACCTTTGCTGTTAGAAAAGGCAAATAAGATACTGCAAAGTGATGTTGCATTAATTAAAGTAATATAATCACCTGTTCCAAAAAACCTAGTTTTCAGTTTTAGCTTATTTCAGATTGACTGGTTTAGCTCTGTACTTTTCAGGCCATTAGAGGAAAGCAGCAATTTACAGCAATAGAGTGTAACCAAATATCATTCCCTAAATTACTCTTTTTACATGCAGTTGGGCCACAGGTTAGTGGAGAGAGGAAGAGAGATGAGTTTACAATTGGCAAAGTTTATAGAAATGTGGAACCCCTTATGTGCACATAAAAAGTGAAGCATATGGTTTTAATTACAAGTCTTCCAGATACTAAATTATAGTAAGATGTGACATCTAAGGGGAAAAGCTGACTGCTGCTACAGCTGCAACGCAGGCCGTGCCACTGCATTGCATCTTGTTACACGAGATATAATTTGATATAACCGTAGCCTAGAATTCTGTAACTGATTATATTTGGTCATGTTTTCTCATAAATGAAGGGGGACAAGATTAGTGATGGGTGAACCTCCAATAGTTCACAGGTTTGGATCAGCAAAGCTTAATCCTAAAATGTCTTGCTGATTACTTGAACCCTTTGATGTATTTTTTTTCTTCTGACCATTTCTGTGCAGTGCCTACCACAAAACTGAGGTTTTGCCCACCCTTTCTACTCATCCATCCTAATCCTCCCATTCATCAGTTTCGTTGTTTCCAGCTTCTTATAACAAGCTTTATCTGCCCACCTGCATTTCTGTGCCAGGGTGTGAACCCCTTTTGCTGCTCCTACCTGTACTGTTTTTCTTCCTTTCTTTTGGTCTTTTGTATGATGGTTTTAAAAGGTCCCAGCTGTTTCCCTGGCAATTCCAGAGTAAAGGTGTTACAGCTGATCAAGGTTATGGTGCATAGAAAAGAACAAGCACTAGGGTCTGGTTTTTGGGTGGATAACGTTGGCTAAGAAAAGGAAAACGTGAATAGTTGGAAAACTGAAAGGGGAAATACAGAATCAGAGTAGAGACAGAAAAGAAGGGATATACAGAGAGATCTGTATAGAAACAAGGAGGGAAAATGTTTTAGGCACAGGCAATGAAAGGCTACCAAGAAGGGTTGATTTTTCAAGTATGAACTAGAAAGGGATTAGTTATCCAGTGTAACACATAGACCATGTTGGACAGTTGCCATTGTGGTTTTGATTTGAAAATCATAGAATCATAGTATAACTAAGTTGGAAGAGACCCACCGGATCATCGAGTCCAACCTTTTTAAAGTAATATAGATGTTAGCAGTTCTGGTAAAAACAAATGTCCTGTATAGCAGAATCTGTCGGGAAAATTGTATTTTGTTGGAGTGCCGGGGACAGATCCGAGGTTCTCCAACTACAAAATTCCTGATTTGTACCGTGACCACAATTCTTTACACAAAGTACAATTCATCAGTTTAGAGATATAAAGTTTACTCTAGCTAGTGCTCAAGACAAAGGTAGTCTGTAATGCTGACATAGTAACGCTAAGTCCTCTGCTACAACCACACTTACAGTTTGGGAAGGATTCATTTGAGTTTGGGAATTCTGTTGGCTTGTTCACATTTTCTTTCACTGTTGTAACAGCAAAGCTCAGACTTTGACCCATGTGGTATGACAAGTATTTGTTATCACATTTCACTGTCCCGCAATGGCAGTTCAAATAAAATCCAGACTTTGCACGCTCAGCCCATCCAGTTTGAACACTTCCATCTGGGACATCCTTTCACTGCAGTCAGAGGGATGTTAGGAGAGTTAATATGCATAGGAAGAGACAAGTTTTTGCAAGATACCCTTGGATTTTCAATTAAGGGTATCTGGGATTATCCAAAATGACTAAACAAAGTCCATGACCACACGATGACACGCGCTGTTCAAAGCCCAACCCAAACATGAGCAAACTTTGTTGAATCCAAGCATTTGAGATGGATCTCCAATTCTTTTGTTTTCTGTTTTTATTTCTCTGTCACAAGCAAAGAATGATTGCTACATGACAGGTAGTCTGGCTAGCAGAGAAACAATAAGAAATATTAAAGAAAAGTTCTGATTGTCTGTCAGCATGTCCCCTTAGGAAAAACTGCCACGTAATAGCTGACACTGGTCCTGGCTCTGCACATTTATGCCATTTGATTTGATGTGAAACACAGTGAGTTGCAGCTGGCAGATATTATTGCAATATTGAAGTATTTTAGAGTAATGGTACATACAGGCAGCATGGCATATTCCTAACAGTTTGTGTGCTTCCAGTTCAGTGGTACAGTTGCGTATACAGATACTGAAGTGCTTTCTGCATTTAATTGACAAGATCTCTGCAGTGATACAGCACATTATTTTCCTTACCACTACTCAGGTAAACTGACAGTGGAAATATAATGGGTATAAATTAGTTATAGGCTGCATAGGCCACATCAAAACTTTCAGAAGTGTGTAGAGTAAGATTAAAAGCCTGAAAATTCGCAAGACATTATTCTTCACAGAGCCAGTTCCTCAGTATTTGAGCTTTGGAGGAAAGCAGAGATTGAAGCCAAAGAGCAAGGAAGTTTAACAAAGCTTGTGTTGATTGAAGTCATGGTTCTTAGCATAGCAGACTGTAAACTGTTCATCTTGGACTTAATTTCCCTTTATTTTCTAAATCTGGAGCACAAATTAGTTGCTCTGTGATAACGGTCAGCAGTACAAATATATGTTGTTTCTCTTATTATGTATTTTAATAGAGTATTTGGCATCTCCTAGCTCAATGTAAGACTTTCAATGGCATAAATTATTCTGAGAAGTTGACTGGATTAAGTCCTTCAGAATATTCAAATTGGAACTCGTCATTGTAGAGTTTAAGATGCTTTTTCTTTGAATTGTGCTTAAAATGCCCAGAGCAACCTATCTTGTTTCTCAGAGCAGACAGCGTCATGCATGCAAACAGGCTTTGCTATGGAGGAAATGTTCTCCCAAGATAAGTCAAGTATTGTGGCTTTCAAAGGTCAAACTTAATGGAGCTTATTTTGCTCTACTGTTTCAAAACAGAAATAAAATAAGGCTACAATTAGCATCCAACTTTTAATCAGATGCTGTTCTCTCAGCATTCATGCAGTGTTTGTTTTGGTAAGCTACTTGCCAAGTCTGAAAGCCAGAAAACCTGTGAGAGAAAAAAAGGAGGAGGAGGAATCTAGAGATTATGGAAAGGTCAGTAATACTTATTACCTTAAGAGGCTACAGGAGCTGGATGGTTTTGGTGTTTGTGAAGGAGTAGATGAGAAGGAATTATAAGGAAATTACATATCTGTATCATTCTGGAGCCTCAAAGTTTTGAATTTTTCACAAACCCAGAGGTATATTAGAGCAGCAATATAGCTAAGGGCATGTGTGCATTGCTAGCTTGGGCAGGGTGAAATAATAGCCAAGCATCAGAGTGTTTCTTAGGGCACACACACACAATGCCCCCTGATCTGGTGTGGAGTGAATGGATGTTAACAGGGGAGAAGAGGCAAGAGCTCCTGAGGAAACTATTGGCCTCCAGCAGGTTAAGGAAGCACCAGGAGGCCTCAGGGCAGAGTGGAATGGCCCCTCTGCAGAAGCTGCTGGTACAAGAAAGTTTCCCTTCATCCTAAAAAAGAACATTGAATTTTTAATGTTTGGGCTCATTACAAAACTTTAAAAAAAAAAAAAAAAATTTGAAACACTTCCCTTTATATCACCTCTTGTTACATTAAAACAAGTTGAACTAGTACCTCAACAAGTTGTTTCAATAATGGTCCATCAAAAATTTATAAGAAATCGATGTACAGCTGTGGAAAGTTTCAATTTTATCAAATCATCATTTTCTAGTGGAAAAACTGTTCCACTGGAAAAACTTCTGCAAGCTTCAGTAGAAAAATTCCTGAACAATTATGCAGTCCAATAGCTCAGCAAGAGTGTCTCTCCTGCCATTTTATATTCTTTTGATGAAAGCCTCTACCTCCTATGGTTTTTGCAGTTTATTCTTCTACTTCTGTAGCGTATCCGGTCAATAGGAGGACTGTTCTTTCCAAACACAAGACAATTCTCCAAAAAGAGAAATCTATGGGTATCTGTTTCAATTGTGCACCAATTCTCTTCGGGCTAACATCTTTCTTTGTGTTATCCTATGGGAAGGCAAGGTTTAAGGCTGAATCTTCATGCAAAGGAAGTTTATAAATGACATGGGAATGTGTTTGTAGGGAGACTATAGATTCATTCCCTTCCTGACTGAACAGAACAGGCTCCCCTGACACAGCTGAGCATCCACAGCTAACCAGTGCTGTTGAGTTTCAATATGTATTATTGTATTTTTAAGGAAATAATTTGCTATTAAATTGCAGAAAGGGGGGAAAATAACTTGAATAAATCAAGGGAAACTGTCTCAGAATGCAGGAAAAAAAACAAACCACTAAATTGGACAGGTAAATAAATAATTATGAACTACTGACTAACATCTGGACTACATGGGAAATGTTTATTAAGGATATTCAGACTTCTTGGAGGCAATCCTATATAGAAATTGCTAGTTTAATCACGGTGTTACTTGCAGGACCTTGTTTGTCAGTTTGGCAAGTGCCTGTATTCCATCTTTCTCAAGAAAATTATTGACTAATTTACTATGCAACAAAATCTGTTCATGTTTTGGGGGTTTTTGCATTAATTGTTCAATTGATTCATCTATATGTGAAGGACTTTTTTTTTTTAATTGCAGTATTTCTGTAGAGTTCCCTCCTCCCAATGCTCTCAAATATCTATCAATTTACCTGACTTCTTTTTCAACAAAAGTGAATATTCCACTGAATAAAAAAATAAATATTTTAGAAATGTTTTTTTCCTTCTGGAAAAAAAAATGAAAGACTTGGGAAAAGTTTAAATGTCAGAAATTCTTTTCCTAGACTAGGAAAATTACATAATTACACAGGGTAAATCTGTAATGTAAACATCACAAGCCCTGGACTTAAGTCTGCATGATTCTGGAGAGGGGCTCTGATTTTAATTTCTGTGGATAACTAACTGTCAGGGAAGAAATTAAGGGAGAAACAGCCAGGCTTGGGTTAATCTACTGTGATGAGGAAGACCTTGCTTGAGCACTAAGATGTTCATATAGAACAGATGCTGCCTTCTAGCAAGGGAAGCGTGTCATTTGCAAGACCTAGATGCTTTGGGAAAAGTCAAGTGTCAGGCTAGCCAAGCAAGAGTTGATGAGCTGGAAACCAGAATACTGAGGGACCTTCATTCAGACCAAACAGGACTGGTAACCTGGGCACCACTTCATTGTCTTAAAGATGTGGGAGCAATTGGAATGCTTTCTGGCCAATGGGTAGCATGTCATATACAATTACGTCTCACCAGCCTCTTAGCAGGCTGAAGAGATAAAAATTAAATGCCTACCAGTAAACACAATCCTGCCAAAGAAGAGATCACCCCAGTCCTGGGCTGTGGGGTGTACAGGAAGGAAGTAAAGACAAGGTGGATTTCTCCAGGGCTTCCTCCTACCTGTGCTGCAGGATAAAGGGAGCTTTAGCTACTGAGTGTATATCACCAAACAGTTTGTTGTGACTGTTTCCTTTGCTATATATCAAGAGGAAAGGCAGCAAGTGTTCTGGGACCAGGGGAAATTCAAGGGGATGATGAGTTCAAGATGTCAAGCCCTGTGAAGGTAGACAGCACCAGCAGTGAAACAGCAACCAAGAACCTCTAGGCTGTTACTGTAAGCAGTGACGAGCACAGAAAAGTCAGCCAGAAGGACGACTACCAGTTCCAACCCGACCAGCAGCAGTTGCAGGGAAATACCTTCTGGAGGCCACATATCGTATATGAGAACTGTCTGATATCCACAGGGATAGGGACACTGGGTGTGGCTGAAGAGAAAACAACATTTTTCTCAAATTGATTATTCACTCCGGGTTATTTATTTGAGTAAATTCAAGAGTAGCAATAGCCTATTTAAAGCTGTGTGAGCTCCTAGTAATCTGCATGGAAGGCAAGAACAAGTTACAGTAAGCAGGAGAAAGTTAAAATGGTCTTTGGTCATAGAATCATAGAATAACCAGGTTGGAAGAGACCCACCGGATCATGGAGTCCAACCATTCCTATCAAACACTAAACCATGTCCCTTAGCACCTCATCCACCCATCCCTTAAACACCTCCAGGGAAGGTGCCTCAATCACCTCCCTGGGCAGCCTCTGCCAGTGCCCAATGACCCTTTCTGTGAAAGGTCTTCACAGAAACATCTATGTATCTCCTCTATTGACTCCCAGGTGAATAATGCACTCTCTGTGTGCATATTTGCCATTTGGTCTGATAATAGTCATATTCAACACTTCTATACTGGTCTCGATGTACTGTTAACCACCATGAAATCATAAGCATCATATAAGCTTAGTATATTTGTACTGAAAGCTGTGGCGAATAATGAAATGTGCAGTAACTTACCTTTTCAGTGGAGAAAGATTATAACAGAAAATCTGCTTCTTATGCTTGGATTCATGGCAACTGTACACACGTGCACTGCTAACTCCTTAAATACTGACCAGGCTTGTGCTTCGTTACGAGGAACTGTAAAGCAAGCTCTGTGGTTTCATTGACAATAGTGCAAGACACACTGTAGAATGTGTTGAAGGACACTTGGCCATCACAGCTGATGCCACATGTTCACTTTACATCCATTTATCTCTCCCAGATACCATCTAATTGGATTTGAATTATCGAGTTTAACCTCAACAAGCTGCTAGTGTTGATTGCGCGGGTTCATTGTGCTGCTGAGTTGAGCTGTAGGGCTTATGACAGGAAAGAGGTGGAGGATGTGGGATGGGAGAAACCTTTGCCTTATGAAGTGAGGATATAAGTGGATACACCAGACAATCAAGTGCTGTGCTTGTTAGCTATAGTACTTACACCTCCACACCAGGGAAGCTGTCTCCAGTTTGCCATATACATTACAGGTGCATAAGGAGAGACAGTCCCTGCCCTGCAGAAAAAATGAAATCAGTGCAATTTCTTTTAAAGTGCTCTTGTGACAGTAGCTATAATAATAAACTTGGAGAACTAAATCTTTTTGATAAGAGAAACTGCTATGACTTCATACTAATAGCCAGTATGTGTGTTATATACAGCTAGGAAATTATTGATATCTCCAATTGTTTAAGGTGAGTTATCCTTAAGGTTTTAGTTCAATTTCTTTTGGGTGTACTCATGCAATAATGTCTTGTAACAAAAGTCTGTGGCTTGTGTTTGAAGCCCCAGGAAAGCTCCTGTTGTGTCTCTTGGAGATTGTGTGCCTTGCTAGTGTCTCCAAATGATCTGTGGGACAAATATTTTTGTCAGCTTACCTCATACATCTAGTGAAATGAACACATGAGAAGAGAGAAATCATTTCTGATTTCTTCATTTCCACCCCAGCCTATGGCTATTAATCCTCACCTCCAGCCCGCTTACAATGTGTTATTCCTCCACACGTGCCGGCTTGGGGATAGAAGAAGCCAAATCCTATTTTAAAAACAGATGGCCAGAATGACATACTTAATAAAACATTAAGCAGAAGTCAGTATGAATCCACCATTCCAACAGCTTTACCTTTTGACTCTCACTGGATCTCTCTCTCCTGGGTATATTGCATTGCACATATTTTGAGTGCTCTCTGGACAATATTAGCTCTCCCTCCTTCTCTCTTTAAAAGAAAACCTTGTGGAATTAGGAGCTTTTCACTACCTCTGTGGCCTGAGCAATCTTCTACAGGAGATCATCTTGTCTAATTTTCAGTTCTGAACTGTTGATATCTCTCCTTGAGTTAGCTAACCAGGTTCCGCTTAAAACTAGAATGAGTGAGCACTTCTAAGACAAAAAATAGCTGCTCCTGGGGGTGTGTTAGGTCACAAGCTTCAGACAGTTTCTGAACTGTTAACTGTTGACTCCAGGTGAATAGTTCAGATGTAGGTGCCCATACTCCATAGGGAACTACCATCTAGCAGTTGCTCTAATTTATATCTCTTGGAGAACTATCTCTTATTTGTAAACTTTAAACATGTTTTTAAATGTTATTTCAGATCCTTTATGTAGACAAAGTCTACGGTCTTACAGTCCCTGCAGAAATGTCAGCCCCATCTCATCTGGTTTATCCACTGTAGCTTCTCTCCAGCCACATCTTTTTCAAACTTTTTTGCTTTTAGACATACTCAGGTTCTATAACTGTCAGAAGGAAAAAAAACTGAGAGTGTGTGTGAAATAAAATGGTCTAGAGGAAAGCTAAGAGTGAAATATTTGCTAATAGACAGTGACTTGGCAGCTCTGGAGTCAAAAACATCAGTCTGGGAGCCAGCAAATACCATGTGAATATAGAAAGTAGGGACCTGCGAGAGAAAAGAGGGACGCAGTCATGACAGCAAAGAGAAGAATAGAAAAATAGAGGTTGTTGGGTTTTTTCTTTTTTTTTCCTCTCTTGCATTTACAAAGCTTGTCTTGAGCTAGAAAATGCAATTTCTTTCTTAGTACCTCTGTCCTTCATTCAGCAAATATTTTGCCTGGCTGCCTCGTGTTTGCTTCTGCCTTCAGCAAGCAGAAATTACGCCATGAGCTCCTGAAACAGTGTCAGGCACTTCACTAATATATCAACTGACATTTACGTCACAAGTTTTGGGGAGCTCGTATTCAAACAACAGGCAGGTAACATTCATTCTGTTTCTGGCTTTACCACTTTGCTTTTGTAGGGAGGTGCTTAAAATTAGCTTCTGTGTAGAGGAGAAGGCCTTTCATTATGAAATTGAACTGATAAAACCGTGTCGATTTAGCGTGAGCAATGTGATGCTTCCCTTTGCATGCTAACTGAGCTCTGTTCAGGGTGATATCGGTGTCTGCACCAGCACAAAAAGAAAAAAATATCATCAGAACGATGTGATGGATTTGGTTGTTGAAATAGATACCCTTGCCTTGATTTATCACACCATTGCCTAAACCTTCTGTGATGCTGCTGCCCAGCTCGAATCCCTCTTGAAAACTAATCTGCTATCAAAGTGAGTATATTCTAAGCAGCCTGTGTGTCACACAAGGGGCTTACTCTTCGTGGCTGTAAGAGCTGACTGAGTCTCTGTACAGGGCAAGACAGAAAAAGCTTCTCTAGGAAAGGGGTGCAAAAATATTAAATGTTTAAAGAAAGGTAGGAATGATCCCAGGAGAATAAACATCTAGAGTGTTGTTAGCACAAAAAAGTGAAACTATCTAAAGTACAGTTATAGAATAGAATAGTTTGGGTTGGAAGGGACCTTAAAGATCATCTAATTCCAACCCCCCTGCCATGGGCAGGGACACCTCCCACTGGATTAGGGGCTCCAAGCCCCATCCAACCTGGCCTTGAACCCCTCCAGGGATGGGGCAGCCACAGCTTCTCTGGGCAACCTGGGCCAGAGCCTCACCACTCATAGTGAAGAAATTCCTCCTTATGTCTAGTCTAAAACTGCCCCTCTCCAGTTTATACCCATTGCCCCTCATTCTATCACTACAAGCCTTTGTAAACAATCCCTCCTCAGCTTTCTTGTAGCCCCTTCAGGTACTGGAAGGTCACTATAAGGTCTTTTTGAGATTCTCCAGGCTGAAAAACCTTTAACCGTTTTAACAGTTTTGCCTTGGTATTATGCAGAAAACAGGGGCCAAAAGACCCAGCTTTTGTACCAGCATGCCATCCCGAAACAGCTCAGAGCAGAAAAGAGGATTAGGACTGAAGTTCAGTGAATGTTAAGAAGTGGTCAGGGGTTTTTAATTGAAATATTTTTGCTCTGTAATTCAAGGAAACTGTTTCTCTGAGAAAACTGGGATTCTGCCAGAATCTTGGTTTACCATTAGAAAAAAAATGATATGTTGTTTCAAACCAATAATTCCAATTTGTCAGAATTAAAGAAAAAAGAAAGTGGAATAATAAAGCAGTAGTTTGGTAATGATGTGAATAGCATTGTAGTGATAAAAATTTGTACTAAAGTGATCCCATTTTGCTTAGCTTAGCTGAATTATAACATTTCAATGCCAGAACATCACATTTTGGTTTTAAAAGGAAAAAGAAATATTTCTGAATTTCTGTTTTCCATTCTAAACAGAAATATGGTTTAAGAAAGCAAGCAGCTTTTCATTCTGACTCGGAGAGAAAAGTCAGAAATTTCCCATGAGGCAAACATTCAGTTTTTTATTGTTATTTGTCCGTTAGCTGTATGAATCGAGATTCATTTCTTGCCAGGTGATACAGTGGATAAATATTGACATTGCTTTTTTACATAGTGGAGTCAGTAATAAGTGATTTGGGGGGTTGATTGGCTCATTTTTCTCAGTAGAGGTGGAGTTATTTTAGCATCAATGATTATACTCAACATTTCTACCGATTTTTACTGTGAATGACTGAATCAAAATTTGGAAGGATGTCACTCTGGAGGAGATAAGGTTGTGATATGCCTTTTCTTTAAGCCAACCGGGCTCTATAGCCCATGAAGTGTGTATTATAGAACACCCTTCTTACCCCTCTAACTCTAACCTCGTTGCTACATCGAGCCTGAAACCATTTTTACTACTCAAAAAAAGCCAGGAAGTTTGAAGAAGAGAAGCTGATAGCTATCTCAAATGTTGTTAAAAGTGAGCACTTATTAATATTTTAAATAACTGAATATATTGCGAGTTCTGAAGAATTAAAATTAGTTTTAAAGGCTCTATAGATCAAATTAATTTCTTCAGTAGAACTAGAAATGTCCCTTTCAAGATAAGAAGCCACTGGAAAATCTCCTTGATACTTTTCTAATTCTCCTCGATACTTTTCTTATTCTTCTCTTTCACTAAAGGAGATTTATCTTTTATTTAAATAGCACTAGATACATTTCACATAGAAAACTAACTTCAAAAGTACAGCGCTTTCTTCTTGCCATCAATTATTAGAGCCCTCCAGGTGTTTGGTCTTCTACAAATTTACAGAGGACTTAGGTTTTTGACAGATTCAGGAGGGTTATATAGCCAAGAAATTCAACTTGAACCTCAAAAGACCTATCTGCTCATGGCAAGCTGATTTATTTTTTTTAATTGTCCTCCTCCTCTGAGGGCTATAGTCCCTGTATACATTTGTGTATAAACTAGGAATTTATTCAACATTGTGTAGAGATCCCAACAAGGAACATTATTGACTAATTTTCCTGAAACTGTCAAAGGATAAAGCTCTTGCAATGGAAGGATTATCATAACAGTCATTAAAGATAAGAGGCCATGGGAGATGCTTCCCTTGTTGCAACCTGTCCTCAGGAACAGCTGATGCTTGCTGCTCACCCAAGGGCAGCCTGGCCAAATACCAAGGTGATAAAACCAGGTGGTTTCTGAGAGACGAGGGCTTATAGCACTGCTGCAGGTACAACACCTCAGAAAATCAATTCGGACCTGCATTCTCTTCTCTTCTAGTCTATTCTATTTCTTGCTGAGATTCATTTCAGCTGAATGGCTGCCAGTGCTTTCTTTATTACTGTCACTTGGAGCCTACAGACACTTTAGCCAACCTGCCCTAACTCTGTCTTCAGTATGTTTTGAAGTTGTTTTGGCTGAAGGAGGAACCAGTGATTGTAGGAAAAAAGCCTCTTTTTCTGCAAGATGCTGCTGGGCTTTAAATCTTCTAGTGCTGTGACCAGATGAGAAAAGAGGTGGGGGGAAGCCTCCCCACAGCCCTTTGCTAGGACTGCTTTGCCTCCCCTCTCAGGACGGGCTATCTGGGAAGATCAAGTTATATTTGAGATGCAGCAACTTCTCAACACAAGCCAGCGGAATCTGCAGAGTCCTGGCAGAAGCATGTTAATGTCTTTGGGGTAGTTACTTTATGTTCATTTAAAATGCAATTAAACAGAACAAATACTGTAAGGAAATGGACAAGATTTTACATTTGCATTCAAAAATTAGGGGGCAGATCTTTCCATCACGTTATAAATTTTATATAAACATTTTGGAAGGGAAATAATATGTGGCGATAATATAGTCTGATATAATGAAATAACTGCAATGATGGTTATGTTGTCCATAGGGTCAGAAATTGTTCCCAGAAAAGAATTAATAATTTATGGAAGTGTTTATCCCCATGATTAAATAGTGGAATTGGGAGCTACTTCCTGCCTAGTTGGTTTAGTCTGCAAAATTCTGTCCTGTACTCTATAAACAGAAATTTGCATGAAAAAGTACCTTTAGAAGATTATTGTATTTTTTGTCTAAAGAAAAAGTCTCCTTTTCTCTGATTTAGCATGGAAAGAGCTTATTTTTAAACCAAATTCTGCATGCAGACACAGGAAGTCATGGGGTTTGTTATGGAAAGGGAATTGGAAGTAGTGAAAAAAAAATCTATGCTTTTGAACTTATAGTGTAGTTGTGTTTGCTGGTAATAACATGTTTCTTAACAAGTTTATGGTCTGTAGCACTAGACACTGTCAGCTGAAACACAGCCACCCTGCCACTGATACATGTGACAAAGCTCCCAGTTAGGTCTCCTCCAAGCTTGAATGAGGCGTTTCGTGCACAAGGTTGCAGAACTAAGACTCTTATAAAGGCAGTAATACTGAATAGTACTTTTCTAGGAGCATCTTCTGAGCCAGTATCCCTTATACAGCTCTTTAAATATGCCAGGAGTTTAATTCTAATCCAGAGTAAAGGGATGAGTTCCCATTTCAATGAACTTTACTGGATGAATGCAAAAGCAAAGGCTTAGCTTTTGGCAGGCTACCTCCCATATTTTTTCTGCCTAACATTAATGAGTTTGATATTAGCATAATATAACCACTGCCTTTCATTTCTAACCTGAATCATTAAAAAAAAAAAAAAAAGCTGGAGGGAGAGGGAAGGGGGAAATGACTTGAAACACAATCTGCCTTGATTTCAACTCCTAGGTACTAATGTTTCTTGGCAAGATTAATAAACTGAATTTTTTTTTTTATGCTGCTAAATATGTAACACAGAGCACAGGTAAGTGGGGGGCAGGAGAAATATGAATTCCCACTTGCTCTTGAACAACTGGCCAAGCAGATCAGCCATACAACTCCTTACGCCCCATAAATCCACACAAGGTAGGCACAGGGGAGAACTTCTCTAAATAGCTGAGAAATATTAATAGCAAGAGGGCTTAAAAACACTGTGTGCCTATGGGACCAATGAAGAAATGCTGAAGGTTCTCTGGGTTTGGAAGACCAGGATGTTGAATGTGGTACTATGGGAGCCACACTTACACGGATAATATCTGTGTAGATCACCACTACACTACTCAGGTCCTCAACACGCTTGGTAGTAAGTCACATCCTTCCTCCTTCCCACTGCAGAATTAAAATTAAAAGTGCCACAACTCAGCACTATCACAAAAAAAAAAAAAGAATCTGTTTTTGTCTGTCGAGCATTAAGATACAACAAAGATACAGCTATAGTGTCATCATACAAAAGCAATCCATTATTCTGATTAGCGTAACACTTAAAGGCCAGCTTGCACATTAACTATTTTAATTGTCAACTACAACAGCACTGTGGTGTAACATTAAAGGTGCTCTAGAAGTTTGCTGTTTGCTGACGGTGCATGGCAGTTCTGCAGACCATAACACTTTCACTAATGCTCTAAGGCAAGCTATAGGTATATATATTTTTTTTTTTCCTGTGTAGTTTGAATCAACATGAATTTGTCAGAGAGAAGTCCAGATGGCTGGATTGTTATTAGTCACCTGCACGTAACTGTTTGCTCAGTAAAAGAATAAAAATTTAAGTTCTGAAGGTTAAAGGTGGGGTTGTTTTGTGTTTGGGTAGCTTTCACTTTTTAAAATGTTATTCAATCAATCACTGAATGAAAATGTTATTTTTCTTTAATTAGAATGAAACTCTAAAGGAGATGTTGTATATTTAGGAATTGACCAGTCCCCTTCCCCATACAGAGTCATATGTTTTGTGTGCTATCCTCAGCTGCTTTTGGGTGTTTTCCTGAATAAGCCTTATACTTTGATATTCCCTTAACCCTTAAAGATTAGAGGGAATTTACCAAGGAGCCTCTTGCTTGTTTTCCTACTCTCGGGCAATGGTCTGCCTCTGACTCCTGTATCATCCTGCATCACCACCTGGGACAACACAAGTGGCCTTGTTTCCTTAAAGTACAGAGTAAATTCTAATGATGGATTTTTCTTTCTGAATCCCACCAGTGTCCTCTGAGGTAATCCTCCTCTCTCACCTCTCATTCATTCCTCTTTCTCTTTTGGAAGCCTATAGGTAGGGGAGGTTTATTTGGTTTTAAACATCATTATGAGGTCAAACAAGCCAGTCAATATCTGCTGGGGCCACTGGCTGCTCCTGCAGTCAAATCTGACCTTCCGCTACCGTATATCCTCTAAACCCTTTTTTTTTCATTGCTGATAATATTTGAATTCAGTATTTGTTCTGTAGTTTTTTTTAGTCTTGATGAGATTGTGGAAGAGATTTTTGAAATACATAGACAAGAGTAACATTTCCAAGTCTCATTGGTTTTCAGTAGAAACAATCTGTGCATTTTGTTCCTTTGATGGTCTTCCCCGGTTTCTTAAACAGAGATGGTACAAAATAAAAGGCTCTTTCATTTTAAAGGAATTTGGAGAGATCATAAATTAAGGCTTAGATAGATAAACAATCTAAATCCAGTCTGCTTTGTGGAGGAACTATGCCCCAGAGTGCACTGTACCACGTACTCTGAACTGAGCCCCAGAGCGTGCTTAATGCAACTGTAGTTGGGGCCTTTGCAGATTTACTGCCAGACTCATGAAAACCTCCTAATGCAGGGAGAGGGGGTGAGCGAGGAGCTTGCTGGGGTGGGACAGAGACAACCCATGAGGGACTGGGAGGTGGCATGTGTCCAGTGTGAGGAAACGGAAGATCTATGGGGAAACCAGATGGAGCGAGGCTGTCTACTCCTATCTTGTGAATTTGGAGAATTCTCTCTCTGCTTTACCACGTGACAAAAAAAAATTGGCAGCTGTGGTGACTACTGTGTGGAGAGACTGCTAAAAATATCAAGCTTCAGCAGATGAAAAAGCAATAGGATATGAGCTACCTAATCATCTGTCTACACCTCTCACCTCCGCAGATCAAAACACTTAACTGTACACTATTCATTAAGTAAAATCTTACTACCGAATGCTGTTTACCAGGTAGAGAGGCTCCTTTTTGTCACTGTTCCAATTAATCAGTGTTTCCTGTGCACATGGAAAGAATTGCTAAGTTCTGACTCATTGCAGAAAGTCCCCTGCTGTTGTGGTTAATAGTGGAGTAGGGGTGGACATGGCTGACTAATATGCCTTTAAAATCCATCTGATTTATAAGCCCTTGAGCCATGAGGATTTTTTAGGTACTCTGTCATGTGTCATACTGTCACATCACATAAGGTAAATATGACTCACGTAATCAAGTTTGATACCTTGATATTAGAATATGCTGAAAGATAATATTTGGGGTTTTTTTGTGCAGTGAAATACCCCATGTGGAGTGTTTTTTCCCTTGCATTTTACTGTTTCTGGTGGGAATGTTTGCAAGAGTGCAACCTATCCTTCCTGTTTAGCCTCAGAACAATCTCAAGAGCCTCTTCAGGATCCCTTGACATGGCTGAGCATGGCATGGTTAAAAACGTCCGCTGAAAGCACTGTGAAAGTGGCAAGCTTTGACCCTCAAGAAGACAAAAATATGGCTTTTTCTGAGAGAGAGAACCTCTTAAATCCCTCTGGTAAACAGCAGGACTTGCAGTCTGTCAGTGTCTCGAAGTCTCTGAAATCTGCTGAACCATTTGGCACTGCCTCAGAGTTGGAATGGGTTTTTTTTCTCTCCATATGATAACAGGAAAAGGGGAGATTTTGTTGAGGTTCCTTTTTTTGTTTGTTTGCTTTCTGTTTTCATTTTATATTATTTTCAAGGAGATGACTTAGAGTAGAAAAACTGTAGACGTTTTTTCCACTTTTGCTTGCCGGGTAAACAAAGCAGTGTTGCTGTTCCAGCTAAACGGGGAAATAAGGAGGCATTTCAGCAACCAGCTCACTGCTGTCTCTTAAAAGTAGTGGCTAAATTTTATTTTAAAAAAAGAAAAAAAAGCTCTTGTATGAACTGAACAATGGATTGCTATTTCCTTACCCATTTTGGTAGGGGTGGAGTTGCTGAGATGGAGTTGATTGTCGGGGCTGTAGGGCACTGTGGCATTGCTGTGCTTAAGCACAGATTGTGCTTAACCAGGAGAGTCTTTGGATTGTTTTGAGTCCATCAGGAAGTCAACTCTGCCCTGGTTTCCGATGCGATTCAATAGGCTTTCTTCCAGAGGAGTCTGGAGCCAGAATAAAACCCATCTGATAGGACCGCAGAGAATATTCCCATGATTATAAACCCACAGTGGGACAACTTGTTTTGGGAGTTGCACTGACAGCTAATGGTAAAACAGTGTACACATTATCAAGCAGGTATTGTGTTCTTGAAGAAAGGGCTGATAATGCCTGGCCACGCAGGGCTGCTTTCTGCTCACAGCTATAAACATGCTGCTCCTACTGATTTCAAGTAGCTGTGTGTAACTCTGAGAAGAAGCTTGGTTTTCCCTCTGAGGCGTACTTAATTTATTATTAATTTCTCCTGGGCCCTCCACATTTCCAGACTCGCTCCTGCAATGCATTCACTGCTTTGACCTGACTGTAGCCTCATGCACCTCTAAGAAAGGATACAGTGTGAAGAGTTTTCACTTCTAAATTCCCTTCTGATCTAGTTACATGGCAGAGGACGGTATTTACCCTTCAGGTACCAGCCTTCCCCTTCCCATGTACGTCCTCCATGTAATAAGTTAGCCAGGCACCAGTGCTCTCCACCCTGTCCCTTCTCACAAATGCTTTTGTCACACAGAGTGGTCACAGCCTCCTTCTTACTTGTTCTCCAGCCCTGGAAATTCATATCTGGGATATTCATGACCTGTTGCTTATTTCTTTGTTACATAATGCTTCCTGCCAGCTACTCTTTATTGCAGACAAACACGTATTGCAGATATGAATACCTAGTCCTTGCCTGGTGTGAATTTTCACTACAGTCACTGCCGTGGAGGTGTCTGGATGTGAATAGATCCATCTGACTCAGGTGTAGTAGTCTTGGTCCCTGTTTGTTCACCTACATAGCTCCACTAACTACTGTTCATTAGGTGTTCCTCCTTTGGATGGGAGCTGATGAAATTAGTCCAAGGATGCAATAATATTTCTTGGGGGGGTATTAATATATCTTGAACCCTTCTCTATTTGGCCACAAAGGAGCTTAACCACTGCAGAAGTATTGTTTCCTCTGTACATAATGACTAAGAGAAGGGTGAGGATACAGGAACGCTTATCAACATTTTGGCTTGAGAGCAGTGTTTTGTGGCATCTTGCAATGACACCGACAGGATGAATAAGGATACTCGGCTCATCTGGCTCTTTTGGAGACAGACTTCCTCGCAGAGGGATGGACCAGGATTACTTGGATAGATGGAATATGAACTGTGTCCCTGAAATAACTTGAGAAAGTACTGAAAACAAATTAAACTACTGCAAATTTCAAGTCATATCAAGGACATATGTGCAATTCCCACTCTGACTAGTGGTTATGGAAAGAAAATAAGGATCTGAGGAACTACTGTTCTCTATTGTGCGTGATGCTGAACGCAGGGCAAAGAAAAGTTCCTGTACCACCTGGAGCAAATGACACAATTCTGATAGACTTCCTGGAGATGATTTGCACTCGCTGTTTAACAGTTACTCATCTTTTATCCTTTTTACCAAATCACACTGCAACAAAATGTTACTGTTTCACACTGTCAGTTTTTAATTGGGGGAATTTCATCAGCACTAGTATTAGTTCCAAAAAACTGTTGATAGGAGTTTAAAACCTTGTCTGTTGCTTCTGCCAAGCGCTTTTTACACAGGGAAGAGAGAACCTGCTTCTGCTCTCGCTGAAAGCAGTGGAAAGCAGAGTAGTTCTCCTGAAATCAGCTCACTGTCTGTTGCAAAGATGATCAGCAGCAAAGCAAAAGTGACTTTTGAAAAGATTGCCAGCATATGAGCAACACAAAGAAACCTGCACGTTGTGAGACTCCTAAAGAAAAAGAGGTGATTCAATGGTTGCTTTACGGATCTCACAGCTGGACCCTGAAGGTAGGAAACATTAGCACACTATCATATCAGTCTTACAGGAGTGGAGAAAAGATGTTTCTCCCCCCGTGTAGAGGAGCTGAGATGTTTCAGTATCTTTTCTAATCCATGCACATCATGTATGGTACCTATGACATTCAGCTTAAAAAAAAAACCCACAAAAATGCAGTGTGTGTGTGTATGTTTGTGTTTGGATTACAAAAGAATTCTACATGCGTATTTTCTGCCAGCACACAACCTTGCTGCAGTGCAGCTTGACTGACTTTGGAGAATTTAAAGGGGAAAAATAAAATGGTTGCTTAAGGGTTTAAAGATTAATAATCATGGCAAAATCTTCCCTAACCAGGCAACAGTTTCAGGCCTCGGTGGTCACATGTATTTTCTGATTCTTTTCTGTAATCTCATTTCATTCCAGATGGGTGTGGAACAGTGTATGATGTCAAGACAGCGATTATCAGTAGAAATTAGTCAAACTGTCAGTGTTCTCACAAAGTAGCTATTTCCATGCTAGAGGGGAAGAGTCTTTTGCTGTTCTTTCTGTGGCACAATGATAAGGCGTTGCAGCTGCACTGTTCTGGGTGATGTGGATATACAAACTCTAGAAGAGAAGTACCATGTCCTTTCTTTCAGGAGGTTTTAGCATAAGCAGTGTCTTCCAAGTAATTGCGCTCACTAAAACATTTGGATCTTGTGTTATTTGGGAACAGAAATGAATCTTCTTTCCATGTATCAGTAGTGTGTGTGGGCAGGCATAGAAACATACACACTTCTTTCTCAGATCTGCCAATGTGTTATGTACTCTACAATTAAAATGCTTCACTCCTACATTACTGGACATCACTCAGCAGGCTTCTAGCATCTCTCTGCTTTCTTTCAGAAGAGCAGCAATGTCTACAAACTGTCAAAAAAAAAAAAATTGCCATTTGTGATTTCCTGTTTTGAATGAGGGAACTCTTTGATAGAATTCAAAAATGGTTTTGATCTTTATTTTATGAAAATACAAGATTTGTAAAACAGAAAAAAATCTTTTAAACATTGCCTCAAACCATCCCTCATGGCATGTCTTTCAAAGTTTTATGCTTGAGAGGTTTGCTGTTATTAAACAAATACAAAAATCTACATTGAAGAAGCATAACACTAGTCCTCAGTTTGTGTCTTTGAGAGCTAAAATCTGTTCAAGATTTAACACACGTCCACCTACAAACATACCAGTCTGTTCAAACTCAATTTGGTCTGCACTAAATGTATAGGGCTAATGCGCACAGAAGAAATGGCTATGCTTTTCCATATCTAAAATTATATAGAATACACAGACTCAGTAGCTTTTATACTGGCTGATATTTTGAAATACTCAGTTGCCAATCAAAATTGTCACAGAAATCACATCCTAGAGAGATCGAAGCCTTTATAGTCAGTTGAACTGAAGATAATGAATGGCCAGAACTAGGCATATTCTCGTGCTGAAAATGCATGCACTAAACTACTCTTAAAAAAAGGTAAGAGTGAAAATATGGCTTGAAGGTTAAATGAAAAGCAGTGCTGTTAATTTTCCTCAGACTGACCTTACAGGTCTGTGAGAAGAATCTATCAAGTGTCTTAATGCAGGGAATTCTTGCACAGGGTGACAAAAGGGAAAGTCAAGATGATATGCAAGAATAAATGCACTAAATATGAACCAAGAGAAAGCCAAACAATGATTTTAAGTGCATTTACAGTTTTGCAGAATGTACTTTTTCAGAATTCTTCCAGTTGGTTGTAGAAATTGATACAACTTTCTCAGTTCTACCAAAACAGTATTTCAGATTACAGATGATTAAGCCAAATTCTGACTTAATTCATGCAGAACTATATTGGATGAGATGGGCAAAACTGCATTTGGTCCTTTGTATTTTAATATATTTATGAAAATAATTCTTTTGGTTGAGCAATTATGTGGCCCGGCCACCGAGATGCAGAAGAGGAAAACGAGCCCTAATTTCATGAGGATGATGGGGATAAAAGTGATGTTTTCTGCAGATGAATGTGTGAAAACAAATCTTGTGGGGGAACAGCACCCAAGAGGAGGTGGGATGGAATGGGGGGCTGCAGAGGTGGAATGCTCTGCGGCCAGTGCCAAATTCCCTGTGGAGGTGCAAGGGAATTCCACAGCTGTCTGAGTGAATTTGGAACCTCTTCTGGCAGTCCATCCGTTTAACGCAGGATTGTTTTACATAGGGATTTTTAGAAGCTTCTTTCATACAACTTACATACCTATTAGATTAGGTTCAAGTTTCACTTGCATCCATACCATACCCAGATGGCATGGATAAACTGACCAAGCCTGCACCCTGTCCTGCACATTAATTGAGATCCATAGCAGATTAGCTGAGCATGCTGGTTGCTTGGCTTCTAGTTCACACCCCTTTCTCAGCATCATTATCTAGCCACAAAGGGGTGATACCTTCCCTAATTAAGGGTGAAGTGTCCCAGTTACAAACGAAGGTTGTTACTGTCCAGACACTCTGTCTCCAGAGCTAGATTATTCAGTAGAGCATCAGTCCCTAGATTTTTATTTTTTAAAAAACTTTGAAATCCTGCACTTTTTCAAGAAGCTCAAAGTATTAGGAAAATGCTTCATGTTTCAGCAAATGTACAAGAGGTTCAGGGAACTGGCTACCACATTAAACAGTTACCCTGTGGCCTGCGCTGTAAATGAAGAGGGATAACAGCAGTTATTGAAACTTGTTCTACTTTGTCACAGAACTACTGGAGCTGCCTGAGCAGCATTGCTTGCTTTTTGGAAACCCTAGAGGAGAATATGACCTAGGAACAATCATACCTTTGTAGTCCCATTGTTCCTGTGCTCGGAAAAAAAAAAGTGAAAAGGAAAAAGTGATCAGGGTAGCAATATTGTACAATGCTGCTATGTTTTCAAGTTACTTGAAGTCTATATATTGTTACATTGCTTTCAGACACAATAAAAGGCTAGTTATTAATCCTGCAATTACCCAGCCTTATCGCTGCTATCCACACAGGCTGACTATGGCTGGACTCCTAGATGATATTGTTTTCATTACGGTGACCAAAGAGAAATTTAATTAGAGAGCCATCTCTCAAATGGACAAGTGAGAAATATAAGGATGAAGAAATTAATCCTAGCACTTAATTACATTAAGATATTTTGCCGTTCTGGATGGAGGATTTTTGATACTCTGCACAACTCTTTTTCTATCAATACACTCTTTAGTGCTTAGGCTGCAAAGCATGATTACAGGCATGGGGGGAAATGCTGCTCATGACGTTAAAAAGCGTCTCTTTCCTGTCAGCTCTGAGCATGGAACAAGAATATCTAATCAAAAAGATTTGCTTTGGACCATATCAGTTCCTGACCGCAAGCTCTAAATCCATATTATAGAGGCAAGGCAAAATGATCTATAGGTAACAGAAATGGAAAAAAAATGAATTGATAGGGAGATCAGACTATGACTAAATAGAAGCAGGGAGGCTGAAAGGCAGCGCTCTAATAAGGAAGGTTTTGTATGGTTTTCATGTACAATTGGGCAGATTTGTATAAAACAAAATTTCATCCTGGAGACCATTTAAATTTCATTGATAAGATTGAACTTAATTGCTTCACTTAGAAACTTCCACTGTGGCGGTTTTTCCCCCCATTTGTATAAAAATAAGAACCATCTGCAGAAAAAAAAAAAAAAAGGAAGGAAAAAAACCCTCACAAGTTGTTTGTGTGACTGCTTTGCTGTTGTTGTTTAGATTTCTAGGAAACAGATGAATGTTTTTCATTTGGGGAGAGCATACATCTGTTCTGTCCAATTCTCTCCAAAAATCCTTAATTTTCCAGTAAGAGCTTATTCAATTACATTTGAAAATACGAGATTTTCCTTACATCATTTCTGTACATACGGACATGTTACAAGGAAAAATGGTCATTTTGACACCATGAGGAATGGTTTTCTTTGTGAATCCGTATGAGTTCACGAAATGTTATATAATAATTTAGGTTAGAAGAAGAAAAGAGAAGATATCCACAAATTTCTGTGATCTATGAAAGGATATGTGTACAATTGGAGCTGTTAGTGTCTTGTACTAGAGAAAGGCATACAATTTAACAAGCCTGAAACCAATCAGATTGTATAGAAATGTCTGTGTGAGGTTTAATAAACATGTAATTCCCGTCTACAAATTGCTTAAACCATTCAATGCAATTTTATTATATTCTTTGATTTTCTACAGGATGGTTTAAATATTTTATCAGGAGGTTATCATTCACTCTTAAATTTACAGGCCCACTCCAGAAGGGAAGAAGGAGAAATCATTTCATGTGTTCTGAATGTTAGTCTACTTTGGGATCTACTTCAAAAAATTACATGGTGTATTTCTCCATTGCTTCTTGTTTTGAAAAGAAACAAGTGCTACAACCGAACCTATAATAGTATGTGATTTATGTTCATAGGTGCCCATTTCAGAGTCTGGTTTAAAGTATCTTCCATTCAGGTTACGTTTCTTTGGCTAGAGGATTTTTATCTTCAGCTTAGCAATAGAAAATGAAAAAAAATGCATAGTCAGTAGTCAAATCGTAGAGCAGAAGGAATCTAAGAGTACATCAAGAAGAGTAAACCTATTAACTTGTTCCCCTTCAGGGAGAAGATCCTACAGTAATGATGCATTTTGGAAATAAATTCGAAGCAGGTGGACAGAGCAGCAGGAGGGCAGTATCAGGCTAATACAGCAGGAGGGCAACACCAGCCAGTTAGAAAAAAAATGAATCGCATGGACTGTAGGGGACTGCATATTAGAACTGCCAAGCTGAATATTTCCTACTGCATATCCTAAATAAATTAGAACCTGCACAGAAATATGGGCAATGATAGCTCCCCACATGGCACAAATAGCAGTAGAAATCAAAGCAGCCCATGTGTGCTCCAGTAAAGCTCTGAATGTTCAGGCAGGATGTCACTTCAGTCCCATTTAAACTTGTTGCTGTGAGCTAGGTGTGTGGATAGATCTAAATGTCCCCATCGGTATTTTATAATGGTATTGCTGGTATTGTCTACACAGCAGTGAATTTATTTCACAGTGACAAATACAGCTCCCTCTGCTTTATATTCCTCTCTGAAGCCAGTACTGTTGCTGTCTGGTGGTGGTGGTGTGGGACTGGTAGGTGATGACAGCCCAGCAGAGAGGTTACGGCTTCTCGAAGGAGTTGGAGAGAGGGAGACACGTCCCTGAGTAAGCTAGAGGATGGGAAAGCTGTGCCAAGCTCCATCCAGTTGAGCTGCTCTGCAGCCTCCACACATCCTCACCCATGTTGGGACTGGGACACTGTTTTCCTTTGAGCAGCAGATTCAAGCAGCTGCCTTGAGTTAAAAGTCAACAGCCAAGAGATAATGCAGGACTGGGAACTTTTGTGGCAGGGCCAGCCTAACCGGTAACATTTCAGAAAGGGGTAGAAGAGGTGGTTTTATTAAGTCACTCTGCTATGGACTTAAAATACCCTGGCCAGAGTGACATCTGGGGCAGGACAGGTCTACTCATCCTCAACTTTTGTCTTGCCAGAATAGACCCCAGCTCCCTTGAGGTGTCATACTACCTAGCGTTGGCTGCTTGCGTTAAAGTGCATTAGTCTGTTTATTTATCTGTGCCTCTGCTGCTCTGCTTCTGGAGGTCTGTGGTGTTGGCTGATACTCCTTGGGCAGCCGCTGGCAGCACCTCTCCCTGGATGTTGCCCACCTGCTTTTCTGTCCATGGATGCCTGATATTTTGCCTGCTGTCACTTTGGCTATATCTTTTCTTTCTTCTGTGGCAGCTGGCCTGGTTGTGGGTTGATTTGTTGCTTGCAGTGTTTTTCCTCCTCTGGCTGCATAACCTACCTTAGGCTACAAACTACACTCTGAATTTTCCATTCCACAAGGGTGCAAAGCAAAGCCTATTGAACACAGCAGTAATCTCCTGCTGCCTTCAATGGGACACTGAATCATATCCTAAATCACCAGTGCTACGGGGCTCACCATAGAGTTCTTTGCTCAAAATACCACACATCTGGGAACAGTTGTAGAAAATCATATTTTTCCAGAAATGTCCCTCCTCGTACTGAGATTTCTTAACATTCTTGCTTCTAAGCCTCCGGTCCTCTTCTATTACTTACCGCTCTTGAGAACGTGTCTCTAACATTTCAGCCTGATGAATATTCCTCCTCATAAAGTCTTTTGCTGGTTTTCCAGCACAAATGATTTCCTGCTGCTGAAGAAAACATCCTTCCAAGGAACCTATTCTTTCCTTTAATTTCCTGGGAATGGATCTGAATTTTTGAAAGAGCAATCTTCTGTGTTGGACTTTTTAAGAGTCATTGGAACTTCTAGACACATCTGGTCCTCCTCTCTGTCCTCCCTGTAGATTCCAACAAATCAGTGAAGCAGTCAGCATTTTTTATTCTTCCTCCATTATATTTCTTTCCTTCACAGAGGAGCTTGAGTCCCAGGTGGGCAGAGGTCCCTTAACAGTATGTCTTAAATAATTACAGGGTATTATTATGCAGTCATGTACCATGTGTGCTTTTTTAGTGGTCATCTCATGCAATTCCTTCTGTGTAATTAGCAAAGTGTCAATGCTTGTCTTCTAACCATGACTCTAGGAGAGGGTTAACATCATCTGAAAGCCAAGAGCCACTGCAGTGTAGAAACGTTTTTCTAAAACTTTGGTGTAATGAATTTGCTGTGATTAGGTTAGAGGACAGCACTGGAGACCTCACAGAGATGTATTTATTTGTTTTCTATTTCAATAAAGAAAAGAATATATGACCAGAGTTTATCCATTTTAAGACTAGCCTGGAACTATTGGGATATGTCCTATTGAGACTTGAGAAGTTCAGAAATAGCATGCCAGGATGGAACCTGAGAGTGTATGCTGGGGGATATCCAGCTAAATACGTTGGGTAGTTGTGCTTTGTGGTGCTGATACCATGCACAGATCTCAGCTCCCCGCACCTTGTAGCACCACAGGCCATGGAGAAGTTTAGAGTACTAGCAAATTTGGGGTTATTACACTGCGCTCTCAACTGTGAGGATGTTGTCTCCATTTTCAGACCACTTAAGGAATAAAATAACATGCTTAACTAGTAAAAGGCAAACCTCATTTGCAAATAATTGTAAATTTGAGACTTTCAGATCTTAGAAGTAAGAAAATACCTAGCAAATGAACGGAACAGAGAGGATCTATGCTAAATTAATTGTATGTTCATAAAAGCCATTCATGGACAATCATCATTAAAATTCCAGCAAAATATGACATGGCCCTTTGGCTTCTGCTTGTTTTATTTCTTTCGGGGTATGCATCTTGCTTCAAGGTCGTGATTTTTATAGATTTTCAAGGGACTGGTGCTGATTGTCGTTCATGAGCTCTGGTTTCCAAAATGTCTTTAATTTCTTAGTATTAATTTAATTATTACAATACTAAAATAGAAGAGGTTTGGTGGAGTTTTATGTGGGGCAGTTGGTTTGGGTTAATTTTTTTTAATTGTGAGGTTTTGCTGGTATCATGTTACACTTGCTAATTTTAAAGGTGTGGTGGTGAATATAGTGGGGAAATAACAGTCTCGACTGATATCCTCTTGTGCATATAGGAAGCATGTAAAAAATGAAGTTTCCACAACTGGACTAGTGTGAAGCTGATCTAGAGAGTAAGGAACCTACAGGATGGATTTACTGTACTGCTAACTGACTTTACTTACTAATGTTACCTCGGGAGCAAAGGGTCAGCTCTGCCAGTTTTGTGAAAGACAGTTGTTGGGAATCTTGTGGACACAAGCTCTCGCTCATCTATGCCAGTCAAGAGGGAGATTTGATTTGGTGCAGTCCTGAAACTAGATTGAAGAAATAGGACTAGAACGAAAGAGTTAAAAATAGAATATACAAATTTATTAAAAAAAAAATTACAAAAAACCCTCTTAACACATTAGGTTGGACCTATTCTTTTCCACAGAGTTCCTAAAAGGTTGACTTTTATCGCTTAAAAAGTAGACAAGGTTCATTTGGAGTCAGATTAAAAATAATATGTGTATCCTAATATGGGAATCAAGCTTTCTAAAACTACTTTATTTTCAAAAACAAAACTCCTCCAAAAATATTGATTCAATAGTTTGGGTTTAATACAGAATTTTAAAAAGATAAGCAACTTCAAGGTCTGTTTTAACCACTGGGGTTAAGAGTGGTTTTCTAGATATTCCCACAAGGACAAGAGGAAAAAACAGAGTTTCAGTACAACCACTGATAAATGAGAAAGAAAATCAAAAGTAGGGCAACAAGTCTTATACACAATTGATGAAAATTTACCTGCTTCACCTGACACTTCACTATTGACTTTATGTAATGTGGAAAACAATCATAACAGAAATAGTAATATACAGTATCAGTAACTGAAAGCAGCACAAATGGAGTGCAAACAACATGAAAACAGAAAGTCACCAGTCCAGTTAGTCAATAAAGATCGCAATTTTCAAGGAACATGCTTGAATCACTGTTATTAATCAGGCTCCCAATTTACAACAGATGATATTGTGCAGCTGGTGATTGATAATCCTGTTGGGTGTAATGTTGGTTCTTCCTTGAACCATGAAGACACAGTTTGTGAGTGTTTGAGAACTCATAGATTGGTGAGCTCCACAGTTCACCAGCTGCCCAAATTACCTTCTATTGAAAAAATTGCTTTTATCTGGGGGAGGGGTGGAACCAATTCATAATATTTCTCTGTTCTTTTGTTGTTTTTTTTTAAGGTATGGATGCGTACTTGCAACACATTGAACATAAACGTAAAAGCTATTAGAAGCAATTGTTCTATAATAAAACATAATGTTGCTAGAGCACAAACATCTGTCACTCATGCAGACATCATCCTGTAAACCCATCTAACTAACTCCATTTTCCCTTCTGATTGTATCAGAGTAGCTTGAGGCATGACAGTGATTTGAATGACAGACGTCCAACCTGGAACAGTGCTATGCATACTTATGTTTGTTTACAGGGCCTCATCAGTCCTGAAAGATATAAATTTTAAATTTTTCTTTTATTGAGGAAAAAGAACGATGAGGAAAAGCTTGCTACCTTGGAACACAGAGTCAATGTTATTGTAGGGCTTTGGTTTTCATAAGAATTTTCCCAAGTTTTTATATTGACTTTTTGGTTTCCTGATGAAAAAGAGCTTGAATAATTTAAGCGTAGACTGCATTTTCTGCATTAGAACAGTACAACCAAAGAAACAACATTCAAGACACAGCTTAACTTAATCCTTCTCCTCCCAGGTTTTGATTACAATCTTCAAAACTGCTATAGAACCTCTATATTAAAGGCAGATTTTCCCTATCTTCCTATTAAATTATTGTTAGATTTCTGGAATGCAATCTTAATAAGTTTAATCAATGAGATTTTAATTTTTCTGTGTGTCCTCAGCATCATAATGAAAATTGGCTAGTTATTTAAAACTTCTAAACTCAGAGCACTGGAGACTTCTGCATTTCAAGATATTAAAAACCCTTTGCATGAAAAAAGCTTTTCAATTTTTCTGTTATGCATCTGTTATAACAAATCAATTCCCAATTCTGACATGCCTGTGAAGAATTAGACAGTTTAGTTTATGGTACAGGTATGACAATCTGAATACTTCCACTTTCATTTCAGTCCTATTTGACCGTGTCTGTAGTTTCTTTGTAGTGTACCAGACATAATGGGTCACATATCCTGTACAAACAAAGCTTTGTGCCCCGAGATCTGCAATGTAGGCGAAATACGGTCCCTCGCCAATAAAACCATGCGCTCTCTTTAATGATACCAATCTGTAAGTTGGCATTTTGCATTATGTGCTTATTTGTCAAGCAGTAAATTGATTTGTTCGAGTGAGAAAGAGAATAATGTGCAACCTAATAATCTTGAACTACTGTAGCGTATGACTGAAAGGTTTAGGTGCTTATTTTCCAAAGGCCACACTCTCATTTCAAACCTACGCTCTTTGACCTGAAATAAAAAAAGAAGGGGAAAGAAAGGTAATTTCTACCTGATCACTGTTTCCCTGTCCCGGGTCCTCCAGTCTGGTGTCCATCAGGCAATCGGCACAATCAGCTGACTGAAAGAAAGACCTGGGGGTGTTGGTTGACAGCGACTGAACATGAGCCAGCAGTGGCCCAGGTGGCCAAGAAGGCCAATGGCATCTTGGCTTGGATCACAAACGGTGTGGCCAGCAGGTCCAGGGAGGTTCTTCTCCCGCTGTACTCGGCACTGGTGAGACCGCTCCTCGAATCCTGTGTTCAGTTCTGGGCCCCTCACCTCAAGAAGGATGTTGAGGCTCTGGAGTGAGTCCAGAGAAGAGCAACGAAGCTGGTGAAGGGGCTGGAGAACAGGCCTTATGAGGAACAGCTGGGAGAGCTGGGGGTGTTTAACCTGGAAAAGAGGAGGCTGAGGGGAGACCTCATTGCTCTCTACAACTACCTGAAAGGAAGTTGTGGAGAGGAAGGAGCTGGGCTCTTCTCCCAAGGGACAAGGGACACGACGAGAGGGAATGGCCTCAAGCTGCACCAGGGGAGGTTCAGGCTGGACATTACAAAAAAAATTTTCACAGAAAGGGTCATTGGGAACTGGCAGAGGCTGCCCAGGGAGGTGGTTGTGTCACCTTCCCTAGAGGGGTTTAAGGGATGGGTGGACGAGGTGCTGAGGGACATGGTTTAGTGTTTGATAGGAATGGTTGGACTCAATGATCTGGTGGGTCTCTTCCAACCTGGTTATTCTATGACTCTTACAAAGCTACACCCATTTTCTGTTTCTTATAGCTTTCCACAGAGGTGACCTGTGAAGACCAGAGAAAAGTAGGTGAAGTGTCAGGGAATATCTTGTGAAGGATCTCCAGGTGGCGATTTTTGCAAGGCAGGAGAGAAAGCTGTCTCAATTAAAGTTGCTAGGGAAAAAGTTAACTGAATGATAACAATGTTTGATCGATTTTAAACGTTTGTTTAAATTAGTGATGCAATCTTTACGTGAGCCAGAATATTTTCAGCTTAAACATTTGTCCAGGATATTGGACCCACAAATATTCATACCTATATCTGACTGTGCTTTTTTGTGATAGCCACTGATTCTGTGATAACAGTGCTCCTTTTCACAGAAATAAAAATCTTCTGTCTTGAACAATTTTTCATTTTGAAGCCTGTGTTACCTTAAATCAGGTACTAAATGACTAGTGTCTGATTTTCCCGTAGTAATAATAAAGCAGCCTTCCCCGGTGGCTTCCTCCTCCTCAGATCTCACTGATTTATGGCCAGTTCTGGAGCACAGGTTTCTGTCACATCTATTACTTATTTTATTTCTTTTATATTATTGTTACTGTTGTGAGCATAGAGTTCCTTGTTGTGCACCCTATGGGCACCGGTTAAAAAAGGAAAAGACTTTCCTTTCCTTGGCAAGTTTAAAATTACTCCATCTGAAGGTAGAAACTGTGTGAGGAAGATGAAAACCATTGCAAGAAATAACATAACAGTGAAATGATGATGGTTTCCATCAGAGAACCAGTCCAAAATGTGAAAATGTCGTCAAGTATCTTGGGAAAGACATTTTTTCAGATTACAGCCAGATCTACACCTCAGCCAGCAGAACTGGCAAAATGAGGTGTGCTCTGACTCTGTGCAGAGAAAAATGGAGGCCTCTTAAATATCTTCTGTTCTGAGGGGAGAAACTATGAAACTGCAATTTTTTGATTGCATTAAACTCTCCCATTGCCTAATTTTATTACAGGCTTTGTCAGAGGAACGGCTAAACGTCTGCTTATTAGTCCTGATCTCAATCTTTATCTCAGGAGACTTTTATCATAATGAGTGTTAATTCTATGAAATTAATTGAGAGGTTGTTATTTTCATCTCTAAATGGTGTGTTTTTTTTGATTGACTAGTCAATGATAAGTCTCTTCTCATTTTCCACTATAATAATGCTGTGAAAAGGAAAAGAAGTGGAATAGTTGGCCAATTAAGTTCTACAATAATGACAAGGTCAGGCCAAAGAGAGCACATCGTGGTAGTTTACAAATTATGAAGACATTTGGGTTTTTCATGTTCCTGACAGAAATTGTAATGAAAATAGAAAGTGACATATGAATCCATTAACATGTCAACACAGTAAAAGGGGGGAGAAATAATTTTAAAAGTACAAGTATATATCAAAATAATTTGAAGGGATCAGAGACAAACCCACAAAAGAATCCTGACTTCAAAATAAGACAATACAACACAGAATATATGTATTTCCCATTTTGTCCTAAATCCGCATCTTTCACAGTCAGTTTCCTGTATTTCAGGAACGTTTTTCCTTGCTTTATCTCTCCAATCTGCTCTATCTCTGAGTAAGAGCTTTGAGTCATGCAAAGGTGGTTCTATTCATTGAAATCTTGTGATGTTGGTTCCTCCTGCTGCAATGAATTTGTGTTGCTTTGCCAAGGAAAGAGCAACTCTCATCATCAAAAACGTGTGAAGCTGTGCCAGTAAAAAGTGACATGTGTATAAATAAGGAACAATGTATTCATATTGAACCTACGCCTGCAAACATCCTGCGTATTACATCATTCTGGTTGAACTGCTTTACCCGATAGTCTTATGGGACTCATTTGTAGAAAAAGAAAGAGCAAGGCTCCCATCTTGAAGTTTTGTAGAAATAAAATTCTTGGAGGATGAGACTTTTTTACCACTAGCTGTTTCCAGTGTTTCCTGTGACTAAGGTGCGGTCATACCTTGTGTTAAACAATGATCATGAAGAATCTGTCCTTTTTTATCTTTATAGAATAAGAAAAAATATTACTTCATCTGAATGCATTATCAGATGATGTGTATGACCTCTTCAGACATCTGGGGTATTCTACATTTTCTAACAATAATAATTCTAATTGTCCACAAATTATCTGGTGCAGTGCCTGCCCAGAAAGCGCGTAAGACTGGATGGCAATGATCTAGCCCTAGTGTATGAAGTGCATGGTCAAAGAAGGAAAAAGAGTAGGCTTCATGCTGACTTTCTCCGAGATCCTTGCTTCAATGATGATCCCTAAAATACATAGGGAAGTTAAGGGATTTTTTTTTTAAGTATGCTGCATGGGAGAGATCCTTCTCAGCCTGCTGTGCTGCACCACCACAGTTCACTCTGCACCTACCCAACGTCTTTCTTTCAGGACCACCCTGCAATGTTCCCAATGACTGGGCGGCATAGCACTGTCTACATCAAAGAAGTCTCCAGCTGCCCTGTTAAAATAGCTCTTCATTCTCTTGGCACTGATGCCATAGTACAAAGGAGGCAGCCAGGGTCAAACTTCAATACTGTGTTGAAGAATATTCTTACGCTAATGCTTATCTTATGCGAGTACAGCAGCTTTATCTGAGAATCTTAGGTTATTTTGCAAAACAAATGCTGTTATTTGCAGATCTGGACTCCATCTAATGCAGCTAGGTGCTGCTTAAGGTTTAATTCCCAATGAAGGGCTTTCTTATATCTATTCTTGCCAGGGATTCTATGGTCTTGCACACAGCGTGGCCACTGCACCAACAATAAGTTGTTTTCTGAATAATATAGACTACGCTAATCACTTCCAACAGCATTGCTCTCTTTCAAAGCCTTATGTAAAAGTGATTAATTAGCATTGCTGCTGCTGTAGCAGTGTTTTAAAATAATAGGATACACAACTTTCTGCAAGCTGAGTCTGTAACACATTACACAGAAGCTGACACATTAGGGTGTCAGGAGTTTCAGGCTGTTCAGTTCTCTCTTGTTCTTGTGATAGCAAATTTGGGGGGATTTTAACACCTTGTCTTTCAGTCTCTCTCTCACTCTCATCCTTTCTTGGCTTGTGGGAATGAAGAAGAAACTTTCCATCCTATATCTCTGAGCAGATCACAGCAGATCTTCAAGAGGTTCCCTCGGGACAGATTATGAGTTCTCTGGCAAAGGAAGAATGAATTAATGTGGATGTTTTCCTAGCTTAATATATATCTCTTCATATACCATCAGCAAAATTAATTGTCTTCATCCAGATTTTGTGTCTTTTGACTGAACACAGTTGTTATCCCTATATAGTATTTGAGAAATCCGTTCTTTGAGGAGATGCTGCTATCTCTAAGAAAAGGATATTAATGTGCTGTCCTTGTTTCTCATTATGAATTTGAGGACCTGATCAGGGTAAAGATCATCAAGTGTCAGAAATGTTTATAGCTGTAATAAATCTATTTTTTTTTTCACCTAGGAAATTTCTGAGAGGTTTTTAAAAATGCATGGTAAGCTCTGGCCTCTGAATATCAGAATAGTTGAGGTGAGCAGGGACCTCTGGAGATCATCGAGTACAAATACCTGTCTAAAAAAGGGTCAGCTAGAGCAGGTTTCACAGGGCATGAACAGATGGATTTTGACTGTCTCCAAGGATGAAGACTCCTGACTCTCTGGTCAACCTGTTCCAACATTTTATCACCTGCACAGAAAAAAAAAATGGTGGGGAGTGGGGAGATTCTGAGGTTTGAGTGGAATTTCCAGTATTTCAGTTCAGGCCCATCATGCCTGTTTCTCGAATTGGGCAGCACTGAAAACAGTCTGGCTTAATCTTTACTTCTGTCATGTATTTATATATATTGCTTAGATCCCCCTGAGCTATATCTTCTTCTGGCTGAACAGTCCTAGCTCTCCACATCTCTTCATATAGCAGATGTCCCAGTCCACCAATCACCTTCATGGCTTTTTGCTGATATTTGTTAATGTTAGGGACCTGTGTGTTACCAAATTAGAGACCAATTTAAGATCATATCCCAAGCAAGTTTGCCTTTCTCTGGACAAAAAGGGACATCCCTGAAGCTTTGTAGATCTCAGAGGATGGAATTTCTACATTCGAATGGGGAAGAGTTTTCCGCTAACGATTTCTATGTAATTGCTGTTCTCAGAAACCCATGGTCTATTCTGTTATAAATTAATTCACTCATGATTCCCCCAGAGTAGGGAGGTACAGATTAGGTAATATTTTTACCAATTCCTTATTTGATTGTATTTTCGAAATAAGAAAGTACTTTTCCCTCCAAGCAATAGAAGAATAAGAGTTGGATCACAAAGTCAGCTTGGAGTTCAGGGGTAAAATGCTTCAGCAGACAAAAGTGTTGGTTTGCAGTGTTCCTCTTCAAGTCTATACTGATGGCAATAATGATCCATCACAGCATATATCTTTTGAGTAAATTCTCCCATTCTCCTCCAGATGTCAGGAACCTAACACAGAAAGAGAAGGTATCAGTAGAACAGTAGATGGTAGAATCATTTATGTGACCCACACTTTCTGACTGTTATTCTTCCCCCTGAACACTGTCCTCTTTTAGGCATCCTTTGAATTATTTTTTCATAAAAAATGTTAGTTGGATGCTTGCTGAATACTCAATTCTATTTTCACAGCTACTGGACTGCAGTAAAGGATATTCTTTCTTCCAGGCAAGGCTGATAAAGAATGTAAAAAGGCAGCACATCTCAATCCTATGTCACTGCTGGCCTCTTGAGCATGAGCTGACACACACCATGGACTTTGAAGATGCAATGACTGAATCTGTAGAGACTGGGAGGGAAGAGACATTGGAATTCTATAACCTAACGCTAATGTTGTCCTTAGCAGTGACTAATATAGGATGTTAAAATTCACCATAAATGAGAACCCATGGTTAATTGTGTTAAAGTTGTTTTCTCTAAAATATGGTTTATATTTTGCTTATAAATAATAGAGGAATATGGCATGAAAAGATGTCATAAGCCAGTGTCGCTGTACAGTGTGAAGTATGTGAATGATGCACTGTGACAGAGAAGGCAAAAAGGATGCCCAAGGATAAATTTCTCACCAAATTGACTAACAAGACAGAAAAAGCCATGGAAAAAAACTGGAAATGCTGCTTATGATAGATATTTTATTTATATTCAAATATGCTGCCACTTTTGTAATCTCACTAAGCCTAAACCACACAATATTTGCAAAAACATCTGTTTTTCCCATCCTTCAGTTCACTATTCTTCATTGCTATTTTCTTGTCCCCCATGCAATCAGTAATTTTAATTATTTCCATTATCATGTACTCAGCTAAGAGTTTAGTTTCAGTAGATTAGGCTGAATCCAGTTTGCTTTGACAACTTTCTATTTGTTGCACTTATTGCAAATTGTTCTCTTTGCTTGTAATTATTTTCCATTAAGTCCTTTGAAGTCTACAAATCCTTTCTTGGAATAGCCAGCAACGCAATATTTAAAATAGTTTTTCCTTGTTATTTTGTGTCCTTAGTGTTCACTGCAAAAGAAACAAAAAAAAACCCCACAGCCCAAGTGACAGCATGGTTTAATTTCTCTGTTTTAAATACTAACATGCAGTAGCTATTTTTCTTAAACATCACCCTGGGGGAGGGAGTTGCCTACTTTTCTCACACAACTGTTGCACTATCATTTTTTTTTCTTCTCCTCTGCTACAATATGATTTCTTAATATCGGAGATGATGCTTTCTTTTTTTAACCTCCTGATGCAAAGTTTCTGCACGTCTTACCTACCTCAAGATTACAATGTGGCATGAGCCCAAATAAATCCATCAGTTTGCCTTAGCAGGGAATAGTAGACGTGGGGCTCAGCTATAAACTCTGTTCTGAAAGGCAAGAGAAGACCCTCTAGCAATGTAATATCCCTCCTAAGCCCACCACGTGACATGCACCACAATGTAGAAACAGACACGGATCTTCTACTTTTCCCTAGGAATGAGAGATACATAAGCCTTTGTGGCTGTCCTCGTCCCTTAGGTGACAGTTTCTGAGTGTTGGTAGCTAAATTGCTGTGTTTATATGGCCTGTTCCATCTGCTTTTGGAGTACAGTGGGATTTTATGCACCTGCAAAAGTCTCTGTCTCGGCAAACTTTGATTTCTAGAGCTTCATGTCTCACCTTCTTCATAGAATCATAGAATCACCAGGTTGGAAGAAACCCACTGGATCATCAAGTCCAACCATTCCTATCAAACACTAAACCATGTCCCTCAGCACCTCATCCACCCGTGCCTTAAACCCCTCCCTGGGCAGCCTGTTCCAGTGCCTAATGATCATTTCTGTGAAAATTTTTTTCCTAATGTCCAGCCTGAACCTCCCCTGGTGGAGCTTGAGGCCATTCCCTCTCGTCCTGTCCCCTGTCACTTGGGAGAAGAGGCCAGCTCCCTCCACTCCACAACCTCCTTTCAGGTAGTTGTAGAGAGCAATGAGGTCTCCCCTCAGCCTCCTCTTTTCCAGGTTAAACACCCCCAGCTCTCTCAGCCGTTCCTCATAAGGCCTGTTCTCCAGCCCCTTCACCAGCTTTGTTGCTCAAACCGGTGCAAGAACCAGTGCAAGACAAGGGCCTGGCAGCGTCCCTGCATCATTAAACCATCTATAAACCAGTCACTCCACTAACTATTGCAACACACTTGCCAGTCTCATAAAGGATCAAAATTCCAAGCTTAGCCGCCAAAGTGGTTTTCTTAGAACAACTGATTTGTTTCAGTCTGTTTATCACAAGCTTTACATCTACCATTTAGAACGGAATTTAAACTACACAGGTTATTTGCTTATAAAACACATTTCACAAAGATGCAGCCAAGAAGGCTTTGGTAATAAATACTGGGTCATTGCTTATTCCCCAAGCCCTGAAACTTTCTGCAAGGTACAGCATCCCTTGCCATATCTGATGTTGATTTCTGGCATTCCTTATAATACTAATTCAATATCTGTAACGAGAAATAAAGGGAAAACATGACTATGTACACATAGTCAAAAACTCCTCAGAAATAATTGGTTTAAGTGATTAAAGGAGTTGAAAGAGTACAACATCAATTTATAGCTTTATAGCACTTTGGAGCAGGGACAGTATTGACTGGCTGGAGTTAGCACAGCACAAGTCATCTCAGGTAGATAAATAATTTATGTCACCATTAAAAAATTGTCTTCTGTATGACAGCTGACAAAGTATGAATGGAAATGCAGTGCATTTCTGTGCAGACATTGCTAATATTTTGATGTGAGGTAATTTCAAGCAACAAGTACTGGGTGTGCCAGCAATGATTTAATTCAATCCTTTTCCTATCACACTGCAAAATGAGGTCATTAGAAGCAGGGAATGGACAAATGACAAAACTTCCCTGCAAATGCCAGTGAATCTTGATTATACTTTCAGCTCAAGGCACGCTCAAACTTGTGAATGTGCTGAGTCCTTGAAGGCAGCTTGGCTGCTGCAGACACAGAGAGAACTGCCCAGTAGCTGCTGCAAGGTGTATAAGTAAAAGCACTAAATTCCAAATATCAGTGTTTTATTAATGTGTATGTATTTTATACCTGTTTGGGATACCTTAGAATTGCAGCAATATTTGATAATTAAAGATAAGAAGAATCTCTGAAATTTGGAAACTGTTCATTTTCAAATACAACACTGCTTGCTCAAAAAGAATCATAGAATCACCAGGTTGGAAGAGACCCACTGGATCATCGAGTCCAACCATTCCCATCAAACACTAAACCATGTCCCTCAGCACGTCATCCACCCGTCCCTTAAACCCCTCCAGGGAAGGGGACTCAACCCCCTCCCTGGGCAGCCTCTGCCAGTGCCCAGTGACCCTTTCTGTGAAGAATTTTTTCGCAACTGTCATTTTTTCTGATCCAATTCTTCCTCCTCGAAGACCTGCTGTTATTGTTTCATTATCTTTTTAATCATCTGCATCTATGGGCTTGAAAGCTGAGCTTGTAAAACACTGGTCTTTAAGTGTACCATATCCAACATCAAAATCCATACTAATTGCAACAGAACAATAGAATAATCATAACATAGCAAGAACAGGCAAATTTGCATTAATCAGATCAGGTCAGTGCCGTATAGCTGTGAGCAAAACTGTCTCACAAACTCATACCACTTCTCCCAGGAATGACTACTTTGTTGGCAGCAGCTTGTGCACAAGAAATAAAAAAAAAAAACCAATCTGTATGCGTTTGTTTTAGCAAAGCATGTGATCACACTGCAACAGAGTGTGCTGCTAAAGAGAAGGAGATGCGTCAGTGTTGTCTGAAGGACCAGGCATAAACATTAACCTGTGAATTTCCTAAGTGAGTCAAAGCACTTTGTGATGGGCTAATTTAGGAATGTGAATTTCTGACAAGATGCTCAATTTATGTCCTGTAAACTGCTCTGCTTGGCAAGAAGAGAAATCCATGAGAAAGGGCAGGAGGGAGTGTTTAAGTTTCCATGTCTCTTTAAAGGGGAGGAAAGGGCAATTTAACTTTGAGAGTGTGCTAAGAGGGTTAATACAGGAGAAGTTCTGCAATTTATTCTCCTTCTCGGTAATGTTGGACCTTAGGGCTTAATGTAATGGAATGTGATTTAGAGTTCTGAATGTGCTAATTTTGTAATTCAGGTGTCCTGTGGAGAGGCTGTGTTCATGCCAGCTGTCTGGGGAATTAAACGCAGCTGATTTGTGTTGAGGAAAATGTGTGGTTTGCTTCAGGCCAAAATTGTTGTAAAATTTAAACCAATATATTTTTCTCTCTCCTTAATTTAAAGTACGGGATACAGGTGGGCCTGAGGGGAATTACCAACAGCTCCCACATACTCGCTGGTGTATAGTATAGAAAATTCTCATATTGCTAAATTATAGCACTAGATAACTAGTGTAAACCTGTTTTATTTAAACACTGCTCTTCTGTTTTCCTTTGCTTTTGCCCTGCTTTGAGTGTTCTGTCTTCATCAAATACTAATTACACTACAATTTTGAGTCTCGTGCCCCCTGCAAGCATGAGATGTCAATCCAGAAGCCCGTTTCTTCAGAATAAAACCTTGTGCTAAATATTCATTTCATTTTCTTCCATGAGAGAGATCTGGGGTGGCGAAATAGTTTCCATAATATTCCAGGGTCAAACTGAAGATTTGTCGATATTGCTGTGAAATTGTGAGCTACGAGTGCCTGCCTACCGTAAGGGGTATGCTGGAGTATTAGCTCAACAAAGCAAGCAGGGTTTGCTAGGTGAATAAAACAGCACTGCATTATTTATTTATTTCAAAATGTATCCTCGGGATATTACGAAATGTGGTTCTGAGAAATAAAGGACCATGTCTTCAGCTTATGTAAATCAGAGTTGCTCCATTTGCTTCAGTGAAACTGTGCTGATTTATGCCAGCTAAAAAGCTGGACCACTGTTCTTTAGGCTATAAAAATTCTTGTTGCTTTACAAATGACTCTGCATCTAAATGGCATTATCACACCATAACACCTGACCTGAGAGGTGAAATTGGTTACTTTTATTGAAATCAAAACAATTATATTTCTATCTTTGCTGGTTTCCTTCAGCTGCCTTGGGAAAACATTTTAAGAAAGCAGGAAGGTGAAGTTGTCTTTATACATTCTTGCAAGAGTACTGCCTTTTTGAAATACAAGGAAGACCTCTTAAATAGAAATGCTGGTGAATAGCAATTTAAAGGTGCCTGGGTTTGTTTTTCCCTCCATCTCCATCTTGGTCTCTTTACCAAGTCTTTTTGGCGACAGCATGGGTAAATTACTTCATGTCTCCTAATATTAAAAAAAAAATCCTACAAGGACAGAAAACTTAAAGATGCTAGTAGCGAAGCACAATAAAAAAAAGGATCTACCTAAACCATCTTATGGAAGTATGCCTATTCATGCATTTAACACGATACCTATGTCCACCAGTCACAATATTTTATGATCCATGTGCTTTTGGGTAGCAATGTTCTGTATTTGTTGGGTTTGCTAGAGAGGAAGTGGATTTTGCAGAAATTCCAATGGAAACACTATGTGTAAGTGATATATGTGCTTTGAAGGAACATTCAAATCACTTTCTGTTATACAAAGAACAGATACAAGCACATTTTAATTTGTTCTGTGGCTTAAAATATTTTCTTTATGGAATCATTCTGAGAATGCCAGTATGTATGTGGTGTGAGAATGTGGAGTCATAATAATATTCCACTTAAATCTGAGAGATAGCATTGCATTTCTAAAAGGGCAATGCCTGACACTGTGATATAAACAGGTTGTTTCGGAATGGATAAAATAGAAGATGAAAGTTGCCCTTAATGGAAATCAAAATTGTTTAAAATTGCAAGATGATCGCTCTCTGACTTGACCATACTTGAAAGCTTTGGATGTTGATTCATTTATTTCTGCTATTATTTTTATTCAAAGTTCAAGAACCTTGTGATAATTCACCCACTTCTTTCTATATTGCCCTCTTGAATGACTCTTGAATTTAATATGGGTTTAAAATAATCCGGTTGTAATCCTCTTGCTGATGCTTCCTAGTTAAATTATCCAGTTAATAGTTAAAGTAGGTAACCGGTGTGAGACCTGTTCATTTTTATGGGCATGTCTTTCACAATCTGAAGCTGCACACTTTTTCTTTCTTGGCTCAAACTTTTGCTTCCAAAGTCACAAATTCAATCCAAACATTAAACAAACTAATTTTCTGTGTTCAGAGCAGAATTCCAAGAAAGCTGGATCAATTCATTTTGAAATTTAAAATAAAATATTCTAGTGCTCTGTAAGGAAAAATTTAAAAAAAAAAAAAAGAAAATTCAGAATAAGAAATATTATTGCAATGGGAACAAAATAGGGGGGTTTATTTATTTATTTATTTAATATATTTTGTTCATAAATATAAGGATTCAGCAAATAAAATAAAAATCTGTGATTTATCATAAAAAAATAGTTTTTTCCAGTTTTACCATAAACATAACCAAACTTTCTTCATGCCCTATTTGTAAGGAACAACTGTCCCTGTTTCCTAGTTGTAATTGAAACACTCTCCCAGAAGTAAAAATACTGTTAATCAACCACTATTGGTTAAGAGCTTATCTATATGATTATCAGAAAATTAATCTGAATTAGCCATTAAAATACTGAAGCTAAATCACTTTAAGAAGTTATTGTGGACATTTGTCTTCAAAATTAAATTGATGTTAATTTGCTTTATTTCCCTCACACTATGATAACACTTTATTATGACACTTTCTACTGCAATCCCATCAGACCTTCTAAATGGGCAAAGGAATATGCTGTAGGAGGTGGTACTGGTCATTCAAAGCATCACTTCTGTATTTGCTTATCATTAAATGAAGGATACAGGCAAATCTTCAGTGTAATAAACTCTTTAAAGTGAATCAGCATAAAATATGAAATTGAGGTCTTGACCGCTTTGCATAAAAGCGAGTATGTCCAGACTATATGTCCTAACTCTTGGTGCTGTTCCTGCTGGAGAATAGTTTTCCTGCCTGATTACATTTTAGCAGATTGTTTCAGAGTTTCACACCAGGGACAGTTTATTTCAATTTGTAATTATCTAGTCTTCATTTCTTGGAATAGGTAAAGTAATTTTTGTACGTCACTTTAGTGTCCTCAGAAGAAAGTAGCTACAGAAGTGCAAAATCTTATTTATATTCCTCCAAGACGGACACTGGATGTCATTGCAAAGCAATCTGGTAAAAGAAAAGATGGGCTGTTTCCGGCATGTGAGTTCATCAGAATATAATTGTGTTAGATGCTTCATCGGCAAATCAGATCATAGACTTAATCCAAGTCTTTTTAGAAGAGCTAACACGTTTTGCCTTGAGTCAGAAATTTGCTGTTGCTGCCATTGGTTATGCCCAAGGATTATTAATATTTGGCATCAAGTTCAATTTTATTCAGTGACTGTAACAGAGATCAACCTTGTTTGATCCCTTGTTTTTCTTCAGGGAAATTAATTCCAAATGATGCAGCTGGATTGAAGAACTGAGAATTTAAATTTATCTTCTCTGCCGAGTGAAGGAGGATGCATATTTATCACATGAACAGCAAACTCTCTACATCCTGGCTTTCCATATTTTATTACTTGTTACCAGTAGCGAAACTTCACACGCTCAGCAACAGCATTTCTAGAGGGTTTTGGGTTTTTTTAAACTCTCAAATCCAAGAGTTAATACTCCATTCACAGAGTCTGATAAAGGAATATTCCCTTGCTTTTAAAATTAACTTAATCTTTATCCTGAATTGTGTCATCAATAGGTGAAGAAGGAAATGCATCTTATGTTTCCCATTATTTCTGTCTGCTCTTGTTGGCTTGTTCAAAGAGTGTCCAGGCTTTTCAAGCATAGTTCATGTATTGCTCCTTTGCTTTGTCTGTATGTCAGTTATTGATACAGACCTCCTCTGTAAATCTCTTTGAAAGCTACTAAAGCAAAAAGACAGCAAAAAAAATTACTTGACAATATTAATCTTGCCTCATTTGGCCTGAAATATCAAGGCTAGTTTGTTCAAGGCTTTGTAAAACCACCCCCATCAGAGGACTTTTTGTTCTCAGGACCTGCGTCATTTTTTTTTTTTTGTTAGCCTGATAAGCTCTTCCACTCTTGCTTCGTTCAGCCCCAGAGGGCCACCACCTTTGCTTGCCTGTTAGATTGAAAGACAGAGTAGAGTGTATATTCTCACCCTCTTATATCAAGCTAAATAGCTACCCTACTTGCTTTTTTGCTTATCTTTCATGAATACGTTTTTCATTCATCTTCTAGTCGCTGGTTAGGCATATGGTGAGCATCACTCTCTTACCCTTATGTCACTTCTCCTACAAACACAGTTCTGGAAATATTCTATAAATGTGCCTAGTGAGGGGAAATCCAGAAACAACTGTCCTGTGACGCAGGTGGGAACGTAATATGAAGTGAGAAATTCCTTTCCTTCTGGTCGATCTAGACTTATATTTTCTTTGCTATTATGACTTCCATGTTCAAAGTAGGATTAGACATAGAGATAGACAAAGTTTCTCAGGACAACGTGACAGGAGTGCCTTGAGCATCTCCTAGGCATGATAGGTCTGCACGTGTCCCCTGCCCATGGGTGACAATAAGTGTAGATAGCAGATAAAGGGCATCATTCCTACAGGAAAGTTTATCCATCTGGAAACAGAAACAAGAAAACCATCACCTCATTGAGTGCTAGAATTTGCTGAAGAAATTGTATTTATTACCATCTTCCCTAGCATGCTCCCTTTTCTTTCATCCTAAATTCAGGAAATGCAACATTCTGTCCTGTCCTGACACACCATAATTAGCTGGGGCAGCAATCAATACCAGTAATGAATTTAGGGGAAATGTTGTTGCTATTGATTAGAGTACTTTCTGCTGCCTTCCCTCTCTTGACAGCATCTTGGGGAGAAATGTGTGGACATTTAGAGGCCTTTTGACACTGGGCTTCTGTGAAACATCCAGGCATTCTGAGCAACTGACCCAAGTCATCGCACCTTTTTTGATGCTTACAGGGACGGTTTTGATTAGAACTAAAAAATCTAGTAAAAGTCTATACAATTGATAGGATATGAAAATGACACGTTTCCAAGGTGTCTTTTTATTACTGTGTTGCATTGGCCATGGCCGTACCCATCGTCTTATAGAACTGATCAACAGATCTACGGGGATGACGATGCTGCTTTTTCAAAAAGCACTTTGGATTTAGAATAATAACCACAATCTGCTGAAGGCAAATGTTGATGAAAAGAGGATGCCAGCAACAGAAAATGTGATAGAGCTGGAATTCCTCACAGCAAAGCTGTGTGCAGCAGTGTTATTCACACTTTGAAATGCAATCTCCCCCAGATAGCACTGCCTTCTGATATGCAATATGGGCCTGATCCAAAGCCTATTTGAGTCAGTGGACTGATTCCCAATGACTTTAATGGGCTTTGGATTACACCCTAATTGCACTGATGTTCCCTTTACTAAAGCTCTTAGTCATAATGAAGCTCAACAATGCTCTGTTTGTTTTCCCCTGGTTTCCAGGTGCTAATTTTCTTTCTCTCTGTCTAAGAGAAGCCTCAATTATCAGGGAGGAGAGGAAGAAGCCCAAATCTTTCACCAACTGCAGTGAAATGCTGCAGGTAGATCACTAATGTTCAGTGCTGAGTCACAGGGAGCAAGATGATAATCATCGAGCAAAGGTGGTTAATAAAAGCAAAAGCTCAGTGGCATTTCAAGCCCGATTTGCCAATCAATGTCTCCATGCATGATTGGCCCAGTCTAGTGGGAGAACCAGAAGTACCTGTAAAATACGAAGCTATGGAATATCACATGGAACCAGAGTTCAGTGGGAGGAAAAGCCTTAAGAGAGTCAATGGGGGAATTTTTCTTATGCTGTAAAAATTTAAAAAAAACAACTCAGAGTTGGCAGGGACATTAATGGTTTCTGGAACTTGTCTCTAAAAAGTATAAAGAGAAAAAAAACATGCCGAGTTATGTCTTCTTGGAGCAGGTCTTGTAAATGCAAGAGTAAATTCCCCTTCCCCTCTCTGGTGGCCAATTCCCACAGAGATGTGACTGTCTTTTCGTTATCAGCAAAATGTGGATACAATGTCCTGAGCCTATTCCCAAGATGAATTACCAATATTTACATCTGTGAATTCTCATCTCAGTGGACAACCACAAACCATCATCCCACTAGTCTCTGGCTGCCTTTGCTTCCTAAAATGATGGGATACTCCTGTGACATCTACTTGCTAACTAACTGTATTGACAGAAGCTGCCTATAAATTAATTACTGCTTAAGGAAATTGAACAGATGGAAAATGCAGATCAGCTATGAGGGAGGAGTAGATGGACAGTCAGGGACACACACACACATACGCGTGCGTGTACTGGTGATAGCAGCATTCCCTTTCTCTCCCTAGTTGTCTTCTTTTTCAACACCGATTATAGAGGATCCCAATTTTGCTCATTCAATAAAAAGCATGGACCAGGGACTCAGAGGAAGCAAACTGATAGAGTCCACTGAAAGTGAATGGATTGTAGTATAGATTCCATTTTTTCACTATAACTGAACATGCCACATATGTAAGAGCAAAGTAAAAAATATAGAAAAAAGTATAAATCCAGGAACACTGAAAACTGAAAAATATTCCTTTTATTTGCTTGCTGTAATGTAAGCAAAAAACTGCTTTTCTTTTGCCCAAGCAAATTATTCTGCCACCCTTCCATTTTGTATAATCCGTTTTCATTTGAATCTTTTCTCAAATGAAAAATTAATTTCAAAACAAAAATTCAAAAAGGTTCACTTAGAAAATGTCAGAGTGAATGCTTTGGGCATTTCCAAAATGGAACATTTCCGTTTCAAAAGATGTCAAAACAAAATATTTCATTTTTTGGCTGAAACTGTTTGCATAAGTCAGCCTGAATTTGCTAATAGGTTCCCTCCTCCTACTCAGTAAGGTTTTTTTTACTTTGTTTGGTTGTTTTTTTAGCATATTTATTATTCAACACTTTTTTTCAACCCCAGATTCTGCTCCATGTGTGTTGGTTTTGGTGTGGAAAATATTATTTTACCTAACAAGGCAAAAATACACTGTGAAAGTAGAAAGATTGACCTGAAAAAGACAATAGGTGAGATGGGCAACGGAATTATTTGATTAATAAAGTGTGAGCAGAAACCATCTTAAATATACTGCCAGACAACTAAATCTTTGGCAGTCTGAATTTCCATCTCTCAGTAATTCAAAATTTGCCCACAAAAGGTATGTATACTCCATATACTATTTTGATCTCACAGATTTTATAGCATGCTGATATTTCTGTGCACAAAAGAAAAAGAGAAGTTCCAGAACTTGGAAAACATTATAAAAATATAAAAAAAAACTCCTTTAAAGTAAAAAGTCCCTGGGATTTAAAAAGTTTTGTGAGGAATGACAGTTTTAGAATATTTATGGGAAAAAATATAGCAGTAAAACGTGTTTCAGCAGCTGAGCATCAATCTGCGTTACAGTGAACAACCAGTATTATTTTCTTATTGTTGTTCTTATTGATGGAAAATGCAATATCTGATGCTAAGTCCATTCTACTATTCTGTGAATTCTACTTATCTGCTTTTAGCTGCATGAAATGCCTGTACTTATCTGACAGTTTTTCTGGTTCAGGTCAGGAATCCTATAACACTGATCATTTAATAGTAAATTTTTCAGGTTGCAGGTTAATACAGGTTTTCTAGTAAAACAAACAAAATATTGATTTATGATGTAATATTGTAAAAGTCTCTGAAAAATGACATATATAAGCTGTTCAGCTTTCAGGTACTTTAGAAGAGACACTGACTGTCCTGATTTTCATAGGTAATTTCCTATCTCCTCCTAACTTCTACTTCTTTTCTGCACATAGTATGCAATAGCTGGTTAAGCTATACACATCACAGTGAAATGTTCTTCAGCCTGTAGAATCCCACATATAACTCACCTTGGTCTCTTAAATTCACATTATATACCTACTTCTGTATGCCACGCCCTTTATGGCCCTAATCCTTCAACTATTAAGACAAGCATGCACCATTTACTCATTTTAGCTGTCTTTTTGGTACATGATGCAGGATAGGAATTTAATTGCGAGCCCTTAACTAAATAAAGGCTTCAAGACAAAAGTATAGTGCAAATTTTGTTGCAGCCATAACAATTTTCAAATGTTTCCATCAAGAAAAATTAAAATTAAGTTACCATGGAAATATTTGTTTACAGCCCTATGTCTAAATATTCACTGCTTCAGACCTCTGCTACTTTGACTATACTACGTCATCAGGCTCTTTTCTGCTGGTTGCTTGCCTTCCCTTCCATGACCTGCAGCCCTTCATCGTCATTTGTGATAACATAAAGTCTTCCAGTGGTGTCTCTTTTGCAGCCAGTTTGAGCTCCCAGATGGATAATTTACACATGTTACTCATTTGGTCTGTGCCTGCCCTTGCAGCTTTTTTCTTTAAATACTATTATATCACCAGAAAAGGCTTTCTAGATTACAGATAACCGATATCTTAAAAATTCTATTTGATTTTAAAAGCACAAAAATATTTAGGTTAGTTAATGTTGACAAACTATATTTCCAATAACACTGAAATGAGTAAAGGGTCCACAGTGAATCACACACTGTTAGTATGGCGTTTGTTTGATCTTGGTCATAGATGTATTATTTTCTTCTGAAATCTGAGTGTAATTTATTTGTCAGGTTGAATGGTCAGAGAGAAAGTTGTTCATTGACCTGGAGAAATGTATGATGTCTCCATGATGATGAAGGACATAAAAGAGTCTCCTTCTTGGGAAATATTAGAGTTGATAGGGAGTGTTTGAAGAAGAATGCGTCAAAGACACTGACAGCAACATGAACAAAAGGAGGAAGGGAAATAGAAGATGAGAGACTGAATTTGTTCTCTTTGGGATTTCACATTTAGGGATTTTAACAAAGAAAGGGTCATTATCCGGGCAGCATAACTTCCTGAACCCAGCTTTTATCTCTTCTTGTCCTTTTATGATATTTAAAAAAAAAGGGGGGGGTCTTTCACACAGAGGAACAGTGGAGGAACTGGAGAAAATATGATGGACAGCAGGAAAATCCCTCTGGCACACAGCTTTTCAGTGCTTATTCTCATGGGGCAAGATGTGGCAACCTCTCACTTGCACCCTAGGTTCACTTCTCTTTGGAGGCTGCCTGTCTCCCTCTCCCTCTGATGTTGGGTACTATTGAGCTCTTTAAATGTTCTTCTCTCATTTTTTGCTAGTTGCTCTGCTTCTCAAGAACAGTGTTAAGTCTTTCCACAAGCCGTTTGATCTGAGTCTACTCCTGTACTAATCCATCTCTATTTAATCAAAGATAAATTCCACTTTTTTTTTTCCAAAATCTTATTTTAATAATATACATTAAGCCAAATATTTGCTGTACTGTATGATGTCCATACTGGTTCGTTGTTTGTTGTGTTTTCTTTTCCATGGCCAGGGTTATTAGCTTGTACATCCCAGTAGTGCAAGCCGTGAAAGGCAAATAAGCTCTGAAGTTACCTAATATTCTGCTGGCATTTGATTTATTATTTCTCTCCTTGGCCTCATCCTTAACCATCCCCTCCTTAAAGCATAGATTTCTTAACCTAGCCTAACTGAAATCCTCACCTCTTGCCTGGCTCAAGTCTGATGAATTTCTTCTGGCTTAGTACAAAGCAAACAACTCGTGTCAGAGTAACGAAGCCTGTTGGGTAGGGACTGTCCTGCAGAAGGGATTTTGATCATCAGAATGAAAAAGGGGAATGCGTGAAGGAGTTATGTGGCTAACAGTAGATACGCAAAAAAAAAGCTTCAGAGCAGGAATGAATGAACTAAAAATTGACTCGGATTCTATCCAGTATCACAACCCAATCTTCCAGTCCTTATGATTAGCTGTCGGCCAGTTATCTGTCACCGTGCTATGTATCTCTCTGCAACAAAACAGATAGTTATTTTCCCATAACAGTTATGATTGTGTCTTTTTTATGGATCAAAGAATGCAATCATAAAAATCCATGATTGTAATAGCAAGCTTTAATAAAAAGAAATAATAATATTATTTTTTATATATTATAATATATTATATATATTATATATATTATATTTATATATATTTTTATATATATTATATTGAACAGGCTGCCCAGGGAGGGGGTTGAGTCACCTTCCCTGAAGGTGTTTAAGGCACAGGTGGACGAGGTGCTAGAGGGACATGGTTTAGTGTTTGATAGGAATGGTTGGACTCGATGATCCGGTGGGTCTCTTCCAACCTGGTTATTCTATGACTCTATGATTCTATATATATATATGCCCGGCTCCTCACATCAAAGAAGAACTAGAGAGCCCAAGTACAAGGAACTTGTCTTCATCAGAATAAGACCCTGGATGAAGGGGATCCTCTACATACAGCTCCAGCAGGTTGATTAATTTGGCAAAATAGCAGTTTTTATTTACTTCAGAATTTCTAGAATGGTCTATGTTGATGGTAACTTACCAGATAAAAGATACATGAAGGGATGCATGGTGTGTACATACACATATATGCACTTACGTATTTGTGAAGTTTGCTGTAAAACCCAAGAAAACGAGACACAAAACAAAAGCTGTTTCCTTTGCAGCTTTGCTTTGCAAATATTTAATAACTATATAGTAAATATTTACTGAAGAAAACAACAAGGAAAATTCTCCTCTGAAGTTTACTGTGCCAAATTTAGAGACTACTCAACCATTAAAGTGTGAAGCAAGGGGATTTCAGCCTTGATTTAAATGCAAACCTCCACCCAATCTTAAATCAGGAGTCATCAGCAACACCCGTTATAAAAGAAACCATTCAGTGTATTTACAGTGCTCTTTCCTCAGTATATTATTCACCGAGAAGGAGAGCTTTCTATTTGATAAGATGCTGGATAAAAGATTCTACTGGCCAAAATCCAATCCTATCAGTTATACAGGTTTTATGTGAAATTCTCCTATTTCTTCTAATAGATATCTTTTTAACCGCTATATATATCTGATACCATAATTCACTCTGGCGAGTATGTAGCATTTATACCTACTGTGTAACTTTAGAACTGCCAATATTTATGCAAAAATTGATTCACATTGTGTGAAATGCAAGCTGGTTTTGCTACAACGCGTTAACAGTTCAGAAATGCTCGTGACAATCAGAAGCTTCGCTCTTTCTTTTGCCTGAGGTTTTGGCTACGGATTGTTTTAGGGCAGTATTTTAATGGTTTGCTGAATATTTAAATTCAGTTCCACGGCACTGAGGAATCCAGACATTTTAGTTTCTGCTCCAGGTAAAACAAGATGTGTGAGAATTCCCCTGACATTCAGAATTGCACTTGCAGATCTTTTTTCTCATCTTAGTTGATCAATGAAGTGCTAACTCTTCTGATCGATTGCAAGTTTCCATTTATACCATGGTTCGTCATACCATTTCTTGGGGTCTTGACTATTTGGTATAGGTCAGTCCAGGTGTAAAGCCAGCTTGCACGAAGGCAAGAGTTTAAACATGGATTTTTCAGCTTAATGCCAAATCAATTTCATATGACAGTCTAATGGACTCCGCTCTAGTTTTTAGTCAATAGAGGAGCAGTTTCAAGGACTGTTCTTGATCTGCAAGCTGCATGTTCCTGCCCTGCTCTGATGTACATGAATGTTGAAAGGTCTTCTGCGAAAATGCTTTTAGGGCTTAATTATCTCTTAGAAGGAGCTAAATATGGTACGAAAGGAGGGTGGTCCCAGGCAGGACAGGTGTAAGCACTTAACCTCACACTCAGTTTAATTCCTGGGTTTCAGCTCTTGTGAGCACAGAAATACCACTCATTGAAAACACTGAGATGAGGTAATTCAGTCTCCCAGGCTGCTGGATTGAGCTTTTGATCAAAGTTTTCAGAACACCAATACTCATATCTATTTGTCATAAAATACATATATCTATGTGCACATATATAAGGGAGAGAGAATGAAAAGGGTCTATCAATATTTCAGTGTAAATTGAGAATACCTTCAGTAGAGTTAAATAGAAACTTAAGGTAAACATCTGTGTTTCTCTTACACAACCTGCACTGGAATGTAGATTTTTGGCTTCTGTTATAGTCAGATTCATTATTTGAACGTATTTATTCATTTTTAATCAACATGCTTTATTTTAAAATAGCTTTGTGCCTTCCCTCCTTGCCAACACTTAATGCTTTATTTAAAAGTGAATGATAGAAGTGAATATCTGATTATGGAAACCAACTGCAAAACACTGCGTGCCTACTCATTGTAAAAACAAATCAAACATCCAAACATGATTTTTAATAAAAGTTTGAGATCAAGGGACAAAGTGGCTATATTCTTCAGAAAACAGAGAAGAATCCTTATTTTAATGTGTTTGAACAGTGCAGGTGGCACTAGCAAATTACATTACAATCCATGAGTAATGTAACAAGGAAAATTAGCAATAAAATACACTTTATTTGAACTCACTGCCACAGTGAATAGCAGGTTTTGTTTTAAAAAGCTCTGTCCTTGTCACTGTAATGTCATTAAAGACAAAAATTACTTGGCACCTGTTCACATCTTATGACCTTTTCTTTTCAAATAAGGATCCTGTTTCACCGATCCCAAACTTGGTTTCTTGACTGTATGCAAGTAGGAAGTCAGTGGAAAGCACAGAAAATGGAGTAGATAGTGCCTACAGAGGGATAAATATACTCTCTATAGGTATACAGGGCTTAGGTTTGTGATAGGGAAGGAAATCATGTTCATTTTTTTGTAGACAGAGCAGAGAGACTTAAGTAAAAGGCTGCTCCTGACCATTGCTTGTGCCAGGACTTGAGATTCACTGTGCATTGAAGAGACAATGGATCCAAGCAGTTGCCATAAATTGCTGCTGGCATGTCAGAGCTTCATGGCATTTCTATAGCTTTTAGCAGACATATAAATGCATATTATTTATATAAAATTCACCCATATATGCAAGATAAAAATGAGCCGTAAAAACACTGGGACATAAAAATAAATAAATAAACAGACGTCAGTAAAATTGTACTTGATAAAAGTGAACTGAAGCCAGAAAAAATCTAACTTGACTCACAGCCAGAACACTTCTTTTCTTTGGATTTGGCTCCTAATTGAAGATGAAAATAAAACAGATGCTAGAAATGTCAATTAAACACATTTTTCAATCTGTTTTTTATAATCTCTAGCTCTTTATACACAGACAGACTTCTGCTTTTCAAATCATTACTGATCCTTATTTTCATTCTTTTAGAAAAGGAATTATGTTGTTTCCATGGAGCATGACTCAGTGTATATATGCTTTGTATGTTCTTATAAGCCTGTTTTGCATGCCATTTTCCAGCATTTAATAATTTCTCTTCTTTAATAATAATAAGAGAACATTGTCATGATAATTTGTATCGTTTCCATAACTGAGAGCCCAAATTATTACAAAGTCTACTGATCACCTACTTCCTCCTGTTTTATAAGTACAAGTTATAGAATTGACCTCTGTAATATCTGCTGTGGAGACTCATCATAAGATGAGACGCCAAGAAGTTATACCCGAGACACTTCAAAAATTTCATTTACTTTTCATTGTTTATTCTGTCTGCTTCCAGTTTTCTTGCACTAAAAAATATGACCTGAGAAGTGTGGTTTATTGTTTACCTCCCTGTTACATGTGTCTTGTGAGAAAGTTTTGCCAGTGTTTTCTCAAGAATTTATATGTCAGAACCTGAGAGAATATATACAAATTGCTCTTTTGTTTTTTTTCCACGAAAGGACTTTTGCAAAGTGTTAAACAGGAACCGTATTTGATCTTTTCATTTGGCTTTTCCTTTACCTAAAGGAAAGGTTTACTTCTTTGTTAGAATGGTTTGAGAGGTTTGATGTTCAATGTTTTTACAATCTCTCAGCTGGCTGCGTAAAGATGTGGCTGAATTTGGAACTTTCCTGCCACGTGGTGGGAAGTTTGCATGGTCTGGGGTGCTAAAAGGAGGGGAGAAGAGGCTGTGCCTCCCTTCCACCACTCCTGTGGGGAAAATGTATTGCAGAGCCACACAAAAATCCACTACAACATGTTGTAGCTCTGGGGAAAATTGGCCTGGACCCTCAAACTATTATTTGCAACTTGACTATTCACAGCTGGTATAGCTATGGGTTTGTTATTTGTAAAACATCCATGAATTTCACCACAAGCCTTTCTAGCAATATTGAAGCATCTGTGAGTCAAACTGTTCCCCAGCTGTTCATTCACTACCTGCTGACTCCTCCAGCACCACAGCCCTATTAATGCTGATGGTTACACCGCGCTCCTGGTGAGCTCCTGCCGCACGGCTCCGCTCTTACTGCAGCCATAGGCGTTCATTCCAAACAAGATGACGAGTGTTATTTCTTTCAATAAAAAGTTCTTGCCAATAATTGGAGTTCTTGCCAATGTTTACTGGCAACAATTGGTATTTGAATTTCCACTACATTTTGGTTTAGTCTTTGCAAACCAGTCAGAAACACTCAAGGTGAATTTCTACCTTAAAAAAAGGAAAAGTGTAAAAAAAGTATTTCCTTTAGGAAGGGGAGGCTGTGGAGAATATAATGAATATCCAACAAATGTTGTTTGGAGCTTATCTTCAAAAGAGCAAATCAGCTCAGAAGTCCTTAATAAATGCCCTTATCAATAAACCTCAGAAACTGTAATTTCTTTTATAACAAGGACATATTTTAGGTTTTATTTAAAAACTTCTAGTGATAGCTAAATCGTCATAATCAGTTGCTTATTTTTAAGAAACACATCACATTTACAGATTGATGAAGACTTTATTTAGATCATTCTTTGTTAGATGAGAGCATTGGACAAAGATAAGTGACTAACCAGTGTCTTCACACTCGGAGAAAATTCCTTGGCTTTTCAAGAGTACGTAGTGTTATTTTAAATTGATAGCACAGGATGTCTGAAGATTGTGATGTTCAGATAGGAATTCAGAGGCTTAGGAGCTTTCCTAGGTTTCATCTGAATGTGCTTAAGGCCAAATCTCATTGTGAAGCGTCCATGATTTTTGTATGCTTCGTCCTGGAAGACAGGGGCAGTTGTTCTGTTTTAGAAAGCTTAACCAAAATTAGTCCGTGCTGTTTGTCTGGGAAACATATGGTCTTCTTCTATGTGATGGAGAAGTTTTAGTGCCACCATGCATTGGAGCAGAAACGTAATTTTGTGGTGAGAAGAGCTGTGTCTGAAATGTAAGGAGTCTTACTGACTTTAAGGGAACTTTTGCATTTGACAATGCTGGAGTCATCATTTTCTTTATTCTCAAGAGATCTATAAGAAAGGAGCTCACATCCGATATGCTAATTTATGATTTAAGCTACCTTGGACTTCTCAGGTGGCAACAAAATTGTAAAAGCAACTAGTGAATCGAAAGCAGGTAGAATTGCTATTTCATAGTAATCTAGTTTTCTATCAAGGTAATTTTGTCATAGGAGGTAGCAGCATCCTCTTGCTATTCATCTGCTTACCTGGGTGGGGGGAAAAGCTCAGATGATATATGCACCCTGTCTGATATAACCTTTGAAGAGAGCCATCAAACACTAGTGACATGCACCCTCTGGCAGATGTGGTTTTCTGGAATCTGAAGCAAAATGGAACTGAAACATACCTAAACTCTTCACAGGGACTTAGCTGGGAAAGACCTTTTAGCTGTTTGACAGAGAAACTGTGTCACTGATATGATGAATTAGTATTTCTTATATTAAGGTGTGTGACTTTTTTTCTTTTTTGTGTGACCAAATTTATTTTTTATTATTACTGTTATTATTGCCACTACAGCAACAATGACGAAAACAAAGGCATTCGTTACTAAAACTTACTCTGAGGCGATAAGTTCATAAAAATACTATGCCATTCATTTTATTCTGGGCAATGATCTTCAGGCTCTCGCTAAAGGAACTTCCTGTTTGCTCTTTACTTCTTAAGATACATCCCTAAGCATTTTTTCTATGAACATTTGATATATTCAGGAAGCAACATTACTATGAAAAAATGAATTCCTGTCTGTTGCTTCTTTGGAACACCATTCCCAGTGATAGCATATGACCCAAGAACAGGTTTCAGTCCTTATAATTCAGAGAGAAAGAACTCTAGGCCATGGTTTCACTTTGGTTTCATTTTTTTTAAAAAACACACCTCACTCAATGTTTATTATTTTATTATAGTTTTGTGGTATTAGTATGTTATTAGTATGCCTAGATCGATTGGATCCCCTCGGATCATTTAACAGTGAAGCAGACCTATTTATTTATGTTGATGGTTGGACTTGATGATTTTTTCCAACCTTAATGATTCTATGATTCTATGATTTATTTTGAAGCGGCCATTTATTTCTCCAACCTTAATGATTCTATGATTCTATGATTTATTTTGAAGCGGCCATTTATTTCTTTTTCTTTTCCATTCTTAAGGTTCATATTCTGACCTTCCACAGCTTCCACAGCTAAAGGTGCTGGATAGTTTAGCTTAAGTTTTCTGAGGAAGTGTCCATAAAAATTTTTGGAACAGATACATCTTCTACTCCATCAGGTTGCTCAGAACCACATCCAACTTGACCTTGAATGTTTCTAGGGATGGGGCCTCCACTACCTTTCTGGACATCCCATGTCAGTGGTTTCACCACCCTCAGTATAAAAAATTTCTCCCTTATATCCAGTCTAAATACACCACCCCTTAGATTAAAAATATTACATTTCTGCTATATTGATATAAAAGAAGATACACTGCAAACAAGGGAATATTTTTTGTGCCATTGTTCTGCAGTGCACTTTAATGTATAGATTTAGAAAAGAAAAAGGGAACAGAATAGCTAAGTGGTAGCCACCCTTTCTACCATTAGCAAAGTATATTTGTGCAAATTTTATCCACTGCTGTCTGGCATCCCAGCTCTGATGCTGCACCCTCATCCACAAGCTGCTGCTGGACCAGCTCTGATTGCTGCAGCAGTCTGTGTATTCACCAAAGTCCCTCTCTAGGCTCAGCTAACAATTATTAATGACTGCACTCAGCTGCATGTCTGCAGTTCTTGTCTTACAATGATATCTTGGAAAAGTTTTTTGTTTTTCTCAAGGAATTAGTGAGCATTCCTGTTCACACTGTTTAGAAGGTGAAGATTAAGAGGAACATCATACCGCAGGTATTATTAGACAAAAACAATGGATATTAAGCCATTATTTGTACATTAGCAAGTTTTCCCCAGGTAGGTTTTATCATTTCAAGACATTTTGTTTTCTGTTGTTCTTCTTTTTTTGTCTAATCACCTCTAAAATTATGAACACTCCAAGAATAAAACATCCTGAATAGCAAAGTAGCTTGAAATATTCATAACTAAGAATGCAACTGGTAACGCTCATAAACAAAGTTGTTTGGAGACCCCTTTATTAATTTTTAATTTATTTTCAGTCAATTCCTTATTACTTCCAAATTCCTGTAGGGGATTCTGTTAATTAGTCATGTGTAAAATATTCATTAAAAACAGCTTCCTATTTTCTTCTTTTATTGCAAATTTACATTTCTAATCTTATAACCAAAATAAATGCCATTGGGTAGAAAGACCACATTAATTTTGATCAACCCCTTGAAACAGAAACCCTAGGAACAAAAGATATGGTAATAAAATTGTAGTTACGTTGTGATTTCAACTCACTAGAAACAGATACACATATTTCAGACTATAGACTTGAGATTAAAACAACAGACATCTTAGATTATTTTAGGAACTATTTTTAGGGGAGAAAAACAAGACCAACAATCAAGCAGAAAATTGCAGTCTTCCATTGGCAGGTTCTATGGACATTCCTTCAGAATTTGATAGGTCTAAGTATAGAAAAAAGGTACCTACTTTTTTTTCCACACAAACTGAAGTTGTTTTTCTTCAGTCTCACTTTTTTCCTAATGATTCAATAAAGGAAATTTGCTCTTGTGATTTAGTTGGATGACTGGATCTCAGAGATCTGAATTCAATTTTACTTCTGATATATAGTCACTTCCCGGCAACTCACTCAGTCCCTCTGGACCTCACTTCTCTCATGTAAACCCTGACTCATATTTCTGGCCTTCTGAATTCTTTGTTCTTTAAATATGTGATGAGGCTAGTGGAAAGGATTGATTACTACTAGTTGCGGAAGTTAAATACGCACAAATATTTCAGGGGTCAGAATCTTTAGATTGTCTGTTCTAATGGGCAGGAAAAGGAGATGTTTCTGTCTTTCAACTGTATCAAGAAATGTGGAACACCACTATGTTCTGGAACACAATCTTGTAATATTGTGGTTATGTTGCGTTATGTTACGTGTTCTATGTGGGTAAGGCTAAAGTCATGTTTCTCCTTTTCCATATCTGCTTTGGTATTTATCAGTATAAACGTAAAGGGAAAGTTCCAACAAACCACTAAGCATTGATAAAAGTTCTGTGTGTAGATCAGAAGCCAAGTCCATAGCCTGGAAAGTGTCTCCATAAAATCAAGGGCTATTCTTTTCTCTCAACAGGGCACATCTCCCACTGATGTCAGGCATGTGGTTAATTCGCTAAAATAAAGCTAGCTCAGTTTCTTTTTCTTTGTCATCAGGATGGCAGACGCTCCAAAAGAAAATGTCGTTAGTCTTCTTCATTTTCCTGGAGAAACAACACTTAAAAAGCAGAGAGAAATAGTCTGGAAATGGTACCTACTGTCGAGTAGCAACCACTGAGAATATAACTCATGGAAAAATGTTGGCCAAAAAAAGCCACAGTCTTTACCCTTTTTACATTAAACACTGAGAGGTTGATGTGGTTTCCTGACAGGCAGAGGTGACTGGAAAAAATAAAGACACCTCCTTTTAGAGGGATGGGAATACAAAATTTTGTATATGCAAAAGAAAAATCAAGAAAACATCAGGCAACAAAAATTAGTATTCCAGTCCCAGCAGAACTGGGCTGGAATCAGAATGACTGATTTCTGAATGAGCAGATTGAGGCAAATCAGTATGACTTTGTTACCACCAGCGTTTCAAGTCTTGAAAGGTTTCTTCCCCCATCAAATTAATCCGGTTGTAAGAAGGCAGGCTGCTTCAGAGTATTCATACAGTAATCAGTGTAACCTATAAGATGTTTTCTCCTCTTCTACGGGTACTCTGCACACCAGAAAGGTGTCCAGGGAAGCAATAAGACCAACCAGCCAGAAGGCTGTTCCCTACCTGGGAAGAAACATCCAAAACCCACCACAGCAGTAGCAATGCCAGAGTATTGCAAGAGGCACTGTTGAACCTCACCACTACGCAAGTACAAATTAATTACTTGACTCTCTAAAATCAAATATTCTTTGATCTTTTCCAAATCCCATCTCTGGGCATTGTGATGGAGGATAATGGATGGGGACATGTGGAATGGCATCACTGGCAGGAAAAGTGGAGCTTTTGTAGGGTTGTTGTGGAGAAGGAAGGCTCAATTCCATCTCAACTAAGGAAATCTGCATTTCACATTACATTTCCATTTCATGAGCTGCTTCTCCCTTTGTTATGTTATTTACAAAAGAAAATCCACTTGGACGTAAAATTCATAGTTTGTGGTATTCTAAACATAATTGAGGCAATTAAGAATTGCTTTGAAGCTTCTGTCTGGATCAGAAACATTACTGACCCGAATTCTCCCACTCAATATTGCAAGCAGTCTGTCATTCTTCTGAAAGTAGTGAAAAACTCCAGGACCTTCTGCTTGGTAGTGGTTTGTACTCAGCTTGTGCAGGTACACATTACTATGCAATAAGCGTAACTTATGTCCCTATGTGTTCATCCCAGGAGAAAACTGGCTTTTTAGTGGTCTATTTTTGTGTATTCTTCCCCTGCTTTATCCACTGCTTTTCCTCATCAGTGTCTTTGTAATCATTTTCTAAATAACACTTAAGAAATGGATTTATAAATTGTGACTCATCACCTCTTCCATTCCTTGACATAAGAGCTCATAACTGATGCTCCATCAAGACCCAGAATCCTCCTCAGACGTGTTTAATGTATATAACATCAACTCTAAGGAAACAATTATTTATTGCTGCTCCCAATTCGAACAACAGATTTGATCAAGACCAAATTAATCACTGCCTTAAAATCATTAGAGATTATGTAGTACAGTACAGGCTGAGCTGAGCCATGACTCAGCTCAATAATACTCTATCTGAAAACTAATCACCCTCCACCATATCATCATCCTGAGCCAGTAATTCATCTCCATTATCTCAGTGGCCCTTCTGATTGCAACTAGATCAAAACATCTTGCTGAAGTCCAGATTAATTTTACCTCAACCTTTTTTATACATGGAAGAAGTCAATCGATAATGTTAGCCTGAGTTCAGCAAACCGAGGTCGACTCCACTGAGATGTTTTCCGCTCCATCAGTTCTCATAAATTAATTCCTCTGTGATCCTTTCAAGTTCTTCACCTGGAACAAAAGTCAGGTTAAAAGTTTACATGTCCCGGTCACTCATCCTTTCCTCTCTGTTTAAAGTCGAGCACTACATTTTGTTCAGTGTTTGGGTAGAGGAGCCTGGTTTGCAAAATCTGTCAGCTGCCCCCTGCTAACATCTCTGCTGGTTCCTTGTCCCCAAGGAGCAAAGCCCTTCAGGTCCTGAAATCTTCTTTAGTTAACTGTTCTTAAGTACGTGTTTACATTCCCTTTATTGAAGATAAGTTTCACATTTTCCCTTTAGTTTCTTGGATTTTACTCCCAGTACATCTCTGCATCTGATTCTTTACCATTAAAAGGATAAAGAGAAGTATTTACACAGGAATTTTGCCATGCCTAAATCCTTGGTCTCTGTTTCCCCTTCTCCGTTATTCAGAACACTTACTTAGACTTTTGTTTTTCTTTCCCCTGGACATTTTTGAAAATTCTCTACTTTTCCTTTTTCCTTTATTACTACAACACACAGGAGTTCATTATATTTTTAAGCATCTCATTTTCCTCCTTCAGTTCTTGACTCCTAGCATGTGCATTAGGGGCATTTTTAATCGCACTCATTCTCTCTCTTAAGAAGTCTTATGCAAATCTGTTCTGCACTTAATACACTTCTGTTGTAAAGGAGAAGGGGTTTAATGTTTTAGTTTATATTCTTCAAATGCAAAATACACAATTCTAAAATGTTAAATAATGAAAAGTGTGACTTCATATCAGAACAAAGGTTTAAACAGGGGACTTCCACAGGACTCAGTGAAATAATTACGAAAGGAACTGTAAAATATATTATTCGTATGGCAAACTTAAAAGTACGTATCTTTTGAGGCATTGTGTATGTACTTGCACAGCAACTGAGATCATATTCAAGCAGGTTCATATTTTGATTCTTCAGCCCCACTCATCCAGTTGGCCAGTGCAAGGGACAAGCTGGCAGGGTTGGATGTGGGAACGGCTGCTTTAATTTTCTGATTGGGATTTTCCATTTTAAATGTTTCCTGCATATTGCTCATTGCTTTTACCTACCTCTTTATTTATTATTGATTTCATGCTAGTTTAGTGGGAGTATAATTGTGCTAGGAATTGTATACAAAATACATGCTAATTTTTTTTCAAGGATATTGTGCGTATGCTGTGGGCTATAATTGTTTTGGAAGATTGCAGTGAATTAGAGTACTTGGATTCAAAATGAGATGATATTGTGCCCTCTAGGACTCCCAAGATGTATATTTAGATCCTGTCTTGCAAAGACTTCCTACATAACCTTGGCATGCCCCCCATCTCACTGTTCTTCAGGTTCCCAGATAAGACAGAAATACTCCTTGTCTTTCATCTTTTTGGGATAGATTGCAGCATGTGTATGCATTTTGCTTAATTTTTTCCCAGTCACCTTGATTTTAGTGGTATAACTTCAGTGCATGAAAATTCTGTGAAAGGCAATTTTTTTTTTCTACTACTAGAGCTCTTTGGCTGTTTAAGAGGTATACAAAGCTTTAACCAAAATAGTTTTAATGCTGTATGAATTACACTGTCTACCAGAAAACTAAACATTTTTCTAACTAGTACATCCTAATTACAAGGCTTGAATTGAATAGCATCATGCTCTAAAAATAAAACTATCTGATAATTTCCATTTACTTTGTACCAAAGGCATAAATTTTGAACTTTCACCCCCATAAGCTTAATTCCTTTCATTTAGCTCATAAGATCACTGTCCAGTAGTTTTCATTCAAAAGTGTATTTCCCTGTTGTAAGAAGTCATGTTATTTTTATCTGAAGTGCTTAATAAACCATAGTGTAAAAATTTTCTCAGAAGAATCAATCTTCAGCCTTAAAGGTTATTTCACTTTAGTGTGCAATATACCACAATTTCTGCTGTGTTTGATCCATATGAGCTGTGGAATTGGTAAGATTATAGATGGTTTATACTGCATGGATTTTTAATGTTTCACACATTAGCTTTTAAAAATTGCATCCATATCTCCTATATTGATTTTTGTGGGTCCCAACATACAACACCCACTGAGTGGCTTTGCCAAACTCTCAGGATGAGCAGATGATACAGGAATCCTCAGCAGGGGCAAAGCAAACCACAGATTAAAAAAAAAACCTTAGCATCCAGTTGACCATTTTTCTTAAGCTTTTTCTTTTTCTTCTTCTTCTTTTTATGATGGCATGCATAGTATAACTGCCTAAGGGCATGCTTATTATAGACTGTATTTTAAAGCTGATTAAAAATAAATTCTCCATGCCTGTCTGAAACTTAGTCCGCAGAGAATTTTGTTTCATATCGGACGAGTAAAAGGATCTGTTGCTTAGTTAACTAGGTTCACCTTTTACCTCAGCACACGTTTAAAATCTCATATCAAATTTCCATTACACTTCATTTATTATCCAGTCTTTCTACTTGCATCAGAGAAAGCATTATAATGACTGTGACTTTGAAAAGTTTTATAACTAACCTGTGCACGTATATATATATCTTTATATATTATTATATTTTATTTATACTCCGTATAAAAAATTATGCTATTGACTCTGACAGAAAGGTCTTGATGCTGTAACAAACAGACTAGTCTTCACAATTGCTCCGCAGCACGCAGGACCTGGCAAATTATCAGATGGCAGGAGGAAGAGGTAAAGAGCAGAATCTGCAAATTCTGGCTGTGCACGTGGGAATAGGTTCTGGGCTTTCCAAGAACTTGTGGAGAAAATGAAACTTGGCAGGATCCATGCAGAAATTCATTTCATCTGTTTTCATTTTGCACTGTCTGTCATCTAGGTTTAGATCACTAAATGAAAAAGAAAAATGAAATTCTGCCATATGCATTCTATAAATTTCAATTTAGCTATCAGGTGTCACACCTGCCACAAATTTGCTTTTTGCTGCATTTCAGACAACAGACATAATCGTTTGTTTGTGTTACGGATGTTGGTTTGGGAAAGTTTATTTATGGTAGTGTTTGCAGTAAATCTGCTCATTTCCAACCATTGCTATGTAAACCTACCACTTGAAATATAGACAGTTATGTCAGCTTGTGTAGGAAACATATTGTATAACGTTAATTAAATAGCAATATTTATACTCTGCTCCTGTACTGAAATGCTCTGAGACCTGAACCTGGCTGCTATGACATTTTGAATAGAGTCAGACTACACAAGTTTCAAGCCCAGATTCCCCTAACCAGGGAGACGTGGTTTACGGCTGGACCGCTGGGCAGAGTCCAATGGCATGAGGTTTAACAAGGCCAAATGCCGGGTCCTGCACTTGGGGCACAAAAACCCTGTGCAGCTACAGACTAGGAGAAGTCTGGCTGGAAAGCTGCCTGGAGGAGAGGGACCTAGGGGTGTTGGTTGACAGCGACTGAACATGAGCCAGCCGTGTACCCAGGTGGCCAAGAAGGCCAATGGCATCTTGGCTTGGATCAGAAATGGCGTGACCAGCAGGTCCAGGGAGGTTCTTCTCCCTCTGTACTCGGCACTGATGAGACCGCTCCTCGAATCCTGTGTTCAGTTCTGGGCCCCTCACCACAAGAAGGATGTTGAGGCTCTGGAACGAGTCCAGAGAAGAGCAACGAAGCTGGTGAAGGGGCTGGAGAACAGGCCTTATGAGGAACGGCTGAGAGAGCTGGGGGTGTTTAGCCTGGAGAAGAGAAGGCTGAGGGGTGACCTCATTGCTCTCTACAACTACCTGAAAGGACGTTGTAGAGAGGAGGGTCCTGGCCTCTTCTTCCAAGTGACAGGGGACAGGACAAGAGGGAATGGCCTCAAGCTCCACCAGGGGAGGTTTCGGCTAGACGTTAGGAAAAAATTCTTTTCAGAAAGGGTCATTGGGCACTGGAACAGGCTGCCCAGGGAGGGGGTTGTGTCACCTTCCCTGGAGGTGTTTAAGGGATGGGTGGATGAGGTGCTGAGGGACATGGTTTAGTGTTTGATGGGAACGGTTGGACTCGATGATCCAGTGGGTCTCTTCCAACCTGGTTATTCTGTGATTCTGTGATTCTCTTTCACAATCCCACGTGCGCGTTGCCCTACAAAGGTGGTTGGGCATCCAGGTTTGTTGCCCACCACCCCCTACAGGATTCATTTTCCCTCACCACAGGGTAAATCTATGCTTTTATTAACCAGCAGGATCTATGACACCAAGTTATCTCTCTATGAGCTGTCAAATATATTTATGCTGGCACTTCTTCCCCAATTGTGGTTGTGTTTTCCTAGAAAAACATAAAAAATAAACTTGAAAAAATCATAAATAAATTAATCTCCTTGCCAAGTATCAGGAGAAAGCTAGAGGTAGGTCAAGTTTTGTTGGAAAACACTGATTGGGTGGCAATGCATTTTTCCTTGGTTCCATTTCAGTTTCTCTGAATTGTTTATGACAAGAGGAGATGGATGGAAATTTAAATAAAAACTGAAACGGAAGTCCAAATGCTTTGCTCTGATTCAATACCTTGATATTTCAGTATTTTAAATTGAAAGGATTTATCTTTTGAAGATTTTTTCCTTTACTATTTTAATTTTTAAATTGATGTGTTTTATTTTCAGGCAGTTCCTGCTTTCTCATTTCGACTCAGTTTTTTTGGAACTATTTCAGCCTTCTTAGAATTACTGGAAAATCAGAAAAGCTTCATGTATTTCTACACAGAGTAGAACCTAAGCCTATTAATTTACCTTTTTTATTTCCTCTTTTCTTATTCTCTTCTGTAAAGAATAAATCTCTAAGCTCTAATGTGAGACCAGGTATGCAAAACAAAATGCAAGCATGATCGATTAAATATTATTCTAGTAATAAACCACAAGTTATATATCAGTCAATTAATGAAATAACATGATACTCTGCATCGTGCTATATTCCTAAATTTTGTTGGTTTGGATTACAAGATCACAAAGTCCTTTTTTTTTAGTTTTAGTTGAGCGTTGGAGAGAAGATTAACAAATGCATTCTAGCTCAGCTTTAATTTATACCAAAATTTTTAATGACACTTCATTGCATGATTTTATACTTGCTCTTGGATAGGTAAGGATTTTGCAGGCTTTCCATTAATTACAGTAATTTTGAAAAGTTCCCATTCATGCTCTGATAAATGTTGGTCCAGGATTTGAGAAAAATCTAATTTGCTTTCTGGGAATAACAGAGAGGATTCATAGGGTGAAAGCGAACATCTGTAGAGTGACTTACTGCATATATGATTTTTGAAACTAACCTACGTGAGTCGTAATGAGAAAGCAGCTGTGGGGGAAGTTGTCACACTGCATACTGATAAGCATCGTGCAGATGGGCCCATGTTGTCCTTGCACACATTTTGTCACACCCATACAAAGGTGAGTGCATCACTCAGTACATGATTCATATATTGGTTAGCTTCTTCCAGCAGAAAATTTGGAAAAAAATATCATCATATTAGCGCTAAAACTTATTTGGCAATGAAATTAAAACAGCAGTTAGCCTAAGGTGGTGCTTTTTTTTTTTCTTTCTTTTTTTTTTCTTTCCTGGTATTTTGCAAGCTTATGTATAATACATTTTATTGTAATTTCTTTCATGGAACAATGGCAAACCTCTGTACTTTGTGATATTCAGTCACTGCCAGCCCCACCTCTTGCTGCCGTAGAGCTCTGCTGCCTCAGCTGTTCAGCTATTGGTGGCAGTGCCAGCATCCCGTTGCCAGGCACATTCCAGCTCACCTTATGAATCAGACCCTTTCCCGTGTGCCTTTCACAGGTAACACAACTAAGTGTAAAAATATACAGTGTATACCTGCATCTCTAAGGAATCTGAAGCACCTTATACCTATTAATATAACTGTTGAGAGTCAAGTATATCAGAGAATGTATCTCCTGCTTTTTTAGGAACTGACAGATTTAATCAATTAAAACTCCAGTGCTCTATTCATAGCTCAGGTTTTTTACGGTACAAAGATTTGCATTCCAATTAGCACTTGCAAAGCAAGTTTTCATGTTAACCTGATCAGTAGTATTTCCCCCTCCCTGGTGTCTATCTCATTCCACTGAGACTGCAGCAACGTGTCAGGAAAAGCATCTCTGTTACCTTCTGATTGAACAAAAGTCTCTTAGGCTTCCTTTGAAATCTTGAGGGCTTGTCACTTGAGATGTTATTTTTTTAAGCATGAACAAATCTTGTCAGCCTAAGCTGAGAAATCAGCTGTATTTTATCAGCACTTCGGGATCAAACTTCACATTCAGTATTCAGCAGTGGGTGCTGTATGTGAGATGAAACTAGAGGTTACAGTCTGCTTTAGGAAGACCATCTCTGGTGGCAGGGGGATCACTTTCTTACAATTTGCAGAATACATTTACAAAAAAATAACTCAGATGCTTCCATTGTGTGATATATAATGTGCTTTATGTGTTGCAACACTTGCTTATTTATATAGCCGCATTATGTTGAATTAACTACAGCTTCTTTGACTTAAAGTGTCTTGAATCCACATATAACTTTTTAAAGAGAATTAATTGGCATCATAGGTCTTTTGTAATTAATCCTCCTAAAGGCTGAGGTAATGCTGCTTTGCAGCAGGTCTATCACTTACCCAATTACACACTGATTGCTGTGCTCCCTAGACTTCCATCTGGACATCTGTAGAGCTCTGGGACTCAAAGAGCTGCATGCGCAGTCCCATCTGGAAAAGTGTCACAAAAGCAAACATCTACAAGATACTGTGGGAGTAAATAAAACCGAGATGGTAATTTCTGCTCCTACTCACAGTGCCAAGTCAAAGGAACAGTGGTCCGTGATAGTGAGCAAAGACAGGACAGGACTAAGTTTTGGTCCCAACACCTGCTCATTTTCTTGGGAAACAGAGAGCACTTCAGCAAGCTATTCTACCAATGCAGATATACAATGTGATTACCAACACACCAGGCAGCTTCTCAGAAATTGCTGTAACTGAACAAGCACCCAAGAAAACATGACAGGCTCGCAGGGTACCAAAAAGGGTGAAAAAATATTGTTTCTCCATACATGCTGAGGTCTGGCTGGGAGGAGACTTTTAACATCGATCATAAATTATATGACCTGGCAGACAAGTGAGAGCTCTTCATGCACAATCATTTTAAGTCTGTTCTGAGGATCTTGTAAAAGCAAGGAATGGAATCCGAGTCCCAAGACTAAGATATATGTCAGTGCTATAGTGCAGAGAGAGCATCGGGGCTAAAATGCTGCATGGCATCCACAAACCAGAATGTATAGATGTGGGCATTGATGAGCTAGTTGCTATTGATGGATAAGAGTTCCTAATGTTTGAATAAGGATGACTTCTTAAGAAATTTTAATACCTTTTAAAGTATACTTCGTACTGTGGGTGCAAAGCGAAATCTCTGGGTGTGGATGTCAGAGGAGAGCTCATGGCAAAGCAAATGGTTCATTTTTGTGTGCTCATTTCAAGACAGGTTTCATCTTTCGAACTGTCCTTCTAATCAGGTCTTCTTCCATTTCTGAGGCAGTCATTCCTCATCCAGTGACAGCGCTGGATATTAGATGCCTAGCTAAATTTGCTTAGTGCCTATAGGGAACACCCAAACTACCCAGTACATCCCCTGCTTGTTGCTCCTGCCTTTTAAGATTAGCCTCCTTCAGTATTGTAGGCAACAAGGCAATCCCATCACCTGAAATTTGGGGAAGAAAAAGGGTTTTCACAGGGATGTTCTGTCACTTCAAATGAGCACCAGACAGCTTAGCAGGATCATCACCTTCTCCAGCATAAAATTCTTCAGTACTGCCTTTCCTCCTGGGGTTGCACCCTAGCAGGCATTCACAGCTTACCAAGTAAAGCAGCAGTGTGATACTGTCTAAAAGCATTTGTAGAGAAACGCCTCCATGGGGACAAAAAACCCAACAAGCCACACACTGCTTTTTACTTCATCCTCCAGATTTCCTTCTCCTGTAACCATAATGCTACTCCTCCAAAGCTACAAAGCCAAATCCATCCGACTGTGTGAGTGCCAGTACAAGGCATTATCCTGTTCATATTAAAGACTGCTGGAAGTGAGCAGCGTGTCTTCCAGGCTGCTCTCATGGCAGTTTCGAAATGGAGCTGGCAAAACACAGCTGAGTTATGGGAGAAGCATCGTGGCACTTCAACGCAGCAAGTCCCAGGCCTCCTGCCAGTTCTAAGAGGCATCTCGTGAAGCGCGGGGACGAAAATCACAGAGCCGACGCGCAAAAGTTTGCGCTGAGTTTCTTGCCAAAACTGCCAACTATGAAGTCAAACAAACAGAATCTGTAAACGAAACGGTTAACATGGGAATTTCTGTACGGCAGCTTTAGGAAGTGTTGTGGAAGCCCTCGCTTCCGTTTAACATACTCTAGCACTGACTTCTTTTCCTCACATTAAAATACAGACAAGCCTAATACGCCAATAAAACACCAAGACAGCTTAAAGTTTAGAAGACTTTATCTTCATCTAGAGTAGCTTAAATCAGCTTTTTTGTACTTTTATACATTACATCAGAGAGCAAGAAATATTAAACACTTCTTATTTCATCTAGTATCTCAGGCACACACATAAATAAATATTGTAAAGAAATGCTTAAAAAACATCTTTTTCTTATTATGTAGAAAGTGTGAGGACACTGAGAAAAGAATAAATTACAAGCATGCATAACAATCACACGTCAGTTTGAAAACTATGCACTAGGAAGGCATGAAGGGGAGATTTAAGGCATTATATGTGGAAGCAATAACTCTAAAATTTCTATTATTCTAGGTTTAAGTCCCACCATTATCATTATTTTTAATGGTGTTTTTATATGCCGTTGAGTAATATTTTGTCCACATCCTGGCTGTTATCGAAGGAACTGCTTGTGCAGCAGTTGTGCTGGCAATAACCTCTAATGCAGTTATGGTCACTTAATTAAACAATTTGGAAGTTTACTTTAGGTGACATTTAAAATTGAAATTTCAAGTACATTATTCTACCATGTTCTCTCTTGGCATTGTTCAGTAAAACGCTGTATTCAAGGAAATCCATGAAATTACAATTCAAAGACTATGATAAGAATGGATTAGTTTTGTACCATTTTTAGCTCTCATTACAATTTTTGTTGCAAGACTAAGTCTACAGATTGAGTACAAAGTATATCAGGCTTTAAATTCAGTGATAAGTCATTGTTAGGGCAGAGAATTTTGTGATAACACAGGCAGAAGACTAATCCACTCTGATGACAGCCTTGTAAGTCTATGAGGAACAGAACACAGAGCAAGATTTATCCGTTGCATTGACAGGCATGGTAAGGGGAATGGGAAATGGAACAAAATGAGTCCATTTGCATGACAACCTAAGACTATAATCATATGCTTCCACTCAAATCCTGCAGTAATGGACCATAAAGAAAAAAGCATAAACAAGGCACATCATTTAAAACTATATTGTACTCATCAGCCTTTCCAGTGTCTGTAGAAAACATAATCAGGGAAGAAAAATTAATTTCAGTCTGCTAAATTACACTGTTAATGCAGAGAGGATACAACAGAATTGTTCAAATAAAGTTATTCATGTGGCTTTCATAAGTTTGAATAAATTCATTCTGCTCTGTATTCACAAAGATGAGACTATCAGGCTAGATCCTCAGCTTACATAAAGCAGCAAAGTTCCCTTGACTTCAGTGAGCTCAAAATCTTCTCAAAATCTCCAAGGAAACCCTCTTCTTGATAGGGAGGCTTTGAAAACACTGAAATAAAAGATAATTTGAGATACCTAGGGGAGAATTTTAAAGAATAGAGATTGGCACACAATGTGAAATATAGAATAGCAAATGTCCATGTGCAACTTCCACATCCCTGTAGTGCCCTGAAATACACTGGAACTTCTCTTCCACATGTGTCTGCATGCCCAGATGTTTCTAGGATCATTACTGTAATGCTGTAGGGAAGGGATTTGTAAGCTCAAGTCCAGGATATCATCATTTGAATTAAAGGGTTATAAAATATATAGCATATCATGCATATACTATAAATCTATAACTATTTTCTTCCTAAGTAAGTGAACAAAACCAAACTAAGGCATAGGCACCGAGTAAATATGATCATCACTGGAAAGCTCTCGAATGCTTTGTCTAAAGGTCAAAATTAGAATTACGTTAATTTAGTCATGAACCTTTGTGCTTTCTCATCTAAACAATGGAATCTCATATTAATTTCCTTTTACTTTAAATGCAGGCATTTCTGTGAAGGAAGTTGCATATGAATATCTGCACGTCTCCTTTCCTGCAACCTTATGAAAAAAGCTGTATCATATGGTATAATCAGTACCGACTATGCCACATAGATAAAGCAGCAATGTGTTTTGAAAATACTTGAAAAAGTTAATCTGAAAAATCTGAATTAGTAAGAGAAGCCTTCAATGCACCAGTTCAAGCCACACATGAATAGACCACTGTATTTCAGTTCTTTTAAAGAACAAGTTCCCCAGCCATGCAGAAGCAAAATTTCCACTAACTTTAGCTTGCAGGCAGGAATTTATTCAGGAACTGCCTGCCATACCTGCATGTTCACATAGTTAACTATGTATGATAGAGGAAAATCCATATTTCTTTCTGTTTTTGAGCATTGCAGATATTCTATTCTGGTTTCGTCATTATAATAATGTGCAGAACAGACCTTAAAACAATTTAGGCTAATCATCCAAAAGGCCAAATGGTCCTCTGTGAGTGTGTGTGTGTCAGAACTTTGACATTGTGTTCACGCAGGCTGTGATGGGAAGCATAGATTTGAATTTATTCAAGCAACTGAAGAGGCTTCTTGTCCTTATATGCACACTTAACACAGTATCAATGCTACTTAAAAATAATAAGGAATAAGGGACAGGAAGAATGAAATTAAAATTCTCACCAGCTACCTCCATTCAACCTCTTCTTGGCATATGGAAGTCAAATCAATTTAATCTCTGCTATTGCAATATTTCTCATGTACTGTGCCACAGTATTGCAGATTCCCAGTCTTATTCACAGGTTTTGCTTCTCTCTTTTCCCTTTCTAGCATCTGTGTGGATTTCAAAGGTAACCTTGGTCTAGGTTAGGGCTGCTGTGCAACACATAAAAGAAGTGGTAACAGACTGGACCAGTTCATAACTGCTATTATAAAATAGTTCAGTCTTTTATAGTCTTGATTTATGACACATCAGACATTGTTTCAGAAATACATGGGGTCACATTTAAAAAGAAGCTGTGCAGTTTCCACGGCATGGGTGAGGGACCCTGTTTCTTCTTAAAATGGATAAGATCAGCAGGGTCCCTCAAAGTCCAGTTGCCTGCCCAGGGCTTCATCTGGGTGCGTAGCTGCAGAGAGAGCAGAGATGTTGTGGCTGGTAGCCTGTTAGCAGGAGCTGCAAATGGCTCAGCTGACCAGTACCAGGTAGCACCTGTACAACCAAACCTGCTGGGAGCCCATTAATCCCCTACCAGATGGGACTGAACCAGAATGCCAGGATGCATGGAACAGCCAATCCATAAGCCAAAACAGTTGGAAATATGGGATTGGTCAGGAGCCAGTGCAGATGGCAGCACAGGGCTGTTCGGGAGAGCAAGCTTTGCTTGGCATTGGATGGGTGCGGATACAGATGGTGGATGGGATGTGTCACAAATGCAGTTCTTTCCTTACTTGTCTTTTGTCAGATTGCCTCTGCATAAGAAGGGGGTGGCTGTCCCAAAACATACTTGTAGCCTCTAGGACTCTGACCCCAATCTAGATTTATCCCCTTTACTCCTGAATTGTGAGATTTGCCTAGAAACATGCATGTTGAACTTTGTTTGGAGGAATTATTTGTATATGAGAGGAAAATGTGAATTTCCTACATGCATTTGCACTAGTAAATCTTTAGCACTCAACTGTTTGCAGAAAGTGAACAAGGGCTAGTCACGATTACTGTCAAAATGGAATTTGCTTTTAACTTCAAATGAATATTCATGAATAATTTCCTCTGCTATTTGCTCACCACTCATATTTAATGATATGGGAAATGGGATGAATATCAAGGTGCTGAAATTTGCTGACAATACACAATTATTTAAGTTAATATAAACCAAGGAGCAAAGTAAGGAATTTCAGGAGGAGCTAATAAAACCTGAGTGACTGAATAACAAGACACCAGATGAAGTTCAGTGCAGACAAGTACAAGTTAATGAACATTGGAAGAAATCATTTGAACTATTTGTATGTATTGATGGAGCATGAATTAGCTCTCAACTCTCTGGGTTAGGATGGACATACTGTCCAGCAGCAGTGAGGAAGGAGAAAAGCCTTCAAGCCATTCCTGGGGAAGGGCAAATCTGGATCAGAGGGATCTCTTCAGCCCTACTTCAGCCATAAGCAGGGCTAATGTAAGACATAAACACTGACCTCTAGATTTCTCTACAGGAGTCCAAGCTGGAGAATAAATCAGTAGGTTTATTTATTTATTTATTTATAATTAATGTTATGCTATTAGGGATGGAATTATACCAATTTCAGTTAAAAGGCAACTCTGAAAGGATACAGTCAATATATATAACTCCAGAGGAAAGAACAGATACATGTGAAAAGTTGTCTGAAGGTTGTTAAGTTATACAGTTTTCCTTTAGAGTCAAAAGAGTATCAGCATCATGTAAAACCATACATAACTCTGCAACGGACATATTTTGAGTTTCTTCAAGGCAGACATGCCACAGTCCAGCAGCTAGCATGAGAGAACAAACAGAAAGATTCAGCAATGTATACTTAGGTTTAAATTAAGATGCTAAGCATTTCATTGAAGCGACTGAGATAAATTGTTGGCGTGGTGGTCTCTAGCAGAGGATTAAATTAGCATACTACAGGCTTTAATGTTGAACTGCTTCAACAGGCCTTGCCAGAGCTCAGTAATCAGTGCCCTAACACCACAGAAACATGAGCTTCTAGTTTGAAGTAGTGAGAGAATATGGCTCTAAGTCACAGTCCCAGGTGGCAACAAAGCCTGAACTTTTCTGTAGCTGCTACAAACTCTCTGTCATGTAGTACTGGGGTCCCAACAAAGCTCTTTCTGGAGTCAGTCCACATAAACAGCATGGTTTGCCAAGTGACTGGGATGCTAGAAGAGCAGTCTGATAATAACAGGGATGCCCGAGGACTCGCTCTTCCTATTCCTTCAGCTCTTATTTCTCTCAAGGACTTTTTGAAGCTGTCATTGAGTGGAGGGGCTTCACGTGTTCTATGGGCTACTGCAAACTTTTCTCCAAACTTCACAGCTTTCTGGTGAACTACCTTATCCCTGAAACCTTGAATGAACGACATGTTATCACAGAGAAAGAGTATTACAGAATAATGTGTTTCTAGGCCCATGCATCACAAAGAACCTTCTGCTTAGGATAAAGCAAAAAAAGTCAACGGTGATACCATTGTTGTTTTTAATGTGAGTGGTTTGTATTGACTTATAGCACTCTTGGCAGTTCACAGAATGAACTTTCCACTCTAAGTCCTAAATAATTGTTCAATATTTTTCTCTTCTAAGTATTAGGTTGTTCCCTGCCACACTCCTTAAGCATTTTCCTTCTGCAAGGGTTGTCAGATAGGAAATAGGCAAATTCCTGAGGAGTCACTGGGAGAAAGGAGGAGGGGATGCAGCTGCAAGGGGGTGGGGAGGCAGGAATGGGGGCAGGGAGAAGAGGTCTCTAGACATCCAGCTGGTCATACCTCCTCCTCTGCTTCCTTTGGGCCTGCTTCTCTGCCAAATATAACCCCATGGCAGCCGGAGGCTCCTGGGAAGTGTTAAACCAAATCCCGAGATCCTCGCTTAGTATCTAATAATTTCTCAAAAGACATGGAAGTTCATTCAAAAAGGACCCAAACCTATGCCATAATTTAACAATTTTCCAGCCTATTACCTAAGAAGAAAAAAAATCCTGGATGCCTTTTGGGGATATTGTCCTGCAGGAATATTGACTGGAGTGTTGTGAGGGTGAACACCTGGACAGGTTAGGACAGTGACTGCCACTACTTCAAACCAAAGATTGTATGATAGATGAGGAAGAAGTGTAATAACATTTCTCTCATGTGAGTAAAACAAAGAGGTAATTATGGTCTTCTAGGAGCTAGTCTGGTTATCTGATGGTTAACATATTATCAGTGTTATACTGTAAGAGTCCATCACATTTAATGCTCTGGTATAAAATACCTGTGGATTAAAAGCAACTGATAATCTTGCATTTTATTGGTGTAATTATTCGTAGGGTTCACACTATTCCTCCTGCAGAGATGTGACTATCATTAGCGCTGCCATAGCATGACCAGTCCCAGGGGAACATAAACGGACACGGAAACTGAATTACTTTATCCCTTTTAGCTGTGAGGATCTTTATACTCAGTCTGTACATCTCTTCTGTATTATAGTAGATGTGGAAACAGAACCCAATTTCAGGGCAGTTAATCTGACTTTCAGAAATATTGCATTCACTTTCAATTCCTTCATTTCATGACTTCATCCTCGGTCAAGCAAAGAGCAAAAAGAAACTGGCTCCGAACACTGAAATGGACAATTTCCTTTAGATGGACATAGCAACACAGATTTAGTAGGACGTGTGCATGCATATATTTATGTGTGTTTGTGTGTTTATTGCTTCAGAATTGCCTAGAGTTACATCATCCCAAGAGATATATTCAGTCCTGTGTGTTCAGATGGAATATGATGTTTGCACATAAAACGATACGGATTTGTGAGGCACTCAGACAGGAAGGTGAAGCAGTTACAAAACAGATGCTAACACTACTTTTGGGCTCAAGTCCTCTGAAGTAGGTTGCTCTGAGATAGACTAGTCTGTGTTCAAAAAGCATTTTTCCTGGATTTTTTATTTGAAAATAATTTTAACCAGCCAGGGAAATTCATTATTTTGATCTGACGTGTAAGATTTTCAATTGTATCCAAATTTTATTGACTAAGGAAAAAAAACCCCTATAAGTGCTCTAGTGACTAGAATAAATGAAACATTTCTGAAGCAGTACAAAGATGAAATGAATTCTTGAAGAGATAAGATTTGGTTTGAAATCAATAAATTAATTTGATATTTAAAAAAAAAAAAAACAAACCTAAACTCAGGTATCAGAGAAAAAGCTTTAGTCAAAGCATTTGTGCATCCTCTGTCTGATTTACTTTCCATTTTCCTTTTGGCAACAAACTTGGTGATTCAAGTGAATGGTCTTTTTTCAAAAAAAGCCAAGGCTGAAAGGAATGATCATGGTCAATTTTATTATTGTTATTAAATATTTATCAGCCCAGTAACAGACACACATAGGTACTTATGTGATGGAGATTTTTTTCTGCACATAAAGAGTAGATTACATTGGAGCACTGTTGATGGGTTAGATACCAGAGTCTGAGCGTGCTGAATGTGTGAAACTCAACAGCAAGGGGGTTGAAGATGTATGAACCCCACCTGGAGCATTCAGGAGCTCTCAGTCTGATACAAACACTCACCATCCCCTCTCAGGATGATGCTTAATGATCTAAAAGTGAGGTCTGCAGCCGATGGCAGGGACATTTGTAAGATGCCCATCAGACAATGGCTCTTGCTAAGTATCCAATGGCATACTGAATTTGTAACTTGAGGAAGCAATATATATCCTGATAGACCACACTTGTTTTTCCCCACTGTAATGTAAAACTGCAGATGTGATGAGACTCTTTGGTATATATCCAACTAGCAATCCAAAGCTGATCACACCAAAGGAATAAATATCTTTTACAGCAGATCGTGCTTATGTTTATTTAAAGGAAACTTGCCTGATACTAGCTCTGCTCAGGTTTTGCTCCTCTGTTGGTACTATAGTCAGTTTCTGAAATGAAGCATTCGCTCTGTATTTATATCTCTGTATATTATCTGAGTTTGTCTTTTGAAAGCTACCTAAGACTAAGCTCTGGGAAGTGTTAACTTCCTTCCCTTATTATCTGCGGGTGTTAGTTTCATAGCATTGTCTGCACAATCAGCATCCCAATTACCTGTAAAACCACTGTGAATAAATACATTATTTTACAATGAAAAGCTTGGAATATACCCAGTAATTTCTGAGAGAAGGACGATGTCTTCCTATCAGTTCATCAGCAAAAAAATCAACTTGAGAATTCTACAGTCAAATAAAATATTGTAATCACAGTGAACTGTAATAAAAAATGTGTGTTTCGAAGTCAAGCATGTTAACCTGTGTATATTCATTTACTTATGCCCTCCTAACTCAGTCTTGCAGAGATAAATGAGCCCATTTATAAAATAAACACATTTAAGTATAGAATTGGGACTTTGCCTCCCATGTGTAAGAATAGAAAGGTTGTCTTTTGGAGTGTTTCCACAAACCATTTATTTTTAATGCTTCTTTATTTTCAGAGGTGGATTCTGCAGTACTGAGATTCCATATTCTTGTACCCTTTTTATTCGAATTAGACTTATTCTCCAGTCTTCCTGGAATATGCGTGTTTGTACAAGTCCTTCCTCCCTGCTTATAGACAGGCACTCATCAATAGTTCAGTTTTATGACACCTCAATATTTTTTTCTCAGCATATTTTGAAAATTTTGACAGCACAAATTTGAAAGTGTCTGCTTTCTCATGTGTTCACCTGCTCAGCAACACTTGTTTAACTCCTTATCCCTATATGCCAATAGATGCTATCAGTAAATCCTCCTGGTTTAATCTCCAAAATGTCTTAGAAATCTCCCTTTTCCTCTCCATTCTCCCCATAAAATCTTTGTCAAGTCCATCCTTCTCCACATCCACGCCTACTGCGACCTTGCTGTCTTCAGCCTCTAACTGACACTCACATTAGCCAGTTTTTAAAGTAGTCTAATGCAAAAGTAATCCACTGCTCCCAGTATTGAGATCTCATTAAGATATTCCTAAATCCTTCTTCTTCACTGTCTCCCTATTGCCTTCTAAATCTGATCGAAGCTCCTTTTATCACCCAGAGTTCCTCTTGACCTAACCTTCCTTCTTCTGTCCTTGCTCTGTTCTTTCATATCTTTCTTCTTTGTATGCTCCCTCCTCACCAGCTGCCGGTCACAACGTAAACCATTTGTCTATTAGACCTGTACACTGCCTTTAATGTTGTCCACTACATCTGGGAGTGGAGTATTTCAGCAAAAGTATTCCAAATGGAAAGTAACCTGGAGTGATTTGCACAGTCCCCTTGATAAGCTTGACTGCTACAAAGAAAGTTATCATAAGCTTTTCCAGCAAAAAGCAAAGGAGGCATTTGTCTTCTTATAATGGGATTACTGTTTTCTTCTGAGTCATCCACAATTTCTCCTGTGTCCTTAGGCCTTGAATGAGAAAGGATTTAAAGTTTTTATTATAAATTTACTGCCAGTATGATTCATCAAATTACTCTCCAACCGGTCTATCTGAACACCCTTTGCAGAAAGCTGATGTCAAGATGAAATTGAAACATGAGGTCCAAAACAAAAAAAAAGCCCCAATACTAACCCTATAGCTTGAGAACCAAGAGTAGGAGGGGAGAGACAAAGAGATGGGTACAGAACACATTCTAACCTGTCACATTGAGACAAGGCTCAGCCCAGTCACTTCACTCTGTACGAGTGGGTGCATGTTCAAATAAAGATGTTTTCCTAACCTCGGTCAGAAAATGTCAGTGTGTGGCAGCCCACAACGTCTTGCCTGCTAAGCAACTTTCAGTTAATAACAACATCACTGTGCTTGAGCACCCACCCTGTTCGCCAGACCCGGGTCCTTGTGATTTCTAACCCTTCCAAAAGATCAAGCTGGTTCTCAAAGGAACCCATTCTTTTGTCAGTAGAAGTGATAGCAAAAAGGATGGAGATCCTCGACACTCAGAAAATGATCCGCAGAATTGCTTTGAACCTTGGCAGCATCACGTGCAGCTGTGTGTCAACTAAGAAGGAAACTATTTTGAAGGTGATCCTAATTAATTTTCTTAATTTGGTAAATATAAATAGTTAGACACAGTCTTGTTCTTTTCACATCAGACCTTGTGCACCTCTGACTTTTCAAAAATATATTTGCAGCTCTTCAGACCCAAATTTTAGGCTGTATCTCCTTTCTCTCTCTCCACTTGCTTACTGTTAAACATCTCATTGCTTATTTTGGGGAGTAAAAAGACAGAAAGCAATGAAATATAATTTCTACATTATAGACTTTACAAATCTACCTCTTATTAGTTTGCTGAAATTCACCAGCCAGCTCTGGAAGTTAGTTCAGACAAGCCAAGTTTATAATACAGCACATGCCAGCAAGAAGGACAGGACACGAAGACCAAAGATCCCCTCTGTTCCTCTGACTTTCTGTTCCTCTGTGTCTCTATGCATTAGATTACAGGAAAACTTAACAAAACAAACTAACTCCTGGTCCCTTCCTCTCTTCCCCTTTAAGTCCTCCCCCCTTCAACAAAATCAAACAGGAGAAAACCGGCATTCCTACACCTGGAGCTTTTGTTCTTTACTCTGCAGTTCATCAAAAATTAACATCCGGTCTACTGGAGCTTCCTCTCTCTTTGCCAGGGTGCTACAAAAGTACTTTGTGCCAACCAGACACCTACGTGCTATCTTTACATGCCTTGCACCTCTCTGGCCTAAGCAGGATTTAACCCATTGAACTCCAACTAGCAGGAATCACAAAGCTGGGAAAAGATGATGAGAAGATAGTTCTTGACTAGTTTAGAAAAAATGTTGCCACACCCACAGCTAATTCCTAAAAGCAGGTCAATGCCTTCCCATCAGTTCTCTACCAAAGTCCCAATTTCAAAACTTTCTAGTCAGATATGACATATTTTGTCACAATGACATTCCTCAGCCTCATGTCCAGTTTATTTAGTTTATAGGTATTCTTCAATAGCATGCCTGTTTGTGCAGGTCCCTTGGCTTCTGTCTATAAAAACAGGCACACATCAATGCTTCTGTTGTGTAACATGAGTCGTCACCTCCAGTATGCTATAAAATGACGGTATGCACATCATCTAAGAATCATAGACTCATAGAATCATAGAATAACCTGGTTGGAAAAGACCCACCGGATCATCGAGTCCAACCATTCCTATCCTATAAGATTAGAAAAATCTTATAAGATTAGAAAAATCCTATAAAGATTAGAAAAAAATTGCCATGACTATGCATAATATAAGTATACGCTCAAGTCCTGTCAATTAGGATGCTATAATGAGGATAGAACTGTTCTCATGTTTAACACAAAGACATGCCAAATGCTTTAGCAAATTGGCTATTTTGAATATGTCCTATCACACAACACCCTGTTTCAGTTCCACAAACCCATAGAAACTTCAGCTCCTGAGGTTCCTGGCCATACAATTCCCTTCCTGCCTCTTTCCTCCCAGCCTATAGGTCTTTGTTTTCCTCACAAAGCAGAGTTCAGTGGATTTCCTGTACCTCCTCACAGGCCACTACCCTTAAAGCAACATTGCTTGACTGCAGTAAGGATCTCTCTTGAATCCGAAGAAAGCAGTAGGAAGAACGATCGCAGTCAGCCAAAATTGCCTCCAAAAAAATAGGTCTTGGGACTCACGTATATTCAACTCACCAGGAAAAGGTGGAAGGAAGCATGTAGACGGTTACCTCTGAATTAGTAAACCTTGCATTATTTACTAACCTCCTCCACCTCTTCCTCATCCTCGCTGATCTGCCCCACCACTCTTCATCCCTTTCATTTTCACCCTCCCTCTGCCCCAGACGCTCTACCAAGCAGCTCCTTTAATCCTTGCTTCCCTAACCCACTCAACCCTGAATCTTCTCTGATACCCCAGGCTCCTACTGCTCTTATACTTTCTTGTTTATTCCCTTCTCATTTATTCCCTGCTTGCTAGAAGACCTCAGCCCCTTCTGACCCTGCCTGTCCTGCCTGTGAGTCTCAGGAGCTTTTGGAAACGTGAAGCTCGGGACAAAGGGCAGTGTCAAGGCAGCGCCTGCACCAGGACGTCACTTTCCTGATCGGCATGCGTGCTTATTTTGCACATGGTCATACATTTTAAGGCAGGGAATATTTTTCTGTGACACAGGGGCTCCGTACCAGGCACCGCACAGCAACAGCATCACCAATGAAACTGCTTCCATTCCTAGGTAGGTGAAATCTCCTTCCCCACGGAGTGAGAGGCAGGTGGGAAGGGAGCGGGATCCAAGCAGACCTGTGGGCACAGTGATGCTGGGGCTGGAGAGAAATGAGTGAGTTGGAGACGGTGGAAACCTGCTGGGTACATGGGACTGAAAGCCCCCATAGCTTTGATCAGTGCTGCTACTGGATTCAGTAATTGCATGGTTAGAATCATCCCAGAACCACAGATGCTGGTCTTTACATTACTGTGGGTTTGTTGGTTTTTTTGTCTCTCCTCTCTCCTTGTCTGCTTTGGAGATTTTTAGATTTCGTGTTTTATGAACAGTAACATGACAGCAGAATCCCACAGCTTTCTGTTTTAATCTCTGTGAAATGGTCTTCTCTCTCAAAAACTTGATGAAACTTGGTGATACCTAAATTGATTTGCATTATATGTCATTGTTAAAAAAAAATTGTAATTTTTAGTCTTTGAACCTCTCATAAAATTTCAGTTTGTCCAGGAAAACATCACCTTAGTGAAATTTCCTGAAGCAATGAAACCTGTAATTGTAAAGCTAGGCTAGCAAATATCCAGAATAATATTTGGGTAGGGAAAAGAACTGCAGGGGAAGACTGCATCCCAAAAAAGGCTTTGCTTTCTGCATCTTTCATTATGTCCTGCTAACAATTTATAAAGTATAAATTAAAAAACTTACTGCCCCTTCTGAGTTAACTGCCTCATTTCTAGCCTATTACAGGGTATGTATTATTATTATTCAGTGAGCTGTTAGTTTTCTCAAAGGTGGAGATACTTTTTTCTTTGTGCTGAAAACCATGTGCTATCATACAATGGGAAAGTAGTGATCCATTTAGGAATCATTCAGTGGAAGGACAAAAGATGACCGTGCTTTCAAAACGGGGAAATGGTATTTTAAGAGATTAAGTAATTTGGAGAAGTCTTTAAACCCTAATGCCATAATGCAGTAAATATCATGGCATGTCAGTTTAATCTCTCATACTATGGATATATGTTAACTACACAATGTGCAAGAGCTTATAAAAATAATATATTTGATCAGGGGAAACCTCTTTGGTATTTTTCACCTGAAATAAATAGGGCAGGTTGAATTAGACTCAGTACATAGTTCACATGCATACAAAGTCTGTACTTTTCCGGAAAGTACTAGAGAGCTTTGAAAAACTTTCCAATGTTTCCCCTAGATCACTGAGCAACTTCTATATGCTTTACCATTTTTATACTGGTTGAGCACATACACAAGTTCTTCATTCATGGCATCTGCTGTTTCTAGCCCCTGGGCTGTTTTACCAAAGCAGTCCCTGCAGTTGGTGGCTCTTGCCCCATCCTGCAACATAGCTGTGATTACGTTAAATTTATTATAAGACAGCAATTTCATGGTTAACATTTGCCCAAGTCTGGGTTTAGAACTCAAAATTAAGTTTTTAGACGAAGAAGCAAGTCTGATTTTCCTTTGTTTCAGTTCTGGTTTTCAGTCTGCTGGCCTATGGCTGCACTTCTCCAAGCTGCAACATGACATGCCACAAAGATGCCAGGTGTGAAGTTCAGGGTGGGACAACAGGCTGCTATTGCTCCCAAGGATATACGGGAAACGGCATAACGTTCTGTCACGGTAAACATATTTTACTTATATGAGTTTCTGTTGTGTGCTTGCTTGGAAAACTTACTCAAGAGCCCATTAGCTCAAGGATTAAACTTTGTGTCACAACATCCTACACTAACACATTCTCGAAGCCAAAGATTTTAGCACTTACCAAGAAATTCTGCAGCTTTCTCTCAACCTAGAATATTAATGCAGTATTACCATACATTCCAGCTGAGTGTGAGCTGTTTTCCAGCTTGAGTTTTGGTCTTTTCCTTTTCTATAAGAGATGCTAATGTATCGTCTCTGATTTAGCTTCAGCAAATTCCCTTGTGACTCAGGATTTCTGAAGCCTGGATTTGGCATGACTGCTGCTTTACATCTCATCCACACACGCACAGCGCTAAGCCACTCTTCCCAGCAGCAGATCATGATCAAATAATACAGCTCCTGGGCTAATCTGAAAGACTGAGGAGGTGTTTGTGCCACAGAGACATGCCTGCCATGTGAAGCCAGTGTTAATTTTTCCATTACAGCTGCTTGCAAGGGAAATACGCCAGAAATCCTACAGAGGGCTCTGCCTCTGGATGCCTTCATCTTCCATCCAGAGGGCTATTTTCCCTGCCTGCAATTTTGAGTTGTCCTCCACTGCGAATAAATCTAGTACTTAATTCCACTGCTAGATATAGCTATGCCCAGCTGCAGGCAGGCTGTAATTCATGTGACTCTTGTCAGTTTTCTGTATCTTGAGAAGTAGTTATTAATATTAACCATCTGTTTGGTCAGTTTTTGTGTTTCACTTGGGAAATTTTGTTCTCGTCTTGGGAAATTTAGCAGTAACCAAGGCACTTCAGTGGCACCTTTAGTATGGATTTTTATAGCCCATTTGCCATGGTGTACTTGGAAGTGTGCTTGAAAATGAAGAAAGCAAAGACCTTTTTCCTAAGAAAGCTGCCTACGCTTTCATAAACTGGGAATGTTCAGAGAGAAATACAGACAGCTAAAAAATAAACAATGAGGAATTAGAATAATCTTACAGTAATTTAGTTTGGAAGAGACCTCTGGACATCATCTGGTCCACTTCCCCAGTTGGAGCAGACTCAACTTAGAGAAGGTTGCTCAGGGCTTTATCCAAGTGAGTTTTGACTGTCTGCAAGGATGAAGATTGCACATCTCTCTGGGCCCCTGTTCCAGTGTCTGACTACCATAATTTTTTTTCTGTTATCTAGTTGTGGTTTCTCTTGTTGCAGCTTGTAACTTTTGCCTCTAGCACACTTATCTCTGTGCATTTCTCATAATAGTTTAGCTTAATCTCCTCTATAAACCCACATAACTTCCCATTAGGCAGCTGTGGACAGCAATATGATTTCCACTTTGCCTTGTCTTCTTATGCCTGAACAAACACTGTTCTCTCAGCCTCTTCTTTGCATCATGTGTCATGTAGTCACTAAGGATATTTCTTGAATTTAGTGCTAACCTTGCCCTAAATATAGGTCAATCATTATTCGTCTATTGAGCTGGTCAAATGAAAAGAGGGAGAAGTGGCCTTCACCACTCTAGTATTGTATTTGCACTAATTCAATTCTGCTACCATGAGTAAGCTGGTTGATTTGAAAGTTAAGTGCACATTAGGTTTGCAGAGTCAAGGGCCTACGGTTGTGAATAATGCAGGGAAAGAAGAAAACCAAGTCAATTTTTAGCAGTACTACCTGGAATAAATCAAACTAGCATTTACTTATTTAACCATGATCTGATATTCACTGCATTGTCTGTACTTTTCCAGAAAGTTGTAATTATGAATCATCGATTAAATTTACAGTAAAGATACCTGTTGTTCTTCACTGAGATTACTGAAGTTCTAAAATTCATCCATTATACATGTACCCATTATGGCATTATTAAATCCATTTGTGTGAAGATGGATTTATCTTACATTCCATGTTCTTTTTTTCTCATACAGTATATTTTTCTTACTCTCTCTTTTGCCTGTATTTTCTTAGGGGAATCTATATTCAAAATTCATAAAACCATTTATCAATCATTTAAAAAAATCAGTAGAGTGAAATATGCTTTCACAAATCTTGAGAATCAACTAGTTTTTATTAAGAATTTTTCTAAGTGTTTGGAAAATCAGTCTTGAAAATAAAATTTCCAATGTCAGGCCAGGAAAACCATCCACTACATGTATTTGTGGTGCTTTGCAGTTAAGTGACAATGGTTTGAAGCAAGGCTCATGTCAGGAGACTAGAGTTTTCTCTAGTAAAATACCTCAACAACCACGAAAGTCGCTTACCCTCCAGCTAAGCAGCAAAGCTTGTATCAGAACTATGTGGCTGTTGTCCCTGAAAGAGAGACGAAGTTTCTCTAGGGCAGCTTGTTACATGGTACATTATTAATATTGTGCAGTAGTCCTCTAATAGCATAAACAAGTAACCTGCTTTTTAATTGGGTAGGCTCTAAAAAGAATTAGAAATACAGGCTAAACCCTGTCATAAATAGTTTAAAGCTATGAAAACGTAAAGCAAAGCCTCAGTTGTTTAATGATGTATTAGATCTTTCTGTTTTGTGTGGCAAAAGCAGCACATGTATCTCCTAGTCTAGAGACAGCTATCCATTTTTCTTCAGTTAATAATCTCAGGTTTTCACAATGGAAGTCCAGTTACCTTCAAAGTAGATCATCAATTATGTGCTAAAACAGGCATTTTCTAAGGAGTGTATATGGTACGTTGTGCTTAAGTATTTGTCCTTTCAGTTATTTAGATCAGTTGTGAGAGTAGTAGTTACTGTCAACAACATTAATGATTTTGCATGGTTCATCGTTGTGCTTATCCTGGTAGACAATTAAACCACAACGCTGTTTTTTAAGGGAAAAAATTCAAATTCTTTCCCCTTGTAAAAATGTTGAATAACAAAAAATGCTACTTTTCAGGTTAATCCTTTAAAGTTTATAAGCTGGAAGACTGTCCCTTTTTATTTATAGGTACAATCTCACTGTATTTAAAAGGTTTATGTTTGTTTCTCTACCTTCACTTGCTCGTAGCACCTCTTAAATGCTTGTAAAAGTTATTTCTTTGCTAGTTCTGTCTTTTCAATGTGATACACTTAGACATTTTCCCTTGAGTTTACTGTGCTGCAAAAGGCAATAATGCCCTGTTACATTTATTTCCTAGCACCATTATTGATGAATCATGAATCACTGATGTCAGCATACCTTTAGGAGGCGGTTTGTTAGTTTTTACTTTGCTCCCTTTGCCAGCTGGCTAAGTGACTGCAGAGAGCTCAAGATTATTGGATTTGCTGTGTATAGATAAAGACATATAGATATGAATTTAATTTCCTGGTGTCAAAGTCATGGCTTTAAAAATAATTATCCTCTTACAATCTTTCCCACAAGATTTCAACCATTTTAAATTAGGTCATGTTTTGGACTTTCTAGAGGCATACTTTGGCCAGTCTAACAAAAAGCTAATCCTCTTCATAATCTCATTGTCTTCAGTAAAAATATGTGCAGGAATGCACATAGTCAGGAGAATAACTGATTGTAGGATCTGGCCTTTTTTATATATAGGAATTATAACTTACATAGCAATAAATTCCTTCTGTACAGTATCTTCCAGAAAGCCATAAATGAGTCACCTTGTCAAGTTTTACACCTCTGAGGTAAAAAATATTATCCCATTCTTCTTACTTCTTCTTTTGTACTTATATTCCTTGCTTTATATAGAATAAGATGAGAAAGAACAGCCTCTGAAAATAGAACTATTTGCCTTTTAGGATCCCACTCTTGGGCAGATGCACATCCTGAATGTAACGCATGAAGTTTGAGCCTCACATTATCATACACCTAATTGAAGTAGCACAGCTAGAGGTCGTGGCGTAAAAATTAAAATATATCCAGATAAGACTGATTTATAAACAAGTTAACTTCCTCTTGTGCAAAAATGCTATGGATCTTTTACAAACAAATAGCATATAGTTGCCACTTTTGAAGATCCATTTCTTTATATATAAAAAGACTTGGCCATATAAATTAGGTGTTACTCATAATCCCAGCTTTCTTCCAAAACAAAATTAAAGGAAACAAAGAAAATTTCAGATCCTTTAGAGAAGATTGGGGTGGAAGTAAGACTTCATAGAAGCCAATATTTTATTTTTAAAACAGAGGAAAAAAAAATGAGTTGGCATCATGGATGCTTTCCTAAGCAGCTCTGCTGTTTCAGTACTGGCTGCTTCTTGATTGCTGACTGCCAATTTGCTGCTTTGCTGGCACACTGCAGGAAATTAAAGTAAACAGTGTGATCACAGTGTTTACTTTAACTTTGTAAAATACGGAAGGAAAATAAAGCAGTGCTGTTTGTTCCAGGAGGGCAGGCAGGCAACAAGGAAAGTCTGAACACAATATCCCTCCCAGATATCCACGCACAATATTCCCTTGTAAATGTCACTCGCAAATTATACTGCAAAATTAACCAATCTTACTTGTAAAATAGTTGCAGCTCTTCCAGAAATAGCGAGCAGGGACTTAAGCTAATAGGGAGAATTTGTACCGAAGCAAGGCGCTGATTCTCTTTCTGAAGAGCAGTGTTGGAGGATTTATCATTGTCCAGAGGCAAAAAATACGTCAGTGCAAAGTGGTGTTTTATATCAAAATACAGAATCCCTCTTAGAATAGAGGGCAATTTGTGTACACTCAGCTGAATCAAATTGAAAGCCTACTCAATATCTGAACAGAAACGTATTTTCTTGTTTTACTGAGGGTCATACGACCAACTCTCTGGCTTTTGCTAGCTGTAAAAAGGAAATTTCCCATCAGATATCAGCTCCTTGCTCTAAGGTGATATCACTGTGTCCCATCATCACCTTCTATAGCAGTTACTGAATTTGTTTTGATTCACTGGTGTCACCATTGTCATTCTGCAGCACCTGATCAGTGCATAATTTTGAGGGATTTTTTACCTTTCAAATTAACATGACCCTGTAAAACTGCTCTGTATAATTATTTCATTCTATCCAGAAGTGCCCTTCAATAGAAAATGATCTAATCCAAATGGTGGTTCACCAGAGGAGAATTTTTTTTGTTACCAGCAGGCATACATCACTGGATGTCACTTCTGTGTTTACCAAACAGTCTGAAATCACTGATACGGAAGATCCAATCCACACACTTCCTAAATTCATTTCACTGCTATCAGTTACCACAAGCTATAAAAAGGCAAATTGCAGCTGCTCTAGCACAGCACAGCAGGACAAAGATATGTCTTAGCCAAACACAAATAACAGAGCTCAACCAGTGGGTGACAGCTTGGAAAACTCGAGAAGTGTTGTGAAGGAGGCTGGAGCAGACCACCTGCCCTTTTGACACACTCCTCATTTCCCCTAGAATCATTCTTCCTTATCCTTTTTCCTTTTCCTGTGTCTCCCAATCTCTGCCGCTTTGCCTTCAAATTCTGCTGGATCTTTTACATGGTTTTAGAGTGGAACATGGTGAAACCAGAGCAATAGGGTGTGTGAAAGGGCAGAAGTCATCTTCAGATTTGGCATTCCTACCCTAGGATGAGGTGTCTGGCTTTTTGGTGATCTGAAGTATTCGGAGGCACCATCCTGTTTGTTCCTTGTGTAGGTATTACATTTAATTAATCCATGCTTCCAGGATTCTTCTCCAGGTGGCAGAAAGCTTTTTTCCCTTCCATGTCTTCATCAGTCATAATGTAGCTGAACTTCTTTTCCCTTTTCCTGAAGAGATTGACCACTGAGCTGTGCAATGCTACCCAGTCACGGTATCTTGATCACACATTCTGGATTAAAACAGTAGGCAAATCATGGAATTGATAAATTGCCTGGATAAGTCAGACACTAGGATTTGATATTCTAGTGCATGACGGTTCTCCTGCTTGGGAAAGCATCGGTGTTAATGCACAGGTTAATCTAGCACGTTCCTGGCCATTTGGGGACCTACAGCTTTATATATGCCTTTAACCTTTTCATGTGCAAGATGCTACACCTTTCTGCGAATTTGGGAAGGGTTTCATGGCTGTGATGTATGTAGACTGCTGGGGACTAATCAGCTGTTGTATAGTTGCCTTCCAGTCACAAAGGATGGAGCTACATTGATGTTCCTGAAAACGGCCGTACCCCTGGCTAGAATTGTTAGTCAAAACAGTGTTTTTGTAGAGCTGACTTTACTTTTTACAAATCAAATTGCTTATTGTAACTATCTGCTACTGAAAGTGTATTTTACTTGATCTATTTAAGTGTAGATCAGGAATTTGAAAGGGGAGAGTGTTACAACACTGCCTGGTGATGCATGAGAACATTAGTCAGATGGAAAGCAGTGCAATGTGTTTGAAGTAACAATACAATCTTGCTGCATGAGACACAGTGGAGGCTCTCTAGTTCCAATTGTCTTACCTTTGTACATGGTTAAGTCCATAGAAATTTGACTTGAAGCATTTTCTGCATTCAAAATGCCAAATCCAGTTCTCTTACTGATACGAATAAGTCCCCTGCAGTTTCTCACTTGAATGAGTCAGAGTGAAGTCTTCAGAGGGTTAGTTCTTCTTCCTACTGCCAGAAAACACAGTTTGCCTGGGCCAGAGATATTGGCCACTACAATAATTTGAAAGACTGACCATCATTTTTATTAGACTTGGACCAAGCCCATGCTAGACTCATAGCATTCAGAACTTGGTGGGGGGGAACAACACACAACGCGTAGCTGTATCTCTTTTTTACCATGTTTTTTTGTTTACATTTTCTTGACACAGTACTTTGAGCATGACTAAAATACAGTAATGCAGTTTTTTGAATGGTCCAGGAAGAAAGAAAACTTCCTCTTGTTACATCTTTAATCATACCCAGTCTCTCTTTTAAACTAGTCCTGTTTGCATCTAAAAAGAGCTTCAGAAATGTCTGTAGATGATGTGCTAGAAGAGAGTTAGTTGTATCTCTCAGGAATGTACCCAAACTTTCATGCTGATCAGCTGCATATGGATGGTTTCTTATTTGTTTAATTCAAAATGCCTTTTAACCACTGCCAAATAATGCTAATTTCCTTTCTTGAGAAAATACTCTTTTCATCCTACTTTATGGTCCTAAGAATCAATCAATATGTTACATGTTTAGAGGATGTGGGAAAATTCATTTAAGGAGCTTTAAACTTATTATGTCAGAGCCTGCTTACTTTGTGCCTGTCAGAGATACAATTCACTTCCTGCATCTCTAGCATCTGAAGGGGTCCCAAAAGGATACAATACATCCTTCCCAGTTGCTGGTTTGAAGTGAAAAGCTGGAAGACATTTCCAGAACATGTGTAGTCATACATGCATATTAAATGTACACAAATGTGAACACACGGACTATGAAAAAAAATTAAAATAGAATCATAGAATCATAGAATAACCAGGTTGGAAGAGACCCACTGGATCATCGAGTCCAACCATTCCCATCAAACACTAAACCATGTCCCTCAGCGCCTCGTCCACCCGTCCCTTAAACCCCTCCAGGGAAGGTGACTCAACCCCCTCCCTGGGCAGCCTCTGCCAGTGCCCAATGACCCTTTCTGTGAAGAATTTTTTCCTAATGTCCAGCCTAAACCTCTCCTGGCGGAGCTTGAGGCCATAATCCCAACATTGTCAGTTTTATTTGTTCTGCGGTTCTGTACTTGAAATTAGCTTTTGATAAAGAAAGACCAGGATTTGTTGGGAAGAAATTTCTTCCATAAATTTGACTTCCTTGAGACATGTTCTGGATCTGGGTCTGCACAGAGTAGAGGCTGCTACAGCTATCAGATTCTGCAGCTGCCTTTGGGGCTGTGAAGTTAGTGTTACCCACATAACAAGGAAAGTATCATAAGGAATTACACACATGAGATACGATGCTGTCATTTCTGTGCAGCTACATTGATTTCCATATAATATTCTACCAGTTTGGCATACTGATTTTACTTTTGTCTCCGTTCAATAACTCATAGAGTTCAGCGGTAGAAAAGCGTTCTCTTTAGGATTGTTTTTGCTTTATTTTGCTTGTTTGTTTTCCTCTTCCACAACAAGCTGGCCAGGAGTGGTGAAGTTGTCTGTAACCTCATTTGAAATGTGTAATTTATCTAGGATGATATGCTGGTGCACAATTTTTCTGGGTATGACTGTGAAAAATTGCCGACTGAGCCGCTGGCAGACAAAATATCAACCCCTGCTCAGCCCTGTGTGTATGAAAGAGTTTAAGAAGGTAATTGACACTTTGGGACTCTATTTGCCAAAGAAAGAGATAATGACGGTCTCCAAGAAGATTAGAATCTAACCAAACATTGTGCTCTAATATAGAGCACAAAGCCAGGTGATGTTTGTGAAAATGCTGCTGGGCTGCAGGAGGAGGAGGAGGGGGCTGAAGGGCCGTGATTTTGTACTGTATATTTTTTAGGTACACAGATTTAATTTAGAGATTATGGCTTGAAAATGAAATTTACAGTATGTGTGTTTTTCAGCGATAAGAAATTGATTTTGTGACCTTGGTACACACTAATTGAAATATCTGGCACTGTGTTTTGCTGAGGTTAAAGGAAGCCATATATGCCTGGAACCGCATTCTTCTTTCACCTTGAACTGCGCCGTTAATCACGACCACAATCGCTGGCAGGAAGGAAGCTGCCGCTGCGCTGTGGTACAAGGAAGCTGAATAATCTCTGTTCATTGTCTAATGGATAGGTTGTTGTGTGATTACTTGGGGCTAAGTTGAAGAGACTGACGCTAACATCAAAATGGAGATTTCTGGTGGAATTAATATCCAAGGAGCAGCAGGGGCCAGAGCTTCACCTGCTGTGGTGCAGTGGATGGAGCGAGCAGGCAGCTCTGAGCAGAGACACGGGAGGTTCTTGTTTAATCTTCCCACTGCAAGCCTGGCTGCTCATTTACGCTCTCTCCTCTGCTCCCTACCACTGCGCCAGGAGTTGCTCCCTGCCCTGTGCTCAGGGATACGGTTTAGCAGCAGACAGGTACAGTTGGACTCCATGATCTCAAAGGTCTTTTCCAACCAAACAATTCTATGATTCTATGAGATGATACAGGGAAAAGGAGCTCTGGTTGTGCTCTCCTGCATGCTGTTCCAGCGGCTGCTCTGCCCTTAAGCTGTTATTCCTGAGCATCCTCTTGCTTGAAAGGCCGGTTGTAGTGTTTAAGAACAGCAGCTATGCCCCAAGGGACTCCACTGGTGGGTTTTGATTTAATATATCTGCTTTATTTAACAGGATTTCTGTCTTACAGCTTAGACTTGTACAACTGTGACAGCCTAAAGTTGTCTATAAACTAGTGTGGCAGGGTGTCCCATTATTTTCCTTATTATTTAATGTTACACATTTGTTAGGTTGGCACAGGACTGTGTTTTGTCAAAAGGAAAAAGAAAGCTCCGGAAAAGCCTTGACAATAAATGGTTATTTGTTTAAAAACAGCCGGGTCCAATCTTTGTTTATGTTAGTAGGCTTCTTGTAATGGTGTTGCTATAAAGAAAAATAGTTCTTCAGGATCTGCATTGGCTTTTATGTTTTATTTGTAATGAAAGCTATGCACATAGGCAGCAATCTACAAAAGGTACAGAGAGGGAGAACATAAGCAGAGATGGTGACTTGCATGTTTATAAATTTAATACTTATTTGTGGCAGTGTGTCTGAGTCTCCATTTTAAAGAATGTGAAATTCGACTGATGTATTGCAGTTTTCATTCCCAGAAGGTTACTGAAGGAAGACTAAGGATTAATTCAGCTTACACCTGGACACCACTGCTGCTCTCCTGCTCCATCTGTGCAGAGGAGCTGCAGGGCTCTTCCCATGGCCACTGCCCTTTCTTCTCGTGTTCAGCCCTAGGTTGGGAGAGAGTTCAGTGGTCCTCACTGCTCTTTTAATGCTGTAACAGCTTTTGGGTATCCCCAAAGCTCAAATGGGCTGAGGGCAGCACAGCCCAACTCCAACAAGAGTGTCATGGGAGGCAGCAAGTTATCGCAGCAGTGATCTCTGCATCACATGAAGGTCTTCATCACTGATCTCTGTAAAACCAAAGGCTCCCAAGAAACACCGAAGAAACTCTTTGGGATGTAGGCATGAACTGAAAGAGTAGTTCAGCTAAGCTCTGCAGGCCTAAACAGGAGCTCTGAGCCTGGCTCTAGTTCTTTGTGGTGATTGAAAAAGAGTAGGTGGAAAAGTGTATTATAGTGGAGGCTTTGCTTTAGGTGGGTAGCGTTGATCCCAAGGAAGCTCTACCTTTTGAAAGTCAGCCTGCAAGAAGTTCAGAAGGGAGACCAGTGGAAGATGAAAGTACTCAGGCAAACAGGTTTCAGCCTTTTATACCTGTCCAAAACATTTCATTATTTAGAGCTATGATAAAACACACATCAATTCATAAATATGACCCACTGTGCAATATAAAAATATCAATTTCTGTCCCATTTTTAAGGGATATCTGGTGCATACAGAAAAAAAATTCATCTCCTTAACTACCACAGAGAAAATGGGAAAGGCAAATACCCTTTAAAAATGTATTGACTTGAAAGCAGAGATGAGGACAAGTTTCTAAAACTTAACAGTGCTTTTCATCTGGCCAATCAAAATAGTAACTGTGCAGGGTAGCAGTCATAAACAATGCAGAGCTGTGATATGGCTGCTTTTGTAGGGTTGTCAGACAAATCTTAGTACATTGATTCCACAAAGCTTTCATCATACTCAGCTGCATGTTTAAAATCCAGGAAATTCTTAGCAAAGCTGTCTTTAGAAAATGAGGTCGCTTCAGGGGTGCATTATACAGCATCCCTGCTCTCACAGGAGAAGCTGGGAATTCAGTCTTAGGTGTGTCAGGGCACAGCAGTGGGGTACAGAAGCATCGAGCTCTGCTTGTATCATTTTTGCACGTGAGGTCTGAGACTTAAGAGGGATGTCAAAGGAAAGGCTAGGATAATATTTACACAGCTGTGGGCTGCAGAGAAAAGAACTGTTAACTGAACTTTTTGTACATCCTCTTGAATAAACAGGTAGTGTGCTGATACCACCAAATGCTTCTTGTTGGAGGGGAGGGATGTGCTAAAAGGCCTCTAGGCTATATTCTCTGTTCTCAGAGAAAGCTATTGCAGCTTTTATTACCTGTAAAGTGCTCTTGAATTATTACTCAAGTTTTGGCCTTAGACTGATGAACATTCAGAAAACTTTTAACGTGACAATGGCATATTACCCTCAAGGAATGCAATGCAGACAGCAGCCCTTAAGTTTGAGCTTGATATTCAAACTGGTTAGGGGTCTGTGCTGCAAATGGACATCTGGTTTTGAGTGCTGCCACAGAAATCCATATGCAGGGCTATTGCTGCTTTCACTGGCAGCATGGTAAAAATAATCTCTTGATAAGCCTGCTGCCTCTGCTCTTGTTGCAGTAAGCAATGGCAAGAGCACGGATGAGTACAGTAATGTATTTTATTAGAGTTTCCTGCAGAAGGGGTGATGCTGATGACTCCCCTCCAACAGGGAGGTGACTTGCGATTGATTCTTGCAAGCCACAATGGCTGTAGGACACAAAGCCACAGTCAGGGGTGGAATTTGCAAAGAACTATTTGTTGAGCACTTTTGAATTGTCTAGCTCTACCCTAGGTGCCTAAAGGAGGACTGAGTTGTTTCAAAAGAATAATCCCAGTTGTGGGTGCTGAGCAATTGAAAATCTGTCCCTCAAGTGCTTTTTTCCCCCCTATCATCTGTCGGCAGTTTGGGCTTTTGATTGATTTATTACTTTATTTTTAACTGCAAAGACCCTTTAATTATGGAGGGGAACTATGTGAATGAGCTGGAGCTGCTGGTGGTAGTAGCTCCTTGCCGTCGGAGATTCGGTAATTAAATAAGTAGATAATATCCTCCTTATTGAGAAGATTTAGAAAATCATAAGGACTTTGCATTATTACAGTGTTTAACATTCACAAATGGAGGAAAAAGCCCATAATGGCAATTTTCATTAGCTGCAATGCATGTGGAGGGCTCTTTTTCTTTCTTTGAACAGCCAAACACTAAACAATTCCTAAATCCCTCCTTGTTACTTATGTTTTCTGCTTGGTGGTTAAAACCCCCATAAAGCAGAAATTGAAGACTTGTTATTAAATTACTTGCTGACAGATCCATTCAAAACATCCTTTCAAACGGTGCTATCACATCATGACGCGTCTGCTATTCTGATACAGTCGCTTTAACAACAAGTACCGTCCTTCTTGGTTAGGACCCATTTCTTTTCACTGGAAAATTCTTCCTCTAGCCACTATTGAATCTCTGTAGTAAACAAATCTTTCTCTGGCATGGCACTGTTTGTGTTACAGGATGCATATAACCCCCCTAAAAAAAGCACAAGAAGCTTATTTGGGATATAAAATGAGAGACAATCACAGTAGGAGAAAGAAACCCTTGCCTTTTTCACCTCCTCACATGGAGTACCTGGGTGCAAGCACCCTGCGCAATAAGCATGATAAATCAGGGGTTCTGGTCAGTATAATGAACCCATGACCCTCTGCCCTGTTGGCTGCAGAGCTAACATGCAGCATCACACTTCTCTGGACTGATTCTTTGCCTGGTGTAAAGCAGCACAGCTCTATAGATTACAGCGGAGTTATGCTGCTCCCACCAGCTGAAGACCAGATCCAGGAACATCCTGGGGATTAAGTGGTCCCCAGTGAAGCAGGGTGAATTTCACTCTTGAAGCTCGAAGTTAGAATTATTTACAGTCACTTTAACAGGACAACAGCTGCTCTTTACCTAGAGATGAGCCAACAGCACTGAAAGAATTTGGATCTGAATTGCAGATGGATGGATTTCAATTTGATTCAAGTAGCTGGACTGCACGATTCTGTACTGTAAGCTCTCAAAGTCAGAGCTTGAGAGAAAAATCATTAATTTGGAAGCTGATACTCTGAAAGACTTTTATGAAGCAATATATTTTCATAGCAGACACAGATCAATTTAAAAGTGGTAATCAAGGGCCATGTGCTACGTGTTCACGGACAGAAAATGTAGAGAATCCAGCCAGAGCCAGACACTTAACATTCAGATCATTCAGACTAGCACTGAGGATATTGCCTCTACGGAAAATAGTATGGTTCAGAACTGAAGTATTGTGAACTTGTGAGATAATCACAGTGCTGTGCAGATTGAAAGATACTGCTGGATTGCTGCCAGAAACAAGCTCGACATAACTTTTCCAGGCAAATTTGGGTTTAACTTCTGTACAAATTTTGGTGGAAGGAAAATCTCTGCAAATATTCCACTGAAAAGATGTATTCAATTATTGAGGGGGGGGAAAAAAAGAGAAAATTATAATCTAATTGAACCCATTCAAATAACTTTTTATCATCTTTGAAACCCCTTACATTCAAAGTGACTACACCAGTTTTCATCAAATAAGATTCAGGCCCAGGGATTTTTTTTAACCTTGCCAGTCTTAAGAATTTTATGAGATGTAACATTCCCTTAAAAAACCAAAGCATCCACACTCTACTGTTTCATGTCATGCAAGTAGTAGCACTGTACAAAACCAAAATTTATATTTACTTGGATACTACTACAACTAAACTCCCTGGAAATGTTTAACCTTATTCCCTTAGTAGTCTCTTTGGGGCTACTTACGTGACAAAAATAGTGGCCACTGGCAGTGATAGGTGTTTCAAAAAGCTGATTCATTTCATCCCTCCTAGATGTCATTGGTGGACTCGGCTCTGTACCATGTTAAGTATGCTGAAATAGGTCCTAAAGCATTCAGGGTTTGTCCTTGGAGCCAAACATGGTTTTCACCCCTCTGTTGAAGTCGTCCTTTGTCATAACATGAAATAACCTGAAGGCACCTTCATGTGAATTACTTATGCCCTCTCAGCCTGATATTACTCCAGTTTTCTGTATCAATCTTTACCAGTGAGGAAGGAAAATAGAGAATAGTGATATCTTTAATGGGTGGCTTTATTTTAGAAGATGTGCTAAGGTTTGTTGTGGGAGAGACATCGAAGTGTGATCATCATCAGTACCTTTTGAACTCAGTTCTCTTGCATTAAATTAAAAGAAAAAGAAAGTTTTTTTAAAAAAGTTTAAAGTTTGGCACCAATAATATGATGTGGAAAGTTACACTGTGAATTCAAACTGAAATATCCCCATGCAAGGGTAATTTTCCTTTGACCTCAAGTTTGCATTTCTGCAGCCATCAAAGTCAAGTAAACTCAAGCCATAAAATGGTAGGAACAGCTGCAAGTCTCCTGGAATGTTTTGTTTGCTGCAAGTATGCAGAAGCATTTTTATGTAAGGTGTCCCTATCTATTTTTCTTGGTTTCATTTTGAGTAATATAATGTTAGCTTAAGCAGCAAAATTTTATTAGACTGTTAGACTGGCAATCTATTTAGATTTTTCTACTCCTTGGGCTATAAAGTAGTAGGGAAAGATTCTTCACAAATACACACACATATATAGACCATACTGCCTATGTACATTAAAAAGGCATTGACACCATCTTAATTCCTTTAATCTGTATAAAAAGTCCAAAAAATTAATTCACAAAACTTAGATCCATATCCAATTCATCATACAAATGTGTTCTATAGATGGGTAAGAAGTAAATAAAAATGTACTGTAGTTAAGCACTCTGCACACAGATTGAATAAAATAGATGAGGACAATAGAATACTGTCACAGGTTTTCTATATAGCACATAAAGCATAGTGCTTGAAAAGATCCTTTTTCATTCTGTAATGTGGAATCAATTAGGCAGCTGATGCTAGATAATTCAGTTTTGCTTTAACATCTCTAAGCAGATTCAAACTTGGGGGGTTAAGTTGTTTGTGGAGAGTGAAATTCCTGAAAGAGCTTATTACCTCCATGTCGGTTTTTACTACTTCTGTTTTCTTCATGTTAATAGTGTAAGTACACGAGGTATACAAAGAAAATGGAGAGATTTTTACCACTCAGGTCTACTCAGAAAAGTGACATAATACAGTAATGTGAAGACAGATGACTCTCCATTACATTGTTACATGCTACTTTACAGCATGCAGGCAAAAAGCTTAGAAAATCCCAAATGCTGAAACTTACTGAGACTAGAAAAAAACTAGAAAATGAGAGTGAAGCCTTTGGGGGAATATTTGGGAAATTGCTATAATTAATACTTATCTCTTAGCTGGTTTTGTTGTTATTTCTCTGTTCCAGCTTTTGACAGACCAGATGCAAACTGCTGTTGGCTGGTCTGTCAGTGGGCTCCCATTATTACCAGCTGGGACATAAAACCCTCCCTCACATATTTGTATAGGTAAATCTGGTCACTGACTCTTCCCACTCCCATCCTCTCTGCTTTCCCTTTATATAATATCTCTGTCCTCATTGGTGTTAACAACATCTAGTAATTTAGTATCATCTGTGAATTTAATTCTCAGGCTGTTCATCTCTTTTTCCACAGCATTAATAAATATGTAAAATAAAACTGGGCTTAACACCAACTCATGTGGCAACCCAACTGGATACCTCTTCACAGCTCAGTGCAGCACTGTTTGTCATGACTCATTATCCTTTGTTTACATTCCTTCAGCCAGTTTTCAATCCACATGACAGCACTCTTATCCAAGACATTATAAATTATTTTTCTAATAAGATTTTGTGAGCTGCTGTATCAAATGCTACAGTGCAGCCCAGATACATAGCAGCCACTCTGTTCCTTTCATACACTAATCCAGAAAATGGTGAAGAAGCAATTACATTAGTCTGGCATGACCTGTTCTTTGAAAATACAAACTATTTATTGGTCATGGTTCCACGATTTTTATGCTTATAGTATTTATTCCATTGTTTTAGAAGGGTTTGAGAGCTGAGAGAGTTTGGGTTGTTCAGCCTGGAGAAGAGGAGCCTCTGGGGAGACAGTATAGCAGCCTTCCAGTTCTCAGAGACCTACAGGAAAGCTGGGGAGGGGCTATTGGTCGGGGAGTGCAGGGATAGGATGAAGGGGAAGAGCTTTAAACAGAAAGAGGTGAGATTAAAATTAGTTATTAGGAAGATTTTTTTTACTGTGAGGGTGGTGAGGCACTGGCACAGGTTGCCCAGTGTAGTCATGGCTGCTCCATCCCTGGAGGTGTTCAAGGTTCCATGAGGTTTTGAGCAACCTGATCCCAGTGGAAGGTGTCCTTGCCCATGGGAGGGGGGTTGCAATTGGATGATCTTTAAGATCATTTCCAACCCTAACCATTCTACGATTCTATGAACCATACCAAAATATAACTGCACGCTCACTCTCCCTCTCTTCTCCTTTTTCTCAGAAGACTTTCAGCAATTGCTGAGATTCACACTTAGGGTTTGAAGGCAAAGGGGGCAGCGTCTCCCAGATCCGCATCCTTCAGCAATGGGGATGTTTGTGGAGTGCCACCAGAGCCCAAGGAACAGCAAAGAGTTTGGACTAGTTATAATCTAGACAACAGAGTCAGAGAGAAAGGACAGAAAGGCATGACATGACTGTTAGGATGGGGAGGAGGACTGCCATGCGGTCTGAAGAGAATAAAGCAGCTCGGGAAGTCAAAGAGAGTCTCAAAACTGGAAGCTAATTTGATGTGGGAATTCTGGAGCTGCCAGCTCTAGAGGAGGACTCCTAAACTGTTATTCATTCAGTGATTTTGTCTGGTGCTGGTCAAACCAGGAGCCGTGCCCTGCTCTCTTTCATAACAATTCTTGTGCCGCGGTTCACAACACATGCCACTTTGGGCTTTGGAAAACAATTAAAGAAATAATCCCATTTCTCTGTATGGGTTCAAATGTAGGCATTAAGTTTGTGCACTGTGCAGATTGTATCTGTAGCCCATTTCTTCTTGTGGCATCTAGGCCGTGGGGATTGTTGGGACTAGGGACTGTAACCCCATGTTTGGGGCTTGTCCCTTACTCAAAATGGAAATATATGGACAGACCTTGCAGTGGCTTTACTGAGAGCTATTCTTGCCTGAGAACGGCAGGATCACACCAAGGATCAAATTCTCTTTGTGGAGGGATTACATTTCCTGCCAAATATGTGACATGGTTCAGTTTCAAGCACATACAGAATAAATCTGTGACAAGACAGACATTTAACAGTGGCTTAGTATCCAGGACTGTCATGGGAGACAGCTCTCAGCATCTGATCTAGCAACATCTTCTGGACAGTGTCTGCATGACCTTGGGATCTCCATCTCGAATAATTTCCAGAGATGGTGTCTAATGAAGTTTTAGTACTAATTTATATATACTGCACAAGTGTGGATCTGTACAGTTAAATTATAGTGGGAGATGACCCCTCAGAAGTCACTTCTAAAGAAACTAGTTTTCCTTTCTGCCAGCTCTTGTCATTGCTCTGCAAATCTTTTCCGTCTTTGTGTTGCTTACCCACGCTTATCCTTGGACTTTAAAACACATTCATCAAAGAGATAACATGTTCCATTTTGTATATCACTAAGGATTATCCTGTGAAAATAACGCTACTGAAAATAGGTGATGACTGACTTGTAAGGAATGTGTGGACACTTTGTACATATTACAGAAGTTTCAGCCCCGTTCTCAGAATAAAAACAACATAAACTTGCTCAAGAGGTTCCTGTTTCTTGCAGTGTTGAGTGCCTGCTCTGAAAGCTCCTGAAAGCCAAACTTCCTGTTCTGGGGACAATCAGAGAGGCAGATGCTGTCACTTCCACCCTGGAAACTAACTGCTAATGCAGTTACCCAGACTATTCATTTAGGAAATTATAGGTAATAGTCTAATGAGTTTTTTCCTTATACAATATTGCAAAAACAAAAGAAGAAAGAAAGAAAGAAATGGGAAAAAAATATAAGGAGGTTTTAAAGTAGATATGACAGGTTTAAACACTCTGCACCATCTTCCTCCTTTGGAATTAAAGCATTTTTAAAGCAGACTGGCTTGGGGTACATCAGCATAGCTATGTGATCCCAGGATCCAACTCATACTTCAGGATTGCACTGACTAGAATAACACTCTCATGAATAAAATAATGCAGGATAAAGTGCTGTTTATGATTTCTTTTCTCAGCAGATTAGCTATGTACATCTTGTAACACAGGCTGGCTCTGTGGAATATCAAGCATGGCGAGAGACCTGTTAGAAAATGTATTACATTATCCAGCCAAAGCAATATCAGAAATGTCCCGGAGTATACACTATCTTAATGTTGATTTAAAATCATATATTCATATTACCTTTTTATGTCTAGTAAAGCGATGTGATAGAGCCTTTCTTTTGCCAAAGTTGTATTATCCCATTTCTCTGAGTTAGGTAAACTGTAATGTGTCTGCTTTACAGATGGGTGAATTTAGCATAAAGAGGGGGAAGCCATTGTTTTCAGTCAAGAATGCCTAAATGTAAGCACTTTCATCTATATTGGCCATCCATAGTGGCAGCAGCTCTGAAAATGAGCCTCTTTCCATTCATTTATATGACAGGTTATTTTACTTTAAACAGTTCTCGGATAAAATATATTAGGCATCCCTAGGGCAGGAACCTGAAATCAAGACTCCCGCATAAAGACGCTGCCTGCCCAGCTGGAGAGATGTGCTCATGGGCTTGGAGTGATTGAATTGCTTTTGCCAACTGGAGTAGCTTCAGTAGGAGGGACGGGGTGTGTTTCTGCTCAGGAACTGACTGCATCTGGGGGACTACATTGCTTTTTAGGACCAGAGGAGAGCAGGTTTGTTTAGGACTTTCTTTAAACTCCTGCATGCTAAAAAACTGTTAATGAAGACGACATTGCCACTGCCTCCTTCTCTTTCTCATTTTCCTTTTCCTGTGCGTGAATAAAAGTGGGTGCAGCAGTGCTGAGCAGAGCACAGGTTCCCATAGGTGCGTTAGGCACATTACATTTATTGGACTCCATCCTCTTGGCAAAGAGTTCCAAGGGATGTTGAGGCACTGCTAAAAAAAAAGAGAGGCTGGACTGCTTATTGCTGGCAGGGTAAAGGTGGTTCCAAGGATTTCAAGGAGCACAATGAAGGCATTTGTCAAACTCCAGCTTTTGGTGCCAGAATCCTTTAGTCAAGTTGTGACTAAAGATGTAAGTAGACACAGAGCAAGAAATTAGAGCACCCCAGTCAGTAGCCAGTCTTTTCCAGCTGGCATTTTGATAAATGTTGTAGAAATTATAGTATAATATAAATTACAGGCATATAAATTACAACTTGTACTATAGGATATTGGACCTGCCAGGGGTTTTGGCCTGTACGTATGGCATAGTCAACATACTGTTTCCATCATTTTAATAACCTTTATAGAGCAGGTGGCTGATGCAGTTAATGCTGCTATCATTTTTCTTTCCTTCTGTGATTTGCTGTGATGACAGTTCCGTAGTTTCATTTTGAGTATTTAAGGCTATTAGGAAGCATTTTTAGGCAATCATCTAGTACAGGTATTTTCAAGCATGCCTAAAGCATATAGGGAGTCACTCCCCTTCACACTGCATATTTTGAAATAAGTATATGACATGTTCGGTGTTAATCTGTGGAAAAACTATGTACAAGGTCACCAGCTGTGATAAACTGCCTAGCTTAATTTAGTTAGATGGAGTTATGCCTTTATGTTCCAGATGGGGATCAAGCCCAACATCTTACAATTGCAAAGATTTCAAAGATGGGAAACATTTCTAAGATCATCGAAACGTATATTTTGCATTTCAAAGACAAAATACAGAAACCAATATGTCATAAACCATTTAATTTTCTTCCAAGTTTGAGAGTAAATTGACAAGAGATCAGCAATTGGCAGGAGAACAAATGAAGCATATTGAAAGAGCCAGTTTGCTAGTATCAAGGGAGGCAGATGTGTCTGTTTTACATCTGCTCAAGCAAAGTCCATGTTGCTGGCTTTTCCCCTCCTCCTTTTAAAAAATGTTTCATTATCTAAAGGTTTAATTATTAGATAATTGAATGATCCCTTCTAAGTGACCGAGGAGCACTCTGTTCATTGAAGAGCCCCTTCCATCACCTTATTGTGATTCTGGCAACCGCAGCTGGTTTGTAGAAGTTTCTTATTTTTCCCCAGAACTCATCACACCTGACACACACCAGATTTCTATTGCAGCTGAGTAGTTTCCTGGGCCCCAATACTCCAAATGCCAATTTACTACCTCTTTCTTGAACTAGCTATTAAAAGGGAAGGAAGTGTAAACAGTGCTGGGATTTCCACTGACAGGCTGCTTCGGAATATAGGCAGGCATCATAGCAATAAGCAGCAGGAGGAAAAAAAAGATGGGTAAGTGCAAATTCTTCCATGTTTTTAAATGCAGATAGAAAGGTGGGATACATATAGTTACTGTCTTTGTGAAGGGGGTAGGTAGGCGTGAGCTAAGCCTGTCAATAGGCATTAGAGCTACAAGTCTGAAGTGTGGCAGTAGCTGTTGTTTGAAGGAACGCATACAGTTAGTGAAATGAGTAATTCTCTGCCCTTGACTTTTGCAATAACTGTTTGCTAGACTCTATTCTCTTTATTGTTAGTTTATCATCTGTCAGGCTCTTGTGATGAGTTTTTTTTAAATGCATTAACTAAATGAGGCAGCACTATTATGTAATTCCTAATACTTTATTGATTTTTCAAGTGGTCTAATATGTGGTACACTTAAGGTGTGTATGTAGAATTGGAAAGCCAAAGAATTTCATGAGAGAATTGGTTGGACCAGTGGATTTCTAGAAGCTCTGTTGCTAAGTTATAAGTCTGTGAATCAGATCTCACGTATGTGTGTACCCTGCAAGCCAGGAAACTGTATGAAAATATATGATTTCTCTCTTATGTAAGCAGAAGTATTCTGTTATTATGAGTTTGATGTTTGGATTTTGTTTTGTCTTGTGTAGACTTTAAGTATTATTAAGGTGACTTCAGGAGTTAAAAATTCAAGTGAAAAAATACTGAATGTTTTTGCTTCATATAGTGAAGGCATTTCAAAAGCACTGAGCACCATAGCCTTGAGGTACCCATTGATACTCAAAAATTACAAGCAATTCTCCTCAAAATAAACTATCTCAACCCTCCCTTTTGGCCACAATTCTTATCTTAAATTCTATGCTAGACAACTTTTTCCATGGAAGAAGAACCTTTGCTTTAAGGAGGGGTTTAGTCTGCCTGAGAGAGATGTGTTGCTCAGTTTCTGCAAGGAGGGCATCTGTTGAAGGAGCTGGAGACCCTTCTTCTGTGTCTCTAGATCATTTCCAGGGTTCAGTACAGAGCTTAGAAACACATGCAATGTGTAACTTCTTTGCAATATCAAAAGGGTATTCAACATTAACTCTCCCAACCTCCTGAATCCAGGAAAGAATTTCTTTTTTTAGCTCTGCTTGTTAATAAGGAATCAAGATCCCTTTCTAATTATGCTGCTTATTCTTGCACAATTCTTCATTAGAAGTAAAAGCATTCTGGAAAACAGTGCTTGAAAGGAGGTTTCAATTCGTTTCATTTCTTGGGATTCTTTATTTGGTTTGCACTTACACAAGCAACGTCAAGGTGTCCAATGGGTTCATATTGCTATCAAAGCTCATGCGACCTTTAGGAGTTTGTGTCCATTTGATTTAAATCAATACAGGCAAGGTAGAAGAAAGGATTTTGTAGATGGGCAACTGAGAAAAAGGCTTAGTTAAGTGATTTCCTAAGCTTCCACCACCAGGCCATAGCAAAGTCAAGACATGAGGTTGTTGAGTCACCTTCCCTGGAGGTGTTTAAGGCACGGGTGGACAAGGTGCTAAGGGAAATGGTTTAGAGTTTGATAGGAATGGTTGGACTCGATGATCCGGTGGGTCTCTTCCAACCTGGTTATTTCATGATTCTATGGAACCTGTAAGTGTCTCACGGCCGCATCTCCAATGGTGTATCCAGCTCGCAACCTCTAGTTGAGAAGATGGCTTCAGGAGTGTGGATGGAGGTAGAAAATCAGTAAAGTACAGACAACTGTATAAAGGAAGGAGCACGATCCGCCTTCTCTTAGCGGCATATTGCGTGTGTAGAACTATGAAGATCAACAGAGGTGTCTCTGTGTGCCAGAACAGTTTACACAGTCTACTTTGCCCATGGTTATCAGGAGCAATCTCTTGCTGAGTAGCCACCAAAGATGAGGTTTCCTGCTGGGCTGATGACTCCCAATTGCGCTGCTCCAGTTATCATCCCAACATCACTCATCAGAAATTGGTGTGCTAGGGCACTGCTGACGTAAAACATACAGACAGTATTTGTCATGCAGTCCATTGGAGAGTCCACAGCCCTTTCCCATGCTTAGTATAAATGGAAGGTCTTCAGCAGCAGCTGGCAAATGTTGAATTATTAAATTGTGTCTACAGCACTTCAAATAATTATTGCCCAAGTGATAGTACAGTGAGATAACCCTGGTGTCGACACGCAGACTCCTCCAGAGTTTGGTTAACAGGCTTGCTGTTTTGAAATTCAAGGAAAGTCTACTCTGTCAGAAAGGATTTAAATAGAAAATTAAATGAGTTTGCATATCGCACTGCATGACAGATTTTTTTTTTTTTGTTAGCCTTCAAAGTCTGCATGATCCAACAGAGCATGTGGAAGCAAGATACATATTTCTGACTGCTATAATAGTTGTAGTTATTGTGGAGAAGTGTTAATTATAAGCAGCTACCCCAAATGTTATTTTAATCCACAAAATATTCTGTGGATTAGTAACAGTCTATGTGGAGACAGGAGAACAGGGATGGCTGAAATCATTTTGGGTGGTTTCTCAACTGGCTGTCTGTTCAGAGGGAATTTGTCCTCCAGTGATTTATTCTTTCTCAAGGAAAGAAACATAGACAAGAGATGACTCCACAATTGTCTTGACTAGGAATACCAGGGGCAGAAACTGTTTGCTTTTACCATTTCTCTCAGATGAAGTGCAATTAGTACCCCCCTTGCTTGTTTCTGAGATGTTTGTAGGCAGCCTTATTGTGAAAAAAAAAAATAAGCTGCCACTGCAGCTGTTCTCTAAACATGCAGTCGAAAACAACAGCTCTGCCATGGTGACAGAAGACATCAAAGCAACAAAACACACTATTTTATCTGATGGGGGTAACAATATCTCAGCTAATAAAACGGCTGTCATCCCTGCCCATTGTATAGATAAGGAAGCTGAGGACGTTTGGATGCTCTTTGTTGGTATGCCAAGTTGCAATTATCCTATGACAGAGCCCTTCTGGGCTATGATTGATGAAACATTTTGAGGTGAAAAGCGCTTCAATCAGTGAATTTCATTGGATTTGATGATGACATCGCTCGCACAATGGCTGGCAATAACAAAAACATTTTAAGTAGAACTAGGAAAATGTGGCTGTGTTTAATCTGCTTGGGATGTCCTTGCCACGCTCATTTATTTGTATTGTATGTTGGATGTAAACAAGACTAATTCTGAAGTTCTTGTGTTGACCTTTTCTGGCATTGAGATCAAAGTACTGTCTGCAATAAAGATGAGAAGACTTTAAAGACTTCAGTGGCTTGTCAGAGTAGGGTAGGTTTAGACATAAAATAACAACACTGCAGCCTTTGGCTAAAATAGACACCAAATGAAGTTCTAAAGGAATTCCTTCCTCCTCAAGAAACCCATCGTTATCTTCCAGTTTAATGGACCTGCTTAGGAAATAATTTTTGCTTCTTTCCTGGGCCTTAACTCAGGGGGATTCTGACACTTGCCTCTAACAGATGTAACGTGGATGTCACTAGTTAAGAGAAAAGGAATGTCCTTTCCTTATTCAGATTCCTGGGTTGATTTCAGGTGTGGTAAAGCCTTCTTCTGAACAATGATCAGGCTCTGTAAACATCAGCCTCTTCAAAGCTTGGTATTACCCTTCTGCAACAGTGTGTGTGACCGTCCCATCCACAACCTGCCATTTCCCCTGGCTGCCATCTATCCCAAATAATTCAGTGAGTCTCTGGAGGAGATCCTGGAGACTGATTTTTACAGTGCCTGATCTGGAGCCAAGGCAGCTGGAGTAAGAATTAAAGCTCTAATCCAGTGTTTTCATATTTAACAGCATGACCATTTGGAGAAAAAAAAAAAAAAGGTCTTTTAAATGCTACCTTTATCTGGGCATATTCTGTATTTAGACTGGAGATGTAAACCTACTCCACTTGACTGAATAACAAAACAGATGTTTAATGCTTACTATACATAAGATTTGCAACAAATCTGAGCACAAAAAATCCTTTCCTAACAAACTATTCTGGGATCTTCAGTGCCTTCACTGAGCTGGAACTTTCAAAGCAAAACTAAGGATATCCTATAGAACTGCCTGTGCTGGTACATCCAGAGATGGGTGCGGAGGACAAAAGGCAATGACTTTTTTAATTAAGAAAACATTTGATACATGATGTAATAGTTTTCCTGGGTTAAAAATAAAGTAACTCTCTTTAATGTTGCTTTTTTTTTTTCTAAACCAGTTTTTTGTTCAAAACTTTTAAGAAAGCTTGCAGCTCTTCTCCACTTACCTAATAAATGGCCCAATTTTCAGGGATACTTGATATACTGTAAACACCTACCCAGTGCTTCTGCAAGTTCAGTCTATTTGATAATCAAGATGTTTATCTTGATTATGTTTGCTTGAACTTAGATTCAGGCACTTACTTTGAGAGGTTTATTTCAATAAGTGAAGGAAAGCTACTTTTTTTTTTTTTTAGAGTGATTTGATAGGAAGTAAGCTTAGCATTTCCAATTCAGAACTTTACAGCTGAGTAACACTTAGAAAAATACTAGTGAAGGTTTCTGCAGTACCTCCCTCTCAAATGGATCCCCAGCATGTCAGCCTGTGGGAGATGCGTTGTGTTTTACATGCCTTTATTCAGTACTTTGACAATCCTCCTTTCCTGTGCCTTCTGCCTTCTTACTATGTAAATTATACCCCTCACTTTAATCAGTGGCAGCAGTGTTTTCTGTTTTGTAATTGGGACTTTGAGAGTGTCTGCTTAGCTAACGTAGTGCAGAACTGGATAAAGCAACTCCAGCAAGAGCAAGCAGTGTGGCTGTGCAGCACAAGGCTATGCTCAGACTAATAGAAACTGTGTTTAAAAGGCTAATTAACCTGGCTAGAGAGCGGCACTAACACAGCCTTGCTGCTTGCAGTAGGACTTGCCTCTCTACGCCTTCCAGTGAGGTGTAGGCGTCACTTCAGAAAGATGCATAATGTTCATGCAACATGTCTGCACCCTCCCACCTGTCAGCATTCCCAGGCATAAAATGCATATAATAACACTTTATGTGGCAGGTTGTATTATGGTAGACAAACTTGAAAGTGTTTTTGGTTCTGACTTGTGCCACAGTTCAGCGTTATCCCCTGTTATAAGTAGTACTTCTGTCCAAATTGTAGATATGTTTTTAATGGAACTTTTATATTTTTGCCTACTAAGCGTGTTTCATACCTTTGGGTTAATAAAGTCCTTGCCCCCTGTATCTAAGAATAAACGCCCTCACTGGAAAATGCCAGTTCTGTAGACAACAGTGATTATGAATAAACAGAACATTTAAATCTAGTATGTATTGACTACTGAAGAACAGGGTCATTGGTGTAGTCAGCAAAGAAAAAGTTACTTTGAACTGAATTAGGATGCTGTGTACCCCCCTCCCTTTCAAAGGTCATTAAAGGACCTGAGTGAGTGAACTCATTCTGCCATTTGATGTGCAGCTAAAGTTTTCCAGGTTGTGTGCCTGAGCTCTTTCTGGACTTTTCTTTTTACCAAAGCTGTTTGGCATGAGGAGACATTGTGCTCCATCACTTCAAAGCTGTAGTGTTCAGGAGGGAGAGATAAAATGTAAATCTGGCCTTTAGAACAGTCTGGCTTTTGGAAGAGGCTGCTTCAGAAAGGAAGGGGGCTATATACTTTTCAAATGAGCAAATTCCACTAAGATGATATTTGGTTATTTTATGTGGAAATGACTGTGATTACCAAAAAATCTGCAGCTCTCTAACTGACGCTGAGCAGTACCATAGATTTAACTTCTTCCAAGTTTTATAACTTCTAATTCCAGTTGCATCATTTTATCTAGCTTTAATTCACATCAGAAGAAAATAATAAGACAGATGGACACAAACACTGTTTTTTATGGTGACTTCTGTTATCAGAAATTCACTACTGGGCTCAGTCTTGGAGAATATCACTGTCAGTAGTTACGATACTTTCACCGTGGAGTTAAATACTTACAGCATTGACAGTAGCTGGAAATACTTCAGTGGTTATTGTTGAAGTCATTAGTCTAGCCGAAGTAATGCTGGCATGTTTTCCCTCTGGGTAGAATTCCTCAGCCTAACTGTCTCCTCCTTGCCAGACCATATTTGCTATCTTCAGGTTTGGAGACTGGATGTTTTCCAGTAATTAATGGCTTTTCTCAGTTATAGATTGAAATTATTTCCTTTTGTGAATTACTCTATTATCCAGTAGTGAAGCTATTGAATTCCAAAGCATTTAAACGGGATAACTTACAAATAGAGCTAATATAAAAAAACACAGTGCCACCAAGCCATGTGCAAGCTATGTGGGCTCCTGCAGAAGATGCTTAGTTAGCATGTAATTTTTGACAAGAGTAAAACAGTATTGACATTAAAAAAAAGTAAATATATTCTTTTCTATGGTTTAATCTTCTTCCAATGACCTAAGTTTAATGTTAACTTGAAGCAATGTAGTTTCATGCATCTCAGATTAGCATTGTGTCACCTGATCTAACCTCCTGAATCAAATTTCATCAAGCTACTCTTGTCCTCACTACTGTAACTTGGGTTTGACAAAAGTATGTTGTGAACTCAATGTCTCTGCCCAGACAAGACTTATTGAAGTGCTTTGTCCACTCAGAACATAATTAGCCTGTGGTTTCAGAAATCAATGAATACTGTTTCACAATGGAAAAAAATAACTTCTCCTGTAGTCATTGTTTATGGCTTTCCATGTTATTTGAGCTATTACTTCTTTCAAAGAAATTTTACAACACCTTTCATTGTATTCTCCCTTTTAAATCCAAAATGGAACATAATACAGATTTCAAAGCTAAAAGCAAGAAATGTTTTTAATACTGTACCAGGTATGTTACAGTAAATTATTTTTCTGAGGGCAAAATTTATTTAAGACAGTGTGGTAGGACACCTGCACTTTAGAAGTACCACCTATTTTTACGTAGCGGATTCAAAAGCATGAAAAAGGATTTCTAGTTAAACACTGAGCCTGACTGTCCTTTCTGCATATGAAACTATCCTTGCTGCCACCAAAAAAAGACTTCCTACTGAAGCTTCTTCATAATGTTACATCATGATCTAGCAAAAACCATTTCATTAGAGTTCAGATTTTCTTTTCCCTTCTAAAAATGCTGCTAAAGTGGTAAATATAAACTGACATAGAGTTTATCTCCTCAGGGGCAGGAAGGCAGTCTGGAAATTGGAGATGCAGGAACTCACGTTCATCCTGACTTCCAGTCTTGTGTTTTACTTGCTATTAGATGGGGCTTTGTTAAAGAAGCCAGAGGGATCACAGCCTCTGAGCAATGGTCCTTGTGTAACCGGCTGTAGGAGACATCTGCCCAGTAGCTGCTGGGGATTAGACATGGATAGAGTAATCCTGATATGGTTATACTGCCTTTTTTTCAGATGCATTTAACATCTATTTGATGCAGTTCAGATGGATCCCAAGACGTGGTGCATGGTAGTGTGCAATCTCTTTGCAGCTATTGGGGAGCTACTTACAAGAAGACAGTTCACAAATTCTGCTGTAATATGCAAAAAGAAAGTTTAGATTTAGACAAACATCAGAATACATCATACTGAGTTTATACATTTTGGTTCAGAAAGTTCTGCAAACAGTTTTCAGAAATCAGTACAAGAAATAACAAGAACCAGGCAAAGTGGGAATTGATCAACAACTTTGAGTCTTATTTTCTATTATAATTGGGTACCAGAATACTGTGGATATGTGTGTATGCAGACTAAATTATGATGTACATATATATATAAACTGAAGAAAGGGTTAAATAATGTAATCAAGATTGCAGCTTCACATGCTAATATATCTACTTTCAGGGTGTCAATTTTATGCCAGCATTTATTATAAATGGAAAATGCAATGTGAATTCTGCAAGAAATTGCAATGCAGACACTGTATGGCTATAGGGTTTGGAGGGTTTTTTTGTTTGTTTTTCTTTGGTTTTTAGAATCTGGTTTTATTTACAGTGCTGAAATAGAACTTCTACTTGGGCTGCCAATTCAGTTCTGCAGGGGGCATAGTTATCCACTGACAAATCCCTCTTGGTATGGGACCTCTGTGCTGTTTGCTTTTCTTTAAGTAAAAATATTTTGTTTGCACATGTGCCGTTTTATTTTTCAGTTAAAGGATGAGCTTCAGTGTAGGCAAGCGAGCTAGCAACAAAAGTGAAACCCAGACTGATGTAATTTAATAACGTGGAAGTTTATAACACCCTTCTGCTGGTAGCACTCAGAAAAACATTGACACCTGCACACTACTGCCAGTTCAAATCCAGCACAGTCCCATTCAGCTGCACTTCACTTTGTTTTAATTCCATGTTTTTGCAGGAGGCAACCTGGAGACTGATGATGTGTCTCAATGACATTCTGCCTAATCCTTGAGTAGGAGGCTTGACACAGGATGTCTGCCAGGATGTTGAGGTTGGATCTTGGTAATTAGATCTGTGTGGGGTGAGAAAAGCGAGAGCGATGTGGTCTTCGTTCTTGACTTCTGCTCTTGGCGGGTTTTGCCCCTTTGTTTCTGTAAAAGCACAGATGCAGGTGAATTGGAGCCACTCCTTGGACATTTGTGAGTTTGAGGTCAAGCCCTCTTAGGGAGATGCTTTTCATACACTTGAACTGAATATGACCATGCAGTTCTGTTCACTTGGAAGTAAATGCAGAAACAGTCCTGCTGTTTCAGAGCCTGCCACAAGGAGGAGGGAGGGATGGAGCAAATCAGCTGGGGAAAAGCACCTCTCAGAGTTGGAGATGAACCTGAGTTTGCCTTTTAGTTCAAACACACCCATTTGCCCACACTGGGGAGGAATCCAGCAACAAGATCTCCCAACTATCTAATATGAACAACCCCAAACAAAATGAGTCAATGATTACTTCAACTCCGAGTACCTTTAACGCACATCTAGTTCTGTGCCTGGATAGTTTCTTTATAAAACATTAAAGCTCTATGCACTTTCTCATTTGTGTCTACCACCACATGCCTCAGCATCGCTGGCATTAAATTTTGAAACTGGCCACTCTATTATGTGGAGGGCTCCCAGAGGAGCACAGTGATTCTCCACGATATCTGGATGCCCCCAGCCCTGGCTGCCTAGCACGGTGGGAACTCTGTGCTGCTGTTGCAATGTGGCATTCAAGTCCTCAGGACTTAGTCCTGTGTGACTGGAGTTCACATCCATCAGAGAACAGCGTTGTTTCTCATCATAGCCTGTGCTGCGTAGCTGTAGTGAGTTGGATAAAGCTCATCAGGTAATGCTTTGTTGCTCTGCCTCATTCAACCCCCGTTGTTTCTCACTCAGCCCCTTTTTCACATCTTTTTTAGCCATTCTATGATGGCACCACAGTGGTTTTCATATATAAACTGCAAAGCGGAGATGTGTTTCCTGGCTGCATTTTCTGAATAAATACTTTCTTTTTTTTTTCTATTTTTTTTTAATTTTTTTTTTTTTGTTTTGAAACCTGGGAAAGTGCTGCCTGAAAGGTTTTCTTCCCCCTTCATCAAAGTGTTTGCTAAGCTGTTTTCCTTCTGTCTTATCTCTTGTCTGGGACCAAAATGTTTGGATCCGAGTGGTGATGTCTTACTTGTTCACATCCTGTCAGATGGGAGCCTTGGGTTGTTCAAGTTCACAGTGTAGCTAACTGGGAGCTGCGTGTTACTGGAACTGAAAATGGGATTATTGTTTTAACCCTTCCTATTCAGCGTCTATAATCAGTTTTCCAGAGAATTCACCCAGTCATCACTCCTCACCTCCAAAGCCAGTCTGATAACTTCAGCAGACCATCTTCATCTAGGCTTTTTTTTTTTCCTATTTCACAGCATCTGACATTACTCTGCTACAGTCTCTCTCTTAGTTTTGCATTTTAACAGCTCATCAGGCCAGGTGTTCAGCTGGTGAATTAATGCCAAGTTCCTGAGAGGAAGGCAGGCAGAAGGGGAGCCTGGAGTGCTCCAGGTGCAAGGAGGTCATGGTCTGCTTCCCTGAAGAGTGAGTGGCAGCTCCTGGCCCCTGGTGCCTGAGCTGCAATGCGAGTTGTGCTCTTCGCCCGTATCCATGACAGGTGCCTTGAGACCCCACTCGCCACATCAGCAGGGGATGCCTGACCAGCTCTGAGTTTTGCCTGTAATAGAAGCGGTGAATCTTCATAGCACTCACAGGTCTTCCCCTCATGATCCTATCAGGGAAGGGGTGTCAGACAGAGAATGAATAAAACCCCCAAACTGAAGCTTCCCACTTGTAGATTTGTAGCTGAAGCTTTCTTGCTTAGACTCCACTAGCTGGTGCAGCCCTAAGGTTTACTCTAGGGTGGGGAGAAGGGAGAGCCCATGGCTACTGCACACAGCACAGCCAGATTCTGCTCTCTGGAGGGGCTGTGCTATGAAAAAGACGGGACAGGGCCACTAAACAGCTATTAATTCCCCCTCCTTCCTTCTGTTTCACTAATCTGAGCATTCTGTTCCCTTTTTCTCAAATTTGTGCAGATGCTTGTCTGGGTAAATTGTTTATCTCCAGTCAAGGACCAACACTTTTGGGGACTATGTACCCCCACACACCCACACACACACTCCATTCTTCACATATGAGTGATCACAACTTAAAATTTTAATTTTTTTTTTGATACTTCACAAGTGTTGAGAAGGCAGGTTGTTCTGTGTGGCTAAACAACTGACAATTTCATCGCTGGCACTTACCCAACAAGAAATGTTTTTCATGTTTAGTGTATAATGTCTGAAAACACCAGCAAGGGATGAAAGATGGACTTTAAATAATATATTAGCCTCTTTGAACCTTGTCCATTCTCTGAAACTCAACCTGAGTGTGTTTTGAACACGTAGGAATATGCCTGTCTTCTTTGGGACTGTTCTGCCCTGTGCCTTAAACTAGGGCTAAGGGAGGCTCTTTGTGAGGCTCTTGGTTTCATCCGGAATAGATGATCTGAAATATTCTCTGTATATATACATAGACTATGAAGAACGTGAGGAAAAATGTGTGCTGAACTGAGGACTTTTAAGAGTCCAGCTATCTGCAGAGCCATCAAGTTCAAACCAGTGAAAAGCTCTGGCAAGCTAGAACAACATCCCAAGAAGGCATCGTGAAAAGCTCTTGCAGGGAGGAGAGGGCTATGAAATCATAGCAGGACGGAGCTTACAGGAGCAAGATTTCCTGTGCTGCAACTGCACAGCCTCCTGCCTCAGTGCAGGACAAAGATGAATCGGGCCCATTATGAAAGCAATTCATATTTAAATGAGATTTCCAGCCCAGTTCTGCAGTCTCAAGTGGTTTTTCTAAGCATCTGCTCTTTCATGCTGATTTAGACCAAACTTGAATGCTGAATCTTTGGAGAATCATAAACAAATTGTGTTAAATTACCATTAATGGAAACGCATCACAAGGAAGGAAAGTAAAGGTTGTTAATGGTATCGCTATTCTTAACTCAGGCTGTGATGGCTGTAGACGCACAGTCCTGCAGCACAGAAGTAATGTATGTAAGATCACCCACTGTTCTGAGACCTCCAGACAAGCTAAGCACAGCAGGGTGAGTAGCAGTGGAATTTGTTTTACAGGAAGCCTTTCATTTCCTTGCTTTTGAGGGGTTAAGTGAGGCACTTCAAGTACTGCTCTCCCATGAGGGTTGCTCTAGGGAAGGGTAGTTTTAGTTTCCCCCAGAGGCTCCATAGCAGCTTTGGTAGCAGAGGCTGCTGTCAAAAGAGAACAGCCGGCTGCAATGAATCAGTGTATTCCCCAGCCACTCCAGCTGCCTTTCCTTCCTTCCCAGTGCTGTCCCTTTTTCAGACCACTGTGTCCAATACTGGTCCCCAGCCCTATGTTGCCACTGCTGTTCTGGATAGACAGGAATGCCCCAGAGGGCTTCAGCCTTGGTTTCAAAAGGCCTGGACTGGGGCAAAATTAATTGTTGATGGTTTAATTGCTTCTTTTTATGCCACCTGGGAAATGTGCTGACTAGAATCCCAATGTACTGGGATATATATAGTCCAATAGAATCCAGGCTGAGAGTTGGGCTTGTTCAGCCTGGAGATGAGAAGGTTCTGAGGAGTTTTAATAGTAGCTTTCCAGTACCTGAAAGGAGTTACAAGAAAGATGGGGAGGGACTGTTTACAAAAGCTTGTAGTGATGGGATGAGGGGCAACGGGTATAAACTGGAGAGGGGCAGATTTAGATGAGACATGAGGAAGAATTTCTTCACCATGAGATTGGTGAGGCTCTGGAACAGGGAATTTGTGGATGCCCCATCCCTGGAGGTGTTCCAGGCCGTTTGATGGAGCCTTGGGCAGCCTGATCTAGTGATACGTGTCGCTGCTCATTGCAGGGGGGTTGGAACTAGATGATCTTTAAGGTCCTTTCCAACCCCAACTTTTCTATGACTCTATATTGTAGTATACAGTAATGTCCTTAGTAAGAGGTGCTTATAGTCCTTGGTAACACCAAACATTCATTAAACTTGTAAAAAAATCACATCATTGTGCCTATGCTTCTTCACACTGGTTTTGTGAAAATGCAAGTTGTCAAACTCAAGCCCTGGTGAGGAGTTTGTAATTCATTAAAATCCTTCTCTGGAATGTTAAGGTGCCAGGAGCAGCCAAGTTTCTGCTGCTCTTGGAAGCCTGTTGCCTCTCTGGGCAGCCTGGTATCCAGGTCAGACCCCACAAAGCACATTTGCCACAGCACGTAGTATCTCTGTAGGGAGCCAGGATAGTCATCCCTGCCAAAGAAGCAGATGAACAAGAGCTACAAGGACTCTGCCTCTAGCAAGGCCCTAGCAGGCAGCCTCGGGAAATGTAGGTCTAACTCACAGATATAGATCCAAGACATTGGGAATTTCATCTCTTCTTGCAGAAGATCTGGGAGCATTGAAGTCAAGACCTGAGCTCCCAGGCTGTGTAGCTCTAGGGCAGGCTTTTCATGTCAGCTCCCAAGCAGCAGCCATCAGCCACACCACCTCAGGGTTCCTCCAGCTGGAGGAACCAGCAACCAGACTCCACATTCAGCACTGGTAGCTTTCCAATCAGGTCATTTACCAATTAATAAGGTTCACCGGCCTCGTTAATAACAACTTAATGCAATGCCAGAGAGCTTGGAATATATTCTATAATACAAAATTTTACTGCTACACAAAAGAAAAATAAAATCTCATTTTGCATGGATTGGTGAGGGCTGAAAAGGCACAAACCACTCTGTTTAACTCAGGTGGTTTCAACCTTGTCTTTGTTACGTAAAGCAAAAGGAGGAACAGTTTACTTAAAAATTTACAGGAAGGAAAAAAAGTAAAAAAAAAATAAATTCTATGTGAAAATGAATCAATATTACAAGTTTCACCCTAAAAGTAACTCTTCACGTTATACGCCATCCTATCATGAAAAGGTCTGTTATGGAAATATGCTGAGTGAAATGGAAATGCTTCAAAGCTGTTTTGATAAACCCAATGCCATAAGACTTACCTTTGTGACATTTTTCATGTAAAATGTGCAACTCGTATTGCAAAAATCTTATACCTGTTGAGAATTCAAAGCATCTTCTCATGCTTGTCACAATAATTATGACATTCTGTAGCTGCCCTGCTATTTTCCAGTTGTAGATTATGGTTTTATAACCACCAGTGTTAAAACAGGGTATAAGACAGGGTAAAACTTGCACTTTAGAGAGTATGCGGAGTATGAGTGAAGAAATTTCCTCTATCATCTTTTTCCCTAATTCCTCTTGTTTCTAACTGGATCATGGCCCTAAAATGCACAAATCATTCTTCCTTTTTGTGTTTCCTATGATGTAAAATTTCTGAGAATCAAATCTTATATCCAATTTATAGCTCTCTGGCATTGATGTTGCTCTTTCCCCTGTGACAAACTGCTGAGTGGAGTTACTTAATCCTAAAAAGCTGGTTTAATACTAATGAACATATCCAGTTTACCACCCTCAATTCAAGTTGAGTTTGAAAGGTGAATATCAGCTTTTCATAGGTTGGCCAAACTAGTTTGTAAGTCTTCTAGTTTTTTATCAGTTACTGGGAAAAAAAAAGAAAAAAATCTTTAAAAGAATGTACATTCCTGACATACTGCTTGTAGTGTTCAATAGGTATCTGTGCCAGCAATGAATGCAAAAACCTAATTTAATTAGGTAGCAACAAAGTAGTTGGATTACATGTTTTATGTCATTTAAAGTATCCTCTCTGTATGGACAGAATTCTTTTTTTTTTTTTTTGGTTGTGTTTAAGAAAATACTTAAAATATTTTCCACCTATAAATCCAGTGGGGTGGTACTGACATCCTTTAAATTACAAACCAAATAATATTATAAATCATGTAAAATCTGGAAAATTAATTTAAGACCCTAGGCTTTGCATTGAAATTCTGTCTGAAGAATAAAGGTCAAATAGTTATAAACAGAGAACTAGAAGATATTTTTTCCATCATTGTTGATATATAAATTAGATTATTTAAACAAATCCAGTCAAACTGTATATAAGACCCTTTTCTTTCTTGAAAACTTCTTCCACATTTGACTTTCTCATTAAACCAGTAGTTTTCCGTAGCAAGAACCACCCTGGGCCCACTTACATAAGTGACTTTTATGTCATTCATTTACTGGACCACATGCCACTTCCATTGAAATTATTCCCCAGAATGATCTGCTCAGTACTACATTAGACCATGGGAATAGTGAAAAGAGAGCTCCTTATGAATTTGACTCTTTAAAATATCTGTTGTTGTGTGTGCAGTATAAATTACTGCTATTCTGTGATTTTTCTTAAGGTTTCTTAAATTATTGAAAAGCTTCTTTCAATAGGTAAGCCTTCCAAGGTGATACAGTCAGCTTTAAAGCCCTTACAGACATCCTAAATATTGAGGGAAAACAGCAATAATCTAATAGAGTTAAATATGTATAATCGTAAAGAATTTATTGATGACCGCTGCATGAGTCATTTTAATATTGCTTGTAAACTCTTTGGAGCACCTGAAAAAGGTCCTGCTGCTGAATTACAGACCCCCAGGTCTTTTTCTGCCAGGTAGCTTTCAAGCCGTTCTCCCTCAAGCCTGTAGTGCTGCATGGGGGTTTTGTGTCCCAATACTTTCCCAACACCAGGTTTATTTGGGAGCTGAAATAACATAGTCCACTTCTTTTTGTCATGAAATATGAGGGTATGGGAGCAAACTGGAACAGCACGAGCCAAACACACAGACAAAATCAAACTATATTTGAAGTGGACATTGCTACTAAGATTTGTAAAGTGCCCTTGGGACCGGTCTCCACAATACCAAGTGCCGAATGACTTTTTTTGTGTTCTTTTGAACTTGATTTAACACCACACTTTTTCCCTCTCTACTGTAATTTCACTTAAACTAATTTGATTTTACTTTGGCATTCTTTAAGACCAAATCATACACTATCTCTGAGGTATTCGCATGAATACCAGAACTGTAGAATAAATATTGTTGACGTGTGTTGGCAAAGTGCTTTTATACTTAGATTCCTCATTAAATTACATTCAATTTTAGTTATAATGAGTGTAATCCATTTGATACTGTTGACCCAAATTCCCCTGAGGAAAGCTGCAGTTCTGAATTGATATTTGCATCTCTGAGTGACATCCAAAATCCCGTCAAAATCTGAAAAATGTCTTTTCCCAATGTTATTCTGGGGGTTGGGACTAAGTTACATTGCAGAAATGTATTCCTACAATGCTTTGCAACTCTTGATGTACTTTAATCTCTCTGCTTCCCTAGCGTATGTGATGCTTTACTTATCTGTACCCCATATCTGTAAAAATCTTATGAGAACACTGACCATCAAGAAGCAGAAGCACCTTTCTGAAACTCATCCCTGGGCATCTTTCTGAAATCATATTTCTTGTCCCTGTCACACTCCTTAATCGTTCCTCTTCTGCAATAAATTGTTATTTTTCTTCCTGTTAGAATTCTTTCCTGTCATCCATCATGTTACGAGTACTTTTTGCTTGAGAACAGGAACAAAGTCCCAGTAGACTTCAGGAAGCCTTTAACTCTTTTCCTTTCTAGCAATGTAGAAAACTCAGAACTCAGTGTCCTCTTTAGAAGGGTTTTGTTGATTTGTTTGCTTCGGAGTTTTGGGATGCTTGGGAGAAATGGGCTATTTGGAAAGATGGGGTTATCAGTTTTGTGGGTATTATTCTCAGCTTAATAAATGTCTGGATAAGGAAGCCTTTGAAATTCCTTTCAGATTTGGCCTGAAAATTATTTAATAGATAACAGGGACCTTGGAATATTCCGGAGAGGAAACAGTTTTACTGAGTCATTGCAGAAGATCAACTATCCAGTTCATAACATGAGTTTGATTTCATCTGACCTTTGCTCAAGTTAGCTGGATTCCCATTTTCACAATGGTAACACACGCGGGTGCGCTGCAGAGAGGAAGCAGTCTCAAAACTTGCTTATGTAATTCCTTTTTCATACATTATTGAGGGTGTGGGAGTATTCCTGTAGAACAGATCATGTAATTTTGCAGGTTCAAAACTGATTATGAGCAGAGCAATTGCTAAGAGTAAGTATCAGGCCATGAATCTTGCTCATCTGTTTAAGATCATTGCGGTAACTAAGAAAAAATAACATATTTGGAAACTAAGACCAGTCAGTAGGACAAACTTTCTAAGTTTGCTCTCCAGGACTGTTGAGAAATACCACCGGAGGCCTTCACAAGAAAGCATCTCAGTTTAGCTATACGGAACATGCTTTGGTGTTGGGTGACTTTTTGATATCCTTTTGAGCTCTGTTTTTCCATGATTCTAAATGCTCAGATGCAACCTCAGGGTGACTCACTAGATTTGTGAATACTAAAGAGAGTTATCAAATACAACCATGGCAGAGCACCTACTGTCTCAATCCTTTATTCCAAGGGAATATCCAATTAAGCTATTCACTTCAGTACCCCACTGATTTTGTCATTTGTTGACTCACGCAGGATGAGGGCAGGAGAGTGCTGCTGAACACCTGATTACACCCTGGCAATTGGAAAACTATACAGACAAACACCAAGAGCGCCAGCTCAGCATTCAAAACTTATATAAATAAAATACTGGAGGCCAAATTAAGCTTTAATTTTACTGTTTTCTTCAATCGGCAAATGCAAATATATTTCTCCATAATTTATTTCTTGACAGATGATAATGAATGTGAAAATGCTACTCAGCCATGTGGAGAGCATGCCAATTGCACAAACACGGTGGGAAGTTATTTCTGCATGTGTGCACCTGGTTTCAAATCCAGCAATGGTCAACAAACTTTTGTCCCTAATGATGGAACCTCCTGTGTGGGTAAGTTGTTAATACCTGCTAGCTAGCTTTACATTGTCAGTCTTATTTTTTTTTTTCTGATAATTATAGAAATCTAACAAAATACTTTCAGATTTGTGAAGCTTTGTGTCTAGATATAAAATTCCTGCAATTTGCACTGATACAGACATAATATTCCAGTTCAGGCCCACGCTTTCACTAATAACATAGTAGCTGCTATTGCTTTCGATAACACTTCAATCTTGACTCTGCTTACAATATTTTTAATCCACATATGACCTTTCTAGGCAATGAACATCTAGTTAATGCAATGCAGAAATGCCCAATCCACCCAGTTATGCCCCTCTTTGACTGATCTTTGAGCAAAGTGGACAAACTCTTAGAACAGAGCTGAGTAGCAAGGTACTCTGCATTCAGGTCGCTTAGGACCAACAAAATTCCCTACACGTTTGACCTATTATGCTCCAAATATTTTTTGGTTGGGGCTTTGTTTGGGCTATTCTTGTTAATTTTTCAAGTCTGATCAAAAGCAATGAGGAAGATCAGTAGTTATCCTATGTCCTGTGCCATCCATCACACTCTGTTTCTGTAGCAGTTGGATGGAATTCGTTCAAGATTACAGGGGAGAAAAAGTTCTCTGGAAAAATGTTATTTCTGAACAGCTATGCAATCCTTTAGGATTTCTTTTGAATGGAAGAACTGTAACTATTCTCTTTTTTCAAACTCCTGGTAATTTTCTCTCTATGTTGCAACAGTCCTCAGGGAATGGGAAAATGAGAAATAAATCTATTGCCCTTTACACCTTTATGCTGACTGTGTCTCATTCTAGATATGTCTCCTGTGAGCTTGTGAGTGCTGACAACCTCTCTTCTTACTGCTCTTAATATCAGCAGAATGACTGCATATTAAGCCAGAAAGTGATCTAATCAACATTTCTTACCCATTGCTCACATCCGTCTAAAAGAGCTCTACTTTATCCAGCTGCTATGAATCGTTCTTAAATTAGCTGGGATTGAGAACTTTAGCACATTGAGCTGTAAATATTCTCACAGTTTCTGGTCCAGGCTTTGATTTTTAAGTTATGACATTTCCTCAGTTTCAGAAGTTTTGCCTTCAAAGCTATTTCTCTGACTGTTCTTGTGTCACTTTAGCTTTTTACCATTAGCTTGCTAATTTCTTTTTTCTCTCTCTCTTCCTTTGCTGGCAGACTGATCTTTTTTTGTCCTCTTCTGGGGGTAACCACTTTTCTTCTCCTATTTTTCAAATCCATATGGGAGGAGCTGAGACCTTCCAAAACTCACACCGAAATAAAAAATTACCTGTGGGCACCTTTTCTCATTAAACAAGTGTATCAATTACTTTACCAAGCAGTGAGTCCTAAGGACAACCTTTTGATCCACAATTAATTTCTACTTTATCTGTCAGAGAAACCATAATAGGATATTTTGTACCCAAAGGATCTGCTGCTACAAGTAGTAGATATTACATGCATGCAAGCAGCTGACATATTTTGGGGTGTACTATATGCAGCTGTAGCAAACACCAAAGTTGTTAATGTAAATACAGTGCAAGTTATGCAATGCAAATCTGAGGACAGAGTTACCAAGTAATCCTCCTACCCAAGTTTGTAGGGCCCCAAAATATTTTCAGGTTCTGCAAAGTCTAAGGCTTTCTTCTTAATATACAGTAAATGTATATGGCAGTAACTTTAAAAACACATAGATTGAGTTTTGGAGAGTATGACATTATGCAGCCTATTGTTTACAGTCAAATGCCATGAAATGTGCCTGGAGTTCCCCGTGGGGCAAGTGTGTGAGTTCATTTTCAAGTCCCTGTGCATACACATGTGCATCCTCCCCTTCTTTGGATACTATATTAAGCTTCTGAGTACAAAGTGATTATGATTCTCAAGGTACTGGACCCAAAGGGAACTTGGGACAACAGCTTTGAGAAATATTATTTCACCCTAAATCCAACCTGAATGTTAAGTTCTAAGTTGAGGGTCAGCAGTATTTCATCCATGTTATCGGCCAGAAGTCTTGAAGAAATGATAATGAAACTTGCAGATAGAGGAGGAACCGGTGGCTAAGAAGCAAGAGAGAAAGAGAAGGAGAAAGGAAATGGAGAATATAAAAAAAAAGGAATACAAGGATGTGATATTTCTGAAGACGATCTTTTTCTGCTGTCCTGAATGTCAGCTATTAAAATCTGTTTACTGTGCAAAAGCCATGCTTTTTCCTTAGTCTTCACATTTTACTGAATGGCCAGCTTCAAATAAAAAGGTGAAATATAAGCCTACTTTTTTCACCCTGGTCAACAAAGTAAAAACATGAAAATGAAAGCTATATCTGTGCCATTCTGCCTTTTTTCCAGGAACATGCTAGTAGTCTTCTTCAGGTTTTCAGCTTCTTCTGAAAGTACTGGGAAGGCACCCACTCTCCATCACATTCTTGTACGTGACAGGGGAGTTGTGCAGTGGATGGGGGATGGCATTATGCTAAATTGGTAACTTTTCTTTTACCTGTGCCATTCGTAGGCTTTTTCATTTCTGCTTTGTGTATGCTGCTGCCTTCCCCAGTATGGAGACACGGGGAGGGAACATCTAGTCCTTTGCAATTGGACTTTTCAATCACTTGCAAGCTACTAATAAGCAGAAGGTATAATGTAGACATCAAGCTGTCTTGACTGACTGGTGAAGAATCAAAGCGATGTAGGTACAATCCAGTAATTGGCAAGACTGCACATAATAACTGTTCTCAGTACTTTTAATTTAATTGGAATTTCCCTGCCTGCTGCAGTAAATGAGGAGTGGCAAAGCACAGATATAAAATAAAAGGTTATAAATCTATTTTCACACTAGCCTAAGTGGTGTTGGTGATATTATTTTTCTGATCGCAGCTATTCTAAAAGCTTCAAAGTTCAGCTCCAGGATTTGTTTTGAATATTTACTAAAAGGCTAGGGCTTTTTTTTAGAGCTGTGGCAAATGCTCTTCTGTTTAAAAAGCTGCTGTTCTTCAACCTTTACTCAGACATGTTGCCTGTGAAGACTGTTCATGCAAGCCCTGGCAGCCCAGTCCTGTTCCCACAGTAGATCAAGGAGGATGGTTTGAGGTCCTCGCCCCAAAGCTCCAGTAAAATTGGATTGCTGAAAGCACTGACAAGCTGTTATCCATGTGTGGTCCAACAATTGCATATTTGGTTAAAAAGGCATAACTGCAAAATATAAAGAAACAAAAACCTACAGCTACTGCACGTAGCATTTCAAAGCAGGAACTTAAAAGCAGCGTTCTTGCAACCGTTACAAATTGTTGGCTGCCCCTGACAGTCTCCTTCATCTGAAATGGATATGAAGCTGATTAGTACCTTGCAAGATCAGGCATACTGCCTTTTAATTTTGTCATCCAGATTTTTTTGTTTTCTCCAGGAAACAGTAAATTAGATAGACGTGATATGGACACATTCCATATGAATAACTCAACTGCAGAAAGTCTATTTGCATCTACTAGACAGGGTGTCTGTACCAGACTTTAAATAGCTATCCTGTTGCCAGAGATGTGCCTTGGTGCTTGAGTTTCTGCTGCTGTTTTGGAAATCTTGACTTCTCATTAAGACCTCCATAACACTTAATATCTGACATAATTACATAAGGAAGGGTAGTTTGTATGGCTGCCCGTAATAACAAATAAATAATTTATCAAAATAAACATTCATGAAAGGCAAATTATCATAATTTTGAAATCGTTGCATCAGTAAATCACATGGAAACCGGTACTTAGCAATGGTAGTCTGGAAAGTATTCAAATGTTTATTTATTTATAAGTCATTGTAAGTTTTAGAAAAGCTTGCTGTCGGTTGCTGATGTTTTAGCACTGCATTGCATGCTGAATATCTTGTTAAAACGTACATGTCCTTCTCCGTGTAGCTGGCAAGGCCAAAGAAATCTTTGGTATAAGGCTGATGTGTGCTCTTGCTATGCAAACTGGTATTGTCATGGTTTTCAACCCTTGCCGCTTCACTTGATTTGAAGTTTTTCTGTCTTACACAGAGTTGCACAACAGGGCACTGGCAGGCACCCACTTGTTTCAGAAAGAGCTTTATAATTTACTGATGCAAGAGGTTATTTGAAAGCCAAGAGTAAGAACTCTAGCCCTATGTCTTTAAAAGAGAGAATTTAATTATGAGGTAGCCTGTGTGTAGCACAATATCATGCTTTTTTTCCCCCCATCCTTTTCTTCACTTTTGCCAGATTCATTGGTGTATAACATTGTCATCTCTGTGACTATGAATACTGAGGTCACAGAAACCATACAAATACAGACAATATAAAACTCACCTCATTCAAGAGAAACATTTGCAGTTTGGGACAATAAAAATGGAAACAAACTATTGCCCTGCTGAAGATAATGATAATTTTACCCATACTATGAACTTCAGTGCTCATGCCCATCTATTCAAATGTGGCTTCCTTGTTGGCTTACTCCGAAGAGCAGAGGTGGTTCACCAGGGACGGTAAATGTGCTTCCAGACCCACCTTGTCTTCCTGCCTGGACCATGCAGGGGTCTGAATGTCTTTCAGTGTGAGCAACTGAACCTCAAGCTTAAAACACAGTTTTTCAGGTGCAAATCAGAGGCCCAGCTCAGAAAGGAAAACAGGAATGTGAATGTGAGATGGAATCTCTACCATCTCCTTGAACCCCTGGAAGACTTGTAGAATTACAAGCAGAAGAAAGGGGGATGAGGAGTTAAGCCCAACACAGCAAAAAAAGTGTGAGGATGCAGAAACTGTTTGGGTAGTCTATTAGAAGTTTAAATGCATTTTACAGCTGCCCTGTATAAAAAAAAAAACGAACACAAAAACAACCAAACAAAAAACTAACCAAATCATTTATATGATCATTTATGGAGGCTATGTTTCCATGAATAAAGACTGTTCTCTGAATCATAGAACAACCAGGTTGGAAGAGACCCACCGGATCATCGAGTCCAACCATTCCTATCAAACACTAAACCATGTCCCTTAGCACCTCGTCCACATTTTTGAAGTAACCAAAAATGCTGCCCAACTAGGCAGATGGCTCCTAGGTATCTTTCAGACTTTTTGCATTTCCTAGATACATCCACAGGCACGCAGAGTGCCTTTCTACTCTAGCACAACTCGGTTTCCCCAACAGCCTCCTTTCATATACGTTATTGCTCTTTTCTTGTCATATTCCTTTTTGAAAACCACAAACAACTGAGTGTTAAGAGTGCCAAAATAGTTCCTGTATTATAATGGTGCATCTCCAACACCTCTGTATCATCTTTTTGTCTGTCCTCAACAGCCACCTGGCTGCACAGAGGCCTTCTATCAAATCAGAAAGGCTTTTCTCCTCCACTCATCGGTAAATCAGTTCTCCTCCACCAATTTCTTTCCCAAATTCAGTGTCGTGCCAGTTTGAAACTTAGGTTTGCCTTCCTCTGCAGTTCACCCGTTCCCTTCGGTCTTTACTTGCCTTCAGTTCAGTTCTCAGGCTGTTCCTTTAAATCTGCTCACGTATCGCTTCTTCACTCTTCAACCCTTTTCATCATATATACCTGTCCCAAAGCTGTTTGCTCTTTTCTCCTTTCCAGTACAGCATTTCACGCTCCATTACTTTATTCTTCAGAATTATTCGGTATTGTTCCCAGTTTGCTTTCTCCATTGAGTTATTTGACCTTTATCCTCAGCCAACCAAATAATGCAAAATAATCCCTACTCCAGCTAGAGAGTTAGTACTCGGCTTTCCTAAATTGATCAGTTCATGGATTCCCTTACCAGAATTTATTGGTTTTACTCTTGGACCGTGCCCCACCCAGTTACTGAAACTGTCTACCTAATGGCAAATTATTTAGAAGCACAAATGCCATTTTAGGCAAATGTAATTTAAATGTGGATTAAAAAAAAAAAAAGACATGCCAAGCAATTTAAAGGGCACAGAGCTTAATCTTAGATTAACAAGATGGATTTCGGATCTTTTGTAGCATCTTTTTAAAGCCGTGACTTAAAAGAAAAGGCTGCAGTTTTCTTTCTCTTTTCTAACTGAATCATAAGGCTGAGAAAATCTATTTAGTCTAATCTCTAGAAAATGGATTTTGGATGATTTGCATCATGCTGAGCATTTTGTTATGATAGAATTAGTATTTTAACTCATGGTTTTAAAACACGAACAACGTGGTATTATATAGTAATAAAAGCGGTGGTATAAAAATATGATCAATTATGATTTGTCCTTCTAATCATTAAGTATTACAATTGGCAGGTGCTTTGTCATTAAGTTTGCCTTTTTAGTTTTTGCTTTTTTTTTACTCCATGAAATTTTATTGTGAAACTGCTTGCAGTGTGCAGGGCTATTATCAACAAAGCAGCAAGGTGTTAGTCTGTAAATACTTAATGAAAAATACAATTTCTCACGATATTTGCAGATGTAGATGAGTGCAGCAATGAAGGAACTGTTGCCTGCGGAGATCATGCGAAATGTGAAAACGTGGATGGAGGGTTTAACTGCTCCTGTAAGGAAGGTTATCAACCATCCACAGGAAAATTGCAGTTTAAGCCAAATGATGGCACTTCCTGCCAAGGTACATGATATTATAAAGGTTTATGTGTTATTACAAAGCTATGTCTTCTGAGAAACCCACCAGTGCCTCTTTATCTTCAGTTAGCTTAATCAGCGAGACATCAAAAAGAGGAAAGGCAGTGGCGTCTACGTTTCCTGAGAATAGAATCATTTTGTAAATGTATTTTTGCTAAAGAGGGTGATGCGATCCATTTGAAATAACAGGTGCCCCCTCATAGTTGTCAGATTTGGGCTTCTCTGTAAACTTGAGCTGTCTCTTAACTTCATCTATGGAAGACCCCAAGGAAAGGAGCCAAACTCTCTGTGAGAGGAAAACAAAATCTCAGAGTTCAATCCACCACTGTAACTTTAGCTGAGATAAAGTCTTACAGTTAAAATCTGAGCACTGCATGCTTTGTCTTATGTGCATAAATTCAGAATGCTGGTGGTTTGGGGGATTGCTTAGACGACGTTTTACAATGAGTATATATTGAGCATTGATTAAACTGCAATATGTAATTACTTTCTTTTTATTTTCTACAGAAAATCCAAAGGCCAAGTGTGAGTTATACAAAGACTGTATAACTGAACATATTAATAAAACTTTAGCCGGAGTAAGTAGCATTGGTTTTTAGATTAATTTCCAAATCCTTTAATTGTTTCTGTTTGAACCTGTGATTTCAATTATAATAGTTCTTAAGGAGCTCTTAACAAGTGCTTGAAGCATACAATTGAACTTAAGCATGTTTACAGAAGTCTTTTTAATAATTTCAAACTATTTGAACTGGGTTGTATGTTCAAATCATGATAATAACTTGCTGGGAATCTGTGTGTTCTGTTTCCAGCCAAGTGCATCATGATGCATGAAAAATTCAGAAGTGTGGTAATCACTCAACTGTTTCTGTAATTTCTGAAGTTACACATTGCTGCATTTACTGATGTGCAATTATTTGCTTGTTCAGAGTGAAAGGCAGCAAGATAGCTTACAAAAGTAATGTCAACAAGTGATGAATCGAAAACGGAGCAATAACATCCTGGGTTGCTGGTGTATTTACTCCTTAAAGCATAGTATGTAAAACCATATAGAATTTACACATTCAAAAACTCTGGACTCAAGATTTTTTTTCACTAGAAGCAGCAAATCCTGAAAAAAAATTTAAAAAAATTATTTCAATATTCAGTAATCTACAGCTTGAGTATTGTCTAATTTAAAAGGATAAATGAAACATAAGCATAAATAAATTAAAACCAATTGTATATGCCTGTGTCTGCATTTTCCATTAAGCAGCTTGACAAAGTTACAAGATATAGAAAATATTAATTTAAAAGCTTTTATTTACTTAGTATAAGATAGATGTGGTGTTAACTAGTTTTATATATTAACTTGGAAAATAATACGTTATATTAAATATAATACCTACAACATTTACATGGAAGATGTGGTAAATGCTGCAGCAGGATCTTGGAGTGGTGGCTTTTTTAAATGTGTAGTCAAAGTAGATTTAAATCAAAGTAATAAGTCAAAATACCTCAATATTATGTAAACAATTGTGTCAGATTTTAGCCTAGTTTTTAGCTTGCGTTCTATTCAGTTGCAATCAAAGTCAAAGCAGGCTCCGTAAGAGCTGGTCAGCAGCAGAGATTATGCATCTTATAAAATCAGGTGGGTTTGGGTTTTTTTTAAATGGATAAAATCTCATTACCTTTCAGTACCATGAAGTAAGAATTCTTCCCTTATTCAGGTGTGAGACTGAAACTTGCTGTCTTCATCACCATCTCATCTTCTCTAGCTTATTACCTTTTAAACTAATTGTTTTATGTAAGTGTATTTAGCAGCTCAAAACTGAAGCGCTGAAGGTGAAACAGGCAGTACAGTTTCACTAAACTACTTGCTTTATAATCTGCATTTGAAAAACGCAGCCACAAAATGTACACGTACTGCCCATCTGCTCCCATCTCTTCAGCTAAAATTTAATAGAAGAGTCCACAGAGCAACGACATCACTGGTATTTAATTATTTTTGAAGAACATTTACCAGTTCATTTTGGAGCATTAGGATAAATAAAACTGAGCTGCGGTAGTTAAAAAAAAAAAAAAAAAGTGTAATGATAGTGCATGACTTTGTTTCGAATCATAGTTGCTTCTTAGGGCAGATATCATCAGATAGGGCAGATATCATCAGATAGGGCAGATATTATCAGATGCATAACACCCTCACTTTATAGGTCAACCTGTTGATTTAAATAGTGCCTCATTTTATGCACAAGCATCTTAAAAGCCAGTATGTTAATTCACAGAAACCAGTCATTCGCATTGGATTTACTTTTACTTATGGAAATGTACCTTTACTCATTTCATCTAGACACAAATTCTTGTGGTTTTCAGATTAGTCATTTAAAAACACCCCTGGAGATGCTGCAAGAAATTAATAAGAATACAATGGGACCGCTTTTACCTGTAGATGTGATTTCATATGTTGAAGCACTATCTTATTCATCGCTGAATACCATGCATTCCTCCGTTTCTGACGATGAAGCGCTTCATAATACAACCATTAATGTGAGTGGATCAAACCTTTAAGTGGGGGGTTTTCTGCCTCTGCAAATAGCATATGACGCTACTGATTAAAAATATTCTTTTATTTACAGGTTTTGGTTAACACCGTGAATAATTTCTTACAAAAAGACAGAATTACAGTCTGGGAAGCTCTTCCCGTAGATAACCAAAGACACAGCCTGACTAAGCTGCTGCACACAACAGAGCAAGCAACGCTTCTCATGTCACAGAACTTCAAAAAGACAACACAGCTAGATGCTAATGCAAGTGACATAGGTATGATAAAGAAAATTAATCCAAGGTTTACTTTAGATGTGGATTACACTAAGGAGTTGTTCACCACAATTATGAAGATTAGAAACGTTGTTATGTGAAATGCACAGGTGTTAATTTGTATGAGTTTCATATCTAACACCTAACTTCCAATGTAGGTATCGTAATTTTCAAAGATTGAACCCAGAAAAAAATGTAAACAGCTGTGAGATGTTGTACTTTTAGAATCTCTTTCAATCTCTCATTATAGACACACTGAATCTGGATATAATTTTATGCTAAAAATTATCCCATGCTTCTTCTATGCACAAAAGCACCAGTGGAATGAAAATTGGATTTGCTTTTTACAGGTTTTTTTTTTATTTTTTTTTGTTCAGTGAAGGTATCATAAATTAACTTGGAATAAGGATTGTAGCTAGTGAGTTCAATCTTGCATGGCTTTCTTTCCAGAGAAAGTTCTCATTTTCAGAGGAATTTCAGAGAAGGAGAATTGGTTAGTCCCAACTACGCCACTTGCTCTCCTACCTTACCCCTGTCTGCTGTTATCTTCACACCAAGTCTTCCTGATTTTCTTGTGGCAATAATAGTTTTACCATTTCTTCGATGGGAGCAGAGTAAGGCTATTACCAGCCGCTTCTGAAAATCCTAAGAAATCGTCACAGATTCCTTTGGCAAAGACCACTTTCATTTTGGTTTTTCTGAATGCACTCAAATTACATATGATCTGATTTCTTACTTTAGATTCCATACAGTCCTTCAGTGCCTCTTACTGGTTTGCTATTTTATAAGATAACTTGATGATGAAGATTCCTCCTTTGGTCCTGGGGCAGGTCAAACCACCTGTTCATCCCTCACCTTTCTGAAACTAAATTAGCAAGAGTGATGAAAAAAATACAGAGGGATTTGTTCCCTTTTGTGGCCATGGGGCTGAGTCTATGAAGTTAGAGAAGAGAGAGGATTTGAGCAGACCCTCGGGTGACAGTGTAGACATTGGTCGGACCATGGTGACAAAAAAAGCTGATGGAGAGAATGGGTTTTCATGTCGAAAGGCCGATGAATTCTTAGCTTGCTTTTGTTCGAAAATTGGAAAGTGTAAAAGCTTTTTTCTAAAATGACCCCAAATACTAAGATTTTTCTTATTGTTTTTCAACATTAATATATTTTTCACAGGGGTCATGGGCCCCATACATCTATTTTGGGTTAAGACCTACAATATTACCGCTCTCTCTCTGCTGGTTTTTATGGTGCAAGCCCTTGAACCACAAGGTTTTCAAAACTCCAGCCTTAGAAAACTATTTCTTATGTCCTGACAAACATTTTCTGACAGCTGGTCTATTGAATAGCTCATATTATTTTTGTGTGCTGTGCTATAAGCAATGCAGATGGTCTAGCTCAGTGATATTCCTTCATCAGTCAAGTATTAGATTTGTTGTTGTTTTGTTTTTAAAATAAGGGCCTGATTGACTTTTTTTGTTTCCATCCTGGGTGATTGAAACTCAGCACCAGAATGAACCAAGTAAAGAGCTCAATGTCCTCTAATGTAGTTTTTGTCCCGAGGGGTGATGCTTGTTTGTTTGGTTTTTGACAAGACGCATCATTATTTCATGGTGCAATATGCATTTGGTAGCATGGATAGATAACTATAAACTATATACTTTTCAAAAATTGGCTTTTATCAGATGTTACTATTCAGCAGAGAATTTTATGCTTTGCTTTTTATAATTGTGATTTGTGGTCCCTTTCAGGAATGCATTTTTAATAAAGCAATAGCTCTTCCTAAAGTAACCTACATTATTCTTTTCAGTGCCTAATTTAATGTAAGGTAAATAAAAGACTGTATTTTTCACAGAAAGAGTAAAAAGTATGAGAGTAAAATGTATGCATAAAAATAAAAATACATAGAGGTTTAAGCAAACATGCTATATTAACAGAATTTTTCTTGAAATATTTGGCACAAAGATATATTCTTAAAATTCACCGTAATTACGCAATCCAATAGCACATTTATTAACCCAACTGTAAGTTATGGTAATGGATGTGTGATTTGTACAGTATTTTTTTTATTTTGCAGCACTCAAGGTTTTTGCTTTTGATTCACATCACATGAAACACATTCACCCTCATGTATACACAGAGGGAGATTACATAAAGATCTCTCCAAAGAAGAGAGAGGAATTTCATCCCAATGGTAAGACATGAAGGTTACAGAGTAAGTGGGTTAAGAAGCACATTGGATAGACTTGTAGCCTCTAGCAAATAACCAAATATGTGTTTTACCAAGACTTAGCTTCAACCCTTCTAACTACAGAAGAGTCAAGGTATTTTAATCACCGTCTCTCCTACTCCTTTAGTGTCTTAAGACTTATATTTCTAACTCTTCCTGTGGCACAGTGAGTATCTGGTGAGTTTTAACACTGGATATTGGTACCAGAGACCTGAGCTTTATCCTTTTCTCAGCTGTAGATCTGCTGTGTGACTTTGGACTGGCCTCTTCAGCTCTCTGTGTTACTCCATCTCCAAAAATCACTGCACTTTTCTACTTAGAGAGTAGCTCACTGGAGGAAGAACATTTGTTTGTACCAAACCAACAAAGCCCAGATCTTGGTTTGGACCTCAGAGTGCTACAAAAATGATTTACAACTACTGTCATCACTGAAAATAAATAAATGTGTTTACACAGCTCTGGAATGAAACCTCCTAACCTAATAAACATAGAAAAGATGTTTTAAGTCTTAATCTTCCAGCTAATACGAATCTCACCACCTATCAGTGCCTAAAAAAGTGTTTATCTTGGTACCAGGGAGACACCTGGTAGGGAGAAAAAGCATTACTTTTTTTAGGAAGCAGTGCACTGCTCTGAAAATACCGTTTGATTTCTTTTTCCCGAAGTGTCTTCCATCCTGGCTCCACTGCCATGGAAATCAAAGCAAGCCAGGTATTTCACAGAGGTCCAGTATTTACCTCAGGTCTGACTCATTTGAGTTTGAGACTTGGCACCACATGTGTAGCCAACTGCACAACAGCAACAAGCATATATTACTCTAGAAAAAATATACATGCATGTATCTAATTAGAATTTCCAATGCGAACTCACATTTTTATTTCTAATGGCAGTTACATTGTTTTAAATAAAGCTATATTTCATTGTCTCTAAAACATTTTTATAAGTACTCCACAAAGATTCCATCTGTTTTGCATATTTTATGCAATAGCAGTAATAACATCTATTGTTTATTGTTTCCTTAATGTCTTCAATTTTGTTCTTCTATAAAAAACCCACAAACTACTAAATATGGTCTGTTTGATTGATAGGCACCGTTGCAGTTGTCTTTCTGCGGTACAGCAATATCGGTTCTTTGCTTTCATCACCTAAAAACCACTCCTCGAAAGATACTTCAGAGCAGAGACAGACAGTAAGCTCATCAGTCATAGCTGTTGCAATTAGCTCAAATCCACCTACACTCTATGAGCTTGAGAAAATAACATTTACCTTAAAGTATGCTAAGGTAAGGGGCTTTTTATTCTAAACTTCAAATAAAGCAAAACAATAGCTGATTATTTGATGTGATGTAACCATGCCTGCGCTGTGTGATATATTGCAACATAATTCTATTGTCTGCTGATGTGAATTTAATCTTATTGGAGAAAGAGATGACAATCTCAAATGTGACATCCTAAGTGCAATGTTCTAAATATGATAGAGCTGAAAAGTGTTATGGGACTCATGCAAGGGCAACATCGCCATCTCTGCTGGGTTGCAGTATGAATAAAATGTAGGTGTCTGCACCAGAGGATGTTACAGGATCCTGATGAGTCTGTATTTAGGTGGGTTTTTTTCTGAAAGTTTATCAGATGGTTAAAAGGGAAATGCTTCCAAATTAATGCAAAAAGTAAACCTGCAGCTAGGAGTTAACAGCAGAAGCTAAAGGTTTGCAACTTTATTATTTCTGAAATCTGAATGCATTAATATAAAACTGAGAGTTTTACTAGCAGTATACATAGGTTTTGCTGACTTCACTTGTATATGAAGAATCATCTTACATGGCAAAAAGAATTATCAGAGTCATAATAAAATGAGACTGTAGGGAGGTGGGCAGCAGGGATAGGTGCTAACCTAGGTTATGCAGCTTTACATTCATTACTTGCCTTCTAATATTTAAGCTAGAGATCAATGTTATATAAATTTGCATATATTTATACAGCATCCAGTACAGCAGGGACCTTATCTGTGACTGGTGTTAGTGAGCACGAGCCGTAATAAATAATGCTAATGGTCTTATTCGTCGCTGTCATCGCACCTGATATAGCAGGTGTGAGATGACCCTGGCTTTCTCCCAGATTGCTCTCTAAAACGCACAGAATAAGTCTCAATTTTTAAACTGCTCATTTGGAAGGGGCTATGAGCAGGACAAGCAATGTGGCTGTAACCTTGGGGTTTAGTCCATGTCCAGCAGGTGCAGGGGTATATTTAACAACATTTTCAGTAGGTAAAAATTCAACACCTTTGCAAGTGCCAGAAGGGTTCAGTAATCTGATTAGCTTACATGTTTGGTGGGGTGTTAGCTGTGTGGATAAAATGCTTCTGTCCTAGCTATGTTTTAATTGCTTGGAACTGGCCTTGAAGAGTGTCCTTTTTGTTTCCCAACCTTCCAATTGTAATAAAAAAAATTTGTAATGAATTGTGCTGGCTAACGTAAGAAAAGTCTCTTGATAGGAAATAGCCTGTCCTTTGCCATCAGTAAAACATCTTGTTTCTGTTCCAGACTGCAGATAAAGATATTAAATGTGCATTTTGGAACTACTCAGCAGACACAATGAATGGCAACTGGGCTACAGAAGGCTGTGAGCTGACACATTCCAACTCCACTCATATCTCATGCAAATGTAATCATCTGACTCATTTTGCTGTTTTGATGTCCTCAGGTGGCTCTGTTGTAAGTGCTATTTTAATTTAGTGTTTTACCTAATACATTCTCCTGTCTTCATTCCTTATGTTTTTATTTCGGTGCAACTTATGTACTTTTCCCCCTTTAGGTTGTCTCTTGTTTTTGTTCAGCAAACACACAATTTATTGTGCACAGAGCAAACAAAATTCCTCCCATATGTGTTTGAATTTCCTTATGTCCTTTCTGCAGTATTACAGAGCAGTGATGCAGCAAAGTATCTTGTTCCAAACACACAGTCTGTTATGCTTATTTTTGGTGCATTGCTTTTAATTTTAAATCCCATTTTAAGACTGCTGTGGGATTTAACTGGGATTCATTGGTGGTCAGTAACCATATGGCCCTGAATTTCTCTCACACAAAACTTTGCCACCCATTTGTCTAACCTTGGCACCTCCAAATCTGCTTTAAATTCTCTCCCAAGAGTTTGAAACAGCATAGTCAATTTGAATTTTATGACTATTAAACGTGAATATTCACGGCTAGCACAAAATCATGACAATGACCACTCAGTTTATGTCTTTCTTCTATTAAGAGGCCCCATAGGTCTCCAGGGTCTATGTGGGGATTTGCAGGAGCTCGGGTCCTGCCTCAGGAGGCAGCTTTCTAAGGTACCAGAACTGACAGTAAGCAGAATATTAGCATGAATATACTGTATTGAGACAGTTCTCTCACACTGTGAATTTCATGCTGATAGAGGCTGTTTCCTGGTTGCTAAATAGCATCCTAAGTCTTCAGTTCAAATTTAAAACCTATGCAGGCAGTTATATAGTTATTTTGAAAAGAAAGGCTGGGAGGAGAATAATCTCTGTTCCTTTATTTAGAAAAAAAAACCCTACTTGATACATTTTATGGTCAGCTGAATACTATTCTTGTGCTGATGCTCACTTATGTATTTGTATTTGAGGTTCTTTGTGCAAATACCAAGCAGCAAATGTAACTGTGTCCCTGTAAAGAAAATATTCACATCTAGTATCAGAATAGCCTGTGTTTCTTTGGAGAACATTCATCTTGCCTGTCTAGAATAGTATTTGAAACGATTGTTAATGATTGTTAATTCAGAATCTTGTTTTAATCGTGCTGGAAATTCAGTGAGACAGTTATGTAATTTTGCTTATCTAACTCCTTTTGAACTGTAAAATGTCCATGTTATTAATATATGTCCTACTGCCAGTGTATTTTTTTATTCACTAAAATGATCTGATTTTTTAAATCATATTAGGAGACTCTGATGTTGATAAAAATATTTGTTAAGAAATACCAGAAAATGCAAGAGCAGGAATGTATATAATTCATTACTAATTTTCCCTAGAATTGTATCTGTCTCACAAAAAACAATACTTTTTCGATTATCCAAAATGTACATTTGCAGAGAAACTCTACAAACACTTTTGATTAATATTTTGTAGAAAATAATAGGACTGTCTTATAGAATGAGGTATTTCTTAAGTGGGTACAAAGCTATTTTTTTAAATATTATATTATAATTTTTCCCCCAGGGTGTTACAAATTATAACATTCTCACAAGAATCACTCAGCTAGGAATAATTATTTCGTTGATTTGCCTCTCCATGTGCATTTTTACCTTCTGGTTCTTCAGTGAAATTCAGAGCACTAGAACGACTATTCACAAAAACCTCTGCTGCAGCCTTTTCCTGGCAGAACTTATTTTTCTGATTGGAATTAATATGAACAGTAATAAGGTGGGTAGTTTTCACTTGTACCTTGATTTTTGTGCTGTAAAGTAAATATACAGTATAAGATATGATCTTCCGTCTACTTCCAGTATTTCCTAGTATTAGTATGAAGATTCTAGTGACACTGGCTTCCCAGTCTAGGAACAGGAAATATTAAATGGTCATTTAAAGTATATCCTTCATCTGAGCTGGTGTGTATTAACTGCACTCCATGGGCTTCATTTAAACTTTATCACCTTAACTGAGGCTGTGGTTTCAGTGGGTTTAGCATTTTCACTTTTCCCATGCATTCAGATGCTGTACAGAGCCCCAGAGGTAGCTCTTTGAGCGACAATTTTCCCTAAAAGCCAAGGCCAGAGCTGCAGTCTCAAGCTGGTATTTCAGGTACTGGCTAGAGGACCCTTTTCCCTTCTATATGTGAGGTCTTGACCTGTCACTGTTATGTTTCATAAAAGTTGGGCTGTAGATTTTTGCACATCAGATTATTTTTAGGAAATTAAATTATGCATAAATCATCAAGATACCCTTATAATAAGCAGCTGAAGAGGATTTAAAGCTACTTGAAAAAGTATGAGCTGCTACCCCTGATGTAACACTCTGATACTGATTGATTAACAGAATTCAGAAAACACTTTGTAGTGACAACAGCTATTTCAGAAATAATTTCTTGCGATGCATAATGACATTGTTATCAAAGTCATAGAAATGAACTTTGCCTAGATCAGGAAAACATGCAACCTACTGGGCTGTAACCAAGGGACCAACCTTGTCAATTTGTTTATACAGTTTTTCTGAAGAGATGCGCACCAATCTTAAATGTTGAACGTAGTCTATTTATTTCACCAGTTGCTACACAAGACGCTAAGGAGCAAGTGTGCTTGTGGGTGTAGAGCAAGTTCTTCTCAACCAGCATTACACCTGGGATGCTGGACCGCCTCTTTAGAACCACTAGGTTGCTGTGTATATGCTGTTATTTTACCATAAGACATATGAATAGAATTATGACTCTTGCTTTCTCTGATTGAATTTCTAGCTCTTCTGTTCAATTACTGCTGGATTACTCCATTATTTCCTTCTAGCTGCTTTCGCATGGATGTGCATTGAAGGTATTCACCTCTACCTTATAGTTGTGGGAGTCATCTACAACAAGGGTTTCTTGCACAAGAATTTCTATGTCTTTGGCTACGTCAGTCCAGCCGTGGTCGTTGGAATCTCTGCCGCGCTGGGATACAAGTACTATGGCACTACAGAAGTGTAAGTTGCGGTTTCTGTGTCCAAATCAACATACCTAAGGATGCAGTAGTCAGAATAGCACATTTCAAGGCATTTTCTGCTGTTTGCTTTTCAGATGTTGGCTCAGCACAAAGAATAACTTTATATGGAGCTTTATAGGACCAGCATGTCTAATAATTCTCGTAAGTATAATTTTCATTTTTTATTGTACTACATAAAAACGATAATAAAAGGTGTTTAATAATCACCCACCCATTGCCAACATAGCTGTGAGTGCTAATTATAGGGCAGAATCGGCTAATTTAGACCTTTTTATAGTGTCTCTAAATTATTTATATGCTGTACATCTAAATACTTTACTAGCCTGAAAAATGACCGTTTGACAAAAAAAAGCTCAATATAAGATTAGAGCTTTTTTCCTTGCTTGCTTCTTGCTTTTAACTCAATGGTTTGAGAAATTCTGTGAGGCATCTCTGGTATCTTTGTATGTCGTTGGCATCTCAGCATAGCTCGGCAGGAGGTGTACACAGACACTATCCTGGCAGACAGATAATCTGGTTTTTCAAATGTTGTGTGACTTAATCTCTTATCAGCGATCAGTCATCTTTGTAAGATTAGACTGTCATCTTTATGGTTTTATCACTCGCATGTACCCTGTCATCATCAAAGCTATTTTAAACTAAATTGCGACGTCAGAGAAAAGAACCCACTATTTCACACGGGCAGACAAGTCAAGTATTGATAGCCCTATTTCAGCTGTGAAGAGGGCCTTTTTAATTCTTATTGGAAGTGGTTTCAAACCTGCAAATTTGGCAGGTATTATGTGTTCCATTCTGAATTGAGATGCTTTTGGTGCCTCAGGAGCATTTCTAAGCGCTATAAAGTTTAACAAACCATTCCAATTGTAATGGGGCATTATTGTGTATGACTGGTTTGACAGTGATCTAGCAATAGCTGGAGCTAACAGGAGGAGAAGGAGCAATGGTGAGGCCTTGTAACATCTGTGGTCAAGTCAGTTATAACCCTTTGTTGCTTTTTAAACTCTTCAGTGATAAATGTGAGGATTTGTGAAGAGGAAGAAGTGAGTGACTAACACACAAGAGATAATAGTGAAACAGTTTTATTCCAATGCATTAGCCATTTCAAAGGAAATAAAATATCAGGTAGAATTCTGCTTGAATTCCACCCAAATTCCCTACGTGAGAATGGAGACAGGCTGGGAGCAGCCTGCCAGGTGCAACTGCAGGGTGATGCCTACCCACCTCACCCTCCTGGTCAGCACAGCTGACCTCGAGAGGGAGGGCACCGTAACCTTCCTTGCCTGGGTGCTTCTGGGGTCAGATGGTCCTGATAACCTACAGGTAACTACGGTAAAACAAAATCAGGGGGAGAGACCATCCTTCACTAGGAAATTCTTACAGTTAAGTTGACAGTTTCCTATTTCCTCTTTGAACCTTATCTCTTTCTTCTTCTGCAAAGGCAGAAGGGTTGGAATTTTTTATGTTGTCGCTCTCACTCCTGTTCCTCATCTGACTTCAGGTGGAGATTTATGGACAGTGATGTATCACTGCACTGTTAGCACAGGAAAACTGCATTATCAAAATGTACAAAACACCCTGAATTTGTGTATCAGTAACTTTGTTTTCAGACCCAGCTGAGCTGCGCCTGATATGGGATCTTAGGTAGACAGTGCAGAGGCAGAGCAGGTCTGCAGTATCTTTGATATAAGTCTAGCTGGTTGCGGGGGCAAATCCTTCAAGCTGGGCTGAAGCCCGTAGCCATTCTTTGAGCACTCCAGATCTTCCAGCAATCCCTGTGAATTAACAGAGAAAGGGAAGGTGACAGAAGTTGATAGGGCTCTACGCGCCAGTGAGTCCTCCTAGGGATGAGGATAGCAGCCAGTTAGTTTCTAATTTCCTCCTGCTCATTTACCTAAGCAAAGCCACAAAAAAAGAGCTGCAGCTGGACAGCAAATTGCTCTGTGGTTGGTTTGCTGCTTTTTGTGCATGATGGAAGTATTGTGTGATAACTCGCTTTCACAACATTTGCATAACTTTATTATTGTCTCTTCATAACCACGCACTACTACACCTGGATGAAAGGCAACCTGCTTTCAGCAAGCTACTTCATTTACTGTATGACTTTTTTTTAAGCATTTGGACAACCTGTTTTGATAGGGTGATAGTAAATTGAAGACTGAACTGCAAAAGTGATGTTTTCAAAGGGTACAGGGAGCTGGGTAATATCCTCACGCTATCCAGGTTATTGTCTAAGGAAAGTACGGAAAATCCTATGAAAACAGGCATTGACTCTAGAAGATTAATTTGGTGTTAGATGTCTGCTCTGTGGAAGGCATGTTGGTGGCAGTAATTCTGTTTCCTATTGTCCACTCCTCCTGTTGAACATGGGTAGGACTGTAATAAAGATTAAACCCTTTCTAAAGCAGTGCCACTCAGAGAGTCCTTTTAATTACAGAAGTCAATATCTTTCTAATATCTCCAGTCTGCCCACAGCTAATTGAAGAAAAAGAATTAAGAACTCTGAAAAGGAAATGTTATTTTTGTTCTGGGATAACCACAAAGGGCACCACAACCCTCTTATAGAAAGCTGCAAAATCAGGCAGCTTCAAGCTTACCTTTAATCCTGAACTTTGTCAACTAATAGCATTAGCTCACAGGTTTTCCAAGATAGCCTGGAGAGTTTGGATTCCAAATCTCTGGAGAGCAACTCACCATAGGTCTGATTCTTGCACAGAAATATTAAATTTGTTGCCAGCACAAATGCCCACGTACCAAAATGATGCTTTCAGTTTCTGTGAATCGGTACCCTTGAGATTTGTGGTTTAGATTATACTGTAATATGCCTTAGAGATCATGTAAGAGAAGAGCAACAGAACTGGTTCTGTACCAATGGATTTTCTGTCTCAGGACACACTGTTTCAAACACATCCTTGGACTTGAAATCTGTAGTAATAGTAAAGCACAGGGAGCTCAAGTGTTTATTGGGAGTACAAATTAAGTTCTCTCATTGCTAAGAAGTAACAGTACTTCTGAAGGTGTTTGCTTATTAATATTAAGGTTCTATCGGAATTCTTAAATGCAAAGCAATGGTCTTATTGATCCCATCTAAAAATTATTATTATATTGGTGACTATACATGAAAAGGAGAGGGTCAGAAGATCTTTAGATGGAGTTAGCAAAGAAAAAGGGGCTTTTAAACCTTTGTAAAGCAAGCTGCAAGCTGAAGATAAATTCTACAACTTATTTCTTCCTCCTAATACTTGTAATCTTTAGAACCACAACCATTTTAGTTAAAACTATGCAGTAGATTAGATCAAAGCATACAAGTACGGAGAAATTATTTATAGCGAGCATTTAAACTTTTTAATGGAAAAATGAGTTTATCGCAAGCTTTAAGAGACAAACATTCACACACCACAACCCATGCCTGATTGAGGCAAATACAAATATAAGTTCTAGAGATAAAAGGTATGAAACAAAAAATAAATCTCTAGAACATTTCCTTTTCTTTCATAATACGCTCTTACAATAATAATGTCCCTGTAATAAGTATGTAGAATGGAAATAACCATTTGTCTGCAAGGTGATGTGACTGCAGTTTTGATGAGCATTTAATGTCAGCCAAGAATAAACTCCTTCCCATTTCGAAGCACTTCTACATGGCTTTCCCCACTTCTGCTATGACAGGTTACACTCTGTTCAGTGGGACCAGACCTATGGAAGGGCTTTATTGTGTATCACTGATGTCTTTGGAAACATCACCCTTTAAACTCTGCACACAGGAGAAGACCCTCCACTTGTACCTGTTGTGAGAGACAGCTATGTATTTGTCCAACTGGAAGTAGAAATGATGGCATTTGGAAGGGGCAAAGACTATTAACACTGTACTTATGAAAGTCTACAAGCCATTGAAAGCAAAACTTGGAAAAGAATTGCTGCTGCTCCAAGTGCAGTTATGGGCAAAATACCTGTCTTCCACAGCCTTCTCCCATTAAACCTGTTCAGCTGAGCTTTGTGCAGCAAGTTCAAAGCCACCCATGATAATATGATATACAGCTTTGCAGTACTGACAGTCATGTAGGCTTGACTATTGTACCCACTGTCACTGCTACAGTAAATTGGCATATGTCTGTGAGGAACCAAGACTCAGAAATATGACGTATTGTACCGTTAACAGGTGCAATTTCCCATTAAAGAGTATAAATCTATCAAATCATTTGCTAAGATCACCTCTCTAATAACAAAATACAGACTTCCTCTTTGATGTTGGAACATTTCCAAAACAGAACACCATCCAAATACTCCTCTTTGTGGCTTTTGTCCAAACATCCTAAAGCTGTGCAGTGAGGAGGTGGCTCCTTTACGCTTTTCCTTGTTTTACTCCTCTAGTGTGTGTTTTCAGGGATCTTGAAGGCGTCTGGCTTTGCTTCAACCTTTGGTTTCTTGAAACAATTGGTAATTGTAATGTTTGCAACTAGAAAAATGGCTTATAAACGGGCTCTGCAATTTTCAGAACATTCTTGTAAGCTCGACTTGGAACATACAAGCCAAGAATAATTTTTGGAGAGGTGTCCTCCGAAAAGCCAAGTTTTTTTTATTAAGCATTCCTGTATGCAATAAATGTAATGAATAATCAACAGTAAAGCAAAAATATTCTAAGAATTGCTGTGAGTGATTAACCATACTGTTTTGAACTTCCCATGTATAAATGAATGGGTAAATGAATAAAATATATAGATTGCAGTTGCAAAATACAAAAAAAAAAAAAATAGGTGACATCTGAGTGATGAAAGCAGGCTAACAGTAGAGTAATGCTTTTCATTAAGGAACTGCCTGCATATTCATTACAGCTAGTCGATTACTTAAAAAATATATGCCTCAGATAATTTATCTGATGAATTTTACCACTATTTGTCAAATAATTTATTCAACAAAAAAGGTAAAATTAATGGAATAGTGCATTCATCAAATCTTGTTGGATGGCTCTAACGCTTATTCAGTTCTGTACATTTAGGTTGATTCAGGATTAGTAATACTGTTGCAATCAATGCAGAAAATTTCCTGGGAAATCCATTACCCTGCTGTTTTCTCATAGGCTCACAAATTTCCTGTACTTAATACTCTAATCTAGTCTATTCAAACTGAGCATCTTTCTTGTAGAAAAGCAAATATTCAAAAAGTTTAAAGTTTTATGTTTTCCCAGACTTCAATATTGAGCATGATCTGAGAGGCTATTGCTCCCATTTAAAAAGAAGAAAAAAGGAAAAGAGGAAAAAAATAAATCAAACCACACTGGTGTAACCAAGTACACTGCCTCCTTGGGCTTCTTCTCTTTACTATTTCTGTTCTTCAGTGAATTAGCTCATGTTTGTTGCTCCCGATATTTCTTGATATTCTAAGGATTACTGTCAAAAAAGTTGTTGGTCCTCTGACCTCCATCACAAGAAACCACACCACCATCTCAGATTTTATAGTGAATATTTATACTTTGGAACACTTTGTGATTTATTTTTTCAAAGGGTTATTTGTGATAAATACCCAGTTACTTTTCTCATCTATCTAAGAAACATATACTCTGTACTGTTTACTGTACATTTTTCAGAAAACAGTTGTTTTAAACATTTTTTTTTATATCTACTTTTATTCCTCGGTCTGCCTTTTTAGTGGAAATAGATTTCCTACAGGGACTGACAATGACTTTATTATTCTTTATGAAAAAATAACAGAGCCCATTTCCCATTAGACCCTCTGTGGCTTCAGTTGAAGGTGTCTCCATTGCATTTCTTATGCCATTGTGGGTAAAGTGGAGATAATTAATTACACAGTGGCATTAAAGACTGAGTCTGCAACTTCAGTTAAAACAGATTAGTTCAAACCACAATGTTGTTCAGCAACAATACCTGCTGTGCTAAATAATCACTGAGTCAGAAAGTACTTGCCCTGTTCAATGGACAGGACCAATTTTAATCTCCAAACCACAGCTTCCGTGCTGCCAGAACCAATGGATGCAGTTTTTCAGCAAAAACAGGCTTTCGAGTGAAATTAAGGTTTTGTCCTTCCTTCTCTCTGTCATTAAAGTCCTTGGAAATACTTGGAAAAAGAGGCTGTGGCCTCATGTGCTCTGATGTTGTTACATAGGAACAAACTCATTGAATAAGGCTCAAAGATCCTTGAAGGATGTTCCGTATATAAAGGGCTTTTTTTAAAAAAAAATCTACTTAGCCAGTCGTGTCAAAAGAAAAAAGCACGTGAAGTAGTTCTCCCTCAGTTTCACTGAAAGGTCATTAGACTTGAAAAGTCAAGCGTGTCCTCTATTGTCAAGAGTGAAGCGTGCAGAAACAGCAGGTGAGGGAGTACAGGTGATGCCAAGGGGAAGGGGAAGGAAGAGCACCCGCAGGCGCCAGCTGTGCAGGTTTCCCAAGACATCCCACAGCCTCGGTGCAGGTCAATGTTCCAGGCATCCTTCTTTTCTAGCGAGATAAACCGTGCTTGCTATTTCAATGGATCCCTTCATTTTAAACCTCTGTCTTTTATTTTTTTTTTTCCTAGGAAAGCCACACAACCATCTGAACCAGACTTTTATATATATATATAATTGCTTAATAAGCTCTTTGGGATTCTTTACATTGTCTTGCTATAAGCACAATTACTATAAATGCATATGCTTACCCTAAATTGGTCATTGAAAGGACATCCTAGGTTTTCTTTAGGTAATTAACATAGACCGAAGATGACTTTTGGACTTCCTTAGTAATTATATAATGACTACAGACACACTACATGTTTTCTCACTCAAATCACATTTTGTTCTACCATTCTACAGCCCCTTTGATTCCTCACTCACAGGCAAACTTAAGACAAACTTAAATTCACAGTAGTAATTGCATGTAAATACACTGGAAGTCTCACTTGGTCACTGGAAAAGCTTTGTGGCTTTAAGTAAAATCATAAGCTACAGCAAGGGATTTTATGACCAAATCCACAGCAGATTTGCGAATATTTCTAAAAAGCAAAGGGCCAAATCCTTTAGAGGACTTGACAAGCTGTGGAATGCACAGACAGCTTTCTGACAACTATTTACACCACCAAAAGTGCAAATATAGCCTGTTGTCACACTTGACATCTCAGTTGTGCTCCTGATGGCGCTTCACTCCTGGTACCTCATCCATTCACTGATGCTAGTTGTGCTCGAAGATAATACATAACTCTTTTACTCCTCTTTGTCAGGCAGAAGTATTTTTGCAGGACACTTCCAGAGGCAGGCTGAGATAGGTTTCTATTTATGCAAAGAAACCACAGAGCAGGTGTAACATGCAGTCTGAAGTCTTTGATGCACCTGGGATTGGTGCAACATGCATCCTGATTTATGTTGTTCCCAAGTAAATACACCTTCTCAAAAGCTTCTTGGAAAAGGAGGAGAGTAAATCTAGTCATTAATGAAACTGAGAGCAAGATAGACCCCAGTCCTACGACTGGATCTACGTGGACTAACTTTTATGGCAGAGGTCAGATACAGCTCTAGTGGTTAAACCCTTGTGCCCTTGGCTGAAGAGCTGAGGTTAAGTAAAAAAGTATTTAGGTCAATATGTGTTTAGCTTTGCAATCTAATAAGAAACAACATTCAATCCAGAAGTCTTAGAAGCTGTTCACACTGATGAAAAATATACAAACCCTCCGATTTATTTATTAATTTATTTACAGCTTGCTATATGTGGTTTAAAGGCATAAAGGAAACATTTAATTGAGTCTAAATCAACAACTTTTAGGATATGTAAAAGAACAACTTTGAAGTATTCGGATATAAAGAAAATGTGAAAATTATGTGTTTCCTGAGACAAGGTTTGAAATATACTCATTTAACTATGTTTTAACTTATAAACCAAGTGAAATTATTAAAATCTTAGAATCGTAAAATTCTAATCTTCCATTATGGAAAATATTTCTCCAAAATATAGCCTAAAGGGGCTTTGTTAATGTTTTTGTTATATTTTCTACTCCCAGATAAGACTGCTGTTGTATACCTAAAGTATTGAACAAGGTATATTCACTGAGGACATGATAATGAGATAAATCAGTCAGGAGACAAACCCAGACTGTTTGACTGCCAGCTTGTGTCCAATTTTATGCAATTACTATGGCATATATTTTCATTTTGAAGCTTAAACTGTTGTATTGTTAATAGCTTAATTCTGTTCTCCCCTGACTGAAATAACGATGACCCACTGAATGTTGTCATTTTTCCAGCCATTAGCCACAGAGCCAGAGAGACAGAAATATATTGCTCTCTCTGTGCAGAATTCAGACCATCACAAGCTCATTAATTCAAACACTCATAATGAGGGTCACTGTAAAGACTGATACAGATACAGCATCTGTGAACTTCAGACATTTTTTGAAAGAGCCAGATTCAATGTGATATATGTAAAAAATTCAAGTATATGCCTAAGAGAGCAGCAGGAGAAATTTTCTCATTCTTTTTTGTGAGATCTGACATCAGCATATAGATGGTTTCATCAATTATTGAGACAGAGACTAAGAAAGAAAAAGGGAATGATTTGGGGGGTTCGTTTTTGAAGTTTGAATGTAAAGTGCTCAGACTGAATCAGAACTACTATGTCTGAATCTTTAGAATTAGCTGCCTCTTTCTTATACCTTCTCTTTTTTGCAACACTAGAGAGCCTTAAAAGGCTGATATTTAAAGTATTTTAATAACTTTTGAAAGGCTGGAGTGTATCTTTTACACAAAGATATCATATATGAAATTACCGATGCTTTTTTGTTCTATAAATACACACGCACTGGTGGAAATAGCCTCAAAAACTCAGTCTCATGCTAAACAATCTCTCCACTGTTAAGGAAAAAAAAGATCTTTAGATAGTCCTGGATGAGTAACCAGGGGATAAGGGAGATCCAGGTCTCTCTGCTCCAGTGAATATTTAATTATTTATATGGCATGGAATAGATCCAGCAGGTCTGGTGGAGCAATAGGAGAGAATAGTTAGTCCGGAGGCTACAGAAACTAAGGGTCATTGCCTAGTCTGAATATTAAGTACAACAGACAACTGTGCCATGCCTCCTACATCCTGAATAAATGCCCTGTCAGCAGGGATTTTTGTTGTTCAGGTGTGTCCTTTCTGGTTTTAATCAGTAAAGCTATCGTAGTCAAGAAGCCTTTCCTGGTGAAAGTATAGACTAAAACAGAAAACGTCTTTTAGTGCTAATGAACTGACATTTTTCAACAAAGAAAAATGTTGGACAAAATTTTCTTGAGTGCCTCTCATCCTGATACATTTCATTTTACCAGATGTCCAGGTGCTAACTGAGCTACAGCCATGAAAGATGAACCATTTCCCTCTGAGCTTTCAAATGCTCTTTTGTCTTGCTTAAAAAACTGGAGGCAGGGAGGAAGGGAAAAAAAAGATTTTGTAGTTGCCAAATTTGACAGCTGTCAGCTACCTTGATGGGGCAAAATGATGATATGTCACTTCACTTGGTATCTTACAATTTAATTAATTATGAAAGAAACTACAACTCTTCAACATGAGTGCAAATATTTTTATTTGCAGGCAGATGTTTTGCATGCTTTATTAAATTTTGTGTATTTCCTACTATTTAGTGCTCAACTAAAAATAACTATCATTCTGTACCTACACAGAGAGTTTCATGCGGTGTGAAGCACTACCATCTCATTTACTTGAGGACAGAACATTATGTTACTCTTCCAGTATGTAAAATACGTACATTTAACAGTGAAATTAAGGACCTATTTTAAATATATCAGTTGCTAAGCAATGTGCTATTAGCAGAACTCCGACAGCTTGGAACATTTAGCATTTTAGGACCTACATGCCCATTTTTATATTATTATTTAGTTTGCAAAATACAGTTAGTAATCAACAGAAAAGCTTGCAATTTGCTTAGACAATAGAAGAGATTGTTTCTCAGCACTCTTCTAGATCCTTATCTTAGGAAAGAGCCAAGTAAATATTATTATGTCTTGATAATGCATACAGCCTATTATTTTCTTGTACAAACAGAGGATGGGTGAACTTCTGCTGTGGTGATTCCAGATCCACCAGGAGCAGAAGCCAAGGCAGCAGCAGCATCTTGCTCTACCTACGCCCACCACCAGGCACTTTCCCTTCGTTACCTAGGCAGAAGTAATCTGTTCAATTAGCTGTGGTACTACTGAGACAAAAGAAAGGATGCAAATCTGCAGACAGACTTACAGAGCCATCCTAGCTCTAGATGGACACAGGTTAACATGGCACATAGTTTTTCCTGCCCTGTCTTAAAATATGTTTGATTAACTGAACAGACATCCCCAGGATAATTCCTTTGGCAAAACCTCTTTATTGTTGACAAGATGATTAGGAAAGCGCCAGGAAATTTCTTTGAATTTGCAATTGTGTTTTTTTTTTTCTCCTGTGAATTTCTTTACAAGAGGAAATTATCCAGCGTGATGCTGTGGCTGTGGGTCAGAACTGATCCTAGGATTTGTACCACTCCAGGCAACTCTGAACTGTTACTTGCATGCCTGCTTTATCTTACCCACCAACATCACAGCTGTGAACACGGGAACTGTGCGATGAAGATTCCCCAAACCACAGCAGCAGGAAAATCTCACTGTCCTGATCTATCAGTGTGCATCCATGATACATGCAAGTGCTTATCTGCAGAGTGAAACCCACAGCAGTGTCCACTGTTGCCTGTGAATCCCTCAAAACTGTCAATCTCTTTGATGTGTAGAGGAAAAGTTTTAAAACCACGGGTCGCAATAGGAGTTTTACCACTTAACGAGAGCCCTGCCATTGCTTTAATGGGGACAGAAGTCACTCTGAAGTCCTAAATCCTTGTGACCCTTCACATGTGATGTCTCTGAGAGAGATGTACCAAACATTTACCATCCTCCCTTTAAACTCAGTCACGGGTGTACAATAAAACCTAGCTGGTACAGATTTGTAGCTTCTAGGAGATTATCCTGGATTATCCAGATACATAAATGCAGTTGCCCGTACCTACAGAATCCCAGTTTCATGAGATCCTAATAACTGCCCTTTTTTAATGTCTATTTCAAACAAACGTACTTCAATTTCCCTACCATTTGTTCATAAATATACCACAACATTTCTAGAATTTAAAAAAGCTAAAAATACCTTTACAAATACCTTTCAGGAGAAACAATTCCCTGAAGATTCTATAAGTGGAAGCTGTTCCTAAATCAGCCCTTGTCTTTCATTAACCACTTTTAAAAAAAAAAGGAATAGATTAATTATTAAAATTAGTTGTGTAGTGCACCTGAGCACGCTGAGTGAAATCTGATTCCCACTTGGGGAACAGGGCAGAGGAAGGGGATGGGGGTGGCTGAGGGTGCTCAGCACCTCGCAGAATTATGCTTGCAGAGGTAAAGTCAGAGGTTTCCTTTGTGAAATAGTAAAGACTGACTGCACTGTTTGGGGTGGTTTGTGAAATAAAAGAATTCAGTTCTAGGCTTGGAATCAATGCAATTCCCCTTCAGCCTATTAGACTTGCTGAGAAGCCCCTCTCAGGACACGCAGCCGTTTCTCCGACTGCTCAGCCATGTAATAACCCTGAAAACAAAGGCACAAGAACTTACCGTGTCACACTGTAACATCGTTACTCACTTGATAAAACTGTGGCTCTACCACAGCATTTCATGCTCTGGGTTTGCCCAAAGCTGTGGAGAAGCTCTGCTCATTAGACAGGTAACTTCTCCCCAAAGCCGGCGCGTGGCGACAGCGGTCCCCAGGCTGGCCCTTTCCTGGCCAGTGCAAAGCCCGTCCTGAGCTCGGCTTCACAGTTGTCTGCACATCTTGCTCAACTCCAGTTTGCTGCCTCTCTGGAGACAGAATACCTTACGTTTGCCATTTCATTCTCATTCACCTTGCCTGTCACCTTAAGGCAGCTTTAATTATAACGTCATCAAAGGTTTATTCAACAAGCGCTGAAGATTGTGCTTTAATTACAAAAATGAAAACATGCAATTAGAACCAAAGTAAGTATAAAACACAGTATTTGGCTATAAGTAGCAGCTGAAACCTTTTTAGATATTTCAGTGCTTCTCACTCAGAGGTCCCTCAGTGTGCCCCAGATGGAAGATTCAGGGGTTCAGCTTTTACAAAATTATAGAATGGTGTATATGTTGGAAGCGACCTTAAAGATCATCCAGTGCCAAACCGTTGCCATGGGTAGGGACACCTCCCACTGGATCAGGTTGCTCCAAGCCCCATCCAGCCTGGCCTTCAACACCTCCAGGGATGGGGCAGACATGACTTCTCTGGGTAGCACGTGCCAGTGCCTCACCACCTTCACATCAAAATATTTCTTCATAGTATCTCATCTAAATTTCCCCTCTATCAGCTTAAAAACATTCCCCCTTGTCCACTATGGCTGTTTGGGGATATTAGTACTACAAAGGCCTTTTCCCCTTCAGTCCAACTCACTCCAACCATCAAATGGGAACTTGTAACTTTATATATCCTACTAATAGCTGAGATTACCGGTATGTTCATACTAAAGAACAAGCAGAGTACCAGGTCAAAGCAGAATATGTTAAATTTAGGATACCTGCTGGATTACAAGTTTTCTCTAGGCTGCACTTGACACACCATTAACATTAACTAGTTTTTCCTCCTGGATTTACCTGAGTCACATTACTGTTTTCCTTCAAGTTTTGCTGGATTTCTGTGTCACAGGACAGCTACAACTACTTTGTTGTTAACTATTTTGCCCCCCAAAGGATGAATTTCACTGCCAGATGGCTCTAACTTAGGTTGAAATGAAAGAAAAAACAAGTATGTTGCCTAAAAGCTACTTTTTTGAGACACTGGATATTATATAAAGGCAGTCTATGCACTTTGCTATAGATACTTTTTATTAATGGAGTGTTTCAAAATGGGGCAAAAACTTACTTAAGACTTCAATAAATCTTGGAAATGACTGAGTTTTCCAGAAGTTAAGCTCACCCTCATTACCCTGTAACACTACCTCCTGCAAGGCTGAGACGTATCATACAATAATTGTGTTCTGGCAGCTGACTCCAAGAAGCCGGTGTTAACCTCTCCTGCTCCCCAGATACATACAGATTATTCCCATTAGAATGGATTGATGAATGAAAAGATCATAGTTAATAGGTATTACTTTAATGCAGAGGGCCAAATCCTATTATCCTGTGCAACAGACAGTGTAAATAGTAGTTGCGTAAAGAAGCCCCGCTGGGACAAAGAGAAATGGAGCTCACGGCTCCGAGGCCCCACATCTGCCCCATCCTTGCTCAGGAAAACCTCTCCACTTCTACAGCTGGTTTGTGTGTCCAAAGGATTATGGTCCACAGAGCTTCTTACAGAGCCTACTAACAGCAGTATGAAGGCTCTCATCGACATTAGTGTTCTTGGTGATGAGCCGGCAGACAGGAAGGTTGGTTATGTGGCTTGTGCTTGCAATCTTGATAACAATTTCTGAAGAAGTAGTAGTGTATATTCCCTGTTCTCATGGTACTTTGATCACATTTCACCCTACCTTTTTCAGACTAATTAATACATTAGGTGGGTTATGCAGATTACAGTGTGTACTCCAAGTTATTTGATCCATTATTCACCAACAAATATAAGATTAAAAGTAAGTATGCATATAATTACCCACAACTGCTGACTGACTTATAATTAACTTTGAAAAATTGCTGGTTTAGGAGATATTATAGATTACAATTTTAAATATAAGGAGCTTCAGAAAAGCTTTCACGATCAGTGCAAGTACAAGGTATTCAGTGAAGGATTAATTCCCTAAACTGCTAATCAAGTCTATCTCCTGTCTTATCAAATTGTAAATACATTATGCTGTATTAAAATACGAGCATGTAGCTAATTAAAGCAGAGCCTGCATTTAATAACAGGTTCCCCCCCAACCCCCCTGCCCCAACACAACAAAAATGTTCTAAGCACATACATAACAAGTGTTAACAAATGGAAGTGATTCTTTTTACAGTGATGCTGTGCTCCTAAAGCAGCCTTTTGTTTTCATCTTGGAGGATTTTTTTTTTTTTAAGTTAAAGGAGGGAGAAAAACTGTGACAAACCACACAGTTTTTCTGGAGAAACAAGTTGGAGAAGACATTAATTCTATTCATTCTACAGCTGGAAGCCCACAGGAACAAACCAAGGGATTACAACCACGGATCTACAAATAATATCTGGATAACATCCAGCTAAGATCTGATTTATTCACAAACATTTTAATAGATTTTGATGTTGAATTGTGCAAAGAAAAACAAGATTTTTTTTTTAAAAGCAAATCCATTCACATTCTTAAAGGAATGCAGCATAAATTTAAATGAAAGATCAGTGAAGCCTAGCCAAGCAAGCTGAGGTTCAGAACAATAATTGAGTACCATTTTCAAACCTGCTTCTTTTATTTGCTTTTCTTCTGTTTCAAACTCAAATAAAGTGATGCCATTATAAAGAAGGCAAGAAAAAGAAAACATACTGAAATTATTCACCTATGAAAGAAACATAAAACATAAGAGAGAATGCGCAGCAAGGAGCCTTTCAGCCAATGTTAGTTTCTTAAAAATTCTTTGTGTAATCCTCAAAGTTTTTTTGTGCCACTTGAAAGTTTTCATACCCCAAAGACCTCAGAACTAATGTTATTCAGCAACAAAAGACATACATTTTGTCAAGATCTACATGAAACAGTACAATAGAAATAATGGGGAGAGGGGATCTCTTCTCTTCTCTTCTCTTCTCTTCTCTTCTCTTCTCTTCTCTTCTCTTCTCTTCTCTTCTCTTCTCTTCTCTTCTCTTCTCTTCTCTTCTCTTCTCTTCTCTTCTCTTCTCTTCTCTTCTCTTCTCTCTTCTCTTCTCTTCTCTTCTCTTCTCTTCTCTTCTCTTCTCTCTTCTCGTCTCTTCTCTAACGTCCTTACTTAGTGAAAAAAAAATCTCAGCAAGAAATCAAAGAGATTTACCAATAAAATCAATAAACATTTGCAGAGTGTTGATAGTGATACTGTTGAGATAAGGCAGAGTTACAGCCTTTTTTGATCAATATTTATTACATGGCTTATATTTTTTCAGCCGAAGTGGCTCAGAAAAGGGGGAGGAAGGGTTTCCCTCCCGGCACTTTATTCTGTAAGTTTCATATGTACAGAAACTTTATCTGACTTGTTTCATTTAAATGTGTTTTACTGAAACTCAAAAGCATCCTGGTTGGACTAAAAGCTTCTTTCTTCATCCCCCTCAGGTTAATTTGTTGGCTTTTGGAGTGATTATTTATAAAGTATTTCGACACACTGCAATGTTAAAGCCAGAAGTTAGTTGTTATGAAAATATAAGGTAAGTTTGCTGTTTAACACAAATTCTACCATCTATGGGTTTAAATACAGACAGAGATGAAAGTGAGTGTTCAAAAAATAACAGTTGAACCTTCTGGAAGATTTGTAGAAAAATAAACACTTTTTTCTGTTAGCTTCTCATGTAGATTTTGCAACCTTTATTCCTATTGAGTAACAACTTGTACAGTAACATTGGGGTTGTGTGAGAGGTGTAGGAGGAATACAATGAGTGGCCTGTATCAAGCAGAGGGTAAAGCTTGATGGCAAGGTTAAAAAAGTAATTGTCCTTTTTCCTTAAGTACTTTCAACGGCCTCTATGCAAACCAAATCAGATTTCAAAACTTACATCTGAATTGGGACCAAAATATTTGCCTTGAAGTAACAAGTAATTCGGTGATAAGAGAATCGAGCCATTCATGTTATTTGTAAAAAGTCTACAGTAGGACATTGTGCTTCTCTCGCGTGGGAGGGGTGGAGAGGGTTTTCTCCAGGATTTTTACTTTGCATGCTGCTATGATTTTTCCATCAACTCACTCTCTTTAAAACTGATTTATAGGGACCTTGAAAACCGTTTGTGCAGGAAAAGCTGAAGTGTACTACAGGGAACATTGAAAACAACTTACTGTTTGTGTTGCTTAGGAACACTCCTGCAGTTTCAATGCATTGCACTAGATTTATAGTTAGGATTTAGCAATTGTTTGATTGATTACTTTCTCTTATTCCTCAGCCTTTGTAGCTTCATGTTGTGAGCTGGTTTTAATGAAGTTGAAAATTATTCATTTTCAGAGGAACAGTGCTAAAAATGTCTGTTGTTCAAAGGAAGTCCTGCAATGACTGGGCTGAGAATTAAAAAGAAAGTAATCAGTGGCTTCTTTTTTGAGACAACATGCTGTAATTTGCTCGAGTCTGAGAGCACGGCTTTACAGCACCTTGGGAGAAAAAAAACTCATAGCAAATCGGTTCCTATAATTTGGAAGCATCAATATGCTGACCCAGGAATTGTTTGAGATTATTGGTGTTCTAAAATCAAAAATAATTTGTTTGAAAGAATGAAAGAAAGTCTAGTTTTACAACTGGCACTGTCTTCTGCAGTGAACCTGAGAGGCAGCCTGAGAATCCTTTGATGTCATGCATGTGTACTGACCTATGAGCATACTGTACATTTTTCTGAGTTATTTTTGAGGAGGATTGGAAGGGGAGGTGCGCTTCATAACAGACATATGTTTTTCCTTGGGGAATTACACTAACAGTGGATTTAAATCAAATCATATGGTGCTGCAATACACCAGAGAAAACATACCTGATGATTAAAGAAGCCAATGTTTTAAGGCCCTCCAGTTTTATTCCTTTGCTCTTCTGCAGCGATTATGTGAGCATATTCATGGCACAGTGTTGCAGCACACCCTAAAGAGCAGCCCATGCATTTGCACTTCTCAGGCCTTTGCAGCTGAGAAAAAATTGCTTAGGCAGCATTCACCTTCTAAAGCTGTGAAGGAAGTAAAAAAGTATGAACCCACACGTTGTTACCAATGTTTCTTTCCTGTCTAGATCCTGTGCCCGAGGTGCTCTTGCTCTCCTGTTCCTCCTCGGGGCTACCTGGATCTTCGGAGTCCTCCACGTTGTACAAGGATCTGTAGTTACTGCATATCTTTTTACAATCTTCAACGCGTTCCAGGGGATGTTCATCTTTATATTTCTCTGCGTGTTTTCTAGGAAGGTAAGCGCCCCATTTCTCGTGGGAAGTGACTCGGGTAGTCTTGTTACCTACCCAGGAAGGCACACGGCCCTGCACTGGAGCTGCGGTGTAAACAGTTTATTAGATCAAGGGAGGAAATCCTTGTGCTATTTATGGGGGAGAGGAGGGAAGAGGGGAAATATTGCTGTTGCCTTCACTGGAAATACAACCTCTGCCAAATCGTTACCTTCTTCGTATTTCCTCCCAGTTTCAAAACCACTGTGTGAAATAAGTAAAAATGGTTTTTAAGGCTCTAAAACTGGTTACAGCACCATTAACCTGTTGAAACAACACAACGCGTGCAATAGAATTCACTTCCAGTCTTTCCAGTTCACAGCAGGACTCATGCTCCACAAAATACCCTGAGATCATAATTTTTTCACTTATCCTGTCCTAAAGTCAAAAGCACCATAAAACATCTAGTGATGGAAGCAGTACAAAATGAGTTACAAGCCATATAGATCTATTGATGAATCTATTTCAAATTTTAATTCAATATTTTTATTTCAGATTCAGGAAGAGTATTACAGGTTGTTCAAAAACGTTCCCTGCTGTTTTGGTTGCTTGAGATAAAGAGAAGGAAAATGTGTTGGCATCTCAGTGGAAGAAGGGAGCAACCTAGATAATGTCATTATGGATATTACAGGAAAACACGGTATCGTGAAAGTATGAAATGACCCAGTGAGCAGGCATCTCTCAACTGAATTACTGACTGGTTTTGTACATACGTGTGTATTCATGCAGAGCATTTATATTATGCCGTATACAAACAGTATACAAAATAAACTGATTATTGCAAAACAAATACCAATGAAGACCAGGGAAAGAAGCGAAATTCTAAATAAGCTCAAGACTTTTCATGACTTAAGTTTTGTTTCTGATATTAGAAATATCTGCAGTTCTTGAAAGCAAGATACCAAAAATCAACTGTCACAGCAGATTTTAAGAAATGCTTTGCTAGCAGAAACATGTTCACTGTCCTTTTGTAGCAACGAGCTTCTTACATTAAGTTGTATATTGCCATCTGCAGGGAATGGGTTCCATTAAAGAGTCAATAGATAAAGATCTGCTTCAGCCCAGACTTTTGAAAACATTTCTTTTAATTTAAAGTAGATTAAAAAAGGAATTTGTTTAATATTATTATCTTATCACTCTGAAATATATATTTGTATATTAACCAATTCTTTATTTTTATAACTTCTAAAGAACTGTTTAGATCTAAAGAGCTGAGGTCAGGTCTGATACAAGAATGGTGGAACAGCCATTTTGTAAGTGAAAGATTATCTTGTGAATACTTTGAAAAAGATCTGGTTCTTGTTTTATTTAATTGCCAAAAAGACTGAGATCTGCTAAACTGGCACTATGATTTTGGAGGCTGTGGAGAAGAGGCTTTCACAAGTTCATCGCTTGATAAGAGATACTTGGAATCCAGATGTTGTATGACCAAATTAAAAGTCAAGTAGTAGAAATCACCCATGCAGAAAAATATGGATTAAAATTCAAGGTCATGTGCCTCCACATCATATAAAATTGTAACTACAGCAGTTTTCGCTACTCATAGCACCTTTGAGTCAAGCAGTTGTCCTCCTCTGAGGCTTCTGGTTTTGAAAGACTTACTCTGTGTTTAACCTTAGGACCATACATAGATCTACTGGAATCAAAGGGAGCACCTGAGGTGCACGTTTTGTTGGATCAGGACATAAACGAATGCTTTAATTTCACCCTTTTAGCCCCTAGCTTATCTGAAGTGCTGAGCAGCCTTCAGTCCATGCTGCCTTCTCAGGAAGTGCCTAGGATCTCAGATGAAGCCCAGTATTTTTACCAGTGAGGCACTGTAAATACGTAGTTGTTAATAAATCTTGCTGTTGTCTTGTCTGCTAAAATAAAGGCTACTCTGAATTTTATTTATATTAAAGGAAATCTTTTTTTTGTTTGTTTAAAGGTCAAATTTGTTTGGGTTTTATCTGTTTCTCGTATATACAAGGCTTTCATTGTATGCACTGCAGTGACATGCTTCATTAAGTACATTCCATGTCTCTTGTTAAAATTTTGGAAGCCACAAGAGGGACTTTTTTTGCTGAAAAAAAATTATTTGTATTGATCCTTTGAATGTAAAATATGTGAATAAACTGAAGCATTTAGCTTTTACATCTCAATATGTTTCCCTTCATTTAAATAAATACAGTAGTAGAAGTTCTCACAGTTATGTATTATTTGTCCTGAATTATTTGCGGTATTTCTATCACTGCTGTATATGTTCTTCCAGGTTTGGGAAGATACAGACGCATATTACTTACAGGAGTATTTTTAGAAGGATAACTACTAATAAATCATTTTTAATCTCCTGCATAAATGTAATCTATAGTAAGCCTGGCTGGAAAAAGAAGCATCCCTAGTAAATGTATAATGACTTCAGCATGCTCAGTGAGATTGAAAAAGTTCCATGGAAAGAAAATATGTCATAAAATGTTTATGTTACCACAATCTTTTGAATGAAAGAACATCTTTTATAAAAAAACTATGCTCTCCAGTCTCTGGGTCAGATCTTCACTGTATGTCTGTTTTCCTTACATGCAAGGATGAGTTTTCATCTTTAGCACAGCACATAAGGAGCAGAAAAATTTTGTTTAGATTCATTACCTTAGAGCCTGAAGGATATTGTAATTGTCATCCCTAATGCATGCAGAAATACTGACAACAAATAAAAGCGTTTATTTGTCACAGCCCTTAGTGACACGAGCCCCAGCCCAGCAGAGAAAGAGAAGGCGAGACAATGGATTTAAATTGAAAAAATAAGAGGTTTCAGCAAGACATGAGGAAAAACCTTTTCACCATGAGGATCGTCAGGCATTGGAAATGGTTGTCCAGAGAGAATGTGTGGTTGTGTTAAAATCTTTGCAGGCTTTTAAGACTGGATAAAGCCCCCAGCAACGTGATCTTATACCTGACCCTGCTTTGAGCAGGAAGGTGGATGAGATGACCCTCTGAGGTGCCTTCCAGCCTGAATTATTCTATGAGTCTATTATATGAAATAAAAAATTGGAAAAATAACATTTGGGCATTAGTTATGATTTTGTTACAGAAACTTGCACTCCAGTACTGTGCATCAGCTGAACAAATATTTTTTCCAAAAATAAATTTGTGTGACACATTTGTCAGATCAGCTGGTAACTAACTGACTGGTTTGAAAAATAAAAACTTTGTTCAGCATCTTTTCAGATTACGTGTTTTTGAGAGGTATAAGACATCTCCAAGTGGGGCCAGCAGAGGAAAAAAAAAAAATCAATGATTGACAAGACAGATAAAAGTAAAATGTTAAGGTTTCACTCTGAAAGCAAGTGCTTGCTGAAGAGAGAAATTGTTTCCATTAAACCAATCAAAGAGAAATTTGTGTTCAGTGTTGCATTTCAAGGTGTGCTTCAGAATATAATAAATAAGTTCTGGATTAAGAAAGACTCGTTTATTCTGAAATAATTATTTCCTCAAAGCATTGGAAGTGCACTTCAAAGAAACCACAACATTTAGGAGTTAATTATCACCATAGCCCTTGGGATGTTCAGTCTGCCAGAGCTCTGCTGATGCAGAGGTATTTAAAAGACATGTAGATTTGGGACTTAGGGACATGGTTTAGTGGTGGACTTGGCAGTGTTAGATTTACGGTTGGACGTGATGAACTTTAAGGTCTTTTCCAATCTAAATGATTCGGTCATGAGCAGATCATATATGCTTTTCACCTACGGGAATGAAGCAGGTAGGCATTGAAACCATCACAAGTACTTGAGGAATTCATGTCTGACTTTACTCTGCTCTCCAACTGTTACAGTTCTTCTCAGAACATGGTGGTGCCCTAAAGCCAGGAATTCTGGCTTTAAAATCGTGTATCTTTTTGACCAGCCAAAATACAGCAATATTGCACAAGGTGACATTAAGCAGAATGAACAAACATTTGTAGGGCTGATTCCTCTGGTTTGTGCACTTCCATTATTTCTTTTCTCACCAGTAATACCACTTTTTAAATCTTTGTCATGACAATCCTTCAAAGTCCAGTTCAGAATCACACTCTTGCCAGATAACAGTTAATCACAGAAGTCCTACCTCCTTTGAAATATTTATATATGAGACAATAACAGCCAAAACTTAACTTAAAAGTTAAAACTTTCTTTCCTTTGGGATAGAGCTAGTGGGAGGAGGGCTTCTAGCCAACAACCTGCTCCAGCCTGCGCTGATCTTTACACTTTATTCCCATATATTTAGGACACTTAGCACTACTGTGCTGTGAGATTAGAGAAGTGAAGATGCTACCTCACCAAAGTCATCCCCCAAAGTTATTTTTAAATAAAATTAAGCCTCTGAGATGGATTCAGACTTGAAAACAGCTGGCCATCCATGCACCGATACTCCTTTTAACCACAACCAAAACATCAAGTGCAAACGTGCTAAAGCATTTTCACAAGTTGCCTGGCTCCTTGCCAGCTCAGATCTCATGGCCACTGCTGTGGGCAGCCCGTCCATATCGACTGCAGCCACGTGAAAGACCAAACTGCCTTTTTCAGACCCTCTATCTCCATGGCAACCCTCCCGAACAAACCCAACCAAGAGTCCTAGCAATATCCAGACTTTGTCAGGAGTCAGATACATAGCCTCACATTGTACCTGGAGGTCCTGGAGCTGCTGCTGTGAAGCAACCTGCAAGATGTGACGTTCCATAATTGCTGTTACACAGCAAAACTGACAGCGGTGATTGTACTGGGTGAAAAGAACAAAAAGTATAAAAAAAAGCCAGCCCCACAACAAAAGAATAAAGCAGTAAAACTGCCTGCTGAGAATGTACTTGTTTTTTTTCAGTCTGGAACAAAAAATGCTTTAAAAGCATGCAGAAATTATCATGCAACATAAATAAGACTTTTGACTGCCTTTACTTGTGATAACAAGACTTTATTTTCTTGTAGAGGCCTTATTTTACATCTTCACAATACAGGTTTCTCTTTTCCCAGAATTCATTTTCCAGGGCTACCCCTTTAAATTTGCCAGAAGCTTTGCCTCTACAGAGGTTAGTTTACAGCTCTTTGTTTTATCCTGTCTTGCTGGTAAGTACTTGTATTTTATTATATTTACTCTTTTGGTTTCTTAAGGAAATAGCATATTTTCATCAGGTTTCATAACATAAGAGAGTTCTTCTGTTTTCTGAAGCATTGCTGAATATTCTGATTAAAACTAGCTCTAAGACTAGCCATCAGTTTTCACTGCAGTGCAAAAGGCACCTCCTTCCAATGTGAGCCTTTGTATTTATTGTAATTATTTGTATAAATGCTGCAGTCAGCTCTGAATCCACATAAACCTCACACAATTTAAATTAATTTTGTAGGACTTTTGTGAGACACTGCTGAATAATTTAGTCAAATCTAAGTTGTTTATAACCAATTTTTCTGTGCAATAATTAAGTTTTGAAATCTGTTTCTTAAGAGGAAATCTAGTTTACCTTGTAAAATGTGATGGGAAATACTATGTCTCCAATACCCATAACTGCTTCTGTTTTAATCTGGGCAGGGATGATTTCCTCCTGTGTTTGGCCCACTATTATTGGGCCTAATGGATTGAGTTAAAGGCAGCAACCTTCAAAATCCCACTCCTTTCTCTCTTTGAATGTTTCTATGCTAAACAGACTTCTGGCACCACCTTGGCTTCTGATGGGTTTCAGAAATAATTGTTGATGATATAGTAAATTTGTTTTCTATCCCCTGTGTTCAAACCCCAGTCTTACAAACACTCTCGCATTTGCTCGGTTTTATGCACGACTAAGTCTTTGGCGTTAATGAGACTGCTCATGTGCATAAAGCTAAGCATATGTGCAACTGTTGCATGATCAGGGTCTTAGGATGCCAATTTGCAGTAATAACAGATTTGCATAAACTTACAGTCCCAAGCACTGGGTTTCCTGCTTATTATTAATAGTGAAATTAATTTAGCTGGGTTTTGTTCACTGATGTTATGAGCCTTTTTTGGTTTTTGAAGGAGAATTTAAAGTTATTTTCTTGCCACTCCTGAGCCATTGTTGATTTCATCCCTGTTTTCCTTAATGCACATGGCTTTTTCCCCTCTGTTGGCATACTTTTAAATGCCCACCTTAACCATATTGCTATCAGCTCATTTATGTTAGTGATGAAAGATCGGGTCACACTTCTTAAGCTGAAAATATGTTCCTTGTTGCATAAGAGAGCTGCAGAAATACCATGTGCAAATACCCAGCTAGGACTTATCAAACTCCTGTGCACAAGTCATGCCTTCTGTCATCAAGAAGTAAGGCCCTAAATGAAACCAGTAGCAGCTGTAACCCATTTAGTAGAGATGCCCACAAATCGAGAGACAGCTCACACACCACTTCAGCAGCTGGGTCACATGGAAGCAGAGAAAAGCAGAGTATATGCTCACTGGAATTGCAGTGCAGATCGTAGTGAAGGATAACCTCCCTTCTTATGCTCATCTCTGGTTTTTCATTGTTACAATTGGCACTTAATGCCTGTAATAGAACATCTAAAGACTTCAGGGTGTGAATCTGTTAAGTTCTGCAGATCAGTGTTAAGGGCCGGGTGCCAAAGCAAACATCCTCTCCAGGAGCACGGCCGCATTTTGGATCTCCCTTTTCCATAGCAGGAAGAAAGGAAGGGAATTTGTAATGAAATCAGGCTCTGGATGTGCTTCTCAAGCATGCCACATGGATCTAACAAAAAAGTCTCTCCTTTCATGACAAAAGCAACAGTTGAGATAAGTTCTGGTTCAGCTTACTGTAGGGACCTGTTGAACTACATTTACTGAAATAGCAGGGCTGATGCCAGAATGGAATTAGTGCATGGCTTCAGCTGTACAAGGAATTGAGCATCTGAGGCAGGAGGCCAGCACTGTGCTCTTGGGGATGGTGGGAGGCGTAAAAGACCGAGCCCAGGAGAAAGCACTGCCAGGTCTGTTACCAGTGTGCCCACCAAGGTGAGCTGCCAAGCCGTGAAATTCTGGGGGCTGCCTCATTAGGGAAGCAGCAAAAAGCCAAGCAGGAGGCTCCCACGGAAGGCTGCAGTGGAAGTCTGAGATAAAGTGGAGGAGAAAAGAAAGTGATGTTGTTGGTAATAAACTCTCTTGTTTAGCATTATGTGAGAGCATGTTTTCTGTGATCTGTACCACTGGCACATTTAAGAGTGCTTCTGTGAGTTCCTCGGATATCAAAATGCTTTACTTTAGTGAACCTAAATTTCAAATTACAACTCCCCCATCTGTCACTAATGAGGGCAGCAAAACTTTAGAGATTTCTGGAAGCCATCTGGAGCCACAAAGAGCGAAATCTCTGGAGGCCAGCCCAAGAGGAAGGTATTAACCCTCTTAGTGCTGATGGAAAAGCAGGAAAGCCAGTTCATGTTACTAAATAAATGAGTCTGTGCATATCTGAAAGCCTTACTGCAAGTATTTTCAGTACAGCATGCTTTCTTTATCAGCACAGGGCCCTTACAGCATAATCATAAGAGAAGCCCACAAAGAGTCTTCATTGTCTCTTTGCATGTATTGCAGGCTGGAGGAACCAGAGGGTATCAAGTACACATCCATGAGGGGTGGAAATGGCACTGGGAAGCATCCCAGTGTGTCCTACTTTTTGCAAGGCAAGAATTCCCCTCTCTTAAACAGCTCTGTTCCACTACCAGCGGCTGTTCTCAGGGGCTGCATCTGATTGTCCTAGCTTCCAAACTCTGGCTTGGTTCTTGGACGATATTCTTGTGACAGACAGCACTGCTCCTTTGCCACTTATTTGTTTAAATGGGTTCAAAAGTTCTCAGCTTCCTGACAAATTTTTTCTCCTTTTGTTTTATACCAATCAGTTAATTTGCTAACATCACCCTCCATATCTTCCGATCTTAGGCAAGCTGGCTGCGGTTACTGGTGCCTTTATCGCCACATTACAGCCAGCAGTGAGGAATGCAGGTCAGAAGGGAAATAAGGAGGGACGGCTCTTTTGAAATGGGGAGGAACAAGGTCAGGGCCATGGGGCAGATGGGAGAGGGTGGAAGTGCAGAGAAGGGATGTACTTTAAAAACAAACTCATGCTGCTCTAATCCAACTGCTGTTCAGCTTTATCCCACTTTGCTTATGCATTGCTCGAAATCTCTTTTTATCTTCCTTTGTCTCTTTTACTCTTTCTTTTTCTGCCTGTTATAAAGTCTTCAGGACAGAACTCTATTTTTCTTGTATGTTTTATAAAGTGCTCTGTGTATTTCACATGACATGCTTTTATTAACTTCTGATCAAGGAGTTTGTTTCAAATGGAAACATTAGAACTGATCAAAAATGGGAACATTTTTCACAAAAGATGATGGTGGTTGTTTTGAGACCGCTTTACTTTTTAGTCAGGATTTCTCACCTAACCAACCACAGAGCTTTTTTTAGCTCTCTTCCAGTTACTCCAGATTTACAGGAGTGTGAATGAAAACAGACTGCGACTTTTGTCTTCCTTACAAAAGGGAGAGAGATTTAGAAGAAAGAGACTCATCGAGCACTTTTATTAGAATAAAACGCTTTTTTGGTTTTGGCAGCTTTGTGCTTGTTTATATCAGTGGAGTGATCAGAGATGCTCGTTTTTGTTTTCTCCATTGGTTTGCATGTCCTGGGTGAACAGGACAGTCCTGCTTTATCTCTCAGGATGTTCTTCCAGATCATGAGAAATGATTATGAGGAAACTTGCCCTTACTTCTGCCAGCTGTATACCAGTTGATAAAGAGAAATCCATTTTCTTTCTACCTAGTGCTAAAGTGGAAGAAGAAAGGGTGTCTTCTTTTTCTTTTGTGTGTGTGTGCATGCAGCAAAGCAAACAAAGGTTTAAAGTAAACTTTTTCAAATAACTCTTCTTCCTGGCAGAACTTTCTCTGCCTTCTGCTGGCTGAAGGGCATTGTAATTCATGCAATAAAAGGGGAAAAGATCTGCTGGTAGAGACTGTTTACTTTAACTTTCTGCTTGTTTTGCCTTTACTCCAGGAAAGAACGCAATATTTCTATGAAGCTCTGTTTTGTTGGGGTTTTTTTTTCCTCCCTTTGACTGACTTGAGCGCTAGTAAAAGCATACAATCGACAAACAGGAAACCAAGGGGCTCTCAATTCCAGCAAGACAGAGACAGCATGAACTGTTGCACTGCAAACTTCTTTGAACTGATCCTCTTCAAGTGCCTGGTTGTTACCTGGTAACAAACCATGTACTTGGGCCAAAATTTTCAAACCAGTCTCCTAACCCCTAACACTGGCACTGAAATCAATGGTGGAGTTACTAAACTAATTCAGACTCCAATTTTCAAACAGAATAAGGTATATAAGCATCAAACTACAGGTTTAATCAGTTAGTCATTACTTGTGGAAATACTGCCCCTTTGAGGAGCTGTTTTCAGAACCCGTTTCAAGACCTGATGTGCTGATGAGGGAACTGGTCTCTGCACGGGAATGCAGGACCCTGGGATGTGAAAGCCCCATGGTTGTTGCAGGTCAGTAGAGTCTGTTTGTGGTGGTTCATCACTTTGCAGGCAGCAGCTGGAAACTGAGTTGCTAGTAGAGAGTCACCCTGATTACCTGCTGTAAACTCTGTGTGCTTTTGAGTGTGTGTGTCTGCATGCGCGCTTTTCTTCTTACTGAAAGAGGCTGAAGATAAGAACATGCAAAGGGTTATATAGATAAAATGCTCAGTCCATAGTAAGGTTTTTCAGTGTGCTGTGGTATCTTACATCTTATACTTTATTCTTATATATAAGATCAAGGTTGAAAAAGAAGGAGGAGCATGGGGATAGTCTGTCCTTTCAAGGCAGAGGTGGTTGCTAGGAAGGTAACTGGCACCATATGTGCTGGATCCAGCATTTCTGAGAGATGTAATCTACATTCAGTTGGTTAATAACAGAGCAAGAGGAGTTTTTTCCCTCTTGATCCATAGACAACAGCAACAGTGACACTGATCCACTTACACCTTGTGCCTTGTAGCTGGGTGCAGTGGATCTAGCTAGGACATGCTCTAGCTGAGGACGACACCTCTTACATTTTAGGAGCATTTGTGAGACATCTGCTCATAAGATAGGACTCAGCAGAGTAGAGGCATGTTTTTCTAACAGATCTCAGCTACCAAAAGCAAAAAATCATGGGGCCAAGGTCTGAATGTCTCTCCCTTTGGAAGTGCATTGAGCCAAGAGGTAGAAGCCTGCACTCCGTCAGCTCCTGCCGTCTTCTTTTCATTTTTTTTTTCTTTTCTTTCTTCTCGTTTATATTTTCCAACTGCTAGGGGTGAGCAGGAAGAACAAGAGAAGAGAAATACTCCTGAGACTAGAAGTCAGAACTCCTCCCTCCCACTGTCTCAATTGTGCAGTTTTACTATCAGACTCAAGTGGTCTCCCTTTCTTATCTGTAAAGATGTGTCGGGGAAGGGACACGCAACTTCTCTTCTCCCCTTCCCTCTCTCTTTATGTTACGTGAGTAAAGTTGACACTCTGGTGGTTCTGAGGCGCTCTACCCTGGTAGTCATAGGTGTTCACTGGCCTCGACCTTTGAATGGTGTCACACCGAGGGCTCAGGTACCACTCAGGGAACTGTTTCGCCATAGATCTCCAAGTACCCTCTCTGTGCAAAGGCAGAGCTAGAGGTGTCTGTGCAACTTGGGGTAAGGCAGGGAGATATCTAGGGTTGCAAAACAGACGCTGAGAGCAGTTTCAGGGTCCTGATTTTGGTGGTTGACCTTTAAAAAGCTCCACGATGTGCCTTGAGCTTCTATGAGAACCAACCCTAAATGTTGATCTAGGAAGTGTTAGATTTATTTTGGCAATATGAGCTCTGTTCCCAGGGTGTTCAGGAACTTAGGCCTTCAGAGCCAGAAGGGATTAAAAACTTCACCTGCGGTGTAATGAAAAACTAAGAACCTTATCCAAAAATGTCTGCCTCGAGCTCATAGCTTGTGATGAGATATTGGAAAACTCTTAAAGGATTCTCTCCAGGATCTTGAATTCTTGCCCATTCAGCCCCTTTTCCTTTTCTTGAGTCTGCCACAGTCCTTGAATATATGCGTTTTACAGCATGGCAAATGGGTTAGGCCTATGAGGAAGCATGAATTCATCGTAGTGTCATGGCAAGCTGCAATTTCAAAGGCATAAGTCCTCCATTTTGTAGCCAATAAAATATTTAAAGGGACAAAACCCCAATTTGCTTTATAATCAATAAAATGTACAACTTCTTTATCTTATTAGAAGAGGCTGCCGGTTGCAGTCAACCATTGTCAACAGGCTGTTTGATCTACTCATGAAACAAATCATTACAAGGAACATGGTGCTGCTCCTACAGTATTTTTAATGAGCACTGGCAATACTTCTATGCCATTACAAGACTCCAAAGTGAATTTGTTGGAGGCACACCTAGGCAAAGTAGGAGAATAGGATTTAAACAAAAATAATTGCACTACTTCAGAAAACTCAACAGATTAAGGAATCGTTCAGAATAAAGCAACCCCTTGGCTTTATGAAAGGTATTTAAAGCGAAGGTGGTTTTAGATACAGGTCTGCTTTAGTCTAACCTTGGGGCTGCACAGGATTAAAGGGCACACATGGCTGCTCTCTAGTGGGTTCATCAAAGGGAATGACAAGTCTGGGCACTGACAGGAAAAGAGAAAGGAAGGAGGAGAAAACAGGACAAAGTGGGAGGATGTGAGAGCCTCTTTGGCAGGTGTTTCCCACCAGGATGGTGGCAGTCCCTGAACACAGTGGCCCTGAAGTTCAGGCTGGCACCCAGCACCATTGTATCCCTGCAGTGTGTAAGTTGGACATCCCTAGAAAAGGGACCCCTCCCTGCCATGCACACGCTGCTGGCTCAGATGCTCAATACCCTTCCTCTATGTTTTCATGTCCCTTTGGGATCTGGGCCATATAATTTGAGGAAGAAGGTGACATAGGGCAGGCTGAAGCCACGGCCGTGACTTCTTTAGGTATGTTTCCCCATGAGGAGCCCCCAGTCCCATGGCATCTGTCCTGCAGTGCCATGACTAATCACCAGATGCAGCTGCCGACACAAGGGTCAGGACAGTGTTTTCCTTCCTCCCAGTCCTGAGAGAAAAAGTTCAGTCTTGAGAGGAGGGCCACCCTGGGATTAAATCTGATCTGAGGTTGAGATGATAAACATGGGGCAAAAGCTCCTGTGAAAAGGCGTCTTCCTAATTCAAAGGTGATGCTAATGAAAAGCATACCCTTAGGTCACATAATTCCTGAAATAAGCTACAGAGAACCCCAGGAAGTTAAGGAGAACTGATTTGCAGCTCCTCCTCCACCTCTGACTACATCTGAGGCACTTAGTTCATAAGAAAAAAATCTCATCCACCTGGCAAAACAGAGCGGGCTGAGAACAGCAGCACCTCTGCCGAGTCCCGCTTGTCGTTAGTGCCTTGGGGTAGCGGGTGTGCACTTGGCAGGAGAGAGAACTCCATCCCTGGGAAAAGGTTGTCCTGGGAAGTGGCTGTGGACACTCAGCCTTGCTCTGGACACACCTGCCCGAGGAACTGGGTTTGGGGTCCCCTCTGCAGCCTTTGGAGCCGCTTCAGAAGCTGCTTCAGAAGCTGGACGGGCCCCAGAATTGTCAACAATCCGAGTAGCCTCCTGCAGTCCTGCTGTGAACTGATTATCACATCTAACAAAATAATTTGCTGGAACAAATAACACTTCAAGCTCTGTTGTTTCAGGTGAAACTTAGTCCTAGTAAGTATGAATTTATAATAGCAGCTACGGCATTATGAGTTTCCCAACAGCCAGGCTTAATTCCAAGGCGTATTTCAGACCCTTGCGGGGACACTCTCATCTTTGTACACTGGGATTTGGGGATTTACACACATAATTCCCATTAACGCTGAGAGAAGTTGCAGCGCGCACATCCATATCCCCCTCTCGACGCGGAGATCTCCCCCTGAGGAGAATAACCACGGCTTAAATTCTCCTGCCGTGATAAATTCTCCTTCCGTGGCGGTTTGGGGCGATATTACACACGCTCAGGCACAAGCCCCGGCTCTCGGCTCTTGCCAGGAGGCCTGGGCACCCCCGGGCTGGGGGGGGGGGGGGGAACCCCAAGGCCGCACCGAGCGCCCAGACAAGGGGCTGAAGGGGAAAAGGGGGGTGGAAGGCGAGCGGCGGCGGAGCCCGAGCGCCCCCTGCTGGGGGGAGGCCGCTGGAGGAGCCCCCCCCACCCAGGGCACAGCTGGATATGGGGTGTAGGGTTTGGGTCTGAGGCAGCCAGAGACATTAAAAAAAAATCACAGAATCGCAGAATGAGGCGCAAAAATCAGCGTCCCGCAGCTTGATTCGGGTTGGAAGGGGCCTGAAAAGGAGAGTGTGGAGAGGAGGGAGCTGGGCTCTTCTCCCAAGTGACAGGGGACAGGACGAGAGGGAATGGCCTCAAGCTCCGCCAGGGGAGGGTCAGGCTGGACATTACGAAAAAAATTTTCACAGAAAGGGTCATTGGGCACTGGCAGAGGCTGCCCAGGGAGGGGGTTGAGTCACCTTCCCTGGAGGGGTTTGAGGGACGGGTGGACGAGGTGCTGAGGGACATGGTTTAGTGTTTGATAGGAATGGTTGGACTCGATGATCCGATGGGTCTTTTCCAACCTGGTTGTTCTACAATTCTATGATTCACAAGACATGCTGAATAGCTGACCTGTCTTAGGGAGTGTTATTTTGAGGGGATAGGGAGCAGAATTTTGTTTCACATTGCAGTTCTATGTTATTTGGATTGCTCTAAAGTCTTTTCATTGAAAAATCACAATCTGAGGAAGGTTATAAGTAGTTTCCTAGGAAATTCGAGCTAAAATAACCTAAAGCTGGTTCTCCATTTTCACCTTAAAAATGCAGCTACTATGTATTTTACCATATATAAATGTAATTGTGGTTAGAGGGAATCAGCTACTTGCTGCATGTAATCATTTCTCTGCAAGCCTCTTGAAAACATATAAGGATCTTAAAAAGTAAAAAAAAATATGGAATGGCTTGGGTCAGAATGTACCTTAAAGACCATCCAGTTCCACTGCCCTATCATGGGCAGGGACACCTCCCACTGAATCAGGTTGCTCAAAGCTTCATCCAACCTGGCTTTGAACACATCCAGGGACAGGGCAGACACGACTTCTCTGAACACCCTTTTTCCAGTGCCTCACCACCCTCACAGGAAAACATTTCTTCCTAATGTCTAATGTAAATCCCCTCTCTTTCAGATTAAAAGCATTACCTCTCACCAGGGAGATGGTTGATTCACCTTCCCTGGAGGTGTTTAAGGCACGGGTGGACGAGGTGCTAAGGGGCATGGTTTAGTGATTGATAGGAATGGTTGGACCCGATGATCCGGTGGGTCTCTTCCAGCCTGGTTATTCTATAATTTTATGATTCTATCCCTGCGCTCCCTGATAAAGCGCCCCTCCCCATCTTTCCTGTAGCCCTGGAAGGCTGCTATAATTACTGGAAGGCTGCTGTGAATTTCCCCCAGAGCCTTCTCTTCCCTCGGTTGAACAAACCCAACCCAACTCTCTCAGACTGTCTTTGCAAGGGCAGTGTTCTGGCCCTCGGACCATCTCCATGGCCTCCTCTGGACACACTACAACAGATCCATGTCCTCCCTTTGCTGAGGACTCCACAACTGACTGCAGGACTTCAGTCAAAGTCTCCTGAGAGCACAGTACAGGGGCCAAATCACCTCCCTTGACCTGCTGGTAACATTTGTGATGCAGCCCAGGACACGATTGTCTTTCTGGGTTGCAAGTGCACATTGCCAGCTCATGCTGAGTTTATCCACCAGCACCCCCAAGACTTTCTCTTCAGGGCTTCTCTCAGTCCATTCTCCAGCCAGCCTGTAATTGTGCTCGGGATTGCCCCAACCCAGGTGTTGGACCTTGCAACTGGCCTTGTTGAACCTCATGAAGTTCACACGGGCCCACCTGTCAAGGTCCCTCTGGAGAGCGAAGTACAAAATTCACACAAGTAAATGGTGGTGGTGTAGCATCAGGGGGTGTGACACTTGGTGGGAAAGGGAGAATGAAATAAATATATCCATCTAAGTCCATGCTGAATTCATGTGTTTGAAAAAAGAGTAAGGTTTCTTAAGGAGGTTAAATGAAAAAGGGAAAGAAAATGAGAACTGACTTCATTCTGTTTCCTGTCATTTTTTTCACAGGCATTAAGAGCACTGCTGAAAAACTTCTATGAGGCACTTCACTTAAACAGAATTTAACCTGATGTTTAAATGAGCTGTCCAATCAAGGCCTGGAGGGTACTAGAATATCCTCTCTGGAAGTGTACTCATTATACTCTGTTGCGTTTGCAATGTTTTGCAAATGCCTGCTTGTCTAATGAGATCTATTCACATAAAATGCATTTGTAGCATAACTGTAGTGGGGGGAAAAAGGTCGTAAATATTGTACTGTGCCTGACCAAAAACTATTCATTGGGTCCCATTCCCTTTTTAGTGAGTGTGAAGTTGACCTTGGTGAAATTAACGGGTTGATGCATTTACAAAGCATGTGTGACAGATAAATCAGGTTATGTAGAGGCTGACAGGGTGGTTGCTTTTGAGAGAGAATTTTGGGGCTGCTTTTTTGATGTGGGTAGCTTTGATAATATTCAGTGTGCTGGAAGCTGTGGTGCTCTTCTGAAAGACGCACTATGTTGTTAGAGTCAGAGTCGGCTGGTGCCTGGCTTGCACAGCATAGAATCATAGAGTCATTGAATCATAGAATGGTTTGGGTTGGAAGGGACCTTAAGGATCGTTTAATTCCAACAGCCCTGCCGTGGGCTGGGACTCCTATCAGGCTGTCCAAGGCCCCATCTAGAGTGCCAAGGAGAGCTGAAGGCAGAGTCTCATTGATCCAGGCAGCCCTCTGCTGTGCCTGGAGCTGAGATGTTGACATGCTCTTCTTATTTCTCTGACTGCTGAACTAGCCTTAGCCACAAGTGTTCTGTGAACTCAGAACTGCAGTTCTGTTGTATGTATGAATTGCTAATAAGACTTTGTTATCACAATACACGTGAAAGGCAAGACTCTAATTTATTTATCAAGAGAATGTGGAATGTTCAAATCACCTCTTTTAATAGCTCTGTTTTAGCTTAAACTGGACTGTGAAGCCACAACCATTTCATCAGGGTTTTTTTTTCAGCTGCTTAGCAGATCTTCTAAGAGCTACCATATGATACACAGAAATGGTTTGTCCCCATGGATGCACACACCCTAGAGTTTCATCCCTTCTTCATACATTAAGCTTCACTGTTTTATGCAAGCTAAGAAGTTGGCCTTCTGTGTATTTCTGTATCTGCAAACAGAAAATCTTGGTTAATAAATCTCTTCTATATACTGTGAAATGCTGGAGGATCTCCCAGCTCATTGCAGTTATGTGTGTTTTAGATCAGAGAGGTGATGGCTTGTACTTGGAGGCTCTGCAGAGAGTGTTGCCTGTTATGCTAGCAACACAGCTTTGGCTACGGGCCCTGATCCAAAGCCAGTTGCAATCAAGTAGTCAAAGGTCATGTCTACACAGCATAAAGAAATTGTAATTGTAGCTTGTCCTAGAATTACCCTTGGTAGTTTAAGCCAGCTATAGCACGAGAAATAGTAACACAACCAAATGTGTAGTTGAAAGCTAACAGAATACAAAAATTTCAAATGTGGGTTTGTTCCAGGTTGCCTCCTGGAACTCATCTCCATATACACGCAGGAACAGACCAAGCCCATGACACATTTGTTCCCGGCACTGGGCCATCAGTGCACCCTGACACCTCTGTTCCCCACGTGGCACTCCAGGTCAGAGGGCAGCAGGACCTTTAGCCACCACCCTGCTCCCAGGAAGCTGCAGCCAGGACCTGCCTGTTCCCTGCCCCAGCTCCCACTGCAATCCCCTATAAATCACAGGAGGCCATGAGTACCAGAACAAGTGTCCCACCTGCCCCTTTTCCCCACATCAGGAGAAGGCTGTCCACATACCAGCAAAAAAAAAAGGACTTCTGCTGGAAAGTGAGGATTGCAGCATCATGCCAGCTGCCGTTAGAGGGGAGAAAGGTCTAATCTTCAAAGCCTAGGGGAGGGCAAAGGCTTGAGAAGGTGAATGAATTTTCAGAGGAAGAGACAAGAGGTACTTTAAAAGAATAAAAAATGTATTATTCAGATATATCATGTTTCTGTTTCTCACTATATAGGCATATATACTTTATAAAAATCAAGAGTGTATATATGTGCTTAAAGACCCATTGACATATAAATTAATCTGGTTGTAGATATATACCCATAAAGATGTTTATATAACTATTTTGCAGTATTAGCATTATTTTATTATTATCCTCCATATTTTAGGGCTCTGGGTCCTTATGTCAAAGCATGTGCCCTCTTTGAATAGTGAGAAAAAGAAAGAAATGTTCATGAACTGGATTTTCCCCATTCCAATGTCATAACTTTCCATCACTTATTACCATCCCTCTAAAAAGCTACTGTTCCCAGTGTGTTTTATTTTGGTTTTTTTTATACAATGGCAGTATTTTTAATATCATTATTGAAAAGCAATACTACTGCTTTAAAAAGCATAGAAAAAAATCATATATTTCTGCATCACCTGCCTAAAATATGAAATGGTTGATTATGAACAGAGTAGCTGATTATTTTTGTTCAATATCTGTGAATACTGTTGGGTCACCCTGAAATTTGAGGAACAGGAAAACAAAGAGGTAGAGGAAAGGAAAGGAGAAAGAAGCTCTACATTGCTGACTTTTCTTGAAGGCAGACTTCCTGCAGATCACTTTGACCTGTCTCCTGTCTACCTGTCAAAATGATTATTTGTTCTTTCGCAGTGCCTAGAACAATTGCAGGGTAAGGGTCTGTTTACTCTTTTGCATCATATTGAAATCATTTACTTTTATAATTGTGGACAGCTGGAAAAGTAGTTAGGGAATAAGACAGGAGCAAGAATTAAGAGACTTGGAGAGTAGGTGAAGGTTTTGAAGACATGGCACCAACCAGTTTTAATGCATAAGTTCACATAATAATCTCTTATTGAACATTGAAGACTACCATATAACTTCTGTAGCTGGAAAGTAATTACTGCTTTAATCAAATGTCTTCCTTTCACTAGAACAGTGATAAACATAAGCAGATATGTTTAATTTTTACCTACACTTTTACCAAAATAGAAAACTTGGGGGAGGGAACAGGTTATTGTCATCTGTCCCTGATGTAAGCTGTGTATCTACTTAGTAAACATCTGAATAGCTCATTTGAAATGCTCTGGTCTCTGCTCTTAGCCATACAGTGTGTTGAGTCCCATGTAAACCCTTGCGAAGCAAAACATACCCTGCTTGATTTTTAAAATGAGCAGGTTAGCACTTTTGCAAAATCTCCTCTCCATTTCCTAGTGTTGAGGATTTTTTTTCAAAGCCACTATTTTTTTTCCTTCTGAGCATACTGCTATTGTTTTTATCTCGGTGCATTGTTTTTTAGCAGAAGAATGTTGTGAGAACAATAACCTAACATTTAGGAATAATTACCCTACTGCCTGACATAAACACTGCTATTCTTACTCACAAAGCCACACGTCCTGTCTGTGAGAGTAACTAAAAGACAATACCCAAGAATGAGCTTCAGAAAATAACAAGCATATATGATATTGATGCTGCGCCTTGAATCCTGTGTTCAGCTTTGGACTCCTCAGTACAAGGAGGACATTGAATTGTGCCAGGGGAGGTTTAGACTGGATATTAGAAAAAATACCTTTACTGAACTAGTGGTAAAGCACTGGAACAGGCTGCCCAGGGAAATGTTGGAGTCGCTATCCCTGGAGGTGTTCAAGAAACCTGTAGCTCTGGCAGTTTTGGACATGTTTTAGTAGGCACAGTGGTGTTGGGGTGATGATTGGACTTGATGATCTTAGAGGTCTTTTCCAACCTTAATGATTCTATGATTCCATATTTTCTTAGTGCTGCCACCAGAGGCATTGGGTCAGTTTGAGCAAAGCCTGATAGCTCTGTTCTAGCCTGAACGGCTATTTGGGGCAGAAGGTTCCCAATTAGCCATGTAAATTTCTCAGCAGCCATGGCACTTTGTGAAAACCAGCCCAGAGCTTAAGGACACATTCAGTAAAGAGGAATCTCCTTTTGTTCTGAAACTGCTACTTACACTTCCATTAGATTGGCCGCATTTTTCTTATTAGAAGACAAAGGGAGCAATTGTTTCCGCTTGATACCTAATCTATCCATAATTAAAAAATAATCAGACTGGGTTATGGCTTTTCCTATTATAGGAAAACCAAAATTCCCTTATAATTTATTTGCAAGTATTTTGCCCCTAGAACTTTTTTTTTAAGTTCCTATGCAAATATAGGTATAACTGTACATACACTTGAACACCTTTCTATAATGCCCCTTTAGTTTAATCAGAATGACATGTTTACTATGAGTCCAGCATCAGAAAGTGCAATACTAATTGATGCTAAATAAATCTTTCAAGATTTTTCGTAAGTGTTCATCCATTTTGGGGTTGACTTTTCTTTTCCTCTCCCCAGAAGGTAGGACTTTGCAGCTCATTTGCATGCTGCTTATCAGTAGTGCCCTCCTCCAAGTTCCTGACACATTCCAGTTTCTGGTCAGGCCCTTCAAAACAAATCAGAAAAGTCTACACAAATATTTCATTTGCTTTATTCACAGAGCAGGTATATGAGAACACTAAAGCTACGTGCCCTTATTGATTGGGCTTTAGTGAAATCAGAGTAAAAATTCATGTACCAGATGATTTTCAGACAGCCGCTACCACAGAATATTTCACTGATGGATGTCACCAAACAGGAGGTCACACTGCAGCATATGCACTCGGTTGTGCTATGGAGTGACTTCATTTGTATGCAACAAGGATGCTGAAGCATGGGGCTGCCTCTGGAGGGAACAGTCAATCCTGCAAACACTGCAGACTAGTCCAGGGAAGTTTACCTTGCCCTTGTCCGTGTAAAATGTTTTGTCAATCAAGGTTATCTGGTCAGAGCGTTCCTGGCGTCTCAGCACTACCAGTTCATAAAGGGGTGGAGGGACATCAGAGAGAATCTTTACAGCACAACTTGTGGAATATTTTTCAGAAAAGCTGCTGAACTTTTCAAGTGGAAACTGAGTATTTTTGACCTCAGTTTCCAGGGGCTGCTTTGGATAAACATGAAACCTTTAGCTTTTCTGTATATTGCACAGGATGCAGACCTTCTCTCTCCATTATATGGAGTAAGGTCGTCTCTTTAGTGCTGTGTGGTGATCAGACCCCTGATCTCAGCTGAGGTCTATAGACATTATTTTGTAACACGTTGAATAACGAACATGTATCAAAATCTTATTGAATGTTTGTCTGAAGGAATGGCACGAAGATAGGACAGGTCTGCTGGATTAATATCAGTACTGCAGCTTTGATAGCAGCTTTGATAGAGGTGAAATCTCAGTCTGGATTTTCCACATCCCAGACTTTGTTCATCCTCCATTTTGTGAAAGGCACCTTCATTACTTGTTCCTCTCTTCAATTTTAACAGCACTGCTTAAGTCCCTATTAATTAAATTGTTTGGTTTGAAGACCTTCTTATTTTACTTTTTTTTAAGTCTCAGAAAATACCTCAAATCACAGTTAAAAAACAATCCAGATAAATATAAACATTTTTATTTAACTCCAAGTAATTATTCTGGAGAAAAAAAAATAAAGTTTGGGTAGACAGAATATTACTTGGGGATTTTTAAGAAAAGTCAACGGTGAATCAGAAAAATCAATTATTTCCACAGGTCTTTTCTTAGCTCTTTATTCATAGAACCTGCACATGTCATTCTTTTCTGTGCCTCTTCCATTCTTTTCTTTATTTGTACTTTTTCCTCTTCTCCCAAGATCATTTATAAGAGGAGTCAATTCAGGTTTGTGTTTTCAGATGTACTACTTGTTATCTTACAATCTGCAAACAAATGATAATGTTTTGTGTTTCCTCTATCCCAAGGAGGCCAAGTGCTTCAGAACTGAAGCCACAGCAGCTTCTCTGAAATATAGTTTCAATGACAAGGGTGAGCTACATTTTTTGCGTCTTCATTTTTTGTTTTCCCGAGAAAGTAAAGGAAAAGTTCATTATGTTTTATTGGGGGGTTGTCACCAAAAAATGTTCTTTTCTAATGAAAGACATTCAGTTTTGGGTTTTTTTTGGTAAACTAGCAGTGGGGAGTTGCTGTACAGAGTGATGTAACCAGCCCTATAAAATGCCACGATGATACTAAGCTGGAAATAAATGTCTGATAAAAAGACTTGGCAGAATATATAGGGATATACGGAAGAATAATGAAAATAATTATGAAAAATTATAAATAGACCCTTCTATTTATATATGTGTGTGCGTCTTGTTTTAAACATGCACTAAATCATATGTTTAAATTACTATGGCACTGGCAAAAGTGCACTGGAAATCAGCCCCATATTTTAAAAGCAACCTCTTACACGCTGATATCAGTGATGTTTTGCTGAGTAGGTAAATGTGCTTGGAGGTCCAATAAGCTGAAGGAGTTCCTCCTGTGAGAATCTTGTTCTAGCCCAGCCTGGGGTGTGCAGACCAGCAACATCCCAGTGCACAAGCTCTGTATGTGTACATGGGTATGGTTTGCAACATGCAGAGATGAAAAATCTGGCTGAAGAGGAGCCACAGCAGCAAAAGGCACATTCATGCACATGCTTATGTGGAGGCTCTGAGCCAAATAAAGCTTGTAAAGGAGGAAAAATCTGCTTAAGGACAGGTGGTTTTCAAGAGAGGCGTCAGCAGCAGTGAGGAGAGACAGAGATAAGTTTAAGCAGTGATGCAAAGCTAGCAATTACACCACACTTTGGTTAGTTTACCTCCACAACAGGCTTCTCAAGTTAGGCTCAAGTCCACGTTCACAGCGTCCATTTTTCTGAATATGAATTTTGTAGGCACACAGTCACACTCGAGCTGGGCATTTGGATGCTTGCCTGCCCGATGTTGTGTGTTTATTTCCCATTTGAGAATAGAAGCACCAGGTTTACTCATGGAAAGAAGTGAATGAACTCATTTGCAGGTGCAATCTTAAAGTGCTGCCCTCTTTGCCTTTCCTAGTTGAGTTTTATAGTGCTGTTTTGGGGTTGTCTTTTTCAAAAATAAGTAGTCCAGTGTGTCCCTTAACTGAGATCTCTTTAATCTCCTGGAATCTTTTTAACTGGACTTGCCTAACACTTAAAGATGTCAGGGAGAGGAGAGGAGAGAAGAGAGGTGCACAAGGATCATTTGACCGCTGGCATTTGGTTCTGAACCTCAGAGTAAATGTCTATTTTCTTTGTTCTTCCTAGTAACGTAACTTTCCAGTGGTGTAAAGTACAGCATGCCAGGAAACTTTGTAACAGTTAATTCATTTTTGTGCAGTTCCCAACTGCCAGAAGTCAGGGGAGCAAACAGAACATAGTGTAAGCCACAGTTCACATGGCTGTGCTACAGACCACGAAGACTGTTGATTGATGCAGTGTGAGTTTACCCTCCAGGACACAGCTGAGGTTATTGGTGGGACAAGGAACTGAAGATTGTGTTGCAGCTATTGGCTTCATTCATGAATTGTTAATGTAGAAGAATAAAAGAATTCACTCAAGGCAATCAATTTCCCTTTAAAAATACAACAATTCACCCCAAAAGAGTGAAAGAAGGCTTAAGTGATAAATTGCAGGAATATTGCTTTCACATTTGACACCCATTAGCCTTGTTTTATATTGGGAAAATAGTATCATTAAGCAAAGTAGACAGTGCTTTACAACTATTAGCTTATGAAAAGATTCAGCTACTACATAAAGATAACTGTTATTAAATAGGAACATTTTGCAGAGCCTTTAAAGGATAAGAAGCAAAAAAAGTTGTCTTTGGTAGTATAGGTCTTTTGCTACATGCTTTCACAAAAAAAAAAATAGTACGTCTCATCTTTAAGACAGAACAATCGGAGCTATTTGAGTTGAGAGGCACTTAATGGGAAGCTAGATTCCCTTAGCAATAAATGCATATACCTGTACAAACTGAAGGAATTTGCTGTCTTCCTGTGAATGCACAGGAGTGGAGTAATTACTGTGTGCTGAATTCCCACTGTGAAATGGTAGCTACTGTTGTTCTGCTGCAGGAGAAGCCACAGAGTAGATGTAGGGTGGTCACTATCAAGTTCTCTGGGCTTCAGGGCCAAGCTAAATAATGCCTCCTTCATCCTTGCCAGCCATTTCAGACTGAAACCACTTTCACAAGCAACTTTCATCCCATAGTCCGTTTCCAAAACAGATCATAAACACTCACTCATTCTCATAATACACTATCTTGCAAGCTGTTAAAAAAAAAAAAAAAAAGAAGTGGCTGAGTTTCAAAATCCCTGCCAAACAAACTTTCCTTTTAATGTCCAGAAATTGCTGTCCTTTCTATCTCCATGTCTAGTTTGAGGCAGATAAAACCAACTTCTCAGCATGCTTTATCCATCTGTAATGTGTCTTCCCACCACATTATACCCTAAATGTCCCTTAGAGAAGGAAGGGTATGAGTCTGATTGAGAGGGCACAATTCATTTTCTAACCTATGCCCTCTTCATTCTGCACAAAACGAAATATAGGCTTATTGAAACCATTAACCCTCATCTCATGTGCCTGGTTATGGCCTAAAGTAAGGCACAGCAGTATTGCAGATGCAGGAATTTGTGAAAGGAAAGGCTGAGAGAAGTAGGATGGCGAGGACTGCATGAAGCATCAAACAGGAACAAGGAGAAGACATTTCAGAACAAGGCTTAGGTTTTGCATTGAGTGCTGGCAAGAAAAAGGGAAAAAAAAGACTTGGAGCTTTCATTTTTGCTGTTTCTTATGCTTTGTAGCTGCTTTCTAAACTGCAGATACTTGACTATATAATCAGGATTCCCCCCCTTAATCATTACCCCTGTATTTTGTTTATTTTTGAGTTGAAAACAAGATTCTTTAATTCCCTAAGAACTTTGGGCTAGACTACAAAGTGGAAATTGTTTGGGACAAGCACTGATTCTTACTGACAGTTAGCAATAAAGACATGGAAAGACCTTGTTACTGACTTGTAAATAGGTGGGAAAGGAAATGCCTCACCCAAAAATCTTCCCTGGTCTCACAGTTGCTCTTCAGGAGCAACTGATCTTCAGCACCTGCCCATGACAACATCATCGTCAGCTCATTTTCTTCCATCAGTTTCTCCTTCTTTCAGTTTTCTCTCACCTCTGCGGTTCATTTTCTTCTTTGCCAGCCTTCTTCGTCTCCTGCAAGCAAGAGTTGTCTGCCCCCAGCATCACAACAAAGTTAAGTGAAGAAGAAAATCTGTGTACCCACTCTCACATCTGAGTTACACTCCAGCGACCAGGGCACCCTGGAAAGAGACAGCAATATTTGGTTTTGTTATTGATCAGTATTTCTAATATAGGGATACCTCAGCCTTTCAGTCAACATAGATATTTCTTTAAGGTAGATCCCAAGTCTTCACCTAGTGAGAGACTTTCCCTGCCTTAAAACTCTTACAGTCCAATAGGCATGACATACGACCCGCATCTTGTATTAAGAGTGATTTGCTCCAAGAGCAACACGGACCCATAAATTGAAACCGGTTCTTCTCAGGCTTTATCCACTGCCTCAACCATAAAACTGAGTTTTCTGACTCCTGCAGGTTATTTAGCAGATGGAACTTGGAAATATTTCACAGTCTTTTTCTTAGTACCTGTAAACTAGGTCTTACTGAAACCAAAATGGTTGTTTCATTCTAACAATGTTCATAACTTTGTTGTGTTTTGTCATGTTTGAATTCAAGCTTATACACCACTATAGCTATTCTGTGCTATATAAGAATGCCCTTTTTCTCAGTACTAAACTATATAAATGTTCAGAAGTAAGCACACTCCTCCTTAAACTGCAGCAAGTAATTCCAACATACTTTGCTTGCCTTCCTTTCATACATCCATCAGGCAAGTTAGTTCATCAGACCTTATGAGCTTCTTGGTAAGCAGGAAAGGTGTTACTTGGACTTTCAGATTCCTGTCATATGCATATCTAAGTGATCCAGATTGTATCTCTATACATTACAATCATGCTTAATGTCATCCTTCTACCCCACACGTTTCATTCTGGCCACTTCTCAGATGAACAAACAGCACTTTTTTTCCCCAGCAAAGCATTCATACAGCTGTGCTGTAAATTCAGACTCATACCCATATCATTTTCTCCTGCACTTTGCCCAAGTTTTATTCAAGTTATCCATAGATCGTTCTAGTCTTCCCAGATCAAGAGCATATATTATATTTGTGGTTGCCATTTGATTGGTAGCAAGGATACTATTAGGTGTTAAGCAATGTGAAAAACTAGGTCACAGACATTGGCAGAGGGTAGTTTGCTGAATACCTGTGGAGATTTACATATAGAACATCATATGGATTTCTTCTGAGCCTCCTTTGCCTGTGTTGTGCTTTAGAACAATACGGTAGGTGAGAATGTTCTTCTGGCAAAGTACCTTTATACTTTCTACAGGACTATCCTTACGCTGGAGCTAGAGTTCCTAGAAATTTGAGCACAAGCTGAGAAGTGAGTATAAATGGAAGAAAGTGCCTTGGGGGCCAAGAACAGAATAAAGATTATCGAAACATATACCAAAGAAGCATAGAAAAAGAAGGTGTTTCAGACTTAATTTATACAACATTTTGTCAAATATAGTTAACTGGAAGCCAGGAGTAACTGGAATCTCATCCCTTAAATACCCCCATAGTCCTCAAAGCACACTGATGTGAGCGATATAGAAGGCAAAACTAAGCCCCAGCCTAACACCACTGTAACTCCAAACCATCAAGTTATAGAGAGTCAACAGTGTGCAAAAATCTATAGGCTGTGTGACTGAGGCCCTAGTTTAGGCACCATAATGGTCTCTTTTGGCCTGCAAACCTTTGAAATGATCATTCTACTTTTTAAAGAGACTCTTAAGCATCTTGAGGTCATTGCATTGGGTTACAGTTGCAGCTATAAAATGACCAGTAACAAACCAAACACATTTCTTTTCTCCTTTCTGAAACATGCTTCTTATGTTGCAGACACTGCTTCTCTCACTCATTATAGCGAGATCCCTTATTGCCCAGTATTGTACTAACCTTGTCTGGTCTATTGTATTGTGATAACACTCCTTTGCCCATTGTATTAGGTTAGCACCTCCTTGGCTATAATAAGTATGAAAAAAATTCAAGGTTTAACTTGTCAAATGGAACTTTTCAGCGACTTATTAAAAGAACCCCTGTGGTATTACAAAATGCGGGTTTTCTGTCATCTAACTAAAAGATCCCTTTAGAAACCTTCATTTTTTTATGTGTGTAAAGACAATTTCTTCCAGTGAAACTCTTTGATTCTTCCCTGAATGAAATCAAGTGTTTTAAAACTTTTTGAGGTGCCCCAAAGGCTCACTTCTATACTATGGAAAGTGAAAGACTATGAGCCTCTCACATAATCGTCACATAGACACTTTGCAGTGTGCTCCTGGCAGCAATCGTTCATTACACACTGCAGGCTTTCATAAAAAAAAAAAAAAAAAAAAAAAAAAGAATAAAATCGGGGAAGAGAAAACTGTGAACTGTCTTTCTTGATCATGACAATTTGGGGAAAGCAAAGCTGGAGAGAAAGCAGTTGCCAGAGATTGCTAATGAGGTTAAGATAAATTGTTGCTGGAGAGTTCTTACCTCTGAAATAGAGTAAGAAACAGAAGTGTGGAGAGATGGCATCCCTGTTAACCTCCTTCAAGCAGATATACCTTAAGTGTTGTTGTCTCTTGTACTTCACAAGCAAACAGTAACATTTATTTGTACAAGTGCAGCTCATAAGTTAGCATTCTTTTCTCTCCCCTCACATCCCTGATTGGAGTGCCTTCCTCCCAGCACAGTACATGAATTACTGCCTGCAAAGTATGTTGCTGCAAGTGAATCATGTCCTTGGACTGTCTTCTTATGTATTTGCTATTTCTCCCTTTTTCCCTTGTGCTGTAATGCTGAGGTGAAGCTGGGCTTTTTTTTCCTTTTAGCATCCCTGTGGTAGCTGTTAACATATATGGCAATCAGAATCACATACACACAAGGAAAAGAGAGAACATGTTATGCAAATAACTGTGCTTTGGTTTGGGGGGGAACTGCTTGGCTGTAGTGTTGTGTTTTGTGGGGAAGGGGCTTATTTGTTTATTAGCAACACCTATGGTAAACACAAGACCAGTTTTGTGCGTGGTTTAGGGACACAGTGCCCCTGACATCTTTGTGCGAGTGCACGAAGGAGGGGAGGGAAGGGGCAAGGTCAGTGTCCAACTGGCTATCACAGTGGCATAGTTAGGGCATCACAGAAGGAGGCAGCAGTACCTAAAGAATCATTTAAATGGAGCTCCCTTTCCATTCTCTGGGTGGCTAAAAGGAGCACTCCTCTCTCTCCAGTTTTATTCACTCTTCTTCCTGGTTAGTACAGTTTAAGTCCCTGTGAAGCGATGTAAATTAGTGAGAGATTTAGCGAACTGCAGCATGGGCTGTTGAAGACATCAAGGAACAATCTGAGAGGTATTGTTGAAGTGTGCTTCTCATCCAGCTTTGAGTTTGGGACAGAGTCACCGTGTCGGTAGTGCCACAAAGCAAGAGACAGGCTGAAAATGGTGAGAGATGTTAGAAGAACTTTTCTAGATAAGAAAGAAGAGCCAGCTGGGAAAAACAGAGTGTATGAAATTCAGGGGTCTTCCAGAAGTGCAAGACTAAGAAAAAGAAAACACCTGAAGCTCTTTTATATTGTTCTGAAGAATCCAGGCAGGGATCAAAGTGGAAAAAAAAAAAAAAAAAGTTTATTTTTGGTTCTTTTTTTTCTGCATTGTACACTTGCTCCTGGCTTTAGATAAGAGACTGAAGCAGACACTTTTTTCCATCCTTCTCATCTGAAGAATTTTAAATGGGCTTCAAAATAGAAAAGTGGTTTTTTTATTGTGTAGCTGCAAATTATTCTCATTTGTTTTCAGAGTAGTTTTTGGTGTATATTTATTTAAACTGTTTAAAAATCTCTCTAATGCCCTTTGTTTACAAAGGTAAATCCTAATCATTTTTTCCCAGAACAGGGAGCCAAAAATAAACTACTAATGCTGAGGTAATAAAATGGACAAAATATCACCTGTGAGTTTCAGTTTAAATCCTCTTTTCCCTCGTGATATTTCAATCTGCCTATTGAAGAGACCTAAGAGTTTCTCTGTAAAAACAATAGGTTTCCAATTAAGTATCATTAGTGGGACAAAAACACTTGTTTTGGGTCGAAGATCTTATAAGATTCCAGAGCAAAATGAGTGACAGCGAAGGCAAAGTGCTATGACGAGAAATCGAACAGCTGCCTCCCTGGGAGTCAGGCATCTCTTCCCTTTCTGCAGATCGATCTTAAACTGTTGTTGGCTTCTTGTGTGCCTTGTGCTCTCTAGCAAACCGCATTCCTCTCATCTCTCAGGGTCAGGGAATACTCAAGCGAAAGGCTTGGCTGCTTCCCTCAACCTGCTTTTTCCTGTCATTCTTGAAAGTCTTCTCCTCACCCTGAGCACCAACGCAGGCAGCTCACAACCACTGCAGTGACTATTCTTCCCACGGCTTCTGAAGGAGCACACTGCCTTGTTTTGCCTTTGGTCATGGCCCTTGATACCTTATTTCTCACAACCAGAGGTCCGTGGGCTCAGTGAGAGACCCATTTAGAAGATCTGTCCACAGGTCCCACCCTTCCTGCCAGGAAGAAGCAATTTAGCCATTAAATAGCAACAAACTCCCATTTGCTCTAACTTCAGGATGAAAAGGCAGACTGTTTCAAGCCCATTGCTAAACTGCTCTGTGGAGTTGAAGAAATATCTCTAAAAATACCTTTAATGGTCTTCATTTCAATATGCTTTTAACCTACTGCTTCAGTAATTATCTTCTTCAGTGTTAAGGTTGGCTCACATACCTGTGGTTCCACGCGTAGCGTAGACAGTTCTATAATTTTAGAGCCTATTAACCACTAACTTACAAGTCTATGGTAGTTTTATTTCGTGAATGCTTTGTGAGGCTTGAGCTGATAGCCTGTTTGCTTGTTTTTCCTTTTTTCTTGTTTCCCAGATGACTGGCTTGGTTTTTCAAACTGTACTGTGAGATTGGTTTCTTTTCCATGCTTCATTAAGACAGAGCGTTTGTTACCCTCTCTTCAGACATTGCCTAAGTCTTGGTACATGCACTGCTGTCACTCCTTTTTATCTTTTTCTGTACATTTCCCAACTCATTGGATGGGTGGAAATTTACAGATGGAGTTGCTGATGTGCTTTCATGTAGAGCATATTTTCTTTTACAGCTGTGTATCTCATATTTTAATTTCCCTTTGTTGTTACCAGCAGTTACTTTCATGCCTGGAAGACGAGCTGTTCCCACACTCGTCCATAGCTTCTCCTAGCAACATTTCTTTGTAGATTGGTTGATGAGGAAAACTGAAAGGTTATAGGGCTGCTACCTTCCAGAAAGACACTGAATTATTTAGTATCAACACTTCTACCTAAAATTATAGCATCTTTTGATTCCAAGTTCAACAATGGCACTGTCGTCTTCTGTTAGAACAATGGCTCGAGCACACTGCTGCTGCAGAAAGCCCAGGAGCTGTCTGGAGATCCTGCATGTGGACAGCTTTAAAAAAATCCTCAATGCTTATGAGTAATAGTTACAACGAGACAGAGATTCAAGCTTTATAAACACACAAAATAATCCTGTGTTAAGAGTCTTGGCTGTGTTAATAGGTAGTTCTGCTGAAACTGTGTGTGAGATGGCAACCACAGACACCTGTGATGAAAGATAATTACCAGTAGATGCTAGACCAAGAATGCAAGTCATATAGGACATTTGTATAACTAGTTAGAAGTTAAAACAAAATGTATGTGTTTAACTGTATACATTTATTGTACCCCATCTGGATATATGCTGCATGTATTTATAAGTGCACAAGGACAGAATGGAGTGACAACATTGATGATCACCTAGGGAAACTCACAGATGTCTGAATCCAGGTAGTTTATTAGCTCTAGGAAATGTCTTAAATCAATCCCTAAATGAAAAGGATGCCAAATTTCCAGTTATTCTTCATTTTAAGTGTCACAACGTCAAGAAATTCTAGGAAAATAAGATTGTTTGAATTATGTACTAGATAATAATTAAGTTTCTTTTTGGTTTGCAGCATAAGCGCTTAGTTATGGGGCTAAGGCGCTAATTATCCGTTCAAATGAATTTATTTGTTTGAAAACCTCTAGAAAAAACACAAAGGTAACATCAACCATCATCTTACTGTGTCAAAACTTTTAAAATATTGGGTTAGATACACAGGTGGGGTAAACTGACCCAAATCAGTTTATCCCAGAAGAAACTCTGCCTGGGTGTGACTTACAACTAAATTGTCAGTGAAAGTAAAACCAACAAGACAAAAGTGTGGAAAATGTCCACGGAATCTCTCTGGCTTAATTCCATTGCTTTCCCTGAAGAATTCTTAAAAAACAGATAATTACATCCAATTTCTGTTTTGAGACCAACATAGTTTGTTAATCAGTGCAGGAATTCCTTGAAAATTAAATTCAGAAGTTGCTTTCCCAGTCGTTTGCCTCTGAATACCAAGAAAATAATAATCTTCCTGTGTTTTCTCCAGAGATGAGCAAAAGGAAATGAGTTTAGATATTACTGTAAAACAACCTGGATGGTTTCTGAAATAAAGTCTTAAGGAACTTGCTAAAATGTTCTGAGAGGTACCTATGATAGAGCAGATTTTCAAGCCCTATTTGTATTGAGAACTATTCTATTCCTTGAGCGTTTCCAGTGAAGTTACTGTGATTACTCAAAGAGCCAATCAGTGTCAGTACATACTAGAAATAGCTCCAGTTAAACTCTGTGAACAGATAACAGTAACTTCAGTGCAGTGTTGAGAGTGTAGTGAGCCAGAGTCTGCCTTTAACTTGTGCCTACATTTGTACTAAAAAGCCTTGAAAATAACATTTGAGCAGTTAAACACTAAGGCTGCGCACACCGTGCTGGAGAACAGGATTTGTAGTATTCTGGCCACATGAAATTCTTCTTTCAGCAAAAGACAGCCTTTATCACAAGAAATTAGAATCATTCCCAGCCAAATGGATAAGAAATTTTCTGCAAGATGGGAGAAAATGCAGTTGTGTTAGAGTGTAAGATACCAGTCAGCTGAAAACTGCTGGCCTGCATCTGCATCCAGATCCCTTATCTCCTGGATATAAGAATTTGGTCAACTTTCATTCTTAATAATAGAGAGAAGAAATTACTTCTTCATAGTCTTAGCAAAATCCACTTTTGTGAGTTTGTCCTCTGATGCTTGTGGGCAGTGTGGAAACATATCACTGTAGTGGTCCACATTTCTTGATAAGCAGTTATGAACAGTGCTCCATTTAATATTTTAAACTGTAATTGTCTTACACAGAAAATGTGATTATGATTAATACATGCTGTAGTGCGAATAATCATGTAGCAGCTTTCTTTTAAAGTAATGAAACATATGGTGCTCAATTTATTACTGAAATAACTTCCATAGTAACTTGAAAACAAAATTCTCTTATTTTTATATGATTAGATCTTTTAATCTTTAGAAGCCAAAGTCATTGATTAAATACTAGTAGGTGATTTTGCCTTTTTTTTTTTTTTTTTTTGAGGGTAAAGTCTGCTGTTTGAACAGGCAAACTGGCAGAGTATTATCTGCTCCTTCTTTGGGAATAATACACTGCTTATCTTATCTGACCCATGACCTAATGTCACAGTGACCTAGTGCTGTGAAACTAAGGTATCACACACCTCATATATTCTGTACTGAGACTAAGTTCATATCGAGCTTCCTCCTGATACCATAAACCCGTCTGATACTCTGATACCAGATAGTGATGATCCAGATCCATCGTGTTCTTGCAGTGGTTCTAGGGTATAAGTCACTAAGGTGAAAGTCTTTAAAACAGAAAAAAATAATCATCATTATATTGGCTTCTGGGGGAAAAAAAAGTCAATGTTTTCCACTTGATACATAAAGAATCTTGTATGTTTTGGGTGGATCCACAAAGTAAGTAGCAATTTTGAGAATTCATTATGTATTTGTACAAATCCACAGTTAAAAAAAGTAAGCCTAGTTCCTTTCTCAGGAGAGTCTGAAATTTTTCAGCCGCAATGTATTTAGCCTGAAGTAAGAAAAAGAAAGTACTGGGAATATTCTTCTTTCTAAGATTCTCCCACCAAAGACTCAGGTCTTGTTCCTCTGAGAGCAGAGAACCCTTACATGGGATTGCAGAGGATAATGGGCCTATTTCTGAAGCGGAAGCTTGTTTATGTGGTCACAGCACCTCCTGCGAAAGTGCTGTTGAAGTCCAATCTGCTAAATCAGGCGTGTTCCCTCTTCCTGCCATCCATCCTAAGGTCCATGAGGTGGCCTGGGATCTCCTCACCTCCTTACTGCAGTATCCAGGTTTTATACAGACTACATTGGAATAAATATTACACTAGTGTTTTTTCCCTCTGCATAGGTTACTAGCTACGATATCTCTAATCAAGCACTCAATTACAACCAGTACCTCAGCCTATAATAGAACAATATTTAAAGCAGTGCACAGAGCTCTCCACCATCCTATATATGCAGTCACCTTTTTATCCTCAAAGTGACAGACGAGGAGACATGATAAGGGTCAATTCCAGGGCTACCTGTTTTTTGGTCAGTATCAATGCCACAGCAGCTAATCACTCTGTGACCATGAAGTCTAAGTTAGGGTTAAGATAAACTTGGAGGAGTTATCTTCTAGTGCAATAGAATTACATAGCAAACACCACTCCTCAAATATGACGTCATTCAAATCTCAGATGGCAAACTGTCTAACATTTAACCCTACTGAATAACTTGGGAAATAGTATATACAGAAATGGGGTGGGGTGGAAATCCAGAAGCCACTTAATCAGTGTACTGACTGATAGCGACAACGGTGGACTGTTAGGCTTCAGAATGTGTTTTTCATATTTGAATGAAAATAAAACCCTTTGAACACCTTAGTAAAGCTAAGTCATAGAGAAATTATTTGGTTTCAGTTTGAGAATTTTGGAATTGGTTTACACACTCTTCCTCCCTTTTTCTTAACTTCATTCTTTTCTTTGGAGAGGACAGGAAAATCCATGCTAGGTGTCAGGAACAGTCCCACTGACTACTTCACTGAAGTGCACAAAGATGTGGCTTTGCCTTATCAGTGTATAGTAATGAAAAACAAATTTATCAAAACAAAACTCTACAGCTATACTATAAATCTAACAAACAGCATCTTCCAAATCATGCATACTCCAAAAGCTGGACAAAATAGAAATAGCCTTTCTATCTTTTTCATTTTTGCAAACCTTGTATCCAATTCCCACAGTTATCACTCCATTGGTGGTGTGCCAGCATCAAACTGGAATAGCAGCAGGGAATTGGCCCTGTTGGTTTCTTTCTAGTAAAAGGTACAGAAGTCAAAAAAAAAAAATCACCTTTTAAAGTAACAAAATCCCTTTGTAAATGTACTAGAATTTGCATATGGCAATTTAACCCAACCCAGAACACATTCTCATTCATTAGACAATGTCAAGAGTCTCTGGTGAGAATATCAAACATTATCTTGGAGGCTATGCTACAACAGCAAATGCTGAATATTTTGAGAAAACAATTCAAGGAGTGAATATTAAATATGACATAGGTGTGAAAATTTTTAAATAATTTTTTAAGTAACGTTCCTTCATCTTTAGAAATGAGGAAAACTGAAGGCTTAGCCAACTGATTATATCTACTTTAAGCAGCTATGGTTGCTTGGGAGCTGTTTTGCTAATCCCTGCTTTGTCGTTAGGCTATATATTAGCAGGATGAAAATGGCATCACTGCACTGTAACTCAGCAATATGAATACAGAACAAGGAGAGCACAGAGCTATCGGCAGCAGTACAACAGCAGATAATAAGACTCTGTTACTCAAGCAGAATGTGTTATGTAAAGACAATTGCAGTGTAGAAGCAATAGCTCTAATCAGGTTAATTAGGCTGTATTCATGTTTCATTTATGGTGCAAGTGCCCTGTAAATTCAAAGCAGTCTACCTCATCGTATTGCACTCCTTATACAGCCATCACGCTCTCTGTAGCACTCAACATCTTAAATTTTCTTCCTTAAAAAAAAAAGAAACCAAGATTTTTCCCATTGCTTTTTAAGAAGTCCTTTTCTCCATTGTTTATAGCTAAAAAAAAAAAGAAGTTAAAAAAGGCAAATATCCAGGTTGTGTATAAAGCCTATGCTCATATTAAAGTTCCTTCCTTTGCAACTAATTTCGGCACTTGAAAGTTGTTTGTGGAGGGCCTGTTTAATTGCATTTTATATTTTTCATGCATTTTCCTGCTCACTGTTATGATATGTTGAATGTTTAAAAAAAATCATCTTGGCTTTAAAAAAGTGTGGCTCTCACCTTTTCTCCTTTTATCCATTTCCTTAAAGTGATAGATTGCCTGTTTATTCCCTCAAAGCTAGCTGGAAGGATGTGTCTGCTTCGGAGAATGGATGAGAGCCCAGTGCTGTGACCCTCAAACTCTAGCTGTGTCTCCTCTCCACTTACTGAATTTATTAGGTTGTCCCTTTAAAGTAATAATGGGTACAACAATTCTGAGATCACTTTCTCCTCACTGCTAAAAAAACAAGCCAGGGTAGAGAGCAGCTATTAAAAAGTGAGAGGACATGCTGCAGATGAATAAAACACGGCAGCCTGCACAGTCTTAATTATTTTAGCTAACTGTCTAGCAATCAGCTAGACAAGCTGCTCGCAAGCTTAGACTCAGCATTCCCCTTTAAAAAAAGAAATGCAGTATTTTCACTACCCAGTTAGCACAACTCTGTTCACGTTAAACCTTAATTACAACACCTTTTGTAAGACTTGAAAAATGGCATAGCTCCGCTTTAATACGTGTGTCCCTAAGACATTATTTCAGTATGCTGTTAATAACACTTAAATTATTAGTCTCACTTATAGAGCTGTTTATATGAGGTGTATATATTCTTGTATATACTGTCCTGTGGAAGTGTGGGTAGTTCAGCACAAGAGCACAACAATACTGTTGTAACACCGGTGAGCAGCGCCATAAAAGCAGGGTGATTGAAGAAGAAGAGTTTTGCATGTTCCTGCTTACAGTATCACACTACAACTGTGCATTTGCTCCCGTTCTGGCTGCAGAAAATGCAACTATAAGGCATTTGACAGTACACATGTGCCAGCCAGTGTGAGTCACTGAATTTCAGAGGGACCGCAAATGTGGTACATCTTTTTGTATCTCACAAACTAGTTAGCACCCCTAGAAGAAAGCATCAGGGAAAATCCATGTGCATTTTATTTTTTGGCATCTGAATCACAGCGGACCAACACCCCAATTACCAATCTCTTGTAACGATTCATATGTCTTAGGGCAACAAAGCTGATGATGGGTCTGGAGAACAAGTCTTATAAGGAGCAGCTGCAGGAATTGGGATTGTTTATCCTGGAGATGAGGAGGCTGAGGGCAGACTTTATTGCTCTCTACAGCTCTCTGAAAGGCAGTTGTAGCAAGCTGGGTGTTGGTTTCTTCTCCCTAGCAACAAGTAAAAGGGTGAGAGGAAACGTCTTCAGGTTATGTCAGGGGAGGTTTAGACTGAATATTAGAAACAAATGTCTTTATGGAAAGAGTGGTGAAGCATTGGAACAGGCTGCCCAATGAAGTGGTTGAGTCTCCTTCCCCAGAGCTGTTCAAAAAGCACGTTGGCATGGCCCTCCAGGACTTGGTTTAGTAGGCACAGTGGTATTGGGCTGGCAGTTGAACTTGATCATAGAGGTCTTTTCCAATCTTAATGATTCTATGACTCTATATATTCTGCCATTTTTCACTAGACGTGTTTCATTTTAAGGAAGATCTGACTACCCGTCTAGTTCCCTATCTTTCCATTTATGACAGCAAGCTGTGATGTGAGCATTCTCAACACTTCTGGAGGCATCAGTAGCAAAGGTGCCCAAACAAAACAGCCTTCATTTGACTTCTGCCTTTCCCCTGTTTGTTTGGCCAGCACAGCTGCAGAGAGGTGCAGCAGAGTGGAGGAGTCGCGCAGTTGCAACCCTGATTGCAGCTCAGGTGCATTGGCACCACAATAATAAACTTCATTATTCCTCAGTCAAGTGGCATCACTCCAAGTAAATGAAGTAATCATGAAAGGGGACTGTTTGATGGGGCCTGCGGTAAATATATTCTCAGACCCAAGGGTGGAGGCCTCAGGAGCTGTGCTCAGGTTTCACCCTTCTCCTTCCTCATGAACAGCAACAGCTGAGAAAGACCTTGTTCTCCTCCTGAAGGATGGTGTTTGGCTGCTTGACCATGTGCTTTACTTGCAAGTGTGTCGTACCTTCCACAGTCTAGAGGAAATACCAGATATACATTCCCGAGCTCTCCCTCCTGCTCTGTCAGTAATCCTCATGCCCAGGTGGGTTTTTTATGTGATATTTAATTTACCATTTGACCAACAGAAAAGCTTAAATTCAAAGTAAATGTTAAACACTTGCAAAAAAATATGTATAACTGATGTTTGGGCACAAACTCCTGACTTAGTTTTGCTAAGAATTGGTCTAAAAGTTATTACCACGAGTGGGAAATTCTGGATATATCTTCCTTCCCAAGAGTGGCAGCAGCCAAAGCCCTGTGAGAACCCACTGAGAAGGACTTGACATTCCAAACTCACTGAGGTCCTTCTGGAAATGTAACTTGATTTTTATTAGATTCAACTCATAAACAGAGAAATTAATTTCCCTCCTGTTTTCATAGTATAAAACTTGACAACTAGCCAGAAGCTTATGTGAAGGTCGTACTGACAAGATTTGTCTCCAGAGGTGTGGGTAGCAAGATATGTTTTCAAAGACAGCTATGGTAGATACCATGAAAAGACAGTTTCTCGTTGCATATCTATGAGCTCTATGGTATCTCAATCCTAAATCTATGAAATCAATCATAAATTCTCCTCTAAAAGTAGAGTTTCAATGTGACAGGGCAATGTATGCCTCCAAAGCTGTGACCCTTAGAAAAAGCAGATTATTAGAAGACTGAAGACACAACTGGAGAAAAGCTAAATTGTTTCAGTTATGACTGAACAACTATTTTTATTTCATATGAAGTTTTAATTATGATTTTACTATACAAGTACAATGTGGAGAAATTGGGGAAAAATACAAAGCAAGGTATTTTAAAAATTAAATCTATATTTCATATAGTAAGTAAGTTAGTTGAAAACATGAGGTGATTTGAAGTTGTCAGCATCCATGACCTGAGAAATGTTTATTTTTTGATTGATCAGTACACATTCTAAAATGCCCTTATTTGTCAAACTAACATGCCAAAAGAAACATGTGATAGCTCATTCCTTTATATAAGAGAATCCAGCGTGTTCACCTTTACTTTATCCCCATCATGAGGGGCTTGATATTTGCCCTGGTTTTAACCCTGGTTGGTAAGTAACTTTTCTGCTTTGGTAAATTTAAAACGGATTCAGGAGAAGGCTTCAGAAGCTAAATATAGTTCATTTACAACAAGAACTGTAACATTTTATAGAAAAAATTTTTATGACAAATTTTTTGGGGTTTAGGGAAAAAAAGCCTTTTGGCTATGTGCTGAACTAGAAGTAAAGTTAATTAGAAAGAGTTATGCCATATGTACAAGCCTTTCATCCTAAAATACATTAAGACTTTGGGTTGTTTCTTTTTCTTACTTTGTCGTTTCATTACTCTTTTTTTTTTTTTTTTTTTTGTCCTTCTCTTTCAGGGAGTCAGCATCTTAATTACCGTAAGTAATTTTCCTATCAGCTAATATAATTATAATAAGTGAAATTTAGAATAGAATCTGAAAAGTATATCAATGTTTAATATAATTTTACAACAGCTAATTTTGTTCAGGTACAATACAAAAATGAACAAATTCATCTTTTTTTGTTTCATGCATTCTAAAATAGGTACTTCAGTATGTTCTGTACAGTTTCTGTAATGTTTTATGTGAACCATTTCTTTGCAGAACCTGATTTCAGTGAAGACAAGGTTTATATGTTTGATTATGAAAGCGTGCTTCTCAGTGGACTTCCAGAGAAAGGATTTGCAAGAGCTGGAATAAGGATAAATAGTAAAGTGGAAATTAGTAGTATTGAGCCAAAACTTTGTCTTATTAGGGTAAGAAAATGTATTGCATTTGAAAGGTAACATTTTCTTCATATTTGACTCCTTTTTTAAGCTTTTGGGAAGTAATTAAGTTTCATCATATGTTATGCTTACCCAGGGAGAATGTAACTAACACTATTACTTCTTACGTAGTGCCCTAAATTCTATTTGCACTTTGCCAGGTAATTCTCAGCTCAAGCCAACCTTAGGCTTGAAGGATTTCTTCTGCTTTGTGGCCAGGGAGACAATGGAATGTAATTAGAAGTGCCCAATAATTTATTACTGGATCAATCCAATTGTTCCAAACTGTACAACCTAGGATTATTTAATCAACTGATTTTGTAACCAGCAAATGAAAGGCAATGAAACATACGACAGTAGCTGGATATGATTCAATATTTAGCATAATTAATGTCATCTGGTGGATTCTTTTTCTACAGAGTCCCAAATGACATTCTTTGTCACCCTCAGTTGTATATTTTTACTGCATGCTGAGTAATTACTAGGAGTTTTGATTATGTGAAAATCACTTTACCTTTAACAGAAGCCTATACGTGCTTCTAATGAATGTATTGAAATGCACCCCTCAATTGCTTTACACAAACTCCACTTAGTCTTCTGTATGTGTGGAAGGAAAAATGATCTTTTTAAAAGCTTTTATTTAGCAAATTGAAAAGTGCAGATTAAAAAGACTGGTGACTTTCTGATAAATGCTTGTAAACGCTGTAGACTTCCAGCCTGAATTGTCTTCCATTATAAGGTATTTTTATAAATTCAGATTATAATAGCTCTAGGCAGGAAACATTGTTTTTCCATGATCTTTGCAAATGGTTGGATTTTTTTGGAAAAAAACCAAAAAACCCAAGGAAAATAAGAGCTATACATCCTCACTGGTGAGGAGGAGGCTTCCTTGGTGGAAAGGAGGCAGAAACAGTCCTGTCTTTGGCCCACAACCTACTCCATTCCTGCCAAAACATCTCTTGGTGTGCCAAGGTGAGTCTTCACCAAAACTGCCATTCCCCGAAACCTTCTAAAATGCCCTAATGCATTGGGGAAAGGGTTTCTTTTCAAACCTCAATACAGGAAGAATTTCAGGTAAGAAAAAGAAGAGACTAGAAAACAATCACAAGATTTTGTGGCAAGTTCTAAGTGAAAGGTAATGATGCATTTATTCCATTCTGCTCTGGGAAGTTTATTTTGCTGCTGTTATATTTAAATTAGGCAGTTTGGAGGTATGGTTCAGGGAATTAATCTTTCATCTGTAGCCTCCTAGTTCGCATTCAGCCCAAGCAAAAAGCTGCGCTCCCGGAGCGGTTTCCAGCTGACAATTTTTTTCATCGCAAACCCACAAGTAAGAATTGCCAGCTGTGTTCAAAACCTTGCAGACTGCGTAAGTCCTGCCTGGGCCCTGAGGGCTGGGGAAAACTACCTCACCCTGACCCTGCAGAGCAGTCCCAAACCTGCCCGTGTGCAATATGCCAGGAGCATGTCCAAGAGGCAGCATGAGGGATTTGCTCGGTAACAGCTTCCTCTGTAAGCTTCACTTACTGGGGTTGGCAGTGATCTCCACCAACAATAACAAAAATAAATATGAAAGCGCAGTCTCCAGTGATTTGTTGGATGAGGATTTAGTTCGTGTGGCTTTTTGAGAAATTAATCCATGTCTTGCATCGCATCGCCAGCCTGAGGTGGCGGAGAGAAGTCTCTTTAAGTTGTCAAAATACATAGAAGGGAAGGGTCCTCTGAGAAACTAAGCTAAACATGCCCTGTTCCCACGGGGCAGGAATCATTCGAGCTATGCAGAGCTTAGCACAACTTTCTACTTACTTGGATGTGCCCCATGTTGAGGCTGGAGAATGAAGTGAAGAGCAGGGCTGGTCGACAATGCCTGAGCCTTTGGCTCCATGGCAAAACACATAGGGAAGGACAATTTTTGTAATCCGCTCTCCTCTGCTCAGACTAATTACGACTATCTGGCTGGCCCAGCAGCCACATTGTTATTAGTTTCTGACTGCTATCTGTGTTCTGTGACCCCAGTGAGGGAGACGACAGAGTTCACAACAGGAGTTAATGATGCTTTTTACAACATTAACTTCCTCCTGCAATTTCCTGCAGATCTTTCATGCTACTTTTGGGTAATAACCTGCTTCGTGTGGCTCTTCTCTGGCTCATTTCTTCATACAAGTCTACCTTTGGCAATATGGATTATCTATGAAACAGAAAAGAGTGCAGCGTCTGTGGAAATGTCACATCATTTCCATTACTTTCTTTCCTTTTATATATGGAAATATGAATATCAATACTGGCAGTGTTAAATGACAATATTTAAGTTTTCCCTTTGAAGAGGCTTTGTCTTCTTTAAAAGTGCTTTTTTTTTCATGTGAGTAAAGCTCTAGATCTTTATGTGCATTGAAAAAAAAGTTAACTGAAAAAATTAAAGAGGTATTATGTTCCCTCTTTGTTCTAGGTACACTCAATCGAAGCAGCAGAATACAATGGTGTCTGGCCTACAAGCTCATTCTCTCGATCACTCAAGCTGACCCAGGTACTAACCGGGCAACTTCGCACTCCTATCAAGTTCGAGTACAGCAATGGCCACGTTGGAAGCCTTATGGCTCCTGATTCTGTCTCGGATGATGCTCTTAACATCTACAGAGGGATTTTGCATTTGCTGGAGCTAAGTTTAAAGAAGATGCAGCATTCATACAGCTTACAGGAGGTGAGCTTTTTGTTTTGGCCGTTGTCATTGCTTTCTTACTGAATAAACCTTCTTCTACTGCATTTTCTGAATTTATCTTTGACATAACCTTCACTAACAAGAAACACCTAACCTTGGGAAATCATGATTAAGTTGCTCTTATGAGACAATATTTGATAGAGCTCTAGCCAAACAGGACAACAGAATAGCAGAATTTTTAATCTGGCTGATTAAAGTATTTCAGAAAACGTATTTGCAATATTAGACCCTTAGAAAATCTGCGTTGTGATTCTAGAGAAAGTAAACTCCTGTGAAAACAGAAGCCTACATAAAATTTGAATACTGTATTAAAACAAGCTTTAACATACAGCACAATATTAAAGCTAAAATAACAGTAATTTGACTTTTCTACCAATCATATATACTTTAATCTCTTCTAGCTACTCTTTAGGAGGAAAACAGTGCATCTGCCATGACATTACTGTAATAGCTTTGACAGTTGCAGTTGATGCTCTATTGGAATTTCCACTGTTTTTCAGGTTTTAATATCTTAGTCGAGGTGAATCATCTGATATTCTATTCAGCACAGAAATTGCAATGTGTTTAGTTTTTGCAAAACCATATTTACATTGATTAGACTACATTCAATTCAGACATCAGCAAAAACCTTGAAATTATTATACTTTCATGTTATTTTATTGAAAATGCAGACCGGAGTAACTTTAATTTTTTTAAAAATGTATCTTTATGTAAGTAGAGTTGTTTCTGGGAAAGGAATTACATGATTTAATATTTTCAAGCTGCTGGTTGCACATAAAAACTCAGGTGGTGGTGTCACATATTCTGCAGCAGTATTTTCTTTTATCTAGTTTTACATCTTCATTCTTTCTAATTCAGTTAGCAATATGTCCTAATCTTGCTGCTGAGCAATATATGTGACTTCACTTCCTAGAATTGTTTCCAAGTTTTCTTTGGTTTTCTCAGACAGTAACTGATTAACAAACATTGGCACCCTTGCTTGACAATCTCAAGTCACTCTTTAAAGGAAGATGAGAGTTATTAGGACCTGCAGGAAGGTTTAAAGGACTAACCTGGGAAAGTCCATACCACATCCCACAGGGTGCAGTGTGAAGGCATCTGAGCTAGCCGTGAACTGCACACAGCTAAAAAGCTGAGCTAGGGAGGAGTCTGCTTCATCCCACTGACCCTGATGGGCTGGACATTCCCATTTTTAAAGTCGAGATATCTTACCACACCCTACAGTCAGCAGAGGAGTCCCACATCTATATTTATAGAGTACAAATCTTTTAAAAAGCTTGAGCTATTCTTATTTCTAGCCCTTACCAAAGACACAGTGGGTGTATTCTTCAGGAATACTGTTAAGCCAAAGATGAAGTGGGTATGTCTTGCCTTGCAGCCACCGCATCACCATTTTGGTGTTCTGACATAGCCCAGAGCTGCTCTCTGGAGTGGCTATGCTATCAATAACAATAAAAGAAAAAATTGTGGAAATAACCCTTCCTCCTAAAATGCAATCAAATACTTTTCACTCCTAAAATCTCCTCACTGACTGAGGAGATTTAAGAGCTTTTATACATATATATGCTTTGATATATTATTGAAGATCTGAGCTAAAATTGCAAGCTCAAAAAAACCCACAATCAAAACTATCTGTCCTGAAATTCTTTTTAATTATTGCTGTTCATATAGTGACGTATCATCTGATACTGCAAGGCCTGTTCCATTGGTATTTATAAGCTGTCTATAAAAGCAGATTTTAAGGGTAGAATGTCATCTCCAACTTTAAAGTACTTTGTTGTTGAGATTTTATTCTGACTGATCAAATTACTTTGGCACATTTTATGAATATTCCTTAAATCATATTTCATAATCGATAGCTCAAGCTGGAAATTGTTAGTCACCTTTTCTGAGGCTCCAGATCTTGTCTCAGTGAAACATGAGAATTTTAGTTCTCTCAGTGAAACTCTGATTTGGCTTACTGGAAACCTGTACACATGAAAAAGAGATGAAGGCACCAGTCAATTTTGCTTCTGGAGATTATCTCAAATAAAATAAAATTTAAAAAAGCATTAATTACTATTGAGAATTTGGAAAATACAGAATTAACCAGGACAGTCTGTGAGGGTATTTGATGAAGATTTACATAGGGGTGAACTTCTCTGATTGTATTCTCATTTTTGCCAGGCTGGGATTGGAGGTATTTGCAACACAACATATATAATCCAGGAAAACAAGAGAGCAAGCTTAGTCTATGTGACTAAATCCAAGGACCTGAACAGCTGTGAAGAGAAAGTTCAAATGGTCACAGGTTCAGCGTACACTTATCCGTGTCAGTCCTGCCAGCAGGTATTATGTATATGCATTTTATATTTATCTACATGAATTCATTTGGCATCCATGTTATCTCTTGCTTTGTTGCACTTAAAATAAGAGAGGAGTCAGATCTTCTGTATCTGGTTATCAACATTGTCTTTCTGTATGAAAATCAGATCCACAGAGCAGCAGAGGTCTGTGCTGCAGGCTATTATATACTGCAGACACTTCAGCTAGCTTGGACTAGCTGGTTTGGAAACAATTAATTATCAGCATGTGTTAATTCACCTACTCTGCTGAATGAAAAACTGTCAGGATGACCGGTTTCAAGATAGGTACTGCTGCATCTTATTATAATCCTGTTTTTGAAATAAGAAATCATGTGGCTTACACTGCTGTTCTCAGAAAATGTGTCCCCTTCTCAAGGGAATAACCAATTACTTATATTTTGGAAAGGGAAAAAACAGCTAACATTTCTTAGCAGTAAAAGTAATGGAGCCAGGCAGCACACCTGACCTCTCCCATCAAAGTGTGTGCCCAGAATTCACATAAAGCGCTCGTATGGTCAAGGAACAAAACAGCCCTGGGAAGTGGGTTGAAGCGGGTGATGTAATAGCTTCTAGCCACAGAATCTAAAAGTTCAGTGATTTTATGTTTTCTTTATCTTTTTCCTTTTTTACATTCTAAAGAGAAACAAGAATTCCCGAGCCACTGCTACTTACAATTACAAAATTAAATATACACGTAATGAAGCTGTAATTACACAAGCTGATGTTGAGGAAATCCACCAGTTTGCACCCTTCAATGAGATAACAGGAGGAAATGCTATAGTAGAAGCAAGGTACTGTACATATGCCTTTAATTCAGCAACTAAATCAGCATCTGCTCTAACTCCCTAACTGAAATAAGTCTTTTACTTCCACAGCCTATTGTTTGTCAGTATTTAATTCCATGAAATCCCAAACAGTTCATAAAAACAACCTTCTCTTAGTTGTAAGTCAAAAACATGGACATCACTATCCAAATTTTGTTAGCTAAACTTGTCAGGGTTTGACTATTTTATTCCTCAGGAATATTTGATCTATGTCATAAAAGCCAAAACAAATGTAATTCCACCTGAAAAATTGTGAACTAATATATTTTCAGTAAAATACTTTGAGAGACAGTTACTCACTGAAAGAGAGTTCCCCAGAAAATAATAATGCAGTAAGAAACCCTAGAGACTAGTTCACAAGAAACCTAGATAGGACTTTGGATTCCAATATACTTCCTAAGTACAGTGGGCTGCTTGCAAATCTCCCATCAAAACAGTTTCTTGATAGGAAATTGGGTTTTATTGCAAGAAGATTGGCCACAAAGCATATAAAATCTATTTACTTTTCCGCAGCAAATTTTGCATATTTCTTAAGAAAGTGTGGGGCAAAATGAGAGTAAGATTGTCGAAGAAATCAAAACCCTGCTCATTTTTAGCTAAAGCCTTCAAACTTTCAGTGTTTGAAAATTTTTTCACCCTCTTCAAAATCATTACTGAAAACAATTTTTAGTTCCCTGCTCTAGTCATGGCCTCTGTAGCCAGGGCTGCCCTACTGAACAGAGAAGCTTTTATGCATAAATGTTACTGTATAGAAGAAGATATATCTCAGTCCCACTCTAGCTGCTGTAATCTTCCATTGCTCCATTAGCTTCAGCAAGGAACTATTGGTATAATACACATTTTTGGAAACTAACGTCACTAATTTCAATGCATGTCAATAATTCATTGATTATCTCCATTGATAAGATGAGCATGTTCAGTTTGGTTAACCAAAATAAAAGCCAACAAAGGTGAAAGTGGCTTTACTATCTCATTCAGTCAAGCTGAAGATAGGCACAACTGTAGTGCTTTTATCAAATTATAGGTTGTTGTAAGTGAGCAATTAATCTGGAGCCAGTGGACTTCTACTGGCCTAAACTCTCCTTTTGCAAGCCTGCAGAGACCGTCTTCCTTACTGTTTGCCATCAGGTACTGAGCCCCCAGAAAACGTAGTGGTTTTTCCCATTTTCTTTTGCATTGTCCAGCAGAGGGGGCCAAATAGAAGATGACTGGGAAGATGTGGATATATCACCCAAGACCAGAGGGGGGGGAAAAAAAAAAGAGAGAAAGAAAAATCGAACACCAAGGACTTAAAATATTTGGAGCTATGTTTTCAGACCTGTTCAGCATAAGCCTCATGCAGCCAAGAGAGGTTTTACTATTGTTTCACCATTTTAATCTTATACTTAGTATTCATTCGCTCTTCTCTTTGGAGTATAACATTTTCCCATCTATTCTAGGCAGATATATCTCTTCCCAAAATGATGAAGATGAAGGCATAATAGATTCATCATGTTCTGGAAGGGGGAGTTAAATCTGTCCAAGTGTACCTGGCATTATACTTACTGACCCAAATGCCCTTTCAATAATATTGTATAAAATTTCAAGAGAGAAAAAGTCTCTGCTGATTCTGTAGTAATTTCTATTCAAATTCTACTGGCTTGTCTGCAAAGCAGTTATATGCTATTTTCTGCAGCAATTCCCTGTAATCCATATGGAAGGAGTGGATAGAAATGATACAGAAGATCATCAAAGAGATTCCAGAATAAACACACCAATTTTCTACAAAGATTTTGAGATATTGTTTAGCACAACGATATTGCTTTTGGAACGTTTTCAGTTGTTCAGTGCAAATGCATAACTTTATTATTGTGTCCTAAATGACCTATATTAAATATAATTGGCAGGATAGGATGCATCCTTTTAGCAGAAAATATAGCAAGGATATAAAATGTTTACAAAGACAGTCTCTCATTGGAATTATTCTTAATAACAAAGGATAAAGGTTTGATACTCTTTGAAAAGGTTCCAAAAACTTGAGTACTAATCCTGAATTCATCTGGCCCCCCTTGTTTGGGAAATCCAATTTGAAACTTCATGAGAATCTTTTCTCTTCTGCAGTCCCCAGGACGTTTATACTGCCAGGCAAAATGGGGAGGAAATTGTAACAGTGCAAGTAAAAAGATTGTAGCATTTCTTATTGGATCTAACAATTTTCAGTTCCTTTTGTAGCTTCCAGGAGGCACAGAAGCGTGAGACCTTTTATGAACTTCTTAAAAGGCTTAAATTAGGTGATAATTTCTAAAAAACTTTCCCCATCAGTTATTTTTCTCTAGTCCCTAATTTACTCCTTAAGACACAACACACAGTTCCTGTGATATTCAGTCCATAGCTTCTCACCTCCCACTTCTTCCTTAAATTCTCAAGCCATATTATTCCCAAAGCAAGGCAAAGGCTGGCTGCAATCTGTGCCCTGTTTTCTAACTGCACATCATCTCAGAGTAGAGTTCTGAGCATCATATACAAATTTATCTGTTTGTAAATACCCAATAACAAAACCCTTTTGAAACAACTGTTGTTCTATTTCAATGCAAGGAGGCAGAAACACTGTTGTCTTTTTAGTTTGTGCTTTGTGTTTCATGATGTTATCTCCCTGGGTTCCTCCATTCTAGACAGAAACTTGCTTTGACTGACGTGCAAAAGTACATCGCAGAGGTCCCACCAAAAGAATTCCAGAATCGGGGGTCACTTCAATACCAGTTTGGCAGTGAATTGCTCCAGCTTCCTATCCACTTATTCAAAATAAAAAATGTGGAAAGCCAGGTAAAATTCAGCTACTGGATTGACCCTTTGTTGGGGTTGCAGTCCACGTGTGTGAAAAAAAAATGTGTGAGCTTCATGATTTTAATCTTCCTGCAGATAGAGGAAAGTCTGCAAGACCTAGTAGAGACCACATCTGAACAGCTTCCCAGTGATGCACCAGCAAAAGCCCTCAAGCTTCTGCACCTTTTCCGTGCAGCAAATGAGGAGGATTACGAGTCAGTGTGGAAGCAGTTCTCCAGTCAGCCAGTGTACAGGTACAAGCAATACAAATAGTGGTTCTTCTGCTGATAAACTCTGCTGGAGACCATCTGGAATGATTGTATTCAAATGCAGATCTGGAAAATAGTCCTTGCCTTTCCCATTACAGGCACTACATTTTGGATATTATTCCTGCAGTTGCCAGTCACCGTGCTCTCAGGTTCCTGAGACAGAAAATGGAAAAGCAAGAAATTACCAACTGGGAAGCAGCTCAGGCGGTGCTTGTGGCTCTGCACTCAAGCTCACCAACTCGGGAAGTGATGGAGGAAGCAACAGTAGGATTCTCTAAACATTCTTAAATCACTGTCTACTGATATTGACATCTGTTTTATTTATTCCTTTGGAAAAAATGCAAGAGTTCTGAAAATATAAAGGTTTTATACAGTGAAGCTGAACATAGTTTGTTTCTTGACTGTCTTAAGGGGAGGAGAATTCAAATCAAAAGGGCAAAAATGAATCCAGAATGAAACAGGGAAGAACGACCAAAACACCTCCCAGTGACAAAGGTTATTGCTGTAAACAGTGAGTCCTAGTGTCCCTTTGCCCAGATGTATGTTATGGTTACATCAGATTAGATCCCTGTGTATCTACGGAGGCTAGTTACTTGTTATATCCTGTGTTCTTCCTGATTGACCTAGCCGGATGGGTGTAAATTTGAACAGATCTGTCAGACTCCAGGAAATTATGCCAATGTGGGGCCCACATAGGATAAAGTCTAATGATTTTTACAAATTTTTCCTCTTCTGCAGGGTCTCTATCTAGCCTCAGATGCAGGAATTTCTCTTCTTGCTATAGATAGAGACCACATATCTAGTAAGAATGAGAGTGGTCTGGCTTGGAAGGGATCTTAAAGACCCATGCCACAGACAGGGACACCTCCCACTGGATCAGGTTGCACAGTGCCCCATCCAGCCTGACCTCCAGGAATGGGGCAGTCACAACTTCTCTGGGCAATCTGTGCCAGTGTCTCACCACTCCAGAAGAAATCACTTTTTCTTAATACCTAATCTAAATCTCCTTTCTTTCATCTTAAAACCATTCCTGCTTGTCCTTTCCCTTCAATCCCTGATCAAAAGGCGCCCTCTCCATCTTTCCTGGAGGCCCCCTTTAAGTACTGGAAGGCTTCTATGAGATCTCCCCAGAGCCTTCTGTTCTCTAGGCTGAAAAAAGCCCAGCTCTCTCAGCCTGTCATATCTCAGGCTAGAGTTTTGTCCTCTGTGAAAGCCATCAAAACCCTGGCTGTTATGGTGCGGTAATGCTCAGCTTCCCACTGAAGGAAGCAGTGGGCTGGCGTCTCCTGTCAGCTTCTACGTTTATGGGGAAAATTCCTGTCTGCTCAAAGTGCTGAGGTCCATTCATGACATATCTCAATTTTTTTTATACCCATAGCTACGGCAATTATAAAACAATGATTAAAGTTTCTTGAATAAAACGTGGTTTTCCATTCCATAACTGGGTGATTTCCTCCCTTTGGATTACAGCCTATGCCAAATGTAAATCTGAAACGCTATAAAAGCAACAGATCTGCCTTCCAGATGTTACTTGGAATTACTTTACAATTACATTTTCAAATATATTAATATCCACTGATTAACTATAAATCCATTGATAGAAAAATATCAAAAGCCTGGTTTTGCCTTGTGCTTGGCAGAAAAATAATTTTAATATTACTGCTCTTCATTAACGGTGCTAATGAACAACTGCTTTCTCCCCAGCTCATTGTGAAAAAACATTGCCCACGCTCAAGTACTGTGCTTGGAAAGATTTGCCATCTCAGCTATGCATCAATGTGCCACAAACAGTGCTCTTCATCAGGCTCCTGCTCTGAATGTCTCCAGGTAACCACGTTGTTATTTATTGTTTTGAAGAAAAATTAAACCTTGAGTTCCTTCTTCATTATTCAGAAACCTGTATTTCACTTCGCTATAGTGTTTCTTTTTGCAGGAAAGAACCCCAGTTGGTTAAATACAGCATTTTTATCTTTAGATTAACACATGAGAGAGAGTGAGAGGAAGAAGCATATAATTCATAGCGCATTCTACCTGAGTGTCTGAGTGCTTTATTGCCAATTATTAATGAAATCCTATGGCACTGCTCTGAAACGCTTTAAATATAGGTACTTATATATACTTATAAATAAACTAAGTGACACAAAAGCCCAGTTTTTTGCCCAAAGTCATTTAGCCCAGCCATTCCTCAGCCAGAAGCAGAGCCCAGCCATCCACGTGGACTATAAGCCTTCAATAATTGTCATACCCTTCCTGTTTTGCGCTGTTTTTAATTAGTGGGCCTGAAAATAGTGTAGGTGGGCCATAATAGCATTTCCTCATTCTAGAGACCCGTGTCATGGTTTACAGAGGTCGTGCTCCCCAGCTAGTGATAGAGAGGAAGAGAAAAATAGGTGTTTTCAGTCTTTGATATTGGTCTGTCCACCATCTCCAGTAGAACAGGGTGTTCCAAACACATTGTGCACCTGGCATGATTATTTTCTTGTAGTATACAGGCATGATTGACATTCCTACCTGTGTCTTCTTGTGTTATGAGTGTCACCAATGCTCTTGAGCAAATTAAATCTAAACCCAGTGCCAACGAATGGAAATTCTTTGCTGAAGCAAATGACTGTACAAGTTTATTCAATAGGTTTTAAATGTTCATTCATTTGATCAGTAATATCAAATGGACTTTTTCTGCACCATCAGTGGATCTCAAATGTGCTATTTTGAAGCATGGGAATGGTATTGAAATTACTCTCTAACATCTCAGGGTTTCTTTTTTAGAGACGCTTTTTAGCACTGAAAACAGTTTTCTATTTGGATTTAGTTCTTTCCTCATATTCACCCCCAGACAAGTATTTCTAATCTTGCCAAGTAAATGTAAGCATGAACCACATGCTTACAATGAAAGCTGTAAAATGGCTCAATGATCCCCTTGCCAGCTATTAATCCACAATAAAAAGCGTCTGTCGCAGCTGAAGTTAAGGACACAACTGTCATATCTTCAGAAATCTTATATAAAAGTCTGAAGAACTCAACTGTATCTGCATTTTTGCATCTTTTTTCAACTACTAGACAGAGATATTCGAAAAGCATTACTGCAGGGTTCCCAACTCACCCTGAAGGGCAATGGAAACTAGCTCCTAATCTTTTCTTTTTCCTTTAAAAATCTTACTGGATAACTTTAAGGCACAATGATGAAGAAGCTGTTCATTGCAGCTTTCTTGGCTATGCTTGTTCTATGAATAAATGTCCTATTCATGAGGACAAAAAGAATTTTAAAATATTTAAAATAAGTGAATTGAACAAACTGAAATTATCAAAGTCAAACCTCAGAATAGGCTGGAGGGATGGAATATAGATAAGAGATAGAATTTAACTCAACAGAAGATTTGTTTTCTTTTTTTAGCTACTTCATGGCTTTGCAGGAGAGGCATTGAGCAAGTCTAGCACAGAAGAAATTTCCCTGGCTTTGAAAGCCCTTGGGAATGTGGGACATCCAGCCAGCATCAAGCACATCAAGAAGTTTTTGCCGGGATACGCACCCAGTGCCTCAGATCTGCCACTCAAGGTCCATGCGACTGCTGTGATGGCCCTGAAAAACATAGGCATGAAAGACCCAAAAATGGTAAGGAAACAAAGCTGCCTCCTTTGCACTTATGAGAACCGAACACAAGGCTGCTAATTGATGATCGGTGATGAGGGGAAAGTACACCTTTTGTTCAAATGTAGCGGTAATGTAGATTTTTTAAATACTTAACCACTCCTTAGTTGACGTGTCTTATTCCTTTTGACATTAACCTCTAGTATTTCAGACTGCAACAAAAATCCCATTAAAAGGATACATTCATTACCCTGTTGTTGAAGGCAAATCAGTATTTCCATTGCAAACATTTCTATTCCAAGGACATTAGGAAGAAAGCTAAATTATTGACCGAGATGTGTTTAGTGCTACTTCAGCTTTGGTGTGTGAGAGAACCACAAAACAAGGTTTTCAGAGAATTGACATTTAATACTGAGTGTCACATCTAATCGTAGTACAAGACCAGATCTTATTGTAAATAGATACTAGGGGTTTGCATCCTAATTACAAATTTACAGGCATTGTGTGGGTTTAAGTCATAAACAGAACATTTAATAAATGTGACTTTTGCCCCTGAACAAGATAATGATTAGATATCACATACAATGGTCACACAGGCACACTCGCATCCACCACAGCCATCACTTTACAAGCATTTTCACCTTAAAGCAATTTGCTTCTAAAACTAAACCTTGTAATTTCAAGATTTTTTTCCTCATACTGATTTTTTTTTTGTTTCCTATAAGACTATTCTTAACATGAAAAGTAAAATAAAAGCTTTCATTAACTATTCTCCTACTAATCTGTATCAGTTTTTCCATTATACTCATTTTTTGCATATGACTCGCAGTTTGAGTGCACGTATTGATCCACAGACAATAGTGTGCCAGGGTATGCTTTTAAGCAAGAGAATAAAGAAACAATTTACTAAAGTGCAGGAGCTAGATGGGGAAAAGCAGAGGGGGAGGAGAGAACAGCAAGGGTAGGAATTAGGGTATTTGCTGGGGAAGAAAACAGCCAGGTTGGTGTTTGACAACAGTGCTGTGTATCTGATTGTCCTTTGGCCCAGCTTTCCACACGTGACGCAGACCACCCATTTTCTATGCATTTTCTTTGGAGAAAATTGATCTGGAGCAATCTGACTGCGGACAGATTTTCCATTGCTCAAAACCCAGTTTAATGCCTGGTTTGCAGGTAGCTACACACCTACCTTTGCATTAAACAGACTTAATGCATGGTCTGTCTTTTTTTATTGTTTAATTTGAAAAAAGTAGTTACATTTAGAAAGAGGCTGCTGCCTCCACGCCACTTTTACCTTGGTATCTTATAATTGGCATACACAAATTAACAAAACCAATGAAGGTTATTTCCTAAGTCTGTTGAAGTTTTCTGGATCAGTCTTCTCATTAGAGAGCATGGATATGCCCTGTCCCAGACAGGACAGGGCTGTGCAGGACCATAACACCAGAATGGTGTTACACCGCCCACATCCATTTGGAAGCACTGGGGTCAAAGGCTTCAGTGCAGCTCATGGAAAGTTGGAAGTTTCCAGTGCAAAATTAGTCTTGATATTTAATATTGCCGGAGTCAAATGCATTGGTCACAAGCAGTACTGTGGAAATTACGTTTGTTGCACAAACTTTCAATTTAAAACTGCCTACATGACGTAGAAATTTCTGCTATTAAACTGTTTTTTATTCTAGCAGCAAGGACTCCGGGAGATCAAATGTTTAGAAATAATGCATACACTTATGGGTAGGGATAAGTGATCACTGAAACCACTTCTCAGGTACGTGATGGATCCGTGAAATCTCTTTTACCTAGAGTGGTTATGCTACAGATAAATTTTGCTGCAGCTCAAAAGGGGATAATATATTTGATGTAGAAGTTATCCAGTGAAGTTGCTTGGCTTTGTTTGTGTAGGAAGTTGGACTACTTTAGCATAATGCTCCTTACAGCCCTCAGACGATGGAAATGGGAACACTAAGGCCATAGTAATTAAAAAGTAAAAAACTTTACTGCCCTAGTGATGAAGAGCTTGTTCACTGATGATGAATGGTTATTAGCAAAACATACAAACGTACTGTAAATTTGAATGTATCTATTATTTTCAGGTCCAATCTCTAACCCTTGAGATTTTCCTGAATCACAAAATCCATCCTCGAGTCCGAATGGTAGCTGCAGTGGTTTTGCTTGAAACCAAGCCAGGTCTTCCAATACTGATGACATTAGCTGATGCTGTGCTAAAAGAACCTAGCATGCAAGTGGCAAGCTTCATCTACTCTCATTTGAGGGCTCTGGGTAGAAGCACAGCTCCAGATCTTCAAGTGATGTAAGGAAAATTTGGATCCCATCCCTAGATAAAAAACTTGTTGCAAATGAATTAAGATGTTAATGTGCTCACTGTATTTTTTCAGGGCTTCTGCCTGCAGAATGGCTGTCAGGTTATTAAGTCCCAAATTCGACAGATCTGGGTATCAGTTCAGCAAGGTTTTCCGCTTCAGTATGTTTAAAGGTAAGATTCAGAAGATTTTGTAGAGAAATTCCTACAGGTCAATGTGTGGGAAAAATCATACAGGATCAGAACCCAGTTCTCCTAGCCAGCTGGTTAGCTGCATGTTGTTCCTCCATATTCTATATTCAGTGAAAAAAAAATATAAAAATCTCAGGCTCTCCAGTTGGAGTGTGGTTAGGTCCCTGTGTGTTTCTTCTTGTACACTGCCAGCATGAAATTACCAGAGGGCTTGTGGGGCTCTAATCCCCCATTTTCATTAACCAGTGAGGCACATGCTCCTGTATCAAATGCCATAGTCTCAGTGGTGCTTAACAATTTCATACCATTGTTCAGCACCAAACAAACAGAAGGGACCTAAATTACTGCTGAAGTGGATTAATTTCTGCTGGTGCTGAACACCTATAACTCTTGCTGAATTCAAATGTGATGCTAAATACTCTTCACCCCAACAGTAATGCCCAGTGAAACAGCAAACTCTGAAAATAGTCAGATGATGCAATTGATTGCACCTCTGAGCAGCTAACTCAGGGTTATTGTTTAAAGATTTTTTTTCTTGCACCTTCTTACCAGGATTTTTTACTGGAAGAGCAAACCCACACGTGGGATCTGGAAGCTGATCTGTTACAACAGTGGGAGTTGCACATAAAAATGTAGTCAGAACAGGGAGGACCAGATTAAAATACAGCTCTTGCTGGGCCAAATTGTAGCTATTTCCATTTTCCATGTATATTATTTTTCTCAGTAGAGGTTTTTTAAGCAACTCCCCTATGTAAATGACCATGACAGCCTCAGTGATTTGGCATATGGAGCTGGCAGACTAGGGAGATTATATCTACAAACACAGACTCCTTACACATGCTGTTTATCTAGGAGGACTTGGATGTTTCTAGCACTTTTGTTATTCACTGGTACATGTAAAGATTCTTTTCAAAGTAATCAATAGAAAAAGAGACTCTGGAATGTCTACACAGTGCTACGTGTACTTCTGCCTTCTTTTCAGAGGAGAGGTGTGGCTTGAAAGACCTTTGTAGATCTTATTGTTGCCCTGCCCCTGTTTCATGGTTTTTACATGACCATTTAGTGTGCTCTATAATGAAAAACAGATATAATACATACTACAGTAATATATGATACTCATGCATGTTGCCTCAGAGGCAGAGACAGAGAGTACCCAAAGAAATATAGTCACTGATACACAGTGTGAACTTTTGTAGCACTTAAAATGCATTGAGGGAGAGAGATGTTTTCCAGTAATATGCAGATATGTGTTTCTAGTTTTAGGTACTCATTTTCACTTCTTATTTTTGCTTTCTAAATGAAGGTATCCGAGTTTTCAAACAGTGAGAAAGAAGGGTGCACTAAGCATGAGGGTAGCTGGCAGAGCACTCTGTGAAATGGAATACTTTGCTCTGGCTGTAGCCTTGAAATGCAGCACATCAGAGAATTACTGTTACTTTTTGGTGGAGACCAGTGTCAGAAATTTGGTTACCATGCATATGTAATATTTAAACCTCTCATCCTGAAGAATAAGAAACAAGATCACATGCTAATCTTAGACTTGGATAACCCAGTTAGCTACACGAAGTCAATCCTCTATTACACTGGTGTGGAAGAAGGATCCATCCTCCAGCTTTCTGATTCGATTTGTCACCACTAGCCACAGGTGAAATGTGTTTCAGTGAGTCCATTCTGGAGGAGTTACCATAGTGACAGCTGTAATGCAGTACCTATTTCCCTGCTAAAAACAAAAATGTGCCCTCAGCATCACAGATCTTTGTGGTGCTAGATGCTGAATTTTTAATGACAGGCAATAATATCAGCTGAATCTCTCTCTCATCTGGAATGTGTGACACATGGCCACCACAAATAGTGTTTCATGCTCTACACGCTGCTATTGAAATCAACGGGTTGACCCAGGTTCTGCTCAGTATGCACAGACTCATATAATTAAGTATGTGTACTAATGCTCATAGGTACCAAAGGCTGCTTTCTTTGATCACTGATTTCTCTTTCCCTCTTCCTTGGGGCGAGACGTTTAGTCAGATACATGCAAGTTCCATCACGCTGTCACAATGAAGTGGCTACAGTGCATCATCTCACTGTGGCGGTAGGATGTTTTCATTGGTAAATATTTTCTTAAAGCATTCATGCTATGTAGTGCCTGAGGTGCAGAAAATATCCCTACCTTCTTCAAGTCAATTAATTCTGTATAATTATTAAATCATTTATGAGCAACTCTTCTTATTAAGTAAGTGGAATGGGTTTTTGAACAGTTTTCATGGGTTAGAACACAAAAAATGAGCCTTAACAAATTCACCAAAAGTACCATGCCTCATTGTAGTGTGGAGCCCACATAACAGCTAGGACTGTTCTGCCTTAAGCTCATTCAGAGAAGAACTAATTTTCACATTTCTAAGTCTCAGGTCTGCTCATTAGTAATGTCCCAGTGGGGCATTGCTTTGCTTTTTATTTCCTATAGGATCAGCACTAGAATTCGAGTTTCTGTCACCTCTCCTTGCTATCTGCTGAAGGTTCCCCACTGATTCCTGTGTCACCAATGGGGACACAGTAACATACCTGTACGTTACTTTTGGGAGCTGTTTCTGAACCGTGTATATTGTAAGGAGATAGTGCCCAGCACTCTGGGTAGCACAGGAGCTTCATACAGCAAAGCAGTGAAGGTGATGTGAAATGCCAGTTCATACAGATTTATTAGACTAAGTGGATTGCTCTTCCAACAGACTGTTTCTCAAATACATGAAAAGTTGGAATCTCTCCTAAGAAATTAAAATTAGTCCCAGCAATCTGATACAAAACAACTAGTCACGAGGAATAAATGAGAGGAAAGGACTATCTAGATACCTGTCTGCATGTGCGGATTCAAAAGAGAATGGGAAAGGGTCGACTCATAAGTGAGATGTTATCTGAAATAGAGAGAGTGCCACTAAAGACGTAATACAAGCATGAATATTCATAAAGCCTCACAATTGCGCACCAAACAATTTAACTTTTGGCTATATAATTTATGAGAATTTAGGCACTACTTTTCTGAAAAGAGGTCAAAGACTCACTCCCTCTCACAGTGTTTGAAAATATACTTCCTACTACTCGTCAGTAATTTCTATATAGGGACTGGAATTATTAGTCTTATTATTAGCTTTTCCAGGGCTCTGCAATTACCCTGGCTGTACTGGATTTCCAGAGCTGGTTTCTGATGGTGCTGAGATTTAATCAGTATATGACGCCTATTATTAACATCAGGACAGCATAAATTTAACACAAGGACTCCTAAAATACTTCCTTGTCCTCTAATTAGTGTAAGAAGAGAAGAGAGAGGAGGCTGGACAAAAGGAAGTATGACAGTGATGCCTACATATCATGTCATCCTTGTTCTGCTTGAAACCTAAAGAACCTTAGGAAACATCAGGATTACTTTACAGGACTGTATAGACCTGTGCCAAGAATATAAGCCTGTGTTCTGCAGTGATTACCTGTATCTAAGATTCTAGATGATAAATCTAAAAGTAGAGAAAACAAATAGACTCAAATTATGCTTGCTCAAAGTTCACTCGATAGTTAACAACTACTTAACAATTACTGCATTCTGTGTAAGGAGTTTCAGCATTTGGAACTAGATGTATCAAATTGCCTCTGAGTCATTTGAGAGACAAATCTACACCTCACCATCTGTCCTTACAGGACATCTATATCACTTTCCCTAAACTATTAGCAAAGGATGGCGAATCTGCTTTCATTTCTGATCCCCTTTGTCAAGTTTCCCTAAATGGTATCTCGTAAAAGAATTTCATAAACTGACGTTACAGAATCTGGCCAGATGTAAATTAAATAGCAGAAATAATTGGGAAAGTAGCATAAACACCGTGCAACGAGCAAGAGGCTTGTAATTTTGCTCATTAATAGTTAAAAAAATGCAGAATATTCTGTTTATGACTGTTTATTAACATCAGTTGTATAGCTGGGTTTTCTGGCCTTTCTCATATCATGCTGTATCAGTTGAATTATGCAATTAATTAGATTGATAGAGTCTGCGCAATGTGGCTTTAAAAAACTAACTGTGCTGTGTTTTACTGCTTATTTCTCTTCAGATTTCCTTATGAGTGGACTGGCAGCTAAGTATTTGGTGTTAAATAATGCCGGCAGCTTAATTCCTGCAATGGCAACAACCCAGCTGCGGACACATTTCCTTGGAAGAGTGGCTGATCCTTTGGAGGTAATTGGGCTCATCTGTAATTTGCCCTCTCACCCTCCCTTCTTACAGTCTTCATCTAATTGGCATTTATGCTTTACTTCTTCCCACAGGTGGGAATAACAGTTGAAGGACTGCAGGAGATGTTTGCTAAAGTTTACTCTCCTGACACAGACTGGGAGACTTCCTATGACTTCAGGGAAATCCTGAAAACGGTAAATTTTCAAGGAAAGGGAAATCTCTAAGGTATTACTTCCCCAAATGTTATGACAAATCAAACTTTCTTCCTCTTCTCGTGCAGCTCTCTGACTGGAAAGCATTCTCCAGTGACAAACCTTTTGCATCAGGCTACTTGAAGATGTTTGGCCAAGAGCTGTTCTTTGGAGGAGTTGACAAAACTGCTGTCCAAAATGCATTGCAGGTATCATTTCAAAAACACCAGCGTGAAGGCATCAAAAGCTTTAAAATACTCTTTCTTTCAGACATACTCTTCCTTTTTTTAACTTTTTAATTCAAGAGGGGGGGGTTGTCTTTAGTATTAATCAAGGCAAATAAGGTCAAGCTTTGATCAGGATTAGCTATAATCATTGCTGGCAGACTTTCCCCTGAGGCATAGTTAATGACATGGATCATTATATTCAAGTTCTGCTTATTAGACAAGTTGAACTCTGTAATTGCAGGCATGGTATGGACCTGATGAAAAAATCCCTTCGATAAGGAGAATAATCAGTAGCCTTCAGAGTGGTGTAGGGAGACAGTGGACCAAGGCTTTACTGTCCTCTGAGATCCGTTTTATCGTGCCCACCTGCACTGGCTTCCCAACAGAGACCAGTTTCTATTACTCTTCTATCACAAAAGTGGCAGGAAATGGTAATGTATTTCAAGATTTGAGCAACACAAACATGCTTCTCAGAATTTGATGGGATTTTTAACGCTTTTTTTTTTTTGCTTTCTTTGTAACAGTTCAAGCACAGGTTACACCCTCTCCAAAGTCTGATTTCAGACTGACTGAGTTACTAAATGCCAACATTAGGCTGCGATCCAAAGTGAGTCTAAGGTAAATGTTTAGTGTAAGATAAAATAATTATATTTACAAGTGACAGAGGTCATAAAAATTCAACAGTTGCTTGCTGAATGAACATAATTTTACCCTCTTTCTACCTTTTCAGCATGGCTAAGGAGATGACTTTTGTAATGGGGATCAACACACAGATAATTCAGGCAGGGTTGGAAGCACACACCCAAATGAATGCTCATGTACCAGTGAATGTTTTTGCTGCTGTCCAAATGAAAGAAAAAAGTATCAAAATTGAAATTCCACCATGTAAAGAAGAGACTAACGTAATTACTGTAAGGTAAGACATAGCACTTATTATCTTTCTGTGTAGCAATGCGGAGTCTTCCCAAGTTAAACAAAGCATTTTCCTAGGGGTCCTGTCTTTGACTGGGATATTGGGTAACTGACAGTGAATGGTGTAGTTTATTTATTTTAAATGAAGTGACATATACTAAAGCTTTGCTTGAAAACATGCATTATTTCCTGTGGTCTTCACGTGAAAATCCTCTTTAAGACCATTTCTCAGTTCTTGAGACCTATAAGCTATTTGAAACACAAATGCCATAGAATTTCTATCCCAATACATATATTTGGACTTGAGACGCTAGGTGAGATATAAGCCAGCTGAATCCTATCAGTTATAACAGGTAAGCCACATATATTTGCATCTGATGCCTTGAAGCATTGAGGATTTTGTGTTTCTTGTGTTTTCACCTTGTTTCCCCGTGGCTGCCATTTGGTTTTCTTGCCTGTTAGGTCTACTTGATTTATTATCAGTGCATGCAATTACAATACACTCTGGAAAACTGTTACAGCCAGATGCCAAACAAATGAAAACAGATGGAAATACAAGCACAAAGAGAGGGAGGAAACAGAAAGAGTATGTCCAAGGATTCAGAGTAGTAGACCAAAGCTTAGAAAACCTTCACACACACAGACATGTAAAAATACTGAGAAAGACAAGCTGAAAATTCACTGCAAGGAAAAAGGCATCACTGACAACAGAAATCAGCTAATATACAATCTGCAGAAATGTTAACAAGTTTCTGCTCTAGGAATATCACCGTAACAAAAGAGCTCAGTTTCTTGATCCAGCTGCAATTAGCATTCATGGCTGCTGGCCCAGAGAAGCTCTGCAGGTCTCCTCACTTTAGCCACCAGTTAAGCTAATCATTATTCTCCCTTGCCCTTCAATGGTCACAGACCATCCTAGTAGGCATTTCACATCACATCCTGCTCCCTAAGATGATTCCTCCACTCCATCAAATGTGATTGTAATCAGGTTCCCATGCAGAGGAGAGAGGGTTTCAGCAGTTCATAGAGCATCAGTTAGCTGTGTGTAATTTGCTGGGGCACCACAGCCAAAAAGTTTTGTTTACTTTCTTGTGAAGACCAGGATAGTCTGCTCCCAAGGTCATCAGGGGCAGCAGACACCTGCTCTCACTAGCTGTCACGGTTGGAGAGGGTGAAGCGGATATTAATGAACCCAATAAGGATGCTGAACTGAAATGAGACTATTGGATACTGATATAGAGTTTAGAGCCTCAAGCAGAGCTGCGAATGTTAGCAGAAAGATCCTTCCTGCAAAGCGAAATATTTTCCTCCTCTGGCTTAAGGGGAAATCAAATCAGACACAGAAAAGGGTTAAATGCATTTACAGAAAGCGTAAAGCAAGCTGGTAGCAGAGACAGGAATTACAGCAGAGGAGCCCATGAGTTCCAGCCCAAGCCCTGCTCTAGACCCTGCAGCATTATCATTTATAAAGTGAAGTAGTCAGTAGGAAATAGCTCTATAATGCCAAGTGTATGAGAAAGCTAATACTCACTAGCTAACTTTTAGCACCATCAGTTTTTCTCCAAAAAGCATTCCCGTTCACTGTTATAAAACAAATAGTCAGTGGAAACCACACCGAGCAATGAAAGAGCAATGAGTACAAGTGAAGGCAAAGCAATAACTAGAGAATGTAACACTGAACCACATCACTGAGGAGGTCAAAGACTAAGCAAAGTAAAATCTTAAAGGTATGAAGAGAAACAAGTAGGCATGATAGAGAGAGAAAGGATGCACATTATCCTATATAGACTGAGTAAAACAATTTTGTTTAGCATAGACTTTTTCTTCTTTTTGCATAGCTACACCAAAGAATAAAGACCCTATTGAATTCAACATTTTAGAGCTATTCTGATGCCCTCCCTTGTTAGCTTTGAATTCACCATTTAAAGAAATGGTTCTAGAAAGCTATTACTCTTTAATTTGTTTGTGAGCTCTGTTCGAAGTATTTTAGTATTGGGCACTTTGTCTTAATGGTCAGTGGGTTACCTTCTACAGTCCCATGTCATTAAGGCTAGTCAGGATGTGATATTATTTTTCCCTTCATCTCTCGTGCCCAGACACAGGAAGCAAACAGTCTTCAATAGCATTACATTCAGTTATATCCTACACACCGTACAGGTTATAACCTGTCACAGCTGTGGGATTTATATAAATTTTCAGGAGCCAAAGAGAAACTCAGGTGAGCAACCGCACAGTGCAAAAAAAAAAAAAATACTGAGAACTTTGGTGATGGAGAGATTGCATTCCCAAGACAAATTAGCACATTATGGACTTGGCTTTATAGCAAAAATCAAAGCAAAATAATTAATCATGCCATGGAGAGAATATATAGCATGTGTTTCAATTCCATCTTATCAAAGTTAAATTTAATTAAAAATAATAGCTATTTTTAAGGCTCTTTTAACATAATTATTTGGTATACTACAGATGGCTACTTAAACATACTTTTAAACAGAATTTACAGGAAGAAGTAAAAATCAAATAAACTTCAAGGAAAAATTAGAACCCTGTGATTAACATATAAATATGAAGAGCTGCCAGAGAATGCACTTTGCAAATCTGTCACATATTCATAATGACAGGCTACTGAATTATATACATAATCTTGAATAGAGCTTCTATCATAGGGCTTTCTTCTTTAGCTGTGGGATAAGCAGAAATTGCTTTACATGGGCATCTCATTTATAAGATGAATTATGAAATTACAACACTGTGTACAACATGTATGCAGCATGTGTAATGGAAAATGCAGAAGAGTCGGCGTACGCTGTGAGCTCGTGAGGCAGCGCGGTGCGTTTGAGGACAGAGAAGGGAAAAAAGTGATGCTTCCAGTCTCTATTCTTATAACACCTTTGCACCAAGGTCAGAAGGATGATGCGTAGGAAAGGCAGAAATTTTCATTCTACCACAGCAGAAAAAGAACTAAAGAACTGGTTGGAGGATTGTCTCTTGCTTCTCGTTTATTTAGATACGATGTCATACTGTGCTTTAAAACCTGGGAAAATAGTGTTTTGCTGATTTTTCTTTTTTTTTTTTTTTGTTTTAAACAGAGATTGAGCTCTTCTGTCCTCAGGTTAGGGATGTATGTAAGGCCACACTCCCAGAAACATCAGTGGGCCCAACACAGCTGAATTACTCGTCCCTTACCCCTGCAGTGAATTTGGCTTATACTATAGCACAGCTTCTTCTCTCATCCAAAAAAATACACTAATACATATTGGAAAATCTCCTTTTTATATTTTCTCCCTTGTGTGGGATCAGAGAGAACAGATTCTTTCATACCATAGCTTTAGGCCTTCTTTGTGACTGTTTTTCTTGTTAAAGCACCAGAGCTGGCTCTTGTAGCCTATTTTTACTGTGCCGTGTGATTCTGCAGGCATTGACATGTGTCACCTGTGATGCAGCTACATTTGTCGGCTCTCTGTGCTCAACAGGGAGGAATCGATCCTCCACTTTCATTAGGTGGCAGGAGTAGACTATTGGCATAAAAAAATACTAAAAAAAAATTGGAAAAGAAACCCTAAGGCTTTCTGCTTGGAGACCCAGCCTGCAGTTCTGTGGTCATTTGAATTATTGAATGGGATTAAAATAAAAGCCATTTCCTTTTTTGTCCCTTTACCCAGATGAGCCATCTGAAATGCAAGTTGATTTGTATTTTCTTTTATCCCCTCAGCTTGTTAGGAAGAATATTTTATTTCAGATTCCATTCTTCAAGGTCCTCCTATCACCCAGCGTGGAGCACTGCTGTCATGTCCTTATCTAAAAAAAAAAAAAGAGAGTGATGGAAAAGAAAACAAAGCCCACAGGTGACACTCGTTTTATTGAGGTGTTCCACATGAAGAGCAATTGTGTGCTATACAGTGCACACAGCACGATAGGAGCCTTCAAGAGGAAGAGAGGGCTATCAAACGAATACAAATTCATATTTCAAACAGGTTAGATTGGAATTGCTAAGCAAGTACAGTGTGGACCATATTAAAATAGAGACTGCTTTGCAGACCATCTTCCCATTCCCTGTCACAAAAGCCACCTCCACTGGCAAACTACAGAAGCCCCAGTGCAAGCAGATCAACTTCATAATTGAGAAACAGCACATGGGGAATTTTGAGCAGGATGTTAGTGCCAATAAATGGCTAATAAGGTGGAGTTAGCACAATGTTAATAGCTGAGGAAAACAGGTTTTTGCCTCTTAAAAGTATTCAGCATTCAAGACGTTTCTCTGACCCAAAACAAAACTGATAGTTATCACAGCACTGTAACAATTTCCATGAAGAATGTGGGGCACGGAAGCAGAGGGTCAGGGTATTTAGCTGTGGGTATCTCAGTCTCGTGCTGCACCTTATATTACTCATCCTGCATCCTGGCTAATACTTCTAGAGTCCACAGCACTAGAAACAGTCTACTGAGCACATTTATGTAAATAAACTCTCATCCTTCCTACACATCTCTCTATGACCTCTTGACCAAACCGTTGCTAAACCATGAGTACCAGAGGATTTAAATAAATCTGGAGATATTTTGATGTTTTCAGTCTCTTTTCTTTAATTCTACTTTAACAAAAGTTGCACGGGAAGCAGCAGTCAGTAAACACCAGTCCTCAGGTTGTATTTTTGAAGTTACAACAGTGTGTTCCCAAATATAATGTCAAAGGAAATATGAACAAAGTTTAGTAGCGAACACCAAGAAGATGAGTTTAGAAGTTTAGAAAGTCCAGGAGTTGAAATAGGAGACTCAAAAATTTAATTATGTAATCTATAGCCAGACTTCTAAGTAGATGGTCTGTTCTTCAAGGATTTAGGCATACAGAGATCCCACCAAATCCAATGTTTTTAATCTGTACACCTGATTCTGAAAGCTTAACTAACTGAGCTGTCTGGCCCTGACATTGGTCCATGTCTTTATTCCCTCTTAGTAGTCCTTGGATATACAACTAATGGAAAAGATGTTGTAAATATCTCTAAAGCACTTTGCAAGGTATGATACTTGTTGCTGTGTGTAGCCTACAAGGTATAATTCAGGTCTTTTCCTCAGCAGTGTTTTATTGATAGAGGTTTCCTCTAATGTTTATTCTGCAGGTCTAAGACGTTTGCTGTTACACGAAATATTGGGGATTTGGCTGCTAGTAAGATGACTCCAGTTCTTCGACCTGAATCAGTTCCTGACATAATGAAGATGTCTTTTGATTCAGATTCTGCATCAGGCGAGACTGATAGCATCAGGGTAAATGATGTAGCGTCTGACTATTCTTTTTTGGGCTTTTAATCAGTGGGAGACCATTTCTTTTCTCTATAGGAAAATGTACAATTCATCTCTGACCAATGCTGCTTTGCTCAAAGTCAGGTTCAATCTAATAACACAAATAGCCCTATAGTAACATCATTTTAAAATCTGGAGTGTAATACATCAGACTCACAACACTTTTTCAAAAGCAAAAGCATTTTCTTTGGTAATTAATTTTACACTGCCATCTACAGGATAGGCCCACAATCTTTAAAATGCTTTGCAGCCATTATGCAAGCATCACATTCCTGGGGCAGCCACAGATGTTCCATGAAATGCTCCATTGCTCAACTTGTAGAGCCAAATTTAATGCCTATAAGCAACCTGATTCAAGGATGGATCACAGCTTGTGTATCAAGCTAAATGACTTCCTGAGCTACAGTTTTCCATTAAAAGCCAGTACAGGCTTTATACGATAGGGTAGTGTTGCGAAGGCATCACTGTGACAATACATTCAGTGAAAGACTAACAGAGGTGAGGCATAAACTGTCCTGTTCTTGTTTCATTGTTGTCCTGCAACTCTGAAGGGTTTTTCAGATAAAATAAGAGACAAGCAGAGGATGACTACAGTGCTTTCCCATAGAGAAGCCAATAGCAAATCATACTGTCAGTGAAAGCACCTTCCAATATCCTGAAACAAGAAAAAAAGTTCTGCTTTTTGCCTCCGCGTTGCCCTTCCTGATAACCCAGCACTCCACAGCTACTCTTAAATGAACAGCAACTGAAAAAGACACTAACTGGAGCATTTCCCAGGATCATTAGAATTTCCTTTGGAAAGAAAATATTAGAAATAAAATTCCAGGTTTTCAGTGGTGTTCATACAAGTCTGGAATCTTGTGGGACATGAGCAACAAATTAATTGCAAACCTGTATTACATGTGAAATGAAAGCTTCTGATTACATGTCTTTAGCTATTTGCTTCGCTGCTCCAGGAAATCATAGTTTTCATTTCATGGACTTGATTCTAATTTTAATCATTTTTAATTTGTTCTTCTGCAAGCATTCCTTAGCACATGTAAATTACATAGTTTTGAGTGGAAATTTCTAACATCTAATATGCTTTGACCATGTAGATTGTATAGTCTCACATGCATGTCAGACCTCAGCTGAGACAATTTTCATGGACATAGATGAAGATCCTGATGTTTGACCCAATTGAAAATCAAAGGAAAGAACTGCACTCGGTGTAGAGCACACTCAGTTTTATTAAGAACATGTTAACACTTATACTCCAGGAAAACAAAACTAAACTTTCAGAAATTATTTCTGATACAGTTTTTCCATTCTTGTAGCCTGAAAATCTTTTTACACTTGCTAGTCTAATCAAGCCATTCAGCTGACAATTCTATCCAATTGAAAACCAAATTGTCCTATGTCATGGGTTTTCTGTCTCGAGTAAACTGGTTGATTACCTCTGGGTAATTCATGTAACTATTAACAAAACAGGATTCATAAGTTGCAAGTATTCCTCTTACTGTTGTCCAGTTTAACTTGACATGTGTATTATCTAATAGGACAGACAGTCTGCACAAGATGTTTCATCAGGAAAACTCTTTCCCTTTGGACGCTCTTCTCCACCAAAAGAGCCATTTGTTCACTCCAAGTGCTTCAATGCAAGTACATTTGGGCTTCAAGCGTGCATTGAGAGGAAAAGTGTACATGCAGCGTTTATCAAAAACATGCCTCTTTATTACGTAGTCGGAGAGCATGAGCTTAGAATGAGCTTCAAGCCAGGTAAATAAAACTATGCACAAAAACCAAAATAACAGGTGGGTGGGTAGGGGTGTGTGTATATACACATGTATGTTTGTATTTGCACATATGTATCTTCTGCATCTTAGGTACCACTAAAACTAACATCAGACCTGCCAGCATTGGCAAGGGACCATGCTTGTAGCGGGAATCCATTTCTCCCTCACTCTTCTGAGCTGCAATTTCCCAGCTCTCCCAGCAATGCCACTCAGCATGGCCAGCGTCAAGCAGAGTTGATCTGTGCCTGCAGAGCGTGTCTGATGCATCCTGAATTGTTGGATTTGGGATGCAAGCACAAAGCAATTGGACATGGGCAACAGATCTGATGCAGTATCCTGTAGCTACACTCTAAAAACCAAGACTTTTAAAGGGAATTATGGATTAGCCTTGCCAGGATCTAGTCCTTAATGTCTTAATCCATGATCATAAGAGGTAAATGCACGGCAGGCCACTGAATCTAGGTCCCCTGAGTACCAAACTAATGGCCTAACCTTCCATCCATTCTTTACAATTCAAGAGCTGAGCTTCAATTCCTCTCTGGTGCCTAATTCGCTGTCCTGTAGTGTTATCTAGTTAAGCAATCCAATTCGCTTGACTTAAATCTGCTGATCATTTTGTTTATGGATTAAAAGAATCTAGTATTATGCTAATATTTTAAAGTGTGGTTATTGCCAGTGCTTGGCTTAGCTATTACAGAAATCTTTAGCAAAGTTGCTCAATACCAAAAATAATCAATGAGCGTTTATATTTTCATTTGAGGAAGAATGACTACATAAATTATAGCAAGAAGTGGCTTTTTCTTTTACTCAGTTGCTAATAGGTATGGTAATACTCATTGTTGTGTAATTTCAGTTTACGCAGAGGCACCTATTGAAAAAATACAAGTCACGATTCAAGCAGGAGACCAAGCTCCCACAAAAATGGTACGTTTGGTAACTTTTGAAGATCCAGAAGCACAAGTATCTTCCAGGAAAGAAGCAATTAAAAAAGTGAAGAAAATCCTTGATGGTACTGATGACCAGGTACTGCTGTAAAAATTCACTTCTCGACTTGTGGGACACATCATATAAAACTTACTGGCTTAATTATTACTATATCTTTCATTAAGTAGCTTGCTTTGTTTAAAGAGTATGCAAAAATTGGAAATCAAAGACAGCCTTTCAGGTACACAACTCTTTCTGCAGATCTTTTCTTTGCATTCATGTCTTCTACAGGTGAAGGACATTGGAAAAAGCAGATTGTTTTTTAGGTTTTTTCCTGAAAATCTGTTGTAAGACAGAAAATAACTGCCCAAAAGGTAGTCTCTTCTTTCCACCCACTGCAACTGTAGTAAAAAGGTTTGAGCCTACCTACACAACTTGCCCTGAGATAGTCACAGCTACAGCACTGTCGTTAGTTACACATAATTACATGATTAATGATTTCTATATGTGTTCATTATCACAAAAGGGTTTGGAATATTGTTCTATTTATGTCTGGGTTTAACACATTATTATGAATTGTCCTTATTGAGATAAAAATACTCGGAAAATACTATCAGGCATGTATCTTATCTTCTAAGAGTGCAGAAAGATTCATACCTCTCTGTATCTGATTTTGCTTAAAACCTTCTGCAGGAAGATAGAAAAATAATTATGTTTTTCCAATGGTACCATTGACTAGGGGACAAGAAAATCCAAAAGCTCATCATCCAGTGCCAGCAGTGCCAGTGGAAATGCCGAGAGTACAACGAGCAGCCCCTCCAGCAGTGACTCCGACAAGAAAGCATCACAGGGAGGCACTCGGAAAAGTCCAAAAACAAGACAGTCCAAAGCTAAAGAAAAGAAATTCTATCCCTTTGGGGACAGCAGCAGCAGTAGTAGTAGCAGCAGTAGCAAAAGCAGCAAAAGCAGTAGCAGCAGTAAAAGCAGCAGCAAGGACAGCAGCAGCAAGGACAGCAGCAGCAGTAGTAGCAGCAGCAGCAAAGGAAGCAGCAGCAGTAGTAGTAGCAGCAGCAAGAGCAGTAGCAAAGGCAGCAGAAGTAGCAGTAGCAGCAGCAAAGGCAGCAGCAGTAGCAGCAATAGCAGCAGTAACAAAGCATCTGTTATATGGCAGAAGGCTAAGAAGCAGTCCAAGACCACACCATTTCCACATGCCAGCACCGCGGAAGGAAAGAGACTTGTCCGTGAGCAAAAACATAAAAACCAGAGTAGCAGCAGTAGCAGCAGAAGCGCCAGCAGCAGCAGTGAAAGCAGTGATGCTTCCCAACATCACACTAAATATGACAAACAAGCTGAGAGGAGACAAGTCAAGTCCCAGTTTGACAGTGAGAGTGGCCACGACATTTCTACAGACTGGGTAAAATTTTCAAATGCTTTGACTTCTGCTAGCAAGTGATCCTTGCAGAACATAGATAATAATGATTTCTTTTGAAATTCTGCAGGATTATCATCTTCCAAAAGTATACCGGCTCCGCTTCAGGTCTGCTCACGTCCATTGGGTATGTCCTTAATTCAAGTGCACCTTCCCATGGTGACTACAGTTGATACAATCAAGGATATTACTGAAGGGCTTTGTTTGGTTCCTTTTACTTGAGCATTCCACACTGTCCAACAATATTGACAATGGCCAAAATAAGCAGATTTGTTACTAAAATACTGACTATTGCACTACATGCTTCTGTTGTTGTAGCATTTGAAATGCTCAAATTTGGGTCAGGACACCTTTGAGCTAGAAAAGTTCAAAGCTAAATTAACAAAGACCATGGGGGAATTATAAAAGAGCAGGATCTTCCAATGAGAATAGCCGTGTCCACAGTTTTTAGGCAGTCATGGTAAAATCATCAGGTATGTGGTTTGTATGAGAAACCAGATTGAGAATGCATTATGGCACAGAGGTGTTTTAAGCATATATTAGAAGGATGACAATGGAGTGGCTTTTGTAGGTGTTACCTGCTGTGTTGTTATGTATACTGCATGTGAAAGAGGTAGACGATTTACAGTGGTTTTAATTATATTCTAATCTCCTTTTTATTTCTAAAAAATATGCATGCATTTGACCACTTATTAAGTGTCAGATTTTATTTTCTCCAACATTAAACCCCAACAATGCGATGTTGCCACTTGCAGTCTCTGTATATGTGGCCTTTCTGTCAGCAGGGAGGACCGGGTGGATCCCAGGCACATTCCTTCCAAAAGTATTTCACGTTTGTATGTGATAAAAAAATAACACTCCAGATATGACTGTCTGTTACCTATAAAGAGAGGGTGATAGTTCTGATTTTAGTGTCTATGCTGTAAAACTACAGGCCATGTCATAGCTTTTTAACCTATTTTTGTTTCATAGCATTCAGATCATAAGAGGTCAAGCAGTTCATCATCATCTTCCTCTGAGTCAGGAAGCACCCACAGTAACAGCAGCAGCAGTGACAGGAGCAGCAAGAGCAGCAGCCCAAGCAGCAGCAGCAGCAGTGAGAGGCACCACCATGCACAAAAAGCTGGCCAAGAGAGAAGAGGCAGCGCCCACCACGGCCACGGTTCCAGCCTGACGCACGAGGTACCGGGATCTGGCCTCAAACTCCACCAGGGGAGGTTTAGGCTGGACATTAGGAAAAAATTTTCCACAGAAAGGGTCATTGGGCACTGGCAGAGGCTGCCCAGGGAGGGAGTTGAGTCACCTTCCCTGGAGGGGTTTAGGGCATGGGTGGATGAGGTGCTGAGAGGCATGGGTTAGTGTTTGATAGGAATGGTTGGACTCAATGATCCGGTGGGTCTCTTCCAACCTGGTGGTTCTATGATTCTATGATCTGTGTGGCACAAACAAGCAGCTGGGCTCTTCTCGCTGCTGAGCAGGACCTGCAGATGTGGCCCCACTCTAACCACCTCAGGGGGGTTAGGCTCAGGAAGAACACTGCAAGTCAAGTTTGTAAATTGAAAGTCGAAGTCCGTTGAGATATTTTTCCCCTACAAAAACATTTTTTTCAAATTTCTTTTGCTTCACGGTATTGTTTGCTGGTTTCTTGGGTGTATTTTCCTTCATTTCTGAAGGTTTGTAGAGTATGTGAACGCCTGGATTTGGAAATTATACAAACTGAAGGGAATAACATTGTTGGTTAAAGGGGAAATAATTTTCTTTTTCCTATGAAAGCCCAAAATGCAAAATAAATTGCATTAAGTGAAAATTAAGAGGAAATAAATAGGTTTCATTTAAAGATTTTGTTTATCTTAAGTCTGCCTAATTCTTTTTATGTAGACATGAGGTTATGAGTGCATGCAGAATATAAATAAATAAGACTCTCAGTTGTCATTACTGATTGGTAAATGTAAAGTCCCATTAAGCACAGATCATCTTTATCTTTAATACACACTTAGTATTCTGGAATTGTACTAAGTAAAGATATCTACATAATAATAGAACCAATAGCTCTGCAAATTCCGGCAATGTCTATGGAAACTCTGCTACGACAAAGGATTTCAAAACAATCAGTTGTATTAAAGAAGCTGTAGTACCGTCAAATACGTTGTGAATGTGTATATTTCTCTAAAGTTATCTAGTGCATATTGTAGGCAGCTATTTGAAATATTAAACTAATCTATGAAATCTTACTACAGGCATAAAGATAGTTTAAAAGAATCTTGGATCCCACATTAAAACAATCACATCTTTGACAATTTCTGGTGTTAACAAAACAATCAAGGTTCCAACCAAATTTATTCTTAACTACTGGGGATGTAGAAATACGTACCGCAAACTGAACTGATGGAGGAAGGGGAGCTTCTTGCTATTAGCACACATAAACTGGACTGAGGGTTCTCCAGGGAACACACAGAAATATTTACGCACAGATGGTTGGGGTTTGTTTTTCAGCGCAACTTCCTGGGAGACGTAATTCCACCTGGCATCACGATTGTGGCACAGGCAGTAAGGAGTGACAACAGAAATCAAGGTTATCAAGCTACAGCGTATGTTCGTTCCGATGCTGCCAAAGTTGATGTGCAACTAGTTATGGTTCAGCTGGCTGAAACCAAGTGGAAAGCATGCGCTGATGCTGTAATACTACCTCGGAAAGCACAGGTAAGCACACAGGCAGCTTCGCCAAGAGAGACATCTAAAAAGCCCAGAGCTTTGTAAATAAGCACAGAGCACGTGCTGATCAGAACCAAACAGGAAAAACACACGTATTTTGAAACATCTCGGAAAGTTTGTGAAATTTCAGAAAATGTTCATATCTTTCACCATTCTATTTTTCAAAATAAAATAAAATAACAAAAAACTAAACTAAACTAAAATTATATCAGCCATTTCAGAATCTGGCAAAAAGAAATACCAACTTTCAAGGTGAATCAAAATATGACCACTAGAAGTGGAACAAATATTTGAAAAATTAACTGCATTGATACCACCCATTATAGTATTTGCTCCACTACAAGTTTGATTGCACAGGAACATGGCTGATTTTTTCCCTGTATAATTTATTTGGAAGACATTTAAAATGTATTTCTGAGGATTTGCATGAAAAATGGAAAAAGTAAAGTTGGGTAACAGGCTGATATCTGAGAGAGCATCATAAATTAAAAGAACAGGTCTTTCTTTTTTTTGTGACTCCTTGTGCTGCGCTTCCCTTATGCCTTTTAATACAAAAGGTCTTTGCAATAACACTTTACAGACCTGTGCTTTTTGCAATTAAAAAATTCAGCCTGATATTTCAGTATCAAAACAAAGGGGATGGGGTTCAAATCAAGATGTGTTAGGAAGGCTGAGTAAAATTTTGGCATGGTCTTTTTCTAGGAAAGAAATACTTATTGATTATGAAGTTGCTAATTCTAAGAAAATCTCAGAAAATTATGGTAAACTTGATGTTTTGGGGGCTGCTTTGAGACAGGAACGTGTACAAATATTTCTGCACAGCCCAGCAAACCTTTGTTCTATTGTGACCCAGATTTTTCCAGAGGTAGTCAAAATTTCTCTGTGAGCCAATTTAGAGCAAAAGAAAGACTTGAAATCGTTGAGGATCACTGTGAAGTTTTGGGAAAGAAGAAAAGCTTACGTTTCAAAATGGTCAAGGGTGGTTCTGTGATTCTTTTCTGACATCTGGATGACTGTTTCCTTGTTCATAAAGGCCAGACTGAGATGGGGCAAGGAGTGCCGGGACTACAGGATAAAAGCCGTGGCTAGCACGGGCCAGCTGGCAAGGAAGCCGGCTGTGCAGCTGAAGGTGCAATGGGGAAGTCTTCCATCCTGGATAAAAAAGACAAGCACGGCGTACGTAATTCACTCTTTCCTAAGTTGTTATTTTGCATTTCTTTGCTAGCTGGCTTTATAAATTCACTGAAGGAGTTGGATGACATTTTTCAACCCAAGCATGGTTGGTGGTTTTTTTGGATGGAAAAAAACATGTTCAATAAACCAAAGGTCTGTCTGAGCATGTTCTACTTTCTCCACGTGTTTTATATTAAAAGATATCCCCCAAATATTTAAAAACTTGACATGCTTAATTTTGTTTTATGTATAAATTATTTGATATTTCAGTTCAGAAAACCTTTTTATTTTGAAATGCTCTTCTATAACCCATTAAAATGAGTAAAATAAAACCAATGTGTTTCCTTCAGATAAAATCAACCTTTTAATTTGTCCCATAACGTTATTTCTTTGACTTTTCAGGCCTGCCATTCTTTCCCTGATTTTTCAGGTGCACCAGTACTCCTCAACCTCCCATGTCCACTTTTGCTCATGTACCTGAGTTTGTCACATCTTGTTTCTTTCTAGGTTCATGCAATATGTTCCAGGTGCAGCACTTGTGTTGGGCTTCTCAGAAGCAAGTCAGAGAAATCCATCTGATGAATTTATAGTAAGGGCAGCTGCAACATCTCCACGAACAATTGATACAGTAATTAAAGCTCCTGGGGTATGTGTCAATTTTTACTTTCCTTCTCCTTACCTTGAATGGATTTTCAATTAATAACATTTTGATAGTTCACGTAAAGAAAAAAAATCCCTTTTAGAGAACTTGCTATATAATTGACTACACTACATGGGTCTTGAAATGCTTACAGGAGTACTCTTGAATTTGTGCTGCTTTGGTGCAATGTAACACTAAGTTGCAAATCAGACTCTGTAGTCAAATACCTTATTTCCATGCTGAGAAAGCAGCAGTTAGGCCCACTTTGTCTCAAGTATGACTGCTCTGCAATCATACCTTTATTCATTTTACCCAGTGTGAGTAGTTCTGCAGGATGTATAGAGGTGCCAGAGCATGTAATGAAGGCCTTTAGAACACCTTGCACTCTGTTGCAACCATGTACAGCATCTGTCTGTGCTGGTGCTCAAGTCCCTCATCTGCAGGAACCGTGCTTGACATGACAAGTGCAAGCAAGTTATGACAGCAACAAATGCAACTCTGCCTTAAGTAAACTGGAGCAGTTACTTACACACTCAGAGCAGCTTGCACTGGCTGGATCTGCAGAATCCCACTGATTAATTGGTCCTTGTCCACCAAATCCCTATGCACCACTTTGAAAAATGTCCCCTGTGGATCTCCGGCAAATTAATAACAGCTAGCTATTCATGCACAGAGAAATTACTGTCTCTTTAACCTTTCATGGTGCTTCGCTATTGCAAGATCTTTAATATACGATAATGAAGAAGTAGGCACATTCGGCATTGATTTGATTGTCTTGGTAAATGTAATTTGTAACTACAGCGAAGGATCTTACCCCAATGCTCATCATGCCAGTTTTCAGCCTGTAACGGATGCTGTTCACTTTTCCAGACACATCCGTTGACTTTCTCAGTCATTGTTACATTACTTTTTACTTAATTATCACTTAAACTTCAACTGTGTCGGTTACTTTCCAATGTCCTTAATTTCTCAAAAAGTTAAGAAGTGTGACTAGAAGAGAAGACAGCGATTCCTGTCAAGAACTTAAGGTTTGTGTGCATCCTGGAGAGATTAATGCAACTACAATTGTATAAATTCATCTTCAAGATTTTTTTTCTAAGATAAGAGTCTTGTTTTGTTTGCAGTCATATCTCAAGCAATACAGCTCAATTTGTCTTAATGTATTTTCATTTCTGCTTTTTCAGGTAACACTTTACTATCAGGCACTCCGACTGCCATTCATTCTGCCCTTAGGCCCATCTCCAACGTATGAGGCTCGAGATATCACTGCCTGGAATTTTTTCCCTGAAATGGCTTCACAAATTGCACAAGAAGATCAATGTAAATATTACTTATGTGCTTGTCTTATGAATAGGTAGTTTGTAGATCCGTCTTTTGCCGTGACTGAGCTTTGCATTTTCTTGTAGTGGTGTTATTGGGAAGCACAGCATCTCTGACTCTATTTTCTCAACAGCTCGTTTCTTTTCTCAGAGGTATGTTTGTCAGCTGATGAATGAAGAGACTTCAAACCGATGTAAATATTCAGAATTCAGGAAACATTTCTGTCTGTAAAGACTTGAGGTTGTCTTTTGTCCATTCTAAGAAGGTGCCATCTCTGCATTGAGAGGTATCAGATGATAGGTACAAGATGGATCACATCTTTTCTGTTTATTTTCTTCAAAAAGAAGTCATGTGAGTGATAGCTGGTCAGTGCCTAACACTTCACTGGGAAATCTGAACTTTTTTCGTGGTTATTGCTTTTAGTTTCTCAAGAATATGGTAAGTTTTAGTCCCTGTTAGCTTGGGGTTTGTGTTTAGCACCTAATCAAAATCAATACCAGTATAATCTATATCTGATAGTTATTCTGTGGTGTTATCCTCTCTTTACAGACTCTGGTAGCACTGAAATCTTATGTTAAGGAGGTGTTGAGAGTTTTTTCCTGTTTGCTGGATAGCTCAGTCTCACAGAGGTGGCCTTCAATATTTCACAGAAGTACAAATGCCATTGTCACATCTGCCATTTCTTTTCTGCTTTTGTTTTGCAGCCACATGTGAAGTTAGCGAGGCAGATTTCAAAACGTTTGATCGTGTCAGCCATACATATTCTTTCAATAAAAGCTGCAGCCTGGTAGTGGCCCAAGACTGTACTGAACACCCAAAATTCATCATTACTACAAGAAAGGTTGATCCTCAGTCTCCCTCAAGAGAGGTTCACATAAATACAACCTCAGCGTAAGTGGGGTTTATCTTGAGGGTTCAGGAATTAGGTATAAAGTTTCAGGGAGTTAGTTTACGGAATGGGCATGTCTTGCTCCTAGGTGGTGAAACTAGTTTACAATCAGATATTTGGGGAAAGAGAGGATTTCCAGAAAGGATCCTCATCTGAGATACTTTGGTTTAGTTGCTCATCTTCAATTTCACAGCCACCATTATCTGATAACCTACTTATTAATTCCTCATGCTGTCTTGAATCTCAAAATACTACATTCCAATGAATTTTGCACTTAGGAATTAAAACAGCTCATTCATTCATTCAAAACTCAAATATTCAAATTGGTTCTCTGCTAACTTTGGTCACAAATTATCTCTACTTTTCACATTTTAAATTAACCACTAGTTTCTTCTTTCTTTTTCTTTTTCTGAAGGAACATCACAATCTGTCCTGCTGCAGATTCGTCTCTCCTTGTAGTATGCAATGAAGAATCAGTTTTATCACACAGTGGAGCTTCTGAGTATGAAAAAGGTAAGCTGTGATACCCACTTTTCCAGGACTGACCTTTTATACATTCCATAGAAACATCTCAATGTAAAGAAAACAAGCAGGATTATTTCAAAGAAAATCTTGAGGCTTTACATTCTTAAGATTTGTACTGATTTACATTCCTGTATCCTATGATATATACACTCTTACTTCCCCCCAGCACAACTGACAGGTAAATAAAGCCCTTTCTTATATACATGGTGTTTGTGATTGTTTAGAAAAGTGCTTGCTACAGTCACAATTTGATGCTTTGTTTCAGGTATTTACCTGGAGCAACACCAATATCATTATAATTTCCAGACTTAGCTGACTGGATAGAAAAGTCAGTTCCAACTACAACAAAGCCCAACAGAATATTTTTACAAAGACATAATTCTTCTATTTTTGCTTTCTCTCCCCACAAAAAAAAAAAAATCCAACTGTAACAGTAAAATTATCGTTGTGAATCAAAATGCATTATGATATACTTTGAGGTACTCAGTTTCTCTATCAATTTGAAATTAAGCAGATGGCCTTAAGATTTACTGTCTTTTTACAGATGATGTTAAAATTTCTAAAAGTGGAACAACGGTTATCGTGGAAGCTCCAACACACGGACTGAAAAAAGTGACTTTTGATGGTGTGATCCTTCAGGTATTGGGCTTACTTTCAAGGTTACTACTTTCTTTCCATTTAGTCCCTTGTCGATGTAGCAGACCAACACTTCAGTGTTCACTACAAAGATGTGCTATTTTATAGGTTACCGTTGCTTCATGGATGAGAGGAAAGACCTGTGGAGTCTGTGGAAATAATGACAGAGAAAAGCACAATGAACTCTTAATGCCAAATCATAAACTGGCACACAGCTGTTCTACTTTTGTTCATTCATGGGTATTGCTAGAAGGAACCTGCTCTGGTGGTGAGTAGATCAGAAAACAATTTACGCTTGGGGAGCATACAATTCCACTTTTCTTCTGCCAATAGTTAGAAATACTTTTTTTAAAAGCAGCAGATGTCTTTTACCTAGAAAAAATAAAAAGATATATGTCTATTTTAACATCATTAACCACTGACTGTTTAAAACACTGCCTGTGTATACAGAGAGTATATACTACAGTAAAATTCTTTGTCTTGTGTGCAGTTCAATGTTAAACAATTGATTCTACTATAATTTCCTATACTGAGCAGCTTTTTCTTGGAGATGCAAAATCAGGTCTAATCTTGCTGCCATTAAAATAAGTGTGATTTTCACCACTGAATCAGTGCAGTTTCAGCTGTTTTCTGCAGACTTAATTTAATCAAACATGTTGTAAACTGTGAATGCAGTATCAAATCTTAAGTTTATGTAAATTTTCAGACTGCACAAAATTTCATTTTTGTTCTGTACCATCTGAGGGTGCAAACTCAGTGAAATATTTAGAAATAAGCCAAAAGTAAAAGAGCTTCCACTCACATGTAGCTGGAAAAATAATGATTGTCTCCCAGAACATCAATACAGTTTTGTTCTGTAGGTCTCCATTTACCTTGGACCTGAGATAACTTTATTGGAGTTAATGGTTGTTTTCTCCTTGACTTCACTGTCAGCCGAACTGTACTTATCTGTGTGTCAGGAAACGGAGTCGTAGCTGGGATCCTGTTAAGTTACATTATACCTTTCTAGTGAGATAATTGCAGCATTATAAAAATCATCCAATACAAAAATTATCCTTGATGTTATTATATAAATGCTGCCTCTTTTTTTTATCCATTCACTACAGTTGACATTTTTCCTAATGCAATGAAGTAGCCATTGTGCTTGCAGTATCTATCCTTAATAGCTTTCAGACATAAGAGGTTATTTTCTGCGTATTATGTAGTCCTAAAAAACTGGGTATACCTGATTCCATTTGGGTTGTATTGTGCAATTAGATTTCAAAAATAGCTCCCTTTTCAGGCTCTTTCCTCTATCCCCCAACTTATTATCATCCTATCTTGATAACCTTGCTACTGTGAAAATGGTTTGTCAGGCACCTGTGTTTTAATAAAAGCTGAAGAGAAAATATGGACCTTTATTATTGCAAGGATTGATTGGGATTTATTTCTACAATTTTAACCACCTTTCCTTTTCCTCTTAGGGTGCAAGCTGCAGCGCAGTTACGTGAAGCTGAATCGAAACCCTACTATTGATGGAGAGGAATCTACATGCTACTCGGTTGACCCAGTACTGAAATGTATGAAGGACTGTACTCCAATCGAAAAAACTTCAGTCAAGGTTGGCTTCCACTGTTTCCCAAAAGGTATGATATTTTTCTCTCTCTGCATCACGTACTGCAGGAGCTCTGTCAGAGCGCTTGAAAGAACAAAACACAGCACAGCCATGCACAGACCTGTATTGCTCCAGCTCCTCTCTGAGCTGCTGGTTTTAATTCCATTAGTATTTGCTATAACCACTGGCAGTGCTGGCCAGCTAAAAGCTAGTTTAAACGATGGCAGGTACCATCATCTGAGAAAAACATCTCAGGTGGTAAAAGGGGCAGCAGTGATCGATAAACGTTTTTTTCACATTTTCAGAATCTCCATAAAGTCAAGAGAAGCAGCACTGAGTCCGTTTATGCACATTACAGCCTGCAATTTTGTGTAGACCAGGGCAAGCAAGGCAATTGAAAGCCAGTCAAGTAGTGAGACACGACTGCTATGATTAGGCTGCCATGCTACGCCACTGTGCAATACATCAGCAAAAAACATTGCTGAAATGTTCTCTAGATTGCTCCAAAAAATGATTTGGTTTTGAAGGGGCTTTATTCACACACGCTTGTGCCCCAGATTTTTAAAAATACTGGGCCTTTTTCTCCTTGCATTTATGCCAATTTGCCATGGACGCGATGCATTGTCTGACACAGGTTCACGCTAAACTTAGATAAATACAAGAGGAGAATCCAGCCTGCAACCTACAGATATTTCCAGTGCATTCCTTCCTAAATCTATTAATTAATTACACCATCTGTACATACCTTAAATGGAAACCTACCACTCAGAAGTATCAACTGAAGCGGTCTGTTCTCTGTGTTAACTGTTGGCCAAATCCATTGTTAGCTGAGATAATCCAGTGTAGTTTCACTGAAACCAATGGACCCCTGTGATGAGTAATACTGGAGAGGAACAGAGTATTTTATGTCTAATTTTAAACAACATCTCTGTAGAACTCTGCACTTTGCTTGTGTTATTAATATCTGCAGTGTGCTGCACCAGCCCATAAAAGCTATAAGTATCTTTCTATAATAGTCAACCATCTACAACAGCCTATTCAACAAGTAGCACAGAGTGCTAATAGTTTTCTGATGTCTCCCTGAGTTGTGAATAGATGCATCCTTTTATGAAAAGAAAAACCCACCCTCAACAAAAAAAACCTTCCAAAACTTGTCATATCCATGTTTCACAGGTTGCTTTTGTGCATCCAAGTCTGTATCTCTGAAATGTCATCACCCCAGGCCACTCACTGCCTCAGAATATTAGGCTATAATAAAGCTGTCTTGTTCTCTCACAAAAATGTGCAAGAAAAGAGGAAAAATCAGAAAAAAGATATGTTACTTGTCGCAGCCAGTGCTGCTTTTACAGCAACTGCAGGCTTCTCTGGTTCATTTACTGAACCAGAGACTAGGAAGTCTGCTAGCAGCAGTCCTAATCAAGGGCTTTTTTTGTTTATTTATCCTGAGGAGAAGGAGGAGGAAGAAAGGGAAAAGGTGGAGGAGAGGGAGGAAAGGAAGGAAGCAAAATGTTGCTATTTGTAGTTTTTAAGCAAGATGATTGCTTTTCCTCAGGCTAAGGATCAATAAGAATACAAGGCCAGCCCTTAAAAACTGCTCTTTTCTTTCTTTGTTTGGTGACTTGGAGAAGCAGCAGAAACAAAATCGTCTTCTTTCTCAAGCTGAGAACATGCTTGTGCATTCACTGGACAAAAATCTTCATATAAGAACTCAGGCCTGCTAGTCTGCTGTTTCACAGAGAGGGACCCCATCATTGTCACCACTGGAGCAAGGACAAAATGAAGCACAAGGGTGCAGAATTTCCCCTCTTGTCCTCAAGTCAGCAAGACTATAGTCCCAGGATCCTGACTGAGGCAGACATCATTCCAAGTTTAAATCCACCTATTGGTTTATATTCCAAATATCATAGAATCACCAGGTTGGAAGAGACCCACTGGATCATCGAGCCCAACCATTCCTATCAAACACTAAACCATGTCCCTCAGCGCCTCGTCCACCCGTGCCTTAAACACCTCCAGGGAAGGTGACTCAACCACGTCCCTGGGCAGCCTGTTCCAGTGCCCAATGACCCTTTCTGTGAAGAACTTTTTCCTAATGTTCCGCCTAAATCTCCCCTGGTGGAGCTTGAGGCCATTCCCTCTTGTCCTGTCCCTTGTCACTTGGGAGAAGAGCCCAGCTCCCTCCTCTCTACAACCTCCTTTCAGGTAGTTGTAGAGAGCAACGAGGTCTCCCCTCAGCCTCCTCTTCTACAGGCTAAACAACATCCCACAACCTCTACCTCTAGGGATTGTAGTTAACCAGCCGTTATCCAGTTTGGCAAGAGAACTATTTCCTACATGTATATGAATGTGCTCAAATCCACAGTGTGCCCAAGAGTAAAAGCCATAACAAGAATTAATGTATACAAAAAACAGAACTCAGTTTATAGCATTTCTCATTTCACAACTTGAAAAGATTATATATATTTTTAAAGGCATCTCCAGCCCCTTTCTTGGGAAATATTTATTATCCAGTTTATTATGCGATACCTGTGCTTCAGGTTGGACCATAATTTAGCTAAAGAGATTGTTAGCATTTCAGGAGATAAGTGACTGGTGCAACCTGAACCCATCCAGCAGTCTCCAGATTTTCCTCTGATGAAGGATGGCATGTTATAAACGTATTGTCCAACTAAGGGATAAAACAAGTGGAGGTAAAATTATGAAAGCTTTCCCCATTCTCATTATACAAACTTAATCTAAACAGATGTCCTAATATTCTTCCAGATGCAATGATAAACCTCCAGCTTGCTAAGAATATTTATTGGACGGATGAATATCATTATTCCATTTAGATTATTTCAGCATTAAGGGATATGGCTTATTCAAGCTGCTGTTGATAAAGCAGTGTGGTAAGGTTAATACTGCAACTGACAATGCTCTGCCAGATTTCACAATATATGGGAAACTTTAATTAGAAGTTTATGAACCTCTGAAAATTCTCCAAAGGGCTTATCCTTCAGAATGAACTTCGACAAATAGTCAGCTGAAATATGCAGTGATATGCCGCACTAACATAAAAAGAGATTGCTGATGTGCATTGGTACGCGGTGGTCTTACATTAACGGTGGCTACCTCCAGTGCTTTTACAGCCTCCCGCCCGTTGTCTTTGTGCTTCATGAAATGTTACTCATTTTCTTTTTAGGGTAATATTATAGTAATTATACCATGGATGAAAATCCTGCTCCAAGTCAATGAATCAGTTAGATGTCAGTTGTGGGGGCAGAATTTCATTCTTTACTTGATGAGGGAGTTGGCAGCCATCAAAACGGTATTTCCTTGAAATGTGTTAATTTGTTTGATGTTAGTTAACAATGGCTTCGCTCTTCTGACAGATACTGCTGTAAGCCTGCTGGAATGGCAGAGGAGCAGCGATAAGAAATCTGCATCTGAGGATGTCGTGGAGTCTGTGGATGCTGACATTGATTGTACCTGCACTGGCAACTGTAGTTAAGCTAAACACTTTAGTATTGTACCATAGACATACAATACAAATAATCGAATAGCTGGACAGATAAAAAGGGAATGTAATAGCTGTAGTAAAATATTAAGAAAAGTGCTTGAAGATAATAAGCCTACTACGTTGCATCCAAAGTCAAATGCATTATGTACAGTCTGCACGGCTTAATAAATATGTTGTTCATTAAATAAGTATTCATGTGGTCTCTCTTTATTTTCTCCCTATCAACAAAACAATCAGACCAACTATAATATTATCCAGAAATTCTGCTCCCTTTTATCTGAAATATAATTACAGCAGTCCTCTCTTAAAATTATGTTCACTAGGTGATGAAAGGAAAACATGATTACGGCTAGTGCTAACATTCCGTTGTGCAAAGAGTTTCATATTTAGCATACTAAAGACACAGTAAGCATTTGTTTTCTTTTATGTTTCCTGGTAAAGAGCAGAGTCTGTTCTTGGAACCATTCTGCAAAAAAATACATTTTACTCCCAGCAAGACCATTAGCCTTAGTACACTCTACAAAGGAATGAATTGGGCTGCGAGACTCCCACTGTAGCTTTCCAGAGAGCTATAGTGTGTCACACAGTCCCCATTTTCATTTAAATTTCAATGGATGTGCTGTTTCTTCATGAGCTAAAAGTACGAATAGGAAGTTTTTTTATGGTTTACCATCTCCTATTGTATATCTAGGAAAATGATGCCTTCAAAAACACCAGGGAACAATAATATATCAGGTAGCATTCCAAATATTCAAAAAAAAAGGTAATATATATATATAAATATGTAAGATCAATAGCATCATAAAGCTAAAATACCGTACAAGGAGGACAGTTAGACTGTGTTTAACCAGTGAACTGTCAATCTGCTGGCTTTCACTAGGCCTTTGCAGAAAGCTAATTCCCTCCCACCCCAGGGGACCAGCAATAGGTGGCACTTTCAAATCTTGAGCACTGGCACAATATCTCCTCACCTCATACACAAATCAGCCTTGCAGTGAGTCATGATACGTTTCCCATAACTGGCAAAAGCAGCCAGCATGCTCTTCCAAGAGAAGCCTTAGCATGGGCAAGGCACCGCTGAACCTAGATGCTGCCAGGAAACTGTCATTAAAGAAAATACTTTTCTTTCTAACTAAAAACTGAGCTATCAGAAAGACGATTGAAGACTAAATAGCTGAAAAATTGCAGAATAACATTCCTCAGTGCTTTTCTTTCAAGAGTAGAAACACAAGTAACATATAATATTCCTCTCACTGTTTCAAGTTGCAGCTTGCCACCAGCTTGAAATCAGAAAAGATCCAGTTTTTCTCAGTGTACTGCATTTACTTTATTACTTCCAGAAGAAAAGGAGCCATTATGGGATTATTCAAACCAGGGCTCAGTGGGCTGATGGCTAGTGCGTACCCTATAGCAAGCATGCTTGCATCTGCTTATAAGCTTGTCTCCTGATAGTAACCTTCAGAGGGCAAAAGGGGCTTATCTGCCTCTTTCCCTTCCTCCAGCCTTAATTCAGTCTGTATCTTGTATTTGAGAACCTTCCTGTGTACTGGGCCATTATGCAGGTAGCAAGTGTTCTATCTACTCAACAGTTTTTTTCCTTGCAAGTATGCTCAAACTAAGACAAGAAACGTGAGATCTTGCTCTGTGTTTTCATTCGTAATAAAGCATTCACAAATTCCCTGCACAAAATCTGTATTTTGCTAAGTCATCAGATGTGCTACACTGCAAAAAAAAGAGTAGAGCCAAGTAAGTGGGGAGATGAAGAATATCGCATGCCACTTTCCTTTAAAATCAAAGTAATATTATACCTGGAGAGCCCTTTTCTTCCTGGTATTGTTTTCCTTGCAGCTTATGGGAAATTTGCCATTGACTTTCATAGGATCAGACTGTCATCTTTAATCCAAAACCTTTCTCTTTAATCCACTTGTTTACAAAAGAGAAACTTTTGCCAGTCAACCACTTCAGATAAGACAAAGGTAGTGAAGAGATGTAGTGAGAGAAGAAAAATGAACTTTCATGCTCAACTACTAGAAGAGGAATTAAGTAACAGCAAAGAGTCATTAGTAGGAGAAGTAATTCTGCTTGCAGTAAAACACAGTCATCTACACAGAAGCATGACACTAATTAACAATGATCAAGCTGGGATGTACAGTAGAAAAAAATATAAGCAGCTCATAAAGGCAAATGTCTTCTCCCAGAAACAATTTACAGACTGCTAAAGTCATTGGGAAAAACTTGAAGGCAGAGGCTGATCAGCAGCCCTAAATTAGTTTACTCTACAATGATGATATATAATGATGATACATTCTGTACAGCATTAAAAAACAATAAGCATGCCAGGTCAGGTCTGTCCCTGCTCATCCCCACTTTGAATTCTGCACAACGAGAAGGCACTTCTGGCACCCCAGGTACAGGGAGCCACCAACGTAGCTACATGTCTCATTCTGCTAAGTTCTCATGCCTAGAAAAATGTATCCTTCCCATGCTAAAACCACACAGGTCTGCCTTGCCCCAGCAGAAGCTCCTCTGTTAGCACTTTCTGCTGGCTGTGGTGTTGATGAGCAATAGAATCATAGAATAACCAGGTTGGAAGAGACCCACCAGATCATCGAGTCCAACCATTCCTATCAAACACTAAACCATGCCCCTTAGCACCTCATCCACCTGTGCCTTAAACCCCTCCAGGGAATGTGACTCAACCCCCTCCCTGAGCAGCCTCTGCCAGTGCCCAATGACCCTTTCTGTGAAGAATTTTTTCCTAATGTCCAGCCTAAATCTCCCCTGGCGGAGCTTGAGGCCATTCCCTCTTGTCCTGTCCCCTGTCACTTGGGAGAAGAGGCCAGCTCCCTCCTCTCTACAACCTCCTTTATAGAATCATAGAATAAAGCTCCCAACAACAAGATGCCGTGTGCAAAGCCTCATGCCCCAAAGTCCTAAAGAAACTCTTAGCTTACACAGCATCCCAGTCACAAGGAAAGAAAGGTGAAAATGCCCCACAGTGTCAGTACGACCAGGAAATTTGCTCAACGTCACCTTCCCAGTAACACAGCCCAGGCTGGGGTTCAGGCTCAGGCAGAGGGAACAGCAGTCACTAGCAAAACCCAGGCATCTCCTTTCACTGCCCTGTGCAGGGTACGGATGAGACACAGCCCTTATTTCCACTTTCAAGGTGCAGCTTTCATTTCCATCCAGTTCCCATTCATTAGTGCCCTCTTGCCGAGACAGCTGAACGCCTTCAACAGACTGAAAGACTCCACTGATGCTGCAGCTCTAAAATCAAACTAAAATGAAAGTTAGTAAAGTCTGAGGTTGGCAGTGGGCATGGCAAAGCAAAACACTTAGAACTAGCTCATTTTGCCAAAGGAATTAAGAGCATTAGCAGTACAAGAGTGAAAAAGCCCTTCTGGAGTTTCTAATGTGCAACACAGGCATTTCCAACCCACCTGGGAGGATATCTGCAGTCCAGCTTTAAAACCTCATTTGGAAATCATGCCTGTCCTGTCTTGTAAAACAAACCAAAGTCACGCAGCCTACTGAGTATTAAAATGTGTATTTCACAGTCTGAGCTTTTATGCACTCTACTTTTCATTCCTAGTGCTTCTCAATGATATGAATTAATGAACTCTGAACCTTACTGTAGTAATCAAGGAATATGACCTTGCAGTTAGAGGTACTACAGTATTGTTTAAAAAAAAAAAAAGATGCAAGCCTAAGCAGGCCAGGCTTAAGTCCTAATCCTGCCTTTACAGCTCCGTAATGGGGTTTTGCATGAGGCTGGGGATTTCTGTGCCTCTTTTTCTGTGTCAGAAAGATATGACTACCTACCTATGTGATGGAGTCAGAAATGCTTACGAATTTATATTCCCATATGTCTTTTGCAAGTACTTTAGTGATTCTAGAGATGAAAAGTAAATTTTTCAACTAGATCATCTAACCACATGAGTATATTTTATTACTAAGTTGAAGGTTTTCATTTTCAGGTTCATCCAACTGTAAAACAACTATACATTTGGAAAAAATCAAAACAATGTACTTAATTTGTTCATGGTCAGCTTTGGTTAAACCTTAGTGGATTATTCATAAAAACCTAGAATTGCATCCTGCTAGTACAGTGGGATAGGCAAAAGGCTAGTGGGGAGTCAGCCTCTTGTATCCGAGACAAGGACAACAAACCTTTTGTTCATCAGACCTGGTTCTTTTGATTCACTAATTTTATATGGCACAGTGACTCTCAGGAAAGCGCAGACACTCTGCTCCAGAGAAAATAGCTGCAGTGTGATAGGGAAGGACAAAACCGTTAATATCAGACCCCTCCTGGAAATGAAATGTCTGCTTCACAGCATAAGCATTAAAAAAAAAATAACGTCTACAATTCTAACCCACTGAAGTCAATGGTTAAACTCAACAGAGCTAGGCTTTTACTCAGCATGTTTGAATGAGTTATTAAATGAACTTTAGCTGTCCCTAAAAATAAATGTACTGTGTGGATATAAGTGCAGCTGATGAATAAGAAACCTTGGGAACCTAGCAAATACAGTAGTTAGGGCTAAAACCAGAGACAGCACAGAAGGTTGCAGAAGAGAGTAGCTATTAATGGCCATCCGAGCTTTATGTTGCATCTCAAGGTCTCTCATGCCATCTACTGGCTTTTTTGTTCCCTAACAATGGTTTAAATCTTCCTCCAGGTTTATTTATAGGTCTGATACATTCCAGGCAGTTTTATATAAATTCTAATCAAGGTTTGGGGTGTTTTTTTCCCTGTAACCTCCACATTTGATTACTATGTGGTTTTTTTCCCCTCTAAGTACATTACAACTCTGTACCTTTCTGAACACCATTTTACATTGTCTCTGGAGGAAAAAGACATTGCCTAAGACATTCTCATTTCTGTTATTGCTGGATAGGCAGTAATTACATTGCAAGTAGGGCTATGAGAACAGTTTACTAAGAAAATTCAAAGCTGTTCAAAAACAGTACTTATGGTTCTCCTTCAATCAGTGTGAGAAGGTTGTTATTTTGGTACCTGAAAATGCTTTAATGTACAAAAAAATATCTGGTTTACTGTCTTTTTTTCCCCTTCCATTTCACTCAGTTGCAATTCACAGTGAACCCTTGTATGTCCTAATATTATTAAGTTTATTTTCAGATGCGCTTTGAGTTATATATAGATAGATCCGATCACAGCACTTCCCTTCATTATCTATTACCTGTTCCTTCCTGACAGCCCAGTTTCCCTTCCCTATTTACCTGTGTCCACTGGCCTGTTCAGCTTCTCCTAGCAAAACAAGCCTGGTGTCTGTGTTCTCCCTGTGTTTTCCTTCTGCAGTGTCTTTCACTCATCTATAATTACCAACAGGCTAAGGGCCAGGGACACCTTTGACACAGCAGTTATTGTAAAGGAAAGTTGTTGACGTTAGGCAAGGTTGGAGTTCAGGGCCAAGAAGAAGTCTGAACACCCAAGACCTTTATGGATTGTCCTGGAATACTCCAGTTTCCATCTGCATAAGTGAGGCAAAATTAAATTAAAACCTTTTCCGTAGAAGCTAACTGGGTTTCATCAGGTCAAGCACAACTGTTAGTCCAAGTAAACTCGCATCCTGCTACTGATAGTCACATTTTCCATCACCTTTGGTGTGATTTTGCCTTTAAGTAAATTGAGTGACTGGGCACCATCAAACCCCAAGTCCTGCATGAAACCCTGCAAAGGGTCACTGTAATAAATAAAGTGCTAAACTAGGGTGCTGAAATAGTACCCCTCAGGTTTTTACCACATCTTTGTTTTGTCTCGCTGGGAAAATGGATCACAGTCTCTTTTCATTCTGAACCTTCAGGGTACTTCCATGACTTTCAAAATCTTTTTCTCTGTAATGAAATTCATTTCAAAATACAGTAAGTGGAATGCATGGAATTGCGACTGCTCCCTCAAACCTCTCTCTATTATTTTTTACATTATTTCTTCCATGTATTCCCTTAATCTTCACAAGCAGAAGTAACTCAATGATCTTTAAGAACATTGTATGAAGCAACATTTAAGTGCCTTATTTAATAGTGGTCATATCTGTCTCTCATATGGCTGAGAATTTAGAATCCTAGAATCATAGAATCACCAGGTTGGAAGAGACCCACCGGATCATCGAGTTCAACCATTCCTATCAAACACTAAACCATGCCCCTTAGCACCTCGTCCACCCGTGCCTTAAACCTCTCCAGAGAAGGTGAATCAACCACCTCCCTGGGCAGCCTGTTTGCTCTAGCTAGAGCTGTTTGGATGCTTTGTTTTCTTGCCAGCTGATAAAAAGATAATTACAGCAAAAGAAATAGAGTCAAGAATTTGGGCTGAATAAGCTAACACGCTAGAATTCTACTTAGATTCCTGCTTATGTGGTCGAAAGAAAACGATTAAAATTCGAGATCTGATCATGACCATGAGGGTTGGGGGATAATAGAGATTAGATTCACTGTGGGTATAAGAGACTGACACAGGCTCAGGCTGGGGCTAGAGCTGGCAGTCAAATGTTTGTCTCACCATGACACTAACCTGTGTATATTCCTTCAAACTCAATGCAGATACATTGGTATCTCTGAATGGTGTTTCACCTTTGTGAAATGTGGCTGTATCACTTCCACTTGATACTAACTTAGACATCTCTACACCATGAGTCCTAGCACCCCCAATATCTCTGATATTATGATTCGCTGTATTTTAAGATTTTAAGAGTACGATCTTCTCCCAGGAGTGTTGGACTAAATTCTGTACGATAGAGTTCAGCACTTTAGGTGGGATCTAAGGTACATCTCCCTCCAGCCTGATAGCTACCTAGACTATTCAAGAGGAAAAGCTGAAGACATCGTCATACACATCCCATTCCCAGGGCCCTGGACTCCCAGGGAATAGGTTTCCATAGCCAAAACAAACTTCTAGGTTCTGGCAGCTACGTTATCCCTTCTGAAACACAGCTAGGGAGTGGTGGGGAGGGGGAGAATCTTCTCTTCTCAGGTGACTGTTAAAGTCATTAAATCATTATATTAAAACAGGTGGGGTCCACAGCTGTATCATTGAAGGAGCATAATCACAGATTCTGTGCTTTTGAGGGGCTCACTGATAGAGATTAAGGGTTGCAGGGGCAAGAATGGCTTGTGTGAGGCTTTAACAGGCTGCCCAGGGAGGGGGTTGAGTCACCTTCCCTGGAGGGGTTTAAGGGACAGGTGGACGAGGTGCTGAGGGACATGGTTTAGTGTTTGATAGGAATGGTTGGACTCGATGATCCGGTGGGTCTTTTCCAACCTGGTGATTCTATGATTCATGTCTTATGTGGGAGAAGGGGCTGAGCCCTGCAGCTTCTCCAGCACTTCTGAGCAGAGGCAAAGCCATTCTTTAGGAAGCTAGAGAGCTGCAAAAATTAGGCACCAATATACTTTGCTATTTAAAGGTACAGAAGGGAGAATTAAGGATTTCAGTCTTGAGTATAAGCAACTACGCTGTAAGCAAGTCTTTTACCTTCCTCCATGAATCCGGGCATCGGTCTACAAAACTACAACTTCACACCGGAAAATCCTGATGCAACCAAACTGAAATGCTCCAGAGGAATTAATTGGTGACCTTGTCTGACAGACCAAAATAAATCTGGCAGGCAGGTTGCCCCCTTTGCCAAGTCCTTAGATCCCCAGCTGCAGCCATACGGATTACACAGCTTCCTGGGCCAGGTAAGGTTGCCAGCTCCGAGTCCAGCAAGCAGCCAGCTCCCCTGCGCTGCCTCCTGCCTTCAGCTTGGCTCTGCAGGCTCCTAAGCGTGCCCAGGGCCAGCTGGTTAGCACCAGGCAGACAGGGAACCTGGCACTGCCCCCACCTTTTGGCCAGCTGGTGGATCGACAATATGGATTGCTCCACTCATGAGAAATGCTAGGATGCCAACATCTCCCTCCTGCACAGAGCGAAACGCGATGTGACAGCCTAAAATTCCCCTGAGACACGGTTCCTTTCTGCAGTGTGCAAGGGCTGCTCTCTGCCTCCCTTTATTCACTCCTTATGGGGATGGAGGAGCTTTTCAGGTGTGATGAGCTTATTTTATTTATATTTCTGAAAGGAACTGAAGCCCAAAAGCACTGATTTTTTTTGTACACCATTTGGCATCCCATTCCAGCTTTCTGTTGGTGGGTAGGTGCAGACTAGTTGAATTAAAGGTCAAGGCTTAGGTTACGGGCACAGGCAAAGCTCTGTGGTTAGAGTGCTACTCAGTCCTACTAAATCCACAGCTACATGAACAAACACCTACTGAGACACTCCTGGCTTGGCCAAGTATGGATCTGACTAATCTGACTATACTAAGGATTAATATTATGTCAATATAAATACCATTAAGAAGGATTTCTCATTTCTTTCAAAGCTTCTACCACCAATTCGAAGGCTAAATCTTTTATGCTAAAAACATGAGACTGTCGCCTTCACTCCCCTGTTGCACACTTTCAGCATAGCACTGAGAAGATTTTGAAATGTATGAGTTTTTACTCCTCTTGAACTCTTGTCTTATCATTAGGATCCCTTTGGATCCTCCTTCCTTAAAAATCTCACTTTAAAGGGTTTTTTCAATGATTTATACATGCAACTGATTTGTTATGAGATTAGGTGATCAGAACTGAACTGTCTCATCTATAACAGCAATATAAATATTCTCTGTAATTGTGTCCCCCCCTTTACCATTGTTTCAGTCATCCAGTCCCCTTAACTGCAGCTCCATATCAAGCAGAAGAGATAAGGCTTCCACCGCCACAACAGATTACATTTGCATAACCTCTGAGCTGTAGACAACATGAGATTCTCACCACAGCTAGCTCTAAAGGTATTTGCTTTGCCAAGCTGCCAAAACTCATATTTTAGCTCAGGAAGTCCTTCATCCAATTAGCATCTCATTACACTTCCACCATTCTACAAGCACTTCATCCTAATGCAATAAAGAGGGTAAAAAACCAGTACCTTTTAAAAGCCAATACCCCCAAGTCAGTGGGTGTTTGGAACACAGATGAAGTGGGATTGCCTACGGTTGGCCCTCTCAGGATGACATCTGATAGTTTTCACATTACACCATCCTTGAATTTCAATCATTTCTTCAATTGTTTCACTAACAGCACTGAAATCATTGAATCTTGCTGTTCTCCCCCACATCAGCACACGGTCTAGAAAAAATAAAAATAAGTTCTTCTTCAAAAATGTTGGTAGATCATTTAAACCCATGTATGAGAAAAAAAAAAAATGTGACGTAGTCTGTCATACTCTTCCAATGACTCAAGTCTGAAAACTGTAAGAATTTTTCTGATGACAGGCTGAGAGGTTGCTTACTTGATTATCACACAGCAATTTCACAGCCACCAGGTTTCATTACACCCTTCCCTCCCCAAAAGATTTTCTTCATATAGAAAGACCTTTCAGGTTTAGTCCTACTTTAAGTTCTTGGCTTGACTTCTTCATTATGTGGGGCTTATTTTTCCATTCTTAGGTGGAAAGCAGGGTTGGAATGAAAGCTTTATGTAACCAAGTGCATCTCAACAATATGAACATTCCTACATCAAACTCCTAGGAAAGCTAACAGCATCCCTCTCCGCTCCTGCCAGCTGCTGCTGCTCTTATCTTCCAGATAAGAGACTTGATGATCTCCTCTATGGCCTTACCCTTGAGGGAATGGAGCAGCGGGAAAGCAGGTTTAGAACATAGAACCACCAGGACGGAAGAGACCCACCGGATCATCGAGTCCAACCATTCCTATCAAACACTAAACCATGCCCCTTAGCACCTCGTCCACCCGTGCCTTAAACCCCTCCAGGGAAGGTGACTCAACCACCTCCCTGGGCAGCCTGTTCCAGTGGCCAATGACCCTTTCCATGAAAATTTTTTTCCTAATGTCCAGCCTAAATCTCCCCTGGTGGAGCTTGAGGCCATTCCCTCTTGTCCCTCTTGTTTACTCACACTTCACCCTGACCTCTAAGTGAGAAAATGCCATCCCTGCACAGTTATACGCTTGCAGTAGAGGCTGATAAATAAACTGAACCATAAATCAAACGACAGCATTAAATAAAACCCATTAGCCGTGTTCTCTGTAGATGGACATCCCGAGGGTCCAGCGTTTGCCAACTCTCTGCCACTAGAGGGCAAACGTGACCAAGCCATGTCACAAAAGAAATCTCTCTACATTAATATATAATCAATTTTAATTATGGCTTATCACGTGAGGAGAAGCCTCTTTGACTGTGCCTTCAGAAAAGACACGCTAATGGCATCTTTTACCAGACATACCAATATCAGACCCACTAGAGGTATCCTCAGTTGCCAAAACATGTTGCCACTCCTCTACGTGTCCCTAAACATTTTAGAAATATTCAAGTCAAGCACACTTCTCAGGTATTCACGTGCAAATCCAATATGCGTCCTAACAAGAGTCCAACCAATACTAGTGAAAACAAACCAGATACATTTCCTCTCGTGGAAAAGAATTAGTTAGAAAAATACATTCACAGCAACCAGTTGGAATGTTTCCAGGAAATGGTCGAGATCACACTCAGGGAATCACCTATTAAAGGAGGAGGTGATACAATGAAGTATCTAGACTGTCTCCTTCTACCAGGCACTTCCCTGGCTTTCATCTCATTCTGAATGAGCACATTGGCAGTTCAAGTCTCGTTCAATAGCTCTTTATAAAGGCTTCTGGGTCTGTGTCTGGAGTTAGTCATTATCACATAATATGGGCGCGTAGTTATTCAGTGTTAGTTTCCACTGTGACAAAGCGAAAGGAAGAAAGTAAAGAACACGCTCAATGTGTAGGGAATAACTCAAGCTGTAATCCACATTATGAGGAGGAAATAATATAACCTTGATAATTTCTTGGTGGTTTTCCTAATGGAAAGAAATTATAGGTTTGGTACCAAGTCTGCAGAACTGGTACCAAAAATCAGAAGTCGCCCCGTCTCTTCTCCCTTCAATGTAAGCAAGGCAATATTTTTCTTCATGGGAGGTCCAGCTTTATAACTGCAACAAGATGCAATTTCACTGATGTCTCTGGATTTGGATCTGTCTCTGGAAGCACTAAGTGCAATCCCCCACCACCAGCGCCAGGATTTTATAAAGATGAGCCCAGCAAGCACATAAAATATCAAAAACTACAGGAAGTTTTCAGCATTTTTCTGCAGCTTCTCAGAAGGGAAGTTGTCAAAGTAGCTGTCTGCTAAACATATCATCTGCCTTAGTGTAGAAAGAAGGATGTCAACACTGCATGTCAAATCCAACCCTGAGATATATTTTTTAATGGGCAGGATCTGACTTAGACAGATCCCAAATCTCTCTGCAATTACCTGCATCTGTAGGAAAAGCACAAAAGGATTTATCTTAAAGAGCTCTCAAACTATTTTCCAGTCTTGCTTTCTGTGACAGAAGCAAAGTAAAAATCTTAGGAAAATATTTTCAATGGCATTGTTTGAGGAGATTTTAGGTTTTAGGTGTTCCTATGCCTTCACACCAGCAATAGTGTCCCTTAGGTGCAGTTTAGACAATGACAGTTCATTCTCAGCCATCACCTCTCCTTCGGATCTGGTGACACTTCCCTCGTGGGCTCCAGCAAGTACCTGGACACCGTTGCACTCAATGGCTTCCAGAAAACTACACAGAAGTGGGCTAATGCCACCAGGACTTTTTGTCTACTACTACAGCCCATTACCTTCAAAAAATGCTTGGGGTGATACAGGATGAATTGAAATGATTGTTTGTCTCTACACCCTTCCTTACGCAGGGAACCTTCAAACATAGGAATGGAGGGCACAGAAGTACCAGCACATGAAGAGAAAGTCAGACACTTTCAAGTAGTTTCACCTTATCCAGTGAAATGTATTGAATATATCGACAACCCCCTGACTCAGCCATTAACACACACAGCTTCCTGAAGCCAACGTTCACATGGGTGCAAGAGGCAAATTAATTCATTCCTGCCAACACAGATTATCATCTTTGCCCTGCTAGCCCTTCTACCTGCTCAAAGAATATTTCAAACGCAAGCCTTTGTAACTAATCTTTATTCTTCCATGAGTTGGAGTCACTAAGCCTATGGAAAAGTGCTTTGGTGGACTGAGGAAGTTTATCTCTGGACAGGTGTTTTCAGTGTCCCAATAGATTCTCAGCAGCACCGCACTGCAGAACTAGTCACAGTCAAGCCATAAGTCTGCAGTTAGTAGGGGATGAGATGGCACATCGACCGCTTAGCTGGCACACCCGAGTTCCTTCTTTACTATTTCTTTCTCTACGTAGAAACCAGAATTTAAATATATATATATATATGAAAATAAGAAAGACTAAGTGTTGTAAAATGTTATAGTCTGAAAGTGCACAAATAAGATTTTCTCCCCTCTAGGGTGATTCTTATCTGGATGGGTAAGCTCCTTCCACTGTGGATGCAAGTCATCCTAGTCCTTACTTTTCCTATGTTTCTTGAGTCTTCCTCTGCTGTCATCAGCCAATTTATACTTTAAGGGATATATATTATTTCAGCACAAAAGATCTTGAATTTTTAGAAGGGGGAAAAAAAGAACTTGAATAGTCAAATTAGTTATGCTTTGAGAGTGTCATGGACCATAATGACACACAAGTATGGCAGAAATGGAGTAGCAACCACTGCATTCTACTTCTTGGTTGCTATGCATGTGCATATGGCCTGAGCACCTTCCATAAAAGAAGGAAACATTTCCTTAATTCTAGAGGAAAGAATCCTCTGGTGCCAAACAAATGAGCAGGCTTCTAGGAACTGCTCCCCAGGTAGCCTCTCTGCAATTGCCTCTGGTTGAAGACAGCACAAGAATTCAGTTTTTCACAAAGGCATTAGGTATAAAAGCTTTAATTATTAAAAGAGTATGAATTAAGCAGTTACTGTGCTGCACCTACAGTGCCTCGGTGAGAAGGCCCTCTGTAAACAGAATTATTATTTCATCAACACAGTAGACTCCTCTCTTAATGGCTCACTAACTGGGCCAGAGATGAGATTCGATGTGAAGAAATCAATGACTCAAAGCAAGGGATTCAGCAAATATGAAACACCTAGTGCTTAGCTCTTAGGATTGCATATTGTCTCCTGTGGAAGTGACTCGTATCATGCAGGGAGAAAATAACACTCCTGCTGCTGCATCCAACCGTATCCATAGGAGATAAGACTGAACTGGTGCTTGCTAGCACTAGACTCCCATACTTTAGGGGGTTTTTATTTGCTTTTTGGTGTTCTCCTTCTAGGCTACAGCTGCTAAATAAATAAGCATTGCTACTTCACATTTCGAAAATGGCAAATGGTCTTGGTGTCTTTTTTTTTTTTTTTTTGGTAATTCTTGACAATAAAGTCAGTATTTCTTAGTAGTAGCAGCCTCATTTATGTGTCCACCAGATGTACACATCAATCGGGGTGACTCTGCTGTACTGCAGAGCAGAAGCACCAAAGGGCATCCTGCAAAATTAAAAGGTGAGAATAATGCAGTCCTTCACAATTCCTCTCTGTTCTAAGCATTATAACAACTCAGGAGAGCAGAGAAGATATTTTCAACGTGTTGCTATAGGTGCATGACTCTTTTTCAGACAGCTGGCCAGAGGGTAAATGGCAAGAGCAATAAGTATCTATCTCTCCTCCCCGGGACTGAGCATGATTCACGGATGAAGAATACTTTATTTTCCTACTCACCAGCATACTAAGGGCTTCACTGTGAAATGACTTCTTAAGTTTTCCCCTTCTCTTCAGTGCTAATTTAAGGATATAGAACTCCCCACGCTGGCTCACGTTTCACTGGAGCGATTTCAGCTTCCCTTCCAGATCGTTGGGGAAAATCTCAGCTTTACATTCACCAGCTACTAATGCAAAACAGTGAATCTGACTCTGCAGAAGAAGATTCCTGGTGTAGGCAGGAGTGTCTGCACAAAGGAGAGGCAAGTTAAATTGCAGAGAAAATCCTTCATTAATAGTGCCAAAGGACTGTACAAAACCTAACTAATTCTCTGAAAGAAGGAAGGATTAATATCCCATTTTATAGGGAGGAAAGTGAGAGAAGAGCAAACACCCAGGAAAATTAACAGCCAGGACCACTGCATCTTCAGTTCCGCATCCACTGCCGTGGTTGGAGAGCCAAATCTGAGCAGAATCTTTTCTATTTGTGTGGTAGTTTGTTTATTTGTTGCTGTGGTAGTTTGTTTATTTGTTGCTGCAGAAGGAACAGCCCAGCAAAATTTCTCATAAACAATTTTCTTCAGAATTTGGTGTTGAACTGAGGTTGTTTAGCCTGGAGAAGAGGAGGCTGAGGGGAGACCTCATTGCTCTCTACAACTGCCTGAAAGGAGGGTGTGGAGGGGACGGAGCTGGGCTCTTCTCCCAAGGGACAGGGGGCAGGACGAGAGGGAATGGCCTCAAGCTCCACCAGGGGAGGTTCAGGCTGGACATCAGGAAAAGATTTTTCACAGAAAGGGTCATTGGGTACTGGAACAGGCTGCCCAGGGAGGTGGTTGAGTCACCTTCCCTAGAGGTATTTAAAAGACAGGTGGATGAGGTGCTCAGGGGCATGGTTTAGTGGTTCCTAGGAATGGTTGGACTTGATGATCCTGGAGGTCTTTTCCAACCTAGTGATTCTGTGACTCTTATTTGGATTGTTTCCCTATCAACACAGATCTTTACCAAATAGGGCAGTTTAACTGTTAATGTGACAGAAAAAACAATTAGAAATTGCACAGAACTGTATTGAAACCAGACTGTCATCTTTCATGCATTTTTGAAGATAACTAGTCTTTCTGACACACCTTTCTGTCTGCTTTTTGTTCGGGGGAATAACAGAGCACAGAAATACACTGTTGAAAAATGGCAGCTTCCAATGCCCTCCGCAAAACAACAATAACCTTTTTCTACACGTAATTGCACTAAATTCACCAAGAGCACATAACGGACAGGAATACAAAATGAATCACAGCATTCTGATATGAAACAGATGTTCCATGAACTGGCCGTGGTGATTTTTGACTATATGACTGCATCTGTAGTTTGGAAACAATTAGCCAGAAGCAATTATTTATCTTGAGTTGTCACACTTGTTTTATCAGCTCTTTAGGGGGTTCTCATGTAATCATAGAATATGCAGAGCTGAAAAAGCAGGATTTTCCAGCTCCAGTTGGACCAAGAAATAAAACGCAAATCAATGACAGCGTGTTTAAATAAAATCTGTATGATCCAATTTCATCCATCATTTTCTTCCTTTCCTTGTTAAGACAAAAATATTACGTGCTCTCAAAGACTCGAGAGATCTCAAAATATACTTAGTAGTCACACCAGTATACTGGAATCAGGAGAATGCAAATAAATCCCATCCTTCATTGCCTCATACTTTCCACTCCTCTAATTTGCAGTGGTAAATTTGAAATCTGTATAGTCTCATTTTTCAGAAAACACTGAGCACTCCCTTTTGCAGCCACTGGGACATGCAGCTGCGACATTCAACACCTCTGCAAATCTGGGCCAAGTTATCTGCAGTGAGACAACTAATACAGCTGAGAAAAAAAGTTACTTTGCCATCTCACGAGGGAATGAAACCTCGATAGCGAGCTGCTGGCTCTCTTAGAGGTAACTCAACAACATTACAATAACATAAGCAGCCTTAGGAATAAGCTAAAAGTCATTAGGAGGTTGCTTTTCAGAGCATATCAAGGAGACGATATAGGGCACTGTCATGTATTCAGGAAATCAAGTTCAGGTTTCATAAACCATAAATGCAAATCAGATCTGGTAAGCTTTTTACTGTGAACACATAAATAGATTTAGCATACGTAAGCCATTGTGCAGCTCAGCTAGAGAATTAATATTGTCCAGGAAAGATAAGCCAACGTAGAAATAAGCGTCTGAGTGGCACGAGGTAGACAGTGCCCAGGACAGTCACGTCAAGCTTTATGATTTCACCTTTCTGAAACAAGGACCAAGACAAAGATGTCTCACCTATGTTGTCGGCATTAGACATCATTTTCCAGGACATCTGGAACGATTAGCATAGCTCATTAGCAAGCAGCAGCAGGTTCTTTCATGCAGCTGTCTGGCTACTTAGGTATTGGCCTCTGCCACTGGACAGTCACTTTGAGCACTCGTTGCAAGCAATAAGCATCACTTTTCAGGAAACTAGTGAGGTTCAGACTTTAACCGCTCAAGTACATATTAAAAGCCTATTTTCTTTCAGACCTGAATTCAAACTACCCATTTATGCTCATAGAACTTTTGAAAATGAACCTCTTTATTTTAACTTTTTTTTTCCTTTTTCTTTTAGGAGCAGCTTTTGAACATGTAAGCAGACTGGGGATGTTTGTGCTTTCCCCTGCTGAAACATTCACCAGCCTCTTGTGCTGAATCCCGATTCACCAGGTCGTGCACGCTGCCGGGCTTGTGTCTTCAAACAATACCAGCACTGCTCCTGCTTTCTAGGCAAGAAACTTTTTAGAGAAAAGGTGTTCTGGAGCCCAGCTGCTATAGGTGCATGGGACAAACAAATAGCTGAAATGCATCTCATCCTGAATGCCAAACACGAATACTCTGTCTCAGCTCAGGGGGTAATGAAAACCAAGGACACAAAGGGATTTTACACTAGATTTCTGAGAAATCCAAGCTGAGCTGACAATCTAAGCACTACTCTGTCAACAAAGGCTGTTTGGGATTTAAAAACTAGCGGTCCCTCATGAGTAGTCTGATTTATTTGGTATGCTTTGAGCAATCTTAATGCATGCCAGTTTCTATTCACAGCCATGGCATTTTGCATAATACCCAAGTAGAGTATTTGCTTAGGAAGTGGTAGACCTGGATTCCAGGCTTTTCCCTGGTGAAGAGGGCTGAAACTACAGCTTCCACCTCCTGCAGGAAAGCACAGGAGTTACTGGGCCAGGCAGAGCCTACAGAGGAGCACAAATATGGACCAAGTGGAAGAGACCTGGGACCCAGTTTCTGCTCCCTGAGCTGTTCATCTAACTTTGGATAACGACTGGATTTAAAAAAAAAACAAAACAAATAAGAGCCAGAAATAATCAAGGACATAGAGACTGAGACCAAGAACACATCGCTCTTGGCCAAGCTCCATAATCACTAGGTTGGATAATGAAGTCAGTTCTCCTGGCAGACCTTCTTTGCAACATGCAAATCAACTCTATTACTTCAGTTCTGCAGCAGCTTGTTTGCCACTAGGTATGTGTCTTAGTACTGCCCCTCTGTGGCACAGCCCAGACATACTTTTTTCTCATTTATTGAAGCAGTTTGGTACAAACTACCTTATCGTTCCCTGGGCAAGAGAGAAGTTATACATAATAGTAACATTAATTTAACTACTACTGCTTCACCATCATTATGAATTTCTAAATTGGGACTGTACATATCCCTGGTACCCATGGCACTGCCTGCACCTGGAGCAGGAATACTTTCCTTGTAATTTCAAAGATGTTCCATGATTCCAGCAGTCATTCATTTAACTGGGTATTATACTCCTGTTTCAAGTAATATCTCATTTAATATTTAATTAGGTTGTAGAAAAAGGAAAGCAAAATTGAGAATCTCCTACCTAGGAATTAACACCCTAGATGATTTTAGGATAAATATACTAAAGGAATTTGAAGCAAAGATTATTTGACAAGGAATAGTAAGATGTTATATTTCATCTGCTGTTGTCATTATTAACACATCTCACCCTCCGTACAATGGGGAAGAGATTTGCTGGACAGTTGTATTTCCAGGTCAGCACTCTAAGGTCAGGGAGCATGGAAGAGGGACTGACTCATTCCTCCTTGCTGGATGGAGCCTTTAGTCCACAGAACCTTCTGCCTACAAGCTGGAGTGAAGTGCCTACCTGAGGAAAGGGCAATTGTCCCTCTGGCCTGTTGAAGTGGCTATGAGCACAGCAGCTCTTGCGAATCCTGTCCTTGAGCCCTGCTGATCCTATGAAGTATCAGAGCACCTAAGAGTTGGACACCTTGACTCCATGCATAAAATGTATGGTACCTCCTTAGAGAACTAGCTTTCATTAGTACAGTTTTACTTCGTACACTCACAGCTATTTGAGCACAGGTGCATTTAAACCAGCAAGGTACTCAGATTTCACAGGGATGGAGAAATACCTAAGATTTAAGTATCAAAGACAACCAGATGACCTCCTAGGAGAACAAAAGTCTAGCTAGTTTTCAAGATAAGCCACTTACCCAACAATATTCATGAGTTGTTATTGAAAGGCTTAGCTACCATGCAATTTGTCTCAGTGGAAATTTCAGATACTTATAAGTAACCAGGAGATCTATTAGTGCAACATTAAAAGCAGGCAAAGTTTCCACACTAAACATGCGGTTTTCTGACATCAACCAGCCTTCGACTCACAGTCCACAGAAGTTAAATCACTTCCAAGGAATTCTGTCACACTGAATTTGCAGTTTTTAAAACCTGAAGTTATAACTGGGCTAATATTGTGTGGCATGTGCTGCTTACACAACAAGTTGGAGATCCATTTCCAAAATTAGGGTCAAATTTATAAACCTGGATATAGTGCATTGTTTCTTATTGTAACAGGATTTTTTTTCCCATTGTACTCTTCCCTGTTTAATGCAGAGTAAAATTCCATTTCATCTTTAGTTAACCTTTCAGCTTTAATATAATTTCTAGTAATAAAACCTCCTTAAACACAGTTGCATTTATTATGTATGGCTGCAACAGTCAGACCTTGATAATAACACTTGGCGTGACTGGTGGCAGCAACGTAACCGTGGACACTGCTCTTATAAAAAAGAGATAAAAAATTACATCCATGTAACTTGGAGACACTCCTTTTCTCTGGAAAGAGAAAGTGAAAAAGAATATATTTACAGATAAATTCTCTTGTCAGATGTCATGCTGAATGCTAGCATCACATTAATATTGTTATAGTTTTAACCGTGATGTTTAGAAACACCAGCTTGAAGTTAGGGACTGAGGTCTGAGAGCAGCCCAAATAGAAATGAGGGTCCTTGTCATCGTGGCCCAAAGTTGGAAAAAAGAAGACAAACAAAAGAAGAAAATTTGGTTTACCCTGATTTTTCAGATAAAGGAAAAGAAGCACAGGAAGACAAATCTTTAACTTGTATAAATCAGTACACTCTAATGGGTTTTGCTACCTTTGGAGTTACTGCTTATTCTATCCATTAAGCATAGTGAAGGCCATTCAAAAGTATTGGACTAGTCAGTCCTGCAGAAGCAAAACTGTATCAGTGTCCTCGCTAATCTTTCTCTTTGGTTATATATTTTTATAAACATAGTCTAAATAATTTCTATAAAGAACTATCATAGAACAGACTGCTTTGCTGACACTTTTATTGTCTACAAAAACCTCCCAAGTTCTGGTATTTCAGCAAATTGCATCCCTTAAAGAGCACAATGATTTTATCTGTGCATTTTCCTAGCCAACTTGCCTTCTCCTCTTTTTGCATCGGTGTCAAACAGGTATTTGGATTGACCCAACCAGATGTTAGCTTTTTTGTTTGACTTATTTTTCCTTCACACTCTGTTTGCACCCTTTGTCTTCCTCCATACCAACAGCTTTGCCAGAATAAATCTTTGCTGTTTGGCCAGATGCGAAAAGAGCCTGCAAACAAGATTAGTGTCCTTTTTTGGTTAGGTATGCCTAGCCCAGACTACAAAGTCCTGACTAATGTGTTAGACTGTTTTCAAGCTTCTTATTCTGTATTACCAAAGGTATCTTTGAATCATTAGGTCATCTGCCTGTAAATATACGAAAAATTTGTTAATGATTCTAAAAAATAAATCTTCATGTGGCATGAAATGCTTGTAGCCCAGGAAACCCACTATACTGTGGTCTGCATCAAAAGAAGCGTGACCAGCAGGTCAAGGAAGGTGATTCTGTCCCCCTACTCTGTTCTCATGAGAACCCACCTGCAGTACTGGATTTAGTTCTGGAGTCCTCAGCACAGAAAGGACGTGGATCTCTTAGAGTGAGTCCAGAGGAGGCCACAAAGATGATCCGAGGGCTGAAGCACCTCCCTACAAAGACAGGCTGAGAGAGTTGGGCTGTTCAGTCTAGAGGACAGAAGGTTCCAGGGAGACCTTATAGCAGCCTCTCAGTACTTAAAGGGGCTGCAGGAAAGACAGGGAGGGGCTCTTTTTCAGGGAGTGCAGTGATATGATGATGGGGAACAGTTTTAAAGCTGGAAGAGGAGAGATTTAGTTTCGATATTAGAAAGAAATTTTTCCCTGTGAGGGTAGTGAGGCACTGGAACAGGTTGCCCAGAGAAGTTCTGGATGCCTCATCCCTGGAGGTGTTTAAGGCCAGGCTGGATGAGGCTTTGAGCAGGCTCATTGCGTGGGAGGTGCCCCTGCCCATGGCAGGGGAGTTGGAACTGGATGAGATTTAAGGTCCTTTCCAACCCAAACCATTCTGTGATTCTATTCTATGATACGATGACGCGTGTGCTTTGCCTCAAACATATACAATGCCTCAGTCCCAGGCAATTTAATAGAATCTTTCTCAGACTTCCTGAGTAACGTGAATCCGAGCAGATTAAAAATTATACAAAAGGCACAAGAAGCAATTAACCTGTAATTCACTGTAGCCCGTGGGCTGCTCCCTAACACATGTTGCTTTGAAATTTCTTCCGTTGCAGTAGCAAGTACCTGCGCTTTCACCTTGAAACAAAGACTGAGTTATCATCTCTGATGTCGAGGGAATGTTTTAATTTCTTGTGTTACAGTCACTTGAAAGTTCATCACCAAGCCTGCAGATGGAGAGAGAGGGCTGTGGTTAACAGGCTCACTGGTGTTCTCCAGAGTTACCAGCCTGAACTTCACTGGAAACTCAGCACTGTGGTTCTCACAGACAAAGCAAGATGCAGACTAACAGCGTGGCATACGCATCCCTGAAAAAGTACTTCCAAAGGCACATGCTAGTCTCAGGCATACAGTTGTAACTTGGGAATACAATTTTGAATTTCTGCATATAGTGACTAGAACAGTGTCACACTAGGAAGGTTTTACCTGATAGGAACTTCTTGCTGTTGATGCCATTGAATGAAGGCGTTCAGAAAACAAAAGTAATCCTCTTCTGCTTAGTGAGTGATTTCGACTGATGCATTTAGACCTTATAGCAACATTCCAGTATTGAAAGCTACATGAAAGCTGAGAAGGGGCTCTTTATCAGCCAGTGCAATGATAGGAGGAGGGGGAATGGTTTTTAAACTTAAACAGGAGAGACTGAGATTAGATATTAGGAAGAAATGTTTTCCTGTGAGGGTGGTGAGGCACTGGCATAGGTTGCCTAGGTAAGTCATGGATGCTTCATTCCTGGAGGTGTTCAAAGCCAGGTTGGATGGGGTTTGGAGCAACCTGATCTGGTGGGAGGTGTCCTTGCCCATGGCAGGGGTGGAACTGGATGGTCATTAAGGTTCCTTCTAACCCAAACTATTCTATGATCCTATGAGATGACTGGCACAGCAGCATTGCATAGCTTGGGTTCTTTAAACAGAGATGACTGTTTGTCCAGTCATTTTATAACAAACTGTGCCATAGCAAATCTTCTCAGGTTGTGTAAGAAAACATTAAACTACATCACTTATAACACCTGGTACTAGAAATATCTGGTCCTTCTTCATAACATTGCTCAGTATATACAGAATGCAAATATTTCCTTTATGTGTTAACACCTCACTCAGAAGTAAGTACCTGTGCAAGCATATGTAGAAAAGTAGTAACACCTCAAAAGTCAAGAGGCTCTCAGGAGGATGGAGAGAAAAACCTCATCCATTCAGACCCCATCTCTCTCACCAAAGAAGACAGCACCTGAACAACAGCAAATGGGCAAATTAGACACTGACGTGATGTTTAAACTGCTCATAGCTCTTGAGGTTTGCTGCATTTGTGTCCTTGCCAACAAAAATATCCTTGTCCTTGACCTCTGCCGGTGCTTTGTTCCCCTAAAACAACAACTCTCGTTCTAACAGGGCTCAGGGAACAGATACCACACTCCTTTGACTTCCCAGACTTACATTCATAGCGAGAAATAACAGGAAATTCAAAACAAACAAAAAAGGAGAACAAAAAACCCACTTTGTGCAAATGCAGCCTGTGGAATTCAATGCCAAAGGATATCAACAAACTGAAATACTGCGTAGGCCCACTGCTTACACAACACGCAAGCAAAAGCTAAGCAGAACACATGCCAGGCAATGTAAAAATCTCAGAGATGAGAACAAAAGCTTTCTTTATATTCTGCATTGTAGTGATAGGCGGGGTGTTTGGCTCGAGAAAGCTGCTTACCCTAAAACGTGCTGCAGTGGTTGCCTTCCAAAGAGGTTACCAGGTTAGTGGTTTGAATAGGAGCAGTAGATCCTGCTGCTGTGATTCATAACATATTAAATATATTAATAATAATATATTCGTTACTATTAATATCAATAATAAGTTAAAAATGTTTGCTCCTAAAAATTCGCTTTAATTTCCACTATGTACCATTCCAGTATTTTCCCAGCATGTTGAAGATTGCACTGCACAACTGCAATGCTTTTTTCTTTTCTGGATGGTGACTTTCACTCAAAATACATGGAAGTAACATTGCTAGTAACAGATTATGAACTACAAATGCAATTATCGGTTTAAGCAGCAGCATAAAACAGAATAATTTATTTTTAATGCTACACCAATCCACTCATACATACAACTAGAAAGAATAACATATTTCAACAAAATTACTTAGAACTTCACTTTTCCGATTCTTACTAATTTAAAGGAACAGAAGAAAGATTCAAGAAGGGGGATGTCATAGTTTAAAATAGCTTTATTGTCTTTAATGCATTATAATTCTAGTTGAGACAATATTATTCACCTAAACTTTAAAGTGTGCTAATTATTTCTCTCCTTACTTTCATATTTTTCCCCTTGGGTACGCTTCATGCATTTCCCCCATCTTTTCCTTCTACTCTAAGGCTGATTTTTCCTAGGGACAGCTTTGTTCAGCAGCAAGCAGGCAGTCATTTTAACTTCTTTATTCTCCTTACCCCCCATTCTCAGTTATATTCAGTATTTCGTGGATATAAAGGATACATCTAAGGTGAGGTGAGACACTATTCATAAGATCTTTCTGCCCACTCCCACCCCAATAACAATAATCAAAGACAAGGTGTCCTTGTTCTTTCCTTGCTACCAGAACACTCAGGATTGACAACTCTATACCGAGTTGCTGAGTTAATCATACATGTTCTGGTGGAAATTATTACCTTTATTACAAAGCTGTGTATAGATAGAGCTAAATGCTCATCTTTGCAATAAGAATGTACTCTTGTGTAAAATAATTACTCCATTATCGGGTGTGCTTCAAGTATTGTGAAGTTGCTAGTCATTTTTCCTATTCTGTAAGGATTATAGAAAAGGACTTGAATTTCCAAAGTACAGGATTTAAGACTATCAATTATTTCCTTCATGGGGCCCTCCCTTTCCAAAAGAAAATAATCTCCTCTGAAGAAGGTGTCATTCTTATGACAACAGAGGGAGTGCAATATCACACATCCAGCGAGAATGTTAGACCGGATTCAAAGTCCAAAAATTGGAAGTACATGGAAAATATCATCAGCTCCACTGAACAAAAGCCTCCCCTCACTTAAGGTCCTGCTGATAGCTGTCAGGCCCTCAAAAGTTCTGACATCCTGGTTCCAGTTACCTCATCTCCCTCACTAAGATTCATACAGCTTTTCTGCTCATCTTTACTGGTTACGTATATTCAAGTCCTCCTTTCTTGCTTCAGAAACAAGGCTTATACAGCTTAACTCTTAGATATTTACTTCCTCTTGTTAAAATGACAGGCAATGTAGGGACTGTGCCAGAAGTAGTACCCAAAGAAAGTTATATCTCTCTTAAAATATACAGATTTTTGAAACCAAAGAGCTTGCCCCATGCGCAGGAATCCAGGTATAATAAAACTTCAAAGAAATGACTGTTGTGTAATTATCATTTCCTGCAAAAGACGGCCACTAAAATAATTTACAGCTCTGAATGCCAGATATAGCCACACTCATTTACGCCTTCAGAAACATCAGGAAGTTTTTTGATTCAATAAACACTCTTGGGAACCGATCGGCTAAACAAGGCTTCCCTGCCAGGTGTCCTCTTTTATTAAATAAAGCATCACAGGAGCATGTCAAGAAAAGAAGCAAAATTAAGACACTTATGCGTACCAGTTGTAGACTGAAGAGAAATAAATATCTCGGAACAGGAACACAAAATGGAAAATCCAGCCAGGAAAATGACAGTTAGCTAACGGGCCTTACAAGTACAGCAAAGAAAGAAAATAACATATGTACATCATTGAGAAAGGTGTCTCACATTCAATAACCCACAATACAACCCAACTACTTCCATCTTTTTTAATCCAGAATCATCATGGTAAAGCTTTTTGTTCTAGAAATGGAAGCTAAATGCAAATCACAGCTGAAAACAGCACTGCACTGGAAAGTATCCCAGTTAGTCCAACTGAATACTGAATATCTATCCCCCAGAGGAGGAAAAAGGCCTTAATCAAGACTAGTCCCAAAACCACAAACTTTCAATCCTTTCTGCTCAAAGGCAGCAACCAGCAATCATTCAACCCACACGAAACAAAGCTGAAATATTTCCTCTGCCTGTGCCCAAAGAAAAAAAAGAATTACAGCGAGAGATATGCAGCATTTTTCACTGGGGATTGATTTTTGGTTTACTGTGATCTGTAATAGTGCTGCAAGCTCCCCCCCAACCCTCTCACCTGCAGCAGCACCACGAAAATGCTGTCAGAGCTAGGATAAAGTAGGTAATGTCAGCCAAACCCAGGCAAGCCGAGCTGTAGAAGCAGCAACAGCTACGGCATTCATCCTCCTACTGCCAGACCCCAAACAGACCTATTGATCTTGCCAGTGGGGTAGATTAATCCACACCACCACAGCAGGACCTCCTCGAGCTCTCGCCTTCCCTGGTGCTGCACAGAGGAGCAATGAAATATGTTGGAGTGTCACCACAGACAGCAGGAAAGCTGCTGTGTTTTGGAGCAAGGGGTCTTTCTGGACACAGCAGATACAGTGTCTTCTGGATAGTCACTGCTTTTTTGAAGGACATATCGATATTTTGATCCCAGATGAATGTGTTCTGCTCCTCCAGCTCATTAACGCCAATCTCTTCTACAATAAATAAGCTCAGTAGCTGGTCTTCACTGGCCTCTCCTGGATGATTTATGTCATCAGCTTGCAATAAGTCATGCTGAAGTTTCCCTGCCCTAGATTCACTCCAACGTTGTAACTAGTTTGGTGACTTCTTTCCAGTCTTTCAAATCCATTATTCAGCAAGCCAGTGCTGATGATGCACTTTCAGCCAGGTTGCTTTCATCTCTCATTTTATTAAATGCAAATTGGATTTGAAAATGAAGGTGGACACTGCTGTAATCATACTGGCAGGTAACAGTGTTATTCAGCTGTCAACAGAATTCAGCCTAAATAGATCATGGCACAAGAAAGAAATTGTATCAATTACTTTTCTTTACTTATATTTAAATATTACATCAAACCTATATTGTCACAGGGGACAAAAAGCGAGCATAAGTTGCAAATATAGCATTCTTATTCTACACCCTTTCTCTTTTCCTTTTCTCCTCCTTAGGAAATTCAAAGAGAGTTCTTACAGAGAAAAAAACGTGCGTTGTTTGCCAAAAAGGTGCAGGGTGACAATAAACCGGACAGCACTAATGCCACAGGGTTCTGCTTTATGTTACTAGCTTAGATAAACTAATTAAATAAAATATTTAGAGCATGCTTTACATGTGAATACTCTTAAGTTCCAAAGAGTTTAAAGTAAATATGTATCAAGTATTTTCCACAGATATATGCCACTGACACTAATTTTCTGCTCTGTATGTTGCCTGTAATAAAAAGATGTCACATTATTTATCACACTATTAATTATTAACGAATTTCATTAACTACTTTTGAGCTATATGTGACCATATCCTTATGCGAAATACAAGCCAGCTGTGGCACAGTCAAAAATATCAAGTAGTATTAACCAATATTTAACAATTACTTTAATGGGGCCTGGTTCATGAATGGGACAGTGTTGATTTTTCCTAACTTGACTAATATTTTAACACTAGGGAATGTGACAATGCTCGATGTTCTTTGTTATTAATATGGAAGTATGCTGAGGCTTTAGTTAGAGAGGACAGTAGATAGATGTTTGTGTGTATTTTTTTAAAAGGGGTAATTATTCCCTACGTGTAGGAAAGCAATGCAGCTACAATCCCTCTGAAAAACAGACTAAACCCTCTGAAATCTCTCAGCACAGGACACATCATTTAGCACAACCAAAGATGGGAAAATCTTCTGGTGGCATTTTATTAACAAGTGGCAATGCTAGAAGAAGATAAGAGGGTTAAACATCTGTCCTGAGGTCTGGCACCCAAAGCTTTCGATACATCAGGAATTGTTCTGATGCTGTATCTCATTTATTCTGTTCTTCTGTGCAAGCATTAAAGTCTGTTGTCAAGTGTCTAATTGTCTCATTTCAATTGCCGCAAGCAGCTTTCTCACCCACTAAAGAGCTATAATTTTGTGCACTCACTGCATACTGCAAATGCTGTCAGAAATGGAAATGAACAAGTGGGGGAGATACTTAAATCCTTCCACCCTTTCAGAGACAAAAAAGCAGAAGGGAGTAAATAATCCTGTAAATGCAGTCAGAATGGGAGCCTCTTTCCTTCCTCCTTGCCAAGACAAAAAACTCAGCAGCACAGCCCATTCACAACCAGGTCCCTCCATACCCAAAGGCTTTCAGAGTGACTGGTGCCCTGTGCTAGGCCACCGATTCTTTCATTCCTCTGCACAGGTCCCCTAAGAAAACTGAAATCAGGTTTCTTCCACCTGCTGGAGAAAAGTCTGACTAGACAGACGAAGGTCAGCATGAAGCCATGTCCTGCAAATTGACCTTGGACTCACATATCTTTACCCCTCCAAAAGCTGGAGAAGTGTGTCAAAATGCCCCCTCAAGTTCTCACACACACCTACACTAAGTCCCAAGCAAGTTTGGACCCAGGTGTGCTGCAGTTCAAGAATCTTCATTGTTCCAGATGGAAAGCAAGTAATTAATAGCACTTCGCATACTTGTGTATATGCGTGTGTGTGTGTGTGTGTGTGTACGCGCGCTTTTCTTCGAAAAAGGTTCTAATCTGAATTTCTTAGGACATTTTTTATTTTTTATTACTAGACAATTCAAGAACATAAGAAAGTGCGCTGTGCACACTAATTATATCTGATAATGCTTTCTGCCAGATGGTATATTCCATCTCTAACAGTGCCTCAGTGTGTTTCAGTGCCACAAGAAAATTCACCAGCATTTCTAGTAGGGATTCAATAGTTGTATAGTCTGACAGTCAGAGGTAAGCAATCCTTTTGTTTTTAAAAACTACGAAATTTTAAATACACCTTAATGCCACAATTCACTTAGCTAACAACCCTTTTACTGCATCAAGGGTTTCTTTGCCTATAAACATACTTCAGGGTTGGGGACTGACTTAACAACACCTACTGACACATACTTTCCCAAGTGAGGTATAGCAGGTGGAGAACTGCTCTGATTTAAATCGTGAGCCTGCAGCAGAGGGCACTGTGAAAGCATCATATGCTACAGTCCTGCATAGAGCTGGAAAGGGAGAATGGACATCCACCCCAGAGGGCACGAGTGCCTTCTCTCATGATGATTCTCTTATTTCCCCTCCTGGAAACACGACAGCGGTTCCTCTTCTGAGCAGGCAAACAGGGGGCAGGCTGTTTTATCACACATGGTCCTAACAACAAGGCCAACTGAACCTTTACTGAATAGATGCTGTCACTGAGACCTCATTCCAAGTGAAACCTCGTGGGCTGGTTCATGACTAGTGTAGGCAGCCCATTTCTCCAGACCGTGCAGCTGGTAGCACTGCTGAGATGATGGACAGAAAGCTATAAAACCAGGAGTTTGGGAATTGGTGCTCAATACCACGGCAAATGACCCATTCCTGTACCACAGGCAAACAATGGATACGCCTTGTCCATAAAGTCTGCTTGGGACTCTGCTGGCTTAACTTTCAAAATGTCCCTAGGAGAGTCAATGCCATTGAAATACGTGTTTTATAATGAGTCATTTTCATTTGGAAGCTGAAGGCAGCTCTCCCCTGCTCTGTTTTTATATTCTGCACTATCAAATGTTCCCAAACACCCTACAAAGAGGCTAAGCCTGCAGAGCCGAGATAGAGAATATTTATAGCAGTGTTCAGCAACCAGCATCTCTGAATCTATCAACAGCTCCTTGCAGGAGGAGTCAACCCTGTCTTTCTCCCTCTGCACAAGTACTCTAAAGAATAGTTTTAGAAAGCAAATGAACCATTGCAAAGCCATTAAAAGAATTAAATAATCCATAAGTAGTGGTAAAATGGCACAATAAGGAACAGTTAATGTTATTAGAAAAGTCAGTTGTGTGTGGACAAAAGCTGGCTAACAAATTAGAAAAAAATATTTGTTCCCTCTGACTGATCTACAGCAGATCTACAGCCAATGGTACCAGATGGTAGGGCTGTTCTTTTGTAAATACACCTCTTCTAGAACCAAAAAATCCCAGTTAATCGACCATGGATCACGATCCTATAAACTAATTAAAGTTGCGCCTGTCCAGCACTGTTGGCTGACGGTTCCCTTTGATAGAAGCGTTACAGAAAAGCTCCTGGGCTCTTAAAAAGCATCTGGATTCATTGGGAAGCACACAGGAAAAGGAAAATCTAGTAAATCTGTGGATCAGGTGATATAGAAAAGGTCATATTCAGCTTTCCACATCTGTGATGGAGAAGACATTTGATTTAAATAGGCAGGCTTCACTTTTAACTTAATATCTTTAGGCTTTCACCCAGAACACAGGCATACGGATCTCAAGAGCTATGCAGCTGAGAAAATTCTCTGGCACAGAGTGGGTTCATTGGATGATAACCATGGAAAGGGTGTTGATTCTCGGTATAAACTGCTATTTGACAATAGCTAATAGTGTTCTTAACTCTAGCACTGCGATGGAATGTAATCCATAGATTTCAAAGAGCTTTTCTACAACACAGAGGATGAAATAAATTTCCAAAACAGACAGGTACTGAATATTCATCTAGAGAAAACACCGACTACAGCTATTAGCCTGCAACAGCCTTCCCTACCCATGGAACACATTATTTTGTTCATCGGCACAGTATCACAGTTAACTCTGCTGTCGATCACATGAGGATTAATGACCTGATTAATGGCCAGCAGCAGAGCAGCTCCAGTCTGTGCAACAGATCAGAACCAATTTCTAACAACTACAATCTAGCTGACAGCATCTTCAGATACAGAATAAATCCCTAGGCATATTCTTTTTTCTTTGCTCACAGAGAATAAACTTTCTCTGACCACAAGATGGCCCTCAAAGTACCTTCGCTGTGCTATGGTTGCCTGCTTATGATACATAACTTGTAATATTCTGGCTTAACTTTTGTTTTCACATATATATAAATCACAGAATCACTAGGTTGGAAAAGACCCACAGGATCATCGAGTCCAACCAGTCCTATCAATCAGTAAGCCTCATCAACCTATCTCTTAAACCCCTCCAGCGAAGGTGACTCAACCACCTCCCTGGGCAGCCTGTTCCAGTGCCCAATGACCCTTTCAGTGAAAAATTTTTTCTGATGTCCAGCCTGAACCTCCCCTCAAGCAGAGCTTGAGGCCATTCCCTCTTGTCCTGTCCCCTGTCACTTGGGAGAAGAGCCCAGCTCCCTCCTCTCCACAACCTCCTTTCAGGCAGTTGTAGAGAGCAATGAGGTCTCCCCTCAGCCTCCTCTTTTCTAGAAGAGAAGTCTTTTTCTCCATTGTTACCTTTTGGTAGCAGAAGGCAAAGCAAAAATCCTGAATCTGTCAGATAAATTCACAGGCCCTGGGGATAGTGTTGGCCAAGGGTATTTACGGCTGTGCTGTCCCCAGAATCATAGAATAACCAGGTTGGAAGAGACCCACCGGATCATCGAGTCCAACCATTCCTATCAAACACTAAACCATGCCCCTTAGCACCTCGTCCACCCGTGCCTTAAACACCTCCAGGGAAGGTGACTCAACCCCCTCCCTGGGCAGCCTCTGCCAGTGCCCAATGACCCTTTCTGTGAAGAATTTTTTCCTAATGTCCAGCCTAAACCTCCCCTGGCGGAGCTACAGGACCTCACACGCTGGCCCCAGCACAAGCACCAGTGTATGCTGTCGCCGCCCGCTGCGACCTCCTTATGGCCACACATCCCACAGCGTAACTTCTGCACACCTGTGGCCACTGCGAACATGCCAGTTGTGTGTCTGGAGAAAGATCTTTTCCCTATGGCCAGATCAGGCTGCTGCCAAGTCAGATGCCCGGAGATGCTTTGCATCTCCCGCTTAGCATTGTTTCCTCAAGGATGCTTGGTATTCCTTCTGCGGGCACATTCATTTCCTGTGCTCTCTCCCCAGTAACCGCACGAGCAGGCACAGTGACGCCAAGGAAAGAGACTAAACTGTTTCTTTGCAATGGATCCTCTGCAGCCTTTAGCTGCAGTGACAGCCCTCAGGTGTCTCTCTTTTAAGGCTGATGCCAATCTAGAATTGGGGATGGGCAGATTTAGCCTAGATGTTGATGGAATTTCTTCACAATGAGGGCAGTGAGGCAGTAGCACAGGTTGCCCAGAGAAGCTGTGGCTGCCCCTTCCCTGGAGGGGTTCAAGGCCACGTTGGATGGGGCTTTGAGCAGCCTGATTCAGTGGAAGGTGTCCCTGCCCATGGCAGGGGGGTGGAAGTAGATGATCTTTAAGGTCCCTTCCAACTCAAACTATTCTGTGATTCTAGTTTCATAAGAACGCTTCCTGAAAGTTTAGCTTAAGATGACTCAAATCAGACCAAGGAAACAAAGTCCTGTTTAGCCTTCCGCCCAGAAATCTTCATGTTTCCTGCCTGAGCACATATTTGAACCTGCTCAAAATTTTCAGATGGAACTGCCACAAGGACAACCCTGTCTCAGCCCAGCTGAGAGACTTTCTAAAATCATGAAAGCCAGGGATCATGACAATGTGATGTTGATTTAGCAAAGGATGGTGCGATCTCAGAACAGGACTGGGTACCAATCACACTCCAAACACGTCTCTTGAGTAAAAGAGCAGCAATAATTCATGCTCCAAGTATTAGTTAAGTGTGTCTGTTTCCCGCATATTTCCCATGCTCCAAAAGAGTGATAACAAGCACGATTACAATCTGCCTCTCACCTCTGATCTGTGTTTCTCAGCTAAGATGCAGGATTTAAATCATTCAGCCAGCAATGCTAATCTTAAGCAATGTATTTGTGAGCAACATCTGTGTAGCTGACTACTGATCATATGTTGTTTAGTACAATGAAAAGTTCATGTGAGTTATTAGAAGAGGTCCAATAATAAGACAGTCCTTAAAAGGATGAAAGATGCATCCTTGAGCAGTTCCAGAAAACTTAGCAAAAGCACCAAAGACATGCCAAACCAATTATTTCTTGATTATCACTCCAACACATAATTTGAATACAACAGGAAAGCATTGTATTCCATTAAAGAGCAATAAAAGTTGGATCTGTAAATACAGAAATAATTCTTTGTAGATAGATAACCTGCCAAAACGAGTTATAGCTAAATAGCGTAGTTATCATTTATTGCAATCTGTGTGATTTTATATACCCTTTAAAATGCTGAAAATGTTGAACTGATGCCAGTCATGCAAATTAAGAGTTCACTGCAAGGAATTAAGTCTAATTCTCTCCTTCATTAAGAAAAAAAATATTTTTACAGCTTTGAGGAATCAATCCATAATATTTTCATGGCACATCATCTCTTAAATTTCTGACCTACAAAAGAGCTTGGAATACCAAAAGAAACATGAGAATTAAACAACAACTGAATATCAGACCAAAGTCAGTTTAGCTCTGTAATCTCCGTAATTTATTTACTATTCAGCAAAGGGGGGAAGAAGGGAAGAAGCCCTACTGCTTCTGGAGACTCAGGTAGACTAGGGGGAGAAAGGAAGTAAAGGGTATCCAGCAGCTTTAAGATCGTAATAAATTTTTCTTTCTCCTGAAAGAAATGAATATTTACAAGGCTTTCAAGGAAAGGATCCATCACGCTGAAGAAATTGGTTGACAACTTTTCCATGAAAGACAAAAAAAGAACCTCATATCAGGTTGCATAGCTTCTGCCCAGAATGGGACTAAAGAAATGAAACTGAAAAGCATGAAAGTCTTTACGGAAAGAGATTTCCACTCTTCAAACCACTGATACACTGGATGAAGAAGTTAGGGATTTTTCTTCTTTTTAACATCAACAGAGCTACGCTGCAGTCTCCCAAAGGCAGAAGAGGAGCCTGGATTTCACTGATAAAAACTTCTGCCTGCTGTACACTTCCCTGCTGCTCTTATGCACAATAAGTCACTGTGAAATACATCCAGACCAATTTATGTCACTGCGCTGCCTCTCCTGCTTGACTGCAGGGGCAGGTGAGCTAAAGCCAGAACCACAGCTTTGCCTGCACGTCATTATTTCCCAGCCATCTGCTAAGAGGCAAAATAAATGGGCTCAGTCTCTGCATGCAAAACGAAGCAACAGGGGTGAAAGGATAATTTTATATAGAAGTGCTTAACCAAAATTAATATAAGCACGAGCCATCTTGACTCACTCTGTATACCGTGCTGCCCAAGCTGGACAATAAACTGAAGAAGTCTAGAAAAAAGTGTTAAATTGGTGGCAAATAAGGTAGAAATAGCTTTAAAAATAAAAGATGCAATTAAATCCTTTCAGGCTATTTTGAGATTAGTATCCATAAAGGTACAAGTAGCAACAAACAAACAAAGACCTGCTCTTTAAAATCCATTATTTTTTTTCTTTAAGAGAAAAGATGCTTTGAAATTTCATTTTTTTCCCCGGGTGAGATTCAGTTTTTGATGTGAAAGTGAGATGACCTGAAAGAACTTGCTTCAGGAATGTACTATATGATTTTCAACCTGTTTAGGGCATAAGTTTCAACCATAAAATAAATTCCATTTCCAGGAACTTTGATTTAAAAAAGAAATCCCAGAAATCTTACATACAGCCTCTGCTATTGCTAGCAGCTTTCAGCATCCCAGTTCCCGTAGCTGCTTTCTACTTCTGAAATATGACCATGAGTTATCCAAAATGACTGTCTAATACTGGCAGCTAAGGCTAACATCTCCTTGAAGCTACTGAAACTAATTCCTTTTCATGACTTGAGTGATACAAGGTGCTGTATCGTATTACACACATCAATATTCCGCAGATTATTTCTCTTAATGCTAATGTTCTATTGACAGAAGAATATATCTCAACACAGAATCTCTCTATACCAATAGAGAATCTGAGAGGAAGGAGGCTGGAGAATGTCCTGAACATACACCCTGTACCAGAGTACAAGTCAATAGCGAGAAACCAGGACATTGCATAGTAGCCTCTCATCCTTGATCAATATTTAATAAAAACACTTTTTGACTAATCCATTATTCTCAATACATTATCTCTCCTTACTCTTATGATAGTACAAATTGAGAACAATATCACTAAAATTGATACAAGTACATAAAGTTAGTGAAAATTAGAATGAAAACTGCTATTTATTCTGTCCAATAACTTCACAGTCAAGAAGACAGAAAGAAATAGAAATTGAACAAGACATCAGTGAGTCTAAAAATAAATAAATTTTTTTTTTTAAAAAAAAAAAAAGAGCTATAGTGGTGTTAATCTGATTAGGAAGCTCAGTGGAAACCCCAGTACTCCCATATTTTACTTTGCTGGGATCCAGTATTCATAGCAAAATGCACAGTGCTTAACTGTATGACTCCTCTTTAGAAAGGAAGCTTCTCGCTTGTTCAGAAATGTGACTTAATTACATCAGAATAGCATAAGGCACTTCGAAGATCTGATATCTTGAAAAGTGCAGTTGCTATTTCCAGTTCTGACTTCCTTATATTTAGAGACCAGAGTTTTAAAGAAAAACATGTTGGAGTCAATATTTGGAGAAGCACATGCCTCTGCTCCTGGCTCAGTTTTCAAGTATATGTTGTACCGTTCCTCGCAGCTAAACAGCTGCCCAAGGATCATCATTTCATCTATTTAATCACTGCTCTCAAAACCATGTACTTTCCAGATATCTTATGAAGAATTTCGGAATTATATAAGTTATAAGTTCTCAAAAGTCTGTTCTCTGTACTTTCATTTATATCACTAAACACTAATCCGATACATTCCCTCCTAAACTTCCCAAACTACCTAAGAGCAGACCTTTTTATAGAGGGCAGACTAGCTAGACTGCAGCCTTGCCCCAGTTCCATCTCACTTCCTCAAGGATTTGTGGATTTTCTAGTGAGAGAAGAGGGATATCTTCACAACAGCTGTAGAGTTTTTGATGCATTTCCCTCTCACAGGAACTTCGGACAACATATTTATTCAACTATCTCTTACCTAGAAGAAGATACAACCATTCAGACATTTAAACACAGAGATCTTAAGAGCTCAAACTGAACTGCAAGACCTACACAGTTACCCAGAGCAATGTTGGGTACCAGAGAAATCCAGTAGGCCTCTTGCTTCCAGTGCCAACATTGCTTTTAATATCTAGCACCGCAACCGTATAAGAGATTGCAACTTGTTTTGTAGAATCATAGCATAATTAAGGTTGGAAAAGACGTCTAAGGTCATCAAGTCGAACCATCAGCCCAACACCACCATGCCTACTGAACCATGCCCCAGAGTGCCACATCTCTGTGTTTTTTGAACACCTCCAGGAATGGAGACTCCACCACTTCCCCAGGCAGCCTTTTCTGATGCTTCACCATCCTTTCAGTAAAGAATTTTTTTCTAATATCCAACCTAAACCTCCCCTGGCGCAACGTGAGGCCACTTCCTCTTGTCCTGTCGCATTTTACTTCATAGAAGAGACCAGCACCCACCTCTCCACAGCCTCCTTTCAGGTAGTTGTAGAGAGCAATGAGGTCTCCCCTCAGCCTCCTCTTCTCCAGGCTAAACAACCCCAGTCCCCTCAGATGCTCATCATAAGGCTTGTTCTCCAGACCCTTCACCTGCCTCATTGCCCACCTCTAGATGCCACCAGCTCAATATCTTTCTTGTACTGAGGCGCCCAAAACTAAACACAAAAGCTATCTGTTTTCTAGCCACATGGGAAATTCAACAGTTAAATTTATAGCAGTCAACCTTAGGGCTTAAAAATGATATTTTGTCTAGTTCTGGGTGGGCTTTTAGTTTTACTGGCTTTTTGAATTATTTCTACATAAAAGAGTAAGACGAAATAGTGATGAAGCCACTTGCTTTTGCCCTGACCCCTCAGGTAAGCTCTCTTCTGGAAAAGTATTCAAGTACAGCAGCAACTCCTCACTTGCATGGGGTGTTTCAGGCATTACTTTTCCTTTGTGCACTGACCAGTGAGTGTTACAATGCCTCCCAGCAAGCTCCTTTTCCCCTTTATCTTCATTTTCCTAGTTGTGCTTTTTTGTGGCAAGTTCCCCAATGTCAACCAACGTGTTGCCCACACATCATCCCTCCTCCCTGCTCAGTGCACATTTTAGTACTATATTAAATTCTATTAGTTTCTCTCTCAGAGATAATACAAAGAGCCCTTTCACTCTTTCTCCTCAAGGTGCAGAGAGGAAGCGCTTCATGAACACGTATCAGCCGCAAACATTTTCAAGATGACAGGAGAGTTTATGGTTTCTTTTTTTTTTCTCTCATTCAAACATTTTAAGAAGGGCCATGGGTCACATTCACATTAAGGTCTTTTTCTTTGGAAATGCTCTGGTTCCTAGAGGAAGCAGAATGGCTCAGATGACTTAATTCTAACTCAAAAACTAACAAGTAAATGATCACAGAATACCTGAATAGCTTTTCAGCGATCATACTGAGTCTTTTACCAGACAGAGTCTAAGATATTCAGCTTTTCTTTGTGTGTGAAAAATCCCATTTCTCTTTGTTCATTTAACAGGGAAAGTCACTAGTCCCAAGTTGTTACTGAGGCTGTTATTACATGCTTTAGGTTCAGAGCAGTGCTCTTAATACTGTGAAACTGAACCTCCTCAAAAAGCTTTCCCATTTTCCTAGGAAGGGCAAAAAAAATTACAGGGGGTAAAGGAGAAAAGAAAAGGGGGAAGAAAAGTACAGCTGGCCAGTGACAAGAACATAATTCACTATGGATTTTAAGGTTTTGACATTTATTGATGTCAAATCTCTTTTCCTAAATGGGAGAGATTCCTTACAAGACAGATTTATATAACCCAGGTGGTAATTTATTCATACAGTGTGAAAGAAATCTACATTTAAGGGCCTGCTCTGCTCTTTAGGACTGGAATCTTCATAAACTACATAGCTGTCCCTAATAAAGGAACTTTGGCATCTCTCTCTGCTCTCTAAAAATTACGGACCATCCCTACCAAGCCTTTGCAGGGAAAATATTCTCAAATATTTATGTGTGTACATATAAAATGAGGTTATACAAGTACAGAAATATTCCAAATAACAAAAACTTGATTAAAAAAGTAAATAGGGTAAGGGGGAAGAGCAGAGAGGAGAGACAGTTTTCTTGGCTTGCAGAACACTTTTAATTGAAAATTTGGCAAAAACAGGAATAACAAGAAAAAAAATAAATTTCCAGATGTATCTGCTCTTAAGTCTGGTTTGGGAGTGAGCCAGCATGAAAGAGAAATAAGGAAAGCAATATGACTACACATTTCCCACAATACAGGTCACAATAAATTGAATGAACTTCCTGATATCAGATGCTCAGTGCCATTTCTCACTGCACCCTGATGATGTGAAACCCTCCCAGGAGGAAAATCACGGAGAAAGAAGATTGCTGCCACAGAACCCTCTCCACTGCTAAAAAGAGCATCTAAAAACAGAGAACTCCAAAATGAACATGAGAAAATAAGAGTTTTGAGTTTTCCCTTTGAAATTCGCATCTTTTTTTTTCCTCTGATATATCCTGTGAGTTTGAAAGAATAGAGATACCATAAAAAGTACAAATTATTAACCTTTTTTAAATTAGGTTCTGTGACTGTAGTTGTCATCTTTTCCTTTATTGCAGCATAGAATTGGTGTATCAATATTTCTAAGGTGTAATAATTTGCCTTTACTACTTCTATGAGAGGTATGATATTTCATAGCCCCGTTTAGGAGAACTATATGTAGTATATTATGTATGCAATGAAAGTTTACAGTAATTTATTAGAAATAGACGTATTTAATCCAAATACACTATATGTAGCTTCCATGTAAACTAGTACTCGTATAACTAAAGTGTGTGCTAAAACAATTTTAGATATGTAAATTTATCCACCACAAATAAGCTCTGAGTAGACTGTGGAGCTGGGATAGGTTATTTTTTTCAAGAAGTAAAATAGTATATCATACAAAAAAAGAAAGAAAAAAAAAATCGCATCCTAGAAGGTTTACTCTTACAGTATTATTTATCAATGTCCTACTAGTCAAATATTCAACCTTATTTGTGAGGTCAGTTTCTGTCAGTGAAAAAGAGAGAGAGATGTTCTTCAATAAATCAAAGCTGTAGCAAGATCCCATTGAAACTGAAGTCACCCAAGTTCAAACATCAACTAGAATGTATCATTGTATTGAGAAGTACTTCAAAACTGGCTTGTCACAATAATCTGATATTAGTGCACTACACAGCAGCAGAAAGCTTTCTATTAGTGATGAACTGATTCAATACGGATTGTTCCTTTACAGGAAAGCATCCTTTGAGTCAGAAGGGACCTTAAAGATCTTCTAGTTCCAGCCCCCCTGCCATGGATAGGGACACGTCACACTAGATCAGTCCCAAGTACTATGTTCCCATCACACCATTCAAGGATACGCTGCTATAAAAATCCATCTCTTTTCTGAGGGCTATCCCAAGCTACAGATTCATCACAGAAATCCCAGCTTCAGTGACCACCTGACTGTTTAGTATTAAATTGTTTAGGCTAAAATACATTAGGCCCAAGTTCCACACCACAGAATTCAAACAGCATTCTCCCAGTGACATTAAAATTTCCATCCTTGAGGATAATCAGGATTTGACTGCGAGGCCCTGAGCAATTTGGTCTAAATTTAGACCTACACAGGCTTACAGTTTAGATCAAATAATCTCCTGAGTTCTCTTCCTACCTATTTTGTGATTCCCAAGGAAAACAAAAATCACTAGGTAAAACGAAGAATTGTAGAAGAATATGAAAGATTTTAACATTGACTACAACTAAATTGTTGAATTATATTGCTAAAACAAGATTTTGAAGTGAAGAGGAAGGTATAAAAGGTGAGTAATATTTTGTTGAAGAGTTATTCATGAGTTACTTAAAATGGTCAAGTGAACTTTTCAAGGCACACAATAGCACAGGCTTTATAGACCTCACTCCCCTGCCCCCTCCAGCATTTTAGAACAGCTGGTTGAATGTTCTACTTTTTCCCTTTCAACAGATAGAGGGGAAAGGGCTGCTCAGATTATCTGTGTGAGTTAACAACTTTATCCTTATCACCAGAACAGGTTGTCCAGAGAAGCTGTGGCTGCCCCATCCCTGGGGGTGTTCAAGGCCAGGTTGGATGAGGCTTTGAGCAACCTGATCCAGTGGGAGGCAACACTGCCCATGGTATCATGGTTGGAACTGGATGATCTTTAAGGTCCCTTCCAACCCAAACCATTCTAGATTCTATGATTTAAATGGACGCTTTGAACTCACGTGGAGTTGAAAGCACTTATACTCTAAGTAGTTCTTACTCTGAGCTGAGCACTAGGATCTGTGCAACAACTCAACAGCTGGACTGAAAATTCAGAGAATGGTAAGGAAAGTGCATTAAACTTCTGGTTCAATTATTTCAGGCTTGGCACCTCCACTAACAAGTACAATACCATAAAATGCACTTCTTCACAGGGCAACACCTGTAAGCCTCAAAGCAGAAAACCTGAAAATGGTTACCAGCGTGAAAAACTGAGCTCTAAGGCACATAGTTAAGGATAATTTTTCCTGTCAATGTAACAGCAACAATTTTTTCAGGAATTTCCAATGAGAATTTTTACTTATTAAAAAAAAAAAAATCTATTGTAGACTTAGATGTGAACTGAAAGAAAACAATCGGCAGTAATTGGGAAATCCAATTGTATTGTGGAAGTTCTGATTACAGAGACATGCTGAAAATTGGATTTTTCTGCAGAAATCCAGCTCATCTGGCACAAAAAGGAACTGAGAATATAAAATGAAAGAGAGAAGAGCCTTACTTCCACCTTTACATTTTTGTGGCAAGCTACTTTTGCTGTTTGGTGTCAAAGTGGTCTCCTGGCTCATTATAAGATTTAAACTGGTTCATTTTTTTCATGCTCCATTCTACATCACTGAGACTTAGCGTTCAGACTTCTGCAGAATCCAGTTGGCAAGGCAAGGGGAAGCAAAGGCTAAAACACTTGAAACATATGAAAGTTAGATTCAGCCTTCAAAATGGCCTTTCATTTGTAACAATATGCACAGTTTTCCTCACACCGTGATGGATGTTTACTGTTGAGAAATATTTTCAACCTTTTGATCCCTAGTGAGACTAAGGGTAGCAGATCAGGTTGTTTCTATAGTACAAGGCAAGAGAACACCGTAGTAAAAAAGGTGAAAAGCTGTAGGTAGCATCATCTGAACCATCTTCATCTCTACTATCTGACTTGTGCCCAAGAAAACACTGTGGTTGGACCAGTGAAGAGAATATTACAAATATCTCTTAAAGGTACATCCAGTAAACACAGAGCTCTTAGTTTTCTAGTAGCTTAGTCTAGCAAGAGAACTTGAGAACCGTAACTCAAACACCTTTGTTTTTTTCCTTTTTTTTTTTTTTTTGATAAATATGTCTTTCCCGGGGCATGTTGTTATATCCAGACTCACAGCTACCAATATATTTGAATTAATAGCCCTTTACCACCACCCTGTCCTGCAAATACTGTTGGATCAGCAACACTATGAGGGAATAGGATTACTAACAGGACTCGCGCCACTTGCAAGACCCGATCTTGCCGTCCATGAGACATGTACCATTAATGTTTGAAAAAGAGGAAAAAAAATAATACATTGATTTTGAGAAGTGACACTGAAGGACAGGCAAAGAAATACAAAACCCAATCCCTACTTGTTTTCAATGTAAACTACAGTCACTGAAAGCCAAGGAATATTAATGTTTCTTGACCACTTCTCATTATTTTTCTATGATGTACTACATTTCTAAAGTACCAGCCTGAGCCTAAGAACAGTTACAGAATCATTACCGGCCTTGCACTACTCGGTAAAAGGCCATTTAGAGCAGAATGAATGTGAAAACATGAAATAAACCATTAAATAAGGAATTAGGAGCTGGAAAAATATAATGGATTAACTCACTTGAAATGCTCTTTGAGATAAATTACTGTTCTGTAAAGATCACTTCTTAACAGTATGGTTCCAAAGTAGTACAACCAAATAATAATGGCCATAAAAAAAAAAAAACAACAAAAAAGCAAATATTAGTTATAATTCAGTGTAAATGAATAGATACAGCACTAAGGATTCAGAGTAACGCTATTATTTGAAGCAAAGAAAGCAGGTGGTTAATGGTTTCAATAATTGTTTGGAGCATCCTGTGGTTTGGAAGGGCTAACGGGTGTGTTTAGAAGCTATTCACACAGTGCTGCTAAAACAAAGTCCAGAACAGATGTCAGCAGCACCTTGTGTTCTCAGGCACCAGTAAATCACCACAGGAGTACCTGAGCAGCAGAACCAGGAATACAAAAAGCCTCAGCTCATATTTAGAGATTGTCGCTCCGTGTTAATTGCACAAGAGTCAACTCACTGAAAAATATTGTGTTAGCCATTGGGCTAACATCCTCAACAGAGGATGTAAAAGAAATCACAAAGAAAGCAGAAGAAATGATCCATATTTGTCCATACTGTGTGACTCATGAGCGAGATTGTTTTAACAGTTTTTTCTTAAAAATTGCTCATGCATTCAAGTGTATTTAGAAACCGCAGATTCGCACTCAAATTTATGAATAAAACGTCACATGCCTTGTTTGAATTAAGTAGTCAGAAAAAAAAATCCTTTATAAAAGGGGGTTTGGTTTCTGAGGAACAATCACATCTGAGCAGGGGGAAGCTCTCCCTGTGTCCCACATTCCAGTGGCTCATGCTGACTTCAGAAGAACTGAGAGGTATTTCAAAAATTGCAAAAATTTTTCACAGAAAGGGTCACTGGGGACTGGAACAGGCTGCCCAGGGAGGGGGTTGAGCCACCTTCCCTGGAGGGGTTTGAGGGACGGGTGGACAAGGTGCTAAGGGACATGGTTTAGTGTTTGATAGGAATGTTTGGACTCGATGATCCGGTGGGTCTCTTCCAGCCTGGTTATGCTATGATTCTATACACAAACTGTCCTTCAAGGAAGTTTTCTGCTTCAGATCCAGTGGGGACCATTACACCAACAAAGAGAAAAACCTAAAGTTTTAGTGCTCTCCTTGACACTTGTGTGGAAATCCTATCATGCTGCTTGCTAAGCATAACGTGCGAGTATGTCATAGCATGCATAGTTGGGTACAAAAAAAATGAAATAAAAAATACAGTTTTTGAAGAAATATTTGCAGAAATTAGTTAGCGTTTTCTGACTCTATTGTGTTGGGGTTTTAGAATCATAGATCTTATTTTATAAGCTGTGCTTGCAGTATTTAAGAAAAGATAAGAAAAATAGACATTATGAGATTTACTCAGAGAGGTTTGATAGGGGATTTAGTACCTGATGAAGATATAAGTGTTGTAGCTGCCATCGATTTTCTTTTGATTCCTTCAAAATCTTCCTAAGGCTCTGCACAGATGCCCAGAAACTGCTTCTGCTCCATCTTTTTATATAAATGACTGCATAGCAGAGAACTGGGGAATGTTCAGTTATCCTCCTTCCTGAGGATGCACATTAAGCAAGATAGCTTTCCTGTTCAAAATCTATTTCTCAATTTTCAGAATTAAAAACATCTGGGTTGCCCCTGTCAACTCCTGACATCTCAAAGCTTTTCTTAAATAAACGAGAGATCATTTTTCCACCACTGAATATTCTGACCAAGGCTGAAGAGTAATTTTACAGTAATTGGAAACAAAATATTGTTGATTGCAAAAAAGATAATTCACAATGAATTTTTTTTTTTTTGAAGTCTAAATGTTTTTCAGCATTAGTTTCTGTAATATCACCAGAAAAGTCAGCCATCTCAGTGTAATTGAGCTTTTTATGCCCAGGGGACAGGACTGCGCCCCAGTAAAACTATGTTGTATTTCCTATTCACTGTTATTTACCATCAGCACCTCAGTCTCTATGTGGACCAGGGATACCAACTTGCAAAGGGCTTCGTTGTAACAGGTGAAAAGCACTTTATCAGCTGTTAGTCTAATCCTTATTAATTAATGACAGAATAATTGGTTTGGTCTCATTGCTCATTAGGTTGTGATGTGTTAAATTTGTTTATTGAATAGGGCTGATTGAAAGCACCACTTCCATTAGATGAATTTCCAGTCAACAAGTAATACAGAAAAGTGTGTCTTACAGCCATTTAAAGCAAGTATGCAAGACTGTATAACTGGCTTCTCAAATACAGTCTGAAGTACCAGAAAGCCTAAGTTGAACTGCATCTAGGTAGTTCTTTCAGAGATGAGATGTGTGAACCTCATTATCTCAATTATAGAGACATAATGAAGGTGTCTCCAGCCATAATAAGTCTTACCTTCCATTTCTCAAGCCAGTAAGAAAGCACAGAATTCAGTAAACGAGCCTAGTTTCTTTACTGTGAGACCTTTGGATCCTTCTGGAAAAACTCTTTTAAAATTTTCCTCCTGCATAAGTGATCTTAAATAAATGTTATGCAAAGAATAGGAATTTGCTTCCCAAATATAGTAGAAAAAAAACTGTCAGCTACAGAAACTGTTATTTTGCTAATAAATCAATAGCTTTTTTTCCCCAAAAAGCCTATTTAAAATTACTAATTTCCTCTCCTGCCCTGATCCTGAGAGAAAGAATATAAAGTGAGAGATAGTATCCTCCAGATGAATGTCTTTTCTGAAATGATTCACTGTCTTTATGCTGGCATCAGATATGACTCATGGTGTTAAGATATATTGTTTGTCAGAGACTTTAAGGAACAAGGGACATCGTTTAATTCCTGTTCAGCTTGAGATCATATGTACAGGGATTTGTGTATGAGAAATGGGCTGCTTTTTCAGTTCTAAATAAGAAAGAGACATTCAAACATTAATATTAATTAGAGACCAGTTTACCTTTGTTAGTCTTACAAGTCTGGGATATGCCAAACTACGATTATCAGGCCTTAAAGAATTACCTGCCTACACCAAAATTAAACAGAGGACACAAACTGTGAATTGCTGCATTAACTTTCGGACCCATTATTAACTAATACCACAGCCACCTCCTCATTAGTTAGTGAGTCCCAAATTTTATGCAACTGATGTTTTGTACAGTAGCCAGTGCCGAGAAGAGACATTTTTCAATTTCAAATAAAACAAAAACAAAAAAAACCACCTCCACTTTCTTGGAGACATTTTGAAGCAACTTTCACTCACTTTAGAAGTATCTACAATAACATATAATCACTGCCAGGCCAAAGCATCAAAATCAAAGATTAAAGAAGAAAATAACTTGCACTTTTTTCATAATTAGAAGGAAGCAGGTGTTTGCACTGTTTCAGGGCATTATTTCAGTGCAGCACCATATTGCCCCATAACATAAACACTGTAACTATCCACCACATCTATTAGAAATAGCAAACACACCAATAAAAAATTAATTGTAGTCAATATATTATTAATAATAGGACATAATGCATAGGAATTATGCTCTAATAGCATGAAGAAATGAAAGCAAATTACTACTAAATAAAAAAGTGTTGTGAACTAAGGTCCAGAGTGCACACTCAGGGAAACATGTGAGTCTGGAGCAGAGTAGAGTGAGAACTGACCTTCTAGCTCCCACACTTACAATGAGGAAGGCAGCATCTCATCAGTGAGTTCACATGTAGCAACAAACTACTGGAAGCCTACTCTATCATCTGTATCTATGTAATATACTCCTTTTCTTCTGCTCTGATCCCAAGGAAGAGAATGTAGATGGTGAAAAATTGAAAATTTATATATAAATATATCTCTAAATCTTTTTCCTTCTTCTCCTGTGGCTGTTCTTTAGTCCTGAAGGACAATACCTTCATATTTTCTACTGCAACACCTAAGAAAGGGAAGTGAAAATTAAGCAGGAAAGAGCTCAGAGAGAGAACAGTATGAAAGAGGAGAAGGAAGATAATAAGAAACTAGATAAAGTTTAAACAGAGAGAAAAATATAGTTTGCCTTGGTGTTTTTATCACTGCATTTTCATTTCATCCTGGTCCCTTGCATAAATGAGAGGTGATAGCTGTGGAGAGGAAGAGGGAGGAGAACATGTTCACGTACTGATTTGAAGAAGCATTAGCCAGTTTTAGTTTATAAAGAGAAGCAAATATGGTTATGACGCAGCCACACCAAACACATGATATTTGCTATTGAGAAAAGGCACACAATAGCACTACTGACATAAAGAAGCTTTCAAGAGACATCTGTGACTTGCAACAAAATAGAAAACCCATCACCATAACAATGCAAGCAAAGGGCAATTATTCCAAACACCTGAGTTCTGCTCATCAGTTCACTGATAACACACCCTCGTGATTCAATTTTGTTAGAAACCTGATGATCTCCTTGACAGCCTTTCATTAGGCTGTAAAACCTCCACACCCAAGTGCCTTAAAGGGTTATGTTCATGCATCAGAAAACATATGGCACAAATTTGTAATTTGAGTTTCATGCCTTTGCCATTATTAACAGAGGCCACTTTTCTCTTCCGACCTCAGCAGGAAATAAGTAGTAAATACAGACTCAATAATTTCCCATTGGACTCACCTTGTTATAGTTTTACTAATTCATTTTGCCATGTAAACACTTTCACAGATGTGTTTGACAACCTCCTCTAGTTCCATCATACACCTTTTCTCAACAGCAGATTATTTGTGCTGAGGATGACTTCCTTGGGGTGAACATTTGCTCCTTTTCACATGGACCACCCTCAGATGTTGAGGCTGGTATAAATTTGTATCTGAAAGGCCAAGTTCTCTCCCCACCTGTCAACTCATCTGCATGCTGAACAAAATCACAGGTAGAAAACAACACAGAAGAAGAAAGCAGCAGAAGACCAAGAAAGCAACAGTGAAAGGTCAACATTCACAGAGCAACAGAAGTCCACAGAAGTGAAAGGCAAGTTCTAAGTTCACTCCTTAGATGGGACAGTGATTTTGAAACTGAGACAGGACTAAACTCAACCCTCTATCCCTGCTAGACCTCCAGGCAATTGGATCTCATCATGTCATGATCTGAGCAAGCATGGCAAAATAACACTACTCACTTTCTTGCAGTTTAAACTGCTTACTTATTCATAAAAATAAAGGAAATCTGATCAAATTATCATACAACATGCAATAGTTATCAAGGATTGCAACTAGAATGTAATGTTTTATTTAATTCTTTCACACAAAGCTTCCATAAGAGGGGAATTTGAGAGATAGCTTTTCCCACAGAATGAACGTTAACATTTATTTAGGTAAATATTGACAAATTAATGTAATCAAATGACTGTCTCAGCATCAGGAACCATTCAATAGATTCAAGAATGGCATATGTCAACTTGCTAAAGGGATGAGCCACATGTTCAGCTTCTCTGCTCAGAGAACTTACTAAATAAATATGGATAAGAGAAAGTGGCATGAGGCAGCTTAGAATAATAGAACGTCCAGAGCTGGAAGGGACACACAAGGATTGTCAAGTCCAGCTTCCATCCCTGCATAACATAACTCCAAAATTCACACCATGCGTCTGAATGCATTGTCCAAATGCTTCTTGATTATTGTCAGGCTTGGTGCTGTGACTGCCTCCCTGGGGAGCCGTTCCAGTGCTCCAACACCCTCTGAGGGAAGAATCTTTTTCCTAATATCCAGCCTAAACCCCAACTCGCACAGTTAAGAAGACGACTCTGTTGCTCGACTGACACATGAACTGAAAGACTTTTGGAAGCAAGTGTCCACCAGACATGTGCAAAACTACAATGAAAAGAATATTGCAGTAGGCAAAAGCTAATGAAATGTTCTTTAAAATAAAAAAACAAGTCCCAGCAGTATTAATGTACCGGGAAATATGGGGAGAACAAAAGCAGAGGCTGTATCAGCAGTCAATGGGAGTGAGCAAGAAGGAAGACAAGAAGAAAGTAGTTTTATTTTTGGATATTGCTAGTTGTGAAGCAATTTTCAGCAGGCCTTGTTCTGGGTAGACAGACAAGCTACTACTGTCCTTTATACTGACATACAACATCCACCACACTCAAACTTACAAGAGAATTTGAGACAAAGCATGAAAAGGAAGTAGAGTCAGTGACTATTTTAAAAGTAAAGAGCTAGGTTTTTGTGGAGAAGAGAAGGCTCCGAGGAGCCTTCATACCGACCTTCCAGTACCTGAAGGGGCTACAAGAAAGCTGGGGAGGGACTGTTTACAAAGCCTTGTAGTGATAGGACGAGGGGCAATGGGTATAAACTGGAGAGGGGCAGATTTAGACTAGACATAAGGAGGAATTTCTTCACTATGAGGGTGGTGAGGCTCTGGCACAGGCTGCCCAGGGAAGTGGTGTCTGCCCCATCCCTGGAGGTGCTCAAGGCCAGGTTGGATGGGGCAGGGGGTTGGAACTGGATAATCTTTAAGGTCCCTTCCAACCCAGACTATTCTATGATTCTACGACTTGAGCTGTTTCAGACTGCAATACAGTTTTCTACAACAGGATGTTCAGAAGGGCTAGAAAACTCAGGAATTATTTGTTGGCAAGTAAAAGTTGAGATTGAAGGCTGAGTGATATCCTGACACCAAGGACAAGAAAATATTCAAAATAATGTGGGAGATAAAGACAGAAATGTGAACTTCAATCTTCAAGACTATTTTGTTTTACAGAAGGGTGAAATATCACTAAACAAACCCTGTATTGGGGGAAAGATGCAAAAACTTCAAAGGATTCTATCACTTTGCAAGAATTTGAGAATATCAACAGAGCTTCCACAGCATAAATAAAGGATAACAAGAGTAACAGTAATTCCAAGGAATTTAAAGTGAACTGGTGGATAATATTATAGCAGAAGATAAATGGATTACTTAAAAAAGGCAGTGCAACATTTCAATTTAAAGGCATAGATACTTGACTTTGCAATTAATGTACTCAAATGCCCAAGCCAAAGGAGCGTTACAAAGTGCTGAAAAGTTTCCATTTTATGGCTGATCTTCACATATTTCTACCACCTCCAATTACTTGGAATTCATCATACTGTTCCTGCACGATAAATATAAACAATTAAGTTCTCTACCAACACATTCTAGTACATGGTTTTTTAAACCACTTGAAAGCCTTTTGTTAAAAATAGATTCAAACATAGAAAAAAAGCTATACTGAAGTAGTTGCTAGATCTGCACACACTGCATAGTGGTAGGAAATTAAGCAGTTTTCAGCAAGGCATGATTTGAGATGCATTACTCCAGTCCTCTGACAGATTTAGTCGAACCGTCTTTATTAATGTGCTAAAACACACGGCTTTACAAACTGCAATAACAACAAAGCATTTTCCTAAAGCAAACAATGTCAGTGGCTAACGTCTTGTTTAACCGAAAACTTAAACCTGGAATGCACTGTTTGAGGAGTCTGGTCATATTACTGCAAAAATGCAAATATAGAGGAAAAGGAATGCAAAAATAAAATCCAAGTTATGGTGGTCCACACTTGAAGCCAATTATACTGTATTGGATAGACAACAGCAAACACCGTCAGTGCAGATGGTTGCAGAATGTCCACATAGGCACAAGAAGCTCAAAATTAGTTTTACTCTCAGAACTGAGAAAGAAGGAAGGAATGGATACTGATTTGAGATGGTGATCTCAAATAAGAGCAAACATTCAGCATACTTAAATAACTGAGCAGAACTGCCAGTGGATTTATCTTCTCCTGACAGCTCTGAGGCTGCTTTAGAACCATCGCAGTTCCTCCCAGGAGGCAAGTCACCATAGACCACAACAGTTCATTAATTTGGGTAATGGAGTGCTTGTAGGAATTTGAAATGGTGATTTTAACTCTTGCTAGCACTATGCACATGCAGAAAGCAAAGACGTGAGGAATCTTTTGTTTCAAGAGCACCTGGTGTGGAGTCATTGGTCAGGCTATGCTTGGAAAACACACACACTAGCAAAAGCACAAAAGCACAGTGCAACTGCATACTGTTTCCAAGCAAACACTGAACAACATCTACCAGCATTATTCTTTACAGAAGGTTCAAGGGAGGAAAATAAACTAAATTTTTAAAAATTTGCTTCTATTAAAAGCATTTACTCATAGCATCTGCAGGGAAAATAAACACGACCTGAAAAAAAAACCAAAAAAAAAAGAAACAGAAATCTAAAGCTATTCCTTTGAATGTCGTGAAGCTTCTTTAAACTCAGAAATGGTTTAGAAAGGTGAAAGTACACTTGGGAGTTCCAAGTGAAATATTTCAGTATACGTTTCGTATACATCAAAATAGAAAATTTGATGTCTTGTCTTGTGGTAAACTATTTGTTTTACAAACACATTTTACATATCTTACCTACTTATGGACTTTGCTGTCCTTAAAAGATGAAAAAGTATTGGAAGTCAGCAACACTACATGGTCTTTCTTAGTTCCTATTGCCAATATGTAGAAATGTTGGACATTGTACAACATGAATTATACCGGAAACCACAGAGATCACAATTACAATCGTAGAAGAAAAGGCTGAACCATGACAGGCATGTAACATTTCCCAGCCAGATTTGCCCAATAATATTTGTGACTGGAATTATCCTCTAAAATGTCTAACCTGAAGAGATACACAGTCAGCAAAGTTTCAGGTATTACTTGACTACCCACAGCCTACCTATTTTGTATTTGTCAGGCACATTATTATACAGATGCTATACAAAGACAACATTATGTCAGATATATCGTTTTCAGACTATGTAAAATAATCTCAAAATAAAATTAAGTCAAAGCAATTTCACATTGGATTTTCCCATTCTCCTTCAAAGGAGGAAGATTAAAGTACTGTATTTCCTTACAGCCGCCCTGTACAGCCCTGTTTACATTTTACATCAAGTTTCTGAACCTCCCTCAATTTTATCTGTTGGCACAGCATCCTGCAAAATATTGTAGATCATTAAACTGGCCTAAATATTTTTTCAGTTTTGTTTTATATGAACCTGTGGTTGGTTGTTTTCATTTAATTCAGACCTTTCAGTCATCCTAAAAATGACATGATGTGCTTAAGGCACACTTGAGGAGAATTTCATGACGAGGGATTTTCCTGTTTTACACATTAAACCTGCGGATTGGATGGAAAGTACGACCAACAGCTTGCTTTCCTGTTCTGCTCCAGACCCTTTCAGGACTTTGGATAAGGAAGTCGATTTTCTCTTTTTAAATATCCAAGACACGGAGCACATCTCCAGCTGTTCCTGGCATCACCCAGACAGACTTCATCTGCTCCTCTCCATGAGAGGGATTTTGCCACTGAACCAAAACGAACAAGATGAACTGATGGCCCCACAAGAGCAGCAATTCATGATTCCATCTTTCTGCATGGGTAATGAGTTTTCAACCCCTCTCTACAGTTATCCACCAGGCTCTGGCTTCGTAAGCCCTTGTGTCTTCCTTGCACAGGGCTGGGTTTAAGCACCCTGTCATAATTTCAATATCTAACAGATGTAGTGATTCATTTGTATCTACTCCATCTGTTTAGCTATGAACTTCTTCCTGCTGGGCTCATAAACGCAGAAGGGAAAGAAAATTGCACTCAATTGTTCTGGTTTTGGGTTTTTTTGGTTGGTTTTTTTTTTTTTCTATCTGTGCAATCTCCTGGAAGCTGAAATACAAACAACAACAAAAAAGCCAAAAGACAAAAACCCAATGCAAACATACGTAGCAAAATTATTGCCATTTAGGTCAAATAAATCTAAGAAGATAATTCATTTATGATAGTCCTGTGATGCAGAATTTGAATGGGAAAATAACGGAAGCCATTAGTGGATGAAGGCTATAATAAATATATGGTAAGTAAAATAGATCAACCAAAAGATCTCTCTTATAAATGTGTGCACTGAGTGATTTTTTTTTTCTGTGCTTCCTCATATCTTTAGAAAAGATCTTTTACACTCCATAAAATAAGTTCTGGCATTGATGAAAGAAATGTGATTATTAGTATGACAAGTCCATTACTAAGATAGTTCAGTTAACGTCTAACTCATAGGAATTCCACCCCAGTTTCTCACTCAGCCTGAAGAACTTTAAAATGTGTTAATAAATCTGATTAAATCCCTTAAATAACCAATCAAGTCTTTTAATTTTAGAAACTCTAATAAAAGTACTATTAAAAATCATTAATGATTCTGTACACATAAGAGCACAAACCAATTTCAATCACAACACAAAGTACCTTTCAGGAATATAATTTGTATTACATTTTCAGTGTGACACTAATAAAACTTACATAGCTCATCAAGTAAGCAGAAGTGTCTGATGCAAAGTGTCCTGTCTGCTGGCCTTAATCATACATCAAGCCCCAAAAGCCACAGGTATGAGCTGAGAGAAAGAAGCAGCTTAGGTTTAAAGATCTTCTCCACGAGTTAAAGAGTTGGGGAGCAGGAATCACGTTATTCAAGAAGGATGGGAAGAAAATCCAGCACATCGACTCCCTGCAGAGTACTTGCATAATTTTGCAAAGCACTTTACCCTGTCCTGCGTAGCATCAGTATTGCTCATGAACTTATTGATGTGGACAGGAAACTCTCTTTTCTTTTATTCCTGCTGTGGAAAGCACCTGTTCTTAAAGGAGGGATGGGCTGAGTACAAGATCTGACCTTGGCAGGCGAACTCCCTTCAAGATCCTTCAGGCTCATGTAGCAGAGAGGGGGGCACACCAGTGCCCTGCTAGCTGCTCCTATTGTCTGAAGTCAATTCTCACAACTTTAACAGCAAATTTAATACAACTTAACCAGTAGTGCTTTATTAGATTCAGCTAAAAAATTATCAAATTAGAAAATACTGATTCAGAAAAAAAAAGAAAGATAAAAATAAAAGAGAAAATAAAAGAAAACATTTTTCAGGAAGAGAAACAACCAACAGTTGAAATCATGATCTGTCCTATATCAACATTGTCAACACACTTTCAAACACAGCTCCTAATTCATTTTTTTATGGGTTTATCTGTGAAAGTACATTTATCTGGTGGAATTATACAATTAGATGCAGTGATTCAAAAGGAATCAAAATTCCAGTAAGACAAAGGCTTCGCATTTTCAGCTGCAGCATTTTAATGTTGGGTTTGTTTGGGGTTTTTTTCTGGTAGTAAACAACAGAAAACAAAAAACCTCATTTAGAAATAAAAATAACAAAAATAAAGGTCAGAGGGCAGGAAAGAATGAGCATATCCTGTTTTCTTATTAAACTTTTAAACTGATTTTGCAGAGTAATGCCTTGCAACTCTATGGGCAATGACTTTGGTGTGGTGGTAACAGGTGTAAAGTATGACATTTTCCCATGTGGTTTCCTAATTATAGCTGAATAACGCGATGGTCAATATTGCACACAAATTATGACTTATGTAAATTGAAATCTGTGCAGAGTTAAAACAACCTTCCAAGATGAACTTACAACATAAGCAATAAAAGCATTTCAGATGCGGATAATAATATGTTAGTCTAAAATTATAATAATAATGATCCTTTCTACAGAGGATAGAAATACTTTGTTGATCCCTCTACACCAATAAAAGTACCAATGTGACTTTTACATTGAACAGATATATTTTATTTACACAGATTACTTTCACATTATTAATTGTTACACATAGAGTGTGTTCCTTCTCTTGCTATATAAACCATTTTAATAATTACAAAGGGCTGTACAAGGCTTCGAGCTTTCTTCTTATAAATTAAAACCCTTACGTGTGCGCGTTTATCTACAGATTTACTCATAGCAGAACAATGTTTAAATAGTTTAACTCCTTCGCTCCATCAGTATTGCTGCTATGTTTTCACACTGCATATTCATTATTATTATTTGGTGTTTGTTGCCAGGGGTTTTGTTTGAAACAATACTGTTGTATCAAATATTAGAGATTTCTATATAGTCCTTTTTCTACATGTATAATCTGAATTCAATAGAAGTGGGAAACACAGTAATCAGGGAAAATGTATAATTTTTAAGAGCTATATTTCCTCTTCAACAAAAAACAGTAGTTTTGTGAGGTTTTTGCAGTCTTTTGTGCTCAAAAGTATTATTTAAAAAAAAAAAACAAACACACACACACCTCCCCTGCATTTTTTACTTCATTTTTTTCTCCTAAAAGGTAGAAACTGGGTTACCTCTTCATCATAACTCCATCAGCAGAGCAATTCAGCAGCAGAGTTTCCACCCCTACCTGCTATATTTCCTCAGAGCACTGAAAAATGATATTTTTACACCAGCCTGAAAGTTCAGACATACAGCAAGCAGCCGCTCCAAGGATCAGAACCTGTGTGCAGCTCTGTAACCTGTACTCCACACCACCCTAATCCCCACACGACACCTTCGTGTTTTCTACCACAACCTGTCCTGTTCACAGGAACTTCACGTACCATTCCCTTCATCAAAGGTATAAGCATCACCATTCCAGAGAAATTTAGAACAGATACAGCCCAAAGAAACACTATCTACCCTCTGGCTGATGAAGACCTTCTCGATTTTTTTTCTGGTGGGATTTCATATTAATCAAGTTTTGTTATGAAGGCAAGTTTCTCTATCTCAAGCAACTAATAAAAATCTTCATTAGATTTTTGGACATAGGAAATGTCCAAATCAGTTTTCCTTTTACACTGCAAGCACATACACTACAAGACAATCCTTAGCTATTTTTCCCACCGGCTGTGAGCCAAACAACATATCATTCCCCAGTCCCAGCTACACAGACAGCTGAACTGCTACAGTTGAATTTTTCCCAAAAAGATTCCCTTCAGGAAGCCATCCAACATGAATTTTTCAAGCAAAAGGTTAACATTTCAAATTTCAGCAAGTACAACTGGTTGTACTTCGAGTTCTCATGGAGCCTCACAGATGGTCTCATAGGCAAGGCCACCACATATTTGCAAACATGGATATAGGCAATGGACACATCCTTGGGGAGGATTCAAGGAGGCAGCACACATTAGAAAAGGATCCAGCCATTGTGCAACTCATTTACTCTCTTCTTCTATAAAGGGAGCAGGAAAGGGGTGGGATAGTAGACTATGAACATTACTGGGCCACAAAGTTATTTCAGGACTGCGACTGCACTGTATGAATGTGATCCATGCAGCTGCTCATGGCACCAGCTCGACTATTATCCCACCCAACTGTTTTGAGATCTGCCTCAGGTGCTATGAAGCCCCATTCAATTGTGCTCACTTGTCCCAGTGTCCTATTTCTTGCCAGATCTCAAAATAAAATATATCTATCTGCTCAGCAAGCCTGTGTGCCACTATTTTATAATGTTTGTTTCCAGACTGAGCATCCAATATTATACTACTATTTCATTTTCTTAGCAAGTTAATAACATGCAGGTTTCTTCAGCCACTTGAGCTAGGAACATAATCTAAATTCCTACCACATGTAACACAATTTAACAAAAGGTCTGTATTAAATTACATGAAAAGGACTTGCAAGCAAATCCTCTCTCTTGCAATGATTTAATCTACTAATAAGTAATTTGATTTTGTATCATTTATATGATGCGACTTTGATGCAAGGTTACATATAAGTCTAGCATTTTCATGCCATTAAACTATAGAAGCAAATTAGCCAATTTTACTGTATACTCATTTCTTTCCTGATCATTTGAACCACGTGCATTCATGACTAACCAGTTTCCTGAATGAATGCAAGGCTATCTCCTGAATTCCATTACAACATGCCTGCCTGCCTTGCAAAGCCCCATATTACAGTGACACCGATCCTGGCATCCCTACTACGTTAGATGAAGTTAGATAAAATATCACTCCACTGCACAGTCGAGCACGAAGTGTTGGCATGTCCATCACTTGGGATGTCTTTCCTTTTCCATTAGACACTTTTTATTTCCATCACTATAAAAACAGGATCAAATCCAAGGCTGAATCCTTCTGCAGACTTAATAATGCTTCCTTTGGTGTAATTGCACTTTAAAAGCATATTAATACCTATCTACATAACTATCTTTATTGTACTAGCTCAAATGAAGTAATTTCTTGCCTTCAAGAAATTATCTCAAAGCAGATAAAAAGAGTATAAGTCATTGCTTCAGAAAGCACAGCTGTGGCTGGGGTGTATGTACAATGCTGGCAGCAATTAGCCAGCACTTTGCTAATGACAGACAGATAAGGGATCCTCTTCTAGCTCCTTATACTTTTCACAATTTGAACTTTGAACTTTATATAAACTGCCTTTAAACAAACTGGTCTCCCTCTCCCAACAAAACACAAGTTACCCAGCTACAGGTCTGAAATATATTCAATGGTTTTACCTTGAAGGTCTAAGAAATAAATATCGTTCTATTCACCAAAGAAACGTACTGCAAAGCACACAATTACTGCTGCTTTTGATGGCAACAAGAAGACTATCTTGCTTTGGTGGAAGCTGGATGTCAAAGGAGTTATCTGGTCTTTGAAGCCTTAAAAATACAGCTCCATTGCATTTCAGCTATAAAGTTCATAGGGCTTTTTGTGGCTAAGCTTGAATCACATTTCAAAAATTAAAACCACGTGAACCTTTTTCTCTAGTTTTAGTGTTGTACCATTTTTCTATTTTTTGGGTTTCTTCGGGGTTTTTTTTGGTTTTTTTCTTTTTTTTTTTCTCTTTTTTTCAGTTTTCCTTTCTTTCCTTTCTTGGAGCTTCTGCACTGTGACTTTTTTTCCTGCAACCTCTGCATTGTTTTGGTAAATAGTTTGTTAAATAGAGGTGTGTTGCCTCACACAGAGTTATAAGCCAATATTGAACAACTTTTGCAGAAATTTATACGTATATATGACTGAATGGGTGGAGGATCTACTTATTCACCTTCCATAGCTAAGTAGAAACTTTCCTCATAACCATAGCTGGAAAGGAGTCCCACCTAGTTAGTATGAGGTCCTCTCATGCAAGTTGAGGAACTTACCCTGACCTTCCTTTTCCTCCTGATGGCAGAACTTGAACATCCTGTCTTCAGCACAAGTGAACTCACTGAGGATCATTGTTTTAACCCTACTCACACATCTATTTTTGTCTTAGGCAGGCCATGTAGTTGTGGACTGTCATTTTTACTGGAGACAGCAGAGCAGGACTTAGTAGACTCAATGCACTCACTAAAAACTGCAACATGAATCATCACCAGTTAGCAGCAGTGGAATCATTCACCACAGCTCACAGTAAGAATAACTCATCACCAGATCAGAACAAGCCACACTAAACTGGTAGCGCAGATTAAGCGATTTGAAAAGACATTAAAGAATCAATTTTTTTAAGTGTGGGCATTATCAGTTCTCATTTTCTTCATTAAAAAAAAAAAACAAGAAATGTTTGTTAATACTGGGGAGATATTAAAAAAAACCAAAACACTTACAAGTCCTGTCCTCATACCCACTGGTTTGCACAGCACATCAGCTGAGAGGATAGCAACTCTGAATTTGCAGGACTAAGAATAACGTGAATTGCATTTTACTCAGTCCTCTGCCACGTGCATCTGACTGGTAGCTGTTCTCTGTTTGTTTATTCTACTGGAACACAGTCTTTTTTGCATCATTTGTAATTTTGAAAGACATTATACATTGATTTTTCTGCTAACATACAGTGGAGGAGATGAGCATTTTGTAGTCCTGAAGATAAGCAGTAGACATGAACACTTGAGTGAAGGAATTGTGATATAAAGACATATCAGAACTGTGACAGTGCAAGATCTGACTATTTCTACCATAATTCCCCCTGCCTACACAGAAAAACTAGAGGAAAGATGAAAAATAGAAAATACAAGAGTTTGATGATGAGTGCTGATTAAAGCACTACAGGTAGCTTTTCCTCTCTCTATTGGTTTATTTTCTTAACTGTGCCTTCTGTAGTAGGCTAGGATTACAGATTAAGCTGTTTTCCCATGTGAGGGAAAGTAATTGATTCAGTCTCAATGTGGATACCATTTGAACTTAATAAATCTTAATTTGAAGGTGTACTGTTCCTATATTGGGGTTTATTAAACCAAAACCTGGGGTCTCCTCAGAACAGAGTCTTATTTCCATACCAGTTTCATTTTCAATGAAAAACAAACTTTCTCCCAAGTAAAGTCACAGAACACAACATCAGAAATACCAGCAAAAAACACCCAGCCCTGCTTTGATTGTTTTTTCCATTTAAGAAAAGTATCAACACCACTTTCCAACATAAATGCTTGTGTTCCTCAAATTTATTTAGGTTTCTTACTGCTACATCCTCACTCTCTGACACCACTACACACGAGACAAACCCTTGGCATGGAATTGGAACCACAGAACGTCCTGAACCGGGAAGGAACCGCAAGGATCATCAAGTCCAACTCCTGTCCCTGCATAGGACAACCCCAAAGTTCACACCATGTGTCTGAGGGCATTGGCCAAATGCTTCTTCAATGTAGTCAGGTTTGGCGCTGTGACTGCTTCCCTAGGGAGCCGTTCCAGGGCTCCACCACCCTTTGAGGGAAGATGCTTTCCCAAATACACAACCCAAATCTCCCCTGGCACATCATCAGGTCCTATCATTGGTCACCAGAGAGATCAGCACCTGCTCCTCCTCCTCCCCTTGAGAGGAAGCTGTAAACTGCAATGAGGTCTCCCCTCAGTTTTCTCTTCTCCAGGCTGAACAGACCAAAAGACTTTAGCAGCTCCTCATACAGCTTCCTCTCTAAGCCCTTCACCAGGCTGCAGGTTAATTTTATTAAGTCGCCAAGGGCAGGAAACGCAAGTATCTCAAGCAAATAAGAGCCATACCTACCTTCCACCTTGGCTTCTTTGAGAGATTTCCTGGCTCTGACTGCAAATAGTCAGTAAGAGCAGAGCTAAGTGGGAAAATTTATAATTACTTATTGCTCTCAGGTGATCTCAATCTCCCTGAGGAATAAGGATCCCCCAAAGATGCCCTTGTTGGAGCTGCCCTCTGAGTAGTATGTTCTCACAGAACTCTATTAAGGTGAAAAGTTTTATTAATTAAAACAATAACTGCTGCAGAAATTATTTTTTTTTCTCCTTTTTCACAGTGAAAAGAATACACATTCATTTCACAATTCCACCTTTCTTTTACTGGTCAGAGTATAAATAAGCGATCTCACATATCTCAGAAATTGCATAGTGGGTCTGCAGATGCTGGAGGCTTGTAGGGCTTTCGGATGCTCCACCCAACCACCTGAGGATGCCTGCACATCCCAGCAGCTGAACTTAATCTCCTTTCACAAGGAGATTAAGCTGAACTTAATCTCTCCTTTCACAGGCCAATCACTGACATTGCTAAAGCATCACATCCCAACCGCAGGAGCATCCCCCAGAACGATGTGGGGAGCACTGACAAGTCAAATTTATCTGGGGTCTTTCTGGAGAGACCTGCAGCATAAAACAGATGGGAAAAGATTGCCACATCATCATTTCTTCTGGCAAGAGCACAATCACAAAGAGTGACTTTCCTGGCTGGGATTCTGCTGGCATATGTATGACACTATCATTTAACCCACTTCATGCACTTTTCCTTGTCTCCAGCCAAGTTTTTTCCTTGTTTGGAGAAATGGATGAAGATACGGAGATATGGATTAAGCTCATCCATCCAGGCCATGGTACTGGATTCTGTCAAAAGTTATTTTGAAATCCAAGAAGGCCACATCTGTGACTTTCCCCATCTGTTCTTTGCATAATTTCCCTGAAAATAAACATACTAGACAACATCACACTTGATATTTTTTACCTTTTATGAAGTTATACTGGCTTGGGTTTGTCCTTGGATTTTTCCAGATGTTTTGTGATCTCACTTATAATATAAGGTCAGGCTCAGACATGTTACAATAGTCTATCACTATTCTTTGTTTGATTTTGTTTTATTTGCATCTCTCAAACCCTTTCTATGGAAGAAAGTAAAAACTGCATACAAATAAAAACTGAATATGATCAGCAAGTCCTAATAACCTGTTTTAAATTACTGCTTGACTTTTTATATTTCACTGCTGAACATTTACACTGCTAAATCCTAGCAATTGTGTGTTTCTATGGAAAACACACATTGCACAGACACATACACTAAGTCCCCCTTATATTCACTCTAGAGCTTTAAAATTAAAATGGCATTTCTGATTTTCATAGCTGAGAAAGCAAAATTAACTAAGCAAAATGTGGCAGTATGTAAAACCATACAACGCTAATTATTACACTGGCAGGAGGCGCCAGCACTCATATATAACCTTAACGAGGCTTTGACTCAGGATACTATTTTTCTACATGTTACTACCCTCAACTCAGTCCATTTTCTTGAACTTCTGACATATAAGCACTAGCAGGACTATACACAGCACAAACTATGACACAAAAATGAGTGTATGGTTTATTGATGCAGTAGGCGATATTCCATTACTGGGATATCAGTATTACAACAATTCATTTGGGCCTTTTTTTTTCCTTTATCAAAATATCACCTTCTCAAATTAGTTACAGTGAGTTGGATAATTCTTAATACAGAAGAGGTACACAAGTTGGAAGAATCATTCTTGCTTAATCATAGCAAAAAGCATGGTTCCTGCTTCATGACCTGAAGTGTTTTAAAAAAAGGAAAGTAACTTTTTCATTTATGAATAATACTTATTTTTACTTGACAATTGCTTTTCTTTTGTTTGAAAGCAGAAAATTTAGAAATAGTTTAAAAAATTTCAAGGGAGAAACCTGTTTTTTCTATACATATTTGCAAATCCTCCAGCGCATTCCTTTCAGAACACTGAAAGCATATAAACTATTTCTTGAGAAATGAGCTATTTCCTAAGAAAAGAGTCATGTGAACAGGAATACACCAGTCATAGTGTAACATGGACATTTATTTGGGTGTGAAATGAAGCAGTGAGTGATATTTTTTGGAAATAACTTCTGTCAAGTTGTGAGTTCTTTGGTAGAAGGAAGTAATTTTAAAACATATCAGTATTTCTTCAAGCACTGAATGATTTACCAGAGCTCTGTCAAGTCTTCTAGAACTGAAAACTGTTCCATCAAAGTCAACGTGAACTCTGCCAGTGAATTGAAGAGGAACAGGCTTGCAGTAAGCCTATCAAATAAAAAGTAACAGCAAACATTGCCAACGCTTTAAAAATCATTTTACTGGTTCTGTTGTACTGAACCAATAAAACACGACAGAAAGAATTATAAGCTCTTACTGAAGTGGATTAGTGATTTCTTGGAAGAGAAAATAACTTCAAAGATATGTAGAAAGTCTGACATTTCTGTATAAAAATATAAACAGTTCCTACCTACATGAGGACAGCTTATTCAGCTCTAAAGGGTAAATCATCCAACTCACTATGCTTTCTTCTAGCCATTAGCTCCTACTCACACACAAGAGAGAGCTCACCCGAGGAGTAGGTGTGGAGATGTTGGTATGAATTTCTCTTATGCAGTTTATTTTATAATTATTTTTAATTAGATAATTTTACTTCTAAAGTGACTGCATTTCATTCTTGAGGATTTTTCTACAACTATCTGAAAAGAGGTTGTGGAGAGGAGGGAGCTGGGCTCTTCTCCCAAGGGACAGGGGACAGGATGAGAGGGAATGGCCTCAAGCTCCACTGGGGGAGGTTCAGGCTGAACATTATGAAAAAATTTTTCATAGAAAGGGTCACTGGGCACTGGCAGAGGCTGCCCAGGGAGGTGGTTGATTCACCTTCCCTGGAGGGGTTTAAAGGACGGGTGGACGAGGTGCTAAGGGGCATGGTTTAGTGTTTGACCGGAATGGTTGGACTCAATGATCCGGTGGGTCTCTTTCAACCTGGTGATTCTATGATTTCCCAAGAATACTTGCAACTTGCATAACACTATCCCTTGGAGGATGATTGTGTAAAACCAGGAGGAAGAGGATCGCTGAAGCAGTAAGGTGTTATTTATATCTGATCAGATTCAGACACCTTAGACTTTTCAACTAAGGTGGCAGAGGAATTATTTTATGGTTATTTCCTAAAACTCTCAATAAGAAGAAAATATTTTTTTCAATCCCAGATTTTTCCTGAAAAGGCTTTTACCATAACCCTTCCCTATGCTAATATTCTGTGAGCTCCTAATTCTATGGACTGTAGTACAGCAGTAAAAATTATCGCGTGGTTAAACATATTTGCAGAGAATCATGTAACATGTGGGTGCATTTGAAGGAGATAAATCTGAAGAAGATATTTTATTTTACATCATGTAAAATTTTATACTGCTATAACATTCTCTTAAAAATCATACCTTCTCTTCTGAGGAATGATGTAAAACCATAAATGAGCAAATTTAACATGCTCTGTTAAATTTAAAGAGCCAGGATGTACAATCAAAGAGAGTACTTGGTTTGGATTGCTTAAAGCTGAACGTAAAGGGGATCACTGCTGATCTCCAACAATGGCAGGCAACGTGCTGGAAGAAGAGTAACTACAAAGAACTTCAGACATCAGAAGTAGAGAAGCCACCAAGGATTTTGTCAGAAGCCATGACTTTGTTGACAGAGTACGCCCAGCAACAAGAATGACTGTTCCATCAGCCACAAACACAGATAAGTGAATAAACTGTAATGATGACATGCCTGACTTGGGGCACATGCTGAGAATTTGTGCAAGAAACATGAAATAATTTAGGTTGGAAGTGATCCTGGAGGTCATCATGTCCCCAGTTCAGAGCAAGGGAAGCTTTGAAGGTGGGTATCACCTTGTGCTTTTGAAACTTGAGGGTGCACCTTCACAAACTTTATTGCCATGGAAAAAGAAATCTCACCCACCACAGAGGAGCTGGTACCAGCCAAGAGGGAACAGCCAGGGGCCTTGAATATTGTTGCCGCTGCAGTGGAAAAATACCAGAAAAGAAAAGGGAAGACAACGGAGAAGGTCACACCATCCACATGCCAGAGAAATGTATCAAGTTCAAGATCTCAAACCCACAAAGGATCTTTGTTTTCTTGACTTAAGCAATAATTGGACTCCAGGGCTCAGCGCAGTTTTCTGCTGAGGGCACACGTTACGGAGTCACAGCCCTCCCCTGCTGCGGGGTCAGTCATGCTGGGTTTTGCAAACCAGAATACCTTCAACACAGACAATGGATGTCAAATTACTGGTTTAGAAAGCAGGGGGTTTAATTGCTTCAGGCAATCATGGATTAAAGTTGTGCCTCCTTCATCTTCCTCTGGTGATTGTGTTACATAGCTAAGAAGGAGCAGCAGATAGCACATGCTATTTCAGACATCTGGGAAACCCTAGAAATTACTAGAAGTCACTGCTTATGGGGCTTTCTAAAAATTAAAAATTTGAATCCAGAAATGGAATATAGACTTTGAGAGTTGTCCCAATGACTTTGCAAAAGTTTCACTCTAAGCTGCCAGCCTGCTTTGGCATGGACTACCATAAGTTCTCCTGCTGGAGCCCTCACACAGCTCTACCTTCAGCGTGTCTGAAGTAAAAATAGGACTAAAACACGTAATCCAATGAAGAAATTGTTTCCAACCACAAATATCTGAATTTATAACTGATAATAGAATGTAAAGCATTTTTCTTCTGCTGGCTTCAGAAGAAAGTAAAGGCATGCACACATAAACTTCTGCTGGGAATGGTAGCTACTTGGTAGTGATGTTTTGCTGATAACAGTTTTTTGCCTCAAGTACTTTAACTTGTCAGGTTTAAAAAAAAAATGGACTTATCTTTGCAAACTGCTGTAGCAAGTATTTATTTTGCAACCATGGTGCTGAAATTAAACAGCTAGACAGATACATGTTTATATTCCTGCGACCGCAGAGCTTTTATTTTTTTTAAGATTCCATAAATGCGTTGCTAAGAAACAAAGTCCTTAGAATATCTGTCACTCTTTAACTTATCCTAATTATAAACAGGGGGGAGTTAAACTACATTTGAATTATATTTTTCATGTTTAACCGTTGTCCAGTCACTTCAGATGTCATCTTGTTTACAGGAGGCAGTAGAAAAAAAAAAAAAGAAGTGAGGTGAATAGATCTGTTCTTAAAGTACCACCATTTGGAGTTGCTGAGATGTTCACAGGAAGCACTTCTCCCAGCCTGAGGTGGGTCAGATCTATTACAGCAAACAGTGGTGATCGACTGGATATTTGGCATTTTTCTGTTATTAACTCTTCTTGTAGCTTGCAGCAATTATGTCTGTTTGGTTTTTCATTTTTTATTAATAAATTGTACCAAGACATCATACTTTAGGGTTTGCACAATTTTCAGGCTCTCTCATCGGATCCCTAGGTTTCGACCACCAGATGTTTTCCTAAGTTGCACTGCTTATCCCTTTGAAAACATAAATCCCCTCTACAAAGTCACCAGACTACTAGGTCTCTCCAGAGCTGGATGGGACTCTTTCCAATGGTATTTCTCTTTATAAATAAAGAGTTAAATGCAATAAGAGATACCTCTCCTTTGCTACTGGCAGGAGCATGGAGAATAGAGCTGGAAATACCCACACTCACATTCTGCTGTCCTGCAAGGGCTGATTCCTTTCAGCACTCTTCCTAATTCATCTCTCAGAAAGGATTTGTATTCAGACATAATATTTCAGTGACTTGAGCCAGTCACATGTGCATGTTGTATCTATCCACTTAAAAGCAGAACACTGGCTATGCCAAGGGTCAGACTGCAAATCAGTTTTGATTTGCCAGACACTACCGAAGCAAAACAAGAATAAGTACAAATTACCACTTACCAGGGAAGAAGAAATAACAAGGAAAAACCTACAACATCTGTTGCCTTTTTCAGCCTTCACAAAAGGAAATAAATTGTGACCTAATTAGTTTAAATAACCAGGTGTGCTGGGTTTGGTTGGGGTGGAGTTAATTTTTTTCAGAGCAGCTCGTGTTGGGCTGGTTTGGGTTTGTGCTGGAAACAGCATTGATAATCCAGGGATGTTTTCACCATTGCTGAGCAGTGCTTACACAGAGTCAAGGTCTTTTCTACTCCTCCTAACACCCCTCCAGTGAGTCAGCTGGGAGTACGAGAAACTGGGAGGGGACACATCTGGGACAGCCGACCAAAGGGCTATTCCACATGACATGGTGTCATCTATATAAACTAAGGGGAAGAAGAAGGAAGGGGAATATATTTGGAGTTATGGAATTTTTCTGCCCCAATAATTATAGTGTTGCAGCCCACCCAGGCCACTCAGGAGTTCTCAGGGTGAGCCATACATGTCTTGGGAGAGAATTCCCATTGTGTCCTTGCCTTTGTACTAGTGCAGTGAGTTGGAGCAATGAGGCACTCTGATTGCACCTGGAACTCCTGCTGCCTGACAAAGGTAGTGGTGGTGGACAATCAGTCCTCCTGGGAAGCCCTGGGACACCTGCAGCCTGGATTGTAGCCTGAGAAGAATGGTCTCAAAAGTACTAGAGTTGTACAGCTGGTGGAAAATACCAGAATTGCCTATCCTGAATTACAGCCAGAAGGGGAAAAAACACTTACCAAAGTCAATCATCTTACAATCCTATAACTAGCAATCCTAGGTGAGACCCTTTGAGCTCTTCTAGACTGCAGCAAGCAGTGACCAGCACCTCCTCCTGAGATGGGACACCTTTCAGATATGGGCTCCTCAAGGTTTAAAGACCACCAGCTAACAAAGCCGATGAAGGTATACACTTCTCAAGATTTAATGACTGTCTGCTAACTAAGCTGACAAAGAAGAAAGGTAAAGTCAGATTCCTCAAGAATCAATGACTGTCCGTTGATGAAAGCCAATGCATTAAAAGTGAGTAATTCAATAAAACCAAGAAGAGGGAAATTTTTATTATAGAATCATAGAATAACCAGGTTGGAAGAGACCCACCGGATCATCGAGTCCAACCATTCCTATCAAACACTAAACCATGCCCCTTAGCACCTCGTCCACCTGTGCCTTAAACACCTCCAGGGAAGGTGACTCAGGGAAGGCTAACCTCTGTGTATATCTATGTGTCTCTGTGTAGGTGTGCGTGATTTGCTTTGGGAAACCTTGAAGTGTCTCATGTAAACCTTGCTATTTTCTTCTCTTCCATTAAGTTGCTGTTTTCATTATAGTAAATTCTGTTGAATCCCTTCATCAAATTGGATGATGATTAAGTGCTGTTAAAATTACACAATCTAATCTTGTGATACAGCTCAAAACTATTTATAAATCCTAAACTGTTGTTAAATCAAAGCCATGTAAAAATCTATTTTTGAAAAATACCACTGTTAATACCTTTGACTGGTTCTAAATCACCCATTTGCAACAGTAAGCATTACAAGTGACAGAGCCCTGCTTTTCTGGAGAGGGCTGAACACCTGCCAATGGGTAGGAGTGAATAAATTTTTTGTTTCGATTTGCTTGTACATGCAGCTTTTGCTTTACTTAATAAACTGTGTATATCTCAACCCATGAGTTTTTCTCACTTTTACTCTTCCAATTCTCTCCCCCATCATACCAGCAGGGGTGAAACCATGACACCAGGAAAGCTTGGAAAAGCCCCAAAAAAAAGAATGAGTTAAGGAATCTGTGAGTTACATTTAAGAATACTGAAAGAAAGTGTAGGTCCTGCTTACCAGCCTGATCTCCTCACACCAGGGGCATGGGTTCACAAAACAGCTGAATAAAATCAGCAGGTCCTCAGCAACGGACCTTTCATAGCCCTTCTCTTTGCTGATGCACCTCCCCCCAAGCTCCCTTTGCTTTGCTTTTGCAAAAGTTCTGGCACGGCAATACAGAGCAATTTGACTCACTACGCCTGTAAACAGCTACTCCCTCTATCACTGCACTTGTTTTTTCCCGTTGCTGTTAAGTTCAGTCAACTCACAGTGCATTCAAATGCCAAAATTAGTGCAAAGGCAGCAGGACGAGCACAAAACCAGACACCTCATCCTCCCAGCTGAATTTCAGGCAGCTTGCTCCAAAAGCACCCTAGAAGCCCAAGAAACAGGAGTCTCGCAAATATTTTGGGGCTGAAAGCATCTTTTACTCAACAGCCTGAATTGTTGTATTTACAACAGAAAAAGGACTCCTTCCAAAGCACCTAACTGGATGTACTAGCAGTCACAGGAAAGTGAGCTGTGATAATAGGTGTTCCGTTTAGAGGATCAAATATGATATTTTTCCCATTGTTTCCTCAGCTCTAGTGCTTGAAACAAGAAGCCATGAGATGCACAATACCCGTCCAGTCCCCTGGTTGTGCATCCACTGGTAAGAAGCAACCCACCTTTAGAAAGTCATTTTATATAAGAATAAAAAATGTGTTGTTACTGACCAATCAAAATAGCTCTATCATGCAATATTTTCCATCCGAGACACACACTCATATCATCAGACAGCAAGTGGGTATTGGAACTCATAATTAGTTTTCTTCGTTGCAGCTAATCCTCATTACAAACTAGTCAGGGTTATCTCAAGAAGTTAAAATGCCACTACTTATATTAAATAGTTCTCTTATCTCATCTTTGGAACAGAACTACACTATTTAAGACTTCCTAGTTAGTATTAAAATAATCTCACATTCAGCAGGGAAACATTGTCTGTTCAAGAAGTAAATACTTTCCTCAATACGATGCAGCAAGACTGAATTGAAAGTCATTGTTTGCCAAAATCAAAGAACAGTTTTGCCATTTTCGATGTTGGCAGATCATAGAAGTTTAAAGGGAGAAGCGTCAGGGTTCTTTTAGGAAGCAATATAAGTCATGATAGGTGTTGTACATTCCCTGGGGATTCAAGCAGTTTTGCAAGAACCCAGCTGTTGAGAATTAAACCTCACACCAATCTATGCAGATCAGGCATGTGCTGCGTAACCAGTAAAATCCTGGAGGAGCATATTGGCAGGGGAGGCACATCTACAAGGTCCAAACACTTTGCCCTAAAGGATCACCACAGCTACAGAACTGGTATGTATTCCCATTCCTGAAATAATTCCCAATGCATCAGACTAAAGTAATACTTACACACAAATATCTTATATATAGAATAATAATAATACACAAACACACAACGTGGACACTTTACCTCAAGAATCAGATCAAAAGGATCTTGAACTTTGATCTCCGTCTTTGTATCTAGGTAATAAACTAGGGAAATTTGCCTAATTCCAACATAAGCAACTTGTTACTGATGCTTTCTTTGCTTCAGCAGGTTGATTCAGCCCAGGCTAGGACCTTGGTTCCTTTATATAGCCTACCATTGCTTAAGATCCCAATTAGATTAAAATATTCTCCCACCCTGAGGATTTCCTCAGTCATTAGTCAGAAATTAGATTCACTTTCTTCCCACCACAGCACTTACTGTCCCTGCCTGCTCTGGAGACACTAATTACTGCCTAGGAGTAAACAGGCAGCTCGTGACTGCTCACATCTTTAGCCAACCTCTAACGAGATCATCAGCACATGGCTAAGCAGACTGCCCTTTCCCTCCTGCATGGGCAATACTCAGATCCTAATGTGAAGCTGTCCTTTGGGGTTTTTTTCTGTTTTTAATCTCATATTCCATCAAACATCTGATCATACAACACGGCACGTTGCTGACTCTCCTATGAGATTAAACGCAATGATCATCAAATCACTTTCCATGGTAACAGGTCCCTGGGTGGCTGTATCCTGAGCTGCCCCTGCAGGCTACCACATCACCGGACAAGACAAAGTATTAGCAAAACTCACATTTTTTCAGGATTCGTAGCATATATGAAACTAATGAGAGTCTGTGTAACACGTTGGCAGATATTTGGATAAATACATTTTAATTCCCAACACCAAACTCCTTCAGCTTCACATTTACATGCATTTTCTAGGCATGGATCATCAGAACTCAATCTTGTCTGCATTAAACACCGACTGCACGGGGCTGCTCAAATGATAATTCCGTGCATGAACACTGGTGGCTCCTGCTGAATTCTTGCAGTCCTCCTCCACCACTGACATTCACACCTGTGTGGTAGTCATGTGAATGGCATGTGAATATCAGTGGCTGGCTTGAATCCAGACTCAGATTTTTTTTTTCAAAATGATTATTTTTAGCAACTTCAGACCTCTTTTTTACGCAAAAAATATCAGAACTCTTAAGATACAGCTTGATAACTTTAATGAGGCTCTGCAATTTACACTCAGTATGTATTAGTACACAAAATAGAAGAAATCACATATACATATAAACTTTTGTCTGTTTTACAAGTCAACCAATATGAACTACACAAGTTTCATCTATTCACATAACAAAATGGAACACTGATGAGCTTCATTCACCGACCAAATATCTCAACAATTTATAGACCAACATTGTTGCAAAACAACGGCTAAAACAACTATCTTCCATAAAGAACAAATAATTTATGTCAACAGATACACTGGCATCACATTCTACGAAATGAAGAAGCCAAACAGCACTGACTGAACGCTTCCAGATTTCAGCAGAACCCACGTGAAGCAACACTGCGGAGCTTATACCAGCATCAAATCTGTCCACGGTTTATCAGCTCTGTGACTGAGGAAATAAATCACATAAAGAAATTCTTTAGGGCAAACAAAGCCATTTCATTTCATTACAGGGTTATTTAACCCATTTACTTTTCAACCTTTTTAAAACAAAAAGGAAATAGCATTTTTTTAAAAAAAATGAAATATTTAAACCTTTTTTTTTTATTTTCTGACTTTATTGTCACATACAATATAAATGTGTAGTTTTTGAATAGTTTTGGTCCCTCAGACTGTCATTGTTGTGCCTCAGTTTCTAACTACTTTGTCCAAATATACCAACAATTCACTAATGTAGTTATTTAAAGTAGGTAAAAATAACATTTGACATTTCTATCTCAGAACAATCCCTCTGCTACAAAGTCTCTGATCCTCTCATCTTTGTTTCTGAACAAAGTACAGTCACAAAAACCAAAGCTTTTTTAAGCAGCATTAAAGGTAAAGGGCCTCCCGTGTAAAGTCCTGGAAACTTTCTAGCACCTTCAATTATACTGAATGGCCTCATCTCTTCAGACACAGATCCTGCAAAAACTGAGCATGCAGTTTGCTTTCTCAACCACACTCCCAGGGCAGCTCCCTGCAGAGGGGCTCATTCAGTCACACACATTTTTCATGTGAGACACATGAGACCTTTTACGAGTGAAGCAGATGTACCTCAGTATAAGCATTAGGGGAACCCTTCAAGAAACTTCCTTTAGAGTTTTTTCTGGGGAGGGGAAAGCCCTACAGTTTTTACAGAGTAACCACAGCTTTATGTCTGTTTATTTCAACAAAATTTGTTGAAAGTATTGAAAACTCATTGACTGATCTAAAATTGTAACTGTATGCAAGCTGAGCTGATCCGCTTCTGTGTTCCAACAGGAAACCTCACGTTTTATCAGGGATTTGAAAGGAACACTAGCGAAGTCTGAAGCTCTCCCAAAAAGCAACGGCACAGAGATTAATTAAAAGGTCAAGTCAACGAACCAAGCAAACTACATAATTTAGTAAGCTGGGCACAAGCAAATGTCTTTTATACATCCAATTGGGAAACTCAATGCCTAGAAGCAAAGTATTCCCTTATGGAAAGGATGGTGGTCTTTCCCCTGGGAAGAGGCAACTCTGCAAAGGATTTGGGGTTATTGCTGGTAGATACAATCTACCCCTTTTAAAACACAGCTTGGAGATCACTTTCACACTTGCATGTGTTCCTGCTAAGGAAAAGGATTAAGGTAGGAGTATTATAAGGACCCCTATTCTCTTTAGTACCTGGAAGGGAGAAATATAGAATGATTCATCATTCTACTACCAGTTTTGGAAGGCATGTACCCTAAAATGAATTAAAACATTTAAGTGCATCTTTTGGAATGGCAACATCAAACTGGTAAGCAACAAGAGCAAACCACTCACAATTAAAAACAAATCCCAAACCACTGAGCCCAGGAATTCATTTTAAGGTATTGCCCGTGCATGAGTGTCACCTCCATCATCTCTTCATACACCATGTTTAATTTTATTACCCCGTAGTGCTGAGTGGCTGTAGTTTTACTTGTTTAGAACTTACTGGTGACTCAGATATTGCTGCAACCTTCAAAGAATTCTTGATGGAGCTGAGTTCCCACATGTGTAAGTTTATGACATGCACACCACAACAGCCCCTTGTGATCTTGTACAGGTTTTTAAGTACAGCTTTCCGGAGAAGAATGTACACCCAGGGATCTAAAATCTGATTCCACGTCGCCATTCGGAGAGCAAAAAGTATTGTTTCACAGGTCTCCTTCGAATGACTCTTGTTTATCCCGATTCTGGCCATTGTCACCTGAAAATGGAACATTTTAAAATTATACATCAGAAAAATACAACAAGACAGCATGCGCATGAGTTAAAGTGTTTCAACATTTTGTCCAATCTTCACAGCATCGATGCATCCCAGTTGCAAAGTAAATACTTCCAGTCATAGAATCATAGAATAACCAGGTTGGAAAAGATCCACCGGATCATCGAGTCCAACCATTCCTATCAAACACTAAACCATGTCCCTCAGCACCTCGTCCACCCGTGCCTTAAACACCTCCAGGGAAGGTGACTCAACCACCTCCCTGGGCAGCCTGTTCCAGTTCCCAATGACCCTTTCTGTGAAGAATTTTTTCCTAATGTCCAGCCTAAACCTCCATTTATCATTCTGGAAAAATCTCTGATGTTTTACACAGGAGGTACATGTGTCTCTGCTGAATTACTTCTGTTGAAACTTGAGCACGGGTTGGTAACCACCCCAAGAAAACCCTCCAAAAACAGGGTTTAATTTGAGTAAGGAATAAAAACTTATCCAGAATTTGAGATGATAAAGCATGCCAAGACTGTTCCAGGGACAAATTTTTTCAAGGACAGAAGCCACTGCTATATCAGAACATTTTTACAAAGGGTATTTACTTTTTCACATTTTCCAAATAAAAGGCTGCATAAGAAATATAACACCTTGATTTCATCAAGAAGATTTATGTATTTTAAGCTGCAACAGAACACAAATTTATTGACACCAGAGGGTTTAGACATTCTTAGGCAAATTTAAGCCATGGTAACAAAGGCCACCAATATCCCCTCCTCTTGCCAAGGAGACGTAGAGGGTTTCATTCAGCTGCAGAGATGCTGCACATGGACAGACTTCCACAAACAACTCTGGATCCAACAGTTTCACACGAGTGGAGGCATTAGTCTGGCAGTCTAACTCTGAATGAGACTCAGAGAATACCCAAGAGCTGCACCAGCCCACTAAGTTGTGGCTGGCTTCGCCACTTTGCAGACCTGCAGCCGAGGCTTTGAAACACCAGCCCCGGTGAAACACACGCCGCTAGGGCTCCTGCCCTGCAGAGCCCTCCTTTACGCCCATTCTGCCACTGAGCTTTTGTAACCTGAGTTCCTGTGTGAGGAAACCCTGACTCTGCAAAGCCAGGAATCTGCCAGAGGATGGTAAATTATCTCATTCTATTATTAATGTTGAAAGCACATGAAGACTTTTTTGGTAGAAAGATGAAACACTGTAAAGCTTTCAGTCCCAAAGCCTTTAAAGTGCTACAGCTATTTAACTAGGAAACAGGATATTTTACAATTGATGCTGTGAGTACACTGATTTACTGGGTGATGAGAGGTAAGGTCAGTCCATCCAAGTGCAGAGAGTCCTCTTTTCACAAAGATACATTGAAAAAAAAAAAACAAAAACCCACACTAAAAAATAATAATGAATGAAGAGAGAAAACTACCGTTCCAGATTCCAGCAAACTTATTCTACTCCTTTTTAAATGCTTCTCTGTATTCCTAGGCCCTACCTATAGCTTGCAGGTTACCACATGTGAGTATAAACTTGAGTGGAACAGACTGGACGCACAAAAGGAGACTGTACTTGCTTGGTTAAGCATTTGATCAAGTATTTCTGTATGGACATCTATGGGAGCTGCAAAGAGAGCCCATAGGAACATTCCTAAGGAGGCTGGTAAGATGGGCAGAAGCACAGCTGGGAACCGGCGTTAGGAGGAGGAGAAATGTCTGAGCACTGAGCCAACACAAACACAAGTCAGTTCCCTGAATCTGCTTTTCACCCCACAACTGCTGGGTGCATTCCTCTCTGACATCAGCAGCCCACCCAAACTTGGACAACTCCTTTGGCTTCTGCCTGGGATATTTTCTCAAGACAGTCCTATATTTTTTTATTAGAGGTCCAAGACCACAAGCCAAAGTCCAAGACTCACTCATGCGAGTAGCACTGGTCAGCAAATGAGAGCACAACAGAGCTCACAGACTAATGTCCTTCTCTGATATGGCCTATGCTTGACTTAATACAGACATACAGCTTCCTGATATGCTTCTTGATGTAACTCAGAATTTTGTTTATTGTTCTTCTCTTGCATTCTGCGAAGTTAATAAATGCCAAATCAAATTTCATGCCCAGAAGAGGGAGCAGCATATGTTGCCATCCAGGAAAAGTAACTCCATCCGGACATTGTAAAATGCTATTATTTGCACACATGTTATCTAGCAAAATGGTGAGATTCCTTTCCATTTCATAGTAATCACCTCTAAGTGAATCCATTTGTTTGCTGTTCAGCTTGCTGGCTCAACATAAAGTACCTCTGGTTTGATTATGGATTTACATAAAGTAAATCAAGACAACAATGAAATTTGATACATAATTTTATGAAGACCGATTTATACACGACTCTAAATCCCAGCTGAATCGGAGTAGAATGGAGTGAGGTCAATATAAATTATTATTTCTATCACATTTTCATTTTAGTTTTCTTATGTAAATCTAAAATCTTAGAAGTCATTTTGAAATCATAAATAAAGGCCTAACACAGCTGCATTATATTGAAACAAAACATGCATACAGTCTGAATTTGCTCTTTAGGTGTGACAAATTCATGTCACTGAACTGGCACATCACCAGCTCAGGAATGGCAACCACAGCTTGCTGCAGTGCTAAGCTGATTTCTGAGACCAGGACCTCCTATGCAGGCACCAAGAAGACCCTTCTTTTCTTATTATTTGACTACTACAGTTCAATAATTACAGAATCACAGAATCACAGAATAACCAGGTTGGAAGAGACCCACCGGATCATCGAGTCCAACCGTTCAAAGTCAAAGAAACCTATTACTTCAAAGTCAAGAAACCTATTCAAAGACTGATATTGTTTCCTCCTTCCCTGTAGGTCCATCAGGTTAGGATGATGAAGGAATTCTGTCCTCTGTGGCCAGTGGTTCACAAGTGGGGAAGCAAGAAGAGGTAACCTTATTGCATCATATCTAGTTGCCTTTGATCTCTACAACTGAATTTAACATTAGTGCAGATTCAGCAGTACGACTCAAAAAATTAATCCCCAGCTGGGAAATAAGAAACGTAATTCATGACATTTCATAATATATTTAGAAATGTAAAATCCAAGTAGCATTTTGCTGAGTTATACAGTGTTTATATGGACACAGCTGTCGTGTGTCTCCCTGGTTTGCAAAAAAATGGAAGTGTCATATGATGTAATCAATACAATTCAAACTGTCTTTAGGAAAATAACTGTAAAAGCATAACTGTAAAAGCGACTATAAAAGAAGGATGACTGCTTGTAAGACATAAAGTTACTCTGATTGACATCAGTCCTTGTTGGCTTAAGAAAAGATCTGAGAATTCCCTGTCCCTTAACAATAAATGCAGAGAAATCAAAACTTGACACAAAACATTAGACTTCTCCATCCTTTTTGTCCAATTTCAGACTTGACCAAAGCCAACGTTCATTTTGCAAGATCCAGGAAGTTTGATAGGAAAGTTTTAAAAACGTTTTGGAATTACTGACTCCTACAATTTTGCATCTTGCAGATATCGTCAGAGAATCGTCTTTTCCCTTAGGGATAAGGCTCAGTGCACCAAACTGAAAAAAAACAAATTACTCCAAAGCTTCATGCCACTCTCCAAATATAAACAGCGTGTCTTTGATTTCCCTTCCAGTTGGATCTCAATTATATGAGAACAATGAATACGCTAAATGGCAGTGCTGCCTAGTCACATTCCTGTTAGTACTCAAGGACAGCCAGTCAAAACAAGCAGACTTTACAGCTAATTAGGAAATAAGGCAAACTGCAATATGACTTTGATGCATTTCAGCACATAGGCTCTAAACCCAAGTTCTATTCTTGACTTCAGGAAACTGGATAAAAATCAGTCACCAGGAGATTGACATGCAAAGCAGAACCGTCAGGCTAGTTTTGTTACGTGCAAACAAATAACAGAAATTCTCTTCCTCTGTAGCTTAGCCTTCAGGCTCCATTTCCCTGTGGGAACATTGTAGACCCTCCCAAGCCTCTTCCTTTTCCTTTGGATTTCATTACAGGCAGTTCTGAGAATTTCCATTAATGGAGGAAAGTCCATGTTTTTTTTCACAGTTTGCAGATCACTTACATGGTTGGACTTGATGATCCGGTGGGTCTTTTCCAACCTGGTGATTCTATGATTCTATGACTCTATATTTTGTCACTGATGCCTATGTCGAACCCAGAGGTTGGGTTCGACAGTACCAACCCAGAGGTTGGTACTTTGTCCTAAGAAACACAGGACTCAAGGCAGTATTCTACTGACTATGTCCCACTCCATGGAAACAAAAAAAGACATCATTAGTTTGAATTTCCATAAGTTTTTTTGTGCTTATGTGCTACAAAGAAGTTGCAGCCTGCTTTAGGCAAGAACTGATTAGAAGATAATGCTTTGCAGTGTTCTATAAACACAGATTTTAAGAAAAAAATATGCAAAATAGGAGATAAGAGAAATCAAACTGTATCTATCTTAGCATTTTATGCACCATTCAGTATCTTCTAAGAACAGTTGTTAGAAAAGAAATACTGACAGCAAATTGCCTATATTGTTCCTATATAGATATTGCAGTACATAAACCAGGCATATTTTTCAAACAAAGCTGAGTATGCCTCATTTTATTTTTTATTTGACTCAATATAAATCAGTGCAAAAGTGAGGACTTCCAAGAAAAATATGTAGCAAACCACTTTTCCCATCAGAATTTTAGTACACATACTGGACTACTCATGCTACATAATGCTTCTTATATTATAGATCTGCAACATGTTTTCCCCCTCACATTTTCTTTTCCCTTTTCAAAGGAAAAAACATGAACCACCTCTTCAATTTCTACGTACCAGGTGATCACTTGGTCTAGCAAGTAAATTATAACCAAGCATAGTGATTTTACAAAAAACATGTATTTAAAAAGGAACTGGAGAAGACAAAATGTACTAGCAAGTCTTCCTCCACATCAAGGTCCAGAGGGTACTTTTAAGGGGATACGTAATACTTCCACGTTTAGTTTCGTGGGATCAGCTCTCAACAAGTAGCAGCACTGTGAAAAAAAAAAATACTGCCTTAAAAATTAACAGCAGATCCACTGACACGCTATTCAGTTGGGGAAAAATCTGTGTCTGCCTCAAGTTCTCATCCAAAACAGGTAATCAAGTATGGTAACTACTACCTGCCATGAAATGCATCCTTAAACATGCAAGTTTACCTATTACCCTGTCAAAGGCAGCAAGTTTGAGAAAGATCTTCCTTTATCAAGGTCACAGTTCTCTCCAGAAACACAGAACTCAAACGAGAAACAGACAGAAAACATTCAGATGACCAAAGGTAGCTGAGGTTGCAAAAGAAGTCTGTAGAAGTTTATTTACCCTGCATGTGCTATTCACACCCCTTAAAAAAGAGCTGCATAAACCTGCTGGAGGCATGGTAAAGCTACCAGCACTCTAAGCTCACAAGTGTTCCCAAAACACTACTGCTGTGATAAAAGCCAAAAAAGTATAGAGAAAACAGGAGAACACAACGGTTTCCACAAAGCAAATGAAAGTCTATTCTAATATTTCTTTCTCAGATACGGCTGATTCTGTAACCAGGCAATTTCTTCCTGGCCAAAGAAGCGTGGCCAGCAGGTCGAGGGAGGGGATTCTGACCCTCTATTCCTCACTTGTGAGGCCCCATCTGGAGTCCTGTGTCTGGTTCTGGAATCCTCAATGTAAGAAGGAGATGGAACTGTTGGAAGGGTCCAGAGGAGGCCATGAAGTTGATCAGAGGGCTGGAGCACCTCCCATACGAGCACAGGCTGAGAGAGTTGGGATTGTTCAGCCTGGAGAAGAGAAGGCTCCGAGGAGACCTTATAGTGACCTTCCAGTACCTCAAGGAGGCTACAGGAAAGGTGGGGAGGGACAGTTCACAAAGGCTTGTAGCGATAGAACTAGGAGCAACGGGAATAAACTGAAGAGGGGCAGATTTAGACTAGACATAAGGAAGAATTTCTTCACTATGAGAGTGGTGATGCCCTGGAACGGGTTGTCCAGTGAAGCTGTGGCTGCCCCATCCCTGGAGGTGTTCAAGGCCAGGCTGGATGGGGCCTTGCGCAGCCTGATCCAGTGGGAGGTGTCCCTGCCCATGGCAGGGGTGGAACTGGATGATCGTTAAGATCCCTTCTAACCCAAACTATTCTATGACTCTGAGTGTAACGATTCTGCTTAATGAACTTGATACCACTCAGGATATAGAATCCTAGAATCACCAGGTTGGAAGAGACCCACCGGATCATCAAGTCCAACCATTCCCATCAATCACTAAACCACGTCCCTCAGCACCTCGTCCACCCGTCCCTTAAACCCCTCCAGGGAAGGTGACTCAACCACCTCCGTACTGTTCTCATGTTGGCAAGATCAAAGCCTTGAAACGGTCCAAGCACCCCCCTGAATTGACAGGGCACGTTCCATATCAGCTCAGCTCTGACCTCGCTGTATGGTGCCTCCTTGCTGAGGATGTTGAGTTCTTCTGAGCTTTCTGCTCTCCTCACACAGGCTCAGGGCTGCAGAGGACCTGCCATCGATTGCACTCCATTACTGCGCCATCAGAGGCAAATGTGACATTTTCACCATCTGTGGTTTTACAGCTTTATGCAAAATATTTACGGATGGCAATACGCTTTCTGAATGAACATTTGCAAAGATCTTTTGAAATGAGATTTTTATATATGCAAGAATTTGTCAAAATTACTGGAAAAATAAATGTGTAGTGCCACAACGTTATACTCACTATTTATATTTTATTAACTGCCTACAGCATTACCGCACTTTTTATAATATAATTATGAAGTAAGCTCCAGAACAATTTTTCGTGTGTATAAACTTGAAAACACTAACTGAACGTGAAACTTTTATTTTCTGCCACTTTTCCCCGTAGACACTAGCTATTTGCAGTAAAATAAATTCAGGAGTGGGGCTTGAATTAAACCGCTGTTTCTCCAAAAGAATCCAGATATTTCTGTCTCAAAAAGATATTTCTATCTTTCTCCTTCTTTCCTTTCTTGCATCTCAAAATTAGAAATACTTTGGTTCCACTAGCTGGCAATGCAATTACTCTCACAGTTTAACTGATTAACTCATTGAAAAGTAAAGGAGAATGGATATGGATAGAGAAGATTTTAGCACTGAAAACAGTAGATGACTCACTTTACAATGAAAAGACACAGTGTTCGTACCAAAGTCAAACAAACAACCTGTTTCCTGAGCTACGTGTTCTAAAGTTATAAGAAAGCCTGCTTCCGTAGAGCAAGGAATGTACTGCTGCCTAACAAGGCCTATAACAAAAATCTCTCGTACAAGAAAATTAATTTTACAGATAAAATTAAAACTTTCTTTACCCAACAATGCTGAGAGAAACCTTACAGGACAACTGCTAAACCTCTTGAGTCCAGAAAGTAATAGAAGTATTTCTAATACTGCGTAAAGACCATCCTGAAAAACACGAATCAATCAAATAAATAAGGACTATACATATTCAAGGTCCATTTATTCTTCCATTAGAGTCAGTTGCGTAAAGCTTCAAACCCTGGAAATGGTCTATTACTTCTCTTTTATTGCTTTGTTTTTTCCGATTGTCACATTCATTTGGAAAACAACCACATTTTTATTGGTTAAATAAATACCCTCATTGATTTAGGAGCAATAGAACTTCTCTCACTACTACTCTATAAATATCCAAAATGAATCACAAATAATACATGATACTGGGGAGGAAGAGAATACAGGGCAAAAAAAAAAAGAGACAAGGCGGAGGAAAAAAAGAGCTGCAAAGGTCCACAGTTACAGAATGAATTCAGCATTTCATTACTCCTATGCACCGTGTCAAATCAATAGCTTAGAAGTGAAGTGACTTTCAAACGTCACCTGTATGTCTGTGGAGAGGCACAATACAGATTCAGCAACCAGAGGCAAGTCTTCCACTCAAGTCTTTGAGAGCAAGAAAATTTCCTTCTATAAGGAGTCTGCCAGTTCTCACCTAGCCATTTTTTTAATTCTCTCAGATTTGCTACTTTTGTCTAAGACTCCAGGAATTAAGCTGAATTCCCTAAGGGTTCCTTGGACAGGTCCTGATTTCAGAGCAATGGCACATACCTGAAGGACCTCAGGGCAAGTACAATCAAATGCAGAGATATCCATCCATATTAGAAGTGTTAAAAGAAGGCAGAAGAATTTCACAGTGCGTCAGTCGTGATATATAGTGGCCTTTTCACCTCTCCTAGAACCCAGGAATGCAGATGGCTTTGATGTGTGACCAAGCCTGCGAGACTTCAAGTAATAACAGGTCTAAAAAAGTAAAGAACCTACTCTATTGTCTACCAATGGAGTCAGTCCTTCAGTTTAATTATCTGAGAAATTATGATGCTTATTACATGGGTGTAGGGGGAAAATAAGAAGGGTGAGGGATGATACATTAAATTGTATTTACATTTTATGTATATTTATGTTTCCCTTGTATGCAATCTACACAGTGGAGGAAAATGAAATCTTTTTAAAGATGGACTAGAGTAAAGACTTGGTGCTCTGATTTGCAGTATTTGCAAATCTGGCTGGAGGCAAAGGAAGATGCAATATCTTCCTTTCGTGCTATTTTTTTTAAAAATCACCTTTATTAAAGTGACTTATTCTATATAACCTTGTGGAGAAGTACACTAAGATGCTATGAACGGAAATATCAATGACTTAGCAATATACTTACCAAGTTAGAATATATAATTTGCAATTATTTTTTTCTTTAATGTTGGCAAATAAATTAAAAGGGACTGCTGTGCAGCTGGATCACGTTTTAAGTGGAGGAGGGAAGAGATAAATAAAATCTCCATTTAAGAGTGATTTATTTCTCACTACTTCTGCAAATGTGTGTTCCTGGTAAAAAGTGGATTCAATTTTATTTCCAACTCACTAATGAACTGTAGATTCCAGAACAAATTGCTACTATTTGCATGAATCCTCACTTCCTTCCTGCTTCACCTTCTGTTTTAACACCTTTCCATGCAGTGCAGCTGATGGGAACATAGCTGGCCACATCCCTGATAGCAGAGGAGTCTTCCTCCCCACGTCCTAACGCTGGTTGTAGCATGGATGGTGAAGTTGCTCATGGGCAGACTCACTACACCCTTTACACCCTCCCTCACTCCCATAACACTGGCGTAGCCGTGCAGCCCATGCACAGCCAGTTCACACAGGGTTCAAGCCACTTGAAGATGCTGGGAGCACACAGGTCTGGGACAGCAAGGAGGGGACCAGCTGGAGACCAGTCATTAACTTCCATTTCTCCAGTGACAAAGTAACCTAAGTTTGGTATTGAGTCTTTAAAACCTCAGCTCGGGATGTCCCTGACACAAAGGCTCAGCTTTCTTCTGCAAACCCTGCAGAAACACAGCTCCAATGCCATTCAAACCCACCCTTTGGCACACATCTCTGAACGAGGTCTTCACACAGCTCATTAAAAAGAGGAGCTAAAAGAAAGCTTCTGAGCTGTTCTCCACTCCCTGCTCTATCTGGGATGGATAAGAGCAACCCTTCAGCAAGAGACAGTACATCACCTACAACACAGCGCAGGTTCATTCAGCCACTCAGCTATTTCACCTCATCCAATATAAGAATGAAACCAAAAGAATGAGTCACAAGTACTACAACTTTACTGTAACTAACTCCAAGTGTAAACTCTTTCTGCAATATTCCTGCCACCAGACCATTACTATTCCTAAAAGCACATACCAAGAACTCAGAATAAGATTGTGCTCCTGTTCTGCAGGTGCCTTCCTTCCTCAGGGAGCTTGTGATCCAAATTGCAATCCAGCAATTTCTGAAAATTTTCATTTAAAATTTAAGTCTTAAAAACACATGAAATAAAAACTATTGCTCTGGTTTAAATCTGAACAGTGTATTTCCCAGAAGAGGATCTAAATAACACAGTCTCCAAGTACATTGACATGAACTGGTTCTATACTACTGAGACAACTAATTTCTGCTAGAAAAACTTAAGACCATGAATTAACACCATAATAAATAACTCGGAGACTATACAAATGTATATCACACCATGTTGTTTGTCAGGTTAAACTTGGTAAGGAAGAAGGACTTTCTGGAGTTGTTTCATGTGAATGCATTTGTCCCAGAGACTTTTCAGCACCAAATTTACCATTTAAAGTCTTTAGATAGTCAGCAAAGAGCACTTTCCTAAAATAAACATACAAAAATGGTTATGCTGTGTGTGACATTTTCCAAAAATGGTTATGCAGTGTATGATATTTTCAAGGAAGAAAGGCCTGAATAAGTGTAATGTCTAGGAAATAGGAAGAATTCTCTTACAACAAACAAAATTGGAATATATGTCAAATTGGCTTAGTTTTTAATATCAAGCACAGAATCCAAAAGCTTCAGCAACTGAATAAATACTGGGAGGTTATGAATGGCAAATTTATTTGGTTGAAGTTTCAGAATATGATTTTTTGAGATGGCAATTTCAAAATTAAAAAAAAAAAAAACCAAAATTTTATGTCAAAGTTGCTGACATCTATTTGGAACAAAATATTGTGTTTCAATATATGTATCTTTATGGCTTAATCCTGTATATATAATGTAAAATTAAAACTCAAGCAGCAAGCGATTTTGAAGGAAAAACAGGACCACATTGTTTTAAAAATGCAAAGTTCTCACATGGCTGTAAACCTGCCTTCTCTACTTTTTCTCTCCAAAGCAAACCAATCTCATTGCATTCTGGTGGCACTATATTTTTGGAAACAGGCTTTACGTAAGTTTTTCCAAACAGCAGAAGTAAACATAGATAACAAAAACTATAATTATGCTTCCCCAAAAGCCTTTGATAAAGGACAATCTGTTAGTCTCAGCTCCTCTTGCTTCCCTGGCTCACATCATTACTGCAGAACAAGATGCTGACGCATCCATTCCTTCTCCAAAACTTCTTTCACGTTGAGAGAGTATCTCAGCTGCTCAACTCCCTCCCTGACTTCTGTGACAGGGAGCTAAACACTTGAATTACAAATACAGCCACAATTAATATAGTGTTTCTAAGCACTCGATGATAAACTTTGCCCTGGCCCACACTTTAAGACATTTTTTTAAATGATTCATGTTTCTCAGAAGGGCTAAGACCCATAAGATCTCTGCAAACTGCAAAAGATGAAAATAGGAACAAACCAGTTCTGAATGCTGAAACAGTACTTTTGAAATTCAGTATCGTTTTGGGGGATTATACTCCAAAATGATACTCATTTCATTTCTCATCTAACCCTGTGGAAATATGCCAGCTGTGCCCCTTAAGAATCCAAAAGAAAAGAAAAATCTCTACAACTGATACTAAAAAAAGGCATGAATGTCTTATTCAAGGGCTTCTAGTATCATACAAACACATCTGAACAGATGGATTAAATTCTAAATGCATCGTATTAAGCTTTGTTATCCTCTCTCTGCAAACACCTACTATTTCTTTCCATGGATTATTTTCATGGTGACATATAAAAGTATGTCTGAATTGTCCAAGTTGCTACTTAAACCTTATTCCACAGGAAATTAAAAGACACTTGTGTCTTGAGACTAACAAAAATGTTAATCAAAATGGGTATTCCCTTTCGCCTTAACCTCTAAAACCAGTGATTTATTCCAAAATATCTTTTGGGCCATAATATTAGCAATGACGCTAACACTGCAGTGATTTAACTGAATCTGGAATACCAGAAGCTCATTCAGAGGAACTCAAGCAAGACTAGTAATTGAATTTGCACAGTGTTAAAGGATGGATTATGAAACCTGTCAAGCAATTAATGATACGAGGGAAAGCAAAGAGCCTTTTTTGAGTGTAGCTTGAAAGACAAATAAACTCGTATGAGAATTTTTTTTTTTCCTTTCCAGAGGAACTCAGGGAGCGGTTCATTCAAACAGCCGCTCCTGATCTGACTTCTTCTGACACAGCAAGGTCTGGAAGAGAAATAACAATCTCTAGTCAACAATAACCATTACTGTATTGATGCTTCAGACCAGGAATAAAGAGGTCTATCTAGCAGACCTTCTGCTGGCAAAAAGACTGTTTTCCTTTCCCCGTGAAGCTGGTTCATTAATTACAACTGTTGTGGCAGAAGTGGGGTCCTGAGATGGGCTTGCACGTGGCCCAAGAGATGCAATGACAATGTCCAGCAGACACCCCTGTGGAGGTCTACAGCAGGCCACGTCTCTCTGCCCATCAGCCTTTCACATGCAGGGTGTTAAGCGTGACCCAGACCCGACTCGAACCACATCTGCTTTACTCTAACAACACATCCCACATTTGTATGGTGTCAACAGACAACCCTTCTAGCAAAACATGACAAGAATTCAAAAAAGCCAGCACAAACATAGTAATTATCATTGATTATCTTCTTCAAAATCTTGAAAAAGACAGACAAAGCGTCCTTTTCCTTTGTGAACATAACTTTTACAACAGCATTAAAGCTGGAAGGTCAGCTAAACGTATTTAAGAGTATCTCCTTCAGTCTTCAGAAAAGGATGACTGGAAATTGAAAGCCTCACTTATTCTTTTTTCAAAAGAAAAGATCACTCTCCTTGTTGACAGTGCCTACGCAGGCACGAGTTGACGGAGGCTGCAGCTTTGACTGCCCACGTGTTTTGCCAGTCTAAGAGAACAAGCTTCCACAGAGCAGCCACCCACGAGATCCAAGGTGGCTCCACCATACACTGGGACAAGGGCGTGTTGTATATGCCAGCATAAGAGAGTACAGCATAAATTTAACCTGCCATTAAAGGTTATTAAAGAATACAGAAAGCAGGAATGGTGGGAAACGCTTCAAGGGTAACACAGGTATGAACTTCTAGCAAAGTGTCACTGTGCGTGTATATACGTGACTACACATCCAGAAACGCTAAAATGAGATGCACAGAGGACTTCCTTGCACAACAAAGTAGCTGATACTGAATGCAACTACGTGGCCTAGAATTTAGTTAGTGCAAAACCTGCGACCCACTGACCTCATTCAGCACATACCAACCCTCAGCCTGTCTCAGCACTCGTAATACTTGGTGGAACAACCAGGGGGAGGTGGGCTGGGATAAGGGCACTCCACCAAGAGCATCCCCATTACAGCAGCTCCAGCAGCGTATTCACTGAAGGACCACTCAGGCCAGCTCCAGCAGCTTCAAGTTTGGAGGGATTCGACAAACTTTAAGCTAAACGCAGCCCTAGGTGCACAAAACCCAAGCATCGAGCCTCCTCACATGAGAAAATCTGAGGATAAAAAGTCAGAGTAAGTTCAGAGAGATGCAATTAGCATAACAAATTGGAAAAGGAAGAGGTGGCACGTTAAGAGACTACTACAAAATAATGTAGGTAGTAAAAAAAGCAACTGAATGAGAGTTGATTTAATCATATGAAATAAGTAGTTGAGATATTTAAAAAAAAATAAAACAGAAGGAGTGGCTATTTTCTGCAGTACAGGGGAGGCAAAACCAGAATGAAAGTAATCAGATAACTGCATGGAAAAAGATCTTAACAAAACTAATTTGAATGTAGAAAAATTTTCCTCTAGCTAAGACTGTTACACACATTAAAAAGATTAGACAATTTTCCACATCATAATTTGTTCCCATAGATTAATTCAGTCCAAAATAACCTCCTCCTGTCCATAACTACAAGAAGTTCACTTTGCTACTCCAAAACCAGAATTTAAAATATGTTTATCCCTTAAGCCCCACCAAATCTGATGTCCTGAAGTCAGAATTTGCTCATACAAACACAGCTCCAAAACCAAACTGTTTCATGACAGGCCAGACATCAAGTCACGGCCAAAACCCAACTTTATATAACAATCTACTTCATGAGCAATGCTTGTCACAAAACGCTCCAGCCCAACTATTTGCTTTGGAAATCTAACCGATAGGCACCAAATTTATGCACCAAAATTCACGTGTCAATAGCAAAGGCTGAAAAAAGTACTTTCTGCACAGGAGAAGAGGGCGTTACTGACTTTGGAATGTATGTTTCTAGAATTACCCATCACGAAGGAAAATCATTTGGCCTGTAAGAACCAATGTGCCTCTACCAATCACTGACTACACAGATTATCAGCAAGCTCATGAATTTCACTTGTTGCTTTTTTTATGAATTCCCTCCTGTTCTCAACTCCTTGGGAGGTAAATGTTCCCCCATAGGGGAAGAAGCAGGGAGTTCCCCTCATTCCAGCACTCCATTACGGAAAGATTCCCACACTGTGGCATAACACTTGAAAATGCTGCTTGTTTTTGAGGAATAAATGAGATAGAGCTTCAGGAAAGAAATCAGAAGGAAGAAGAGAAATCAGAAGGAAGTCCCTGTCCAACAGCCCCAGGCAGAGCTCAACATGAGCCAACAGAGATGTTGATTCATTAGAATATTATATATTATTTTATATAATATTAAATGCTATGTATATATACATATACACAGATATTTAAAGGCACCAAAACAAACTCACTACCGCTGAGCTGGTGCAGAAGTCAAGTTCAGTTCCATACCAGGCACTATAAGGTATGATCCAGGGTCTGGCGTCTCCTGTGTCATCTAAAGGTGATTTTACCACAGGACAGTGACTGAATATATAGCTCCATTTAGGAAAAAAATAAAATAAAATCTAATAGTGAAGTAAACCTGCAGCTGGATTATAGTATTGGATAGACTTGATTTTGGGAGCCATGCGCATACGACAATTGACGCAACACCAGACTAGATTGAAAACAGAAGAAAAATAAACAAAGCAAATCCCCCAGCTGATGGAATATCACACCAAAGAAATCCAGACTCTCGCATCTGCAAACCACATGTGGCGTAAACTGCATCGCCTTCCTCCGCTTTCTCATCCAAAGGTTTGTTTAGTTTCTAATCGTTTCGGTTTCTGTCGAGGCAATTGGCGCTCACATAGCATTTTGCTTTGTATACTCCTTGGGACAGAGAGCATCGGTAAAATTCACAGTTCAAAGACTGACACTGACTTCTAGATTTTGCTTTGAAAAGCAATTAAAAAAGCAAATTAATGCAAAACAGGCATGCGTTTACCTACTTTGCCAAATAATTTCACCTATGAACACCTGCTCATATTTATTTCAGGAAATACTTATTTTGGCGTATGCTGATTAAATTATAGAATCTAAACAATTCATTTCATGAATGAATAGCCCTGAGAGTTTTCAGATAAACCAGACAAGTAGAGTTGTACCAGCAATTCTGCGACCTGATAAACCCTGGATGTCTTCATTGTAGCACTTTAGCAGAACGTTCCTGGCAAAGCTTTATTCCACTGAACTTGTAAGCTCCACCACTGTCCAATAAAGCTTTCAAAATTAACGCTGCACTTATAATTCTGTTTGGATTCAGTGAACAGAACGCTCTCAAAACAAACCATCGGTAATTCAGACAATTCGCTTTGATGACTTCTCCTACAAGCCTAACAGCTAAGAAAGGTAACAACTACCAAGGACCCCGTCTCCTTGCACTTGCCAGACTATGAACTCTGGCTAAAACACTAACTGCTCACTCCCTTGAAATCTTGTTTCAAGAACTAAATCCTACTTTATTAACTTTTTTTTTTTTTAGTTTCTTGTTTCCAACATAACTTTGTCCCTATAGCAGAACTGTTTTCCATACCGCCAGGCTAATTTCAGTGATAGTTTTGCTCATCTCATTTCAAAAGAGACCCAGAAACAAAGCGCCTCGAGCCTGGAATGCGCACAGAGCACTGGCAGATTTTTCCCAATGAACCAGAATTGCTTTTCTATCACCTCCCTCTGCAACACGTTCCTTAACACTACCCAGACCAAAGTTAAGCCAGAAGTCATTCGCTGCTCTGCATCACCATCAATGCCAAACACTGAAAAGGCTCTAAAACAAAATTTGCTGCTGGAATAATAATTCATTGTCAACTATAACTTAGATGGAGTTAAATACTTTAACAAAAGTAGTGCTGTGAGTTCATTAAAGATTGTCGAGATTTAAAAAATATGGTTTTATAATTAATAAAAATTGAAAGGCATAAGAAAAATACCAACACTGAAAAATCAACCACCATATTTGCAATTTAGGGCTCCTTCATATGCTGAATAAATGAAGTATCTCTTTTGCATCAGAGAAATCTATAGCTCTTTTGACATCCAAGGGCTTTTTAAAAATAAAATTAATTCCAGCCTTAAAGGACAGTTATTTTATCTGAAAATAAATGTCAACAGAGAATAATACACTGGGTTGTTTTTTTTCCATGAAAAGTAAAGCCATCATTTCAGTTGCTTTTCTTGAAAACCATTCCATGACTTGCCCCAGAAAAACTTCAGGTGTCTGGAAGCACCTGGAAGGAAATTCACTACCAAAACTTGTTCTGATGACTTTGTGCTCTATATACTATAGCCCTGACACTGACAAAAGGCAACATGAATTTGCACTAAGCTGCAGGGCAAGGCTAGAAAAAATCTCCGTGTTGAACAGAAGTGAGAGGGTTTTTTGCATTTCAGTGATGCAAAAATTTATATCCAGACTCTCTCCTTGATGGCTGCAATACTGGGTTAATTAAATGCTACCTGCCAGATACAACCAACTGCTGCAGCTTGGCTAATATCGGTACCTAACTTAGAACCAGCTCTGGTAATTCCACACCATACTGTAGGGAAGGAGTAAATTAGATATACCTGGTTCAGATCTCAGACTTAAGTTCCTATCCTTGTGAACTCAAACCAAAATTTCTCCTCATTCATATCAGTGTGAAACTATGGGACCTTGTTTCTAGGAAATAAATTATGATTTCATATGATTTGTGACTTAACTTCTCTCGCCCTAGTACAAACAGAAATGTTCTTCAGTCAGGTTTACACAGTAAAAAGTTAATATTAGCTTTATAATGCCAGCATATAGCAGGAGGTACCAAATTCTTTCCAAATCATAATCCCAATTCCTTTGACTTTACTCACTGACAGAGCACACATGAACGTGAGCAACACTTACCGCTTCGGAAGAGTCACTGCAGTTACCAGCAAGCAGCCCCAAGTTTCAGCCGGGCCAGCACTGACTGCACAGATCAGCTTTACTAGCCATCTGTTCACATTACACACCCGGTCTTGCTAGGTCTAAACTGAATTTTCATTTTAACCCACTGCCAACCACTGTCTTTTAACACGACTCTAAAACAAAGCCCTTAATACCCTGCCAAAGGAGTGGAGGATTTTTACGTTCTTAACTGTTATCTTCTGTAACACAGTTTGCAAGTAGCAGTAAACTGAAATAATAACAACGAACAGGCTACCATAAATAAAAAATCATATAAACCACAGTACAGACTAAACAGACTTGCCACTCCAAGACTGCACTGGATTTTTGGACAAGCTCAACACTGGCTCTGATTTATTCTACTCGCTATTCTGCTACCGTCTACTTCACAGCATGGGAAATAGTGTCCTCACAGCTCCTACATATTTAGCTTACTCAATGTATTTTGCTTACGATCAGAAGAGGAGAATAATTACCATTTTTCTTATAGATGCATAGGTACACACATTATGGTTAATTAATACATTGGAGAGTGAATGGAGCTGTTATCGCTGCTTTAGAACCTGGAGATAAAAAAGTATAACTTTTATACAGTGATGTGCATTAAAAATTGTCAAACACGTTAGGGTCTTACCAGGAATGGACTCCAGCAAATGCAAGAAACACACATTATAGCCAAGAGCTGAATGATCATTTCAAAATGATGAGATCTGCCTTGTCTTTGTTGACTTTTAAGTTTGACTCTTAAGAGAGTAATTCCCGTGACAGCATTGCACAAGAACGAAATAGCAAGGGCCAGTAACCCAAGGCAAGAAAAAAGTAAGAGATAAAATCTGTCTTCCCAGTCCTCAACATGTTCTGTTTTATAGAAGCACCAGGTCCTCGATGCTTGAATTTGATAGGCTCTAAACCTAAGAATAGGCAGCAAAGCTATAAGAACAGCAAACAGACATACCATAGTCAACATCATTTTCACATGTTTAGAAGTCATTTTTGTAGAGTGAAATATTGGCTTAGTGACTCCAATGCACCGTTCAACAGCCATCACGCTGCCCAGGAAGAGCGGGCACAAACCAAAGAAAACCATGCAGATGCCAAAAACACTGCAGAGAATGTTGGATTGGTTAAATCGAATCCAGTCTTTATCCGACGCATACACAAACACTGCGATGGTTCCGTTGATGAGGTGGCCAAAGAGATCTGTGACAACCAAGCCGCTGGCAAGAAGCAAAAAGGAGGCTTTGGATTTCTGTCTGAACCTCTGATACGCCTTCATGAGAATTGCTATTGCGAGGCTGTTGGACAAAATTCCCACTGTCATGAAGATTATTGAAAAGAAAACTGAAATCTTCTTCTCCGTGTGGCAGGTTGTGTTTCTCAAGATTCCCAATCCAGCCAGCCCTGGCGATTTTGAACTGTTCATGGTTAGGAAAGGAGAGGCAGCCCTCAAAACATTTCAGCAGTCTTGCAATCCAAAGGCATCTGCAATATTAAATAGAAAAATACACACACTGTAAGAGGTATCCCACTGTTCAAATGGCTTGTGAAGCAGAAATTCCATAATATGTCTGTGGTACAAATCTAATTTTCCATTTTTTTGAGTGATATGATATTTTAAGCATATAAAGCAATTATCTGAATTCATTGTACAATGCAGATATAGTATCCAGTGCCTTTAGAGTCTCTGCACTTATAAGAGACACAAAATAACGTAGAAAACGTATAATGCTCATGTATATCTAATCAGAGAGACCATACAAAACACTCCGGTGATTAAACTACATATATAAACAATTTTTTTGCAACACACTCCCTAGAATGCAAGTATTTCCCAGCCCAACCACAGTCAAAAGTTGTAACACTCAAACTGGAATGTTTTGAGATGATACTCACACTCCATTTTTCTTCTCACTGCTCAGCATTTACTTTCAAAACAATATCCTAACTTCTTCCAAGTAATTCTCCTCTCACAATGTTTCAAAGCACCGAAGTCTCTCCAGCTCCGCTGTTCCCTCTCTGAAGTACAACTCGTGCTTCAGAAGCGAATTCAAGTTGTTCAGAAGTGAATTCAAGTTACTTTTACACTTTATCTCCTATCTCTGCTCTCAGGCAAAAACTTCCCATGCAGAATAAAGAGCTTTAATAACGCCGAATGCAAAGAGGAAGCGAAATCTCTCCAAAGTGGGGGGGGTGGGGGGTGGGGGTGGAAAGGGTAAGCTGAGGTATTCCTGGCATTTAGGAATGCGACGCGGGTGGGCAGACGGAGAACTCGGAAAGGCACCGCATCCCCTGAAAGGCACCGCATCCCCTCGCATCCTATCCTATCCCATCGCATCCTATCCTATCCCATCGCATCCCATCCTATCCCATCACATCCTATCCTATCCCATCGCATCCCATCCTACCACACCGCATCCCACGGCACTGCACTTTTGCTTCCTATCCCATCCCACTGCATCCCATCCCATCCCACCGCATCCCACCGCTTCCCATCCCACTGCATCCCATCCCATCCCATCCCATTGCTTCCCATCCCACTGCATCCCACCGCTCCCCATGCCACTGCATCCCATCCCATCCCATCCCACCACTTCCCATCCCATCCCATCCCATCCTACCGCTTCCCATCCCACTGCATCCCATCCCATCCCACCCCACCTCATCCCATCCTACTGCATCCCATCACTTCCCATCTCACTGCATCCCATCCCATCTTATCCCACCACTTCCCATCCCATCCCATCCCATCCCATCCCATCCCATCCCATCCCATCCCATCCCATCCCATCCCACTGCATCCCATCGCTTCCCATCCCACTGCATCCCATCTCACCGCATCCCACCCCGCCGCACCGCACTTTTCCTCCCTCTCCGGCCCCGTCCCACCTCCCCGCGGCACCGGGAGCACCCACCTCGGCGGCTCGGGGCGGAGGGAGCGCGCCCCGCTCCCCCCGGCGCCCCCGCTTTAAGCTGTCGCCTTCGCCGCCGCCGCCGCCGCCGCCGTGGGCGGAGCGACCCCCGGCCCGGGCTGCAGCCGCCCCGCCGGCCACCGCTCGCCCCGCGCCGCCTTCTCCCTCCCCTCCGCCGCCGGGGCCGCCCCCCCGCCCTCCTCCCTCCGCCTCCGCTCCCTCCCCTACGCCTGCAGCCCGCGAGCCTGCCCGGCCGCCCCGGGACGCGCTCCCACCGGCGGGTCCGGAGCCGTCGTGCCTTGTCCCGGCTGGAGGAGCCTCCCTGGGGCAAGTCCTGCAGCCCCCGAGGCAATTTCTGTACCCTCAGGGCAGCTCGCGCAGCCCCAAGGACAAATCTTGCGGCCCCCAGGGCAATTCCTTCACTCCTGGGGCAATTCCTGCAGCCCCGAGGACAAATCCTGCACCCCCAGGGGAAAGTCCTGCAGCCCTCAAGGCAATTCTTGCAACCAACGGGTTAATTTCTGTGCCCTCACGGCAATTCACGCAGCCCCAGGGACAAATCCTGTGCACCCCAGGGCAATTACTTCACTCCTGGGGCAAATCCTGCAGCCCCAGGGAAAAATCCTGCAGCCCTCAAGGCAATTCTTGCAACCACCGGGGCAATTTCTGTGACCCCAGGACAATTTGCACAGCCCTAAGGACAAATCTTGCGGCCCCCAGGGCAATTCCTTCACTCCTGGGGTAATTCCTGCAGCCTCGAGGACAAATCTTGCACCCCCAGGGGAAAATCCTGCAGCCTCGAGGCAATTCTTGCAACCCCTCAAGGCATTTTCTGTGCCCTAAGGGCAATTCACACAGCCCCAGGGACAAATCCTGCACCCCCAGGGGAAAATCCTGCAGCCCCAGAGGTAATTCCTTCACTCCTGGGGCAATTCCTGCAGCCCCCGGGGCAATTCCTGTGCCCTCAGGGCAACTCACACAGCCCCAGGGACAAATCCTGCACCCCCAGGGGAAAATCCTGCAGCCCTCGAGGCAATTCTTGCAACCACTGGGGCAATTTCTGTCACCCCAGGACAATTCGTGCAGCCCCCAGGGCAATTCCTGCAGCCCCCGGGGCAAATATTTCACTCCTGGGGCAATTCCTGCAGCCCCGAGGACAAATCTTGCACCCCCAGGGGAAAATCCTGCAGCCTCGAGGCAATTCTTGCAACCCCTCAAGGCATTTTCTGTGCCCTAAGGGCAATTCACACAGCCCCAGGGACAAATCCTGCAGCCCCAGAGGTAATTCTTGCCACCTCTGGGGCAAGTTTTGCAGCCCCCAAGGACAATTCTTGCACCCTCAGGACACTTTCTGCAGCCCCCAGAGTAGTTCCTGCAGCCCCAAGGACAGTTTCTGCAGCCCCCAGGGCACCTGGCTCTGTCCCAAGAAGGTGGAAATACTGAGGTCAGTCCTTCCCCACCATAGGAGTCGGGAGAGGTGTGGGGAGCGTGGACTGAATTATCTTAAAGTTGTTTTCCAGCCTAAATAAGTCTGTGATCCCAGCTCCAGGAGACGAGGCCGTTCCAGACAGGCAGGATGAGATGTATCCGTGAGGCAACCAAGTGCTCACATCTGTTTTCAGCCACAGACTCATCCCTTCGCTTCCCATGTGCTTCTTCCCAACCTCTCCCTCCACCAGCTACCATGGGATATGCTTATGTACGTCACTAGAGATGCCCCTCACACCTACCAGATCAGGTAGAGCTAACGGTGCTCCTTGGATAATTGCTCCACTGCAGAAATATGGTGAGAATACAACCAGGCAAGGAGTTAACCACACTACGAGTAAGTCTGGAGATCCAACAGTTCTTCTTTTCCCATCACGTATTCAGGTTGTAACAACTTGAAGTCATAGATAACTTTTAAGTTCTCTCATCCATCAATATCCAGGGCTACTAAACAGGCCTGAAAGGGAAATTTTATTAAAAACTTTTACTACAGAAATAAGTCAAATTATAAAATCAAGGTCAAAATATAAAGCCAAGCTGTAAAACATTACAGAAGTTAGTAAGTAATAATGGAGAACTTGTATTTTTTTCCTCTGAGACACAGCCTTGAGTCGTACTGCTCCGGCTCCACAAGGCAAGTAATTAAAAATTAAAATTCTCAAGCATGCTACAGTTTTTGCTTACCTTTATGTCTTGAATACTATGGATACACTTGGCCTCTTCTGAATCCACCAGTGAGGTAATACAGGCTGCAAACGTCCAGCCTTTCAAACAGGATCTCAAATCACGCACATAAACAATTAAAAGCACCACCCGTTGGCCTTCTTCCTCAAAACGCTTGTCAGATTTTGGCATTTTATATAACGAGCAAAAATAGTCAGTTTGGTCTGATTAGGACCTATGAATTCCCAGAAAATCCTTTCTTTAATACAATAATAAAATATTAAAATATCACAAAATACATTATTGTCCATTAAAGTTCAGAGGAAAAGAGTTTAGTTTATTTTATGTTTCTCTGCCCAGAAATAAATGGAGATCTCAAACTACAAATACCTTGCACCGTGCCCTTCTTTCCTAGCCAGATTTCTTCACCCGTCTCTCCTGGAAAGGGAACCAAGGCTGTTTGAAAAGAAGCAGTGAAGTTGATACATCAAGACCTTGCAGTCTGGGAGGCAGAAGTTAAAACGCCGTTATCAGGTAGATCAAGCCAAAGAGAAGAACAGAAAATCCTCAAGGCAGATGTTTCAGTTTGCTTGTAAAAAAATGTGGTTAGAATAAGGAAGGAAAACGCAGGCTTGTAGAGTGCATCCCAAGAAAATCACCAAAAAAGGGAGAGTGACATATCAGTTGCTGCAGAGATCGGGATAGGAGAACAAGAAATACTAATAGGAAAGGAAATATATAACCTTTCATCACTCTTTTTAGACAACAAGCATAGAAGGCTGCCCCTGCACCTGCGCAAAGCGCCACATCGCTGTTTTGTACATGTTAAACGTCAACATAAGCAGAGCTGATATGCCAGCAACTCAGCCCTGCACACATTTGTGTGCTCCTGATACGAGAACAATTGAAATAATGGTGTCTGTGGGGTGAGGTGGTTTTGCAGGCTTATGGCTAAGTAGGCTGGTGCCTTCAGAAGGTGCTGGAGGAGTGAAAACGGGCAATGGCAGCAGCAGAACTGAGCTTTTCACACCGAGTGATGATCAGCTTTCTTCATTTCATGTGAGCCAGAGAGCAGGAAGAGAGAGGAAGGATTCGCGACACCTTCATCGGAACGGTGGCTCTTCCTCTCATCGACAGTTTGCCAATCAACTGATACGGAGCTGAGCTTGACAGAATCCCTTGTATGACCAGAACCAAAAGCTGTAGGTGCAAGCATCAAGTGGGAGTGTTGCTTAGGGGTTCTGTGCTGCTCTGGCTGTTCAAAGGCTGCAAAAGATTGAAGACCCCCAAGTATTGCCGTTGGCTTTGCTCACTGACTTAAGCACTCCTCAATGTGTTTTGGAGCCTGTGTTTGTTGTAAAACCCTGGACTCCTGAATAACCCCAGAATAAAGAAGGTAAATACTCCTTTTGCCCCAAGTTTCAACGTGAATGAAGGAATCGGCATCCCCCGCTCATGTTCAACCGGTTTAAATTCAGAAGTGTTGGCATAGCATACATGCAGAGATAAAGAGACAGCCTGTGTCTCCATGTGCTGTGATAACTGTGACCTACACTTTGTTTATCAAACTCCGAACAGTGGGAGAAAAATGTAAAAAAACTCCTTGGGGGGGATGTTGCTGGTTGGCAAAGGAAAAATCAAATCAGTAATCAAATCCTCCTGTCACAAATCCAGAAACACACACAAGTGTTGCACTAATTTTCCACTGAAGACCAACTCCAGACAACCTTGCTGTAAATAAACAGGTGGACATTTCAGTAGCAGCATCAAACATGGTAGAATGCAAATAACAATATTTATTCCTCTTTTTTCATCTTCTCTTAAATTTCTTGTGCAGCCTTTAGTGACGGTTACTATGTACTTTTATTACAGTTTTCACAGTTCCTGCTGCAAAACATTAGGAACCTTTTTTTTATTTCTATGTACGTGACAGCAGTAAATGTCATCTTCCCAGCGAATCACAGTTAGTGAAATATCAGTGATATAGAAGCCTTTATATTCAGGAGACAAAAGTAGTAAATCAAAATAACTATAGATGGAAATGAATAAAATAGGATCAGATTTGCGGCACCTCAGACAAATAAAACTGCCAATGAAAAGCCTTCGGTTAAATGCCACATTGTTCAGCCTGTAATTGTTTAAGACAAAAAAGACTTCTCAAGTCACAGACATTGACAGTGAGTCCTACAGCACCCATTGCCATGAAGGGTTAGTATTACTGGTTTCCACTTCTCTTAAATTAGCAGTCCTTCAGGATTTTCCTCTCCTCTGGATTGAGCGTTATCCCTGCCCCACCCTCATGGACCGACTTCTCTCAAAGATCCAACTGTACAAGATGGGTGAGGTTTTCAAATGAAAATTCAGGTGAAGGTAGGAAAGGAGGTTTAGAGAAGATGGAATTCACATCAGGCGATATCATACTTTCTTTGATGCATACACACCATTTTAAATATTGTGTTGCTGAGGAAAAAAAAAATTAAATTAGTGCAAATGATGAGTTTCAAGAGGCCAATAAACAACACTGAGAGGTGAGCTGGGCAGAGGCTTGTGCTGTTCTGAAGTTAGCAACAGCCAGACAGCAGAAACATGGAGATGAAAAATTAGTTTTGAAAGTCTGACTCACTCCTTATGAACAACAGCCTTACTAATTCTTGTAGTTTTAGTGGCATTATTTAGTATTCTCATTAGTAGAAAAGGAGGAATAAATTACATGTCTGTTTGGAGGTTGTTAACTTGGTTTTACAGCAGATTTTCAAAGAGATTGTGATTCTAAATTGCATGTAAGTGAAGGATAGTTTGTAATATCATTTCAAAAAACCCAGACTGATCAAGGCTGATTTTGCTTTAGAAATTGATTACACCTCATGTCGGGAAAATGTAGACAGAAAATGAGGTCAGTAATACAGAAGATGATGGTGCATGTAGTCAAATGACAGTAAGTGCACCATAAAGGATGTCACCTGTTCCCTGCATTTGAAGGCTCGTATAAATTTAACAAATAAAGCTTTATTAAAAGCATTACATGACTGTTGTGTCCCTTTTCAGAATCAGGCATAGTTTTTGATTTAGGTCCTTGCTTGAAAGTGTTAAGACAAAACTGTAAGTTTCTGACTAAGCTAGAAAATAAGTGTTTTATAAGAACAAGTGCATGGTCATATTGGTGTGGAATTAAACTGTGTAGGTGCCAGAAATAAGTAATGGAAGTTACAATATACCTTCTCAAAGATCTGGTCCCAGGATCCTGGATTTGCTTGATTCTTGAGGAGAGTGGATAAACTACATACTGCCAGTATCCTGACATATCCAAAATACTCATCTTAAAATATGTTAAAAAAAAATTCCAGTTAAAAAAAAAAAAATAAGTCTGATTCAGCAGAATGTGCTGAACAGCTCATCCATGGCTTTGTCATTCAGATAACTGCTACTCTGACCTTCATGCCTCACCATGAAGTACTTCATAAAGCAGTCACAGATTCTGGCACAAGTACTGCCTGAAGTGAGACACTGGCCGGTGCAGTTAAAGGAGGAAATTCCTAGGTAGTTAAATATAAATTAACGCTGTTTTGTAACAAGCCCCAAATCACTTCAGGAGGTTAAAAAACACCAACACAACAGTCGGCATTCACTATCAGAGTGGAATAAAAACAAGAAAGGTCATCAGGAATCATAACAACAAACATGCATCATTCTGCTGAGATTTCCACCTGCTGATATCTAAAACAGGGATTGTTTGCTCTTACTGGAAGTACAGCTGTGGATAATGGTGTTTTATTTTCTAAACAATCCTATCAGCAAGGAAGTTCAACTCTTTGCTTCTTGATAATGAGACATACCTCCTGGCAAATGAGGTGAGAGCTGTTGTAGACAGAACAAAGGGGAAATATTCATAGTTTCCCTGATTAAGCTGGGAGGGCAGGGTGGATGTGTGGCGCAGAGGTGTGCTATAATTAGTGATGTTTCTGTTTGTACTGTAGCTCTTTCCACTAGGAAGAGCAAAGACAGATTTTCTGATGTAGGTCTTGATCCTGTCACAAGAAGAGTCCAAGAACTCCCTTCAGAGGCATCCCTTTAGCCAACGAATTTGGCTGTCGTGTGGCTGATGGGCCAATTGGTACCAAATAAACCGATTGTTTCTGAGATACCAGCACACCTGCAAAGCAATTCCTAGATGAGCAGACCACAACCATCAGCTAAATTTCTGAAACAGATGAATTTGTCCCAGTCATTGTGGTCAAAGTGTGTTAGCAGAGGAGCAGAGAGTTAAAGCATCCACCATCCAGCTATCAAGCACACAGACAGAAGTTCAAGGGGAAAAAAATGACTAAACCCCAAAGTTTCCAGTCTAAGCCAGAGTATTAGCAATATGTCAGGATATGCAATACAACAGCAACCAAAAAAAATATATTCTTTTCTGTCTTACTCACATTTGTTCTGAGCAATGTTTACATAAACATTAAGATGCTGCTTACTGATCAAATGAGTCACTAACACATCATACCAATCAATGCTAAATATTAGAAGGGACTACTGAAACCTTTCATTACATCAGTTAATTGATCTGTATTTGTTCCTGCCTAGAGATACACTTTCAGGTTAATCACATACTGTCACTCTAGAATGATTTGATTACTACAAACATTGCCTAACTTGATTATAACAGAAAGAAATGCAAGACAATAATTCCCTTTGTTTCTTCTTCCTTTGCAAATCTTGCGTATCTGGTACTTTCTTAATACCTTTTTTCCTCTATTATATCACTACAAGGCATGCACGGGAGATGGCTAAGATCCTCCTGTGAGTAGTTTGCTTTTTTCTTATATATAGTTTTACGAATTACTTTGTACAAATATTCTCCTTATAAATGAGGAAGGAGGAACAGAATAGCATCAAGGTGATTATATAGCAAGCGTGTCACCAAAACACCTTTTAACTACATTTTAAATATCAACTACAAGATAATCTGAGGATGTTCTTCCTCTAAATCCACAAACTTGCAAGTATTCCCTTCAGGAATTTCTAGGAAGCTTCCTGTTGTAACTCTGTACCCATTTGGCTGGCTTGAATCAATAGTAGCTTTGACAGACACAAATATATTTTTTAAAGTTCAATGTGACTTTCCAAAATCAAGGGTTGTCTCCTTTATGGTTATATAAAGTATATATTTTTTGTTCTACCATAGACCCCCAGAGGAGACACATAACACCACTAGTACATGAATCTTGCCTGTTCGGGCTGGGATAATTTTGAGTGAGTGGGCACAATCAAGGCTGGAAGTACTGTTCTACCCATAACAATAACAGTATAATTTTCTTTTGTTCATTTTAAATATGCGGGACAAAATGTTCTCTCTTGTGACTCACTTCTTTGATATTCTGACACATAAGAACAGACTACAGAGTGATGCAAAATGCTGAGCCATATTAACTCCTCTTCTCCTCTTGCATTGACCAGAATGGAGACACTGCAAAACCAAGTCAGAAGAAATCTTTCATCAGGTATTCTTTTCAATCATTCTGCTCAGGTCAAATTAGATAAAGAAATCATTTCCTTCAAATTGTCCTAACCTATTATATTTATGCCACGTGACATAATGGCCAAAATAAGTCTGTCATGGGAAGAAATCTCATTAAGGGTGTGCCTGCTGGATGCCTTCAAGTTAGGTGGTATTCTTTATTTGGTTTCTTGGCTTGTATGTGTTTAGGATTTAATGTATAAAGTTTTGGATAGATTAAACACTTCTAAGGGATATTTTTAAACTAAAGAGTCATATTGTTCTCTTGGTTGCAAGCAGAATTTCCACGGTGACTGCAAAGAAATAATTAGACACATAGTTCACCAAGTTCATTATGAGTTCTAATAATCATGCTATGTTACCTCACCACTTAGTTTCAGGTCTCGCCAACAGGTTGAGAACTATTTCCTCACATGTTCAGTTTCACAAACAAAAAAAATCGTATTTTCTCAACATTTCAATAAATCATTGCGGAATTAAAACACAAAAAGGAACAAACGCACTAGCTATGATCACTAGTTCTAAAGAGCCTTTCTTCATTTCTCTTTTTAATCATGTGATTTCGAATGTCTTTCTTTGTGTTGTGTGGTCTGTGCGTTGCTTTTAACTGAGTCTCAAAAGAAGGGTGAAAATCTCTTCTGTGGAACAACTTTTCATGTAAGGAATATGGTAAAAGGCAATATTATTGATAAACATAATTCATCAAATCACTAATCCAGAAGGCTTCTAATTCATAAAGAAGAGAGGCTAATCATATTTAAAATAAGATTTTTTTATTTTACTTATTTTTCCTCAGTAGGGGTAATTCTAACCCATTTTTGTAGCCTGTTAATTTTGACAGAAGTGTGGAAGGAGAACCAAACAATCTACTGCTGGGCAGATTCAGTGGCCTGCAGCCATTTCACAGAGGTTTTAGGAGCCTCAGCCCCACAGAAGTCATGGCCAAAGATCGTAAAAGGCCTGTGCAACTTCTGAAGAGCTACAAACAAGCCCCACACCTATTTGCGTGTGAGTATTTTACATATTGCAGCCTCTGCAAGAATCCATCTAAAGTTTAATACTGACCGCTGCTGGAGAAAAGCTGAAGGGTTTAGGGGAGGAGGTAGGGGAGGGATGCAAGTAACACAAGAAAGCTTGTTAGTATCAAAATGATCTTACTTCACAGCCAGGACATAGTCAGGATGGTGTGAATAGTCACGGGGCTGACTCTGCTCCTGAAGGGTTTACAATCTGCACAAATAAAGAGAGGCTGAAGCAATCTTCTCCCCAGAAATATAAAAGCAATCCTTGCACTTGACCCACTGTTGGGAGTCATCTTCCAGCATGCCCTGACAAGCATTTCTTTCAGGCAATGGATTAAATATGATGCTTTCAGTTTCAGACGCATCTATTTCAATTCATAAAATAATAAAAAGACATTTGAAACTGATAACTCACCAAAGACATGAAAATGTGATCTGTCGTTTCTTGCGAGGAGATAGCAATAGGAAAATCAAAGCTGTGACTAAGTGAAATTCTTCCTTTCTGCTTAATAACCTGTAATTAATGCTGCAGTTTGAAAAACATGCATGCTTTTCCAGTCTCCGGTTCTGCTACAAAATCACAACCAGTTGCTTGGCTTAGTTGCTTGATTATCAAAAGTATCAGGAAACAGAACACAGTTGCATTTAAGAACAAAAAAAAAAAAGTATGCTTTTAACGTAGAAACCTTTTCTATCTGCAGATGTGAAAGGGCACAAACTAATGGATTTCTGTGAGTCAATAATTTCATCACTTAGCACAGTAGTTTTCTAATCATACAGTTTGTAGTCTATGAAGATTTTCCAACTGCTGTCCTGGTATCCTGTGTCTTGAATTTATGCTGTAGAAATATGTTATCATTTCTTCCACATGAAACCTGAGCTTTTGACAGAAATTCCATTTAATCCGTCAAATGTGGGAGAGAATTAAAGAATATTTGTAATTGTGAAACCATGAATTAATAGGTTTTTATTTCTGAGACATAATGGAAAGCTGCCACTTGCAAATCTAACATTGCCAATTAAATATGCTTTTCTTTTGAAATTGTTTGGGTGTATTATAATGGGTTAAAATAAATAAGTATAAAACTAGCATTTATGAAAATGATCATACACTTCTAAAGTCTCTTTCCAGATAGAGAAAATAAAACTCTGGTCATAACTGGAGAATTCCTATAAAAGTCAGTTAAAATCATGGAAGAGATTAATTTGGAGTCAATCAGTATTGTAACCTTTACATTTTTATACAGTTAGCTAAATTATTTCATCCTCTTTCTTCCAAAATTCAAATTTAACAAATACTTGGAATGGCAGTAGAGTTATTTATATTTTAAGAATGGGAAAAAATGGTACTATCAAAGTAATTATTACCCATCTGTTTTAAAGTGCAAAACACTGAGCTTTCTGGCAGCGCAGGCTTGGCACTAGTGTAGTTTCTGCAAGCTTTAGTCAAGAGACTTTGACAACTTTCCTTTCCTTGAGAAACCAGAAAGATCTTAACAACCCAAAACTATGACTTCTTAACTGATGTAAGTTCTCACCAAAACCATTTTCATTACACTCTACAGTAGTATTTTTCTGGATTTTTATCAAAGATGTTAACATAATGCTTTTGATTATAAAATAAACAGGATGTTGTGATTTAATATTAGCCATGTAGTGGCATAGTCAGAACCCTTTCTGCTCTGTTGTAGCAATGAAGAATGCATTTCACTACAAATGACAAACGTGCTTCTGGTTCTCAATGAAGTTTCCCCATAGAAGGATATATACTAGCAACTAAGCAGGTTCATTTTTCATTTTCTGTGGTTTTGTTCCCCTGATTCTCCTCTTACCATTTTCCATATTTTGAAGTAAAAATATTTATTTTTAAGTATATCATAAAATACAAATCCAAAGTCTGTTAAAAAGCAATAGGAAGATTTCAATAAACATCAAGGAACTTTGGGTCACAAACAGCATAAATGCCAGCTCACTGGCAGAAAAAGCAGCTCTAGAATAGCCAACTATTGCATTTCATTAATGCAGTTCCCTCCTTGAGTTATACGACCATAGACAGAGACCAATAGAGATGCAGAAATACGTGATTGCTGCAGATAAATGATAAAAGGTTATCCCTACACCTCATCATCTGAAAGTCAGGAGAAATAAATTTTGTTTACTATATACCAAGGTAAACTAAATGAAATTAGAATAAAGCAATAGCTTAGGCAAGCAAGTTTAATTTTAGAATAAGCTTCATGTTTTCACAACACTTTTTTTCCTGGAATTGCTATTATCTTAAAGCAAAGTGTGATCTTTAAACTTCAGACTCAACAATAAACCACAGCCAGAAGCAAGAACCCTGCCTCAAGGTTTCCAACTAAATGAAAGTGGTTGGATTTCCTGGAAGAAGATAATTTTTGATGGAGAAATAAATCCATCTCAATTAAAAGAAAAAGCACTCATTTATGACATGAAGAGCTCTGTCTGTGGAGATATTTAATTAAGAATGATCTAATTTTAGTAATTCTGATAGCGTTGGCTTACCTCAAGTAATATCTGTGCTAAACAAAGGTGGTAAACAAGTTTACATCCTTAATTAGAAGATAATTCATTTTCAGTGTGATAGGCAGCCATGTAACCATTCAGCTCTTACTAAATTAATACAATTTGTAGAGATATAGCCTTAAGCCAACTAGACAATTTCCCTCTTGAAGTCTCAATAAACCAGTTGCACTGATAAACAGTAGAATTTGAGAAACAGTAGGCTAATGAAAGATAATGATATTTCCTGTAATTTCATTAGTGAAGTTTCACTGGAGAGAGGAACAAGAAGGTGTTCGGAAAGGAACTAGATGATCAAAGCCTGAGAGCGAATGATGAAGGGCGAGAGCAAAGACAAATTCATATCTAGTACGTGTCAATACACTGATTTTCCTGGCTTTGTTTTCTAAAGAGCTGAGTTTTTGAGGCAAAGGAAATCTTCAGGTTTGTTAACAGACCTCTGCATGACCACATTGACCAAACATATCTCAGACACAAGGGTTTACTAATCAGATGGGCCCACGGGTTCTAAAGATGCAGCAGCGGAGACAAAATATCTGTGAATTATAGTTTTGTAACCACACTCTCCAAGTACCAATGCTTGCTGTGGAAGTTTAGCCTTACACATTCAAAACAGGAGCATGTCCAGAAATGTCATAAAGGTTCTTAGAAGCCAGCCACACACATTTGTATATAGATATTAAATACAACGGGTCATATAAATAAGTGAGTCCAAGCATAGAAAGAGTGAGTCTGACTTCTGATGTTTAAAGACTTAAAAACTCTGGCAGCTTGTGACTCCATTAGTAATGGTACAGGTTGTAAAACAGAACTTCAGCCTCACCTCGTTACTGCAAGGGATTTAATTTTACTAGGTTTTGCCTCAGGCTAGAGTAATCCTGAAAAGAATTTCTATGTATAAGGAATGGCAGTTGACTTTAAAATGGGCTTGTCTGGATTCACCATAGCGCATAAATAAGAAAATATCTGGCATACTAGCTAGAGAAAGAAAAGTTGAATCTGCTCAGAAATGTGAAATGTACACATATTAAAGCATCATAAAGATTTTTTTCTTTTATGTCTTTACATTAATTAGTAACGAAACAATTAGTAGCGTTTTGACATTCTGGTTGCCTGAGGTCATAGCTAGTTAATAGCAAACCCAGAAATGATGTAAGAGACTTCTACTTTCTAACTTGGGAAACTGGGGTAGGCACAAGAACTCTTTACTTACTAGAAGTAAAACAGATAAGAAACTGAGGAAATGGGAAAGAAAGGGACAAAATTAATCCACAGTTGTTTATGGCAAGAACATGGGCCAGTGGGGCTCTTTTTGAAAAAAAAACTAACAGACTTTGGAAGACAAAACAAGAAATTTCCATGCTTGAAAAAAAGAAAAGGTGACTTAGATTTTTAACGTGACATTTTCCACTTTCTAGTAATAAACACCATCTATTTTTTTAAAGATCTACGCATCAATCAGGTCAATGGTATTGTTCAGTGAAGAGGAGAGAAGGCTGAACCTTTCAGCTTTCCAGTACTTAAAGGGGACCTAATGGAAAGCTGGGGAGGGGTCCTTACCAGGGAGTGCAAGTATAGGACAAGGGGGAACAATTTTAGGCTGAAAGAGGGGAGATTTAAATTAAATACTAGAAAGACATTTTTTACTGTGAGGGATGAGGCACTAGAACAAATTCTCCAGAGGCAACCTGTTTTAAAATTCCATACCTGAATGAAAAACCAACTAAAAATGAGAAAACTGTGGCTGCATGAAATCCCTGTCTGTTTCATGATACCTCCAGAGTCAGAAGGCCAGGAAAAGTTACCACTTTCAAGTCTCGTGTTTTCGTGTTTCACTTCGAAAATACTTTTTTCATTATGTGAATGTGAGAAGAGCAGATCCCAGTAACCCCAGTAACGGCAGTAAATGTCAAAGGCAAAGGAGTACATATCATTAGCAATATAAAGTATTAAAAAATAGGTCAAAATGACTCAGAGTATCGTAAGAGTACAGAGCACTGTAGCCTTTCTTTGCCAGAACCTACTCTTTGATGAAATTCGCTGTGATCTGATATTTGTCATCAGTTGTATACAACAGGTAGTATTTAATGTCTTGCTTAAGTTGTATTCCTTAGATTTCCTGAGGCATATTGACAACAGAACAATAAACTGGAGCTAAATCACCAAGGACCTATTTAGCTATAGAGCAATTTGGCAGTATTCAGGGTTACCGGTGGGTGGAATGCATTAATATCAATGAGCTGTTAATATCTGTGTAAGAGTTATGTTATCATAGAATTATAGAATCTCAAAATGGTTTGGGTTGGAAAGGACCTTAAAGCCAGTTCTCCAGACATCTCCTGCTGGATCAGGTTGCTCAAAAGCCCCATCCAGCCTGGCTTTGAACACCTCCAGGAGTGGGGCAGACACCACTTCTCTGGAAGTTTGGAAGTTATCTTTTGGGGGAATATACAAACTGTAACTGAATCCAGAGACAAAACTGGTCTGCACTCACTGTGAACAGTCCCACTGCTGACTCAGATTTTCAAGGTTAACCACAACAGGTTTAAACTCGTAAACAGGAGAAAAAAAAGGAGAAATATTTAAAATATAAATATCTGTTAAAGAATCCATTTCCTTGGAATTAGTGGCTTTCTGATTCAGGGGAAAAATAACTTACAGCTCAGAATGTGGAATATAACCATGAAAGACCATCACTGTCAAGATAGGTTTCGCTAAATGAGCAATTAAGTTATTTACCATTGCACAATTCATCCCTCACTGAAATAGAAGAAAATCATGGCACATTTCCCCAAAGTGCTTATGGGAACAAACTGCACCCAAGTGTCTTGTTGATCTAGAATGTAAAAGAGAGTAACTGTAATTAAAATTTGCTCCACTGAAACACTAGCAAGGAAGTAAGTCATGCCTCTAAATTTCAGGTGTGCATGCAGACAATAGAATGAGGCCTGCAGAGATAATTTGGTTTAACAATACAGGATATCAACAGCAGCTCTATAACACCAGATAATTAAGATTAAGCGGCAAAGCAGTGAAGGGGAAAAAAAAAAAGGAAAACAAAACCTTAAAAGTGCTTGTGAGTTGTATACAATTCATCTACCTGCCCACAATTTTTCATTAAAAACTTCCATTCCAATTTATTCTTGAAGAAAATAAATGCTCGGTATATCTCAGTGCAGGGTTTAAGAATTTAATCAGCTATACTCTAGAAAGATCCTACTCCAAGCTAAGGGGTTTTAGCTAATGAGAATTATTCTGCAGCAGAGGAAATAGTTTGACACCGTTTTTCACAATCTCATGCATAACTAGAATAAGGTGGCAATGTCGCAGTGCCCTGATAAACTACAGGATGCTGAGGTTCTCCTGGTGTTGAGGTTCTCCTGGTGATCCAAGTGGAAAGCCAGGCTACCAAGTCTGGGGACAATTATAACACTGAGAAACAATTTGTTCTTAGTTTTGAAAGAGAGTTCAGGCTTGAAGATTAACAGAAAATAAAAAAAATCACTGAAAACAAGCAAAATGCCCCAAATATAAAATATAGTGATTAAAAAAATAGTGAGAGAAATTTTAGAATTTTCTTACTTACTTTAGCAAAGTCTAAATAGCAGATTTTCATGAAATATTACACCTAATACTATTTGCAATTATGCTGAAATGTAGTTAACTCAAGCTCAAAATCATGCTACTACCAATTTGTCCCACGTGTACTATGTTGACAGGAGCATATCTGCATCAGAAATTGAATTTCTGCCTCTTTTTTTTTTTCCAGTGGGCCCGAATTTGCCAGAATAATTCAGTCAGGAAGGAAGGAATTAAAATTCTAACACAGTATTCATTTTACTGCAACCAGCCACTGTTACAGCTGTTTATACTTCATGCTCATTGTTTCCTTTATGAAAGGTTTACTCATACTTGCACTAAGCCTAATCCATAGTCTGCTAAGAACCTAAACGTCACATTAAATATTCTGTGAATCAGGCACTTGGCAGAGAGCCGTTCATGCATTTGGAAAAAAGTGATTCCAACGGGTTCGAGGAGCAATAGTCTACATCACATCCTTTTGCACTACATTTTGGTTGTGAACTTTTAGGGGGGTTCACAACTTGGCAGGCTGCAGGTTTTGGTGCCATAAACACTTCATCATAATATGCAAAACCAGCCACAATTATGATTTTTTTAAATCTGAAGGGCTGCTTACTAGATTCCTTTACTCTGGTTATTTCTTTGTTCCAGTCTAGTACCAGCACAGTATCCATCTCTACACACATCTCTACATTTTCTCCTCTGAATAGTAGTAACAGTCAAACGTGGAGGCATGAAAGGATTCCTGGTTTCACCTCAATGATTATTTCAATTTATATTAAATGGTTCTCATCATCACCTGCCTACTGATCACTCTCATCGCTGGATCTGGAATGGTTGGTTGAATCTTATGGAAATTAAATTATTGCTCTAAAATAATGGATGCCTCTTATTAATTGACCCTCAAAATCTAAATTGTTCTTTTTAGTGAAACCTATATAATTCCTTGGATGATCAGAGGAATGGAACTGTGTAAGAGCTACTAGAGCATTTCTCAGAATTTAGTTCATTCTGCCCTTAACTTTTCTGTCTCCATAAGTGGTAAGTTAATTCTGCTAAAAGTTAATTAAAAGTTTATCTTCTGTGAAATTATTTCTGATAGGGAGAAGTTCCTTAAAAAAAGGGGGAGGGACAATAAAATCTTTAATAACAGCCTCAGTGGAGCCACTTTTCCTGTGAAGGTTCTTTAAAGCCTGAAAAAAAACCCACAACTACTGTGACATTGCCTTCAAACTGCCTTTCTTTTCATGTGGATTTCTTGTGAGTTTCTTTGGCAATCATTTTCAATCATTCTTTGGCACTGGCTCAGGTTGCCCAGAGAAGTCGTGGATGTCCCATCCCTGGAGGTGTTCAAGGCCAGGCTGGGTGAGGCTTTAAGAAACCTGATCCAGTGGGAGGTGTCCCTGCCCATGGCAGAGGTTGGAACTGGATGATCTTTAAGGTCCATTCTGAACCAAACCTTTTTATGATTCTCACATGATTCTATGGTTCCTAGACTCCTAACGTATTAACCTGGTTCTTCCAGGAAGAGACAATCCGAACTCACAATACACTATCTACCTGATAGCTGTGCACCAGAACTTTCTGAAAGATGAACCACAAGCTTTACCTGATTTATCTCATACCTGAGCAGAATCTCCATTGCTCCATCAGCATCACAGCATCGACAAGAAGACACAAAATCTCCCAGTCAGTCCTATCAGAAGGATCAAAAGCAGGCTCATTTTCAAAAGTGGTCAGGTAGACCAAGGACCTGACTTTCATCATAACTGAGAGCAATAAAGCAGCAGTATCATTCAAACACTTGAAATCTAGCTTCTATTTTACCAGCCCCATTCTAGGGAGGTCAATCATATATCTGCATTGAAACAGAGTTTGCAGTGTGTACCCACATTCACCCTATTTCCAGTCCTGAGAAGTCAAATTGCAATACGTTGTGTTGGAACACACTGAGCTAAAGAGCACAAAGTAGATTACTGGTGGGAAGGCACTTTGGTATCCAACAAAAAATTGCAGGTTTCCAATTCCAGCTGAACCTGTTTGCATCTAGTGTTGCTTTACAGATTTTCCTGCGATACTGTAGAACTCTTGTATGGGCTGAGGTTTAATTCCCTAACTGCAAATGGGCATTACAACATCAGCACCTTGGTTGATAATTAATCTTTGCAATGAGGACCAGTTTTGCCCTTATGAAAAATACAGAGAAAGATCTGATACAGGAAAAAGGTTTGAGAACAGACTTAGTTTTGGTTTTGTTTTTTTTCCACTGGCAAAGGCTCACTATTTCCACTCAGATATTCGAATTATCACATTTAAACACAGCAGAAGACTCATCCTGACAGATGGAACAGCACTGTAAATTATTTGAAAGATTGATCTAAAACAAGATTATAGATAAAATTAAGAAATAACGTTCTGGTGTTGGAGCCTATTCTGCTCTCGGAGATTGATGATGCACGTCTAAAATCCTTATTCTTTGTGAAAGGGCTGAGAGAGAGAAATTGTGCAAGTAACAGAGCTGTAGATAAGGAAACAGGGAAAATAACTGGCCTGGAATAATCACCACTTACCCTCCAGAAGACAAAGCAGTGTATTCCTTGGCCCAATACATCATCCTGCTTTCCCCAGAGGATTTGTGAGAAGAGCTTTAGGATGCTGCTCCCCTGTGATGTGCTCCGCTGAAACAAACAAAAAAAACCCTAAAGATGGTTATGGAGCCACAAGCCTGGCAAGGAAAAGAAAACTGCTGCCAGACAATATAAAGAGGGAGTTAAGAGAAGAACAAGTGGATGCACTAGTAGGTTAGGGGAGAAGCGTGTGTGGTATTTAATTGAAGAGTAACAGAGACCAGGAAGCACAGAGAAATATTTTGGTGAGAGGAATGTACAGGCAGTAACCAAACAGCACAGTCCGTATGCCATGTGTTGTGAGGGGCAAATTTAAGGAAACAGGTACAAGTCCTTAAGATGTTTGCAAACACTCTATCTCCCTTTCCCCATATGGACTTAACGGTGGCAAGATGAGTTTTCATTGTTGGGTAGAAAGGAATGTGTGCATGCGTAAAAGAAGTTTTAAATTCATATTTTTCTGGAGGACATTAAACAATTAATATTCTTTTGGGCAGCAAGAGACTCTCGGACATTTATTTTTAAAAATACGTACGTTTTCATGATGATGAGAGAGCAGAAAAGGGTAAGTACTTTCACCCATTCCTCTATACCCAGATTTTGGCTGCTTGACATTGTTCCTAAATACAAAAAAAAAGATAAAAAAATACACAACTACTATTGGACATTCACAAGACATTCACCTGTCCTATCACACATGCATAGCTGACTTTATTACCAGCCATGACAGCTTTGCAGACACGTTTAGTCAAATCCGTAAGCTTTAGTTGCTGTCACTGGGAACTTTCTGACACTCAGTTGAGGCACAGGCTGAAAGTCAAGCCTCGTGGAAGTCAGACAGTTCCCCAGCTGCTTCAGCAGGACCAAGACTGCCCTCAGCCAAAGAAACAAATGGAAATCCATGACTTGCAGTCAAAATACAGAATCACAGAATCACAGAATCACCAGGTTGGAAGAGACCCACCAGTTCATTGAGTCCAACCATTCCTATCAAACACTAAACCATGTCCCTCAGCACCTCGTCCACCCATCCCTTAAACACCTCCAGGGAAGGTGACTCACCCCCCTCCCTGGGCAGCCTGTTCCAGTGCCCAGTGACCCTTTCTGTGAAGAATTTTTTCCTAATGTCCAGCCTATACAGACCAGATTGTGTGGCTGTTAGTAGAACAAAAGCCTTGGAAGGAATAACACCAGCAATATGGAGACCTAAGTTTAGTGCAGCTAGAAAAATCTCCATTAAAACATGAGAAAAAAGACATAAAATATTTTGAAAGGGGTATGTTGATCACTGGGGTATATAAGTACCAAGGAAAAAAACCAAGATAAAGGACAGGTTGGGTATTTATGTACCGTTACCGTATCTAAGCCATAACCTGACTTATGTCCAGGAACAGTAATAGATACATAAACAGAGAGCTCTTTGTCCTAGAGCTGTGATGCAGAATGTGCTGCCTCCCTAGAAATGGAGAACATCATTAGAGTGTATTCAAGGTGCTAAGTAATACTTATGCTTTACTAAGGATCCGTAAATTTTCCTTTGTTTTTAAAGCACAGTCTTTTTCCATTAATGACTTGAGCAATGTCCTTTGTGGAGGATAGCAGCTAGGCTTTTTCCTTTTTTTCTTCTTTCTATTTTTCTTAAGAAAGAACTGGGAAATGAGGGAAGTGAGTAGATTTTTTAACATTGGCAGATTGTTTTCCTTTATGTAAACAGCCTCAGGGGGTTTGTTGAGACACAGTATTCTAACACGCAGATATTATTTCATAATAAATGAGCTTTTAAATTATTCTGGCATATTCAATCACATAAACAAGTTTTTCTGAGTTCAGAAAAACTTCTCGGAGTCCTTTCAATTCTTTTTTTCTTGCATCAGAAAATAACCTTACTTGTCTCCTCAAATAACTTACTTGCTTTTCTCCTGAATCTTGTGATAGATCACCAGCCAATCCTATCATTTACAGATTTATTAAACACTTCATGCTAATCTTGATAATGTATTTGTGATGCATTGAAACCAGTCCTAATGCAGGTTTGTTTTAAAGAAATGTAAACAAGAGGGACTTGTCCTCCTCTAATGCAATTTGGCAGGAGAAACTCCCAATAGAGAGGAAATGAGCTGTCCCATAGTTAGCGTACTGGTCTGGAATTCAGAAATTCCTGGTTTAGTTCCCTGTTCTGCTGTAGACTTCCTGGATGACCTGAAATAAATCTCTCTCTGCTTCTGATCCCCCTGTGTAAAATGAAATAATACCTGTTTCCTGCTTAAAAGATGAAGGAAAACGAAACACAGCTGAAAGGAGCTCAATGTCCATCAGTCCAGTTAAGCTGTTCTTATTCAGATTGTGGATTTGCTCCTGCTGCCACCTCATCTCTCTCTGCAAGTTTTTTTGTACGAACTGAAGTTTAACAATTTAGTAAATGCCTTTCCCGTTGTTTTTCCCACCCCAGTGATATTTTCTTGTTTTTCCTCTATTCTCTAGACATCCCTGACTGCATTATACCCACCTGTTTGCATCTCCTTTCATGCCTCCACCAGCACCCATCGTTGACACCTGTTTTCACCTACAAAACCAGGCAATTTTTTAGTCTAATCAAGGCAGACAATTCACATTGTTGTTCTTCATGAGCTTCTGGAAACTATATACTTATATAAGACAAACTTAAACACTTTAAACCACTCTTATGAATTCTGCCTAACTTAGCTTAACTGGATTCTAGGACCAGGGTGTTCTTAGACAGCCCAGGACAAAGTGTTTAGAAATCTGCAGCTTGCAACGTGCCATGATAAAATATAACCCACTGAACTTCTGCGCTGTAGAGCAACTCCTTTTAAGCACTATTAACTATACAGATTGTATTAATAGATATAGGACATTTTATAATACAACATAAAAAGAATATATATAATACAACATAAGTTATATATATATATATGTTGTGTATATATATATATATATACACAACATATGTGTATATATATATAACAATATGTTATAATACAACATAAAGTAGCAACACCAAGGGAAGATGGAAGAAATATCCAGCGTAATTAGCACCTCAAAAGTATTCTTTGAGAGAAATCAAAGGAGTTTTGATAATTCAAACTACTAGAAACCAGACTGTTGCTTTTAAATAAATATTTATAATATTTACATTGCAACCAAATGTTAGGCTATACTTTATAAACCCAGCTACTTTCATTCTGAGGTTACTAGGGAAATAAAACACAGATTCTCAAACACCTATTTTGTAAGAAACAAATGGAAATCCAGGCTCAAGAGGTATGAATTCCATTCTGTTCTAGACCTTGATCTGTGTCCATGTATGACAGGGGTTTGGGGTGTTTTTTACATTCCTAATCCCAGCTTCAAAGGCATTTTATCTGTTAGAACTATTAGCTAAGTACGTACCAAAGGCTGTATGTGTGGCTACTGCCAACGGAGCTCAGAATTATGGTAGAAAGTGATGACTCAGACCAACAGTTAATATTTCTAACACTCCTATCATATTAGATAAATATCTTCCAATTCCTTGTCTCAGGATGATAACATTATTTTTTACAATACATTTTTGATGAGAAAAATCCAGGAAGAGCTTAAGGATAATGCCTCCCAGAGTTTTACTGGTTATATTTAGAGGTGTGAGTATAAACAAACATAGCTTACCAAGAGTCTGATGCAGTATTACTGTTCTCATTTGCCTGCGTTCTGTGTAAGGGCACGTTACATTTTCCATAAGAGTTGCATAACTATTCTGTATTTCCATTTTTAAGTCTTAGGTACTAATCTATTGGGCATCATCAGTTAGCCGTTCGCCTTTCTTGGTAAATGTGATAAAGCACGCAATGCCATCCAGAAAAAAACCCAAGGATCCTAGATCAAGATGTTTCATTGAATCAATATGAAAAAGTACAATTTCAGTTGCCTTATCTAGAGCAATTAAGCACACAAAGAAACTCTCTGATTATTCCTTTTGCAAAGAGACAACAATTCTATTCTTAAACTCTCAATTTCCTGACCGAAAACCCACTGTGCATATTTTGCAAAGCTCACTACAGGAGGCTTATATTTGGTTCCACTTTATTCTACTCAAAGTAATATTTATACTCAATTTCTACTTCAGTATAGGATTAAAAATTTGTACAAGGAGGCAAAGTTTTTAAAGGAAACAATCCTTATTTATACTGCTTGCGCTTTGAGATATTACCTGGTTTAGGAAATGGGCAATTAGACAAACTACAAAGCTAGAAACATATTCTGTTTTCTATTCTATGCACGAAGTTTAAATTACTCTCACAAGATGGAAAAGCTATGATAGAAAAGTTAAATTACTCTCTTGACTTTTCGTGAAAAATAAGATTGGAGCATTTAAAGAAAAGATATTGCGAGCGTACTGAAAAAATAATCCTGTATATTTACTCCCAGTACATCATGTTTGCCCCCTTGTTTTTATGAAAGGTTTCCCAGAAAGATTTGCTACTGACTTGCTAGCTCTTTTCCACAGAATTTGTGCATCAGGTTTTGTTTTCTTTCCATTACATTCCAAGACCTCCTTGATGTTAAGAAGACACAAATGTGATCTGACACTCTGGATTTGGTGATGGACGTAAGCAGGTCTGATGGGAAGTCTATATTATATCTTCCAGTGCTTCAACAGTATAATTTGGACTGTTAAATTTTTCAGTGCAGCCTTTTCAAAGATACACAGCCTCCAGTTGTGACTTCTGGCTGTAACTCCTATATGCTAAAAAAAAAAAGAGGTTAAAAATAATAATATTAATGATTAATAATGTGATTAATTAAATTGATTAATAAAATGATTAATAATATTAATGGTAATAAATTACCACTGGACTGACAGTAATGACATATCGCTTTCTTACTTTACTTCATATTCTTTATTGCATTCTTCATATGAACTAGATGCACCTGATCTGAAAACCCCAGTTGAAGACACTGAATCTCACACTAGCTGGAAGTTGTAAGTCTGATGGTTCCTTAAAATATGAAACCCAGGTCCAAAAAAAACTCTTGACAAGTTTAAAACGTGCCATAATGTTCTGATATAAACTTCACGTTATTTAGTGGCAAGTGCGTGCTATCCTGAACCGAACTGCGTGCATCACCTAAAAACAGATTGGGTTTCATATTCAGAAGTGAACTTCTAGCTCTTTTTCTATATACAGTCAAAGGAAACCCTGAATCTCTAATGACAGGAACTTTTAAGAGGCTCCAATATGAATTCAGATAAAATTCAAGTGCACCAGAAAGAAATACATTTAAAGCAGCAAACTAGCTTCTCTTTTTCTGGTTGTTTCTCAGAACTTGCTTTGATTTTGACCCATAGCTTCACACTTCACACTGATTTTCAGGTTCAAACAAAGGCATGATCCTACCAAGTCCCACTGTAGCTGATGTTAAAACAGAAATCATGTAACTAATTGATTTTTTTTTTTTTGGTTCAGTAGCCAACAGGAAAAAAAAAAAGAAGATAGTGGTTATTGTTTTGGACCTATCCCAAACCAAAATGTTTCCACACACTCAGCCAATTAAGACAGATCATCTGAGATTAAATGAAACATTTCATTCAAGCAGAAACAAATCAGCTATACTTAATAATGCCAGCAAGCCCGAGTCAGAAAGCAATTGGGAAAAGAAAACCGCTGCGTGTCCCTGACCCTTTGTACCAAAGGTGGTGATCCCGTTGCTCTTGGATCACAGATGGCTTGCAGGTGGTCCAAGGGTCACTCCTGTGCCGGGCCTGGGAACGTGACGGAGCAGGGCTGGCTTTTGTGGGAACGTGTTGGCTGCCTTCTCTCAACCCTTCTCTAGGGTTAGCTCTGGCCAGCCCTGTTTCCTGGATCAGTGGCTATTGACACGTTCTACCTCAGGGAACTTTTGTCAGCTCCTGCCTGTGAACTTCTCTCAGTGTTTCCTCTCCTCAGCTTTTGAGTTACAGCATTTGGGTTCTTGATTATGTGAAATAAGGAACATAGCTTGCAAGTTTCATCTTTTTCTGTTGAAAAATTGTCCAAAATATAGGTTACCTGTACTTTATTACGGTCGTGTTCACTCCAAGCAGAAATTTCACCCTAGTTCTTCATCCCACAAGACCTGTAGACCAGGAAATCACAAGACCAAACCCGTTCAGCAGACTTTAGTTTTATAAGTCTCTTAAATTTATAAAATATCATCCAAATAAATCATCCAAATCATGATAAATATAAATTTTATAAATCCCTTTGTTAATAAAATTAATATATGACATGGTTTTTGAAATATTGCAATAGTTTCCTGGGATGTACATTCCTTCATCTCGTATTGTCTGAAATAGTACATTTGGAGAAGTAGTTCACTAAAAACTAAAGTCACCAAAATTCACTAAAAATAAAATCAGTCAAAGCTATTTTGAACTCAGTGTTCCTTGTGGGTCCCTTCCAAATCAGGACATTCAATGATGCTATTATAAAAAAAAAATAAATTATGTACATCTTAAATTGTGCTGGAGCTTAATGTAAACTAATGTGATAGTCCCGATTTCTCAAATGTTTTTCAGAAGGTATGTAAATTTCTAAATAATTCATACATTTTGCTTTTTTTGAAAAAAAAATGGTTGATCATGTTGAATCTCCTCATGAAAAAATGAAATAAAGTAATCTTGAAATTTAAGCATTACTACAGGACTGATATTTTTTCTTCTTCCTCTACAACTTTTTCTTGATAAGAAGAACCTTGAATTTCAACATATCAATTAATAACCACATAGGCAAAACATAAACACAGTTAGTCAGACCGGTAATGGAATGACTATCCACACAAAGTGTACATGTGTAAACGTTAGTACATCTGGTTTTTTCAATACAATAAAAGGCACCACTCTTTTATTGGTTGCTCCTTTTAGAAATACTTCTGACAGCCAAGTTTTGTCAAACTGTTGAATTTAATAATAACAGAGGAAATTGCATTTTTCAAAGTTCGCTTAATGCTCAAAGTAAAATGCAGATGTTTAACTCACCACAAACATCAACATTTTGTTTATTTAACAGAGAGCTTGAGGAGTTCATGCACCTCCTCTAGAGTCACATTGCACAGTCCTTTCTGAGACAACTTCTGCTGATGTCAAACTCCCCTGGCTTGTAAATTTGGCTCCCCACCAACAGCGCTGCATTAATTGAAAGGAGGACTGTGAGGGTGCAGGCTTGTGAATAAAACAATCACATCCAAAGAAAACAGCTGCCTAAAAAATAACAGCAGGCAGCTGAAGGAAAGAACTAGAATTTCTGCAGGAGGTTAAACCTTCTGTTTCTGGTGCAAAGAAAAAATTCATTTTTCTCCCTCTGAAATAAAATTCCATAGCAATTCAGAGTTGTATAATCAGAATTATCCTATGTCAGGGTAAGTCAAAAAGCACAGCGCAAGGTGGCAGTTGTGAAAAAGGCAGGCAAATTTTCCATCGTGTCATCTGTGAGAGTTTTTGTGACACTTTTCTCCTGTAGCTTTTCTCTTAAAATCTTATGTAGGAAAAAGCAAGTTCAAGTCACCCTACCTCTTTTGGGCAAACTGCTTCTGCTCTGATGCCAAAAGCGTATGAATCACGCACTGTACTTGTTTCTTTTATTTATTCCCCGTGTCTGTCTTCAGCCTGGAATCTTATAGATTCATTAAGGTTGGAAAAGACCTCTAAGATCACCCAGTCCAATGGTCAGCCCAACACCACCATCTCGAGCTACCAAAAATAAACACGTCAAAGTCAAAGGAAAATGCTAGTGGGATTTTCGTGATTTAAAATAAATTAATAAATGGTCCCTGACCAAGGAAGCCTTCAACTACCCAGAATGTTTCTGCAGTGCTGTATCCTGCTGGTTGAATATCAGTCCTTAGTCCTGCTGGAATATATGAAAAACATTAACAAAGTGATAATGCCACTTCATGACTGCGAAGATCAATTACCAGGATTATTCTCTTAGTTCATATTCACCTTACAAAGGAGCTGAGAGTAAACCAGACTAAGAACAGACTCTTAGTTGCCACAGAAGTGAATGCGTGCTGGAACGCTACAGGCTTTTGGTTTTGCTTTGCATATAATGGAAATGTTGCTTAAGAGTAGTTGAGCAATCTCCTGTAAGGAAATTTGTGATTATGAGAAACCTTTTCCTAAGGGATTTTTTTCTGTGCTTTGGAAGATGTTATGTGCTTTGATTTGTGAGGTGTTTGAGCTTGCTAATTCTTGGCGGGGTGGAGGTAAAGGTTTTTGGTTGAGTGCTTGGTTATTTTGGTTTTGTTGTTTGGGAAATTTTCTGCACTGTAAGCCAAATGAACAGTTCTTTCCCTATTTTTCCCTCCAAAGAAAGGTAGATAATGGCCTCCTTGACTGCAATGATGATGCCAAACCCAGCTTAAGGTGCATATTTGTTCATTGCACAATTTCAGGCATTTTTGGGATGCCACCAGACTGCAGCTGAACTGAAAACAAAATAAGTCACTTGGGAAGCTTTTCCCTGACTTCACAGGGATTAGGGAGGGCCTGTGAAGGTCATTTCACTAATCCAGTAATTTCTCCTGTGAACATCACCAGGGAAGTTGAAGCACACAGGTGTTAAGATCACACACTAGAAATAATGAGAGATTCACTCTTAAACGTGCTTCAGTCAGTCTTTTGGGTCCCTTCCCCAGTTCCTCATCTTTTAGGAAGCTAATTTTTGGGGGAGGGGCAACATTTGGTCTTTTTGCCACTGTAGGATGAATTCCCATCTGAAAATTGTCCAGTATGAAAGTGTTTAAACAAACATATTTCTACTTGGTCTGGCAAGTGCCTCATCTCAATGTGGTTAATTCTTTGCTTGCTGCATCCTAGTGGCAGTTTGCGATTAACAGCAATTTAATAAAAGTAAGTTTGCTTTTATGTTTACACAAAATCTGCAAAGCAAATTGTTTGAATGACTTCCTTTCCAATAGGAAATAGCACCCATAGCATTATTCCTTTCCAATAATGCAGTAGAGCTCAGAAAATACTAAATAAATTCAGTCTCTTGCCTACTTTGTAGAAAAAAAATATTGGACTGCTGCCATCTTTTGGTTACACTCTAGGATAATTGCCACCAATTAGAGGTTGGTTTATAAACCAAATACAGGAATAAAGTATTCTCAAGACATTTATGAGTTTGTTGTAATAAAGGGAAATCTCTAAATAAATAGAAACCCCTATAATTGCTGAAGTTTCAGGAGCAAATTTAGTGTATTTGTACAAGGATCGATAGGAAAGTCTGCTTTAGGCAACAGAATTTCCAGACACTTGAAAACAAAGAGTAGATTTTAGATAATTTTTTTCTAATTGCGGACTCATCAGTAGATAAATGCAAAACCAAGGATGAGAAGTCAATTCCTTGCTTTATAAAACTACTTTATATCTCACCACTTCCATGAAAATATCGCTGTATTTTCTGAAGTGTTTACCAAACTGTCCTTAGGATGTTTGGGACTTAATTCGCCCTCAGAGACCTGAATTATCAGAAGCCTTGAATGCTGACTCCCCTGATCCATCCGAGTTAAACAGCAACACACGAGCAGAGTTAGAGACTAGAGAGAGCAAGCACATGCTCCCCATTGGTTTTGCCTTTACGTGAGCTGATGAGCAATGACTAGAACTGCAAGCTTCTATCTCTGATCCAGCTTTCTGAGACTGTAAATACATCCACAGCAGTTTCATGTAGAAGAAAAGAACACAGTCAGAGCAAAGCGTACAGTTTACAAACAATTTAGCAGCCGAATGAGTACGGCTCACAAATTCTCACACCAGCTGGAGTGTTTCAGAAAGTGTTCAGGAAGACGTACATAAAAATACTTCTCAATTTCAGTGAGGAATCAAGATGAACAGCTCCTACTTCTTGGCAGTCCTTTAGTAAACAGCAGAAGAGATTAAAAAAAAAGAAATTATTACAACAAAGCTTGGGTTTCTTGAGAGTCTATGATAGTTTCTCTAGTCCACACTGTCTGTAAGCTGGAACTTCACATTATAGGGATAGAACATGTCTTTTTGTGCTCAAGGGGCAGAATATTTTCCACTTCGCCTTTAGCAATGTATAATCAACCATGTACCCAGAGGACAGCTCTGATTCACCCAGGAAGGTGTGCATAGGTGATATGTATATCCTAGCTAGCTAGTTAAAGTAGTATTGACCCCAGTTAAACGTTGGAACACATGATGCATCTTTTGCACCCCCAATCAGCATGAGAACAAGCAGGTTAACATCATTTGGTGCATAAAACCATTTATATCATTAGGGGTCAGTTCAGAAAAACTGATCATTACCAAAAGCATTTTAAAGTTACCTTTTTAGTGTGCCTGGAATACGACCAAATAAGTTTAATTACTATTATCAAATATATGTGTTAAATTAGTGCCTAAAGATACTAATCTAATCGGTAGAGAAGATGCTTGTGTTAGGCAGTGCATAAATACAGGTGACATATATCCTGCCAGGCTTACAGTCCATTTCATCAGGACATTTTTATGAAGTTTATGAGCTGGCATCGCTGCAGAGGAGAAGCCGCCCAGGTGCAGAGCTGCAGGAAACACCAAACAGCTTAGGATAAAATGGAGAAAACAAAAGAGCCATTTGCAGCTCTCAAATCTTTAATTCTGTCTACAACTTGATTTGGAGCACTGGCCACAATCCTCTCCCTTACCCACAGGTCCCAGACTAAGATGGGGAAAAACATGGTTTAGGGCAAATTTCTTTGGTTACTCTTGTGTTAACTACCCATTGCCCCAGCTGAGAGGATCTGTCAACTTTCTCTAGACTTCACTGGTACAAAAGGACTGACTAGGGCTCTCAAGTAGCTCTCAGGACTTTATTAAAAAAAAAAAAAAAAAGCAAAGAAAAACCTACAAATACACAACATGATCCTTCTCAAGATCTCCTGTAGTCGTATCAGCTTAACCAAAAATAAAGACCTAGACTTAAATGTACTGTTGCAAGCAGACAGTCATTTTTGATCTACTACTCCTCGTGGTTTTCCTGCGGGTGACTGATCTAATCTAATCTGCTTAGGTGGCACATAGGCACTATTTCAACTCATTCTCCACCTACTTTCCCCCCTTTACAACTATAACTTACAGATTTGGGCTCATTTGCTTGCATTTATACCAGAGCTAGAGTGCACCGTTTATGTCTTTCCGATGAGTAGCGCTCTCGCATAGAGCATTTGAACCTGTAAAGTTTGGGTTCCTGGTGGAAACTCTCTTAGATAAAGAAAGTTCAAAGTAAGAGCAAGGTTTGACTCTTTGTAGATTGAGATACTGGACGTGGTTTCTTTCAGTTTTGCTCTTTCCTAAGAATAAGCTTCAGAATCTATCCCAACCTGCAACACTCTACAGCTGCAGAGCAAAACTGCTCATTTGGTTGGTGGTCAAAAATAAAAATGAAAATGAAAATTAATCCACCTATGGCCTTCAGAGTCCTTAGTTCTTGTGGAAACCTTTTCCTATATGAGACACTTTCTTCTGCTGATTTACTGAGAGTAATGATTTACTGAGAGTAAAGTGCAAGCATTAGCAAAGTGTTTTGTGCCACGCTGCGAAATCACAGTGATATATAATGTTCTAGGAACAAAAAAATAGTCTAGGAACAAAAAGCATTACACAGACTTCAGAACCACAAGTGAAAAACCATGTTTCTTCCTGGTGAACACAGTTATGCATCTATACTTACAGAATTGTGTAAGAAACAGTTGTCAAATTTGGCTGACGTTGAAGCAAACATCTCTAAATATTGGGGGTGGGAGGGAAGGGAGGGAAGCAACATTGAAACATCTTTAACTGTTGAAAGTACTAAAAAATCTCAGTTGTACATCCTCCTGAAATATACTGGTCTTAGTCCATAGAAAAATAATAGGGAATGGATCTTGGAAGGACCACAAGCAGTCATTTAGACCTTCATTCTATGCACCAACTTCATGGTGACTTAGAGCGGTGTCAAATATTTTCCTAGCACAGCCAGGAACAGGTAGCTGCTTCCCAAAGATATTTTGGTCATGCCCTAATTATTTCAGACCTCACTAATTCTGATATTTTTGACTAAATCACTGTGCAGAATTTCAAAGATGAGCTGAATTACACCTATCTCCACTGAGCAATTGTCCTTTTATTTTCACCTCCATCTTTTGAAAGATGAGGGCTAAACCTTCATCTAACTGAGACCAAAGGCTGCTGCAGCCTCTGAAGCAGAATTCAGAGAGACAGAAACACCATGCTTCTGTCGTTATAGCAAAGGATTATCCTACATCTTCCAAAAGCACATTTGGGACTACTGCTCCCTCGTGTGCACTCTCTCTCTCTCTCAGCGCTGTGTAGCAGCCCTTACGGGTAACGCACCGTGAAAGAAACTGCTCCGAAGACATTGCGCAACAACATTCCATTTATATGGTACTGATCAGGTGCCAATTATGTATCATTAAGTATTGTGTTTGGATATTAAATCGGGCAGACTCAGCTAAAACAACACAGCTTGTTTCACTGAGTCTTTATATAAATAAAGCTATTGTACTGTTCCTTTTCCATACTTCTTGCTTCTCCCTATGGGCCAGATTCTTCCTTTCCTCTACTCAGTGGAAACCCATCTCATAAGTTTTTCATTAGTTTCACAATGTACATTTCACAACATACAATAGTCACAAATTTGACCTTTCTCTAGCCATTTTCTGCAAAACTTCTTTCATTCCCTGTGAGATACAAACATTTCTTCATCACTTTCCCTGAAGGCAGAATAAAAAAGACACAGATCGTGTGTCATTTACTCTGGATATATGTAATGTTTCACCATCTCCTAAATGCAATGCCATGACACATCAAGGATCCAGAAGGACCAGTGATGCTGTTGTGGGCTATCGAAGCACAGATGGAGTTCAAAGTCAGTGCAAGCTGTAGACACGCAATATGTCAACCAACTTTGTAAGTGAACAATTAGACATCAATGGAAATTTAAATCCAAGTAAATTTAAATTAGTAAGTCACTCGCTGTTAACTATTAACAAACCAAGAAGTTTCGCATACATTCCCAAAAAATCAGCAGGCGTGGATATCTAGTGTCTATGCAAACCACTTTCTCCAAATTTTTACTGAAAAATGAGCATAGCTGGCTTGTTGGAGGGGCTGCCTTTATTTACACTAGTCAGTAGTTTGGATCAGCCAACCAGCACAGAACAGATCTTTTGACTAGGAGACTTGCCTGTGCAGATTTCAGCAATTACTGCCAACAGCCAGCTAAGAAAGTGTGAGCTGCAGAATTATGAAAGCCTTCAAGGAGCACAGTGTAAAGAAATCTGATATGGACTGACTACAAATAACATAACTCAAATCACATTGTTTGCACACCCAATAATTGTGAAGAACTTGCAAGTACAATTATTTCAAACAATAAGAAATAAATAAACATGGGAAAAACTGTTTTCATTTGTCAGATGACACACACAGCATTACTGAACACGTGCCTACCTAGTGACTTTGGTAACTGTTCATTTGTGTACCCCATTATAGCAACAGATAATTAGCTTCTCACTGCATGGGTACTGCTCTCCAAAGTGAAATTTTGCTTTAAGGAATTCAGTGATGGAAATGCAGGAGATCGATTACAAAACATATAGCAAAACCCTTCAGCACAAGCATAAACTCAAAATTACAAACTCAGTAATGACTCTAGGAAATGACTGGGACTTCACAAGAGTGATATTTATGGCTGTGATGTAAAATTAGGCCTCAGGCAGACTCTGCTTTATATAAAAAAATTATTTGTCCACTGATAAAAATTGAAACATAAGCATTGCTTTAGGCTCACTCAGTCTACTCTTCAATCTTGCGATACATGCAAAACTGAAATAATCAATCACAGTTAGTCAAAATATTTGTCATGTGAAGCAGAAACATGGGTATACACCCTGTACAAATATAATTAGTGATCAGTGGTGAAAGAAAAATGTCCATACGCTTTAACATACCCATTTCCCGATCACTGTGCATCGTCTTGTGAAGACACGTTGGCTGATGGTGACAAAGCAGTAGAAAGGGAGGGCAGTCAAGAAGTACAGGGCACTAATGCATTGCTCAGCTCCAGAGAGATTTATCGAACTTCTGCAGTAGTCAAAAACTCTTATGGTAGACCTAGGCAAAGAACTCCATTAGTGTTTGGAAAGAATATCTGTCCTTTAAATATGTTTTGATTTTGTTTGACAAACGTAATCCTCCTGCACTGTTTTGGTTTAATGCACAAATGAAACAGATGAAGCAGAAAGACACTCTTCTCATTAGGAAATATGAACAAAAATTTCAGCTGAACAAAACATAGAAACAGAAGAGGTTAAAATGGAGTTAAAAATTAGCAGGAAAATTCAGCATCTTTACCTTTAGGACAAAACAGATGTCAAATAGGTATTAAATAGATATGACATGCAAAAGCATTTTTTCAATGGCTTGTACTAATTAACTGTATGTGGGGACTTTTTCTTTTTTAGAGTGGAAGCATTTGTGGACAAAATCCCAGACTCAGCAAAAAACATCCATCTGGATCCCACGCTGCACAAAGCTGGAGCTGGGTGTTCAAGGCTGCGTAGGGCTGGGCAGAACAGAAGACAGTGCTAGACAGCAATTGTATTCCTTAATTGGCTTTCTCAAATTAAACATTTGTTCCTAATCACAATTGTCAAGCTGTAACACAAGGATCAAAATAAGAGCTTTTAAACAATACAATATAGCCACGTAACTTTCTTTTATGTGTAGAACCTTGCCCTCAAATCCTCCCAGGTAAGGAGGAGGAATCAGGACACTTGGAGCTTCTAGATGCTTCTCAGAATAACCAGTCTTGTAATTTTTCTACCATGTAAGTCATTTTTTAGTTCGTGCCTCTGTTCCCCAAGCTGTAACAGTCTCACATAACGTTTGTGACAGATCTGATGGGTTCCTTTAGCTTTGTGTTCTTATGTGCTGAGAATTTTATTGAGTTGGACTTGATGAACAGAGAAAAGGCACAAGAACAACAAGTTCTATCCATGCCCAGCAAGAACAGGACGCAACAGTAAACCGAGCTCTTCTTATGATCTACTCAAAATACATGGCCATGAAGAAGTACAGGCTGATTAGAAGGAAATTATAACTTCTAACTGAGCTACACTTTCTCTTTGTGCATCTCTCGCAATGAGAAGAATGAGCGTAGCCTGGGATCTTGCCAAGGAATTAAAAAAGGACAAAAATCAAGGCACAAAATCATGTAAAGGTAATTCAAATATCAGGTGCAGGACTGAGAAAGAGCGTGGTGATACTTCTTCAGAAAGGCACTAGTAGCAGAGGAGAAACCAGACTGTAGTACATTTACTTTGCCTTGCGCTGCTCGCTTCCATGGCTTGTAACAGTAGAAGAATTCATTCCAGCAGGCACATGTCCTAGTACATGCAGCCACCTGAGGAATAAGTAACAACTTACTTGAACGCAGAACAATTGTAAATTAACCTATAGTAGCCAAGCACAGCAGTAACACTAATAACTATCTGTTTCCCTGTCCTGGTTACTGAATTCCTGAGGGCAAGCAAAATAGCTTACAGCTGATGGAGGTCTGAAGGCTGTGTATGAATCACTCCCTGTCTCTTGAGCATCCTGAGTCATCTTCATTGTGAACAAAACAATGTTATTTATTTATTGCCCATCAGTGTAGCATCTGGATGCCATGCAGAGTTTAAAACCCTGCTAGGAGGCAGAGCAGTACGGCACAGGCTCTAGACTATGTCAGATGGTTGTTGGGTGTCATTGTTGTTAGCACCAGCTTTTTTTCCTCTTTGCTTTGTCTTTTCCTTCTGCTGCTGTCACTCTGGCAGTTGCAGTAAGTTGCTGAATTTGCCCTTGTTTTCCCCATTGTTTGAGATTCTGGCTGAAGTCAGTGACTATGCAAAGCTGAGAGCTCAGCCTTTACACGTAAGCAGAAAGCAAGAGCTGTGGAAAATGGTATGGGATTTGTTGGTAATGTAGCTCCAAATGTTGTCATATTATCAGCTATCAGTTTCTAATTTTTTTTTGTTTCTGTATGTATCATTCATGTGTATTTTAATGGGAACTGAGTTTTCAGACTGTTATTTCCAATGCATTTACCTTTCACAAGTTAATCCTGTTATGCATTTAGTCATTCACATGATTATGTGAGTAGTTAGAGAGCTGCTTTTTCTCTAAACAAATCCTTCTGCATTTCCTTTGGCAATGCTTCTCTTCTATATAAACAAAGAAAACCACGTAGAGAACATTTTACTTACTTAAAGAAAAAAAGGCACCATAACAAACCAAGAATGGATTTCAGGACTTTTTCCCAATTTCACATCTTATTAATTTTTATTTGTTGGATTTAAGTTTCTCGGTCGTCTGTTTTCAAGTCAGTTGAGATTTATACTTCAAGATAGAGATGTCTTGAAAAACATACTAAGTATCTGCAAAAATACCAGACAGCAAAGAACAAAAGGACAGTAACCTTTATGACATTTCTGATGGTTCTTGCTTCTAGCATGTCTGAAACTTAATAATCTCAGCAACTTTCAGTAGCTCACATGGTTGGGGTATCTGAATTTTGGAGTGCTCTGCATGAATATGATTTGTTTCCAGAACTGCTTAATCCTGCAGAGTTTAATGGAAATCTGTAAGTATTACATTCAAACATGTCAACAGATAATCCAGTTAATCATATACACACATTAGAAAACTCGAGACACTCCAGACTGGAGAGACATAAAGTCATCCCGTCCTCAGAAGAGACGCTGACAACCCGCAAATATGAAGTCATTGGAAATGCTGTATATACAAGTAATGATTCCCCACACAGAAAATGCAAAAAATCTTACTGGCTATTCTCTGTGACTTTGAAGCCTGGAAATCAAGCAACTATTTAAAAATGTTGAGTAAAACCAAAATTTCAACAACAAAATAAAGAATCCTATGAGATGCACAATTAAACTTTTTTGTGTTTTTTTCTTTTAATTGTCTTTTCTCCTTACTTCCTTGCTTTAAACAGCACAGCCCCTATTCTCATATGATTTATTACAAAACCCTAAGAAACAAAGGGTTATTCTGGCTATCTTAGTGAAGAGCTTTAAAATAAAAATCACCACTGGAGGAACCCCAAAATTCCTGTGGAGAAATGGTAGTAATTTGGAAAGGGACTGTTGGCAGATAGCTCCGTTACATCTCTAATTTCTGTTCCCCCATGAATACATCATTGTTTAACTTCTCCCACAGAGGGGAGCACAGGGCCCTACTTGTAGGTTTTATTTGTTTCAGAGATGGCTTCTGTCTGCATTTAATTATGAAAACACACAAAATGTACCATTACCTGAAGCAACTATCACCCTCTCTCTTGGTCCCAAAGGCAATACTGAGGTAACTAGTTTGAAATATTTTTTTCTGTAACTTGCTATTAGGTGAGGACATAAGAAATTTTTCAAGAATTAACTTAGATTACACAGTCTCTTCTGTCCTTTCATCAATGTGTCTCACACGAAGGTGGAACAAAACATGGAGAGCACATGAATTTGATTTCAGAAGAGCCTTCTGACTTACAACCAGCTCTTTCACGCAGCGAGTTCTCACTTGCTGTCAGGCGTCAATGCAAGGGCCCCTGTGCCAGATGAGTAATGTCAGCAAGAAAAGCTTTACCAGTATGTCAAAAAATTAAGCCATTCAAATGTCCATCAAGGGATACAGGGGGGGAAATTTCTCTGATCTCTTTGATTAAGATGCAACCACTCCACATTCCTGAACTCCAAAGATTGTCTAAGGATTTGGGGGAAATGGAATAACTTACAAAGCGTGGCAGCAGAATATGTAAGTAAAGAAAGAATAAGCTACATTTTCCTTAATGATTTCCACTCCTAACAGCACTCCCTTTCTACATGCAGCAAGGAATTGTTCCTCTGCGCATCTCCATCCACCACCTCTCACCTTCCTATCTGGGTGCCTGAAGATTGGACCAGCAGTGACCAGCACAGTTCAAGTGCTTCTCTGCAGCTGGGGATCTGGTTCACGAGGGGCTGCATGGATCGGTGCTACCACATCAACCAGTTTTCAAGTTCATCAAGGAGATGTGCAGATCCAAAATCTCTAGAGTGTTCTCATTTCTGCTGCTCTCTCATCCATTATCTCTCAGGCTGAAGTGGTCCCATACCCTCCTCCCTCAGTCAAAAACAAAAAAAAAAGGAATCAAACATGCCTAAGGTCTTTCAGCAGAATCACTCAAAGTGACTACTTCATCATTAGTGATTGATGGGAATGGTTGGACTCGATGATCCAGTGGGTCTTTTCCAACCTGGTGATTCTATGATTCTATGATTATCTCCTTCAGTCTCTGTAGTGCTCCAGGGGAACATCATACTTGAAGTTCAAGTACACTAGATGATCCCACCAGAGGACTGTGCAGCTCACCGTAGCTAATCCTCTGCCACAAGCCATTCGCGTGGTAACCCATACAGCACAACCATACTGAGCTTTCAAGTCACGGTCCCCGAGACCTACTATGGAGATAAAAACCAAAAAGAGCCATCCATCCATCCTGAGCAAACTTCAGCTTCTCATGAGCAGTGGATGGATCAACAGAGACAGAGGAAGCTCAGGGTGAACACCTAAAATCTCAGCTGCAGTAAAGAATTGCTTCCTGCATGATCTCTCATCCAGACCTCTCTCTGCAAGGGCTGCCCTCTGTGCTCATACAAAGTCAACCATCATCCACAGTGCAAGCTAGAGGCAAGAATTTACACTGCCAATTTCTTTGCAGCCTTTCAGCTATGTTTCAGTGCTTCCTAACTGAGATGTACCCCCAGTATATGCCTGATACTTTGGACCAAACAACTGGCCAGGAAGAGATCACCAAAAAAAAATCTGAAAGTTCTATTTCAGAAATGTTAAAAATGTGGCAAACAGCTACTTCTCAAACTAAATGTCACTAGGTTTTTAATTGCATGTAAATAAATGCAAAAAGACCTCATTATCTGCAGCTCTGAATCGAGCGTGCAGTTTCTGGGATTGCATAGGTATGGAGATTGCACGTGGAGATGAACAAAGAGCTGAACAGCTCTGTGTAGAGTGCTTAATTACTCACTGAAAAAGTGTGATGTAATTTGGGCTGTGTGAGCTACACGTACCAAGAGCTTGGCTCAGACTACATCTCCTGTTCAGGCACTGTTCGTACTGAAACGTAATTAGTTTGTTATATTGTTCATCTTCTAAACACTGTGTGTCCATTACAGAGTTATGCCATCTACACTCAGCGTTCTCTTATTTGTCGTGCTCTTGTTCTTTATTAATGAGTTCTGAGCACTCTATTCCATCTGTCAACACCAAATATAATTTCTTTTCTGTAAACCATAAAAGCAAGTTCGGTCTTTTCTGCATTCACTGTCTGTATTCACCTCGCGATCTATGGTTCCACTCAGAAGTGAATTACTACTGAACAGGTTAGAGGTTTGTGCTATGGCACCTATGCTACCTTTCAAGGTATCTGGATGGGTACATCAGTATGTGATTTGCAAACATACATTATGATAAATTACATAAGGCAAATGCTTTTTTGAAAAAGGAATTAAAGGAAGGACACTCAAAAAAAAAAAACAAACCAATCTATTTCTGCTTTAGCCGTTAGTGGACAAATAAAAAATATAAGCATGTTGTGTTGGTAGTGTTTTATATGTAGAATTTTAGTATTTCACATAAAAGATTGTGTTATTATAGGATGTCATTTTAAATTGCTTAGAAAGTTTAAATCTTTTTAAAGAAAAATAAATGAGTAATTTCAAAATTATTTTCCTTTGTTATTGTATGAAAAAGACAAGTTTGACATAGTAACTCTTTAAAAACTTGATGAATAGCTTAGCAATGTGAAGGAAAGCATGTTTAGGACTTTGCTATTCTTCTTTATCTGTAATGCTATAGCTCTGAAGATGCCAGATCACCTAAAACAAAACCTCAGCCAATAAAATAGAGTAGCAGGTAGAGGGAAAAAAGTAATACAAGGTCACATTTCCACTTGATTTGTTCAGAACATCTTTAAAGTCTCTTGACTTGCAGTTAATGGGAGTAGGCAGTGTATGGTCACTTAGTTGCACAGGAACTAAGCAGATTAGCATGGGCAGCATTTGATTGTGAAATCAATTCATGAAATAGCGTTAGCCCTTGTGAAATCAATTCATGAAATAGCGTTAGCCCTTGCTATGAGTTCTTGAAGAGGTAAAATGGGAAACCAGGTACTTCAGCAACAAGGCAAATGCTGTCAGACAGAACCCAAACAAAACTTTCAATAGTGCACTGTCAACCTTTATAATGCAAGGACTCTACTGTCTGGGAAGAGCAACTAGTGACAGAAAGAAACAGCAAGGTATATATTCCTGTACGTGTGTATTGCAGCATCTGTGTAGACATCTGCAAATAAAAGCCAAATAATCATGAAAAGTTGCTGCGAGGGTATTTATGAAGTCTGCCTGGACCTGGTTCCTCAACAACTGAGGTGACAAAGGCAACTAAGAAAGCAAAGAAAAAGGCAATGAACATATTTAGAAAGAATATGAAAATGGTTAAATAAAAACCTGAAGCTTCTCTCTCAGTTAGAAAAATTGATAATAAAGGGCAATCTTCTATATTACCATCCCCTGGCACAGTTAAAGGTTGCTAATAACACTGTGATGCTGTTGTCTATCCTCTGCTTCGTTTTTCATTATTATTTCAGTTTAAATACACAAGTCGTTATTACGTGCAGTAATAATAAAATATGTGTCTAAATTGTAAGAGAAGTTTCCCTTTAACAGAAAAATTCCATCTTCAACTCTAGCAAACCACACTATGAAGTCCAGCTCAAACCAGTCAGCACATTTTGCTCTTAATCATGCTTGGTGGTTACTGATTAAGCTTTGTTTTTTTAATCCAATGAAAAGACTGCCCCAGCACTCATCAGGCATCCTCTCAAACATGCTTCCCTTAGAAGAAAAGGACTGAGATTTGGTTTTTGAGCTAATCTTCTTCCATCACTATAAGAGTGGAGAGGTACTGGTCCAAGTTGCCCAGGGAAGCTGTGGCTGCCCCATCCGTGGGGGTGTTCAGGGACAGGTTGGATGGGGCTTGGAGCCCCTGATCCAGTGGGAGGTGTCCCTGCCTGTGGCAGGGGTGTTGGAACTGGGTGATCTTTAAGGTTCTTTCCAACCCAAACTATTCTATGATTCTATGATTCTATGATTCACAGGATCCTGTGACCTCCAGCTGCCAGTATTATTAGGACCAGTACAGTCTACCTGACAGGATGCCTACACCTTATACTGTGCTACCAGCCGCTCCCAATCTATGAGGACTTCTTTCTTATGAGTGCCAACTCACAGCCAAACATTTCAATTTGGACAGAGCTTAGAAAGGAATTAAATCCAGAGGCTATGCAGGATGAACAATTACAGATTCCTTGGCCATTCACACTATTCTGCATCCAGGAATTCTCTGCAGGAATAGATGATTTAAAACAGTGGTTTCATGAATAATACTGAACGCAACAAGGAAAGCAAAGCAAAACAAAACCACAAGATGGATTGAAATCCTTTGCTAGCTTAAAAATTCATGTGTCCTAGATTAGTTGGTTAAAGGCTCTTTTTCTTGGGTTCTAGTGTATTTTCAAATGGCAAAGCATCAGTCTTTTTGTGTTACAAGCAGGACTGTCACTGGGAAAATCAGCCTCAGATTTACTCTTTTAGTCAGTTTTTGAGTAGAGTACATTTCTGCAGTGTGTTCTAATCACTTTGAGGACCGCTAGGTAAATGCCAGGATGCTCACTAATGAAAATAAATATCATGCTGACTCTGCTGACAGCATCATTTCACATGGAGAAAATATTCTCAGTGAAGATATCAACTGAATCTTTTTGAACAGAGTTTCAGTAATTGCATTTCAGTGTTCTGTTATGGGGTTGACTTTTCCTTTCTTGACTTGAGGAGATATGATCTCTCCTAGCGTTCAGTGCTGGACTATGTGACCTGCAATATTTCTCCACGTGCCCAGACCATTTTTTCCGGAAAGTCATACCTTCAATCCAAAAAGCTGTAGCAAATTTTGGACCTAAATTTCTTGACTTGCACCAACTCACAGAGCGCCTCCTCCTGATCATTCCAGAGGAGAAAAGCAATACAAATGCACAGAGTTGAGCATCTGCACCAAACGATTGTAGAATCAGCCTAGTGAAGAAGCTAAAAGTGGGCTTCTACTGTATTTCAGATCCAGATGGGCCAGCATGAGAGATAACTACCCCATCTGCCTGTTTGGGTTCCACAGTGGAAGAGAAGCTTGCCACTAGGTGCTTCACAATTAGTGTTGAGTAAAATCAGCAGTGGTTAGAGTTATCTGGGCATGTTTACTTTAATAAGATAAGAAAGCAGTTACATTACCTGTTTGATGGGCAGAGAAGTCAAATAAAGAATGAAGAGTGAGGGGCCCAAGAGTTCTTTAGTTGGCACAGCTGGTCCAAGAAAAGAAGATTGTCTAATGCAGGAATAGAACTGCCCTTGATCATTTCAGCATTTGTTCCTGTGGAGTTAGACAGATCATAAATCTCATTTATAATTAACATTTACAACTTTCTCACTATCCAAATTGAAGTGTGAAATCCACTGCCTGAAGTCAGGTTGTAGACTGCACGTGCATCACAAGGGAACTAGGATTCAATAAGTACGTGATGTTGTTGGCCCTGGAAATTCCACTTGTTCTGCCTGTGGCAAATATGGAATTAGTGAACTAGCAGTGGATATCCCAACAAATGCATTTATAACATATACAGATATATTAGAAGTATTTACATGTGTGGAGTTAATTTGATAACATATTTCTTGATCTTAAAGACCCTTTTTTAAAAGACCTTTCTGGCCAACTTTCAAATACTGTTGCATGGTAAATAACTCATCATTTCATTTAATCAACCATATTAATTTTAATTTATCTCTATAAATGTCTCTCTAACATATTATAAACCTACTCCTTAGCAGGTTATAAGAGAACACTGTGTTCTGTAGTCCTGTCCCACAGACTAAAGTGAACTTTAAATACGAAAAATTTGTTTAAAATACTGAATGTCAGCCAAGAAAAGTATTGCTGCTATGGAGAGAAATAGACATCATTTTGCTTTTTAAAATCTTTTTTCTCAAACCTAAAATATATTGCAAAAGGGAATATGCCAAAGTAATAAAGAATTCGCATCAAAAGACCATATGAAAGAAGCAGTTCTTTCTGTTCCCAAAAGGGACTGGGTACGATACAAAACTGGACGTAGAAAGAAATTTAGGCAGAACATAGAGCAGGATAAATTACATGCATTTAAAACAAAATTTGAGGGAACATTGTATTTTCAAAAAAAGGAAGAAAATACCATCTTCTCATTTATTCTTTGCTAAGCATTAGGTAATTAGAGTAATAACTACACATTTTTTTGTACAAGCAGATAACAGGTGTTGTGTGCAAAAGAGACATGAAATGAGTGACAGTACTGAAGAAAAATTACCCAAGCCTGTGGTTGCAAATCAAACTTTCAAGGTGTGGACCTGAAAAATGATTCAGGACTATCATATCAGCCTCAGCAGAGAAACTGCTTCTTTCTGACCAAGTAAAACATACATAAAGGGAGAGGTACAAGCCCTTTTCTGTTTGTCTGTCCTGCCTGCTGTGGCTAAAATCCCACAGTGGTGCCAAGAGTAGACAGAGCTCAGTTTGTCTGGAGCGGGAGAGTACAGTTTGTTTTCTTATTTCAAATCTGGTACATGATCAGAGAAGTAGAAAATTGCATTGTTTCCACCTGTCATGTGTTTAGAGTGAGTTTAGGTCTAGGGATCAGGTGGAGTTTGGCGTAATAAATCACAAAAGCATAAAAGTTTCAATTCAGTTAGTGACTGATACCTTTTATCACAGCAAATGAGTGTTTTTACTTTAAATGTTAAGTAATTAACATAGTTTTAAGCATGTTTAAAAATGGCAGAAGTAAGATAGCTACAATTCTGTAATTATTATGGGAAAAAAAAGCCACCTACTGGATCTCTAATCACACATTATGGCAAAAAAACAGACATCAATCATACCAAAATATTAGCATAAGCCCCCCCAGCAATGAGATATAATTCAAGCCATGTGAAATCACAGGAACAAACCACGACAGATCGTACACCATATGAAAAAATTCAAATCATTCTATTGGCTTCATCATTACTCAGAAAAACATAGCTGACTCTTAGAATTGCTTAATCTAAAAGTCACATCCCTGAAGATGTCGCCACAGACATCAACAAGTGCTGGCAACTCTTAGACAATATAAGCTCTCCAAAAGCATTGAATGCACAGTCTTGGTACTGCCATGTGGCAAAACAAGTGTTACCGCATCTCTGTGCTTATTTTGTAAGCCATGCTAATTGGATGGAACTACTTTGTGTACACAAAGCCTTTTTACCTCACGCCATTGTTTTCCTGGGTAAACAGCTCCTCAGACTGATTATCTGTGGTTACACCGCCTGAAACAGTCACACCATTGGCCATTCCTTCCTTTCTGCCTGCAGCAGATGCCAGGTATGCTCCTGGTGTTATTAATAATGTCCTACTAACAACCACGAGGAGGAGGAGAGCATTTGCAGGATGAGTAAGGAGAGCAGAAAATGGCCAAGTTGTTTACTGTTGGGTATAAACAATGACTTGTTGGCACTACTTCAGCTGGAAAGAAAAATAATAATAAAGAGAACTGGATGATCCAAACATGAGATGTCACTATTTTGTTTTATCCACAGCTGTGGATGCCAGCAAATCAAGGAAGTTTGCAGACACCAACCAGAAATACCATCTGATCAGAGCAGCTTAGTCCTTCTGGGCAACTTACTTCACAACACTTGGCTCGAAGACAGAAAAAGTGAAGGATTTTACATGCCACGTTTTGGTCATATGAACAAGTATTTTATGTAACAGATTCAGCTTCCACCTGCAAATAATATTCTGGAAATGGAACAGGTGTAGTTTTACCACTTCGTAATGTCTCTGGGAGAAGGATGGTAATAGAGACATTTGCTTTGAACAAATGTCACCTCCTGTAACAGAAGGGCAGTGATGGGATTGTAATCTCTAGGCTGATGTATGTTCCGTGGTGTCCACTAACAGCTAAGCAACAACCAGTGCAGGCATCTTGAGGAGACACTGCACTGTTTTCTGGAATGGGCACCTCCACGTTCCCGACACGTTAGTATAAATTATGTTGCGAAGTCTTTGTGATGAAAATGTATTGAATAATTCTATTCTTTGGCAGTTACCAGCATTTCAGACAAGTATGTGGTTTGTGCCTACTGACACTTCCTCAGTGTTGACTGTGTCCTATAGCCAGGCATCTCCACCTGAAATTCCAGTTAGAAAAAAAAAAATAAAGAAATTACAAAGAGTTTACAGATCTGCTTTCTGACAGACCCAAGAGAGAAACTGTGTGGACCCGATGGAAAATTTGTGACCAGCTGCCTTCTTTCTCAGACCAAGGCATTTCCAAATCTCCATTTTCTGTTGACAGTGGATCATTCCTGTCATTATTTCAATGAACGTGTCCTACATGACTATTGGAAATAGTGTATGCCAGGTTTCGTAAGTAATTCCTGAAGCCTCATTCTCATTTCTTCCTCAGACCTCCTCATTTCTCCACATAGCAAGGGAAGTGCTTAGCCTGGTTTGGGTTATGATACATATTCAAATAATTGCATATTGTGATAACTTTTTTTTTCTTTCTTTTTTCCAGAGTATAATGGCTCCTTTATGCCATAGTCAAAATATACCTCATCAGTGGTCTAAAGCACTCCCCATAAAAGCTAAGTGTGGTCTCATAGTCTCCCTTCTGACCAAAACCATTCTGTTATTCTATGATAAAAATAACAGTGCAGTCATAAAACCTATGGGAGCAGGGAACAAGATTCTTTGAGCGAGTTACAGTAGGTAGCAAGCAACGAATTCCATAGGAACTGCACAAAAGAATGATATTTCAAACCAGTATAATCACTAAAAGTAATGAAATACAGAATTGCAACTATATTCTCCTCTCTAGCAAAATTGCCACTTAAGTCAGTTGAAACTTTCTCTAGGGAAAAACTTGAAGCACTGGAATAAATTGAGTATGTATTTTTGAAAAGCTTATTGGGAAAGGAGGAAGAAATTATTTGGTATTTTCAAAGTACCAACACAATTCTTGCATGGAATTCATCTGAAAGTTTCAAATTACTTTTTTCCCCCTCTTTGCACAGTTTGCATAAAACCTTAGCAAAATGAAGGCCATAATGACTTATTAAGTGATGGTGGAAGAATAAAAACGGTCCTCAAAAACCTTTTATTCCCCAGTCTAAAGAGTATTTTAAAATAAGATCTCACATCTGAATTCAAGGGTTGTTGAGGTAAAGTGAGGGCATTCCTTAGCAGCAGAGTTTTAACATCAACTTGGCCCAGAAAAAAGGTTGTGAAATCAAATTGGGCATTTCTGTGGAATCCAGGCTGCTGGAGCGTGAGTGCAGGGACAGCAGCAGCTGGTGCTGCGACGTCTCCCCAGCTCTACACTCAAGTCAGCCCCAGCTCAGTAGCCCCAGATAACCCATCTCATCCTTGCTAACTGGAGGCAAAGCTACGATTTCAATCCATCTTTGGAGAAAAGTGACTGTTATCAAGCCATGCCAGCAATAGTGAATTAATTATAGACAGTTGCATATTCACACCTACTTTAAACTGCTCCCCTAGCTACACCTGCAGCAGGAGAGCCCATCCTATCTCCAGACTTACCAGCCGTGCTTCTTTCAGTCTCCATGCTGAAAATTTAACGTTTTTAAGCTGTACAGACTATAAAAAGCAAAATGTTTGCCATATATGGCTAAGGAGACCGCAGAAAGGGGCACTCATTTCACTCCTTCCATTTTCTTGTTTCACAGGCAACTCCAGTGATGACTAACACCATTATTTAGATTCTGTCTTAAAGAGTACAGCTATTTACATTGCTCTTGATCCACTCACTCCAACAACAACAACAGCAGAATTCCCACTTTAATGCAAACAGACAATTGCCCTGTGTGCTGTCTCTTTTTTCTTTATGGCTTGACCTTGAAAAGAATCCCTAGTGTCTGAAGACTGCAAAAGGACAGGACAGGACAATAACTTGCTGTTAATAATTTCATTCCAAATTCCTATTCGTGGAATGGTCGGACTCGATGATCTGGTGGGTCTCTTCCAACCTGGTTATTCTATGATTCTATGATACAAAGCAGTGAAATGAAATCTAGGTGCCTGGCACTAATTTTCTATCGAATACCCAGGGAACCTAACAAAGGAAAATGTAATTCTCTGATAACCTATCCATATGTCTTCTCCAAGACAGAATCATTGCCACAACCCTGGGTAAATCCAAAGCTAAATAACTGCAACCAAATAATAAATCTATCCAATGAAAGGGGACCAATCCTTCTTGATTCAAAACACATAGATATGAAAACAGGAGATTTATGTATACGTTAAAGAAAAAGCAAAAGAGACAGTCCTACAGGAGTAAAGCAAGGTGGTTAGGGTGTGTGACACAGAGAATGCACCTCTAACTTATTGCTACTCGTAGCTTAACCTAAAAGAGTTTCAACTTTTATTCTGTGCGTTGCACAGTTATCTTGTGTAACTGTGTAAGGCATCACAAATATAAAGAGACAATGAAGCAAATTAGCTTTTTAGTACAGTACGTGAAGCCAAAGAGAATAAAAAGTTTCAAAGTCATCCATAAGTCTTCAGGGCTTACCTTGAATGAAACGTCCAACTCGCAGCACTTGATGCTTACAGGATGAAACTATGATTCTTCACTTGCTTCAATAAGTTCTTTTTTTATTGAAGTCTTTCCTAGTTTTACAATGAAATCCCCATGGAAAAAAAACTGTAAAAGTGTTTACACACTCCCTTATCTTCAAGCTATTCAACTCAGTTCCTTCTATGCCCAAGGTTAAACACGTACAAAATATTTACAGGATTAGGGATTTAGAGAACCACTGGATAGCTATAAAAATTGTTTTAGCACTTAGTAGAAAATGAGCTTTTGGAACAAGGTGGAAAAGGAACATTCTAGATAATGGCTTGCTTTTTTGAAATAAGAGGCAATAATTCCCAATATCGTTTTACAAGGCAACAATCGGATTTTTGAGAGCATGGGCTTGACATTCTAAATCTGCATCACAAAGCCTCATTGCTACAACTGACAATTTGCTTTTACTTCATTTCCATTCCTGTGTTTTTTAATGAGAAAAGATTCTTACTTTACTGAAATGGCTGCAATATAAAAACTAAAATGTTTAGCTATTAGAGTATGTTACCAGCCAGCCATTTCTTATCTTTTCATTTTTCCATGGAGCTGCAGTTTGATGGATGCAGAATCTTTCTCCTGGGACATTTCAGACATAACGGTGGAAAGAATTACTGATTTTTTTGAGGACTTCATAAGTACTTTGTGAATTCAGTTTTTAAATGGCGACCTACCCAAATCATCTGCTCCAGCTGCGACAAATGGCATCTTCACAGTCTAGTTAGGAACATTCAAAATTACGTGTGAAACCCATTATGATCAACCAACGTTTGAGCTGTAAAATTCATAAACTCATTTTCATTGCTTGCAATGAACAAATCTTCCATCAATCCATTACATTAAATGGATACAGCTCACATGGGAGACATTTTACTCACAAACAGTTGTGAGACAATACACACAGTACATAAGTTCATGAATGACTGAAAGGTATTTGTACCAATTCTAAAAAAATTAAATATCTGATAGCTTTCTGTAGACACAGACATTACACAGTCAGCTACAATTAAAACATACTTCTGTAGTAACGCTTAAAACAGACCCAAAACCCAACAGTCAAGTATCTAAGTCTCCCACCTAGCAACTCCTGGTCTGCAATAACAGATTGGATGAGCATTTCTTATGTGCTTCTCTGCAAAGACACCACAGCTCAAACAGCCTTCAGCTGAACTTCAAAGGCTGCTGAAGGGAAATTTCAGCAAAGCCAACTAAATTTGCACAGTGACAGGTGAGAAGCTTTCACACGATCCCCTTGCCGAGGTCCAGTTAATAAGTGTGGTAATCTCCATCTGGCCATTTTATATCATGGCAGATGCTTCTAAGCAATTGCTTTTTGTAGTTCCCCTTTGCAACCTTACACCAAAATACTGTAACCGCAGCAGTTATAATTTACACATGCTATTTTCCCAAAGAAAGTCTGCAAATAAACATTTAATTCAGATTAACCTTTTCCATTCCTTGTCCAATTTAGTTTAACACATTCAAAAGCTAAATTATAGATTAGTATACACAAACAGCCCAAAATCAGAGAAGGTATGAATAATAACTGAAGACATCTAGTAAAAGTTTTTAAGAAAGACAATTGCAAACTTTTAAGACTGTCAGTAATGATGCTGAGGACAGCAAGTGCTTCAAGATACAACCCTACCCTTCTTCAGCCATTAATCTCCTTCTCTTGGAGTTCATCAACCGTAGAAGATCCATCAGACACGGAGTGCTCAGAGGAAACACCCCGCTTCAATACAGCCAGTGAATAGATAGCTCAACCTGATCATCTCTTCCACTCTCAGTTATCTCTGCAGCAATCCTGCTTCTCCAGGTCACCTGGACAAATTCTAAGCTTGGTATATAATTTACAGAAAGTCATTCTACACTGTAACACTACTAAGCAGTTGTACTGCATACTGACTACATACTGTGTCCATAGCTGGGACTAATTAGATACAAAGATAAGTATTAATAGGTATTAATATGTTCACTGTTCCAGATGAGACACATACTAGGCAAACTGCCTGGTCATCAAATCCTGCTGGGGAAAGAACAGGACAATGACTTTCTTTAGGACAGGCTGGTCCTCTGGGTTGAAGAATCATTATTCTCATTCTCTGCTCTCTTCCTAAAAGGGAAGGGAACAGAGAATTCTTACTTTCTTATTAAAAATAAGTTTTATTTAATTTTCATGACAATTTTTTTCCTCTTGATTCTTGATCTGCTATCTGTGATATCTCTGAAATTACAATTAAAATTTTTCACTTCTCCTACTTCGTGAGGCTTCATCTCAAGTACTTTCTCACTCCTTGACAAGAATTTTCGCACTGTAGCTGACCAAATTTCACACAGCTGAGTGCACTAAAAAGCCTTGAATCTCAGCTGCACCCTAAGACCAAGGGTGGAGGAACTGGGAAGCTGACCTGCAAACCTTTATAAAAGGAAGCCTACAAGCTAGTCCAGATCTCTGAAATGTTTACATCCCTTCCTGGTATCACCTGTGACTTTAGCAGAACTTTCTCAGCATCACTAGCTTCTGTATCACAATGAATCAGAGTAATGAGACTTAAGATCTCAAGCTGGAAGGCACAACTGAAGCCCTGTTACTGACAGACACCACTCTTCACAACACAAAATTCAAAGCTTCCTGGAATAGCTCCATCTCAAAATGTTTGGTTTTATACACATGAGTGAAAAATCAATTATATTACTGTAACTGGAAGCCTCGATGAACAAAGATATCAGTAATCATCTCTAAACTTTTTCAAGATCAAATTAATTTTTATTAAAAGGAAATTCTTTCTCAGAAATCAGAAGTGCAATTATATTCGTAGGAAACAGAGCTATAGAATCATAGAATCATAGAATAACCAGGTTGGAAGAGACCCACTGGATCATCGAGTCCAACCATTCCTATCAAAAAAAAAGTTGTTCCAGCATCATTCTCCTCCTCCTATCTGTTTGCAATACCAGATGGAGATTTATGGGAGATGAAGGAATAGGGAGAGTAAAGAACAAGCTGAGGAGAAAGCAGGTAAAATTCAGTACGTTTTTTGATACCAATAACATAGTTGCCCACTGAGCAGCTTCCAGTAAACAACAATATAGCAGTAAAAATAGAATACAGTATAAAAGTAGGAAACGGGCATTGCTCCACATAACAACTTTGTTGTTGAGAAGAAACCTAATGTTTCAGAGGAGTGTTTCCCCTCAATGGAGTTGAATTCAAACTTCTAGAATACACAGACCACAGCTGTGAGCCTGATACAGCCAGAAGTATGCAATTAATCATCCCAGTAATAGCTGTATCATTGTATCTTCTTTACAGAGTTTATTAAGTTCTAAAAACTGGGGTCTAATGATATTTTAAATAATGCCAGTAATAAAACTTCTGTTTCATTTATATTAACCATAGGCTAAATTTTTTCCTCACTCAACGGTATAGCCATGATTCATGTTTCCAGTCTCTCAATTATTTCATAAATAAAAAGTAATGACTAATACACTCACTGACAGCAACTGCACCTCTAATATCTTGCTGTCTAGCCCAGCATTCTGGGACTCTCATCATTTCACACTCAGCATCTCTGACACCCAAGCTGACTTTCTGTGGCTTCAGAGGTGTGGGAAGCCAGGGGATGGATGGCTTGATGTGCACGCTGAACGTTCCCCAACACAAGGACACAGGCAACAAAACGATTCCCACCCAAGCCCAAGAAAAAAATTAACACAGCAGGTAGTGGAACCAAATCAGAACTAGCCATAGCCAATATGTGCTTTTGTGGGCCTTTCTCCATCAAAGCATCAAGTTCATATTCATCTTAAGACACAGTCAAAAGTAATCATGATGCTTTGCTTGGAGTTCATAATACGTAAAACAAGGCTTTAGGACATTTTCCCCCAGGCTACCTGCCAAAGCTCCCTGCACAATTGTGGAAAGGATTAGGCCCACCAGAGTGGATCCAAAGAAAACTGTGAAACTGGTTTCTTGTGTAGCCAGGAGGAGTTCCAGGAAAGAGCCTCCAGAAAACCTCCCCCCACGTGGGCTGGATAATAAAATCCATTCAAAGGAGAAGAATTCCTAGGAACTGATGGTATTAAGAGCTCAAAGACTCAGACTTTTGGAGAACAGAATAAGGAGATGCAGCCAGATCCATCTCCTTTCAGACAACCCCAGTCTCTTCTCCAACACTGTTACCAAGAACGGGGCACGACCGGGAGGGCTGTGTCAGGGCTCCGTGCAGGCAGCGACTGTGAAGGAATAAATCGTGTTGAGAAAGCAGAGATTGTCACACACTGAGGAGGGTAAGAGGAACAGGACATGCAGGGGGTGAAGACAGAGGTGATTGCTGCTCTGAGGAGAACAGCACACGAGGTGCATACTTCTTTTACATAGACTCAGTTTTCTGTCAGACATCAGCTTTGGTGAATTCTCCCGGAAGCTGCCCTGAATCAAATTCCAGGACACATCAGTAATGTCCTGCACTTGATGCAGCCAAGGTCCCTTGGACCCATGCCCTGAAGTTACTCCACATGTTATATATCAAGTTTCATAACCTGGAGTAGAAATAGTGCTACTTTTTCTGTGTCTAATCAAACAAATGGGCTCCAGAAACAACAGTCTCCAGAAACGGATCTAACACAGAGTGGCCTCGAGTCTGATCAATAAACCTGTGAGAGGAGTAAATCAAACAATGCAGACAAACATCTGCAGGGTTATGAAGAACGTACCTAGATTCCACCTCAGTCCCATCTTAGGATGGCAAACCTCTGTGGGGACTCATCTGCACTCCCCAACAGACCATAACATATGCACGATATTCCCCAGCACCAACTGGCTCAGCAGTCCAGCTTCTTCCAGAAAAAAAATATCCTTCACTCGGTGGCATGAAAAATGCTACACACGTTTGTCTTCCCTCCAAATCAATACACCGTAGACCTAGGTAGCACGCAAACCTCGTCTAGATGTGTGAAAATATTAGGTATTTGAGACAACATTGTATTTGTGTCCTATACGGTGCTTTACAAAAACACTGGTTTACGCATTGTCTTTCAGCAGAGCTTAGATATAAGCTGTACTGCAGCAAGACAACGTGCATAATAGCTTGGGTCCAATTCCCAATGAAATTACCAGAAATATGATTGTACTTCTGAAAAAAGTGGAATCAGAGTCACTATTTTAAACTGAAAGCATCTAAGGGAAAACTTCCCAGAAGTGCTATACTGCACCTTAAAGTTTTCATGTGCAGACATACACCATACTTGTGAAATGGGCCTCTTACAGCTTCTTGGAGCTAAACCCAGGCTCCTTCGGGCACCAGACAGCATAGCAGCGCCCTCCCTCTCATTATACCTCTTGGACCACCTCAAGTTCCAGCAGTGTTGACCTTCTCAGATTATGATATGGTGCCTAAAAAAATGCATCAGTCTACCTTGTTCCAGGAAATCAGGGGTTGCCCCATTTAATGACTCAACATTTTGGCTAAACTACTCTTCCCCAGACAACTTTAAGCTTTCCCTGCCACTCAGATGTATTTATCCCCTATGATAGCATCTGAGTTTTACAGCAGGAATGTTGCAACATCACTGAGGTCACAGCTGATAGAAACCCCTGCTTGCTCCTTGAAATCCTCTATGCTGGCTTCAAGCAGAAGTTCAGAAATGGACTTTTAAGTCCAGAAATTTATTTTAATTATGGCTTTAAAATTATTTTTAAAATGCAGAGGTTGTTATTGAAAAGTTACTTCTCAAGAATAACTTGTCTACCCTCACGCGGCACCGTATTTTCTTTGCAAAGCAGACCTCAAGATTAGAGAAGCAATGCGGTTAGAATCTATTCTGGAGAAGGAGCAGAGGAGGCTTTACTAAGTCTTTTTGCTAAGATAAGAAAACTAAATAAATAAATGGAAAATTCTCAGCACTGTAACTTTAATTTACCTTGCCCAGAGGTACTGACAGAAACCAGCTACCTTTATTATGAAACTCACTACGCAGTGATGTGAAAACAGTATTTAACAACTGTTCTGGTAATGCAGTGATAGAGAGCCAGTTCAATTATTCTTTAATTGATGTGTTTGCTAAACTTTGAATTTTACAGTGTTCTCTATTTTCTGCTGTCTTTATTAGCTCAGCTGAATTCATTTTACCATCACTTGTTAGAAATTTCTTATGACTCATCTTATGCATCTGTCATTGCAAATTGTCCCTGTGCTTGGTGAGAATCCTGCAGTGTGGCCAGTCTGTCTTTTACAATTCAAAGTTATGTTTGGTCAGAGCATTTAATGTGAACTTAATTTTCATATTTTCTTAGGATGTTCGCAAAGCAATTATTGTGCTTACCTTATCACAGCTTGATATCTAAGAAGTTGGTTCAGTTCTGTGGATCAAACATTTTCTGACTGTGCAAAATGAGAATGGCTTGGAGCAGTGAGACAAACCTTAGAGAAGCACAGTAGAAAAAGTCAGAAGAAAATTATCCTAAATCATCATTACAACAAATAAAACCTTTTTTTTTGCCATTGGGACAGTCTAACAAGGACTTATTAACAAGGACTGCAGTAGCCAAGACTCAGACTGAGCTGCAGAGCAGTGTCACTCTAGGCTGGCTTAAGTAAGGCTGGAAATTCAAATACCCTTTTTACAGCACCAGTCATGGCTCCACAGGTAAATGGATGAAGAAAGTTTGAATCTGAAACACCCAAAAGTCACGGGAGAACTTTCTTAGCAAAATCCCCAATCAAATTGCAAAAAATAGCATATCTCTCCTATTTATGAGCATCTGAATTTGCACATTTCTGTAGGGTAGGTATAATGTAGCTGACATTTATTGTGCTGAAGTAAAAGATAAGCACATGGACATATTTTTGTAAATATGGCTTGCATTTTGAATATAGAGTATCCATTTCTCTTTGGTAACTTCACAGATGTCTGCCCTTAACCACTGGAGATGAAGGATTGGCACCATTATTTTTCAGAAACATCATTAGAACCTTAATTACATCGGTTGTTCAAAGATTTTGCTGTTCTACATCTGAGCCAAAACGACAGGATCTCAAGCAGTCAGGCACTTCCTAATATCTTTCTGCTATAACAACTGAACTACTGCCATTTACACCACAGGAAACATCACTTCCTGCAAGACCGTTCTTCAAAGCATTTAATTTCACCCCAAGACTATTTAATTTGCGAGCTTTCACTTAATCACAGTTCATGGCAAAAGGATAAAAGATAAATCCTAAAATACAGCTAAAGTCCTGGGGGATTAGGAGATGTTTTGCAGATGTGTAGATGGTCTGTTCAAAATCAGCTGATTAAGTCGATGCAGTTTCACACGGACACTAGAAGAAGACTCTTTTAATTGATGCACTCTTCTTTCTATCTGGGGAAACAAGCACCCCACCATGTTTAACAGTGTCACTTCAAAGAAATTCAAATAGTTGAACCACAGAGGGCTGGCACTTACAAAACCATATGGAAATACAAATACATGTTTTGCAGAGCAGCATTGCAGTGCTAACCACTCACTAAGGGGTGAACAAATCTTTCTTTCTTCTCCCTCTAAAATGCAAACATTCTTTTCCATTTAAAAAGAGTCATGGGGAAAAAAAACTGAAAAAATCCTCCATTTAAGAAAGGGAAATATATTTTTTTTTATCATCAGTACATCAGCAGACATCAGCAGATAGTTTTTGTGAGCTGTCATGAGCAGGTAGCTCCTCTCATGATGATTTGGAAATGCCAAAACAGAATCCTAGATCCAACAAGAATAGATAGGAAACCAGAGGTAGCTGAATATCTGCTCTTCTACTGCAGACTAGGTTTCCAAAGGATCTCAGGAAAGGTTTTTCCCTTGTGATTACCCTTTCTTCAAGTTATTATGTGGCTGAAAAAAATTAAAGCAGAAAACTTGCCCCATTCTTCATTCTCAGAAACCTCACATATAAAATTTAATGAAAAAAAAAATTAATCACCTACTACATTTCACATTCTGATCTGTTTTTTCTTAACAGAAAGTAAAAGGCACACACTGCTGCTGTCAGGGACAAAGGAAGCTCTCAGTAATAACCGTGCATGGTATTACATCCAAGGATTAGGCTATTTGAGGCTTTATCAGGAAACTACACAATAATTAATTGGCCACAAGACCGAGTTTTGAACAGAGCTGGGGTCATGTTACAAGAAGGAAAGCAGAGTTGGTTACTGCTCCAGAGAGCTCTTAAGTCAGTAGGAGACTTTAGATCCTTATTCCTTTAACATAAAACTGATTTCCCACAAGCTGTATATAACGACTCTTCTGTGAAATTAGTGGTCAGACAGTACTTATACGTCACACTGATACTTTCCAGATGTAGGCTTCAATATTCTCAAGAATTAAAAAAAAAAGCCCAGCTAATTCAGGGGATCCTCAAAGTAAACCTCAGTGCCTCAGTTAATTTTCTAATGCCGTATTCCTTTTGGCAATGCTAACTTAAACTCATAAACAATAGGGTTGTATCCCAGAGAATGCAGCAAGCCCTCAACCACAACTGAAAGCAATAGGAGAAGAGCATGCTGAGCACCTGGCAGGAGAAGTCCTTAATTAGCACCATTTGGAAAGCCGTAGTATGAGGTCACTCACTCTTGGCTCTTCAGAAAGAATATGAAGTGGTCCAGAACAGCCAATGTACCCAAATCAAACACATGTGTTGGCTTGTACCATTACCCTGCTGATTTAAATAAAAAGGGTAAGCATTTATTCTTGAAACCATCCTAGAAATATCCTGTGTTTTAGTTATAATGTGTGTTTTCCCGTTAGTACGGATTCAATGCAAATATGTTTGCATAGAATATTCTATGCAAATTGTGTTTGGTTGTAATGATTAGAACCATAGTAAAAACTGATGCATCTTAAAGATCCCAGAAAGAGGCTCCACAGTCATATTCAGAGCGGGTTTTGGTTGTATTTTGTTTGGTGATGGGGTTTTTTTTTTAAAAAAAAAAAAAAATCAATAACCAAATATAGCATGATTTCAGTTCCAAACAGGAATGCTGTTGTCATTGAATCCAGTCTGGGAACGTACTCTTAATAAAAATACTTTCAACCTTATGCATCAATTCCTTACTCTCTAACTCAGTGACATTGACTCCATCAGCTACTGCAAAGGCAAGAGTAAGGCAGGACTCTAAACATCAGCATCATCTTCTTGGCAATCTCAATACTTCTTCATTGACTTACTAGCATGAGCAAGTCACAGACCTACCTAAGAGTCAGCTAAATACTGTACATCCTAGGAGACAGCACTGACAAACTAGATTTAATTCTGAAAACTATTTAAGGATGAGGAAAAGGGGGAGAATGGTACTTATTAAAACTGATATCACGGAAGAAAACAGTTACCAAATCTATAAAGTGATCTTACTGGGGAAGCAAGGACACCCTGTACTCACTGATCTCTTCCACGGGAGGATTATATAGGAAACAGAGTAAATAAGTGGTTTATAAGAATTCTTCACATTAGTCTTGAAGTAAAAGGAAAAAAAACACAGATAGTGGAGGAGCTGTGAGTGGTAGAGAAGTTTTGTGTGTTACAGTTATGCTGCTGGACAACCATGACTCATCCAGGATCCTCTAGGCTATTTACTGAGCAATCCTTTAACTGCTCCTAATTTTCGTCTTGCAAATAAAATATTTTCCTATATAAAACAGAGAGGTAATTGTGCTTAGTATTGAAACGACTAATACACTCACTTTCCAGCTGGTTCTGCGTTTTAATTATGGGACCCACATGAACCTGACACCACTGTCATGGTAGAGTTCTGTCAGCCTCCCCGGATTGTTTCCACCCTCATAGAGATAGTATTCTCCTCTCTCCTTTTGGATTAGCTTCCAGATCAAACCTAAGCAGCCTTTATTTGTTTAAGTGAGATGTCTTTTACCAGTGTATCTCTTTTCCTAATTGGCTTTCTAGTTATACAACATATTTGATCATAGAGCGTATAAACTGTGGTTTAAAACATCCCAACGACTTTAACCAAGCTGAACTTTGTGAGAACTCTTTGATAAGTTCACTTATATTTTTATTGACAAGGTAGCTATTGATCAGTCTTGAGTGGGAGAATGCTCAGAGCTCTAGCAAGAATGAAAAGGTGTTGCACAACAGTGTTGTTGTAAAGTAGAACAGCCCACAGAACCACTGAACCAAGTCCCAAGTGACTTGGAAGTTTGTAAGGATATAAAATCAAAAACATCAGTAAAATCAATGTCAAAATAAGCCTCCAAAGCCTGGAGGCTTAAAAAAAACACAACTAAAACACAACAAAAAGTGTCAAAAGAGAGAATACCTTAGAAAGCACAGGACAGGGTTTTTCTCTCAGATGAGTGTAGATACAAAATACATGCCCTGAAACCTGTAGGTGGGTGTAAATCAGACAGTTCTTGTCTCCAAAGCAAAAAGCAAGAAGAAGGGAATGAAAAAGCTCTACAGGGTTTTACCTAACAGAATCAGGTGGCAGAATCACATCTTGAATTTTCTGCTTCATTTGAATCATCTTCTACATAGTTTGAGAGAAAACACATTAGAGATTTAACATAACAGGAAAAAAAATAATATTATTGCATGAAAGCCACAGAAGAGAAAGAATTCAAAGCACAAGTTAAAATTAAATTAATTAGCAAAAAATTATAACATTCAAACCTTTTTTCATGTAATTCTTGATTCTGTAAATAATTTTTTTCACTTGGTTATGGTGGTGAGTTGACCCAGGCTGGATGCCAGGTGCCCACCAAAGCTGCTCTATCGCTTTCTCTCCTCAGCTGGACAGGGGAGAGAAAATATAACAAAGAGCTCGTGGGTTGAGATAATTACAGGTTGAGATCACTCAGCAATTACCATCACAGGAAAAAAATCGCAGCTTGGGGAAAATTAATTTAACTTATTACCAGAGATGCTGCAACCATCGCTGATGGGCTTGGCCTTGGATTAGCAGCAGGTCCATCTAGGAACCGTCTGGCTTTGTCTCCATCTGATATAGGGGAAGCTTCTAGTATAGAAGCTGCTTCCATAGCCCCCTCTGCTACCAAAACCTTGCCCTGCAAACCCAATACAATTGCAGCTACACAAGGTTAGTACAGAGGCAAAACTCAAACAGATGCATCTTTTAACACATTCATAACACTTTGAAAACCACGTACTTCAAAAGAAGGACATTTTTGTCAGGAGCTGCCAGGTAAGGCAGAAGTTATAGCAAACAGCACTGGCAAAAAATTATCCATAACCTAAGTGGAAAGGAAAGTAACACTTTCAGCTGCTGAAGTGTGAAATAATCCTGTGACTTCATATTTAATTTCCATCTACTGACCTTTTCCTATGAAGGGAATACGATCCACTTTCTCTTTATCTCAGGAACTATCTTCAGACAGTCTATTTTTAGTGTCTGTCTTGTAGACATCTTTTCTGACTGGAATAATTCCATTAGAAAGGACATTCAGCTTATAGCCAGGAAACCAAGACATTACTCCTTAACTTCAGTTTGGTCTTGGCAAATATTGAAAACTTGACAGTTTCAGTTATCCAGCTGTAAAAAAGATTTAAATTTTTGTGCCATAGAGGAGAAATGCAAGACTATGATTGTGCATATCAATTTATATCTGCTAAAAATAGGATTAGAACCTCTCCTCTGAGCAAAGTAGCTTGTTTCTCCTACCAGTTGAAAGGACCATTACCTTCTCTCCACCAATCCTCTTTCCCTCCTTTATCTCTTCATCACCTGCAAGTCTCTTCCTTTCTCAGTTTTGCTCATTCTTCTGCCCTCCTTTCTATAATAAGTGGACTGTGATGAAGATGTTGTCTTGTAAGACAGGAAAAGGAAGGTGTCTGCTGGGAATAATCGAGTCCTTATCTTCATGCATAGTTGTTGTGTCCTCAGTTTTCATCTGAAAATTATTTTGTCTGAAAACTCGATCACCTTCACTGGGTGCTGGTGATGTTTGTTCCTTCCTCCAGAGTAGGAGTAATGCTCTTCAAAATTTTCAAACAATCTCACGAAACAGCTAGGAACCTGTCATGTTTCATAACACAAAAGAAATGTATTTTAACTAACTATAGGGGAATCTCTGCTTAAGGTGCTTGGAGAGAGCCTTCCTAGGATAAATAGAAGGGTTTGAGTAGCATCAACAAACTGACCTTTACAATCATATTTAGAAAACAAGACAGCTTTTTAAACAAATTCAGTTTAGCTACACTGTTATTTATTTAGCTGTATAATCTTGCAATACTGCACTGTATCCACTAGAATTGTCTAAATATTTTCAGATATAATGCATTTACAGATGAATGTCCACTGTACGGTAGTTTTGCACTAACACCTTATTGACATAAATCAGATTTATTTTTTTTAAATAAAATTTTCAAATTTCAGACCACTTTTCTATAAAAGAGCTGCAAAGCAAAGCAATTTCTCCTCTTATGCAAATCATCTGACACAACTCAGGCTCTCCCCTAAGTATCTTCAGGTCACCTTTCACAGCCCATTCTGCCTAAGTCTCTTTGAGATCATCCATTGTTATTAATGTGTCCAGCAATACACTGGACAGTCAGTAGACTTTCTATTGAAAAAATATCACTGAAGTTCATTTTACTCTCAAAACATTATATGATACCTCTTTGCCTTCAGCCTCAGGCACAAAGCAGTTGGGGGAAGACACAAAAGTGAAGCTTTTCAGCACAGTGTAAGAATTTGCAGTTTGGTATTTCTTGTTCACACAGATTTTCTCTTGTCACTGTAAAATGAGCAGGTGCCAGTCAAGAGAGCAATTCTCCAGAAGTCATGATTAATAACATAATAACTGTTAATAACATATTAATAACATAATAACTGTTTCAGCTCTTCTCCCAACCTGGAACTGAGACAGTTCCAAAACACTTGAACAGAGCACTCATATTCCCACTTCATCCTCACTGGCTATCTAAACAAACTGAAGTATTTTAGTATAACTCATGAAATAGTAACTCTTTCCCTTATCCAGTCCCAGTTTGAAAGAATCTCTCTCAAGCAACAACTATAAAAGCAGCAGATACCATTATTAGGTATTAACTGACACGTACAACAACTTGAATATTTCCTTGCATTCACCAATAATACTTCCCTTGATAATGCCAAGAAAGACTTTTGCTTTTTCATGGCTGTATTGCATTCTTAGTTGAGTCACTTTGTGAGTGAGGAATAGTCAAGTTTTCCTTTTCTTCTGGCATGAGCATTGTCCGTCTGTTCCCACTTTATAGAAGACAGTCAAGTACGCAAACTTTTGCTTTGCTCTATTAGATTTCTTTCTGTCTTTATCATCTCCATGCTAAAGGACAGCCAGTTCTTCCTTCATAAGATTAGTACTCTCTTAGACATCTTTTATCTCTTTCTGAGATCTCTTCGCTTTCAAAAACAATTTTAGAACATGCATTAAATAAACAGAAATGTGCCAGCAGTTGTCCTAGGTACCTTCTACCCTTCTGGACCATGGATCATATCCTTGCTATATCTTAGGTTTAGTTTGAGTGGATTCATTTGAGAAACAGCAGATGTGCACCTTAGCACACCAGTTTTTCCTGTGTACTGGGGAAGAGATGGAATCTCGGTGCCTTTCCTGTAGATGAGCCTAAGGTTAGGCTTGGGAGAAAGAGTGTATGGAGATAGAGAGTACAGTTCAAAGCAAACTGAGGGATGATGTTGCTGTCTTCTCTGCGAAGGATTTGATGCCTCCACAGAACATGGTCCTCAGTCTGTAAATCAGCTTAAGTTCGGGTGGAAAAAAAAATTAAACTCCAGAGCTACGTTTGTAATTGGGGATGGAAATGTGCTGCAAGATGAAACCGAGCAGCAAAATTAATTCTGCAGAAAGAGGCTGTCTTTTGAATGCAATAGCTCTGTCTATTAAATTTATACGTCTGTTCCAGCTGCAGCAGCATCTGCACCCTTATTTTTGTCTGTCTCAACAACTGCATTCACCCTTTCGGCAAGGCTAACGTAACTACCCCATCTTTATGAATTATGGCAATGACTAAGTATTAAGACCCTTAGTCACATCCTATGTGGATTGAAACAATGCAGTTTACTTGGGCGTAAAGCCATCAATGTTAGCAAACTATCTTCTACAGGACATTGCAGCTGCTCTCCTCAACAACTGAAGCAACAGCAAACTGTTCTTTACAGTCTTACACTCATTTGTTACAGAGCAGAGAGACGAATTCTAGACCTGAGCTCCAGGCACTAAGTGCAATTAAAAGATCATTGAAGATATTTGAATAGTGTTATTCCAGCTCTTCATTTTAAGACGTTCCTTAGAAATAAATTACCCTTTCCTAAGGCCAGTACACACCTGGACCCAAAAGCTGTCTCAAACCTCATCATTCTTTATTTCAGAGCAAAGTACACATCTCCAAATCATATTCTCTAAAGAACAATCAGGAAAACTTATATTAAAAAAACTATATTATCCCTCAAGGGCATGGTGGGAGAGAAAGAAAAAAACTATGCAGCAGCTTAGCCATTTCAACTCACAAGTATTTGGTTAGAGTAGACACCTAATTAGTTACACAGCTAAAATGAGTCAAAAGGATGTAGCCAAATTTAATTGCATCTGAACAAAATTAGCTTCAGCTTTATAAATGACAATGATCCAGTCCAAAAGCCAATATGGAAATATTCCGACTCACTTCAGTCAACTTAACTTGTCCCTGGAATTCTCTTCCATGGTTTGTAAGTGAGTGGAAAAGGAAAATAGGTGAATAAAAATCATATGATTGTCCTAAGCAGACTTCCAAGTCAAAATAAAAAGCTGTCTGTAATTAAAGAAAAGCAACAGATAAACTGGAACTTTTTGGGGAGTCTGAAGGCTCCAAAATAGCAGGACAAAAATTCCTGGGGCATTAGAGTAAGAACAACCCAAACAGATGTAGGGAAACCATTCTTTCTGGACCAAGAATACTAGACAGCGTTTCTAAACCTGTCCAAGTCCTTTTCTCATAGGTCTCCTGGTGCAGGCTAGTTTTGGTTTGGTTTTGGTTTTCAGCTGTTGGCAGATTAAGGAAAAGCTTTCTCTTAGTGTATTTTATTGAGGAAATATTGAACTATTATTCTTAACACTCTGACTTATGGTATTTTAGAAACAGATGAGTAAAAAATCTTAGTTCACACTACAAAAGTGCAGAGTAATAAAACTGTGCAGAAGTTCTGGGATACGGTTCTCATGAAGCCACTTGCTTCCAGAAGCAACTCAACCACAGCGATGTGCTGAACAGATTTGTGTCTTGCGTGACACAGGTTAAACCAGCCCCGTTCCCCTTCTCAAACTTCCACATCTGAAATTACTACCACAGCTTCCAAACAACTCAGGCAAGGAAGTACCCAAATGTTTTGTTTGGACCCAGCAACTGTAAGGTCTGAAAGTTTCAAATATCCTGCAGGCTCTCCCCTAGCAGTCACGTAAACCTTAATTAAAAATAGACACACAGCAATTTATCCAACTGACCAGTCAGACATGTTAGTTTGCATTTAGTCTTCAGAACATGTTTGTTAAACAGAAACATCAAGTCAGAAATTAGCCAAGAACATTGGAAAGAAACCAGCAAACATGTAGTATATTCTGTGAAAGAGGACAATATAGACACAAGAATGTTATGCTGGATGTTATTGTAACTTAGTTGTTCTTTACCTCAGTTCAGTTTGCTGGAAAGAACCCTGAATTTCATTCAGGAGAAACATCTGTTGTACCATCATTATCTTCCTTGCTAGGTGACAACCGCAGATGAGCTACACACAGAGGGAAAACAGCATTTCTGAGGTTGCAAAGCCAAATTCTCAAAAATTAAGAAACGCCAGATCTCAGGTTGCCTAATGCAGCTTCTTTATTACGATACAAACTTCAACCATGCAATTGCATTTTTTCCCCAGACTTCCTGCACCCTGCAGAGGATGGACAAGCCTTCTGTCAGAATGTCTTCAATATTCTATCTAATACATAATTTTTCCAACATCTTACATCATGATTTTACTCGACTATAAGGCTTTCAAATGTTTCATGAAATAACCTTTCTGCACTCCAAAATGAGAGATGTCATTTTACACCAGATGTATTAAGAAAGGAAAGCAGAGAGGTTAAACAGCAAGTCAGACATGCAAAGTGATTTCACTCATAATAAATAGGAATTTTAGCAACTAAATAAATAGGAATTTAAGCAAGTAAAGATGGGAACTCAAAATTAAATTAAGAAATTATTTATTAAAAAACAACAAAAATTAAAAAAAACCCTCACCAGAGTATTTGGCAACTTAAAAAATGGAAGTTGAAATCTATGCTGTTACTTAAAGTGATTTATTCTAGCACATTTCTGGCAGAGAAACCGTGCTATCTTGTTTCTAAGAGAGATGTATAAAAGCTGCCTGCTCAGTGTGATTCAGTGCACAGAAGTAACATCGCTAGTTTTGTCTGTGGCTTGTGTCTGAGTCCTGCTTCCCCTCTGTTTTGCCAGAAAATGACAGGTCTGAAGTATCAGGCAAGTCTAACAAGTGTTTTTCAGGCAGACCAAATGCCCCACAACAGAAAAAAAACCACAAATGGCTCTTTAGTTGAGATTTTGAATTTCCTTTCTTTCTTTTTCCAATGGTCAAATGTAGCCAAATGTGGAACAAAGCTTTGTGCCACCAACATTTAAATCTCTGAAGCCTTTAAAGACAAAGCCCAGTGAGGCAGAAAGGGAGTCAACATTAGCCATTTGTTGATCTGGGGCTTCAGGCTGAGGACAGCCCAGCTGAGCAAATGCTTCAGAAAGTGGAGCCAGAGTGAGTGAGGATGAAGCACCAACACATTTATCTCCAAAAAAGCACATTAGAACCTGTCTCCATCCATCATTTTGAGATTCATCTTATTTGTCACTTGAAAAAAGCCTAGCAAAAGCAATTAAATATTATGTTAAGCATTTACGGTGAATAAATAAGCCTTCAGGAAGTTATGCCACCTGCCAAGTCCTGATCTCTTCACTGGTCACGCAAGGTGAAGCAATAAAAGAAGCTGGTGGAAAGGAAAACAGCTTATTCTCCTGTCACAGTAGAGTCTCCCAAGGTAACAGTATCTGAATTCTTGCTTTCAGTTCTAAAAGCTTATATATCAGCTTTATATCTTTCAGCTTTATATTTTATCACTAAATCAGCGAAATGGAATAAAGCAAGAAAAATAATGGGGAAGTTATAATTTGAAGTATACCAGACAATATTTGAGGGGTATGCTCTGTTCTGGCAGGAATAAAACCAGAGGCAGTCCTGCCACTGCAGCTCTGCATGCATAGGGGAAAAAATAAATGAGAAAAATGTCTTCTCCTGTTCTAAACATTCATCAGCTCTGTTGGTTACTGATCTGTTATTGACTGATCGGTTTGCTGACTGTAAGCAAGAGCCAAAGGGGACTGGAAGGATGCTGCAGCACTGTGCCTGCACACAGCAAGCGATCTGCTTCTCAGTCAAAAGATCTCAGGCAGAAGAACAGGCTGCTGACAGCCTTTTCTGAAGTATGGTGGGTTGTAACAACCACAGCTCCAGAGGGATTGAAAATATCCACTAAAGCTGGAGGATGCTAAAGGGCTGTTGCACAAAGCATTCTCAAAGCATTCAGGTCCCACCATGTCTACCAAGCTACTGAAACTATGGGACTACGACCAGCCTAGATAGCAGAGGTCACACTTGTTTCTCAAGGCTGCCATATATAAGTGATAATAAAGCATCTTCAGCCTAATATTAACTATACTAATAAGCACCTTGGCAAAAGAAGAGGCTAGCCTAGCCTTTATTCTGCAGAGCTCCTCCCCATCCATACAACAAATTCTGCAATATCTCTCAACTGCCTTATGCTAAAGAATCATAGAATCATAGAATAACCAGGTTGGAAGAGACCCACCGGATCATCGAGTCCAACCATTCCTATCAAACACTAAACCATGTCCCTCAGCACCTCATCCACCCATCCCTTAAACACCTCCAGGGAAGGTGACACAACCCCCTCCCTGGGCAGCCTGTTCCAGTGACCAATGACCCTTTCTGTGAAGAATTTTTTCCTAATGTCCAGCCTAAACCTCCCCTGGCGGAGCTTGAGGCCATTCCCTCTCGTCCTGTCCCCTGTCACTTGGGAGAAGAGCCCAGCTCCCTCCTCTCTACAACCTCCTTTCAGGTAGTTGTAGAGAGCAATGAGGTCTCCCCTCAGCCTCCTCTTCTCCAGGCTAAACACCCCCAGCTCTCTCAGCCGTTCCTCATAAGGCCTGTTCTCCAGCCCCTTCACCAGCTTCGTTGCTCTTCTCTGGACTCACTCCAGAGCCTCAACATCCTTCTTGTGGTGAGGGGCCCAGAACTGACCCCAGGATTCGAGGAGCGGTCTCCCCAGGGCCGAGTCCAGAGGGAGAATGACCTCCCTGGACCTGCTGGTCACGCCGTTTCTGATCCAAGCCAAGATGCCATTGGCCTTCTTGGCCACCTGGGCCACTGCTGGCTCATGCTCAGTCGCTGTTAACCAACACCCCCAGGTCCCTCTCCTCCAGGCAGCTTTCCAGCCAGACTTCTCCTAGTCTGTAGCTGCACAGGGTTGTTGTGGCCCAAGTGCAGGACCCGACATTTGGCCTTGTTAAACCTCATGCCATTGGACTCAGCCCAGCGGTCCAGCCTGTTCAGATCCCTTTGCAGAGCCTCCCTAGCAGTGGAAGAAGTGGAAGATAATTTCCTGAGGGTCGCACATCTCATGTGGAAGTCACAATCTACGCAGCCTTCTGAAGAGGGGGAGCCAGTGCCAAGGGGCAGCTGGCAGGACAAGCCAGCAGCACTTAACTCCTCCAGGAGTGGGAGTGAAACACAAAACTAACACAGAGAGCCAAACGGAGAGCTTGGGTCTTCCACTAAATGTGTTAATCTCATGATAATGATTTCTTACTGGTTCTGTATGAGTAAAGACAGACATGAAAAGAAAATAGCCTGCCAGGTCACACTTACACAGACAGCACAGCTGGTCAGTCCATACTGTTTAGAGGGCTAGATGTGACAACCATTTAGCTTGACTAATTAGCAATGAGGTCTTACCCGAGCAATGAGTTGGGGATTTACACACACTTGCGCTTCCTTGGAAGAGTTTCAAAAGTTTGTCTACATGAAATGAGATGACGACCACCAATGCAGCGATGAAGATTTTCATTTTTTTCTGGTAGCAAAAATAATTTAAAACCAATGAAGCAATGAACAAAAATATAGTGGATTTGCCAAGCCTCTGCTGAAAAATAAGAAACCCACTGACAAAAATCCCATTCAAGTAAGGGCCATTTAATGAGGACAAGAGGACCTTCAGAGACCCTCAATTTTACATCCTTCAATTTATATCCCTCCATTTAGAAATGTTCTTCTTGCCAGTTGCAGTGAGTCAGCCTATCGACCTCTCCATGTCACTTTAATTATTTATATTGTAAATAATTTTTTTCTTTCCTCTTCAGATGTTACTCAAGGAAAGTATATTTGCACACCTAACTAAATAGGAAGGTCTGATTTATGGATTTTATGGCTACATGAATATGTAGCATTATTAGAAGATGGAACTGAGAAAGTTAAGAGAAGCAGCGCTGTAATCAGACCGAGGAAGTTTCAGAGATAAAAGCAAGGCCACTTCCTTTATAACAGCAAATTTTATGCTACATTTAAAGGATGTGAAGCTATTGCCAAACAGCCAAAATAGAATGTTTATGCATGTGAATCACCCATTTCAGAACATAATTCCTACTTACCTTGAAATGGAAAGAATGGAAAATGTAAACAAATAAGGGCATGTGGCTTCCTGGTGTTGGTCCATAACATGCAACACGTTGGCAGTCAAAGACATGACAAGGCACAGGGACACAGAATTTAACATCATCTAAGAGAACTAAATATCAAACAGAGGGTACAGAGTCTGTCGGCTACAACCACTTAGGAGAACACGCGTCCGTAACACGAGGCTTCTGTCCCAGTATAATGGGACAACAAAAAACTCTCTTGCTCTGCAAGAGAATGGGTTGTTGTTCAGAGGGAAGGAAAGGCTGTTGTATTACTCAGAAGAGATGGAATAATAGCTGGTGGAGGGCTCTTTTAAAGACGACACCTCTACAGGTGTTTTTAAGAATTATGGAAGTCGCCCTGAGACTATTTCTGCTTTTACACAGTGGAGCAAAAAATGTTGTTCAGCCTGGTCTCAGAAACTACCCGCACAGCAGGAGTAGCTGGTTCATAACACATTTCCTCTGACACTGCTTGGATGTTTTTTAGTTATTGTTTTATCTACTGGGTATCTAATCTGAAATTTCTAAACAGACCTAGGAGACAAGTCAGGACTCCCACCTTCCTTTGTCAACAGCTCTAGTCACTGGTGAACTAAACTCTCCTTTCTTTTCCTTAAATGCTAAGAAAAAGATTAATTCAACAATTTCTTCTTTATAAAACAAGTCACCTTCTAACATAAAGAAATTCTTAAGAAAAAAAGAAGCCACTCAAACATACATTGAGAGTAACTTTAAGAGACTCTACTTCATTTTTTTTTCAGACTTATGTCTGCAGCTCCTTGATGCACCAGGATGAGGTGTTTCACTCTTTTCTAATTTTTTTCCACTGTTAACTTTCCCTAAATTATGCTTAATTCCACTTGAAAATTAATTTTCAGTGCCTTCGTGTCAAAGGTGGTGACTTTCTCAAAAAGAGAACTTTAAGAAATCACGCATATGTTGCTGGAAGGCTTCTTTTAATGTTTAACAGCTTCTACTAAATTCACCTCTAGCTGCTGTGTTTTTCATAACAGCATTTGTTTTCCCTTGGAATTAGCTTAAGTGAAATCAGCAAATATGAAATATCTCAAACTAAACCACACGTGTGACAATCACACTTACCAAGGAAAGGACCAAATGCAGATCCTGCAGTCTGGAGCCACTAAAACAGTGACTCAGATGTGCTGATCCGGTCTATTTGCAGAACATCTTGCTTTCTAAAATTAGTGATGTTCCATCCACATTTCAGATTGTATGCCTCCTTAATGAGCTGAGGCAATCATTTCTAATCAGCGTAAAACTTGCTAAAATAGATCAGGAACCGCTTTTTCATTCTTACTGCCACATAATCACCTTAAAATACATGTGCAACATTAAAACCCCTTATTATCCATTGGATTTATTAATAATTAAAATAAATTCAATATATTTCTAGAAATCTGTTAGGATTCCTGCTGCTTTTCATTATGAAAACTAGAGTCACAGTTTGAAGAAGGTTCAAAAAATTCATATTAAAACTTACATGCCTTGTGTCTGCCAAATAAACTACTTAATAAACTAGAGTAAGAACTCCCAGAGACCGTTTTCAAACCATTCCATGATTCTATGATGTTCTATGATTTTAAGTATCTATCTTATGAGTATTTTTAACCAGGAATTAACTTGTTTTAAATGACATTTCTCCAATTATGTTGTAACTGCCTCTTTTCTGCATTTACCGTGGTCAGTAGCTTGTCACAGGAATAGCTGACAGACCAGCAGTTACCATTACTCAGAAATCACCTATATGAAGCCACATTTGTGTTGCCCCGAGTCAAGGTGCAATAACCTCACTGACGTGGGTATTTAGAATTGCAGAATGAATCTAGTAATTGCCTTTTATGTTATATATTGGCTCAAGATATATGAGCACCATTAAACACATTATCACCTCTAGACTTATGAACCAATTCAATGCAATAAAAACAAAATTTAGGGCCACTGTTCCTCTTAGTACAAAAGCTAGAATTGCAACAGGGGACTTGAGAACTCTCAGTTAAATCAATATACTTTGGATCTGCTGAAGAAATAATCCTTTCACTTGATGGAAGTTCACAGGCCAACCTCTGAGCCATTTTTTGCACAACAGAGGGACAGAATGGATCATTACGATCTTCCAGTCTGACTTCTTCAATACATTGGGCCATAAGAGTTTTATGTATTCATCTTGTTTGAATTGGAGCATTTACTTCAGAAAACCATTCAGTTCGGATTTAGAACATCCAATAAGGGGGAATTCATTACAGTCTTTATCAAATCAATCCACTGGCAAATCGCTCGCACTGTTTAAGATGTGCCGGCTCGGAATCTGAATTGCCTAGACTTAAATTGAATTGCATGGCTCTCATTATACCTCTGCCAGGCACACAGGAGAGCTGCTGTTACCTTCTCTCTGCTTCCCATGTGGTCAGGCTGCTCCTTTATCTTCTCCTTAATAAGCTTTGCTGGATCCCACTGCAACACAAGTTTGCAGACCTCGGAGTTCCTCTCTTTAGACCTCCTTGGTTAATAAACTTCCAGACCTGCATGTGATAATCCAGTAACCATTGTACTGTGAGTAATTACAGGCTGAAGAGTTTCCTATTCCTCTCTTCTGGCAGAAAAAAAAAAACCAAACACCTTTATAATGTTGCCCTAGGAGCTCACTCTCCCCGCAGAATCCTTTCTTGACTCATTCCCAAGACAGCTTTCCCTCACAGAAAAAACACTTCTCTCCTTTCCAGCAGCACCGTTTTAGCTCTAAACGTATTAAAACACAAATTGTTTGGCTATACCCAGGGCAAAATGCCATCGTCGTGGCTGTGACCACAAGTGCAATAAACCCGTCCCTACAGCCACGTCCACATCACCCTAGGTGTGTGAGCACACATCGTGCCGTGCTCCGGGGAACCTTCTCGGGGAAGCCGTGCAAGGACACAACCATGTCACCAAACAGTCCGCATCATCCCAACCACCCACCTCTCCCCACTGTATTTTCAGTCTTTGTGTAACCTCTAGTCATTATTAATGTTTCCCAATGGCCTCAAGCTCCACCAGGGGAGGTTCAGGCTGGGCATTAGGAAAAAATTTTTCACGGAAAGGGTCATTGGGCACTGGAACAGGCTGCCCAGGGAGGGGGTTAAGTCACCTTCCCTGGAGGGGTTTAAGGGATGGGTGGACAAGGCGCTGAGGGACATGGTTTAGTGATTGATAGGAATGGTTGGACTCGATGATCCGGTGGGTCTTTTCCAACCTAGTGATTCCATGATTCTATGATTCTACCTAATCCCTCCTGAGATGTTAGCATCAACAACTAAGAAGCATCTTCTTTGGACCAACACAGCCACTCACTGGCAGTAACCCAACTAAGCCATGTTCTGCTCATGTCCCTTTTTGCTCCTAAGGAAAGGCTGACTGTATTACATCAATTACTTTTCCCTTGATCAGATTTAGGTGGGGATTTGCTGAACAAGAAAAAAGTGAAGAATATACCAAAAATTACTTGAGAAGCATGTCTTTTCTTTCGCTGACTCCAGGCTGGACCATAACTCTCCACCCAGAGAGTGCAGGGAGAGGATGAGGGAGAATGGCTTTAAGCTGAAAGAAAGCAGATTCAGATTAGATATTAGGAAGAAATTTGTTCCTATGTGGGTGCTGAGGCATTGGCACAGGATGATGGATGATCTTTGAGGTCCCTTCCAAGCCAAACCATTCTACGATCTTTTGATGAAAGCAGTTGTAGTTCAACTTCTGGAATACAGAAATAGGTACACATGAATGTAAGGCACCAAAATAGAAGCACTATTACCTTTAAAGCATGAGACTTACATCTGCTTCCCTAGGAAGATCAAGCTGGGGAAGACATTCTCATATCAGAAAGAGAGAGCTACAAGCTTACAGTTAGATCAAGAAACGGCACTTTTGTTTGAGATTTTTTAACTGAAGAGAATTGACCCATTAGAGCACCCCACCGTCATCTCCTGAAGCTCTCTATATCACTATCCACGTGTTGCAGAGATATACTAAGAGCTCACGCAGAAATTATGAGATGGATGGAGGAATCAGCGGATCTGTATTAAGCTGTTATGCAATAGCTAGAATTGCCCAACTTTGAAAAATAGCTGTAAGTCATTTTATTGCTCTGACTGGATCCTTGATCGTAGTTCTGTTACATTGGCACATTTAACAAACCAAACTGGAAAAAATGACCTTTTTTTCCCCCATTTCTTTACATTTTGGCATGCTCTCTGCTCTAATAAACCCCATACCTTTTAACAAACATTTTTCTCTCGGAGGCTAACACAGATTGATCTGTATGGCAGCCGTTCAACCGATCTATCTATGTTAGAAATTTAATATGTGCTCACTTTCACACATTTGGCAGACTGTCCTTTTTCCAGAGCATATTTTTCTAATTGTCCTTTCTCCTTTTTGAAGCTTTGTATCTTTCTCCAGTTTTCCTTTCCCTTTGTCAATGGTTTGGGTCCCAGCCTCTGGCTGCAGCGTGTTCCCAAAGCTGCTTCTCGGAAGATGTCCTGATATACTCCTGGGCTTTTGCCCACATAGCCTGCTTACATGGCTCTATAATAAGAGCTGAGTAAGAAACTGTGTCCAAAAGAAGAGATAGAACATCTAAATTTTAATAGTATTCCTACTTTAAATCAAAACATCCCCAAGATCTTATAAGGTAGACAATCGTGTTCTACCAATTTGCTGAGGGGTATTTTCTAGGGATATGAGCAGCCTGCCTCAAGATGCTCTTTTCCACAATTCTGATTAGGAACTGAACCCTGTTTTTGCACTTTAGTTAAGTGCAAGTCTTAGGTCATTAGAACTTCTACGTAAATTGCTTTATTCTGCTTTTTACACGTAATAAAATATTTATTTCACCAGTTTGACTGTGCACCTTGCAATGATCTCTGTTCTCTGGCTGAAGGAGTGTATAACTAACTCCCTCTGTAACCAGAATATCGTCAGCTATCAAACTGAACCAAACGGATTTCTAAAAAGTTTTGATTTTGACAAATTAGAATCTTCCACTTGAAAAAAAGTCTGTCAAATGATATTTATCAGAGGAACAAAACTTATATGTAACCATCCCAACAGTCACCCCAGGCAGGGTGCATTGCAGCATGTTTTAGATCTCTTCCTAAATAGGCTTTGCCACTTAAGAATTCCTCTTACAGTACATAGTACTTACCTGCATGCATTTTAAATGTCTTGCTGCCTTCACATTTATAATCCATTTGTAATTCATTTCTTTTTCCTATTTCTCAGAATATATTAATAACTTAGCAGTAAAAATTCATGTTTTACCTGCACAGGGTAAAAGTGGCTTTGCTTCCGATTCACTCTGATTGACTCTATGAGACTGTTAGTAAGCGATTTATTCCACCACTGCATCAGCTGCATGATATGTAGAATGATGATAGCGTATAACAAGATCCACTATTGAAAAGGACTTAAGATTTAATAAAGAAAACATTTTAGAGGGCAAATTGTATGGGGTATGAGTTTATATAACCCAGTGTTAAATGCTGCGTTTGTATACAGCACGTAAAATATTTGGTTGATACTGCATTCAATAATAGCAGAGGTAGATGGGAAAGTACTCCCCATCACAACAAAAAATGCTGGGTTTGAACTTGGGTTGAAAAATCCTCTTTCTCTGCTGCCACGAGACACAGCCAGAGAGCAGACTGCACCAGAGAAGATGGACACAAATTAAACAGAGTACCTCAGCCTTTCCCACATCTTCCATCCATAGGCACCCCCTTCAGCCCTGTCCTCCTTCAGAAGCCAGTGCAAGGGGTGTAAGCTGGTCCCTACAGTGGCAAAGGTACCTCCTTCTGGAGCTCATGGTCTCCACCACTGCCTTTTTCACACCCACTGCTGCATTAGCTGCGTAGTCCCTGTTTGCGCATTGCTTTCTGGTGCTGGTGAAGAGGAAGGAGGGCACAAGCCATCTCTACCAGCCTTCCACCTTAATTGCCTTCCTTGAGGGCTTTTGGTTCCCAGATGCAATAGACTCGCTGCACGAATGGTGATTTGGATGCTCGCTCCTTCACCTGGAGCCGTGCTCCAAGCAAGAAACCAAAGCCTCGTGTGAATGCAGAAATCAAACATTCACCATGGTTTTGCCCCTTTAAAACTGCCACTTTAACACCGCCACTCAAAAACATCAAGGAGAATCAAATACATAAACCATGTTCATTGGACACTAGCTCTCCTTGCCACTCCTCTTAGATCCTTTTAAGAGAAACTGCTTGAATTCACCAAAACGTGGGAGTCACTGAAAAGCTTCAAAGTGGGGCTGTACGTACACGCCCCACCTGTGTGACACCAACTTCCCCCAGATGCTCTGGGCAAGGTCTTTCCAGAGCCTTGTGAGAGCCAAAAACCATGTCATTTCTTTGTGAAATAAAAGAAAAAATACTTCAAAAGACATCTGTTGTGCAGATCAGCCTAGTAGAGAAGACCCAAGATCTCTTTTTTTTCCTCCAGAAAAACGGATGTCGTTGGCTTCTCAGTTTCATCATCCGTATTTGAAAGAGATTCAGGCAAAAAGGTGAAAGTTTTTACTCTTGCAAGCAAAAACTCATAAAAAATAAATAAACCCACACTGCTACTAGAAACAGGACTGAAAGAAAAGTCAGTTAAGTGCAAATTAGGACACTGCAGAAGACATTGGTGCTTCTTGCACTGAGGCTGAAGGTCAGAGGGAACATTCATACAGTGGCATATCTTATTTTAGCCATCTTTATGCTTCATCATACAGGCTTGTTGCAAAAAGAAAGGGTTATGTCTTATATTTGTTTTTAATAATGTTTTTTGAGTCCATTGCTCTGCCTGGAGTCCACTGTGGAAAAAAGAGAGTTAAAGAAAAGAGAAAGAGGTTAAAATAAATGAGGACCAGCAACACCAGTGGAGATATGAGCCAAGTGATAACTGCAGATCAGCTCTAATAAGCCAAGATTCATTTCTGCAGGGTATGAGTTATCCTGTGAGTCAAAGAAATATTTTTAAGTGACAAACAAAACGCCACAGAGGAATTAATTATTGCATTGTTAACTGCTGGTTAGTCATACATATCACAACATGTGGCTAAGTGATGTCATCGTTTAAACTCCCATCCCACATGAACATAACGAGGAGGTAATTTCAAGAAGCTGGCTGGAAGCATTCTGAGGGAAGAGGAATGAATCAAACTTCTGAAAAGGTGGTTTTCATGGAGAAGGAATTGTCGTTCCACAATTTCCAGGAGAAATCCTCTTATCTGCATCTCTATGCACTCTGACAGCTATTTGTTCCCATATGTTTGTAAGCAAATATATTATATTATTTATATAATATATAATGCTATTTTTCTTGTAAGTCATTCTGACTAGGAGTTGATCGTAAAGAACTGAGGGAACACAGGGTCTAGGGGAAAAACTACTTGAGGAAAAAGCAAATCTGAGTCATGCAGCTCACTCTGTCCAACGTGTTCTGTGGGACACGGGCAAAATGTTGAAAATATTCATTCCCTGAAGCGTTTGGAAAAAAATCAACCATTAATCTCTAGTTTTCAGTTTCCTGATTATTTTGCATCACGCTTTTGTCTATACATAGCAAGTCTTGGCTTAAGTTGTATGCTTTTCTGGACAGATGCTTGAAAATAGATTCATGTTCTTCCTCAGACAGTGGAAACCTATGTGAAAATCCAGGTTTACTATGCTACAAACAATAAAGAAAAAATCTTTTGCCACATAAAGTAAATACATTCCTGTTCCACAACTTGAAATGTTTAAATGGGATCTTTTTCTTCCACTTAACTCTGTCAAACCCACCTCCCCTCGTAAGTAAATCATGGAATCATAGAATAGTTTGCGTTGGAAGGGACCTTAAAGCCCATCCAGTTCCAACCCCCTGCCCTGAGCAGGGACACCTCCCACCAGATCAGGCTGCCCGAGGCTCATCCAACCTGGCCTTGAGCACCGCCAGGGACACGTGGGTGATGGGCTGTAGAAAATAAACTTCTTATATTCAGAAAATCTGCATTCTCCGCCCACTTAAAAGTATGACAGTACCTGTTTTCTCTCTGCACTGTGGCAGTATCAGGTAGAAATATTTTCAATTTGTTTTCTAATACTTTGAGTCAGTGGCTATGGATTCTAAAGTACTTTCTGTGATGATTTTTTAGGATAATGTTTTGAGAACTACATATGACAGGTGAGCATCTCTTGCAACCTTTCAATGCCAGCTTAATTCTGTGGCATTTTTTTCTCCTTGATTAGATTTCATAGAATCATAGAATCATAGAATAACCAGGTTGGAAGAGACACACCGGATCATCAAGTCCAACCGTTCCTATCAAAGACAATATTTAAGACAATAAGCATTTCAGATGATGCATAAAGAAAGAGTATGGAATCCTAATTAATTATAATAAACAAGTTTCTTTTACCCACCTGTGTTGCTATATAAATTAGCAAACATCACATTGGTAAACAGGAAAGCCAAGGGACCGTGGGTGTGAGATCACAGGAGAAGGAGTAGTACTGGGAAGAAAGAAGATTGCAATCCTGGTTTTGAGTTCACAATCCAAGTGGCTGAAGGTTATTCAATATTTTAGTCATTCATTTATTCAAGCATTCTCAGTAACAGAAGATTCAATTATTTCTGCAGTAAAACAATTCAATAAAAGGAATTTAGTGCTAAGAATGAAACGGCTGCATTACAGCCATAGCACTACCTGTCTGACATCCTCACTATTATTTTTGCTATTATTAGGCTCTAGTCCTTACTCTGGATGTGGGCTTAAAGATTTAAAAAAAAACCACTTATCAAACCACTACTTGCCTTAGAGCTGAAGCAGATAATGCTGCAGGATGGTCATTATTATTTTCTTAAGCAGCCAACTTCCGTGCTCTGATATTGCGATGACCTTGGAGGGACATGGTTTAGTGATTGATGGGAATGGTTGGACTCGATGATCCGGTGGGTCTTTTCCAACGTGGTGATTCTATGATTCTATGATCTGTTAGGGGAGAAACATAAGAGATGCCAGGCAGTCCTTCATTCACACACAAAGAATAACAGACCTGTAAATACAGTGTGATAAGACTGTTCTTTCAGACTCATTGGCAGGAACGCTGAGGCTTCAAATACAAGATATGGCTGGACTGAATAGAAAAATGGATTGTAGTGCAAAGCCTGACAAAAGCTAAGCTAGGTGGATGAAGCGACTCCCTTACTGTTCAGTGGTGTCTGGCAGGCTTAGAAGCACCAAGAAGAATGAAGGCTGTAAGCAAACTGTCAAAGGCAGGATCCTGACATGGGGTGAAGATGAAGGAAATCAATCACGTCGGAGAAAGCATCTTGGAAACAATAAGCAAAGCAATGTGACCCTACCCTCAGACCAAAATAAATCACAATTGTACACGCTTCACTCATACCATCAGTATTTCTCTTAAAAATAATGCAGTAAATATGCATTCGGGCCCTTCTGAGAACATTAACCACCTTTCCACTAAAACCAGCAGTGGCTACAGTCTCGTTCATCAAGTTTATAAATCCTTATTTTTATGCAATGAAAATTGTCATCATTAAGCAATATCAGAAAGTGGTCAGGCTGATTATCGCCCAGTCCACCTGCAAGTAATAAAGCAGCATGACTGCAACTCCACTCTCACATTTCCAAATGCCAGATAAATAAAACATAATCATGATCTGCAGCAAATCTTCAAAGATATTCTCTTCCCAATAAATACTATTGAGACAAGCTATTTTCTTGCACATGTATTAATGCATTTAATTGAAAACCCAAGGCAGCTGTTATGCTGCTATTCATTTTATTATAGCCATAAAAATAATGGATGTTCAACACAGAGCTGAATACAGATTACAGACACAGCTATTTACTAATTCCTTTTCCCCTGATCATTCGGGAGACTAACCACAAACTTGAAAGGCCAGAAATAGAGGGGAAGAGGACGTTGTAGTGAGTGTAGCAGGGTTCAAGTCTCAGACATTTTTGTATTTACTAGGGACTAGATATCTAGAGAACATGACCAATAGACACTATGTAGGCTGCACACTTTTCTTCATTCAATCACACCTAGAAACTAAGCAGAACTTATCTCTTTACCCCTCATAAGTCCTGGGGAATCCAGTGCCTGCACCTGAATATTGCTGAAGAGCAGGACGTCTCTCAGGTGTTCCTGGGGGTAGGATGAAACCTTGGCAGACTTCTTTTGCATTCAAAACTTACAGTGCTGGCTTTAAGCATAGGCCTAGGACAGGAGAATTACTGCAGTGCACCAAATCCATGCAAAAATCAGGATCCAGCTGCTACCACCAAAGGAAAAGTCAATAGGACCAGTTGCTCTTTGTGCAAGTGATCATACAAAGCCCCAGCAGGAATAGCAAGCTCAACACTGCAGGCATCTCCTTCCCTTCCGTGACATCGCTCCCCTTCTTTTGGCTCCTTCCCTTCCTTTCTCTTCCCCTTTATTGACGTCTTTTCCAATTACCTCCCTTGCCTTCCCTGGGCTTAGCTATCTCCTTTCACATCTTTGGAGCAGCAAAAACCAGAATCTCCTACCTTGCTAAAAGTCCTCAAGTGGACTTTGGCATTGAACTTCGGCCAAAAAGGCAAGTTCCTTCACTTATCATAATCCTACCACGTTTTTCCAAAGCTACCCGTGTTTAAATAAGCGTGGGGAGGTCCAAAATACCTGGTAATTCAACCCAGCCAAATTCTTGGGACTGGAAGGAACCTACTGGTGATCACATCATGTTTGCTGGTACTCCAGAAACTATATCATACAACCTCTCCTCATAAAACTTAAAATTCTGCCCTAAAATCAGCCTGGGTTTTGTCCCCAGACTCTTCCATTGCACTATTCCATTTGTGATTAGAAATCTGCATGTTTCCAGACTGAAGGTAGTTCACCGCCATGTAAATCACACACGTTTTTGGTAATGCAGTTGGGTAGCTTGAAGAACTCATCCCTTTTCAAGATTTTTGCTATCCTAACAAACTTTTTTTTATTGTTTTTAACTGTGACAAAGAACACAGGTTCTTCGGTTAGATCATTCAAAATTCTTGTGATCAGCTTATTAAGCCTTTTTTCTAAATCTCTTCAATGTTTAAACAAACAGAGAAAGCCTGCAATGAGCACATTTTTGTGGATAAAAATCTCACCAGTGCCCTGGATAAGAACATTACCTCCCAGATTCTCCTAGATTTCCTCCCCATGATACATACCACAGTCATTTTTTCCCCAGATGCAGCCCTGTGGTGGCTTACAGTCACTCCATGAATGACTAGCGCATCAAGTTATTTTTCATCTATCATCTCAAATGAAGAAATTCCCTTAGTTATTAGTCCCCGAAGTTATGACCTTTCATTTTAAACTATTAAAATTCTACTAGTTAAGTTTTAAAGGCCATCATCTTGGATAATAATCCTCTATTCTTTTTAGTCATCTTGTCTCTCCCAGTTTGTGTCATCAGCAAGCTCATTAACCTAAGCCTATTCTTTGTGCCAAGGTCTATTTTTTTGCTTTTAAAAAAAGGGATATCATCCCCAAGATTAATTCTTGAGACTGTTCTGGTAAAATCTCTAAACTCTCTACATCAAATAGTTTGACCATTAGGACAACTCAAGAGGAGGATTGTTTCCTTCCTTGGCTGTCTTGGACTTTATGGACCAAACCATCGATCTGAGCTGAGTTTCGTGAATTCAATTCAGCCAAGAACCTTGCCAAGAAATTCAATAGATAGAACACAGTTCACTATATTTGAACAGATAAGTAACATAAAAGTTACCTTTCACATGAGTTAATTTAAGTATTAACTTATTTAGTATAGTATTATTCTTTACCAAATGAGAAAGCATTTGCACTGGTGCTGTATTTATCTAGAGCTTCACCTCGATTCACAATGTTTCTGGGTCCTGGAAAGAGGTCATAATTTTAACTTTATAATATTTAGTTTGATCACAGTTGGTCTCTTTCCTTCTTGGTTCACTTTATAGATAACAAAAACATATCAGCCATGAAACAACATGCTATTTTATTTTGTTAATGCAGAAAGGACAAGGTCAACCTCCACTTTTGTAGTCCTAGAATTAGAATTGGTTCACAACCAAGTTTGTTCATGCTAATGACAAACATCCACTGGGCATTTCAGGTATTCTTACCCACAGAGCTGAAACTAGTGTCATTCCATTGATCAGTTTCTGTATCTGATTATCAAGAATTTAGCTTACCTAGAGATACTTCAGAACAGGCTTACTGGATTCACAACTTAAGCTCAACAATTAAAATTATCTGTAAAAATACTCATTGGAAACAAAATCCACACTGTGTAAATAGGATGCTTGGAAAGGACGTGTAACGGGTTTTGGTAGAGCTTTCAATATTATGAATGCCTGGAGAATATGACTTGCAATGGATTTACCATGCTTTCTCTCCCATTTTAAGCCAGAGAGTTCATTTGTATGAGGTACAAATCAGGGCCCTTACTGGAAGACTTGTTAAGTGAAAGTATTAGACAAATTGCTGTTAGATCATCTGTGTTACAAGCACAACTTGTAACCGTAAGTCTGTCATTAAAAGCTTTTTCCACTCAGCTGAAAGTTTTCCTCCCTGGCTGTTCACCATTCTCTAAACTTATTACCTTATTAAAAGGACGAAGAAAAAATATTTTGGAATACTTAATAAAACAATCTTTTCAGTAAGCAGAAACTCGCTTTCTTAGGTACTGCCAAGTATTGTGGTGCAATATGTTTCTCCAATTAGAGCTCATCTGAAATTCAAATACCTTATTTCTTTTAAGTAGTTAATTAACGCAGTTCATGCTCCAAAAAGTAACATTAATAATGAAATATTTAACTACTCATCCCAAAAGAAGACAGGGAAAAAACAAGTCAATATAAAGCATATTTAGTAACCAAAAATTTGAATATTATAATGAATCTTATTGTCATGCTCTTTGCCTCTGTGAAAAGTTCAGACATGCAATGGCTAGAGAAACACAACAGGAAAGCTTTGGGGACCACTGTTTGTCATCTTTGGGTCCTAACAAACCTGTCTCCCTTCAAAGAGAAAAATACAGTTAATTTCCAAGATAAAACACCCAGGCTTACAAAACTCATCAGGCACGATCCCACATTCCTAGTAACCATTAACGGGGCAGGACAGTGGGTGCTCCTTGGCAGCAGTCAAGAAACCACAGAAGTAGGTCTGCTGACCAGATTTGTTGGGGCTGAGTACCCAATATCCATACTAATCCTGTGTCAGGGATTTACTTTGAATGAGCTCTAGTCTGACCCGTAGACTCAAACCCCCCCTAGCAGCTGGAAAGGTTAGAAAGGTTGTGCAGCTAGTGCTCTCCCATCTTTACTCATTGATTTATACCCCAGCCAGTCTGGTGAGCACGTTAAGGAGACATTTATTTCTCCTTGATTTTTTCCTCTTTTAGACTCTATATAGTAAAATTAATTTTATGACAACTTGAAAATCTGCATTAGTTCTCAGGGAACTGGCAGAACCCCACAGACTGAAATTATTCAACTACAAAACCAACAGCTACATATTTTCTGAAAATGGATTTAGATCAAGACTGCTAGTATTTAAAGAAAACTGAAAAAGCTGTTCACAACCTCTGTAGTTACAAGCTGAGGGATAAGGGCAGCCTAAACACATCAGGAAGTTGCTTCTGCTCAGTCCACAGACCTTGTGCTGTCCTGTTTAAAGCCGCTGCATGTATTTCAATAAAACATTTATGCTGTCTCAATCTTTTTCTTCTTTTTAATTGCCATTCCTCAAATCTTGTGCACGAGATATCTCTTTCCTGAGGACAAATTCTGTACTGCAAGCTACATATTCTTTCATCAGAATGATAATATTTACAAGTATTTTCAATAAATGCTGAGGATTTTTCTCATCTTTGACTTCCAAATCTGTAAAATTTTTCATATTTTAATAAGCCAAATCACAGATCTTTCAAAGCAGAACAATATCTAAAGGCAAAATGCCTTACAAACACAGGGAGCCAGAGGATTGGAAAAGAAAACAATACTGAATACGAATTTCAGATTAAGCTCTTATTGCTACAGTTGAGTTCTGGAGTTCATGACAAATAGGAATTTGATTTCATAAGGTCAAATAGTCAACACCCTGACTTCTAATTGTTCTGAAATGCCTCCTGGCAGAACGAAAACTAAGAGTAATGTATCATTTTACTACAATATTCAGGCCTTGGAATGCAAATTCTCAGAGTTGTTTTCATGAAAAACAATACGCAATTTGAACAGTAGCAGAAGTTCACATTAAAAAGCAGAAAAAAAATCTACAATTTGATTTTTTTGTCATCACAGACTGCACTTTGAAAAGTTTTTATATTGTGCTTTACATCATGCCTGGCAGCTTTTTCTTAACAAAGTAATATTAAATAGCTTACCTGTAAGATGAATATTTCATCCTCAAATACAAAGAATAAGATTTCAAAGTTTTATACTACATATATCTCAAAAGAATTAAATGGAAAGGAAGCACACAAATGGTGAAGAAAATCATATACAGAAATAAGAATATCTGCATTATTCAAATCAAGGGCTAAATCTGAATAGCAGATGAGATTTTCCCAAATACACTGATTATATTAATAGCCATTTGAATAACAACTGTATTATGAATAAGGCTGCATAAAAGCAAATTTAGCTGAAGCAACATCTGGCATACTGAAGGTGTTGCAAATGATATATCTGCAATTTGCAAAATTAGTTCCTTTAAAAGTATGAAATACTCATCGCTCATCATATTTTTAAGATTACGAGCTCCGAACTGTATGAACACTAGATTTCATTAAACCCCCTTGTTGCATCTAAAGACTATTGCTTACAGAGAAAAATAGCGATGTATTTTCATCATCTTGAATGCAGCAGTAAGCCTGGAAGTAAAGGCACAAACAATTACATGAATCTGCCAGCTCCCTGCAAACTGTGCACCAAATTATAAAAATGAGGAATCAGTGACTTTCAGAACAGCATTGAGGCTGAGTTACTACCTTGTCTCATTTCACCTCGAATTTTGAGAGGACTATTCACCAACATCCACCTGCACCTACAAGACACACTAGCAAAGATTTATAGTCCTCCTCCAACCAGCACTTATTTTAATTAGAACTAGTATTACACATGAATTTGGGAGATTTTGTAGTGACATTTAATGACATTTTCACCCTAGAAAGCACATGAAGGCTTTGGTTTTATTATTGACTAGTTTTAAAGGGATCTGCAGGCTGTATTCCGTTAGTAAAACAACATTAAATTACTACACAAATCATTACAAAGAGTGAGAAGTATTTACCATCCTTTATGAGGTAGTGGGATTTTCCTGTGATGACTTATTCATGCATAGGTGGAAAATGCAAATAGTCTAGGAAATTGGGTAGTGGCACCATTATGTTTTATGTGCTGGAAACAATGTGCATAAATGAGAACTCAGAAAAAATAAGATATTTCAACATACTTTATTGCAGTAAATGCCAGTATAAATTGGAATCACTATTTAAATCTTAGATTTGAAATAAACTCCACAAATATAAGACAGCTCTGTGCAGAATTAGAGCTTCAGAAATTATTTTTATCTTGCTATTTTATCAGTGTAAAGAAAGAAATTATCCTCTGAGGATAAACTGATTGAACAATATTGATTTCTTAAAATCCTACGAACAACCAAAGCATGAGAGGTTATCTGCTATAAGTAACATTTCATGTATTATTTTATAATACAACTCTTCATAGTACTTTTTTTTTTTCCTGTTTAGGAAAATTCTTAACTTTAATTGATTTTACAATCAGTGGCATGTTGGTCACCAAGATTAGCGTTCATAAACATTTCCACTAAATTTGAGTTTTACACAAAGCAATTTAAAACCAACAGGGAATTCTTGACATTTTGTTTTTCCTTTTCACCAGAAAGAATTTTCTGTGTCCTACAATAATTTAACTCTTCATTAGTAGGAGCACATGAGTTAAAGTAATGCAAGACACACTGTGTTCAAATGCAACAGAAGGTGTGGGCTCAGACTTGCAATTACTAAATACAGAGAAACACCATCCACCTTGTGCTCTGTCCTATTATTACATTCTTCTCTCAAAACAATACAAGTGCAAAGGCTGAGCAATGGAATGTACAAAATTTAACCACCACTTCACAAATTTTCTTTTATTTTCAAGTTTCACTAAAATTCAAACTACCTATTTTTACCTCTCATAACTTGAGAATAGCCTATTTTTTTGTTTTATATGTATTTCTACATATAGAAATGGATAATGATCATACTTGTTTGAAGATACATATAGATTCCATCCCAGACAGGTGATATGAGGCACTAGTATAGTTAAGAGAAATTTTGACACCTTTGAACTTCTTAAACACAATAAAATCTATTTCATCCATATCGCTCTGTACTACCCATTTCACAAAAACAAAAAAAATCTATATTATGTGAAAGCTTGTCCATAAATCAAAGCAAAATACTCACAACAATATTTATAAAAACAGAGATAACCCCCACTGAAAGACCGCCAGACAGTATTTCAAGACTTTCGTAACTAGAAAAACTATTCACTAATTGTAACACAGGCAAAAGACTGACGTGGAGTTTAGGAGCTTTTCTAAATAACAGAGTAAACAGAATGAGGACTTATTATCTCAAAGATAATTTAAAATGTCATGGTTTTAGACAACAACAAAAAATACAACATTGACATAGAACACGTAAAATTATCTGCTTAGTCTTTGTTTTGAATAGAACTCTGGAAGTTAGTGAAAACCATTTTCCTCAGCAGAAAAGTAACTAGGTAGTGATTTAGAAAAAAAACTTTTGTAATACCTAGTATTTTATATGCGTACACAAATATAAAAATACTAAAAAGTTCCAACACCGTCCCTGGTCAGGCCACACATTCTGGTTCAATTTCATTTTCAATTACACTCATGATGTGTTATTTGGCTCTAATAATCACTTGAGAGTAGCTTTTTCTAAACAAATGAGCAAATGTGTCTTGATTAAAACCAAGCACAGTAAAAACTGGCAAAGAATCTAGTTATGAGTATAGACAAAACTTATTGCATTGCTCTTTATTAAGTACGGATTGAATAGAAGGATGAATGCAGATGTGTTAGAAGGCACAGTTCATTTTTAATAATCTGAGATTTAACAGTAAAATATTATCAGAATAAATGTTTATGTACAATATAATTTGGAAATCCTATCATCTAAAATAGGTTTAATGTATTTTTCAGGATTTAGGCACACATTTTCATCCAAATTGTGATTGTCTCTGACTTTACAATATCCTCCAGGTTTGAACACCTTCAATGTCTCTCCTATGTTTCCATGTTTAAAAAAAAAAAAGAGAAAAGAGGGAAACTCCATAGGATGTCAACCAATCATTTAGTGCATGCAAAGATCAATTAAGCACTTAAGTCGTACACACTATAATCTCCAGTGCAAACACACAGATATTATTCAAATATAGGAGTAGTAATCAAAACTAACATTTGTTTCTTTCTAAGCAGTTCCTATTGCGATAATATGGCATCTGAATAAAGCAGCAGCTTCCTGGTTTAAGTATTTCTGCTATACTTACTTTTCTCAGTAATAACCAAATATTGTGTATTTTGTCTCTTTTCATTCAAAGATCTTAGTTGTGGTGTTTCAGAGGATTATTTGTTTCCTTGCATTCAGGTTCTTCAGAAATAGGGTAGCTTCTTCCCAACTCTGCATACAGAAAAGACTATATCCTGGCCAAACTAAGAAAACCCAAAGCTTTAGTTTTTCCCCCGCTCTTGTGTCCATGAATACCTAAGGACAACAGAAAACCAAGGAACTGGAGGGTGTAGCTAGGTAGCTTTTCAACAAGTTTATAAAATCTCCTAAAGAAGAAAAAATAAACCAAACTCTCTGTTGCATATGTCTAACAGTCTTCAGAATATTGGTATCAAAGTGTATGTACAATTTAAAAACCAATTTTCATAAAATGTCTGTATAAATATAGGTCTCCTTGACACGTTCCTCACAGTGATTTACACATGTAAATTAAATGTTTGTTTTAAATGTTCAGTTGTAAGAACTTTAGGTCTATCTTCATATTACCATTACAAACCTTTCTTTGCAAAACAAAGTTTCAGATAAAAACACTTATATTTTTTATATAAGAGCACCCTAGATTCATATCAATAAAAGTATTAAAATTCTGATGTACATATTTGAAAATGATTTTGTAATTTCAAACAGGAATTGATAAACTGCAGTTCTCATTCCAGTCGTCCTTGCTTAGCATCACCTATTGCTCCCCACACATCGAAGACAAACTCATCTGGAAATGCAAAGTCTCCAAGAGTTTCATCCAATGCCACTGCAAATTCATCTGGGTTTTTCTTGTCTCTTCCAGCTTCCACCATCGTTGCAGCTAAAAAGCAACAAAACAAAATAATGTAATTATGATGAAAGTGACATTTAATTTTTAATTGAACAAATCTTCATTTTAATCTCATTGAATTGTATTCTGTATTCATTACTGAAGGCACATGAAGCATGGGTCTAAAAGCAAGGTTAGACACAACTCTTCTGCGACAGCAAGACCCATGTCTTGCCTCAAGCTGTGCCAAGGGAAGTTTAGGTTGGACATTAGGAAAAAATTCTTCACCAAATGGGTTCTCAAGCACAGGAACAGGCTGGTTGAGTCCCCATCCCTGGAGGTATTTAACAGACAGGTGGATAAAGTGCTTAGGGATATGATTTAGTAGTGTACAGGTACAGTTGGATTTGACCATCTCAAAGGTCTTTTCCAGCCTAGGGATTCTATGAAATTCAAAGCTCAATTAATGTATTACGTAAAACACAGAGAAAAAGACAATCTGGTTTTTTAGGTATTGGACAGAGTATGTTTGCTATTGCCTGAAAGAAGTCGTGCTCTCAAGAAACTACCATATGACCTCAAACAGATTTGCTCAATTTTTGAGCTTAATTTTTTCTCATTTTAATTACCTTTCTTCCTTAATTTTTTAATCCCCAAATAAACACCTTCAGGTAGTAAAGAGACTTTTCTTAGAGGGATGTCTGAGTGGAAAACATCTATTACAGTGCCTGAGAAAGGGCAGGAAGATCTGAAGCCACAGAATACTATAGAATCACAGAATGTCCTGAGTTGGAAGGGATACACAAGGATTACTGAGTCCAACTCCTGTCCCTGCACAGGACAACCCCAACATTCACCACCACATGCCTGAGGGCACTGTCCTAAATGCTTCTGAAATATTGTCAGACTTTGCATCACTACGGTGTCCCTGGGAGGTGTTCCAGTGCTCCACCACCCTCTGAGTGAACATTTTCCTAGTCTCCAGCCTAAATCTCCCCTGGCACATCTTCCTGCCCTTCCCTCAGGTCCTATCATTCATTGCCAGAGAGAAGAGATCAGCGCCCGCTCCTCCTCCTCTCCTTATGAGGAAGCTGTAGACTGGGATGAGGTCTCCCCTCAGTCTCTTCTTCTCCAGGCTGAATAGACCAAGTAACTTCAGCCTCTCCTCATACATCTTCCCCTCTAAATCCTTCACCAAATTTGTGGGTCTCCTCTGGACACTCTCCAGTAGCTTTAGATCCTTTTTATACTGTGGTGCCCAAAACTGCACACGGTACTCGAGATGGGGCTGCACCAGTGTGGAGCAGAACAGGGCAATCACCTCCCTCGACCAGCTCCTGTCTTCACTGGGACGATCTGCTCTCTACTGCATGCACATGGCAAAATCTCTCTAATAAAAAGGAAAATAAACTTCCCCTACTCTAATGTTTTATTAAATGTATTTACTGTTATTTTGTTGACCTGAGACTCACTCAAGTTTATTGACAGTTATGAACCTCTGGCAAAGTGTTTGCTGCTATGCAAACTTGTAAAAAGCCGTGAGCAAACTTGACCCATATTCCACGTTGCAGACGTCAGCAACAGCAATTCTGAAGACATTTGATGTTTTGGTTTTAACTACGTTCAGACATGAAGCTTCAAACCGAATCGCAGTGTGCCAAACTACACAAAGCAGTCCAAGGAAAATTTACATAAATCTTGACAAATAAACTGCTGTGATCAAGACAGTTCAAGTGTAACCCAGCCTCCCAGGCACCACCAGTGGCTCTCAAGCACTCTCAAGACCTGTTTCACTACCAGAATAAACCCTGTCCTTGTTGCACTGATTCCTTCTGTGTCCCCTGTGAAGCTCTTTGGACACTGACTCGGAGGAGTCTAGATGGGAAACATGCATTACACAAGGGGCTCTCATTCCTGACAAGCAGAAGACAAGTATTTGTCCCATCAATGTCACCCTATATCCTTCAACACGGTAGCATAGGAAGATAATTACAGAGGAGAAGTCCTGGAGGTAATGAGGTGAAGGCTGTAATTTAAACTTCTCAGATTTCTGGATATGAACCAGGACATGAAGTTACTCTGCACAGACACTGGGAGAGGGCTGGAGGAAAAATGGCCTGTGTCATGAGAGCCCAAGTGTCCAGATTAGTTACTCAAGATATTAAAAAAGTTCCCACCAGCAGAGCGGAGATCTAGACAAGTGTTCCAGCACCAGGAGCAGGAACAAGGAATGCAGCCAGTTTTAAGAAAAATTTGTCAAAGACAACTTTGTGGAAGAGCCATATGACACAGACAAAAGTGACAAAACAAGAAAACAGAGCATTATATTACAGTCCAGCTGCCATATTTGAAACCTCAGCAAAACTCTGTCATTAACAGAGTGAGAGTGGGGAGGCACTGGCCCAGGTTGCCCAGAGAAGTTGTGGCTGCCCCATCCCTGGAGGTGTTCAAGGCCAGGTTGGATGAGGCTTTGAGCAGCCTGGTGCAGTGGGAAGTGTCCCTGCCCATGGCAGGGGGTGGAAGTGGATGATCTTTAAGGTCCCTTCCAACGCAAACCATTCTGTGATTAACAGTAAATGTTACTTCAAGCACAATTATCTTTAAAGATGAAATGTCTCAAACTATGAAACAGCACCTTAAAATAGTTTATTATAGATTTACCAAACTCGAAAACAAAATCCACTAAGCTTAGACAATCAAGACAAGTTTCAACTCATTCAAGCAGGAGCCAGAATGTCACTGCCCTGTGAATGCAGCAGCCTCAACTAAAAGCATATTGAGCAAGCATAACCAGCACCACCAGAGTACATTTAAAGTATCGTATTTATTAAAGCACGATGCCCTTCCCAGATTCACCTGAAGCAATGAAACACACTATAGCCTGTAGGATGGTCACACGGGCAGGTTCCCGTTTTCCATAGCCTGGTGCTGACCTCTAGTGCCAGCAGAGCTGTATTACCGGGTACCAAACTCTAACATCACAGAATCACTAGGTTGGGCAAGACCCACTGGATCATCGAGTCCAACCATTCCTATCAAACACTAAACCATGTCCCTCAGCACCTCGTCCACCCGTGCCTTAAACCCCTCCAGGGAAGGTGACTCAACCCCCTCCCTGGGCAGCCCAATGACCCTTTCCATGAAAAATTTTTTCATGATGTCAAGCCTGAACCAGATGCAAACCACGCTGATCTTCCCACACAAGTTGCACCAGCGATGTATAGCAAAGTGCAAAGCTAAATCCTGCTTCTCTAGTTTCATACAGACAGGGTCACACAGCTACCCCTCAGTGTATTCAGCTGTTAACATGGACAGCGTCCCCCGGGGCAGAACATGCGTGTTTACACAATGACACTCCAACATGCAATTCCCAAGGCAAAACAAAACCTACAGATTGCCAAGGCGTTTAGTAGATGCTTGCCAACTTGAAAACTTTACTGGTTCTCAGAGGGTGACAGCTCCATGCCAAATTGCCTCCACCCCCCTCCCTTTCCCCCACTGTTTCTTGTAACAGCTGCACAATGAGCAAGTACAGGAATTTTATTCCAATAGAATATTTTTCCACATTCCAGAGAGCCCCAATTGTTTTCTGAGGTTTTTTTTTTAAAGCTCACTTCAGGCAATGCTCATATCTGAGACATTTTTTACAGAAAATGTGAAAAGTTCAGCAAACTTTAGAGCGATGACAGGAATTACAAGTCTTCTCAGCTTTAACTGAGAACCTCAATATCAGGCTTCTCAGAATCTGAACAAAGTCATATGTTGGCTTTTTAAATCTAGTCTTTTTAAAATACATATTTTCACTTTTGACAGACAGATGCGGCACAAGACACGAAAGCTACGATCCACCTGCCGTTGTTATTACTCATCTTACATAGTGGGTTTGCTACCTATATAGAAACATAGAATGGTTTTGGTACAGGTTACTATTGCACAATTTCTAAGAAGAAAACAAATTTTCAGAAGTTTTAACAGAAGCTTCAATATTTATTTAGCTGCAATGCTACCAGAAGCTTTGCCTTCATCAAAAGGTAACAAATAGTGTTCTGATCTAACACTTTAAAGGAGCTGAAAGTCACATTCAGCTTCTTTGCAACATGACCAAAAATGAACCATGTCACTGCAAGTCCTAATGTTTAACATCACTTGCCTTTAGTTTCCTGTTGAACATTGTCAGATCTGGCGCTCAAGGAACCATTAGAAACATATTTTCTTCTTGTTTATTAAGTACTAACTTTTCTTGAAGCGGAGAAGTTTTCTCATTCAGCCAGACTTGCTAACTTTCCCTTTTTCACAAGGCTCACATTGTTCTCTCAGAGTAACTGAAGAGTCATAAACTATGTACCCCAGAGTCTATACACTAAAATCCTTTTGAAAGGAGGTGCAAAAAACAACAGGTTCAGGGAGAATATCCCTGTAGTCGAGGTATTTCAAGATAAAAACATGTATCCTATATTCCTGGGTTGGGTTAGTGAGCCAAGAGAAGAAGCTTGGGTGATAAAAAGTTTAAAGCTGTTAGGACATTCTGACAAGACGGTAAATTTGAAACTCTTCAAAACAGAGGTGGAGAACAATGGAGAAAATGGAACAATATAGAATAAAATAGGACAAAATATCAGGGTGTGAAGAGCTAGATAAAAGATGCTGAAAGAAAAAAGCTGGACAGGAGGACCTTTTTGTGATCGTTTTTCCATCAGTAGCATTCTGGGGTTGGATCCCATAGATCCAGGCTTCCTCCCAGCCAGAATCTTTTGGATCAAATACATTCCATAACAATTCAAGCCTCAATGATTTTAAAAAAATAAATATTACCAATACATTTAACTAACACTGTTTCCTGAGTCCCTTCTATGAATTAATAAGACATTGAGCTGCTGGAGCATGTCCAGAGGAGGGCAACAAAGCTGGGAAACGGCCTGGAGCACTAGTCGTATGAGGAACTGAGATTGTTTAGGCTGGAAAAGAAGAGGTGGAGGGGAAACCTTATTGCCTCTCTACAGCTCTCTGAAAGGAGATTGTAATGAGGTGGGTGCTGGTCTCTTCTCCCAAGCAAGAAGTGATAGAACAAAAGGAAATAGCTCCAAGTTGCACCAGGGGAGGATTGGATTGGATATTAGGTAAACTTTCTCTACTAAAAGAGTGGTGAAGCATTGGAACGAGCTGCCCAGGGAAGTGATGGAGTCTCCATCCCTGGAGGCATTGAAAAAACGTGTAGGGATTGCACTTTGTGACATGGTTTGGTAGGCACAGTGGTGTAGGGCTGATGGTTTGACTGGATGATTGTAGAGGTCTTTTCCAACCTTAATGATTCCATTATTCTATGATCTGTTCTCATTACTTTACCAGAAAGCACAGACAGGCTTTAAAACGTCCTGAACTTTCTCTCAAGGATGTGTTTATGTTTCAAGAAGGCTGAAGTCAAGCCCTGGCCCAGTTTCTAATGCACCCATAAAAGGCCTGAGGAATAAATTCCCAAAGCCAAGTGTCCCTTCTGCAGATTAAGTCCAGTTTTCAGTAAAATAAAGAGGTTAAAATGTAAAAGTGCACTCAAAAGTCAGGTATGCAAATCTCAACAGCATTTAGATCTCTGAAAATAAAAAACTCTTCCAAAAAAAAAGTAAGCGTACACATTTCCATTAACTGATTTCCAAGCATTTTGCTCCAATTTAGGGATTTGTGTGTAGATTTACTCAACCATTCTTGAAACTGTCAAGACACTTAACTATGCAAAAATTAAGGGTTTTATCTCATCTTTAATTCTGTCTGTAATTTCATATTATTTTTTTCTTTCTAACTTCTGCCTTAAAACTGGGGCACTGTTTTAGAATTCAATCACACTATGGAAGTGTCATTTTAATGGAGATGAAAGAGCAATATTAACTGACATCCAAAGCTTCTGACAAACAGAACTGCATGGGAGTGAGCAATGATTGAGATCTTAATCACTTGTCGACTGTCGCATTGTGATGACTTGCATTTTCCGTTAATCTGGCTTGAGTAATGAGTGAAATTTCTAGCTGAGTGGTGATTGGCATTCTCTGAATGAATCCTTTCCTCATATTTCATTTTCATGGGTGACTGATCACATCCAGTATATGAAAAACTGACATATGTTAATTGAACTGATTTGTGACAGGTGATTAGTTCTCCTTTCCTAAAGAGTCCTAGAGCTGTTTAATTGTTTAAAAATGATAAAACTTCTTTTTTGTCATCACCGTTGGCCCTCGTCTCCAAGATCTGAACTTTAGAAAATGGCTTCAAAGCTGCAAATTAAAGCTACGTGAACCCTGTAGTCTTTGATTCCTAATAATTTCTCTTTGTTTCACTGCCTTTTTGGGAGGAAGAGACAGGAGAGGTGAAGGGCAAAGCAACAACCCAGTTGGGAAGAAGAGTGTATCTTTGAGGACAAAGACCTCTTCCTTCTCTGAGTATTCTTTTAAGGCATTCTTTGAAACTTTCCAAACTACATACTGAAAGATGAGGACACTAGATCTTCTGGGAAGAAGAAAAATCAAGGAATTGATGGGAAAACTCTGCCAGCTGCTTGGTAATCATCTCAGTCATACGTGCTGAAAGCTGAACTCCTCAGTCTACTGTACAAGAGCCATCCCATTATGGTACCGAGAGCCAAAATCACTGGGAACACCAGTTCCCACAGGATCTTGCTTCCTTATCTCAGAGCAGAGCATAGCACACCTCAAAATCCCAAGAAATCAGCCTGTGATCTCAGGGTTCTGGACTATGGACACCAAAACCAGAACACCTATAGCCACTTATTCCTTCAGGGTGAGGAGCCTGGGGACATTGGAGGTAACCTGCAAGGACAAGAGCCTCCAGAAGCCCAACTTGAACTGAGACTGCAACAGCTGCAGGAAAAAAACAGCAACCAGAGGGAAGGCTGGCATGAGATTTGGAATTTTGAATCCTGAGCCAAAGATGGACCAAGGTTTGGAGGCTGTGGGACAGCAACAGGATATGGGATCCTCCGTAACATAAACAGAGGGGCAGCACCACAAAGAACTTCCAAGAGCATATTACATGGCAGGGGCATCACATATTGGAGTTGATAGGAATGAAATTTTAGAGACATTTTACTTTTTCTGGGAACTGGAAAGTTTAGACATTATCTACGATACAGAATTCGTAACTTTTGGGCAGCTCTGCTCTTTCTTGCATGCCAGGAAGCCCCCCTCTGCCTTTGGCTAGGGGACAAATAATACTTTACCTACAATTTTTCCTTTGAGAAAATGAGCAGAAACTGCCAATCCAATGCTTGCCAGCAGGAGCAGCCAACAAAGTACTTTCCACTATTCAGATAATATCCTATTGTTCTCATTCCTTTGTGCTAACTGCTGCCTGTCCAACTCTCCTGCTTTGCTCTTAGCTTCATGCCAGACCTGTTTTGTCTTCTGCTTTGCCTCCTTCACTTCTTTCTCACGAAAACTTTCGCATCCTATTTAGCTTATCCTTTCCCAATTCTGATTTTTTTATATATTACCATAACAAAAAATACCTTCCTCTTTGTTTCAGTATCAGCAGTGTTTGAGAAGTGCACAGGCCACAGCTGCCACACTTCTTTACTCAGCTAGACTGCAGCTTCTTCCCACATGAACAGAAGTCCCTACCCGTTGTCAGATTAACAGAGAGAAGCAACAGCTGCAAGGACAAGTTTGGTGCAGGTTTAAGGAACTCACAACACTGAGCTTGAATAGTTTCTTTTCATTATAAACTGAGGATTGTGACAGCTAGCAAATATTCTTCAAAAAAATGTTCTTTGGAACACAGGCTTTAGAGAATTTAATAAATTTGTGCAATTACTCTGTCAGTTCCCTTGCTAAATAGTTGTCCTTTCACTGATGAAGATCGCAGGTTCAAACCTCAGTGATCAACTTTCACGACTCTAAGCCAAGGGGCAAAAGAGCAAAAAGCAAATAGACATGCTTCTCCTGAAAAATCCTTAAACGTGCTACACACAAGCTCCACTAGAGAATACATGCCAGAAAGAAGAAGATGATGACAGTTAATGGTGAAAAAACTAAATAATTCATGCAATAGTCTATAGATAACATGCAGGAAGAAAAGAAGATTAATTAATTACACTGTAAGGCTTACAGTGAGAGATTCTTTCTTCTATCAGACACATACATTTGCAGAAACACAGTCAAGTTTTTGAGACTGCACGCTGGACAAATTTTGCTTCTTTTACATCCAGAGACTAAAGTACTCAATAAATTTTGGACTTCAGAAAATGAGAAATGTAGTAATGTATTTGTTAACTAGCTTACCTAATTCAATATCTCTTATTCCCATGTATGTTTCAAGCAGCTCATCCACTTTTTTAATTGCTTTTTCTTCAACTTCAGTTGGCTGTGTTGAAATAAAGAGAGAAAAAGATCAAAAGTATTATTAGATCCATGCAGATTCCAAAGTCACCAGCAATTCTCCATTGATTATCCTCGTTCTCATGCTAGCCACCTAGACTTAACAAAATCTACAAGTAAAATATGTTATTTCACTCTTTCCCTCTTCTCACAAACCTAAGCTTTCCTCCTAACATCAATTCTAACATTCATACTAAACTGGGGCCTTACATCTCCTCACAATACAGATCTTCATCAAATCCTCACCAGCTTCAGAGGACCCCAGAATAAGTAACATTTCTTCTTCTAAACCCTGATCCTAGTTTTACACGTACTCATGTCAATGTACATTATTAGCCTCTCCTAACAACAACCCATTACACCAGCCCAACGTACACTTTGTGGTGTCAGAAAGAGAACCAATACTTTGACCATTCCTTCCTGTTTCTCCCCCTCTTTTCAGCACTCCTTGGACTAAACATAGGCTCTGTTTCCAGATTCCTCAGCCCCATCCTATCCCTGTTAGCCTTCAAGTTTGTATAAGCATTTCTGCAGAAGGCAGTTGTTTCCTTACGTCTTGCAAGTTTTGTAACATCCAGATTTTTGCTTCCTACTCTCTTACCAGCCTTGCAGAATAATAAATCAGGTGCTAAATGATTAAACCACTGCAGGGCCCCAAGGTAACCATACCATTTCCTCCACAGTAGCAGGGCCTTTGGTTCTCAGCCGAAGAGTTTCTCTCCCTCTGGAGATTTTAGCTGTTGCTTGAGTTCCGCTCTTGGACCTTGGTTCCAGCTTTTCTAAAAAACAAAAAGAAGACCAAACAAAAGGAAGTATATACTACATCTGAAAACATACAATGTATCTGCTTTGGCTGTTATGTTATCTTCACTTTTTATGCCAATCAAGAAATAGATGTATGCAAAACTTTAATTAGAAATTAACTGTATTCCAAGTATAGCTTTGCTGACAATTTCTTGTCTTCAAACTTATGTATCTGCTTGGATATCACAGCTAGGATTTCCATTGTCCAGTATATCTATGCAGCCTATCGCATTCAAGTTTGACTTTGTATCATTTTATTTCCCTTTTCTACAGAAAAGTAGAAAAGTAGCTACTTAATGTTAGATAATGGCTGAAACCATCAGCCAAATGTAGGTTTATACTGGCCCTTACAGGCAGACTATGTAGCAGGTTTAGCATTGCAATGCTCCCATGTTTCACCGATGCAATGGTGCAAACACTACTGCTGAACAGGTCATCGTGAGCCACGTTGAGCTAACAATTCAATCACTGGTAGTAACATAGGTGAAATGTCCATAAGTACATCTGCAGGAATTTTTCCACTGTACTCAGCATTGGTGAGGCTGCACTTTGGATACTGTGTTCAGTTTTGGGGCCCTTGCAACAAGAAGGATATTTTGGCACTGGAGCGAGTCCAGAGGAGAGCAGTAAAGCTGGTGAAGGGGCTGGAGAACAAGCCTTACTAGAGGCAGCTGAGGGAACTGGGGTTGTTTAGCCTGGAGAAAAAGAAGCTGAGGGGAGACCTTATCACTGCCTAAAACTACGCGAAGGAGGTTGTAGTAAGGTGGGTGTTGATCTCTTCTGCCATACAACAAGTGACAGGACAAGAGGAAACTGCCTCAAGTTGCACCAGGGGACGTTCAGATTAGATATCACAAAAAATTTCTTCACTGAAAGGGTTCTCAGGCACTGGAATGGGCTGCCCAGGGAAGTGGTTGAGTCACCATCCCTGGAGGTGTTTAAAAGACTTGTGGGTGGGGTGCTGAGTGATATGGTTTAGTATTGGACAAGTATGGTTAGACTCTATGATATCAAAGGTCTTTTCCAACCAAATGATTCTGTGATTCATTGCTTTCATTGAGGACATGATCTTACACCTCATAAATCTCTACCAAGCGTATCTGGGTTTACCTAAACTTCTCTTTACTTGGATTCAGCTTTCTTTGTTTAATCTTGGTTAATAGCACCGCAGTTAGTAAATAGAGTATGCAATTGCTTAAGATTTTAGTTTCTTGTTCTAGGACATACTTTTACATTCTAACCTATTGTATACTGCAGCTTGTAAATAAGTATCTGTAGGGTAAAAAATAACACGCATCTTCCAAAAATCTGTCCAAAAAGCTTTGATTGTCTCTTAATTCAACATCAGATAAAAGGTATTCCCATTGAATTAGCAGCTTTCCTTCTCTACACCCCAGGCAGCCTAAAAGGCATCTTAATCACCCAACTAAAGTAAATAATGACTGAATTCATCAATCAAGTGCTGATTTACTATGTTCTTTACAAACAGACTATGTAACACATACAGCATTGAATACAAATTATAGATCCATATTAAAAATGTATTCCTATAATCCTAATTGCAATATTATACATATGCAATACTAGACATATGTAATACAGTTTTAGGGTAATGTAAAACACATACATTCCTTAGAAGTACCAGCTTATATGCAAAGGCTAAGATAACCCTCATTCTTCTCAGAAGCACCAAAAGCAAAAAGAAATCTTCACAGTTCTCTCATTTTCCATTTCTGCTGCTATTCTGACACCAAGTGTCAAGACTGGTGTATGACAGCAGCTGTAAACTAACAGGTAAAAAAATATTTGAAAAATAAACATTCCACACCTTTGCTGCTGTGGTGAAGATGGTGATTTTTACGTTGCTCTTAGGACACCCTTATAACTTAGACACCCTTATAACTTAGCAGTATTTTAAAATTTTTATTACAGAAAAATGCTACGTAGTTTGAGGGAGGGGAATACAAAAAATTGAGAGAATAAAAATTAAAACTCAGTCTCTATTCCGACTCTCTAAGCTAAATCTACTTGTTTGTTTACCACATTAATAAAATTAATATACATAAAGGTGCATTTCTCCTATGTAAGTATTACTTTCTCATAGCATGTGGGTGGTAGGTAGAGACAGAGCTTTGCCATACTGCTTTCTTCCAGTTCTGAACATACCTGCTGTATGATTAGAGAGCCACAAAAAAGCTGGGGAGAGAGAGAGCAGGCAGCAGCAGCATTGCTCTAGGGAGCAGTGTTTTCCACATCCTTCTGCATTAAAAAGCACAGTCCAGGGTACAGAAACAGAAAAATCTGATGGTTTTCTGATCATAGAATCATTTGTTCGGAAAAGACTTTTGAGATCATTGAGTCCAACCATACCTGTCTACTGCTGAACCATATCCCTAAGCACCTCATCTACCCATCTTTTCAAATACCTCCAGGGATGGTGACTCAACCACTTGCCTGGGCATGGTGAACAGGGATTCTGTATTAATAGCAGAAAAGAGAAGGTTCCAGGATCAGCTTATTAGTGAAGTGACTCATGCTTTAAAATTGTATCTATAAACAATTCCTGTATTTATTTTGTGTCATCGTGTAGCAGAAAAGAAATTGAGCAACTGCAACACAGACTGAGGCAGCCAAGACCAGGATGACTGCTGGAGAAAGCAGGATTGAAGAAAATCCATTCATAAATTTCCCACTTCAAAGAAAAAAAATTTTTTAAAAATGCACTTTCTTGTAACTGTTATGTTACCTTGGACGGACACCTGGCTGCAATCTGAAAACAAACTTACAATGCAATGCAATGCTGGGATTTCGATACCCAGTGACCGAGGTGGAAAGTCAGGTAACTCACCAAATGCTTTCAGAGGCTCTATCAGCTCCAACTTAAACACCTGATCTTTCTCCAGATCTTTCAGCATTTTGGCAACTTCGTAATGCCGATGATTTGACACGTTTTTTCCATTTATAGTCTCTATGTGATCACCCACACAGACTATTTTTGTTTGGTCCATAAGGCTACCTTCTTTGATGCGCTGTTGTTAAAAAAAGAAAAAGAAAAGAAGAAATAGAAATGTTTATTTCAAAAGGTTAAGAGGTGACACTGTAGAGTTTCAAGAACGTCAGTTAACATCATCAGAACCATTAAGCTTATTATACCAACAGTGTGTTTCTTCTGTAAGATTTACATAAAACATATTTTGAAAAGCATTATTTTCCAAACCAAGTATTTTAATAAGCATTGGATATAAAATCAACAGGAAAATCAAGAATGCAATCATACTTAAGAAACTAAGGCTTCAGAATAAGCAAATATTTTCATGCTTTAAATCTGAACCTGAATGTGACAGTAATGTGAATGTGTAATTCAGTTAGGAGGTTTTATTTTGATGCTATAGCTTGACAAGCACAGAAATAGATCTTTCCCATCTCAAGTATAGATCAGAGACATAAAAATTATGTGTGATGTACTAAAAAAATGACATACTATAAAGGGATATTCATAACAAGGCCCATCTATAGTGATAAGATGTCTACCACCTTCCTCACCAAAAGCTATACAGCTGCATATTAAAGTGCTTCCTCCGAAATAACAATAAATAATAAGAAATTCCTTTATGCCATCTCATGGAATACAAATACAAATGGTCTAAGGGTCATAAAGTGTAACAGAACTGAGTATTTACAGGTTGTGTGAAGTGGAAATTAAAAATTGATAAAAAGATCTCTCTGATTTCTCAAGTCAAATAAAGGACAAAATTTTTATTGTTGTTTTATGCTGTCATATCAGTTTATCGGGTGCCTAAGTCATGCAAGATGTTATGCTACAGCTCTTTAATGGAAAAGCTATAACATCGTAGAATATATTATATTTTGAAGAGATACGAATTTCATTCTAATATTTTCCAGAATAACGTACTTTTCAATAAAGACTGATGTTGTTCAGGTTAACTTTGAGTGACATAGCAGTGAGACAAGGGAGATAAACATATTACCACCTACTACTGTAACACCTACCCTAGCTGCGTAACCATCTCAGAAACCTGCTTCACGTTTATGTGTCTGAGCCTACATGTGTGCCTCCATCTGAGAGAGGCAGTGGGAAGTGTGATAGTGCTCGGTGTCCTGTAACAAACTGACACGATTTTTAGCTTCAGAACAAGTTTAACTCTTTCTAGCACCTTTTTTCTTGAACCTAGATGAAAACCAAAAAGAAGCCTGATGGTGAATGAAGAGGGGAGTATCACCCAAACCAGAAACCAGGTCCCAACTGCATTTGTGTCAGCAGGTGCCAGAATGCAAACGCATACCCCTCAGACTTCACTTAATGTTCAGTGTTGAATTCATTTTCATCTAGCTTGTCTTCTTCACTTGCATCCTAACACCAAAACTGTTCAATTCAACTGTAATATTCACTGGCTATGTTACTCATGTCATATCAAACATTTTTTTTCACATGGCAATATTCATTTTCATCATAACTCCATGTTAACTGACCAGGGACAGTCAAGCTACACTGTCACAGTAACTAAGATGCAACAGATAAGGCTGTATTTCAAGTGTTCTACAGTCCATTTAGAAGCTAGGATCTATATTTCCTATGCAATGCCTAAAATCAATCACATATAGCATCTCCTTAATCTCCTGTTTTATAGCATCTCCTTAAACACCAGTCAGTCATACTCAAGTTCTACTGTTATACTTTGAAAGGCTAAATTGATTCTATAATACACTTTCCCATCTGGCCACGTACCCAGAAAACAAATTTGCAAAAGTAGAATGACACCACATTGTTCTTCATAAGGCAAAACAACATTAGACTTCACAGGAGAAGAACCTGCAGTTCAGAGTGTCAAGTTTGGTATATAATGTGACCAGTTCTTAAAACTAGAAGCTACACTGTTATTCAAAATGCAATAAAATTACTATAGCCCATAAAAGCTTTCAACAACCCACAAATAGGTAATTTTAATATAGTTAACTAAAAATGGAACATAGTAACAATTTTTCAATGAATGTAAATATATAAACAAAAAAATTTTAGAATCATAGAATGGCTTGGGTTGGAAGGGACTTCAAAGATCACCCAGTTCCAACCCCCCTGCCATGGGCAGGGGCACCTCCCACTGGATCAGGGGCTTCAAGCCCCATCAACCTGACCTTGAACACCTCCAGGGATGGGGCAGCCACCACTGCTCTGGGCAACTTGGGCCAGGGTCTCACCACTCTCACAGGAAAACATTTCTTCCTAATATCTAATCTAAATCTCCCCTCTTTCAGCTTAAAGGTATTACCCCTCATCCTATCCCTCCGCTCCCTTTAAAACAGAGACAGTCTTTGCTTAGTCATTTACCTAGACAACCAAGTATAAAAAAGATGCAGCTTTTACTTTTACATATGTATTTTCCATGTAGTTTAAAAAAATTGGAAAAAAATGGCTAAGTATGCAACAGCAACAAAGTCAGCTCCTAGAAACAACTTTAAACTGATGTATTACCATGAAGACTGCACTGTTCTTATTATCCTGCTTTTTATTAGACCAGTACAAGGACAATGATACATTTGTTCAGACAGGTTTTATACAATTTACTGGAAATTAGAGCTTGTCTTGCTAACACGGTGAGGGGTTTCCAGTTTCCTCCAGTTATGCAGTAGTGGATGTGATGGCTGTTCTCTCTCTCTCTTTCCATACTACCAAGCAAGCACAGAAAAAGTAATGCTCTGTACAGCGCTGCACTCGTGAACTTTAATCTCTGAAGCACTTTTTTCAAAGCCTTCTTTTAGAAGGCCACACAAGCAACAGCGCGACTGAATGTTACAGGCTGCATGGATGCTGCCACAAGAAATTCAGAGCTGTGTCTATAAACATAAAAAGGAGGCTATGGTTTTGCCAAAATGCTTACAGAAACCTCCACTGCATCTCAACTTTCTCAAGCATCACCTCAATCACATTTTTCCACAAACAAAGACAAGCAAACCTATTTCTAAACCATGTCTGGTTTATATCCATGGTAGCTATGGAATGAATAGAGAATACAACCTCTCCAAACAAGAAGCAATGAGAACAGCATTTGGGACAGCAGTAATCAAAGATAATTGCAAATGCCTCGCTAATAATGGATAATTGGAGTAGATTAGAGCAAAGCATCTAAAAAAGGCAGAAAATGTGATTAAGGCTCCTAATACCTAGTCTAGCCAGAAGGGTAGCATCATTTCCTCAGCCTCTACTCATCTCAAAACATACTATCTGGAGGTCATATAGACGATGAAGAGGAAAGAAAGCATGATTAATATGTTGTACATATTGCCCATAGTTGCTACCAAAGTGAATTGTGGTAAATTGTGTTAATTCATGTTCTTAGCACCTTTTAATCCACCCTACCTATCTAAGGCAACTATACTGGAAAGCAGAAAAAGCCCTATACTTGCAGCTATTCTTGTAGGTGCAAAGGCTTCTACCTATGAGCAGTCATAAAGACTGAAAGAACATGATCTCATTATCACATGAGTGACACAAGTTCTATAAGCACCTAATCAGTGACATCAGAAAATCACTTAATAGAGGAGGGGGCAGATGCAGGCGGTACCTAACACCCACCACCTCAGGGTAGGTAGGAAATTACAATGGTTACATTGTAAAGATAATACACATTACTGAGGCAATGAACAAATGAACTAATTTAGAAAGACATGCATGACAGAAATAGCTGAACCGATTTTGAATTATGTCTCTCAAGAAAAGCAACTTTATTTTTCACTTACCATATATATGATACTAAAAGATTTTTATAGTTATAAAGGAACATTAAACCAATAATTATCCTGTCACAGTAACAGAAGCTTCTATAGAACAAAGTATAGTAATTAATTTACCTTTATAAAAGGACAGCCAGTTCCATTGTCTGTAATGGTAAGCCCAAGCACATTATCGGTTTTAAGAATTTCCACTTCTTTTCGTTGTCCTTTTATGTGGGCAAATATGAAATCTTCAAGGCCAATTTGTGCACCTAAGAGCTTGTCCATATCAGCTTTATGAGTGTTCAAAGTGCAAAACATGATCTGTGCAGGAGGAAAGCAAACACATTACGTTTAACAGTACATTAGGTTTGGTGAGCTTGATAGGAAGACAAACGCAGAGCATAGTCCCGGCCTCTCTGACAGATCCGTAGCTGAAATGATGCTAAATCTCCTTCTCCAGCTGCTCCTGGAGAGGTGATAGTCTCCATCCACACACATGACAAGAAGCATCATTAGCTCAAATTCTGCATATAAGAGTTGGCAGAGAGCAAAGGAGACATATCTGTACGAGCGGCTTGTCTCAGCACACCAGCTCTGACACAGGTGCCTTGAGCTAGAGCAGAACAGCTTGTTCCAGAGGTTAGAGTGAGCAAACCCAAAAAGCCACCACCACCTTCTGCTTCATTGTTTACCCACCTCAAATTCCAAAAGATTCAAACATCATTAGAGACTGCTTTAATACATAACTGCTTGAAAGCAGTTTTGTGAAAAAAAAAAAAAAAAAAAAAAGGAGAGCTTATCAAAATGAAAGGATTGTGAGAAAGCATGAAAGGTTTTCTATTGCTTCATGCGTTCCCCCATTAGCACATTGTCTCTGAAGGGATTGCTTAGTTTCCTACCCTTCCTCCAGCATAAGCGGAGGATTATCTCTGTTCCAGCTTAGTCAAAGCAAGGCTTAACAAAAAGGGCAAACTGGTTCCTTATAAACCAGCCTTTCTGATAGATTTCCTTTCAGCACTGGGTGTTAGCGCTCCTTTTTGTCCCTACATCTATGCCAGTGGTTCTTAACAGGGAGGTTTATTGTCCTGGGCACAGATAATGCTTTTGCCCATCACAGTGCCACATGGGGGAATCCAACCAGCCCCAGTAGGACTTTCTGCTCTTTGAGTACAGCCTGTACTGAACAGCAAGGCCAAGAAAGAGAAAACCCACCCAATGCTCCTCCTCACAGCTAGAGGAACTACATCTATCCTGACTCCTTTCCAAGTTGTGGCCAGAGAAGAGTGAGGGTGGAGGGAGGCTCCGTACAGCCTGCTCCCACGGCACCAAAGAGCATAGGGCAGCAGCCAAAAGAGAGAAATTCTACTCTCCAGGCCCCCAGATTCCCTAAAATCTACCTCACTGGGGCAGAGAGTGCCCCTAAAAACCATCCTTCACATGCCATGGCATCAGGGGAAGAGGAGAAGACTTGCCATACCATTTGGCACCCCCAGCACTGGTGGCAAAGACACCGCTGCAAACCATCAGCCAAAGGCTCTGCTACCGGTGGGATGCACAGGATGACAGAGAAAAGCAGATCTTTTTCTACCCTCTGCCTGTATCTGCTGGACATTATTTTCCTTTTCGCACCTTGGAGCCCCTTGCAGCCCACTACCCACACCAGCTCCGAACTGGGAAGTGGAAAAACCAGAGCCAGCACGGGGAAGAAGTACAGTGGGAAGGCAGTCTAGTACAAGAGAAACCAGCAGCAGGAGGGGGCTCAGTGTCCCTCGTCTTCAATCCAGTGGAGGGTCTCTTTCCACCTTCCTGGCTCCCTCACTACTCTCATAGAAGTTGTGGGTGTTTCCACACCAGAACACTTTAAATGCCTTTTCTTTCCTTCTGGCATCGCCGGATGACAGCAGAAAAACTCAAATTAAAGTCACCAACCTATTCCAATCTGTTCCAGGTCAAATGGGGGGTGAACACTTTTCCCGAATCTATTTCACAGACAAAATTTAAGTTTCTGAAGCTTTCTAGAACTTATATTCTATAATTGAGGGTGGGGATTTAAAAAAGTTCAGTAGTGAGATGTTGTTTCTTGATGGAAGGGAGGGGGGTTCTTATTAAGTTGTTGAGTTTATTTAAAAAATAAAACAAAACAAAAAAAATGAAACAGCCTTACTTCAAAGGCTAATTGATTATCTCATATAATCCTTAAAACATCCACTGCAATCTAACAGCTTCCTTTAACAATGCAAGTTCTAACAGCACACCCTTAACAGACATTAGTATTATTCTTTCAGATAATGCAAAGTTTTTCAGTTAACCATTACTCAAACAGCAGCACAGAATCACAGAATGGTTTGGGTTGGAAGGGATGACAAGTTCACCCAGTTCCAATCCCCCTGCCATGGGCAGGGACACCTCCCACTGGATCAAAGCCCCATCCAACCTGGCCTCGAACACCTCCAGGGACAGGGCAGCCACCACTGTTCTGGGCAGCCTGTTCCAGTGCCTCCCCACCCTCACAGGAAAACATTTCTTCCTAATAGCTAATCTAAATCTCCCCTCCTTCAGCTTAAAAGCATTACCCCTCATCCTATCCCCGCACTTCATGATGAAGAGCCCCTCCCCAGCTTTCCTGTAGCCCCCCTAGAGAAATTCAGCTGGTTTTAAGCAGAAGACTAGATTTTATTTTATAAATAATCATCTCTAATCAGCAGCATTTTTTAACCAAGAATGTTCAATTCAAGTAGATGATATAAAGTCCACATATGCATTTTTCAGCTCCCTCTCAAGCTATATAAAACTTGGCCAGTTTTCAACTGCAACTCAGTTCTTGTTCTTACAAGAAACAACAAGCACAGTGCCTTTACATTTTGCACATTAGCATCCTTCAACTGACCTTGTCAAACAGACAATCATCTACTAACTACTGTCACACCTTTGAATAGATAAAAATGGCAACAGAGCAGAAACGTGATCTTTAGAAACTCAATCCAGAGTTTCTCTTTTTAGACCTTCATCTGGATGGCATTCCTACTACAGCCTATAAGTCTGCAGAATTTTCTGTGAGTCAGTTCTGTGCTAACCACAAGGCTGAGAGAGCATCAGCCAGTCAAAAATAAAACTTAAATCATTCTTTATCCTCTTTAATGAACAACTGCTTTTTTCTCAGAACAGATACATGCAGAGACTAATGTACTAAAGATGTATCTACCCAGGATAATAGACAGTTACAACATAGCTTAATTTGCACATAAAGTTTTAATTGACAGGTCTCAGTCTTTTTTATTTTCATTGATTTTATCTAGGTTTAATATAGGTGCTTAGTAACAGCTTACACTTACACAGTCAAACAGCTGCTACAGTGCACCTTCCATTCAATCAGTTTGGTATATTTCTGACCATCATTTTTTTATCCAGAAATGAAGAAAGAAAGAAATTCAGCGTCCAAGTTTCATTGTCAAGTCTTTTCTCTCTTATCCTACCCTCAGCCTTCATATGCATTTGATCTTTAACTCGGCATACCAGTGCTGTGACATTTTACACTAACTTTAGCATGATATTGTAAATCCTAACCGTTACATCAGTCACCAAGTATCTAGGAGAGCTCCTTCACCAAGAGTCTTATCTTGTGTGGCACACAGAACAAAGACATTCCATTCAGCTGGCAGGGACTGGGGGCTTATGCACAACCTTATAAAACAGACTTGTCAGAGAAGCTTACTAACAGATTATTCACTGCATCAGTGTTTTCAATAGGAAGAGACCACATTAGCCAATAAAAAAAGGGTTATACCGTGTGTAATATAAAGAAACTGTATTAGCTAAGAAAAAGCGTTACATCACGTGCTACATAAAGAATATATGCAGTACCATATTGTATATCCTATATATTAATTAAATTCTCATCTTCCACATTAAACCTACACCTCAAGAACTCAAAAATAAGCTTACTGATAGATGACGTACTCAGAAGCTAAAGTTCTTTTTACATTAGTAGATCCCAGATAACTTTACAAAAGAGACACCTCTATTTAAGAGGTGAGGAAATGGGAAATCTACTTCTGATCAAGATGTAACACCCATTGACATATTTCCCTACATACATAGGCATCATTATATCAAGAAATCATCATCACATTTTCTAGGTAGCTTAATTACTTCATCCTCCCTAAGGTGAACGTGGGAGCCTTGACTAGCAGCAGCAAAAGGCAGTGTAATCAAGTCCTCGGAGTGCCAGAGTGCTTCGGGTACTCGATGTAACTTTGCATCCACAAATACATTAAAACTGATGTAAAATAAGCATTCAGTGCTTTATTATTCCTCTTTTAAACCCAGAACATACAAGAATTAGTGTAAATTCTTCCATACAGCTTCAGAGTTTTTGAAAAAGAGATCATGAACACAGCAAGCATCACCCGTAATATGGGTGTGAAACTTTAGCCCTGCTTCCCGGAACAGCAGGCAAACAATTGTTGCCAGAGGGCTGGGAGGAGGTGGTTTGTAGGGAGTGCTAAATTTGTTCATGCAAAGTCTTCAATCTGTAGGCGAGATTACAGTTTAACAGTTTGTTTCAACAGGTAAGCATGTATTCTAAAACTTCCAACACTTTGGTATTGAGGATGAGGATTTCACAAGCTGACCCTTTTCTCTAACCTCCCAAAGTAAAATACACTTCAGATTTTTTCTTGTAATAACATCACTTATTCAGAAACCTTAATTCCAGCATAGCGCTTATTTTTCAGTACTCTTTCATAAATTTTAAATTGAACAGTTTTAAATCATATAATTCTGTAAAAGTCTAATGCAGTACAACCTCACAGTGTACTTACTTAACTGTTCAGCCTAAAGAGGCAAGACTGGTGGAACAACAGCCCAGACAAGCTCAGCAGCTGAACTCTTATTACTTGTAGAGACAGATGGAGCTGCATTTATGCCCTTGGTGCTACTGGGAAGGTCTCCCTTTTCCCCAGTTCCCCTTGTGGGGCAAAATTCCTTCCACCGTGAAAGAAACCCCAACTTCCATGGGCTCTTGACAGACACACCCACTGAGCATTCAATTCACCTCACCAGCCCCACCATGGATCACCTTCCAAGGCAAACAAAATAATCAAAACTGCAAATTATGAGTACACAGACCAAAAGTCCATATAGCTTCTGTGGCTTACCATTCACTTCTCATTTGATCAAGAAACAGCCTTGCTACAGCTGGACTTTAATATCCGCATTCCCAGTGCCCGATTAACTACTTTGAATGCTTTAAAGCCCTACCATGCGCTCTCACAGGAGCAAACCACCACCAAATGCTTTAACAGACCTACATTGTCCTTTGCTCAGTGCTCATTTATTTATCATACAGGCTACATGTTGCACTTTCACCCTTACAGGGACATAACATTCCCTGCTACATTTCCCGACAGTCACATTGGAATAGTAACTCTAAATGGCCAAGAGCGCACACAAATACTTTTTCCAACTATTTCCCTACTTCTATTGAAAAAACAGGGGATATATTTGTATTATTTATGCAAGCAGAAACACACTTAACTGTGGATGGGTTGTATCTTTAGCTAAGAACTGCATCTATTTACATTTTTTTTTTTAGCTCTGTGCTTTCTTGTTGAAACCCTGTTGAAGAAATCAAGTTAAAAGTCAAGAACAATGCTAAACTACCTCAAATAGCACTCATGCTAATGAGGCAGGCAATTCATTGCTAGAAGCCATCTACACGCCTCCTGCCTGTGGAAAGAACATTCCCTTTGGACCAGGAAAAAAAGAAATGCTAGTCAGAGAGGTGCGCAGAAATGCAGGCTGGATGTCAGGTTCAAAAGGCATAACTGAGATACATATTCACCTAAAAAGATGGATGAAGACCAAAATAGACAGGAAAAGATGAGTACAGGAAAAGCCTCAGAAAGCTGCTGTTAGAGCTCACTCCTTCATAGATGCCCAGCAAAAGTCATAGGAGTGAAGGAATCATAGAATCACCAGGTTGGAAAAGACCCATCGGATCATCGAGTCCAACCATTCCTATCAAATACTAAACCATGTCCCTCAGCACCTCATCCACCCGTCCCTTAAACCCCTCCAGGGAAGGTGACTGAACCCCCTCCCTGGGCAGCCTCTGACAGTGCCCAATGACCCTTTCTGTGAGAAATTTTTTCTAATGTTCAGCCTGAACCTCCTGGGCAGGGTTTGAGGCCATTATGTTCCCTTTGAAGTCTCAGCATTCTTGTTCTCTCCCCTTTCTATCCTATTCATGATCCAGGTCCGCACACGAGGTTTTTGTCCATGTCTGTCCTACAAATGCTGTGATTTATACAAATTTATCTCTGTCACTGTTGGCAGTCAGTCACAGATCCTGGAAAGGATCCTCCAGCAGAAGCTAAGCTCAGCAGGTCCTGTGAGATGTGATACAAAGAGGAAATTAGGTGTTGTAACCATGTGGAATCAAAAGGAAAGGTGACAGATGACAAGTATAGCTCAGCCTGGACTGTACTGAAACACTTAAGTAGGAACCCATCCAAGAATCCACACCCTTGCCTGCACTGCAGTAAACTCATATATTGTATTAAATGTATTCACTTGTGCAACTGCTTCTGGCATTATTCTCAGCACCTGACAGTCTGTCCAAAAGCTGCTTTCATTAAATAAAATCCCTAATCTTTCCTTATTTCTAGCAAGCTTAGCAGTTGCTAATAAATGCATGTTTCATGGCACTCCTTGCTATTCAATATATTATCTTGTCCATCCAAAATCTTGTTGCAAGACTGAGGAAATATGCTTGATCTCTATTTTCATTTGGTACAACTTGGTTTCTTAAAGCTCACTGAAATTCTTCAGTAAAAGGTTTTAAGTTCAGTGCCTCCAATAACAATTCTCCATTTTTACCAATAATTCATATTTCAAAAAAAAAATTAGGAATCTAACAACAGAAAGAGAAAAGAAGAAACAAACTTCTCTAGTTTAGCACAAGGTTGGTTACAGATCGCCAGGAAGCATGTGGTGCTTCCTCCAAAACCTTTGGAGTGTCAGGTTATGCATCTAGCAGGAGAAATGGGAGCGCATCACTCATACAAAACTGAATTTCCCGGTGAACACTGTTCCTTCTCAAGTCAGTGGAGCCAAAAGATCAGTAACAGGAGTTCAGTGGCAAAAGGATGAAAACTGAAATAGAAGATAATCTAGCAATTATGAGAACTTGAGAGTAAAAGGTAGAGCTGGAGATGGAAGAGACCAAAAGGGGAATAGCAGCTCGATATGGAAAGAAAGAGCAGCAGAGGTCAGAAAGCAGCTGGGAGGCTCTGGGACACAGGAGCGCTGGCTGGCAATGGTACGGGAACTTCTTAATTAGTTAATATAACAGTGACTGGTTAAACTGCATTCACTGCTAGTGACACTTCTTTTTTACTATTTACCATCTGAAATGCTGCTAGGTCAGGCCACAGAAAACTCAGAACAAAGTCTGTAGTCGTAGTAGTCTTTCCCACTTTAAAAGAGTCAGGGGCAACAAAAGAGGGGAAGCTGGGGAGCCACATACAGGCATAACAAAATGTGACCTCTCTGTTTCTTTTTGCTACTCAGATGTTAGGGTTCACAGGAGCAGTAGGAAGAACTTTGATAGGGCCTCTACCTTTTAACTAAGAGAAAACAATGCATTTACAAACATAAATAAGTCATTATCCAAACAACGTTTAAAACTTGGCTCATAAAAAAAAAAAAAAAAAGATCAAAGAGGCAGCAGAGCTGAAAAAAAAGTCCTGTTAGGGATTTAAATATCCTCACTTGCAGTGGGCCTTTTAAAAGCATTACCTGGGAAGAAAACTTCCCAAATCTTACACTGAGTTAGAAGTTTAAAACAGAGACACATTTGAAGTATTTGTACTCCCAACCGCCTTCCTTCTGAGCATTTACCCTCACGGATATATTGATTTTTTAAATTTTTTTTTTTAATTTAAACAGGAACAAGTTACTATAGTCAGTAATTCCTCCTTTGGAAATAATTATTCCACTCAAGTGCAGCAGAAATTGTTTGACCCAGTGCTTTAAGGGCTGTTAACCAGCACGCCGGCAACAGGTTAACCAAGGCACCAGAAAGAGAGAAATTATCTCTGTTTTGGTCAAAAGCAGCATTGTTTTCCCACGTAAAAGTTAAACGCGGTCATGCCTACCCCTTTTACCCCTTTTCCTGCGCGATAAGGCTTATTTGGAAGGAACAAACGCAATTCTTGCCCCGTAAAAGAGATGATACTCATAGTCAAAAGGATTCGCTGAGCCCCCTGGCCAGGTGGGGTCTGAGCATCTTCCAGCCTCTGATCCCCCATCACCATCCCCACCTCGAGGAGGTCGGTGCCTCTCAGGGGGGTCACAGAATCACCAGGTTGGAAAGGACCCACTGGATCATCGAGTCCAACCATTCCCATCAATCACCAAACCATGTCCCTAAGCAGTTCATCCACTGGTCTCTTAAATAGCTCCAGGGAAGGTGACTCAACCAGCTCCCTGGGCAGCCTGTTCCAGTGCCCAATGACCCTTTCTGTGAAGAATTTTTTCCTAATGTCCAGCCTAAACCTCCCCTGGTGGAGCTTGAGGCCATTCCCTCTTGTCCTGCCCCCTGTCCCTTGGGAGAAGAGCCCAGCTCCCTCCTCTCCGCACTCTCAGGTAGCTGTTGAGCAGTGAGGCCTCCCCTCAGCCTCCCGTTCCCAGTTAAGCGCCCCCAGCCCCCTCAGCCGCCCCTCACCTGTCCGGGCTCGATGCCGAACGCCCCGGCGATCTCCCGGTAGAGCTCCCTGGCGCTGCCGAACCCCTGGATCCGCGCCGTGGGGCTGCCGTGAGCCAGCTGCGTGTGGAACTGCAGCCGCGCCGCGCCCGGACCCGCCGGGCTCGGGGGAGCCGGAGCCGCCGCCGCCGCCGCCGCCTCGCTCTCCACCAGCCGCGAGGCCTCCCTGCCCCGGGCCCGCCGGCCCCGCAGCCCCAGCGGCATCGCCGGCACCGACCGCCCGCCCCGCCCCGCAGCCAGGTGAGGCCGCTCCGCCCCGAGGGGGGCCGGCTGCCTGCCTCTGGCTGTGTGTCTGTCTGTCTGCCTCTGGCTGTGTGTCTGCCTCTGTCTGCCTGCCTGCCTGCCTATGGCTGTGTGTCTGCCTGTGGCTGTGTGTCTGTGGCTGTGTGTCTGTCTGTCTGTGTCTGTCTGTCTGCCTGCGGCTGTGTGTCTGTCTGTCTGCCTGCCTGCCTGTGGCTGTGTCTGTCTGTCTGTCTGCCTGTGGCTGTGTGTCTGCCTGTGGCTGTGTGTCTGTCTGCCTGCCTGTGGCTGTGTGTCTGTGGCTGTGTCTGTCTGTCTGCCTATGGCTGTGTGTCTGTCTGTCTGCCTGTGGCTGTGTGTCTGTCTGCGGCTGTGTGTCTGTCTGTCTGCCTGCCTGCCTGTGGCTGTGTGTCTGTGGCTGTGTCTGTCTGTCTGTCTGCCTGTGGCTGTGTGTCTGTGGCTGTGTCTGTCTGTCTGTCTGCCTGTGGCTGTGTGTCTGTCTGTGGCTGTGTCTGTGGCTGTGTGTCTGTCTGTCTGCCTGCCTGTGGCTGTGTGTCTGTGGCTCTGTCTGTCTGCCTGTGGCTGTCTGTCTGCCTGTGGCTGTGTGTCTGTCTGTCTGCCTGTGGCTGTGAGTCTGTGGCTGTGTCTGTCTGTCTGCCTGCCTGTGGCTGTGTGTCTGTCCATGGCTGTGTGTCTGTCTGTCTGCCTGCCTGTGGCTGTGTGTCTGTGGCTCTCTCTGTCTGTCTGTCTGCCTGTGGCTCTCTGTCTGCCTGTGGCTTTGTGTCTGTCTGTGGCTGTGTGACTGTCTGTCTGCAGCTGTGTGTCTGTCTGTCTGCAGCTGTGTGTCTGTCTGTCTGCAGCTGTGTGTCTGCCTGCCTATGTCCGTCTGTCTGCCTGTGGCTGTGTGTCTGCCTGCCTATATCTGTCTGTCTGCCTGTGGCTGTGTGTCTTTCTGTCTGCCTGTGGCCGTCTGTCCATCCATGTGTCTGGCTATGTGTCTGTCTGCCTGTGGCTGTCTGTCTGCCCGTGGCTGTGTCTTTCTCTGTATCTGTCTGTTTGTCTGCCTGTGTGTGTGTCTATCTGTCCGTCTGTGTGTCTGTCTGTCTCTCTGTGGCTGTGTATCTATCAGCCTGTGGCTGTCTGTCCGTCTGTCTGTCTGCCTGTGGCTCTGTGTCTCTGTGCCTGCTCACCTGCCTGTGACTGTGTGGCTGTGGCTGTCTGTCCACGTGTCTGAGCGTGTTGCTGTCTCTGTGTATCTGTCTGTCTGCCCATGTGCCTGTGCCTGGTGCCTGTGTCTGTTTGTACATATGCATCTACCTGTGTCTGTGTCTGTCTGTGTGTCTGTCCCTGTCTGTGTGTCTGTCTCTGTGTCTCTGCGTGTCTGTGTCTGTCTGTCTGAGCCTGTGTCCCCACCCCACCACAAGCCACAACTGGCCGTAACCAGAGCAGAGGAACGTGGTCTTGGGATAGAAGCGATTCATACAAATAAATAATCCTTCCTGTTCATGGTATTGGTTGAGGTTTGTTTTTCCTAAACGGAAGTCAAGGGCACATAACGGAGCACTAAATATTGATCAAAATAGGTTTATATCCAGAATACAACAGAAAACATGAAGTGTACAAGGACTTCAGCCAACTCTGGTTTATTTACCACAACAGTACGTACTGTAGCCATAAATCCATAAAAGGATTGATACAGCAATAATGAGAGAAGCAAAGTTTAAGAGGATTCTTATTGAACTGGAAAACACAGAACCATAGAATGGTTTGGATTGGAAGGGACCTTAAAGCTCATCCCATTCCAACCCCGCTGCCGTGGGCAGGGACACCTCCCACAGGAGATGTAACACCGAAGTATTTGTAAAGTGCATCTTCTAACATTTCGTAGATTTAAAATGTTTTTCTCCACTGTGGAATAGAGAAATGAATCCTGCAGAATGATCTAGATGTTCACACCTTACAGAAGACATCCGTGCTCTAGTATAACCACGCTCACCTCAGTGGAATCTCTCCGTTTTCACTGGTGCGTGGAGTCGCCTCCAGATGTGAAGAGTGGAAATTCCATGAGGCAACTCCAAGCACTTCTAAAGGAATCTGCTCTAAAGCTGCAGAGAGAAGCAGCACTGCCTTGCTGTATGTTCTGGCTCCCAGAATAAAGAAGAAAAAGAGATTCTGGTACACAGAGTTGGAGACAGGCAATGTAGGCACAGAGAAGTGAATTATGAGGAGGCAGCCCAGAGTCAAAAGTTCTTGGCACAGCAAATCAGACAGTGCCTAGAGCATCTCAGAAAATCTACACTTTTAAATTGCTCATGTTGTGGGGGGGAAAAAGGGTTTGGAGCCAGCTGGATTTCAGTCTTTCCAAGCAACGTGTGGTAGATTTAACTGAATACTAAAAAAAAAATGTCTAATTTTTATCCAATTAAGGCAATTGGATTGAAGAGTGTTGTTAATTTTCTCATCATTTCCACCAATAAAAAACCTGCCACAGAATAAACTTGCCATCACACTTCAATAGGTGACTTTCCAGTCCATTTTGAAACCAGAAAACTTAAACTGAAGATTTGGAGAACTGGGTTTACTTTTTCCCATTATTGGAATGTTGGGAGAATGTTGGCATCAACTGGATGAGATTGCAGTGAGATGAAATGAGATGGATTAAGGAACAGTACCAAACTGTTCATGTCCATTCTAATATTTAGGGGTTTTTTTCCATTTTTGCAATTTCAAATGAGTATTTTTTTTAAACGTGCCTTTTCCCATTCACTGAAATGCATTACAAAGGAATTAGTGATGTTGGCAGGCATTTATGTCTTTTTGCTCTAAGTCTTGATCTCTACCAACTCACTTCTTATAACTGACTCAATGTTAAACAACAGAAAACTGTTTATGGTCATACAATTTAGTTAAATGTAAATTAAAAATCAAGTTTACATTATAGTGACACACAGAGGTTGTGCAAACCTGTTTTATTTTTAAAACCCATTGACATAGCGCTGATTTAGCCCCATTGCAAAACTTCCTTCAGTGGAAGTGTTAATGTTTCCATGTTTCATATGGAGATGGATGGAAAAAGACAGCTGAAGTTGTACAAGAACTGCGCTGATCCTACCTACAGCTTGGAGAACAGCATCAGCTTTTAAACACAGAAGGAAAAAGTGATGAGACTGGCAGAGCTGACTGAATAAACCAAAGATCACACCATACTGTTTAATACAAGCAGTATGGAGTATGTATATGTTATCATTACTAACATGATGTAACAGGGGAAATTAAACCTTTTTGTTGTCTTTTAAATCATAGAATGGGTTGGGTTGGAAGGGATCTTAAAGATTATCTAGTTCCAACCTCCCTGCCTGGAACATCATCTACACGAAACTGTCATTAGCAGCCCCAAGCTTTGGCAAGAAACTGAACAAGCGTACAATGCTGAGTTTCACATGTCCACTGTTGCTTCAAGTATTTATTTTTCACTGCACTGAAAATGCTATTTATTAATATTCCTGTGATCACGGATTAGCAGTTTCAACTATTTAGGTTGAATCAGCATAAGACAGCGTTGACTGAGGGATCTGTACAACTAGAAATAAGTCAGACTGCTAAGAACATCAAAGAATAAAAGCCTGCAACGACTCAAGAGATCATCTCCAACTTCAACCAGTCCTGCTCTCAGGCTTCCTTGGATGTGTACCCACTAGGAAAATATCTGCCAACACCAATTAATGCACATTAAAACTAGATCGTGAATCCAAATAAACCTCCAGCAATTCAGGATAGTTAGGATCCAAAAATTACTTACGGTAAGTGATGTTGTCTGTTAACTACTTAAAATAAAAATGTTGATAATCTATTATTCGCCTTCATTTTTGAAGGAAAAATAAACCGCATACCAAAAAAAATGAAAAAGGCCTTTCAGTGCTTTTACCCTCTTTCAAGCACATTCCGCACTGCAGTTTATTACATTCTTCAGTTCCTCAGGCACAGAGCTTAGGAATTGAGAATCGTGGCATGCAACAGAAGTGAAGTTTGTGGAGGAAGCACGTGGAACAGAAGAGTTCATACCCAGTTACATTACTGCATAGAAATGCCACAGTGTTGTACTGCAAACTCTCAGCATATAAAGTTGTTCCACTACACATAATGTCTATGTAGTGTGACTTAACTAGATCGTACTGGTTGCATATTATAACTGTTTAAAAGAATTACCAGTAAATCAGAGAATGAAGAGCTTCTTTTAAGATCTTTCAGGAGCTTATCTTTAGTCTAATCAAAATAAGGCTGAGACGAAACGCACCTGGCATTTTTAAGTATCTATGATAGCATTAAATTGATATAAACTATCTAAACAAAGGAACGTTGATAAAACTGAAATTTCCTACTCATAAATGTTAAAACCTTTTTTTTTTAAACTATCAGAGGATAGTGCAAGACAAAGTCTTTTAGTAACACTGCATTTCCTTTCTTAGAAGACAGGAGTTCAAACAGGACTGCCTGTGACAGGAAGGGACCAAACTCCATTACCACAACTTCCTGATCTTCAGAGTTTGTCCATATGACATTATTTATATATTTAGGCTCTGACACATGAAAAATGTTAACTAGTAACACCATCCTCTGAAAGTCCACACAGCAGCAATAAAATCACTTTGAACATAGACTTCAATCTTGAATGGCAACTTCAGCAGAAGGGGACCCTAGGGATTTGTATCCTGATTCCTATCACTTCTAAAATCAGTTTGTTGGCATACGAGGAAAATAAACATAGGTGACTTTCTGGTTTACTCCCAGAAGTGCTTCTAGGTCCTCATTACACGTGGTGACAGCTTTTCTGCCAAGGGCTGCTTCTCTCTGAAGCCAGTTATCAACCTTTCTTTGGATATAAAATACAAGCAGTTGAGAAGCTTTGGAGCACATTTATTCAGGGAGTACTTACTCAGGGAAATACTATATGGTATTTCAGGAGCTGGCTGGGTGGGGATGGGGTTTTATTTAATAATGTAGGGCAGCAGGACTGTGAAGATGATAATTTGTCCTTGATAAAGCACTCAGGTATGACTAACAAGATTGTTGTTGTATGGCTCCTCCCTCAGGGAGGCCAGTAATACCAGGGGAACAGGTTTTAATAGACCCGGTGAATGAGCTCCTCCAAAGTAACTAAGACTTTTACTTTGCATGGCACTTAAGCAGCCTTCAGGAGATCAAAATACCCTCCTCCCTCCTCCCATCTTAATGAATGGCCATTTTATTTCCATGTATTTCAGTAGTTAAGAGATATAGAAGGTAATCAAGTATTTGCCTCCTTCTTCCAAGTAGCCTTTATTAAATAATCAAATGAGTTTTAAAACACAGCTTTTAAGGACATTTTTTTGATTAGAAAAATATTAACTTCTGTGAATCCTGGATTACATAGATATTAATGCTCCCTCTTACAGTTTGGAATAATTCCACATGCTCTTTTCCGAAATACATACTTTGTTACCCCTCCATAAGAAAAGAAATACAAGCATTTCATACCAGTCCTATATTCTGCATTTTGAGCATGAAAACAGTTGGAAAAGTTTAGTTCGCTATACATACATATATATATACACCTCTAAATACACAAGATACTGCAATTCCTCAATTTAATACTACTCCTCTTGCCTGAAGATGGTTACAAAAAAAATAGTCTTACTTGCTGTGACTTTTTACAAGTTGGACTATAGTTACAAGATCCTGGATTACAAAATGCTCAATTCCATTAGCTTTTAAATTGACAAACAGATATTTTAGGATATGCTTTTAAAGTTGTGTAGCTTCTAGCACTTGCCATCATAACAAAAGATAAGAGAAAGTTAAAAACCAACTTTACACTTTTTACTTAAAAACCACATTAAGAAACGCAATATGGAACATACCAAAATGGGATTTTTTTTTAACAGACAATATACAGCATTAACAATACATGTAAGCACTAAGCAGCAGGTTTTTTCCCCTTTGTAATACTGCTCCAGCTATTGTTTAGTTCATTGTAGATTTATGACTACAAACTGACAGTGTATGAAGAGTTCTGCAGTTGAAGACCAGACACAAACAGCATCTCCCAGAAGTTCTGTTCCTTTCAGTAACAGAAATGGGATTCTTCTTGTGCTCATTTAGAAGTTATTGTAAATTAAATCCCAACTTCTATATGCTTTACTTTCCCGCAGGAAATCACATATATGAAGATAACAATGCTATTTCTTAAGCTACCTAACAGAGCAGGTAACTACAAAATTTCCACAGGCAAAAGGCTGACAGCAAATCTTACGTATTTTCCTATGAAAAAAAGGGAAGAAAAACCCAACAACAAATCAAATAAACCTCTGAAAGTGTTCTTAAAGCACTGTATTATGGTTTTAAACTCAAGTAATAAAGCATGCCTGCAAGGCATTTCTTTCACCAACAAAATCATGCTGCAATCAAGGGAACCAGCCCTATTACTGTATTATAAAACTAGACTATAACAGAGGGCTGTCTACTTCCCTGTGAACCTTTTAACTCTAAAGACATGTTTGTATTCAAAAAAGACCCAACTCAAGCGTATGAAAGTTTATGGGCAACTCCTATGCCATTTTGTGTCTTAAACACTTTCCTTTATCTCGGACGTGGGCTTTTCCTTCTTCATGGGAGTAAAGTTCAGTCTTCGAAAAAATTACTACTTGAGATCAGCAAGACCTTTAGATAATCTGCACTAGCCAAATGCTTCTAGTGTTGTTTCTGCACCTTTCCACTGAAGCATAGACCTACTCCCTAGCAATTCAAGCTGCCACATCAGTACCACCCCTCTTTGGAATAAGCCTCGTTTGCAGAACATGGCCCATAGCACTTTTCACTAGAGAGTGCTAAGTCCACGTTCACAAATCATTTACATTGGAAGGAACCCGCTGGAATCACTCAGCGCAACGCCCTCGCTCAGGCACGGTCACCTAGAGCAGGCAGCCCAGAACCATGTCCAGACAGGTTTTGAGTTCTTCCAGGGATGGCAACTCCTCAGCCTCCCTGGGCAACCTGCTCCAGTCTTTGACAGCCTCACAGTAAAAAGGTGTTTCCTACCACTGAGATCTAATCCTGTGTTTTAGTTTACTGCCTCTTAGTCCTGCCAGTGAGAGCTACTGAGAAAAACCTGACTCCCCTTGGTAAATCTATGCTTACTACTCCTGACCACCTTCTTGTCCTTTATATGTCTGGAAATGCTTTTCAGGAGGATTTCCCTCCATCACCTTCACAAATCTTCCTTTTCTGAAAACAGGAGGGATATTTGCACTTTTCCAATCTACTGGAACACCTCACGGTCTCCAGGGGGGATATGCAATGGCATTAGCCAGCTCCCTCAGCACTAGGGGGGCAACTTGCCAGGCTCACAGACTTTCAGTTTAAGTGCACCTTAATATGGTTCTCCAATACCGAGGGGTTCCATACTTCCCCTGTGGTGTCAGGGGCTGGAATTCCTGACATCTTGTTTTACTGATAGAGACTGATGCAATAAGGCATCAATTACCTCATCCTCCTCCATGTAGTTTCTCTACCATTTCCCTGTCCCGTTCGACAGCAGGTTCACCATTTGCTGTTTATGTGCTTGTAGAATACTTTCTTGCTGTCCTCCCTGAAGGCTGAGGAATGATTCCACAGTGAATGGCTACTCCTGCTTCTCAAGCCACGTGTCCTTTGTTAGATTGGCAATACAGCCCTCACACATTCTGGGGCAATAAAGAAAATGCTTTCATTCCACTGGGGGGCAGTTCAGGAGCCCAAACTGATTTTCCCAGTCTATGCTTGTGCAGTGGAAGGCAACATATTAAAATATCTTTCATGTTTTGCTCTAAAATATTTATAATTCATCTATTTCTACTTCTATCTCCAATTTCTGTATAAATGAGTAATGTTATAGATACGGTAGGTATATAAGAAATAAAGTACTTGGAGGCTCAAGTACTGTTATCAGAAATACGCACTGACTTTGTAAAAACTGACTACGCTTTTCATTAAGTAAAATAATGAATGAACTTTTTCTGATTAGGAAGATGTAAAGTAAAATCAGTGGTTTTCCCTGTAAATTTTACTGCAGGAGTCACCTGTATGACTTGTACTTAACTCTTTTCTTCTCATGCAGCATTACAGTACTCCTCCCCCCCGCCCACCCATCCCACAAATGAAAAAAAAACATATATTCCACTAGTTGTTACAGATTGCACTTTGACAGCACAGACTTGCCAGTCTTCTGCATTTCCAGTGTCCTATTTAAACAGTTGACAGACAGTCTTTGTTTTATGAAACTGGAAGATTTCTCCTCAGTACTTCTTTTGATGCCGGAGAAATGCTATCTGGGAAAATTACCTCAAACTCTATTATTAAGTCTCCACGCTGATCAGGATTTTTAGGAAATGGCAAACCATATCCTATAATTCTTCTTCTCATCCCAGGCTTTACCACTTCATTTACTGTCATGGGGATGTTTCTTCCTTCTATCGTTGGCACATTCATAGAGATGCCACACAAAGCCTAAAGAAAAATTACATGAGAAAAAGAAATTGGTCAGAACTTTACTTGTACGTACAAATGAATTTGGATTATTTAGACAAGACTAGCATGCTGAACAGTATTTCCACTGCGCACTACTGAAATATCAAAATTCAAATAGACCGTTCCTCTCCTAAAAAGGGAGGGCTTCTATTTAACATTGAATGCCACAGAATTCTCCAGCCTTGTGCAGTGGCCACTGGAGGGTGAATGAGCTTATACATGGCTTCAAAAATGTTATCAAGTAATAAGGTAGTTGAGCACAGACTAAACTATTCACTCATGCTTCTCTGGAGATGTCCAGCTCCTCATTTTCCACTGGAAATTCAGAGTCCTGTTCCATTTTTGTTTGTTCACACTGCACAGGAGTTTACTCTAATATGCTATCAACATATATGAACTTGCAGAACGTCTAAGTGTCCATAAGCAAATGAGTATCAAATTTCACAGCTGTCTTAGGGAAGCATTCGTGATGCTCAAAGAAAATCAAACTATTTTGATGCACCAAAACTAAAACATCACAGACTTTTTCCTACTTTATCCATTCGTTTCTTTTCATTACTAGGATCTCTGATAACATTTTTATTCCGCCAGCTTTCCCTGATTCAGCACACGACACTTTTCATAACAATGCAACGAGCTTACATAGTCTTTGATCTATAAAGGAACTATATTACCCACATCAACACTAAATATTGTCTTTTCTCTCTTCCTTGTCCCATTTCAGGTGCTTCACCTCACTTCAGCTGTATTTTTAATTAAATATTGTTTCTGAAGGTAGCTCATAATGTACATAAAGAGCTTACAATGCAAGCAAGAGATTATTTCTCTAATACTAAATAAGAAAAACCCCACATATTCAGCTACATTATCTTTTAAACGACTACTAAACCAAGACTTCAGACCCTTAAATAACTTTGCTCAGTTGTCTTTTCAGTTTTTCCTTTTGCAAAGCAAAGTGCTTTGACTTAGAACGGAATTTTAAAAAGCTATACCATTGTTGCTGTTATATATAGCTCCTTTAACACCTGTTCACAATAATTTATCCTCATGAAATCAATCTCTACATACTTTGAGATCACACTGAAATAACTTATGACATAAAAAGGCAGACTTAGAGTTTGTTGGCAGTGAAAATATCTAAGACATTTCTACTTTGTCCTGCAGAAGTAGCTCTTGCATCACAGAAGTAAGGAGCATGCTATATTGGATGCATTTGTTAACTGTGTTTCTTACTTCAGCCTATTATCCATTTAGCTAGAAAGATAAAGTATGAAGATTTAAGCCACGTCAACCTTTATCCTTACCCTTCCACCCTCATTCTCTTCCACCTCTGCAGTAAAGAGTCTGAAGTAATATCCTGTTTATATCAAACTAGCCAATCCGTCCATTATAAATAAAGCACATTTTGACTTTACAATAGTGCAACTATTTTTAAAAACAAAACACAACTTCACTGCTGCCAAGCAGCTTTTGCAGAGCAGCCAGTGTAACACACTGAGATAGGTTTAAACATGTAGAGTTCTGCCAGAAGAGAAACTTACCTCCCTCAGGCTGATCTTAACAGGATAGACAATATTTGATCCATCCCTCTTGAAGTGAGTGTGAGGTTTATCTTTAATGATAAAAACAATATCAGCTGGAATTGTGTTGGGTGTTTCATCGCCTTCTTTTGGAAAAGTGATTTTGGTGCCTTCTTTCCATCCTCTTTTTATCTCAATAGTAAGAATTTTGTCTTCTGTTCGGACACTTCTACCATCTGGGTTGAGCCTTTTACGTGAAATCCTCATCCTTTTTGTGCAGCCATGGTAAATCTCTTCCAATGACACTTTAAGTTCATGGATTACGGGGGGATCTTGTTTACGACGCAACTGGCTACCAACTGTATTCCTTTCCCTTGGAAAACCATTCATACTAAAACTAGTGAAGGATCCAAATGGATCACCATCCACTTCCATGTCTTCAGTGTCTCTGCCACCAGGCATCCTCCTTCCAAAGAAGATCTCAAAAGGATTCGTGCCACCAAAGAAAGCTGCAAATGTAGCATGTGGGTCACCATGGAAGGAGTACCGGAAGGTACCACCCTGTCCATCAGGTCCTCCAGCTCCTCCTTTCAGACCTAAATAAGCACAGTAAAAAAAACCGAACAAACCACAACTGAATATTAGTATAAGCTTTTCTATTGTAGAGTGCAATGATATCAGAACTGATGAGTCAACCGGGTCTTTGCAGTAGTGTGAAAGTTCTCCTTTTCAATGACTCGCTAAAAGACTAGGCAGTACCAACTAATAATTCTATAGCTTGAACAGCAACAAAGTTACTGAAGTTCTACAATGACTTCTACTTAAGAACAACAAATATTCTGACACTGCCAATTCTATTTCAAATGACTGAAGCCAGTTATCCAAACAATTGGTATCTTAAAACAGAAGACACGTCTGCTTGATCTGATTTTTCTTGTTCTGCAAAGCGTATTGCAGCCACATCCATCTTCAAGATCACTTCTGGGGAAAACTATGCAGTATAAATATGCAACACTTTCCATAGCCTCCATAGCTCAGCTTTATCCCAGTATTAATTCTCTTTACTTCTGTTTTCCTGCAATTCATTTTCAGTAAAAGGCAATATACTAATAGACAAGCAGTCATATGCTTCCTTAATGTTCAGCTTAGAATCCCAAATTTATTGCAGCTTGTGTTCTTATAATATCAAATAGGTAAGGAACCAGGTAACTCTTTTCAATCCAGCCACAAATAAAAAATAGTTTGGAAGTCCCTATGACCTATTCAGGTACAAAAAAAAAAAAAAAAATCTTGATCTCTGCAAAAATTCAGGATGTTCTCAGATAGCTTTGTTCTTTATCTTCCACCTTCCACAAGGAGAGATCTACATCTCATGTCTATCTGGTAAGACTGCCCTTACAATTCTCACAGGATAGTCCCTTGTATGTCCTGATCTCTAATTTCAAATGCAGCTAAAATCAATTTTCTTAAATTACTCTTTCCCAACAGGTTATCTCCAAGTATTTCCTCATAATAATTAGCCCCTCCTGCACTGACAATCTCAGGATACCTTCTCAAACCTTTAAGATGAAAACCTAAAACTCTTCTGCCGGTTTAGAAATAAAAGTCTCTAAAACATCCAGTTATTTTAATCTATTTTTTAGCACTCAGCAACATGTAGCACATCCTTCTGTTACAGAGTTGTCAACTGCAGACAACCAGTTTGGTGGATACAATCTGCCACAGTAGAAGGACAACTCCTGGAATTGTTATTAGAAGGTACATCAAGTTCCTGGCTGCAGAAACACTGAGGTTTCCTCCTTCCTCCCAGCCCACCCCCTCTTCATCACAACTACCAGCTACAGTCTCAGAGAGCAACTGAGGCATCTGGAAGTATTTCCAGATTGACCAACCTAGAAATTCATACTTTGCTTTAATACTATGTCCCACATAAACAGAAATCTAGGATTTGAACCTCTGTCTTTAGGCATACAATACGAGGACTGCATCGCTTTCTGTGCTTTACTTCAAGCTCTTAGGTAAAAGTGTGTAAAATGATATTTTGGGAAAACAGTTAAGATCAGCTGCTGCACAGGAATCCAAATTACTAATGAAACTGCAGAGTAGATATGACAGATCGGGGGGATGGAGGAGGAGGGGAGGGGAGGGAGAAGAAAGAGAAGGAAGAAGTGCAAAAGGGCAAAAGATCCAAGAAGCAACAAAGGCCTTTGGTATTTTTGTAAACTCTTTTTTCCTAGATTGTTTCAGTAATAGTACTAAAGCGCTGAACATAAGCAAGGGAACAAAAGACCAAAAAAACCTGCAGCCTCTGCAGCAGCTGAAGGTCTTCTACACTAATCTAAGTTAACAATTGTATGACATCCTACGAATAAAGGAGGACCAAATGTTATTATGCATTCATGAGAACCCACATTTTTTTCCCAAAGTACTGCTATTTTATTATCCTCCTTTATATTAGTAAAAAACACGGCCCTGAGTGAATGGCAAGGAGTGAGGGGGCCCTGCTTGTCACAATGGAAGTAATTATTTCATGTGGAATTTCTGACACCAGTCATGCAAGGGGAGGGTAATGACTTTGTCTGTTGCTTAATCATAAGGCTGGAAGTTATGCTGGTCAAAAATGAAAAAAAGCCCTCCTCCTCTCCAGATAACCATTTTAGGATAAATATTACATTTCTGAGGCTTCATTCTCTTGGCATGTTATCACTGTTTACAATTAAAGCTAAAAAATTGTTCTGGTATTTCATGACATCAGCCAAATTCTTTCCTCTCCAGGCAAGAAGCCAAGGACAACTACAGACTGGACACCTGGGATTCTGCTCAGGATTGTCCTGCTTAGATCAAGCAGCTCGCTGTTTAATAAATTTTAAGAAAAGAATACACTTCTCCAACTGCACTTCCAAAAATGCTCGGGCAAGGGAAGGCAGCAAGAAAGATCCCAGAAAGCTATTTATGGGTCATACAAGATGAAAACTCCGTAATACATTTTACCATTAAAAAAAGCTGATGAGTCAAATTTCCAAGCAATACAAATATATCACCTAAAATCAACACATACCATGCACCATCTATGTTTATATTGCTTCATCCAACATAACAAAAGCAACTGATCAGGGTACAACAGAGAGGTACATACCTTCCTCCCCAAACTGATCATAAATGTCTCTCTTTTTCGGATCACTCAGCACTTCGTAAGCTTCTGCAATCTCTTTGAATTTTTCCTCTGCTTGGGGAGATTTGTTCTTGTCTGGATGCCATTTAAGCGCTTGTTTTCTGTAAGCCTTTTTGATGTCCTCATCAGAAGCCCCTTTTTCAATTCCCAGGATAGAATAATAATCTTTTCCCATCCTGAGTGTTGGAGGAATTCAGATTTTCCGTGCTATAAAGAAAGCAGTGTCCAGCGTCTTAGCAACGTAGAGATACTAGAGGAGGAAAAATAAAAATCTAATTGGAAATTGAAACAAACAACTATAACAAATCGACGAACTCTCTAATACGTTAAAGAAACACTTAGACAGCTTCTCCGGATTTCATTCCTTCCCCCATTGCTCATTTATAAATAATTACACACAGTGGAATGAACAAAGTGCTCTTTAGAGTCCTCCTATCTACAGTACGTGTCTCCGCTCTTTCTAGAACGACAAATAATACAGGACGTCACTTCCCTGACTGCCCTAGCTGAATAGCCTGCACAGCTTTCACTCTCTCTCTCTCTCACGCATGCGCATGCTCTCACACACACATAGAAAATGCTGAATTTGTTTGCTCCCTTCTCAAGCAGCTAGAAAGTTTAAAGGTTTTGTAGTGTCATACAGCACCTTTCACTGCCAGGGCTGATCCAGTCAGCTCTAAAGACATAACTGCCCCAACAGCAACACAGTTGCTCATATGAAGTAATTATAGCATTTTACTTCACAGTTTCTATAGAGACAGCTGTACATATAATTGTTTTCCAAATATATCCACATGGATTTGTACCCTTTCCAGCAATGACTACAAAGTATTTTACAGCTAACTACAAAGCTTCAGAAAGCATAACTTCATTTCTTTAAAAAATAAAACTAAGCCACCCTCAAAGCTGACTGCAGCCATGTACTATTAGATGAAACTTAGCAAAATATGCCGCTAAGTTTACCACAACTTAATCCACTCAAAGCAGACCCAAACTGGGCTTCCTCTCCTGCTCCTTCTACACAAGAGGCAGTATCAAGACTATTACACAAGTATTCCAATATATCAAGCAAATAGCTTCCTTCTACTGAGATATTAATAACAGAACAATACCTAGTTCTTACACATTTGTTTCATAAAATACACAGTGCAAATTTTACTATTGAAGTATTTCTCATGCTCTGCAGACAGAATAGGATGAAGTTTCAGTCTGCAAGATTTCTTTTGGCTCTTAGGTAAGAGCTATAACCTATGAGAGAACACAAACCTTTGGGTTCAGGAGCATCGTATTTGGAGTTGCTTTTCAGAACCCACTCTAACATAAAAGGGGAGAGATTAGGAGAGACAGAAATTTTTTCCTTTTTCAGACAGTACTAGAAAAATATTCGGGACTTAAAAAACCAAACATGCGTCACCCCTTTATTGCTCACATCTTATCTATTAGTTTCCAATTTCTGCACTAGAATTGACAGGATTCCCACATGGGATCCAAGATTTGCTTAATTATTTTCTTTTTAAAGTGCCCTGAGAATAGAGGCAAGAAAGATGAAGACAGAACAGCATGAAGATGAGATTTCACCACAGTATTTAAGAAAGCAAGACCTTTTGCATAACTGTAGTTGTTTCAAACGTAGCAGAGGCAAAAGAATATTGAAACAAGGAATTGGCTCCCCTTACCAACAAATCTCTCAGGCCTTACTTGCATTTTTGGAACACTGGGAGCCACAAGGTTACAGAATGAATTAACTTTACAGCTGAAAGGGGAAGTTGTTGCTAAACTCCACACTCAATAAAACTAGTCTCCTACCAATAACCATTTTCATCTTTCTTAAAGAAGTGCTGCTTCTGGTAATTTACTACTAGTATTTCAGACAAATTCTGGTAGACCCATGTCCTAAATTCAGCATTTTCTCCAGCAGGTACAGTAGCTTGAGTTAAAGCAAGTCTTCAATTGATTTTATGCAAAATATAATAAAATTCCCTAAAAAGCTACTTTACACGTTCTAGCGAGCAGTTTTAACTTTACCACGCTTAAGATATGGTTACAAATACGACAAATCACCTCCCAAACCCAGCAGTTATGATAACTCTGAACTACAACAGCAAACAAACTTCATCACTATTGACAGAATAAGATTCAGAGCAGACTTAAATTCTCTTACAATACAAGGAGCTATGCTCAGCTGTGCCTTCCTGGTATGGTTTGATCAACCCCGCTCCCCCCCAGTGGGGTCACTACATAGATCACTTGAAGCATTCCCACCAGTCTGAGGACCACAAAATATTTATGTCACTGTGTTATCATATAATTGCACTGTCACAACAGCAAGAGCTCAGTCTAGTAGTTTCAAAATTGTATTTTTCACTACATTTCTCAAAACCTCTGGTCAAAGGGGTAAAGGGTGCATAATGTTAGTTTAAAAAACAAGGTATACAAAATTTTCCCCTTGGAGAATATTAAACACTTACCACTTCTTTTAAATATTGAAAGAATACACAAGGAAAACAGCAGAATTTTAAAACACAGCAATTAATTTCCCAGGTTTTATTAAACCCCCAAATAGTCAGGATTTCTTTTTAAATCATAATTTGCTTTCCTTCCAATGTCAAAACTCGGAAAACAAATTCTGGTAACAACAAAAAAAAGTCACATTGGAACTTTTTGCTGACTATCACAGTGAGTAAGCGTTCAGGCATCCTTTCCCTACAGAGGAGAACATGCTATTCTGGCACAAAAGACCATTTATGCCCTAATTGGGTAAGTTATCCCCTAAAAATGCATTTAAGATTGAGTGAGATGCACATTATTCCTACTTCCTGTCCTAAAGGAGATCTTTGTGTCAGAATTAATTTACAGTCTGGAATCTCATATCTTCTAAGAGTTGACAAGATAACTGGAGCACCTCCCTCCAGAAAGCACGTTCCTTTTTTTTTGTCCTCAGGACCTTCCTTTTATCATACCGACCTGCAACCCAGCTTCTAGTGGCTGTTATGCTAAAGAACTGAACTGTCAAGCACAGCACAGATTGTATCCAGCTGTTTATTTACAAGACAAACCTAATAAAGACCACATCTTTGATACAAATATATCATCCCAAATGTCATGTTTAATTTGCAAATAAATTCTGTACATTTTGCTATTATTTTCTGAATTGTGCTAGAATACTTAGGTTCTTTTAGGGTAGTATTCCTCAAGACTTGATACTAGTCAACCACTTCCTTGGAACAAGTAGGGTTTCAGACACGTTCTCCTATTCTTATAAGCTATTTTAAGGTACTGTTATTATGAACTGAGAAAGTTAGCAGCCTGTATTTGTTCAGTGCTTCCTTACATCAGTGTTATTTGTTCCAGTCCAAATTAAATACATACATACAATGGGAATCTTAGTTCAAGCTTTATTAAAGCTGACTGGGAAAAAAAAATCCACGCTTCTTTAACTGTTTCCAATTACTGTAAAGACAGATACACAATTTATTAAAATATTTTATAGATTCTCAGAACACCAAATAAAATTTTGAAACCATATAGAACTGGCCTAGTAGAAACCCACTCACCTACAGAGGATTTTCTGTGTTCTTTGATCAAAAACAAGAAAGCGAAATTCACTTTCACAATACAAGACACTTTTTTTATCTAAAAATGTTTATGAAATAAACACCAGGAAGCTGAAAATCGTTCAGCAGTTTGCTTTCACTTCTGAGACTTAAGTTGACTACTCCACTTGAGTTAGTATTTCAATACAATAATTCTTGCTTTTAAATATCTTTCCTATTAATCTCTCTGAACAATCATAGTTTAACTCACAAGTACATGGACAAGTGCTACACACCATAACACTGGTAGAACAGTGGGAGCAAGGTCATACCAATTCCAGGCTTTAGAATAGCTTCATTGGTAATATTAACCCTGCATTCATTGCATTCTTAAAAGAAGCTTTAATAACTGAAATAAATTAAGATACAATCAAGGAAACATTCCAAATAACAGATACACTGAACTCAATTTCCAGATTAATCATAAATTAGCACCAGTATAAGGTTATTTTAAGGAAAAGCTTCTAAGCAGAACTGTGTTATTATTCCCTGAAGTATGTGACGTTAAATAAAAAATGCTCATTATTTCCATTAATTAAGCCATTTCTTCTGCATTTTCACCTATCAAACCTCAGAAACAAACCTGAAAAAGACAGGGCTAGATCACAGAATAAGTTAAAGAGCACACAAAACCACAAAGGCAAATACCAGACAGATCACAACTATAAATATACATGTGCACGTAAATGTCAAGGCAGAGCAGCCAAATCTCTCCCCAGAAAAGGCTCTTTGACAATTAAGCAGCATAATATTTGCAAACCCATATTAACAAAGATAATAAATTTGACATTTGTCTACGATGGTTTCAGAAAAGCACACCTATACACAAAATTAAAATTTCCTACTAGAACAACCATTATTTTCTCCAAGAAAAAAAAACAGACAATGACTTTTCTCCCTACCACCTTTAAATCTATGTAGTTGTTGATGAGCTACAGTTATACTTTTGGACTGTGAATAAGACTGTACAAAAGCAAGCCTCATTCACGTATGCACTACACTTTCACTACAGAAACATACAGTAGCTGGTCTCATGGACGGAAATATATTTTAGATTTTACAACAGAAGCAACAAGTATTTTTTTAATACATCTAACAGAAAATGCAAAGTGAAACCTGCAGAGCATAACAGGTCTCTCTCATCAGTGGACAGACCTAAACTATAAGCTTCCTTTAGTGACACACTTCATACTCAAGTAAATATCCAAATTTATCAAGGTTTTACTTCAGTTCTCTGCAAAAACATGTTGCTACCGGAATGGAACCAAGAAGCTCACTACGCATAAGGATTCTGGCACTGATTTTACATCTAAATAATCACCCAAGTGAAATACCACATAAAAACTTCAAGCAATTAATAGAATTACAAAGCTACAGACAGTGACATTAACTTTATGAAACAGGATACTTGAGTACTTGGGCACATGTATTTTCATATTGCACACACTGAGCCTTTGAGACACTACTTGTAAAAGACTGAAATTGAAATGCACCCCATAGTATTTACCAGTTTGTGTACTACATGCACCATAATTTCTTTCCTGAGGCAACACAGAACATTGCAATTTAATGCAATTAACTGACAATTGAAGCTTAAATTAACAAGACTTCCTTACTTTTTATTTCCTCACACATTAAAAAAGAAATAATTGTAGTGGGATAGGTGTAGTCATGCTTTATAAAAATATCTGGCTCCCATCAGAGATCTATCCAAGTCCCTGTGTAACCAGTACTACTGCTATACTGTCTATATTTAAAAGTCAACAGCATTGTCCAGAAAGATCTGGTCTGAGTATTTTTGGTTCAAGAAGAGATACTAAAGCAAATAGCAAGCTATAAAAGTTATCCAAGACAATTAAATACAAAATATTTTCTATCTTATATTGGCAGTATCTGCTTCAAAATGTTTATATTACTAGAATATACATGAAATTATGCTCCTGCTAGCCAGGCCCATGGACGTGTTTTTATGGTATCCTGTGGGAAGGCTTACTTCAAATATACATTCCAGAGTCGACACCAACTTACAGCTCAGTTTTAAATGTTAAATCTCAAAACATTTACTACTATTAATCAGATATACTGCTACCACTTCTGAAATTTCAAAATTAATTTTTAAGCCTGTGACTGATGCAGCCTTTAATTTTATTTGGAAGACCAATACGGTAAGATAGCAGGCACAGTTATAACTTTTTTAAATTATCTATATTTTTCTTGTTACTTTTGTAAGTAGAAGATCTAGACATTATGCGCACAACTAGAAGTGTCCACCATATTTGCACATTAAAACTTAGTATTGTTTAATATATATATTAAGTTCTAGGGTTGGGGGGTTTCTCTTCAGAAAATCTATTATATATACTATGACCTATGTGGAATTACACAAAATACTAGAAGAAGGAAAAAGAAAATCTAAAGATCTAACTATCAAGCAGATTTTAAATTATACATGCTTAAAATGGTCTTCAAAAACATGCCTAGAACATTAGTCACACAGCCACACTAATCCTTCATCACAACATATGAAACTTGCATGTCTAATATTAAAGAATTGCTTTCTCATACCTGATTCCTGTCAGCTAAGTCACCGTCTCTACTACAGCTGAAGAACAAAAATACACTTGGAAGAATTTTCCAAATTTAACTTTCCACCTCTGAGAGGGAAGGAACATCTTGCAAGCAAAGTTGTTCGGACTCAGCTATTATGTACTACATTGAGGAAACACAATTAACTCCTCCTTGCTTCACAATGGTGTGATTACCGACTTCTGTCAAGTTCCAGACAAATTCTTCGAAAAACAAAAGGAAACACCTTAGAGCAACACACACACACACACACACACACACACACGGTGTTCTCATCTACAGATTAAGGTTTCCCTCTTCTGAAAGAATACAGATTCCACAAGGGCTTTGCAACTCCTTACTTAGATCCAGTGTCCTTTCCATTTCCCACCTACATGAACTTCTGTAAAAGGATTCTTCTCTTCAGAACGAGTAGATTGATCAGTTGGGAAAAACACCAATCATGCAAAACATTTAACAGGTTCCCTCACATCACTGACTACGCCTATTTACCACTCTCACTGTTACTAACTCCAAGTAGTTAACGACGTTGTTGCCATACAAACTTCTGTAAACATCTACACAGAAAAATGCACAGTGTTAGTTAGAAGAAATATCTTCTCACTGTTGTTACAAAAAAAAGAAAAATCAAACTCATAATGAGGCTAAATTCTGTTTCTTCCAAGAAAACGACAAGTTCGGCACAATTTACTCTTACGTTACCAATCTGGAGTAAAGAAAGGAGAAAAAACCAGCAGTGAAGTCTCTTTTCAGATCTACATATAATAAGCCTGGATTTTTGTCTGGTTCTCACTGCTATCACTCAGGAATTTTTTCAAGACCAGAAGAAATCCATCCTGAAACAGCCAATGCACAAAAAATTGGACTTGATGATGCATTTATCACATTGTACAGTCAGGTTTCTCCCATGCAGCAAACCTTCCCATGCTGGTTATACAACAACCAAAGATGTTTACTATTATGAACGGTTTAAGGTTCTGTAATAGTTGACTGTTTGCCTCCAACACTACTTGCTTTTTATTTGATTGTATCAAGTTCTACAGCCTTTCTGGTAACTGTTTTAAGAAACAACACGCTGCTGCAATACAAGCCTTTCAGACTCTCAAGTGCTAACATACTCAGACCTCGAATACGTTGTCAGTATTGTCAGAGGATTATTTTACTGGTTATACATGCGTTTTACACATATTCCACAGGCTTCTGTATTATGTTTTTCTCAGTACAAATAGCGTAGCACATAAACAGATACAGCGTAAAAAGAGGTAAAGAGATTCATATTAGTGCCATAAAGAACACAGGATTGCTTGGTAGCCAGGGAAAGAAAGCAAATAAAGTGTTGTCCCAAATCTGGCTTCTTCACCCAGTGCACAACAAACGAGTCCACACACAGAATTGAGATACAACAAATCATACCAATTCTTTGCATGCAGGGTGAAGAACCCAGATTTAGGACAGCAGTGTAGGAGTTACTCAGGAACAGAGGAAAAAAAAACAGAAAACAATATTATCATACAAACAGTACAGTATCAACAGTACCACTACACCGTTACATCGTGCAGTTCTATTCCCCTCAAGTTCCCAAAACCAGGTACAGGATTACACATAGAAGATGACCAAAGATATGAAAGCATTTCCACATGAGAACAACTGAGGAGGCTTGAATTTCTTCTGCCAGTAAAACAGACAGGAAGAAGGCACAGAGGTCTACAAATAATGGAGGAAGGAGGGAGACATGAATTGTTCATGGCTTACTCCCATCGAAGCCAGAGCCACTACAGGAAACAGGCAGAAGCCAGTTTTAACGATAAAATTAAGACACTCCACAAGTGATAGAATTTCCTGCCGAAGGATACTGTAAACTCAAAAATTGTTTCAGTAGGACACTGAAAAAATACCATAGAGGCGATCCACTGAAACTCGGAAGAATTTCCTGATCTGCAATTATTTGGAAGCTAGGAAAGTGGAAAAGACCACCAAGCCTTTACTTTATTCCAGCTTTCCCTGAAGCTTCTACTTAAGGCCACATTCGAATGCAAATTACTGGGCTAAACAAATGCTTGATGGACAATCAGTTCAGCATTCTCTAGAGAAGCACCCTTGTTACTTTCATTAAAATCTCAATTGTAATGCAATTCAGCCACTCCTATGTTGGAAAGAATGAACAAACTGACTTGAAATTACAATACAGGGTACTACTTGCAACCGTGTTGTCTCCTTTCTCTCCTGTCTCCGCCGCTTCCCATGAAATTATGCATCAGTTGCCTGTAGGCTCTCTACAGGCAATTCAGAGACAGCAATAAAACATGAAATGTGTAGCCCTCTACCCTCATTCTCCTACCTGCAGAGATGTTTATTATACATGTCATGGAAAATAAGCAGCGATTATTAAGCCTATATTTATTGTTTTACATCTAAGTAAAATAAAGAGGGATGTTGCTTACTGCTTACAATAAACACATCTCTTAAAAACAGGTATTTAGTAACACTTGTAAAGATGTTCTGGTATTCCTATTTTCAACAGAAACAAGGCTTAATTTGATGCTAACACTGATGGATTCAGCTCCATAGAAGAGGCAGAAATCTCCCTACAAGTATAGAGACAGAACATGGTGCTCCTCCTGCAGTCCAGCATTTTCTGCCCCACAGACCGGGGCCAGCTGGCACAAACCTAAGTAACATTTGCTCTGGGCTGGGACTGGACATAAGGCCGGCCAGCTCAGACCCTGGGAACCGGGATTGGCTTCCTACCAGTCCTTCCACTATACAAATCCTGTTGTAGGAGAACTCCCGTGACCTAATAGTAGTGCAATGTACTGATTAACAGGAAAAGGACAATGGAAAAATAGCGCTGGTTTCCACAATAACCCTTCCTGACTTTCCTTCAAGAAACTGTGACAGATAAAGACTCTTTTGAAGGCATTTTAAATACATTTACTTAAATATCCCACACAAAGCTAGTTATCACAACTACCTTATCACCCACGAAACATTAGGATGGGTAGACGGCTTAATTTAGTATCTGTTTGAATAGAAACAGCACACAGCACCTCCTCTTGTAGCCACTCCCCTGTAGAAAAGGGAAGGTGTCCACCAACTATATCAATTTATTGGTGTTTACCTTATCTATGGTAACAATTCCTTTATTCACAGCAAAGGAATGCTAAGGGGTTTCTTCCACAAAAAAATATAATTAACAAGCTGTTGTCTAAGCAAGGAGACAGCAGTAAAGAATTCAGGGCACCCAAAGAATAAAGACAGTCCCTTACAGGTTAGCTCTTGCTAAAAATCTCTGGGAACTTAGTACTGGAATGACTCATACGTGACCTAATCTGAACTTAAAGTCCTTCCTTCCAACGGTTCTCAGCCTAGCACTTAAGTATTTGGATTCATTCTATTAAAACAACAACAACAACAACAAAAACCCCAACAAAATAACACCCCAAACACACTGCCAGTTTGGAACATTAATTAGTAGAATATAACACAGAATACTTTCCTAACAGCAAAGATCTCTGCTGCTTTCTACTGAAGACCAATAGGCTCATTAAGGGTTCTGCTGCTATTTCAGTCACGTTTCAGTCTGCAGGTCATATTCTTCTTCTTGCAAAAGTACTCATTTTTTCTGGCATAGCTGAAAAAGCCATTAGTAAAGAGAAGAGCTGAATAAAGGTGATCATGGGTCACATGTAAATTGGGGAAGGGTAGGTGCAAGCTGCCTACAGAATCCCTGTCCACACTCCACTGGGATTTTCTTTTCCCATAATTATGACAGAAATTAAGTTTCCAGTAGAAAACAAATTCTTTCCTCCATCTTGATGAAGGGAGGAACCGCAAAACAAATAAATCCACTTGAAAACGGGACTCAGCTACACTGTATTGTTTTCAGTTGCTGTTCTACTCAAACAAGAAGAGGTTATTAATGCATAACCAAATAAGGAACTGCACACATTTTTGCTGTGGCCATGTGATCACACTGTTCTTACATAAGCAACAAGAGATGGTCACACTGGATGCTTTTTCCAGAGTGCACTCGTCAAAATCCCACCCAGCTGCTCCAATTCACACAGCTAGTTTTACATGCAAGACTGAAAACACAAGCTGTGAACTGTTGTATAAAGACAGGAATTTGATAAGGGAATGTCAGAACAACTGTTTTACCTGAAAAGAGAACATAAGTCAGCGTTGCATAAACTCAGTTGATTTAAGTTGAAACAATAAGAATGTACATCTGTTCATTTACAGAAGATAGAAATACAGGCAGCACTAGCTATATTTATCAGAATCTGCTGTAGAAGTCAAAATAGTTGCTCATTAGCCTTGCAAATGTTTCAACCACAGCCTACAGCTCAAAGCAGGCTTCTTCACTGTTTTACCCTGCCTCAGTGAATCTAGAAGAGTTTGGGGAGAAGAAGATGGAAGAGGGCAGTTCAATAGACCTACACTGCAATTAGTATCTGAAATTACTTGATTTTATTCCTTCTTAAAGGAGACGCAACATGGGAAGATGAAAAAATAAGTAGAAAAATGTCTACATGTTCTAAAGCAACAATATTTCTATAGTAGTGTGAATGTTTTCCCTCAAAACTCATAAAGATACAACTTTCCATGGTAGTAAGTCCTAGAAAGACATTTCACTGTGGAAAGTGACAGATTTTCCTACTAACCTTATTCCCGTCCCTTCTGAAAAACACAGTCCAAAGAACAGTGATGAATTACAACACACCTACGAATAAATTTATCGTTTCCATGACTACTGAATGAAAACATTACATTCACAGAACATAATCCTAACAAGATTATGAATAAGAACCTGTAAAAAGAAGTAAAAGATCTCTCTGTATGCTCTATGGAGAACACTAATCCATAGCCAAAAGGTATGCAGGTTCCTGTTTTTTTGTTTAAGCTAAAATTAAGGAACCTCCTGTTTTCTTCAGTTCAAGTCATATCATGCCATTCACAACACTGACTTTTTTGAATGATATCTGATCAATCCAGCAGCATCCATCCCTTTCCAAGTCTATATGCAGCACTGCTATTGAGGGCTCATTTTTAAACACAACTGGACTTTTGATGATTACACCAAGATACTCTAAACCACCAACAGATAGTGAAGTGGAAGTTAGGACTACAGCTTCCTCTAAGGTGCCTCTTTGATTCGATAAAGAAAAACCGTCCCTACACATCCACAAGCTTCACTGCAAACATTTATTTCGTCCAAAATATTCATGTAACCCTTACAATGAAGTTTAAGAGGATTTTCAATTTAGGTGAGCTTGTCATAATCATGGGCTTATGGACTGAAGGGATTAGTCATTTAGAACTCCTAAGGCATCTCCCTCCATTTTTCCTTCCTTACCCTCAGAAGAGATTTACCTATCTATGCTAGGGGTTTTACTTTAATCTGACTCTGTGATATATGCAAAATTTAGTCAAAAATAAGGTGTTCTGACTCACAATTTAACAAAGAAATGTTAGCTGAACATTGTTGCCTTAATTCAACAATATACATATTTACACACTTATTAAGAGGACTTGAATGCACATTCTTTGGTGCTGTGTTGATAGAGGGACACAGTAGACACTTCTGCCCCCTTCAGCTACCACTGCAATAATTACTTGTTCTCCCCTTAAAAAGTCCCTCAGTTCTCATCTCTGCCCTTCTTAATCCCTCCCTACTCATATGCCTAGCTCCATTACCTGATTTATTTCAAACAAGGCCTTTCACACTTTTTCCTCCATCTGGGAGGAGTTTTGCAGATGCTGACAGCAAACACATTCTCTGGGCTTTCAAAACTTTCCTTCCCATGACATCCACACAAAAACATCCAACTTCCTTGAACAAGTATAATGCCAAGACTGATGACCACATTATCATGCTGACTAATATTATCCAGCTGCCTTTTTGCACTACATTCATTCTATATGGTGATCCACTGTCTCATTCCATAGACCGACTATATGTATGAAATGTATGTTTTCCATTTATTCTTCTGTATATGTGACACCCTAATGCAACGGTGGCGCAACATAACCTGAAGGCCTTCTGTAAGCTAGTCAAAATTTCAGGGGCTATGTCATGTTCATCTTTTACTGCTCAACTGTTCTCAAGGTCAAAATCAAATTTTTTGATAGACCTCAACAGAAACCTGGGGGCAAAACCTCCTTCTTCCCTTTTAAGTTTTACTACTACATTTCTTTTCAAGCAGCTTCAACCCACTTCTAGCTTTAAATTAAGTACACATGAAGCAAGATTCACAAGATACGCAAGACAAATGCCTTAAAGAACCTACAACATTTACACGCTTCTCTTGAAATACTTACTAGAGCAAAACATTTTTCATAAGAAAAGCAGCATGACCAAATGTAAGCCACATATCCCAAAGATATGGAGTTTTTTGAAGCATACTCTATAAATGTTGGCATACAGGGGACCAGATCCTGGTTTAGGGAGCAAATTGACTCTTGCCCTCCTCCTAGAAGCCAAAATGAGAGCTGTGTTGTCATCACTGAATGAAAGCAGATGTGGCAGCAGCTGCAGCAGCACAGGCTGTCCTTCCATTTCAACACTCCCACTTGCTCCCAGAAATGCTTTTTCCTATGCCCTCCAATTCCTCAGTAGCAACCCATGCTTCTGCATTTGTCTGGAATTAATCATAATAGGAGTATTTGCTGACCTGCAAGACATAGCTGACCATCCCTTGGATCATCCTGGGTATGTGATTTCTGCCCAGTAATCTTACTATTTCAGTACTTAAGAGTGTTCCCGTTGACCCTCATCTCTCTCAAAGGAGAACTTAATTATGATCATTGCATAGATTTTGTAGGTAGCTTAGGTTATTGTTTAATATTGTTTTCCCGCCAATACAGCTCCAAACTGTAGATCCAAAAATTGCAACTACTTTGGTGCATGTGTAGTAAATATTAAAACTCATGACAGATCAACTGCTGTTTGGTCACAGAACACATATTGAATCTTCTCCAAGTAGCTACTTAAGGGAGTTTTCTACCATTAATGTTGCTGATCCTGGATACCCTTTGCCAGTGCAGGAGCTGACAGGATCTGGATCAGCTGATCGAAACCTCCCAAAGTGATGAAATAATCACAAATGAATTGCAAATTTCACCACATCAGCAATGACTTGCAGAAAGCACAGTGGGCAGATATAAAGCTATCACAAAGGTTACCCTTCTCTGATAGTTAAAAACTATAATAATTTTTCCCATATAAATGTTTAGGATACTGAGGCAAAGGTAAACAAAACAGATACCCAGAATGTTGCAGAGGCAACTAGGTAAGAAATGTAACCCTTTAGTTTATGATCCCATGAGAGGTGTCATTATCTGTAGTACCAAACCACTTCTTTGAGGACTGCTATAACCCTTTGGTCTGATCACCGCAGACCAAAGCTGAAGTCTATTTTTAAAGGGAAAAAAACCAACCAACAAACAGAATTCAGTGCAAGCATACACTGAAGCATCTTAACTTATGCAGATGATTTGAGTCAGCTCCACATTTTTACAAAGATGCTTTTCCAATGCCTGAACCCAATGAAAAACCCTACGTACCTTTTGGCAGAAGCAACTATTCCTTCATATACACAACATATGATCAAAAAAAATAGAAATGTGATTTTTTTCTGTGGATCTTTTTTTCCCCCCTCAGAACTCTCCATTACTTAAGTCTGTGACAATCCACACTACAAAGTTTACTGACTTGTCACATTTTTTCATTTAAGCTAGCTGTTTCTCAGTAATTACATCTACTAGAATGTTCCAGTCCAATAATTACCTTAAAAAATTAAAAACTATGGCCTGAAAACCATGAGAGATGTCATCATCTAATAAGTTCATTTAAGGAAGGCTCCTTCCTCCAATCTCCAAAAGAAATACTGACAGACATTTTAAAACTGTATTTTTTTTACCTCTTATGTTGCCTACTACCTAAAACTGATAAAAAAATCCAAAATTAGCATTCCTTTATCATTTATGAACCCAACTAGAACACTTACAGTACCAGACAACAGTGTTTTTATTAGCCCAAGGCATTATAACTGCTTAAAAACATAATCAGCTACTGGTTTGTCTCTCAGAAATTAGCAGAGACTCATTAGCCTGTTTTGTAACAATAAAAAACAAAGTACGTAGCTGCGCCACATCATCTCATAAGCAAAGAGTCATAAAAGACATAGCCAGTAGCCAGTACTAGCTTCAACGTGTGACAGTCAGCTACTATTACTCAAGATATATTGCTCAATTTATTTATTTGCATAGCAAGGCCGAGATACATAACCAAATTCTGCAAAACAAAGGAAATAAAATAGTTTAAGGTCAAATTATTGTTTAGAAATAGCAGAGTCAAGAATGAAAATGAAGTTCCCACTTTCCAAACCGGTTTGCTCTCTCCTTCCCCAGTTAACACTGCTACCTAAATGGAAAGTATATGCCAACTCTCATGAATAGGCTTTTTCAGCATAAGTATCTCAGCAGCAAGTTTCACCCAGTTTTAACTACACACTGTTATCTGCCTAGAAGCAGGTAGAAATTTCAATTTTGTGCAATATATTAATCTTAAAACACTTTTGAGCAATACTATTTCAAAAGCTTTCAGAATGAAAAAAAACTAGCACACGTGTTCAGCTTCCTTTTGTGGAATTATGTAGATGAGATGCAGGATAACCTGACTTCAGCAGCAGCACTGCCTTAAGGTCTACTAAAACGATCCCATTTATAAACAGCCAGAACTTCAGGGACCAATGAGAAACCAGTAAATTCTTAAAGCAGCAAGGAACTACAAGGCTAACCTAAAGATAAGACAGCAAGATGCATTCTCTTACAAGATTTCAACTGGAGTTGCTCCCTCCCTGTACATAGCCCCTAGTCACACTAAGTCCAAGAGGAGTTCCTTAATTAAAAGTACGGACAGCAGAGAAACAGACTCATTTTTTAAGAGACCTTCCACACTTCAGCTCAGAAGCACATATGTTTTAAAAAAGCATAATATTTATGTAGTCCAGGAGACCGTGAAACAGCTGCAGTTCAATGCATATAAATAAATGTTGAATAACTGCAAAGCAGCCCCTCAGAACAGTACAGAAAGCAGCTGCAGAGCATGAATTCCCTTCAGTATTACCTAGTCTCCACTGCTACGATAGCCAAGTAGATATTTTACGACCTTGTCTAGATGTGAAGTCTGTGCAACACCGTCATCCATGCTCGGCGTGACAGCCCATCCCCACCAGGTCAGAGGACCTAAGCAGGGCCCACATTAAAGCTCCAATTCTTCAGCAGCGATCATCTTCACCCAACAAAAAACTGCTGCAGGAGGAGGCAGGCAAAGCCCAGCCGAACGCCGTTGGGACATGAAGGGACAGGAAGGGACGGGAGAGGCCGCACCCGCCGGCCCTGCCTCTCGCCGGGGCTCGGGGACGGCGAGGCTCCCCCGCCTCCCCTAAGGCTTTTCCCCTCGCAAATGGAGATTTTTTTGTTTCCCTCGATACCGAAAACGCCGGCAAATAAACTCCAAGACTCGTTGTGGAGTTCTAGAAAGCAAGCACCCTTTAATCACGCCTGGGCAACAAGAGGGTGTGATCCCCATCAATGGCGCAGAGACAAGAGCTGGGACAGAGCAGATTCTGGGGAAAATTTATATATGCGTCTAAGTGGGAAATCTTATCATATTCTATTACCTTCCAAGGGCTAATTTTATTATGAGCTTCACAAAAGTCAAATACCCTGTTAATTTAGAGCTTTGTAGCCAGCTCTGCCTGACCTTGCACTTGAGAAAGAGAAAGGCTGCAAACAGAAGCGATTATAGAAAAAGACAAATCTGTTCAACTTGGATCATACTGAACACAAGACGTTATCATATCTCTAAAGAATACACAGCGTCTAGAAAAACGCCTAACTTCCAAAAAATACAATTATTTAAAAGAAACTTAACTCTACTTAAGCTTAAGTAAAAAATAATCCAGTTTTCATAGTAGCAACTACTTGTATCAGGGACGGGACAAGACACAAGCCGCACCCACCGGCCCTGCCCTCTGTCGGGGCTCGGGGCCGGCCTGGAGAGGCTCTTCTGCCTCCCCACAGCCCGCAATACCGGACCCCAAAGCTTTTCAACCGCAAACGGAGCTTCTTTTGGGCTGCATCAAAAGAAGCGTGGATAGCGAGGAGAGGGAGGAGATTGTTCCCCTCTACTAGTCTCTCGTGAGATTCCACTTGAAGCCAGTGGCCAGTTCTGCAATCCCCTACATAAGATACAGAGCTGTTGCAAGGGGTCTAGAGGTGACCACGAAGACAATCCGAGGGCTGGAGCACCTCTGCTATGGGGACAGGCTGACAGAGTTGGGCTTGTTCAGCCTGAAGAGGAGAAGGCTCTGGGAAGACCTTAGAGCAGCTTCCAGGACTGAAAGGGGCTCCAGGAAAGCTGGGAAGAGGCTTTTTACAAAGGCATGGAACAATAGGATGAAGAGGAACATCTTTAAATTAGAAGCGAAAGATTTAGATTAGACATTAGGAAGAAATTCTTCATGTTAAGGGTGGTGAGGCACTGGCACAGGTTCTCCAAGGAAGCCGTAGCTACGCCATCCCTGGAGGTGTTCAAGGCCAGGTTGGATGGGATTTCAGCAACCTGGGCCAGCGGGAGGTGTCCCACAGCAGGAGGATGGCTTTGAGATTCCCTCAACGCAACCTATTCCACAATTCTATTCCTTCCTCTAGCTGCCCTGCGTCACACGGCGGAGGCAGCGACAGCACAGGCAGCCACTAACATAGAACACCCCCCCGCTCCCTGGGCCTCTCTGCGCTGAGACGGGAGAAAGGCCTGTGTGTATGTCCCCCCCTCAGCGCCGCCCCCTCCGCCCGGGAACCGCGACCGGAGCCCCCAGCGCGCCCACCGCCTCCCCAGGCGCAGCCTAAGCGGCCAAACCCCAGCCCACAGCGCCTCAGGTTGCCCTGGGACCCTCCCTCCCTCCGTTCCTCACGCATTCACTCACTCACTCACTCACTCACTCACTCACCCGCCGCCGCCTCAGCCGCCCCCCGCGCCAACGTCGCCGTCCCAGCAGCCCCCGCGCCCGCCGCTCAGCGCACCAACCGCCTCCCCCAACCCGCGCTCGAGACACGCTCTGCGCGGCGCCCGCCCCGCAGCGCCACCACCTCCCCCTTCCCGCGCCACGTGACCCGCGCGCCGCCCTATCAGCGGCCGCCTCTCCCCTTTCCCCCGCGGACACGCCCCCCTCTGGCCACGCCCCCTCGCGGAGGGGAGGGGCGGGGGGGCGGAGCCCGCCGAAACGCCGCGAGGTTTCTCCGCGGTTCTCCAGGCTTCGGCGGGCGCGCGGGGGAAATCTCGCGCTCCCCCCTCACCACCCCCCCTCCCCCCGCCTTTCCCTTCCCTCCGCCAAATCTCGCGAGAATGGCGGCGCGCGCGCTCTCCCCCCGAGCACGATGCCGCGCAGGAATGTGAAAGGCGCCCGCCCGCCGCCATTTTCTTTCTTTCTTGGCAGGCAGCGAGCGGGGCAGGAAGCGGCGGCCGAGCGAGCATGGCGGATTATTCCACCGTGCCCCCTCCTGCTTCGGGAGCGCCCGGCGGAGGCGGCGGCGGAGGCGGAGGAGTGAACGATGCCTTTAAAGACGCGCTGCAGAGGGCTCGGCAGGTGCGTGTGAACGCGGCGGCGCCGAATCAATGGGAGCGGCGGGCCGGGCCGCGGCGCCTCACGGCGGGGCGGGCTGAGCCCCGGCGGCTCTCGGGGAGAGCTGGGAGCCCTTGAGGGGGGCGAGAGGGTTTTTGCCGTCTCTTTTTCAGGCGCTGAGGGGTTTTCCAGCCCGTTTCTCCCTGTGTTTCTAGTGGGGGTGGCTGAGTGGGCCAGCGGCACCTGGGCCTGTGTCAGGAGCGGCGTGGCCAGCAGGGGAGGGATCCTTCCTCTGGGCTTGGACTCCATGATCCCAAAGGTTTCCAACCTAGAGATTCGCTACTTGGTTTTGGGCCTGTCGCTGCAAGGAGGACACTGAGCTGGACAATAAGCTGGGAAGAGGCAGAACAAATGCATGAGGAGCAGCTGATGGAGCTGGGGTTGTTTAGCCTGGAGAAAAGGAGGCTGAGGGGAGACGTTATCGCTTTCTACAACCACCTAAAAGGAGGTTATGGTGAGGTGGATGTTTGTCTCCTAAGTAACAATATGTGGAGTATATTGAAGTGGAATATTCTATCAGTTGCACACGGTTGATGGAGATGATTCCCGCGTGTGCCAAGGCCTGATAAATCATAGAATAGTTAGGGTTAGAAGGGACCTTAAAGATCATCCAGTTCCACTCCCTTGCGGTGGGTAGGGACACCTCCCACTGGGTCAGGCTGCCCAAGGCCCCATCTAGCCTGGCTTTGCTTGCTTTCTACAATTCCAAAGTTAGAGAGTTTTATTTGCCGGCATTTTCGGTATCAATAGGACGAGAGGAAATGGCCTCCAGTTGCGCCGGGGGAGAGGGGTTTAGATTGGATATCGGGATAAATTTTTTTCACTGGAAGAGTTGTGAAGCACTTGTAGGGGCTGCCCAGGGCGGTGGTGGTGTCCTCATCCCTGGAGGGATTTAAGGGATGCGCTCGGGGTTATGCTTTAGTGGTGGACAGGCGTGGTTGGGCTCGGTCTGAAAGGCCTTTTCCAACCAAAGGATCCCGGGATTGCCCGCAGCCACCCGCGCGATCCCGGGGGGAACCGAGCCCGGGCGGCTGCGCAGCCCGCATTGTGTTCCCCGAGGCGCCCTGGGCGAACCTGCTCAGACCGGTTGGGAGCGCTGGGCCCTTCGGGAGTTCTTTATTCCCAAGTTTTATTTGTAGCTTTTGCACCACGGGCCACGTTTTCATTGTTTCTCTGGCGAAATCGTCGCCTTGGCTGGTAAGAACCGGCCCTGGGTTTGGAAGTGTTGGAAGGGCCGGTGTAGGGATCAGGTCTTCTGTAATATTCTGCAGTGTTTTCCTGAGGAATTGGGTAGAAATGGAAAAAAACTCTTTTAGGAAAAAGTTTCTGCGGCTTGAAGGGCAAGGGGGGGGCCTAAGGGGTTGTTTTATGTATTTATGCATGTGTTTCCAAACGATGAAGCTTTGCTGTTGCGGGATGAGCGCAAATTTCCTTAAAGACTTAAGAATTAAATTTCTGTAAGCAGAGCTGTTGCTGCTTCTGTTTACTTACTCGTGATCATTTTCCTATGCGTTTTCTAAATCGCTTAAAGTCATTTGGAAGACCTGTAATAAATGAAGACTGAAAATTTATTATTTTTGCTAACAGTATCTGCCTTTCACTTAGATTGCAGCAAAAATTGGAGGAGATGCTGGCACATCAATGAATTCAAACGACTACGGTTATGGAGGACAAAAAAGGCCTCTTGAAGATGGAGGTATGCACTCATTACTGCTGCATTTATTTTTGTCGAGCATGGCCCGGGTGCCAGAAAGATCGCAGGTGGTTTTTTTTGTTTGTGTGGTTCTTTTTCCATAGCACAGCGTAAAAACATTCTGTTCCCTCTATAGATCATGACATGCTTTTTCATTTTCAGCTTAATGGGGAAAATTGTTTTAAACTATTGTGCTCTAACCTGAAGTGAATGACAGCCTGTTCTAAAATATTTAAAATATGGTGCTGTGAAGAGGAAAATGTATACTGGGGAGGGGGTCAGATAAATTCATGGTTGAGAAACGCTTACACAGGTATGTCATTCAAGTCTCCTGTTGTGTTGGGCTAATTACAGTTTGTGAATTACAGTTTGTGAATTACAGTTAGAGTAGAAAGTGCTCCTTAAATTTGATGGTTTTGTGTCCTTCATTACTGCACAGTTTCAAATTAAAGTGTTAATGCATTTCATTGTAAAAGCATAGGACTTTAAAAAAAGACAGGAAAGTAAATTTTCTACCTTGTACACACTTGGTTAGTCTAATATTTAAGCCTATAGCACGTGTGAACCCTGATAAGATGAAACTTGTTGCAGCTTTTTGGATTTGCCTTGTACTGCAGTAACATTTTCTCCTGAAATGTGTGTGCGCCTTCTTCTGTCTCTCACTAAGCAGCCAGTTTGAATGTGGCAGGATTTGTATTTTAAATATACGCACAGAATCCTGTCTAAATCATGGAAAGGAATCTCTGCGCTTGTTGAAATGTTCTTATAGGTCTTACAAAAGAGCGATGCCCTTTTTCCTTTAAGAGGATTGAAACTCAGTCTACAGAATGTAACTAAGGCTTCATATCAGGAGTTCTTGTGTCCTGTCATAAAGGGTTTTTTTTTCTATTAACGGTGAGGTTTTTAATATACAAAAATGAGCTAATGATGCTTCAGATGATATATGTAATGTATTCTTTTTATTTTATGTGTAGATGGCTCTTGGACAAGTCCGAGCAGTACAACACACTGGGAGGGAATGCCCTCTCCTTTTAAAGGCAGGAATTTTTATTTATTACCTGTGTTTAGTATGTAAACATGACATGAACTAGTGGATCTTTCTGGATTGACACAAATATTTCTTGGAATATGTGTCTGAGTTTTTGCTGCACATAAATTATGGTGGTTCATGTAACCTTAATTTTGGGGTGGGAATGAAGCATCTGAAGTCTATCTTTTCAGGCCTAGGTTAATTATGCCTTTTATTCCTTTACTGTACAGAAAGGATTTGGATGGTAGTGATGTAGTTGCTTTGAATCTGCTTTTTTTTTGAAGTTTTATGCTATGAAATGCTTGATATTTGGGTAAGAGTTTCAGGTTGACATTTAGGTTGAGATTGCATTGCCATGCAATACTGTTGTATTTTCAGATGCTTGATCTAGATTTGTGGTCATTGTCAGAATTTTTTTTTCTTTAAAGCATTGTTGGTTTTTTTTATTTGAGTTTTTCTTTTTCTTTTTTTTTTTTTTTAACTATAGAAGCATCATTAGCTTGAGCAACCAACTGAGCTAAACTTTGTTCCTTGTTGTAGTTAAGTTTCAGTGACTGGGTATCTGAGTAATCTACAGTGTGTTCTGAAAACTGCCTTTTGTTAAACTACTGAATAGATACTATGGAAAAACTTAACATCTTTTCAGTTATACTAACCAAGTGCTGAGTGTTTGTGAGATTCTTTCTTTTATTCAGATGATCAACTCCCTGAAATTGGAGGAAATAAAGAAAAGGAAAAAAAAAAAGAAAGGGGGACTAAAATACTCTGGAAAGTTACAATTCAAACTAAAAGGTGTAAACATTTCTTGAATTTCTTGGCCAAAAAAATTTTTAAAATCTTAATTTTGCAGATCAACCAGATGCTAAGAAAGTTGCTCCTCAAAATGACTGTAAGTAATTTTTATTTTGTTGTCAAAAAACCCCATAAACAAGTGTAACATTGTCAGAACAAGAATTTGTAACGGTGTTTGGGTAGGTGATGCTTGGTCAGTAAGATCAAAAGAATGGTTGGGGGGTTATGTCTTTCCTTGAAGCAGTACAGTCTGCTTTGTAAAACTGACAGTGTTGGTAGCGACAGCACAGAATCTCTAGCCTTTTTATAAACCTCTTGATAATGCTTTTTAAAAAGCATTATCCTGAACAACAGTTGACACAGTTAAATTTTATTATCCAAGGAGAAGCTTAGCTGTAAAACATACTACTTCTATGACTTAAATTTTAACAATATTTGTTTATAGCATTTGGAAATCAGCTACCACCAATGCATCAACAACAAAGGTAAGAGTTATATTACGTCTTATGTGATGTTTTCCTTTTTACTGAAAGAAAGAAGATTTGAGATTTTTTTTTGTTTGTTTTGAAAGGGTATTAATGTGTGAGACAACTACTCTGTATTTGTGTGAGCTGTTCAAACTTAGTTTTAGCAAGTCCTGTGCCAAACACTTAAAATGGATCTGCATTCTTGTCTCTTTCCCTTCTCAGTCTAGGCTGAGCATCAGGCCTAGTAAAAGGAAAATGTGTTGCTTATTTTTACTACTTGATCATAGGTAGCATAACCAAAATTGGAAGCACACCCGAAAGGGAGAGGGTTGACTCTACCTTGTAAACAAAAGGAAAAGTTAATGGATGGGGGGCGGGAATCAGATTTAACAGTGTATTGCTCAGTCAGCTGCATTTGCTACAACTTAGTTGTTTTCTTCACTCGTTTATTCCCTAAGCCATACACAGTTGCTGGTTTTGGCACAAGAGATGTTGAAACTTGGGTATTTTCAGCATATTTTGATAGGCACACGGATGGAACTTCAAATGCTACACTGGCCTTTTCTGTACCACATGTCTGTCGATAGCAAAAGAGAATGAAGGGAAACTTGGATCACTTGACATTATACTTGAATTTTTTGTAGTTACTTGTATGGTGTTTGGTGACTTACTACTGCACTTGCATAATGACTTGTGCAGTTAATGGAAAGCAACTAAGCCAGGACAATAGAAGGGGCACCAGCTTTCCTTAGTTAAGTGGGAGGATATGTATAAATTTGATGCTGCTTTGGTTTCCAAATGGTCAGTGTCTTTTGTTTGATTTAACATTCTCTGTAGATCCGTGATGACAGAGGAGTACAAAGTTCCAGATGGGATGGTTGGATTCAGTAAGTAGCATGGATATGGTGGTGTGGTATAGTGAGGGATGTTAGCAGATGCTGTTAATACAAATAATCTTTGTGTATTTTCTTTCTGCAAGTAATTGGCAGAGGTGGAGAGCAGATCTCACGCATACAGCAAGAGTCTGGCTGTAAAATACAGATTGCGCCTGGTAACTATTTGTGGAGTTTTTTGTTTGTTTCTTTTTTGGGGGTGGAGGTGTGGTAGAACGTTCAGAAGGTTGATCATTGCTTCTAATTGCCTGAACCTTCATTTAAGGTAAATTTTAATGTTTTGTGCTAATTGCAATTATCACAGTCTAAATAAGTGCAAAATTGTATCATACACTGATTCTTCTACTACAGTCAATTTCGAGTAGTTTGTATATGATGTTTAATTTCATAATCTCTTTTTGAGTTAATACTGCAGCTAAATTGATTTTATTTTATGACCTTAGATAGTGGAGGCCTGCCTGAAAGGTCGTGCATGCTAACTGGAACACCAGAGTCTGTTCAGTAAGTAAGCCAAAATCCATGTCTTCGTATCTTAACTGTGCATTAGACTTAATTTTTTTAGATGTAAATGTAATATCTATATCTATAAATAGCTGCGGGTAAGGTCTGCAGCTACACATTTTCCTTTGGGAAAGTAGCATGGCGTTGTCTTACATTGCAGCCAAGCAAGCTGCTATTCATGAAGTCAGTGCTTTATGGGAAATCGTTTTTCTAGTTATGGTTTATTCTGCTCATGTGTTAGAGGGAAGAGTTTTTAAACAAGGTTACCACTGTAACCATGATTTTACTCTTGACCGCAACTGACTTAGTGTGGTGACTAGATACTTAGTTTTGTCCACTATTCTGGTAACGGTTACAAGTACAGATGTCCTCACTTAGCATGCTGAATCGAGCAGTAGATAGATATCACAGTACTTGGTGGTAAAGCTACATTTATTTTTTAGTCTGGGTTATTTCACGTATTTGTAAAGCTTAACCTAAAATAGATGCCTTAAAATTGGCTGATAGCAGATTAACAAAAAATTACTGTCAAATGAAAGGTTACCCAAATTACTACAGAAATTAAGCAAAATTAGAAAAAGCTTTGTCTGATTTTTTTTTAATACACTAAAAAAGGTAAATTGTAATAATTTAAGATCTTTTAATTAACATGGATTTGTGGGCTTTTTTAATGTTCTGAAGGACAAAGTTTCTATCTTTTGTTCTGAATTATGGTTTGATCAATGTAACTATATGCAGGGGTGATAGTCATGTTTGGGGACATAAATTATGTGTGTCTGATAAAGAACCACCTTTTGTTTTCTGACATTGGAGGTGGTTTTAGGTCTACCACATTATCTTGAAATTAATTTCTTAAGTTTCTGTTAAAGATTTACTGATCTTGTTTCATATTTTTTATGAGATAAATTGTATTTCTTTGCATAAACTTTTCAGATGGAGGAAAAAACTTCTGAAGGTAATAGGTGTAGGTGTGTATTTAAAAATGTATATATTCCTTCACAGATCTGCAAAAAGATTACTTGATCAGATAGTTGAAAAGGGAAGACCTGCACCTGGCTTTCATCATGGTGATGGACCTGGAAATGCAGTCCAAGAAATTATGATTCCAGCAAGTAAAGCAGGATTAGTTATTGGAAAAGGTGGAGAGACAATTAAACAGTTACAGGTATGCATATTTGTACTTCTAAATGTGTGATATTAAATCTGGAGTTGAGTGGGTATTGACCTGCCTTTTCTCAAATAGGAGCGGGCAGGTGTCAAAATGGTTATGATTCAAGATGGTCCACAGAACACTGGTGCAGACAAGCCCCTTAGGATAACTGGAGACCCTTATAAAGTTCAAGTAAGGAGTCCTTCAGGATTCTAAGCATTTTAAAATCTATTCTGACCATGCAGTACCTAACAGAACTTTCATTCTTCTTTTAGCAAGCCAAGGAAATGGTGCTGGAGTTAATTCGTGATCAAGGTGGCTTTAGAGAGGTGCGCAACGAATATGGGTCAAGAATAGGAGGAAATGAAGGGATAGACGTAAGCATGGTTGAAAAACTTGTTCACTGTATTTTGAGATGTTAACATTAAAATGTTAAGCTGGATAATATCACTGAAAGTTCTTAACCGGGTTCCAAAAGTGATTGTGACGTAAGTATTGCTTGATTCTTGCTGCATTGATGACTCTAAACGGTGTGCAGCATTCACTTTACCAGCAGTTCTGAGCTGTTTCAGCTAGCTGGAGTTCTTTATCAAATAAGCAGATAAGTTTTATGGCTAAGATATGATGTCATTATGGAAATTCGTGTTTGGCCTTTACAGAAGAATATTTACCTATTATGCAAGTCATGAGCTCGTAAGCGCTCATCAGAGGTGAGGCTCATCTGCTACAATCTGCATTTTAGGCCCATTAGAACTTCTTTTCTTTGCTCATGGGAAGAATAATATCCACTGGAATTGCTGCCCCTTTAGGAACTTGTAGTGCATAGGATCTCCTGATGCTCTCATCCGGTATTTCCTAGACTTGTGACTTGATATTAAAAAATCGATGCTTTTGGAAGTCTCAAGTGGCGTAGGGCTGGCCCTGGTTTACTGTTCTGATACGTAATCTTTTAATTGTGTGAATTTGGTAGGAGTATTTGCATTATCGACATCTTGAATTTTTTTTTTCTCTTCTAAGGTTCCAATACCGCGATTTGCCGTAGGTATTGTAATTGGAAGGAATGGAGAGATGATAAAAAAGATACAGAATGATGCTGGTGTTAGGATCCAGTTTAAGCCAGGTTGGTAATACGTCCCTAAGTTTCTGTGAATCGAGTGTAAATTTGCTGGATTACATATACTGGAATAGTTCATTTTTATTCCAGATGATGGAACAACTCCAGATAGAATAGCCCAAATCACAGGGCCTCCTGACAGATGTCAGCATGCTGCAGAAATTATTACAGATCTCCTTCGAAGTGTTCAGGTTGGATCATATGTTGTTTACCATTTAAAATCTCCTGTCGGGCCTTTGTAAAGACTTCAAAGTTTGAAAAATTACTGTGTAACTAGCAAAAATAATTTAAGGGTGCCATGTGGCGTAGAGTATGAATGTTTGCTTTTACTGTTAAAGTTTTGCAAGTGTATGATGATGATAACACCGACTCAAAGTCATGGCAGTTCTTGATCTGTCAGGTTTTACAGCTGCTTCTTTTGTTGTCATGTATTAATAGCCGATATGCTGTTACTTTTGGTTGTAATGGATGTTTAAGAGACTGTTTAAGTGCTTATTGTGAGATGAGAGCACCACTGCTGCATTTACAGAAGGCAGATGTAAATTGTATCTTTGTACACATCAAACTTTCTGCTTTCATCTGTATCCTTTCCTTCATCATTCATACACAGAGTTGTACAGAACATATTTTAAAATGTAATTTAGGTCTTCTGGAAAAGATACTACTTAAGCTATAAAAACTACCCCAGCGGTAAATCAGTTTCTTTCTTAAACAAATTATGTGATGTCACCAGTTGCATGTGCTTATTTGTTGCTTTTTCTTTTTAGGCTGGTAACCCTGGTGGACCAGGACCTGGTGGTAGAGGAAGGGGTAGAGGCCAAGGCAACTGGAACATGGGGCCTCCTGGTGGATTACAGGAATTCAATTTTATTGTTCCCACTGGCAAAACTGGATTAATCATTGGCAAAGGCAATATATCTTATCTATATGTGTATCTGCATGTACTTAAACTCTCAGGTTTTCTGTTTGTACAAATAGCCGTACTCAGATGTTTCAAGAGAAGCCTTTGCAAATAGTTTCATGTAGGGTAGAGCAACATAACACTGCTAAATCAAAACACTCAGAATATTCTTCAAGATTTTCCTCACCAAAACACATACCGAAGTAGTTAAGTGAAGAAACAACTGATTTATCTAACCCATTCATTCTAAAGTAATAAGCACCTAGTTACCTTGACTGTGATCTTGGATGGTATGTCTTAACTTGCATTTGATACTGCTTGATTGGCCTAGTGTTTTTGCATCTGTAACTCACTCTTGAAACTAACTGGCACATACTCCAGTGAATGTGTTTTACAGTGCAATCCTGCAACAATTTAGTATGTGTTTGTTGCAAAATTCTTTGAGAATTGTTTTTTTAGAAATGGTTAACTATGTGCTTCTAAATGAAGCAGTTGAGCTATCTTAATCCATTGTTTGCAGTGTATTTTCCAGACACAATGAATAAGCTTCTACAGTTCAGTTGCTGACCTGGAAGGCTGCTTCTGTTTGTTTGTTTGTTTACTTATGTATTAAATGACCTTTGTTTTGAAAACTGTGCCCACTAATGATACAGATAACTTCTCATGATCCTGTAAGAGGAGGAAGTAGCTTAGGGAATTTAACTTCATGGTTTTAGTGCACTGTGAAAAATGTGGACTTGCTATCTGATCAGCCTCTACGTTCCTTTTGTCATCTGTGCTTGCATACTGCCATAAAAGGAGATGAGGCTTTAAGCTTCTCTTTACTGAGAACTGGTTCACGTCTAATCTTACATCTTTACATGAATGGAAAAAAATAGACAACATTGTAGAAATTCCTTGATGCTCTTTCTGAGTAACAGTATTGGGCACTTCAATTTAAAAAATAACTTATTTTTACAAGTTTGTTGCGATCAAAGCTGTATGCTACACTAAGAGGCTTTTTTAGTTGTTCTAAGAATGTTCTTGTATGGCTCATAAGAGTAGATGTCTTTTCATTTCTGTTTTTGATTCTCTTGCAGTTGACTTTCTTTTATTTGAGTCTTAGTATTTTCACTTTGGTGCGTGTTATAAAAGCTGTATGTTACATTGTAGGTGGTGAAACAATTAAAAGCATAAGCCAGCAGTCTGGTGCTAGAATAGAACTTCAAAGAAATCCTCCACCTAATGCAGATCCAAACATGAAGATGTTTACTATCCGTGGAACACCCCAGCAAATAGATTATGCACGACAACTTATAGAAGAAAAGATTGGAGTAAGTGTATAGCTATTCTGATTTACTATTTTATCTAAACAGAATAGGAAGTTAGTCTTCTTTGTGGATTTTTTTCTTTCATTTCCCTTTGTAATTACCTTATCAGATAATAAATGATACTTGGTGCACAAAAAGGAGCAAAAACTAGAAATGGAAAGGAACACTTGCATTCTTCAATGTAATCTAATGCATTTCTTAATGATGCGTTCTTGAAGATGCCTGCTTTGTGCGTAGTGAAAAGTCTGAATGCTTTGAACATGTCCTTGATATTCTTAAAAGCTACTAAACTGTTCAGTTTTTCAGTCTCGCTGTGTTCAGGCAGAGTTTTAATCTGAGTTCACAGTCTTCATTTCTACTGCACTTTTGCTTGTATGTATATGAATGTAATCAAATTTGCTGCCTGTTTTTTAATCTGATCTTACAAACAGATTTAATTAGCAGGATAAGCCAGATTTAGATGTATCAGTTTATCTTAAAATACTGATAGTTTGTGGGTTTTTTTGATGAAATTTGTGGGAAAATCCATGTTTATTTGTAAAATTTTTCATTTCCTCAAGGAAGGGCAGAAATAAATGCAGCTCTTTGTTTGCTATTTCTGCCATGGCTGCTTTTTAATTAAGTGTAAGCCTAATCTTCAAAAAAGCCTGTGTTCTTCAGGGAAATGTCATTAACAGTCTCAAACCTCTTAGATTCTATTCTTAGTGTTCAGATTTGTGCTTCTAAACTGCTGAAAAATGGAAAACATCAAGGTTTATTTTCATCTGTCTGCTACTTCTGTTACAGGGTCCGGTAAATCCATTGGGCCCACCTGTTCCCCATGGACCTCATGGTGTTGTTCCTGGTCCACATGGACCTCCTGGGCCACCAGGTCCTGGTGCTCCCATGGGACCATATAACCCAGCTCCTTATAATCCAGGGCCTCCTGGCCCTGCACCTCAGTAAGTACAGCTTCAGCTAGCTTCTTTTTTTACAGGGTGACCCTAGGACTGGCTTTCACTGTATGTGTATTACTTTGTCTCTTGTAGTGGTCCTCCAGCTCCGTATGCTCCACAAGGGTGGGGAAATGCTTATCCACACTGGCAGCCACCAAATCCTCCAGATCCAGGTAAGAAATGTCACAGTTGTGCTGTAGTGTGGATAAACTGCAGTGTATCCATTTTGTCCTTACAAGTATATGCATTTCACACTTTGTTTGTATTACACTGGAAAATCTCAAAGCTCCTATTCAGTCTTTTCTTTACTGATTGTCAGTTCATGTATGTCTTCCGCTTCCTATGTGTTTGTTGAAAGATGTTGGAATTCAATTATTGCAGTTGGAATAGGCTTCCTTACTAAACGTTACTGATACTGCATTCCAATATTATGCTTTTTTTGCAAGACTTTCGGTTAACTGATTTTGTGCAAATCAGTTTGGTTTTCTTGTAATGGATGTTTTTACATGGAGTTCTTTGAGGATGTGTATTTCTTTCTCTGCTAGTAAATGACTCTGTATTTTATTTTAAATGGCACCTCTTCTCATTTCACTGACCCTGACTTTGCACATTTTAGGCTATATAATATATTTCTAGCTTTTATTGACCTAGATGAGGATTGCTTCTCGGAGTCCAATACAAATGTATTTTATTAGTCCTTTTTGAGGGATAAAACTTCTGTTGGACTGCTGTTAATACAGTTAAACTAGTTAGGATTGTGTATTTTGAGCTTTTGCTTATAACAATTCTGTATTTTCTTCTGAAACCCATCTTTGTAGAATCTGTTTCTTCCGTTTCTGGTTTATCTTTGTCAAGACCGGGAGTTTTTACTTAATTACAACTTCCCGAAGTTTTAGTATCCTGCTTTTCTTTAAGTTACATCATTTGATTGGACTAGAGCATATGGGGAAACCGAACTGCAATCACAGAAGGCATGGTAAGGCTAGGTACTCAAGTCATGTGTACCTCATTTGTTTGAGGTAGAGCTTCCTCAGAACTTCAGCCAATAGATCTGAGTTTTATTTTTTTTTGTTCTAAATGGACTAAGTATCTTCTGATAGCCACTGTTCCTAACAGAAGTTCCATTACTGGAAAAGTAGGGGGGGCTTTGGAGGATGTTGCAATCTACATAGAGTTCTCTTCATGTTCGACTCTTTATAAAAGCCTTTCTTGGCAAAGAACCATCTCTGGTTTCAGGTTCCAAAAATTTATAAAAGGTAGCTCTGCATGCATTCAGTTTAGTATTTTAAAATGCCTGTTATTTAAAAGTAGAGTGATTCAAAGTGACTTGAAGTCTCAGCATACCAAAAGTGTCATTTAATCCAAAGCCACTGCCAAAATGTTACAGCCTTTTGCATACCACCTTTTCATCTTTTATAAAGTAGTTCATCTACATAAAGATCTGTAATAAAATGGCAAATACTCAACTTGATGTCATCCTGATGATGATTTTTATAACAATTTTTTGATAAGTACTTCTCTTAATAAACCAATGAAGTTTTCCTGTGTGCGGTTGAAGTTGGTGTTTCTTTCGTCTAGCGTTTATTTGGATGAGTTTCGTACAATTTTGTACTTAGTTTCTCCTTTCAGTGTAACAAATGGGCTATTTTAGTATTTTTTTCAGAGGTGCTTTCTCCAGAACCATGCTTGTCTCTTGTCACCTGAAAGTGGAGCTAGTTACTGCAGTCAGATATCTTTGGAAATTTAATGAATCCCGCTCTGTGTTCTTCAGTTCTAGAGAAGTAGCTACTAAGGGGAAGGAGGGAGGGGACCGAGCAATGGCTTATTTGCTATTTGCAGGTAACCTTAGTATATAGTACATGTTAGTTTAAATCCAGTACTGTTGATGGAAGTGGTGTAACTTAAAAAGGAAGCAGCGTGTTGACATTGTTTTCTGTATTCTCATACCTACTGTGTGCATTTTAAGTGGTTACATCTGACTTTAATGCTAAATGAAGTACTGCAAGAAACTTGTGTTGTGGATTTCTTGTCCCTGAATGACCTTTTTCAGGGGATTTCTTTCTCTTCCATTATTCTCACTGCCTTACCTATTTTGTGTTTGGGGCAAGTATAGTTCAATTCTCATTTATATCTAAAGTACCAGTTGTGTCTATGTTCTGTGCAGTTCTCTCCTCAGTTGGCTGAATTTATTTGCAGGTATTTTTATCCTTTGAGGATGCAAATGATATTAAAGTATGTTGGTTGTTCTAGAACATTATGTTCTCTAATAGTAATTTGCGGGTTTTTCGGAATGATGTTTTCTAGTAATGCAATGAGTTTCTTACTCGGCAAGAATAAGCTATTCCTACTAAAGCATGTATGTGAAAAACTGAGAAATAAGGCTGTAGGAAGCATCAGCCTGCCTAGATGTAGTTACAAATAAGGGAAGTGTGGAGATAGCTGCAGAAGACGCAAACGTTGCTATTATTATACTAAAAAGCAGTAAGTAAACAGTGATGCTTTATAGCTGTGTATGGGGATTCAGGTCCTTAAAATACCATGTGTTACTGTATTTTACTGTTACTTAAAGTTTTAACTGACAAGCATTGCGAATACCTAGTAAGATTTGTATTTTTCTGTTTCAGAAATATGTTTTTGGCGTGCCGCCTCCGCCTGTGCCAGTGTCCTTAGTGTGAGGTTATAACAAAAGTAAAACCACTGAAACTGTTTGGTGCTAGAATGATTCACTGTTGCTACTGTTTAGTAACATGACTGTTGATTTAAACTTGAAAATCTGTTTTATCACATGTAAAAATTAATGAATGGCATTGTGGTAAGGATTCTAGGATGGTTTTTATCTCCTCAGTCCTATACAAGTATGCTTTGTACGGTACCCTTGTCTGAAACCTGGTGGAAAGTTAGTGCTAGAAAGAAAAGATACTTACAGGATAGGATGGATGGACACAGTTATTTGGTTTGCATAGTTTTTTCCTTGGAGGAAAACAAGTGCTTAGGACAGGATTAATTTAGGACCGCATTCTGTTCATACTACTTTTTATAAATGCTTACGGTTTGTTTTCATAGGTAAGCCAGGAACTGATCCCAATTCAGCAGCGTGGGCAGCTTATTATGCTCACTACTATCAGCAGCAAGCACAGCCACCACCTGCAGCCCCTCCTGGTGGACCAGCCACAACCCAAACTAATGGACAAGGTAGTTGTTTAGTAAAATGGATTAATTCTTCATTGTTAGGCCCTAGGTGCCTCATTACTTTTTATTGCTGTATCCGTAATATTGGGTAAATTTATTGTAAGGTAGCTGGTTTTCTTGAAAACTATTGCTTGTAGTCTTAACATTGCTTTTATAAATTTCAGCAGTTATAAGGGTAATTTAATATATGACCAACAGAATTTTGCTGCAACTTGGGCTGACTTAATTAATATCTACATAATGCAGCCAGTCATAAGTAAAAGCAGAAGGAGCCACGTTGTTGGTTGTGATTTGCTTACACAGTCACATCACTTCCAGTGGTTCTAAGACAATTACAACTGTAGTATTCAGTCATATTAGTATAATTGCTGTGCCTGAGCGAGGCTTATCGCTTAAATTTTAGGTAGTATTTTGTACTGTGAGTTGTTTGTGTTTCCTGAAATATGCTGAACGTTTCTTTGTGGTGTCTTTTGCTAATAGTTTCTATTTGTAGTAGCTTGTACCGCGTAGGTTTATAGTGTCAGATTGAGTGATCTTATTTGGTTATTTGTAAATGTTTCTTTGTGTGAAACAAACTTCAGAAGTTCTGGTTTGACTATTTTTAATGTAATTCAGGAGATCAGCCAAATCCAGCACCAACAGGGCAAGTTGACTATACCAAGGCCTGGGAGGAGTACTACAAAAAAATGGGTATGTGTGCAAGTTTTTTTCTGTTGTTGCGTATAGCAGAATGTTTTAAGAGAATTGCATATCATATTTGATGAGGTTTGGGTGTTGTTTTTTAGAACCCTCCCCAAAGAACGCACAATCCTCATGTCTTCTGACCTACTTGCTGCTAAAGGCCCTGAAGCCTGCCAAAAAACAGACTTAAAACATTGTGTTGAGTTTGAGGCGTTCACTTGTACCTGTAGTCAGCTCTGCAGAAATACCTCAGACCTAATGAGATGTCTGGATTTGATCATTGGGAGGCATCTTTTAAATACATCAACCTAAATATTTTGAATTATATATATTTTTTTAAGTATAAATTTTGGAGTTCAACTTACCTTAAGTTGTCTCCAGATTCTCTTAAGGCTACGGATGTTTTTTTTTTTTTTTTTCCTCTTGTAACTTGCTTTCTGCATTTGAGGTTATTTAAGCATCATAACTACCTTTCCTTCAATTTTTAAAATAGCACCTGCTTTGCAGCACAAAATACATTGCTCAAGCTGACTTAACAAGCATATACATTTCAGTTTGATTAACTTGATAACTTCATCGTTTACTGAAAAAGTAAAGTATGTGTGGTCTTGCTGCATTTGCAGAAGGTGCTGTTCTCTTCTAAATCACAGTAGTTTCTTGCAGGTCAGTGTTTTGCCCACAGGGTCCTCGCATGGCTGTTGGAGTAGATGTACATTTCTGTACTGAGGACTAGTGGGTTATGAATGCCAGTGCTTTCCCTGTTAACCAGACATACAGCAGCATTTAGTTCAGATATTTTTCTGGTTTTGCTTGGAAGGATTTGATTTTTTTGCCCTCTTCCAACTACACCCTGCTTTCTCACAGAATATTAAAAAGCATTTGAAGTTAAGATCAATAGCATGTTTCATTCCTCTTACCAGCCTTGCCAGTCAGGTTGATGTAAAATTATTTTCCAAGATATAACTACCTTTCTTCTTTTTATCACAGTGTAATTGATGAAATAGAACAGAAAATATGGAATGATGATTTATTTCAAGAATTGTGTATCAGATTAAGAAAATGGCAACACAACTCCCAAACACATGATATATAAGATGTGATGGGCCTCTATTTTTTTTCTGCTCCTGTTTAATTTTGGTTCTTTGTTCAGTTTACTGTCTCTGTTAATTCAGTGCACATTCTTCAGCACAAAAGTGTGGGGATTTTTGACACAAAATGTAGTTTTTTGACCATCTTTCTAATTTGTGATCTCTGGAAGCACAGTGTGGGTTGCACTAGTTTTGCCTTTGCTCTAATTAAATAATAGCTATATATAAGATGTTGGGATAGAGTTTCTGGGAGCAAGTCCAAACTGGATTGTGAAACCAAAAAAGGTAGACATTGGGAGATGTAAATAAGCGCTCTCGAAATGCAAAATGAAAAAGTCCCAAGATGACAATCAAATAAGGAGAAACAGAAGAGCAATTTTGATCTTTCCTTCTTCTAGTTCAAATTTAGTTCCTTGCCTGAAGGGGAACTCTTGTTATCTGGACCTGTATAACTGTGTAACTCATGAGAATTTTTTGTTCCTCCAGCACATTGAAAATCTTTGTATGACAGAGAGCTTTTCTCTTAAGATCCAATTAGAAAAGAGGAAGAACTGACTACATGAGGTCAAAGGGCAGAGAATTCACCTGGAGTTGATATAGTGCTATGTGAAGGTGGTTTTCCCCACCTCCTTAACAAGTGTTAAGCAGTAGTAGATCTGACAAACAGGAAGACGGTCCATCAGCATGTTTGTGTGGGCTCTGGGCTCTCAAATTCATCCACTGCTGTTGGCGCTTCCTGCATTGTTGTGATGCTCTGTCCCTATTAGATTGTGCTAGAGCATGAAGGGAGGAATTAAAGTCACTCAGTCTTCGACCCTTCTTCAGATTCTTCACAGCACAGAGAATTACACATACAACCAGCTGTTTTGAAGAACTGAACTGAAACTTGAGACTTGCTGAGCCCAAGCAGTTTCATTTTTGCTGCTGAAAAAAGTGCTTTTGATCTGTGTGGCAGCACTGAGCTGAACTGGTTGAATGGTGATACTTCAGTTGGTGCTTTGAGTTTTCTCATAGTTCCATAAGTATGTGTGATCTGAAAACTGAAGCATTCCTGAATGTTCCCTTCAAAATCATAAGATTTTCCAAACTGGCTTCCTTCTGGTGTACCATGACTGTCCTCATCACAGAGAACACTTCCCTGTTTTTCTCAGGATATAGAGCAGTGTCTTTCAAATAACCTGTTTTCCTACTCACAAAGATATTTGCAAAGCCCTTCTCCTTTTTCAGGCTCATGGTTTGGTAGGGACTATAGCTTTGAGTAGCAAATAAAAGTTTAAAAAGCCTGAAAAGCTAGTAAATTACTCATGCACACTGGTGAGTGCACATGGATCTTGTAGGTGACTTAACCTGTCTGCATTTTCTTTCTTAGCCTTCCTTAATGGGGAGGTGTTTTGATAAACTACATACAAAGGAAATACAGGAAACAATCTTGTTTATTAGTGTTCCAGTTAAACCTGGATATTAATGGATATGTACTATTTCAGTGCAGTTCTGTACACTGAAGGGAGGGTTTGATTAAACCGCTGACTTCCACGTGTAGATGCAGAATTACTTGCAGTACTACTAGGGGAATGACGCAACTAAAATGCTTTGCATTTTTATAAACCCGTATCAGGACAGAAATCTGGGCTGGCACCTTTGAGTAGACATTAAACTACTTATATTTGATTTATCATTTGAATTTCCATAGTACCATGAGGTAGCTGGCTGAATGTCAGAACAGTCCTGGGTCATAATGCACAAAGAAAGCCTTAGCTTTGGCATGTAGCTGTGCTGGCAGCTTTGACATAGCTAGACAGTTAGTTGGTAGAATTATTACCTTGTAAATTAATAATGAATTTGTGAATAGTGTATCCTGGGGTGATTTGTAATGATTTTAAAGATGATTTCAGTTAAAATAATTGTTCAGATGTGTAAATTGTAAGTTTTGTTAAATTATAAGTATAAATTGTAAAATGTGAATTCAGCTCTTAAGATCTGAAGATGTTTCAGTAAGTCTTCATAGGAGAAAATGAAGGGCTCCATATAAAACCTTTCTGTGTGGATGCACGCAAGTATGAGGACAGGTGACTGCATAGTGGATAGAGACTTTTTCTGTGGTAGTAACTGCAAAATCACCTTTGAGATCAGAATCTCTGAAGAAGAGAGTGGTAAAAAGTGGAGTCTATTTGGTGCTTCTGAAGTAAGAGAAGGGGGAAAGGAAGGAAAGATGTTTTCCTTGGAAGAGCAGCACAACTGAGGTCCTAAAGTTGGCTGTAATATTTTTTTTTGATAGAGTCCCTGTGTATTAGTCTATCACCTTTATAGAGTTTTTAAACTGCAAGTTGATATTGTTGGAAGGCCTGGTAGTTCTCGGCTCTAAATCTGGCACACATATATGTGTCTGTACACATATATGCATACACACTGCTGTTTTCAGAGGATCAGTTCTTAAGCAAAGCCTGGAAGAAGTTTCAGAATTTTATTTTTTGGTGGAATTAATGTTCTTTTTGAAATACATAATCTGCAAGAACTGAGCAGTCGTATTAAGGAGGCGAAAATTTGGAGAAGGGAATGAATTGGCATCTGATCCATTAATTACTGCAGTCTGTACAATAAGATAGTCAGTCTAGGTAGATTACAAACAGTAATCTCACCTGTCGACCTGTATTTTAAGTGCTTCCAGTTATCAGGTCAGTTTAGGTCAGCAGGCTTTAAAGATTATTTTCTGCTGGAATGTAATTCAAGGGGTGGAAAAAACTGTCCTTACAGTTCCTCAGTTTTGCTTTACGTGGGAATTGTAACATTAAAATAATAGGATAAGTGGTTAGATTAAAAAATGCAGCCACAAGAGCATTCAAAAGCCTTGACAGAATATTGCAGGAGGCTAATGTGATGTTCATTAGGCATGGAAGTTGTGAAATGGTCTCATTTCTATTACACAACAAAGCTATAATTTTAATTACTCGTAGGTCAAGCGGTTCCTGCCCCTGCGGGGGCTCCGCCGGGCGGTCAGCCAGATTACAGTGCGGCGTGGGCCGAGTACTACAGGCAGCAGGCAGCGTACTATGCCCAGACAAGTCCACAGGGAATGCCACAACATCCTCCAGCACCACAGGTATAACGTTTACGTGGTTTTTGTCTAGCTTCCATTGCAATGGTTATAGATACTTTCTGCATGTCTCCTGCTTTGTTACCTTTGGAGTATGCATTTTTTTTCCTAGCGAAATAACTATCGGAATAATTAATAGTTTACTCTGTTTACCTGTTAACTCGAATTCTGTATCCATATTGTTTGGTGATTATGTGGTTTTTTTTAAAAAAATAGAAAACCTTTCTCCTCCCAGGGTTTTGAAAACCATGCAAGAAGCCATCAGCATTTACATTAACCAATTTTTCTTTCTTAAAGGCTTCACTCCTGAGTTAGCTCGATTTAAAGGATTCTCTTTAACTTTTTGTGTATCTCTTATGTATCTCTTCTGCACAGGGCCAATAATAAGAAGTGGACAATACAGTATTTGCTTCATTGTGTGGGGGAAAAAACCTTTGTTAAATGTATGGATGCAGACGCCTTGATGAAGATCTTAATTTTGTTTGGTTAAAAAATTAGTGTTTTTGAAAATGTACAAAATATCTATCACTACTGATAGGAGGTAATATTTCTGTGTAGAAATGAAAAATGGTTTGTTTTTAGTATTAGTGTAGATGTACACATTCCAGCAAATGTATTTGCAATTATGTGGTCAATGCTTTGTGATATAAATGTACTTTTTCAATGTATACTTTATCACTTTTAAAATGCCTGTTTTGTGCTTTACAATAAATAATATGAAACCTCCTGTGTCGGTAAGTTGGATATGTGGGTATGTAAAGAATTAGAGGATTGATTTGCAACGCTGAATCAAGGTACCTGTACACAAATAAGATTTTTTTTTTCCACCCCCCATGAAGCCTTGTTGAGTTTAAAAAGTTGTCGTTAGCATGTTTTTCCCCTCTTGCAGAATAGTTGTAGATGGAGGATCTCTTTCATTCATTGTATTTTGCTGCCTAGCACCAGTAATCTTGATACCTTAATTTTCTTTCTATTTGATTAAAACTGCATGTGTTTAAGAAGGTGATCTTTTGGCATACTTCCATTGCGTTAACAGTGACATTTCCTTTTATTCATGACCACTGTTTCAGACCTGTGCAGCTGCTATAACAGATAACTTTTCTTAATGGAATACTTCAAAACTGTTCCTGCATAACTATTTCATGGATTTTTCAGACTAGATATAAAACTATTTTAAGTGTAATGTGCTTAAACCTTCAGTTTAAAGTAGTCCTTTTCAAAATTCAGTGTAGGAAAGTCAATGTGGTATGCATAGTAGTTAAAAAAATTGCATCTGTCCTTAAAACGCTGTTTTGTTTGTGGTGGGGAGTGGTTGAGAGCTTCCTGCAGAGCAGATAACTTCTGGTTTTGTAAATACTCCAGTATTTGAATCAATCGATTATTTTTCTTTTTATATACTTGAAACTTCTTATTGCTCTAATGCTCATACTAAAAGCTGATTCTTTTGAAATCCTGTGTTTGCTCTTTGCATATTTATTGGCTCTTTGCATATATTAGACTACATGCAATACAGTCTGTCTTGCCATTGTCTGTTGAAGTGCAGGTTTGATCCAGCCAGTATAGAACTAGCTCTGTAGGGGTGAGGAGGACTGTGCTGTGTATCATCCTTGATTGTTCCTTCAAGGAGCATTGCACTGTAAGTACATCAGAATGACAAATTGATGAACTGCAACAGTATCTTTTTGTCAATGTTCCACATAATGAAAATGCCATACTTGTGTGACTATTATGTTGGAATACAGTGCTGATAACTTAGGAAAATCATAATTTCTTCTTAATTCAGAAACATAGGTTTGCATATATATACACATACACATAATATGAGCTTTGTGGGTAAGTATTCCTGAAACGTTTAGCTATAGCTAAAGAAAATTGTGTTTCTGTTTATCTGAGTAATAGCTTTTTTTCATTAGTACTCCTGAGACAGCTGTATCATTCGGTGTTTTAAAGTATACGTATCATAACATTGAAGTCTTTGGAACCACTTGTTAGACAGATGTGGTCTTTGTCTTCAGATAGTTTGCAGATCTGTAGTGATGTAGGTATGTCTGAAATAATTCTATAACTGTTACTTGCTTTATCTTTTGGAACACCATATTGTTGCTTTGAGAATAAATTCTTTTAGAGTGGCTGCACAGGGAAGTAAAAGTTATGGCTTGAAAATTGAAGTAGCTTATCCAGGTAATTAGCAATGTATGTACTGTGCTGTAGAAATAGAAGGAATTATTTTTATCCCTTTTAAAATCAGGAATTATTCTGGTAGCTTAAAAAAGGCTAGGACAGTATTTGCTATTTTTAGTGTAGGGTATGAAGTTTAATAGCTCAGATATTTTGCATGGTATTTTGTAGATAACCTTATAGAATGGTGCATTTATTTTGTACTAAACTGAGCAAAATTCACTGGATTCTTTATCATTCACAAAATGGAGGCTGTTGATTTTGATTCATTTAAGGTATAAAATCTTTATTAATTGCAAACAGTGCAATTATTTATACTTCACAGTGCCTTCCCCGACCTTCCACCTTAGGTTCTGCTGCAAAAAAGCAACAGGTAAGCACAACCTAAGGAAGTATATAGATTAATATATTTCAGTACATTAATGTTGTCCCTGTGAGATCTTTGTGGTTGTGTATTGAAAAGCAATCTGCTGCTTCCCCAAATGCATTGTTACTCACAGTTCATTTCAGTGGAAAGTCTTTCAAGGTTTTAAACAACTGTTTATATTTCTAGGTAAATATGTTTCTTTTTTCTTTTTTTTTTTTTTTTTTTTTTTAGGAAAGATGAGTAGATTGCAGTAATTAAACTTGATCAGAATAAGTAATTTTTATTATTTTTCCTCAAACAGCTGATTGTTGCAATTTAAGAATCAAAGCATTTAAAATATGCAGGAATTACTTTGGTTAGAAATGTCAACAGCCTTCACAAATGTTTTTTTTATATTAGGGCACTGTTTCCACTCAAACCTGTAAGACCTAAATGCAAAGAATATGACTTACTGTGGTTATCACTGAACTTGATAACTTGTCTTACAGCTATAGTGTGTTAGCAGAATTTTTAGGTAACTAGTTTGCTTATTCGTACTTGACATAGCAGGAAAACTGATTCTGGAGTTTGAGATTAGTATAACTGAAAAAGCATGTGCACCAGTTAAATGTTAACAGTACAGCGAATAATATTTTATCTCTATAGCAGTCAGTGTATCCTGTTTCTTGATACTTTAACTGAATTGCTGTATATTTTGATAGTTTAAAATGTTTGTATGTCTTATAGATGGTCTGGTACAGGATTCTGTTTCTGGTTTTTTGTTTGCTTTTTTTTTTTTTTTTAGCTTAAAGTAAAGCAGCATCTATTTGGGTTTTTTGTTGATTATTCTGTTTCTAAAATGTGCTGCTCCTCTTTCAAAAGTCCTGCTTATTTGTACATCAAAGAAAAATATTCAAAAATCCTGCCTTCATTTTCACACACAGTGCTGAAGATGCTGCAAGCACCAAATCATAGCTCATAGAATCAGGTCCTGAGATAGTTACTACCAGTAAAGAGGAATCCTTTGAGTGTTTGCCATTGGTGAGCCGATGAGCATGGACCGTAGAAGGGCTCCATGTAGAAGGTAAAATTGGCAAAAACATAACAGATTTGAAATGTATCCCATACATGATGGTCTAGGCTATATTTTTTGTTTGATCACTTTCATTCTTTAAAGTATTATTTGTTTGACCATAAATGTTCCATAATCTGTTAAGTTTTTTAAACTGTGATTTAATGATATAAACCATCTATTTTAATTTATATTCTTCTAAACAGCCAAGCTTAGATATATTGAATTTTTGAACTAAATTAATAGTTGTGGTTCAGTTTCTCAAGTCACTTAATATTTCAACTGTAGTTTAATATGCAACTTCACTTTTGACATGAGAAAAGGTTAGGTGTGTACCATTTGGATTTTGATACTGTGAATTTAGTGTTGGGGTGAGTCACTTGTTCACTTCCTTTTACATGATACTTTTTTCTTCAGCTGTTGGTAAAATATCTTGAACGGTCTTTCAATTGTAAATTTAGGCAGTGGGAGGAAGTAGAGAAGAAAAAGTTGGTTCATTGGGATGTTGCTAGTGTGTGGATGATGAGATGTTCTGTGTAGCTTTTGAGGTGCATTGACTTCCAGCTTTCTCACCGCTGTGCTTACAGGCTTGCTGTTTTGTGTTAAGCATAATGCTTATTTTTTAACTCATGGTTCTTGGGAGAACAGAAAATAGATTGTTGGAGTTACCTTGCTCCAAAAGGATAACTGGACTTCTTAGAAATTTAATGAACTTGTCCAAGAGGTGTCTTTAAATGTTTCCTGCTTTTTTCCTCCCCTTAGTCCCACTAATTCAATAGAATATGAAGAGTATGAAAAGTTTAAAAAGGAAGCATGATGTTCAAAGTAGGAAAAGCATATTTGTATCACTTTCTGCAGCCTATGCTTTAATAAGACATGAAATAAATTGTCAGGTGGATAATCTTTAGTCTAGCTTGATCATACGTCATGTGTTTCAGTTGTCCAAGCAGACAGGATCACTCATTCACTTGCACAGGCTATCTTGAAGTATTTCATCTTTTTACTAGTGGTGTTTTATTGGATGATAGAAGCTGTTTCTTCCCTTTTCTCTTCTGAAGTAGACCTAAGTTTTTCATTGCATGCTAAAAGCTTTTTATTTTGCTTCATTCTGGAAGTGGTGGGAGGAAGAGAGAACTGGGCTTTTCAGAAAGCGTACAGTTGACAGGATTCCCTCTTCCCTAGCAATAGCTTATAAAACTCTTATGTATGCACAAGTATTTCTCTTGCGTGCATGTAAAATGCCTTTTCGTCCTGAGAAAAGTGTTCTCTGCAGAAACTACCCGTGTGTAAAAAGAAGATTGGCTTTAAAAGGCAACTGTGATGGGAACAGTGTCTTAGGGAGATGCAGCTTGGACTTGAGGTAAATTGAATGCTTTACAAAAATGTGGTTTTGAGCTTGCATTGACATTGTATGTAATATGGGTACACGTTAACTGTATGATGTTTTTTGTATGTTTTTTTTCTCAATAAATGTAAACTGATGGATAATAATAGCAATGTTTTTGTCTTTTTTATGCTCCTATCCCTGCCTTTGTTAATTGTAAATAATGGCTTCAGAGGAAAGATATTGCAGCAAATAGTACTTCTGTGAATGAACATCACCCACATGAAATGAAGTAAAATATATTTATATGGCTATTAGGATAAATATTCAAAACATCATGCAGCTTTTGTCAAGCTGTTTCTGAATTTGTAGCCATTTCAGTGAGGCCAGAGTGGCTTTCAACAGGTGACTTTGTGTTGCAGTCAGCAGGTGCAACCACGGGAGAATTTCTAGTTTAAATGACTGCACAAATTTAATTTGCTGCAGCTTACCTGGCCTTTATGTTAAGGCTTATACACGTCCTTTAATTTTAAAAGTGGCTGTTGTTTGTAAAATTGCTGCTACCAAAGCTTAAGCTGAACAATTCAGATGGCGTTAGCACAATGATGTTAGTGTGGGTATCAAGAGGTCTTGGAGAAAGAGCACAGTAGCCTTAAGAAAACAATGTTTGGAGATGCAGCAATAAATTTATTGTACTGAGAGAGAACAAAGATTGAGAAGTTAGGCACTTCAGGAAATAGTTTTCTTGAAGTTTCCTTCTTGTCACCTTAGCTCCGATAGACTCATGTTTTGTCACTAACTGTTCCTGTGTCATTTAAGCAATTAAAACAAGTTTTACAATCAAATGCTGTTACTGTAAAAATTTACTACAAGCCTTACTGAGGTTGTTTTGGCTTTGGGATTATCAACTGCATAGGTTGGTAAGAGCATTACAACTTAAATCCAAGGCCATTTTAAAACAAAAGAAGCTAATGCTCTTTGAAACAAAACAACAGAAGTGAGCAGTTGTCTTTTTTTTATTCTTGAAAAATATTACACTGCAGTTTTTGAAAATCATCAATAAGTATTTCCTTTTGCCAGGTCGGTGCCGTTGGGATAAAGTAAAATAGCTTAAATATTCAGTGTTCATGCAAAATATACCAATAGATTTACACTACTACACAAGTTTCCAGATTGTGTATTTAGCTTTATACTATTACACAACAGTTGGTCTTCAAATGTGGGAGCACTTACAATTCAGCTTTTTCCTTTAGTTGATTGTTGATACAGCGATTCGTTGTTTTTAGCCTTTAATACTAATTTTTGTATTGAGCAAGGAATCTGGACACACCAACAATTTGAAGGTTATTCTTATCTGATTCAAGAACGACCAATTCATACCCTTGCTTTCTTTAGTTGGCCCCATCAGAGAGAGAGATGATGCAGTAAGAAAGTTGTGAAGGGAAGAAAGATTCCAGCTAGAGTAGAGCATTAGTAGTCATCAGCTAGAAAATAAGAGTTAAGAGAGACAGATAATTAGATTTTTGTAATAGGGAAGATGCAAGAAGAACATTTGAGAATTGAGCAAATGAGAATGTTAACTCTTACTTTCAATGGTGAGAATACAGGTGCTAGCAGACGTGCCTCTGTTGTTAACTGCTTTGCACATATATTCCCCTTCATCTTCTGGGAAGGTTTCTGGCAAGTAAAGGCAATAGGTTTCTCCTCTTTCAATATACTGATAGTCCTCAGAGTCCTGCAACATTTCCCCCTCAAACCACCATGTAACTTCAGGTTTTGGTTCTCCAGTAATTTTAACTGTAAATCTCACTGGCTCGCCATCAACAACTGATGTGTTTTTCAGTGACTTCTTGAACCAGGGAGCTCCAGATCGAGCTTGATCTTCTTCATCTTCACAAGTAGAACCATTAATAATGCTTCCTTCCTCCTCTTCTTCCTCTTCCCTTTTCTGTTTTAAGAATAAGTCAGTTGAGAATATTTAAAACAGCAGTAGCAGTATGACTGCTAGGGATATGTATTTGGTTAAAGAAAAGTGAACCACCATTCTGAGAAGGGGAGATGCCACACCTGTCCTCACTAGATAATACAAAGCATTGATCTGGATAAGGAACAGGCAGGAATATGGATTTTAAGGGGGCTGCAATCTTGGGGTAAAAGGCATGAATGTAGATTCCATTTTCAGACTATTGAAAGGATAGGACGAACTTTCTTTGCAGGATCTCTCATACTCTTCAAGAATATGTGAAAGCACCAAAAGCAATTTTACATTATTGCAGCAATTCATGGCAGCAGTTAATGATGTTCCTTTTATACCTGTGGCAGCGTTGCCATCAGTGGTAAATAGATGCTAGGTTAAAGGACACTTAGGACTGATGAAAAGGTACTTGGTAATTTATACCTTCTGTAATGCCGCATCGATTTCTTTTTGTTCAAACTGCATGCGTAATAACTTCTGTTCTTCGATTCTCCTCTGCTCCTCTTCTTCCCTGGCTCTTGCCATTTGCTCAAAACGGGCCTTCATGTTCACTTTATGAGTAAATGGAGCCTCAGATTTCTTGGCTGGTCTCACATCTACCTCATCATCCTGGGGAGGGGGGATAAACAAAAATAGCACTTAACTAATTTATTGCTTTTTAAATATGTAGGATAACAAAACTAGTTTTGTAGAACAGTACTTGGTTGAGCAAAGCCAGTCTTGTTTTTCTCAGAGGTTTGTTTAATGTTGGGTTTATGATCAAGTCTTGGAATAGTTACCGCTAGGAATAGGCCAAGACAGTTGCAAAAGTAATTTCAAAAATGTTAGATATGAAAATAAATCTTCAGGAGTATTTTTCTATAGAAGTTGAATACTGTCTTGTGGCAATGATAGATCCCTAGTGACTTGACTTTATGTCGTGATGTTGTGTTAGCTTCAGCACCTCGCACAAGTTGACCTTACAGAAACATAATTACAGTGTCAGACGGTAAATTAATAGCTCAAAAATAAAAGGCTTTGAGGTGATGAAGTGACTGAGCACTGCACACAGGATCCTAGGATCAGGATTACTCCTGTCACATTTCCTGTGCTGCCACATAATTACATCATGTAAGTTCACACTGGGTCACAGAAGATAGTGTTGATTTATTGATTAGACTGATGGCTTCATTTCTTGTTTTTCTCCTCTGAAAAAATGAGAGAGGTGTGGAGCACAGATAAGTTGGGCATCCTTCCCTTCCCACCCCTGAGAAAGGAGTAAAGAGGATAAAACGTCTTGATCTTCAAATTGTATTGTTGGGTTTGGTTTGTTTTAATTCATACAATAGAGAATTACGCTTCAGAAGGAGAAGCAATTTGTGTGATGATTAATAGGTTAATTTTCAAATGTGCATGTTTTAAACCCTCAGGTTTTGAGCTGTTAAGGCACTGAATTTAGGATTTTGAGCAGAACAACAGATATCTGCTCAGCCAGATAACTGAATAAACTGGTGCTGCTTCCTGTAGGGGTGCTGAGGTGAGGCTTCCCCATGCATCCAAAGCAGGGAGAAAATAATTATGGAACTAGAGCAATCCTCAGCAAAAGCAGCATTGTGCACTCCTGGATCATCTGTGTGCTAGTTAAGTACATCATAAATACACAGAATGCAACTTACCTCTTGAAATTTTTCAGCTTCCCTTTCTCTTATTTCTTCATCCATTGCTCTTCTCTTTGCTCGCTCCTCTTCAATCTTCTTCTGAATTTCTTCTTGAGACAACTGTCCTATTTTTTCAAACTTGCTCTTTAAGTTCTTTGCCTGAATAGAACCACTTCTTTTTAGCTTTATTAATTCTTCATATTCTTTGCTTAGCTCGAAAGTTTCAGACTCTTCTTCCAGCTGTTCAGAAATTACAGAAAATGTCAGATGGAAAATGGCCTCGTTATTCTTGCTACCTGTCTCCCCACAGACAGGTGTAGCCTAATTCCCTTGAACAGTTCTTAGTTATTTGTAATCAGCACAGAGACATTTTCCCTCTAATTTGTCTTTTTCTCGCTATTCTCAGGATTATTGTATTTGGATCACATCTCAATTACATGCAGATTTTAAAATACCTTGCTTGAATGCACCTTTTGGTCAAGGATTGCTGTCGATAAATCACCCTTCAGGCTAAGGAAAACACACCTAGCGTAAAACTACAGAAAAATGTTATCTCTGATCTGTTATGTAATTCTCTTAAATTCAGTGAAAAGCAAATGCAATTTCAGGATGTCCCAGCTGGCAAAGGAACCGCAGCTCTGGATCCTATAGTCAAACCACACCTGAGGCTCTAATTGTTAATATCACTCCCTCCTTTCATAATCTCTGACTGACAGTAAAGGCGTGTGTGCGTTTTGGTTGGATACGCCCAGCTCTCATGTCTTCTCCAGGATATAACAAAATTTATTTAACGTTATGCAAGCTCGAGCCTTTATTGCTCCAGCTTTGCTTAACAGAAATAAATGAATGTAGTCCTCTAGCATTCAAAAGGGAAGGAATTGCCACCTGCAGCCAAATCGAATGGCAGCACAAAGTTCTGAACATGACGGTTTAGACAGTTGTATGCAAAGCAAATTTTGTGTGTGACTTAAAACCCACTGTGACAGTTCGAGCCCTCGATACGCTGCTTAGAAACGAGACGAGGCCACTGTAATTCTTTCCTAATTGGTTAATATGGCATTCCCTTGAGGAAAAGCAAGGATTTTGCTCTTCCCTACTTTCATTTCTGTATATTAATTGGGGAGCAAGATGTTTCTGTTCTCCCAATATTGTAAATATTACAGAATCGCCATAGTAATACCGTGGAATTTTCAGAAGTGACTGTAAGTTAAATTACAAATTTGAAATTTTTTTTACTCTAAGGGTTGCAAGGGATAAAAGCATTTTCCTTGTAGATTAGTCATAAAAATATATATCTTATTATAAACGTTATGATTTTAATTTTCTATTTTATATTATTCTCAAGTAATACTGAAGGTATTGATTTAAAATTCCTTTTAGAGGAATTCTCAGTTCATCTTAAATGTTGAGATTTTAGCAATTTAATGGAAATACCTATTATATTTTTATTCAGAGCATACTTAACGTGTCCTTCGATATACAAACCTCTCCCATTTCTTGTCTCAACTGTTGAAATTCTTGCTTTTCCATTTCCAGCTTTTGCCTGCGCTCTTCCTCCGTGCGCCTCTTCTCTTCTTCCATTTTCTGTCTCAGCATCTCCTCAAAATTAATTTCCAGTTTCCCAGGTATAAGAGATTCTTGAGAAAAGGTTTTAAACATTTCTGGTGTTTCATCATCCAGCACCTGCTGGGAATTCAGAGCATTAGTGATCCCTCCTGAAGGTGCCTGTGACAAAATCGTAGTGTTGCTCTGACACTTCTATAGAAAACCAAGATTCTATAAGCTAACCAAGTGTTTTGCCACAGTGTGACAGTGAGGGTCTTCCCCTAGTGGTTTGGGAGGGAGCAGCTTTGGAGGGGGTTTATTTGACATTAGCTCTTTATTATTACAAACCGTTAAAGTTCAGATGAAGGTTTTTATTAAAATTCAGTTTGTTTTTTTTTTTGCAAGATTATGTCCTCTAAATGCAGCTTTGGGACCTGAAAGACTTCATTCCTCTTAGACAAAGTGTTTAAATGTTACTGCTCTTAGTACTGGAATACATCTATCTGCAATCTTTTTCTAAGCAAATTGCATTATATTCCTGTTCTTAACCAATCTTAAGATTTCCCAGGAAGGGTAAATGAATAGAATTTTCTACAAGAAACTCCTCTTTTGCACAAATAGGTGCTCGGTTATGTTGTGAGTTGCTTGTATAACCAATCAGGAAAGGTTTCCTCCTTTCCTGTCCTCTCAGGCTTCAGAGCAGGGTTGGGCTTTGATGGTCATTCAGGAGCAGTTTGCTTGTTTTGTAGATGAATTCATAAGATGAGCAGGGCCAAGGAAAGGCAATTTTCGTGACTTCCAAAAGCAGGAAGTGTTGGAACAAGTATCAGACCAAATTTGTGGAAGGAAAGCATTGCTGAACTACGACACGGTGCCAGAAATGGGCAGGGAGCACCGCAGCCTGAGTTATGCAGGAAGGTTTTATAGTAACTCCTTAATAAATTTACTGCCATTGTAGCTCATCCTTTCATTGTTTGTGCCCTCTCAGAGGGTCTGTAGCAGTGTTTTGACCCATATCCTTTCTGTCACAGCTCTTTCAGTAGCTTTTAGGCCCAATCACACTCAAATCCTGCTGTTTGCTATAGTTTCCTTCACATTTTCCCTCTGAGTAAGCTCACACTTGGACTCCAGCCCCACCATTCCTTCCATTCCTCATTCGTTTTGAATAATACGAGCATATTTGTTGAAGCTGTTATGGAGAAGTGGAGTCAGAAAAGAAAGCTGTGAATTGTTTCCTTTAATGAAAACAATGCATTGCCACAGAGTGGGTTTTCAGAGGCTTAACCGCAGCTAAATGAGCAAAGAAATGTGAGATGCTTGTGATGCATTTGCTCATATGCTCATCGCTTCAAGAAGATGCAGAACCAAACTGAATAAGAGGAAGCATTAATTCAAAATTTACCAATCCATGTATGTGTGAACTTTAAAGAGCTGCGAATGAGCAATCGCTGGCAGCTGGCTGCCCTGTGTTTCTGAATCGGTAAGTTATGGAAAGACTGTGAGCCAACTTATTCCTGGTTAAAAAAACAGGGAGAAAAAACTGGAGCTGTGTGATGCACAAACCCCTTGCGGTTGGTTCAGTAAATATTTTAGCCATATTTTGTGAAGTGAGACCACACCTTTTTTTTTTTTTCCTGCAAAGTGGGAACAGATGGTAGTGAGAAACAGTCCTGTAATAACCATAGTTTGCAGCACAGTCAGCCAGTTTTTAGTGGGCAGAGTGACTGATACAAAGTAGGATGCCTTTATATTCGTGCTAAAATCATAGAATGACAGGTTCTTCGTGCAGCCTTTAATGGAAAGAGACTGACAGGGGTGAGAGAGAAATGCTTGAGTCTGAAAGTGATCACGCTGGGGCTGGGAAGTCTGGGAGTGTGAAAGTAGCACAAGTAAATATGAAATAGGGAGATCCTGCCAAAAGGAGGTGATATTTGTTTCCCAGCAACAATATCACTACCTCTGTGTGTATATACTTCATAACCTAAATTAAAATATTAAAAAAAGGGAGGTGGTTGAGTCACCTTCCCTGGAGGGGTTTAAGGGACAAGGTGCTGAGGGAGATGGTTTAGTGATTGATGGGAATGGTTGGACTCGATGATCCAGCAGGTCTTTTCCAACCTGGTGATTCTATGAAAATGAGTAAACATGAAAAAGAGACTAAAATAACCACTTAATTTAAATACTTAAATAAAATTGAACATGAGGTTGTACCACTTTTGAGAGAGATGAGTGGCAAGTTCTTTCCAAGTACATCAGCATCACTGCTGCACCGTGTCGCTGTGGGAAATGGGGAAAGCGCAGGCTTATAGTCTCTGTTACAAGAGGAAAATGTGGTGTTCATATTCAGGATGCTGATTAACAGAAAATTCTCAAACATGTATGCTGAAAATGCATTTTCAGTTAATTTTTTTAATTCCTGAAGGTTTTCACTGGCTGTTGTTAAAGTGCAGTCAGAGACTGTGCTGCATCTAATGGATTAAACCTCGTTTAATTGGTGAGATTTCTCCTACCAGACACTTGAGCCCAGGTTCTTCCTAAATTGAGGCAGGAAAAAAAAAGATTCTCAAGAAAGCAGGAGAAAAAGGAGCAGGAGCACCTGCTCTTTTTGCTTTCTGTTAGTTGTCTGCTGGCTTTTCATAAAAATTGTCATGGCAGAAGTCCAGCAGCACTCACTTTTTGTGGTTTTTTTTTCCTAGTGGCTTTAGCTTCTCTTTTCTCTCTTTCGAGGTACAGACAGAAGCTACTTTCTGCTATTATTTATCAGTATAATATCAAATATCAATTTACATTGTGGTTTCTCTAGGTAATCTTTCGATGTAAAGGTCTTGTCTTTGGCCTGGTTTTCAGGCAGAGGGAGCACTGCTAGTGGTATCAGCAGTCATAGCAAGTTGTAATTTGTCTCGCAAGGGTTGCAGTAAACGATGAAGAAAATTTTATTAGGCATGCAGTTGTTCCTTCCCAATAAAAGCCCAGAGGGGAATGTAGGAAGGCGCTGCCAGAGGGATGGTTTACTCCACACTTCTGGATGGCACGTCGTGCCTTTTGGAACAAACAACATTTGACTTGAGTTGGTAGGTGTGTAATTTAGTACCGTGTTCCCTCACATCCACCAGGAAGTTACTGCCAAACCTTGAAGTTGTTGGAATAAGCGTGAAGAATGAAGTGAAATACATCCTAGTTTTGTTTTATAAATAATGTGGTTGCCACCCTCTGCAATTGGGCATCTTTCTCTGCTTTTAGGTAGTGCCACTATGTCATTCCTAGGTCCCTAAAAATATGTATCTTCAATGGAATCTTAAATCAAATTTTAGAAGTTGCTGCATATCAGAGACCTGTATTTGTCTAGGGAGAATCCATGTCATGAATTATTCTAATGGTAAATGCCACGAGTTACTTCTGTTTCTCTGAACAAGCAATGAAATAGAGCACGAACATCAAGTTGCCGCGTTCAGCCTTCTTAATTTTTCCTTCCTAAGGTGGCTAAAATTTGTTTGTGCAGCGAGCAATGTTCTAACGCCGTTCATTCTGCTTTAGCTGGTAAGAGCTTGTCAGTGGATGCCCTGTAAAGGCAGGGAGATAAACTTGGAGAAGTAAAAGGAATTGCTCTTCCTCCCCAATTGCTCTTCCAACAAACCCTCATGAAAGCATTTTGCTTTCCGAGTTTGTTATATCCAAATAATAATTGGATACAATATCTGGGTTTAACTGAATTATTTGAAATCCTTTCTAGGCTGGCTGTGAGGAGGGATTGTTCTGTGACAATTTTTGGTAAACAAACTTGATTAGTTTTAGCTTTCACGCATCTAATGAGTAGTGAGGTAAATTAATTATTGGAGGAGTTGAAGGACATGTTCCTAACTCTGTTTAAAGCTTTTTCCCAGACCTGCTTTCTAATTCACCAGAGACTTGGGTAAAAATCAAGTTGTATATTAAACAAAATGCCATACCATGTTCTTTCTTGCTTCAGCAAATGCTCTTTTCTCCTCTTCTATGCGTCGTCTTGCATCTTCTTCTGCTTTCCTCTTTTCCTCTTCTCTCCTCTGTCTTTCCATCTCCTCAAAACTGAGTCTCAGTTTACCAGGACGGAATTCTTTAACAGAATTTTCAAACTCTTCATCACGATCTTCGTTGATCTTCAGGGAGGAGGGAGAGGAAAAAATAGAGAAGGTTTATCCAAACATAAAAATATTCTTTATAGTAAATAAATACTCCACTGATTCCTTTTTGATCTTTTATAAATGTGTTTGGGTTTTTCTTCTGCAGGAAAAAATGTATCAGGAGTCTGGTGCATGCAAGAAGCATGTTAGTCTTGGTTTTAGCCAGGGGAGGGGGAAGAAGAGATGTATTTCAGTGTCCTGTATGTAGCTTCTATAGCTTTAAAAAATCTGTTCAGTGTGTAATTCAAAGAGCAATGTGTGATCAGAAAAAGGCTGAACAATTAAGTACATATCTTATGGTCTCAGAGTTGGGTCCTGTAGTGTAAATCAGTCCCTACTGACTTTCTTTTTATCACTTTCATAGACTTTTATACCATCAAGTCTTTTTGTTTGCATATAACTTTTTTTCACCAATGCACTTACCAGTTAAAACAAAAAGCTTAGAGTTTTATAGCAAAACAAAATCAATTAACATTTTTCTATTACTCCAGACTGAGATTTTTGTTTCTTTTTTTTTTTTAGCCATATAATCATCACTGAAGAAAGGGAACTGAGATACCCTGAGATCTCTTCACTACTGCTTGTCTCCACTGAACACTTATCTGCCAAGAGAAGTCTGTGGTTTGCAAACTAACTGCAATCAAGAACAAAAGAACAAACCATCTTCAGATGTCTGGGAGACCTTTATTTCTTATCAGAGGAAACTGGGAACTTTGAGTATTGGCAACCCAGGTTTCTGTCTACCCCAGGCAGCCCTGGGACTGGTATGTGGGGCAACCAGTTAGGGGAATTATACAGAAATCTTTTATTTGGAATTCATAGGGTAAAAGAAACAATTGGAGGAAATTAACTGCTGAACTCTTCCTTTAAGAAAACTTCTGACTTTGAATTTTGACAGATAAAACTGCAAGTTAGAAAATCTCTTTTGAAAGAGGGATTTTGTAAAACACTTTCTATTACTTGGTTAATAAACTCATGTACTTAAGGGTGGGTGATGTGAACCCACTTCAGTTAGAACGGCTCATGACTTCATGAAGTTCTGTCTCCTTCATGTTCTTCCCTCTCCTCCCTCACCAGTGTCCTCTGCCCACCCCAAAGTAAAAAGAAAAAAGTGCATTATTGACAGAATGTCAAGGTTATTGGTGCAGAAAGATGAAGTGATTTATTGGGAATGGGGGTGGAAGAATAAACTACAATTTAGACATCTGCCTATCCTAGAGCCCTTTCAGTTTGGACCAGTGGGGATTGTAGCATTTCCACATTCTGCAGGTTCTCTGTTTGGTTGGTTTTCTTCTTGGAGAATATCCGTTTCTTGTATGTTTTTGAAATACAGTCAACCTGATGTTCGTGACCTGTTTGTCCCAGACTGTCCTTTCATAATTACAGTCTCCTTAAGTTAAAGTTAGCAAATTCCTAGAAATAATATTTTCAAAGAGTTCATGGTAGATTAAAATCTCATTTCTCATCAATCTTTGTATGTGAATTAACAAAGTCGTAATGATCGTGACTGTACAGGGGAAAGCTTTAAATACAGAACTTAAAAATGCTTTTGGAAATGGAATATAGTAAAGTGAGCAAATGTAGAACTAAACTGTTTGGTGTATCTTCTGTTAATATAAGTGTGTGATTCCTTTAGTATGAACAAAGAACAAACTATACTGAGGCCTGTTTATACTTGATCTCAGGTAAGTCTGGCTTATGATGAAGAACAGATAGGGAGGCAGTTTTGCAAGTACTACAAAACATGGGTTGAGAGCTACATTTCTAACAATTTGGGGCTCAATATCATAATTTCTAGTGCATTGTTGTTTAGATCAGCACATAAAAGAGCGCTGACTGACTTTTTTTTCCCTTTTGTCATAAGAGGAAAGTCATAATTGATTTATTTACAAATAAATATGGGAATAAGAAACAACATTCTGTTCCTACAGAATGTTTTCATCAAAAACTGGCTACTGAAATATCTGAAGTGCTATTTAAGAACAAAACAGACAATTAATTATCTTCCTGAGGACTTAAAGTTTAAGGTACTACAAAGCATAGATACAAAACCAGCTAGGATTGCTGGCAAATTTAGAACACATACAGATCCTGGTTATACTAAAATAATGTCTCAAGCATTACGTCAGTGTTGTTTCTGAGTGAGAAGCAAGGTCAGAAATACATTATTGGTGATACAATTTTAAGACTTTTAAAAGCTTGAAATATAGTTAAGAAATAAGAAATAAAGAAGACTCAGATACAGGAAAGAATGTAAAAGCTTATCCTACGTGAAAATTCTGTAACAGCATGAACAAAAACGTGTATTTACCATTTGCTGTCTGGCTTCTTCAAAGGCACGTTTTTCCTCTTCTAAACGCTGTCTTGCCTCTTCCTCCGCTTGCCGCCTTTGATTCTCCTGTCTTTGTCTCTCAAGTTCTTCAAATGTTACTTTCAGCTTACCAGGAGACAGAGGCCCGTGAGGTTCATTGTTTTCACTTTCACCCTGTGTAAGAAAAATTATATAGTGATATCTTAAATAATAGATATTTCTTCCTTAGGTATTTTTAGATGAGTGCTTTACCGTGACAAATGAAAGGCACTTGGTTTCCTTCAAGAATGGGGTTTGTTCCTCATATTTTAGCTTCATTTCTTCATCCTGTCTCTCTCTTTGTTCTGCTCTCTCCTTTCCTGTGTTCTCAAAGTTTATTTTCATCTTCCCAGGTGTTTTGGAGGGTTTTACAGGCACTACTGTCACAAGCAGTGACTCATCCCCTTCCTGTCCAAAAAGATACTCGTTACAGTTTCATAAAGCTCGACTTCTAGGTAACTGATTTCTTAGTGAAACTGCTGGGTTTACCTTTGCACCAAAGCTTCCAAAAGAATTACTTGTCTTGAGGATTAACAACATAAATAAACCAAACTGCCAGAGGCAGTGCCTAGTTTTCTTGTAATACCTAAAGAGCATTAAGGCTGGATTATATTTTAATCATAAGTGCAGGCAAACCCCTCAATTCTGTTACAAATTTTCATTGACTATTAGCTATAAATAATCATTGTTTGGAGGAGAACAGGTAAAAATTTGAAAACAGAACAATTGCAGCCACACTCCAGTTCCAGGCTTGTGTTTACGAAGCAAAGGATACACTCAGGTTGGAATAAGTAGTTCCAGACAGCAATAAGTATTTTATCAGAGTAATTTCTTTCAAGGATGTTGCGGCTTCAAAACTATTTTCACAACTTACTTGCCAAAATAAGTTTTATCCAGTTTTTTTTTCACTTCATCCCATGATTAATAAGGATGCTGTCAAATAACTTTAATGGGGGTTTCCTGGTTTGTTTGTCTCTTTCCGAAACTGTAGTAAGAACGGGATTTTCTGGTGTTAGTGGAAGCAACAGGGCCTTTGGACCTAGCTTTTTGAAATTAAACATTTGTTTGCAAGACTTTAAATCCAAACCCACACGGCAAATTAGTCAATTAACAGAAAAAGCAACCAAAATTATTTGAGTAAAGCGCTCAAACATCTGTATATTGACAGAATCCCCTTTTAATTTGAAGTTTAAGGCAAAGAGCTTTTGAGATGATACTTTCCAAAGTGAGAAGACTTGGAGTATCATTGCCAGTATAGTTCAAATCATTCTTGTGGCTTTGAATATTTACATTTTAGATGATTTTAACTGCAAAGTATTCACAGTGCAGACTCTATTTCAAACTTAAATAAATTCATTTCAAGTACAGACATATAATTACATATATTTTAAAAACGTGTTAGCTCCTTCGCTGAATTTTAGTTAGGTATTGGTGTGCCCTTTTCTAAGTTGTCCCAACCCAAATTACAAGAATAAGACAAAGTGAATACAAAATAAAAATGTAGGTGAACATTTCTTTAAAAAAATCTGATTACCTCCGCTGCTGATTCAGTTCCCGTATTGTTAAAGTCATCAATCTATTAAATGAGAATTTCAGATGATTACATGACTTTGGCTCTTTGCCTTAGATTTGCAAACACAGAACTGGAAATTCTTTTCGTATCAGTGATATGTACGTAGCACTTAAATTCACAGAGATGGTCACGATCAAACCTTTGTTAGGACACTTCAGACAGGTTAGCGCGTTGAGGAAGGCGGCACATGACATAAACCATCCTATGGAAAGTATGCTCAGGCATTCTTAACACTTCAGTGAGGAGAGCACTTGAAATGGCCATTCTGCATTTAGGCATTCCAGAATTGTGTAAAAAGCAAAAAAGCTAAAGCAAAGCTCATTGATTATTTCTGATTCAAGAGACATCACCTTCCCCCCAACTTCTGTAAAACATTTGCTCCCTATAGTGTCTCTGTACGTTACTGTCTAAAAGAGACTTTCTAATTCTACAGGGTATGCACTTCTGCCTTTCAGAGCAGATTAAATATATACTAGGTACTCCTCCGGTTAAAAGTCATAGTAGAAAACACTCTCAAGTCCTTGTTGAAAACTGACTCTGTCTTTTCTTACAACAGAATCATGGAATTGGTTAGGTTGGAAAAGACCTTTAAGATCATCAAGTCCAAACACCAGCTTAATCGAAGTACTACAATCTTTTGATTACATAAAAATTGGCTTACGGTTCTAGTCTGTCATTTAGATGTTCTCTCTCACTGCAGTAGTTACAGCACTAAAGAAAACTTACAAAAGGAATTCAAAGTGATACCTCAGTGCAAAATTCTACAGAAGACAGAACTTGCTTTACTGATGTTGACAAAAGTTGGTGTTCACGTATAAATTCAGAAAGTGGCAAAAGAAGAAAACATGATCTGAATCTTCATGGTTTACGCCTGTTACTATATTACTATCTTCTTGTTTTTTTCCTATTTCTTCTTGCTTGCCTCGGTTCATCTATCGCTGAGCTGTGTTCACTAACACACAAGCAAACGCTGGCTGACATAAGGGTTGGTAAAATATAAGAAACATTTAAATTAGTAAATTCTATAAACTATTCTGTGCATATGACATCAGAATTTGTGCCTGATTCACATTCCTACCACTGCTCTGCCTGCCTGGTTTCATCCGTAACTGAAGTTTAGTGCTTAAAAAGCTGCTGCCATAAAGAAGTGAAGATCCTCTGACCATCATTCCCCACTTGTATCGCATTGAGCATCTCCCATGTAACTCACCACTATCAGAAATCTTAAGATCAAATCTTTCTGCTCAATATAAAACTGGTTTGTGTGTGTTGTTTACAATTACATCCTGATTATTGTGCTCAGATGAACATACCTCCTGGGCTTTTTTTGCTAATTCTCTTTGAATTTTCCTTTTCTCGATCATATCTTGTTCGATTCTGCGCTTTCTTTCTTCTTCCATTCTTTTCCTTTCTTCTTCTTGCCTTTGCTTCTCCATTTCTGCAAACTTGCCTTTAACGGTTCCTGTGAATATGAAACACACAGTTCAGTAGTTACACCTAATACTTGTCTACTGAATTGTGGGGCCTTTAAAATCGAGCCTGTCTTACCTATTAGCTTGGGAACGTAACCTTTTTCTACTTTGGATGATTTTGCGTCATCATCTTCATCAGAGCCAAGCAGTTCTTTCATCTGGTTGATGAAACACAAAGTAAATTGTCTATACCTTAAATAAAATTCCAATATCATCTTAAAATAATGTGAAAAAAATCACATATAAAATAAAATATTTGCAAAAAAAATAACCTCCTGCTTCCTCCTGTTCCATTCTCTCTCTCTAACATATTGTTCTTTTCTTCTTTGCTTTTCATCTCTAGATCTCCTTTGATTTCTTTCTTCCCTTGCTTTCTGCATAGCTTCAAATTTATCCTTTACATCACCCTTGTGAAGCTTGGGCACATAGGATTTTTGGACGGGTTTAGATGAGGAAAGTAGAATCTTGATGAAGATATAGAAGAAATGAAGAAAAGAAAAAGAAAGTTGAAACAGATGGACAGAAATATTTGGATAGACTGGATTGGAAAGAAAGTGAGAACTCACAACAGAAGTGCACGTAGGATTATGAACCTTGTGCCGCTAGCTGGCATACATTAAGCACTGTTGTATTTGTTCATAAATAGCAATAAATACTAAAATATAAAAAACCCCCAACATTTAGCATTGTATTAAAATTAGGCTGTAAGTAATTGCAACGAAGAGCGACATAACTCAGTGCATGGACTATGTGAATGTGCCCTTTCAATTACTATGGCATTAAAAATTAGATACAGATTCATTTGTTGCTTTGAACCATCAGCAGTGATCAAAGAGCCTCTCCACCCCCAGCATTGTCCCACTTTTCAGAACCACTACGAAGTTTTTGCTCTTTTTACTACAGGGATGCTGTCAATACAGTAACATTGAGAAACTGCCTGAAAACATTCCATGTTTTATATTTTCCACCTAAACTGATAGGTTTTGGTCCTGCTTTTGTTCCTCTTCAGCGAGTGGAAGAAGAAATATTTGAAGTATTGAATTTCCCCCCAATATTTACAGTTTCTTCATATTTTGTTACCTTCATTTTGCCTTCCTCTTTCATATTTAACTAGAACATATTTCACACCTTCCAGCCAATCAATTTCCTTAAGCTACTTTCAAGCACACTTCCATTCTCTTGAAGTAACAGCAATCCCAGCAGACTTACAGTATAATTGTTTGCCTTTTAAAATTGTTTGTAATTACTCTTTTTTCAAGCACCAGTTATATATTTACATGACTGTGATTGCTTTAAAATTGGTACCCACCTCAGTTTTCTGTGCGATGTCATTCATGGCTACTGTTTTGTGCTCTGCACCTGGTCTCAGATCGCTTTCAGTTTTACCTGTAAGAAACAGTCGTAGCTATATTCCTTTTTCTTTTTAAATGCTGCTTTAACCAGCTTCCTGTGAATAGGTTTGCATGGGCTGAAATCGATGTATCACAATTTCATTTGGTCCTTGGAGGCTTTTGAAGAGATGAATACGTTCGAAGTAGGCAACAGCACTGAAAAGAACAAGCTTATGATTCACTATTCATGCTCATAACTCCTCTATACGGTCCTAGATGTTGGGGTTTAATTTCCATTTAAGAAAACAAAAAAAAAGAACTTGGAACCAAGCTCTGGCTGCCCTGGCTGGTGGGTTACGAAACTGTTTTTCTCAATACTCATGCTAGCAGAAAGGAATGTGCTCTGCACCTCCGCCGCTCCAGCCCGATGCACGAGCCAGCGAGCTCAGGTTGCACAAAGCGTGCGGAGCGCTCAGGCCAAAGCCCCGCAGCCTCCTGGAGACGCTCTCTGGCCTCCAGACGGCTGCCAGGAGGAGAGATGTCCAGATGTCCAGCGGCTGCGGGGACCCTCCTGCCTTTCCGAGGAGCAGCTGCATCTCCCGGCTGGGCTAATGCTCTTCCTCGAGTCCCAGCCAGGCTGGCAACTCTCAGCTCTTCACCCAACGTGGGACTACAAAACAACGCTTTCCTTTCTTCTAGGGCCATTCTAGCAAAAAGCTAGTGCTAAAAACTGTGAAATGAGTTAGGTAAACCACATACATACCTTAGAGAAAGAATTGATATCGCGTAACTGTGGGCTGGCAACTGCACTGCCTTTTTGAAGAGAAAAGTGTTACAATTTTTAGATTATATGGTATTTCTTAGGAACCTCCCTAAGGCGCTCCAAGTTCAGAGCAAGTCTCTTCCTTTTTTTTTTTTTCCTTTTTTTCTCGATCATGAGGTCTATCAGAGCTCGTGGAAGGAAGGAAACCACAGTGTGACTCCAGTGCCATTACTGTCCCTGCCACAGTGATGCCCTGAGTCCCAGGCAAGCCTGGAAACTCCATGTGCCACACAGGGTACAAAAAGATGGACACAAAGGCCCGAAGTAAGAAGCAGCTTCCTGCTGGGGGCAGCTTCTCATTTGTGGGTTAGAGGAATTGAAACCAGGGCATTTCATGGCATGGAAAGTTAAGTTCTTAGGAGTCCTTAGCCTTTAAGTTCTCTAATTCTTAATTGCAAACGGATTATCAACATGGGGCTTTTTACATGGTGTTAAAAATAATGTACATTAAGAGTTGTTGTCATGCAAGATCTCCAAAAATACCCCAGTGTTATCAGTACTAATTGATGCTGTCGTAGCTCTGCAGATCAGATGATTCTTAGATACCTTGGGATGTTTTTTCAAACGAAAGCAGTCACAATATATGAAACAAAAGCATTTAGCTACCAATCCCTACCCTAATTTACCCATTCCAACCTCTTCAAATTCAGCTCCAACAGAGGAGCTCTGGAAAATGCTTGGGTGTTCCTCTTAGACAAATGATCATGGAAAGTCATTCCCTCCCATATCAGTTGATAAATACCTCATCTCTAGACCAACAGGAATCCAAGGCATTTCAGTTTGTCACTTGTCAACACCTGAACATAAAAGCACTAAGTGCAAGTTCCTATTTTGACTGTTTCAGCTCAGCAGTAGCATGTTTCAATTCTATTGTGTTTAGAAAGAGGGGTAACTCCACTGCATTCTTGTGCTCTCAGGGCCCCCATACACTTTAATCAGCATTTCTCTGTCGTGCATTTGGGTTTGCACAGCCTTGTAAGCTCTAGCTTATTTAATGCCTGTAGGTTAAACCTCCACTGCGAACAGTGTGGCCTTAAAACTAGTTAAAGCCCTTTGACTTCTTCATTTTTTCTAAGCAGGTCTTAAGAGCACTTCTTCTCTGCGCTCTTCTTTGCTTCTCTGCAGTTTTAGTTTCTTCTTCCCTACTTGTGGCTGCTAACCTTTAGCCTTGTACTCAAAATACAGAAGCCGAATAAAAGGTTTACTGCATGAACCCACCAGCGAACAGTCATGTATCGGTACAGTTCACACACTGCAGTAGCCTGGGACACAGAGATCCACTTCCCTTCATACAGGGCTGCAGCAGAAAAGTAAAGCCTAAAGATAAACTTGGCAAGGAATTCCATTTCACCTGAACATCTCAAGGGAAGCTGGCTGCTAACATCCACTACAGCAACACACCCTACCTGTATGGCTTCATCTTAAAGTAATGTGAAAACTGACTGCTCCAAAGCCCGATTTACTTATTATGTGCAATTAATTGTAGGAAGATTACGCATAGAGTCTGAGAACACAATTCAGCTTTTGAACTGAACATTTTTCTCAAGCCTTTCTGATAGCTCCAATCACCTGAACCCCTTGACAGTGTCACCAAGACTGCTGACAGCAGTGAGACCTTCCCTCAAATAACAGATCTGACATTTTCTTTATAAGTCCAGTTGTTGGGAGACATTTTCTTTGCAAATTCCTGCTGTCTGAACTTCCCAAACCGTGCCAGTCTGTGGGCTGTGGGCCCTCAAGACGGCAGGCATGTTTCCACCATTTGGATTCCTGCCATATCTGCTATTACTTTAGGCCACTTTCCAGTTCTTTGGCATCATTGTTAATATGCTTGAAGGTTAGCCAGCTGGCCCGAAGACATTTTGCATCTACAAGTCATCCTACCTCCACCTTTGATGCTAAAAGATATGGATAAAGCCGTAGGGCATTGCTCAACGTGATACCACCCGTGTTTGCGCTTTCTTCCCTCTCCGTGGCAGCAGTAAAGCCTTGAGCAGGGACAGCAGCAGGATCCTGCCCCCGGGGCCCCTCGAGGCAGATTAGTAACATCCAATAAAGACAATTCAGTACCTTTAAGAAAAAAAAGCACTCTGATTTTTGGCTTGAGTCTGTGACCACTGCTTCAAGAACAACAGTGGATTGAAGGTCCTCTGTATCTGCCTTATTAGGAAAGGATCCACACAGTCAATGGACTGTTGCTGAAACAAAATAAACTGCCTGAGTCAAGACATCCTGACACCTACAAATCCTGGAAGAAAGGTGCCTTCATCATCTGCTGGTAGCTTTGAGCAAAAAACGTGGTAAGGAATTTTCCTACCCAAGAAACTTTGACATATTTCATTTTCTAATAACAGCTACTTTTAGATGAGATAGCATAGAATCATAGAGTGGTTTGGGTTAGAAGGAACCTCAAACATCATCCAGCTCCAACTCCCCTGCCATGGGCAGGGACACCTCCCACTGGATCAGGCTGTTCAAGGCCACATCCAACCTGTCCTTGACTTGTCTCTGTTCCTCACCACCCTCATTGCGAAGAATTTCTACCTAATGTCCAGTCTAAATCTTCCCCTCTCCAATTTAAAGTTCTACTTTCAAAGGAGGACTACGTTGATACAGCTCCTAGAAGAGAAATTTAACCTCCATCCTTTGATCAATGGCACTACCTCTGGAACTGAATGGAAGAGAAAATGCCATTATCAGAATGACTCGACTGGCTGTCATGCAGAGAGTGATCTCTAATGAGTTTCAAGCAAAAATTTAATACAAACCAAATAATGCGTAGGAAATCAGGCAACAGATTAGAATCACAGAATCACGGAACCATAGAATGTCCTGAGCTGGACAGGACCCACAAGGACCATCGAGTCCAACTCCTGTCCCTGCACAGGACACCCCAACATTCACACCACGTGCCTGAGACCATTGGCCAAACACTTCTGGAATATTGTCAGGCTTGGGCTGCGACTGCTTCTGTGGGAGCTGTTCCAGTGCTCTACCACCCTCTAGGTGAAGAATCTTTTCCAAATATCCAACCTAAACCTCCCCTGACACATCTTCCTGCTGTTCTCTTGGGTCCTATCATTGGTCACCAGAGACAAGAGCTCAGCAACTGCTGCTCTGTAAAAAACCACCCTACTGTTTTCAAGCATTTTATTTGCTGTAGATAGATAAGCTATGACCTCTGGTATCTTTTTATTTGGTATAATCAGCACTTACTCAACTTTTCATGCAGACTCCCTAAAAACTTCACTTTTGGCAAAATAAAATGACCGAAGAAAACTCTTACGGGGACACAGAAGATTTGATGGCTACAAGTCCCTAAATCCATCTCTTTAAATGTAATTAATCTAATTTCTGAAAGGAGCCCAGAGCCCTCAACTGATGAAAAAAATATTGTGCGGCCTTAGCCAAATAAAGAAAACCTCATATAAATAATAAAACTCCCCTTCATTAGAAAACACGGAAGGTGGTGATTTTTCAGTGGAGTGATTAACATTCAAACACGAGACAGAAAAATACCAGCGTTTTCCTGAACAGAACACTACTCTTCACAACAGGAGCACGAAGCCAGGACTTAAAATTAAGTCGAGTTCCTCTGTGATGTCTCCCTTCGGGAGGCCCCCCTGCTGTCCTGTGGCTACTGTGAGTTATAAATAAGTCCTCCACAGCCCAGTCCAAGTTAGGTTTACCATCTGTCTCCTCTTCACGATGTACTTGCAGGGAAGAATCCATTATATAAGAAAACCATATTGCGAGGGCTGGAAACTCACTCCTTGCAGCCAAAGCACTTAGGAGAGGAAAACAGTCCACAGTGTTAAAAATATTTGATGAAATATTAAATAAAACTGGAAAGAGTAGGGGAAAGGGAGAGACGTTTGTCATTTATATCCTTTCTGTAACTCATCTGGAATGACACTACCAGTTGTTGTACCAAGTTACAGATACTAAAGCAGATACTAAAATTATCGCGCACAGGGGAAGATCCTGAACTGGCATAAACCGTCAGCTCCTCTGAAGCCAAGGAGTTATAAGAATTCCCACCAGCTGTCTAAACTTCACGATTTGTAAAATATAAAATGACTTCCACTCACTTGTATTTCCTTCATTGATTCTTTATAATTAAAGACTAGAATGATTACCTACAACGGACCCAGATAATTCAATCTCATACACAACCTTTTCCTCAGTCTTCAAATTTATTGCGCCTCAACATCTATCGAGAGCCTCAAATTACAGTAGCGCAGTCCTTGCAGATGTGATGCTATTTATAAAAATGTATTTATTATAAAGGATTTTGTCTGTCTGCTCATATAATCATAAATACCTTTAATGTGACAGTGCATGTGGGCCAACTCCTGTGTTAACAAAACAAAATTGCCCTTCTCTTTGTAAAAGGTCTGTCTGTTAATTCCTTACTCTCTTCAGGTACTATTATGGGGTGCCTAAGCTTTAGAGCAAACAGTAGGGGCTGAGAGGCTGGTCTGTTATGGGAGAAGCCCTGCTGAAATCTTCTGGCCACGGTTTCATGTTCCAACATATTCTGATCACGCATGGCAGTAAATTGTGAATCAAGGTCCCTAAGAAAAAAATCTGCGTATTTTGCCCCGTGCCATAGTTCCTCCATCCCTGTTGTGTTGCAGCAGCTAAAGAGTGAGCACGATTTGAGAATCAGAATCACTGACAGGGATTCAGTAATCAGCGTACTGAAACGTGGGATAAAATACTGGACGTGAAGCAGTATTGCAATCTGCTGCTTCTCCTCTCGAGTGAGACACAACCTACCTGCCCCTTCTCTGAGATCCTCCTGGTCGACTCACACTGAACACACTGGTGGTCGCTGTGTCTAGGCTACAACTGTCACAAAGAAGAGGTCTCCTGGTTTCCTGGAGATCAGCTGCTGCTTCCACTTGACCAACATTGGCAGTTCTGGTGCCCGTAAACACCAGACCCAGTGTAACCTTCATCTGAGCGGCCACGGCTGCCATCATAGGGTTGTTCCTATTGCTTCCTGAGCTGCTCTCCCACCATCATTAACCTTCACCTCCACTTTCCCACAGCCACCTTCCAGAGGGCTCGGCCGTTCCTCATTAAAGCAGTTTCAAAGCTCAGTGTCCAAGCAGCAAACCACAGACTGTCTGACTGCTTTCACAGAGGAAACTGCTCATTTAAAATGTTCCAAACGCAGAACTCTCTGCCCAGGGCCTGCGTTTCACCAGTCTCTCTGCTTCCTACACCCACCAGACACACACGTGCCTCTACGGCCCTCTTATAAGACTAATTATCTTACAATTTCATTTCATGGGATTAAGAGAACTCAGGACTCTGAAGTTTCAGTCCAACGTGTCCCAGCATGCAGATACTCACTGATTAATTTTTGAAATACTAAGAGATTTCGTTAAAGACTCTGTCCGCAGATGTTTGCTGTGTTAGCAGAAGCTCCTTTTTACCTAAACCAAACGTGATAACAAATACTCTGCAAGCTGTCAGGGAACCCCAATACGTTCCTCCAAACTGCTGACAGACGCGCATCACTCTGGGCTGACACAAAGCCCATGGAAGCCCTGGGACCCCTGGCTGAGCCACCCCTGACAGAGCCAGGCTCCTCGTCACACAGGGACACGGGGAGGGTGAAGATGAGTGATTTCCCCCTCACTGGGACCAGACTCCTAGGGCTGAGACCACGAAGGGGCTGCAGGATCCCCTGACAGGCAAAAGCCCTGTCTGGCAGCATCTCCTGGCTGGATCTCCCCCTGGGATCTCTCACAGGACCTCCCAGTGGGATCTCCTAGATGGATCTCCCACAGGATCCCCCAGTGGGATCTCCCATAGGATCTCCTGGTGGGATCTCCCAGCAGGCACAAGCTCTAGTTTGGAACCAGTCACAGCTGGGCAAGCTCCTGTCCAGTCACCAGCTCCCGGTGCCCCTTTGGGTCCCTGTTGCCCCCCAATCCTTGGTCTCCTCTCTGCCCCCCGTCCCCTGGTGCATCCTCATCCCACTCCGCTGTCCCCACAACCGGGAACCCCTTGACTCCGGTGCCACCAGGGTCCCCGGTGCCCCCCGGGGTCCTCCATAAGCCAGGAGACCCCTGTCCTCTGTGGCAGTCAAACCACAGGCACCGCGGCCACCACCGTGTTGGGACCACGAGGATTTCAGAGACCCGGGTGCCCTCGGTCCCTGGCGTCCCCCCTCCGCCCCCCGTGCCACCCTGGTCCCTCATGCCACCAGTGTCCCCATCGCCCCGCTGTCCCCGGCCGCTCAGCGCACCCCCAGCGCCGCCCCCACAACCGAGAGCCCCTCGTCCCCGCTGCCACCTCCCCTCCCTCCCTCCCTCCCTCGGTGTCTCCTCGTCTCCCCTCGTCACCCCTGTCCCCAGTGCGCCCCTCAGCCCCGGTGTCCCCCTCGCCCCCCTGGTCCCCGGCGCCCTCTCCTCGCCGCCGGTGTCCCCTTCACCTCAGGGCTCCCCGCTATCTCCTAGTCCCCAGAGTCCCCTTCATCCCCTCCATCCCCCGTGTCCCTCTCATCCCTTAGGTCTCCTGGTCGCCGGTGCCACCTCGCTGCCCCTCTTGCCTCCCTCTCCCCTCACCAACGGTGCCCCCTGGCCCCTCATCCTTGTCCCTATCACCCTGTCCCTGCCCCTATCCTCCTGTCTCTCAGTCCCTGTCCCCTGATCCCTGTCCCTGTCCTCCTGTCTCCCTGTCCCCTGATCCCTGTCCCCCTGTCTCTCAGTCCCTGTCCCCTGATCCCTGTCCTCCTGTCTCTCAGCCCCTGTCCCCTGATCCCTGTCCCCCTGTCTCTCAGTCCCTGTCCTGTCCTCCTGTCTCTCAGTCCCTGATCCCTGTCCTCCTGTCTCTCAGCCCCTGTCCCCTGATCCCTGTCCCCCTGTCTCTCAGTCCCTGTCCTGTCCTCCTGTCTCTCAGTCCCTGATCCCTGTCCTCCTGTCTCTCAGTCCCTGTCCCCTGATCCCTGTCCTCCTGTCTCTCAGTCCCTGATCCCTGTCCTCCTGTCTCTCAGTCCCTGTCCCCTGATCCCTGTCCCTCTGTCTCTCAGTCCCTGTCCCCTGATCCCTGTCCCTCTGTCTCTCAGTCCCTGATCCCTGTCCTCCTGTCTCTCAGTCCCCTGATCCCTGTCCCTCTGTCTCTCAGTCCCTGTCCCCTGATCCCTGTCCCTCTGTCTCTCAGTCCCTGATCCCTGTCCCTGTCCTCCTGTCTCTCAGTCCCTGTCCCCTGATCCCTGTCCCTGTCCCTCTGTCTCTCAGCCCCCGTCCCCTGATCCCTGTCCTCCTGTCTCTCAGTCCCTGTCCCCTGATCCCTGTCCCGTCCCCCTGTCTCTCAGTCCCTGATCCCTGTCCTCCTGTCTCTCAGTCCCTGTCCCCTGATCCCTGTCTCTGTCCCCCTGTCTCTCAGCCCCTGTCCCCTGATCCCTGTCCTCCTCTCTCTCAGTCCCTGTCCCGTCCCCCTGTCCCTGTCCCCTGTCCCCCCATCCCTGTCCCTTGCCCCTGTCCCCCGCCCCGTCCCCGTTTCCCCTGTCCCCCTGTCCCCGTCCCCCTGTCCCGGTCCCAGCCCCGCTCACCGCTCTCCCCGCGGATCCTCCCCCGCCGCTCCCGCCGCTTCCCATAAAAGTCGCGGCGCGCGGCCCCGCATTCCAGGCGGGAAGCGCAGGGGCAGCTGCCCCGGCCCGGCCCGGCCCGGCCCCCGCTCCCCCCGCCCGGCAAAGGCGAGAATTTGGGGCTGGAAGCGCCGCGGGGCTATAAATAACCGCGAGAAGGAGGGAGGGGACCTGGAAGCCCATCCAGACCCACGGCGGCCGCGGGCAGGGACAGGGACCGGGCTGCCCTCAGCCCCTCCAGGGCCACCCCCAGGGCCGGGGCGGCCACCGCTCCCCTGGGCAGCCTGGGCCAGGGCCGCCCCGCCCTCAGATGAAGAGTCTCCCTAATGTCTAAGCGAAAGCATCCCCCTTCCCATTTCAAGCCGTTCCCCTCATCCTGTACCCCCAGGCCCTTGTAAACAGCCTCTCCCCACCTTTCCTGCAGCCCCTCTCAGCGCTGGGAGCTGCTCTAAGGTCTCCCCAGAGCCTTCTCCTCTCCAGGCTGATCAACCCCAACGCTGCCAGCCCGTCACAGCAGAGGAGCCCCAGCTCCAGCCTCCTCTAGACCGGTTCCAACAGCTCCGCATCCATCTCACAGAGGGGATTCCAGACCTGGACACAAGGCTCCAGGTGGGGTCTCACAAGAGCAGAGCAGAGGGGGAGAATCCCCTCCTTCATCACGGTTCTGCTCCTCATCATAGAATCACCAGGCTGGAAAAGACCCATCAGATCATCGAGTCCAACCATTCCTATCCAAACGGATAGAATCATAGAACCACAGAATCATAGAATAACCAGGTTGGAAGAGACCCACCGGATCATCGAGTCCAACCATTCCTATCAAACACTAAACCATGCCCCTCAGCACCTCGAGGATAGGAAGGAATGCAGCCCAGGACACGGTTGGCCTTGTGGGCTGCTAATACACATCGTCCGCTCACATCGGGCTTCTCATCGATCAGCACCCCCAAGTCCTTCTCTTCAGGGCTGCTCTCAATCACATTACCCCCCATCCTGTATTGAAACCGCAGATAAGAGACTTGAGAGCAGCCCTGCCAAGAGGGACCTGGAGTGCTGATGGATGAGAAGCTCCTCATGAGCCCTCAACATGTGCGAGCTCCCAACAGGATATAGAACTGTTGGAAGAGGTCCAGAGGAGGCCACCAAAATAATGAAAGGCCTTGCACACCTCCCCTGTGAGGAGAGGCTGAGAGAGTTGGAGTTGTCCAACCTGGAGAAGACGCCGAGGAGACCTTATTGTACACTTTCAATACTTAAAGGGGCTACAGGAAAGATGGAGAAAAACTTTTCCCCAGGGCCTGTAGCAATAGGACAAGGAGTAACGGTTTATGAACTAAAAGAGGAGAACTTTGGACTAAATATTAGAAAGAAATCTTTTATGCTGAGGGTAGTGAAACATTAAAGGCCAGGTCGGATGGGGACTAGAGCAGGCTGATCAAGTTGAAGATGTCCCTGCTTACTACAGGGGAGTTGGACTGGATGACCTTTGTGGTCCCTTCCAACCCAAACCGTTCTATGACTTGAAGGCAGCACCACCTCATCCCCAGGGCTCCCCGTGTTGGTCCCACCACTCCAGCTGCCAATTCCCACCACGTACTCACGACCACCGCAGCCTGGGCACGCCGCCACCTTCCCCAGCTGGCCTGGGACAGAGCCGGAGTGGACAGCCCCACTGTCGGGGAGGCTTTATAACAGCAGGTCTGAGTCCAGGCTGGTTTATGGCAGACAGCGAGCAATCGGCTAATAATAGTGCGTGACAGTTAGCTGAGGGAGCCGAGAGGAATCCTGCCAGTGCCAGACCTGCAAGACGGAGAACATGTTTGGTTTAAAGCAGCGCCTTTATCACAGAACGGTTTGGTTTGGAAAGGGCCTCAAAGCCCACCCAGTTCCACCCCCGTCATCAGGCCATTCAATGCTTCACCCAACCTGGCCTTGAACATCGCCAGGGAGGGGGAAACGACGACTTCTCTGGGCAACCAGTGCCAGTGCCTCTCCACCTTCATAGGAAAAATATTTCTTCCTAATTTAAACTTCCCCTTTTTCAGTTTAAAACCATTCCCCCTGGTCCTGGTCCTGCACTCCCCAATAAAAATCCCCTCCCCATCTTTCCTGTAGCCCCTTTCCGCACCAGAAGGCCACTCTAAGGTCACCTCAAAGCCTTCTCTTCTCCAGGCTGAACAACCCGTCCTCGTACAGGAGGTGCTTTAGCCCTCAGATCTGACTCCTTTCTCTGGATACTTCACAAAGCAAAGGTAGAAACACAGTTTCACTACATCTGAATCCATTCCTTTTCTTGCTTACAGATGACTTGTTTCCTACATGCTCAAGTGCCAGGTCTCCAGTGCAGAACATCTTTCTTCCCATCCCACTTGTATCGTGTCCGCCACGCTGGAGCTTAACTTTCAGCTGGATTTATCAATGTTAGGATGATAAGCACACGACCTCAGGCTTTGCAAATCTGAACAGCAGCCACCAAAGTCAAAACATAACACGTCTTTGTCTACTGAAGGACAGCACAGGCCCTTTCTCCCAGTGCCACCCTCTGCATAGCTGTATTCATATCCCTGAAGCAAAGGCATGAGGTTCAGTTAAGGCAGGGCTTTTGACACCCAGCAAAGTAAAGTTTTCAGCAGATGAACACATACAACACACGTAGCAAACTTAGGCTGATCAAAGCATATCTGCATTGCCATATCTCCTTTCCATGATTTGTATTTCCCCACAAAGAAGGTCTATTCCACGACTGGAGCTCACAGTAGCAGTTCTGTTTGGAAGTAATCCTGAAGAAAATCGTCACCCAAAACCAAGGAAAGAGACAGCAGTTTGGTATGGAGAGATGAGCGTAATGAAACCCTTCTGGTTAGCAGATCAGCAGAGATTTCACCACTGCCAGGGTCCCACCACTTCAATCCACTGTGCTGGCCTCACGTCTGCAAGCCACAACTGACATCCTCAGGCTGGCAGGGTTCTCAGTTTATTAAGGTGCCTGGCTGAGTCACTCCTTGATTTCCAAGACTAAAACCACCAATATCTGGCTTTTTGGTGGATTGCTGGCCTATGCGTTGGAAATTTATCAATGCTGTGGATCAAATAGAAGTAAAATTAAACAGGTAGACAAAATCAGTTTGAACCGGACAGCTCAAAACGTGTTCCCATTCAGTTTCTTTTTCATGTATACAATACATTTCGTAATAGCTGTTTTTTGTTGTGTTTCAGGGAGCAAATTCAAGTTTTAGATAGTTACAGTAGCAACAGTCATTTCACTGAATTATTTTATTTAACTTACACAACTGCAGTTCATTTTGGCAATAGAAAGTTCACAGATACACTTACTCTGACACTGGATTTGACACATTTAGTTTTGATAGAAACCAAAGACTACAAAAGCAAAGTATAATAATCATTAAGAACACATCAAAAGTGTGATTATTATTACAACTAAATTACAAATGATGTAAATATTTGATTCTTGTACAAACCCGACACATTCAACATTTCTGAGTACAGTTAGGGCAGAAGGGAATGGCTTTGCATATAGCTTGTTCTTATTAGCAAGGAAAGGGGCATTCAAAACTACTGAAAAATTCAGAGATTATAAACTACATTCCGAGTCTGATTAAGAATTCACTAAAGCAGAATTGCATCCTGCTATCATTGCTTTCACACAGCTTGTGTTTTCAAAGACTGTGGACTTCTGAAATCCTTAAGCTGGCTCTCAATAGATTTTCTTTGTACGCTTTCTAGCTAAGGTGTATAAACCTGAGGTTACAACAGAACTGGTTCTAGTTCTGTGTTACAAGGAGACAGGTATCTCCCATTTAAACATGTAACTCTCTCTGGAGTTGGGAAAGACAGGATATAGCTGTTAGGGAAAAGGTCCAAAGAGACCCAGAGGTGATCAGAAGCCTACTGCTGTGTTCCTGCCCATTTCCCTCTTCTACTTTCCCTCTTTCTCTCTCTCTCTTAATTGTTCCTGAATCAAATATTTGGTGGTAGTATCTTACAGCAAATAGATACTGTAATTCTTATTTTGGATGAGAAATAATGCTATCCAATTTCTAACCACTTCTATGGACTTCTGAGCGCTCTAGGAGTGCATGAAAGTGTTGCTGAGTTAAAGGGATACATTTGTTTAAGCCAGATAGTATCAGGGTCTTATTCATTTTCTAAGTATTTTAGTGCTTTATTGAATGTTTGTCATTCTTCTATTTAAAAAAGTCCTTTCTGTTTTAACAGCTTGATTTTTAAAGTATGTGGAAGCATTCATAATGTCACAGACAACACTGCTGCACTTTCTTCAGGGAGATTTTATAGGTAATATGAAAATCACTCCCTTAAACATACATTTACTTCTGTGAAAAAGTGCTTTTCTGTTATGAATGTTAAGGTGACATTCTTTTTGTACCATTCTATTAGACCATACAAAGCACAGCAGACAGTTTCCTTTGCCACACTGCAACCCCCAGGTAGGACCATGTGCTGCAGAACGTGCCTTTTATTCCGTTACTTCTACTTCCAACTGTTCCTCTTGATTCTGAGCCCAACGAGACACCTTACTGTTCCATATGATTTCATTCATAGCCTTGCAAAAAGCAGCCAAAATACACTTCTGGGCAGAATGATGGGGGGAGATAAGTACGTTTAAGCTAAGTGAGATGGGTGAAAAAAACTTCATGTTCTGGTATTGAAGACATACTTTGTGGAGAAAAAAAAAATAGAGCATGGAGCACGGTGCCAAGTTCAGCAACTTGAATGGTGGAAATAGGCCAACAGCAGCATTTAGAATTTCTGTTTTATTACACATCGAAGTATATTTTTTTATATATATATATAAACTAGAATCTCTCAGTATTTCACACAAGTCATACGTCACATTTGCATCATTTTTATAGTTACCAAATGAGTACAGCAAAGGAGCAAAACGTTGGCTTTAGTAAAACCTATGGAATTACACCGGCCCTCCTTTTCAAATCTCATAGTTTGAAATGTTTCTAAACAAAGTTTGTTTCAATATGCCAGATTTTAACAACATGCTTCTCAAGTATCTGAATATTTAGAATTACTCTGTAAGTACTTACTCTCCATTACTTGACACACGATAGATTCTTGTGGGCTGGCTTTGTGTGGCAAAGCATACCTACAGGCAATTTAAGAGCCTAAGCAAACTATGAAACATTGTCCTATTTTACAGAAATTCAAATATTATAGATCCTCATTACTTATTACCTCCAGCAAAGGAAAAAAAATGTTACTGCAAGCTCTCTCACGCCTCCTTACTATGCTATGCTCCTATCTAATGCTCAAGGTTTCATACAGAATCATAGGATCGTTTGTGTCAGAAGGGACTCCAAAGCCCATCCAGTTCCAACCCCCTTGCCATGGGCAGGGACACATCCCACCAGATCAGGCTGCCCAAGCCCCATCCAACCTGGCCTTGAACACCTCCAGGTATGTGGCAGCCACAGCTTCCCTGGGCAACCCAGGCCAGTGCCTCATCACCCTAAGCATGATGAATTTCTTCCTAATGTCAAATCTAAATCTTCACCCTTCCAAATTTCAAGCCATCCCCCTCACCCTATCCTGAGCCACAGTTTTGCACTGCATGTAGATGGCCACGATTGCTTAAATTTTCTCTTAAACAGACATCTGACTTCATACAAGGAAGGAAGGAAGACAGAAATGCTTTTAATAAAACACTGTCTTTTGAGCTTTTTGAATATAAACAAGTGCTCTCAAACACCTTCACGATGTTTAGATATTTTAAGACAAAATAAAGTAAAAAATGTGTACTGGAAGTCATTTCTGCCCAAACAGCACCTGCATCTCCTGCATCACTCAAAAATGATGGCTTATACCCACACAAATGTAATTTCAGTTCCATGTCATGACTGTGATTACTTTATTGCACATCACATGAATCAGAGACTGCGTATATTCCAGTTGAAACACCTTCTAGACCTAAACACACAGTGATCTGGAGACTCTGTAATGAACATTTCGTACCGCAAGCCTTGAAAGGAAACGACTCCATCAGCTTCACTTACAAATTATCTGTGCAAAAGTACGGCATTTCATAAATAAACTTTACCCAAATATTACAGAAAAAAGCTTTGGGATACGTTAAATATAAATACAGTGACAGCTGCGCTGCAAATTTAATTTAGGTATATACAAGAACTTGCTCACCAGTTCTTTTCATAGATGTATGTTTAACCTCCCTGAGTCCTTTTCCACACTTAGCAACATGATAGGTTTTCAAATGCTTGCTCAGTAACAGCAACAATAGCTTTGGGGTTAGAGAGAAAGGTGGGAAGGAGCATGTCAAAGTGCACTCTGTTTCTTTTGTCATGGATTTTAAGCTTACTGTACTTTTGCTTCCAAGAGCCCACTGGTCATGACATGGCCATGACCACTTACGCAAGCACTGACGTGTCTCAGTGAATCTGCTCCAAGATAAGCCATTAAAAGTTCAGTGTGTCGGATTAATAATTGCATAAGATCTTCAGCCAAACTCTCCATAGATGAGTATCTCACTTTTTCAAAATCAAAAATGTCTTTGAGGAAGAAAAGCACTTGATCCTAGTGGGGGAAAAAAGAGAAAAACTTGTATTATTCGCTTGCAAGAAGAAGAAAAGGATGCAATGCTAGTTTTTTCTTCTACATGTTTCCTAAAATCATAAAAACATCTATTCATGTATTCTTTTGGTGCAAAGACAAGAGCACACTAAAATAGACTTTTCACAACAGTTCTAGTATTAAAAAAAAATGAAAATATTTATTTTCATGGTTTACTGTTGTTAGCCTTAATCTTAGGAAAATGCAAATATGCCTACAAATCACAGGATCATAGAATGGTTTGGGTCAGAAGGGACCTCAAAGAAAATCCAGTTTCAACCCTCGTGCCATGAGCAGAGACACCTCCCACTGGATTAGGTTGCTCCAAGCCTCATCCAACCTGGCCTTGAACACCTCCAGGATGGTGCAGCCACCACTTCTCGGCATCCTGTGCCAGTGACTCATCAACCTCACAGGAAAACATTTCTTCCTAATATCTAATCCAAATCTCCCCTCTTTCAGCTTAAAACCATCACCCCTTGTCCTATCCCTGCAGAAAATAAGATCCTAATTTCTTTTAATCAGGAAGTTTTTTTTTTTTTCCTAAATTAAGATAACGAGTAATTAAAAAACAGTTGCAAACCTTGAAGAAGCAGCAGAGGTCATAAAGGGAATTTCTAGGGCCTAAAAAGCCCCACGCCAAGACAGGGCTGATGTGTTCACATATGGCATAGAAATGTGCAAAGAATCCATCAGGCACCTAATGATGTAAAAATTGTAGACAAAGTGACACAGTATATTTAGTATAAATCTCCATTAAATAAATTTAGGTCTTCAGCAAAGCATAAGCCGCCGACTGGTCAGGGCTGTGGTAAATTGTACAATTGGCAGCCTCTTGACTGAACTAAGATATCTAGAGGATTAAGGGTTGATCTGTGATTTAATTTGCTGAATTTCAAATTCCTAATCAGTAATTTTAGTCCACATCATTTGCAAAGCAACTTACCTTCATTTGTTGTCTTTTCTGCTTCAGGACTGACCAACAGCTTGAAGCCACGGCCTAAGTGTAAAAAAAATAAAAATAAAAAAGGTCTAAATGCTGCCTAATTTCATTATACAAGAAGTTATCTTTCATCTCAAAAGCAGTGCTCTGCAGAATACCGTATTGCTATATTTTTTGGATTTGTCCTATCTTCAGTTTCAATCTTGTGATAACACGAAGTTTAAAACTATAAGATGTCAGCTGATACAAATAACTAATTGCATATCAAGTGCATATTTGTTATTTTCAGATCTGAATTTGCAAAGTCTATAGTTTAATTCAAAAGTAACTTGGCATCCTTGACCGATTCTACTATTGCTTCAGTGAGGAACGTTCCCTGGGTTGAACTGAGGACCAGTCTCGGATACCAAAGTGTGTGCTCAGACATAAGTAACTATTTTAGATATTAAATAGCATGTGAACACATCAAAATGTCCTTTTTCATTTCAGCAAAAACATTCTTGCAATAGCTTCAGATTCAACTGAGGCATTTTGTCCAAATATGGACCTGTACAATACAATATACTGATAGCAGGAGGAGGCTTTTTCCCCTCCCGGCTTGTAACTGTCCCCATCCGATTCTCCTTCAGTGCTGCAATGCAATTTACTGCTCAAAACCCACAACATTAGCACACACCTACAAACAAACAGATGCATGTTATCTTTTTTCTTTTTTTCCTCTAAAAGGAAACAAACTTCCCCTCTAAAATTCTACTTCCTCAGATAAAACTCATTTTTGCAGGACAAGTTAAATTATTTTCTCTGACACATTCAAACATTCTACGTATTTTGTGCCCGGACTTGTAGCTTCTAAACTGCTATTATGGGAAATCTGGTAATATAAACTGTTTCTTTTTTGTGAAGGATATTTCAGGTACATATTCAGTTCTATTGGAAGCTGAATCACACTTGACAATAAAGGACGGTGTGGTTTCTTTGCTTCAGAATTAATGCTGTTACCAAGACAATATGCACAGTGTTTATCCTGCAGTTGTTGGATGTATTGTTGCTTCTACACATGCTTTAAGAATTTAAATGGGTTTATTCTCGTTTTTACATTGAGCTTTAAGTATATAAAGCACAGATATCTGCATATATAGAAATCTTGTATCGGAACGCTCACACCAATGTTGTACCGATCATACCATCTACTTACTGTGACATACTACAGAATAATGATTATGAAAATTACCCATAAATACTCACTGTTTCTTTGAAAGATGAATTTAGCCAGCGGTTATTTACTACGTTCTGTATAGATATTGGTGGATTTTCTAAATCTTCAAAGGAATCCATGAGTATGAAGTCCAGAACAACATCATAAAAATTCAGGTTTTTCACCTGTATTAAATCAGAACATGATCTGAGTAACCTAGTTTCTCTTTCAGCAGTGGAATTCAGCATGCATCATATTCTCTGTATTAACATGCAGATTTATAACTGCTTTTTAATGAATACTGAAGATATTTTGTAAGTAAAGGAGTAGTTAAAAAAATCCTCATGCTTTCTGGTACTAAACTGAAGGGGTGGATGCCATTTCTCTAAATCAGCAATGTAAACAAAAGACTTACATTTCCCACAATTCTGAACTGTAAAAAATTATTTTTAGCTGCTACAGTTTATATAAAAAGGGTTAAAGCACTTTTCAGAAATTCAGACTCACTCCTCTAGCAGCAAGTTCCATTTCAGTATTGTCCCAGTGATCTGTTTGTTCCAAAAAATATATCATTTCATCAAAGACATCTTCAAATTTCTTTGGATTCTGTGAAGCGAAAACAATGAGAGAGGGTTTATTTACATTGGAAAGTGGAAGTTACACTATCAATGAAACATCGGTTAAAACAGGATTTTACCTTTCGTGCTCTCACAATTAAAGCAGACAAAATTTTTCTTCCACTTTCAGCAAGAAATACTCTGTTTGCTGTTTCTGAAAGAATTACCTAGAAAAAAAATCAGAAAATACAGACATTCATTCACAGATCATACTTAACCACTTCAATAAAATTTAATATAATTATAGCTACTACTATAGTAGGCGAGTGCCTAACAAGCCTTTTGTATAAAGGCTCCAAAGCTACTCATGGAATTGGGGCTCCTCTGTAAATACCTCCCATTTTAGTATTATAGGCATGTAAAAATGACCAGAAAATGTTTAATTACAGAATACGTTATAAAATTGCTTGCACGTTGATAGTTTCAGTGCCATATACTTTAATCATAATGACTGACAGACAAAACACACTCCTTACTATTTACCTGAAAAGCTTGTCGAATACAGTGAAGCTTAGCAAGGAAGTCACTGTCTCCTAGGCATTCAAACATTTCAGTCCTATATGAAATAGAAAAGATTCCAAAGAGCATTAAAAAAAGAAGCATAAGAAAGTTCAATTAAGTCTAATTTCTAGAAAAAAAACCAACAAACTAGTACAAGTAACTTCTAAAAAACGAGTTCTACATAGAATATACAACTTTAATTCTTGCTTTTCTTGGAAATAATTAAGACGTAAATTGATACCTTAACACTCGCGAATAGATTTTGCCTTCTTCTGCCAAGTGCATAGCTTCTTCGTACAAGGGGCAATGGCAAAGGGAATCCAGACCATACGGATTCCGAATCTCCCTGTGCTCTGTAAGCTGAAAAAAATATCGGTTTGAAGTTCATTAAAGAGCTTCCTAACAATGTTTTTAACGACAAAACAAATTAAAGAAGTTTTCCTGATATTCTACTGAAAAATGGATCCTTAAAAGAAAGGGGCAACGCTCAACCAGTGAGCAGAAGAGAAACACCACACAATTCACAAGACTGTTACTGCATAACTTTTAGAATCTGAAAGCCACAGTTTCAGATTTCACGTTTCAAAAGTTCAATCAATTATATGGAGGCTGCTGAGGTTTGTTTTTAATTTGCCTATTCAGGTTTTTAATTTGCATACTTAAACCTAACGGGTCTCAAAGCTGCTAAAAACAAATTATTGCCAGGACACAAAGTACAGAATGACTGCATCATGCAAATCTTTATGGAGCTGGAAATAGCAACACCTTCTCACCTCTGTTTTTGTTTCACCAGTAAACAAGTCTGCGAGTTACCAGAGCACACAAATATGAAGCATGAGCACCCAGCATTTTAGCACAGCCTCCCAAAAAGCTTCTTATTATTGGCAGTTTCAATTCTGTGGTTATCATATAAATTAATGGGGACTCACAGACAATTTTAGAGCAAGAAAAAAACAAAATAAGATATAGATCAAAGCACGTAACTAAAAGTAAACTCCTTTTTACAGAAAATCATATTTAATCCACAAAACAACGGATAGTTACAATTTCCACTGCAAACATTACATCATATTGTTAATGATCCAAAAGAAAGAAGATCAAACACTTGCACCTCCTTCAGTTTAGCTGATGAACATAAAATGAATCCTTTTTTTAAATTATTTTTTTGTTGTTTTTTTTTTATATATACATATCTTGCACGGGGGAAAAAAACTGTGTTTCTGGACTATGAAAACAGAGTCCAGAAACATCTTTAAAAAATAATTATCACAGTCCTCAGCACAGCAAGGACGTGGAACTGTTGGAGCGAGTCTGGAGGGGGCCACGAAGATGATCCAAGGGCTGGAGCACCTCCTATATGGGAACACTCAGAGAGCTGGGGTTGTTCAGTCCGGAGAGGAGAAGGCTCTGAGGAGACCTTAGAGCAGCTTCCAGTACTGAAAGGGGCTCCAGGAAAGCTGGGGAGGGGCTTTTTACCAGGGCTTGTCACTGAGGACATGCAGTAGAGTGTTGGGATGAGACTTCATGACGACATTAAGAAGTTTGCTTCCAGCGTGTGTCACAGAGTTTAGATGAGCTGGTTACAGCAACATTTGGGCAAGCAGGCTTAAACATAAACACGTGCCAATACCTATTTTTGTCCATGTAAACATTTAAGCACAGATTTCAGAACAGAGCTGATGTTCTGATGAGTGTCACACAGTGTTAGATGGGATGTAGTTGCTGGAGCTTACACGGATGTTTTGAATCACTCATACCAGGATCCTCTTACTGGAAGCAAATACATACAATTCCTTTCATAAAACTGTCAGGTTCCATTTTAAGTTGATTTGCTTGGGTAACAAAAAATATAAATAAATATCCGTATGGCTATACAGATCTCTACAGAGTTCTCAAATTGAGAACCAAGTGACAAGATGACAGCTAGGGAATAAATGAAGGAACAGAAGAAGTTTTAAGGTCAGCAAAATGTTATTTTAAATGAGTTATTTACACTTTCAGAATTCATCTAGCTTGAAAGTATTTCCATTGTACATATTGTTTATCAGTTGATTTGCTTGGAAGAACAGAGTAGAAGATGCTGACTTCCTAAATAAGATGGACAACCATCAAACCCAAAGATTTATTCCAACATAACATTATTAATAATTGTGTTTTGAGTTGACTAATTCAAAAAGCCCACCTGAAGATTTATGTTCTTATTATAGAAAGAAAGCCACACAGCTTTTATTTGAAGTTATATAGGAAGGAGTAATTTAACCAAGTGGAAGGAACAGGAATATATTGATTTCTTTCAGATATAAGAAATCAAAATACATACAGACACACACACACACACACACATATATATATATACACACACTTGTATATATAGTGTAATAGTCAGAACAGGTATAAGGAATAATAAATAAAACCCCTTTACTCTAGAATTTGTTTTTCTACATTATGGTTAAGAAAGTAGAAAAATACATATGTATTTTCCAAAATAAAGACCAAAGTAGAACATAAATAATATACTAGTCTATTTCTTACCTGATCCAGCTATTACTGAAGCCATAAAACATTCCATTTACTTTATTTCATTTGCAATACATACGCACTTTGTGAACACCTGCCCCTCGCTTGGAGGTTATAATTTCTGTGGTGAAAGGGATTACACTAGTTTTCTCTAAAGAACCTCAGGCAAATCAGCTTCTTCAGATATTTAAGCAAACTGACTGACTGTGACTGGTTCAGGACTCATATGATTGCTACAGTTACGTGCAGGTAATCTCCATCTGCTGCCAGATAACATCTTCAGCACACAGAGAGGCCTGATCACAGCCTTTGTGGTTACAGATTAGCACAAAATCTGATACTTGGGAGTTGGGTGAGGCCTTTGATTATATTTAGATTTGCTTTTTGGAACTTCCTCTCGTGCCAGCACAAGAAAAAATGGCCACGTTGCTGTTGCAATGTGTACTATTGAGGTCAAGTGAAGCAAGCAGCTAAATCAACCAGCTACTAAGCAGGAGAGAAGGGTAGAACTACTCTTCTACTGAGAAGAAGGTTTTGATCATGGATTGAAGTTAGTCCCAACCAACAACATTTGGCAAAGGGGTGCAAACTCCTCTATGACTGGCTTTTCTTAGCATGCAAAAAGAGGAGAGCAGAAAAAAACAAACCAAACAAACCCAGAAACTAAAACAACCTCTAAATTTAACTAGAAAAGGTGATATCCAGACAAGCTCTGAAGCTGCATTGTAACGCTCCTGGAGTCATCGTTGATTTTCTTTTGATGTTTTCTAGTATTTAAAAATATATTTATATGTAAATGTTTTATAGGCAGATATAAACTACATATATGTAACACACAGTAGTATATTTTAAATGGTCTTGCAAACATTCTGTTATAGCCATTCCCTTTGAGATGAAATAAGGTGGAAGCTTGCCTATATAAACAAAATTGAATCAGCTGAAGATGCACCAAACACATCCATGTTTCTAACACAGAGTTCAGCTATGAGAAGAATGTACAAATCATATACAATGTTTAACAACATGCAGAGTATACAACAATTTTAGATAAGAACTTGTCAAGCTGCTATCAAAAGGAAAATTAACTCTTATGAATGTCTCCTCCAAGGAGTTCTTACTTTCAAGGAAAAAGTCGGAGAGAAAGGTTAGTTTTAAATGAGATTTGTTCAGATACTAAAAAGCTTTTTCCAAACTGCTCAGCTTTAAGGCTGCATCTTCTAGTAAAGAGGTGCTGAAACCAGTGTTGTGGTTTCACAGACCTCCAGAACTGTCAATAATTAAAACTTGGATTCCCTGACTGCTCTGGTCTCATGAACAGGCCTGGTCCTCCTGTCTGTCACCCACGACTTGTTTCTTAATAAAAAGGAAAAATTCTCAGCTGTGCATCAAGATCTTGTTGAGTACCAAAATAACCACATACATGAGTGTAACAGAAATAAACAATGCTAGACCTTTTAGGAATTCTTGCTTACTCCTCCTAATAAAAAGGTCAATTTACCAGCACAGTCAGCATTCCTTGCGTTCTCAGAAACCGTGCTTATCATGCATTGAAAAGACTGGTGATCATCTCTTCCCCTGGGTATCTTACTTTATCTAGGATTTTGATGGTATTCTGCTTTGAACACCAAACTTCAAGTTCTTTATGGCTTTGTTCAGGACTCTTTCTGTCAGCTGGGAATTTGAACAGACTCGTCAATAAAATCTGAGAAAGAACAAGCTCTCTCACCTCCTATCGGTGAAGGCCAGATAGAACAGCTAGAAAGGAAGAGAAAATTTTCATAACCTTGTTCTGGAAGGACGAGTTGACAAAAGTGGCTTTAAGTTGTCAAAATATAGACAAAGTAGACAGGTAGTGTCACATTTTCAGGATAAGTAAAGATAATTCCACTGCCAATTTTGACTCAAGCATTTCTGTAGCAAATACCAAGACAATTTAGCTTCAGGATAGCATGGTTATTCCACTAAGGTGATACACCCTGGGCTTGGCGGTTCTTGTTGGTTGCTTGGGTTTTTCAGCACAAAGGAGCATAATGGATTGTTCTTTTCTCCAGATACTTGCAAAAACACTAGTGCAGTTCATTTCTAAGATGAGCTGTACTGTATTAAAAGTTGATAGTTAAAAACTGCAGTTATTTTTGTACCAACCTAATACTAAATCAAGTTATTTGTGCCACAGAAAAACAAATCATACAACATCAAAAGATAATTGGAAAAAATCTGTAAGCAATTCTCTTTGTTTTACAGCTGCCTGAGTTTAGCAGCTTAGTCGCAGTGCATACACAACTCCAATATCTAACATCTACTGAGACCAATTGCCTTTCCTGCAATTTGGTCAAGAATGCTATTAAAAATCACTGCAGCTCCTCAGAGACTACAAAAGGTGATATTCCTCATCCAAATAAGTGTGTCACTGTATGTAAAATTCTTTCAAATACTTCAAGGGAGCCGTAGCAGATTTCAGCTAATAGAAAATGCCCTGTTATGCAAAGATTACTTCTATATGTATCCCTTGTGGCCTCATCCAAGAGGATTAAGGGAAGTTAGATTAAGTATATTATATTGTACATGGAATGTAATAAAATTTCTAATAATTTCCTCCCCCAAAAAAACCAACTCCAAAAAGAAAAAAAAGACAAAGCCTTCTTCATTTGTCTTTATGTGATGGTAAGGGAACAGGAAAAAAAGACAATGAAAAAATGCAATTGATGGTGAATGGAACTACTAGCGCCTTGACTGACTGAGCTTCTTCACCCATGAAAACCTGATATATTTTTCAAAAGCAACTTTTTTTTCAGAGGAGTTAGGGAAGCATCCTACCTGTGCACTAAAAAAAAGTTAATAAGCAAATTTATCCCAACTTCATTACTAGAACTGAACTGCTAGGAAGCTGGTTACAACTGTGCAAGGAAAGCTTCCCCTCTACATACAGAGAAATACACTTTGCTTACAATAATTCACTGTTTAAATAGATCAATGAATCTTTAAAGAAGCAATCTTTAGAAGTCTTACCTCAGCTGTGGAAACAAAGGAGTCCGTTGATGCAATACTTAGAGTATCTCGAAGGCAGAAATCATCCATATTATCCTTTACGGTGCTGTCTGTATTTTTATCTTTAAAATAATAATAGAAGAACCTGATCGTTAGACTACATGAAGTCTTTTACTACTTAAGTCTTGAAAGTGTGGTCAAATGTATACTTTAATGTCATATTCATTTGGAAGGCACAAAATTGTACTGCTATGAGAGGAGATTCCCACTAACATATATACAGGTGATGTTATTTCTGTCTTTAAAGCAGACTTACAAACATCACCTGCAATGAAGAGAGAATAGAGATTTCCCCAGGAGCTTTGCCTTTTTTTGATAGGCTGCTGAATCTCTCTACATAAAGATAACACTTTGCTATATTGATCTAAAATCTCTGTTGTTTTTTTTTTAATTTGGCTGTGTTAAATAACAAATGCTCAATGTTTTAGTAACCAAGTAATACTGATCTAAATAAAAGCAATTAATAAAAGCCAGGTTTGAGCCTCACTTGAATTAATTTCATTTTATACTTCTCATGCTTTTTTACACTTACTGGTTCTTCAGGAAAGCAAGTAAAGTTTTTAATCTTCTCTGTATCCTCTTTCCCTAAGAAGTCATTACATGAAAATAACACATCCAGAAGCATTTCCTGTAAGTAACGGTATTCTTAATTCCTTTAAAATAACTGACATATTATGCTTAAAACCATCTGCAATACAGTTTCTTTCAGTTTTCCTTTATTTTATTCCCAGATTTCCACTGCTGCATATAGTACTAACATACATGGTTTTGCTTTCACCACACAGAAAACCTTTCACAGAAGGATTAAATTCGTAAGTCGGTAAGCCAGACTTCAGCTTGATGTGCCCACACTATGTTCTCAGTGGAGCACAAGCATTTATTTCGGGTTATTTTACCTTCAGACATTACACATGCGTTGCTAAGTCTGTTTTATTTCCAACAGTCAGCAGCAACCAGCTACCCAACGTCATCCAGATCTGTTGCTACAGCAATACTCCATAAAAAACACTATTACATAGCAAAGTGGCCAAATGCCAACACACTGGAATGGTTTACTCATCAATTGAAATGCTACAAATCCACCTAACTTAACTATTATTTCAGTGGTTGTTATGGTTTTATTAGTTACAGACTTGGGATGACAGCTCTAAAATTGCACATGACAATTAATATTCATCTTTGAGGCTATTCAATGAAGGAAAAAATTATTAAAAGTTTGGACAAAGATTTCACTGGATTGAGTTAGGCAGGTTCCAACTTGTAATCACAACTTTGCCAATATTCATATGAAAGTTGATTTTTTCAGATCATTCTTAATAGTTTGTTCATTTTTCTGACCTCTCAAAACCAAGCGGAAAAGTACAGCAGCATCCACGTTGGTTGAGAAGCAATCATATACTGGAATTTGATGAGCTAGAACAGAAAACCAAACTGGTTTATAAAGCATTTGCATGAAGCCTGGTAAGAGCACACAGGTAACGTGATGTTTCCTTTCTATTTCAAGCTCATAATTTGTATTAAACCCCTCTAATAAGTTATAAGCTTTTATAATATTTTTTTCACACAAGCAGTTGTTGAAACTGCCATAACACTGTTAAATACAGAACAGTGCAGGGATGTATATAGCCTGCTTGCAGATTTTTCCACTGAACCTCTCTTTTGGCTAAGTTGTCTTCCAGAATAAAACTGCAACTAAAACAAAAGTTCACAGAATCACTAGGTTGGAAAAGACCCCCAGGAACATGAAGTCCAACCATGAGTTCCTCCAAAAGTTCCTCCATCTGTTAGAAAAGCCTTCTGGCACTTGGTTCAAGTGCCACCCAAAGAAATACTATTTTGCTGATCCTCCCAGCCTGTAGGCAACATGCAACACTTCCTTCGTGAGAAACAAACAGCTATGTTCATGAGCAGCAATGCGAATTATGAACTCCTACAAGAGGAAAGCATGGGACCTCCTGATGAAGATCTTAGTATCTTCGTTAAAGCCATCAGTTATATGAAGACCCAGCTGTTACATACATGAAGGGTATCTGCCAAGTGGTCTCTTATATCAACTTATTCATAATCCAAGAATGACTCCACCATCCTCATAGGGATGTGCCAAGTGAAGCCTCAAAACCCTTAGATATTGTCTGATAACTGGTGGTAGCGAGGTGGGTGTTGGCCTCTTCTCCCAAGTAAGAAGAGATAGGACAAGAGGAAATGGCCTCAATTTGCACCAAGGGAGGTTTAGATTGGATATTAGGAAAAATTTCTTTATTGAAAGAGTGGTGAAGCACTGTCAGAGGCTGCCCAGGGAAGGTGTGGGGTCTCGTTCCCTGGAGATGGTAAAAAAGCATGTGGCTGTTGCACTTTGTGACATGGTTTAGTAGGCACGGTGGTGTTGGGCTGATAGGAGGACTGGATAATCTTTAAGGTGACCTTAATGATTCTACGATTCTATCATCACCATGTTGTTGCTATGATACGTGAGTTTGTTCGTCAATGACAACAACAATATCCCCCACACTAACACAAAAATCTTTCACACTGGCTATATGTCTAATTACATATAAATCGGAATAATGCTATGTAAATAAAATTTATGCTGCTTATATGTAAATAAATATTTGGTGTAAATGAATAAACCAGAGTTACCAGCCCAGAATACCTTAGAATGAGAGGTTCCTCTGTAGAGTTTGCATCCAAGCTGCTACAGATTACATAAAGCTCTAGAGATAAGATTTTTAATACATCTACATTTACTGAAGAAGTTGTAATTCCAAGTTCTCAAATATGGGCCTAAAATCATCACCCAGCCAGCATGCTTGTAACACGTTCATTGAATAAGGATCATCTTTGTTTTCACTAAATTCTCACTACTACAGAAGAGGGCAGAAAATTGCACATTATGGCAGAAAAATTGACAAAAAAGGCTGATAACACTGAGTGAAATACCTTTGGCAAGTGATACGTGCTTACAAAGTACAGCCTCTCCAGAGAAAACAAAACAGCCTTGTCAGCTACTTCTGACTTTCTGGCCACCACCCTTATACCCTAAAATACCCCTAAGGCAAGCAGGTGCTCACCAATACTCACACTGTGCAGAGAGGACACTTACGAAAATGTTAGGGTGAAAATTAAGTTCCAGCTGGAGTACATACCAGGCAAGTACCAGGAGAACATTCTTAGACACAAGAACACGTAAAAAAGAGACAATGAGACTCCTGGAATGAACAGCTGCAGGAGGAACGCACCCACCAGCGGCTGCAACTGCTCATACAGCCATCCCGAGTGCTTATCTAGCCTAAAGCCTTCAGGAAAAGAACACGAGCAAGTAAGCCAGCTTCAAATATACTTTACTTATTTGAGAAGCCAGGGATTTGTTTGTGGTTCTTTTATATTGGTAAAGAGGACGAAACAGAGTTTCAGAGGTGATACAACAGTGATGGCCATCAAGATTCTTGGTTGTAGTACCTAAAACCTGGTTCTAAAGTCAGATTAAGGGTATTAAAAAGTGTTAAGAATATGAAGCGTTGCCAAAAGCTTGGGAAACTAAAAACATTGGAATAATCTCCCCAGAGAAGGGGTAGATCCCTCTACATGGAACACTTCTAAGGCTCAGCTTGACAGGGTGCTGAGCCATCTCATTTAAACTATAGATCACCTAGAAAGGTTGGACCTTGATCCTTGAGGTCCCTTCCAACCTGGCATTCTACGATTCTATGATCCTAGCTTTCTATGATTTTACAGACATCTATTTGAAACTAAGCAGGCTAGAACCCACCCCCAAAAACAGAACAAAACTAGTTTCACATCTATTCACAGATTACTCATGTGGAATATTTATTTGTCCTTGCTCATGTGGTGAGAGCGCACAAAACCAACCCTCTAAACTCTCAGAGCAAAACCTGACTTTACAGAAGGAACTGCACACAAATTAACTTTTTAGTATTCCACTGCAAAGTTTTAATTAAAATTCTGAAAACTGTTTCTATGTTATCTTCCCTAAACCCCTCAGTGCAACATGGCATAAGTTCACAAGCAAGTTTGGCACTTAGGTGCAGCAGTTAAAAAAGGAAAGCACTTATCCACTGGCAAAGACCTCACTGGGAGTTAAGGAATTTAGTTCTGAGTGTGACCATTAAAGCCATGGTTTCCTATTCACCCCAGCCCCCCTCCTTTAGTGGAACAGCAGCGCAGTAACGCAGCACAGGCAGGAAAGTAAGATGAGAAAGGAGAACCCTGGCAGACTCCGAAGAGGGGAAAAAACCCTTGCAAAGGAATCCGCTTATGATAAGTGAGGGTACCCCAAGAGCAGCAGGGTCTCAATATTCTGCCAGGCTACCACACAGCCAGTCAGGCTTCACACCTGGACAGAGGGATTAAAATAACCAAGTTCAGAGAGCACAGAAGCATGATTTAAATAATGATTTTTAAATAATTCAGTTTCAAGAGAATGTGTCACAGTCTTGTAGCCAGTCACAAGCAGCAGTGGTTTGTCACCACTGTTGTTCAAGAATCCAACAGTAGCTTTATTTACATTTATAAATAACCACAAATCTGAGAGTGTTGACTGAATATTCATTAAAAAAATCATCACTCCTACCAAGTAGCTGCTAGTGTATTACATGAAGTCCTACAGGACACACTGAGAAAGACGTGAATTTTACTTCTATGACATATTTATAAAAAGGAAAGCAATCTCAACTTTCAAATGGCATCTTCTGATGCCTGAGTTGTACAGCAACAGGTTAAAAAAGGCGAGCCAAAACCAGAGTGGGGTGCCCACACAGACCATTCCAGATTTAACAGTTATTGTTAAATTATGTGTTTACATTCACTAATAACACAAATACCTGGGTTCCAGAAGGTGTCTACAGCTGGAGGCATCTCACCTCACCGTATACAAACAAAGCTGTTATTGACTTCAGCATAAAAATAGATTCCAGAACCACTGGGCCCCTGTTGTGAACAGCTGCTGCTCACCAGCATTTGACTGGGAACTTGGCAACCAAAGCAGTGGTTTAATGGAAAGGAATAATTAGGGACAACAGACCACGGGACAGCACCGTATTTGCAATTTTACCTTCCTCCTAGTGCTCACAGACCTTTTTCAAGGAAAGCGTTGGCTGAGCTAACTCCTGAGCCTTCAGATTACATCCTTAACAAATACCTTCGTAGTTTTCATGCAGAGAATAACCTTCTGTTTTTGTGAAAACACAAGGCCAAATCTTACTCCTTGTGGAAGCTGACTCAATAGAGCTTTTATAATTGTTTCCCTGTACAGCTTTAATCTTCAAGGTCCACGTAAAAGCCTTCCACTGCAATACTTGCACAGGCATAAAAAGGCCCATTTTCCAGGACAATGGCTGCTCACCTGATCATCATTATGCAAAACACAAGATGTTCTCCAGTCACAACGTTCTGCGTTTGTCACACTGATGTTATCCTTAAGACGAAAGGAGTCCAGCTGACCAAAAACTGAGCTAAAAGCATGTGTACAGACGGCAGTAATGGACTCTTTATGCTTAAATATAAATAAGTAGAGAATGCATATAAAAATTAAGTAGTAAAATCCATTAAGTTTACATACAAAAGCAGTAAAATCCACCTGAAAACTGAGATGCATTGATTTGCAATATTTGTCATCTGGAAAAAGATGCACCTTGCCTAAAACAGCCTTATAACGTTCAAGCGATATTCCACATACTTGGGAAAGAAATAATAGCAATCTCTGGGATGTTTATAATAATTTGGTTATTTTCAGATCTCCAAGATACTGACTTTGTCCATGAAGTAACATTGTCTACTGAGCCCCACAGGAGGTCCAATGATTTATAAAACAAAGCACCATGGCTACTGCTTGTATATTCCAGAAGAGTAAAATCAAGCAACTTGAATGCTCTCATCTAGCAAAGGTAAAAAAAGAGAACAAAAGACTTGCGTACAAGTAAAAATCAGATATACCTAAGAAAGGAAATTAAGTATAATTTATTTCCTGTAATGTGCCTGTATCCAAGGATTAAATAAGCCAAGAGTATCAGGAAATATTATATAGCTTTGATATTCTAGAATGATGGTAAATCAAACAATTCTTTCAAGATTTAAATTTGCTAAACAACTCCTCCATAAATTGGAGTTGATATTTTCTGATAGTTGTTATTATTTTTAGGCTAAAAATTATCAAAAGGCTAGAAATATAATTTTGCTAGCGAATGTCACCTGTGAAAGATGTCCCTGAATCATTGTGGCATGTTTTATTGTCAAATGGAAATCTCAAAATAGAAAGGCCTCCCCATGAGGAACTCCACATTTCAAACCTCAAGCAGGAGGCAAAGTAAACACACATGGTGCTGGTTTGCTGAAAGCTGAACTTTAAGAAAATAAAACAGTATTTAATGTATATTTTATAACCTGAACTAACACATTATATGTGCTGACAGCTGAGAAATCAGCTTAGTGAACACAAAATCAATGTATGTCTATGTTCACTCTCTGGTTTACTGCTCTGATTCTGCTTGACACAGACATATGATCTTGAAAAAGATTTAACATGTATATCCTGTGTAAACCACACATCACTGTTAACTTTCTCCTGATAATACAGCTTTTCATTTCCTTGAAAATGTAAACTTTATAATGTGTAATTACAAATAATTAAGGTTCTACATTTACACAAGGTTATGATTTCATGCAACTTCTTGTCTTTACCATGAGGCTAAAAATCAGTGGATCTTCCCTGATTAAGGTTTAAATCCCTGTGCTTTACAGAAGAATCTGATTTCTGACCACTGTCCTGTTTTCCAGTCTCCTAGTTTAGACGACAGTTTCTGTACTTGTATTTGCTTTGAGAGAGAAAACCCAGCAATGAAGTCTGCCCAGCTTTCTAACTGGGACAGAGCCTAGTCAAATGGATGTGCAACATGAATTTGTCACTGGTTCCTCTTCACAGGGGTTCTCCATTCCCTTGCCATTCAGAAAGCATCACATCTATTTTGTCCACAGTCAAGTCTGGTTTGAATTCCACTGCTGCTTATTTTAAAACAGAGGCTGTCCACTGGGGATTTATAGCCCAGCACTGTGAAGACTGCCAGATACTTTAGTCATCACATTTGAACGTCACTGCCTTTTCTTAGTTCTTCGCATCCTAGAAACAAGTGCAACCTACCACTATTTTTGCACAGACACTTTCTAGCGACAGTGGAATGGTCTGTTCAACCACATTAACTCATTGTGATGCTGAGCAGGTTCAAAATGCAGTGTCATATTTACAGTAGAAGGAAGTACAATGTTAACTTTGAGGCTTATATATCTAGAATTAGCTCCTTTAATAACTTTCCTATGTCATAAGAAGGTTAGGCAGAAGAGTCTTCTCAACAGACTTGAGAGGAGTCTCAAAATAAGTAACTTATCCCTTTGACCTCAGTTCTATTCCACCAGTGCAAAGCTACTGAAATCAGTGGGTATGTAAAGCAAGATGTTAAGACAAGTGTGTTACTAGCAGTACCCTTAGCTTCTTTCCAAGGCAGTTCATGGTCACCCTCTTCGCTTTCCCACCAGACACCTCTGGACAGAGCAGAGTAGCACATTCAGTGATGAAAAACGACAACAAAAAACTGTTCCTCAACTCCTGAAACTTCTTGCTTTACAAAGTTTCCTTATTTGTTATACAGAAAATGAGTAAACGGTTTAGTATGTCAGCACATAGACTATTTTGCTGGACGCAGCACAGGCCAGTACCTCATGCTTCAGGGATGCTGGCATTTCAAAGCAAGTGAGACACACTGACAAAAGAAACCCACAGATTCATTTGTTCTTCCATTAAAATAAAATATACTGTTTAGCAACTGGTAATTTTGCTTACATGTGTGAAGACAGTATCAGAAAATAAAGACTGATATCTTTCTACCCCTGGAATTAACAGAAGGATAGATAGACAGAACTAACTATGTAACTCATGATCCTCAGTGAAATAAACATCAGAAGATGAAAATCTATATATTTGATTTGGACTAACACTGGATTCTCTATTCAGAACAGAGACTCTAGCATATTTGACACAGGCAAATTCTGCAGAGATAACCTAATAACCTTAGGTTTCACTTGAATTTCAGGGCAGAACTGTCTTACAAAATTCTACAGACTCCAGGGAAGCTGCTTGGGAATGTGACTGGCTTCTGCAAACCAGCTGCATACAGCATGAAGTTTAAGCACCTAACAAGACACATGCTTAACTTTAAGGAATAAGATTTAAAGAATATCTTAAGTACCTCACTGATTGGGGTCTGCCTGCATTCCAAGAGTAGGAAAGAATGAGATAAGAATCCTTAAAAAGTTGTCCTGAACAAGAAGTTCTTCCTCTGGATTTTTTAGTTTACTAAATGACACCCCAAACTTAATGACAGATTAAAAACATAAAGATTGCTAAATGTATTAGTAACATCATATTAATACTTGAATTATAGTGTAAGTAATGATTAATGCAACCCAACCCTGGATGACAACTTGACACTGCTTTGCAGTTACTCAAACAGACACAGTTAAAGCTGTTGTTATCTAGTCAATATATTAATTATCCATGTTAAATTAGAGTATAATACAGTAAAACTTGAATAATAAAGAACGTACATAATTTAAGCTATCGGGAGATATGTACATGTTTAGTTTTAAACACTTGCAGCGTATCTGCATATAGAACAAGGGCAGCTTAAAATAGCAGGAGAGAGAATAAGATCTGGCATGATCAACATGTGCTCGTGAATCAGCTACGCTACAGCACTTGGCTACGAACAGGATTATTAGGTAAGGTGGGACACAGCACACAGACCAGATATCCCACGGAGAATTACAGTAATTTGACAGCAATTTATTAAACAAAAAGTTTAGCTTGAGCCATTTAAAAGAAAACAGAACACAGCTCAAACCCAGGTAACTTTTTGTAACAGCTTTAGTAATTAGCTGCATAAACACATGCATGAGAGAAAAAGGACATGTAAATAATAAATTTTATTCCCTCCGTTGTTTTTCAGAGCCTTTTGCTATAGCTTTCCACAATAATAGATTTACTCCCACATACAGGTTCAACTTTGAAATGTTTCAAGCTGAGATAGGAGTTTAAGAAGATTTTAAGATCTATAAACGCCTTCAGGGATGAAACGCTTACACGAACTAATTGAGCTTCCCAGCTATAGGGTAAACAATTAAATAAATCTCCACAAACCACATGCCTAGTAAATAAAGGTGTATTACTGTAGCGATGGAGTATGGCTAGTGCTAAATAACAACCCCAGTAAACAGCAGTTGTTGAAGACCGTGCTATGTGGATACACCACAACCATTTATGTCAGGCTAACAGGTCAGAGCCTTTGACTTAAACAGCAGCAAGATTTAAACACAGCAACACATAATTTCAGAAATATTGTTGGCATATGCACGCATGTACACAGACACAATGTTTTCATCTTAAACCCTTGAAAACAGATTTTAGACAAAAGTTTATCTATTTTAGTCCTAACTGACCTATTGAATTAATAAAGGAACTATATAGTGCAGAGAGTTATCTTTTCTGATTTTATATGATTCTGTCAATACTCCATTTTGATATTATGCTCAAAAGCAAATGGGAAAGGCTCATAATCTTGTTTCTGTGCTTTCAAGATTAAGCTACCAAGATAAGAGAGACGATTATTTTTCAAATCTTTCCAAACTCTGAACTATTACTTTCTGTAACTCCCTCACCCCAAACTGGCTCTCCTTCCTTCATTTTGCCCAAGAATGCTTCAGAGAAGCCTCTCTTAAGACCAGACTTGAATGCAAAAGTAAATTGTTTTAATACAAGTTCTAAAACAGGAATTAGCCCTATGGGCCAAAACATGTTCTTGATCATCAGTTTATATAACCTCACACTGTGATACTCAAGCCAGAAAAATAAACACTTATCCCACCCTTGCTCTTAGCCATCTGTCTGGTATGATTTTTCCTGCCTCTGGAACTTTTATACTTACCACGCACATAAATACAAAAGTTAAGTGTATACACATCGTTTTTAGTAAGAAAAAGAAATTGTAAACTGTAACTGGTTAAGAATATACCACAAGAACATGCGAGAAAGGGGAAAAAAGAGCATCTCCTTGCCTTTGGAAGGCTATTTCCATTTATTCCACGTGGCACTTTCAAAAGTGTCCAAAATGAAGGCAAGTGGTTATTAAATAAATCTTGATGCGTGGGGAAATAGTCACTTTTCTTTACACAAGACAAAGGTAAATGTGTGCACTTTTTAAAAAGGTTTTAAAAATAATAATGGACAAGCTATTGACTAGAACTAAGCACGAGAACGGCCAGCAAAAAGATGCAAGAACAACACTCAAAAAAAAATGCCTTCAATGTAGCATTGGGCACTGGCAGAGGCTCCCCAGGGAGCTGGTTGATTCACCTTCCCTGGAGGTGTTTAAGGGACAGGTGGACGAGGTGCTGAGGGACATGGTTTAGTGTTTGATAGGAATGGTTGGACTCGATGATCCAGTGGGTCTCTTCCAACCTGGTTATTCTATGATGCTATGATTATTTGTGTTTGCTGTTGTGGGGTAAGTGATAAACACAAAGATAATATTGAATGTGTTAACTAGTCCTGCTTGAGTAGTATTGTGGGGCACTGACCGCACAGACTGCTGTCCAAGTGTTCCTTACATAAGGAAGAGGAACAGGGATTTTAAATTGACGAGCAGAGAAGAAAGGAAAAAAGAAGAAAGTGAATAGAGTTTGCCTGGGTAACTCTACGGAACTGGGAAGCTCACACCAAGAAGAGATCTGGGAGGGAGGCAATTGCAGCTGCTCGCGTGTTGTAAGGGACAAGCAGGAACAGTTGGGAAACAGCAGACATCCTTCTTTAGGAAGAGCGAGCGGGGAGGCACAGGAACAGCCGACTGAACAAACGCTGGAAATGAAATCAGTAGGTAGATTGTGGCTCAATTACGAGCTGCCTTTAGAGCTAAAGGGTGGAATAGGTTGTTTTTCATTTGAAGAGAAGCTTCCAAGGGAGAGAGACAGCTTAAGGGAAAGGAATAATGTGGTCAGAAAAAAGAGCAAAGGTGAACAGTTAAGTGCATGTGAGAGAAGCAAGTCTTAAATGCAGAAGGCAAGACACGAGAACATGGCAGGAGTCAAGAAGTGAGAGAGACAAGGGCTTAAACAGGAGTTTTGGTGTGGCCAGAAAGAAGACAGGTCTCAGAGAGGCCATTTAAGGAAAAGCAACAAGGTGTATAAATAGCCTGCACAGCTGGGTCTAAGAGCAAAGCTGTTGGGGCAATGGTAACCGGGGCCCTCGGAAACAAGGAACAGACTCTTTCCAATCCTATTGGAAATGGTTTTGGAAACTTCACCTCCCGAGCTAACGTTCATTAAGTGACCAGTTCTCCAGTAAAACAGTTTATCCTGAACCACTGCTGTTTCCTGTGCAATGAAACGGCATCTAAGCTTCAAGATAAACACAAACATACACTGCAGCCTATCAAACACCAATATAAAGATACAGATTATCAAATACTCATCTTTTTCAGTATCAGTAACTTCACTGCAGCTCTATTCAAAGCCATTTTGGGGTGGTTTTTTGTGTGTTTTTTGTTTGTTTGGGTTTTTTTTTTAGTACAGTATTGCCCAAAATCAAGCACATTCACTGAGAAAGCCACACATTATAATCTTTTCATAGACACAACATCTATGGAAACATTTTTTTACAGCTCTAATTCAAACTTTTAACTGTCAATCGTACTCTGCTATCTAACATTACGCTTACGTGCTTTCTGGTAAAGAATGTTTTTGAAGAAAATTTAGAAAGGAAGTGTTAATAGTACTGGACAAATATGCCCTTAAATGAAAGTCTTAAATATTGATAGAAAATACACTATTCAAGTCAAACATCTGCTCTCCAATTATCTATTGTGAGTCAGAAATATGTCACAGCAGTAAGCTGGAATACAAGAGACCCCACAGTAAAACACAGTAAACTTCAGCAGAGCAGTTACTTAACTTACACAAACTGTAATAGATTAAGTTATGTTCAAAATACACATTAATTTTTTTTTATATACAATTACAATAAATTTTCTGGGCTTTTCTTCAGATTTAGCAATATTGTTGTCTTTATAAGAACATTTCTTGGGATGAATACATTTCCACACTTAAAGAAAACACTATCATTTTCTTTTGTTTTGATTTCAAATCTGTTCAGCCACTAGGAGAACATTTTGTACTTTTCCAAGAAACGAAGAAATCATTTAATGTAAATGTATCTTCAAGGAACAGAAAGCAAGCAAAAGTTTTCAGGCTATACTAAAAGAATTACATTACATTATTACGGACTATGCGAGCACACTTAAGTGGATTATTACAAACTGCTCACCTCCTCATTGGAGCCTGAGAATTGGAAACATTTCTTGTGCATAATCAAACAAAACATAATACTCTCAAAACTAAAGTTTTAGTATTACCCTTCCAGAGGCGGGAAGGAAAACAGTCCCATTAAAACATTATAGAAGACTTAATAAAACATAAAAATGAGCTTTCAAGAGCTTCATTGATTATGCAAAGATCTTTTTGTTTGTTTTAAAAGCAGCAAGAGAAAAGGTTTCCGATATGTAAATATGTTCTCCAAAGAGTTTTGTCACTAGGTTAAAGGCTGTGCTCATTCTCTCCAAAATGCCAGGCATATCTTTGAGTGTGAGAAGAAAATTAAAAAAGGAAAGAGACAAACCTTCCAACAAAAGCATGCAATAGCACAGACCTTTGTGAGAGATCCTTCACTGCAGGAGCGCAAACAATTAATTGGTTTAAATTGTGTAATTAATATGAAAAGTAAATATTTAAAAAAAATGTAATCAATGCGTATGTTTTACTATTATCAAAATGTTTAAGGGCTAGAGTATACAAGTCCCCCTTAGTTTGATGGCCAGCATTCCTCTTACAGTAGAAATCAAAAGAATAATACGAAGTATTAGGAATTCAGTACTGACAAGGAGCCCTACAATTTGAGAATTTTACCCTCTGACCTGCAATTCTGCTCATAAGTAAAGCTATTGTTGGGCTCCTAACTGCATTCCTCCCAAGTTAGCTCGACTAACATTTCAGTCTGCTAGAAAAGACCTTAAAAAGAAAGGCAGTGGGGGTGGGGAGGGAAATAGAACTTTCTTCCAGGACAGACCACAGAAAGCATTGTAAGCTTTTAAACCTGTACCCGCTCATGTTCACCAATCAGAAATAACAAGATTAATATTTTGCTTCAAAGTTTTCTGCCAATTTGCTCCTTCCTGACTCAGTGCTGCTCATGCCTCAGGAAAACCTGTTTCTAGGCTTCCCATGTCATTACCCAGTCCTTAGAGGAAACGTGTATAAACAACAGCAGTTTAGCCCTATATATTTCTTCTAATTTCAAGTCCAGAAATATTTCTGCTATAGAAATCCTAGTTTTGCTTGCTGGTTTATATGATAATTCTGAAAGTTCGGCAGAGAATGCAACAGTAATGAGCATAATTATGTTCATGTATTTAAAGTGGAAGTCTGTTCTGGGGCTATATTTATTGTTTATAACTCAACAATAGCTTAGAGTTGAAAATTATTATTATTATTATTACTATTGCTACTATTAACAGTTCTACCCACAGGGCGAAAAGGTGTTAATTTATATCTGTTTATTCTGCAGTGCTAAAAGCTGAATATTTAGAATTTTTGGAATATCTGGAAGAGAAAAATCTGTAAGTTACATATAATGGAGGGGGAAGCATCTGGAGATGCTAATTTACATAGCAAGAATCAAAATGCAATTAGACTACAGCAGACAACCACTTCAGGAGAAGATTGCCTGCTCCAACGAGTCACCTTTGACTCCTCAGAGCAAAATGCTTCAGGCCACATCAGGAAAGACAGCGGTTGCAGAGTCAAGTTGTCGTATTGCAGCAGGGTTCCAAGTAACTAATTCCTGACTCTCCCGCGTAGCATGTTGCCCACGTCACCTCCAGAAGGTCATTTCCTCAAGCTGGTCGGCTAATTGTTTACCGTGCCAACCAACTTCAGCTACTGAGTTGGCTCACAAAACGAAATGCAGGTCTGTGGTACGGAGGGTCAATGGCAGCACTAACATCTTAATTTGATTAGGTAGAGGGAAATCATTATCTGGGAAGAATAACATTTAAGGCTTTTGGCAAGAAGCACTGTCTGTGACCAGTAGACAAGTAGCAGGGAGAGTGACTTGACAGAAGATTTTACAGAGAAAGCTGAAAATCAGAAACCAGTGGAAATTTTTACATTTGTCAACATAAAAGCTCCAAATTTGGAGCTCATCACAAGCCAGAGTTTCTGAAGAAGAAGTGCTAGTCAGACAATTATGTATCAAAGGTTATCAAAAGACATGCTAGCATGTCCAGCTGTCCAAGCACTGGCTCCAGCTGTGGCTAATCACAAATGCTTCAGACGGAGAAAACGGAAAAATCCGACAAGCTATATCTAGTCGCGATACGCATCAGAGAAAACAAAGGACAACATTTTCTGAATACTGTTGTGGGTCAACAGTTGTAGCAGAAGACCTGATTATAAGCATCCTAACAAGAAGCTGCAAACATTATGAATCTGTTTAGGACAAAGTCTTTTTCTTGTTCACGGCCCATAAAAGAAGTAAAAAATAGCACTTCACTTGGGTGCTGGAGATTCAGGGCCGCTGTTATTTTTTAAAAAAATTTGGAGCTAAATTGGATATTTTCCAATGATTTGGAACTGTTTCTACTTTTCAAGATTATGGCCCTTTAGGACATAGTTTAGTAAGCACAGTGGTGTTGGGCTGACAGTTGGACTGGATCAGCTTAGATTCTTTCAACCTCAATGATCCTATGATACTAAGTACATTTTAAGGTAGTAAAGGGAAAACTGTTGACAGCATCTTTAATTTTCTTTCACTAGACTACCAATCAATATAGAATGAAAAAAAAAAAAAAGAGAGAGGCAGAAATAAATCCGTAATAGAGACTTCAGGATTCTCCTAAATACACTTTTCTGGCCCAGGAAAGTTAACAAAAAATATCAGTCTAAAAAAAAAAATCCCACTTCAAACACTCATACACAACACTCAGTGTCACACCATACAGGAAAATAAATTATCAAAGAAATTTAGAGTGATTAAATGTTTTTATATTTAATTTGAAGAAAAACATCCTGTATATTAAATTTTTCAGGCACCACAGTGCTTGGAAGAAGATGATGTTCCTCCATTTCAAAATGTTTTAGAACAAAAAGAAGAAAAGCGTTTTTTAATATACTCCTTGCTGTTCAAGCCACAAATTCAAGACAATGATAAAAAAAGCCCCAAATTCAGAGTAGTGAGAAAACAACACTAAACCACTTCATTACTTGCTTTCCTCAGTCATCTGAGCCAGCATAAATAAAATTCATAATGAAGTAACAGAGGTCTACTCAAGACATCAGAAATTATTTCTACAAAGAGCATTTGGAAGGAATTGAATTCTCAGAACATTCTTGCTAAACAAAAATCCAGTTATCACATCTAGAAAAATAAAACATCAATTTAAAATACTTCCAGGGTACCCAAGCAAAACAATAACTGACCACATTGAATATCACACTGAGTCCTTTGAATACCATTCAATTAAAATTGCCTGAAAACAGAAAGTACAAATAAACTTCTAATTTAATGATGGATAAACAATGCAACTTTATTTAGGGCTTATGGTTCCAGACACCAAAGTAAAACATTCAAACGCTTTTCTGCTCTAACAGGTGTAACAGATCTGTCAGAAAGCCAACTCTGACCTAAATTTAATACCCACCTTGCTCAGAGCTGTTTTCTGCAGCTGCAGCACAACATGAGGGTTAAGAGAGGGGAGCACTGCCACCTCGTGCCAGTCAAGCTGCAGCCACACAAGACTAAAGACTAAAACTAATCCCAGAACATGTTCTGCTGTTAAAGTCTGACAGTTATTTGAGATAAAATACTTGATTTTGAATTATGAAAGAGCATAACAGTATTAGTCTTTAAGAACACCTTAAAACTAACCCTTTAAATAAAAATAAACTATCCGTGCTTAATGAGCATGTCCGACAGCAAATACTCATGATATTTGCATTTCAGCAGTCTGGCTTTTGCCTCTCACAACTGTGATAAATTTCAATCACCAGGAATAAGTTGCAGCAATAGATCTCTTTCAGGCTATTTATTTCAGGTCTGGTTTGGGTGTTTTTTTTGTACAATATTATGGCAGACCAAAAAAAAAAAGGCAAAAAAAAAAAAAAAAGCACATGCACACACAGTCTAACAGTTGAAAAAACATAAAACCTCTTTTGAAATGCTCCAATACACCCAAGCCATTAAAAGGCTTATATATTCTTACTGCATAAATATTTAAATACCTAAGTCAATACAAACTTTAGAAAGCTGAGAAGCATTAGGAAAATTCTCAAGTATACTGACAAGCCACAGGGAAAAAAAAAATCCTCTCAGTGCATGTATTTTAGATAAGAATGGATGACATCAAGCATGACATAATAATGTAAAGAACTTGATTCTTTCTTCGTGTTTATTTATTGATAAATTTAATCCTGCTCAGTAGATATTTCAGTGACTGCTCCCCCTCCACGAGTCATTAATACCAGCAATAAATATGTAAAATAGGAGTAACTCACCAATATCATTAGCTAGAGAAGCAGGATCAGAGATCCCAAGGGTGGCCTCAAACTCCTCCTGAAGACGATAAGCTCTTTGAAGAAGGGATTCAAGCTTATGAATGAATTCAGCACTAATGATATCCTGCAAGACGACAGACAGTACAAGATTTTCTACTTGTTTTCAGTGTGTAAAAGTCTTTCCTAAAATCTAAGGATATGCATTCAAAGAGCAAACCATGCCACATTAATTTCCTACGAGGCACACAGAGACACTGTCAGATGACTACTCCCACATCCAAAACATATACACTTTTCTAAACATACTTATATTTTATTTAGCATAATAAGATTAAAATCTAATCTAGAAATCCTTTAAAACGCTGTGGGATGCTTACAGCACCAGAAATAATAAAAGCCATGCATGTGGGGGTTTTATTTCAAAATATTTTTAGCATTTAGTTCATACGAACAAAGGGCTACAAATGAAGTTGAATCATAGCATGGTTTGGAAAGGACCTTAAAGGTAATAGCACATTTGTGAATATTCATAAACTCAATATTCATAAACCTTCCCAAGACCTTTATCTCTGCTAAGCAGATATCCTCTCACACAATCATAAAAGACAGGAATGACCCAAGAGATTTTGTACAACTAATACGCCTGGTAGCTTGATAATACCATCCAGAAGCAAACACGGATGCAATAGCAGTTGCCAAAAAATAAATAAAGTTAATCCTCCCTTCCCCACCCCCGTCAAAACAACTAAGTGGTAAAATAAAAAGGGACAAAGTTAGATGTCCTTTAAATGCAATGACACTAAATTGGAAATTTGTGTTCCTTCTCAATTTTGGGTACTGAATTAGAAGTTGAAAAGATTCAGGTAAGAAAATGCAATGAATTGTGAGAGCACCAAGAGGTTATAGATTGAAAGTACTCACTTCTACACTTTCTTCTGCAATTGCATCTCCTGCTCCTAGCTTAATGGAACCACAACTTGCTTCATCTTCAACTTGCCTGTTACGGAAGGTTAGTGCCTGCTCCCATCGGCGCAGGGCTTCTTCAAAAAGCTCCATACCTAGGGGAGATCAGGAATACTCCATTCTATCAAATACACAGCTTCCACATGTACTCAAATGTTAGAGTCATAAGAAACTATGGTGCTAATATGCATGATTATATCAGAGATGCAAGTTTTTAAAGCAGTAGCAATTCCCAGTCAAGAAAGAATACCTGCCTTTTTAATAAAATAAAAAAATTCATAACATAATTAAAGCAAACATGTTCAGCGTATTTTTCTCCTATTTACTTTTTAAAATAATCCCATGGCTTATTACCACAAATACAGGAATAAAACATATGTATTTTAAAAAGCTAACTCTAGACCAAGTAAGATTTCGTTATTTTATGGGAATATTCTTAGACACATGCCCAGAGAACACTGTGAAAGAGCACCACAATAGTATTGTGTGTCACTTTGCCACAAAAGAGCCTTAAATTACTTACATTCATTGTTGGTAGATGCTGAATATTCTTATTATAACTTACCCATCAGATATAAATTTTCAGGTGTGGTCACTGGAATATTGACAAGCTTAATATCATCTTCATCTGCTTTATCCCAGGAATTTGAATTGGCACAAGCACAACTGTGGCAAGAAGTGGCACTCTGAACCTTAATAAAAAAAAAAAAATTTTGAAGTGTTGTTATACAGAGTATCCTTAAAACTACATTCCTGACAGAGCAGGTTACATCAAAGTTATCGATCTACACATTATTTTTGCTATGTATTAAGTACAACGGCCTTCTCAGCATCTCCAGCCAGCCATGCAGTTTGTTCAGGAAAGCTGTTTCAGCTCAGTGAAACCATTAGGTGCATAAGCAGTGCAAGTTAACAGACATGCAAAAGCCTTAAAACACTTTTACTTACTGAGGCCAGACTCTGAACTGAACCAGAGTATTTACTGAAGAGTCCTCCATTTGCACAGATACAAGACTGAGATCCTTTTTCCTTGGCAGAGCTCAGAGAAAGAGTCAAGTTTTGCCGACTACTGGAACAACTAGAACCTAACAGATACACTGAGTTTAAAGGTTCTGCACACTCAAAACATTTTTTCTTTCATTAGCAAGGTCTATCAAGAATTGCATGTACTCTTTTCAATAAATTTATTTTAGAAGAAAAGAACAATTATTCATTTATTTACCATTCTATATGAGAAACTACAATTTAGAGCAGTCAATATCTATAACGATAACCATGCACTTAAGAATAATTATTTTCACATTCTATAAAAATTTTAATCTGCTTTTCTCGGAATTGACATACACCCACAAGAACTGCAAGCCCCATTGTTAATATATTACTCATAAGTTTTAATATAGAGTCTTGCTTAAAACTTCAGCTTTGACAACAAGACCAGCTTATTTATAAATCATTAATTTTGTTCAGAATTTGCACAATTTCTACTCACTCAGCATTAAAAAGATAATTTGTTGTAGTTCTCACTGTCATGCAAATCCCTTCACACCTCTTTTCTTCCCCTCCAAAACACAAACTAAAAATCCCTAGGGGTTCTTTCATGTACCTTTTTCTGACGCAGCTGCTTTGGTACACTGTAATACCAGATGACTTGTTTCCCATGGTGGTATTTTCTTGGTTTTCTTTCCACGTCTTCTTTTAAAATGATGAGCCAGAAAAATAACAGATATTGCACTCACTGCTGTAACTGTGAAAAGCTTCTTTAACCCAGGGGAAAGCTTTATCTGAAAATAAAAGTGTGAGACTTTATTGGAAATATATGCTCCTTAATTCCCACCTTTCTTCCCATCCTTCTTTGCATCTGTTTTTGACCCAGGCCATAGCTTGTCTGAGGGAGATAAGAGATGCTGCTCTCACACAGTCTGAGAAGCAACCAGCTCCGAGTGAGGACACAGACTGCTTCCCCAAATCCGTGATGGTCAGTTGGTGGGAGAGCTTACAAAGGGGCTGGTGGGACAAAGTGAGTGGCTGCACGGAGAGACACACTGCAGTGCCAAGAACTGCCAGTTATGTTGCAAATCTACCAACTATGAGGATCTCTAAGGGATACAACTGAAGCCTTAACATTTTCTCAAGTAATTCTGACTTATTTCCCTCAACCACTTATCACAGTTATCAGTTTACAGGCAACTAACATCTCTCTTCTCTGAATCTCTACAACACAATTACAATTCCTATTCCTCCTCCCTGTCATTGACTCTAGGGACAAATCTTATGATTCCCTGCAGACAATGAGTGTCAACTTCACAATCCTTCCAGCTTTAGTCAAGCTGAACACTAAGATCACAGCGTACTCTGCCCAGGTTTGAGTGACTGCTATCAATGTTGTCATTTATATAGTGAAAATTAGCCTAGAATATCAATGAAAAAAATCACAAAATAAATCACTCCAGGGCCATCTATAAAAGGGAATGCCATGATTAACAGCCATAAGATTTTCTTTGAAGATTATCTTTCTCTAAGATAAACAAACAAAACCAGCAAAAAGAACAGAGCAGGTTTAAAAAAAAGCCTCTTTTTCTTAAGAATTGCTGCCTTCTTTTAGTGATGTGCCACTTAGCTAATCAAACAGGAGTTTTGATTTGCATTAACAAATTATCATTCAGATTAATTTGGTGAGTGGCAATCTTGAAAACATTTCAGACCACATTCAATACTATTTAAAAATTAATGACAAATGTTTGAGTTTTAAATACCTAAAAAAACCTACAAAAAAGTGCAGATGCAAGGATTTTGATATATCATTTTATGAGATCCATTGTGCTGTTGCAAAATGAAGACCTACAGACACTGTGTACAAAGCAACTCATTAAGCATTTATCAGCAGAAAAACACAAAACCCCCCACTTATTTTAGTTCAGTGTTCTAAATAAATTAAAGGCATATTCCTACAAATATAATTAATTTTGAACTCAGAAGAGTGACTGCAACATTACAATTAAACCTCTAAATATACATCACAAGTTACAATGTTGAGATAACGTATAATTACCTGGTTAAGGGAATAATACCAAGAAAGTGGAAAATGAAATACTCGCAAAGCTACCGTCTTCAGAGAAAATCGTGCCTCAGTAACAGCTTCTTCTGACATGGCTCCTTCTCTCCCATAACCTCATTAAGTGGAACTATCTTGAAAGCAGTCACAGATGGTCTCTGGAATACTCTGTCAAATGAAGGAGACATACTAAATTATGCAATGGAAACCCAGGACAGCTTTCTTCTTCTTCTAGCTCTAATCTCTTACACAGCAGGCACACAACTTGTTTGATTGATGTTTCTGAGCAGAGGTAAGACTTGTGCTTAATGAGAAGACAGTGAATTAGTAGGCTCAGCCCAAGCCCCTTCCTTTCAGCAGAGACCTGTGCATGCATAACAACCAGGACCTACAGAGGCCTCAGGCTGCTTTTATCAGCTGGCAGTTCACTCACTGTATCTACTAAACCAGACATGGAAACAACCCCATCCCCAGAATCATAGAATCATTGAGGTTGGACCTCTAAGATCATCGAGTTCAACTATCAGCCTGACACCACTGCACCTAACAAACAACGTCCTGAAGCACCACATCTACACGTTTTGAACCGCTCCAGAGAAGGAGACTCCACACCTTCCTTGGGCAGCCCCTTCCAACGCCTCCACTCTTTCAGTAAAGACATTTTTCTTAATATCCAATCTAAACCCCCTGGCACAACTTGAGGCCACTTCCTCTTGTCCTATCACTTGTTACTCAGCTGAAGAGACCAGCACCCACAGTCACTACAACCAATTATCAGACAATACCCAAAGGCTCTGAGGCTTTAACTCCGCCACTTCACTGGGCAGCCCCCTAAAACGCTTCACCATTCTTTCAGTAACAAGATTTTCCCCCAATATACAATCTAAACCTCCCCTGGTGCAATGGCCTCGAGCTGCACCAGGGACTCTTGTCCTAGCACTTGTTACTTAGCTGACGAGGCTCACCTTGCTACAGCCAATTACCAGACAACATCCAAAGGCTTTGACTCCACCTTTCTCCTTCCAACGCTTCACCCCTTCCCTGGGCAGCCTGTCCCAACATTTCACCACTCTTTCAATAAAGAAATTTTTCCTGGTATCCAATCTAAACCTCCACTGGCACAACTTAAGGCCGTTTCCTCTTGTCCTGTCCCTTTTTACTTGGCCAAAGAGAACAACATCCACCTCACTAGAGCCAATTACCAGCCAACATCCAAAGGCTTTGAGGCTTTGACTCCACCACTACCTTGGGCAGCCCCTTCCAACGCTTCACCACTCTTTCAATACAGAAATGCTTCCTGATATCCAATCTAAGCCTCCCCCGGCACAATTTGAGGCCAATTCCTCTTGTCCTATCAGTTGCTACTTGGCTGAAGACACCAGCACCCACCTCACCAGAGCTAATTACCAGACAACATCCAAAAGCTTTGACTCCACCACTCTCCTGATCATCCCCTCACTGGGCAGCCTCTGCCAACGCTTCGCTTCTCTTCCAGTAAAGGCATTTTTCACGATATCCAATCTAACTACCCAAAGGTCGCTATTGCTGGAAGAATATATTTGCCAGTTAAATGATTCAAGAGCAGCCAGAAAAAGTTCACTTCGTTCAGAGCTTCAGTTTGCGGCAGCAGCAGCACGAGGGATGAAAACCACAGCCTGGGGTGATCCCTTCCAATAAAATTTGCATCCCCCCCAACTCCCTGAGCCCCAACATCCACACTAGGGGAGCAACGGAGACACGGGCAGGTCCGGCTTTGGCCAGGAGCCCCTCCTCAGGGTCCGTGACACCCCATTAGCAGCCCTAGCAGGGCATCCCCCAGCTGCCCCCACTCCATCCCCAAAGAGGGGGGCAGCCCCCCAGCTACCCTCCTCCTCCACCCTCAAAGAAGGGAGCAGCCCCCCAGCTCCCCCCATCCCCAAAAAGAGGGCAGCCCCCCAGCTCCCTCCTCCTCCATCCCCAAAGAGGGGGCAGCCCCCCCAGTTACCCTCTTCCTCCATCCTCAAAGAGAGGGCAGCCCCCCAGTTACCCTCTTCCTCCATCCCCAAAGAGGGGGGCAGCCCCCCAGCTCCCTCCTCCTCCATCCCCAAAGAGGGGGGCAGCCCCCCCAGTTACCCTCTTCCTCCATCCTCAAAGAGGGGACAGCCCCCCAGTTACCCTCCTCCTCCATCCCCAAAGAGAGGGGCAGCCCCCCAGCTCCCTCCTCCTCCATCCTCAGAGAGGGGGGCAGCCCCCAGCTCCCTCCTCCTCCATCCCCAAAGAGGGGGGCAGCCCCCCAGCTCCCTCCTCCTCCACCCTCAAAGAAGGGAGCAGCCCCCCAGCTCCCCCCCACTCCCAAAGAAGGGAGCAGCCCCTCAGCCCCTCCCGATCCCCGTTTTCCCTGCTCCCCGTTACCTGCCGCGGCCGCTCTGCGGGCGGCTCCCGCCCCGCCCCGGCGGCTGCGAGGAGAGCGGCGCAGGATTCGCTTCCGGGCCCCGAGGCGGCCCCCGTCACGGCCACGCGAGGGCGGCCCGCTCCGTGCCCGCCATCTTTAGAGAAGGCAGCCTCCTCCTGCGCCAGCCGCGCTGGCGCCGCCATCTTTGCGCGGGGCCGCCATCTTTATAGAGGGCGTCGCGCTCCAGGGGGATATGGGGCAAGGAAAGGCGGGAGCCTGGCACCGCCATCTTTGTGCGGGGCAAGCGGTCCCGTGAGCGGCGGCGGGCGCTCCGCGGCGCCATCTTTGTGCGGGGCGCGTCTCGCGCCGGTCCTGCAGCAGCCCCGCGGCCGCCGGGAGGTTCTGGGCGCGGGGAGGAGCCGCGGCGGGGTCGCTACCGGCGGGAGGCCCTGGGCTCCGGTAAGAGCGGGGGGACACGGGGGTCTGCTGTCTGTGAGGAATTAGAGGCTGGTGCTGGCCGTTCCTTGCGTACGGGAAGGTTGTGGGGCCGTTGGGGCGGGCCCGGGGGAGGCCGCGGGGCTGAGGCTGAGGCAGCTCTGCTAGGGGGGCAGGGGGAGAGGGGGGGTTGTTCAGCCTGGAGAGGAGAAGGGTCTGGGGAGACCTTAGAGCAGCTCCGAGTGCTGAGAGGGGCTGCAGGAAAGCTGGGGAGGGGCTGTTTACAAGGGCCTGGAGTGATAAGGTGAGAGGAAACAGCTTTAAATTGGAAGGGGAAAGATTTAGATTAGACATTAATAAGGATTTCTTCACGTTTAGAGTGGTGAGGCCCTGCCCCAGGTTGCCCAGAGAAGCTGTGGCTGCCTCGTCCCTGGAGCTGTTCAAGTCCAGGTTGGATGGGTTTTTAGCAGCCTGATCCAGTGGGAGGTGTCCCTGCGCATGACAAGGCTGGAATTGGATGGGCTTCAAGGTCCCTTCCAACCTAAATCATTCTGTGATTCTGTGTGGAACCTTGAACTTTAGATAGAAGCATAGCGCAGTAAGGAGGCACGAGGGAGCTTGCAGTAACGTTTTTTTCCTTTGCTGGAGGTAATAAATAATCATGATCCAGTGGGAGGTGCCCCTGCCCATGGCAGAGGGCTGGAAGTGGATGGGCCTTAAGGTCCCTTCCAACCCAAACCATTCTGTGATTCTATTCTGGGGATGGTCCAGGTGGTCCAGTTCCCTGTCCCCCTCCTACCGCCAGGAGCAGGCACGGGGCAGGGATCCACCAGAGCTAGAGCCAGGCGGCTGTGGTGGCATAGGAATGGTGCAACTCCTGATCCCAGTGATTTACCTGCACGCTCTAATTCTCTGAGGTGTCTGTGGACTTGGAACCCCCGTGCGTAAGGGATGAAACAGTCACAGAATGCCCCGAGTTGGAAGGGACCCACAAGGATCGAGTCCCACTCCTGTATATGCATAAAACAACCCTAGCATTCACACCATGTGTCTGAGAACCCTCTGGTGTAGCTCCCAGTAGAAAATCCTTGTGGGCTTCTGCACGCAGGCAGAGCCTGAGTTATGAAAATCCTCTTAGAATGCACAGGTCAGGTAATGGATTTCAGAGTTAGGATTTAAAGCGGTGGAAGAAATAAATAAGTGGACTGTTTGTATGCCCATAAAAGCAATATAAAATGAAAAATGGCTAACTCTGTGAGAGGATGCATGCTCAACTCAAGCATTTTTTAAAATGTCCTTTCCCTTTGGGAATGATACTTAATGATAGAAAAAAAATACAACGAACGTTACTTAAAAATTGATTCTTGCTTGGATGGAGAGTTCCTGGTGCCTGAAGGGAAGGATCAGGTGTCTTCTATCAGCTTATGAGCATGCTTTGGTCATTTACTGGGAAAATATCAGATTTTATTCCAATGAGAGTAGGTTTTCTGCCAGAATTAGTATCAGTATTGCTACTTCTTTCCTAGAAAACTGAGTACTTGTGTTTAGAGTTGTTAGGTTAAAAAGGTAGAAATAGGGAGGGATGGGAGATGAAAATCAAAACCACCTGCAGTACTGATTAACAGAATATAAAGGAATTTGGTATGCCAAATGAATATTCTTCTTCCCTGTTTCTTGACCCAAGAAGACTATTTCCAAGTTTGGTAACAATCTTATTCATGTACATTGTTAAGCTAAAGTAATTTCTGTAATAAATCTTCCAATAATTTAGTATGCTTTTAAAAAGCAATGCAATTCTTTAGAAGACTGATAGAAAATGTACATGGTAACAGTCTGAACAGGGATCTTTAAGGCTGTAGCTTCAATGGGTGTGTATGATTTGGAGTGAATGTTGATGATCTTCTTCTGGTGTGAAGAAAGTCACAAGTAATAATAAAATTACAAGTAGTTACTGACATTCCTGAGCTCTTTGGTGTTCTAAGTTATTAAATGTTCAGATACAAAATGCCATCCTGTCTTACTCTTATTTTGTTGCCTTTGAATGTAAATAAATATTAAGTGGGATTGTTCCAGGGCATCACTAGTAAAATAACTATGAGTGCAAATAAGCCTATATTTAGAGCTTACTGGTTTGATATGTTCCTATTCAGAGCTGTACAGGCAAAATAATAAGAGCCTATAATGAAGATGCAGTTACTGCTTCAGGTAATTGCTGTCTTCAGAATAATCCTTTTGTTTTTAAAATCTATGTGTGTTCACTAGCTGAACCTGGTATAACCCATATTTAGGGACATCAACAGAATAAATATATGTATTTATTGTATCTATGTAATATATAATATATATTTTAACTTTTCTAACTAGGCTGACAAAAACATCAGCTTTAATTCAAAAAGTTTTTGAGAGATTTAAAATCTCTTGTGTTTCTTTAGGAAATATTAGGCTCCCTGAATAAGCCTAAGAAGACAATTTTCATGATCAATTTAATTTTCTTAGTATTTGATGGAATTTTTCTGTCTATGTGGTAGCTCTTTTATAGCAGGCACCACGCAATTCTGTGATGCCATGGATTCTGCTGAATAATGAATACATTGCTGGTCATTATGCCTTAAGTTATGGTTCACGTTTCTCTGATGGCTTATTTGGGCAAATGCTTTTTTCATTTTAAATGCAAGAGTAAGACTGGATTTCAAGATAAGTGTTAGTTTGGCTTTTTTTTTTCTTTAGCAAGTATTACTGTGCATGCAGCAGGCAAAAATGTGTTAATAAGTTCTTTTGAACATTAAATGATTCACTTAGTTGAGTGATGCAGTAGGATGCATTGAGATAGGTGGGTTGCAACCAGCCTTTCAGTAGGAACAATGGAGATAGCTTTGAAGAACATTAGAGAGACTGCAAAGTTCTCTCCCAGGTGTATGGGAAGCATTTGATGAAAAAACTCATTACATGAATGTGATCATGAACAGTTGGTGTGGGAACTTGAGTTCTGTTTCCAGTTAAGTTTTACTTGATTCTTAACCTCATAGTGAAATAAAGATGCTTCTTGTATCCTGTACATGTAGGTCTGTGGTTTTCAGCTTGTGATTTTTCTAAGACCATGGAATACTTCTGAAGGGTCCATGAAAAGTGGCAGAAATAGTCTTGTTACCACTGGGCACATGACTCCTGTCTAAATTCCTGTCTTGATTACGGTTTTTTAGAATTCTTCAACCCTAGAAAAGCTGAAAATACTGATATAGATTCTTTCCAGAGCCTTTCTCTGGCTTTCAAGTATATAAACCTTTGGTTCAGGAAGCCCAAGAGCTGGAAAGGGTCCAGGGAAACTGTATGTTCTGTGGTATTTTTATTCTGCTGATGTCCTTCTGCTTTTGGTCAGTAGTGGGATCAGGATATGGGGCTAAATGGACCTTTTGTCTGACCCAACAGAGCTGTTTGTGTGAGGTATCTAGGTGCTTTCTCACTACAAACTGTGATCGGGGGTGTGAAGTGGAGATCTACTCCTACTCCAGCTTCAGAACAGGAGCATAAAATGGAATGTAAGAGAAACAATAAAAGTAGGTTTGTTATTTAGTTACTGAAAATGCAGAGAAGTGACTTTTGGGTAAGGTCAGTGCAATGCAGGAGCTTGGGGAAAAGCAGATGTGATAACGAGATACATCAGGAAAGGAGGATAAGCAATCTTCAAGTAGGAAGTGGTGAAATGGAGGAATGGCAGTGGGCAAGGGAGGGGCTATCCTGGGCTTGCTAGGACTTGAAGGGATGAAGGATGAATCATGGTTTTGAAATGCATTTTACAGTTTTAGACTTGAGCATAAAATTTTACAGGACGTGTTGCTGTAGCAGGTATATTAAGCTGCCAATGTTATGGCAGTACAGTGAGTTTTCACAGTTGCTGCAGGATGGAAGGAGGCGTGTAAGAATTGTGTTCCCCAAAGGTGAGAAAAGGCCACTCAGCATTGCCCATATATTAACATGTAAAGAATCTATAGCATTAGCTAGACTCACAAGGGATGCTGTCCACGCGGGCAGGGACAGGAACAACATCCGCAGGGACACAAGTTTCAATGTGCTTTGGTCTTCCCAATGATAGTTATGAGGAGATGCAAACTGCACCAAGAAAGAGAATCTGGTGTGAGCAGAACTCCTGGGTTTGGATTTGTTCAGGAGTGAAGGTTTGGATTTGTGCAATTCCGGGTGTGAAAACTCACTGGCAAATACAGATCTGGTAGCATGAGGTGAAGTCTCCGTTCATTGCTTTGTGTGATGTAGAATAATGTTTTCAGAAAGCTTCTTTCGTAAAAAAAATTAAGCCTGAAGCTTTACTAATCCATTATACCAGCATTGTAAAGCATTTGTGTTAAATCAGCATTAATTCACACTGAACTTTTCTAAGGTTGGCAGGGCTTTATCTCAAACTCACTTATCCATTTTTAATGTTTTAACAGACCTTGCAAGATGTGCAAGATGAAACGTACATTCATGTTTCCATTTCTGCTCTGACAGGGAACTTTACAGTTCAAAGCAGGATTGCTAATGTGACTGAAGCCGAGGAGGTTTGGGCTGAAAAAACTGTAATTTTCATATTTGTGAAGTGTCTTTCAGCAGCACTGCATGTAGATTACAAGTAGACACCAAACTGAGGAAATACTTCTCCAGCTGCAGCTTATAATTGAGAGCAATGCATTTTAAATGTCGTGCCAGTGGCTCAGGAAGAGAATTTAGACCTCATCTATTTGTTGTAGTATTTCCATCCTGGTCTTGTGAGAAAAGTTCTTAAATATTTTATTGAACAGCTGTTAATATGACATTCAAAAAGACTGAAAGATAGACACCCATGCTTGATTATACATATTAAAAAAAAGATCTTGTGTGTTACTTTATAGAGAAATAAAATATATTTAAGCATATATATGCAGGTATGTACATGCATGTGTATAATAAATCATATACATGTGTACAAATAATATATAATACTTTAATGATATTATTTGTATAGGAATGTCTGTAGGAATAATCTACAGACTATTTATATCCACACACATGTATGAAAAACCCCTTTGGTAACGAAAGGGAACTGAAATGATTCTTGATTCAAAGGGATCTAGTTGTAAGGTAATGGAAGTAAAGACCAAGTCAAAGATGGCAAACTGGAAGTTTGCTAGGAAGTGTCTGAGATGCCCTGTAGGCAAGGTTTGTTTTCCACCACACCTTCAAAGCTCTAGGTTGCTTAATAATCAAAGGAGTGATTGGTCATACAGCGGGAGGGACAGACCTAGAGCTGCCCCAGCAAATGGGCCAAGTGGGAGAGATGTTCCAAACTGGTCAAGCAGCCTGCATTGCTGGGTGAGAATGGAAGTGGAATTGCAAGCCTTGGTAAAGGAATGCTAGATTGAACAGGTAGTAATTGGGCAAAGAAAGCTTTGGATTTCTTGGGCCTTGAGAGATCAAGGCATCAGTAGTAATTGTTTAAATGACAAAACTAGAGTGAAGTATTTGGATGGTTCTTATCTGCATGTTGGAGTGTTTATATACAAAGATTACTGAATTCACTTTCAAAAAATTCACATTGGAGACCCTGGTCGACAGAGAAGAACTCAAACAAGAGAGAAGTTTGCCGAGTGTTCAGTACCGCATGTGACTTACAAGCTTCAGTTTGCTTTTGATATATGATATGCCTGAATCTAGAATGTGTCTTTGTAAGTAAATAAAACCAAGATAAAGTTTCATTCTCCTTTGACAGACAAGTCATGCTTCTGCATTTTAGCCTTCACAGCTTCAGCACTCTTCAGCAGTGTTGTGTAAGATGCCTTCCCAGAATATATCGGCTCTGGGTAGACTTGGAATCTGTGATTTTGATGTTGGGGTGCCATGGTAGAAGCTGGGAAATAAAATAACCCAAAGCAGCTCTATTCCGCTCATAATTATGTTTGTTTAAAACCTAAAAGTCAGAGAATTTTGCTTTAGAGGTTGGTTTTGCTTAGTTTGGATTGTTGACTTTGCTTACTGTCAATGAAGTTATTTATGCTAACTTTAAAAAGCCAAATTCATTTAAAAGTTATCTATGTGTTGTGTCTTAGATGTCTAATATTGTTGCCTGCTGTAAGGAACTGGGTTTTATTCATTCTTCCCTTGACAAGTGATTCTCTGGTCTTGAAGATCCCGTCTACAGGATCTCAGAAAATACAGCTTTGGAAATGTCGTCCCCCAGCAGTAATTGCCCGCACTTGGAATCGGTTGGGGAGATAACAAAAGAGGAATTGATACAGAAATCTCATGTGAGTTGCAGCAGCTTACTTTCTTTTATCACAGTTAACTCCGGTTACTTATTTTAGCTATGTGTCTTGTCATGCAGTATTAGTTATTAATGTTAAGCATAGGTAAAATCTTCTGTACTGGAATAGCAAGGTTTAAACAGGGTATGGGAAGAATTATAGACTTGATAAAATGGAAAAAAATAATTTTTCATACTTAGAGTAACTTTCCCAGCAGTGTTTTCCAAAGAAAGTGATGTTTTAATGGGAAGTTTAGTTAAAAGAGTTAGTGTAGCACTAAGATCTGCTTAGTTTTCAGATCCTACCATTGTAGCAGTTATTGGGAATGTTAATGTGATGTTAAAGAATGTTAAAGTGACCTTTTTTAATAACCCTTCACTGTTTGGTGGAGGAACCACAATTTGAGAAATTGCATCTACCAAAACTCTAGCTTTCCAGCTAGTATTAATAAATGGAACAAAGAAAGATCTGTAATGCCTTGTAGTGGCTGAGAGGTGACAAAAAGCCAAACCTTTTCTGCCTGTGGTGCTAAACTTCACTATATGAGAAGGGTACCAGTTCATTTGCTGTAGGGAGTACAGCATTTCTCTGGTGTTGCATCTTTGTTTATAAACCTTTGCAGGTGGTGTCTACTGCCTGCAATCAGGAATATGCAGTTATTGCAGCTTCTATCACTTTAATTTCTTTTTATATTAAATTGGTAGCAAAGACTCATTGTGAGGATTTTTATAATATGCTATGCTATGTTTACGCTTTATTTAAAGACCAGTTTTTTGTTGAAGATGAAAACTGGTTTTATTAGAAAAAGGTTTTATTAGAAAAATAATGCCAATGTTAAGATTACATAAAGCTAAACAAAAATAGAGTTGGTTATCAACACATCCTTTTTTCTATCTTAAAATTATTCAGTTGATACTGAGCTTTACAGTATTTTTTTTTCATTATGTCTCAAAATTGTGGTTTACTGGTGAAAGTAAATGAAATAATGATTGATGTGTTTAATAGGGCACTTGTCAGGACTGCAAAGTTGGAGGACCCAACCTCTGGGCATGCTTAGAGGTAAGTTGTTCTTTTGTTCCGTAGTAAGATCTTTTTCTAGTAGTCTGTAGATAAACTTGGTAGTATTTGTTTGAAGAAACAACTATAATGAAACTTGTTTCTTTAAGTTATTATTTAAAAGCAAAACCTCTTGTGCAGTTTTATATTTTTAAAATTATTTACCTTTTATCAGATAGATATTTCATGTAATTTAAGAATAATGTGTTCAAAGTGAGGATTTTTTTTTAATAAGAAAGTAGCATATTTAGTTTTATTCTTGAGTTATGATATTTTTAGCTCTTAAGATATCTTTTTAATTTTTTCCTGAGGTCTATAGATGTGAAAAATAATATATTAGTCCTATTTTTAAATGCCTCTCTTACCATTTGTAGTAATAACATTTAGCAGTAAATGCTGACTTTTTTCAGCATTGAAATATGTAATCAGACTTTTTATTAAGCAAAACTAAGGAAAAACTCATTTTGGAACTTGTAGAAGCATACATAAGCATTCTTCAAACTTTGTATGAGTTTTGTAGAATTTTTACTGTGTATATAGTTCTTTCTGAAATACGCTTTTGCCTTACTTTTCTTGCCATCTGTGAAAACCAACAATTTTCAGTGTACTTGAAACAAAAAGCTCTGAAAGTTATCCTTCTGATCAATCTCTGAAACCAACAGGAAACCTAATCTAGTTTTTAAAATTTCTCATGAGCTCTTCAGACCTACAGCTGTTTCCAGAGGTTGAGGTTTTGCTCTATAGGCTTGACCTCATTTCTTGGCAATATTTATCTGGGTTCAGTTGGGAAGCTATCTAAGCTGAGTTGCCAACCTCTATGTATATGTATGGCTAAAAACCCCATACTTCGTTAGTTTCCTTTAAAGAGGATTATGATAACAATTAAAACATCAGATTATTATTTTGCTCCTTCTATCAATAAAAGATTAAAATGAAGGAGGAAGGAAATGGTTTTTTTATGTTGTCTTGTTTGATGGCTTGATATTTACTTACATATAAAAACCCTCTTGGGAGTAGGAAGAGGTGTTCAGGGATGTGCCAACCTGGCAGGTGGGAAAATGCTGTGAAGCTTAGAATATGGGGTTTTTTTATTTCTCACTTAGAGCTCTCAAACTGTTACTGAAAAACTTAATTTCATACTGACATTTCCATAGGAGAGTTTTTTTCTAATTGCAGTAGGGCACTTAGTGTCATGCTGTGATGTATCTCCTCTTGGATGACTTGGCATCTTGCCTTCACCTTTTTCAGTAGAAAACCATGGTGAGATCCCAGCATGTTCTCTCTCTGTACACTTAACCAATATCTGTGATTATTTAATAAAGCAAATTGTGTTCAGCTGCTATTTGATCTTATAAATTAATATGCTTTGAAAATTATACAGATAACGTGCTGTACCCTCTGTGATTGTCCTGACTCATGCAAATCAGGAATTAATGAAAATTGGCTTGAAGATTGGCAGCTGCAAGATTCCACCCTCAACTCAGACAAATGTTTTGTAATTAATGCAACTAAAATTAACAATTATTCTACATGTTGTAAATAGGATGTTGTGAGTACTTAGCCATATAGTGCTGGAAACTCACTTAAACTGAATAAGTAATTAATTGTGAGGTAATACCTCTGATAGACTGGCACTGCAGATGAGGGCAAACAGGCATTTTATGAATAAATGTGTCATGCTTTGAGGCTGTTGCAAGTCAGTATTTTAGACACAGGACTAACTTTGTATTTTCTTTAACAATCTCTACCAGATTGTGAATTGTAAAAAATACATGTTGACCTTAATCTGAATAAGCCCATCAAAATGGCCAAAAATATCTGTTTGAAATGCACTAAATGTCTTAACACTGCTCACCAGTGAGACGAGTTGAGTTAAATCTTGCAGAATTCTAATTTGCTTTAGGCGATATTTATTGTAACGCTTACTGTGCATGTCTCTTGGCTTGCATAGGAGTCCGCAAGTTTGAAATATGTGTGGATTTTACAGGTAGTATATTTGTTCCTATTCTGTAAACCTCTTTGTCACCACTTTTTAATTCTGTATCCTTCTTCATATCTTGCCCAACAGAACAGATGTGCATATGTTGGCTGCGGTGAATCCCACGTTGATCACAGTACCACTCATTCCCAGGTATGTGTTTTTGCAAAGCACTGAAGGTAGAATTAGAGAACCTTTTATACTCATTTTGGTGAAGTCAGTAACCTTTGTTAGTGTAACTGTTTGGAAGTTTGGTTAGCTGTGATTATTTTTCATCTATAGAAACAGGTCTCACTAATTTAGGAGCATGGGAGCTTATAGTCATTGTACAGCTGTATAATTATTTGTGTATTTTGACATTATTGTACTTCTTAAAAGCACATGGTGAAAGTTAAAGAAAGAACAACAATTTCTGATGATTTTAAAAACACGCAGACAAAAGAATTCTTGCACTACAGGTTTTATGTAGTTCTTTGCTACTTTAGTGTAATTTTTTGGGGGATTGTGGCTGCCTGATGGATAAGGGGAGGGAAGTTGGATTAACAAAGATGGTAGCTGGGCAGGTGTAAGGTAGTGTAAATCACCAGAAACAAGTGTTGTTTTTCTGCATTGTGCTCCCTGTTCCAGTGGCTACAGGTGAAGAACCTGCAAGGGGAGCTGAGCGTATCCTTCCCTGCTATGTCCTTGTTTTGGATCTAGCTTGGTAGGAGCAGTGAAGCGTGAGCGCAGCATGCCAAGTTCTGGCAAGGCTGGACAGCTTGAGTGCATCTGTTTGCATCTTAAATGCATTCTCTGTTCTGTGCACACTTGCCGAAATGAAGCAAATGAGATAGATCATCCTCTCTGAACAACTATACTGGTGACAGAGGGATGGCAGTTTTATTAACGCGTCATTTCAGAATTGCTGAGTTTCCAATTAAATGGAGTCCTTGCCACCAATTTACAGTTCATCTGTCAGAAAATACATGTAAGATTCCACACTAAGCAGTTTGTGGTCCTTGGAAGTACTAAAAAACCTACCCTCCTGCTGGATGTTAAAATGAACAAACAGCATATATACTGGTCTCTTAAAAGAGGTGCACTTTATGACTGCATTTTAACACCACTACTGATATTTTTTTTAAGAAGGTCCTTGAGTGGAGTGCGTGTTTATATAAATCTATATAAATAAATCTATATAAATACATTTTTTTGCCAGCTGTTTAAGCTGAATCGTGGTTCTAAAACCTTTACAATAGATACATAAACGAGCTGCTTGCACTGCAGTTGGGGAACAGATGGTCCTGAATTTCTTGCCTACAGTTTTATACCTCTTGGCTTTCTATGGTAGTTCATTCCTGATTTACATGTTGTTTAGGCAGTGTTGTTTATTTGCCAGGAAAGAGAAAGGAAATGGATAGTTTGCTTGCTGTCACTAACATCCTTGTCTTGATTTTCTTGTTAATTCTAATTTCTGGATAGTAAGACTTCTATCTTTTTTTCTTTGGTAAAAATCTCGATAATTTTACTGAAATGAGAGAACTGAGGCTGACATGAATTGGTTTATTTCTGCTTGCTCCAATTTCCACCAGCAAGGCTACTTGCACTGCAAATAATGATGTTCGTTATGATGACTTCAAGAAAATAAATAGGCTGTTGCTCTGGAGACTTGTAATTATTTATGCAGCATAAGCTGCAGAATAAGGCATGTTCTCGTGATTAAAATTGTCTGAGATAATTTACATAATCTGATATTTATGATGTTTTTTAGTGTGGGAAGGGCTACTTAATGAAATTGTGGCCCACATTATATATTAAAAACATTGTTCTTTTACAAGGCCTTATTAAATGAGGGGAGGAGGAATTCGGGCATTCTACAGCAGTGGTGATATGTTCCTAATTTCTAGCAAATCCCTCATTGCCAATAAACCTGGCTGGTGCTGATGCATAAGGAAGAAATACGGGAAATATTTGGAGGGTGATAGTAACTGTGTACACAATCTTAAAATAAGCAAAGAGGTTAAAAAAAGAAAGGTGAAGATTGGAACTGTAAAAATATTCATCTGTCAAATTTTTATGTTGCTTCACAGCATGCAGCTGTCAACAAGAGAACTGATTGGGTCTAGAACATTTGTTTTGATAGGAGCATTTGTCACTGTAACTGAACTAAAAACCTTGTCTTCTGATTGTTAATTAGCTTGAATTTCTTCCAGCAAACCAGTAGAAACAAACACTGCCCTTGCTGTAGAGGAGACCGTTACAACCAATAGCAGGCAGTCTTGTAAAATTGGTTTGTAGTGAATTGTAACTCCTCTGACCACAGGCTTTCTTGTTATTTCTGTAATTACACAGAGGCATGTTGTATATGGTAGTGGCTTAGGTTTTGGTTGCTGATTTGAGTGACTCATACTAAAAATGAGTGTTGGATAGTTTGTGCTAAACTTGTAGTAATTGAATTGCTGGTTTTTAATATTCTAACATGCATATTTGCTGCATTGTTGAAAGATGTAGAATTTCAGTACTTACGTTCTGCCTTGTGTGTGGCCATATTTAATTATTCCACGTTTCTGAATCACAGTTTTGTTTCATTCTGTTTTAGGAGACAAAACACTGTCTAACTGTCAACTTGACTACCCTTCGTGTCTGGTGTTATGCCTGTAGTAAGGAAGTATTCCTGGATAGGAAATTAGGATCTCATTCTCCACTACCACAATCAAGATTGTCTCACCAAGCACAAGAAAATAGTGTGCAGGTACTTTTTAACCAAATGAAACAAAGGCAGCTATAGCTTGCAGTAAACATTGTGGGTTTTTTCATTTTTTTTTTGAGACTGACTTTTACTTCTTTCTAGCAGATGAACTTTCCGTTAATTTCTATTCTTATAAAATTTCTTTAAGAAGTGTCCTGCTTCTAAGCTTTTTGTGTACTTTGTGCTCCCTATGAATGCCTTCTTCGTCTTGTTGTCAAATTGTTTATAATCTTTGACAAACTGCAAGTACAGAAGCAGCACAGGGTTAAATTGAAGGTTAGGAGATTGAAATAGTTCACCTGTGCTGCCCCCTTCTCTCAGTGCTTGAAGCGTTATTTACAAAACTCATTACAGTAATTGCTGGCTAACTTACAGGGAGGGCTGCCTTAGTGTGTGTTTACAGAAACTCGCCTGAGATACAAATTTGTTCCTAGGTGCACAGTACTCTTGGAGAAATACATGCTAATTGCTAACCTTATTCAGCTGGTAATATAAGGGACTTAAAGCAATTCCTGTACCTTAGTTTATGTTTAGTTTTCAGGTTTGGTAAATGGCTGAAAAGGTGTTGATTAGTGTCATACACACAAACACTCCTGAATAGTTCAGAATTTAACTACTATGCAAGAGCTTAATTAGAAGGCGGTAGAAACTTGGGAGTATTTGATGTACATGTTTTAATTTTGGGTTCAGACTTCTGAATTTCTGTTCTATTGTACTTGTCTTGATCTTCTGAGGAAATGTGTATAACATACAGAAAAATCAGTAGAACTTGAGAGTCTGTCAAGCATTTTGTTTAGTACTTTTATTTATATGTTCACAAAAAGAGTTCATCAGGCAATAAAGATCTGCCTGCCTAATGCTGTGTTTCTCTATTTGTGTATTTTGCTTCCACCACTTTGTCATCCTTAAATGTAGTGAGCCATCTGGTGGCACATCAAAAACAGACACTGACTTTTACGTGATGACTACTTTGTTAGCTTTTTGGTGCTGCTTCGCTGTTATCCAACAGAAGGAAATGCTATAACCTGCTTTGTTTTGATCCTTCAGCTGTTGTCATAAAAGCATGCAATGCTGTCACTGCTAATCTGAAAACAAAATTGTGGGTTTTTTCTTAGAAAACTCTATTAGGGCAGCTGTGCAGTCTCCATGCAGCGAGATTTCAACGTACATGCACATTGTTATCAGTTCATAGATTTGTTGTGAAATTATACGTAAGCTCAATTAAGAGGAAAAATGGATAAATACAATTAAGAATACTTTTTTCTGTTTCTCCTTGCAAGGATTTTAAAATACCTAGTAATCCCACACTGAAGATTCCGCTAGCAGCTGTGTTTGATGACTTAGATATAGAAGTGGAAGAAGATGAGTTAAAGACTAGAGGTAATAAAAGCAAAATCCAGTGCTTTATTGCTCTTTATTGCATGTGTATGTCTCCAAGTTCTCAGCTATATACTAGTTCTCCTCTAAGTGGAGCTGTTCACTATTCTGCTCTAGCTAAAAGCTTTATTGTTAGTTTCACCGTTAATGCAGCAATCATTACTTTCAGAGCAGAGGCTGTGATGATAAATGTAGAGCATCTGTGCAAGCAGCAACAAAAATAAGAAAACATGTTGGAGTGATATTTAGTGTAGCTGCTGTTCTAGCCAGTGTGGTAAAAGTAGTTTCTTGTAAAACCTGTGCTAATATTTTTCTTCTGTCCTAAGTGATTCCTAATTTGAATGCTTTCCTGCATTTTGAGTAACCCTATTCTAAGCCTCTACTATCCTAGTTTGGGGTTTTGTTTTCCCCTTTTCAGTAATGGATTTCATGCACTGCCAAACTTTCTGGTATAAAAGGTTACCTCACCTTAATATTAAACTATTGTGAAGATGAAAATGAGACTGGATAAACCCCAAACAGCAAGGCCTTAATTTCAGCTTTCGTAAGAGAACATTATAATTATTTTTTCTGACAAGTCTCAAATTGGTATTGATAACTTTTAAAACGATATGTGTATTTATTAGTAAATATTTATAACTGCTGTTATCTCAGAAAAATCTGACCAACAGATTGTTAAGCCATTATTTTTGAAATGCCAGTGCATATGTTGAGGCAGTTTGTTTCCCATCCGTGATGATAAAGTAGTTACTCTAATTTATAGATCTCATTTCTCCTTTACTCACCCACTACCAGCTTTTCCTCTAAGTCTGCTGGCATTGGCCAAAAACCCTCCTTTGCCCCTTCTGTCGTCTGGCACAGTCTTTCTGCATACGTCACCAACCCACTAATTTGCCATCTGCCTTAAATAATTGAACCATGTGTTTTATTTATAGTTAGCTTCTCCTACCAATGGGTGTATTTGTGCACATTCTTGTCCTATTTCTGGTTTGGGGGATTTGACTTGTATAGAAGTATTATCCAAGTAGAGTTACATTAAAGTTCCCATTTCCGTTGTTTTGTGTAATCTGACTACTTGCGTGAACTTGAGGCAGAAAAATGAAGTCTTCCTTGAGAGGCTTTTGGTGTTATTAATCATTATGAGCGTAGCATGGCAACAGTTTAACTGAACGGGTAAATTACTAACTTCAAGTAAAACTTAAATATTGATAAACACTTTAAATTAGAATCTGCAGCTGTCATAAACATCAAAAGTTAGTAAGATGAAATATAATCTTCTTGTCTGAAGTGTTTTAATGAACCAAAATCAAAGCACTTGATTACTACTTCATGTTAGTTACTAGAAGGGAAGGAGGAGGAGCAGTTGCTGAGCTCTTGTCTCTGGTGACCAATGATAGGACCTGAAGGAATGGCAGGAAGATGTGCCAGGGAAGGCTTAGGCTGGGCATTAGGAAAAGGTTCTTCACTCAGAGGTTGGTGGAGCACTGGAACAGCTCCCCAGGGAAGCAGTCACAGCCCAAGCCTGACAATATTCCAGAAGCATTTGGACAATGCCCTCAGGCATCTGGTGTGAATGTTGGGGCTGCCCTATGCAGGGACAGGAGTTGGACTTGATGGTCCTTGTGGATACTGTCCAGTTCAGGACATTGTATGATTCTATTCCTTTAGGAATCCTGTGTTCCTTTTAGTTATTATTCTGCATTGCAGTTGGCGTCAGAAGTGTTACACAACTAGCCCATATTTTCTAGGAAGTTTTTTCCTTAACATGTTGTGTCTTGGACTTAACAGACTTGATGAATATTCGTTCTGTTTTTCAGGTCTAACAGGATTAAAAAATATTGGAAACACTTGTTACATGAATGCAGCTTTACAAGCCCTTTCCAACTGGTAAGGAAAATGGTTGTAAATGCATTTTGTGTTTGTTTATATATGCATTTTCTCAAGATAGACCTAAGGATTTTAAAGGGCTGTGCTAACATGGAATATGATGAGTACTTGTTAAATCTCAGTCTTATCTACTACAAACAGTTCTGTCACTGATAGGGGAAAAAAAGTGTTATGGTAAATGGGCTACTGAACTTTTTCCCTCTTTCATTTTAATTCCTTGCTGTCCTAAATAAAAATACATGCAGTGCTAGAAATCAGAAGAAAAGTTGATAAAAGCTATGAAATTTGTAGGTTGTGGTTTTGGTTTTATTTTTTCTGCTACAGGAAAAAAAAATTCAAAGGGAATGTATAAGAATAAACCCTAGTTAAAAAACCCCAAACTTTAAGATCAAAAAATCCAAATTCAGTCCTTACAAACAATGCATCTGGGACATGCTAAATCTTCCTAGGAATGACTAGAATACAAAATCTTCTCATCCCATGGGGATACCAGACAAGTTCATGAAGGAGAAGGGTACAAAAACTGAAGAGATGTAACGATTATCCAACTCTGAAGTTTCTTGCACTCAAAATTATTAGGCAAGGACGGCATATATTGTATACGCTTACTCTATGTGTCTGGTTTGGGCTGCAGTTCAAGACAGGATACAGTTCTAAGCAGACCTCACTGAGATCTCTTGTTGAGTTAGAGGACAGCTAAAGCAAATCTCTCTACAAGGTTAAGAAGTGGAAAAGGCATCTAATCATGATAAAATGATTCTATTGAGAAATTCCACATTTTGCAAGTATGGGATTATCTCCTTTCTTGGATAAAAACAAGTCCACTTTGTATGAGGAACCGTGACTTTGGTTCCCATTTTGAAGGGGGAGAAGTGAGAGATCGTGTGAGCTGGCAACACTGCAAGAAGTAAACACATAAATAATCATTTAATTCAAATTAACCCACAAACATCATGTGGCACTACTGGATTCTAGAGGAAAGATTTGTTTCAGGTGCTGTTTGTGGCCTAGGCTTACAGTGATTGTTGTTCTAGTGGTGCAGGTGTACTTCTGTGCTGACTAGTAGGAATTGCCTTGAATTTGAATCCTGTTAGACAATTCTGGTGCTTTAACAAATGTCAGAATATGTTTGGGGAGCAGCGGTGTTGTACTGCTGAAGTTGTCGTACGAGGAAATGTTTGGTTGCAGCATTTGAGTATGTAAGAAGTGGAATTATTCAATTACATAATAATAAATAAACTTGTGTGATATGCAGATTTCTTCTTATATTTTAACAACCTGAAAAAAATAACTGTTTTCTTCTCTTTGATTTAAAGCCCACCTTTGACGCACTTTTTTCTTGACTGTGGAGGCTTAGCCCGAACAGATAAGAAACCGGCGATTTGTAAAAGTTACCTCAAGCTGATGACAGAACTCTGGCACAAAAGCAGGTATTGCATCATTTTGGTGGTGAAATGATTAGAAATAAACTCCGGAGTAATGAAGGATGCGTGAATCTGTCCTGGGTTTTTAATTTTTGTTATCTGTACGTCACAGAATTGCCCTTATAAATTAAGGAAAGACTGACTTGCAAGATTTAAACGCTCCTTATAACCTGTTCTTTTCCATATCTACCAAAGATAGGAAAATAATTGATGTAAATTGTAGTAAGGAAGTTGTGACAAGAAAGAGATGATAAACACTATACCAAGTAGCGTTAAGCTTTTAAAAAGAAGTTAATATCTGCCAGAAATACATCTAAAATGTTTAACTGCTTCATCCTCTCTGTGATTTTTATTCTGTATTGATGTTTTATAATTTCCTCTTATTTCCTTATATGGAATTTCTGTTAGCTCTATGAGAATACTTCAAAATATACATACAAAGGTAAATAGTAACTGTGCGTAATGGCGTAATGCCAAAGGATGTCTGATTTGTCATCTGTTGTCTGATGAGAATTGTGGCATAAAAGTCCTGATGCAGTCTCCATTTCTGTTGGATGACAGATTTTAAGAAAATTGTGTTGTTAATTCTTCAATACCAATATTATTTAGTTAAGATTAATATTATTGGTGTGAGGCATGTAATAGTTCAGTTGCAGATGAAATCATGATCCCAGTAGAGATAGAAAATTCCACTTACATGCTTGGGTTTTAATGTATGTTTATATATTTTAAAGCTTTTTTTTCTTTTATTTCTAGGCCAGGTTCTGTTGTTCCTACTGGTTTATTTCAAGGAATTAAAACTGTTAATCCAACATTTCGAGGCTATTCTCAACAGGTAAAACTTTCTGATGTCTTTTAAATATGCCTGAGCTATAAAATCATGTCTTAATTTTAAATCTAATGCTTAAGTTGTTATGCTCCCTGTAGCTGTTTCAAGAAAATGTAACAAACTTTAGTTTATATGCTTCAAACTTAGATCATCTAAAAATGAACCATGAACAGTTAAGTCAGGTTTTCTGTTTGTTTTTTATCAAATTCTTTAAAAGCCTTCAACTTTTGAGACTATCTCCTTTTCCCAGAGAAATTGAAATAATATATATGTAAAACTTTCCCTTTTTGTGAAATAGCATGGTTAACATTTGAGCAGTCCCAGGAAACAGAATAAAGGTTGTTCAAAAAGTAAAAAGAATATAGTAGATTTTTTTAATATTCATATACCAGTTGTTTGGGTTTTTTTAAAAAAAAGTACACAGTATCCAATTTTCATTTCCCTTCAGAAAAAAAGTGCTGCTGTGTATTTCGTGAGCAGTATTTTGGGAACTAGGAGTTGGTAACTTGTTCTGGAGGCATGGATTATCGTATATATATATATATAAGGTATAATATAGGTATTCTTCAGTTAGTCCTTCATACAGCATCTCACTGCATTCCTACAGTTTGCAGTGCTTTATTTAAAAGCTTTTGGGCTAGAAGGAAAAATTAAACCCTCTCATTAGAAAAGCTTACGAATATCTTCCAGGAATCTTTTGTTATCCAGAGGAATTTTGCTGTTTCGGTTAGTGTGTTCTGTTTCTGTGGAGTGGTGGACTAGAACATGTTTTAATGTTTGAATGCTGCATGGTGCTGTAATGTAGATGTTTAAATAATAATCTCAATTTTTTTTCTTCTTGTGAATTTCGTAATAGCAACATGAATTTCTGGAAAAGTAGAAAATTAATCCTGATAACCCAAAAGAAACTGTATGCAAACTTGGTTCTCGTAGCTTTGAATGCTGAGGAGAATGTTTCCATGCAGAGCAACACTTAATGAGAACCATTTTTAGGTTCTGCCTGGATCACACTTCCATTGCCTGTTTAGTAGGTTTCATGGCAACAGTTAAAACAAAGCAGGTCTTTTATGGCCAATATTCTCGTGCTGGCCTGCCTCGCAAGTTGGGCAGCCATGTCCAGTATTCGAGGAGAAAAAGGAATTCTTTTCCTCAGTGAAGAACGTTCGTCAATTAATCTCTATCTCAAGGTTTGAGTCGTCTTTCTCTTTGAGTAAAAGGTTTTCTAGTAAATAGGCATACCAGGGTTTTTTTTCATTACACAAACCCAAAACTTAAATTTGACAGTTGTATTTTTTAAGAAAAAAGAATGTTTTCTAGTTAACAGTTGTGAGCTTAGTAAGTAAGTGCTATGATGGGTCAGAATGTTGAGCAGCAGAAGTTATTTTTTCAAACAACGAAAAGGCAAATAGAAGCAGTAGCAGTTGCCAAGAAGAGGTGATTGTTTTTCCCCACACTTGCTTTATTAGATACTCTCTGTTGCCAGGAACCAAGCTGCTGCACAGGTTGTTGAAACTTGGTGGCTTTTAAGGTCTTTCAGAACACGGATTACACTTGTTGTAATGCTTGACAGTTCTTTGTGGAAACATTGATAGTTGAGGAATCTTGTCCAGGCTTGAGAAGAATTAAGATCTTGTTGACATTGTGATGCAATTGGAAAGACGGGCTAAGAACATCATAACACTTTATTAGAAAAGTAAAATCACAGAATGTCCAGAGCTTCAAGGGACCCACAAGGATCAAGTCCAGCTCCTGACCCTGTGCAGGACAACAACAACATTCACACTGTGAATGTCTGTGGCTTTGTCTGAATGCTTCTTGAATATTGTCAGGCTTCGTACCGGGACTGCTGTTCCAGTGCTCCACCACCCTCTGGGTGAAGAGCCTTTTCCTAATGTCCAACCTAAACCTCCCCGGCACAAGTGCTTCCATGCCTAGTGAAAGCAAGGCTCTGATTGCTTTGCTGAAGATGCTGCATAAGGTTTTAAAAAACTGTCCCAAAAACATTCCATTATCAGCCAAGCTGGAGCCTGATCGTGCTGTTGGAAGTTTCTTGAGTTACATTTCTCATTCGTGTAAGCTATGGCAGTGTTTTTGTTGAAGTTGTGGAAATAATCTTTTTGGGAATTGAAGTGTTATGGAGAAAAATTGTGTGATAGGATTACTTGTGGCATGCAAGTAATAGATGCAGGAAACAAATGTAGTATCATAGAATGGTTTCAGTTGGAAGAAACCTTAAAGATTATTCAGTTCAGTCCCCCCTGCCATGGACTTCCCACTGGATCAGGTGCTCAGAGCCTGCGTGGACTGGAAATTAAATGTCTTTTGAACGTTAGACCTGGGACAGAACAATTTATCTTACTCTTCTTTAACAGCCAGCGGTAGCTTTTGGTTTAGTGATTTGTATATTTTCCTGATAGGATGTTAATATGTTCCAAATAAAATGGAGTAATATTGTAAGACTTGTTTAAAATTCTAGGATGCACAAGAATTTTTGCGTTGTCTAATGGATTTGCTTCATGAAGAACTTAAAGAGCCAGTTGTAGAACTGGAAGATGCCCAGCCGATGAGTGTTGAAGAGAGTATGGAAGAAGACAAGAGCCAATCGGATGTAGGCTTTCAGCCCTGTGAGTCCTGTGGTACCTGCGATAAAACAGAAAACGATGCTATTTTCAAACCAGTCTTAGAAGATCCTGCAGAGACAACAATGTTAATTCAGGATGATGATAACAACTCAATCACATCCAAAGATTGGCAGAAAGAAAAAACATCAAACAACAAGCTTAAACGAGCAAATTCTATAGAAGACTTGGAAAAAGACACAAATGCTGCTTTAGAGACCACTGAATTTTTAAACAATCAAGGAACTGTCAAAGTACAGATACACAGCAGATTCTCAGGTAATGAATTACTGATGTGCATTTGAAATAGATTCTTAGCCAGGATCTGTGTGAGTGGAAGTGCATTGTAGAATGCACTAGAGAGGCATGGGTCAAGTGGTTTTACTTGTAAATGATGCACCTTCTTAATTTAGTTTTTCAGCTTGTATTCTGAATTCAGTTTGCATTCCCTTGAAAAGCTGAAGATTTGTGTCGGGTAGGGTTTCAAGTAACTCAGAAGAGTAGGGTTATTTGATTTTGTTCTGTATATGAATTGAAATGGTGCTTTGTTGCTCTAAGTCCAGTGACCTGATAGTGTATTTAAATAAATGCTGTAACTGTAGGATATGTTCATTCTGCAGTACATTTTTGGTAGCATTTATCAAATAACGCAAATATTAATTGCAGAGTACATCAGTGATGTCCACATGAACGATATATCTGCAGCCCAAACCCCATCAGCAAATGAAGGGATGAACACACGCTTATCAAACAGTCCTCCAAAATCATACGCATCGTGCTCTTCACTGGCATCAGTCCACAAAAAAGGTACAGGCCCTTTATTTTCTCCCTCCTGGTACTGAGTTGCTCTGTATCGTAGTTGTCACTTTGTTGTTTCTCATGTCTTGAGTAGAAATGCAGTGGTGTTCGTAGGGGTTTTTTATACCCTACCCCCAGTCAGGGGAGAGAGCATTATGTTAACTGGGCATATAATGAGACTCCCTTTACTTCTTGTAGAACTTATTAATCTTTTGAAACACGAATACTGTTTGCCTCTGATTTGGGAGGATTGTACAATATTTTTTTAGCCAACTTTTAATTACAGTGGTTTGGAGAGAGGTAGAACATGAGTGAAGTTGGTACCCGCAGAAGGGTAATGCTTTTTGGAGAACGTGCGCATTGTTCTTCAGCAGAAGTTCAGTAAATCAGCATTTGACTTCATTTAGTTTTAAGGAACCATGGTCTGTACTGTAGATAGACCTGTAAATGCAAGCTGTTTTCTCGTTGTTGGTGTCTTTGCAGTGTGGTCCATCACATGCTAAAATGTATTTATCAGCATCCAGGATGCTTAGACTTTTATTGCCTTTAGATAAAAGTTAGTGCAGCTTGAAGGCACAGGGTACAATATATGATAGAGTTTTTCTTTCCCTTGCATGTGTAATGGTAGAACTATGTGAGTAAAAGCTGATCCTTTGGAATGTTCTTTTAAAGCCAGTATTAAACCAAACCAAGCCAAACCAAAAAACTGCCATAACTTTAATACTGTGATCCTCTCATCACTCTCTGCAACTACCTGGCAGGAGGCTGTAGCAAGGCAGATGCTGGTCTCTTCTCCCAAATAAGAAGCGATAGGAGGAGAGGAAATGGCCTTAAGTTGTGCTAGGGGAGGTTTAGACTGGATATTAGGAAAAATTTCATCGCCAGAGTGTGTCAAGAATTGAAACAGGCTGCTGAAGGAAGTGGTTGAGTCACCATCCCTGGAGGTATTTAAAAGACATGTGGATGTGGTGCTTTTATGGTTGGACTCAATGATCTTAAAGTTCTTTTCCAGACTAAGTGATTCTATGAATCTGTGGTTCTTTTCCATTTCTCCCTTGCTGAAAACACATGGTGCCTGTTGGGTGCCACAGTTTTCAGATACCCCAGCTTCTCAGTGTCTTCCCTCTCTACCTGCTGTTTGTTAGTGTAGATGAATACAGCGCATCCTCCACATCACTGACAAATGAAGTCTTTGGTACCATCTTAAGCAGTTAAAGTGTCAAAATAAGTGATTGAAAGCAATCTCAGAGAATTCTCAGCAAAAGGCTGTATGAAGCAGTTGATGTCCATGATAAATAAAATATATCTGGTGCACTGTGGAAAAGAGGGTTTTTCAGATTACTTCTAAGGGCTGTTCTTTCTGCTGGATATACTTTTGAATTTAGAATTTTCTATTATTCTAGACATATATCTAGGTAGGGGATGGTACAGAGACAATATATAATACTGCAGTAAAGAGACAAGACTACTTGCTTACGGGAAAACTCTGTATGTACAAAGGAGCCCTGGGAGTCTGTGTTCTGTGTGAAAGGTTTCTTGGAGTAATTCAGTTTGCTTTTCACTGTAATTATTTCCATGTTTTGCTGCCTATCCTGTTACTGGCTGTCAGTATTTTGGCAGACTTTGCCTTTGACTCCTACAAGACTTTGGAGTGGTCCCTTGGGTGATGTACTAACTCCAGAAGAGGTTTTGTGGTCTCTGTTTTCACCTACAGTTCCAGTAATTTGTAGAGCCCAAGAGACTGCTCTGGCATGTTCACATATTAAGTAGTGGATTTGAGAAGGGAGCACATGCTGGCTTGGAATTTTACTTTAATTTTCTTTAATAAGCTGCTAACAGGCTGGCCTCAAGTAGTAAATTTAGTCTACTTCAACCCCCTATCATCAGTGTTGTGATACAAGAAGCTTGTGCATGAGCTGTTTAGACCAGCGTGGTTAGAACTTCCTGGAAAGATGTGACCAAATTAAATGTCAAAAAAAATGTGCCTTTTTAAGTTTATAACTTGGGAGATTCCTGCTATGATTGATGACTCTCATAGCAGATGTAGATTTCAAGACTGGCTGTTTGAGTTTTACTTAAACAGAGGTAAAATTTTCTGGTGTTTGTCCTTGATAAATAGCTTGGGGAACCTATGTGAATTGCTTGGTCGTTAGTGATTTGGTTGTGTAATTTCTAAGAACTATTTAGTAAATAGAAAACAAGGCTTGGCTCATAATTTAATCCTAAATATGTGTGATCTCTAATTATACTACGCAGTGTTGAAGAGGATCAGAATCCTCTGTATTTTTGCTGACTTCGAGCGTTTTATTTTTGTCACTACAGTTTCAACTGTATCATCACCAAAAAGGAAGAAGCGCAAGAAGTACAGGAGTGTCATCTCTGATATATTTGATGGGACTATAATAAGCTCAGTACAGTGCTTGACTTGTGATCGGGTGAGTAAGGAAGGGAAAGTCTAGCTCTTAACATGGTTTTTTCCCAGTACAGAGACTAAAGGTTTTATGAATAGTCATTCTCTGGTAACGTTACTCCTTTGTGGCATATTTCCTCAGAAGCTTAGGTTGTTTCATATTCACTCAGACAGCAATAGCAGCTACCACGGGCACTTTGTGTTTAGATTGGCTCGCTTGCATTGAGCTGGAGATCACTTGGAGCTGAAAAATAACATTTTGAGAATTGGCTTACAGTAAGGATAGAGAGAGGCTTGCTCTTCACCTCCACTTAGGTATGATTAGTTTCTAGTAATGTTCTAAATATCCTAAAGCAAACCTGCTGCTACTGTGAGTTTTCAGGTACATTATGTTACAAAGAAAAGGTCCAATCAAATTGCTGTAACAGTTTTAACAGATAGATTGAGGCCAAGAAAATTCATGTCTTTCAAGAAATCCAGGGAGAGGCACTTACCTTTACAGATTCAATGAGTCATTCCTTAACTGCTTTCTGAAGTTGCCCACTGCTGCGAGATACGATGTGGTATAGGAAGAGTTATTTTTTTTCTGCACTGTTTGCTCATATAATTACTTAGAACAACATGTGTGATAATATTTAAAAAAGTCAATTCTCTAAACTGTAATTCCAAGGCAATAATACCAAATACTGGATACCCAAGTCTTTGCATTGAGTACAAGTTTCTCAATGTAAAATTTGAACCTGACCCTTATGCAGTTGCATGCCCTTACTGCTTCCCTTGCTTTAGATCTAAGAATACTGAGACCTCAGGGTAAATTGGAGAGCAAGTTAAAAAAAAAAAAAACAAATAGGAAACTTTAAATTTTGCTTGATGTTTTACTCTGACTGTGGGGTTGCTAAATCCAGCATGGGAGAAACTAAATACACAGCTGGGTCTCTTTTGCAGCAGGTCCAGTTACGTCAGGTCATGATAATGCCAAAGTAAAATACAGTCAAAACAATGGGCTGATGCTTTCTGCAATGGGTTTGTGTAACAGGAGCCTGAGGCAAAAACCGGTGTTTGTGTTACCAGTAGGAAGACAAATACTAAATAATTACTTTAAAAGTTTGTGATAACAATGTATAAGTTTACTCCAAAATGTTTGTTGTTTTTTTTTTCCCTTCCTCTTGTATCTACTTATTTATAATTAATTTGCTACGTAGTGGAATTTACAACTCTACAATGACTTAGTAGTTACTGGTAAACTTTACCTAATTCACTTTATGTAGAAACTTACTGTTTCTCTTCAAGCTTAATCCTCTTTTGTTTCATTTGTTCTCTTCTTTAGCTGTCTGTAACCCTGGAGACCTTTCAGGATCTGTCCTTGCCTATTCCGGGCAAGGAAGATCTTGCTAAACTCCATTCCGCGAGCCATCAGACATCTCTAGTCAAGGCAGGGTCATGCGGAGAAGCGTATGCCCCGCAGGGATGGATAGCTTTTTTCATGGAATATTTCAAAAGGTAAGTAGTATTTACCTTGTTTTATTTATTGATCTATTTTGAAATTCCTGTTTCTGCTCTTCTGGCAGAACATTTGTTGGTTTTCTTTCTTTTCTGTCAATGATGTTTCAGGTTTGTTGTCTCATGTGTTCCTAGCTGGTTTTGGGGTCCAGTTGTAACCTTACAAGATTGTCTTGCTGCCTTTTTCGCCAGAGATGAGCTCAAGGGTAAGAGGTTAATTACATGAACATGTTTCTTCTTTTTTTCCTCCTATCGCAATAAGATGATTAATGTCTTCTTAGCTTCACTCAATTAAGCAAAAGCCACCTGCTAGACTATAACATAGTCATTCCTTGCTCTTATGGGAACATTTATTTCAAAAAGGTAAGCTCACTTAACTGAATATATGAGTAAGAAATGCCCATTAAAGCTAATTTAGAAATTGAAGTAAATCAGAATTTGGTTTAATGAGATCATATCGACTTAAAGTTCATAAAAATTTCAAAACTGACTTCATTAATACTCATTCTCATAACTTTAATTTGGATTTAGTAAATTATTTCCCTTATAAATTACATAGCGTTGTCTCTTCAGATTATGCTGTACTGCTTCACAGCTGAAAGCATAAAACCTAAGAAATCTTTCTATTTATTTGCTCTGTCAACACTCTTAGACCTGTTAAGTATTGAATGCAACCTAGAGACAAATTCCCTTGCAACTCTTATATCTCAAATGTGTCCTCTTGAATGAGAAGTATTTGGATTTAGAGAATAATGGCTATTTTTCTTTTCCCTGATACTTGCAGGTGATAACATGTACAGCTGTGGAAGGTGTAAAAAGTAAGCTGGCTTTTGCCTTTGGTTGTTTTAATGGTCTTAATTTGAGTGCTTTAATGCTTCTGTTAGTCAAGAGACTTATTTCTGTTGGGTGTGTTGGGCTACTGTTAATCCTTTGATACTCTCTTGTGTTCTGGCTGTCAGAAACTTAATATTACAAAGGTACAGGAGTCAGGAAGCACTGACTCACTGTACCATATTGCAGAAGTAGTGTGCTCAATTCTTCATGTTCCTCACAATTTCAGACCTTTCTAAATTGTTCTTGATTGATAAAATAAAAGCTTTTAGTGCTTTTTACTGGCAAGTTTTCATTTTTATGCAGAGGGTCACTTCATTGTGTTAAAAAAAAAATAAATATGCTATGGCTTTAAATACTAAAGAACTGAGAAACAGAAGTGGTCTGAATACTGCCTAAAGCTCTTTATGGAAAGGGAGTGTTATTCCTTGTTATGTAACTGGTGATCTGCTGTAGGTATTTCTTAAATAATCTTAGCTGGTTTTTTTTTCCTCTTTTGCTGAATAATCAGCTTTTGTGAAGCTTCAAGTTCTTTTATGTTAAGTGCTTGCTGCTTTGAATTTTTCAGCTGTACAGATTGTTTTTTCTTCTGAAGCAACATTGTGTTGTTTTGGCTACTCCATGTCTAGTCTACATTCCATAAATATTTTGGGTTTGATAATGTAATGTTCAGCTTAGACTTTTGCTGATCTAGCACAGTGATCTAAAACCTTTTCAGAAATAAGTATTGGTTGATTTTTTTGTTTGTTTGTTTTTATTTTTCTTTTGCTTAGGTTAAGAAATGGAGTGAAATTCTGCAAAGTGCAAAAATTTCCTGAGGTACTGTTACTACATGCACTTTAAAGCACTTTTTCTGCATGATTAGGAATGTGGTAAGACTAATGAGTCACATGGAGTAAATTGTGTTTATCATGTTATATGATGAAAGCTATCTTCATATTGACATTTGTTTTAAAAATGTGAGCAACGTCTGATTATTTGCCCTGTAAGAAAGTGAACTTTGTACACGAAAAGTAAAGTAGGAGAATGGAGTTTTTCCCTGTTGTTACTGTAAGGTTGCGGGACTTATTTATACTGTAGATCATAGAATTAAAACCACAACCAGACTGGAAATCTTTTCTGTAAGTAATGTTTGTAACTTTGTTTTAAACGTAATCCAGTCTTTCCACATTTCAAAACATGAGTTGATGGCTGTGTTAATGTCCCTTGTGACAAGACTGTGCAGTAGGTGCACTGAGGAAGAGAAAAGGTATGTTCATTGCTGAGTCAGTGTCATGAACTGCTCACGACTGTTTTTTTTTTTTTATACTGTCAGTAAGAAGTGTCTTTGATAATCACAAATTCATTTCCAAATCTTTGAGCCATGATTGATTTAAAACAAGAAATCTGTGGAGCATAGATCTTGTGATAGTTGCCTTGGGCCATAGGGAAAGTGATCCTTGTGGGATGACAAAAGGAAGAGATGGCATGTGCAGTGTAGTTATTAAACATCAAACAGTAGCATGCGTAGCTCTTCAGTGAATGTGTTGATCCTTCTTACAGATATTGTGCATTCATCTCAAAAGATTTAGACATGAACTTATGTTTTCCACAAAAATTGGGACCCATGTGTCCTTCCCTTTGGAAGGCCTCGATCTTCAACCTTTCCTTGCAAAGGACAGTCCAGCTCAAATAGTGACTTATGATCTCCTGTCTGTCATCTGCCATCACGGAACTGCCAGCAGTAAGTATGAGGCTCACTGGTTTGGCTTTGCACTTGATATTCACATCAGCACTCCTGTTTAAGGATGATATCTATATACTGAAGGGTAAATAGATGAGCAGTGGTAATTATAATGTGAAAGATAAATGCTGTGATTTCTGCCTTTAACTGTAAGATGTCTTGTCCTTAAAAGACTTGACGCATCTTTAAATTGTATAGTGTACTTAAATAAAATTGCAGATGGAAAAGGTTTAACAGGTCCTGGAATATTAAGTAAAAAAAATCCTATATGCATTATTGAAAGCGAACAGTATAAAGGTACAACAATGTTCTGTGCCAGCAAATGCCCAGTTGATCAGCTGTTCTGCACAGCTGTTGTTTGTCTTGTGTTTTGTGTGCTTTGTATACCTTACTGTTCTGGAAAGAGTTCACAAGGCACCACAAAGATGCCAGTAATGGGTTTTAAACAATATTCTCTTGGATCATCAGTTCCAATTAACCCTAAACCAGGCAGTTACTGCCTACATGGATAGTGATAAGGAGCCGAATAAACATCTTAATGCTGTTTGTCAGGCTTGTTCCTGCCCAAGTGCTTTCAGATTTGGAAAATAGGAGAAAGTTAAAATTTGAAGCCAGGAACTTTATAGAATTTTATAGAAGTTACCCACCTCTTCCTACTCCCCATGCCAAACCTGAAGTATTCAGTGCTTAGATGAAGGTGTTTCCATATTTTGTGGATGCTTCTCCACATTCTCTTTAGTGCTTGCTGAATGATGCTTTTTGTAATCAGTAAATATTTGATTATTTAATTATTGATGGTGGAACATTTATTTTAAAATAATAATAACTTAAAATACATTGTGAGTAGTCTTCAAAACACAGTTAAATATGGTCTTGATATCCTGTAGCTGTTACGCATCTGTGTTAATTGCTTTTCTAAAGCATGCAAAGATTTGAAAAGAGTTCATTGTGGAAATTGATAAGGGTAAATTGTTCAGACAGTCTTTAAATATCCACAAGCTGTTTGAAGGGTTCAAGAATATGCTGAAAGTGGTGTCCGATTTCCACTAGCTGCTAGGAATTCAGAACAAAAAGCTAATCCTGAGTTGGAGAGAAGTCAGTGATGTAATGTTTCTTCCATTTAAGACTTGCTTTTTCTGGACTTACTTTGTTGTGCAGTACATGAAAAGAAGTAAAATGAGCAGCTCTGGACACCTCTTAATAACTTGCTACTAATATTCTAGGTGGACACTATATAGCTTATTGTCGCAACAACTTAAATAATTTGTGGTATGAATTTGATGACCAGAGTGTCACAGAAGTATCAGAATCCACAGTGCAAAATGCAGAAGCGTATGTTCTCTTCTACAGGTAAGAAATTAAAAATACCACCTTTTGTGTGATGCAGAGTAAAGTTTCAGGGCAGAGTTTTGGAGGGTGGAATGAATGGTCCAAACCTGCGTTTGGAGAAGAGGGTTTCTATTCAATCTAAAAACAAGAGAATGGAAGTGTTTCCAGTTGCAGAGCAGCAACAGCCTCATTGAGGAAAGTAGGGGAATTACCCGATCCACTGGCTGTTCAGCTGCACTTCTGAAGGCGAGTAAGGAACATCTGCGCAAGGATGCTTGCAGAGCTTTTGCTGGAAAGATGTCTAGAAGAAACGGGCAGGTGGCCAGAGCCTCACCACCTTCTTTTGTATCATTAGTCATCACCTCTGGAGAACGGTCTGCTGTTGCTCCCCAACTCTTTACTGTCTCAGTCTGGTAGGTTAAAAAGGAACTGTCAGGGGTCTTTGAGTTGTTGAACTTTTCTTGTCAGCATGGTAACACCTGTGCCGTGGCTTGTCAGAACTAGGGACAAGCATAGATTTAACAGAGCAAGTAGCCTTTGCTGCCCTTCCTGCGCTGTATGATCTGTACTGACTCTGGTGACACGCTGTTCTGTAACGTGACAGTTCAGGTTCCTGTTGCACGTTTAGGTGGTGCCTCTGTGCAAAAGAGGTGCAAGTTCTTTCACATGTTATTTCGTATGAGTAGTAGAGATGGCCCAGGTAATTTACTTGAAAGTACAGTTTTCCCCCAGTATATTATCTGTACCGTGCACAGGGTTTACATTTGTGTAATGCTTTCTATTTTGGTGACAGAAAGACCAGTGAGGAAGCACAGAGGGAGAGACGGAGAATATCGAGTCTACTGAATATGATGGAACCGAGTCTTCTGCAATTCTATGTTTCCAGACAGTGGTTAAATAAATTCAAGACTTTTGCAGAGCCAGGACCAATTTCAAATAATGACTTTCTCTGTACGCATGGAGGTGAGATTGTAACCGAGTATCATATAAAAACAATGTCTGTTGACTTGGAGCTATACAGGGAGGCACGTTTATTTTAAAAGGAATTTGAAGTTCATAATATAACTTCCTTAACTTCTTAGTTAAATGAAAACTATAACTTCTAAGTAAGTAATTTCTCTCATTTAAGTAGCTGACTGGTTGGAAATGATACTGTGTGACATTCTTTATTTTTTTTCCTCTCCTCTGCACGTCTGATTTTGCTTATAATCTTTCTTGATTCTGAGAGGAGCAGCTTGGCTTATCTGCTTGCTTCCTAAACGTGGATATTCCCATTTCTAAAAATCCTGTGGCTTTATCATCTTCCTTATTACTTCGGTCATGCAGAGTTATCCAGTGCATGGCAGTGTGCCAATGGAGTAGTAGTTGTGTATATTTTGTCTAGGAGCATAAAAATATTATGCTTTGCTCTAAATGTTAATAAAAATGAGAATTACTTAAGCGAAACATATTTGGGAAAATATCCATATTTGAGTGCTAATATTCCAAGAAATTGTTACTATGTGGTGTTTTTATACCTGTTGTCTCATAAAAAATTGTTGCTGAGCCAAACTTCTAGCATAGGAATATCACGCCCCTGTAGTAATTTGCAGTGTGTGTATGTGTGAGCCCTTGTGGCTGTGGCTTTCCCTCTGCAGGGTTGTAGCAGAGGGTTCTTGTACAAGTCCCCATGCTACTAATTTTCCTTACTCAAAGTAATCCCTGCATAGCACGTTGCTGCTTACTCCATACTTCAGCTCAGCGCTTTGAATTCTGCAGGCCCCTCTATTTCTGCCTCCCTCAAAATTTTGCTATTTTCAAACATTCATGTCGTTTAAAGTACCTGAAAAGGTCTACAGCAAATAAGTGAATTTTGAATAGACAGTTTGCTAATGTCTTTACATGTATAAACAAAGTTTTTAATCACTCTTTAATATTTTAATTGTATACCTTTAAGAAGCATTTTGCAACCAGTATCTAAAAAGGATGCTAGCACTTTAATCTCTCGTGTAGTTTGCTTCTGCTTTTTATAAACTTTTCAGCCTCGTAAAAGACTAAAATTATAGTGGTCTCTTTAAATACAGTATTAGATTAGACTGTGATAAAATTTGTTTCAGACGATTTCTGTGAATTCATTGAAAGGCTGTATAAAGACCTCTAACATAGGTTGTTCCTCCCCTTACAATAAAATCCACAAGGATTCTGTTGTCATTGCTTGTGCAGGTGTTCCTCCACACAAAGCTAACTTCATAGAGGACCTGGTTGTAATGCTACCTCAAAATATATGGGATAATCTGTACAGCAGGTAAGTTTTATACTGGAATTGGAAAAAATCCACTGATATGATTTGAGAGCAAATATATCCCAAGTAGCAATATCAGACTTTAGAATTACTGGCTCAGAAAAATGTGTTTTCTAGGCACAAAGCTAAGCAAAGGGATTGCAAACAGCTGATTTGTGTACTTTGCTTTTGCAAAGTAATGTTAAAAGCCTACGTAATGTAGTGTTACTGGGTTTATACTTGAGTATTAAACCAATAAACATGTATGGTTTTTACAGAATGAGACAAAGTAGGTCAGCAAAAGTATGCTTTGCAAGAGGTGGTTTGAAAGAACTGTCTGTATCAGTTTCCTGTTCCCTTGTTGGCTGGAGGCAGCTTTTCTTTTATGTTGGCCTGGAATCCAGCTGCCAGTACTGCTTTGAAATAACTTGTATGTAAGCCTTCTGTATAACTACTCCATGCTATTTAATGTAGGTCTGGTTTAAGTGCTTGCGTGTAAGGGAGGAATTCTTAGGTGATGTGTCTCCTTTTAGAGTAAAAAAAAGGCTGCAGGAGAGTTTTGCTGATGTCCTTAAGGACTCTGTATTGCACTTGCCTTAAATATTGTTAGCTGTTAATTTCCTGCCCCCTAAGCACTATAGCTGAGTTGTTTTAATGTTTCAATGGAAACAAGTGGAAAGTGGAAACAATGTTATTTCCTGCTTGTTTCCACTTGCCTAGATATACTGAACTTTTCTTCCAGCCGACAAAGGCATTATCTGTGTTTTTTGTGTGCAGGATTATTTGTTAAATCTGAGGACTTAAAACATTTTCCTTCATTAATTTCCCTGTTCTAGAAGCTTTTTAAACAAGATGTCAAACTTCAGTCATTGGATAGAAAGGTGGAAATCCCAGGGATGATTGGGTTCTCCAGATTTCACAAGTAATCCCTCGGTAGAAGAGAAATTTGAATTGTTATTGCTAAATATTTGTCTGTTCTTCCTGACTGGTGCAAGCAGCCCTCAACACAGAGTAGCTCTGAAGTGACTACGTTTTGCTTTTTGTCTTGCTGTTATCTGGGAATTAAGGGAGTACTGTGGCTGCAGTGGGTGAGAATTTAGGACGAGGAAACCAAGTATAGCGGAAGCCAAGTTTAACTAAGATAGTATTAAAGGAGCTACTCATCTAGGATGCCAATTGCCAATCCATGTCCCAAACACGTTTATCTTGCTGCTTACATGGCACCGCTTATGTTCAATTCCAAATTCTTTGTGGTCAGAGTTGCTTTGAGATTATATAATATAATCTGTATTCGAACTATTTTGGTGAAAAATTTGCAAGCTAAAGACAAAATGTGATCTTCAGAGGTGCGGTTTAAGTAGGAGGTGACCATTTTAAGAAACGTGTTTCTGTTACTTTGGGATGAGTGCATATATATTAAAAACCTTCTGTGTACAACTGGTGTTGCACTGAAGTAATTTTCAGTTAAAACACAACACTTTCATATTTGAGGAAGAAAATAGCATCCCAGGTTATTTTTATGGCCTGACGAGTGTGCAAGTCTAAATGGGGAAAAAAACCCAATGCCTTCCATGGCAGATTCTTGTTTCATTTTATTCACTAAGTAAATATAGTTATTTTTTACTCTTGCTTAAGAACTTCCATATTTTGAGCTTTAATTCATGTTGCTATACTTAATAACGCTCTTATCTCGTGTAACATAAGATTTTTTTTTAATAAAATCTAGGACTTTATAAGAGAAACAAAATTGGAAGAGAACACAGCTCTGACAAAAAATAATTATTCAGCTAGGAAGTAGAACCTGGAACACCCTTATCTCAATGCATATTTTATCCTGACCTTTTTTGTAGTAAATGCATCTCTTAATATTAAATGACTGTCAGCCTTATTTTCTTTATCAGGCTTCTGATTGCCAGCTAGCGAATGCTGCCGTATTCATAATGATGCATGTATATACACACATGCACGTATCTATATCCCATGCTGCTCAGTAACTTGCCACTGAAGACCTCCGTGAGTGCAGTTATTACTAGGAAAATAAATGATGGCATTTGTGTCAGCGTGACTGGCATGTATTAGACTTCAGTTACATGTTAAAAGAAGCTGACACTTGAGATGTCTACTGGTACCTGATCTTTTCCCATGGTATTATCCACAAGGTGAATTTTTTTTTTAATATTTGCTGCAGGTATGGAGGAGGACCAGCTGTTAATCATCTGTATGTTTGTCACACCTGCCAAATAGAGTCTGAAAGAACTGAAAAAAGAAGGAAAAATGAATTGGAAATGTTTATTCGGGTAAAAAATAAACACTTCTTCATTCTGCTTTTTGATATTCATGACGTTACCCGAGGGCTTAACAGAAGTGCATAGGTGATTCCTGTAACAAATGGATGTTATTAAACATCTGCAGACCTATATAGACTCCCTTCTTTCTGTTGGCAACAATAGTAGTCCTCTCATATCCTAGATAATTGTTCTTGGAGAAAACATTTAATGTGTTTCTTAAATTGCTTTTTTTATCGTATGGAAAGAGAGTGCAGCCCTGAGAGCGGTTGTTCTCTATACTCTGCCAGTGACCTGTTCTGTGCAGTCTGATAAGGTTTAGGTGCAATAATACTGTGCCAGAAAAAGTCAATCATAATCTTTATGTCTAGTTCTAATATTAAAAATATCACTAGAGACATAAACCAGTGATGCAGTGTGACGTAAATGCCTTAGTTTTGTAATGGGTCTGTAACAGTGACATGAAGCCAAGTATTTCTTTCCTGTGAGTTAGAGGTTATGCACGAGTCTGGTAACATAACTAGTAGTAAGGAATTTCTTAAACTAAAAACGTGGTTTGAAGTTTTCAGTGAAAATAAATGCAGAGGTATTGGTGTCCCGCTTCTGCTATCTTAATTCCTGAGAGGAAGAAAAACAGAATTGTAGCTGTTCTTTCAGTTTTATCAGTGCTTTAATCACGCTTTAGAGATTGTGTCAGCCTCTCCATATTTTAACTGCTATTTGAATTTCTTAGTAACTGGTTTTTCTTTGGGATGGATTACCACTGGATAGTAATTATTATTAACAACACCAAGTCAACCTCATTTGTTTTAACAATCACTATTTTTCCAGTCTAAACAGTGATTATTTGTGCAGCGTTTGCAAGCGTTGCTGGTCAGCAGACAGAGGATTCTGTTATCCTCTGTAAAAATTGCTTTAGGGAATGTTTGCAAAACTTACTCTATCTGAAACCTTAAGAAATTCTGTTGATGCTTTAGGTTCAAGGCTTTAGGGGTGAAGCATAGCTACATAGTAACGGAGTGAAAAGTTAACAGTTTTAAAGGTTTAAGTGACTTTTTACATGTTTCTTAATAACATTGTGAAATGATCTGTAGTCCCTGAAAAGGAATAAAAAGTTAAACTTCCTAAAATCTTAATTATAAGAAATGTACCTTCTTTTCTTTTTACAATGAAAGAAAGAAATTTGGTTAAATGCAACTGAGACTTCACTTGGCTGGGATTCCTTTTCCTTTCAGCTTAACAGAGCATTCCAAGAAGAAGAATCTCCATCAACATTTTACTGCATCAGTATGCAGTGGTTCAGAGAATGGGAAGGATTCGTAAAGGGGAAAGACAGCGGTAAGTTGTGCTCCATTTCAAACTATGAGTGATCTTATCTTTGTTGCCATGTAGTGGTACCATTTAATTAAATTCCTTCTGCTTTGGTTGAAGGCTGTAGGAAGGGCAGCTAGAGGAAGCAACAAGAGCTCTTAAAGCAAACATCTAAGACATGGCTTTTATGGGCTACAAATATATCCAGGAACCAATTACAAAATATAGTGAAATAATTGTCAAGAAGGGATAATGGGAGAGTTGAGGAAAGTGTGTTGCCTGTTTGCAGAGGGTTTGCTGTTCGCAGCAGGAAAATTGGATCCAGGTACAGGGCAGGATGGATTTTGTTGTGCAAACTGATAGACAATGCTACAGCCTCTGGACGAAAAGTGACCTCGCTGTTGCAACCTAAACTCATAGATAACTGAGTAACAATTCTAATAATATCACTTTAGCCTACTTGAGGTACTTCCGAAGTTTTAAAACAAAAGAAGTGATAAAATATTCTATAATCTTGTCCGATTCTGCTCTAGAACTTTGCTAGGGGTAAGAATTAAGATTAATTTGTGCTTTACATTGCTTGAAGACTTGCTGTGATCATGATTGCTTTGAAAAACTTGCTCTTAATTAAAATTCTGATTACCTTTTAACAATTTAAAAGATGCTGTTAAACAGTACACAAACAAGCAGTAACAAACGAGCTATGTATTTCTCCTTTAATTTGAAAACAGACCCTCCAACTTGCCGTTTGTTTTCAGCTCTCCCAATTTTAATCATCTTTCTGTCCCACCAGATCCTCCCGGTCCTATCGACAATGCTAAGATCGCAGTAACAAAATGTGGAACTGCTGTGCTAAAACAAGGTAGGTGTCCAATATTGCTGCTGCTCTGGGCTCCATATGATGTATTTTAAGTTTGGAAAGTTTATTATTCTTTTTTTACCTGTTATCATAAAATGGCAGTTCCTAGTGAATCTGTGCTGTGCGCATTTTGGGGGGGAGCAGCTTATTCTGAAAATAAAGAAGTAATATCTGTAATAGACAAATCCTGGTGAGTGTGTAGAAGGACATGCAGAGTAACTGCAAAATGGTGCAAGCGTGCTTGGCTTTGTATCGCTTGTTTGATTTGCATTTTCTTATCATAAATCAGGAGTTGCTTGGCTTTTAGACTGTCGTATATCTGTGTAGTTATTTGAATCTTGAAACCTAATTTGACTTGAGAGCTACTTCTGACATAGGGAAATAAACCACAGTAAATAAATGCTGTTGCTCGTTTTTCCACAAGTTAATTGCTAGTGTACATTGCATAAACTTCTCTAGAGTGCAAAGATAGAGATTTCTTATTTTTCACAGATGCTTAGTACCGTTTATTTGACACTTGTAAGTACAGAGAAAAAAGAATCTAATAATCTGCTTTATGAAGACCTTAGACAATTCCTATGAATATTAAATTCTTTATTGCTCAGCTTAAAAAAAAACCAAACCTGCAGCATTACGATTAACCTTTTTTTAACTGAGTTTTTTCCCTAGTTTAACTCAGATCTGGTGGACCTACCGGGGCAGTTCCCTGGAGGCCATAGGCCCTGCATAAACCTCACCAACCTGAGAATGTCAAGAGTCTATTTAAAAAAGAATGAGCTCTTGCACTCGTGAACTTTGCAGTACGTTTTAACGATTTCAGTGCTAATGTAGAATTTAAATACAAGGTGTAAAGCATCTGACTGACACACAGGAAAAAAATTTGCTTTAGAATCAATAATTGATAGCAAATTAGCTATTGATTTAACTTCAGCTACATTTATTCAAATTATAACTTGAGTAGAAATGAAGACAAAAAGGCTGTGGAAAATTTGTCTCAAGTCATGAGAAAACAGATGGGAACACAATTAAATAGATCACAGTATTACACGTTTCTGTGGTCCAATGGCCCTGATCCCAGTGCATTAGTTTGCTCTGCCTGTTAGTTAAACCTGATCACTAGAAGAGCTGGAAGCTGGATAAGGGAGTGAAGATCTGGTCCTGTGCCTACAGAGATGGAGTCGTGTTTCGAGTACCTGAACCTAAACGAGTCATCAGCACTGGCATGGGATCTGCATCATGAACTCCAGATCTAGCTTTGCATGGTTGTGTTAGCGTAGGTAAACAAATATACAGTTCTTTGTACCCTTCCTCTTTGGAAAATCTTTATATGTCAAGTACAGTAATAGGCACACTGGAGCAGGTGATGTGGACAGAAAAGTGTAAGAGGGAGGGGGAAAAGTCCCCTTGTTATAGTGCCTTTTTTTTAATTAGGAGGGTGTTGAAATTTGCTTCACAAAACAGATTGGTAGCATCTAATCAGGACATTGGGAGAAACTTGCTGCAGGGCAGTTTTTTTAATGAGTTGTTCAAAGAGGGGGCTTATTCAGATAGAATAGAAATTTGTCCTCACTGCCTATGTTTGTGTGAAGAAAACGCTTTTAATTCTGTTGGAGAGAACCCTTGTGTTAAAACCTAGAGGGGTGATTTGCTGATACCCCTCTTCCACTATAAATGGTTATGGAAAATCAGAAATTATTGTTGGATGCTGACGTGAGACAGAAGAGGGACCTCAAGCCAGAGGAATGGAAACAAAGGCGAAGACTTTAATTGGGGAGTGAAAAGAAATCAGGCTGACCCATCAGTGCTACATACAAGGAGCATTGGTAGGGCTGTTAATGTCCCAAATAATGGTTCCTTTCTTGGGTTCTGAGAATTTCACTGTAGTTCTCACTTTTCTTTACTATCAATACTGATTTCTTTGATGAAACAAGAATCTTGAGTCTTTGAACTTTACTGTAATTGATAGGACTGCATATCCTTAGTTGAATATGAATCGTTTCCTGCGTGCTAAGGGCTAATGGTTGTCAGCTTGATTGAGTATAAGATAAGATGTTTATCATAGAACCTTCATGTGTTTTATTCCTGAGGCATGTTAAGTACTGGAAGGCTTAAAGCAGGTAGCTGTAAGAATCAAAAAGTATTAACTTAACACAAGATGTGTTATTGGGTTTGGTAGTGAGTGCAAGACGAATCACAAATTCAGATTAGAGGTTTAAATTTGAATCTAATTTTTTTTCTTTTTCCGTCTGTTATGGACTTCAAAGAAATCATGAAAGAATTGTTCTAAGTAGTAATTAAACCTTTAAAAATGTTTTCAGGTGCAGATTCTGGACAGATATCTGAAGAAACATGGAATTTTCTTCAGTCAATCTATGGTGGAGGTCCAGAGATTATACTCAGACCACCTGTTCCTCCAGCGGAACCTGATATCTTGCAAACAGAGGAGAAGATTGAATTAGAAACTCATGGTCTGTAGCTATTGAGAAAAAGATGAACTTGTAAGGAACCCAGTTTCCTTACAAAATGCCCAAAATACATTCCTAAAAATGTTATTCTCTTATGTCTGTTGGAGGCACAGCTCACGGGGCATTACATTACCTACAGAATAGTAAGTTGAAATGTGTATTACAATTTGTTTAACTAGAGGCTGTTTCTCTGCTTTGGATGGCATGTGGTTTGTACATTTTGGAGTGTCTGGTCAATGGAAAAAAATGTAATTTCTGAACTTTTTGGTATTGGTCAAAATCCTGTTATATCCTTAGACTTGAAAAATGGGGAGAAATTTTAGAGATATTTAATAACCTTTCTGATTCCTGATTGGGCTTCATCATCTGATAGCTACAAACTTTTGCCTGTCTTAATTGTACAGTCTTGACAAGCCTAGGTGTGTGAGGAGTATATATTTTAATTGGATTGCAGTCAATGACAAAAAGGATCTTAATTTCCTAAACGCTCAGGAAAAAAAATCTCACTTATTTTGCACTGTAAGTATATGAAAGGGGTAGAATATAACATCCAAATACTTATTGTATTTGAGTGGATCAAACATTAGCGTAGATTGAATCTTGTTTTTGTCAGCAAATGTCATAACTTATTACTTACTAAATTTGACGTCTTATTATATTCTTCTGTAACTCTATAAACCTGGCTATTGTCTTTAATAGTTTATGTGACAAAAAGATTTAGTCTTCTCTAAGGTAACGTTTGAGAGCATGAAGTGTGAAATGTAAAATGATTATGGACACGAGTGATATAAATTTCTGAAGTTTAATTGTCTTGTCTCTCAAGTTACATTCATAAACAGTTCCATTTGAAGGATTTTATTGTATTGTTAAAAATGTTCATTGGCATGATGATCTATAATGTCAGAAGCTGGATAAAATGTATATATTGCAAAACTTCACTGAATGATTCATATTGGAATGCAGAATGGCAATTGCTCTTGGTTTTGCCTGATGTTGTTACCAAATAAGCAGCACTATCCAAGGCTGGATCAATAAAAAAACCCCAAAAAATTAAACTGGAAGGGGAGGAGCTTTCTTAAATGTTTATTTCTCACATCAATGCAAAACCTTTAGAAGTAATGCTGTGGTACTGCTCTCACACCCACAAAAATGTATTTATTGACCACTTCACATTTATGCAATTATATTGACAGTTCTGGCTGACCTAACGTTCTTCTGAGTAATTTTATACCTAGTATAAAATCAAACTGGTTTTGAACTTTGTAAAGCACTTAAAGCCATTCTGGTGGCTAAAAAGCCACTGTGAGAGTCCTAGTGGAAGTGTCCTCTATCCTCAGGTACTTGTGGATGTGCTGTGTAGGAGCTCTGTCTGGATGTAAATCCCAGTGTTTTCCTCCTTTAACTGGAGCCAAAGCCACGGCGGTGCAAATATGAGGGGGAGATGGACCGTGGTATGAAGCCAATGTGTGTGTGGCTGGTGCATAAGGAAAGAATTTGTCAATTTTAACCTGTACTGCAGGTAGCTCTTGGCCAGCCTGTTAAGTTTCTGAACCTGTATCTGAGTGTTCTTTAAATTCCAGAGGAGATCACAGGATATCGACAGCTGAGAAGCCTTGCATGTACGCAGTAGTACACGTAAAGAAACAATGAACAGGGGCTGGTAAGGTCTGATAATGCCTTTGAACAGTTGTGTACCGGTACATGGGGCAACTGGAAGTTAATGCCAAGTTATCTTTTTTTATGTACAAGGCAAACACATCCTTTACCACTACAGAGTTAATTTTACCTTAGTCGGTAAGGCAACTTGGTTATGAGCAGTCAATAGTAACTTGCTGACCTGGGCCTGTGAAAAGCTGTTTTCACTTCCCACACTCATTTTTTTTGTACTTTCATCATATTAAGGTGACTCAACTCAACCTGTCTAAATTAAACTTTTTTTCCTAAGGTTTTATCTCATTTAAGCTCTTCTTAAGGTTCTGTAATGTATTAAAGCTACATAACAATGAGTAAGTCTGCACGCTTCAGGATGAATTTTTCCTACTTGATATTTCTTAACTGGAAACTTGTAACTATTTTCTTGGTTAAATCACTGTATGGTGATCAGGTTTACTAGTTTATTCAACGCTTTCATTAATAATCTGGATTGATGGAACAGACTGTCTCTGTACAACCTGCAAGAGGAAATGTGTTGTGTGTTACGGACTTCAGCTGGTCAGAGGAATGAATCAGCACTGTGCTAAGAACTCTGTGTATTATAGCAGATCTGACTGTGGGTCAAAAGCCAGTGAAACCAAAACAAAACCTGTTCTGGGTGGTAGTAACAAAAACATCAGATGTGAGGCACAGGAGGTAATTATTCTGCTCTACTTGGTGCTCTGCTTGTTGCGAGTTTTCATCTGTACTGTTCGCAATTTGAGATGCTGTATGATGATAAATTAAGTTGGGGAGAGGTTATTTCTGAGAACAACAAGACTCAGCATTGAAAACAATGTTGTCCTCTTGCTTAGACGAATGCTGAAAATAGAGGAGTTCTAATGTGGAAATAATTACTGGATAATAGTGAACACTTCCCCTAGATGAGTAGGAATGTTTGCCTCAGCTTTAGCAAAGGTGACTTGTTCAGGTGCCCTATTAGAAATCTTCCAGCAGTTCTGTCAGTCTTTTCCACTGGAGTCTGGGAATCCGTAGTCAAACATAATCCTAAATTGTGGTGCATATAGATCAGTAACGAGACACTTTAAACTAGCAGGGTTTGTGAAATGCCTCTGTCACTATGGTTAAAAGGCATCTTTGTGCTACAACTGTTTGTCATGCTTTAAAAAGAACAACTCCCGAGTTTACAGAGATGAAATAGATGTGTTTGTGTTTGAGACAGGCAGCTCCAAAGGGATGACTGTCTTGCTTTTAGCCCTTTTGAATGCTCTACAAAGGATTTTATGCCACAGAAATGGAAGCAGCCTTTTAAAGTAAGACAGTGTGGGAGAACTCCAGATGGATGGCTTGTGTATGCTGGAGGGAAGGCAGCACTTCAGAGTAGAGGAGAAGGAGAAGCCGTTGCTGTTAAGAGCTGTCTGATTCGCAGCAAAGAAAGAATGCATCTCAGGAAGGGGCTGTGGAAATTATTTTTTCTGTAAGCCTTTCACCAGACTATTTGGATTCTTTGCTCATTTGTTTCCAGTCGAGGAAACACAGCATTGTGTGCTGGTGCCAGGGAAGCTGTCATTTCAAGAAAGGAAAAATCCAGTGGAGTCCTTGTTTTAGGCCTGAGAATCTAAATTGGAGCTGTTAAAAGCCTGCTGTTCAGTCTGGATTTCACTCTTCTGGAGAAAACTGCACGGGGGCGTTGGTAAAGTTTTTTTGCAAGTAGTGTAGCTAACGGTTCATCCAAACCGCAAGCGCCAAGGAAAGCACCTCAGGTACAATGTGACTGATGTAGCTGAACAGTATAGTTGGAGGGAAGAAGAGCTGTGGAATTGCTTAGGAGTAATATAAGGCACTCTTATAATGTGTTTCCAACGCGAGAGCTAAGTAGTCAGTCTGTTTAATAACGCAAATAAAAATGACCTGCTTGTTAGCTGTAAGGTTATCCCATGGTATACTTTATCTTACATAAAGACCAGTCTCTTCTCTTCCTGTAAGTGGAACGGGAGGAAATGAAGGAAGTTCTGAAGACAATTTGTAAAGCAAATTCATTGTTTAACTTGAGCATTCCAGAAAGCTGTTTCTGCAAGTATGATCTAAATTAGTCCTGTGGCTGGGGACACAGAGAGAGATATAAATGCATATAACTTATTTCTCCAGTCCCTTAATTGAACTGGGGCTGGAGGCTCTACGGTAATTTTTTTTGGTTCTATGTTGTTATTGTGGTCTTGAGTAGACGGATCCACTAAAGGCTGGGTTTTGTTTTGGAACAGATGCATGACACGGAATTGACTTTTGTAATGGGTGTCAGCCTTCCCCTCAGTTATGGCCTGAAAGTTTGCTAGGTGGATTAGAGGCTTCATGCACTGTTCAAAAGCTGCATCAAGGTAAGAGGAGAAGGGCAAAAGCTGTTTTTATTAATTTATATTAGACAAACTCAAAACCATTTTGGTAACTTTGCGTATTTCATTTGAATCCTGTTGTCATAGTCAGCTGTTGAGCTGTCTGAATGCAGCAGAAACATGCTTTAAGGTGTCCTCTAATATCTACTTGACAAGAACCGCTGTAGGGTCAGCTCTCTGGCAACACACAAGCGTGCCAAATCTGAATTCCAGGGAGAACTGCTCCACCCGTTGTTTGCATGTGTCCCTGGCAGGGGTAAAGAAAATCCTGCATTTGAGTTTTACTGCTCTGTCTAGATATCGTACTGCTACTTGCAAACCTATTACAGAAGCTAATTTATTCAGGGTTTTTTAATTTAATTAATCTGTTTCTTCTCCCTAAAAGTATCCTATTCGATGTGGAAGTTCTAGTCTGCGTAACTGTGTTTGGGTGTCATACAGTCATGCGGGAATGCTTGCCATTCTATAGCAATTAACTCTGACCAAGCTACGCAAACAGAAGTATCGGAAGACTGGAGCTAACAAGGAATAATGCATTAGTCCCTGCTGTGGAGACTAGGTGATAATGTACCCTTAGAAAACTGTCTTTCCAGCAGAGTGCAGCACTCAGGGACATCTGAAAGAATTTATGGTTAGAACCTTTTGGAAATTTGTATGGTCCCCTATTTTGGTAAAGAGAGCCTCAGAGCAGGGTGGTTTCATGTAGGCAGCTGTTGAGTTGGCGATGTGTCCCACGGACAGTGGGATATCAGCTTGAAGTGTTAGAAATAAGTTTGCCTACAAAACACATCATGTGGATGAAGCAGTTGAAGTTAAATATGCTCGTCTAGGCCTGGATTCTCAGATTCAGATCTCGTATAGGCTTTTTCTAACTCAAGATATCCCAGGTTTTCCTAGAAGAACTAAAGCCAAGAAGTTTCTTTCAAGTTAGTATTTGAGGCATTTATTTATAATGATACTTCTAACATTGTTGTTTTGATTGATAGATTATCCTGTTCTCCATCATATTTGGAAAAGCAAACCTGAGATTTGGAAAATTTATAGGAAGTCTCAGATGTTATCTTCTTAAAGGGGCAAGTAGTTTCTTCGTATTTGCCATACAACTGTTTTATACTGAACTAAGAAAACTGTGTTCCATTTATTCCTTTTGAATTTCCTACATACATCTGGCTTAGTGCAGTCTAAGCAGTTTTCTCACTGAAAACCTTTCAGCTCTTCATTTTGCCCAGGAAATGAGTAAAACAACTAGGCTTTTTCTTTCTTCCAAACAGATGGCTTTTCTGGCTCCCCTCTATACTTAAGCCATCCAGAGCTGACAATTAGTAGCAGGAAGCAAAATAAAGAGTTCTAGAGTTCTCAAGTGTTGCAAAGGCAGACAAATCACTTTCAGCGTTATTTCACAGGAATTATCTGGTTGCAAACAAACTCGGTTTGTATCAGCCTCCAAAATCTCAGCGGAGTAGAAAATAGCCTTTTAAAAGGGCTATTCTCACTAACAGTGAAAAGTCTTAACTCTTTTTCCTTGAATATATGATATATATAGCTGTTAAAAACATGTGACTTGTCCTAAATTAAGAATAGCTTCAGCCTAGCTCTCAGCCATTCAACAAGGTGACAAGACGGGTTTCTTCACACTGTGAACACTTCCACACCGTAAGATATTTTCATCACCTGTTTATAGTACATTTAATATTGCACAGGTTTGCTTACAATAGCATGCTGGGATTATTTACTCTGCACAAAACTTTTCTCTCTCCTAAAATGTGTGTCAGCTTGAGATGTGCAGCTAGAAAAAGGAAGTCAATTTGCCAGAAACATCTTGGTGCCCTTTCTGATAGGTTTTATGGGTTGTTAGTGGTGCTGCGTGCCAAGTCACAGGATAAAAAGTTTCCTTGTAAGGATTGTAGATGGGTATCTGTGTGGACAGTCAGGACTTGAGCACTCGAATAGGACATTTATAAGATGAATAAGCAGGAAATTTCATTTTCTGACTTGTTCAAGGTTGAGTTGATTAGCTGAAAAGGTAAAATACAAGATCTGGTTGTTGTAATGAGGAAAGATAGCTGACACTTGACTTACTGATTATATACCATTATGAAATGAACTGTCAGTAAAAAAGTAAATTTGGAATAATAAGAATACACTGGTCTATGCAGTTTTGATATGCCTGTATGCCATTGTAGTGAATCTCAAACCACTTATTTCTCTCACTTGTCGCTTACTCAGCAGCATGGGAGGTGCAAAAATAAAGCCATTGCCACCCACAAAATGTTTTCTTAATATAAATGAAGTTGAGAAGATTTTGTTTCCAGCTGTCTTCTCTTTTCTCACCTGGAATTCACAAAGAACTTAATAAACATTAAGAACATTAAGATCCATTTTTGGAACAACTGACCACATGAGAAAGTAAATCTAAAAGTACTTCAAGAAGAACAAAGAGGGAAGAGGAGAGCAGGCATTTTATTCTTACAAGTAAGAAAAAACAGATCAAAATAAATTGTCAACCGTCAAAAATGAAAAATAGCAGTTTCTGGCTTTATCTCACGGGACAATGCCAAGACCTTTTCTTTTTCATTGTTCATGAATAGTTCTGCCCAGAAATTAGTATTTTTTCTAGGTCACTAATTTTGGTCTGTCTTGTATATTTTTTAGTGTTCATGCTAAAACAAGCTGGCCTGGTTACCGTGGTGACATGTTGCCCCTTCCCCTGGGTGTCTGTTAAAATGCCAACCAAATGAGCAGAGAAGCAGCACTTGCTCACGCGGTGAACGCACGTTTGTTTCCACCCGTATGCACACCCTGTCTTTAGGACCAGAAATAAAATTACTTTGAGATTTTCAGCTATGACAAAAGAAATGCACTTGTGGGTGCCAAACTGCTAATTGACTGGCAGCTGTTAATTCAGTTAGACAATATTTTCAATTAGATTTCTACCTTAACATTGAGGGTTTTCTGTTTAGACTGACTGTACATTTTAACTGTAGATGATAGAAATAGACATTTCTTTATCTGTGAACTCTTCTCTGGTGTCCCATCTTCTGAATGATTTTTCATTGAGTGAAATATATTCTCTCTTACCTTGTTTGTTTATAAAATAATTAATTTGCTTTCCAATCAAGCAGGGTAGTGGAGGTGATTTGTCCTTAAAAGTAGGTCAGTAGCAATCTGAACTCCATGTGTGACCTTGACTTTGCACGCTCAAGCGCAGAGGCTCTCTGTCTGGGCTCTTTCTGTAAATACTGAAGAGATACAGGTAGTGGAAGCCCTTTCTGGGCTCTGGGTGGTGGAAACCGTTTTCTGCAGCCTCCCCTGGGAGATCTTAAACTGCCCGATCGCACTGTTAACCTAAGTCTACGTTCCACTCTGGATTTGAGGCCTGAACCAGAGTGTTTACCTTTGTAAGCTATCGATGGTGCTGGTGTCTGCTCCTGTGTGACGGCAAGTAAGGTTAAATACAAATTCAGACTTTTGTGATTGAGAGTATGAGAGGGCCCTAGTCACAGGCTAGCCTTGTCTTTAAATAAAGTTTTTCTGTCTGGAAAAGAATATCCCTAAAGGCCAGATGGAAATGTCTTAGTTTTTTGGATGTAGACACCTACATCTCACTTGAAAACCGTGGTTTCTCGTTTACATTGAACATAGTTTGTGCTGTTCCATCTGAGTGTTGACAGAGCCCTTTCTTGTGGTCTCAGACCTGAAGGATTATGCAAGGTATTCAGTACAGTAACAGGGATATTCCATAGCCTGATGTATCTTTTTGTAGGTTGTGCATAATTCAAAGTATTAATGCAGAAGCACTGATCCCTGAGGCTGCTCCGTATGTGCAGCAAAGGGAAATTTCTTGAGGAAGAGGGGATGAGGAATGTGATTGTTTGGATAGGAGTTCATAACACCCACAAGGGGTATAACTCCTAGAGTAAGCCTGCTAACTCTCTGTCAGTGCTGATGTGAACACTCCAGTAAAGTGACTATTTGAGGGGACTTCAGTTTTTCAGTAGCATTAGGCAAAACCTGGAAGTCTCTGGACTCTGTTTCCTTGAAGCTTGAGTCAGAGTTTATACACTAGAACAATAACATGCTCAAAGTAACTGAAATAAAGCAAATAAAAAAAATACAGTTTCTTGAAATGTTCCAGACAGCAGTATTTCAGTTTTGAATTCAAAACCTCACTCTTGAGCGTTAAAAACTACATAAGAATACAATCTGAAAAACAAGGCACTCCCTTCTTGGTACACTGATTTTATGTTTAATGAGTTCCAATCTGGAATATGTTCTTTAGCACTGCACTCTTGCTGTTATTTCATATTGACCTGACTTTGAAGCCTCTACTGCAATCAGAAAAAGCCATGTAAATGGCAATACCTCACGAGCAAGGAGTGCTTATACGCTGTACTGAATATAGCCTAAGGAATTTAATTATTAAAAATAAGAATCAGATCTCTCAACTGCAAATTTTTAGACCAGTTTGGGTTAGATTGCCCCTACTTTAAATATACGGGCATAAAATGAAAATAAACTAATAACTTCCTAAATGCCTTTAACTTTTGTAGTTTGCAGCTTGATGTTCAATGTGGAATATAATATCTCTGAGCAACCAAAGTCAGCTCTGCAGCAGGTTCTGTGGGTCCTGAATTGTCTTCCTTATGCATCCTTCATCAATGACTGAAGATCATTCTGCTTAGTAAAGGGTTTGAAGTTTTTGATTTCCCTGTGCATTGTCTCTCCTCCCTTCCAAAATAAAAAAGTGCCCTAAATCCAGTCATTCTAAATTGATGGCTGGAGTGTATTTATTTTGAGTAGATGTTAGAGCACGTGACCACTTATAATCCACAGTTGCATTTTTTCCATTATTATTTTAGTACCTTTTATTATTTATTTTGATGTTAATTTTGAGTAGTTATGATTTTACTCTAGTAACTGCTACAAAGTCTTTATCCAAGTAGTACTTGAAGTAGTGGAAATATTATTAAAACCATGCATTTTGTTACTCTATTACTGAATTTATATATTGTAAATTTTAGTAAAAATTACGGCAAGAAGCCTACCCAGTGTCTGGTGTGACCTGGCTGCCGCAGCCACGCGGCGGTGAGTCACAAGGGTGCGTCTGCAGGAAGAATTTTGAATTCTTTATATTAAGTTTAGATACAAACCAATTTTGTTTATCTAAAGCATTTCACTTCAGGTAAAAACACAGAAAATGCTTTGTTGTTAATGTTGATCTTAAGGGAAATCTAGCCTTTCTCATATGTCTGCTTTACATACGGTAGCATGGATAAAAGAAATAAACCACATTAGAATTTGGGGCTCTCCAAGCAGGGCTGAGCAGCAAAACCGAGGACCTGTAACAAAGAAAACATGAAGTGATTCTTTGTAAGTATGCAAATTTAAGCAGATGTTCTTAACACTGTTAAAAATATACTTTTTTCTTTTAGCTTAACAAAAACTTCCCTTTTATAACTTTTAAGTTATTTTCTGTAACTGTCAGTTGTTGGAATTTTCTTCTCAAGAATGCAAATGTGTTTTCTTTTTTTCAACCCTGTCAATACAAAATCCCAAAGGCCACCTATGAAGTTCCTACAAACAGAATTATTGAGATTGTAGGGCAGTTAGTGCAGAGACTTGTCAGTGATGTGCTCAGCCAACTTGCATCGTGTCCAGGTTGGTTTCTGAGGTTTGGGCTGCACTGTGGGAGATGAGCCTCCTGCACCCAATGTGACTCTAGGAGAGGTCTCTCTGCTCTCGTCCAGGGTTCAAGGCGCAGCCACCTGAGTAATTCCACACACCCAGCCAGTCCCTCCAGCTGCCCTGGAGTCATATAAGCTTGAGCTGAGCTCTCTGGAGGTGAATTTGGCTGTAATCTTCCTTGTCCTGGGTCCCCTTTTTAAGAGCCCATCTAGAGCTGGAGCCAAGACCATAAGCCCTGTTTAAATTGCAGTAATAGCACCATTTCCCCTTCATTAGAGTAGGGGGTTGGTTTCAGTTTTTTACTGAAAAAATACTGGTAGGCCAGAGACATTGTTATTGCCCTACAACTGAGTAGTACCAGGGTTACCTATAATAAATGCTGCTACCAGTTATTGGCACAACATAGATGCTGTAGCACTGAGAGAACTGCAGTCACAAGACTTAGGAATTCGCTGTATTGTGGGTCAGGTAAATGCGGTGCAAGAGAGAGTGGAAGTAGAAGTGTATTGGAGAAAGCAATGTGCTGATATAAGGCATGAGCAAAGTCCTCCTTGCTTTGGAATTACTTATAGGATGCGATGGGGAGGGGGCTGCAGGACAGCATGAGAGGATAGAACAGAGATTTTGAACTGCTGGGACAGCAGAGTGGATGTACAGCCCCAGACAGTCTAAAAACAAAGCAGGTTTCTCCAGGTTTAAATGTAAATTCTCTTGGGTAGAGGTCTTAGTAAACCTGCTTAAACTCAGCCCTTACTACATATCGACTCCTTTTTCCTTCTTTGCATATTGTTAATTTTCCTCTGGAAGGTTAGCTGAGCCAAACTACCCTGTGGATACACAATGGCTGCATTCAATCGAGGGAAAAGCAGGGGGCACGTAGAGGTGGGGCAGGAGCCTTGGGAGTATCCCTTTCATTAGCAGGAACCATCAGCTGAAACCCCGCACCAGCAGCAACAGTTGCTCCCTGTTATCATCCCATCACTAGACATTGTGGCTGCTTTGGCATCGTGACAGAGCATAATATTTGAGTGAATTCAAGTCAAATCCTGGTGTAGGGTGTGGTTAAACAATATAGTTTGACTGGTTTAATCCTGTTGCTAAAAGTTAGTGCTGCCAAAAGAGGGTTGTTTTGTTCCTCCCCTCTGCTGGCAGCACTTTCTCACCCTCATCTCACATGCTGGCTCTCTTGTCAGTCTCTGCAGTGAGCCAATGCAGCTGATTTTCTAGCTGAAAACTAACGCACCAGAAACAGGAATGGGTTCTTGGCAGTTTAGGAAGTCTGACTGGCTTACCGTGCGTGTAGATGAGCTCCAGACCGGGCACTGGGAGAGACTCTGGGGCAGGGAAGATGGGGGGCAAAGCGAGCTGCTTCGTGTCAGCAGCCATCGATCAGGTCGGCTCTGCTGCTCCACTGCATCCTTAAACAGCTGCGGGAAGCTGGAAAGAAAAAGAATCACACGTGCACCACCCCCCCCCAAAAAAACCCAACCAAACACCAACAACAAATCACAGAATCACAGAACAACCAGGTTGGAAGAGACCCACCGCACCATCGAGTCCAACCATTCCTATCAAAATTCCTATCAAAAACAACCCCAAAAGCCAACACCCCACAAAATCAATCAGTTTTGCACTGAAGCAGCTGCAAAGAAACCTCAGTTCTACTGTGACAGCGCTAGCACTTGTCTGAAATGCAATTATCTCTTCAGCTGCTGCAGCTGTTCGGCTAAGCCAATGTTGTTTCTAAATGGATTGCAGTTCACAACATCTCAGTGCTTACAGGTGCTCCTGCAATGATGCCAAAAGCTCTGTTCCTCTTTCAGATCCGGGCACGCGGGCACAAGACTGTATGAGAACAGAGGCGTAGATTCAAGAAGAAAAATTTCCCCCCTTCTCTTGTGGGATTTCAACAGGAGAAGAGTTCCAAGCCAGCCGAGATGCAGCAGAAAGCTTGGGAAAGTGGAAAAGCTACTGAGGTTTTTCTGCAGAACTTGGCAGTGCAGAATGAGGGACTGTATGACCAGCTTTGCAATTCAGATTTAATAAAATCTGCTTTCTTTATGGAAGAATCAACTAGTTGAGCTACCATGCAGTCAGTAACTGGTTTTAAAATAATTTTAAATATGCTTTGTATATATATGTTTATAAAATATACTTTGTATATTTTAAGTTATATTTAAGCTGTTTAGTACTTTTCTGTTATGGAAAATTGTTTTAGTTTAGGATTTTCTGGCAATTTGGAAATTTTTTAGCTGTTCATAACAGTTTCTTGAACTTCATAAGCATTTAACAGAAAACTTGAGACTTTTCTGTTTCATGGCTGCACGAATCTCTTTGCAACGTATCATACAAGGGTGTATCAGAAAGAACCCCACGAGCCATGTGAAGGACCGTGAGATACACAGGAATTTCTCTGTAGGAGTAAAGAGGTAAATAATCTGTTGGAGTGGACTGGGAGCAATAAATAGCAACGTGGTGTCATAAATGCATCAGCAGGCGCCTACTGGAATAAGAGATGGGAAAGCACCATCGGTTACTTCTTAGCCACAACCTATGGAGACGCCCAGTCCCAGGGCACTGCTTGGAGCGAGGAAAGCAGGAGAGAGAGCGCTGGGAATTTGGGAAGCTGCAAACAAAGCCGACCCAGTTTTGGGGGGCAGAAAGTCACCTGTGGGGGCAGCAGCTCGTGCACAGAATCACACAGAACGACCTGAGCTGGAAGGGACCCATGAGGATCATCGAGTCCAACTCCTGGCCCTGCAGAGGACAACGCCGACGTTCACACCGTGGGTCTCAGGGCGGTGGCCAGATGCTTCTGGAATATTGCCAGGCTTCCCTGGGGAGCTGTTCCAGTGCTCCACATAAAATATATACTGGCAAATAAACTCTTTAAATGAGCTCTGCAAGACTCATTTTGGAGTTTTAGAAAGCGAGCATCCTTTATCAGGCCAGGGCAACGCGAGGCTGTGATCCCCATCACCTGCAAGAGCTGGGACAGAATCTATTTCCCACTTACAGGCATAGGGATAAATTTTCCCAGAATTCTTATGTGTATTCTGTTACTTTCCAGGGACTTATTTTAATGGTATTACCAACATCACAACAGCCGACTCAGAACTTTGGCTCCAGCTCTGCGTGACCTCGCCCTGGGGCTGGGGAAGGGCTGCAGAGAGGTGGTTATGGAAGAGACCAGAGCGAACACACGGCGTTCCCAGCTCTGAAGAGCGAGCAGTGTCTGCAGGGACAGCGTTTGCAAGAAAACATGAGATCAGAGAAAGAAAATATGAGATCAGAGAAAGAAAACATGCGCTCAGAGGGACATTCTTGTGAAAGATACAATTAACTTAGGTGAAATATCACTCTACTCTAGCTTAAATAAATAATATTCCGCTTTTTGCTAGTAACTACTTCTTGTATCATCTTACACGAAGCTTTAGTCTAGCTTAAATCAGAATTATTCCACTTTCTGTAACAGCGACCGCTCCTTCTATCACCACCACCACCCTCTGGGTGAAGAGCCTTATCCCAACACCCAACCTCACCCTCCCTGGCGCATCTTCCCGCCGTTCCCGGCTCCTCTCAGGGCTCACAGGGAGCTCAGCCGCCTCCTAAGACCAGGGAAGCGCCTCCTGCAGCGAGTCTGCCCCTCAAACCCGGCTCCACGCCCCGCAGCCGCCCCCTCCCGCCCCGGCCCCGCCCCTCAGAGCCCCGGCCCCGCGCAGGGCGCACCCCCCCCCACCCCGGGCCCGCGGCTCCCGCCCCGCCCGGCTCCGCGCTCCGCCAGCAGGGGGAGCTGCAGGGAGCGGGTCTCCGCCGCAGCGCCGGGCGGGCGGGGGAAGGAAGCGGAAGGAGCCGCCGCGCTGAGGGGAGCAGGCGCTGTGCGGAGCCGCCGCCGCCGCCGCCGCCGCCGTGCCTGGTGCGGGCAGCGCGGAGTTGGCGAGGGACGGGGCGGGGGGAGAAGCGAGCGACGCCGCGCGGGGCTCGGCCGCGCCGAGGAGAGGGCGCCAGGTGAGACCCCGGCGGGGGGCGGGGGGGGGGGGGTGGCGGTGGGCAGAGGGGACCCGGATGGTGCCGAGTTTCGAACCCGCGAGGGGAGGGGGAAGGAGGAGGAGGAGGAGGAGGGAGCGCGAGGGGGGAAGCCCCCACGTGACCAGCGCGCGCGCCCCGTTCGAATCAGCTGCCCCGGCGCGGCGCCCCGGCCCCGCCTCTCACCACCCCCACCCCCACCCCCCCCTCCCCGGGGTGTCACGTGGTGCCGTGCGCGCGCCCGCACCCACAGACACAAGAGGCACACACGCGCGCACGTGCGCGGCGCCGGCGCGGCCGCCATGTTGGGTGCCGGAGATCTCGCGAGGCGCGCGCGGCCCCGCGGGAGCGGCGGCGGGTGCGGGATGGCGGCGCGGCGGCGGTAAACGGGGCCGGGGGGCGGGGACCCGGATAGCCCCCTCCTCCTCCTCCTCCCTCCTCCTTCCTCTCTCCATCCCTCCCTCTCTCCAGGCCCCCGGGCAGCAGCAGCCCCGCCCCCCTCCCCTTCCCCCTCCTTCCCCCCCCCCCCCCCCCCCCCATCCCGCCAGGGAAGGCGCCTCGCACCTTCGGCCCGGGCTGTCCCCGCTGCCCCCGCCTGCCCGGGCAGCCACAGAAACCTTGGAAAAGCTCTTTGAGTCCGAGCCCGCTTGTTTTCTGCTGGACCGGCCCCGTTCTCCTTGCCCCCTCCATCCTTAAATCCCTCCAGGGCTCAGCCTCTGCCCCGGGCAGCTCCTTCCATGCTGTGCCGCCCTTCCAATCAAGAAATTTTTCCTTCTATTCGAGCTGAACCTCCTCTGGCACAACTTGAGACCGTTTCCTATCACTTGTTACTCGGGGGAAGACGCCAGCACCCACCCTGCTGCCGCCTCCTCTCCGGGGGCTGCAGACGGTGACCAGAGCTCCCCCGGCCCTTCCTCTCCCACCCTGCAGCCCTGGGCCGTGCCTCGCCCCTCACAAGCCCTTCCTGATGTTTTAGCTCTTCTTGCTTGCTTCTCACACTCGTCCTGCGCTGTTCCTTCTGTGCTCCTGCAGGTTTTTCTGCTGCTCAACCCAAACTGCACCTGCCCTGCAGGATCGCTGCTGGTATTTGAGGGTGCAGGGGTCCAGAACGAGAGTTGCCGAACATTACAAACTGGTCTCTCTTTAGGCTGTGAGATGTGTCCCATCGCATCCCAAGCTCACAGAGTGCATTTCTGATTTCTCTTGTATATGAGGGGTTTTAACTGGGTGGTCTTTAAGGTCCCTTCCAACCCAAACCATTCTATGGTTCAGAAAAATTAATTCCAGTAGTATCCCAAGTGTCCCAGCTCAGCAATATCCCCTTTGTCTCCTAGTCCTGATCTCTTAAGGGAAAGCATATGGTTCTGCTTCTTTATGCTGTCTTGTATTCCATCCCTGATTATCGAGGAACGCTGCTGTTTTTGTAGTCTTGGAGTATAACTCTTCCTTGTACTAATATGGTTTTAAGTTGCTGCATAACTGGTACTATTTTTTTTTGTAAGATACGTTCTCTAGGCTTTGAAGTTCCAAACTTTGTTTTGGAAACAGGCTTGCAGTTATTATTAAACAAATCCTAGTAGCTCTTCAGTGGCTGTACATATGTTTGCATGTTTTCCATTGATATTGTCATTGTTACTGTAAAATAGTAATGTGGTGATGGTTTAGTGAGGCTTGTGAGGTGAACTGTGTATTTCTGTTAAATTCTAACTTGTGCAACCTTTTGAGAATATGCTTTTTGGGTAGATTTCTAACATGTGATTAGATATTGTGCTTTCCCCTGCCCCCTAGCTGCTATGGGGACTGGTGGTAGTAGGGACTGGTAGATTTGGGCTTGGCGAAATTTGACTTTCTTGAGGAAGTGTAATTTCTCAGAAAATAAGTTGACAAGTTACTGTTGCAGTTTGTCTGCAAGTATCTTTTACCCTTGTTGCACTATCTTTCAGATTAATAGTAACTAGTATTTGCTTAATCAGGAGTGGAAAAACGTTTATTTATGGAAAAAAAGGATAATGTGTGTTAAACAGTAGGAGAGAAAAATGCGGTGCTTTTAAAGCAAGGAGTATGTGGTAAAATGTTCAAAAAAATAGCTATTGGATGGAATTCTCACCCAGCTGAAGTCATTCATGAAAATCCCATTGTTTTAAAGGAGTTAGCAGCTAGTAATTTACTTTAACATCTGACTTCTAGCAAGTCATTAAAAACATGAACACCTTTGACTGCAGGCTTCCTCAGTGCTGTCATGCTTATTTCATAAAAGCATCCCATGTCTTGAATTTACAGTAATGCTTCTAGCAAAGGAGTGTTCCACAGCACAGCCGTGTGTGTCAGTGAAGAGCAGCAGCTGTGACCTTAAATTGAAATACTGTTCATAATGTACGTGTCCGGTTATCTAGTCCTATATAGGTAGTTGTTGCAATTCTCAGTTGTACCACTATTAACTGAAATGATTTTTCCTTTGCATCCTATACTCTAGGTATAGAATTACCAAGAACTAGGCTGTAGTAAACAGGGTGGCTACTGAGCTATTCACTCATGAAGTTCAACCATGTGTTTTGTCTCATAATTTTTAACATTTCTGGAAGAAGGGAAATAGCAAACAAGATTTTTCACCTCAGTATTATTACACGTTTAATGTGCAAAAATAACTAGATCTCTATTTCATGCAGTTTGGGAGTATATCCTAGTATGGGCTTCTGTTCCTCAGCAGAACAGCGCACGACTGTGCTGATGTTTGTCAGTGTTTCTGTCGTATTTATGCAGTGAGATTCCAGTCTGCTGTCCATAGTCTCATACAGAACGAAGGCTTTTTTGTTCTTCCAGTATTTCCAAGACGCTTAAGGATTCTTTTTGTTTCTGCTTCTTCCAGATCATTCTTGGCACTCTGAGTAGATCAAATTCTGGTCAGTAAGAGCTGTCTGGTTGTTACAAGGTGGAAATACTTTTACTCTGCTCTTTTAGCACCTTGTGGGATAAAGGAAATAAGTATTTTCTCAATGTTTCTAAAGCTTGGGAAGCTGGAACAGAAGTCTTGGCAGTCTGTCTTACTTCCAGTTGTGGGTAGTTTTGTTTTTGTTTTTAGTCTTTCACTTTAAAAAGATTTCTTGAAAGTCTTTAGGGCTAATCTGTTTGGGTTTGCTTTGTCCTGTTTTCCCCCAAAATTGAAGTCTCTGCGTGTTTGTGGGAGTTGATGATACAGGTCTCTTTGGTCATAAAGAACCAGGTTTGCAAGACAGAACTTATTTCTCAGGTATGCAGCACTTGCTTATATCCATACACTTACATTCCATTTACTGTAAAACCTATTGTTCTCTTTCTTTAGGGTTGGTTTAAATGCACTTAGATTGTTCAAGACAGATATTTGTAGAACTTGTCCTTAAAAACGTTGAAGAAAAAAAGTTCTACCACCTCTGTAGGCGGGAGTGAAGTTGGCAGAAAGTGTGAGAAACCTTCTCACTTCTGTAGTGAGGAAGTTCCTTTTTTTTAGCTTCCAAATTAAGTGTTCTTTGCTGGAAATCAAGCTGCTGATTGTAAGAACTTACTTCTGGTAAACTTTGTACTCTGACACTTAAGGGTTTGTTGTTCTAGTTGTAAGGAACATTGTAAATATGCTTTTTGCTTCAAGAACTGCCTTGGTTGTAGAAGAGTCTTCATGAAACTTTAGTTTTGTGAAGACCTTCTTTCTGTTTGAGTTACTCATAAAACACTTTAAAAATGCAGAGCTGAACATTTAGTAGTGTGTTCTCTTTCTTATTGGACACTGGTTTTCAAACAAAAAGACTTAAAAAAGATTCTCTGACGAGGTGCAGCTCTTTGAAATGACTTTAATGTTTTGATGCTTGTAAATGTTGACATGCAGAAAGATCATTTGGTCCAGTCCTCTGCCCTTTGGAAGTGCACCGAGACAGTTCCCTCTGATGGTGAAGTTTCTCTTTGCGTTTCTTGTTCTAGCAGCTCGTCACCCCATGGTTAAAGTTTTAACTGATAATTTAAATTGTTTTGCTTTGCATTAAGCTGATTGCTTTGTGTCTTGTTGCTTCAGAAAACAGTTGATTTTCCTTGTAGTGATGTTTTATCTATTAGATTGCCAGAAGCTGCTTTCCTTATTGTCTGGTCTATTGAACTTCATCATAGGGCTTGGGGATATGAATGTTGGTAGGACGGGACAATTTGGTTGTCCAGGATTTTACAGATGTTTCTGCTAATTCAGATTTAAATGCAGTATTTAAACACAAATATTTGTTTTGATTAGTGGATGCATGTGTGCTAGATGACCTAGTGGTAGGAAGGGTAAAAGTTTACCTTTTAGAGACTACCTCTGTGGTAGGGCAGTGTGATTTTGTTAGTCTTTTACAGCTTTCTCACGAGAAATACCTGAGTTGTGCCCCTTAAATGTAGTGATCTGAACTTTGTTTAAAATACTTATTTTAGCTAGAAAATTTGAAAAACAAAAAGGAATTAAGTGTTCTTGAGAGTCTGCCTGCTGCTATGTTTGTGGTGCACTTATGGTAATATTCTGCTTTTTGTTGTTTTTGTTTTATTGGGGTATTTCTATATATGTACGCAAGATGTCAGTTTTTCAGAGCTAGTGATGTTTTTTTGTGAATTGCAGTTTCTCTGTAGTTTTTCTAGTACAGGAAAGAAAAACAGGGATAAAGCCCAAATTCAAAATTGGAGGAGCTGTGCAACTGGGTTACTGTGCCACATGCAAATAGATTAGAGGGGGAGGAGGATGGTGGGGCCTCCCCTGAATGTTTGTGTTTGACTCTACCTCAGCAGTGTTGAAGTTAGGGATTTTTATCTCCATAGCTAAAGGATCCAGAAACACCAAAAATAGATACTGTCAGAGAAGATTTGCCATGGTAGTCTGTTGCTTATTAATTAAATGCTCTAAGGACACTTCAGATGGAAGGCATGCGTGGAGTGTAATCGTGCAGGTGTATTCTCTGATTTTAATCCTGTTTAGTCTTTCATTTTGTGACCTGGATGACGGAACAAAGCAGATTTACTGACGGCCTGGACAGCATAAATCTGGCAGGGAATACAGGCATTAGGGTGTGAAGTGGTCTCGACAAACTGGATGAATGATCTAGGCTTTATGGGGTAGCAAAAATAAACTTAAATATGAGAAACAACCGGCTGGATGACAGTTCTGCAAATAAGCAGCTGTATCACAACACAAACATGGAAGAGTCGTGGCAGTTCTATTTAAAAAGCAGGAGTCGTACTGGGAGATACAAACAAGATTGTTGTTCCGTGCAAGATGTGAAATGTTTCTTCAGTCGTCAGTGTAAGGCCTCAAATGATGTGCTATCTCCATATTTTTGTTACCTGAAGAGAATTTAAAGAAGCGTTTCCATCATGACCTTCGAGGAAGGACTGAAAGAATTGCCCTTGTTCAGTCTATGGCAGAGATGGGGAGGCATTAACAATAGGCTTCAAATATGGTAAAGATTGCTGCGGAGAAGAACGTAGTGAACTTGTCCTCCCTAGCTAGGATAAGAAATAATGATCCTAAAGAACACAAAAGGAGATTTCAATGTAAGGAGAAACTTTCCAGCTCTGTGGATAGATAATTACAGGGTTAAATATCTGAGGGAGGTAATGGGATATCTGTTGCTGTAACTGCTCTGGGGAGGTGAGTTAGGTAAAGTGGATCTGTCCTTGGCGCAGGAGGTAGGACAACTTGTCAGCATTAGGTCTTTCCATGTATTTGTTACGTTTGTAATTTTGCTGGCCATGATTTAAAGAAAAAAACAACCCAAAACACCTGCATGGTGGAGCAAAAAGAAGTTAGGGATGTAAGAGTTTATAAGACTTGGTTTTTTTAAAAAAAATCATATTTGTTAATGTAATTATAATTAAAAATGTATTTGTTTAAGGTTTTATTATAAATAATTTATTAAAGCCTTCTGTAGTGTAATATTGAAAATAATTTTAGTAGAGTCTTCTTTGGAGATATAATATAGTTGACTTACCTTTCTATGCTTTTTATGATCCAGTTGAAATAAACTGAGTCAAAGTCTTTTTGTTGAAGAGAAGCAAAGTTCAAAAGATTAAGTCTAGGGAGCAAGGGTACATCTTGTTCTCTGAAACAGAGCAAGCCATGCAACTTCACCTTGTTTCTGTAAGGTAGAGATAACAGTTATTACCCGAGAGATGTATTTTGAGGGATAGTCACTTTTAAAGTATCTTCCGATTCCTGAAGAGTTTGTTGTATAACTATATTCTTCTTTAAAATTGGTTTGTGTTCTGTGAATTAGGAATAGTTTTCAGTCTTTAATGACCGTTGCTGTGTAATAGTCACAAATGGAAAGCTTGAATAGAAATGTGTGCTCTCTACTACACAGACAAGTTTTAAACAAATTTGACATTTTTTAGGTGATTTGTAAGTATTTGGTTAGAGTGGAAGAACTGACCTGGACACAAACGAGGTGTTAAAGCTTTTTAGGATTAAAAGTACTGGACATTTTGATAGAACTGTTTTTTGAACCAAAAATTTAATGAATTTTCTTCACTTTTTCTATTCAAAATCCACTGCCTGCATCCTGTGTGGCCTTGTTCAAGCTTTCCTGGTTTTTGAAATCTGACAAAGCTGCCTTGGGCTTTAATAATGAGTGAGGGATGGGCTCCGTGTCATGTGTGGATGCGCTCTGTAATCAGGGAATGGGTTGAAGTGAAACAAATTATATCACATTCTCCACCTTTAAAAGGACTGCAGAGGATTTAGATAAAATAATACTTTCACTGTGCTACTGCCTAATTGCATATGGGCTTTTAGGGAATTTTTCTATCTGATCAATAATCCGGATTAATAATCAGGATGTACTTTAACTTTCCCCAGGTATCACCATGCTGTTGTAGTTGGTGGGAAATTGGTCATTAAACCATTGAGAAACAAGGAGTTGGAAGCTGACAGGGAGCTGGGTTTAGATCCTGACGCAATGTTTGCTTAGTTGTAGCAGCAGGAAGTGGTGTAAATTAATTCTGAAGGTTTCTTATAGCAATTTTGGTTAAATAAATGTGATCTCAGAGCTCCTAATGAGAATCCTATTTCTAAAAATCAATAAAGGAAGAAAGCAAACACTGTTCACTGTATTAGAATGATGTCAGAAAGGGAATTTGTTCTTTCCTCAAATATTTTAAGTCTTCCAGGGATTTTCCTTACATGTCTCACTGCAGTACAGAGGCTTTTTTGTAGAGTATTATAAAGGGGTCACAGTATCTCATGCCGTCAGGGCACAAAGGCTTAAGTCTTAGGCAGAGACAGATGCACCTATTCCCTAAGCTCCACCTGAAGAGCTGTCACTGAGAAGAAATTGTCAGACAGAACTGTCTGAAAAGGCTGTTTTAACCCTGAGTCTGGCAAAGTATTTCTTGCACAGTGGACTGGAGGAGTAGATAGACAGCGACAGACTGAAAGACTTGGAGTTGGAATCTATTAACGTTGCAACAGATGCTGTGGTTTGTTTGCTTGTTATTTTTTTCTGTTTCCAAGTGTCTAAAATTTCTTTGGCAACTTTAAAATTGTATTTTATTAATCATTCTAAAGTTAGCGTGTATTGGTACATGCTTTCTCTTCCACCCACTCCCTTCTTCTCATTTACTTGTGCTTTCTCTGTGTATGTCTCCTAGAGTATAACCAGCAGTGAGTTTTACTGGTTAGGTATACTTGATTATATTACTTTTGCTAGTAACTACTCTGTCGGAATTGTCACCTGAAAAGATTTGACAGTGTTTCAGCGTTTTGCTATGTTGCTAGCAGTGTTCCTTGGGTATTTCCTCAGAAGCTGGGCTTCAGGAAAAAGGAAACTAGCCAGGTCTTCTCACATCTTTCCAGTCCTGAGTCTGCAGCTTCCCTGTATTTTTTCTTAACTGATTTTGACCTGGAAAAATAGGCCAAATAGAAAAACCACTACAGTTTATGATTATTTTTTTTAACTAGTTTTCTATTTTTAGCAGAATTGTGGTGTTTATTGCATCATTTTTCTGGAAATTCTGCTGTACCCAGTGCATTGCAAAAAATGCAGAAAGCCTGAAAAATTCATTATTCCTGGTACCACTGTGGAGGCTGCAGTAATACAATTACTTTTCTTATATGCTTGTGTGGTTTTAAATCCATCTATGAGGAAGTGGTTTCTAACAGCACAAGGTGTAGTTATCTCATTTCTTTGAAATGAGGTCAGCTGAGAATTTCTCCGGATCCTGTAATTGTGAATCCACTGATCCTTTGTTAATAGGATTCCTAAGCTGCTTCATGTGGAAAAGGTCCTTCACATACCTGCCACCTCGCAGCCCGTGCTGAAAAGGACAATGAGAAACATTTACGCATTGTATGATGTCCTGGTGCAAATAAAGCTTCCCACCCTCCTCCTCACCCCACATCCTTCCATCCTCAAACTGAAGCCTGACTTTTTCAGATTCCTTTTCTTATTTTTCAGTTCATTTAAAGGCTTTTCAGATGCTAAGTCTTATCTCAGTGTGGATCTTGACAGGTAGTTTGAACATCTTAGTTGTTGTTTAACCAAAGAGAATTTTACAGATCCTCACCAGTCCTCAGTATTTTATTGTCATAAATTGATAGCTTTGTGGAGTACAGCTTGCTGTCAGGACTGTTCAGGCTATCCCAGTTCTCTTAAGTGTAAGGGAACAGATTTCTTGATGTTAAGACCTAGATGGTCTGGTTTTGTTGGGTTTGTTTTATGACTACCCCTCAAAAACCCCCTCACACTAACAATATAGGCAATTAATTTCTTGTTAATATTTGGGAATCTTTTGCAGGTATATGGAGGTGAAGGCAGGCCAGTTAATGTAATTTTCTGCAGTGTGACTCATGGCTTATTGATTTGCCACCTCAGAGGGAACTGGTGATCAGACCTTTGTGTCCTGCTTTTAGGGGATAGCTCATAATTGAATTTGGTTGCAGTTAGGTCAACTGCCTTTTTCTGAAAAAAAAAACAACCAACCAACCCAACCCATACCAAACCAAACAACAAAACCCAACAAAACAACTTGTTACATTGTTGTATGTCTGTATTTACTTGGCCCAAGAAATTCTCCCACAGAAACCACCCCAAAAAGTCAGGGGATTCTCCATGGGAAACAGGAAATCTCTGGAGATCGTTGCTGTGTAATATTCCTGGTACCATTTTCAGTTTTATTGTCGCTATAGCTTTGTTATGTGACTTGTACCAAATAATTGTTCGAACGTTTCTTCTTACCCTATCCGTTCTGTTAGCAGGCTTGATTTGCAGAGTGGCAAGAGAATTTAAGTTCTGTTTGCTTGTCCTCCTTTAAAGTGTCTTTTACATATGGGCTGTAGTTACAGCTTCCCTAGGTGGTTCGCTCTCCCTCCTGCCTTGAAACAAAAGTTTGCTTTTCTTGTGCTTAGGAATCAACTTTCGTTGAAGTCTGAACAGCTGTTTCTTTTTGACCTTTGCTGACTGTATTTTCTATAACGAGAAGATGTCAAAATGAGCCCAGGGGTTTGAATCAGTAACAAATCAGGATATAGAAGGTCTATTTTTTTTCCCTCTGATGCCTTTTTTTGTGCCTAAGGTTCTGTGAGTGAAGACTTTTATCAACTGGATTTCAGTTAAATTTTCGATAGAATTTTAACAGTTTTATATTCGAGTGAACAGTAAAATAGGATGAAAATCAAATAAAACAGATGATGCTACAACCCCTGCTTTGCAGAAGCAGACACAAAGAACGTTTCCCCCAAGGATTTCACAGTTTCAGCCTTAATATTAATATTCCAGGTTATAGCTGGGCAATACAGATTAAAGGAAACTGTAAGATCATTGAGTTATTTCCTATGCATCAGTTATAAAATATGTCCTGGGCTGCATCAAAAGAGGTATGGCCAGCAGGGCAAGGGAGTTGATTCTTTTCTTCTAATCCTGTTGTGAGACCCCACTGGGAGTTCTGTGTCCAGTTCTGGAGTCCCCATGTAGGGACATCAAAGGGCTGGAACACCTCTGCTACAAGAACAGGCTGAGAGAGTTGAGATTGTTCAGCCTGGAGAAGAGAAGGCTCTGGGAAGACCTTAGTGCAGCTTCCAGTGCTGAAAGGGGCTCCAGGAAAGGTGGGAGTGGGCTCTTTACAAGGGCCTGGAGTGATGGGATGAGGAGGAATGGCTTTAAATTGGAAGGGGAAAGATTGAGGTTAGACATTAGGAAGAAATTTTTCACGCTGAGGGTGGTGAGGCCCTGGCACAGGTTGTCCAGTGAAGTCATGGCTTTTGCATCCCTGGAAGTGTTCAAGGCCAGGCTGGATGATGCTTTGAGCAGCCCAATCCAGTGGGAGCCCAATCCATGGCAGGGGTGGAACTGGATGGGCTTTAAGGTCTCTTCCAACTCAACCCATTTTATGATTCTGTGATCTTTATCCTTGTTGTGGAATATTAAAGTTCTGAATTAAAAGAAATAAGCATGCTGCTTAAGCTTACAAAGCATAAGAGAGAGTATGAGAGTAAGGCTTCGCGTTACAGTCAACCTGGTGCAGTGACTGTCTGTCTCCAGAATTCATAGTTGTGACCCCCTGCGTTCCACTGGCACCTGTGCTCATATCACTGTTGCAATAAGCCTGTTTAGGGAGCCAAACTAGCAGAAAAAGAATGGCTCTTCTGTAGGAGCTTGTGTTTTCTGAATCACAGAATCATAGAATAACCAGGTTGGAAGAGACCCACCGGATCATCAAGTCCAACCATTCCTATCAAACACTAAACCATGTCCCTTGGCACCTCATCCACCCATCCCTTAAACACCTCCAGGGAAGGTGACTCAACCACCTCCCTGGGCAGCCTGTTCCAGTGCCCAATGACCCTTTCTGTGAAAAAATTTTTCCTAATGTCCAGCCTAAATCTCCCCTGGTGGAGCTTGAGGCCATTCCCTCTTGTCCTGTCCCCTGTCACTTGGGAGAAGAGGCCATCACCCTCCTCTCTACAACCTCCTTTCAGGTAGTTGTAGAGAGCAATGAGGTCTCCCCTCAGCCTCCTCTTTACCAGGCTAAACACCCCCAGCTCTCCCAGCCGTTCCTCATAAGGCCTGTTCTCCAGCCCCTTCACCAGCTTTGTTGCTCTTCTCTGGACTCACTGCAGAGCCTCAACATCCTTCTTGTGGTGAGGGGCCCAGAACTGAACACAGGATTCGAGGAGTGGTCTCACCAGTGCCGAGTCCAGAGGGAGAATGACCTCCCTGGACCTGCTGGTCACACCGTTTCTGATACAAGCCAAGATGCCATTGGCCTTCTTGGCCACCTGAGCCACTGCTGGCTCATGGTCAGTCACTGTCAACCAACACCCCCAGGTCCCTCTCCTCCAGGCAGCTTTCTAGACAGACTTCTCCTAGTCTGTAGCTGCACAGGGTTGTTGTGGCCCAAGTGCAGGACTCAGCATTTGGCCTTGTTAAACCTCATGCCACTGGTCTCAGCCCAGCGGCCCAGCCTGTTCAGGTCCCTTTGCAGAGCCTCCCTACCCTCCAGCAGATCCACAGTTCCACCCAGCTTAGTGTTGTCCACAACCTTGCTAAGGGTGCACTTGATGCCTTCATCCAGGTCATTGATGAAGACATTGAACAGGGCTGGACCCAGCACTGAGCCCTGGGGAACCCCACTTGTCCCTGGCCTCCAGCTGGATTTCACACCATTTCCCACCACTCTCTGGGCCCGGCCATCCAACCAGTTTTCCACCCAGGAGAGTGTGCGCCTGTCCAGGTCAGAGGTGACAGTTTCCGAAGCAGAATGCTGTGAGAAGCTGTGTCAAAGGCTTTACTGAAGTCCAGGAGGATACATCCACAGCCTTTCCCTCATCCAGCAGCCGAGTCACTTTGTTATAGAAGGCGATCAGGTTAGTTTGGCAAGACCTGTATTTTGTGAACCCGTGTTGACTGGGCCTGATCACCTGGTTCTCTTGCATGTGCTTCATGATAGCACTCAAGATCACCTGTTCCATGACTTTAGTATTCAATCCCTTTGTGAGGGATTGAATACTAAAGCAAGTGCATAGGGAAAATCAGTGGTGCATCTGAGTTCCAGGGGAGTAGGATTGCTCCTTTTTTTATGTTAAAGCACTTAAAGTAAATTGAAACCTCACGTGGGAAGCCTTGTTGCAAAATTAAAGAGCAAATGATTGTGGGCTCACCAGAGTGCAGCTCAACCCTGTTGATAAGGAGTGAGATGATGGGTGGCTGTGCATTTGTTTGCTGTGTTAGGGATACAGGGGGAGTGGTGCCTTGGACAATGCAGTGGGCCAAGGAAGTGCTCTTTGGAGAAGTATATAAATGGATTTAAGCGGAGCAGGAGTAGAGAGCATTGCAGAAATTAGGATGCAATATTATGAGAGTTACCTGCTTGGAGTACCCGTGGAAGCCTTTCTAAATCAAGGCAACTTCTGAAGGAGGGTTCAGTCACTAAAGGAGGTGTTTGCCATTGGATCTTTGTAAGCTTCATCATCGATGAATGTGTTAACATTCAGCATGGGCTCCTGGACTGGCACTTCTAATTATGATTCCATTAACTCACAAGTGGATTTATAGTTTTATTTCCCTAGTGGCTGCTTAAATACGCAGGCATTGTAGAGTTGCTCTTCCTCACCACTAAGCGTGAATTAAAAAATGCTTTTAATGTTTTCCTCAACTGAGCAAAGATGATCCCACCTGCATGTGTGCAGAATGGAAAGAAAATAGCACTCACTTTAGCTGGCATGTGATTTAAGAGTGGGGTTTTCAGTCCAAATATGCAGGTGTTTTACATGTTAGAAATGGTCAGTTTTGTTAATTTCTATCAAATACTTGCAGAGTAGTGATATTTTATTAAAAATTTTCAGTGATTGCAGAAAAAAACCCTATTCATAATAGCCTAAAGTTTATACAAATCTGATTACTCTTAATTTCACTGCTATTTTGAGTCAGAGTTTTAGAAGGATCTCAGAAAACTGAGCAAATGGGTGATAAAATAAAAGCAGAAACTAGATTTCAGAAATGTTAAGTAATGCATGAAAATAAAACAACTTTATGCAAAAAAAAACCCCCAACCCTGACTTTAAATTGGCTGTTGCTGCTCAGGAGTGTTCTGACAGACATTTCTGTAAAACACAGCACCTTGGTTTTCTCTTGCTGTCAAAAAAAAGTGGATAGTGTTGAGTATTATTAGAAAGGGGTCATAAAATAAAATATCACTATTCTGCAGTAAAAATCCGTGGTACACATAGGCCATGCTTTGAATATGATTATCCTGCACTGATCTCCCTGCTAGACTTAGTGCAGAGAAAGCAACAGGAATAATCAAAGGTCTGGGACAGCTTCTCTGTGCACAAGGCCAAGGAGATCAGCCAAATTAAACATCCATTAAATCTGGGAATGTACAGCAAAGGTGTGTCCTTGGGTCTGCCTCGCCATGCCTGATCACTGTATTCCAGTACTTACTTTGTTTCTAGACACAGGGAAAGTAATTTTTAGAGGTATGGTGTTCTTTTTTTTTTTCTCCTATTATCAGGAAAGGAATGTGTTTAATTACCTATTGACCGAGGAGAGATAATGTATCATTGAGTTATAAGGGCTTTGTCTATTCGAGATATAGCGAAGGCTGCATAGGGACTGTATTCTTACTGTGTTTATTTTCCTTCTTTTTTAGCTACAGTGTTATATGCTGGGCAGTGCAGTTGTTCATAGCCCTTCCTGTCTTATTTTGATACAGAAGTCGTAGATGTTTTTTCAAGAGAACTGATAATCAGTTATTTTTTTATATTTATAAAAGGTTAAGCAGTTTTATGGATGGCAGGTAAATTACGTTTGTCAAATTAATCCTTACTTAATACTTGATGTCAGCTCTTTGAGGCACTAAGTAAGGAATAAGTGTAGCACTTGGTTTGACTTAGCACTGCTAAATTCCTTGGAATAGTTGGAAAAAACGGTGCCTTGGAAGGAGTCAGTCAGGCTTTTTTAGGACATCACTGGCAAACTCTGAATGATTTATTATTAAAAAGCTACGGAGAGTCTTCTTCATTTCTTTGCCCTATAAATGCAAACGTGCATATGACTGTCAAAGTAAATGAATGTGATAGAACTTCGTCACTGCTTTTACTGGTTATTTTCAAATTCCTACTATAAGGATTCTAAACTGTGTCTGTGGAAAACTTGGAAAGCTACTGGTAAGATTCTGTTTGGTGTTGTAAGAAATAAGCATTTGGAGTAATTAGATCTCTGTAGCTGAATGTTAACTTCCATATTGACCGACACAAAGATAATGTAAAATGGATTTTTTTCTGATTTTTATCCCGTGAATGTTACAGAGGGATAAAAATCAGAAAAAAATCCATTTTACATTATCTTTGTGTCAGTCATTATGGAAGTCCATAGTAAATAACTTAGCTGTTTAGTCTAAGCTTTATGTAATTTCTTCAAATTAGGACCTTTTAAATGGGATGTCACTTGATGCAGTGTGTGGGCAATCTGGTGTGCATTTCAGAGGCAAAGCCCATGCCTGTGGGAAGCAAGAATTGAACTGCAAGCGCAGTTTTTGCCCTGCTGCGGTGAATTAGCCATTTAGGAAACTGAACTCTGGCAACCTGCTCGTGGTTGCTTAGAATAGGTATGGAAACTGTATAATTCACACTCTCTGACCCACCTTCTGACGGCTCCTTCCTCTTGCCTGAATCTGTGATAAAATATGCTGAAGGTAGACAGTAGCTCTCCCTCCCTTTGTTCTTGTGCTTTGAGAAATTCTCTAGTGGCTAAACCTGGAACTTGAATAGCCTTTTTATGTCTCTTCAATCCTTTTACCCGCTGTTACAGGGTAATTGCAAGGAATGGTAGGATGAGCATCTCCTTTTTATTTTTGGCAGTATTATTTTTAAAGAATTGTAGATACCATAGACAGGCATATATTTTTAATATAGGAAGTTAAGTTACCTAATTGTTATTTTATTAAAATGTGGGCAGTTTACACTGTAATATTGAATTAATAACTGGTGAACTATAAAATCTATGAAATACAACGTCCGACAAAAAACCTTCTTCATTCCTGAAAAACCTGTACAGGCAAAGTCATAAAAAAGTGAAGCAAACACATCAGTGGGATTTTGACCTCAAGGGGAGACAGGGGAAAATTAATGGAAGAGAAATCCATTGAAGTTTAGTAAATATATATGACTTGAGAGGACGCTGCACTAAAAATAGTTGGAAGCAACAAAGGGTTTATATCCAGCAGCTCTTCCCTAGCCTTCTTCTCATGGCTGTTGTTGGAGACAAAGTACTAACTGGATAGACCTTTGGTCTGACTCAGTATGAGGAAAGAGGTTTGAAGTTAATAAAGTTTAAAATGATTTATTTGCTTGTAAAGGTAATGCGGGAGAATCATAGAATAACCAGGTTGGAAGAGACCCACTGGGTCATCGAGTCCAACCATTCTTATCAAATACTAAACCATGTCCCTTAGCACCTCCAGGGAAGGTGACTCAACCACCTCCCTGGGCAGCCTGTTCCAGTGCCCAATGACCCTTTCTGTGAAAAATTTTTTCCTAATGTCCAGCCTAAATTTCCCCTGGCAGAGTTTGAGGCTATTCCCTCTCGTCCTGTCCCCTGTCACTTGGGAGAAGAGGCCATCACCCTCCTCTCCACAACCTCCTTTCAGGTAGTTATAGAGAGCAACGAGGTCTCCCCTCAGCCTCCTCTTCTCCAGGCTAAACACCCCCAGCTCTCTCAGCCGTTCCTCATAAGGCCTGTTCTCCAGCTCCTTCACCAGCTTCGTTGCTCTTCTCTGGACTCGCTCCAGAGCCTCAACATCCTTCTTGTGGTGAGGGGCCCAGAACTGAACACAGGATTCGAGGAGCGGTCTCACCAGTGCCGAGTACAGAGGGAGAATAACCTCCCTGGACCTGCTGGTCACACCGTTTCTGATCCAAGCTAAGATGCCATTGGCCTTCTTGGCCACCTGGGCCACTGCTGGCTCATGTTCAGTCGCTGTCAACCAACACCCCCAGGTCCCTCTCCTCCAGGCAGCTTTCTAGACAGACTTCTCCTAGTCTGTAGCACTGCCCAGGGTTGTTGTGCCCCAAGTGCAGGACCCGGCATTTGGCCTTGTTAAACCTCATGCCATTGGACTCAGCCCAGTGGTCCAGCCTGTTCAGATCCCTTTGCAGAGCCTCCCTACCCTCCAGCAGATCCACAGTTCCACCCAGCTTAGTGTCGTCCGCAAACTTGCTAAGGGTGCACTTGATGCCTTCATCCAGGTCATTGATGAAGACATTGAACAGGGCTGGACCCAGCACTGAGCCCTGGGGAACCCCACTTGTCACTGGCCTCCAGCTGGATTTAACTCCATTTCCCACCACTCTCTGGGCCCGGCCATCCAACCAGTTTTCCACCCAGGAGAGTGTGCGCCTGTCCAGGCCAGAGGTGACAGTTTCTCAAGCAGAACGCTGTGAGAAGCTGTATCAAAGGCTTTACTGAAGTCCAGGAGGATACATCCACAGCCTTTCCCTCATCCAGCAGCCGAGTCACTTTGTCATAGAAGGCGATCAGGTTAGTTTGGCAAGACCTGTATTTTGTGAACCCATGTTGACTGGGCCTGATCACCCGGTTCTCTTGCATGTGCTTCATGATAGCACTCAAGATCACCTGTTCCATGACTTTCCCTGGCACTGAGGTCAGACTGACAGGCCTGTAGTTCCCTGGATCCTCCCTGCAACCCTTCTTGTAGGTGGGCACAACATCAGCCTCCAGTCCAGTGGAAAATAGTCAGTTAACATACAAAGGCAACTGAGTGATACATGCTTAGGTGACATCTGTTCGCGTGCCTAGATGGTGATAGGTAATTCCCTTTTGATTTGTAAATGTGGTGCAACATCTCAATGTCTGGAGCACGGAGCATATTTAGAAAGTGCTTGGTAAAGTATTCAACAAGTGGGATGGGATAATAGAATTGGAATGAATTTTTCACTTTGTAGGCAGCCTTTCATTTCGTGCTTGAACACAGAGCTTAGTTTTGAAAGTAAATTGTCTCATGTAGGTGCAGGAAATCATAAACTGAGTATTGCAAAACAAAACAACCCTGAAGGACAATAATAGTCAGAACAGAATACCTGGGTATTCCTTACGAAGTTGAGTAGAGGAAACAAAATTAAAAGTTTGCAGAGGGTAAACTCTAGGTGTGATTCAGCAATGTGTTGACAGGTTAATGGTAGGTTTAGAGTGACAGTGTAAAATCCCAGAAATACTTCAAAATGCATTTAAAATCTATGAAATATATTCAGTGACTTAGTAAGGTACCTGGGGGAGAAACAGCTGATGCGTAGTTGTACTGTGTGAAAAGTTATAGTCTTTTGGCTGAATCTTTCAGCATAATTAATATGTGACTTTGAAAGATTAAGAAAGTGTGAATCATACTGGTCTGAGTTTTTATTGTGCCAAGGGCTGTAGAAATTGCAAAACTGATGAGCAAGCCTGCATCTAGATGGAAAGTGTAAGTGGAGCAAGCCTAAAGATTATGTATCAGTTGTTGCAGGAAAAGCAAAGGCCAGTAGTTGTGGTAGGGCAAAAAATACTCTTCTTCTGGGTTTTTATAAAGGTTGATAAGGGCATTTCATGCCAAAGCGTTCAACTGAAAAATATATTCATATTGAGAAAGTAAGCAGTAACTAAAAGGCTGAGATTTTAAATGTAAATGCGGGCGAGACAGAACTGTCTTTGTATTTCCGGTTAGTACGGTAAGCATAGGCAAGGCAGACACAGAAAAAACAGGAAATTAAATGCAGTGTGTTGTTCATCAGTGAGCGTCCTGGCCTGCAAAGGCGTTCTGAACAGAGCAAGAGAAGAAAGCAAAATAGTAATCAAGCAAAACAAAATTACACATGATGGAATCATAGTCCTATTTTAACTATATATGCTAAAATAAAACCAGAAAATAGACTACCATTGTACTGTAAATCATGGAAGTTCTGGCCAGCTGTTCTGTCAGGAAGTAGTTGAATGCAGACAGAAGCAGGTAGAAAAAAGCGATGAGCTGATTGAACTGGGACCACGCTGAAAATAAAGTTTGTTTGAAATCAAGGCTTCTGTTACCAGGATGTATTCTGTGATTAAAAATAAAAGGTATGTGATAATGTTCATATTGAAAGTCTTGTTTTCTGTGCTGGAGACAGGGAAGCAATCAAACAGAAAGTGGCTGCTCCCTGTTCCTTTAAGAGCTTTTAAAAAATGCAGTTGCTAATGCGCTTCAAATGCCTTCAGTACTTGCCAGGTGAAACTTCAGCAGTCTGAGTAGACTGAAATATGCATAATGGTCTTCTGGCTGAGAACACTTAAATAGGCACTGAAGAAAGAGTGAGAACATCAAACTATAGAGGGGTACGAAACCTCTCTGCTTAACAAGCTCAATGTCAGTTGCAAAGCAGAATTTGGAAAGAATCTAAGAATAAAGTGTCAGACAACTTGTAAGTGCTGGTAGCTGCAGTTCTGTCAGGGTGCCCAAGCACGGTGCGGGGGTGGGGGGTAGGGGGAAAATTTCTGTCTGCCTTCAAGTACTTCTGGGGAGACAGGCTCATTCTCGGTGTAAATGATGCTGACATCCAGCTGACAGAGCAGGAATGTGCTCCAAACTGCTTTGAAAGACAACCAGCAAAGCTATCATGTATGGCTAAATGTAGCCAGCAGTTCTGCTGTGTGTTAGACCAAACAGCAAAGGGAGACAATGAGAATAAGCAGTACCTGATATGGGAGACTGGAACAAGAAGTAAGGATGAGTCTTCTTGCCACAAATCGCTATTTTGAGAACTGCAGCAATGTTTGGGTTCTAGCATAGAGGTGCATCAGCGAAACATTTCAGCAGCTGTAGCATCACAGGCTGTTTCTGCGGAAAACTGGTGTTTCTTTGCTGGCTGTGCACCAGAGACCTGAGTCCCTATAACAAAGTTTATTAATATATCAAAGTCAGTGATAAAACAGCCACGTGAGCATTTAAATGAGCCGGGGGGTCTTAAAAATAACTGCCAATCAAAAAGCAGTATAAAGCAAGTCATTTGTGTTTGGACTCGATGGTCATAAGGTTCTTTTCCAGCCTAAGTGATTGTGATTCTATGGTAGCAGGGTAAAACAGTATTCAAATTCAAAGTCTTATAGGCTGGTCCATTAGTTTCCAGAGCCCCTAGCACTGAGAACACATCAGTGTGGTTACATGGTGAGTGGTGCTACAATTATACCCACAGTATCAGTTCAGGTGTGAAGGTATGCCTGTATTTCTGGGAGCATAAAAATGTATCGGGTCAGAAGACACAGCAGGGCCACAGCGTAGCATGAGAAGCTTTGTTTCCTTTGGCACTAGGATAGTTTTGGATTTCTCCCTACCCCCAGAATTCTGCCCAGAATGTCTTCTAAGCATTTAGAGCCATGTTAGATAATCCCTTTAGCTTAGGCAAAAAGGTGTCCCACTATTTGTTGCTTACCTCTCAGCCAACTTAGCAACTGCCCTAAATGTAGCTGGGAGCAAAGATCTCAGAAGTGTAAAGAATTTGTGGCTTTCATGAAAGTTGGGGTCCCCTTGTTAAGGAGGATTGCCCATAGGATAGCAGCTTTGCAGTTATGGAGTAACACGCTTATCTCTTGGATTGAGTCAGAAGTATTATCAGATGGAAAATAAGTGGTTAAAACATTTTTCATGAATGGACATAACGGGGAAGACATCCTTCCTTCTTGCTTTTTATTTACCTTTGGTTGCAGAGGGGATGTTCTAAATATTGCTGAAAAATTGAGAACAAAACCATTTTAATTCTGATACAACATTCAAAATATTTTACAGGAGCCAGTGCATGACTCAGGCTCCCATTTTCCAAACTTGCAGGTTGGTACTTGCCTTTGTAGTCACGGAACAGCACTTCTAAGCACAACCCGTGCCGAACACCTGCTTGTGTGTCTGTAGAGCTGTCCTACCTTGTACATCAGCTTTTGTCATTATGATAGCCTGCTGAGGCTTATGTAGCTGATGCTCTAATTTTGCATATTAAAAAATACACTAATTGCTGTATTTCATAAGTATGCTCTTGACTGAAAATCACTTGGGATAAAAACGTATTCTCTACAGTTTTTCATACAATGCACATGTTGCGGTGTACTTGATAGGTGAGCGTGTTTCCAATTCAAAAGTAAATTCCAAAAGTAAATCTGACAGAGCAAGTATTTTCAGTGTAGTGTTCTACAAAAATGAACAAGCTGGTTTATTTGAGGGTTTTTAAGAAAGTAAAGGAGCACTGGTTTTATTCATCAACATCTTTTTCATCTGTAAGCTGTTAGCAGGATTTACTAAGTACTTGACAACCCCTTACAATCGAAGCCTACCTGTAGGAAAAAAGAAATGTCTTTTTATGCTTGATATTTTCTGCATATCACAATAACTTTATTAGGAAATAAGTAATAATTGGTTTATTGGTATAAAATGATATTCTAGCTGTGGTTAAAAGGTTAAATGCTACTGGAGTCTATTCTGCTACCATAACATTTTGATAAATGGTTGCTGTAATCAAGTTAGTGTAATTAATTTTCTAATGGTTTTGTCAAACCTGTGTAATTTAATGTATCTCAAAAATGTTAGTTGCATGTTTTGGTAATCCTGTGCTGGAGGTGTTCTCTCAGACCCAGTTTCAGACAGGGATTTGTGACAGATAAGTGAGATATGGGTGCTGCAGGGATTGTCTAGATTAGCTGTGATTAGGTATGATCTCAGATGCTGCGTGTCTCCTTCCAGTTACTCCCAGTTCCAGTTTCCCTCTTTCACAGTTGTGATTTTTCTGTCTTCTAGCAGTTCTTTGGGCTTTCCAGTCTGTTTCTTTCTCCTGTCAGCATCCACTGGCTTTGCTAATGTAGCTGTTCTCCTTACCTGTCTGTTCGTGTTTAGCATTCCCCGTAGCCTGCCTTCATCACAGCTCTACCAGGTTTTTTTGTTCACAAGCAAATGGTTCTCTGTGCCAAATTCCAATTTCTTGCACTACAACGGGAAGTTAGAAAAACTTCTTGAAGAAAGTATCACATATGTCTTAACCACTAAGAGGGTTTAAAAAAAAAAATCCATATTTGTGCATAGAAATGACTAATTATTTTGACTGAGAACTGAGGGGAGAGGCAGCAGGGTGCGAATATCGGTCTGAGGCAGATGTTCCAATGTATGATTTCAGCACAAACTCTAATTTGGCCAAGATGTGAGAAACTGAAAGCAGTCTGGGGTTTGTCTGTAAGGAGAAGAAATTTTATAGAGTTGTTAATTTTCTAGAGTTCTGCTGTACAGTTACATTTGTATAATTCATATTTAGTTTTATATGAAGTAACTTTGCAGCCTTATCTTGGAAGGTTCGGCTGGAAAAGGGGTGGTGCCTCTATCCTCCTGATCAACTTCCTCGTGTTGGTAGCCAGACTAGTGAGCAATATCAGTGCAACCATCCGTTTTGATAACAGCTGCTGACTGCAAGGAACAGATGTGCATTGCTGGTCGTTCTCACGGAACTTGCTGGTTTGACCTTTCTCTTTATTTTGTGGTTTTAGAGAAAGAAGAGTTGATTGAAGACAGGGATGGAGAGGAGAAGGTTAAGCTTTTGTTTGTTTTCACACATTCTGTTATTTAAGTACCAGATTCAACTCAGTCCTCACTAACCTTTTTTTTTTTTCCCGAGAAAGAACCAGAAACACTTTTTTTTCCATAAGAAGATTCTTTCTAAGGAGTCTTCTTTTCCTCTTATGTATGAATACATTTGTCTGGCCTGGTGAACCTGTCTGTTTTAAGAGAGAAAATGAACATATTGAATTATCTGTTCCAGTTCTTTGCCAGTTTCAGTTTTTGATAAAGTGTTTCCCTTGCTTGTTTGCAAGATTTTAAAACATATTGATAATGGTTTTCCTACTATTTTATTATCTGTTTTTCTTTTTTCTTTATTTTGTCTTGCTAACTTTATCTATGAGATAAAGTAAACATAAGCAGACCTATTCTGACTAACTGTATTTTGACCATATGTAAGATAATCTTTCTGTATTAGAGATAGCTGAAATCTCAGAGTAATTCCAGACCATGGAGCCTCATAACTTTTATTTATTTCTACTTTTATTGCATTTAAACTTTAAGCTGCTTATTCTTATGTATTATTTCAAGTAGGATCTTTGTAATGTCTTTTGGTGGAGATTATTCCTATCATTTGAAAGTATTGCTTATTTTGATATAAAATCAGAAAAATACAGTGCCTTCTCCAGAAAACTCATTTCTTGCTAAGGTACTTATGCTAAGCTCAGTATGTGTGGGAGGAGGTGCTGGCATACTCTAGATGTGATAGACTGGTGAATATGATTAGTTAAATGGAATTCATCCCTATTTTAGTAATACCAGTTATATACTTTATACGTGGAGATAAACCAAAGTCTTGATAATCTGCTGTCTGTGCAGATTCTGTTCAAAGATGCTGATTGTTTTGTATTGGGCGAATGCTTTTGTAGGGGATTAGATTCTGTTTACTTGAATTGCTTCTGCAGTCTTCATTTTATACAAAAAACTTTCCATAAAAAAAAGTGCTGCTCTGCAGAGAATTTAAGGACTTCTGTTTAACAACATGGAGATACAGTAGGTTTATTTATTAGTTTGAGTTGTCTCTGAATATACTTTTCTTTTGAGAGACACACTTTGGCAGTACCATGCGTGCTTAAAATCTGTAAACGAAACACAAACACAAAAGCTTGTTCAAGATACCTTTGGTATAAATCTCTGGAAAATGCAAGCCCTGAAGATGTAATTTCACCCCCTTCCTTTAAGGGCCATAACTTGAGGCTTACACAGGGTCCTGGTAGCGGTTAAAGATCATATGTGTGCCTGCTCAGTGTGTGGGTGTGGTAATTGGTTACAGATTTATGACATGCTCATAATAAAAGGTAATTATCAGGAGATAATTAGGAGATTCAGGAGATTCATGATAAACGTTATGCTATTTCTTTGTTAAACCACTTCAGTGTAGAAGAATGAGTTACTGATACAGGGTCAGGTCAGACTCCCTGAAGGTGTTCAAGGCCAGGCTGGATGGGTCTTGAGCAGCCTGGTCTAGTGGGAGGTGGAACTGGGTGGGCTTTAAGGTCCCTTCCAAACCACACCATTCCATGATTCTGTATTCAGATTTTGTCAACTCTTAATTGAATCTTGGGAGAAGTGGAATTTAGAAGGAGACTTGAGAAAAGCCAATTTTGGCCATTGGTTTCGTGTCTGCACTAAGGTAGACAGGTAGCAAGTTCCTAGTGAACTGCTGTTTCCTAAAATGTAAATCACAGCCACTGGCTCAGACGGTTGCAGGTTCAGAAATACAGCAGACTTGCTATGGTCTTATTTAAAGCCATAGGTATTTGAGTAGAGTTATATTAAGTACATTGTAAACAGCAGCCTAGCAAATCATTAGGTCAGTTGAGGCAGGTTTTCAAAATTAAAAAAATTAAAAAAACATTTTGGGATAAGATATAGAATAATCAAGTGTATGTTGTCTCAAACTGTTTCGCACAGTCTCATACTCTCAAATCACACCATATTATTGTCATTGATACAGATTTGTTTCTGTTTGGTTTTGTTCTGCTTTTTGGTGTTAGAAGGATGTGTGTGTAAGTGATGTTTCTTCTGAAGTGCTACAGTTTGAAAAAGAGAATGTAAAGTCTGACACAGATTTTTAAAACATTAAAATACAATGTTTTTAAGAAAGGAATATATGTTAAGGACTCTCAGGTTCTGATGGCAGAAATAAGCATGATCAAAGAGTCTCGTAACTTGAAATAAAACATTCTGCAATATTCCTTTCAGCCAGTGGCAGACAAGGTCCCACAGGTCTAGAAGAGGATGAAAATGAAACAGGAGAGCACAATTACAGATGTGTCATGTTTGCTCTTGTAAATAGTTACTGCACCAAAGACAGGTACTGTTGCTGAAGTGATTTGGGGATTTATTACAGGACGGAACTAGATAGTGCTGCTGCTGTTGGGTGTCCACAGTTGCAGTATTTAAAGACTGGAAAAAGTATAAGCCCTTATCACCATGCAGGACTATCGCTGAGCATGAATGGAAACTGATTGTTGGAGGAGACTGAAAAGAACAGGAAGAGAACGGATTATTCCTCTTCAATAGATGATGATTGATTATACAAGATGAACAAAATGTTCTGTTTTCTAGGGTTGAATTGTTGTAGAAGGCTGTAGCCGTTGTGCAGTTTGATAAAATAGTGACATCAACTAACTGTTGGAGACTTTGCTGTTGCAAGAGTGTTTTTCCCTTCTTGCCCCAAAGTACATGATTTTTGGGGGGATTTTTGACATTGTATATAATGTTGATTATATCCATCATCAGTACCATATCTATAAAAGCAACACCATGCAGTTCTGGTAGAGGTTTCTGTTTCTTTGCTGCTTTCAGGTCCTTTATTCTGATGTACCCAGTATGTTCATCTATTGATCTCTTTTCTTTACTATTTCTGTTCTAGTTCAGGGCCACATTGAACATACTTTTAATAAGTACATATTTCTTAATTCTTTGAGTTCCCTTAAGCAGTCAACTTGGACTTTGTTTCCAGATAGCCAGTAACTGGCGTGACCCAGTGAAGAAACTGATAATTCTGCATATTTAGGAAGGAGTTTCCTCGTTCTGCTGTCTTTAACTGTTGGTTTCCATGTAAATTTGGTTTCTGTGTAAATTGGTTTCCTCAGCTGTAGTCCAATGTCCACTAGCTTTGCAGAATAGGCTCTGGTTAAGTTAAATAAAACTTCTAGTGTAATTATATGGCGATGGTGTGTGTTGGTAGAGTCTGCATATAGCCATGTAGCACTTCTGAGGGTCTCAAATGCTAAAATGAACACTGAATCTCCATCCCACGTTGTCATCCTGTTCTTGATTGTATGTAGAACCTACGGACAGTTTCTGTAAGCAGTCAAACTTCAGTTCACTCTGTAAAAGTTGCGTACCGATTACTGTATGAGTTTTCCCTGTAAGGTTTCAGCATCAACGCTCTCTCACTGACTTCCTACGCAGGTCCTTCCCCAGAGAAGGCAAATTCAGAGTTCCTTTCTTGATTCAAAGCTTTATCTCTCTGCATTACATTCTACTTCCATCTGTAACCTTTTCATTTTGAGGGGCCTTTGCAAACCAGACCGTGGGTTTTTTTAGCTGATTCTTTTCTTTAGACTCTGAATCTTCATTGTAGCGTTCTCTTTATTAAATGATGATGTGGTTCCCTGAAGGGCAGCTTAGACCTAAAAGCATGTTTATTTTCCCTTGCACTTATTCCAGCTCATAAACATCTTCTAAAGTTAGCGATGTCCAAAACATTAAATTACCTTTCTGTTGAGTTTCTCTGCCATGGAAGATCATGTTCTCGGTGGAAAAAAGAGTCATTCTAATTGTTTATGAAATATAAAGAAACAATAGTTCATTTTCAAGACAATTTTTCCAAGGAAATTTCTGGGAGAAGTTATTTAATTGGTAAGCTCTTGTGAATGTTGTCTTCTAGTTTTTAAGCAGTAATTACGGTGCAGTCATTCCAGTGTGTGCTGATTAAAGTTCCCCCCCCGGAATTGCCACTAAACAAGAAATCCTGACTAGGTAAAACTTATTTTTTCCCCACTCTGGTTTCTCCTCTTGTCATATTTACATGTTCTTTTTGCTGTTTCTAAAATGCTCTTGCTCTCGCCAAGTTGAGAAGGCACAGCCAAGGTTGTATCTTTCCTGCTGTGAGTAAAATAGGGTTGTTTTAGGGTAAGAAAATTAGAGGAGTTGAAAGTGTACATATCTGAGGAAAGTCTGATATTGCTCTATTCCTACTGTTATTACTGAAACAACTCTTGGGGATGTTCTTTATTTATGGACTGCTAAAGTAGTTAATAATTTTGAGATTAGGCCTCCTTCTGATTGCCTGGCTGTTATATTTTATTTCAGGCTCTTTGTGTATTTTGTATTTTACTGAAGTTACTGAATTACTGGATTTTTGTTGGGGTTTGTTGTTTGGGTTTTGCAAAAATCTGTCTTTACTTTTGGTATTTACCTAAGGGTCTTTCCTGTCAGTTAAAGGGATCTGTAAGAAATGTGATAACACAAGCTTAAGTAACTGAGAGCACAGCAGAATTTTAGAAATAGAAGAAATTTTGGGGGGAGGGAACACTGGCTGAAGTCCCTTGATATTGGAGATCTTTATGTTCATCTTTCACTGTTTCTGGTTCCATTCCTGGTACAGCCAAGTAGCAGCTGTTCCTTTTTGCTCATTCCTTTTAGTGATTTCTCTTGCATTTTCAAGTGTTTTTCCTTGCCTTCTTGTTTTTCCATTCTTTATTTCTGTTTTATTATGACGGTTCTCTGCTGTTTGTTAAATTAAGAAATTCCACTGAATAATTGAAATCTAATTTGATTTAGTTATGCACGTAATAGAATTTATGATGCTTCATGTAACATCATTGTAGAGATAACTTTCATTATTGAAACTGCAACTAGACTTGATTAATCTCTTCTCTTATTTGGCTCAGTTTATATTTCAAATTGTCAACTTCATGGAGAATTTGTCTTCTGTTCTATATAAAATCATTAGTAGGTTGAAAGTAAAGACAATTTCCAAAGGCTTTGGACATATATAATCTAAATATAAAAAGGTGTGGACACAGACGTGTGGGGAAACCTGTCAGCTTGTGTTCTTTTCATCGTGACATTTCCGAATTGTTAATATGAATATAAATTCACCTTTATGAAGTCAGTGGAGTATGAAGAAGGATTCAGTAACCACTGTTCTATAGTGATTTATGATGCTTCCATAGTGCTAGAAATTAAATGTGATTCCTGTTAACGTTTTTTCAGGGAATAGTTATGCATTGCCCGGAACTCTAGAGGCAGCTGAAAGCATTGTGTGGCTTTTGGATCCATAGATCTGTTTCTGTCTTTCTTATCAAAATTGCTTCAGTCCCACTATAACAAGCTCGTTTACGTTATTTCCCTTGGGTGAGGAATAGGTGTAATGTGAACTCTGGAAAGCATTCCACTCCTCTTGTGTAGAGGAAGGTTATTTAGGGATTTGGAGCCCCTGTGAGTTTTGAATTCTGCTCAGTTGATTAAAATTAAATAGCAGAAGTAACTATAGAATATATTTGACAACGCCCTTCATAATCCATTAGTTGCAGTGATATGTTTCACTACTTGTTTTCTTGTGTCTCTTCAAATATCTTCTGAGGTGTGGATGTCCTGACTCATGACTTTCTGTTGTGAATTCATTTACTTGCACATGTTTAGTGTGGTGCAGTGAATTGCTTAAAAATAACCAAGAAAGTTATTTAACATTTGAAACCTAAATTAGCATTTTTGTATTCTTAATTACTTTAGAGCATGCTGTTCTGTATGTAAAATTATAATTTTTAAAAATTTATAATTACTTCTTAACAAAGTTGTTATTCTTTATATGTCCTGTTGTGTTCCTCTTAATTTTTAATGAAATAATTTAAATGTTTTATTGATATCTTTGTCTTTTTCTCAACAGTTTTCAAAGTCTTGTTAATGTTATGATGTAAACTAGTAAAAAGGTGTTTGGACTACGTCATGGATATCGACGATGATGACTGATATTATTCGAGTGGCGCAGTAAGAGTCTGCAGTATGAAATGTCAGAAGTTTATATTTATTCTAGTTTTGCAATGGTAAGTCTTTTTGCATTTTGTACTAAGTAAATAACTTCTAAACCATTTTTTAACTTGCAAGGTGTATTTCTTTAGAAAGTATCATATCAGCAAGTCAGTAAAGATTTTTGTGGAGTTCAGCCATAGTTATTCACCGAAGTGTACACTGGAATTTGGTTTAATTTATTTTATTGGTATTCATTTCAAATGTCACTTCCTCATCCTTATGTGTGCTAGCCTGAACTAGAACAACCTAGGTGAAGTGGAATGTCTAAATGACCCTGTTTTTCATGTTTGGGTTCAACCCAAATGCGATCACTCTTTTAGAGCTTGTGTGTAAACGGAGTGAATATACTGGCAAGCTTGTCCATGTGGAAAATAGGTATGAACAACCATTATGGACAACACAGTTACATGGTTTTTTTCCTTCTTCAACTCACCTTCTGATGTGTTGTCCACTTGCTCTTTGTCACCTTATTTATTTTTTAAGATAGAGCTCATTGGCCATCTCACACTTTGTTCTGCTTTATTAAAAGAACAGAATGGAAGTTGATACAACAGCAGTTCTTTACCTGAGTCTCCAGGAATGCAAACATTGCACTTTTCTAGCCGTTCACGTAAGGCAGTGGAAATAGCTACAGGCTGGAGGGTTGGAGCAGCACAAATGCAACATCTGAAAGTTCTTCTTTGTAATTGTCTCTTCTTCGTTACACAAAATGATGTGCTCTCTGATACAGTTGTATCTGAACTATACCAAGCAATACTTTCAGGAAACCTTACTTTCATTAGGAAATACTACTTGCATTATGAATATACATAAACACACAATATAGTAATTACTGTTGATTGTCAAACAGAATTGTATAACTCAAGACATGTACTCCTCTTGTTCTCTTCTCTCTTTTTTTGCTCTAGAACCATCTGCCACCCAAATAGTAGGTTTGTCACAATTTATGCTCTTTTTATCCTCGCTCCTTTGCTGAAGATAAAAGACAGCTATTGAAACAATTTTCCTCCATTTATCGTTTTAAGCATTTCTAAGTAATGTGTTAGAGGTTTGAATCCATGCTTAAAATTTTAAGTCTTCACATCTTATGTCAGTTGAACAGGTTTGTGTGATCTGGAATTTGGGTAGATGGAAAAGGGAAGGTGTGCCATTAGGTACAAATGTGAATCTGTTCATTATTGTGGATATTATGACAGGTTTGAAGTGATAAGCAGTTTGACATGTTGAATTTTTAAAAGATGAAATGAATAGAAGGATAAGAGTGAATTGTTTTCTATTAAAAATGTTATTTTGAGGTTGGGTAAGCCGAATACTGCTATATTTCACCCTGAACCCTGAAATAAACTCTCAAGTCGGACCTTTTAAACTTAGCTTTGAGTCTGAATTTACTGAAATCCAATGTAGGTGATGATTCATCTCATGAACTATGTGAAAAGTTAAAAAGTGGAGAAGACTTGGGAAAGAGCCTTTCAGTATCTCAGAGATTACTGAGAAGATAGAGCCAGGCTTTTTGTTGATGTTAATGATGCAGAAACAGGGAGGCACCACCTAAGTAGTAGAAAATACATTTTCACTGTATGGGCAATTAAACACTGGAACAGGTTGCCCAGAGAAGTTATGGAGTATCTGTACTTGGAGCTTTTCAAGACCCAGCTGGACAGTGTCCTGTCTAACTAAAACTGAATTTAGTCTTGATATTCATTTGAGCAGGAGGTTGCAGTAGATTGCTTCTCAAAGTCCATTCCAACTTGAATGATTTTTATGATTCTGATTCAGGCATATTGCTTTATTTATTTTTTGCTGTTAATGACTGTAGCTGTTTTTTACTGGTATGATTTTACTTATGTTCTTAATACTCTGTTAAATTAGAATTACAATTCTGTTTAGTTATTTAGAAGTGATTTGGTTTTGTTTTAAGTGACAAGTAAGCAAGCAAATAGGATTTTAATGATTTCCTTGTTAGTATGTACTGGAAACTAGGGTATTACAAATGTGATTTGATAACTCTTATTTGACCAGACAAACCTAAATAGTAATACCAATACATCATATGTGCAATACATAAAATAGGGTATTTTAGTGACTAGAGCATAACTGGAACATTCAGCCTTACATAAGGCATAAATATGAACAACATTCATGCACAAGTACTAAAGCCAGAACAACTGCAAATACAAAGTCAGCTGCTGATGGAAAACATTCTTAATGCCCTAAAGAAATAGCACAGAAAAAAGTGGTATTAATACCAAGCGTAGGCATGTTGAGTTTTACATTAGGAACGTTTGTGACAATACATTCTTTCAATTTGCTGTGCCTGTCGGTGTCTTAATATATATTTTTCCTGACCATTTTGTTTATATTTTTTTTAAGGTTTCCCAGTGAGTGGATCATGATGAACATACTTTAGGGACTTGCCATAGTATGGCTGCTTCTCGATCTACTCGTGTGACAAGATCTACAGTGGGTTTAAATGGTTTAGATGAAAACTTCTGTGGTAGAACATTAAGAAACCGTAGTATTGCTCATCCAGAGGAAGTTTCACCCCATCCTCAAATACGATCGAGGTCACCAAAGAAGAGGCCAGAGTCTGTGCAAACTCAGAAGGGAAGTAACGGTGGGAGAACTACTGATTTGAAACAACAGAGTGCCCGGGAATCATGGGTGAGCCCTAGAAAGAGAGGGCTGTCTACTTCGGAAAAAGATAATGTTGATAAACAAACTGTGGAAAACTGTGAAAAAAAACAAGCGGAAGCTGTTTCACCAGTTTTGAAAAGAATTAAGCGCTGTCTGCGTTCAGAGGCACCCAACAGTTCAGAAGAAGACTTGCCTACTAAAACAGAGAAGGAATCATTGGAGCATAAAAGCTTAGTGTCGGACAATGATGCAGTCTCCACGGGGACTAAGCGAGCTTGTCGATGTCTTATATTGGATGATTGTGACAAAAGGGAAGTTAAAAAGGTGAATGTCTGTGCAGAAGGATTTAATAATTCTGCAATAGTTGATGAGTTTGCAGGCTATCAGACTGTCAATGGAGTTGGTGAGAGAGACTCAAATTCTCTTAACTGTGATGACTGTCAGCTTGATGGGAACACTAAGCAAAACAGTGCTGGTTCCTGTACGCCCAAGGACAAAACTGTAGCAGAAAACGGAAACTCATTTGCCCATCCTTCCTTGTTGCTAAACAGCAGCAAGGAGGACGGTGTTGTAGACCATTATGTGCCTTGCACAAACTCTCAAGAACAGGTAAAGTTAGAGGACCACAACATAATAAATGACTGCTTGCCTGAGGAGCATGCAAATCAGGCAGATGAGCCAGCTACAGGGTCCTTTTCTGAAATCCAGTCATCTTTGTTAAGGGATTCGGAGGAGGAGGTAGATGTTGTAGGAGATAGTAGTGCCTCTAAGGAACAGTGTGCTGAAAACACCAATAGCAACCCGAATACTCATCATGACAGTGCATCAATCTCAGGTGAACCTGAACCACATTCTTCAGTGCTGGACTGTGTTTCAGCTCAAATGGCAACTCTGTCGGAACTTCAAGAACACAGATATACTTTGAGAACTTCACCACGAAGGGCTGCCCCTGCCAGAAGTAGCCCTACTAAAACTAACTCTCCTTGTAGAGAAAATGGACAGGTTGAGGAAAATAATCTTAGTCCCACTGAAAAGAATGTCCCTGTAGGTATTAATAATATCAATGGATCTCCCAAAAAGGCTGAAGAAATTAAACAGAATGAGAAAGAGAGAAATAGTAATACAGGAGATCATGGGAGTGATGGACTAAGAAAGCCACTTGCTGAGGCTAGGCTTGTTGCTGGATACGTACCATCTGCCAAAGAGAGTGCCAACATCCACACTGCAGAGGATGAGGAGGAAGAGCCTGATGTGTATTACTTTGAATCAGATCATGTGGCATTGAAACACAACAAAGAGTATGTGTAACTATGGTAACCATGAATTCTGCTTTTGTTTCTTACCAGAAATATATAAATTAATACATATTTAAAGTACTTGAACAGAAAGTTATAATTTTCATACTCTTCAGCCTTCATTTTTCTTCCTTGTTTCTCCCTCAAACAAAATTAAACTCTATTTAATATGCAGTATGGTACAGCAATGTGGTTTATACTTTTCTAGCAATAGGAATTCTTTAGCCAGAACTTGTTTGCTTTTTTTTAAAAAACACATCTGTTACCTCTTTTTTCTAAAAATCCTGAGCTGGAAACAAACCCAAAGGAATTGCAAGCCTTAATTAGAGTTCAGTTATTTATCAGCTATCCAGTAGTCACAGCACATGCAGCTTAAGAAATTATCATTCTATTTTATGTAGAATATAAGGTTAGATACCTGTTTTCAGAGTGTCATGGGAAAGAATTATCCTTATTGTGTTAAGGAGATAAATCGATCAAATGCAGTAATTTGAGAACTTTTTCCAGAAAATATTCTGTCTACATTGCTGTTTATATTCATTAAATGTAAATATATACATGTCTTAATTGTTATTAGAGAAGGAGTACTAACTTGTTTTTGTATTTATCATCTGAATGTCTTTAAGTAGAATTGCAGTAATCGTAGACATAAGGTAACTGTGAAAGAGAATTTCTGGAAACAGGAGGGCAGTTTTCTCAGTGAAAGAAGTTTTACATGTAGAAAATAATAGCTCAGCAACCAGTTTTTATTGCAGTCTTTGTAATGCTACTTTGACTTGTGTGTTTCACTGTTTAGTAAATGCTCTAGATTTTGTTGCGTTGTACTGAAAGGCCAAATGCAGGTGATCTTCAGTTTGCTTCATCTGAAGAGTTAAACTGCTGCTTGGAGTTTCTGTAAATGGTCACAGCACAATTATTATGAATATGGGGCACAAGACAGCGGTGATTGTTTAATCCAGCAGGAATTTGACTGGTGTTCTTGGTATTAGAGTTATTTTGATAATGGCGTTTTGTTCAATATTGGATAAAGTTAAGGCCAGGATTCTCTTCTAGACTGAGGAAGAGTAATTTCTGCTTTTCTGGAGAGAAACATGCTACTGAGGGTAGTGTTAGCTGGATCTTTTTCTCGTTTTAAAAATGTTGATGGAAGATTATGGGCTTTCTTCATTTGATGTTTTTGTTTATATTTGCAAGGAAATAAATCTAATATTCTGATGATTTGGCATGGTAATAGGACCCTTCTAAAGAACTTCAGTCAATATTTTGATGTTTGAATGCATTTGTCCCTTATGTAGAACTTTGTTGTTCAAGAGTGAATGGATTACAGTGCTCTACATCATCTTTCAAATTGTAAACGTGTCAGAGTTCATTAGGGGATGCTTATAAGTCATGCACTATGGTTCTTGAATAGTATCTTAATTACGCCCTTGTTTAATCTCATTCAGTGCTAATTTTGTAAAATGTTGAACTAGAAGAAAAACCCAAAAGTTTTAGCAGAAATATCCTCATTAATCAGATGCAAAGAATTCCAGGGTTCCCATGCTGTCAGGTAAAGGACACTGGCTCTGCCAGCAGTGTTTCATGATAACTGTGCAAATCTTCTGCTTAGCAGGTCTTCAAATGGCACACAGCTTTGTTTTTATGTCCTTCATCAGTTTATGATTAAACTTGTCTTTGTGGATGATTTTTTTTGTGGTTAGTAGTTCTACTCTCTTTTAAAAGCAAATTCAGAAAAACATTAGCATCTTGGCTAAGTTGAGGACACAGATTTCTCCAGGAATGCATTAATATCATTTTTTGAATGTTCCATAGCAGGGTAAAAAAAGTGATATTCCTCTGTGTTGCAGAATCAATTTGATATGTCTGTAAACTTGGGTTATTTCTTGTTACATTACACAGCCTGATGGCGTACACATCCATTCAGCTGATTTTCACTCTCCAAGAAATTACTGTAACATTGATAAAATATAAATACACCAAAATCTTCAGCAGGTGTTGATCAGACTTCCTATAAGAAAAGAACCTACCTGTATATTGTGGTATTTTTGCATGAATTTTACTGGTTTTTTGAATGTTGTCATGTTTAAACAACATTCATTTATTGATACTTAGGGGAAAACTGGATGATGTAATAAGAAAAATAATCATCACAGAAAGCAATAGTGGAGTATTATTATTCAGAGAGAAGGGGGAAAGGATGGATGTTCCACTGTGTCTTTAATAAAATGGATCTCCTCTACAAAGAGAGATCCAAGACCTCCAAACAGGAATTTTTATTCTCAGTACATTTTTCCCTGTGCCCAGGGTTTCATTTAGTGCCCTTTTTCCTTTTTCTTCTTCTCTACTCATGCTCTTTGCAGATTTGCACTGTTTGGCAGATATTAGGTTGCATGAGGGAAGTCTTTATTAACTCTGAGTTCTAGATGGAAATGTGATTGAGGAATTGAGTTTTCATATACATATAGAATCGTAGAATGATTTGAGTTGGAAGGGATTATCCAGTTCCACCCCCCTGCCGGGACACCTCCCACTGGACCAGGCTGCTCCAAGCCCCATCCAACCTGCCCCTGAACACCTCCAGGGATGGAACAGCATTATAGTGTATTTCTAGGATCCTGTAAACTGTGGAGAGCTTTATAGGAACCACTCAGGCCTTTAGTTCCCACTGAAATATAAGAATTACGCATGAGCTCTTGCCTACAGGCATTCAGCTGCAAGAGCGAGGACCTTGTGTTTGTTGAGTAAATAGATATTTTAATATCTTTGGTTTCATTTATTCCTTTACGATATTTAAAAATCATAGGACCTGTACTGACATTTAAACTGAAAACAGATTAAAGAGAAATATTTTAATAATCACTTCAAACCCAGTCTTGTGAATTCTTACCCTCTATGGGTTATGTTGTTGCAGAGGCCTTGGAAAGACAGGGCACCATGAGGGATAATTAATATGTAATGGACAACTCATAATAATACTGTGAATGTCTTTGTATGCACTTGTAGTATTATATGAATGTGAGAAATTTCCTGTGGTACAGGTTTTGTATTTTATTCAGTCACAAATGTTTCTGTCTAATGAGTCAGATTAGAAGTGTTATCTATGAAAGTTCATCTTACTGCACTTGACCTGATAGCACAGGATCTGTTGCACCTTGCCTTACTGATTATTTGAGAACTGCCTTAAACAGAGTCTTCTTAAAGTGTAATTCTAAAGTAAATTCTAAAGTCTTTTTCACTAAGGTAAACTTCTTATTTTACCCGTACCTTGTTTTTTCCTTAACTGGATGACAATTAAACATTAAATTATCGTTTTTGTAATTTATCCCTATGTATTCAGATATATTTCTCAGAATTAAGGTCAAATTTATCGCACAGTATGAATTTATTTTAGTCAGTCATAATCTAACTTTCCTTTGTAGTGACGTCATGTAGCTATGAGTAGCTGATACTATAGGAAAAAGTGATCCTCCTGCATTACTTTTAAGGACACCTTTGTCTTCGTCTCATTTTCCTATGTGACATGGAGATTTAATCTGAGGAGACTTTGATTGTTACGTGTTTCATGTTAAGGAAAAGAAGGAATTGGTGTAAATCAAGTTGCTTTTTGTAGCAGCAGATTTTAATCAATACTGAGGGCGAGAATGCTATGAGATGGCAACTGTTTTGTAACTGTAACTGCCGAATACTTCATGGAATGTCATCAACAGAAAAAAATTGCTGAAATATACATTTTTAGTGTTGAAGAACAATAGAAGTTAAGATTTTTTTTAAAATGCACATATGCCAAATATGTGAGATTATGTTGTGTTTTAATTAATCCTTTGTTCCATGAGAGTAGTGTGGCATACAGTGATATTTTTGTTAAAGTACCTATTAATGTAAAATTTAAATATGTGAAAAATTGGTGCTTCTTTCAGAGAACAGTTTCCACTGCCTGTTAGATTGGTCTGTGTTCTTAGTAAGTAACAAAAAATTAAGTCAGCTTTAAGTAAAAATCTCGTTTCACTTAGATGTTGAATGCTGCAACTGCTTCACCTACAAAGTAGAAATGTAACAAATCAGTTGAAAACTTCTGATAAGAGTTTTTCGTCAACTACAATTTGGTATCACAGATAACTGTGTTATTAAAATGGGTTGTGAGAGTGTAATGGGCATGCAACCATGTATATGAAATCCCTGTTTACATTTTACACCAGCTTAATATTTTAAGTATTTTGACTTTTTTTACAGGGAGTGTTTTTATTTTATTGTGTTTTAGAAGCTTATTTCTGTTTAAAAATAACTTACCAATGGAAAAGTTACAAGGGACACAAAATTATTGTGGGACTGAAAATTAGAAGTATTTTTGTAATTGTAGAGTCATGTTTTGTAATTATATAAACTAGTTGGTGTACTCTAAGTAATGGAGTTCTTGTTTTGCAAGAGAATGTTTTGCGCATGTCCTGTATCTGCTTTTCTGTCTCTGGTAACAGACTTACTCTAGGAGCCATCACGTCAACTACATTTGTCAAACTGTTTTCTTTCTCTGAATATAGTTTTCTTGCTGTCAACTGCAGCGCAAACCTAGTGAGCAGCACTATTAAACACAGTGCAGCCCTCATCCTAAGTGAGGCAGCCTGTGGAAAGCCAAGGTTGATTTCTTTTGGATAGGTGTCCTTTGCTCTCTGAATTCTCTTCTCTCCCGATTTGCCTGAAACCTGCTTTGTTTGTTCTGCCTGCACTCTCATCTCCACAAGTCCTCAGTTGCAGCATCAAATATCCATTTGATAGGAATGGTTGGACTCGATGATCCGGTGGGTCTCTTCCAACCTGGTTATTCTATGATTCTATGATCCTGTCCTGGAAGAGAGAGTGTGAGCTCCCCATCACAGAGCTGCTTCCCTGCCAGCTGGCTTGGTGCTCTGGGTGGGTGTATGTGCTGATGCACTGGCCGGAGAGTGGGAAGAACAGCAGTTGAATTCTGCTTGTCCTTCTCTTGCAGAGGCAGAAGTTATGATCTCTCCCCCTTTCCAAGCAGCTCATTTTTAGAGAATACAGGAATCAGTTTTGTCTTTCCAACTTCTTTGATCAATGTGGATCAAAAATCCTGAGGGGGGGGAAGTGCACAAATTAAAAAAAAGAAAAATAAACAGTATTTTAATACCAAAAAAGGCAGATACCTGTTTTCCCACCCATTCATTTGGAATCAAAACTGGAAAATATAAGTATTAATAAAAATGGCTTTGAGGTGTAGGAAATACCAGTTGGAAAAAATATTAAATGCCACAGACAATTCATGGTCCTGACTTTAAAAAAAAAAAAAGGGAGAAAGCCAAGAAAAGATGGGGTAGAAACATTCACCCAGCACAGCTGTGTGGAGAATCAGGCTCTGGCTGTGGATTTGGCTCTGCACACATGGGACACTTGAAGCAAAAGTGATCAAGTGTGGTTGTACCAGTTAGACCACTGTGAAGGACGTCTGGTGGAACAAGGGATGAATTCTATTACCATAACTACCTGCTTGGTAGGGATATACAAGTATTTTACTATAGTATTAGCATAGTGATGCGACTGAGAAAACAGCATAGTGACTGGTGTGTGCTGTGGGTATCTTTACTGTTCAGCGTTAGCTCACCGCGCTAGAAATAACTCCGTTACCGGTCCTAAGTATTTCTTCTGGTCTGGCATGAAGTTTCATCAGCATCTGCATATTGAACTATAAAACTGACTGGCAGTATCTTTTAAAAAGGTTTGAGGTGAGGATGTGCTGCTGTTTTATGCAACAGCCTTTGAAAGTTTTATATGCTTCTTAAGTCAAGGACCAGCTGTGTCTATAGTTTGTTATTGTAGTGAGTATTAATACAAATACACATTTTAACTGTTTTTTCCCTTATCTCTAAATTTTATTCCCCTTATTTAGCCAGAAAAGATGGAGTGAATAATTCTTTGTATTGCTGTTAGCTCATGATCATGTATCGTGTTCTAATCCAATTATAGTCTTCAGGTATTTCTGTAATGGAATAGTCAAGGAATGCATTACTTTGGTCCTGTGGTAGGAAAGTACACCTGTCTAATCTAGGGGTTCTTCCTTGGGTTTTAGTGAAAACTTGCATAAACTAGAGTTCAGTCAGCAGTGGTGGCAGCGTCCTCTGATTTGTTAATTCAGAGGATTTCTGTACAGTTGGATCAGTTCCATGGTATGATGAGTTGCTCCTGTTTTGTCTCTGGTAGAAAGCCTCTTCTGAATCGTTGCTTTCCCCAAGATCTCTTTAGAGAAGAACATATGAGTGGAGATACTGGAGGTACCTTATGTAATTTTCTCTCAGGAAAGGAACTGGGACTATTCTCATTAGAGATGATAAGGGAGGAAAAAGAGTTGCAGATGTGCTCTCTTTCTTTCTATGCCCTTTGTGAACCAATGTGAAAACCATTTTACTGCCATTTACTCGTGTCCCTCCAAGCCTTGAAAATAGAGGAATGACAGACCTGTATCTTCTTCCCTAGTAAATGTCACTGTCCTGTAGGCAAATAATTTAGAAAGTGCTGTTAAAGGAAGATCAAAAGGCTGTATTATAGTGTGTTTTCTAGAGGAAGACTGGTAGGTGATGTTTTGACCTTTCAAGTTGACAAAACTGAAGCAAGTTTGATTTAGAAGCACAGAGACCTCATTGCTGCTAAAAATTTTGAAAACATTGCTGACAGTGTGGGTGTTCCGAAGGTGCTTCTGTATATCCAGAATGATTCTGTGATTCTGTGCATCGTGCTGAGGGTGGTGGACAGCCCTTTGCAAGAGTGAAGGCTATAGAAATACCTCAATCAGCATTCCTTTTTCTGGGGTGGAGTTAAGAGTTTAAGAAAGAAAGGGACGTCACAAGTTCATAACCAATAAAATACTGTTCACATGCTTGAAATACAAAGTCTGGAGCTGTGGAAGGTGAAATTAGAGGAGTTTTTTTTTTTTTGCATCCAGCTAAAATACTGCAGTAGGGTTTTTTTGTTTGGTTTAGGGTTTGTTGTTTTTTTTTTGACTATCCTTTAAAAAAATGTGCTTTTTGGCTTGGTTCTGCTTTGTTGTAAGTATGTGTGTGTTATAGCCCAAGGCTGGCATTCAGAAATAGTGAATTCTGTTCTGTTACTGGCACATTAAACTTGGAAAAGCCACTTAATGTACACTTCGGTTGTTCCACCTATAAAATGGAGATGCAGTTTAATTATTTACTTATCTCAGAAGTCTTTTAAAAGGTCTGAAGCACAAATATTAAGTATGTATAGAGAAAATACAGTAAATGACCATATGTGTAAAGAGGTTAAGCTAGAGTGGAAAACAATTTGATAATGAGTTGAAGAATTGGCTGTAAGTAGATTACCTTGATCAAAGTATTTAAACACTACGTAAGGAAAAACCTACCATATGCTGCTTTCTTCAGGCAAAGGTGCTTTTAGAAGTCCTGACAGGAGTTGATACATGTCCTTATTGATTATGCCCTTAAGCTCTTTTCTGTTCCTGAAGGAAGATCAAATAAGGGCCATTCTTCATCCGTCTCCCCGGCTTCCTCCTTGCTGTCATGTGTGTTGTACAGGTCTTGCTTTGGAAACCAGCACTCCCTAGGGCATGAACAGATTGTTTAAAATCTCAGATGCACATCGGAATAATTTGCGAGGAACTACAATGTCAGAATTACCGTATCATGGCACTGGCAAAGATTTCTGGCCAAGTCTAAAAGCTGGGAATGTTATCTGGTATTTCTGAACTGAAACAAACTAGAAATGACCCCAAAGAAAACAAAACACTCGCTTCTTTGAAATAAAAAGACAATGTTTAATCTGACGTGAAAATTTATCCAGGAAGACAATCTTGGGTTAATTAGAAAATTGTAAGTGCAGTTAGTATTTCCCTTTCCTGCAGTAATTTACCATCTTATAGTATGTTTAATACCCAGTTCTTTCTTAGCACCAAATAAGGGATTTTTTTTCTGTGTTATTAATAGACCAATATTCAGAGTAATAATTGACTTTAGTAGAGCAGATTTTCGTTTGTGCTTCACTAAAGTGCCAGTAGATGGCAGTAAAACAAAGAACTGCTCAAATCCTCATGATTACTGATAGGCACCGATGCTGTTGCAGCTCTTCGAAATACGAACCCAAGTTTGCTTTAAAGCAGATGGGTTTTCTACATATATTTTAGCCATGATTTGTTATGAGAAGTATATGCTCCTTCGCTTAAAACAAATCCTGCCTGCACAACAAATAATCATGATTTCTAATATTAAATGTAACTTACGGTACACACGTTTTTAACTTCAAATCCCTCAAACTGATGTTGTTACTATACTTTCTATCATATTGTGAACTAAAGAACTGTAGAAATGCAGCTAATTTGGGGAGTGGGAAGTGATGACCATCAGCTGCACAACATGTTATCAGTTGAGAGGATGTTTCTTTTTAATTAGGAATCAAAGTACACATCTTTGCAAGATGCTAAATGATCACTGTAAGGCAAGTATAGCTGGCAAAGTAACCATTTTTATTTCAAATAATTTCTGTGAGCATCCAGATAATAAATTACAGGGGCCTCTGCTGATTTTATTTAAAAATTACAAATAAGTGCTTGCTGCAGATTTCCGTTGTTAATATGTGTCACCTTTGTCACCTGCTGGCATTATAAAACTATTTTCTGTATCGTCAGCTTTTTAAGCAATTCCGAATAGAATTGCGTTAGCGATCTAGCAGGTATTTAAATAAGGGGGAAAACTACTGTAGTAACAATATAAGTGTTCTAAATGCTTATGTGGTTCATGCTAAAAGCAAGTAATAAATATGTAAATGTGTAAGGTTGTCTGAATACTGTGGGAAACTTTGAGTCAGAGTTGCATGAATTTATACTATATATAAATAAATGTGGAATTTTTATTATGCCATTACTTCAGAGGTGATTAGATAAGGTTGAAAAAGATTAAACTTCAGAGTGGCAAGGACATTCTCCTGTTTATTTTCACTTGAGGGGATAGTAGCAGTTATACTGCTGTTTCCAAGTCTCTAGCTTAAGAGATGAGAAGGTGCATTATAATTACATTGGAATATTAGATAAGGAAAGTTCAACAAAAAGTGCACAGCCCTGTTTTGAGACACTTCTCACACATTTCAAGTTTGTGTGTAAGTTTACTTTGGATAAAGACACTTAAGATGAAAATTCTTCCTTTTTATGGACAAAACCAATGGCAGAAAATTTTCTTGTGTGTTTTTAAATGTTTGAGCGTTAAGACTTTGTAGGAGGCTTTTTTTAAGCGGAAGCTTGGCCTTTTTGTAGTGCAGTGTTACCAACAGCCACTTCTACATCTGCTCCTTGCATTGTTCAACAGGGCAAAACTGTTGCTTTGCATTTATTTACCACAATTTAACTGAAAAGCTTCACTTGTTTATTTTATTCCGTCTAGTAGTTTGAATTAGCTGCCTAGAGGTTAAAATCTTCATTTTGTAGCATTTTTTTCTCCCATCACTCAGTCACTTAAGGTTTAAAGTACAGTGTGTTTTTCTCTCAAAGGGAAAAGAAGCCTTCAGTCAGCATAGGGGATCTGGCTGACTGTGATTTTAATCAAAACATGCACTTTTATTTCTATGAGTTTGTTTTGTTTTATTTTGGCAGAGGATGTGAGGTAATTTTCCATGGTACTTCCTCACAGATCTTTTGGAGAAAGTTATGTAACTGGGTAACTTAAGAGATTATTGCTCTTCTGTTGCTTCATTGCAAGAGACCAGTGAGCAAGGTTCCAGTCAATTTCTCTTTAATAACATCATGAGGCTTTTTCAGCTTTGGAGAATGTTAGTCCAGCTGCAGGAGGTAGTTTCCATCATAATTGTTGTGCTTACTTTCAAAGAATCTCAGAAGAATGGTACTAAAATTATTAGCCACCTTTTTATTTATAAATAGCTCTGGAAATTACGCACACAGTATCATTTGCTTAATGCAGCGGAAATATTACATTACTCTTTGAGACTAAAGATGCCAGACTGACAGAGCCTTTGGAAAAGTTCTCAACGAGTGCGTTGTTATTTATCTTTTTCTGAGAAGTACTTGGATTGATTACAGTCGTGTAGAGCCAGAGAGCTGAAAGCCTGTAGAAACCTATGAAAACAGTAGTGGTCTAAAACTTAAAAGAACTTGCAGACATATTAAACTACAGTCAGTTAAAAAGTCATGTTGGAATTTAAGAGGCCATGCAATGCTTTGGAGAGAATACAGTACTGCATCAGATCTTAAATACCTGAACATGGACTGTGCAAACTACGTATTTCAGCATTAGCATTCCCCCCTTTTTTTTTCGGCAGTGCAAGACCCCAAAATGCACATTTTCATGCATTTCAGTCGTACTGATATTCACTTGATAAAATTGCAGTCTTGTTCCTGGGCTTCAGAATATATTCACTCATAAAAACTGAATGTGGGAGTTAAAGTGAATAGCTCCAGGTTAATGCATTTCTTTAGAGGAAGTACAAAAAAGTGCAGGGAAACCTATTTGTCTGAACAGTTTGCTCAGAACCTGCTATTTCTTTTTTTTTTTTTTTTTTTAAATCATGGTAATAGAGCTACATAGACACAGGTCAACATCACAGGATTTTTTTTTTTAATTATCCTGATATTCTTGTAATACTTTATGTATTTCCATGAAGACCAGAAGTATCATTTCTGAACTATGTATCTTCAGTTAAAAGTTAATGAGAGAAGTAATTGCAGGTCAACATTCTTGTTTGGTTTGTTATTTCTCCCAAAATGCAATTTCTTCTCTTTCCATTCAGACTTAATTAATTAAGGGCACCTTATTAAGATAATTTCTTCCCCCATTTTAAACATGGGAATCATTGTTGAGTTAGGACTTCATCTCAATCACCAACATTTGGTTGCTTTTCTTCTTCTATGTATGTACATGTTTTAAATTGAAATCATTATTTTCTTCCAGTGTCATTTGTGAAAGCAGTTGCTTAAATACAAGTTGAATAAATGAGGTAAAATAGCTCAAGAAAAGAAAGGGAGGTATTTATTCAACATTATCTTATATGCAAATTCTTGTGCACACTACTGAACCTCTTCATCGTGACTGGAATTTACTCCAGTCTTGTATAGAAACTTTGGTGCCTGCTGATAGAAAAAGGTTTTCTGTTGTCCAGGTTAAATAATCTCCCAAATATCATTAAGCTCTTCTGTGTTGTTACAGCTGCATCTACGTTAATGATGTTAGCAGCCTGCTTGTGTTTCATTTCTCTGGAGCGTGCAAGGCTACTGTGTAAGACGTCCACTGGGGGCATGGACAGAGGTTGCTCAGCACAAAGCCAAGCAATAACCTGATGATGTTTGCAAAAACTAAGTAAAGATCTTATTTCCCCGTATACTGATTCCTGTAAACATGTAACAGTCTGGATTGCAGTATTGTCTCAGGCCAAAGTTGATGTACCGTCACTGCGTCTGTGAATCATTTCTGAAGTTCATTTTTCACCAGCTCAAGGAGAGCCCTCTCAGTGATCTTGCGTTATGCAAAGTTATTTTGTTTAGAAAGAACTGGAGCTCTTTTCCAATTGTGAAAATGTTCCTGTACTGTTCCAATATTAATGGCCTGTTTAACAAGCATTTTGGGTCTTAGTTATGTATAAACCTGAATATGTGCAGGCAAATTTAAATAATAATAATTTCATAACAGAATTGCAACCTGCTGTTTCTGAACAAGCTCAGTATTTTAATTTCAAACTTCAGGATGCTGGACTATATTTTATGTTTTCAAGTGCTGCATTTGAGTGGAATGAAAATTACCCTTTTTCATGGGGAGTCGGCAGTTTAATATCTAGGTAGGAACTTAAATATTTGGTGGAACGAAGCCTGTATTTTGCCTTGAGGTTGTTTACTTCCCTCCACTTAAAGCCTTACTCAGTTACCAGTGCAGTCAATTGAAAAACTTGCATTTGCTCGGTAACCCCTGAATCTTTTCTGTAATGCACGTGGAATTCATTGTGTTAGACTTGTCTTTGTTTTAGCAAAAGGGGATAGAAAATTTACTGTAGTAGTGAATAGATCTTGCCTGGTTTGAGTATGTGTTATGTTGCATTTTGTGCTGAACTAAATTGCAGTTGTAGTATTAAATGTCAGAAAACGTTTTCATGAAAAAAGTTAAGCTGATGCATAAGAATTTGCAACAACAGGGGCCGTGGGTAACTGCATGATTCAGAAACTGAATCAGACAGCTGTAACTTTAAAGCTAATAAAAGGTATTAAATGCAGTTACCCATTTTTGAAAGGCTGTGTTCCAATATTAAATGGTTTCCTGACTCAGAGCTAGCTTTATAGAAAACAGTTTGGGAAGCATGCATTAATCAAAATCGTGTGTGAATCTGGGACAGCAGATTTGAGGGAATGCTGACATTTTCATTCAACTTCTGTGTTCTTAGAGCAATCTCTTTTGTATATATTTGTTTTGCAAATTACTTATTCCTTGGTTTATTGTTATGTTTCATAACTGATACTTGTATTGTGCTCTAAGGTGAGGCTTCCATGAAATGTTTAGATGCAGTTTCTAAGCCGTTCCTGTCCACCCTCTAGGTGGCTGAGCCAAAGGTTAAGATGCTGTGGTAGAGTCATTAGCATTGGAGTAGAAGGAAGCCAATTTTGAAGTGGAAGAGAAATTAGGTCATTTTGTTTGTGGGTTTTTTAACTTCGTAAGCAAAGCTTGTGGCTCGTGGCTATTGAGAACATCAGCAGGTTTCCCCAATACCTTATTGTTTTAGCTAGGATAGAATTTACATTTGAAGGAAATCATGGAGGGGATTATTTTTTAAGAGGGTTTATATGAGTTTGTCTACTATTTAAAATAGATTTTATATACTTTTTTATATAATTCAGTAAAATTTTCTATGAACTGTGTCAGATAAACTATGAAATCTGATAGGTACTAGTAGGTAATCGTGGCTAGAATTTAGATGGAGGGGGTAACTTTTTAAGATAAATTTAGTGAGATGTTTTCCTTTGTCTCTGTAGTTATCAGAGACTGTTACAGACGATTGCTGTACTCGAGGCTCAACGTACTCAAGCAGTTCAAGACCTTGAAAGTTTAGGCAAACACCAGAGAGAAGCACTGAAAGATCCTATTGGATTTGTGGAAAGACTCCAGAAGAAGGTATTTCAATGGGCTTTTCTTAAGTCTTATTTGGATTTTTTTTTTTTTTAATAACTAGTAATACACCATCTCTAGAAATTGGAGAATTCTGTATATACTTGAGTAAACATGAGTTTAAAACCCTTTATCTGCTGAGCAAAAATGGCCCTTTGTTTTCTTGTTAAATCTAAGATATAGGTCATCAATGATTTTATTAGACATGCTTTCTTTCCTTTTTTTTGTTATGTAGGTACGTAATCTTTACTTTTCTAACTGTAATGTAGGTATTTTAAGCCAACTTGAAATCGATAGGTGACTGGAAGTAATTCACAGTAACACATCAGACTGAGAATTTGTAACTTCTCATTATAGAAATTAAATGTTGTGCTATGAGTGAATTTGATCGGGTGCTTTTTAAAAGGAAGGAAGTATAGTTCATAGCCTAAAATCGAAATGAACAGTAGAAAAAATACTAGAGTTCAGGATAATATAATAGAATGTTGTCTGATAAAGGAGAATTAATTTTGATAAGCAAACATTTTCTTTTCAAGCTTCCAAAAGAAATTGTAACAACAGGGATACTGAAAATATATTTAAAGCATGAATACTTTCTTGCTGCCATGTCTATCAGTAATGAACATGCTTGATTTTCTAGTCTGGTAGCAATATGTTGTATTTCAGCGAAGAATCAGGTAGATATTTCATAGTGCTCTTTTCCTAAGTGTGTAGAAACCTAGATTTAAAGATGGGTCTGGTGTAAACCTGTTGGTTTCAGAAGTTGTCTTTCCATTATATTTTGAGTTAATAACATGCATGATGTGATAGTGTTGCATTTGATAATCGTTGTGTGGAAATAGTACTGACAGTTGAAAGTACCTGGTATATTTTTATCTCCAAAAAGGTAGTCATAAGGTTGACCTTTAAATAAATTGTTGAGCTTTGCAACAGTTGTGTCCTAGACAGAGGATGGCAAAATGAGTGTAAAGTAATACATTGATTTCTTTGATGGGACAGGTTTAGGTTGATCAGATGATAAAACTCTGAATCTTATAGTTTCCTGTGTTAAGAAAGCTACAGATCCTGAGCAAACAGCGTGTTTAAACAGAATTAAAGACAGGTAGGCAGTAATAGGGTATTGAAGGCAGAAAAGCCTGATTTCGACTGTGAAATGCACGCTTTAAAGTTTTATGCTCCATAAGCCATCATTGACCGTGCCACTGCATATTTTATATGCACTGTTGTGTGTTATTCTCAAAAGATACTTTCTCCTTAAAAAGACTCTGTGCTGCATGGCACTTTAAACATTCCCATTTTGAATTCTGTTAGCTAAAAGGCAATATCAGGTTTTCGTAACTTCTCAGGATTCATAGGTTTTTGTTCGGATATACAGCAATTGCATTAAATGTTGCTTTTACTTTTCATTCTTATTTTTTCCAGGTCGATATGGGCCTTCCATATCCTCAGAGAGTTGTTCAGCTCCCTGAGATTGCCTGGGACCAATACACTTCCAGCCTTGGGAACTTTGAGAGAGAATTCAAAAACCGAAAACGTAACAGTAGGAGAGTGAAGCTGATTTTTGACAAAGGTAAAAGGAAAGCAGTTGTACGTTACAAGAAAGAAATGACCAGCATAGAGGTTTAATAATTCGGTTTTTGTGTTGCTTACAGTAGGTATACCTGCAAGACCAAAAAGTCCTTTGGATCCTAAGAAGGATGGAGAGTCTGTTTCGTACTCTGTCTTGCCTTTAAGTGATGGTCCAGAAGGTTCTGCAAACAGTCGTCCACAGGTAGTTGTTATGAAAGGAGAGATAAAATTTTACAAAACAGTAATTTTTTAATTTTTTTCCTTTTTAATATGGGTATGTGGATGATCTTGACTGTTACTTCAAATGTTAATGTTGGTGATGGCGTTTCATTCATGTACTCGGAGAATCTATTTTTGGTTTTTATTTCAAATTTTAATCACGATCATAGAATGATATGGGTTAGAAGGGACTGTGAAGGTTGTCCAGTCCAACCCTCCTGCAGTAAGCAGGGACACTTTCAACTCAGTCAGGTTGCTCAGAGCCCCATCCAGCCTGACCTTGAATGTTTCCAGGGATGGGGCATCCACCACCTCTCTGGACAACCTGTGCCAGTGTTTCACCACCCTCAGCATAAAAAATTTCTTCCTAACATCTAGTCTATACTTCTCTTCTTTTAGTTTAAAACTAAATCTTTGTCCTGTTGCTACAGGCTCCAAGGTTTTTTTTCCCCACCTTTCTTGTAAGCCCCCTTTAAGTATTGAAAGGCTGCAGTAAGGTCTCCTCAGAGTCTTCTCTTCTCCAAGCTGAACATCCCCAACTCTCAGCCTGTCTTCGTATGGGAGGTGTTCAAGGCCTTTGATTATTTCAGTGGTCTCCTCTGGACCTGGTCCAACAGGTCTTTTCTGTGCTGAAGGCTGCAGATCTGAACGCAGTAGGCGTGGTCTCACCAGAGCATAGTAGAGGGGCAGAGTCCCCTCCCTTGCCCTGCTTGCCACATTTCTTTTGAAAGAAAATGCGCAGGATACGATTGGCTTTCTGAACTGCAAGCACACGTTGCCAGCTCATGTCCAGTTTCTCACCTACCAGGTCCCACAGTTCCTTCTCTGCAGGGTTGCTCTCAATGCATTTATCTAAAATCTTAATGCTTTTATTTGGTTTAATTTTGATTTTACTTAGGTAGGAAAAATCAGCTTATTCTAACTGTACTTTTTTTAAACACGTATTCCATTTCATATACTGTATTTGAGCAGATGATAAGAGGGCGACTTTGCGATGAGACCAAACCTGAAACTTTTAACCAGCTGTGGACTGTAGAGGAACAGGTAATGGGCAATTTTTCCATTTTGTAGTGGTGTTAACACACATAAGAATAAAAGCAAACTGTGTAATAATGTTTAAAGCACATAGAAGTTCAGAGTCACGTGTATGTAGATGCTCCTGTTCTGATAACTCATAGCTCTACTAGGAAAGATGTATTTATTTTTTTTCCCCCCCTGTTGATCCAGAAAAAACTTGAGCAATTGCTTTTGAAGTATCCACCCGAGGAGGTAGAGTCCCGGCGGTGGCAGAAGATAGCTGACGAGCTGGGAAACAGAACAGCAAAGCAGGTAACAAGCAGAACACTTCAAGAAGTGGTCCCTTTCCTTGACGTTTTGTAAGGTTTTTAGGAAGCACCGATGAGAGATTGTATCCAGGTTTCTCTTTAACGTTCATGTAATTGATTTCTAATTTGACTTTTTTTTTCCTGTCAGAAACCCACAATTAATAAATTGAGGGATTAAAAAAGAAGTTTTATTTTTTATGATGCTCATAATTAAAGCAATAAAACTTACTTTGCTAGAAAAATCGTTTTACTTCTTGGGCATTGTTTAAGTGCTTGTGCTATTGTAGTAGTGACGTCAGTCACTGAATCCTAGCAGCTGGTACAGGTTCACGGAAGATTTATTTGTAGATGTCTTTTTCTTTTGTTTTTGAATAGCAATAAATAAAATCTAGTATAATTTCATTAATCACTTTTTCCTAAAAATGTAACAGCAGGGTCTGCATTTCACTAATAACAATGCAACTCTTACTCTTGATCTCAAATATAGAATTTTAGAAGTGCCCCAAAGCCTGTGAGAAAGCTGCCAGCCCTTATTGTTCATTAGATTTTGACAGCATGAATTTAATTGTATATAGCAAGCATAGCGACACCACCTGTTCTCAGACTGAGTTACAGTGAAGTGCTGGATTTCCTGTGCTGCAATACTGGAGAATGGTCAGACCTGTGAGTACTCACAGGCAGAAGAAGTAGTTTTGTACAAGGTCTGACATTTATAACAGGACAAACCAAGTATTTCTGTATCTGACTTGTGATTTTTTTTCCCCTAAAATGACGTCATTTCTCCATTTTGACCAGATGTAGAATTGCTGATGTTCTGTGTTTATATTATTTTAATTTCTCCTGTTGTGTGCTTTCAGGTAAAAGTATTAAGTATTTCAATAGAGGAGATTACCTCATCTCTGATCAATCTATACGTGTAGGTGTATTTCTCCGTACCTGAAAAAAATTAAAATACATGCTTGCTTGTTTCATAAATAAGATGTAGAAATACTTTCTGTATGCATAATATATCTGTCATTGTTAAGAAAGAGTAAGTTTAGCTTCAGCAGGTAACAAACTACTAAAATTCTTTCTGTCATAATTTTTGCTAGATTTTCTGTGTACTTCTAAACAATAGTAGGGTTTTTTTTCTCTGAAAGCCTTGGAAATGCCAGGAAATATTATAAATGCAGCATTGCAATATTAGTAGTGGTTTGAGTAGTGGTTGCGAAGTAGAAAACAAGGAATTGTTGTCCTTATATTCTGAACCAATATAGCAATGCTGGAAAAACTTTGAAGTGAAGGCCTGTTACGTTTCAACTGACATTTAATTGTCACATTTTATTTTTTTCTAGGTTGCCAGTAGAGTGCAAAAATATTTTATTAAACTGACTAAAGCTGGTATTCCAGTCCCAGGAAGAACTCCAAACTTATATTTATATTCCAAAAAGGTGAGGCAATAGTTTAGCAGAAATCTGTATTTCCTGTTTGCATTTTTGTGCATATTGAGTCTACATCATTAATCTTTCCAACAGGTCTGAGTCTTGATTAGTGCTGTCTTACTAACTAGTTCCACCTCTATGATCCAAAATGTTACACACCCCAGTCGTCTCCTAGTATTCTCTGAAGTTACTGCAAACAATAAATGCTCATATTGAAGGCTTTCCAGTTTCTCATCCATCCAATGCCATTTTACTTTCACCATGGTTTTAAATCTACTCTATAAACAGAGGCAGGGAAGGTGTAGACATGACTCTGTCACCTCATCTATTGGAAAAGCACTTTCTGGCAGAAAAACCGGAAAAAATAGCTGCAAACACTGAACCTTAAATACTGTGGCGAGACTCATCTGTCAGAACTCTAAATTACTTGCAGAGTTTAGCTTTATGTAGGTCGAATTTCAGAAGGGGTTGAAAGTTTAGTTCTGAAAACTGTAATGCTTTGAGTTCTTTATGCGACCGTAACATTTTAAATGACCTTAGTCACATGCCTTCTTTCCTCTTAGTTTTATTTGGAAAGACACTTATTACAGAATGTGACCCACGCTGCCAGGCAGCAGCTCACTGCATTTGATAAAGAGTGAGAATGCTTAAGCAGTACCGTATTTCAGTCATATATTTCACTAATTTGAACAGTGATTCATTAAGTTCTTTCACCCCACTGCTCTGTGTGCAAACACAGTGTAACCAAGAGTGATTCGTAACATTCTCATGCCACAGTGGTAATGCTGCCATCCCACGGATTTTTCTTAAGCTCATATGTGGAACAAATCTAAAACTTAAGTTTGTTTTCACAGTATGATTCACATACTTATTACTAGGTTGTAAGAGAAAGGTCATTGTGCCCTGGTTGTGTTAAGGTAGCATCTTTGTTTTATATTTATACCCCACGTAAGAAAGAGCAGATGAAGAATATGAAACAAATAGTGCTCAATTCCCCCGTGCGTGCTCAGTCTGCTTATATAGCCGTCTATTTAGAGCACGGATGCACCAGGTATTTCCAAGTGTCCAGTGGAGATACGTAATGTGGCAGAAAAGAGTTGCAAGGAGTATTGGAAGCCTGGGTTGTGCTTCTGCTGTGCTCGTCCTTGTTTTGATACTGAGTTCATGCATACGCTGTGAACTGTAGTATGTGCTGTACTGCCAGTAATAGAGGAATGAAAATTGGATGCTGATGCTTGTAGCGCTTATCTGTGGGAGAAAAAAAAAAGATAGGTATATTTAATATAAATACTTGTGTCAAAAGGGATGCTTCACATAAGGGTACTTGTATTTCTCCGTGGGGTTTGCCCTGGATGCTTGTTCTAAATGGTTGCTGGGGAGGTGAGAAGCCTGTTCAGTTCTTGAACATCTTGTTGAAGTTACCATTTTATCTCCTCAGATGATTTAATATATCTTCTGGTAAGTGAGACACGAAATTAAACAGGATGCATCAGTTTATTTTCCTGTATAACCATTATCTGCTACTGGTGAAAATAAAACTGAATCAGAGATTTAGGACTAGCTTTCAGTTCTTCAGTTATGGCTTATCATTTTCAGTTTAATGCTTATATAATGTTATTAGTGCACTTGCTTTTAAACTTAATCTAGAACATGCTTTTCCCACAGGAAAAATGATATTTTTTACTGTTTGCTTTTATGTAGTATTTTAGTTTATTCTTCACCAGAAACAGAATTGTGTTAAAAAGAGAATTCAAACCCTAAGTTAAATTCCTAGGCCATTATTGCATGCCTAATAGTGCTACTGTTTGAGTGTAGACACTGTTTCCCTTTCTTGATTTCAAAATCTAGTATTGACTACAGATCTGTTCGCTGTTAACAGAGAATTTAAATCACTGTCAGCACAAGCTGAAATGCTGTCTAATTCTAAGTGAATTTAGGGGTTTGAAATCTTAAAGGGAAGCAGGAAAGCAGGGACACACGGGAAGTCAGTGGTCGTAAGGCAGAACTTGGAAAAATTCAACACAGTGGATAGTACATTATTAGACAAAATGTTGATTTTTATTTGTGTGCTGTAGTCCTGCAGATCTGAGCTGCCAGCTTCCAGTCGTTAGTACAGGCTTTATCTCTTTCCTTAAGAGTGAATGGTGCTCGTTTCCATTTCTTGTTGTTCTTCTGTCCACGTAGCTACATTCCATCTATGATAATTCGTGTGATCTTTGCCTTTGGAACTGTGCACAGCTGTAAAATAATGCTAGGTCCCTCTTTAGAGGTGGAGGCCCTCTTTAGAGATAAATGGTTGTATCGTAGTATTACAGTTTGTACCGGATATGGGAACTTTTGGGATAAACATCTTGCATAAAAAGAGAAAGTATTATCTGTTGTAAATATTCCTCATGCTTTATCTGTGTGACGGAAGGTAGACACAGTGTAAGACAGTCTTCTCTTATGATTATTAAAACCCCCACTTTTTATACTTCTGCTTTTTGATTCACACTGTTTTCTTTAAATTGAGGCATGAAAGATTTGACACTTAAGATGTCAAAACGCTGGTCTGGAAAGTAGCTGGATAAAAACTTGAGTCAGTTTCACTCACCCTAAATTCTTCTTTTTTGATATTTAATATTCTCCCATGGGGAATAAGTAATAGGGGCTGAGTGCTGTTAAGTAATCTATTTTAAAACTGCCTTGTGTTCTGCACCTTCAGGCAGCATTAAAGTTACAAGGTTTTGGATATTCATTAATGGAGTCATTTGTCTCATCTAACATTTTTTAAGTTCCTTTTCCAGTCAGTGGCAATGAAAAAGAACCTTGAGAGAGCAATTCTTTCAAACTCTTAAATTTTCTGAGGCACAAATTAATACAAGAAGTTGATTATAAGCATTGAGCGTGGACTGGTCTCTTGGATCTTGAGCCTGTGCTAAGTTATTTTGTTTAGTCTCCCACTCACACCATTCATGACTCTTTGAAGTCTTTTAATATCTTTGCACTTTGGTTTTCAGTCTTGAAAATTGTAACAGCTTTATTTTCTGGTTTTGCTGCCAGTCTTATCTGTTTAGAAGACAGAGGTTTTATGTTAAGGACTCTTTTCTTCCTGCGCATTTACCGAAGAAGTGTTGCATTGTTTGTCTGACTTCACTTGTTATGGGGGAGAAAAGCTCCTGCTGTATGAGCCTCTGATTTAGAGGTTTAAGTAAAAATAATTGGAAAGATGATAGACTGTTAGTGCAAAAGAGCAAATTTTTGGCAAGGTTTTATTAACAAGAATTACTTAAATAATAACCAAGGAATGTTTTTTAAATATATCATTTTTTTTCACTGTAGTCATCAAGTAGACGACAGCATCCTTTAAATAAACATCTTTTCAAACCTTCAACTTTCATGACATCTCATGAACCTCCAGTTTATATGGATGAAGATGATGACAGATCCAGTTTTCACAGCCATATGGATACTGCAGCAGAAGAGGATGTATCGGTATGTCATTTGAAACAGTCAGAGAATGTCTTGCTTATTGTCATTTTAACCTTGTTTAATGAATAATATGAGAATGAAATGTCTTTGCCATAAAATAAATATCGTCGAGTAAATGTCGAATTGTGGTAAGATTTACGAGCTGTGATTAATATAAAGGCCTCTGATTGCAGAAAATGTAGACCTAATCAGAAAGGAAGTATGTAAAAGTAGCAATAAACAGGTTTGTCCTGGAACAGCTCTGGAAAGTTTTAGTTGCATATTTTCACAAAGTACCCTGACGTGGGATGAGTTTGAAAATCATATAAAATATTTTGTGATTCCAGTTAAAGATGAGTTTTAGGAAAGTTACACTAATAAAATGTGAATGCTATTGGCATCACTGGTTTTGTCTTCCTTCACTGGCTGAGTTAACTAGGGCTTTTGTAAAAATCTGCTTCAAAGTGTGCACTAACAGACCGAGTTGTCAATCAGCAAGCAGATTTATGTGCTTTTTTTAGGCAAGTTCTAGTAGACATTCTAACCCAATGTAGTGTTGCACTTTCCTTATTTATCACGGGCAATGGTCCTACAAGAATTTAGACACTGGTCTTTCCCACTTCCATACTGGGGGGCTACATCCTACCATGAGGATCCTGGGCTGGTTTCTCTGCTGGTGTGAATCGCTGTGGCTTTACCGTACTTAGACTGAAGACCTGACTTGTCAAATTTTTGGTTTTGTGAGCCAAGTGACACCTTGTGTGTGAAAAGCTTCTTGCATAACACAGATATTAAGGCCAGCAAGCATAGGTCTTTTCATTTACTTTATTGATTTTTTTACATGTACTGCGTGATATGACTGAAATTATTGAATTTGCTCATCTATTACTCAGTCTTAAATCCCATCTTCAGTCATGTACTATATTTTCTGTCGGATGGTCTTCTGGTTCATCTGCAGACAGCCCGGATAACTTTGTGTGTTCCAATAAGAACCTTAAAAGGTCTTAAAAAATGCATATTAGCAGAGATACAGATTACTTTTATCTCAGTAGAACTCTTTTCGAGCAAACATTCCTTTGTTCTGTATTGATTTTAAATATTTATTTTCTAACTGTTCTGAATATTTTTTTAAAACGTTTTGGTTTTGCCATAGTGTCCTAACTCTAATAAATAAGGGCACCAGATAGAATAGTTACTGGTTTGCGTTTTTGCAAAGATTAGGGTGGATTTGTGCCCACTCTTTTTTGTTGTTTTTTTTTTTTTAAAGTTTATTTTGGCTTAATCTTTTCTTTCTTCAATAGTGCAGCATTTCCAGATGGATATATTTCTGGCTTGCAGTAATGTAGAGAGACACAGGTGAGCTTAGTTACCAAAGAGATCCCTATTATCAGTGCAAAATAGAAGCAATTTGGAAGAAAAGAGATCATGAACTATATTCAAGATGAATGTACAGAATTCTGTTCAAATGTTAAAAGTCAGATCTCTTAGTGACAGTTGCTGTCGTAGAGAAAAATACTTTATATCAGCATGGTGGAGAAGAGAGTCAGTGTAGCAAGGAAATTATAGGAAAGGTTTTTCTTTGACCTTTACAATGGAAGGACCAGGTTCTCATAAGGACAAAAAATTTTGCCTGGACATTACAAATCAGCTTGGCTGGCATAACCATTCCCGATAAATTGTTTTAGTAAAAATGAATTACTCCCAAGTGAAGATCATCTCTTCCCAACAGAGGGGTTTTGCTTTTTAGTTATGATTACCTCATTATTTGTATCATAATGTTTTTTTTCGTTTAATGCAAATAATAAGTATAAATAATACAAAATAAAATGTGAGTTAGCTGTACGTGCTGTTTCGTTTTGTGTTTTTAAAAGTAATTTCCTGGTATGTTTCTTTGTTAGAATATATTGCCAGCATTTTCTCAAAGATTATAAGTCATATACAGTGATTTATAGAATATGTGTCTTACTAGTTATTGTATTCCTAAATAAAGGATGTTTCTCTCTTATCTATGAACAGGATGAAGAGAGTATTCCAGTAACGTACCGAGAGTTACCTGAATACAAACAACTGTTAGAGTTAAAAAAAATGAAGAAACAGAAACTCCAGCAGATGCATGCAGAAAGTGGGTTTGTGCAGCATGTGGGATTTAAGGTGAGTTGAAGAAATGTTCTTTTGTTATCTTTCAAAGGTAACGTGTTTTGGGTTTTCCAAAAGGGCAAATTTGGTTTCTTAGTTCTTGTTCACTGTGTCTGCTTTCCCTCATCATCTTTAATAAAAACAGGTAATTCACTCTTTCTGATAGCTCAGGTTTCACTGAATACTGGTATTAATAAGCCTCTTCCCTATTCCTCATTTATGTTATGAAAATACAGCTCTGGAGCTGTGTTAAATCATTATAGAATTCGTTTGACACTACATTCTGCTTTGTCAATGATCCATTGATGATAATTTTCTGATTGTGAATTTGGAGTCATTTTGCCTCCTGAGGCCAAAGAAGGGACAAAGGTTTTGAATGAGAACAGCAATAGATGAATAATTTTCTTCCCTTTGGAGCAGCTTCCTAGTGATATCAGCTCGCAGAGGTTGAAGCAAAGGCATGAAACAGTGGTGGCTTTCTCTAGATGATATTTTCTGGTTTGCACGGGATTTTCTGTGTGACTGGTTGCTATATTAGAACAGTTTTTTCACCTTTTTAGTGTCACACAGCCATACGTATTTCCTAGTACCTATTTATATAAAATGCAAGGATATTCAGTTTCAAGTTCAGTTCAAAATGATGGAAAAATTTAAGACAGCCTCGTTATTCGACACTGAGAAACCTAATCGTGTTGTTACAGCACCGAGGTGCTCTTTATCGACCATGTAGTGCGTGTGGGTTTTTTTGTGGTTTGGTGTTTGTTTTTTATTTAGTTCATGTTAGCATTTTCTTCCCCCAAAATCCAACTTTTCATCAGGTAGACCAGACTTCAGGGTAACAAACTAATTGCTTTTTCTACATAAAATTATGCTGAAAAGAAATTTGGTGCTACACGGTGTCAAATTTTCAAGCTTTAGAAGTTTGAAATTTTCTTTGCAATCTGAATTTGATTTTATTATGCATCACAGTAAGCTATGAAATTACATTATTATACACTATTTTCCCTCAGGAGTGCTGCCTCCCCAGCGCACAGGCAGGATGGAGCTCACCTAATAAGCAGCCATTCAGAAGGCTTTGAGTTCTGCGTGGCCTTCAGCCTCATTTACTACACATTACTCAAACTTCACTCTGAATATTGAATTATTGAATCCCTTGTGGGCTTTTTATGGCTTTCATTGCTATAATGTCAAAGCACTTTGCAAATACTTTTTTTTTGTTCCCTACAAAACAGAAGACACGGTATTATTTCTGTTCTACAGGGGAAAGAGAGGGAAGCTGGAGTGCAGAAATGAAGGTCAAGGGTTTCCACTATCTTGGTTCTCAAATTGAGATAACTGGAACCAATTTTTTTTTTTTTTCCTTTTTAAGTACTTAGCATTATACCGAACTTGATATTTTCAGAGAACAGCTCGCTCAGTTTGCTTAGTCCCTCCTCATTATCGGCCCTCAAACCCTGACAACCATCTGTGGAAGGAAGGGATACAGCTGTGCCATAAGGAGTTTGTAACCCTGAGCATGTTAGTTGTGGCCGGGAACGAGCTGCTCTGTGAGTGGGCTTCACAGATGCTGTGAGAGAACTTCAGGTTCTGAGAGAGGATAAGCTAAGGGAGCAGAGAATTCAGCTGGAGGGCTAGGAGTAGGCAACCTCCGTACCTGCCTTTCTGCGTGGTTGATCGGTGTGTGCTCACTAAGCTCAGTGAGTTCAGCTGCCATTTGTTCAGTGCTTTTCTATCTGCTTCACAGTGTGATAACTGCGGAATTGAACCTATCCAGGGTGTTCGGTGGCACTGCCAAGACTGCCCTCAGGAAATGTCCTTGGATTTCTGTGATTCTTGTTCTGACTGGTGAGCAGCACACACTTCTACTTTTATTTGTAATTAACTCAGGTATCTCTACGTGGCTTAATTGCTGTGTATGCTGGTAATCTTTGCTCCAGCATAGGACACATCTCCTGTGTTTGAGTGAAGTGGAAGATACTTAGCATATATTTGTAGAAGATCTATTTTGTAAGCATGTTCTGGTCGTATCGTTTTTTATTTCTTAATGCAGTGGGCAGATGGGTTTGGTACAGTTAAACAGTAGTGGAAATTACACTTTATGAATTAATTGTGTCAAAATTGTTATGAATCTGTTTATGTGATCACTGTTTCTGAAAGTTAATATTTGACTTTTAAACTGTTCTTTCTCTTTCCCTTGCAGTCTGCATGAAACAGAGATTCATAAGGAAGATCATCAGTTAGAACCTATTTACAGAGCAGAGACATTTTTAGACAGAGACTACTGCATGTCCCAGGGCACCACTTACAATTATCTTGACCCAAACTACTTTCCAGCAAATAGATGACATGGGAAGCAGATCTACCATCTTGGGCTTTACTATCCTCTTTGAAAAATAACAATGGCACCATTGTTAATTCTGTGCACATTTTGGAAAGACTCTGCTTTCCCTGAAATGTCGCTCACAGCATGACAGCTTCCTGGGTGTACTTGTCAAACTACAGCTTCGAGCTGTCATGGTTCTAGATCACTGAACAGCAGCTGAACATTCCTAGTGTGCGGAAGGTTTCACTGGGAGACTTTTCTTTCACCACATTAGTCATTTGTAGGTGGTGAGTCTAAACACAACAGCAAAACATACAAAAGGGGGAGCCAGAAATGAGAGCACACATTAAAGATAGAGTAAATTCCAAAGGCTTTGACGAGCTTGGTTATAACGAGATCCAGAGGAGATGAAGTATTTATATAAAAACATTTTAGTAGCTTGCAGTTTTGTTGTGGAATAGTTTTCAGCACAGTAACTGACTTCTTTAGGCAAGGTTTTAACCAATGACAGTGTTTGCTTCTAGGATGTACTCTAAAAACTGCTCACTGTCTCGGCGATGGTTGGTTACAGGCCTTTATTAAATCGGAGCTGCTTAATCACATTGACTTTCAAGTTTTTTAATTTTGTTTTTTTTTAAAACCACGATGAACTCTATTTACCAACAGTGAAGCACTACAGGGGGCAACTGTGGCACTGCTTCCTTAACCAGCTCATGGTGTGTGAATGTGATAAAATTGTCACTCAGATCTATTTTTTAAATGTAATGTTATATAAGATGATCATGTGATGTGTACAAAATATGGTGAAAAGTGCCAGTGGTAGTAACTGTGTAAAGTCTCTAATACTCAACATTAACTCCTTTAAAATAAAATACACAGCCTTCTGCCTCTGTATTTGGAGTTGTTAGTGCAACTCATCAAAGAAAACTGCCTAATATAAATCATATATATGGTAATAATTTTTCCTCTTTTGTAGTCTGCACAAGATCCATGAAAGATTGTATTTTTATTACTATTTAAACAGTGATTAAATTTAGCCTGAGCAGTGAGCAAAGGTTCACATGCATTCTTTTATACTGCTGGATTTTGTTGTGCATCATTTAAAACATTTTGTATGTTTCTTCTTATCTGTGTATACAGTATGTTCTTAAATAATGTTCGATTGTCAGGAGAACTGTGAGAAATAAACTATGTGGATCCAGTCTGTTTATATATAGAATGCTTGCTGTGACTTCCTTTCTGTGTAGTTCTGAGTTTTTAATCCAGATGGAAAATGTTGAAAGGACATTTTAATCCGTCACCACGGTCCCTGTGCAGACCTGCAAGACGCCCAGCGCCCTCCTCTGCTGTTCCTGGCGCTGGAACTGGTGCTGCTGCTTCGCCTTTTGCAGGAGTCGCGTCTTAGTTTTCTCATCTCTTCCTCACAAACTGTTCTTTTTCAGATCGCAGAGGACTCAGATTTTCGTGGCCCTGGCACGCTGTGCACCATTGTCTGAGCAGCTTTGTAACGATCGTGACATATTTTACTTAATATATTTTCTATTGAAATGCATAACTTGTGATGCAGAAGCACTTGGTTATTTTATAACTGTAACAGACTTCCAGTTGCTTTGAAACTTGAATACTCGGAGTCATTAGCTAGAAAAGAAACTAATTTGACTTAAAAAGATGGCAATAAGAAGGATAATTGGCTGGCTGCACCTAATAACTTTAATTACAAACTGATCGATATTGGGTTTTGCAATAGATTTGGGTGCAGTTATCTTTTGCTTCTGAAATATATAAACATTCAGTCTATTTGGAAGGTAGCGCAGTACGGTCACTGAAACCCTGAGCAAGCATCATACGTAAACGCATCTATCTCGTATATTAGAGAAATTTAATAAACCTTAAGAAATACAACACAAAAATCACGTGATATATTTAAGTTTTTAATTGGAAAAGATCCTGCACTGAGAGGCTCTCCCATACAATAAAAATGTGCTTTCCACAGCATTCGTAGGAAGCAAGAGTAGGTGAAAGGGGCATCACCAGGGAGAGAATCGGTGGGAATCATTGTTTTCTGCTGAGGTCCTGAAAAAACTACTGTAAGAAAATAATGAAAGTACATTAGGGAAATACGAGGAAGTGCAAATAGTCAGTCATTGCTTTAGGATAAGTGGGGAAGAACTGAAGAGCCATGGCGTAATTTGAATGAGTTTTGGAGCAGAAGGAGGATTTCAAGTCTGAATCACTCAAGGAAGAAGTGTCTGGGCTAAGTCCTCTTTTTATTGAATATGTATAAATATTTATATTTCCATATGCATGCCTCGACAGCTCTTTCTCTTGCAGACGTTATGAACGTACGCAAATAGATGCCTAATGCACATGCGCCCAGGCAAGCACGGGAGCTTTTTTGGTTTGTTCCTCAGAAAAGACCAGAAGGAGCAGAAAGAAAAATCAAACTGAACTGTATGTTGAAGAATTTTTGTAATCTGATGATTATTTTTTTTAAATCGAATCAGCAGCTGCTTGTTGGTTGCCTTTGTTCCCCTCCCGCACAAGTCTGGTAGCGCACACTTTTTAACTTCTAATTAGAAGTAATATAAAAACTACCGCAGAAAACCTATGCGGGCGAATCTGCAGCTTTGTGGTAACTCCAAAATATTTTACTTTTTGAGGAGGGAACTGCTGGTGCTGCGAGGCCGGGTTCAGCAAAACCTGCCTCTCCGGCTGCTGCGCTCGGAAAGTCTCGCTTAAAGCCACGGGACTGGGTCTGGAGCAGAGGAAGCGCTTCCTAGAGCGTCAGAGGTAAAGTGTAGGCTATAAACGCACCCAGGGAAGAAGAAACATCCAGGAGATGGAGGATCACAGATCTAAATCAGTCCCCTAAAAGATAATTGGATTAGCATTTACAGGGCGAATGCCGACAAGTAAAAAGGAAACGGAAGAAGCTGCTCTGAACGGCAAAGGACGTGTTCTGTAAGCATGCTGATCTGAGATATATTTTCAAGACATGTACTATGCTTTAAAAAGAATTAAACCCACGTATACTGTAACAGAAATCGCTGCTCCTCATTTTTGTACGTTTTATTTGTATTGTGTCTTCGTTACAAGAAAGGTAACTTTAAAAATACAAATCTGCTGCATAAAGTACAACTTTGACAGAAAGAGCAATCATGCAACCCACTTCCACTGTGAATTCATCCAGTAGTTCCAGTAAGAGGATGCAATTACTTTACAGGAATGTCAAACAAGCTTTTACTTAGGATACCAAAGGAACTCCACAATATTTTGGTTAACCTAATGGAAAAAAAAATATGATTTTTACAGGCTTTTTTTTTTTGTAGATATTACAGATAAATGGCTTATGAAAGATGCGAACAACAGGAATCAAAATAATCCTCAACATTCCTTCCCCCCCCCCTACCCCCCCAGAAAAAAACTTTTGGCTGAGCCAGTACAAGACAACAGATGATGATCTGAATTTTGCATTTGAAAAAATCTGAAGTGTGATGCGAAGGTATCTTCATACATTCTGGCTGGTAGTCGCGTTTGTAGGCAGACTTTAATCAATAGGAATGATAGGAATGGTAGGAATGGTTGGACTCGATGATCCGGTGGGTCCCTTCCAATCTGGTTATTCTACGATTCTATGATTCTAATGTAGTAACGCTGCTGCTGTTTGTATGGATAATTCCTGGATTGCACATTTAACTATACGATACAATCATGGTGTTCAGCTCACAAAACGGGGAAGGTGTAATTTATAACATCCTGCAATTCCCAGCGGAAGGCAAGGCTGTCTCCGAAATGGTGTCTGCTCCACGATAATGGATGGACAGACTTCCACAAGTCATTCATTAATTTTTCTGTATCATCGATTAATTTTTCTGCTGCCTCTTACAGCAGCTTTCTGGGGGCGCATAAGAAGTTTATTTTAACCTTGACTAATTCCAGCCGTCCTACAGCTGCCGCGTAACAGATTTTAGTCACTAAAACCTAAGAAGCAGCAAAGTGATATGTAGTGATACAAAAAAATAACACTGTTAATTAAAAGAAAATAATAACCTATAGAAAAAAATAACCTATAGAAAAAAATAACCTATAGGAAAAAAACCCTATAGAAAATAATAACCTATCGAAAAGAATAACCTATAGGAAAAAAAACCTATAGAAAAAAATAACCTATAGAAAATAATAACCTATGGGAAACTTGTACTTACTAATCTTAATGTGCTAAATGATGAATGATGTGTCTGAGTTCCTCCCTGCTGGCCAGGCGCTGTCTGACCTCCAGTCAAACGTACGAGATGATGAAATACAAACCAGAGCTGCTGTTCATGCTGCTTTTAACCTATGAAGAGCAACCCACCACTAAAACAATAAACAGCTCTTAGTGCAGCATTAGCATACAGAGCGCTTCCTACCGAGAGTGTTGTGAGAACAGAGAGCAGAAAAGGTTTCACCTATAATAACAAACCACATGCACAAAGTCCAGACGCCTCTCAAGAAAGCGATATTGCTCTGAACAGCATTTTCATCGTGACTGTCGAGTGCACGGGAGGTGAGGCGTGGTTCATGCCGTTACTGCGTTTCTGTTGAAAAGGAAAATGCTGCCTCTTCCTTTGTCAGAAAAGAGTCAATTGTCTCGCAGAGTTCCAGAAAAACGTCCTCCTGTGCTCCTTCCGCATCGACCTGTGAAGCAGGTAAAACTCATTAGTTTTGGTGAAGTTACAAAGGGTTATCTCGGGATCTAAACATTGGCACAGAAAACATTGGTACAGTCTAAAGTAAAACTTGTTCTGTTTTATGCTATAAGAGAAGCAGCTTCCATAAACGAAATTATTCCATGTCTCTGCAGATTTATGAGAAGGTTCTGTCGGCTCCGTCATCTGGAGCAAAGTCCATCAATCAAATGAGGGAGCTCAGGCTCTTTCTCCCAAGTACTCGCGTTTTAAGCAAAATTACCCTTCTGATATACAGAATGTTTTCAAAGATTATTAGATTTAACATTTAATGCGCTCCAAAAGAAACTTAATAGAATAACTTTGATATAGTATGATTACTGAGATGAAAAGCACGGACTTGTGGATTTGTTTCTTGTCATGCAAAGTGTCAGAGTACGGAATGCTGTGGCCGTGCCTGACCTCAGCTTTCAAACAGCAGCAGTGCCGCGAGGTTCTGTGTTTCTGTGCGTTTGGATTTGCCGATTTGGTGAATCCGATCTGGTTTTATGACGACCTTGGCGCAGCGCTCGTCTCCCAGCAGCACTGGGTTTGTTGTACGAGAACTCACTTTCATTGAAGAATCTTTTTCCTTTAACACCCCAGAGACTTTGTTTTGGCCAGGGGCTTGTCTGGGCCACACAAGGTTATTTTTTCATGACTGGACTTCAACAAGAACAAGACCAATTTATTCTCCTCTGCTGAGGAAGAGAGCACTGCATTCAAGCGAAGAGGAATGATGTTTGTAGCCTGTAATATTTCTGTGTGTTCTCTAGGAAATGGAGCACGGAGCTTTCCCAAGTGATGAGTTTCTTGTCCATCCCATGCAGTGGGTGTCGTGCAGGTCTTGAGGAACTAGAGCTGCCTTGTGCCTTCGCAGCAGTATCAGAAAAAGCTTTCATGCTGGCTGCGTACAATCTGCAGATTGCATCAGGTAGATTTTTCAGTTCCTCTCAAATGCTCAGTGAGAGCCTTGATTCTGTACTCAAAAGCAATTTCTCTCCACTTCTCCATGCTTGATCTTTTATAGGTGCATAATATATTGCACATATTTAACTGGGCCCATGACTACTTTGCTAAAGCCTGTTTTTCTGAACTGAACTGCATTTTCATCTCCAAGTTGCTACCTAGGGTGCCAGACAACTATAATGTTTGAAGGGGACATTCCTGTCCCTCTCTGCCATCTCCTTGTTCTGCAGGAGAATAAATAGTGTCTCAAACTAAAAAAAATATATATATACTTTTGAAATAGGCTATGAAATTCTTCTCAGACACAGTGTTGACTTGCAGCCAGCTCCTGCACAGTCTGACTGCACCGAATGTACATTTAAGTCCCTCGGTGCTAAGTTCTGCGTGGGAGTCACCAGCTGCTCCCTGCAGAGACGCAGCGAGGGATCACGGTCATGCTCCATAGCTTGGTTTTGCTCTTGGTGGCACCCACAGAGGCTGCAAAGTTTGGTTGCTCGTTGAATCCTGTCAGTACTGTCAATCCCAGCTTGTCTCCCCCCACACCAGCAGCCCCAGCTCTGGATTAAGGTACCTGACTGGGTCCAGTCCCCTTGGACTCCCAGTCGGAGCTGAACTACCCCCCTGGCAAGTTCTCCGAAGCAGGCTCTCCTGCTTCCCTCGCGCTCGGTCCTGTTGGTATTTGCTGACTTCACCGCTTTCTGTGATACTGATGGGATGGTTTGTGAAGCAGCAGGTGGTGCCTTGGAAGGGTCAGTTCTCAGACAAGGCGCGTGTCTGCCAGAAGCCACAGAGACAAAGGCTTTTGGAAGGGGTTACTAACGAGCAGCAAAGAGAAAAGGGGAATGGCAAACTGTTCTGGACCAAATGCCCATCTTCTCCAATTAGAATCAAGCTAGCAACTCCCAGCTCAGCTGCTATAAAGCAGCTTGTTTCGTCTGTCTCGCTGCCAAGACGTTTATTTTCACGTGGCTGTCCCACAGGAAATACACTTCACACAGGGTGAAGGTCACAGCCACTTCAAAGCTCTCTTGTCTTAATGTTTTTTTTAATTCTCTCTTTATTCCATAAGCACATCTGCTCTGGGTAACCCATCTAACCTCATCAGCACAGCTGATTGCCATTGGCTTTTTGGCGGCCACATCTAGAACTGGCACTGAAACTCAGGTCTGGGTTGAGGCATTTGCGATGAAGAATTAGGTTTGTGAGCATGGAAATTGCTGCCCTTTACAACTGGCTGGAACGCTGCCTTCCTCGCAGTCAGTAAAATATGGATGAGTGTGACTGATGACATCCCCAGTGCTTCCCATGCTGGCCTCCTAAATAACAAAGGTCCAAGTCATAAAACTAACTTAAAAGTCGTGGCACATACTAACTTAATGTGACAATAATTCACAGCTAGAACCCCAGTATTTCAATGACATTCTCTCTGCGTTTCCTGCAGCTCCAGGAAAGCAAGACGTGTGTTTCTCTGTCTCGGATTATAACAAATCTCATAAACTAGGGCTGTTTTCAAGGTTATTCAAGGCTACTGTCTTCTCCTAAAAGCAAGATCCAGATACAGTTTTCCACAATGCTTCCACTATGGCTTTAGGGAAGTTCAAATGCAGAGAAATTTAATGAGCTCACATGAAAAATGACTGCGGTAATCATCTTCACAGTGCAGTGTTGCTCCTTTCTAGCATTAAAATCAGCCAATTAAATTTTCTGTCACCAAATCTCCATTTGTTGTAGATTTTGGGATTTAGAACCCTAAATGTACACTGCCACCAAGAAAAAACCAGCTGCCTGTAGAGAGGATGGCTGAGCACCAGCTTTTTCAGGAAGCCAGACCAAGGCTCTGGAATAAGCTAACTAGTTAGAAGCTTCACTTACCTCGCTACACCCTCCTCTCAGGTAGTTGTAGAGAGTAATCAATAAGGTCTCCCCTCAGCCTCCTTTTCTCCAGGCTAAGCAGCCCCAGTTCCCTCAGCTGCCTCTCACAGGGCTTGTTCTCCAGCCCCTTCCCCAGGTTCGTTGCCCTTCTCTGGACTCGCTCCAGCACCTCAGTGTCCTTCTTGTGGTGAGGGTAGGATCAAGTTTTGTCTTGCTTGACTACCAATGCATTGCTCTTCTCCATTATTTATTTGCCTCCTACCTGCTGTCACTTGAAAAAAGCTTTAAAGGATGAGTCAGATATTAAAAGCAATAAGGGTTTCTTTCTCTCTTTCTTCTCAATGACAGAGGGCCATATATTCAAAGGTATCTACGTTTAGCCACATTAAAACACAAGTAGGTGCCTACTAAATTTTCAGACTCACTTTTCTGTCCGTCTGCCTCGGAATTCGCTGAGAAATAAATTTAAAAACAACAGTGTCTACCTTCTCACTACAGCTACTGCAGTGGATTTTGTATAATTTCATTTGTATGAAACATCTGATTCCCACAGAATAGGGCAGCTCGCAACCGTTGTTTTTGTGAGCGGCGCTTTTAGTCCTTGCATTTCCAGTACAAAGTCTTTGTTAAAAGGTGCCTGCTTGCTATTCTTAGCAGCAGATGCATGTTCTGTAAGATGAAAGAAATTATGGAATATTAAACTATATCCCCAAAACATGATGTTTAAAAAATAATAGCAAAATTTCTGTCTTATTGTTGTAACTACTTCACCTTCCAGAACACAATTTAGAAAATCGATGCCTTAGCAGAAAAGTCAGCAGAGGACACTGTCATTCTTTGCCCTTTATCCTTCAGTCAGTTTATCTTCCCTTGGAAGCACATCCCCACGAGTTAGATCACAGTTCTTCCTTTCAGCCGTAACGATCACCATTACTTATTTCTGTCAGGTTCACAGATGTTTATTCTGCATCCAAATTCTCAACCCTTTGTGCATGACTCGCGTTTCCACTGCTGAGCACAAAGACTGACAGGTCGTCTTGGTCAAAGGAAAATTTCAAACACTGTCCTGATCTTTTGGCAGCTTCATCAGGTCACTGGTTTTGTTCAGAGGTCAGCAGAACGGAAAAAATGTTCAGTTTCCAAATATCATATTAGTTATTTATCAATGCACCCACGCACAGCAACTCTAGATTTAGAGAAGGTCACAATATTTTCATTGATTAAAATGGGAATGCTGTTGCAACCATACACCTTTGTCTCTTCTGTGACAAGTAAAGCAAACAGAGAATTCCTAATGATTGCACGGGAAGCTAGGTCAGAAATATTGTGTCTCTACTGTGTTCATTAGTCTCCTTCCATCCGTGCCACGAAGCTCATTCCAACGCAGAGAATGAGAAGCCGGTTTGACAATGCAATCCCAATGCCTTGGTGTGGGGCAACAGATCAGCTCCTCCCCCACTGAGCATCCATCCAAAATCTAATCCCACGCTACATCTTCTTCCAGCCTTACGCCTAGGACTGACTTTCACATTTGAGTATTTAAATTGCCTGTTTCTCGACTGAGAACTTCAAGGCTGGATGGGACCCGCGGCACGGTTGTCACGCGCTGTTCCCAGCCTGTGGGAAACTTTCCCCAGCCCTAGATACACTTAAAATGGAGATAATCAGCTAATACCAATATGCCAAGCCTATTTTCTTGTTCCAAAAATCCATGTAACGATCCTGATTTTCTTTTCTGTGGCAAAACAGGGACTGGATGCTACAGTTAAGCCCTACGAGACATGATCATTTATACAATTAAACATTATTTCACCTACAATGATTAGCAGTGCTTAGTCACGCATTGCAATAAGCTGGGTAGAAAAGGTTAATGCTGAATCTTCATAGCGGTTAGGTGGGATTTAGGCTCTAATATCCCTCTTAAAATCTCAGCATCCGCCCCTCTGAATTCTTAAGAGTGCGCACTGCTGGAGTCTCAGTGGACATAAAGCTCACAAGGGCCTTCCCTTCCACTGGAGAGCTGCTTCTGCTGGAAAAACAAGCCTGGGCAGGAACACATTTCCAGAAGAAGACAAGTAAATATTCTTTTAGGCCCTTCTTGGGCACTGGCAGAGGCTGCCCAGGGAGGGGGTTGAGTCACCTTCCCTGGAGGTGTTTAAGGCACGGGTGGACGAGGTGCTGAGGGACATGGTTTAGTGTTTGATAGGAATGGTTGGACTCGATGATCCGGTGGGTCTCTTCCAACCTGGTTGTTCTATGATTCTATGATTCTTCTCTTCCACTCTTAAATATCTTCTCTTCAGATGTTTTGGCCATCGCTTATACTGGGGTCACTGATTGATCTGGATCTGCAAACAGCACCTTCAGGTAAGAAACTATTGGATCCCATTAGCTTTGCCTGAGAAAAAGAATGCACGAGCCTCTGGTCTATATTTGCACGAAAGGCCATGGATTACTTGTAAAAATTTACGAATGTAATGAGATCATTCATTTTAAGGGATCTTCAAATCAACGCTTGTGCTTTAACTTTGGTGGCTCTGCCTGAAATGGATTAGGAATCTTATACACACTTCTGGCAGGGAGCAGAACTGTAGAGGCAGCAGCATTTTAACAGGAGCATCAGCATCTTCTGACAGCACCATCAGTGCTGGAGAGTAACAAACCCCACTGATTCCCAAAGCTGACAACAGGTGGTGTTATAATTAAAACCAGGAAGAAAATATTAAACAAGTTAGACTGCCTCCAGGTAAAGTCTCAGTCTTCTGCATCTGCATATGATATTACAAAAACCAGAAAACAAGGACTCTTTTAGCCTAGCCCCCTCAAAAAAAATGCAGTCATAAGTGTTACTGAGAGTTTTTTCTGCTTTCCACCTGAATTTCCTTTCTTCATTCAGAGATCATCAGAGTGGCTGCTAGTGTCAATGCTTAGCAGTCTGTAAAATATGTTGCTATAAATAAGAAACCAACCCCGTGTCCTGGGAATTGCAAGCTGCTCTTTTACTCTCTGATTTCTTCAACACATGCAGCTTAAACATATTCACTGATTAAATAGATTTAAAACTGTAAACCTAAATGTCTCTTTTCTCTTAATTTCCCACACAGCTAACAGTGACACATTTGGTGTTATCGAGTTCTCTTTGTTTCAAAACAGCTGTTGACCATTTTAACTGTTTTTTCTTTGTCTTTATTCTTCAAATTGTTAAGCCAAATTGTGTACAGGTTTGTAAGATGTGCATTTACAGGGTAATAACACAAGTTGGAAAGAACCTCAGTGGCTCACTTAGTCCAACATCCTGCTCAAAGCAAGACTGGGCACTGGGAGGATGTCGCTGTGTTTGTGTCATTGACCAAGTCAGACTGAATGATTAAACTCTTTTGAGTTCACTTATCTAGGAAAATTGCCTAGAAAATTGGTTAAAAAAAGAAAAAGTCTTCTTTCACCAATGAGCAATAAAATCATAGAATTATAGAATGTCCTAAGATGGAAGGGAACCACAAGGATCATTGAGTCCAACTCCTGTCCCAGCATAGGACGCCCCAACATTTACACTGTGGGTCTGAGGGTTATCTAAACGCTTCTGGAATATTGTCAGGCTTGGTGTCGTGACTGCTTCCCCGGGAGCTGTTCCAGTGCTCCACCACCCTCTGAGGGAAGAACCTCTTCCTAACATCCATCCTAACCCTAAACCTAAACCTTATAGCTAAAGAGCTATAAGCTTTCAAGAAAAGACTGCATAGTTTGCCATTGCATAGGCTGCATAGGAGATGGAGCAGAAACTTGCAGCAGAAGTATTAAGGAAGGGCTACAAGAGTCCACATCAAGTGGAATAAGGCAGACCATGAATGCAAAAACTGTGTGAAAGCATTTAGCGTCGTTTCGCTCCTTTTGGGGCTGTCACTTCCCTGATGCTTCAAAAAGGGAAACGCTGTGGTAGGCACAGCTCACTGGAGTGAGATCTTAGAGACACAGAGCGCTCTGTTTTCCTTTGCATCACACTGTGTTGGTGTATTATGTATTGTACTGAATACTTAATTAGACGCATCCTTACAATGTTGGCAAAGCAGCTCATCAGACAAAATACAAACAAAGCCAGATAATTGTTCTAAAGCTGAAAAAAGAGAAGTAATTGGGGATTTTCTTTTCTGCCACTCTGGAGTTTGCCTCCTGTGCACTCATTGTGGGGCTTAAAGGATATAAAACAGGACTCTGCCCTTGAGTATCATTTTTTTTTCCTCAGGACTATGTAATTTACTCTGCTCTCAGGTCAGGATATGGGTGCATAAATTAGCTGCATATTTCTCTTTTGGGAACTTTGCAGAGGAAAGAAGTTGGGGATATGAGATTTGCATGTTTGCTGCAGCCTCTAGAAAAAAAGTTTCCATAATATTGTCAGAAACTATCATTGGATTCTTTCCCTCTTAGGACAAGAAGGATCATTAGGACTAGATCTTTCTGTAGTTGAAAATAAAGGATACTTTGCCATGACAGAGGAGAGGAAGAAGAAATATATAAGAAGAAATATAAATATCCTATGTAGCTGAGTTTACAGATGTGCCAGTTTATATATCAGTTAATTACTGCACTGATGGAATTTTTGTTGCTTTCTGTAAAATATTGATTAGAGAATAAAAAGAATGTCTTAAATATCACATCCTCAGCAGGTGTAAACTGAGGTAATTCACTGAAATTAATATAAATGCGTCATTTATTCCAGCAGAATAATCTTTCTTGTGTGCAGGTCTGTTTAGTTTCAGGAAATACACTGTCAGTTTTGTAAATTTAACTAAAGGCCTTTGGATTAGCACAATCTTTCATCCTAACTCTGAAAGCCATTATAGAGAAATAAGTCCTAATACTCAAAGAAAAGCTTTCCAGCATTAACGTTTAGTAAGAGATTCTGTATGAATGAGGTAGTGACTCAGGATATGTTCTCAGACTCATGATAAATCTGTGGTTTCATTTTTTTCAAATTTTACTGTGGAACTCAGAAGTTTGTAGAAGTTACAAACAAACCAGGAAAGTGTAAGATGAGAAAAATTTGGAAAGTCCAGAAATACAGTTCAGAAGTGGTGTTGTGTCGGTATTTTACAAATACTACTCAAATAATGGAAGTAAAAAGCAATAATTTAATTCAAAAGGTCAAGCAATTTACCTTGCATAACTGTGTCTTCTTTTCATAGTATGCAATCATGGGTTTTGATGCTTGGTAATAGTTTTCAATTCCTTCCTTGATGGTTTCAGTGTTGTCAGCGTGCTGACTGCTCTGATGTCTCATCAGAAGGCGACCGCTCATGGTTTCCGCAGAGCAGTCCAAGCAGAACACAAGTTTTGGTTCCCCAATCTAGAGACAAAGGAAAACAAGAAGTATTCGGATCTCTGGCCTGGTAAAACTGGTTTTGTTTGGATAACTTTAAAAAGAAATGCTACCAAAAAAGCATTCAAGGAATGTGTTTGCAAATTACTTTTGTATTTGTCTATGCAGAAATGATGCTTATTAACAAACAACTTGGAGATCCTAGTATTCAGGATCCAGGCTGTGCATGACTGGGCTCTACACATACAGAGAAAACAGAGATATGAAAAATTCTGTCTACTTGGACTGAAGAGCATCAGTTTGTTCATTACTTGCAGTTGTTTGATAAAAGCTTGATGCAAACATCACTACCCATGGAATGTTTGATGCTGACAGTTATTTTTCCATCCTTTGCTTTATTTGGTCTGTGAAATGTGTATTTTCACTCAGGGAATGGTAAACTCTAGCTTAGAATTTCAAGAGGCAATAGAAGGAAATATCCAAATTAACTTGTGCCCACTTGAAATGTAAATGAGTAGCAACGGACAGGCTCAGGGACACCATCAAATGCTTGTTATTGGATGTATTCACAGAAATAATCCCGTGAATTACTTTATGCCACATACTATTTTATGTCAGTACTTACAGTGTAACTCTACATCACTATTACCCGTGACATAGAAGAAGGACGTGACATATTTCTCTGCATTTTCAAATTGAGTCATTTCCAAATTGTATGAGAAGCCCATTCCTTAGTGCTTTTTGGCTAGTGCCAAACTAGTCACAAGGGAGATTCTGTCCTTTTCTATTAAGAAAATAAATAAAGATTTATCTATTTTTACTCCCGGGCCTTGGCAAAGATAGTAAATTATTGTCTCTATCTACATTTAATTGTAGGTATTGCAGTACTTCATGGGTGAAAAAGAACTGGCAAGAAAGAGCAAAATGTTCCTTATAATCTTTTAGGAGGGAGCCAAAAGTTCTAAACACAAATCCTCATCGTTCTTTCCTTGAGATGCTGAAAAATACGCACGTCATTTAGCATAAATCCTGCAATATGCTCTGTCATGAACCCTGGTGAGGCACAGTGCTCCCTGACACAAGGTTTTGTCTGAGCAACAACTGTTGGGCTGAGTCTAAAGGGATAAACTTCACTCTATTAAGTAAAATAAAGGGGTCACAGGATCAGAGGAAAGAAACGTGGTATTTTTTCCATGCGGTTGTGTATTAAATGCTTCAATAATGCTCTTGGGTTTTTCTCATTCCTTCTCATTCCAGGAGGGATGTGAAGGTCACCTTTTAGGAAAGAGTGAGACGTCTTGAGAAAAGATGACTGTTCTTCACACTAGTGACCATTAGAAATTCATGCTTTTACCATGGCTACTGCAAGGTCTGAATGACTGATGCATGGAAATTGCCTTTGCTACCTTTGTTGACAGCCCTTAATGTAAGAACTATTCTAAAGGTGGAACATTTCATGCTAGACCTTCTGCACTGGACTGTGGATGTCTGGATTAAGTTGACCTTTCTACTAATTCAATCACTTTCTGAGGGACAGAAAAGGGATTATGTTGGACAGTTCAATGACAGGCATTTATCCATCCATATTTTCCACACGGCTCAGGAAACTTTAATGTTATTAGCAGAAACAGTACTGGGTTTTGGGATTAAAAACGCCAACAAGACAGTTCTAACAGTGCAAGAGACTTAAATTAAGATATTAAAAAAGATGTGGGATTAATCAATGATTTAATCAAATGTCCTTTTTGTATAATTGGACTAGGATGGTGAGAAGTTATTTCCTCCCACATCTGCAAGAGGAATTGTAAGTCCTGTTCTGAATTAGAATAAATGAGGAATGATTCCTTTCATCAGTTATAGTCATATCATCACCTTACAATGTGGATATGGAGGAATCTACTGACTGGTAGGATCAGATAATGATATCTTGTTTGATAGACCGGGTCTGATCTGCTTTTCAAAAATCTGTTGTGGTTCTCTTAAAAGTTTCAATGTTGCTATCCTATGGAATTCAAAACACTATAGAAATGTCATTGTTCCAAGTTAAAAATTGCACTAAGTACAAGTAATGTCCCTATCAGATTTTACAGCAATTCTTACTACTTTCTTTTAAAAAAATTACTATTTTCCTGACACAGTTTAGCTTAAATAATGCATGCTGTGGGGACATCTGCAGGAAGCCAGACAAGTCTAATGTATTAGGTCTTTATTCTGTTTTATTGGATACCTGGTGGTGTGGAACTTATGATTTAATTTTGTTTTCTACTTCTCACCTAGCAGAAAGACCACAGTGGAGAGAGAGACATGTGCTTCTCTAGAATTATGGCTAGGTAAAAGTACAATTGTATCATCAAAAGGAATTGGACAAAATTGGCTAGGGAATAAGCTGTTTCTACATAGGTAATTCTATTTACAGCTCTCAAGCTTTTAAGTATAAGCTGTATTCCTGATGTCTTCTCAATAGAACAGCCCTCTGTTAACAATCTGAATACTTTTTACACATCATGTCAATATGTAACATTATTCATTTGTACTTCGCCACCATTAATTAACAGAGCCTGATGTCCTCCTCTTTTCATTCAATTACAATGCAGGAAGAACTGATCACCCTTTAGAAAGAACCGCAAAGCATTACCTCAATAATGACTCATTCAAACAAACTTCATAGACTTACTCAGCAGCTTACAGGCAGCCGAGTTCACCCTGCAAAATCTGATCCATGGATCCCACACAGATGACTTAGGACATCCGAAGTTATCAACTGAAGTCCTTGTATTTTACTCCAAATGTCAAAGGGAGCTCAGGACTAGAGGATCCTGAAGGGGGCTCTTTTTTTGCACTGGGTGCATCAAGACTTATTTGCCTGGCAATGCCTACCCGGTCTCCAAGTCTTACTTTATAGTAGACACCAGTGCTCACAGGACATGACACACATGCCTGCCAGAAAAGCAGCACTGCTAAAATAGTTCCTCCTTCTACACAAAATGAAAGAAATCTCCAAAGGCTTTTTAATAGTCTGTGGCATTTTAGTAAAACAACTAACATAACAACAGTTCTGTGAATGGCTTCTATAGCAAATCCTACAGTCCATTATTTCATCCAGCTCCTGATGCCTAAATCTTGTTAGGCTTTTGTGATAATCAACTAAATATAGCAGCTAAACATTCAGGGAGAAAACAGATGATTCATTAAAGTTTTACCACCTTTCAGACTTGTATAGGACATTTGTGGAGTGACATATAATAGAATATACACTTAACTCTTTCCCCTAGTTCACCACTTCTTGTCTCCCAAACGCTGGCAAATTCATTCATAGCGCTTATATAGAGTATTTTCTGCAGATTGAGAAATGTACAGCTGAGACTTCTCAGTAGGTCTTAGCACATACTGAAGAAATCGATAACACTCTGAAGTGCCACACAGTCACTTGCAAAACGCTCTTTTTATGGCTATACCACCTGTTACTCACCACAAAAATGTAATCTGTATTTTGCTGTTCCAAACTGGCAGCTCAATGGTAAGAGACATTAACTGTGAAGATACAGGCTTTCCTGAACCTACATCAAATAGTGCCTGATGAGATTTTCACGAAAGGTGTAGCAGCCAGCCACTAGAATTAGAAAATCGATTCTAAAAATGGTGCTTTCCACTAAATGTGATTTTTTTTTCTGGTTTATATTGGGAAAAAACCCAAACCCTTGCTTCTCCTGGTATTACAGAGCCTGCGTAGGGGAGGGCAAAAGCTGAAGTTGCTGTATTGATGGAGTGCCAAAGTTTCAGTGATCATCAGCACAGCGCTGTTGGATTTGCTTTTTACAAGTCCTTGTTGCAATCAGCTAAAGATGCAGACCTAAGCAGCACCAGAAGTACAGTCGTATCTTAATAGGAGTTACAACAGCATTAGGTTTATATGGTCACCTTGCTCTCAAACTCTTCTGCTTCTTTCAGGTCCTGGGGATACCCATCAATCAGGAATCCTTTTGTGTCCCCTAACTTGGAAACCATGGCTTCCTTCAGTAGCTCTAGGACAATACCCTGCATTGGAAAGAAAGAGAGCGAGTTAATTAATAAGAAAGATCGATACTTTTGCTTCTTATGCTGACTTTAGTCCCACGACCTTGAGAAATGCTTTGTTTGCTGAAAGAAGATCCTGTGAATGCAGGTGTTATTCTTGCCCTGAGGGTAGCAGGGCACCCTACTTTTTCATCTCTCAGGACAAGCTGCGCTACACAAATCTACTGTTGTGACCCATCCAAGAGTTCCTAAAGTGTCCTCCGGAGAGCTGGGATATTTTTAATTTCAAAATTAATTCTATTACCTGTGAAACTTCAGAGTGCTGCTGCAGCATTTTCCCGTCCGACTGCATTTTGCTATGTCATTGATATAATTATATTACATGGAAAGCAATAAGAGACTCATTTCATCAAACACACTGAAGAGCAAAGCAATCAAAACCAAGCCTTAGCACAGATTGAGAAGCACTTTTCAGTATCTTTTCTTAACAAATGCCATCTAACTGTATTTGCTGAAGACCCACCAAGAGCTGGGGCCGTGGACCTGCCACGTAAAACTCAAGTCCAGCTGGAAACAACAGACTTTGCCTCCATCACCTCCATTAAACTGCAGTTCAGCTCCTCTGGGATGTCAGCCAGATCTGCAGGAAACTGCCGCAGGTATTGTAAATTAGAATAGCTGCCAAGAGGACCAGCTCTGAATCTGAAATGCGAAGCTATAAAACGGACATAAAGCTTCTGCCTCCTGTACTTATTCTTGCATTTTGCAATGCATAGCACGGCATCTGCCTCGCTGTATTTCGTGACTAATTCGTTGCCTGTGTGAGCCTGAAATGTAAAGAAATACTGGCACAGAAAGGGGAAAGAAGTGCCACAGATCTGGCAATGAGGAAACTTCTCCCTCAGGTTGTAGATTAATTTTACTTCAATGGGAATCATCAGCTCTAGTCTCCCATTCCCACCATTTTAGACAATCTACCTGCCACTGCCATTGTTTAACCATTAATACCCCAAATAAAGCTGTTGCTTACGCCAGGCACAGGTTCACCACAGTCCACGATGTCTTTGATCAATTTACTTCTCTCTGATAACGACGATAACTCATTTTGGACAAGGTCAGCAGTGGACAGGTGAGTAAATCCGTATTTCTCGGCTAACTGTTCACATTGGCTACCTTTGCCAGAGCCGGGCCCACCTGCGTGAGGGAAAAATATCTGGAATTAGAAAAGAAAAAAAATCTGCCTTTTTCAAACTACAGCAACCAAGAAAAAGGGAGGAAAGTGATGAGAATGCCTATTTTGCAATCTTCTTGGCAAAGGCACTCTATAGAGTACAACAATTCATGTACTTCCCTTCCGATACACAACATTGCTGACTCACAAATGTGTTCCAGAGTTGAAGGAGTCATAACAGTGTGAAATGTCCTGCAGAAGAGAACCTGTTCCTTAAACACCACTACCACGTAAAGAAAAAAACATGAAACAGCCAGTGGGGAAGGGGATTTGACTCAGTATGTGTTCAGCTTGATAGCTGCAACAAATATTAGCAAAGCAAGGCTCACTGCATCCTTGGGAGGGAAATGTTTTGCCCCATTTTATGGAATGGAAAGGTATAGGCAAAGAGATGGTGAAAACTGCCTCTGTTATGTGGGATGCACGAAGGTGCAGAGTAACTTAACCTTCTTAAACTGCAGTAAACGTAAGAGTAAAATTTCACTGTGCTTGCGCTTGTTCCCTTTGAGCTGGAAAGCTCTCCACACTGGTGTGTCTGCCCATAACAGAGAGTCAAGCTGCTAAAGGTGCCTAGAAAGCTGCCCGGAGCAGAAGGACCTGGGGGTGTTGGTTGACAGCGACTGAACATGAGCCAGCAGTGGCCCAGGTGGCCAAGAAGGCCAAGGGCATCTTGGCTTGGATCAGAAATGGACCTCATTGCTCTCTACAACTACCTGAAAGGAGGCTGTAGAGAGGAGGGAGCTGGGCTCTTCTCCCAAGTTACAGGGGACAGGATAAGGGGCAATGGCCTCAAGCTCTGCCAGGGGAGGTTCAGGCTAGATATCAGGAAGAAATTTTTCACGGAAAGGGCCATTGGGCACTGGGACAGGCTGCCCAGGGAGGGGGTTGAGTCACCTTCCCTGGAGCTATTTAAGAGACCAGTGGATGAACTGCTTAGGGACATGGTTTAGTGGTTAATAGGAATGGTTGGACTCGATGATCCTGGAGGTCTTTCCAACCTAGCAATTCTACGATTCTGTAAATCATAGAATCATAGAATAGTTTAGATTGGAAAGGACCTTAAAGATCATCCAGTTCCAACCTCACTGACATGGGCAGGGACACCTCCCACTGGATCAGGCTGCCCAAGGCCCACCAATCACCCCTGCAGCCCTCCTCTGGAACTATTCCAACAGCTCCATATCCTTCTTATACTGAGAATTCCAGAACTGAACACAATACTTGAGATGACGAGGGCTCAGTTGTGCCACTCCCTGAGGCTGTGGCCCTGGCTTGCTCTTCGTGGATACTGCAGGAAAGTGCAAGAGTCGAGTTCTCAGCAACCGAGGGCACACGGAGAGCTTGCCACCCCTGCTCCTCCGCACCCACAGCTGTAGCCAGTCAGGGGCTGGAAAACGGCACCTGAATGAGCCCCAGAGCCAAACAACAGGAGGGAGAAAGGGCAGTCTCAGCGGGCAGAGCACTCAGGTGAAGCTGCTCAAGCAACTTCTCTACAAGCTTAAAGGAAGGCACCTGCAGCTCATTCCCAGCTGCAGGCTGGGTGCTCCCACCTCCTGGGGATCGTGGGGAGACAGGAAGGGCAGAGACCCAGGCAAATGCTGCAGGTGTCCTGACAGAATCATAGAATAACCAGGTTGGAAGAGACCCACTGGATCATGGAGTCCAACCATTCCTATCAAACACTAACCCATGCCCCTCAGCACCTCATCCACCCGTCCCTTAAACCCCTCCAGGGAAGGGGACTCAACCCCCTCCCTGGGCAGCCTCTGCCAGTGCCCAATGACCCTTTCTGTGAAGAATTTTTTCCTAATGTCCAGCCTAAACCTCCCCTGGTGGAGCTTGAGGCCATTCCCTCTTGTCCTGTCACTTGGGAGAAGAGCCCAGCTCCCTCCTCCCCACAACCTCCTTTCAGGTAGTTGTAGAGAGCAATGAGGTCTCCCCTCAGCCTCCTCTTCTCCAGGCTGAACACCCCCAGCTCTCTCAGCCGCTCTTTGTAAGAAATAGCACATCAAGCCTCCCTCCTTCCTTTGGTGGGAGAGCTGCTACCACCTCGAGAGTCCTAAAGCTCTGCCTCTTTGTCAAGAGATCTGCCTGGTCTGTCTCATGGGTTCTGGCCACCTTGTTGCTCTGGAGGTGCTGGCATTGTCCTGTCTGCCTTAGCGGAGATGGCTGCTTTTCCAGGCCCACCCTGAGGGCCCACCCTGAGGGGACACTCAGCGCCTCCTCAGCCGCTCGCTGAGCGCCAGCAGCCCCCACAACCCAGCTGGAGAGATGGTCAAATCCATGGAGATTGTTGAAAACTACTCCTCGGGGATCCTGCTTTTGTCACTGTGACCTCTGGAGCCGCTGGTGGAGACGAGGTGAGACCCCCGTGAGGGCTGAGGGGCTGCGGCGGTGCCGGGGGAGGCTGGGACAGCCAATTTCTGTTGTGACCGTATCAGGATGTGAGGAGGTGTCTCAAGGTGCGTAGCAGCTGATTTTACTGTTTTTGATGGGTCTATTCAGAGGATCTAATGCAGTAGGAGGTAATTATACCCTTGTAGGGAAGCCGTGCTCAAAATCAAAAGAAGAGGTAAAGCCAAAATACCAACCTCTTTTCAATGAAGATCTTTAAGCACGTGACTGGTGTGTTTATTGACTATTGGGACTTGTGAGTATGGCTACACAGCTCTGTTATGTGTATTTAAGATGCTAGAAGAAAAAAAGTGATTTTCCTTTTTGTTTATTTTTTAAATTTTTTTTATATTTGTTCATTTCCATGAGCAAGAAGAGGAATAACATGTTCTTGCTACATTAGCACCATCTACTCCTGACTTGAACTTACTTCAACGCTCACATTGTGTTTAAGAAATAATTGCTCCAAGCATATAATATTTCTGAGGAGTCTGAAGCACTGTAGATGAGAGTGAAAATTGGGTCATAAGGCAATGGCATCGAAGGTTTTGTCTGCTGTAGCCTGGAGTCTTGTACTTCAGCTTCACAAAGACAATTATCAGCCCGTGGTGCGAGAATCGCACTTGTGGCAACAATTTTGACTAGAAATATCTCTGTCACAGTCTCATTTTCTTTCCAGTTTGGGTTGCATGTTGCTTTTCTGTTGCTTTAATAAGAAAAAAAAAAAAAAGATTGTTTTGTAAAAGCATCGATTGAAAGAAAACAATGATAGGAGTGGCTGCAGAGAAATAAATAGAAAGTATAGGTGAATTTTCTGTAATGAAACCACTGCGTATCACTAGTGGCAATTAATTTTATTTCTGATCTGTTATTTATTTTTTTAAGACCAGTAAGCTTGTGTGTGCATGTGCTTGTTTACATGTTCTGTCTCCTGGCCTTGAATATACTAGCAATGCAGTAATTTAATCCTGTTTATCTGGCATATATATACAGGACAAAAAAAAAAAAAGAGTTATGAAGATTACTTTTATTCTGGTTTTATGTAACTGTTTCTCTTTATGAATCTAGAACTGAAACAGAAGTTGCATGATGTCCATCTTCTAAATAAACTAGAACTCTTCAGAAATAACAACACAAGGGCAATTTTGGGGTGTTTAGCTAGCAGGTGAATATTCAGAAAATCTGATGTGTTTCTATAACAGCTTTATCTCTTAGTACTTTAAAAGAGAATGCTGTCTGAATGGCCCATTATGCAGGGCATCCAAAACATGGATTAAGATTTACCATGTTTATTTTTTACAGAATAATTCCCACAAAGCTGATATTAAAACGCTGAGCTCTTTAAAGAAGAAAAGACATAATTAAATAACAATTATGTGCTGAAAATGGTAATTTGTAAGGCCATTGCTATTAATTTAGTATCATTTAATGACCAGCAAAGCATCCTACTGATTGGCCAATTGGTATGACCTACTTTACCAAGTCTTGTTCTTTCTTATCAATGTATGAGATTGCAGATCTTGCTTGGCCTTATCTGATAAGAGGCTGAATACCCGCAGGAAATTTGGCATTGAGGGCCAAACACATATTCAATGTTCATGCCAGTATTAATTTAAATGTCTAAAGTTCAAGTGTTAATATGTCTCAACTCTTTCTGAAAGCAGGTATTTAATTTGGTTGAAAAACAGCTATTTAGGCAGGAAAGAATTTGGAAGTGTATTTCCTTACTCATGAAATCCTTCCTTACAGCTGAGGTTATATACTTGTAGCACTGCTACATAAGCAGCTTTAACAGCAAATTAACTGCAGTCATGAAGCTTATCTTGTAGTGTTGCAAAATCTGTATTTAATGCTTTTTAGAGGGTCTCTTTATTAAACCTATGCATCTTTCTAAAAAAAAAAAGATAAAAACTTAATAATTGAATAAAGTTTATAAGGAACTACAGGTGTATGTTAAACATAACAAAAGCTAGCACAAAGATATTTTCAGTTAAGAAGCCTTCCCTGCAACTTTTTATGCTCTTTCACACAGAAAAAATGGAGATGCTGAAAAAGGCAGTGAAGTTTTCCCAACAGCTCAGTTGTTAGGAGGAGGAAAATGTCTCCACTTCTGTTATGAAGGCAGAAGATTGTTTGTGAGCACCGTGTTGTTTTCTGTAGGCTGCCTACATATACTTTGGAAGAAAAATTATGTTAAGCAGTGACAGACTGATTCACGGTAGCTTGCTGTTCAGATGAATCATGTTGTCTGCCAATTGTCTTATAAGGCATAAAGATAGAGTTAAAGCCTAGAAAATGGCCAGAGGAATTAGGATAATGCTGTGACCTGTAGGAGGATGGAGTACTACTGGCAGTTCTTCAAAGTTAGCATGCTTTTCCATTATGCCAGTACTGCTAAGTGCAGTACATCTTGCTTTAAAGATCATTCATTAACTTGATAAAAAGCTGCAGGCTGAGAAATTAAGCAGGTTGTATCAGTCAGTGAGATCATTCTTAGAAACGGAATCCTTTGTGGCCCTTTGTGCTTTCTGACAGGAACAGTAAGCAAGTATCGGGAACCAGGGTACTAGGAGAGCATACAAATTAAATATAGTCCTGCCCGTTGCTCTTCTGTAGACAGGGCTGGATTAAAAGGTCGACGCACCCCCTTAGCACAGTTTTTCCTTCCATCATGTTGTTTGAGCTGCCTGTGAAACTGTGTAAGGGGATCTTCTAGCAAATCGCTTTCTGGCAGCACTGCTGACTTAGGTGGTCAACTTGCCCCATTTAGTTATTGAATGCAGAAACGCTTCACAGAGCACTTGGAGGCAGAGAAACCCAGTGGTCTCGGTGGACAGGGAGAAATGACAACTGACCAAGCAGCACTCTGAATGTTTAACTGCTCTCTGCCTTAGATAGTGAAAGATCTCAGATTAAGAAATGGATCTCTTGCACCTGATCTCCCTTGTGCCCTAATCCACACCCCCGATCCCTTGGCTAGAAAAGACCACAAGTCTAGGCATGTGATTCAAATGGACCAGTCTGGCCGAGAGCACAACATCACAAGCAGATGAATTAATGACACTAGAGAGAGCTGGGACCGCCCCTGGGAGTGAGCAGGGACAGCCAGAAGCAATGTGAGCAGTTCATGAACTGCCTTTCCTTCCAGAAATATTAATAAAGCAGAAGTGGCATGCGGACATACTGAGATGTATCTATTCCAAACTTGCCAGATCTTGTGAGTTTAACATATACCAAAATACTATACACACACAAAATGCCAGCAGCAGGAATTACAAGAGAGTCCCACCATTCGTTTTAAAATGTTTCAGTTTCTAGACCTTATTTTCATACCATGCCTGTATCATGTAAAAGTGTTGTCGGGGGAAATCTATCTGCACAATGGAGCCTCAGAAGTCAGAATAGAAATCAAAGTATCCCCAGCCAAGCTATCCTTATACTCAAACTATGATTTTGGAGGACTCTGTCAGTCTGGCAATTCTATCGATGTTACTTGAATTATTTGTACAAATGAAAATAAGCCTTAGCTTCAGAATATGGCATTTGAAGGCTTCTCAGTAGCACCTCATCTGTTGTTCTCGTATGGTTTTAGTCTGAGTAAAACCATGTAGGAATGATGCTTTCAGTTAACAATAACAACAAAAGTCCCTCAACGATTTTTTTCTGAGAGATGATTTCAATCAAAAAACAACCTGGAGCACATGTTAGCAGAATGATGTGATGTCCTGGGACATCACTGAATTTTCATTCCTCTTAAAGAAAATGTGTAGTTGATTTTATGGGAAGTCAGAGAAAGCAGCTTTCAAAGGCTTTAACAGTTAACTGTTGGACTGACTGGGGTTGCAGTCAGCCCCTGGACTGATTGGGGTTTTAGTTATCAGCACTGCTCCTCTTATGCCTATCTGATTGCAGAAGAAGCTCTAATACCAGTATTGTAGAATAATAAAGGTTGGAAGGGACTTCAATCTGGTAAAACCCTCTACTCAAAGTTGTTCAAGGTCTCGCATACCTTTGACAAATAAAGAGGTTTGGGTTTTGTGGGTATGGGGCTTTTTGTATTCCCAAGAAGCCCGTGCCTGTGGCTGATAGTGTTTTATCTGCAAGCACAAGTGCCGATAATATCTTCAGAGTGTCAGCTGGAAAGCTGGTCTTGTTTACATTGAGCTTAAACCACTACCAGCTTTGGTTCATAAGCAAGAATAAGACAAGGATCCTGCAGAGGACATTGGTCACATTGACTAAATTTTAAACACCACATTTAAGAGTAAGTGTTGGGGTATTTGTCTCTGATCTGAAGTGAAGAAAGATTGCTGAAAATTTTCTGCTTTGGCTCCAGCCTCAACCATGCCAAATGTGGCTCTGTTTTATGAAACTCCTGTGGAGGGAGGATAGGCAGGAGCAATGCTCAGAGTAACTTTATGCATGGCAGTTTTCTGGATGTGATATAGATATCTCATTACTTAAGATAATAAAATCATACCATGCTCATTGTGGTTCAGACTTTACTTCTCATGTTGCTCTAATGAAAACATTTTTTGGGGAGATGGGGTATTTTTTTTTTGTTTTATTTTTTTTTTTAGTGACTAGCAATCATTACTTAAGTTTCAAATATTGGAGCATTCTCCAAATTCTTCTTGCATTTGTTCAATTCTTTATTTTTCCCTTTAATTTTATTTTACAAGCCAAAGCAACTTGGTTACTTGGTTTTGCCTGTTTTATTACCCTGTTATCCCCCATATTTTTGACTTGCTGGTTCTATGTCTCTGCTTTGCATTCTTGATAAAACATTGACATTGTTGCTTAATTAATCTGAGTTGGCTGTTATTCCAATTAATTCCTATGTTAGCTCTTATGTGAGTCCTTGCTAATTAGACTATCTTCTTTTTCTTTCCATTTTGGACAGTTTTCAAGGGAAATCAGTGGGGGAGGGAATTGCCTGCTTTTTTCCCCCTTTGTCTTATAAACAGTATTTCAATTTGTCAGCTATGGCAGATGGTGTATTTATTTCAATTAGTTTGTGAGGTACTTCAAATGCACATCTTCAGAACTCTAGTTTTAAAACAACTTTAAGTACCTGATTTCCTCATGAATGCATCCATGTAATGAGTAACCATTCCTAGGACGATTGAGACAAAGACAGTTCTTTGCTTTTGAGTATCTACAGCAGCACCACGCTCCAACACATCTTGTCTGTATCTGTAGTCAAGGTATCATGGGCTGAACATTTCCAACGCTATCTGTGGCAATAGAGTACTTGGCCACTGAGAATCATGGAATGGGTTGGGTTGGAAGGGACCTTAAAGGACCAGTTCCACCCCCTGCCATGGGCAGGGACACCTCCCACTGGATCAGGTTGCTCAAAACCCCATCCAACCTGGCCTTGAACACCTCCAGGGATGGGGCAGCCACAGCTTCTCTGGGCAACCTGTACAGGTGCCTTACGGGAAAATACTTCTGAATTTGTGGTGCCTTTCTTTTTGTTTTGCTTTCTTTCCAACCCTCCTCAAGCCTGGGAGTTTTCTGCTCCTGTGAGGCTGTTTCAAAGTGTTCTGTTGTTATCATCCCATTGTACATGTAAATACTCCTAACCAAACTGTTCTGTTAAAGTTTAAAAGATACCATATAATCAAAACAAAATATTATGGGGATTTTAAAGCGCAGCAGTTAAATTAGGAACTCTACTTACCGACTACAAAAATTATGTTTGACTTCCTTAGATCTTCTGAAATGTCTAAAAGGAAAACAAAAATTCTTTGGTTGGCAAGAGCTACTACTTATCTACTTTCCACACTAAATTGTATAACGCTCATGCAAGGTGATCTATTTTACTACATTTACTTTCTGCTTTAAAACTCTGCAGAAGCTATGATCCCACAAGACCATTTATCTCCTAGTTTTGTAGTTCTCGCTGCAGATAGGATAAAAATATTTTGCTTAGCATTCAGGCCTTGCACATACCTATCAGTTCTTTAAAAAAACAGAAATAGGAGAGAAAAATAAGAGAAGCAGTCACATCTTGATATAATAACGTGCCTCCTGAGCCACTGCATTTTCCTCTGAATATGTTATTACATTATAATTGCTACAGAAGTTCATCTACATCTCACTTGGCTCTTATATTTGCTGCATTACATCTGAGATGTAGACTTAAATACCTCTAAGCCTCAAATTCAGTCAAATAATAACAATCTTAAATGAAATCTAGTTATTACTCTCTTATTATCCCCAAAACTATTGCATGTTCTACAGCTTTGCCTTTTACTTAAAGTGTATGTTTTCAGAAAGCAGTTCTTTTTGGTCTGACTTCTAGCCATTGGCCTGATTGTACCAGTACAAAAGGCAGCCTTGCATTATCTGAGCCTGCTGGAATTTTATTATGTCTTCACTTAATCACTTACAAGACATTCACTTGCCACATACAATTTTGGTTTTTATTATGTGGTGTGTACATCTTTTATTACATAAAATCATTATCCAGGAAAGGCTTTGATTAATCCTTTCATTCCTCTTAGACTCCTACCAGCTCATACCTTCCAACAAGCTTTTAATAACCACCAATTTCTGTAAACACCTAGGAGATCTGATGCTGATTAACAAAAATACCTTCTAATAATTTTACATCCACTGGCTTAAAGGGTGTAGAAATTTCTTTTACAAGCTTTAATTTGCATTCAAAGAGAATTCGCAGGATAAAATCCTTTGAGACGTGACTTTCACAATGTAAATAACCTTAATTCACTCTACCTTCTAAGAAACCATTTAAATACAAGGGGAAATCAAAGGCTTCAAAATTAAATGGCAAATTATACTGGAAAAAGACTCACCTACTGTGTTCTCGTAACCAGAAAAACTTGACTGATCTTCCTCCTGTTAATTGAGCAATTCATAAATTGAAATGGATAAACTGTATAGTTTACATTTCTTCTTCTATCTGCTTATGTGTATATCTTTATTTTCTCTGTATTCTAACCTCCCAGTTTTTATCTATGTTGAGATACGGTTCACAATGTCACAGAAATGCTGTTAGTGCTGTTTCAGTTGGTAGAACATGAGCGTGGAGAACCCAAGACAAGTTGAGACGAATAACTGGCCCACACTGGTTTTGTGAGGAACAGCTTTTTCAGTGCCCAGCTGCACAGTTCTGAAATGATTTATAAGCAACCAGCATGTGTGGACAGGTAGTATTGGAGTAAGGTCTAGAAGTGAGTTACAATACAAAGACGGAATTAGTCTTTGGTCTAAACCAACTTGAATGTGTTTATCTTCATTACACAAGACAGGCCAATGAGGCTGATAGACTACAAAGAGGGATTCAACTAGGGAAATGGGGAACCTTGCACAGTGAATAGAAGGGGTAAACCCTTGGCTGCTGCATTTGTACTACCCCTGCAGGTTTTCCCTTGTATCCCTATTGTCACTGAAACAGAACTACTCTTCACTAGGCTGAAGCACCAGTCCATTGAACACTTCCATTTTTTTTTTGGTTGACAGTAATTCTGCAGCAAAACTGCCACCTTAATTAAAAATAAGGGGCGGGGGTAGGGTCAAAATTAAAAAAAAGTAACTGGATCCACCAACATTTCAGGAAAAAAAAAAACCCTTTCAAGTAAGACATTAATGTCTTTCCTGCAATTCAAGTGACAGTATTAAGCTTACATGATTTTTCTTTGATGTAATAATACAATAAAACATTTGACCCTGCAAAAGCTACGTTACATACAAAAGGTCTGGGTTTAGATTCAGCTTCTTATCAGGCCTTTGAAGGTTTATGGACCAAAATAATCTCAGGCACAAAGTTTAGAATAAAGTTTCTTTAAAATTGAGAACGCAGTCACAAGTTTAGCATCAAATGAAAGAAGCATTACCTCTTTCAAGTACTGCTTTGTTCTCATCTACAATTGCAGAATAAAATTTCTTCCATAACGCTGGTGGGCTGCTTGGGGCAGCGAGTGATGATAAAGGTCAGTTTATGGCAGAAGAGCTCCAGTTTTTTTAGAGCTAAAATATGTAAAAACTACAGAGAGAACCGAAGCTAAATGAGCTATCGGCTGCTATTATTTGACCAACCTTATCTGCTTTAATACAACAACAGGTTAAGCAACCAACAAGCTGTGTTCACGTAAGGAACAAGTGCTTTGAAAAAGCATTAAAGCGAATTCTAATTACAACTCAAAAGCAGGTAAACAGGAAGTGTGATCAGAGCCCAGAGCATCAGAATAATGAATTCTGGTTTTATCTGTAACTGATCATTTTTCAGGTCCAGAAACATTGTTTTCAATATGATATTTTTTCCACTTTTTTTTTTTTTAAAAGGGGATTGTTTCATAATTCTGTAAGACAACTCTGCACGCTACCAACCCTGATGAACTTCCATGGCAAAATAACGTTCCCCATATTGCAGAGTAAATTACTCCAGCAAAAATTTTTTTTCAGACAGAAATGACCAGCACCCTGCTTGGGTGGGAAGAGGACCTGAAAACCTGTTTCCTAGGGGAGCTGTAAGAAAAGTCAGGAGGAACAAATTAGAACAGTTGAACTACAATTAATTTGGTTTTGATGACGAGGTATTCCTACACAGTTTTCATTAGTCTGTGCTTTCCCTTTCCTCAAAATTACAACCAGTTTTTCTGCTGTCCTGGGTGAGGAGCTAGATTTCCTTGCTGTTTGGCTTATGGTCCCTTGCAGAGAGTTGCAAACTGCTACCCTGGTTAATACCAGTCCCCTCGTATTTACACTGGACAACTATTTCTAGCTGCATCTTTCTGAGCTAACAGTTTAACCTATATTGGCCTGAAAGCACTGTTCTGTCTGGTTACCGAAGTGCTTTGGAAAATAACTGCTCGATTTGGCAAGTGATCATATGTGGAGAAGTCCCACCATTTACTAGATTGCTAACAGTATTTTACACCCCATTGTCATCAGGAATACAGTGATTTAGCAGCAGAGCAGCCTCTGTAGTTTCAGCATAGCTGTTTCTATTTAGCTGAATACAAGGTGGAGAAGATTACAATCCTCTAGGTAATGAGCTCTGAAGAAAGGTGAGTAGTCTCTAATTTCAGATGCCTTCAGAGCCAGATTATATCTACAAATATTATCTGGAAAAGTATAAATTAGTGGGGCATAGCTGACTGTGTAACTGCTTAACCAATGTCAACACTACATTAGAAAGCTAAATAGAGAATTTTTCTACCTGTAGAAAAGTTTTTACCTGACACTTCCCTCTAGAGTGGAAAAATGCAGGCTTCTGGCTGTTTCCTGGTTTCTTATCATTTAGCTCATTATTAGTAAATATCTGCCTAGTAGCAGGTACTTCACAGGTTAATGTGTTTAAGTTACTGCCTGTCATTGCTATTTGTGAGCTAATTTCCATAATAAAACAAACTGACAGTAAGTCACAGCATCTAATAAGGAAATGATGAGAATTCTCCAGAGCACTGAGTTTTGTTACTAATGTATTAGGACTCTTAAGTCATACCACTTTAAAGGAAGCAATAAAATACATTTTTTTAAATCTAATGATGGGACATTTTCTTCATTAGGGTTTAACAACAACTGCTGTCAGTGTTTTTTACCTAATAAAATGAGAGAGTTTTCCTGTTACCCACTAATAACCTCTGCTCCAGTCACTGGTGTGCTGTTTCTTTGTTACATGGAAAGGAAAAACAAATCTCTTATCACCTTGTTGCTTGAATGCTTAATGAAAAAAGTGGTGAAAAGTGCTTGATATGTCCGATAGAAGTCTGAATAAAATGTAACATGAATTCCTCCTAGAAATTTCCTGAAGAGGATAATCAGGGCTTAAGAGGCAGCAAAGTGAGACCAACTGTTATATATAGCATGATTGTTGCCTAACAATTGTTGCCTAATTAATACTCAATTTTCACGATTGAACTTGAGAATCTAAATATTCAAAGGAACATGTCTGGCACAGATTATTCAAACAAATAAAAAGTACATGTTTATCTGCCAAAAAATAATTGTTGAGAATTGAACTTAATGTGTAAGTAAAAAAAAATAAGCAGCAGAGAGTAACTTAACTTTAATATAGAAGGACACAACTTGGTCAGTTCTTGCCTGTACTTTCTACTGTACATGTTGATCATCAGCATCCCTCGGATGGGGATGCAGGTATACAACCATCGTTTTCTCAGCAATTTAGCTGTATAATTCTCCCTTTGCTGTTTTTACACATGCAAAACGCTTGCACTCCTGTAGCACCTTATTCTTTCAAAGCACACTGCAGTTCCACACAAATCTTCCTTGTACTTCCTCTGGGAATAGAGGCAAGGGCATTATTTCCATTCTAGCAGAGATGTTAGGTGACTTGTCGATGTAAACACAGTTATATATGGAAGCAGAACTAGGTTTAGGGTTTCGATTTCCACTTTTCACCTCTTCAGCTTGTAGTATATTTACTTCAAATTCTTAGTCCTTCATGAAGTGACATTAAATGAAATCTCAGGTGTTTGCAGGTGATGCTTCTATAATACCCTTAAAATCACCTTCAGCTCTCTCTTTAATCAGTGGGAGGGTTTCTTTAATTTAGTTTAAGGAATCAGGAGGCAGGAAGAGTTTTCTGTTGAGCACTGTCTGCATATACAATTTGTTTGCTTTAGCACAGTCCAGTCTGTCACAATCTGTGTGGTTTTAGAGTTTGACACGTGTTTGTGACTGGATTTAACAGGCATACGCCTAATCAAAGAGGATAGTCTTTCAGATTAGATGTATGCAGCCTCTACTTATATAAATGTAGTTATCTCTGAGTGGTGTTCTTACATGCATGGCAAAACATTAGACCCTGAGCAAGCTTTAGCTAGGCTAAAGAAATTGGGGTTAGTCAGAGCTCAGCTGTGGGATCTCTTTCAATTTCTGATTTTCTTCCTGTAAGGGAGAATATTTTTTTTAATGAGAGATGCTAGGTTAATTTCAGGTTTTATATATGAGCAGTGGTCACTGGGAACAGATTTTATGAGCCACAGAGTTGCTTGCCATTAAATTTGATTTACATTCAAATCAATTTTGAGGCTGAGCTGCTTACTGCAAGCTGAATGTTAAAGTGTGCCTCTGGAAAGCAGGTGTAGCTGTGCTCTGACCTCCTCTGGTCTAGAACTAACAAATATGTGTAAATAAGATAACAAAGTATGAATACATTCAGACTTCAAGGCTTTCCTTCCCTGAAAGGTGATCTTCTTATACAGTTCATGCTGCTCAGCAGAGTGGAGTTATTTATGTCAAAAGGGACTAATAGCAATTAAGATGAGAGAAGAGTGCTAGTGTTATTGGAGGTGATTTTTATTTATTTAGAATGCATGCAACTAGAAAGTGAAAGAAAATCAGTTTCTAATAGCATCTACAAGATGCCGACAGATTATTAGATTGCTAATAATTGTATTCTTTTATTTCATTCTATTGCCTATGTCTACAATGGGCAGTATGCTCAAAAATGTCTTTCCTATCGCCAGCTCCTCTCCCACACTCCTCCTAGCCTGAACCAGTGCCACGCGTTGCAGCATTTGCCCAAGATTCTGTAAAGTGTTTCATATGAAGCTCTGTTCTTTACCTTACCAGTCATAATTTAGCACGGTCCATAAAAAAAAATAAATAAGTAGGTTGTTTACTTTCAGCATGGCACCTGAAAAATGAGTAGATGCCTTTCCATCGTGTGGCAAATGACCAGGTTTTGAGACAGCAAGGGCTGCTGGCGTTGCTGTGCCCTGATTGCATCAGCCATTTACTTGCATGCCTCGATACGTAATTCACAGACACATAGCACACAGAATTGCAGCACAGAGAAAGAGGGAAGAAATGTAGATGCAGGAAACGCAGCTAATGAGAACAGACCTTTTGAAATCTGGAACTAGAGCATCGTCTGAAAGATCTTGGCAGAGAGGAGGACAAGAACAGGGTGTTGTAAAAATAAGACCAGCATGTAGCCTCAGAGCCTGTGATTTGCTGCTATTAAGATAAAAGTTGACAGCTGTGCTGGTATTTTACCTCTCAAAGACCTCCTCTGCTTAACATTTGACCAAGCATATTCTAGGTTTACATTTATTTATGTTTTACTAGGTAGTTTTATAACTTTCAATAAGGAACTTTTACAGTATTTATAAAGAACTTCCCCATTAAGAAGGAATTTATCGATGTGATCCTCACATGAGAAGCACTACTGTGAAGGAATTCTATAATGAGGCCATTTCTCACTCCTTATGACTCGTATTTAAGTACAAATTGACTAAAGCTGACTGCACAACCACAGGAGTGATTGAAGGAGTAAAAAGACACCAAATGGGGAACATATGGCTTCCTGAAAATACAGAAGACTTTTTTTTTTTTTTTAGTAGTGTTATCAATGTATCCTGAGAAGCCACTCGTCTGCCTCAGTACAATAAAAATAAGTTATTTAAAGAGCAGTTTTGTATCCCATATAGTAAAATGGCATCCTTGCAGGCACTATAGTTTAATATGTAAATGTAAAAATCTCTAGCATGTACTTTTATGGTGTTTAAGAAATATTAATATGTTTTATAAAAAGCTGTTCCTTCTTCACTGTTTTAAAATATAGCAGCTGTTGCTACAAATATTTTTAAGGGGCTTTGGTAGCTGTCTTTAGGGATGCTGGGCTATATGAACAGAATCCATCCACAGCCCTGAGTAAGGTATTTTCATTATTGGTTTTACATGCAATAAGAAATGTTCTGATGTGGTTTTTATTTGTAGCAGCTGTGTAGGATGCCTGATATTCCCAAAGAACTATAAGGTTCTCTGGGCTGTAAAGGTAGACATGTAAACACAGAAGTCATAAATTTAGCTGTAAAGTTTTTTGTGCATGAAAGGATACGGTTTCAGTTTGCCAGTGGAGGAGCAAACTGGTGTGAGAAAAGGAGATGCGCTATCCTAGAGCTTTTGCTTGGAAAGAAGAGGGTGAGGCACTGTAAATTGTAATGCGTTTTTTAATAATCACTTTCCCCAAGACACAGAACAGAGCTTCCTAGGTTACTGCAAAAGTATTCACTGGGGCATAAATGCAGCACATCTTGAAAAATACTGCTGCTGCTGTTGTTTGTCTCTAACAACTCTCATGAGCTCTTTACCCTCGTAACTGAGTCCTTGTGCCCTGTACTGCCCACCGGAGCTGCAGGCAGCAACTTTTGGTTCAAAATCAGAAAAGAAATCAGGATGTGAAGATTTCAACTAACCTTGGCAGTTTAGCTTCCCCCCCCCCAATATATGTATCACTGAATCAAAAAAGTGCCTGTGAAAGGAGAAGCAAACAACTGCTTCTGGCATTCCAGAGTGAAAAGAAAAAAAAGGCAGATTGAGTCTACAACAATTTTTTTTCCCCATTTCACTGTGATTTGTGTGGGGGAAAAGAGAGCAGCGGGCTTTCTTTCACATGCCTTTGCTACAGTGTACAATGGTGACTGGGAATAGAAAAATAATTCTATAAGTTTACAGAATGTTATAGAAGCACCAAAATGCACTCAGTTTGAGCTTATTAAAGGAGCACTTTGTAACAGGCGAACTGTAGTACTTAGTTTCTAGAACTGATTTTTTTTTTTTTAAAGCGTTTAATAGGATAGTTTCCATGGCAACTTGAACTGTGAACAGATTGTTCATTGACTTCAGTACATTTCTATTAAACATCTTTTCTCTGTAGTTACGCCTGCCTCTCCAGCTCTTTCATCTCTTTGGATGCTTATGCATTATCTCTTTTTGCAGATATCCTTAAACTTGATTGGACTCTGCCTTTCTGTGCTCTTCAACGAAAACAAATGTTGAGGGAACAGTTTCACTCATTCTCCGAGTTTCGTAGAGCCCATTTTCTTTTTTATTGTATACTCCTGTTTTAATCAGTTTCCCTGTAGAACCAGAACCTGTAATTCAAATTGATACTGCTGTCTATCAGTGAAACAAAAATGATTATTGCAGAAAGGTTTGGCACTAGAAGTCCACATGGTTCCTGGATACCCTTGGTCATTTTAAGAAGATCCATAACGACTCATGCTCCTTAGCATATATGAATAAAAGCACTGTTATGCCAGAAATTCCTTGTGTTCTCAAGTAAAGACAAAGTACATGACAAATATGGTACATTCTGCATCTGACCCCCTAAATTACTTAATGTTTATCTAATTTTGAAAGGTCCCAATGAAAATTTCTCCTGTTTTGGGATATGTGCAGTTTGCTCTCAGTCACATTGTAGTGTCAACCTCTGGAGTGCTGTGTCTGAATGGTTAAATAAATTAATTGGATTGAATCTTTCACATACAGAAAATGGAGTCAAAACACAGTGACAACTGATATGAAACATAGTAAATGGAGGAAAATTGTCTCTGGTTCAATCTATGGAGCTTTAGTTATAAATGAGGCTTTCGGTTTGCTGTTGCCTATCAGTTTCAGGAATATTTGTGTACTGCTTCTGCATTGAAAAGATTGTCAGACCCTTTTCATTATCTCTCTTGAATAGTTAAGTTTCAGGCTATAATCAGTCAAGCCAGAAATGCTGGTAGCAATAGAATCTGTTTTTCATCAGTTCACAGAAAGCTTTCCTCCTGCTCCTCTAAAGGCTGGATCCGTCTGTGCGCTGGGTGGGAAATGACAGCAAGCTGTAAGAAGAATTGCCACTACATGGCAACAACTTTTAATCAAAAGCTTGTTTCCTCTCGTTAGAATGAGAGTAAGTCTCTTTGAGGGCTTTTTTTCCCTCTACTTCATTTTGGTTTTGATTGTTGCTTTTCAAGTGAGCTGTCACATTTTCTAATTATAAAACTTTCTGCACTTGCAGCAAAGATTGGGTTATGCGATTTTCTTAATTCAATAGATTGCTTGTCGCTGCTGAACAGAAAAACCTTTTCTTATCTTTCAGACTTTTTTTCCATCTACTCTTCCTAGGTCTTTGACATGCCTAGAGGTAAAAAAAAAAAAAAAAGGGGAGTCTCTCCTTTGGATGTGCCATTGCATTTACCTAATTGCATAAGTGAATGTAGCCTGACACTGGAAGGGCATGGAAGCACTTTAATTATGAACTGGTAACTTCCTTTGAGGCACAAAAATACTTTTCTGTGTTATAGATGTGAAAGACACAAGTATTAGAAGAGGCTAAGTATATTTTTAAGGTTTTCACTTTAAGTTTACCCGATTTTCATGTTTCCTGAATTTTAGTGTGTTTGATTCTATAAGCACTTTTTCAGTTGTTTATTCTGGAGTTGCCTGACTGCATGTTTTAACTCTTTCTCTAATTAGTCTAAATATTCCTCAGACTAGTTAAGGTTGTCTTGAAAGCCTTATTTTTACAGGAAGATAATTGAATGCTCTATTTTACTGGAACCCTTTGACAGGATTCACTGTTGCCAATATTTCAATACTCCTTTTTGGCCTGAATACACTTGAGATAAGCTAAATGGTAGGTTTCTAATTAAAAATCCAATTCCTAATGATGAAACTTGTCTGATCTCTGGAAACAAGAGGTATTATATATTGACACTCTCTGGCAAAGTTGAGAAATTGAATGGCAAGTATAAATGAACAAAATGAGCAGTGAAAACCTGTATCACACTTGAGAGCATTCCAGCAGCAAAGGACAACCCTTATTAAACAAGATGCTTATCATAACAGTGAGTTCTACAAATTGAAAATATTCTATAAAGCACAGAGAAACTATACTTCTGCACCTAAAAAGGAGTGGTCTAAAACATATTCCTGCTGTCTTAATCTGGGTAAAAAATATCTGAAACTTCTCAAATTTACCCTTGTTTATCATTTTTCAAAGTAGTGTAATATACTAAGTAATGAGTACTGTAATCATTACTCCAAAAATGGCTATGAAGATTGCTACCATGTGTAACTTTGGTTCTTCCACAAGGCACTCTCAGTGAGAGGTACTATCTGCTTGTATTTTTTGGGGGGAGGAAGCAAGATCTTTTAGGCAGTCATTCTAAAAACTTAGATTCTCCTAGGATCTGATATTAGGATCTGACAGCTACAGATCCAAGAAAGAAGAGAAAAATAGTGATTTGGAGAAAAAAAAAAATCATTTGTTTGCTAAAAAGTGGGTATTTCCTTCCTGCCTTTCAACACTATAGGTACTTCATGATTGCAAGTGTTCTAGTTCTTGAAGCATTCGTGCACAGCCAGTAGAAAACAATCCGTTTGCTTTTAATTTTGTTACACTAATTTAATTGAACGTTCATTTATAAAATGTACAATACAAAGCGCAAGCTTTTTCTGAATTATTTTTTATTGTCTCCCCTATGTATTTCCTCCACAAAAGCCAGATCTTAGCCTGCATTAGTGTTGCTTTGTACTATTTCAACAATGGGTACTGGGAGTTTCTCGAAGTGCTTTGGTGTATTTTGGAGCATTCCTAGGTGAGCTGATGACTACATGGGTAGTTGGAGCCACACCACTCATTCTCCTTGCTTCTGCCTGTCAATTATTCTGGAACAAGTAGCAGGCATCTGAAGAACTCTGACTTCTTTGCTGGCTTAGTTTACACTGGGGATTTTCCCAGCTTGTTCCAAGAATGAGAAAGTGCAAAGGTATCTGCGTACGTCTGTTTTAGCTGTGCCGAGTGCTACTCATCCCCAGCGATGGCTTTGTCTTCAGAACACTTTTCTTGCCCCCAGCTCCTCTTGTTCAGTGACTACCAAGATCTGTAAAACTCCAGCCATTTTTAGCAGCTCAGCTGTGTAAGGTTGCTTAGAAACCAGCATCCTTATCCCCCACGTTCTCATGACAGATTTCCTATGCAGTAACATCACTGCATGACACATTTGTATCCAGACACGCATTCCTTTTTCCACTTGAGATTCTCTGAGTAAAGGTTGTTGGTGCTTTGTGTAATTCATAAACAGCATGTGGTAAATAACTGGAATATTAAACCACTACCATAGTCAAAATGAGCTCAAGTTTTAAATGTGAGCAGTTCCTCACTTCTGAATTCAGTTATTGATCTTTTCTAGCTGAGAGTTATTTCTGATTTTGTTTTCAGACTGGATAGCTACATGGTGTCATGGCTTTATGTTAATCTCCACTCCTTGTTTTGCTTCTGTATGTAACGCTTGCACCATTTCAAAATTTACGTAGTGAGGGCATTTTGTTGCAATTGCTTTCTCCTTTATATTTTATAAAATATTTTTACAATGCATCTCAGATGAACTGGGTATAAAAATGCTTATTAGTAATAGAAATATTTATATTTTATAAAATGTCACAATTAAGTATCAGAGATATCAGCTTGCAGTTGAAGAGAGTCATTGTCAGCCACTCCATGTTTATGTATCTCTCTTAGACTGAAGGGTTTTTAGCACTCTTTTTATACTTCATTTCTCCTTCTCTATTTAATAACAGTATTGCACTCTTGCCAAAACGGGAATGTGCTGGTCTGGTGAATAATGAGAACAGAACTGCCACATCTGGCAGAAAGAATATTCGCTATTGAGAAAGGCATTAAGGTCCCATCGTAGTCTTTTGGTTTAGCCTCATGTTAGAACCACGTCCAACTAAATTCAAAACTACAGTCAGTGCCTTTATGGACTGTGCTATAGTTAATCAGTGAACCATACAGTTTAAAACTATAGATTAGGATAATTTTCATCTTTTTTTTCTGTTCATTTTATTATGTAACTATAAAACCCGTGCTTGTCACTTGAACAGCGTTTCAAACATGAATCAAGAGTATAATTTCTTTAGTGTTTATGCTCTGCCACAAGAATGCATTTGGAACATCATTAATCAAAATTTAACATCAACGTAATGCAAACATAATTTAAATATGCTTTCTGCTTTATAGGGTATAAAGGCCTAAGCCCTGCAATAAATGAGTACAATTCAAACAAAGATGATGAGAAACTTAAGAGTTTCCTCGGGTAAAGAAAGTTTTAAGAAGGATTTATGAAGAAAAACCTACAAAGCCACCACCCATAAGTATGGTAGCGTGTGTGGCATGCAAGTGGTTTTAAAGATATTTTTTATAATTTTAAGTCATTCTTTCAATACCTATCCACAGCACAGTAACAAGAATAATAACAATTATACTAAGCGCTATGTCCAAGCCAAAGGAATCTTTTGAGTTTCAATTCGTGCCCGTTATCTCTTATCCTGTCACTGGCAGCCTCTGAAAAGAGCCTGGCCTCATCTTCTTTGTACCACCCCTTCAGACTTCTGCACACACTGAGATCCCCCTGTGCCTTCTTTTTTCCAGATTCATCGCTCCCAGCTTTCTCAGCCTCTTCTTATAGGAGAGATCCCTTAATTATCTTAATGGCCCTTTGCTGGACCCTCTTAAGCAGCTCTGTGTATTGTACTGGTGAGCCTAGAACTGGACACAGTTGTGGCCTTACTAAGCACTGAGGTGAAGATTAGAGAGGAAAGATATATTAAATCATTCGCCTCCCTTTAGCCTTCTTTCTTCCTCCGTACAAGGAAAATGCTATCAAAATTTCGTTTTTATATGTGGATAGAATGGGATCAGCAGAAAGGCTGATTTCCACGCACTGTAAGCACTTGTCATTTTATTCTTAAAAACGCTTTTCTTTTCCAAAGGAAGAATGTTTGATTTGGTGTTAGTCACATTTCACACTTTTTGTACTTTAATGCCCCTCTTGAAAAGTGTTGTGCTCTCTCTTCTTAAACGTACAGTAGACTTACAGTGCATTCTAACAATCCAGTTTGCCACGGTTTGCCAGCATTTTACAACTTGTGGTGGAAATGGAACAGTAATGGAAGATACAGGCTCTTAAAACCACAATAATATTCACTCTTTTCTCATAACCAGAAAGCAGCCTCTGTGTATCACAAATATAGTTATATTGCTCTTAAAAACCCTTAGGTACTGTTAAAGTTCCACCGCCTTGTTCAGGAAAATTGTATAGCACAGCATATACATTAACTAGAAAACTATTTAGAGAGGCCACATATACATAAAATTACCTGGTCTTCAAAGTCAAATTCTGTATAAACAGTATCTCCGGAATCCATAACCAGACTGCAGTCAAGTTCATTTGGCCCTAAAATAGGAAAGGAAATTAGACTTCAGAAATGGGTTGGAAATTCTTACTTTATGTGATGGAACACAATAATACTTCCAGTTGTCTGTATGTATGCAAAACCTGTGGTCCAAGGAACTATTCGGAAGTGCTAGAGTAACCAGGTGAGTGGTATTCTATTAACAAAGCCTTCAAAGCATCCATAAAAGCTACCACAATTCTTAAGGAATTGTGACCCTAAATGGTGAATTGTTTCTGCTAGATTGTGAATTTATTGGGTGGGGTGTTCTACATGCCATGACTTGTAATCGTAAAATTGCCACCAGGATCTTTGCTCAGGAGAGACTAAAACCCATATTTAGGAAAGAGAAAGGAAATTCTGACTGGTGATTACTGGAGTAACAGCCCAGGGGAATGGAACAGCAATCCCCATTCCTATCCTACCCCTTTCCAAGGCAACAATCTGTCTCTGTCCCTTCTCCTTGTGTCTTCCCACGGCAGGATCAGCAAGTCATGCAGACTCTTGCACTTGGGTTGATTAAAACTTGATTGCTGACAAGCCTCCACTTGGCTGAGCTTTCCAGTTTAACTTACGCTGAACAGCTGAAGGTGCAGGATAATAAAAACTGGGCTTGATATTTCAGTGTAGGAGGATAGCCATTGCTAAACCAGAACAGGCGGATAAACCACTGATCATTTTTATATATAAACACAGGAAGCGTGTAGAGTGAGCGTCATGTTTTTATCCTAGCCTTATCACCCCATTCAGATTATCTCACTCCTGGGCAATAAGGAAAGAAACAGTCTACTGTGCCCTTCAGATGCCAAATCCAAATCTTGCACGTATTCAACACACATTAAAATATCAATAGGCATGTGACTACAGGGGTCTTTTTTGCAGCATTATTAAAATGAGAATAGCAAAAATACTGTAATGACACACAGATCTAAAAATTGTAACCAGCCAGTTGCCACGAGTGATTCCAATCACTCCTTGTATGGAGACCGACAGGTAACACCAGGGCAAGTATCATAGAATCATAGAATAACCAGCTTGGAAGAGACCCACCAGGTCATCGAGTCCAACCATTCCTATCAAACACTAAACCATGCCCCTTAGCACCTCATCCACCCGTACTTAAACACCTCCAGGGAAGGTGACACAACCCCCTCCCTGGGCAGCCTCTGCCAGTGCCCAATGACCCTTTCTGTGAAGAATTTTTTCCTAATGTCCAGCCTAAACCTCCCCTGGTGGAGCTTGAGGCCATTCCCTCTCGTCCTGTCCCCTGTCACTTGGGAGAAGAGGCCAGCACCCTCCTCTCTAGAACCTCCTTTCAGTTGTACTTTGTTTTGTGCCCCCAGTCAGACAAGATCACTGACAAGGAAGAGGAACCCTCTTGGCTTACGGATATCTCTGCAAGCACTGGCATTAAGGATACATCATTTTAAGATTATTGATGACCTGGAGTTGTTTTCTCACCATTGGAGATGTTTGTATGGGTGGCTCTCTGTAACAGGTACTGTCAGTAACAGATTTCAATCTGATTTGTGCCAGGTGCATTTACGTATTATCTGGTTTTGTTTGCTTTCAAAGTTTACATAGTAATCATCTACGTAGGTGGTGAACGAAACATCACTAAGAGAGAGAGACCAGGGGAGAGGAACTGGATGTCATGATGACTAAAACCATAACAGCTTTGTAGAGATGATGATTCCAGGGTGCCTTAATTTGCAATCCATATTACAATTGCTGCCAAATTAATTTTGATGCAATTCTTTGGACTACCTAAGAGATACTAGGAAAAGACTTGGGTCTACCATCTGCTGGTGTTTTTGTTTGCTGTCTGTGTTCCCCCCCTACCCCAGTGTTTGCGTATAGTTCAGCAGACTATGATATAAAAAACAAACCCCCAAACCAGAAAGGGAATGTCACGTGGGTATGTGCAGCATGTTCTTTGGTGTATATACCTTATGGTCTTGAAAATACCTGTCTGTAAATATATATATATATATATATGCAACCAAATAGATTTGCAACTTCTGAGAGAATCTCTTTTTATTTTTGTTTATTTTATGCAGCTGACATCTCATTCTTAACATTGTGTCTTTGTTGACAGTATAATTCAACTAAGCCTCAGTTGGCACCAGCACTGGCCTACCCTGACACACCAATCACTTCTAAAGGCACTTGTGTGCAAGTGTGTGATTAACTGTCGCTTAACTAGCAAAAGCAGCATGTATTCTTAGCAAGAAATGTTAATATGAAATATAGTGCTGCAAACTTAAATGTAAAGGTCAGGCAGTCAATGAATACTCATGCATAATGTAGCTTAAGTGATAAAAGCCATAACGATTATAACATTTTAATGTGGTCAAGCTTCTTTAAGGCTTTTTTTTCTTGAAGTAGGGCACCAATTTCCTTGGAGAGGTATAGCTTCTTTCTAGGGTATATTCAAGGAAGGTCAGGAAAATTGAAAATACGTACCTTCTCTTTCATGGTTCAATGAAAACTAACAAACCCTCTAAGTATCTATCACTGAACAGTCTATAGATTTCTCGTCCATTCCCAAATTGCAAATCTACCAGAAATGAATTGAAGCTAATGGCAACTTCCAGGACAAGATTAAGTAATGAGGGGATATAGAAGAGTACTTGTGATATCCTTGGTGCAGTATGAAAAAGCATGAGTAGTTAGCTATTGTCCAGCTCAGTTTGTTGTTGGAGGGAGCATATTTTGCCAAGTTTGGACTAAATTTTGCTAAAACATGTCCTGTAGGGGGGGACAACAGGCTCGTAAACTAATGGCAGCAGAAGCATAGCAAATAGCCACTTTGCAAGGCACTGGGAGTCAGTGGTCCTGGTGGGAGTCAAAGCTGCTGACAAGGCTATCGCCAAGGGGAGAGTGTGAGAAAAAGTGAATAATTCAAAACTCGGCTCAGGTTTTCTCAGCCGAAGTTTCTATCACTCTCATTTTATATGAAACTTGTGGCAGTGTTCAGCTATCAACAGAGAAACACAACATTTTGGCTTAAGAAAAAGAGGAGGATTAGTTAAAGCATTTGGAAGCAAACATGCTTTGCTGCTTTCGACGAGTCAGCAGGCTCCACATCTGCTCTGACAACAAAGCAGCTGATTATAAGTAAGTTTCATTGCCTTTTCTGAGTTCTGTTGTTTTTCCTTCGATAAGTTGGTACACTGAGAACTAGGCTATAAAAAAACTTAATACTTGTTTACCATTAGGAAGAAAGTTTTACAGTCTGAATTGTCCTAACTCCTTCCAAAGGGATGCCCCATTCCACCAGATAATCTCAGCTCTTTGTTAAGGCAGAGCCTTTACATGCTTGTATGAACCTATGGCAAATGTTCTGAGTAACTGTAGCAGTTCCAAATGGGGAAGATCAACAGGGTTGTTTTTTTTTTTTTTTTTTTTAAAAAGGCATTAAGAAAAGACATGAAAGCTCTACTGCTACAGAGAAAAAGCTTGCAAGAACCTGATCTGAAATAGGACTCTGATGACTTAAAATACGCTTCCTCAATTTGAGTGCATGCATAAAGTTGAGGTAAGGGAAATCTGGTCATTTTCATGTGCCCCGTATTTTCTTTAGGGAAAAAACAGAGAGGATTTTAATAGGTGTAGTACTGCACAATTAAAAAATAAATCAGTTGGAAGTTTTTATTAAATCCCTGTTAACTGAATAATCAGTTCTCCAGGGTGCAGCAGGCTGCTGAAAAAAGAAATGGTAGATCAGTCAGAATGCATTCCCTTGGATTTTTTTTTTGCTAGTCTTTGTATCTTGATGCTGAGGACATTGTTCGTAATTTGTCTTGCTAGGGACCCACCAGCATCCATTGACACAGAACTGAGGGGCGAGTTGAACTGATGGGTGGCTGCAGTTGTACAAGGGTGTGCTGGCAGGAGCTACCCCTGTCAGGTCTGACAGTCAAGGAGAAACACTCCTCTCCGTGTGGGGTAGAGTTGTGCTCAGTTGCTTCCTTCACCATGAGGCTCTATTTGTAAAGTTTATGTTATGTTATGTGTTGGTGGTTGTTCCTAGGCTGAGTTGCACAGGTGGTCATGGAAAGCTTGAGAGAGTTTGGCTGTTATGGGCAGGTGTGTGATTCCTACCACAGAAATGCACCCCAGAACCCAGGGGTGTCATGGCTGTAAATGTCTCTGGTCCTAAAAAACATCTCAGTGTTACGAGGCTGTGTGTGTCATTTTATCCAAGTGTGTTCATCCTTAAGTTTTCATGAATGCAAATGTCAAGCATTGTTTTTTTTCTGTTCACTAAATTCATTTATGCAATGAAACAAAGTAGTATCGATCTGTCTAAATTTATCTGCAGTCGATTTAATTTCCCATTACAAGAGAGCCATACCCCATCATATGAGTTAATTGTCTGCTCCTTGGACTATTTGTGTTTTGGCAAATCAGCTAATGGATTTCCAGTTCTTACTTAAATCCTTTACTTATTTCCAATCCTGGTAGTAATTCTATTCCATGTGGTTCGTTGGCTCAAGTGTGCCCATACTCGTATATTAACAACTATAGTACTTGCACTGTTCAACCCTGTCTGTTATAAAAGTTATCAAAGAATATCCTGTGAATCATGTTGCTTCTCTTAATAGCATGTTTAAGCTCAATAAACTAAAATATCTTTTTATGGTTTGGAACATGCTCTGAAGCAATGTCTAATAACTCAATTAATACGCGTGGCAAATAAGTACTTCAGCAAGACAAATGCTTAGAAGATAAATGTGGAATGTAGTAGAAATTTGTTGAAGGACTGATTAGCATTAGAATGATTGCATTTTAATTTTGCTCTTGGTAAGTTGCTTCTAATACAAATTTATTGCAACCTTACACTGTTGAGTTCCATGACAGGTTGTTGCTCTTAGCAACGGTCTTTGTATGTTGTAGAAAGCAACAACACGAAAACTGTATTTTAATCTATAAAAATATTCAGTTGTTTTCTTTCAGCCTATCGTTACACAGTTGATTGCAACTGGATTTTACAGGTATAACATAGAAGCATGAAATTATAAATGCTGTGTTTACATTAGCCACTAGGAACCAAAATATATTGTGATGTCACTAAAAGGATTAAAAGACAAAGTGAGATCAAGACAATGCTGGAATTGTAACCTCTAGAAATTAAATATGTGGTCTCATAGAGTCTCTAGGAATCCTACTTCAAATCTCTTTACTATTATTGGTGCACAGGTTAGGCACTAATTAGATGATTGTGGCATGGCTTCTAATTTTGGTGAGGAATTTATTAACTAGACCAGACTTCAAAGGAACTGACTGGACCTCATCCAGGATCACAAACAGTTTCTGCAAAATGTTTAGCTTCTGTCAATCTCTGTCAGAGCAAGCGCCTTTATGCCATTTCCTTCATCCTGCTACTCAGTGCATAGTCCATTTAATTAGGGAATCCATGGGTAATTATCAATATGATGCTATATAGTAGGGATGTCATTTTAGTTTTGGATTCAATCTCTTGCCTCTAGGAATAACGCTAAGCAAAAAAGAAATACGCGAGTCTCGTAATGCAGAAAGCTAGTCATCTTTATTCTTGTATGCATCTTATGTCAAAGCTGACCCCTAGAAACCTGCTTTTTTAGCTAATGCACTTCTTATCATTCTTAGCTCCTCACCCATACCCTGTCCCCCAGCCTTGATAATTCATCTTTATCTCATTTTGAACATTATCAAAAATAACCTTACGGGTGGGTTTTGTAGGCTAGCTAGCTTGGACCCCCCCTTTCCTGTCTTCAAAATATGACCTAATCTTTCTGCTTCAATCACTGCACTTCGCAAATGTCTTGCTAGCAGAGAAAAGTAATCCCCCTGTTGTCAAAAAGAGATAATGGATGTATTGCTACCGCTAGACTTTACTGTAGTTCATCAACTCCTCCTTCCTTGGCAGTCACCAGACATTTGTTCACAATTACAAATATCTGAAGCTGCCCTGTGTGCCAGTTTATAGCAGGTGAGTTTTCCCTTAAACACAGGGGAGTTTGGACACACGATTTCCACTGCTACACATGCTTAACATTTGATTTAACAAAGCTAGTAAATTTTACAGGAAGATGTTTCACCTAGAATTTTGTTTTTCTTTTTGTGTTCTGTTTCATGTGACATTTATGACCCCATCTACCTATACGACCTCTGTGGCCCACTTGGCAGGCAGCCAGGAATGCCATCTATAAAAAGGAAAAACTTGTGAAGTTACCAAGGAACACTTTGCTTGTTCCCGTCCAGGAAAAATATTTTTGACAGATGCTATGGGGTTTGTGCTTTGATTTTTAGCTTCAATACTCTTGCAGTCCTTTGTCCCTCAAAGTCTTTTTCTTTGAAGACGTTCAAGCCTCAGAAAGCACAAATGATAAATATATAAAGAAATAAAACCCTCAAATGCCTGACATAGTAACCCATGGTTTCAGAATTAGTGCCAATCATCAGGGAGGAAGTATGACCTTCAGTCTCATAGGGCTGGTTTTCTGGTGAACGCCGAGGCATCACCTGGAACTGAAAGAGCTGACAACTGGTATCGATCAACTTATAAAGTTTTTGTATTAATGATACAGTTTTTTAGTAGACTACTCATAGTATTTTAAGGTGAGCTTGTAGATAAACAAGATGTTAGGTGGGCAATATGAAGTTTCCAGATTTAAAGAGATTTTTTTGCCCTTGCTTGTGCAACGGTTTGAAGTTGGTCAAGACTTTGCTCCAGTATATACATCCATACTTGTGGAAATGAAACAGGCATCCCACCGATGTCAGATGCAGTATAACGAAACATAGTTTTTTATATTTTACATTTACATTTTTTCATATTTTACCTGCTGCAGCCTCCTTGTTGGCAAATAATTTACTGTCAACTGCTGAGCTTATGTCAGAGAACACTTCTTCTTCATCTCTGTCTGCATCAAACTGTTCAGAAAAGAAAAAGTTGGCAATCAGTCACTGCTTATTACTTGGCTGAACATCAACATATAACATCACTTCTCGCCCCAGGCCTTTTTGATAGGAAGCATTTCATTTTTCATTGTGCTGTCCATTGCTTAAGATGTGAATCATTTTCATATTGACTGAAAACCAAACTAATTTTGCAAACCATTTTGCCTATTTCTAATAGCTTGTAAGGAACAGAAGCAACAGTAGAATTGAACTGCTCTCAGCAAATTATATGTCAAAGCAGAAAATAAAATTAATAATGCATATTACCTTTCCAGCCCCTGTATGGTTGGAAAAAATGGCAGCATAGAGACCAGAAATGTGATTACACTGTTGTAACTTCTTTTCAGAGATTAGCATAACTATTTAGTTGTCAAGTGAAAAATTTCAGCAACTTCTGAATTGTCTGAAGTCAGTTTTTCTGATGTGCGCGTGTACAACTTCTTCAAGTAGTTCAGCAAAGTTCTTAAGAAAAAGTAAAGTATTTTTTAAAATCTAGTATTGTATAGAAAAGAAAGCTTTCCTTGCTCCTGTGCTAGCAGAATATGTAATGGCTCAGTGATAAATCAATAAAATCAGGCAAGCAACACTGCTTTAAAACAGGAATTAATAAATCTCTTACCATTTTAAACTTTTTTTTTTTCATTCATTTTACCTGTTCCCTGAATTCTGATACTGATTCTCCCAAGGTTTTTCTCAGCTCTGCCTTACAGGCTCTTTTAGTGGTCTGGTGACACACTGGTTTGTATTTTTTCTTGTCATATTTATCAAGTGTCATTCATTTAGATCATCACTTTTGGGGCTTTCTTTGGGGAAAAAAAAGGGACATTTTATTACTGTTGCTCTGGATTTTTTTCTTAGCTCTTCAACAGAGACCAGGTACATTCCTATGGAAAAAGGGAACACTGTAACCTCAGTTTACAGAAGCAAGCAAACAACGGTAACATCAAACGGCTGTCATTCAGTGCATGCCTCCCTGCACAAGAGTCACTGTTTTCAGTCATTCTGTATCTCCAGTGTAACATGTTTTAGGATGCAGAATGAACCCCAGGTTGAAAGGCGTTACACTAGCAATTGTAAGTTCATGAATTTCAGTGAGCTATTTCTCCCAAGTCCAAGGCCGTTGGGCACCTTTTCAGATGTCATGCCAATATCTGAAGGTCTCATGGTAAAAAGTACAGGCAGGGAAAAGCCTTGGAGAGAGGAATTCAAAACCTACCAGGAACTTTACTGCAGAAGCTAACATTTATACAGATGTTTTTCAAATATCTATCTCAGAATATAGTATGATACTTAATGAGTTAATTTTAGAGAGATAATGAATTACTTGTCTAATACTTATTGTTGCAAAATCAGTGTCACTCTTTCAATTAATACATAAGTCACCATAAGGCTTATCTATATTACTTAAGCTGTTCTTTCACTGGTAATGAAATTTGCTTTCTTATGGAATTTTCTGTCAGCACCTCAAAGTAAACTCACAGGGAAATATTGGGCCAAGAATAATTATTTAGAGTGACAGATGTCAGAAATACTTCAAAAACGGGGAGAGTATCAAAGAGACAAAGAATGATTCCACAGACTTGGTCTGAGTGAACAAAAGGAAGTGGAAGCTTGAGAGGCCAGATTAGAGCAGAAAGAGGAAACCATTCTTGAGATGTTCTTTTGACATTCAGTGTTAACCAAAACTCAAAGTATTATTTTTTATTTAAAAAGCAGAAATTTTCCTTTCCCTATTACAAAGATTGCATCTTAAGTCAAAAGTGAGGCTTCTGGAAGAATGGGTCTTGAATTAAGCTGTTGGGCAATTTATTATCTGTGCACAAAGATCAGCTTTGGAATTTTCTTCTTGATAAGAAAAGAGCATTGATCTCTAAATTCTTCTGCACTGGTCTGTCTCTGAGGAAATGTAGGGATGTATTTTTCTGCTGCTTCTCAGCAAAAGATGTATGTGTTTCAGTGGTTATGCTAGGGAACACATCATATGAAATTACGTTTGTTGGTTTGCGTACACACAACCAGTAAATGGTAATTGGGTTATGTCTGATGGTTACTGTGTAGGTCACACCACACTTGGAGGGATGACAGGCTTACTTTCTCGTTAGTAGTGTTCCTCTGAATAATCCAGTTTACCATGAAAGAACATATGATCAATCTGAAAACGCTCTGAAGGTTCCAAGAATTTTGAAATGTCAACTTCCCCCATTCAAAGAACACCAGCTGTGCTTCAGTACTCTGAAAAATCTGGGCTTTGTAATGAAAGCCTACATTGCCGCCCAAAGAAAACCAATTATTTGAAGCTTGCACATAGACTCAGTTTTCCCCTCACAAAGTGAGGGTATTAGAGCCACAGGAAGGCAAGGTAGCTTTCACAGAGAAACTATTTTTGAAAGAAACCAACTAACTGTGTGAGTTCTATACTTAATTGAATTGCTAAATGTTTTAAAATGAAATCCTTTGATAATTATCGGAGGCTTGAATAAAACATAAAAGGTGCTAGAACAACCCTACTCGTAAAGAACAAACAGCAGTAAAACTCATATTTTTAGCAGAGCATGTCTAAATCAATAGGTTGCTTTCCCTACTGAAAACAAATCCCTACTTGCTTCAAAACATAACTCTTTGCAACTAAATTATTCACTGGTATCTTTACGGATGGTTCAGTTTAATTATAGTCACAGTCTACACTTTATAGAAATATAATTTTATTAAACATGTTACTGAAAGCATTTGCAATACGCAAAACGTGTTAACTGTTTTATCTGAATCGATACATCTTCACCACTGATGCAGGAAGCAGCAAAGTGTCTCTTCCCAGTGATGTCAATGGGGTTTGAGGGCTGAACTCACTCAACAGCATTTCCCTTGATGAGGCACTAACAGTTTTTTTGTCCTTTGCTATCTCTGTTTTGTCAGGGCAGGAAAAGATGAGGGAGAACCTCAGAGGACAAGAAAATCACATTTCTTTGAGAAACCACCCTAAATTTCTGAGCCAATAAAGGCTTCTGTGAGTGGTTCTGCTTCCAATATTTAACTCCCTATAAGGAAGAAAAGTACAGGAGGCTTTTTCTACCTTCTCTCTCCTCAGTCAGTCCAATAATAGGATTTCAATGTGAGCAAGAGGTAATACAGCATCATTTGGGAGAATGGGATTTTACCACACCCACACACTGTAGTTACAATACACGTTGTTCTGCTCCCACCTGGTTTGGGGAAGCACATCCCAAGGATTAAAACGGGAACAAGAACATATCTCTGAAGTTTCCAAGGCTTCCTTTTACTTTAGTTGCAGATAGTTTTGCTTTGCTCTGGCGTAGTAAAGAAATACACATCAGGAGTCATGTGCCTCTGTATATATTGGGCTGGAGTTCTTTGGTTTTTTGGTTTTTTTTTTAATAAAAGATGATTGGCATAATGATTAATTTTCTGGGAAGGTTTATCCCACTTTCACATGAAGGTTGTTAAATTGGAGGATTTGATGCTGACACGGTGTTCTATATAAAAAAGATGGAAAATATTTTCTAGATAATCTGTGTTGTAAATAATTGTTCTAGGGAAAACAGGTTGTACTTGCTGCTTTCAGAGAGAAAATGATTAGTGTTTCTAAATAGGCATCCAACAGAAGGAGCTTCACAGAAAAAATGGCTGAGTTGTTGAACACTGCAGATCTCACTGGTCAATTATGACAAATGGAGGCTCCGCAATACCATATATTGAGTTAAAGAAAAAAAAGCACAGCTCTTTCCTCACATCTATCAGGGAGCAAGCATCAAGGAAAGTGCAGCTAACTGAAATTTTAGGAGAGGTTAAAGTCATTCAGCCTGGCACTGCCTCCTACAGACTGATCCCCCCCCAGTGACACTGCTGGTCTTTGCGGGTGGTGTATCCAAAATTACAGCCCCAAAATAGGAGGAGATGATAAAAGCCTTTCAAATTGGAGTACAGGAAAATGAGGAAGAAATCTGGTTACAGCAGACTCGCAGGGAGTTTGTTTGTGCACTTTGAAATAGTTAGAAATGGAGAAAGCATTAAAAACCACCAAGAAAATAGGTGTATTTAAATAGTATTCAATAGTACATGAATATTTCCTCTATTTTAGATGATGGATGTCAATGAAAAGAAAATAAGCCATGTCCAAATTAAAACAACAACACTGGGCTAATTGCTTTATGGCAATACTCCCATCCATCTCAAAATCAAATAGGATTACAGGAGTTGGATGATGAATGCTCTCTTTGCAGGCAAAGACTCCAAGAACTGCAATTCATAGATGTGTGTTTTCCCAGTCATTGAAACATATATTATGTCACTTGAAGAAAGGCCTCCAATACTGTACATTTAAAGGTACAGGTGATCTGATTACCAGACCTACTTGCTGCAAGCAAGATGGTATTTCTATGCGCTCTTTAGATTTCTTGGTCTGGCCTCATTAGGAAGTGAAGCTGTAACACGGTGGTGTCAGGCGCAGGGGTGATAGGTCCTGGATGCTCACTGCAGGGCTAGTAACTGCAGCTGATAATCTGGAGGGACACCCAGGTGGACTACAAGAATAATTACTTGACTATCATGTCTAACAAGGGAAGAATTAGGGCTGACATTAAAGAATTAAATGAATGTTCCTGTACCTTTCTATGAGAAAAAGAAATTTTAGAAGAAGTTACTACGTCCAGCAGACAAAACTGTAAGATGCAAGAATGAAGAGCGAGTGAGACAAATTCAGAGTTGAATTAAGCAGCAAAATCTATTCTGATGCCAGCTTCTTTACTGTTTAATTAACTGTAATTGGCAATGGATTCCCCATTAACTGAAAATTTCAAACATCATTCCTAAAAACAAAAATTGTAATACATTCTAATTCAAATAGGAATTAATTCAGGAAAGTCTGCAATCTAAAAATTTTCTGGCTTAATAATCCATTAACCAATATAGGTGGAAGCAAAACACCATCATTGTTTAGGAAGTGGACAAATTGTTCATATATATTATCACATGCAGTGGAGGAATGATTTCTTTTTAAATTAAAAAGGAGGGTGGTAAGCCACAAAGGGGAGTACGTGGCTTCTGGTATCACAGTTATCCCATGCTTTTAAAAGAGATATCCAGTGTAGCAGTGAGATTGCTCCACTGTCCTTAAAGTGCTGGTATTTTTTGGTTGAAAAGTTGACAATCCTTTAGCTACTAACATAGAGATTCACAAGATTAAGCAAGTTAAAATGATTTTCAGGTGGCAGGGGCTACAACTGTGGCAAAAACTCCTCCCTATCTTTATTCAAACTGGTTTAGGCAGGAGTTTGCTCCTCAGAGTGGAAAAAAATAAGAACTGGTTTTATTTTACCCTTGGTAATACCAAAGGGTGAAGCGAGACACCCTTGAGGTTATAGATGTTGCTTTATGATTTTTGGACATCCACATAGAAATATCTTTATTATTGTTGTTCAGTCTCTAGTTTGCTTCTCATAGTAATTACAAGCCAATTGACTTGTACAGTTACTTCTAGAGAACTGTGGAACGAGAAAAAGCAAAAAAAAATAATAAAATCAACATAGAAAACTAGTAAAGAAATAGATGAGGAAAAATATATAGAGTAGGATAATGAACACTGAGAAGGGAGGACAGGAAAAAAAGTTGAAGACTTGTATAGGAAAAATAATAAGCAGAGGAATTGAAAAATGAAACTGGAATGTGCAGACTGGGAGCTCAGGGGGTATTTCCCTATTATAAAGTACTTTTAATGATACTCCCTTAAAATAAATACTGCAAACAAAAAAATTTCCAAGAAACCCACAGAATAAGGAGGGGGGTGGAGGATAGGGGGGAGAGATGTCTCTTTAATCCATTCTCTAAATCTGATATTTTCTTTTATATCAAATACTCTGAAATCTCAGATGAATATTTTATATGGAGCTGTACCATGTACAGAAGAATAACCCCAGCTGAATTACACTAGAGCTCACCAGTGATTTATAGAAAATTCTGCAATTAGCAGAGGCCAGAAATTGGTATTGGACAGAAATTTGGAAAAGAAACCAAACTGGAGATTTTATCACCATTATTCAAATCCTAAGGAAATATTCTGGGTTGTCTAGAATAAATCTCTTCACACCTTATTTGCCAGCACAGGAATTCCACAGAGGATTCATAAATCACTGCTGAGTCCCCTAGTTCTGTCATTAAAGTTCCACTTGTCATCCGAGTGCCTATTGCTATGAGTGCTACTTGTGAACAAACACGAGGGTCAATGTTCACCAGCCCTGAGTGGAGCAGACAGCTCTGTAGGGGCTTCTAGTTTTTGTATATCCCAAACTCATTTACTCAAAACAGGTGCAATTTGAAGCCAGTAGCTATGTAATGTTTTCACACATTAGGTGCATGGACAAAATGTAGTATGGAAAGAAAAAAATTAAAATTAAACCATCAAATTCAAATAATTTTTTCCATTAATATCAGTGAGAACTGAAATGACTCACAAGAGTAAATACGCAGTTATAACAGAACCTACCAGCTAATTAAATTGCCTTATACCACAAAATGTGAAAATACGAACAGGCATGCATGTACATGGACAAATCAAACCTGCTCTGCTCCCTGAATGCATTTAGGGATTTTGTTACAGCTGGTGTGAAATGCAAAAATTATGTCAGCTTCTGGCCCATTCCCACACTAATATAAAAGTTGATATCTTGGGCCATTTGTGGTTTGATAGCTAATGATCTCCCTTTTCTATTAATTTGGCAGGACATAAACAATGCAATTACTACAAAAGAAAGGCTTTGGTTTTGTTTGGTATTTTTTCTTAAGGTAATTTTCTGTTTTTTCATGCTAAACTCAAGAAGTTAAGGCCATGGCACACAAGTGTGTTCTGATATTTTAATTCTCTTTGTGGTAAAACTCTGTTTAGCCAGCATCCATACTTGTAATATGGAATAGAACGACAGCAAATACATGTCTCTTCAGTCTTACCTGAAGAAACAATAAACAGTAAGCAGAATTAATAGTCTGTCTTTGGATGTTTATGCAGAGTAATAGCTTTTGATAGGCAGAAAGAGGGAAAAGTCCTATCATCATGCCATGATCACATTGAGCAACACCCTGACTTATTTCAGTTTTCAGCTGTTAAAAATGAGCACCCTGGGCGATGTGGTGGTGAGAGGTGATGGGAAAGACACCATGCAATTATGGGCCCTTGTAGAGCAGAAAATGGGCAAGTTGAAGGAGAACTAGATTTGATTGGCGTGAAGGGAAAAATCAATAATTTGGTGGCACCGTAGGTAGAAAATTAATCAACTAGGAGGAAAGCAATTACGTGTTTGGTAGGGAAGCTGATGGAGGCAGAGAGTGGTGCCACAGAAAGGTTTTGGAACACATAGGGTTTGCATAACACTAAGATGTAAAACCTTTCTGTCTGAGCTGATCTTAAAAGCACTGGCTGGTTAAATTTTCCCAGTAAGAATAATCATCTGGATGGCTGGAGACTGTGATGTGGAAAGCAAATATATTGCTATTTTATTTCTTAAGTAATTTTTGCAGCACATTTTCCATTTCCTCAGAGGGGCGCTGAGCTTCCAATAGACATTGTTTGTCACTATATTTGTGTATATCTTTTTTTTTCTTAAGCTGAAGTGAGTTTAACATAGTAATAAACAATGCAAAATATTTCAGCTGTTCTCTCTACACTACTATGATACTATACTATACTATATGATACTATACGATACTATACAATAAAGATTGTATTTCCCTCTGCAGTTCTCACCAGGAGTCAGAACTGAATTAAGCAGCATATGCATAAGGGACACGATTTGTGCATGCTTGTTCTGGGTTATCTGACCTAACAACTTCTAGAAGTAACTTTAAAAGCTATAAATATAGCCAATACCTCTACACGTAAACTCTCTATGCACATTCACTTTGAAATGATTGAAAACTTGCACCTTGACGTGTATTAAATCTGCCCATCAGCTTCTACAGCAAAGTCAATTAATTTTTTTTTGAAGATTAATTAAAAACAAAGAGATGATGTAGCATATGCATATATGGCGACCTTTTCTACCTTGAAAGCACAAACGCTTACTTTACCTTATTTCTAAATCCCAGTGTGGGAGTAATTTTCACTAAGTATTTAGTTTTTAAAGGAAATTGCCTTTGAAGAGGCAAATGGCATTACAAGGAATTAGAACAGTGGTGTCAAGCATCAAGACAGATCACTGCTGAACAGCTTGAATGGAAAACTGAATTACAGTTTGAGTTAGGAGATGCTCCATGATTTATTTGTTACTCTGTTCCTGTAGAACCCAGAAAAATATTCAGCCTGAGGGAGAGATCATCTTACTCTCACCTCTGCTGGATCCAGAATAAATTGTTTGATTTTTACTTTAATGCACCTAACCTTAAAGGAAAGGGAACAACATTATTGATTACAGAGAGTCAGGTGTAATTGGATGCTGTGCAAACCCTCGTACAGCTTTAACAGCAGTATCCTTTCTTTCCTCTTACGTTACTGGAGAGCAATGTACATGCTGCAAATTACAAAGCATTAATAGCATTAATATAAAATTCAGTGTTTTGGAACCTAGAAAAAGGGCAGAGCAGTACAAACAAGTTGCATGAAGCTCAATCAATAGCTGTGGTTGTCAGTTTGCTACATACAGCTCAGTGACATTACAGGTAGATCTAGAATCTTCCCCAAATGTCTTTGTTTTTCATTCCACAGCAATGGTGCTTGTCCTTTAGTAGCTCTTCTTCAATCTTTGTCTAGAATGAGTTTTCATGGGGTTTGGATGTGTCTTGATCTTCAGAAGTTCCTGGGAGCTCACCCTTTTTCATATAAACCAAGGGACTCTTTGGGAATAAACCAGTTAAGGACCAGTTATGATTCAAATCTCATATTTCCTCCAATAACACATAAGAGGAGTTCTGCAATGCTTCCATACCCAGAGCTGGAGTTCAGCGAAACAGCTCTGATTACATATGTTCAAGTAAATACTTTCCTCAATGCCTTTAATTTTTAATATTGACTGCAACAGTACTTCTCGGAGGGAATGAGCCCTAAAGCTACAAAGCGTTAACCAATATGTTTGTGTGTAGAGAGATTTTTCCTGAATGAAGTTTAAAAACTGGAGCTCCCATGCCACTGGCTTTTGTTTAAAACAAAACGAAATCAGTTCCTAGCATCAGCCTCACACACCATACAGATTGCACACAGACACCCCAAATAAATACATAGCAACACTGGTATCACAGAAAAGGTCCATGCAAACAACTGTAATTCAAATAAGGCAACTAAAACAAATTTTAGAAAAAAACTCAGAAAAAAAAGACATTTCTTTCTATAAATACTATTTTTTCCAGTGACATTTTGCATTTTGCTTCATTAAAACACATTGCTACCAGCTGCCAAATACACCAAACATTTCAAGATCAATCCCAATCCTCCTGTTGGCTTTTGTGGCAGAGATTGAATGAAAGATAATAAAATATTGTAGACTATTCTTTATCCATTAGATGATGTCATAAAAGCTATTATAATATTAACATATTTAAATATGTATTTTGCCTATGCATCATCACAGTTTTCTAAGGAAAAATACTATCAGCTGAAAGCTAACAGGAAAAGTCCTGCATTAATTTCAACCACAACTTTAACCAGTTAATAAAGCATAAGAACTAATGTCTCAGGTGCAAGAACAAGCATAGGGTGTGCCATAGGCTTAAACATTAGCAGCTGCGAGGCTTTATATGCAAAATTTGCATTTAATTCAGTAAATAATTAGACATTTGTAGGTGTTTGTGATCGTAGCAATACAGATGATTTTATCCGCGATAACTGTAGCTACCCAGAGTGGAATTTCAGACTCTAAGAACTAGAACATTTGAAAATTATTAGCTTTTCTGTTTTCCTTGGAATACAAAAATAAATTTTTACTTCCCCGTGAAATGGTTCCTGTGTATTTAAATGAATTCTGAGCCCAAATAAGCCATGTTCCCAGTGATGCTCTCTATATTAATAAACCTCATAAATGGCATTGGAATCCTTGATAAGAAGCCCTCCTTTGGTCACATTAAGCTGAAGAGTGCTAAATTTTGATGAAGTAAATTATTTATCTCTAGAAGACTGACTCATACCAAACTTATGATAATGTTCAGCAAATGTCAGTTTGAGTTCAGGAGGGGCTCATAAAACAACTTCCAATCCCGCTGCCTCAAGAAGGACATGGATTTGTTTCCTGCAGCAAGAAGTGGGTGCACTGCTATTTTAATTTCTGTACCAGAAAGTTCTGTTTAGCTGTCTAAATTATTTGAGCATGTTGCACAAAGGAGACCATACGATTTATAAATGAAAGCTGACAAACTAAGGAGATGCTGACAGAAAGTATTCCTTTAGTCATCAGGGAATATGACAGTCTTGCATCTAGCATGTATTTTTTGGAAACAAAAGTAGGACAAAATCCCATGTGATTATGTAGGCTGAAAGCATTTTTTAAATATCATAACAAAAAAGAGGATGAAGTGGAACTGATTGACATAATTTATTTAACTTTCCAAAAGCTTTTGACAATATTTCTACCTAGAGGCTATTACATAAAACATAATTTTAGGGAACCACTACATAAGATAGTGGGTTTATTTAAAAAAAGCATTAGAAATGTCCAAGGGATACGTTGCCAACAAATAGGAAAGAAAATGGCCACTATATTGATCAAGGAAGCAGAAAGTACAAGTCAGAAAACTAAAGCAACTCAGTTACCCTGACTTGGGAAATGAAGTCTGAGAAGGGATAGGGATATTGTCAAACAATGCAAATAATCATAGAATCATAGAATAACCAGCTTGGAAGAGACCCACCGAATCATCGAGTCCAACCATTCCTATCAAACACTAAACCATGTCCCTCAGCACCTCATCCACCCATCCCTTAAACCCCTCCAGGGAAGGTGACTCAACCCCCTCCCTGGGCAGCCTCTGCCACTGCCCAATGACCCTTTCTGTGAAAAATATTTTCCTCATGTCCAGACTAAATCTCCCCTGGTGGAGCTTGAGGCCATTCCCTCTTGTCCTGTCCCCTGTCATTTGGGAGAAGAGGCCAGCACCCTCCTCTCCACAACCTCTTTTCACGTAGTTGTAGAGAGAGAGCAATGAGGTCTCCCCTCAGCCTCCTCTTCTCCAGGCTAAACACCCCCAGCTCTCTAAGCTGTTCCTCATAAGGCCTGTTCTCCAGCCCCTTCACCAGCTTCATTGCTCTTCTCTGGACTTGTTCTTGTTTCTATATATCAAAAATATACCTTAAATTCAAAATTCGACATAGAAATAAAGCTACAATAGTGTGAGTTGCTAGAGAAAGATTAAAAAAAACCCCAAAAAACCAAAACAAAAAAACCCCATGAAAGACCAAAACAAAGCCTCCACAATCTTTATTTTAACATAATTTCATAACTGTACCTTTGGCTGTCCACTACCTGTTTATTTGAATGAAGTGAATTACAGGATATGTGAAAATCTAACACTTGAGGTTTAATACCATAGTATTAATACATCATTGAGATATATAACCTATCGCAAAAGCAAGCCAAACAACCTATATTGAGTATTTATACATCTATAAAAACTCCTATAACAGATCATTGCTTCAATTTACATAGAAATTAGAACTTTTGTTTGAACTTTGCTCAGTATAAAAAGATTAACTGTAACCTTTGACTTACCATACCTTTTAAATATTAATTATTCTCTATGGAGTAGTAACAAATTATTGTGCAGCTTTAACAAGCAGCTATCAAATATATCCTATTGAAAGTTGTCACTAATATAATGGGTTGTTAAGGAAAGGGTTTTAGTAGACAGCTTTCCAAGAAACACTGATGTGGTTTCTGTTACCATGTCCTAACCCAACCCATGAAAGAATATCCAAATATATTTAACTTATGCCACATTACACTCACCCTACTAAATGTAGTGATTTTGTTGAGGGGCGGTCTTCTGATTGTAGTTCAAGGATATAATAAATGGTTCTTAAAACCATACTAATTTCAGAATTCACACAGCTCCTCACTCTCTTTCTGAAGTTCAAGAGATATGAGAGAATGTGAATAGCATAAATGAAGAAAAGCTTGTGTTTGCAGTACTGGAATTGAGCTCGTTTGTCTTGAACCCCATGAACAGGGTCAGAGATAAAAGCTAAAGTACCCACAAAACCTTTAATGGCAATTACCGCAGACCTAGGTGATGTACATAGCCTGAAGGACAGCAGAGATAATATTCTTGTAAAAGAAACAGAAACGAGCTGCCTTGGATTTATGTGAGTCTACATTATGTAGAATCCACATGCTGAAATTCTTGCAATAAGGTGCCAGATATAAGGAGGATTAGTGGATTTTTTCCCCAATATATTAAAATTAAATTAATAAATTAAATAAACAACTTGACTAAAAACTGCATTGCCCACATTCTCAGTTCCATTTTAGTAAGGAGTCTGCATTTATATAGAAGCCTGTTCTTTTCAGCAGAGCAGACTAAAAAAGCACAGAAGGCAGAACACAGTAGGAAACTAGTGGAAAGTACACTTTTAAATTGCCTAATTGGCATCTTGCAGTGGTAGGAGAGAGAGACGGTCTCAGCATTACAAAAACTATACTATTACAAAAACAATGGATGGCAGAATGCAAGAAAAGACAAAACCTGGCATGCTAGACAGCGCAGAGAATTTTGAAATACTGGTATTGAAAATGTGAGTGTGAGTCTTCAATTTGGCATTCGGGTAAAGGCAGGAGGAAAAATCCAGTGGAAGATGTAATGAAAAAATGTTAAGATTTGCCCTAAACCAACCTCATTTTAGCAAACATATTTTTAACAAAATGGATTAAGGGGTAATGTGTATGAAAGATCCTAGATATATAAATAACTGATCATAGCAAGATGCAACATTTTACACGTGAAGTCCTCCATTTGCTATACCGTGACTGGCAGGAATGACCACCTTGTTGGCATAAAAAGAGATTAACCATTGAGAATGGGTGGCAGCAGTTCTTCCTTCACAGAAAATAACAATGATAAATGTGAGTGCAGTGTTATAGTCATGTCTTGTATAGCTTCTTTTCCCATTTCATTAAGCAGAATACTGAATTGCAGAATGTGATAAGGTGACAACAAAGTGATCAGATAGTTATGTTCACTGGCCATTGATGAAACAAGCTGCAGTCCTTTATCAAATGGCAAGGTGAAAATGCTAACCCTGGGAGTAGGAAGGATGATAGTTGTGCAAGATGATAAAGGAAACATGGTTAGTTATAGCAAAGACAAACTGCAGAGCATTCCCAAGAGAGTCTGCCAAGAATTTTAGGTTATGTCTACGTGATACAAGGCAACACTGAGCAGAGATGTTTGTGCTAACACTATAATATTTACCACAGTTACAAGGAACAAAATAGACATATTATTGGTTCCCTGATGCACAAGTATCAGTGAATTTAAGAAGCAAGGATATAGCACTTTGGTGAAGCACTGAGTTAACACAACAGCAGTGTTTCCTAATTCTGGTGTATTTCATATAGTTCTTCAAAGTGCTGTTTGGTAGATATTCTTTAGCTGTATTAGGAAAAAAAAGTCCTTCAAAGAGCTATCGGGAACACTCCAAAGGATATTCTGCAAAGGGGAAGATGTACTAGAGGGAAGCTACAGTTCTCACTTTAGTGGAGTCTAACGTGGGGTGTTCCCTGAGTCACACAATGGATTATTAGCCCTTCAGATTTATCAGTCCTCCATCTAACCCTGTCTCATTGAGCCTAAATGCTGAAATAAGGCTCTGGAAAGCTAGAGAAAAATGCCAGAACAGAAGATTAACTGCATGAGACTTTCTGCTGATGGTTTGAGTATTTCTTCTCTGTTTTGACGCTTAAATGGCTTCCATCATTGCAATACCTGAGCATTCACAAATGTGAATAAATTCGTCTTTATGATGCAGTAAGAAATAAGAAAATGTAATTTTTCTATGTGCCCCCTCTCTTTCATGCACTCCATCTACAGGAAAGGAGGAATAGGAGCAAATGCTCAAATTATTAGTTTGATACTAGACTGCATGACAAGAGGCCAGCCTGCTCTGTCTCTTTCCACGCATTTGAATAAAAATTGAGTATGGTTGATATCAGAACAAACATTCAGTTGCCATGTGCATAAGGAAGCAAATATTTAACAATAAGTAATGATACCAACTTAAGATTCAGGAAACATGGATGTACTAGAATTGTAGAACACGACCTACTATATGTAGTAACATTTAACAGGATTGTGAGAGTTAGAGCTTAAAGACCATCCTGAGTCTGCTGATGTACCAAGTTGTGTGAGTTGATATCCAAATTTTTTCCTTAAAGAGGCAGCAAAATAGTTTTGCCATAAAATCAGGTAGTCACTGACTGCAAACTTTTCACACGGAAGATCTGCCAGTGGCATCCAGAGCTGGAAATCACTGAAGGAACTTTTGATAAGAAACTGGTATTTTGATGTGTACAGCCAAGCATGGATCAAATGCAGTTTTGATTCTTCTGCTGGATGTTCAGAAAATCAGGTGCCGTTTAGGATAGGAAAGTTAGCTTATGGATGCCAAGTATTCCTGATTCAATACAAAAGGACTTCCCACAGATTAGGTAGTTTTTCCAGACTGGTTTCTTAATACAAATTTCCTCTAACTAAGAAAACTTAATCTTCTTTAAGCCTTACTTTAACTTGAAAAAGGAAATTAGAAGCTAATATTCACCCAAAGGACATAGTTTAATTACCTTAAGACAAACCGTTTAAAATAACTTCAAGAATATGTAGGGCATATCTCTTACAATTCATTTCTCTGCATGATAACTTGGCTTAATTACTTATCTCAGCCTTGGCTTCAGATCTGTAAGAAACCCTCTGTTAATTTTAAACATATTTCAGCTTTCACTGTGCCAGAAATTGATAAATCTGGGATAGTATGGCTGTCAGAAACCACATTCCCTCTCTCTTTCAGGAGTTCCTAAATCAGCTTGACCCATGCACTTCCTTTATAGCCAGGCTTGTCAAAGTTTATTTCTTATTTCAAAGCTTACTTCTTCATTCAGACTATTGGGGCCACAGGGGTAGGGCAAATATAAAAAACCCTGAATTTAAATCATCATGCTTCCAAAGGTAAAAAAGAACATAATGTTGCACCAATGCTATTCACCCCAGCAAGAATTTCCCCACTCAGGGTTTCTCTGCATGCTTACATGTACACACAGATGCCAAGTTTCCCAGCCTGGTCCTTCTCTGGCAGACATCAGTATTTCTGATATACTTAACTTGTTGACATAAATCATATAATCAGAGGCAGAAAATATTTTGAAGCCTGGGAAGTGTATATGGTGCACACGCATCCACATATGCAGAAATTACTCATGTATTTTTCACAAATAGAATGTCCATATATTTACAAACAATTTGTTTAGATGCATTTCTACATAAACTTCATTTATACGCCTTCTCTTGTATGCTCGAAATATATGACAAAGCAGTAACACATAAATAGTGTTGAGATACAGTGTAAAACCTAACAGTGATGAGAGCATGCATAAACTTTCTCTAGTTCGGCAGTTCCACAGGGAATAGTTCCACATTTATATCCCAGCTCTTCAAAAGAGCTGTTAAACATAGGAGAGACACAGAGACCCATAATTTGCAATGACAGGTAGCTGACTTTCTCTGTCTGCAAAGATCTGGTTACCTGTTCTAAGCTTCAACTTGCCTTTCATTTCTTTGAATCACCAAAAACTGAAACAGTGATAGTAATTATTTCCCATCCCACGTCTCATTTTCCCTGTAGATATTTTTTTTCCATGATTATATAAGCACGGAGCAAGATAAAGATTTAGGAACCATGCAGCAAAACAGAGAAAGACTCCTGAACCTCAAACAAAACCTCTGGTCCCACAATAACTATCTACATTCCTTGTTTGATTTGAAATGTTTCTTCACTCAAGTAACAAGACATAGGATGAGAGGAAATGGCATTAAGTTGTGCCAGGGGAGGTTTAGATTGGATATTGGGAAAAACCTCTTTACCAAAAGAGCGGTGAAGCATTGGAACAGGCTGCCCAGGAAAGTGCTGGAGTGACCGTTCCTAGAGGTGTTTAAAATACATGTAGATGTGGCACTTCGGGACATGGTTTAGAAGGCACAGTGGTGTTGGGGTGATGGTTGGACTGGATGATCTTGGAGTGATTCTATGATTCTGTGATAAAACTTTGAAGTTTTCCTTCAACTGACATTCAAAGCCACCTGGGTTCCTCTTCACACTCCTCCTTGGTCATGCCCAAGAAACCGCAAGTACCCTGAACAGCCAGTGTAGCAATTATGCTAAAATCACATCTGACATGTTCCAACAAGACTGCTGTATTTTTAAACTGAGAGGCATTTGAAAATATCCCGGTGGCACTGGGCCAATCGATGGGAAATCTCCGTTCAGCACCTTCTACAAAGCAAAGCAAGTTCAAACCCACATCTATGACTTGTGGAAAGAAAGGTTATGCTCTGACACAGAAGGGGCTAGGTCTGAGTGAAACCATTCCTGTCAAGTCTGTATCACTTTGCAGCCAAAAACGCAAGATCCAAGGCATCAGATGGCACACAGATGAGATCCCGAGCCTGCAGCACAGAAGTGAGAGCACGCGGGGGAGGTGGTGGCTAACAGCCTCTATTCCTAGAGTTACTTCAGAGAAGGGGGTGTGGAACTTTTTAAATTTTCTTTTTGAGGATTGTTTAATGCAAAGTTGCATGGATGAGAGCAACTATCACCACCATAAAAACAGCTAGTCGTTCTTGGCAGCTAGTCATTCTGTGACTAGCCAAGATGCATGTTCCTCTGCTGAGGAGAAGATGCTTGGAGCTGGATTCTGGTTTAGGAGAGGTGCCTGGCAGTGGCTGCTATCAAGACATGGAAGATCGTGCCTTTGCATAACAGTTCACTATCAATAAGATCTGGATTGACCTTGAGAGTTGGTGGAAGTACTGCAAGACTCGCATTTCTCTGGGGAGGAGCCTAGAATTACAGAAGGAATGAGTAATTGAAAGTCTTTTTGAATTAGCATTCGCAGCTAAACAACCGACCAACCAAATAAATAGCAAGCCCAACACAGAACCTCAAGCTGGACAGCTATAGGATAGCACAGAAACTTTAGAAATGGTTTATAACAGATATTTTCATATTGGTAAGTCATAGCCTGTAGCTAAAGTTCAGATCACTGTGCAATGCTACCGCAAAACCCCTTTTTTAAACCAAATTGAGAGAAAAATTTATATAATGCTGTTCCATGGGGAATTTTTCTGTGACACTTGACAGCCATTAGGCTTGTTTGATGCTAATGAGGGCAGACAGCTATAGAAGCTATTTCCCCCACCTGCAACTACGTAACTTCTAAATTTGTGCTCAAAATCCCTTTCCAGCTTCAGCTGCTTTTTCTGGGTTCTTTGTACTTCTCTTACTAATCTGAATGTCATTTTAATGTTCTGCATGGGCATGGTACGTTCCCTAAAAGGACAAGTGAGACAATGAAGATATTGGTGAAATCAGCATTTCAGGCCACAGGATGCTGTCTCATCCTGCCTGTTAAAATAAGGTCCTGAGCCTTCTTTTAATGCTTAGCATTTTTTTGTCTCACTAAAACCACACTTTTTTTTGGTTTTGTTTTGGTTTTGGTTTTTTAAATACACAAGTCTTATTAGTACAACAAAGTTGGTGCTGAAGCACTAGGCTACCATATAATTCTTGTAAATAAGGCAGACTGAGCCTAATCCTGTCTCCTTGAAGAGAAACTTCCACTGCTACGACAATGAGTTCTGTCATTTTTAGTCTGTCTAGACCAAGCGATATGTTCTACAAAGAACAGCTAAGCTCTCTAAAAACAGCTTTAATAACTGTAACTGAAAGACTTTAGTAACCCAATAATCTCCTTTCCAATGGCTATTCCGATATCTACACCAGATTAGAGTCCAGATGAAGTGGAGATTTAGAAACCCTTTTCAAAACAACCCATACCTGAGTAATGAATATCACTGAGGTGGGAATAGCAGAGATTTAAAATCTATCTGAACAAGGCAGAAACTTGAAGTTCAATGGCATTTACCTTACCATCCATCTTCTCCGCTCTCCTGCTTGCTTCCTAGAACTAGTTTTGGTTTGATACAAGTAACTAGTTTCTGAAATACAGATTATCTGGGGATACAAATCCGCACATTACCTTGGCCTCTTTACCTCTAATAGTTTTTTTCATCTGATAAAAACATAACACCAATAACCATAGCATTGTTAACATTTTTACTTTACTGAATATGGCTGATCACTACCAACGGCTTCATAGAATCATAGAATCACCAGGTTGGAAGAGACCCACCGGATCATAGAGTCCAACCATATTCATTTCATAAAGAAAAGTAGACATATTTTTTCTTGCATTTTCCTCAGTGAATTAGCAGTAAAAAAAAAGTACAACTTTGGTATTTTTCACTGTGTAGGCACCCTTTGAACTCTCATTACTTTCTCTCCAGAACACAGCTCGTCCCTTTGACTGGGAACATCTTAGCTGAGTGAGCTGAGCAGAAAAAGAAAAACATTTCTTGTAGGCAAGAAGGCTGCTTTCTGTGGGAGATTCTGTATATGACTTAAGTGTTAGGGATATGATGATATAAGTACTACAGCGATTTGTTCGCTATGGTCTAGCATGCTGTGCCGGTGTGTTCTTTAGGCTTCCCAGCAATAGGATGAGTTAAATTCATTGGGATTGTAAATGAAAAAGTTTCCTAGTTAGAATAGTTTTACATCATAGTAATTTATTCAAAAGTCAGTGGATGTGATTTTCCTGAGCTTTATGCCATAGTTCTTAAGGGCCAGGTAGTTCATAGCATTAGGTCTAATAATGAGAAATATCAATATAATGTCTACAAGAAAAATGAGGTTTGACATTAATAAAACAATAAACCACAGTTTTCACTTGAATTTTCCAGCTGATTCTTAAGAAACTCTTTTAATAGTAATCTTCTTTCACAGTAAATTCTCACCAGACAACAAAGGTGTGCTGGACCAGAGCTTCAGCTAACACAAACCAGTTTTCTCCTGAAACAGAGTTTTTTGAGGCTGGGGTGCCACGTGTTGGGGTAGAGAGAAGGATTATCTTTTTTATTATTATTTGTAACTCACAACATGCTTTTTCAGAGTGAGCTACAGAGCAACCACATAAAAAGCATTAAAGCACATTAGTTATGTAGGGATTAGGTACGTAGGGAAAGCAGGTTCACTTAGGGCAGGTAAATTTAACTGAAGTATGTTAAAAAAGTATTAAATAACTGTCAGAGCAGGAAAACTAATATTCTAGGTCATTTAGATTTTTATTTTCTTTATCATACAGTGTCTAATAGTAGACTATAGGTGTATTGAATGTCTGCTCATTAATCATATTTAGTTGCATTTCAGTGAGTTTTTCTTTTATCTTTTGGCCTGCTTATTGATGAAGAACAGCATACTTAAGCAGATGTTTAAAATTTGAGTTATGGTTCTAAAATTATATCTCTCCGTAAGACAAATGGTTTTCTTTCTTTTCCCTGAGTAGAATCATGATGCTGGGTGGAAGAAATGTCTGAAATTTAGAGCTCTGAATAGCAGTGACAATGTACAGGTAGGGATTTAAGAAAAATGTAAATCTTTTCTTTTTTGCCTCCTGGCCAACACTAACCTTGCCAGACCTTGCCTCAAGGATTCACTCCTCTAAGAATTAGGCTAGTGTAATTCTATTTTATGCTGCTCTAGTTCTTACACTGCTCTCAACCACATAATATTTCAGTGCCTTCCAGGGTCAGTGTTATAGCAGCAGGATGAATGAGATTTTCTTTCTTGCTTCCTCTTTCTGTAGGGAAACAGCATGTACAAGTGCATCAAATGAATGTAGAAGTGCTAATATTACATGTGTATAATACAGATACAGACTAGTAAAGGGCGAGCTGATACAGGGTTTCCACCAGACAAAGGTGGAGATGAATACTGCAATGGCTCTTGGATTCTGTGCCTTTTAAAGGAATGTGAGAGGAAGTTGGGGGAAACATCCTTAGATTTCCCACTGGACAGATGAATTTCCAACAAATGAACACATGAAAAGAAACCATGTTGTCAGAAGAATGTCAAAACTCTATAGATAATGCTGATCTACCAATTAGGTGCTAAGAAATGGAACAAAGGTTGACAAAATAACCATTTTTTAAAAGCAGTACTTCAAACTTTATAACTCACTTTAGCAGTATGTAGTTTCCTTCATGGACTTAGCATACATTTCTTCCATTTCAAGGTCACATGGTTTTAAAAAAATGCCCTTTTGTAGAAATTTTCAGTGACTTACATGCTCTGGAGCGTGCATGTTTAATGTCTTTTTATTACCCCTTTCCCAGCTACTCCGTTTTCTCATTTATTCCCCAACAACTGTGTTGCCGTAGGCAACTGCAAAACACATCCTCTGCATGCTATGAAATCCTGTGGAAATGAGGTCTGCCATATGTATTCTTTAGCATCTACAGAGAGGGATTATTTTATCCATTGACCATGAAATTACTCATGTATCTAACTCTCAGGGCTTGGCTTTACTAATGAATCCTGATTTTGCAACAAGGGAAACACAACTGCACTGTAGCAACGCTAATGACATGTGAACATTAGTGTCTACCTTTCAAAGTCTAATTCTCCTGACTTCTACACCGATGTACATCTAGAGTAATTTCTAGATCTCTATGAAATGATATTAACACACTTTGAGTAGATATCATATAGTCAAGGAGTAAATTCGAATATTACAGATCTTTTTTGTATTAAAGACTTTTTTTTTGACACGCTGCCAAACATGATTTCCTGCATATGCAGTTTCCTTGTCCTGCAGTGGACAGAAATATAACGTTCACATGCCATATTATCATCTTCACCACCCATCACAAACACCTGCTTTCTTCAAAAAGGAGAGAGGTGTCTAAGATAAACATTGCAATTTGAATTATCTTTAGACCTCTCAACAACCAGAGCTAAACATAGAAAACAAGGTCTCATCACAGAAAAAGAACTCCATCCAGGTGCCCCACAGGCTTTATCGACAAAGGCACATTTTCCCTCAAGAGCTAAGTATGCTGTCTATAGGAGGAGCGCTTGTACAGGCTACAAACATGTCACAAAATACATGTTTCCTCAATAAGGAAGAACAACAAGAATACCAGTCCTCTCATTCTTCATAACGAAGTTAAAAAAATTTCTCAAACAGGACAAATACTCTCTGCAGAAAACAATTTCCTGGAATTTTCATTTCGAATTTCAGAAAGATGTTGAAGCGCATTATTAAGACTACCACCATCAGCAGACGACTTTACAATTAAGGATGATTTGGCCCTTCATGAATCTGACCAGCACACAGAAGTAGTCATATTTGTTGTGAGGAGAACACACCAATGCGAACCACCTAGGTTATTTAGGCTGTGACAAAAAGCAAAATAGGCAGTCTGTGCTCTCACGTACCACACGTGGTACCGACTTTTGTGTGGCATTACAATGAGACACAGTCCATAATTGAGAACATGCCAATAATCCAACTGTTGTCAACTGCCTATTAAGCACTTAAATACTTTAGCAGTACTTGTTAGCCCTACTTCCATAAGACACTTCTGACTTCATTATGAATGCAGCTTTTGGTGTGTTCTCCATTTAGAGACAGTTCCTTCTGCCTCAAATATTGCAGAAATCAGTATTACTTACTGATACCCAGTATCTATTTACACTGTAATTTTCTTACAAAAATTTTTAACTGAAACATTAAAGCTTGTAGAATACTACATAACAAGGCAGATTTAAGCCATGGTAAGATAATCTAAGGACTTTTTACTTACTGGAGTCAGTCAATAGCCAGCCACATTTATTCCTTGAATAATCTGTATTGATTTGATCCAACAGTTTTCAGTGAGAATGTAATTTTTTTTCTGCTTTCCTCTTCTCTCAAGACAACCATCCAAAAAGCACATGACTGCTTGCTAGGGATGAAACTGCTGGCACTGAAATAGCAACGAGTGTTTCAAAGCAAGCTCTTCTTTCATGCAAATAATTTCTGAGCAAAGGGTTTGCAACCACTTGGCGAAGCAATTCGTGCCTGCAGCAAAGAACTGATGCAGTGCTTACCATGTCATCTACACACGTTACTGTGTTACTGCATTTTGCAGAAAATAGTCTCTCAGCGCACAGAAAGTTTGCTTTCAGTAACCACGAAAAGATATACCTAAACCATATTTTGAAAGGAAAAGGTCTAAGAAGCCACATATAACCACAACGGCAATTTAAGGTTTCAGATGTGTACGCTAAAGGACTTACTGTGATGATTAGCCCTTTTTCCTGGAAATATTTAACCAATGGGACAGCATTCTGCTTGAAATTCATTAGTCGTCTTTGAGTGGCTTTCAGATTATCATCAGGTCTCCCTTGTTGTTCAGCTCGCTTCAGTAACCTTTCCTTCAGCCTTTGGTTGGAACATGCCAGAAACACCACCAAATCTGGGGTACAGATCTGTGGAAAGAATAATTTAAGAAGTCTGTGATTAAGTTGACAATCCAGTGCTACAGGACTTATGTACCTCAGTGTCAATAAAAAGAGTAACTTCCCCTCTCTTTTCAGACTATTTTAAATAGCTAATTGACAGGTTATTCTGTCCTCTCATAGGATGGATTAATTATGACAGTTAATTTTATTACCACGTAATAGCTTTAAGGCACATTGTTATTCACATGAAAGACGATGAAAGTAAGTTTCTGTGTTAAGACTTTCATGCAATGCGGACGTTCTTAAAAGTAGCTCTGTTAAATTAAGATTGCTTCATTAGTAATAGAAGCATAATGAGGAATCAGAAGTTGGGAATTTAAAGAGCATACAGGGGTAAAGAAATCCAAATTATGAGACAGATTCTGGAAGAAAATGCTACAGATTTCAAAGCTCTCTATGTAGTGGAAGACATCTCAGGAAAGGGAATGGCTGATGCACGCTGCAGTGGAATGAACACAGGGACATCTTAAGTCCCAGTGTGGATACCAGCTCACCTGAGCTTCCTAATGTAAGAAATCAGAATTGCAGGGGTAAATTGAAGGTCAAAAGGAATTTACACAAGTGAGTGGTTTTATTTAGTATCTCCATTTCTGTGCATCCTAATAATAGCAAAGAAAGATGGTAAGAAATCTTTCCATGCTCCAAGCTCTAGCTGGCCTTCTCCTCACTTTCAAAGCTTGCTTACAGACATCTTCAGGACTACCATCTACCCTGTACTCAGGTCTGTGAAGTCATGAGACCTGCTCAGGTGTAGGACCTCACTTCTGCATACCACATAACTTCACATATAGCATCAAACCTTACAGGGAGTACTTAAAATAAATAGATCTCTCATGAAATTATTAGCCCTAAAGGAAAGAGGAAGGAGACAAAGGGAAGGTCTCCTTCTGTTTCACACAAACAGGAGAGCGTAGCTTTCTACAGCCAATCTCAGCTCTTTACGCAAACTGTGGCTGAGTAGGTGCAGCCCCACAGCAAGAGAAGGATCTGAAAGCCTCCACGATGCCACCAGGTGTGCAGGTTCTCATCTGCTTGGTTCCCACAAACTGCACTGGCTTCAGAGGGCAATGCCTCTTAAAGAAAATGGGAAAGCATGCCCTGGGCTTAAAATGAGGATAATAATGATGTACAACACAGTAATTACTGTGGAAAAAAAATAATTAATTAGATTTTTACTTCTTTCCTAATGCTTTTTAAAATGGAAAGTTCTCTACAGGGGCTGAGTACTGTTGTTCTTAATTTTTTTTATTACTAAAAGCAGTAACACAAAAGACAATATCAGAATCCTAGGAACTAAAGCTTTTTTTTCTGACGCTGGCTTTTCTCATTTGTAATACATGTCACTCTCAGAAATAAAATGTCAATTAAAAAACAATGGTTTAAAATTCTCAGCTCAAGAAGCCCAGTTTCAAATGAAACATCGTCTAAAAGGTTTTCTCAAGTGGAAAGAAAAAGTAGTTCAAGCATGTTTGAGGTAGGAATACAAACCTGATTCCAATTATGTGATGCCTCTCTGAATTCATCTTTTACTTGCAGAATATGCATCTCTATAATCAGAAAGTAGCTGAAAACTATATAATAAACACAAGCCTCCGCTTGGTTTTAGGCATATAAAAAAGTAGCATTTTGTCTCTATCCATAGGTATACAGACCTAATAGCAAGCAGTATATTTCTCCTACAAGCCTTCACAACCTTCAGGGTAAACCTTTGAAATGCTTATTGATATTTCACTCCTGTTTTCGTGAGCCACTGTGTTTCTGCTTACCTCAGCTGTACCTGCCTGCAAGACATGCTTATAAATACTTTAAGTTGGAATGGAACAGGCTAGTGTGAACATATGGCCATCTGGGATTACTTCTCTGGAAACACAACTACTTTTCCTACATAAATACGAGTACAAATTGCTTTTTCTTCTAACAAAGGAAAAGGGGGCTTTATGACTCATTTGAAAACAAACCCATTTTTTCAACTCAGAACTAACTGTTGTTGAGTTTTATGACTAGGGAATAAGTTTTATTCTGAGACTCAGCTTGTAGGAAACGTGTGCAGAACCAGCAGAGGTAGAAGAAATGGATTCCCTTGTGCTCATAGCCCATGATGTGCTTGCTTATGCTGAAGGCAGAGGGTCTTATTTGTGTCTAGAAATACATGCAGAGAAGGACTGTAGGGCTCAGGGAACTGAATTTTACCACTTACTGACTGGAACTCAGCAGAAAGGAGAACCTTTGCCTATGGGGACAGGTTTCTGATTATTCACAACCTTCTGAATTTTAAATGAGACAAAGCTTGTATAGAACGTACTCGGAATAAATCTGGTGGGTACTTCCTCTCTTTTTCCATGATAGCATTTACCCTTTGGGTCCGAATCGCCTTCCTAAACTGGAACAAGGACCAAATTCAAAGTGATTCCATGCAAGTCGGTGGTTTTACTGACATAAATCAGTATAAGTGAAAAGATACTCTGTTCCCTCTGGGAGTATTTTCTACATCTTCTCTTGTTAGTGAGAGTAGTGTGGTTATTTGCTATAAATTAGATGATTACACTCTCTCTCATTATTTCTCATTAGGCAAAAGAAAAAAAATGCTCTCTTTCTTAATTCCTGGTATGTTCTATAGATACTCTTGAGAAAACTTAACTGACAGCTCATGAACAATTGTCATTAATTTAACAGTGCATTTTATTCCAATTGGGAAAGGTTACTAGCAAGCTAGTTTATGTCCGTTGCATGGGTGCTCTTCCCTGTAATTACTGATTTACTTTTTATAGTTCCATCTCTGCTGGGTTACTAGACTGTTTGCATGTTTTTTTCCTTGTTTTAGAAGAGCCAAATCATGAATCATGTTCGCAAAAAATGAATCCTGCTGATCGAATTTTTTCTGGCAAGTGCCTTTGAACCATATTCACGCTGCCCAAGAAACAGCTTCCAGCAAATTGAGAAAGAGAAGTGTCTTTAAGAAGAACAGATTCAAATTTTCACCTTTGTAGGGCAGCTAGTAGATAGGAATCCCAAGCTGTAAACACTAATGCTAACAATACAAAGAAAGATCTAAGCAGCTTCTGGTTCAGAACTGCTTATCAGGCACCCCCGTCCACTCTGAACCCAGGACATGCGGTCCTCTCCTAAGGGTTAAGGACCTGAAATGGATGAGATGAGCTCCTTCGGCTAGTTTTGCTAGCAGAGAAGAATTCTTGTCCAGAAAAACAGGAAACCCGAGGTCTTTAGGCTCTCCTATCCAGCAGAAAACTGAACCACTACTTGTCTTTTCTAGGAGAATGCTCTAGCTTCCAGGGGAGAAGACAGACAATGATAAGATCGTTCTACAGGCTTCCTGCTCAAGCTTGGCTTTAAGACAGCGGTGTAAAACTCATAAGGCCAAAGAGAATAAATAAGAGGAACCACTGTAATGCAGATTGCTGAAGTGCTAGCTCTCCCACTCCTCATACAGGTGACTGGGTACATAGATCCAGTAGGGAGCTGTACCTGAGGCTCATCAGCCTGCAACAATGAAGTGGAGATTTGGGAGAAGGGAGATAGAGGCTGCAGAGGCAAAGAAATGAAGAAGACACATATATCATGATACAGAAAAAACACCTTTTCCAGAACAAAAAACTATTGCAAAGAGTAGATCCCTTCCCCTTAAGAGGACTGATAAAAAGGTTACATTCGTTTTAGCAGTTGTTCTGGACCCCACTCTCCAGGCCAGTGACAGTGCAGGTTTTCTGACTGCTCTGTGCAGAGCATGAGCTTGACAGCTGGACTGCCAGAGGTCAACTAGTCACAAACAACTTTGTAAAACTTTGAGGGGGCTGTAGGCAGCATTTCTACTTGGAGGTTTATGTATCCAACTTGGAGGAACAAGACTGCTGTCCTTAGACTCTGAGAGGAAAAGTAATTTTTTTCCAGCATCCCATATTGTGCCATCTACATAGTTTCTTCTTCCTTAGCACAATTAATTCTCATAATAATTTTCATAAGGAATCTATTTGGGAGTTAAAAAATCAACTCAAATTGCAGCCAAGATGAATTAGCTATTCTTTGTAGGTGTAGTACGTATGTGACTATTTCAAGGGAATTTTAAACAAAGAATCAGGTAAAATTTACTGCTTGTTTATTATTTAAATTAAGATTTTAATTCTTCTAATTTAGTCTTGTCATCCAGGCCATATAACACAAAAATATTTCTAAGGTAATTTCTACAAAAGTAGTCTTTCATGTTAATCAAGGAATTAAATTATATTCATTAATGAATATTCATTGATTCTAACACCTGTTCCACATTTCATTTCACTATTAACAAAACTTATAATTAATATATTTTAAGCAAATTTCATCTGTTAATGCTCTATTGAAATTAACAGAGTTAATGCTGATGAAGGAATTACTGAGATCAGAAGGAAAGTTACACATGAATGACTTAAAGTGGGGAAAACAAAAAATCCAAACCAGAGCAGTAACTGAAAATAACTGGAAAATACTGAAGTGAGAAATTGTTTCTCCTGAGAAGGGTAAAAACTTATTGCCATGTGAGAGATTATAGAGAAAGTCGAACTGCAGTTTCTTCTTCCCAAGTCATTTGAGTTCAATACACCAGTCAGAGGCATTTCATTACAGCGATACCAGAGAGGAAGATATTTAGCATGCTTGAGCACGCTGGTACTGTAGGTGACTTGCAGAATTTCAAGCTGACAGGTTAATGGTAAATAAACCATTTTCTCCTTGGCATTTTCAAACGTGTGCTTGGAATCTAAACACCCTTCTCTTATTTACACTCAGCAGAGGTAATGGATACCTTAGCCTTTTGTGGTTTAAGAGAGCTTTATGCCTCGGCTCCAACTGAAAGACAAATAAATTCAGTATTAACTCTGCTCTGCTACGCAGAAGAATTTAAAAATGATCAAAATCCGGAAATTAACATGTATTTATTACGAATATATAAACTGGAAGTTCTATTTACTTTTAAGACATTAAAATTCATGTTTTCATTTTTTCTCCCCAATTATGACTGCTTGAAACTTTGTATCAAAGTGGCTGCTGAGATTCTCATAGCCACATGACCCCAGGGCTTTATTAAAAGTACCTCTATGAAAGCCTCGGCAGTACCGACCCTGCTTTCTGGAATTAAGAAACGCCTGAGTCAGGATTTGGCAATAAACCAAGACTTCCAATGGAAGAAGGTGGACATCACGTATTCAATTTTCAGAGAGAAAAATACAGGTTTTGTTTTAATTCTGGTAAAAAAAATCAAAGAAAACTGAGAGAAACTTGGCAAAAATTGCAGTGCTCATGGCCATAAGTTCTCCCAGGTTGCAGTGCGTCTGCAGCGAGCAGCTGAACACTCAGAAATGAAGCCAGTGTAAAGAAGTGACCAGGATGGCTGAGCTGATGCTGGTTGGCAGGCACTGCTGGAAACCTGAGCACATCACTGCTACCATCTTAAAGACTTCTTCCCTGCTCAAGATATGTGGGTGATAGGAACAGTGATATTAACAAAACTCAATAAAAGAGAGGTAAAAAAGCTTTTAGTCAAATGTAAAATTCCTCAGGTGCATATAGTGCTTTTTAGTCCACTCATTCCAGACTGACGTTATTGCTTGGAAGCAGTGTTTGTTGCTTTTGGTTTCTAGATTTGAGCAGAAAGAGAAATATCATGAGTGCTGCCAATGATAAGTTGCCTTATGTGAGCCACTTTAGTCATTGAGATGCAATGTGTTTTAATACAATTCTGCCTAGCAACATGTTGAGAACTTACTGTCCACAGAGGAGTCTGGCAACATAATAAGGAAGAAATCATTATCTTTTAGCTATACCTATGTTTGGGAATTTTAGCATAAGTTAGTTTGCTTTGACTTGTTTACTAAAAATAGTACTTTTTTTTTTCCCCCAGAGAAAAATTCAGCTTCTGTATTACTCAAAGGGATTAAAATGTGCTGGTAGTACCAAAAGCACATGAAGTTCAACAATAATTCATTATCACTGTGTATTTCTATACCAGAACACTGCGCAGGGCAGGCATTGTAACCAGAGTTCAGACACACACGTATCCCTTTGATTGTTTCACAAAATGAAGAGATTATGAAACCTCACGCGGTGCCAAGTCTCAGTGAAAGCCATGAGCTGTAAGACTGAAGAGATCATTTTAGCATAAATAATTTGTTACATTAAAGGTGTCTGCAAGCACAACACAGATTTTACATGTGCTTGCAAGAGAACCCAGGCACCTTAGCTGACCTTTTCCAGCACTAATATGGTGAACCATTTCCAATATAAACTAGTTTATCTTTATAACATATATAAAAAGGTTTGGTAAACTGTTCAGAGAAGTATAGTGTTAGTGTTTAGGAGAAAGACAGATTTTACACCCTTTACACCTCACAAAGAGGAAATATATGGGTAACAAAGCAAGATAGACTTCTTATGATGAATAAAGACTAGACAATGGTGCCCAGCAAGAGAACAGGGGACAACAGACACAAACTGGAGCACAGGAAGTTCCATCTCAGCATAAGGAAAAACTTGTTTACTGTGAGGATGCTGGAGCACTGGAACAGGCTGCTCAGGGAGGGTGTGGAGTCTCCTTCTCTGGAGATATTCAGACCCTGCCTGGATGCGTTCCCATGCAACCGGCTGTAGGTGACCCTGCTTTGGCAGAGGTGTTGGATTGGAAGATCTCCAGAGGTCCCTTCCAACCCTGACTGTGCTGTGATTCAGTGATGTTTTTGAGCAGTTGTGATTGCATCATAAAACCTTCTCTTCTGTTTTCAAGTCCATAAGCATGTAATGGTCTTAAAGGGACCATCTGTAAGAATAAGTATTTACCTATGACAAAATTAATGATAACAATAAGAATTAGTTCCTATTCAGGACTTTTTATCAACTGGTCTGTGTTCTACAGGGGATACCTTTGTAAGAATAAGCAATTTGTACTACAGAATAATGTGAATTCTCTATTTTGCATTTTGTGGGGTTTCTCCATTTTCTTCAGAAAGACGTTCCATTGCTTAATAGATCTTCTAGTTATGAAGTGTCTTACTGTTTTATCAAAACTTTCTTTGCTGAAATTTCAACTAACGATTTCTCACCTTGTCACTTTTTGTTAACGAGAACAATTCTGTTCTGTTCCCCTCCACACTGCTGGCAAGAAAGCTGCAACATTTCTAAGCTGTGGAAAACACTCATAGCATGTTTAATTGCAGACTTACACAAATTATCACAGCAGTTAATTACTGAATTCTCCACAACTCAATTGCACTTCCCACTGAGGGATCTCTGAGTGCCTTAAGAATGTCAGTGTGCTTAATGTAAATAGACTGACATGCCGTGGATTAGTGTCAGCCTCATCCTGTGAAGGAAGATGGGTGCCACATCTGCTGATAGTCTCCTTTCCTTACCACAAGACCTTCCTACTTATGCATTGTGCTTACTAAACAGAGAATTTCACATAAACAACAAGCGTATTTTATTTCTTTAAGATATAAATCCAGGATAAAGCACTGAACATATCCCACTGGATTAAACAGATGTTGTATGTTGAAATATGTATATCCTTTGTACATTTATTTCCACAGCCTTAGATATGCTTATATAAGAGGTCAGCTGCAAAGAAAGGTGGAAAAAGGGGTAGCCGGACCACTTTTTCTTTCCTATGGCTCAATAAAAGCTCCATGATTCCTTCTTTCTTTTCCCATATTTAGTTTAGAACAGCTAAGATTGCAAGGTGCCCCTATATGAAGTGCTCTGGGATTTTTTTAGACACTCAGATAGTCAGGTAAAATCAGGCCTTGAGGAGTATGATGTAGCAAATCCCACTAAATTGAAAGCAAACGAACACTCTGAGAATATAGTCAGGTCTAAAATGACTAAATCCACCCTCTCTTTTATTTATTTTTTTTTACAAGGCCAGTCTATGACATCCTTAAAGCAACAGCACATGCTAGAAAGGAGTCACAGTTAGGATTTCTGTCATCTGCCACCTTATCAGTTTTTTTTCCATGTAGTTTTCTATAATCAACAAGAGCTAACCTGGCAGAGGGGAATATTTCAAGTTCAGTGAGGAAATCCTACAAAAGTATATTAGAATGCTGCAAAAGGAGGGTTCAGACATATATGAAATATAGTGTCCATCTTCTTCCCCTTCTGCAGCCTTTTCTATTACCTCCTGGACTCCACTTCTTGGCAGTATTACTAATGGACCCTATGATAGGTGCTCGAGTGAGGTTTAACTGGTTTTCCTCTGTAGAGGGAGAATCTGACCCTAGGATAACTCGAAGCACTTCATTTAACTCCTGTCAGTTCTCCGTTTCACACTTCCCCCAACTCTTCAATCAGCACAAAATTACAGCACCAAGAAATGCACTTAAGCCACACTATCGCACAATATACTGGACAGAAAAAGAGATAAGGAGATGATCATTAGGCCTAAATTTCTGCCATTTCATTTATAAAATAGTCACACTTCTCTTATTAATTATAAGGAGATACAGCTGGCACTCATTGGCTATTTTCAGTAATAACTATTTTGTCTGTTTCCTTTAATTTCCTCAATTCAATCTTCTAAATTTTGCCCAGAATAATACCTTATAAAAGCACATTAATGAAATGCCTCATTAACTGCTTTCTTTTGTTACTTCTGTCTTGGCAATGCCACTTAGAATTCAGAGTACAGAAATGTTAGTACGCCAGCAATTGTGAAGGACTTTGAAATGCTCTGCATGAAGGGTGCTCTAAAAATTAAGCACTGAAACCACAACCTTTACTTGTGACCATAACTGTTATGTGAACAGCACCTGATCAGAAAATGACATAAGCTGTTTGTTTTTCCACTCAAATAAAGTATTTTTAGATTAGTTTAAAATACACGCATGAAAACAACATGTGAATAGAACTCGGGAATACAGTTGTAGCTGTCTAAACCTTAGAATAACCAAAATGATCTAGATTTCTAAAAAAAGAGCATAATTTCTGGTTTGCAAAACATGGGCAGTTTTAACCCTTTCTTTATTCCAGTCTTTGCAATGCACTGTAATGAACATGGGATTAAAAGCCTAGTGAAGATATGCATTGATTTAAGTAGGTTTCTCTTTATGTAGATTCTGTGATTCTGTAATATATGCAGAAATATAATGTCTTCCCCCTTTCTAAATCACTAGGGTACAAAAAATGTTAATTGTTAGATTTTATGTTATTTTCTTCCTCATCTTGAGAGGATTTTCACTAGAGACAAGAAGCTTGGATTACTGGTTACATTATCACATTGTCTTTTTACAAAATATTCTGTCTTCATATAGAATGGAATATAACATAAACCAAAAGAATAACCTTTTATCAACCTGTAATTTTGTACTGGCAAAGCTTTAAAGAGCAATACTGAGTTAGAAATAACATTTAGTCTTAGAATCTTACTGATGATTTCAAGAAGCTTAACTGTTGTAGAGATATGCAAGTTATTTAAAGAAAAGAAACAATCTCTTACTTGGTCCTCAAAGGAGATTGCCTGGGCCACATCTCTGGGAAATCCATCAATCACTATCCCCTCTTCATCAGGGATCTGCATTAATCTCTGCTTTATCTCAGTTATGGTTGTTTCCTTTCACAGAGAAAAGAAGTTATTTATTTAATATTGCAAAGGAGGTTCTCTTGATAACATACATTAATACAGCACATAAAAATCCTTTCAAAGTAAACATTAACACAGGATACACTGTACCTGAGGAGCCAGTTCTCCAGTAGTAATTATTTTGGCAATTAGACTCCATTTTCGGTTGCTGCTTGTGCTGTGGATCTTCTTCCTTAACAATTCACCCACTGATATGTAGTTAAATCCGTAACGTTCTGCTATTTTCAAACTCTGTGTTCCTTTACCGCTTCCTGGGCCACCTATTGGCAATTATAAACGAAACATTAAATTAACCTTTTATCTGAAGCACCCAACCACAGCTGAAATCTTCGCTATCGACACCAGTTTTCCAGCCATTATTACAGCAAATCTCACAGTCTCATGACTTGTTACCAGCATTAGAAATAGGTCTCATCTACCAGATCACAGAGGCAACAGTTTGTAGAGTGCAGTTAGAAAAAGGAATACGAATCTATTTTTAAATTAAAATAAATATGTTCTTTTAGGCATGACCTCATTCTAAAGCTGTTCCTGGAAAGGATTTTTTCTTGTTTGGAAGAAGAGACAAATGAACTGGTCCTTTCTTGAACTCTATGAATGCAAAGATAGAGCCAGAAAGTCTCACGCACAGTCATGTCAGAAAGAATCATACTTGGTTAAATAAGTCAATGAAATCTATGGGCTAGTCATGGAAAGGAATTAATAAAATCTGCTTCTAAATATGTTTGCATGAGTTTCTGAGGTTTTCTAATTTTAAAATACAGAAAAAATATTAAATAATCAGCTGAGATGTTTCCATAGTGATTTGGTACAAGGACTTTTATTGAACCACGCCTACTTCTGGCATTGGTGCTTGAAGCATCTGATGGAGAAGTAATTTATTAGGTTCAGCTTGCTGGACAACTTGAAGACTAAAGAGACCCTTCAATAAAGCACAGGCAGAATAGGTATCAAACCCACAGAAAACAGCTACATTACATAGCAGGGAAAGCTGAATTGAGGTCAGTTGGACAGTAGAAGCCAGAAGGCATGTGAAAATATAACAGACTATGTCTGAACTGAAAGGACACAGCATGACATGAAGACCAGAGAAACTGGAATCCAGTACGTAAAAATAGGGATTTGGGGGGATAAAAATAAATGTTTGTATATAGAAAAGTGTATGTTACTCAACAGCATAACAAAGCAAAACCAAAACAAATGTTTCTATTTTAATTCCCAACACTCAGTAGCCATATTTAGGGGAACTGTGTGTGAGAACATCGAATTTTATTTCAATAGACAAAGATTTCAGATTTATTAAAGATTTATTGAAGAGAATGCGCAGGAAACTTGCATATTGTTAAGGTGTTCCCATACCCTGCCCACAGTTAAGTTATACTCTAGGGGAAAAAAAGGTTTTATTGTTATCTAATTGGTTTAAATAATGCTTAAATCAAATATAAGCAAATATAGGCATAACAACCTAATCAATATAGCTACAGATGTTCCTAAAACACACAGACAAAGAAACAAAAGAAAATCTGTGTCTTATCCTGGGCGGTAAGATTACAATTAAAAAGTATGCTTCCCTCATTCAGTTCACTTGCTGTTTCTCTCCCAACAAAGCACGTGATTCCTCTCCTGTTTTAGCAGATTATGTTAAGTTTCATAGCTATTTTTCCATTTCAGCATTTCTAGGTGATTTAGATGGACTTAGCTTTTTTCAGTTTGAAGTCTTTCTTTCATACACAGTCCAGCTATCCTCTTTGTTAGAGTAAAGAATGTTTCCCTTTCGTAGTTACACAAGCATTGGATGTACTGGGAATCATTTCCTTCACTAAAGTGGCTACAAAGCAATTCTGCTGCAGGTCCCTCTGCTCCATTTGATCGCAGTCAGTCTTTCCCATGACAAATGCATCTCTCCAAACCTTACACCATGTTTCATTCCTGTATCAAAAACGTACCCGATACAAGTGTTCAAACAAGATAATTCCATGTAGTTTACAGTTTATTAAAGGCTCTTGGTAATCTGTAATGATAGTAGGTTTGGAGTAACTGATTCCCAGTGGGGTTTTTATTATATAAGTGCAAACAACAGCAGAAAGAAGTGCAGCTAATTGTTCAATGATTGCTGCTAGTTTGTATGGAGCAGATTTTGCCAGGTGAATTAATAAGAGTGTTACTTGTTCATATGGAATCAGAGAATGACCTGAGTTGGAAGGGACCCACAAGGACCATATAGTCCAACTCCTGTCCCTGCATAGGACGACCCCAAAATTCACACCATTTATACAAAGGCTTTGCCAAAATGCTTCCTACCTGCTCACTCTGTGTAAAGATTTCCATAAGCAACACTCTCTCTATATATAAAAAGCCACATATTGCAATCTAATGAGCATAACATATGAGGAACATATCTCATATATATTTGTGTTTATACATACATGTAACATCTATTACTATGTGGCATTATTTACTGGCAATAATCCTAACTATTGGCAAAAAGGGGTGGCAGGTTGTGACTGTGCTTCAGAGCAAAGATGTTATAAAGCATAAATGTCAATGCTGTGCTTAATTCCTTCAGATATAAAACTTCCAAGAAAGGAAATTTAGTTTGCTTCCTTGGAGACTCACAATAAATTTGAAACAAACTATGTTGGACCCCAGAAATAATAAAGGTGCAAAACATGGGTAACACGTAGAAAACTAAAACCAGAAAATTCAGCAAGGAAAGCAGTACCCTTATTCCAGCAGAAATACATAAGATGGCAGAGAAACAGGAGTGTTACTTGAAAAAACATCAGTCCCTGTAAACCATAAAATAGCTGAAAAAACTTTTTGAAACCAAGTAGACAAACTTTACATTCCTGTCAGGAGCAGCTTTGCTTTACTGTTAAAAAGAAGCAGAATAAAAGTGTAGTTCAGCACTTCTGTTCATTCAATTTAGATTTCCAAGCAGGAAAAACCCTAACACAGTATTTGCTTTAATCTTCATAAACTTCTCATACACTTTGTTTTTCTCAGTCCCAAAATACCCCTTTATAGCAAGCTGGGATTATTCATTTACAATCTAAGGGGAAATAGTCAGGTAATAAGAGAAATGTGACTGGAGAAAATCACTTCCCGCTGCAAATCAGTGTAATTTATTGAGCTGTGTGTCCACTCCTGACTCTTTGATAAATCCTACTGACCAACTGTTCATAAGAAAGGAAAAGCATATCACTTTTGGATTTTGTTCTTTTCACTTATTCTGCGACTATATATTATTTAAAAGAAGTGTGATTATTTTACATATTTTTCAGAAGATGCCTAGACTAGGGGACATTTGATGTGTCTAAAATTATGTTTGCTAACTGGTTTCAAGTGAAGATTTGTATGCCCAAAATGTTTTACTAAAACAGCTGCCTTAATCTAGTTTTCTTGATGGAAGTTCAAAATTTCAATTTTGCTTATATACGATTTCTGAAAAGACTTATGATTTTAAAATCTAGCTGTGAGCTGGATTTAACAAAGCAACAGGCCAACTGACTGCCGACACTGCTATCTTTGATCTATCCTTTAAACTTTAACTATAAAGGGAAAATGTATTCTTTTAATATTAACTAATATTTTTTCATTAAGTGCAGTTTAAAAGCTTACTGAACTAAGGGGCTAATGACACCAGGAAATTATTTAAGATCTTTGTATTCAGGCTGTTGCAACAGCAAAAACGTGTTTGTCAAAATATGTTAGGAAGCACATTTTTAAGCACAACCTAGTTTCCTAGTGTTGTAACGCCTAGAAAATTAATTTTCCAATGATTCAGATGTGTGCCATCCTGGACAGTTCCAGCTGATTTTTCTAAAACCCAGTCACACTTCGCAGCTTTATAGCTCAACATTTCACCAGGAGACTTTTCTGCAAACACAGAAAAAGAACAACTCCTCCCACCTTGATAAGTGAGTTCTTTTTTGCCCTGGAGCTACCTGGTTCACTATAAGGAGGATAGATTTCATAAAGCAAAGCAGCTGTAAAAACCTTCATGGAAGCACCAAAAAGATCATGGGCTAATACATTATTAAAGTTCAGCTACTATGCAAAGCAGCAGACAGGTACTTTACTTGTCTTCATTTCAGTCCCCAACAATGAAAGGGACCAGCACCACCTGAGCTAGGTTAGTAACACCAGTTAGACACAAACAGCTTGCTTAACTCTGGTTTTCACTGGCATTTTATGCAACTGAAAAACATGAAACACGTTTTTTATACAATATTTGCTTCTTGAAATTAAGAGTATACATTTTTCATTTTCTCTCTTTCATTCAGTATATTAGTTATTTTTTTTCTTCCCAGTGTGTATTTCTATGTATTTTCTCAATAGAAAGTTGAATTTGGCAGTAATCTTGATACTGTATAGAATTGGATAATAGCTGCTAAGCCACATATAGTATTGTGTTTCTACCAGATCACACACGGATTCAGAGAAACTCAGTTGGAAAATGAACCTGAAATAGCTTTTGTAGAATGTTTACAATGTTCCCAATATAAGTGGGGGACAATAAAAGCTCTGTGAAATCCATGGTGTGTTCACTATATGCTGGCATTCAAGGATTTCACTTCAAATATCACTGTACTCAGTTCCAGAGGTGAAAGTTGGACTCCTTATTTCACCTCGATCAAATCTTCATTCATTGCTCCGTTGCGTAGAGCTACATGGATTTCAATGCATTAAGGACCTTCTGTGGTCACTGAAAAGGAGCCAGTTTTTCTCCTTTCTGAAGAGGAAGGCTAGCTAATTAACTAGGATGAAAGAAAGGCATCTGTTATTTCTCCCTCTAACGCAAGCTTTATAGTTCAACAGTGCAGGGAGAGATCTGCAGGCTGAGTTTTATAATTCCGAAACAAAATATTAAAATTCAAATGCCTAAGCAATTCTTCTGACATACCACAAACATCTAAAAAAATGCCTGGTTTCCTGTTGTCACAGTATTCCAATATCACATATCCAAGAACTGCTGGATGCAGACCCAGTAGGGTTTGCTGTTCTTAGAGATCCCACTCTATAACACGGTGAAGACATTCTATTCTCTTTTACTATAATATGTACTACACTGCTACAGAAGTAATATCTCTCCTTAATACGAATAAGGGTTTATAGACTAAAAATGTGATTCTCCATCACCTGTGCTGTAACTATTTAAATAGCCCAGAAAATCAGAGAAATAGGCATGGTAGTAAAACTTTGAAAGACAAGTAGCTCAGATAACAAGGAAACTAATTCAAAGAACATAAATACAGAAACAGAATAAGATGTTGATTTAGACTTAAACTGTAGAAATTTCTTACACAGTATGCTTGTCTGAGGCTGGAAAGGATGAGTTGCTTAGAAAGGGCACTAAACGGTACACAAGAGAGGACTTGAGGAGAGAACACAATTAACTAACGCTAACAGATCACTCACTCTCCCTGAAGATGGCACAGGATCTAGGGATCAGTTTATCAATGCAATGGACTAGTGACCACGTCACTCTAGCTGAACATACTCATCAGTTTTCAAGGTTCTAAATATAGAAGACAACAGTTTCCTATCACCTTTTTGAGCTGGCTTATCCAATATTTTAAAATACCCTTTTTTTTTGCGAGCAGCTTTGAGTACACATACAATAGTGTTTTAGTTCAGATCTGGAGCACGCTTTGGAAGAGCACTTTGGTTCACATGGTGAAGCTGTTTTGAGATGCTTGAGTTGGATTTATTTTAGATTAAATCAAACTGGCAAATGCACTCCATAAGCAAACCATGATTTCTCTGGCTGCAAACATGCATCCAGTCTACAGAACGTGACTACAGGTGCTCACTGTGACCCCTACGACGCTTGTAGTTGGGATGCTAGATCCTAAGTGCTAACAAGCTCCCTTTCTAACACACTTTAATTGGGGAGCAACACTTGCTACAGCAGATGGAAAAACTGCATTTAAATGCATATAGGCATTCAATGTATTTGCAGTACAAATAAAAAGGCAAAGTAAGAAAGAGAAAATCTTGTCAAAATGACTCTGTCTTCATACCTATGACAAGGATAATTTTTGGTCGAGGTCTGGCAGGATCAAACACATCGTACTCCTCAATTAGCTCAGCTGTTTCTGAGAGATCGGTGTCGCTTTCGATCGAAAACTGTTGGATTGGAGGGAGCCGGTCATACCGTCGGTACGGGAAGTTAGAATTATCAGGCATCACTGTAAGATAGTAAGATAAACTGGGAATTGTGGAAATACACAGAAAACTCAAAATTTACTGTGTACACAGATTTCAATAAGTGTAACAGATAAATATAAAGTATAAATATTTCCTCATTTTACAACGTGCTTGCTGCTACTGTATTAAATATTCCTTGCCTCTATTTAGCTGATTTATTAAAATTGGAACCGCTAGGAGCCAGTTTTCTTTGATGTTTCTTTACAAGCACGTTGCTTTTCCGTGAGAATCTACGCGTAGATCCCAGAGCTCAACAGTGGCCCCTGAGAAGAAAAGTGCTGTATGGCGCAGATAACCTGTACTATTAAGCAGAATTCTTTTGGTGATACATGTTGTACGCAGAGACAGAGACAGTATTCTTGATAATTATTTTAATGAAACGCTGAATAGCAAGGAAAAATAACTATGGCAACTGAATCATGAGCTAATTACTCTCCATTAACAATACAAATAAAATAATTACAGGTATTGGTATGACACTTGCTCAGATTTTATGAGCTACACCTTTTTCTGTTTATAGTTTACATTATATTTAGTAAATTAGCACATAGCTCCAATATAAACTAGGAAAACAAGCTAGTGTAACACTATTGAAGTTATTATTTATGACATCTGTAAGGATCAAGTCAAAATATAAACCAAGTGCACTGACTGAGACACCTTTCCCCTATCTTTGCAAACATTTTAGGTAAAATGCAAGAAATCTTTCCACTAATGTGTTAAACATTTATACAGCAAACATTTGTCATTAGGCTGCAAAATGATCACAATTTCCACTCCTGCATAGTATCCGTTATGGTGAAGAAAAACAAATGCCAAACGCAAGGAAATACAGTCTTTGAATCCTTTGCCTAAGAAAATCAGAATGAGGCATGATCTGCGAATAAAAGTAAATCTGAAAGAATTCAGTGGTAGATGTTACACCACTCACAGCACAAGAAATACAATCATTTTTATACTTAATACATTACCATTCCTGAAAAAGGACCTCCTGGATTGTCCTCCATTGAGTGGAGGCACGGTCTTCTTTTCCGGGCTGATAAAAGTGTCCCATTTCACTTTTTCCACCCCTCCAAGCTCTTTCACTTTCTGCAAACAGCTTTCTAAATATTCAATTGGGTCATCGGGTTTGTAACACATTAATCCATTCAACAGACTCTGCAATGTAAGATCAGAAATACAGACTGCAATGACAGATGCCAGGAAAAACAAGCACTTCTACTTTGAATTTTACTTTACCCAGAGAAACCCCATGTTCTTCGTATATTCAGACTCTCCGTTTCAAGACAATGCATGAGAGCAAGGCCTGCAAAAATTGTATAATTTTGGTTTGCTGGCATCACAAAAAAAGATTCAAAACAGGAAGCTCGTGGCTATGTCTTTATACTTGTCTGCTTGCACTGTAATAAAACCTGAAAATAGTAATAAAAATACCCTACATTAAAACTACCACTGGTAAATAGACACAGCAACGAACAAGCTAGACAGCCCCAGAAGTTATGTATTCTGTGTAGCCTATTAGATCACCAAAATCTATCTTTTCCTTAAAGACCAATGCACCCACGGGTATGTCATGCACATCCTTGAGTCAACACTTTAAAAAATAATTTAAAAATCACAAGAAATACTCAAAATCATCTTGATGAGTTATTGGAAAATAAACCCCAGACCCAAAGTTCCAGATTCAGTAGACCAGAAATTCCCAGGCACTGGAAAACAATAATAATTCCGCACTCATTGTACCCGTGGGCATCACAGGGAGAGTGGAAGAAGGAATGCCAGGCCCTCCTCTGATGCATGGGAATTGATTTTCCTTGACAAAGTGATACCTAAGCCATCATCTCACCTCTCCACAAGACAACTGCATCCAACCTTCTCTTAACAACAAAGGGTGATTTCTGTTCCTTCACATTTTTCCTAATTTTTGTGCAAATAAACTTGAGGGTCGCAATTGAGATTAGTAACAAACATAAACAGCTCCAGTTCAGGATTTGCTCAGTTATCTATGTACAGTTTATGCAATAACTGTTATTTACACACATTTGTATGTGTAAAATAGGATATAATCTATACGCATCCATGCCCTTACTACAGTCCTTAGGCAATCGCAGCAACTGGCCGTATATTTTTAAAAGATATGCCCAGTATTTTAAAGATTCCTAGCTCGAGCTTTGAGCCTCTACAGAAAAGCAGTTTTCTTTCCATCTCTTGTTAAGCCACCCCCATCCTAAACGTGTTATTGAAACGTTAGTACAGGCTGCGTCTTGTAATTGTCAAATACATTAAAAAACGCCTCGCTTCAGAACAGACCAGGGACAACACAAATACAGGTCTGTTAGCGTGTGTGGTTTATAGAGAAGGCAGGAAAAAAGCATATAATCCACATTTCCCATTCATCACCATTCAGCAGCAGCAGGTAACTTGTGGGAAGCTAAACAAGCCCTCACTGAACAGTTGAGGGTTTTTCTTTCTCCCAGACTGATGGGAACCTGGAGAAACCCGGGTACCACTGCCCTGCGGGATGCTCTGCTGTGTGGGATAGTCTGCCCTGCGGGATGCTTTGTTGTGTGGGATGCCCTGCCTGTGCGGGATGCTCTGCCTGTGCAGGATGCTCTGTCCGTGCGGGATGCTCTGCCCTGCGGGATCCTCCGTCCGTGTGGGATGCTCTGTGCCCTGTGGGATGCCCTGCACCCTGCGAGATGCCCTGCCTGTGCGGGATGCTCTGCTGTGCAGGATGCCATGTGGGATGCTCTGCCATGCAGGATGCTCTGCGGGATGCTTTGCCTGTGTGGGATGCTCTGCTGTGCGGGATGCCCTGCTCCCTGCGGGATACCCTGCCTGTGCGGGATGATCTGCCCTGTGGGATGCCCTGCTGTGCGAGATGCTCTGCGGGATGCTCTGCCTGTGCGGGATGCTCTGCTGTGCGGGATGCTCTGTCCGTGCGGGATGCTCTGCCCGTGCGGGATGCTCTGCCGTGCGGATAAGCCGGCTCGCTCCCTTCCCAGGGCGGAGAAGGAAAGGTGCCTGGGGGCAGGTGAGCATCGTTCAGCCGCTCCCGGACCCGGTTTTCCGCATCCCCGCGGCGCCGCAGCATCCCCAGGGCTGCTCCGTCCTTGCAGCCACCTTCACCCCGCGGGTCCCGGCGCGGAGCATCCCGGCGGGGCGCAAAAAGCTTCAGCCTTACCTCGAAAAGCTGCGGGATGTCCCTGCGGGTCAGGTACTCCTTGGCTTCGCCGGCGCTCATCCTCACCGGAGCGGTGCAATGCGGGCGGGGGGGAGGAGGAGGAGAAGGAGGAGGAGGAGGAGGAGGAAGGCAGGCTGCCCGCCTCCCCGTCCCCGCTGCACGGAGGGAGCGGCAGCGCTTTTTCCCCTAGCGGGGAGGAAGGAAGGAAAAGTTTGGGGGTGCCAGAGGGGAGGAGGCACCGACGGGGGGCGGCGAGGGGCTGCGCCTGGCGGGGGACACGGAGCACCGGGCATCGCCCTGGGTGTTTGGGGGAGAAAAGGGTTCCACACGCCCAGGGCTGGTAAAAGGTCGTGAACTAGCATCCCTCAGGAGCATCTGAGCGTCCTGAAATTGGAGGGGAAAGATTTAGATTAGACGTTAGGAAGAATTTCTTCGTGATGAAGGGTGGTGAGGCACTGGCCCAGGTTGCCCAGGGAAGCGGTGGCTGCCCCATCCCTGGAGGTGTTCAAGGCCAGGTTGGATGGGGCTTGGAGCAGCCTGGTCCATGGGAGGTGTCTCTGCCCAAGCCAGGGGGTGGAACTGCATGGGCTTTAAGGTCCCTTCCACCCCAAACCATTCTATGATCTGTGACCATCAGGTCACAGGACCTGAAAACATCTCTGGTCCAACCTCCTGCTCGGAGCAGGGGCAACTCTTGAGGACAGACCAGCCAGCTCTGGGCTTTACCCAGACTCATCCTGCAAAACCTTCAAGGATGGAGATTGCACATCTCTGGGCAACCTGTGCTTGGCTGGCCTCGGAGTGAACAAGGGTTTTCTTTATTAATTTAGCACCTCCCTTGTCTCAATTTGTCTCTTGCCCACCATCGCACCGTTGAGAAGAGCCTGGCTCTATCTTCACACTAACCTCCTTACAAGCACTGGAGAGCTGCTATTGTGTCCCTTCTCAGCCTGCCACAGGCTGAACAAGCCCTTATTCCGCAAACTCTCCTCAAGGGCAAGTGCTCTCATCCCTAACCATCTTTGTGGCTCTCCACTTGACTCATTCCATGTTATCAACACTTCTCTTTCGCTGGGGAGCTCAAAACAGGATTCTAGATGTGCTCAGAGGAGAGCTAAGTAAGGGGTAGCTTCTGTCATATTCTGGAGCATACTGGAAGTCAGAATAGATTATGTCTGTTGCTTAATTGTCCTATATCAAGGCTGATGTTCCAATTAGATTTTAATTTTGTTGATTGTCTTTTCTAACACAGCATCCATGTAATTGCACTGCTGCACATGCTAACAGGAATAGGTTACAGAAGTGTAACAACAGGGAGCAAGGGCTTTCTTTTACTGTATTGCAGTATTTGTCAGACATAGGCAAGGACTTCTCGGGAGTATTTTAGGAAGCTTCTCCCCCTTGTGTATGATTTGTGGATCAATATCAGTTTGATGAGCTCCTCCCTCTCAGCTGCAGGCATCTTCATCTTTCTTGTTTTGCTGCTTCTGTAGTTAAACTGCCCTCCTTTTTCTCTGCCCTACCTCCAGGGTTTTTTTTGTTTTGTTTTTTTTTTTTTGCAGTCCTTCTTCATTCCCCAAACTGCTGAATGCTGCCCAGGGGCAGACCCATGATCTTCTTCTGACAAATGAGACTGGAAGGCTTTGCAAGTCACCCAGTTACCTCCAGTCGCTTCCACTTGCAGGGCAGCCCCTGATGTCTCTTCACAGCTGCCCACTGATGAATGGCCTGCTCTCCACTCCAGCTGAAGTATCTTTGGAAAGAAGTTTGGATTAGACAGCCTAAGATCCTTTCCAGCTCCATTTTTTATAAACCCAGTGGTGTCCACTTATGGAAGCTGCAGTAATGGCGCTGAACTGGCGCCTCTTGTATGTTTAAGGAAGACCTTAGTCTTCACAGGAGAGTTTAATCAGTGTTCATCTGCAATTGTTCTCATCCTCCAATGAACTCTTGATGTGGCTTTAACCCTACTTTCTATTGGTAAGATTTTAATACCTTGAAAAATTATAAATTCATTGAAAAGCACAGTATCTTAATTTTGAGTAAAAAAATAGTGGGCTCCACTGTCCTAATCAAAGGATATAATTGCTTTTAAAATACCTTAAATAAAGCTTGACAAGAGGAAGGCTGAATTAAATTAAACAGATTCCTTCTTAAAATAAGATCTTTCCTAAGGAGGACTAATGGGAGATGCCATTCTACTTAGAAAGACAGAGCTGTGGGTTTAATTTTTTAAATTTTTTTAGTTTATAGAAAAAAAATCAGCCATATTATCATTGGCTCAGGCAAATTCAATTTATAGGCTTTCAGCATGTATATTTTTATATATTCAGTATTCGTGGGTAAGTTAGTATCTCATCCAATGTCCTGGATTGATGCAGAAGAATATTTCCTTTCACAAGCTTTCCATGACATCTTCCCAAGGAATGTGAAAAATGTTTGTGTAAAGTCTTGTCTGAGATGTTTGTTTTTTATTCTAGGCTCCCTGGCACTTTGCTCAGTCTGATAATTCTTACAGAAAACAAAAATTCTGTCCTGCCATAAAACTATTATCACTATCCACATTTAAATTATTGTTCAAAAAAAAGAGTGATTTTGAGCTAATCTGATTTTTGTTGCACAAAATCAAATTCTATGTTGCTGAAATAGCCACCTCCAAAAAAATATGCCCATTTCATAGAATCATGAAATGGTTTGGGTTGGAAGGGACCTTAAAGATCATCCAGTTCCAAACCCCCTGCCACGAACAGGGACACCTCCCACTGGATCAGGCTCCTCAAAGCCCCATCCAACCTGGTTTAGGGAATTTGTCGGACTGAATGTGTGAAATGTATCTGGAAACGAAATTTTTGGATCTAATAATATGGCACATCCTTAAAGTAATTTGTTGTGTGTTTCCCTTTGGCAAAATGCCCATATTGAAACAGATTCACAAGTGGATGCTTCTCAAAAACTCTGAAGAACATCAGCAGCTAGGGATTAGAAAGATATTAACTAAGTAGGCATAGAAAGCTGAGTTATTGTTACATAAAGGCAGCTGTTAGAAGGTTGGATGGTTGTTTAACAATATTCAACCTGAGCATGGATGAAAATGGAAGGGTCTTACTACCTTAGGAAATTACAAAGGATGCAAAAACATTCATATAAATGGGAACAAGGACTTGAACTGAAAAGCAGCGCCCGTTCCTGAAGGTACAGGTAGCTCTTAGTGGTACTGGGATGAGGCTGAAGGACCACTTTAGTTCTACTTCTACCACTTCTAGTGGAAGGTGTCCCTGCCCATGGCAGGGGGTTGGAACTGGAGGATCTTTAAGGTCCCTTCCAACCCAAACCATTCTATGATTCACTTCTTATCACTTGTGGAGGTGAAGAAGCTACAGTAGAAAGAAAAAAATTTTGCTATCAAAATGATAATGGTTCTGGAAATCTATTTTGAAAACTTCTAATGGGTCCCATACCTTCAGGCTGATTCCATCCTCATTCTTGTTGGTTCCTCCAATAAACACATGAAGCTGAACTAATAGGAAATTAGCATGGGATCAGCTGGGATATGCTGTTCTGAGCCTTCTCTTCTCCTTGGGTAAACCAATTACCTAGCACTCATAGCCTTCAGTCAAAGCTTAATTAGTTTCTGTTTTCAAAAATCACTTCAGAATCCTCCAGTATTTTATAAGAGTCCTCTAGTTTTTTGTCTAGGGCCTGTTCAAGCACTAGTGGCTGTCATTTTTCACATTAGCTGCTGCTCTGCTAGATGTCTTTATTAAATCAGAACCGATATCCGTAGATTGATGTGCTTACACAGCTGGTGCAAGGTGTGTGGACAGTTTGGATTTGTGGATTCTGCAAGTAAAACAATTATGTAGCCTTTTAACAGAATATGCTGAATTACATGCTTCCAATCCAGAAATTTTAATGTAAATGCAGAACTTATTTGTAGCCTTGTATAGTGCCTGCTGTGGTGTAAATTAATCTAAGATTGCTAAACTGATCTTTTCATTTTAATGAGAAATCTGATTCTGAACTCTTTTGCTGTAGTGTTTTTAATCTTTTTTTTTTTTTTAAACCTGCTGTTTTCCCTCCCTGTTCTTTTCCACTTTTCTAAACCTTATTTCTTTCCTACTGGTATCTAAACCAGTTACTTAAGTGAATTAAATCACTAGTTGAAAGGTAGTGAAAATCCCACCCAGAAAAATCTAATCTCTGGATCTAATTTTCATTGAGTTCAAGGACTGCCATTTGATGAAACTTATGTGGTTACCAAGATGAATAAAACCCGGGAGAGAAGAAAGACAGTCCTGCCATTTAAAAGTTTGAGAATGCATATTTCAATCAGCTGAGAAAAAAAAAAAGCTGTGATCAAGTCACTCTTTAACCTTTGTTGTGATCAACTAACCAGCTGTAGCTTTTGTTTTCCAGTGAGAGTGTAATCCTTCTTGTGACCCTTCCCTGAACTCTTTCCAATTTATCAACAGGCACCATCAGCGAAGGCATCGAGCAGGACACACTGTTCCAGAGATGCCACACCAGTCAGGTGCTGATGGGATTCAGCCTGCCTGTGACATCCTCACAGTCTCTGTTCTTTTCTTTTCTCACTGTATTTGTGCTCTCTGTGTTGCAACGGGGTTCACCTTTAGTTGGTGATCTAGCAGGTTCCCAGCAGCCTGGCCACTGGGCTTTGTGTAATTTTGTTTCCCTTCTCATTTTTTTTTTTTTTTTAAAGTTCTTACATTTCTCACATGTTTCTTGCAGCTTCTGGTGTTTGTTATAGACGTTCAAGGCCAGGTTGGATGAAGCTTTGAGCAGCCTGATCCAGAGAGAGCTGTCTCTGCCCATGGGAGGGGGGTTGGAACTTTAAGGTCCATTCCAACCCAGACCATTCTACGATAATATCTTTTTCTTGTTCTTATTTATCTTTATTTTCAAGTCAAATCGCTTTTTAATCAGTGCTGTCTTTATTTTTTTTTCAGTCATAGGTTGTTGCTGTTTTGGGTTGGAATTAGATGATCTTTAAGGTCCCTTCCATCTCAAAACATTCTATGATTCTGTGATTTCTTAAATAATTTCCAATTATCATCAATATTTTTCTATTTAAGTCCTTATCCTTGATCTGGCTCATAATAATTAGATACCATAAGGATATTGTACAGGCATTATGTAACTTAATAAATTCAAGGTTACCACCTTGTGAAGCCCTCGAGCCTGAGCGAGATGGGAGGCAGGAGATCCTGTAGAGGTTTTCCTTGTTCTTGACTCAGTCCCTAAGATGGTTGGTCACTCTGGGGGAGAGGACAGACTGGGGGCTTGCACAACTGTCAGTCTGATCCATTACAGCTTCTTGATGATTTTTACTTTTATGCCAATTAAACTGAAATTTCCCTCCTCTCCAACATTATAGAAATGGCTTTTGGGGAGGATTTTATTTTCCTCAGTTACCATTTTCCAGTAACTGATTAATAAAAGCTCAAAATCATTTGATACTGCATTTTCAAAGATTTACAAATGTTGTGCTATTTTTTTCCAAAAAAGTCTTAATTTCCTTGCTTTTTTCATCGTAAGGATCCAGCCATAGATTTTAAGGTTCTAATCTATGAATTGATAGATCCTGATAGATACAAATAGATACTGATAAAGCAATTTCAGTTCATCTTGTTTACTCTTTGTGACCTAAGGAAATTCAGGAAGCTGTAGAAAAAAACAAAACCAAGAAACACAGCAGCATTGAGTTAATAAAATAGGCTTGAACTGAATAATGAGTTGCGGGTGGTGGTGTGGAGAATAGAAAGGGATTCAAGCACAGCTATTAGACCTCGTCCTGGGAATGCTATGGAGCATAAGATTGTTGGAAAGTATAGGTCCCTGCTACTTATCATTTGGGGTTTATTTCAGTGGTATAATGGGCCAGTGCCTTATGACATTTTTTCTATAACCTCTTATTCAATCATACAATGAAAATCTTCCCTACTTGAAAGTCACCTTGACACGAAGTACAGCTCTTGAAAATATAAGCCTCTTCATTTTTTTATTAATAGAAAGCTAAATCAATTGAAAGTAACACCAACTTCCTCTATGAAGGACTTAGAAGAGCCATATGACGATTTCAGGGATTGCTCACACTGAGAAAACTCAACATATTCTGATACTTATAACTTTACAGTGGCACAACACATTGTGATGTTGAATCGTAGGGAAAAAAGTGCAGATTTGTGTAGTTTTTTTTTCTGAGAGTCAATAAAGATTTGAAAAGTGAATATGCAGCGTGTATTCAGTATTTGCCACAAAGCAGTAGCTGTCTCAAATGTTGGTCAGCCACTGGTATCTGTTGTTTTATCATTAAAGAACTTAGTTTCTTTATAGCTACTTTCTTTATGAGTTCAGAGGAGAGCAAGGAAGCTGGTGAAGGGTTTGGAGCACAAGTCTTACGAGGACCAGCTGAGGCAACAGGTGTTGTTTAGCCTGGAGAAGAGGAGGCTGAGGGTAAACCTCATCACTGTCTACAACTCCCTGAAAGGAGGTTGTGGAGAGGTGGGTGTTACTCCCTTCTCCCAAGTAACAACAGATAGGACTAAAGGAAATAGCTTCAAGTTGTCCCAGGGGAGGTTTAGATTAGACATCGGGAAAAAATTCTTTACCAAAAAGAGTGGTGAAGCACTAGAACAGGCTGCCCAGGGAAGGGATGGAGCCTCCTTCCCTGCAGGATTCAAAAAGTGTGTAGATGTGGCACTTGAGGGTATTGTTTAGTAGGGATGGGGGGGGGGGGGGGGGCTGACGGTTGGACTTAATCATCTTAGCATACTTTTTCAACCTCAATGATTCTTTGATTCTATGATTTATAGCTAAAGCTCTGTTTTTCATATTTTGTACTAAAGTGGGAAAAGCTTGTCCAAACCCACTTTTCTACCAGGAACGCTGTAACTTAGACAGATATTGGCTCACAACTCTGAATTCTGTTATCAGAAACAACTTTTTTGGGGCGGAATTTTAATTTTGATTAAGGTAAGTCTGTTTTCAATGGTCTGATGTTCTTGAACTTATCCATTTAACTTTTTCTTCTTGCATCACAATGAACTGAATGCAATATATAGAGATGAAAATACACACATTACATAATAATTAAATAAAAATCAGAATATAGAAGACAAGATAAAGAAATTGCATCTTAATATACAATCAGATGAGTTGAGAGACAATGTAAGAGAAATAGGGAAATGCTTTAACCATGGAAATATTTTAATGTTAATTTGAAATTCATCCTGACTTTCTGCTGATGTACAGGAACATTGCCTCAATTTAGTCACCAACTTCAGTGAATGCTTTCTTGACAGTACAACAAATGAGAATTGGATGAAACACCTGTTTTCTGTAGAAGATGACACCCTGCCAGATGGCTTATTAGCAAAGATAACAGAACAGTTGATGAAACTGTCATGTGATGGTTGAACTTGAACTCAGATTCAGCCAAGCTTTTGGCTAAATGGAAGAAAAGAGTCTGGTATTAGATACAGCCTGATAACTGTTTTTGACATTTGAAATTACTTCTTGAATCACCGTCTTTTTTCCAGTTATGCTATCCAATAATACTAAGTGGTTGTTCAACTGCAGTGCTGAACAGGACCCTTGGCCCCGTCTCACTAATATCTCTTAAGAGATGAGGCAATTGTGCTCTGGAAAGCAAATGCACCCTTGGCTGGGGGTTGGAGTCGTGGCACAAGGCAGGACTCAGGAGAAGCTTGTTAAAGACAGCTGTTTTCAGAAGAACTTGAAAAGTTCTTCTATGTGATCTCATCTCAAGAGGCAGGTTACTATAAAAACAAGCCATCTGTACAAGTGACAAGCTCCATGGCTGCAGCTTTCATATTTATTCATAAATATTCAGGAAAAAAAGTACTATTTTGACTCTCGTGTATTTGAAACAGTGATCGCTTGCTTCACATGATTTCTCTTGTATATTCTGTATCTTAGTGGGTTTATGAAACAAGCCTTCCCAGTACCTTTTATTTCAGTTGTCTTATAAAACTGGAATCAGTAATGTGTTCTTTGTCCTGATTCCTGTGATATTATTTGAATTTATGTTATATTATTTGAAACTATGGCTGTCTTGAAGTTCACGGTGTTAGAAATGTCTTTCACAGCTCTCAGACTGCACTGGGGCAGAGAAGCACTGGATGTTATTAACTTTACCATGTGTTTGAATACTTTGTGTCTGACAAATCAGAAATGAGTTTATTAGCAGTAACACCAGCAAGGTTTTTTTTTCCCAATAGTGGGTATATTCTGTATAACAAATGGATCAGATTCAGGCATTTTGCTACCTTCTGTACTGTTTCTTTTGTTGTTGGCTTACAGCTGAGTTGATACCATTCGGAAAAAAATCTGAATATTCAAAGATGTCTTAAATTACTTTTTTTTCCCTGCATTACGCAGCTGAATCACCTCCACATCAGTCTTGGACAGAATTCTGAAATTACCCTGTACTGTAGCTGACATTTGATTGTTTTAGATAAGTTGATTGGCAGTTAGTGATATCCTTCTGCGTTTTCCTGCCTTTCTGCTAAAACTTTTTATTCCCTCAGCCTCTGGGCTAGGGAAAAGAGAATCATGACTTGTAGAGGTAGATTTGACAGCCTTCCTAGCTGCCTTCTTTTATGGAAACAGTGTTATCAGCAGAAGACTGATTTTACCATTGAGTATTACTAATGCACACACAGACACACTCCTTTCGCAAAACAATTTTTTTCACTTTTGAACCTGTGAAGTTCTCTTCTGAGAGAGAAAATTCATTTGGTTTCTATAATTCTGAGCAGATAAACAGCCTAATGGATGAACTTATTTCACAAAAGTATTTGAAAACCAGTATGGCAATTTTAGATCATTATAACTACATATAGAATTACAGAAGGAAATTGAAAAGATGGTTTATACTGTTCTGGTTCCTAGATGAGGATATAAGGCAGACAAAAAAATCCACTCAGCCTCCTTAAACTTAAATACTCTTAGAATCTTGTGATAAAAATAATCCATGGAAGAGAATCTGTATTAAAAATGCTTCTCATAAGATGTGGCTCATAAGCATCCCTGCCTGTGGCAGGAGAGTTAGAACTGGATGATCTTTAAGGTCCCTTCCAGCTCAAACCATTCTATGATTCTATGATTATATATAGCAACCAAAAAGACTGAAATTGTTTTCCTTGTGTTGTAAAAATCTGCAGGCAAACACCCAAAGGAAAGAAAGAAAATGGACATATAGTAGCAACACCCAATTTATTTTTTAATAGGGTTTGAAATCTTCTGTTTTCAAGACGACATGAAATGAACACTGAATGCTGTGAGATCCTTCAGTAAGAGGTGCTGTACAGATGCAAAGCATTTATTACTTTTATATTGAGCAAAGTCAAATGATTACCATCTATATTTCAAAGTTAAGTGAAGCTACGTAACCTGGTGTTCATGTAATGATTTTGATGTTATTATTCTGAAAAGGAAAATCTTAATTTGTTTTTTTTAAGGTGCCATTTTTGAAACTTCAATCTGGAATTCTTGCAGTCCACAAATAGAGCATTTCTGTACCTGATAACAATATCTATATATAATTTTCTTGAGAAAGCTAATAGAACTTAGTAATTAGTATCTATTTGACAATGGATTTTTTATTAAAAGCTTGAGTTGAATGATTTGAGAGTTCCAAAAGGAAGATTTTTCTTCCTTTTCCCACTGATTAATCCATTGGCAGAAAGCCATGTCCTTCAGGCCAGAAAGCTAATAATCTGCTAGAAAATGTAAAGAGGATGTCACAAATGCAGATTTATGTCAGGTTTATAATCTCTAGAACTCAAGACAGGCATACATTCAATTAATTCCTAGTCTGTTTGATTTAGGTGGTACTATTTGGGTTTTTGGGCCGCTGAACTGTAGGGAGTTTGGCCATTTCACTGACCTGAAGTTGTGCCTTTGCACCAGGTCAGGGTGGAGAGGCAAAACCTGCCAAAATTACCACATTGAACGGTCTGTGAAATGGTGAGACATGCTTTAAATCTTTAATACACACACACATAACGGTTATTCTTTAACGAATATTGTGAATAAGCTTTCTTTTTGTCCCAGTGCAAGTCTTTTTTTCAGCATTTATATAATGTTATAATGAGAGAAACTTTGTTTAAGGAAACCCTTAATAACTGTCAGAAAGTTAAAGTGCTGGAGATGATTTTCACTGAGATAATACATTTGCAAATGCATCCATTAAGGGAATGATTAGCTGAAACTGATTGACTGATTGGTGTCTTTTCTTCATCTAAAAATCAATCACCTCAAATGAATGTATGAATTTGAATGCCTGTCTTAAAATGTAAAAGGTCATTAATTGCAGTAAATGTAGCTTTTCCATTTTCACGTAACATCTGCTTAGTAGCTAGAACAATGGATGCAGGTCATGGAACAGGACAGACACGTAGAAACAACAGGCACATATTCATGTATTGATAATTCCTGTTATCACTAGGACTTTTTCTTGATGATCTCTTTCAGTTAGAAAAATCACAACAGGATGCAGTCCTTAACATGAAGACAGGTTAAAAAAGAGTTTGGATTTTTTTATTCGTGAGAGAATTGCAGAACAATATAGAAAAACATCCATAGGTTTCCTAACTGAATGCGTTCCTGTGCGGGCAGTTCTCTTCAGTTTGCACGATCTCCCGATCAACTCTGGCCACACAATTTGGCTTTAAAGAACGTATTAGGGAATTGCCTACTCACCAGTTTGCTTTCTTGCTGAATGTGTTATTTAGTTTCATCCAGACTTTCTGCTCAATAATAGCCCGTTTAATTTTTTTAAGTAAGACCCCACCTAGCACTAAGTGCCAGCACTGATGGAAAGGCCTTTTCCTGACCTTCTGCACAAAAAGGGATTCCAACAAGACTATGCTTTTATAAATCATAACAAAATCTGGCTCCCAAGCTTTATGATTTCAATCCATGAAGTCATTCTAGCATTTTTACTTGGGAGCAGCTTCCAGTAAATATGCCCCAAGAAAAAGGTACTTTTAATTTCAAAGAGCATAGAGTTAGAATTTATAATATGTTGAAGGATACTCCATGCTTAGTTCAGAATGCGTACCTTCCACCTGATCCACAGCAGCTTTTACAATATCCTGCTAAATCATAGAACCACAGAATAATTTGGGTTGGAAGGGACCTTAAAGATCACCTAGTTCCAACCCCGCTGTGGGCAGGGACACCTCCCACAAATGAAGCTAAAGAAGGAACCAGGTGCCCTCCTTTACACAGTCTGAGTACTCCGGGAACTTATTAAGATTTGCTGATCCAGTGCCACTTTGGGTCACAGCCCAGCAGCTACTCTAAAAAGTACAAGTGGGCTTTTGTCTAAACATTTCTTGGGCTGTTTTGATCTCCTCTACCCCCTAACTCCTGGAAAAAATCTCCAAATAATCATGCATATTTACAAATTTAAAAATTAAATTATTCCTTCTGTTGAGAATATTTCTTTAAATTTCTTAATGGCCCATTTCTGGATTTGTCTTAAATTTGGCTTCTCAAGTGCAATCAGTTTGAATAACACTTCAGTACTCACCACACAGTGATCTACTAATGTCACTTGATCTGTTCAGGAGAAGAGGAGACCGAGGGGAGACCTCATTGCAGCCTACAGCTTCCTCACAAAGGGAGGAGGGACATGCTCTGATCTCTTCTCTCTGGTGACCAGTGATAGGACCCAAGGGAATGGCAGGAATGCCTTGGAAGTTTAGGTTGGATATTAGGAAAAGGTTCTTCACCCAGAGGGTGGTGGAGCACTGGAACAGCTCCCAGGGAAGCAGTCACAGCCCAAGCCTGACAATATTCCAGAATCATTTGGCCAAAGCCCTCAGGCACATGGTGCAAATTTTGGGGTTGTCCTCTGCAGAAACAGAAGTTGGACTCAATGATCCTTGTGGGCCCCTTCCAACTCAGGTCATTCTCTGATTCTCTACACAACCTAACCACTTAGTAGATACAGTTTTAGTCACTGTTCAAATATTTAATGTTAATCAATGTTATTGTGCCTCGTGTATGAGTAACCTTTACTAAAGTTGACTCAGTGCTTACTGTATATCTTAATTCTAATACAATTTTCATAACAATAGATCTAATACATTTTCAGGTAAGGCTGATGTGCATTCAGCCTTTCATTTTCAAAACTTCTGTGTTTGTTTTCTCATCCAGCTGATGAGTACTCCTTAATGGAGTAAAAAAGCCTTGCTTCATAATGAAGAAAATCACTTGGAAAACAAAAGGTTTAGAGTAGCAGGCTCTAGAGTAGTCTGAGAATACAGACAATTGCTTCAGGTGATGGATTGGGAGCTAAAATGAGTCAATAGGCAAGAAAGCCTTTTAGTTGAGTTAATTTAACCAGCAGAGCTGAGACCACTTCAGCTCATTCACTTCAGGGAGGTCTTTCCCCAGACATTCAGATACTTGGTGTGTTTGGGACACAACGGATTTATCACAGAGATATCAGAATTAGTAGTGGAATAAAAATTGTGACTTCTTAACGATTCAAAGACATGATGTGTTACACCCACTGCTTGAATCAAGAACAGAGCTATGGCTATAAACTTAGGTTTATTTAGGGCAATGTAATTAAGACTCTTTTCTTGTTCCTAATTTAGAAGCCCGTGAATTTTCTATTTGAGAATGAAACCTTTTGAAATATTAATGGAAAAACACAATGGAGAGGATAATTTTTAAAAGATAAAGGTTTTTTTCCACTGCTTTATTTTTCACATATTTTGCTATTTTAATAAATGAGAAAGTTTTGACAAGTTTTCAGCGTTTTCCATTGAGAAAAATACTGATACATTACAAAGGTAATGTGCATTCATATTTCAAGACTGCCATTACACCTAACAAACTATGGAAACAACTGGCCACTGTTTTCTCATATTTTGTTTTCTCATATTTTACTTATTTTATGAACATGATAAGCCGCTGGAAAGGTTTGTAACCTCACGTCTTCTGAAGATGAAATACTGGATTATTACACAAGTCAACATTATGGAAACTCTATGCCTGGTGATATTTGCATCATTAAAGACAGAACAGAACTGATGACAAGGTAAATGGTTAATTCACTAAGAACAAATGTCAACTGAATTTCCTTGTAGGTTTCAAGTTTTTTGCCCTTGTTCTATTCTGATCTCAAAACGCACTGTAAAAAATTATGTCTATAATCTCACTTTGTAAATAACAGTAAAAAAAGTTGTCTAGTTTGATTCTGATGCAGAAGTGAGCAACTTGATGCTAAGGATGAACAAACAGTACACTCTGGTGTGTTTAACCAGTGTTCAAAAAGAATCTATTGATAAACATGGTTCAGTACAATTGTTTCAGATCAAAGACATTAGAAACAAGTCTTCTGTCAAGTTATTTTTCCTTAGAAGTTCTGTATCTATTACTTTCACTATATTATTTTTGAATATTTCTTATCAGTATTCTTTTGCTATTGTAAATTTATTCCAAGTGCAAACATTCTGCAGTCGAGCCAGTTTTCCTCTCAGAGAAATGGAAAAAAACCTAAATGAGTAAGATCAATCATTAATTTTATTACTGTTGTTCATTCAGGCTCCATTTTTGAAGACACCCATTTTATCAGCACAGATACCAAGCTGCAGTAGACTTGTTTGGTTGGTACAAAACCCTCAAACAATATAAAAATTGGTGCTTTCTGATTTATTTAATGTGTTGTATTGACAGTCAAAATTAAGAAAGTAACATATCTGCATTTTTTTAGTGAGATAATACAGTTGAGCTATTCTTAATGATATTAAGAACCAGTCTTGTTGACTTATTTCACTCAAGAGTTGCTTTCTGTTTTTCTTTTTGAAGCACAATAAATACAGCCAAAGACATATTTCTTTATCTTCTGCAGTAGAACATTACAGTACATGCAAGTCTGATAAAAATAGGAAAAGAAACACAGAACAAGGATTGAGTGTATAGAAGAAGGAAGAGAGACACTGTGATACATGAAGGTAATATAATCAAGGTCAATATCAACAAAATTAAAGATAATTGGTGCATATAAAAAAAAAATTCTGGACAAAAGGTGTCAGGTAAGCTCTAGTAGGCACAAATCCCTGTTTGGGGAACTTATGGGGTTACATTTGGGATTGCTGCCCCTTCTCACAGGAAAGCTACGTTTGTTTGCTCCATGCTGAACAGGAGCAAGCTGTCAGATGGCTCTTAGAGGGCCATTTCACGAGGCTATAGATTATAGAATTAGGGCCTAAGCAATCTACTGGAGGATGAAAGAATCTGGAAGAGCACCAGGAAGTGCACCAGTGTGAATACCAGCTGCAGTTACAGCAGCTTTTTAAATAGTTGTTTTAATTAGAAATCATTTTAGGATACACATTCGCTGTCCTGTCTAATTACTCAGCATGAAGTACAAGAAACATTGTGGCAAAGGTCAAGCTAGAGAAATTCAGAGCATGACAAATACTTTGATTAGCATGAAAACAAAGCAGGGTGAGGAAACAGAAGCAGACAGCATAGAGCTTAATTTCTAGACAAAAAAATCCTGTGCAGGCACAGAAGCGAGCACCGAGTCTGTACTGAGAGCTGCCTAAGGCAATGAAGAAGAAAACAAAGGCAAAGCTTTAGGTACTATCTTACTGGGGGGGGAAAGAAGAGATACCACCTCCAGGAATAATGCCTGAAGCACTGGCACACTCTTGTGTGTCTGATGAATGCTAAAGCCCATGAAAGGCTGAGACAGTAAAGAAATAAAACCCAGAAGCAGCAGAAGAAAAAGAACCATTACAAAATACACTCAAGCAGGCTAAGGGAATCCAGAAGACAAACTCCAGACAAATCTAAAAAAATGAACTGTGCACTGTATTACGCAGCATATAAATCAGAGGGAATAATGGCCATTTTTTTTTAATATTCCAGTGAGCTTGTCCTGAGTCACTGCTGCCTCTGCCCTGGGATGGAAAGGTGGCAATATGACCTGAACACCTAAAATCAAAGTGCTGCACTTAAAGCGTGACTCTGGTTGATCCAAACATCACTCACACGCTGCAGGAGACAACCTGGGACACAAGACTGATGAGCTTGCAGCTAAACTTGCCTGTAGACTGCAGAACCAACTGCATATAACTCATGAGAAACAGCAGCAATATTGGCTGGACAAGTGTGCTTAAACTATTCTGACTATTGGTCAAATCCAGTATTTTAAATGTCTCATCCCCTACAAGTGATCTGTCATGTAAGGATAATTTGCTGCAGTTCTTAATTGCTCAGCACAAGTTGCAGATGTCTGTTTCTAGAGTCCGTAAGTGATAACTGATGTTTATATAATTCCAATGCTACATGGCAGAAATTTTGGTGGGTTTTTTTTCTACTACCTCTTTTCTTATATAGCAAATCATACACAGTGACCTTAAACCAATGTCATTAAAATTACGAACTCAGCTATTCCAGAGAATGACAAAATCGAGGTTACCTGTGACAAACTGCAGAAGGTTCGGGAGTTTTTAAGTAAACAGAAGGTTTTTTAAATTTTATTCACAGAAACCATGTTTTTTACTTCTCATGTCAGGAACGTTTCTTGGTAAGCTAAAGTTACCCTTTCATAACATTTGACCTAATTTTTCATGTGGTAGGAACATCAGGATTTATGCCTGGTTTAAAGATGCACGATCGGGATACAGGTGATGATATTATTTCTTTATGAAAAGCTGTTGACCAAAATGCATGATGACTATCTGTAGCTAAAGCAAAGAGCGAAGAGCTAAGCTTAAGAGAAAGAAATTCAGATGAAGAGTTGAGACCTCTTGTATTTGTCTTGCATTATCTGACTGACTCCATGTGGGTGAAAGGCATTGAGGAGCTATCAAAGTGCACGAAATCAACTCACCAGTTCATAAAACTGCACAAGGACCTGCTCTGAAAGGCAGCCACCTGTCCTTTAGAATTACTGACACATCTTGAACACTTCTGAGAATGATCAGACACCTGAGTGGAAGCATTTGAAAGGATAAGGAAAAAGCCTAAGCTTGGTCATAGTCTTAAATATAGTTTTCCGGAGCAAGAAGATAAACAGTGCAGTTTACAAGCAGGCACTAAGGGACATAAACACTCATGGCACTTCTCACTAGGTTCATAAAAAGACTGCACAAAAGATGTAGGCACGAAAGGGGCTGCTGGCTACAGTCTTTGAAAGGGAATAAGTTCACTAGCTTTAGGCACAAAAAGAAAAGGTGATCTCATCACAGGTGATTATTTTATCAAGGAAACCAATGATGCTTTCAAGCAGCCAATGTGATTTTATTGAAATTCCAACATCAATACATGGAAATATGCCTCTATCTGAGAAAGTCATTACTGATGACAAGTACATGGAGCAGGAAATAGCTTCCACGGTTCAGGGCAGATTCTGAATCTTCACTAATGGAGGCATCAGGCAATTGAACAAAGGTGTTGACAGGATGAGTTAGTGGAAATAAAAGAATCATACCAAGTGGTTCAATAGACTGAAATATAGATTTGATGATTCATCAACTCTGAGGGATGAATGTGCCAAAGGCAAGGCTACAGCAAGGCATCCTGGCATAGGATCTTCCGTCAGATCTCCCTCTGCTCCCCACCAAAGGCAGTGCCTCTGCCAGACAGCTCTGCCCTGCAGCCACCACAGCCACCCACAGGTCACCATGTCCCCATCCTGCTGGCAGGGGAGCTTCAGTTCAGTGCTTGGGCTGTATTTTTGGTAGCAGGCTGAGAGAAATGGCTGTTGCTACACTCTGGGAGCCTCCCCAGCCAAAAGTGAGATGCGAGGCCAGTGTTTTCTGCTGCCAGCAGCACCTGTCCAAGGGATGGATGGGGTCAGAGTAGGGCTATATGACACTTCACGATGGAGCCACAACGAACGTGTATGCAAAGACAATGGTGAGATCTGCCAGCACAACTGCTTCAGCTCTGTAGAAGAGTTCAGAGGGAGCTCTCCCAGGGCTGGTAAGGCTGGGGGAGCTCCAACAGGTGACTCGAGTGTCTGGCCTGGCTCAGAGCAGGGGCATTATAGAATCATAGAATGGTTTGGGCTGGAAGGGACCTTAAAGCATTCCCTGCCATAGGCAGGGGCACCTCCCACTGCATCAGGTTGCTCAAAGCCTCACCCACCCTGGCCTTGGACTCAAACGTGTATGCAAAGACAATGGTGAGATCTGCCAGCACGACTGCTTCAGCTCTGTAGAAGAGTTCAGAGGGAGCTCTCCCAGGGCTGGTAAGGCTGGGGGAGCTCCAACAGGTGACTCGAGTGTCTGGCCTGGCTCAGAGCACGGGCATTATAGAATCATAGAATGGTTTGGGCTGGAAGGGACCTTAAAGCATTCCCTGCCATAGGCAGGGACACCTCCCACTGCATCAGGTTGCTCAAAGCCTCACCCACCCTGGCCTTGGACTCTTCCAGGGATGGGGCAGCCACGACTTCTCTGGGCACCCTGAGCCAGGGCCTCCCTACCCTCATCGTGAAGAATTTTTTCCTTATGTCTAGCCTAAATCTGCCCCTCTCCAGTTTATAACCCCTGCCCTTCATCCTGCCACTACGAGCCTTTGTGCACAGCCCCTCCTCAGCTTTCCTGCAGCCCCTCTCAGCGCTGGGAGCTGCTCTGAGGCCTCCCCAGAGCCTCCTCTTCTCCAGGCTGAACAACCCCGACCCCGCCAGCCCGGCCTCCTGCGGGAGGCGCTGCAGTTAGTTACAAGACACCGAAACATACAAACCAGCTGCAGCAAACCCCATCAGTCCATTCTCACATACTGGGAGGCTGCTAGGAGGTCTACGATCTAACCTAAATCTCTCCTCTTTCAGGCTATTCCTGCTATCCCCAACCATTCCCGGCTCCGAGGGCCGAACCGCGGGGCCCACAGGGCCGAGCAGGCGGTGTCGCCGGTGCCGGTGGCCGCCCCGGCGCATGCGCGGCGGCCGCTCCGCTTCCGGCCCCGCGGGAAGATGGCGGCGCCCATGCCCGCCGCCGCCGCGCTGCTCCTGGGCTGCTGCGGGGCCGCGCTCGCCGCCGGCCTCCAGGTATGAAGGCGCGGGGGGCGGCGCCGGCGCGGCTGCAACGGGAGAGGCCCCAGGGGCGGCCGCACCGGGCCCGGCGATGGCTCCGTCCCAGGGCCCGTTCCCCCCCGCCGGCCCCGCCTCTTTCCCTGATGCCCCGCCCCTTTATCATAACCACGCCCCCTTCCGTACGACACCGATTTCCATCGTAGGCCCCGCCCCCTCTCCCCTCTGGCCCCGCCCCTTACGCTCCAGGCCCCGCCCCCCGCGCTATAAATGTCGCGACAGCAGCGGCTGGAGGGCGCTGTGTGGATTGTTCCAGGTGTTTGAAGCCTGATCTGGGAGTGGGGAGGTTTGGATTAGACGTTAGACCTTGCAGCAGCCTCCCAGTACTGAAAGGAGCTGTAGGAAACCAGGGGAGGGGTTCTTGATCTGAGAGTGCGGGAATGGGACGAGGGGAAGGGTTTTGAGCTAAAAGAGGGAGATTTGGGTGATATCTCAGGGAGAAATGTTTTCCTGTGAGGGTGGGGAGGCACCTGCACAGGCTGCCCAGGGAAGTCGTGGCTGCCCCATCCCTGGAGGGGTTCAAGGCCAGGTTGGATGGGGCTTGGAGCCCCTGATCCAGTGGGAGGTGTCCCTGCCCGTGGCAGGGTTGGAACTCGATGGGCTTTGAGGTCCTTTCCAACCCAAACCGTTCCATGATTGTATGGAAGTTAAAGTACAGCCCTGTTGTGTTAATACACCGCAGGTTTCTGAAATACGGTTTCACGTTGGCTGCACAACGTGCCTTCCCATCTGGTTTGTTCCTTTGCTGGCTGTGTTACGTGGGAGCAGTTTCTTAGGCTAAAAACCACAATGGGGTGTTGGGCACTTCCACTGGTGACCGAGCTGCCTGGGCTCACCTGGCCACGGTTGCCACCTGCCCTTCTTGCAGGTGGGGACATCCACACACAGCAGGACCTCGTGTGTTTTCCAAGTGGGAATCCTGCTTTATTGCAAGCTACAGCTGGGGTGTTGTTTGTGTTTGAATTCTGTTTTAGTTACAAACTGTTACACTTGAAATTAGTTACAAATAGGACAACAAAAGGGCAAATAGAAATATTTTGAGTCTTTGAGTTACCAGTTAACCTGCAAATTGTTTGCTGCTTGAAATGCAACATGCTTTATGTATATTTTAATGGATGTTTTTTCTTTTACTGTGTGTTTTGTGTGAGACCGTAGGCATCAGCCCAGCACGTCTCAGAGGGTTAACAAGGTCTGATTAAGAACCAGCAGGGCTGGATTCTCGTCCCCTGACAGCCTCATTCCCTTACCTCTGGGAAGTCTTATCCCCTCTCTGTGTCCTGATTTATTATTTATTATTATTTCTCTTTGTTAAAGAAAGAGGACCCTCTCCTCTGCAAAGCACAGTGGGAACTGTGGATAACAGAGGTTATAGAGAAGGCTGTAGTCATAGCTTCTGATTTTAGAAGATAAATGTAACCACCTTGGATTTGAAATGGGTTAAAATAGCAGATTCAGTGACCTGCTTTTGAAAAGATGAGAGGAACAATGTGAAAATGGAAATTAATTCAAGCCTCTTTTCTTGTTAAGGGAGAAACTGTAGGTCAGTAAATCATTTTGTTTTGTTCTTGGAGTGTCCTTTGCAATAGAGATGTGTGGGCTTTTTGTTTTAACTAAGCTGAAAGTGACTAATAGTTCGTTCTCCTTTGTTATTTAGTGAGTTTCAGGGGAAGATTTGGAGCAATTAGCTTGTACGAAATGCGCAAAATGGAGTAAGAAAAAGTACCTCTCTTGAAGCCTTTATAAGGTTTATTCAGTGTTATGGCCTGGTAAACGTATGCGTTGAACACTGCTGGGTGAAACAACAAAAATAGGAGCGGTCATTTCTTTCTTATTGCTGAAAGACAACATTTTCTCCATCTTTCAGGATCAAGCAGAGCAGTTCTTTAGAAGTGGACATACAAATAACTGGGCAGTTTTGGTAAGTGTGATCAAGGTTGTATTCTTCCAGGGCAGCTGACAATTTTTCATCAACAGGCCATAACTGCAACAGTCACTTAAGAATTCTGCTCATTTGAAGGATAAGGAAAAGTAAAAACTTGGAAATAAATAAGCTTGAAATTGTGCCTGCAAATTTATTACACTGTAATAATATTATCTTTTGAGTGTGATTTCATTTCAAGGACTCAAAACATCCAGCTATATGGCAGGATTCATAAAACAACAGTTCTGACAGCATTAAAGCAGTCAATGCTGCCATACTTCATATTGAATAAAAGTGTAATTCTGATATCAGGAGAGTAGATCTCTGTGACCAGAAAGGTACAGTTTATTTCTGAATTTTGTTCTTACTCAATCTGTTAACTTGTGATAACAGGCTTAGAATAAAATAAACCCAGGCAACATAATGTTTAGATCAACTGTTCTTATCCTGGTTGTTTTTTTTTTTCTTTGCTATGAATCTTCTCTTAGCTTTGAATCATGCTACACAATTGGTTCTTAATCACACTTCAGGTAGTAATGACTAATTTGTTTCAGAACACTGTTGTAATTAGTCAGTGGCAGCTGTTTGTTTTCCAGATACTAAAACTGAACAGTATAAAAGGAACAATAATTAAGTGAATTAGAAGGAATAATTTCTATATTCTGCAGTGTACAAACTCAGAACTATTAAAACCCCTCAAGTACTACTTTAATACTATTAACAAATGGGTGCTTTTATAAGTAATCATAAAAACACACAAAGAAGGTGGAAAATTAGGTCGAAGGAGCCGTGCTTTCTGTCCTCAACAGATTCTCTGCTGGTTATGTTTTTGTCAGGAGTTCATGGTTAAGCTATATAACAATTACTACTAATTTTTAAGCAGTAAAATAGGGAGGGTTGTACTGCTGTAGGGGCACTTCAGCACTGAGATCATACTGCAGTCCTACCTCGTCAGTAGTTTGAGTTGATATGCTGCAGTGTGAATAGTTAGATTTAAAGCACAGACATATCTTCCACTGTGCTGTAAGGGAGGTGATGGGGGAAAGGGGCTGCTCATAATAGCTTGGAATGTCACAGCTAGGTTGGCAACAGTTAGTTTTCAGAGTTTGAAACCTTGCTGACAGGCAAACATTCTCATGGACTGATTCCCGTGGGCTGTTTTGGAATTCCTAGCTGACAGGATGATCAAGACTCAAGACAATCCTTTCGGGCTGAATTGTTTTTATTATTTAAATTACTACTCATTTCTTTTTACGAAAAGGCTAGATAAAAAGTCGTTACACAGTGTAGCTTTACTTAAAGATGTTTCTATTTAAATTACGGCTGTACATTTAAAGCTGAAAAATTAAACTTTCTTAAATGCTTGTTCCTGCTTCTTTATTTTTATGGTTTTAAAGTCACCTCTTCTGAAATGCTTCTTCTTTTGTCTGTTTGAAAGGCTTGTAAAAGCGAAGGAAGTTTGTCTCCAAAGAATTGCTGTCCTTGGTGCAGAACAAAAGAAAAAGTAGTGAACTTAAGTTGCAAGGACGGCAATAAGGGTACTATGGAACTACAGCAGATTGCCTCTGAAGGGTTTTGGAATCTCATTGGTTTGAGGTTTTTGCTGACAGGTTAAGTAATATCTGACCAGGAGAACAGTTTAAGTAGCAGAATGGCTGATCCCCAACACTTTGCATGCTAGAAGAGTACAACCTGAACTCCCTTGAGGCTTTTGAGAATTGATATTCTGATTTTGTTTAGAGCTCACTTATCTCTTACTTCATCCTATATGACTCCTCAAATGCGAATGTCCTCAGTGTATTTTCCCTTTTGTGTGGCTTCTGCATGAATTCACTTATGCCTTTGTGCAAGAATACTCCCAGAATAGGTTTCCTGTTGGGATGAGTGCTCTTCCTTTGGTTTTAATTCTATTTGATATGGAGAAACCAAATGAAAAAATATAGCTTTTCCACTTGCTGTTGCTGAATTATTCCCTAAAGTGCCACCTAGTTGGGTGTTATATCATTTTTTTCATGAGTCAGTATGTTAAGAATATAGGAGTTTTAAACTTTTATTTTCAGCATTTGTTGCTTTGGTACAACAAAGATTTATGCAGTTTATATCACGCGTTTCTTGGTGTTCTTTCTAATTTGTGACTAGTTTGTTGATGCTTCTGTAATCACGGTCTTCTGATGCAATGTGCCAGGCCACTTTGTATCTTTTACAATATTTAATATGGTGTTTTTTTCCTTCAAAATTCAAGGTGTGTACATCTCGATTCTGGTTTAATTATCGTCATGTGGCGAATACTCTTTCAGTCTACAGAAGTGTCAAGAGACTGGGCATTCCTGATAGGTGAGGCAATCCTGGTGAATACAGTTCCTTGCAAATGTGCTATTACATTTCTGTTGTTGTTTGAAGCAGTATAAAAATACATTCCTCTTCGCAGTTTAACCGGATAAAAGTTAAAAGGAAGGGTGAGATTACATCAATGTATTGAAAAGTGTGGCAGTATTGTTCAAAAGGAAAAGCAACAGATTGTATAGTAAAGCTTCCTGTTGGAATAGGCTGAGGAACTATGTGGCCACTAAAATAACCACCTAGTAAATTGGTGTAAGCGTAGTGTGAAAATTGATAAATGCATTCAGTAATGACAGTTCTGCTCTGAGATACGGCTTTTGCTGTGCTTGAATTTCCTTTCACTGGGGAGACATTAGCAACCCTAATTGCATTAAAATCTAAGAATCCCACATCTGAAACTACTCTGAAAGTCTCTAAACTAAAGACTTCACACAAAGCAGCTCCTACGTATCTAAAGTAGCCTTGAAAAATACGTTTTTGCATGATGTTTTTAGAGAAACCAGAAGCTTTTTCTATATAAATTATGCTTCTCTAGGATAGCAGCACGGTTAAAATAGTAGACCTTCTTTGGCAACAGGATTAACAAAGTGAACACGCTGTTTTGAAGTGTCTTTTCATTGGGTTCCTAGTGGAAGTTCTAGGAGCATTGGCACAGTTCCATCCAGCTGTTTTGGAATGCAATTTACTTGTAAGAGAACTGTGGAAGTGAATTTTCGAGGCTGGCATCCATTGAGTAATAGGCTATATGTACCCATAGACTCCTATGGAAGTCCTGGTGGTCCTGATTTTTAATGTTGGTTTAGAGAACTGGTAGATTCTCCAGCATGTCTGCCTAAAGAAGTATGGCCCATTCCATCATTGCAAAATGCATCTTCTGCTGGATTAGGTTTGTATGGCCTTTTTTTTTTTTTGTTGTCCAAGTCCAAAACTGTAGTATCTGGAGTCCCCACTTAGCTTTCACTCTGTGAACGCAGCGGCAGCATCATGCTGTTCCTTGTGTTTATTTTAAAAAAGAGGGACTTCTCTGCTTTTGAAAGAGTATGTTGAAACCTATCTTTGGAAGCTTTTCAGAGCTGTAAATCCAAGGGAAAGTACTTCCCAGGCATTGTGGGCTGAAAGCCACTGAAATATGGTATTTTTTTCTTTGACATCTAATTCAGAATCATCCGTCTTCCCTGTACAGCCTTTGAAGCACAGGCACCCTAGGCAGTGCCTTAGAAATTCTTTCACTAGTTTTATCCTCACCTGAGGACTTTAATCTTCTCTGAATCCATCCATCATCACCATTGAAGTCAGAATAGTTGGCCGTTTTAGGAACACCGCGAAAGCAATAGCATGGCTGGAGATTTCTGTTGCTCAATAGCCTGATCCATTTCTTATTCATACCCAAGAATCTGGAAATGTAGCTCAAAAAAACCAACAATGCTTTAGATTAAGGTCAAGAATAAGACAGTGTAGAAGACTTACAGAGGGAGAGCCTATTTTTTCCCATTTGCATTGGTAAGACTTAAAAAAAAAAATCACATATTAAACATTTATCACGATTATATCATGTATATATATGTATATATGTATGGAAATTACATTTATCAATAACATTGATCATTATTCTTAGAGTTAGTTTTTTTGGAGGGGTTTGTGCATAGCTTCAGTTTGAATGGAAGTGTGTCAATATAGTGCTTTAAGTAGCTTTGTCACCCAATAACAGAACTCATTAGGAAAATGATTTGTGGTTTATGACTAAGTTGCTCTGATCTGTTGACAAATGAGCACAGTGCTTCAATTTGTAACTGAAAGGTTTTGCTGAAATAAAACAAGGGCAAAAGGAATACAGAAATTCTTTTTTGATTCTTGCGATCATTATACAGGATAATTTTTACATAATGAAAATAGTATTGATGTAATATGTGGTTAGATTACTTTGGTTTAACAGTTCAGCTGCAAATTAACACTGAGGCTGTTTTGTTGTGTGTGAGAACCACTTGTACACTACACTTTTAAGAATGCCATACAGTGTACAAACTTTGCATGCTGTTGCTCGCCTGTCTGTTCTATCGCTGTGCACAACCTGTTACTGAGTGATGTGTAATTATTCCTTTTTTTTATTTCTAATAGACACATTCCTAGCAAAAATACTGTGCTAAACTTTAGGCTTAGCGATGGCTTAGTCTGGAATATTTTCCTCTGAGTGCAATACCAAATACATGTGTACACTCTGCTATCTCAGTAAACCTGCAAGGTATATATTCAACTCTTGCTTCCTACTAAGTCATTTTCAATAGTTATATACTGTTGTGCATTTGTGGAGAGATAGAAAATCTCCTCCTCTGGCTTCTGTCATTACAGCTTCATATTTATGCCAGCATTTTATTCCCATTGAAATAATTTACTTTGATTATTTTTGAGGATTTATGCTTATGAGATGTTGGACAGCATTTCTGTCTTTCTCTTTTTTGTGTAGTTTATTAGCACTTGATAAAGAATAACTTTACTTAAAGTGCTCACGCAAACAAGTACAGGCATGGTGTTTAAATATCTGGACACAGTTTAATTTAAAACTTCTTGCCTGAGAGTCTGAATTAGCAGTGTTATTTGCAGGATGCAGAGCTTTCCTTTTCTAAATATTGCTTGGGAGAACACAGACATCACGCTCTGGGACAAACTAGATCTAAGATAGGGTTATCCAAGGAAAGGACTGATGTCACCTTGTCCAGGCATCTCTGACACGTTCTTCCTATTGCTAACAGTCTCCAGTGACTACTTGTTATTTCATATTTTGACCCTAACCTGACCCTGCCAGGTGAAATACAGATCTTTGGCTGCATGCAAGGTGGAACAGCTTTATAATATACTGTTGTGTTGGGTTTTTTTTCTTGGTACTGTGAAATGCTGGGTTAGTTTTTTTTTCTTGCTGTTATGAAGAAGACAGAATGTTTGATGTCAGCCCACTTGTATTCCTCAGGAAAATTCCATTAGCACAGATAATCACACAGTAGTGTATCAGATGTAGTAGAGTGAGAAGTGTTCAGGAGCTCCTGAAATGTAATTAAAAATTGTCATAATGTTTTTAATTGATCTTTCTGAGGAGGTGCAAACAAGCTGGAATTTGTTCTGTAGAGCTGCATGAAGGATGTTGAGGCTCTGGAACGAGTCCAGAGAAGAGCAACAAAGCTGGTGAGGGGGCTGGAGAACAGGCCTTATGAGGAGCGGCTGAGAGAGCTGGGGGTGTTTAGCCTGGAGAAGAGGAGGCTGAGGGGAGACCTCATTGCTCTCTACAACTACCTGAAAGGAGGTTGTAGAGAGGAGGGTGCTGGCCTCTTCTCCCAAGTGACAGGGGACAGGACAAGAGGGAATGGCCTCAAGCTCCACCAGGGGAGGTTTAGGCTGGACATTAGGAAAAAATTTTTCACAGAAAGGGTCATTGGGCACTGGCAGAGGCTGCCCAGGGAGGTGGTTGATTCACCTTCCCTGGAGGTGTTTAAGGCACGGGTGGACGAGGTGCTAAGGGACATGGTTTAGTGTTTGATAGGAATGGTTGGACTCATGATCCGGTGGGTCTCTTCCAACCTGGTTATTCTATGATTCTATGAAGTGATTTGGCATCCCATGACATCTCCAGATTTTGCATGATGAGTTGTGCCAGCCTAGGTCCAGGCAAATCTGTACCACAAAGCTGCTAATGTCAACTGCTCTTGTGCTCTTGGCCTAACTTAATCCCTTAGACACCACTGGCTGCATTTCCATGTCTGGTATCTTTATAATAGTGAGGAGGTACATAAGGAAACAGGGCATAACTAAGCAAAGTTTCACTTACAATTCCAGGAACCTGCTTAAGTTCTGAGCTATTGTTGTAATCATAGGACAGTGTTGTTGTAATTTCCGTTTGACTGTTATGTGAAACTAGAATGGCTCTAATGTTTTTGTCTTATTTTCCATAGTCACATTGTCCTGATGCTGGCAGATGACATGGCATGTAATCCCAGGAACCCCAAACCAGCTACTGTGTTTAGTCATAAAAACATGGAGCTAAATGTCTATGGAGATGATGTGGAAGTGGATTACAGAAGCTATGAGGTGACTGCACTTTAATTAAATCATTGGGTCTTTGTTTTTATTGTTGGTTTAAAGATTGATAAAACATCTGTGAAGTCTGAGGAAGTCTTTCTGTTCTCATTACTGGGTTTGGGCTGGGCTTTTATTCTGGGCTGACAGGTTTAAAACACACACTCCTCCCTCTCCTGATACTGGGCTCTGTACTTAAAATTTATGAAACATGTTGTGTATTGGCTATTTTAAATAATGGCATTGCCCAAGTTAGAAGACTAAAGGGAATTTCTTTTATGTGTTAGCAATACACACTTATTACTGAGATTTCTCTTTGGAAATGGCTGGTCAGTGTCTCATTTTACAAACAATTCACACCACTGTGAAACGTGGAGTGTGCAAGTGGAGTGTTTATTAGCAGACCTATGTACATTTCTAGTCTTAAGCATCTGCTTTTATCAAAATTAAACAAAAGCCATAACCTAGTCATTATTGTAAAGTAATTACTCTAGAAATCTGCATTCTATCACATTTTCATTTTTGTGTAATATTCCTTCATACAGACAATGTCTTTCCTGATTGATCTGGAACTGGACATTGATTGCATGGCTTAATAGTGCTATCTAATTATTACTAATAATTTATAGGAGGATATTTAATTGTATAGTAGATGTTTTATTTCTCTGAAGCTTTGTATAAAGAAGTGAAGATACATCACGGAAATAGGGATATGTTCTTTTTATCAAGTTTTTTTTGACCCATGTATGGATTTGTTGTTGGCACAAATGAGCTCTGCACATCTGCATGAAGAGGCAGTGGTGTTTTATAGGAAGTTTTGCATTTACCACCCAAACGGGTCTTACCTGATCACTCAAAGGCTGTGTAACTGAAATTGATCTTGTTTTCCTTTCCTGCGCTTTAGAGGGAATTTAAGCATTTATTTTTCCATGGTAATACACTAATGTTGGAGAATTTTGTGAGTGCATGAGCAGCTTTGGCAGAGTAAAGCTATACTCTGACAAATTTTCAGATCAATAAATGTGTTTAGAAATTATAGCGATTGTGGACTTACTGGAAATAATACGACATGTTAGTGGGATACAATAAAAGGTACCGTATGATTGTGAATCTACAGTAAAACCTTAAAACAGAAAAGCTCTTTATGCAGCTTATCGCGTGCAATATTATGTCTGGTTGGGTGCACTGCATATTTCAGTGTTCCGTTATTTAATTTATGTAACCCAGCCTACAGTTGATAATCAATATTTTTCTCTTAAGAAAATTACTTTGTGCTTCTATTCATAGGTTACTGTTGAAAATTTCTTGCGTGTATTAACAGGAAGAATCCCACCAAGCACACCGCGATCTAAACGTCTCCTTTCTGATGACAGAAGCAATATTCTAATATATATGACAGGTAATTACAGGCTTCTGTATACAATTTATTGATGTTCAGTTGGATGGGCCTGTTTGAAAGCATTAAGTCCCATCAGGAGTCCAAACAAACAAAAGGATTTTTTTTTCTTTTTATTAGCATGTCATACTAATGAAGAAAAAGCTTGCAAACCAGTACTTAGCAAGTAGAGGTTTCAATTTTAAATGATACATGTGTACTGCTCTTACTTTTCTTTTGCTGGAGTCTGTTTATAGGAAGAAAAATGTTTGCCTTTTTTTTTTTTTTTTAGAAAAACAGTCAACAGTGCTGAATATTTTTCTGTAAACTACCTGCTTGCCTCACTTGTGATTTTTCTGTCAGGTCACGGTGGAAATGGTTTCCTAAAATTTCAAGATTCTGAAGAAATCACAAATGTAGAACTTGCTGATGCCTTTGAACAAATGTGGCAGAAAAGAAGGTAAGAAAAAAGCTTTGTTTAGCATTGAAGTACTGTATTTCATGAACATGTCTGAAGTAGACCAGTAGACCTTGCTGACCTTCTGCAGGGATACTGCCCTTTCTCCATAAAATTGCATTGATGTCTGCGTTCAGAAAGAAGAGTTTTAATTTGTGCTTTCAGCTTCCTGCAGTTACAGCCATGAAATGTGTTGCTTTGACTAAATTCGTGTCTTGCAATCAGTGTGAACTCCTCTGTTCCTTAGGTTCCTGGCAGCTGTCCTGGTAACCAATAGCAAAGTATGTATATGTTGTTTCGATTTAAAGAGAGACAGGTAAAGAAGGTGTTTTACTTCTTTCAGGTACAACGAATTGTTGTTTATTATTGATACTTGTCAAGGAGCATCCATGTATGAACGATTTTATTCACCTAATATAATGGCCTTGGCTAGCAGCCAAGTAGGAGAAGATTCTTTATCAGTAAGTAGATTTTTATGAATGTTATTTTTAGAACACCTAAGTTAAAAGCATAAGTCCTATTGCTTTTTAACTAAAAAAGTTCCCAGCTTTTTGGCAAACACGGAGATGACTAGGTTATAGTCTAGAAAAATGAAGAGAAACTGTATTATTCAGCTTGTCAACAATATTTTTCTTCATGACTTGTCGTTTTCTTTTTGTAATTTGCCTAAGAACAAGAACCCTATTACAGGCTGTTGCATTTTATTTCCTCTCCTAAATATTGAGTTCCCTCCTCCTCCACCTGCCCAATAACTGTTGTTTGTTGTTTTTAAGCATCAACCTGACCTTGCGATTGGCGTTCATCTTATGGACCGATACACTTTCTATGTGCTAGAGTTCTTGGAAGAAATTCATCCAGCCAGTCAGACAAATATGAATGACCTAGTAAGTAGAATACTCAGTATTCATGAATATGCTAATGACTTTAACCATTTCAAAACTAATTTATTTTGTCTGTAGGATTCTCCAAATGCTTTTTGTTCTCCTGCTGTTTCTCTCAAAAGCGGCTTGGGAGGGAGGGTCTCTTTGCCATTATTAATTGTATTTGTAATGTAACACTTCAAGGATTGTCCTCAGTGTGAAAGTGGTGTGCTGGCTACAGGAAAAATTAACAAAATTTAGGTAGATATTTTTTTTATTCGTTGAAAAATGAATAAAGTAGTCATTAAGTATTCATTTCAAAAGAATGAAGTATTTGCACATGAAAAATTATTGTAGGAAGCTTTTAAAGTCAGCTTAATGAACAGCAGACACTTGCAGATGTGGAAAGGCAGTCATGGGTATTCTTTTGCAAAGGTGATTAACAATTAAAATTCTAAGCATGCACTCACAAATACCTGTAGAGCCTAATTTTTCTGCATGTCTGCTTAGATTCCAGAGCAAGATACGTCCAAATCCAACAGTGTTCCTAGTTATTTGTATCCTTAGATAAATATTAATTGTATCTTTCAGGTATAGGGTAGAAGGGGGAAAAAAACCCCAAAACAACCAGGTAACCTATAACAAAATTTATGAAAATGCCTCTGTAACAGATGTATACGCTGGTGAGAGGACATAAAAAGTAACTATATTTTATTTACTCTGTTAGCCCTTTATACCTGTTCCAGGGCTAGTTTCATTGTAGTAATACATTATTCTTTGGTGCCTTGTAGCTGTAAATTATGACTTGCTGTGTCGGTGATCTAAGAGCCACCACTTACAGAACACATTGTCTTTTGATTCATTTCTGTAAAAGGAGCAGCTGCTCAAAAGTTTTATGCCACCCTCTGTCTACGGAGGCTGGTGTTAGCCTGGCTGCTGGATGTGTAATAGAATTCACTCTAAACAACCCACACTTGACAGATTTTATGTTGATACAGAATTGATTCTGTGACTAAGAGTCAAGATTCTTTTACTACCATGGGAATGAAGTTCTGTCCTGTAGTTTAATACCTTCTGATCATGGGATACAGATAACTTTAAAATGAATCTTGTTAAAGAAGAATATGCAAGTTCTTTATTGATTAAATATCTTCTAGCCAATTACTCAAACACCACTTCAGAGCTCTGTTCTGCAAACCAGAAAATGAATTGCTGTTAAAAAAAATAAGCCATAAAAAAGGGACAGTGGTTTCTACTATATAAGACACTCTCTGGGAAGTGGTGTAACTGGTCTGGCCAGCTAGATATTAATCCAGATGTGAAATGTTTAGAAAATTTGTTAGCTGGCCAAGCAGTTTATCTTTTGAGCTCTTTGGGGAAGATCTAGACGTTCTCCCCAGTGTTTTTGTTTTTGCTTATAAGCCAAATACTTAGGGAGAGCTGTGGAAAGTTATCCCATACTGCTAAGTTTCTTATGTCATTGAAGTCATCCTGCTATGTGTCATTGATTGGCTTATTGCTGCTCTGGGAAGAGAAGAGAATGGACCCAAATATATCACAATTTGTGAGGATCATGTACTGAGTTGTAGTATGCCTGTACTTCACACCACTTATTTGCCAGCAGTTATGGGGGATACTTTGGCACTGGAATGTGCTGTTTGTGTTTTGCTTGTTTCAGAACATAGATTTACTGCTTATCAAGTCTGATTTCCTAAAATGAATGCTTTCCAAACTCAAGATAATATATTAAGTATCTAATTTTCTGATATGTCGGGTGTCTGCTCTTGTATTGGTTACACTGCTTTTATCACATCACCTCTTTACTTTTCTCCATCTCCTCTTAAAACAGCTTCTCTTCACATCCACCCAAGATATTGCATTCCTGCAAAGAATGAGACATCTTTTCTCATAATCCAGTCCACCACCTACTCCCCACCTGCTGTATCTGTGTTGCTAAGGGATAGCAGAAAGCCTTGCAAATGACTGACTTTCCATTTGATCACAATTCAAAAAAAAGTAGACTAAATTGAAATGTCGCATATTTGAACTTTTAAGAGAAGATTCAAATACATTTACAAATGAGATATGATTTGTCGTAAAATAGCTAAAAATGTTATTAAGAAAAGTCAAGATAACAAAGTTCTCATTCTGTGGCATTGTTTAGCTTTGTTTGAATAAGATTTTATTTTAAAAAAACCCCAAACAAAATGATGTATGAACAGCTGTGTTTCATTTACCCAGCATTTGACTTGACTTTTTTTGTCAGAAGACCTCAGTTCTTAGTGTCAGTCTGCTGTGGTGTAAGTGCTTTGCACTGGTACTGGATAAGTAGATTTTTAATACTGAAATCATCTCAGTGCCATTGCACGCTTTTATTCAAGATTCATCTCAGCCTCTTACAGTTGTGGGACTGGTTGGAAACAGTTCGGTGCAGTATCAGTTTCCCACTTTCAGTGCTGAATGCAGCCCAGTGGTCTCCTGGGGCACATCAAGAAGAGCAGAGCAAGCAGGTTAAGGGAGGTTCTCTCCTCTGCTACTCTGCCCTAGCGAGGTCCCATCCAGAGTCCTGTGTCCAGTTCTGGGCTCCCCGGTTCAAGAAAGAAAAGGAGCTACTGGAAAGAGTCCAGCAGAGTCCACAAAGATGATCAGGGGACTGGAGTATCTCTCCTTTGAGGAAAGGCTCAGAGGAGTGGGTCTGTTTAGCCTGGAGAAGACTGAGAGGGGACCTTATCAATTCTTATGAATATCTAAAGGGCCGGTGTTGAGAGGATGGGGCCAGCCTCTTTTCAGAGGTGCTCGGTAACAGGACAAGGGGTAATGGGCACTAACTGGAGCACAGGACATTCCTTCTCAAAATGAGGAAGAACTTTACTGTAAGGGTGACGGAGCACTGGGATAGGCTGCCCAGGGAGGTTGCGGAGTCTCCTTCTCTGGAGACATTCTTAACCTGCCTGGACGTGTTCCTGTGCAACCTGCTCTGGGGAAACCTGCTTTGGCAAGGGGATTGGACTGGATGATCTCCAGAAGTCTCTTCCAACTTGTGATTCAGAGATTCTTTTTTTTTTTTTTCCAGCTGTTGTACTGAAATTAATTCAAGTTATATGTGGCATTTATCTTTCTCTTTATAGCAATTTCATTTTGGAAGGTTTATGTAGAGAGTATTGATGAATGAAGAACAAGATATGATTGTTCATCTTGGTTTTCAGTTTCAGGTCTGTCCCAAGAGTTTGTGTGTTTCCACACCTGGGCACCGAACTGATCTTTTTCAGCGGGACCCTCAAAACGTTCTGATAACAGACTTCTTTGGCAGTGTGAGAAAGGTGGAAATTACGACAGAGACAATTTCTTTGGACCGCGACGTAGCTGGTTTTGAAAGCAAGTAAGTAGTCATTATTTAGACTTGATTTATATAGCTGTCTGTCACAGAAAGAATTGAGTTGTATAACTGTCAAGAAAAGACAGTTTCTCTCATTTCCTCTCATGTCGTACAAGGTATCAGGGAGTTCATCTGGACCTGCTACCACTTATAAAGTTGTTTTTTTTCAGCTGAAAACTTTCTGTTTAAAAATTCTCACCCTTTTATTCAGCCGTATAAATAAATGCTGCTAAAGACAGAGGTGTGGATGTCAGCAACAACATTTTTCTTTCTTTCATAGGATTTCTTCTTTAACGTGGAGAAACATTTTGTTACTGTCAATTCCTGCTTGTAATTGTTTGCTCCCTCAGATAAGCTCCTCGTGTAAGCCATCAGTTAGTTGTTTTGTAACAACTTGCTTTTGAATAAATGGTCTGTTTCTGTTCTGTGAATCCTCTGGCTTTTGACATTATAACTGTCCTGAGAATTTCTGTTGCTGAGAGGCAGCAGTTCATTTGAATAAATTTGCTGGTGCAAGTTCACTGATTGAAGTTGTAACGGGGGTTCCACTACTTTGTGGATGAAGAACTACAAACTACTTGGTATTTTTGGTATTCTGTTGCCACCTATTGGAGACATGTAAAGGAAGATGGGCTTGTACTGTAGAGTTTATTTAGTGTTGTGCTTTAACTTCTGTTTATCTTTTGTTTTGTGGTACTGTCCTCTAAGATGGGGGCGGGGGAAAAAAGATTTGAAATAGTATGCTATACTAGGGATGAAATATTTTTCATACATTTAAGTAAATTATAGTCTACCTTTTTGCTTACTGTTGCTCAAATCCAAGAATACGTTAAGGGATTCTAATTTTATTGCTTTCAATGATAATGCTAACTTTGGTCCTCGTAATTAAAAATATCCTATGTGGTTTAGTGTATTTCAGAATTTATTTTCATACTGCAATTTTATCTATATCATGCACATTAGTACAAGCTATATAGATCTTAAGCTAATTTTGTGGCTCCTCAGTTTAGAACAGCATTTAGTGACACTAAATTTGTTTTTTCATTGAAAAAAAATAGTTTGGCAAATAACAGACATTTTGCTAGTCAAAAACAATGATGAAAACTTCCCTGTGTATGTTTCTATTATAATTAAAAGGAGAAATAGGTTTTGGATGACATCACTGTTCTGGAACAGGAAGTAAGCGATTGGAATTTTCAGCTTTTATTTTTGATCTAGCTTGGTGCCAACGTATGAAGCGGAATTTAGGTATCTGACACTCCTGAATAGGACACAGGGAAGCAATGTTGAGATATGGACAGTCATGCACAGAGAGGAATATTATCCATGTGAAATATTCTGATATTTAATGAAAGCTGCATTACATTATCATGGCAATTCTGCTTCACTTAAGTCTGAAATTGGAAGGGATAGGAACAGGCTGGTTTAGTAGCTAAATAGCTCCTTTAGCTCAAGAGAGTCTTTGAGGACGTGTACGGTTAGAAATGGAAGCATGCAGCAGTTTATGGAATACTGCCTCACATCTGTAAAGTGTATGACCATTTTAAAGTGATCTCTTGCAAAAAAGTAAGTTTTTTATTGCACTATATCCAGATACAATTTTCAGGAAAAAGGTACTTAAGTTCTCAGTTTCTTGTTACCACTTTGGAAGAGTTGTGAAGAGAATGTGATTTTTAATGGAGAAGAAAGTATGGACTTTGTAGGAGAGTGCTGGAAAGTTGTAGTATAGCTGTATAAATAGTGATGTGGAGTGTGGATCAATTCCTTAAAGAGAGTTCTGAGGTCAGTACCTGTTAGTACGACAGATCTGTTTTGCTACAACAAATTTAAGGATTACAACTTGAAGTAGATTTATTACATAAGAATGTTAATGCTTTATAAAAATGTAGTTTTGGAGAGTCTGCTGTGCAAGAACTAGTTACTTTCGTTTTATCTAAGGAAAATTCTAACATTACACTCATCTATTTCTGAGCATGTTAAGTCAGAACACTTCACAAATTATGTGATCTTTGAATAGATACTACCCAGATTGTCCCAAATTAATGTAAGAATGACCTTTGAATGAATACATGTGAATGCATATTCTTAACATCCTCAGTGTTACTTAAGCTCTTCTATGCCTTTTGGGAATGTGGTGGCTGTTGACACCCCAGATTGCACTTTTAGCTAAAATAGTGAGGGAAAGATGGGGCTGGCACAGCCTGGTTTATTCTTTTTTTGTAACATTGAGAGAGATCTAAATCAAGTTTATTAAAAATTAAAAATCCTTCCAAATTAGTCATGAATGATCATGTTCATGCCTAATATTTTGAAAAGCCTTTATGAATAGGAATAAAAGTCATGTAAAATTGGACTCACCCCCCTTCAGGGTTTGCAGGAAGTATTTACCAGGAAGTATTTGATAAATCACGAGTATTTACTACTAATACAAATTTTGGTGCATTACATTAACGACTAAGCTTGCAGATCTTTTTCTACTCTGACAAAATCTATGCAGAATCTTGTCTCTTCATCTCTTCCTTTTTTTTTTTTTTTTTTTGTATTGCAGTCCAGTTACAGAATTTGCAGAGTTTTATTGGTTTAATATTTGATATTGTCTCTTGGCTTCATTCCTTTATGAATAATTTCCTTTTTGTTTTAGTCTTCCCTTGCTGTTAGCTTGATGTGTTTTTTCTTTCCTATTTGCACACTGGTGGCAGTAGAATGCTGCAGAATATTTGTGTTACGGTGCATAACCAGAAAGTGAAATGCAGACCTCAGCTCTGATGCAGTCTGAAGTAGCCTGTGTTAGATCAGATTTGTTTGTCTTAATGATGCAAGTGTCATATATGCAGTTAACGGCATTAAAAACCAAATGAATAAAACAGATAAAGCTCTGATTATGTAGATATTGGATAAAGAAGATGCTGTTGTGTGAGGCATGAACATGTATTGGGATGGCGCTGCGGGCGGGCTGTTCAAGTTTTACTCTAACCCACTGCTGTGACTTTCCCAAATATTTTGGACAGACCTTCCTTCTGTTGTTACACAATTGCTTAGCAATTACTTCCTAACAGGGGTCCACTCCCAAGCTCAGCATGAGCTATAGCTGTGCAACCAGATCAGAGCTGGCAGTTTCATGTTGAGCACAAGCCATGACATTGGACAGGCAAGGCCTTTGAAATTGCCTTTGGCTGAGACTTATACAACAAGCAACTTCTAATTAACCAAAAGGAAGCAGGTTCTTTTCTGGCCACATAGTAGTAGGTGAGTATTTGTGAGTAAAAGCTTTAAAAAATAAAAGGAAGAATTCTCTGCTGCTTCCTTTCTCCTTAGCAGTTTCTGTCTGAGCTGTGTTCACTTCAAAGGGCTTGTTCTGCAGGTGCCACAGTCCTGGCTGGGTTTGTAGCGGCCAATTTTAGCAGAGAACCTGGCAGTACAGGGGTTCTGGGGCTTCAGCTGATTATGTATTTGCCCAGGGAGGTGGTTGAGTCACCTTCCCTGGAGGTGTTTAAGGCACAGGTGGACGAGGTGCTAAGGAACATGGTTTAGTGGTTGATAGGAATGGTTGGACTCGATGATCTGGTGGGTCTCTTCCAACCTGGTTATTCTATGATTCTATATTTTGTCTAAATCCCCACAAAAGAGCGAAAAGTAAACATTGAGGAGTAGAAGAAATCCTGCATCTCTGGAGAAGGAGCCTCACAGAGTTTAGTAGATCTTGGAAATCAGCAGTGTGTGTCTCAAGCTTGCATTGTAGCTCTGCAGCCAGTTGGAACACTTTCTCCTTTTCAGCCCCTGTCTTGAGAAAAAGATGTGTATCAGCGGAAAATGTTGGTAAAAATTGGGATGAATATTTCTCTTGAGGGCAGTAAGAAGTGAATTACAGACAGACTTGTATAAAACCATCCTAGTTTCATTGCTTTTGAGAATAGGGTTTCATATTTAATACTTCTGTTAAGAAGAATTGTGGTACTACTGGCAGTGGCTGTTTTCCTAAAACTAAACAAATTGGCCACTTGTGTTAGCAAGGCTGCTCGTCTAGCAGAATAATTGTGAGTAATTGGTTCATTTGCAGGATGTTGATAGCTAATGTTCTCTCAATCTATTACTTTTGTGTTAGTGCCTCTTTTCTGTCTCTTTCCAGTCCTTTCTTATTTTCCTCCAGTTATGTTCAGTTTCATGTGCTTAATAAGAAGTAAAGCTGCTGTTGTGTGATCCATGGAGATCCAGTTTTTCAACCTAAAGGTAGTTTTTCGGTTGGTTGATACTGTTCCTGAATCCACGGGGATCCAGTTTGTCAACCTACAGGTAGTTTTTTAGCCAGTTGATGCTGTTTCTGAATCCATGGGGATCCAGTTTGTGAACCTAAATGTATTTTTTTAGTTGGTTGATACTGTCTGTGTGTCTCTGATACAGTTTGTGAACCTAAAGGTAGTTTCTTTGTTGGTTGATGCTGTCTGTGTGTCTCTGAATCCACGGGGATCCACTTTGTCAACCTAAAGGTGTTTTTTTAGCCAGTTGATACTGTTTGACTCAGTGGGCCTTTTAAAATTAAAAAAAAAGGGCTTGTCCTGCATTTACCATTCCTTTTTTCCCCAGATGCCTTATATTTGTGATCCTTTTAGGTTTCATAAATAATTCCTTGGAGTCATTCTGAAAGCTCTTGTTCCCTGAGCGATTCCCAGTTCTCATTTGCCTCCTAATTTGCCATTATGTGATAGATTTACATCACAGAGCCCCCTCCCCCTTGAATTAAAGGTAAAAAAAGGTGTATTTGTTGCGGTGAGGTGGGTTTGGGCTGTGGAAGGTGCCGGCAGGTGGCAGCGCCGCCTTGCACCGCCTGCCTCCCTGTAGAGGGGTCCAAACTCTCAAGTATTCTGTGAAATCAAGGAGATTTTAGTAAAAAAAAAATCATCATAAAAGCCTGAACTCTCAAATAATCTGTGAAATAACAGCATTTAGAAAAAAAAGTCATCATAAAACCCCAAACTCACAAATAAACTGTGACATTAAAGAGCTTTTAGGAAAAAAAAAAAATCATAAAAACCCAAAGTCTCAAATACTCTGTGAAATCAGGGAGATGTTAGAAAAAAAAAAATCATCATAAAATATGCCCAAAGTGTCAAATACTCTGTGAAATTAAAGAGCTCATATCATTTCACGCCTGCCAATCAGGCCCTGTCATTTCAGCAGAATGGAAAGGGAATCTCTGTAATTCCCACCACCTCATCCCCTCTGTGAAACTACTGGGAAGGGGAGGAAAGGGGGAGTTGAACTTTGTTTGGTGTAAATTTGAGGGGCTAATGTAAGATTAGAGTGGGCTAGCAGGAACCTTATGAAGTTCAGTGGAGATAAACGCATACATAGCCCTGGTGTGCAGCTCAAACTGGGTTCCACCTGACTGAAGAGCAGCTCTGTGGAGAAGGACCTGGGGGTCTTGATGGACAACAGGCTCAGCTGGGATGCTGGGATGCGTCAAGAAGGGCATCATCAGCAGAGATAAAGAAGTCATTATCCCACTCAGTTTTGGTCCATGCTATATAAAAAAGATGCAGACAAGCTGGAGAGGGTCCAGAGAAGGGCCACTAAGATGATTAGAGGACTAGAAAACCTTCCATACAAAGTAAGGCAAAGAGAGCTGGGTTTGTTCAGCACTGAAAACAGAAAGGGAGACCTTATTACCATGTACCAGTACATGAAAGGTGTCTACCAAGGGGATGGAGGCTCTCTTTTTACAAGGATTCACATGGAAAAGACAAGGGGTAATGGTTATAAATTGCTCCTGGGGATGTTCCAGTTGGATTCCAGTGCCTCATCACCCTCACAGGAAAACATTTCTTCGTAGTATCTCATCTGAATCTCCCCTCTTTCAGCTCAAAACCGTTCCCCCTTGTCCTATCCCCACAGTCCATGATCAAGAGCATTACTGCTGTGTTTCTTATTTTGTAAATATATTTGTATTTGCTTGCATAGGGATAGATCAATCTATATATACATATATGCACATATATATACACTCCTATACTTGTTATTGTAAAAGGAACTTCTCAAGGTAATGCAATTAAAATTATTATGAAGGCTATAATAGGAGAAGTTATGTAGGAGGATACAATTACACTATAAAATAAATAAGGATTACTGACAATTGCAAGAGGAACTGCAGGTAAAAATTGCATTGGAAAGACTTTAAATACACTAAAGTGTTATGCTTAGTAATTAGTCCACATTTAGTGAGGTATTTTAAAAAGTAACTTTGAACAATGTTATTTGTTCATTTGAAGAGATTTTTTGACTGTGTTTTTTTTGTAAGAAAATACATTTTGTTGCAGAACTGTAGCTCGAGTCGGATTTTCTTGGATGTGCTTGGATGATTTTTTTTCTCTCTTCTTCCAACTTCATTGGGGTTTTGTGTGGCATCCTGCGTTTCTTCTATGAGAAACCTTTAACTGCTCGTCCCAGGTTGTGCTTTTATTGTTTCACTTCTTTTCAGTGGAATGTTACTTTGCTGAACCTGCATATAATTATTCCTATGTGTAATTTTAATAGGCATTGACATCAGAACAAATCCCTTGGTCTGTAGAGGTGCTGTGAAGCACATGCAAGTCAATGACAATATTTTTATCAACTTCAGCTTCTAGATCAAGTCCAGAAGTTACATGTTCTTCACAAGTGACTTGCATATACCTATTGACTTGTGCACATAATAGTATTAGCTAATAGATAGGTAATGTCTGAAGTTGTTGCACGGCAGATTTTTAAGGAGGTCTTAAGAAAATCTAGTAGATTTTGACATCATCTGGATAGCTGAGAATATCTAGAAATCACAGGATGCTCAATCTTAAGTATTTTAAATTTGTTTTCCTTAACACACTCCTTCTTATATGTTTTCTATGTGGCATTCTTGTTTTATCTTGTTATTTTTTCTTCTCTTCTCCTTTGCATGGTCTTTACCTGCTACTGTTTTTGCAGTTGAGTGGGCTGCTCTATAGTTTTAATTTCCCGAAGTGTTCACTAGTCTTTGTAGAGGTCTTCATATGAAGGTCCTAGCTTGCTCCTCTTGCTTTGCTGTCCAGGTGCTAAATACAAATTAGTGCCTGTTCCAGAGGTACTTATGTAGTTGTGTGCTCTGTGTCACTGCTCAAGGAGAGCATGCAAACAGCTGTAGTATTTGGCAGAAGTCTAACTAGGAAATATTTTCATTTAATTTTGGGGTTTATCGGCACTTTGACATAGCACACTAATTTCAATAAAACTTTATTTCTCTTACTTCCTTCCTGTCAAAAACACCAGAGCCTGCTGCCAATAATTGTTAGGATAGACTTGTGTGATTCAGAAGAAAATTTCTAACAGGTAGAAAAATGGAGGGCAAAGAGCAAGCAGGCAGCTTGAAGCAGTGGTGGTGACACTGTTAGGTCTTTGGAATTTAGTGGCCAAGCATACGTTAAACGTTCCTGATGCCTCAGAAATTAATCTGGGCACATAACTGTTAAGTCTCCAGGGCTCATGCAACATTACTGTATTTTCAAATATGGTATTAAGGCATATGCAAATGGTCTTAGTCTTTCCCTGTTTTGATAATGTGAAAAAGCTTATACTTGTTTTTTAGAGTGCCTGAGGGATTACCTTCCAGATGGTCAGAGATTTCTGCCATGAAAGGGGGCATTCTGCCTTCACAACACATTTATATAACTGATGGCTAAAAGATCATAAAGCAATCCCTATCTGCATCTCCCAGCATTCCCAGTAGGAGAAGCTTTCCTAGGATGGTTGGGGTTGGAAGGGACTTCAAAGCCTGTCCACTGCCATGGGCAGGGACTCCTCCCACTGGATCAGGTCGCTCAAAGCCCCATCCAGCCTGGCCCCAGGGATGGTGCATCCATGACTTCTCTGGGCAACCTGTGCCAGTGCCTCACTGCCACAGGAGAACATTTCTTCCTAATATCTAATCTCAGTCCTCTCTTTTTCTTAAGACAAGTGTTTGGAGGACCAGAGCTCTTGTCATCCAGCTATTAAATTTATTACTTAAAGAGAAATCCTTGAAGCCTTGTTGTTAATTTTGGTAAGCTGCATGATGGTCTGGAAGACTGTAAGATATTTCCCTGCACTCCTTGTTTCTTAAGGCTCTATTTCCCTCAGAGAAGTTATGTTTCATAGTGAGCATACTAAGGGCCTGAGTTCGTTAGCAAAAAAAAGTGAAATGTGAGTTGTGAGGGAAGAGCTTAACTCTAAAAAAACATTGCATTATTTCTAGGCATCTCTTTAATATCCAGTTAGCTGTGTGAATAGACTCACGTGAAGTTCTCACAATGGGTGAGCAAGGAAGTCGCAATTTCAGCAATGGATGGAAAGAAAACGACTGGTGATTACAAAAGGCGATTCTGATTGCATTAAGAAGTGGATTTACAGATGGCTTTCTGAACGCTGTTTAATATTAGTTTACAAAATGAAATTGTTTTATGTGCTTGGTCAAGGGTATCAGAAATCTATAGAAACTGTGGGATACAATAACAGGTGCTAAGTACGTCTACCAAAGTGGGCAAGCTGCTGCTAAGATTATTGTATGAAATTTGTAGGACAGAGAATATTATCTGTGTGGTAAGATTGATCTTTCAGGAAAAGAAAGTAATTTTATAAACGAAGAGTGTACTGCAAAATGGGATTTATTCAGCATTTTTGCAGGCAGGAGACCATGATTGCATGAAAGGTTGCTGTTGGTAAACACTAGGAGAACTAAACAGAAAGTAATGAAACACAATAAAGTGTTTTGCCTCTCCTGAAATGGAAAAAGAAAAACAGAGGAAAATGGGATACAAAGGGAACTGGAGGCATAGCTGTCCATGGGTTGCATATGTTGTAGTGTCTTTTGAATCCTAGCAAACTTAATTCACTTGGCTCCAGTTACTATTTAGAGGTTCCTGGGGCCACCAGGGATTAGAGTGGCAACTCTGGATATTCAGCTTTCACAGAGTGGTGACAGCCCCTCTCTGTTGTGCCAGCTACTGTTAAAAAGACCAGACTAAATTGGCCACAACTTTGCATAACATTAATAACAAACTAAAAAGCGTGAAGCCCCCTTAGTCATCTGCCTAGAGGTTGAATCTGACTTGGATGTGAAGACAGGCAGGATTTCTCTTTTACAAAATGAATTGGAAGTTCCCACTGTGTGTATACGTGTACAGGCATGTTCGTATTTTGTAGTACAACACCAGAATTTATCATCACTGAGAGCAGTATATTCTCATAGTCTAAATGGAACAAACACATTTTCATTGCAAACGGAAATTACTAGGTTTATTTATAATCAAACTATATTTATGCTTCTTCTGGATGCAGGAATCGTTCAGATCATTGGAGTCCAAAAAATATAAACTGAAACCACCAGTATTGTTTACAGAATTCCCCTTTTGCTTTGTACATACTGTAGAGAATTATTGACAGCACAGTATTACCTAAATAGTGTTCTGGTGACTGGCAGGAAAGAGGATTTGGAAGTAAACTTGGAGAGGGAGATTTATCTCCCTCCCACCCCTGGCGAGTGTTCAGGCAGGAATTGCTCAATCCAATAGTTCCCAAGAGGAGGCAAGACCAAAGTGGAGGCTAGGATTTCCTTTCCTGTGGGGAATTGAAGAGTAAATGTTGAGTACTGGTGATCTTCAGGGTTGTTTTAGCAGAAGTTATGCGCTTTTAGCATAAGTAATGTGAATTATGTGATTGCTATTTCGAGTTTCTGTTCCTACTGGTTAAAAAAAATTTGTTGCTAAAGTCTAGCTGACGTAGGAATATGTTCCAGTACTAAAGGAACGGTTGATCAGCAATGGGAACAATTAACAGAGTTGCACTTTCCTCCTGCCTCCTGTTGCTGATTTTTACTTTTATTTCTGTGTAATTGTTATGTAAAAAATAATTTTAAAAAATCAGTTCTGTGGGTACCAGATGTGGAGGAAAAGACTGAACTGTACATATTGGTATGTTTTTGGACACTGATTGAAGGATAAGGAAAAACGCTGCTAGTTTCAGACTAGTATTCAGCAGATCATAATATTTAAATTAATGCCACATTTTCACTGATTATGTTTCTTATCTTAGTATTTTAAAAATGTTTATTAGATTATTGGTATTTGAGTGATGAATAATAAACCACAGACGTTTGGATTCATACGGTGTCAGAAGGTGTGTGGAAGGGCACTTTGTGGACGTGGACTGCCTCTTGTACTTATTCTGCGAAGAGTTATATTGACATTTAACATCAGGAATCCAGATATCCGCATCACAGGAACCATTACTTAAAGTGGTTTTGCTGGCCTGGGACATTGCATGTTCTTAAGCAAAGCTGGGCTCGTTTATTGCTTAGAAAAGCCACGTCTATTAGGACAAGCCACTAGAACGTGTATTTTGCACTACGCATTCCATACCGTAGCCGGTCCCAGGTAGTTCTTTGGTCTAATTTTTATTCTGCTGGCATAGCTGAGCCACGCTGGGATGGACAGTGACTGCAGGGAGAGAGCAGATGGTCTTGCTGCTCCTCACCGAGGCTCCGCATCACGGAGAGGCACAGTTAATCTGTGGCTGGGCCGTGCTAGCCAGAGTGGCTGAAGGCGTCGTGCTGCACCACGTGGCTTGTTTTTCTGTGTGCGCAGACCCCATCTGGGCTCCTAGAAGGACAGGAGGGCTGGGGCTGCTTGGTGCCAATATGTTTTCCCCATGGCTGCTTTCCTGGAATTGCGGTCCAGGGTGACGGTTGTGTTGGCAGAGGCTTTTCTAAACTAGGGACGGATCTGGCTTGCAGTTCATGCATCTGAATTTCCTCCTGAGCAGCACGGTGCTCTGAAGGGTTGGAATCGTTACATTTTCTGTGCTATCAGGAAGATTACTTATGTGTGAACTGTGTGAAAGAAGCCGATAAAGAGTACGTTTTTCCTATAGTTGCACTGTAGCCATTTAAATTGGACAGGTGGAATAGAGCCTATAATATTGTAATTGTATTAAATAGTTCAAATGAGGTAAAAATTGGAAAGGGTTACTTGTATTCCTGGATGATTTCTGGTCCTGTGCTACCTGCAAGTGAGATGTTGCCATAGGCATGTATCAGTTGCTCTAAAATTTCAGTCATATTTTCCTGTTTGAAATAGCAGGACAAAAGTTATATCTCTACTTATTTAGCAATTTATGACTCATTTTAGTTTGTGAGAATATAATGAAACTATACTTACTGTAAGGTTTATCTCAATTTAGCTGTAACATAATACTTAAGCTTCATAGTTCCCCACTGACTAGGGTTTTCTTTTTTTTTTCTATTGGTTACTTAAGAGTCTGAACCATGACTTCCCGCTAGAATAAAATGGGAATGAAGACTGCTTGCTGTAGGTCTAAATTTTATCTGGGGAATTGGAGCAGAACAGTCACTAAGTGAAACTGCTGTAAATCTCAGCCCTAGAGGACGTAACCTCTGTTTCTTCCTTCACTGTCAAATAGAGTGCCCTAGTTCATTTTTCCTTTGTATATATTTCCATCTGATACAGTTTTTAGTAATAGGTACTTTATTACAAAGACTTCTGTCTTACTAGATGATTAGGGGCTTTTGCAGATGTCTTCATAAAAATATACGGTGTGTCTGTAAAATGGATAAATCTGCACTCTGCTGTAATGTTTTAAAAATGGAAACTGTGTATACACACAGAAAAATGTGATTAGGTGGAAAATTGTCCTTAAGCCAGGATATTTCTACATGGTTTGTGAGTCTAATGGTACTATTGAAAAATATTAGACTGCGTATTAGTCTATGGGTTTATAAAGTAATTTGGGAAGGACAAGAGAAAGTATCGTGCTAGCTGTGACAGGAAGAATTTTCACGCCAAAGATCCAGAAATGGTTTACGTTCATGGTCACTCTAAATTTATAGTAATAATTGTTGTGTTTTAAGTGGTGTGTGTTTGTCTCTTCCATTACTGATGAACAAACATCGAAGAAGCACATGAAAACAGCTTTCCTGGGTGCCATTCTTGGGGATGCTTCCAGCAGCTCTAGTGCCTGTGGAAAGGTTATGGAAAGGGATGTGCTTCCAGTTTGGTGATGGCATGTGGAAAAGAAAATGCACTGGTGGTGTACGTATTCTGCATGCAGAGGGCTTCCATTACTGGTCACAAAATTCTTATTATATTGCACTATCAGGTTTTTTTATGCAAACGTAATTTTTCTTTAACACCATGAGAGAGTATACATGAGTCATTTGGTAATCATGTGCCAAATTATGACTGTTCTTAAATTCGCCTAATACTAAATACAAAGCATTTAAAATTACAGTGCAGTTCTTAAAAGATTATCATTATCACTGTATTGAATTTTGTGTACACATATTTGAGTTTTATGGCTAGTAACAATAGATGCAAGAGGTGCCTTAAAATAATAGTGATTAGTAGTATGACATGGAATTTGTTTGATGGTACATCACCCAAGAGGTACTTAGTTGAATGTTTAGATATCTTAGATAATTGTTTCTTACTGCTTTCTACCTGTTTCTTTTCTCTGGATGTAAAATTAAGTCCTTTACAATACACATTGAGAGTGGAAAAGAAGGGGGAGAGGAGGGACAAGCTCATTTTACATTTTAGTGATTATTTTACCGTGGAACAGACTGGATTGCTATGTGACTGTTGCCCTATATCTGGCCATGAGCATAAGAGAAAGCTGTCGAAACTATGGCTGATATAGATATCATTAGAAAGGAAATCCCACCTAGTGAGGAAATCCCACCATCTTTTAATGTGCCAAATGAATATGCAACCTACACATGGTAACCAACTGAAGGCTCAGTAAAGCTAGTGTAATATAAATTGGAACAGGGGATAATTAATGTATTAATGCATTTTGTGCCTACTGTGCTCATCTGGTAATCAGATTATTTTGCTAAATGTAATCAGAGTTGTACAAAAGAATAATTATATAATAAAGCTGACTTCAGAAGAAATTTGAAAAGAAATAGCTGAAATGAAGTGAAGCAAATTGTAGATTATTTATTCTCACTGGTAATTGTCCTTGTAAAATAAAAGGGTAATTTTTAGGTATGCTTCTTTTCAAACTGAATTGAAAAAAAAGTTAATAGGGGAGGAGGGAATCGGGAAGTCAATATAACCAGAAGTAACAGCATGTTAGTTGTCTACTCCAGTCAAAAAACCCCATGTGTGTCTAGTTATAAAACCTGATATTAAGGATATTAACTTCTATATCTATAATGTGTGACAGAAAGGTGAATTATTGTTGAGGCAAATGGATATTGAACACAACCCATCCCCAAACAAATTAATGTGGGATCATTTTTGGGGTTGAATTCTATGAAGCAGTGATTTCTCTTTTGAAATAGTCAGCACTCTTTTCTTTCTATTTTTCGCTCATATCATTGCTTAAGCGGGCAACAGTGTTAAAGGTGAATTAATTTTGTCAGGGGTTGTTTCAATAATCTACTGAACTGGACGAAACTGTCTTCATCACAGCCCTGCCTCTGTCCATTCCAGAGGAAAGTTAGGGTCTGGATTCAGGTAACTTTTTTCGAGTAACACTTTAGTTCAGGAATGGTAGTTTTGGATCTTATTTAATGAGTGAGATAGTTAATCTGTTTGTTGCTAATAGCTTGTTGTGGATTTATGTTTTTAGTCTGGAGTCCTGTATGTTGGATGAACACTGAGTAATTGTTTCATTGACTTGATCCGACCAAAGCCCTGCATTTGAGTTACTTTTCATGACTAAGGTGGTCAGTAGTCATGAGAGGTGTTTCCTCCCTGGAGCAGAAAACGATGTGATTGTTGTGTAGAAAACACCAAGAGAGCATCTCCTTCGCATTAATTCAAGGAAAAGAAAAACTTGAACAAAGCCACATTGAAGAATTTAGCCCTAAACTTGCATATTCTTGGAAAAATAGATTTGAGAGGAGAATCTAAGTGAGGAATGTTTGTAAATGGCTCAAGTGTTTGTACATGCTTCATCTGTTTGTTGGCATATGCAGATTGTTTCCCCATAGACCAGGTTGATAACAGACTAGGTACTCATCTTAAGACATATTTTATTAAAGTGACAGCAGGTATTTTTTTCTGCGACAGGAAGATTTGAGCGGATTTTAATCTGTAGTGATAGTGTAAATTTAAGTACATTTAGAGGTTGCAGAAAATTATTCAGTTCTTATTTTGTTTAGTTGTGTCCTGCTTACTCTACATGAAATGATAGTTGTTAATTTTCTTTCTCAAAAAGTTGCTATACGAGGTCTTTTGTTCCTTAAGTGTTACCGATTATAAAAATTGCTTTATCTTCTGCTTACTGGTGCATTAATTAGTATATTTTGCCCAAATAATGTTCAGACTAAAACAAAGAAGAAAAAAACAACAAACCAAACCCCCACTCCAATTGCTAGAATTTAGCAAACATTATAATTTTTCCAGTTACTACTGTGAAATAGCAGGATTCTCATCTGGTACAGTATGCAGCACCTTAGTCTAGGAACTATTGTTATAGAGCAGATAAGATTAAAAAAAGTCATTGGGTTTGATGAAAACCTGCATGAACAGTGGGGGGAAAAAAGCCAAAGTTTCCATAGCAACCACCAGTGCTTTAGACAGAAGAGAGGAGAAATGTAACGGAAAATATGAGGGCCATTTCATAAAGCATTAAAAAATAACAATGAAATTTTAAGGCAAATATGATTAATACTCAGCTTTTATCCCTGATAAGCAGTTGATTGGCTTTAAAATAAAATAGGAGTACTGGTATTACTACAGAAGTTTTAGTGCTGGAATCCATTAGACACTATTTAGAAGATACTTTTGTGAATTTGGAAAAATTGGTGAAAGTTTTATGAATATTTTTTTTTTTTTGCTTGTTTTCTTCTCTGCAGATGGTTTTCTGAGTTACTGCAGCCTTAACTGGTGTGGCACAATAGGTTCTGAAAATGCCTTTCATGATCTAAACAGGGCTAAAAGTCTTCCTAATAAAAGTGGTCCCATGGTAGGAATACTATGAATTCTTCATGGGATGGTACATCTGCTCAGCTGACTGCGTGGTACTTCTGCCAGTACGGGGGTGGCAAAGGCAACTTTAAAATTCTTGGGTGTCAAAATATCAAGAAAGAGCAATGTTGATAAGTTTAGGGGTGAGTGTTGCTCATATATAACAGATTTATGTAAAATAACGTGTGCCGGCAGTTGCCTTTGCCTTTGTGTCTGAACCTGCGTTTGGATACCAGCACTTCATTTATAGGCTGAGCTTTGATTATTTTTGTCTTTTTGAACAGAGTCAGCAGTCTGCAGTGGTTTGATACCGAGTATGAAGTCTGGTGTTGTGCCTACGTATTAATCCACAGTTGTACAGAATTAGATATTTATGTGGGTGAACATCAGACGTACCTGGGATAAGATTGCAGCCAATGTTTCTTTTGTACTTACTATGCAGCTATTAAGTCTTAAATTTGCTCTTAGTCCTCATAGAGCAAAATGGCTCATGTCAAAACCCTAAGCAAATACAAAAACTGTAAAAATGAAAAATGCACTTTAATGTTTTGTCCTGGAAGAGTGCTTTGAGTGTTGAAACAATCTAAGAGTTTGAATATAAAAAGGGAAACAACACACTTAGCCTTTCTTTAATACACAGCCTGACTCACTTCTTACCTTCTTCTCAAAGGGCTGTGTTGGTATTTGCTTGGTTGTGGCACAGCTATCTTCTGATATTGTTAAAACAGGATTCTGTCGCATAGCAGTAAATAGCACCTAACTGCCATAGCCTGGGGCTTTGCATACATGGCAGAGCAGTTGTTACAGTGCCTGTTTCATAATTTCTGAAAAAAAACCCAATTTTTGGTTATTTTATAAACCACTGTGAAATGCAAATGTTTTCCTCTCTTCTCTCATATGGAACTTTAAAGAAGGAGGAAAAGTTTTGCTTTATTCCCCTAAAGTCTCCCTGAGAATCCACATAAACCACTTGTGATGAGTTCCTTATTGAAAAGTGGGCACAGTATTTTTTCTATGAGTTACAAATAAATATGTCTCTACATTAAAGTGAGAACTGGTACTGATTGAGCTAAAATAATGAAGTAATGAATGTTGCAAAGGAAGGTGATGTGAATTCCAGTAAATACTTCAGGTCCTGACTCTGAAAAAAGAGTCAGGAGATCTAGAAACACCTTGACACTGGTCAATTATTTATTTAATTTTACCATCTATAAAAACATTGTATAGTGTCTCAGGAAAGCTGGGGAGGGGCTCCTTATGAGGGAGTGGAGGAACAGGATGAGGGGGAACGGTTTTAAGCTGAAAGAGAGAAGATTTAGATTAGATGTTAGGAAGAAATGTTTTCCTGTGAGGGTGGTGAGGCCCTGGCTCAGGTTGCCCAGAGAAGTGGCTGCTCCATCCCTAGAGGTGTTCAAGGCCAGGTTGGATGGGGTTTTGAGCAACCTGATCCAGTGTGAGGTGTCCCTGCCCATGGCGGGGGGGTTGGATCTGGATGGGCTTTGAGGTCCTTTCCAACCCAACCCATTCCATGATCCTATGCTCAGATTAAATGCAACAGATTTCTTACTACAGGATATAAATGTATCTTTGGGAAGAAAAATACAAGAAAAATGCAATCTACATCAGGTCACCTATGCCATTCAGGACTTGTATTTAAATATTTAAGGAATTCTTATCTGTATCATGTTGGGGGTTCACCTGAAGGACTTTCTCAGTGAGGCTGGATTTGATTTAGTGAAGTTATGTGTTGGGGCTGTGCTTTATAAAGCAACCAACGTAGAAGCACACGCTGAAGTGGAGCAACCAGGGACCTTTATAACAAAAGCAGAGCAGGTGCTCGCTCCTGCTGCAGTTGGACTGCGACACGGGTGGTTGCTGCTCCCTGATGAGCCCTCTTTCCTGCAGCCAGAGCCCGTTGCCTCTGCCAGAGGTTTGTTCCAAAAGCTTTATAGTAATTTTCCAAATCTCAGCGTGCAGTCGGACTACTGAGATTATGCATGATACACCCTGAAGAGGTACTAGTGACGTGTATTTCAGGTTAGAAACGCATAAACGTTACTATCTGAAGTAGTTTTCTCCATCTCTAAGTTCCTGCTGAACTTGGTTAGCACAAGCAAGACAGAAATTGTTTTCTTGTATTTTTTTAATGCCAGATTTTTATAGGTGTGTGGAAACTTGGAAGTGTAGTGCTGTTAGTCGGTCATGCAGGCTTGAAATATTAAGCGTATTGTGAGAAAACGTGATCTGTTAGTAATGTCACAGGCTAGGAACACGACTGAACTCTGGCTGTTGTGGTACATTAAACCCCACTAGGTGGTGCAAGCAAATAAATCACCTAACCCAATACTCTCCAGATAAGAACATGTGGGGGAAAGGTTTCTTTAACTAAATTAAAATACAGTCTTTTTTTTTTTTTTTATTTCTGATTATGTTCAATAGTTGTTGAACTTTGATGTTTAACTCTATCTTAAGCTGCTTTTTCTGCATATGAGAAAAAAGGTGCAGTTTTTTGCTTAGACTTGCATATCTGCCTTTCTCCTAGCAGGCTGGTGTCAGGATGCTGAGCTCATAGCTGGGGTGGTGACTTACAGAGGAGGTAGCAGAGGACTTCCACTGTGTTTCGCTGTACTACGAGAAGTGGCTGCTGTGGAATAATACCCTTCCTAGGGGCTTACTGAGGCATTTTCAGACTTATCTTCTGCTTGGAGTATTCTCTCTCAGCATCTCCCTTGTTGTGGTTTATCCTCTGCCAGTTTCATTTGGGATTTGCTTACCTTTGCAGCTGTGTTGTGTACATACAATTAAAAATATTTATTTATGAAAAAAACAGATTTCAAACAGTGTGTTAGAATAGTGTACTATCAGTTTATTGTCCTGACAGAAGTTGAGTGAGTAAGTTTACGGTAGAAAATAATCTGGAAATATAACATATGCAGTTGGTCTGTAAGGTTTGTCCAATAGATCAGTGGTTCTATTATGTTTTGTTTAAAAAAACAGACCAGAAAACCACAAAACAAAACCTCAAACCTGGAAACACTCCTTCCTTGTAGTCCTGGAGGTGATAATATAGCATCATGAGGCTGTGTTGCACTGCCTATACCATTGTCTTGAATTCAGACTATATAATATCTCAATAGCTAATTTTCTTACTGAATTTTCTTTTCCTCTGCCCCCCACATTGAGGAGAACTCTTTCACAATGATCATTTACTAAAGATGCTTTGGTCAACATCTTTTATAGCTATAAGATCAGTAGGAAAAGTATTTGAATAACAACCCCCTCACCCCACCCCGATTCTTGACATAAGCAGAAATTCCTGGACCTTTCCACTTATGGAGAGCCATCAGCACTGTCATTTTTTTGTTATAAATCAAATTTTACCAGAGGTTATATGGCTTCCCCGTGGACCCCAGTCTGCCAGCTCTTCTGAGAAGGCAGTTCTGCCCTGATACCGAGGAGACCCCTGCCAGTGCTAAAGGGCAAGTTCTGCAGTGAAAATACTGCTGGCTGCTTAGCAGTCAGCTTGAGGTACCAGGTGTTCATGCTATTGCTGCTCCCCACTGTATCTGGCTGTCAGGCCTTTCTCTCTCAATGAGTACAGTGCACCAGTAAATACTGCGTTATCGTGTTTCAGGCCAGGGCTCTGTAATAAGGCAATAACTGCAGTCACTAAGCAGCAGCTCTCTAGTGAAAGTTCAGTACTTTACAGTGCAGTATATTTACTGAAATGGAAATTTTTCATTTCAAAGTGACTTACATATTCATCAGTGGAGATGAGTGTGTTTGCCGCATTCATCTTAGTCTTGAAAAATGCAGCAGAATCAGGTTTGTGGGTTGTGGAGTATTTTTTTGTTTGTTTTGGTGGCTTTTTAGGAATTAAGGAATGGAGACATTATGAAGATATCTATGAAGTCTCAGCCATAAATAGTCAACTCTGGATTTTGCAGTAGGATTCTATTAGAATGTATAGGCTTTATAAGGTAGGCAGAGAAAAATTCCAACAGAGTTAGACTGAAAATGCAGTAAGGAAATATCTTGTTTCCTGGCTTCACTGGGACCAGTGCACTCGATTGCCATGATGCCCTTTTGGTTATCATTAACTCCAAAACCAGAGTAGAATTACATGATGATGCAAGTAGAAGGACTTCATAAAGTGTATATTAAAATATGTTGATATTCCTGCTGCAAAAAAAAAAAAAGGGTGTCACTTGTTTTGGTTACTTGCAATAGTGTGTGGGAACCTCACTCACAAATGAAGATCCACTGTGAGCAAGAAAGGGACACACCTGCCGCCGTGGTGCTTGCATTCAAAGCACTCAAACAATATTGGTTATATGTTGAGTATTCCTGAAAGCATGAAAGAAAACAGATAATGTAGAAATGAAGTTTATTTTTCAGAAAACATTTAAAATATGAAGTTAAAAGGTGCAGGACAATTTAAACTTCACTAGACTTCATACTTGATAATATGTAGCATGCAGAATTTTGCAGAAAGAAAGATTTGGTCCATTGCATGTCTTTGTGCTTCCCTTGCTTTGGGTATTTTTCTTGAGCACACAACTGTGCAAATGGAGTTGTTGCATTATGCCTGTAACTATTAGTTATTCCATATGCAAGTGGCGAAAGAGAAATCTAGCCTTGTTATCTCCACTAAATGATCCAAGAAGCTTCTAATTTTTGCCTTAGTTTAAGATGCCTTTTATGCATACATGTATACACACACACGTTTGTATATAGGATTGTGAAGGACCTTAGCAGCTTTGTTCTTTTACACGTAGAGTATTGAGCACCTGAAGTTCTAAAAGCTGAGTGACAGATCAGCATTGTGATGTTTTCTGCTTTACACAGTCTCTTGCTGGTAGTATCTGCTGATAATGTACACTTAACATTCAGATTGACTGATACAATGTCCTGCTGATTGTAAACATTTGCAGGAAATGACTTTTAAATAATGGAAGAACCTACCACTGGAGTGAGATAAGGACAGAGATTAGGTTAATAATACCAGCACTTCAGTCTTAGTTAAAATTGTGAATAATTTTTATGTAAAACCTTAGATGTGTTTAAAAAAAATAGCATGAATGATCCTCTGACAAAAAAGCAAAGCGGATAATTTTTTCCTGTGTTTTGTTTTTGTTTTGGAAGGTAAAACCAGATCAACTCATTTAATGTAGATAGTCTTAGAAAGTCAGTCAGCCTAAGTTTGGGCATGTTCTAACCAAATGAGGAGGGTTTGCTTTCAAAAGTTAAAGTCCCTTTTTCAGAAATGACTGTTTAATATTAGTCTTTATGAGGCATTTTTGTTAGCATAATAATTCTACGAACTCATAAATTATTTTTAATGTGGGCAAGGTCCAACCCATATAGGAGTGCTTGAAAAATGTACTTAATTTTTCGGAACTCAACATTTCATTGAAGTAGCTTTTGATTTATTACATTATAAAGAACATCTTTGATGATTGCTTAAACACTGCTTAGCATTTAGCACGTTGAAGATTAAGATGTTGCAGAATTCATATCAGCATTGGTATGGAAATAGGCTGAAATTTCTGAAACAAAGCTTTTTCTTTTTAAATGGCTTTATCTCTTTAGTCTTGCAGTAAGACAAATAAAACACTTCAGAGAATTTAAGGTAACTGAGAAAGATAGATAGGGAGGGACATGCCTGTAGCCCTCAGCACTGCTTCTATTCCTGCTTTAGCCTTATCCCTCGGAGACTGCATAGAGAAAGGGAGCTGATAGCTTGTGGCGTGCTCAGAGCTACTGCATCTGTCCCTTCCCAGCAAGAAGAGGTTGAGGTAATCAGAAATCTGGAGTTGGCAGGTATCTGAGATGTGGATTACCTGTCAGGTATTTGGATTAGAAATCACCTGCCATTTGACTTTGTAAACAGGGATAGCTTGAAAATCTAGGTGTATGTCTTGTATGAGTGTAGTGGGCAGATGCTGGAACTGATACAGCATTGAACGGAGTGGAAAGAAGCCGGAATTGATACAGCATTGAACTGAGTGGAAAGAAATGGTGTCTCTCTCTTTATCCCACAGACCTCAGACCTAGTGTCTTGCCTGGATAGGCAGAGGAATTCCCAAGTTTGTGTGCCTGCTGGGAACTTGGCAAGTGATGTGACAGGGACTCGACCCGGGAAAAGTATGACTTGCTGCCACTGCTTCAGTTCCTGGGAGCAAACCACTAAAAGTGTTTGGGTTTAAAGACTGTAAAGTGTGTACAGTCACTGAACTTCATGTAGGGCACTGTGGTTAATGTGCAGTGGTCTGTAGTGGGCAGGAGATGAGTCCTTTCTTGTTTCTGATACTACAAAATAAGTGAGGACCGAAAGGCAGACCGTAAAATAGCAATAGGGGAGAAAAAAGAGTGACTGCTTTACAGCATCAAACAGTAACGGAGTCATTGCAGGCTCAGTAACCTGCAGTACCTTGGCCTCAGAGAATATAATACAGCTAAGTGTTTCTATATGAAACAAACAAAACCAGAATCCAAACAAAAAAATGCACGAGTCATAAATAAATATCAAAAAATCATGATCTAGAAGATAAAACTGATAAAAAGCTTGAGAGCTACGTGCATTCTGAGTGACATTCAGTGAAGAAAAGCCCTCCTAATGTGCTTACTGAAATACTGTTACATAGGTGAATGTGTTGGCAGGAGATCTGAAGAATTTACTGCCAGCTGATTGGAATGCTACTCATTTCTGTCTGCCACGGCCACTCTTAGGGCACTCAAAGTTGGCTACAGAGAGGGACAGTACAGGTGAGAGAAGGGAAAGCAGTTATTGAAGTTTTATGGTATCACATTTTGCAGTCCTGGGTCAATCTGTTGTCTGCTTTACATAAATATGTTACTGATCATGTTGTATCCAAAAGGGTTGAATGCAACATCTAGTGTTCGGGGGAGACTTGCTTGCGCAGTAAACCATCTCTCAAAAGCCCTGAACTGTAATTTTTTATGATTAATTTTCCAAGTGCCCAGTGCATGTTTCTTTGGTACCAATATGTCATTGGGACCTCTTTTATACACCTGCAGAAACAAGTTCAGTTGGTGTATTTTCTTGTTATTTTATACCAGTTGGGGCTGGAAGCTGACAGGTTGATTAGCAACCCCCTTCTAAAGGATCTGGAGGTGGTGGTGGTGGACACCAGGTTGAATATCAACCCACAAAGTGCTGACAAGCTGCCACTGAGCTGCACAAGGAGGAATATCATTAGCAGATTGAGTAATACATAGAATCATTAATTTTGGAAAGATCTAAGATAGTCCAGTCCAACTGTCAGCGCAGCACCACTGTGCCTATTAGGCCATGTCCCAAAGTGCCACATCTCCACGCTTTTTTAACATCTCCAGAGATGGAGACTCCACCACTTCCCTGGGCAGCTTGTTCCAGTGCTTCACCACTCTTTCAGTAAAGATATTTTCCTAATATCCTGACCTGGTGTTGGGAGGTTGAACCAGGTGATTTCTGAAAGTCTCATAGAAACAACATTTCTGCATTCATGTGTAGTTATCTACATGGATAAATGGGAGTGAAAGTGCAAAAAAGTAAAGTGGGAGGTTTGAAATGGAGGAGGTAAGGCAGAAGATCTGAGGATGGTGTTGGGCAGAGAGCAGACGTTGCCACTGCTACTTTGACAGATTCTTGTAGTGAGCTAAGCAGTCTCATGAGAAATTATAGCTGGATGGTACATTACATGACTCATGAACTGAAAAAAATAGAAATATGTACCGTAGGTGTAGAAATATTAGGACTTAAAATGTGTGTATTACAGGGTTTTTAGAAGGTATTAGTTGAAAAATGGAACATAATAAACAAATGCAGGTACATTGTTTAATTCGAATGTATGCAGGAAGGAACAGTGTTATTACAATATGAACTTCATTATAAAGACTAATCTTGGCCACTAAATAACGGAATTACTCTTCTGGCACATTCGCATGTTAATTCTTTGTTTTAAAAACATCTTCCTGCTGATTTTCTGACTTCCCGTGCAGTGGCAGGTGGTGTTGAATTGGTCTGTGTAAAGATTAGGCACTGCTGATAAAATTTCATTTATGAAAAATGAAAAAGCTTGCTTTATCCAGCTGAAAGTATAATTCCAACATATACTGGTAGTAGTATTTAAACTGCACGCATGATGTGATGGCAGGGGAGGGTTTGGTCTTCCTTTTTTTCTTTGAAATTGCTTTGAAAATCTGTCACAGGTTTCCAAACTAGTCATAGAGTGATAATAACCTGTTTTTTTAACCACTTCTTTCAACATTTTCCCATGCAATTAGGAAGGACTGGGTCCAATGGGGAAATTTGCAGCCTCAGTTACTGGATTCAGCACATACGCGCTTCAAACCAGATTGAAAGTTTGCTCAGCTAGGTGGGCGATGTTTTTTTTCTGACTCCATTGGGACCATCAGTAGAAGCTTTTCTAATGTTACTGGACTTCTCTGTATAAACATTCTCTGAGTTTGGGAAATTTGGTGGAGACACTTGTTCTCCCTCCCCTCAAACCTCCTTGCCTGCTGTAAGAATGAATTAACATTAAGCAATGAGAATTAACATGAAGCAATGAGTACCTACTTTTAGCTGTGGACTCAAATGGTGATTTTCAGTGATAGAGGAGAGACTTAGCTGGTCTTTTTATCTCCAATTTTTGATTAGCGTTTTGTGCTTCACCAGCATCATCACATTGAAGTTATATTAATTCAAAAAAGATTTTCTAATTTACCTAAAATGTGGAATATTTGAGATAACAAAACGAAGCCCTGCAGGTCATGTGTTTTCCAGTAGCAGCAAAGTCAGTTCTGCTTATTTAAGCTATTATTCTTTTTAATTCCTTTCCTCTGTCTTGCCTAAGTATAAAAATAGGAGCAGGAAGAACAGAGAGTCCCTTCAGTGACTTAACACATTTTGACAAAAGTCAATGGCTAGAAAAGAGCAGAGTGACAATGTTGGTCAACTGTGTTAAAGCATGTTATAGACTTCTGTAACCTCTTTTTAGGGTCTTGGGATGATTAAGAATATGGGGCTTGACAAAGGTTAATCACCTGATATTCTTTAGATATGAAATTATATGTGGATCACAGAACGTTTGTTACAGTCTAGTTTTATCCAGTTTGTGAAGCAACAGATTATAACACAATGTGTCTGGCAGACTCTGGGAATGCCAGCAGACCTGTTTATGATCAAGTCCAACAGAAATCAGTGTGCATAGACAGACTTAAGGTATTTTTTAAACTCCAGGAATAAGTCTGTACAACAAGTTTGGGTCAAAATCTTTCACACTTATTTGAAAAGAAATGAACAGATTACAGAAAGAATTTTGCATTTCTAAACTCTAAGATGCTTTGCTGCTTTATTCAGGACTATCACTCTATAAAAGCCAGTGCAATGAAGTAAAATAATTTTTCTTCTCAATACAAGTCAGTAGCTTCCTTCTTCAGATAATTATAAATCTGTGTCTAGCATTGATTAAGCTTTTCATTGCATCGAAGATTTTTTCCTTCAATTTATTTTTTCCTTCATTTTCATATTGTATTGTTCATTTTTGTGCAATCTTCTTTTTACATCATCTTTGATATGTCACCTGCTGCATCAGGTTCTGCAAGCATTGTGGACCAAAGGATCTCGGTGTGCTTGGCTGTACTTGTGAAATGCCTGTGTATTTCCAGTGCAGACCTTGCTCCCTCCTCTCCTCATCTTTTGAGTATGCACTAATGACTTACCTGTTCAAAGAAATGACTTTCAGAGTCCGCAGCAATGAACTGCAAAAGATGCATATTAGCATTCTGGTAGGTAGTCCTGCAAGGTTGCCCAAGGTAAGCTGCCAGCTGTCCAGCCTAGCAAAGCTCGGTGCTGTCGTAGGGAGTGAAATTGTTTGCATTATTAGGTGTATCAGGTTTTTAGAGGGCGACATTCACACTCACCTGAGCAAAGGTTGTGGCAGCAAAGCATATACTGAATGCTTTCTTAAGTAGCCAAAAGACTTGTTTTGACCCTTTAACTGAAGAAACTAATGCCATGAAGGAGACATTGTGAGGAAGCTCCCTGGAATGATTGCTCTCTGGAGTGTTTGCTTCTCTTCTTTGTGACTCTTCGTGTGGTAAACATCCTTACAGGCAAATCTTGAGTTCCTTAAAAAGGTGAGAAAAGGATTGATTAGGACACTTCTGGGCAAAGAGCAGAGTTAAGCATGATCTCATCTTTTCAAGCACTGCCACTTTCCATGTACTTTAATGCTTCTGTTGTTTAAACATACCCTGTTTTTAAATATGTGTGGATGTAGGATTTAGCAGATAGATCAAGTACTTGGCACTAATCCAAGGTCTAATTCTTAATCTTCTGTAGAATGGATACGGTAGATAAATTTCTCAATGGCCAATTTTAAAAACTATTCACTCAAACCCGACATAGCCCATTTCAGTCTCTCTTTAATAGGAAACCTAATAACTTTTTCTGATGTGGTGCATAAAGCTCTGATATTTTGTTTTCTTTTTATTGCCTGATGCAAGCGTCTTCATGTATTTACAGTCAATAAAGCTATCAGTAGTATATACACGTTTAGATTAATAATTTCAACCTTTCAGTCTAGAGTGCTGTGTTATTTGTATCCTTTGGTCACACGTTGACTGATCAACTGTGGTGTTATTCTTTTTGAACCATTTCTAGAAGTGGGACAATCCGTTCCAGTGTTTTCATTCACACTGGTTAGAAGTCATCTGCCAAACAAACCTGGCAGCACTTTAGGAGCAGTGCAAGCCTTGTACATAGCCACCAAATAAACAAGGTAGTCCCCAAACCCCTTCTTCCATAGTAAATTTTTGTTCTGATATCCTCTTTAGCCTCTTCACGCTCTGACTTTGGTTTTGTGTAGTTTCCAAGAAAGGTGGTCATATATTAGGGCTTATCAACAAGAAAGGTCATCAAAGAAGTACAGTATTACTTATGCATGGGTCGTACGCATGGAGGAATAAGAACTGTCCAAGCCATCAAATCTAGAGCCTGTATAGGAGGGAAGAAATGTTAGCCTTAGTCCTACTACCTTCTATAATTAATGAACACTTATATTTGGCCAGAGAGCCAGGTTTTATGGCTTGTCCTTTTATCTAGACCTTTCTCTCTCTTGAATTGTCCTAACAGGCCATTTCTGCTATGAGCAAACCAGTTAGTGATCACATGCTGATCCTTTTTTCCTCCCATAGTTTTGTAATACTTGCATGAGAGATATTTTATCTCTGCCCTGAAGGCACTGCAGCTATTCTGTGTAGCAGACCGTAGGCTGGATTAGCACTTGTGGCAAAATGTGGCACCTTATGATGCTGGGGATTTATTTTTCTTTAGCCCACATTGACTCTCTCAGGATTTTTCCCGTAAGAGTGAGCATGCAAATATAAATAACAAATAAGATTTTTCACTAAATATCTTGACACATTCTACTGGATTTAGATTCACTTTCTGCAGTTTCTGTTTCATGCTTACTTTCCTTCATCTAAGAGCAGTCACAGTGGTGGTATAAAAATAACTTTTAAATTGAATTTTTCAAGTTCCTCCTCTTCTGCTATCTCGTACTGCTTCCCACTTCTCTTCTGATTTTATGTTGCTTTCTAGTCTTCCCCCTGAAAATCAAGATCTCCTTATGCTTTGCATTACCAGCTGTCAGGCGTGATGCCGTATATGCTGATATGCCACTGTGTTAGCTTTGGCACTGTCGGCAGCGCTCTGCTGTTGTGCTCAATAGAGACAGAAAGGACTGTTTCTTGCTGGAAATTCAATTCACGAAAAATGACTTCTGTTTTTGGAATAGAATTGTTTTGAGAGAGATTAGGCATACAAAGAAATGTGTATTACAACAAGTTAGCCCTTAATATAATAAAGGTTTAAGTATAAAATATAAATGAGCTGAAGAGTGAGGCTGAATTTTGTGAAATTACAGCCTCAAAGTAGTGATTTGAGCACAAGTTCCGTCAACTGTGTTGTGTTTGTTTGTTTGTTTCCTGCCATAGCTGGTTTTGAGCAAAAGGGAATGCCACCCCAGGCATCTGGAAATCATCTCTGGATGGAAAGAAGTGACCAGTTTACTTGTGTCCCTCTGTGAAGGGGAGAGGCAAGTGATGGATGTGATCTTTTTTCCTCCAACCTGCAAAACAAGAGGAAGGAGAACGTCTTTCTGTGTTGACTTTTTCTTCTTTCTGGTTGTGTCCTCTGTATCTCTTAAACTTTTTAGGAAAAGATCCCTTTTACAGGTAATTCTTCCAGTTTAGGAAACTCAATGTTAGTAGGCTGCTAAACATAGGGCTAGCATAAAAATGACGTAGCAGTTTTCCAGCAAGTTTCTTTCTCCTTGGTACTGACTGCCCTTTTGTGGCTTTTCCTTGATCTGCTTTCAAAACCAACCAAGTAAACCAATGCAATTTTCTTAAAGACAGAATATGAGGCTACTTCTGTACCTGTAAATTAGACAGGCTCATGATTTGCAATCATGTATGATGTTTAATTGTTAGCATGGTCTCTGTTATCATTTTGATTCATGCCAACTAGTGCATTTGTGCATGTTTCAGGGTATAACCAATGCCTGAAGTAGCCAGGTTTGGATGCAGCCCCGGCTTTCGGGGAAGGAATTCAGCCGGGCAGTTTGTTGAACTATGTCATGTCGCTTGATCTTACTGGCAGCGACCTGTCTCTATTCTTACTCAAAGTATAGCCTCTTGTGCCCATCTGCAGGGAATTTCAGGCTGCGGTAGCCGTTTCTGGCCTTTTCTCTGGACAGACAAATGTTGACTTTACTCTTGTTCTTGGAGCCTTGAGGGTGGATGCTGTTTCATGGAGGCCTTCTGTTTGCAGTGTTTCATCCTTACAAGAGAGCAATTTCTTATTGCATCGTCCTCTTCTCACCTTTGTTAGAAGGCAGGACTGCCCAACAGGTTTTGTTGCGAAGATAAAAGAAGCAAAAAGAAATGTCAAGGGAGTCGCCTTATACCTGTTATACAAATGTTTAGACCAGGAAACTGGTGCTTGCCTTGAGAAATGAAAACACGATCTGTGGAGCCTTCATAGTAATATAATTCTCTTCAGAGGCATTTGTATTACTTATATCTTTTGAAACGAATACTGAAAGTGGTATGGCTAACTGACATAGGGATCCTGCTAGAACATAGCATGCTGGGCATTTTGAAGCCTTTGGAAGCATTTCCAAAACTGACTGTATGTAAGGACTTGAAAGGTCTGTCATCAAGTTCAATTTCTGTCACAGGAAAGGAAAATAGAAAGATAAATGGGCAAACAATATGGTTTTCTCACAACGTTTTACTTCTATTTGTTTAAAATACAATATAACTTCTTAGGGCAACCTTTTTCAGCTAAAAAAGAATTTCACTAGAGTTAGATGCTTTTAATTTTCCAGTGTGTAAATACCTATGAACAGTGACTGTAGTAACAGTTTGGTTGTGACTCTTGATCACAACCATGAGTAGAAGCAGATGAGAATAATACTAGAAAAATATGTGTTGAAATATTCTGATAGATGATCGAAGGGAAGAGAAGAGCTGGGAACCAAGTGTTCAGGAAAACCTTAGTGAAATCATATATATGCTTATGAGTTTAGGCAAAAAAAAAAAAATTAGTCATGGTCAGTGAGAACTTGGTGTTTCAAGTTGTCTCAACAATCTGCATATCCTTCCCACAGTTAATTGTTAGATGGATCTGAGCACATGGTACTAGGAGGCGGTGTGAGGTTCTTTCCTTTGATAAAATGCCAGGCAGTGGCTTTAAATGATAGCACTGCAGTATCATAATAATGAATACTACTCTATTATTGTCAAATTTGCAAAAATAATTTACTGTGAGATATTCTTACACTTAATTTAGTAACCTCAAATACCCAAAGTTTATTGATACACTGCTTTATCATACCTGCGAACTGAAGTTAATGACTTGCTCTAGGTAGAGGATATAGTCAGGCAATATTTCACACAGCTTTTTTTGCAAGAGTTTTGATCTTTCATGCTCTAATTTATGCAAGCTTCATATAAAAGACTGAGGTAGGTACACATCCAGTGGAGCAGGCTTATCTACCAGAGAGAAGACTCAAAACGCTCTTTTGTAGGCTTGACAGCCGGTACATCACTGGGTACACATACATGTTCATGGCATTTAACCAGAAATTTTGGCTGAACAGTTCTTAACTTTTCTTTCAAAATACTTGCATGCGTGTACACATATTATAGTTGTGGGTATACATATGTGGACATTTATACATATCTATATGTGCACCTATCTAATCTGTATTGTACAACATATATAGATGAAATGTAGTGTAGTTTAGTTGACTTGTTTTTTTTTCAGAAATCAGATGAGAAAAAAAAATAGCCCTTTTTGATGTTGAAAGGCTCCTATCAGCCCGATTTAAATTTAAATCTTCAAAATACATGTTTATACATGTATTTTCAGTGAAGCTTCCTGAGGCTGAAAATTATCTCGATATTTTTTCTCTATCTTTCTTAATCCTTTTACATTTAAAGAAACGTGGGTTATTTTTTTCTTGCAATGGGCAAGGAAGGTTTGTGCAAGGGAATGCTAACTCTGTCTAGACAGAAAACATTGCCAAATATACAAAGTCCTTGATCGAACAGACAATCCTCCCCTCCTGCTATCATTCAGTTTATCATCATTTTAGCTGTTCCTTGCAGTTTCAAGTATTCAATTTTGGGATTTGAGGTACTGTTTTGGGTTTGTGTTTTTTTTTTTTCCAGATTTGCCGTGTCCTTGTAAAGATTGTAGAGATAAGTGTTCATATTGATGAATATTTTATTCTGTGTACGCTGGTTTCATATCTAGAACTATGGCTAAGAAATGGGTTTATGTAGCTGATATCCATAAATCAAGATGTTGTGTCAGCTAACAGGCTCCCAGTAGTGCAGAAGTCATCTCAAATTCATGCTGAGTGTGGGTAGCTAAATAGTGGTGCATTTGGCCGTCAGAACTCTGCAAATGATAGAAAGTAGGAAGGAAACGAGTGGAAAGGTTCCTTCTGCACTCTGTGAGCTCACTCTAAGCTCTGATGGTTGTGTTGGACTATTAACAGCAGTATATTTCATGTTGCGAGTACAAATTCATCATTGCCATAATAGCCCAAAAACTCTAAAAAGCATATAAGTAAATGAACTCTTTCAGTAGAGCAGCTTCAGCAGTTCAGAGCTTTCTTACTTAATTTTGTTTAAGCACATTAAACGGGTCTAGATGAGCTGTCACTGCCTTTGAAATATTACCGTGTTTCTTTCATTCTCTTGGTTTTAAATTTCTTACACAGTAAGACTTTCATACATCCTTACACTCTGTTCATTACAAATTTCTGGGTATTCAGGCTCATATTTGGAGCTTAAAAGCATTTCAAATGATAACAGAAATTCAGAAAAGGGAAAAGATGTGCATTTATTGTCTTCTCTTTTACCACAACCTGTTGACTCTTGGTGCAGAGACAAAGCCTGTAGTTTCTGGCTCTTGCCTGGTAGCGGGTCTGCAGGGGAATTAACCCAGCAAGTGTGCATAATTTTTGACTAGAATGGTTATAAGGTAGTAATTTGAACCTGGAAAAGAATGTCTTAGACACAGTTCTTGTCTGAAAGTAATTGTGCTTTAACATTAAAGAAAGCCCTTGTTTTTGTAGGGAACTTATTTTTTCTTCCCTTCATCTCTTGTCATATTACTCAAATTCCTGCATTCAGAACTCTTCAGAAAGATTGAGGAATGCGTATGCTGTGCAGTTTCAGTAGATGAAAGCAGTATGGTTGAAGGGTTTAAAACATGCTTTCATATTAATTTACTATCATTTAAATATTCTTTTAAGAGACTGCTTATGGATTCTGAATTTTCAGTTGTAACTACAGTTTATTCAAATTTTAAAGGGATGCGATGCATTTTCTTTGTGAAGCATGCTACTCTTTTTGTTCACACTAGTTCTTTGGCTTATTTGAGACCAGTAGTACACACTACTGTCCTGGCAAACGCACAGATGTGTGTGTTGTTGAATTTCTACTACAGCTGAACACGGATGTGCACTTGCAGCAAAGATGGGAAATGATGAATAATCCCTCCTGCCTTTTCAGATGGTCATATTTGAATTATGTTGGCAGGACTGAGTGAAGAAGCTTGTATTGTTAGCAGTCCTGAATCTGCTCTGTAAGCGCATAAGACTTTCCTATGGATTTCAGTCCAGCTTTCACCAGCACTTTGTTCATCTGAACTGAAGTTTAAAGTTTTTCTTAAGTTTCTACTGCTGAATTTGTGTTTTATGTACTTTGGTTAGGGAAAATACCAGTGATGTTACACATGTTTCCATTTACTATAAATTTATTCTTTCACATGGTTTTGTAAGAAATATATTCAGTTAAGGTGTAAAATACACTTTTAATTCATCTTAATTAAATAATCTTTCAGATATCACACATTTGAAAGTAATCTACCTGAAACTCTTAAATTTCAGTAATTTAACTTGGTAAACATTGTACTAACTTTGATAAATGTTAACTTCATTTTTTCCAGGATTCCGAAGGATGAGTTGGCAACAGAACCACTAAAATATGCTGAACAACTTCCTGTAGCTCAGATAATACACCAGGTACGTCTTTCTCTTTTCAGGATTTTTCTCTCAGAATAAACAACATCTGTAATAAAATCTGCATTTCTAGGTCATACAGAATCAATGTCCTCATGCTGGAAGTATGTAAAAACAACATACACTTGTTCAGATGACAACTGTTAACTATAAAAGTCTTATTCTGAACATGGCAATGAAAAGATGCTTGCTGTATGACACAGGTGACACTTCAGAGGTTGCTGTTACAGTTGCTGTCTGTCTCCTGGTATAAAAGAAAAAAAAAATCCATTAATTTCTTGAAATTTGCATCATGACCTAAATCATATTCCCCTTCCTGAAAAAGCAGCCGAAGTATAGAATCATTATTATGGAATAATTGTCGTGATGAGTTGAGTAGGGAAAACAATCTTTCCTCTTAATGCAATTCTGAATTAGTGCTATTTCTAACTATATCGGTGTCATCATATTTTCTACTTTGCTCAATTTTTTGTTCGCTTTTTGTTTTGCATAATTGAAAAAACCCAGAGATTGAGATTTTGCCTGGATTGTGCCTTCTAACTGTGTCTTTATTTAAAATCAATACTCATCCATTGACTTAGGTAAACAAATGAGGGATGACGTGGACATCTGAGCTGGGATTGAATAGCAGGCTACAGTTTTTATTATAGCATGTCTTTTTTTTTTATTTGCCAATTTATAGAAGAGATCATTTCTGTGCTATACTCCCTTCTTGCTCTTTTCGCAAAGTTCAAGGTCTGATTTTCAAAATGTCCTGCTACTAGATGGGATGCAAGCCTGCATTCACATTTCTTCTCATTCTTTGCTGTTAGGCAGCAAACTCTGCCTGCTTTGTAATACAAAGCAAAATGACCTGCGCTGTTGCAGTCGTTTTTAAGTTTGCAGATGTGAGTCCTACTTAAGAGATGGGTAACTGTAGTTTTCCCAATTCAGGACTGAATAGGTCAGATTTGTGTTTTCCTGAGGTACCCTGGCAATATGGAATCTTTCAGGTAATCAGGTACGCTCTGAAATATTGACGTGAAAACTGGCGAAGATAATGATGGTTCATCATGGGAGACAAAACTGTACAGTCAATTCACTGCTTTGAGATCAGGAGAATCCCAGCCTGAAAACTAGGATGTTGGTCAGGGTAGCAATAGCAACGTAGACAATGTGAGATAAAGCTGTGGTTTCAGACTGGGCTGATTTTGAATGCTTAAAAGATCAAGAGGAACAAATAAAAGTCCATTAAATGTCAAAGTTGCTTACAAAATCCTAGTGGTATTAACTGTTGTAGATCTTCCTGAATACCTTTGTCAATCAGTGTTTTCAGGCAGCTGAGTTGCGCGCTGCAGGCAGTGCTGGTTTTACCTTAAAGGAAACAAGCTTTATTTTAAAACTTTAAAGCGTTTGGGTCTTTTCTGCGAGATGTAAACACAAGGGATTTTGAAACTTTAGGTTGAAATCTGCACCTCTGGGAAGAATCTCTGATGTGTTCAGAACATGGAAGATTGGAAATCAGGACCAGTTTGTATGTCAGGAGCTCCCTGATGTTGTCAGAGCTTCAAATGACCCAACAGCCTGCAAATGTCACATTTAAAATTCTGCCTTCATGCCTGACTCTCAGCATAAATGAATTAAACAGCAGAGCAGGCAGCCAGTCAATATGTTCTTAACAGTGAGAGTGAGCAATGAAACAGTTTGGGGGTTGTTTGGAATCAGTAAATAGAAACTGCACAGAATGGCTCACCTAGAGGAAAATCTCAAATAGGAAACAGAATTAACCTTTAAGATGGTCGACCAGACAAAATGTCATAGTAATATTTTTACAACATTAGGTGGGTAATAACCACAGAGGGTTCATTTGGCTACGATGTGTTGTACTGCGATAGCATATTGCACCGTGGAAAGGCACAAAGCTGATCTGTTTGCTGTAACAAATTCACTGGTAGTCGAGAGCCGTGGTCCACAGAAGGCAGCAAACCAGACCCAACAGAACTGCAAATGTCCTTGATGTGGAGAAACAGAATAAAATGACCATTGTTTAGCTAATCATGTCAGGGAGTCCGGCATCGTGCCCTGCTTTTGTATGACTGTGATGCCGTTTTTGAGCCTTGAGGAGCCGTTGTGGCACTGGTAATTATTTGTCATTATAGCAGTATAAGACCAAAAGAATAACAACCCTATAAAATTCACAGTTCCAGTTCACTGATACTCGGTACCAGTGTCCTGGTGAATGAGCACTGCAAAGATTATAATGTGCCATTTCTCAGGAACCTGTGACAACTGGGACATGTAGTGCAAGGGCCACGTTGAGTTTATATGAACAAATGTTTTTTACTTTAAAGGAAAGGGAAGAAATTATAAGAAATAAAATTAACATGGCTAAAACCAACAAATTTTATTTGTGGTGTTTAGATAGTTTATCAAAATAGGTAATCACTGTGTGTAGTATGGGCTGTTGTTGTTGCTCCTGTATCTTGTGTAAGATTCTCTCATGTTAACAAGTTTTGTATACCTCTAGGCAGTAATAAAGGCACCAGAAATATATATTTATAAAGTATATATTAAAGCTTCACAGTGGTAGACAGGTATCCTAAATCAGTGTAATGCCAAAGTACATTTCAATTATAGTTAGTAGCCAGCGTGGCCACTAATTCTATCCAAATGTCACTGTAAATTTATTCTCCTGAACACTACTAAAAGTCTTTGTGTTTTTCTTGGGAATTTACATGTGATTTCTAACTTTCTCTTCAGTACTTCATCTCTTGTATTTTAAAAAATACCATAGTAATGAATAGGAATTGCTTTTTGATTTCTAACCTGATTGTTCCACAAGAAAATTTCAGACTTGGTACCTCTTAAACTATTTAACAAAGAGACACAGAATCTGATTTTGGGATTGATCTTAAACTTTATGGCACTAGTAATTATTTATCATTATAGCAGCATAAAACCAAAAGAATAACAACCCTATAAACTTCACTATTCCAGTTCTCAGAAATATGTTATATTTAATGCATTGGACCATGGTTAATGAGAAAGACAAATGTGAAGAAATGAAAATAAATAGCAGAATGAAAACAAATACTAACATTTAAGCCACTAGTTTTTAGACAGGAACCCCAATCAGACATCTGTAAAGAAAGAAGCTTTCTCCATTTTCAAAAACAAAACCAAAAAGCGTGTGCTTTTAACTGAAATGAAAAACCACTAGTGCTTGGGAAAGGGATGCAGTCATTAGTATAAACTTCTGAAATGGCAAAAGTTAATCTTTCAGAGGAATACCCACATAAGACAACATTTTAAATGAGATTATTTGTGTATAGCCATGCATAGAATGCTGCTAATTAGCATTAAGTTTATGAATAGTAAGGCCAAAAAAAAAGGAGAAAAGGAGAGAGATTACTTTAAGTCTGCACTTGTCTAGTTGAAACAGATCTGGTGAAAGAACAGTGAAAACTGTGTTTGAGCAGATTGTTTTCATTTATCATAAAGGGTATTAATTGCTGGCCTTCAATTCAGCAAGGTATTTTAATGAAAATACCCAGCTTCAGTGCCAGTGCTCGTGCTCTGAGTGTCACTATGTGTTAATATATTTTGCCTAACTGGGATTTAGGATATTGAAGAGACTTAAATTGTTACAGGTGTCTCACTGATGGAAGAATGTTTTATTGATGAAAGGCACATTTCAGTGGATAAATGCCAGATCTCCTGATGTTGTTATAATTGAAAACAAAATTAAACAGCAAGTTCAGACCATGATCAAATTGCATACTTATTTTAGTTCATTGTAAAATATTAAGCAGATAATTTGATGTGCTGTAAAAACAGGATAGTATTTCAGGAAACTAAATTCCAGCCCATAGTAGCGATTGCCCAATTTACTTCAAATTTGATATGGCTTATAGTTGCACATATACTTAAAAATAAAGAGTTCCTAAGTGTTTTCTTATGTTGGAGAATGCATGGGGAAATGTTAGATACAATTTCTAATTAAACTAAATTGAGTTTCGTTTTTGGAGGCATGTGTTAAGTTTGCTTGTTTTGTAGAGTCTTTAATCAGCGTGTTTCTGTAGCTTCTTTGTAAAAGCATTAGTGGAAAGTGCCTCCTGTAATCTGAGGTGATTACTGGGAGATCATGCTAACCCTGTTGAGTAAATGTGTCTCTCTGTTTCATGTTCCAGTTGAGCAACTCATGTGGGCACCATTAGCTTTGCTGAGTTTAAACTTGGAGCACACTGGGGAGTTGCCTCATCCAGCCTGGTAGTGACTGCAGTCCACAATAAGGGAAATGAAATAAGAAATTTAATAAAGTAGGTGAGAGAGGGATCTCTGGAGTTTCAGATGGACGGGCTGATGTTCACAAAGATAATTGAGAATTATAGTTCTGTATTAAGTCTTAGAAGAAAGTCTGTTTCCATAATTTCTGTGCTTTTGTGATGAATTTGGTCCCCTCCGTAAAATAATTTTGCTTTGAAGATCAATTTTTATTCATTCTTGAGACCTCACTCTCACACAGTAGAGGGGTGTTAGTTTATTGCATTTGTTGATATTATTCCTGTTTCACGCTGATTTAATTGAGAGAGGTTTTCTTTAGCGGCATTTGGCAGAAATTGTTGAAACAGTATTAAGAAAATAGAACACACCATGTTGTATAGATTTTTTTGAAGTATTTTTTGATTATCTATAACACAACAATTTTAGCTCTTAGACTTAAATGTTTTCACAAACGTTAAATTAAAGCAGTTTTATGTGGCTTACAATCTCTGTGAACTCCTTGCTACAAAAATTAACCCATCACATACTGATAGAGTCTTGAAAGCATAACTTTAAAATTCAAGGCTCTTACTGGTGTCTTGCCTTTCACCTCGTAGCTGCCCTCTCACAGTTGTTTCATTTCAAGGGAGGCATTTTTCATTCAGTCTGTGTCTGCCCTGATAGTGGAGTCTTGATTCCTATTTATGTTTCATAAAAAACATTAGTGGTCTTCAGAATTTGGTCAAGTGTGCAAGGTGTTTAACAGCAGAGCAGTAGCACAGATTTTGATTTTTTTCATTAATGAAGACAATAATTTTTGTTTATGGAGAATAATTTATTAGAACTTTTAAAGTACTTTGCTAAGTGATACTTGCATTTTAGTGTGTTTACTGTTACATTTTACAGGCTAAGGGGTTCAAAAGCAATTTGTGATACTTGGATGTGTAACGTTTTAGACACAGCTATTTATACATTCTCTGAAAATTCATTCCTGCAGCTGTGTTTGAAAATAACTTTAAAGCACAGCTTGCTTGTCACAGTGTTCAGCTAGATGATGGCAGAGATAAAATATGACCTTTCACCAAAAGGTCCGAGTCCTGCTGCACCTGTGAGCACAGACACAGGTCTTTTCAGGAATGCTTTTGTTTGTCAGAGCTGAGATTTTTGAGGATGATTGAAAATTGAATTTTTCATATCAAAGATTAGAAAGCGCTCTCAGCTTAGAATTGAATTTTATTTTAACAAAATACATTATGTGGCTACCCAACAAAAATCCTTGTGGCGTGTCACCTTGCTCTAGGACACCTGCCTGGTCAGGTTTTAGTTTTGCAGTTCTGAGCAATGAACTGAAGACGGTGTTGTCCCCTTACTGCTGCCACTTCTTGTGGCTTCTTGGGAGTACATGGAGAACAGCAGCCTGTTCTGGCAGCTCTGCCTGCTCCAGACTAGAGGTGAGAAAACCAGGTTTTAATGTATGTCAGGGAAATCTGTCTGTGTCTTCTTTGTCAAGCTGACCTGCAGTCCTTTTTGGGGCTCAAGCACTCTTGACTATATCCATATACAGAACTTAACGCAAATGTGCTGTACACCCTTTGCTGAACCAGCATTTCTTCATCTAGGGCACTTGGGGTGTATAGGAGTTAGAAATTAATGTCTTTTACTAAGGGGGAGGCTGCAGTTCCTTTTCTATATTAAGCATATGTTTATGAATCATGTTTTGCCTGCGTTTTATAACTAACGGAAGTAATCTCAAGTGGAAACACAACTGGATGTTATCCAGTAAATAAGAACTTGCTTCTTTCCCTAAATTATATATAGTATGTGGATTTAATTTCTCTCACTATTGCAAAAGCTAGAGATTATTTACATTGTTTAAGCTTACTTTAAACTGAATGCTACCTAGTGGAAAACCCTGTACACAAAAGGAGCAAACCAAACTTTCTATGAAAACCTGTTACTGCACAGTTTTGCCAACACAACTCAGACCGAACTGAGTTCATCACAGAGCAGCAAAGATTCTCCTGCCGACACTGAATGCTGCTTGGTGCATATAGGTGCTTTGAAGTTAACTTCTTAATATTTCTTCAAATATTAAGGTTTATTAAAAAAATTGTGAGTAGCAGAGTCCTGCTGTGTGCAAGTCATGTAACGTATACAATGTGCACCTTTAGAGAATGAGTGCTTAAATATTTTGATAGTACTGTTTTCTATAAATAATAAATTCAGAACGGAATAGTCCCGTTTCTCTGAGTCATTCCAAGAAGTCACCACACTCTTGACTTGGTTGTAGCTGGTACAGATCTTCCACTGGCAAAACAATAAACCAGAAACATTTTCAGACATTTTTGCTTCTAGTGAACTACTGGAGAGTCAGTGATGGTGTTCAGCATCCTCCTATGTAAGCTGCTAGTCCATACAAACAATAAAGTTGTCTCTCTTCTTTTCTTATTCAGAAATTAACACATTAGCCTAATGAAATCTCATAGGCAAAGTTGTAACACTCCTGAATTAGAGGATATTTGTGAGCGTAGCGTAAAATATTTTTCTGAAAGATTCAAGCTATATATTTTTTTGTTTTGCTGTTTTTTTCTCATTTGCGCTTTCAGATCACAGAAGACAATGATGTGGAGTTTATTGGTGATCTGTTTTTACAGACAAGGTGCAGCTGCTTTTGTTTCGTTATGGTTTTCATCTGAGCATGAGGGAAACCCTCTAGAAACAGAGACCTAGTAAAGCAGTCTCTTTTCTGCTGTCTTCCCATTAGAGGACTGTTGTGGGTGATCACTCTCTACCTGTCCAGGATCATTGTTTTACTGTTTCTCGACCACAGGGCAGGTTTGCTTCTTTATCTCTTTGTTAAGTTGAAATATTAGGTGGAAGCTTTTCTCTTAGTCCTCCAGACACAATAAAGATAAGTGTCTTAGAATTATGTTTATTTCAAATGCTGCCTCCCAAATCTTAAAAATTCAGCAGTAATTACAAGGAGCTTCATTTCTGTGAGGGCAGACTACCAAAATATTTATGCGTGGGGAACTCTTCTTTGTTCTCTGCACGCAACACTTCTCAGCAGAGCCAGGAAAGAGGCATCAGTATCTTTTTTGTTGCTGACCGAGCATTACAGGGGAACTGAATGTAGTATTAAATTCTTCCAATTATAGCTGAATAGAATGGATTGAGTAACTAAATGCATTGAGAGGTATCTTGCGTGAGGGATCTGGACAGTCAGTTGTGGGTTTTTTGTTTTTTAACTGTTTCCTACTAGAAATATCACACAGGACATCATCTGCAAGCCAGGAAGGGAGCCTGTTCCAGCTGCCCAGAGGCACTGGAGATGGAGGATGGCAGCTTTTTCTTGCCAGAAATGTTGCATGCATGCTCCATCCTTTCTTCCCTCTTTATGTATTGAAACATGTAACTTTACCTTGTTCCTTGTGTTTTTGCTCACATGAAACCAAAGTATATTTTAAAAGCAATAAAAGAATTTTCATCTATTTTTCCTGTTACACAGCTCTGTTAAGGACAGTTAGCAGTATCAAAATGTCCTGTTTGACGTGCACGTACGTTATTAGCTTGTTTGGGAATCGGTGGGGTCCGGTCTCTACTGTCATGTGTTGGAATGTAGATTTATCACTTTTTCACAGAAGTGGCACCCAGGAAGGTGACAGTAACCCTCAGACCATGTTCTCCTTCCAAGATAGCGACTTCTTCAGGGAGGTGCAATAGCAGAAAGGGAGGAAAGTGATGCAGTTCTCAAAATGACCATTTTAAGCTCTACAGATCCTGCAGTCTGGACAGAGAAGTACAGCAACAAACTGTTCAGTTTTCAGAGGTCATGTCTTTTCTCTTTCCCTGACCTATGAAAACCCTTACGCTTAAAGATTGGCATTATATCTCCATTCTTCACACAGGGTGGGAGATCAGTTTGACAGGCAGCTTGGAGTAATTTAACTCGGGGCTGCCCCTCAAGTGGCCACGCTCCACTCTCCCCCGTGTTCGAGTCCTGTGCTCATTAAACACAGCAGGGAGCTGAAAACTACTGCTGAAAAAAAAACCAGGAGGGGAGGGAGGCATTTTTCAGCCTGGCTGGGTATGTGACTACAGAATTTTTAAACCCAACAAGAACAGGCAGTATCAGCCAAAACTCATAAAATGTATGTATATTCCCTGAAAAAAATTGTGTATATTTCTTATGATCATGATCAGGCGAGAGAGAGTAAAAATAATTGCTACTCTGGAAATTTGAAATGGAAATAAATTTAAGGCTTTTCTACATATCATGGGAGTGCTCAGTTTGCCCTTGAGAATACTGGTAATATGAGGCATTATATGTGAATATAGTGCCATCATTTCATGGATTATGAGACATCGGCTTCATACCCACCAGCATATAGAATTGTCAGATGTACTATTAAAAGATATATTTAAAGATACCCCAGCTCTAAAGTAGGTATAATTTTTAGACTTGCCAGGTTGGATTTGCAGCTTCTTTAAGAGGTAATTCCTGTAATCGTTTCTTTTTTAATAAGCACTATCTAAGATATAAAATGAAAGAAGAGGTTCAGGAAGTGACTGTAACGTGTCAGGCTTTATAGAGTGCTGTAGATTTTTGTGGTTTACTCAATCTGAACGTCAAATAACGGCATTTGAAGGGTTGGTAGTAGCTGTATGACCATGAACTCTAGAGATCATTGTATTTCTTACATTCCAAAAAAATTATTTGCTTTTTTTCCAGCTGGATCAGCCATGTGTTTAAAGATCCTGCACACACAAACCTTTCAATATGCACTATCGATCTTTGGATGTCTTTATTTTGGCTTTGGACTTGATTGTGCTATGATCCCCTTTTGTCATGCTTTACAACCTGCTCATGACTGTGCTTTTAAGACTGTGGCTGCTGTCTCTGGTGTTCTGTAGCTGTGCTCAGAGCTTTACAGAAAGAGACAGGTTCAAAAATGCTTACAGCTTAAAGTAAACTTCACATACCATGTTGGCAAAGCAAGGCCAGCAGTGAGAGATTCTGATTTGTAGACTAAGGCCATAAAGGAACGTTATGTTAATATCTTTTGACTTTCTGCACAAAGTACATGAAAACTTTATTTATATTCTCCCTTCTTCGTGGCTGTATTGAAATCGGGAAGGATAATTAAAAAAAAAACGGAGTGAGTAGAGGCTGGTAGGTGTTTAATCAAAATATTGTAATTATAGGGCGAATATAGATGAGGAGGACGATTATGATTGCTATTACTCAGGGGGTGATGGAGCACTGGAATGGCTCCCCAGGGAAGCAGTCATGGTGCCAAGCCTGGCAGTATTCAAGAAGCATTTGGACAACCCTCAGACACATGGTGTGAATGTTGGGGTTGTCCTGTGTGGGGCGGGAGTTGGACTTGATGATCCTTGTGGGTCCCTTCCAACTCAGGCCATTCTATGATTCTGTGAATCTACGATTCATATTAGTGCATGTGTGTGATTACAGATAGCATGCATGACGTTACAGCTGTTATTGAAGAAGCAATATGTGTGTGTCCCGGGGGTCTCAGTTGCTAATGTCACATGAGTTGTTGCATAGTGCAATAGTTAAAATATCAATATCTTTTTTAGGCAGCTGATGTTAGAACTGCTGCTGTTGCTGCAAATGTAACGAGGTTATTTTTAAGTGAGTTTTGTTATTTGAGACTCTTGGCTCTCCTTTGTGGTCATAATATGCTTGGCTAATGTCAGAGCTTTTTTGCTAAAATTATCTCTCCAGCCACTTACAGTCTCAACGTTGTAGTCCTCTATTAAGCATATAATTCACTCTTGTTATCGTTCTTTGCTCTCCTGAGATTTTTTGTGATACACTGTTGTGCATTCATTTGCATTTGTCATGTATAAGCCTAGATTCTTAGATGTTCTTAGTATTTTTGGATTTGTCTGCGCTGGGTCCTATTTATTTGCTGTTCCTTCAAATATTGGAAAAGTGAATACTATTTAGGTCACTGTGGTGAGTTGTATCCACTGGGGATAACCGAATAGGTTTTCAGTGCATAATGATATGCAAATAATATACCTCTGCCTCTCATGGGTTTAGACTAAATATATGCACAAGCTTTCTGTGACCTTAATAGGTTTGTAGGCATCATATTACACCATGTGCTGCTGTAGCATATTATCTGATGTGCAAATATTTCAGCTCTGGTTGAGGGCAAAGAAATGTATGCAATAACTCTGTGAATTTAGTATGTGATCCACACGCCTTCCTGAGTATGGAAGTGTATACAGCGATATAGCTGATTTACTTTTGTAACATAAGCAGTAGGTTTTAATAATAGTCACCATTAATAAAACAGAAGATGCTTAATGTCTTATGCGTAGAATAGGCTAATTCATTACATTGGTAGTGTCTTGATGCAAGATGGAACTGAAAAACATACAGTAAAATGATAAGTTACTTCATTAGACTGTTTCGAGTTTATGATGTTTCATATGTAAAAATACCTTTTAAAAATTTTGCTTCTTTTTAGTTTATTTTTCAGTTTTAGTTTATTATTACAGGTTCTAGAGCAATTCGGGAAACAGATGTTGCATTTAAAAAAGCTTTGCTTTAGTCAAGCTTTCTGTGCAAGAGAATTCATTCTTCCTAAAACTTCATTTTACTTAAATTAACTTGTATTTCCACTGAGGATGGCTTATATTAAGCACAAAGGGAGGCTTAGTGGTTTAGACTTCCATCAAATAAACTGCATAACTAAAAAGAGAAGATGCCAAGCCTCACACTCTTGTACTTGAAAGTATTGTGTTCTCTCTCATGGGAACTTGAGATTAGAGAAATTATAAAGGCTTTGCATAAAAACAGGGAGTTAGAATTAATTTTTGCTTAAGCAGGGAAGTGTCAAAAGCCTATTATGGTAATTTTTCAATTTTGTCTTAACTGTTCACACATTTTAAAATAGTTGTACAATTGAGTGGAGGCATAATTGATGTGTTGTCGTTTCTCTTTTTTTTCCTTGGGCCATCATAAAATGTAGTTTAGGTGCACTTAGGCTTGGAAGAAGTAGGTGGGCTAATTAGGTAGATGAAAATTTTCATATCATAGTGAGAAAATTTGCCTAATGGATTGGAATAGTATTCTAAGAATGGTTCCCTTATTCTTAATTACATCCAAGTACCAAATATCTATATTACATGAAGACAATTAAACTACATAAACCACAGTGAAAAAAACATAATTCCTAGCAGTAGAACTTTGGGGTAGTAGAGACTGTCATCTTCATTATTATTGTAGAAACAGTAGCACTAAAAGTCTACATAAAAAAAGCCCCATTACTTAATAATGTTATTCATTGTCTTTTACTGTAAATTAAATGCTGAAAATGTCATGGAATGAAGACCTACTGCTACATTTATTTTGTTAATCTTTATTGAATTAAAAAGGTTTAAGTCTTGCCTATGTCATAACAGCCTATAAAGTGCTAGGGCAGTTTAAATGTTATGCATGATCTAGAACAATTTTAGGACCTCGCTAATTAAAGGAAAACTGATTAAGCAAAACCTTTTGATAGTAAATTAAATCACCTTTTCTTTCAGTAAATACAGTATTTAACAGAATGAATACAGTTCCAGTGTTGCTTTCATTTTGGTGATCAGTCTTGCTGTTCCATAGGAGTTGTTGGTAGAACAAGGTTTACGTTTAGAGTGAATCTTACTGGCAACTGTGACATTAAGCAATTCTCCTAAGTGGTCATTGACTAGTAAGACTTCTGGTTTTATATGCAGAGAAAGGGCCTCTTTCCTGTCTTTCAGCTGATTTTTTTTTTTCAGAAGCCTCTTTGGGTGATGGAAGATCCGCATCTGGCATCGCCAGGTTAGGTGCAGCTTGTTTGGAATGTTTTTTTTAGCGCTATCTGTTGTTGGAAAAGGTGGAAAGACAGAGATCTGCTGTATCACAAGGATGAATCGTGTTCTCCCTCATAACTTTTCCTGGTCCTGCTAAACAGCTTCTGTCAAGTGTCACTTTCAGTCACTTTTCACTTGAACCTTAGAGTGACCTGGTTCTTCCATAGCTCTTTCTTCTCTTGCCAGAAGCTGTGAACAGGAACTACCTGACTGAAAGTACAATATGGTCACACAGTTATTGTGAGATGAAGCCCAGGGAGAAGGGTCAGCACCCATTCTGGCTATTAAATTATTTCTCCTGTTAACAGCTTTCTGGTGTTTTATATTTCTCTCTCTGGAATAATTATGGTGGGAATCAGAAAGCCAAGTGCATACATGGATCACAGAATCATGGAATGATTTGGGTCAGTAGGGACATTAAAGCCTATCCAGTTCCAACCCTCTGCCATGGGCAGGGGCACCTCCTGCTGGATCAGGTTGCTTAAAGCCTCATCCAACACCTTCAGCCACGATTTCTTTGGGCAACCGGTGCCAGTGCCTCACCACCCTCACAGGAAAACATTTCTTCTTCAGATCTAATCTAAATCTTCCCTTTTTCAGTTTAAAACTGTTTCCCCCTTGTCCTGTCCCTGCACTTGCTGATCGAGAGCCCCTCCCAGCCTACAGGAAAGCTGTGTGCAGTGTAAGATCCTTAGGCAAAGGGTAAGGATTATTATTATTGCTTAATACTGATTTCACTGGGCATAGAAACAGCACACGCACATGTAATTTGAGTGCAAGACCAAATTCTTGACTTAGTTTGTGTCACCTTTCACTGAAATATATTCAGGATCAGGATCTTTCTATATAAAGCAGATCACTGAAGTATGTTATAGTAGGTTGTCCAAGATGCAAGATTTAATTCCGTTTTCTGGTGTCAGCTCAGTGTTCTGTGACGTTTTCATTTCTCACATAACCTTGTACAGTTTTTATGAATCATTACTTTTTTATTGTTTACGCATGAAAGCTTCTCTGATAGACAGTGTTTATTTAAATGGTATTTCAGTGAGTAATATAATTAGCAGTAACAGTTTTGCTAGTTTTTATTCTTCTATCTACTATATTTCTTCAGAGCTTATGCAGCATAAAAAGTAGTTACCAATAAGCTCACATTGGTAAGGAAAAAATAGAAATGTCATCAATCTTAGCTTGACATATTTTGCAGTGCTGTGATGGCAGATACCTTTCTGAACACTTTTCCTCGGGTGAAGGCACTGGTAGCTCCAAATATATTCACACATTTATCCCACTTAGCCATGTAAACTGAGTGAGGTGTTATTGGTGATTTTTTTTTGTGTGAAGTTAATTATATTTTGTTTACCCTTCAGTAGCATGCTGTGAGGAGCGCGGCAATGTAACTCACGAGCTCTTGACAGGACTGATGAATGGCCAGAGATAGAGATATTGGCAGTCTGCTCTCTAGTGCTCTGTCTGGAATTGTTTTCCTAAATAATTCAGAGGGTTGAAATTTGATGAAATCATTGCCATTTGAAGAATGAATGGAAGGGGTAAATGAATGAAGACTCCAGTAATGGAGCAGTTGTGTTCATACTGTTGGACAGACAAGACGGCATCCCACGTTGTCATTCCTGCACAGATTCGTTGTGTGAGGTTGTGATTCAGCTTTGTGCGAGCGATTACTTCTGTCGTGACTGGCTTTCTTGCTCGATGTGTGGCATCCTGGCCATGGCCAGTGCTCTCCACCCATCAGCTTCCCACTGGGTTGAGAGGCCCAGCACGTTAACAGCTGGCTCCTGTGGCTCCGTGTTCATGGAAAAGCCCGGCTCCAGTGCTGGGGCTCTGTGAATTAGTGAGTGGTTGCATATTTTCAGCCAGGAGTGCTTAACATGGAAGGCCATCTACAAATCCACGGCTGACAAGCAGATGATGAGCAGCACTACAGGGGTCTGAGTGATGACACGAGGTCAGCAAGGCAGTCACCTGTGGATAGTTCAGATGGTAGGCTGGAAAGGTGCAACTGGGTTGCTGCTAGATAAGACTGTTTGTGGTTTTATCTTTTTGAAAGACTTACCCTTTTGGGAAGATGTTGATGCTGTTCAAATTACATCTGGCAACCTCGGGGCAGGGGTGTGTGTGCGCATACGCTCAACAACACTCATTCGTTCTTCCAGAAAGACGGTCTTTGAGCCCCACGTAGCATTTGACTGATGAACCTAGTGTCATGTAAATGTCACGTGGGAGCACTGAATATTTATGATAACCATAAATCTGCCATTCGTCCTTAATGGCAGCTGCCTACAAAAACTTTTTGCAGGAATGGATCTGCTCTCTGGGACTCCTTGTTCTTTGACACACCAAGCGTAACAGAAATGGCTTTCTGGTGTAGGTCTAATTCTGTGCAACCATGAAATAAGTGTCTGTATTGCTGCTATGTCTATGTTTTATGGTTTATTTTCAAGGATGTATAGCAGCTAGAGTAGCCAAATGTATTAGGCTGATATTTCAGGATTGTTCTTTTTCCTTTTCCTTTTTTTTTCTGTTCACATACAAACAACATAAATTTGGGTGAGAATACTTGTTTGGCAGTGGAGTCCAAAACTACTGAGTACAACAATCACCTTTAAAAGCTGGGTGGTGGTGGGGAACAAACCGATTATCACCAGCTGTAATACACTGGTTTCTCACTGAAAATGAAAATGTTTTGCAATAAAACCAGCCATATTTGATCTTGCTCATAAAAACGTGCAGGCACCTTTTGCCTCAGCCTTTCTTCTCCATCCATTTTTTCATGCCTGCCTCCTAAATGTAATGCTGTTTTGAGTTGTGCAAGCTGGAGCTAGAAAATGTGGAGCTCTGCTGCACATGTATAATGTAGCACACAGCTTAGGGCAAAGCAGAACTTTTTAAATTATAGTTATAGAGATTTAAAAAAAAATGAGCAGTAAAATGTATACGAATAAGGAATGTTTATTTGGATTCCAGTTTCTTTAAATGTAGCTGTTGAGATATTTGATTAGATTTTGCACTCAATATGGCATATTGAGTATAAGATCTAATGTTGTCTAACATCTGTTGTTAATACAGTCTGCCACCTGGAAATAAATTAATAGATACTCATGGGATATCCAGAAAAAAAATGTGTGGTTAGAAGCGTCACTACTACTTTGAAAGGAACAGCATAATAATTTATGAACATCATGGTTTCTCCATATAAACAGCAACAACTTCGTTTGAATTTGAATGATCAAAATTATACTTCATAATGGAAGTTTGAAGGCATACAATTAATTTTATGAGATTAAGAAAAAAAACCCTGCCTCGGAGCATATTGATTTAAAAGGATTTGAATGGGCTCAGCTTGTGGTCCAGAGAGAGAGACTATGCTAAATCCAAGTTAGATTTCCGAGGAGGAAGCAAGAGGGCTGTGCTCCTTGGCAAGGTTGGGCTGGGTGAGGCTGGTACTTGGGGTAATCATCCCAGACTGAGCCAGGTAGGAGCCATGGGTGCACCCGCTGCCTTGTCTTTGCAGAGTTGGGAAGGTGGTTCTGGTTCTGCTCCCCCTCGCAACGCTATGTTTGTATGAATGAGGTCTACACCACAGAAGACTTTGAGATCATTTTTTCCAGCAGAGCGTGAGCAGTGCCTGCTTCTTGGAAAAAACAGCGCTGTGAGAATAGCTTTGCCCTATTTACACAATTGTATTTTTACAACTACAAAATATCTTTGTCCCTCTACCAGCCTCTACACATCTTTTTCACCCCCTTTGTTTTTTACAGCTGCTGTTTCTGTCTGCTTAACCCAAAGTCTGGGTAGAAGCAAGTGGGTTGCTATTATATCTGATCATTTCTGGAGGTCCCTCCACTGAGGTCTCCTTCAATAAGCTGGTTTTTTTTGTTGTTTTCTGACCCCCTGTAGTGTAAGGTCCTCAGGAAGTTTTCTATTTCTGGCATGGCACCCTGTGCTGAATTCCTTTAGCCTGTTTTTTCCTAATAATTGTCTTCTTGTTTAAACTAATTAAATGCAAACATATTAAAAAAGAAAGATGCTTCTTGAAGTAGCAGTGGCCAAATTTTGAGTACTAAGTCTACTTAATTAAGCTGCTCATCTTCTGTTTTTGCATGCTTCAGCTGGCATGAAGCTTTGTGTTTGCAGATGCAATTTGTATATTTGATGTGGACTTAGGTGCCCTTTCATGAAAAATCATGATAGTGGCTTCATAGAAGAGTATGAATTTGATTAAAATATATTAAAAATTGCTTGATATACTTACTATATTAAGTTATATGCTTATAATTATTATATAAATTATATAATATTATGTGTTTAAATAGAGGTAGTTGGGTTTTCTTTCTAAATACAACTTTAAATTGTGGCTTTTTTTCCTCTCCACCCTAAAGCACACATGAGTTCCATAATGTGACTCCCTGGTAGCTGAGCAGGTAAGAGTGCAGCCCTTGTAGCTCAGCAGCTGTGCCAGTCTGTGGAAGACAGATAGGGGTGGTTCCTGCTGCTGGTATAGCTTGGGATGTAGCAAATCACATGCCTTGGTTCAGAGACCCCCACATACAATCCCTGCTGTATTCGCCAGGCGAGCATCACTCATCGGAGTGCTGGATGGTCTGGGAATTAAACTGCACTGGGTCCCAGGTGCTGGGAAAGCTCCCTTTGATTGGAAGAAGTATATTATGTATTGTGTCACAGGTTGGAAGATTAATGAATAATTGTTAAACCACTAAAAGCACTTTAAAGCGCTGTGTAATGCTGAGCGATAACACTGAAAATAGAGTATAATAAGCGAGCAGCCATTTTTGAAGTAGTTCATTTCTAAAAAGCTCCTATAGATTACATACTTTAGAAGGAAATGAAAACCTAAAGCTATCAGAGCACTACTGTAGTTTATATTGTGGTGATTACACAGTTTTCAAAGTAAATATTTAAAATGCAGTTGTTGGCATTGATATGTTAATTTGGTTTAACCGCTGTTCTTTCCTGCATCCTTCGTGAGTTCTTGTTGATGAGTGAAATTTCTTCATTATTTTATTAATACTGGAGATATCAGCAATCATGGCACTGTGGTGAATAAATACAAACTAGAAGATGAGACAGAAGTGCTTTAAATTGTTTTTCAGATTAACAGGCACCATTTATGTTGGAGCTCTCTTATGACTTGAGTCTTGCTGTGGGCACAAAAGAGGATTAAGCTATTACTGGATGGCTGGAATTATTTGATTTCTCCCACCCCCCTGCCAGGACCCCGAATCAAAACTGTAACTGAGAAATTAGAAGTGCATACTTCCACTAAAAGCTTTGAGGACATACTTAATGCTGTGATTTGCTTGTGATACATATAAATTCAGTCTGAAATTAAACTTCGTTGCATGCCTTGTCGTAAGAATTGAGAGGATTACCCAGTTTGAAATTTTAAATTGCAAGTTGTGGAGTGCCTCTAGGAAATACATAATGTGCTACTGGCACGGTGCACTGTGTAGTAGGATTTGGCTTTTCCAAGGAGTTTCCTCGTCCTTCACTTTGGGATTGGTGTTGCTTTTCCGAAACGGGAAGCGAGCAGGTTGTTTCAGTTTTGGATCTGCGGTTGGCTTTGGATTTCAAAGACCTGTTTTGAAATGGGAATCTTTCATTTTTCAAGTTTTAATGCTGGTCTTTAACGCAGACCAAAATGTAGAATTAGGTATCTCGAGATAACCTTTATCATTGCGATGGGAGAAATAGAAATGTACATTTAAATAGAGAATGACCAAGAAGAAAAATTGGAAATTTACACTCTGAAATACTTAAAATTCACCCAAACGATCTAATAATGATGGTGAGCACTGTGCAAACAAGCAGCAGTGTGCTTCACCTCCCTGTGAGTGCTTGCTGATGCCCAGGATAATAGAGGTGGAGAACTCCACCAAGGGGCATGCGCAAGATTTCCCCACAGCGCTGTAGCTGCTGCTGTCAGTCTCAGAATCTGGGGAGATGTTTTATACCATGTTAGCTGCAATAAATTGACCAAAACTGGGTATAGGGCACTCTGCACTGAAACTCGGGTTGGGGAGAGCATCCTCCATGGCAAGAATGATGTGCACAATTTTTAAGGTTTTACTCACTGTCTTAAAAGTCCAGTTTGGTATAAGATGCTTGAAGACACTGCAGAATTTGTGTATTCTTTTTCCATTTGAGAATTAACTACATTCCTGGTATAATATTGTGTGCACTGTTTTCTCCACTGCTACCATCCCAGTGTGGATTCTGATTTTGACCCAAAGTTTTCTGTACTAGTATTTTTGTACTCATTGAGAACACTAATGCAAAGGGAGTTCTGTTGGAAGAGGACTGTAGGGCTGGATTGTGATATTTAACATAAGAGTTTTTCATGTGAAATGTTAATATACGACGTTCTAAATCTTACTTCTGTTTTGATGTAACATTTTAAAATTAAACCATTCTTAATCTAATTGGGGACTGCAGAAAAGCTGGGGAGGGGCTCTTGATCAAGGATTGCAGGGATAGGACAAGGGGTAAGGGTTTTAAGCTGAAGGAGGGGTGATTTAGATTAGATAGTATGAAGAGATGTTTTCCTGTTGAACAGGTTGTCCTGAACAGGTTGTCCAGAGAAGTGGCTGCCCCATTCCTGGAGGTGTTCAGGGCCAGGTTGGATGGGGCTTTGAGCAGCCTGGTCCAGTGGGAGGTGTCCCTGCCCATGGCAGGGGTGGAACTGGATGATCTGGAAGGTTCTTTCCAACCCAAACCATTCTATGGTAATTACCACTTCAGCTTTGATACTTTTTTTTTATTATTTTTTTGCACAAAACTCATTTTAATTGGAGTGGTGAGTATTGCATGTTTCATGAAACACGTTCCTTGAAAGTCTGGGATACTTTCCACTCAGGTACCTACAGACCCATCTAGTTTGAAAATACACCATTTTATCGTCTCCTTAATTACAGTACTTGGAGCAACTCTCCGTTAACTGTTTTTAAGTTCTATCGGATAATGAGTCTACCAGAAGTAAAGTGTGTACAACAGAAAACTGTTCACAGGAGGAAGCTTGCTGTTGCTTAGCTACCTATCTTTTTCATTTGGAATCTCTAGCATTTCAGTAATGACTGGCCCTCAAGCTGCTAAATGTATTTGTTCATGACACATTGTACCGTTTTATATGTTGAGTTCACCTCTGTGTTACTGCTATTATTGTAGGGATAAAGAGGGCGTTTATAATGAGGTTGTATTGTGGCGTAGGTCACAAAAGCTGAATACGTCGACTGCATAAGCAGCACCTCGTGTACCGAGTTCTTTGGTGGGTTCCACAACAGTGAAATTCAGAATAACTTGAGCCAAAATAGCTCCTGCCTCTGCTCCTCCAGATCAGTCCCAGATAGGAGAAAGTTATGCGTAACGTGTAAGTACAATCTGTGGGCTTTTAATAGTACACATTCCCTCATCAATTTAGGCATAATAAGATGCATAAATAATTGCAAATTAAAATACTGCAACACTTAAAATATTTTTGTTCATTTAGTGTTTCCTTGTAAGTGAGAAAGTGCCTGACTCAAAAACTGCCTTTCACAGAAATTTGTTGGAATAACACCCCGCACTAGGTAGTGTTTCTAGGATAAATACTGAATGTTTTTTAGGAATCTGGGAAAAACTTTATATTCAGGGATGGTTTATCTAGGGATTGCTTATGGCCACAGAACCGGTATAAGCACAGAAAGAAATGCCGTCTTTTCTGAACCTTTTTACTGTATGTGGATCTAAAAAGGAAACTTTTTTCATTTGTTCTTAAAGAGATTCTTTAATAGTTTTTCACAGTAGGAGAGATCTCTGTGACTCTTCCCCACCTGCCTGCACGGAACAGTCAAAGCAGTTTCTGCAGCAATACAGTGGAGGCTGACGTGGGGTTGTAGAAGGGCATCCAGTCCTGGCCTCCGGCTTCCCCGTGCGGCGCTGCTGGCTGAGCTGCGACAGCTCAGAGAGCTGCCACACGTCCTCGCAGCCAGAGGCACCGGCAGGGCTCGTGGCAGTGACACAGCTGTGCTGAGAGGCAAGAATTGTTTGGTCTGCTGTTATACGGTGCCAGCTGAAAGCTCTCTGCAAGCCTATGTTGCAAGTACAGTTTGCTGGCATAATTTATAGAAGCAGCGTCTGCATCTTACGTGTGGGGAGGTGTGATTCGCAGGTGCAAAATGCAGCTCTTTGTAAAAGAACTTAAGTGCTGTTTGCTGCTTCGCTGATGTGCTCAGCTAGCCAGAGACTTGTTATTGAAGTTTTCTGTGTTGTATTTGTTACCATTTTAGAAGGATGAAGTTGTCAGTTCACAAGCTAATTACATTTTTAATTCAGTGATGAACTTCCTTGGGAATCTGTGATCAAGGTTTTGATAGGAATGGTTGGACTCGATGATCTGGTGGGTCTCTTCCAACCTGGTTATTCTATGATTCTAAGTTAATTTAAAGAAAATGACGTATTTCAGCTCTTACTGGTATACTTCGTAGGTTTAAACAGGAATCTGTGTAATCCCCTTTTAGGTATTCATAAGAATTTGATGTCTGTGTGCCCCTAGTGGAAAATACTAGCATATTTCAATATAATTTTGTGCTCAATTAACCTCGCTATTGACTTACAGATGTACAATCTCTTTGCCCTTTTATTGTGGTTTAATATTTATGTGTAGATTTCGGTTTCTGGGTCTGTAAATCTTTCTCATTAAGATAATTAAGATGACTAAATATGTAGCTCTTGTATAAGTCTCATATGTATTTTTTTGTCATGCCTTCATGTTTTTGATCCTTCACGTTTTAATATTGCCTCCCATGGCTTTAAAATGACCATATTGACGTCCTTGGATTTCCCAGTGCGGAGCCACCGCTGCACTGGCCTCTCGTTCCGTTGTAGAATTCCATGGAGGTTTCCGTACGTGGCATGACAAAATGTAAAACCGTACTCATAGATCACCTTATAAATATTTATTCATATAAATTCTTTAAAGAAATTAAATTATGTGTTCTATACAAAATAGGAGAGAGAGGCTTTTAGTGTCATTGACTGCAAATTGAAGTCATTTGTCTAGAAGGGTCAGGTGCCACTTTGCGGTAAGGAATTTGTCTGAGATCCAAGAAAGGAAAGATTGATAGTACAAAGAGATTGATGAAACAGGCACTGCAATATGCATGCGGAGTTACGGGTTAATTAGGAGGTTTTAAACAAGAAAGTTCCTTTATGTGGAGAAGTGTCGCGTGCCGTTACTGTCAGCAGCGAGGGGTGCTGGCAGCCTTTTAGAACACGCAGAGTTGATTTTCTGAGATGTTTACACGGAGATGCGCGGTGGCGAATAGCAGCGAGGTGGCAGATTACCAGCAGCACGCTCGCTGCAGCTGATGAGAGCTGCTTAGGAAATGGAGTGGTTTGTGTATACAGGCACCGTCTCTGCATGTGTCTACGGTTTTGTTGTTGTTGATGTAAATTATAATGCTGGTTCTGTGATTCCTGGATCAGAGTAAAATCATTAATATTTCAGAGTGCCGAGTTCTTTGGGTGTCTCAGGTGACATGGCTATTTGTTATACTTTTTAATTACAAGCACGGTGCTTAAAGAAAAATCCTAAAGCTAAAACTATTTAGCTTAGAAAATAGGAGCTGAGCAATCAACAAACATTGTTTTCTTGTTGATAGGAAAGCTGTTTTGAAAGAACAGACGCTGCAAACTGTTCCTTAAAGTTCACCAGCCACCTGGTACATTTAGTGGGGAATGACAAGTTTCTGTATGCAGATTCATGCAGAATTTGAAACGGTACCATCCCTTGTGGTAGTTATTCACATGGCAGAAAGAGAATTTTAAATTTGACTTAAGTGCAAGAAAAATAAAATACTCTCTGTGCCCCTTGTGCCTCGTTCAATACAAGGACAAAATAGTGCAAATCTTTCAGCAAGGCAGGAATAAAAAGCTCAGCAAGCACTACAGTGTTTATTATCGTAATAGTAAATCATCTCTGTCTGCCCAGAAAATCTGTAAAACATACCTGCTGAGGGCAGGACTAGGCACAGGCACAAGGAACTGAGTTATACCTCTAAATACTGTAGTTCTGATCTTTTTGTCATGGTCAGAGAGTCACAGAATGGTTTGGGTCAGAAGGGACCTTCAAGATCACCCAGTTCCAGCCCCTGCCCATGTGCAAGGACACCTCCCACTGGATCAGGGGGATCAAAGCCTCATCCAACCTGGCCTTGAACCCCTCCAGGGATGGGGCATCCGTAGCTTCCCTGGGCAACCTGTGCCCGTGCCTCACCGCCCTCACAGGAAAACATTTCTTCCTGATATCAAATCTAAAGCTCTTTCAGCTCAAAACCCTTCCCCCTCATCCTATCTCTGCATTTCCTGACCAAGAGCCCCTCCACAGCTTTCCTGGAGCCCCTTTCAGCACTGGAAGCTGCTCTAAGGTCTCCCCGGAGCCTTCTCTTCTCCAGGCTGAACAACCCCAACTCTCTCATCCTGTACTCGTATGGGAGGTGCTCCAGCCCTCTGATCATCTCCGTGGCCTCCTCTAGTCTCACTCTTAACAGAGTCTTTCCTGTGATGAGGACTATTCTTCAATAAAATTCTGCATTCATATAGCTTCACCTTATTCTTAGCCTCAGAGACAGGTCTTGGGGCACACAGCTGCTCTCACCCTCCACAACCCATTTCTCAGCAAGTATGGAGTGTCTGAAATTCTTTTAAGTATGAGGAGGAAGGGCACAGACAAGTTTTCTTGCCTTACTGCTAAGTGTGAGATAGGAAAGGCCTTAACAAATTGCAGCGTATTGCTTTTTACTGAAGATGAAAAAATCATTGAAGGGACAGGTATTTGAATTGCAGAAGATATTTCTACATTAAGGAAAGGCAGTTAGGCTCAATGAGGCCCCTGGGAAATGTGATTGACATTAAAAACAAACCTATTTTGTTTTATGATATCCCTGTAATAATGAATCTTAGCTCCTCATGTGGTTAGATATCTATTTATTCACGTAATTCTGAGTACAAAAGGAGCTGTAGAAAACACTCTAGGTAGTGAAAAAAAACAATGCTGTCTTGTCTTTTACATTTTTTACTTGTAGGAACTGCTTTTCATACTTGCAGACTTTTTCTGTTGAATTAATACAAGACTGGGTATGAGAAATTCTGTCCAAACAAATGAGTTTGAACGTGTCCCGCAGTGTTGATAGGGATGGTTAAAGTGATATCTCGGGCACACTTCTAGTGTTATTAGCGTTACTAACTAGTGTTACTTTTTGTGTTACTTAGCGGTACCTGTTTTGTGGTACCTGTTTGAGTGGCAGCTCACCTCCCATCAGCCTTTCCATCACATCAAAAAGAAAAATGCTTCCACTTTATGAAGAAATACAGCTTATCGGTGTTTTTCTCTGCTGCCAGGATTTTTTTTTTAGTTTGTGCTTGATAAGCGCTGTGCTTGTTTAATGTGAAAACTGCATACAATTTTTTTTTTTGTTGTTTTCTCTCTCTTTTTTTTCCAGAAACCAAAACAAAAGGACTGGCATCCTCCTGGAGGATTTATTTTAGGACTCTGGGCATTAATCATCATGGTTTTCTTCAAAACATATGGAATCAAGCACATGAAACACATCTTCTGAACTGAAGCAAGCAAGATGATGGCATTGACTGCTACTTTGGATTCATTGGTGTCATCTGAGTATCTGAGTGCTCCGAATGTGTGTTATGGATGCGAAAAACGGTGTTGGGATCTTGCTTCTAAAGGTTCTTTTGAAGTCAATCCTTCTGCCCCTTTTTTGAAGAGTCAGCGGCTTTGATGTTAGACTTTACTTCATTTTGTTTTAAACATATTTTAATGTTTTTCTGAGCAATTTTTTTTTTCTGGTTGAACTTAAAAAAAAGAGGAGACCTCAACACAACAACAAAATTTCTGAGGTTGATTGTAGATGGGCAAATTCTTTCCCCTGTACTTCAAAGTAAATCTTACAAGTATTCAACCTATCACTAAAGAACTAGACATTGCGCAGACCGTTATTTAAAATGTCATTTCATCAATAAAAACTTAAGCCACTTTGCAGACTTTGGCATGACATATTGAAAGCTTTATTCACAAAAATAAAAATACTCTCTATTGATTTTTTTTTTTTTTTTCTTTTTTCTTCCTTGTTAAGTACAACCATTAGATCAGGCCTTTCACCTTAGGCAGTTTTGAGTCCGGGATTCTATGAGTTGGTGAAAGTGAAACAAAAATGATTGTGCTGAACCTACTTCAAAAAATAGTAAAAAAAAGTGAAAGTAAAAAGAAAAAGTGAAAGTATGACTTCACCATGCCCATTAGGAACCCTTCATAGATGTTATAATTTCACTCCATACAATATGGAGTTGGATGCTTCCAGGATTTTTAGTGCACTGGATTTTTGCACAGAGGAAAATTGACTCTGGCATCAGGATGAAAAATGTTATAAATTGCACTATTGTATTTTGTAGTTTCTGAGCCCTAGGAAAATAAGCTTTATCATCTAGGTGTTGTAAATTCTGGTTTGGCATATTGATTTGTTCTTTTTGGACATTTACTGATAAATGTATGCTAAAAGGGATAGTCTGTACAATATACTGAGTGAAGCCAGTGCATGTATAGAAACAAGGAGAAGCTTTTTCATTATACTTTTCGAACTTGTTCTCTAGCTTAATCATAATAAAGCTTATGTGATGCATTCATGGTGTAAATGCTATATATGTATCTCTAAAAGTTATTAAGAATTATTTGTAATCACACAGACTATTAGAGCAAACCTAGCTTTCTTAGAATATGGCACGGAACATTTTTGTATAGGGCACAGAACATACACATTTGAGTGCTTAAACATTTCTGTCATCCTTTTTTCTTCTCTTTCAGGTTGATTGTGGCATCAGCGCCTCGGGTTGGGGGTAGCAACTTGTCAGAGCATTGTCTGTATGTGCTGACAGGGAGGGCTACAATGAGGCAGCTTGGGGCTTCCAGCTGTTTCTGAGGACTGGTGCCAGAGAACAACAAAACCAGCAGTGTAGTCCATATCTTGAGTACTCAACCCTTATTTTTTCGTTTATCCATGCATCTTCTAGGCTTGGAGAGGATAGAAGTACAAAATGATGTATTATCAGGAGGTAAATACTTGCCTGCTACACTTTGGCCTCACTATAAAGTTATGGTACCAAGAACTTTCTGTTGTGCTTTTTTGGTGAACAGTAGGAATTGCTTTCAGTAGCGTGTGTTAAGCACTGGGAACAGGAATTAACCTGTATTTACAGCAAAATAATTCCTACACCACTGCCTTTATAGTTCTGTAAAATTATATTCTGTAATAAATTATACTAGAGATTTCTTCCCGTTTTGCTTATAAGTTTTTGTATAACTGATGCACAGGTGTCCCCTGCCAGCACCAATGCAACTTCACGTGAAAGATGAAAGTTCCGTTTGCTCCGAGGGGTGGAGATGAATCCAGCATTCCTAGTGCTGGATCTCTTCACAATGTGTTGGGTTTTGAAGTTGTTTTCTTGGATAGCACCCTTCATAAGCAAGAATTTCATATCCCAAATGTGATACAAAATCTGAGTTTTCTTAAAATTGGAAAACCTGTCCCTCTTCCCCCCACTATTTCTAATGCAACTATCAAACAAGCTCTGTTGCAGACAGACTGTACAGAAATGCAGAATCACTACAAAAATGTGCCGACATGGTATAGAAATTAATCCTACAGCATTTCTTAGAGGTTTTGCTTTGCTCTCGTTATTTAATCCAGCCTTTGATACTCTTTTTCAATTGGAAATTGAAAGGATTTTTCAGTTGTAAATATTTTTAATCAAATATTTATTTTACCGGCAAGTTTTGTCACACTTTAGATTTAAAGTGGCTAAAGTGAAGCGATGGAGCTCTGTGCCTTGCTTCACTTGCAGTTACACTTACTCAGATTCCTCAGGCTGCCTTTAGCTTTTCTCTTTCCTTCTTTCAGGCACCTTTTGCAGGAAGGGACAGAAAAATTGACAGAACTCAGCTGAATTTCACAAGTAGGAGAAGATACCAAAGATGCTGCCTTTTTAAAAGCTTATCTGCTTGGGGAAAAGAAGGCAATTAGGTGGGTTATTAAAATGCGGTTTATGAATAGAAGTACTCAGTAAGTGTGCCTGTGAAGGTGATTAAATTGAAGTGAGAACAACAATTTGACTGGAATGCAGCAAACGATGCTTCCGGCATCGCGAACATTTTTATATGCGCAAAGTGAGGAGTTGAAATAGATCGTTCAGAGTTGCCGTGAAGCTGCCTGTGCTGCGCTTACGACACACTATTTTCTATACAGTGATAACTTTTATTCCTTGAATAGCAATAGGCAGAAAGCAAGGACAGAAATGTCACTGAATTGTCCGTAAACGTGTTTTGTATATTTATTTGTTTACGTGAAGTTAGTACTCTCTTCGTTTCCCCTGAGAACCCTTCAAACTCAGTTTGGGATCTGTGCTCTGGGAACCAGCCAGGTTGTTCTCACAAAAACCATTTGTGATTTTCAGGCCAAACGATGGCTTGTGCAGTATGGATCCTTCCACCGTTGTGCACAGATCATCTTTTTAGTGGTATCCAGAAAACAAGCCAGATGACAGTTTCTTGATGTTTCTTTGCGTAGAAACTTCTAGAGAATAATTACATTTCAGCATTTTGCGAGTCTACACAGAGCGATCTGCGAACCGAGTGTGCCCACGCTTGCAGAATTCTGTACGTTCCTGCCTGCACCCTGTGCTGTGCAGCTGCACCAACGGGTCTGGCGATGGGTTTCACAGACCATTTAGAATCCTCGTGGATGATAAAAATATCAGTTGTTTCAGCTCTCTTGCAGCATCGCATATGGGAACACATTGCTGGTATTGAACTGAAGAAATGGTAAGTTAGCAGTAGGGTTCTGCTCACGTACACATTCTCTCATGCCTCTGCACTTCATTTGATTTCTGAACTGTCTGTGAAACTTTGTATACGTTAAAGAAAGCTTTTTTGTATGACCATGCCCAAATGTTTACACAAATATATGACTCTAGGCTACTCTCCTGTAACAGACTGAAAAGTGAGGTTCCCACAAAAATCAGTGAAGAAGCCTGAGCAGCAATGAGGCAATCAGCATTTCATTAGTCTATGCCAGCTAAATATTTTTTATACTTATGTGAATTTCACCACAAAATACTGTCGTCTTAGCACAAGCAAAGCCCATGGACTGTTCAAAAGAAATATCATTAGTGATAGCTTATCTCCTGTAGAGAGGGGATTCTTTTTATCCTTCTTGTCACTTGTTTTTCCCCCCCTAAAAGCTGTTCATTATTGATTACAGAAAAGCAAATTTAATGATTCTAATTCTGCTACTGAGTGTCTGCAAATTGAGTGCGTTTCCATCCCTCATTTCAGCAGTTGGGGATTTCCATTCTCTGGTCCCACAGGCACAGAACGTACTGGAAGTGAATGGATGTCGTGGTGGAGAGGATTTGCAAAGTGATGAGGACAGGGAGATGTTGTACTTTATTCCACAAGGCGTAAGAGAGATTTGAAGGACCAACTGTCCCAAGCAAAGTCTGCAGCCTTGGCAATCCTGATACCAACAGCAGGCCACGCAAGTGCTTTTTGAAGCTTGAGAGCTGCTGCTTTCTCTTCTTTAATGGATGCTTAGAGGGGAGGAATTAAAAGATGTTTCTGGTCTGAAGACTTGCAATAACTGAACTAATTACCTCTTCAGTAGGAGGAAATTAGATGCTGCCAGTTGCTGGTAAATAGTTAGATTTGATCCAGTACTTTGTTGTGTTGTGAACTGGAAAGCTTCTACAAGTCCAGAATTATTTGGATTGATAAAAATAGGTGAAGTGGAAGGCAGTTCACGAAGTGGCAATGGTGTATTTGAGGGAGTCCGCAGCCTTTGGAGAGGTGGCAGCCTTTGTATACGGTACAGTCTGGGGACAAAGGCTGGAGGCATCGCAAAGCAGTGTCCCTGTGTACAGATCTTCCAGCTCTGTCTGTGTCCCAGAGCTGCGTGTGACCTGGTAGAGTTTCATTGTGCTTCCAGACAAACTCACCTTTGGACTGAGGAACAGGATAACATATTTCACCCACGAGACTCATCTATCCATAAAGGTAAGAACTACAGAAAATAGCAGTGTATATAGTTTTCTTCTCAGCCACCACTTCAATACTTCTGTACAATAATGGGCACAACAGTTTTTGCATTTTTTAAGTGGTGAAAGGCAAAGTTAAAAACCAAAAACCAACAAACAATAAAATTGGGAAATGTGTTTCTTGTGGAAGCTGCCATCCTCTGCTGTGTGCACTTCACTGTTATCTCTGCTTTACCTTTTTCTGTGAACTTTTAAGAGTAATATGCTGTAGGGGGGTGCATCTTGAAAGTGCTGGTGGTTTATGAGGAAAACTCGTATATGCTGCATAATGTACTCTGAAATCAGCATTTCATAGCGCTAATTTCACTTGCAAGTTCTTTAAAATTAGTTACTTTTTCTCCCTTAATGAGGATTTCTGCCTAATTTAGTGATTAAACTGATAGTGTTTAAGTTTCAGTTCAAAGTTTATGACGATGTGCATCTATCAATGTTTGATTGTGCTGCGTCTTCTTCCCCATGCAAATTTTAGATTTAACTTTTTTTCCTTTTAATGTAGATGCACAAAGAACATTGAAGCCGTGTCCAACACTGAGCCAGTTCTGCTGCTCCAGCCAACAGGCTGACTAGGGATGTGGATCGTATCCACAGAAGTTATTGTAGCAGCACTCTTTACAGCAGCCCATTAACAAAACAAGCTATCCCAGAAACAGACTGTTGTGATAGTTGCTTTTGTTGCTTGTTTCTCTATAGCTGCTCCTTCTTTGCGGTCTCGTTTGCAGTGCAGTGATGAGGAAGAGCTTTTTAATGTTTCACGTAATGCTCGCCTACAGATGTATAGCCATAGTTAAGAAAAAACTCAAAGTGATCAGTATTAACTGATGCACCAGGAAGGGCAAAGCATCGACACCAGTAAGGCTTCTATTCTTTCTTCTCCTTTGCACTACATTTTTCTGCCTTACAAGTACTCATTCACTGTTTAACCGCCCCTTTGTTTTTTTTTTTTTTTATCCCTGAGCTGTATTTAATTGAACTAGAAATTGCATCTCCTTGTATCGAGTAAGATAATGAACTTCCATTAGTCAGAAGGGATTATCAGAATTTTTCAAAGAGTTTTTGTGGCAAGTGTGATTGATTTGTACAATATTGATAATAAACTTCTGCAGGACAGCAATCGCTGTTGAGTCACAACTTCCCACTCTGTCAGCTCCAGGCTGTCTTTGATCTTCATATTCCAGGGGAATATGGCTGGATAGCACAAACTGCATTTGATTCCATTCTCTTTAGGTTCGTCTCACCCCAGTATTTTTCCAGCTATTATTGATTATTGTGTCCTTGCCTCCTCAAAGCTATTTTGGGTAAAAATCACTTGGTTCCCTATGAAGTTTACCTGAGAAATACTGCAGGACAAGATCCAGGTGAAGCACCTCCTGAAGAATGTTATCAATTTACACTCCAGGTGTATGTGGACATAATACATGAGACAGCCCTGGTGTATTCTGCTAGATAGAGCCAGACCTGAATCTCTCCAAGATCTGCTTCTAAGGCTGTAACTTGTTCCTAGTCAGATTCTTAACCTCCCTTTTCCTCAGCTTCCTTACCCAGGAATAAACTTGTCTTTCTGAATTACTTTAATGCTTTGGATATAAGGTTTTTTTCCCTGAAGTGCATCGTGTTTTTGCTTTGTATTGTCATGCTCTCAGCTGGGCATCGTGCAACCGTTGTGCCCAAATAACAGAAAGCAATGGTGATATTTTTTTGTTCCTATTTGCAGAGATATTTCCTTTATCATTCTCAGTTCCAGCTGCACAAATCACAGCGTAAGAGCTATGCTTCTTTGAGATGAAAAACAACCACTCTGATGAAGCCAAGCGTAAAAGCATAAGGTATGCAAGGAATTTGGAACTAAAGTAACATAGATCTTAAAACTGCTGATGTCTATAAACACTGTTTTGCAACAGTTTCTAATATGTGAAATGATGCGCGCTGAAGATCACCAATCGATCAAATTATGTTGAAGAGCGCAAGAAGAGAGCATAAAGCAGAGAATGGCAGCAGTGCCTGGTTTGTACTACTTATCTCTGGTCTGACAGCATTTTCTGTCATAAATCTGTGTGGTTTATAACTTGGCCATAAAACCTTACTTCAGGCTGAAATATGGCAGGATACACTGCAGTTTAGAAATTGTGCTTTTATAGAAAAATGCATCAGTAATTTGTAAATTAAAATTGCAGCACTTTAAAAATTATTTACATTTCTTATGCACTCTTATAAGTTGTGCTTTTGGGGCTGGATTTATATTCCTTATAAATCTGTGGGATCAATCCTATTTAAAACTTGCTGTCTCCTTAGCTTCATCAAATTCCTTTTATACATACAGGGGTGAATACTTGTAGATTTGTAGAAAAATGCTCTTCCGTGCTTTTTGTAATTAAATGGGGAACGTGCGGAAACTTCATGGGGAGACGATGAGACTAAAGTGATTTTGGGGTTTGTTTTGTTTAAAAGACTGGATGTGTGTAAGGGTAAGAAGAATGCAGTTGTTATTAGCAGAAACTGAAGAAGGAATATTTACAATCCTTAGCTTCACCCCATTAGAAGTTATGAGATTTAGTGTCTGATTATCCCACGTTTCTTTTTCATGTTCTTAGCGCTTCATCTGATCCGCTTGGTACTGAACAGTCTTGCAGGCAGGAAACAAGGCATGTGGAGAGCAACAGAGTCTGGCAAGTCCCTGTGTTTCTACTGAATACTAAAAGTAGGTCAGTGTCATCTATTTTAAAATGATGTTTTTAACAGTGACACAACTAAACATTTAGCACATACATCCTGTAGCCCTCGATTAACAGAGAAACTACCATCTCTGTTTTAGAATTACGAGGTCTTTTTATTACTGGATCACTAATAAAATAACAAAAGGATGGTGGCATTGAGGGCCTAATGTGATCTGTACCATCTTGCAATCACATTAGAAATGGTCTGTAAATCAGTTTGACGGAGTTCATCAATTTGAGCAATATATGCTGGATACACGCCCCAGTACACACGCTGAAAGGGATGTTCAAATTACCATTAGTTCAAAATCCTTTCTGTTTTTTCTGCAGAACGTTGTGAACTCAAGTGGAAGGAACAGAACACAATCGGTGAAAGAGGGAGAGTTACAACCGGCTGACAAGAGACAAGTTACAAGCACTTGGCAATGGGAAAGCTTGGCAGTCAGTCGGTGTGCTGAGTGGCGAGTACCAGGAAGAACACCAAAAGGAAACTTGTAAGTCAAAATAGGTTGTAGTTTTTCTCTTTATAGTGGCTGGAGCCAGGAGAGTGGCTCTTGGAGGGCTGCTGGTTCACATCCACGCAGTGTTACAGGGCTAAGACTGTTCTGCCCCTGACTTTGTCCCCACAGACTGGGGGTTATCTGCAGGGAGGGCAGCCGGAGCTATTGCTATCCAGGTCTGGAAAGAGGAAGACTGTGGGTCATAAGTGGATTTAAATGACAGTAAGTACGGTCCCAGTTGTACGCATCACCTCAGAGGTTCAGCTTCTTGGCCTTAGATGTTTTAAGGTAATTTCTTTCTTCTAGCTTTAATATTTGTCTAATGAGAGCCACATTTCTTTACCTGAGATAAAATGTTTCGTGCAACAATTACTTGGAAGAAATTAGAGCTTTAATATTTGTGAAGCAAAAGAAAAAATTATACCGTAACTGAAATCGTTTTTATTCACAGACCCAAAGTAACCCAATAATTCACACTGTGAGGTTCCCTATACAGCACTAGCATCGTCCACCTCCTTGGTCTGCAGGGACTCGCCATGCACGTGTACTTTACAAAAAAGGGCCAAGTGTAGCTTTAGTCTTTTCAAGGGGACAATTTTTTACTCTTGGAACTCGTACCCCACCCCTACTTCAGTGCAATCTAGGATCTCTGAGATCAGCGATGACCTTGGAACAGTGGAAGGCAGAGATTTTTGCGGGTGCAGCGTTGTAATATTTGTGGCTAGTATGGCTGGTATCGTAGTAGCTGGTTGTGTAATTTCTTGATTTCAGGAATTTGGTCGTGTTGTTTCAAGCCACTGTTGCCTCAGGAGAGTTGCTTCTTCAGCCTCTTACAGGACTACAAGAGGCAAAACAAAACACAAGCCCTCCAGCCTCACTTTGTCACTGAAATCTTGCTGCTACAGCCAGGGATTGCTTTTGGATAAACTTTGCCCTCCTTCCTCCCACCTCTGATTAAAAAACAGCAGCTTGATAGCACAGCAGCAAATGCACATTAATATCAAACAGAATTTTCACTATCATTTTCATATTAACAGGAGATGTCAGAATGTAAAGTTAGCTAGATCTGCACATGGGACCATTCTTGCTGTTAAAAGCTTTAGGCTGGAGCGGAGCCCAACATTTTTAAAAGAAACGCAACATTTCCAGATCAAATATTAATTACATGCTATATAGAACCATATTTTTCAAACAAATTTTATAAATAAAAAGCTAGGCCTTTCAAACCATCAGCAATATTAATTTTTGATTTGAAAGATTATGAAAGACAAACAACCACAGAGCTGTGAATTAGAAAAATACTGGCCTAGGTTGCATAAAAAACTCCATTAAATAAATACCAGAAGTTTTCACTATGAAAATTCAGTGGCATTATACTTTAAAAAACCATAATAAATTAACCATCCCATTAATGATACTCGAGTTGTTTTTCACAAATCACATACACATACAGGAAGTCAGATGCCAGCGAAGGCTACACACTGGATTAAGAGACAGTTTGACAGGCAGTACTCTCGATACGCTCTGCTCCTTCATCGTAACTTCCTGACTGTTGTTGCAATCATCAGATGTTCCCCTTCTCCTCTAGGTTGCCCAGCTGCCCCAGAAGGTCCAACACCCTGGAGGGTGACATAGTGGGTGACCGTGACTGCGGTCTCGTACATTCATCCCTCAGACCGCTGGTTTAACCTCCGGGTGATGTACAGTGAGTGGTTCTGGTTTCCAGTCTGGTTGGAAAAAATGAATGTTGAATGTCCGCGCCCAGTTCTCAAACACTCGTTTCTCTGTGATGAAACGATGATGACTGCCCTTTCGTCCCCTCTCATGTGAAATGTACATTGTGCATTCGTCAGGTCCCAGAGGTTCATAATAATGATAAGGTACTGAAAGATGATTAGGATCCCTGTGGAAGAAAGAAAATAGGTGGAAGCCCGCAATGTTCTTTTTTACTGATTGAAAAGATGCTATCTTTAATAAGCTGATGGGCTCAAATCCACTTTTTCTTCTAGTTAAAGCAAATTTCTAGGTAGCTGTATTTTTCTTGCATATTTAATGCATCAGAATAGGGCAAAGGTGTTTTCTTTGCTCTTCCTACTGCTCTCCTTTAATCCCCTCCTCCCAGTTAAATGAAGGACAGCAGTAGCTCAAAAACAAGAGAGAGTGCTGCAGGGCTGTGTTACTGCTCGGAAATTTGAAGCAAACTGCTTAAAAGGGATTTGTATCTAGACTGTGATTGGTAAAAAGCCTTGCAGAGGTATTTACTGAACTGGGGGAAGGGAAAGATAGAGGGGAGCTGGTTATCTGTGTCACATCGGCTCAGTTGAACATGCCCAGCATGGTGGATGAGGTTCTGAGTGCACAGCTTCAAGGAGCCTTATCTACGTGGCAGGCCAGTGATACAGTCTGCTGTTCCTGGATTTCTAATCAAATATCTGATGCACAAATGAGTTCTTTTTGATTTTGCGATTGCAACTTTCATGTATCTAAGCTAGACTTTAAAACTGTTTACCCATAGTGTCCTTCTGACCCTGTAAGCCCACTGGCATTAACCAGCAGGAGACGTGTTCTCCTATGGTGACATATAGGATACCCCAAAACCAACTAGATATTTAGGATACAATTAATCTTAGCAGCTCTAACATCAATGTTTTGATGTTATGTTCTGTAAAAGACACATTTGAATTACAATACACCAGAGAGATTCATTCTCTTTTTGTTTTATTCTCTATATTCCTGCTGTTTTTACTTCAGGCACAGGCATCTTGGGCTGACAAAAACTCACACAACTGTCTCTGTCATAAAGTCAAAGAGAGAGAGCTGTCCCAGAGAGAATAACCCAATTGCACCAATCTCCACAGTTGCTACCACCAAACAGTTTTGTAGTGGAGGAAAAGTTAATCCAAATATTCCCATTCAGTGAAGCCAGGGGACTGCTCTGTGTTAAAGCCAGAGCTGAAAGGGACCCTAGTACAGAGCAAGCAATCTCACGCAGACCCAGCACTGTCAGCTCTAATGTAGAGTTGATTATTTTCATTTTGAAGAGCTAATATTTAAGCTCGTTTTCAATTGAATGCATCCACAACCTGTCAGTATTCTGTCCTGGTCATTATTTTTACTATGCGATTCTGTCACCCACGCAATTCCCTAATTCTTCTTATTTTACCATTATCCATATTGTATATGCAGCAGTAATGTATGATATTGGTGCTGCTTTCCATTTGTACCTTAGATTAACGTTTTAATTCAATCAATCTAGCTTCCTGGTAACACAACACGGTGATCAATCTTACAAGACCAGAATAACAATAAAATTACATTTCTAGGATAAGATGGAGTCTAAATTTGCTGTATGTATTCTCACTGCAATATGTAAGAGAGTGAAAAGAAATCCTTCAATACCTCAACTACAGAAAACATATTTGTAATGTAAAAACTACCCTTCACATATTTAAGACTTTTTTCTTTCAGCTACAACTACGAGATCTCAATCTTCAATTTATTTTTCACATCCTTTTTTGATACATTGGACCTCTCATTATAATCGCTTAAACAATTCATTTGTATGGTTACTGTAAATCTAACTGGCTACGTTAAAAATGTGATTTACTTTTTCTTAAGAACTGCTAAATAAAGAGGCCTCTGCCTCGCTTAGGCTGCTCTTCCTTTCTGCACTGAAGCTGGATTTTACTCTTGTGTTCTCAAGGGTGAACCTGCATTGCTTGATGGATATTTACTGCTTTAAAGGCAGGATTAGTAAAGTCGAAATCCTGTCTCCAACAGACTTTGAACAAATGCAGTCACAGTGGAAATAAGGTAACTGCAAAGTGAGCCTGCATGTACCTCTGGTTCGGATCCTCCCTCCCCTGCCCCACTCCACCCCCTTTTTTTATCAGCTGGGTTTGCAGAACATAAACTGCAAGAAGGGAACGCAGGAAGTGGATCCCTGTATGTCTCTTCCCTATTCCTTTACTCCAATCAGCAATGGATGATGGTGATCGCTGGAGTCACATTTCTCATAGAATGTGGATCAGGCACAGAGATGAAGGAGAGGAGGGTTCATAGTGGTCCCCTTCCTTCTCCCTCACTTAGTATTTACCTAGGGTTACCTCTCTGAAGCAACGTTTTGAATCCTGTACTTCCCAGTAAGTGCTTTATCTCTTACGTTATCAGTATTCTACCCATGGATATTTTAGCAATGGATTTCCCTTTTGAAGACAGGGATTCTGCATTACATCAAAGGCTCTGAAGCTAACACTAGAGTATCCTAAGTGGATGTTAGCTCCAGGCTGCAGCAAGTCACTGTATTCTGTGCAACGTCCTGTCAGAAACGGTTCAGAAATGCCTGTTGCAGAGGGCCGGGCAGGGGAGAGGCAGAGGAGCATGGTCTGGAGACCGAGGTGGTTCCAGGCATCCCCTGATGGTTGCTCTTATGGCTTGTACGCAGATCTTCTGGCTGAACTGGAGATGAACTCGATGCAAAAATGAAAATGCTGGTGGCTTCGGCCCTATCCAAGGCAACTCTGCAGCTGACTGAGGCTTTGAGGCTGAACCCCAACTGTTAGTATTTTGGATTTAGGAACTCTGGAAGGCAGTCAGGCACCTAGGGCTTTTTGTCTGAATCTTTCTCCTTTCATAGGAATTCTGGATTCCCCTAGATTGCATGGTAATAAAGTTTGGATTTGAACTCTGGCTTAAGTAACTACACCATAACCCAAATTAACTGTACTGTGTTATCTTCTAACTCTGCAATTAGCTTGTGTCACCAGCAAATGAAACGCATGAGTAATTTCTATACGGAAATTGCTTGTCACCTCATTTATTAACATTAAAACAGATGCTGTTTTATCACTGACTGATACTGGACATTAATCAGTATTTTGTCAGACTTTGCATGCATATTAATATCACAGCTGGGAGGAATCTAGGAAAGTTCCTCTGTAAAATACACCAGGCTTGCTGCCTAACCGCCTGCCAGCACCGCGGCCGTGCGAGTGCCTGCACCCAGCGTCACTCACGGACTGTTTGCCACTTGAGTGCACATTTTCCCACAGATGGTGTCCACCCCCAGTGAAAGCTGAAAATGCACCCAACGGGGTTCACCTCAAATGAAACAAGGCAGAAAAAAAAGGCTATATCCCCCACTGCGTTCTGCTCAACCTCTTCCTTTACCACTGAAGGGCTGCTACAAATCAACCCACTGAAACTACATGTACTCACAGGCTTTGTAAAGTAATTCGTAGTTTGAAGGGTGAATTTCGAAGCTTCATTAACATATTGAGTGACGGGGGAAGAGCTGTGCCAGGACTATGAGGATTTCTGGATAATTTTTTGCCTTCTATTCCCAGGATTCTGTTTTCTTGACCTCTATACTACCCTTGTTTTTCAAACCAATTATTCATTTTGTTATTAAGTAATTAAGGTAATGACGACATGACTATCTCACATGCAGTTTACAATCCTGTGAGCCCCAATTTCTTCCATCAAGCCCCTCACAAGACCCATGAAGTGGAGCTGAAAACAACTGCTTCTCTGTGCTCGATTTAAAGCAATTTAAAGTGGAGAGAGGGAGGTAAGAAAACACTAGATTTAAAAGCTGTACCCAAAGGAATAAATTAAAGGATTTCAAATGCCAATTTTCAGGCAAATTATCACAGATGGGAAACGGCCTGGCAGTCAAATGAGGATTCTTACAGGAAAATTATCTGGCTCTATAATGGGACCAAAGATGATTCATATTAGTTAAAATAAGGACCAGAATTAAGCCTTAAGTTTCTGTGAGTTCCAGAAGGCCCATAAAGAGGAGGGGAGTTAGAGGGCTCTTCTAACACCCTGAGTTTTGCTTGTGTGCACGAGTAGCCAGAGGTATCTGCAACAAACCAACATCTCACTGCTGCCAGTGCTGTAACGGAGAGGGACTGGAGTTATTTCAAACTGCATTAAGGGTTCTCTGTGTCCTTTCCATCAGCTGAGCAGCTGCAAAGAAAAGCAGCAGCACTGCAGTTCCTTCAGGAATTTTGGTGTTGTCTCCGCACCCCAATCTGGCCGCTGATGTAGGGAGACTAGAGGAAAGTCCTTGATGTCCCAGCACAGGAGGGAGCCCTGTGTGCATGGGAGGTGGTCGAAGGAAGCTGAGAGAGAGAAATGCTTCCCATCTGGGGTGCTGGTTTGCTCCAGCGAAAGGCACAATTGGGTCTCCAGGCACTGGCAAGATGGCTTGTCTTCCTTGTGATAAAATCTTTGCAAAGCACAAGCTTTCATCTTTTTGGGGCCAGGCAAGTCAGGTGTATTTAACAGCGTGCGGGCAACATCAAAGCCATTAACCTTAACACCATCACAGATCTGTAGCAAAGTAAAGGGATTCACTCTTACCTATAGCTTTGCTATGAAGTACTGGAAATTTATAATTATCAGGTCACCAATAGCGGTTCAGCGATAAAAATCAAATGTCCAGTGAAAGTAAATAGAAATGAATCTAAAACACGTTGTTGCAATTAATAGTGACAAATCTTTTAGTCTGTACTCCAGACTATTTCCCTGCATGGGTGGGAAGCAATTTGGTTAATGATCTTAAGCTAATAATTTGTAGCAGAATCAACACTATGATATTCACGATACCTTTGAGATGTCCTTCACGTTACGGATATGATACTAATTATTTCCATGACAGTGATCACCCACACTCATTACTTACTCCACAAATTAATACTTAAAAAATAATGAGTATCTGCTGAAGTTGTAAATTTGGTGACATTAACTCTGAAGAGAAATAAAAGTTTGGAGTGTTTTTTCTTTTTTTTTACATCTTAATGATTCATTTCTTGCAGAGCAGCTGAAGTACCTACAGCATCACCATACATGAGAGAGTTAGGGTGGGGGGCTGGGGTTTTGTTTTGGTTTTCGTTTTTAAATGGTAAATGTGTATTTGGTCTGACTGAAACCCAGGAAATATGGCTTAAAATTATGGACTATTTCTTTATCTCTACTATGCTATTTCGTTGTATTATTTCTTTGAGAAGAAGCACTGTTTAACTTCTTAACGAATGGCCAAAGAGCAAACTAAGCTTAACTGTATTTATGGCATGAGGTTCCTTTCACAGATCTTCATGCATAGCTTCTTCCAGGCATAGCAACTACAGTTATTCCCTTCATCATCTGGGGAATAAACCTGAAATAAAGACACTATATTGTTTTGATTAAAAAATGCACTTTTCCCTTTTTATGACTGGCTAAGCATAATTTTTCATTAAGATTTTTTATGCATGCAGTAAGCACTATTACATCTATCAATGGTAGGACTGACTACAGCCTTACTGGTGTTATAATTTAATATTACATCCATTTGATTTCAATATATCAATTCTATGAAAGCTTTTCATAAGTTCTCAGTGACAATTTTAGCCTCCCTTAAAAACAGTTGGTTGTATTTTTTAAAAATTAAGTATATGTATCTAAACTAATCTAACTTTGCCTGTAAAGTTATGATTGAGCTTTACGATGAATTGCTGTCTTCTGCATTTTCAGATCATCTGTTTAAGAATTCCATGTGCCACTGGAATACAGACACCTCTGAAGTAAGAGAGAGCAGCCACTTACAGAAACTGAAGTGCGTCTTGGCCAACTGAAATGACAGGGGAACTGAAACGCTGTGCTGTTGAAGGTATTTATGTTGTATGGAATATCTGATCTAGTTTGTTATTTTCCTGGGAGAATTCATGATGAAATCTGGCAGTACATCACAGCATTTATCATCAGTGTTTTGTTATAATTTGTAGAAATTCTTACAAAGTGGAATTTAGCGTTGACATTTTATATTGTAATTTCTTCAGGGATTTCTGCTTTGTGCCTAGGACAAATGCAGAGTCCAGAATGATCTTTTTCAATGCTCAGAAGAAAAGTCAAAGCAGTCCTGTTCTTTGATAGATGAGCTAACCTGTCACTGCAGCCTTGCTCCCCTTGCCCCTGAAAGGCGTCTTTGAATTAGTTAATGATGAACCAGACTTAAGTGAGATCACTGTATTTGCCACAGAAAATTCAAGCACTTCTTAGTGAAAGGGATTTGAGAGCAGGTGATGAAATGTTACGCTGATGCCGTCGTTCCAGACTGGCAGTACCAGCACCTTGTATTGCTGGGTCATCTTAACAGTGCAGACAGGATCAGGACAGGGTGTGGACATGCAACCTCATTTTTCTGAAAAAACAGAGTGTGAAGCCTAGTACGGCATCACAGAATCATAGAATGGTTTGAGTTGGAAGGGACCTGAAAGCTCATCCAGCTCCAACCCCCCTGCCACGGGCAGGGACACCTCCCACTGGACCAGGCTGCTCAAAGCCACGTCCAACCTGGCCTGGAACAGCTCCAGGATGGGGCGGCCATGACTTCTCTGTACAACCTGTGACCACCCTCACAGTAAAAAATTTCTTCTTAATATCTAATCTAAATCTCCCCTCTTTCAGCTTTAACCCGTTCCCCTCATATTATCCCTGGAAGATTGGGATTCATGTTACCAAGATACAACAACTTTAATTTGAGTTGTGCAGAAAGTTCAATTTAGAAACTAGTCACTGTGAGAACTCTGTTCCTTTATTAACTGAGAAGGAGACTTCAACAACAACTTAAAAATAATGTTTTCCAGCACTCCTTTTTTCAGATTAATTTTATGCCAATTATTGCATTACTTTTAGCTGATAAATATTCAGAGACTAAGAAACCAACAAGATGGATTAATTCTCCCACACTACAAACAAAATTTTTAAATATTTTATATAACATAATTAAATGCTGTTTGTTGTTTTCCGAATCAGATCTTGGGACATGTTAATTAATTGCTTTAAGAGAACTGAAGACATGTTGCAGAGAAAAAAAATTTAAAAGATTCAGATATTTATCAGTAATGTTCAACCTTGTAGGCTAATAATGGTTCCAAAATAAATCCTACCTGCAGAAATCCGGTGGCACCATGCCATAAACATTTATCCTGTCACAGAGCTCTAATGCGATAGTCATTGTGAACCAGCCCGTGCTAAGCCAAGTGTTGGATATCTTCCTGAAAGCAAAAACATAATTAAGTTTCTAGGCTGACAAATAATTCTTGAGATACCTGAAGCAATTTCTGGGCATTTTTTTTCATTCTTGTGAAAGGTTATGAAAATTGGGCAACCAAGACTACTTTGCTCATTCATCTTCTAATGATTTTGCTAGTGCCTTCTGTCAGTGGACTAATCTATGCAGAAACGGCCCTCGCTGTAATTAATTTTAGGCACAGCAATGTTAATATTTAGCTGACCTTTTGGTAAGTTTACCTTAAGTGACTGAAACTTCATGTCCTATATTTATATTCTTCTGCTAGAAATCTATACACATCCATAACCACCTAAAGGGAGTTTACACACTAAGTGCTCAGGAAGATGCATCAACGGGGATGAAGAGGACTGCTTAAAATGCCACCTCCCGCAGCACAGAGACGTCCGTCTGCTGGAGCGAGGTCCAGCCTCAAGTGCTTGGTCTGACCATCTCTCCTCCCACCCGTCTATGAGATAGTTTCTAGAAGCTCCCACCCACTGCCTGCTGCCAGGAAACTCGCTGTTAGCTGCAGCTACACCTGTCCCTGAGCCAGCCTGGGAAAACCTTTATCCTAGGTGCTACCCCTCTGCCTCCCTAAGCCCCATCCCAGCCTTGTGGGACCTCGGGATAGGAATAAAGGATCTGCAATGGAGCCCTCTGAGTCAACTCCTCTCCTGGTTGCCTCTGCAGGCTGGGAGAAATCTTTAAAAGCACAACTGATCCCAAGAATTATTTATCCAAAATAGGAGATACCACCATGTAACTGCTCACACATGTAAAAGATTTACAAGCTGTGCTTAAGTTTTGCTCTGTCACAGGTTCTTATCTGCAAAATGGCAACAGCGGCATTTGCCCTTTCTAGCATTTGCCTGTCATTGCGGTTCAGTGTGTAAGATTTGGGTGCTCCAATGGTTACCGGTTGCCTGGCACATGCGCTGAAACTCCAATTCGTGTGTTAAGCTCCTGCACAGCCCCTCTTGCCTGAGGAGACCTGGCAGTCTTGGAGCAGGGTGGTCTAGGAGATGCAAGTGAGGAGCAGCAGTTCCTAAAGGTGTGGTAAAGGCGTCTTTGGGATCAAGTCAGGATCAATCAGGCACTTCTCTTGAGTTCACTCAAAGGTCTAGAGGAGACTGTGACGTTAGAGGAGACTGTGACTGGCTCTCCTTGCATCCCTTACTAAAGCTGAGGCACAGTGAGAGCAAGCATAGGCTCTCGGACAGCTTGTGTGCTACGTCAGACTGTACTGATACATTAACCTACGCTAACACCATTCCACCACAACCTACATCTGCCTGACACCTGCGAAAAGTTGTGACCCCCCCCAAAAAAAGCAAGGCAGAGAACATGAGGTTCTCCTCAGAGCAGTCACCTGGGAATTCCAGGTCCTAACCCCAGTTCTCAGGCCATCTTTTGTAGTTTATTCAGTGGTAGCGCAATGCACGACAGTCCTGGAAGCCGGGACCTGGAGCTACAACAGCTGCAGCAAGCAAGCACCAGCAATCACAAATTTGTAATTCAGCAGGCGGGAGCCCACCGTGCGGCTTCCCAAGCTAACGCTGAGCACGTTGGCTCCAAGTAGGTTGGCTCCAAGTAGGTCACCTTCCGGGCAGCAGGAGGGAGATGTTTTGAGCACTGTCAGACTGAGGAATGCCTTGTACCAAGACTTCCCATTTCCTCAGTGAATTAGACTATTGCAAAGGGGGGGGAAAAGAGTGATAGATCAATGCTGGCTGCTTAAAAGGCACTGCTGGACATCAGGGATTCTTGAACCAAAAATGCCTGAAGCTTGCTGGGGAGCATAGGTAACTTTTCTTGTCCTTTGTGGGTGACCTGGTAACGTATGAACTCTGGAAACATATGTTTTTACTGCCCCTGACATACAGACTTCCAGACTAAGCTCCCATTCGGAGAATAGCATGATTTAAGCATCTCATTAGTTCCAATTATGGGGCCTTATTTATTTTCTGAATTTGCACTTAAGTTTAGGGGGTTGGTGCAATTTGTCACAATGTCATAGCTGGGTCATAAGCTCAGCAGAGGCCTTCAGGGACTGCAACAATTCCAACCAGTAAATAATAATTTTTGGCTCAAAAATTATTAGGAAGGGGAAAGCTGGGAGAAAGCCTAAAAAACTTGCTTTCCTGCCACTCGAGAGTTTCTGAGTCTATGAACTGCTAGGTAATTCAGGAACATAATTCAGGGTAAGAGTACTTTGGAGCTTGCACTGGTTTAGGGGTCTAAGACCTGACATTCCAAATCCGAGGGAGCTGTTCTATCCAGACCACGACCGAGGCGGCTGGGCTTTGCCAACCTAGCTGGGCTGTCTGCTGGTTTACTTTTCTTTCCACTTACACACACGTATGCCATAATTTAGTGGCTGCAATAAACAGGAGATTAAATGAGTTTAAATAAACTAGCTTAAAAGCTGAAGAGCGAAATAAAGATTTAAAAACTTACTCAAGTACCACTTTGGCCTCTTTAAATATCATGTCTGTAGGACAGCAATATAGAAACAAGGTTAGTGTCTTGCCTTCTCATAAAAGATCTGAACAAGAGTCCAACAAAAGAATACTGTTTTTATACCTAATCAGCTGTAATGAAAGAATATGAAGAACTGTCATGTGCTTATTAGGGGAAATTATCAGATATTCTTTTATACGATGAACTAACACATTGTGCTGATAATTCTGTAGTGCACGCTAAATTACAATTAAAGGCCTTTCTGCTCCACCAAAATCTCATTTATAATCTCTATGGAAATACTTTTCCTGCAGTTATTTCATTTATGCTTCTTTTATCTAATTACTATAATATTGGTTCTGAATCATATTTTCTTAATGTACCCTTATTCAATTATAAAGTTATTTTCAAGTACAGTTACTTTATAGTACCAAGTATATTGCTCTGCAGCCTTTGTCATTCACCATGCCATTTTAATAGCAATGTTTTCTGAAGGTTTCCCTTCATTTCACAATCTGCTTTATTTTTTTTTAAAAAAAAAGCACAATACATCAAATTACCTTTTCTCGCATCATTTTCAAGACAGAAATGAATGGTTTGATTATTGCAACCTTGCAATCAGGGTTCTCTCTCCCTCCTTTTGTTTTTTTGTGGGCACTAATGTCAAGAGCTTGGCAGAAACCTCCCAGGGAACAGCGACATTCCGGGCTGTACAATGTTCTGCTCCTGCCCCCACAGCCATATAAATTTTCTCCCCTTAGAAATTCCTCCCTACCCATGTTTCTTTTAATCTTCCCTCTCTTTTTCTGTGCTGCCTATTCATTTATTTTCATCTCCCGTTTTAATCTTCTTAGTCCTTCAAGTCTGCTGTATGTGCCCTCTAAAGAAGCGGTTCATACACAGCAAAGCCTGCAATTGCTTAAAAGCAGCAGGACCTGCTCGGGAGGCTGAATTTTGCTGACATCCAAGTGCCCCTGACTCACCCTGGGAGTTCAGGGTGCCCACGACTGGCTCCACTATAAACTTGTTATAATGTCATTAACGTCTCAAATGCTTTGAGGATATTTCAGGAGCCAAGACTGAGCCTGGTGCCTGTGCAGGAAAAGAAACACACTGAGGATGAGCACAGCCGCAGGCCTCCTGCTCCGGGTGGGAGATGTGGAATCAGCAAGAGCAGCTTGCCTGGATCTGCCCACGAGTATCAGGAAGGGAATGGGACCCTGGCTGCCCATGGCAGAGCTGGCCAGACTGAAGCAGAGGAGGCGAACTCTTCACCGAAAGCAGGGACAGCATGTGCTCTTAAAATAAAAGAGTAATCCAGAAAGGAGGTGGCAGTGTGCATTCCTTGGGTACAGAGTCTGACCCCTAAGGCTCGTGGTGGCCCGTGTCATAGTGCAACTACAGCTCTCTTAACTCTCCTGCCTTTGTAAATACTGGGCATACAGATAATCCTGTGCACTTCTCTTGAAAAGTTCAAACGCTTAATTCAGCTTCTCGCTTTGCTCTACTCTGGGTCAACAAACCTGGAAAAGACAGTAACACATCAGAACCAGCAGGGCATCTCCCTCTGCTACGTTTCCTTCTCATTCTGGCAGAGACTCTCAAGCACTGATTTGAAGATGAAGAGAAAAGGCCCTTTCATGGTGAGCAACTGACCGAGCTACTGTGTGCTCTAGTGTTAGTGCGAGTCAACCAACAGCTCAGAGACGAAGTTTGATCCACGGCAACTGAACAAAGCTCTGCAAGCAAACCATGTGGTGCTTGACAGACAAAGGCAGCAAATGTGAAGCAAAGACAGAGTTGCCACCAGCTAAGAAGATACAACAGTTTCTTCTAACACTGGGTTTGCTTTTGTTGGGCAGCCCGAGAACAAAAGTTCAGGCCGCTGAGCTCTCCCTGTCCACAAGAGGACTGAGCCCAGCTCCACGCTTTGCTGCAGGCGTACAGTTTTTGTGAAGGTATAAAGTCTCACCATGAGTTACTACACAATAAGCCTAACTCTTCATTTGTACCTATGGGGACCGCGTTCCATTTTTACAGTAGCATCTTCAGAAAGGAAAACCAGGAGTTCATTAAAAATAAATATTTCTTGCTAGGAAATGTTTGGTTTAAATGCCCATTTTCAAACACCGTATGTGAGAACACTCAGGTCTGCAGTGGGTCAGTTATTAAAAATTTGATTTGAAGATCAGCCTACAAGTCGTAAACAGTCTCATGAAGATGTAACTATCGTAATAACTTTCCTTTTCCCAGCTGGAAATACAAGATGAACTGTTCTGAAGTACCTAATGTATGACTAATGTTTATTTGTTTTACAAGAAGCTTTACAGCTGCAATGTTTCAAGAATGCTTAAATTCAATAAACAGCTATTATAATTCACTGAATGGTGGCATTTCCTCTATAAGAAAATATAACCTATCCATTCTGATTTTTCAGAATCGGTAAAAAAAACCTTTCAGCTATATTACCCCAAAGTGAGATTTAAACAGCTCCTATCTCCTTGGCCGTATAAAATGTACCTCCAGGTTCTGATATTCTAAGTTGATGAGGCACTGCTCCATAAAAATTATTTTGATGCATATTTTTTACTTATGTTACAAGTGATGTTATTTGGCATGTCATACCGTATTACAACTCATGAGGCAGAGGATTTAATGGGTGTGAGGGTCTCTCTGAGCAGATCTGAAATTGGTATATATAAACTATGTTATTTTACGACTGTATGACTTCCCCCAAATGTATCCACATAAGTTCTCACCTGTCTTTCCCAGTTTCCCGTTTAAAAAGGTCATCAAATTGAAGCATCTTGTGGCGAGAAATCATGTAAGCTTTTAATTGAGGCAGTATCTGATTCATCAGCTGCAGGTTATTATAAACCAAGCCTTTACCATCTCTCCTCATGTAGCTGCTCGGACCCCAGAAGATAAAGACAGCACCGTGACTCATATTTAAGAGTTCGTTACGATTCCGCAAAATCCTCTGAATACTGGAGTGTGCAATGACGCGAAGGCTTGTTTTGTTTCCAACGTCTCTTCCATAACCTCGAGTAGGTGCATCATTCATTCGTATTACACACTCCGTCTCGTCGATTCTGTCACCTTGTTTACTTCCCAGAAGGTGTCCAGAGCTGGTTACCAGGGCACAACTCTTGCAGTGCATTTTTAAAGGCTGCAAAGACACACATACCTCAGAATTAACTATAAACATCTTCCCATTCACTACATGAGAACCATATTTTACATGTACATGGCACATTTTACAGCAAAAATCTCAAGAGGACTTTACATAAATCTCACCCAGAAGTCTTCCCAAGTAACTGGGGACACATTACCTGTACATTTTGTAGATGCGGAAAATGGGGAATAGTTGTATAGCCTTTAAAGTTCCTCTGTGGATTTAAGTCCACTGCTTAAATCCTCCTTTCCACCGCTGTGTCATATACAGTAATCACAACAGCTTCTATAATGTTCCCAGCTGCATAGGATTGTATTTCTTCCACTTGCCAGAAATGAGCTATAATTAGAGCACTTCTTTTAATTCTTCCTCTTCTGATGTTTCAGGAAATAATCCTCACAAGCACAAATGTGAATAGCTTCTCTACCTTGGGGTCAGGGCTTATTGCTAAGGGAAAGGTCACCCCTTGGTCCAGTCCTTCCGCACCATCTCCAAGTTGGTGCCATAACCACTGTGATGCTGCTGTACCTCCTCCGTGGTTCAACAGTCAGAGCTGGTCATTAATGTCTGCGTACATTTTACATGTCATGCACTGAATTTTTTCTAGCTTGTCAGGTCACGCTTAAAAGTTACAGAGTAAAATGGAACAGGGGGTGCCTGCTCAGTGAGCGTCTGACCTAACAGAATCAGGAGAGTAAAATGAGCTTTCATGAAAATGAAATATAAATCATATTACTGTAGCGTGCCACCAACAGGGATATCAGGAAGAAGAGTACAGAAGTACATCTACTACACAGCACTGGAACTGAAAAGGTGCATAGGGTTAACAGTATTCCCAAAGTGCTAATTTCTAACAAGAGTACAATAAATTGGGAGGTAAAGACTGGAGGTGTGCCCATGAGACAGTATCTTGAGCATTTAAAACCAGTAACGCCAGAATAGAGAGCACACAGAGAGTGTACCTTATCGTTTCTTCACAAAAAAAGAAAAAAAAAGGTAAACGTAACTGTTTGCTCATCAGTTTAAAGTTCCTTGGAAAGCCATTTTTAGTTCATGAACATTTTAATCTACTGATCTTCCCTACAGCTGTCTGTCTATCAGTATTTTATTTTCATTGTTAACCAAAAAGAATGGCATTCCAATCCCTTTCTGGTGATGAACAGGCATATTTAATTCCAGCAGCTCCACCAGAGATACCACACATGCTGAGAGCAGCCGCCCCCTGCACCGCGGCACTGGCCTGATCCTGAAGGGCACCGAGGAGGTGACAGTATTTGTTGGCTCTTGGGAGCACTAGCAGTCTGAACCCACCTTTGACAACAAGCACCTCAGTAATTCCACGGCAGCTCACTGTTCGTGCCACTGCAGACACAGCCAGCGTGTCTCCTGGTGTAAACCTGGTGGGTTTACTAGCAATGAGGAAGGCTTAGTATCAACTGCATGAATGCAGGGAATCAAATGACTAAATCAGCATGATCTCAATCCCCTGCTTGGAAATGTTTTGGCCCCTAGCATAAGAAGAAGAAGGATATTTTACTTAAGTAACTTGTTTTCTTTGAAGGTAGTAAGAGGTCACAGTCCGATTATTTTTTCTATGAGAAAAGCTAATGAATAATAAAGGGGTTTTTTAAATTAAAGATAAAATAAACTATAGAATTTGTGTAATGATACAACCAGTAACATTTGTATCTTCATCTTCCCCAAACAATGAGGTCCCTTTTCTTTCACGTACAGGGATTGTAACGCAGAGCTAATGATATGGGTAGAAGGGTTCCTGCCTTTGTAAGCCAAGGCTCCTAATGCAGTATTTACATGCATTTTCCTTTAAGCTTTCATCTGCCACTTTGATGAATTACCTAGCGAAAGGCTCTAAGGTGAACTAGCTGCTCCACCACCATGCTTGGGAAAGCAAGATGAAGTGCTAATGAGGTTAAAGGAAATGTAGTCAGCACCAATGTTAATTCACATGGGTTTGAAGATCCCTATAGCAAGACATTTTCACCTAAACAATCTCTGCTGGTTTTTGGCCTACTGAGCTACAACTTATTTATTTCTTTTAAAGGCCCTGCCAGAGAATCCATCAATTGTTAGGAAACGAGGGCAACTGTCACTGGAGCTGTGGGAACGTGGGGAAGGGGCTGAGAGAGGGGATGTCAACATTTGCTAGATGATAAACATTAACATCCCCTGAAACATCTGTCCCAGATCTTGTTTGAAAACTGTTCCTTCTGGGAAAACGTCTTCAGACTGAACAATTCAGGTATTGCCCAGCTACTTCTTGAATGATGTATGGGGGCTGAGCCCGCGTAGCTCGCTGCTCCAGGCAAAGCATTTTCAGTCACCTCAGATTCTTTCAGTCAAAACCTACAAAACTCGCACCTAAAAATTGTCAGAGGAATTCACAGCCAAGAGCCACAACATTCCAGTACCAGCTGTTTATAATGCTTTGACAACAGCGAAAGCAAGGAGGGGAAAAAAAGCTACTGGCTGTAATGTCATCGCATTGGGAGGCAGCGGCTGCACCAGAAATGTCATCTACTTAAGCAATAATAATGGAGGCACGAGGCAGTTCTGTGGGATTGATGACCAGCTGGGAAAAGTTGATGGCCTGAGAATAACCAGGGGTCATTAAGCCAGAAGAACATTAACTCTGCAGAAAGCTCTCTGTTACGGTAATTATTACAGTGATGTTTAGACAAAAAAAAAAAAAAGGCAAGACAAAAAGAAAAGCAAAACCATGACATGCCAGCTACATTTTGGGTGTTTTAGGAAGGCGATGCAGCTCTTACTTCGTGAGCCTTCCTTCAAAATGCCTAGAAAAGGATGGGGTGAGAAGATGATGAGGGTTATAGCACCTGTATTAATCGTATTGACATGTAACATGGAATGCACGTGAAAGCTGCTGACATTTAATGGCATCCACTGTTAAAAAGCTGCCACATCTTTGGATGTACGTGAGCCCCTTGCACATCAGGGCAGAGTGTGTGGCTGCTTCTACTGCACAAGCCAGTCGTGTCCATCCACAGGACACTGTGAGCGAGCCCAGCACCAGCCAAACAGCCCAAATTACCTCTCAGTTCCAGTCACGTAAAATACATACAGGGAGAGAGAAAGAAAAGAGGCTACAGGAGAACAAGCTCACAGTGCTAGAACCCCAGAAGACGGCAAAATCAACTAGTGCTTTCCCTGGATAGCTGGGCTATTCCAAGGGAATGGAGGGAGCAAGTGAACCTTGCTAGGTGCTGGTAAACCCCGTAACAGCGCCTTGGGGCCACAAGAAGGGAGCGCAACCTTGCACTGCTCTAAGTACCATGGTCCAATCTGGCTCCTGGCAGCTTTTACTTACACAGATTACAGCCCTGTAAGTACTTTCACCGTGTCATATCCCTCATTCCTTTACTACCGACCAACCGAGACACAGAAACAAAAAAAAGCCACAGTTCTATACTGTTTCTGTATTTTCCAATTTCAGGCAATCCGCTCTATTATTGACTTTAAAATCTATGTTGTCCAATGATAGAAAAATGTTATTTTCAGGTACTTTATTGTTCGGAAAAAAAAAAATCAATGGTAAAATGTTATTCCTGATTCAAAATGTTACTCTTAGAAATAATTATTTTCTTTGTGATGAAATCAGATGATCAATTCTATTTTATTTTAGTTTTTTTGCTTATCCAAGTATTTTGATATTAAAGCCAAGATTTAGAAAACAAGAAAATTCCCTCTAGTAAAATCAGGAAGACTGGCAAGCACACTTTTTCCTACACTGAGTACTTAATGACCTACTTTCAAGACCCCATGGGTTCAGATCACTCCATTATCAGTAGCATAAAAGTTTCCTTTCTATAAATAAAAAATACTTTATCTTGGCAATGATGACCTGGCCAACACAACAACCAAAACTATGAGTTCTTCGAGAGTGAAGAACAGCTCATCACTGAGTTCAGCAGAAAAAGACCACCTGTCAGTTCATCAGCACCAGCATCCCTCGCAGATACCTCTGGAAATGTTACAGATGACTTCTAAGTGTATTGGGAGAGAGGAAGGGAGATTGAGAAAGGTTAAATATCCAAATTCCTTTTGGATACCTGACCTTTAACTAAGCATTTGAGACTGGAAGTGCAAAATATCAACAAGGTACTTGACAGCTATGTCTTTCTCTTGCACTGCAACACCTCTGCAGCATTTTGTTAGCCAGCGCCAGCATGCTTGTCTTCTGTCTGATCTGGAATGAAAAGCTATAGGGCTTCTTCACTCTTTATTAACTACCTGAACCGTATTACTGAACCAACAACCTCCTCTGCAGGAGCTCCCAAACTGACTGCTAATGTAAAAAAGCAGTGGTAGAAATAAGATGACTGATGTACAGGAAAGCAAAACTGTTTCCATTTTCAATTGAATTAATTCAGTACAGGGCTATATTAATGGTTAAAAAACTGCATTTAAGCAGTACGAAAGACAGTCTTGCTGGTTGAGGAGAAAGTGAGACTATTCCAGAGCCGTCTAGCTTCTGTTTTTGTCATAAAGCAGATAATTTCACTGGCAGGAATTTCACATCTCCCCTACCCAGTGCCCATTGTGCACAACGGAGACCTCGTGACACTCGCTTTGTGTTACTTCAGTACTTGCTTTTTACGTTCCTTGCCTTGTGCACAAAACTTAATCAGCATTTTATACATGATGCTAATGAACCCTGTGTTCACCTCATGTTCAATGTAATTTATTACTTATGGCTTGTTCTTGATTGCTGGGTCATCAGCCACTGGCAACAACACTGAGTAATTAATGCATTACCAGTAATATCCTATTTTGTCCTGGCAGCTTCAGCTCGATTTTTTTCTGGTTTTTGTAGCCTGGAGCAGCTTTAAGGTTTCTCCCAGGCTGCTGCCTTGGGACCACCGCTCTGCTAGGCTGGCTGCTCCTTCCCAGCTCTCCTCTCCCAGAGGACAACACCACCGCCACAGCAGACACTCCCAACGCTGCAGGAGCTCCAGGCACCCCCAGCCCATTCCTGGCACATCACAAACAGCTGCTCCAGCTCTCGTAAGCCCGTCACTCACCACTGCTCCAGGTATAATGCTTCTCTTGCCATTACGTCTGTCCCTCTTGAGCAAGCTAGATGTATTTCTAATGGTTGCCTCCTTCCTTAATATCTTCCCTAGAGGACTGATGATCTTAAGGCCAAATCTGCTTTACTTTGAGAAATTGGCCTTAAGTTGCGCCAGGGGACATTTAGATTGGACGTTACAAAAAATCTTTTTACCGAAAGAGTGGTGAAGAACTGGCTGAGGCTGCCCAGGGGAGTGATGGAGTCTCCATCTCTGGAGGTGTTCAAAAAATGCGTAGGTCATAGAATAACCAGGTTGGAAGAGACCCACCGGATCATTGAGTCCAACCATTCCTATCAAACACTAAACCATGCCCCTTAGCACCTTGTCCACCCGTGCCTTAAACACCTCCAGGGAGCACTTTGGGACACGGTTCAGTAGGCACGATGGTGTTGCACTGACAGCTGCATTTGATGATCTTAGAGGTCTTTTCCAGCCTTAATGATTCTATGATTCCCAACAATCACCTTGAAATAGAACAGAAACCCTGAAGCTTCACCTTTGCAAAGTAACTTCTACTCTGTTAACTCAATGCAGCAAGTTGTGGGGCTCTGTCTCATTTGTGAAGTACACTTCTATGCACTTCAGAACCGATTTCCACAGAGCAAGTGCTCTGGGAGACGCGATCCTGTGGAAATAATGCAAGGTCCCTGATAATATTTGTTTTGCAATATATTGCTGTTAGAACAGTGCTTTCATAATAATAAAACAACTAAAAATAAAAAAACATACAAACACAAAGAGTTTGCTTTGGTATTTTTCAAGTCCCATCTACCTGGCACGCTACGTGATGATGCTCTCAATCTAGTGTTCTCCGAACAGTGAAAATTATTCAGATGCACACTGAGATATTTTAAGTAGCACTTCTGTGTATAAACAGCTGGAACAAAAAAGCAGACAAACACTTAAACCATGATGAGAATTTTGAACTTCAATCAACTGTGACTCGCTATGGCACACACCCTTTTCAAGCCTCTGCGAGTATGGATTTTGTGGTCCCAAGTTCTGATCTAAGAGCTGATTTTGATTTGACCGTGACATTTTCACCCATATGTTCAGATAGAAAGCGTAGCTTAATTTCTGCACTTTGCATGCCAGCTCAGACAATCCCCTCAAGTTTCATAAGATTTTGTTCTTTGAGCTCTTAAAGAGGGGAAAAAAAAAAACATTCCCCTAAGCAAACACATTTACACTTTTTGTTGAACTAGACTTTTGGAACGTTAGAGAATCTGGCATGGCACAAACTGCATTATCCACTGAACTAAAAGCAGCGATTGCCTTGAAAACTGTATCCCAGTGACTGATTTCACACAAGTAAACAGAAAGGGTTAGGAGATACCACTTGCCCAACATTGTTAATCCTTATGCAAATCCAAATAACAAGTATTCACAGCAAAACTTTGCAATTCAAAAAAGGTCTGGCAAGTCTGTTCATAAAGATAAATGCATGTCTGTTTAAAAAGATAAAAGATAAAACATATGAATTTCTTAGTGCTTCTCTTTGTTTCTTGGGCTGTGGAGCTGGAATATGCTAATGTTGTGGAAACATTAGCATCTTCATTTCCCATTGAAAGTCCAGAGTTAATTATATAACTGGACTCTGCCTTCATATATTTGGTAAGCAGAAACAGTGAAATAACGCAATTTCAGCACATGCATTCACCACACCAGTGATCACAGCGCCCTAGGTTTGTTTTCCTCTAAGGAATGGAATATTTCTGTTTTCTGTGATACCATACTGATGGGCGTCTGCAAAACCTACAGTAAAAATACAATAATTCTATTTTCAAAAGGTCCCTAGACATACCTAATTCGATTTCAAAACACGAGGCTATATTATGAAAAGAAAGATAGAAAAACAAATGCACTCCATAAAGCTTTCACTGGGATAATTTTCTTCGAAAAAGTACCGTTAAGCACATTACTCAATGAAGAGTCTCCTGCTTGCGTGAAGTGTTTTCTGGCACATTAATTCTTTTTTTCAGGGGACTGCCTGCTACTCAAAGCTTCCATTAGATTAATTAAAATATGGCTCCTCTGACTGGAAAGAAAAGGCATGAGTTTGGTTACAGGATGCTGAACACCTATAGAAACTGAGCCCTTTCTCGTTACCAGCAGAAGCAGCACAGGAGACTGAACAAGATAACTTCCAGTATATGGAGCGCATTCCTCTTATTTGGAAGCGTGATTACCGGGTGCTGATGTTTTCCCCTAAGCCACCTGAAGTGAATACAAGGTTCAACCTTGCAAATTGTCAGCACATATAAAGCTAAGATTTAGAGAGTAGTTTCCATCCTGCATCCTATAAATGTGTCCTGTGAGGAAGATTAGTATCAATCATAGGCTTATTGGAGAGGGAGATAGGATACAATGATAACCTGAAGCTATCAACTAGAGTAATGGTCTAAGAAGAAAAAGCAATCAGAGAAAGAAAAGAATATCCTCAGTGAAAGACAGAACTGGAAAATCAGGCAGGAATGTATCACGTTGATGAACATGAGCTGCTATACAAGAGAGAGAATCATATGAACAATATACAGGCTCTAAAGAAATGGTTATTGCCTAATGTTTATCTTAAAAGGAGTGCAAATAGACACCCATATTACATCAAACTGCTTCACTTTTGTTCTGCAGCTAAAGTACTCACACTAAAACGCAATAAAGCCACAAGCGTGGTGTCTTAACTATGCAAATTGTTATCACTGAAGTGTCAGAAAACCAGGAATTATGTCAATGGTCTATAGAAAAGGTATTGGACAGTCTGGATTTTTACTTCAGAAAGTTTTCACATCAGCGTCTCTCCTCTGCTTTGGTATGTTATGTTAATTCTTTCCAGTTTAAATGTGTCATGGAAATATGTCCTCAGCTGCTCCCTCTGGACCTGCCGCGGCTCTGCAAGATTGGTTTTATCTAACTTCATAGGTAAACTTCACTGATCCTTAAAGCGTGTCCCTAACTATTCAAATTCAAGCACTTATTGCTTTCTGTGACCCTACTGGCTCATCCAAATGCATCTGAACTCTCGCTGCGGGCATTGTCGCTGCAATAATGCCCTAGCAGGAACACCCGTAAGCCTTTCCAGTGGCACCTAGTTTTAACATAACTTCCACACAGCACAGAGTCCCTAGAACAGACCAGATGAAATTTAAGACCAAATATCTGATTAGAAAGAGTTAATAACCCCATAGAGAATTTTATCTAAAATATATTTTCTTGCATTTCTCTATCTCGTTGAAGTAGACTGAAATAAAGAAGTCTCCTCACTCTTCTGAAAGGTCAGATTGTTCAAAAACTTTGTTCAAAGGTCTTTGTTTCAACAACTGTCAAAAATGTTCAGCCTCAGAGTGTTCTCTAAGGCCTTTTGATTTTCATGTGGCTAGCTCCATGTAATCTTCATCACCTTAGTTTATATTAACCCAGACTGCCCTATGTGCTTTTACTGCTGTCCCTCTGAGTTAACAGCACATCAGAAATGAGGGAAGGAAAGCAGATTAATAATCTTGGGGTTTTTTTGCCATTAAGATGCTGAATCTTAGTTTAAAATGTTTTCTTGAGGATCTATCAGGTGCAACAACACACAACATTGTACTGCTGCTGCTGCAGGGTCCATGGTAGCCTCCATAATCATTGGGTGCTGACACTTAAGACAGATGCTGGAAACTGGTACTGGCAGCAAAACTGGTCAGAACATCCATTTCATTCAATAGCTACAGGATGCAGAAGTTAAGTCGTACTGAATTTCTCACATGCATATATACAGAGAATTAAAAAGAGACTGCTTTGAGCTAAAATATTTGTATATACAGTTGTGGACTAAAACTAGATGAAAAGAAAATATATTGAAAGCAGATGTTTAAACACGTATATGAGTATCTGCAACTATGCATCACTATAATTTTAACTGGCTTTGGACTACAACTAAATTTGAAAAATAATCCTTTGAATTCAGGAGTCAGTTCTTCAGGTCCTTTTCTTTTTTTTTTCTTTAAGGGGTCTCAAACATTCCAAACATGTCTTTCCAATTGTTTACTATTATCACAATCCTGATGAGGAGATAAAAATAAACAAATAAACATACTTATCTCATCAGGATGTTTGTTTTGAGTCTATTTGCCAGCACGCAGGTTAAGATGAACTCAAACACTCCCTGGATAGACACATTTAGCACTGAAAGGCACCCACCCACCAACAAGAGTTAATTAGACAATTGAGTACAAGAGATGTCACTCTGTCTGACAACGTGGCACCACTTCTCTAAAGAGATGCTCTTCAATTTATAGCAGTACATCAAAACTACCTTCTGAATAAGTGAGGGGTAAATAAGTTTGGGTGTAAAGAATGAGGTTAACTGGAATCGCTGGAGAAACCAGAGAAAAAGGCTGGCTGGAGACAAAGGAAGGTCTGTCTTGGAGGAAGGTACCTTGAGCTGCAGGGCAACTGAGAAGAGAAAAACTGAGTCAGGAATGAGCTGATAGCAAGTCAGCTAATTACAGGCAGAGCAGGATTCTGACCTTGCTAGACACAGAGTTCAGTCTACTTCCATATCTATGTATTTCACAGACATGTATAACTGTGCCATCTCTTGTAGCTGTGGCACAAAAGTGCTTGTATCTATGTTTTACTGTCAACTAACTGAGTGAAGTGTAATTCCCAGGCACTCGGATAACACTCTTCAGCAACATTCCTTGCTTTAACATGTACCTTACCAGTAACTGGGGGAATGATGTAACTTAAAGCCACATTTACCAAACGCATGTGGTCAAGGAATTTGAAGTGTAGCAGGTTGTGCCACAGAGAGAATGCAAGAGAGAGTTTTAAGAATAGATAGCACAGAAATCAGGGGAAAAGGAATCATCTTTTAATGAGCAGCAGGAGAGACAAAACCTTCCTGCAAAGAGGTGAAATGCAAAGTACCAGAGTCCCAGGAGATTTGTGGGTGCTTTATACATTTTATCTGCTTTTTATTTTACATTAGGAGTCCTAAATTATACTCCTTGGATGTGATGTGTGTCTCACTTGAAGTGCATTTCACCTGGTAGTGACATTAAACTGCTCACTTCTTCGTGCGTTGGGTGCGGAGGGGGAGTGTATTTCACTGGATTGCTCATTGGATCCATTTCACAATGGGAACAGGAGGCAAAGAGAAGTAAAACCAAAGCAGAATAAAGAGATAAAGATCGGTGGATGGTACTGCTTTCTTTCTTTAGTGACATGAATAAGTATAAAATTCAGCCCCAAATGCTATAAGATGGGTGATGGTGGTGGTCAAGGAAGAACAAAAAGGAGAACATGGCAGCATGGACAAGAAGTGCTGTGTTGCAGAGGTTTTTCCAAGTGTCTCTTAAGCTTTTATTGTTTCAAATCACCCTTACAAGAACGCCTTGCCATCTAAATGATACCTGTCAAAAGGAAATCTTAAGTTCTGTAACCAGTGCTTGCTTTTCAGGACTCTACGACACCTGCTGCTGCCCAGGATTCTTTTCTCATGGGAATGAACTTCTGCCACAGTTTCTTCAGAGCAATAGCCATATTCTGAAATATAATAGTTTTTCTTCTCACTGGGCAAGGAGGGCATCTTTCCTGCTTTACAGCCTCAAATAACACCCACCCACCAAAACAGCACTTCTGACAAACCTAGACCTCTCCAAAGTCACAATTTCAACTCTCATGAGAGCCAGCAGGGTATTTTCTTCTTGTAGAGGGGAAACACTGAGGTGTTGACAGTTTTTTGTATCATAATCTTTCAGCAAGGAGCAAAGCAGAGGAAGACCAGCTACTCATGAGGTGTAACTGCTTCACTCCACTGAACAATGACGTGAGCAGGGGGTTCATCTTGCCTTTACTCTACAGTCTGTGGGCTGTCCTCAGGGGCTGCTTTACCCCTAGCAGAAAGGGCCAGGAGACTCTGCCTGCAGCTGCTGGTACGGCGAGGTGGGACCAGCCTCTCTGCTGCCCGCATGCCCACGTTTATCAGGAGGTTCTTGGGATCTGCCTGCTGTTTCACGCTCCTGTCCCACCCTCAGAGCCCAGCAGTCCTGTCCACCTCTCCGATCACCTACCCTGCTCACACAAGGCCACCAGCAGCCACGATGCCTTTTCCCCTGATCCCACAGGGCTGGCATTTTTGTCAACTAACACATCCACAGAGGACAGGGCAGAAGGGACAGAGCACGGGAGAGGCAAACACAGTGACAGGCTGCCAGGAGATGGCATGAGAGCATAACCCTGACTCATAACCCATCCAGGCACAGTGAGACCAGGAGTGTCCACACTGCTCTCAAGGGAGAGTCGCTGAGGACAGCCGGCACCCCGACATCCCCAAACCCATCGTCAACTAAGTGGGAATTTCACCCTGAGCGTGGCAGTGCCTGCTCCTCGTCAGCCTGCCTGTTTCCCAGAGAGAAAACACCACAACCTCCCACGAGAAAATGTTGCTCCTGCTAGCACAGCCCAGCCTGGAGAAGTCTCTGTCCTGGAAATCCACATTGGCAGGAACGAGCAGCCAAACTCCACTGACGTGTCAGCATTTAATTACAGCTGGAGTGCAGCTCAAATCTTTCCTTTTCTGTCGTGTGTTCTGCTTCCCAAAACACAAAACCCAGCAACAGAACAGGAGCTCTACCCCTCAAAAATAATAGCCACACTACAGCTCTACTATTATAATTAAACAGAAATTAATTACATTCTATTGAAGGGGACAGGTTCTGAAGGCTTAGCTGGTTTTCTTTTTAATTATTGTTTAACATTTTGAACACAGCAAAAATCATCTTTTTAACATGCTAAACGCACTGGGGGTTTTGTTTGCTTTAACAGACTGCAATGGATGCTACATTTGCATTTAATTAAAAAAATAAGTTATTAAAATAGTTTATTTTGGTCCGATGTGTATTTGCTTAGCACGTGGGTGATTTCACATCAGAAATGAGATTTTTTTTTTCAATCAGTATTGGGCAACAGACAACTGGGAAAGCGAATAAAAAGAACAGATCCATAAATTTTCCAAAGAAAGCTTGTTAATGCAAAACCACCGGCTCCTGTCACAATTAGATGACTTTTGAATATTCACCATTTCCAAAGGAATCAATCCCTATCCCAAAAGATAAATAGTACATCACCTTTTTGACAGGAACAACACAGCACAACAGCAGAAGCTGCAATACATGTGGAAACCTCACACCGAGTATGAACTACGCCCCAGCCAAAGGTGATAAGAAGGAACAACTCCAACGGGTGGATGCCACCATCCCTTCTACCTGCGCTTCCAGGGGCACAGGGGGGCTGTGTGACCACAGGGTGGGTCTGCCAGGGAGGAAGAAACTCTAATTCCCAGCTCCTGAGCAGCCTTATACCGGAATGAGGCAAAGACTTTGGCACATGCAGACAAAGAAGCATCGGCATCCAGTTCACTTGAAATTCAAATGAGGAAACAGCGAGTTGGTTTATGTGCTTTCAGGGTTAGGCAGCAGCTAAGCAAAGAATTTTTTTTTTTAACTGCATTTGGGCTTAGGCGTGGAGCTTTAATTGGGTTAAGTCCTGCTTTAGATACCAAAGCTCTGTGGGATCTAGCTCTGCGTTCCTCTACTAAATAAAAGTCCTAAGGAACCACTTCTTTGTAGCCACATCCCTGATTCATCACTCTTTGGATGGCTACAATAAATCTGTCATGGAAGCCCACTAATTGCTAGTAAATCACTAAAGTTGGAAGTGTCACAAGCATATCCAAAAAGAGGAAAAGTGAAGAGCTAAACATCCTAAGAGCTCTGGGGTGAAATTCTGTCACTTTACGGATGAACCTGTAATCTATATAAAAATAAATGATGTATAATGATTACTAAATTTGAAATTAAATCTTCACATGGCGACAATTCAATAAGGTTAGGTGATTATAGGACTATACAGCAGCATCAATTATGGAGCCAGAAATAGCCTCACATCCCTCAGAGGCTGCAAAAACTCTGCATTGCTTTATTCACCAACATCAGAGGACATTCACTTTCATCAAATAGTCTGGGGGTTCTCATTTGGAAGGGGAAAAAAAAGAAAGAAAAAACGGAAGGCATGAGCCCAAAAATGACTGGCAAAGATCCTAACTTATCATCTGAGCTACCATTTGCTCTGCCAATTGATGGGAAATGAAGTATGATCAATTCAAGTCCATTGTACACCGTTCCCATTGACTGACCTGCCAAATCCTTGATTGAATAATTAGTTAAAATATCAATATCTGCCATTTTTGCACAATGCTCGCAAGACAAGGGCCTAAAGTTTTCATAAAATGGAAAATTACCATGTTATCTGTAACTTTACATTTTCTTTCACATACATGACTAAGCCTTGATATTGCCAAAATATGGCATAATAACAGCGTGTAAGAAGTAGCAAAATCCAGAAGCATGAAATCTAGAGGTCAGTGCAACCCCTGAAGTAATGCAACATACATTTTTAATCTTGCAGATGGATAATAAGCCATATCAGAAAGGATTAAATCTATGCTCCTCATTTACAACAGTTCACTTCAAGCAGCAACTTGCCTATTTTCCATTCTCAATACCAAGGGAAACTGTGCTAACTCAGGTGCTCGGTGCTGACTGACAGCAACGCTGACATTTTAATAGTGGCTCCTGTTTAAGAGCACTCTCACCATCCTGTGATTCTTAAATAAAGATTTAAACCACTTTTGATGCAGCAGAGCTCTGCAGACCAGGCAATCTGCTGTTAGGGCACATGAAAAGATGGGGATTTCTTTACTGGGTATATAACAAGCTGTTCCAAAGCCATTAATTACCCTAAGCAAGGCACTGCCCGACATTATACTCTACATCACAGCCCCAAGTTTGAACTGCTAGCAAACAGGGACACTACACATTTACTTTTCTATCTCAGACACAAATGGTGTTAACTGCAAATACAAATCAGTTGTTCAGTGCAAAAATAACATGACTTGTAAATTGGTCCCTTTATAAATACCTTGGCATTTCAATGTTCAGTTCACATACACGGATGTAGTTCCCAAGTATCCTGATGCCATAGCAGTATGTAAAGACACCACTTCTCCCCAAACCATTCTGCTACAGCTCTGGGTACGCTCACCACCTTTCCCTTTAATTCCAGTATCTATTTCCCTCTTATTTGCCAGTGAAGAGCAAAACCAAAAAGGGAAAAGTACAAACTGAAAATGCAAATGCACCATCTAAAATTCAGGGAAGTGCTGGTGGCTTACAAGGCAAAAATGGAGAAACCATGTGAAAGAGAAAATATCCTACTCCACATCACAGATGACTAATTTCTTCCCATACTGTGCTGTAATAAATCCTAGCCTTTGCTAACACGGGAATAGGAAAGCGCTTTCCCAGAGCTAATAAAGACATGCCCTGCTTAGCGCTCACTTTAGTGTGCATAAATGGAAGACATTTCTGGTTTGCTAGGTAGTGGCACCTCACACAATCCAAAGAAAACAGATTCATCTTTCTTTCTGGGCTGACAGCAGGTTAAACGTGTAATGCCATAGTTTTGTATCCACACAAGGCTTCCTCCGGACATCACACCAACCCTATCCTAGGTCGCTATGTTTAAATTGGCAGAATATATCGTACCGGTGCGATTCTCATGCTGGGTGGCTGATTGTTTCTTTGATGCCTATGCTGGATATGTGTGGACACACCGCAATATATTCCCATGGCTTCTGCTGTAGTGCAGTATTCTGCGTAACTCTTTGAGGTGAATGCTCCTTAAGAGAGGAGATCTGCATTACAGAGGCAGCCCTTGTATCACAGACAAACCATAGATTCAAGTTCAACACCTTCTTAAGTCAACCTGGGTTTTTCATGCAACTCTATCAACAGGATTTTCAAATTAAGAGAGGTGACACAGATCAAACTGATTGTCTCCCCGAATCCCTTCACCAGGAACAGCCTACGAAATACAGGCTCTGAAAGCTCCGTGTCATGTACCGACTCTTACTGTAGAAATGTGAATTGCATATATATATTTCCTACTTGCAGATGAACACAGCCTGAAGGAATTTGGTTCTGTGCATTTTTCATGTGTAACTACGTCTTTCGCATGTTCCAAATGATGTCTCTTAATCCTATTTAAAGATCAATTATCCAACATTATCTCAAAAGATTTTACATTGTGTTTGTAAAAGGTAAAAGACTGGAATGACCAACCCAAGTCTACAGACAGGCAAAACATTAACACACCATCTTCTTCAGAAATAACCCCATAGTTCCTGTGTTATCTGTGGCTATTCGGGTCTTAGTAGTTAGCTGGCCTCTCTCTTCCTTTCAAGAACAAAACCCATTATTTGTGGTTCTCTACAGTGCTCTGCTCTAGCGTGTATTAGTTAGGCACTGCGAATATCACGGTAGAAAAATGCCTCCTCTCTCCCTGCTAGCAAGACTACTTAGCAGGGGGTATATAAAATATAAAATAAAACATTCTGCCCTTCCCAGATTAGCCCAAAGCACAAACAACTACTAGCAATCTCTTTGTTCTTCTTACCCAGAGCAAATGCTACAACAGGTTTGAGAAAGGCAGTTGCATCTTGAGCAAATTGGCTCCAGGAATCAATCAAGTTATCTCATCCAAGAAGAGGTAGATGTCTAGACTTTTAAATTTGTGGAAATGGTTACTAGGCATTCTGTAATAATGACAACATGATGGGCTGACAAGACTTTATTTTCCTCCGAGATTGGAAAATTCTGATTCTGCTTGGCAATAACTGTAAATTATTTACAGTGTAAAGATCTGGTAGATACCATGCAGTCTACTACACATGGGTGTATGTAATTCTCACATACGATAATTGTGCACTATATATGCATTGATAAACTGCAGGCAGAATATTTCTATCTTGAATAATTTTCCACATATTAACCATTCATCTTAATACCAAACCTTTTCTTAGTTGATTATTTTATTAAGAATTGGTAAAGGGTTTTATCCAGCTAAAGGTTACTGAATGAAGGAGAACTTGCAGTTGTTTAACAGGTCAGGTAAAAAGTGGATAAAGAAGCTTCAGTACTGTGTAAGATGCCAACACCCTCCAAAATAACATTTACTAAACAGATTATGACAAGCAGCAATTTCTATTTACTAAAGTGGTAAATACAGCCTTGCAGTATCTGAAAGAATTAAACATTCTCTCTGAAAATTAGCCATGCAGCATCACAGGAGGTTACCCTTTATCCAGCATCAGTTAAATCTCCCTGTCTTCTAAGAAGGAGATTAAATTTCCCCCTTACAACTCTGTTTCCAACTGTCTAACTCACTTCAGCAGGCTTTCAAAGGCAGGCTGCCTTCACTGAATTTTCTCTCAAATCTAGGCTGCTTCCTTTGCACCAAGCTTCTCCACTCAATATTGTTTCAGTGTTTTTCCCTTTCTTTCATGATTGCTCCCTCCTCAGTTTATCTTTATGTTCTAGGCTAAAATCTCTACGCCACATATATAACCTTGCAGTGATACGACATAAATGAAGCACACATAGTAAATTAAGAACACATTTCAAACATCCCTGAAATTCCTTTTGAGGATGAAGGGAGTGCATAAAAAATGGAGAATGTGAACATGAATTTTAGGATGTTACAGATATGAGCCAGGAACACCATAGATTTCAATCTTTTGTTGTATTTCCTATCACCACAGGGTTTCCAGAGACTTCATGTGGACAAACTGCAGCCTGTGGACAGTTTATAAAATGCGTTTTCTGCATGTATTTTCACTTGTTAAAACCATAGAGCTGTGACTTTAATTAAGCGTATTTTTGTAACTCCAATATATTTATGAGTTTGGGGTCTACATTCTGGAGTTTTTTTTCTCTTGAGAATGCAATGACAGCTGCTTATGACTTAAGCCTACAAATTAACAGCACTTCTGGCTCTTAGTTGACTAGCTTCATACCAGTGGCTACATAAGGCTTTTCTTGACTTATGCACTACCAACAGAGAAGGATGAGTTAATGCATATAGTAAGTAGTCTTAGACTGAGGATCTGCTTACTCTTCTTACAATATCATCAATTGTTACAATTTTATTATATATTTCATAATATTGTATGTTTTTCTTAAATTTCCCAGTGTGATGGGACTGGAAAAGAACAAGTTTCTTAGAGTGGTTGAGAAATTGGGAAGTGTAACATCAAGCATACCATGAAACTTCAACAGCAAAGGAAAAATTACGCTCCAAATATGATAGCAGCATTTATAGCTTACAATTTTAAAACCACTGTATTAGTTGGACACAATTTCTGATAGTTTGATTCGGATTGTCCAGAGCTCTCATATCTAGGGAATGTGTGAAGAACGGTCATATACACTCAGTTCAGACTCCTGTGCTTATCATAACTGAGATAATGCTCCTTAATCTCTATTTACTCTCTACCCAGGAGTTCCGAGTAGTCCTAACTGGCCAGCACTGTGTCACATTCTCCCCTTTAACCCTGTTATCGTCAGGATTCCCACCCAGGGTTTGGACAACAGCGCTCTGCCTCCAGCTAACAAAGCCCAGCATTTCTTCTGCCTCGGTTTAAGACATCCTCCTGCTCAAAATCAGCTCTGCAGCAAAAAATGTGAATTTCCTGCATGCACAAAGTTTCTGCAGGGTCAACATCACAGCAACTTCTCTCTGCTCAGCCACCCTGCTGCTGGCTCCATCCCTGCCCTCCAGGACACAGCACGCATATTGCAGTGAGTCTATTCCTACTCCCTCCCTAACAAGTGTGCTGGAGCCTCTATTTGTTAACTCTTCATACTTTATCAAAAGACTCTATGGCACTGCATCCCCTCCACTTCTCCTTCTGAAGAATAAGCCACAAGGGAGTCACCTTCCATATGTCCTGGTGAAAAAAGTGAGGTCACTTGGACCACTCTTTATTTCTTGCTTTCTTTCTGAGTAAAACTCAGTGACTCTTCAATTCATTCTTGCAGGCAAGATTTCTGCTCACCCTGGGAGAGCGAGCTTATTGCACCCCCATCTCCCTGTCCAGTTCTTGGCTCTCACACACAACTATCCGAGTGACAATGTGAACCAAAGGGATTTTTGTAAAAACAATTTTGAGCGAGATTTTGTCTCACTGAAACACCTGGCAAACCCTTCCTGCCAAATGAGAGAGATGTTACTAACTGCCTTAAAAATTGATCCCGAATGAATGAGTCACCTTCTTAGTAAGTAGGACTTGGCAGGACTGATTTGCATCACAAAGCCACCAGTGCCTTCTGGCATCCAGAAGGCTCCGTCAGTGACAAAGCCAAGGACTGAAGGGATAGGGATGCAGATAAGAATCCCTTACTCCTAAGGCAAGTTTTAGCTGCAGAGCTAGCCTGAACTTTAACTACTGCTCTCTACCACTTTCCCACCCACACAGGAAAGCCTGTGATCTGTCTCAGAGGACACTTTCAGCCTGTGTTAACCTAGTGAAGAAAGGACAGGCTGAAGCCCTGATGATGCCCTCTCCAGGCTGGAAAACATGCGACCAAGGGGCACATCCATCACACACACAACAAGCATTACTGGACAGCAGGATGAGATGCTGTTGTTCTCAACACATATCCTAAATTTTGTACCATGAGCTGTGATCATCAAGAGCTGCTGGAGCAAAGATATGCCATGAGAAGACACCACAGCTTTCATCTATGTAACCTGATTTTGCCATAAAAGAGCTCGCATCTTCTAAAAAGCTTTTCCTTGGGTAGCAGTAAATATGTAATATTGTAATTTATCACCAACATCCCATTATTACACTGAAACTAACTCCATTTAAAGAACTTTCAACTCCCTAAGGGTTTCATGCAATTCCCAGTAAATTTCCATGGCTAGATATGTCAATAAATTCAGCCTCTTAAGCAGCGAGAATAATCCACCATGGGAATAACACTGCATTTACAAAATGTATGCAAATAAATCTGACAAACAAAAAATATCAGTTAAAAACAAAAAGACAACCATTATTTGTATTTATCAGTATTAAGCACAATTTTGCCCCTTTTTCCTTTGTTTTCCACCAGACAAACTGCAAAAGCGTGATTCCTTCACAGCCACTAATCCTGCTGAGCTTCACCTTTTACCCCAGCCCCTTCAAGAAATTCGTTCCAGCTGCCGATGTGACAGGTATGCAGCAATACACACTTGGTGATGAGCATTTGTGACAGCATTTAAGTTGACCCAGTTTTCAGGGTGGTTCACGTATCTTAGTGGAAAAAAAAATCCATACTAATGAATGGGATAGGAATGCTCTTATTGCATTACTGTCTCTACCAACCCCTCCCAAAGAGAGAGAGAGACACTCATCCTCTGTATTCAGTCCTTCTTATTCATAGGTCATTTTTATTCTAAAGGTGTGTTATTGTTACAGCAAAATGAGTATATTACGCCAAAAAAAGCAATTCTATCGGGTACAGCTATATGGTAAATAAGTGCTTTGTACTAGGCAAGCTGCAGTACCCCCTCACAACTGAGCCAAATCCTGCCAGACCTACAGGTATAAGTGCCTCTACATTAGTTTCTTCCAAAACAACTGGGCCAGTCCGTGATCACACCTTTTCTCTTCTCTCAACACCTACAAGGCTCCTTAGCATAGGTCTGGCATATGATTTCCTGCCTTGACCATCAACAGTTGCACAGACAAAGTTATCATCTGAAGAAGCCAACAACCCCACTGCCATTTCAATAAGGCATTCCCCAAAAAAGCTCTAGAAACTCCAGTTTCTTCAGCTTTTCTTTTTGGCAAACAAACAGCTACACCTGGTCTACACCACAGACCAACTACCTGCCGCATGGCTACAGCCGTGCTTGCTTACTATTAAATACAAATTTCATTTCTCTATTTGCACTCCTGCTTTTTACAAGCAAGAACTATGGTAGTTTTTTGCTCTCAAGCCAAGTGTACTCTGGTCAAAACCAGAAAAGCGAACACAAAATCTCTCTTCTTTCTCTTCCACATCAAATTTGCTTAATAAAAAGACCATTTTGGTTTTCTCCAATGTATCTCTTAGCATCTGGGATCCAAATGTAAAGCTAGGTTCTTTATCACAGAGAACAACTAGGATTCTGCACGCTCTTGCCAGTTGGCAACTTAGTTGATGAGGAGTAAGGCAGAAAAAGAATTCAAAGTTCAATACTCCTTTCCATCACTTACTGCAGAAATCAGCCAAAGCAAAAGAAAATCTAATGGAAATAACGAGAAGAAACAGTGAACAGAGACTGTACAACATGCTTGCCTGAAGGCTGAAGAAGCTAGTTGATGCTCCGAGGACTTTCATGAGTTCTACGTAAGATGTTCATTGGATAATATGCAGAAAGAGAAGCAGGGCTTGAACAAAGCTCTCCCCAGCCTTTGGCTCGGGCTCCTGCTTGCTCAGTTCTTCATGCCTAGAGGCACAGTTCCAGCAAGAAGTACAAAGTAAATGTTACACCCACAGGTTTGTTTGCAATTTACAGATTAGGGTTGTATCCTTAGAGAAAGAATTGTAAATTACCTCTGACCAAAGGAGACAGGAAGGAAGATTTTGCCTTCTGCATTCTAGATAAGCATTCTGACCACCAGGCCACTCTTCAGGGCAAAGCAGAAGACCCTGTATAATTGAGGACTAGATGTTTTTTTGCAAAGGTGACCTCAATCACTGATTTTTGAGAAAAGGGCGGAGGAAAATTATTTCAGGACCAGCACTTACCACAGGGTAAAGGAAAGTGTTTCTTCAGAGCCGTGAATAAGCATGAATGTAGGATATTTAAGACATAACCCCTCACTCACCATTTTCTATTATCTCTTGGTTTGTGGGTTTATTTTGGGTTGGGTTTTTTGGGTCCCCCCCCATGTAATTGTATAGTCATAATCATATGGTAATGGTATATACTTCTGAAATACTGCATAAACCAAGGAGATTTGGCATTTTTTTAGCGTACACAGTTATTACTCCAAGGCTTAAACACTATCTATTAAAATACTTAGCATCTTCTACTATATTACTGTGTCTTACACATTTGATTCACAGACATTTCTGAATGTAATACAAACTCTTCTTTTCAATAAAGAGGAGATGCTATTTCCTGCAATACAAGTCCTGTGAAAAGCACGTCGTCAATTCTGTAACATCTTTATCTCCATCACTAATTCTGTAATTTCAGGTATATCCCAATGTATATCTCCTGTGAGAATATGAGACATTGTGTTCCCTTCACATTGACAGGGAAGCATAGCCTGCACTGTTTCTCTTGAACATGGCTTTGAACGTGTTCTTGACAGAAAAGTGCCCACCTTATTGATTCAAACAATATCTGAGAGGCATCAAAACTACAGCAATAGTTTAGCTGCTAACATGAATCACAAACTATTTTTCAGCACATTCGAATTGGGATCTTACTGCCCTGAACACTGACACATAAATACAGTTATCTGACATAATGTAATTTCACAGCAAAATCACATCAGTGCATTGACTTAATACCAGGTTCTGTATGAGAGTCTCATACTCTTGGCTGATTACTTAGAAAGTGCAGCCTAAACAGCCCTGCACAAGGAAAAATATCTAACCCATAGAAAATAAGATGAATAACCTTATTGGACAGATGCACTTGGAGATTTTAATTCTGCTTCAATTCCTGTTTAGCAGAAGTTCATTAAACTCCTACATCAGCAGTCTGACCTAGAAAAGTAAATAAGTACTCTGTTATTCCCTTTAGAGCCCTGAGTTACTAATAAGGAATTATAAATCTCCAGTCACTTTGTCAAGCAGCCAAATATATCCCAAGTGAAACACAACTGCAAAGTTCATAAAAATGAGACCGACTGAAATGCAAGACTAAAAATGTGATTTTTTTTTTATAGACCATGCATTAATACCACATTGCTTTCACTTTTGTGATCTACAATATGGACAAGTAGGAATGGTAAGAATACAGCCACATTCAGCTCTTCCACTGGCCTTTGCTTCCTCCTTGAAAACATCAAGTTACTGCCCTTATATAGCACTGTTCATCATAGATGTTCAAGCTTTTCATGAAGACAGATAGGTAGGTTAAATGTGGAGGCACTGGGGAGCAAATAATCACAAACATCACACGTGACTTGGCCAAAATCACCACACAAACCCGTGGTGAATTCGGTGATGGGACTATAGCGCTCACCCCAGCTCAACTTCCAGCTTGAAAAGCCACAGCGTATCATGGGCAGTGCTCCAGCAAAACGCCAGGCACCTGCATTACAAGAAATTAATGAATAATTGCATTGAAGTTGTTTTCTGAAAAAACGCCAGAGTTTCACATGCAGGATGAAATTTGGGCTCTGCTGGAAAACTTGACCTGCTGATAAAAGTCCTCCTGGCTTCAGCAGGTCTAAGACTTTCCATTCCTTTCAAAATCTCTCTTGAAAATCTGCTTTGGATTTGTTGATGTGTTTGTTGGATGACCTCAGTTATACTATTCAGGCTATGTTAAATATAGTAGCTTGAATTGTCATTACCTACAGCGATTAAGCCTATAATTAGATCCCCTTCAATGTCTTCTTGACTTGCAAATGCATCCCTCTATCCTTCTCTGATGCTGTTTTACCATTTGACCCTGAAATATCTCTGGTTGCTTTTCTAGTGCAATAGCTCCGAAGTTCTCTTTGAAGTAACCTGGCCAAAAAGTTGAATGCTAGTTTTAACACTATAGTGAGAATTATTTATAAACAAGTTTCCTCTACCTAACTGTGAAAGACCTAAGGCTCATTTACAAATCATCCTAGTACAGCTTATCCCGCTGCTTTTGCAGCTGTCCATCAGAGCACAGCTTTGCCTGTAGAGCATTCTGAATGCTGCTGAAACTTCAAAATATGTGATTGCACGTGGGGTTTGGTAGGAATTTGGCTGTATTGGTAAGACTGGTGAACTGAGTCCTTCACTGTGCGAGACCCACTTGGTTTGCCATGAGGACACCTTCCTAATGAGACCTGAAGTCCTGCCTGTTCCCAGTAACGAAGACAGCAGGTCTTATTCACAAGATTCATGTTCTTGCCATGACTAAACCTTCCTGAGTCAGATACTGCCCACTTAGCTGCCTCAGAATCTATAGTGTGTATTTTCTGCATACACTTTGTAAGGCAGTTCAGGATTCTGTGGCATGAAAATAATTTAAGACAACTTATAACATGGCTTTGCAATTTGAATTGTACCTGATGTATTTGTCATGCTGATTTTCAATTCTCTACCCACCTCTAAAGATGATATGGCACCATTAATTACATAGCTGGAACACTGTACCTGTATAAAAATGTGAATGAAATCGCTAAATTAAGACTGTCTCCAAGAAACTGTTGCTTAGTCTCATTAGCAATACAAAAGTGCAGTAATTGAAATGCATGCAAGAAGCTGTTTATTCAACTGCCCAAGAAGCCTGACAGTTACCAAAGGCAGACTTAATCTACACAAAGAGAGGGTTAATTAAAGATATGCAAATAATTTGTTTGCTTGTGTTTCAAGCCAGGAAGTACCTAGTGTCCCATTTAAATAGGTGATGAGAAGACAAGGGATGCTCTGGAAGATCACTCCGAGATGTGAAATGGGTTGTATGAAAGGCGTTAAAAATCATGTGCTAAAATACAATGTACTAGGAAAACGGAAATTAAAATCTTGTCTCCTTGGCTCAATTTGCATGTACTTTAGCATCCCACTGGGAAAATAAACATGTTTTGTAACTACTGACACCTTCACATCAAATTCTGAGACCAAGTCTCTGAGGGGGTTTTCCAGCCACACACAGTGTTTCAAAGACAGCGCGTCACAGTCCTTCCAGCTCTGACAGAAGGAGACAAGATATGGCTTTGGGCTGTGGGAGAGCCAATGCTTTACTGTTCTCCGGTTAAAACCAGCTGAAAATCCACCAATTACTCTGTATACTGAAGGCTAATGCTAGCAACTGGACAGCCTGTGTCTCCACTTCAGGCAATTTAATAACCCCTATCTTTTATTTTTCTTTTCTCTCTATTCCATAAAATGCCAATAAATCCTCCTTTTCTTTAATCTAAGCTTAATTGGGTTTTGGCTGTTATCTGGGGAAATTACTTTTTCGTATTCCCGAGGGAAACAGAGCAGTGTCCTCCGGAGAGCTGAACACAACAGTCAGCGAGCCTGCTGGTCAAGGGCAGGGGGAGAACTGTTATCTCCTTCCGAGGAATTGCCTCTGAGGGGTCAGCGGTATCATTTTGAACAGAAAAAGGGCTAAACGACTTGAGAACACAATGCACCATCGGGGACAGATACACCTAATGGACTACTGGTAGCGAGAAGTAGGATGATACACAAAAATGCTAGGAATAAGATAGGTATCTTCAAATATATTTCAAAAGCAATGTGTTCACTGGAATACAGTGCATGTGCAGAAGTTGTATCATTTTATTTATAAAAGTATAATTAAAGCGGCACAATGTCTTAATGTGGATGCAGACTCAGAGCTATAAAGGTGTGTGTTCCATGATAAGCTAGTCTCGGCAATCAAGAATAAAAGGCATTCTGGGATAAGCTTCCTGACACTAGACATCTAAGCCCATGGCTTAGACTATTTCCATAACATAATAGTATAAAAATTGCATGTAGACCAGTCCCAAAAAAAAAAGAGGGCATTTTTTAGCAGAAATGGGAAAAACGGGGTTCTTGATTGAAAACGCACAAAAAAGCAGTTATCTTTTGTTTGTACATCAAAGGCACACCATTATCAACACAAAGGAAACTTCTCATTGATGCCCTCCTCAGGGTTTGCACATACAGACTTCCCACTAATAGTTCTCCGCATTGTGTAATTATAGAAGATGGAAATAGACCCACCGTTATGAGGTGCTTTAAATGCAGTTATCGCTTTGCAAGTCTGAGCCTAGCATTTCTATTATTTTTGCTGCTTTGTATCACTGTGCTGTTTGGAATATTGATTCACAGCATTTGTGTTCCAAATATTTCCATTTTCAGAATACAATTTAACGTATAGACAGAACAGCAGACTGTCTGCTTCCTGACAGGGCTGATAAGAGCCAAAAATGTTTACAACATAAAACTGGCTGAGAAGCAAAGCAGCAGACCTCTGCAGGATAGGCTCTCAGGAATATCTGCCAGTAAATCTGAAACGTCTCACACTGATGGAACTGTCCTACCTGCTATCCAGAGATGCTCCTCTGAAACGCCAAAGTAAGTCATGAGTACAACCAAAACTATTTTTTAATGTAAAAATACTACATCTCCACCTGCTGTGGCCAGGTGTATTCTGGACACCAATGTATTTGAAACATTTTGCTGTGACACCAACATACATGTAGTTTTTTTCCTCCTAGCTGAAACAGTTTGCTTCTAAACAGTCTGTGGTGTGCTAGGACAAACAAACTTACTGGCTTACTCTGCTGGGATTTCTTCAACAACTCTACAAAGCGTGAAAATTTATGTTAACCTGTGTGGTTTTCCATACCATAGAGCACTAGTAGCTCCAGCTGCATTTTTAGGCAATGCCTTCTGTGATCCTAACTTGCCCCCACAACCTACTACACAACCGTCCAACAGTATCGAGTTCTCTTTGTGGGGCAGTCGTACAAGTAATTTGCAAGAACCCCACAACATCCATAATTCTACTATGGGTACTTTGTGAGATGGTTTGGGAGGAAATAAATAGTGCTGAAATAATCTCTGCTTTATGAATTATTCTGATGCAAATTCATACTCAAAAACATTCTTCTTGTGCTAGAAGAAAGGAATATAAACAACTGAGACCATATTTTTATATTTGGATTCACAGGGGGCATTATGAAAAACTGATTAAACTGTAACAAACCTCCAAACAAATCCTAATGTGAAGAGTTAGGTGAGACCTACAGCAGCAATGAACAGCTAGCCAATACATTTGCCTAAGACTGAGGCACAGTCAGAAGATGTTCACTTCCATTATTCCTATTTAATGTTGTGGATTTTGAAATATTTTCATTTAGATCTTTAAAACACACATGCACTTAAATCTGTTTGAAATTAATGAGAATTTTCATCAAACTACTTTTGAAGAACTGGCCCTCAGGATTTCTCAGGGTATTATCATCACAGTTAATGTATTCACATTTGAAAGAAATTGGCTTAGTCACACAATCCATCAGCAGCACCCTCCTCACCAAGGAGAATAATCTTATATTAAAATTTTGAACACTTTCTAAATGTTTCAAACACTAATATTGTTCTGTGCAGCCTGATCCCTTCCTACCGTGGTAGCTAACGTGCTAGTATCACTATATGATCAAGGTTCTAAATCCATGAAATACTGAATTATAATAAAACTACTAAGCACTGATTCAACCACGCTGCTGTAGCACTTGTGTGCCAGTGAGGTCCAGCAGCTCTCTAGGGTGTAGAAGCAGTGGGGGTCGCAGGGCAGAGCCACACTAACCAAGTGACATCATTTACAATTAGGCATCAGAGAAAGGACAGATAGGTCAAAGGGCATTTATGGGTACCAGGAAAAACATTTAGATGGTGTTCCCTATTGCTCCTGTCTTCAGCGATTCCATGATAGCATGGCTTGACCAAGCCACACAAACCAAGTGACATCATTTACAATTTTACCAGTCACACACATCATGACAATACAGCAGGCTATGATCCTTCTGATGAGACCAAATAAGAGATGAGATCTTTCCATTTAAAAACCTTAAATGTGAGATACCAAGTTCTACCCCAGAAGCAATCACCTAGTATGAACTTCGGGCAGCTTGTGTCCATCCAGCCAACACACAGCTAACTGCAAATAGCACTCCTTTAACTTCTAAAACCAGCTTGTGACCATTCTTTTGAAAAAGTCACTATGAAACTCACTTTGCAGCATCTTCCTTTTTTCCAACTCTTCCTAATGCAGCTTTAAATTAACACGTTCAATAAAGCCAGCAACACTCCAGCTCTAATAGCCAGAATCAGTCTTGACCCTCATTTTATCTTAGCCAGAGATAATTACTTGATATTAATGCAGAGTGCCAAAGACATTCCTGAATTTCACTGAATTATTATTAGGCAGATTTTGGTTCAAATCACTCAGTATAATGCTATATAGCTATATATATCAGCTTATTTTGTAGTGTTCTTGCTTGCTTGTAGATGAAGGTCACAAACCTTGATGGTATTTTCAAGTAAATCCACAGACTTCAGGACCAATCCCATAATCTGATACATCACATCAATTGGTTTGTACAAATCCTTCTCAAATAGGGCAGTGCACACTTGTTTCCCTGAACTATATTAAGTGCATTCAACACAGGCGTCATGCATAGACTGTTATTTTCTGAATAGGGTATTGTACATCAGGCATGTGGCACACAGTTGCTGCTCTCTGTGGAGGTGTCACATGAGCAAGCAGTACCTTGAAAATCAGTTCTCTCTCAGTGGATGACTGCTTAATTTCACGGAGTCTAGACGGAAAGTCTAAAAATTAACATGCATAAATTTGAATCAATCATTCCTGTGCATTTAGCAGTCCCTGCACTACCGATATCTATGGAAAAATGACCAGAGCTGTCTGGAATATCAATAAGAAACCCCACAATAGGTGGGTACCTGTTAACAAGTACTGAGGTATCGACATAATCACAACTCCAGCATGCTTTAAAGGATATACGATCTCTCTAAATGAGGCGATCGTGCCCTTCGCAGCTATTAGCATTTCGTAATGGTCAGTCACGGTGGAACATCTCAATGATTCAGCCTTAGTACACACAGCCCAGTGTCATGTGTCACACAAGCAAAGACTGGCTGGATTTTCACTAATCAGTTCTGAGGGTGCTGAAGGCTCACTGATTGTTTCATCAACTCGGGTTTATTCCAAGTATAGCTCATCAGATTACATCTCTGACAGATGCTGAAGTACCTTACAGCGTTACACAGTTGATGAGCACGGTGTCACAACAGCAAACCAAAATGAGGCAGAATCTTTCTTTCAAAACATATTCTACTAAATATTAAGCTTGTTCCTTCCAGAATACACTTCAAAAATTCATAGTTATCCTGCCAAAATTCTTTAATATTCAGGTGCCATTACTTAACTGCATGCTCCAAAATATGCTGCTTTCACTGTGTGTCTGCAGCGAGACTTCTACACATGCTGGAGTAATATGACAAACGTGGCCTTTTGTATTCTCAATGGATCAGAACCAATACAAGGAAATACAAAGACACAAGGCAGTTGATCTGAGAAAGCAACAGGCACACAGACATTAACTACACTATGCACCTAATATATGAGGTAATCCCCACAGTGGATGTTTCACACACATCAGATATGTTGCTTTGGTACCAGTGCACTAGGGAAATAGTTCAACCTCCCTTTGCAGCCTAGTAAGTAGTTAATAATCTTAACCTCATCTACTGTATTTTTAAATGCTGTAAAACATTTTGTTGCGTTTTATCTACCACACACATTCAGCCTAATCAGGAGTGACACGCACAGGCATACATCCTCACACTTGTATTGAGAACTACATTTCTAATAACAGGCATCACTTTGGATCACAGGAGTTTAGAGCCTTCAAAACATTTTGCAGTACTGTAGGAACCTTCCACTGCAGCAGCACTTGTGAGAAGCACAGAAATTTGTAGGTAATTCAGTGACTTATTTTATCCTGTGATGCTTCTATATGCTTCTTGACTTTTCCCTGGTGTTTGATAGTTATTTATTTAAATTAATACATAACGGTAGCAACATGAGATAAACAGTATCTGTAACACTTACAGTACTCACAAAAACTTCTCATAGTTCAGATGTAGGTGTACTCTTAACAGTCACCTGACTATCAAATGCTTTACCTTGCATCTTCTTGCCTCACCTCTATCTCTCATCTTATTTAGTCCTCAAATTCTTTATATCTGGGAATTGATCTATTCAGTACACAATTGTAGAGTTCCTGGCATATTTAGGCTTAGTTCTCTACCTCTGCCTAAAAATAAATACAGAAAATAACACAAAAGATACTTGATCGCAAGTCCCTAGAAGCATCGCTCACCAACAGTGTCTCAGTGCTCATTCCCTTCTAGTTCTCTGGCCAAAGCAACGCAAATTTGAATGTCCCACTCACAGCAAACTACTGCATCTAAGGAAGCACACTTCAGCACAGCTTGACCCACACAGCTGAATGTAATAAGTAGAATTTAACCATCCTTAAAAAACCCCACTCTATAATCTATATTTTCTCAGACTCGTGGAGCGTTTGCTGATTTACACAGAATAACAATTGGCATCTCTTGTAGAACCAACAGCCGTCCTTTATTCTGACCTTTTTCTAACAGACTCTGACCATAAATGTACAAAAATCCATGCATTTCCATATCCTTGCAGCACAACATTAAACTAAAAGTTGGGGGGAAGGAGCTCTTTTTATGCTAAGGGCTTCAGTCCTGGATACAAAAGCATTAACACCATTTTTACAGATTACACCTCGTCAATAGTAACTAATCAAAAACTGCCTGCGTGCAGATTGAAGTAGCCACAGATCCCTAAAGATACTGGATGACTGCATGAAAGGCTGTCACCTCCTGAACATCCACACACGCCGGGGGAGGCTGATGCCATTCTGGAATCAGACTAGCACAAGCAGGAGCCCAGCCTGATTACTGGAGCTTCACCAGTGTGATAGATAACAACGTTTAATTATTATCACTGAAGTAACAGATGAACTCACGCACTTAAGAACCTCGCTGAAATATAGCTGTAATTATGCTCTATTTTTCCTGCCAGTATCTTTCAATATCACTAAAGAAAAATTCTCCAGAGTGAAGGCTGAAGGAAGGCTTAAAAGAAGGGCTGACAGGAGAAAGTCTCAACAGCAGAGTCATTGAATAGTTTCTCAGCATCATGAGAGTTGGTACTTGTATGCTGCTCTATCCCACAGGAGAGGTACCCCGAAACATTCCGATAGTCAATGCAGTGATGCTTTTAAAATGCATGCATTATTTGGCTAAACATTATGCCTTCATAAGGGGCTGTGAACAAACAGAAAGCCAAAGTGCGTTAGGCATTAAAATCAATTCTGAAGTCCCCTTTTCTAAAATCTTCTATACGGAACAAAAAAATTGAATAAAACCTTCACTCCAGTAAATAATTCATGATAAACACAATCTGTGGAATTTGAACACATAATTAAATGCTGACATCATTAAACATTTATAAGGTTTGAAAAGAATGGTACAGTTGAAAATACCAAAGATGTTGGTTACAGGAAAAATGTGACTTGCCCTGATTATTCACTGAACTCCTGACATGCTATAAAACACAGCACTGATGGTGGAACCTGGAACTTGCATTACTGCACTCCATGTTTGGTTGTAATGTTAGAGACGGTTAAGAAAGGTTTGGGTTTTTGAGGGTTTGTTTTATTTCAAGAACCTGAAGTTGTACAGCGAAGGCACTACCTGATGGGGAAGGAGAACCGCTTGGAGGGAGCAAGGTGAGTCCTGCCCTGAAAAGATGTAGGCAAATATTTCAGTTCCATATTTAATGGTCAAACTTGCAACCTTATAGCAGCACTGAAAGGCAGTGAGAGATTCAGTATGATAAATACAAGTTCTTGATGGCACGTCTTTGCCTCTCAAACGAATATCCCATTTTAACCCATCACCAGCAATCCCATCGTGCCCATCATCAGTATTTTGCTTTTCTATTCTAGTAACAGAACTATAGTACTAGTCGAGTGTAAGAAAAGCAAAATATTGATGAGTGTCACAATTTGAACACAGATTTTCTTCACAGAAAACCTTTCAAAACACTTCTGGTTTAAAAATTGTTAATATTGTAGACAAAAAAACCCTAAGCTTCCTGAAAAGTCTTTTCCCTTCAGTATTACGCTTACCTGGTTTTACTAAAATACAATTTTGCATTTTTGAAATGCAACTTAGTTTTTAAAAAAAATGTAGCTTTTGACATATCAAAATATGTTAATATAAATTATGAAAATATGTTTTTGAACTATATGAAATGAAAAAAAAAACATTCTTTTTTTGTAAAAGGCATTTCTTTTCTGGTAGGGTCTTCCTAAAAAAGATGATGGATATACTGATATCAAACTATGTTTTCTCTGAGGCTAGTCCCTTTATATACAGCATAGCATGGGAAATGGTAAAAGAAACTCACCCTCTCATTACTATTATAATATGGCTCACTGGTAAACACATAAAGTATACGAACTATATGCTACATTTTCAGATCCATTGCATTCACTTAAAAACAACTGATGAAACACACTTACCATGAAAATCATTTGATATTGAATCAGTAATTAAAATAAATTTAATTTCACTTGGGATTCCTTTTTATCTTAGAGCGAAATAAGTAATTAGATCCTATTTGTTTTCATGTTTATGCTTTCTTTGATCTTCAAAACAGAAGGAAATATACTGCATATTAAAGTAATTTTGTACACTCAGTATCATTAATTCCTCCACAAACCACAGTCACCAAACCACAGCCCCATTTTAGGAGAGCACACAGCAATGCTCAGAAGGATTACCTCTCTCCCATAGGTTATTAATGAATGCCCATGAAAAAGTGCAAAGGTGCAGGCTATTAATTTATCCAATAAATGGCTAAAATAACATTTATTATATCCTGCAACACTCCTGACACTCAATATCATTAGATTTTTAAAAGGCAGGTTTTGTTCTCCGTGCAATCACCTACAGAGGAAAAACAAATGTTCACAGCTGTCAGAACATATCTACAAGGGTATTCAAACAACTAAACTATCAATAAAAACACCCAACACCTAATAACAAAGAATATTTACAGCTGCAAATAACTGACCGCACGGGATAGCTTTTATTTAGTAACTAACATAAAGATTTGGGTGCCTAGCATCAAATTTAACCTCACTTTTATTAGTGTCATTTGGGAGGCAATTAACCATAAATTTGTTCAATGCTTAAATTCAAACCAGTTTTAAGGATTAAGTCTTCCTCTGACAAAAGAAATGCACCTACAGAAACACAATTTAAAGATAAACCCGAGTAATTAAATATGACTGAGGAATCCTGCACAGCTCCAGGCTGGATGCCTGACTGGATTTCCTCCAAAGAGGCACCACTTTTTTTAAATACTGAGTATCAGGAAATTTGAGAGTGGCAGTGGAGGAGCTACGTCCTTCAAATCCCCATCTGTTTCTGAACAGGTAAGCTGACTGCTGTAGTTTGACTACGGACATGATGTCGAGCATTAGCTAGAGTTATGGGGCTCAAACCTAATTCCCACTTAAAGACATGGAAGTGCGAGATGGAATCAAGCCGAGCTATTGATTCTTATTATATATAATGGGCAAAACAACCACTGTAAGCCCTGATTAGGACCATAAAGCCTCCAAGATGTACTTGGAGCAAAAATACAACTGAAGTCTGGGTAAACTGAAAGGCAGAAGGAAAACAAAACATGAAACAGGATCAGCGGAGCGAGCAGGAAGTAGAAAGTAGAAAGCAAAGAAGAAAGGGCTAAAGGCAAGAAAATAAAGAGCATTACACTGTAATATGTACGCATAAAACTACACTTATGGAGTAGGTGAAAGTCAAAAGTCTCAAGGAGAGTACTAGAAGATAAAATGGATAACATGGGATGGTTTTTAAAGAGAATTTCTTCAGTAAGTGGCAACGCAACTCGCGGTCCTTCAAATGCATCTCACAATTGTAATTGGTTTTCAGAGAGGATCAGAAAAAAATAACACTCATCACCTTTCTTCCTGACATCAAAACTTGATTAAGAAAGGAAGGGTATCAAAAGCACACTCCACCCACCAGCCAGACAATGCAGTGCCAGGTGCTTAAGAGTGAGAAAGTGCCAGAGAGAGGGGGCTTGGGCCACATTAACCCCACACAACACAGCTCTGTGGTCCTCAGCATGATGAGCACAGAGATCATCTTAGGAGCCTGACATGGTGTATTGACTTCCAACCTACAGCTAACCATAGGGATCCCCCATCTTCTACAGTACAAAAACATCACTGGGCAAATGAGTTATTAGAGGCAATGAAACTACGTTTCTTCACCAAAAACTGCTTGGATTATATTGTATTCCTCAACACGCTGTATAAAAAACAGACCCGCATCACACTTCTGTACGGAGAGTTAAAATATCAAGAATTAAGTTGGTACAAGGACACACCACCTCTTCAGAGACACTTGCATAACAACAATGAAATCTTGCAGAGAATGCATAAGAACATTTAAAAGGAATTTTCTTACAGCTGAAGTGAATGGGAATGGTAATGGTGTTAGTTCCAATCACATGCAGACAGTAGGAATTGTTTAACCAATGCTGTAATAGTGCTCAAAAAGACTGAATGATACCAGACTGTGTTCAGACCAGCAGAGAACTTAAACTGAATTCTTGGGAGAGGGAAAAATTATCTTAGAGTTTTATTCCAAAAAGGAAGAAAAACTATGAAACCTCAAATGTCTTCTGGTTTCAAAAAGACAGAGGTTATGCTAATAAATGCATAGGATAAGAGACAGGCAATGCACTTTGCGTCTAATTAATTAAGTTAAGAGCAGTGAGGAGAACAAGTATATGAACAAGTCAAGTTTCTAATTCAAGAACGCTTATGCTAAGAGCATTAAGATTCATTAAACAAATTCCTCCATATTTCCGGTTTTCTTCTATTCCACAAGCCAAACCAGTTTTCAGCGCACATATTACAATAATGTATTATATGGTCATACATAATATGTATATCCCCATATAGGTCTCCAGTGAAAATGCATTCTACCACAGATATCTGCCCATCACAGTTCAAGCTAGGGAAATTCAGCCCTTTAGCTCCTACTATAGGACCCTTTGGTTTTAAATCTGCAGGTCTGCAGTACAATCCCCGATGTCGGTCACAAGCATTACTAAATAAAATACTGATACAACTATTAGAACGGCTCAACATTTGAACTTACACACTCACTGGCAGGACTGTGGCTTTCAGTTTCACATAATTGGAAGTTCTTGGGAAGCAAAGCAAAAGGAAATGTATCTCCTTGCTTCCTTGAGGCAAGAGATTGCCCATCCCAAAGTAAAGAATGAATAACTTTTTTTGTCAATAACAAAAAGAATAGAAAACTATCACAGAATATATTTCAGTATTTATTACCATCTCTTAAGATGCCCCACAGAAGCCACTGATGGGTTTAGTATTGACTCCAGGACATCAGAATCCAATGCAAGACATTTTCATTTAATAAATTCTAACCAAGTACAAGATGAAAGTGCTGTCTACGTTCTTGGAATGCCTAATGGTGTGTGTTCACCACATCAGGCTACCTGACATTCAGGATGAAAACCAAGCTAACCTTAAGGAAGAACTAGTCATTAACATTCCAGAAGACACCACCACTACTGAAGGGTGTGCTTGAGTAGACAGTTTGGAAAAACACTGAATTTTAGAGAACATTCTCACAGGAGATGGAGCAAAGGGCCAGAATATGGCACTATATACATTCCTATCAAAAAAAGGTGAATAACTAAGGTACCTGTAGGCCAACAGTTTCTCAGAGTCACAAGATAAAGCTTTGCAAAAGGGCAAAGAGCAGGTTTAAGACTGCAACTCTCCAAGTAATGGTATAGTTCTCTATAACCTGACAGACATGTTAAACAAGCATCTCTCTTTCTGGAGAGGAGTGTATCGTCAATAACTATTTACATTCAAGGTGACTGTACTATAACCACAGCATTACTGATTGTTCTTTCTTGAGTTTCATACTGTGGCTCATCTTCTCTCATAAACCCCTTAGATTACACACATATATATAACAAGTCTTCACACTTTTGGTAATAAACCCTTAGAAGCTCTAAATAACCAAAACATTACAATAAATGAGCATAGTGAATACTCACATATCCATTTCTCATCAATTTCAATGGGATTCAATGTACCATATCTGATAAATTACACTGTGCAGCTTGTTAAAACACATACAGCATTACATGACTAATAATGGGCATTTCTCTTTTTTAACTCATAATTCTACAAATAGTACTTTGTGTTTTATATCGATTTTAGGGCACATATAATACATTATGTCCCATTAGAATCAATGAGGAGTGAAAATACAATTACTGAAAATAATTTGGATTAAGATAAATATGATTGACCTTTTAGCCTTTTTCCATGTTTTCAACAAAACCAGCTGAGAAATAAATTTAAGATGACATTTACATTTAAGAGTAGCACAAAGGAATAAGAGACTTGTGACATCCAGAAGCATGGGATGGATCTACAAAGCAGACAGTAAAATTGCTGAGGTGAATAACAAATACATGAAAAGTTGATGTGACATTTATTTCCTCACCACTTGCTTCTTGTCTGCCCCCTATGAAGCTTAATTTTCTATCTAAATCAAACACTGAAATCATTAGCACTTTTCTTTCAAAAACTGGAATTTAGATTCTATGGCATATGTCTAATCTTCTGGAAAACAGCATTAACACAAGCACGGGCAATTATATCAGAATATCAAATAAATCGATTTAACAGACTTTTGCAAAAGGCGTATAGATGAACTCATCAGTCAAATTTAAATGCTTGAATAAAACAATAATGCTACTTACTAAACATGTCTGTGAAGAGCTGGTAGGTTCTGTAGTTGCCAAGAATAGCAACATACGTTTGAGAATAACCATAAAACACTGCAGCTTAAAAACAAAACCGGAGTTCCCAACTCCTCTCGCAGAGGGTGGGAAGATAAACAGCACATAGAATATTGACAGAAAGGCGAATTATAAATAGTAAAAAATATCTAAATGTGATTTTGTAGTTTTGTATCACAAACCAACCAATGCAAAGTACTAAGTCTTCTCATGCAGGACACAGGCAAATCAACTTCAAAATCAAAGGCTCTTGCATTGTCTTCCAGAACATTAATACTGAATGCGTAAGTGTATTTGCTACCTCAAAAGAAACATTTTCCTTCCAATTTCTACACACTTAATCATGTCTCTTCTATTTCTTGCTTTTTTAAAGCACCCGAGCGCTGTGGGGTGGTTCTTTCGAACTAATGAGATTAGAGACTTACATTATCACTGTCTACTAGTAAAAGGGAAAATGTGTCTCGCTGGACCTCAGAGCAGAGGCTTTCGTTATTACACATCTTAATGGTATATTTCATTTGGATGCACAGCAATAGACTGCACTGAGATGCAATGAGATGAGGAAATAACACACAGGAAAAAGAAATTTTAATAAAAAGTCCCACTGACATGAATATAAAGTACAATTAGCATTTCTGAGACTGCTGTTCTTCCAATGCAGGATTTAAACTTTACTAGGAGAAGACCAAGGAGCTACTTTCTGTGACTTCAGAACAAATGTTTCACGATGTTCCACTTCATCACTGGCATCTCAAAATTATGTGAGGTAAATACATCTAAGATATAGCTAAAAGCTGATTTATATTGTCGTCATCAGGTTTCACTTTTTATTTTTTAAACAAGACCCACCAAGTATCATACACTCCCTACAGGTGAATAACATACCCCATCTGTATCCCACCCCATATCCAAATGCTAAATATCCCACCCATATCCTCACTTTTAATGCAAATAAGAACATGAACCATTCTGAAACGTAAACTAGAAATGGCACAACTGAGCCATTTCAAAAGTTGGAAGAATCTTTCCAAAATCTTTATCAGTGAGAAAATACTGAATCTGGTGTCCCCTTCCTCACATCTTCAAAACTGGTGATTTCACACACACCACTGGCTTCAATGGCAAAGGCAACAAAGAACTCCTGCTACTTTCACAGCTAGATATGCTACGCAAAAGAAAATAAATTAACACCATTGAATCATTCCACAAAAAAAGAACATGACTATTGCATGCAAAATACAGACACTTGGTTGTGATACTCCCTGTATACTTTTCCAAGGATGAGGATGTTTCACCTGGATTCAGCACCTAACACTTGAGTTATGCAACTTTGTAGAACAAATGCTTAACCCAAAAGTGAAAATGTCCAATTTCACTCTCTATGCCACGTCACCGCTGCAAGTCAGTCCCCTTAAACAAACAGAATTTGCTGCCTTTCATCAAACAACCACAGCAGATGTGCAGCAAGGCAGGGTACAGATGTGAACCTCAAAAGCCTTATTCTAACTAGCCAGGTCATACCCCTTGATCAGCTCACGGAATCCTCCTGGCCAGCCACTCGCCAAGAAACAAAGAATCCCCAAATCCAAGCAAACAAAGCAGGCTGCCTTTCAGTCTAAGAAGCAATCGCGTGAATCACTTCAAACCCACAGGCTGCCTAGTTTATAGTGACATTATCACTTTGCATTCCATCTTTAAGATGGGAGTCATAAAGCTGACCCACTCTTTACCCAAAGGGGTCAAAGCGCTTTAGGAAGAGCTATACGAGTGCTAGGGGTACCATGTTAGTAGAACAATCAATAGAACGGGACTGTCGCCTTGCTACGTGTTTGAAAGCACCTGGCACCTCAGAGCTTGCTCTGCAAGAAGGCTTAAAGGAATAATGTTAATATAAAGAAACTCTTTACTATGTTACTGTATCCTGTCTGCATTGCCCTTGGAGCCAAAGAGTCCATTGCCAGGAACAACATCAAGGTCTGTTCATAGCAATCTACTTCTTGTACAGCCTTGAGTAAACTCAAGTACTGTCATACTATTTTTATTTCTGTATTAAGAAAGCAAACGAACTGCCAAACACCACTCACTAAAGCCAAGTTATAATTTGCCTTCTTTAAATGCTGCTTTCGGTACAAAACATTAGGTAAGCAACATCTCTTGAGAGGTGAGTCCTATAGAAAACATCATTCCTAGAAGAATACGCCCACGGTGAGGGTTCAGAGAAATGCTTTAACAATTTGCTCCACACAGGAAAATAGGGTTTGAATTGGTGGTCAGATGAGGGTGCTGATAACATTTGTTCTGCATCTTCACTGTTTCTCAACTGCCTCTGTAGGAATGAGAGTTAAATGTTTAAACACGAGAGCCAGAGCAAGAGTTAGAAGACACAAAGTATTCATTACCACTGTTTCAGCCCTCATCTGAAATATACTGCTAATGCCTTCTACACGTTATCAACCCTACACCTTATGGGAAAGCCTCTAACATCTCAGAACATGGGGACTTAATTTTCTGGGGAAGGGGCACCCTCTCTGAAACCTGGGGCACGTCCAGATACAGTCAGACTCGTCTTGAAATGTTGGGGGCTTAATATCCAAAGTCGTCAAACTAAGACCAGTTAGCCTGGTTTTATTTTACACTGTCCATTTCATACTTTTAAAATACACAGGAGCGTCCAAGCGGGCAGAAAATGCTAAGTGCCCTTTCCCTTAGCCATTAGTACAGGCTGCATCAAATGGTACAGAACTATTCTGTTCACCGTAACAAAGGATAATACCAAAAGGAGAGAATAAATTTAGAGACAGCATGGAGCTGCTTTAACTCTTACCAGGGGCCAAGAACAATACAGTTCACTTCCAGAGGTATTTTGCTGTCCAAATTTCTCTTTTGGTCTCAGCTACAGGACTAAACCAGAAGACAGTTGCAGTGTAGGAATATTTAGAATCAGGACTTATACTGAAAATAGTAAATATCTCAAAAAGCAAATAAAAGCATAATAAGCAATGTATTTTTGCATTCATAAAGGGTTTCTGTACCTGTACCTCCAGTTTCAAGTTGAGTGACACATCCTTCAGTTTCATGAGACAAACAGGTTTTTTTGTTTGTTTTCCTAGCCTTTTTACTAAGTAGAAGTGCTCTTCTCCATTTCATCAGATTTAGAATAACATATTTAAGAGGCATTGAGGACTCACATTAACATCTAACCAGCAGCAAAAACTGTCACTTCTATTTTATCCATCTTAGCTCCCCGATTACAGAGTTCTATTAACTGAAATACAGCGCCAGTTCACAAAGATAATCAAGAAGAAAGGTCAGTGGTTTATGAAAGGTAGTTCTGGCCTTTCAGGGCACTGCTGGGACTTGAGCTCAGTGCTAGCATCAAGAAGGAAACGACAGAGATTCAGTGTCCTTCAACATTCTTATCCTGGCACTGCTCATAAAACCATAGACTTCCTCAGATCTGAGGATGACCACTGGAATATCGACCCGCAAATGGGAATTCCTTACAAACAGTCATTGCAGAGACACTATCAGAATAGCATTCGACAGTAAGCACTGCCAAAGTCTGTCCTTCATTAAAGCCAAGACCTATTGATAGAAAAGCAAGCGTCGCTTTCTATCAGGCACTCGCAGAGAATCCTAAAAAATGTTTTAAAATAGTATCATTATTTCTCCAATCCCAATTCATTATTATAATCACAGAATCAAATCACATAAGCGTTAAGGTTGGAAAGACTTCTAAGATGAAGTCCGTATGTCAGCCCAACACCGCTGTGCCTACTGACCTGTGTTCCAAAGCGCCACATCTAAACAGTTTTTGACTCAACCACTTCCCTGGGCAGCCTGTTCCCATGCTTCACTACTCTTTCAGTAAAGAAGTTTTTCCTGTTATCCAATCTAAACCTCCCCTGGTATAACTTGAGGCCGTTTACCTCTCATCCTATCACCTGTTGCTTGGGCAGAAAGACCAGCACCCACCTCACTACAACTTCCTTTCTCCTCATTGTAGAAAGTGATAAGCTCTCCCCTCAGCCTCTTCTCCAGACTAAACAACCTAACCTCAGTTCCCTCAGATGCTCCTCGTAAGACTTTTTCTCCAGACCCTTCTCCAGCTTCGCTGCCCTCCCCTGGACATGCACCAGCAGCTCCGTATCTTGCTCATACTGAGAGGTCCAAAACTGAACACAGCATCAAGGTACACTATTAACACTATGGATCCAATTTCTTCTGCAACATTCTAAGTTCTCGTGCTCCTAAAACAGAGAGACCCATATACAAAGATTTTTAGAAATATTCAGTGTAGGAAGTATTTGTGACCCAACAATTGTTAACCCCACACTGCAGCCTCCCTCCCTTTTCCCTAATATGTATGAATCTGACACAGAGGTCCTGACACTGCTTGCTATGTGCCCTTTTGCCTTCAAATTTTGTTGATCTATAGATTTCCATACTTCAAAGCAGAACCAGGCAATGGACCGCGTGCCACCCTAAGGGCAGTTCTGTTAGATGGTCAGCAGCTGATGCTTAACCCCGTGCAGGTCTGTGCCCACAGCACCGGCAGCCTCTGCTGGCCTGTAGACCTAGGTACTAATCCTGTTTCCACTGATTTCCAGGACAAAATTCCACAGAGTTTTAAAAGAAGCAAGACTGGGCTTTTTGAATAATGGTATTTCATTCGTAGCATTTCCTGACCTTGAGTCTCTTCCTGGCTCTGCAAAGCAGCCAATGCAATGCTTTTGTTCTCCCAAGAAATAGAAAGTTAGAAGAACATCTGCCAATGCAAGACCATTAGGAGATGCACAACAAGAAGTGATGGGTTACAATAAAGAAAAAAAAAAAAAAAAAAGTTGTTTGAGCCTGCCTTCCCTGACAGAGGCTCAGCATCACCTGATGGATTATTTGTCAGGGTTCACCATTTGTGAGTCACGTATCTAGCTTAAGGTACGTTGCTATGGCAGGAAAACGTGTATTTCAGTGTCTAATCAGTCTGGTTCGTACAACGTCACTCCAAAAGCCGTATAGTGCAGCTTTTATTGAGGTTTTATTATCCATGATAACAGGATTCACTACTTGCAGTTCTCTTCTCCAACTTTCCTAATTTAAATGAGAATAAAATTGTCTTATCTTTATTTTTACCATTTGAAAGGGAAGAGAAAAATATTTACTCCTAATCTACAGAAAGCAAAGAAAACTGAGGTCATTTAGACTTCAGCTGCAAAATGTTAAGCCTGAAAGATGACCTTCTTTTTTTTTTCAAACATAATACTCCATAAATCCTATATTTCTGTACCCAGTTGCTCGTATCTCACTTCTGCTTTACAGAAAATAATTGATACCTTTTGTATTTGTATTCTCGCATTTGCCATTTTTGTATTTGCTCTTTAGACTTTGCAAATTTAGGTAAAGAAAACTGAGGGCTATCTAAACACTAAGCACCCTGTGGATGCTTTTACAGTCTACTGTTTGCATCTACAAGATGACACCACAAGAGATTTTGCCACAACTCAATGTCCAAGGAAACTTAGCATTCATAGAGAGGTTAAGGACTGACCTGGCAGTCTAACGATTACTTCTGACTTCTGCTCTTAAAGATGATCTGTCTGGGTATGTGGCAAGATTCTTCCCGTTCTTCCAAAACTGTTTTATAGGGTTGTGACAGACTCAGAATCATGGAGTGACCTGACTAGGAAAAGACCCACAAGGATCATCGAATCCAACTCCTATCTCTGCATAGGACAATCCCAAAATTCACACCATACTTCATACTCCAAAATTATCAATTACTTTGTACAAGCACAACATTTATATTCAAATATGCTTTAAAATGTTGGTCGTCTTCTGCAGTCAGGCAAGGATTTTAATTACATTTACACTAAAATATGGCAAGATTACTTGCATATGCAAGGACAAATCTGAGATGTGCTATCAAAATTCCTCCTCCCATCACGGAAATTCACTTATTGATTTGAAACAGAATATATTTTTAATATAGTGTTGTATAATAGATACTAAATGCACAATATAAAACAATGTAAAATATATACCAAATATTTTTAAGGCATAATAAATTAATGAACTTTGTATAGTTGGTGCCAATATGATGAATACACTGTTTCCCTAAGGACCTGAGGGTGCCTATTTAATGCTGCTCAGTGCCTGTATTTCCACGCCCCATTACAGCTTATTAGAGTCCAAAATACTGTGCAGCCCCAATGCACACACCAAATACCACGCTTGAAGAGTTAACCTGCCCTAAGTCACCAGAGTTGTTGCAAAACATACATGGTTCAACGCGCTCTGAAAATCAGGTCATTTATTTAAGTGCGTGTGCACTAATTTAAAGTAAGATCTCAGCGACTCGGTCAACGACACTTTGAAAGAACCAAAAAGCCAAAACCAGAAGCGTGGTCCTCAAAAGTCTTGTTCAGCCACGATCCAAACCTGCACTGCTGTTTCTGTGCACCGGACAGGGGCTAAACCCTGTTTGACAGCCTTGCAGGATATCAAACATTGCCACGCGCTATGAAGTTGAAGGAGATGGTCAGTTTGCTAAAACAGATCAGAAAGCTCTTTGGAAAGTTACAAGGCAATGCTGTTATCTCCAGTCTACATGCTTCTCAAAATATGTGCTCTAGCAGCTTCTTCAGCAGGAACTCAGATGCTTCACACACCATTTCCATGCAAGATCCCCAACTCAAGACCACAAATTGCGGGGGTTTTTTTGTTATCCATTATCTAGGCTAAACCAGCCACCACAATCCTGTTCAAGCAGAATGGCTGGCCTGCAAGAACACTGAAGTATTTTTCTGTTGGGCAGCTCTACACAGCACAACGGGCATCCCAAATCTGTTTCATTTCAGGTGCATAACTCACCCAATCCCCTGTATATAACTTCAGGGTTATAAACAATAAGGTTTGAAATTTCACTTTCAAGCCATGCATGAAAGTCTGGAATCCCAGGTGATTGCTCTGCACCTACGTTGAGGTTGAGTCCCCTCGGTTTTCAACAACACAGCACTTTTCAATCTCCTACCTGAAATTCCACACTGGACGCTCAAGGTCAAAACTATCCTTTCAACTTTTTTTGTTTCACTATTCCCCTACATCATAAGGAATGATTACTCCCATACTTTGAAACTGGAATCTTCACTTAATGTTTCCACGGCAAGGTGACGCGTAAGTACAAAGTACTATTATTTAACAAGTTGAGGGAAAGAACCTTCAGAAAATAAGAAGGTTCTATGCATGTAAAATATAAAAACAGCCACCTGAAACTGCATTTGAAAGCAAACACAAAAGAAAATTGTAATTTGTTGAGGGTTTCTTTCCCTGTTATTTAAAAAAATACAGCCTGATTAGAGAAGTACAATTTAGGCACCTACTGCACTCAAGCACTTCTCTGCAGTATATTTTACCTGCTGCTTCAACATACAGCCTGTGTCACTTCATTGATTATGTCACCACTTTGAATGGATATTTGCAGAAATTGCACTGGTTGGCCATTATCAGATAATTATTAAAAAATTCCTCTTCACAAGTTTCAGCCAGGACAACTTTAATTAAACGGTACAGACATCCACAGTGAAATATAAACCTCTGCTGCCTACAGCACAATACTACGGCTCCTTATTACCAGTTTTATAACCTGTTGGGGCTAAAATATTAGCTTTAATCTTTCACAATGAATTTAACTTTGCCTCCTGGCTTCACCATTCTTTTCATACAGCTCTGTTTCAAGTCTTGCTTTGTCTAAATATGCTGCAACTATAGCGCATTTCTTCCTTTGTGACTTAATGTTGTAATTTGAAAGGAAAATGTAAGAGTAATTACTCATGTAATAAAATAGGAACATACAGTTGACAACTCTATGGAATTTTAATTAGGAAATACAGGTTCACAAAATTTCCCCTTTCAATAAGCTGTCACCCACTGCACATCGTATTTTCATGAATTTAGTATTTTGAACGTTTTGTCAACTTTGTCTTCATATTTCACAAGCATAAACATAAAGGAAATTATGATGATGCTAAGTAACAGCTTCAAATGCAATCTTCTTATAGAAATATGTATGTCTAACACAGCTTCTATTTTTATTGATTGCTCTGTGCAAAAATATTAAGGCATAAATACTAGAAGAGTTGATTCATTTTAATTTCTTTACACTTAGACATGGCCTCGGTCTAAAGAAGGATCTAACCAGCCTCTGACAGTTAAAGATTAACAGTCCTGCCATACCAACAGGCTTGACAAAGAAGCTTAACTTAATCCTTAAGGCAGTATAAGATGTCTTATGTGTATTACTGCACAGGAGCACAACTTTAATAAACACAGTATAATATAATTTTCAGTAGTTTTACTGATGTATTGTAAGGGATATGAAAAAAAAACCTGACAGATTAATTATTTTCCAAGGAAAACAAAATGGAAAACTTACTTTTTTTTTAAAGGCTACTTTTATTTTGAACTTTCAAGTCTCAGTGCTTTGCGCAAACTGGTACACAAAAAAAGCAATCCCAATATAAAAAAGACAAGCAGATGCAACCCCTATCATCCACAATGAAGAGGTGATAGGACTACAATTTCTGCTAAAGTGGCTTACACAAAGCTCTGTTATAGCTGGTTTTACTGCTGATCTCAGTCACAAGGTTTTCCACTTCCTGTGAGCACTATACTCAATTTTTAAAAGTCTTGAGAACTTAAATAACCGTTGGTCCTAGTGCTTGGCATGACACGGCTGAGATCACCTCTTGCAGCTTCAAGTCAAATTAATCTTCTTTTTTCTATTTGCTATAGACTATGAAAATTAACAATCATACCAGAAAGTTCAAGTGTTAGGACAGCAATTGTCATGTTAAAATGATTTTTTTTTCACATTATGCACTACAAATAGGATATGTCATCTTCATAACACACTGAAAAATATCCCTAGGAAACAGCGTGATTATAAAAAATTATTTCTGAGAAACTTTAATAAAGCTGATGCATCTCATCATCAATCAATTTATTCTATAAGTGTCTGGGAGCACTGATATAAGCATAATGGCTCTGTCTGTTTTTAGCATAAACTCTATTTCTACAGTGCTCCTAACACAGTTTCACTGTGTTCCATATCAACGTGAAACCCTGAAACAGGTTTTTGGGTCCTATGAATTGTCTCAAAGCAAGGTTTGATCTGAAGATCCGTGCTGCTAAAGGCTGTATGTGTATGCACGTCTAGGATATGTTGCTATTCCACCTTGACAGCAGTGAGAGCTCTGATGGAAAACCTGAGAGCCAGCTGCCCCTTCTGCTGAAGGCCAGGATGCTGCTCGAAGTTTCACATCAGCACAGCTGGGAGTGGAAGGTGAATCTAAAGCCTCATTTCACTTTACAGGCCACAATGACCACAGGCATAATTAAAGGTACCCTGAAAGCTGTTGTGCATTGCACAAATTGCTACAGATCAAAAGCGATCTCTGTGCTGGAAGAAATCAAGACACCCAGAGATATCCTCCTGGCCCTGATATCCCTCCTCCACATCTACCAGCTGCACAAAGTACCTCATTTATGCCCTTAAACCATCAGGGATACAGCAACACTACTCCCGAGAAAGAATATTAATTCAGCATATCTTTTACTAGGTTCACAGCTTCCCTGTGCTGCTACTGAGACATAAAGCAGGTACAGCAAAAGTGAAGAATTTAGCTCTAGCTTTGATTCTACTTAAAAAAAAAAGAGCTTTTGGCTAGTCATAAAAATTAAAAGATAATTCAAAATTAAATCTATTAATATGATAATTATATATGGAACCAGTAACATTAAGGCTCAGCAGTTTTACAATAAACAGTGAAGGTATTACTAAATACCCTATCAGCAACATTTCTTCACTGACTGAAATTAAGATCTAGTCATTATTTCCAAAGAAATATACATGGCAAGAATACTAGAAAACACAAGAGAAAAACAAACATTACAAATGAAAATAAGCTATGTATATAGAAACAGCTAAGCAAAAAAACCCCTTTAGCTCCATTCTCAAATATGATTTTCTAAAGCAAAGCAATTAAAATATTTTCTTATGATAAGCATGTGCCCAGTGAAAAGAGCAGATTTCATCACAAATGGTGACTCAGATGACTAAATCATGCTCAGTGAACTTACTTTAGGGTCTTGTTTCAAACTCTGAAAACCTGATCGACAACAACATTCCTCATATTGGGCTGCTGTACAAAAGAGAAATGCTGAAAAATAGTAATTTTTTTGTTAAGTGTACTAAACGTGGTGATCTAATGACTAAAATTTAAGCAACAAGAGCACTGAGGTATGTAAGTAAGCAAGGCCTCTGACTGAACACCGAGAAGTGTGCAATTGCACAATAGATATGCAGGCTATAGTTACATTCTCTGATCATATTAGGTAGGAAATTCTTGGTGGTGTGACAGAGGACTGAAAACGCTCCCCGGGACCACAGTTAGGAAACTATTAGGATATGGACTAGCAGGTTTTTGCAGGGAGTTTCAAGCAAATCCTGACCTCACTCCATAAAACCAACTGCAGAGCAAGCTCTGCACGTGCATTGAGATTGTAGGACACGGAGAAGCTCTACACAACCACACTGCTGAGCCCAAGATAATAAACCCTGCCTCTCAGTCAAGCTTATTAGTTCTGGCTTAGCAACATGCTAACTGCAGCTCCTCAGCTGCCAGAGCAGAGCCAGAGCATCTCCAACCAGCTCAAAGGGAGGGTAGAGCACGCTCTTGTCTGCTGGCAAAATCCCATACAGACATATGCTTAGACATCGTGTCAGCTGGCAGTTGGCAAGAGGGGGAAACCCTCACTGAAGTGCTGGCTATTATGTATAGTCCCATTCACATCCGAGGTACTTCTCATGGATAATGTGAGCAATATTATAACAAACTGTCTCCATCTTCGTAAGGCTCGTGAATCACTATTAAAACCAGAAAGAAATTCAGAGCAGTGTTACAAAGGGAATACATAAGCAGATGAACGAATGGAACAAGCGGTGACTTTGCCATAGGTATTTAATGCGTAGAATGTATTTTGGATAGTCATCAATAATAGCAATAATGATCATTTTATGGAATTTAAGTGTAAAGGAAGCAATTATCTAATTGTGTAAGCACAGGCCGATGAGCTGAGGAGGAACAGGCAGTATTAACTCTGCATCACCCTAGTAGCTACAGCCAGACCACTGGCTGTATTTCGAGGTTTTCTGCTCCAATTTAGGGTCAACCAATACGTCAAGACCTGTAAAGTTAACCCTTTTACTGTAGCACTAGGAATAAAATGGACAGCAACAAAATTTAGGAGCACATTTGCCATTAGCCACGCGTCTGAAGGACTGACCCAAAGATGCCCAATAAAAAGCCACAGTGGAGCTGGGAAGGGACAGCACAGGTTGTACAACAGCAAGTGCTCCCTGTGAGCCTCTGTGCTCTGCTTAAAAACCAAGATGAGGCTGGGAGACCACTGCTCGCATGCATTTGGCCAAAAGCTTTCTCCTAAGGACTATGGACAAGTCATGGAAATACTGATGTTTTCTAAACACATCTTTGCTGTGGCCAAACGTTCAATCTCTGCAAACAGAAGGTGTATATAGACTGGGTAGCTAAAGTTAAAGAAGAGCTAGTATTTCAAATGAGGTTTCAGTGGAGATGGTAAGCAGCATGTGCTTGGTGATGAACGCAGTCTCTAGAAGCATATTTCTCTGTGAGCCATTTCTTAAGCATAACAATATTCCTTTAAATTCCCCACGTACAAAGCCTGATACAGACGTACATTTGCACAAACCTGCACTGTTGAATTTTTCTTTTCCTTAGAGATAACTGTTAGACTGATGCTCTGCTGACTGTTATTACATCTACTTTTATGACCTGCTGTAGCTGAGGGCAAAATATATTCTAATTTGATACTGTCCAACAGTACAAAATTTACAGAATATTTCTGCAGTATCAACACCATCCCAATACCTGAGGATTCTAATAACATACTGAAGTCAAGATACAATATTTGCTAAGCAAATATGCATATTCCAAATGTATTGACTGTTTACTGAGAAACATCCTCCTCCTCTTTTCCAGGTTATTTCTTACTAAGCTATCCATTCCATAATGTAAATTTTTCTACAGCCACAATGAATTCTAACCGGGTTGTATTCAACAACAAAGTACACATTTATATATGTTCTATGTTACTTACAACAGTCCTGACTATTAAATCTGAATTAGGAAAACCTGATCTATGCCGCCTATATACCATATAAACTCATTTTGGTTCCCTTTTCTTGGACAACTAACATTTTGCACGATTTCACTGTCACTGTGAAAAACCATTCTAGTGATCTGTTAAATATATCGGTTTGCCCATCCCGTATTTTAAAATAACCTTATGTTATTCTGAAGACTTCCTACAAGGTTCTGGCAAAAATCTGGGATTTATTATTGCAGTTAATACACACACTGTGCTTCTCTTCCATTTTAGCCTCTCTGAACACAGTCCAGGCATGATGAGCATTACCAGGTTCATCTAACCTCAGTTCAGATGTGCTGTGTTCTCTGTAGGAACACGTGCATGTTTCTCAGCACCCAACTCTCTTTCATTTAACACCATCAAGGGGCATCTCAGAGCTTCACTCCTCCATTTGTATTTTGCCCTTCTGTTGCAAACAGATTCTCTTTTCAGTTCTCAGCAGTTTTTAGTTCTGTCTTGTCCCCTCACTTCCTATGTGACTCTTCCTTTTAACTGTATTTGGATTTTTTCTCAGAATGACAACGGAGGACAATTAATATCAGTTTCTGAATTGAAACTATTTCCTTTTCCAGCTGATATCAAACTTCAGTAATTAGCCTGGTCTTAACAGTTGAAACTTCAACTATTAGAGCAAAAGAGTGATGACTAATGGAGATTGCTTAGGGATGAGGTGAAACATCAGGATGCTTCACCTTCAAAGCAGCTTTTGTGCTGTCACATCTGCTTACATCAGCATCAAACGACTGCTGATTTGATCATAATTGCCCTAATTAGAAGTTCAGTTAATACACTGAGTTCTTACTATCAATGCCACCTCAGCCTCAAGGATGTGCATACGGAGTATTACTGAGCAATACAGGTTAAACTAATAAGGAAGGTCACTGGGAAAAGGAAACTACCTGCAGTCTGCTGTTCTGAGGATATCACACAGTTAGGATGACACTCAATATCCACTTATGCCCCAGGACAAGCAGAAAGGGAGAACTTAAGGAACTCTATTGAGAGATATCCATCAGCTGTGAACAAAAATTACATTTCCTGTCATTGAAAATCTCATTTAGTTCAGACTTGCTTCCACTAAGGATTAAAACCCTTCAAAGGAACACTTTGTCTTCTCGGGAAGACAAAAATAGCCTAAAATGCTGACAGTGAAAGACTGTGTGCAAAAAATGCACAATATGGTAACTTTAAATGGTTATCAAATATAATAGACTTGAGCACATACCAGAAATACAGATGTGGTCACTGAAGCTAATGATGGAAAAAAAAAAAAAAAAAATTAAGGGGTTTTGCACAAGAGACAGACAAATCTCACCAGCAGATGAAGTGTCACCAATTCCCTGCCTGGAAGTATTTTGTATATCCATCAAATAAAGAATTTTGCATGTTCACAAAAGAAGATAGGGAAGCAGACAAGGGAAAGAGACAGCACCCACTTACAAAAATATGCATGGGATAGTCATAAAACAGGAAAGAGCATATTTCCTCATTCGTCACTTTTCATGATTCAGGATAAAAGCTATAATCCAGAATCAATCAAAAAACAGAAGCGCATAATAAATAAAAACATCTTGACGCTTCTGCAATTTTTCTTCTATGAAGAAAAAAAAAAGAAAATAAGAACTTTGTCTTAGTCAGCTGCAAAACCAAGATAACATATTATGACCAATTTCATGGTAACAGATATTGCTGTGAAATGTGACTTTTTCAAAATATGAGAAAATTAAAGCGATATTCTGCATGAACTGTCTTGACCTGATCATCTACCTACTATTCATGTTTGTACTGAAATCAATCATCAAGATTTTGTGCTACAGGCTCTGAAATAATCTTTTTGCCTCAGTTTCTATGAGAGAATAAAGCTACATCACAAAATGTCACAAGTGATACGGGCAAGATCTTTACCTGGTAGAAACTCCAATACAGTCTCTGTTTTCAGTAGAACAACAATGATTTCCTCTTCTTTATCTTCTCAATAAGGAGGAAACAATCAGAATTCAGCCAGTTTGTGGCTGGCCAGGTTTTTATGCATTGCTTTACATGAATGAATGTAATAACGCCATGTATTAGATGCATACAAAATATCTTTCCATTTTCAGGGACATCTGAATATTTAATAGTCCCTGTACTTTCTTTAGACGATTCTTTCAAGCAAGAAGTCCTGATCTCTTCACTATCTCTACTAGTTAGACTTCATCTCTAACAATACTTATTTTAGAAAGAATTACACAATACTGATAACAGGAAAACATTGCTTGCTTTTATTATCCGGATAGCTAATATTTATGTTCTCTCTCAAATGGACACTGGAGTCAGAATTCTATTAAAAAATCATCCAAGTAGAGAATATGGCCTTTTTTCAGAAAATAAATGCATAAACTCACTCATACCTATATGTAAGCATTTGAAAATAAGCTGAAAGATGGAGATATAGATATTAGGAAGAAATGTTTTGCTGTGAGGGTGGGGAGGCCCTGGCACAGGTTGTCCACAGAAGTCGTGGCTGCCCCATCCCTGGAGGTGTTCAAGGCCAGGCTGGATGAGGCTTTGAGCAACCTGATCCAGTGGGAGGTATCCCTGCCCATGGCAGGGGGGTTGGATCTGGATGGATGATCTTTAAGGTCCCTTCCAAACCAAACTACTCCATGATTCTATGATATTTAAGTCAGAACAGTGCCAGGCTAGGACTACTGGTTCTTTGCAGAGGTGCCAAGCAACCCAGAAAACAGGGAAACATACTATCATTTCCCATCACTGCTGCATGCTACTGCACAGCAGGTATTATCACCTAGCGCACAAAGAAGCCGCTAAAATTTTAGACAAAGGCCATCAAAATGAATGAGCCCAGTATTATGGTGTGTTAGGCTGAAAAAGCTCACTACTGCAGTAGCTCAAAAGGGAGAAAATACGAAAAACAAGATAGCCATAACTCAAATGATGGGTAAATCCAGCAAACAATTGTCTCTCCTCAGTACGTGTGTTCAGTTACATTCTCTGATTGTTGTGGTCGTAGGCTTTTTATCCATTTATCCTGTCAGCTATATGAGGGTTACAGCTTATCAGCGTAAAAGGTAACTATCGTACCCTGAAAGACCCAAATAAGCCAAGAAACTATCAAAACACTGAACAAGGGGCTTTTTGGACTCACATACTGCCCAGCTCTCCGACAGACAGAAGTGTCCCCCAAGAAAGTTATTCTAGAATAAAGTCTCCCCCTTGTGGATCTCTCACATAATAAAAGCTCCATCAAATACTTAATTGCATAATAAAGTCTGTGCTCCTTCCTTTGTGGGTAAGAATATCAGAGGCAAGTAGGAACCCACAATGGAATCACAGTACACGGTTTACTTCAATTCAGTGGTTTCAATCCCACCTCAGGCATGACAAGCTGTTTTGTTGTAAGATACCTTACGATTCTGTGACAAATTCATTTGAAAGACACTAAAACTCTCAAAATAATGTCATTCCTGCCCACCTCCACATAAGTTAGCTTTGAAGGCTGGGTTAGTGACTCCCTCAAATTATTCAGCTCAAAACCTTCGATGGTTTAGCTATTTCGGTTAAAGTTTAAAATCCAAACTCTTTCTAACTTATTAAAAAGAATATAAAACATGGCAAGATTCCCCCCTATTTTAAGTGCACAAAGCTTACTATCCTAGGAAAAATAGTTCAATCCCAGAATAACTGACTGTGCCTCAGAAATTAAGAAGCTATAGCACTGTTTGCAGAATGACTCTTCCTCAAACACTTCATTAACTACACCGTTCTCTGATCTGCAGTAATTTAAAGGGATCACAAAGATTTCTTTGCATATGATAATTTACATTATCATAAATTAAGAGATCATTGTGATCGCTCACATTATCATGTTGATCTCAATGCTCTCAAGGTATTTAAACGTGGTTCTAATAAATAATAGATTTTGGCTGTAAGATAGAATTTGATATTTTTTGTATTTTCCAAGAAACAAAATCTTTGATGCATTGAAATACTATTCCATTACATCCATGGAAAATTCATATTCTATTCACAGTACCAACTGTTGAGTCAATACCGAGTAAAAAGCTTTTTAACTATCCAGAGACATGTTCACACATTCATTTCAGAATAGTAATATAATGGTTAAATATTTATTTCTTGAAACTTCTGGAATAGTGCTAGGTTTCCCACTTTCATTAACAGTCTCTTATTTGTATGCAGTAATTGCTTTAAAAATATTAGCATTGTAATTTCTTGCTAGCACTATGATAAATCAACAGAAAGTCTTATCCCCATGCCTCCCCATGTAAGAGCATAATTCTGCTTCCCTCGACGCCAGTGACAAAACCTCTTTAATTTCAGGATTACACTCAAAGAATTCATGAAAGATGTTACTATGAGAGTCTGGGACTCCTGTCCTTTCTAAATGCAGAACACATGCAATAGCTAAGCAGTGCTATGCCTGGCCACCAGCAGCACCTGGAAGGAGAAGGGAAGCTGCTACTTCTCCATTTCGGTCCCTGACCTCTCAATAGCAACTATCAGCAACTCGTGTTTTCTGTTCCAAATGTGAGAGGTTTTAGAACAGAAATATCTGATGATTAGGAACAAAACCCACCACTCATTCATTCCAAACATCCATCAGTAATGACTGTCCACTCCTGTCGGTCCGGGTCACGCGGAGGTGAAATGCCAAGAACCAATCGCTGGGTCCACTGCACTTCTGAATGTTCTTGTTTTAAGAGTTCAGTTCAACAAAATGAAGTTTGCACTGCTAAACCGCAAAAAGCTGCTAAAGCTAAGAGCACAGGTTCTGAACTCTGCTGCTTGATGCAGGGGAAAAATGGTAGTAAGAAACAAAACATCACAAATCTGACCGAGTGACAAGAGACTCCTGCAAAAAGGCTCTTTAACCCAGCAGAAAGAATATTACATTACTCTAGCTGTATTCTCAGAGACTGCCTGCCTATCTTGACAGGATGGATGAGGAACTACAATTCTTACTGAATATAAAATAAAAGATGGAAAATAATTGGTAATTACAATATTTCAAGCTGTATTTTAAAAGCATGGGTACTTTGCTTGATTTTCTAGCTATAGTCTCCATACATGATCAGTCAGCACAACTAAATGAACTGTATTGCTGCCTAATACATGATATTTCACAACACGGACAACTGTTACATTTCATCCCTGAAGAGAAATGTCTATACTACCATGTAACACAGCTTCTGTATGTGTCCATACCAATACTGTAAGTATGGATTAACAATCACCGTAGTAATTATCACATAGCTTCTACATATATGTGAATATTTATTCTCATTAAATGCATCAGAATGTGTACGACACCACAGACATGAAACTAGATTTTCCTATTAAAGGAAGCTATGGGATCCAGAAACAAAGTCTTTCTGAAGTTAAGAATGTTCTAACTCCTGGATCTAAAGGATCGAGACATTTAATCTACTGCTAATGGTCATTCATGCACGAGCACGTACCAATTCTGTATAATGGCCATTCAGCTTCAGGTCATCCAACCTGACAGATAATCCCAAGATTCTATACAGAAATTAAGGAAGTTGTATCGCTAAAAATCTACCATCCATTGTCATCTCACACTGTGAACTCCGTGCCGTCAAAATAACACGTTCCATTGCTGAAGTCATTCCCCCCCTTACCTTTCCAAGTCTGTTGCCCTCATACAACAGGCACTTTTCATCTTCTTCCAGACCTTCCTCTCTCTTCCAACATTATGTCCTTCTCACAGCTACAGAATTTTATCTTGCTCTCTCTTAGAAGAGCTCTCCTAATATTCCTTAAACCTCCCCAATTCTTCCATTTTTCCTCACTTTGGGCTGGACTCTTATGCTGATTGCTATTCAAGCTGTCTTCTCTGCAGACTCCAGTATCCCACCCAAAATCGATGTTCTCTGAAAACTTTCTACCTTTTCTCGGTTCTGGCAATCTCTCTCCCTATTCTCACCATCACCGACCCTGCATCCTTCTCTATCCAAATCAGTAATGCCTGTGGTCTTTTGCGTTCTCCATTTTTTAATCTGCAGGAAACCTATGTATGCGGAGATTGTAAATCCATGTTATTTATCTCGGTCTGTTAAAATACTAAAACGACTACAGTATTAAGAGTCAAATCTGAGTCCTCCTCTCCCCCATCATCTCCTTATGGTAATACAGTGGCCTCACTGCTCTGCACACCACAGTGGCACAGCTCTCTGCATGATCTCATGTGCATTAAAATAAGACAAAGCAAGCTGGGAACACAGCAGGAACTGCACAATCTTCTTTTTGAGCCCCAGAAGTTATACAGAGAAGTTATTAAAGCTTCAGCAGATTATTACAATCAGGCATGAGGTATTTGAAATGAAATTCAGAAATGGGGTATCTGTGGGGTTTGGGCCACGTTACAATGTATTAAAAAGCCAGATGATCAGCTTTCTCCAAAAACACTGGGAAACACTAAAATTACCCTGGAAAACAATAAACACAGAATAGTGATTTTAAATATGTTCCGTTAATGAGGAATGTTTGGGATTCAGGAGAAATCAACGTAAGGGGGTACCAGTGTCAGAAGGCTACTCACGCATCCTAAAAACCTGCAGATACCGTCTCATTTATTACTGCTTACAAAAATCACGTGCATATACACCTACAACTCATCACTACAGTCATGTTCAAAAAGAAGAGAATTACAAATTAACACCTCAAACAGTAGGGAGCCCCATGACCACACTTGCTTTTTCTATACAGACATTACATTTGAGAATTTCCAAGAGAACCATGTAAGAAAGCAAATAAAGCCTACAAGGGACCATCGTGAGCTATTTTTCTGTGTTAAGAGCCCTACAGATAACACTTGCATAGAAAGTGAAGCCAGAAGGAACAATAAAAATCTCTGTATATCAAAGTCACTAATCTTCACACAGTACCTCTAAACTGAGCTCAGTAACTTGTTTGACAACACATCTTTCAGAAAGATGTCAGTCTGGATGTGAAAACGTGAGAAAGTCAAGAATCCTCACTTCCCCTGCTTATTTTTTTAACTGCAAGAAGTGTGTGTGTACTAAACATTATCCGGGGTTTTGGCAGAGAGGGGTCCTTGGAGTTTCCAGGTAAACGAAACAAACCGAACACTGCACGAGTAGAGCAAAAATTACTGAATCTCAAGTACCTCTTCAGCATGGATGTGCTACCTTGCTCACTTTATGCCATTATGTCTGTCCTGTAAGACATCGAACGCTGAGTCTGCCTATCTCTCGTAAACGGGTATTACAGCCTGAGAATCCAGCCTGGTAATTCCTGCGTGAAGGGGAGGGACATCATTTTGCTCATCATTAAAGGGGTGCCCCCAATTTCTAGAACGGAGACTACGGTTGACAACTTCTGCTTCCCAGGAGGGGGTTGAAAAGGTCATTTGTGCACAAGACACAGTTCTCTTCGCTTTCCCAAAGTGAAACGAGCTAAGAATAAACAGCTACCTATTGACTTTCCTTTGAGTTAAAGAAGGAAGTTCTTTAACCCTTCCTAACAGCTCTAGTAACATACATTCACAGCGCACCTCTAGCATCCACCATCAGGCAAAAAAACATAGAAACATAGAATCACCAGGTTGGAAAGGACCCACTGGATCACTGAGTCCAACCATTCCCATCAATCACTAAACCAAGTCCCTCAGCGCCTCGTCCACCCGTCCCTTAAACCCCTCCAGGGAAGGTGACTCAACCCCCTCCCTGGGCAGCCTGTTCCAGTCCCTCCCATCTTCTACTGGGAAAGGGAAAACCACCACACGGTTGGACTCGATGATCCAACGGGTCTTTTCCAACCTAGTCGCTCTGTCTCAGGAGGAGCGGCTGAGGGAACTGGAGAGAAGGAGGCTGAGGGGAGGCCTCACCGCTCTCTACAACTACCTGAGAGGAGGGTGTGGAGAGGAGGGAGCTGGGCTCTTCTCCCAAGGGACAGAGGGAAAAATTTCTTTGCTCAGAAGGTTAGAAGAACGGCTGGACAGGGAGGGGGTTGAGTCACCTTCCCTGGAGGTGTTTAAAGGCGAGGAGATGAGGGGCTCAGGGTTATGGTTCGGTAGCGGACATAGTCCGCTACCGAACCATAACCCTGAGCCCCTCATCTCCCAGCTCTTTCCCAACCTAGCAATTCCACGACTCTCTGGCTGCGAAGACGAAGCGTTTGAGCTCTCACCTTGTGCTCCAGGACGCTGATGTAGCCTTCTAGGAGCCCCGTCCCGGCGGGGAGCAGCGGCGGGGGGGGGCTGGGCTCGGGCCCCGCCGCCGCCTCCGCCTCCCGCTGCCTCGGGGGCTCCGGGCGGCCCCCGCCGATGCCTCCGTACATCAGCAACAAGCTGGTGCACATGGTGGTGAGCGCCAGGCAGACGGCCAGCCCGTGGCGCTGCGAGGGAGAAAAAATTAAAAAAAAAAAATAAAAAAAATAAAAAAAAGAGAAAAAAGGCTTCAGCCGGCTCCCCCCGCAACTTCCACCCCGCTAGACAGCGCGGAAAAGTGCGAAAGCGAGCAAAACCCTTCCCTCCTCCTTTTCTTCTTCTTCCTCCTCCTTTTTCCTCCTTCTCCCGGCCGTCCCGTCCCCCTCCTCTCCTACCCTCGCCCCGCATCCCCGCGAGCATCGGGGACCGCACCGCGACCCCCCCCCCCCCCCCAACCTCCTCCACCCTCCTCCCGGCTCCCCGCGAGCTCTTTAAAACCCGCGACACGAATGAAAGAAAGCGGGAGGAAAGTTGTTCGGGTCTCTCTCTCCCCTGGGATGCAGCCCCGGGGAGGGCTGGAGCGGGTGCCCGGGCTGAGCCGCGCCGGGGATGCTGCTCCTCTCACCATCAGCGTCTTCATCTTGAGCGCCTCCCGGCCGCCGCCGCCGCCGCTCCCCGCTAGGCTCGGCATGGCGGGGGAGCCGCAGACATGGCTCGGCCGCCGTGCCGGGGATTAGTGGAGGGGGGGTGTGTGGAATTACAGCCCGCCGGACCCCTCCGAGCCTGCCGGAGCCGGGGCCTCGGCTGCCCCGCCCGCCTCCGCCCCCTCCCCCGCCCCCTCCGCCGCCTGGAAGTTAACTTCTGCCTCCCCTCGGCCCCGCCGGGCCGGGCACCGGCCGCCCCCGAGCCTTCCCCTGTCCCCCGGCTCCCAGCCTGCCGGTAGCACCGCGAGCCGACCCTCCCGGGGCTCCGTTTCCATCCCCCCCCCCCCGCCCCCAGCCGAGCGCCCGTCATTGTCCCCCCGGGGCTGGCGGCGAGGCTGGAGATGGATTCACCGCGGTGAAAAAATCGACGCCCTCAACTCCTTCTGCGGCGCTGACAACGCCCTCTCCTCCCCGAGCCTTAAAACCCGGGTTCACAACCTTTAGGCAGACGCTTTCTGCGTTTATTAAAGTCAATTTCGCGTCTTGCTCCCCGTGGTTTCTGCGGACGCGCGTTTTCCCACGCTCATAAGCCGCTTTCTAAAGTTTCTGGGTTTCTTTCTCTCTATTTTTTTTTTTCTTTTGTGTGTGTGTGTGTTAATGCTGAGCGTTTCGGTTTGGAAAACTTTATTAACAGACTCCAAATTCCATAGATCTCTTGCTCCGGGAATTCCGCATTTAGAGATGTCTCCCTTCTAAACAAGCCATTTATAAAGTTGCTTAATCCCATAGATTTCTGCTTCTGGGAATTCACATTTAGAGATGTGTCCCTTCTAAACAAACCATTTTAAAGTGGCTTAATCCCATAGATTTCTTCCTCTGGGAATTCCACATTTAGAGATGTGTCCCTTCTAAACAAGCTATTTTAAAGTGGCTTAATCCCATAGATTTCTTCCTCTGGGAATTCCACATTTAGAGATGTGTCCCTTCTAAACAAGCCATTTTAAAGTTGCTTAATTCCATAGATTTCTTCCTCTGGGAATTGCACATTTAGAGATGTGTCCCTTCTAAACAAGCCATTTTGAAGTGGCTTAATCTCATAGATCTCTTCCTCTGGGAATTGCACATTTAGAGATGTGTCCCTTCTAAACAAGCCATTTTGAAGTGGCTTAATCCCATAGATTTCTTGCTCTGGGAATTGCACATTTAGAGATATGTCCCTTCTAAACAAGCCATTTTAAAGTGGCTTAATCCCATAGATCTCTTCTTCTTGGATTTCCGCATTTAGAGATGTCTCCCTTCTAAACAAGCCATTTTAAAGTGGCTTAATCCCATAGATTTCTTCCTCTGGTAATTGCACATTTAGAGATGTGTCCCTTCTAAACAAGCCATTTTATAGTTGCTTAATTCCATAGATCTCTTCCTCTGGGAATTCCACATTTAGAGATATGTCCGTTCTAAACAAGCCATTTTAAAGTGGCTTAATCCCATAGATCTCTTCCTCTGGGAATTGCACATTTAGAGATGTGTCCCTTCTAAACAAGCCATTTTAAAGTTGCTTAATAATTACATGGATTTCTTGCTCTGGGAATTCCACACTTAGAGATGTGCCCCTTCAAAACAAGCTATTTTAAGGTTGCTTTCTCACGAAGTTATTAAATTGACAGCATAGCATGAAAAAAAAAATCCATCTCCTAATCATGGAGAGATTTCTCTTGAAATTACTCATGGAAATAATAGTTCTAATACATGGCTTCACATCTAACCTACAGCTATATAACGTTAAAGATTACATTAAGGAGAAAACGATCACCCGGCTAACTCAACCATGGTCACAATAGCTGCTTCTTCAAGGCTGGAATTGTCATTGAAATGCATTTTTATCTTTACTAATTCATCGGAGGGCTCGCAGTGAGACAAATGCCATCTCTGGCACTGCCACGGCGCGCAGCGTTTAGTGCCTTTTAAGAAAGTAAAAAGAAACAAGAACGTATGGCACACGAGCAGATAGCGCAGTAAACACGCTTTATCATTTCGGAGAAGGATGCCACATGGCACGTTTGCTCGCTATTTATTCAGTCTGTAGGTTTGGTTTCAGTAGTACCAGTTGTAAAGAGGAACCGGAGCAATATAAGAAGAATCTTATCAGGTCTTGGTAATTCTTTATTGCGCGGTTGCACTTGACACTCAAATTAGTGAAACAAAGGGCCAACTTGATGAATCATTGAAAGCAAATTATCTGTGGCTCTCCAAGGCTCCCTGCAAGAGGCTACAAAAGGCAGTTCATGCATTTTACAGGCTGTTTAGCAGGTTGCTGGTGACTGACCTTTCCAAGCCTTTCTAGTATCGTTTGCCATGCCAAACAGAAGCATCGTTTTTATGATTTAGGCTCATGGCTGTATGTTAGACATCTGTTACACAGTATGTCTGACCAAATTCATTAAACTTATGGGTTTGGGTACAATAGGCTGATTTAAAAAAAATCTACTGATAAAGGAGGCAAACTAAATTTTCTAATTTAATGCTGAGCTTGACTTGAATAATGTCCAGCTTTCTGCTTGTCAAATATTTAATTAGATTGCCATAATGGTCATAGACAGCGTTCTTGGCAGTCAAATGCTCACTGAAACAAATACAGTAGTGTAATGTAAATCCTACGGAGGTTTTTATGTGTAAGCATGGGAACTTCAGAAATCATCTGGAAAACAGCCCAGCTATTTAATTTAATTTAATTTAATTTTAAATTCCTATGAATTAATAGTTCTAGCTATCTGGAATTGGGGTTTTTAACACTATTGGGATCTATATAATTGTAGATATGCATAGATATGCATTGTAGATACGCATAACTAACCCAACAGTTAGACTTGCAAAGAGGAGAAGAGCATAGCCTGAGCTCATTAACATTTGAGAAACTTGGAAACAATACAGAGAACATCTTAAAGCCCATCTGACTTCCTGCTTCAACCAATTTATTTTCAATATGCAAGGAGGATGGCTCTCTTCCCTACCCCAGGAGAAAGAGAGGCTTTGCAACAAAGTCTGACCGAGGAGAGCTTCTCATCTGCATGGAAGAGGCTGGGTTGCCCCTCTTCCAATTTACCCTTCTCATTTTCACCTTTCTGGTGGCTACAGGCTGACAAAATAGTCATGTGAAGTAAAAACCTGCTTGTGGCACCTAAGATGCAACTGACAAAATAAAAATCCATGTGGAGTGAGAAATCCAGGTAAGAAATAGCGATGCAGATAGAGACAAACCTCTCAAAACTGAGAATGGACTTGGAGTGACAGGACTCTTTCACTGATTGCTAAATAAAACCGCTCAAACAGCAACTTCCCTTGAGCTGTCTGGATGAAGAGGCATTCGTGTAGCATAAGCTACATGTTAATATGATGAAAAATTATAAGCATATTTTCCACATGGTTGGCCTGGAATGATTACTTGAGTAGAGACTTTTACTCTTCATCTAGGCCAGTGCATCTCAGCAGCTGGTAGCCAAAATATTCTGTGCCTGTTAGGATTAGGGCAGCGGCTACTATTTCTGCTGATGATCCAGATGATGTTTGACAGGACGTTTTCCGTGAGTGCAGTGTTTGATAGGAATGGTTGGACTCGATGATCCAGTGGGTCTCTCTTCCAACCTGGTGATTCTATGATTCTATACTACCTGTGTGACTTCAGCAAACCCTGCTCTAGCCCTTGCGCTCCCTCTCCCTCTCTCCTTTCTGCAGTAACCAGAGGTGGGTGTGTTTGTGCCTGCAGTCCTTACATAGATTGGCTCCAAACGGGAAGCTGCCTCTACTCTTCCACCCTGTCACCTCCGTGGAGCGAAAGCCCAGACAGTCTTAAATGTTTAATTATTTTGGGTCTCACTGATGGCAGGGTGGCTCCTTTGCTGCAAAAAAGAGGCTATGTAAGAGAACTTATTTAGACCTGTGCCCAGTTTTAAAGAGAGTAAGAAAATGATTTTTTTTTTGTATCTACCACCCTTCATGAGAGATCGAGAAGAAAAGGGATCTGATGTGGTACAAGTTGTTAAACTCTAGGTGAGTTCTGCATGTTGCTGTGCAGGAGTGCTGAAAGCACTTCATTGCATTCCCATCACCCTATGTGTATGAAGATGTTTTTCAGAAAAATATTGGTGATAGAAGGGTTGAAAATAGATTGGAAGAGGGAAGTTAATTGTATCTGGACCACTTTGGTATCCTTATGCCTTTGAAATGAAGAATCTGAGTTACTAAGATTCTATACACGACTAAGGATGAGAAAATATTTGTTAAAAATACAATCCAAAAGTGACTCGTGTTCAAGTTGCATCATTTTGTCATTTCCATTATATTCTGTGGTCTGTGAAGCTGTGAATCTGTCTCCTCAAGAGTAAAATCCTGGCCCCACTGAAATTAACTCTTCTACGTCTTTTATCCCTCTTTGCTTGCTGGGGCAAGGAGCTCACTAGCAAAGTATAAAGCTCTCGCTTCCAGCTCTGCAACCTCATGAGGTATGAGCTTAAACCATGATCACTAGCATAGAGAAGAATATTACTTGTCCTGGGCCTCTAGCCAGTGACATTTGGGAGGATGGCTGGGAGTGCCGCTTTTCAGGGGGGAGAAATAAGCATATTTTTGACTGACTAGCTAGAAAAATGAGACTAAAGGTGCTAAGAAGGTTGGACTATAATGAAAGTTTGTATGGATTAATGAACAGAGGGGCAGTCAAAGGTACGCAGGAAACAAAATATATCATGCTGATATCACCTCCATGTGTTGTTTCATTATTTATATATATATATTAAAATCTAACCTCTTTTTCCTGAGAGAGAGGGCTGCATTTTTGCATTGCAAACACAACCAATGGAAAACACTCAGCAGCAGCCAAGTAATGAGCTTACACTATGGATTTTTCAAACTGCCCAGTGATTCATGAAATGCTTTCAGAAACTGGAAATATGCATTGAGGATTGGTCAAAAAAGGTAGGAACAATATTATAGATCAGTCAATACTGTCTCTCCTTTATGAAAGCAGGCTGCCTTTGAACTTCTGACAGAAGCAGACGGTGATAGATGCAGAAAAAAATTAAACGTTGCATGGAAATAGGAGTGCAAATGAAAACAGAAGGGGGAAAATAGTGAGATAAGATCTGCTGAATCTGCTATTTTTTCTTTTCTATTTCTCAGCTTTCTCCCCAATCTAGGAAGCATAAATAAAGGTATTGGATATTTCAGAAACAATCTGTCTAGCTCAACCGAATGGACACCTCTGCTTTTAAGACCACATGTGAAACATTTGCTTCATTCTAATGACTTTTTTGGGGTTGGGGGGGCAGTTAAACAAGGCACATCTGGAGTATAGAGCATACTCAAAATTCCAGGTCTAAAGTCAGAAACGTTGAAGGTTGAGAATTAACGCATGAGGCTGCAGATGGACCGTACCTGGTACCATTTGTGGAAGCCAAAAGGCATGATCAGAAACTGTCCTCCATGGCCTTTTGTTGTACCATCCACCGCCAAAACAAAAGAAGGAAGACATACATAATCTCAAAAAAGAAAAAAAAAAAGAGCACAGATTAAACATGTGAACTAAAGCAACTGAGCACATAATTACTATAATCTGGTAAGAAATTGGCTACATTTGAATATTCTGGGGGTACCTTTGCTGTAGTATAAGAGAACTCAACAGGATCCTCAACGGCTCAGCTTTCAGTGTACATCTGTCTGTTCCTTTGCAGAGAATGACTACACCAACAGGAAATCAAAGTGTTAAATGGACCCTAATTTCCAAGCTTTTTAAAAATATTACCAAGTAAATGCCAGATATAGAATCATAGAATAACCAGGTTGGAAGAGACCCACCGGATCATCGAGTCCAACCATTCCTACCATTCCTATCAAAGTATTATATGAAGCATTAGAGCAAAGAAGGAAGCAAAGAAGGAGAAGTGCTCATCATGTATTGGTTTGCAGTTCTTTATGTCTTATTAGAGAGTCGATTGAAAACTCTCCTGCTATTACTAACACAAACTCAGAGATACCAGAGATCATGGCTGAGGTGCCATCATTTTAAAGATATGTAGATAGTGAACGTGTTTATGTAGCTTGCTTAGTTAATTGGCATTGAATGTGAAATCTGTGAAATCTACAAAAGCATACAGAATGGCTCTAAAATAATTTCCTCTGTCCACATCTGGTACTGCAAACCACCCTAGAGACCTCTTCTAGCGAGATGAATAAGCATTGTAGGAGCTAGCCTGAAACAGTGGGAGAGTTTCTTCACTGCGGTGGATACCTAATGAATGCTTCAAACCAGATGCTAAAACAGATGGATTGTCTTCCTTTGCGATGTGCTGTGTCTTTATTTAAACATTTCTCCCATATTATTGATATCTGTCACTCCTAAATAAATACAGAAAACAAGTCTTCTCTGTTTCATACAGGATGGACATCTTGTGAGTCTACTGGCATCTTCAAACCATGGATTTGAGCAAATCCAGGACTATATACACTCATTTTTCTTTCTTACACTTCAGGGCAGATTACCAAGTTCAGCTCAGCTGCAGAGCTGGATCCAACATTTCCTGCAGCAGCTGTACCCTCCTTTCTTTGAACTGCTATTAATACTTGTTATCACATTTTCAAGCCTTTGTCACCACCACCTGCCTCATGCTTTTGATTCAAGTGACAGAACTTAAAAAAATCCTGTACTTTTCCCAATCATGGTAAATATTTTATTCAAGGTGATGATTATGTATCTATTCTCTCCCATAAACTACACTGCCAGCTACATACTGACTCGAGTTTTGCTGCAGTACTTTTACTGCCTTCTGGTGATTTCCTTGGTGGGAATTGCATTTGGCCTTTCGCTTTGCCGAATTTCTCCAGAGACAAAAGCGTTCTAATCAAACATTCTAATTAATCTAATTGCTTTATTTTTCCTTTTTGTTTATGGTTTGTCTCAGTTTAGAAGGGATTATTTGGGTAGCTCCTTTCTCTACAGTAGTTCTTGTTTGTATGAAATACCTGATTTTATTTGTTACCAAAAGTCCTTGAGCTCTGTTAGGTTTGCTCAGTTCTCCTTGCGATCAGTACCTGAAATGTGAAGCTCAGCTCTGTAGGGCATGTGCTGTTTCTGTCCCGAGTTCAAATAAATGAGGCCTTAGGCCATTTATGGTTTAGACCATAAATTCAGATGTCAAAGGAACAGTTGGTAACGTGACACAAGCTGTTCTTCCTCATTGTATCAGTTTCCTCCGCTCAGTCGCCTACTGCTTCATCTCTGTCACAATCCCGAATCACTCTCCAACAATGCTCACTCCATTTTGGCTGGTTCGGTTTCTGTCCATTGATAAATGAGAGCTTCTCTGCTCCAAAGCAATATCAATCTGGAAAACGTGGAGCTTGGAATCGGAGAGCATGTCTATACTGGCACGTTAACTCAGGCATGGAACCGCATCACTGTGACTAAAGCCTTCTGGGATAAAGCTGGCTCACATCGCCCAGCTTGGAGCCTGTGCAGAGGAGCTCGGGTCCATCTGCACATCATCTCTGACTCACTAGCAGTCTGTTAATTTGAAGCACTGTGAGTTATGCTTCAAAAACTTTCAAATAGGAAAGAAGAACAAAAGCTTACCGGAGAAGCGAAAACAATAGGTATGATGCATTAGTATAAAATAACAGAATAGTTGCTCAATGCTTGCTCAGTCACTGATTTTGGACATTTTTATTTTTATATAATTCAGTATTCTGCTGGTGAGTAAGTGTGGACAGCACTGGACTTTCCTCCTAAGTGAGGAGAGAAGGAATTATCTGCCAGTCATGTAGCTGGCTCTGTAATTTTTAATCAAAGAAATGACTGGCAGTTTCTTTAGGATCCTCAAAAAATTTTGTCCTGAGCACTGTTCATCTTCAAGCATTTTCTGCACACTAACAAAATCCATGTGTGGTTTCATCCCTGTTTACAGCAGATGGCTGTGTACTGAAGGTAAGGAATGATGTTCATTGAACTCCAGCTGTCACCGTATAGATATGAACACTTAGTACCTTGGGTATCGAAGCCCACAAAGCCTGAAGTTGAGCATTGAGAATTAGAAGCCTCTTCTGGAAACCCTTACTGACTTCTCAAACCCAAAATTTCTCATTTCTCAGCATCACTTGAAGACTGCTGCAATAGCAATATCTTCCCTCTCAGTTAAAAAAGTTTCAAACAGAATTGGGCAGAAAGTGACCTCATACAAATGCTGGCTTGGAACGTTATTTGACTTTCTGTTTCTGCACATTTCTAGCTACCATAAGTTATGAAACCTCACAGTCTCTCCTTAATTACCATCAGCATTATCAAAAGCTGGTGCGACATATTGGAGACTAATGGGTCATTGGAAAAAATATGCCTTCTTCACTCTTCCCCAAAAGGCAGAGATGAACTATGACAAGCTCATTTCATGAGAAACTGGGCCGGTCTCTTTTAGCACAGATGTTAGACACTCGATCCAACTCTGGTTTTCAGTTTCTTCTTCTCAGTTTCTGCAGGGGTTTTGCTCAGCCTTCTTTGCTTTACATCACCTCCTCAGCCAGCAAGGCATGAGGACCTACAATAAACTATGCAGAGCTGCACCAAAAACGTCCAGGAGTGTATCATCAATGCAATACTTTCAAATTACACTGTTCTGATTATCCCAGTACGTTACACCTGCAACTAACACCTGTCACAAACCTTTCTCAAATCCTTCCTCCTCATCTTCAACTAGAACCACCTGCATTCATTTTCTCATTTTTTCTCCCCTCCTTTCTTACTTCCTTTTCTTCTTTTCTTTTTTAATTTTTCTCCGCTTTCCAGTCATTGAGTATCTGCCCTGGGTCCTCCCTGGCTACAGTTTCCTACCACCTACTCCACCATGTACTTACCCAATCCATGCAGAGCTCCATAATGTTCCTGCCTAATGATGAGTCTGCTTGGCAAGTTGCTTTTCAACAGAGCTCTGGGTGATTGCTAGCACGGCTTCTTATCTGTAGCTGTATTATTACAGCATGTCTTTTTGATTAATTAGAAATGCAGCACTGTTAAGTTTTAGTTTCACAGTCTGGGTATTATTAACTAACATGCAGAAGAAAGAGCGTCCTATTCACATCTTTATGTATTTGAAAGTGAGAGAGGAAGGGAAAGGGTTTAGAGAGAGGCAGAGAGTACGTGCAGCAAATATAAGTACAGGGTGGGAAGCACTTTGAGAGTTAAGTCAGGAATAAGCAAGGTCATCAAGATCGTCACAGACAGCCAAGAAGTCAAAAGAGGTATTATTACAATAAGTATTAAGTCTGATCAGTTTCACTCACACAAACAGCAAAGAAAGCTTTGGGGCATAAAGGGTGCCCTGGGCTGCTGGCATTTCAAGCCAGCTAATTAGGATTTAGGAAAGGAAGTAGAAGACGCTGCACAGAGGAAGCATAGTATGCAACGGCTGCTCTCCGAGCATACCAAATATAAGGGAAATATCATTAGTATTAACGAATCTTAGTAAATCTTTCTAAAAAATCTTAGTAATTAAAATAAACTTAGTGAAAATGTGGTGTGAAGGGAAGTAACATCTCTTCTTCACCCTGCTTGGATCTCAACATCTGTGAAGAGGGCTACATCCTCAGACCTGGTTGATTGAACGATACATAGAATTATTTAGGTTTGGGTTCTGGAATAAAGGTGTTACTTCCCTGCATACTGTGCTGTCTTGAAAATACAGCTCTAGATCTAAGCTGGGTCTTCATCTTAACTTTCATCTCACCCGAAGCTGCTTAGTCTGTGTACACGTGGGCTGACCTTTCACTTTTCTGGTCTATTGCTATTGAATTGTTCATAAATTTTGCAATCATTAAACAAGGTTAGCCTACACATTTCAAAAAGAGAACGTCTTTTCTATTGCGAGCTGATGTTGGCCGTTTTTGTGCCTTCGTAACATTAGATTATGCAAACCAGGTGCTGACCAGCAGTTGCTTTGCAGGCTGCAGGGTGCTGATTGTGGCAACATTAAAACAGACCAAAACATATAGGAATATGGGATATATAGATCCATTTTATTCCTAAATGCAGGTATTAACAAACCAGCAAAGTTATTGGCCAATTGACTCAAAGTATAAGCATTAAAATAATTCATCCTGAACAATGCGTGGTTTTATTTTATGTTTAGTACAGTAGGCTCACCTGCACAAATTTGCTGTGCTTATTTAATATCCTCTTTAAGATGAAAAATGATGCCAGTCCTGTGGTAATAGCATCTTTTGACGCTGAGAAAGCATTTCACTGGATTGAATGGCAGTTTCTCTTTACTATGATGGAAATTTTAAAATTTGCTGTAAATGTATTGCATCGGTTACACTGTTCCGAGCAAGGATGCATACTAATGTCACAATACTATCTCAATTTTGACTTTCGAGGGAGACTAGTCAAGGGTGCCCACTTTCAGTGCTATTTTTGCTAATGGAAGCAAACCAATCTTTGAAAGACCGGGAAGATTGGGTGGAGACTCTAAAATAGGATGCATTAAAGCTGAGAGCTTATATTGGCAGAACTGCCCTTAAAATGATGTCCCATTTTGTTATACATTAGTAACCCTTTGGAGACTCTAAAGCAGGTTCTGCAAGGGAACTACAGTTCCTAAACAACTTCCCAGAAATGGAGTGGGTTAGGATTTAGCCAAAGATTTTGGAGCTGAAGTGATAATAGCTGTGGAACCGCTGCGAGTCCCTCGCTCCTCATTAAACTGAAAACTCAAACCTGAGGACCTTAACAGGGGCCTGCACAGGGCACAGAGGGGCTGCAAATGAAAAAATGCTGTGCTCTGAGCTTGGATATCCACATGATTTTATTAAGGAAGACTTCTTTAGAAACGTTATGGACTGTTCTCCCATGGTATGATCACTAGGATGGTGTAAGGAAGAAGTGACACCCCCCTCGCATATCACCATGAAGGAAGGGGGAAAATCCTTATGGCTTCCCAAAAGGCTATACAATTTCTTTATTACTTTTTGTTAGTGTTCTGGAAGTCAGACAGAAGTATTAGAACAAATAAACCTTCGCCTCTACAAACAGAAAGTAAATACCTTCAGTCAAACCAGGCATCACACGAGCAGCTGTGGTACAAGTTCTTCCTCCCTTTCCTGGCTTTCTTCTTCCCCCACATTAAATGTCAAAACCATCTTCTATGATATTTTAGACTTTTCTTGTACTGCTTTCCTGCATTGCTCTCACACTAATAATGCTAAGAGAACATCCTCCCACGCTGGTGCTCTCCAGTACACATCAGCCTTTCCTCAAGTCTTTCCCATCCCTATTTTCTGTCACTGTTCCCTCATGCTCCAGGTGAGCTTGGAGCTCCTTGCAGGTAGCTGTTGGCAAAGATCCTTCCACTGTGAGCTCACTTAGAACTGTAACCTGTAACCTCCACACCAGCCTCACTGCTGCAGATTTGGGGAGTCAGAATAAATCCCTGTGGTAACAGAGAAATCATCAAAGAACAGGTGAAATGTTGAAATGTTGTTACCTGAGTACACTAACCAAACAGCTGGCTGCAATTTATCACAGGCTTCTGTAATTAAAGGTAACCATGTCATTGTTCCCACTATGAAAAAGATTGCAGGTAACATTGCATGGCCAAGGAGTTAAATTTCTTGCGTGGACTGTGATCATTATGTTAGGACACAGAACCAGAGAAGGTGATGGGAGATTTAGTTGGCCCTCTCAGAAATATCTACCTACCACTAGGTCTTAACAATGCTTGCCTTTCAGTAAGATGGTAAACTGAGGTATCTACAGAGGGAAAACGAATCTGAAATCCTTAAATGCTGATTTTTTCATTCTCACACCAGACAGAGTGTTGCAACTGAAGGAATTTTTTTATAATTCATTACTCTTATTCTCCTTTTAAGTTATTTGTATTTATGGACTTATAACAAGTTTAAATCTATGATGATGTAAATTAATTACACATAAATTCAAACATTTGGGGATAAAGCCCTCTAGTTACAAAAAAAAAAAAAAGGAATTTCACTAAGTGCTTAGAAGTTAAATACAAAATCTGTAAATAAAGTTTAACAAAGGTAAATTGAAAGGCAAAATGAACTAACTCTGATGAGTTAATGTAATTCCCTTCTGGAATGCTAGTTTCCCTGCTATAATTAATTTTAAACACCAAACCAGTATGTCTGTTTTTTGATAATTATAAAAATGCATTCATCCATGTCCTTGCAAATTATTAATATTTATCATAAGGAATATCCTGTAGACACTAAGAATCAAGGGAGACACAAGTTTTCAGCAAATTATTCCACAGCTTTACTAAACAATAATGGACTTTTAAATACCTGTGAGTCCAAGCTGAAGAGACATGTAGGGCTAAATCCTTAAGCTTCTGTCCTAGCATCTACCTCACAAATCACTCAGGCAAAACTTGCACTGAACCTAAAAATCAAAGATTTCAGGTCTGCAAGTGTGTGATACTGCCAAGTATCCTACGTACTCACTTCATTCGTGTTCCACTACCGAGAGCCAAGAGTATCAAGTGTTCTAAAGGGATGAGGCTATAATGATGTTATAAAAAGATTATGAAAGCCCCTGTAGTTCTCTTCCATTTCAAGGATAACTTCAGCGATAAGGAAACTGCATCATGACACTTCTGAGTTACTTCTCTGACATTTCAGCAACACTGATTATCAGTAGTTCTGTTCACGGATATTTTTAAGCCTCTCAGCACATTTGGACCTAAAGCTTCACACTTGTAGGAACTCAGACTCATCATCAGTAGCAATGAGAAGCTTCCCTTAAGTCAGCAGGAGTCAACAGGGGTTTTGCTTGCATGGAAGCTGCTGGATCAGATGCTTGTGATCTAGTAATATGTTCATTTACTGGTTATGATAAACCTGAAAAGCAGAAACTGGAACCAAATGTGAGACATAGCATTCTGCAGTTTCAAAAACTTAGGTTCAATCTACCTTCCTTTTCCATTTAAAAAATCCGGAACCCCATATATCTCACTAATTTATGAAATTATATCTGACCAGAATATACTTTCATTCAAAATATACCCCAATCCAGAGGCAAGAAACAGAGCAATTCCACAGAACAGCTGATTCTAACATACATACTAATGTGTGTGTACATGTATACACTTTAAAGTGAGGATACACATTAAGACTTCCTTGGTTGATGGGTTAGCTCTTAAACTTCAGATAATTTGCTTGAGTGAGGAATCCAATACAGTAACAGCAAAGATTAAACCAGCAATCATCCATAAAACCCGTTATCCTCTTCCAAAATTATAGGCAAACATCAGCTTATGTATTCAAGAATTGGTGAAGGACAAGTGTCATCTGCACAAATTAGGAAAAGGGAGCTGAACATTGGTGGGAATGCCAGGAATTCTGCAGTTTTTTAATGTCTGGTTCCTGCAACAGACTGAAGGAGCTGGGGTTTCAGAAGATACCCTGAGTTTTTCTTTTCTGATTTTGCTGAAGCAGAGCAGCTCAGTTCTGTTTGTGATGGGGACTGTGTGTGCACAAAGGAGCAGATGAGACAGAGCTACATAAGAGAAGACAGAAGTGTGTGCCTTGTCCCGTCTCTGCCCAATAACCAAAGGAGGTAGAAGCCACAGCAATGTCAGTACAGGCAGTTGTGCATCACTCCCTGCACAGGGTGATGATGCAGCAACCTGTGCTGCTACGACGCAAATTAACTTACGGTTGTTTCATGTACCAGTGGAAAGACTCAAACCAGCAAGTTAGCTAACATGCTAAATACACCCATAGGCTGAGAAATGAAACTGTTAGATTTAAACTAATCCAAAAGCATCAGAGATATAAGGGACAACCATCATGGTGTAAAACAAATGGAACAGCAGATGATGTTTTAAGGATGAATAATTATTGCGTCTGAAAGTGAAGAGTTTTAACTGGTTTGTGCTCTCTCGCTTTGATCTGACATTCCAATTTTATTTACCTTGCTGACCACCAGGAGAGGAGTGAAAAGACCTAGAGTGTGTGATTGTAAGGTGCTATTTTTTATGTCAGCATTCTTCATTATTGAGTTGGCTGTTTATGCTGCTGATGTGTAATGTTGTGAAGCAGATGAGCTGGTAAAGTATGAAGGGTATTCTATAACCTTTGCTGTACTTCCAGTTACCTTACAGTAACTTAGAATGCAGAAAGGCTGCTCTGAGCGAAATCAAAACACAATAAGATAAACTCCATTAGGAACTGAAGCACTAGGGCTGTTGCTGAAGGAGAGCAAAGTGGTCTAATTAATAGTTATTGCATCAAACTCACGCAGCAGTTGCTGTAATGACATTGATGATATTGATGGCATTGAGATGGAGTTTAGTTCAGAATGGAAATGAGCAGAGTATTCCCCTTCAACTGCGTGTTGCTGTAGGCAGCGAAAGGCCTCAGAGCTTCTTTGTTTTGTTGTTGTGTTGTTTAGCTGGATTTCCTCGATAGTGCAGCTCCAAGCGATTAATACATAGATTTACACAAGATGGAGCAAGTTCATTTCCGTGGAGCCCCATGGCTGACACTTGGCTGTGCTGAAGAATGGGCATTTGTTGGTTTTTATCCCTGCTGTTTGGTTTTTCAGTGACAGCTACATGTAAAGGGATAGTTATCTAAGGGGGTCTCCTGACTTCTTTATACATTTTTAAAACATTTCTCTCTCTTCTTAGGTTTGTGAAAGCGGTTGGCAGCGGGGATTGCCGACTCCTGCATCCTGAGATAAGGTTTCACTCTCATCAGTATTTGATTTCCTTTCAGACTCCTGATGATATGTTTTCTTTCTTTCACTTTGCTGATGTATCTGTTTAGCTTGTGTTATTGTCCAGAAATAAACACATCACAAAGTCTGCGAGGAACCAAGCTGATTTATGTAGGTAGATGAGGTCTTTGTCAAATGTCAGGGTCAGCAAAGGTGTTACCTGCTCTGGTATTAATGCCCACTGTCTCGCAAACACCAGTTATTAGTATGAAATGTCAAATCTCAGAACTGGCAAAAAAAAATAATCACTGAATAGGACCAAAAGTTAACAAGGGAATCCAGAGCTTGGAATATGCCTCAGGAATTCATCACAATAACTGACAATCGTAACAGTAGTACTTTGATTCTGAATGGGTCATGCCATACAACTCAGCACAAGAGAGCCTCTTCAAAAGAAGAGAGTCAGAGTTACAGATGCTGGATAAAATCTTTTTCCAATAACTCTGAATTTGATGGCAAAATTATTCTTGACTTCAGCAGTGAGAAAAGTTTATTTCCTTTCCTTTATCCAGACTTCACTCACTTGCTATGTGTGCTTCGAGGTTGCAAGGGTGGGTCAGAGGTGCAACCAAGCATCCTAGGAGTTTGCTCAGGTAAGCAGCTCTCAAATACCCAGATGGACAAAAGTTTCCCCCACAGAGTCTTCCAGACCTCCAGATACATTGTACAAAGCATCTCTAGCACCTGTTTTAGACACCTGCAGATTCTGTTCATTAAAGGAGGGTCCTCTGGTGAAGATCTGGTGTAGCAGCTCTGAATTACATGCTTTGGAAGAACCTGTTAAGAAAATATTATCCACTCTAAATACCTCCCTGGCCTTAGGAATGGTCGCTTGTGATAGAGGCCAGCCTTTGGCTATCTATCTTACTTTCTACCTCCTTCAGCAGCAGTAACCTGCTGGGTCACTTGGTATTGAAACTTCTCCAAGCCAGTATTATCTGTTGCTCAGGAGCAGACTTATTACTTGCTTTCTTTATGTTTTAATTTACTTTCCCTGAAGATAACACTTCAAAGCAGCAACTGCTGTTCTGTATCCTCTTTATTGGTCCATCTTAATGCCTGTTTGCAGCCTTACTGTTTCTCGTTTACAAAGAGAAAGTGTCTGTGCAGGAGGAAGAATGTAAATATAGGAGGTATTGTAGAGGCCTGGACGTATTTCCAGGCAGTAGCATTAATTTGTATACTTAGGTTTAGGATATGTTGTGGGTTTCAGTCATTCTAATTTGTGAATTTGTACGGTGCCTTAAACAAGTTATACAACTTGATCTTGATTCTGCACGTCATAAAAACTCTACAATTTTGCAGTCCAGAGTTGCTGATATGTTGATTGATGGATGCTGACTGCTCCATTTCGCCAGGTATACATGGCACAGGGCCCGAGAATTCACCTTTCCTGGGATTGCCCTCTGCCATTCCCTGGCTTTTGTCATGACAACTTTTTCAATTGTTTGCAAGGTTTGTCCAACCACTGGCATAGGTGAAAAGCAGATGTGATTGTTGCTGAGAACATAACACAGCAGTAGAAAGAGATAATGAAAACTTTCATTTCCAAATAGCCATGATTTTCATGGTTATTTTGGCTTGTAAGCCTCAGTCCCAAATTGCTGAATACAGGACAATCTCAGCGAATGTCAACCCACCTAAGTCCATCAACTCCAAAGCAGTTGCCAAAGCAAACCTTAGAGAGGATTCTGCTCTTTGCTTTCCCCAGAATAGAGAAGACTTCTTTTCATCAGCCTTTCTGTCAGTACCTCGTCTCACCATACACAGTCTTACTCTGATATGTTCATGTGTGATCGTACGTCAGTGATTTGGATTAGGGGCAACTGGCAGGTGTTCACTCTGGATTCCCACATTTCTGCTGAGAAAAAATTACCAGCTTGGTTGTTTCTGTAGATTTAGACCATTACAGCTGAAATCAGAGCTGGATCCAGGGAATTTTATTGTCTCTGATCAATGACTAATGAGCAGGGCTAATATTGTTCATGTAATATGAGCGCAATATGTCCATACGATACAGGAACTATATTCAAACAAGGAGTCCCAAACTTCCCAAATATAATATGATATACTAAGGGAAGGCTGAGCTAAGACTCAACAGATTTCTGTTCAGTTCTTCAGCTCAACCAAACTTCTAGCATCTGAGGGAGGACAAATCATCTCATCTGCCAATGATACTTTGCTTGGTACAGGATTTGCAGAATAATAACGATACCTTGTACTGGCTAGGACAAATTTTATGAAAGCCAAAGAATTATTTTACAGATAGTGTTAGACTTTTAACAATCTGTGTTCTCCCTCAAGATCTGTGTGGAAGAGGTGCTGAAATTTGGCCTCATGCCCTGACTTGCTATGACTGAAGTAACCTTCAAACTTTCCGAAGGTTCCTTGTATGTGGGTCTTAGCAGATGGCAAATACTCTTGCATTTTTTAGCAGAAAGCTTCACTACACTAATTTCGTCAATTGGTTAATAAATAGCTTAGCCAAACCCTTCTTTTCAAGTTTACATCTGCTATCATTTATCAACATTTCTTAGTATTTCATACAGTATTTACTTTCTGTTAGGTTTTTTTTTAGTGGGTATCCAATGCACCTAAGGCTATTTTGCTGTATATGCTCCTGCTTCACTGGTTTTTTTACCTTTCTGTGGACTATGGAACGTTTGTTTGGATAATAAGCTTCATGGCTGAGTTGCTGCATTGAACAATATTTTCCCCTTCTCTTCTGCTACCACATGCAGGGTGGCCATCCTGTCTGGCCAAAGTAAACACAGCAAAGCCAAGGCTGCCAAGCAATTTGTGTTTTGTTTGGCATTGCTGGAGCAAGTGGTGATGTGCAGGCAGTATGTGTGTTATCTGCATACTAAGAGCATCCTTCGCAGTCAAAAACTGGCTGAGAGAAAGCAAGGATGAGTAAGAATGCACAAGTTAAAATCAAATGCTTTCTAAAACTGCATCAGCTTTAACAAGAAATGGCAGCTCCAGCCACCACTCACACCTTTTTATACTGTCAAACATAAATGCACAGGAATGTATAGTACATGATTATCAAGTGGAAGCACCAGATCTGCCAAGAAATTTGTGCAGCTTGCCAAATAAATGCCAGTCAGGTTAGGCAGTACAGACACTGACTTTGGCCTTGGCACCTCTGAGCAGTCAATCTCTGCCCTGCTAATAAATGGTAAAGCACAGCAGCATTTTGGTTTACCAACACACGGCCAGGAACAGCAATATCCCAGTCCTGGAACAGAAGATTTACCTTTCCTTTTAGATCTCCGTTCTTCTCCAATATGTCCCTCAGTTTTTAGAAAAATAATTTCATGTTCTCCTCCTTATCAAGCTTGTAGAGTGCTCCTCTTTTACCAGTCACAAGCGATATTCTGTGCACTGGAGTGCACGAACTGTTTTAATGAGTTTTGGCAGAACATCAGATTCATTCTCCCTCCCCCTGTCTAATTACAGTGTGCCATTTGTGTCATTCTGGTTCAGGATCTATCAGCAGATCTATTAGAAACACCTATATCTAGGGATTTATAAATAAGCAATAATAATGAGGTTAAAAATGACTGAAGAATGGCATGCAGCCCTTATTTTTTTGAATCTTTTTTACTCTGTTTAGCCGGTTGGTTTAAGATGGTTTTGAGGTCTTACAGCCCTGTTTAAAGAGCAGAATTTCCTGCAATTAACATGTGCTGTAAATTAATTCATTTTGGTACTTGAAGGTGTTTCATAAACTCTTGTAAAACAACTCAATGACAAGACAATTTGCGAAGTTTCACCCATGGTTCAAAGCCCTCATCCTGCAAGGACAAAGATACATTTTCTACTTTCTGTAATTTAGCAGACACAGTTGAACCTAAAGGATGACTGAGGTGCTTAGATTCAAGCCTGGTGAAAGTCGTTAGTAGACCTAGAACTGCAGTAACAGGCTGAAGCTACATTTTGCCCCTAAATATTTATAAATTACTTTAAAACAAGGCTTTTGAAAATTACTTCTAGTTTTACTTCTTTGCCAACCTTGATTTTCTCAGGACTCAGATTCTGGCAGAAAGATAAAGGAGATATATATATATATAATAGTTTTGCACACGGGGCAGCCAGGGACAGAAATTGCTACAGTGCAGTGTGTGCTATTCTGATTATTAAGGGCAGGACTTTGCCATCCTTTTCCATTTTTTCCAAACCAAACGTGAATTTTGCTTGAATAAAACCTGCATGTGAGCTGATGAATGTGGTGCTCAATTTGCTTTTGCATTTTCTTTAGTTTTATGGATTGAAATATGTACACAGACACACATATCTGCGTACAAAAATTGCTGGTTTGATTTCCTAAGCTGTCAGTCATTTTCTAGTAACAGTAGACTGTAATACACCAAAGTCAAAACATATCCTTCCTGCCTGTACAGATGGGTCCTAAAGTTTTTTTGCGGTTATAAAGACATCAGCTTACACACTAATCGGATCTTACAATATTTACTGTCTGCTTAGTAGGAGTGATTTAGGGTCTGCTGAAGTGATTGGGAAAATAAAGGTATCTGTCTTCACAGTTATTGTCTTGCTTTAATACAGGAATGAGTCTCCTACTTTGCTCATTCCTGTAGCAGGGCACATGTTCAACTTTCCTTTAAATCACAGTCCCAACTTCACCTACTGACTAAGCAGTCAACTACTGTGGCTTTTTTCTTAACCCACCTCCTTGGCCATTCTGCAGCCTGAGCCCCAATCTGGAGCTCCCCTCAAGCCCCAGGAAGGAAACTGTGAACTATGTCATTTAACCTGGCTCTTTAGAAGCAAATCACTGGGTAATCTACAGAGTTCCTGACCTGTAGATCTGGAAAGATCAGGTCAAAGGTAGCCATGAGGTTGGACAGAAAAGGATCTCTCCCCAGTCAGCAACTTCACCCAATTTAATGACCCAGCTAAATGTAAGTCAATATTTCACAAATAATTTTTTTTCTGCCTGGAATCTCCTTCTGGTGTGCTGAACAACATCGGGGTTGAGAACATGAAAAAAAGATAATGGCTAAAACGAATGGCCAAGATAGAGTGCTAGAACAGAGATAATGGCCTAAGGCTTGGGCAACACTAAGACAACAGGAAAAAAGGAGCCCCTTAAACCCTGATGTATACGTTTCCCTGTGGCCACACTGAAACAATCCATGTGTTATGTGATTCTGTGCTCCGTCATTCCTATGCAGCAGTCAGTGTCTGACAGACTCCATGGAAAGTGGCTCTATATACCTTTACTCTTCCACTGCAAAACTCAGAGCAATCTCTGCGCTAACTCCCAATGTCACTGTACATGAAATGATTTTCATTTAAAAATAACAGAAGCCCACGGGCTCTACGTTTAGCCTTTGATGATTCTGAATTTATAACATACCAAGGGTTAATTCTGATCTGCAGGCACCTGAGATTTCATAGAATCATAGAATAACCAGGTTGGAAGAGACCCACCGGATCATCGAGTCCAACCGTTCCTATCAAACACTAAACCATGTCCCTCAGCACCTCGTCCACCCGTGCCTTAAACACCTCCAGGGAAGGTGACTCAACCACCTCCCTGGGCAGCCTGAACAGATAAAAGATGTAAGAGCTAAGACAGACAGTTCTGACTACCAACTCGTGTTTGGCTTGACTTGGTGGTTAAAGTGTCAATGCAATGCAAAGAAAAAGAACTAGTTTATTTAAACATACCTGTTATTTCCTATCTGTTAGACAAAGACTATACAATAAAGACAGTAGTTTATCTTTTTCTTTCTACACACAGACTTAGCAATACAGCAAAGTTGATAATCCGAAGAAAGAAATGCTTTATAGGAAGTCACAAATGCACAACATTTTATATTATTGCAAGTCCACCTCACTGCAAATCACTATTTAACATGCTTTTTTTGCTGTATTGCATTTTCCTGTCTCAGCTTTGCTCTCTGACCAGTGAATGACATGGCTTATGAGCTGACTGTCAGCCTTTGCCTGCTATCTCCTGCTTTCACCTACATAGCTCTTTCTGGCTGCATTATTTGTAACATGTTTCTCAAGAGCTAGGTTAGAAGCAGAGGATGGGGTATTTCTGTCTTTGCTTCTCTTACCCCAACATACATGGATATTCCTGTAAGACAGCGCACAGGCAGTATCTGTCCTGTTTGCTGTTCCTTCTTTGCTTTCATAAACCAAGAATGTAATATAGTCTCTAGTTTCCCCTAGTATGCCTATTCACATTTCTATAGCTTAAAAATTTCCATAAATAAAAAGGTTCAAGGGGCATTTCAGGGCTGGCAAGTTCAAAATGTGGCTACTGTCCTGCAAGTGAAGGCTGCAACAGCTGTAAAATCCAAATTTCCAGAAGTGTTACGTATGTTAATTTTGCAGACAATGGGATAATGGTAAACACAAATGCAGTAACAAGTGCATTAAAAGCTCTGTCATTAAATCATTCTAAATTAGAAGTAAAGGAGCTCCATTTACCTGCATCTACCCATCAGTACCTGATAACATATACCTCTGCATTTTACTGTTTCACTTCTCTTGCTGCCTGTCTTTTCATAGATCCCTAGGGCAAGTGAAAACTTTACTCTCTAAACCACTCAGTCATGAACTTCTCTATCTACAATCCCAACACATTCCTGGTTTTATTAGCTGGGACTGCCATGTACTGTTTTCTGCAGAACTGGCTGACATTGCTTCGTTAAAGGGACTGCAGGTGCTAAAAAGGTGGTGTTTCCAGACAAAGTTGAGGAGAACATTCAGAAACTGTTGATTTTGTCAACCTTCATTTTTCAGTTTCATTACAACCATCACTAGAAGCCACCTGCTGTTCTTGTGGGGGCAGAAGTAGGACCCACAGTGGCCACATCCAATTAAAATTCTGTCATTGTACTTAAAAGATATTTAACTTATTTCCATCTTCAGGTATTTCAACACTCAGTAATCTGAAGTAACATAAAATGTATTGGAATAAGTCATTGCTTTGTGGCTGTCAATTAGGGTTTTTATAGACCTGGGATTTGCCACAAACATTTATGACTTCAAGAATAACATTTACCTGGCACTCAATTTTCCTATTTAGAAAGAAATAACAGTGGCTTCATGGGAATCATGTTTGAGTAGACAAATGTAATAGCTATGAGACACTCTAGTACTGTTGAGAGGTGGCCACAAAAGAATTCAGGTAAAACCTGTGCAAGTAATGGAGTGATTCGGTGAGGCTTATAGTAACCATGTACATAAACACTTCAAGCTGGCCAAAATCTTCTGGATCACTACTGCTAATTAATGACCAGCCTTGGTTCTCCATTCGGTTCTCTGATTTCTATCCATTTGAAAAAAGGATTGTGAAAAATGCAAAGAGAGGTTCGCAGTCTCCTCGTCTGGTAGCAGGCTGAGAACTATTTATTCACACTCTTTTAGCTGGAATCCTATTACCTGTGTCAACAAAACTGTGACACCTAAAATGAGCTGCAGAATGATTTTGGAATATCTCTTCCTGATCTTCTCTCTGAGGCACTGGAACAGGTTGCTCAGGGAAGTCGTGGATGCCCTAACACTGGAAGTGTTCAAGGCCAGGTTGGATGGAGCCCTGAGCAACCTGGTCCAGTAGGAGGTGTCCCTGCCCAAGGCAGTGGGGTTGGAAGTGGATGGTCCTTTCCAACATAAACCATTCTATGATTCGATGAATATTTTCTAGGGCTTGGTTATTGTTCTTGAATATATATAGGAGGCTATATAGGGCCTGGATACAGCTCCTTTGCGTTTGAAAGGTAGCAAAAATAATTAAAAAGCTGGCCTCCTGGAGTTTAACTCTAAGTCCGAAACTTAAATTATACAAAAGAAAATATCACGAGTCATAAAAATTAAGTTTCTAGACAAAAAAAAAATGTTCATCGTGGATCTAACTTTCATTACTACAATTTTTCATACTATGAAATGATTTTAAATAATAAGGATGGTCCCTGGTAGTTCCCATTAGTCCTTTGGTGCTTGCTAAAGAATGGGTTCACGGAGCACTAGATATTGAAGTTTAAGGATGCGTTCTGACACAAAAATGCAAGAAGCTCTCAGACTCCTGAAAGGCATCAGAATACAATATAATCCTGCTGATAAAGAAAGGAAAATGACAAGCAGCTGGTACAGCTTCCCAAATGTCTACTGAAAGAATAGATGGCAAAGAGAATGTTCTGGAAATGAAGAGAATTATATATAAATGAGCAGAGCTGGACAAAGATAAGAGCAACCAAATGTGCACTGAGGTAATTTTAGTCAAAGAAGAAACTTTGAATAAAAGAATATTTGAAGGCCTTCAGAAGAAAAAAAGACAGTAATGAGAAATTAGACCAGGTAATAAATGATCAGGAGGATTACCTTACTAATGATTCAAAAAATGACTGAGCTGCCTGCACTGTGGGTTTGGATTGATTTTTTTTAAAAGTTTGGTCTCTAAAAAGGAGAAATAAGAAAACGTGGTATGGATAGTTAAGCAGCAAAGAAAACTGTTATCTGTGTATGGCTGGCTCAGGAGCCCAAGGCTTTTACCACCCTTCCCTAGGGCAGATTCACCTGGAGGCAGCTGTATTTTCCACAGATCTCTGCCTTCACGTCAGGGAAAGTTTGCTGAACCCAAAAAGTTTCAATGAACAGTTGAATTTCAATGAAATTTGGCTTCATTGTACTTCTACAGCAAGCTTCACGAACATTTGTTAATCTAACCTAGTGGGAGGTGTCCCTGCCCATGGCAGGGGGAGTGGAACTGGATGATTTGGAAGTTCCCTTCCAACCCAAACCATTCTACGATCCTATGATTCTATGTTTGTATCAACCCAGCCCTCTCTGACACTTTGTGTAGCTTTAATTCTGGGAGGTGGAAACAGCACTGTGCATTGAGAAATATGAAGGTATGGAGCTAGGAAAGGCCTTAGGAGGAGTTTTTGCTCTGAGACAGGATCAGGAATAGTTAGCCTATTTTCCTTTTCATAAAACCCTCCAGGAAAAGTTTGCAAAAATTCCAGAGGTAGCCTGCTTCCAACATTTTGTCCTATAAATTGGAAGCTTTTCCTAACATCAGACCAACACTATGTGTTTCAAACATACTTATTTCTTCCTTTTTATAGCAAGTAGACACAGGGAACACCCCCACCTCACCCCCCATCACTGTGCTCTTCAGTGCAATTTTTCTTGCAAATGATGATTACGTTCAGCTCCCTTCTTCAGCGATCAATTCTATCAACCGTTCATTTCTGAAACTTGTATTTTTCTTGCTGGCATTCTCTCAGCTTTCTCAGAATTGTCCCCACGTTTAAGTGTGAGGCAGCAAAGGGAACGCAGCGATGTTGGAGAGACCCAGCAGCACTAAAGCTCACGGCAGAATTAGATCACATTCCTTTTTCACACTTCAGGATGGCATTTTCTTTTTTCATCCAACATCACATTTGCGTAGCATCTCCTATTCAGTTTATGGCCAGATAATTATCTGCAGTGATTTTGCATAGCTTATCACTTCACAGCGTGTTGGTATTTCCATCTAGAGATCTGTCTGTATTGGATGTTACCTTACTGAGTCCAGAAAGATTTTCCAATTTATCATCACCATTTTCAGTTCTAATCTTCCCCTTGCAGACCCACCCAACCTTTTGCTCCCGCATACATTTTGTTTCACTGTTTCACAATCCAAATCAGCAGTGAAATACTTATATAAGTGGACGTAGGAAAGATCCTTCTGGGATTCCACTTGTTATGTCTCCGGAGTTTGATGTAGCAACAGCCTTCGTAAAAGACCTCTCACAAAATCTTATTAAAAATGTATCGGAATTATTTTGGATGCGATCACTGTCTCAGCAACAGGATGCAAGCAAAAATTGCTATGAACAGGAGGCTGGCATGCTTTATCTACAACAGTGACAGTTTAAAGGGAGTAGAAAATATGTTTACTATATTTCATATCAGCATATAATTTCATAATAAATTTGGCACTTTAATATTTTAGTCAAAGACAGAGAAATTATACAAAAAAACCCCCTCTTAAATGTTAGAAATAAGAGCAAAAATAATAAGTATTAAATTCTTCCTCCAGAAATCAAAGTCATGCTTTGTTATGCTTTGAAGCACTGCAATTCTATAGAAAGAACATACTGAAAAGTCCAAAGAGACAGCCAAGCATGGTAAATTAAAGCTTATTGTGAAGGGCTGAGGCAGCCAAACCAGCAACTGGCTCTGGGTTGCAGAAATATTGTATCACAGCCCAAGGAGGTGATCATCTTTCTCCTTGCATCTTTGGGGAGACTGCACATCAAATTCTGTACACAGCTTTTGGCATCCTAATACTGGAAAGGTGTCAGTGAACTAAACATAATTCAGGAAAAATTAAGAGATTAGGTGTAAATGTATGTAAAATGGTTAAACAAGAAAAAAGTACTACCCTTTTGATTAATTCACATTAATCCTCTTCTGCATGAAAGAAATCACTTTACAGTATTTCCATTGTTTCTACCACAAGGTGCTGTTTCAAAAATACCGTGAATCTGTTTTTAAAACCTAACTCGGACTATGGAAGTGTTTAAGTACTTTGCTGAACTGCACTCCATGTATATTTATTGATTTTTTAAAACTATCCTGTGAATTTTTTTAGAAATCCAGCTCAGCTTCTGTTGTAGTTCTGCGCTCACACAACTTATTGGTGGGCATTTTCCTGAGAAACCTCTACACAGAGAAAGATTAGGTACATGGCTGCTTCTGTACTTCAACAACCACTGTTGACAGAGAAAACAATTGGTAACAAAACAGAGATAAAGAATGGAAATTGTGTGCTTTGGCAGACAGATCTGCATTACCTTATACATTATTATTAATATTCATATTGTGCCCTGGGGTAGTCACACAATGCATCAAGAAAAATTTAAAAGGCATAACTTATCAGAGCCTTTCAATCTGTTTGAGAAATTTCATTGAGTTATATTAAATTGGCAATGTCAAAATTCAGAGACTGCTCTCCGTCTCTGACAAAGTTATCAAAATCAGATGAAAGAAAGCTGTGCTACAATTGTTAGGCAGGAAGCCTGGCCAGGTTTTCTGCCATACTTGCTGATGAAACAAAAGCTATAGCTTGTAGAGAACAATTGAATATTTCCATGTGTTATGCCAGTAATAGCTTTCCCTGTAGAGAAGTGTCTCTTGCTTCCAGCTAACAGCAACGCTTGCTACCTAAAATCTGACAAATGGACTGTGTTCAAAGTTGGCTAATTGGAATCTCAGTCGTGTGGACGTGACTTTTGTTGCTTAAAGCTATGACAGCTCATCTGTTCCCAATGGTGACTTAAATAGAAAGCATAGTCTACTCTTTTGTCAACCATTCCTATATAGTCAGAAGTGCTCGCTGTCACAGTTATCAGTGTACTTAGAACAGAATTATTTTGAAAACAGTTTATCTGTATTCTCGAAGAATTTGAGCTAATTCAAAAAAGCCTCTCAAATAGGGAAGATAGAATAGTATGCTCAAAAGAGCTACTACAATATTGTTTTTGAAGCCTAAGAAGAAGATAAAATCGAATCCAGTTTTGGGATTGCCAGAAGCATGCAGTAATTTAAGTTTATTTTGGTATCTTGAAATAAATACCTCCCTGCAAAAGTACAAGTTGTAAGATACGGAGGAACCACAATTAATTACTCCATTTGATACTCTGTTTTCTCCTAAAATATATGATAAATGCTGTCAATAACTGTTTACATTGATTTTAGACGAGGCTGAATGTTCACTCTCCTGACTGCTTTCAGATGGGAACGCATAATGGAGAATTAGCAGGGCACACTCATGCGGAATATACCCGTTGCACATGACAAGGAATCCTCATTAACATTTGGGAGAAGCATATTCACAGTTCTTAGAGCCTAATAAATGCTAAAAAAACCACCTCAGTAAGCTTGATTCTGTTCTCACTATTACTTCGATTAAGCAGGGTACTTGGATAGCAGGTAGCTTAAACAGGCGAACAACGCCTTTGACTTAGGGGCTTCACTTGAATGTCCACAGATGGTTATTTGCTTACATCAGACTCGAAGCAAGAAGATGTAAGAAACAGCTGTAGGAATCACACAGACAGCATTTGGACTTCAGGTTGTCTGATCAGTACTAAACTAATGAGATGAGATAATGTGTGTATGTTTTCAGGATCAGCATCGTTCTATTGTTTAACTCCATCAAAGTCAATAGAGTTGAAGCAACCAAAATGAAAATGTGAACTGATATTTTCTTCTTGTAGTTTAAGTGAGTTTCTTGAGTAAATCTCAGGTGCCAGTCTGTTAAATTCAGAATGTTCAGAAAATGGAAAAAAACCCTCCAACCTTTTTTAAAATGTAAATTCTACAACCATTTTAAGTGTCCTACAGATTATTTACAGCAGACTTCCTGAAACTTTAGAAGAAAACATAGGATAAACTTGGCAAGAGACTCTTTACTGTCTATTCAAACTGAGCTCCAACTCGGAGACCTTACAAATCTTTTCCATAAATACATTTTTATCCAATGCTGTGGCAAATCATTGCTGAATGTATTAACAATTCCAGTAACCACTTACATATGCAAGTTTTTTTCATATGACTCATCACCATCAATATATCTCACAAATGAAACAGGGAATAAAGAAGATTGAGTTGATTTGTAATTCATAAGTCAGTCAGAAATAACTTTTTAAAAAACAGATTGTGAAACAGCAGAATTTGCAATAGTCTCAAACCGAAAAGCCTTCACCTTGTTCTAAAAAGCATAAGTAAAATGAAAACAAAGACGTTTGCATTTTAAAGAAGTATCTTGTGAAGCAGTAACTGAATAAAATAACCTTATTTTACTAAGTCTTCACTATTTCAAGGCAGCGATTTCCACTCTGTGCTCAGCCACCTCTAACCGCAGGACTAGTCGAAAACAAATCAATACAGGGATTTGACAAATCTGAACTACTATTAGGTTTGAGTGTGACCTAACACATGGCAAGGCAGAACTTTTTATCTTCTTTTATCATACGTCCTTACTCTCCTTGCACAAAGACTAAAGACTCGATTCCATTGTAGAGCAGTCCAGCTGGCCTCAGCATCTCTCAAGAAGCCAAACCACTGGCAATAACAAGGGCCACAAGAGGCAACGCACTGTATCTAGGCTGTTTGTGAGGTGTTGGAGTCACATACTTGAGGGGCATTGCAGAAGTGAGCTGGCAAAGCTGCAGAGGATTATCATAACCCTTGTGCATCTATGCTGATTAAATTCTGAAAGGCACTTGTGTTTGCAGAAAGCTCAGTGCTATATGTATGTACATATGTATATGTGTGTGTAGGGATTCATTTCAGAGATTGCTGGCATTTAAAATAAAAGCTTATATTAATTGTCCATTCTCTTATAACATGACTGTACATTTACACCTGCGATGCCAGGATTTAAAATAAAGGTACATGAAAATACAGAGTCTGATTCTAATTTACACTAAGGTAGCTGTACCTGCTTTAACCGTGTTGTGGGGCTGTAAACGTGGGTAAATCTCACCTGAGCTGATCTGTTTGAAGACTCCTTTTCATTGCTCAACAAGTGTTTAGGACTTCACATAGATTAGAATCAGGCCCCCCCAAAACCCAAGACGGTGCATATTTCAGATCACTAATAAAATGGGGCTTCAATGCATGTGAACATCAATATGGAGATAAAGTCATAGTGTAATTAGAACTGTTCAGAAATTCAGAAAGTGAAACACTATGTTTGCAGTTTGATTTGTAATGAGCTGGATTAAATAGTGTTATTTTCCTCATCTCATAGAAAATCTTATTTATATTGTTTGAAGAAGTGTCTACATAAGCATCTTTTATTGACTAGTTCATGAAAATAAGAGAGGAGTAAGGCTGTTTATTAAACTGGAGCCTGACAGCATGTACACACGTGGTCTTATTTGTGGAATAATGCAGTTAAAATTCTGTGGGACTACAGACATGAGCAAGAGGCTTTTGTTTTTAGAAGTTCATAAGATCAACCCGTGCCTGTTTTCCTCCTTCACTGTTGTTAAATTTGGCCCAAGGTAACTACACATGAGCACTGGGCTGTATACACGTAGGGTAGATGCTCCTTCACATCCTGGTTTACACTGTAAAAGAGTCTTTACTAACTTATACAATTTCAAGAACGAATGACCCTAGGGATGATATTTTCATTACATTAAAAATCTAAGATAAAAAGAAACAAATCCATTTTAAAAAGAAAGGAAGAGTATGTACACTCAGTTCAATGCCACTGCAATGATTTGGTAAGGTAATGGGAAAAGCAGTGCTTGTGTTTGTAGAAGCCACTGTTCTGCAAGCAATTTTTTGCTATTTTTGCTATTATTTTGCTGTTTATTCTCTAGAACTTAGATGAGAAAATTTGCATGTTTATTCTTATACACTGTCCTTAAGAAAATCAGATACATATGTCTCCTGCAGTGGAGATAGACACAATACACAAGACTTCCATTTTGCTTTTTTTTTATTTAACTAGTACTACCACAGAAACTTTTTAGCTTTGGATGAAAAATCGCATCTCAGTGACTTTACAGAATGTCAAAAACCGTTAGGTTAATATAACAGATTTTTAGCTACTTGCTTTTATTCTCCCATGTATAGCTCTCACTACCCCTATTTTCCTTCATTTGATTGTAACACCAGCAATAAAACTTCACTTCACCTTAATAAAATGGAGTCATAGCATCTCATTTCATATATTTCTATTTTATTTTAAATAGACACTGATTACTGATCTGAATACATACCATCCTATATTGTTGTATTTTCTGCCTCATTTTTCCATTTATATCCATTGTTGACTGTGATGGAATTATGCTAGCAAAACAATTTGATCCCAGCCTTGAGAAGATGTCTCTCTGCTAGGTCAAACAATTTGCCATAATGAAAATTGCAAAAAGAAAATAAGTGCATTCAGTTAACAGTCAAGAACACTGGCCTTTCTTCTCTGTGCCTCAAGATAACAGATTGGCCTTGCCAACTTCCATCACAAAAACATTTTCATCTGTAGAAGATCTTATAATTCTTGTTTTGAGTGATTGCATTTAGATGACGCATAGCAATAAATATGAACTTTATTTTATTTAGTGACCAGTGCTTCTGAAAGACTGCAAGCCAACTAGAGCTGCCGAATATTGAATACAAAAACCTGCTATTAAAGAAGGTTAAGGCTGTGTCATAAACTATCTAAAACGTTATTATTATTTCAAGCTCAAGCCGATGTGTTGGTGTACTGTTGGGAGAAAAGAAAAGGATACAACAGCAGGAGTGAAAACACCATAAGAATCAGAAGTTGCTTCAATAATGACTTTGGGATGACTTCAATACAAACAAGAACGGATCCGCTGTGGGTTACACAGTCTACCCCAAGGATACTACATCAAAGTCATTCAACTCCCAAGCAACAGGAGATTATTTTTAACTGACAGTCTTTTTAAACTATCTTTTTGAGCAATCTGATCCAGTGGGAGGTGTCCCTGCCCATGGCAAGGGGTTTGGAACCAGATGATCTTTAATGTCCCTTCCAACCCAAACCATTCCATGATTCTATGATTGAGTTTAGAAGATGCAAGATGTGGCCTCATTTGCGATGAATACAATGTGAACAAGGATCAGAGTTCAGGAACTGAAAGTTAAACTATATTTCTTCCGTCTTTTCTGTCTCCATTACTAAAGATTTTACAGCTGGAATGTAGTTGATACTGTTCATACAGAATAGAAATATCCTATGCAGTTCGGGGATACATAATTCAGTTGAATGAGAAGTACAACTTTCTTGCAATCTATCCCTACCAAATAAACTTTCTCAGCTACCTTGTTCCCAACCTCTTTCCACCTTAATAAGCTTCTCATTAAACATTAACAAACATCAGCTACCTGTGTTAAGCAAAAAAACACACCTAAACCTATTTTAGCAATTTGGTTTGCTTATTCATTCTGCTGTAAAAAAATACAGGAATTTTATATATTTCACTATATCTTTGAAACTACGTAATTCTCCAGCCAGTCATAGATGCAAGTTTCTTAGTTAGTGTCGATGGGTGTTGGCTCAAACATCGAAAGATCACTGAAAGAATCAAACTTCTGAAGAGATGATTTCTGCATAATAGCGCTGTTGTAGCCATGAGGGTTTGTGGGTATGAGAGAGGAGATGATGATACTTGTGACTACTCTGTAATGAAAAATGTAAATGGGAATTATTTCAAGCCTCTGCATAATACAAACTATATTAATTAACTAAGTTATATGGCTTGCAGAATGACTTATGATTTCTGTGTGAATTGTACATCTGGTAGAAATGTCTGAAATTCACAATCTAATAATCTGCTGACTGTGAAACTCTTTATTCACAATCCAAGCCAAAACAAGAATAAGTTTAATTTTTCTCCTACTCCATGCCCCAAAGAGCTGGAAAGAAAGTAAAATTGTTTAAAAAAATATTTTCTGCTACATATTTGCTTATGTTAACACAACCTATTGTAATTTTTTTTCTTCCAGCTTACTGGCTGGTGGATTTTTTCCTCTCTGTGTTTTTATTCCCCTGAGTTTTACATTCCAAGGATCCTGGAAAGTGTAGCCTGTTCTGTAGCTGTAAAACTGACATTTACAGTAGAAATTTGCTACATCTTCTTTGCTCAAAAAGAACTCCCCCACAAGAGAACAGAACATCTGAATGGCATCTTCAACACCTTGGCATATCTAGCATAACTAATCTAGCACCAGCCACTGAAAGAATTAATTAGCTGGTACCTCAGTACAGAAAACATGATTATAACAAGCAGATAAATGTCATGTACACAGACATGATGGGGTAACAACTTTCTACTTTGATAATGATGTAGATTTGAATTGCAATCTAGGAGCAGAGATCGTGAGGGTTTTTCCTTGCCTTCCTCCGTGGCAAGTCTACCCTCCGTAAGAGAAAAAGAAACTAATTTTTTTTTTATAACCTCTTTTCTTTCTATTTCTAACTGCAGTATATGTTCTACAATATGAGAAGGAATTTGGATCAGGAAAGTATTTCTCTTTAAAAGTACTTAAATAAAAATCTCTATTTTCTGTAAATCAAATATCTTTGCCACCACACAATATTATTTCTGTTATAATGTAAGAGGTAGAAGATAGGAAATACAGCATATCCTGAAATGAAATGCTGTAATTTTAGGTTAATCACTGAAAAAAAAATATAGCTTGATAGCGAGGTTAAGAATGAAAATGTGCTATATAAAAAACCCTTATGTGATATACATTTCAAATGCAGTTTTAATCAACCCCTTATGGAGGAGTGTGAAATCTAAGCAATAAAAATGACATACTGCCTGTGAGAGTTTTAAAGTGACATGAAGTTATATCCTAAAAGGAGGCTGGATAACCTCACACACAGGGTTATTGGACATCAGGCATCAACTTTCTCAGGAAATTGATTTGTGCTAATGGTTCTTGGTACCAGCAATTTCCAAAACAGCTCCTCCATGCTTGTAAGCAACATAAACTAATGCAAGTGTTCGTATAAGTGTCTCAAAAACATTTTGGGGTGTCATTATAAAGAGGCTGATAGAGACCAGGTAGCACAGACATATACTAGATAGATCACGAGTGTCTTGTGAAAGAAAGAGGATTACTAATGATTATAGACGGAGTGATAACTGTAATGGCTTTTACTTATATTTTAATGAAGTTTACTTATTAGGTCCAAATGTAACATTTCAAATCAACAAGTCCCTCTCACACAAATAAGAAGACGACCCTAGAATACTAGCTAACTTATCTAGAAATGTCAAGTAATGAAGCAAGGGGCATTAAATAGATCCTTTTATTACCTGCTGAGGCTAACACTAGAGCTAGGCTTCTTTTACAACAAAGAAAAAGCTCAACAAATTTAACATGACAAAAGATAAATCAGTGCTCTTGAAAAGCTATTAAGCCATAAGTGTTAATTTCCCTTAGTTAAATCTTTGCTCCATCACCTTGTTATATATGAATCATTTCATAAAAGTGAAAAAATGGTGCTTTAGAAATATTAAAGTCACAGCTTTATGTCTTCTTGAATAGGTCAGGTTCTTAAACTTTCAGTAAAGGGTACCTAAATGCAGCTATCTTTGAAAAGCTGAAAAAAGATGACACACATAGTCTAGCAGAGAGAATCTATGAAAAATCAAGAATACAGACATATCTCAAATAGATCTCATTGACTTTTAGAAACACTTTGAACAACAGCTGTAGCCACTGGGGTGCTGTAATGACATACCCCATTATAAAATGTAACACTAAGTAAATGTAGGAGTGGAAATTTAACAATTGGACGTTTAATGGCTGCAATTATGGCAAAAGAATAATGAACCTATTAGACAGAAGAACTGGCAATTATTCCAAGGCTTATTGCAATACAGCTGTGAAAAAAGTAATACAGAAGCATGCTTAAAAATTGTTATTAAGGGGGGATAATGCATTCTGTTTACCTTGACAGAAGCAATTTTTCTTCTGAAATGAAATGGAGCTTTTTGGCTATCAGACATGGGAGCTCAGATGTGATGGATCCTGCTATTTAAAGGTAGTGTATTTTCAGATATGCTTTTCTAGGTATAAATGATGTCTACACTAAGACTATAACGGCTAGATTTATCAGCCAGCAAACAGGCAGAGGAAGATGTTTAAGAACACGCAAAAGTGAAAAATAAATGGCATGCAAAAAATCTGAGGTACCCTCTAAGCAGTCTAAGTAGCTACTCTTCATGAATGGAAATGTTAAATGTCAGTCGTCTCCTATCAAGACAGATTGGGTGCCGGAATCATTAGGCAGCTTACAAAATTCCTGCTTTGGGATTCAGCTATAATTTATTTGGCTTGCTAAATTTTTAGCTGAATGCATCCTAGTGAGGGAAAGAAGTGTGGTACAGGTGAAATGAGGAAGACTGTAGAAGAAAGCCTCAGTTATATTGTATGGAACTGTAATATTTGATTAAAGCAGTAGATAATGCTTAAAATTTCAGTTTCCTTTAGATAAGCAGAGTCAACAATTAAGGGTAGAAAGTCCATAAAAGAGTTAGCAAATTATTCAGAATGTGTTGCTTGTCCACATAATTAGCAATCTGACAGAAATTCAGAGGATGGCCATGTCAACCTTGCCCAGGTCAGTGAACTGGTGACTCTACATTAAGCATTGTGGAAAGCTGAATTTTCCACGTCAAGTCATGGCAGTGTTCCTAAAACACATGTCTCAAGCCCAACTAATAATCAATCTGTGTTTATCAGCTTTCTACTTTATTCAATGTTTCATAAGGGATTTATTAAATACACTGCAGCTCTCAGCCGTACGTTCACATGGAAGAGATCAAAACTTAAATATGGATCTAAATATGGATGTCAGGGAGTACAAATAAAGAGAGGGCCTCAGGGTCCATATCTTATCATTTCGTGCAGATGGTTAGAAAGAAATGAAGACTTGGGCTTAAAAAGCAATGAAAATACCATCAACTAATTGAAAAATAGAGCCTCAGAAGGCACAGAACACAGCACCTTGTGAATTGCTTTTCTTAAGACCAGGAATGAAAGTAATCAGAAAGTTATGCACAAGCAAAATTCTCGTCAAGGGCTTCGCCCTAAACTCGCTTACATCACAGAAATAAATATGTACAAAAATAGGTTTACTCTTGGCTTAAACACCACAACTAACAATCTGTGTCTATTTGGTTCAGGTCCGGGGACTGGCTTTGGCTGCTATATGCAGTGCTTTATGCAGCTGTGGCTGCTCAAAGCAGCTGTAAAACTGCTGTAAGAGGCCATAAAAATGTTCCAGATTGGTCTAAATTATTCAATAGGTCATTTAGGCCCAAGGCCAGTCCATGAACATGGCTGTGGAAAAGTAGCTTTGAGCTATGGCTATAGGTTTCCTGGTATGGGAATTCATTTTGACAATGAAAGGGATGATGTTGTAATTTGACATACTGACTTAAAAGGGTTCCTGTTTAAGAGCAATATGAAATGAAAATCAAGCTCTTCATAATGTGCATCAAATATCCACCTTGCAGCGTGGTACTCTCTTGTTATGTACTTTGGCTACCCTATGGAACTAACTCATTAGTGCACATATTCCCTGCATAATTTCCTCTGAAAGTGTCAGGTCCTGAAAATAAGTCCCCAGATCATTGTGAGGGCAGGAGGGATGTCAGTCTAGAAGAAACAGGCTTTTGAAGCTTAGGGGTGGGGACAATACAGGCTGTGGAGAAGCGCATTACAGAGACAGAAGCAGAGAAGACCACTAGGGAGATCTGAGGTAAACGTAACCTGGTATTACTTTTCAAGAGTCAGAGCTCCATTGCTTCTGAAATGCAAGCCATTTATTTATCCTTAAAATACATAAATATATATATATACATATTTACAGATGACTTGTGGGTGCTACAGTGTGAAGATACAGTGTAATTCCCCTGAAAAAAATATACTCTTTTTACTTTAAAGTATACCCTGAAGTTAGTGACACTTATACCATCACTCCTTAAGCATGCCTGCCAGACAAAATGTCATGATTCTATAAATGATGTCTCTTTTCCCACATACACTTCTTCCTTGTTTCCCTTATCTTTGCCCAAGACGCTGCTGTAAAGGTTTTTGACCGTATTTATGCTAGCAGTGCATTGCATTGGGATGCAAATTATACTTATGTCTTTCAATGTGTAAGTGGCTGTTTTACCAGTATATAAATTATTAGACCTTAGACATCAATGTGTCAGTGGTGTCTCTGGCTGGAAAACAGTGTTTTCACATATTCAACCCAAGCATGGCTGAGTGTAGCGTTAAAGGCATAGCCTGTTTGATTAGCGTTCATGCATGCATCAGAAACCAGTGACAAAGAGAAAATCCAAGAAGGTGAATATGAAGGCAAGCGGGGAAAAAAAAAACATGCCATGAAAAATCGCCATTAAAGCAGGATGTTATCCTCAGTTGTCATCTGCTGAGAATGTATTTGTTCACCAAGTAATAAATAAATGTATCCTCAGGTTCTCTGCTTTGAAACGATGCTGCAGAAAAGCACATTGCTACTACGATCAAGTTTAGGCTATCATTTGGTTTATGGCAAATAGACAGTATTAGTTAACTATGTCTGGAAGGGATGATTCAATGCAGAATGAGCAGCATTATTTCGAAGACCTCCCCACAAACTTCTCAGCTCCCCAGACATGAAGCATATTACATGAGACTAGGGAAGAATAGAGACTGTCTTTGTAGAACTGTTAACATGCAGTGCCATCTTTAAATATTTAATTGCTGGTATTCGGCATTTGTATGAGTTAGACAGTCTGTTTATATACAATTTCTCTTTCTTGTTAACTTCCTTGTTCCTCAGAAATTGCTGAGAGGAGTTAGTGCTTTTTTTCTCTAGAAGCTACACATGGTTATCCAGGTGCCCCTGCGCTCACTCTCCTTCAGAGACAAAGCCCTTGCTCTTATACTTTCTGAAAGTTGTTACAATATGTATGCTTTTTGCAGCATGGTTATCTTTCAAATATTACAGAAAGTCAGTATTAAAAAAACACAGGTATGAGACAGAAGGATAAAACCAGACTACTTAATTTGGACTCTGCTTGAACACAGTGATATAATTAATTCAAAAAAATTGCCATTCAGATAGTCAATGCACTAGGGACAGACACTCAGGATAATTATTATCCTATAAAGCTTCCCTTTTATTTTTTCTGTCTTTTTTTGTTTTATTCTCATGCTACATCAGAACTTTTTAAATGAGCTGTAGGTTGTCCTGGTTCATTTAGCTCCATCTGTCTGCTTCGAAAATGTTTTTATTATGTCATAGACTGCCTACAAGTGTCTTCTTTCTACACTAACCTTTTAAATTAAACATGTTAGCAGAGTATGAGAGCTTGCTAACCAAGGATTTGCCCTGTTTTCCCAAGAGGTTCCTCTCAAAGAAAAACCCTCTTTTCACAAAAAATATTCCGAAATACTGCTTAGCATGTTGGGGAATTTCAGCTCTGTACAGTCTAATACAGGACAGGTCTCTCTATTAATGACAATCCAAGGCTGGTAGCAGCACCACAGAGACATAGTAGCTTGGATCTGAAAGCAGAATAGTGTTGATAAGCGAGCCTGTGACCAAGCTAAGAATCCTTGCTGTGATGCTGAGGGGATGAGATGTTTTCTATCCAAGCTGCTTTATGTTCACCTATGTAGGTGTTTCTAAGACAGAATCTCTACAATGTAACATACATCAGTCAACGTGGCTAAAAATGCATCCAAATGTAACTCTGTCTGTGAAGATCACAGTGTATAGTGACAAAATGCTTTAAATGGTGTAAGTGGAATATCCACAGCCATTAACTGCTCAGTAAGGTGAGTGGGAAACAGCACAAATGATGCTGCCTGTGTGAGAGACTCGCAGGTCTGGTCCCTAAGAAGTTAAGCAATCTCTAACACCAGACTGCGGCAATAAATTCCTAACTGGAATAACTTATAAACCCCTAAGTTCTGACAACTTTGGGGAAATAAATATGAATAATTAGCTCATATGATTTTAATGATTCTCCATGTATTAGCAGACAGGAGAAGGTAACTCTATGCACTGTTACGTTTCTTAAGAGTGCAACTAGACTGTATTATTTATGAGAGAAGGACATTTATTACTTATCTTTTGGAAATCTTCTATGCTTTAGAGCTGTACTGACATTTTCATAGTTAGCACAGGCATATTGTTGTGTAAAAGAAAAAAAACCAAATTATGCCTCTCAGACTCATAAACTTGAAGTACACCTGCAAACACCAGAAAATGTTTAGAAAGTTTGTATAAACTCAAATTTCACGAGAATTGTTCATCCTTAATTTGCATGGATGAGTCATGTAATTGTCAGTGAGTGATGAAATAAGGAAGCAGGTGGTAATGTCTGCACACTGGGTTATGAGTGAAGCGTTCAGAAAACAGGATGTGTTTCAGTCTGGAGGAGAGTTAATGAAAAATGTGACAGACAGTTCTTTTGGTTACTGGACAAACAGAATAGATCTGAAAAAGCAGTTTAAGAGGCCAGGAAGATAAATGCCCTGGCTATGTTAGAAAGTCTATTCTAAGAAAAGAAAGATGATTGCTTGGTTGACAGATGTGATAATATCGCAGGCTCAAAAAACACAAAGCGCTCTGAGGGCTCCCATTATAAGTAGCTCGTCTAAAGATAAGAGAATAAGAAAGATCAGAGAGATGTATTTGCATTGAGGAAAAAAAGTCACACCCTTTTTATTCTGCCCAATGGCCTCATTAAAAAAACACAAACCACCTTGTTATAGAATTGAGATCCACTCTGTGTTCTTCCACTCTAGCACAGGCTGTCGTTTTGCCTGACATTTGCGTGTTCCCATCAAATTTATACTGCTTGCAGATCTTTCTAAGCGCCGTTATACCACAAGAAGTAACGTACTAAATATCTAGTGATACAGCATCCTTTGGACTAGAGACAGAAAGGAAACGAAAACCAGATATAAATTCTTCCAAAATATTGCTTTGGAAGCTGATGGACTACTTAACTTTGTTGTACTTCTGGAACATTTCTAACCACTAGTCTTTACATACTGCTATTTCGGCTGCTAAAAACCAAAAGAAGCAGAGACCAATGACATGGAAGTTCAGCTGCTCCAGATAAGCTCAGAATTGGTTCAGAAATGAACAGCAGCATGATAACTGGACATGAACAGACATAGGATGTACTTGTACATCCTAGTACAGCACTGCACAGCATTAACAGCGTAAAATTCTCCAGTTGTCGCAAACTAAGCAACCCTGTAGTCTTGTTGACAGCCACACCACATTGCAGATTACAGTGGATAGAATTAAAGTTTTCTTAACGGTTGGGTCGTATATACACTATAATGAAATTTAGTAGAAGCACTGCTAACTGCAAAAAATTATTCAGAAGTACCCTGACACTGAGATCACTATTTCTGACCTGTCCATTTTGAAATATGATAGCTCCTTACTGAAAGCTAAAGGCAAATATTTTGTCATTGGCTTGTTGCGTTACAAGCTCCATTTAGGACTAAACCATCCATACTGTGCCAGGAGATAGAAACCATGTAAACCACTACAAACTTGACAGTCGTTGTGGGATCTCTGCTGTATATACCTCTTCCTCAGTGAAATACAGTTTTCTTGTAGTAAAGTCTTTGAATGGACTCTGGAAAGAAACCTGCATGGAAAAGAAGTTAAATTCTCCAGTGGTTTGCTCTAAAAGCTGCAGTTTGTCTACCTGAACGCTCAGCTTGGGGAGCTGTCTGAAAAGTGAAAGCCATTTCATTGCAACTAGTAAACAGAACTAGCAGTAAGTAGAAAAGGCAAGCGGTATCTTTTTGGACCAAGGATGCTAAGAGGAAAGAGAATCAAAGTTGAAGCGAGATATAGCAAAAAGAACTTTTTGTTTTTAGATTTTCAGTACTCTAAGCTTTTTGAGTGAAAATGTCCTTAGGATTAAGAAATGCTTCGCCAAGCATAGTTTTGTCGTTATTGCCTCAAATAATGATAAAACGTGAATACAAAACATAATACCAAACCATGTGTGTACTGAAGTTGCCAGGCTCTCTGGTTCTGTCTTATCCAGTGCATTAGCCAACCAGGCCAAAGAAAATTAATTAAGTGCTGTTGTTTGCTTTGTACGTTCTGTTAGCAAGCAGGTTAACAAAGCCAAATCACGTGCATTGAAGAATGGCCTAACAAATTCTAGCAGTTGTAAAACACCAAGTAAATTTTGCGTGCTTGCAGAATCCAGAGCATGCTTCTAGACACTGTAATTCCTCCAGACTTGGAAAATAAGTAGATTCACAACAGCAACAGGCTTTAGGCAAACAGACAGAAAACCCACATTCCTGTGGTGGTCATAAATCTCCAGTACCATTCCTGCCAACCTAAGTAGCAGTCTTCTGCCACTGTTTGCTTATTTTATGCATACATTCTTCTAAGAAATATAAGCCTGACCTACAAAATAATCTGGGTGGAATGAGAGTTCATACAAACCACCAAATTACTAACCATCAGCGTTCAATCATCTGCTCTGATACTTTATTTCTGATTTCTCCATGGATAGATTTCTGTGAAAAATATGCATAAGTAAAAGCTATTGAAAAAGAAAAAAAGAAGCTATTTCAACTGTGTCTGCAGGAAGAGCAGCCTTTGGCAAATAAAACATTCTTAATACAAAGTGGTTATAAAATTGCATACAGGCCTGTAGTTTTCTGCTCTTCTCTACTGCTTAGAAACAGTTCTCTTTGGATAAATTAATTTCTTAATGACAATCAATTACTATACTTGGTGCTGGTTTATATTACATTTTGCAGATTTCCAGTTTCATGCCACTGAGATGTAAACTTCCTGACCTTCGATACATTAAGCTGAAGTACTCCTACATTATTATAATCAGATGATCACAGCACTTCCCACCATCTGCGATTTACTTTCACAGTGATCGGTGCAGAAACCATCATGTTTCAGTTGTGTTACCCACAATAATAACAATCTCCTTGTAGTTCTTAGCTCGTTATCATAGTGCAGTCACTCTTTCCGCAAAAAAAAATTGTGGTTGTGAGAAAATTTAACTTGCCGAAAAAAAACCCCAAACCACTAAATCATTTGTAAAAAAATTAAACTTGACACATTAGGGAGAGGTGATATCTTTTGTTATATAGGCAAATACAGTAAGGACAAACAGACCAGCTTTGGGTATGCAAGACCTTCTTCAGGTGAGAGATTTTTTACCCTTAACAGTTGTAATAGCTGTTGTAATAAAGTACATGACTTTTCCTTGAAACCCTTGCCTTATCCATAGTCTTAGATCATCACAGTATCAACAAGTATTTGCTAAATGTGTACCCAAAATTGAAACCCTAGGGATCTCGAAGTTATTTGTATTTTTTCTATATGTTGTAGTGTTTAGGCACCTTTACACCACAAATAGTTCCAGCAGGGGACATGGGTATGCAGCACTGGAAATGCATAAAAAAAAACATTTGATACAGGCAATCAAGAAGTTTCCCTTGATCTAGCAGAAGGAAATAGGTTAGATTAGGCAATTATTATGAGAATTGAAAACTCCTATTTTTCAAAACTATGCTTTGCATCACATAGGAGAGGAAATCCTAAGGAGGGCTCACTGCACGTCAGCAGCTTCTTCAGAAGTGTGATAGAGACAAGTAGTAGCTCCCAAGAGTCGTTAGGCATCTGGGCTTGGTTTGGAGGTGCATGTCCCCTCCAGTAACGGAGATGACAGAGCAAAACAAACAGGAAATGCATAATAAATCTGCATACTTTGTAAAACTCATAAACTTATCTTACAGGCTGGTTACATGATATATTCTCTTTGAAAATGTTATAGATAAACTTGTGCCAGCCACAGTCCATCAATTTCATGCAATGAAATTTAATGAATGCAGCAGATTCCCATAGCATAGGAATAAATACAGAACCATCATGAATAATGAACAAAATGAAATATACCTCCAAGCGCAGAACAAACTACTGACTGCATCATGAGATTGAAAAAAAAAAAGAGAGTGACTTAAATAGTTATTTGCAAATATCATTCTGTAAACAAATTTGAATATAAAAGCCACACACAGTTTGTTATTCTTCAAATTTGCGTAAAGGATTTGTCATCTCTGAAATGACAGTCCATTCAAAGTACAAAGGCAAATGTGCTGAAGGTGCCAGTTTGATTTACCAGAAATTCCAGGAAATAGGGTGGAATACAGCTGAGCATAAATTCCTACCAAAAGTTATCCTCAAGTGAGTGATCCCCAGAGAATAAAATGCTTGTGCCTCCACTTTGTAGGGATATCAAGCAACAACAGTGCGCTTATAACTAGTCAGTGCTGTTGTGTTTCAGAAAATTTTACTTACAGAGGTTTATTGCTTCCTTTATTTTACTGTCCTCAAATATAAGACAGACCTGGATCAAAAATGACTCTCACCTTTCCTCAAGCAGAAATAAAAATACACAACATCCCCCCCCCCAAATCACTTGCCTCCTGATTCAGATAACTGTTTGACAATAAAAATGAATGGATTTTCCTTTGTTTTCCAGTGTACTGCATACCATTTTCAGGCCAGTATCACATATTGAAAGATCAGAGAGCTGATAGCGTGATCACCTGACAGAGCTGGATCAAAGATAACTCTAAAGCCTGTATTTGCTACCCAGCTCAGGTTGTCTCCCTTTAGCTGTGTTCGATCTGAGCCTAAGAAAGGGAGGGTCTGAGATGAACCTGCCAGTTTTAAGCTTTCTTGGTAAATGCAGATTTCTCTATCATCTTGCTGCATTTAGCTTCTGTCTGCCTGTCTGTACAGCTCCTCATTAAAGGAGGAAGTGAACACACAGCAAGGAGGAGGGAGAAACAAATGGGATGACAGCTTTCAAAATACTTCACAGACAGGGGAGAGGCAGCTCCCACAGCAGAGACTGGGTGGACGCAACTCTTACACTCCATTCTGAAAGTTTGCTGTATAGCCTCACCTCAGCATCAGTGTAAATAACCACCAAGACAGGGCAGGCAAAGGGAATCTGCATTTGTCTCTTCTAGACAGGAATTTGATAGGAATGGTTGGACTCGATGATCCGGTGGGTCTCTTCCAACCTGGTTATTCTACGATTCTATGATTCTATATACTGAACAAAACAGGAGCCGTGCTTCATTGGGAATCTGGGATTGGGAAGTTTCTCCCTGCTCCATTATAGCACCATAAATAGCAATTTTTGTTATGTGAAAAATAGCAAACAAAACAGTAAAGACTTATCCTAAAAATGTTGGACCTATATGTACTGCTGTTCTTAAAAAGAATTAGTGAAAACTTGGCAAAAGCAGAAGAGGCACATGTATGGTCCTAGGGTGAAGTTTAGACATCCAGAATATTATAGAGGGTAGTCACATCTCAGATAACTCATCTCTTAGAATCATAGAATAACCAGGTTGGAAGAGACCCACTGGATCATCGAGTCCAACTATTCCTTTCAAACATTAAACCATGCCCCTCAGCACCTCTAAACTCAACAGAGGCTTGTATGGTCCTTGGTGCCAAAGTACACATACTCTGGGTAGCATAGTGTTACCTCTGCTACACACAGAAATGTTTTCAGTTGGTTGTAGATCTAGTAAGGGAAAGAAACTAAGTATATTTACTTGGAAGCTACTGTCACTTGTGCACAAGAAGTATCAAAGAGAAGGTATGAACTTATGGGTGACACCAAGAGAGAATGAATAAATTGACAGAGAAGTTGAAAGAATATAAAACGGGAAGTAGGAAGCAAAGTACTACTAAATGAGTGAGGTGGATATTAGTTTGAATACAGAGATGTTTACTTTTTAAGGTGACTAAGATGTGTTTTGAGGGGTCTCAGAATTAATCGAGGCTAATTCATGCAAAGCAGTGGTACGTGTGGTGCCGACAATTGGTAATTCTGCTTCTCAATGGCTTTTTTTTTTAATGTTTCAGGAAGCCAATTAAAAAAACCACGATTATAAGCAATCTGGTTATGTCATTGCATTTCCCGGATGGTGTGTCTGTAAAATGATTCTTGAACTTTGTATAATTGGGCCCATAGATGTCTCTTAAAGGAATTGAAATGTATGTAGAAAAGATACATGGGGTTTTCTTTGAGTTCATTTGGAATGAAAAAGCACAGACCTACTGCAAAGCATATTTGTGACGCTGGGAAAAAATATAAATGTGGTTGTTGCCATCTGGCTCTTTCAAAATGATCCCTACAGAGATCTGTCTCTGTCTATTTATCTACCCATTGTCATCATATCTGACCAGCCTGCGAGACAGCACTCTGGACCAGAAACATATCGGATGATACTCTGAAAATTATGGAGATGATTCTCAGTGAAAATCAACATAGCAGGATTGATGAATGAAGTACATAGTTTACGCCAAATGAGGATCTGCCCTTATGAATGAATTGCCTGTTGTTAAAATATTTCAGCAATACACATATCATAGCTAGTTTTTGTGTGCTTATCCTGCCTCAGGGACTTGGGATAAAGTAAGACGGCTTTTTGCTTCCCTCTTCTGTTGAGCATTTCTAGGTATGTAGAAATGTAGTCTCATTCACACTAATATTCATGGACTCCCTCTAAATGTATTTACATCATGTCAGAAAAGCTCACATAGCCAACCAGGACATTCTCTGTAAGAATCAGAGCTAAGAGGAGGTTGGAGGGGCACTGAAGAGAGGACAATTAAAGATAAATATCTGTAAATTAAATACAACTAGTGTATGAATGTATAAGTACTACTGTATGAATGAGGATGTGTTGGCAGTGTGCTATTTCACATCTAATATTCAAGGATACCAACAGAACACTGTGTTCCTCTGAAAGCTCTTTAATGTGTAGCTTTTGCCTGTGTATTTCCAGCTGCCCTTCCCCTACATGCAGCTGCCTCTCCTTTTTTAAGGCAATAAACCCCATAACAGGACCTACCCAAGGCTCACGTTCTGATTAAAAGCAGCACCACTGTTTTGGGAAAACACTTCTATGGAAATCTTTGCTAAGGTACAGGAACGTGCACTTGGATGAGGAACTGATGGGAATGCAAAAATCCTGGTATCGTATTCTGACTGAACCCTTCCCAGGGCTCCACCTCACAGCAAATGGCTGGATTCTGATGCACTACTTAGTGTAAAAGGGTATGAAATTTGATCAAAATCAGTTAGAAGACTTTCTCCTAGTGGCATATCCATTCAAACTTACTTAAATTAGGAGATATTCGTAATTCATCCACCAGGATATTCAGCCTAACCACAGCTGCCAGAGTGAAAACAAAACCCAACCCAGTTCAGGGAGTATGAAATACGGTAACAGCGATAGTTGATACAGGTGAACACCAGGTTAGTGTTAAGATCTTCACAGGACCTAGTCTTGGAAAGACCATGAAACACAAATATTTATCTGAACTTGAATACAAGCTACACACAAGTCTCTAGTATATTAATTTTCCTTCAGCATTTTGCTATGAATAACTCCTCCAGAGAAGCCTGGTAGCTGAATCTTTCCCTACATTTCAGCTACTTCTAAGAAGAGTTTCTTCCACTTTCTACACTTTAGGGCTCAATTTTATATCTGTTCTTCTAATCACATCTAGCTCCTTCCTGAAGGTTGATTCTTCTTTCACATTTTTTCTTCAAGGGAAATATAACTTTTTCAACTAAAACCTTTTGTTCCTTTCTCTTCAAGTGCATGACTATCATTCTGCAGCTCCCTCTGAAAAACCTTCTATTTTATATAATTACTCATAGATCAAAATAGCAGAGAATGTCTTTCCTACTGCATTTTTTTAGAGTGTTTCTGATAGCTATGTAATGAGAAAACGCTTTGCACTATACTTCTCTTGTGTCCTACTTGTGTATTACTTGTATTTAGGTCTTGACACAAGAAGAGCTTGAAATTAATTTTCATGAATATTTGTTACAAAAAGAGGACACATTTGAAACGATAATGTTTAGATTCTATTAAGGTGCAATCGACCAATTTGCAGACAGCAGATCAGAGGCTCTGGAGGAAATTACCTAGGATCCTTGTAGGACTCAACATTCATGGCCAGATCCTCTGTTTGGCTTCAATGGAGCAATGCTGATGCACTCCCACGCACAATCTGGCCTCGTTCTCTACAGTGCTGTTGCACCCAGTACTTTTTTTTTAACAGGCTTGCCTTTATCTGATTCAAAGATCTATTTTTCTTTTAAATATTCAGACAATTTTATTTAAAAACTATCTTCTGTGTTTAAAAGGTCTAAAATGCAACCAATGAACTCTGCGTTAGCTGTTTGGCTTGATAATTTGTGATTCAGTCTCCATGCACAAACTCAAAGTCCTTCAAAACACATTTCCTTTCTGATGCGTCTCCCACAGATGCATAATATTCCCTGGAAACTCTTCCAGAGATGAATGTGCTGAAGTTTCACTGTGTAGGGGTAAAATATTACATTACGTAATACTGAATTTTAGACTCATACCAGAGATTTTCATCTGGAGATATTACAGCATCCAAAATGTAATATTCAAACTTATGTATTCAAGTGTCAACTATTTAACTGCCAAATAAATGCTCTGTTGGCTACACCCCTTGGGAACTCCAGTGATATCTGGAGCTCATCAGATGATTCTCAGATTTTTTTTTTTTCCTGGAATTTCCTGGGAGAAGTAACCTAAACTGCACTTATGTAAAAGCAGCATCCAAAAGCAAAACAGGGCTCACACCTTCATGGGATTATTGTCCAACTTGCTGCAGTATTGGACACAAATAGCAGGTAAACCCCAGAAATTAATAAAACAATTTCATGTATGTGTGTACGGGGAGTCTTCATTAGCATTAAAGTTGAACCTCTAAAGAGATGTCTAGACATTTTGCATTGCACTCCTCCTGGCCCTTTACTTACAGTATTTTATTAGCATCGACACTGAGATATTACTTACGTAATAAGCGTTTATGACAGCACAAGTACTTGTATGAGAGGATTGCACTTCATTAGAACATATTTTCTGACATCGTGTATTCTTCATTAACTTTTAAACATTTTGCTAATTAGATTTCACTTCGTGAAATGGACACTAAGTAGGATGGCTTTTATCCTGGCTCCTACTCAGTGAAAAATTATGGGACTGTGGGCAGCAAATGTTAATTGAATATACAGCAGTAGCTGAGGTTCTGCTGCTGCCCTTCTCTTCCTGCTGCCCTTTTCGAGACTGAAGGCAGCCGTTATTGTTTGATTCCTTTGACCTCTGATAAGGGCAGCACAGAAAGGTCAGGCTGCTCTTTTCTTTCCTCTCCTCCAGATGAGCCAGCAGTGCAGACCTCTCCAAATCTCTCTTCATTGTTTTCCATTACACATCTTTCTGCACACCTTCTTATTCTTACCTCTGATTTATTGTTCTAGTGCTAATACATTAAAAATGAGGCACCTCCAGATCCCCAGGCACATAGATAACCTCTTCAAAAACATATGACTAACATTTGCCATACGATCAGATAGGAGCAGGAAAGACGCTTAAAGCAAAATGTGATATAACCCTCCAACAGCTTCACCAAAATCCTTTTTCTGCCTCCTCTCAGCCCATCTATCCCTGTGATCAAAGGCAAAACAAGTAATGTGCCTCACAACTGGTCCTGATATTTAACAAAGATGTTCATTGGAACGGTAGGTATCCACCTTCCCACTTCTTTTGTTTTACCCTAACGACCCAATACAATTAAAGCTCATGTGATTACAGACACTCAGCTCATTCACAAGTCTGTATGCCTCTGCCTCATCACTTTGGACTTCACTGGATAATTTATAACTAATTTCACAGGAAAACAAAAAAGTCTCAAATATAGGCATGATTTTCTCAAAACTCAGCAACCAGCAAAGATGAGAGAGTCCCTACTGGCACTTTGAGTGCAGAAAAGGCAGAGTGGTTTAAATTGTCTCTCTTTTGTACAATGTGCCTAGATATGACAAACAGATGAGTCCGCACACATTTTAACTGGACCAGAAGACTACATGTAACTCTAAACCACCCAAAGGATGTTTTTGTTTGACCACGAGACAGGGAAGAAGCTGGTAAAGAATATGGGAAGGAGCTCAGAAGCCACCTTAACTTAGAAGTTACTGCAGTAGAAAGTGCATCTGGGGACACAAGAGAGGCTAATGAGGAAAAAGCGAGAGGACAGAGAGATATCATAGAGTATGAGGATTTTTTAAGCGACATGGGAGAATCTGGAGCTAAATCAATGGAGAAATGCAGGCTATTAAGGACAAATCCATTGCTAACCAGACGTCATTATTCCTAGATCTAGCCACGGGGCTATGGCTTATGTCCCTTCACTGGCAATAAGTGGAGAAACCGTATCAGATGGAGCTTCTTCTACGGATTCACTCAGACTTTTTAGCTTTCTAGATCAGTCAACAGCTTCAAATGAATCTGGAAGACACTGGCATGAAGGGCCTTATGGGGTAACAAGAAATTCAGCTTTTATTGATGTCAGTGAAATGAGATCAATAAATGCAGTCACATAACCTTCAAATGCTCAGCCAAGTCCAGTTAATTCGTTACAAACAATTGTATCAGCACTTTCTCCATTCAGGTGTCAACATTTTTAGGTTGAAGTAATATACAGAATTTACTGGTAAAATTTTTACTGTATTATCTTCCCAAATAGCCTGACTACAGTATTTGTGCTGTTGCCTAAAAATACAGGGCTTCCAGAGAATCCTTGCCCAAGCCTAATAAAGCCATTTGTAAAACTGACCACAGAAATCTCTGCATATGGAATCATGATCCTGGGCAGCGATGGCAATGTCCTTATTAATTCAAACATTTTCTTACTAAGAGATTTTAGTACTCTCATTAACATTAATAGCATGAGAGCAATATCTTGTTAAGAGGAAATACAGCAGCGGAAGGAAGAATGCTCTAGAGAGGAAGATTTCCATGGGGCTTAAAAATCCTTGGCACAGGATACAAATGAGTGACTTCTGGGTCTCAGAAAAGTTACCTTGCTTTGCCTACAGAAGAAACATCGCTGACTCTGAGTTCAATTAAATATTGCCCCTAGGCTTGATTCCCATACCCAACGAGTTTGATATTAGCTATACAGTACAAGTTATGAGTGTACTGATTTTGTATAATTTGGATGTGGGTACCACTGCTTTGGAAAATCCAAAGGAAACATGTTTGAATTTCTCAAATATCCAAGTACAATTTGCAAGATTGTTCAATAGAAATGGATAAATCTGGAATAAAACTCGGGAGAAGTTATAGACTACTGACTTGTTCATTGCATGCATTTTCAGAAAATTATTACTGAATTAAATTACACAAGTTAATTTGGATCAGCAAAGTAAGAATACAAGCTTAATCTATCCTGAAACACCATTTTGTTTCCAGAAGCTTTAAACAGTTAATACTGAGAAAAGAAAAATGTATTATGTGTTCAGCAATTCATACCAGGGCCTGATTCTGGTAATGCTGCTATGAAACATGGCCTCATGCATACTCAAAGGCATGGAATGGGAGGATTTGAACTGTTTCTTTTGTGTATTCATAGCTAATACCTTTTATCTAGTTATTATATAGACTGATCAGAGGAAGAGAGTTTAAACGCTTGGCAACTTGTCACATTGGTGCCTTCAACTGTTTGAAATAGTAGATTATTTTCAGACAGTTGCTGCTGTTCAGTTATGCATTTTGTTTTGTGATGCATATAATCAGTCACCATATTCATAAATTCAAGATTTCCCAGTGGGAAAAGTTTTAAAGATAGGCCTTCTATTGCTTTCATGCCTTATCAACATAGAGGCAAGCTACAAATGTTTTCAGCAACAAATATCTTGGGAAATACACTAAGGGCCATTCTCTGAAATATTTGGACATACTGCTACTGATGGAATGGATAAGTCAGTATACTAAGCTCAGACCTATTCTGCGTTTCAGGAAAAAAAAAAACAGGGATGTTGTTGAATTCCTGACCAAAAAGGTAATACACGTGTCAAAAAATTAAAGAATGGATGTTAGTTTCTTTGGTTTACACATTATCAACAATTTTTGTGACTAAAACAGGACCAAAAACCTGTAACCAGTACTGAAAACTCTCTTCCCAAGCACTAGAAGAACCTCTTCCCAGTCAGGAGGGACAGTTTTGCACGTGTCCTTTGCAGCATCTGCATATCCGAGCCCATCAGCACTAAATGCAGACACACAAAACGGTTGCACACCTTCTCTGGGAAACAACTGACCTCAGGGCCTGCACGCACCTTTTCATGTGACAAATCTTTTCCATTTTACATGAGATAAAAAGGAGACTGCGTGCAGAAAATCCGTCTGGGTTTGCCCCGTGCATTCTACTAGGAGCTTGGATTCTTTTGATACATTAAAACCAGAAATACATTAAGTCACCGACAGATTGAAACATAATTCTTGATATGGAGATGCACAGTGATGTAGCATCACTGGGGCCCAAAGGTGCTTGAAATATGAGTGCAAATCATGGGCCTCCTGGCTCGCTAAATGCAGTCAAACAGTATCTAAGATTTCAAGCCTTACAAAATTTAAGGGAGGGGAATACAGAAATGCAGATCCAAGCTTTGTCTGGTGCATCCATCCCTATTTATATTGTGTGGGAGTATTCCCACAGGATGAGGAGAATGTCAAAGGCAGATATTGTGGCTCAGAAGAGGGTATCAACAGGGTTTTTTCACTTCAAATCTTTATTTTGCTTAACATCAAGGCTATTTCCAGAGCCTCCCTGTGAGTATCAAGACATCGTTACAATGGGCGTTGGACAAGCAGTTGGTGCATAGCCTGATTCTGGCCTGATGAGTTTTGCCTGCCCACAGCAGACACATGCAGCCAACTTTGACAATAACATTTCACACAATTCTTTTTGATTAGAAGCATGCTCAGAAAACAGTCCATTAAAACTGAATGAAAGGTCAAGTCTCCATTTGAGTAATTATGTTGTTTTCAAGAGTGATCAGAGAGAACTATGGCAACATATTGTGGATTACTATCTGCCACCATATGGCACTTCAAAATGACAAATGGAAACAATGCATATACTTTGTTAAAGAAGCAAATTGTAAGCAATTAAAAAACCTATCTTATAAAATCAACCCTTGGTATTTAATACAGGAAACCTGTGGGATATTTTATTGTGCACATTGCTGCCCAGGTACAGAAAGATCTGAGATCATCAAGTCCTGGGCAATTCTTTTATTATTTCTGAGTATTTTACACTTTTCATTTGTATGATCCGAGAAATCTGTAAGGTATCTTTTGCCTTAAGGAAACATCCGTGTTGCTCAAATACAGGCTTAAAAGGCAAAGCAAAGTCACTCAAGTACACAGGTTGAGTATTTGGTCCTATTAAAATCTAATAAAAGAAGGAGTTTCCATATCAGTTCTGTTGATAGAAAAAAACCCCGTAATTATTATTCTTCCCCATGCTTCCCCTTTTTGCAAATCACGATGTGGTCTTAAAAATTAAGACTACAAAGGGAAAAAAAAGAGAATATTTTTGTTACCTCTTTTTTGCTTTCAAACAGCTGAAATGCACACAGACCAGTTCTGATTTTTTTTCTGCAAGATGAATTGAATATTTTTTTTTTCTTTTCAAAGAGTGTTCTTACAACAAGCCAAGCCTTTAAAAACCACAAAATCTTGTGAAAAGTGATGCCTTCAAGGTGTGCCGTGGTGGCCTTAGCAGGGCTGGACAGCATCCACCCAGAAACTTTGAGTTTGTGCTGCTGGGAGATGTGGAGTAAAGAGCAGAGTTGGTAGCCCTGTGGCAAAGTTTGAAGAATGAGTTTTACAGGGTTGCCATTCCACCAGCACCAACCTTTCCCAGGAAAGCTCTCCGGGAGAAGCAGGGCAGCTCTTTGCCTGCAGCGGCTCCACAGGGATCTCTGGGGTGGAAATGGCTGGCTAGAACTCTCCAGAGCAACCCTTGCAGCCTGGTGGGATGTAAATGCACTTGTAGTGGGTCCTGGGTGCATCACCCAGCCCACGTCAGCTGCCAGAGCTGCCACTGCCCTCGATGCCCACACCTCAAATCCTGTGTTCAGTTCTGGGCCCCTCACCACAAGAAGGATGTTGAGGCTCTGGAGTGAGTCCAGAGAAGAGCAACGAAGCTGGTGAAAGGGCTGGAGAACAGGCCTTATGAGGAACAGCTGAGAGAGCTGGGGGTGTTCAGCCTGGAGAAGAGGAGGCTGAGGGGAGACCTCATTGCTCTCTACAACTACCTGAGAGGAGGTTGTGGAGAGGAGGGAGCTGGGCTCTTCTCCCAGGTGACAGGGGACAGGATGAGAGGGAATGGCCTCAAGCTCCACCAGGGGAGGTTTAGGCTGAACATTAGGAAAAAAATTTTCACAGAAAGGGTCATTGGGCACTAGCAGAGGCTGCCCAGGGAGGGGGTTGATTCACCTTCCCTGGAGGGGTTTAAGGGACAGGTGGATGAGGTGCTGAGGAACATGGGTTAGTGATTGATGGGAATGGTTGGACTCAATGATCCGGTGGGTCTTTTCCAACCTGGTGATTCTATGATTCTGTATAGACCCATCATGCCTTCAGAATCACTTCCTCCAAGAAGCTGGTGGCAGGCAGCCAGTCCTTTGCCTTTCTTGGAGTGCCACTCATCTTCTCCAATGACATCCCACCTCTCTATCAGGTGCAGAATGTCTCTGCCTCACACCTCAGCCTTTGAGCAGGAATGCACCTCCCTGCCTCAAGCTTCACCTCTAAGACTGGGAAGAAGTAACTGAGACGCACAGAAGCTTCCCCCAAACAAAACATCCAGAGCTGTTTTGATCAAAAACCTGCAGAAACGAACCATGCGAACAACCACATGCAAACTGTGCAGTCTCACTCCTGCCTTATCATTCCAATTACATTCTCCTAATCTACAAAATTGAAAGGTAATGAGCAGTATTTCCTTAAACCACATTAAATAACACTGTCAAAATGCAAATTTATTCATTAAGTATAAATGAGTGTGTTAAATATTCATGAATTGTTGCTTGCAGTATATAATTAATCCCATGGTCTGTGTGTCCAAGAGCATTTAGAAGATAAAGAGTTGAGAAAATGCTGCTGTAGAACGATAACATTTAAAGCGTGTTTTTAAAAGTAAAGGTCGCCAGCCCTTTAGATCCTAAACTGTTACCAGTGCTTATAATTCATGGTAATAGCTCTTCAGCATGTACACATGCTTTCATGATTCAAGGTCTATATCCTCAACCCTTGCTGTCTTATAATCTATTCAAGGAATGACATACTTGAGAGCAGAAGGTGCTATTAAATTATCCCATTCACTACTGATGCACTCAAATTAATATGGTACTTTCCACAATTTAAAATTCCCAAGGATTGCAAAGCTGTCCTTGAAAAAAGATGCAGCTTGATACCCTGCCCCTCCCCTTTCTGAGAAAAGTGCGTTCTGACACTTACTTGAACTGTCATTAGGGCTGGTTGCCATTTAAAGTATCATGAAAGATAAAACAAAGGCTTTTTCTATGCTTTATAGCAATTTGTGGATACAAAGCACAAACCCCAAGTAATGTACTAAGCTTTAAGCAGATATTTCCACTGACGTGAATGAGGAATACAGCACATAAAGTGCTGGGATGTTATACCTAAATGTCCTCAGCTTAAATAGTCACTCTTTTCTCTGCCTTTCTTAAATTACCACCACTTCCTTTCATGTAATCAAAACCACTTTGAGACACACTTGTCAGTCTGCATTATATTTTTGGGGGGAAGAATCTTTAAGGTACTGATGAAAGAAACTGATTTTTTTTTGAGATAGCTTGAAGAAATAACAAAAAATAAAATCATTACAGTGTTCATAGTAATTGCCTCTACAATCACTTGATGATCTCAAGTTGCTTACTGTACAGATCTTCCATCTTGTTGTGCAAGTATAAACTCTGCAGCCTCCCTTTCCTTCCACACTATCAGAAAATAAATACATGGCAGTGACTTATTTTAGTGTATGAAATTTTTACCATGTCATTTTGTGTGGCTATGTGCGTGCGAATTAATCAATATAAAATCAAATGTATTCCACAATTCCAAGTAACTCAGCCTGTTGTTCACACAACAGACTATAGAAACTAGGTATTAAAGAGCTGTGAGGCTGTGTTCTGTCAATTCTTTTCATCTTTTCCTCAAAAAAATGTAGATGGTACGTCATTTGTGCACAGACTTCTTTTGTTTATTCAGAGTTAGCAAGACTATCTCTGCATATCATAGGTTTCTACTGTACCAAGTGGACATTTCCCACAAAGTTAAGTGCTGGGGGATTTTTAGTTTCTCTACAGTACCTTCAGGGGACACATTTGCAATGCTCTCTTCCTAGTTCTGCAGAACTAATACCTAGGACAGGGAAGTGATCAGACTTTTTTACTAGGTGACATCACCATACACCAAGCGCCTTGCATCAATCCATCAAGTCACTAGGATGATAAAGCAATGCAACTGGGCATCTTTTCTCAAATGCTGACAAAAAAAAGTCAGCATGGGACCAAATGAATTTATTAACCTTGCTTCAAGGCCTGAGCAGTAGTACTTGATGAACTATAGGCCCTGTAAGATCAGATTGAAGGCAAATTTGGCCACAGAAAGAAGGATAATGTTTCACTGTATCTGTTAAACAGGTAAGTAATCAAACCCTGTTCCAGGCAGCTGCAATCCAAACACTGTTGACACTCAGTTTACAAGACATTTGTGATAAGTGCTTTTGTTGTAATTAAAAAGCTGTGCAAGTCTATGCAGATGTGTTGTAACCAGGACCTTATCTCCTGTGCCAAGATGAGGACACACCTCACCTGTCACAGACAATTAGTCTAGATAGCTCTCCTCTGGACAGGAGAAGAGTTAATCAGAAATTCTCTGCTAGAATGTTTTGCTTTTTTTGAGTGAAGAATGCTAGTTGGTTGTCATTTACATTGCCCAGGGAAAGATGCAGATTTCGATCGATCTTCTGACAAAATATACCAATTCTTCAGCTCTTCAATTTTTTTGACAGTTCCTCTGCTCACTTTATACGCTATCTCAGAACCTAGACTCTGAAGGTTGCAAGTTCTTCCAATCAGATGAGATATGGGAGCTGCTAGCCCAGGGACTGGGCTGCCCACAGAGCTCTGGTTTCTCCATGCAGTGATAAAAAGAAGGGACCAAGCAGATGTGTTCAAATAGCTGATATTTTCACTGGAAAGCAGATTTCCCCCTTCTTCCCCACTCACTCCTGCCCAGAATCCTCCAGAGGCAGAAGTGTTTTTCAGAACAGGGCCATTGAGTATCACATATAGACAAATCAACCTGGGGAAATGGGGAGATACAAAGAAGATTGGAAAAACTGTTTTGCAAAGGAAAAGATGATGAACGTAAAGTGTTCTTGCACAGCCCGATCTCCAGGTATGTCTTTAAGACTGAACAGACGTCCAGTGTCAGAGAGCAAGGATCATCAGTGATTGCACGTTAAGCATCAGTGACCCTGCTTCAGAGGGGGTTGTCTCATGGATCTTAGACAGAATGCCTGCATGATCCTCTAGGATATTACCCTTGGCTGGCATATAAAGGAAGACTGGAAAAAAGATTCTGAACAGGGAGCATCTGTCTTTTGATACAGCTGAAAGGATGGCACAGTTTGGGTGGTCTCCTGTTCAGCAGAAAGTCAAACACGTTGCTAAAGAAGAGGCTGAAAATGGGCACTAAAAGAAGAATTGATGAAAAAAAACCCAAACCCAACGAATCAACCAAACAGAGAGTCATCATACAGCATGAAATCAAGATGGCAAAACCAAAATTAATCAATGATGTAAATGTAACAGATTTTTCTATAAACCAATACTGAAGATTCTGGGTAAGAAAGGAAAATTTTAAAAATTACCTATTTATAAATTCAGTGTAGCTGGTATTACTGACACAATGGGAAGAATTGCATAACTGAAACTTTAAAATCATAGAATCATAGAAAAACCAGGTTGGAAGAGACCCACCGGATCATCGAGTCCAGCCATTCCTATCAAACACTAAACCATGCCCCGTAGCACCTCGTCCACCCGTGCCTTAAACACCTCCAGGGAAGGTGACTCAACCCTCTCCCTGGGCAGCCTGTTCCAGTGCCCAATGACCCTTTCTGTGAAGAATTTTTTCCTAATGTCCAGCCTAAATCTCCCCTGGCAGAGCTTGAGGCCATTCCCTCTCATCCTGTCCCCTGGCACTTGGGAGAAGAGGCCAGCACCCTCCTCTCAAAAATCAATAATTATAACCTATTTTGAAAAGATCAAGTAGAAAGAAGGGGAAGAAGAGTGCAACTCTACACTAAAAAAAGACATAGTTTGGTTTTAGGACGCTGGCAGCTCCGGAGCAAGTGATCAACACTCTAACGGACAGAACACTAGATGGGATAGTAGCTGCTCTCTGCAAATCATCAAATCATAGAAGACAGCAGGACGACTGGATGCCTTTGCACCTTCTGTAATGTGTCAGAGGAAAAAACCTGCACTATCATCTGAGATTTCAGGCTGCCTGACATATGCTTAAAGTTTCATGATGCTGGTACTAAAACTTCTGTAGAATTTTTGAACATTATATATGAACATTTCTTAAACCAAAAAGAGAAGCCTCTCCAAAAAGGAGAATTTTATGTGAGATCTCATCTCACAAATAATAAAAAGAGATCAGAGGATTTGATAAGAGAACTAAATATTAATGGTTATGATAATGGCTTGATTGCTTTTTATGGGCATAAAGTGAATGAACCCCAAATAGTACTACTGATAGTGCAGTCTTTTTGGCAAACTGAAAATTATTTTAAAGGAGAATCAGCTAGGAGAGAGAACTGATCAATAATTGGCAAATACAAATATTTTATCTAATAGTTACATTAGGAAAGATGGCTGTTTGTGTCTAAAAATTATCTCGCTCTAAGAGTTGATGAAAGCCTCATCAAAATTATAAATTGATGAAGAAAGAAAATTAATAGCATTGAATATAGAGGAGAAATAAGGAATTATATAAATAATTCCTCCAATAAGTGCCAAGTTGTAAGGAAAAATTTATGGCCAGAAAATTAAGGACAATATTCTTCATATACATTAGGAATCCTGACAATGGTACCAGTTCTTTATCAGATTGAAGTGGAAGATTTATTAAGAGTAACGAAGACAAGGAAGTAGTGTTCAATAAGTATTTGTGTTCGGTATTTAAGGAAAAGTCAGGAAATTAGTGGTGCTCTGAGGATAATGAACTACCAGGCAACAAAGAGCCCCTAAGTGAAACATTTGGAAGCTACTGAAGTAAGAAATATTTGCATAGGAAACTTCAGACATGATGAGTCCAAGAGCTGAGAAAGAGCTGACAGAGCTCTATTGTTATTACTGGGTTTTGTTAAGTCTTGGAACGATTAGGAAAGTTCCAGAAGGCTGGAAGAAAACTTATGTTGTGTTAATATTAAAGAAGGATAAACTTAATGACCTAGATAATTACAGTCCTGTCAGTCTGAAATTGATCTGGAGCAAAGTAATGGAATGGCTGACAGGGGACTCAATTGCTAACTAATTAAAGAGGAGAAATATGGTAAATGCCAATCTAAGTGCAATATAGAATATAGATACTGTCAAACACATCTGCTAACTTCTTTTTTCCAATTGTGAGTGCAAGGAAAACACAACACTGTTGGTAAACTTTGATTCTATATGACACTTGATGTGGTATTCATGACATTTGAGTTAAGAAACCATGATAATGCAAAATTGACATGTCACACGTTAAATGAATCAAAAATGGGTTAAGTGACATTTCAAAATGTGAATTTAAATGGGAAATGATCACAGACTAGGTATTCTGCCGGGATAGCTTCCTGAGCATACTCTAGTTAACATTTTTATTAACAATTTGGAAGAAAACCCAAAGGTTTGCAGAAGACTCTGTCCTTAAGGAAGAAGTCAGTAATAAAAAGAAAAGATCACTGGGACTGGTTGACAAGGATCACTCTGATTTTGTGCAAACTAAGAAAATAAGATCCAAATGTAAAGCCACGGGAAGAAAATTTCATGGGAATAGACTGACTATTCTACAAGGGTTTGAAAAGGTCTAATTCAATAATTAAACTATTTTTTAACATGAATATCCCGTTCTATGACAAACAATAAAATAAATTCACATTTGCATCCCATGTCACCACAACTAAATAACATGAACTTCAAGAGAAATATACAAACCCAACTGTCGTGCATTGAAAAAGGTTTAAATGAATCCATATTACATCATGCTATTGATATGCACTCACAGCTCATCCTATAATGGCTCTGAAGGGAACGTTACGGTATATTCAGTGAGTATATCTGAAAAATAACACACAAATTCTTCACAAGCCCCTCAGCAGCATATCAAATCTGAAGGACCCTCAAAGCTGAGCACATGAATAGCATTTCTTCCTGCTATTTCATTCTAGTCTAACCATAGAAATTCTCTTCTTCCTTCCCCTCATTACAGCAGCTGACAACGTAGCTCAGTTTGTAGAAGAAACAGATTTTCACACCACAAGTACCTGAATACCAGAACCTGGCTCAAAATTAAATGGTAACAGTTGCTGCGTTATTTATACCAGTGCTGACAGACACACCTGGAATCTCCAGTCCTTTCACAAACCCAGTTAGTTTATATATGTTTACTTCAGCACATATAGACCAAGTTAAAATTTACACATTGAAGCCTATTGCTTTTTAAACCTGTCTTTAGCTGGGCAATAAAACAGAAAATTAGAGGAGTCCAGAGGAGTTCCACTTCCTTTCCTCTCCTCTCCTAGAACCAAAGGGTCTAGTGGATGATGGAAGAGAAGTTACACAGGTCCTTCTCCTAGTCTTCTCAATATTGTAGCTGCAAGTGGAGGTTTGTGCCTTTTCACGAGATGTGATCTCTCCCACAGCCCTTCAGTCTTGCACAGCTCTCTCAAGGACATGCTGAATGTCTACGTCTACGGGTTTCTGTGACTTGACTTCTGAGAGTGCTGTGCTCTGAGAGAAGGCCTGAAGGGTGTGACTTCATGGATAGGATCCAATAGATCTTTCCTACAAATCTTCATTTCCAAATGCATGTGTAGGGACAATGTGTGTTTTAACACACAGAAATAAAACCATCATTTATTCTAAGTATAGGTTTTGTGGCTGAGTTTACCCAACATTACTGGATACATTTAGGATAGAAGCCTTAAAATGTCTTTAAAATTAATTAAGACACAATCTAAGCATAGTTTATATTTGCATACAGCAGATTATACTACTTATCAGAACAGAGATCTTTGTTTCTTTGAGTTCAGCAGTGTCAGGTATTATTGAAGTGGTATATACACAAACAAGAATAGAAGTGTTTAGCAAAAAATCATGTATAAATTATGTCAGACATTTGGAAAATCGTATACATTTATTCATATTTTAAAATAACCCAGGCACAATTTTGCAAGTACATAGAAGCACATTCTCCAAATGGGAGCAAAAACCAAGTAGCATATAGCAAGAAAACACATGGCAGAACATCTAAAGTAAGGATAAAGTGTATGAAAGTTTTCTAAGTCTACAGTGAAATCTACTATGAATACACTAGTCAGCGTTACAAAAGGCAACTGAAGAATACATGTAATAAATAGCTCAACGTGAACTTACTAAATAAGTTTGTTAGCCGCATATAGTAGCAACTGGCTAAGAGCAGAAGAATTCTTGTACACTGTATATACATGCACATATGCACCCATATACAGATACAACTGGAAGGCCACAAGAACAATAATATCCTAGGAAAATGATGAAGGGGATTTTTATGTGTGATGCAGTATACAAAAACCATGCAAGCATTAGCAAGCATCCAGCATGTTCGTGATAAAAATCACATTCACAAGTTGAGTCATAGTTGACTCTTAATGAAACTTAGCTCTTTTCATGCTGTGCCTGTGCTGGATTACTCTGTCCTATACTGTATTCCTGACTTATGGAGCACATTTGGATGCTAATCTTAGGAGGAGTCAGGAGCCCTTGATTCCCATGATCTGACAGGGGAAATAAGATCTCAGACTCGAAAGAAAAATACCTCTGCAAAAAAATTACCCATGCAAAACCTGAGGGGGAGAAAACCCCCAATAAAGGGTGTTTATTTGGCTTAAAGATGGGCTGACAGGAATTTCACTTTCCTTTGGGGCAGGCCTCATTTAACCTCATAGTGACCTCAGTTAACAAGCTCTGGTTTGCATGATGGAGCGGTCCTGAGGATGTGAACTAGATTCCTTCTGGATAAACTGAAAGGTGTGCTCTGATCCCTGGTGGCATTCAGCCCATGGGACCAAACTAGAGACTGAGCACAGTGTGGAGATCAGATCCTTAGCACCAACAGTTTCAGCTTACAGATCTGATCCAGCTGAGCTAAGTCCTCCCTAATGCAGACATAGGCTTTGGAAATATACAGAATAAACATGAATCATCAAGTGCTATAACCTATATTTACCAAGTAATTAGTCTTATTTATTCTTACTTGCCACTATTTGTCTTTCCCTATAGACACTCTTTGCAGATGTGTGTGCATGTATCTGCGTTTGAGGAGGGGATAGAAAAACAGCCAAAGGTCAGTGAGCAAACAATTATTTTTCCCTCCAGCCATCCTCAGAAATACTATTTTCAGCAGCAACAATATGAAAAAACTACAAGCATCTTAGTCAATCTGCTACATATGCAATTCCTGTTATAAAGATACTCTCATAAACGTCAGAAATTCATGCTCATCGCCTTGCCAACATCTCTACACTATCCATGTCAATAAAGCCACTCCTGATGTTACACTCAGATGCAAGATTTCCTTATAACAGGACACAGAATTGTGACTGTGAGCACTAGAGCAGGTTCACAAAAGCAAGTTTAACTACTTCTGATATTCCAGTGAAAAATGTCAAATGTAGTAAGAATTTCACAGAATCACAGAATAACCAGGTTGGAAGAGACCCACCGGATCATCAAGTCCAACCATCCATTTCCTGACTAGTTTCAACAATTTCTTTGCTGCCAGCTGCTAATGGCACTTACGGAGCTCCAGCAAAGAGCTCTGGGCAGCATATCATATGAAAAAAAAAGAAAAAGCACCACTTTTGCTGCTTATACTAAGTTTACAGACAACTTACATTATTTATTATAGTGCGAGAATAAAATGTGTAACATGCTATCATGCATAATACATGGTACGAACATGCATTAGTTCAAGTTTACAGTCTCTTTATGGCCAGTAAATCAGAACAGCAGTAGCCGATCCTGACAGTGGCATATCTTGAGGAATTCCCAGAAACAGCAACAAGCAGTGCAAAAAAGATGTGAAATCAGCTGTCTAAGACATCCATAAAATGGTGACTCTTTGTGAGTTAATCACAAGAAAAAAAAAAAACAAAACCCAACGCTATCTTTCCTGCCACATTCAAAGAAACTGAGTTCAGCACCTGAGGTGAGACTGTGCCCTGAGCAAGATCATGCTGCTGACTTGAAGGAGCATCCCTGCTCTGACACCCGTCACTCCTCACCCCACGTTAGCCTCACCACTTCCCTGCCCCACAGAAACGGGGGACAGGGAAAACTTTGTGCAGCTCACAGGCTGCTTAAGTCAGCTGGAGAACACGCTTCATCCAGCAGGGCTGGGAAATACCCAGATCTACAGCTGGAGAGGGGGAGTCTATACCACATAGGTTATGACGGCTTGCACTGAAGCACTCACTGTCTTTCAACGAGGAGAAACTCTCTCCTTACACCCCTTTCTGGAGAATTTACCTGGGGCACTCCTATCCAGAACAGCTGCTTGAAAATTCTGTATACTATGCAACAGCTGCTTTACAAAAAGCTTGATTTTCTCTGTGTCATTAGCTATACCAAACAGCAATAGCCAGAAAAATATCTAAGAATCTGCTGGTTGGCTATTTACCATAACATTCTTCACTCCCCCATGGTTAAGTCATTCCTCTGCATCTTCTCAGGAAGGAAAGAACAGAATGAGACACATCTGCTGAATATGAAACACTTTCTCCTCAAAAAGAGCTATGCTTAGTCAGGGAAAACAGGTCTTCTTAGTAAATACATGACTGTCATACACAGAACATCACAACACCCAGAGACAGCTCCTGTGTGATCCTGTGGCACTAACACAGACCTTCACTCTTGTGGTACCCTAAAGTTCACCATAAATGAGCCCCATACTTGCTCAAGCACAACTAAAGACATATGCTGCTTCTGAGACCCATGCAGAAAAAAAAAACCCATCAACAAAGCATCAATACGTAAAGCGCTCCTGAGTTTCTACTTACTAAGGGCACCATCCAGTTATAATTCATGAGTAATTTAATTCTTAGTTATCTGGACACGTCATCTGTTTGAGTATCTGTGCTCTGCTGCCAGTTATCTTTGTGTGAGGTCCTACTGCTGTCCAGCCCAGGTGCAGGTGAACAAAGACCGTCTGCATGAACCCTCCAAGTGCTGGATGGGCTCCTCTTTATTAACTGTGCTATGCAGTATGTGCACTTCTCAGACAAAACACTGCTTACCTTAGTACCCAAGAGTTTTACTGGGATAGGTGCTCTATTCGCAAGCTTGCTGGAGTGATTTCCTTAAGTTTTGAATTGAGTCCTCAGAGACTCCTAAATCAGTGAGGCTTCAGAGGATTTAAGCTGTGTCAGGCTGACTTCTTCATCCCTGGTATTTATATAGAAATCTTTAACACAGAATTTGCCTCTGCTTTTTCCTGCAAAGGGTATGCTTTCCCAGGGTTGCTAATTCCCGCTGGAGCGAGTAGGACGATAGTTCTCCACAGGAGCTAAAGGCATTTGAAGAAGCAGAACGCTTCAGTAAAGTATTTATAGGAGGGATCAGTGGGTACTGCTCTCCTAAAACACCTTAGGGGCATTTATCACAAGCTGGAACATCACCTGCTCCTAAGCAGAACTCTTCCTCAGCCTTTCCCAATTACTGATGTAACCAATACGAGGACTCTGCAGATGGAGCCTCCCAGTCCAAAAAAATTACCAAACTGCCAAATTATTTGTGAGTGTTCCCCTATTAGCAGCGTTGTGGAGATCTATTTGGAAAACCTCAGGTAACCTCCCTACTTGTTTTATACACATGAGTAGTTGATTAAAATAGGACTGCTTGAATGAATAAGCAATTAGGACCTGATTACATTCAGGTAAATTGTAATAGGCTTTATTTTAAAGTATTAATAGGTGATTCTCAGCTGATGTCTTAACAGCTCTCAGAAGGTGAATCATCAAGATCTCTTACTACACAGCCAAGTACTGAGATTCTTTCTTCAGTACCACAATGCAGATTTTTAACAGATTCTGACAAAATAATTTCTTTGTAGAATCATCTTTAGCACAGTGGTCACAGTTCCTTACTCATATAATAAAAATCATGCAAATGTGTGTTTAGTTTATGCTAAAGACAGGCTCATTTAAATAAGGGAGCTGATGTTCTTTTACTCTAGTGTGAATGAAGTCTGCTGCAATGTTTCTAAAAGTGGATCTGCTCTTACTGCAGAGAGCAACACTTTTACGTTGCCTTGTGATAACTGTACTCTAATGATGTTCTCAATTTTGCTGTACATTTAGCTGTTCTTAGGGCTGTATTTTTCTTAGCTAGCCTCTGTGTGAGATATTGTTTCATACAGCATGCAAGCATTTTACAAGGAGCTTCAGTATGAAGCACTATTTTACAACTGATTTATGATGATTTGGCAAGTCTTCATTATCTTAAATATTTTGTTAGGCTTAAAATCTCCCTGGCATGTGAACACAACTCAGGCACAATCCTTATGCTGTGCTCACTGGGGAGAAAGATGGTGTTTCATGAACACAATTCTCATGTAAGTCTGTCCAGCCCAGCTCCGCTTTCACATGCAGCACTTCCATAGAAACTTTCTATTAACCCAAAGACCTTCTAAATAGAAGTTAAATTTGACTTATGTTCTCCTTTTTAGCTCATCTTCCCAAAACTGAGCTATAGGTTTACCCAGGCTGCCCTCTACATTATGTGTGGAACATTCTCCCCAGTTCCATATGTCCTGCATTCATCAAATCCCACTTTACAATTTTTTATGAGCTTTCCATCTATCCAGCCATCCATCTGAAGTGAAAAGATGCATATGAATATGGCAATAAATCTAGCTCAGTGTCTTTTGGGGACTACAACTCTTCATCCATCCATGACCCTTCCCCCTCTTGATTTCATCCCATGCTATTTTAGCCTACAATTGATTTTAAACTCCAGGGACAAGAAGCAGCCACTTTAAATTATTTGTATATTATAGCATCACCTGTAGCCTTCAGACACTTTGGACACCTCTTCTGCAAGGCATTATGCAAATGCATTGCAAATGAGAATATCTGTCTCAAGAGCTTACAAAAAAGTCAGTCGCAACAAGGAGTAGGAAAATATTATTGTTCTCCTTTTCCAAACAAGAAGGTGAGACATGAAGTCACAAAAGGAGTCTGGGAGCCAGCCTGTATTTGAATATAGATGTTTACCCAGGATCATAAATATGGCCCCAGCCTTTGTCTGACAACCAGCATGAACACTTAGAGCACTAAAGTAAGCAGTGAAAGCTGAGCTATATTAAAAATAAAATGAGAAGGCTGCATTTACAGTAGTCAACAGAAGGGGCAAGAGAGATGATACCTGGCATTACCTTCCAACAGGAATAAGAAACCAAAGATCAGGAGGAGGAACACTGGTGAAGAGATTTCCTCCCATCCTAAGAGCTGCAGCTGCTGCTGAGAGAATATATATGCCATGAACATATAAAATATAGATTTATATATACAAATATACAATAGGAAATAGTCAGTATACAAATACTTACATGTAAAAATAGCTTTTTACTTTCTCCTTTTCATGATTTACAAAAGCATACAAAGTTTCTTGTTGGTTAATGTTTAAGTAATGTGAGTAAACCCTGTGTGTCATGTTCCACACATAATTCTCTCAAGTGTTCACAGTATTGGCTATTACAGTGTTGAATCTGACATTCCAGATGTTAAAATATTCGTAGAACACATTCTAGACTTAAAGCATTGATTTAAATACAGTTTAAATAAAACTCACATGTGTAGTTGAATTGTGGTCATTTTACAAATGAGTCTCCTGCAGTTGAAAACTTTCCGAGAGTAAACTTGGAAATACGTATTTCAACTAGAGATGAGTGTGTTTTAAAATTCTTGAACTGCCTCTTGATGTACAGATAATACTGTGAGGTGGTGGTTCTTTCAACTCCATCTGAAGCAATGCAAGCTGAAAGAACTCAGTATTACAAATTATCCTCAGTAGGACAGCAGATACACAGAGTAATTTGCCTTCAGATCCAGACTCGCTGTCATTTTCTTCAAATACCCAACAGACAAGAATAAATGACAGGTACCATTGTTTTCGTGTTAAGAATAAATGCTTTGTAGCATTCTTCATCAGGAAAGTGCTTTATGTGTTTAAATTAATCCTCACAACTCCCTCGTGAAGTAGAGAGGCACTGTCACCGTTTTTAAAGATGGAGAAACTGGAGGCTTAAAATAAATTATGATGGTTGCATGGGAAATACTGTCAAAATACTGGTATTTGGATGTTGGAGCAACTCAAAGGCACACCTGGAGTAAAGGGAGATGATTGTGAAACAATTTTACACTAACCAGCTTGGGTACGGTCAGCAGGCTTGGTACAGCAGCCAAAGCTTCCACATGGGTTGCAAAACACAGTCCTTGCTACTTACCATGCTGCTGGATCTAATTGGTGGGACAACAGCCTCAAAAAGTACAAACCACATCATCCAAGATGGTGTAGCCTGACCAGGGTGGAAGGAAGCTGCATTTTAGAAGTTATGAGTTAGTCAGGAGCCATGACTAAATAATATCTTCTCGTATGAGAGGTGTGCACAGTTCAAGAACCGTGTTAACTCATCTCTAATTGTACCATATGTGCAAGTTCTCACATGTATCAATGTGTTCAGGTGTTTATTAAAATTTACTCACGCAGAGACCTTGGAGTCTCATATTTCTTTTGCAAAAAAAAATCTAGTGATACCACAAATGGAACTAGTGCTGCAGTACTGAAAATGAGCTACAAATACTATTTTTTAATTAACTAACACAACAGACAAGTTTTAAAGGACCACCACGTTCTCTGTGTGCACCTGTATGTGCAGGAAATCTCATCTGCTTTAACTGCTACTGCCTTGAAGTAAAATCCAGTTAAAGTATAAAGTGCATTGTGTGGAGCAAAACCCTAAGAAATAACAAACAATGCGTCTGTCTTCCACAGATGATTAATTTTGCTTAGCAGCTGAACCATCACCCTCTTTGTCTTCTAGTTTTCAGTTTAGTGTTACCTAGGCTTGAGAAAGGCCAGCCAGATGTAAGCAAAATTATTGTAAACTGAGACATTTTTGTAATATGCCGTTAAGGGAGAGTTAAGAAAACCAGTATCAAGACACTGTCCAGTTGGGGTGTGTAAATATTATTGTGTGCTTCTTGGCCCACTTAGCAAACACTTTCTTTTCCGTGATAAACCTATGGCCTCCATATGGAGCATTTTCATGCAGAAAGTATTCCTCACACTCATCTCTTCCTGGCTCGTAATAGTGGTAGGGAACTTTACGAAAGCCTTCCGACCTAGGGAAAAAAAAAGATAAACTTAAGTATTATTTCCCAGAAAAATACTAAATAAATACTGTACCCAAATTATCTGAAATCCTTTCTGTGTGTCAGCACCCGAGCTCCTTTGCTAAACTGTCTAAGGGCTTTCATTATGGCGTGATTTGTATGATTTTTGCTATGGAAAACGAAGCTAAGTGTATCTCTCAACTTACACTGATCTTATCAGTCAGGAAGAAGTTGATGGGCTAGCTCTTACGGGTACCGTATATTTGTTTAGCCGGGGAGAACTCAGTCCATGAGGCTCCATCCCTAAGCAAAGTCCTCTCCTCGGATGGGCCCAGCTCTTGAAACTATTTCTTGAACTGGCTGAATAAGACAGTTAAAGGATTAATATACATTATAAGCAGGTAATTCAGTCAGAATTGCAGCTTTAAGGAAGCCAGTCCCTCCCTGGTGCCAACAGACTGAAGTGCTGTCGTGCTTTTTACTGGTTTTACATCAGGGCTTGGCTGAACTCTGTGAGGACAACTTCAGTCCTGTCACCCCTCATCTCAGGGCACCTACTGTGTTTTCATAAACAAAGAACAACATATGTTCTTTCCATCTGGATGACTCACTCAATCAGTGAGATCTGCAAGTTCTAAAAACTCAGCTTTTAACATTAAGATACCCTAATTAAACAGCTGTGACTCAAACTTTCTTTTTTAGGGTCTACCAGGAATGAGTCCCACACTGGAGCTATATGGGGTGTGGAGTGAGGGTCTGCACTCTAGGAGCTGAGGACCCACTGGCCTGGACACGTGCAAAGCTTGAACCAGCCTAGAATAGATTTGTACTAGTATCATACATCGCCTGTGACATTTCCAGCTGTTCAGAATGAGAAATAGTTTCATTTAATATTTTTTCTACCACATACTGTAGATTGAAGTATTTGACTTGGACTTTCAGAAACTGTGTTTCAAGTTATACTTCTGACAATAGGATTAATCCATTGTCACTGTAAGGTCACTAACAGTAATTGGCTGAAATTTATGTCAGTTTACTGTGATAAAGCTCACAGGACTTGTTTTATTATCTAATTAGAATCCCCCTACTACTCAAAACAAGCTATATATAACCTAGAATGTTCCAGTAGGTTGCTCAGTGGTGGTGAAATGTAATTTCGGGTAACTGTCGTGGACTAATTTTTTTTTTTTTTCACTTCTAGGTATATTTGGTATTCAGAGAACTAATATATTAGCATTTCCTCTAAGGATCTGTTTTACCAGTAGAAGTAAGTACATTTTGTCCGAAGAATATGAGCATATTTCATTCCCGGCTAATTCAGAAACTGCAAAAGATCTTTGATTTAAAATAGTTCCTTATGATATCTGATGTTAGGTTTTGTAAATGTTTTTATTTTATCAACAGTAAATGCCATATCAGGACTAAATATGCTGACAATAGTGTCACATCAATGCAAAACACTGGGAAATGATGGCCTGATCCATTTTTTGGATTTATGATATCAAAATCAATTGTGAAATTTTGACAAGACATCAGAATTGTAGATGCATGAAAATAATTTCCTGTGATCTTACTTGCAGTAGGTGTCATTTATCATCCCATAGACGTGTATTCCATAGCAGGCATCCATAGCCAAAATTAAGGTAAACCAACCCGTACTGAGATATGAACCTGACTGGACTCTGTAAAAATACAACATACACAAAACAAATTGCAATGAGAACTTATCAACACTTTGTCAAAGAAATATAATCTATTACCCAGCACAAAAAGCATTAAGCACTTGACAATCTGTCAAAACCATACAATTATTTTGAATTATTTATAGATGTGCTCTCATTCTTCCCAGCTTGCGGCCTCAAGCGATTGTCCACAGAAAAAACACCATGTTAGATATCTGAAGTCAAACAATGCATCTCCCACAAGACAGAAAATAATTTATTTTTTACGTCCGAAAGATAGCAATTAGTAGAGTGTGTGAAATGAGATAAAGTTCACCAAAAAGCAAACAACTGCCAGAGTTTGTGCTGTGTGCATGTGAGTATGCACCATCCTCTTCCACAAGCAAAATCTTAATCTGTGGTGGGCTATCCTCAGCTCGAAAATTCACATAGTAATGAAACTTGTAAGGACATTAGGGTAGAAAACAATCTAATACAAGGCTTTGGAAACCAAAATTCTTTGTGTATCTCTTTACATACATTTGTGTTATCATTCTTTATGATGATATAGCAGACAGTAAACCACAAGAGGATAGTGCCAAGACTCATAACCTTTGCTCACATAACTAGTTGCATTGAATCAGTCCAAAATATTATCTGCATGAGTGAGAACAAATGACCTGTGAAGAATTTGGCTCACATCGGATCTGCAGGCAAATGTACGCACTACTAATTGCAGATCAAATCCTGTTCACTCTACTCACACAAGCGTTCCAATGGGAGACTGGAAGTGAACAGTTACCTGTATAACTTGGGCAAGACTTTCTGCTTTCAGACCTCATAAGTAACGAGAACACACTTAGCCCTCGCTGCTTAGAAACTGGTCGAAGTCCAGCTTTGTGCATGCTTTGCTCTCATTTTGACTGAAATAATATTTACTCTAAAATTATAAAGAACTTGTCCAATATTCAAAAAAAAAAAAAATCACAGAAGCCATAAAATCATCTCAACAGATCCCAGACTTTGGTTCAGTTAAAGACAGTTGGGTGTGAGTGAGAGGAGGGGATCATTTAGCTTCATGCCACATCTTTTAGCTTGTAGCTTTTGGGTCCAGCAGGAGCAATCTGTTCTCCATCATAAGTTAAAGTAGCCTAATGTTTGCACACAATTAAGTTTTGCTGCAAAAGAACTCCTAACTAGGCTTACGTGTAAATTAGTTCTACTCATCAACACCGTCTTCTGAAAATGTTTTCATCCTGGGGTAGGAATAAAGATTGAAAAACAAATATCATATAGCAACTTATTCAGCCTATAAACCCCAACCTTCCTGCGAGACAGAAGAACCAACCTCAGCTGCTTCTTCCTGGTTCAGAGCCAGAAGGTACAATGGTCTCCTGCCTCCCAGGTATATCTGCCAGTCACTGGCTTTTGGCTCAGATTCTCTGTTACTTCCTTCCTTGCTTTTCCTTGTTGAAGTCTGACTAAATACTGATTAATATGGTAGGTGTAAAAGTAGTTGTACAACCTTTATAATGACATTTACCTATACATACAGTACAGAGATTCAAATTCCTTCTCTGATGAACACTTTTTATTATGGATAGTAGAAAGGCTCCAAGAGCTTTACATTCCTAAAGAAATCCCACTACACTACAGTTTAAATATATCTTTTTTTTTGTTTTTTGGGGGGTTTTTTTCGGGTTTTTTTTAGAAAAAAGCAATTATCTCAGCTCCCAGAGAGTTTTGTTGTACTCAGGAACACTGAAAGTAGTTTGGGCTACCTCTTCTCTTCCATGCCCATATCTATCATCCTTCATGGGTTACCTGGTGTGAACTTCTGTCCCTACCTTTCCTGAAACATCCTTTTCCTTGGGGAAACTCCCAAGTATCTGTTTAGCTACTTTTGTAAAGGACTATTCTAGTAAGCATAAACAACGGGTTAACTTAGCACTGAAGAATGACAAGTGGTATCAAAAGACAAAGTGACAAATACCTGTGCTTCATGAGGTGGACACCAACTATAACTGTGCTTCTTGACACCTTTATAGCCGTGAAACTGTACATCTGTTTATCTGTCCCATTAGGAACTTCGTTGCTTCAAACAGAATGTTCTTCTACTGTCTAGTAAGGAGAATTCCCAGTCTGGTTCATGTTATTTCAGAGTAACATCCTACCATCATAAAAAGCTGCATAGCTTCTAACTTGCTTTCTGTACTTGCAGCAGATGAACACTAACCTTGAGCTTTTAAAGCCATTTAGAATCATAATAACCATTTGTAAGAAAGCTACAATCAGAACCCTTCCAATAATGGAGGTTTATTGGAGAGTACTGTATTGACAGTGGCCTCTGAAATTTGCTGTACTCAGGAGGAAAAAGGAATTTAAAAAAAGAATTAATCAATATTTCATGTCTTATTTTAACACCATTGGACCTTAGTCCATCTTGTCTATATACTACACCGGAAGGATAAATAGAAACAGCAGAGTTCCCATATACCTTCCCTGGGAGATGAAGCACATGACAGAATACAGATTATATATTTTAAAACACAGCACTTGCATTCCTCCAATTTTTTCCTCTCAAGATACACAGGGATACAAGGGAATATACTTAAGCAGTGGGGATTCTGGATGATTTGGTAACGCCTTAGAATTCAATCTGATAACTGTAAACATACTTTCAAAATTCTAATGAAAGCTATATTAGAAATGTGAAAACAATTTTAGCTGTCCCAAAAAAGTCGTAAATCTCTGAATACCTTTTAAAATATCATCCTATAAAACTGTAGTACAAAGTAATGTCTCTGCCCTTGCTATTATGCTAACACAGTGCCCTCAATTTCTTTCACTACAGGAGAGTTTTACATGTGTTTTGGCCAGGGCTTTTTGAGACTCATTAGAAAGAGTTCCTCTTGTTACTGTAATTGCATTCAAATTTCAAGTTTTACACACAGAAAATAAAAGAATTCTCCATTGATGTGTATTATAAGGCTATGTGACTGCACAAATCTGTGGGAAGAAGGACATTAATCCCCAAAAAGGTAAAAAAGGAGTTTGTTAAACCTCATCTGTAGAACCACTGTAGGCAAATCTATTGTGATATGTGTGTGCAGCAAATCCAAAACTGTTCCCTATGGCTCACAGTGACTTTTTCTTATACTCTAAAATTAATGGGGCACCAGTCCTAGGCAGGAAATTGTCTCAACAGCTCAGGAGAAAATAATGCACTATTTTTCAAAAAATGCATTTAAAAAGAATATGATTTTGCTTTCAAGGTATGATTTACAGCTGGATGCAGCAATAAAATGACAATGCTCACAAAAAGTTTCTTTGTTTATCTTGAAAACAAAAGCTTATTTTGCATGCTTCCTACATTATTTGGATTCTTATAGAAATGTTAGTTGTTGGGATGTAATTCATTCTGCTAAATACCATCCAGCATTTCAGAAAAGTATATAGGCTTATGCTTAACATTAAACACAGGAAAAGACCAATGGAGTCAACTACATGCTTGAAACAAAGCATATGCTTGCCTATCTTGCTACTAGTGAAGGTTTAAATGATTAAAATGTCGTTATTACATCCCAGGATATAAAAGTAATCTCCAAGATTAATAGTTATTTGGAGGTTTCAAGTCTCAAAACATAGAACTTGCATTTTAAGTAACGCTTTCCATAGATTGCAGTAGAAAGAACTGACTGTAGTTTCTCACAACACCTTAAAAAGGAGACTTGTCTCCCGTATTTTATAAGAAAATGGTAAAAAAACCTTTTAGGAAAAATGTTGAAAGCTGAAATTCATCTTCTTTGACATCTATAACCATGCTGTGATGTAGGCGGAATGAAAGAAAAAATAGTTTTGTCTCTCATCAGGTTAAAATGGAGGAACATCAAATATTTTCTTAATGATCAAGGGCAGGTGAGTTGAAATTGGGTGAAAGTTTTCTTGCTGCTTGAGTTCTGATTTTACCATACAATTCCAGGAAGTTCTTTTCTTTGTTCAGTTGTTCCAGGATATTTTATGTGCACAATCAATTCGAGCTTTACGGTTCAATGGGCTGTAATTTCCAGTGGGGACTTCAGTGGTAAAAAAAACAAAGTGTAAAAAAAGTTTGTTAAGATGGAGATGAAATGTAGACAAGCAATTTCATGTTATTCTGATTGCAGAAAAGAATTTAGAAGTGCAGAAGTTCATTTAATAGCATTAATTAAGATTAAAAACAAAGAAATTCAGAATTTCAAGAAGCTATTGAGTAACACAGCTTGCCAAAAGCATTAACTAGACTCTTTTCCTTTTTTGCTTCATTTCAAAATATTGCAGTAAAATAAAATTCTACGATGACAGACTGAAATGACAAGACTCTCCAGGCCAATTAGTTGACAATTTTCATAAACTCTGTTTATAGATTCTGATCCTCAGATGACCCTCCTACCAAACTTCCAAATCATCAGCAGCTTTTACTTACAGCAGCTTGTCAGGCCCCTCAGTTAATGAATAAGTATAAATAGGGGCATTGGTCTAAACAAAATATAAGACTTGTAATCCACACAGTGGGGGCTTCATTAATATGCATTCCTGATAACAGTATCCTTCCATACAACTGAAAATATGGCAAATGTATCTACCAGCACAATCTGGTGATCCATTACTTAATTCTGTGCTAGCCAAATTAATGCTACCATTGTACCTATGTTGACTGAGATTTCTCTTTTCTTTTTTCCTGAGGAAGCATCTCTGAATACAGCAGCTGAACAACTTTTCATTGCCAAATTGAACACCCACATTCCCTAAGTCACAGCTTTCGTCTGTGCCTTCCTCTTCATATCAAAAGTATATTTGTAAATGGCAGATTAGAATGAGCTGACAGAAGAATGCCCCAACCTCTAAGAGAACAACAAAGCTCATTTTCCTAGCCACGAGCCTTTGAGGAGCACATATACGTCTCATGCCAGAAAGTTGTTTTCTTAGGAATTAAAAATGAAGTATATTTGGGATAGGAGAAGCGTAAAGCTCTAAATTCTGATGAACATGATCACTAGCCTAGATTTTTTTTTGTTTTCTCTGAGACTTGGTTCTTTGTTACTAATAATTTCTTATATACAGAAAAAACAGAGGAGCAATGAAGATGCAAGCTGAGAGAATTAATTTAACTTGGTAAAAATGGTCACTATTTCTGCATTATAAAGATACCTGTTAGGCAGCTGTTTATCATAATTATTCATTCTTTTATACTTGTGTGTGCGCATGCATGTGCTTGCTTTGCACTCCATAATGATGCAGGTCATCTAATAATAAGCACCCATGCCCCTCTAGCAGTGAGCAGACTGTCTCACGCATTCAAAAACCCACATGGTGCTTCAGGTCATTCTGAAAAGTGAAGCGTTTATAGATGGACAGATGTTTTACTATCCATCATGTATGGTTTCATGCAAAGCTTAAACAAGTGGAATGCACGATGAACAGCACAGACCACATTCCAGATTTAGGCAACGGCTGCGTCCAGCAAGAAATACCTGGGAGTAGAGAAGTGATGCTCTCCTGCCAGCCCAAACTCTTCGTAGATCATCTATACTGTGAATCCTGAGAATAAACTGCAGTCAGATGGCATATTGCCCATCTAATCTCCAGAAACATAGGTTTTCTGCCTATATTAATACTGCACCAATGGAACACAGAGGACAAGACTCTATGTCAGTCAAATTTGCTACAAACACACAGCAAAAGCTACTCCTAGGTTACAAACTAGCCCATGAGAATCACCCCTTATAATCTGATTTACGAAGAGATTTAACTATTAATAGATCTTTTGAATGAACAAAAAGAGAACAAAGAAATTACAGCTTTGTATTTCACTGCATCTAATATTAAAAAAATACAACTATTTGACTTACAACTTTCGGCAAGACAGGTGAAACCAATATTAGAAATAAGGAAAAATATGTTACTGCAGTTACTGTGACCCATATGGCATCTCCTTGGGTATGTAATTTGTGCATATAGTTCCAATCTTTCTATTGTGTATATATTTTTTGCTTTCCTCTCTGTCTTTGCTCCATTCAATATATACATGGAAAGCAGAAACAAAGGAGGGAGAAAAAAAAAAGCTGCTTAAAGAAATGGACTTCTGCTGCCCAGGCTTCTGTAGTTTCCTCATTTCTGATTCCTTGACCTGACTTTGATGCATCTCAGCTCAGTCATGAACTGAAGCAACAAGGGAAGGAAGTTATTTCATCCAGGCAGAGAAGGCTCCTTCAGAAGCCTGTGCTGCTGAGCTCAGAGAAGAAAAGGAGAATTCCTGTTTATGAAGAGTAGTCATACAGGTCCGGCTTACTGCAAAGCACACAGAAAAAAATCCAAGACTAAGGAATTATAACTGTAAATCTTGCCTTCCAGCTGATACATATATATGTGTGTTATTTTGAGGTGATTCTCATGCAGGAAAACCTGTGCTAATCTTTTCAAGTCGAATGGCATCCCCTGTGGAGAACAAGAGCTGTAGTTTTCCTTCTGCAGCTCTCACTGATTCTTCAGATACAAATTGTGCTTTTGGTGCAAACTGTTTTCAGAGCAGTAAATACGCATCCCAAGCTTTTTTTCTTCCCCACTCTCTTCCCCAATCTTCCTTTTTCCAGAAACACATTGTCTCTTGATTTCTCTTGAATCAAGAATTCTCTGCTTTCCCTTTTTAAGTACAAACCGTGATCTGAGGCACAGCCCATGCTATTGCATGCACTAAAGTTACTAGAAAAGATGCCTCTTGTAAGAGCCCTGGTTGCAGTTGCCACCTGGGACATGAAGTCAAGCAGTTTATGTGTGATTACCAATAACTTTGACCCACTGGAGGTGTATTATGCAGAAAGATAAGTGTGTGTCTCCACACATCTCCCTTTACACTTGGATGTTGTTAATGTTTAAATCCAAAGAGGATCCACAGAAGGATTGACCATTTGAATCATGCAGTTAGGTTTGGAATGAAAGAAAACTAGTGTTCTCCCCATGCATGAAAGGGAGTAGAGAAGGATTTAGATTTTCATTCTTTGTAATCAAAAATCAAAATTCACACTCAAAAGTGTGCCAAGTGGAATTAAAAAAAAAAAAAAAAAGACAACAATGACTTTTTCCTGCATCTTCCTTTAAATCAATACTTGCAGCCTTGGGTTTGCACATTTTTCTCCAGGGAGGATGTAAACTGAACTGAGCTGTAGTTAATCCAGGATCCCCAAAGAGAATTAATTAAACAGGATTTTCTAGCCTTTACTTTTGGTATTAAAGGGCAGTTACTACATCTAGCTGCATATTTTAGTAAAATCTATTGTAGGTGAATACAGAAGAAAGTTCTTGATTACCTCTTACCTTGTTAAGACAAGATATTGAAGGGAATTCATCTAACTTTGGCTGAAGGAAGTTTGAATTTTTCATAAAAACATTTTCTGTTAGGGTTTTTTAATGTGTAACGCAAAAAAATGTGACTTAAGTCCCTAAAGGTGCACATTGTGTATTTGTAATGTTGGGCTGAGAGCAGGGGCTTTTAGAAAAGTAGGGTTTTTTATTGCTATGGTGAAAATGAAAGAATACCTGGCATGAGACTGTAACCTATCTCTGCTCATTTGAGTGGGGAGAGCACTGGACCAGCTGGTAGAAACCACGCTGACGTATGTCAGCTGATATCCTTTTAAATTTTCTACAATCAGTCATTGTGTTAATTCAATCACTACCTTTTTGATGCAAACATGAAAGGGAAAGCAGTGTTATATTTTTCTCCCTAAATTTCAGATTTATCTGAGAACTTTTCTGTTCATTGGAATGGATGCTCATACAGAAAAAGCTTATGGAGGGACAGCCATAATATTAATGGAATGTTTAATTTCTGAAAGGAAAATATTCACTGAAAAAAGAGAACCCAAACAACAAAGATAAGGCCTTCATTGGTGCATATTCCTTGACTAATAACTTGTCTTTCCTCAATTGTGGTGTTCGTAAAAGCATCTCCAGGTCTTCTAAACTTAATTCCTAACTTGTTGCTAAATTACTCACTCATTATTTACATTACAGTAGTACTGTGAAATCTTCACTGTTCAAAATATACACCCACATGTGACAGTCCTTGACCCAAAGAGCTTAACTGTCTAATAATCAAGAGGAACAGATCCTTTGGAGGATGTACTTACCCCTAGTTCTCACGGGGAACTGTTGCATACTGAGATTTCCTCCCTCACATTTAAGGCGTGTATCTAAGTAGTAATTAAACAAACATGCAAAATCCTCTCCACCAAATCTAGTGGGTAGAATGAAATAAAATAAATGCAACATCTCTAGTACTGTTCCACAGAAACTTCCTACAATATTGCATCATGTTATAAAACTACGTTCTCTGAAATTGAAACCAGAGCCTCTGTGATCTTCTCTCCACTGTGTATTTGCACAAACCAAAAGTTCATTTTCGATTATGGAAGATCAATATTTTTAGCAAAAAAATGAAATCTTAAATCCAGATAAATTATTCTGATATGGAAAAGGGATGTAAAAATAGAACTTACGTGGGTCTGAATTTTAATTCAAATGCAAGAGGCCATAATGTAACCCGTCAGTCAGGCTTTGAAGATGAACTGCTAATTAACACAGATGTTGCCTTCCCTTTTACTACTGTATCTTTCTCCACATTAACTTTTCCTTAAACTAAAAGAGGAACAAAATAGTTCTCTTTCCTTTTCTCTTTTTGACATGCAGTTTAATGAAACACATGCCCATAGGTGTGATATTGCTGTTCAGTATCAGTATTAGGGTCTTGCTCTATTCCAGCCAAATGTCTCCTGTCTTTCACCTGGAACTATGGATCAGAGTAGATTCCCTTCTATCCCACTGCACAGTTCCTTCAACACTGGACAATTTCAGACTGTTTTCTTCACATATTCGTTGAGCAGTCTGCAGGAGGGTAATTGTACAAATGGAAGCTGGGAGAAAAAATCTCCATACTTATTAGAATGGCAGTGAAATGCTCTAAAAGAGGATTTTTATGGCTTCCCTGCTATTAACTGAGGTAGCAAATTAGTTAATTTTCCAAGTCTTTCACAATCCAGCTTTTTGAGAGCAGTAAACTCGAGAATTATCAGACTAATCTTCTAGCCAACCCACTGTCAGTGTAAGCTAATGCCTAGTTATCAAGTACGGTGAAAAATTCAGTTAGCTTCAGGGATTTGATATTTCCAGTAAACCAAAGTTATTAGAACACGTTCCTGAAACTGGACAGTGCTCATTTGCTTTATAAATAAGTGATCCGATTTCTCCTCCACATATTGTATTGCTCTTAGTGACATAATCTTTTCAGTGATTCCCAGGATCACCTAGTTAAGACTGGGATACGTTGCCAATGAAGCTCTGGAGGCAGGTAGATCTTTGGAAGGCAACACACCTGACAGTGTCCGTCAGGGAAGGCTGTTGCTGCTCCCTAAGAGTCAAAGTTGAGGATATCACAGTCAACTGAATTCCAGTCTATAAGATTTGCATAACAAACATTAAACCAAACTAATTCATTGCAACTAGAAACCACAGCTGCCTTGTTACAATGCAGATGCCTCAAGACTACATCTTTTTGGCAGCAAATTTTGAAAATCATAACTGCCCAAAATCTGATGTATAGTTATGATCACAGAGAACTCCAGTAACTCTAGTGTTACTCAGGTAACACCTGTAGCTACATTGCTGGAAGGAAGATCGGATGAAAAAATTAGGTGTTCAATCACACACAATATCAGAAATAATGTCACAATTAGCCTTACAAAACATTGTTCTTTATGAGGCTTTTTCTTTGCCTCTTCACGCTGTTTGCCTGATAAGCCCTTGCCAACAAAGACATTATACTAATTACAATTAGTTATACAAAGTCTGGGACAACTGAAATGATTTATTGATTTTTTTTCCCTCACAAAATAAACCTTACTTTCAATTTCAAACATACAGTAAGAAAAATAAAGCGGAACCCACAGATGGCATGTTTACTCCAGACATGTACGAACATGAATATACTTATCGTGACAATCAATCCATTTAAACTTTAATCTTGCAGTAATTGTTTAGAAAAATTGGTACAGAGTAGGTTTTATGCAATTAAATTGCTTTTCTCCTGAACAGAGAAGTTTAACGTACAAAGCCAACAGCTAAGTTGTTCTTGAAAAAACTCGGAACTAAGAAAATCTTCTGATAATAATTTTAAAAAGTGTCTAGGCCAACAAATAGAAATATGCACGTTTGTCATGCAATATTAATGTAGCACTGACTATGTTTGCCTTTGATATAATCTATTATCTATGTGTAATCTGAAGAGATGAAAGAATATGAAGCTGTGTTATATATCTTTCTGTGTCAAATATCAACCCATGGTAACTACCATTTTATATCTAGGCATGGAAACAATGAAAGAATCTTTTTGCCTCACTTTCTTGGAAACTTATGCTAACCATTTCTAGACACCTTCCTTTGTGCTCCATCCTGCAGCTTTATGAATGCTCCTCAAATCATACTGATAATTTGCTCATCCTGTGAATATTCCATGCTCAAACGCATCTCCATGAAGAATCATAGAATCACCAGGTTGGAAAAAGACCCACCGGATCATTGAGTCCAACCATTCCCATCAATCACTAAACCATGCCCCTCAGCACCTCATCCACCCATCCCTTAAACCCCTCCAGGGAAGGTGACTCAACCACCTCCCTGGGCAGCCTCTGCCAGTGCCCAGTGACCCTTTCTGTGAAAAATTTTTTCCTAATATTCAGCCTAAACCTCATGGACTGATAGTCTGAGCAGAATACAGTGCTCGATCCTTGTGGGGACCTTCCTTACAAGTCTGTATCTTAAATTCCTTTGAAGTTCCAAGAAAATACCTAGACTTACTGAAAAATGAATGGCTAATCCAGTTTGATGTTCTCCCAGTCCTTTTTTATATGCCCCAGCTCCAGAGCTCTAACTCACTCAAGCACTTAGATATAAACTCCCCATAAAACACACAATGAATATATACAAGTGAATAGGCTTAGATGCAACAGCCACACTGACAAACCAGCAGGTTTACTCCCTGATCTCTACAGTGCCTTTTGCCACTACACTAGCCATTCTGTCTTCAGTCTTGACAAGAGAAGGCATAGCACTTAGGCAAAATACGTTTCTTCTCATTTTCCTGGTCTGCAAGTCAGCATTATCTGATTAGGTCCACTTCCTGCGGCTTGTTCAGTCTCGCTTATCAAACACACTGGAAAATATTTCCAATAATAAGCCACCAGAAATCTGCCTTCATATCTGGTGTCAGGCTACATATAACAGAAATCTTTTCATTTTAGTTTTAAAGTATTGCTTCATTCAACAAGCCGACTGCTGGCTGACACACAATCTAACCTAAAGGCTATGGATCAGCAGGTAAATGCAGAAATTCTATTAGTTTTCAGACCTGAGGTTTACGCCTTTCATTTCAAATGAAATCAAAATCCTACACATGAATAGGTAAAGCACAGAGTGAAGATCCTTTCTTAAAACCATCCATTACCTATTACACAAGTGCGAGAAAGAAAGTAGCTTCTGCATCTTGTAGATACTGTATTTCTTGTGCTCAATGACTCTGGCAAGGACAGTAAATAGCAGGTATAAAAGCAATCCATTTTAAGGAAAAATTAAAGCCATGATGAAGATTATATTAGGCAATATGAAGTCCTAAGAAGGTACAAAGACAGGAATATTCAGATATACTTGGTATTAACAAAACCTCTCCAAGTGTTTATAAATTGGACTTCCTTACCTAAATCCAAATTTAAAAGTCATAGTCAAACTTGCTTATGCTTTAGATGTTTTAGAAATGAGCATCTTCATTTAGCACCAGAGGAAGGAAATAGTGTGAAAGCGCATCTTCCAACCTATCCAGAATGTTTTTGAAAATATTTCTTTTTCCAAACTGAGAAAAAAACATCAATGAAGAGAGATTTCGTTTCTTTGTTCCTTCTATGAGTGCACATATTTTTCATATGTAATTAGATTTCCTATCCAGCTTTATATATAAATAGAAGATATTTATGAATGATCGACACCTGGCTTCGTTATATTATTTGCTCTGAATAGATATTTTCAGTGGACGTTCTCAGACCACGTGTGTCAGCACTTTCACGCAGCGTAGAGACTGTATCTCCAAATTAATAGCAGTCAGTATAACCCATTTCTGGTGTGGCCAGGCAGAACTTCACTGAAGCCACTGGAACCACTCCTGCCAGAGCTGAATATCTCTGCCAGACTGATATAACTGCTGCTACACAGGCAGAAGCAGCTTTTGAAGATAAAGCTTTCTAATATGGAGCCTACACTAAACTGTAGAAAGAACACATCTAGATTCCAGCTTTGTGGCTTAGGGATTTCTTTATTATGTATAATTCTTATGTATATGAATTATGTATTATTTCTTATGCATAATTGCGCCATGCACTGTTTTCCTTCAAAACAGTGGATGATGATTGTCTTAGAGCTAGAAAATCAATTGTGATTACCTAATCACAATTATGATCTCACTAATAGTGTTTTTTCTACTGCATGTCTCATTCCACACATTCACTTAAGGAAATTGTTCCATGGTTTTGCTGTTTCTTCAGGAAAAACATACAGAAGAAAAATCATGATTTTTTTCTTCTTTGAAAAATTAGCTGTAATATTTGTCTTTGGCATTAAAGGGTAAAGAAGCTACTCAGCTTGTTGGGCTCCCTCTTTCTCATTATACACGCCTACTCACATCTTTCATTTGTATTTTGTGTTTATTCATACTTTATTTTCCTCTGGCAATAGGTTTGATAGCCTCTTGTTTCATTTTGTGCTGATGCTATCTTATAGCTTGATGATTACATTGAGTTGCTATTCTTTATCATAACTCTTAGCTATTACAATATTCAGTCCTCATATATGGATTTCCCATACATTTTCTCCAAGAGGGGTGGAATGGTAGCTGCTACAGAGACCTGAGAAGAAACAGAAGTCTACATGGTGTGAGATTTTATCTTATGTGTTCAGTCACATCAAGAAATGTGAATCAACTGTCTTAGAGTAAAAGCCAACAGAAATTTCAAAATGCAGTGTCTGGGTCCAGCTCTCGGTTAAGCCCAACAAGCCAATTAAATCACAGCTTACAGAGGAATAAAAAATAGCTATATTCTTTCTATTTTATCTCTGAGAAGATGGTAATAGAAGGTTTACCTTGCCCTTCAGACAGGTATATAACAGCACCGCATAAGAACTTTTGACAAGGAAACAGTAATCTATCCTAATTTAGGCTGACCTAGATGGTGCTTCAAAATTAACATGCTTTTGGGATATACTAAAATAAGGGCTGCAGAAAGTTATTGTTCCCGAGCTGGCACCATTGCTTATGAAGTACTTTTCATCCCAAAAGGTTCTGGGTAGACAACATACACACCAACAAACGCAGCCACTTGTAAGGAAACACAAAAGGTGTTTTACAGCATGGAAATGATAAAGGACAATTCGGAATGAGGATGAAGAACCATGTATTAGGCAAAGTCCCCAACAGCACAGGAGATACTCATTGCAGACACTCATATGGAGCAGTTTCCTAGTGCATTCTTGCATTACCTTGGAAATCGCTCATCTGAGTATTGACTGGATCTGACTGCGTTTAACTTGTCTGATCTGATGAGATATGGTTATATGGCTGCAAGTTTGTGATAAGAAGCCAGTGTTAGAACTGCAGATCTCAGAAAAGCAAACCAAGAAAACCCACGACCCTAAACCTTTCATATGGAAATTATTTGATATAAACAGGTAATTTCTTCTTGAACTGCTCATATAATAGTCTGTATCCATCTATCATTATAAAAACTACGTGTATACATGTAGTTCATTACCATATGAAACAATACAGACATCTTACATCTCCTCATAGGTTTACTAGCATTGCTTAGGGCTTTGCTGTTTTAGAGCAACGTCATTATCCTTTATCTTTATGTTGTGCAGTATTGTCCTCCATTGCGCAGTATATATTATTACACACTTTGTCATGCGCTACCTCTGCAGATGTATATAATATGCACAGATTAAGCTAACCGATTTACTGATATGATAGACAGACATTGCACTTAGATCTATCACAAGTGTTCCTTATGCCTACAAGACAGCGCAGCTGAATTATCTTTTATATACTAGAAGATCACTCTTTGTAAATATTGAATTATTCTAGTGGTGATATTATGACTTGGTTTTCCTTCAGTTTGTTCCTAAGAGGATGTAAGAAATAAAAATTTACTGGTAGGGGGAAGGAATATAAATTTAACTATTTTATGAAGACCATTCCTTAAAATGACTCAGACAACAAATCTCAGCAATTGTTGAAGAGAAAAAGCTTTTGTAAGTACCTGAGAACAACAATACAGGTGGAGGAAGAGGAGAGAACATGTTCAGTTGAGATTATTCAAGTTTGCCACTTACTTGTACAAGTATAACCAGAGAGCAGCTCTTCAAATAAGGAACCACAAACCATCACTTTTTCTCTGTGCCCCTGAGTGATGCTTTGCTCTTGTTTTACCTTTGTATTTTATTTCGTTTCTTTAAGTGCATGCAAAAGATTAGTTTGAAATGATGCTTGTCTTCACACACTGTGGAATGATTTCTCCATTTCTAACTTGCAAACCATAGTGTAGACTAGACAGCATCCATAACATTTAAATAGAGTTTATAGAAGCTGTAAGAAGCAGCTGGAGTGGAAGTGTTTTGTACAGAGCAGTGTTTGAAAAGATGGTAGATATTATCTCACTCCATTCTCAAATACTACAGTAAATGAACACATAAGACAAACCTCATTTCTCCCAGGAAGGGGCTTTTTAACTTACTTTCCTAGAGATTTCTGGAGTTTCCCTTTAAGAAGAGAGCCTGGGATGAAGGCATAAGAAATACAATATTATACCCTCTTGATAACTTATCTCACTAGTGCATAAATTGCATGAAATGCAATTCTGTATTGCATGAACGCATGAAAATTAACCATGGGAAAAATGCATTTTGCACTGCAATCCAGAACTGATATACACATTCTATCTAAGCAATTTAATACCACCCATAAACAAGACCTCATAGTGTTACGCAAGATATGTGAGGGCAAACATTATCAACAAGCAGAAAAGCTAAGGCTTGGGTGGACAAAGCTGCTTGGTCTATAAAGCGAGTTCAGTTAAACCTATGCTGAGCTTATGTGCCTTCCTCACTTATGCCCAGCAGCCTGTCAGACACTGCCTGACTCCAGCTGTGTGGCAGACGATGTTACTGCTCCAACCGCTTATCGCCACCAAACAAGTGGAGGTTACTGATCCCACACAGTTCTGGTGGCACACGATGCAGGTCTCTAACGTGCTTCAAGTAAAATAACCAGACTAGATCGACTCGTGCACAGTGGAAGCACCGCAGCAGGCAGCTGACTTTGCACGAGGCAGTTAGAAAGTGGCTGTGTCTTAAAGCAATCCAGCTGGGAATATGTAGCTCCACCCTCTGGGAATGTGCATTCATAAGCCAGCTTTCTAGAATGTTCTATTAATAAGAAATTTGGAAAATTGTTGTATCCAAGAAGAGCAAAATACGTGATATTTTGATTACAGGCAAATAAATGGCTTCAAAAAGACTTTGTGCGTATAAAGGCAGTTAATGGAACCACATCTTTTTCAAGCCTGGATTGGAGTGTGACTAGTATTCATGTACAATGATAATCACTCTAATGGTAATTGCTTTACCACTCCAGAAGTCCACTGCAGGAGCCTGAGCAGCAGAAACAGCTATGATTAAATATCATTCAATTCACCTCTTTGTATCTTTTACTTGTCACCATGTTGTTGTTTATCTGAACAATGTTTATAAATCCTCATAATTAAAATATACAATGCAACAGAATATTGCCAGTTTGAGACAAGACCAACAGTAAAGCATTCCTGCCTGAGAAAATAGTGGTGAGAGCTCTTCAGTACTTTGCCCTAGGTGCTTAACTTTGTTAAAAAATAATCAAGAGGAGAGGTAGAACACATTTCTCAGAGTCTTAAGGTGGATGCTTGCATTACTATGGATTTTTGTTTGATAGCAGCAGACAGAATATCCGTTCAATGCAGCTTCTGGAAAATGACCTATCCTTTTCTTTCCTCCTATTTGTCAAAAAAATGTATTTTCAATTAAAACGCCTTTTTTTCCAAAATGCCATAAAAATGAAAGTGAAAAATTATTTATGTTCTTTGTTATCTCTTTTGGATCTCACATTACACTGCACTGTGCTTGTATCTGGATGACCTTGTGGACAGAGACCTCAGCTACCCCAGTACTAAGAATTAGCATTTGCTCAAGGTTGGACTGGATTGCTAAGTTGCCTTCACAGTTTTGAGTGCTCCAAATTAAATAACAATCTTTTGGTTCTGTCTAAAGTACTTTCTGAAACAAAAACCAAATTGAACTATTAGCACACCTGTAAACTAAGGAGGCGTTCTGACTCTTTAACTGAAGAACACAGAAGCTACCTGAGATGTCCAGGCTGCTTACTGTAGTTCCTGTTGAATCTCCCAGCAATACTCTCACTGTCTTCAGAGCCCAGAGCAGGCAGCGAATTGACAAGAGATAAATCTAATTCTCAATCCAAAGCATTAACAATGTATGGTAGAGGGCAGGACAACAGGAACCCAATGCACTTGGCAAACACAGTTGCACAGAGCATCAGCTAGCACGTCTAACACCCACAAGGGGTGTGCAGGCATTTGCAACAAGACTACCTGTGTACAATTTGTCCTGGCAGTTTGGAAAAGTCTCCCTTAGAGGTGGGCAACATGCCAGTAATCATGCGATAGTGATGGAAAAGCAATTGGAGACCCATTTAGAAAGCAAGAGTCCCTGTCTGCTTCTGCCCCTGAGTCTCAAGCAGACCTGATAAAAAACCTGACGATTCCCTATTAGGAAGAATGTATTCCACAGATTATAAAAATAAAATAAATATAAAATAAAATATTCCACAAATTATCACATAACATAATGGGATGTATGTGTAGACTTGCAAGCAAAGAAAAACCTTCATCCTGGCTTGAATGCATGGAGAACTTTACAAAGTACAGAATTTCCAACCAGATTAAACCCCAGTAAATCCTCTTCCATTGTGGCTCACTGTGCAGACTGTCCTTTCACTGAACACAGTTTTGAAATATGGGGAAGCTGATTTCCCGGAGTGCCATCCTTCATTGGCTGAAAATCTCACCGAGCTTTGTTTTCTCAGCCAGCCCTGCACATTCCTCACTCTAAATAGAGTGCAACTGTACTACAAAATACACATCAAAGCAACTGCCATGCCACAGAATCCAGGCTCCTACAAGAAGGAAATAGAAGGGAGACAGATATTGTTAAATGGGGCAGAATTCCTGTCAATAAATGACCTCATATTCCTGGTGGCTTCGATTTCTTGTTTTCCATCCTTTCCAAAATGTCCTGCTCAGTAAAGTTTGAATACATCTTCAAAAATCTAAATGAGCTCTTCTGGAAAGGGCAAGCAATGAACTTTGAAGCCAAAGGAAAATAAGCATTTTTCATTACGGATTTTCTATATAATTCAGAAAGAGTATCTTAATTTGAACCTATATGGCATCCACAAATGCGCTTTGAACCTCACTTGAAATAAGCAAAATCTCACTAAAAGAAAAAGGTTACCCATACCTTTTTACGAATTCAAAAGAAGACAGGAACTACTTAGAAGAATAACAGTGCAATTGTAAATATTGCTAATATTTCTTTAGTATGAACCAGAAATTATTTTATAGGTTTCCTGTGAGGAGCTGTGAAACCCATTTTCTTTTCTTGCAAAGAGAAGTAAAATCTTCTGAAAGTCTAAAACTATTACACTCTGAAATAAGTATTAGGCACAGAGATAAACTCTCCTAAGAAAACAGTAAGGAAAAAATCCAGTAATATCTTTCTAATCATGAAACTGTACACTATGACCCTACTGATTCCTTCTACAATGCAAATAATTATTACAGATTAAAAGGATGAAAACTGTTAATTAATTAATAATATGTTAAGGCAGAGGAATAAAATCCTTAAAATCCTAGATGTATTCCCATGTGTTTTGCTCAGCCGTTTTACACCTGCGAAGGCACCTGCCAAGAAAAGGTGAGTTGAACTAATCCGTACTTAAACCCCGGCATCTCCATTGAAACATGTCATCTCTCCACTGCGGAGTTATTGCTCTCTGCCTATGACACTAAGTCTCAGAAACAGGCTGGACTTGATCCTGAATGGAGGTGTGACTGATGGGTCTTTTAAAAGCCAAAGAAATCTATACACTAGGTGTCTCAGGAGACTAATAGTCCAACTTGCTTTGGAGTATTTTCCTCTTCTGTCTGGCTTTCTGAGCACTTCTTTTTGCAACGCAGTAACTACAGAGTGGACAAAGGAACCATCAATAAAACCTCTGTGTCAAATCATTAATTTGGTGGGACAAAACTCAAAGGAAAGCCAAGTGTATTTGCTTATAGTAGTTTACCTAAAAAACAGACCTTAAACATTCACTACTAGTTGTGGATTCGTCTTCCCTAACTGTGAAACCACAGCTTCTCTGGTTGCTCTCACGGGTTTTTCCCACACAAAGCCATCGCTTCATAAATTGGGAATCCTAAAATCTCACAGCGAATGCCTGGCAGCAAACAAACAAATGAAACAACATATCACAGAATAAAAGCAACATAAAAAAACCCCTCATGTATAAAAATTAGTTGTCAGATAGCTGACAACTCCATTCTGTCTTCCTGTAGCTTGTAATACCCAGGAAACAACCCCTTCACATTTATCACTATTTACCACACTCTCAGGTCTCAGAGCTTGGACCGGCTACAATTGCCACCCACTCCATATTCATGGAATTCATCTCCTTCTCATGCCATCTGTTCTTTGTCCCAGCCTAATCATGATGTATAGGGCAACATGATTGCTACCTGCTCTGAACGCCGCTCCTAGTATCTCACCACAGCTTTCAGCAGAATCGCAACTGCGAGGCTGTGTGAATCATCTCGGAATCTCTGGTGTAAAACCACTGGAGCAGAAAGGCAAGTTTTAGGACTACTACTACTTCTTACGCTGTTATCGCTTCTCGTTCAGGGTTGGGAGATTCTCTCTGATTTCTTACCACTGCTATCCTTCAAAGCTACATTTGGTGCAAATAAATCTGGCTGATAATGGCCTCTGGTGGATAACACAGGATCATGTTTTCAAACTGGACTTCGAAAGAACTCTAAGATTTACCTCTGAAAATTAGGCTTTGATTGGTCTATTTGGGAGTAAGGCTGGTTATCAGTGATAACACATGCATTTAGACTCTTAAGGAAACCTGACAGGTGCCAGACATAAGAAATTATCATTTTCCTCTGTGAGTCTAGCTCCATTACACACATGTTCAGATCACATTTTTGTTAGCCAAAGCCCTGTTTAAAAAATCATTTTAAAGTTTTTAAGAAGCCTCTAGTCATTTATTCAGAATTTCTCCTTTTCATTTCAGTCAGATATTAATAGAACAGCAAAGAAAAATGTTCCTGTGGTTTAAGGAACACATTTTTCTCTATATATGGCTCTGCTTACATGAAGGGGGAAAGGCTCTGATAATCTAGAGTACAAGAAAGAACGATGACAAGGGAAAACTTATCTTTTAAAATGCTTTCCTGTTTTACTGCAGGTGAGACAGGCAGTTAATATGCTAGAGGCTGTTTTCTGTGTAGCCTGGAACACTAAAGAGAAGCAGAATATCATGTATACAGCCTACATCGTAACAGAGCAGCTCAGACACTACAGGAAAATCTGTGACAATTTGAGACAGACAAATAGGAATAAAAGTTTAACCAGTTTTGAAGTAAAAAGTTAAATACCACAGAGAGTGTTTCTTACGATCTGCTCAATATTAAGAACACCAAATAATTTTAAAAATACTGTGAGGGTAATATATGCAGCAAACCACACAAGGATTTACCCTTGCAAACAAAGTTCGGGAGCATTTTTGCTCACAGAAAAAACATCTTAGTTTGAATTTGTATGATAAGTAAATATTCCCACTTCTCTGCTGGTTTGGAAGAGAGGTTAATAGAGGTGAAACATTCAACTAACATCTCTAACATACACGTTTTTCTGTGCAAGAAATCATTTATTCCCTGCTTCATGATTTTATCAGCCTGGATGTAGGATCTGCAAAATGGAGAAAGGTTTACAAATTGTAAGAAATGACTTTTAAAGCAAAATAGAATTATATATTTATACTTCTGGTCAGAAAGTAAGCTAGGGCAGTCATTCCATTGAATAAACAAAGACCAAATCATCACCTCTCTCTTTGCTGTGGTCAAAGTTGGGATTTGCAGATCTCATCCACTGAGATTTGGATCTTCAGACCTATCTGGGCTGGTAAGATTCAATCCAAGCAGTAGTAACGTTTAAGTGGATTCTATTTCTGTTCTGCTTGAATTAACTGTCTGGAAGACTCATTACTTACATAGTTCAAGGCTCTGAACAAATCTGAATTAACTTCAGCAGTTCATTTTCATAGTACAGAGTTACTTTGTACACCACTGCAATCTGAATTCTATCAGTGACTTCACCTGGTTTGATATGCACAGGACAAAAAATCCCCCTGAGGTACCCGAGTATGTTAGAACCTGATTTCCTTAATTCACATTACAATCAAATGTAGGGAGTATTGTAGTTTAAAAAAATCTTTGATGTTAATAGCACAAGTGATAAAATATGGGTCTAATCAAAATGACTCAGTATTGAACATTAAACCCTGCAGTACTCAATTACTCATTGCTGTTTCTGGTGAGAAATGTGATATTCAAGGGTATAACCTAACCTGCAGCCATAAATAACACATACATTAAAAAGAACAGGTTGACGGCAGGGCTACTAAATGCTGTTCTTTTACTGCATAATCTTATCTTTGAATCCATCAGTAGAAATAGTAGTATGGTAGTTACATGGTACAGTTTTATTTAACAGTAATCAGGTCCACAGACTCAGAAAAATCATAAAGTGGTTGTACTTGTCAGAAAGTAACATTAGTAAGCTTGGGCTTGGTGTGGGGTGATCTTCCTTTAAAAAAGGGACTCACTTTGCTTTTGAACTCGTCGTTTTGCTTTGTCCAGGAGTCTGGTCTTGATTTACCTTGAAAAACCTTACGAGGGACAAAGAGAGACCTTTTTGGGATGTCTTGTCAAATGGAAAGGCTTTATCTTGCTGTCCACCCAGTTTGCTAAATGAGCAACCTGTCAGGTTTGTATTAATTTGCTCAGGCCAAAGCTCAAATTCATTTTGAAGCTCGAATTTCAGCATTTTTCTTCTCAAATCTATTGAGCTTGTTGTGTACAAACACAAAGCTGTCTTTCACAGAGAGGGAAAACAACTAAAATACAAAGAAGAAGGAAAAAAACCCGTCATATGCTTTGGGTTGTTGTTATTTTTTTTCTCCCATTCAGTTCAAACAAGTGTCTGTTTTGTGCTGCAGAGATTGGGACAACACCTCATCCATTTCAAAAGAGAAAATGCTTTATGAACTCATGGAAAATGGTTATTTCATACAGCAACTTGCAGATATGATCCTCTGACAAGCAGCGCTCATTAAAAGAGCATCAGCTGGCTCAAGCAGTAGTCTTGGTTGTTATTGAAGTAAGTCAGACCCTTGGGGATTTTAACACCATTTGTTCAACAAACAGTCACATTCTGCCCAGCTGTAAAAAAAAAAAATTCCAATTTAAAAATAAATCTTTTGTAATGGGCTCAAGGAAATGTATGGTATGGGAAGACTGAGAAGTTATCTATTATACAGGCATTCTGCTCACATCCAGGATGATTCTGCCTTGATAAACGAACAGTGACACTATTGGCAAACCTGGGATTTGAAGTAATGGTTCATTAATGCAACTGCACACTAAGTAATGTACTTGGGTGTCAGCATTCTGCTGGGTTTTCTTCCTCATTGTAATGCTCTTTTTCCTCCTGGATATGCTTAAAAAATATCCGTGCACTCCTGTCAATATATTAGTTTGAGAAATGTCACCACGGGCCTGGAACTGTTGTGTGTGTATGTAACTGCGCGTTGACACATGCATCGGCTTGATGCATTCTGGTGATGCGAGTTCAGTCTCCTGTAGAGATCCAAATTATGATACGATTGCACTGAGCGCACAGACTTCTCTCATGCTGGGATGGAGATGGTGTGAGAAACTAAATTCACAAAACAGAACAACGTGCTCATACTGCATGGTTTGCATAGCGCTTCCAGCTGCACACACAGTGCACATCTTGCTTTTCTTTAGAGGATTGTGGAGATTAGATGTGGCTGAGCTGGCAATGTAACATGATCCTTCTCCTTCCGATTGGTACTTCGACCATTCCTGCCATCCCTTTTCTTTATTCTTCCTTACGTTCAACGTCACGTTCAACAGTTCCCACATCTACCTGTCAGAGACCAAATGTCTAATACAATGGTTTGCACAGGCCATGGCTCTGTTCCAACAAGGTGAGTGCTCAAAAGCCCTAGCGAGAATATTTGAATGTGTCATTTAGGATTTAGGATCTGTTTGAAAAGACAATTGGAACCAGCATTGGTGGTAGGGCAAGGTTTTAAAGTTCATGTAGATTAGGGAGAATAGGAATGGTTGGACTCGATGATCCGGTGGGTCTCTTCCAACCTGGTTATTCTATGATTCTAGGGCAGGATTCAATATCACAGGGAATGACATCCAAAAGGGACAGACTTAGTAATTCCTTTCATCTGTCACCTATAGATGACAGAAAATTGATTAAGCCATCTTTGTGTGATCAGAGGGGAAAACCACATTTTCAGCACAATTACGCAGCATCATCTTTAACTACTATCATATTTGTCAGCAAGAACTGTTAGTCTTTGGATCGCTTATATAAATTTATCGTGTGAAGAACTCAAAAAAGGTGTGTGTAATTGTTTCAAACATGTTTCATTAGATTTTAATTTGTAGACCGGTGTGACTGGTGCAGAACAAAGTGACCTCATGCTTCCTGCCCCAGGAAATTCTTGGAAATTAGTTATTTCAACTCAGTGGGATTCACATTGCAATGTATTTTAAATTACAAGTACTGAGTATTTTGCTTGCTGTTGTCCATCTGCGTTGTAATCTTTGATTTACTTCTATACGCAAAATGTATCGACTTCTTCTTATCTGCATAGCTTAGTGCATCTTACACAGAAAAATCAGACAGGAAATCTCAAAGGCAATTATGTTGGAATTAAGCAGCTGCACGGAATCATCAAATGCATTCTGGCCAGACCCAGCGGGAGTGTTTTAAATACTTTGAGTTACTGTGAAAACTCACCTCACACCGACTTTTTGAAGGAAGATACGAGGCTGTGGTCAGGGTTATTTTAAATTTTACAGAATTGTTCAGCTTCCCCCAGTCTTATGAAGACATTACTACCAGTTAGCAGAGCTCTCCTTTGCTAGTGGCTACTGATCGTAATCCCTTTCCCCTGCCCCCACAGGTAGAGAATGTGAACAAATATCCACTGCAGTTAATGGGATCATCTTAAATCCTTCAGAGGCAACTATTCTCCTCCATTAATGCACCGGGGACCAGTTGTAACAGAGGCCAGAGAGTGGTTCAATTCCTGACCTGTCTCAATTGCCACAATATTTCTTAAGGCGCCATTTACCAATGCGTCTTTGCACACCAATGAGGCTGAATGCTCTGAACCAACAAAGATTACCTACTGTTCAAACTGTAAAGCACATCAAAGAGCATGCCCAGCTAATTCCAACGCTGGGCTAAGATCATGCTGTATATTTGACAGTAAGCACAGTCTTTCCAGCTTGCCCAGGGGAACCTCCGCTCTTATCATTTCGGCTTTTGATGTGCAGCACCGACGGAGCAAAAATACTTAGCAAGTTGCAAATATTAAGAGTGCACTTGAAAACTTCTTGTTCGAAACCCAGATATCTGATATTGAACATGCCCGTTGGCACATTCCAAGCAAGAGCGAATTTAAAAACTAAATCTAACATACTATTATTGATCTGGTTTTGTCCGCTGTGCAAGGGGGAGCCTTTCTCCCTGAGGTACCAATGCAGTTCACAACGGCTGAAGGCCGCTGAACTACAGAACAAGCTGATTGATTTCCCATTTGTGTCCAACAGTACTTGAGTGGCATTAAATATTATTTAATGGCACTGGTTACATTCTAACGAAATTATCAGAAAAAAAATCAACCAAAAATAACAACCACCTCTCCCCTGACTGGTAGCGTTGCTCTGTCTCTGAAGGGAGCTCATTGTCTGGTTGCATTGCAGGGTCATGTCTTGATTGAGCAGATTGTCAAGAGTATTGATAGCATCTTTTCAGTATTCTGGGGAGCAGCCATCAATAAAACCCTAACAGAGTACAATGACTTCTACCCTCTTTTATTAATCATGAAAATATATTTACAGTTGGAGCAAAAGTGCATTGTACAGAAACATCAGTCCTCTCTGCTAACATCCCCATTGCAGTACCCTTTCATTTTATAGGAATTGAAGTCTAAAATGGAAGGCAGCTCACACGAATCTTCCTGTTGCAAACAATTATTGTTACCAGAAATCTTCAAGGAAAATCAAAACAAAGCTCAGAGGCAAATCAAAATGACAAGTTCAAAACAAAAGTGCATTAAAGCTTAAAGAAAAAAAAAAAGCTCCATTTCCTTTACCAACTCCAACTTAATAAAGACGATTCTGACAAACACAGTCCTGTTATATAAACAGCTGCCTGAGTCCATATTCCTCATTGTTTTATATAAAATGTTGTCAAGAAACTACCTTTTCAATAGTACTAAACGGGAAACATCTCAAGTGTATTTACTTTAAAAATCAAATTCAGGTGAGCAGGACAGTAGTTTAATTTCTTTTTGATGGTAAAATTTCTCTCTCATTTCTCGGCTGCAGCTGTCGGTTTCCTTGCAGATTGTTTGACTTGTCCAGAGGACGCAGAATGTGGACAGAATCTCAAATTATCAGGGAGAGCAGAGGGCAGAAGTTTTCTCCTGCAGATCAGCACTATGGGTTTTGGGCCAGACAGGCAGGTTTGCCAGTCCATGAAAACCATGCAAATAAAATTGTCCCCCCTCACTATACAGAGAAAATCTCTCTGGAAAGAATTCACTGCAACAACTCACTGCCTGATCTCCCAGTTACTTGTTTTACCAATCCCAAGAGGTGTAAATCATCTCCTGGGAAATGCCAAACTGCTCACATCCCACTAGGGTACGCAGCTCCTCATGGGAGATATTCAGCATCTCACGTGATTTAGCCCTTAAGAGAGAGGCATAAAAAGAAAAGGAATAAAACTAAAATAGAATACTTGCATGGTTCATGTGCCTGAAACAAGGAATCCTGAACTGCAGAGGGTGAGCAGCTAGTGCAGTGGAACCTCTGCCTTGAAAGGGAAAAAATGTTCTATTTCCTATGTCAATCCCATGGCAAATATTTGCAAGGACTATGCAAGCAGAGTTAATTGGCTACTCTTTCTGTAAGCAGAAGCCATAGAGATGTTTATCTTCAAATCTGATTTCGTACCTTAGCTGTCACTGAAGAAATTAAACATTCAGCAAGTCACTCTCTCTGTCAAATGGGGAGACAGTTGGCAAATGTAGACCATAAAGGTAGAGATTAATTACTGGCTGTATGAGTTGTTGCTGTTTTCCTCTGTCAATTACGTCACGGTTAATCATGGACTGAACTCCTGAGAGTTTTGTATCATTCCTCCCTGCACTTTTCAAAAATAAAAAGTAAGCAGTTGTAACCAAAGGTGATTCTAATCTTGTTCTATCAGGAAGAAGTGCTGGGAGTTACAGTATCTCTCTCCATGAAGATGAATTTAAACCTTTTAATTGCACAAGATGATTTAAAACTAACAGATCAAGACATGTCATGATTTGTTTTATGAATCTGAATAATATTTATACACATATATGCTCCTGGTAAAATATTTTTTGTTACTATTTGCGGGTGTTTCTCGCTCTTTTGGGCTCGGAATTGTTTACATCAGGCTACACAGGACTTGTCCTAAAAGGTTCAGAGCAAAGAGTGAAGTAAAAGAAAAGAATGGAAGAAATGTAGATATGAAGACCAACACAAAAAATCCCCAAGACTAACCCTATAGTTCAGCAACCAAGAGTGGGAGGGGAGAGACAAAGAGACGGGTATAGAATGTGTTCTAACCTGTCACGGTGAGACAAGACTCAACTCAATCGCTACACTTAGGACGAGTGGAGGCATGTTCAAATCGAGGTGTTTTCTTATCCTCAGTCAGAAAATGTCAGTGTGCAGCAGCCCACAGTGCTTGGTCTGTGAAGCAGGTTTTAGGTAATAACAGCATCACTGTGTTTGAGCACTCACTCCATTCACCAGACCTGGCTCCCTCTTCCTGAAGATCAAGCTGGTGCTCAAAAGAATCCGTTTCTTGTTGGTAGAAGATGTGAAAGCAAAACCCATGGAGATCTTCAACAACATTTCAGAAAATGATGCGCGGAATTGCTTTAAACCTTGGCAGCATTGTATGAACATCCTTCTCATACCTTTCTCCATGTGATCACAATAAGTTCTAAACCTCCCTCCAGCTGTCTTAGAAATTCAAACCTTAGCATAGATGTTTAAAACTCATGCATAGTATTTTGCTAAAGACTGTAATCCCTGCCTATGTATAGATTGATAAACTCAATTTATAGCTACATGTTAAAGAACATAATTAACTTAGATCTTCTCCAGAGTTACTGATAACTCCACAAATGATGGGTAATAGAGCATTTGGAGTAAAGAGGCTGTATTCTGGGCTGTGAGGGGTATAGCAAAATTCCTCTACTCATGTGAACTACATATCCCAAATGTGATGTGACATGGCAGGAGGCGTGTGTTGTTCAGACTACAACCAAATGAAGACTGGAGTATTCCTGCACATGCTGTTACAACTGCAAAAACAATTCTTTGCTTATCAACCTACAAAGGATTATCTTGAACCAATAAGATTCTCCTAGCTGGACTTGAGCCATTTGATTACTCACTAATGTTTATGGGGATGTGGCGACAACTGCTACTCACTCCATCAGTCATTGTGAGAAAATTCCTTCTTCCAGTCAAGCTGTTACGGTTACATGGTTCTACCTTTTCTATTTCTCAATGGTATGAATTACTATAATATTGGCATAGATAGAATATATCTTTCTTTTGGTCTTATTTGAACAATAAAATGTGCAGCTTTCAGGCTTGGCTGTTAAAATAACTGCAATGTAACAACAGGTGTCATGGAATGGCATGGCATGGCAAGAGCAAAACACAGTAATGAGGCTGAATTATTGTAGAGGTAGATTTGCATCACACACAACCTGAAAATGGTACCTGGCTGGTTCCATTCCTGAAAGGCTTATGTATAACAAATCCTCAGTCCACAGTGGGAAGAGGTACACTGGTTATTTCTAATTATTTTCTAGCATTTAACTAGAACTGTGCAATTATTTGAAAGCTGTGCCTGCAACAAGCTGGTTGTTTCAGCACCTATGTGTTATACAGTAGAAGAAAAAGGGGGGGAGGTTGAAAAAAAGAAGCATAGAAGTGATAATTTGATGGGATTGCAAGCTTACTCAGCCATCGCTGGGATGCCTGAAAGGCCAGGCACTTTGCTTTCCTTGGTACAGATTAATTAACCAGCTGTGACTCCTAGATCTCTATTTTTAAATAATGACTTGCATAACTCTCTAAAGATAAGAACTTACCACTGCTGCATTACACACAACCATGGCTGCAAGAGATTACTACCAGTGGAAAATGAAGTTTGCAGGAAACTGATGTAAGGATTTCCATGAAGAGTAAGAAAATTAACCCTGAAACCTCTATAATTCCACTAGGGCTCACCTCCATTTCTAATATAACAATACAGCAAATTGCATCTTCATACTTCTTATGCAACCATGGAATTGGTAATATTAAAAAAAAATCTCGTAAGGTGCCTGTATTTTAGTTAGAATTAATACTTGTGAAAAGGGAAAAGCTTGGGAAATATTACAGTAAGCAATGGTAGGTGAATTTGTCCCAAGGCTCATGAAAACTACATTACACACATTCATACATGGATATTTACAGTGGAACTATTTTGCCATTTTTCAGATTGTTTTTGTATACTTGTGCTTGTTACCGTTTGGCTCACAACTCTCACTCTGAGCAGATGTACTGAAGGCAGTTTAACTACCTGCAGGTTTCAGATAAGAGCTGTTCCTTTTTCTACCTCAGCCTTGAATTTCCTCAATTCATGTAAAATTTCTGTCTGCAGTCATGGTAAAGACAAAGTGCAAGATGAAGGAATAGCTGCCTGCAGAGCAACCCTTGATAACTCCATACCACAGGATATTGCTGCCAGCTGGAAGAGCATTCAGGATTCAGGTGTCATTCATAAATGTGATTTTTAACAAAATGATAGTCAATAGTACTGACATAACACTACAGTGGGGAGAGGGAGAAGGTAGGAAACACTCCAGAGCTGGTCTACTCTGCAATATTACATGAATTACCAACATTTTGCAATAGGTTTGCCTCAAGGAATACAAAAATAACTCAGCTTTGAAACATCCCAGTAGTTATTTAATAGGCGCAAAAGATCAACAGATAATTACAGTGTATTTTGGTAATTACAGTGGGTATGATTTATGGTATATTTTAATTACCATAGAGAGCCTAGCATGAAGAATGAACACTTAAAAGTCAAGATAAATATACGAATACACCGCCTATAAAAATAAATCCATTAAGTAACACGTACTCCACTGATATTTGCAGGAAACTGCAAAGCTTCGTGAGAACAGCTCTTTTCCATTTGGTGTGTAAATGGCTGATGAGTTACAGGACCATCTCTCATTATTTGCCAGATTCAGTAAGACAAGTTGCATTCCCCAACATGAGCCTATACCTTTAAGAAGTCCAAAGGAAAGAAAACACCCAGTGCTTCAGTTTAAATAGGAGACAGCAAATGCTATTTTCTTAGCATTATTTCAGCCTTATGCTAATGAATTCCAGCACTGTTGTAGGTGAGACTCTCCTCAATTATGCAAACTTTGGTCTTTAGTATAGAGGTCATTATGTGACACACAAAAATTGTATAGTAATGAGGTTATTCACATTCTGTTACAGTGCATAAGAATTGAAAACCAAAAGTGAATTAACTTTCTTTTTTCTCTTCATATATTTAGGCTAATAACACAGTGGTACGATACGACTGGGATGCGAATATTTTAGAACACAGCACCATACCGCTATCACAAAGCAAACATCATAGTGGGGAGTATTGCATTAACACCCTGCTTCTGAGCTCTAGGTGATGAATTTAATATATAATACAGTGTGATGTTTACCAATTCATTACAGTGACCTGGCTCGCTACTTCCTTAGAAAACTGCAAAAATGAAAATGTCACACACACATTTGCATTCACGGGGTGGCTGTGCATCACTGCACGCTTCTCATGCTGTCTAAACAGAAGCCTGTTTTCTGCTGTCAGTCCAATAGCTCAGCCCCTAACCCAATCTGAACTGCCTTTGGGAGGCATCAGCGGGCTCCAGAAACTGGTAGCTTGAGGCATGAAGATATGAAACACTTTGTTCCCTAAAGAAAGAGAAAAGCTACTTGTCAGGACAGCTTGTATCCCACAGGACCTTCTGGAAGTTACTAGAATAGGCTGGAAGTGTGACTACAAACAAGGAGAAGCATAGAATCATAGAATCACCAGGTTGGAAGAGACCCACCGGATCATCGAGTCCAACCATTCCTATCAAATGTACATTATTCCTATCAGCAGTACATTAATTGATAAGGACACTCACGTGCTGGTATCTCAGCTGCAATTGTCTCTGTTTTAACTCACTGTTCTGTTGGATCTGTTTTTATAACTAAAAGAATAATTTTATAAAATACATGATTAACTTACAGTCCTGATGTCTTTAAAACATGCTTTACTCTACCGGATTAGCTGGATTAAGACAAAAATAGATTTGGTGGGTTTTTTTTCTCTTAAACGTTCATTAGAAATCTGCTGAAATCTACAAAGCCAAGCACAGATTGTAACTCTACTTCAGAGTGACATTCCTGTCTGGACAAGCCAATCTGCCCTGCACCCTGGTTCTATGGAATATCAACGGTGATGTAGAACACTTTGTTTCCAGAGGGAAGAGAGAAGCTATGGTCAGGTGAGCTCATATGCCAGGAGGTGTCTTTCTGAGAGCGATGAGGTTTTGTTGGAACAAAAAAACCAGGATGAGAACTTGATTTCCATTTTATGGGAGTTTTTGACAGTCCAAAATTTAATTTCACTGGAAACTAATAAAGATGATTTCCAAAGCAGAACTCTACAAGCTGTGTCATCAGACATTTTTAATCCCTATATTTCCATTCCAAAATTAGTTTTGAATCTTCATTTATTATTTTACCAGTAAAACAGCAGTAATCTCTGTTATGCACTATTTTGAGTGCACTGCAAATATGAGCTGTAATTCAGAAAATGGAGTCGGCTGATTAATGCTCAGTAGTTCTCTGGTTTTCTGAATGAAGGGTACACTTGTGGGGTGATGCAAAATATAGATATTCAACTTAAGCTAGAGGAGAGAAGTGCAAACATGTTCCATATCTCCTGTGTGTGTAGTATTAAAACAGTGCAAGAAATGGCTATCCAAGTGGCCTGACCTGAAGTAATGAACATCCAGCAGCTACCAGTGAAGTCACTGTACCTCAGAATTCTTTTCAACTAAAGCTGTATATTAAGGGGAAGTTTTTCACAAGAAAAACATGCAGTTACGGGAAGAGAAATGCCGGGTGTATCTTGGGAAACCTCATCACTGTCAAACTGGAGTGAACATCTAACTTTTGGTACCTAAGTTTGCAAATCTTGGTTATATTTTCATTGTGTTTTATACACAATGGCTGACAAATGAAAAGTAATTATTGATTTGTTGTGGCAAAATCTCCTAATCCAGCGTTTCTTTTCTTTCCAGCTCTCCCTCTTTTCCTTTTGCAGGCCCTGTCAGTATGCGCAAAAACATCATAAAAGAATCCTAGCAAATAAAGTGTTCTTTAAAAATCAGTTCATCCAAAACAATCTCTCTTGTGACCTTCTGGGAGTCACAAGGGGAAGAATCCCATCATGTCTTAACACACCTTCCAGAATTTCTCAGCTTTTAGGAGATAATAGATGGTCTCTGACTCCTTTGTGTGAAACGCCAACATATTTATGTTGAGATCCAGGGTCTGAGTTGAAGGGTTATTACAAAAGCAGAGAAGTAGCAACAAGTTCTAAATGCAATTTTCTGTTGGACAGGAGTACATTCTGTTCCACATTCAATGGTATTTACATGCTGAATGCAATACCATTATTGAATCTATTTGAATTCTTTTTCTCCTATGGCACAAAAGAAATGGTTCTTAATCACACAGCCAACCTGGACTTACAATTCATCAAGAGACTAGAGTTTCCATCTGAGCTGAAAGGGCTGCAACATGAGAGATGCAGAGGTGAAGGAGAGCTATTGTTTAGCTGCAGGACAAATCCTGTGCTCTACATGTTGTAGACTGGCAGAGTGCCCAGCACTGGGCCGATCTGCTCTCGTGATTGATTCAATAAAGCTTCAGCCTGAAGGAATTACTCTGGATCCAGATAAAGAAACTTCTTAAGGCTGTGCCAATTGTTTAGCATCTTGCCAATGGTGCTGAATGTATCTCTACCGAGCACATGAGGTCTGGAGCAAGGGTGTATGAGTGAGGATACAAAATTAGTTGTCTCACTTGCCTCTATTCTTTGCCTTTACTTGGCCCAAGCAGGTTAGAGAAGGAGTCTACCTGTTGCATGTGTGAGAAAGTATCAGTGTCCATTAAGAAATAACGTCCGAGATTGCCAAATCTGTTTATCCAAGTGCAAGTGCGGATGAAATATTGAGAGAATGTGTTGTAATTGCATCCAACAATGAGGGAGGGTCTTTCAGGGAAAGCTCTGCCCATGCTCCTCCTTCCAGGGCAGGCAGCAGTAGAGATTACAGCCAGGGATTCTCGTTGCTCTCATCCGTGTGGATTTTTGTGCAGGAGACAGAGGAAGATAGGGTCTCTGTTCCGCACAGAGAAGCAAACATAGCTTTACTAGGACAAAATCTCATAATAAACATGTTCTGCTGTGAAAAGTTACTTGGATCAATGTGGCTTTTCTGTACCACGAAACACCAGCAGTGCTGCAATGCACCATTTTCTCTGGGTGACCCAGCACAGGCTGGATGCTATTTCAGTAATACTAAAGGTATTGAGCCCTAATACTAGAGCTAACGAGCCATACTGGGATTGTGGTGGGAGGGGAAACAGTGGGGACTGGGAGGTTCCATAATGAGCCACTTTAGACCTTCTGGACCTAAATGACCCTTTCCCTGAATCTGGGAGATTCCCATCCCTGAGACTGGGAGGTGCAAAACTCATGTTAAGAAATTAAGGTACCTTCCACATCACAGAACTGAGTTATGTATTATCTATTCAACCACTTCCCATCCACCTTCTATCAAAAGTTACTTCCCTTCCCCTTCCTGTACCTGCTGCTAAAGCTTCAGCCTTATGTTTCCCTTAATATCTTTAATTACAGTTTCAGGGTGAATGGGCTTAATATCTTCTGAACCTAAAAAAATCTTATTTCAAACTATGTCCCAAACTTTCCTAATTATACACTTCATCATTCAAATACATATAAACATATATACGTGCATGTAATCTGAAACATTTCCAGTATCTTCATTACAATTAAAGAAGCTTTAATTCATTCCATCACACAAGAAGGGAAAGACTTTACACTCCAAACATGCCCCATGCTTGTGGGGCAGTTTAATTATTTGGTTCTAAGAGTGCAATCTTGAAACCTCTGAGATAAAGTCTTTCCCATCAATCCTGAATTCTACCCACTAGTGGCATTAACATGCAAAAAAATCTGCTGGAACATGCAATTTTTATCATAAGTATTAATGAAATGCAACATCATAAACAATAAAGTTTAATTAGTAACTAAAGTGTCTATGGCAATTAAATAAGACGGAAGTGTTCCGAAACACAGCAGGATGGATTATACTTTGAATCATTTACATTGCAAATGGATTTTAAAGATGATATTGATGGAAGTTTAGGGGAAATTAAGATTTTTAAAAAATAAGACATTGACTCTATGACACTCAAATGCATAACTTGGCTTAACATGAACTTAGCAACTGGAACGGCAGGTGGAACTAATGGGAACAGCTAATAATGTGAAGTGCACTGAAGAAACATCGAAAAAAAGCATAAGAGAGTTGAGTGCAGTGACGTGATTCATTAGTGTCAGGCCAAAACAGCACTTAAAATTAAAGAATACATGTTCAGTTATGCAGTAAGGAAAAAATGTTAATGTATTTCATGCCTAAGTATTTGAAACTAAACACAGCTGCTTACTATGTAGTCATAACTCTACCTGAAACACTGTAATCATTTAAGACTAAGAGCAAAGGTCCTAGTTCCAGACAATTTGTGAATAACTTAAGTGGACAAGCGGTGGAACACTGTCTACTTGTTTCAACTCACAGTTCATTCCACCTGAATTATTCGACCTACAACAGCAAAGCTGGATAATCATCATGAGAAGGCTGGGTAAGAACAAAAATAAAGAGGAAAAGAGCCAGGCAGCTGTGACAGGAAGGTAAAGAAAGCATTAGTGTTTGTTCTCTTGCAGAAAAAAATCAGTGAAAGCTAGATGGGGAAAGAATTATCACTGGGTGACTCACTAGGAAAGTGAGTTTTCAGTTTTGCCCTGGCTGCCTTGAAAACAAAGAAATCCTCTTGGGTTTGCAAGAGGATAGGTCACCTCCAAACCAGGCTTGTCCTCTTGCATCTCACTACCCAGTCAGCTTCGAGACTCACTAACTCTGTGATCTCCTGGGAACGGGTGCTCAGACATGGTGAAACGTGCTGGTCCTAGCACCGCACCCGTGAACCTCGCAGATGCTATCAAGCTTTTCTTCACTTGTGTACAGGAATTTGGATTGTTCCCACTGGTGGCAGCTATTATATGGATAGTTGAAGATTGATTTTTATGATAGTAAGAATGGAAAAATATTGGCTTTTGATTCTCTCATTTCACAGGTTTCCATGAACTTGAAGCTTTTTACTTTTCAGAGCAATCTAATCTTTAAAACACTGCCTGCCATCTCCAACTGCCTTTGAGTTTAGGGTTTTTTTCTGTTTTCTCATGTTTCCTCCACTATTCCATGTTCAGCACGTCAATCTTAGTGAAATTTAACAGAAAAATATTCTGGACGTGGGTGCTATATTAGAATTTCAGTTGGTTTCATAAAAATTATAGAATCATAGAATCACCAGGTTGGAAGAGACCCACCGGATCATCGAGTCCAACCATTCCTATCAAACACAGAAAGATCCTTGGCATTATCAACTCTCTCCTTAAGTGAAAAAGGTGAATAAACAGAGCAAAGGGTATTTATTAATAGCTTCACAAATAAAATCTCTTGACACTCCTGCTCCTACTCTCATCCCCCTCTGTTTGCATGTTTACAAACATCCCAGCATAAAAAGATAGAATTTTGAAAAGCATGCAGGTGATTATTTGTTTTGCTCTTAATGTAACAGGAGGTAAAAGTGCCCCTTACCTAATGGGAGCCCTGATAAATTTTGGCTGACAGTAAATCCCATTTCCAGGGTTTTTCTTCCCAAGAATGTTTTCAGAAAAAGCACCATAAGAAGCTCATACCTTAGCAACAGTGATGCCTGCTCTAAAGGATAGATTGTCCCTGGAATATCCTCTGCTCTCCAGTGAACCACAGAGAGGGTCATTTCTGCTACACAGCCTTGGCAGGTGACAAACTTCTCTCTCTCTTGCTCCTCTATTACAAAGAGAGACTGCCAGCAGCTTTCTTCTGTTGCGAGGTGTAGTGGGCAAAGTAAATAGCCACAAAGACTTCTGAGAACTGCTTTGCACTCTAACACTAACATTTATGTGACATGAAAGCAATACAAAGGCAAAAAAAACCAGCGAAAGCAAACCAATCCAAACATGTTACTCAAAGGCTTGAAGTTTTTTTCTTTATGCTCTTCTAATAGCTCTGAAATGAAACGGCAGTGGATCTTTTTAACTGCGTGCAGCACATCTGATCCTGCAAGTGCTGTCTGCTCCCCTCCTGGTGCTGAGCACTTCTCCTACTGCTTTAGAACTCCGGTGCTCAATGCACACGCTTCGCGCCTGCGGGACCAGGCTCATCATTTATATTTTTACCAGTGCAAGGCGAAAGAAGAAGTGGAAATCTCAGAGTTTGTATTGTTAATGCATGGAGTGGCCACAGAGCTGACTTCTGGAGCAAAGCGTAGCGACTGGAGGGCACATGCAAATGTCTGCATGCTAAGTGGCTGAGAGCTTGTTTTCCCTTGAACTCAAACTTCAGTCAAATGACATGACATATGGAAATAGCTCCTTCAGGACTGGCTCATTAGTGCTCTTAAGACCCCAGATTCACCTATCTTTATAAATGCAAAAACTTCCACAAGTTTTTTCAATATTAAACAAAATAATGGTGTGCACACAAACATATGGGCAGGTTTGCAGACAGGTTGGAAATAAATCACTCTGTGTTTGTTGGCACAAACAAAAAAAAAAGCAGCACTTTTTTTCCTCTGTGAATGTCAACTTGTTATGGATGGTGGTGAATTCTCCCAACCGTGTGCTTATTCAGGCCTGTGTGGACAAGGAAAAGCAGCAACATTTTGAATCTAAACCAGGAAACTTTCACATTTTGCAAAAGGTCTTGGATCTTTAAAATGAGCCAAATCTAAAACCTGCCCCTGAAGAACATTTACCTTTGATATATTTCTTAACAGGTAGGCTCAGGTCAGAGGTCTGGAGTTAGAATTTTTTTGATCCCCGAGATCCGTGTGTCTTCTCTATGTAGTGCAGAGCAACAAATAGGGAAGAAAGGCTGCCTGATAATTAGAGCACCAGACACAGCATGGGGAGAGAGGATATTCACACAGCTTAATTGAGCTACTTTTCCCCAGGCTTTCTGCAGCCATTGAAGAGAGAGAACTTCACAAGGCAACTCAGGGCCACTAAGTAGGCCTCTATTTTTAATCACCTCTCTCTCTGATGACTCTGGAAAGGACTCCAATAGCTGTGAAAAGAGGCTTTCTCTCCAATGAATATGGAAGGAGCAAGAAAGATCTCCCAATATAGGTTTCTGAGTAGGAATTTAAAACTCTTCAGTTCTGTTGTTGCGTGTTCCAGAAGACCTGCTTCTGAGAAAAAGCAGCTGCCTCAGTCTTCTCATCTGCAAAATGAGAGAGCCAGTGCCCCTTCCATCCACTGGATCCAGGGCTGTGAGGCAAACACTAAAGCCTGGGGAGCGCTGTGGCTCCGCAATGGGAGTGCATGAGGTAGAACAGGTAGGATGCGATGCTTCACATCACAGCAGACAGGATTCACTCTCCAACAGCAGATCTCCATAGATAACCTAGCTAGAAAGAAGGCAGCACCACCAGCCCTTAACTGCTATGTACACGAATTGGAATATGAAGAGAGGCGCCAATAATAAATGGTGTGCTGTATTGAGAGGCAGTTTTCCACACAGTAGTGCTATCCGGGATGCAGCATGGCCATTTAAAAATGTTTTATGATTTTAAAGCATCGTAAAGGTCAAAGTTTAATAACTGTGGTCTATAATTCCCTCTACCTTTAGCTCTACTCCTAGTGTTACTAACTTATCCACAGTCTAGACATAACATGCAGTGCAGTAGTTTGAGCAGTGCTCTGCCAACCTGACAGGATCGACTTCTCAGGGGATGTAAAGGTAATTCACCCTCCAACTTTATCAAATCCTCTTTGGACCAAAACCTGCTAGCTGAATAAGAGTTGCCACAATGTGTCATACGCTACAGCACAGAGGAGATGTGAGATGTGGTGAACATTTGTAATTGAAAACACACAGCTGAGTGCGAGAGGGAGCTAGCTGTATTTCAGAAAATGAATGGGATGGTTCCACACGTAGAAATAGCAGCTTTCGCTAAGGTTATCAAGCTCCTAAGAATAAAAGGCTTGCTTTTGCTTCCACTGGAAGTGGATTCAGGCTCTAAGTTGATTAGGGTAGCTGCTTTTCTTGGAGAGCAAAACACAGCGCAAGTCAACGTGTCAGTGTGAAGGGATCCACATTCTCACAGCATCCACCCAATCAGTCCCCAAATTAAATTAAAATAGCAGCTTATTCAATTAACTCAGTCTTTTTTCCTAGCTCTGGATTTTCTCAACTGCATCCATGAGGACACTGATCTAAAACACTCCCAAGCCAATGAGTGACTATCACTGGCTTGAACAGTTTTAGATCAGCACATGTTTAAATGAACTTGAATGGCCTTTGGCTCCAAGAGTTGAACAAAAATAGTAATAAAAAGCTCAATATTTCCAAGTCGTTATGGAACAAAAGTGAGTTTTCACACTGGTCAGAGAAACTTGTGTCTGGCCCACAACTCTGTGAGCATTAACATGAATTTTTGTGCACTCTAAATTAAAACTCAGTTCCTACAAGAACTCATATGTGAATTATCAAAATTTACTTTCTGCAAACATTTTTACCAGATGTGGTTGCTTGATTGTTTGCAGAGTTAATGTGAGAGTGAGAAGTAAATTAATTTAAAAATTAAAATGAATATTCATAGAAGTTTTTAGTTCACATTACTCATCCAGCTTTGTTTAATACAGAGGCCAAGGAACAAAGGTGCGTGAAGGTAAAAATATAATATCAGTCTCCTTTGTTTTGCCCCCGTCTTTTACACTTTTTGGACACAACCTGATATTCGACAGTTCTGGCAGTCAGCAAAACTTTACTAGAAATTATATTTATATCAAAAAAGAAAGAAAATAACTTCATTTTGCACCTCTCAAGACACAAATGCAGAACGAATGTGGTATTTCTTAGCTGTAGAAACATTGTAAAGGGGATAACATCCCTTCCTGCGCTTGAGTCTATCTTCAGAATTAGTATTAATGTTGTGACACCATGCAACAGACATATGGAAGTGTTATTTGTTTCTCATTTACAAAACAGATAAGAATATGGAAATAGTTTCAGTCCATTTGTTTGATGAGCTTCCTAAGCCAGTAATAAACAAATCAATACAATTAGTTTTGGCTCATCATCATTAGAAACCTTCGCTACTGGGATACAATTTAATTATACCTCTTGTTCCACAGCAACGAAAAGCCTTTGAAAATGGACTGCTTTGCCAGCTATCGAACCAGGAGGGAGGAGCGAGAGGATACATCAGTGATGGAGGAGTTATTATCTAAGCAGGGTGTACAACATATAAAGCATATTGTGCAATACAATTTCCCTGATTGCAAGTCTAAAATATTCCTGCCATTAAGTGCTTATGAGCAACGCAATGCGAAATCCAGCTGTAAAAAGTCTCTGTATATGACATTCTTCATGTGAATGTTGCAATTAATACAGCATGCATCAATCACTCTTGGACTTGATTACAAACTGCACTAATCCTAATTGATTAATTAAGCTGCAAAGTTACATACAGTAATGTATGTTAAAAAAACCTCAACATATGTGCACTAATATCCCGAAATACATTTTCATTGCAGGCATTAATGTTGATACTTTGCTCTCAGCTGTGCATCTAGGGTCTAAAAAGGACTGCATAGATATCCTCAAAACTAGGAATTCTTCAGCATAGGAATTCAGCTACCTGTAACAGAGGTAAGGGAAATAAACATCCACATTCAAACCCTCAGGAATACTTTTGGAGGAAAGAGGGAAAGGGCTTAAATCTAAACCTGACTTTCCCAAGGAACTCCTGAACCACGGTTCTGGTGTGGCAATGCCTGCTGCAGAGCAGTCCTCACCTCAGGGGAGATAAGAGAAAGCCTTGAGTTTTGTGTCCACTGAACGCACACTTAGAGTGGCAACTTTCCCACACTGCCATCACGTCTCTAGACTTTAATTGGTATTTCCACATTGTCTCTTTGTGCCACAATTGCCGTCACCTGGCTCTAAACTGTGGCTGAGAGGCCTGAAAATTAAGATTACTCCAGAGAAGGGGGGTCCTCCAGGGAGAGGAGCTTGGATAACCTGTAGCTGGAGATGAAAGAGCTACAGAGGAGAGGAAAGAAACCTCTAGTGATCTCCCCATCGCACCACCTTATCAAAGGCTAGGTTTGCCAGGCTTTTATTTTCCATGGTTTCAATCCTTCAGGGAAAATATCTTTGTGAAATCTGAGGTGACTTGATACATAAATAATGCAACTGGGATCACTCAAAAAACATTACATTCACTGCACATCCAGTGCAGGGCTCGCTATTGTATTTATAACAATACATCTCCGGATGACACATTTTAGATCAACTTCGAGGAACTTTCCATAATATCAATAAACATTTTCTCCAAATTAATTGCTTGGATATATAAATGCTTATTTCTGCTCAGTACCCAGCACCAGGCACTGGTGATCGATGCAGTCTACTGTATGATTATCATCCTAAATTTTACCTTATTTTTGCATGACACTAAAAGGAAAAACAAAATGTGTTTTTAACATACAGGAACTGCCGCATGCGTACTTTAAAAATCTAGCGTATATTTTAGGTTTCTATTTGAGGACTTAAGATGCTGACTTCAGGCTGCCTTTTTTAGGTGTCTTGCTGTAAACAGACACATTAAAATTACAGGAGGATGTCTTAGCTGAAATTCAAGTGTCATAATAACAATATGAGCACTGTAAACCACTGAGAGGTAACCTGTCTAAGGCTCTGCTTTCAAAGTATGTGAGGTTGGCTTGCAGTTTCAGCTGGTCTCTAGTGTCATCAGAAAGGACCAATTCATCCTGGAAGGTAGGTATGAAAGGAAAATTACCCTAAGGCTCTCCGGTAATGCAGAAGTGACACTGCCAATTCAGTATCTCAGCAGTACAGTCCCAGAGCGAGCATCTGAAGATTTCCAGAAAATAATAGGATTTTTTAAAGCCTCTTACGCAGGGCTCTATGATTTGCTTGGCAAAGTCTGTGAAAAATAATATGGTCTATTTCGTGTTTGTTTATGGTTACATTTTCTTGCGACCCAAACATCATCAGAATGCAATACAATAATGTATTTTTGACTGCATACATATATAACTTTGCCCTTCCTAAGGCTTAACACTTCAGCTTCTCTTTCATCAGGTCCCTGGATCATAATCCAAAAGTAATGGTCTAGGATCACTTAAATTGTCATCGAAGTACAAAGCTATTAAACACAGCTGAGCTGGTAAAAGGAAAGAAGCTACTACTAGTGAAATGTATTGATGGGTGAGCTCTGTAGCAGATTGATCAGTCTCTTCTATAACATATTATCACTAGTACCTGGTGTGGTAGAGTGGTGAGGACACTCTGTTGTTGGAGCTGTTAAAAGCCAGTTTTTTTCCTGAGGAATTCTGCACTGCTCAGGCTGAAGTGTTCCGCTTCGCTATATTGTCTTTGTAACACCTTCCTCAGCCTCACAGGACATGACACTGGCTGCAAGCCAAGAGGCTACAGCTCAGATGAAAGAGATGTGAGCTCGGGGGAGGAAATGCAAATTTATTAGCATAGTCATGCCTGAAGAGCATGGGGAGTTGAACCTTTGGCAGACCTCAAGGATCTCTCCGCAAGCCTGTGCCTGCCTCACTCATTGCTTCTGCTGAGAGTCCAGGGGAAAAGCCAGCCAGTAACCTTAACTCAAATGACTCTACAGCCAAAAAAAAGGAAAGTTAATCAAATACAGGCTGTTTAAATGCATCAAGATCATTTTCCAGGATATCTGATCCTCTACAGCACAGTAAAACATAGATATGGGAAAGCTTGATCCAAACCTCTTTTGCTTAGGGCTGTGAGATTTTACAATTTTACAGTTAGTTTTACAATATCTGCCATTCTTTGAGCCCCGCTTTCTGGAATCAATTGACTAGATGGGAGGTGCTGCTTTTGCTAAAACAGAAGAAATTTTCTAGCCATCATGATTCAGAGAACAGATGGAAAACAAAGTCTGGAAGCCCAACAACAAGAACACAAATTAATAGAATTCTATGTTTATCTTTCTGAAACCTCATTATCTTAGGAGGCTCAGCTCCAGTCTTGAACACCTGGGAATGATGGCATTAAAACACTTACTGACACCTCAAACAAGCTCCTGTTGCTGTCCCAGACTGTACGCAGGGACTCAGAGGAGCAGCTCCATGGGATGTGTCAAGGCAGATGTGGTGATGAGCACAGGTGCCATTTCCAAAGAGGCACTTTCTTGCAGCATCTGGTGTTTTTTCCCAGCAGTGTTGTTTCACTGCACCAAAGAGACGATCTTCAAAAAGCAAGAAAACCAATGTACTTTGGGACTTGAAGGTAAGACAGCTGAGTGAAGCTGTGACCTTGCATGCCAGTGAAAAAATATAAGGCTTGTTACTGCATGCCTAGAAACCCTAGAAACAAGTGTATTTATGACACAAATAAGAGCCCATAGCTCTTTTTATTTAACAAATTAAGAAAATTAACTGTGATCACCTTCAAAATAGTTCCCTTCTGAGTTGACAAACAGCTGCATACATTGCTGCGAAGGTTTAAAGCAATTCTGCAGATCATTTTCTGAAAGGCTGGAGAGGATCTTCATAATTTTTGCCGTCACATCTTCTACCAACAAAAAAGTGGGTTCCTTCGAGCACTGGCTTGATCTTTTGGAAGAGGGAGCCGAGTCTGGGGAAGAGGAAGCCAAGTCTAGCGAATTGGGTGGATTCTCAAGCACAGTGATGTTATTAGCTAAAAACTTCTTCACAGACAAAGTGTTGTGGACTGATGCATACTGACACGTCCTGACTGAGGGTGAGAAAATGTCTATATTGAAGTGCTCAAGTTGAGCCTTGTCTCACTGTGACAGCTTAGAACCTGTTCTATATTCATCTCTGTCTTTCCCCTCTGACTTTCGGTTCCCAAGCTATAGGGTTAGTCTCGGTTTATTTTGTGTTAAGCCCTGTATACACATTTCTTCCACTCTTCTCAAATTTCAGAGGGCATTCATTCAAAAGAGTGCACGCATTTTGTGCTTTAATCTCAGCATCTGATTATATACATGCAAAACAATTATTGATTCTGTCAACAAGTGGGTAATTTTGTTGTTTTATTGTTTCTTTTAAAACAGATGATAGTGACAGTGCAGAATCAGGCTAAAAGCTCTAAATGCACAAAACATTACTTATGCACATTTTATGGTGCATCACTATCTGACAGCTCTTCACTGATCAGGTCATTCAGATCCACAGCTACAATGTCCATTTAGGACCTTGCAGTGAATCCTACTGTCTGATTATTCTAACACTTCTGAAAGGATAAATCAGTATGGCCAAATTCTCTTATTTCCAGATTGCAGTTATAATAATAAACCCCTAACTCCTACAACAACCACTTAGCAATATACAAATGCTCTAAAATACCGTAGCTATGAAATCTAACAGTTATAACTTTGAGACCTATCAAAATTGTTCTGCTTTCCAAGATTTAGTCAAGCTTATCTGGGAAATTTGTGGGAATCATACATGCTTATCTGCAGATGCTAGTTCAAAGGACAAGTCTTATGATTTCAGAATATATTTTTCCATTTTAATTGAACTCAGGATGTTGAAAGCATGCTGTAAAACCCAGCCCTTCTCCAGTGCCATTATTTCCTCCAAAACTGAGTGTTCCGAGTGGTTATTGTTATGGAAATGAATGAAAAATGTCAAGAGATTCTGAATTTCAAGTGTTCTGCTACTGATATCAGATCAGACTGTACTGAAATATGTAATTAATGGTGTATCTGCCCAGTGTACTGAATTACACTGCTTTTATAAACTGAAATAAATATTTCTTGTATGTATACACCCAGATGGTTGACTTACATTAGCTGTATGACCTATAACTTTGAATATCTTTATATGCAGTTAAAATCTCACACATACTGTTTCATCACCATAGTTTCTTGAATTTAATATGATATTAATTCAGCAAGTCACATAAAAAGCATTTGAGATGAGTTAGAACAAACAGTAAGAATCTCACCTAATCTAAAGATCCAGTAACAAGGGGAAGCTCAGTTTTTTAATCTTGCTTCAGAAGAGAAACTCTTTCACATAATCACTCAAAATTTTAATTTCTTTACACAGAATGAAATTCTAAATGGTTTTTGACAGTTGTAACTCTTATGCAAACCTATTTCATTTCAGTAGCTGAACACCAACTCATACCGTAATGAAAAGCAAATCTTCAAAGTTTCTCTCTCTCTCCCTTAGCATTTAGTACAAATTGATGACAAAATGTGACCGCTATCACAACACCTCTCCTTGCAGATTATTTTCTTAGTTAGCTTTGCACATTTAGTCAATGATGCTAAGATACTAAAATCACTTTTCTGCCTTTTCTTTCAATTTATCAAGACTCAATCTCCCTCCAACTTTTAGTCATCATGTAAGTTGAATAATACTAGTTGTATGTGGATTGATTTGAGTGCAACAGTTAAATAAAATATATGCTATTTCACATGTAAATTTAGTGATCTAATTTAAGCAGCGGAATTTTTGAGTACATGTATCACAGATGGCACAGTATTTTATCTTTCGATAGGTCTCCTGTTATAAACTGTAAACTTCACTCAATAAGCTCAGTAAAACATTTCATATATCTAAACTGACTCCTAATTGTGTGCTGACATTTGTAATAGTGCAACAATCCCACGGACCTTTCTATTTTATTTGGCAAAGTGCTCTTTACAATATCATTCGCTCTCTGTCTCTCTTGAGATATATAAAGGTTTAACTGGAGCTCCAGGATACGCTGCACACGGTCAGAGAATTCATCAACAGCCAGCCAACCTCTTTATTACTCCTTCATTCCCTGGGTTTATGAAAAGGGCTGTTAATTCAGTAGGCAGTACTTACCTCTGTCCCGATGCTGCTGGAGTGATGGCCCTGATTCCTCCTGCACTTGCACTGTTCTAAGTCTGCAATAACTCCACTGAAATCATCAGTAAAACTGGTCTTTGCGAGAGGAAAATGAAGCCCTTTATCTTTCAGAGAGTAAGCGTTCCTTCTTACTGTAAAGTAAGTGCTTTTTCTGTACTGAAGCTATTACAAAGGTCAGAGTGCATCTCGCAAGGCCAGAGACATTTTACTTTTATGACCAAATTTCAGTTTGAATAATTACAACAGCCAGTTAAAAATACGTTTTCAACAAAAAGGGGCAACGTTTTCATGAAAACATTTTCCTTCCATGCTGCATTTTCCCCACTGTGTCAAATGCACATTCGTTCTTTCTTTTCATTCTTAAATGTCTATATGCTGTTTAGCAGCCACGGCATTTCATCCCAGAGGTGGCTGCATTACACAGTGGATAAAAGGAACTCTTTTATAAATAGTAAAGTTAATTATTTCATCTTATTTCTTCATTTCCACCAAGATTAGCTGTTATAAATAAATACATTTACAGTCATCAAATACTACTGTCTAATTTCCCATTAGATTCATTCTCTACACTTCTTTTCCATAAAATCAGACTCAGCTTTTTTATACAAAGAGGGCACATGATTTTTAATTCCACTAGGATTATGTCTTTGGGTCAAAGCATAACTGCCTACAATAAATAGAAGCATAAAAGAATGCCTTGGAAATGGAGAGACAATATGCTGGACCTGTTTAAAGGACATCTGGTGCCCCAATTCACTGATAGCAATGCTGAAGGGCATTTGTTTTCCCCTGCTATGTGAAAATTCAATTTCCCTTGAACCAGGGGCAAATCATATTTTTATCGATTAAAGGGAAGGAAAAAAAGCAGACAGATACCCAATTTTGTGGGTATCACACAGAGCATCTCTGGCCTTGCATATGGTGTACTACTGCTTTAAATAAAATACTGTTTGGTTTAATTTCTTTAGACAGCATCCAGATCTAGGGAGCCAAGTGTGCATTTGTGGGAACACCAATGGAGAAACAATTCTTAATCTTTACATTTAGAGTTAGCCTCAGGCCCTGACTATTATTCAGTAGAGCAGCTTGGCAGAGAAGGTATATAATGTTTTGTAAGGTAAGAAAGGGTCTCCATTCCCCACCCCAGCACCAGATGGAACTAATGAACTGCAATTAAAGTATCGTTTGCTCCATTCACAGATGAATTGACAGACTAACTACAGGGGAAGTATGCTCCATTATTACTCTGGAAAGGAGGTGCAAACAGAGCTTTTAAAATCCTAATAATTGTGTGCCAAGCAACCTCTGCATCCCTCTTACCTGCTCTGAATTCTCTCAAGTTACTGCAGCTGCCTGCCAGTCCCTAAAACACCTCCAAGAAACTCTTCTTGATGACAGCATCCTCACAGTGGCTCCTGGATGCACACCTTGCGCTGACTGTATGTGCTCTGCACGAGTGACTTTTTGGTGTGACTTTCATTCACATGACGAGAGTAAATGCCTTTTCAATCAGCTCTTGAGCAGCTGTGAACAGCTGGAACATTGAAAGACAGCCTGTTAGAGCTGGATCCCCTCCATTCAACTGTTCTACCACTGTGGCAGCACCTGAAGCTCCCAAAAGCAAGGGGAGGTGATGGAGATTCATCCTCAACTACTGTGGGGCAGCTGCCATCCACTGGGCTGCTACAACCAAGGAATGGCTCCACGTTTTGAGAGGGTGGGAGGCAGGGGGTCCTGGGCCCAAATGCAGAGAGAGTAACAATGTTATGAGGATTTACTGAAGCCCCAGCCTGGCCAGTGGGTACAATCTCTTTAACAGCTTTAGTGCTGGTGAGCAGCAGGAAACATTTGGAATAGTAACATTCAGAGCTGAAATCTGCTCACGACAGATGGGAAAGTGAATTCACTCCTGGATGGCAGACACCACAAAAGATTAGTCACAGAGACACAGGTCTGAACAGGCACCATAGATAGAACCGGGCATAAGTTTAAGGTCTCTTAATCCTTTGTGAAGAGAGTTTCTCTTCTACCATTCCCTCCAGAGGGTTCACTGCTCTGCTCTTGGTTCCACATCCAACGGGGGAACATGTAAGGACATTAAGTGTTAGGTACAGTCATACAACAGTCTACATACAAGTCTGAACCAGCTCAGTGGAGATAATTCAGTCTACTTGTTACAAAGAAAAGGCGTTCCCTCAAACACACACGATTAGCTTTTCCCTCTTCACTTCAAGAAGAAAACGCAAATTCAGCAAAAAATAGTCCGCGTCCAGCCAATGCTCCAAAACCTGAGAAAACCTAATGTTCTTGTGCCAACGGGAGGAATGAATTTCAGAATAAAAGGCTGTCAACTAAAACTGCCAACCATGCTCACATACTCTACAGTACTGTTGGCTTGAATATCCCAGCTGAGTTTAGTCACTACAGAACCAGAACAAAATAATTCCAGCCATTTCAAAACTCAGTTTTGCACTGGAAGGATTCCAGATAACTTTGGACTGTAATCTAACTGCAGTGAGATATGTCCAGGTTTTTCTATATCCAAGTGAACTCTAATACATCTAGCATGTTTGTAGGACATGGTGTATAACAATTGAAAGCTTTCACATATTGTTCACTATAACCACTTCCATGGAAAAATACTCAACAGTTATTATTCCTACACTTGGAAAAGGTACTCCAGCTGTCTAGCCAGACTGCTACGTTTTTTGGTATCTCTCTCACTCGTCTACTTATTTTTTCCCCTGTCCCAGAGCAGAATTCATTTACAGACCCAGTTTTATGGTGACAGAAATAAGTAATTCTTAAGAACTTAAGTAGAGCAGATAAACTTTCTGCCGTACTAAGAACGTGAAGGACAGCACCTCTGTCATGTCTTTACCAAAACGCTGAACTAAGTACAACAACACGCTAAATAACTGCACATACCCACTAGAAGATATAACACAGCCAGAAGACAATTAACCACTATTTACCTTGCCTTCCTTTGCTAACGTGGAGTTAAGTGTCTAGATCAGGTATCTGGAATCTCTTTAGTCAACAGAGGAGGGGCAGAAAATTTCACCTATCTTTAGATAACTCTTTCAGAAAAGCACTTTTCAGAGACGCTTATTAAGACTGCCTGAAGGGAGGTGAAGGAACTATCTGAACCAAATGTCTACTCTCCACACTGTCAAAGTGACCCACCAAAAGCCTACCTGCATTAGGGATTTTACATCTCAACCTTATGTCATTTCAATGAAGTTCTCGGTATTTTATATTTAATACGTTAAGAATACAAATTCCGTCAGTTAACTATGTTTAATGCAAGCCTTTCATTTTCACTGGGATGGGAGCTCTTGCCCGCAGTAGCTATCTCCTTTTACATCAGCATTCTGTGTCAAGAAGCTGCACCCTACGACATTAAGGGTCTAAAACTTTTATGACTGTATTCTGTAACACTAAAATGAAATCATCCAAATCAATGCTGCAGATCACAGAATGCATCATTGGGAGCTCCTCACCATTAAAAAACCATGTCTCGTGATCTATGTTGTAAATACACACTCAATCAATTTTTAAAACATATAATGCTCTGAGCTTGTAGTGATGGTAATGGGAACGGCAAGGATGTCACTGAGATATTCCTGTCCAAATGCCTCCCCTGAGTGGAATATGTTTTATTGAACTGATATGTGAAACTATCGAGACAGTTGTTACAAATACAGATGCACAGTTACAGCCAGACTTTTCTAGAACTGATGACTAAAGTTATGGCTTCTAATAATGCCAAAAACTGGTTTGGTAAGTGCAGTACTTACCAAATAAAAACTGATTTGTTAAGTCCAGTACTTCTGTAATCATAATGGTGTGGATCATATAATAAGACTTCATGAACTTACCTTCAAATAATCTTCCACACAGAGGCTTATAAATGTGTTTTCCTCTGATAGATAAGGTAATGGTCCAGCAGAATTCTAACTTTTTTTCCTGCAAATTTATTCAAATGACAATGAAAATCAGGCTATAGTATAGCCTTGATATTACACGGGTGATTATAGGTGATTATTTAGGAATCAGACAAGGAAGTAGAAAAGAAAACTCAGCCCTGAAGCTAGTCTGAATGAAAGTATACCACATCATTTGCAATTCTCCTGTTCTGCTGCCATGCACAAGAACATAAGAAATGAAAGCATCTACCAAGAAAAAAGTGGGAAAGGCTGCTGATCAGACTACTTAGCATCCAAAGGGCATGAAACAAAGAAGTGAAAAGGATCTAAAACTTGCTGCGTGCATCTGCAGTCCACTCAGCAGCGCTCTGTGGAACTTCTTAAACTGTGACATTGTAAGGTAATTTGGAGTGCAATTGTACTTTAAATAAAGACACCTCTCCCAGGAATTAGAGTAATCAATTACTGCATGTTAGGCACAGCAGATATAAATTTTGTGTGAGCCTTTAATTTGAAAAGAATAAGTTTGGTGCTTATTAGAAAAGCATGCACTTTGTAAAAATAGCATTTTAAAATAAGTTTTTCAGCTGAGATTTTCTGTATCCTATTGCCTTTCTAACCACTCTTTTCAATGCATTGCTTTTGCACATCAGATGCTCAGTTACACTTTGGAGTCTTTCACTTTTAAAGCAATGACTTATCTGTACACATCGCTATTGCTGATTTCTTCAAAATGTTTAAAACTATTAATAAAAAATAAACCTCTACCTGGGTTTATTGTAGCAGTGTTTTACCTCAGAGGTTTAAGGTCAAATCTAGATCACACAAATTTGTGTAACCAGATAGTTTCATCAGTCTGGAAAGCAGTACTTCATGTACATCACAAAAGACCAGTATATATTAGTTGCACCACCAACCTTTGTTCAGGAGAGAAGCTGAAGTCTGGGACAGCATTACAGTGAACTGGGTCTGCTGCAAACTCACTGAACTGGAAACGTTTTATTAGGTGCCAAGGTATGACATTGGTCTGTCACTTTTAGGGGCATTCAAACTATTCAAGCTCTTTACAAATTATTCAAGCTATTTTCAAAGGGTAAGGAGGATACAATTTTGAAATCAGATCAGGAATCTAATCGCAGTTTACAGGGACAGACAGTCCTTATTCCTAGATGTCCAATTGCATGCAGAATGAATTGTCTGCAGTTGTAGAAGGCAGGGAATATTCATACCACAAAATCATCGTGCTTCTGCAAGTAGACTTTGTGATAGCCTACAATGGAATGAAGGGGCAGAGAGACCAAGACATTAGAAACAAGGTTTTCTGCTTAAAATATAATATCCAAATATTTAAACACAGTGGTCTGCTGTGAGGTTGGACTGCATTACTTTTAGGTATGAACAGGATACACCACAAAACCCTCAATTTTCAGTATTTTTCCAACACAGAATCATGGAATGATTTGGGTTGGAAGGGACATTAAAGATCATCCAGGTCCGATATTCCCGCCATGGGCAGGGACACCTCCCACTGGACTGAGTTGCTCACGACCTCATCCAACTTGGTTCCGAACACCTCCAGGGATGGGGCTACCATGGCTTCTCTGGGAAACCTGGGCCAGGGCCTCACCACTGCCACAGTAACAAATTTCTTCCCGATATCTAATCTAAATCACCCCTCTTTCAGCTTAAAACCATTCCTCCTCATCCTATCCCTGCACTCCCTGATACAGAGCCCCTCTCCATTTTTCCTGTAGGCATATCCACCTTTTATTTACTACCAGAATTTTATAATACTAAGATGTCTGCAACACCATCAGTCATGCATAACTTCATAATCAGATTTAGGAAAAACAGCACAAGAGATTTCGACGAATGTTAGCAGAATATGTCTGCTTTTACAGCTAATGAAAACATCCTACAGAAGTGTTCCCAATTCTGTTTTCTAGATATTTCATGGGAATGCCATGTGCTTCAGTGAGAAAAAAACAATCAAGAGGCTTAAATTACTGAGGGCACTGTTTCATTTTCAGATGTAATACAGGCTATTTGGTCAAAGAGGTGCTTTGGAAAATGTTCCTGCTTCTATTTGTGCCATGTCCACTGATTATAAACAGCAGTTGCTGATGATAGAGAAATGCAAACAGGAATAAAACACTGGCAAATGTCACCTGCCACCTCTCAAATTTCCTAGAATGAATTGAAACATCTTCCTCACTTAGAAGAGAGAAACCAGCTCCTGATGCAGCATCCTACGTAGCAATGCTGTCTGTGCAACACAACATCTGACCTCCCGACTTAGGTGGGGGATGTAAATGTTTAAAACCAGATTAAAGATCTGCTGTTCAGACCAGGCTTGGATTTACAGGGATTTTGTGGCAGTGAGGAGAGGGGGAGAAGGCGGTAGCGGCTGGCTGAGTTAACACTGCTCAATTCACAGTGGAAGTGAAGGGAAATTTGCAGCACACAGCAAGCACGGCTTTTCCACTTTTCCTCAAATGAAAGTTTGCATCATGTTCTATTAATGCTATCTGGATGCCACTGCAAAGGAATCTGAGCCCACAGTTTACCCTATTGAATAAGAATAATAGCAGCATATTGTGGACTATTTCATCAGGTTTTCTTCAGCTAATTTCATTCCTCTCATGCTGTAAGATCACTCATAGCAGCTCAGAAATGCCTAATGAAAAGAGAAATAGTGTACCTGATTCCAGTCATGCTGTTCTAAGGGAATTAATAGGAGTCATCATTACCTTAAACACTTCCATTCAGTGGGTTTTATGATGAGCTCAAGGAAAGTAAATGCTGTTTCAAATAGGTATCTCTATATATTAAATCAAATAAATGAATGATAAAGTGCTGGCACTTTTTGGCTGTAACCCCATTATTGCTTAGAGCCATTTCTAATGCAAATGAAGAATGAGGTAGCAGAGCTATTTAGCAATTTTCTTTGATGGGCAGTGCTGACTGCTGGAAAGTAGCAGGAATGCAACTGCTCAGATGTGGAGTGCTCCAACATGTCTGCTAAGATTCCTTCACACATCTAACGATCACTCCCTGCTTCTGCAAAGCATGATCTTTAAACAAGGCTCAGCTGAGCAATTCAAGCCTATCTTCGCAGGGAGGCCAAGACACAAAATCTGGGTCTAGCCATACACAATTTTAGGAGAAGTGCAGTTTCCAGTGAATTCACTTAGGAAGTTCTATTTCTGCAAGTTTATAGAAATGCACTTGATATGGATTTGATCATCGCTTGGTCATCCAGGACTCCCTCCCGCGTAAGTATGAACTTACTTAGGCAAGAATACACTCTTTTTCTTTTGGAATGTCAGAGTAGAGCATCGGGGCCATTTGGGAACCCTGACTAGTGGATATCTTCATAGCTCTGCCACAGACTTGCCGGATGATACCTGTGCACAGCTTGACAAATGAGTTTTACAATCAGGAAAATGGGGAAATTAAAGCTGATTTAACGTCCTGGAGCGCTTTAAGGTCTGTGGGCGATATGCATGAAGAAGTGCTAAATATTATTAATGAAAGCTAACTGGAGGAAGAACACTGACTTCAATCTTGGGAAGGAAGATGGGCTTAGGAACAGTCCCTATATTTAATAAAACATTGCATCAGGCCAGTAGGAGGTTGTCATCAAGTAAGAGCGTTACATGCAAAATGTGGTGGGTTATGTATCTATGGTAAATTCAACCACAGAAAAATTATTCAGAGACTGCAGACTATGTGGACAATGTGAAATGGTGCATAAACATCATCTTTACAATGCAATAGCATGGGCTCTCTTCAGCATATATAGAGGAAAAGAATAGGCCATAGCTAACCTCAATTTCTTGGGCTTCTTTGATGTTTTCATCTCATGAATGTTGGGTATGGTACAGACTGGAACCCTCAGGCTACCAGGATACAATGCTTCTGGCTGCAGCCCAGATCCCAGACCTTCAGACCCAATAACACAACATGAAAAGAGGCAAAGAGGGAGTGAGGAAGCGGACCAGACCCCCACGTCTGCACTAGTCACCCCAAAACACAGAGCAGCCATCCTACTAACAATATCACAAAGCAGATGGAGTCCTTCATAGGATGTGTGGCGGGAGGCACTCACAGACCTGAACGTACCTTCTCCAGCCCTTAGCACACACTGCAACACACTTAAGTATATTGTTGCATCCTAGGGAAAAGTGAGACATTCATAAAGTGAATGAAAATGTAAATAAAACCACTTCCACTAGGACAGCAGCAGGTCTGGAAAACTAGGCAGACCTTACTGAAGAAAACAGCAAGGAAAAAAACCTCAGAAAATTGTTTCCCAGTCAGACTGAAGGTTTAGAGGATGCTAACCAGCATTTTTACGACAATATTTCACTATTGTTTTGCTCAGACTTTTCCATCTGAGGAATGACTTCAGAAATGGAGAAGCAGGGCTTGCTGAGATCCATATGTTGTGGTGGCAAAAGATGTACCACTGAGCTTTTTCCACAAGACTGGGCAGGGCAATCTGTCCTCAAAGGGCATATTTACAGGAAATCATCAAAGATAAATTTGTGGTTTCCACTTTCCTGATTGGGGCGGATGGTACTGTATGATTGCTATTCCAGGTCCTCAGGTTTCCTGCTGCTTTCAATACTTCGCACTTTAAACTGTCTTACAACTGACTTTGGTCTTTTTTTTTTTCTTATTTATTAAAAAAACACTTCCATCCATTTAACTAGTTAATGCTTTTACAGCCTTTTGAAGTTGTAAAGCACTGCAAATTTAGAAACTGTTCTTAATAATCATTTGGACAAATGGATCCAGAAAATTGCATATTGATGGAAGGAGTTTATGTTCTTTGCAGTCAAATATTTCCTTACTCGTTTCATGCAAAATTGCTTGGCCAAACAGTTTTTCCCAAGGCTCCCTCAATAATGAATGTAAGTTACTTTCATTCCTGGCTCTTCTCCGAACCCATGAGGAAAGGGTAAAGCATAATGACATAGGTCTGTTGTCTCCTGTAACCCTCTGGGACTGTTTTCTCTAATGTGATTGTTTGAAAATCAGCAGTTTTCTGCCAGGAAATAAAACAAGCCATTTTCCTTCCAAGTAGCACTGAAAAAATCTGAACGCCACAGAGCCTGCTCGCTCATGCAACATCAATTTTTAAAAGAATCAATTTTGTAATCTTTCAATTATGGTTTATTATAATGATAATAATCACTGAGATATCAGGGGTTTTTCCACTGCTAGTGCTGGCTGCTGGCTGTCATCAAAGCACTTTCAGCAATGCTGAGACACCTGGACTAATAAAGCAGGCATTATTTATTTATACTTTAGTTTTACTTATTTAGAAACATATTAAACATCGATTCCCTCAGCATTGGTGATGTTATAAAACCTAAAAGCAAATAAATTATATCTGTAGTACAGAAAGACCTAAAAGTCACTGCCAGTCTGGCTATCTTGTACCATCGTAACTGAAAAGTACTTACAAAAAGCCGAAGCAAACCACACGGACCTCTCTCCTCACTAACATTATGGAACACATGCAGTGCATCTCTGTGTGAACACCTCTTGTGCTGGAAGCTCACAGAAAGGCTGGCTGAGCTCCCTATACCTTCCACATTGAAATCATTACACTGTCTGGTACACTTGAGCATGGACAGGAAGCATTTGTAATAACTCGCATATATACATATGTATAAACTGCTGAAAAACAGCTCCAAGCCTTTATCAATGCTTGCCTGGACACAGCTACATACTCAGCTAACAGGGAACACGCATTGTTCATACAGCAGGTCATGCCAGAGCTTAGCCTCTACCAGCATGAGCACAATGGGTCTACATTATGTTCACATTTTACAATAAAAGCCTACAGAAAAATCATTTGGTTTCTGATCAAAATCTGAGCTCCCTGCTGTTTTAATTCCTGTAACCAACAATCATCAATAAATAATCACGCGCAGCTTCTGCATCCCGCTGTGATATTTTCTTTTTTTTTTTTTTTTAAATACTGGATGTATTGAGTTGGGATCTGCAATTCCAGATCAGACTTTCAAGTGCTCTGCTCCGGGATTCAAGTGGAAGAGCAAGCTCAAGGGCAAGGGCACAGAGGGGAGAGCTGTGCTTCATCATATACCTTGCAGGTCTGTGAGCTGTTTTAAAGGAGATTGTGCCAAGAAGAGAAGATCTGTTCAAGTCAATGTGTTTTACAATCAAAGAACAAACGGCTGAAAGAAGAAAGCTATGTGGTTGAGATAGTTATAAACAACGAGGCAGGAAAACAAAGAGAAAAATGTGGAAAACATCAGTAAAGTAATGATAAAGAAGGAAAAAATATTTGAAGGGAAGCAACAAACATATCAAATGGAAAGAAGTATCCCATTACAGAGAAGAACAAGGAGGAAGAGAACGAGGAAGAGTCTGCGACCAAAGTACAGAGGCAACATTGCAGCCTGTGATTTGAGTTAGCTAATCCGAATGGAAGAGTCTGAGATAGGCATAAGGAAAAGGCACAGAAGTTGAACTGCTTCAGGAATTGCTTGGGGCTGGGCCTCAGGCCTCACAGACAACGCACGCCTCTGTACGCACTGAGCTCTCCCGGCATTCGAACAGAGAGTCAAACAGTGTGCAGGCTCTGAAAACCACCATGCAACCACGTACACTACGGCTCACAAGTTCAAACCGCCATTTATAATCACAGAATCATAGAATCACCAGGTTGGAAGAGACCCACTGGATCATCGAGTCCAACCATTCCCATCAAACACTAAACCATGCCGCTCAGCGCCTCATCCACCCGTCCCTTAAACCCCTCCAGGGAAGGTGACTCAACCCCCTCCCTGGGCAGCCTGTTCCAGTGCCCAGTGACCCTTTCTGTGAAATTTTTTTTCCTGATGTCCAGCCTAAACCTCTCCTGGTGGAGCTTGAGGCCATTCCCTCTTGTCCTGTCCCCTGTCACTCGGGAGAAGAGGCCAGCACCCTCCTCTCCACAAGAACTAGAACAGAAAATTAAACCCTGCCTTTGTAAAGAGCAAGAACTGTCACCTCCAAGGAGACAATCCTGTATGTGGGTCCCTCAAACACCTCACCTGGCCTCAGCTCTCTTCTGTAGCACTTCCACCCCGGCAGCCTGGAGATGCCTTAGGATTCCCATTGGCTGTGGGAAAGAGCTGCAGGGAATGTGGTAGAAAGGTGGAACCCCGCAATCCCCTTCCATTGACAGGAAAGTCTTCTCTGCCTCCTTGGTGGGGATGAGGCTGCCAGCTTCATCTGTGGCTCCTCAACCCCTTCTACCATCATCTTTACCTCCCAGTCAGGTCTAGACCGCTCCTTGGGGATACACGGGATAGGACACTGGGCAGTGGAGGGATGCCAGAAGGTGAAGGCATTCATTCATTCATTGAATAAAGAAATCAAGCCATTTGTCTCTGAAATGTAGGCAATTAACATAAGCTAATTAAATACCACACTGCTAGACCAAAGACATTTTCTATTGATGTCATTTGGTATAATACCTAGAAAAATCAATGCAATTATATTTTTAATGCCTAGTTCATAACAGCTTAATTCACACTGCTTAATTCTGCTTTGGAGTGAAATGGATTTGATTATGTAATTCCCACTTCAACAAGTTTGGCATTTAAAGGCAACATTGAATCATGACATTATTTTAAGGAAATACACAAAGTATTGAAAACTAGGGGATGATCTTACCATAGCCTTACAAATCAGTGTAGTCTGATCTGGATATACAAATACCAAAATGTCTTCATTGTAATTCATTTTCTTGCCATTAAAATAGTTTGGGAGCTTGCTCTATGGATTCCTGAGCTAAGCACTTTTAACTTTGAGCTCAATATCTCAATATCCAAATTGAGAGGCTTGTGTATCTGTGTCAAAGCACTGTCTTTTCCTACTTGTTCTTGCACATTCTGCCTCTGGATGTGAGAGAAGAGGAACTTGCTCAAGTGGCTGATGAGGCTACTCAGTAGTAGAAAATACTAAAACAAAATTGTGACAGATGACAATGAATACGTTTACATCTCACATACAGCTAAGGAGAGATGGAGTTCTACTCAGCACCAAGTTGCCTCAATTTCCCTAACACATCAAACCTCTGAAGGATCTGAAATTAATTTTGAATTTTTGTTCAATGCAGCCAAGTTGCAAGACACAGCTACTTCCAATAGCTTAATTTCAAAAATGTTCATTGTGAAGGCTGTATGTTCCATTTGATTAAAATGAACTTGTAACCATTGGTTTTAAAATAATCATAGTTTGAAGGACACGGAGACTGGGCACAAACTTTACTACAATTCTGTGCAAAATGTTCTTTTTACAGGAAGTGCAGTAGTATTGTAAAATGTAATTAGATATAATCTCTATTTTCATTAGCTATTAACATTACGTAAAGATAAACTAAAGCGTAACAAGTCTTTTCATTATCACATAATAGTTATTTTAATGGTTACATTACAAGCAATATAATACTATACCTACTTCCACCTCTCATATTAGTGGGCAATTATTTTGGAAATTTTGATTATAATCTGCCCACAGAGACTAATGTATTAACGTCACCATTTCAGTGTAATGATGACCATAGTTTTGAAATCAATACGATAGCCTCAGGGAAAAATGTAAAGCAATAACGAAGAAAATATTTATATTATATGCCAGTCTTAGTCCTGCTACATAGACAGACAAAATTTAAGAGACCCATGCGGAGCTGCTCTTGCTACTGCTATCCTGAAGTTGGTCAAATACATGTGACAGCAGTGATTATTGGTTCAAAACCAGAGGAAAACTTTTAAGTGTTCCAGAATTAAAAACTTGGTATTGAATAACTGGAATAGATCATCCCCAAGTAGCATCCTAATCCTAAACCATATCCAGAACTGTTCCCTGAAATACTGTTTCCCACTGGTATAAAATGAACTGGCCTTTGTCACTCATCTGTTCATTGCCTTTCTCTCAACCAAGCAAAGAAGTTTGGCTTGGCAGGAAGCCACAGGTGCTCAGCCAGGTCTAAGCACTATATAAAGCTTGAAGATATCGTGAGGATATCCCTATATAAAGTTAAATGAAGTTTCATATCCACAAGGCACTCCGTGAATGAGACCTAAAATACCTCTACGAGTGAGAAGGCTCTAAGATGCCACTGCAGCTAAAAGTCCCTGGAAGGATCTGTACAGTGGAGCTGAAATCCAGCCCTGTTGAACACTGTGCCTTCTTGGAAGAAGAGGTAAAGGCAATTTAAGACCATGAAATAAGCCCAGAGGAGTTAAGGACCACTGCTTTCTCCTACTCCAAATATGAAACATATTTCAACAGTGTCACCACTAATATAAAATCAGAGCGGCACAGAGAAAGAGAGAGGGGAAAAAAACAACACTCTAAGCTCCAGCAAAGACACATTTTCCCTTGATAAAGAAAAAGCTACTCATGACAAATGCTAGTCATATTTCTTAATGGACTGGAAGAAGGTGTGGAGACAACGCTAAGATGGATGGACAATGGATGGACACAGGACAGGAAAACAAATAATACTTGAACAAACAAACTAAAATTCTTCTTTTAGTGGAAAACTGCTTTGCAAATACTCTCACTACTATTTTCATTCTCTAATATTTTGATTGATTGTGAAATGTCAAGAGACTACTACTAATTTCATGCGGAAGGATGTGCCAGAACATTAATGTGTTTGGCTGAAAGCAGGTTATAGAGCAGCAGAAACATGTTCTGTTTTGCAGTTCCAGACCATTCCAAACCCAAATTAGCACTGTAAGAGATTGAAATGCCCTCATAGTAAGGATACAACATTCAAAAAGCCCTGTGGGCATGAATTTCTGCACAGCAATATCTCCTACTTTCCTCCAGAGTCCCTTTTTTTTCAGGGAAGTCAGGTTGCAAAAAGAGGATAAATATTCTTTGCCTCACAAAGGCATTTTGAGTCTTAAATGATATCTGCAATATTTTCAGAAATTCTCTCATGGAAAATGTTTGGGATGCTCTTCAGAGACAAGAGCACTAGCGTCTCTAATGAATGTACTTCAAGGAAAACTCAGAAACAACATATGGAAAGCAAACTGAACACAGAGCACATATTTTTGACATTTATCTTTGTTTTTATTGCTAAGATAAAAGCATGCTGTTTGTTTCTTAGAATTTCATCTGCTATCACTTTCTTTCCTTTCTCTGTGTCTTATTCTACACTACTGACATCATCTGCAGCAATTTTTAAAAGTTTTGCAGCAAATCTGTGCCTTGGAAGTTTTAATGAGTCATGTGGAGACTGTTACCAGACAGGGAGTTCATGCCTCCTTTCCGTAAGCAGTGTGACTATAGCAGAGAGGATGTGCTTGCTGGGATAACCGACTTTGAAAAATAAAAGCAAAGAAAAAGAAGTCTCCAAAGACCAGGATGCGACAAAACCAGCAAACTTGCAAAGAACAAATATGAGCATTTAGAAACCTTTATTCTATTCCAGTTGCTTGTTTACTGAATACTAATGCACTGGGCAGGGTTGCTCAAGTTCTGAGACGAGTGGTGTCTCCGGTATGCAGTCCCAAATGTTACTACAAACAAGAATTGTTTACAAAATCTTGAAAATAGAATGGCTGAATCTTTGAACATCTGCATCAAAAAGCATTCCTCTTCACAACCAAACGAAGCCACGTGTTGATCGATACCCAAGATATCAGACAAAATATTTGAGGACACACCTCAAGATTGATAATAAATTCCCACAGTGGTCGTTATTTTTCTGAACTGTTACAGCTTCCAAAACCCACTGAAGACACGAATGCTTGAGAGAAATCATACATGCTGTTCTTGTGCGTGTTACTCTTTAAATGCATAGCTGCCTCGCTGTCAAAAGCTCAGAGAATTTGAGTATCACAGGAGCTATATAGAATGCAGTCAGCAATTGTTTTCTAAATGTAGGTTGTACCATATCCCAAAAGCACATCATGTGCTCCACAAAGCATGGTTGTGAATCCTGAGTTACCTTCAAAGATGTTTGCAGTAAATCCACATGCACACATACATATTTGTACAGTTTCACTGTTCTGAAATTGCAGCCTGATATGGGATACATGATAACAGACATATAAATAAAACAGTGTAGAACATCTGTTTTGTTTTTATATGGGTAAAGTTACACATTGAAGATGTGCATAAGCAAATACCTAGTTAACACTGAGTTCTAAATTAATTTAATGAGAATTTTTCACCATTTCCCTCCAGTTTTCCTCACGCTGATGAGTAACGAGGTCTCACAACACAGGCTTGATTTCCTACCAATTAAATTTTCAGTGCAGTATTTGTTTACTAATCTTTCTACAATTTTTAGGTAAATTACTCCAACACCAGTACAGGCTAAACTGTGTCTACTTTTAAACAGCTTTTCTTTCGCTGTGTTGCCTACATGTTCAAAGCTTTGGAAAGATAAACTTTTCTAGGCACCATTCAGTGAGATATTTTAAATTAGTTCTCATATACTAAAAAAGACCTTTATAAGAAAAAGTAAGTTTCACTAGCTAGCGGATGGACAGATATACAGAAACTCTGTATTGGAAGCAACAAATTACTGTAGTGTTTTATTCCCTGCCATCTAAAGTTGCTGTCCTCACTTGAGCAGCAACTCGCTAACAGAAAATCACCCAGTGCATCTCATGCAGTTTGATTGCAGTATGTCATCTTTTGCTAAACACTGTAAATACGGCTCAGTGCACTTTAGGGAGCTTCCATTAGAAAACTCACAGTTATCAGTAACCAACAGGTATCACACTAAAGTAATAGCAACGTTGCATTTATTTTCTAATCTATTTAATATATCTTAGAAAACTATTGCTGTGTGGTAACTGGTGATAAGTAAAGACTTCAGTGGTAATCACTCTTAAACACAACTGTTTCATCTGACAGCAAGGCTGAGTTAAAAAAATAGCTTAATTTCCTGATTTTTAAAAAATCAGTTCTGCTCCTTTAAAATTTTAAGCTCCTTTAGGAGGTTTACTTTGTGATCTGAAAAATCAAAAACGTTGAACCATGGAAGATGATTCAGTGACGCTTCTATGAACACCAAAATCTTCATTCAAAATCGAGGCGTTCGGTAATTTTTCCCTCCAAAACTTCTGCCCCTGCAACCATAAAATATCTTCACCACCAGCAGCAAAACTGGAACCACCAGGATTAGTGGGATATGAGCCACTGACTTGCCTAATCCTTTCAAAAGGTAATGGGATGTGAGAGAAGTCAAAGCAGAGTCTCATCTGCGTGTGCAATCCCAGTGTTGCTCATGAGAGATATCAGCAACACTCTCGTTAGCATAAAAGCTCCAGGATATTTATGGGACAGGATGGAAAAGGTGTGCATGTAATTAAGACAATACCAAACACTGTATAAAGATTTAATGTGCAGCTTGTCAAGAGCAGAAAGCAGATTCAGTGGCACTTAAAGATTATGTGATAAATTAAAAGCAATAGAAGTTGGATTAAATCAAAGAACATATGAAAAGGCACAAAGACAAAGTAGATCCTGATTATGCTATTTCTCAGCTTAAATCATTAGGTAAAAAGAAAAAACTCCATGGCAGCAACTACCACAGAATCAATACGCCTCTGAGCCCACGCCAATCTATATGCAGCCACAATTTTATCACATAATATTAGTTAATATTGATATTTTTTAATAAAGTTTCACTTTACTATGTAATTAGTGTAATGTAGTAGGAGCTGTGCTCCTTAACAAAATTGCTGGTGCTTTGTACAGCATTTACCAGCACGTTATAAAAAAACGGATGACTTCTATTGAGTTCCATCTGCCTAATAGAGAAAAATGTTCATCTTAATTAGGAAAATCTTCATAAAGAAATATAAATGCAGTTACTAATGGGCTTCAGGGAATAAATCTAGGACACTCAGGAACAACTGGTGTTTTGCCAGGAAATGGAAGAGTGAATATAAACCCCAAAACAGTTGTTAGCCGTCTGGTGATTGACCACAAATAGCAATAGATGTTGAGGTTTTAAGTGTTTTATAATGAAAAATCTATTTATTTCATTAAGGTTTCATGCTTTAGACCCTTGTTTTTTCAGGTAATAAAGTAGTCTTAGCTGACAATGAAAGTATTTAAACCCTCTATGAATTAAGATGGACAAATCCATTACCATTTTTTGAAGGAATTGCTTTGTTAAAAGAAAGAATGGCGTAATCAGCAGTGGTTCAAGAATGATTCAACACCAAGTACCTGAAAAATGATCACTATATCAAACATATTTTGGGGTTTGCTGTGATGCTCACAGGCAGCTGAGAATGTTTTGCTGACTTCATTGGTGCAGCAGCAGACATTACATCATCATGATAAAGACCATATCAAAATGCAAGCTACAATTCATTTTTATCCTTAAAAACATTTCAACAGGCATTATACATTTCCTCTGTCAGTCTGAATCAGTTTTGCCATCATTTTCTTCCAAGAGTTCTGTAATTTAAAGATGCTGATGTTCTCTAACTCTGCTGATTTTCTTTTCAAAATGAAATGAAATCTTACTCATCTTCCAGATTTTTTTTTTCCAGAGGAAGCTGGTTAATACAAAGCATAGATGGGAAATATGTCCCAAAAATCTAACTCTCTGAGCCAGATTCATTGTCAAGATTCACAACTTCCCAATGAAAAATTGCTTTCTGCAAATATTGCCCAACACTAGATAAGATTTTATGTTTTCTCTGAATGGCCTTGGTAGGGTAACTAATCCAAACATGTAATCAAGTGCAAAAGTAGACACAGCATCGCTATAATTATTCAAGCCAGCAAACAGAAATACAGCACAAAACTTGCGTTCTGGCCACTGAGAGCTCTACTATCTCAGTTCACATAGAATACCACCAAATAATAGAAGTTGCAGCTACCTGAGCTTCAGAGAATGTAGTTTGATTTGTTCTTTGGAACGGCATTTCTACTAGACTACAGCTTCACGTAGATTAGTCAGACACATCAAAAACCACATATTAGCTGAGGTGAAGCTGTGATGACTGCAGTTGTCTAACAGTGTCAATCCAAACTTTAGATGAATATAATTTGCTAGCTCTAAATGACAGTGATATAATATAGACCTCGTATATCACCAAAGTAATAAATAATTAGCAAGCAGAACTCAGTAAAATAGCAGGTTGAGCACACCCCCAAATTTTGAATCTTGATGCAGGAGTCAGTGATGAGAATGATCAATCTTTCTGCCTCAAATGATAAAACAGCTTTCTCACAACCTAACACATAGCACCATCTGGTACAAACTAAGAACTTCTGGAAGAGAAACATAAAAGCAATTTATTTTCTTTGGAATTGTCCAAGATATTAAGAAAAATCCTTCAGGAATAGCTGTTTGACTGCAAATGTGGCTCAGTGAACCTGTATCCTGTGGACATGTTTGTATAGCTAATAACCTCAATAAAATGTTGTTGAATTGAACTGAAGTGTTTGGTTATGGGACGGGTGTTGTCAGAGTTAAGACAGGCTGTGTAGAAAGTCAATTGTCTACCAAACTAGTTGGGTTTCAGAACATTATGTCACGTCTCAAAGGGCATTTTAGGGCATCTGAATACATCTCCTCAGCAAAGTTCAGCAGGCTCTGTCAGGTAGTTATTTATAACAAGTGTGACTAGAAACACCAAAGTAACCTGTGCTTTGGATGATACCAGGATGTGCTTTACTAGCTATTTGCTGGGGCTCAACGTCCTCAACATACAGCAGGACAGGACCCGTTGGATCACACTATCAGCCTCGAGAGGGATGTGGAGCTGCGCCTTCAAACGCTGCTTGGACATTCTGTGCTGAGTGGTTACTCTGAGGTGTGTGTGGTATAATCAAAATGCAGTCTGGATAACATTAGACAGTTTCACTGATATTGGGACAGATTAATTTTATCATTGCTTTTTGAAAGTGACTTTTAATGCAGACTGTTTTCTAAATGATCCTTAAAAGACACTCCTTTCTTCCTCCTCACCTTCACCTAAGGCAATAACATCCAGTAGCATTGATCTATTTGCTGCTAGTTTTCATTAATTTTACCCTCCCTAAGGGTGGTGCAGCTTCGGTGCCAGCTAATTAAAACCTATTTAGGACTGTTCAGTGCACTTTATCAGACCAGAATTAGCTCTGCTATTTTAATGAAGACTACAGTTTTCTCTGTTATTACCAATTAAATGTTGTTATATCATATTGCATTATATTCCTAATGGATGGCAAAGATACAGATGGCTTTAGAACCACTTACCTGGGTTGAGGTGCATACAAAGATGCCACATTTAGTAATTTCCTAACGTTTCTTTAAACCCTTTCACTTGACTCAATACATACGATACACCAAAACATTAGTGGAGTACTGGAAGAAGCTGCCAGCTTTATGGTCCCTCTAGGGAAGTACCAAGTAAAATGCATTAATGAAACATTGTGCGTGTCTGGTAATGAATATTATTTATGTACAACAATTATTCAAAGTGGATGAGCATTCACCGCCTTGAACTCAAATGCTTCACTAATGAAGACTCTCAGAAAAAACATATGTCCCCCAGATTCATAATGCCGCGCACAAGGTTATTTCTCCAGCGTGGATAGCCCATAGCAGAGGGTATTTGGTACTGTTATAGAATTAAAAAATGTTTCATTCCGAAATAAGCAAACTGACCTGTTGGATATTATTTACAGGCAATCCTTGCTTCTCCCATAAACCATTTGTCAATACCAAAGCTGTGGATTTTGAACATGCGCTCAGTGCATCTCCCAAGCAAGCGGGGCAGGACCAGAGCTTTTCTGCAGCAGAGAAGTGACTGCAGACATACCCGTCAGCTGCTTCTCATAACATCCTTTAAAACTCAAGCACCACTAGAATGAAACTCCTGAAAAGTTCCACTAATTACCTACAAAGATGGTACACCAAAGAATAGAAACAGAAACCTCATTACCAGCTCGACAGACTAGAAATCTGTCGCAATCTTGCTATGCATTAGTAGCATACACTGTACATAAGGACAGTATTTTAGGATTAAACTAAAATAGATGTGGTTCCAATCCACTCCGTACATTTTAAAATATGAGTTGAGCTTGATTTCCTTCCAGAACTTTTGCTGGGAACATGTTGAAACAGACCTCTGTTCAATCTAATATTGCAAGCAAGAGTTGATGTTTCTCTAAGGAACCGAAGGAATATTTGGCTGAGGAACCCCAGTCTGTCTCAGCATTATAATAGTCTGGCACAATGCACAGAACTATTTTCACCACCCACTAATCTCTTGTGCTCTCTCTTTACTGCTTCCACAAATGCCACATACCTCTAACAGCCTCATGACCCTCCCTAGAAACAGCAGATGCACCCTGTGAACTGAAGATGTTACAGGAAATGAAACAGATTCCAAACCAAGGTCCTCTGATTAGTAGGGAACTGCAGGATGTTTTCTTGTGATACAGGTGGTGTTGGCTGGCGACAAGTCGATTGTTCCTCTTGTTTCTGGCTGACAAGTGCACTAAATAATGCTAAAACACCACTTAGCATTTGATGTTGAAAAAGGACTAAAACTGAAAGTTACTGTAGATAAAAGGATGTTACTCGATTGCCACTCCAAGAAGTGTGCGGGGGTGGGGTTGTCAGAGTCTTAAAGGGAAGCACATGCAAACACAATGTGATGTGGACCACTAGTCAGGCTCTTTACTATTTTCTCATGTTCTCAAAGCTAGAGTTTTAGTGTTTTTATCAGGTTAAAGAAAAAGAATTTGGGCCACTGACACAAGGCTCCTGAAGAACTTTGTTCATAAGCACTAGGAGAAGTTCAATCTGCCTTGGTGAGGAAATATGTATTGTGTTAATTGTTTTAATTGTTTAGTAATAAGACCTTGAGATGTATTAATTTGTTGAAGAGGAATGGCTTATGCTGGAGATGAGGATACTTTAACATTGGATGATGAGATGCTTTAATAGGATATACTTAGGTCTGGTCTCACAATAAGGATTTTGATAAAGTATTGTAAAGTCACAGTGACCTGACTGACTTAACACAGAAGAGTCATAAACATGATCAAATTTCTGTTTAGCAATGCAATAATGTACCCTTGATCATATTTAACCTGATTAATATGTAAACTGGATGACTTGGATTATTAGAGGGCAATTTTGGAGAATGGGTCTTGTGTGTTTTCTAGATTAGCCTATTTTCATCAGCTTGTTCAGTTAAACCAAAGAAGCTATGATAACCTTGACACATTTATGACACACAGGAGCTTGCTCTGACTCCACAACCACAGCAACAACATGTGCATCACAGTGAACAAGAGGGGCAAGTTCTTCCCTACATTTCAATGCTTTTGAAAAAAGGAAACATCAACTCTAACAAAGTTTTGACAATTTAATAACAACTTCTACTTCTAGAGCTAAGTTAGAATTTCAGACTCAGATCAACTGTGAACACCCACAGCTAGCTCCAGCCTTTCACAACTGCAAATTCATGATGTTCAAATTAAAAAATGAATACTAAGGCACAGCAGCGGTCTGGAAACTCCTTCCTAGTTAGCTCCGGTGAGGATGTGGCAGGTGCTCCTCCATGCCAAAACACAGATGATCAGAATTTTTGCCTCTCAAAAGTCCTGCAATTTGTAGTCTTAATTCCCCAAATTCAATTTCTGCTCTGAACATGCTAGCTAAAACAGCGGCCCTCGCACTTTCATCTCTTTACAGCCCCAACTGGAAAAACAGAAACACACATTCTCAGGCTTAGAAAATATAATTTCAGCACAATTCTAGTAAAAACCTAAATCTCATACAGTATCACTGATAATCTATTTTCACCAAGAAACAGAAATAATGCATAACCCTGAGCTTTGTGTTTGAAGAAAAGCTACAGTGGATTTCAGCAGAAAAGAGAATACAATATTCAGATTTATCCTGAGGTTGTGCATTTGGAAATGTTGTTTGTGTAGGATTATCCTCTTCAAATAAAATGTCAATTTAATCAATAGTAAATTGAGCTGAAAACAACACACAGCTTTGAAAAGGTTTCAGGAAAACATCCAATATTTTTGGGACTCAAGCCAACAGAAATGGAAAGAACAGAAGGTAGCGTAGGTGGGGTAAATGGGGCCTAGCTGCTGCCTCATCAAGTGCTTATAACAGTCAAAACCATATAAAAATCCATTAAAAACATATCTGGGGACTCATTTAGTAGCTGGCATCTGGCATGGACTCCTCTCATGTCTCTTTTGTCTAACACTATAATTGTTCTACACATTTAAGACTTACCGGTCTTTTCCTGTCTCCATCTTAAATACTGCATCACAGTAGCTCATGCGCTTTTCTGTTGTCACATAGATTTTGGCAGCTGGGTAGCTGTCAACAGTTTTCTTCAGCATGTTGTACACAATGCCATTTCCATCCTTCCTCATGTTTCGAAAAGGTCCCCAGATCACGTAAACAGTGTTGTTGGTTTCTTTGAAAAAGTACTCAGGATTCTTGAGAAGGAGAGGGACGCTTGTGTGAGAGACCACTCTTATGGTTGTTCTCTTCCCAACGTCATCCTCGTAGCCCTTTGTGGGAGCGTTGTTCATCCGCCAGATGCAGGAGGACTTGTCTATCTCGGATCCCACCTTCTGGCCAGCCATCTGTCCCGAGTTTGAAACGATGGCACAGAGGTCACAATCAAGTTGCAGAGGCTGGAAGAAAGAAAACAATAATACGGTTTTCTCCATAAAACACTAAGACTGAAAATTCAGTTAAAAGAAAGATGGGCACAGGCCAACAGATTTATAGCTGGGCTTCTCTTTAAAAATCCTAACAATCACCATGCGGCAGAGCTGGTAGCAAACCCTACCTCTACAAAGCTCTGAATAAAATCCTTTTTAGTGAAATAGGTGGCAGTTCCAATCTTTTCCTTTGTTCTCCACCTTGCAAAGTCAACTAGAAATATAATAATTCCTTTTTTCCCCCTATAAATGTTATTCTTCCCACTAGAAAACAATGAAAGAAAGAAGCAGCAGAAAACAATATTTAGATCAATGCCTTTTTCTCTTTTAAAAGGTGTTGTCAGCAACAGGAAAAAGGCACAGAAAAAGTAATGCTGGAAATTTAACTACGCATTGACTGTGTTTATGTGCCTGAAAGCATTGTTCCCCAGTTTGCAATGGAAGTCGAACATGAGATGTAACTCTGAAAACCAAAGTGAAAATCCTACATTTGGAAAGAAAGATGTAGACAGAAGGATATAGTGTTTTCTCTAGGAATTGTTATGACCCAGGAAAAATGAAAGGCATATAGACTGCTGGCATGTGAACTAAGAACTTAATCCTGGGCAAATTGAAGTCAAAGACAGTGTTTCCTGAGCATTTTCTAGGGTACTGTTTCTCCTGTATGAACTGAAAACAGGAAAAGTTATCTATTTACAGAGATATAGGGACCTATCTGATAGTCTGTTTGTCAGAGTTTGAAAAGTAAATGCATTTGTACCAACAGAGTAAAAGAAAATGCCCTACATTTAAGTTGGATTGTGTGAAAAGTTTGGCTAGAAATCTAAATTAAATGAAAATTAGGTCTATCAAAAAAAAAAAAAATCAAAACCTATAGAACACGGTCCAGGGCACGGATCATGTACAACATTTTGTATGTTCACAGACTTGATTTTTTGTCATGCTCCTGACTGGGAGCCAGTGGCTTCAGTTTAATGTTTGTTAGGAATAATTCCCCTCAAATTCTTTGGATATTTAGCCTGAGAGGATGTTAAGTGCTTTTCTCATCAGACTTGTGGTTATTTTCCTTCAAAATCTCACCTTATTTAGTTGATGTGGATGGATATCCTGGCTATATTTGACTGTTCTAACCTCAGGACATGGTGGCTCACAAGACATCAAATTTTTTTAATAATGGTGTGTAACATAAAGACAAGAGCTAAACATCTGAAGAGAGCCAAATGGTAACAGAGAGAGAGCACACACACTAAAATCTCTCACCCTTGCGTGACAAATATTGCACTGAACTAAGGTGCATCCTGCAATACTTCTGCAATAAATCTCACAATTGCAAAGGTTTGATTTCTCTGTGTGAGCGATCCCTGAAAATGTTCTTTCCTCATTTCACCAGGAGTTAAAGATGCCTGACTGAGTGCAAAAGCATTGGCACTGTTTCCTTTACAGAACACCATGTATTTTTTTACCGTTGTTGTAGTTTTAGAAAGCTGTCCTGCGTAGCTCTCTGACAGCAGGGGTGAAATCCCAGGAGATGCAGCTGAACACAAGTCTTTCTGTTTACCACTTAGTTACTGAAATCCTCTCTAAGATACATTATGAGGACATGGCTGGGTGACCTAAACAAATCCATAAGTATTACTCACACCCTAACATGAAATGAATTGTCAAAGTCCCACTAGATTAATTTATAGCTTTCAGGGTGAACTTTCAAACTAACAAGTGCTGGATATGAAACTGCTGCATAGGAAAAGCCAATTTGGTGAAGAATCTGGTCCCATGTAAATTTGACTCAGCCTCATTGCTGGGTTTTAGTTTTGTTTTTCACAATATTTTTCCTTCTCCATTAAAATGGAGCTGCTCTCTTAAATTTGGAATTGTTTGATTTTCTGCCCTTAGTTAGAAATGCATTGCACATTTTCTATTCACCAAGTGTAACTGTTCTGCTCGAATAAACTGAGTACACTCACTCCTGCAATTGTGTCCCCCGGTTTTCTAGCTCTTTTGTTGTGATTCATTTATCTTGTTCCAATTTATAAAGCACTTTCATAATATTGAATGCCTGCACTAGGTCAACATATAATCTGCTCCTCTTCAATAGAGGCAGAAGATTAACCCCTCCCAGCCCTATCTCTCAACAAATATTTTTACTATGTAGAGAAATCTTACATGTTGCAATATGCGTATTTCCCAGCGGAGATCCCAGAGAGATAGTTAGGAGACTGACTGACACCTATGACAGATATTCCACTGACTCCAGAATCATCCACTGACTTCAGTGCCCATCTGCCACTACAGAGGAAAAACACACATCAATATTCATTCACTGAACCCCCATATGGAGACTGGCTGACAGCTTGTGGTGTTGCTTTACAACTGTCACAGACAAAAGGGGCAGTCCCAGTAATCCACATACAGCAGCTCTCTCATTTTCCTCATTTAACGTGACATTCCTGTTTGTTATGACACCCTAGCTGGGGTATGGCTGCCCCATCACTTTAAGACTCAAAAGCTCTTCAGGCACAAGGATTTGGGTGCACAGAGGGGCTGGGATTGGGGAGCACCTGGGTAGCTGCGGCTGCTGTTTCTGATACTGAACTAGGACACGGCTGACAGCTCCCTATGATCCTTGAGGAGTTGGAGTGGTCTGCTGTTGTTCCCCCTTACCCCATACTCTGAGGTTCTACGTCCCTCACGTTCTCTCTTGGCTGCGAGGTTGCCCACGATGCCCCTAACCCATATGAGACACTATCCCTTCTCCTTTTAACTTACTGTATTTTTTGTGGTAAGGATGAACAGAAGAAGAGAGAGGAATCTTACACACAGAAACCAGAATATGGAGAGATGAAAACTGGAGAATTAGAGAAAGCGTGTCTTGGTGATTTGTTTTGCAGTTAACTGTAATGATTTACACATCACAAATGCAAGGACAGCAATTGCACTCAGCAGTAGCCGTATCAGAGAAACCAAAAATGATTCTAGCAGGCACTCCAGGCTGCCCTGTCGTTTACAGAGATGGTCCAGCAGCACAGGTATTGATGCAAGACCATACAGAAAACTATGCTGTTACCATTTCTTCTCTCTGGACCAAGAACGTTAGGTACCTATACCTCTCAAAAGATCTTCCTTAATTTGCATTGTAAATATATGAGATAAAGAAAAGAACATAGAGAACTATTCACCTTTTCTCCTCTTTTCATGTATTTAGACACACAGTTCAACTCTTCATAGCCCCGGATCTGAGTTATTATTGATTCTAGAAGACCATTTTGTTGCTGACCAGAAGGACGCAGAAACCCTCAGCAGAGAAGCTGGGGAGGATTCTGACAAATTGTCCAATCTTTTTCCTAAATGATACATTGTAACTGTTCAGGAGCACTTATATTTTAATCAGTAAAGAAAATGAAATGTCCGACCTTTCCATTTCCTGTGCAAGCTTACAGACAATAGAAAAGATAATTAAAACTCTGTATTAGAACTTGCAAAACAGTGCCGTTTCTCTAGCAAAGAGAAATAGCTGTGTAATAAAGGTCACTTATCAAAGAGTTCTAGTTATTAAATCTTTGCGTTTAGCACTGAAGTGGCTTCACAGAATCAAAGGTCAAATCATTAAATAACAAAACCAGCAAGAAGTAGAAAAGGTCACAAGCAAATCGAACTAGAAGTAGGTCACCAAATACGATTCTCTTCCACAGAGGATTTTCATATTTCGAAAGCTGGTTACTTTGCAATTTGAAACAACTCCCCCATCGTTTCAGACGTCTCCATCCACCAAGAGACTGATATTCCAGCCACAGCACTGTCTGTGTTGGTTTCCCAATGGTACAGATCCTATATTGTCAAGTTTCCCAGACATGAACCTGTAGGTCTGCTGAAATCCCATGCAGGGATGATCTCAGGCCAGGTCTCTAAACCTCTTGGCCCAGACTTCAGCACAAGTCAGTGGAGTCCAACAAAACAACATCTTGACAGAGCAGTCACGTGCCAAGCTCCCACCTGAGCAGAGACTGCCAGATTCACTCCTCTGTTGGACCCAATCTACCTGAGGACCTATGCAGATGTAATTTACACTGATGAAAAGATGAATTTCTCTTGTGGCTTTTGTAGGCTGGTGGTGCACTGGAGAGCTCGCTCCAGCCACCAACTCCGTGAATCCCACAACTAATCATGGAGATAGTTAGGAAATTCCGATTAAACTTTCCCAATTGTTACTTTAACAATACGATTGTAATTTTGTAAATTGGATGCAATGCCCATTCACTACATAATGAGGCAATTATTAGCAGCTCACCACATATTAATTTGCTCCTTTAATGTTGAAACAAATGAGATCTTTTCTTATAATCATCCTATTTGAGTGAATTCTAACAAAGCCGATTGAACAAAGCTCCAGAGAGACTTTCTTTATTTCAATGCCATTTATTCTTCTACTCTTCTTGGATGTCTTTAGAGTTTTAGAGGATACAACATTTATAATGATGCCAATGGGGAATAGGCTTTGCCTTTATTCTTCTTGATGTTCTTTTGAGGTCTTCGAAATGAAAGGTACAAGAGAGGCATTAACCGTCTGGCATTGTTTTTATTGCTTTTCTCTATCTTACAAGCAAAAAATTTATTTTAATTTTTCCCATGTTTCAGTGATGATTAACCAAGCTGGTCTTGTCTACACTTGCTCTCTTTCTTCAGACCTCTGACTGGGAGGAAAGACTTGCCAGGCTTCTGTAAGACAGAAGTCAGCACATTTAAAGAAAATAAAAACAGTACTCACGCGTTCACCCAGCAAGAGCTATCAATTTAGTACAGCACTCAGAAGCACTGCATATAAATCACAATATATAACTACCATTAAGCAATAAAAATAAAAATGATAAAACCTCCACAGGTCTGATTACCCTGAGTATGTGGTTGTACCCCCTTCCCTCCCATGGTAGTGTTGTGGTCTTCTGATCTTCAGCAGCTGCTTTTGCTCCTAGCTCCCAGCATCACATCCCAGTGAACACCTCTGTCTTCATGAAATTTAATGTGAAGATTTCATAAAGATTTTAACATTTTGACATTAGTTTGAAATAAGTCCAATGTCAACATGCATCCCATTTCCAAATAAATAGAATATGATCTGCCTCATCGTAAGGGTGTTCCTGAGACTGAAGTGCTTGGGATATTTGATTTAGATGATTGTCACTGATACGTACATAAGTGCTAGCAGGAAGTTTTTATTTAAATTGAATGAATTGAAAGGGAATGCATAGGAGCCACACTACGGGACTAACCTTGCAGAAAGGGATAGAATAAGTAACCACCGCTAAAATTTTTTTCTGTATACACTGACCCAGTTCTTACAGAACAGGTATTCTTTGATTTGCAGCTCATGTTACAGTTCCTGAAAAGGTTGCATTAGCCTTTTGCTTCAACGGGTATCCTGTGGCCTTCTGATGTCAGTGGTAAAGAGACAGAAAAGGCATGAAATTTGGACTTGGGACAGAGGCTGAAACTTGCATGACAGTCTCCAGCACCATCTAAACTTCCATTTGGCAAGTGTATTTTTGAAACATTTTATCTTTCTTTCTCATGGAAAGGATTTAAAAAAAAAAAAAGCACAAAGCCAAACTTCCTGAACATGAACCGGAGTGCAAAGTGATGCAGTGTCATCTTTCACACTTTCAAGACGGCTCCAGTTCCCCCATGCCAGCTCATACCTCTTTCAAGATATAGCAGAACAAATGCTCACCAGAATGTTGTTGATTTTACTGCTGCTATTGGGAACAATATAAGCAGCTTTAAAACAAGGCAAGAACCAAGTACATCTCATCATACTGAGAGCTGAAAAATAAACACCTCAAATATATGTGAGAAAACTCTGAATAGGAGCAAAGTCAAGTACATGACCTCTGAAGAAGAAAACAGAAAACCAGGTCTTTTTATATATTCTCTTCTAGTCTAAACTAAAGCAAAAATTGAAAAGTCAAAGATAACACCCCTCATAAGCCCATTAAGCAAAGTTAAAACAGGTCCAGCTAGATCAAAGTATTTTAACTTTGTATTTTTTTAAAAAGCACGTTTAAATAGGTTTCTAAAATGGAATTAAAATGCTCCTTCAATTGAACATTTTTCTGTATATGAAAAGCTTCAAGCATGGCAGTTCACATTTACAGAACAGTCCCTTTCATTTTTCCCTTTCTTCCTGATTTCCAGCTGAAACTTTATTGAAACTGACGCCTTTCAAATAAGCCTACACTAGCATTTTCTTCTGGAATAATGAACTATTGAAAGATTCTTGATAGCTGTATTGGTAAAAAAGACTCAAAAATAGAAACGTGGCAGAGAGTAAATAAAGAACAGGAGAAATTGTTCTGTCTCTCCGCAGAGGGTTAATGAAGGAAGGAAGCTGATGAATTCAGCCTTTCAAGTCCAACAGAAAGACTCAGCGAGGTAGCGAGCTGGAGGACCAGTGGTCAACAGCCCCACAGGACTTTCAGCACTGAGAGAGTGGCAGGTGAAGGAATTTTTGCCCTAAGGCTTTGCCTGGAGCTTGTGTGAGAACCCGTCCTGCGAGTGCACTCCTGGACAGTAGAAGCTGCACTTTAGTTTGTCTCAGGTGGTTGGCAAATTCTCCTCTCCCAGTGTGAGACGGCAGAAGGGACATGCTCTTATTAACATCCATGAACGTGTTGCAAAAGGGAAAGGAAATAAATGAAAGCAGGATACAGACAGAGAAGACAGAATGAAAGTCAGAAAAGAACTGAAACAGCCTGTGAAAAAGTAGACCACAGTACAGCGTTTAAAAGAGAGACATGTCAGGGGAAAGACGACTTGAGAAAAAGTAAAATACTGATACATAGCCAGTAAGATAAACCATGATGTTTGGGAATGAAATCTAGCCAAAGAGGAGAACCAAAACACCTAAAGGCATTTGTTAAAGTATAAACTAACTGTTGTGAAGAAAGCTTTATCAGACATGTCAATCAAATAACTGCATTAAGCAGAGAGAATAGCTTTTTTCCTTTAAGCTGCAACTGCCCAAGCAGAAAACAGAGAGAAACAGATACATTCACTCTAGCACCTAGTACTACAGCTTTTAGGTAACCAGAAACCCCAATAACTGCAGACATACAGACCTCTACATTTCCATATCCACCTAATTAACACCTCAAGGTGGGTTTGGGTAGGGGAGAGAAAAGCAGAGGCTTTGTTGACATACAGAATACCAGGATAAAAATATAAATACGCCTAAGAACATATGTGGAAATGTTCATGTCAAACACATTTGAGGACTGAATGCATAGTTGTTATGGGATGGAGGCTAACTCTATCATGCACACCCTGTACAGCAAATTCACAAGGTAGGAGCTAAAATGACACTCACTTTGAAAAACAGCCTGTGGAAAAGTTAATTTCCCAGATGCTCAAAAAAGGAAAACCAGACAAACTACGTTAGTTCTAGACTACCCCTAAATGCATCCCAGCGGATTAGCTGATGACCACAAATAACGAGAATGTTTGTGACAGTCCATCTATCACTCATTTGCAGATATGCAGCCTTTAAAATACCATGGCTTGGTAATAGTTCAAGAGCTGGGAATTGTCCTAACCTAATGCTGCTTGCTGAATGCTGAATCCAATAAGTCACTCATCTTAACATCCATCACGTCGCCCACTTGCCCCCATTCACACATGATGACTCTTGAATTTTGTGCACAAAAGCTACCAGAGAAACGTAATTTAAGACAGACAGTGTCCATCAAACTTCATAAACAACCCTGAACACAACAGAATCAGCTGATCTAAACTATGGTACCCCTTCTCGAGGTTGTTCAGTCTGAAGGGGCCAGGGAGACCTTTGAGCAGCTTTCCAGTACTGAAAGGGGCTATAGAAAAGCTAGGGAGAAGCTCTTTATCAGATAGCGCAGGGATAGGATGAGGGGCACCAGTTTCCAGCTGAAAGAAGGGAGATTTAGATTAGATATTAGGATGAAATGTTTTCCTGTGAGGGTGGTGACGCACTGGCCCAGGTTGCCCAGGGAAAGCGTGGCTGCTCCATCCTGGAGGTGTTTGAGGCCAGGTTGGATGAGGCTTCAAGTGACTTGATCTAATGGGAGGTGCCCCTGTCTATGGCAGGGGATGGAACTGGATGATTTTTAAGGCCCCTTCCAATTCAAACTGTCCTATGATTCTATGATCCTGTCTCTTGCTGTACTTGCAGCAGTATAGGTACCACCAAAAAAAATTGTCACTAGATTCAGCAAGTTATTGGCGCCATAATATTTAGGTTTATTTTATCTCCTGCAATTCTCTGTTTATATTGTGTTTCTTTCGTGTTTTTTTGTATGTGGCGATAAGGAAGATAGGATTTGTTTCTTCTCCATACGAGCATATTTGCTCAGCAAACACCACAAAATACAAGGATGTAAAATGTCACTTACAACTCAAGGAGACACAAAAAGAGGGAGAACGCACTGCTAGAAAGAACATGGACTGAATAGTGGATGAATCACAGTACAGAAGGACAAAAACAATTTCTCACATCCAATATTGAGTATGGCAGTGGAGCAGAGGTAACATATAACACAAAATCCTTCTGCACAGAGTGGACTTCAGAATGACATCCTTGAAAGGTGCTAAGGGGCATGGTTTAGTGTTTGATAGGAATGGTTGGACTCGATGACCCGGTGGATCTCTTCCAACCTGGTTATTCTATGATTCTATGAAAGCAACCAAAGCCAGAAGGGCTCTCTCCACAAAAGCTGGGTTTTCTTTGCAAATAATAAGTATCTGTGCGAAAAAAACTAGCGAGAATTCCTCACTATGAAGTTGCCTACTATCAGACTCTAAGGAATTCTTTGTCACATATGTTAAACACCAGTTACTCTGTAACTGCTGACTTTAATTTGTATTTATTATAAATACCCACAGATGGCGGTAAACTATATAATGTACACAACAGATTATTCCAAGTTTGCTTTCTCTAATAACCTCCTATTATTAGCGCTCACCACTAATTGTGGGCCATTACCTAGGAACTTACTTGGCTGAACCAGAGATCCAGGAACACCCATTATGCCTCAGATCTAAATACATTTGAAAAAGTTACGCTTACAAATAAATTATAGGACTTCTACCATGAAGTTTGCATTCTTTTTCAGGTCAGTTTATTTGGAATCTGATATGGGGAAATGATATTGATGTAAGCAGCAAAATGTGTCAGAAGAACTGCCTTGTGTTCCCATATTTTTTCCGTGAAAATCCACCTAACAGGCTGGAAGTCTAACCTCTAATTTATTTTGATTCCATACTGTCTAGACCTATTATTTAATTTTGTCTCTCTTGGTGGTTTATCTATCAAGTTATTTGTATGCATGGAAAGAAAGCGATAAGCTAAAATGCTAATTATCAATTTTTCTGAAATAAAAAAAAAAATATGTCCATGCCAGGAATAACAATAAGTTTTAATACAATAGCATTAAAACCAGTAGCATTTTTCATTTGACAAAATAAGCCTTAAGAAGCTTTCAGAGTCCAGTGTTTTTAATTGCAGGATGCCTTATCTAAAAGAGAATACGTACTTGCTTCTGGCCACATTAATTTCTTCTCCACTCATTGGTATATTGGGAATATTTGCTGAACATTGCTATAACTGTCAGCTTTACAAACGTTTAAAATCTTCTGTAAAAAAAATTATTTCAGGTTAAAACTTCGCTGACAAGATCCTAATCCAAATAGAAAATTGTTTTAAATATCTTTTATTTTAAGACAGTTAAATCATTTTAGTTGCAGAAAGATACAAGGTAGAATCATCATTTTGCAGATATCTGAACTTTCCAATACTATGGCACTGGGTGCTAGGACAGAAATTTACACTGGAGTGAAGAGTTATCCTTAAATAACTAGGAAGATTGATTTTAAGGTCATTTAAGTCATTAATGGAAGCTACTGAAGCATAGCTGCATATTTAAAAACTCTGAAGTTAAAGGTCTGTTTCAAATGAAAAAAATCACTGTACATATACTCTCTCCTGATTGTTTTAACATCAATGTGAATGTCCACTAACCCAAAGTTAATCAACACAGACTCCACTGCAGGCACTAGTTTGTGTTATATCATGGACTAACACTGCCTGCAATAACTTTGCAAGCACTCTTGGGTAGGGACTACTGGGTGAAATAATTTGTAAATCATTAAAAAATCATTCTGTACTGGTTCTCCACCCTCATGGAACTTGTTCATGTAGCTTCTGCTACCACCACATCCCACAGCAGCCCAATTTCTTCCTCACTTAAAAGCTTTTGCTAAAGAAAAGCCCCTGAGCACAGTGGCTTCTGTCAAATCTTACTGAAGGCAATGGGGCTTTGGGCAGGTTGGTGCGTCATCGCTATAGAGCACAGAACAAGATCAAGGCCTGAGAAGGGGCTGAATAACACACACATAAATGAGGTGGTAAGTTATGAGGCGAAGCATGCGAAACAAAATCTTATTAAAAAATGAAAATGATAAGCGCTATCAATCTTTCCTCCACTATATAATCTAACCTGACAATGATGGACTTGCAGGATATAAACAACAATACCTCCAAAATGGGTAGGTAGAATCATAGACCTCTTCTACCTATATTTTATTTTTCTAAGAGAAATTAATTTTTAATTTCTCCATCACATTTTGAGGAGAAAACACACTATAAAGTACCTGTACACTAACTTTTAAGGAACTGACATCATTGGAGCCATGACTTGACCTAACATCTCAGTTTTGTAAAGAGAAATTCAGGTTCTCAGTTCATAGATGGAAAAGCTTTCTATCTGTAAACAGATTCTGCTCAGCAGCACGAGAAACAGCAAGGAATCCTCTTATGTGACCTGTCTAGCTTGGGCTGCGAATCTGCATGGCTGGGCTCTGCAAGACATACTCCACCCTGAAGAATAAATTTAGACACGGGACCATATAATTTTATCGCTCAGAAAAAAAGTGGGTTTTATGCTCACAAAGATCATGGGGCTGCTCCTTTGCCTGGGCAGCAGCAAAAGTGTCTCAGCTGTGATTCTGCTTCCACCTGTGAATAAGATGCTATCTGCTCTCAAAGCCAGATGACAGTCTTCCTTCTTTGCATATGAGCATGCACACAGATGTTCTGTGCCAACAGGGACAAACCTGGTGACTACCGAAACTATTTCCTTCTCCTGAGTCTGTTCCAGGGATGGAGATCAAGGAGGCAATGTCAGCTTCCTGCTCTTGCTGGCATCAAAAGGGTCAAGCCAGGTTCTACATTTTAATCCTGCCTGTGAGTGCACAGGATTTGCATGGATTTTGTTTGGATTTTTTTGATTTTTTTTTTAAACCAGTGGACTTCAATGAAGCTTGTGATTCCTTATGTTTCCAAGGATTGTAATGACATCAGGATCTTTATTGGATGACAACTTGAAAAGCAATCTTAAAGGTCAACGCCAAAGCCCTTCAGCTGCTCCGTAACTCCAATGGATACTGGGATCACTATTGTGGTTCTCACAAAACAGGTTCTTGAGGACAGCAATAATGAGAGAAACACTGTGCCCTCTGATATCATCTGCCTGTTGACTGCTTTGGCTTTCTGGCACTGTGAATGTGATGAAATACATGTGAACTGATGGTCCAGCAAGGGAAAAGATAATGAAAGACTGACAACTGCCTCCCACCCCAAGCAGGTTGTGTCTCCCCTTTCCTCCTTCTTCCAGAACAATGCTGCTCTGTGCTAGAGGCTCTGCTGCACCTCTAGCTACCAACAGTTTGCAGTGACACATTGGGAACTGGAGAGGCTGCATGTCACCTTACTGCCACAAAGGAGGTCTAAGAGGCTACAGGATGCCAAAGCGGTCACTCTAATAGACTCCGGCATTAGGAGAGGGGTAAAAAGAAAGAAGAAAATCCACTGATCCAGAACGAATAAATCTTTTCCAAAACAGAAGTCAAGTGCTGTCATGGGCTCATGAACACTGAGCAGGAATCTGTAACATCATACGCTGGGACAGAGAGGAAGAGGAGAAGGCTGTTGCAAGAAATGAAATGCACATTTCGTTTGAGAAAAATGGTGAAAGCCCCCATAGAACCACATCTGCAAAGCTCCAACTGTAATACAGCAGAATTATAGTGGCTACGAAGTGTAGGATGATGAAAATTTATTCAGGAAAAGTATATCGCAAGTGAATACTGTACTTATCCCCTCCCCTTGGAATAGCCCCACTGTAGCAGCAAAACCACTGCTAGTTCTGTCACAAGATCCTTGCAAAAATCCTGCAGACCCTGTTTTTCAAAAGAGCAATAATGAAAAAATAAAGTCCTGTGGTGCCTTTCCTCTATCAGCCCTGTTTATGAATTCATAGCACAGCATGAAGGTTATTAAAATCCCATATGTGAGAACCACACACAGCACAAGGAGATATGAATTGGCATTCCACAGAGATAATGCTATCTAATGGGCAAAACAAGTAGCACGGTTTCATTCTTATTCAGAGAACATTTGGAAAGGGCAAAGCATCTGGCTGCTGCTCGTGGATAGCTGACCAGACACAAACCATTTCGTCTTACCTGTTGATTAATAAGTGAAATTTAAAGAGCGTGTCTGTTATCTTGCTGGGCCTTGATATTCCCAGGACACCCCTTTACCCACAAAATATTTAGTGTTGGGTGGATTAAATGCAGTTTGGGCGACCCAGATACAGTAACTATTAAACACTTTGCTGTTTACTTCCACCAACATGCATTTCAAATCAAAATGTAATTAATTGTGGAAATAACCAATAACACCTCACGAATTAATTCCAAAGTCCTGCCTGTCCAATAATTTAATTAATTCCCCAAATAATTTTACTTTTTTCCATTTTATTGTTGAAACAAAACAGTTATTACTGTGTTTCATTTTGCTGCCAAAAATGTTTTGATCTCAAGTAGCACAGAGCTATCAGCAGCTGGAAAAACTTCAAGGAAAAAAAAACTGTTTTGGAAAAACAGTTTATGAAAAAATCCCCAACCTGACCAATCACAGACACAGACAAAAAGTTTACCCAGTTTTCATATACTCTGAAACTTCTCTTAAAGAGAAAGCAACTCCAGTATATGGTTCTAAAAACCTCAACAAGAGTCGAATTTAATGTCTAAAGCACGCTCCACTTAAGGACAACGATCAAAGGTTTGCAGGGCTCTTTCTCTGCCTTGCACGTATGATCAATCAGTCATCACAGCAAGACTGCAAGTATCTGATGGGAATCTTCACTAATGATGGAAAGCATTCCAAAATAGGAAAGGCAGGATCTGCCATGAAGCAACATGAGACAAAACCATCTTCTGGCAGAATTAAAATCCATGTGCTTGCTTGATACTCTGCTAAATTGCTGAGGGAGGGTTTCCTTCTCATCCCTATCTCTATGATCACACACCGCTGCTCAGTCTCCCACATGTGAACAACCGCTGCTGAAATTCAGAACTGGGGTGATGCTGTGAAGTTTGTGTTCAGATCTGAACTTTTTCTAATTTCAGGAGTGTTCAGGCTCAAGATTCTCATTTATACCAAATTAGACACTTTTTTAGCTGCACTCTCCAACCTTGTCACTGTGTGATAGGCCCCATCACAATATTACACCATCTGTTTCAGCTGTTGGATACTACTTACATGCTACAATCAACATCACTGTCAGAAATTATAATCCATATCAATATTTTACAGAGGCAAAGGAGGGAAGACAGTGAAAAGAAATTAGTTTTCATAACTAAAATGAAAAATCCTTTCTCTCTAATGACTCCTGCCTTCTAAACTGTCTTTCGTTATGCATGAGACAATTTGACATGGGATTTGCTACCTGATGAGGATTAGCTGTGGTTTTGGAACAGGAACATGAGATATGCATAAAACATAACAACAATTTTCTCTACTATGCCATTCCAAATAGAGATGGTTCTCCTTCCTATCACCCTCACAACCAAAGCTACAGTCAGGTATTGAATACTGCTACACAAACAAGAGCTGTTTGGCATGCATTCAACATGCAAACGTGAGACTACCAGCTGAAAAATTAATGGTCTTTCTTAGCAGCAAATTCCTTCTGGTTTTGGTTGTTTGGGTTTTTTGTTTGTTCTTTTTTTTTTTTTTAAGAATGGGGAGTAACAGATCTCAGGCAACAGGTCAATAACATTTGGGTTTGCACTTGAGTACCAAGATGAGCTTTGTAGGTGTCTCCACAATCTCATGGGCATTGTCTCATCATCTCACACACACTGATATATGTAAAGTCAAATCTGAAAATAAATTTAGGTGATCTTTAGGTGATAAAGCCCAAAATGCAAACTCTTAGGATCCTCAATACCGAGCACACATTCAGCCTTAGACTTGAAAGGTATCTTCCTTTTAAGATTGAAACATTCCTTCAGTACCAGAAGTTCCACGAGAAGGTTAGGTTAGGATCGTCGTAGGGTACTTATCCAAAACCTCCAGCCCACTGATAACCGAGAACGAGACTATGTTATAAAAAAAGGTTAATCCAGCAGATGAGATTAGAGAAGGGCTGTCAAAGATCCTTTTTGATCTTATCTTTTACTTTCTGCCATGAAATAAAAGCTGACCACTTGTCCTTAGTTTTTATTTGCTATCATATTACCAGCTAATTTGCAGGATAAACTTCCCTCTGATGCTAAGACATTTCATTTTCTTCAGAATCCTTAGAATTCTTAAATGAAAAATCTCCTGATTGTGGTGAATGTTTACTTTTAATTCATCACCTTGTTTTAAATGCTTTCTGTTACTGCTTTCTTTAGAGAATCAGGGGTTTGGGGTTGTTTTTTTGGTAGAATAGATTACAGCTGTTCTGAGACCTGATGTAGATACTAATTCATATTTAAAGCACCATCTGAAGAGTAAAAGCTGACCAAACACAGGGGACCTGCTAATATTGGAGCTTAGGAACACAGTTCCATAGGCATTTCCAAGCCCTACAGAAGCATTCAAGATGCAAAGTGGATTTGTTGTCACATCACTTGATGAATGAGACATCTAGTCTGACCTTAGTGTCAAAGGAAAACATGTTTATATCTGTAAATATGTCAACCTGAATTTCAGTCCTGTTGCATTTTTAATGTGGACACCAGAACTTCACCACTCAACACAGAAAACTATGTACACTTGCAATTTTAGGACATGCTGCTTTATTTTTACTATTCCCACCTTACAATAGTCTGTGTGTTTTTCTCTTACCATGAGGTATTCTGTGGTTTCTCCAGTGACAACTCACTTGCTATGATACAGGGGAATTCAGAGCCCAAATGCTGCAGCTTGTATTCTTATAAAGTAGTCAGGAACACAGAGTTGAAGATTTAACTCTCTTGAAGGGAGAAGCAAAGAGGTGAAACCAACTACTTCTAACTCTTGGCTGCAGCCCAAGAATGGTCCAGCTTCACCTGGAAACTGGAACAGCTCAACAGAAGCTTAATTTCTGAGGATTTCTGGTAGAGAAACCAATTTGTGACGGCTACAAATGGAATGCTTGGCCTAGGAATATACATGCCATGCATTTATTCCATGGGGATGCCAAAATTTTATTACCTGAACATGAAGTGAAAAGGCTGGTAATAGTAAGCAATTCTTTTTCCAGATTCATGAAGGAATGATTTGGGGTTTTGAAAAGGCACAGCTACAGGGTAATTGCATTGTGCAACAACAGTCCCCGCACTTTGGAGGAGGTGGAAGGTTAGGTCACCTTCTAGAACAGTGCAAACAATCCTTTTTGAAGACACAGATGGAGAAATATCTTCTTGAGGGTAAGGGAGAGTTTCAATATGCAGTTATCTTCAGGTTTGAGTTCAGCTCTGAGGATACTCTGTCTCTGCACAATACTTTAGCGTGATCCCACAGCAAGTCATGTCAGTTTAAGGTTCTGATGCTGCGAAATACTTAAGGTCAGCTGTTCTTTTTCTTATACTGTTGGATTATTTTTGCTTTAATCAGAAGGTCACACCGTTTTATTCTATGCTGAAAATAAGAGCTCATCCTCATATACTTTTCACTGCCACTACCATCACAAAACATGAGGAAAATAACTCTATTTTACTTTTACCTTAGTTCCTTAAAAGAAACATTACTGCATCTCTATCAAATCAGAGGAAAAAACCAAAACATTAAAAAAAAAAAAAGGAGAAAAACTGTCTTCTGTTCTCCTGACCTTGGGAAATAAAAATTCACTAGAGCTTCCCTTCATCTTCCCACTTCATTTCTGCCAACTCACAGAACAAAATAAATATCCAACAGAAAAAAAATCTTCTATCAGTCTTTTGAATACTTTTGGGACAGAAAACACTTAGAAGTGATATGTCAGGGCACCTTGTCTGTTTCTCCCTCTCTCTTCCTCTGCCTAAAGATGGTATTGAAAAAGCAAAAGCACTTACAAGTGCTGTTTGGGGCATAAAATCCCCTGGCATTCATCTCTCACTAGGACAAATTTTGAAAAGAAAAGCACTTAGAAGTCTCTTTTTGTCTCCATCTACATTATTCCTTTTCTCAGATGTGTTTTGTAATAAAAATAGAAATGAAATGCTATTTTCACTGTTTTGATGTTCAGCTTGGGCATGTCTCCTCTAATTTCTTCCTTTTGCATTGACTCTGTAACAAATATCAGTTTTAGTGTATACTTCATTCCATTTCTCTCTCTTTTTAATCTCAACATCCCCCTCCCAATTCACATAATGAGATTATTATGCTATAATCTTATTCTCAGCATGACCTTTGATTTCTATGGATTTCTCTTCCAAAAAGACAGATCCATTCTGCTGGTCAGATGACAGCAATAAAAAGGTTTAGCTAATTTAATTGATGCATTAACTTTCTAAAGTGTGTAAACCTTCACTGACAATGGCAGTCATCTCCTGAGGTATAAACCACAAACATGTGCTCCGTGGCAGCAAAATCATCAATACAGTTTTTAATAACTAAAAAAGCAAACCTAATCCTGAGACATACATAAAGGGTTATGAAATGATTTTTTCACTCTATTCAGCAGCAATAATAGAAAATTCAGGCTGGGCATTTGACTTCAGCACAGATTTGGATCAGCTGCTGAAAGGCCAGAAAAAAGCAAAAATAATAATCCATGCCCTAGAAAATTTAGCCAGCAATGGAAGAAATGGGTTAGCACAGAGAACAGAAAGAACAGGGAGTATATGTGATACATGTTTCCAAATATGTAAAAAACGCTGCAAAGAATTCTTCCCCCTCTGTTCTATGTGAGCAGGATGGGAGCGAGAGAGATTTGGGTAAGACTTTAAGCAGTTTTCTAGCAAGTGGTACACTAAAACATAGTTATAAACAATCTTCCTGGGGCACAGGTACAAATTAGATAACTCCTGAGGCATTTTCTTATCCTATTTTCTGTGGTTCAGTGAGTTTTAGTAGGCCAATATACATATGGCATTTCACACCTTAGCCTTCCTGGGTGATGCTAAAGAAAGAAGGTGACATTGTGCTGTATGGTAACAGTCTCTAGCTCAGCACTGGGCTCTGCACTAGATGGAAAACTAGCCACCCAGGTATCCTGTAGCAAAAAAGTGGCTGGGCAAACATCTATGTGTGCATCTGTGTGAGTAAAATGTGTATGAGTGTAACAGGTGTAATAGGAAAACAACACGTAATGTGACAAGCCCTAATCCCCACATAGGCAAATTATTAAAATGAGAACAAACCTAGTTCTTCATAACGCAGCAGCAGCAATAGCTTCCAACTTTTTAGAAAGTCAAGAATATTTTGCTAAATATTAATGGTTGCTTTAAAACAGTCATGTGCTACTGACTTTCAAATTGAAGCTACAGCAAAAAGGAACTGGAATGGAGGTATTCATTAGCCCATCGACACTTAAGATTTCTGCTGAAATCCTACTTAGATACAACAGAAGAGTTGCAGTCAAACATTCTTTCCTCTAATTCTATTCAAACATTACCCGAAGTATTCCTAGCAAACCCCTGCTTCTTGACAACTGTAGAAATGGAATGGTTTGGGTTGGAAGGGATGATAAAGACCATCCAGTTCCAACCCCCTGCCATGGGCAGAGACACCTCCCATTGGATGAGGTTGTTCAAATTCCCATCCAACCTGGCCTTGAACACCTCCAGGAACAGGACATCCACGACTTCTCTGGGCAACTTGGACCAGTGCCTCACCACCCTCACACTAAAAATATTCTGCCTAATATCTAATCTAAATGTCTCCTCTTTCAGCTTAAAACCGTTCCCCCTCACCCTATCACTGCACTCCCCGATAAAGAATCCTCCTTGAGTAAAAGTTGTATTTCTTCTTAGTTTATGACAGCTTTAGACATGCTATCCCTTTTTTTTTTATTAGAAAGAATAGGAGTAATTATGGAATAAAGTACCAGTCTTTGAGAGTAAGGATGTCAAATTCTGTTCTATTGTAAGCTCTGTCAAATGATAAGCAATTAGATTCTGCTTTCAAGGTCGCTTAAATAAATAATATTTTGTATGAGTTACTTTTCAAAACCTGCCTAACATACATACCAGTCTGGAATACTGATATGTCTGCAATGACTGTGGTATTAAATGTATACTTCAAGTATAAAAATTTCTATTTGTGTAAAAAAAATGTTTTGAAAGTCAGTCTGAGGGTGTGCATTTTCATATGCCTCCGATCAGCTCCTAACCGCTGCTTTTCCAAAATCTTTGCCATATTGTCAGCATCATCTTCATACGTAGCTGCCAGTGCAAAATGGATCAGACGCTACAGATTGCTCAAGGGCAGTGAAGCCTTGAAGGAACCTTCAGCTGAAACTTTCTGAACAGAGAGTCTAAGCCTGCTGTGCTCTAAATTTCCTTAGTGGAATTCTCCTGTAGAAGACATATGTCCGTTCTCCGCAGATGCAGCACACGTGTCTCTATGGTGAAGAAATACTGGTGTGTGGCTACGACAATCAATAACTTCTTCAACTAAAATATAGCTTTAAAAACGCTGCTAAGTGTGAGCCTACTGACCTACAAAACTGCATTTCATATGTTGCTTGGTTCTGCACTCTCGCAAGCTCACATGCTAACCAAATAACCCTTTCTCTCGAAAAAAACAGCAAATGTGGCTACAATATCAATAACCCTTAACAAAACGTGAGTTAACTTGTGTCTAATCTCTTATACCCACTGCATCTGAGGGGTATTGTGAATCTGCAACATCCACTTTAGCATCAAAGAACACCCATCACTTGTGGAAATGCACACGGAGAGATTTTGCTGCCGCAGATTTAGACATTATTCACTACTGCTGAACTTGCCCAGTGAACTACAGACTGGCTTGAATACATGTAAATCAGTTTAAGTACTAAAGAGGTCTCTCTGACAGAGTTTGTCTATCTACTCTGTTTCCCATATAGGAAGTATACGCTGCAGTCAGAGCTCACTGAAAACAGTACAACTTACACACAGATACACAGCAGAGGGGCTCTGCTAAAATAGGGAGTAAAGGATATAGGACAAAATAGATCCTGCAAGCTAGGGAATGACATTCTGTAAAAGCTGATGTGCTTTAATTATCGGCATCGGGATGTGAGAGCCAGACTCTTAAGGGTTCTTTGTGGTGTCTTTGACTTTACACTTGTAAATATTAAATGTAAGAGCACAAAGAAAAATAGGCAGGGACTCTTTATAAAGGCTTATAGTGATAGGACGAGGGGCAGTGGGTATAAACTAGAGAGGGGCAGATTTAGATTAGACATAAGAAGGAATTTCTTCACAATGAGCATGGTGAGGAACTGGCCCAGGTTGCCCATGGAAGCTGTGGCTGCTCCATCCCTGGAGGTGTTCAAGACCAGGTTGGATGGGGCTTGGAGCAGCCTGATCCAGTGGGAGGTGTCCCTGCCCATGGCAGAGAGGTTGGAACTAGATGGTCTTAAGGTCCCTCCCAACCCAAACTATTCTATGATTTTATGATTCTAACAAGGTCACTCTATTCAGCATGACACTAAGATTTTTCTCTAAGATGCAACTTTTGGACCACTAGTCTATTTATTTACTTATTGCTTCAGCAGAATTAATCATATGGCCAGGAAAAGCTAGATCTGTACAACTGGTAAAAAAAAAATTAAGAATATCTATTTTATACAAGTTTGCTAATGCACACAACTTCATTGCAGGGAAAGGGAACAGAGGACCTCATTCTCCTTTCACACTAACATAAACCTGAAATCCTGAGTAAGCCTTTTATGCCGGTGGTAGAAATAAGAAACCTGTCCTGTGAATTGTAACCCACTACAGAGAGATCTAAACAAAGGAAGGGAAAGAGATTGCACAAGTTTCTGCTGAAAAACTGCTGTGCTGAGGAAAGATATTGCTTCTGGTTTATAATTGTACTTTTCACTTTTGTCCTTGCTGCTGAGCACAAAAAAATACCAATTCTGTTCCCCAAAAGCACAGTGCATGAGAGAAAAAAAAACACACACAGATATCCATTCAGCCAAGATCGACTTGTTTAAAAGACCCTTGTTCTAAATATGTGCTGTCATTAAAGGGGTCTGTAAGAGCAGAGATGGAGAGGAATTGGGAAGGTAATGAAACAACCCGTGTGAAGGAGCAATAAACAGCACAGAGTGGGAAAGGTTGAGTCTTTCTGTGGGTGCATTTTCAAATTTAGGAATCTGAACTTGGCAACTGTATCAGTTTCTGAACTTCTTAATTGGTGGAGCAGCCACCAGGGCTACCTCTGATATCAAGTTATTTCTCAAAGAAACAAAATTGGAGCAAATGTGTAACAAACGGCGTATAACTCCCACTTCCTCGGATTCTAAGCCTGATGGCGTCACCTTAAGTAGCACGTCCTTCTGAACAGGCCTTCTACAGCTAATAGCAGTATTCCTGCAGTGAGCTATTGCTTATGTTCTCCAGACCCCAGAACATTGCAGTTTGAGGCAACATTCATTTTTATGCAGTTTTTTTTGTGCTGTGTAGCATTTGATCTCAGCTATGGTGAGACACCACAGACAGTTGCAGGGAGGAAGAAAAGGGAACAACTGTTTAAGAAGGCAGAGGGTAAGGCAGGGACAGCAGAGCCCATATGGAGCCAAAGTTGAAAAGAGAGTTAACAATATACGCCTTTTGGATCCTGGCCCAGGGGAGCAAATCAGAACTGATGACTTTTAATGGCAAGACTAAGAATTTGGCCTGTTGAGGGACCTGGTATAAATAGCTTACTGGGGAGGGTAAGAGTTAAAAAGGTGCAACAGGCCTTATGAGGAACGGCTGAGAGAGCTGGGGGTGTTTAGCCTGGAGAAGAGGAGGCTGAAGGGAGACCTCATTGCTCTCTACAGCTACCTGAAAGGAGGTTGTGGAGAGGAGGGAGCTGGGCTCTTCTCCCAAGTGACAGGACAAGAGGGAATGGCCTCAAGCTCTGCCAGGGGAGGTTCAGGCTGAACATTAGGAAGAAATTTTTCATGGAAAGGGTCATTGGGCACTGGCAGAGGCTGCCCAGGGAGGGGGTTGAGTCACCTTCCCTGGAGGGGTTTAAGGCACGGGTGGATGAGGCGCTGAGGGACATGGTTTAGTGATTGATGGGAATGGTTGGACTCGATGATCCGGTGGGTCATTTCCAAACTGATGATTCTATGATTGGTGCTCAGTGACAGGACAAGATACAATGGGCATGAACAGAAATACAGGAAATTCTGTTCAAACATATAAAAAAAAATTTATATTGTAAAGGCAAGTGAACACTGGGACAGGTTGCCCAAAGATGCTGTGGAGTCACCATCCACCCAGATATTCAAACTCAAATGGAAAAAGCATTGGCCAACCTGCCCTGGCTGATCCTGCTTTGAAGAGGGAGGTGAGACTAGATGATCTCCAGAGTTTTCAAACCCAGAGGCAAACATTTTGATGAGCTCGAGTGAGCTATGTTTGCAGGAAAGATAAGTCAAAAGAGCTTTTTTTTAACTTTTTTTATTTTTTTTTTAAAAAAGGAAGATTGTGCGTTAAAAAAGCCTGCTTGAAATCCACTCACTGTTCAGCAAAGAAAAAGGCGTCAGGCTGGACATATTTTTTCTGGATCTCAAAAAATGATTTGATACTGCTTCATCCAACAGATTGATTTCTAATGTGGGAAAGCATGGCATTGAGAAAGACAGAAAACAAAGCGGGTTATAAATCTTCCCATAGAGAAGAAAACAAGGATGTTTATAAAAGGAACATTTCAAGGTTTTAGAGTAGGGAACGTGTAGTGCTGTATGGGTAACCAATAGAACCACTTAAGCTTTTTTTTTATACCATTTGTCACCATTACAAAAAAAATGAATCAAGGCATCTAACATAAGTCAAACATAAAAATAGAAAAAGATAGTAAAAATTTCCTTCTAAGGGGAATTAAATGAACTGCAAACTGCTACACTAGCCAGTGGGCCTTTCTTAGACATAGTGGGGTAATTTCCAGTCTTACATGTAGTGTCTGCCAAGGACCGGCAATATAAAACTTAGATATCATAGAATGGTTTGTGTTGGAAGGGACCTTTAAAATCATCCAGTTCCCACTCCCCTGCCATATGCAGGGACAGGTTCCATTGCATCAGGTTGCTCAAAGCCTCATCCAACCTGGCCTTGAACACCTCCGGCAGTGAGTCATCCACTTGTGTGTGGTAAAATAAAAAAAAAAGTCTTCACTACATATTACAGTTTCTGCTAAATGTATTTTGTTGGTTTTTGTTGTTTGCATAGAAATAGCAATAAGCTATGTCAGCTAAGATTCAGATCCTCAGGGGCTGATTTGAGTCAGCTGCTTTTTAATGCAAGCCTACGGAGAGCTGAAATCATAGTTTTGGGACAAAACATCAGTAAACTCTATACAATCACTAAGCAACCCTGGCAAAGTACTATAGTGCCAAAACCTAAATATCATAGTCTTCTTTGTATCCACACTGTAGACAATTACTCCAAAACAATGAATAATAAGCGATAACAGTTTATAGATATTAACTTCTATTGTTTTGTTCAGTTGCTGGTTGGGTTTTTTTTTAATTAAAATTATGTATACTTATCAGTCCACGTTCTGGAGAACTATCCCAGGAATCAAAATATGTAAAGACCACACATACCCAGGTTTATTTTGACAGATGTTTTATGAAGGGGTTGAGAAAGAATGGTGTGCTGAAATGTGAGCTCCTGAGATGGAATGGTAGTAAAAATCATAGAGACTAAATCATAAAAGGAAGGAATAAGAAGTACAAGACACAGAACAAGGAAAAGATTTGGATGTGATGATAAATTATACACTAAGCCACCTGGGCAGTATATTTTCAAATTGATGTCACTTTCTGAAACCATTGGAGAGTAGGATGACATTAGAAACACTTTAGTAAGCTGCCTGAGCTCTGTTATTTGCAAGAAAGTTGACTGTGGATGAAGAATACAGCAGGAAATCAACCAAAATTAGGGGGTTTTGTGATACAAGCAAATTGTTTAGAAAAAAAACAAAGGAAAAGAGACTTCAAGAGACTTGAGGGTATATACTCACGTAGCATAAATGTCTCTTAGCTTCATTGCCTTCACTGTACACCCATTGACTATCTCCCTTTAAAATTTTATCTACTACAAATTGGAAGTAATTCAGCCAATACAGAATTTAGCATGTGCTTAAATGTTTTGGGATCCATTCCAAAACACATGAAAAATCAATGTCTTTATCTGACTTTGGATGAGGTCTCTGTTAAACCTATCTGGTGGTAAGCATGAGCTGAAGTGTTTTGCTAAACAAGAATTAGAGAGAAAGATCTCACAGAGGTCATTTCTCTCTGTATATAAACACTTAAATACTACTAGTCTATCTGAGATACCAAGTTTTAAACATTGAAAGGTGAAAGCGTGTGGACACTTCAAGAGCTTCTTGAAGAAGCCTGAATGTAGCAACAGAAGCAATTATAAATTCTGGATGGCTATGGAGCTTCGTAAGTCCTTTGGCTTGACCTGTCATCCTTGTTCATTATCACCTCATCATCCATGTTCACCGTGTTTTTGATTTTAATTCACATGAATTGGGAGTTACAGGAGAATGTGACTCTACAAACCCTTAAACAGAAGAGTGAAAAATGGGTCAAAAAAATCAGAAATGGAGCTCTAAATAATAAAGTGTCTGAAAAGCTTCTGTAATTTATATATATTCCAAGAATGTGAGAGCCTGTACCAACCTAAGTCTTAAAAAAAGATGCCAAAGAACTTCACATTATGAGATAAACCAATAATTTTAGGTTATGCTATAACATAATTCATTGCCAAATGATTACCATACACTTTCTAAAGAGAAAGAGCTTTATAAGAATAGAAAGCTTTGTAAAAGTCTGGTAAAATTAATATAAAAACTGCAATAAAAGAGTCAATATAATTTCAGAGTTAGCCATCTATTTTCACTACCACTTCAGGTATTTTGTGAAAGGCGTTCATGGTCTTAGAGATTTTTAATGCACTGTACCTGAATGCTAAACAATCAAAAGAAAAAGATGCAACTAAAGACAATTCCAATGGAAAACTGAAATAAATATTAAGTGCAAGTAAAATGTCACTTGCAGCTTATTTTCTCTCTTTAAAAAAGTTATACTATGCTGCTTTTGTTCTATTACTCTAGTAAAATTCATTTTCTAAAGGAGAAAAAAAAATCCTTTCATTCTAGTGCATTAATGTTTAATTATAGCATATTTGACTGTAATTCCAAGAACTACGGTTCTGGAAAAAATTACAAGTAGTGCTTTAAAGATGATGCCTGCATGGTTTGATACACAATGTAGATGCTTTCATTCATGATTTCTTGTCCCCATGATAACAGCTTTTTATTTCAGGTAAAATCTTAGAAGAGGGAAGGAAAATAATGGTTATGAATTTGTGGAGAGAGCAAGATGAAAAAAAGGCTAAGATTTCCAGGCTTTCTAATCCTGAACTTCTCACTTGGGTTTGTATTTTGCAACACAAGCTGTCCCTTTGGTATGAAGATAGATTTAGCGTAAGAAAGAAGATAAGAACCGAGTTTTACAAGGAAATGGGACTGTTTTATCTCTGCAAGCTCTTAGAGACCAACAGTGAAGGTGGACATGGACTGGAGCAAGGGAAGTGCCTTTAGGCAGGTAGGAACGGTTGGACTCGGTGATCCGGTGGGTCTCTTCCAACCTGGTTATTCTGTGATTCTGTGTGATTCTGTGATTTAGGAACAGAGCCACCTTTGCCAACATTTTAATCGGATATCCCTACATTCCGAAATCCCCCTTTCTACCCTTGGCTCTGACAGACAGGTGAAAGGGACTGACCTCTGACAACAGCAATTCAGATGTCCAGGCAACTCACCTCAACCAGGAAGCACAGGGAACAAACCCTTGGCCATATTTGTATTCAAGTGAGGGCATGTTTCAGAATAACAGCATCCTACTTCAAGCAGACCACTTACAGTGCAATTGTAGAGGCAGAGCTCAGGAGACCAGCGTCACTGAAGCACTGAAACAATTTATTTGCATGCACAAGACAAAAAGCCTGGATAAACCTTTATTTTCCTGTCCATCATTCTCCTGTCCCCATCTCTCAGTTTTTCCAATTTTTTGTTTATTGTTCTTCAAGGATATTCTGAAAAGTTCTAAACCACACAAGCAGCTAATGCCAATTAAAAAGTTGCACTGTAGAACCAAGGTATCTGGCTCCAGATAATATTTTTCCAAAAGGAGAAATGGATGAAATAAAATTATCTTCTAAAATGAGGGCCGTAGCTAAAGACTGCTCACACTCAAGGGAGAAGAGTCTTAAGAACACAATTCTCATTAAAAAGATGTTTCATCCACACCATCATCAATAAACCGTGAAGAAGAAACGTAGAAGCAGAACTAGAAATAATGTAATACAGTGTGCAAGAAAAGAGACTTCACTGAAAACTTATTAAAAATAATTAAGCAAAGAAAACAAATTCATCACTACTGTTGTAAACCCTTCAAAACTCTGACAGCCTGAAGTTTCCTGCTCTGTGAGATGATATCCAAGGTTCATTGCAAACCCCTGTTTATCCAACTAACTGCATTTCTCAGTAGTTCTACCCAATTAACAGTTTGGCAATGAAGGAGGCAATGGGGAGCATATATATGTAAATACACCAAAAATATGCTAGAGCACATTAAATGTGTAAAATCAAGCATTGAAAATTTAGGGAAGTGTCAGAATTAAGGTTGCTCTGCACTCCTAATTGGGCAACCTTGCGTGCACGCATTATGATACTGTCTTTAATTACCCGACCACCTACTATTTTTTCCACCGGACCCCTGCCTGCACTGACTGACATAATGAGCAGCTACTCAATGCCTTCGTTTCCCTGTTATTAGTCAATGTGCCCCCATGCCTCATTTATTGAGCACTATTCACACCCTGCTCCGAGTCTTATTAATTTCTGCCTGGGCTGTCATCCGGTACTCATGTTCTAGTAGCTCCTCACTTCTCAAATTCTGTTCCAAAAAGAGACAGGAAAATATGGTATTAGCCCTCTTCAGCTGGAGGGGTCCAAGATACTCAGGTGGAAGCTATAAATTAAGAAGTATACACTCACTAACACACAGAACCTAGAGCAATTAGAATTCTTTGGTAATTTGTATATCAGAATAATTTTCATTGAGTTGAACTACCTCTGTGAAACATCAGTGCTTCATAAATCAGACCCAAGGGTCTCAAACTAAGCATTCAGAAAGTAAACAACACACAATTAGTAAAAACATGGCTTGATTAGCTTGGAATCACACAGAAATTAACAGAAGCAAGAATAGAATCTAGCAGCTAGCGTTAATGCTTAACCACAGCAGCCTTTGCCTTCCGTTCCTCTAACACCTTGATCCCTTCACACCTTGCCACTTCTTTAGCAAATGAGGCAGCAGTCCTAACAACCTTCTTCACAAAATTCCAGCTGGCACCAGAAACGGTAGAGCCTGGCCAATGAACGAAGCTGAACTTGTCCCGCTGTGCATCGCCATGAATACATCAAAGCAGCCTAAGTCAAAAGTAGACAGATGATTTCAATTATGGCATTTCCCAGCCCCTGAACCTTGACTTTGCAACCCTCATCGTGTTATGTCAGCTTCAGAGGCAGGTGCACCTATGCTGTCCATGGCAGGGCCAGAACCTTCCTATCCACCGCACAGATTTCAGTCAGTTGAATTAACAATAATAGAAGCAGTAGCAGAATACCACCCTCTACTGCAGTACCCACACCGTTTCAATTTTTAAATCATAACATCATGATTACTATTGGGAAAATGTTTTTCCAACCAGCACTAGTAAAAATAATATGTTTTCGGCTGACCAACAAATATGTCATTCAGAAATAACATATTCATTTTAAAGAAGCTTCCAAGACATTGAGTCTAACAGGAATTCCAAAATTTACTAGGCAAACTAATTAAAAGGCATTTAAGAAAAGTATTTCCTAAATTGCTTTTGGTGTCTTTCACCCGCTGGCTTTCCTTTCAGGAATAAAAGTTATGCACTGGACATAGAAACCCACCATCCCATAAGCTCAGCAAAATAGAAGCCTACATGTCAGAAAAGTGGCCTTGAACTCAGGAAGCTTGGGCTTCAGGGTGTCACCTTCCCAATCTGCGAAACAGGGTTGATACTTGACTTCAAAAAGTACTGTACAGGCTTGTTATATTACTTGTTCTGAAAATAAAAACCCTCCCTGCCACAACCCTCTCCAGATGTAAAACTACATGCAAAGGTGAAACATTTAGTGTGGCCCATTTAGTTAGAGAATTAGCATGTATCCTGCAAAAGGCACATTTGCTCCTTCCACGTGGACATCAGTGAAGTTCTGCCTCTGACCTTTTGGACATCACCCTGCCAGGACTGGAGAGCAGATGGGCACATCAGTTCCAGGGACTCAGTGGGGAAAAGCTAGAGGCTCTTCATCAAAATTAAAACGAGCTAAAATTTCTTTTGCAAAGTCCTCTTAACTTGGTGTGGCTTTAGGTGTCGGTCAGCTCTAAATCCGAAGCAGATGAATGCAAGGATCCTACAGTGGAAGGATGGTGAAAGCCTTTCTCAGGTGCTAACTTCCTGGGCACAGCAGGTGCTCAGATATTGGAAATGAAAAGTTGAAATAGTAAAATCTAAAAATCTACCTAAATATATGTTCTAGAGGAACAATTTCAACTGACTATTCAAAAGTATAAAGAGGTCATCTCACTGCTAGCAAAACATAATTAGCAAAGTGACATAGCTCTTACCTATTAATTATGTTTCTTTTGTACCAACACTACAAGATTGGCGGTAAAAAAAATAATACTCAGTAAAGATTTTTCTGATTACAGGTTTTTTCTCCTATTAGCTCTGCAAAACATATTAATCCTGAAGAAATGATATTTCCTTTCAGTTTGGCATAGCAGTGTGTACAAATAAAAACGTTAACTGCCAGGACATAATTTTCAGTATGCTTGTCTTACTTCAGATATGTGTTTGCTATTTGGAGCACAGCTGTTCATATTTCCCAACATGAGCTTCAGTGCTGTAAATATCTTCTCTACTGAGGGCTACATTCCCAAAGTACTGCACAGGGGCCACATGTACAAATTGTGTTAGCGCTAATGTAAGCTGTGTGCATGCAAATCCACGCGCAGCACTAAGAAAATGCAGATCATGGACCTTGACCCCAGCACTTCACCACTGAACCAGAATTGCTCTGTTTCATGCTGCGACTGTGACATAAATCAGGTTTTTCAAAAGGCTTTTATTTGGCTAAAAGAACTCATTCTGGGACAAAATTTAAATAGATCATATTGCAGAACTGCATTAATGAAGTAAATTACTCCCAGCAACCTGGAAAACAAAACAATTTGGAAACTGAAGGTGAGCTTGTCTGGAGTTTATTGCCGTGGGTTTTTTTTCTACAGTAGAAGCGTGTGTTGTGTTTAGCTCAATTTCTTTACTTCTGGATTTCAAAAATAAGTCCTGTGCCTGTCAGCATAACGCAGCTGGCAGCACTATTGCCTCTACGCGAGAAGGTCAGAGATGCTCATCTCTGACCGAGACATGGGCTTGTATCCAATGCTGACGCTGCAGCGCAGCGTTTTGGGGGCTGTCGTTGCGCAGTTAGAGCTGCCTCCCTTCAGATGAGACATTAAATCAAGGTCATCTCTGCCCATCAGTGGGGACCACCTGAGTGAAAGGTAACAACCCCATGGCAATTTTCACAACAGTAGAACGTAAGCACAATGGTCTTAACAATATCTGCTCCTACGGAATATCTTCTGCTACCTGAGGCTCTTTGGAAGTAATTGTTAAGCAAAGGAATAGAAATCCATGGGACTATCCAAACCATGTCAAAGATATTGCCCTCCTTACTTTGCAAAGCTTTCTCAGTTTAGGAGGAAAGGCAGCCTACTTTGAAGCAAAATAAGAGTTCTGAGACCAAGTACACGTTAAAACATTTTGTACAGATGTAGTATGCACTTGCAAGTTTTCAGAAACATGGATTCATGGTTTTCCAGTTTCCTGATGGGAAACTTGCAACAATAATTATTAAATTAGGTTATTATCATTCAGTCAGTCTGCTGCTTTAAGGAGAAGAAAAAAATGCAAGAAACATGAGTGTGAGAAATAAAAGCTATTTCTGCACCATTTTCCTCTGAGCACAGCAGTCGGGTTGATTCTGTGACTGGTGACAAAAGCAGTGGTTGGTGGCCATCTACTCCCTCTGTGCCCTGGCTTTGTGACTACAGGGAGAGAATCTGATGAACAGACATGGGCATTTTTTTACCTTTCATAGGATGAATCTATATTGTAAGATCAAGAGCAGAGAAAAGAACTTTACAACTACAGATGGATGTCAGGATGTCGCTTTCAAAGCGGTGAAATACCATATCTTTTAACAAGAGCTAGAACAATGTAGAGATAACTTAAAACGATGACACGGAATCATGGTGTACCACTCTCGGAGATCTCGGGCAGTCACAGAAACCTCCCATTCCGATCAAGGATTTCACCTATTCTTCATAGACTATATGCAAGTAAGACTTAGGTTTTTTTTAATCAGACTGCCTGAACTGAAGATGAGGGGGAATCACAAACCTAAAAAGAAACCTTTAGGTACAGCATGAGATTTGATTAAAAAAAAAAAAATTAGGAAACTGAATTGATTTGCAGGCAAGAAATAATCAAGCATGTTTTTCTTTCCAAGGCAGCCCTCAAAAGGAAATTGAGAGGACTTGCATCATTTTAGGTAGTGATAAAATAGGGCTTTTCATTGTGTTAATTTGAGCAATCCTAGGCAGGTTTCAAGGAAGGAAATGCATTGCTTTATTCATTCATGTGACAGGGGAAATAATAATGGAAGAATACCAGATAAAAGGCAAACTGGACTAAATTTATCTTTGACTACAACTGAAAATGCGAAGCAAAACCTAATGTATGCGGAGTAGGTAGTGAAACAAAATTAAACATACAAATAAAAACACTGCTTCTCTAAAAAAGAAGAAATACGCATATACTTAATGTCCATCATGGGAAAAATTCCAGTGAAGTTACAATTATATTTTGAGAATAATTTCAGTAGGAATCTATTTCATTTCTATAACACTATAATGATTTCATCAGTAACAAATTCTCTAGATAGCATCTCATTGGAAGGCTTAAGGACGATACCATTAAATAGCATCCATAACTGTTACAATCAACTGCATATTACAAAAAGGATGCATTTATGGGTGACTCTTAAATGTACCGAATTGCCAGATTAGCATTTTGCTGAAAGTAACACTCTGAGCCTTCAAGAACCTATTACCTATGGACCAAAGCTCGTGTCAAGTCCATTTTCCACTACAAAACGACACTGGACATCCTTCCACAGCAGAATTTATATTACAGCCACAAATACAGCTGATTATCATAAACACTTTAGATGCAACGGAGAAAAACATGGGGTTTTAAAACGCCACCGAGCACAGGGCTGGGTATAACAGCTGCCAATATACAGATGTTTCTTCACCTTGTTTTACTCTCTTTCGCTCTTAAACTATTGCAGGCAGTGGTCACCAGTGCTTTGCTAAGAATGACAGGATTTGGGCTGCGAACTTGACAAGACACCAAATCTATTTAACAGAAGAGAGTCTTGCAGACACACACACACCTTCCACAAAGCATGAAAATTTGAGGTTTCATTTACAGTGCAAACCTAAGCAAACAATCCAGAAATACATTTGCCCTCCAAATCCTCTAGGATCATTAAATAATAGACACTACCTCTGTGCAGAATACTTTTTTAGAGATTATCCTATCTCAAATACCAAAAAGTAGTAGAAATCTAGGACACCATAAAGTAGACAAATACTTAACTGCATCCAGAAACAACTAATGGTTATATATAGAGATACTTACATTGGAGAGAAGCAAAAATGCTACAGTTATGAATCTTCTAGCAATTTAAAAATTCAAACATATTCAAAGACGTATTATGCAATATCTACTTGCTCACATTTAATGTAGAAATGCTTGTTAGTTATATGTAGCTGCTAAAATTATATTTATGTTTATAATGATCTTGCCAGACAAACTAGAGTTTTCAATGAAAAATTACGTGTTTAGTGAGTGAAGGGAAAATGCTAGAGGTGCTTTTGCCTTTGGTGCAGACTGATAAAAAGACTGATTTTCAGGAATTCAGAATACAACTTGCTAGATAACCGGATGCTTAAAACATCCCTGAACTATCAACACTATTTCAAGCACAAATCCAAAGCGTAGCCCCATGCTACTCTGAAGAAAATTAACTCCACCCCAGCCAAAACCAGCCCAGCCTCAAACACCACACATCTTTGTGATCTTTTCCTCATTAAATCTGCCACAAATGATCTTCAGGAGAAAATAAATGGTATTTGCAGAAAGAGCAGAAAAAAATAATGAGGAAAGTAACAAGCTGGGCATCATCTTGGGAAATTATGAAGTGATTCATCACATGAAAAAACATCCAAGGCATTCTAGGAGAAAACAGATTTCAGGTAATTTGATATCTCAAAGCAGAGGCAACCTGTTGTGTTACCTTCTCCCTCCTGTTTTAGCTGAATCCCATGCTGAGTTCTGGGAAACTGAGATAGTGAGAAGTGAGGAAGAAGAGGGCTTTTGCTATGGATAAATTAGGAAAACAGGGAAGAGTTTTGCCTGATAACGTGGTGATGAAAGTGGAACTGCAAATGTGTGTACACACTAGAAGAATTAAGAGAATAAGTAAAATATATTAGATCTTTAAAGAAGCAGGATATAAACAGCTGTAATATTTTCCATATCTCAGTCTGTGAAAAAAACTGAAATGGTGAACTATTAGTGCACCACATGTTCTTCCAAGGGATATGGGCAAAGGCCCAAGAATTGTAAATTATAAAGCAGAGAGGTTAAAACCTGAGTGAGTGCAGAATATGGGTCAGCCATGTACTACCAGGCAGATGAGTGGCCAATTGGATTTTCCCAGCTCTAGATTTTATTTTTTGTATACGAAACCATTTAGCCCTCACTGAAAGCAGAAGAAAAATATATGCATTATTCATACTCTTCGTGGCAGGCACGCACTATAGTTTCAGTGAACAGGACTGGAAGTAATACCAGAGGAAATAGAGGCCTTAAAGGAAGACACTAATCTTGGAAACCTCGGAGTGCCACTGTAATTTTTTTTTAAGGATTCCGTTATGATAATAGTTAGGTTTGCAGAAAGTGATTTCTGCACTATTCAGATAAACGACCTAGCAGAAGGCCATTTCTTCCCAGGAAATGAGGAGTGGATAACACCCACCAGAATGGGAGCAAGCCATTTAAGAGCAAATGGAGAGAGCTCCACAATGCTGGTTCCTAAGCGATTATCAACAGGCTGAACGTAACAAATGTTTTAGATTTCACAACAGAATTTACCTCACATTGTGGCCAGCAGAAGTGGCAACTCATTTTAAACAGGAAACAATAACACTCCCATCCATTGCTGGAAAATGACTTCTCATCTGCTATTATCTGTCAGTTTTGCCTTCTCATTTGCAGCTATCACCAGCCTCCATACCTACAAAACTCCATTTCTCCTTGATTCTCGTGCTCAGCTCCAAAATAATTTATTAGGAGTTACGCACGCTTATCAAAGACAGACAGAATTCATGAAAAAATTAATGGCAGTCTATGAAAGTTGCTATATATCATTATACAATATGTGCCAACCCTGCTGTCACAGGACGCCGATTGCTTTGTCCTTTGTCAATCAGAATAAAGCATTAGCGTACCACAAAGATTATTTTTGTTGTTGTTCCAACAATTAAGTTCTGACTGTAATACGATGGTAATAAGTGATAATATTTCAGGGATAACAGATCCCCAGTTACTTTATGAGGGTGAATCTGACTGCCCACATTTTACTTTTTGAACTTGACCAGAAGTGACTTGATCCAGCAATGTTACTTGCTCTTTATGAGCTCAAAGCCTTTACAAATAGGATAAAACTGGAGTGAACAGTACTTTCATCCATGTCAGCAACAAACAGAAATTGAGGCTAGTTTGGAAGAGGTCTGGGCTGTTCCTCTGACTCTTCTGAGTAAAAGATCAACACTAAACATTATAACTGGTGTTACAGTACTGTTATCACCTCCATCATCTGTCACTGATACTGGTGACGACAAGGTGCATCCAACACCAAGAAACAACAGGAGAATTGAGTGGACTCACCTGACTGGGCAATCCCACAGGATGGTCCCTCTACCTCCAAGGCCCTCTCCTTCTATGGGACGCCCTGAAGGCTGGTGTAATATTATTACAAGGCCCTTAAACAATCTTTGCAGTCTATAACAGGAGCAAATGGGTTCTGCCCTCCTCCCCTGATAAATATTGATTTAACACCTGTAGTATTTCCATCGGTTTCAAATCCAAAACTCTGGGTCCTAACTACAAGGGACTCTTAAAGAAATATTCAAGAAGCTGTACTTCAAGAAGTGATGCTATTACTTGACTGTTATGAACAACGTAAAGAAAGCAATGTGCACCCCTGGGGTGGAGGGTAAAAGCAGAGGATGAATTATTGTTATTAAATGGACAATCCCAAAATCACTCAAGTAATTTCTCCACACTTGTTCCGGTAATTTCATTTAACACTGTATTTATTCATCTAATGGTCATGCCAACTGCTTTTCTGAATGACAGGAAACAGCAGATTACTGTAATCTCTGACTACCTGAATATGAAAAATATATCAAATGGGGAGAAGGAAGAATAAAGATGAAGGGAAGAAATATTGCAAAAAGACAGAATTTAAATTTCACCCCACCCCTCCCCATACTGAATTGCTTTTCATTTTAGGGTGCAGCCCCAGGGACAAAATTTAACATGAATTTTTCAGTGTCAGTGGTAATATCACTTATTTGTTTAGAGGTAGTTAAAAAATTATTTATGATTAATAGACCAAATTTGCAGCTACACCCACAGAGAATCTAGCTCCTTGTTATCAATAGTGTAGCCCCATCATGTAGAGCTCCAAGATGCAGATGCTGCCAGAACAGTAATGCTAGTAAGGGGTATGAGGGTTTTGACATGACAGTCATAAAGATCCTCTTACAGACCAAATAACATGCATTTGGCAGTACAGATTAATGTATTTAGCCAGACAAGAAACAGTTTCCCAAGAAAAGCAATTATTGTTGGTGCAATATGCATCTGCTCCAAGAGAATCTCAGATCTCATTTCTCTTTATGCAGCAGTTACACCAGTCCACCTGTTCCAGCCCAGTCTGAGAGCAGATAGCACAGATTAACAGCTCAAAAATGCATTTAAGATTCACATTTTAATCTAACAAAAAGCCTAAGAGAAAAGGCTCACATGGTAGAAACTTTACACCAACTCAGAGAACAATAAAAAAGGTACAACTACGTATTCAATCCACAGAGCCTTGCAGCAGAACCTGGAGCTGCCAAACACAGGCTATGACAGATGGCTATGGGAGCAAACTTGGAAAGCAAAGGCTTTCAAGGAAGATGGCTATGGCTGTAAAACTAGCCAGCAATTGGCATGATCGTCTGTGTTAGGAGTGTGTCTCTTGAACAAATTCTAGCTGCTGTGTTTACGTGCCCACCCGTGCACGTATACGTGACTCTGTGTGTGTGGCTGGCATCCTGCGTCCCTGCAGGGAAGTATTAATAGCCTGGGGTCAGCTCAGCGCTGCACATCTCTGCCAGAATAGCTATGCTGGGCAAGAGCTCAAAGAGCTAAAATTGCTGATTGCCATAGCCAGCAGAAACCCCTTGTGCAGAAACAATTAAACAAGCAAAATTCCATTTTCACCGGCTCTTTCTACTCTGTGGTGTATTTTATACACCAGTACAAAGAGTACCTTAGCTGGCATCACTGCGTCCCAAGCTAGCAACACTTTGCTACAAAGGATGCTTTGAATCTCTATGAGAAATAGACTCTGGATATAAACTCAGGAGGGTGACACTGAACTTCTTATGATGGAAGCATATTAATTCCTAAACAGCAGTATTCAGCAAGTAAATGACACAGGACTCTCCCAGCTGATTAAACGGAATGCCAAGAAGACATCTTGCTTGCTACCAATGCAAACCAGTCCATCCTTCATTTAGTAAATATCACTGACAAAAACATCCCGGTAACAGAATTCAATTCTTATCCAAAGTAAGCACGGTATGTTCCTTCTTTCTGTCCTTGACCACAAGCCTCATCCTCATCTTGCCCATTACATGAGCAAGCCCACCTTTCCTATCTTCCCCAGTGGTCTGGTCTCATTGAAGATGCTATTACACCAAATCTCCCTGCTCTTTTCTTTATGAGCCCAAAGAACGCTCCATTCGCTTTGTCTGGTCCAACTGTCATTTAACTAAACCAAAATCTGACTGGGAAGAGTCTGTCTGTCAAGCTGGCTCTCTTTTCCAAATGGTCTTAACTCAATTTTCAATGTTGTGTCTCTCACTTGAAGAAGCATCATTCACACTTCTCACACAGAAAACACAGCTGGCACCTTCTCATAGGGATTCTAATATAAACCTCCCCTTTGCCAGCAGTAAAACAATCCTCAAAAAGGTGGGAGAAATGTCTGGAAATTACATATAACTAAGGCAGAAGGCAAATCTATGAGACAAGGCATCTTTTCCAGTATAACCTATAAGCTCTGCTCAACAGATCAATCCAGGCCATGACTGTGCATCATAGACATTTATTTCTAACAGCCCAGATTCTTTAGGGATTGACTTTTGATGGCACAGCTCGCTGGCTGATAGTAATCTCTTCTCAAGTCTCTTAGTCTTTTTTCTTAAAAATCAGAGCTGCCATGCAGGCAGCACTGCTCGACTCATCACATCCAGGCTCTGTGTGGAGCAGATTTAATTCCTTTGTATAGAATACTCAATATATTTATCCTGGCACTTGACTTTTTCCTCATGAGACACCATCAGAGTTGTGGCAGCTTTAAAAACCTAAGCTAATTCCATATATACAGAAGGAAAAAGGCTGAGCTGGTAGGATTTACTCTGCTGAGGATACAAATCATCTGTGTTCCCTTCTCTCCTGTAGGTTCATAACAGCCTGAGTGGTTTTCAAGCAGACCTTGCAGGATATTCCAATGGTTTTCTCTTCTCCCAGGCAAAAAAAAAAAAAAGGCATTCACAAGAGGTAGAGGGACTCTGGTGATAATTTGTTTAGTGAGGTCTGTTTCTGTAATATAAGCTGGGTTCTGCAGTTGTTCATTTCATGGTTAAAGTCTTCAGCAGCAATTTTATTTTCAATTGTGCGCTGGTGGCTCCAGAACGAGGACCTGAATTCTGATACAATTTGCAAATACAGAGGGGTGGGGGGACGGGAACCAACAACCCAACATAGAAATTCCTCAGAAATGTAATAAGAAATATGATTCCCATTAAAAATGGGACATAGCCAATATATCTGTAAATTTCCCAAGAAAAGTAGTTCCTGAAAATTTATGTGTCAGAAGCAGAAAAATATTGAGAAGAATATATGGCATGTTTAGTTTTACCTCCATTATTATTATTACATGATTACTAAGGTTGAAATGATGTAACTGAGCAACTAATATAAATTTGTGTCTCAGAAGGGATATAAATGATAAATGGCTATGAAACAGATGACCTTTTCTTAACAAAATTTCCTATGAATTCTTAAGCTGTAACAATGAATAAGATCCCAAAGGAAAAGAAAGGATGGAAGTCACAGATGTGTCAGAAATTAAATACTAAAGCAACTTTCTGTCACAGTGAGTTCTGGTTGATGTGGCTTTTCAGTCTCTCCAGGACCCATTTCTTCCCAGCAAGAGGATGAACAGATGTCTCTGAAGTCAGCCCAACACACCGTGCAAGTTCACGGGCTGGAACGTTCTGTTTTGACATGAAGCCCCATGCCCTTCTCAATGTTTATCTTCATTGTGAGACACGTCAGTCTGCTTCAATCACTAACAGAGGCAAAACTTAAACCCTTCCAAGGCTGATCATTAGCTTTACTTATTTTTAGTATTTGATATAAAAATTTCAGTCCTTTTTAATTTTTTTTCTTACTTCCCATATATGGAAAGAAACTAATATTAAAACATCCATCACATTCTTTGCTCTCTTTGTGCATTTTTTAATGTAGTTATTCAAGTTTTATAAGAACATGGTCTCTCATGATTGGTAAAGGTCCTTCCTATGATTATTCCTAACATGTTTGACAACCGTGCTTTTGCTGTTGCTGAAATGTTGTGTGCCTTATCTTACAGTCAGATAGCATATCACAGCCCCTATTTCTGCAGGTTATGTTGGTTTTTCCTCCATATTTCAGGCGTTATGTTTTTTAATTGCAGTTATTTTATTCTGTTAAAAGAAAAAGGACTACACAAACATTTATAAGTACTGTAGCCTCCTCCTCATCTTATTCGTAACCAGTATATTTAATTTGTGGAAAACTTTACTCATTTCAGCTTAGTTCTACCACAGAACCTCTGGCAAAAAAAAAAAAAAAGAAAAAAGACACCAGACTTAGGCTGTATATTCACACACAGGTGTGGCTGTGGGTGCCACAACTGGCGAGCAATTAATGTTTATACCCTAGTTTGTTCAGGTTATGGGACAAAATGCTATGTAATAACATGTTCTATATGTATTTCTTCAATATCAGCACAGTGTTGATGAGATTTTCAGTTACAATAGGATTAAAAAAGTCTTAACTGCTACAATGCATGTTCTTTTTATGTAGTGCTCATCACTTCAATGTTCGTGACACAAAGGCTCTTCTCTCCTTCAGAATTCATTTTAGATGAAGCCATTAGATCTCTCAGTTGCAGTTTAATGTAGGGATTTTAGGTCATCTCAGAACTTACCCTTTTCCAAGAACAGTTTTAATCTTTGTATAGCACTTGAATATACTTCTTATAATTATATTTCAAGTGTTATTGCTGCTATATTTCAGATTTTACGTATGTAAGAAAACGCTATATTATTTTAATACTGATGGTAGAGTAAAAATCTATTCAATATTCACTTTCAGGAAGCACAATCAAATATCCAAGGATACTACTAGACTTGCCTAGCATAAAGTTTCAAACTGCTAATGGGTTTTAAATTGATATCGTAATGCTGCAATTTAAATACATGATGTTCATTAATTTTGCCAGAACTCTTTCTACAGTAGGAGTGGTGTGACAGAAGGAAGAAGGTTATATGTTCAATACTTGCTTCTTTTCATCTGCTTTACCATTTTTGATACACAAGAAGAGTCATTACATCAGCTTGGGGTGGAGTTTACTCAAACGACAATAGATTTCAATTAGGTAACAACTGTGGAGTATTATACAAGTAATATTTTCTATGAAAAATATCATTAATAGGTTAAATGTAACTAACACATTATAGGTGCTCCTTAAAGATAGATTTCCTGGGACCTATTACCAAAAATCCATAGGTAAAAGTAGAGGACATAGGGGACAGAAAGGTCGTTTTACCCATATAGATTTTCACTGAAAGGCTAAAATTCCTGTATCACAGAATCACTAGGTTGGAAAGGACCCACTGGATCATCGAGTCCAACCATTCCCATCAATCACTAAACCACATCCCTCAGTGCCTCACCCACCCATCTTTTAAACACCTCCAGGGAAGGTGACTCAACCCCCTCCCTGGGCAGCCTGTTCCAGTGCCCAATGACCCTTTCTGTGAAAAATTCTTTCATGATATCAAGCCTGAACCTCCCCTGGCAGAGCTTGAGGCCATTCCCTCGTCCTGTACTTGAGTAAGTGAGCAGTACTGCCGAACAGGCAACCCTAGGCTCATGCAAATCCCAAGGAGTCCTCTCGGATGAGGACAATGAAAAGGGAAAAGAGATTGCATTGAGGAGAACTACTAAGGGATCCTGTTCTCTTGAAGGCAGGGAGGGCAGGCACTAGACACTAATTGCCTGGGGGAAGAGTCATCTGTTTCAGAACTATCTCAAAAGTCAAACTTAAATCTGTCTAGCCATAATGGGATAATACAGTACTATACTTCACATCTATTTATATTTCAAATATAGTATGTTTACTGAACATAAAATCAGTTTTTCCAAAGCTGTTGCTATAGCTACAAATCAAGGAAACCATAGCAACAACCCTTTATTGTGTACAGCCTTAATTAGTGATTATGTCATTCTGCATTATATATTAAATACTTCTAAACTACTTATAGTAACCTTAATATTTTTTTCAGCATTTTCACTAATAAAGATTCCATAGTATAATACTACCAAGTCAAATCAAAGAAATCTGTCTTTGCTGCATTATTCTGATCATACCTAATAACATACACACCACCATTTTTTACTTGAGATAAACACAGATGTTCATATCACCATATTTCTGGATCATGTTTAATAAAAGCCATTTATCACTTCATCTTTAACCACCAAGTATTTCATTTTCCATTATCTCATAAAGTTTTCAGGTCTCATCCCACTCAGCCTTACCCCAAAATAAATCAGCTCTTCCTAACTTCAACATTTTTTTTCCATGGATTTAAGTCTTGAGGTTTTTTAGCTTTTTCCTCAGAAAGTATTTGAGGAAGGGACACGAATGGTAAAGTTATAGTTCATCTAGTTTTTCTTGTTTCCCTGTCAGGTCAGATGACTGACTGAGTTGGTAGCAACTTACTCTACTTTCTGTGTTTTGGTGACCTTGTATATGTGCTATTTAAGTACAATGGAAGTTGGCATTAGAGAGCCTGGCATGCTGCATGCAGTCTGGCCTCAGAATGCAGTCTGAGAGGAACAGATAAAGGAGAACAGAGAACAAATGTGAAGAAAAGAAGGAAAAGAATGTTGAAAGTGGCTAAGAACCAGGAGGGAGTGCTATTGGACAGCAGGAGACACGTAGGGCCCAGTGGGGTGACAGGCTTCAAAAACACCCTAGAAAAATCATGAACACATTCAACAGGTGTGCTTAGAATCAACAAAAAAAAAAAAATAGAGAAAGCCAAAATCACATCTTTAAAAGCCTTCTCTCCTATCTTCCCTTCCACCACGTATTTTTTTGATATTTCTTTACTTTCCTCACCTTTTGGTCCTTGCCCATTGTGTCCCATTTAGCAAAAACCTTGGCCACATTTGTTTAGGGCTTTACATCCATTCACAGACCGGACCTTCTACTTGTCTTACACACTACATTAGCATAAAATAAATAGAAAAGACTATCTCAATTCTATGAAATGAGCAGAAATTCAATGGTTTTGGCACTTTCAGAAACGGGAGATCTGTGGGGTTTATCTCTATGAGCGATTGAGAATTGCTCACCATTTTATTACAAACAGCATACAAATGCATATATTATAAAGCAATCTTTGTTATAAAAATTGTAGTTTGAGAAAGCTACTAGTGTGAGTTAGGAATACGAGTCATGTAAAAGCTTTTCACATGGGCAGCACAATGAAACTTCAGCGTAGGGAATAATTAAGTCAGAAGATAGTGCGTTCACAATTAGCAAGGCATGTTCAATTTCTTCATTATCATTTTAATTAGCAAATATTAATGTAATCTGGAAATACAAGGGGGAAAACAATTAAAATTACTAAGTTCAAGGAGTCCTTCATGACCTAAGCTAAATTGAGACAAATGTCTTACTAATCGATACTGGTCACCAGCTTTCAGGACGTTCATTTCCATCTACTGTTTGAGTTTCCAAGCGTGTTATCAAATTCAAGAATGAATTAAGGCTCCCACAAGCTACATCTAACCTCTGATGAAGGCAATGGTGAATAAAAATGGATCAGCATGCTCCTCTCCTCTCCAGTTATCAGTTCAGATTGATAGTGATCAAGTGACCGTGGCAGCACTGTCTCATTAAGATTCCACACCTGCCACTGTGGTTGTAACCTAGGGACATGCAGAACACATCGCCCTCTCATTTTCAGTGGGTTCCTGGTCCTTTTTTATCTAAGATACACTGCACAGACCCTTAGTCCTTCTGAACCCAACAGCAGCTTCCGTTCATTTCACTGGGCTAGGATTCACTCCCTGAATCAAACCAATTTCCTTTCAGGTGCTTTTCCTTTTTCTGCTCTGTAGATAATGTACTTTGGCCTCCAATATACTCAGCGCTGCATCTTACATGGACAACAATTTAAAGATGCAGAACTTTAAAAGAAGCTGCATCCTAAAACGTATAACCCTCTACCACTCAGGTTTTCATATTTAACATTCTAAAGATAAATTAATAATTAACTTGTCTAATACACTTATAAGACTGAATAAAATGAAGTGGGAAAGTATTTTCATTGTAAAAGCTGTTACGTGATCACATTTCATTCATGACTATAATAAATGCAATTTTATAAAGAAAAATAAGTAGCAGTAAGTGGAAGTCTGATAATATTTCTCGTGAATCACAGTAACTGATCAGAAAAAAAACTTTGAGAATTTTTTTTTTTTACAGTAGCTTATTTTGCAAGTTTGCATCTGTTATAAATAGTACAGAAAGAGAGAGAGACGGGAGAGTCTGAGGGAAAAGCATCTCTACCACCAAAACCCAACAACACCTTTAGGTATTTTTCCAACTGAGTTTAAAGCAGAAGCTCCTACAGAATACAAATCTATCACACGACTTTTCTTATCACACAACAACTATTTTGCAAAGGAGGTACAGGCCAAAGCATTTTAAAATGCAGACTGGAAATACATACCTGGCTTTCAAATAGCTGCTAGGTGTGAATATAATAGTTTAAGAAAAATCCAATAAACCTCTAGGAATATAACTCTTCTACAATCACATGTGTTCATTCCACAAAGTATTCACTTTTCCATGCACATACAAACACTAATAAACTACTTCTTTCTTCGCTGTCCCAAGCAAAATTAAATATTTTAGGACTACTGCAAACACACATTAGAAAATTCCCTTTTGAGTTAAAGGGACTGAGGGCTTGAAATCCAGCTGAAAAATTCTATTGCTTGCATAAACATCGCTTTTCGCTGCAACCAAACAGGATTTTGAGGACAGTTTGCTTCTTTCTCCACTGTAGACATGGCAGAGATTAAAAACAATAACCCACGGTCATTTAAATGGTAGCACACATTTAAAAGACACTTAGCTCAGAAACATTACATGCTTTAGCTTTTACACTGGGCAGGCTGGTAGAAAAGCAGTTACGTGGGATCACAGAAAGAGAAATCTACTGGTCCATTTTGCTGTGCCTTTGATACCAGGTCTTACCTCTTGTGTTTTCACATTTATATATCCATTATGAGTTCTCAGAGGCTGCCTTTGGCCACTGGATAGTGGCATCCATTTGACACTGGTCTGTCCAAAGCAGTTTAGGATCAAAGGGAAAGTTACTTCATTTGTGAGACGAACGATGATCAGAAAGAGGAAAGCGGCAATGAAACTCACAGCAACAACAGACTTCCTCTGTAATGAAAAGAAGAAAAAAAATAACTTATTAACCTGAAGAATTGGTTTTAATAAAAAATACATATCTTCTGTTGTAGGATGAAGGAAAACATCTTTAGGGAGCTTTATGTGAAATTATTTTTATGGTAGTCACTGTGTTTAAGGTGCACAAGTGGCTGGATAATTTTGTTTCAATACATTTACATTTCAGAGGTTTCAAGAGTTTATTTTAGATCTGGCAGGAAATTAATCAGTTTTGCTCAAAAAAATCAGGGTTTTTTAAGTTTTTCTCAAAAAACACCTTTCAGTTTTAAATTTTATTTGTGGAGACACCAGTCTCCACTCAAAATTATCAATGCTTTACACACATGACAAATACATGCAGTGATAATGCTATCTGCAGCCATATGGCACAAAGTTGATTTTGAAAATGATCACTACAGATAGTAATTATTGTGCATTAATTTTAAATAATTCTCATGCAACAGAACCCATACGCTAACCTTAAATATTTTAGAATAAATGGTCGGTGAAGTCAGCACAACATTCTGCCTTATTCCAGGTTCAAGAGTTTACAAGGAGAGGCATTATTATCTGGGACAAGATGACCTCAGTTTTTAATAATGTAACAGATCTGAAGTCTGTATCTAATTAGCCTTTGCTTTCCACCTCTCACCTACCCAGTTAGTTAATATATCCACAGAAAGAACAACTTTTTTCCTGGGTAACTCACTCAGCTGCAGCAGAAAAGTTATAGGAAATAAGATGCCCCCCTCATTTTTAGCTATTATTTAGCTGTTAATTACTTCTAAACAAATCACTTAAAGACAAAACAGGTTATTGACATATGTAAATATTCCAGCTATGATGCTCTGCCATAAAGATTATTTTTAAGTTTTCCCTGGTGGAACAGAGCAATCATCATTTACGGGTGTTTTTACTGTATTTTAATTACACTCTAGTTTTAACTGATTTGCCACAGTTTAATCACCCAACTGAATGTAACTCTGATCCTCTAAACAGTCATATTTAAACAGTCATTTGGTTTAGTATTTGATAGGAATGGTCGGACTCGATGATCCGATGGGTCTTTTCCAACCTGGTGATTCTATGATTCTATATATACAGAAAATAGAGTGGGGGAAGTACTTTCTCAAGGGCCTACATAAGCACATCGCATTTCATGCTAGAGGGTGGAACCAGATCACCCTAATTCCTGTCTGCAAACACCACCAGATAACAGGAATCAGCAAGTGTACAATTAGGAGCACTTTTGTACACGATGGCAAGAAGATCACATGTGCTGCAAGAGCCACAGAAGGAGGAAAGGCAAAGTCTGATTGCAACCATACACAATGAACCCATTCTTTGCCCAGAGGTCCATTTGGCATCCTGCAGAACCCAAAACTCAAAGTTCTGAGCAGAAGAAACAATGATATTTACACAGCAAACAATCTCGGAGAGACATAGACAGAGTTTTACTACGCAGGAGCCCACTGAACCCACACACAAAGCCTGCAAGCCCCATTCCAGGGCTTGGTCCAGTTTCTGGACCCAGAAGACAGCGAGAATCACAAAGAGCGCACAGAAAATGAAGGGGTGTTACTGCATTCTCATACATGTGAGTTAGAGTAGAACATTATGGGGGTCAACTGCGTGGTCCTATCTGTTTGATCTGATAGGAGGCTGCAATTTGTAAGATAAAAAGCAACAAAAGATTGAGATGGAATGAGGTCTCTGTGAGGAGGAAGGGAAGAGGATGATGAAGAAGAAAGGTATCGTGGCAATGCGATTCAGTGAGGAACCTTACTCAGCTAATGGCTGCAGGATGTAAAATTAAACCCAGCAAATCTTCGGAGGGCAGTGCAGCATCCTCAACCCAATCACAGCTTCCAGAATGTATGGAAGTCACTGCACTTTTCATCAACTGCATTATAGCAGCTTTACATTAAATTGCAATAAAGTGTCTGGGGAGCACTTCTGTGTCGCTTCTCTTTGTACCAGATGGAGTCAGAAATGTTTAGCTATATATCAGAGCCTTGAAAGTGTAAAGAGCAGCCAGGATGTGCAGTGCAAGTGATAATCGTAAAGCAATGAGAAGGAGCTTGAATTAGTCATAGTATTTATTACAAATCTGAATTAAAATATTGCAAAATATTTAAAGGGGAATTGTTAGTCTCATTCCACTATATGGACGTGCTTCAATCAAAAAGTCCACAGAAGGAAGCACCAATACTGCCCTAGTGTGATGCCACTACCTGATTTACACATTCTTTCTTCCTGGTTTGTTGAATATTGGGTTTTTTAACTGCTTTTATTTTGTGCAGGTATGCTCTGAACTTGAAAATGTTGCAGTCAACTGTGTGCTTCTCAGAGGGACCTGTTCTAGAGATCCGCTGCCCTGAGAATTCAGAATTTGTAGGTAGATAACTTGGCCTTCATTAAGATGCCATCCAATTTTTATATTACTTCTCTTTGAATACATTGTACTATGGAAGGGAATGTGCAATGAGAGAAAGGAATTTTTGAAACAGAAATGAATCAAGGCATCTCTTATTAACTGTTTTCGAAAATAAATATCTAGCCATAGAAAACACACTGCCTAGTTATCAACTTATGCAGAGAAAACTTGTGTTAAGGATTCCATTCACCAGTAATTTTGGTTAAAGTCATGAGATCCCATAATATGCATCCTCTGAGGGAAAGATTGTTGCAAATTGGAGTTTCAGTGGCTCTATATATTTCACTGTAAATGTATTAAAAAACAACAAAGCAGCTACTTATCATAATTTTAGCCTTCTTAAGCATCAAGTAAGGCAGACTGTTCAGTGGCCAAGAGTATTCTAAGGGGCACCTCTAAAAGTAATTGGTTTCCCCTCAATTCCCTTGCTCCCTTACCTGCTCAAAAAAAAAAAATTATATATGTATGGGCACTATTTGTCAGTAAGAGCTTCTTTTAAAATCCCTTTCTGTAGGTAAATGGATTTTGTTATCTTTCCTCTGATAAAACTTAAAATTTAGCATTGGAGACTCCAGGAATTCTACATGAAGATTAGGATATGACAGAGAAGTATGAAGCGAAATACAGCAGTGAATACCAGGTTTTAATTTGTCTCAAAATCTGTCTGCATCAAAATTTTAAATACTTAGACATCCTCCCATTTGGGAGAGCTAAACCAACATTAATTATCAAATCAGCACAGAAACAAATCTTATTCCTTCTTTGTTTTCAGTTCTTATGAATGCAAATAGTCTCCTAACAAAAAAAAAAAACGTATCTCTAATATGGAAACGTCCTCTGTATAAATCTTAATCTTCACCTTTTTCTAGCTAATTTAATGCAGGTATTTCGATGTTACCAACATTTGAATTAAAAACTGTATATTCAATTATAAACATTTTTAATACACATTCAGTGAGAAATGAACAACGAGACATAGTTTAAACAAAAAAGGAGATAAAAGTGGACACACTTCAGACCAGAGAACATGCAGTGCCATCCCTGGGACCCTGCTGGGCAGAAACCACACACTTAGAACTAAACACCTTCTTCTCACCTTAGTTTCCACAATGACATAATCCCAGTTTTTGTTTCAGCTATTTCTCAGACACCAGGCTCATTCTACCTAGCGTGCATGTGAAAAATCAATAGGCATTAGGCACTATTCACACTTCTAAGGCTGGAATTTATTGTTAAAATAAGAACTGAAATAAAAACAGGACTGCCACATTACTATGGTTGCTAGGATTTAATGAAAAACTTCACAGAAATAAAACAATAACAGTCATTTTATTTGTGCACGCATATACATATATATTTGGCAACATAATCCCTAACACTATTTATAACCTTGTACCACCTGTTCTTTGTTGTTTTCCAGTGCCAGAGAGATTTATTAGCTTCACTTTGGCAAGAATTTGACAGTCTGAACAAGTTTTAGTCTTTTTTTTTTTTTTTTTTCATAATCTGTTAAGAAGTGTGGAGATCAGAAGACCATTTATGGAGGTCGATAATGCCTGATACAATAATAAGACAAATAGGTTTTTGTGTTGAATACAGGTGTCTAGCAGGGAGGAAGAAAGGAAATACTTTCAGCATAAGAAGATAACTTCATAAGCTGTAAATTTTACTCAGGTACGTACCAAGTATCTTTATTCTACTGTTTAGCCCAGGTGTGACACTTCTCCACTTCAAATGTATTATATGGCAGAGACTACCAAACCACATTACAAGCAGTAATAAATCCCCAACCTAGTGAGATTAACAGTAAAAACCCATTCCACAGATGCATAAACTGAGGCTGAAAGCAACTTCCCTAAGATCACAAAGAAATCAAAAAGTTTTGTTTGCCCAAATTAGTCAGAGTGCTAAAGTTGAATAATTATAGAAGACTCTGGTAAAGAACTTGGAACTAGTAAAGTTCCCTTTCTCAGAAATTTATTTTTTTAAAGTATTCTCTTTTTTTCTGTTATTTTCATGGATACAGGATAACACTGAGCTTGGAAGGACAAATCAAAGGTAAAGACTTACACGAAGGTTTGGAGTCTGTTAGATGATACAATATGCAGTAATATTGTATTAGTTTTACAATACCTACCTTTACCTTGAATAACTCAATCACTTCTTTAGTATCTCTGCACATTATGCTACTTTTATTATAGAACTGATGCAGAGTTTCAAGTTTTTTACTCAAGTATAATACCCGCTGAAAACAATAAAGGCTACACTTACTGAATTTGTTTCATTTTGGAGCCCACTATATGTAAAAACTGATTTTATTTAATTTTCTCTTTTACAGTCTTGAGCATCCTCTTCAAAGGCTACTTTCTGTTACAACAGAGAGTAAAATTAAATTCCTTCAGCACACTGGTTCAGCATACCTTACTGATTTCAATAGTATTGGAAATAAATATGCCTCCCAGCTATTTCTTTTGTCCTGAACCTCCCTTTAACAGGGTGGCTGGAGGGATACTCAGGCAGGGGTCCTAGAAGTTTTCAAAGAGGGAGCAAGACTACATAGCAAAGATCCTTTCAGAAACAGATGAGTGTCAAACAACATTTGCATAAAATCGGTAGCTGAAGATTTACTTTCTTCTCCTTCAAAAGTGAAAGTTAACCTTATTATGTTCAAAGGCTCCACAGGAGGTGGCTGCCAGTGTTTGACTTGGAAGAAGAGAAGAAAGCAGGTAAGAGCTTATATCAGAAGTAGGATTTGGTTTGGCTTCAAAATCCAGCAAAATTAAGGTTAAAGCAAAAATATTTTTTTTTTCTTTCTAGAAAAGGAGACCTTTGCTAAACTGGAATGTAACAGCCAGGAAGCTAGGAGTAAGAGCAGAAATAAAGTTCAGTGATGAAGAAGCAAGGCAAGAAACGCAGCATACGTAAAAGCAGATAGAGGAGAGATAAGGAAAGAAATAGGACTTTTAGCCTTCTGTGTGGTCTGGAAAGTATTTCTCCTAAGAACGTACCCTGAATCAGGACTGCTTCATAGCTTATGATGTCTGAGAAGGCATGAATAGAAGACGCATTACTTCTTGCGTGCCTCCTCTGTGGGAGCTCTGGCCTTTTGTGTAGCTAAGGAGCTGAAGAGCTCTCAAGAGCACAGCTCATTGTGCCTCTTCTACTGCTGCCATTTGTTGAAAACTTGTTCCACAATTCAGTTTGCTCTATGATTCACAAAGCAGTGCCACGTGAATGGTGGTACATCCAGGCTCGTAACAGCTCAGCACAGTGGTTTTCACAGCAAAATCAAACATGTTCAAAAACATGTCCTTCATTCAAGCCAAAAGTCTGCAGAGTGTTCTTAGGCTCACTGGGGTAAGACCTGAGCAAGGAACAAACCCAGGAATCAGGACAGCGCTGTCCAAACAACTGATGCAGCAGCAGGCTACATTAAAAGCCTTCACTGCTTACATCCAGGAGGATTCTCACTACTAGCATTTAATCTTAGGTAACAGCATAACATTATTACATACAGCATTCCCATCAGAAATTGCATACCTTTTCGGGTAATAACATGAAAGTATGCAAGGTGAAGAACTTCGAAGTTTCAAGGAGCAACTGTTGAAGTGTTTTGAAGGTTCCCCATATGCTATCATGCTTAAGAAATTATTTGGAACCCTTCAAATAACAAAGTGTTCCCAGATTTCAAGAATTAATCTGCATCACTATTACCTCTTGCCCTAAACTCAAAGCCTAATAAGGAGAAGCTTTTGGTTTTGTCTGGAGATATTCTTAAAGATATTTCAGGTTTCCCAGCACTTTGAATTCTCTATGTCCTATAGTGATTGTTTCTTCCACTACTTTCCTGCTTACTCGAAGCTGAATTTGAATTTCCTTCAGCATTCTCCTTCAGATCTAGGGTTCCCTATGAAAACAGCATCTACACATAACAAGAGACACACACATCATTACCACAGCTTCAATTTCCACAAACCACAGAGTCACAGTAACACCAAAGCATCTTCTGAGCAAGACATGCCTGCTGCCAGCCTGCAGCTTCATTTTACACTGCAACTGAAAGTTGTCCAGTACCTTAAAATATCTTGCCCATTAAAATGTCCATGGCAGAGAAGCACATTTTAAATAAGGGTGTTGATTTTTCATTCTGTAAGATACATTAAGAATATTTAATCTAAAGCTGCTGTTACTGATTCATCCATGTCCTTCACAAGTAGGGTGAACTTCATCAGTAGCTGTAGATGCACATTATATAAATACTAATAGACTCGCTGCATGATAAAGTGTTATTAAAAAGTAAAAAAAGACTCCGCAATACAGCTCTCAAATGGTGCTTTTTTTTTTTTTTTTTTTTTGTACCCTGGATTATTGCCCAGCTCTTCTTATCAATAGCTTGGCAAGATTTCAGACACACACACAAGCTGACGGCCGCCTCCCTATAATAGAACTGCTGGTACAAGAATTTGTGAGCTTTCAACCTGGCAGTTGGTTGTTACTACTTATTGAAGTGCCACCTGATTGTAGCTATTTTTCACCTGCTGAGGAAAAGTTCAAAGGAAAAAAACCACCCATATGTGACTATTAACTCTTACCCTGCCAAATATATGTCTAATAAACGACCTCTGTCTCTTCTCTATAGAAATAGGTAAAGATTCATGACAGGCTACATCATAAGAAAGAAGCCCTAACCGAGCCGTTTGCACAAGAATCTTGCCAGATATCCAATAGCTGCCAACATTTTCATGAAAAATCCCTTTTAAAAAGCTGATTCTTTCAACAGAAATAGACTCAAAACACACAGATCAGAAGAAAAGCGATAATAAAAAAGGCCCACGGATGCACCTAGAAAGAGTCAGAAAACAATAAAATACCAGCAGATCTCTGGTCTGCAGATCTCTATATATGAAAAAAGATGTCATCATTAAAAGCCTATTGCATTTCTTTGTTATTTTGTATGAAATATTAGAAATACCCAACTTGTTTCAGAAACTCACAGGAAAGGGAATGTGAGAGCTTCTAAAGTGAAAAGTGAGATAAATTCAATTTTTTAGCAGTAAAACCTTCAGTGTGTTTGGTACATAGCAGGAGAAAGGGCTGTTAATCTCATACCTTTATGTTTAGCAAACACTACACTAGGATGTAACCTCCAGAAGTACTAACTTCTAGATAAGAAAGAAAACAAAATAAAATTAAATATGGGATAGCATCCGGGGCAGAAGAAATGAAAGTAAATAAAATGCTGCAACAACCCCACATTCTCGGTATTCTCAGGCTGCACATCTGTGAAGAAAAGGTCTTTTGCTGGAAATCTTAACTTGCCTGCAGCTCCCTTTTACCTGCAGTGGAAAGTTAATGCTACAGAGCAAAAACTACATGACCAGAAATTCACACAGTGCAATGTAATTGCCTGCCACCATCTGGACAAGTCCAAGCTTCCTCCATTGAATTTTCCTTTGTAAAGATCTGACTGCCATGCTAGACTTAACACTAACAAAAATTGGCCTCATGCCTCAGTTTCCTTCTAAAGGCCAGATAACACTGGAAAACAGAAAAGATCTTAGCCAGTCTGTCACTTGGCAGGGTTCTTCCTCTAGCCCTTCACACCAACTTCATCCCACACAGCTCCTTGGAAGGTCAGCACTTTCAGAAAGTTGCTCTGGATGCTCTCTCCGGCCTCCATGGATGGCCTTTTACATAAAAAAAAATAAACCTGCATTCTAAATTGTTCTCGCAAGACCCTTTCCCTTCATCAAGAACAGAAATCTCCCTGTTTTCTTTGGTAAAGCTGCTCCAGCCCACCTCGTGCATACAGAGTTGCCTCCTATGTCATCAGAGAAGTAAAAATGTATTATTCAGTACCTCCAAACATTGTCTGCTTCTGGCACATGGAGTAACATTTCAATAGGCTTAATCATTTATAGCCAACAAAAAGCAAAACATAATTACAGAGAAGTCTAGACTGAGTGCAGCTATTTCCTAACAGGAATTTTAAATTTTCTGCCATATAGCTGGGAACTTACTACTTTTAGGGAGGAAACCACACTTTTCCTGCTTAATTCTTGTTCTTTTCTTTATGCTGTTTTCTCTGTTGGAAGCTTCGATAAAGGGGATTTGGGGAAGAAATCCCAATAAAAAAGGATTGAAAAAGAAGCTAGACACCAGCACGGCAGTGTCATCTCTGAAGAGATCTTCAAAGCCAAGATTTAGATGCAGACATTAAACTATTTCTGTGGCATATAACCCTTCAAGGTAGCAAACTTTTGAGCAAATGGAGGCACATGAAGAATGTGTTAAGGCTAGGATGGTAGTAGTAGGGTTCATTCTATCTAATGATTTCGCTTTCCAGTGCAAGAAAAACATGCCACCTGTAAGATATACATGAATTAATTTCTATGTGAGTTTTTAGGGGGTTGGTTTTGGACAAAGGTATGAAGAACTCAGCAAGGCACCTCTATATTAGGTATTAACAATCATACTATTATCACACCACTACAGCACAGAGCTTTCCATCTAGGATGCAGATCAACTGTGCTAAATATTGCATGTTCAGAGCAGCAGAACCAACAATTTTATGATCCAAATGAAAAATAGAAGGCAGGCCTACATTTTATATCTCATTTGCAGGAGGGGATGCACTGAGCAATGCAGTAATTTTACCAACACAGAGGAGCAAAAGGCCTGTATGTTTTTGGCAAACTTTCCTTCCAAGTACTGGCATGATCTCACTCCTCCCTTTACTGGCTTCTGCTGATGCAGTCACAGGAAAACGTTGAAAACCAGCAGGAATTTCAACAAAATATCTTGCCTATTGAGAACAATTGTATTCCTTCTACGCGTGTGTCTGCTCATCATTCATTCTTGGATAACTTGAACAAGTGGTTATCAGAGTTGTCACAAGGGAGGTTCTCCAGATAGCAAAGAATATGCAGCATTATGGTTACAGAACATAATGATTGCTCAAATAGTGCTCAAGAAGTTGATGACATATCCCTCAGTTACCTAGGGAGCTCCTTAAATCAGGGCACTGAAACACAATAAAAGCACTGATCAAGGCAGTGGCCTCAATTTAATTATGAGCTTTATTGATCATGTCTTCTCCTTATTGAAAAAGAAAAAACGAAAAAAAAAAAAGAAGAATAAAAAAAAAAGGTAAAACTGTGTCCAGGCAGCACAGAGTTTGTGGCAAAACCTGGTGGGACACTGCAGAACAGGTTCCTTGCCAGTTCTGACAAATCCACAGTGGACAATCTTTGCCTTTTGTCATGAACTCTAACTTCTGGGAATAAGGAAGATAATTTAATGTGAACTAGTTTTTTATCAGAAGGAAGCAAAATACAATTTCACATTTACAATAAAATCCATGATCTGAGACCTATTTTGTGAATGCGCTCAGTTGAGTGGTATACCTGCAGTGGAATAGCACTCAAAAGCCACAATCAGGAGCCAATATCCATTGTGCTAAAAGCTATAAATTCTGTGGATTCATTATTTCAGCAGAGCATCTCAATAGGAGCTAGAGGAAATCATAAAACTTGATAGTTTTCTGAAAGAAATTCTTCCAAGCAGTAAAGTTTAATCTCTCACTGATCTGTTATCCTGGTAGAATAGTACAGGGACAGTAACACATATATCCTACCCAAACACACTTTCTATCATTGTATCGGCTCCTCTCACACTGGGTGAGTGAACTGAAGTGAACTTGACCTTCAAAGCCCTTGGAATACAACAAAATATCTCTGTTTTCCGACATTTATGGGTGGGTTTTCTGCATGGCTGCTTTTATTGCCTAGAAAATAATGGTGAAAGCTGTGTGTACAAACCTACCATAAACAGTGACAAATCATATGAAAGGAAGACAGATTTATTCAGCGTAGATTACTCCAGAGTTAATCTAATCGAATCCAAGATATACATTTTTAAAGCAGATCAAAAATTCATAGAGTTAGTACTTCGATACAATAAATACATATTACAGTTTTATTTTAATCTGCAAGTGTAATTGAGTTGATTTGGATTTTCTGTGCTTTTATTTTTGCTTAAAAAAGCTTCATGTGTTTCATATGAAAATGTATCATTGAACTAGCACATGCACCAGGAAATCCCTATGGAAAATTCATACAGAAAATTATCAATCTCTGACTAATAAAGCTTAGATAAAAAAATACACTTTTACATGAATCTATGTTAAAAAGTGCTAGATATTAAAAGGCAAATATATCCTATTTGTGGCTTTCGTAAATTTGAAAGAAATCAGTTCTAGCCACTCTAGAATGTTTGTCACGTTTTTTCCATCAAAATGCACACTTAGTAGTTTTCCATCATTTAGCCCGTGAAATATAGAAGGTCTGTCAAGTGCCAGGAGTTATTTCAGACCCATGTCGCCTTCACACACTTTTTACTTATTTGCATGCAAGAAACAGATAATAGTAGTAAAAAAAAAAAAGAAAGGAAAAATAAAAAACAAAAAAACCCAAAACATTCAAATTGAGTTTAATTTCTGTATGGTTTCAAATGAGAATTACAGTGGCAATACTGCCTCACACAGTCTGTGGATTATTCTCCAGAAAACAAGATGGGCTTATGATAGGAAGGATGCACCTCTGCTATGAGATGGACATAAATGGTTCTTGTTCCTCAAATTCCTGTCTTCCTCAAATTCCTTATCTGCAGAATTACCCTAACATCCACCCGGCTGTACTGTTTTCGAACAGCAGTAAAGTTAGAACAGTTACCCAGTTAGAAATAAGTATTTCCACAAAGTATTTTACTCAAAGACCTCATTTGCTGTCTGGGTCCTCAGATCTATACTGCATTTCTAGCTGCTTGCACTGAACAAAACCAACTGTTGAATCCGGTCCCTCCTACATTTAAAGATATCTCCAGTTGATTTAAAGGAGACCAAAAGAAAGCCAGCGCACAATTAAATTTGAAAAGGTACAGTAAGAAAAATATCATTAGAGAATTTTAGTTTTTTTCCTTTGTGTATCAGTTACTTAATTTGCAAACATAGGATCCCACAACTCCCACTCGAATCAAGTCTGCCATGCCCAAACCCAGCTCCTGAGCAACCTTGCTGAGGTCTGTGGGACCAAACACTGTGTCTTTGTAGCTTAGAGCCAAAAGGAATCTTCCTTAATTGCCAGTTGTACAGGTACAAGTTCTCATCTTCAGTTTTGCTGCCAATGCAGGAAGCAGGTTCTGACCATAAGCTTTCTGTCTCCCACACACCAACAGCACAGAGGTCATTTATTTCCAACTCTCTTTAACACCACTCTGCTCTACAGCAGTGGAATAAGGTCAATCAAACTCTAATGAACTTATCTTAACGTCCCACATGTTACAAAAAAATGGTTCTTTTTCTATCAGGGAAGCTGCCAGAGGCACCAGTGAGATGAAATAACGTGTCCAAGACAGTTTGGAAGTAGTAGGCAAAGATGAGTTTTCCTAAATGATAGAACCAGATTCATACTCTGTTATTTCTAAAAAAGAAGCATTATTTTTAATATTGGAGAGCCTAGGATCTATGATATTTTAAAAGCACGTCTAATGAATGCAGTAATGTTACATTTACTGTTTGGTCTGTTTTCAATATTTTCTATTATTTTTCTCAAAGTTCTTAATTTATAGGTAAATACTTTTTATCTTTAGCTTTACCCCTATCTGTTCCAATCACTACAAGTCATAAACATTATCCCAGTGCTCTGAAAAAAAAAGCAGCACAAGATTTTCTCAGTGAACCTCTAATCCTTTTAGCCATAAATCTCCATAAATAATGCAATTTGTTTAATTTGACGCTGCTATACAGATTAACAAGACAAGTTGTCCACTAGTCAGGGGAGGAACACAAAGATCCATCCTAACATTTCATTTCCAGGTTTATTCATTGTAAGTGTTATATAATGTGACATTCACACATTACTGGATAAGTTAAAAGAACAAAATGCACATCACTAATCAGCTGATCATTTTTCATTTGATTTTGGATGCCAAAATTAATGATGCCCTTCCTTTTTCCTTAGATCTCTCCTTATACTTTGTTTCATTAAATCAGGAACAGAGTTTGTGAGCAATCAGAATATTTCTCTGCAACTTCTTTGCTTCTGCAGATGTAGCTAACCCCACAGTGCTAGAAAGTAGATTTAATCATTTTAAACCCTAGGTATGTTGGTATTCCAGTAATTTTTTTGGCTAGAAGATCCAACTTCAGATGTTAATGTTCCAAGACATTAGACTCTGATATTTTCAATTTCTCATTCTAAGTTATTCAGCATTCACCACAAATGTCACCAGTCAAGATTCAGCTGGTCTTACTCCATTTCCTCTTGCCTGAAAGTTTATTACTGCATTGAATAACACAACATCTAATTTTATACCCTGTGACCATTCTTAGATCACTAATCCTCCAAAAAGTCATGCAGCACTCCCCGTTTTGCAGTGCTGAATAGTGCTTCTGCTTCAGCCAGTTCTTGCTACTCCACAGTACTGTTTCCAAATTATCTTTTTATTAACTTTAAGGAAATGTTAGCTTTAATTCTTTAATCCCATGGTTTTCTGCAGTTATGCTCCAGATCCCCATTTAAATCTTAAACCTTCTTGCCAGTTTCCCTTTCTGTAACTGTTTTTATGAGTCTTGTACTTAACTATTCCTTATATATACTCCTTTGTCTAGCCAAATAATTCCATCCTAAATTCCCTCTCAGAACGCCATATTTCATCTCAGATTAATTCTTCCTTTTACCATATTAAATATCCTTCCTCTGTATGGAAGCAGCATCACTGTTCCTCTGCAGACCAGTACACGTGCCCTTTTTTCCTGTAGTTGTTTGTCTTTTGTTTTCCTGTTAAGACACTGCTCCTGTGGTTGCTGTAATGGTCGTGGGCTGCTGTATTTCAACCCTAATATTTTTAAGCCTTTGTTACTGAGATTCAAATGTTTTGATTAGTGCTGCATTAGGAAAATAGATGGTTTATTAAGAAAAGGAAAGTACTGTTCCACTTAGACTCCGCAAAGTGCCCTCTATGGCAAGAAATATGCAGTTGGAAGCATCTAACACTACAGGGAAAGAGTGTGCTTTAGGAGATAACTGGAAGCACCAGCTTTTCATAATGTATTTGTCTAGAAAATTTTAATATAAATAAAAAGGCAGCAGACTAGAAGAACTTTTTCAAACAACATTTGATGTATCAAATTAGTCCTACCCATTTCCAGAACTCATTCACTATCAGCAGCAAGAACAATACGAGCTGTTTGGTTTAGGTTCAGCTTTTTGGAAAGCACTCTCTGCTTTCTGACAGAGAAGTGACAGAAATGGCTCTGGAAAACAGCATTTCAATCTACTTTTAAGTCTTCAGACACTACTGCAAAACAAGTTTGCAACAGCCAGCCCTAATTCCCATTTCTTAGGAAGTATCTCAAGGAAACACATTGTGCACAGGTTGTGCCAGGACAGAAAACCTACCACAGTCACATCACTTTATATAAGAATATTCACTGTGCTTTTGAAGAGAGTCAGGGGAAATTTTCACAATAAACAACTTAACCTTTCAAATTTTGACCAAGATTGTACCAAGGAATGTCATATGCTGTCCATTCAAGGGTAAAAGCATACAAAGCATTAAAAGATGAAGTAAACTACTAGGCTTACACACATTTTATTTCATCCTTCTGCCTTTTTTTTTGTTGAGTACCAAAGCTGTCATCTTCTAAAAGCCTCACACTATCACCTCAAAGAGACAGCAGCTGACATATCCCTTTAAAGTGAAAGAAGAAGATTTTGTGACATCAAGAAACTGGTCATGATTAAATCAGATTAAATAACAGAGAGCAGAGAAAGACATTTGCTGCTCATCTTTCACCTTTGTTTCTTCTTGTTATTATTGAATGGTCACAGCAACAGGGAAGTAATCGGCTTCCTCCCTTACACCCAAACATGATGCAAAGACTGAAATCTATAGGAAAGCTCTGTATCGGTTAAGAATCTCAGAGTTTTCTCTGTCTTTCTTGACCACAGCATAGATTGCCTACATGTTATTTATACACAGAAATATAATGGATCAATTACAGGATTATTTTACTGCACAGAGACCTAGGAGAAAGAAGAGTCAGAGAGGTTTTGACAAATTAGCTATGCAGAAAAAAGAAAAAAAAAGCAGTTAGACAATCAATCCTGGCAGACAAACTCAGTTAAAGAGTCTCCTCTGCACTGCAAAAGAAAGAAGGACCTTAAAAGACCCCCTTCGCCTCTGCAGCAAAGGCAAATCACAGCAGGCTACACTGCAGACTAGGGTGAGATGTTGTTATCCTATTATACAGGGGTAAATGGTTTCCTCGTCTTTTAACCACATTGTAAACCCAATACAAGCGCAAACAAGTCTGCTTTTAAGAATCAACAAGGTCAATATGATGGATTAAAAGTCCATCAAAAATTGCAACAGAGGGGAAGAAATGAGACAGTAGTAAGTCCATTACAGCACAAATTCAAACAATCTGATCAAAATGCAACAGGAATTCAAAATCTGTCAGTTACTTAAACTAAGATCCAAACCAGGTAAGGTAATCACATCACTAACAAAGCAAAATTTTATTTTTTTAATTATCTGTTGTCTAGTAATGAATAAATTAAATTTGATTCATTTTATTCTCTCCTCCTGTGCAGCACAATTACAACAGTACTGGAATGAGATTAAAAAAAAATTACAATTTCATCAAAGGTTTTTAATACCCATCCATGATTTAATTTGATCGCCAAATTTGATCTATAATGATATTAGTAGATAGAAAAATCCATAGTAGAGTCCATTATTGTTGAACTTTATCATCTTTTTAGAAAGTACAATAGTAAAATTATCTATTAATTAGATTAATTTCAAGGAAGTGTAAATCATCCTGACCTATGATACTTGCTTGCAAGGCTATTGTGAGAGAATAATTAATAGGCAATGGTCCAGGAATATTATTCTGAGTAGATGCGAACCTTGAACTTTAAGTCACTAGACTTAAATTCTAACTAAGAATACATCATCCTATGGAAACTACAACACCCTAGAGCACTGCAAGAAGGAGAAGAAAAAAAAAAGTGGATTGCTGCTGTTATAAATTCCATATTATTGCTGAATGCAACTATGAATTAAAAGTAGATATAAGTAAGAATCTCTGAATTTTAAAACTTCAGGGTGAGAAGGACCATGTCACTCCAATAACAGAGACCTGTTGAAGAATATGTCTTACAGGTCTTTTCATTTGTAACCTACTCTGCTGGCAAACCGTATGGCCATGGGCAAGATTTAACCCTAAGCAGTAACTGGGGGATGTACATACAGTAAGGAAAACAAAACACTTCAGCATGGGTTTGCAATTTTTCCACAACTTTCCATCATGTGAAATCAATTTGTACAGGTTCTGGATTAGATTAGTCCCAAACATCTATCCAATTCCCAGCTTCCAGGCTTAAAAATTTAATTTTAAGTTCTTCGTGGCAGCAATAGAATCCACTAAACAATGAATAGAAAGTAATCAAGACGAGAATCTTGTATTCACATGTAAATCTTCAAAGGAAATGACTGTGTTTTCTGATGAGCTGCACGTCACTTTGCCCCACATGCCCAATAAATTGTAAAAGGTTTTCAGTTGCAATAGATGGAGCTGTTATCTGTAAAACCTCTTTATAATATATTGAGAGGCTACCAAAATGTTCTGTTTCAAGAACTGAAGAGAGGACAGAATTGGTTTTATGCCCACACAGACTTCCAGGAACACCCTGTAAACACAGATGGATGGAAAGCACAATTCTGCTCCACAATGGCATTCCCCCACGTGATGAGTCCTGTTCTGTTTTATGACATCTAGGCTTTTAACACAGACACTGTAGAACAAAAGCAGATTGTTGAACTGAAAACCTAGAATCATACATCCCAAGGCTCCCGGAAAGATCGAACTGCATGGGTATACATTTATAACATTGTGACTAAACAAGGAAAGGGTGGATAGAAGACAGAGAGAGAAGCTTGTTCCCACGCCTTGAATCCCCAATGAGGTTTAACTCCTATATAGTCTAACATATTGAGTAACGGAACATAATAAACACCATTGCTTTAGCTATAATTTTGTGCTTATAGCACAAAGGAAGAAGGCTTTTTATTAAGAAAATACAGTATGTTTCTGACAGACTGTTTATCAGATGCTAAACGTGCTGAATTGAAATGAAATGCATGCACCAGAGGGTCAGTGGAAGAAGGACCTCACCATATGGCCCTTGATCCCCGGTCAGAAGTATTTGGTGTGACATTCAGTAAGACCTGGAGTTCTTTTATAACAAAGCTTCCAGAATAAACTCCAGCAAAGCCACCACCTGTACTTCTGCTATCTCTCTGGGAAATCTAGTGAAGTGAAATTGATTTTCTTTTTTTATTAGAGAGGCTATTAAGCATGAGGCACCAAGAGACAAATGGATAGCAAGCCACATAAAGAGAGAGAACCATCTGAAAATGCCTTTTATTTGTTGCACGGTTGCTTTTTGAGAAGAAATACCTGCACGGGTGGAAGATCAATCTCTGTCCAGGTGCCAGTGGCAACACATGCAGTGGCTTTAAGAACAACATTTCTCCTAACATCCAAGAAACATCCTTGCTCACTAGAAACTGCTCCAGTAAAAGCCACCTATAGCTGACAGCCCCCTTGACTGTCATATAAAGAAATTTGAAACTGTGGCTCACAGACAGGGTTAAGAAACTCATTATCCACACCTCCTCCTTTCCATCCTTTTCTTTTAAACTTGTGTGCTCATTCCTTTTTCTTTGATTTTCTCCTGCTTTGATCACCCAGAACTGACCACATGGATTTGTTCCCTAAGTCATCTTTCAACAGAAGCAGAAGTGGCAGGAAACCAAACCTAGAAGGTGCTGGATAGCAGCACGCTGCTGCTGTAAACCAACGGCTCCTTATTCTCATCGTGTTTCTTTCTGATGTACTGGTTTCCTGGCTGGTCTTTTAGACAGCGTGATAAAAAATATTATAGACATAATGTTTCATTTTCTGGTAGCAGAACAGTTTGGCATAGAGTGACAAAGAGAACAAAAGAAAACACCCCCCAACATACACACAATTTAAAATGCACTTCTGGTCCTATGAGAGCAGAAAGAATTCCTACAAGCAGAATTAATAGGATACCTTATTCTTTCACATCTGAAGGAAGCAGAAGTAAAAGGAAAATGAAACTTAGAGTGTCTTTCATTTCAAACAAAAGGAGGATATTTAAACACGAGAATCTCATGAGAAATATTTCATATCACTACAAACATTGTGCTTGTTCGGAATATAATGTCAATGATAGCATTCCTAGTGGAAGTAAGACTTGCTCTCAATTTTCATGTGGGTTGTAAATGAAACGAGTACCAGAGCCAAGATATCCATGTATGCATGGGCACGTGCGTGTACACATACACCACTCACCCTTTGCAATTACTTAATTGTAATGTCAGAACAAAGACAGTCAGAGTACAGATGGATGACTTCTCATCTGCATCTAGCTGTGGACTTTCTGTTTGTCATTGGGCCCAGGCGAGAGCAGGAAGCAATATTACACTCATTAGTCCCTGGAGGTTTCTGCAGTTTATGATCAAACAGAGATGAGTTTTCCATCTTTGCACTGCTTGTATATCATTTAGCTTTACAAGATGTTCCATGAATAATGGAAATAATGAAACTACATCCTCTAAGACGTTCTTCCCCAGGCCAGAGACAGCATACAGTGCAGTTATTAACAAATTATATATGCGTTGATTAGGTGGCAGCTACCACCATGCAGAGTGCATGTTACACAGAATCATGGTAGGGGTTGGAAGGGAGCTCTGGAGATCATCCAGTCCAATGACAGCTCAATTTTACATTCCTTCCCTTCACCTGGGACCTTACTTTGTATCCTCCTCTTCTGAATGGTCACTACTATGCACAAAACTTTTAGAAATGTAAGATGTGAAGATCAGGAAATGCAACAGCTATATGGAGAAGAGAACTAGATAGACAGTCAAACAGACAGACATATAAGCACTATTGTTGTATAAGTGATATTTCTGATAGCAACTGTTCTTCTAGTTATTTCATAGAATCATAAAATCATAGAATAGTTTTGGTTGGAAGGGACCTTAAACATCACCCAGTTCTTACCCGAGTGCCATGGGCAGGGACACCTTTCATGGGATCAGGTTGCTCAAAGCCCCATCCAACCTGGCCTCGGACAACTCCAGGGAAGAGGCTCCCACGACTTCTTTGGACAAACTATGTCAGTGCCTCATCACCCTCACAGTAAACAATTTCTTCCTGATATCTCATCCAAATCTCCCCTCTTTCAGCTTAAAACCATTCTCCCACATCCTGTCACTGCACTCCCTGATAAAAAGCCCTTCCTCAACTTTTCTCTAGCCCCCTTTAAGTGCTGGAAGATGCTCTAAGGTCTCCCCAGAGCCTCCTCTTCTCTAGGCTGAAAAATCCCAACTCTCTCAGCCTGCACTCATATGGGAAGTGCTCCAGCCCTCAGATCATCTTCATGGCCTCCTCTGGACTCACTCCAACAGATTCGTGTCCTTCCTGTGCTAAGGACTCCAGAACTGAACGCAGCCCTCCAGGTGAGGTCTTCTGAGAGCGCAGAGTAGAGGGAGAGAATCCCCTCCCTCACCCTGCTGGTCACACTTTTGATGTAGCTCAGGATACAGTTGGCTTTCTGGGCTGCAAACACACACTGCTGGGTCACATTGAGCTTCTCATCCACCAACACCCCCAGGTCCTTCTCTATAGGGCTACTCTCAGTCCATTCTCCACCTAGACCATGTTTGTGCTTGGGGTTACACCCGCCTGGGTCCTTACTGCTTCTTATACATCACAGATTTAAAATAAGTAAAGACAAACTGAACAACTTCTAAAGTGTGGATTTTTCTCATCTATCTACAAACCTGAGGACAAGAAAGGATATCAATGCTTTAGCTATTCTTCACAAGAATTTATGAGCGTTTCTTGGCAGTCTTCATTTCTTAGGTACCGTAAGACAGAATCCAACTTACTGAGTGTTGAATAATTTTTCTGCAGTACTTAAGTACAATCTAATAGCAAAGGCCCTAAGAGACTTATTTAGTAAAGTAGGCTGGAATAGTCTAATTCTGGATTCGTGCTAGCTTTAGTGAATTCTATAATAAATCCAGGGTTGTAACTATATTAAGCAGTAGAGCCAGAAAAACACTTTCGAGCAACTAAGAGAATTTAATACTTCCAAACAAAAAAAAGATTTTTCTTGAATTGTTGCCAAAAAAAGAGTGCATTAATTCCATTTGTTGGAAGTATATAAGCATTAATTAGTTCACCGTTACATGAAAAGTAAGGTCTACCAGAAGTAAACGTCTTTCATGTAAGATCTCACGCATGTTAACGCTGGGATCTTTCAGGATGGGTTTATTTTTTTGTTTGGTCTTGGTCTTGGGTTATTTTGTTGTTAATAACTTAAACAGAATCACAGAATTGTTAGGGCTGGAAGGGACCTTAAAGATCACCTAGCTCCAACCCCCCTACGATGGGCAATGACTTATCTATCTGCTGTCCCTCCTTCCTGCCCCGGTAACCTCTGTATGCATTCACAGCTTTCAACACAATCAGGAAAAGCATTAGGCTGGTTTCTTATTTTGAAGGCAGCTAAATTCCCAAGAGAAAAACCAACAGCTGATCAGATTTGCACCAGCATTTGAGGTCAGAATGGCACAGCTCAGCTATTCAACATTTTGCTTGGCATTTTGCTGGCTGACCAGTGCGTGCACACAGCTCCAGACCTGACAGATCGTTTGCCATCTTGCATGCTGAGAGTACAGCAAGAGAGAGCAGGTGAACAGGAGCGTACAAGCAGGATAAAGAGCACATTAGATCACAACTCATGGAGAAAAACTTGCTTACTCAACTATCACCAATCCCGTAAAGAAATTATAAAGCTCTCTCAATATCTCATCAGACACAACAAGCTGAAATTAGAACTCCACGTGCCATTATACATGCATACCACAAATTCACTTCAGAAGATGCTTTAATGTGACAAAGCTAGAAAATGCAACCATTTCTTAAATTGTGTAAGACAAATAGTTCCACAGTCACACTTCACTGACAGAGCCTGGCTGCCTCTTCATACGCATCAGCTAATGTGACATATTGCAATTCATGTCAATCAAACGATTCCCGATTTTTATCCCAGTGAAAAGAATTTGGTTCAAAATTAAGCAACAATTACGTCTCTAAAATTCCATGAACTAAATAAGAGGTTGGAAGACATATAATAGAACTTCAGTAAGTCACTGATCTTTATTGGACTGTGTTGCAACAAAAATACATTGCTGGACAATCATGCTATTTTGTCATCTCACTAGAGACTAAGCAAAGTACACCGCATGAAATTTGGCTGCATGGGTGGCCTCTACAAAATGCCAGGGATAGGGCAGATGTGAACAACAGAAGATAAAAAAAAAAAAACAGCCCTGAATTTTGGGGATGTACCGTGCATGTGGATAGAACTACGCAGCTTCTATTCCCAGGGATGTGCTTAAATACATCCTCAAGGCAGCAATGTGATTACAAGGAATTGGTGCATTGAAATGTTCTGAGAATGGAAACTGATCCAGTTCAAACAAGTAAGAAATGAGGATGCTACAATGTTGAATATTTAATTAATGAAAGAAAAACAGAGAAGATTCACTAGAGACAACTGCTCTGCATTCCCAGGCTCTGGCTAGTCGGCTTGAGAAACATTTCCATTGTTAAACTCAATTCAAAGAAAGGAAAAGAGATAGAGACGTGCAAGAGTCTGATATTGTTCAATTAACATTTTGGTCTAAGATTTTAACGATAACATCTTGAAAAATCCCATTTAATGTTTAGGAAAATGTCTGCTCCCAACTGGTTTGGCATGTTTGGGAAATGCTGTCTGATTATACCTCTTCCCAGAAGACTGAGAAAGCTGTCTTAAAGGATTACAACCTACAGACTTACATTTCTGATTTGTACAACTGCTGGAGGGCATCGTTGAGTGAAAGCATTTTGTGAGGGTATTGTACAGAATGTGCATCTCGAGTGTTTACACATATGGATTCAGCACACCTGCCTTCCTGGACAGTAGTAAATCAAGGACAGGCATCTTAGGAAGGAAAAGGGGAGAATAATACATTATATAAATTTGCTCTATTTTTTTCCTGTGAACACGCTCTTCTGATAGTGCAGAGGTCTGCTTGATAAAGCAATTTGATTGATAACAACTGTGCCATTCCTCTGAAGAGTCCATGAGTATCACAGATGGTGAGATAACTTGCTGTAATTTTCTCACCAAAGAACACTGAATCAGGCTTTCAGCCTACATAGCAGTCAATAATTTCCAATAAAATTCACTGAAGAATGTTTGCGGAGGTTTGTGGGGTTGCGTTTTTGGAGGTAGGGAAAGAATTTTGTACTTGCAATTCTCAGATTTCAATTATGCCAGCATCCATGTCTCTGCTGTGATACTGGAATGTGTTCTGCACTCGGCATGTTGAATATTTCTGCCCTGGTGAATTTGAGTGCACATGTAGGTTAATCGCAGATTTCGATAGCAATGAAGAAGTTAAAATACAGGAAAGCAAAAGGGGGGGGGGGGGAAAGAGGCACAAATAATACTGAACTAATGACTTAAATGAGATTCCTGGAAGACTACAGAACCAAGGGTCTAGTCTAGTAATAGCTTTGTAATATCTTTATATTATACTGTACTAGCTGGGTAGTGCAGCAACATTGTGCCCTATGACTCAGAATCTAACTAGAATAACTGGACTCAATTACATTTTGAGTGGATTCATAGAGTGAGACATCTAAATCTACAAATATACCAACTGTATTCCCCTATACCGAAGGACTGGATGAATTTCGAAAATCAAGTATGGGATCTCTATGATCCAAGCTAATCAATCACAGCTATCTCTTACTGTTTGAAAGATTTACCAAATGCACTGACCACAGAACGGAGAAACACTAACAAGACTGACAATTTGCAAGTTCACCGTGGGCTCCAAGGACATAGAGGAGTGTCCTATGACATCTACCTAGAAACACTGACAATTATGGGCTTTAAAAATATGCACCACTCTGGATCTCAGCCAGCCTTCTGCAAACTGAAAAATAAGCTTTTTCCTTTAACATTTTATTCCTGGTTCTCCAATAAGCAGCCCCTCCTGTTTAATCAATAATATCCAACATAAGGCAAGGTCATAGCAAGTCAATCTTCTAATTCCAGACTTTGCATATTTTCTAACCCACCACAGGCAAAGCCTCCGTCTAGCCTCTGAGTCAAGAAACAGCACACCTGGACTCACTGCACTCAGGTACTTACCATGGTGAGGGAACGCTGTACCCATGTGCACAGCAAACCCTGTTTGGGTTTGTTACCTGGGAGGTGAACAAGAAAGATAACTCAGTCCTTACATCTCAAATGCTGCAGTAACCTTGCTCTCATGAATCCTATAGTTTCTTTGGACAACACAAACAACAAACAACTTTGGACAACGCTTATGAGGAGCAGCTGAGAGAGCTGGGGGTGTTTAGCCTGGAGAAGAGGAGGCTGAGGGGAGACCTCATTGCTCTCTATAACTACCTGAAAGGAGGGTGTGGAGAGGAGGGTGCTGGCCTCTTCTCCCAAGTGACAGGGGACAGGACAAGAGGGAATGGCCTCAAGCTCCACCAGGGGAGGTTTAGGCTGGATGTTAGGAAAAAATTCTTTACAGAAAGGGTCATTGGGCACTGGAACAGGCTGCCCAGGGAGGTGGTTGAATCCCCTTCCCTGGAGGTGTTTAAGGCACGGGTGGACGAGGTGCTGAGGGGCATGGTTTAGTGTTTGACAGGAACGGTTGGACTCGATGATCCGGTGGGTCTCTTCCAACCTGGTTATTCTGTGATTCTGTGAAAACTTGTGAGCACCGGTTTGCCTGCCAGCATTTGTCTTGCAGGTGTTCCTGCTCTGCTCCCTCTTCACACAGAGCCCTATAAGCACTTCCACCGACGGCATTCTTGGAATATGCACAAAACTGTCTGCTTGTCTGCAAGCCTCCTTCCTCTGTGATTGCATCAGCAATCTGTCTGAAGAGCTTGCTTTAATTCCACCTCTCACATCTTTCATTTACTGGCTTTTAGTTCCGTTCTGTGTGTCTTGCCTCTGGAGAGTCCCTTCCCTCAGGAAGAAACATCACAGCTCCATTGATTGGCCCGTGCTCTGTATATAGCAATTTCACAGGAGTAGATGATATTGCTTGAACTCCATGGCACAATTTCCATTGTTTTGCAACAGCTTTAAGGCTCTCAAAATGGTCTCGCCAACAACATGATTATCTGTTTAAAAGTCTGAGCTGCTCTTTGAGTGCTGCCATTCAGTGAGCCCACCTGCACTGAACGGAATAGCATCCTTGTGGCAAGTCTAGATCACGTTTTAGATCTTGGAAAAAATAAACAATCATTTAACTCAAATACATCTCCAACTAAACCACCAAGGTAACATTTTTAGATCCCGCTGCTTTTGATTGTAACTGATAAAATGCCAGCTATGCATTTTTCCCAGACTGGGAATTTGTTTCTACATCGACAAGTTCAAAATAGCTTCTGCCATGACAAACTCCTGCACAGAATCCTTCTCAAACTGAGAAGATGAGCTTTCTAGAGTATTTCCCATGCATATTTCACTTTCAGTTTTATGAATCAAATTTTAAAAACATGTTCTTTAGATAAGGAATTGTCGATCCATAATGTCAAAATCCTTAAAGATACTGTTCTCTGGAGAGGGAATATCCACACTTTTACAAAAGCCTGGCCTTTAACTTCCTTCCTGTTTTCCTGCAGTTGTATTTCAGATGCCTTTTTCATAATGCTGTTTCTGAATTGTCTGTTTTTCACTTGTGAACTGAATCTACTCTTGTTACTTTAGTGCACTTGTGCAGATACATTTTTAAACTCCAGAAGTATCCAACCTCCTCAGCTTCTCCCACTGAAAAGTATACTGTTTTTTTTAATTTATTTTATTTTTATAGTCAAATAGTGGTTTTCTGTGAAGTGCCTAGAATTTGTCCCTTGGCTTTTCTACCACTATCACTCTCCAGATACAACAGAAATCCCTCTCTGACCAAACAAAAGCTGTTAGCTCTTTCCTAGCCGTAACACTTGCAAAACAGAATATTTCATGGCAGTTGCAGCCAGCTACAGCCTATAGGTAGATTTTTTGAAAGGTCCGATCTTCACCTTTAGCCTTTTCTGCCTGTTGTATTTTGGCTTGTGGTACATTGTGTTACAAAGGTTGCAGTCCCATGTGAGGAAAAAAAATATATTAAAGTTAGTATCTAAAATAAACAAACAGCAATAATAATTGTTGGCAAAGGGATGTGCAGAGGTAAATGACTTTGTATTTCAACAGAAATTACATTTACTGACTCAACAATATCTAAATGAGCAACACACAGTGGGCTGCTCCTCATAATACTGTTGTTTCAGTTACAGTAAATTTCAGTGACAGAAAAATTTACTGCTAGAAAATTGATGAGTTTGGAATCCTTTCATCAACTGGGAAGCTCAGAGCATCTTTAGACAGTCACGAACAAAGAGTTAAACTTTGGCCTCTTGAGATCAAGATCTATGGGATAAATTATGCAAGCAAGTAACTGTTAACTGCATCAGCATCTATCCATAATTGTATTCCCTGTATCAGATGTAGCTATACGTAAGTAGCAAGTGTGATGTGACTGGAGCTACAACACAAATTATCTCCAGCCTCACCTCTCTGACCAGCCATCAGCGTTGCCCAACCACAGAAACACACACTTCTGGAGGACCGGAGGGATCATCTCCCTCAGGCCCCTGATACGGCAGAATGGTCTCCTTCCTATGGAGTAACAATTCAAGGCAGACTGAAAGAACAGACTTTGATAAGTGATGCACACATGAAATAAGCAGATTGTAGATATTAGTAAACGCTTTGTCCATTCTATGGAGCAAAAAGCCCAAACACTGCGCACGTACAGCCCCAGGGTGTCTAACAAGGATCTTGGGGACTTTTCAGAGAGAACAACATTACAGCACCACTGACACATACCAGCACTCTCTTTCCTGGTTGATGAGAGTTAAACTTTGTCAGATAAGTCTGGGAAGGCAAGAGTTACCATTCAGCAATTTCAATCTGGTTAATGAAGTTTTCTTTCATTACATTTGAGTGGTTTTATTTTTAAGGCAAAGTATTTCTCGTAAGAGTTAGCAGCATGCACGTAACTGTGCTGAGGAGGTTGTTAGCCAACCACCTGTTCAAACATTACCCATCCCAAACAAAACTGTTTGGATACACTTCTAACATCCCTGTTTAAGCCCTGTGCAGAAGGACAGGTCTTACCCAGAGACTTGTCCAGATGGTGAAATTAAAAAGACCTCATATGACCTGAGAAGGGCACTGACTAGATTCAGACACTAGGGAAGGGGTGTCTGGTTCCTACATTCCTACGAAGGCCTATCTGCTGACGTTACCTATGCAATGACCAGTTTCTAAATCCTAGCCGACAGGTCTACAGCTGCAGACATAGACTAAGAGGGTTCTTAAGAAAAGTACCTATTAAAAAGTCAGAAACGGTGCTACCAAAGCCTGCGCGTATGAGCGTGGAAACATCACCCATCATGCAAGCTCATGTTTTCCCCTGTTTACTCACTAGAAGCAAAAAATAATTCTATTTCACACTTCTACCTAGAAGCTCCAGACTTTGAGCCCAGTTCTTGGTGCTAACAATACTGGTAAACGAAGGTTTTTTAGTGGATCCAGTATAAAGAATATCCCAAAGGATACAGAGTTAAAAGCTTCAGAGCTCACCAACTCTGTCACTGCTTGATGTTTCAGCTTTTGAATTCCTCTCTTTGCATCTTACTTTTAACGTTTTTACATTTTCTAGTTGGACTACCTATTAAGAGAGTTATGGGTTTTGCTGGATAATAATGTAATAAAAGAGCTCTCTCTTTAAAACAAATAAAAATAAATGCAACAAATGTGTAGTTCTACTCTTACCCTATTGATTTCTAACCCCACAAGGGTTTCATTATCGTATTGTCATTTACATGTTAACTCAGGGCAGAATTTCTTCAATGAAATGCACTGAGGTTCACCTTGGGACCTAACCCTGGTGGGGTCCCATCCTCCTACATTTTAATTTTGCCTTCAAGTCGAGTATTCATTTTTAAACTGCACCAAAGCATGTGTTTGGCTTATGATAAAATTTCCAGAGGAGGCCCACCAGTTTCAGGAACAACAGTGGACAGAACACGAACAGCGTGACGTGAAAAGAAATCTCAACAAGGCTCTGCCTGATTGAAGTCTCTTCTGCATTCAGCATTTGAATTTTCTACATTATTTATTGCCACCATCAAAAGTTTAATCCTTAAGGCATTATTCTGCATGTGGTTGCCTTACAAGCACATGAAACCCTAGGTAGCTTAATTCCAATACAGTTATATAAATTATTAACCTCGCCTCCAAATATGATGTGCATTTCATCTCAAGAATTGTCTAAGATCCAGAACTTTCATATGGAGACCAAATTTCTTACATTCAAGCTCATTTTCGGGAGCTCTGTTATGATCTTTCACTTGAAGATTATGTTGTAGGCAAACACCATTTTGCAAACTGCATGTAGGACCAAGAAAATACCTCCAAACCCAAACATTTACAGAATGGAACCATATTTTCAGCCTATATTTCTGATTTTCTCTCTCCAAGTGACCAGATAAATATTCTGAATGCTTCTCCTTCCCACCAACAACCTCCCCCCGCCCCAGCAGACTAACCTACAATTGTGGTTGATTGTGAGGTACCCTGCGGTAATTCACTACTCTGAGCGCATCAAACATGATAACTTAGGACGTGACAAACCTCACAAGAGAAAACTCTCTGCAAGCACCACTTCTATTATTCATTCCCTACTGTCACCCTGAGTGTTCTCAGAAGAGTTCTCCAAATGTCGCCTTCCCACTAACTTTCACATAGCTACATACATGTGGCTAGAAACACCATTTCAAGTATATCCCAGCGTAAGCGTGCAGTTTCCACATACACAGAAAATGCATTAGTGTCTTCTAAAGGAAAAAAAAATAGGAAAAAGAAGAAAAAAACCCATCCCCACACTGTATCCACAGAGCCAGCCTCCTACATTATCCTCAAAACTGAAAGTAGACAGAATGAATTGTTATTTTTAACATCAGTAGAACTCCAAAGAGCTTCCTCCAAGGGTCACTGGAATACACAGGAAGGCACAGATTGACTTCTCTCTGCAGTGGTACTAACCTTGCATTCAGTCCATGACTGCCTGCTGACTTTGCCTGTATTTGTGATTCAGTTTATTTCCTTTATTTCCCTCCAAAAATCACACCGAAGAAATAGCAACTCTTTGTGTGAATATCTATATTCTCGTATATCAGGAAATATTTATGTTCTTTGTTAATATTAGTTTTTATTTCTACTTCAGAAGTTGTAGCCGTCTAGCTAAGAAAAAGAAAAAAAGCTAAAATAAGCAGCTGTCAAGTGGAATGCCATACATCAAGCAAGAGGCTGTTTGGCTAAACTACTGGCAAGTATCATTGGTAAATTGGCACAGACCAGAATTCACTGATGGTGCAAAACAGGAAGAAAAAACTTCGCATTTCGAACAAGTGAAAGAAAGCAACAACAATGTGTAAGTGTCAACCGCAAATATCCTTGGATGCCTTATGCAGAAGGAGAAAAAGCATTCAAAGATTTGAGGAGGAAAATGCTGATAACATCTAGGCTGAACTCATTTTAGGATCTGATCCAAAACTCAGTAAGTAAAGTCCTGGTGAGTTTCCATGTGGCATTAAGCTATTTCCATATGCAACCACCACTTACGCGGCTGCTGAGGAGCGGATGTGAAGCGGGCAGTGTACGTCCAGATGCTGCACTGCCAATACATGCATTTAATTTTTTAATTGCAGCATACCCTATGGATATAAGGAATTTTGAGAATCCCAACATTACAAGCATTTTAATTGGACTACTGGGTTTCTTGAGCTAAACTATTAGAACGGTAGTCTTCCTCTCACATCCTAGATCACTAAAGTCAATGAGTTTATTTTGCCTAGGTAAAAGAGTCCACTTCCTCCACCAGTTTTTTTTTCACCTTTGTCTTCAGAGAAAAGCTAAGATTCTCTCAGTGGCTTCCACTGTCAAGATCTCTACTACATTTAAAAGTATTTATGATAAAAATGCTTTCTGCAATCACAGCCTTTACAAATGTTTTTAATTCTGTTCCAGTCCAGTGATAAATAGATAGCTACATATTACAATCTGTATTTTGAAATTAGGAAAAATAATGCAGCTAGGTTAAATAATGCAGATAAATGTGGACATCTGAGCACACCAGATTCAGCACACAAACCACAAAATCCATTACAGTTTATTCGTTTGCTTTCAGCACAGCCGTAGTTACAAAACTGCCTTGTTGTAAAAGCAACATAAATGCCACTGATTTGTCTTGCATATTTCCTTATTTAAAAACAAAAAAAACTTAAAAATACCTTTTTCCTCAGACCATAAAAGAAGCACGCATCTTAGTTGACTTTTCATTGGAAATCAGAAGTAGCATCAACTTTCCTTCAAATTACCTTTGGAGGCCACATCTAGTTAGTTTAATTCTTCAAAGATTGCCTTGCTCTGTCTCCTTGGCTCTTTTTTCTCTGTCATACCTTGGCTTGTTTTATGTCTGACAGTTCTTTTATTACCAGATTTCATTTTGAATCCGATTTCCCCCCTGTCTCATTACTTCTGTCTTGCTCTCTGTTTGTTCTCTTTCTCTTTTCCTGTCTGACAATTCTCTTATTAGTGGATTTGGTTTTGCTCTTGTTTCACGCTTTCTGGTTTTATTCTCTTGTGTCTTATTTTCACTTTTTACTTATTTTTCTCCTGTCAAGGCCTCCTTTTCTTTCTGCCTGTTCTCTCAAAAGGTATATACTTAGCTTTTGTTTAGGGTTACTGGATTTCAGCATGTTGTGGAGGTGGTTTATCGTTAAATATTACCATGCAGAAGGAACCAGGTTTAAACCTAAGTTCCTTCAGCTGTTTGGTCTCAAAGCACAATCACTAATCAAAGTATTAACCTATTTATACAGCCATTAGCTCTGCTTCTCAGCTACTACAACACACCCTAGGTCTCAACTCACTGGGTTAGGAGCAAAGACACTGCTTTTCAATTCATTACTTTGTCCCAGCATTCTCCATAAGCCATTAGGTTTCCTCCAGTTAGTACAGAGGAGAGGTGACACACAAATCATGCCTTCGCTCTGCTCCTCACAGCTTCTCTTAACTACAGTAAACGAATGCTCTCCTGAAGTGCATTAATAGGCACAACTAATGCTCCCTACAGTTCCTTGTGTCTCAGCCCCTCCCCAGGGAAGCAGTTGTTTGTGCACATCATGCAGTCTTGCTGGAAGACATTTCAGAGGCAAAAGGAGAACTTTTGCGTGCTTCACTGGAGAAAGAGTAGAAATGCTGCTATTAGCGAGCTTCATCCAGCTGGTCTATGAATCCTTTGCAGAACTCGCTGCACCACAAGGGTTGCACGTGACCTAGGGGCTAGCAAGCACCCACTGGAGCAGAGAAACCATTTCTAAGCAGGCATTTCCCTGAGTGAAAGCAGGGAAACCTCACTTATTTATTACCTGCATCACTAATATCCTTCAAGAGCCAGAACCTGAGGTAAGACCAAGAAAACTCTACTGGGATAGGGCACTGATCTGAAAATCTGATGCTTAGCCTATAACTGATACTTGGAGATCCACTTATCAGTGGGATATTTATTTTTATGGGAGTAGAAAACACAGCTGAGTGAACTTGCTGCTGTCAACTGCAGGGAGAAAGAGAACACTGCCTTGCTACACCTTCACATTCTTTTGCTGGTGTTTTTCAAATTAAAAGGCAAGTATTGCAGTCATAAATTTTCTCCTCCATGCTTATGGATGGAAAATTTCTCCTTTCAAAGGCAACAGGGAAAGGAGCTTTACTAAATTTCTGGGTGAGAGCTCAAACTGATGTATTATTTGTCAAGAGACACGTTAAATAAATGTGGCCTTTTTTGCTGTCATCAGCTCTCTGAAAGACAAGCTGCAAGCATTGGAGCTTCTTTTAGTGCCACAGAACTTACATTAGAGAAAGCATAGTTGAAGCATCTCGTGTTCAGGAGGCAGGTGTGATGTCAGGGATGAGTACCAATTGCAGGGTTACTTGTTTCTCAGCGGGGGACTGATTTCCATGCAGTGTCTCCTATACACGTTTATACTGGGGGTGAACAAAGGAGTAAATTGTCTTTGGTGAATTAAAATTCGGTATACCAATAAGAGGATAAAATGCTATGTCATTTTCATAGCCTCTATAACATGACCTGGAAATCCTTTAAAGGTCAATACTGCCCAAGTGCAAGGGGCATTCAACCTTCAATTAGTTATTTTCAGAACACAACCTCTCTATTGCCACCAAAGAAATTTTCAGGTCATTTTTATGTTGACAGGTCACAGGTCTTTCTCACAGCTCCTGCTTCTCTGGACTTAAAAATCAAAAGTAGTACTCTATACGAAACAGCAGTGCAGTTTATCGAGGTGATTTCTGCTTAAGCTCCTGAAAACTAAAGAAAAAGCACATCACGTGTCACGCACTGTGGGCTGGGTGTACTTGCATCCTGCTCCATTTGCTAATGAAAGCTAAGAAATCGAAAGGATATAATACATACAATGGTATGGGAAAGTGTAACATAAAATGTAAAGGCATGCAGCCACACAGCACTATTTGCTGTATTTAAATCCTGTGGACATACTATAAACTGCAGCTGTGTGAACCGGATACCAACACCTCCTTGCTATGCACAAATTCTGTATTCTTGGGCTAGGATCAGAGTCAAACTGAATCCAGGATGAGAAAAAGAAAGAGAATAAAGAAAATGCTCAGAAACATACTATTGGTGGGGCAGGCTTTTTACCTTTTTTTTTAATTTAGGCAGATGAATCTACATCAATTTCTCAGACCATTTCTAAATGATATTAATCACATTACCACAGCAAGTCCCACAGCAAAGATTATTCATCTGATTTGCTGATGAGGAAGGCCACCTCCTTTCCTGCAATCCCTACTCTTCTCCACATCACTTAGTTTCTTATCTTGTGATTTAAGTAGAACTGGGACTAGGTTGCACACCCTTGATACACAAGCCCCACTAACATTTCAATAACTGCTCACCACTATGCCTAAAAGCTCCTATTAGCTCCTTTGAGTGCTGCTGAACCTGACATAGCACTAAACTGCAGCAAGCAGACTGGGATTAGAAATTTCAAAGCCATTTAGGTGCCTTAAAGATGCACTGTCATAATCTGCCTTTGGGAATGATCTACCTTCATAGCAAAAGCTATCATGTTAGCAACGTACTCCGATTCCCACAAGCTCCTCTGCAGCTGAGTTAGAGCTCCTACGAGCACTGTTTCAGCATTCTCCACTGCCTGTGCTGGATTTAATCCAATAATCACTCCATGCACTCTCTCTAGGACAGCTAGAATAGGGCATTTGTAAACATACACTGCTTTTAAACTAAAATGATATGGCAGAGCAGTATGGACAAATCAAAAGACAAATATTGAGTTTCCTGAAGTCATATCTACACCCCATAGAAATTAGAGACTGATCTGCGTTCAAATGCAAGACAGACTCTTCATGCCAGCCCACAACTCTACTGCACCTCTTAGTCTCATAATCCAAACAGAAACTGGCCAGGTGTCCTGGGTCCTCAGTTTCTCAACCTCAGTGGCTTGAATTTAGGCCAAGGAAGTGACTGGTTTGAAACCAAATGCTGATCTGGAGTTATGAACTGCTCCTCAGTCCCTGTCTGGGGCCGATCTATGCCACATTCAGAGTAACTGCATATTCCAGTACTACCACAGACCCTGCCAAAACTCTATCCACTTCACTGGAAATTAATTTCTCCCGGAGTCCAAAATGACTTCGTTCAATCAGCATCTTGTTATAAATTTGCTGGGAATTTGCAGTTTATCATCAGGAAAACAACAATTTTAAATAGAGTTTATATTTGCTAAATCCAAGAATTGCTCGTTTTATAATAACACTATTGACTTGTAAATAAATAGTAAAAAGTGGGTATAAATCTATTACGCAGGATAACAGCCCTTTCAAATACTCGGCTTATATCTACCTAGCAAACAGAGAACGAGCAAGGCTTCTGAACCACTTAAAACTTCAACTGTTCAGAGAAACTCTCGGATATTGTAGGCAGATAAAAGATAGCAAGTTGTGAAATGAATACCCTTTCATTTCCCTTTCATTTAATTCACTTTATTTGAGATAAGAGTAAATTACCTCAAATGCATCCCTTATCAAAGGAAAAAACCACAAGGATATGTTTCCATACTCTTAAAACATTTATGTTTTCAGTTTATGTTTCTTCCCTTCAACTTTTGCCAAAGATGCACATTGTGCTAGTATTTTCCTACCTGAAGAAAATCCGATGGTAAAGAGAAAGCAAGTATCAAATAAGGACAAGGCTGGGGCCAAACCTACATATCTTGATTTTTCGCCATCCACTTGACCATAGTTTCCCTAGAGTTCAGAAGTATTTAGATGCAAGTGGCCAGTTAATGCACATGAACAGCCTACTTCAGGCAAAAAGGAAAACAACCTATGAGTAAAACACGGTATTAAAATATCTACATATCTACCATACTTCAGGAAAGTTCTCCCTCACAAGGGTTTGGATTTGTCAGTAGAAAAGACCCAGCCAGTATACAAACTCAACTATTTCAGAAGGCAAAGACCAAGTCACTGCCAAGTTTGTAGCCGTCTAACTCCCAACCAGGAACTCTCATGACTGAAATATTTTGTTTCTCTACAGTGAGTATTTTTCTACTATAAAAGTACTTCGCTGCCACAAATATGAGCTGAGCACAGGAGGCTGATTCGGAAAATGTCACCTATAAATGAGTTGACTCGGGTAGGTTTCCCTTCCAACTTCACAGCACTGTTCTTCATCACTGTTGTTTTAAAGGTTGTTCCAAAACTTCACTTATCATAGAATCATAGAATAACCAGGTTGGAAGAGACCCACCGGATCATCGAGTCGATGAAAATGGTAAAGGCAGTGGGAAAGGCTATATTTTTCCTATGAGGCAAGATAAATTGAAGGAAAAAAACATGCTCTGACTGTTTTTCATATTCTTCCTATTTTCAAACAAAAACCTCAATCTTTTATGTAAGGTAATTTTCTGATCGATTAGTTCTAATCAGCTGTTTCAGACCCAAGAACTGAATTTTGTGCAAATCACAGGAAGATTGCCAGTGAAATCTGCGTCTCACCCCCAGTAAGCCTGTTCTGTGAGCTGTCACGTTCTGCAAATCTTGTCTAAAACCAAGCTCTGTCTCTGAACTACTTCACAATTAGATGAAAAGTTTTCCTACAGTTTCCCTGCAATTCAATTGAGATGATAGTTTAAGTGAAACAAAACTGCAAAACACCACTCTATTTATACCCATCCTTATATCACTTAAAATACCCAAGACCACTTCCAGCAAAAATTTCAATTGCTACAAAAAACTTAATGGGCCTTAACATTTCCTATACCACAGAGCCACACATGGACAGGCAATCTACAGGTTGGTATTATTTAGAATACTGTAGGACACCAAAAGAGCACTCTAGGGCAAAAGGCTCCATGCCGCTAATGGTCTGTGTTGAAGCTGATGGCAGCAACAGACTCGTACAGGGTGAAAATTCCTGGAGGCAAAGTCAGATACAAATGAAACGCCGTCTTCAGAAAGGGGAGGCAGGGATTCATAGTAATGTCTTTTGCAAATTTTTACTAGTACATGCAAATGAAATAACGACTAAAAAGCAGACAGAGTTATCTTGAGGAATAAAAAAGCTGAAGTTTGAATTTAGGATATCATCAGAAAACAGAGAAGGAAACACATGCATGCGGAGGGGACAAGGAAGGAATACCCAGAGAGAAAGACAACAAATGTTTGGCCAGTTGGTGGATGTGTCATATTCATACTTGACATATAGAATCACCAGGTTGGAAGAGACCCACCAGATCATCAAGTCCAACCATTCCTATCAAACACTAAACCATGCCCCTCAGCATCTCATCCACCCATCCCTTAAACCCCTCCAGGGAAGGTGACTCAACCCCCTCCCTGGGCATCCTCTGCCAGTGCCCAATGACCCTTTCCACAAAAAATTTTTTCCTAATGTTCAGCCTAAACCTCCCCTGGAAACTCATGGCTCCTACCCTAGCCCTGCCCTTTCTGTGTAACCACCAGTCACAAAACCAAATCTATCATGATGACCTTGACTAGGACTTTATACCTGCATGAAAAAAATTGGAACTGATTGGCTCTGCACTAACATGCAAGATTCACCTGATGGGTCACTAGAAGTGGTGAGCAGAATCCTATTATTTTTACAGCATCTTCCCTTTCATTTGTGATTTTTAGCTTACTGTTCTAAGGAAAGAAATCATAGTTCACTATACCCTGCCTGTCCATTCACCTTGTTCAATAACCGTGTTTCCTTACAAGGTTTGTGAAAATCTCCTTCACAGGGTACAACTTAAGCTGTCCATACCAATGCACACAGACCAGTCAGCTATCCAGGCCTCCTGTAGCTCAGGATTTGACATAGCACCGATGTGAGAACGCCCTAGGACTAAGGAAAAGAGCTAGACAACACAGAGGAAAATAAAAAAAAAATCAGAAATACTGTAAGGAGATGCTGTTTCACTAAGGCTGAGGGAAGCAGTCAGAAAAGCAAGAGTTATGGTGAGGAGGAAGGAGGGACAGTAGCATGCAGTAACATAAGATCCCCATCTCAATGCAATTAGGTTGTATGAATTCCAGTACTGATGGAACAACTTTCTACTCATTAAGAAACTCACTTTAGATAGTCTGTTGGTGTCTGCTCTGATTGTTTCCGGGACAGAGGGTTAGATAACGATATGTCCATAAGACAAATGAGTTAGTGTAAAGGTGCTTCAACGTCTGCATGAGGTCACAAGTAAAGCGCTCAGACTTCTATTAGTGGTGCAATAGCTGTTCAACAGTGGCTACCATAAAGCAAGTTCCAGTGGCACCGTGCACGTACAGCAGCCAAGTTCAGGACTTGGCATGGCCCAGCACAAGTCAGACAAGACTACTAGGGCTTTCACATAAATACCTTATCTATTAGCAGGTAACAAAATGTTTCCATGGAAAAAGTGTAAGATTTTCGCTTACAGAAACTCTAATACATGAAAGCAAATTCACAGAACTCTTATTTCTGACAATCTTTTTTGACAGAATTCATTAGCCAACTCAGAAGTCCTGCAGTTTACTTTGATTAGCACGAGAAATTTATAACAGAGCCAGGTATCTCATGATAACAACAAATAAAACCAAACACCAAATATACAGTCTTGCCTTGAACTCAACAGAAATTAAGGTAAAAGAAGGTATTTTCTTTACTCATACAGTGCCAAACTTCTTCCTATATGTCATTCAATGCAGAAGAATTTTTTGGATTCTTCTCTGGACTAGACTGCCAAAGATTTTGTGATTCCATCTCATGCTTTAAATAAAGCCCTTTCTCACTGCTCCAAGTACTCTTTCTACCTTCTCTCGCCCATATATCCAAGCCTTCATAAAATCATATGCAGTGAAACTCTCTGCCTACATGCACCCTGTGCTTGCTCATGTTTCAAGTGGAAGCTGCTATTACTCTGCCATCTGTTCTGTAAAAGAACATCTCTGTTTCATACGGTTTTCCCAGATGAAGGGCAATTATAGTTTCTCCACTGGTAGCAATAGTTTAAGTCCAATTCAGAGCAACATCTAGCAGCAAAAATACAGCGCAAAAATATAGCATTACAAGCTAAAAAGAAAAAAAAATATTTAAATAAAATTGCCTGGAGAGCAACCCAAAAGATCTTGAAAAAAGATAAGGAGAGATAGTAACATGAGTGTGGGAGTCTGCCCTGCTTGAAACCCTTTAAATAGAACCCTTCTGATGCTAAAGAAAAGCAATAGCATGGAATTGTTTATGGTGAAAGGACAGCTTAAAATGTCCTTGGCTCAAAGGCCATCCTAGGCCACCTGACTTTGCCTTTTTTAAACATAAGTCTCTACACTTTGAACATTTCTTTTCAAAGCACAACTGGAAGAACAACTCAGTTGTGGTAATCACAGAACAGGGGGTTACCAACACAGGTTGGTGATTCACCAGAGAGTGCTAAGCACGGACCGGGATCACCATAAAAGCCCAAGTTTTCAAATACTCTGTGAAATCAAGTTTTACTAAACTTCATAAAACAAGAAAGGTAACAAATGATTAGTAGTGATTAACAACAAGTTTACAATAACAGCCTTAAAGACAATGAGTCTAATCATTTCTGCAAGAGAATAAGTATAGGAATTAAGATATATCTTTTTGGTGAAATAATATTTGCTAATATCCAGTCTAAACCTCCCTTGGCACAACTTAAGGCCATTTCCTCTCCTCCTCTCCCTTGTTACTTGAGAAATGGGACCAACACCCACCTCACTGCAACCTCCTTCCAAGTTATCCTGGAATAAATTTAATTTTAAGAAATTGGTTGTTTTGAGTGTCTGATTGTACAATTTTAGTCCCATATCAAACAATCAATTAAGAAGGATTTATTATATTTTTCCAGCAAAACAACTGCTCTTCAGTGCAGTAATGTGGTATTTCGTGCCTATGTGACTATTCTCTCTTGTTCAGGCCAATATCTCTTTTAAGCCTCAATGGCTTTCCTCTCTGATCCATGAGCAGATATTATAGATTCCTTGCTCTGTGTGTTTGTATTCTTTGGTCCCTAGTTTGGATTTTTTCTTTTTGAAATTTTCTTTGAAAAATTCTGATTTGCTGTCCGTTTTTAAGGTCAGGCCGATAAAACATGCACAGTCTACCTGTGCTTGATATAGCTTGTTAAATATTTTATTTTATTTGTGTTTTTATTAGCTGGATACAGCCCTCTGGGGCACTTTTATGAAAGATGCTTTTGAAATGTAAATGTGATTGATTTGATATTACAGCTTATATTATTCTACTTCTGCAGTGCCTTTGGGAGCATAAGAATGGAGTTTCTCTTTTTACTGATGAAAAAGTCCTATGGTAGGGATTTTCTTTCTCTTCCTCATGGAAATACAATGAGCCTACTAATGTCTACAAAAAGTTAGCAGTGTTTGTATGTCCATGCCAACCAACTTGCAGTGCTTCTTCCATTTTCTGAACTGTTTTGAATAATAAAAGCAATGAAAGCGACACTCCTATTTAAGAGGCAAGTTAAAATCTACACATGATGCAGACACCGCTCCACCTTTAATATACTGCATAGTACAAAACATACCATTCTTACCACAATTAATGAAAAGCGTGTAAAGCAGCACAGCTAAGTGGTTTCAAACACAGTATTAAGTTTGCCATCACAAGAGAAAAGGTATAAGAACAAAAGGAAAGTTTGCAAACCCCTATAATTACTCACTTGTGTTCTGGGAATGATTTGATGGCCCTTAAAAGGCTGTTAAATAAATGACCGATTTATTTATGTAACACCAATTCCTTTAAGAAGAAGGTATTCCAGGAGAAGAATGTATTCCACAAGAGTGTATAAATATCTGGAAATGATGGGCTAGCACACTTCCATGTGAAACACTGTTCAGCTTCCTCCTGCTCCAGGGGGGTGGAATGGACACAGCAAATATATTTCATGGGAGTTCTGCAATGAAATCTTCTTCCAGTTTCAGAGGAATCATATTTTCATGACTTCAACAACCTATCAAATCCCAACAATTTAGCAGAAATACTTTTGACAGTAATAAACAACGGAAACCATTTCAAAATAGCGATGTCTAGGGAGATACTAAAAGTAAAGCAAGTAACTATGAAGCTTTCTGCATTTCACACACACAGTATTAAAATAGACCCACAAGAAAAAAAGGCATTTGTGTAAAATTTAAGCAATATTAAGTGTGCAGTTTTTCCAGTGAATTGGTAAAGCTCAGAAGATGTAACTAATTAGAACAGAAGGCTGCAACAGTTAGACTATTTCAGGAAGAATAGTTAAGGTACGTTGCCATATGGTTCTGAAAACTCATTTAATGCAATCCAAATAGAAGAACATGTGCATATACCCCTGTGAGTTGCCCAAGCATTAATACAGCCTTTTAACTCAGCCATTTAGCACAGGCACAACTGTTACTGAGCTGCATGACTTTAGACAGTGAAGGTAAAATTAAATTGGGAAAAGATTACAAAAGCTGTGAAAACAGCATAAATCAAAACAAATTAAATATTCACCTATGTGTGATATGACATTTGATTTCCTGCCCTGCTGAAACAGATAGCAATGTATAGCAATAAACTTTATAACTTCAAAGGAGCAACCATATCTCTGCACGGACTCACACAGTGCTTAGGACAGTGCGGTCACGCAGCAGATCCTGAGGTAACTGTCACTATCTATATAATATCTGAATTGCAAAGCTACACGCTCAAATACAGAAAGAGGCACAGCTAAAAAATCCCGTATAAAAAGGCCCTCGTGTTTGAAAGTATCAGGTGCCATCAATTCCTGTTCAAGTACATTCCATGAAAAAAACAAAGAGTTTAAGAAAGAAGCAGGCATGACATTTATGCATCTAAGAAAGGAACATTTAAGACCTTGACCAACAAGATTCATAGTCATTCATTTTGGTGAAAATGCAAACTCTTTTCTACTGACAGGGTAGTAGCATTGTTGGAAGTTACTCTTGCTTTTAAGTTGGATGCTGCACTATGGGTATCGATCCAGAAATAACACCACACCCATAAATCTGGCTCTTCCTCTGCCAAACTAAGAAAATGTGCACCTAATTTAAACACCGAGGCTTAGTTCACTGCCTAACAAATAAACAGTTCATCATAGTACCCTGAATAACGAATAATAATATAAAAATGAGTAGTTTGATAACTTTATTCTCTCTTCTCCTGCTTGAGGTGTTCTTACCTCCTCTATCATTTTAAAAACTCTTTGACTGGTACTTCTTTTTACCATTGCACTTAGCCTGTTTCAGGGATCAAATAATACACAAAATAAGCCCTTTCAATGAATGCAAAAGAAGAATGGAAAACTGGTTTTTCTACCATTCAACAAGTAAATCTGTTCATCTATAATCCCTGGCTCATTTCTTTGGAGGCAGAATATAATCCCCTGGGAGGTTTCACTAAAAATGGAAGTGTGCTCCATTTCTGTAACTGGTAATTGCCTTCCACGGGCTCTGTGCTGATGCAAGGGCATCATGCACAGGACTAGCTGTTCTGCTCACACATCGATGATAGGATAATGGCCCTGTATGCATACCTGTTCCAGTTCCCGAATCTTAATCGCCTGGCAACAGAAGACACTCCCTTAATTGTGTATATTTTACAGCCAATCGATGCAAAATTAATTGCCAACTCTCCTAGTCCTCCAAAAGACATTTTAAAAGATTTTTAGACCTATGCATCTTTAAAAAGTGTCCTCCATTGATCTGCGTCTCTGGCATAGATCTGCATGCTGCTTTCTGTTCGCTTCAATCCGAGTCTTGAAAACAAGGTACCTTTCCTGAATCCCAATGCCTAAATGTATTCATTGACATTTAGCAATATGTTTTACTACTCTGGCCTTTGAGTACGTGGTATTGCAACTGCCTGGTCATCCCATAGTTTCCTCACAGGTCAATGATGCTTCTAAGGAGCGAATAAGCAAAATGCTATTTGAGATGATGGTGTCACTTTCTTATTGCGACACCATTGAATTAAAAGGTTGTGAATAACAGTAACACCACAAGGCAGCTCATTGCTTTTGGTGTTGGCTCCCTTCAGAAACTACCTTATTGCTGCCAGCGAGGCCACACAACAATGGGTTGCAGAAGAAAGCTGCACTGCCATCACTTTTAAGGAGACAATAGATTTTGCAGAAAATTAATTCTGAAAATAACATAGTTGTAAACAAGAATGTCTGGAAGCTGCAGCACTTATTTTGAAGAAATCTATGAGAGACAGAACACACAAGGAAACTGCAAAGAGCATTAGCTTAATAATCAGTCTTTCGTGTCACCTCCTTGATTGGTAACATTCAGTTAGTGTGAAAAATAGCTATTTAAAAACCGAGACTTAAATGTGTAAGACAGATATTCAGATATTTTCATAATCCTCAACACTGAAGGTTCTTACCAGTATAACTTTGCATCATTGAGCAGTCTTCCAAGGGAACAACATAAATAAATCATAAATTCATGTATAATATTTATCTTCACCCCAACTGCTTTAGAAACTATATTCTTATAGCATGCTGCAATCCAGGCATCTCTGTTACAGAGAAACTAACTATCCAGTGCCCAGAACCAGCACACTTTGGGAGAAAGCGGGTGGAAAAGGTGCTGGAATAAACATTATCAGAAAAAAATGATACTGTAGGGAAGTCAATTCCATACAGAGAAATATATACTTTACAAGGTCTCATCCGAAAGCCTACAGTTTTATGGGAACAGACGCAATGAAAATACACCATGAGTGCATACATATTAGAGCAAGGGACAGACTTCTTAATTCTGGGTAGGTAATTTATATGTGTGTGATCAAAGCTTTCTTCCTTGAAATCAGCAGGAGAACTCCTACTGATTTCCATGGGGACTGCATTTTCCTTCCCATAGCTATGTTTCAATTGGAGAAACCTTAATGAAGAGTGAAAAAAAAAATCCCCACTTCTATAAGGAAAATACCTATTTTGAAAATAAGTATTAAAAGTCATTTCTTTGTCCTTGCACACTTCTCTCCCACTCTCCCTCCTTCCCTCCCCCGTCAAGAAATCAAAATCTGTTTTTCACCTTCTCAGACCAGCATTGCCTTTTACTGCAACTGTACCAGAGCTGACTGATGAGCTTTGATTTTTTGGTCAGCTATTTCTCATTAGGAGCCTATGATCTTTATTCTGACAAATACTCCAGACAAATTAGCTGGACATCAGCTGCCTAAACACACATACCCATCACCATTCCATAATCCTTAGTCTCTAGTTGACTTTCCAAGAAGGCTGCATCATTCCTACCAGTTGACTGTGCATGTCTTCACTGTCCCAGAACATGTGAAAAGGCATTAGGCACCAATGTTGATGCAACTGAATTCCAGTGTTCAGCACAGTCCTTTCCAAAACAGGAAACCTCCCTGCCCATCACAGTGGGGTTGGAACTAAATGATCTTCAAGGCCCCTTCCAACCCAGACTATTCTATGGCTCTATGAAACATTACATTAATCAGCTGAGAGCTATTCCAAATTGAGCACTTGGGTCTGGACAGATGAAGAGGAACCTCAGAGCTTCAGATACTTTTGTACACTGTTTAATTCCAGTGTTATGTTAAAGGACAGTTTCCCCAAAGCCCATATTGAGCTTATAGATTTAAGAGTGGTGTATACAATAAATTCACTGTGCACTTGGGTATACATATTAGTCACTGCTATTTTGTAACAGTAGATGGTTATAATTATAGTATTTCATGTTGTTTCACAGTAAGGGATGATAGAATAATCATTTGGGAATCCACAGGGGGCCAGTGAAAGCAAGTAAATGTTTTGCTATCCAAATTGTGGCATGAAAGCAAATTTTTCATCAAAAGCATTTATATAGATTTTTCAAAATCTCTTTAAATACCTTTCCTACAAACTCTGTCATAATGTTTTCTCCCAACTCTCAATCAGGAAATTAACCAGTGAATTATCTAATGATTTCTCAGAATTTTGTGATGCTTAGCACATGCTTTCTACAAACAATTTGCCTTTGTGTTTTATTAGCAAGTGATTGCAAGGAAAGATTAAAAAATACACATGATGTAAAAAACCAACACTGATAAAAATAACAAAAGATCTCTTTCTGCTGGCAAGAAAACACTGCAAAAAGTTACAAGCTGAAGTGAAGTATGCCTGACAATATTCAGAGCTAGGCAGAAGAAAGCTGGGTGAATTAGAAGAGGGGGTAACACAAAACATCTGGGAAGAAGTCAGAAAATTTCTCATTATCTTGTTCAGAATAAAGCTCAGTAACTCCTCGAAGTCTGAATGTATGTTTACACTAAATGCCAAGTTGCAGTTTATCTTATGTAGTTTAGGACTGAAAATCTCTGGCAAATTCTTCTAAAAGAGAAATGCATTCAACAATATTTTGAAATATTTCAAAACCTCTGTTCTCTTAGACTAGGGAGACCCTGGTGCTCTGTACTATGAGTTTGGTGCAATTGATTTACTTCCACAGAAATCATTCATCTATCAGCATGGAAAACATAAATGTCAAAGCAGCCATAATATATGTGCACCAATAAAGTAATTTGTTATGCTTTGCTTTTTGCCTTTTTTTTTTTTTTTTTAACCCAGCAAATAGTAAGAGGCCTTAGTATCCTTCCCTACAACTAAACACAGATTTTTAAAACAAAAGGTCACTTCTACCCAGGAGTTCTTTGGAGGAGACAATGAGCACAAGCTTCATTCCTGTAACCAGAAACTACCAATGTCTTTTCTGGCCTTGGCAGGATCATTTCAACTTCCTTGCCTCAGTTTCTTAACAGAGAATCATAAATAATAGTGTCATAACACTGATGATCTATGAGGTCAACTTATTCCCTTGGTTAATACTGTCCATAAATTTAGCTATAAAGTAGTTTGAAAGGAATCGTGTGTGTGAAGAAACACACATACAGACACATACCCTGGGAGAAAAGGCAATCCACAAAAAAGCACAAGTCGCTCACTTCCTTCACATTTTCTAGCTGCTTCCAAATAACTTTACTCAAATTGTTCAACCATCTCTAACCTATTTTCCCGTTGTGCTAGTTTGACTAGATTAAAACAATCAAAAAAACACAAACCCAAAGCGCCACACACCACACAAAGTCATCACTGCTCAAGGGTTTTGTGTCTCTGAAAAGCAAAATAAAAAAAAAGGAAAAAGGAAGGAAAAAAAAGACTTAGTAAAGAAATCCACCCTTATCAACTGCTTCACAAAAATATGGCTCATGAGGGCTCATCAGCCATGATTTGCATCACTAGGTGCTCCAGTAACAGCCACGTGCTGAAAGATAGGACATTTGGAAAATAAAAACAATATGGTTTGACTACTTCCAAGAGTGATATTATGTGGAAAAGTGCCTGAGAGCAATGGAAGTTCATGTTCCTTAAGGAGAGAAGCTGTAACCCACTCTTGTTCACAGACTGTGTGTATGAATCTGCCTGTGTTAGACTGGTAAGTGATAACACTGGTCTGCCATAAGCCCTTGGCAGAACCCACTGAAAAGGGTCTGTGGGATTGCGTCCTACATTCAATTTTAGCTCTTGGTTGCTAGTAGAAAACAAAAGACAACAAATGATGGACCAAAAGATGAGGCACACAATAGGAATGCAACACTAACAGTACTTCAAAAGTTATCTAGAACTGAAAATGTCAGGGGGGAAAAAAAAACAACAACAAAACCTGTTATTTGACTTAGGAACCTTTATTAACATTTGTTCTGACATTCAAAAGTCAAAAATAATAGAAATGGAAGTTAGACAGCAAGTGTATAATCAACAAAAGGACTCTATAAAAAGTTATCAAGTTCCATTTACATCTGTGTGAGCTAGACAAGCTCATATTTTCGGTTCAAAATGTTCACTATTAATCAATGCTGTAATGAATTTATTCTAGGATCAGTGGTGCTCGTAAAATTCTTAGTTGGTGGAGATCTCAGATTCTGTAGTAGACATGCATGCATATCTAATACAACAGATATTAAAGAGAAATTCATATGCAACAGGTATACCACAGCCCAAAATATTTATATGCTGTAAAACAAAAAAATGTCCAATATTTTGCAGAAGACATCACAACTTTGTCCTACACATCCCCTCTCAGATCAAGAAGGTGCATGCCCAGCATAAATTTCCTCAGACAGAACATGAAAATTCTACTACAGGTTCAGGAGAAGGAACACAAAGGCATCAGAGATCTATGGTATTAACAGTAAATGTTGCAACAAGTTGTTGCATAGAATTTAATCAATGCTATCATATTGTTCTCCAATTTTCACTCCATCACACCACCACAACACGTCACTGTCAACGCAGAATGGCCATTAAGTATTTTTGCCACTTTTGTAAAGTTTGAGTGGGGGTAAGAACCCACTAACTCCAAGGTAAAAGCCAACCTGTCTGGGACACTTAGAATTTAAAAAAAAAAAAAAAAAAAAAAGGTTAAGTTTAAATATATCTTCCACAAGTGAAAACAGATTTTTAAACAGTTTTACCAAACGTGTCAAAGTTCACATTGGCTAATCCTATTCCAACCTAATTTAGTATTCAAAATACACTGACTTCAGCAGGTTTAGAACCAGTGTCTTCTTTTAATGCTATCAGTTCTTTCTAGTATGCAGCTTCAGGAACACTCTATTGTGTCCCATAAGATCATATAAAAAAATGCTGACCTGATACTTCACAGCCACACTCACAAGAAAATGCAAGACATAACATAACAAGGTAGTTCAAATATCTATTTTTTTTCCTCAAAGCATCTACTTAGAATTCAGTTTCTACTCTGGAATATCATCCATCCAGTACAACACGTTACGGTTGACTGGGATTGACACAATATTGGGGAGATAGGTTTTCTTTCCATGTCTTGAACTAAACCCAACAAATTCTGGCAGGAATATAGTCTGTGTTAGGGAACTCTTCAGAGCTGACAAAGAAAACAGGCCCAAGTCTCTGCAAGGTTAATCTTTCTTCACAGCTGCCTCTCATGTCTACAAAACCTGCATTAAACACGTTTCAAATGACGAAACAACCAGGTAAAGTAAAGGCAACAGAAAAAGACAGACATGAATAATATGGATTCTTCCTTTAAAATAACAAGAACATTAATTTGAATTTGTATCTAACGCCTCCACATTGTGGCTTGCAGAAACATTAAAAATGTATAAACAGAATGCGAAATAGCTTGAAGAACCACAGAACAACACATCTGTTAACCAAATGGAAAGCATCTAAAAAATTATAAAGGTTGTGGAAATAATTTGTTTTATTCTTCTGCATTGCATACAATCATTATGTGTTCTTTTCTTCTAATTGAGTCCTCCAAGCTATATGAGTTTGAATAAACACAAGTGTCCAGCCATAATGTCTGTTTATATCAGGCTTTGATCAAGCCTAACTGCAATAAATTAGGAAGAGTTTTTAAGTAATTGTTAGCAGCATTATTACAAGAGAGCCACAAAATACTTGCATAATGTATTTGTCTCAAACCAAAGCTACAGGCAGTAGTAAGAGAGGATAGGCTTAAACTGCTTTTGAAGACCTCACAGTATATAAGAGCAGGAATTGAGTTAGGTAGGTACTGGGATAAGAAAGAATACAACAAAACCATTTTTTTAAGGTTATAGTGTTCTTCATGTAGCATTTCCCACTCTGTCACGAGCAGTAGAGAAGGGTGGGCATGAGGTCAGCAAGATAAAAAGGAGACTGTGACAATAAAAGAAATAAAGGAGGAGGGGAATGCCTTCAGCGTAAGTGGGCTGCCTTGAATTTGCATTGACACACACAATGCTACCCTCCCAGCCCTCTTCCACCCAAAAAAAGCCCCAAACAAACCAACCAAAACCACCCCAACATGCATCACAAACTGCATGTTACTGTTTGCACAGGCTCCGTCTTGAGGTTGTCGATACATTGAAAGAAAATGAATGTGATACAGCAAACCAATAAGGGGCATTATTTGTTCTATGTCTCGTTCTACTTGATTAGCCAGCAGGAGTAGAGTCTTGGAGCATGCAACGGAGCAATTTGTCTGTTGTCTCAGAAATGTACCAAATAGATTTGATATGCTGGAGGGGAAAAGAATTCCTTGATGTCCTTATTAATCCGCATTGAGAAGGCATGTGCCTTCCATGTATCCGCAACCTAACAGCCAATGCAAGTGAGAAAACTAGGTGTCTATGTGATTGATGATATAACAAAGTTTTTCCATTATTAACAAAAATAATTTAAAAAAATATCCAGAATCAGGGCCACAGATGAAGGAAAGGAAAACCAGATTTTCTATAGCACCTTATCATTTCACAACTCAGGCTAAGAAAGACACTACCGCTTCATAAAAGAGCAGATAATTAATTTTGCTAGCACCAGAAATGCTCTTTCTAGAAAGAGATCTATTTTCACTTCAATACCATTAAAATATGTCTACAGCCAATCCTTATTCAGAGCTAAAGGCAGTTTTTAAATTACCAGTCATGATATTAATTCTTTGCTAACAAGATTTGTTATTTATATAGCAAGCACTGTTTAATGTAACTGTAATTTGCCCTCCTGCTGCTAATTGATGACAAAGCACAACACACCTTTTTTTAAACTTTAAAGAAAAATTAAACACCCTTTTCCCGTGCATTATTGACCTTTATTGTACACAAGTTGCTTGAAATAATAATGTTATGAAGATCTACAATCCAGTTCTAGATTAACTTTCAAGTTCCATACCTGAATACCTCTGCGACATACCATCAACTAATAATTAATATAATCTTTCTTTGCTCTGTGAACATTAGTGAAGAAAAAAGCAAGGGTATATATAAAACGTACAACAAGAATAATGTAGGTTTGAACATATTTTTCAACTCTGAGACTTTGTTATTTGTAATTTTAGAAGAAATTACACTGCTACGCAGGCATATATACTACAAAACAAGCCTTATTTTTAAAAAAAAAAATCAATTTTCGTTTAGTTTGTTTATAGAGATTCCTGCTTCCCTCAAAGCTCTGCTTTTCCTTTTAGCTAGCAGAAATTCTGGTAAAGGTAGCCAATGTTTGTTCCCTGACATTTCTGCTGAGAAGAAAAACAAGGATTTGCTCATCTTGCTCTCTGAATCTGCAGTACATGTGAGAAAATCAATAGATCTCAGTTAATACCACAGAATATTTCTGCAAATATTCACTGCAGTTGTAAGACGCAGGCCCATAGTCAGGGGGTCAACTTTGACTCTTCCCTCTCAAGAAACCTTTCCCACATCTCAAAGCTACTTTCCATAGAACATTTCATCCTCAGCGTAAGAAGGATACAGAGTTGTTAGAACAAGTCCAAAGCAGGATACAAGGATGATCAGAGGGCTGGAGCACCTCCCATACGATGACAGAGTTGGGGTTGTTCAGCCTTGAGAGGAGAAGGCTCCAAAGAGACCTTATAGTGACCTTCCAGTACATGAAGGGGCTACAGGAAAGCTGGGGAGGGACTGTTCACAAAGGTATAGAGTGACAGGACAAGGGGTAATGGGTATAAACTGGAGAGGGACAGGTTTAGACTAGACACGAGGAAGAATTTCTTCACTGTGAGGGGTGAGGCGCTGGCATAGGTTGCCCAGAGAAGCTGGGGCTGCCCCATCCCTGGAGGTGCTCAAGGCTGGGTTAGATGAGACCTTGGGCAGCCTGATCCAGTGGGAGGTGTCCCTGCCCATGGCAGGGGGGTTGGAACTAGATGATCTCTATGGTCCCATCCAACCCAAACTATTCTATAATTCTATGACATACCTACTGAAGCTTTCCTTGTTGCCCTCTATATCCTTGGCCAGATTCAATTCTATCTGGGCCTTAGCTTTCTTAACCTGGTCCCTCGCTGTTCAGACAATTTCTCTGTATTCCTCACAAACTACCTGGCCCTTGCTTCCACCACTCTATAAGCTTCTTTTTTGAGCTTAATTTTGTTCAGGAGTTCTTCATTCATCCATGCAGGCCTCCTGGTGTTTTTGCCTGACTTACTCTTTGTTGGGACGCATCACTCCTGAGCCTGGAGAAGGTGATCCCTGAATATTAACCAGATTTCTTGGGTCCCCATACCCTCCAGGGCTTTATTCCCATGCTACCCTAACCAAGCAGATAGCTGAAGAAGCCAAAGCCTGCTCTCCTGAAGTCCATAGTAGTGAGTTTGCTGTTCACTCTGCTTGCTGCCCTAAGGATTTTGAACTCCACAATTTCATGGTCACTGCAGCCAAGGCTTCCCTTGAGTTTCACACTCTCCATCAGACCATTCTTACTGGTGAGAACTGGGTCCAGCATAGCACCTCTCCTCATTGGCTCTTCTGTCACTTGGAGAAGGAAGTTATCATCGATACACTCCAGGAATCTCCTGAATTTCTTATACCCTGCTGTGCTGTCCCTACAACATGCACTGGAATGCTCAGATTGTCACTGAGCCAGAGAACAAAAGTGACAGCATTTAACTCTTCTAACAAAATAAGCAAGCTATAGATTAAACCTGAAAACACCTTCAATGTTAAATGCTTGCACAGAAATAAGTGACCCAGTCTGGGGAATGTTCTTTAGAAGGCATGAACTGACTTTTTTCCCCTATTAAGCCGAAAGAAGAAGGAAAAAAGGAACAAACAGATTAAATATATTATGGAGTTCCTCCTCTTTGGAAAGTATTTTTTACAGTAGCTCAATATTTGTGTACTTGTGAAGAGAACTTTGCTAAGAAATTCAGACTGTAACTTAACAGTTTACATTCATTTTTTAATAGACATATGCATATAAAATTTGCTGTTAAGACTCTTGGAACAAGCACTGCACTCCTTGCTCTTTATTTGAAGTCCTACTTGAACAAGAGCTTCTTGTGCTTAATTGAACTTCTTAAGGCTCTAGAGTAAAACATAATTTTTACCACCACTTCAGATGGATAAAGCCTTAATGAAATAATGAACTTCAGCCTATAGTCCAGAATATAAAGATGCCATCTTTAAAATAGAATACTTAATGTAGCACAAATAGCTTAAAAAAATCCAGAAAATTTTGAATTACACTTACAAGCTTGCAACTATGTGCAAATTTTGCAGTGTGGAAATGATCTTTAAGGTCCCTTCCAAACCAAGCCATTCCATGATTCCTTAAGATATTATCTAAAATTATGGGAATGCCTGTCTAGAAGGGCACTAAGCCACAATACTCAGATCACTCACACAATTCAGAACAAAGATTTTTATAGACAAGCTCAGGCCAAGTAAGACTCCTAGAGTAAGTGATGACTGTAATTCTATCACACAAGGTGATGTACGTGCCCTGCGGAACCAGAGAGTTTAGACAAACTCAAATTACGGGAAAGTGCTCTCAAGATCAAAAAGAGCAGCAACAAAATTGAATTTGCTTTACTTATTTCCAGAAGGAAAAAAAACCCTCATCTCTGATCAATGGAGATTCTTTGAGAACACTGCCAAGGTGGAAATCACAGCACAACTTAACTTACTCATTTTTAACCAAAAGAGGAAAAGGAAACATCTCTGAGGTCAGCTCTAAGGTGAGACCTTCATGACAAGGATTGGGAATTAGGAATAACTAACCTTCAAATCTGAAGAGTGTCCAAAAGTTACAGACTAAGTAAACTTTTACTAAAAGCAGCATCTCTTCCTTTCCAGTTTCTGTCCAGTTTCACGTCCAGTGGAAGAGAAGCTATAGAGATTCAGTCCCGCTCAGTGGGGAACTATGTGGATTAGGCAGCCAAGTGAGGTTTAGTACAGGAAAGCAGAAATATCTCATCCTCTCCCAATCTGCTGCACTCTGATCAGTAGAAGATGATTTTACTTTTAAAATATTTTGCCATCATACGTAAGAAAGCACTGCAAATTATATCAATGCAAAAAACTGCAGGTCATTCAAGAGCAGATTCACAGGCTAACAGTCAAACAGTTCAATGCTGATAAGCTTCAGCCAATATATCTTACAGCAAAAGGAGAAGCAATTCTTCTGCCCATAAACAGATGATAAAGGGAAGAGGCAGAAATGTACCTTTAATATCCCTTAGCCAGTGATGGTGGATGCTGGGGACTGCAAGGGAGTGTGCTGCTACTGGAACAGAGTGGAAGCCACATGGACCATTGGTCTAACCAAGTGCTATATTTATGTTCTTTAAAAAAAAATGCAAGTTTTTGAGACTGTTTTGTGCAAAGAATAAAGTGCTCAAGTGCAGGCAAAGAGGGGAAGCAGCTCAGAGTGCAGCTGCAATAATAAAGCTGAGAGTGAACAAAGACAGCTATCGCTATCACCAATTTCGCAGTTCAATCAAGTTTTTCATTCACAAGTTTCCAAGGATTATACAAATGTTCATTAATGAGGTAACCAATCTCTTTCTGATTCATTTTCAGATGAGTTAACTAGAAAAAAAAAGATAATAAAAGCTAGTTTCCCAAGCTTGCTGTTTTACGATTATGCTGCCACCCAACAGGGGATTTTATGGTATATTCACATGTAAGACAACATCTAGAGAGCCCTGCATTTAAAAAGCGCTTGATGAGATGGGATAATACACAAAGATAAAGGAAAAACCTCATGTGCTAGACTTCTTGGCTCCATCTTTTATTCTCCTGCAGTGAACTTGGTGACAGAAAGGAATTAGCTCCTTCAGACACTTGATATCAGAAGCTAAGAACACTGAATCTCCCTCCTGCACACACACAAAGAGCAAACAATGATCATGGCAAGGTACCAGAGCCCTATCCCTGAGCAGACAGACGTGAAAAGAATTTAGTTAGAAATTGGGAATCCTTCTGATCACAATGAAAAATTGCAGTGAAGCTGGATAGAAAGAGCTAGAATAAAAGCAGCTACATTATCATCTGTAATGGGCAGTGGCTGCTGCCCAAGGCTACAAACAGCATTTGGATTTCTCAGCACAAACTGGGAGGATCTTTATAAAATTTTAGAAGCATTTTAAATCCACAATGTCTGTCATATGCCAAAGCGGAATCATGAATCTGGAGAAAAAGGGGATTGGTAGGACGCCAATCTCCATTCAACAGCCAAGTCACGTCATTATGAAATCTTAAAAAGATGAACTAACGTGCAATAGATTAATAAGGTGAAATAAAAATATAGGAAACATAAGTACTCCAGAACTCTATTAAGACCTACAGATGCAAAGCTAATGAGCAAGGCCACATCCAGACAGAAATAAGGTAAGGTGCAGGCGGAGAGCCCGTTCAGCCAGTACCACAGAAGGTAAGAAAGCAGGTAGAAGACAAATGTATAAGTACAAAACTGTGCAGAACAGAAAGGCATGTGGGAATCAGGAAGAAATATATCCTAGACAGTAACGTTTTGTACAACAGGTCGTGTGCACAGACTGTGGTAAAGGGAATAATTATGTCGCAGCTTCCAGACAAGAAAATCATAGAATATTTAGAAAATCATAGAATAGTTAAATAATGCACTATATTGAAGTAGGGAGCAACAGAGTTCAGTGGCTTGGAAGATAACATTTTGCACATATAATATTAATGCAGTGCCCTGTCTGAAAAGCAAAGACAGCAGTAGCTACAGAGGAAGACACACACACAGAAAATCCAAACAATTACATGCAGTGTGAACATTAGTCTATGTTCTGCCCCATGAAAATTTCCTCAGATTTACAGACGAAAATAATGCAAAGCTACTGCCAAACCAAATTAAGTGATCATGAAACTGAAATTAGTACACAGGGTATAATTATGTACAAAACCACCAAAGAATAAATACACACACTGAAGTTTCAGGAAGTACAGCAACACAATCACTGTTTTCATTAAAAACAAATGAATGGGTGCTCCTAGTAATGCTAAAACCAGCAATGCATTCCTGAGAGATGCAAAATGAAGATGTAGCCGGAATACGTCTCTTTCAACTTGATACAGCCATCTGAGGTAGCGTAAAGCTTATTACCAACCATCCCACCTTGAAGCACTACGTGAATGAAAAGGCAATCACACAACATCATGGCAGGGAGATGGGGCTTGAAGGATCATTCCTATAAAAGGGACAACTGGTACCTTGTGTGTGAAGGTCACTATCGCTAGAGGAAAAAATAGGCGTCTGATTGAAAAGAAATGTCTTGCAGTAGTGTTTGCATTTGAAAAGTTTGGTTCAAGGACAGGAAACCATTCTAGTGGAAAGAGATCATTAATCACCAGAGAGCCAGGGATTTTTTTGTCATTACTCTTTTTTTAGAAAAAAAAAAATACTAGAGTGAACATAACTGACTTCCCATCCAGTACAACCTTGCAGCATCAAATTATGGCAGCTTAACAGTAATACAAACTCTTCCATTTGACAGACTCTGTTGAAACAGTTTTGTGCTCATGTCAAGGGAGATACTAGAATGAATTGAAGAAATACTGAAGAACAAAAGTTTACTCAATCTTACATCCAGCATCTTTTCAGCACGATGCTCCTTCCCAATAATGAAAGTTCCCACAAATATTTATATTCATTACATAAATACAGACAAATTTTAGAAACGTAATTAAGATGAATGTTGTATTATTTTCCAGCACTGCCATTTCAGATGAAACCAAAAAGTAGGATAAGATCACAAACAAAGGCGTTGTCGTAGGACAGTGATGCTGCATTCATGGTAGAGTGCAAGGATCCAACTCTAGATAGGGCTTAGTGATCAGAAAGCACAAAACCTGACTAGTACATGGTCTTGCCAATCAGTGTATCACCATGGTAGGTTGGGGATTACAGGTGCCACCACAACTTTCTCTGCAGCATGGGTCTCACAAGAGCAGTTACATACTCTGCTGGTGGCAGGATTTAGTGATAACAGCTCGCTACTGCTAGAGGAACTCCTCTTTTGCTTGAAATCTATAGATGGTGCTTTGGGTGCCAGAAGTCCTGTATCAGTCCCTGCTGACTCATATCATGTCCTTAAGCAGCTCGAGTTCATTACTCATCAGTCTGCAGGGTTCTGTTTGCATCTCTGACTACTAAATCTCACTAATATGGAAGCCTTACAAGAAAATGGACTTGACTGCCTTGGATGAAAACAGCATCAAACACGAGAAGATCTGCTCTGTGCATCTGTAAATGTTGTGAAGAAACCAAGAAGTTTGGCTTTGTCCCAGGAATGTGCTTATAGCACTAGAGCTATCTTCTTTAAAAAGCTCATTTCCTAAGGACTAGATTAAATAAATACTTCGGCCCACAAGTGGAGAAACTGAAAGTCTTTTCCAAAGCTCTTTCCTAATATTAAAATGTCATCTGCTATGCAAGAAACCCGAAGTCTGTTGAAGGCCAAGTAAAGAAAAAGAAAATAATCACCTGGCCATTCTTCCCAAACATACCCAAATAAAACATTTCAGGCAGAAGCATGAGTTGAACCAGAAGTAGCTTCCATTAATTCCTCCAGCTTCTGCACGCAGAACAACTGCAAGAGAGTTTTGAGAGTTTTAACACAGCAGAAGCTGCCACTATCATGTTTCCTATCTCCTTAATATTACTACAGCATTAGAAAATCCTCCTTCTTTTGAAGCAATTTTGTTCTCATCCATTCAAAATTGCTTCTGCAGTGCTGGAAGAAAGAAAAGTCCAACTTCAGAGGCAATAGAGAATGAATAAGACATGGTTTTCTATTTTTCTTTGAAAAAGTTAAATAGCTTTCTCAGCCTCTTTAGTTACTAATACCTGCGTTGGCAGATATTTTGGGTTTAGTTGCTAGAAGAGTTGTTCTGCTTTACAGGCAGGTGGAAAACAATAATTCTTTGAGGACATCTTGATCTGGAGAAAACACAGGCAAACATTAACTTTGTCCTTGGAATCCTGATGAGGATTGGGCTTAGGGGACTATTTGAGAAAGACCAATTCTAATTTCAGCTACCTGAACTCTGAGTCAGGCTTGCAAAACGTTAAATTCTTTTTGCAGAGCAAGGCACGCATCTTCAGTTGGCCAGGGCAAAGCAGACCCTTCCTGACCTCTGATATAGCCTTACCTCCATGTCGTACACAACTGTGTTTCACCCAAATACTGTATTGGGCTGAAATACTTGAATCACACATTTTGGTTTAGGAGTGAAATACTTATGCTATAGAAAAGAAAAAGCTGAAGCATCAATGTTACATAAAGCCTTTGCCATGGCCAGGAATTAATAAGCAGAAGGAAGTCCAGACAGCTCTAAAAGCCAAACCACACCTCTGCAGCACAAAACTGAAACACTCCTAGAGCTCCTGCCAGGCTAAGCCAGAGGAAAAACCTGTGTGATCACAAGTCTGCGAGTGTATCACTGCCGAGACACACAAGGGAATTCTCAGCACTAGCTTCCTGGAGAGTACACTGACCTGAACCATTTATTATCCATGTGTCAGCTACAACCTGGTTTTGATGCTCAGAAGGAACCCTGCTCTCACTGAAGTTGAAATGTGTCAGGGGAATGGGCAGAGTGCAGAAGAGGAATTCATTCCTGGCAGGCAATTAGCAGAAACCCCGATGCATGAAACATAGTATAATCATCATATTAATGCAGAGGTCTACGTAATAAAAGCTACCCCAATTTCTTTCAGGGTTCACTGAAGGAAAGAAACAGGCCAAGGAACCTTTAATACCACACCTCCAGTACATAAAGATTAGAGAACATCTTCCAGAACTGGAGTAAAGAAGGTATTTCAAGAGAAGCAGCCAATTTCTCCTTAAATACTCATGAGGATGCAAATCCACTGTCTCTCTAGGGCACTGTTCCAACTCTCCATTCCTTGAGCGCAGTAAAAACTAACAAGAGTCGCTGATGATATGTTTGCTACAAAGGCTAGATCTGGTTTTGATAACATCACTAAACTGATTAGCGATACCGGTTACTGCTCAGTAGATCCTACAGCATGGCTGAGTAGCAGTAATCAGTTACATACAGGTAGTTCTATTCAGAATTGGCTGCACTCAGGCTTTTAGTTGGTGAAAGCAAATCCACTCTCTCACTTTGCTGGGTTTATTCAGTAGCTCTCTTCTCCCCACACTGATTTTAAGGCCCCAGGGCAGGACATATTTCTTTTATGACTTTTACTTGTTCTACATGAATCCATAGGCATACTTGTAAAGTGCATCCGAGATGAATATATAAACGCATTACTCAGTAAACTAGGTGAGCGCTAGAAAACTATAAGCAACCCAATTCAAAAAAAGGTGACAGCTCTGACAAGTATCAGATTCATATGACAACTTTTCCAAAGTTGTCTTTCATTTAGTTTTCCATCTCTACTTTCCTACTTTTATTCTGCCACTAAATTGCCTCATTTCAGCTCCCACTCAGATCCTGTCACTCTTTCTCCTCCTCTCTCAGACTCAACCAAAAGGCCACCAACTCCTGTACTGGGCTCAGACTTTTATTGCCTTTCACATTTCTGCTGCATCACTTATCACGTGAGCTCTGCAAGGAAGAATAGTGCCAAAAGCACCAGCGTGAAGCCACTCAAATGAGAAAATGGGACCAAATACAGAAAAATGACAGAAAAAAAAACCCCAAAAAACAAACAGGAAAAAGATGATGATATAACAGCCCTTGTTTTTATGTGAAACATAAGTCAGCTAAAATCAGCACTGTGACGTAAAACAGCACTGACATCTGCACTGTCAGAATGTGTGGTCTAATCTCCATTGGAATCCCTAGTGCTTAATCCATCAGTCACCACACAGATTTAGTATTTACTGCCAGGTATTAAGTTTCAACTGTTTCAAGCATAAAAATCTTCATGACTGGACAGCATAGCTGAGAAATGTTTTTTTATCAACACTTTTCACAGAGGTGTCCTACCCTGTTTTAATTAATATCCAAAGCAATCTCATTGCCTAAAAAATTTATCTTCCTCTACATATTTTGCCAGTGTGATCAGAGAAATAGCTCTGAACCACACTCATATATGTGAGGCTAAATTCTCATTAAGAACAAAATCAAAATAAACCTCACACAGTGGCAAATTAGCACCAAATCTCCTTTACTGTAAGTGGCAGAGGACTTTGGCAGGGCAATCTCTGGAAGGCTTTTCACCTGTGGACCACACCATCCTCCCCAGTAGCTCAGAACAGCCTCAAATTTTTAACCCCATGTGTTCGTTTGATTCACTCTGAGGGTAGATTTTGAGTTAGAAAGGAGTGCAACTGCATGCAGACACCCATTCACCTCAAAACATTTGCAAAACAAAAGTTTATTTTCCTTCCTACTGTTCTTTTCCTTGTAGAAAGTGGAAAAAAAGGGAAAACAGATTGCTCTACAAAGGAAAAGGCAGGGAAAGATTATTCCCTTTAGGAAGGATAGGAAACTGTTAATCTGAAACAAATGTAAATAATCGCTCCTAGTCTCCAGTTTCTACAGGAGCTAAATTTACACACAGTTCAAAGGGTTTCTTTGCTTAACTATTACTGGTGTCACACAAATATTGGGCCAGAAGCCCCATTCCTCCACCGCACTAATGAAGCATCAGCTCTATTGAGAATGTGATGAACTGAGCTCAGCTCACCGGAGCCCACTGGTAGGAAACTAAGATGGGGAGAGTAGCACTTTGGTGAATCATCAATAAGAGGAAAAACTTCCAGCTCCACAACCGGATTCAGATCTTCTAATTTACAGGGTGACTTCTCTTAGTATTGTCCTGAACTATTCATAACATTTTGACTATGTTATACTGCCTAGACTATGCTGGCATTTCAGGACAAGGGTTTTGAAACTTCTATAAAATAATCCATAAAAATAACTTTATTTTGTGGCTTCATCCCTCAACAGATGACTAATAAGAAAATTAGAGACCAATTATCATTGTCATCAAATTTCTTCCCCCTTCATTCACGTTTTCAAGGCAGAGGTCAGAAAGAATTACACCCCAGAATACAGCAGCTCCTTCATTGACTAAGGTAGTCTCATATATTTTATTTTACTGCAGTCAAACATCTTCTCTACCTTGACATTTCAAAAGGTACAAAAAGAAAACAAGCTTTCCCAGCCAATTCTTGGCAGAGCTCCTTTAAACACTACAAAGTCATTCACTTTACCAACTCATCCACCAACTGCTTTCTTTTGAATTGGAATTACCCTCACTGCAGTACATTTAAAAATGTAAATGTAGTTGACAGGCTGCCTGTATTTGCCAAACTAAAAGCTATACATTTATGAACACTTCTGTTCAAGAAAGCAGAGAATGCAAGACTGGGTGTTTATTGTATTTTTATTGACGATAATGTTCCTGTCTGTTGGAAGGCTAAAGGCTTAAATGAAAAGCCTCCTTGAAGTGAAGGTCAGCACAATCAGATATTTAGAACTCAAGGATTAATTCACCATGTGAAGGTTAGAAAAGGAAACCATCAGAGACTACTTTGCACAACAGAGGCTACCACACCAATTGCAGCATCAGATTTTTGTAGAGGGTTGGTGAAACATTTAGAATCTCAACCTAAGAGCAACTTAACTATCCAGAGTCCAAATAATTAAAGATCAACCCCGAGCAAGACTGCTCGTTGTGAGCTAACAGAACCTCAGCACTGGATTCAGGCAAATAAGACCTTTATTATCACTAGGGAAACAAGAGGGAGCGTAGTAATCTTCATACCTACTGAGGAAATATTGTGTGTGCTAGACTGGTATTTAAAACCAAATGCCTTTTAAAAAGTTATAACAGTTATTTCACTTGAATTTTGTAAGTATGACAAGCATGAGCTCAGTAAATACGATACAGAAAAGTTTTCTTCAAATGCTCTGCTCCTTCAGATCAAATTAAAAAGTTATGCATTTAATCCCCTTCTGAAAACATTCCAAAATCATCAATTGTGTGCAAGCCAAATTTTCACAAACTCAGGCTGGTACAGTACATAACCAGTGGACTTTTTCCTGGAGTAGCGAAGATAAACAACAATCCTGTGCTACAAGATGTCCCAGGTCTTGGTTAAAAATTAAATAATACATCACCTTCTTCAAGGAGAAATCATGCAGCTAGAACTCCATGAAGTGTTTGATGTAGCTACAGACTAACTGCAGATAGACAGCTCTACAGCGCTATTGTTATTGACAAAACTTCCACGACAGGGACACAACCTAATAAACCAGAAGGATCAATTATTTCTGTACCACATTCTTTACCACCTCAGTTCTCCAAGCCCTTTAAATAGTTTCCATAAGAACAATTCAAAGCAATGATAAAGTGTCCTTGGAAATGTATATTTAACTTCATCAGATTTCTGGAGACGTCTGTGAGCTCAGATGTGGTATTTATCAGCATTTTCTGTAGTCTGGATAGCACACACTGACATTAAGCACTAGGATTTTTTTCCTTAGCAATTCTTCCATGAAAACACTTCTTTTGATGACATATGATCATTTCAGCATCCCAGGAGAAGAGCATCCCCTTCTCATCCACATCCTCTCCCTGCTAACACCCAACGAAGGCGGCTCCAGCAAAAGCATATCCCCAGTGCAGCCCATCCATCGAGGGGTAGTAACAATCAGTCCCTGATTCAAATGCTTCAGCCACCATGCCTGTGCCTGTATGCGGATACATTATCTCATTGAGAGCTCCTTTGAAAGCAAAGCACTGATAAAATACCAGCAGTAAGTCATTAAATACCCATCTTCACATATACACATGATCCTCTAAGGAAAGGAATGCCCCAGAGGCATTCAAGGCCAAGCTGGATGAGGCTTTGAGCAACCTGATCCAGCATGAGGAGTCCCTGCCCATGGCAGGGATTTTGGAACTGGATGATCTTTAAGGTCTCTTCCAACCCAAATCATTCTGTGACCGTGAAGGAGACAGAATATTCAGGTTTATTTCCAGTCTATCTGAAGTTAATGTGAGTTTGGTCAACATATCAATAAAAGTAGAATTGCTTGGAGCTGACTACCTCCTACACTTCAGATCCCTGGAACATCCACCCAGCACAAAACAGCTGGAACGTGGAAGCAAGCTGAACAACACATTCACAATGGATTCCTGCAGCCACCCATATGGATGGTGTGAAACTACATCAATGCTGTTTCTCACCTTAGTAATTCCCAGAGGGAGAATCTCATACCAATGCATATTAATTAAAACCTTAGCTGATCATTGTTTTAATAGAGTCATCACATTTACATTACCTTCACCAGTGGGCCAAAGTGGATATCAAGTGATGAAATTGTTGGGTATTTGATACTCCTCAGAATTACAAGCTTAGATCCTACCAGCTAGCTAGGAAACGTGCTCAACTTGAAATTCACTACAAGAAATCTTTCAGTAAAAGAAAAAAATAAATTAAAAAAAAGGGGGTAGGGGAAGAAGTGCACCAAAAAGGCAGTAAAGTACGTTTGCCAAATTTTACCTGGTTTAAATCACATTGATATATAAAAGAATTATATAATTGATCATCTTCCTGAGAATAGCCAAGAATTATACTGATTGTACCATTTCAAGAAACAAACAAAAAAGCCATCTTGATTCTTACAGTGAACATAAAGAAAGTGTAATTATAGAACTACTGGATGGAAAACAATCGCAGTATTTTAGTTGAAGAAGCTGAGACCAAGTAGTATAATGTACTCATCTGTTGTCTGTCATAATGAAGGCAGTAATTTGTTCCAATACCATTTAAGTATCTTAAATCATTTGGAACACATGGTAAACTTCACGAAAGCATTGCAAATATTTAAAAAACTATAATTTTCTTGTGAATCCGAGTTCTGGAGCAGGGTGTGACTGGATTGAGACACTTAACTTCAAAAATTTCCAGGGGGGAGGCAGGACAAGGGAGGGGATGCCGTTTCCTTGGAAACTAGTCTACATGTAGAGTTGCAGTGTTTAATATGGATTAGACGGCACAGTTACTACAAAGCAAATATAATTATTCTTCTTTAAACTGAACAAATCTAGAATACAAAAATTTCCAGTCTCTAAGAAACATAAAAGGATGCTCAGCAGGAAGATCAAACAGCAGGAGGGTACAACCAGAGTGGAAGAGAACAGTCACCAGTGTCCAGGCTGTAAAAGTAATCATGAGAATAAATTCCATGTGGGTCCTCCTTTGTGATGAATGACTGCCACAAGCACAGCTCAATATTTTATTTGTTTATTCTCCCTACAGTCATTATTGGTAGAATACTTTTCGCTTGGCATAGGTCTTAGAAACTGTCTGCATTTCAGGAGAGCAAACTCATTGAAAGACTTTTTTATTAACAAATACATCTTTTATAAGGGACACACACAAGGTATTTACCAAGAAGAAAGCTTTCAGGCAAAAAAAAGTGTTTTAAAAAGACATTGGCCAGTCAGCTTTGGTTTAAAGCTTAGCAAGTGTTTTACAGGTATTCTGGAAGCCCAAGGCTTTCTGCACTTGAATGATCAGCTTGGCACGACTGCTCATGGGAAAACTTCCTAGTGGTTTATACACAGAATTTCCCGAGTGGTCGTAAGACCTTCCATAAGATAGTTTTACAGGAGGTGTATGTTTTAACTGGGTACATCTTAACCCCCACAGACATCTGCTTCTGACCTGGAACACACTTACGAATTGATGTTATGATCACTGGGGGTCTCTGCTGTTGGCATAAGTAACACAGCAACCGCTTGCCCTGCAGACATCCACACACACGACTACATTTACAAATATGGACTCAAACACCATGTCCACAACAAATGGTAGTAGAAATGAGTTGAAACTAAAGGCTATAAAAAAATGTCATACCATTTACACCGAGGTCAACCATTAAAAATTAATATAAACACACCCCTGATCTGCATAGTTTTTACCATTTCACCTGCACTGTTGAATTACCGGAACCAAGAGAAAAATTAGGAGAAAGAATTTAAATCACTGTATTTTTAAATGCTTGGAACTATTTTATCTCAACAAAAAAAAAAAAGATGGAAAGAAAACCATTCTGGTTTTAAGTTAGAGACAGATCAAAGAAAGTCCTGGATTGAAAGTCTATTTAAATCGGCACTTGATACAATAAATTAAATTTTCAGATACAAAACGCAGAAGCCTAATAGAAAAAAGTTACCTACAAAACCAAATCTGTTACCTGAAACATTCCCTGATTAGGAGGCACCTAAATAGCTGTCAACTCCCCTAACAACTCCTTGTTAAAAGGCACAACAAAACCACCATCAAGTTAAATTCAAGTTATAGACTTGTATGCTATCAGAGCCTTGCCATTCCCCTTTGTATTTTAAGGAAGTATTTTTAAAATTTAGGAGTTTGTTTGCAGTACTTATTCAGTATTTTGTTATCAAAGTGCTGGTGAGAGTTTGCGCACATTTTAAAGTTGATTTAAATTTCAACATGGGGGTGCTTTTCTTTGTTTTCATGGGTCACTGTATTTTAGTGCACTATATTAATGGTGCCAAATTTCATTAGGCTGTGAAATTCAAACCTCACCTCTCCTTATGCAAGAGACTCCATGAAAAAACATAAGCAGTAAACCTTATGACTTGGAAAATAGTCTCAATAGGCCATGAAAATCTGAAGTTTCCTACAGCAAGTAAAAACAAAACCAAAACCAAACCTTTATTAAAAAAAAGCTTGCCGATAGAAAAATAAATTACTGGTTTAAAATTAGTTCAGGAAGCATTTAGCTGTACTTTTAAAAACAGCTAGCTCTAAAGCACATTAAAAACTAAAAAACTAAATGCAGTCAGTTAAATGTTACAAACTTGCACCTCCCATACAAGGACAGTCTGAGAGAGTTGTGGTGGTTCCAGCCTGAAGAAAAGAAGGCTCCAGGGAGACCTTAGAGCAGCTCCCAAGGCTGAAAGGGGCTCCAGGAAAGCTGGGAAGGGACTTATTACAAGAGTATGGAGTTACAGGCTGAGGAGGAATGGCTTTAAATTGCAAGGGGGATCATTTAGACTAGAAATTAGGAAGAAATTCTTCATGATTAGTGTGGTGAGGCACTGGCCCAGGTTACCCAGAGAAGCTGTTGCTGCCCCATCCCAGGAGGTGTTCAAGGCCAGGCTGGATGGGGCTTTGAACAGCCTGATCCAGTGGGAGGTGTCCCTGCCCACAGCAGAGGAGTGGAACTGGATGATTCTGGAGGTCCTTTCCAACCTAAACCATTCTATGAGTCTACGAATATTAAGAAAATCTTTTGCATCATTTAAAGCAGCTACCTGGGAACAGGGGCACAACCATATGACAACTGTATTTAAAAATAACCCATACAGGGCGGTTGTCCAATTTGTTTATTTATTACTGTTACTGTGATATATGGTAGCATGACAATTGTCCTAGTAACAATGTTGTTGTGTTATACTAAAGAAAAATACAATTTATAGTAAATACACATTTCTTATTTTTAGAAGGGATCTACAATGAAGCCTTGCTGGAGGATAATACTTGCTAAACAGAACACTGTTGATGTCAAAAAAAAAAAGTCTGCAGTGATTTAAAGTTAGTCTCAGATGCCATTGAGTGAGAGCCCTAAATCAACTGAACATTCCTTTTAAACATCTATCATTTAAAAGGAAAAAGATCATAAAGAGGACAAAAACCAATCCAAGATATCTGAAAGGTAAATGGGCTTCAGATAGCATCAATACTCTTTGTGCTAGAAAGATAGCAAAGACCTGGAGATGTCACATATAAAACCAGAGATATTTATAGTTACTCCTTCTTGAAATTTAGTGCTCAGCCTTCCAAAGCAGAGTTGACATTTTTCCTCTTGTATGGAGACTAGAAATTATAAGAAATAAACGTGCATTGAACACATGCCTTCAACAATCCTCTTCCATTGAGGTGCCCATGCCCACTGGTTGAATCCTCTACCACCAAAACGACATCTGACACATCCACCACTGAAACAACTGCTGTGCTTCACTAGCAATTTATTTATTTCATGTGTAGAGCATCTTATTACCTCTCAGGATAATTAGCAAAATTCAAGAGGCATTTTTAAACATAAGGTCACAAAGATGGCAAATCTGAGCAAGACCTTACTTGCTCACAATGATATAGTAAATTAGTAGAAAAAATAGTATTTCTCATAATAAATGGTAATTTTCTTCAAAAGGACCATGTAAACTCAACTTTCATTTCCTCCTCATTCTGAAAACATTTCTGTTTTCTGAGAACAAAGCATGGAACATAACAGAAGTTACTAGGAAGTACAGAATTCCTTGCAAATGGATTTGTCAGCCACATTTCAGCTTTTCTCATTTACATATATGTAGATATAAAAAGAAAAATTAAGTTTATGAAATTGTTCTGTCTTAGGTTTCGAAGCTTCTAGAATTATTTCTTCCTAGTTTTTGGTTTACCATCTTACCACACCTCTCATTTTGTATCCATCCGTAATAAAGTTGTTCTGATAATTCAAATGCAGTAGTAAAATTGTACAATTCTACTGAATTAAAGCAATTATTAAAAATAAAGCTAAATATCACGCTGTAATTTATAGGTACGCACAGAATGCAGAGTAACTTACTACCTGCAAAAAAAAAACCCCACAAACAAACCAACTAATCTATCAGTCAACAGTAATCAATCAGTTTTGCTCTCTAGGGTTTTTGGTACTGTCAAAAGCATTTAGGAATAAACCCAGTGATGAAGCCAGTGGAAAACCTTCCAACTTGTCTGTCTTGCGAACACATCTCAGGTAGCAGCAACCTAAACCTTGCATGTTTACTTTGAATTAAAAAAAAAAAAAAAAACACACACAAACACAGATGTAATAGTCAAATAACAGACAGAGAAGGACAACAAGCAAAACAAAAACTACTTTGATGATGCTCCTTATACCTTACTGGCTCACAATGAAAGAACAGGTTTCTCTGGCTGCTGGGAGCAGAACACAGAAAGAGAAAACCCCTAAATAAAGACTAATAGGGATTATGAGGGTTTTTGTCTGCTTGCAACGTCACATTTTCTTTAGTTACTTTGTCTCTAGTTTAAATATGTATAGGTTTTCACTTTATCAAATTGGCAGGTAATTTCTAAATGAGGACAAAACAAAAATAAAAAAAAAAGATTGATATAATATTTTGCTTTTGTGGGTACTTTTCAATGCCATCTTGCCTCCTACCTGCCATGTCACCATTCCATGTCCATTTGGGAAAACAATACGGAATCATAGAATTACTTGGTTGGAAAAGACCTTTGAGACCAAGTCAAAGTGTACCTGTCCACTACTAAAACATATACCTGAGCACTTCATCTAGCTGACTTTTAAATACCTTCAGGGATGGTGACTCAACCACCTCCCTGGGTAGCCCATTCCAGTGCCCAATAATCCTTTCAGCAAGAAAGTTTTTCCTAACATCAAATCTAAACCTTCCCTGGCACAACTTGAGGCCATTCCCTATCCCAGTCCTATTACCTGTCACTTGGGGGAAGAGACCAACATCTACCTTGCTACAGCCTCTTTTTAGGGAGCTGTAGACAGCGATAAGGTCTCCCCTCAGCTTCCTTTCCTCCAGGCTAAACACACCCAGTTCCCTCAGCTGCTCCTCATAAGACTTGTGCTCCAGGCCCTTCACCAGCTTCATTGCCCTTCTCAGAATCTCCCAAGTAATTTTGCTGTCATTAAATCTAGTTTTCATTGAAAAGTCTGCCTTCAGCAAAAGCGTTCCCTAAGGGAAGCTACAATTGCAGGGAGTTCTGGATATGCAAAGAAATCCCTGCGTTTCCATGCTTTGTCTGTTAGCGAGGTGGGTTCCTCGTTGGTGCAAGGGAATACAAAACGCTTCCTCTTATGATGCCTGGAGTAATATTTGAGGTCACGCCTCTGCTTATCCCTCTTCCTCTCTTCACTGTTCTTACTTCAGCAAATCTCCCGCTGGAGTCAATTAGAATTTTGCTTGAGTAAGCACTGCAGGGTATGGCCTGTTGGCATTAAATAAGTCATCATATTTAATTGGCATTTTAAGTTCCATCAAACTACAGACTCTACCTCATACCGACTTAGTAAATGTTTGTGCAGGGTAACAATTTGGATCACGTTAATATTTGCAAGTGATCCAAATACACACTGCACAAAAACTGAGGTTAGGAGAGCTATTTTAGGACAAAAGATATCTAGATCTGTTCTTAAATTACTATGTATTATGAAAGTCATAAGACAGCCCAAAGTTATTTATTTTAGGGCACACACATATTTCTTTTTGACCATTTGGTCCAGCGCCAGTAAGCACACCGTATACTGAAAATCTTATAAAAGCTTGTTTTATCAGTAAATTTATCCTAAGCTGCTTTTTAAGTGTAACATTATTCATCTTGAAAAAGCTGTAACAGCATGCTTACCATTTTTCATGATTACACTAGCTATTATCAACACACCCCCAAAATATCTTATTGTCAGGATTTCTCGTTGGGACCATCTCCCCTATCCCACTCCCCCTTCTCCTTCAAAAGGGGCCTCTAAATAAGCTTTTGGCTTGTTGTGTTAGCTGTATGATACATTCATGACATCTGCCCTTTGAAGCACTTTGGGACTAGAATTTGTATGAACAGATGCTGTAGAACGTAACATCAGATTATCTTTTCTTTTTTAGGATCCTAGACCACTTAGCGTAACATCATTCTGGATCCGGGGAGGACAAGTTTCACCTTGTTGAATGGCCTGTCTCTCAAGTCCTACTCACACATGTGCTTCTCTTAGCTTCTGGGGAAATAAACACAGGACCTTAAGTTACTCCAACCGTCAAAACCTATTTTTTCCCTAGTTTCTTCCAAGAAAGAAACACGAAGCCTTTAAGTCTCATTACATATATTTCAGTCCAGAAAGTGTTTGGTTTTTTTCATGTTCCATTAACCCTTTTGCAAGCCCGCTCACTTCCTAATGCATCTCAGGATTAATGACAGCTAAAAGACAGAAAATACTGAGCTTGTGTATGCTTGTTATGCTTAGAGTCTGAGTAAATAGAAACCCCAAGGAACACGTGAGCTTATGCACACCATGTTTACGTACACAAAAAACAAAAAAAGTGAAAAAAAATACTTTCAGAACCGCATCAAGCGGATTGTTTCTCTAGCATCCTAGAGTTAAAAGGTAAATTACAATCAGTCCCTCAGTAAAATTGAATTTGACACCTCTTTTCTGTTGAGATTAGGAATTATCATCTTGCAAACGTGCACTTTGGAGCATCAGTGTCAACCTGTCTGGAACGTAATTTAGATTTTTCAGTAACATAAAATGCCTACTCTGCTGTAGTCATTAGTGGCTGGCATAAACAGTCTGACAGCATTATAAATGAAGGCCCCGTCAGTTTGCAACACTAATCCAATATTTTGCTAGTAGCTCTAGAGCTCTGAGACAGGAGGGGAAACACCTGCACTTCTTCAATCAGAATCCCTTTTCTCATTCTTGTACTGATGGTTTTGCAAGTCTCTTTATGGGACCAACCTGGTTTCTGACGAAGAGCTAGAAAACACAGAGCGAAGTTAAGAATTACAAACATTTATGCACACGCTTAATGTTCTCATCATAAAAAAAATGAGCTACTATAGATTAGCAGTAATTTCTTAGAGATTAATCTAAAATTAACGAGGAAAAAAGATGTTTCTTTCACAATGGAAACAGTCTGGGATCTCTCTTTCCCTCTAGTGGCCACTGGAGCTCAAACATTGGATTCAAGAATGTGAGCTGCATCCTTTCCTTTGATGTGTGTAACTAGACTGAGCTCTGCCGTGATGTTGCATTTTAAGTGGAACTCCCCGAAGAAATCAGTGGGGAATTCTGCTTAAAAAACAGGGGTGTGCTGTGGTCTACCATCGCTCAAGGAAGATTTCTTCCCAGCAGGGACAAAAATGAAGGTCATCCTCTAGGAAGAGGAAGCACTAGGGCTGGACTTCTAGTAATTTAAAATTACATTAACATTTTGATTGTTTCTCATGTGCTGCACTTGCCTTGGCCTCAGATCAGAAAATATAGAATAAAGATTTCCAAAATGTGAAGTGAGAGAAACGGTGTAATTCATGGTAAAAAGCATGTAACAAAAAACAGGAAAAGAGGAGCTGGTTTCTAACAAGACCCACTTCAACACAACAGATCAAGAAGTCTGAAAGCCTCCTGCCTCCTCCTTAAAAAAAAATTAAAATCTATGTTTTGTGCTTATTGCTCCACTGCAAAGGGAAGAACGCTGTTCAGAGCAGCAACATGTGAACATAGCATTTAACTATTTAGGTTAAGCAAAGGTGATGGCTGGGTAGTACAGAATTCTTAGTCACTAACTCACGCCCCATCAAGGTGAAGGGAAATTTAAAGCAATGTAGTATATGCAGAAAGTTGTCAATCAAACTATTTCTGCTAACTTCTAAGTTAACTGCAAGTACTAAGGAGAAAAAAAAACAGCAAAACAAAGTAAAATCCTGGATTTTACAGTTCCTGTTCATGGTAAATTAATCACTAAAGATAAATAAAATTATTGATTTACAATGCACAAGGACTGGCAACTACTGAAAAGCATTAAGATGCTATGAAATTGATAGCAAACTGTGTAAAGTCAGCTCTGATACCCCATATTACAACAAACAGAAGAACTGAATTTCTATTACTGGAGCACATAAAATTGATTGAGAAATTCAGGATCAGCTGGTTTGCCATGCAAAATAAAAATTAGGAGAAAAAGAATAAACATCATACAGCATCTCTGTACAGAAGTACCTATGAAATACTTTTGTTCTGTCGGAAGACTAAAATATCAGTTAAAAAATGTCACTTCTCAGCATCACACATCAATAACATGGAAGTGATATGGGGAATCCAGAGAACGATCAGACCACAGATTTTAAAGAAATACACAAGGAAAGGCTAAGGTAAGTACTTCAATTAATTCAGAGGAGGTATTACAGTGTGAGATGTTTCAAATACATAAGAGGCTACTGTTCTTCGTGCCTGTTGGACAGTATAAGCAGTAAAGGGATTAAGTTCAACCAAGACCGATAAGGACAACGTTTTCAAACAGTACCAAAACACAGTAGTTCAGCCTGCAAGGTCTGACTTAGTGAAGGTGTTAAGAACCGGTTAGACAATCATCTGTGCAAAAGGACCAATATAGCTGATCCTGCCTCGGGGCGAGATCACAGAGGTGATCACAGAGGTCCTTTTCAGACCTATAAACCTATGAACAGGAGAGCAAGACCAGTCACTGAATCTGAAAAATACAGAAGATAAGAAGCAAAGCAAGTGAATTAACAGCAAATACTCTTTAACACATGAGCTTACTAGGCCACAGAACTCATTACCAGGGAAAAATAGAGGTTGAATGTTAAATGCCTTACTAAAAGCAATCATTCATTTTTATAGACACTGAAAAATATCCTCAAACTTACCAGGATTGTGCAGCTATAGCACTAGTAACGTCATTATTTATGGCTGTTTACATGATAATTTGGCAATACAAAGAACAGTTCACTCAGAAGTGAGGATGAGAACAGTCCCCTCCACAATTTCCTGTTCTGAAAGGCAGGGAACCAATCTACACACCCAAACATTAAGAGAAAATTATTACTTGTCTCAATACTCACAAGTGGCCTGGAATAACATAGCTTTCCAGAACTAATGTATTAACATCTTTTACTGTGGTTTGTACTTTGCTTAGCAAGTTTCTCCCTCTGAAAATAGCATAAGAAGGAGGCAAGAAACTCACAGGAAGGTGCTTGCATTTCTGAAGATCTGGAAGAATCCATGCTCATTAGCTCCAAAAGGCCAGAATCCGATTTAACATATTTGTCTTCCCAGAAAGTTAACATTCTCTCACCAGCATTTAACATCTCTTGCCATGGAAACCAGGTATCAGAGTATGATGCTAGTGACCTACACTGCATTTCAGCTTCACATCATTGAGTTTGAATCGTAACCCAGCTATTGAGCATTTACAAATAATCACACTTAAGTGACAACAGATGAGATCAACTCAGTAAGAAATTGAATTTCCATGTTTCACAAATGTACCACAGTACTTTATTATTGCATCGCAAGTTTTTGAATGTATCCAAGACTATTATCTCAGCTGAATACACCTCTTTAGTGTGAAAATAAATATTCCTTACAGAACAACTCTCCTGCTGTGATTTTCTGCAGAAATTCTACTTTCTCACTTTTTTTTTTTAAAAAAAAATCAGCCTAAAAGCAGCTGCTTTTCCCCAGGTACTAGAAATGCAATAATACTTTCCCAATACAATGGTTTGCTTTGTCAGTAAACTAAAACAAGGTCACATTTCTGACTGACACTATTCAAACATGACATCTTACACAAGAGCGATTGCTCACCGCTTACATAGCTGTTATCAAAAGCTGCATGGTTACGTTGCTCAGATTTGTTGCCAATCATCCTTCATTCTTCATCCAATCATTCTTCACAGAAAGGGTCACTGGGCACTGGAACAGGCTGCCCAGGGAGGGGGTTGAGTCACCTTCCCTGGAGGGGTTTAAGGGATGGGTGGACAAGGTGCTGAGGGACATGGTTTAGTGTTTGATAGGAATGGTTGGACTCAATGATCCGGTGGGTCTCTTCCAACCTGGTGATTCTATGATTCTATGATCCCTTCTCACCGAGTGGAGTTAGCGGTTGAAAGTTGCAATAAGCACAGTTATTGGTATTAATCATTGTGAAGGTAAAGAGAGAAGGGAGACACCACTTTCTAGCGTTCTGAGATGGAACCTTAACAAATCGTGATAGCTTTGAAAATAGCATATTAAAATATACGTACATGTACAAAAAGCGCTAATAGAGGCCAATATTTCTTTTAAAATTCCAAGAGCGCCCTCTTGTGTGGGAACTGCCAGGCATTGGGCTGTAGCAATGGTGAGACGCCTAAAATGATATTTTAAAGTCTGCAACAACATAATTACATTCCCTCTTATCACTGCGTAACTTTGCCGTTTATGACATGTAATTTTTTTCCTTCCAACTCGTCTCACTGTGTTTCTATTCTCTCACACACAAGCAGGCAAAGTCAAAGCAAAATCAGTGTAAAATAATCTATCCCTTATCTTGTCTCATGAATACAGTTCCCTCCAGTGTTTCCCTACTCAGCTCTGCAGGAGCTATTCTTCCTCCAGGCTAGAACACTGACACATACCAGACCCTAATAAAAATAATAAGAAAATACCAGCCAATGCTTTCAAACCAATAGGAGAAAACTGAAAAAAAAACCCAAAACCCTAAAACCCAAAACTAGAACTGCAAGAAGTGAGTGAAGCAGGGGATTCTGCTTGCTTTTCATTGCCCATCTTCAAATCAGACAGTTTGCAATGTGAAATCTGCAGAAAAATAACGGCCTAGTTACACTGGGATGTCAGTGGGAAAGCATCGTTTGGCACAGAGGAAGATGAAAACTGAAAGGCATCACAGACACTTGCCCAGAGGTAACATGTTGACTAATGCCACAGATTTCCAGTTGACAGGTGCTCATTAAAAGCCACAAATGCAGGCAGCCAGAGTGAAGCCAGATTTACTAGGGAACATGCACATGCTGCCCGTTAGAGCTGCCATAATTACCAGAAGTAGAGCAGCCTCAGAGCCGCTGAGGAAGAGGGGGCAAAAGCCAAGAGGGAGAGAGGCAGATAGAAAGACCTAAAGCAGAGGCAGAAAGATGAAAAAAGAAAGGGAGGAAAATAGTTTACAAGTTGCATCCATATAGAACAGGAAACCCTCACCACTTGTGTTACTCGTTCTTTTAATTTTGTGCTTGCCTTCCCCAAGCAATTAAACTGAATGTCCTTGACTGACTGTCTTCCACAGCAGCACAGACTGAAACTAGACATCAGCTTTGGCCCTTTATGGTCCCCATGGGATTTTAATTTTCTAAATGGGAGATTTATGGAAATGCTGGCATTCATCTCTCAGTTAAAATGTTAGCATGTTGCTTATAAACACAGACTTTTTCTTCTTTTAGCTAGCAAGTTGACAAGAAGGGCTTAGCGGCTTTCCAATCATTATCCTGCACAAGATGGGCTGTGAATTTTATGAACTTTATCATCTTACTTCTTACAACTCTAAAAGCATCTGGTCACAGACATGCTTTTGCTCTCTGTATTCTTTAAACAACAGTGGTAATAATCAGGCTGCTCACAGTTCCTAATTACCATACGAATGCAGAAACAATTGGAAAATGCAGCAGAATTAGGACCTAGCAAACATCCAAGTCTACAAAATTACAGAATCGTTAATAACAGATGTCATTAAAAACTTTACTTGCCACCACACAATTGCATTAAATACTATTAACAGTAGACTCTAAATTGTACCACAAGACTTTAGATTTGATTGAAGTGGCTCCATAATATTTTTTCCCTATGAAGATGTATAATAAGGGAAGCTAAAGTAAGGCCAGCATGTTTGCAGCAGATTTGTTTATTTTGATAAAAATATGTTTTTTGTCTCCTTGCTTTCCTTTTTGTCTCTTTTAAGATATGAGAAAGTAAGTCTTTGTATGGTTAGTTCTGCATACATGTTAACAAAACATACGTGATGTGATTGAGAACATACTGTTATCAGAAACCTGACTGCCCATTGAAAGTGAAAGAAGTGATAGACAATCATTCCTTGTATCTTGAAGAAAACTCTTAGGACACGAAGTAGAATGCTAAGCTGCCCTACTGAATGGTAACTACCTTTCTTTCTGCCCTGTGCTTCAAGAGGCTTCTACAGGAGAAAGTTTTTTTAAAGAGTAACTGTTTCATATTTGGTTTTATAAACATCAATATTTCTAACTCTGCCTCAGTTACCCTCAATGGAGTTAAATGGGCTGTCAGGCTGCAGAACACTGATAAAGGGTTAAGAAAAGATAAAAGAAAATGCAAGTTCTGTGAATGTCTACATTCAACTTTGTAAAAAGGCAATGAAACCAGACCAAGAAACAAAATTACTGCACAGGCACCCTTTCAAGCCGGAGGCTAACCACGAAAATTAGATGGAAGACAACTTCAACTGACGATAGGCTCTTCTATATCAGAATGGACACGCAGAATAACAATCAGGTACAGCCAACAGTGTAGACAGACTGGATCTAATGAAAAATAACGCACAACTTCCCCAGGGTAGGCTGGGATATAGGCACGTCTGTCACCAGTGGGATTCCCAGAGAGAGAACACTACACAGAAACACCAAGGTGCGTTAAGAGCTATTTATAACAAAAGGTGTTATCTATTAAACAAGCTTCTCCATGTGCCAGACCCACTCACTGCCTTCCCACAGTCCTACTTTAATAACACAAAATTTCATTAAATCTTCTGATAACTGCTGGCCATAAGCCAAGGCACTAAGACCTTCCTCTCATCCTGCAAAGGAATGAATCCTAATGGAGCATGTGTACAAGTGTTACTCCATCAGCAGCTTTTCCTCTGTACTCATATCCTCAGCACTGTAAGTAAGCCACAAGTGGGCTGGGATCAGAATATTCACCCACCTTTCTTTTAGTGATATGCTTCCTCTCTTACTACATACTTTGTTTTCAGACCATGGTATCATTTAGTTTTCCCCATGTGAACACTGAGAGGCAAATAATTGCATATGTAAATTACTTCTGACAGAAACAGTGAAATTTCATTTTTTATTAGTGAATTTATCATCTTGCTTTCTTTCCACAAGCCAGAAACTCAATCAATTTACCAAATTGTAAATCACTCTCAAGTTTTATTTGCAGAGGTATTTAGCCACCTGAGAGTCATAGTAATATTTTAATGTACCTCTGAAAACAGTTCCTGCTTTTGCTTGCACCTTGAGACAAAAGACAACTAAGAAAAAAAATAAAGAAAACCACTTAAAAAGGTGCAGGAAAAAAACTAATTGTTTCCCACATATGGCAGTTTGTGACTCTTGGTTTCAGCTGCTGAGCATTCTCATTCCCTTCACAGTAAAAAAAGGAAGAAGGGAGGGAGGGTGCAGAGAAAAAAAAAACTCTTCAACACACAACACTTCTGGAATGTCTCCAAATCCACAATTATATTCCTCCAGGACTTCAGGGGTTGACAGACACCACACTGCAAGCAGCATCCACTGCTTTTTTCACTAACATATTTAAAGCCCAGGAGCACCACCGTCACCCATGAACATCCCAATTGCCTGAAGAACAATTCCCCTGGCCTCCGGTCCCCTGCAGTACAAGGCACAGAGCTGTGACAATTCTCATAGGTTTGCTGCCTCAGTAAATTTGGTTTATGCTTTTGTTTATTTTCTAAGTGAAATCCAAGCTGGATCACTTCCCTAGGAAGGAAAGTTGATGTTAAAACACACCTGAATTTGCCTCTTCTGTCTATACTCTAAGCAAGGAGTTCAGAAGTAATTTGCCTATTATAGAAAGGAAGGAATTTAAGGTTTTAGTAGACAGCAGCTTATATGATCCCAGCTATATGTAGGTCAGTGAAGATGAGTGGAAGTCAAGCCTCCAAAGAATTAAATACTCAGTTGTTAAGAAATACAGAAAAAGCTTAAGATCTGGTTAGGACAAAGGTCATATTAAAGCTGCCAAGTGGAAATACAGAAGTTATCTGGAAAATAAACTGCTTCCAAATCCTACATGCAAACTACTTACAGGGTTTCTCTTGAAACAACAAAAATTAGACTTTTCAGGAGAATAAACAAATGCTGCCATCTTGGTGCTGTATGTAAAAATTTATTGCAGTGATCATAGGCTTCACCAAACATACTCTCAAGCTTAATAGAATTAGATCCGATATTTTGGTGTTATGAAACATCTACTAGGACAGAGAATAGCTGCTGTTACAGACTGGTCTCCCCGTGTCTCACAAATGACCAGAAGCAATGTTAAGACTTACAAGTTAAGACAGATTACAGTAAATGAAAGCAATACACAGCACTTCATTTTCCTTTCTACTGCAGCAGGAATGTGAAACCTTCCAATTCTGTTTCACATAAAGGATTACAGACCCCTTTGTGGAACTGCTCTGAACGGTTTCTGCTCAGCTCCTCTGAATACAAAGCTCCAGCTGACCTACAAATCCTCATGGATACTGCAGATCTCACACTGATCACAACTTCAGAAATCAGAGGCACCAACAGGACTGCTGACAGAACATCAGCTACGAGCATTTTGTTAGTTCTCCAAGCACCTTTAAGGATTCCCTGTGCAGGAAGATGAACTAAATGAGGTAATTGAAAATCTCAGTTATTTGCAGGTTTCCTAACTGACCCCTCTAGCCCTTTAACAATTCTTAAGCACAATGTGGAAACAATGCCATATCCTCCACCCCTGAGTTAAACCTACAAGTTACAGTTCATTCCGTATGTATCCTTTTCTGGGGATGAGACATCCACTCACCCCTAAGTTTTTCTAGCGGAAAAATAATACCTCAAAACCCACTGCCTGCAGCAAGAACAAAGGAAAGCTCTGAAGTGCAAGCACAATATGTATAAAGGCTCCTGGATTGTCACTATAAGAGTTCTGCCTACCGCGTGAAAGCAAAACAATAAAACCTGTTGTGTTCCTTGTGTTTCTTTACAGTACAAAAGAGAATCCTGCTGACTATTCCTCATCAGAAGACCTGTGGCACCTCCAGAACTCCTCTGAAAAGGGTCTGCAAGGGTAAGTTAAAGAGCAACTTTTCTGGAACTGGCATTTTATGCTGCACAGAGGAAAGCTTTGGACTAGGCAAGAAGGGATTAATCTAGGTCACACCTTGCAATGATAAGTTCAGCGATAGAAAGACTTTGGTGTGTTCCATACTGTTTTAAACCACATCATTCTGTATGGATTCCTTTGAAAAACCATCTTCAGTGAGCTCACAAGCAGGATGAAGAGTAGCTATTACTTTGCACTTGTGCCGTTGTCCCAAAACTTCAGACACTTGTGGTTTGGGTTTTGTGGGGTCGGGGTTTTTATTAAACAATTTTATTGTCTTCCAATAAGGACAGATGGTAAAAATTTTGACACCAAGAAAGGTCAAGTCACTTGACCTCATCCACAGAGATTAGAATGAAGAGTGGTCTAGAGCTCTATTTTGTTAAACTTAAAATTGCCCTGGTATTAAAATAGATGTGCAGCTATACAGTGGTTTTGAACTGGAGTGGAGAACATATGTTGTGGACAAGGGAGCTTCAAAAAGTATAGAGATGAATCTCTTCAATTAACTACAGCCCTTCAGCATTATTTCAAAGACATTCACATCATCCTTGTTTCTGGACTGTATTTTTCGTCAACAAAACTCTTGCCAGGGACATGATCCAATACCAGCGGGTATAGCGATAAAGACCGATTTCACAGCAGAGTTTAATTTTCCTCATATGCCCAATGATGTCTATGTGCTGTCTGGAAAGCTCAAGGTTTTGGAAAGCTTCGAAAAGAATCAGAAAGTCAGACGTAAGGGGTGAGAAAATATAAATACATTCTCTAGACAACAGGAGGCTATGAATCACTGCTCACAAGCAACAAATATATTGATGTTTATCACTATTTATTATGTCCAGCACTGAAGCATCTAAACCATTAGACACCACAATTTCATCTTCCTAACCAAAAGGGGACTTAAGTGACAGCTTGAAGGTTGCAGACACTACTTGCAAAAGCGTTCAAAATAATAACATCTTTTAAATTATTCACTAATATTTCAATGTAATAGACTGCCTCTGAAGTGCTCTATTATTTCCTACAAGGTCTTCTTAACGCTGGCACAAGGGCAAATACATTAATATTGGCATTATCAAAAAAGCCTAACATTTAAAAATAAACAAAGCAAAACAGCAATAACAAAATTACTTCAGGAATGCTCTTAACCTGTTTACGATTTGCTGCCTGGTTCATTTTCATGGTAAAAGAGAATATTTTTTAAACAGGTCTGAGGTTTTTTGGGTTTTTTTTTTTTTACAGTGAGAAAAGTAAACACAAGCACATTGCCTCACAATTGGGAAAACAACCTGAATAAGGATTAGAGGGCAGGAATTCTCATCTCCCAGACTAATGCTCAGGTAAAACAGAACATGGGTTACTAACACAGCAACAAACTTCATGTGTGTAATGGCAACATTTGTGGATTTAGAGAGCAACCACCTCTTTAAACATAAGCAACCTACATGACATTTAGAGGTGTTATCCAAATGAGTGCCATATTTATCCATACAGAATGCCGCAGTACTGGTTTCCACACTCAAAGTTTCCACGCTGTCTCTTTTACAAAAAGAGGAGCTTCGCTTCACACAGTGATATGTTTCTCTAAACTACGCTGAGAGACTACAGTGAATGTCTTTGTCTTCCTTCCCCAGGTAGCTTGGGAATTATTATTTGGAGTGGTATGGAGAGGCTAAGGAGGGATGTTAGAGATGTTTCCCATGCCTGGGGCTTATTTAAGCTGTGGCTGTCCTTGCCACTGTACACAACAAAACTATGTATGTTCATGACAAGACAGTACAAGTGCATGAAAGAAGTTCATTAAGAGTTAGAGAGTAAACAAAAAACACTGCTGGCTCAGGAAGCCTCTCCCCTCAAATTGTTGGGAGAGAGGAGGGGAAGAACTGTGTTCAGTTCTGGGCCCCTCACCACAAGAAGGATGTTGAGGCTCTGGAGCAAGTCCAGAGAAGAGCAACAAAGCTGGGGAAGGGGCTGGAGAACAGGCTTTATGAGGAACAGCTGGGAGAGCTGGGGGTGTTTGGGCTGGAGAAGAGGAGGCTGAGGGGAGACCTCATTGCTCTCTCCAACTACCTGGGAGGAGGTTGTGGAGAGGAGGGAGCTGGGCTCTTCTCCCACGTGACAGGGGACAGGATGAGAGGGAACGGCCTCAAGCTCTGCCAGGGGAGGTTTAGGCTGGACATCAGGAAAAAATTTTTCATGTAAAGGGTCATTGGGCACTGGAACAGGCTGCCCAGGGAGGGGCTTGAGTCACCTTCCCTGGAGGGGTTTAAGGCACAGGTGGATGAGGTGCTGAGGGTCATGGTTTAGTGTTTGATGGGAATGGTTGGACTCGATGATCCAGTGGGTCATTTCCAACCTAGTGTTTCTATGATTCTAAGAATTGTCTGATGGTCCTTTACTTCTGCTAAGCAGGCCTTTGGTCTCACTTTTCACAGACGCTCCAGTATGTATTAGCCTGATTTACATCCTTATTATTGCAGCAATATGTAAAAGTCCTGAACATGATGCTGCCATCCTCATGATGTCATGAAAAGGATCAATATCTTGCTAGTAGCCCTAAAGCACCTGCACAGAGGTGGGAATGGGAGAGCTCCTATCTCCATATCTCACCGCTCAGAGCATCCCATACATCAGCTGTAAAATGCTTCATCACACCTACAAGTACCTGTTTAAATTGTCTCCTTGAAAATAAACACCACTTCAGGTACAAAACTTGAAAAGCAACACAGAAGCCTGGGAATCCTTCTAAAATAACATACAGACTCCTATGACCTAAATTCCCACTGATGTCAAAGAAACAGAAATAAGGCACCAAGGGTACTCCTTATTGTGTGCCCAAAAGCTTAAGCTGCTTTTCAAAAATGAGACAGTCCCAGCAATCCTGCAAAAATTTTTTAAATCCCAAGCATAACAAGCTTTTGAAATGTTACCCTGTGGGCCAACATGATGCCATCTCCAATATGTTATGCCTAGCCTTATCAGTCCTGGCAGGAACCCGGCTTCACAGCTTGAAAATCTGTGCAGAGACAAACATCTGGCAGCAATCTGGATGTGGCTCCTCTTCAGCTGCCTGATTAACAGCGCATGCTGGGGTTGTGTAGCCACTATCCCAGATACCTCCTTATGCCTCTAACCAGACTCCCTGGGAAGGACAGCAGCAAACCACAAAAAATAAAGCAAAACCAAAACACACACACATAGCCACAGAGCAGTCTCTGGAACAGATTAGTCTTCTCGGTCAATATACTTAATTTGTAAGATTCAGGACCTGGATGCCAGCAGTGAATGCGTGACTGGCAAACGCAGGTTCATAAAGAAGGAAAAAAAAAAAAACCTGTTCCTCCTGCTTTCCCACAAATCCTTTCATCCTTTATGCGGGATCAACAATCTCTGACTCTCCCAAAACCCCAGAAACTGCAGTTGTTATGAGATGTGCCCTACATAAGTGATAAAGGCTGACACCACTGCCAACCCTCTTCTGGGCAATTCCAAAGCAGAAGGGAATCCGTAGCAGTAGCAACACAGACATACATCTGCTAGAAACTGGACAGCCAGGAACAACGTGGATTTTGCCATTATACCGTACGGAACGGGACCCAAGAGCTTTCACATGATGGATGTCACCATGCTCTTGTGTGGTCTCCATCATCAGGAATCAAAGAGCCTTTTCCTCAAGTCATCACCAGCTTGGTTAATTCCCACAGTGTAAAAAAAAGCAGGACCCACAGGGCTTTGGGCTACATTGTTTTTTGCAGGGAGGGGAGAGGAGAGTTGTGGAGAGAGTTTATTTGCTTGTTTGTCTGTTTTTGATAGGAACGTGGTGAGCGGTAGACAAACCAGATCCAGGAAGAGGGGCAAGGCAGGGTGGCTAAAAAAATGAAGTTGAAAGCAAAAACAGCTGAAAGAGAGGTTCCTAGCGAGCAGGAAACTTATTGTAATATTTGTCAATACCATACAGTCTTAAAAAGGGGAGAAAGCAAGGCAGGAACGTAAAACAAGGACCAGAAGCTTCTGAGGAGGATTCAAAGAAATGAATAAAGCACAAGGCTAAACCTAACCCAAATAACATCAATGCATTGAAAAGAATGGCACACACACAGACACTGCTCATAACAATCTGACAGATCTCCTAATACATTAGGCACAAATATTTTTTTCACGCAACAGACATGCATGACTTCTTATCTCATTGCTTTCATTCCCTTTTCTGCTAGGAAGAGGACTGAGTAAAGATCCAGTCCAGTCGATGAGCTGCTTTCCACTGACTCTCGCAAGCTCTGGCTCAAGCCCATACTTGTCACGGCTAACGCATGCTTTGCAGTATTTGTCTTGTCACTGTCCAAAGAGAAAATTAACTCAGTGTTTTGCATATCCATTTGCTGAATCAGAGAGAAAGCAGATTTTGCTAACAGCAGTAGAAAAAAACTGGGACAACAGAATTAATTTTGGACTTTAACAAGCCAAATTACTGAGCTATTCAGCCAGTAATTGACATGTTGGAATATAATAAGGGGTTCTGAAGACTCTGAATGCACCCAAGTCACCTACACAGCCTTTATGTTCCAGTGAGACGGGCAGGGAGTCAAGACAGAAACAAGCCAGCCTTGCACATGCATAAGCAGATTTGGTATCAGACTCTCTTTAAGGCTGGACATATTATTAGAGTGTAACAGGAGTGGAACAGGATGTCATGGATCAATCCAATTATTAGAACTTTTGTCACTTGTGTTTTTCATAATTTCCCATGTGCTTACAGAGCCACAAAGACAGTGGCCACCACAATGCAACTAAAGTGGAATTCAGAGGTCTGTGCAAAAGAGTATTTCTCCTCCATGCATGAGCTAACTCATTAACTTAGAAGAGGAATACAGACTTTTACAATGTTATTGCACTTAAAGCACTTTTCTTTATGTAGATTTCAGGACATCACTGTCTAGAGTCATTAATTTAAAAGGGTACAAAAAATACAGCAACACCTCACTTTTGGGAAATGAAACAAAAAAAATTGATCAGCTGATGCAATTATGAAGTGGTTGGTTTGGTTTGTTTTGAAGTTTTTTAAGAAACCACAGGATGGAGACAAAAATGTCCAATACCTCATTATTCAGCTTGAATTTATGGATTGTAAACCACATTTTAAGCACCAAATGGTGTTTGGAAATGGATTTGTCTTGCCCACCCATGCTTTGTTTTCTAACATAATTTGCCAATACAGGCGTTTTCACTTTTATCCAAAGGAGTAAGCAACATTCTGCTCTTCCATACACTTTCCTGGTAACAACAGTGGAACACAGGATGCTTCCACTGCTGTCATTATCTGCTGCCTCCCCTCTTCTTCCAAGGCACCAGTAAAGAGAAAATGTTTTTCATGTTCACTCTTATTTCTTCCATCACAGACACAGTATAGCACCTTACACTTTCAATTTTTTATGCTCTCTCACCAGATACAGTCCTTGAGAAAATATTGTCATTTGTTTATGTTTCCATAATACAACTAAATGTAATATCATATTTTGGAACAAACAAAAAAATTAAAAACAACCAGAGGGATAAGCCACATGCAGCTGCACATTCTGAAGGTACTTTCAGCTAAGCTTTCTGATTATATTCATGTGTGATATACCACCATTTTGCAGAATAACAACCAGAATAAAATAATCGCATTTCTATTTTATTTTGTAGGCTGCTTAAAAAAAAAAATATGTACTCTGCTCTGTAGTCCCTTTTCCTCGCCTCAAGGCCCTTCAGTGGGTTTCATGATGCCCACAAAAATGCTTTTTGCTCTATAGTATGCTTAAAAGCTGTTTCACATGCCAGCCCCACATTCAAAATCCCATCCAGAGAACTTTAATCAGACCCAGTTACCGTCTACAGCGAGATACAGGGACACTGACACAGCAATGAGACCAACTGGATGAGAATCAAAATAGTTTGAGGGTCAGCCAAGGACAGTAAAAATTGAACATGTTAATTCATTACGCTAGTGGAAAAGGAAACAAAGCCAGGAGTGCTAGAAAGGAATAAGGACCAGGGTCCAAAGCAGTCACTAAGCAGCTCGCAGCCCCATTTTCTCTGTCTGAAGGGAGTTAACTCTCCTCCAGGTTCTTGATTCCATCACCAGTCAAACTCTGCCAGATAAACTCTTTCACATATTCACAGCTCAGCTATCAGTAATATTAGGAACAACCATTAAGATCAGCATTAATGTAGGAATAAGCCCTATTTATTCTTTCTTTTTTATCTAGAGATTGCTCCAGCCATTAAAGCAGAAGCTTTTCTCTGCTGACAGGCATCCTATACAAAAAAGCACCCATCTTAGGCTGGAGCATAAGGCAAGATAACTCTTAAAATATCACAGTGCCACGTGCATTGTTTTCCTAGATGGATGATTCCTAGGAAGTAGGTTTGACAGTCATCTTGTCCACATGCAATGGTGAATTCATTGTTGCTGCCTAGGGAAACAGACTGGAGCACATGGGAGAAATCCCCACAAACAGTTTTTACCACTAAATGTGAACTACAGAAAGCACCGTACTCTACAAGATTAATGCTATGTTTTAAAAGTCATCTGCAGTGAATTCTAAAGATCCATGCATAAATAAGCATTTTCTGATGATGTTTCAGCAACTTTAACACCACTCAAACAATTTACAAAGTATTAGCAATACCAAGCCCTGCGCGCAATGCTCTCATCTTAAGAGGCAGAACATAGCTTACAAACTGGTTTACACGTGTTCAATAAATCATTTATAATAAACTGTGAAACCCTTAGACAAAATAAATACAATAAATTAGGTTCATTTGGTAAACGCAGCCATTGACTAGCTATTTAATAAAGCACTCATAACAGACTATGAAGCATCTGTCTATAGCACCACATGCTTCCTAAACTATTCACCACTGAAATAGGCACCCCTTAATAAAAAAGCCACTAAACTTAATTCTAGAGATTATCGACCTGTTCTGGTTGTTAAATACATCATTCATAACACATTTAATAAAACTTCTCTTCAGGGTTATGCGGCCCTGAAAACAAACACATTTTCACAGCTGTTGAAATAGCATCAGTCTTCTACTCAGTAACTACTTCATAGCTTATGGTGAATGCGTTAACCATTAATGGGCTATCACAAGTCAAGTCAGAAATCATTAGAGAGGATGTACATTTGGGTATCTAGCAGATCTGAACAGCAGGGGCACAGAAACACGATGCCCTTGGGGATTTCTAGAGTCAAATTCCTGCTTTCTTTGGTCCTGGAGGGATCCTCTAAAACCACGGGGCTGGTTCTTAACATGTCTTTGAACATTTGCAATGATGTTCCGGCTTGCTAGTTTCACTTGCAGATTTTCAAAGCTTACCTTCTGTTTCTAAAATGTATTTATGCCTTAGAAGTGAGCAACGTTCTGGAATCAAAAAGGGAGTCAGTGTAGTAACTTTAAGTAGGACGCTTACATTACAGTTAAAAGGTCAAGATACCAAGACTTGCAAGCAGCTTAAAAAGTTAACCAAGAAAACCATTTTTTTCCACCAAGTAAGGTAGAATAAATACTTTTTATCTATTTTGTAAGATTATGATTTATGTAATAATAATTTGATTCTTTATTCAAACATCATTCACGTGCCCAACTAAAAAGCTGTAGGTGCAACCACAGTTATGTTTCCTGGCTACTGACCACCACCCACCTTGGCCTCAGGATACAGCTTTGTCACTACATCCAATTTCAATTAAGCTCTGTTTTTTTTCTTGTAAAAGCTGTGCAGGGCAGTCACTTGTTACTTTGCAGCTTGAATAATGGCAGAAGCTCTGCAGAATTCAATTCTGTTCTTTCTTACTCCAGTGAACTCTTGCTAATGTTAATGAAGTTGTGCCACTCTACCCAAGAATCTGGTTATTTGTGGCAGATAAAATATGTAAAGCAACACAGTTTATCTTCCATATTTTTAAGGAGCTCTGTGCTGCATCATTTATACCATGGAAAAGTGTTCTGGCTTACTGAAGCACGCAAGTTGTTGGCAACAACTCTGCAGGGCAATAGTACTGCTCAAAATACCTATTTTATTTCTCTGACCTAGCACCATCTCTCCCTACACTTTTCCTATTTTCATTTTTTTTATTTGTTAATTTTATTTTTTTTTTTACTGTCTTCTGGTGAACACAATTTACTTCAATAGGAGCACAACAGCGTAAAATAGCTTCAAACTCCTGTATGGCTGCAAACCAAATTTCATACACCAGGACCATAAGTAGTTTCATTACTGAAACTAGACAATCCTTTCCTGGAAGTCATTGCTACAGTAAGAAAATCCTGATGATTCAGCAGTTTTGAGGAAGAGTCATCAGGACAGCAATTTTTTAAACTTATAACACTGCTCTGTGAAGCTACTCCTGCAAAAAGCAGTGCCAAAAAATAAGCAAGATTCTTTCTTCTGGACAGTACAGTTCAAGCCTTACAGAAAGAATGAGTAATCCCATTTGAACGCACTTCGAACTGACCTCGCACAAGTTTTATAGAAATACGCAAAGGCCTGAACAAGAAAAAAATCATGTTAATATGACAGACTAAGACTTCAAATTCCTGTGGCAGAGGAGTTTGTTGTTGTTATATGACTTTTCAGTAAAAAAAAATACCTTGATCCATTAAAAAAAAAAGTAAATAAAATCTGCAGTCTCCCATTTTCCTAGATGCTAAATTTAACTGGCTCAGAAAGCAGCAGATTATTCAAAGAGACCGTTCTGAGAGACTGTCCTTGATGGCCAAGTTAGACTTGCACTTAACACAACCACATGGCAAATTAAACCAAACTGTTGTCTTGCTTAGACAAAAAGAAAAAAATTGTATTTAAGTCAGGACATTATTTCTCATTTATGTCCAGTCTCTGTTTATTATTTTGTCAGATACTTTTTTAGTAATTATTTCTTAAAGTACCAGAGGGTACTGAAAGACACAACAGTATTGTTCAATCAAAGTGCACATTAATAAAAGCAGAGTGGTTTCAGCTGTCCTTTTGTTTATATCCTTTACTAAAGGATATTTTTCAGTTTATGTCCTTTACTAAGAGATATTATAATATTCTGAGGAGACAAAAAACGGTATCAAAACCTCTGGCTATAGCTACAAAGTGAGCCCAACAAAGAGTTTTGCCTTAAGCCAGAGCAGAAAAACCCAATTCACTAAGAGCAGTAACAGCAACTAAACCAACGAATTGACAAAAGCAACTGTTTATTTATAGCTTCTGTATGGTGGAAGGCAGACCTTGCAGCTGGAAAAGCTGTATTATTTTGTTGCTTTTAAATATGGAGGTCTGAACTGCTGACAATAAAGCTTTATTCTAGTCACGTGTAGTAATGCACTTATCTCCAGTCAACAAAACTCAAAATAGTAAAAATATTGTGTCCATAGCAGACAATGTCTAAGAAAATTTAGGAACTGGGAAAAGTATTGACAATCCAAAGACTACACCCAAAGAGGATATGAGATATAAAGTCCATAGTTACATTTGCCCCTACGTCCTATCCACTAGAATGTGGACATGCACAATTTACACAGTTTAGCTGAGAACCTGGACTAAGTTTAGCTTCAAATCAAAAAAAAAAAAAAATCAAGCATCAGCATATTACACAGGATGGTTGTTTGAACCTTTCCAGATGACAAGCAAGTACTGGTAGCAGGAGAGCCAAAACCACATTGAAGTAAAGAATTGTGACCATTACCTTAGAATTATTTCACTTTACAGGCACCAAGAGATTGACCTTTTTTTCCTATAAACATTCTAGAATAACTTGACCAGCAAGCATTTTAGCAGACAGTTGGTTTCAAGCTGTGGTGAGCAAGTGGTGAAGAGAATAAAAGGAAAAATAGTTTGATGATACACTTGCATCATAATCCTCAAGAAAAACATAACACGAGAACAAAGCAAAGTATTTCTCTCACTCCTCTGAAATCTGCAAGACTAGATTAGGGCATATCTAGCAGATATTGTCCAGGAACAACATTGTACATTAAACCATTCCAATAAAAATAATGTTGTGAAATGCAAACAGCACCGTCTTATCATGCACATTTGGGGAGAGCAGAACTTGAAGTTTAGTGTGCTTGCACTACAACCCTTGAGAAACAAGGAAAGATGTGAATTTCAGGAGAAAAAGGCAGCTGGAATACATCACTCCTGTCCATGATACTTAGCAGTGTTAAGGGTATATGCATCAAACATTCCCTCATCTAGCCTTAATACCAAAAAAAACCATGGAATTTTCATACCAGTAAGCTATAAATGTCATCCCAGGTAGTTTCTCTTGTATAATTACTTAAAGCTTACTTTCATGGTGAAAAAAGTTAATAACCCTGAATACAGGCTTTAAATAGGGCCTTTGGGAAAAACGGGGCAAGTCAGTGAACCGCAGAAGAAGAGTTGGAAAGAGACGGACCGAGCTTGCACTCAGATTACTAGAGGCTTATCGGTTTAGCTAGATTTTCTTGTCTAGTTGAACACAAGCAGAAAGGAAAGAGTTACACTCCACCGCTTGAGAAAATTCTCAACCAAGAGCATTATACATGAGCAAATTAAATTTAACACTCTAGGACAAAAAACTCTGCCACATTAAAGTTTGCTGCCAAATACAATCCTTCAAGATTTCTTAAGGGTATTGCAAACTGTAATTCCTTTCAAGAGAAGCTTGCACTTAATTGCAGAGACCTTAACAAAAGATCAAGAATGCTGCATTCAGGGTAACCAGTCGATAATTTATTCATGCTGTAAGCCAACTGGTAGACGGTTCCGCTACTTCATGACTGAAGGGTCACCATCTCCAGCCCAAGGATCTACCCCTCTACAAGCAAAATAATTCAGCTTCCAATGTCTTTACCTTCTGGAGGTAAAATTATGTCACCTCAGCAAGATTAAAGACAGAATGAAAAATACTTTTCCTGCCCACAGGTAAGGATGATTCTGTTAACACAGCTATTAGACACATTTCAATAAACCTGCTACATATGACGTGCCACAATTAACATTATGAATAGCAGCAGCAGCAGCATTGTAGGAATCATAAAATTACAAAGTAATTAAGACTGGGAGACCTCTAGAGATCACCAAGTCAAACCTCCTGCCTGAAGTAGACCTAATTTCGAAGTCACATCAGGTTGCTCAAGACTTCATCTCATGGAGTTCTGAATATTTCCAAGGCTGTTTATGCCAGGGCCCTGTGCCAGTATTATTCCAGTCTTTGTATATTTTTTTTTCATATTTAGTCAGAATTTCCCTTGTTGCAGCTTGTGGCTGCTGACTCTTTCCACCATGCCCCTCTAAGAGGAGCGCACCTCCGTCTTCTCTAACTTTTCTGGAGGTAGAAGACTGCTAGAAGCTACATCCCTAGGTCTTTATTTTTCCAGGCTAAGCAAACACAGCTCCCTCAGACTCTTCTTATAACTAGGACATTAGCGGGTGGTTGTCTGCCTCCCACCATCCCAAGCAACTTTAGACTTTAGGATTTTTCACATTTAATTTTAGTTCCTATAGGAAGCAATCTCACACACACCAACTTCTCATACACACACAGACGTTCTTGAAATTTGCTATAGGGGATGAGGACAAGGAAAAAAAACTTGCCTAGCAATTGATCCAAGAAATCCTTTCCATTTGCATTACCACACTTCAGAATCACTCTTGGCCTGTGGCAGGAAAAACAGGGACAAGCCCTAATCTCAACTAGATGCCTATCTTTACCAGGGAAGGGACAAGCTTTAAAAATCCATACAGTACTTAAAGACTTTCGAGGAAAGGTTTTAATTAAGCCAGATGACAGGCTGTAATTACAAGAAATACCTTCAGGTACCTCACTTATTCATCCAACCCAGGTGCAATCCATTGCTGGCTTTCAGAGAGGCAGCAATGCACCCCTATGACCCTGCTCCTATGGCAAAGGAGCACTACCTCACACAGATCCCTTGGGATGTGAAGGGTCTAGGAGGCAAACACGATGTCATCCAACCAGCCCTCCCACAGCTGGCTTTCATGGAACAATGCTTCTCTCAGCAGAACAAGAAGCAACAAAAAAATTGAGTGACAAAAAAAGGATTCAAACAACACACAAAACAGACAAACAATCAATCTAATGTTATAACACAGAAGGCAGGAGCCAACTTGTCTTTCTTCTCACAAAGAAAAGAGATCAAAACCACATGGTGATGCAGCCTCTTGCATCAACATAAAATCCCCACCAGTGGCATGAGATTTACCAACAGATTAACTTCAAGAAAATGTTCCAAATGCAATCCCCTCTCCCAGTTTTGCAGTAAATCTTACCCTACTTACCCACACATTCACTGTTTCATTAACAACAATGAAATTAAAACAGGAAAAAGCCCAGGCTACCATTCTGTTATTCCTTTCCTAATGGTAGATATCTTCCAGCCTGTATGTGGTTTATCCTGTTTTACCATTCCAGTGCTGGAAAGGTCCATCTCCCGATCCATATGCAGCCAGGTACAGCCCTGCTTTCTTCTCAGCTCTTACCACCACTCTCAGCTCATGAGTACTTGAGCCACCAGCCAAATTCAGAAAGGCATAGCTGTCTGTCACAGCTCTGACTGCTATATTTCTCCCCTGCTGTGGTTCTGGAAGAAAAGGATGTACTCACACCTCGCTACTTTGGACTCTGACAGAGCCGTTAAGTCAGCTGAGATACTTGACATTTTTTTTTTTTATATAGAATCATTGCGCAGGTGGAAAGAAATTAACAATTCTGAGGCACTAAAGAGTATGAAAATAAAATTTCAGATTTATGTTTAAGGTACTCCTGTTTGCATCAGTTCTGCAATGAAATAAAGCATGTTTGCTGCAAAAATCTAACTTTCTCTTACCTGGTTCTTTATGCAAATTTCACTTTAAGTTGGTAACACAACAGCAACCCATATGTTTTCCTATTTATTGCAGAAATAAGGCAGATTTAAGCTCCTGATATAAAACTTAACAAACCTTAAAAATTCATATGAATATTAAAGTACAAAAGACACAAGATATCTTATAACCTCTCAAGTAATGCAATGTAATTTGATTGCAGAATTATTAATGTAGTTTTTCCTATAATTTCCAGCTGAGGCTGATGATGATGTTGCCAACATAAAATACCTTCGGGAACAGCCCTGGTTAATTCTCAGTTTTATTGCAGCTGTTTGATAAGACATGGACAGCACTGTTGGGATTTCGTTTCTGACTGATGAAGTGTAATAAATCAGGAAACAGAAGTGACAACCCTTATCAAAACTTAACCTAAGTGTCTAGATCCAATCTCAAGACTCAAGTTTCAGAAGACAGTTTCATGTAACTTTATTTAAATGGCAATACTTATCTATTTGCAGGCTAGCATTTCAAAGCATGTGTTGCCTAAATCCGCTTTGAATTAGTCTTTTTCATCTGCTATTACACTGCAAAGAAATTACTTCAATTAAGTTTAATTACTTCCTTCCACAGATTTGGATAGAACCCTTATTATATTTCATTACCTTTCCTCAAGGACTGCATGGCAACTAGATGACTAATAAAACTACAAAAACAAAGAAACTATTAAGTAAGTACATCACATATACATAACAATACTATACATGTATCACACTAATTAGGTTATTATCATAGTCTGCAGTCACATAAATGGAATATTAAAAGGGAACTTTTCATACAAGATCAGCAAAACCTAGCTCATTCTCTAAAGCTTTTAATACCTTTACCTAATTGATATATAGTTTTAAATTCTGAAAAGAAGCAAGCCTGCTAAAGCACAAAAATAGTTTGCTTTTATATACTCTTTGAGTAAAAAATACACACCATCTAGTCACCGAGTTGGTTACCAGCTACATTCTTCTGTGCCCTGCTTGTCTAATAGTTACAGAAGCATGCAAAATAGCTCTATCCTTTCCAGTCATCTGGAACACCACACTCATCATTTAATGCAGATCCTACAATCTCACTTATCCCCCGGCTACAGATCGTAGAAAAGATGAGGTAAAGCCGTGGTAGTGCTATATAAGCAAAGCAATTCTTCCTGTTTCATTGGGACGAGAAGGTCCCAAGTATTGACTTGAAACACAAAGCATAACCCATTTGTATAAAATTGTTAATGACTGTTTTGAATCAAGTTTAAAACAATCTCATACCCAAAGGTAAGTACTATATCAAAGCATCCATACAATTTCTGGTCCAAGCAAGACGATAACCTTGAAAGGACCCCTCCAACTGAAACCATTCAAAGACAGATGAAAACAGCAATTTTTTTGTTGTTAGTACTAACGGACCAATAAACAATTTGGCTAACAACTAATAAAGTACAGAGCTGTAGATTGAACTCTCTACTGAGCGAGGAAACATATGACTAGTCATCACATCTCACGCTGCTAGAGCTGCAGACCTTGAACAACAATTTCACATCTCGTTTTCATTTGGTACAAGAAAATAAGTGTTTCCTTCTAGTAAATAAAGTTTAAATCAACTGAATGTTCCAGGTTTTATTATATTTTAGTTCTACACACACGCCCTCCAAGTAGAACTCCTGCAGTTTTATCTAAACTGCTCATGAGTTTTCCATTTTCCTTCTCACAATCAGATTTCTTTCCATAAATGGGTAAGATTTTCCCACAAGATGCTTTCGAGCAGTGCTTCACAAGACACTTTACAAATTCAAATACAGTGGATTAATGGGCCATTAGCAAATCATGAAAGGCTGTGATACTTTGCCTTGAAGCCCACAGGGAAGTTCAACTCTCCAGCCTTATTCACAAGGGGTTGAGGACTTCCCTTTAAGAGCAAGATTTGGCAGACAGAGAGAAAAACTAAAAAGGAGCGAGTGTCTGTTAAATTCCATTTTCTTTTCAATATCACTCAATGTTTTCTTGCAGATTTTGAAGCTAAAAGCAGCCACAGTCCATTTCCACCTGTCTGTGACCTGCATACTATCTGCCTTTGGGGGGATGCACTTTTCCCTGTACAATTGTTCCTCATTGCAATAGCCTCAGGCAGATTTGAAACTGATAATCAGAGGTAAAAGGTAAAATAGGAGGCTGTAACTCTAAGAGCTCTTGCAGTTTCCATTCAGACTACGTACACCAAAGTCAGCTTCTCTCACTAGAATCAATGAATGGGGAGTAATAAGGTCTCATGCAAGACCTCAGAGGAAAAAGGTCCAGTCAATCTTACAATTAATTCATAAGTGCTACCAAGCATAGCTAATACCAAGAACTGTATTTTCAGAAGCATTCATTTTCCATCCTTCACCTGAAGTACCAGACACACCAAGAGGAAAGAAAACTATGCAAGAAACTTTCTAACAAAGCACCAGCTGAGCTTAACCTCACGTACCTCAAAAACACAAGCACCCCAGAAGACAGCAGATGAATTAACACACCGCCTTGTAAGCATGTTGTCAAACTTGGAACACCGATGGTATTAGGTAAAACAACAGGAAGCAAAGTATCTTCAGAGACCTGTAAGATATAGGACTGCAAGCAATATCAATATTCTTCCTTTGAGACACATTCAGTATCACTCCTTCAATAAAGGCCAACTACAGCACCGTCATTTCATATGATCGAACAAGGGAAAATTTTCTCCGGTCTTATTTGGTCACATTATGCAACAAAATGAAGTAGACGCTACTTCAAACGGCTTCTTCAAAGTCTCCAACTTACACAATTGCAGGTAGTCATTCTTTTAATTAAAAAAAAAATCGTCTGTAGGACACAGTAATAGAAATAAAATCTGTGATCTGGAGAAACAAGAAGCAGAGAAGCACCAAAACACATTTTAGGGATATAGATATACACTCATATCCTGAATAGAAGACTATACCTGAAGAAATAGAGATCTTAAAAGCATCAATGCAACTGACATGGTCACTAACTGACTACTGGGCTATTTGAATATAATTCCTATCTAAAACTACAGCATTAGCACTATTAGAGTACAGTACTAGCTAAGTCAATAATTGAAGAAGCAAAATCAAATGTAGAAGTTAATCAACGCAAATATTCTGTGGTACCTGGAGTTTGTGCAGGACTGCAGGTAAGGAGGTGGTGGCATATATGGGCAGGGAGGTGACCATGGGACATTGTTCCAAGGTAGCAAAGCTAGACAGCACGCAGCCACCTCAGGGATCATAGCTGGAAAAGGCTACAGAGGCACCTACAAGTTTAGGACAAACAATGATGTATGACAGGAACAGGTGAAGTAGGGATCAGCTCCCTTTTTGTATTCTAGGCACACTAAAACCACATTCTAGTGCCCAGAAGGCACTAGTTTATCACACTGGACAAGGGGATTTGCCTCATTCTCTAACTCAGGGCAGTGGAGCATGCACACAATAAAGCTGCTCACAGGCTGCTCTCACATGCTTGTACCACCTCCTCAGCTGGGGCCAATGCAATCTCTGCAATACTCTGGAAATAACTAACCACAGAATTGCAGAACAATTTGGGTTGGAAGGGACCTTAAAGATCACCCAGTTCCAACCCGCTTGCCAGGGGTAGGGACACCTCCCACTGGATTGGGTTGCTCAAAGCCTCATCAAACCTGAGCTTGAACACCTCCAGGGATGGGGCATCCTGGGCAACCTGTACCAGTGCATCACCACCATCCTCACAGAGGAAAACATTTCTTCTGATATCTAATGTAAATCTCCTCTCTTTCAGCTTAAAACCCTTACCCCTTGTCCTATCTGTGCACTCCCTGACGAAGAACCCCTCCCCATCTTTTCTGGAGCTCCTTTTTAAGTACTGGAAGCTGCTCAAAGGTCTCCCCAGAGCCTTCTCTTCCAGCCTGAACAACCTCAACTCTCTCAGCCTGTCTTCAGATGGAAGGTGCTCCAGCCCTCAGGTCATCCTCATGCCCTCCTCTGGACTCGTTGTAACAGATTCACGTCCTTCCTTTGCCGAGAACTCCAGAACTGAAAGCAGGACTCCAGGTGAGGTCACAGAAGAGCAAAGAGGGGCAGGAACCCCTCCCTCAACCTGCTGCTCTCTGGAAAGCAGGAAGAGTTATTCTTATCCAGTTTCATTTTCTGCTTGTGTTGTCACAGCCTCGCACAGAACAATGCTGGCACAACAGAGGGGAAAGAGTAGGTGGCTCATCATAAGTGCCAGTCTCTGACTCTGGAGCAACACCAAGGAAAGGGTGAGGCATTGCTCCCTGGGCTCGCAACCACGTGTTGACTATCTGGGTCTGTTCTTGTGGTTAAGGCAGTGGTCACAGGCACAGAGACCAAGTCTCTACACTTAGCATTCTCAAGAGGACCTGTGGTTAGATGGGGGAAGCTTCCCCATGGCATTTCAAGGCCTTCGTTTCTCTGGTTTCATTGGAAATGACTTGGTAAATCCACTAATATACCTTAACTGGTTTAATGAAACGTGCATGGGCAGGTGGCAGTGAACATGAAGGAAAAACATAGTATGAATTGCACTTCATAACAAAAGCTGTGAACTGCAGAGACAGACTGCCAGGTCACAATTCCAGGTACAGAGCAGTTAGTGCTGGCTGAGAGAACACACACACTAAAGCAAGGACACAGTTCAAGAAGTCCTCCTAAAAATGCTATTTGTTTTACTTTCTTTACAGCATTCCATGGCTCTTCTCATTTCCCTACTGAAGGAAAGCATTTAGTAAGGTAAAACTAATTTTTCTGTAAAGATATTTTTTATGTTCTGTGGAAGGAAATGAAAGAAAAGGAGAGGTAGAGACATGCAGAGACCACTGTCTGAAATTCTCTCATTAATCATAGAATGGTTTGGGTTGGAAGGGACCTTAAAAATCCTCCAGTTCCACCTCCGCCCAGCCATAGGCTTTAATCATATGGATAAAAGTTACAAAAGTTCTTTTTTTGGCAAAACTTCTGCCTCCCAATTACAAAAGATGTGTCTTCAACCAGTTTTATTCCACAGCTCCCTAGGATCTCACAAGAGAATAAGTCAGTCTCATTCTCCATTCTGCTTTTAAAATGCAAAGGCTTTTTTTTATCTCCACAGAAGAAGCACTAATGGAAAGCTCTCCTTGGTGAATTATTACCTGGCTAACCTGCCCCGGACAACTGCAAACACAGAAAAATTACAATAGACCAGCTGACACACAACAACCTGTAAAAAAAAAAACTTATTCACGTGGCTGAGAGGGCTAAGCTGGAAAAGACTTTTAAAACTATAATGAATCTTAATAATCACATAAGCTCCAGTGTGGACATACAAACTGGAAGTAAAATCTTTATTCTTTTGCCAAAACAGAACAAACAATCATATAGGAACTTTATTCCAGTGTGACTGCATCCCACAACAGAACTGCACACATTAGAATATGAAAGCTTTCCAGTCTTTTTGAATTAATCCAAAAAAATAAAGTGCTTTCCACTCACGAAAAAGGGCAATATCTTAATTTAGAGTACATACATAAACCACAAGCACATAATTTCATAATCTAATGTAAAACAATATAATAATAATTACTCAAAGTATACCAGGTGGTGTTTTAGTGGCCTCAGTGAGTACGTAATAATACCAATGTGTAAATTAAAGAGCTAAACATTGTTATTTCTTAGATGCAATATCACCCAATCATTCCAGAAAGAAAATTATATTCAAAACTGAGTAAACAATAGATTTAAAAAACTAAAAAGTGATGATGAACAAAAGGTTGTGAAACTTGCAAGGAAAAAAAAAATTGCAGTATTTGGTTTCTGGATTTTTCTATTTAGGATTAAAACAGCAAGCCTGATGGAATGACATCTCATGTTGTTATATGCTCAGGAGGGCATTTCCTTTTCCAAAGACCTGGCAAACTTGTGATGGTAGAGAGAGTAAATATCATTTTAAGGAAAATAATTTTAGAAAGAGACTGAAGATACCTAAGCCTACACCAAACCAACAAGCAAGGAATGCTTCATTAGAAAAGGCAGTATCTATAAATAATTCATTCTGCATTTCTTCTGTACAAATTGCTATCCCCATGAAATAAACACGTTTTTCTGATTACTTTCAACTGCTCCGCACATGCATATTACTTGCCTAGGCTAGCATTCCACTGCCCATTGTTAATGCAAATTGCTGCAAAATTTATCTTTCATAAGAAGCTACTGTTTCAATTAATTTTTAGCAATTGTGGTGCTCCCACGTTAACTTTAAGATGTCACATGCCATACAGATATACAAAAACTGCTTAATAGGAATTAACTGCCTTTAGACAACACAGGTGATTACTTCTGAACAGCATCACTTACAAAATTTCATCTCCCAAAGCCTCCCATTTCAGTTCCTGCCTCAGTGTTGTTCTTTTCAATAGTAAAGATGAAAAAGAACATCCAGCATAGCATTTTATCCAATTTCAAATACATAAAACAAGAATTATTATGTTTTCCTGGTGCTTCTGCTAAAGTGATAAAGGATAAAATAACTGTCACTTTTTAAAGACAAACCTCGCTTATATAAATTTTGTACTGATAACAATTTCAGTTGGTTGAGTGATTTTTGAAAAAATAAAGAAAAATACTATACTTGTACAGCTCCTGAAAAGCACATGAACGCACCAGTATATCTTAATCAATAAAACCTGTGACATTGCTACAAAATTGTATTTGCAATAGTGTGAAGGCAATATTTGCATAAACATTGGGTATTCTTGAAGGGAAGGGAGAGTGCAAAGAACATTCAGTTTAATATTTAACATTTTCAGAGATGAGAGGCAGCAATTAGCACCTCATCCAGCAAAGTTTTATTCTGTCCTCCAACTCAGGAACGCAACACGCACTATAATCACACATCGTCCTTGTTCCAATTCTGCAGAAACCAATGAACCGGCTGGAAAACTGGTGGTCTTTCTTACCTCAGCAGTGCATGGGTTATTTACAAGAACCACCACACAAAAAAAGCAGTAGATGCAGTTTTTCCTCCAATAAGAACTGCAAATTCATCCTGCACAAGCATTTGATGCAGACAACAGTGAGACAACAGCTCCCTCAGGTTCAAGAGATAAGGCCCAAGGTAGAATTTTGCTTTAAGTCTTGGGAATGCATCCAATAAACAAAACTGCCTATACCCACCTTGATCACAAATCCCTACAACGATCAATTCTTCCTACCTCCTGCAGAGACACCTCAGAGAGGTCTCAACTCTACCTCTTCTTTGTTATGTATGTGCACACTTTTAACCTTCTACGCTATGAAGTGGAACACAGATGGGAGCAACTGATAGGCAGAAGGAAGTATTGGGCAACAGCTGTGAATAACAACCACAAAATAAATTATTAGTTTAATATCTAAAAGTCAAACTAAAAATCTAAACTATATTTACAATTAATAATTTGGTTTTTCCTGCACGAAGTAGCTCTTTACTTTATGGTAAAACTACTCTGGGGAAGAGATTGATCCAAAAATTATATTAATCCAATAATCACCAGGAAGATAAAGAAATTCACCTTCCATTCCATGTGTGAGCGTTTGACCATTCCCTCCCTAACAAATACGCAGAAACTTTCTTCCCACTCCCACCCTTTGAGATATTGCTTCTTTGAGAAAAGATGGAAGAGCAAACCCAAGGTAGATCACCATGTCCAGTAATACACCTGAGGAAGGTGGCCAGCAAGGTGAGGGAGGGGATTCTGCCCCTCTATTACTCTCTTGTGAGACCTCATCCTCAGTACTGTGTCCACTTCTGGAATCCTCAACATAAGAAGGATATGGAGCTGTTGGAAAGGATCCAGAGGAGGCTACAAAGATGATCGGAGGCTACAAAGATGGTCAGAGGCTGGAGCACCTCCCACACAAGGACAGGCTGAGAGAGTTAGGGTTTTTCAGCTTGGAGAAGAGAAGGCTTCAAGGAGACTTTATAGCAACCTTCTAGTACCTGAAGGGGCTACAAGAAAGCCAGGGAGGGACTTATTACTAAGGCTTGTAGTGATGGGGCAAGGGGGAATGGGTATAAACTGGAGAGGGGAAGAGGTGTTCAAGGCCAGGTTGGATGGGGCCTTGGGCAACCTGATCCAGTGGGGGGTGGCTCATGGCAGGGGGTTGGAACTGTATGTTCTTTAGCGTCCCTTCCAACCCAAACCATTCTGTGATTCTATAAGGTGCACAGATACTGCTGAAACGAAGCCAAGGAACGGAAAAAGGGCTGAAAGATCTGCCTTTTCAGATTAACTGCACAGATGTTGTCATAGTCCAGACTAAAACCCAAAAAAAACCCAAAATAAAACCCAGGATCTTTTAAGGGGGTCTGAAGTACAGCTTAAATCAATCACGGGTGTTTAGCTACTGTCACAAAACAAAGTATGCTTCCTTTTTGGCTGCCATCTCACTCAAAATAAGTAAGAGCACATAGAATCATAGAATAACCCGGTTGGAAGAGACCCACTGGATCATCGAGTCCAACCATTCCTATCAAACACTAAACCATTCTCCTCTCATCTGTCCTCTATCTCAAAGTGTTTGATATTTTATGTCAAAGTTATAAGAATTTGCCACTTCCTATGATGTTTGATGCCATACTGTGACATGCCAAGTCAGCTGGTATTTATGACATGTCAAAACAAAATCTAAAAAAAAAATAAATAAAAGACAAACTGAAGCTCATGCACAAGGCTACAAAGATACTCAACTGTGAGATTACTCTACCATTAATATACAATCCCATACCTGTGATAATACACACAACAATTGTGTATCCCTGGCCAGGGGGAAAGCTTGAAACATCTGGATAACACATGCTTCCTTGCTTAAAGAACTGGAGAATGAAAACCTTTCCCCCATGACAGCTTTATCACATAGCTAATTAAATGTAAAACTAGGTATGAGACAGCTCCTAGTTTTGTGCTGCTTTTGTAGTTTTAGTTTGTACACCTCTAATGAATTCAGACAGGAAACTCCAGTTTTAACCCAACTCAGGTATGCATACGCTGGAGATTGTCCTAGTTTAGCTACATGGACATTCAAATCAAGTACATTCAACAAAAGCAAGTCTTCTTGCAGGAGCAGACAGCCATCTCCTCCTGGTTAGGAGGGGGCTAATATATTATTTTTAACATATACTCGAAGATCACTGCAAGTGAGAATGAAAATTGGTTTTGTACTTAAAATTTAATTTTCCTAAACTTTTCAAAGCCAACATTCTGAAAAACACATTACAAAATTCCATGTAATGCTGTCCATAAAATTTTACACAGTAATTGAGCACCACTGGACTTTGATCCAGCAAATCCTAGCCCGGCACATTGCGAAGTTCATTCATGCAGCTTCATTCACTTTGGAGCAGCTTGGGTGTAAACAATACAGAGCAACAAAAAAAAAAAAAAAAAGAGAAAAAGCAAGAAAAATATTTTGTCAGAAACAGAATCATTTTATGAAAGGTATTTAAAATAGAACTATGCAATGTAGAAGGAGCATCAGAAAGAATAAACTGTGGAGTTTTGCTAGTTTTGTTGTGGGAAGTGGGGGAATTAACCATCGCAAACAAGGATGGAGTCATCCAACAAGAAACCTGGTTACTGCCTCAGAAATCCTGTTTCTTACCTGTAACTCCTTATGGCATCTGCCTGTTATTGTCCAATTCATTTTTGCACATCTCATAAGGGGCGCCTTTGTGTATTTACACTTTCTACCTTTAAAGGACATGGCCACATATTCCTAGCAATGGTCACAGTATAAGTACCACAGCCCATAAAACTCTTCATCTGATTAAGAAAAGCTGAGAAGAGAGCTCACATTACAGTGAATCTGCAGCAAATTAGACGTTGCTGGGAAATTACCCATCAGACAGGCACCCTTCCATGAGGACAGGACATCACCTTTGTTCTTCTGCCTAGGATGTCTCCATCTCTTACATGTCAGAAGAAAGAGCACAGCATGAGAATCCAATAGGATCCAAGTGTAATTCTCAGCACAGGAAAATGTATGGGTGCCATGCATAAAAATTGCTGCAGTCAATTTAACAGCTGAGGGAGGATGTGAATAATGTCAGACCTGATTCAAGCAGGATACAGGGGTCACCTCCATGGAAGGCCCTGCATCCTGCACATCCCTAGCAGTGAGTGGAATCAGTGAGACACAAAGCCTCCTCCGCAAAACAAAGTACAGATGAAACAAGGAATATATGTCAGATGATGTAGAAACTTGGGAGCCAATATATACAATCTTCATCACACACACAGGGGTTAAAAAACCAACCAAACAAAAAAAAAACCCACCACAGCAAACCAAAACACCAACAAGTTAATAACTAAATATGCAAAGCTACAAGTGTCCAAACACCAGGACTGGATCCTTTTAGACCCTCTGCCCTCTGAGCAGCCACCTGCCAGAGTGGAAAATTTAATAGAATGAGATCAGCTTTGCTGTTTCAGTCTCAAAAGTGCAGATGGAGCATATGCCTGCTGATAGCAATGTTATCTGTGTTACTGCAACATCTAAAGACCCCAATCAGACACAAGGCATTGAACGCTCAGAGAACACTCTCAGAGAATATTCCTGCCAAAAATAGCTTACCAGGTGAACTAAGGGGAAAATGCAACCTGTGGATTTAATTAAACCAGCAGAGATAACTACAGAGAGGAAACATGCCAAACAATCATAGGTGAAAACACGGGTATGGTCAACTTTGACAGCATTCTGCAGAAAACTTATGAGCATGGGCTGAAGGGGTTGGTTTGGTTGAAATGCTTAAGTTACATGTTACAAAGCAGTTCTTTCAAACTTCACCTTAGATTAAAAAAAATTAAAGAAACTGTGGATTTTAGTTGGTCACATGCCTACTTTGAGAGAAGAACTCCTAATCAGCTGAGGTACTAAGAGCATTGCCTCACATCATACACACAGACTTTAGACCACAGAATTTCAGTGAAGGGTTTAACTCGTTATCTCTGCTAGTAGAGCGTCACATCCAGCCTATAGGCACATGAAATATCTTCTGTTCACAGTACAAATACACAGCACACAAAACAGAAGGAAAACTCTTTTTAGATTTCACACTTTCAGCCTTCACTGTATGGATCCATCACACATGGGCTTATTTCATTAAGCTCTACCACATTAAACCTACACAGGTAAAACTGTACTGTGATGACAACATAATCCACCTCCAGCATCATCTACAAAACCTCCATTTAAAAAGAAGAGTTTGTCAGTAGGCAAGGGTATAATTCCCTGCAAAATGCAGCATGAGTGAACTAAGTTACCTGTTCTATTTGCTTTAAAATATCATCGTCCAGTCCTCTGTGGAGGATATCAGCATTTTACGGAGTACCATTATCACTCATGTTGCATTTATCCTAAGATGACAGGTACACTGAAGTATCATTTTTCAATTATGCAAAAACTAGCATTTCTTTGAAGCAGTTTATTGAATAACATCTGTCATCATTTTAAAGGGTCAGTGGCTGATACAGTGGAAGTTCAGGAGTTCAGCACCTTTAAGGATAAGGGTGACTACATAAATAGTAATCACTCTGTTAATCTAGTAATCAGCAAGGCAGAACGTAGCTGCCATAGTAACAAGCATAAGACTAACTGTTTGCTTCCAGGAAAAAGCCTACACTTCACACAGTTATTCCACCACAGTTTTTAAAGATATAATGGAAAAAATAAAAACACATCCTGCATCTTGGAGCTCGCCTCTTTCTCTGCATTTCCTCAAATGGAAGAGGGAATGCCTCAGAAGAGAATTTCACTGGTTTTAATGAGAACGTCCCATCACAGAGTTTCTGGAGCCAAGACGAGTGACAGCCCCAGTCTTACCTAGAGAGACCGCACAACAAATACCCAGAGACAGCACATGCTTTAGGAAGGATCACCTTCCCAAGCACTTTTACAAGGGCTACACAGAGAGATTACTCTGTGCAGTAATCATAGTAAAATGTGGTCTCAATACTTAAAGGTTATATACTTCGAACATGCTCTTAACCACTATAAGTAACTCCTGTTAATTATTAATAGCCACCTCTGTTCCTTGCACTTTGCTGACATCTCTACTCACTCTCGTTTATATTAACTCTCACATATGCAGAACTCCAACTTGCAACAAGTCTCTACCTTGGTGAGAGAGAGGAATGGCTGAGAAGGGGGGAAATTTAAAAACCTAGGAGAGAAGGGAGAGCAAGCCCCAAGGCGGCACCACAGAGGCACTCGGGGTTGGAGAAGCAAGGACAGAGTTGTTCTGGCTTCCCATCCACTGTGTCACCACCATCTAAGTAAAATCTATACTTATCACAGCTGGGGTTTGGGGATTTATTTTTTTTTCATATTTCCATGCAGGCTGCTGACTGAATAAACAAGAGTCAGGACAAACCTGAGAGAAGGGAGGAGAAGAGTGTAGCTAACAGCTTTGTATTTTCAGAAAGGAATTAGCCTGGTATCACATCAAAACACACCTATTACTCTGAATTTCCTTGTTGTAGTAAAAGCTTAAGTACCACCTGATAGGTATTACATTAAAAACTTATACACCAATAAATGTCTTGATCTAGACATGCAAATTACTACTATGGGATGTCTGGTCCAGCCTGCCTTATGGCAAAGCTAATCTTCACAGATCTCTTTCACTTTCTATCCTTGCACCTGCCTGTATTAACAGGATTAAGAATTAAGCTGGCAGAGGGCTGTCTGTCAAGAAACACCAGTTTATCTATTGATTTAATCATCAGAATTACAACCAAACAGATCTCCAGGCCTGTGCAAAGGGAAGGTGTTTATTGTGTTATAATTCAAACTTCAAAAGGAAGGCCCTGTAGAAGTCATGCTGCTGGCAGGCTGCGTCACCAGACTATGCAGAGGAAGCATTGGGAGGGGGAAAGAGATACTGGAGCTTTCTTGTGAAAGAACTTTCTTATTTGACTGTTGGGCAAGAGGGAAGATCTTGCATGTGATCTTTCCACACAGTCAAAAAAAAGTTAAAAGGTCTGGATCACTTGCAGATCCAAACTAAGTCATGCAGGGAGTGGCTAAAAAGGAGCACACATGCTTATCTTTGCAAATCCATTCACAGAGCTCCTATCTCCTCATCTAAGTTATAACTTAACTTTCAGTTGCGTCAGTGCTGCCTCTTTACAGGAGTTTGTTACCTGAACCTGCTAGTTCAGGGCAGTTTCTTCACCCGAGGCAGACTTTGCCTTGTTTATTAACAAACTGCCACAACACATGCTCACAAAAAAAAGCCTCAAAAAACATACCAGTACCACAGACCCAGTAGTAGGGAATGAATAAAAGGGGAAAATAGGCAGCAAAACAAGAAGTTGGTTTAAAAGTTGAAAGCCAAAAAAGTGTGATAAGAATTGGATTCAAGGAGAAACATATTTATTATCTGGGGGCTGTTTTGAAGCTTTGTAACGCGTGCATTTTGCTGATATGCTGAAGGCAAGAGGCCATCCCAAAGTTTGGTATAATCAACCCTTTGTTAGAAGACGAGGCTGAAATAACAAAGCATATTCAAGGTATACACAGAAAGGAAACTGAATCTGAAACAAACCATTTCAAGCCAGGCACAGGAGAGCGACTCCCTGCAAGTGACAACTCCAAGGAAACAAATGCTGTTTGTTCTCAGCTGGCTGCACTTCCGCCTCCTCCCCTTTCATTCAATACTTTGTGCTAGTGATGCTCCCTCCATCTCCATCACATGCTGGTAGCAAATACTTTTATCTCAGTGAGGAAAGGACACTGGCTAAAGCAAACGATCACACAGTAAGTTTACGCTTCTATTTGCTGGCATGAAGGGGGAAAAAAAAAAGCCCTCTTGCAAATAAGTTGCTTAATTAGCAAGTGTAATTAAATATTATTTGAGTGGAGCATGTGGATCTTGGATAAATTCAGCAGAGGAGTGTGTGCTTAAGGAGCAACTGGGACAGCTGCTTACATCCGCAGCCTTTGCTTTAAAAGCAGAAAATGCTGCATGGTCAGAAAAGGAAAATAACTTGCCCCACTTTGTCCTTTGTACTGGAAGTCTGTTGCCCGAATGCTATTGCTCCTGAAGGAATCCAGCTCAAAGTCAGCTGAGACAAACCAGAGCCCCTCACCCCCCTCCTATTATTCGGCACACAGTTCCCTTCCCGCTAGCCGAGAGCTCGCAGTCCTGACAATGCAGGGAAAGAGGAAAAGAATGGCAGAGGGAAGCAGAGCACGGCTGTACATTGCGGAATCTCTCCGTATTCACTTGCCAAACAATGCCAGTATTCAAAAAGACACCAAAGATGCACTAGGACCATACTGACTCCATGCCTCTGCGCAGCGAGGGGCTCTCTCACAATGCGTTCAAGCAACAGATAGAGATTTACCTTCAAAATGCAGGCCATGTTCTCTCTCTATCCTTCCTACCACAGAGCAGCAGGATTCTACTTTGTGAGCAGCAGTTCCAGTGTCAGGCAAAAGGCTGGTAGAGCTGCAGAACTGCTAGAGCCTACATTCCTGTAGATCCAGAGACGGGGACCACGCATCCAGGATCCGTTAGTCATATTGGTCTTTTTATGCCCCGTTTGTTCCACCCATCGGCTCCGAGCACTGGCTGGGATCCAGCCCGGTACCTCCCCTCCATCACATGACCGCGTTTGATTCATGGCTCCAGCATGTATTTCTGTAAGCTCCGGGACGCTCTCACGCAATGCTATACGTGCAACTGGCAATCTGTACCTCCCAGATGTTTTGCAACGGTTGGAAATCAAGCTGCATGTTTCTAATTAATCCCCATGCAACTCCCTGAGTGTTCTCGGGAGAGAGTTGCTGACAGTTGGTCAGAAAACTCCAAACTCTCTATTATTTGGGCTCTAAAAATCCTTACGTTGCTTGTTAGCGTGAAGCATTGTTTTATGTTCAGCCCTTTTTATCGTACGGGAGGCTTCCCTTTGTCTGAAGGCTGCAACTGCCTCCCTGGGAGAGACAATCATTGTCAGCACCAGCAGAAATACCCCATCAGAGCTGCTTACGTTGTGCTGCACGTGCCTTTTTGTGTAAAGGGCTGACATACATCATAGGGAGTGGAAAACGTGGGCTGCTTTGAGGTTTGTTTTATTTAATACGTGTAAGTCTGGTGAAGGCTCTCAACTTTCTTTGGGCTTTCCTACACTGCGGTCAGATTAACTGCAGATTAATACACTCAGCCGTTGAAGAAATCTTTCACTTTACATCATCCCCTTAAATTCAAATTATTCACTTGCAGATTATGCTCTCTATATTATAAAGGTGTCACTTTGTTGCTTCCCCTGCAGCCTCTCTCTCTTCCACTTACATTTTTGCAGTATCTCTCATTACTACATCTTGGAACCCTTTGCATTTTCTGTACTTGGCACCTTCCCTGTCATTCTTTGTGTGTTACATTGCTTCGCTCCTGCTGCTTTAATACACACCAATGGTCTGTCTCTCCCTTAATAAATTCCTTCCAGTGGATTTCTTCATCCTCTTCCCAGCAACTCAGGGTACCTGTTTACATGCAGCTAACACATTCCAGTTGATGTTATGAAACTGCTTACCACAGAGCTCCTTAATACTTGGAATCCAGAAAGGGTTAGTACTGTGCCACACACTTAATATCTAGTGCTGTTCCCTGCCTGGCAAGCCTCTCCTATCCAGGTGCAATCCCTCAAGACAGTAAATACGTTGAAACTAAAGGACTTTGCTGTCCCTATTTCCATGCAGGGCAAATTATCCCCAAGAGCAGAAGAGAAAGGGACCGGGAAGGCTTTCTCCAGCTCATATTCCTCACCTGCCTTCGTGTGCACTTCCAAAAAAGATGCCAATTGGTGTCTGGCCTTTGCACCACCCCTCCAGAGCACTGGAGTTTTACACAGGTCCCACAAACTCCTCAACCCCTCTCACCATTGGAAATCCAGCTCTTTGCTCAACTACAGCTGAAAGCCACAGCTCTTGAGCTGAAAATTGTAATGCTGTTGGCAAGAGTAATAACAAACAAACACAAACAAAACATTGAGGTTTCTAACTATGAGTTACCCAACATAAGGAAATATCTAAACAACAAATCAGAGGGAGAAGCTTGTGAAGGAGGGACCCATGGTCTTTTTCTAATTAAGAGCTAACACCAGTCACTCTTACATCATTCTGGGTTGCAGTTTATGCCTCTCATAAGGAGTTCTCTAACAAAGCTCTGTTTTTAATGAATAATACATAAAAATGCAAATTTTTCCAATTAAAAAGACTGCCTTTTTTTTCTTTCCAGCAGTCAAGAATCTTTTCTTCTGGGACTGAAATTTTTCCTTCCATCTGTGTGGTGGGCATGGGGAAAGTTTGAGGCAAAGGAAAACCATTCCACCCCTTTCCCACCCCCTCTTTCCAACTCTGTAAAGAACAAAAGGAATAAAACTTGGAGAGAAACTGTCCTGAAAAGGTCAGCCATTTCAGATATGTCGAAAGCATTGAGGAATTTCCAGCGAATTATATTCCTTAAGGAAAGGTGAAGATGTGGTTAGGCGCCTTGTTTTAAACATTTCTCTGACATGCTTGGATTCTAAACATCATATCAGGCAAAATATGATGACAGTTAACTTCTAGACTTTGTAAATGTGTATTTATCTTAAAGATATTTCACTATTACTTCACTTCAGCTGTCCTTCCTTCCTTCCCTCCCTCCCTCTGACTCACCACAATCCAACCACCTTGTATGCCCTGCCTGCTGGGAAGCTTGGATGACATGGGGCACAACAAAAGGAATTACTTGAATTGTCCAACAAGCAGCTGCACTCCCCCTAAATCTTCTCAGTTTTGTGAAACGTGGCCAAATAGTTTTTCTGGAATGCTGAAAGGGCTCCAAGCACTCACAAGTCGCTCACAGTGTGCAGAGGGTCCCACAGCTCCTGTTGACCACTCCCAGCCAGAGATGCCTGCAGCACCAGCAGCTGTTGTTTCAGCTGCTGCTTGTAAGCAAGGCACATGAAACTCTGTTCTCTGCAAATACAGGCAAAGCTTGAATTTTTCTTCCAGAACCTAATTTAGAGAGAAGAAAACTTGATACCTTTCAGACAAATACACATTTTTTTTTTTAAGGAGGGATATGAGATTCCACTTTATTTGCTCCCAGGGACAGGAACTGAAGGTGTGACTCTAGCTGAGAAAGCTGAGCCCTAGGCTGAGCTAATCTCACCTCAGAGAAACAAGAAGAAATGCATCCACAGAAAGATAAAGGCAAAGAAACATTGTAAGCACATCTTTTGCATGAATCTCATGAAGTGTTTTACTTGAGCTGAAGATGCTCTTGAATTCAGCCTTAGGTCAAACATGGCTCACTCATTTCAGTCACGCCTGCACCTTTCAGTCCAAAATGAACACAGCTATTTCTGCCTGGTAGGGATGTCAAATGCAGTATGAAACTGCCTTTCAAGCCTGAATCATTGTGACAGACACTACTTCTAGTTCTGAGGACAAAGGCTTTGCATATTTGCCATCCAGTTCAAACCCTCCCATTACACCCCTATGAAGATGCAACCTTGGGGAAAAGGTGTTTTTTGGCCAGCAACCCTTTCCAATCTAAGCTTTAAAAATGTAATCCTGTCATAATAAATCAATTATTTGTGGAGAATGCTGGGTAAACCTTAATTTGCAGAGATTAATACAGTTACACAATACCAGCATTCAAGTAAGAATTTCTCTGTTCTGCCAATACAGCCAGTTTTGCGGAGCTAGGCTGTGCCACACTGCTCAACTGGTTTGTTGGGTGAACAGACACCACACAGCTGATGAAGTTGTACTTTCGCCAATGATAAAGGACTTCAAAGCCAAAACTTCACAGATAGGTAACAGACTTAAATATTTTAGCCAATTTGTTAATCCCATCGTCTGTATTCTACAAGTGCTTGCTTAAAGAAAGTCTTAAAACCAGCATCTCCTCACTAACTGTTGAAATCAGACACTGACTCATCTAGTGAAAACGTGCCAAGAAGGAAGAACCTATTTTTACGCTTGCTGCCACTACAGAAATTTATCAGACAGGGATGACACAACATGGCATTTCCACCTGAGTTGGTGGTAGAGTAACAGATCTGCTCTACTTTTATCCAGGCAACACATCTTCCCAGTCTTCTGTATCAATTTTTCCTTACTTCCCATAGCTCATCATTAGAGTAAGCAATATAAGCCACTCAGCAGCCCAAAGCCATGACAGAGGCAGAAGAAGAGATGATAGAAGGACAGCAGGCTATGATTCAAACATGAAATCTTATCAGGTTATCTAAATGTTACATATAATTTTAATGTAAATATTTTTATAAACCTGATTTTTCAGGTAAGAAAAAAGGCTAAATCAAGCCAGTGTACTTCATTTCAGATGTGAACTTCTGCTACGCTGCCTGCAGTCCAGAACCTGAGGAAAACACATTGGGCTTGGTACATCCTGAATTCTACCTTTTCTTTTCAGAAAATCCTTACAAATTGACACAAACGTGCTGTATAAACATTAGTGAGAGTCCAGTCCAAAGCATATAAGCCCTACCCAGCTTCCTTCTCAGCACAAGCTCTCTGTTCCTTACCCACCTGTAGAACAATCATGCCGCATTTAAAAAATAAAAACCAAACATAAGTTGTGGCAGAGTTCTACATGTTTTACTGGCAGGAGACAGGGATTGCTCGGCACCATTAGCACTGTTAGAAATTCAGCTCATCACCTCACTATTATTCAGTGTCATGGTAACAATTTAGCACAGCCACACAGCACTTGCAGACTTTGCACGTTCTTGGATTCCCCCCTACCAGCCCCTTTCTAATACACGCATACAAACAGACTCAAATCCCTGCCTCCCAACTTTCTTTCAAATGAGTATTCTTTAAAAAAAAAAAAAAGTGTGGGTGAGACCAAGGAGTTCTGGGGAAAAAAAAAATTCCCTTTTTCCTCTAACATAAGACAAATCCTTCAATAAGGTAGACTCTATGCTATCTAATACCTATAAGGAATATATTCTATCCTATACTTGCAGTACATGGCTTTCATACAAAACAAACAATGTTGCCTATAAATATGTTCTGTTTAAAAGAACATGAAAAAGTCTGCAATATTTTAAATGCCTGAATTTTCAAGACATTAAAACACAAGGGCCTGTCAAAGTTCCTGGAAGCAGAACAAAGCAAGCCCTACACATCAGAAATCTCTTCAGAACGCTGTCATTTTATTTTTGATCCAAACTCATCTGAGAGCTTCAAGTTGCTGCTTTTAAAGTTGCCTTTTAAACAGGAACCATTTTGCACTGAACTACAGATTCTGGTTTATATTAATAAAAAAAGAACTTGTTCCATTTTATATTAAAGAAAAAGTGTGCATCACATCTGTGACTTTTAAGGTTTTTTTAACAGAACAGAATTTAAATGGTATTTAAATCATAGCAAAACAAAATTTGCTCAGAGAACACTGTCCATCTTCCTAGGAAGCCTTCTTTCCCTTCTAATTAAAACAAACTAAGTAACTCTGAAGGGTGCGGTGCCTGCTTATGCCACCAGCTGTTTTGTCTGTGTAAAAATAGTAAGATAAACAAACATATAACTGGCTGCAGTCTGCAGGAGAAGAAAACCCATCAATAATATTCTGAAGGGCATTCAAAAACTAAATGTGTTTGAAAATGTACTGTCATTTAAAGGTAAGGTTGCTGACCCGAGGACATGGTTGGTTGATGGGCATTTCTTGCAAGTTCTTCAGCCAAGTACAGACTTGGGTTTTCCACTATTAACTTTTTACATCCTTTGTTCCCATTATCAATGCCTCTCACTCTCATGATTTTTATAGCATATAATTCTAACATCACAAAAACATTAACATTATTTCACACTCAGATACACCCATATCAATTTGCCCTCTAACAAGATTTTATCTTGGAGAATACAGCTGGTCACATAAAAGCAGCTTAGGAAAAGGAACCAGCAATGGTTTCAATCACAGTATTGAAGGCCCTAAGTTGGAATGGAAAATTTAAATCCAGCAATTCAATTTAGGAGAATACTTTCTCCTGAACTGCAGAAGCAGACGCCATCCCCTGCTGTGCTTCCTCCAAAGATCCAGTCAGTTACTGGTTTTATGGGCTAAAGCTCTGTTATTATCCAAACTGTCCATCTTCTGAAAAAAAAAAAGTGTCAGTATCCATCTCCAAATCTTTATCTAATGTTTATTTGCACTTGAAAGGAAAACCTTAGAAGAACTGTAGTAAAGACAGATTTATTTAATGCAGGGGTAGATTAATTCTGTTCAGGGGGGAGGCACAGGGTTGGTTGCATTGGTTTTTTTTTTTTTTTGAACATTCATGGTACCTATCTTGAGATGCTCAGCCTCAAGACTGTCAGATCTGAGCCACCTTGCTCAACAACATCCTGCTACACACCATCCCATCACAAAGCACAGAACCCCAAAGCCCGACCTTTGTCTTAGGAATTGTCCTAGATGGAAAATAAGTAAATAAATCAATCCATCTGTATCCTAGGAATGAGATGGGAACTTGAGAAACCTATTTTTGCCAGGGAGGGGTGAAGTTGTGAAGCATATAAATGCATCCCTGCTTCACAGGCTGGAAAACAGGGAAATAAGGAAAATAGAGCCCCTGGCACACACCGTACCTACCCAGCATCCCAACACATTATCCTTTTAGGCTCTATGCAGACCCCACTATGGTCAGCATCCTCTGAAGGTTCTTTGAGGTCTTCCTCTGCTCTGACTTGGCAGCAATGGGGCTCTGAGAAGAGACAGCAGCAGCCACTGCTCAACAAGATCTGCCACCAGGATCCACAGATTCTGTGCCCCACAGCTCATTATGAGACAAAGGGAACAGCAGAACAGCCACAACAGCATTCAGGACAGAGGACACACATGGCTGGGGTCCAGAAAAATCAGATCCTGAAGGCAGAATTGAACTACAGTCCAGAATGTTCTTTTTCTAATTAAAACCAGCACAACAGCCAGACAAAAAGCAGTCAAAGGACCTTTTTCTAATCTCACCCTAAGGTTTTAGAGTTCTTTGTAGTTACAGGCTTTCAAAAGAAAAACAGACAAATGTAATCAGAAATGGTCCCAGTCCTGCAACAATTTATCACCTGCACCAGCTCTGATGAAGCTGGCAGCATGCACAGGGTATGAAAGAGCACCTATTGTGACTTATGGTCTGGTTTCATTGAGCATTATGAATTAGCATTATTTCAGCATGCTATGAATGGTTCTGTAACATGATGACAGTAATTTTAGGAACAAAAAGGTGTTTCACAGGTTTTTTCTAGCTTGGATATATTTTACTCAGTTATAGCCCTGATGCTTAGACATGCAGAAAATAATATGATTTATATACTAGAAAAGTAAACATTTTCATGTTATCAGGGACCTCATATGGAGAGATTTACCAATATAGTCAGAAATTCACTAGAACCTATGTATTCCTGTTTTTAAACCTCATCCTGTACGTGATTCCCAAGTTATGAAACCAACTGAACTCACAATGAAATCCAACTCTACTTTTTCCATTAAAATTCTCCCAATGAAATCCCATTCTTGGGATATTCAAAGTCTTGCCTAGCCACAGCCTGAGAAACAAACAGAAAAGCTGCTTACAGATCTTGAATCATGAGCATTCCTCCTCTGAATCCAACTAAAACAACACCCCACACCCCTATTAAGCCCACACACTTCTTGAAGCCTTTGGAGACAGTAGCCAACTATCCCACTGTGCCCTGACATCAGACTGCTCCATTGGATCCAGAATCATAGAATAGTTTGGGTTGGGAGGGACCTTAAAGATCATCTAGTTCCAACCCCCCTGCCATGGGCAGGGACATCTCCCACTGGACCAGGCTGCCCAACGCCCCATCCAACCTGGCCCTGAACACCTCCAGGGATGGGGCAGCCACAGCTTCCCTGGGCAACCCATGCGGGTGCCTCACCACCCTCATTGTGAAGAAATTCTTCCTCATGTCTAATCTAAATCTGCCCCTCTCCAGTTTACACCCATTCCTCCTTGTCCTGTCACTACAGGTCTTTGTAAACAGCCCCTCCCCAGCTTTCCTGTAGCTCCTTCAGGTACTGGAAGGTCGCTATAAGGTCTCCTCAGAGCCTTCTCTTTTCCATACTGAAAAACCCCAACTCTCTCAGCCTGTCCTGGTATGGGAGGTGCTCCAACCCTCTGATCATACTTGTAGCCCTCCTCTGGACACATTCCAACTGTTCCATATCCTTCTTATGTCGAGGATTCCAGAACTGGACACAATATTCCAGATGAGGTCTCACAACAGAGGAACAGAGATGCAGAATCACCTCCCTAGAGGGAAGAAAGCCTAGCTTGTTATTAAAGTTACTTTCATCCATGAAAACTGCCAGTAGCAAAACTCTGCAGTACTTTCAAGAGTCCATCTCAAACTATAAACCTATTATGAAAAAAAAAGGCTTCTATATCATCTGAAACATGATAGCTGTCCTCCCAGACTAACAAAACGTATTCCATGCAATACTTCTAATTAACAGTGTTACGAGTTTGTAACTGCCAGCAAGCTTGACTTCTGACAGTTTTCTACACTGCTGTTTAAAACTGAACTAGAAGATAAAAGGATGCAGTTAGAGGGAGGTGCCTGATGAGTTCGAGAACTTCTAGATATTGCCTGTATTGGAATAATCAGCAACCCAAACAAAAAGTGAATTACAGTCTAATGATATTATCGAAAACATGCAATTGTAGTTGTAGCATTGAAGACAAGGAGTAAAGAAATATAGGAATTCAGTTTGTGTAACTTAAATTTAACCTGGGCATACAGATATAAGCGTTTTTAAATGGCAGTATTGCACAATTCTTTCCCCATGTAAATTTTGGGGTGGTTTTTTGTGACATTTCATTTTCCCCACCCAGCACCCACCCCTTCCCTTTTCTAGTTCAAAAGATGGAACTTGCAAAAGACAAGAGTGAATCAGCATTCCATGAACATCACCACTTTGCTTACTGGAAAAAAAATTAAGCATCTAGTGAATAAGCAATAGTCTTAAGGAAAAACTGCAGAAGCAGTCTGATTATTTAAGTCATTGAAAGTGGCTGTGAAGATGTAGGTTCTGTGCCTGCCTCTAAGAGAAACCCTCCACAGTGCTCTCTGAATTAATACCTAGGCACTGGTATTATTTCTTCCCATTTCCTGAGCTCTCAATTTGCAACCATAAGGGCTTATTCAAGCGATGTACTGGGTATTGCAGATGCAATTGAAGGTAACAGGAGTGATATTTTGAGCATATTAATTGATACATAATGCTAAGTACTTAGAAAAGAAAGAAATGTTAGGCACCCTGTACTGGGCAGCAACATAAATGGACACTTGAACTATTTTTCTCGTTTTCTTTACTATAAAAGAGTAATAACTTATAATGTGAATATGTCACATTACAGTGAATTGCATAAGAGCATCCCTGAGGAAATGAGGCAGGGTGCTTCTGCTCTTCCTGCTCTTCAGGAAATGTTTTCACTACCATAAAGTAACATGTGGCACAGGGCCACTTGAGCAAGGAGGAGCAAACAGGATATTAAATAGCTGCTCTCTGTCTGCATTTTGTCAACATGTGCACATAGACAAGTTGGGGGCGTTAGAACAAACCTCATGTTGTGAATCACACTATTGAAAACGATGCATAATATTTAGGAGATAATTTAAGCAAATTAAGACTGTAGAGGTAATCAGCCTGGCTTTTTAAAGTTTGAATGCTTAAGTGTGTTATTTAATATTATTTTAATTTTAGCATCCCAGATAGCAAAGGCACAGATTCCATCTCCTGCCCTTATGGTGGCACCAATGGAATTGCCAGTAAAGCCTTCCAGCTCCCATAACTTCGAGGACCATCTGACACCGCTCCTCAGAAACCAACAACTCACTCCAAAGTAGTCATTTCTAGACCTTGAGTACAAGACATGTCCTGTCCCTAGTACATGGTAGTATCAAAAAAGGCAAATCCTGCTCTGTGACAAACCCCAATCTCCTTAAACTGCTGAATCTCCCAGCTTTGTCTTTTAATAGGTTATAGGTTAAGTTGTCCCTATCAATGTTTCCTTTCTCAGTCAAAAGCTACAGAAAGCATTTATGTTGTTGTTGCGCCAACTTTGAGAAAAAGTGACACCAAGCCCCAAACCATTGCTTGAAGAGGCCAAACAACTTCAGATAAAAGAAATCTCAACATAAGTCCATATAACAGTCCATACAATGGTCCCTAGACAATTAAAAAAGTGGTATGTGTGTTAATTTTGATGATTTATGACTTATGGTGATCCTGAAGTTTTGTTAAGTCTTTTTAGAGTTTGCAAAAAGGCATTAAGTCCTCTGTTAACTGTTCCCCAGGCTGAAAATGCACACATCCGTTACAGTGGGGACACACAAAGATTGGGTATCAGGACTATTTTTAAAAACCTTTTTTTAGCAATTTAATCCTTCCATTCATCACTAAGGATTTCATTGTCTCAGTGGCCTTTGGTGTAAAATACCAGGTTTCGCAAAGATGGTGCAATTTGCAGTTTTCACTGGCAGCAGCTGTGGATCTCCAGGAGAAGTTTACCAGGTCTGCAATCACAGTCATTTACAAACCTTCATAATGACCATCCCACCCTCATTAAAATTTAAAGACCTCAGTACAAACATTCCCATCCATTTCAGTACAAGTTTACTAACATGGCTCATAAGTCCATCCTTCCCCTGCCCCTGCCCTGAGATCTATTACTAGAATTAGTGATAATCTCAAAATTACAGTATTCCTGTTAATTCAAGTACCAAAATTATAAGCAGTTGTGATTTATCATGCACACCATTATACAGTTTTACAACTTTTTTTATTATTATTTTCAAAGCCTTCTAGGATTTTCCTTATCAAGATGTGATGGAAATCTTCCCCTAGCTCGGTTGTCTCTCTAAAACGCTGCAGTACAAGATAAAGAAAATGCTTTATAGTTGGAGATAAGCTTACTGTGTCTGGCATCCCATTTTAATAAAATTTACAAGGGCATTTGGAGAAACTGCAGCGCCAGATTGTATTGACTGGAAAAATATATGTACTAGGAGGTAAGATTGACTTTATGACCATTCAGACATCTCTTATAGCAGTCATGGAAGCAAGGAATTGCCAGAACAAAGTAAATAATGATTTTAAGGACTGGTTCAATTTAAATCCTGGAGTCCACATGCAAGCAGGATGGCTGCTCACAGCAGAAAGTGTCAGAGTATGTGGATAGCCTAGGTTTTCTTTTGTACAAGACTAAATGCAACATCTATTTGCAAAAACAGGGTTCCTCCATTTTACTGTTTATCTTTTGTAGTTAAAGGCTCCTACAGCAGAGCTGCATAATTTCAGAGTTGGGAGTCAAGGGAGATTTAATTCTGTTGGACTAATCCTGTAATTTAATTCACTTAATGAAGTATTAGGAGGAATGGCCAAATGCATCAGACTTTGCCCAGGACCATATTAGTGTCCTTCTTGGTATAAATCATAGTCCTTCGAGGGTTCTCCTTCAAAGGAAGATAGAAACCTGACTGTTGGGTGAGGTCATGAACAACTGAGAGGCAACTGGTTTAGTAGCATCAGGAAGGACAGCTTTAAGTCACAGCTCTGTCATTCCTTTGTATTCTTGGACAATCTGCTTTGAAAATTAAGATTATTATCAGGAGAAGGTAGAAAAAACAAGATTACACATTGCTGCAGTCCTGTAAGAATCTTAGTCTAATATAATAGCAACCTTTAAAGAGCTTCCATTTTGGAAAAAAATCAAGAACATCAGGCTCTGCAGTCACGCTTCTCTTCTGTGAACTGTGCAGTTACTGCTGTTGCTATAGGCTAAGGACTGTAGCATTAATCAAGTTTTTTTTAGTCAGGACTAAAAGGTCTTGGGATAATGGAAGTGGAGCAGGGAGGGAGTGGAGCAGGGAGTACAGAAAAAAAAAAGAGGTCAGAAAGGAAATTACCCCTATTGAAACTTTGAGAGCATTTCCTTCCTTCCTTTCTTTCCCCGGTTATTATTTTTAAATCCCACAAAGCGAAGCATCAGCTGTTCCTCCAAGGGGACGGCACGTCTGTGTTGGAAAGGTGAAGGCATGAGGCCACTGACTGGTGGGGTTAAACACCCAGCCCTGATGTCAGCCTGAAGAGCTGACAGACTTGTACTTATTTCTGTTCTCACAAAAAGAATTGCAAACTGGTTTTCTCAAGTAAAATTCCCATCCCTTAACACAGCCTCCCGAGCATAAGCCCTCGGTAAGTGAGAGCAAATTTCTGAATTTTCAAAGCAGTATCTTAAACCCACTCGGGATTTCAGGGCATTTACATTTCTACAGTGCACCCAGCTTATTTCTGTCCAAGTTTCAGGAGGCAGCCATTATTCACATTGCTTGAAGCTTTTCTCAATGCACTCAAAACAAGTACTGTTAGACAAAGTAAGTTCAGCGGAGGGGCAGGACGATTGATCTTTGAATACATTTCAGACAGTAGCTCTGCTTTGAGGGAAGTTTTTGGAGTCTCATCATGCAATTCCTTCTCTCCTTGAGAAGTGCTGCAGAGAGGTGAGATTCCTCCCCCAACTCCTGCTCTCCTTTGCCCACACTCCCCTCTCTCCAAATGAGCTCAAAGAAGAAGCAAAAAGATGACTGACCACAACTAAGCCAGAACAGCATTGGAGTTTGCCTCCTTAGCATCAAATTAACACACTCAGGTAAATAATTGACAGAAAAGAGTAATTTCAGTACAGCAAGGGAATATGGCTTGTCAGAGGAAATCATCTCAGCTGGAAATTAAGAAACAACCTCGAAATGAAAACATGCCTTGCTGTTTCCACATTACAATTGACAAAAAAAGCAAAGAAACCTTCAAGGGGGAAAGCAAAACCAGATCAGGACTCTGCAAGTCTGAAAGGAAGAACCTGAGACAGAGGACTGAGAGACCAGGTTTTTAACAAGCTCATTGTGACACAGAAGGAAATAAAGCTTTAAATCTTTCCTGTATTCATTTATTTTCCATTTCCAAGAAGCATGTGCTCATGTGTTTAGCACACATTTACAGTTTGCTTCTAAAACCATGCAAGGATTTCCAATGATGTGTGGGAATCACTGGAAAATATTCTCAAACAAGCCATGAATCTATTTACAGAGGCAGTCTAAATTCATCTAGTTCAAGATTAGTCAGAAAGTTTCCTAATTGTGGCTGAAATGCAAGTGAACACTATCATTATTCATTCCACTGAGAAAGCAAACACCAAGAAGAGCTTAGGAAGTTGCTAAACATGCTATGGGACTGCTCACAGAAGTCAGGATCCACTCTCAAACAGGTTCTGAACACAGGACACTAAATTTACTGGCTGCATGGGATGAAATTACTAAAAAGTTGTTCAAGCACAGCTTATCCCAGCTCTTTCTGTTCTTGTTTCAGGCTGTGGTGCTGCTGCATTTGATTCCAAAAGCACAAATGACCCATGCATATAAAAACTCCACCCAGTGGTCACATCAGCCATCCTCTCACAATAAGTACATGGATTTTTAGTGAGGTAAATGCCAAATGAATCCATTAGCACTGATAGAAGAGAATTCTCGCATAAGGAAGCCTTACTGAACCCTTTTCAGGTCGAGGGGCAAAATCACCTCCCTGGGTCTGCTGGCCGCACTGTTTCTGATCCAAGCCAGGACATTATTGGCCACCTGAGCCACTACTGGCTTATGCTCATTGCTCTTGACCAACACCCTCGAGTCCTTATATGCCAGGCAGCTTTCCATCACTCTTCCCCAAGCCTGTAGCACTGCATGGAGTTGTTGTGTCCCAGGTGCCAGACTCAGCACTTGGCCTTGTTGAACCTCATCCCAGTGGTCTCAGCCCATTGATCCAGCCTGTTCAGATCCCTTTGTAGAGCTTCCCTACCCTCAAGCAGATGAACACTCCCACCCAGCTTAGGGTCTTCCACAAATTTACTAAGGGTACATTCATTCCCTTTGTCCAGGTCATTGATAAAGATCTGGACCAGAACTGGACCCAGCACTGAGCCCTGGGGACACCACTTGTGACCAGGGAACACTACCTAGGACCAGATCAGAAACTGCAAATTTGTTTTTCAACTGAGAACATGAAACATGAGCAATGCCACTGCTGGTAAAGTAAAAAGTAACAGCAGGGGAGTGAGTTTATGCATGTGAGGAGAAGGCAGGAATACAGCAAGGGCTGCAGGCAGAAGACAGCAACATTTTGGATTTGATTGAATGTCCCAGATCCTTACAATGACCACAAAAGGATTTAATCAAGAAATAAGCAAAGCTCATATCCCAGGCAAAGAGCATAAAGACAGCAGAGAAGTGTTTTACCCACTGTAACAAACCACAGGAACAAAAAATATGAAGGGAGATAAAAAAAAAAAAGAGACAGCAAATACCATATAGAATAGGAGAAGAAACTAAACTACGGGTATCCCTCACGGGAATTCTGGAGAGAACTCTGATAATGGAAAGTGTTGCAAGTACAGGGTCAGCTGAGCTGCAGGTGATAAGGGGAGTAAAAATATCATGTAAAGGAGTAGTGCAATAATTCAATAGATGACATTGTGTGTGAGAGAAGAGCACACAGCACAACAAAATACATCTAATGCTTAGATGAGGACCAAAACTTGACCTTGGCAGACAGATAGAAAATTGGATGTAAAATAGATATGAAGGCATCAGGGAATGTGATATAATAACTACAAAGATTTTCCCAGCATCACACAAGAGAAGGAAGCAAAGTCATCCAACCAAGATAAATGCTGGCACGATTGTTAAACCACTGGGACAGTGGAAATTACAAAGAAAAAAATGATATGTCATTCTCATTTCTAGTAGACTGTTCTCAGCCAACACTGCTGGGTAACATTGGTGTCTCCTTGTCTACTTCCAAAATTAAGAAGAACACATTTCACTACTGAGCTTAAGTGGGATCACAGCAACACGGCCAAGACAGGTCAGCCTCACAAGACTCAGCAGCTCAAACTAAAATCTTGGTGTATGGATTTAAGAGAAGAAAGAAACCATAACACTATGACAGTTAAAATCCCATCTGTCATCTGGAAAGAGCTGGGAAAATAACTGTACAATAGCAATGAAGTGGCATTATAAGAGGGTTTTGATCTGCTCTGGAACACCAGGGGCAAAGTCTCCTGACCAGAGGCCAATCAGGCTGCCCTGGCTGCATGGTGTAATGCAGAGCAGACAGCAATAAAGCTCTGAAAGCTCAACGTCTGCATTTGCACACCACCACAACCAACAAACACCAGCAGCACATCGAATGCTGACCAAGAGCCACTCTGCTATTGCTTGTTGGAATGAGATAATGGAATGGATTTGTCTATCAGAAATTCCCATTTCTGATAGTTGCAGCTCACTAGAGTATTCAAGCTATTAGGAGATAAACCACAGAGAAATGGATGTGTTTAAAATAAATAAATGAGCTTTCAATGACCAGAGTCGCTCTTCGAACCAGATCCTTCAGTTCCTGAAGGATGACTGCCTTTTCTGTCGGGCTGGGGGGATGCAAGACAGGGCAAAACTATTGCCTGTGACCAGCCAAACAGGATGCAAGACCACAGAATCACCAGGTTGGAAAAGACCCACTGCATCATCAAGTCCAACCATTCCCATCAATCACTAAACCATGTCCCTCAGCACCTCATCCACCCATCCCTTAAACCCCTCCAGGGAAGGTGACTCAACCTCCTCCCTGGGCAGCCTGTTCCAGTGCCCAATGACCCTTGCCGTGAAATATTTTTTCCTAATGTTCAGCCTAAACCTTGCCTGGCAGAGGGGACAATGAGCAGGAAGGAGGTACCACCCCTCTGTAATGCTCTAGTCTGCCTCCTCATGCTAAGGAGACATTCACATTATCTCCATGGTTTTCATTCCATTGCTCACAATTCCCTTCAGCTGATCTACTGCACCATTTGGACTTTACACCGACCATCCCCCACAGTCCTAGCAGGGCAGCAGATCACAACGTACAATGAGGTAATCCCTCAGAGAAGAGGGAATTACTCCACTGATCCATTGTTCATTGGAACTAATTCTCTTTTGGTCGTGTTCAACAGTGCCGGTCAAAAAGGTGCTCTGGCCTCACTCTACACCAGCCCCTAGAACACCAAAGTAGCTCATTTTCACTGCTGTTCCTTCCTGGTTGCCAGTTACGTGACCTGCCTTGCATACAGCCTGACCAGGTCTGTGCATGGACCAACAGGCACCCAGTGCCCCTCGAGCTCCCCCATCGCTCTGCAGCAGCACTTCCAGCTAAAACTCAGGCACTGAAAGATGATTGTCTCTGCAGTCTATACAGGCTGTTGCCAACTTCATTTGACTTTTACCTTAATACCGTCTTTTTAACTTCAGCTCATCCTTCAACAAATCAATTGCAAAGCATCCGATATGGGTGCATACCTGTAATATTCTCCAGTCTCAGTTTCAAATCAAACCAAGGACAACTCCTGGTTGTCACTATCCATCGGTGCCCTTTTCCCTATACAGCCCAGGAGAGAAGATGATTTATTGTGAAAGCCTTTCTCAGTCTTGCCATTACACTAGACCTTCTGTTACATACATTTAGCTCCCAAAGGTCTTCACTGTACTGATCCAAACACATTGGGTTTTTTGACATGTACCAGAACATAAATATTTGTACAGAGAGTCTACAAACTGTCATGTGACCGCATACAGGGCTAAGTAATCACCTAAATACATCAATCCAAATGCAAACAGCTGAAATTCATGTGCAGCAATTTCTTGGCATAATGTTCTCTACTGGTCATCACACAACATGATGCTGGAAAGTAAATAACAATGGCTTGCATTGGAATAGTTTAGATCAGCTGTGTTGATTTGTAACTTTAAATTGAAACCTTGCAGCGAAACTAAGGAGTCCAAACCCCTGATTTGTAGGAACATATTCATAATATCATAAAGATCAGAAGTTATCTTGCAAAGTCCATAGCATACAGTTCTCCTTATTTTGATACCTGGCTTTGCTAGCCAATATCATGCTTTCTACCTCTGCCAGTCATCACTAGATGTTTTCATACAGGAACACTCTTGTGCACAAGACTTCCAAATCCAGGGTACTCTCACACAATGCATCTGTTTCACTACTGGATCAGCAAAGATAGAGTTTATATTATGCCTAGATCTGCATTGAATCAAAAATTCAGATTTTCACTCCACTTCATATTTTAACGAGTCCCCCAGAATAGAAAACAGATTTGTTATTGACAGCTTCTGCACCGTAACATCACTGTTTTAGCAAGGTATGGGCAGTCTGTGCTTCACAGTTCTGGTAATTGTATTCTATCAAAACACAGTTGTGAAATCTCTTGGGAAAGGTAAAAGAAAAGGAGACAGAAATCCTGAACAACCACTCACTGGCTTTTCATTCACTCCTTAGAAGCGTTGGTCCCTTTGAGAATGTATTTTTCCCTTTCTTTTAAAACACCCTTCCAGCATGCTACTCGGAATGCGTTACAAGGATTATTGCGTGTCAGGTGAAGTGCAGTAAAACACCGTTATGTGAAACAAAGCTTCTTGCTGAAACAAATAGAAAATAGATTTGCTTCCTTCTTGATGTGTAAATAGTAAATCACAGAATCAAGCTGATACAGGCTGTCACTTAGGTTTGAAGACACGCCAGCACATCAGAGGAGCACTGCCTTCCCGAGACTATGCACAATAGCAGATAATGCACATTAAGACTTGGGCCATGCAAATAATTGATTTTGCAGTTTGCTTTGGGGAACACAAGAACTCATTTCAGAGTAGCCTGAAATATTCTCAGTTCTTGGAGGGAGAAAACCAACCAAATGAAAAACTCCAGTCAAGTCAGAAGAAGGCATTTCATACCTAAAGTTTTTAACCTTCTGAAATGGCTCTGCATAAGAAGCTCACAGAGAAAACCTTTTTAGTGTTCATTGCACATTCTGCAAGAGAGTCATCAATACTGTACTTGAAGCAGCCTTTAAACTGGTCATTCTTTGAGGAGGAAGAGCTAGAAACACCACATCAGTCCTCACACACACATGGACTATTAAGTTTCCATTAGCATTATTTATTAATGAAAGCAAATTTGCAGGATAGTTTTCACACCTACTGCATAGAATACAACACCAAATCTATACACTTGTACTCCCCCCGAAGAAAACTGGGATTAGATTGTGATGTTTTCCTAGAGCCTCGTTACCATGTATCTATCAGAATGCCTTAACCCATTCATATCTGTGCTGCAGAGTTCTAAGGAACAGTGGTTCCTTCAGGGGAAAAAAAAAAAAATCAAACTTTTTCATCCAAGGCCTGCCCATCAACATTTCCTCATCCTCTAAGCTGTAGTGCAAACAGTAAAGGTTTGGTTTGATTGCTCCATTTATCTTTCGTATGTGGATCAAAATAAAAACAAGAAACTACAAAGCATAAATAATTCCAGGCTTCAGCAGCAACACAAACCATACTCCTGGGCTTCAACTGCTGCTCCCATTACAACCCCTTAAATGTTCCATATAGGTCTACTAATCAAGATTGACTTCTAAACTTTTTCAAATACCCATAAAAAAAAGGTGTTTTATTCTATACAAAGTCAGTAAGAAGCTTTCTCCACTCTACACGCACTGGAAGAGGGTTCCATGGGTTTCCTTTCATTTTATCTCTCAATAACAACCCCTGTTACTTAATAGGCTGCCTCTGAAAATTCAATCAGCAGCACTTCCATCCCAGCCCATATTTAAATTTTAGTACTTAAATATCATTCTACATCTTCAAAGCAAGCACCATACAAATATTTAATCTAATCCTCAGAATGCTTCAAGGCCCACATTAGTTCAATAATCTAAAACAAAGAGGAATTCTGTTGAGTATGAAGAAAGAAATAATTCTAAAAAAAAAAAAAAGGAAACAAATCCAGCATGCATTTACTGTCCTGAGCACACAGACATCGTGAAGCACCAGGACTATTTCAGAAACAGCAAAGCCCATACCAGTGAGGACATTCTGAAATGTGTTAGCATTAGAGAGCCAGCACTGCACACAGAGCATTTGAGAACAGAAATACTACTCACAACATCTCATCAACACAACTTCATTTGTGAACTAACCTTTACGAACACATCCAGCTCCTTCCACACTCTCCAGGCATCAGATACACTCTCAGCTTGCTCTCCATGATGCAAACCCCTAGGGAAAAGCTGTCCTTTATAAAAGCAGCTCTCTCACCTGAAACAAAGCTATAGAAGCTATGGAGGTCCACCTGCTTGTTAAGCATTCATTAGTAAAGGAACCACCCCACCCTTTCCTAGGCAATCAGAGGCAGCTGTTTTGCCAAAGCTAGTGTGTTTGTTATGTCCTACCTGTTTGCTTCTTTATTAACTAGGAGGGGTTTACAAATTCTACAACAGCTGAACACATTTAAGATTCTTAAGCACCAGGTTTTCAAAGGCATTTAGGCTTGTGTGGGAAAATAAGAAGGGGGAGGAATGAGAGCCCCACGTTTCTCCAAAGACCCCTCCATCAAGTTAGGTGGATTTTACTGTAATATCAAAGCAAGGTACAGTTGCTGCTCCCAGGAATGGAATGTGGTTGCTATGGAAGAGGCTAGTTCTGGCTGACTGGTACGTTCTGCCTCACCGGAATGGAGCGCAGTGATACAATGGCACTGCCAGGCTCCGTTACCATTACAGGCATGGAACTGTGAAGATAGCCACGTAGCTCCTACCAAGATAGATGGATCACAGCTGCTGACTCAAAAAACATGATACAGGAGTGTCCTCTACCCAAACTTTGCTTGTTATGAAGTCATTATAAGACAAAAACACATCTCCATCCTGCAGTCTACCCACCTTCAAATGATGTCATCCCTCAGTTGAGCATGTGCCCTAAATTTTTATTGACTGTACCTTTAAATGCAAAGTGAGAGATTTTTGCACCAATCAGAACTACAGGAATGTATGGCTGAAGTCACTCAAGCTCCACCTAAAGATGCAAAAACATTATAAAATGAAACACGAAGGGGAAATTCTGGGAGAAGATGTTATTGAAATGTTCTGAAATCAGCCAACCAGTCAGACCTTGTCTTCTTGCCATCCCACAGGGATGCCTATTGGTTATGCACACTTATTTATAACATCACACCAGCTGTTAGTGTTTATTTATGCTTGCAATCTTGACTGTATATCACTGTAGACCTGGTTTTGCAGCCAGTATCTTATCACCAACTACCATTGAACCCTTACCCTGTCACAAATTTATGTAATAAATGTTGTGCGTATACGAGTTTCCAGAAACTTAACTAATTGTTCTAAGGGATAGAAGGGATTTGTCCCAGTGACCCTGCTGGCGGGGGCCTGGTAGACTAGGAAAACTGTCCCCTGTGTTCCCTTGCTCTGATAAACATGACAGGCTTGTAACTCATTAACTACAACCAGAGTTTAACTAAATCTGTGGCTCTAGGTCTTAGTTCTGTGCAATCAGTCATCTCCCAATTCCAGTTAGAGTTAATCTGAGGATTTGGCACAAACAGCTTATTTGTGTTGCTTCCTCCAATCAGGATCTCTTTTCCGTCCCTAGCTCACTCTTTATGTATTGGCTGTTTCATCCCATCAAATCCATCCCTATTTATTGCTCACTGCTGAGGTTCCATTCAGTATCTCATTTCACCTTTAATTAAATATTAAAGTTGATGTTAGAAAACCAAGGTGGACAATTGGAATCTGATTTAGGCAATCAAACTGTGCTGATGATGGCATCAGCTCACCACTTTCCCGTAGATACCAGGAGAAACTCTTCTTTTGAATCCAAGTTCAAGAAATTGCCCAAGTTTAGCAAAGACAACTTTGCTCTCTGTAGCAAGGCCACCTCACTCTGGAAAAACAACAGGATATTAGAGGAGCTTCAACCACTTGGGAGGAAAAAGTCCTCTATAAATGAGTCATTTAGGACAGACAAAACAAGCCTGCCCAGCTCCTGCCACGGAGAGGAAGGGCTGGCACGTCTGGGGCTGGATTTGCAGTGCTGAATGCTGCTCTTAACCACAGAGACACCCACAGAAAATCACTGTGGTGTCATTCGTAGACCAAACTAGCCCTAACTCACCTTATTTTGGTCCATTCAGTAGCCAAAATGTAAGTGGAAAAATTAATATAAAGAATTTTTTTGCCATCCCTGCCAGCTGTACCTGCTACATAAGAGAATCTCTCCCACATTCTTTCATACAAACTGTCTTCCAGATCTGCAAGACTGAAAACTTGAATGCAAAAGGGAAATATGTGACGGGCAGAGACACAGAGATAATTTTCCAGGGGAAGCTTGATTAATTGTTTTTATAGCACATTAATGACATTAATTGCTTTTGAAGTGTCAGGGAATTTTATCATTACCAGTACATACATGGAGAACAAGAAATAGTCAGACCAAACCACTTGATTTTAGACTGTGACTTGAGTGTTGTAGCTTTTTCTTTCAATAATCACAGACCACGTGATACTACAATAAAAAGCCTTTCTAGTGCAAATTAAAGATGTTTTGTAGGATTAAGATGTGGCAGAAACAGAGGATTTTTGTTTCTATCATGTTTCTATGGAATAGGAACCTCAACTCACTCTTTACGTATCCAGTTGTGCCCATGCTGAAATTATCTTGATTCACTTAGAAGGCACTGTTGTGAGCTGAAATGGATAAATACAAAGGATGAGATTGCAATTAAAGGTTGCCTTTTTCCCCAGCTTCTACACACTCGGTTTGTCCTTACTGACACAGCTAGAGGACTGCAGTGCCATCTGTCTCTCTGAGCAATGTTTGCAACATCATTTAACCTGCCTTCATCATAGGACAAAGTTGTTGTGGGGATGAATTATGTTAGTGTATGCTAAGCAGGCAATCACTACAGCTATTGTGCATCCCACCATCTCTTTTATATAGCCACAGACAGTTGCCCAACTGCCATTTCGCTGTGGCCTTCCAGCTTCAGTAACACTTTATTGAAAGAATCTAAAATCCCATTAGTTTACATCCTCTGTGTTATGTGATTGAAATATTGCATCTATGCAGCGTGCCAAAACAACTAACTGCTGCAGAAAAAATGGTGCTGAATTGCAAGGGAATATAGCTGAGCCAGGCAAACACGCTTATTTGGCACATCTCATGAGCAGCTTTTATTCACAAGAACCTTAGGAAGGCTGGTAATGCTCTGCTATATTCTTACCTTTTGTGTTCTTAATTGTCAACTTACCTGAAAGCACAGATAAAGGAGAAATTTAGCCGTGCAAATTCTACCACGTACAGGTGGCTCCAAAGGAAATAATCTACTGGACAACTGTTTTGGTGCTGTATTAAAAAGCCCTATGTGGAGACTAGCAAATTGGTCTCTCCTAGGTCGATTTCAGGGGTAGCTCTCATGTGTCTCAGAAGGATGTTGTGGTAAGCTGTACCCAATAATATTCCTCCTTGTGCTGAATTCACAGCACTCAGAAAAAATACTTGTAAAATTTAGTGCCCTTCTGCTAATATCAGCATCATCTTCCCTGCCCGTGACAGGAGGGTTGGAACCAGATGATGTTTAAGGTCCCTTCCAACCCAAACCATTCTAGGATTCTATGATCTGTAGATGTTTCGGAGGATCCCTCTTTATCCCTTAGCACTTGTCACTGCATTGAGTGTCCAGCTTTCTGAGATAATCTGACCTCTAGGAACAAGCACGGATAGCTTCAGCCAGCACTCTCAGCTACCTCCAGTTACCAACCTGATTAGAGGCAGAAGTTCAGTGTCTGACACAGCCAAGAAGAGATTTCTCAAAGCAAGCTCACAGCTTTGTTATGAATCTTGCACATCTGGATCAGGAAGCTTAGACGTAGTTTTCTGCATATTTGACCTCACTATGAGACCACAGGACCGCAGAGGTGGTCTTGACATGCTAGTTAGGGCTGTCCACTGCAGAATGACCTTGATCTTTGTTCACACAAGCAACTACACATTTAAGCCAAGATTGTTTAGAAAATGTCCTGCTCAGTCTTGGATTATGGGCCATACGTGGTGGTGATCCGGATAACTGGACACATGCTAGGAAAATTATGTCAGGGAAAACTGAGAACAAAAAAAATCAACCCCAGTTAGTCCTCTGAGTTCAAATTCAACAAGCTTGTACAAATAGTAGTGACAAACAACTCATCACATCATGGAACACATGTTGAGGCTCTGGAGCGAGTCCAGAGAAGAGCAACAAAGCTGGTGAGGGGGCTGGAGAACAGGCCTTATGAGGAACGGCTGAGAGAGCTGGGGGTGTTTAGCCTGGAGAAGAGGAGGCTGAGGGGAGACCTCATTGCTCTCTACAACTACCTGAAAGGAGGTTGTGGAGAGGAGGGAGCTGGGCTCTTCTCCCAAGTGACGGGGGACAGGACGAGAGGGAATGGCCTCAAGCTCCACCAGGGGAGGTCTAGGCTGGATATTAGGAAAAAATTTTTCACTGAAAGGGTCATTGGGCACTGGAACAGGCTGCCCAGGGAGGGGGTTGAGTCACCTTCCCTGGAGGGGTTTAAGGCATGAGTGGACGAGGTGCTGAGGGGCATGGTTTAGTGTTTGATAGGAATGGTTGGACTCGATGATCCGGTGGGTCTCTTCCAACCTGGTTATTCTATGATTCTATGAGTCTATGATTCTATGAAACAGAGTTTAAAACAAAATATTTTGCTTCTTCTGTAGAGCAGTTTGCCCTTCAGGTCACTAACTTAGAGAGCGACAGGAAGGGAAGGGTAAAACAAATAGGAACTCAGACACTCCTTTCCCTTTGCCTCTCACAAGACAAAGCTTTTCCCATACCACCATAAATTCCAGTAGGAATTGAATTGTGATTCAGTGACCTAAGAAAGTTCAAAGCTGCTAAAGCAGCAAACCAGCACAAGAGAGCCAGAGCCAGTGCTAACACGGAACACACGCTACCAGCTACACACTTGGAGGCTGATTTTCAGTACTGCTGCGCATGTAAAATGCCAACTGAAGCCAGGTGGAATGGTAGGAGATCAGCACATCAGAAGATCAGGTTCTTAGATTTAAAGACTATCCTGAGGCACAGAAAGCCTGCCAGTGGGATGAAAGAATGGAAGACAATGAAGAAGAAGACAAGAAGAATGGAATGACTGTCGGTAAGGGTCAAGCATTGTGCGAAAACACGTTGAAGCCAACAAAATAATATCTTCTGTGTCCCCCTCCTAAGAAAGGCATAAAACTCAGCACTCCAAGAATCCAGGGGTGAGAAATACCATAGAGAGTAAACAAATGATAAGTGGAGCAGTAGCATCTCAGAGCTGGGTTTTAGGGTGACCGATGAACAAATGCTTGATAGGAGCACCTAGGCTGCTATGTTCTCCAGCTGGTAGAATCCATCTCTGCAAATGGATGGTGCGGGAATCCTTCTACTGCTGCAGAAGATAAAACACAAGAAGCAGATACCCACACACAGAGCTCTGTGACTTGACTGCCCAGCTGTTCAGCAATTTCCAAATCTGCATAAATACGATAAATTATATTTTATTATGAAATACATTCTCTCTAATCCCTATAAATCTGACAGTTTATTGCAGAGTCTTGATTCACAAGTATTTCTGTTCCCTTACTTAGTAATTGCCTCACTCACTGAAAGCTATCAAGACGATTCTAGTGATATTCATTATGCAGGGTATACTGTATTAAAATACTAAATTCTTCCTAAATATTAAAAGCATGTTACCCTCTAATCTGTCCTCTTACGAACCAAAATAAGAGAATAAGTGAATAAAGTTTGGTATTTGGGGTAAACATGAAGGAGGAATTGAACATGTGAAACATCAGCAAAAAGTTACAAGAGTGTTCAATTTGTGGATCGGAGTGTTCTCCGTTGTCTCAGGCTGCAGGCTTGAGACTGGATCAACAAGCGTGTGAAAAATGAAGCAGTGTATTTCAGACTGTTTTGTCAAACTGGAGAGATGTGATGCTTAGCCTCTTTTTTAACTCTCCCTTTACCCTTCCTCATCCTCAAGACCATGTAACAGCAGGCATTGCCCTCAGTTGTATCTCGCTGCCATTTCTCTACTGCAATCATTTTCCCTGCTTCTGAAGAGCAGAGATAATCTGGGTGAACTGGACCACAACCTACACGCAGCAGGAACAATGTGCCATATCCTCTTGGATGCAAAACATGAAACTGGGAGAGAGAACTACTTTGTCGCCCTCCCAATATTATTAAGATAAGAGTGTCTCGTCTTTCCTGTCATTTAATAAGAAAAGTTGGATTGTGCGTATTTGGAAAGAGGGATGCCCCCAGATCCTGTGAGAGTCACTGGGCATCCACACGAATCTCGTCTCTCTTTTTTTGCAGCATAACCTACACTGTAAACCTTTCAAGCATTGAATTCCCAACACCTCCCTGATTGCAGCTGCCTTCTGAATGCAGGCAGAGTTTTGTAGAAGGAGCAGAAGCAAAAGTTAATACAGCCTCACACCTCTTTAGATAAGTAAAGGCTTTCATCTGGCTAGAGAAACACATAGAGGCAATGTATTTAACCTGGGAGAACAACTCCAAGATAAGCTTCTCCTTAGAGACTGGACACAGAGAAAAACAAGGAGATTCCAAAAGGAAAATAGGATATTCAGGCTTAGGGGAAAGCAAGTGGAAAGGACAAGTCATTTTCAAGTTCTTCAGGAAAGATAATCTTTAATGGCTCCCTAGTCACCGAATCCCAAGTACCGTGAAGCATGTTACTAGTGTGCTAAAGCCCCAATTAAATAGCTTATCTCATCACACCAACATCTAGCCAAGCCTCATACGCTGCAGTAAAACATTTTGAAAGAACAACATTTTTGGTTCCTTGTAGAGAGGGGGTGGATGTAAATGTTTATAATTACTTTGCTGTGTTAAGCATCAATGCTAGTTATCAGTTGTTAGCAGAGCTGAGCAGGTTGCGAATACGTTATTTTAAGCTACCTCTGCTGCAGCATGTAGATGCCTCAAGTTTTGCCTATATTTATGTAATTAGGCTGCATTTAAATTTGCACTGCTGGGGTGATTTCCACAGTAGTGTGTTGTGAGCTTCTCCCCAGGACAGGCTTTCAATAACACAGATTCGAACAAAGCTTTAGTGTAAACACCGCTGAACATTGACAATGAAAGCACAGGACTTGAGTACTGAAAAATAAAGCCAGGGTCGATATCTATGTCTTTTGCTCTCTTTATTGCAGCTGCCTGAGCAAGTTTTCCATAACAGAGAGTGATCTTATTATGAATTTAATCAATGTTGTGTTTAGCAGGCCCCAAGTTCCACATATCTTTCTGTATTTTCACTGGCTGTTACTGTTTTCAAACACTTGTTAGTGAAAACTGCAAGAGAGACCTGTATTCCAATAGTCTAATTCTTATATATAAATAGCTTCTGACATGCTTTGACCTAAATTTGGATGAAACATATTGTAGATCCTACATGTCCTCAATGTTCCTTGCAAGAACTTGAAGGAAAAGGAATAATTAGAAAACAAAAGTAAATAAAGGTAGTTAGAAAAAACAGCTTTTTCTAAGATAAAAGAGAACTGCATAATGGTGCCACTAAAGTTTGTATGTGATTTTTATTTATTGTAGATCATAAAACTGCCTGCATAAACTCATGCAAAAGTCCCATTGACACCTACAGAGGATATTCACATGCCATTGAGTCATAACATTCTCACTTTGCAGAGGAGCTAATCAGTAAATTGATAAGCTACACTGAGACTACATTTGCTTAGTTTAAAATATAAGAAGGAAAAATCTAAATACTGGTTATGTCTGACCAGACTGAAGACATGCAACTTACTCCCTACATCCAGGCTCCCAGTTGCAGCCCTTATGAGTCTGATCCACCTTGCCCAGTAGCTACAGCCCCAGCCGAACCTCAAGAGAAGGCCAGCAACAGTTAAGAAAATACATGTCTTTCTGAACACTAATCACATTAAACAACTTAAAGAAAGCGTTTTAACTAATCCACTGGAAAATAAAATGTGATAAAAAAAATTGTGTTCTTCTTCAGCTGGTGTACAGGGAAAATATCTAATAAACTAAAGCTAAGTAAATTTAAGATTGGTTAGGTAAAAAATTCTTCCAAATGTAGTTAAAGAAACTGGATGTGAACGTTTGCAGAGCTTTTGAGGTGGAGATTGTTTGGTTTTTTTGAAGTGCAATGCTTAGACCCGTTGCATCTGTGTTGATGTGTGTGTTTCAAGGATACCGTACTCATCTTTCAGGGAAGGAGGTTAGAGGTTGCAAAAATAAACTCATCCAAATCAACAAGGAATCTATCACTCTTCCCTTCTCTTTGTGTGACTTCGATGGGCATAGTCATAGAGAGGTAGTCCTTCATCCTCTGAATAACCAGAATATAAAACAGAAGGCATCACTCAGGGCAAGAATTCAGACTTGATGGTCTGACACAACATGGCAATTCTTACAGCACTACTAGCAGTTCATTTCCATACCAAGTCCTTCAAATAGCTAGATAAGTATTCCACTTTCCCTCAGATATCTCTGCCAACAGCACTTGCACTGCATGCAATATTTATTACATCCTTCAGGCATTCCACGTGACTTGTCTCACAGTGGCATCTGTACGGGTCCAGGTGGATGTCACATCCCCTGAGAGGTTATGAAAGAACCCCTTGGCAAAGGAGCTCCAAGAGGCAGTCAAGGTATTAAGCATCAAAATGATTAGTGGGGATAGCACTGAGACTGTGAGATATAATGAGTTGGCTCTGGGAAAATACCTATTCAGGGCAAAAATTAAGACACAGCAGACATTCCATATTGAGGAACAGTCTGGCACACTGGTAGCTAATGGATTGTTAATGTTTAGTACATTTGTAGAATGGAGCATAAGGAAACAAGCCTCCATACTGCTTATGAGCTGTAGAACTCGCTTTTGAAAACCTTATTTGATAGAAAACAATGGCAGCTTCCACCCTGCTACTAGAGTTTATGCAGCTAAAGTAGACAGTGAAGTTTTCTTCTGGCAGTATGTCACTCACAGCATTTAAGATCAAAATGTGCACTCTCCCCCTGCTTTTACCATCAATTATCTCCTCTTTAATGAAGAGAAAGAAAATAATCCTACTCTTAAAACAGTGAATGGAACAGCAGCTCTTTACTTCGGAGTGTTCAATAATATCAGATCAACTTCTCTTCCCTCTAAAAGAAGAGTTGAGTTTTCAAGTGCATTCTCTGAGCAGTGTTTTCTATCAAAATACTTGTTAAGCAGCATTATTTTCCCCTCAGTTGTTGGAAAATATGCAAAACAAATACTTAAAAAAATGTATCTGTCTTTTTGCTAGTGAGAACGTACTGATTTGGGGATTTAGCAGAAGTAAATTCTCTTTGAAATATGGACAGGTCTCTGACTGGAATTCCAAAATAAACAAGGAACTGCCAGCCAAACCCTAAAGAAAGTTAAAAACAGATATAAACTGGTTATCTCCCCTATCAGCATGCTAAGCAAAGAATTCACTTTTGATTTCAAGCAAACATTTCAGAGAAATCAAGATGAGTTCTTTATGAACCCAGAGGCAAAGCCAAAATATGCTCCATCAACCTTGCTCTGGAAATAAAATGAAAGGGCTCCATACTTGTAAAAGTAAAGTAGAGCCTTTTGAAGTGGAGGACGCATTGCAGAATCTAAACTCATTTCCTCTGAAATATCCTCTCCTCCCTTTAGGCTCCATACTGATTGTTACCTCTTCCCTTTTGGTTAGTTTTATCAAGTTGTTTGTGCCTTTTTCACTCGTTTGGACAGAAATCTATTAATACATAACAAGTCATTGGAGACATATCATCATCATATCATGTATCCTATTTGTCTAGATGTAGCACCTATCTTTTGTCACTTCTCAAATGTCCTAGAAGCACCTTTTTCCACCCCCTACTCCCATCTTCAAAATGACCATTGTAGCAAAGCATACTTCATAAGTGCCAAAAAGGATATATCAAAGCATGCTGGAAGATTTTCTTCTGTTCTGAAAAGCTGTCTGCACTGTAGTCTGGACAGTTTGTGAAATGTAACCACCCCAAGCCATGAATGTTTGGGGTGTACCCTGTCATCATCTCATTGGACTGGTGAACATCTGACAAGGGTTATAGTCCTTTGGCTGCCTTCACCATAATGCTCCCTAATGGCTTTTGAACAGACTGCATGTCTGTCTGGTGCCCCAAGGTGAACTGACAAACTCATTCTGTGGCAGAGAACATGGCCAGCAGCTCCTTTTCAAAGTGAGCTTAACTCCCTTCTTTGCCCATCAAAGCTCTGCAAGCTCTACCGAAATGGCTTTGCCTCAGTGCTGCTCCCAGCCCTCCTTCCTAGGCATTGTGACCACTGCTGCTATACTTCCAGCCATTCCACAGTGACTTCTGCTGCTCTTTCAGATGCTTTTCAATCATCTTAGATCTCTTACGGAATCATAGAATAGTTTGGAGGGGACCTTGAAAGTCATCCAGTTCCAACCCTCCTGCCATGGGCAGGGACACCTCCCACTGGATCAGGTTGCTCCAAGCCTCGTCCAGCCTGGCCTTGAACACCTCCAGGATGGGACATCCACAACTTCTCTGGGCAACCTGGGCCAGTGCCTCACCACCCTAGGAAAACATTTCTACCTAATATCTAATCTAAATCTCCCCTTTTTCAGCTTAAAACCATTCCCTCTCATTTAATCCCTGCACTCCTTGATAAAGAGCCCCTCTCACTCAGCCCATCCTCGTGTGGGAGGTGTTCCAGCCCTCTGATCATCGTCATGGCCTTGTCTGGGCTCACTCCAACTATCACAAAGCCCCACAGGTCTATTGAATCGGGAAACATACTTGGTAACTATTCTGAATCTATTGCCTCTGTGTGCCTTGAGCTGGACGTATTCCTAATGATTCAGTTTCTCTGGTTCTAGACAGAGTCCTTCAGATGTCATGTGCTCTCTTCAGTTTTTGACATAACCTTCACCTTAGCTTGATATCCTGCCCCTAGCGCCCCACTTCGAGTTGTTACGACTTGGTATGGTGCTGAAATTTTTCTTCATCCAGGCCTCCTTCTGCTGCAAGAAAAGCAATGTCCAATGCAGCCTTCACGCTTTATGTTCCCTCCAGCCCCAGTTTCCATTGACAGTTCAATGCCTCTTCAGTCACACTGATAGCCACAAATACTTTTGTTGTTTGGGGTTTTTTTTGTTTGGTTGCCTTTTTTTTTTTTCTTTTTAAAGACCATCTCCCAAAAGCCATAGCAAAAGTACTCTAGGGGATACTACTTCATTTTCATATTAGCGCCCCGATCCCAAAACTTAGCACTCTAAGATGATCTATGCCTTCTGGAGGTCCTGAATGTGTATTACACTTACGACTTCTTGCTTGATGTTTCAGATGTGTTGTATTTCATAGAGGTCCTTGATGACACTCCCAGGATAAGTGTCAGAATCTGACAATCATTTCTTTTGACAATATTTCTAGTAAAATAGATAGGTCATCAGAAACAGTATTATTGACCTTGTGCTGTTTTGAGATCTGAGAGCGCACAAGGCTACGCAGCAATCTGTCAGAAGTAATATTCTATCTCTAGCACAAACTAGAAATTGTTTGTACACTGAGTGATTTCTATCCTTTTTTTTACGAAAATGTATTTGTCCAAAGTTTAGCTGACAGCAATAATTACGGTTAATAAAGACAAAGGGGCAATATTTTACCAAAGTTTGTTATTTTGACCTAAATGAATCATCTGATGTGTTCTATTTTAAGTGTGGATTCTGTGTTAAAATAGCCATATCACAAATGAAATGGCTAAGGTTATTGTAAGGTCTCTTTCATCTGGAGAGAAGACGTGAAAACCAAACTATTTCAAAACTTCCTCCTTTATTATTAAATCCACTCTGGTACCATCCCTCTGCCTAATGCATTATGCATTGAAACTAAATAATAGCTCATTGCTCAGATTCAAAATCTATTTTAAAATTTACTTTGTATTGCAATGTGTCAGTTGAAATAGCTGCTGTAATTATGGTCAAATATTTTATTACAAGGCATCCCACTAACCCAACACAAATATGGAGGTAGATTACCTGGAATGTTTTCACAGAACAACTTGAAGACAAAGATGACCATTACGTACCACTTCCAAGATAAATTACATATTTTAAAAGCTATTTTTTAAGCCAAGTTATTCTTATATTGATCCACGTTTTTTCAATATTTGATTTATTATATTCAAAAAGTCTGTCCAGCCTCCAGCTGGAGATACTAAGAGGTATGTGTTGCTTCACTTCTGTGAATCATTAGCTAATGGAATAATCTTAAGAAGCTTTACTTGTGGTTTTACTTTGATGTTCAGCATCATCTGCAAAATACATCATATCCTCTCTAAGCTGGTATTTGATTATAAGGAACTGCAGATCTTTCAGTAAGCAAAGCAGGATCCAAATTCTTTGAAGACATGGACTAACTCCCAACCCCAACTAAAAGTCTGGGTAAATTCCCCTGTAATTCTCATGGTGGTAATAATAATTTGGAAAAAAACCTAATATTATGTACCTACAGACTTATACAGCCTAGTGACTTGGAGAGAGTAGATGAAAAATGTGATTCATATGTTTAGTCACCAGCCAGCTGACAAAAAGAAAATTATTTTAAGAAATAAGAGAAAAAACCCTACAATGCCAAAGTTGATATAATAAAATCTTACTAAAATTTTTGCCAGTGTTATCTTTATCATAGCTCTGCCTTCTAGCAAAACAGATCGTAATAAACAATTCAGTAAAATCATTACAGGCTTAATTCAGTTGTCCACACAGAGGCATGTGGTATATTTAAGATGCTCTATGGGTCTCCCTAACCCTCAGGCTGCCATCCCAGAAGACCTCTCATACGTTCTCAGGTGACAGCCCCCTTCATCAACACCATAACAGATTTTAAAACAATTCAGATAGATAGTGCAGTATTCAATAATTATAACTGAAGAAGATTCATCTTAGACTTGTTATCAACTTATTTTCCTTATATAACCAGATTTCTTGAATTATAGAATGGGCTGGTTTGGAAGGGACCTTAAAGCCCATCCAGTTCTACCCCCTGCCATGGGCAGGGACACCTCCCACTGCACCAGGTTGCTCAAAGCCTCATCCAACCTGGCCTTGAACACCTCCAGGGATGGGGCATCCAGGACTTCTCTGGGCAACCTAGGCCAGTGCCTCACCACTCACACAGGAAAACATTTCTTCTTAATATCTAATCTAAATCTTCCCTCTTTCAGCTTAAAACTGCCCCTCCTCATCCTGTCCCTGCACTCCCTGATCAAGAGCCCCTTCCCAGCTTTCCTGTAGCCCCCTTTAAGTACTAGAAGGCTGCTATCAGGTTCTCCCCAGAGCCTTCTCTTCTCCAAGCTAAGCAAACAAAACTCTCTCAGCCTGTCCTCACATAGGAGGTGCTCCAGCCCTCAGATCATCTTTGTGGCCTCCTCTGCACCCAGTCTAACAGATCCATGTTCTTCCTGTGTTGACTCAAGAACTCCAGGTGGGATCTCAGGAGACCAGAGTGGAGGGGCAGAATCCCCTCCCTCACCCTGCCGGTCACACTTGTCTTGATGCAGCCCAGGATACTGTTGGTTTTCTGGGCTGCAAGAGCATATTGCTGGCTCAAGTTGAGCTTCTCATCCAGCAACACCCCCAAGTCCTTCTCTCTGGGGCTGCTCTCAATCCATTCTCCATCCAGCGTGTGTTTGTGCTTGGCATTGCCTTGACCCAGGTGCAGAACCTTATGTACTAGTCACTAGCTTAGCTAAAAAACTGCCATCCAACATCCTTATAATCTGTAATAGAAACAAGCATAAAGTCATCATACAGGAAATAAAGAGGTAGAGATTTTTACAGATCTAAATGCAATCTCTAGTAATTTGGGTCTTTTTCTTATTCTAATAATAGAACTGCTTAGGCTTAGCAGCAGAAGACAATTGCATGTCATGGAGTGGCATAATACAAAATGAGAAACTTAATATCTGTGAGAAAAATGACATTATTAGCATTCAGAGCATAGCCTATAACATACCGTATTTCCATTACTTAAGAGTAGCATTTGTTTGATCTATTCAGAGTAATTCTGGATAGGAAAATTTAATTCACGGGCACAATCTTATTACAGCATCTAAGACCAACAGGACTATTGCTGCCTTTCCTGCCCACCACAGGACTTCTTCGTGCAGACTGCAAGGATACAGTCATGTGCAATTATTAGGAAAATGTCACGTAAAGAATAAGAAGGGACTTAAATCACTGTACAAAGATTTAAATTGGAAGCTGCTAAGGTTTTAATAACACTTTGCATATGAATTATGCTTCCAATAACACACAGATGTATTATGAAGCTTTAGCAGGTATAGAGCAGTTTCTTATGGTTTAATGTATTTGAAAAGAGAATGGCTGTATTTTGTAGTAACAGAAATACCAATTATGAATCCAATGTGTAGTTTAAGCCACTTAATTATAGCTGCAGTTAATTTAGGGCAAACCCAAAACAGTTAAATGGTTTTACTTCAGTTTTTGAAAGTGGAGAGACAATACTCATTTCCTCATATTTATTGGAGGACAGTAGTGAACCCACAGCTGCAGTGCTGTGTGTCCTCTAGCCACGTGTCTTGTTTCTGCTGGACTCCTGCAGGCCACCTCTTCCCTCCACCTTCCACCACAAAAGATGATGTTACCTCCATCACTGGCCATTTCCCTTTCTACCCACCGCAGTGTCTCTAGCCGTACCTCTGTATCCCCGGATATCCAATCATGAAAAAGTTCCAGGCATCTACAGGAGAGGGCAGGGATGTAATTTTGAAGGAAGTGAACACACTGGATGCCCAGTGCAACAGATTCCCAAGCCCATGTGTCGGTGGGAACTGGTGAGGTCAGGACTTCCCTGTGCTGATAGGGCTGGTTCCAGTGGATTCCAATTAATTCCAGCCAGTTCCACAGCAGCCCCACTGCAGGGCACAGCTAAGCTCTGGCAACAGATCTAAGAAGGGGAAAACACTGCATGGCTGTAAGGAAGGAAGAAAAACACGTGAGAAATGAGCTCTGCAAGCAGCCAGGTCAGAGGTGGGGGAGCAGCTCTGGTGCAGAGACCCACCTGCAGCCCCTTGAGAGACCATGGCAGAGCAGATTTTTTCCTGAGGGAGAAGATCCAGCCTGTGGAGAAGATCCATGCTAGGACAAGGGAAAAGCGGGATATCTAGGTTGAATAAGCTGAGAGCCACAGAACGTCCTGAGTTGGAAGGGACTCATGAGGATCATCGAGTCCAGCTCCCATCCCTGAACAGGACAACCCCAATACTCACTCCATGTGCCTGAGGGTGTTGTCCAAATGCTTCTTGAATAGAAAAAATAAACCCCACGTAAAAAAATACATTTTGAAGTCCCACCAAAAGTCTGCTTTCTCTTACATGAACCACTGGCTAGTCAGCATCCTTCCCTGGCTTTAAGGAGAACAGCTGCCAACAAGGAGCCTTCAACTCTCTCAAACTGCAGAGGCTTTGTTACAGAGACATTAGCCTGCAAGAGACTAATTCCAAGAGGATGTTGATGTTTCACACTACCACATGTTAAACATTTAAAACTATACAAGTTACTTAAAGCTTAAGTGGTGTGCTAAAATACAAGACCAAAGTTTCTCCTTTATTAAGGCTTTAAAAAAAGAGTATATTTCAGCCTTTGCCAAAACAGGTGATGTTACAGCTCACTTCACACACCCTTGACTATTATTCCCTATTGCACATTCAACTCCTACCTCTCAGTCAGACGTGTTGTCTCCAGCAGAAACTACCGCCCCCCCACACCCCATTTAAGTGAGTCTCATGCTTAAACAAGAGAGGTTCCCACAAGCACCCATCTTTTCCTCACTCCCTTCTTCCCAGTGGAGTAATGGATCGTCATTATTCATCCCCATAATCATGGGTATAAGATGTAGGGCTTGTTCCTCTTTTTAACAGCTCATTTCAAAAGGTTAAAAAAATAAAATTATATCTTGTTGTACACAACCGACTAATGAAAAGGCTACGTATCAGCATAACAGGCACTGTATAAAACTCTTCGTTCTGCTTGTGAATGAAGTTATGCAAAACTTCCTGATGTTAAACATCTGGAAGGCAAGGACACGCCAGCATGCTATGAAGTGATAGCCTGGCTTCTGGCAGCTCCTCGCTTGCAGGAAAATTGAGCCTGTGTATTCCAGATACTCCACACTGATTTTCCTTCTGTCAGCAGCTCTTGTGAGCAGGTCTAATCCATCCAGGCAAAGAGGACACCTTCTATGTCTCAGCCACGGTATACTTAAAGAAAAACACACAAGGTTCAGTCTGCATATGTGGAGAATAAAATACAACCAGGCAGAAAGGATAGAACTGTAGGAAGGTCCCTCAGATATGTCCTTGTTCAGTCATTTCATTTGCTGGAGTTGCATCTGTGACATGGGAGAACTCAAGACTGTGAGCCCAGAAAGGGGCTACAGAAGCCTTCCAAATTTCAGAGGCACGAGGCAGGGAGAATTCTACACGTCTGGAGTCAGCTGAATGAAGGTAATGTTAAAAAAAATTCCTTGGAGTTTATCCACATTATCAGATACACACAATGCAAGATTGGTGCAACACAGCATTCCGTGCTGTTGCCTCACAGAGGCTAGAAGAGCCTTCTTAGCTGCATTTCCAGTTCTCCTTCTCATCTGATTGAGAGTGTAGGGAATCCTGGGGAGGAGGAAAGAAAAAAAAACCAAGAGACTCTTGTGTGCACACTTCACCTTCAGTCTTTACTGCAAGAGAAGGATTAAAGAACCTCAACCCTCCCTTGAGCCAGCATGAGATTTTTCTTTACCTGGGTTAGAAGTTGATGACGTCTCAGCTGCCTGTAGAACTGCAACACAGAAGGATCAGCTCTCACCACTTTTGGGTCAAAATCCAGAACACGGAGACCTTCAAGGCTGCGAGCTCGGGAAAGGGCTACATAAGCCTGCCCACTTTCAAAGACACGAGACAGGGAGATCTCCACACAATCTAAAGACATGCCCTATCAAAGACAGGGAGAAGCTTGTAACAAGACAAACAAAGAACATTGTGCTGTATCAACATTAACCTGTGCTGCGAGTTAGACATGGACATCAGAAAAAAATACTGGACATCAGAAAAAATTTTTCACGGAAAGAGTCATTGGACACTGGAACAGGCTGCCCAGGGAGGTGGTTGAGTCACCTTCCCTGGAGGTGTTTAAAAGATGGGTGGACAAGGTGCTGAGGGGCATGGTTTAGTGGTTGATAGGAATGGTTGGACCCAATGATCCTGGGCGTCTTTTCCAACCTGGTGATTCTATGATTCTGAGTCTGTCGTCCTCAGTGTGCAGTTCCATAAAAACAGAGAATGGTCCATGCTTGAATATGTAATTGATTAAAAAATGGAGGTTTGAGAAGGGGAAGAAAGAAAAGGATGGTTTTGAACAGGCAGGAAGTCTCTAGCAGGCAGTAGGATCCGACTCCGATTAGCCTCTTGTGTAAAACTCCACAAATCCCATATACCCAATGCAGTGCAGAAAGAAATCCTGTGGGTTTTATTTCTAGTGATTAACTGAAGTAGTAGCCAGGCTCAAGCAGTGCTCAGACAGACCATCCAAGACAGTCTGGGTTAGGCCTGGCCAGCAGCAAGAGACGTGCCAGGCAGCAGCAGAATTTACAGCATGGACTGTTTTGATCAGTGACGTGGGAGCAAACCCACACATCTCTTAATGAGAGACGTATCTACCAAAGAGTATGAAGTCTTCTAGAAAGGTAGGAACCATATTACTTAAAATGAAAAAAACCCATCACACACATCTGAAGGGAAAGTCCAGCCCAAAGATCCCACCTGTGACTCCTGCACCATCCTCAGGTACACTGCAAACCTCAGGGTCACTAACAGTGACGGCTGTCAGGGAAACACCACCCTGATCAACCCACCACAGTCAATAATGACAATTTATAGTCCAGCACCAAGTATGCCGTTAGCAGCCCCCTTATGGAAACTCTCGGGTCACAGACGGGTGAGCAATACTGCTATAGACAAGCATCACAAACACAAGAAGAGGTGCTGCCTTCTCTGCAGCGAAAGACACACCTAGCCTAGAGCTCCCAAGCTCTCCCACAACAAAGTCCTTTCAGTTTTCCTTCCTGTTTTACCAGCAATGTAAGTTCACTCAGAAAATAAAGTTTATGGTGGCATAAAGGTCTAAAGGCAGCTGTATAAAACACTCACCTGACTCTTGTGAATGGAAATGGCCCATGCCAATTTTAAAGGCAACTGTTGACGACTCAGATGAATTCCTGATGGTCCTTTGATGACCCATTTTTCCATTTTGATGACCTGTGTGACCCCACAGAGAAATCTAACCTTAGGCAGCCCTGTAGGAATAAGAGTAGGAGAGAAACATGGATGTATACCTGATACTCAACAGCCAGGAAGACAGCAGCCCAGGAACATTTTTTCCCTCCTCTTTCCCTATGTCAGTCTTTCCTGAACTGTAGGACTGCATGAAAAAAAAAGAAAATCCCACACCAAAAAAGCAAAACCCACACATGTAAATAGGATGTCCTGAAATTATATTTGTGACCTTCTTAAGGAGGAGAACTAAAGTCGGATAACTTATCAACGCAGAGAAAAATACCCACTGCAGGTAGCAGAACATTATACTCCCAGAAATACAAACCAAAACAAAACTAGAAAAAAGACACCAAGCCTTGCTTCAACAGAAGTAAATCCAAATGGGCACACACATCTAGAGAATAAAGACAAGCAAACACAAGAGGCCCTAGAGAGAGCTCCAGGTGATGCAGTGCACAATATCCCAGCTCTCATTGCAGAGAAGACCTTCTCCCTACTTTTCCTGGCATTAATCTTATCAGGCAGTAGACGAAATCAACAAGTCAACAGCAGTTAATGATAAATTGTTTTTGTTTCCCCCTCTCCCCACCCATCCCTCAATAAAAGATCAAATTTACTTACCCTTCTCTTCACTTTCAAATCCTACAACAACTCCTCGTGCTCCATTCACCAGCCCTTGAGATACGTCCAAGTTCTTAGCTAGCATCACCTACAGAGAAAAAGAAAAATCCCTGAGTGCACTGGCTTTATAGCCTACTCAACCATCCCCAGCTCAGCTTCCAGTCAGAAAGCATAAGCATAGCAGGCTCATGTGGCCACAGCCACATCATCCTATCATCCTATTGCAGGATACAATGTCATCTCCAATTTGATTGAAACTATTCCATGGCCTTTCCTTCAGTCCTCTGATTGGATAAGATTCCAAGCAGAAAGGATACAAACCCTAAGCTGGGGGCTTCTGTTGACCTGGCTGTTCTACACAGAATCTGCATTCTATAAATTTACCTGCCATTCCTTTATTTTTTATGCCATTTGATGTGCTGGTCTTTCACAAATGTACGTACACTCACTCACCTGAGCTCCGAGCTTCAGCTCAACTCTACCACCCACAGGACACTGAGCATCAATCATCTTCACTAGCATTGGGTCGCTGTCCAGAGCCTCAAAAGTGTGCACGTCTCCTGTTAAGGAAAGACGTGACAAGTTGCTGCCATCGAACATATTTGACACAGCATTGCAGGAGGCTCAGCACTTTTTTCTCTTCCTCTTTTGATACCTATTCTGCTCTGCTGGTAGGACATCGTCACACAAGCCTCATCACAACTAACAGCACAACACTTACTATTGTGTGCCCCCAAAATATCTCCCAGAGCATGAGAAGGATCAGGAATCAAAGACCAGCAGGAAACAGGAACTGAGCAGTCACCAGTTGGAGCACATGAACAGTTTCACTCGTTGCCAACACTACATCTCCAAAAAGGACTAAGGAAGAATCTGAGACCAGAAATAGGGAGGTAGAAATAAAATAGCCCTTAATTCAAGTTGTGGCTGCATAGAGCACAGCCTTTCCAAGATGCTATAGAAAGAAGCAGCAAGGACACGGAGGCAATAATGACCCACCTTACCCCACAGCAAGTAATGAGCTCACTGCCTATTACACACCAAGAAATAACAGTGTGGATTTTTAAGTAAAAAGCTGTGAGGTTTTTCCCCAGGCTGCTCAACTCCAACATGCACAGCCTAGACTGCTGCTGCTGTGCATGACAACACCAGTTCCTCCTGACACCGCAGAATCCTTCTTGCATCCATGCAAAGCTGAACTGCAAAGCCAGAGGTTTCCTCCCAGTAGTTCACCTGACAGCTGTTGCAAGCGTCTCTCATTAGTTATTTCTACATCATCTTTATGGGTGCAGAGCCGCGTAGCCAGGATCCCATCACGCTCAGACCTGTTAGTAGCCGTCTGCATCAGCAGCCTGGTGACCTCCTCCGTGCACCTGGTATCCAGGAAAAGGCAATTATTATTTAAAGTGATCAGGAACAAGTCTTTAGCAGCAGTAACCTGTACACAGATGGATCAGGCTGTGCCCCATGCCTCTAGAGAGGACAGAGGATGATAACTACACAAAGTTGGAAAACGGGACAAGTGTGTCCCCCAGGCCCACCCTCGCCACGGCCAGCCTGGGATGCATTGCATCCATTAGCAGAAATTGCAGAGGGACCCTACAAAAGGTCCTTCTTTAGCAGAGGAGCACACATGGCACCTGCTTACATTAATTAAAGCATTCATAGTCATCATCCCCAGCCACATACTCCCGACGGAGCAGAAGGAAGAAGTGATAAACAGCTCTTTCCTCTGCTCCATCAGTAGGGAGCAGGGATTACTAAGTGAGCAGAGTTTCTCCTCACCTGCCTAAACGGACGGCACTCAGGAGTGAGACAAAGGTCCTGTCAGTCTGTCTCCGCACTTCAGTCAGCTCCATGTTTACGTGGATGCATTTCCTCCAGCTTTTTGCCTGGCAAACCATTCTCTTGTTAAAAAAAAGACACCAACTTGTAGTATCAGAAGGAGTTTAGGGACATTTTTGTACCTGGAAGCAGAACTTGGTTTCTTCATTAGACTTGCAGACTGGGGGTAGTTGCAAGAAGTCCCCACAGATGATTAGCTGAATTCCTCCAAAGGGCTCATCCCTTTTTCTCACTGCCCTGAAAAAGAAGGAAGAGAAGAGAAACTTAAGAGTGCCCTCCAGGACCCGGACATAGTCAGATCTCAGAAGTTCATTCTCTGTCATTATTTCAATCATACATCACCTGCAGTAAAAGGTGATTATTCTCAGCTGTGGCAGAAGAACTCTAATAATCAAGCAATGCTATTACAAGGCATTCATGTTTCTTTGCCTATCCACCCCAGGTGTCATTACTAGTTCCTTGGTAGCTGCTATAGTACAGTTGCAAGAGAGAAGTGCTGGGCAGAGCAGCAACAGCTGTATTCTGGACTCAGCCCTACAGACAACTCTTAGCTCTGAAGATGGAAACAACCACAGCTGGGGAGCAGGCATACGACCAAAACCTATCTCAAGATAAACGTCTGCGCACACTTCTGATTCCTTGCTTCCTTCCAGTCCTGTGCCAGTGGTTGCCTTGTATTCACTCACATGACCAGAGAAAAGAAGCAACTTAGGAGTTCAGGGTAACTCATTCCTGTTAGCTGTTTGACCTGATAATCACTCACCTCGCCACTGCCTCCAGCCTGTCGAAGAACTTGCCGTCCACCATGGAGATCTCATCGATGATTAAGTGCTGGCAGGCCAGCCAGTGCTGGCACACCCCTGGCCTCTCTGCCAGCTGAATGCACTGTTCCAGCGGGGCCTTCCCAGAGCCAATCCCTGGCAGGGAAGAGGAGAACAAAGCTTTGGGAAGCTCCTCACTCTTTTGGAAGGGAGCAACAGCTTCCAGTCCCTCGCTGGGAGGCAGACTGATGCAAGAAGTAGTTACAATCACAAAAGTGGAATGTTCTGGTTTGAGCTAAAGTAGAGTCAGTTTTCTAACTTCAGTTAAGTCTCACTTAAGTACCTATTTTTTTAAAGATGCAGACAGTTTTCCAGACAACTTGTTTTCAAATAGCATGGTTTTTTTTCAGACACTGTTCTCTTGAGAAATGATAACGCCTTGTGCTAACTATACTATGTGCTGATGTGTCATCTTGTGTAATCATTTCCATTTGTTTATAGTCTCTCTCCATCTACAGAACCTAAGATCAAGCAGAACAGGTACCGCACCAGTTAGCAGAGATTTGGCTGTTGTGCAGTTCACAGTAACATTAAAGTTAGACCTTAGAAGTAATAGAATATGCATGAGATTTCTGGAAAGCATTAAACGTATGCAGATAGATGAGAAATATATTCTGTAAGCAGCTCTCATCTCATTGGTGAAATTATCCCTCATGCATCTAGTGGTGTAATAAAGGATGCTTGCTTTCTAAAACTCCAAAAATAGTCTTGGAGAGTTTATTTTCCAGCATTTAATGGCCTTAAATTGGAGGGAAAAAGAACTAGATTAGACATTAGGAAAAAATTCTTCATGATAAGGCACAGGTTGTCCAGGGAAGCTGTGGCTGCCCCATCCCTGGAGATGTTCAAGGCCAGGTTGGATGAGGCTTTGAGCAACCCGATACAGTGGGAGGTGTCCCTGCCCATGGCAGAGGGGTTGGAACTGGATGATCTTTAAGGTCCCTTCCAACCCAGACCATTCTACAATTCTACGGCTCTTGGTCTCAAGACCATTACCTGCGAAGGCATGGAGAGTGGTGCCCCCGATGTGGCAAGCCGCCACTCCCGTGCTGGCTGTAACATAGGTGCTCTTTGGAGGGAGGGAGCCCACAATCCTCTTCAGCAGGAACGACTTCCCAGTGCCTTGGAGGAGCGAGAAGCAGTCAGTCAGCATCGAGGCTGAAGGACTTTACCCGGGGACAACCCAGACCCCTCACCTGCGCAGCCAGTGAAGAAGATGCTCTGCCCACTCCGCACAGCGCTCAGCACCGCCTCCTGCTCTGCTGAGAGCATCACCGGGGGCCGCCTCTCCGCACGGGGCACCTGCAGGAAGGATGGGGAGGCTGGTAAACGGGACCAAGAACTGCGGCTGATAAGCAGGGACTGGGACCGAGAACCAAGAGTGGTAACCCAGGCTGATAACCCAGGCCAATAACCAGGAATGGTACCTGGGACCTGGACTAGTGACTCAGACTGGTAACTAGGGCTGATAACCAGGAAGGGTAACCTGGAAAGGTGACTAGGACCAGTAACTGGGGCTGATAACTGGGAATGGGTAAGGTAACTGGGTCCTGGACCAGTAACTGGGACTGGTAACAGGAGCTGATAATGGGTAACCAGGAATGGGAACCTGGAATGATAACAGGGGCTGATAACTGGGAATGGGAACCTGGAACGGTAATGGGGGCAGATAACTGGGAATGGGAACTTGGAACGGTAACGGGGGCAGATAACTGGGAACGGGAACCTGGAACGATAACTGGGGCTGATAACTGGGAATGGGAACCTGGAACAATAAAACTGGGAATGGGAATCTGGAACGATAACCGGGGCTGATAACTGGGAACGGGAACTGGAGCAGATAACTGGGAACAGGAACCTGGAACGATAACCGGGGCTGATAACTGGGAATGGGAACCTGGAATGATAACTGGGAATGGGAACCTGGAATGATAACCGGGGCTGATAACTGGGAACAGGAACCTGGAATGATAACTGGGAATGGGAACCTGGAACAATAACCGGGGCTGATAACTGGGAACAGGAACCTGGAATGATAACTGGGGCTGATAACTGGGAACGGGAACCTGGAATGATAACTGGGGCTGATAACTGGGAACGGGAACCTGGAATGATAACTGGGGCTGATAACTGGGAATGGGAACAAGAGCAGATAACTGGGAATGGGAATCTGGGATGATAACAGGGGCAGATAACTGGGAATGGGAACCTGGAATGATAACCGGGGTGGATAACTGGGAACGGGAACCTGGAACGGTAACCAGGCTGATAACTGGGAACGGGAACCTGGAACGGTAACCAGGCTGATAACTGGGAACGGGAACCTGGAACGATAATCGGGGCTGATAACTGGGAACGGGAACTGGAGCAAATAACTGGGAACGGGAATCTGGGCTGATAACTGGGGCTGATAACTGGGAACAACGGTAACGGGGCGGATAACTGGGAATGGGAACCTGGAATGATAACTGGGGCAGATAACTGGGAACGGGAACCGGGAATAATACCAGTTATGGGTAACTGGGATCGGGAATCGGCAGCGCTAACTGCGAACGGGAAGCAGGGCAGATGGCAGGGGCGGGGCCCCGGGCGGGCCTCACCGTGAGGGGCGGGCGGCGCGGGGCCCGCGCGGGGCTGATGGCGGCGAGGGCGGGCGGCGGGCGCTGCCCGAGGCGGGGCGGCCGCGGGGCCGGGGCCGCCAGCTCGTCCCGCAGGAGGCGCAGGAAGCGGCGCAGGGCGTGGGGCGGGCAGTCGGACAGCAGCAGCAGCTCCCCGGCCGGCCCGACCCGCACCGCCGCGCGGCCCTGGGCCCGGAACCGCGAGAAGAGCCGCGCGGCCCCCGCCCGCAGCGCGAAGCTCAGCGCCGCCGGCCCCGCCGCCACCCGCAGCACCGGCTGCCGCAGCTCGTTCCGGCACAGCAGCACCCGGGCCCCTCGCAGCACCCGCCGCCGCGGGGCCGCGGCGCCCGGCACCGGCTGCTCCACGGCCACCGTGCAGCGCAGCTCCGCGTCCTCCATGCGCGAGGAGACGATCCCGCTGCTGATGCTGAGGAAGATGATGCCGCCGCCCCTGCTGCCCCCGCTTCTGCTGCCGACACCGCCCCCGCAGCCCCCGCTGCTGCTAATGAAGATGCCGCTGCCCTCGCTGATGATGATGATCCCGGTGATAATGATGATCCCGCTGCTGCTGATGCTACTGACGATGATGATGAAGATGATGCCGCCGACCCTGCTGTCCCAGCTTCTGCTGCCGACACGGCCCCAGCTCTTGCTAATGAAGATGCCGCTGCCCTCGCTGCTGATGATGATCACGATGATGATGATGATGATGCCGCCCCTGCTGCCTCCGCTTCTGCAGCCGACACCTCCCCCGCGGCCCCCGCTGCTGCTAACGAAGATGCCGCTAATGAAGATGCCGCTGCCCTCGCTGCTGCTGATGATCCTGCTGCTGATGCTACTGATGATGATGATGCCGCCGCCCCTGCTGCCCCCGCTTGTGCTGCCGACACCGCCCCCGCGGCCCCCGCTGCTGCTAATGAAGATGCCGCTGCCCTCGCTGCTGCTGCTGATCGCGGTGATGACGATCCCCCTGCTGATAATGATGATGCCCCCACTTCTCCTGCCCACACGGCCCCTGCGGACCCCGCTGCAGCTCACGACGCTGCCGCTGCCCTCCCTGCCGCCGCTGCTGCTGCTGCTGATAGCGCTGATGCCGCTGATGATGCCCCCACTGCCCCTCCGCTGCACCTAATGATGCTGCCGCTGCCACCCACGCCGTCCATTCAAACCCGCCGCGTGCAGCCGCAGCCAATCAGCGCTGGGGTTTTTAAATCGTTAGCCAATGGGAGGCCGGGGAAGCAGGGGAGTGGGCGGGGTCAGGGCGTGCGGCCGCAGCCAATCAGCGCTGGGGGTTTTAAATCGTTAGCCAATGGGAGGTGGGGAAAGGGGGCAGTGGGCGGGGTCAGGGGGCCCCGCCGCGCGCCCGTCGCCCGGCAACGCGGCCTAATGGCCGCGTTGCCGGGCGGCGGGCGCGCGGCGGGGCGATGGCGGAGAAGGCGGTGCGGGACGCGGTGCGGGAGGGGCGGCTGCTGGAGGAGCGGGTGCGGAAAGAGCTGCGAGGGCAGAGGCTGCACACCCAGTACGGGCTGAACCCGTGGGGCCGCGGTGAGCGTCGCGCCTGGAGAGGAGGAGGCCGAGGGGAGGCCTTGTTGCTCTCCAAGAGCTGAAAGGGGCTGTAAGAAAGCTGGAGAGGGGCTGTTCCTAAAGGCTTGTGGGGATAGGAGGAGGGGAAAGGGGTGTAAACTGAAGAGGGATAGATTTAGGCTTGATATGAGGAAGAATTTCTTCACTGTGAGAGTGGTGAGGCACTGGCACAGGTTGCCCAGAGAAACTGTGGCTGCCCCATCCCTGGGGGTGTTCAAGGCTGGGTTGGATGGGGCCTTGCAGAGCCAGATCTAGTGGGGACATGTCCCTGCTCGTGGCACGGGGATTGGAACTGGATGATCTTTAAGCTCCTTTCCAACCTAAACTATGATTATTAGTTCCAACCCTACCTGTCTGCTACTAAGCCGTGTCCCCCAGCATCTCATCCACCTGCCTTTTAAACCCCTCCCTGGGCAGCCGTTCAGTGCCTGAGAACCCTTTCACTGCAGAAACCTTTCCTAATGTCCATGCTGAACCTGCCCCACCACAGCTTGAGACCATTCCCTCTCATCCTATTGCTACTTGGGAGAAGAGACCAGCATCCCTTCCCTTCCTACAAAGTCATGATTCGTCAGTGCTCATTTTGCTCTGTTCACATGCTGTTGTTCCTTTATGGCTTTGGTGAACTAGCTGAGCCCAGACCAGGGAATAATCGAAAAGAACATTTGCAATGTTAGATAACCTATTTGTGGCTGTGATGCTAAATACACATTAAAGTAATCCATCTGTATTTCTTTCCAGTTCATGCCATCACAAAGAAGCCCATGTCTTGGCATGATCATATAGAAGAGGCAGCAGACGGTAAGAAATCTCTGAAGAGCTTGTGATAATTACATAAAAAACCTGATGAAGTTAAAGATGGCCTTGCTCCTGCAGGGGGGTTGGACTGGATGACCCGTAAAGGTACCTTCCAACCCAAAGCTTTCTATGATCATTCGCAGAAGCACAGAAGTTTTCTCCAATCTTGGCTTTCTTGCTATTGCCTGGACAGCACCAGGATGCCTCATTCTCGCATACATTCATGTGACTTGTTTATAAACATATTTTCATTTGTGTCTCTTAAACCAACAGCCACATTTCTGAATGTTATCCACCACGCAGCACTGGAGCCAACAAAGAAATATCCGGAGCCACAAACTGAAAGCCAAAAAATCGGCTGGAACACAACACCTTTGGTGAGTAGGGTGCTCAAAGGATTCAGCTCTCTGCAGGATTCAGAAAGGTTCAGCCCATCACACTGAAAGACAGTCATGCAGGAAATAATCTGTGACACACAGAAAACAGGACTGGCTAGGAACAAGCAGAGCTGTTCATGGACAACAAGCTTTACAAATTTACACCTAAGAGGGCTCTTCACGCTGGTGTAGGCTTGTGAACACACAAACAGTAGAATTCCCTGAGAAACCTGCATGCAAAACATGCACAGTGACAGTCAATCCCAAGTATATATTGCCCATTGCCACATATGTAGTCACAGCTGTTTATTAAAGCATTCAGCCTCGAGGAACAGCACAGCGAGCAATGCGAAGTGACACACCTAAGTACCGTGGAAAGAAATGTGCTGCTGTGCAGTATCTTTCAAACAAATTGCAAGCAGAACCATAACATTAATAATCAGCTAAGGATACCCATGGCAGAATACACCAGTGAGAATCCATTTGGGGAAGCGTGAATAAATAGGAGGAAAAGAAATCTTATTAACAAGCCAAGACATCAATCATATCTGACAAATGAAAAGCTGTGATGATAACTGACTTTGTAGATTAGCGTTTTGAGAAATGCAAATGAAGGCTTGATTAATTTTGGCCTATTACAAAGAAAATGAAGATAAATAAGGAAATAGGATAGTCTTCTGCAACTTTTCATATATTACACTTCAGGTAAACAAGTTACCAGGCTGGAGACCGAGCTCCCAGCAGGGTTTTACACTGTTAAGATACTGCTGGCAGAATTAGGCTGGCAGAAACTAAATTTGCATGAAGAGAAACAAGTTAATAATAGAGTCAGGACTCATGATGTTGTTTCATACATTAAGTTCTCCTTTTTCACCATGTTCTACTGTAACGAAGCAGCGAGCAGTGTATTCTCCAATAAGCAGTATTCTCAGCAGCAGGAACACCTGCATCACTCTTCTCAGAAGGGATGACTACTACTAATTCTAGCAGTCGCATATGACTATTCATCATTTTTCTTCCCCAGATTCACATGGATCGTACTGATCGCCGACTCTACTTCCCACACCAGAAAACTGACATCACTAAATAAACAACTTACATGGAGAGTAGCAGTCTTAGAACCCACAGTAGCAGACTGGCAAAGCCACACAACCTAGAAGCAGTTAATGACATCTGATATTAGGCCCTTCTAGTTATTAGGTGAGCCAGGTAGAGTTCTGTAAAGAGAAGACTGCAAGAAAAGGGAAGAGAGAACCTCAGTCTGTCCAGATTTGCAGCCTGACCATAGTTACGAAAATAAACCTATTTACAAGATTGCTGCACTTGTCTCACTGCTGTTTCCAAGCCCAACTATACGAACAGTCTAAAGAACGCCAACATCTTGACAAGCTTATTTTGACATCGGCACCATGACCCAGAGCTCAAGTTCACTGAGTAGACGTCAACAGTAGCTCTGGAAAAAGCTGTCAGCATGAAGGGAGCAAAGGGCACACTTCAGCCACCCTTCATAACACAACTAAACACGAGTTAGACAGAGTTCTGTGCAAACAATTTAATGTGTTCACACCCCAAAGGTTTAAGTAAAAAACAGTCCTTCCACAAAACAGACAGCAGGAAGAAATTAGTGATAAGGCAGTAGTTTCCACTGACTGTTTTTCTTCCACTTGGAAGTATCCGGCTTGCTTCACCATTAGCTGCTTGACAACAGCAGAAATGCATCTTGCCACACAAAGAGACAGAGGAACCCCGCTGAGGAGGGAGCACAGTCCTCTTAGTGTGCTCGGCTCTTCATTTTCTGCCTTGCTCTCTTTCCAGGTCTCTTCTACAAAGAAAAAAAGAAAAAAAAATAAAACAAAACAGAACCAGATCTTTATTTTCACGTACTCAGTCTTTGTTCTGGCTCTATAGCTTGGGGAATGATACCAAGGAGACGATATTTGTCAGTATTTCTGGAGGGTGAGGTTTTGGGACACAAGCACCAACAAACTCCACCGCTCTGCTGAGATACTGAACCACTGTCCCTAACTCTGTCTGCTACTGAATTATGCTCAGCTCCCAAAGATGTGGCTTATCACTTCCAGATGCTGGAAGCACCTATCATGCACTCAGCTCTCCCTCCCAGACTGGGGCTGGCTTTCTAGCAACCAGGATCTTCCGCATGCAAAATTTTACTTACATTGAGGGATTTTTTCCTGCCTTTGCCTCCTTTTCCTGGGCCTTTGTTGTGAGCCACTTTTGGCTGGAAGCTGGATACGTCGTTAAAACTCTCCTTTGTGTTCCACTTTGAGCCCTTCTTCTTCCCACCGAAACCAAACTTCTGGTTCTTGTATCGTCTTTTGGCGTTTGGTCTGAAAAACAACCGAACACCATCATTGCCTATATTCCTCTCCTCAGGAAGCTCTCAAGAAGGCACATGTATCTGCTGATGGACTCCCATCTAAAAGACTGAAAAAATCAGAAATTCTCTTTAAATATCTTTCTTTTCTGGTCTCACCCCTTCTTTGTCCGTTGACTCGCACTGCCTTTTTTATTCCCTTGAGACGGCGTCTGCTCTTCATCTAGAAAGTCCAGCTTGTCAGAGAGACCTGCAAGAGCAAAAACATAACAGCTACCACCACAGAAAATACTGATTTTCAGTCTAAGCAAGTAACCGCAACAGGTCACCTTCACTGAAGAACAGCTACCTGGGAGGATTCCCACTGCCTCTGGTGTAGGATCCTGCACAGCAGCAGCTTTTCAAGCTCACTGCCCAGCATGGCAGATTGAGAACATACATCACGCTGCCTTACACTGCCTCCCACATCTCTATTCCCATAACATGTTTGTTCTATTAGACAAGCGAACTTTACCTTTCTGGTATCTCTTGACTGCATTCAACATATTTTTCTTCTCCTTTTGTCTCCTCTGCAGAATCTCAGTTTGCACCTGAGATGAGAAGCAGAATGTTAGTGTTGTTCCTTGCAGCGTCCCACTCGTTCTTTTTCTTTTCAAGGTATCCCATATCTTTTGCTGTGTCCTTCAAAGCAGCTAGACAGAAGACTAGACAGATTCCACATATTTTAACCAGCCTCCTATGGTCTCACTTTCCAAGCTCCTCATTCAAGCTCTAGATTCATGTCATAGACAGGTTCCTTTTGTATCTCCTTCTCACCTTCTTGCCATATTTTCTCATTGCACGGAGCTGTTTTGCTTTCTCGGACCTCTCCATTGCTTCCTGTTTGCTCTTAAGCTTCTTTCGAATCTTATTAGGGGATAGAAAGAAGAAACACCAAATTAGTAACACAAAAGAAAATAATTTTATGATTGCTGTGCAGTCCTGAAATCAATAATTATGTGAACTATCCGTAAGCGTAAAAAAGAAAATGCTTCTCCATCAGATAATACTTTAAGACATAACATTCTTTCAACTCAGGGCTGGAACGGTTATTACAGAAACTCCTGAATTGATCTGTAGCCAAAATCTGGTTTAAAAGACATAATTCATACGGAGACAAGACAAAGCCTTATAACCGGCTCTAGCTGAACTGGTAAACAAGAGTGTCTTGTCACATCTTGTCAATCTACTCAGATGCACGTGGAAGACTTGATAGCTTCTTTCATGTCATTATTATGTTCCATTTTGAACAGAGATCGCAGTCAAGAAGCAAGTTGGAGAAATTCTTGTTTCCTACACAAATCTGACCCACTAACCATAACAGTTGATTCAATAATAATTCAACTCAAACACACTGACTACAAATAAAGGGTGATATTTAAATAGGGGAAAAGGATCATGCTAATGGCACAGTTGACTGCAAGTCTTAGGACCAATAGATTAAACACAGCCAACTTTACAGCCATTGTTACATATATGGAGAATAATTCTCTATTTTTAATATTAAATACATTTAGGATAGAACATAAATAATGGTTTTCTACTTATGTTCCAACCTGTTATGGAAAACCCCCCAATGCATTGAAATCCCTAAACAGAAAGAATTTTGTATCCCAAACAAAATTTCAAATACAAACGCTGTCACAGGCATTTGTCAAAGAGACGACGGTAAGTATTTGCACATCACACCCTCAAGTTAATTCCTAACACAGGCTAAATCAAACATATAACAGAGGAAAGAGAGCCATTAGTTCTTCACATACCTTCTGCATCTGTTGGTCTGATTTGGCCATCTCTGCAAAGTAATCATCTGGGCGCCGAGTAGGAATCTGGAGCTTACGCAGCCTGGGGAGGGCTTCCAGGACAGCTGCTTGAGCCTGCCGGTAACTAAGGAGGCATTACAAGCATTAATTTGTAGTCATTTTGGAACACATTCAGAACCATCAAATGTAAAATACAAGGCCGAAGAGTGGCACAACACTGGTGACAGGCAGTGCAGCAGTTTGCAGCGTACCAGCACGAATCGTAGAATCGCTATGGCTGGAAAAGACCTATAAGATCCTCCAGCCCAACCGACAGGTGTTTCTACAGAACGGTTTGTCAGCCTCTCCATCCTGACCAGGTGGTCTGTAACAGACTCCCAGCAGATTCTGCTTTGTTGATCTTCCCCCTCATCCCTACCCAAAAGCACTCAACTTTATCATCACAATCGCTGAGCTCTGTACAATGGAAACCCTCCCTAACGTACAGAGCCCCCTCACAGCCTCTCCTTCCCTGCCTGTCTCTTCTGAAGAGCTTACAGCCACCCACTGCAGCACTCCAGCTATGAGTCATTCCACCATGTCTCTGTGATGGCAACTAAGTCACAGCTGTCCCGCTGCACAGTGGCTTCCAGCTCCTCCTGTTTATTGTTGATGCTGCGCGTACTGGTGTTACAGACGACCTCCAGTCAGGCTATCGATTTTGCCCCCAGCACCGTCTGAAGAAAAGGAGACTGAGGGGAGACCTTATCGCTGTCTACAAGTCCCTGAAAGGAGGTTGTAGTGAGGTGGGTGCTGGTCTCTTCTCCCAAGTAACAGGACAAGAAGGAATGGCCTCAAGTTGTGTTGGGGGAGGTTCAGATTGATTATCAGGAAAAATTTCTTCACCAGAAGGGTTCTCAGGCACTGGAACAGCTGCCCAGGGAGGTGGTGGAGACCCCATCTACCGAGGCGTTTAAAAGACTGGAAGATGAGGTGCTCAGGGATACAGTTTAGTACAGGTACAGTTGGACTCCATGATCTCAAAGGACTTTTCCAACCAACCAATTCTATAATTCTGTGACTGGTGAACTACGCCTAGGCTCACCTCTAGTGAGTCTGGTTCTATTCCTTTCCTGCTTTAAAGCCCTCAACACGACTCAAAGCACATTGTAGCACGCCAAGACCCAACAAGAAATCGCACGTGTTGCTACTTACAAGCTCATCTCTCTCTGGAAATCATTCTCGGGGTCCAGAGCATCTTTGCTGGAATCGCTCTGTGAAACGGGATCCAGGACCTGGCCCAAAGTCACATCCAGCCTTTCCACCCATGCCAGGGGCTGCCTGAACTCGGACAGACACTGCTTCAGGCCGTCCTGTCAACAAACCACAGCTCTGCACATCCACACACAGAACCAGCCCTGGCTCACACTGCAGGCTGCCAGGCAGGGCCCTAGCCAGCCCCATCGGCAGCAGCTGCAGCTGGGGCTCCTCAGCCCCACACCGGGGTTGGGACAGGGGTCAGAGTTCAGGCTGGGGCCGGGACCAGATTCAGGGCTCGGGACGGGGTGCGGGGAAAGAGTTGGGGCCTGAGGTCAGAGTTCAGGAGGGGGCCTGACGACAGGACTGAGGTTAGAGCTTGGCTTGGGGACAGTACCGGGTCCAGGTACGAGGGCCGCGTCCCAGGATGATTCCCGCCCCGCCCGGGATTGCCCCACTCACTACGTCGTTGCGCCGCTTGGGCCGTTCCTCGAGCACCACGTTGAGGCCCGGTTTCAGCGCGCCGCTCCGCAACGCCTCCTGCAGCTGTAGGGAGCGGAGGAGGCTCAGCCCGCGCCGGCGGAGTGGGGCTACACCACTCCCCCGACACGCACTACCCCGACCCCCGCCTCACCTCCGAGTCCGAGAGAGAGGAACCCTCCGACTCCGAATCCGAGCCAGAATCTGACTCCAACCCGCGCAGCGCCATGCCGCAGCCACTACTTCCGGTCACGTGAGCGCGCGCACAGCACCGTCACTTCCGGTCACGTGCGCATCTCCCCGCCTCCTCGGGTCACGTGAGCGGCCCCTCCTCGCCCGCTACTTCCGGTCACATGGCCCCGCCGGGATATTTTATTGACGCTGAAGTTTCATCTAAGTAATTTTTTTTTTTTTTAAGTTAGAAAGGATGCTCCTCTGATCGCATGTTTTCTTTCAAGCAGTGTTTTTGCAGACACTGCTCGTTCTCCGCAGCTGGTAACGCCGTGTGTTCAGTCTGGTTTATGCTGAACAGATGATTCTTCTTCAGGAATCACCTGTCTGCGGCCTTTCCCTATCCCCAGTGCAGGGTCAGGCAGAGCTGGAGCCAAAGCTCCAAATCGGCAAGAGATTTGGCTGTTATGAGGTTCAGAGAAGAGCAACAAAGCTGGTGAAGGGGCTGGAGAACAGGCCTTATGAGGAGCAGCTGAGAGAGCTGGGGGTGCTTAGCCTGGAGGAGGCTGAGGGGAGACCTCACTGCTCTCTACAACTACCTGAAAGGAGGGTGTGGAGAGGAGGGAGCTGGGCACTTCTCCCAAGGGACAGGGGACAGGACGAGAGGGAATGGCCTCAAGCTCCACCAGGGGAGGTTCAGGCTGGACATTAGGAAAAAATTCTTCACAGAAAGGGTCACTGGGCACTGGAACAGGCTGCCTAGGGAGGTGGTTGAGTCACCTTCCCTGGTGGGGTTTAAGGCACGGGTGGACGAGGTGCTGAGGGACATGGTTTAGTGTTTGATAGGAATGGTTGGACTCGATGATCCGGTGGGTCTCTTCCAACCGGGTGATTCTATGATTCTATAATAACATTAAAATGAGTTCTTGGAAAATAACAGAAAATGCGTGAAGATTTTTGGGAGATCTTACAGCGACTTTCCGGTACCTGAAAGGGGCGACAGGAAAGCTGGGGAGGGACTGTTCCCAAAGGCTTGGAGCTGCTCAATGGGCCGCAGGGACCTCGCTTTCCACACGTCCCGCTCGAGTCTCGGGTTGTTCCCTCGGGGGCGTTTCCGGCTCCCGCTTTACCCGACGCAAACGCGCGCCGTCACTTCCGGTCACGTGAGCGCCCCCATTTCCGGCGTGGCCGGCGTCGCGGTTGCCACGGCAACAGCGGCGGCCGCGGCCCCGCGATGGCGGCCGAGCCCGTGTCGGTGTTCGGGTGCCGCCCGCGCGTGCCCGGCGGGGTCCGGTTCCTCGGGGAGCGCGAGGTGCTGCACGCGGCGGGGGCGGGGTGCGTGCGGCGGAGCCTGGGGCCCGGCCCGCACCGCTTCGTCCCAGGTGCCACCGGCTCCGCTCCGGAGCCCAGCCTCGCTCTTGGACCCCGGCCCAGCCCCGCTCCCATCTCCCGCGACCCTGCTCCCAGCCCTGCTCCGAACCCACTCCCCAAGCCCGCTGCCAGCCCTGCTCCAAACTCCTCTCCTTGGCCTCACTCCTCGATCCCACTCCCAGCACTGCTCCAAACTCCCCTCCCCGACCTCACTCCCGGCTCCGCTCACTGACCCTGCTCCCAACCCTGCTCCAGACTCCTCGAACCTGCCCCAAACTCTGCTCCCAGTTCCACTGCCCAACCCTGCTCCCTGACTCCACTCCCAGCCTTGCTTCGGACTCTGACCCCTGACCCCATTCCAAACTCTGCTCCCCAACCCAGCTCCTAGCCCTGCTTCAAACTCGGACTCCCATCCGCTCTCCCGACCCTGCTCCCAGCCCTGCTGCACCCTGCCCTGACCCCTGTCCTCCCCGCAGGCACCATGAAGAGTCGGGGTGTGCGAGCACTGGCTGTCAGCCCTGACCAGCGATTCCTGGCCGTCTCCGAGGTGTTGGCGGAGGAGCAGCCAGCCCTATTGGTGTGCGCACTGGCAGGGTCACGGCAGCGGAGGAGGCTGGTGGCCAAGGGGCTACCGGTGCGGGAGGCCGTGTCCCTGGCCTTCTCCCCTGATGGCCAGTACCTGGCGGCCGCTACGGCCCCCCCCGAGGGCCACCTCACCTTCTGGCTCTGGGAGAAGCAGCGGCTGATGGCGGTGGCTCGCATTTGGGCCCCAGGCAACAGCATCTGCCAGGTAACGGCTGCAGCTGTCACGGCTCCACAGCCACCAGGCCAGCCTCGAGCCCGTTTGGCTCCCCCTGACCTTGGCAGGGTGCGGGCTGCACATGCCTGTCTCCAAAATCAAGTGGGGACAGCAGCTACACAGCCCGTTTTAACATCTCGATTCACAAGTGTTTTGGGAACCCGTTGCACTATTTCAAAAAGACAGATAAACGGATTGCTCAAGGATCAAACACACTTCAGTGAGAACTTGAGCGACAGACACCACACAAACTCAATCCTTGCTCAGGCAGACTCTTCTTGTGGGCACGTGGCAAGAGAGAGCTTCACACTGTAGATCATAGAATGGTTTGGGTTCAAAGGGACTTTAAAGCTCATCCATTTCCAACCCCCCTGCCATGGGCAGGGACACCTCCCACTGGATCAGGTTGCTCAAAGTCCCATCCAACCTGGCCTTGAACATCTCCAGGGATGGGGCAGCCACAGCTTCTCTGGGCAACCTGGGCCAGTGCCTCACCACCCTCATACGAAAACATTTCTACCTAATATCTAAGTCTCCCTTTTTAAGCTTAAAACCTTACCCTCTCATCCTATCCCTGCACTCCCTGATCAAAAGCCCCTCCCCAGCTTTCCTGGAGCCCCCTTTAAGTACTGGAAGCTGCTTTAAGACTCCCCAGAGCCTTCTCTGCTCCAGGCTGAACAAGCCCAACTATCTCTGTCTTTGTATGGGAGAAGCTCCAGACCTCAGATCATTTTTGTGCCTTCCTCTACACTTGCTCTAACAGCTCCACGTCCTCCAAAACTGAATGCAGGGCTCCAGGTTATTTACAGTCTCTGTGACCTTTCTTGGCATCGCTGCAATAGGACACTGGGCTGGATGAATTTTTGCTCATTATGAACATTCTCGTGTCCGTATCACATGAGGTTCTCTCGCATCATCTGAGATCTATAGGATGTGGCCAGTTCAGTTGGCCAGCACGTATGCAACATCATGCCCCTGCAGAAACACTCATGGAATACATTGGCTGTGCTTACTCATGCACCTTGTCCTTCCTGTAGTCTATTCCATGTGTAGATCAGAGGAGGAGCCCAGAAGGAGTAGCTAGGAGCAGGCTGATGGCATTCAGGCAACTGCATCCTGCTTTGGGTGTCCTTTTTTACTATCTTTCTTGCAGGGAGATAAGAGGCTTTCAGTACATGGGCTGGTTGGACCTTAGCTGCTATTTTTTCTGGGTTACATCTTCAAGCAGATGTTGGGTGAACTATTGACTTCATGAGCTTGATTACTAAAGAGAGGAGAGTGACTGTAAAGACAACTGCTGTCTAGACATCCATTAAGCATGAAAAAATGAGGTCTAACTATCCCTGCTGTGCTTCATGAGATGGCTGTTCCAGTATTTTCACCTATAAACACCTAATTATGTGAATTAATATGAATAGTGGTCAAGGTTTGCCTGAAATATGGAAATACAGAAATTATTCCCAGCCTTTAGGAATGAATGGTCCTGCTTTTCAGGAATCTCACTGGCTGAAAAACTTGCTGATTAACAGTAAATATGTATTTTGGCTTTATTTTCTCATTTAATCCTGAAGGGCAGAGACAACTTTCTCTTCAGTATTGCATTGTGATTCAGATAGTGTCTTAGCTTAATAGAGTTAATGTATTTGTAGCATCAGGTAAAATTGATATTTGCAGTTTTGAAAGGGGGAAAACTGCAATATGTAATTATGATGGCTATTTCTTTGTCTCTTTTGTACTCCTGTAAGTTTCTATGAACCTTTTTGCCTTGTTTGTTTTCCTGTATTGAAAGTCATCTGAACAGGTATAACATTTCCTTATTTGTGAACATAGTTGTGTAAAATAATTTCTCTGTCTTTCATTACATAGTTGAGTTTTAGTCCTCAAGACAACACACAGGTTTGTGTCACTGGAAATGGCTTTTTTAAACTTTTTACATATGAAGAAGGAACTTTGAAGCAGATTAATTTACCCAAGGGAGAGTCACGAAACTACTTGTGCCATACCTGGCTGTCAGAGGAAAAAGTTCTGTGTGGCACTGACACAGGCAAACTTGTGTTGTTTGAAACTGGAGAGCTGCTCTGGGAGACAAGTGTAAAGTACAGAAAACCTCCCAGGAAACTAGAAGATGGAACAACAGAAGAATATGAGAGGTAAATCTTTGTTAAGGACTATTACCAGTAGCTTCTTGCTTGTACACGTAGATTAGCACAGGCCATTCACTTATTTCCTTCTTGTCCAGTTTATGGATGGGTTATAATATTTGGATTGCTGATGATAAACATTTTTTGATTTGCCCTTCATTATTCTTAAATCTTTATTAATTTCCTGCTTGCAGCTCTTCTGACATCTTTTGTGAACTGGTCTCTGAAGATAATGGTTCACAACAGGATTCTTTGCCTCAAATATCTGCAATTGCATCTTATTCCAAAGGCTTTGCATGTTCTTCTAGCCCAGGAGTTGTTCTTCTGTTTGAGAAGAACATGGAAAAGGAAGTCTACAAGGAGAGTCAAGAAATTTGGGTAGGGAGAAAAAAGCTTTTCCAAGTGATTATGTGGCAAGAGACCGAGGAGAGATGGGTCACTTCCAATTCAGTTATTAATAGTAATTTTTAGCACACCTCTATATTATATTGTAAGCATTAGCTAAGTGTCCTCGTGATGCTCAGAGCTCACACTGGAATTCAGTGACAGATGTCCTTTTTCAGGGTAGCAGTACATATTCCCACATGCAAAATGTGCTTTGCAGCTGCTAAACTTCAGGAAACCTTCAAGAAACTTGTCTTTATGGAGACTTTCGGAGCTAAGAAGTAGTGTATGCCAGTTTTGAAGAAGTAGGCTACTTATTTTTTTTCCAAAACAAAGCTTTTCTCCTCTCAGCTATTTATTATAGCTGCCATGAGACATATGCACTCTTAAGTAATGAAGTAAGATTTCTAACTGTTCTATACCAATCTGTATGCATTGACTTACTGAAGTCTCTGGATAAAAACGTTTGACTCTGATGACCTAGTCAAGCCTTCATACCGTGCGCTTAAAAGGTCAGACCTTCCCTGTGCATGAGACCCTGTCACAGGACTGTTGTCAACCTGAATGATGCACTGCAAAGAGCTGTTATTCAGTTTTCAGGTAGTTTTCATTCTGACCCTCGCTAGATTTTTTCCTAAATGTTTTTCTGCTACCATTTCCACTTTTCTTTAATACGGCACTTAAGATTAGTACTGAAATGTCTTCTGACTCTTTTTTCAGCTGTAAAGCTATACAGTTAGGTTTTCTTGTCCACTTTTCCCTGCCTTGCAGTAGTTAGATATTATTAAATATCCAAGTTGCCTTATTGATATTATGTATATGCTTAGTAAAGTAGCATTACAGCAAAAGTGTGTGCGTGTGTCTGTGTACTAAAACATGGAATATCCCATGGGATGCATTTTTTTGTTTAGCTTCCTCAGGACATGTTCAGCAGTGAGCTAAAACAGTCAGGCAGACAGGACATTATATGCATATGCTTCAGCCCCTCTGAGGAAACAATGGTTGTTAGCACAAATACAAATCAACTTTACATGTTTACTATGCTCTCCACCAATCTTACGAAGGTGAGTGCAATCTTATCACATTCCACAGTCCAGTAGGGGGTGTATTGTTATGGCACAGACTATTCATCGTGGCTTTCTGGGATGCATTCCCATAAAATCCATCAAACGGCATCTGAACCCTTAAAGCTCATCATATGAAGGGCTCTGCGTGTTTCTCTGAGAGCTGTATTTCAGTAGCCCCTTGCTCAAGCATCCCTCTATCCAAATACCTGATGTTATGCAGCAGAACGATAGAGGACACTGTTAAGACTGTTTAAGGGGATGTGTCACTGCTGAACCACTTAAGGCTTTGACAGAGAGATTTTTAACTTAACTGTAGTAGTTTATGCTCCACCATATAATGCGGAAACGTTAATGCAACAATAAAGCTGAAACAGCAATGGGAATCTCATGTTAGTCTAAAACAAGAGTTGTTTGAGTAGTTAGAAGTGAAACCTCTTTGTGAAGTGCAAACATAATGGAAAACATTCCCTACTCTGAAGGAACTAAATAATACAAAGATGAGATAAATGTCTCATCATGAAATAGGCTTGCATGGAGTTGAATACCTAACATGCATGCAGGTGTACAGAAAGATCTTTGCAGGAAGGGAATTTTTGTTATAGGTCCTTTTTCTGCGTGCAGCCTGAGATTTTATTGGTGCTTCACTTCCAGCATGGAATAACTAAATATCCTGCTTAAACTGCTTAGCACTCAGCAACTGATTATTTTTAAATATTTGTCTGACCAGAAGGTCTGAACAGAATTCATGCAGGCCCAGTTTTATTTATCTACCTTGCATTTCTTTGGACACTACAATTATGTTCCACTCTCATTAGTGCATGAGAACTATGGGGCCTACATCTTCCCTGCATCACTTTCTTCATTTGTTAATTATAAAGTTAAAACTGATTCTGGTGTTGTTATGTTTTTAACACTGCTATGATCAGACTGGCACAGTGAAAGGGTTAAGTTGTTTCCCCAAATTTATTTGACTACTGTATGCAAAGAGCTCTGATAGATTTCTTACCTGACTTACTGCCTGCAGTGAAATATTGGTGATTTTTTCACGTTCTATTTGCTTCTCAGGAGGAGGCAGCTTATTTCGTGTATCTGAATTTCTCAGTGCATTCTGCTTCAGTCACTGGCCTGGACATCTGTATTTGGAAACCCATTCTTGCTACTTGCTCCCTGGATCGAACTGTCCGCATCTGGAATTACAATACGAAGTAAAGTGTTGTTTGTGTTTGTTATTACCCCTTGCTTTTTTGTGTGTTGTGTTTAGCAGGTAACAGCAGTAATCTCATATAAATGAGAGTGTTGTTCTGGTAGAATTCTTGTGTGCTGTGGGATATAAATGGTCATATTGACATGATTTGGGGAGTGCAAATATGCAGTGCCTTTAAAATCATAGAATCATAGAATCATAGAATAACCAGGTTGGAAGAGACCCACGGGATCATTGAGTCCAACCATTCCTATCAAACACTAAACCATGTCCCTCAGCACCTCGTCCACCCGTGCCTTAAACCCCTCCAGGGAAGGTGACTCAACCCCCTCCCTGGGCAGCCTGTTCCAGTGACCAATGACCCTTTCTGTGAAGAATTTTTTCCTAATGTCCAGCCTAAACCTCCCCTGGCAGAGCTTGAGGCCATTCCGTCTCGTCCTGTCCCCTGTCACTTGGGAGAAGAGGCCAGCACCCTCCTCTCCACAACCTCCTTTCAGGTAGTTATAGAGAGCAATGAGGTCTCCCCTCAGCCTCCTCTTCTCCAGGCTAAACACCCCCAGCTCTCTCAGCCGTTCCTCATAAGGCCTGTTCTCCAGCCCCTTCACCAGCTTTGTTGCCCTTCTCTGGACTCGCTCCAGAGCCTCAACATCCTTCTTGTGGTGAGGGGCCCAGAACTGAACACAGGATTCGAGGAGCGGTCTCACCAGTGCCGAGTACAGAGGGAGAATAACCTCCCTGGACCTGCTGGTCACGCCGTTTCTGATCCAAGCCAAGATGCCGTTGGCCTTCTTGGCCACCTGGGCCACTGCTGGCTCATGTTCAGTCGGCTGTCAACCAACACCCCCAGGTCCCTCTCCTATGAGGTAATAAAAAAAATAATAATAAAAAATGAGGTAAAAGAACCCAAAGCCTTTCCTATTAAGCCATTTTTGTGTCTGAGTTCTCATTTGTTTTAGCAAAAAAAAACCCTTCAGGAATGTTTCATTTAGTTTTGTCTTAAGATGGTGTTGTCCCATCTCCTGCTTTGTAGCTGTAGTTCTTAAGCCAAATGGCTCCATCTTTTAAGGTTCAATACGGGGAGAAAACCAAATTTCAGAGGAGATGTTTTTGTATGTTTGCAATCAGCAGTTCTTTTACCTTCTTCATTGTACTGCAGTAAGCGAGGATTTGCTCTTGCACCTTCCACACCTTTTCTGTGAACCGGAAAGTTCAAATTTACCTTTGTTTGCTGTAACATCTGTGCGATCATTACTCAACTGAGTATGCCATGATTTTCTCTTTCAGCACTTTGGAGCTGTGCAAGAAATATCATGAGGAAGCGTACACAATATCACTTCATCCCACTGGCCTTTTCTGTTTGGTTGGGTTTTCTTACAAACTGCGATTTATAAGTCTACTGTATGATGACATGCGTGTTTCCAAGGAGTTTTCTGTGAGAAAGTGTAGAGAGGTAAGGACTTATGGAAAAATTAAACCGGGGAGTTACAAGGAACAGTGAGGTGAAGAAAGTGACAGAAGATAGAGACCTCTTCAAGAGATCCTAGGAAGATTTAGGATCTGAAAGCACAGAGAAAATGAGACTGGAGGTTGAGGCATAATTTTGGACGTAGGAAGTAGCAGAAGGAGTAGTTTCCTCAGAAATACTCAAAGACTACAGGGGTAGGATGAGGGGTAACAGTTTTCAGTTGAAAGAGGGGAGGTTTAGACTAGATCTTGGGGAGAAATGTTTCCCTGTGAGGGTGAGGAGGCACTGGCACAGGTTGCCTAGAGAAGTCATTGCTTCTCCATCCCTGGAGGTGTTCAAGGCCAGGTTGAATGAGGGTTTAAGCAACCTGGCCCAGTGAGAGGTGTCCCTGCCCATGGCAGGGGGCGTGAAACTGGATCCCTTCTAAAGCAAACCATTCTATGACTGAATTTTACAGGGGAAAACAACAATGAAGAAAGCAGAAAGCGGCTAATTATGTCATGGAGTTTTCTTTTTGTGTAATATTCTGCTGTTAGATGATGTCACTGGAATTCAATGCAGGAATTTTTTTTATCTACTGCATCTCCAGTAATGGGTGGTTACGTTCTTTCTGTAGTGCTCATTCAGTAACGGAGGCCATCTTTTCGCTGCAATTGATGGAAATGTGATTCAAATTTATTCCAGCGTCACCTTTGAGAATATTCATAATCTGAAAGGTCATAGTGGGAAGGTTAGTAAACAAACCCATTGCAACTCATTAAAGTATAAACTAGTTGATAAGATGCATTTGGAAAAGGTAAAGTACAATCTTGGATCAGAAATGGGCCCAAAAATTAGAAATAGAAATACCAAAGTCAGGGTTTTTTGGTCAGGAGTCAATGTATGCACAGGATACATCTGAAGAGTCTGTCCTTAAATTGAAGGTGAATGATTTATTGGTAATAAATTATAAAAATAAAATGTACTACTCTGTAGTTAAATGAGCTTTTTTTGACTGTGTGTTCATAAAATAGTCCTTACTAGGTTTGGGGTTTTTTAGTGCTAGGATGGAATTAGTTGAGAATCATCCTGGGGGTTTTAAGTAAGAGTTAGAAGTATGATTCCAGAGTTGTCATGGATTTACTGATAAAATGACTCCATGTCTTATGTCTATGACTTCTACATTGGTCTCCTCTGTATGTTTTGCTTTTGCCAGATACGTGCTATAAAATGGAGCACAAATGATACCAAATTTGTCTCCTGTGACACAAATGGTGCTGTGTACAAGTGGAACTTGTTGACAGGTAAAAGGGAGTCTGAGTGCGTGCTCAAGTCCTGCATCTACAGCAGCATCGCCCTGTCTCCTGATGCCAAAATCATCTTTGCTGTTGGATCTGACCAAACTCTCAAAGAAATTTCGGAGTCTTCGGTGAGCTAACAAGCCCTCTGGGATTTTGCTGAGTTCTCTGGGGAGGGGACTAGTGCTTTGGTTTCCTTGTCATCCATTGGGTAAGTAGGAATCAGTCTGGTTTTGACAGCTGCACTATTTACTGACACTTTCCTTGTGTTCATATGTCCTTTACCATGAAACCTAAGATTTTGTGAGTTTCGTATTTTTCTAACTTCAGTTGGATTTACCTAGAAACCTTCTAATCCAGCTAACAAATTATCTTGGCAATTTTGTATCAACGGTTTTGCTGAAATACAAGTATCTTGCATTTCTTTTGTCCAGAAAAGTACTAAATTTCATGTTATAACCATTACATCTTTCAGAAGAAATTGACTTGTGGAACTTGGCTTGAAATTTTAATAATACGTATCTATAAAGCTTAATACTAATTAGATTCTTCTATAAAGCTTAATACTAATTAGATTCTTTTAATTGTGTTATTTGCTGCAAGCAGGGATATGACAATTGCTCATTCAGTAAGTGATCAAATACTACTGCGGAACTTAATGTGAGGGGTTGTGCACTTTGTTTTTTTTCTTCTTTAGATCCAGCTTGAAGTGCCTGCTTTTGATGTTGTTTATACTGCAGTAGCTGTTTCTCATTCTGGACACATGGTGTTTGTTGGTACATCTCTGGGGACAATTCGAGCTATGAAATACCCATTACCTTTGAAGGAGGATTTCAATGAGTATCAGGCCCATGCAGGTGCTGTTACAAAGGTAACATACTTTCTTTTCCCAGCAATACCAGCTCCTCTAGTACTAATTCCCCTTCCCATTACATAGCATGATATGTTAAAACTAAGACTGAGGCCTTTGGAATTTTCATATTAATTCACTGACTGTGCTATAACTGTCTAGAAGGTCTTTTCTGTTCCAGGTTTTTAAAAATCTTCCTTTGAGAGCAGAAGTGGATCCAATTTCTTCATTTGTTCTTTCTTTTCCTTCCTACATGCATGGGGAGAAAAATTTGGTGTGAAATTAAACTGTCTCTCCATTCTCCCTTGTCTCTACTATTATTTTGTTTTCTGTTCCTTCTAAGATGTCCATAACAAACGATGACCAGCTTCTGCTTACTGCCTCAGAGGATGGCTCTATATTTGTCTGGCAAGTGAATGATAAAGTAGGTGGGATAATGAAATATGAAAAGGAAGCTGAATATGCTGAGGAAGTGCTGGTCGTCAGGTCAGATATGGAAGAGAAGGTAGGAGGAGCAACTCATGAACATGAACCATAAAGATTCCTAGTGTACAACTTATGATTTACGTTTGCACGATGTTTGGGGCTCGATGTTCCTATATGGCCTTCTGCTTAAGAAGACTTACATGACTTTTGTAATGAAAAGAGCTTACAGCAAGTAACTGCAGCTGTTTGTCAATGTGAAAACTGTATGAACGGTGAGTGTGGAGAAGAGTTTACATTTTTCTCTAGTACTTTCCCCAGTCTCTTGAAACCAGTTTTAATGGAATAGAGAAATCAGAATCTGCATTTCTACAGATTGTCTTGTAAGATAAGTAAGGAGCTTTTCTTCTGAAACTTCTTGGTCTATCTGAAGATTCTTTGCAAAGGCTGATTTTCATCAATATGGGCATGTAAATAAAACATCCTTAACAGGCTGTTGCTAATGGCAAATTATATCTCTGTTAAAACTACTCATGTGTGTCCTAACAGAGTCAAGCAATGCTGGACCTACAGCTTCATGTGAAAGAGCTACAGACAGAAAATGATTACCAGCTGCGTTTCAAGGACATATGCTGTGAAGAAAAAATAAAGGAATTAGAAGATAAGTTTGCTCAAGAAATAGACTCCCTTAAAACCAAACATCAGGTATGATTCATACTGCAGAACCAAATACAGAGAAATCTTTTATTGAAGAGGTGAATTCAAGCTTGCATTACATGTGTATGAATGCCATAAAGCATCTGAAGAATTAGGCATTCCTTTCCAATAAAGGTGTTCTTGGTATTTGTAAAGCATGAAGCTACCTTTGAGTCACCTATCATTACAAGGGGATGCAAGAGTTCTCCTAGGTAGCCTGTAAGTGTCTTCACATAAAAACACATCCAACAATAAATGCTGCCTGACAGCAAGGATCCGTGCGCTGTATCACCCTTGAGTAGAAATGGGACCATGCCTTAAAAGCTCTGTCACATACAAGGTTGTAGCTGCTGTAGGATGCAACGATTATTCTCCTTAATGCCACCTTCTTTATGTCCTGGCCGGTTTTTTAAGAATGTCTGCTGAGGTGTCTTGTATGCTTTGAAAACGGAAGTAAAATATATTCCCTCGATTTCTTCTGTACATGTCTTTATTGATTTCTCTGTGGCCATGCAGCAGGACTTCCCTGGAAGGCAAAGGCTATGATAATTCTTCTCAGTGTCTAATCTATCTCTATCTGTTAATTCTATTCGATTCTGTCCATCTGTTTGATGCACACACCAGATTTCTGACCTATAATTTGCTATATTTCTGGACATTTCTTTGAATTAGAAGGCAAGTGATCCAATAGCAATTTCTCTGGCAGTAACATGACTTGAAGTGAGAGATTACATGTCACATGATTCAATTCTGTCAGCCTTGTGCTCTTTTCAAGCTTTTGGATGGATATTGTCCTGTCCTGGTGATTTGTTACTGCTTATTTTGTTGACTTGCACGTAGTCCCTTTGAGCAGTATTTCAGTTTGACTCCACATAAAGAAGGATTCCAGTATGAAAGCTTGCTGAGTTACTTACTTGTTTCATTCTTGTATGGTCTTGTCATTTTCAAGTGCTCCTTTTATACTTTTCTTGTCTTTTGGCCCTACAAATGTTCTGGCAGGTTCCTGATTTTGATTTTTTTAAGGAAGTTTAATTGTTCATTTCAACCTTTTATTCAAGTAGTTCCTCAGGCCCTTTGGCTTTTCTCGTTGTGGTTTTTACATTTAAATAACCTGAGTTTTAACCTTGCTATTTTTCCTTATTTTTGTTTAGCTTGACTTTTTACAAGAAAGCCACTTCACTTCTTATAGATTCCTCTATATTTGTTTTATCTGGGCTGGTTTTCTTCTGCAGTTCTTCAGGTCTTTTCATAGGTAGTATTTGGCCATAACTTCTTTAGGTGTGTAGGTGATAGGCTTGCAAGCAAATGCGTTTGAAGGTGAACAGAAGTTTTCTAGGCAGGCAAATTGCACTTCCTTTCCAAGTATCAGTACTTGTTAAGATTAAACCCAATGACAGATTTGGACAGGCTTGGGGCTAATCTTTCTAGTTGTGTCCAGCAGGAAAACAGAGTATTTCTGCTTATGTGAGACTCACACAGTTATGAGAAGAAACAGAAAAAAATGTACTTACAGTACAATTCCCAACAGTTCTTACTCCAGTTCTTTTTTTAGAAGATGAAGTCATTTATGGTTGTAGTCAGACATTTCAGGCACATGGTATTCAAAACTCACTTCTACTTAGGTTTATGTCGTTCTATACAAATGTCTGTCCTAGGACCTCAGGGTTCCTTCAAGTGAGACAGGAAACATCTTGAACTTTAATATCTGCACAACAATTTGTGGAACTGCAAATTTTCCTCAGGCAGGGGCACACAAAGAAGTAGAAGCTTTTGTAGCTCTCAAACTTTTCTTGTTAGATTAAAGTTATACAGTACCCTGTGGTATATGAACTCCATTTCCTACTTTCCCCTATCTTTCCATAGTTGTAACAAACTCATCTCTGAGGAAACTTGGCTTAGTGACACATGGTGTCTGAATTTTGCAGAGAAACTTCAAATCTAAATTCTTTTGTGTATGTATTCCCCACCATGGGCAAGAGCACAAACAACTTGGATAATGCTTTACCTAGTTTCAAATTAAAATATATTTTTCTTATTTTTTTTCCCCAGGATTTACAGGCAGAGAAAGAAAAACAGGAGCTACAACACCAGTTTCAACTGTCTGAGCTGATGAATAAACACACCAGGGAGATGCAAGAGCTAGGTTAGACTATAATGAGCATTTGTAACTGGAATCTGGAGGAAGTGCCTTAGATTCATAGCCAGTAATGCGATAGGGAGAGATTACTAGAATACAAGATAAAATGTGTGCATGTCATAGAGGTATTGCAGACCAAGCTTTTATCTAAAATGCACCAAACACGTGACCATGATGCGAAATGCACATGGTCACTGTGTCTTAGACATTTGGGGGTTGAGATTAGTAATTTTCTCGTTTACCTTATAGCTCACTGTGCAAGAAGTGTGAAGTCAGAGACTTCAGCAAGGAGCCTAATGTATAATGCACACAACATGGAAATACCTTAACCCTGGATTTGTTATCAAGATAAAACAAACACTACAAATTAGTGCAAAAAATCAAGTCCACTCATAAATGAGCCCATTTCATACTCATATTCTGTAACATTTGTGCCTGTGCAGCCTGTTGTGGTTGTCATCTCAAGGGAATGCCTGAATTAGCTGTTATTAATTTGTTGTAGTGGCAGAGTGGGAGATTTTGGTGTAGGTTTTAGACTTGTTAAAGCTGGAACAGAACAACGTTCTGTCCTGACACAGCAAGCAGAGATATAGTGGAATATCCAGAGGCACAACTGAGAAAGGTGAATGACAGCTTTGAAACAGGCATTATTAGTGAAGTGATGAATAAAGGGAAGAGCAGGAAACGCAAGAGATGGTTTTCTAATTTAAAATTTTGTACGACCACAGAGTCTATAACCCCTGTATATCTAATGAAGAGAGTAGTGAAGTTACTGCCAAAAAAGACAGTAGAGAATAAGACATTGATGACTGTAGAAGGATAGGATGCACCCGTCTTTTCTGTTATTTTTATCCATTCCTTCTATTTCCTGTGACCAGAATCTGACAGTAATCAGAAACTCTTAATGAAAGATGAGAAATACCAGGATCTGCACGTGAGATCCCAGAGGATATGGGAGGAATACGAGAAACAATTGCACAATTTGGAGGAAAGCAAAAGCAAGGCCGTGAAGGAGCTAACAGAACATTATGAGGAAAAACTTAATGAGAAATCTGTTCTGCTGAAAGAGGTAGGAAACTTGATTTGAGTTTAAATTATTGACTAAGTTTATCTCCAATTGTGATAAAATCTTCCTTAGGACAGGAAAGATTGTCGCCCTCCATGCAAATCCTAATCTGCCTGTCACCTTGGGGAAATTTATTGACAGTTAGAATAGTAATGAGGAAAATCCAGCTGTGCTACCAACTTTTATGGGCTTCATACCTCGAGTATGTAACCTGCTAAGATTAATATCCTTGGGCATTCTCAGCTTCACATCTCTTTCTCCTTGACCCAAGAATTCCTGTTTATTAGTGTGGCTTAGATAACACATTTACTGTAAATGGAGAACGATAGTTTCAGTTACCTTATTCTAGTGAAGAGAGAACGTTTCTAAAATGGCGAATTCCATTCCTAAGTCCTTGAGGTTCCTGCTTGCCTAACTTGGGGAGCAGAAAGAAGTATCCTGAGTACTTCAAAAACTCCTGCATATTGAGGTCAAACATTTGGCTTTACCAAGACCAACCAGATAACTGATACTTACGTATCTAAAGTCAATAAATTCTATCAACATTACTGTTTGAAGCCCTGTGTTGCAATACCAATTTGCAACAAATGAGGAATGAGCATGAGAAGAGAAGCACACAGATTGATGTAAACCTGAGCGGTTACTGGTCCTAATGCATCAGAAACAGCAATTCTAAAAGATCTTTTCAAGTGTTACTCATGTTTGTGTTTTCTGCAGCCAGAACAAGTTTGCCGATGTCAGTATTTGGGCCAGGTTCCTAACTTGAAGCATCCAAGCCTTAAGAATATTTTTTATGTTCTTCGTAACAGTTTTTAAAGTTACTTTAATCCCCAAAGAATTTAGGTTATCTTAAATGATATTGCTGCAATTGAAGAGTCCACTAAACATAGGTACTCTCACGAGAAACATAGTCACAAATACAGGCGTCTGTTCTTTATTGCTCTGTTACTGCCATCTTCTCTAAAGTTTGCTTTCCTTAACTGCAGGCAGGGGAGAAAATGAGGCAGCAGCTTCAAGCACACGAAGAAATTAAGAAACAGATCGAAGAAGACGGAGACGAAGAAATCCAGGAAATCCAAATGAAGTATGAGAGGCAGCTCTCAGAACAAAAGGAAGCAAATCTGCAACTGCAAGGAGAAATAGGAATCATGAAGGAAATGGTATATTTTATTTTGTGGTAGGATCAGACTGCACATGAAAACCTATAGCCAAGGGTTGAATGTGATTAATGGCATATCAATTTAGTCATTAATTTAGTCTGTAGCTGTGTGACATTTTATAGGAGAACAGTAGCCCCTTCTCATATCAGTTTGAATGGTTTAGAATCTTTGGGCAGAAGAAGCAGCTGTATGCCAATAACATTGCTGTTATTATTAGAGACAGATGATAGAGGAGGTGTGGAGTTTTTTTAAGTACACTTTCTCCTATCTTACATAGTTTTAAATTGTAAATAATAATATTGTTCATCCTATGATGGGAAAGAAATGAACCTTGTCATTTTTTCAAGATCTAATGCATTGCTTTGTTAGAAAAATACTTCTACCGTTTTGTTCAATGCCATAAACACTTTGTGGGTTGTATGCATCATAATTTTTATTGGTTTTGCTAGGATTTTTAAGGAAGCATAAAAACTTTTAGCTCTTTTACTGCCTGAGTATTACATCTACCTAAGTATGTTAGAGGGGTGTTTTTTCTTTTCAGTTTCTTCAGTTGCGACCTAGAGACAGAAAGGTTCTTTTCCTTCATGGCCTCTGTTATCATGGTTCTGTCTTCAGTTCTGTTGTCTTTTAGACACCAGGAGTTTCTTAATGGGTCCTCACAGTTTGACCAGCACCACTCCTTGGTTCCAACTTTCTTGGCTTCACAGATCTTAGCACTGAGGCAAGGATTTTGAGAGCTATGAAGAGCTATGAACTAAGCCCAAGAGCTATGAACTAGTCACCCTTCCAGTCTACTTCTGACATCTTTAGAGATATATAACAAGCTATCATCTTAAAGTAATTTTCCATGGCTTAAGTGTTATTTGAAACTGATGCTTGGGTATAATATCCATACCCATCTTGTTTCTGGATACAAATTCTTTAATTCCTTGTGAGTATTCTGTCAGGACATATAAAAAATGCAAAAATGGATGTTCAACCACCTTTTGAGTTACAGATCTTTAAGCTATGTGGTGCTCCTTCGTTATATCTTAGTTTGATATCCTTTATCCCACACCATCTACAAAGTATCTTACAGAGTAGGGTGGCTCAGTTGTGCACAGCTTTTGGAGACTTGTTATGTTTTTTCTTGTTTGCCTCTAGTTGAGCAGCCAGCTGAAACAGCTCGAGGAGCGAAACAGCATCATTGAGGAACTGAGACTGGAACAGCAGAAGCTGCAAGGCATCATTAAGTCGTTGGATATGGACATCTCAGCGCTGACGACAGAGATTCAGGAGAAAGACGACACTATGCAAGAGAAGGTAAGAAGCAAGACAACTGGCTGAGGTTAAAGTCACCCTTCCTGACTTTAATACAGATGTTTATTTTATTGCTATTGTGTTGTGATAGTAACACATGACTGGAGACCGAGTTTTAAATTAAGGAACTGACAGTCTTTGATTTGGGATTTTAGTTTTTGGGATTTAGTTTTTGGGATTTTAGGTTTTTTTTTTTACTTTCTAAGCTTTTCTTGGGGAGCTCAAATTCAGGATGTAGAGTTTCTTGTGCCCTGTTCTGGGATCTGTGCTCTCTGTATTATTTGGTCCCCCAGCACCTGTGTAGGTGTGCAACTGATGGGGTTGTCCGGTCTTACACTAGATCTATGACTGCTGGTTTTACATCTACCTTGTCCAAGGGACTTGTTTGAGAGTCCTGCATCTGATTCATATCCCTGTACCTATTTCTGCCAGGAGAAGGATATATGTGACCTAAAAAAGAAAAATCAGGAACTGGGAAAGCTCAAATGTGGACTGGAATGCAGTACAGAGGAGTTGAAGAAGCAAATAGAGTCACGTGAAAATGATACTAAAGCAATGAAGGAGCAGATCCGCAAGGTGAGCAACACTCTCATTTGGCCTCTGCCACTAAGCCCTTTGTCTGAATGCAAAGATGACTCCACCCTGTTTGTTCCTTGACTTGTTTCAAGGATACACGGCACTGATTCAATATTTTTACAGCTAATAAAAATACTTGCTCACAATAGCTGCTATTTAATTTTCTCTCGCATGCTACCAGTGATCGATACTCTTACTTAAGCTCCTGTTTCAGTATTTATTTCTGAACTCTAAGTAATATCAGTTTTGCTTAAAAATTGATCTTGTCCTTACGTGATTGCCCTCCACATACCCTGTAGAGTTTGCAAGGCACTGCCTTTGCTGATCTGGAAGAAGAGAGAGTGAACTTATCTTAGAAAACTTGCAGATTTATGCAAACATACCTCTATTTAGGCATTAGGTACATGGACAAAATTACTGTTCATCAGCTGATCCATGGAAAATATCTATGTAGTCATACTTAGCTTGCAGCAAATTCATTGCAACAACTTATTTGTGATTGAAGAAACTTATTGTGTTTGTTTTCATAAGTCTGTTTATTTAGAACAAAGCCTTTTAAATAAAATGCAAACAAATTAATAATTTGTATGTACATCAAACAGGCATGATGAAATCCCTGTTCTCTCTTCTGGTCATCATCTTGTGCCAGTAAATGTTGTAGTACCCTTACTGGTGTTTCTCCCTGTGTTCTAGTGCACTTATGTAGCCACAGCTTTCAATGCATTTGTTTCTTTTCAGTATCAGGTTCTTATTGCTGCACTTATTCTTTTCAGTACTGGAATTCCAGTTAATTTCTGTTTCACTCATTTTTATTCAGATGGAGTAGTAAAGCTCCAGATCAACTCAAGAAAACGAAAGGGGCATCACATCACTTAAATGCCTGTAACTCAAGAAGGAGTGGAATATCCATTTTTGTGCTTTATATATATTCTGACAGAGGGCAGTGTTGTTGCAAAATTAACTTTTTTGCGTGTTGTAATTCAACCTGAAGGGGGATCTACTCCCTCAAGTCTCTATTTCCAGTCTCCAGTTTTCCTGTTATGTGTTGTTTTTTCGTGTCTCCTTTTAGTCCTGATTTCCTCCTCCTGCTTCCTTTCAGATGGAGAGGGAGCTGGACCAGTTCCACAAGGAGAGCATACAGTTAAAGCTGAACATCACACAACTGCAGCAGAAACTAAAGGCCACTGCTCGTGAGATGCACAAAGAGAGGCAGAAGGTACGGAGTGCAACCAGTTATTTATGTGTCAATTTGTTCAATCAATGCATATTCTCCTGGGTTGAACAGAACCATGAGGCACATGCTTTAATTGATTACCCTTTCCTGCCCAAAGCTGCAGTCTGCACACACTTGGCCTAAACACAAGCAGCACATAGCGGGGTAGCATTCATGATAATAGACCACTGGTTTTCAGATGAGACTTCAGGATGCTGGCACTTACATTACCTAATGCAAGTATCGTGGATTAATATTACTGCTAAAACCTACCACTGCTATTAGATGTGTGCAGTGCTTACATCCCCAGCACTCTTTTTTAATAATATATTTTTAAAGAATTAAGTGGAAGTAAAGTAGGTGAGGACCTTCACCAGGTCTGTGAGGCTTTCTAGAAAATTGCACGTGATAGAGTGCTCTGATGAGCCAAATAAGACTGTACCTACATCATTCTTGCAGAAGCAAGATATGGAAACTCTCATCAAACGATTTAAAGCAGATCTTCATAATTGTGTGAGCCTAATTCAGGATTCAAAAAAGATGAAGGAAGGGGTCCGTGAGCTCTACACCAAGTATGCGCAGCAATCGGACTCGGTGAGTCAGGGCCTTTGCCTTCTCCTTGCAGATGAATTTCTGTGGTAGTGTAATTACTTAGGCAACATGCTGTGCCCCCTCAGGTGGACACTGAAGTAGTAGACACAGATTTACAGCAGGAATACCTGAGACATCAAGAGTACCTGGAGAGGAATTTGGAAGCTTTGAAAAAGAAGGTGATGAAGGATCAGGAACTCCACCAAGCTGCTCACATACGCATTGTGCAGGTAATAAACCTTTTCCTTGTGGTACAGAGAGGGAAAAAGGAAGCAGCCACCCAAGAAAGCACTCTAGCAGCCTTGATACTATGGTTTGTTAGGATTTTGAAACAATTTTGGTTTGCTTCCTTGCCAGAATTCCTAAATTTTTCAACTGTTTCCATTCAAGAATAGTTTTCATTGAGCTACTGAAGTTCATAGAATCATAGAATGGTTTGAGTTGGAAAGGCCCATAAGGATCATCTGGTTCCAACCACTGTGCCATGGGCAGGGACACTTCCCATTGGACCAGGCTGCCCAAGGTCCCATCCAACCTGGCCTTGAACACCTCCAGGGTTTCTACAGTTCTTACAATTCTCTGGACAAAAAGTACAAGATCTCTGAAGTCAGAAATTGCTGCTGTTTTGTGGATATTTTCCCTAATGTAAAAAGAGATAGGGAGTCTCTGCTGCCTGGATATTTATTTTTTTTACACAATTAATGTACTTATTTTTTATTTCAAACAGTATTTATAATTGCCATCATAGTCAATTTGCACTTGCCTGAGTACAAGCTGTACTTGCTATGTGGTAGTGCTTAGGAAGTACTTTTGGAAGAAGAAAGGGAAAGAAAAAGAAAAATTTACTTTCTTTGGCCATGTAGTCCTGTGCCTGCTGGACTGACTTCAGGAGAACTTTCTGGTTTTCACATCCAGGCTTTGTGAGGAAGTTCAGAAACACATGATAAGCATACCCATTTGTCCCAAGATCTCTTGCTCAGAATCCTCGTTCCTTACAAAACAATGTAAACTTGTGGCTTCTGGGGCCAAAGATTCGATTTCTTTTCATCTGGAGTGAGAGAATCTAAAGCCCCACACCAAACATCCTGGGAGGACAGCTCTTTTACAGTCTTTTTTTTACCACGATCTCCTTCTGCCTAGTCAGCATTTCCTTTTCCCCTAACCAGCCCTTTCTGCATTGTTACTTTATTATGCTTCCTCAAGATCGTTAGACCTCAGTCCCCTCCTAATTCGTCTGTTCTTTGCTATTTATCCATAGTACTTCTTCAGCCCAGGCAGCAGAGGTCTTCTTCCCTGTCCCTGTTTTAATTTTTTACTCCTTCTGCGTGTTAGATGTTTCCTTTTGGCACAAAAGGAGATGGCTTCAGAAAATAGCCTGGAGAATTTCCTTGCTGGAATGGGGTGACAGATGGTGCTCATAGTGATAATACTTGATGTCTTGGATCAGTAAGCCTAACATGAGATGATGATTAAAACCAAATTAATAAAACATCTGGAAGATGAAGATATCAAAGGTTCTAATCAGCCTAGTTTCTTCAAAGAAAAAAAGCAGTTCTCTGAAGTCTTGAAGATTAACGAGACTTTAGAGCCAGGAGGAATTATCACGGTCTTCCAGTCCTTCATGGGGGGTTAGTTTAGAGCAGCTTCTGTTAGCGATTGCTTTGAAGAAGTGAATGACATCTTGATGGCCTTCTAGCTCTGTATTTCTATTATTCCTCAGTTGTGCTTACATTTTCAGAGCTGTACATTGCTCTTTGAGTGACTGGGTGCATTTCACCAGTGACTGCTGCAACAGGTGATTAGAACTGTCAAGATAACTTTCATTTTCTTGCCAATTGGCAAGTTGCTTCTTGTTAGTCTGTTAGTTTCCCCTCCAGCCTTCTGTAACAACTTCTTTGGTCACTTGGATACATAAAGAACAAACACACTGAATAGTCTTCAAGTAACACTTGAACTGAAGCATGTGTAGGATGAGCTTTTCCGTACTATGTCCTACCTGTCAACACTGTAGGGACTTTGCAGGCTGTAGATTACATCCAGGCATTATATGCAGTTGTACCGATGGCCTCGTTCTCCATACATTTGATCAGCCCCTTTTCTGAGACAGTTGGTACTTTGCCACAACATCCATGACAACAAGTTTTACCATGAAGATTTATTTTAATCCATTGCATGATGATTGCATTGCCGTGCAAGCTTTCTGCTGGAACACAAAGATTGAATTAAAGGCTAATCTCTGTGGATAACAAGCGTCTTCATTAAAAATAGTATCCGTGTCAACCAGCAGCCACTAAACCAAACATTTCTGTGTGGCCAAGATAGCCCCATACAAGATACTATGCATTATTCTATCTTATAGAGCAAAAGCAAGATCTTCATTTGATAGCAGCATTCAGCTACTTGGACTAAACTTATTATGATATTCACCTGAAGAGAAATGCTGGGACCTAATCCTGAAAGCTGGTCAAAACAAAATTTCCTTGACGGATTCTTGGAAGTTCTTCTCTTCATGTGTTCCTCTGAGGATCAAGCTCTGAGATAAATGCATAGTAGTCAAATTTCATCTGTGTTTGAAGACTTGAGTTAAACAAGTTGGAATCAACAAAATATTATGGTTTCAGAGCAGGCTGCTCAAGCTCACCAACTCATGCTGGATTGTCCCACACAACCCCTGCAAGAACAACGGATCTTGCCAAACTAGTTCGGACCTTAACACATTCCACAATCTTCCTCCATTCAGAAGAGGAAGATCCCTTCCTTCCTTCAGACTGAGGGGAAACTAAAGCACACTTAGTGAACTTGTCTCAATGTGAGGCATTGAGAATCTAGCCACATACATGAACTCTGAGTTATTGCTGCCAACTTGAACTTTTTCAGTGCATCTGTATACAAATAATTGCAATAAGCATTGTGCTTTGTTACTAAACAGTTTTCAGTTGTGTGGTACCAATACTTTATACTGTGAGGAACCAAATCATATGCTTGACATAAATCTCTTAAGGCAACTCAGTTATCTCTATTAACCAAAATTATTTTTAAAAATAAAGGTTTGAAGGCACTTATTTCAAAGGAAAATGTCATTAATCCTCGTTCTTATCTCGTGTTGTTTTAGTGAGTACACAAAGCATGCCTATTGGCCATATATCTGTTTAAAATATCACCATTTATGATGAAGTTCCAGGGGTTGGAATGGTGTTGTGTTCCAAAACTGCTAAAAAACTAGCATAAGTAGCTGAAATTGTTGCTATTCTTGGTTCAGGTATGATGGCAGCTGTGTAACACTTGCAGTAGCTGTTGATGTGATAAGGTATTTCACTGTCTTTGCAACAATTCCACTTCTATTGAATTCAGAGAAACAATGATTACTTGATAGTGCTCCTGTTTCTGTATCCCAAGCAGCAGTTTTACCGTCCTTTGCTAGTATGAGCCCATATTGGTTTTGCTGAAGCCTTTCAATCTGTTACAACAATGGGTAAAGCACATCCCCATGTCCTGCCACAACTCCTTCAGCAAGATGCCTTGTGGTAAATGATTAAAAAAAGTTAGAGGGTTGAGCTTTTGTGGGTTGAAAACTGACTAAGAGAACAGAAGATGAACACAAGGACAGCTTTTTTTTCATCATAACAGCACATTAGCAAGAGGTATCTCAAGTCTCCATATGCTTGATGTTATATATTTCTCAATTTGGAAGGAGTATCGGAAGTCGGTGTCTGTCAGAACTAGTGAAGAGGGCTTTGAAGAACTGCAAGAAGATACAGATAACTTAAGTGAACAGACATATAGTGGCAAATGAACAGCAAAATAATACACCCTGGAGGGAGAAATGGGAATTGTTTGCATTAATTCTGAACTAATTGGATCAGTCCAGGAAGGGCCCTGAGTGTCCCTGTGGAACTGGCAAGGGAAATGGTACCTCGGAGTGTAGCTGCAGCCAGAAAAGCAAACCACATATTAGCTTATTGAGCTAATGTGGTTTGAATACTGTCATGTTTTGTGGCAAATCTACTGTGGCCTTATCTGAAACGTTGTATACTGTACTGATTGCCCTGTATCTTCTCCTTGTAATACTGATTCTACATGGTGCTGTCTCCTTCCCAAGAATATGGAGATACGTATTGCTGAGCCAGATTGTGCCTGTGCTTTTCCTCATAGGACATACTGTTTTTGCAGGAAAATGTGAGTCTGATTAAGGAAATTAATGACTTGCGGCAAGAATTGGATGCGACCCGTACCCAGGTACATGACCTCCAGTCAAAACTAAAATTAATCAAGAAAAAGCAAGCAATTCAAGACACAAGTAAGTAGCGTTTCTTGTATGTTTTCCATATTGTCAGTACTCTGTCCTTGGTCACAGTCTCTCCTCTGTTACTGTCTCCACATCACTTCAGCTTGTCTAGCTGGTGGTACCTGTTATATTGTAACATTAATTGTAGAAGTTGCTAAATACTGCAGAATCTTACTATTTGGTGCTACTCCTTCAGCACTGAAAGGTGCCTTTCTTTGTCCCTGCCAAAGAATTCTGCAAGCTAGACCTTTGTTATTCTGCTCTATCCTCTCTGACTTCATCTTCTAGCTCCCACCAGTGAGCTGCTGTCCAGCCCAGCTGTCCCGAGGTTGAATGCAGAGAGGGAAAATGAGAAGATCATAGAAACTCAGCAGCTAGAAATTCAACAGCTGCGAGACCAAATCCAGAAGAAGGGACAAGTCCTTGCTGTTCAGCCTCTCTTAGACAAGTCTTCCTCAGCTGAATCTGGAAAGAAGCTATAAGACATAGCAACAGTGACCTGGTTCAAGAATGCCTTATGTCATTGTATTCTCAGCAGGAAAGATCAGAAATGCAACAGCAAAGGTTAGACCTCCATAATCCTGTACTTTTCCTCTAGAAGAATTTGTGCAGCACTCGCTGCTGTGAACACAAGGTACCAGCTTTCACTTCTTTCTGCTTTCCTGGAATCTGCCCTTTCCATGAGGCACAGGAGCTAAGAGAAAAAACAATATGTCACTGCAAGACTGATCTTTGTACCTTCTTGCCAGGTGCAGGTACACACCTTTCTCTTGGATGTGTCCTAGTTCAGAAAAGCTGGTCAAACTCTCTAAGTCTTTGCTGCTAGAATTCTGATTTGATATCATTGTGATGCAAAAATAAACATCAGCCTTTTATTTTCCTGTATTGAATTGCCTATGTCATGAATCATGGAATGGTTTGGTTTGGAAAGGACCTTAAAAATCATCGAGTTCTAACCCCCTACCATGGGCAGGGACACCTCCCACTGGGTCAGGTTGCTGAAAGCCTCATCCAACCTAGCCTTCAACACCTCGAGGGATGGAGCAGCCACAACTTCTCTGGGCAACCTGTGCTAGTACCTCACAGGAAAAATTCTCTTCTTAATATCTCATCTAAATCTCCTCTCTTTCAGCTTAAAACTGCTCCCCTGCACTCCCTGATAAAGAGCCTCTCCACGGCTTCCCTGTAGCCCCCTTCAAGTACTGGAAGGCTCCTCTAAGGTCTCCCCAGAGACCTTGTCTACGTCCATACAAAGCGTTGCCTGTGCTTAAGTCAGATGTCAGTGATTTCCAAGCAGGTACCCAGTCAAGGACTAAAGATCAATTACCTTGTGAGGGCAACCTTTCACTAGAGCTCAAGCATGCCTGAGCTAGAGCCCTTGCTCAAACCTTTTCCTCCAGTCTAGAGATTTGTCCTCTCATCTTACAATCATTTCAGCAGGACAAAAAGGCAGCCCAGTTTCAGACATCGAAATCTGGAATGAAGTCCAAACCTTATGTCGTAACTCTCCTATAACTTTGATAAATTAACATCTGCTATCCCTTTAGCTTGGATTTTTAGTGAAGTTCTCCTAAAAAGGGACTTTGCAAAGCATTCTTGTATAGGGAAAGCAGGGAGTAATTTCTTTAATAATGAGGGGAGAACAAGGTAAGTCTGTCATCCTTTGTTGTCTGTGTGTGACTCACTGTCCCCATGAAGAATGCTTCACACATATCAGAAGTGTAAGCTACTGATTGAGTGTTGTATCAGCCAAGGCGCTGCTGTTTCCATTTCCTATCCTGCATTGTAGAGAAGTGACAAGTGTTTCTGTAGACTGATAATAATATTATACAGAAGATGGTGGTACCAAGGCTGGATAACTTGTAAGCTGCATCACCATTTAGGATACTGGACTCATTTCCAGGCTAACACCACAGCAAAACAGATGATTCCACGAGCTCCTGTGACCTGAGAGACCTCAGTTGAGTGCTTTGTCTATGAATTGAGTTTCTTTAATCTTAACTTCTTTCATTTTACAGCTTTAACCTGTATGAAATATAGGTTTCACAGGAACAAAAGGAAGAAGTTATGATGGAATTGCTCTCTTAATGTGCTAGTTTAACACCCTTTCTTCCTCCTCCCCCTCCCCATATAATCATCTTGATACTTCCTGTGCAGAAAGAGGATGTAATTAATGTAATTAGCAAATGTTTTAGAAACTAGTTCCCTCTTAAATTTTCAGAACACACCCATTTTAATTTGCTAGACTCCCGAGTGGTATAATTTTCGCCTCACTCTGTCAGAATAAATGGAGTGGTAGAAGCCACTTCTTTAATAGATGCAGTTTAGAGAAATGGAATCAATCTTTCTGAAAAAGAACCTTGTCCTAATAAGAAGAAGAGGCGTATGCAGGTGAAGAGTGATTTCTAAGTGGAGATTAATATGATTAAAAGTATGTCTGCGTGTAACCCTCATTAGAAGGATTTTTAAAGGCAATCCAAGGCCCGTCAGACAAAGCCTGGGCAGAGCTGTAGATTCAAGAGGATTTTGAACTGGTTCTTAGTGGCTAAGAGTCAGCTAAAACATTGTTTGTAAGGGAGAACATAACAAGTCTGGCACAGCAGTGTTGCAACTGAGGGTTATCAGAGACCTGCTGGAAGCAAAATAGATATACAAGCTCCTTCTGTAGTGGGAAAACTAGACCAAGGTCAATCTCCCACGCATGCGCTATAGAAATATGTTCAAAATTAAGCTGTAGCTGGATCATGGTTTGTATGCTGATGACCTGAATTCTCTTGGAGTTCAAAGACACTTCTCACTTTCATCCTCTCTTGCTCTGCATTGTCTGTTTCTCTTGGTACCTCTCTAAAGGAGCTGGTAAGCATCTAATGCTCTTAAAAAGTTATAGCCCACTTTTTAGAGTGAACATGTGGCTATTTTTAAAGCTCAGTAAGGTTTCCTCTTGGATGAGGTGTTTGCTAACTGACCCAACTAAGGGACAAGTTTTTCTGGGTGGGGGCAAGTTCAAGGGTGTTTGTGTAGGGAAATCCAACACATCCCAGTTGTTGCTTTTAGATGTAGGACACCAATCACTGGATAGACAATGTTTTACAAGTTTCAAAAGATCTGTCAGATTTTACTCAGATAAATTTTTACCCTGAAGCTGTTGCACTAATTGGTGTCTGTTGTGTTAGTGGATCCTAAGTTCCCCTTCTCACACCCTGCTAAAAAGCTAACATGCGACTTAATAACCGAGCCTCACTTATTTGGGAAAGAGCTGTTGCTCAGCCCCATTCTCTTCTCCCTGCACGTCCCAGATTTTCCAGCTGCTCAGACCCACAGTAGTGATGCCTTCTGCTGGCGTTAAGCCCAACCACAAGGGAGGAGTGCGTGCACCCCGTCTGGGAGTCCCATTCCCTCACTACCTTCAACATTCCTACTACTCCCTTTTTCGCTCTTCCCCTCATTTTCTCTTTCCCTAATTCCTCTCAAAACATCCTTTTCTTTCTACTAGATTACCAGGTAGTCGGTTTGGACTGGTTTGGGTTGCACAGGACCTTGAAGCTCATCCAGTTCCAACCCCTCTGCCATGGGCAGGGACACCTCCCACTGCATCAGGGTGCCCAAAACCTCATCCAGCCTAGCCTTGAACACCTCCAGGGATGGGGCAGCCACAACTGGTGCTCCAGTCCTCTGATCATCTTCATGGCCTCCTCTGGACCTGTTCCAACAGCCTCATATCCTTTTTATGTTGGGGATTCCAGAACTGGACACAGGACTCTTGGTGGGGCCTCAAGAGAGAAGAGTCCAGGGGCAGAACCCCCTCCCTCACCATGCTGGCCATGCTGCTTTGGATGCAGCCCAGGACACGATTGGCTTTCTGGGCTGCGGGTGCACATCACCAGCTCATGTCCAACTTCTCATCAGCCAGCAAATACTTGCTGAATGTGTCCAATCTTCCCCAGCGCCGCCAACCTGGCTGCAGGCTTCCTCTCACCTGCTGCCTGGGAGCTGCTCCCTGGCTCCAGCACCCCTTCACCTCCCTCCGGGAGGATATGAGCCACCTTCCAGGATGGGTGCGTGGTCAGATCCTGCCCGAGGAGGGAGGGAGGAGTAGCGCCTTCACACCAGCGCGGCTCTGGAGCCTCTCCAAGGCCAGCAGCAGGTTTGCTGAGACGCCTCCCTGCTGGGGAATGCACCTGCCGGGGCGAAAGGTGAGGGCTTCCAGCCTATCGCCGCTGCTGCCGCCCGCACCGCACCAGGAAGGGGAGCCAGCAGGAGAACCTGCTTCTTGGCCAGCGATTGCCAGAGGAAGAGAAGACGTTTTCCCCGGGAGCTCCCTCTGTAGCTCGATCCAGTGGAAAGAAAGCCCAGAAAAACCATTGCTGCCAGCCAGGTGCAGGGAAGGCTGCTGGGCTGTTGCCATGGGCAGCGTGTGCTGCAGGTGAGTGAACCCCGGGATCCCTGCGTGTGCGGAAGGGCTGTTCTTCATCAGGAGCTGCTGCCAGGCTTGGGGTATGCTTCAGACATACTTCTTAAGAGATCCTGCCTCTTGCCTCCCCATTATTTCTTCCTTGTGCCATTGTGTTTCCTCTCAACTTTGGATTTTCTAGTTCCTTCGGGACTCCCAGCCATCCCTCAGCAAAGGTGCATCAGGACAGGCTCTGTGAGGTCAGGATGCTGGGTGCCTGTTACATAAAATTATACTGCATCATCCCAAAACTATCTAGATTTCTATAAAAAGCAGCTGTACACCGAGCCTGTTACAACAAGCCCTCTGCCCGGCTTATCTCTAGAGCCTCTGGGCTTGGTGAAAGGAAGAGATGATCTACCATCACCCAGGGCTTCTCTGACACTTCCTGAGTGTCTGGTGCAGGGAGCACTGGTGGGAGGGATGCAGTATCCTTTGGAGAGGGTAGAGAGGGTGGGTTCTCCTCAGATAGAGATCAGATAGCATTGGTTTGCCTGGATTTTGAGCAGCCCTGGAAAGTAGGAGCACTGGGAACTGGCTGTTGATGTAGCAGCCAGAGGAATGTGGATCTCTAGCCAGGCTTTTGTGTTAAACAGATGCCACCTAGAAGCCATAGGTGTCACTCCCATTCCCCGCAGGTTCCTCTATCCCCACTCCTGAGCTCTCAGAAGGGAATGGAACTTCCCATGCTTCCCAGGGCAGCAGCATCCCTGCTCCCAGGGGCACAGAGAGACCTTGAGCAACATCACATTTGCAGCTTCTACTTTGTGCATTCAAGCAAAAAAACAAGATATATGACCTTCATTCTCATACTAGGGAGCAGGAAATCTTCCATGGGGTGGAATGGGAAAATATTTATGCCTATTCTGGGCTAAAGGTTTCTGTGGGGCTGGGTCAGTGGTAACACGAGGCGGGGTGGTGGCGAGTGCATCCCAAACAGGCTATGGCCAGACCTGCCTAGGAAGTGAGTAAGCCCTGATGGACTGGAGAAGCAGTGGAAGGAGAGGGCTCATACCTATTTGAGATTGTGAAGCTCTGTTGACTCTCATTTAGATTGTTTGTGCAAATAATTCTGCGTATTGTTGTTCACTTTACAGCAAATGTTGCTGGACTCCCCCGGTCTCTGTGATGCTCACGTAGCCCACATAGCTGCATAAAACCCTCCTGAAGGCTGGGAGCCCTGCAGGAGCCTGTTCCACCCCAAGGCTCCCCGACCTGAACGCTGTGGGTAAGCAAGGTCTCATGGGGCACCCTGGGTTCAGAGAGAGCAGGGAGTGGGGAATATTTCAAGAGCTGACCTGTATATGGCTCTGAAATGCTGGTGTTAATTAACACACAGTCCTTGGCCCACCTGGCAGATATCAGTCAGACATAAAGAGTCTAGAATTCAATAAATAAACACATACACCATTCCCAGGAGGGCAGGCAAGCGGCTCTCACACCTGCAGCCAGGAGTGGCCAGAAACGAGTTGATGATGATCCTCGATTCCCAGTTCAATGTTGTCAGAATAGGAAAAGGAGGGGGAGGAAAGACATGAACTTTTTTGTTTTCCTGCATTCCCAGCACTTTCCTGCTCTTCCTCCCCAGCTGCCAGGCAGCAGCAGGGAAGGGCAGCCTGTCAATTTTTTCCTGAGATGTGGCCTTCAGTCAGAAAGCATTGTGTGACTGGGCTGGTCCTCTCCTTTGTTTGCTTATACACAAAGAGGGGAGAGGTATGGGGTTCAGTATAATGTAAATCAAAGAGATAGATGACCTGTGATCACTGGCTAATCTGATGGGCTACCTAGCTGAAGATCCCAAAGGGACTGCGTTATCCCAGACCTGTGAGAGCAGGTAGCACAAAGAAAAGCTACAGAAGACGCAACTGCTGTCCTTCTTCCTCATGGCAGGAATACACGTCGCTCCCGTCCCCTTGATCTGATCTGGGCAAACAGATGTGCCGCCTAATGGCAAGAAACCAGATCAGCAAAGCTGCTGTGAGATCTTATTTCATCCCTTCTCCAAATAGTGGTGGTTACAGCCCTGGGTAGTTGGTTTAAAACAGAAAGACAGACAGATTTTTCTTAAGAGAGACGTAAAGGAAGGATGGGAGACAACGCACGTGTGCTGAGGAATTGGAAACTGGAGTAAGATTTAAGGAAAAATTTATCCATGGTGAGGATGGTTAAACACTGGAATCATAGACTCATAGAATGGTTTGGGTCAGAAGGAATTTTAAAAATCATACAGTTCCACCCCCTCCACCACGGGCAGGAACACCTCCAGGATGGGGCAGCCACAGCTTCTCTGGGCAACCTTGGCCAGGGCCTCCCCACCCTCACAGGAAAACATTTCTTCCTGATATCTAATCTAAATTTCCCCTCTTTCAGCTTAAAACCCTTCCCCCTCAACCCATTGCTGCACTCCCTGATCAAGTGCCCCTTCCCAGCTTTCCTGTAGCCCCCTTTAAGTACTGGGAGCTGCTCTAATGTTTCCCCAGAGCCTTCTCTTCTCCAGGCTGAACAACCCCAACTCTTCCAGCCTGTCCTGTACGGGAGGTGCTCCAGCCCTTGAATCATCCTAGTGGCCTCTGCATTCACTCTAACAGATCCCTGTCCTTCCTGTGCTGAGGACTCCAGACTTGTCATCCCTGTGAATCCTCCTGTGTTGTCATCTCCTGTGAATCCTCCATACTTGACAGTATCCTCTACCCAAGAGGATTATGCCCTGAGCTACAGTCTGACTTTGAGGTTAGCTCTGCCTTAAACAAATAGTTGGACCAGGAGACTTCACAAGGTCATGTCCCACCTGATCGATTCTGTGATTCTAATAAATATACCACTACCAGCAACAAAAACCCTCACAGTCTAGAGAAGCCCAAGCAAGTGTGGATGCTTACAGACCAAAAGATGATATTTCCAGAACATTTTCAGGCACAAGAAACCATGGAAGCCTTTGCCTCTCCTAATAATTTGTTTCATAGAGCTTAATATTACACTGGGAGATAAATGCCTGTAGAGGTCACACCTTATTTTGCTCTGCAGTCAGATGTTTTATCTCGCTCCTTGACCTCCTTCTGAGAAAATAAAAATTGAAATGGTTAGATTTTAAAAAGTAACAAGAGAATGCAGCGCTGTAGCTTGGTTTTCGGTCGTGTTTTCCCTCACTGTGGTTTGTGCTGTTGCGGTATTTCTGCTTACTGTTTGACTCACAACTTGTGTGCACGACTTTGGTCAAGCAGCAGACGGCTGCAGACTTTGCACTTCTTCAAGTTTTATGTTTTCATAGTCCAAAACCTAATCTACAAACCTGCTATCTACCAGAGTCACCCATTCGCTGGTAACGAGGAGATAAGGCACCTCTGTGCCTGGAGAAGGAAAGGCAGGAGGAAGTAGAGCTTAGCACTGAGCTGGTTTGCATAGGCTGCAGAAACGTCTCCAGGTTCAACACCTTCTCACCCCTCTGCTCTGAAAGCGCCCTGGGACATCCTGACCTTCTCAGGGACCTGTGACCTGGGCACATGCAAACTGTGCAAGGTACCTGGCTGTCTCATGCAAAACCAAAGGGGATCCCAGCAGGCACAAATCACTGTGCTCAACCACAGCTATTTTTTTTTTTCCCTCCCCTTTAATTGATGCTTTCTGATTCTTCTGGCTCTAACCAGGAGCTGCAGATCTCCCATGGGCTTCCAGGCAAGTGTGCTCTCTGGAACATGTTTTTTTCTGTGTCCCAGCCCACTCCCTGCTGTGCAAGGGAACAACACAGGTTGCAATGGGTCCCAGGACTGCAAACCCGCCGTGGTTGGAGACTTCCTTGACACACGTTGCCAGCTGGCAGCACGCCCTGAGCCACGTCCAAAGTGACCTCACGCTCCATCGCAGCCGGGGAGTGACTCAGGAGGAGCTTGGCCTGACACTGTCAGGCGGTGTCTGGTTCAGACACCCCCACGCTATTGTCCTCCCTCTCCCCCCACCCCACGCTGGCTGGTCCCGGACGGAGGGGGATTGAGAGGCGTTTGCTGGTAGCAAAGACATTGCTGTACGTGGATGCAGCCTGCGGAGACCGTCTGGGGACAAGGAGAGCTGTGGGAGGAAAGATCTTTGGTGTGTGAAGAGCTGCCATGCGTGGAGGTCACAAATGGTCCCCACCCATCCGTAATGATCACAGAGTCCCGGCACTGCGCAGAGCAGGACACAAGGACGAGCCGAGTATGTTTGGTGTGGGCTGATAAACTCCTGGAGAGTCATTCCTACCAAGCAGGGTGCTCTGTGTGGGGCTGTCCCCCGCCCACCTCTGTGACACAGGGGATCTGCGTCTGTCGCTAGGCTCCCGCAGGACTCCGAGCAGCTCGTGCGCGCGTGCCCATGATGGCCAAGGGTGCATCATCCTGACTGGGAGGTGACTGGGGAGGCATTTTGGGGGGTTCTCCAGGGTCTTCTCCATGTCTCAAGGGCTCAGCCGAACCTGAGATGTTCCTGTACCACGCTCCCCAGTGCCTTTTCTTGCTTTGGGTACCAGCTGTGCTGGAGGGTCCCTCTGGTGCTGTGGGGTGGGAGACTATGTGAGAGAAACACAAGCAGCTTCCATGCTTGGTGTAAAACTGTGCCCAGAGAAGCACTGAGAGGGGCAGGACTCTGGGGAGGGGATGAGCCTGCGAAAGTCAGGCTGTGGTTTGAGGCAAGGCGCCCTGCTCCCTTCCAGTGGCAAAGCGCTTCAAGGACCAGGAGGAGCAGAGAGGAGGGCAAACTTGAGGGGTGCCAGGTCCCAGCTTCTAGGATGCTCTTCCCAGGGAAGTGGTCACTGGAGATGCAGCCATCACATTTCTTTCTGTAGGGGACTTGGGAGGGGGCGCTGGCGGTGGGACAGGGTTGAGGACAGGCAGCCAGGGCAGCTCTCACTCTTCCAGTGACTGGACTGGAAGGGTTAAGCCCTGGTCCTGACCCCCACCTCCCGCTGTCGTTCTGGGCGGCAGAGCCAGTTGGTGACAAGAGGCTGATGCTGATGAGGAAGCATGTGAAGCTGGAGCTGTGAATGGGGCTTTATCCCAGGAGAGAGCTGCCTCTGCTCCATCCCTGCCCTGCTGCCAGTACCAGCTGCGGGCAGTGATGTGCCAGTAGCCTCTGAGCAGGGCGCGTGGGGCTGCAGAGGCAGGAGACTCGCTCTTGGAGCAGGCTGAGGCCCTCCCACAGTGCATGGAGGTCTCCTAGGAAGATGTACGTGGCTGATCTTCGCTTGAACGCACGGGGCTTTTGTGAGGAAAGGTCTGCAGGCCAGCCTGGAGCAACCAATGCCCAAGGTTTGGCATGGGAATGTTTGGTACAGGGGAATAGGGTCTCTTTTTAATGATACCTTCTCTTCTTGACTCTTTCAGATAAAAGGCGCAGGAAAGGAAAGACTCAGCCCTGGTTTTTCCCTTGTGAGGCTGCTCTGAGGATGCTCCACCATGTCCTGCAGCCCTGCCTGGAGGGTGGGCTCAGCCCCAGCGCATGGACCGTGACTCTCCAGGTGGCTCTGCTGCAGAAGGGAGCTCCACCAGGCTCCAAAGAATGAGACAGAAGCATCCCCACCTGGGAAATGCAGCTACCTTTGCAGTTGTTGCTGCTTTGACCCTCGACTTTGCTGTAAGGGTGTAGATTCGTCTCGTGCGACCACCTCTCTGTGCCCTTCCCACCCCACCGTCCACTATGCCGGAGCTGGCAGAGCTGAGCAGCCCCCGGACGCCTGCGGACATGGATCACATCCAGAGGAATATCTTGGAGGAGCACGTGGAGCTCTGGTGGTTCCAGGACCCCAAGAAGTCCATCCTGTGCTACGGGGTGGCCGTGGTGCTGATCCTGGCCTGCGGGGTCGGGGGCATCATCCTGCTGTACAGCACCAGCAGCCGCTCTGGGGAGTGGCGCTTGGCCGTGGGCACCACGCTTTGCCTCCTGGCCCTGCTCGTGCTGCTGAAGCAGCTGCTGAGCTCCGCCATCCAGGACATGAACTGCATCCGCAGCCGGGATCAGATCGAGCTCCTGAAGAGCGGGGGTTGCTTGGACTGCCTGGTGCTGCTGCTCAGCGCCCTGGTGCTGGTGATCTGCGGGCTGGTGCTCACCGTCCTCTCCATCACGACCACGCAGCTCAGCCCCGCGCGCCCACTGGCCACCATGTTCACCAGCGGGATCGTCCTCCTGGCCGCGGGCGGTGCCGTCCTCCTCGGCCTGCTGCTCTACCTGCTCTGCATCTCCTGCCGCCAGGCTGCTCCTCGGAGCCTGGAGACCGGCGAGATCCGCGTCTTCACCATCTCCGGCCGCCTCGCTGCCAACAGGCGGCTTCCTCCCACCTCCAGCATGGCCAACCTGATCTGAGCCGGGACACCTCTGCGTGACCTTCGCTGCATACGACCCGTCAGCAGGGCTCGTGCCGGCCTTTCCCCGAGGGAGGGTGAGCGTTGTGGTGCGCCTTGTGCTTCTTTCGGAGAGGACTGGTGGTTGCTTTGCCCCAGGCTGGCGGCGCAGCAGGGATCTGGAGTGCCTGGGTGGCCTCTGTGACCTGGCACATTGGGAGCACAGCGCTGGTCTGGTTGGCATTTTTAATCTCCACAAAGTCTCTGTAATAGCTCCTGCCTGCCCGGCTGGGACCCCTGTCACAGAGTTAAGGCGAGCCTGCTCTGTACCCCCAGGGATACCAGCGTTTGCTTGGTTCCTGCTGACCGCAGGGCTGTGACGTGGGTCGTCCTGGCAGAAAAGGCTGTGACCACAGATGGGGTAAAACCAGCCTGTGCTCTGTGCAGAGCTGTCAGCTCGGCCCTGTGTCTCAGCTGGCACCAGCAATTCGTGCCTCGGAGCCCCATCACCATGCGGTGATGCCCTGTGTTGCGCATCCTCTCTCCCAGGCTGCAGGACCACAGAGCAAGGTAGAGCCTCTAGCAGCTGATGCACGGCAGGAGATACTCTGCGAGCTGGCAGGCACGCAGAGCAGGCGAAGGGAGCTCGGTGGGAGCTGTGGCTGCAGGGGCTGCTCCTGAGGAGGAACCTGTGTGTCTGTGAGAGCGAGCGTGGGATTTGCGTGGGATTCTGTGCACTGGAGTTGTGGCACGGCTGGACCTTGTATGAAATGCTGTTTGTGTTTGCAGTGCCAGGATCTGTTCCAATGGCACCTTTCTGCAGCCCACCCTCTCCTGTGGTGACCGAAGGGTGTTGGTGGCCCTGATGGGTCGGCAGTGCCGGGCTGTGTGCTGGGACTCTGCTGTCACACCAGCGTGCTCCATGGGAGCCACAAGCAGCAAGGTGCAATCACTGGGGGATGGTGATGAGATGCCCAAATCCCAGGGCTGGGGGGAAGGCAAGGTGGGGAGCACTGTTGCCCTCCAATGGGAGGTGTTTTATCTCTCCAAAGTGCCTACCACCAAGGTGCCTTTCCCAGAGGCAGACTAACAACTACCCCTGGGAGCTTTTCCTGTGACTTAAAGCTAATTTACCTGCCAGAGTTTTCATTTCCTCCATAGACCCATGAAGCATTTCCCTGCCCTTTCCATAGACAGAGATCCTAACCTCCTGGTGAAGCTGCTTCTGCGCAACCTCCTCTTCATCTTTTTGTCTGCTCCCATCTCCCCCTCACCTGAGATGCTCTTCCCTGGCTGTTATTTTTGCTCATTGTTTGCTCAATTCCTTCTGTAATGGAAGAAAACTGAGCTATTATTTTTTGGCACCTGGTACAAATTCATAGCTCATTCCCTCAGGAACAGCATGAATTGCTGTCCATGTTACACCTGGGGTAGTGTCAGAGTTCAGCATTAGTGAACCCCACCAGGTATGCAATGGACAAGGAGGACTTCATCTCTTTGCAGCTCTAGATCACACCATCCCCGATGCACACAGATCACATGAAGGCACTTGAGTATTTATCTGCTCCTCCCTTGCTCCTGCTGGCTTTCCTTCCCCCTGAAGCCTTGGATTATTTCCCCTAAAGTACAGGAACATCATTTTGGCTTTTCTTTTCTGGATCTCTGTTGTTTCTACGTTTTCCACTACCACTTTCACCTCATCTATAGATTTTAATAAACTGCTGTTTTCTCCTCTCTCTGCATCCCTCCCCTTAAGCTGCCCAGGAGTTCAGAGGGTGCTGCTAAGCTCAGGTTCTTCTTTGCTAAATCCTTTGCAACGCAAAGAGCTGCCCATCCCCTCCGGGCTGTTTGCCCCCAGGTCGAGCAGGGACCCCTGTGCGTACGCAGGGAGGGACAGGGCAGAGCTGGACAGTTTCGCACCATCCGTCGTTGCTGCTCTGCACGTCTGTGTCGGTGCATGCGCAGCTCTGCCAAGCTGCTCCACCTCTGCCCCCACCAGTGCTCTGGCAGCTGCTCCCGGCTCCCCCAGCCTGCACGTGTTGACGGGCAGCAGCTGCCTGCCCACCAGCTGTTTTGCACATCTGGGCATCTCTGTGAGGATGCGTGACAGTGCCCAGCTCGGAGCCCCACGCCGCCCGCCTATCAATGTGAATCCTCCTTCCCTAGACCTTTCAAACTGTGTCCCAAGCGCCCGTGAGCTGTGCCAGAAAAAGATGCTCAAGGGCTGTGTCAGAGCCTGAGGAAACAGGGGTCGAGCTCAGACTGTGCATGAAGATGGTGGTTGGGGTGTCCGGCTGCCCAGACACAACCTGTATTGCCCCAGCTACCGACTCACCTCCTGTAAGAGCCGTGCTGGCTTCTTCCTTTCTCAGTTCCTGTGTTGTGTGTGGAAATACATAATAAAGTGTTAAGAACATGAAAAGGCTGATGCTCGCGTGGGGAGCAGGAGGTGGGAGGTCTGTACAGAGCTGGCCTCTGCTCAAGCAGAAATCATGACAGCCCAGGGTCCCTCCTGTGGCTGTGGTTTCAGTTCAGGAGCTCATGGCCCAATGCCACCACAGTCCCCCCAGATGTGTGAACTTCTTTCCTGACACGTGACTCCCACCTCCAGATGTGTGCGCATCTACTTCTGCATAAGGACCTAGACATAACTGGTCACAGAACCTGAGGTGACAGAATCACAGAACGGTTCGGGTTGGAAGGCACCATCCAGTTCCAACCCCCCAGCCATGGGCAGGGGCACCTCCCGCTGGATTGGGCTGCTCAAAGCCCCATCAAACCTTGAACATCCCCAGGGATGGGGCAGCCACAGCTTCCCTGGGCGACCTGGGCCAGGGCCATGGCCCTGAAGGCTCACGGGACACATGCAAATCTTCTGGAATATGTCAGTGCCAGGTGGTTTGTTTACAAAGAAGCTGTTTCACCCTGCGGTAGGACCATGCCTGGAGCCTGGAACCAGTCTGCCTGCATACCTGCTACTGCTCCCTTCCGCCAGCTGCAATGCCAACACCTTCCTGGGAGGACCACCTTCAGGAAGCTCCTCCTTTTCTGCTCTGATCCCCATATATTCTCAGATCTGCGTGCCAGACACATTGAACCCCATGTGAGCTGCCAGGCTCCTACCCACTTGCACTGCAGCTGCCTGGGGATGGGGCAGAGCGACTGTCACTGCTCCGAGCCGCCTGCACACCCAGAACATAACCTCAACTGCTCTGTTAAAGAATAAATGAGCAGTTCTCCCAGCAGAGTCAAAGTAGACAAGAAACCCACTACTAGGTACTGAGGGATGAGACTGAGAGATATCCTGGATCAATAAGCCTGGGAAGGAGTTTATTTTTAATCTCTTTTAAGACATCGCTGAGTCCAAAAGTAAAACATTGCTTCTAGCACAAGTCCGAAGGATTGAGAAGTATATTGAAAAAGCCCAGAATACTTCCCAAAAGAGAAGTGAAACTTGTTTCTTTAGCTCTCAGATTTGTCTCCAATCTTACCTGAAAGATGTTAGACACTTCCAACAATTCCAGCATGTATTGTGTTTCACAGGGAGCTGTTAAGATGCCAGATCCCAGAAGGCAAAACACAAGGCAGTGACTCCAGAAGTAAAGCTCAATTTAGAAATAAGGCATTTAACAGTGAAAACTGGCTGACCACTAAAATAGGTTCTCCTCTTCCTGGCTCCAAACATTACATTCCCTCTCTGCAACGTGCTGGATGTCCCTGGCTTGTATCACCCACCCAACACCTGACCCAGTCGTCCCCTTTGGTTTACATTCTCTGACGCGCATTACTCACTTTTGTATCCACTGTGCTCTATAAATATCTTAATAGGTAGAGAATTAAAAAGGCATCTCACAGTGAAATTGAGGTTTGAAAGAGATGGGGCTATTAACCATGTGTCAGGGTTGCAGGAAATGCCACCTGTGTGATGATGCTCCTTCCTCCAGAGCACGATGGAGAGATTCCCAGGCTATCAGGGACAGTAGCCCTGGGGAATCTTTCCAGACTGATGGTACCAGCTTTTTGAATCACTTACGAAGGGTGAATGCTGCTGCTCCCTGCTTTTAACTCCAGCGTGTTCCACGTAGGCACGACCAGCTACAACAGAAGCGTGGAGTTACCCGTCTCATGTGTTGTTTATCATACTGCAAACATGACAGGAATGCAAAAATTATAATGTGTATATAATGTATAAAATTATAATGCGTATAACTGCATGGTTCGAGATACAGGCAGGGCTCTGTAATGGGTGCAGAGGACAGGGTTGTCTCGCCCCAGCGCACGTGCCTGCCTGACGCCACAACCCTCGCAGCCGACAGGCTGCAGAGCTGAGGTGGGGAAGGTACTTGTCATTCTAGCATGTCCTGCTGGAGACGGGGGAGAGAAAACTGGGAAGGAACACATCGAGAAGCAACACGCACAGAAACCCTGTGACAATGCACCAGGGCTGCCTGCACCAGGTCAGGGAACTGATCTGTTTGCACAAGAGCACGCGTTGTACCACAGATTTGTTCTCTCATGGGCACAATTAATGAGGAATGTATATAGGGTTCGTGAAAGCACAGACAAAAAATGCTGTACCCAAGCTGTGGGGCTGGGGCTCTCCTCCCAGCACCACCACTGGGATGTTCTTTTCTCCCCAGCGAAGCATTGCAGGCAGAGAGAGGGTTAAATCATGCTTTAATCACACCCTGGAATGACAACACATTGAGGGACAGAGCAACGGGGCAGCAGGGTCGGTTCCCAGAACCCCACAGGAGCACCACGGCAGGCTCCTCTTCCTACTCCACCAGGCTTCCCAGGTGCCATAAGCACCATCTCCTCCATCCTCGGCATCCAAACAGGGCCAGGAGAGCAGCAGCTGGGCTGGGTCCCTGTGCCAGTGCATCCCTGCTGGGGCACTGTGGGGCCAGCAGCCTCTCTCACCATTCCCAGCCTAATCTTTCTCCCCTCTCCTCTCCATTCCTTTCCTCCTGCCTGTCACCGTGTGAGCCCAAAAGCCCAGGGCAGGTGGGAAAGGACAGAAAGGGGATGGAGGTAGGAGGACAGCAAGAAGCTTCAACAGCGGTGGCTTGGCTGCAGGCTCAGATGGAGAGGTGCAACTCCCTCTCCTCTTCCTCTGCAATCTGCTCGCTTGGCTGGATGTAGTTGTCCTCGATGAAGCCGTCATCATCCTCAGCTTGCAGGTCTGCATCACCGGGCATGGGGTGGCTCTCGCTGTCTCCTGGGCCTGAGGAGCTCCTGTCCCAGCCGCTGCCGTCCTCCAAGGGGCTCCCTCCGATTGAGCTGGTTTCAGGCAGCGGCCGGTGGCGGTAGCTGGCGAAGTTCTTGTGGAAGAGCTTGCACTTGGCAGCCACTGCAATCAGGATGGAGATGCCGATTGCTGCCACCAGGAACCCTACCAGGTACGGCCAGCTCCTTCCGCCCTTCCCAGCGGGCAGTGTGGTGGCTGTGGCACAAGAAAGGCACATCAGGGCATGACAGATTAGCTGGTGCCATACCTGGTGCGCCTCAGCAGCCAGCACTGGATTGGCTACGAACTGGAGAGGGGAAGATTTAGACTAGACATAGGGAGGAAATTCTTCACAATGAGGGTGATAAGACACTGGAACAGGTTGCCCAGGGAAGCTGTGGATGCCCCATCCCTGGAGGTGTTCAAGGCAAGGTTGGACAGGATGCTTTGAGCATCCTGATCCCATGGTGGGGGGGTGGAATTAGATGATCTTTAAGGTCCCTTCCAACCCAAACCATTCTATGATGATTCTCTGATTGCTTTCATTAGAAGCAATAGAAATGCTCCTCACCCAGCGCTGGCTACCCAGGGTGGGTGAATACTATGGGGAAAACTGTCAGACAGCTGTCTGATACTGGTGCCCGTCACCGTGGAGTCTGTGCCGTGTGGCTCCGTGGCATCTGTTACTTTTTCTGCTCCAAATCCCCCAGAATCTCCAGGTGGTGGCCACTGTCCCCACCAGGCCACTGCTGGAAGCCACGACACGACATCTCCACCCGCTGTCCCCTCAAGGGTGACGTAAGGCAGGAGGGAGCTAGACCTTATGGGCACCCTTCAAAGCTGCACAACTTACTGTTGCTGTGGGTCACTGTGATCTGCTGCACCGTGCTGATCCCCCGAGGAAAACGCCTCTTCATCTGGCAGCCCAGATCCTGGGAATCCAGAGCTGCGACCTCCTGGCCCTGCAGCCTCAAGGGTGACGCGCAGGTCACCTGCACAGCTAAGAGACACATGGGCTAAGGTGGGACAGGGGACTCTTCTTCCATCCCCTCCCCAGTTTAGAGAAAGTGCTGCCTGCTTGCTCCTGTGTTGTTGGGATCCATCACAAGGCACTCCTGGTCCTGCCCTCCAGCCTCAACAGCCCTCAGAACAAGCAAAGAAGAATTTCCCTGACCAAGGAACAATGCAAGTGGGTAACCGTGATTAGGAGGCTCCTGTTAACTGGAAAATGCCAAATTCATGGAGACTGATAAAAACTGCACTGTCACAGAGTTACTTTTGCCTGGGATCCAAACTCAGAGGGTCGGAGCCTCATCCTTGCTTTGCAGGAGGAGCTGCCGAGTGCTCAGCAGCTTTTGAAAATGCGGATGCTCCATGCAGATATATAAAGGTGCATTTTCCCAAGTGGCAGGGGACAGAACGAGAGGGAATGGCCTCAAGCTCCACCAGGGGAGGTTTAGGCTGGACATTAGAAAAAAATTTTTCATGGAAAGGGTCATTGGGCACTGGCAGAGGCTGCCCAGGGAGGGGATTGAGTCACCTTCCCTGGAGGTGTTTAAGGGATGGATGGACGAGGCGCTGAGGGACATGGTTTAGTGACTGATGGGAATGGTTGGACTCGATGATCTGGTGGGTCCTTTCCAACCTGGTGATTCTATGATTCTATTATTCTATGACTTACGGGAAGAACTGTACATGCAGCCCCTTTCCCAGAAGAGTGGCTAAATTATCTGTCTGCCATTCATAGAAATATTTGGTTTTACATGTAACTGCAAGTGAGGAATGGACACGTGTTTCAGTTCTGTGACCCTCAATGGGGTGGGAGGGGTCCCTGGGGAGCCATCCCCGAGCCTGCCCAGGGGATGGAGGAAAAGGATCGAGTGAGACCCCTGCACCCGTGGTTGCTCCTGGCTGACACTTCTCCTGCCACCCTCTCCCATTGTCTCACCTTGCCTGCGCTTCAGCCACTGCTGCAGAGCGTGCGCGGCACAGTCACACACCCAGGGGTTCCCTTCCAGTTGGACCTGTGGGATTGTCTCCATCACCTGCAGGTTCAATGCGTCCAGAGACACCAGCATATTGTGTTGCAGGTCCAGGTGGAAAAGGGCCTTCAGCGGCAGGAAGGAAGGGACCTCACGCTCTTGCAGATTATTATTCCTTAGGAGCAATGTGTGCAAGTTTTCCAGTCCCTTGAAGGCATCCCTGTGGAGGTAGTCAAGGCTGCAGCTGCTCAGGTCCAGCAGTCGCAGAGCCCCGAGGTTGGAAAAGACACCTGGGCTCAGCGCCCGCAGGGCATTGCTAGAGAGATTGAGGGAGCGCAGGGAAGGGAGAGGCATTAAGAGAGTCCCGTGATGGGGAATGACCAAGGAATTGAAGGAGAGGTCCAAACCGGTGATGTTGCTTGGAAGAGAACTTGGAACATGCAGGAGGCTCTTCCCGCTGCAGTCAGCCCATTCCTGGGAAAAGAGGTGCCGTGTGAGATGAGCTCTCCATGCTGGGGAGGATCTCTAGATCAAGACCCCCCAGAAGTTCAAATGTCTTAATTAATTATGCTTGCAGAGTTTAGAAAAGTAAAATTACAAAGAGTTGTAAAAAACAGGAGCTGCCAGTTTGGCATGTGCCAAGATAAACAAAGATGAGCAGAACAACCTGGGACAGCCTAGGACTGAGAACAGCTAAATGAAGTAAAGAAGGAGCGCAGAATGCTGGGAGGGGGAAACCCAAAGAGAGGAGATGGGTGTGAAAGGACCAGGATGTCATCCTCCTGTCCCCCTTTCCAGGGCAGTCACCATCTGGATTCAGCTCGCAAAACACCTTCCTCTTCCTCCCCGCTATCCCCATCTCCAGCCCCCAGGGAGGTTTCTCGTGGCACGGGGGCATCCTCCCATCTGGGGCAGGGAAGCAGGCGAGCCCCCTGCCTGCTGGGAGGGTGGGCAGCCAGCAGCAGGGTGGGCTGCGAAGCAGGGGGCACCTGCACTGGCATCTCTGTCAGGAGCTGCTCCAGCCCTCCCATATTTCTGAGGACACACTGAGTGGCAGCGGCTTAGTACAGGCTGGCTCTGTCTGTACTGGTAAATAAAACAGACCAAGGACCATTCATTGTCCTAAAAAGCCAGCAGTGCATGCTGGATACAACGACCTGCTGAAGTGGATGGATTTTATTTGCCTCCCAAATTCAAGCTGGTTTTGGGGAGCAGTCCTCAGGATGTGTTACTCCTGCGTGGACTTTGTGTGGAAAAAGGGCAGCTGCCTAAACTGAAGCTGCCAGAGAGCAGGTTGGCAATTTAACAGGCTCCTGCTTGATCCAGCATTGGAGCTCCACAGGCAGAGTTCCCATGCTGGAAGTTTGCTGTAGTGCGTAGTCCTGGCTTTCTAGGTTTAGCTGCTTCCCACCTAGCTGCTCTTTCTATTTCTTTGCCTCTCCATTCAGTTCTGGAGTCCTCAGCATAGGAAGGACATGGATCAGTTAGAGCAAGTCCAGAGGAGGCCACGAATATGATCCGAGGGCTGGAGCACCTCCCATACCAGGACAGGCTGAGAGAGTTGTAATTGTTCAGCCTGGAGAAGAGAAGGCTCTGGGGAGACCTAAGAGCAGCTCCCAGTATTCATAGAATCATAGAATCACCAGGTTGGAAGAGACCCACCGGATCATCGAGTCCAACCATTCCCATCAAACACTAAACCATGTCCCTTAGCACCTCGTCCACCCGTCCCTTAAACCCCTCCAGGGAAGGGGACTCAACCCCCTCCCTGGGCAGCCTGTTCCAGTGCCCAATGACCCTCTCTGTGAAAAACTTTTTCCTATTGAAAAGGGCTACAAGAGCACAGTGATAGGACAAAGGGGAATGGTTTTAAGATGAAATAAGGGAGATTAGGATTAGGTTTTAGGAAGAAATGTTTTCCTGTGAGGGTGGTGAGACACTGGCACAGGTTATCCAGAGCAGCTGTGGCTGCCCCATCCCTGGAGGTGTTCAAGGCCAGTGCATTTAGGGCCACAGCCAAGACCCATTCAGAATCCAAAACATCACAGCTCGTCGTGTTTTGAGCTGTGCAGAGTAGGTGGCTCAGTGCCACCACCCCCACCGAGGTACCGCTACCCACCCTCAACCGTTGCCCGTGCCAGAGCCCTACCTGGTGGTCCAGGGTGCAGGGTTGTCCCATCCCCGCTGACCAGGCGCAGAGGAGGCTGCAGATTCCGAGCAGGCAGGCGGGAGCCATTTGGCTCCAGGAAACTGCCAAGGCAGAAAAACAAGTCTTAGGGAAACCTGGGAAGCTGGCGGAGCCAGCCGTGCCGGCCAAGGTGTGGCCACGGCCGCACAACCCAGAGTCCCCACCGAGTCACCATGCACCCCGCAGCCCACCAGCACCTGGGAGCCAGCCCGGTTGTGACCACAGTCCCGCTCCCTCCTGACGCTTGGTGCGGGTGAAAGGTGGTGGGACCGGTTATACATTAACCACTGTGCCCCACCACCTCCTACCCGCTGCCTCCTGGGACCGCCAGCATCTGCCTGGTGGGTTGTAAAGTGCCGTGGGGGCTGCCTGGGGGAGCACAGCACCGGGAGGTGCTGGGGGCCAGAGGGAAAGGGGGATATCCCTGTGGAACCCTCCCTGATGGGGCTGTGCTCAAGGAGATCAGCTGTGCCAGGCGCTGTGCCCCAGCTCCATGCACCCAGGGCAAGGGCACGCAGCAAGGCCAGGCTGCAGGAGCTGGGGCTGAGGCAGCAGGAATCATAGATTCATAGAATCACCAGGTTGGAAAAGATCCACTGGATCATTGAGTCCAACCGTTCCCATCAATCACTAAACCATGTCCCTCAGCACCTCGTCCACCTGTCCCTTAAACCCCCCCAGGGAAGCTGACTCAACCCCCTCCCTGGGCAGCCTCTGCCAGTGCCCAATGACCCTTTCCATGAAATATTTTTTCCTGATGTCCAGCCTGAACCTCCCCTGGCGGAGCTTGAGGCCATTCCCTCTTGTCCTGTCCCCTGTCACTTGGGAGAAGAGCCCAGCTCCCTCCTCTCCACAACCTCCTTTCAGGTAGTTGTAGAGAGCAATGAGGTCTCCCCTCAGCCTCCTCTTCTCCAGGCTAAACACCCCCAGCTCTCTCAGCTGCTCCTCATAAGACTTGTTCTCCAGCCCCCTCACCAGCTTTGTCACTCAAGAATGTTTCTTACAGGAAAAGTCTTATTGGGAAAGGTGGAAAGGTGTTTAAAACATGCAGCAAACAGGCACGTTCCTGGGGCCAGCAGTGGCTCAGCAGGGTGAGCTTTCCAGCATCAGGGAGCTGGACAACAACAATGAGACTTCCCTGAGAAGCATCCAGGGCTCTTCTGCAGGTCCCGGAGGATGGAGGTGCCCCAACACCTTGAGCACCCCCTGTGCAGACCCACCATTTGTCAGCAGTGCTGCCTGCCAGTGGAGTCCCACAAAATCTGGTCAAATCAGCATCTTGCAGGGTTTTTCTGGCACATGGTTGGGTGGGATGTGTTCCCACGCCCATAGGTGCTGGAGAAGGTGAGTGGGCAAGGGCTGGCAGAACCACAGAGCAGGAGGAGCTGCTGGCAGCTCCAAACTCAGCTTTACTTCTGCAGCGGGAGGAAGCCCCCAGTTCTCTTTCTTACTCCCTGCTCCTTGCACTGAGCTTCCCATTCCTGCTACTGCTCAGCAGCTGGAAGCCACTTGCCAACAAGAGCACCATGGCTCTGCAGTTTCCACCTTGACGGCAGCTAGGACAGGGTGTCCCCACTTTCCCCAGCCACCAAAGGTCTCCTCCATGGACATGCATCCCACCATTTCCTTGGGGAAAGTGTTTCCCAGCAGCCCATCCTCGATCCTGTGAGTGTGTGCCCTGCTGATCTGACCAGGTGGGCTGCCTGCCCTCTCCAGGGCTGCTCTTACGCTTGTGGCAGAAGCCCCTAACCTCAACATGCAGAACCTCCCCAGGACCCGCTGGAAATGTGAAACAAAACATATGTCCAGAAATACAGGGCTAGAAAACCTTGCTGAGGCAGCCCAGCCCATCAGTGGATCTGCAGGGCGTTTGCGTTTCCTATCAGGAAACGTATCAGTGCGTTATGGTTTCTGGCATGCGGTGCCGTGCATTAGAATGTCCAAATGATAACAAAAAAGGGGTATTTTTGTCACTCTAGTTTTTTTTTTTAGTCCATTGTGATTCAGCAAAAAAAGTTGAGGTCTGTGGACTCAGCAGAAATTCAGGTGCTTTCAGTGTGCTGTGGGTTGGGCAGCTGGATCTTTCCATGTTACAGCAGGGCAAGTGTGACGAGATGCTTTGTTAGGGCTCGGCTGCACCAACTCCCTGGTTCCTCCTCTGGAGATACATAAGGTTAAACCAGAGCTGTAGGGTCCCAGTTGGATGTCCCTAAAAATCCTCCCAGAGAGGTTTCCTACCCCACATCCAACCCAAGGGATCTGCACCTCACCTCTTATCCAGGTGTTCCTAGAAAAAAATGCAAGGGGACAAACCAGGTTGGGTTTGACAGATCTCTGATGTCTCCTGGACATGACCTGACATGGAGATCTGACCCCAAATGGCTCCCATTCTCCAAAAGAGCAAAGAATCATAGAATCATAGAATCATAGAATAACCAGGTTGGAAGAGACCCACCGGATCATCGAGTCCAACCATTCCTATCAAACACTAAACCATGTCCCTCAGCACCTCGTCCACCCGTGCCTTAAACCCCTCCAGGGAAGGTGACTCAACCCCCTCCCTGGGCAGCCTCTGCCAGTGCCCAATGACCCTTTCTGTAAAGAATTTTTTCCTAATGTCCAGCCTAAACCTCCCCTGGTGGAGCTTGAGGCCATTCCCTCTTGTCCTGTCCCCTGTCACTTGGGAGAAGAGGCCAGCACCCTCCTCTCTACAACCTCCTTTCAGGTAGTTGTAGAGAGCAATGAGGTCCTGGTTCCCCTGGGGCTGTAAGGAGAGCTGCGCTGTTCTCCCTGGTGGAGCACCCTGCAGGGCCTGCAGCTCCAGAGCCTTCTCATAAAGTGTGTTTGTTGTGTGCAAATAATCCTGTCTTCAAAGAGATGTCAGAGGGCGTTTCACAGAGTGCATCACAGCTCACGGCTGTGCCCGTGCTGTTGGGGAGCACAGCGTGTGTGTGCTCTCTCGTTGCTGTCCCCGACACAGCACGTGTAAGCACATGATGGCAATTATGGTTCTGAGTGAGACTGACCTCTACGGCCAGTGAACTGGGGGAAAAAAGCCATTTATTTATCTATTCATGTACTTCCCTCGACTCCTGCATCTGTGCAGAGGGACCAGGGAGGGACTTTTTACAAAGGCGTGTAGTGACAGGATGAAGGGAAGAGGCTGTAAGATGGAGATGAGAAGATTTAGACTAGACATAGAGAGGAAGTTCTTCATGATGAGGGTGGTGAGACACTGGCACAGGTTGCCCAGGGAAGTCATGGATGCCCCATCCCTGGAGGTGTTCAAGGCCAGGTTGGATGGGGCTTTGAGTAGCCTGGTCCGGTTGGAGGTCTTCCTGCCCATGGCAGGTGGGTGGAACTGGAGGATCTTTAAGGTCCCTTCCAACTCAACCCATTTTATGAGTCTATGAGAAGTCTATGAGTGTGTTGATGAGTCGCTGACCCCACTTGGCACGGAGTTTCCAAGCAAACGGCGATTTGCAGGGCCTCAGGGGGTCATCGATGGCAGGAGGGCAAGGTTGCCCAGCCCCTGCATGTCCCACCCTGCGCTCAGCATTTACATTAAAGTTGTGCCTCAAGGGTCTTCCAAAACCAGGGCTGCTCATCTACATATGGCCCACGGCAAAACCCCAGGCTTAGTTTTCCCGGCAAATGTGGGCAGCTGCCTCCAGTCTCCCATCTTCTCTGGATCCTCTCCATCCCTTCTGTGGCGGGGAGGTGGGAAGGCTGCGCTGGGGGAGCCCCTGCCTGCTGCCATCCCTCCCTCAGCACACCCTGGGCACCGCGCCACCCCAGAGCGCTCTGTAAATAGTCGGAAACGATGAATGGATTTCCACTTCCTCTCCATGTGTGCTTTAGATTTTTGGCCGGATACAACACGGGGTCTGGACACACCAAAACATGAGGCTCGTTCCCTGGCAGCCTCGGGTTTCACGTGGGAATAGTCTGATTCCCGAAGCAGCGTGGGGTTGGGTGGTTTAAGCTGACAGGGGGTTCCTGGGGAATGCTCTTTGTTTGCCTGATGCCCACTGGAGGCTGGGACAGCCCGGCTGGAGGGGGGGTTGTGGGACCCCCAGGACAGGGCAGAGACAGCGGGGCCACGCGGTGCCCGTGCCGATGCCCGTGCCAGAGCTGTTGTGGCAACAAACTTAAGGAAAGCTGCGTGTTCTGCTGCTTTCTGCTTCCTCCCAGTCCCAGTCTTGTTTCCTGCCACATGGAAGGTTTTCTCCCTGCCACGCAGGCTGGTTTTTCATCACCCTGCCTGCTCTCCAGCTCAGCCCCTTCCAGCCCCACGAGGGGTTTCTGCAGGTGTGAGCCAGGCCCCAGTGCAACGTGGAGAGCAGGTGGGGCCTCGGAGCCCCAGCTCATGGTGGCAGGAGGCTGAGGTGTCACGAGGTGTGTACGGCCTCAGCATCGCCGCACGCCACTCGCCAGGGGAGAGCCCGCATGGGGCAGCTCCCGCCAGCTCCTGGAGTCAGGGCCGTCTCCAAACAATGGGTGGAGAGCAGGAAACGCCACATGGGAAACAGGATTTGGCTCCGTCGCCGCCGCCAGCCACGGCCCCTTGGCCCCTTTCCTTTCCCTGCTCCAGAGAGCCCTTCCCACAGGCAGCGGGGCTGCGTCCGAGGGATGGGGATGCTGCTGCCCACACAGGCTGGGGCATGAGACCCTCCACACGGCGAGTGAGGAGGGGGGCCAGGACACCTCTCAGCATGGCTCAGGGAGCCCTGCGCACACAGCCCTAGCTCTGGACGGGTGGCTATCTGCTCCCTTTGAGAGCTGCCACCAGACCGGGCACCTCAGCGGCTTCTTTGCCACCAAGCCCTACTCCTGAAGAGCTGGGTGGCCACCAAGAAAGCAGAGACAGGGGTATTTTCCTCGCTGTGCCCAGACTATGTGCCAGAAGAGCTGATCCTGGCTGCCCCAGACCCTGAGCAGCAGGGCGGAGGCGGGATGGGGAGCACAGGTTCCTGAGCCATGGCTCACACGGAGCCTCTAGGCAGCCCCCGTGGCTTGGACATGCTGGGGATTTTCTGACCTCTGCCAAATTCAGGACACGCTCCAAGGACATGGGACTCCAGGTTTATCTTCTGCTTCTCCTCCCACGGCTGGCAGGTAAATCACCCCTTTCCCTCTTCCCCAGGGAGGCTTGGTGGGATGGGGCAGCTGTGGGAGCTCAGTGGTGCCATCAGAAGAGAGTTTGGAGGGAGGAAACATGCCTTTGTGATCCGTAGTTTGGAGACCTTAGAGGCCAGCAGTGACCTCCGCTGCATGAGACTGGTGCGTGGGCAGCTTGTGGAAGGAGAGGAGCCCTGGGACCCCCATCCTGCTGCATCTTTGGCTCATGATGGGGGTCTGAGTCCATGGGCATCTCCAAAAGGAGAGTGGAAATGCCCACCGTGCCATCCTGATGGGTCTGCACCCGACTTGGCTGTGCCCTGGCAGAGCCCCTGGGCTGGGGTGGACATCCTGGAAAATGTCCTAGAGACGGGGTGACATCGGGATGAGGTGGGGTCTGGCCCTGAGGTAGGGCTGAGACAGCTGTGTCCGTGACGCCCTCTCTTGCTCCCCTACTCCAGGAGCCATCCTGGACATCACCCTGATCGCCAACGTGCAGAGCCTGTCCCACTCCGACTTCTTTCTGTCCTGCGTCACGGGGGAGCGGGATGTGAGCTACCTGCAGATCGAGCGGGAGAACAAGATCGTGATGACACACCCCAAGACAGGCTTCCAAAACTACCGCAACCGCAGCAACTATGTCCAGGCCAGGGGTTTCTCCATGGCTGACCTTGTGGGGATCCTCTACTGCCTGGGGCGCACTCCCACCGAGCAGGGCCAGGTGGTCTACGTGCACAACAGCCACAATGGTGAGCGGCTGGTGGGGTGGTGGGCAGCTCCTTCTCTCCCATCCAGGTCCATGTAGGACCTCTCCGCTCTGCACTTTGCAGTCCCGGCACCAGCAGGCGTGGCGGGGGGGATGATGGCGACCCTGGGCTAGGTTTAGGGTCCACTGGCACCAGCAGCATGGAGAGGGGAGGGATGTTCTTCTCAAGGAGCATGGCTGAACCCCATGGAGGGATCTGGGGATGGGCAACCACTGGGCTGGGAACAGTGCTTGGGAGCAGGGCAAGGTCCAAAAGGAAGTCGAGCGCCCTTGGAGGAGGTGGTGGGATCTGGAAATCATTAACCAGGGCAGGGGGTGGCCAAAAGAACCGTGCCAGTCTCACAGCCCTGCCACAGGCTCCAGGGAGGAGGTGGTGCCGGGGTGCATCTCCAACAGCCTCCCTGCCATTTCACTGGTAGAGTCCTGCCAAAACACACTTCCAGAGTCCATCGCAGCACTGGGATCTTGTCTCCCGCTCCCATTTTGGGCTGTATAAACTGAAAGGACTCCGCTGCACTGCCCAGCGGCAAGGATAGCACACAGGGCAGCACTATCCCCCCCCCACCCTCTGCTTTCCCCTGTGAAAACTGTTAGGACTGACATTTTCTGTGGTGTGTGGTTGCCACAAGATGTTTTCGAGCTCTTTTTCATCAAATTTTTGCTAAAACAGTTGACCTTTTGCTGAGAATGAGAGAAAGAGGAATACAAGTTTCCCTGCTCGTGATAAACTACAGTTTTATCAAGCAGCTCTAGTATCTCCAAGCTGGGGAACAGAGGCTGCCAGTGGGGTCCAAGCATCCCCCAAGGAGCAGGGACCAGCCTGTGTCCTTGGCCAGAAGCTCAACTCAGAAATGCCACCAGTCCTATTGGAAATGGAGCCAACTGGTCTGGGCAAGCAGAGGGCACTGGGGGAGGGAGGCAGTGGCACCAGGAGAGAGTCTGGGCTGGTTGCGAGGAGTGGCTGGTGGCAGGGGGCGTGAGGAGCACAGAGGGTCCTCTGCACTCCCCAATGTCCCTGAATATAAGTCATGGAAGAGGGTGACGGCTCCGGGGCTCCTTCAGCAGAACAGAGAGTCTCATCATGCGTGGGTTCCAGCCATCTCCTTGCTCCTGGATCAGCATAGAATTAGAATAATTAAATCACAGAATCACAGAGTGCTTTGGGTTGGAAGGGAGCTTTACAGATCATCCAGTTCAACACCCCTGAAGGAGCAGGGACAGCTCTAACTCCATCAGGTTGCCCAGAGCCCCATCCAATCTGACCTTGAATGTTTCCAGGGCTGGGACCTCCACCACCTCCCTGGGCAACAGCGCTGTGGAAGAGCTGGTCAGTGTCTGGGTCCAAGCCCTGCAGGAGTTTCAAGTGACAAAACATGCTTTCCTCTAAGTGCAAAACAAGCTGCTGTTGCTCTGTTTAGTAAAAGAAGTAAAAAATAAAGGAAAAAGTAAGAAAAAAAATGACATCTTTGCAGGGGGAGGGAGGGCTGTGTACAGAACCCACCAGGGAGGTTTAGCACATATCATCTCTCCTGTTAAGCCCAAGAATGCACCAGGCCAGGGTGATGAAGCAGTGGGTGGGAATGCTGTTGGAGGAAAGCTGGCATCTCCCAAAAGGTCATGCATGAAGGACATCATAGGAAGGATGACAAATTTGGGAAGGTTTGCTGTAAAAACAATGCAAAGCAGAGATCCTGAGGAGCAACGTCAGAAGGGTTTAAACCTGGCAATAAACAACTTCTTACAGTATCCAGAGCAGAAAGACATTTGCAGAAAACAAAAAATATTTTAGTTTTGTTTCCATGTGCGCAATAGAGAACTTGGGGAAAGTTGCTGACTTAACCTGTCTGAAATGCCAGTGCTGGTAGAGGGAGACGGACAATCAGGAGCCAAAGGGAGCAGCACGATGTCGTCAGGCTGAGCCCCTGCTTGTGTACCATGAGCAGAGGACAGGCGGCAAGGCTGCTTGTGGGCCACCCACCTTTCCTAAAAGCTCTCCGGTTAGGGAGTCATAGGCTTATAAACCCAAATTGGAACCAGGCAAACTAGAAGAAACTGTAGTAAAGACCAGAATTTTTGGTTATGTCGTCCCTGAGAAAGAGGCAATGTGAGTTTGCAGTAGGATGGCAGTGGTGAGGGTGCTGTGGATGAGCCACTAGACACCATCTGCTCAGGTTCCTGGAGAAAACTGGGATAATTCCCTTCCAAAGGCTCTCCGGGAGCAAGTCTGCATGCGAGGAATGCAGGGGAGGCCTTTGCACGGGTAAATAACTGACTAAAAGAATGGGAGCAAGAATCGGAGTTAATTTGTGGTTCTTGTCACGCGAGGAAGTCCCCATCGGCGTGGAACAAGGTCTCTGCGGGGACCTGTGCCACCAGTGGTAGTTACAAACTGCTGAAAAAGTGTATGTGACGACTGCTGTCACAGATATAATTCAGCACAGGTGAACGCAAAGCGCTGTGTTTGGGGATCCCCAGGGAACGTGTCGAGTTCTCATTCCAGTGAGTGAGACAGAGCGAGACAGGACAAGGGCCACATCTGTGTGCCCCTTACAGGGGACTGCAAAGTCCATGGGAGAAAGATCCCAACTGAAGAGGTAGGCGGGGAGGCAATTCCAGGGAATTTTTCACGGAGAGGGTCATTGGGCACTGGCAGAGGCTGCCCAGGGAGGGGGTTGAGTCACCTTCCCTGGAGGTGTTTAAGGCATGAGTGGACGAGGTGCTGAGGGACATGGTTTAGTATTTGATGGGAATGGTTGGACTCAATGATCTAGTGGGTCTTTTCCAACCTGGTGATTCTATGATTCTATGAAAGCTGGGCTCTGGCTGGCTCACACTAATATACTGAGTGTTAATTGCTGCTGCACCTGGGAAATCAGGAAAAGAGTCATGACAGAGGCACCGATCTGTTGGGCTGGCGTGGAGACCTGTGCACGCCTGCTGCCCTCACCACCCCTGGCCTGCTCTCCATCTCCGCCTGCGGCCGCTCAGCACCTGGCTCCCACAAGGGGTGGACGGGGAGATGGGTCCTGATGTCCTAGCAGAAACGTGTGGTGGGTGCTGGGCTGTGCCAGGGCCATGGTCTGGGTGTGCCAGCACTGCCCTTCGGTGTCAGCGCCCTGGGGCTCAGCCTGCTTCTCTCCCAACTCGTCCACAGCCCACCTTTTCCCAGTGAAGGCCACACAGTCTGTGAACGTCGCCGAGCCAGCCACCTTCTCTGCCAGGGTCCTCAAGAGAAAGGAGACAGACGTTATGTGGAAAAGAAATGGCAAGTGGCCCCTAGAGCAGGCACAGGGCTGGGGCTGCTCCCAGCTGGTGCCCAGGGTGGGCTCTGAGGGCGTGGGGAGCTCCAGGTCACCCTCTGTCCCCTTGCAGGCACCTACTACCAGACCACAGACCGCGGCGAGGTGCGGGGCAATCTCGTCAACCTGACGCTCCCCAACGTCAGCGTGAGCGAAAACGGTGTCTACAGTGCCACGTTCATGGGGGACAGCCCTCTGTGGAGTGCCTTCTACCGCCTGATTGTGAGAGGTGAGTGGGGCTCTGCCTCCCCAAGACACGGGGACAGGTACCCTGCCTTCATCCTGGAGCCACCTTGTGCCCCCTCTGCTCTCTCCGCAGCCTGTCCCGCGAAGAAATGGGGACCGTCCTGTGAGAAGGACTGTCCCAACTGTCTGAACGGTGGCGTCTGCCATGACCATGTTGGCGAATGCATCTGCCCTCCCGGGTTCATGGGCACTCGCTGCGAGCGAGGTAAGTGCTGGGCTGCCCAACAACAGGAGCTGCGCCCAGGGCACGCGTGGGGTCCCCACTGCACCTGCACACCTGCCCAAAACTCCACGTGCATTGCCAGAGCCCCCCCGCCGGCAGTGCCCCCTGTTTCTGGAGCTGGGCTGGGTCACCTTCTCAGCAGGACACAGCTCCTTTGCCTGCTCAGGGTGGTGACACGGGGCTCCGGCACCCAAGCTGCCACCATGCCCTGCGCAAGTGGTGCACGGGCAGACAAAGCTTGTTTTTCCAGCCTGCCGGGAAGGCCAGTTTGGCCGCAACTGCCAGGAGACGTGCCAGAGAGCCCAGGGCTGCAAGGGATTGAGCTTCTGCCTGCCAGACCCTTACGGCTGCTCCTGCGCCTCGGGCTGGAGTGGCTCCCGCTGCAGCCAAGGTATGGGGGTGCAGGTGTCCACCAGCTCATCCAGCCAGCCTGGGCTTCCTCCAGGGCCTGGCTCCGCTCCCCAGCGGCAGCAGAATCTGTGCAAACCTCTCATCCCTGAGAGGTGGCATGGGCTGAGCAGTGCTGCTGCCTGCCCCGGGTGCCCACGACCTCTGTCTCTGTGGTCCTGCGCCCTGGCCAGGGGCAGCAGTGAACTCTCCTCTTCCCGCAGCCTGTCCTCCAGGATTCTACGGCCCCGACTGCGCCCTGGCGTGCGCCTGCCAAAACGAAGGCAGCTGTAACCGCTTCAGTGGCTGCATCTGCCCAGCAGGCTGGCACGGGCAGCACTGTGAGAAGTCAGGTGAGGTTGGCGTGAGGCTGCAGCGGGTTTCTATCCCCCACCCTTGGGTGGGCTCTGGCTCCTTCCTCACCAGTGACTGGGGGGGTGCATCGGCTGCTGGGGTCACCAGCTGGGTCAGCAGCCCCCCTCGCCTGCAGAAGTAGCCCTCAAGCCTATGGAAAAGAGGGCACTGTGAGGGGACCATCTCTTCTAGCTCCGTGGTGGGATTAGCTGTGCCAGAAGCATTGTTGAGCCCCATGGGGTGGGGACCGGGGCTGGTCTGGAGCACCTGGCACAGCCCCCTGGCACCGGAATCTGGCTACAGGCAGGACAGGGGAAAGGTGCCATCCTCCCTTGGGACTGGGGGCCAGCCCTAATGCCGCTTTCTGTGTGCCAGACCGGTACCCCCAGATCATCCAGCTGGCCTCAGAACTAGAGTTCAACCTGGGCTCGGAACCCATTGTCAGCTGTGTGGCCACTGGCAACCCACTGCCTGCCAGCGACAGCGTGGAGCTGCGCAAGGCTGATGGCACCGTGCTCAAGGTACCACCCCCGCGTCCTTGCTCCCACCATCATCCCATGCTGCCACCTCGGACAAAAGCATCCATCTCCTCACCGCTCTGCTGGGAAGCTTCAGGCCTGTGTGGGGAGCTGGGGGGCTGACGGCACCCTCTGTGCCCACAGCTGATTAAAGCCATCATCGAGCTGGGGCAGATCACCTGCGAGTTTCAGGTGCAGCACCTGACGAAAGAGGACACGGGGCTCTGGGAGTGCCGCGTCTCCACACCCGGGGGCCAGGACAGCCGGAAAGTCAAGGTCAATATCCGAGGTGAGGAAAGGCTGAGGGCATGAGTGAGAGAAGCTGGGGCTGCCGGGGGAGGCTGATGGCACAATGTGACACCGCCAGACTCCCTCCACCGCACTGGGTACCACCCATGGTAGACAGGCTTGGGTGGTGATAAAAGACTTCCCTGACAAAGCTGGAAGGAGTCAAGAGGTGGCGGGTGTAACCATGCTCTGCTCCTCGTTACTCCCAGTCCCACTGGTGTCATTCCCTCCTTCCCTGCCAAGTGCCACCGGCGCCCCTGACCCCGCCCCGGCTGCTGGCCAAGCAGAGCCGCCAGCTTGTGGTGTCACCCGTGGACTGCTTCTCTGGTGATGGACCCATCACCTCCATCAAGCTGCTCTACAAGCCCAAGGACGACAACTCCGCGTGGTCATCCATCGTGGGTATGTGTCTGCTGAGGGGTGGAGGGCACAGGTAAGCCCTGGGCAGGAGGGCACGGCTGCCCAAACCAGTAGGGGTCTGAGGTGGACAGAATTCTCCATCCTGGGACCCCTGCGGTGATGCTGAGGAAGAAGCCAGAGGTAGGACAGAGTGTGCATCATGGCTTTGACATGTCCTCTTGGCCAACAGTCGACAACAGTGAGAACATCACCCTCATGAATCTCAGGCCAGTGACTGCCTACATTGTGAAGGTGCAGCTGAGCCGGCCAGGGGACGGAGGGGAGGGCAGCAAGGGGCCTGAGGCCGTCATGGTGACCGAGTGCCTTGGTGAGCCTCCGTCTCCCCGACCCTGACCCTAACGCGGACCCTACCCCTAGCTCTGCATGGTGCGGGGTCTGCAAAGACCCAGGCTGATGCGCTGTGAGGTTTTGCTGCCTTTTTGTTCACAGAGCCCACAGTCAAGCCTGTAATAGAAGGTTGGTCCATAGAGGAGAAAAACACACTTCATGTTACCTGGAAATTGCCAAGTAACCACGAGCCAGCACATGGGTTCATCGTCCACCTCTTTGACTCTGCAAGGCATCTGATCTCTGAGAAAAACATCACATCCATCTCCGTGTTGTCTGCCCGCATCGGAGACCTGGAGTTCAACAAGGAGTATGGGTTGGAGGTGCTGGTGTACCACTGCACCAGCCTGGGACCCCCCTCCGACCTCTACAAGGTCATGATCAACAGCAAAGGTGGGTCCAGTGGAACACAGGCAATTAATACAGGGAATTACTATGATAAATCAGTTATAGTCATGACAACAAGCACCCCCAGGTCCAGCTGCTCCTATATCCCATCTCTGATAATGCAGGAAAAGCTGCCTGGAGGAAAATGAGTCCTCCTTTCCCTGCTAGATGCCTCAGCCTCCAGCACCAAGAAGAAACATCCTAAGCTGAATGTGACATTCAGGACATCACAAGTGATACTCACAAACAGATCTGTCCTCTGCACCCTTGCCCAAGTCCTGATGGACCTGTCTATAGTTGCAGCCTTTACAACACCCCGTAGCAACAAGTTTCTTGATATATTTATAATTTGCATGAAAAACATTCTTTCCCTTTGGTTCACTTTAACTCCACCCCTCCGGTAATTTTTCTGGATGGCTCCTCACAAGGCTGGGAAATTGTGGGGAGGTGGAGCATCACCCTGATCAACCTTTCTGGCACCCAAGAGGGAAGGAGTGCAGGAGGCCTTCAGTGAAGTTTGGTATGTGTTGGGAGGGCTGGTGGGCATCAGGCTTGGAGGAGGCAAAGTTTTCCTCCCTTGTTGCTTGTCAGAGCTATGTGTGATTTGGGGTTTGGGGGTTAGGGATGTGGGCAGGCTGGTGAAGGTGGAGAGGAGGCAGTGAAAACCCCGTGTGTGAGAGAGGGTTGGAGAAAGAAAACATTCCAAGGGCAAGTGAATACATAGACATCTAGCTTGGCCGTCCCTGGGACTGGGAGCATTTGCAGTGCAGTCCTGCCCCACTATTGTACCTGGAGAGCAGCTTCATCTCCTCCTGTGCCTCCTCCAAGCACTGGGGTTTCCTGGAGGTCTATCAAACCTAACACAGCTTTGGCTGCAATTGCCACCCATAGGATCTGGTCCTCACAGCAGCGTTCAGCCGCTGCAGTGCCAGGAGCTCCATCCTGGGGCTGACGTTCTCCTCTCCTTGTTCAAGGGCCCTCCTCACCGCGGTTGCTCTCAGCAGAGTCAGTGTCCAGCACCGCTGTCAGGCTCTCCTGGCAGGTCCCCGAGTACCCCAACGGGGGCATCACCAAGTACATCGTGGAGCTGCAGCAGGTGGGAGGCACCAGCGAGCCCCAGTGGATCGACACTGACAGCGGCACCGAGACCACCAAGATTGTGGGGGGCCTCAACACCAGCACCACTTACCAGTTTCGTGTCCGTGCCAACTCCCACGTCCCAGGGGAATGGAGCCAGCCCGTGAAAGCCAAGACCCTGGGGGATGGTGAGATGGGTTTGCCAGCAGGCAGGGCGCTCACGGCTCTGCTGGAGCTTGGGTGCAGCATCTGGGTCAGCAAAGAATGACCAGGGTGCTCATGGTAATCTCAGAGAGTGGCTCTGAAGCAGCAGCCGAAGCCCAGAACACTTGTGGGTGTCTTCAGAAATCCCATTTCTCCTAGTTCTGATGGGGCAGAGGTGGCACAGGGACAGCACAGTACCCACAGAGTGGCTCTGCATTGGCTAGAGTGTGAGGGGCTAGAGGAACAGGGCAGAGTCGGCGTGGGAGGAGCTGGTAGCTGGACCCAGGGCTGGTTGAAGGTCCACAAACCAGCAGGTTTGGTGGCAGGGACAGGGCAGTGACCCTCATCTTGTGCCATCATGGCAGCAGGAGCTGGGGATATGGTTGTGGTGTTTTTATGGGGTGCCAGGGTTGGGAGAGAGCTGCTGTCTTGGTGCTTGGCCACCCATGCAGCCTGCGCAGGACTTGGCTGTGGACCACGACCCTCCATCCCTCCTTTCGGCAGGAGCGCTAAGTGTGCCACCCAGCCTGGGCAGCCAGAGCACCGAGCAGGCAGGAGTAGACCAGCAGCTGCTCTTGGCCATCGTTGGCTCCGTGTCCGTCACCTGCTTCACCATCCTCTTTGCCCTTCTGGCACTTTTCCTCATCAAGAAGAATTTTTTCCACCGGCGCCGCACTTTTACGTACCAGTCTGGCTCGGTGAGTGCCGCCTGCCCCTCCAGGACCGTGTCCCCAGCTCCCCACGTCCCAGCCCGATCCAGGTCACGCTCCATAGCCTCCAGTCCGGACACAGCCAGACCTCACTTCCACGCGGAGAGGGTGCGGAGCCCACCCTTGCCCACGACACCTGCCCTGCCAGGACTGCTGCGCGGGCAGAGAGGTGCCCGGTGCCCCTAACCTCATCCACTTCCATCTGCCAGGGGGAAGAGACCATCCTGCAGTTCAACTCGGGAACCTTGACCCTGACGCGCCGGCCCAAGCCGCAGCCCGAGCCCCTCAGCTACCCCATCCTGGAGTGGGAAGACATCAAGTTTGAGGACATGATCGGGGAGGGCAACTTCGGGCAGGTCATCAGGGCCATGATCAAAAAGGACGGCCTGAAAATGAATGCGGCCATAAAGATGCTGAAAGGTGAGTGTGGGAGGAGCCAGGCAGGGTGGGCTGGGGGATACAGCTGCATCCTGGGGCTGAAAAGGGAGATGAGCCATCAGTGGAGGAGCAGAGGAAGGGTCCTTGTTGTAGGACTGAGGTGTCCATCCCTTCTTTGCTTCCAGAATTTGCTTCAGAGAACGACCATCGGGACTTCGCTGGGGAGCTGGAGGTGCTGTGCAAACTGGGCCATCACCCCAACATCATCAACTTGCTGGGTGCTTGCGAGAACAAGGGTGAGGGCTATTCCTCTCTCCCCTCTCCCCAGCCCCACGGCCTCTGCCCAGCTGCGTGTTCCTCTTTGCTGAAGAAAACCCCACTAACCCAACCTCCTCCTGCCCACCAGGCTACCTGTACATCGCCATTGAGTATGCTCCCTATGGAAACCTCCTCGACTTCCTCCGCAAAAGCCGAGTCTTGGAGACAGACCCAGCCTTTGCCAAGGAGCACGGCACTGCCTCCACCCTCACCTCCCAGCAGCTGCTCCAGTTCGCTTCCGATGTGGCTAAGGGGATGCAGTACCTGAGTGAGAAGCAGGTACGTTCCCAACAAGCCCCTCAAAGCATTCATTCCCTGGGTTCTGGGGACTCCCCACCAGGGCACAAGACCCCTGTGGCCAGCAGGAGGGAGCATGTGGCTACTGCTCACCGTCGGCCTCTCTCTCAGTTCATTCACAGGGACCTGGCAGCCAGGAATATCCTAGTGGGAGAAAATCTAGCCTCAAAAATTGCCGACTTTGGCCTCTCCAGAGGCGAGGAGGTCTATGTGAAGAAGACAATGGTGAGGCAGGAGTGAAGCATCTCCACGGGGCTCGCACCGATGCGGTGGGCAGGACCACTGCCATCAGCGGGAATGACCCAGCATCTCGGGACTGGCTGGGTCACAACTGCCTTCTGCCCATGGGGCATCCCCTGACAGTCGCTCTCTGTTTCCCCAGGGCCGCTTGCCGGTTCGCTGGATGGCCATAGAGTCCCTGAACTACAGCGTGTACACCACCAAGAGCGATGTGTAAGTCCTGCAGGCAGGGACACCAGACCCGGGGCTCGGATGTGGCTGCCTCCAGTCCCTTTCGGGGTGGCCAGTGCGGCGAGGCTTCTGCTCTGGGTGCTGCAAGGGCTGGAGGTGATGCTGATGCATCTCCCTGGGGAGCTGCCAGCTCAGCCCAAGCCATGGATGCCTGCTTCACCCTGGGTTTGGCTGGAGGCTCCATCACAGGCTTGGCTCTTGCCCTTTCAGGTGGTCATTTGGTGTCCTGCTCTGGGAGATCGTCAGCTTGGGTAAGACTCTTGTGCGTCCCCTGCCTCCACTCAGGTGCCTGCAGGTGTGATCCTCCTGCAGCCCCAGAGGGGACACCCCAGGGACTGTCCTTGCTGCAGCCCTCTGCGTCTCTGGCTGCAGGGGGGACACCGTACTGCGGGATGACATGCGCTGAGCTCTACGAGAAGCTGCCCCAGGGCTACCGCATGGAGAAGCCACGCAACTGTGACGACGAGGTGTAAGTGGGCTGAGAGCCCTGGCTGATGGTGGTACCCGTGTTCCCCTGACCCCACTGCCCCAACAGCTTGCAGTAACTCCTGCTTGGTTCTCCTCTTTGGTAGGGCTGAGGTATAAGCTGGGTTCCCACACCCCAAACACCCTTGCTGAGCTTCATTTTCCCACCTGCTTCCCCCATCTCTCGCAAACAGGTTTTCTGTCCCCTTTACCCCATGTACACTGAGCTGCTGCCTCTCTGTGCTGGGTTCAGTGCTGGGTCCAGCCCTGTTCGATGTCTTTATCAATGACCTGGATGAAGGCATCGAGTGCACCCTTAGCAAGTTTGTAGATGATACTAAGCTGGGTGGAAGCTGGATCTGCTGGAGGGTAGGGAGGCTCCAAAGGGATCTGAACAGGCTGGACCGCTGGGCTGAGACTGATGGCATGAGGTTTAACAAGGCCAAATGCCGGGTCCTGCACTTGGGGCACAACAACCCTGTGCAGCTACAGACTAGGAGAAGTCTGGCTGGAAAGCTGCCTGGAGGAGAAGGACCTGGGGGTGTTGGTTGGCAGCGACTGAACATGAGCCAGCAGTGGCCCAGGTGGCCAAGAAAGCCAATGGCATCTTGGCTTGGATCAGAAATGGTGTGACCAGCAGGTCCAGGGAGGTTATTCTCCCTCTGTACTCGGCACTGGTGAGACCGCTCCTTGAATACTGTGTTCAGTTCTGGGCCCCTCACCACAAGAAGGATGTTGAGGCTCTGGAGCGAGTCCGGAGAAGAGCAACGAAGCTGGTGAAGGGGCTGGAGAACAGGCCTTATGAGGAACGGCTGGGATAGCTGGGGGTGTTTAGCCTGGAGAAGAGGAGGCTGAGGGGAGACCTCATTGCTCTCTACAACCACCTGAAAAGAGGTTGTGGAGAGGAGGGTGCTGGCCTCTTCTCCCAAGTGACAGGGGACAGGATGAGAGGGAATGGCCTCAAGCTCCACCAGGGGAGGTTCAGGCTGGACATTAGGAAAAAATTTTTCACGGAAAGGGTCATTGGGCACTGGCAGAGGCTGCCCAGGGAGGGGCTTGAGTCACCTTCCCTGGAGGTGTTTAAGGCACAGGTGGATGAGGTGCTGAGGGACATGGTTTAGTGATTGATGGGAATGGTTGGACTCGATGATCCAGTGGATCTTTTCCAACCTGGTGATTCTATGATTCTATGATTCTACGACTCTGCCCCCAGGTACGAGCTGATGCGGCAGTGCTGGCGTGACCGCCCCTACGAGCGCCCGCCCTTCGCCCAGATCTCCATGCAGCTCATCCGCATGCTGGAGGCCAGGAAGGTGAGTGGCAGCATATGGACAGGAGGGATGTCTGAGTGCTGGAGCGTCCCTTGGGCTTGGGGCAGAGATATCCAGCACCAGAATCTGTGTGACCCCCATCACACGTGGTGGTAACCCCAGCACCACTTTTTTGGGGTGTGGGGAGCCCCATCGCCTCCCTCCAGGCACGGCACCTGCTAGTGTGCTAGCAAGGAGGTAGACGCGGATGCTGTCACAACCTGACTGAGGTTTTCCTGCAGGCCTATGTGAACATGGCCCTGTTCGAGAACTTCACCTACGCAGGGATCGATGCCACCGCCGAGGAGGCGTGAGGCTGCGCTGGCACCACGCAGAGAGGCAACGCTGGCTCCAGCCTGCTGGGACACTGCTGTGGGGACGAGGGGCTGCCCATCCCCATCTGGGGCGAAGCGGATAAATGCCAACGCCCCTTCCTGAGAGCGCCTTCCCGGCAGCAGGACTGTGCCATCCCCTCTCTGGCTGCCCACGCAGCGTGTGCTGGCCGTGCAGGCGTGCTGCAGCCCCAAACACAGCCCCACGCTGCTGGGGAATGGGCTGGGACAGCCCCAAGGACAAGCAGCAGCGGGGCATTTGCAGCAGAGTGGGCAGGAGAGGGGCTCTCAGGAGCCCACAGACATAAATGCCCAAGTTTTGGAGCAAGAGGAGAACCAGCGACCCAGCAGCTGCCTGCCCTGTGGCTTTAGGCTTCAAGAATTGCCAGCAGCGCTTTGAGCATCACTGCCACCTTGGGACGGGGCCACCCCAGCCAGCACAAGCGGCCAAGGGACAGTGTTGGCTGAGCACAGCCTCCAGCTCTGCAGTAACTCTTTGGAGGTGCCAGCTCTGCTTTATGGACAATAAACATCGTGCAACAGGCAGCCGGGTCCAGAGGAGGGGAGATGGGGGCCCAGGTCTGCCCCTCTGATGACACTTGTGAGCAGGATGCAGGGCCCCAGTGGTCTGCTGCTCTGGTGGGCATTCCTTGGGATCCTGACCCCACTGAGATCCTCTGATGATCCCCAGAGAAGCCCCAGGACTCATCATGCTGTGGGGATGGATTTTCTTAGTATCCAGCTGGGATCTCTGCCCCTGCAATTTAAGACCTTGTCCTGTCCCCACGGGATATGGAGAACAGACTGCGTCCTTCCTTTGTGCAGCTGCCTTTGCATGCTCCAAAACTGTTCCTGCAGCTTCCTCTGCATTGGCCTCTCTCCACAGGAATGGCCCTGCTCCTCTGGCTGGTCCCTGCAGGGCTGTGCAGCTTCGCACCCTTCCCACCCTGGCCAGCTGGCACCTGCCTAGCACTGCGCTGAGCCACATCTTGCACAGGGACCGTCATGTTCGACCAGCCTGCTTGATTGAACATGTGCTGCTGGGGTGATTCTCCCTCACGTGCCGGTTCCTCGAGGGTCGCCTGGGCTCTGCGTTGATCCTCACATGGGGAGCTCCTGCCCCTGGCTTCAGTCCCTCACCCTGTGCTGCTGCATCAACAGCGGGTGGGCTTCATCTCTGTTGGCTTGAGCTTGCTTAGCCTTAGGTGGACCATCCTGCTGATAGTCTAGCCGTGTTCTACAGTCTGTGGGAAGCAAGGGCTACACCTCCTGAGCCCATTATCCCAGCTGAAGGAAGGGGTATTTGCATTTGCCCTTCTGGGCAAGATTCATTTTTCCCCAAAAGGTGTTTCAACCCTTTCAATACCATTTTGATTTCTCATTCTGGCCTCCTGTGGTCCTTAGTGCCAACCGCAGCTGTTAGTAAGCAGCCTCTCTGCCCCACTGCTGGGTCCTCAGTGAAACGGTGATGGGGACTGACCCTCCCGAGCAGCCAGATCTGTGCTGCTGTCTCTGTGCCTCCTCCACCGCTGGTGGGGAACAGCATTTGAGGCGGCGTCACCAGCCCTGCGCACACCAAGGGCTTTCTGCTTTCTGCCTCACTGAGAGCAAAGCTCAGTAAATGGATGGAGATGGAAGAGGAACTGGTGTGCCAAAATCTGACTGTGACAAACTGGCATTTGCTGTTGCTGTCTCCCCTCAGTGCCCTGGTGCTGTCCTCAGCTGCAGTGTGAGGAGAAGCCAAGCCACCCTTGGGACACACGGAGCTGACCTGGGCAGCACAGGGTGGGATGGAGCCAGGGCAGCCGCCCCACATCCCACGCTCCTTCATGCCTGCAGCCCCCAAGAGCCCGTCCTGCCCTCCTTTACCCCATATGGAGGCCTCCCTCGCATCTCAGGGGTTGTTTTTCTTCCTACTCCAGCCTCCCAGCATGTCGGTGGCCACAAGAGCAGGACATGCCTCCTATCTGATAGGAGCAGCCTCTCTTGGCACTGCGGCTGGCGGTGGGGAGGCCACGGCACGGTGGTTTTGGGCACGGGGAAGTGCAGGCGATGGGGTGGGGGGAGCCTCCAGCTAGGCTTCCTGAGCTGCACAGCCACCACTTCCCAGATAAAGGTATCACCCGGAGGAGCCACAGCAGCTCCCAGGGCGCTGGGAAAGGCCAAGCACGGCGTGCACGGCGTACACAGCCCCGGCACGTGGGTTGCAGGATGGCAGCCTGCCTGTGCCAGGGCTGGCTGCTCTCGCTGCTCCCTGCTGTCCTGCTCAGCTTCCGCAGCCCGCTGTCCACCCCTGAGCCAGTGACATCCCAAGGTAGGTCCCTGGGGCCTTTTTCTCCTCCAGAGGATGGGCCAGAGAGGGACTGGCACACCAGGCATGGGCAGCAGGCACCCTACGGCAGCCAGAACCTGAAGGGCTGGGGAGGGGCCATCCCAGGAGAGCATCTCAGGGTGTTCAGGGTGGGCAACGGAGCTCCCTTCTCACCCATGGGACATCTTGGGGTGCCTGGAGCAAAGGGACATCCTCGCTTTCTGTGGGCAGGACCTGGCAACCCCCAAGCAACCCTCTGGGATGGCAACATGCAGCTCCCAGCCCCAGGCAGGTAGCAGAGGGGCTCCTCACTCACCCAGAGCTCTTTGAGTTATGATGATGATGGCTTGAGCAAAATTCAAGCTAATGTTTGACGGGCTGGCTCTGCACCACAGTAACGCCACGGCACTGCTGGGCTAATCCCGGTGCTCCTACTCCAGCCTCGCCACAACCTTACTGCTTCACCAAGCATCTCCAGCTCAGCTGGTAGCTGGTCCCAGCCTGTCTCGCTGCGCCCAGCAGAGCCGCTTCCCAGCTTTCTCCCATTTCAGGCCTGTCCATGCTTTCTTTGAGCCCCTCCTTAGCTGTTTTAACACTTTCTATAACAGCATAAAGAGCAATAACTGACCAAATCCCTGTCGACCTCCTGCTGATCTCTCCAGCCCCACCCCAGTTCTCTAGCCATGGCTTGGTGGCACGTTTCGAGTCCCCCCTGTAGGGACAGTGGGAGGATTTTTGGGGTCGGGCTGGTCCTCCTCCTGCCTGCAGCCTCTGCAACACGGTGTGGCCATGCCCTGAGCCCACCAGGCGTGGTGGATGAGGGCTGCAGAGCTGTGCGGCTGCTCTTCCTAGGAAAGATGCTCTGGTGGCCACAGGACCAGCGTGGCCTCCCACTGATGCCACCCATGGGTCCCTGTGTCACTGGGACCTGGCCACCCAATACCTTCACTCGGGGAGCTGGGGGGTCATGGAGCTGGGGTTGGGGGGCAAGGAGGGGGGTGCCAGCGGAACGCAGGCAGGACGCAGGAACAACCACAAAGTCACAGATAAAATGCAAGAAGTAAATTTATCTCTGTTACCTTGTGAACCAGGGGAACTCCAAAACAGCACCCAGTTAGGGGAAACACAAACAGGAGCACAGACACCACAGAGCTCAATCATAGAATCTTAGCATCATAGAATGGTTTGAGGTGGAGGGGACCTTGACGATCATCCAGTTCCATCTCCCTGCCATGGGCAGGGACACCTCCCACTGGATCAGGCTGCTCAAAGCCTCATCCAGCCTGGCGTTGAACACCTCCAGGGATGAGGCATCTATGTCCCTGGGCAACTTTCCCTTACTGGAAAGTATGAATCCCGAATCTGCTCCTTTTCCTGTGTCTATCAGGGAAAGGCAGAGTATCATCCACTGTGCTTTCACCTGTCTCATAGCTGGACAGAAACCTCAAGCCTGTTTTCTAAAATCACTCTGAGTTTATCACAGCCCTACATTACCTAAACACAAAGGTTCTACTTGTCAAGCACACAAGACTAAGCAATGATTAGCATGATTTACGTGTTTTTCTACATCCCAGCTGCAAGGTCACTTCAGTGTGTTTTACAATTCCTCCTCAGCAACAGTCCATTATATTCCCACAGGGTTCAAAAAGGGAAGAGCAGGTGGGGGGGCTCCAGTCTGCAGGGAGAGGACGTGGGCTAGGAAAGGAGGAAGGCAACGCAGGGCTGGGAAAGGAGGAACAAGGCAGGGGAGTCAGAGCAAGAGAAGGGACAGGGAGAGCAGGGAAACACCAAGAAGGTGGCAAGGTGATATGGTTGGACTTGATGATCCGATAGGTCTTTTCCAACCTGGTGATTCTATGATTCTAAGGATATTTGGGGATTGTCCCTTATTCTTCACCAACCGTGGGCTCAGCCAGCAGCACGGGGGGTGCAGAGCAGACAGCAGATGCATTCAGCCCATGGAACAGGGGCAGGCGCTGCCAAGGAGCTTGTTGTGGGAAGTCCCTGGCGAAGGGAGCACATCCCAGGAGGAAGAGCAGGAAGGATGGAGCAGGTCCCAGGCTGGAGGCAGTGGGGGAGAAGTGAGTTCTGGAGCAACACTGTGAGCAGCCCTGTGCTTCACACACCTGCATCTCGGCGCTGTCACCTTTTCCCTGACAATGAGGACAGGCACCCCTGTTGCCAGCAAAGCCGCTGGTGCTGGGGATGGAGATCCTGCAGGGTGCGATGCTCCCCTTCATCCCGGCAACGGCAGGGAATGTGGTTTGCAGAGATATCCAGAGCCCCCCAAGCTGCAGGGCTGGGGTTTGAGCATCCCCTCTGCTCAAGGCCACAGGCCCCCCATGCCAGCCTCGAGGCTCTTTCCCTCTCCCTGGGACGCTGCTGCTCCTTATCTCACTTCCGCGCACTTTCCGGAGTGAACAGGGCAGAGGTGCTTCCCCCTGATCACCCAGGGATGGGCCAGGCCCCCAGCCCCTCCGACCGCAGGGCTATTTTGGGATGTTTGTTTGTCCCAAAGGACTGAGGAGGGGGGAGCGGTGGGGTTGGCTGGTGGGGAGCCCTGTCACCAGGATGCTACGTCCCTCCCTGCTGTGCCAGGCTGGCAAAGGACACCTGTGCCACAGCCATGCCCACAGCCATGCCCACAGCCATGCCCACGCCGCCCCGGATGCCTGCGTGGACTGACTTGGAAGGCAAGCTGGCCAGCAGGCATGGGGCAGGGGGACACAGGGGGGACGGCGATGGGTTCGTGCCCAGGGGCTCCTTCACACCCACACTCCTCCCAGATGCCATGCTGCTGGCAGGGGTACCTGAGGACATCCTCTGTTTCTCCCGCACCTTTGAGGACCTCACCTGCTTCTGGGATGAGGAGGAGGAGGAGGCATCAAACAGGACGCGCCACTTCTACTACTGGTACAGCAGGTAGGAGGTGGTGGGGACACAGCCCAGCCTCCCTCTTGCCCCCACAGAGAGCGGCAGGGTCACGGTGCCAAGCACTCCGCACCATCCCAGCGGCTCCCAGCTGCAAGAAAAGATGGTGGAGAGCCCACAGGAGATATTAAGCAGCCGATGCACACCCCACGGCAGGGCTGGGACCTTGGCTGCCCCGCAGTCCCATGGGGATGATGTCCTGCAGCAGCAGATTGGGACACAGAGAAGGAGCTGATGACACTGGGTTCTCAGTGCTGTGTCCCCAGTCCCCTTTCCTCCTGCCTGGCCTCGGGCAGGAGGCACAGGGTGCTGCAGGATCCCCCTTTCTCTTCCTCAGAGGTGTCCCCAAGGCCTGCGTGGTCTCCACGTGGCACCACGGGGCCGTCGGGACGCGGCACGTCTGCATCTTCCCCGTCCAGGATGTGCGGCTCTTTATCCAGCTCCACCTCCGTGTCCTGGATGCCACCACCAACCAGACCAAGTACCAGCGGGAGCTCAGCGTGGATGCAGTGGGTGAGTCCCACCAGGACGGTCCCCAAACCTGGGTCTCCTGCCACCAACGGGGCTGCAATACCTCGTGCCCTGCATGCTCGCAGCCCTGGAGCGATGGCTGGGTGTCCCCTGGCAGGACCAGGGGTGCCCAGACGGAGTTTGCCACAGGAGGACAACCGCTCAGCACGTTCCCCACAGGTCTCATTGCTCCCCCAACGAACATCACAGCCTGCTGGGCTGGGGCCGCGGGGCAGCTCTATGTGTCGTGGCAGCCTCCGCTCGTCGACTACCCGAACTTCTTCCTCTATGAGGTGCAGCGCTGCCCTGCCAGCTCCGCGGAGATGCCCTACGGCACCACGCTGGACCCCAGCGGGCAGCGCCCTGGGGACTCCTCCAGGCAGCCGGGCATCAGCACCCACGCACCCACGGCCGGGGCAGCCGCAGCCTCCCCGACAGCAGGGCAGGTACCTAAATGGGCCAGGGATGAGCAAGGGGGACTCGGGGGCCACGGCCGCTCCCCAGCCTGGCCCTTCTCCTGCAGGGGCTGGTCCAGGCCGACACCTGGGTGGTCCTCCACGACCTGCGGCCAGGGGTGAGGTACCACATCCAGGTGCGCAGCAAGCCCGACGGCACCTCCATGGATGGCGTCTGGGGGCCCTGGTCACACGCAGTGGCCGCGGAGACACCCCGTTCCTCCGGTGAGAAGCCATCCCCACCGCCGGGGAGGCACCCACAGCTGGGGCTGCGAGGGGTGGGGGGTCCTAGGGTAGGTGAGGGGTAGCACCCAGGTTTCGGGGGCCAGGGGCACGCAGCCCCCTCCCTGCCCTGGTTCTCACCTGCCCAGGAGACATCGGGCTGTGCTGCAGCACCCCTGACCTGCGGCACGTGCGCTGCGAGTGGAGTGGGGACCCTGCGGAGCCCCAGGGCTCCCACCAGCTCTTCTACCGCCCACCTCCAAGCGGGGCTGGCACAAGGTAAGGGGGCAGAGCGGGGACATGGTGTGCAAGCAGAGGGGGGGCACATCCCAGGGACCTCTAGCCCTGCTCAGCATCCCACATCACTGTATCCGCTGGTCCTGTGCCCTGCCACCATGGACCTCACACCTCCCTGCCACCACTCCTGACACACTGTCCCTCCAGCCACGGGCACTGCTGGCTTTCCTGGGCACGTACTGGCCATGGGGACAGGGTGGCATCAGGCAAGGGGCTCAGGGATACCACGGTGGGGCTGACGGGGTCACTGTTCCTTGCACAGGGAAGAGACGTGGCAGCGGTGTGAGGAGGAGGAGAGTGTGGGCATGCAGGGCACCCACGCCTGCACCTTCCAGCCCAGAGCTGGCAGTGCCATCTCTGTCCTGGTGAATGTCACCCAGCCCCACGCACAACCCACGCTCAGCTACTTCAAGGAGCCCTTTTGGCTCCACGAGGCGGGTGAGTCCCAGCACCACCGTGGTCCCCGGCTGGAGGGGGATGCAGCATCCCATGCCAGCAACACATCCTTGTCTCCAACAGTGCTCACGGATGCCCCCGAGTTCATCCAGGCGACGGTGTCGCAGGGCCAGCTGAGCCTGCAGTGGCTGCCACCCCTGGAGGCGCTGGCAGAGCAGCTGGACTACCAAGTCCGCTACGCCGTGGAGAACAGCCAGGACTGGAAGGTATGGAATAGCCAGGGCTCTCCCGAGCAGCGCTGCCCACCTCTGCTGCCAGCACATGGCCCACTGGGGTCAGGATGGACCCACACCCCAGCGCTGCCCTTCGACCACCCCAGAGCAGCCTTCATCTCCAGCCCGGCTCTGCCCCACAGGTGCTGCAGGTCCCACGGGCAGCCAGGAAAGAAGTGCTGGACCTACGGCCAGGTGCTCGCTACCATGCCCAGGTGCGCGCCCAGCCCAGCGGGACGTTGTACCAGGGCAGCTGGAGCGCCTGGTCCAAACCCGTTGTAGTTGACGCCACGGCCGATGCAGGTGAGGGGCAGAATAATAGAATGGTTTGGGTTGGAAGGGACCTTGGAGATCATCCAGTTCCCCCCTGTCATGAGCAGGGACACCTCCTGCTGGATCAACTTGCTCAAAGCCCCATCCAACCTGGCACTAAACACCTCCAGGATGGGGCGACCACAGCTTCTCTTGGGCAACCTGTGCCAGTGCCTCACAACCCTCATGGAAAGAACTTCTTCCTAACACCTGATCTAAATCTAATGATGGAGAGTGCTGGAAGCGGGATGGGGTGATAGGGCTGCCAAGGGCTCAGAGGTGGCAGGTCTGGGAGGACAACAGTGCCAGCGTTCCTTCTCCGATGCAGACTGGATCATCCCGAGTGTCACGGTGGTGCCACTGCTCTTCACCGGGGTGCTGCTGGGGCTGCGCTGCACCTTCCCCTCGCTCTACAGGTAAGGGGGCAGGCAGGAGGGGGTCCCAGGGGGGCATCAGGGCACCGCAAGACTGGGCTTTGCCTTTGACACCCGCTTCCCCTCACCCAGCAACGTGAAGCAGAAGCTGTGGCCACCCGTCCCCGACCTGCACCGTGCACTGGGCAGCTTCTTCCACGAAAGCAGCAAGCACAGCCAGGTGAGGGGGCCAGGGCAGCTCCTGGGGGGCAGCTGCAGGGGGGAAAGCGTCCAGAGCAGCTCCTGGGGGGCAGATGTAGGGGGGAAAGCATCCTGAGCAGCTCCTGGGGGGCAGATGTAGGGGGGAAAGCGTCCAGAGCAGCTCCTGGGGACAGATGGAGGGGGGAAAGCATCCTGAGCAGCTCCTGGGGGGCAGATGTAGGGGGGAAAGCATCCAGAGCAGCTTCTGGGGACAGATGTAGGGGGGAAAGCATCCAGAGTAGCTCCTGGGGGGCAGATGGAGGGGGGAAAGCATCCAGAGTAGCTCCTGGGGGGCAGATGGAGGGGGGAAAGCATCCTGAGCAGCTTCTGGGGGGCAGATGTAGGGGGGAAAGCATCCTGAGCAGCTTCTGGGGGGCAGATGTAGGGGGGAAAGCATCCTGAGCAGCTCCTGGGGGGCAGATGTAGGGGGGAAAGCATCCAGAGCAGCTTCTGGGGACAGATGTAGGGGGGAAAGCATCCAGAGTAGCTCCTGGGGGGCAGATGGAGGGGGGAAAGCATCCAGAGCAGCTTCTGGGGGGCAGATGTAGGGGGGAAAGCATCCTGAGCAGCTTCTGGGGGGCAGATGTAGGGGGGAAAGCGTCCAGAGCAGATCCTGGGGACAGATGTAGGGGGGAAAGCATCCTGAGCAGCTTCTGGGGACAGATGTAGGGGGAAAAGCATCCTGAGCAGCTCCTGGGGGGCAGATGGAGGGGGGAAAGCATCCTGAGCAGCTTCTGGGGGGCAGATGTAGGGGGGAAAGCATCCAGAGCAGCTCCTGGGGACAGATGTAGGGGGGAAAGCTTCCAGAGTAGCTCCTGGGGGGCAGATGTAGGGGGGAAAGCACCCTGAGCAGCTTCTGGGGACAGATGTAGGGGGGAAAGCGTCCAGAGCAGCTCCTGGGGACAGATGGAGGGGGGAAAGCATCCTGAGCAGCTTCTGGGGACAGATGTAGGGGGGAAAGCGTCCAGAGCAGCTCCTGGGGACAGATGGAGGGGGGAAAGCATCCTGAGCAGCTCCTGGGGGGCAGATGTAGGGGGGAAAGCATCCAGAGCAGCTTCTGGGGACAGATGTAGGGGGGAAAGCATCCAGAGTAGCTCCTGGGGGGCAGATGGAGGGGGGAAAGCATCCTGAGCAGCTTCTGGGGACAGATGTAGGGGGGAAAGCATCCAGAGCAGCTCCTGGGGACAGATGTAGGGGGGAAAGCATCCTGAGCAGCTTCTGGGGACAGATGTAGGGGGGAAAGCATCCAGAGCAGCTCCTGGGGACAGATGTAGGGGGGAAAGCATCCAGAGTAGCTCCTGGGGGGCAGATGTAGGGGGGAAAGCATCCAGAGCAGCTCCCAGGGCAGCTCCCAGGGCAGCTCCGGGGGCTGCAGCTCTTTGGAGGGGCAGCTCCTGCAGTAGCGGGGCGAGGGGCAGCTGCTAGGGGGTCCGCTGCCACGGCGCCCCCTCGGTGTCCCGCCCCCGCAGGCGTTCTACAAGCAGCCCCCGGAGGAGCCCGTGCTGCCGTGCCTGCTGGAGGTGCTGCCCGGCCCGCGGGGGGAGCCGCAATCGCCGCCGGAGCTGGCCGCCAGCCGGCTGCCGGGCACCGACATCGCCAACCAGTCCTACCTGCTCCTCAGCGGCTGGGAGCCGCGCGGGCCCCCCCCGGGGCCCAGCCCCACATAAAGGAATCCCGCAAAGCCTCCCGCCGCCCCCGAGCGCTCCTTTCGCGACCCCCGGGAGGCGGAGCGCGCCGGCGGGAAACTGAGGCCACGCCCACTCCCGAAGCCACGCCCACTAGCGGTGTCTTAATGGGCATTGAAGCCACGCCCACTCCACAAGCCACGCCCACTAGCGATGTCTTAATGGGAGTTGAAGCCACGCCCACTCGCGAAAGTCACGCCTGGTGATTTGAAGCCCCGCCCACTAACTCAGGGAAGCCCCGCCCACTGAGGGGCCCGTCCGGCTCTGTAAGCCCCGCCCACTCGCTTAAACCACGCCCACTTCTCGAGGCCCCGCCCGCTGTGTTCGCCGGGTGGTGGAAGCCACGCCCACTGCCGTACGCCCCGCCCCCATGCGCGGCCGGAGCCAATGGGAACGCGGCGCCCGACGGTCGCCGTGGCCACGCGCGCCGTTTGGGTTTGAAGCGGCCAATGGGAGCAGCGGCCGCGCCGGGTATAAAAGGCGGCGACGGGCCTGAGGAGGGGGGCGCGACCCTCGAGCTGCGGCGTGGAGGTGAGAGAGAGGGAGGTCGGGGCCTGGGGGGGCTAAGGGGGGACTGGGAGAGTGCGAGGATGGAGAGGGGGAGAGTGGGGGGTCTTGGGGAAGTCCAGAGAAGAGGGACGAAGATGGTGAGGGGGCTGGAGAACAGGCCTCATGACGAGCGGCTGAGAGAGCTGGGGGTGTTTAGCCTGGAGGAGGCTGAGGGGAGACCTCATTGCTCTCTACAACTACCTGAAAGGAGGTTGTGGAGAGGAGGGAGCTGGGCTCTTCTCCCAAGGGACAGGGGACACGACGAGAGGGAATGGCCTCAAGCTCCGCCAGGGGAGGTTCAGGCTGGACATTAGGAAAAAAATTTTCACGGAAAGGGTCATTGGGCACTGGAACAGGCTGCCCAGGGAGGTGGTTGAGTCACCATCCCTGGAGGGGTTTAAGGGACGGGTGGACGAGGTGCTGAGGGGCATGGTTTAGTGATTGATGGGAATGGTTGGACTCGATGATCCAGTGGGTCTTTTCCACCCTGGTGATCCTATGATTCGAAGTTGGGATTGTTCAGCCTGGAGAAGGGAAGGCTCTGGGGAGAGCTCAGAGCAGCTCCCAGCGCTGAGGGAGGCTGTGGGAAAGCTGAGGAGGGGCTGGAGCGAAGGGGTGGGGGGGAACGGCTTTAAATCGGAAAAGGGAACGATTTAGATTCGATATTAGGAAGAAATTCATCACCATGAGGGTGGTGAGGCCCTGGCCCAGGTCGGCTGGGGAAGCTGTGGCTGCCCCATCCCTGAGGGTGTTCAGGGTTGGGTGGGTTTTGAGCAGCGCGGTCCGGTGGGGGGTGGGTGGGTCTGGGGGGGCTCCGAGGTCCCTTCCCCCCGCAGCCCGTTCTGCGCCCGGGGGAGCGGGGCGGGGCAGCCCCTGACGGCCCTGCCCGCAGGCCATGGCGCAGTTCGTGTTCGAGGCGGACCTGCACGGGCTGCTCAAGCTGGACACCACGATCCCCAACGCGCCGCCCGCCCGCTGGCAGCGCAAAGCCAAGGAGAGCGGCGGCCCCGGGTGCAGCCCCAGCGCCGGCCTGTCCCCCATGAAACCGGCCAACCGCTCCCACAGCTGCAGCAAGACTCCCTCCAAGACGCCCGGTGAGTAAGGGGGGGGACCGGGGAGCGTCACCGGGGGGCTCTGGGGCCTGTGCCGGGCTGCGCTGCCCGGCTCCTGGGACGTCACCCACCTTCTCCAAGGCAGCTGAAGCTGGAGTTGCTGCTGAGCCCTCCTGGCGCAGCTCTCTGTTGGGACTGTTTTCTGACCGCTTTACAGGCTGCTACAGTCGTTTTGCATCCTCCCTTTGTCCGTGGATGCTGTAATTCCTGTGCTGGATCCAAGATATTGCCTGTTGGCGGTCCCCAACCCATGCCATTAGGCTGGGGCAGGGGTACAAGTTAACTGTGATTTGGATAGCCTGAACTCTTGAGTCCTGCTTGTCTGCTAGGTGTGATATGGAAAAGCATTGGCTTTGCTGTCTTTTTTTTTTTTCTTTTTCTGGAAAGCTTTAATACAGGCTGTCCAGTAGCTGTAAGACAATGTTTATGCATGTGAATGCAAGTGACAGGGGACAGGACAAGAGGGAATGGCCTCAAGTTCCACCAGGGGAGGTTTAGGCTGGACATCAGGAAAAAATTTTTCACTGAAAGGGTCATTGGGCACTGGAACAGGCTGCCCAGGGAGGTGGTTGATTCACCTTCCCTGGAGGTGTTTAAGGCATGGGTGGATGAGGTGCTGAGAGACATGGTTTAGTGTTTGATAGGAATGGTTGGACTCGATGGTCCAGTGGGTCTCTTCCACCCTGGTTGTTCTATGATTCTATGAATGCAGGTAAATCTGGATCCAAAACCCAGAGGACCCCGACAAATGCTGGGCCAGATCGCTACATTCCCAACCGCAACACCATGCGGATGGAGATGGCTAATTTCCTCCTGACCAAAGAGAATGATCCTGCTGAGGAGTCGCCTACCAAGAAGGTGAGTGTGTTTCTAAGTTACAGTTACTACAATGGTCACTGCAAAACACCTGATCCTTCCTGGCCTTTCACAGAGAAGCAAACTAAGTTCTATCAAGTGCGTATGTGAGGCTGGCAGCTCCAACCATCACTGCTTCCAGCTCTGGCCTTCAAGAGTCTGGGATGAAGCAGAAGCTGTAGGTCCTGTGAATGGAATAGGTACACAGGAGCCTGAGTGTAGCTGTTCTGTAGAGGCATTTCCTTGGGTGTAGGGAAGAGTCCCTGCCACTTCTGGTAGGAAAACACAGCTTTGGGCTAATGGGGCTTTAAAATAGAGTAGGCTACAGAGAGACAAAGCTGTGAGCCTGTACACTGTGAAACTGCTGCTGGTAGCTATTCCAGGACAATGTCTAGATGGGGAGCTGTTCTGGAATGCATATGCTCTGTTCCGAAATCTATTTATGAAGCATGTGGTTCCTTGTGGCTGTGACTTTCTCCACTGGCAAGGACACGCTGAACTTGCCACTCTTCTGTATGAGAACGTGAGCAGGACTGCTTGCCAGTGTGAGGAAAAACCACTCTGAGCTGGCTGGATGCAGCTGACTCTCACCCCATGGCTATGCACCTCCTGATTCTAGGAGAAGGGGCCTTAGGTGTGTGCTCTGCCAGCTGCAGTTTTAAGTGTAGCATGGGCTTTGATTTTCACATGCATCTTGCTGAGGGTTGACTGTCTTTGTAGGAGCGCCAGAAAGCCTGGGCAGTGAATCTGAATGGCTTTGATATAGAAGAGGCAAAGATCCTCCGCCTCAGTGGAAAACCACAGAATGCTCTGGAAGGTAAGACACAGGGGTCTGGGTGAGTTGCCTCAGTTGGAGACACCTGGGCAGGGGAACAGCAACACAGAGGCCCTATATGTGGACACAGGAAGGATCAACTGGCTCTTCAGAGCTGCTGTACACACTGGAGTCTCCCTAATCTTTAGGTTTCTAGGGGCTGTATAACAGCTACAGTGAATTGATTTACAAAAGCTGCCAGGTGCTTCCTGGTACTGCAGGTGGCAAATTTTCCTGATGTCTGCAAAAGCTTCAAACTCCCTGCTGTTTGATTAGTGCCTTAACTTTCACTGAATGTAATGGGATGCAGAAAACCAAAAGTTTGTCGGTTAAACTTATTCTTTTGAATTCTAGCCCTGGAGCTGTTCCTGGTTCAGCAGCTCACACTGCCAGTGCTGTTCTGAGAGTTGCTCTGCTCTCAGGACTCCATTTTCAGTGGAAGGGATTTCCTCTTGGGTGAGCAGGGCTTAGCTGGGAGGAAACAATAACTTAACAAAAGTGTTTCTCTGCACACAGGCTATCAGAACAACCTGAAAGTGCTCTACAGCCAAAAGATGACTCCTACATCCAGCAAGAAGAATGCCAGATACATTCCCTCAATGCCAGACCGGATCCTGGATGCCCCGGAGATCCGCAATGACTATTGTAAGTGGGCTGCGATGTTGAGTGCTGGGCACTGAGATCATTCTGCAGCAAAGCGCAGTTCCTAGGATGGTGTGGTCCAAGGAACTGGAGCTCTGCTTGAGTTGTCTGTGTATCTGATGCACTCAGACTGGCATGGACCACTTCTGGAGTGTCCTTGTATAGCCTTGTAGGGACAGTGGTCCTGAGTGCTATGCAGGTTGACTTGGATCAGGGCTACCTAACCTTCCCCAGCTGGGCATAGTGACACTCGGAAGGCTGTCCCTTCCCTGTCTGTGTGTCTGGGTGTTTGTGCATGCACACCTAGTGCTGGTGGAAGGTGAAGGGCAGGGTTCTCCAGGGAAGCAGAGTGTGACCTGCATGGCATTGCTATTCCAAATTGTAGATCTGAATCTCATTGACTGGAGCACTCAGAACTTCCTGGCAGTGGCTCTGGACACCTCTGTCTATCTGTGGAACCACACCTCAGGGGAGATTATCAAGCTGATGGAGATGGAGCACACATCTGAGTATGTTTCCTGTGTGTCATGGATTAAAGAAGGAAACTACCTTGCCATTGGCACAAGTAATGCCGAGGTCCAGGTGAGTGCAGGAGGAAAACTAGAGATGTTCAGGGATTGCTGGAGCTGTGGGGCCTTGAGACAAAGGCTTGGCTGGCACAAGAAGGATTCGATTCTGACTTGACTAATGTGGGCTGGAAACGTCCACAGCCAGTGAGCAGCTGCAGCAGTAGTGAAGCAGAGTTTGGCTTTGGGATTCCTGACACCTTAAGTTCTCCTCTGTTCTGTAGGTATGAGATACAAATTGATCCCTGCTCCCAAACTGACAAGGCTGAATGCTGGAGCCTGTGCAGTGAGGTTCCTAGGCCAAAGCAATGGGACTGGGGCTTCCTTATCCTCTGGAGAGCTTATTGCTCTGCTTCACCTGGGTCAGGGCAATCTGTGGTTTCAGTACAGAATGGGGGGACGATGTGATTGTGAGCAGCCTTGTGGAGAAGAACTTGGGGTGCTGATTGAGAAGTTTCACATGAGCCAGCAATGTGCACTCGCAGCCCTGAAGGCAAACCATGTCCTGGGCTGCATCAAAAGCAGCAAGGGAAGGGACTTTTTATGAGGGCATGGAGTGATAGGATGAGGGGGAATGGCTTTAACTTGGAAGGGAGAAGATTTATACCAGACACTAGGAAGAAATTCTTCACAATGAGGGCAGTGAGGCACTGGCCCAGTTCACCCAGGGAAGTTATGGGGATGCCCCATCCCTGGAGATGTTCAAGACCGGGCTGGATGAGACTTTGAGCAGCTTGGCCTGGTGGGAGGTGTCCCTGCCCAGGGCTGGGGGTTGGAACTGGATGGGCTTTTAAGGTCCTGTCCAACTCAAACCATGCTCCAATTCTATGATTCTAGTTATGGGACATCCAGCACCAGAAGCGTCTCCGCAATATGACCAGCCAGTCTTCCCGTGTGGGCTGTCTCAGCTGGAACAGTCACATCCTCTCCAGGTAAAGCAGCAGCTGGTGGGACGCGAAGGGCAGCGTAGAGGTGTTATTTCATGAAAATCTGTGCAGCCTGACCCCACAATCCTCCTCTCTGCAGCGGGGCACGGAGCGGCCACATCCACCATCATGATGTCAGAGTGGCTGAGCATCACGTAGCCACACTTACTGGCCACACGCAGGAGGTGTGCGGCCTGAAGTGGTCTCCTGATGGCCGCTACCTTGCTAGTGGTGGCAATGACAATCTCGTAAACATCTGGCCGAGCATCCAGGGGAGCAGTGGAGGATTTACTCCTGTCCAGACCTTCACTCAGCACCAGGGCGCTGTCAAGGTGAGCACAGGGCAGCTGTGGGCACGTGTTTGTGTGTGAGGCAGATGTGCAGCACTGCCTGAGTACAGGCTGCTTCTTGCATGTCTTAAGGTTAACTCTCTTCTTGCAGGCCGTGGCGTGGTGCCCGTGGCAGTCCAGTGTTCTGGCCACTGGAGGTGGGACCAGCGACAGGCATATCCGCATCTGGAATGTGTGTTCTGGCACCTGCCTCAATGCTGTTGATGCGCGTTCCCAGGTGAGACGTGAATGCCAGCTTGGACACAAACACCTGGTGGGACGGCTTCAGGAGCCAGCAACTCTCTATGCAGGCCAGAGGCCTGGGAAAGGAGGGGACCATGCTCATCTCTGGGTGCTGAGCATCGGCACAAGCAGCTTCTCTTACCTCTATTCCTGCCTCTTTCCAGGTCTGCTCTATTCTATGGTCAACGAACTACAAGGAACTTATTTCAGGCCATGGCTTTGCACAGAATCAGCTGGTTATATGGAAGTACCCGACGATGGTCAAGGTCACAGAGCTGCAAGGTAGGCTGGGCCCTTTGCCTGGGGAAGGGAGGGAGGGGCTGCTGGAGGCTGAAGGCAGATGTGATCCTTGGGCCGAGCACAGACCAGGGGTCTAACCAGGAGCATCACTGCTGCAGGATGGTGTCCAGGGCTGTGTGCTGCTCAAGGGAGGCCCTCCTGGGGACTGTTGAATCAACACTGTTGCTCCAAATGCACGTTTAGTGTGGGAATTCCTGCTGCCCCTGCACAGTGTGGGGACAGCTCTGTAAATCGGTGGGAATCATGGGGCAGAGGGGAAGAAATGTGACTGTGGTGGTAGAACCAGAGGGAGCAGGGTGTGCAGTGATCAGCCCCTTCCTGACCCCAACACCTCCTCCTCAGGTCACACTGCAAGAGTCCTCAGCATGACTATGAGCCCTGATGGTGCAATAGTGGCCTCAGCAGGTGCTGATGAAACACTGCGGCTGTGGCGCTGCTTTGAGATGGACCCCATAAAGAAGAAGGAGAAAGAGAAGGCCAACAGTGTCAAAAGCAGCATCATTCACCAGGGCATCAGATAAATGCACAACGTTGTTGTGGGGAGGGGGAGAGTCTGGGTTACACACTGTACAGTATTTTAAATATTAATAAACTGCTTTATCTTGACTTTTTTTATGAAGTCTGATGGAAGAAAAGGCTATGGCTCCTAGAACCAACTTCCTCCTTCCCCTGAGATTTGGAATCTGGGCAAGGGGTGGAGCTCTTGTTCTTTAGGGCCATGTTACAGGCAGCCTCAGTCTAGCACAGCCCTTAAGTCCTGGGAGAAAGAGAAGGAGGCTATTCAGTGGCTGCGCTTCTATATCTGTCCCAGGTAAGGGGGGCTGTGGCACCTGCCACATCCTTTTGCTGACAACAGGTGGAGCAGCAATATCATGGAGGGAAGCTGTAGCAAGAAGGACTTACTTCCCTTCCATTCCCAATCAGCTGTCACACCTGACACTTCCCAGGGCTCCAGCCCTGCTCTGGGGCTGGGAGGAAGTATCCCTGCCTTGCCTTTCACTTCCACAAAGAAGTGAACCAGTTCCAAATGGGTCCCTGCCTTGTTGGTGGGCCCTCTGCCTTGTTGCTGCCTGCTTTGGTGCTAGGGTGGATGAGAAGCAAGGTTTGAGTGAAAGCACCCCCTCCCCGTCCTGCCTCTTGGCCGGGGGGCTTTGCTGTGCCACAGGTGCTCATGGGGAAGGGGTTTGTTGTAGCAGTCAGAGCTGTAGTGTCACCTGCACAGAGCAGTGGCTTTTGTTTTGTCACATGTGGGCTCTGTGCTACGGCTAACGCTGCCCACTCCTCTGGTGCTAGGGTAGAACAGCTACTTTTGCTTTGAGTTCAGTACTGGATTTAGGAGCCAAATACTATTGGAAAAAAGGAGGGGCAGGACAGCTGGTGGAACTTGACCTCTTCAGCACTTGGAGAAATGCAGGTTTTTTCCATGCTCAGTTACGCTGGTTTAAGTCACAGAGAGCGTGATATTTGAACCTTTATTTGAGCATGAGCCAGCAGAGCCGCAGCAGCCGTGCTGTGTTGTGTGTTTGAGCTGAGGTGGCTGAGGTGCACCAGACCCACCAGACCAGAGCCCGTCCTGCAGCTGCACCAGCACCGCCAGGGGCTGCTGGAGACGCTGCACAAGCAGACTGGCGCCTTGGCCTGTGCCTCCCATCAGCCTGTGATCAGCTGAGGGTGGATTATTAACTCTAGCCACCTTCCTCTCAGCACAGTACCACACTGAACCTGGCACCGGGCTCCTGGGCTGCCTCCTGAGCTTTAAAAGGGCTGGAGTCTTCCGAGGTGGGCAGTGTCGGCACCAGCTTGTGCCCCACACCCCTTGCTGTTGGACACAGAGTCCAGCACCCTCCCAGCTGTTGGTGCAGCTCCATTTGGCCACCTGGGAAACAGCAGGGGAGGTCCAAGGGAGGAAGAGGCAGTTCCATCCCCTTCAGAAGCAAATCCTAAGGCAGCATCTGAATCCCCTGGGAAAGGGGGTGGGAAACTCAGACGCAAGGCAGGCTTTTTCCCGGAGCTGTGCTGCTGCTGTAGGAGCCCTTCCCCACACCCAGCAAATCGATGCTGGGAGTTGACACAGACTTGCCCTCAGGCCCCACAGCAGATTAAGGCCTCCAGTGGTTCCTGATCCTGGAAGAAAGGCTTTACATGCCTGAAAGCTGGTGTAGTTTCTTCATTCCCATGTAATAACAGTTTATCTTTCTCAGACAGAGCCTGTCTCGCCTCTCTCCTTAGCACACACCCGCCCCCAGCAGCAGAGCGTTACACACGCCTTCAGAGTCCTCTGAGCTTTACTGGAAGGTGGTGGTAGTGCAGTGTCTTCCTTTGCCCCCCACACTGGTCCCACTGCCCTGGAGCGAGTACCAGAGCTGGGAGCTGCTGCCATATAAGGTGTGAATCCAGCTCAGAGCAGGAGCCCAAACTGCTATTGCTGGAGTATAAATTACCAAGTGCCTGGGCCAGCCCGTGGAAAGAACACAGCTAACAGGAACAATTGGAGGAAGGGAGAGCAGAGCACATGTAGTGAACAGCCCACTTTAAAATGCCAAGCAGAAGTAGTTTAAACTATTGTTGCTATTTTGGGCAAAAGCAAAGGCAGTCCTGTCTTTACCAAGAGGCAGCTGGGACAGGAGGAGGCAGCTAGATGGGAAAAAGCTCCATTGCAGCTGGACCATCACCTACAGCTGCCAAAGCAGTGACCTCTGAGCACTGATGTTACCCACCCCTCCAGCAGGGATCAGAACAAAACCGCCTGCCAGTTCTTGCCCCTGGAAACGTGGCAGCAACTGCGAGGACACCCCAAGGTGCAGCAGCCTGATCTCCTTTTAAGGCTTCATACACACAGGGCACCGAGCCCTATAAAACGGGGTGATGCCCACACACAGTTAGGCCTATGTGTCACAACAGATCAGCTCACTCAAAGCTGCTTTTCCTACATTTCAGAGCATGGTCGTGAAGTGTACAGCAGCTCAGACAGGGCCAGAGCTTTCCCACACAAGCCTTGCTCTAGAGCTTTGGCTGGACATCCCCTAAAGCTCTCCCATATCCCAACCAAACTAACAGTGAAACTCAGAGTCCTGCAGGTTTAACACATTCCTCGCAGTCACAAACAGCCCAGCTGGCCACCCACCCACTTCCTTGGCTTGAGTCAGCTCTCCTCCCGGCTCAGGGAGGCCAGGCCCAAGGCAATGGGGAAGGCAGCACTACAGCCCAGTAGCGCTGATGAGAAGCCAGATTGTCTCAGGGGGCAGGGAGGGCAGAGAGGACCCAGGAAGATGCACAGCTGTAGCAAAAGCAAGACACTAGCAACACAAACCTTCCTCTGACCAGTCTCATCTGTACTCCACACAGAACAGGGCAGGGACGCTGGCAGAGAGCTGCTTTGGCTTCAGCAAATGCAGAAAACGCTCCTGGGGCGTCCAGGGTCACCATTCCCTGCTCGCCACACCTCAGCTGCCCAGGATTTCTGAAAAGCAGCAGCTCCTCCTGGGCAGCTGGCCGACCTCCCAGCCCACACCCCAGCTCCACCCCAGCCATTCTTTCACGGGGTGGAGTCACTTTCACAACTGGAGCCCTGACACACTTCCTGCCCTGAGAACTGCTCTACCAAAACACTCAGAACCCATCTGCTCCATCAGCAACGCTGCCATCACCCTCTCCCCCCAACACGCAAACCTGCTACACCAGCTGCGTCTCCCAGCCCTGCCTCTAACCACACTGGGTAAGATCAAGCACCAGGAAAACGCAGGAAAAAGAAGAGGGCAGAGCCATCTCTCCTTCTGTTTGTTTATTTGTGATAGAAGAGCAGCCCAATTTGACAGGGCCTGACTCCTTCACCTCATCCTCAAGGCCAGCAGGTTTTGGTTACAGCCAGAGCAGGTGAGTGGCACCAGGCCCAGGAGAGCTGCTGCACAGCTCCGCTGCAGGGCAGCTTACACCTTCACCCAGGCCCAGGTAGATCCACAAAGGCAAGAGGCACTCACTTGTAGCCCCAGAGCAGGGCATGCTACAACCATCCTCTGCTGTGCTCACACCGGGCCAGAGCAGGGCTGGTCCCAAGCAGGAGAGCCCAGGAGCCCATCCGAGGGGTGATTATTGCTCAGGTCTTGAGTTTGCAGAAATGGAAGTGGTCCAAGGCAAGGCTGGGCTTGGCCATTCCCACTCCGGAGCAAGCCACCAGCTGCTATACGGGCTCAGGTCTGTGTGGCTGAAGCACACACCGAGCACCTGGTGCAGGCACAGAAAGGCAAGGCACCCCAGGCTTATGTGGGGCAGGAGTTCAGGCTGTCGCAGCCCTGGCTACATCCCAGGCACAGGGCACATGTACTGCACTGGGCAAGGTGTGGGTGCTCATATCCCACACGCTGCCCCTACATTCGCCACAGCCACCCCAGGGCAGGACCCCCACACCCAGGCACCCGGGGACCAGAAGGGACAATGTGGCACTGTGGCATGGAACAAGGTGGCACAAGGCATGGGCGAGCAGGAGCACTGGCGCTTGAGCTGGCAACAGCAAGTGACCAGGGACAAGTCTGCTCATCCACACAGGTGCTGATGAGACAGGGGAGAGGAGAGGAGAGGGCACCAGGACAGGGACCGGTTGGTTTCTTCTTTTGGTCCTACGCAGAAGGAAATAGACCCCAGGCAGAAGGGCCAGATGTAGGCACTTGGGGGAAGTTCCTTTGGAAACAGTGGAATGGGACCTGAGCCCCACAGCTGTGATGCAGGCAGCTGCCTCTCTGCTCAGCAACACTGAGAAACAGCACAAGCCCTCCCAGGAGCAGAAGCGGCCCATGGCTGGTCAGAGCAGAGGGGCTGGGCATGCAGACAGAGGACAGCAGGGCTGGGCACAGGGGTACAACAGTCTGTAGGCACTTGACTTGGCTAGTGGCACCCAGGAGCAGAGGAACAGGTCCCAGCTGCCTCTGCCCCGGGGCTCTCATTGGCTCTGGGAGGGCCTTGCCCTCTAGTTGGCTTTGAGCTTCCCGTTGGCAACAGTGCCATTCTCATGGATGCTGCTACCGTTGTGCTGGGCTGCTGGCTGAGCCACTCGGGGCAACCGTTTGCCCTTGGTGTAGGACTGGTACCAAAAGTTGGAGAAGAGGATAAAGAAGATCGTCCCATAAATCCAGATGAGGTGGATGAAGATGGGGAACTGGTACTGGCAGCTGGGCATGAAGTAATACTGGGAGATGTGGATGGAGACAATCACAAACTGTGCCTGGGAGCAAGGCAGAGCAGGGACACGTTATTTATAGGAGCAGAGTTAGGGATCCCAACAGAGACCTTGTAAATTCAGCTAAGCTGTTCCTTTCCCATCCTACAGCAGAGATCCTTACGGTGAGGCAGAGCCAGCAGCAGCTGGAAGAAGCATGCACAAGGTCTCAAGGCAACACGTGCCTCTCACCCTCCCAATGTGGCTGCAGCCCAGGGGCAGCAGGCTGAGCACCCCCCTCACCCTGACCAGGCTGGTAGGGCTATCAGAGGTCCACAGCAGGCCAGAGCTGCTAGAAACCAAGTGAGAGGCTGAAGATGACACAACTACAGCTGCTGGCTGGATCTTTCATAGGTACAAGGGCTGGCCTGCCCCTCACATCAGAGGCTGAGGGCACATGCTCTGCTCCACAGCAAAGACTCACCAGCTGGATGGCTGTGATGTGCTTCTTCCACCACAGGTACTTCTGAAAGGCAGGTCCTGCTGCTGAGAGCCCATAATAGAAGTACATGACAACATGCACCATGGAATTGACCATGGCATGGAATGAGCCCATTCCCCCTGTAAAGAGAGATGTTCATTAGCATAAGTCAATCCTCTGCAGCAATTAGCACTACAAGGAGGCCGGCCCTGGAAGCCCAGCAGCACCAAAACCCTCTTAACATGCATGGGCTGACCCCACACCCCTTCTCCAGGCTGCATACAGTGTCTTCATCTTACCTGGACCAAACTTTGCTCCCCACCACCAGCTCCAAGGCAGAACAGAGTGATGGAAGAGGTGCAGGAATGTGACCTGTTCATTCTTCTTCCGCAGGACAAAGATAACCTGCAATGAGAACCCAACAGCATCAAAGGCCTGCAGCCCTAGGGAGCTCCTAGAGCAGGGTGAGCCACTAATTCAGTGTCTGATCTCAGTGATGCTTTCCTCCCCCTCCAAGCTCACTGCCACCACACATTAGGTCACCCCACAGCTTCCAGAGCTGTAACATGTCAAGAGTGGGTTATTGCAGAGGCCAGAGTCCACAGCAGCTGTGCCAGACAGAAGCACCGCCAGGTCAGACTGGAAAGGCTGAAAAGGCACCAACCCCGAATACAAGGGGCCCAAGCTCCCGGCCCCACATGCAGTGACAAGGCCTCCCCAGTAGCTCACTCACCGTGTCCGTCAGCTCAATGAACTTGGAGAAGACGAAGAGCCAAGCAACTCTGACCATCTGTAACAGAACAAGTTAACGTTAGAGACCCACCTCAGCCTGAAAGCACTGAGCAACCAAGGGTCCCCATATAGTAACCCTGGGGTGAAACCAAGAGCCAGGGACTCCGAGTCTTCTGCCTTGGGAGAGGCAGATAGCTGTGACCTTGCTGTCCAAATGTTAAATAAACATTTATTTAACAAATGTTAAATAAAGGCCACCCCCAGTTATCAGAAGGACAAGAACTCACCCTAAGGGCTTTGGGGTCTTGCGAGAAGTCCACAGGGTCACATCGCCAGGTGTACCCAGTAAGCCACCCTGCCATCAGGAACTGCAACAAGAGCATCAACAGGGTGAGGCCAACACACATCAAGCCCTGCACCAAAGGGCAGAGAACAGCCTGCAAAAGGTCTCCCATCACCCACGCAGCCTGCTCAAACTGCTTTATACATCCCAAGCAAAGCCTACTGCCAACAACTCACCTCATAGACAATGTAAAGTGAGAGTCCCACCAGAAAGAAGTTGTATAGCACCATGAATTTCTTCAGATCTAAAGGCTTTCTGTTGGCCATTAGCCGGGGACCCAAGGATAGCACAAAGTAGACGTATGCCAGAAGGATGCCCATCACAAGGAACGGGGACTGCATCAGTGGATAATCAGCGATGCGGGGGTCTGCGGAGAGAGCCACAGTGCAGAGCAATTAGCATCCTCACCCCAGTCTGCTGCCAGCAATGCTCCTGTCACAGCAGAGTCGAGGATGCAGCAATCCTGCACTCACAGTACAGAAGTTCAGGTTAGGGCAGTCAGGAAGCAAAGGCTGGTGACATCAGGTGCAGCCTGAAGCTGTGCTGCAGGGCAGCCCAGGCTGCCCTTTGCCTTTGCCCAGGAGTGCAGAAGTGCCCCAAAAGGGCCTGCATGGGCACTGAGGTGAGGCAGCCTCATAACATGCAGCCAAAAAAACCCAGAGCTGCTTCTGCGCCGGGGCAGAGGCAGGATGCAGCTGGACCCAGACTGCTTCAGGGGTGACAGACCCCTCCCCTGGGCCTGTGGCAGTAAAGCACATGGTGCCACTTGCCCTGCAGCTGGGCCAAGCCAAACGCTCACCTGCTTTCTTCATGAAGTCCTCATACATGGTCACAATCCCCTCCATGGTGGCGTCAGTACCTCTGGAGAGAGGAAGACCAGATCAAGCAGCTGTTTTCCCAGGAGGGCAGCACATAGAGCACAGCCCTGCAGATCAGCAGATTTCAAGCACAGCTAGAGGTACAGTTCTGTATCTGGCCAGCACTGCTCTCAGCTGATCACACACCAGCACCCACCTTCCAGCTGGGCCATATGCTTCCCACTTCTCACTGAGACCCCACCACCAGCAGTCCTTTCAAGGCAGGATCCTAACACTTCAAGCTAACTAGGAGAGCTTCCAACCTCAGCACCCTGTCTCCAACCCCTTAAGTCTTGCTCCTGCTGTACAGCCTCAAGCATTACCACCCACAACCACCACGATGTTGCCACTAACCTTGCCACCAATGCCCACCCAGCACGTTGCTGTTCCTGACCCTGGCACATGGTCTCCAAGGGAGATGCAGAGCTGGCCCACGCTCACCAGAGCAGCGCCTTTATGATCAGCTTTGGGCTCCTGCCCACTGATCACCACCTGAGAAGCAACACAGAGCCACTGCGCAAGGAAGGAAAGCCATCGGTTCAGAAACAAACACCAGTTTCTGGTCTATGAGTTGCTGGTTTCACATCCATACACAGAACCCTCCTTCAAAGAGCTACCACTCCATAAACCTACTTGGCAATGACTTTCACTCCCCTTCCAAAGAGGAGACAACATCCCCAGTTAGGGGAGAAAGCTGCAGGAGAAGGATACAGGGCTGTAGGAAGAACTGACGCTCCCCACATGCTCACTGGAGCACACACCAGACAGCAATCCAGATGGACACTGCCGGAAGAATCATAGAATCATCAGGTTGGAAAAGACCCATGGGATCATCGAGTCCAACCAAGAAGATGTTAGTGGGTATCATGGGAGGGTTTGTCTAACCTTCCCTTCTCCCGCTGGTTGTTTCCCTCAGGCTTTTTGGTGAGTCACATTGCCAGGTCCAGGCCCTTGCTGCTGCAGGCAAGTTTGAAACACCCTCACCCAGCCCCTGTGCTCTCCAGCCTCTGCCCAGCCCAAAGGACACCACAGCAGCAGGAAGGGAGGCAAAGCACGGGCCCAGCCTCCCCCGACTCACCCACCTGCGAGGGAGGCATTCCCCAGGGCTCCTACAAACAGACACCCCACCTCCCTTTTCCTCCAGAAGACATGCAGGAATCGCTGCTCACACACAAGCCTGGGGAAACAGGTCCCCAGCCCAGCCTCCCCAGGAGTCTTATTGCCACCACCATGAGGCACATGGCTTCCTCCAGAGAAGCAGCTGTGAGGCTGAAGCCAGAGCAACCTTCCCCCACCTAGGGTCTTACTGGGAATATCCAGCAGCCACTGTCATTTCAAGCCCCCAACCAGCACCAGCATCGCTCCTTCAGCTCTGCTGCAAGAGGGAGAGCTCAAAGTTCTTTGCAGACACCACCTGTGCAGCACTACCAAGGACCTACGTGACAGGCTTCACTGGCACCATTCTTCACTGGGTGCTGGCACACACCACCCTGGCTCACCATCCTCTGCAAACCACTTTAGTGCAGCAACAGTGCTGGCTCTGAGCCTGCTCAGTCATATCCCATGTGCTCTTCCAGACCAGGGAGTGCCTCTCTCTGCAACAGCAGCGAGGTGGAACAGGTCTCCCCCTCCATCCACACTCCCATAGGCCCCATTCCTCCAAGCAGGGCTCCAGAGCAGCCCACAGCCACGCATCCCAGGGACAGAGCTCGAGCAGCTTTGCTGTCCTTCAGAAAGCACAGAAGGTGGTTCCTCACACCACCTTGGAGGCAACTGCGACAACAGGGCAAAGCCCACTCAGGACAGATCCCCAGACCTCAGGGGCACCAGCAGCAGAATAGATGCCTGCCTCCCCAGCTAGAGGTTTCAAGGGGTTTAATAGAAACTAGTACTTGTAGTATCACCATCATATCAGTAATATTTAAGGTCCTGGGCACTGCCAAGATTATCCACTCTCCATGTGCAGCAGGGACCAGCATCCTTGAGAGCCTCTCAAGGCTCCAGCTGTGGGAAACACAGTGAGCACAAGTCCTGGAAGATGCTAAGAGCAAGCTCCAAACTCGTCTGTCTAGATTCAACCACTACATCCAGTAACACCTTTATTTACTGGACTGAGGAGCCCTCAAGAGTTAGTTCCCAGCACAGGTACCCAACCATTCAAGCTCTGTGTTTACCTTATCAATCTGAATGAGTCAGCCTTTACTACAGGGGAGAAACACAAGAGCTCCTGCAGGGCTCTTGCCTATTTTGGGCAGGGTAGGATGAGAAGATAGTCATCAATCACCCAGGGGCTCAGAGGTACATCTCACGCTGCAGGGAAATACTTGAGCTCAGGCACTCTGGATTACTTTGCTGATGATGACCCTGATGTCAGCAAGGCTCCAGCACCACTGGCCAACTAGGATCCCAGCTTACCACAGTTCAGCATTCCAGGACACTGGGGACTTAATGAGAGGACTCACACCCTAGTTTTGCCCTGGAAGACCTGCCAAAGGCTGCACAAAGCACACAGCAGACAAGGCAGTGGCCCTGAACCAGGCAGGCAGTGGGAGAAGCCCACTTCAACCCAGCATTAGCACAGGATTCTCTACTACAGTGAACAGCAACACGTCCGTCTTACTGCTGGGTCTTGTGAAGAACCTCCAGCACACCTATAGCCATATTTGTCCTGAACATGGGCTCTGGGTAAGCACCAAGACTTCCATCAGGTCAGAACTAGCAGGATTGTGGTACAGGCCCTTACAAAGAGGATGTTTTCCACAGCTTCTTTAGGCAGAAGATCCTGCTGCACTCAGCTAACAGAGCAACCACATCTCCAGGAAACCCTCAAGGTCTTCAGGTCTTTGGCCCTGCATTAGACCAAGGCTGAGGTGTGCCTTGCTCAGTGAGCAAATGCAGGTGTATCTCACTGTCCTGTCTTCCAAGGGCCACAAGCCTTGGAGTGCTGGCAGTTGAGCTGCAAAGGGGGAGCTGTAGAGCAGGCCAAAATATTGCCTTCACTAAGCAGGAAGATGCCTGAACCTCTACTCTGCTCTTCTGAGACCCCACCTGGAGTCCTGTGTTCAGCTCTGCGACCACCAACATAAGGATGTGGACCTGTTGGAGTGAGTCCAGAAGGCTGCAAAGATGACCAGGTGGGAGGAGCAGGCCAAGTGAATTGGGGTTGTTCAGCCTGGAGAATAAAATGCTCTGGGGAGAACCTGCAGTAGCCTTCCAGTACTGAAAGGAGGCTACAGGAAAGCCAGGAAGGGGCTCTTTATCAGGGAGTGCAGGGATAGGACAAAGGGGAACGGTTTTAAGCTGAAAGAGGACAGATTGAGGTTAGACATAAGAAAGAAATTCTACATTATGACAATGAGGAGGCCCTGGCCCAGGTTGCCCAGGGAAGTGGTGGCTGTCCCTTCCCTGGAAGTATTCTAGACCAGGTTGGATGAGGCTTTGAGCAACCTGATCTAGTGGGAGGTGTCCCTGCCCAAGGCAGGGGGCTTCAAAGTGGATGAGCTTTAAGGTCCCTTCAACCCATACCACTCTATGATGTGATTCGATGACAGCTCCATGCCAGCCTTCCTGCTGCAGGCAGGGGGTTTCCAGCAAACCAAGTGTCTGGGAACCTGAACTCAGCCCTGCCACTTCCTCTGTGCACAACACCAGCACTCGGTGTCCCTCTGCGCTTTGGGAGGGCTTCACCATGCAGCAGGCATCTGCTTTTACCGCCCTCCACGCTACACTGTGCATCACACCGCAGGCATTTCCAGCTCAGTGTTTGCATCCATCCTGTCTGCACAGGGGAGACACTTATTCTCCATTGACTCTTCCCAGATCCTGATTTTCTTGAGCAAGAAGCTGGGGAAGAGATGGGTAACCCAAAGCTGAGTGAACAGTTGGAGACAAATCGAGTAAACAGGTCCAAGCATCCCAATGCACCATGAACCCCTGGGGCTCAAACACACCCTGCATGATACCTAGAAACCTTGCAACACATCTTCTTCCACCTTGCATCAACAGGGTGTCACTTCCCCGTCTCAGAGAGACATTTCCCACTATTTGCAAACCAGAGTATCAGGCAACATTCTGCCTGAGTAACCACCATCAAGGATTAGATACTTGCTTATGCCAGGCTATGTGTAACACTGTATATTTCAAATGAGCTGTACAGCTAATTAGTGCAACTTCAGCAGGAGCAGCAAGGCCCTTTGTAACCAGCCCCAAGGCAGTCACACCACAGCAGCACTGTGATCCACAGCACTGACAGAGACTAGAGCTCAACCCAGTAAATTTTATTAACAGCCTTGCAGGGTACATCTCTCCCCACACAGCAGCCATCTGCAAGAAAGAGACTCAGCTCAAGACATCTAACACCCAGCGCTCCTACAACATCTGCATTCAAATCAGAAGTCAGTCCTGTAATAAGTGTGAAAGCAAGCCACCCTCATCTCCTCACTAGTTTAATTACAAGTAGCACCACAACTATCTGGTAGGTGGCCACAGAGCTGCCACCCCAGAGAGCTGGCACAGGGCCCTTGCTGAAGTGGCTAAAGCAGGCCTGGCTCCTGAAGGGCTCACAAGGGAGTAGCAGCCCTCAAAGGTCAGGAGTTAACCAGTTGGCCAAATATCAAACTAACTTGCATCCCCAACCTACAATCTGGCAGCAAGACTTGCTCTGACCTCCACAGCCTCTCAGGAAGAGGCACCTTCCTCCCCAGACTCCTCACCACAGCACCTGCCAAGCTTCCTGGAGTTCCAGAAAGTCACTATGGGGTCCAGCAAGTGTTCTATGCACCCAGACAGTAAGTTTCCCAGCAGAGATACGGGGACCTGTAGCTCAGAAGCATCTGTCTGCAGCAGCTGGCACTGTGGAACAGTGGGACTGACCAACCTGTGGCCTGGTGGCACAAAAAGGGCTGTGCAAGGCACATACTGAGACTGGCACCTCAAACCATCACTGAGAACTGTCAGTCACAGCTCCACAAGAAGCTTAGGCACAAGCAAATCCAACAAGATCATAGAATGGTTTGAGTTGGAAGGGACCTTAAAGATTTAATTCCACACCCCCTGCCATAGGGGGAGACACTTCCCACTGCACCAGGCTGCTCAAGGTCCCACCCAACCTGGCCTTGAACACCTCCAGGGATGGAGCATCCACAACTTCCCTGGGCAACCTGCACCAGTGCCTCACTGCTCTCACAGTGAAGATGAGGAATACAAAGCCATGTCTGCCCTAAATAGCACATGAGCAGCAAGGCAGTCAGAGCAAGTCAGGAAGGAGAAGGAATCTGGCTAACCCTAAGCAGCAAAAACCTGTTCTTTATCAACTCTACAGTGGGATCACTCTAAGACTGAAGTTTACCACAAAGCACAGAAAGCTAGATTTGGATCTCCTCCTTCAGCTGCTCCATGCCCAGGTGAAAGGGAGCACACCCTTGCTTCACACACAGCATCTCAGGACACCATACAAATGCATGCACAGCAGAGCACTCGACAGGAGAGCCATACCCAAGTACACCTGCATCACTCCCAATGATTGCAGCCATCTGACTAAAGATTCAGTTAAGACACTGCTGTCCACATGCTACTAAAGTCATAGGTTTCCCTTCAAGAGAAATCACAGCCTAAAGAGATGCCTGTGCACCAGCTCATAGGGCACCGAAGACCAGCCTAGCAGGAGAGCATGAGCTGCTGTGTTTTAAGTGTGGAAAGCCATGCCAGCATATTAGGGCAGAGCAGGGGAGCAGCATTCCAAGCCTGGCACTTCAGTTCTGAGGGTTTGTGACAGACTGATCAGAGTTTAAGGACAACCAGTCCTCTCAGCCCACAACATACTACAAAGTCTACAAGGAAACTTCATGCTAACACCACCAGATAAGTTTTCCTACTTGAATCATATCCATTTGTCACTTCCTCTGGCTCAGCTACTTTATGTTGAGTGCCAAAGGACATGGCTAGGAGCCTGGTACCACATGCTCTGCATCAGCATGCTTTTAACCCAGTATAGGAGGACTGTATTCATAAAGAGCTCTTAAACTCTTGATATATAACAGCTCTTGCAAGAGCTGCCCTTGCAGCTGGTGGGAGAGTCATGTTGGCTGGGTGCTGCTCCTGGCATGCTGGTTCCAAGTGATAAAAATGGCTTGTCTGAAGTTGAAGAGTTTCCCCATCTTCACCAGGTGTGTGTTAATACCCTAACACCATCTCATGCAACAGCTGTAAACGCCAGAGGCCTTTTGATAGCATCCTACAAACAGATACTAAGCTCTCCCTTTCCCATGCTCACTAGAAGCACAGAGAGCAAGAGACTCCCAGATTAACAGTCAAGCTCTGCAGAGCCTGGGCAGTGTGGCATCTTGCAAGCTTTCAGAGGAAGGACAGAGCCCATCACAATAGGTTCCTGGTAGCCTTGTACAAAAACCAAGGCACGTAATCAGACTTCAAGGTCCCACAAGAGCATACGTTGCAGCTAAAGGTCTGTATGCAGAGCACACACAGGTTTTTTTTCAGGGACAACACCTCCCCACGCTGATCAGGCAAGCCATTACAGTAGGCTTACCTCTTATCACATTCAACACTGGTAGCTGCATTTTCAGGGCACTGATATCAGTACAGATGAGAGCAGCTGGGAAAAGACAACATTAGGAAGAAAGTCTGATATGCAAGGAACAAAGGAGTAAAGAAGCACAAGAAAAAGAAACTGAAGGTGAGATACCTACAGAAGTGGAAAATTAGGTATTTCCTTTCCAAGCTAAGGACACCGAGCTGTGTCCACTCCCTTGTGCAGCACCGGGGAGGGAGAAGGAGGTGGAGGGCTGGGCACCCTCTGAAGGGAAGGCAGCCAGCAGCCCCCTGGGGTGCATGGAGAGCACACTCAGGAGGGACAGAACTAGGCAGACAGGTCTCGACCAAGCAAGGCAACTCCTAACACCTGCTTCTGGAAGTAGGTCAAGCCTTCTAAAGCCCTCTAGCAGAGGGACACTGAGCACTCGTATCTGCATCAGAGCATCTACCTCTGGTTGTAATCATTATGCAAGTACCTCCCCATTCACCTCTAATCCCAAAGCAGTGTCTGTAATCATTACACAGCAGTGATTACCATGCTCTGTTCCATCCAGGCCTGTGCATTAATTGACAGGCACACCAAGACAAGATAGGCATCAAAAGTCTACAAAGCAAGATGCAGAAAGGAAAAATTCCTAAAATCCCTCCAACAGCTCTATCCGGACCATTTGAAGCCCAGGTGTGACCACAGAGCCACTTATTGAGACAAGGGGTCACTGCTGGAACTCACCATGACATCAGCTTTGGCCCTCTCTGCCCTCTACACCAAGAAAGCAGTGAGTCAGACAGCCACCTTCTAACAAGAGAAAGAGACATTCTCTGAGAATACTAAAGATAGACGCCAGCAGCACAGTATATGCACCACAGATCCCAACAGGCACAAGGCTTAACAGATACCACCTTGAACAGCATTCACAGCCCTCCGTGCACAGAAAAAGCAGCATTGGGCCTCATTATCTCCACAGAAGTATAGATTGACCACTTCAAGCCAAGGCTGTTGTTCCCACTGCTGTCCTGTACTGACAGCAAAAGCCTCTTAGGGTTAAGTAGAAGCAGAATGAGACATAAACCATAGAATACTTCGGGTTGGAAGGGACCTTAAAGATCACTTAATTCCAACCCTCCTGCCATGGGCAGGAACATCCCACTAGATCAGGCTGCCCAAGGCCCCAGCCAACCTGGCCTTGAACACCTCCAGGGATGGGGCAGCCACAACTTCCCTGGGCAGCCTGTGCCAGTGCCTCACCACTCTCATGGTGAAGAAATTCTTTCTTACACCCAGCCCAAATCTGCTCCTCTCTAGTTTATACCCATTCTCCCTCACCCTATCACTACAAGCCTTTGTGAACAGACCCTCTCCAGCTTTCTTGTAGGCCCCTTTCAGGTACTGGAAGGTTGCTATAAGAACGATCTCCTCAGAGCCTTCTCTTCTCCAGACAATCTGCATACATAAAGAGCAAATCTATTAACAAATCATGAGAACAAGCGAGCTGATCTGATCCACAGCTGATCTCCTTGCAGAAAGGCTGGAGAACTTGCTGCCACAGTGACAGCTTACCACCCTGATCCATGCCACAGGGAAGAATCAACCAGAAATCAAACCCTGTGAGATGCCAAGGGAAATTAAAACCATCACACCCATTTACCACCTCCACCATCGCCAAGCCACTCAAGTCTCAGCATCCAGACACAGGCCTGCTGGTGGGAGCTGGCCTTGGCAGCTGAAACTTGTCATTTACGAGCAATAGCAGCACCACAGCTCCTTCAGGGATGAGCCCTGGCTCCTGGGGACCAGCTCCTCCCTGCAGGAGCCCAGGCTGCCTTACCTGTTTGGCTGGCAAGAACTAGACTTTCCAGCCCAAGTACTCCCACCACCACACAACCAGCAGGACACATGCTACCACAAATCCAACAAAAAAGCATAGAAACACAGACGACCTCTTGGGCTACCCCTGCCACCGCTCCCAACTATCTCCTGTAAACATCTTCCTAAAGGAGTCATCCCAGCCCCAATGCTAACTGTGCTGTAACCCCAGCAGAGAAGGGGAAAGCATTCATCCACAACCTCCATGAACAGTGCCAAGCCAAGCATGCAACAATCCACCTGCTTCTGATACCAGCTTCAGAGCTACCTGGGGATGCCAAGCTTTTCCTCACCAGGAGATAAAGGAGACACTGCACCTTGAACAAGCTCACTTATTTTCACCTCCAAAACGTGGTGCAGGACACCAAGGTCCGAGGGAGTTTTTAGGCCCCTACCTTTTGTTTTGGACCACATAACACCCCCCATCTAGCAGACTTTGAGGAAACAGAGATGAGAATACAACGCAGGGCAGGACTGTGGTGGCCCAGGCTGTGTGGGTGGCACGGCTTAATCCCCACAGCAAGATGCAGCAAGGAGATGCTGCAACAGCTGGCACGGTGCTGCTTATCACAGAAACAGGCTGGCAGCAGCAGCTCACACCCATGAACCAGACAGAGGGGCTTCCTAGTAAAGAGGTAAGACACAGCAGTCTAAATCAAGCCCCAAGGGCTCAGCCAAACAATTGGCACTCTAAACCATCCTCAAGAAGCTGCCCAGCAGGTCTGATGGGAAGGTCAGCTCCATCCAGCTAGGAATCTGCCCTGGCTGCATTCTCAAAGAAGAGAAGGTTGTCGGTTTAGGGGAGCACAGCAGGAGGGATGCGCTGCTCCACAGGAATCTGAGAGGGAAGAGATGCTCTGAAGGAATGCACTAGCAAGGAAAGTGCCTGGTGTTCTCCCTTACTGCCCACTGACCATAGCAAGGGGTATTCTCCCCACTTCTCCGTGTCCTTAGGACTCCAGAACCATGATGGTCAGTCACAGGGAAAGCAGCTGGCAGTCCCCCTGTGAGAAGCAGCCTGAGGGCAGGGGCATATGGACTGCCGCCACCAAAGCCTCCCCTTCTCTCCAATGCTTATGTATTTATGCTGTCTCATCTAACACGACAGATTAAAAAGAAGCAGCCCTAACTGCCCCTTCCTTACAACAGAAGAACAGGTCCACATTGGAGACCGACAGAGCAGGTCCAGTGCTGCCTGTGGAAGGTCAGATCAGCACTTGGCCACAGTTACTACACCTGCAGTCACCCAGCAAGCACAGACCCCCAAGCATCACCACAAACCAATGTGAGGTGAGCCTGCAGCCAGGCTGCTGCTGCCACCAACCTCCCACCTGCGTTCCAGCGCAAGGGCCAGAGGGAGGCCAAGCACCTACACAAGCGGCACTCAAAGCTAACATTGTGTGGCAGCAGCGGGGGAGGCCTGGTACTGCCACCCTGCCCAGAGGAGGAGGGAAGAGCCATCTCAATGGAACATTGATGCTGAGGGCTGAGTAGGAGAAAAAGCCCTCTGGCACCAAGCGGGCAGTTCCACCGCAGAAAGCTGCTCTCCCCCTGCTGCAGGGAGGCCCCAGCAGACCACATCCACCCTCAGTGACACCCAGGAGCCAGGCAGTGCAGCAGCCCAGCCCTGAGCAGCAGCCCAGCTAGGACAGCCTGGCACGGGCCCCAGATCCCCTCGGCTCCAGGCGAGCAGCCCAGGTGATGCTGCCCACGCCCAACCTCTGCTGCTGGTTATCACTGCTCGCCAGGCGTCCTGGATGGTGTCTTGCTGCAGCTGTGGGAGCAACTGGCTGGCTTCATGGGGACCAAGCCCTGCACCCCGCTGCAGCCCTGGCTGGGACGGGGTGTGGGGTTGTGTGCACAGCATCGGGGCCCCTGCAGCTGCCCTGGTCGGCGCGGTGGGCAGCACCAAGCTCTGCACCCCTACTGCTGCCACCCTGGCTGGAGGAGCACCGAGCCCTGCGGCCCACGGCTTACAGCTGCCCTGGCTAGGGAGGGGGCAACACCAAGCCCTACACCCCCACAGCTGCCAGCCTTGCTGGGGGGGGGGGGCAACACAGAGCCCTGCACCTCCGATTGCTGCCAGCTTGGGGGTGCCAGCCAGCCAGGGGTGGCTCACAATCAACAAGGAGAGACAATCCTTCCTCCTGGCCAGCTGGGAAAGCATCCCGAGCACAGCACCAAAGCAGGGTGGCAGCTCTGGTATGTGACTGCCCCAAAGGAGGGCAGCCTGGCTGTGTAATAGGGGCAGCAGCACCAGGCTGGGGGGTCTGGGGAAGCCCCTCAGCTCCCCACACCTCCACAACCCCAGCTCCCTGTGTCACACTACCACAGCCCCAGCTCCTCATGCCACCACAACACCCACCACCATGACCCCTAGGTCCTCTTAAACACTTCCACAACCAGACTGATACCCATTTCTCTTCCTCCTTTCGATACAAAGAGGTCTGCACGCCCCTGGCCTGTCACACGCACTCACACTGCTGCTACAGCACTCCCTGCACCCACCACAGCCCCCAGCTCCAGGCTGCCACCACCATGACCCCTAACTCCTCTTAAACACTTAGGAAACCACCCTGCTTGTCCTCCCCCTTTTGGCACAGGAGGCCTGCACACCCCTAGCCTGTCACGCTGCTGCCATAGTGCTCCTTGCACCCACCACCATCCCCAACTCCCCACACCCACCCGTGATCCCAAAGCCCCCTGCACCCACCCACAACCCCCAAGCTCCTCTTACACAAACAACCTGAGATCCCACTTCTCCTCCTCCTTTCGGAACAGGGGGCCTGCTTGCCCCCAGCCTGTCACAAGCCCCCACGCTGTAACACTCTCCGCACCCACCACAACCCCCCAGCTCCTCTTAAACACTTACGAAAACAACCTGAGACCCCACTTCTCCTCCTCCTTTTGGAACAGGGGGTCTGCACGCCCCAAACCTGTCACAAGCCCCCACGCTAACACTCTTTGCACCCACTACGACCCCCCCAGTTCTTCTAAGTCAGCCTGAGACCCCACTTCTCCTCCTCCTTTGGGCACAGGGGGTCTGCTCGCCCCCAGCTTGTCACCAGCCCCCACACCGTAGCGCTCTTCGCACCCACCACGACCCCTCCCAGATCTTCTAAGCCAGCCTGAGCCTTCTAAGCCAGTTTTCCTGCTCCTTTTGGCCCAGGGGTCTGCTCGGCCCCGGCCTGTCAGAAGCTCCCCCCTTGCAGGGAGGGGGAGGGCCGCCCCCAGCGCCCTCCCGGCCGGTGGCAGCCGCACCCAGCCTCGCCACAGCCATGTCGCAACACCCATCCCGCCCATCAGGCCACGGCCTCCCCATGCTCATCATGCCCCCCCCCCTCCCCGCTCTGGGTGACACTCGGAGCATCCCTGGTGACAAGGACAGCGCCAATCGCGCCTCCTCCAGCCTCTTCCGCTCCTGCGGGCGGTTCCGCAGGTGCCGAGGCGGCACATGGCCCCCCCCACGGCCACCCTCCCCAGGCAAAGCTGCAGACAAACCCGCAGAGCCCCAGCGCCGCCCTGCCCCGCACCAGCCTCCAGGGAGCAGCTCCAGCCGAGCACGCGGCCCCGTCCGCCACAGGCGCCTCCCTCCAAGCCCCAAAAAACTCAACAGGACCCCTGGGAAACACGGCGCAGCCCCAGCCCGACCCCACCCCAGCAGGCGGGGCTGGACCCAGCACCCACCGCTCCGGCCGGGCCCGCTCGGCGCACTCACCGCCGACCACACCCCGCTCTGCCCGCCACCACCGCGGCGCCCGCGCTTAAATAACCTGCCCGACCCCTACCCGCTGATGATTGGCCACAGGGGGAGTAAGCCCCGCCTACAATGGGCGGGGAAACATCCTCTGGACCAATCAGAGCTGGCCGCGGATCCCGCCTAGTCTTTAGCTACGCCCACCTCTTAGCCCCGCCCACTCTGTAGCCCCGCCCACACGGGGTCCCTTGATGGGGGGGTGCGCGGCGGCCTGGCAGCTTTGGGGGTGTCGTGGTGGATTTGGGGCGGGTTTGGCTGGTTTTGAGGAGCTTGGCAGCTGCCTGGGGAGGCTGAGGGGGTGGAGGGGAAGCAATAGGAAGGGAAAAATGGGAAACCAGTCACTAGGTGTCCCGAGTTGGAAGGGATCCACAAGGATCATCGAATCCAGCCCCTGACCCTGCACAGGGCAACCCCAACATTCACACCACGGGTCTGAGGGCGTTGTCCAAGTGCTTCTTGAATATTGCCAGGCTTGGCACCATGGCTGCTTCCCTGAGGAGCTGTTGCAGTGGTCCACCCCCTCTGAGTGAAGAACTTTTCCTGATAACCAACCTAAAGCTCCCTTTAAACATCTTCTGCCATTCCCTCTGATCCCATCATTGGTCACCAGGGTGATCGGCTCCTCCTCCTTCCCTTGTGAGGAAGCAGTAAACTGCAGTGAGTTTCCCCCTCAGTCTTGCCTTCTCCAGGTTATCTCAATGGAAGTCCCAGTCCTGTGGGTTCTCACAGGGTGTTTGAGGTCCACCCCATCAGGTCAAGCAAGCAGCACAGAACCATAGAATCATAGAATCATAGAATCATAGAGTAGTTTGGGTTGGAAGGGACCTTAAAGATCCCCACCCTCATCACTGTGAAAAATTTCCTCCTTATGTCTAGTCTAAATCTTCCCCTCTCCAATTTATAGCCATTCCCCCTAGTGCTATCACTCCATGCCTTCGTAAAAAGACCCTCCCCAGCCTTCTAGTAGCCCCTCTTCAGGTATTGGAAGGTCGCTATAAGGTCTCCTTGGAGCCTTCTCTTCTTCAGGCTGAACAACCCCAACTCTCTCAGCCTGTCCTCCTATGGGAGGTGCTCCAGCCCTCCAATCATCTTTGTAGCCCTCCTCTGGACCTGTTCCAAAAGTTCCATGTCCAGGCAACACCTGGGTCATCATCCGCATCCTGGTCATTCACAGGTGGTGATGCACACACCTTCACAAGAGCTTGGTGTCAACGGGAGGCCTTCAACTTGCATGGACTAGATGGACACTTTAAGTCTCACACTTTTTAGGAAACAACCAACTACAGATCAATAAAGAAGTGGCTCATTTTTTTCCCAGTGACGCCACAATAGCTACCATGAGCATTTGGAAACATGAGACAGGACACCCCAGAGACATTAAGCCTGACTGCCTGCTGTTCCCAGCACCACCTGTGTGTCCTCATAGATTCTCGAGCTTCATCTTAAAAGATGTCTGGGTTTTGACTCGTGCTTATCTGATTTGAAAGTGGTTTCAGAATTCACTATCTGTTAGGAATCATCTTCTCATTTCCAGCTTAATTTGATGCACGGCCAATTAATATCCATTTGCTCCCAAGTCAACATTGCCTTTTATCTCACATAGGTCCTCGCCTTGGAATTTATGCTCCAATATATTTGTATACAGCAATCTCATCGCCCTCTCAGTCTTTACTTGGAAGACTAAACAAGTTTTTCCAGCACGTTCTTATTAGCCAGCCTGTCCCCGTACCTAGTGCCATGGTAACTCTTCCGGCCGTGCTGCTGTTCAAGTTCCCTCTCCTGAAGATGGGTGATCAGCAGTGGTCACAGGCTTTGTACTCACGTGGCGAGACTTCCCTGTCTGGATACAGTCAGGGCTGCATTCGCCCTTCTCAGTCCTGCTTTGCAGTGACAGCCAGAGTCACTTTGTGGCTGATTACTCCTGTAACCCCTCTTCTTCAGGTGCTTGCAGCTCATAAAGTCCCCTAAATGAAGTGAAGAACTGCACTCTTGGTGACTTCCATGCCTTTTCTGGTGGTACAGCATTCCTTTACTTTCCCCTGCAGTGCCAATGCACTACAACATTCTGGTTTCACCAGATTACACGTAGTATTTGTGCCAGTCCTTAAGGAAATCAATTTATAAGAACGTCCACAAAGTACTTCAGCAGTAACCTTCTGCGTGTCCTGATAAGCCCTTTCACCAGGCTCTGCTTTCATCTTGACCTTAATCACTCCCTCCTACGTGAAATTCCTGTGCCCGTTTCTGCCTCAATATCTACCAAAGTTCCCAGTTGGTCCCAATGTTCACAGCTGTTTCTCTGAAGTTCACACAGGGCCTATAGCTTTATACAAGAGTTTTTAAGTATCAGGTTAGTCAGACATAATAGCTGATCTTTTATCCTGCTTTCAACTTCCTGTGCATGTTCTGCGTTACTCTTTAATTGACTACTATTAACACCAGACTGGCAGGCCTGGATCACTCTTTCTCCCTGGTTAAGTAGAGACATCAGCTTTGTTTGCTATTCTTGACTTCATTTCTTTCTTGTCCTCCTTTTATTTTGCACCATTACTCTATTTTTAGTTGATTCATTGTCCAATTCAGTGACAATCTAAGCTATGTTGTTTGTCATGAATGAGAGATCACCAGTGGGCTCCTTCACATTCCCTACCAGGTACTTTTCCACCTTGTATCTCACATCCCACAGCTTTTCCAAGCATTCCTTCTCTCCTCTGGATCCACCCTTGCTAGCAGGCTTGTCAGGCTCTAACAAAGAGCCCCAAATTAAACAGCCCAACCTCTTCCTGCTATTGGAACAAATTTCCAGGTCACTCTCTTTTCTTCTACTCTGAATGCAACCTCTTTCTCAGTCTTGGACTCTACTCCCCTGTTGCATCTGCTGTCTCCACTGTTATTTCCGTGCAGTCTGTGCTCTTTAGTTTTCCATTGCTACCACCTCTTCTGTTTCTCCTTAATTCTCCAACACATCAAATATATTTTTCCATTTTATTTCTCCTCTATTAGTTGCTTTTTGTTTTCTTTTCACGCTCACTTGCTTTGATGGGTTACCTTTGTGTGTCTGCCTTTTTTCACTTCTCATGCTCAGCAGGTGTTGGCAGTTTCTCCGTGTCCCCCCTTCCCACCACATCCCTGGATCTGCAGCAGCCTGGGCAGGAGCTCCAGCTGGTGTGAGGACCTTGATCTGCTGGAGCACCCTGGCTGTGGGCAAGTGGATCTGGCACAGTGCTGGCCCAGTTATGGATGGCCTGGGGGTGATGCCGAGTCTCCTCCAAACCCCTGGGGACAGACAAGGACTTAATTAATCTGCTGCATGTTGTGGATCTGGGTTTTTGCCTTCTAGCCTCTTTGGAAGCAGGACAGCACTAGCACACCTAGCAAAGAAAATCCCTCAAAAGTAGGGGAGGTGAGGGAGACAAGGCCAGAGAGATGTGACCCATTGTGTACAGCCTGATGTCCCCAAGGTGGCTGGAGAGAGACTTTTATAAATGGATAATCTTCTGTTTCCATCTTGAATCCTGCCTGTGCCAGCTGAAATCTGTGAGAGAAGCTCTTTGCAGCCAGCCAAGCATGTTGCTCTGGCTGTGGTCTTGGTGGTGGAAACAGGGATGATCGTGTCTCAGGCCTGCACAAAGGTGTTCTTCGTGCTCCAACCACTCCTGCAGCTGGCAAAGCTCTACAGGTCATTAACTCTTCACCTGTGATTCAGGAAACAACCTGGCTGTTGCGCTCTTGGTGGCAGCAGCCTGGCATGCACCAGATTCCAGTTTGGGAGAACTTAAGTTCCTTCTTCCATTGTTTATCCTGGAGAACAATTCCACCCTAGCTTCAGTGAGGGTCTTGCTGCTCCTTCTCAACAGGTAGATCTGATCAGATGGAGGTGGGTGTGAGTCTCTACACGCCTCCTTTCTGTTGCTCTCTCCACTAGTCCTGTCTTCTGGTTTCTCCTTGCTTCTTGCAGAGCCAGGTGTGCTTCTCTTTCTCCTTGTTGCTCTGTCTTGGTATGAAAAGCAGGCATGAACAAATATAACTTGCTGAAGGCATGAAGATGGAAGCCATCATCAGCGCAGAGGACTATCAGACTATTAGATGGGAAGGTCTGGAGAAACTAAGCAATAAAAAAGGAATGAAGTTCAATGCAAGGTTATTACTTTAGGGATTAGTAACAATAATTTCTTCTGTATCGGATGAGAGATGCTGGTGCAGTTTCTCAGTTTTACACCTATTCCCGCGCCAGTTTTGAAGAGTGGTTTAGGATCACTATGCAGCTGGGTGGGGGAAAGGGAAGTTTCAGCACCTCCAGGTGCTAATTTTCTCTTTTTTTATGACAGCAATAGTAATTCTCAAAATCTTGGCTTTCTGGGGAATTAAAATATCCTTTTGATCATGTCTGATTTATATAGTAAGTTCATATTCTCTTATTCATTGAGTTTATAACTATGATTTTTTTTAAATACTGAAAAAATTGAATGGTGAGATTTTTATGTGGCAAAAACATTGACATTGTTCCACTAGTAAAACCGGAAAGATAATAAAAAGACCAAATGAACTTAGTGAAATCAAACACATGCAGTTGGCCCTGTAATTTTTCAGTAGTGTACCTGACATCCATAGCTAGCAAATCCACCCACACCTGGGGAGTGAAAAGACAATTTCCAGCTCTTCGCATCATTTTCCTTTTAATCCTGAAAAGCCAGCAACATGATCAGATAAAAACACTGATTGTCAGTTGGCTCTCTAATGCTGTTTAACCCTTCACCCTTTGTCCAGAGGTTGGACCCTAAAGCACTGTCAGCCACACATCCTTGCTACACACCTTCTCTGGGACTCTGTTGATTATGCTGGCAGCCACGAAACATCCAAGAAATCCTCCTACACCACCTCTGTCTAAGCTGAAAGAATAAAACGAGACTCTCATGGCCTCTGAAAGTAGAGACAGATGACACTACTCAGTGCCTGAAGGACTATTAAATGCTATAATGCCAGCTTGGGAGTTCAACAATTGAAGATGTGCAGATAGACCATGCCTGGGCACGTGTGCTTTGCTAAGCTCAGGCTGATGTGCCGCTTCCTTCCATGGTTGATACGAACATTAAGTGACTCATCTTATGCAAATTCTTGTCTGTTATTTATGCTGATTACATCATCCTGGTAGTAAAGACCAATTACCCCATCACTGTCAGTGTTGCCCTCTTCCCCTTCAGCCAGAAGAAATACCTTCAGTCCTGGAGGTCTTAGAAGCCCCTTAAGCTACCAGGAAACAACTCATAACATTATTTCCATAGCCAGCAGGCATGAAATGACCCCCGCTGAAATCCCTGCTGTAACATGATGCTGCAGTTTTACCTTAAAACATCACCTGGAAAAAGGCACACTGTGAGATAAAAGGTAGATGTGTCACCCGGAACCTTAGAGGCACCGTGGTGGCGCGTTGGAGCACGGCTGCTTTGATGACAGACTTTCACCCTGGTGTGTTTAATTGCTGGACTTTGCCTGGTGGCCGAGGTGGACAGCCTCATGACTGAGGTTTCCTGCCAGGAAGAGAATTCTTTATCAGCTGCATAAAAGCCAGCAGCCTCTCTGGCGTGAGCCCTGGCACCCACCTCTGTGGGCTGGCAAAACCACCTCAGCAACGCGTGACACCGTGGGTTCCTCCCAGGTCAGAAGTCTCAGCCCACTCTGGAGCTGCTATAGCATCCCCATTTGTGTCTGAGTGCCATGGGATAACCTTATGGAATAACAGGGCTTGTTCCAAATCCACACAAATCCTGGGCAGAGCTATGGACAGAGCAAGGCACCTGAGGAGACTAAAAGCCTGGAGAAGCCCATTCTTCATGGTAGGAGGCACAACAGGAGGCACAACAGCTTGAGGCCCAGAGTGGGCTGATGGGAGGCTGAAAAGGGTCAGGAGGTTTGCAGGCTTCAACATATGCAGCACAACAGGCGTCCCTGGTCACCAGTGCAAGAATTTGTGACTGTCTACATGCAGCGTGTTGTGGCAGCAGACCTCAGCAGCTGTGTGAGTGTGAGCTCTGTCTTCGTAGGGACCTGAACACTGCCCTTTCTCAGAGAGCTTTCAAGGTTGTCTCATGGGCACATGCTCCTCAAGAGAGAAAATGCAGGTAATGGGAAAGCCCTGCTCCTGCCCATCCCCAAAATCTCCCTTTCCAACTGAAGCCATTTAATTCTACCTCTGTGATTCAGAGACCACAGGAGTTGATTGGCTCTGGCAACCTGTCCCAGACTGCCTGGAGCCTGGGAGAGCTGTGTGGCAAAGCTGGGTGACCTCTTCATCCCCCAGTTGGGATTACAGTTGGATTTGGTGACTTGACACCCATATGCCAAGTGCCACAATTGCATCCCAGGGCTGCCCTCCTAACATGTAGTGCAATGATGCCATGGAATAAACAAAGCCAGGAGAAAAAATCCGTCCCAAATGCCTCAGGTTTTGCTGGAGACTTTCAAGGGAAGACTTTGGCTAGACCTGAAGTGGCCACAGAGTCCCGAGCAGAGGCTGCCAGAGCTTGGGGTTGCGGATGCTGCACCTCAGCCGTGGGTGCAAGCTGCCGGTCATCAGGCTGAGCCCACTGCTCGTCGCTTTGCAGGGACTAAGCCACAGAAAGGACATTGTCAGAGCCGAGGATTGTTCTGGGAGAACAGGCTGCACAAAGAAGGATTGTTTTGCTGTGAAATGAAGCCGTGTTTTAGCTCCAGCCAGGGCTGGGCTTTGCCTGCCTGTCCGGGCTGCAGGCTGGTGCGGGACACTGCCTGCTCCCCAGAGGCTGCCATCCTCCCCAGCCTGCCTGGCATCTTCTCTGCTTCTGAGGTTCTCCACCAGCGCAGTCAGAAGCACAGTGGAAGGCCCCGAGACCCACAGTGGGTGGAGAGGAAAAGGAAATTAAGGGAAGAGGAAACTCATGTCTTGCCATGGGGTCCTGTGCCTGCCTGGCAAGTTTGAGGGGCACGGGGACAGGGGAGAGGAGTGGGGCAGCTCCCATGGTGAGGGGCTGTGGTGTCTCTCCCAGACAGCCAGGAGCAACCGACTTCCCTTGAAGGGAGAGATAAAACCAGAAGGGAAACAGAGATATGCAGAAAGCTGCTCTGAGATGGTGGGCAGAGAATGCAATGGCCTCTTTTCTGCAAATACCTCTCCAAAAAGTCGTCTTGATGGTGAACATCACAAACCTCTTCAGATGCCCTCATGCCTGCACTGCATAAAGGGACAAACATCTTGCACTCCAGCTCCAGCAAGACACAGCAGGGAGCACAGGACATGAAGAAGCAAAGGAGAGGAGGCTGCATGCTCAAAACGTGGGTTGGAACATTCCTATTAATTCCTAGTTTGCTTTTTTTCCCTATGGGAGTGAATACGTATGGTTAAGAGCGACAGTGGGTGCAGCCACAGAGACTTCGTGTGGCGTGAGTCATTCCTGGCTCTGCAGCTGCTGTAGGGCTTTGGCTTCTCCTGCCCACAGCCCCATCCTGCCCAGCTCCCTGCCCAGCCCCGGGCTCTGCGGCGTGGGGCTGCCACGGTGCACACTCCCCCAGAGCACCACGCAACTGAGTCACGACCTGGCGCCTTGTTCTGCTGACGGGAGCAAAACAGGCTGCACTACGACGATGATGATGACGACTGTGGCTGTTTCTATCGCTCCGATGCCCGTGGGAACCTAAAGATACAAAACTGAGACAACCAAAATTATGGCTCCTCGGCTCCACTGACACAGAATGCATTTCTCAGGGGAGATACGAGCCAGACCTTTATTAGCTACTGCCATTAGCTCTTTCTTTTGAAGTCCCACCACGCTGCTGCAGCAAGAAGACAAGAGCCATCTCCCCATCCCACACAGCAGGATCCTGGCTTTGATACTGCCTCAGCACCAAAAATAAACTCCATGTAAACATCCACCACATGCTTCAAAGCTGTGGGAGCAGCACACCTCCATGCTGCGTGCCAGGACAGGCAGAGCCCAGGACCAGCACATGATAGTGGGAGACAGACCCATCCCAACAAGGCCATCTGGCAACAGGCAAAGAAGAGGGAAATATGGCATCATAGAATATTTAGGTTGGAAAAGACCTTAGACATCATCAGCTCCAACCGTACCTGTATACTAATAAATCATGTCCCCAGGCACCTCATCTACCACTTTTTAAACACCTCCAGGGATGGTGACTTCGCCACCTCCCTGGGCAGCTGTTCCAGTGCTTGATAACCCTTTCTGTGAAGAAATTTTTCCTAATGTCCAATCTAAACTTCCCTTGACGCAGCTTGAGGCCATTCCCTCTTGTCCTATCACTTGAGAGAAGAAACTAACAGCCACCTATCTGCAACCTCTTCTTAGGTAGTTGTAGAGAGCAATAAGGTCTCCCCTCAGCCTCCTCTTCTCCAGGCTAAACATCCCCAGTTCCCTCAGCTGTTCCACACAACACTTGTTCTCCAGCCCCTTCATCATTTTCATCGCTCTTCTCTGGACATGCTGCAGGACCTCAATGTCTTTCTTATAGTGAGGGAGCCAGAAATAAACACAGGATTCGAGGTGCAGCCCCACCAGGGCTGAGTACAGGGGGAGAATCACTTCCCTGGTCCTTCTGGCCGCTCAAGGAAGAAGAGGAACATCCTGGGAAATGCTGTATCTTCAGAATACAGCAATGATCCCCCTTCAAAAGGCCCAAAATGTGGCCAGCAAACACTTGATGAAAAAAATAACACAGAAGTACCCTGGAGCACAGCCTTTATTCAGAGGAAAGGAGTTGCCATGCCAAGCAGAACCTTAGCTCCACTGCTAATTCCACAAAGAAACTGCTTGGATGCACCAGCAGCAAAGGGAGAAGCCCTAAGGCAAGCAGGTAAATCAGTGACAGAACTTCAACAGCAGTGGCAAGATAGGCACTGCAGGAACCACAGCTCTGGATCCCCTGGCTTTGTAAAATATGCACCTCAGAAAAATACAGGCAGTAATTTCCTTTCTCTAAAAAACGCACACACACCAAAAAAAAGAAGACAAAAGCTTCTCCTTCAGAGGAGCCAGCCAGCACACTGTGCATAACTTTAACGTGCTTCCTCATGTGCGAAGTGCAGAAGGTTTCATTCATTTCCAAATGCAGCTTTCCACCAGGGCAATATTCATGGCTCCAGCTAGAGAGCTCCAGGCATCATAAGGACAATAAATAAACTCTGGATTCACATCAGTCTGAACTATTTTTATGGCCTGCGTTACAAATACATCCAAACATCCTGTCTCTCAAGCGTGAACTCTCACTACCGCAGCATCTATGTGAGGTACAAAGCGGTAATATTTTACTTCTAGGCAGTACGAAGATTCATTGCACTCGGTTGGAAGGAGGAGCTCCATGTGGTTTTCCCAAAGCGCCTGTATATTCAGTTGTAGGCGCTGGCTGTCACATAGACATGCTCTGGCTCTCCTGGGGCCACCAAGCTCATGGAGGAGCCCAGGGGAAAATGGAGAACCAAGCTGGGGTCTTTCCTTTCACCACTAGGCCATTTTCTCTGTGCCTTTGACTTTCAAGCAGTTTCCGAGCTTTCCAACAGCTGGTTCAGAGACACATTTTGCTTCTGATTCCATGAGTTTGCCGTCTTCTGTGAGCTGCAGGTGAAGCTGCTTTGGGAGTGATGTGGATGCAAGACTTGGCTTACTGCCTTTTGGCAGCACATGCCTCATTACGGTGCTTCTTAGCATAAATAAGTGCCCAGGCTCCTTCAGCCGAGCCACGAGAAGACTTCTTATTTGGTTCCACTTCTTATTGGGGCTGCACCTTGAATACTGTGTTTACTTTTGGCCCCCTTGCTATAAGAAAGACATTGAGGTCCTGCAGCATGTCCAGAGAAGAGCGATGAAAATGATGAAGGGGCTGGAGAACAAGTGTTGTGAGGTATGGCTGAGGGAACCGGGGATGTTTAGCCTGGAGAAGGCTGAGGGGAGACCTTTTATGTCAGAAAGGTCCCATCTGAGAGGGAGGATGGAAACCAGCTTCCCAGCCCATGCTGAGACCCTGCATCCTGCCTTAGCTGGAAACCTGCAGAGGTTCTCCTCCCTCAACTGTCCTGCTGATCTTTTCAGTCTTGCCTCCCCTCACACTGTGTGTATTTCACCTCTACTGTAAAGGCTTCATGACATGCACTTGAGAGATCTGTGGGTTTTAAAAACAAACAGAAGTGTTGTGGTTTTCTTTTTTAAACAAAAGAAGACACCTGCGTGCACATCTCTGCTTGGGGAGAGGACAAGAGAACAAACACACGGCAGATGTTAGTCGTGCTGATTAGTGGATGCAGAAAGAAGTGGTGGCACCACGCCAAGCTTCACGGTTTCCAGAGGTGAGCAAGCCCAGGGCAGCGGCAGGACAGGCTGAGGGCACCGACCACGCTGGATGCACGATCTGGGCTGGGAACGGTGGGACTGCATGTAGCTGGGCAGGAAGGAAACGCAATAAATATCTCCCTCCTGCTTTTGGGAGGAAGCCAGATGAAGCATTCCTGTCACAAAGGTGAAAGGCTTTCCACTCTAGCAGTATCTCAGGAAGATGTTAAAGCACCAGTTGCAAATGTTAAAAACTCAGCAGGCCGGGTATCCTGCATCTCAAATCTGAAACACATAAATAAATCTGTATTCAAAAATCCAAATTATTCATGCTGACATTCGGTAAGGCAAAGAACCCTGGAGAAGCTCCAGAGAATGAACAAGCTGATGTTGTGCCAGCATTTTAAAAAAGTAAACAGGATGGCCTTGTAAACAGGTGTGTCTGTTCGACAGTCATTCCATGCAAAATAATGACTGAAAAATATGTGATCCTATCGACAAAGACTTAAAGCAGAGAAATATAAATACTAGTCATCGGGGATTACAGACAATAGTCCTGTCAAACTAACACGATCATTTTTGTGGCACTGCATATATCAGAGCGTGAGCTGGCTGCTGCGGCGGCACGTGCGACCGAGGAACAAGGGCACCGGTGACCTGGCCAAGTGCAAGGGAGCAGAGGAGCTGCTCCCTGGGAAGTGACAGCGAGGATGTGCTTCTAGCAGGCAGTGCTAATATTGTAAAGCTGATGATCTGGAAGGAAACAAAGTCTTGATGGATAATGGCTTTAAGTTGGAGGAGGGGGATTCTGACTAGGCATTAGGAAGATATTCTTCATGATGAGGGTGGTGAGACACTGGCCTTGGTTGCCCAGGGAAGTTGTGGCTGCCCCATCCCTGGAGGTGTTCAGGGCCAGGTTGGATGGGGCTTGGAGCAACCTGATCCAGTGGGAGGTGTCCCTGACCATGGCTGGGAGGTGGAAGTGGATGAGCTTTAAGGTCCCTTCCAACCCAAACCATTCTCTGATTCTATGAAAGCACAATGTCCTGGAAGCCAGGGGCACGTCAGTGATCTGGAGCCCTTGGTGTCCCTGGGCAGTGGGGCCATGTGGCAGAAGGTGCCCCTCCTCTGCACTAGAGCCTGACTAGTACTGAGGAGGAGGCTTGGGGGACCAGAACAAACCAGTGCACGTGCTCTACATCCAACTTCCACACATGAGCTGGGGCCCGGACAGCCTGGCAGCGCCTGCCGTGCAAGGGATGAGCCTCCTCCCTGCCAAAATTATCCTACTAGGAAGAGACGAGTTCAAAAAGGGATTGGACAAGGCAGGGGAAAAAGCCTCAAGGGCTCAGCGTGGCAGCACATCCCATGCTGGCAGGGAGCATGCTTCTCTGATCCCCTGCTTGGCCCCTGCACAGCAGTGCAGGCTGAGCCTTTGCCCTCACCCAGTTGGTGAATCCCCGTTGGACTTACAGGTCACTGTGACAAGCAGCAGACCGTGAATTTCCACCGTGACTTTATGGGTAAAAGTCCTGTTTCTGTTCCCTGTTTAAACATTCAAGTGCTGGCAGAGACTGGATAAGAGGTTAAAGTCATTCTGCCTTTGAAATTCCTATTCCCACAACCAGAATAGCGTGTCCCAGTGCAGTGTCCCACGGGACACAGATGCATAAGAAGATCTGGACGTCAGCCGACAAGTGGAAAATGGAAAATATGCCTTAAAGCAAAAGGGACTTCCATCAGTTCAGTTTATCGTAAAAAAAGGATCAGGAAAGCTTGATCATAATATCCGACTCGTCTCTCTGGGACTAGCAACCTGGGGGCTTGCTCCCTGGCTGAGAAGATACAACGACTTGGTGAGAATTCAAGAAATGCAGCCTCGGTATAAGGTGCGATAAGAAAATCAACCTTTAGCACAAGCTCCTGGCCACTGGAATAGAGACCTGCCAGTGCAAGATCAACTGTTTTCCTAACAACAGTGCTTTAATTTACACAAGACCTAATTGAGGGCAGTCTGTGTCATGCAGGAAGTTACGCTGGCAAGCCCAGCCGGCCTCCCCGGCTCTATAATCTACGGAAAAAAACCCTGCCTGTATTTCCCTTCCTCCTGGCCAAGTGTGTGAAAGGTCCGGCCTGCCCCTCTGGAGGCGTTTTCGGGAGAGCCAGGTTGGCTTGGGAGGCAGCAGCCACGCTGTCCCAGGCCGTCCGAATCGCCCCAGTGTCCCTGCGCAGAGATGTTTTAGCTTTATAAGGAAGCCAGTCTGAAGGGAAGTTCTTCTGCAGTGAAGCAGCGTCCTACAGCTGAGTCTGCGTGTATGATGAACGCCAGGGATGTGACACACGTTCCTCTGACAGTTTTCTGCCTTCCTTCCCAACCAAAAGAGGGAGATGGAGCAGGGAACAGCCATCCCTGCGGTGCTCGGCCCTGCAGATTCCAGTTCCCCTGGCATCAGGCACAAAATCGGAGCCAGCAGCACACCCCGTGCCTTCACTCCAGCTCCTCGCTGCAGCCAGCGGCTCCTGAGAAAGTCAGGAGCTCCACATTGATTAGAAGCAAAAAGCAATCCTATCGGTCTGGCTCGTTTGTAGCAGAGCGGCTTTGCTTACCGTATAAGCTGCTTGTGCTTCCAGCTTTACTTTCTGCTCCCCAGCTCAGTGCTTTTCAAGGGCCCACACATCAAAATGGGTCAATTGCTGCCTCAGTCAGAGCTCTGTGGAAGGGTTTGTTCGGGGAGAAGGACCCACAGCCTCCACAAATAAGCTGGGTCTGATTAGCTCAGAGGCAAGCAGTGCAGGAGCAGCTGCAGGCTGTATCTGCTGAGTGGAGATTTCCTCACCCAGAAGATTGCTGACAGATGCTATTGAGTAAATACAGTGCTGGCTTTCACCACAAGTCAAAAGTGAAGCAAGAGACATGACAGTTGTCTTTAGGATAGCGCTTTATGTACTGACATGGTCCGTGGGCACGCATCCTCACTCTTATTGTTGTTATTATTATTATGATTGGACTTGGTGATCTTAAAGGTCTTTTCCAACCTAAACAATTCTGTGATTCTTATTCTCAGAGGGATCTTCTGTTGGGCAGATTATACGTCACAGCCCAAGGACAGAAAGTAGAGCAGGGACGGCTCCACAATGCCCAATTCCAAAGAGAAATGGACCAGACCGCACAACCTGGCCATTCAGAGGCGCCACGGTCCTGAGCAGATTGAAATACTTCTCTGAAGTGATGAATTAATGCTGAAGTAGCCAAGAAATTCAAAAGCAGAGAACTATGGAAGTGAAATCAGATCCATCTGGGATTTACAGCAGCAGCAGAATACAAAAACTCTCTGCTCTTGTTCCTGAAATGCTGCCTTCTTGCTGTAGGCCTTGTAATAGTCTTTCCATGTATTTTGCTTTCTGGGGAAAAGCCATAATGCGTTTTCAATGAACAAGACACTTACTGCTCATGTTTGTACCCTGCTGACTCACTTCGTAACAGGTCTTTACACACAAGCCTGCAGCTCCAGCACTCAGCCGCCAGCATTCTCTGTGCATTTGAGTTTGAAGCTGCTCTGCAGCCTTACCCAAAGGGAAACGAGAGCCCTTACAACCCAAGAGATGAACACCAGTGTCCCACAGTTTGTGTAACAAGGTCTTTATTCAACAACAGGGAGTAAACAAATAACATCCCGAGAGAACAAGCAGAAACAAGGATTAGAGTGCTCAGGAAAAAGCAGTTGCCCTCCAGGCCACACCTGAAGATGGGATCAATACCAGATGCAAAGTCCTCTGCTCTGACTGAACAGAGAAATACTTCCGTCCAGGAGACAACGCCACTAGCAGCTCCACACAAGCCACACAGCACTAAATAAAACCAAGGCAAGGGCCTTATAACCCGTGTCTCCCTGGATAAGGGGTGTGGGTATGTGAAGGGAGGAATTCCTAGAAGGAATCCAGGTGTGGTGGTCGCAGCAGGAACAATAGCGGTAACTGCCATTCCACGGGTCTGGTTCATCTCATCTCTGGTATGGATGCATTGAGGCAGACTTGATGTTTGTTTTTATGCCACTCGGCATTTTTCCTGAAGAGACAAAAAAGTGGTGCAAAATCAGCTATATGAGAGGAGCTGTTATTTGCTGAGGAGCAAGCAAGAGTTGCAACAAGCCTGTCTCGGCTTTTCTTGTTCCACTCCCGGTACCACACTAGGCTTACCTGCTACAGCATGTTCCAGCTTCTGACCTAACACAACTGATCTCTTACAAGTTGGCATCTTCCTTTGCTGAGGAATCTCCTTGACGGCTCCTGTGCCTCCTGCTATCCCCTCAAATTATACCCTTGTTCCATCTTAAACAAGCCTTTCTCTTTGTCAGGAGGCTCCTACAGGACTGTGGGACTTGTTCAGTCTCATAGAGTTGCTGGCAGAGAAGTACCCAGACTGATCTCCGCTTCCATTTCAGAGGCAAACACAAGAGCCTGTATCCTCTTCCTGGTAGCATTATTTTTAGTCAGGGTGTATATTTAAATTACTAAGCCTCCCTCAGAACTCTTACTTTCTCTTAACCACATTCATGGGTTTTATTACTCTTTGCTGATACTGCTCACACACAGGAGTGTGTTCAAAGACATTGTACGGGCAGCTTACAACATGTGCACAGTACTAGGTAAAACTGAGATGATCAGAAAAACAAAAAGACAGTGGTTCAAGAGCAGCACAGAGGAGTGTGCAAAGAACATTCCTTCAGGAAGTGGACTAGACCAGGAAAAAAAAAAAAGGACAGCTTCTGAAAATTGAAACTGTAGTGCAGCAGGACAAGAAAAGATTTGATTAGCAAATGGCTAAAAGAATAAAGATTATTAAACTTTCTCAAAAAGAGTGGGTCATTGCCTTCAATGAATTCACAGATAATCAGTGCGAACAGTCAGGAGACAAATACTGTTAGACATTACTCCACAAGGAAGAGTGAACAGGACTGTGTGCTTCACCCACATCTGGAATACTGTGAACGGCTCTGGTGTTCCCAGTCTTGAAAACAAACAGAGAAGGTGCAGGCAAGAGTGATAAAGATGGTTCAAGATACATTACAATACTCGCACAAAGACAAATTAAACAGAATATGATTCATAAGCTGGAGGGAAAAAAAAAGATGGACAAAGGGAGGAGGACATGACAGACTTCTGAAACATGAAAGGTAGCATGGAGAAAGTAATTGAGGAATGATTATTCGCCATTTCTCATAGCATGGGTGAAACGGAAACATTCAATAAAATTGTCAGGGAAAAGATTTAAACATAAAAAGGAAGGAGTTTCAAGCAAAATATGTGATAAAGCTGTGGGACATACTGCCATAGGTGCTGTAGAAGTCATAAAGGAACTGCAGAAACTGATTGCTGCTGCACCCACTACTCTCAAATCAAACTCTGGCTTAAAACACCTAAACAGCAACTGCTGTCAGGATATACTTTGTTCTTGTACTCAGCCTCAGCTGTGGGCGCTATCAAAAGCAGGATAGAGGGACTGGTTTTTGGTGAAACCCAGTCTAACTGCTCTTATCGAAAGGGAACTTCCCGGTAACAGAGGCTGGAGAAGCACTCTTGCTACCAGTGCACTCTGCCTGACATATGGAAGCAACTGTCTTCCCATCCTGGAGACTGTAGGCATGCAGTCACACGGGATGTCTTTGTTTCCAAATTACAATGGAAATTACTTTCTAATTATTACTTAACTACATAATTAACTCAAGATTAATATTGTTGCTCAAGTTCATTTCTGAGCAACACTCATTATGTGGGCAAGAAAATACCAATTTGGATACCTGATATCCAACATGTCAGTTAGCACGAATGTAAGAATGACAGGATGGGCCTAACCCTGTCAGTCCCCCAAGCCAAACCCATTCCTGACAGCAGAGAACATTTAAGGAGGAACATCAGAACAGGGCAAGCCTGTAGTGATACCTCTGCAGAACACCCCCTCAGCTCCTAACGCAGTGTGGCTTAGGGACTAGGAGTCAGGGATGGTATCTTCAGGATTAGCTGCTGACTGATTTTTCATCCAGAAATTTATCTACCTACTTTTCCAACTACCACCCTACCACAAGCTTGGTAATGTGCTCTACAGACTAACTCTTTAGTATTCAGAAAAATATCTCCCCTTCTGTTCTGAATCTCCAAGCCGATATTTTCATTGGTGCCCTTTCATCGTCCTTCTGCATGGCAGGAAACAGTGAACGATTAATCCCCACTCACGTGCTGTACACAATTTGGAATTTTACAGGCTTCCATATTTTCTTCTCCCTATACCAAAGCTCCCTATAGCAGAGAAGAGATCCCAGCTGCACACTGCAGGTGTGGGTGCCCGATGGATTTATACAATGGCTTAATGATACCCTCTCTCTTTGTTCCCTTTCTAGAAATTCCTAGCATTTGGGCTGCATTTTTGCCCCAACTGAATATCCAATTAATGTCTTTACAGAACTACTATCACCATCCCTGGAGGTATTTAAAAGATGTGTAGATGTGGTGCTTAAGAACATGGTTTAGTGGTGAATTTGGCAGGGTTGGGTTTACAGTTGGACTTGGATCTTAAAGTTGTCTTTTCCAAACTAAACAATTCTGTGATTCGATGTATCTATTTCCCAAACAGAAGTAACTAGGTTAGAGTCAAGGTGCTGGACATGTAAAATCAAATTCCTTGGCCTATGAATTTCACTTTATATTTAATTCAAATGTAATCCACTAAGTGAAGTAATTTAATATATGAAATCCTTCTGTGACTCTTTACAGACAGCTTTTGTTTTTCTTCTTACCTTAAGTAACACATAATCATCAAACTTTTCTACTTCATTGCTTACCCACAAGTTCAATTTGACAGCAAAACTCTCTCTCTGCAAACCTACACCGTGTCTCCCTCTGCACTGATTCCCATGTTCACTAAATCCATTACGAAAATGGTATTGCAGTGAGTTAAGAAGATGACGCTGGATGGCTGGGATCCGTTTCAACCTCTGGCAATTTTAAGCACGTATTACTCCACTGTTACAACCTGACTCATGTTATCAAGGCCAGAGCCTCTTACTCGGTTACATGTGTAGGGTGACTGGGGAATGATCTCTGCATCTGCATTTGTCTTTCTTGCTCCCTGTATTTCAATTGCCCTCAGATATGCAACTTATTTACCTGGTTGTCCTGCTTGTGCTATCTGCACTCCTGCCAGCATTGGCTGCTGCTGAGCTGGAGCACCTGACATTGGGACCTGCTGCATGCCTGAGGCACTGGCAATGATAGCAGCAGCTCCTGGTTGGCCTGTCTGGACGGCTCCTCCAGAGCCAGGGGGTCTCCGGTTTGACAGTCCTTTCCCAAAGGCCACAGCTGCTACAAGTGCATTGGTATCTGCAGGGTTGAAAGTCTGCTTGTTCTGTCGTAAACCTGTAGAAAAAGAAGTGATTTTGGAGCATTTTAGCAAGCAAGTCTAAAAAGTAGCATAGCTGGTCCTGAATTTACTTTTCTGCTGTTTTGGTGTAATAGAGATCAGCTTCCTACAAGCTGTCCTACAAGTCTCAGCACAGTCAAAGAAGGTGCAAAATACAGGTTTAGTGGTGACCCAAGAGATTCTCCGCTGAGAGCAAGGCATATGCTGCTCAGGGAAGGGGGACAGAGGAAGCCAACTCATCCATGCCCATAAGAATGTTCCCACTGAAGGCTCTTCCATGCTCAGTCCAATGACAGGTAACAAGCATTGTACTTTAGATAAGCAATGGCAACATCCCCCTTTGAAGACTCATGAGCACCATGGTGTCTGCGAGTTTTTCTACTACAGACCTGTCCAGTATACTATTAATTTCAAAGAGCATGTAGAACCTTTGCTTGGGTCCTTGCTCACAAATATTTGTGTCAAAGAAGACAAAAAAAAAAACCCATTACCTTTGAGAGTTGTGCATAACACTCCCAGGAATAGTGAACAGCTGATGGCAGACACCGATAAAATAACAACCTCCAGCATCAGAATCACAACACAAAAACGTTGACCATGAGTCTGAAGCAGCCATCATCTAGAGCATGTCACACAAAAGCCTGCCAACAAACACACTGCGGACTCATTCAGAACAAAGCTAAGGGATTTCTCGTTCACTGCCACTCCACTTTCACAGCTCTTTTCATTAATCCAAGTTGATTGGGATGTTTTCTTTGTAAATACTTACCACCTCCTCAAAGAGGGATATGGCAAAGGGTCGGAATTACCTTCCTGCCATGCACAGGTCACACAAGCAGGCCACCCACAGGACCCCTTTTCAAATTAGGTGGCTCCAGGACAGCCAATCTTGCATCTTCTGGAATGCTCTCATCCAAGTTGCTCATCTGCATGTCCCATGCTTCAGGCTCTCTGATCTACCTATCATGCCTGCTGCTTGGACCACGTACTGCATGTCCACCTCAGTGACATACCTCCACTTTCAGATTCGCGCTCCTCCTTACTGATTTTCTCCAGCAGATTTGAGCACATTTTGTTCAGACTTTGGATCTGTTTCTGCAAAATGAAAACCATCAGAAACTGCCAAGATACCTCCAACTCAGTACAAGTCAGCAAGGTGAACAAACTAGCTTTCTCTTCCCAGGGTCTGCGTAACCAAACATGCATTTTGGTAGCAAAGCTTAGAGAACCCTGTGCTAATGCATGCAGGAGGGCACTATGGGGACAGGAAAGCTTCTGCCTTTCTCCGAGTGGTCTGATGGCACCTTCTGTGAACAGCCAGGAGGCTGGAGACCCTTGGTTTGTGAAACTGTGAAGGAAACCAGCCCTCAGCTAGGGTCAGCTGTAGAAATCTCAAACAGAAAAGGACACAGCAAAAAAAGAAAACTTTTTTTTTTTTTTCCCCGATGTAAGGGTGAAGGAAGCAGAGTAAAGGGGCATCTTGTGCCCTAGGGCTAAAAAGCAGAAGTATCGAACTCTCTTTCACTTACCTGTGCCACATCAGGACTAATTCGAGCTGCATCTGTGATCAGCTGCTTCTCCTGCTCCTCCACCTCAGGGTCAGGCTTAGTTCGAAGATGGTCAGGCACAACCTCATGGCTGAACACGGGCACACGCCCCTCTGTCTGCCGCTGCAATAGTTGAACAAAGCACACTCAGAGCCTCCTTGTCCAGCCCAGCACTCAGACAGCTCCAGAGCAGAGGCCGCGGTGCTGGAACAAGGCTATCAACGTGCTGTGGGGAAACCTCGACCTGGAGTGCATGAAGAAGTTTCAACAATTTATCTAAGAATTTGCACGGTGCCCATTCAGTCAGAACAACCCACGGGGGTCGCAGTGCCTTCCCACCAGCATGGCCACGATCAGTTGAAATGTTTTCTCACTCCAGCAGAGACTAAAGGTTGCCAGCGCACACTGGAGGTTTTGTAACACACCCCATGCTGGTCAGATGACAAACAGTGCAAATCCAGATGCAAACATCTGACAGAAAAAGCACAGCTACAGTAGAGAAAACCAGGAGCTAGCAAGGACACCTCTGTTACACAACAAGATGCTATTCCTTTCAGCCCCAACATAATGAAAATAACATATTCATGACCAGGAACACCTCCTGTAAAGCTTATCTGGTCAAAGTCCTCAGCAAAGCAGCTCCCAGGCAGAAATACTCATCACCTTTTCTTTCTCTGCACCCAGGGCTGAGGAATGCCAAGCACAAGGAATGGAAAACTGCAGCAGACACACAAGCGCTTTCTGTTACTGCAGGGCGAATACTCAGAGGGAAGTTTCTTACCATGATCTCTTCATCGCGGTCTGGAGACAGCACTAGGGGTATGATAACCTGGTTTCGCAACAGTGGGGTCTTCTCATGCTTTAGCACTTTATTCAAGGTGTTCAGCTGCCCTGAGAGCAACGCAAAGCTGTCCAGAACTGAAGGCCTGGGAAAACAAATAAGAAAAACAGAACATGGGAAGAGATGCCACAGATGGCTTTTATCTCTTGTTCATGTAAATGGCTGGGAGGTGAGGAAATAACAGGTGCTCCTCGGAGCAGCCTGCTCCAGACAGTACATAGTAGAACCTAGGGCTGAACGAGCAAGTGCAAACATATCTCAGTCCCTATTGCAAACAGCTCAAACGCTGCAAACATCACAAGCAGCACCACTGAAGTGGCAGTTGTTTAGAATTCCAGTAATATACACAAAAGCAATGCTTTCCTTATCACTAACTCTCCCTGTGCAATTCTACAGCAAGGTCTGAGAAACAATTTAACTCCCATGTAGTAGAGCCAGGAGAGACAATATTTATAGCATGGCTATCCAGACTGAAAAATAATGAAGCAAAACAGCTGATAATCTTGTCAAGGAGGTCCCCTTCAGTTTGCTTTCTCTGAGGGATTCACTACTTCTCCTGCCTTCCCCAACATTAATTTTAAATGCTGTCTGTGAAGCTTTGTTGGGCAGACACTGTCTAAGATATCATATTGTTTACCAAGCTCATATGTAGGTCTCTAAGATATTTTGTCTGAGAAGCTCCCAGTCACTGCAGATGCAGATCTAGTTCTTATGAAATGTCTAGAATAAAAGCTGTTAGCATGACTCCTTTACTATACAGCATGAAATCAACGGATTTCAACTGGTTTTCTGGTGGAAGATGTGCAGTGGTTCCTCCAGCGGAAACATGAAAAGCACATTTAAACCTGATTGACAATAGGCCACTAGTTTTTTAACTGGAACAGCTTCAGCAGCGACTGACAGCGCCCCTAGCTCTGTGAGACACCTTACCATGTGAGTCGGTCGTACTCATTCTCCAGCTTGTAGATAAAACTGACCAAGGAGTTCTTCAGGTCGGCCACCTGACTGATGAGCGCCTCCAGGGTCAGCTCCAGCTGCTTCTCCTCTCTCTAAAAACAGGCAAGAAATACAAGGAGTAAGGACAAAGCTTAACACCTTCCCAAGATGTTGAGGATCCACACACACGCATCCATAGTCCAGTCTCTCCTACAGAAAGCGACCTTTTCAGGAGAAGCAGAATTTGAAGATAAAAATCCCTTGGTTTCACACTGACCCCTTCCCCCTGGGTCAGAACACTTAGGCAAGGCACTTGTGCCTGAGACAAACCCTTGACTAGCTGTCCTCTTTAAAATCTAGATAACCAACTGAAGACATTATCTCTTATATCTGCTTTTTACTACCTCAGGCAAAGTTATCAAAGTCAGCTCATGCAACCTTTATGAGCCTTTTAAGCTAACCTAACTCAAAGTAGATTAGCGTTCTCTCAATTTTTCAGACAGCCAATATGGGCACAGTGATGTCTTCATCCAAAACAACCCTTTGCAAAATGAATATTAAGTCTGTAGCCTAAAGAACTCCAGTTTCTACTTCACCTCAGTCTTGACTTTCTTCCTGCCCAAGTGTCACTTCCACCTGCTGAAGAAACTGGCAGCTCCTACTCTACCTGTGCCTTACCAGCTGTGGGAGGCCCTGCCGTGACAGGACCACACACACCGAACACACACCACTTAATGCCTTTTGCTCTGGCTTACACTCTTTAAATAATCTTTTCCACCGACATCCCTAGCTGAGGGAGGATGGTGACATACAAAGTGTCAGGACAGGAGATCTGTTGCCAAAGACACCAAGGCACGTCCTTGACTCTTGCAAAAACCCTCCAGGACCTTATCTATTCTAACTTATTCATATTACAGTGTTGAGCAAAATATAATTGAAGTCCCAGCCCTAATGAACAGCTCATGTAAGTCACGAACTGTACAATAATAATCCATGAGTAGGGTGGGACAAAGTAATCAAACAATAGAAAGGGAATGCCGACCAGGAAAGCAGATGAGTGACTCAGGCTGCTGGCACGCTTGCTATTGGGTTTGTTATTCTGTTTAAATATGCTGGACCAGCGTGAGCTTCACCGGAGAGATTACTGGGTATATTCCATGTTCACGAGAACACTTTTATTTATAGTCTGAAAAGACTATAAATTATTATTTTCTATTTATTTGTAGTCTGACGAGACTATAAATGCTTTTTTTAGTAATCACTGACCAGACTTGCCTTTACTTAACCACCTTAGAAGAAATGGCCAAGTCAACTTTGTTAAAATTTGATCCCTAGGCCAGGGAGTGGATTCACAAAGAGAATTTCTGAGTGTTCCACCTTGAGAAAAAAGCACTTCCTTCCATCTTGGAATGGCATTAGTCAGTTCCTGTGCAATTAAGAAATAAGCCTACAACTGTTTGTGTGCACGGTGCTTGTGCAAGAAGCTCAACTAACACTTGTACGCTGAGCTGGGCTGGTAGCCAGTGTCTTCCTGCAGGGGTGCCAGGCAAACGCACCCACGACGATCCCCCTGGCCCGCTGCCTGCACGTCTGCAAGAAAAGCCCTCAGGAGGATAAACAAAATCCTACTGCACACGCATTGCTCTTGCAGCAGCAGCACACTCCAAGCCTCCTTCTTTCGTAGACTTTCTCGTTAGAGTTGGAAGCCGATGTAAGCACTGCAAATCAGGCACGCGATAAGGCTGACCAGTGTTTCCTAGGAACGCTGTGACTGTCGCAGGCATGTGCTATATTCAGGTGCATAAGGAGTGATAAAGGATTTTTTAAGGAGCGATTAAGGAGTTTGTTTGCAATACTATATTGCCACTACACAGTAAAGACACGGCTTATGCGAAGTGTTGCTGAAGGACTGCCTGATACGGAGCAACTGAGAGGTAAAGGTGAAAGGAGCCTACAAGAAAGCTGGGGAGGGACTGTTCACAAAGGCTTGTAGCGATAGGACAAGGGGCAATGGGTATAAACTGGAGAGGGGCAGATTTAGATTAGACATTAGGAAGAATTTCTTCACCGTGAGAGTGGTGAGGCACTGGAACAGGTTGCCCAGGGAAGTTCTGGATGCCCCATCCCTGGAGATGTTCAAGGCCAGGTTGGATGGGGCCTTGGGCAGCCTGATCCAGTGGGAGGTGTCCCTGCCCATGGCAGGGGGCAGGAACTAGATGATCTTAAGGTCCCTTCCAACCTGAACTGTTCTATGATTCTATGAAATTCAGAGATGGTAAATGTAAAGAAACTCACAGGGGAAAACAAAGGGAAAAAAAACCCCAAAACAGTCCTGGCTTTCTGTACACAATGACATTCTGTGAGCCAATAATGTTATCACTCAGAAACAAGATCTCAGGATTATCTGAGGGTAACCCATGAAAACATCTGCCCAAGGCTCAAAAAGCAGCCAAGCAAGTAAAAGCAATAACAGGATTTACTAGGAAAGCAAACAGAAAACTAAGCATTGTTATGCAATCAAAAAAATGCATGCCTCATTTCCATCCCAAATATTATGTTCCACTCTTGTCCCTAAAATTGAAAAGGGATATAGTACAAATATGCGCTAAAAAAGGCAACAAGTATGATCAAGAATATCTATCAGTTCCACAGATGCAGCAGCTAAAACCAGAAAAGAAACTGATTCGCTGAAACAAGGAGATAATATAACAGATCCTAGAGACAAGGAATCACAGCACAATCCAGTAGGACAACCCGAAAAGTTACATGAAGTCAGCAGGTAGCAGTTTCAAACCAAAGGAGGTGAATCTTTACAAGCCACCAACCTGCCATTAACCTCTGCAATGTTTTTAGACACATAGAATATTTTGGGTTGGAAGGGACCTTTACAGGCTATCCAGTCTAACCCCCTGCAGGAGCAGGGACAGCTTTAACTCCATCAGGTTGCTCAGGGCCCCATCCAACCTGACCTTGAATGTTCCCAGGAACGGGGCCTCCACCACCTCCCTGGGCAACCTGGGCCAGTGTTTCACCACCCTCACTGTAAAAAAATATCTTTATATCCAGTCTAAATCTCTCCTCCTTTAGTTTAAAACTATTATTCCTTGTCCCATCACAACAGGACTCTAAAAAGCACCTCTCCAGCTTTTCTCAAGCCCCTTTCAGCATTGGAAGCTGCTCTAAGGTCTCCACAATGCCTTCTCTTCTCCAGGCTGAACAACTCCAACCCCAACTGTCTCAGCCTGTCCTGCAGCAGCACCAGGATGGTTTTTCATTCATTAAGTGATTTTATGGTTCTCTGGTTCCTCCGAGGCCAGAGGCAGCACGAGAAGGCTGCGGCAGAGAGAAGGGGCTGGAGAACAAGTGTTACGGGGAACGGCTGAGGGAACTGGGGTTATTTAGCCTGGAGGAGGCTGAGGGGAGACCTCATCCCTGCCTACAATGCCCTGAAAGGAGGTTGCGGTGAGGCAGGTGCTGGTCTGTTCTCCCAAATAGCGATAGAATTCATAGAATTCATAGAATAACCAGGCTGGAAGAGACCCACCGGATCATCAAGTCCAACCATTCCTATCAAACACTAAACCATGACCCTTAGCACCTCGTCCACCTGTCCCTTAAACCCCTCCAGGGAAGGTGACTCAACCACCTCCCTGGGCAGCCTCTGCCAGTGCCCAATGACACTTTCTGTGAAGAATTTTTTCCTAATGTCCAGCCTAAATCTCCCCTGGTGGAGCTTGAGGCCATTCCCTCTTGTCCTGTCCCCTGTCACTTGGGAGAAGAGGCCAGCTCCCTCCTCTCCACAACCTCCTTTCAGGTAGTTGTAGAGAACAATGAGGTCTCCCCTCAGGAAATCATAGAATGGGTTGGGAGAGACCTTAAAGATCACCTAGTTGCAGCCCCCCTGCTACGGGCAGGGACACGTCCCACTAGATCAGGCTGCCCAAGGCCCCAAGTTGTGCCAAGGAAGGTTTACATTGGACTTAAAGAAAAAATTCCCCACCGAAAGGGATCTCGGGCAGGGGAACAGGCTGCCCAGGGAGGTGGCGGAGTCCCCATCCCTGCAGGGGTTTAAAGACGGGTGGATGAGGTACTTCAGGCCGCGGTTTAGTGTCAGAGAGACACGACCAGCCTTGACCTCCGAGGTGTTTCCCAGCCGGTGGTTCTGACCCTGAGCTGCGCCGGGGCAGGTTCGGAGCGGGCAGCGGGGAGAATTTCTTCACGGAAGGGGCCCCAGTCCGGCGGGACTTAGCGGAGCCCCGGCGCGGTTGTTTTTGCTGATCTCTGAGGTCTCTCCCAGCCCCGCCGGGGAGAAGAAAGAGGAGGGGGAGAAGGAGAAGGAGGAGGAGGAGGACGCGCCCCCCGGTCCCCTAACACGCCGCCCCCGCTCACCTGCATGGCGGCCCGGGCCGCGCGCCGCTTCCGGGTCAGGGGGCGGGGCCGGCGGCATGGCGGGCAGCGAGCGGCCCGAGGCCGAGGTGGGGGGAGAGAGGGGAGGGGGGACAAGGAGGGGAGAGGGGGGAGAAGGCAGGGGAGGGGGGAAAAGAGGGGAGGGGGATGCGGGGGGTGCAGAGAGGGGAGGGGGCGCAGAGAGGAGGGGGGGCAGAGGGGTGGGGGGGCAGAGGAGGGGAGAGGGGAGAAAGGAGGGGGCAGAGAGGGGAGGGGGGAGCAAGGGGCGGGGAGGGGGGCGGAGAGGAGAGAGGGAAGAGGAGGGGGAGTGGGGGGGCAGAGAGGAGAGAGTGGGGGGCATGGAGAGCGAGGGGAGGGGGCTGGGTGGGAGGGCGGAGGGAGAGAGGGCGGGGAGGGGGCCATGGGAGGAGTGAGGGGTGGGGGGGCAGAGAGGGGAGAGGGGGGCAAAGAGAGGAGGGGGCAGAGAGGAGAGGGTGGGGAGGCGAGGGGTAAGTGGGCGGGGGGGGGAGAGAGGGGAAGAGGGTGGAGAAGGGAGGAGGGGCAGAGAGGAGAGGGTGGGGGGCGTGGGAGTGAGGGGAGAGGGCAGAGGAGAGAGAGGAGGGGGGGCAAGAGAGGGGAGAGGGTGGAGAAGGGAGGGGGGGCAGAGAGGAGAGAGTGGGGGGCATGAGGGCAAGGCAGGGGGGCAGAGAGGGGAGAAGGAAGGGGGGGTAGAGAGGAGAGCGTGGGAAGGGGGGAGTGAGGGGCAGAGAGGGATGGGGTGGGAAGGAGGGGAAGGGGGAATTGGGGCAGTGAGGAGAAGGGGTGTTGGGGGGGCCAGGGTCAGAGAGGGGGTTGCGAAGCTGGGAGGGAGCGAGGGGAGGGGGCAGCTGGGGGGCAGGGAGGGGAGGGGAGGGGGGAGTTGGGGCAGGAGCAGTGGGAGAGGGGATGGCGGGGCTGGGAGAGGGGATAAGGGAGCCAGGGCAGGAGAGAAGAGGGGGGATCAGGGTTGGGGCAGGAGCGAGGGGAGGGGCCGCTGCAGTGGGGAGCAGGGCAGCTGGCTGGGATGCCCTCCTGGGGTGCCCGCTGAGCCTTGGGGTGACCCGGGCTGCCGCTGCAGGTGGAGGAGGCCGGGCACGTCTTCCTGCTGATGAAGAAGGACTATCGCATCTCCCGAAACGTGCGCCTTGCCTGGGTCCTCAGCCGGCTCCACCAGGTCATCTGGGCTGTGCCCGAGCCTGAGCTGGTGAGCTGGGGTGCTGGCACCCAGGGCTGGGGGGTGTCACCAAAACTTGGGGTGGCATGGGGGCTCTGCTGTTCAGGAGCAGCCAGACCCTGCAGGAGATGCAAACCAAAGCATTCAGTCACAGAATCACTAGGTTGGAAAAGACCTCCAGGATCATTAAATCCAACCATTCCTATCAACCACGAAACCATGCCCCTGAGCACCTCATCCACCTGTCTTTTAAACACCTCCAGAGAAGGTGACTCAACCACCTCCCTGGGCAGCCTCTGCCAGTGTCCAGTGACCCTTTCTGTGAAAATTTGTTTTCTGATATCCAATCTGAACCTCCCCTGGTGGAGCTTGAGGCCATTGCTCCTTGTCCTGTCCCCTGACACTTGGGGGAAGAGGCCAGCTCCCTCCTTTCTACAACAAAGGAATTGTATCATTCTATGATTCCTTCCTCTGATGCGTGCTTTGGCTTGTCTTGATGTTCTCTCACTTACCATTTACTTGCTTTTGTAGGTGAAGTCAGAAAATGAGCTGGACGTTCTCAGCATCCTGCCTAACGGGTGGCAGCCAGACGAGCCCGTCCAGCCCAGGCCCTATCTCCTTGTGCCCTCCACGCGGGTCACCTTCCTGGCCCGCCAGTACCGATTTGTGATTGAGCTCGATCTGAGCCCTTCCACAGGGATTGTGGTAAGTGCAGAAACTTCTTTGGGGTGTTCATTGTTAAAAGGCTGGGCCCATTTCTGTTTGCTGAGAAGGTTTATTCCTCTCTCTGTTAGTTTTTCACTTTTGTAGAAGTCTTGCGTTTCCCAGGAAGGAAGCATGCAGTGCACCTAGCTAGGCAGCTTAATATTAGACCCTGTTTCTTTGCTGAATGCTTTGTATGTGACCTTTGTTTATGGGTAGATACCATTTTAATCCAACTGCCATTGCAAAAGGATGTTTGCTGTTGGCTCCATGTGGTGGGGCAAGCAGCAATGACATTGTAAGTCCTAGAAGATGAAAAAGCTGTTCCCTTTCTCTCTTTCTGTAGGATGACTCGACAGGGGAGATAATTTTTGATGAAGTGTTTCATGCCCTTTCCCGATGCTTGGTGGGATTGTTAAGACCTTTTCGTATCCCTGGTTCAGACATTATCTACCAGCCAGAGATCTTTGTCACCATCCAGGCGTACTCCTCCATCATTGGCCTGCAGTCCCATCAGGTAAATCGCAGCTTCTCCTTTGGTTCAGGGCACGAGCAGCTTGCTCTGTGGGCTTCCTGTGAACACAGAAGAAAGCAGGGGCACGCAGTAGATGGGCTCTGTTACCTGTGGTGCTGCAGACTTTTCTCATTGAAGTGTGCACTCTGGTATGCTGGGAAAGTGTGTGTGAACAGCTTCTCCTTTGAGGTTTCTCCTGCAGGAGGAGGGCCCAGCAGGAGATGTGGCCCACGGGTACAGTCTCAGAGTAGGGCTGCAGGCAATATTTCCCTCGTGTCAAATGTGTGCTGCTTGTTGTTTTTCTGTTGGGGTTTTCTTAATGTCTGTTGGCTGACTTTTTTTGGCCTGTTATGATTAGCTTAAGGCATTCAGGAAGAGCTGGTGTGCCCAAAAGGTCGTCCTCCTGCTCCAGCTGTGTAGCAGTGGTTTATTCAAAGATAATTGCATCTTCCTGCAAACCTTGCTCTCTTTTTGCACTTTATGTTATTTTTATGGAGAAAAAGGCATATATGTGTATCGCTCATCCAGGAAAGCCTGTCTGTATTGTAATCATTTACTTTTCCCATGTCACCATGAGGAAATGTAGATAACACACAGCATCCCAGCCGTTAGTTGAGTTCTTTGTCTACACATTTTATCTTCTTCGCCTCCTTGGCCTGGGATAGCTGCTTGTGGACAGAGACTGCCCATGGAATGGTGGTGTCTGTAAACACAAGTGTTGCACCTGTCAGCTTGGAGAGTTTCTGTGGTGGCAGGTTCCCTCTGTCACATCACTTGGCCTCCTCTGTAATGTCAGGCCTAATTTTTTTCTTTATTTCAATTTGCTGTTCCTTTATCCAGCTGCTTACTGGAAGAGAATTGGATTAGTCTGTAGGTGGGTTAGCTTAGAACAATCAGACCAGAGTTAATGGCTTCAAGCTAGGATCCCACATTGCTTTCTCCTGACTACTTCTTATCCTGGAAGAAGGCAGAAGTACAACTTTCTTGCCCAAGAGGAGGTTTCTCAAAGAGTGATGTGAGCATGTGCTGCGGAGTGCACTGCAGGAGCCACAAGGCACCACTACTTACAGGCATTTGGCAGTGAGCAGGAATAGTGAGAAGGGGCCTGTGCTGGGCTTGTACTTTTTCAGGAACTTCTGAACCTCTGCAGAACTGCGTTCCTGTATCCTGTTATGAGGGCTGGTGCTATAAAACCCCAGGTTTGATGGCTGACACGTGTGTCTTTGGGCCAGGTGTTATTCCAGGGCTGTCAGCTGGATGAGACGAAGCGAGAGGCCTTTCTGAACCAAGTTTACACGCAGCTATGTGCCTTTGAGAACAAAGTGGCAGAGATGCTCCAGCAACAGTATGAACCCAAACTGCAGGTAAGGAGAGCAGAGGTGGTTGGGGTCTCTTGGCTCTCTGGAGATGTGTGCTTTGAGGTCCCTCTGGAGTGGGGTGGCAAGACCTGCATGGGTCTGAAGAAGGAACAGATAAAAAAATTGTAAGAGAACTATGTGGGATCCAGTAATGAGAAATAAACACTGTGGAAAGCAGAACCAAGTGTTTAGAAGGACTGATGAGAAGGGTTACCTTCCCCAAGATTGTTGTGCAGTTTGACTTCTTGCACGCCATGGGACAAACTCTAGGATGTGCCTTCTCTCTGAAGAAGATGGTGGGAGACATGATTATGCCTGTATCATTAATCTATAAGTAGCTGTGAATGTGCCTTTAGCCCTTGTTGCTACATTTCTTGAATGAAAATATTCCCTTGTTACCATGAAAACTGACCATGAAACTGAGTAAACAGCCAGAGCAGCTTCTGAAACTCTTTGGAATCTGCTATGGGTGCTGTTTAGTTGCCAAGGACATAAGTATCAGTGAGTTAATGATAGCATTGCAAAATATATCTTAGGATGAAATTAAAAGCATGGTTCTGTAGATATGCAGAATGTCTATGGATTTCTTATCATCTCTTGTGGTCTTGGAGATGAAAAATGTGATATTCCCACATCGATATGGCAGTCACGATCATACTCATAAGCACCTTCTTGCAGGCAAGGCTGTTATTGGCCTGGCTGAGGTTGTTTACTACTTATTGAGCGTTAGTTATTAGAGTTTGGGGGGAAAAAGCATCTCAAAATCAGATGAGTAAGTGGCTACTGGTGGCCTACTGCAGTTGCATATCTGAAGTGCTTCAGATCTAATATCCTGGCTGGAATTTGTACCTTTGAATACCAAGACTGTCAGTCCTGGAACAGAAAGAAGATTGCAGGGAGTAAGTACCTTTACCAGTGCGTCCTGCCAGTGATTGTACAGTGCATTGTGTCCATTCCTGATTGCTGCAGTATTTCTCTCGCAGTAAACTACTTTGGAACTTCTTCTATGCAAATAGGGGAAAGAGACGCGCTCACAGGTCCTAGGGACTGGTGAGTCTTGCCACAGGCTGTGGGGTGGAGGTGGAAGGCCGCAGGGGAAAGGCAGGGACTGAAACTTTTTGTACTTTTGAAGTTGCATTAGCTGTATCATTGTCAACGAGTGTCTGAATTGAAGGCATCTGGCAAATTAAAATGATGGATAGCCAGGGTTTTTGCTCACAGCCACAGACTGCTTCTATTTCTGCAAGACAGAAGTTTTGTTAATTCTGCTTTTCTTCACTCAACTCCCATCATCTGTAGCTTTCCAGAGGAGGGTCTTGCACATTCTTTGCATTAGCAGTAAAAATGAAGCAATAGTTTATTACAAGGCTGAACTGCCAGAGCCTTCTGGAGGGGACTATGAACGCTGTAGGTTCTTCACCAGTGTAATTATACAAATTTCAAGCTTTGCCTGCGGGATATTTTTCATAGAAGATGCAGAGAAGCCTATCTACATTTGCTTATATCAGCATTGTGTAAACTAGTGCTGTTTGAATAGAGTTAAATGTACAGGCACTAGACTGTCCTTACAAGCATTCCTTACCCACCCTGCTGCAGTGCTTTTTAGGCCAGGCATTGCTGTCTTTGCCTCTCCAGTGTTTCTGCCTCGCTGCAGCTGCTACTAAATGACAAGGGAAAAAGAGTTATTCACCACCACTTTAATTGGGAACTGCTTTGCTCTGCAGAGGAGCTTTAGTGACCCCAAAGTGTCTCACCTTTCCCCTAGTATGAGAAATCAGCTTATAATAAAGCTCTGAGCTCCTCTACCCCTAAGCAGACTTGCACAGCTGCTCTGAGGGGCCCAAGTGACCAGGGCTTTGAGAGCACCTGGAAATTGAAGCTAGAAATAGTTTGCTGAAGTGCTCTAGAGCTGTGGTTTCGTGGGACTGGTAGACTGAAGGCTGTGTTGGAGAGTCAAAACTAGAGCTAGGCTGAAGGCAGACCCATAGGACATTGTGTTTTAGTTTTGTTGTTTTTTTGTAAACTTTTCCAGGTGGATTTGTCACCATTGAGTCAAGAAAGCCCTGGGGATGTGCAGGAGCCATCTGGGAGGAAGCCCAGTGTGTCTGTTGTCACTGCTGATGTTGGCCTCATCAGCATGGTCCGGCAGGGCATCCTAGCACTGCAGCTGCTGCCCTCCAACTCCAGTGCAGGTTGGCTTTATCCTCCAGGTTAAGGGTTGCCCATTTTTTTTGTGAAGGGTTGTGTTCCTCCTGCCTTAGGCTGATATTAATTTTATTAGGACTGCTGCTTGGGCTTTTCTGTTAGGGATGAAATCTCAAGAGCAGCTTTTGCTCTGCGCTCTGAGGGCAAGTTGTGGTGGTGGGATGGGGGAAGAACAACACTGTGCCGTGTGTCAGCATTAGGTAGTTTGTGGGGAAGCACAGCCCAAGGCGTGCAGAGCTGTGCCCAGCCTGAGGGCTTCGCTGTACCTAGTTTGCCAGCCCCAGAACACCTTGGAAGCTATAAACCAGAGTCGCAATCTTCCTTTCTGCTTCTGCCCTGCCTCAATTTTATCCCTGGTGGATATAGCTGGAGAGTGGCATCTGGTTGAGATGGAGAATGTGCTAAGATACTGTCTTCTTTACAGGTATAATAATAATTACGGATGGCGTGACTAGTGTCCCTGACGTGGCTGTGTGCGAGACTTTACTCAACCAGCTCCGCAGTGGCACGGTGGCCTGCTCCTTTGTACAGGTACGTCTGCTCTTAGCAGCGAATGTGTGGCCAGCTGCCTGCGAGAGGGAAGGAGATGAGTTGCTGACTTCTCTGCCTGTCAAGGCCTTTGTTGGTTCTCTGCCTTGTCCTTAGCAGTGCTGTGCTCTGTCAGGTATCTTCTTTATCCATCCTGTAGGTGGGCGGTGTCTACTCGTACGATTGCAGCTTTGGCCACGTTCCCAATGTGGAGCTGATGAAATTCATCGCCATGGCCACTTTTGGTGCTTACCTCTCCACGTGCCCCGAGCTGGATCCCCTGAGCCTGGACCTGAATGTGTATCACAAGGCATTTCTGCTGTACTCCTTTCTGCGTACCGGGGAGTCCCTGAATCCAGAATACTACTGTGGTGAGGAGTGTGCATGTCCTTCTTCCAGCAGGCGGGTTATGCCAATACTCTCTCCTGTCCCCTCTGTGCCATTCTGAGTATTAGGGAGACAAAGAAAAGGCAGCAGTGTCTGTGCTTTGGCAAGAGTGCTGCCTTCTCTTACAGGCAGTGTTGCATGCTTGTGCCTGTGCAGGAAGGAGGACCATGAGGGTGCTCAATATCTTGGGTGTCACAGAGATCTGTGCCTCCTGGTAAGCTCAGGGCACTGTTGGTCCATGCATCCTCGTCTGTGACTCCCCTCCTGTTACCAGGAATTGGATGGATCAGAAAAAACTCGTCTCATTTTGCATCGTTCCCCTTTCTGTGGATGGGCGAGAAGCTCTGTGCTGACCTTTCCTGCACACCGATTGTCTTGCAGGTGGGGACAGCACTGGGCTACAGGACAGAAAAGGTGGGGACAAGAAAAAGGAACAGGGGTCTGGACAGAGGTGGAGAAGGAAACAGCAGGGACAGAGGAAGAGAGGCAGAAAGAGGGAGCAGGACAGAGAAGGGAAAATGAGGACAGGGAGTAGGAGGGAGATGGTGAAATAATCTGGAGTGTGCAGCAGGACAGAAAGGGAGTGAAAAAGGAATGGGGTCAAAGCAGAGGAATATGGCAAGAAATGTGGGGACAGGGAACAGGATGGTTGCTGGACATGCTGGACTGCAACGCAAATAGAGCGCTGTCAAGTTGTGTTCCAAAATCAGGTTCTGATTCCAGAAAGAAAAGCTAAAAGAGTGGTAGAAAAATAGGAAGAGAATAGATACATCTCCAACTTGTTAATTTTGGAAGGGAATATTATTTTTAATGTTGTTACCTTGCTGTGTTAGAAGCAAATGACAAAACCTGTGTGAGTGAAGAAAACCAGAAGCCTGATAATGAGTGACTATGAATGGTCTTCCGCTTAGCTCTTGCAGACCTTGACACCTCCATGTTTCTCTGGAGCTTTTTGTGTGTTTCCACTGTTGAGCTGCAAGGGCCAGAGGCAAGAATCATCCTAAGAGCCGGGAGAAGGATGAATCAGTAAAGCAATGAGCAGTCATGGTGTTGAAAGCATTTTGTTTGGAGTGTCAGTCCACTTCTGACAACCTCTGGAGAGCGTTTCCTAATCGAGCTTGCAGATGGCAGTTTGGATTGAACTAGACCCATGAGAACGGTCCCAAATGCCTCTCTTAGTTGTTCTTATTTTGTGAATGTTAGTGGCTTAGAGTATGCTGGGAGAGATTAGTTACCAGTAAAACATGGAAACACCCTTTGATTCCCAGGTGAGACACTGGTTCCATCTGTGCGTTCTGTAACTTGGCAGCAGAAGCCTCATTCAATGATGAGTTTGAAGAGAGCTGGCCTGGGATTCGAAATGTTGAATCTTAAAAAGATCAGGTGTTAGTGGTTTAAACTCAGGGCTTCCACATTCTAATACCTTTCAGAAAACCTGGGAGTTCAGGGTTTTCCAGGGAAAGAGGTAAAGGCCAAAAGCTTGCTGTATGACTGCTGCAGTAGCTGTGCAGTTGCTGCCTGTCCAGGCTGAATGTGTAACTGCAATGCGTGTCTTGTCACAAAGGCTGTCCCAGAGGAAGAAGGGCTCAGCAGCCAGCTCTGCCTCTCTCCCAGGCCTCTTAGCCAGGCTAGTGGGCCTGATTGCTGCGTTGCAGAATCAGGAGTGAGTGTAAGTGGTGCCTGAAGGATGTACTGTTCCTCATGCCAGTGAGCACTCCTGGCGGCTTTTGTAAAGCACTTGGGGAGGTCTGTTGGTGTTGGGTGAGGAGCAGGGGAGCAGCTCCCTCATAAACCCCATTTCTGCTGTTCACAGTGTCCCAGCACAGACTGTTCAATGAGCACCTGGTGTCTGCAAGCAGCAACCCTGCTCTGGCGATGAGGAGGAAGAAACACACTGAGAAGGAGGTGCACGCGGACCTCGTGAGCATTGTCTCAGTCCGGCTGCGCGAGGGCTACAGCATCCGTGAGGTCAACATCACGAAAGGTGACTGCACAGGGGGCTGGAGGCTCGGGCAGGACTCTGTTCTCAACAGGAAAGTGTAGGGTCTGCCATTTCAGCAGAGTGGTTGGTATTGTGGAGGAAGGAGCCATCTTGTCCAAACTCTGAAGTTTGTTTTCAGGAACAATTGCCTGACAGGACTGTCCAGTGTTGTGTGGTTTTGCATTTGCCAAGCTTATCCTCTGTGGCTATAAGTGCCTGGGATACTCAGATACTCAGGATACTCAGACTGTGAGCCTTTTTTCTTGGAAATGAGACCCCGTATTTTCAGGGAAGTTACTGGCAAAACCTGGGGTTTTGCCGAGTTTTCTCAAATTTCCTCTGTGTTTCTCCTTTTTTTCATCCTTTGCTAGATGCACTCCAAAATACTGACAGAAAGTTGAGCCGTTTGGTACAACAGATTTAATGCCTCCAAACTACTGTCTTCCAAAGGAAGAAATTGGGGAAACAAGGATATCGTTAGGTGAAAATGCCAGATCAGTCAGGACCATGACCAGTACTAGAAGAACATAAAACTATCCAGTGGTCCTGATCTCTCTCTGACTCACTAGAGATTAGGGCACCCAGGGGGTGAGAAGTAGCCACGGAGTAGGGACCTTGAGGGGTGTGAGTATCCCATGGAGTTTCCGTCTCCAGCTGTGACTAGTGGCTATTGCCTTAACAGAAGGGGAGATGAGAAAATCCAAATGCAAGTTATGAATTGCAAGCAAGAGAGGAAATTACTCTTGACTTTTGCAATGACCAACTGAAAGCCTGGAGGGTGGGATCCTTAAAATACAGCGTAAATCTGTACAACACATGGTGATCCAGTGTCTTCACTGTTCTTTGTGGGATATCAGTACACACAATATGTTTTTATGTCAGAAAATCGAAGTCTGTGATATAAGTCCAAAAGCATTCCAGACTTGCCATATGATGTTTTCTACTAATTTATCGTGGTCTGTCTTAAAACCATGGAAATATCTTACCCCACTGCTCTGCCTGGGAGATGGTCCCATAGCTTTGTTGCTCTTTCTCTGACTTCCTTTCTAAACTCACTCAGACCAAATTAGACCTCTGTGGCTTTATTATCCCTAATGAAGTTCATCCTCCTTCTCTGGGGTTGCACAAATGTATTTCAGAACAATGCTTTTCTCCTTGTAACCTTCCTTTTGGCAGGTCAAGCAGGCCAATGTTTCAGCCTCCTTTTGTAAGGGCAGGCTTTGTATTCTGTTTATTTATCTTAGTAGTACTTCGTCCCCTCAGCTCTTCGCTTCTCACAGTTTGGTCTCATATTTCTTGAATCAGTTGATAAGAGTGTTGTAAATGTGGTTTTATTGGTGCCTTGTTCAGTAATTCTAATACTTCCCTGCTTCTTCAGTAAAATCCTGTATCTGATAGACCAGGAATCACATGAGCTTTCCCAGTGATTGTATTCCATTGTTAGCACAGAAATCCTTGAATCTTTCATGCACTTTTGCTTCCAGGTGATGAGTACTTAGGCGTGTCTTACTGGGTTTTGTTTATTTTTTAGTAGTCCCTAGATGTGCTATTCTTCACACAATAGTACTCTTAAAGTTCGTCTCCTTAAAGTTCTGCTCGCTGTTCCTGAGTGATGACTGGGATTTGCAGTTCTTTTGGCTTGAAGGTTCTTACAAAACCAATGGATCTAAACCAACTTTTTGGAAGGGTTGCTAACAATCATATTAGGTGGGATTATTTCTGAGAATGGTCTTCCAGGATATCCCTTATTTCTTGTTTCAGGAGTTTTCTATTAATAAGTAAGACTCTACTAAGGTTTCCCAGTTCTTCTAGTAATGCCTGCAAATTGGTTTCACTAATCTCCTGTAGGTGTGACATGAGATGTGTCCCTTAAATCCAGGCGGATTAAATCCTTGTCTTGGAATATCTATGAAACAGTCTGACAAGTCAGTTCCTGTCCAAGCTGTGCTCAGTAGTGTGTCTTTTGTCCTTCTCTGCAGCAATTCACTTACAACACTGGAGAAAGAGCCTTTCTTTAATCTGTCAGCAGTGGCAAAGTGCTCTTGGGACTGTGAAGTCCCATGCAGAAATACTGGAAGAGGTTGCAGGTGTGAATCAAGCAATCAGACAAATTCACATTGTACCTTTTTGCACAGAAGTGTAGCTACAGCCCCCGGCTCTAGATATCCTAAAGCAGCAAATTCTGGACGCTGGGAATGTGTCGGAAGTATTGCCACATGTTCACTGTGCTTCCTGCACTTTCCTCTAGGTATCTTCCTGCCATCTTGTAGCCCTTGGAATGTTAAATGGATTGGTCTTCTGTTTTCACAAGAGCAGAGAGCAGCTGCACTGGGTCAGAGTCACCTTCTGTGGCCAATAGCTATGGGCAGGTGCACAGGGAGGAGTAAGAGTAGGGTAAATGTACACAGTATCTCGCTTCTCCTTTCCTTTATTCTTCTGTCTGAGCACTCTCAAGCTCTTGGCAGCTCCCTGAGCCAGAAATGCTTTCTGTGAATTTTGATGAAGTTTCTTTAGAAGGAATTTAAAACATCTGAGCGATCAAAAATACAGAGTGTATTCCTAAGCCAGCCTTCAGAATAGTAACAGATAGTGTTGCTTATACTTTGGAAAGGCTAAATGCTCTGGGAAGTTGCTGGCTGTGATCAGAAAAACTGTTGAACTAACATCCTAAAGTAGGATTTATTAAAGATCAAGACATTTAGATGGTCAGCACTGCCTCTGCTAAGGAAAAGCATGTTTAGCTAATTGAGCCTCTCTGGGCCATTCTGTAGAGAAGTATATAACAAAGAACTGTTAATTAACCTGGATTGCCAAAAGCTTTTGCCAAAACTTGCACACTAAAGGCTATTAAAGAGCCAGCTGGCTGTGAAGCAAGAGGAAAGAGTGCAGTTGTGGACTTTGACACTGCCGCTTTTATGCTTCACTTTGCCAAAGGCAAAATAGAATAAATAGCTAGCTTTGTGCTCAGAGTTGCCTGGAGAGGTTGTTTGTGATATTTATAAGTGTTCTGGTTACACTCGCTATTTGATTTTAGATATTTACTCATTTAGAAGGCTACTATGGTTAGTTAGGAATGCAGGAGTGCTTGCAAAAGGGCTGGAATTGGAAGGTATGGGAGGGAGAGAAGCGGTAGCAGAGAAGCTGGGGGGGCTGTGGTGTGTGATGGAGCTCAGCTCTGCTCCTGTTTCTTTGTGGAACGATGTCAGAGGGTTGCCCTCTGTAACAAAAAAAAATCTCACTGACCATTTTGTGTTGAGGACAGCCTGGAGGACATTTCTGAAAGCCTCACTCTCTTCTGCATCTTGGTGCAGCACAAAAACCAGCTGGGCACAAGCTGGCCATTGAGAATGGCTGTTCTCAGTGTTGGGAATTGGAAAGACAAAAGTGAGTTTTCTTAAAACCAGAGCTGAGCTTTATGAAAGAAATCAAAGCAGCAAAAACTTCTATTAGCTCTAAAGTCAAGAACCAGAAATAGGTTGTTTTGCAGTAAGAACAAGGTAAAGATTCATGACTTCAAACTAAGCAAATATTTTGCTTGTGTTTTTGGTTTTAGTTGTGTTGGATTGTAGGAGTGAAGCCAGGATGACTAATGGAAACACAGGTGGAAGTAGGAAATATTTTCATTAATGATCTAGGCAAAGAATATAGGAATTTACTTATCATGTTTGCTGTGGATGAAGTAGAAAGGCTTTGTTATGGGAACAGATATTGTGCAGAAAGCAGCGAATGAGCACTGAGGCAACGGAGTGAAGTGACAGTATGAAATGGAAAGAAACAGATTAATAAAATCTTGTTTAGCTTCTCTGATAAACTAAACAGTCTTCATATGGAAACAACAGATGGTACAGCTAGCAAGTGCATTATAGTAACGTAAATCACCTGTTGTGGAAAATATTAGTGACCTTAAATAAATCCTAATAATCCCTCAGATGAAGTGCAGATGAAATAAAGTATACACCTTTGACCATCTTTGTTCAGGAAAGAGTAATTCTCAAGGTGCAGAAAGGTCTGAGGCTGTTAAGGGGAATGGATATTCTGTTAAAGGCTGGTGGCCATGGCTTGGTTTGCCCTGCACAATAACAGCTGAAACCGGGTGAGGATTTCTCCCCCTAGTGCACACTGCTTGTCAGTGTTATGAAGTAAACAGAATATTCTGGTTATCGTAATAAAAACAATTTAATCAAAAAAACAACCGAGCATGAATTTGGAATGTGTTCTGGAAGGTTTCTTTTGAATATCAACGGAGGAAGAGTGCTCTGAGGGAGCCTCCCAGCGGGGGCCGTGGGAGCAAAAGGCAAAGTGGCTTTAAAACAGTCTAATCAGCCTGTGAAGGGTCACCGTGATGTGCCTGTGACAGCAGCAAATGCAACTCTGCAGGAAACATAGGATCCAGGCTGGTGACCTGTTCGGACGGTTTCCAGCACATCCAATCACTTATCTCACTAATGCTGCAAGTCTGGCAAACTATAGAGCAGGCTGGACATCAGAATAGACGGTTGCGCAGTTGAAAGAGCAGCGTGGCACTGTTATAGAAAGTCATGTGTTTCCCTGGGTTGTTTTGGTACAAATACAGATGCACAGTCAGCAGGACTGTGACAGTTTTCTGCTCCCCTGTGAGGCTTGCTGTCAGGTTTGTGTTTGTGTTAATCCTGCGGGAGATGCAATGTCCCGCTTAAAGAAAAAGTTAAACAGTTTGAAGAATAAGAGAATATTCATTCTTAACTTTGAGAGTAGAAGAGAAGAAGGCAAATGTGGTGAGAAGCTTGTGATACTTGAAGTTCTAGGTTGCATGAAATACTGTCTGTGCAGGAAGAACATGGAGTTTGATTCAAGAATTTGGCCTCACCTTCCAGGTTGTTTGTGATTTGGGCCCATCATGTCCAAATGTCTATATTTCTGCAGTGGGATAAATTAACTCTGCAGAGAGAAAACTTTATAGCTCAAAGGCCCTGCTCATCTGTGCTAAGCAACAGTTTTATTGGAAACAACAATGCGGTGGTGAAGAATTGCTCATTGCAAATATTAGCACCTCTTCCGAGTTTCATTTGCCTTCTGTAGCGTGGATACTATGTGTACGTTTGAACAACTGTTTACCAGGTGTTGCTGTGTAAGCAAAGCCACCCCCTCTGTTGGGAAGGAGAGAAAATGACTTCAAATAAAGCAAACAGTAGTTAAATTACTTTGTCCTCATAGTGATCAAACAACCCCATAGTACTCAAGAGTCCTTGGTTGGAGATGAAGCCCAGATGTATATCAAATGAGCACTTGAACTTTATTCCTCTGCTCCCGTGCAGGTGGGACTCAGCTGGAGGTGAAACTGGTGCTACTTTGGAAGCATAACATGAGGATAGAGTACTTAGCTGTGACACCCTGGCCCCTGGATCCAACGAAGCGCAGCACATGGGTGGAGGTGACGATGGAGGGAAGCTATGACATCTTGCATGACATCAGTTGTACCATGAGGAAGCCTATCACCAGTCTGTACCGCACTACAGTCATCCGGCGCTTCTGGAACACCTTGCAAAGGTGAGCCAGAACCATCCCCAGCAGTTCCCAGTATCCAAGGTAACCAAGAAATTCCTTCCTGGGCATACCAGGGCATGACTTGTACTGTTGGCCATCCCAACCCAAGGTCCCAAACAAAAGTGCTCTGAGGAAGAGACGTGACTGGCAACAAGCTTGCTGTCTAGCCAAGGAAAAGACTCGAAGTGGCCTGTGACCTAGTCTGTATGGTTAATTCATGTGAAGGTATTGCTGCTCCTGAGTCCTGATCCTGTGATGCAAACCTTAACTCTGACTGCCATCCCACAGAGGTGGTGTGTTCTTACACCAGGAGCAATACCTCACGTCTCTAGACCTGAAGGGCCTGTGGGTTATAACCGTTTCCTGGTCAGGGTGACCTGTTACTCACTGCAGTTTGGCAGATTCACTTTCTAGCTCTTCATTCCCAACTCTGATTATCCTCCTTACCTGTTAGGCAGCTACATTTGAACTCCGTTAACGTGTTCTTTGCAATCATGTGTTGAGTCCCAGCATTGCCCCAGAAAGCTGTGTTGGTGTAGATTGGCTCCCAGTACAAGGGAGCGCTGTGTGTGCAGTCGCTGTGCTGACTGGGGCAGCAAGGGCTTTTTTGTGGCTAACTGCTTCTTCTCTTTCAGCATCAACCAGACAGATCAGATGTTGGTTCACCTGCAGTCTTTTGACACAGTCCCAGAACACTTCACCATTCCTGAGAGCACCAAGAACGGGGTGCCCCTCTTCTACATCCCACCAGGCTCCACCACCCCGGTATGTTCTCTCTCTCTCTTCCATTTAACATGGGATAGACTGTTGCTCCAGCATATTCTACCTTGCACCAGGGGATGCTGAGTCCCAGCAGATAGTCAAGACCTTCTGTAGCTCTCGGGCTTCATCTCTTGCTCTTTGTCCTGCAGTGCCAGTGAACAACCCATCCCATGCTTTTTCCTGTCAGAGACATCACTCTGTGTCTTTATTGCTGCAGCTGCACCTCTGAGCCTCACAGCAAGTCTCCTAAATGTGCTGTGAAGCCTTCTCCTGTAGCAATGGGATGTGTGAGACTGATGCACAGAGGCTGGCACACTTATTTTTTCCATGCTTTTGCAGTGGATACCTCCTATGTGTGGAGTTGCTGCTGGCAGTCTTGTTCCCTGGTGATGTAGCTCAGCAATGTGAAGATCTAGGATGTGCTGAATCGTTGTTTAAGAGCACTGATGTGGAAGGTGCAAGAGAGATACTTTTCATCTGCACAGCAGAAACTAAACAAAATAGGAGCTCATGGTTTCCGCTGCACAATTTAAACTCATTGCAGCTCTCTGTGCAGACATGCTAGTGTATTGTCTGTTCCCTGTTAGCAGTGGGTAGAAGGTGACTAGCAGATATCAAAGCAAGGGGAGCTCCTCAGCATAAGAAGACTATGGAACTGTTGGAATGGGTCCAGAGGAAGGGTATGAAGATGATCCAAGGGCTGGAGCACCTCCCATACGAGGACAGGCTGAGCGAGCTGGGATTGTTCAGCCTGGAGAAGAGAAGGGTCCAAGGAGACCTTATAACAACCTTCCACTACCTAAAGAGGGCCTACAAGAAGGCTGAGGAGTGACTTTTTAAAAAGGCTTGTAGTGATAGGACTAGGGGGAATGGCTTTAAATTGCAGAGGGGAAGATTTAGACTAGACATGAGGAAATTGTTCACAATGATGAGGGTGGGGAGGCCCTGGCCAAGGTTGCCCAGAAAAGCTGTGGCTGCTCCATCTCTGGAGGTGTTCAAGGTCAGGTTGGATGAGGCTTTGAGCAGCCTGGTCCAGTGGGAGGTGTCTCTGCCTATGGCAGGAAGTTGGAACTGGATGATCTTTAAGGTCCCTTCCAACTCAAACCATTCCATGATTCTATGATTTAAATTAAGAGAAATATCCTTTTAATTTTATTGTGTAAGCCTTTTACTTCTTTAGGTTTCCTGGTACATTTTCACTGTGCAGGGCTGCATATACCACAGTATATCTGGAGCCTTCCATCTTATGGCTAACCACCACTTTATTTCTGTGTCAGCAGAGCTGCTGTAGTTGGTGGAATCACAGTGCTACCATACAAACTTGTTAGAGTTGCCCAATACCACCCATTGCTCGTGCCCTGTTTGCGTAAGTGCTCTCAGATGAGTTATCTCAGTGTCTAATTGCTCTGCTGGCACAAGCCATGTATCCCATCTCTCAGTCAGAAAGCTCACCATTATGTATGCTGTCCTCTCTGTGGTTGATTTACTTGATGCTGAGTAGTTAAATTCCTAATTAACTTGACACTTCAGGAACCTAATTTATTTTTGCTTACGTTATGCTGCCTCTTTCAGTGTGAATGCACTTAGTTATTCTGCTGAGAGGGTGTTACCAAAGGCCAGGGATGTGCTGGCCTTCAGGCCTACGCAGCTCAGCCACTAGAGAAATTCCTGCTCTCTCTGGGTTGAACCAGATGGTTTCTTACTGAATATTGATCCCTGTCCTTTTCTCAGGTGCTGTCCCTTCAGCACAGTGGCTCTGACTCAAGCCATTCCCAGTTTGCCTCCTACTGGAAGCCTATCCTTTCCATGGATGCCAACTTCTGGCAGAGGTGGCTGCACATGCATCGTATAGTCCTCCTTCTGGAGCATGACACGTACGTACCTGGCAGGGCTGAGCTCACCTGCGCGGCGTGGGCCAGCCTGGGAAAGACGATGTTAAGTTCAGTCCAGTTGCAGCTGTCTTGCAGGTGCCTGTGGCCAAGGGAAGGGCCTAGCTAGTGGGACCTGGTGGATGGTGAAGGCTTTTTTATGTCAGAGGGGCTGTGGGTTAAGAAGCAATCTTTCTCAAGAAGGGGGCTGTTCTTAGGAGCATAAATTGGTTCTCAAGTCTCTCCTGAGTTTGGATTTCCTGCTTGCAGGGGGTATGGATGATCCAGTTGGAGTTATCCCACTTGTTTCTGTTTGCTGCTGGAAAACATCATCCCCAAAAGCATTGCTTTCCTGAGGCTGGTCCTAGTTGCAGAATTGTGTGAATATCAGCCATATATTGCATGAAGCGAGACAGAAACAGTACAAGGGTGTGCTCTCTCGAACATGGAGAGCAGGTTCTTTGTGTGCTCATGGAGTGTGGCTTTCACCAAGAGGCACAGGTAGGGGAGGTGCTTGGGTATTGGTTGCTGTGGAGAAATAAGGCTGATGTAGGAGTCACAAGATGAGTTAGAATGGATGTAGCAAAGTCTCTCTGGGCTTTGTGGGAAGATGGGAGTCTGTGGCTCTGAAATGACTTTGTGCCGTATGCTGCAGGCCTGTGCCCAAGCACCTGCACACACCAGGCAACAACGGCCGCTACAGCACCATCCAGTGCCGCATCTCTCACTCGGCGCTCACCTCCTTGCTGCGGGACTGGAGCAGCTTTGTGCTGGTGGAGGGCTACTCCTACGTCAAACTGATACACGGGTGAGTGGCTCTGAAGCAGTCCCGTGTTTGGGAATCGGGCATGTGGCCAGGCCAAAGATCCAGTTAGACCAGTACACTGGGGTGGGCTGGAAGCTGATGTCTAGAGAAGAGGATAAGAGCAAGACGAGTAGGTATGAAACCCTGTGTGTTCTGAACTGCTGCCACAGCGTTCCAGGCACAGTCCAGAGGGAGAAGGAAGCCAGCTGGGGGGATTCTGCACACTGGAATGGCTGTGTGTTGCTGCCAGGCTGTGTGGAGTGTTGAGCTCTGTGGAGCAAGCCCGTACTTGGTCTGACACAACAGAGCAGCAAATCCATGCTATTTCAGCCCTGTCTTAATCCTTCTTCCCTAGCTCTGAGGATCCCACACCTTCATCGTTTTATGTGGTGCGGATCATCTCCAAAGCTCCCTGCATGGTCCTCCGGCTGGGGTTCCCTATTGGCACACCTGCACAGGCCAGGAACAAGGTGAGAGCTGCCTGGCTGCTTTCTGGGGTAGGAGCCGAGCAAGAAGTTCTGGATGTGGAAGTGGTGGGTAGATTAGAGGCGACGCTGTGGGCGGGTGTTTTCTAATAACTAACTACTATGTTAAAGCTTAAATGGGTGTGAATTTACTGTAACAGAAAGGGACAATTTGGACAAAGCTTTCTGTGTTAAGTCTGTGAGAGGTCTGAACCCAAGGACTCAAAAATCAATAGAATAGCTGGTCACATGAGTGTTTTTCCCACTACTTAATTCAACTGTGAGGCTTGAACTGACTCACAGGTTATCTAGTCGATCCTTCTGACCAAAGCACAATCAATCTCTGTCAGGAACAGCAGGTACTTGTCTGACTCATCTGTAAAGGCCTCTGTGAAGGATGTACTACATGGTCCTTAGGCTATCTGCTTCAGCAGGTGGTGAATTGGGCATTTATATTGTATTGGAGGAGCTACAATTAAAATGCGAACAATGCCCCACGAGCAGAACAAGGAGAGAAAAAAAATGTAATACCTAGAAAATCTTTTAAAGAGATGCAAGTCTGCTCGATAGACTTTTAATCGCCTCTTTGTATCAAGAGAAATGGGCTGTCCTAGTCAGGTGCAGAAGGTTTCGTGTGGTCTGTTTCTCCAGCCCCAATGGCTGAGACAAATGTAAACGTTCCAAGGTAAAACAGAAAGTATGAGAAAGATGTCCCGCTATGAAGCTCTGCGAACCTTTTGTTATAAACTAGAGGTGTATTATTAAACCTTGATCTTTAGTCTTCATGGAAGAAATCTTTGGTGTTAGATTAGTCTGTGGAGAAGCTGACAAACATCTGTTAGAGCAGATCTAGAGGAGACCATGAAGATGATCAGAGGTCTGGAGCACCTCCCGTATGAGGGCAGGCTGAAAGAGTTTATGTTCTTCAGCCCAGAGAAGAGAAGGCTCCAGAGAGATCTAAGAGCAGCTTCTAGTAGTGAAAGGGGACCTGAAGGAAAGCTGGTGATGGGCTCTTTATCAGGGAGTGCAGGGATAGCACAAGGGGGAACAGTTTTAAGCTGAACAAAGGGAGATTTAGATTGGATGTTAGGAAGAAATTTGTTACTGTGAGGGTGGTGAGGCACTGGCCCAGGTTGCCCAGAGAAGTCATAGAATCATAGAATTGCTACGTTGGAAAAGACCTTTGATGTCATAGACTCCTACTGTACCTGTCCACTAGTAAATCATATCCCTAAGTTGTTGATGACCTGTCCCTGGAGGTGTTCAAGGCCAGGTTGAATGAGGCTTTGAGCAGCTTGATCCAGTGAGAGGTGTTCCTGCCTATGGCAAAGGAGTTGGAACTGAGTGATCTTTTAAAGCCCCTTCCGATCCAAACCATTGTATGAATCTATGAACATGGGAAGGTCCATCTTTTTCTGAGATAACGATCCCAGATAACACTAAATGGTCTGGCACCCTGGAGGATCCCCAAGAATCCTGGAGCATTCAGGCCTTAGGCACTGGTTGCTGAGCCAACACATGGGCTTGTAATGCCAAGTGACAGGTTTTATGAAAGAGTTCCCTCTGGCAGGTTTAAGTTAATACCTGTCTCATGAAGAAAATGTGAGACAGGCACGACAACTCTTCAGCTCCGGGCAAGCTCTAGATCATTGCATGAGGAGCTCTTTGTAGATCATAAACCTTATCATGCATGATCTTTGTCATATTTTTCTGCCTGCCGTAGGGCTGATTAGGTACCCAGTGTGGAGGCTGGCAGTGCAACATAGCCCACCTTGTTTAAGGAGAAGGGGTTTTTGTGTTGAGCTATTCGAGTTTTCAGTGTTCAAGGGAAGGAAAGCACCTGGTCTGACTTTTAGTGAGACTTCATGTAGGGCACGGCTCTAAAATTGGGGTACGAACAGGGTGTCATAAATCAGAAACTGTCTTAGGGAACAAGGCAAGGTTGAACTCGATGATCTCAAAGGTCTTTTCCAACCAAACGATTCTATAATTCTATGGAATTGAAAAAGTGCTCTGTTCTCATCAAAGCTGAATCTAGTCAAAGGGCAGGGGGGAACTTAGCTGCAGGTAGGCAGCAGGCAGTGAGCTGGGAAAATCTGCATGTGGCACAAAGCTATTAGGTTTTCTCCAGCCTTTTAACCTATGTGCTTTGTGGACACCAAAGCAGCACGATGGTGGCTGGAAGCCAGTATTGATGAGTGCAAAATAGTGCACTTTGGATTTGAGAGTTTAAACACCTTCAGGGATTCTGTATTATCAGTGTGGAACCACAAAGGGGACCCAAGTGGCATCGTAGTGCAGAAAAGAGCTCTGCCTAACTTTTGGGCTTAGGGACACTCCTTTCCTTGAAAAAGATATAATACGAGGGAAAGTTGCTGAAATTATTAACGTTGAGGCAGATGGTGCTGCTGCTATTCTCCTGTTTGCCTACAGTGGTAATGGAAATTAAAAGGAGTTGAACAAAGGTCATTAAAAGAAACTTAAACATGGAAGCTTCAAAGCTGGAGCATTGTGGGGATCATGTGCTGGCGTGGGTAGAACCATACTCAGAGCTGCTAAAAGCTGAGAAGTAATCAGGAAGTTGATTGGAAAGTGTCTTGGAAAAAATTATCCTGGAAAAGAACCTAAGTTCTTGAAATCTTTTACCATAAAGGTTTGACACTTGAATGTGATAGGGAATGCATCAGCTGTGGGAACAGTCTGGCTCGGTCTTGCATATTCTAGTTTACGTTTACTGTTGGCTGGTGAGGAGGGAAGGAGGGGAGGAATGAGGGCAGGTTCTGTGGAGGAGCCAGCATGCAGTTAATTTATTTTTCATCACAGTAGCAGAAGGCAATTTCTTCAGCCTTGAAATAGCCTTTGGGGTTTTTTGGACCTTTCTTCTGCTTTTAGAAATACTTATAGTTGCTAAAATATGGGCCTAACAGCCTTGTGAACTAGTCTCAGAAGTAAAGTGACCTTTAACTCCTGCTCATCTGTGTATTCAAGCAGTGTTCTGTTGCTTTTAGTCAGGCTCTTGTTCTGGAAGCTGATTTGGAGTACCTTATGTCTCCAGACAAAGGTGATCATGTTTACCTTTTGCTTTTGCCATGACAGATAGTGGAGGAATTACGGGACCGAATCTTGCAGCTGCGCTTTCCCCACAGGGTCCAGAGCAAGGAGGCAACTCCAAAAGCAAAGCGGAAAATGTTTGGCAGTAGTTCTCCCTCCAAGTCTCCACCTGTGGCTGGGGCCCAATCAGCCTTCTCAGACCGACCCTGCCTCGTTGTGCTACACAAACCTTTGGAGAAGCTGCTCATCAGGTAATGATGGAGATCGAGGCCATCCATGAGAGGTGGGAGGGAAGAGAGTCTGTGGATGGTGCTCCCGTTTGCAGGATGAGAGTGCTGTGACGCTGCTGCTTGTAGTCTGGGAGGGCTGTGACTCGCAGCACAGGGCCTCACTGGACAGGCAGATGTGTTACTCCTAATTAATATGTGGAAGTAAATTTAGTTTCCACTGTTTGAGCAGGATCCTGGAGGATGTGCAAGCAGACTTCGAATCCAGACAGCTCTGGCCCTGAGCAGAGTGTTCTTTCCACTTCAGCGAGCCATGCTTCTGCTTTCTTCTAGGTATGAGAAGCTGCCTTCTGACTATCGAGCCCCCTTCATTCTCAACCTGGAGCACCCCCCTGTGTCTGGCCCACTCACTATGGTGGCCAATCGTACTGCCTCCTCCTCCCTGGCCTCGCTGTCCCGCTACTTCTACCACCAGCGTTGGATCTGGAGTGTCCAGTCGGGGCTGGCACCGGCTGTGCCCATCACCGCTGTAGCCCAGCTCCTTTCCACACTCACAGAGTAAGTCGCACACCTGAACAGAGTCACATCTCCCTATTCTTGGCATGTAGCTCCCTGTCTTGGGAAGGAAGGTGTTATTGACTGAAGGGTACAGTTATTCTGGTGCTTAAGGCTTGCAGTATGGGTAGAGAAGTGCTCCACATCTGACTGCCTCTCTGTTGCCAGGGTTCGTCTGTCTGAGGGTTTCCACTTTGCATCCAGTGGGGATGGAATAATCAACATGGTGCTGGAGCTGCCCATACAGGTGAGCCTGGGCGCTGCAGCATGGACACATTACTTCATTGCTTCTTCTGAGGTGGATTCGCCTTCCTGTGAAGGGATTTCCCATCCACTTCTTATACACATGCTTGACATATATAGGAAGTCCTGCCTCCTTCCATGAAGTAAAGGAGCTTGCATTTTGACTGGTTTTGTGCCTTCGTCTGCAGTTAGAGCTGCTTTGTTGGTAAGGACAGGCTGTGCTAGAGGAGTTCTTGGGGCTGGGACAGGTCTCATTTTCCCACCACTGCTAGTGAAACCGGGTGATGGGGCTGTGTTGCGTCGCGGTGCACTGGGTAGGTGTGGGCTGTTGCAGCTGGCCAGGCTCACTCTCTGTCTCCCCTGCAGATCAACAGCTCGAGTGAGAGCAGCAGTGGCAGGGAGAAGCACACCTGTGTCGTCCAGTACATCCTCTTCCCACCCCACTCCACCTCCACCAAGGACAGGTGAGGCTGTTGCCCTGCTCCCGGGGAGGGCTGGCAGTGGAGCCATAGCTCCAGACTTGCCCTCTGAGAGGAGTGTGGGAAGGAGGGAGTCTCCCATCATCTGGAGTGGACAGCTACCTGTCACAGATTGATAACCAGTTTGCTGGGGCTTTGCTGGCAAACCTAAAGCCTGTGTGGCTCCTCTCACAGCTCTGAGAAGAGCTGCATTGGGCCTCTGGCTCTGTGCTGTCTCACAGCACTTGCCTTATGTCTCTCCTCCAGCTTTTCCACTGATGATGACAATGATACGGAGGTAGAGGCCATTGAGGTGGACACAGAACTGAACCTGGTCACTGAGTGCTGGGTAGAGCCACAGAGCGGCCTCGTCCACAGCACTGCCGAGAACTGGAAGCACCTCCATGGCCTGCCCTACCAGAAAATACCTAAAGCGGTGAGTCCCTGAAGGGGCAGGGGCTCTTTTTTGGAAGGACGAAGGTCTATTGCAAGAGCACTGCAACACTGTGGGTGAATTACTGAGCTCCGGAAGAGATGGGGAAGAGCCTAAGATTTGTAGAAGAATGACTGGGCTACTGGACAGGAAAGGTTTCTGGATTGCAAGGCAGTGGGTGCGATGCTGTTCTGGGATAGGTGGGAAAACACAAATCACTGTCAGGAGCCATTCCGTTGAAGGGGAGCAAGCTGAACCAGAGCAGGAATTGCAGGAAGTACTGCCAAAGCACCCCCTGAACAAGCCAAAAAGAAACTAAAGGGCTGGTGGAGAAGGAGGGAGCAATGAATGAGAATAGGACAGGTCAGGGGACAGGATTATGGGTGTTTCCTCCTCTTGCTTTTAGACTGTTTTCTCCTGCAGTTGGGGATAATAATTCTGCTGCCTACAGCTGAGTCTTGACTGCTTATTGCAGCTCTACCCTCGGGACCTTGCGTGCATTGCCACCATGCTGACCTTTGAGTACATCAGCCAGCTGTGCCAGAACAAGGACTGGATCTGCCCTCCTTCAGAAACCAAAGCTACTGAAGGTAAGTCCAGTGCGTATGTCCTACCAGGTTTGATGGAGCAGGAGGCAACTAGGCCCTGGATGTCTTGGGGCCCGTTAGAGGTTTCTGGAAGGTGGAATAGGTATTTTGATAATGACTTTGTAGACTGTGATGGCTGTGGGTCGCTTGGTTGCACTTGTGCTAAGCTGCCAGAGAAATGGCTTCACTCTGGAAAGGCCAAAAAACCGCATTGAGGCTTTCTGCCCAGGTTGGAGAGGTGACTAGGTGACCCTGCTTGAGCACCTGTGCTGCCTGCGCTGTGTTTAGGCCTGGCACCATGTGTACAGAAGTGACCTGGGAGGCAGGGTTATGTGGTACCCACAGGCACAATACATTCCCAGTTCTTGTTGCAGATCTGAACATGGGGGCTGGTTTTCGAGTGCATGAGATCCCATTCCAGTTCAACCTCATGAAGCTGTTGCCCAGGTGCCAGCAAGTTGAAATGTTCTTCCTAATGCTGACAAAAGGTAGGTGCCTCCATTTACCCTCTCCTCCATGGCTATAGACACCCTGCTCTGCATGTTTGTCTCCTTGGGGAGCATGCATAAGAGCTACCACACTTCTTTTCAGTGCTGTTCTTCCCATCTCTGCAGCCCCAGGGCTGTCTTTCTTTGGAGGATAGTTTTGGAAGAGTTGCTTTTGAAAACCTAGACTGTTGCTCCGTGGTGGTGGTTTCTTGTCGTTAGCCCTAGACATCTCTAGAACAGTTAAAGTAGCAGAACGACTGAGTGTAGGGTAGCTAAGGATGCTGGAATTCTGGGGCTTTCTCAAGACCCTCCAAGTTAGCCTTGAAGAGGTGCTGGGAGAAACTTCTGGCTGTGTTAAAGTGTCACTTTGCAGAGGGCTGTCTCCTGGGGGCCTGGGCAGGTGATGGCTTTGGAGATGCTGTCTCTGAAGCTGCCATGGTTCTGTTTTGGAGCAGAGAATGAGGAGGTGACCAAGGACTCTTCGTTTGTGCCCAATGAAATGCTACTAAACCTCTTCCATGGCTGCCTGCAGCATGACCTCAGTGACCGGGATATTCCTTTGGCTGATGCCGATCACGTGACTTTCATGGAGCAGGTTCTGCAACGGGATCGTGATGGCCATCAACCCCCCTTCACACTCCCTGTGATCAGAGGTAAGGCCCAGGAGCCTGGCAGCAGTGACACCAGGAGCTGAGGTGTTTCAAGAACCTTGGTTTCAAGCCTCTTCCTCAACTGGTCTTTCTCAGGTCATTTTTTTCTGTGCTCTGTTTCAGAAGAAACCCTGAAAGGAACCCTGGAGCAGCAGGATGCTTCTGCATCCTATCATCTCATTGGCAGCAGTGGCACCAGGGATATGACTGGCTCCACAAGTACCCTGCAGGTACTGCTATGCTGCTGTCCTTCTGAGACCCCTCTGAGGGCGACGCCGCAGTTGTTGAACAGCAGGAGACTTAGTAGAAGGGTCGAGAACAGATTGTAAGGCTGGTTATTTTTTTTTTTGCTATGAGCTTACCCAGCTTCTGCTCTTTTATCAGAGCGTCGGCAACACAGAGTTGCCTGAAGATGACGTGACCCTGAGTGATGTGACAGGCTCCTTTCCCCCGCAGTGGCGATGTTATGCCAAGCTGGTCAACCCGCAGCACGTGTTCCTGACCTTCCTGCCAGCCACCTTCTCAGGTGAGGGCACCTGTCTTGGGAGTGAGAGGAGGCAGCAGTCCCAAGTGCCTCCCTGGGAAAACAACAAGAGCAGAAACAGCTTTGGTAGGATGGAGAGAAAACCGAATAGTGGAGTCTAAAGCCAGACTTTTGGCACCATATGGACAGGAACAGAGTAGTCAGCGTGCTGAATGTCTTGCTCTTCTCTTCTTGGATGTGGTGCTGCCCATGTAGTGTTTTCAGGCAGTAGATGTGGCTTTTGAGTCATTTGCTGACTGCAACCATTGGACCATTTTCCCAGAAGGGTTAATGAATGGAGTAAGGAGACTGCTAATGGGGATGGTCAGGGAGAGTCCCCGCTTATGGACACTGGCACTGGTCTGGCTTCTACTGAGCTGCTGGTGAAGGCTGCCAGACTCAGTAGTACTCAGGGAAGCTGCTTCCACACACAAGAGGCAGCAGGGACATCTGTCCTTTTGTGGATGTAAATGGAGGGGTTGAACTGTTCTCACTGGACTGAAGGTGATTTTATTTTGTTCTCTTCCAGATGTACAGAAGCTGATGGCTTGCGGATTGGACAAACCTCCAAAAGATGAGAGTCGATCTGGAGATGAAACCCTGGAACCTGTCTGTGCAGAGCGAGGCAGGGCTGAGGCTGGAGAAGAAGACGCTGCCGTGCCATTACCAACCCTCAGCATAACTCCAGCCCACGGTACCGCCCTCAGGGCAACATCTTGCTAAAGGATTAGTATCCTTGCTATTCCCAAGCCAACAACTGTTGCTACAGCCCATCAGCTCCCTGTGTCGTGGTCCAGACTGGTGCTACCAGCAGCATGTTTTCTCAGGGTGAAGGGCACAGGTCTTGAGGTCTGTGGGATTTGATTGCACAACCCCTGGTGCAGTCAGCCAGGCCTGCAATGAGGATGGAGGGTTATGCTGCTGGAGAAGGTGGCGGAGGCAGTGATGAACAGTAGTGGTTGCCCCAGAAGGGGATCCATGCGGCCAAAGCACCAGGCTGAGTGGTTGGGTGCTGGGGTGAGGAGAATGGCCCCTAGAGGTTTGAGTGGTGAGAAGCTTGTAAAACTGATGCCTACCTTTGGGTGCTGCTGTGAGGACTGTGACTTAGACCAGGAACAAGGAGCCCATCGAAGACCTGTAATCTCAGAACTGTTTCTTTTGCAGAAGTGAGCCGTGACCCTGGAGAACAGGGCGGTCCCTCACGGAGAGACGTACACATCTCCTTCTGTCGCCAGAACTCACAGTCTGAGCTAGGCGAGTGCCGCCGCTTTCGCTGCCCCATTTATATCTACAGCTGCTCTTTGGAGATGTTACGAGAGCAGTTTGTCAGCCCAAGGACACACCGTGCTCCCCGGGACATCTTTCTGAGGTAATACTAACCACACTTGATTCCTAGATAGGAAACAGAGGAGCTTCCTTGACAAGAGGCTGGCTCCAGCCCTGCCTTATTTTCTTGGCTGTTCTCAGCCTCCTTGCATCCATGGCCTGTGGTGTACCCTAGGGCCCTGCTTTACTGGCGCCAGAGCTGTTTATAGTCTGAAACGTGCTTCACTGGTGCTGAAGGTTGCAGCTTCTCTTTTGCAGGTCCCAGTCTCTGGAACGTCCTCCTACTGCTGCTTGGCTAGACCACAAGCATAAGGAGTTGGTGAGTTACTGCACGCTGCTGCAGGAGCATTCCCACCAGTGCTACGTGAAAGGTGAGGAGCGGCACGATGATGGGAGCTGACACAGGGCTGGATCTTGTTTTAGGACAGCAAGGTCTCATTTTCTTGTCATCTTACACTGAACAAAGGCAGGAGTGGTGGGACTGATTTCCCACCAGAAGGAATGTATAGATGCCTCTGTGCATTCCCTGTGGGCCTCTCGTAGGCAGTTCCCGGCCCTGTGCAATGGAGAGGGGTCTTCTTTGACTTTTTCCTCTTACCTTCAGAGTGGCAGATCCCTCAACCGCTCTGGTGTCACACAAGCCTGGGCTAACACATAGCATGTGTGAGAAGTAGCTGAAGGTTAAATCAGCTAGAGAAAAGAAGGCTGAGGGGAGACCTTATTACCATCTACAACTCCCTGAAAGGAAGTTGTAGCAAGGTGGATGCTGGTCTGTTCTCCCAGGTAGTGACAGGACAAGAGGGAATAGCCTCCAGTTGTGCCAGGGGAGGTTCAGATTGGATATCAGGAAAAATTTCTTCACCGAAAGGGTTCACAGCACTGGAATGGCTGCCCAGAGATGTGGTGGAGTCACCATCCCTGGAGGTATTTAATAGATGGACAGATGAAATGCTCAGGAATATGTTTTAGTTTTGGACAGGTACGGTTGGACTCGATCTCAAAGGTATTTTCCAACCAAACAATTCTGTGACTCTCTGATTGGGCATCCTGGCTGAGTCTTGTCTCCCAGTGCCTGTGCTGACCACAGCTCTGTGCTGGGACTTGGTGCAAACTTGTATGTGCCTATCACCTGACTCTGGTGGCCTTGGATCCTGGTGGCTGGGCACTCAGGCGCTGTGTTTGATCCACAGGGCTGTTCAAGAGCCTCCAGCAGTCACACAGCATCAGTTCCCAGGACCTACTTACAGCCATGGACTACTGTGAGGAGCTGCTCCAAGAGATTGATATCACCAACTTCCTGCTGACGGTGTGCAGCCACGTCCGCTCCTTCCGAGAGAGCCACCAACATTTCTGTACGCACTCCAAAACAGCCAGCTTCCAAGTGGGAAGCATGGAGCAAGAAGAGGAGCAGAGCTCTAGGGAGCGGGGTGTCTTGGTCTCTGAATCGAGGTAGGGGCTAACCCTTGGTCTTGCTTCTCTTCTTAGCATTGGACCAGGACAGATCTTTCCTTAAGCATCTTCTGCTGCCTGCTAGAAGAAATGCTGTAGGGCAGGGTCTAACAGAGCCATGTGTCAGGACAGATGCTTCCTGTGACACACCCACCAGGACCTTCTGGATTTTATAATCTCTGGTGACATCCATCCTTTTGCTTTCTCTTGTGCTCTTAGCTCATTACTGTCCCATCTGGTTCAAGCTGGAGAGCAGTTTGTCTGCAAGTAACTCCCAGACTTGTTGTTTCTGGAGAAATTACCCATCTCCTGTTGCTTGACTCATTTGAATTTACTGTTGACTCTGGTGAAAACATTTGTTATCTTTTTCTAACGAATAAGGTGTCTTTTATTACTATTATTAAAACTCTAAAAAAAAAAAAACGCCACAAGAGAAATATCAATGCAGAATTGAATATGCTTGATCCTAAACTTCTTAGAATATTTCTGAAGTTTTTGTTGTCTCTGGAAACTTAAGGAGGGAAAAGTACTGTGCCTTAGTGTCTGTTGAAGAAACACTCTCTTTAGGTCCTTTGTCCTCTTTGTGCTTGGCCATCCTTGTTTCCTTAATGTGAACTCACTAGCACTTGTTGGGAATCCTCAACCTATTTCTTCTTACACTGTAAGTCATTGAGATGAGGCTGTGGCTTAGGAGAACACTCAGTGTTTGGGAAGTCAGATGACTTCTCCTTCAAGAGCTAATTTCCCAGAGAAAAACTGTGGGAACATTTTTCATTTATAAGCTATTCTGAATCACCTGCCCCAACACAGATTGTATGAATGTTGCTGAAGGATGTATGGCTGGTGACACTTTGCTTCCAGATCTGCCATCTACACCAGTAATTTGAATAGCTGAGGAGTACATTGATCGAATGACATCCCACTCCCTGGATTGCTTTTACTGAGTTATAGGAACTGATTTGGTTATGGAGCTGCTGCGTGAGCGTGGGCCTGAGCTTTGTGCTCTGCTCTGTGCTGTCAAGACACGAGGGGTGCTGGCGTGGTGGCATTAGCTCTGAGGTGCCCTGCAGCGAGTGTCAATAATTCAGATTGCTCCAGTCCTGTCCTGGTACTCAGAGTTGAGTCTCTTTTTCTCAGGGAGGGTGTGTAGCATGGTATAGAGTACCTGGCCATGGGATGAGCGTGGTTAAATTGCCCCTGGCCTGGCTTCAGACAGCCTGAGCGCTTATCTGGGTTTCGTGGCTGGCAGGAGGATTTCTGCGGCTGCAGGGGTGGGGGACTGTGTAAGTCACATCGTGTTTACACAGAGATGTGGGGAGCTGTGAGGTGGGATGTTTGCAGGGTAGATAATACCTACAGCTGTTCTTGATTTCCCTGTCTGACCTGTCCACAATCCTGTCAGTGCGGAAATGGAGGACTACAGTGAGCAGGAGTCCCATAACATTGCTAGCCCCACAGAGGAGGCGAAGAGCAGCATGGGCACCAGCTGCTGCGCAGAGTTTCCCCTCTCACTGCTGGAAATTGGACAGCCCTGCCAGGCGCACCTTGACCTGCATAAAATTATCCAGGTGAGGAATGTGGGAGCTTGGCTTGGATCCCGTAGGAGGGCAGAGCGGAATGTCCACTTCATGTTTGGGATTTCTCTTTTAGGAAAAATTCCTGGAAATTGGAAGTTTACATTTCAAGCCAGTGCCATCCAATCCTCACTATTTCTTCTATTGCCCACCATCAGCCAAGAAAGAGGTAGGCTGCCCTGGGTAGGCACCTGTTCCTTGCAAAGGGAAGTAGCATTGCTTGGTGTCAGATCTAGATTTGGGGCTGGCAGACCCATGGGTAGAGCGAGCCCCGGGGGGGCCACCACCTGCCTGGCATGGTTCAAATATCTGCCCTCCTTCTCTCCATCTCAGGAAGAGGCTTCTCGGGATCAGACAGACAGGAAAGGCAGTGAGGACATGGAGGGATCAGAGGCAGAACTGGCAGCTGAAGAAGGTAACATTTGCTTGCTCTGTCCTGGAGAAGAAAGTGTCGGTAGTTTCACTGTGCTGATGCCTTTCAGAGCTTATCTGTGTCCAGTGGGGTGTCTGGGCACACGGACCTGACTTCCTAACAGGAAACTTGTGTCAACAGGAACTGTGTCTGGGTGCTGCATTGCCACAGAGAGCGACCCAGAGCTGGAGGTGGAGTACCGTGAGAAGCTGGAGCACGAGTTTCCAGATACAGATTCCCTCTCAGACTCCAACACCGTGAACCAGGATGATGACTCCTTCAGCGTGCTAGGAGGGGATTCACTCAATGAACAGGAGTTCCTGGAGCAAGAGATGCCCCCACTCTTTGTACACCTCACCTGCTCAGTGAAGCTGCGTAGCCAGCACAGCTCTATGCCCGTGCAGTCCCTGCCAACTTGTCTAGGTAAGAGTAAGCCTTGCTGTGAGGTTCTGTCAGGTCTCTGCTGGGTGAGCCGCCCCTGGAACTAACATTCTGTGTCCTAAACACAGTCTGTAAAGAGCTCCCAGGGTCTCCCAGCTTCAGACAAAGGCATTTTTTACCAGGTTTCCCACTTGCTGTGGGATTGGTCATGGAAGGATGAAGGGATCATGGAGGATGGTGGCCTTCCTAAGCCTGTCCAGATGTGTGTGACGACCACCTCTTGCAGTCTCTGTACTTACCACCAGGCTGTGTATGTGTGTAAGCAGAGCTGTTGGTTGCTTGATTCCCTTCCTCTATGATCTCTCCTCAGGGGAAGTTCTGGGCTGCCTGGAAAGCTGCCAGGGCTTGAACACCATTGACTTGGGGGACCTCTGTGTTACCCTGGACATATTCGTGCTGACATTGCCCCTGGAGATCGAAGTTGTGAACACAGACATTCTCCACAACAGGTAGGTGGAAAGAGGCCCTGTCACTCACCCGCCCTCTGCCTGCCATCCCAGCCAGGCAGTCTCAGCTCCTCTCTGTGTGCTGAGACTCAGGATTCTCCTTCTCATAGACCCTCCTACAACCCTAAGAAAACTAAGATTTTTTTCCAAGATGGGCTTGCCTTCTCTTGAGATCCCCTTTTTCCTCCCTGGAGCCTGTTTATTCTCTCTGGCACAAAAGCCGATGCTCAGCCTGCTTTCTATCCTGTGGCAGATGCACCTCGGAGAGCAGTGTGTCCTTGACACGTTCTCCAGGGCAGCCATCCTCTTTCCGCTCGGATGAGGATATCATGCACAACTTGGAACGGCTCCCTTCCACGGGAGATGAGAGGTACGGCACTGCAGATGTAGCAGGCTCCTCGTGGGCTCCTTTTTGCTGCCTAGGAGCTGTGGTGGCTGCATGAATGAGAATGACTGATTGATCCTCCTCCTCTCTCCTAGGCACCCTGCACTTTCCAACCTCCCTGGAGTGCACAGGCAGGCTATTGAAGCCACTATGAATGAGGTAAACCAGCCTTGCCTACTTCTTGCTCCCAGCTGGAGCTACATGGCCGCAGTGTACAACTCCAGTACCTGAAGGGGGCCAACAAGAAAGGTGGGGAGGGACTTTTTACAAAGGCGTGTAGTGATAGCACTAGGGGGAATGGCTTTAAACTGGAGACGGAGACGGGGAAGATTTAGACTAGTCATAAGGAGGAAATTCTTCACGATGATGAGGGTGGTGACACCCTGGCCCAGGTTGCCCAGAGAAGCTGTGGCTGCCCCATCCCTGGAGGTGTTCAAGGCGAGGCTGGATGGGGCCTTGGGCAGCGTGATCCAGTGGGAGGTGTCCCTGCCCGTGGCTGGGGGGCTGGAACAGGATGATCTTTAAGGTCCCTTTCAGCTCAAACCATTCTATGATTCTATGTTGTTTCACAGTTCCTAGTCTGCTCCAAGCTGCAGACTCTGTGAACTGAAGTGATTTTCAGGCCTTGTTGGTATCACACAGGGCCTTGGCCTTGTGCTTCCCGAAAGTGTGGGATTACCCTGACAGAATTCTTACTGCAGTTGGGGTGGGACAGACAGACCTCTTTTCCAAAGATTTTTACTTAGGTACATTCAGAAGGAAGTGAGGTGATATCGGTGATGAGAGGGGCTGTGCTTATCCTGTTGGGACTTGGATCAGGATTGGGGCAGTTGTGCAAATGCTGGTCACCTAGATCTTGCTCTTTGTCCTTGCTCTGCTCAGATTCGCTGGCTTCTGGATGATGAGATTGTCTCTGCACTGCGCCACTCACAGGTCATCAGCACCTCCATCCTGCACCGAGTGGCCACCCACATCTATAACTCCAAGGGGCGGCCCAGCTGCCACAGCGAGGTGGTGCTGCTCCAGTTTGTCTTTGGACCCGAGCACTCTCTGGAAAAGTTCAAAGAGGTAAAGAGGAAGCCCCAAGGCAGGGCATACTCTTAGCTAGCAGGGTGCCAATTCTTCCCTGTGTTGCAGGAGTTCAGAAGAATGGTTTTGCCAGGCTACATGCTCAATGCAGAAGGCAGTGACTACCACTACATTTCCATCAGCCGCCTGCACTCCAGGCGGGCAGCTCCAAACCCTTCGGGGACACCCTGCTTGCAGCAGCCAGCTGGAGGGGGAACCAGGACGGCCCTGGGCCAGGAGGGGAGCAGTGAAGCAGAGGCAGAGGGCTCTGAGCTACACCAGACAAGCTGTGTCCTCCCAGAAGAAGCCCAGAGTCTCTGGGAGTGGCCAGAGAGTGAGACACGTGTTGTGCCAGACACAGAACACCCCATACGTGGAGGCAGCCATGCACAGGATGAGGTAAGAGAATACGATGATGGTCTGTTGTTGGGAAGGTGTGGAACACTGGGTATGGAAGGTAGAAGGGTGCAGGAGTGTGATCGGCCTTCCTTCAATGCCTATTCTTCTGGACATTTTTGCAACCTTGGCTTGTGCGCAGGTCCCAGGAGAAACACTGAGCCTTGAGCAGAGCAGAGCACCTGGCCATGACTCTCTGGAGGAGGCAACTCTAGAGACATCCATACAGTCACTGCCATCCTCATCTTCTGAAAAGGGCAACAGCGAGAAATCACCATTGGTGACACCATCTGCAGCAAGCCTGGCTGACTCTGTAACACAGGGCAGGGAAGGTAGGAGCTGTGAATGTGGGCAGGGTGTGCCTGAGCCTCAGAAGCATTTAGAGGAAGGGCCCTGTTTTGGCTGTAGCATATGAAATGTGACTGCTACTCCTGTTCCAGTCCCTGAACTCCAGAATCAGCAGTGATGCACTGTTGGTCTCTTCTTGCCATGGTGCTGGAAAGTCGCTGCTTAACAGTACCTGGGGTACTGGGCTGTGCTGCCACATCAGTATCCCTGATGATGATGTGAAGTTCCAGATGACTCCAGAAATGGCTGTGAAAGCCCCATTCCCCAGCACGGCCTCCCCGTGGCCCGCGCTGCCTGGCTGTCCTGTGGGGTAATGTTTCTCCAGCAGATGGGTCATGTGAAGGAACTTAGCAAGCGCTCTCTCGCGTCACCAAATCCCTCTTCTCTTGGCAGGCTCCAGCAAGCAGCGTCCCAGCCGCGTGCAGAGCCTTGTGTCGAGCCAGGGCAGCATGGACTCTGACCACCTGGGTGAGCCTGCGAAGGCAGGGGTGACAGCTGGCAGGGACGTGATGGTGTGGGGACATAGGGCTGGGGTGAGCCCAGAGGACGGGGCTGGTGAATGGCTCTCACCCAGAGCCTGCTATTCCCCAGGCAGGAGGCTGGCTTGTCAGGCAGCCTGGGACTGAAGCAAGGATACGTTGCAGGTTACGATGGAGGAAGCAGTGACTCGGAGTATGAGGAGGCGCTAATAAGTGACCAGGAACCCAGGTGTCCCCTCATGCCAGATTTCTGGCTCATCATAAAAATCCAGCAGGACCGAGTGGAGGTCTACTACCACACACGGTAAGGAGGGTCCTGCTGTCTGGCCATGGCTTCTCTGTACCGGGACCTTATTGACATTATTTTATCATAGAATGGTTTGGGTTGAAGGGACCTTAAAGGTCATCCAGTTCCACCCTCGCTGCCATGGGCAGGGACACCTCCCACTGGACCAGGCTGCTCCAAGCCCCATCCAACCTGGCCTTGAACACCTCCAGGATGGGGCATCCATGACTTCCCTGGGCAACCAGGGCCAGGGCTTCACCACCCTCATCTGAAAAATTTCTTCCTAATGTCTAATTTAAATCTCCTTCCTGCCCCATGTTGGTGGAGAGCTGCAGGATTAGGCTGGTGCTCCCTAAAGGGGAAAGCAGCCACCATTCCGTGCTGTGTTCCTGCTCCCAGCCCACGGGGACAGGCACTGTCCAGGTGCCCTGCTGACCTTCTCTCCTCTTCCCCCTAAAGCAGCCTGAGTGTGGAGAAAGCAGTGTCAGCAGAGGCAGAAGAGGAGCAGCCAGGAGAGTGTCAGAGCCTCAACCAGGTGGTGGTGAAGAAGATCAGTGAGATCTGCAGGGTTGTCAACCAGGTAACAAATCTGCAGAGGGCAGTGGCAGAGCTGCAAGTTGAGAGATGGCTTAGATGATGAGGGACCTCTGGAGGCTGTTTGGTCTGGGCCCAGCTCAGGGAAGGGCCCGGAGAGCCAGTTCAGCTGGTGGAGTCTCAGCTTGGGAGTCAAAGGAAAATGGACTCAGTCCAGCCCTAAGTCCTTCTCCGTGGCATCTTCTTTGGAAGCAACAGAACCTTTCCTCCTCCTTTACAGCGCCTGCTGCTTCAGGACCTGCATGACAGCCACATATGCAACTCATTACTGGTGGCAGAAAGTGAGGAGGACATCTGGAAGAGTGAAACGCCCTATACTTCATACAGACAGCGTGTCGTGCCAACAGACGGTATGGCTATGTCCTTGGCTATGTCTCAGCAGTGGTGCCACTGCCCTTGGGTGACTAAAAAGATGGTGACTTCCATTCTGTGTTGCCAACTATGTTTTGTGTTCTTTGTAGATTACTCTGTAGAGGAGAGCTACCAGCCTCGGGACTACCTGGCTGCCACCATGCAGTTCATGCCAGGCCACTTTGCTTGTGATGTTGTGTGGAGCACGCTTATCCATGTGCATTCGCGCCTCAAGATGGGCCCCAACATGGGAGTCTCACGAGGTGTGTACAGCCCAGGTTTCCCCTCGTTTTGCGTGTCGAGAGTCTGGCTTCTGGCTGGATTGGCGCACCAGAGGAGGGGGTGTGGGATAGCTAACATCCCACGTTGCCTGCAGCTATCCAGGCGCTTCGCTCCGTGCTCAACGCCTTCTCTGTGGTGAACAGGAAGAATATGTTTGTCTACCAGGAACGCGCCACTAAATCTGTTTTCTACCTCCGGTAAGAAGCCAGCGTGACTTGTTGGCCTGACCCTGCCCTGCGACATGTGTTCCACCAGACTGAGAGCTCCCTGGGGCAGAAAGTGTCTGCCCAGCCTCAGGGACCCTGCTGTGCCCCAAACAGCAAATTTCTGATTGCTCATGACTCAGTTGTATCACACCAGGCCCCTCCTGCACTCCTTGCTCTAAGCCTTTACATGGGAGGGAAAAGGATGATTTTTTTGAGGGAGCAGGAGAGCAATTTTTCCACTATTGTAAGGAATAATCCCCAGAAAGTGCCTAGGGGAGAGGAAGGAAGACGTGGATCTTCTGTGGAGGTGTGGTGCTGTCGTCATTGGGAATGGGGGCTGACGTCTTTCTCCTCTATTCAGGCTGTCTGAAACTACCTACAGTGGGAAGGTGTGGGAAGCAGAGAGCGGCCTGAGTCCAGCCACTCGCTCGCTGGCCCTGACACGCAGCCAGGAGCCCATTTATTCTGAGGATTTAGTGGTGAGTGCAACTCTGTGGGAGTGGACATTGGTGGTCTTGGTTACAGGAATGAAGGGAATTTGGTAGTTCAGCAACCTGGACTTTACATAGCAAAAAACTTATATTGTAGATGTGTGGGGTGGGGCAGCAGTGGGTGGGTTCTGTCTGGCCATGCTGACAGCCTGAGACAATGATGGATCTAGAATTCACATGGAAACTTTCCACGTGGCTGTTTTTGCTTCTCCAGGGTTCTCGTTCCTCTCTGGATGCAGCCTCATGCCGTAGTGTGGACTCTACCCGCCCTGTGGGACAAGTAGACAGGCACATCCAGCTGATGGTCCATGGCATTGCCCCAGCAGGTAGGTGTTACAGCACCTGGCAGCAGGTGGACTGTACTGGTGCAGGGCAGAGGAATAGAGCTCTAGTCCCTGCCCGCTTTGCTTGAAGAGCAGAAAAGGTATCTCCCTCATGAGCAAACTGCTTTTCTTTAGCCCAGAGCTGCTCTCCGCTCTGTCTGGATGTGAATGTGAGGAAAGGATCCATGACCAATAACGAAATCCCCTGCTGACTGGGTGGCTTATGCGAGCTTTCCCCGTGCAGGAGTGCATTTGTCTTTTGCCTGTCTTTTGTGATCATGAATGGGTAGAAAAAAAATGCTTGATGAAACTGATGGTTGGGAAAGACATGTGCCCTGTGGGAAGTGACTACGAGGGTCATCCTGAACAGGCATGGAGGGGAAGCTGTGATCATTTGTGCTGAATGGGGTGCAAAAGCTGCTTGTTCTTCTGCTTACTTGTCAGGGCCTGAGATCACAGATGAGCTGGTGAAAGTGTTGCGCAGACGCCTGGATGAGGCCACCCTGGACATCATCACTGTGATGCTGGTGCGGAACTGCAAGCTGACCCCAGCAGATGTGGAGGTACCTCACTGGATATCTGCTCTGCTCAGATCCCTGGGGCATCCTGGTGGTCTCAGCAGAGTTATAAAGCCTTCTCTTTGCAGTTTATCCAGCCTCCTGGGACACCACCCACTGAGGTCCTGCAGTTCACGCTGCCACCCTCAGCCATGCCTTGGCTGCACGCGGTGGCCTATTACCTGCGCCAGAACCTGCTCATCTTCCTGCACACCCCGAAGTACACGGACAGCAACGTGGAGCACCACTTCAAGGTGAGGAGAGCTGTGAGTTGGGGCAGCAGTCTGACCAGCTGATACCTTCTGCTGGGGTTGGGGCAGCTCAGTCATTATGTCTCCAGCTCTGTCATGTGTTGTCAGAGAGGAACAGATGCTGAATTCTGAAGCCTGGATGGGTTTCACAGGACAGTGAGCAGTCCCTGTGTGGCTTGGTATAAACTTGGACAGGCCTTGCTTTGATGCAAACAGTCACTTGCTGTGCAAAAAGCTGCAGCCATGAAGCTCATGCCCACAGTCTTTGCCCAGGAGCATTGGAGAAGACCTCCTTCAAAGCTGAGCTTGGCTCCTTGCATGGGTCCTGCAGATCTAAGAAACTGAAACATCAGGGTGAAGAAAAGTTTGGGAGCAGCTACCCAACCCCTCAGCATGGCTGTAGCAAGGATAGAAAGCAAGGCCAAATGTGTAGTGCCTGCATAGAGCTGTAGGAGGGTCCTTCTGCTCAACAGTGGCCAAGGCTGTGCTGACAAGTGTTTTAAGTAGGTCTGGATCTGGAGATGAGCTTTGCACACATGTGGGAGACTGTTTCTGGTTACAACAAGTTCTCTAGTCTCTGTCACCATTCTTCCTTGCTCTCCTTAGCACTACTTCAACCAGAGCGGGAGCATCCCGGACCAGGATCTCTATCTGTACAACAAGCCAGGCGGCCAAGGCACTGGTGGCAAAGGTACCATGCTCAACTCATTTCTGAAACAGGGTATGAGGCTGTGTGTTGGAGAGCTGCTTCTCATGTTGTAGACCTCCGAATGACTGAGGAGGGCCAATGTAAGGACACCATGTTCGTCCCATGGCTTGGGAGGTGGGCAGGGTGTGTACCTGGGGGACTGCACGCCCTTGCGTGTGTGGTGGAGTGAGCCAAGGCGACCCACAGAGCAATTTGCTCAGGGTGCAGTAGCTGTGGGGACAGGACGCAGCGAGACCTTCGTAAGTGTGGGCCACTGAGGCTCAGTGGGGCTGGAGCAGGAAGCAGGGACAGTTGTGGCTGTAGCTTTGCCATGAAGGAGTAGCTGAGTGATGTGTGTAACTGAGCACAGGCTGTAGGGACAATATCCTTGCTCTTGTCTCTGGACTGCTGGAGGAGGGATTGGATAGGGCCTATCCTGCTGTCGTGTCACGTTTTGTCCAGGCCATGTGGTCTGTCACCTGGCCATCCTGTGTCTTGTGCCTCTCGTGCACCGTCTGTTCTTCTGTTATGTAGGTACCATGTTGGACCTTGTGCAGCACCTCTTTCCACTCTCCCACTTCCAAGGTAGCACCTGTGGCTCCCAAGTATTACTCCGGTTCCCTTTCCCATGCAGCTTCTTGGCCCCTCTGGTCCTTGCTGTTCTTGTTTTCCTCATGTTGTGGCTTCAGCTCTGACCCCTCTGTGTGTTTGTGTGTGTGTCCATTCAGCTGAGCCTCCTCTTTCTTGCTGGCTGGATGAGCAAACAGAACCTGCTGCCCTGGGGGCAGCTCTGCAGTCCCTGGCTGCTGAGGGTCCGTGTGCTGCTTTGTTAGCTTGCAAGCAGCGAACTCCAAAAATCCTTCACCCTTTTTTCCCTACAGGTCCAAATAGGCATCTCCTCCCTGAGGAAGATGGGTCGTGATGTTTCAGCTGTGGTTTCATGCTCTCTGGTGGCTGTGTCCTGGAGTGGGGGCACCACTAGATATGTACTTTGTACTCAGTGAGCCTGAGGGGGCTTGGAATCCCTCACCAACAGGAAGAAAGCACTCCCTGCCACCCCACCTTTCCTTGGGGTGCAATGAGTGTGCAGCCAGACTCTGGCACACCCCAGTTTGCTAACTTACCTCTTCCCATAGCCCCAGAGCTCAGGTCTCGAGTTTCTTACCTGTGATTGAATGGTTGCATTTCAGCTTCTCTCTGCTCCTGTAGAAGACTGGAAGCCTTGTTCCCTGTGGTGAGGAGGCCAGTCCTTCTGCTGATGGGGCTGGAGCACGTGTCCCAGCACCAGGATGATGTGGGATGCTGTGCTTGGTTGTTTTCACGTCCTCACCTGAGACGGGCTGAAGCAGAGCAGAGCTACAGGAATGGATATGATAGGGAAACCTGCCAGAGAGGGGGAGGCTGAAGGGGCTCAGTGTGGGAGTTTATCTGGAAGAAGTGGAGAATAACTGCATCTTAGTCTGCAGTTACCCACATGAGCATCCAGTCATTCTGGTGGGTGCAGGGCTGGCTGTCAAGCCAAACAGATGAGGAATTTGTGCCATTTACTGTTTAAAGAGAGAATGTCTGCTTGGGAGAGCTTGTACTCACTGTTACATGAGCAAGTTTGCTGGTTTGGGTGAAGTCCTGGTCCCTTCTACCTTTAATATTGAGGAAATTATGAACTTGTCTGTTGTTTGCTGGATAAAAAGTTGTTCCTGTGCCTGTCTGGGGAAGGGACGCCTTGGGGCCTGCTGCAGGGCACCTCTGAGACAAGGCAGCTCCTGTACTTTTCTTCAAGAGGAGAAGTGCCCATAGATGTAGAATTTCCTTTCCTCAGTGCGAGTGCAAGGGAGCTGCTGTCTTGACTTGAATGCCCACCTGTCCTCCTTGGGAGCAGCTCTCTTCATCTCAGTGTTCTCTCCCTTGCATCTGGGTTGTCTTGGAGGAAAGAAAGTATAAGCTCTGCAGTGACATTAGGAATGGTGGAGACCAGGGGTTTTTGCTGCTGATTAGACCTGGACACAGTCTACTAGGGGTGGATTTGTCTCAGCCTGGGGAGGGCACCCATCCTCCACCCGGATCCAGTTGGGTGCAGTTTGGTTGCTCTGTGGAGCCTGGTGTCGCTCCCATCCTTGCTGGGATGGAGAAGGAAAGAGTATGAGCTCAGCAGTGTTGTGGGGCTGTGGTGGCTTCTGTCTGGACACCTCATTCTTTGGCAATGTTGGAACAGCTTTGCCATCCAGTCACCCGAGTGCTGGTTTAGTTGGGCAAAGGGCTTTGAAAGGGGTGGGAGCATCTGGGGTTACAGCACAGGCATTGGACCTCAGGGCTGCCTCCCTGCTGGGCCATGGGAGTGAGCTCCTGTTTCTGCTCTGGTTTGTCACAGGCCTGGGACATGCAGCACGTGGGCGGTGGAGCGAGCACCACGCTGCTGCTCTGGGTCTCTGAGCTGTCCTGTTGTGCGTGTGTACTGCTCAGCATAGGGAGGCTGCAGTTCCAGGCTAACGCTACGTCTGCTCTGTCTCCAGCCTTGCTGGAAGGAGAGTGTGGAGAAGGTCTCTGGATCAGATCTTGTACGGCGGGGAGGGGGCTGTAATCTGCAACAACCACCTTCTGCAGGGACTCGAGGTCCATCATAGCCTCTAAGAGCTGCTGGAGAGTATATAGTCTCTGTGTTCTGTCCCTTAGAAGGACGAGGATGGTGAGCTCCATCTTGGATCTCTGCATAAAGACCCTCTTGGGGCAAATGGAGATGCTTTCCCTTTGGATTTTGGGGCTGGACAACGCAGGGAGCTCCTGCAGGACACGTCAAAAGCTGCTGTGATGTTGCAGGACAGAGATTCTTGGCTGATGGGGACACATTGTGCCAAACACCATGCTGCTTACCCTGGCTCCCCACGGGCACAGCTGGCCTCTGCTCCCCTGGCTGCGTCCCCTCCTGTGGGCCCCGCCTGCCACGTGGCGCTGTGCAACCCGAGTGGTGACGTGATGGTCCCAGGCGTGGGGTGTTGGCAGGGCTTGTCGAGGTGTACCCAGTGCTGGGCTGACAGACGCTGTCTCCGGCTCTCTCCTGCAGGAATCGCATGCATTGCGCTGACGTTCGTGGATGAGCACGGCAACCCCACCTCACTGCCCCACGGAGAGAGGCCTGACCCTCTGAAGCTGCCTTCCTCCTCGCCCGTCGTGGGGCTGCTGCGGGATGCCGACTTTGAAAGCCTCACTGCAGTCAGCAGGCACGAGCCAGGGGCCGGCACCCTGCATTCAGGTGGGGAGAGAAACAGGCCACGAGCTCCCAGTTCCCTGCTGCCTCCTGCAAGGCTGGTCAACACGGGGGTGCAGAGCATTGCAGGACTCCTCTTTCCCATGAAAAGGGCCACGAAGATGATCTGAGAGAGTTGGGGTTGCTCAACCTGGAGAAGAGGAGGCTAAGGGGAGACCTTAGAGCAGCTTCAAGTACTGAAAGGGGCTCCAGGAAGCTGGGGACAGACCTTTTAGTGAGGTCTGTTGTGACAGGACAAGGAATAATGGTTTTAAACTAAGAGAGGGAGATTTAATTTGGATATAAAATGAAATTTTTGACAATGAGGGTGATGAAACGCTGGAAGAGTTTGCCCAGGGAGGCAGTGGAGGTCCCATCCCTGGAAATAATCAAGGTGAGGTTGGATGGGGCTCTGCACAACTGGATGGAGTTAAAGCTGTCCCTGCTTCTGCAGGACTGGATGACCTGTAAAGGTCCCTTCCAACTCAAACCGTTTTGTGATTCCCCACAGAGCCCTGTGTGCTGGTACGCCTGGATATCTGGGAGAAGGGCAACATCAGCCTGCTGCAGCTGTCGGAGAAGCTGCGTGGGGCCCTGCGCCACGCGCTCTGTGATGCTGTCATGGAGTTCCTTGTGCTGCCGGCCCCACTCTGCGTGGAATCTTCCTGCCCCCTGAGCACCGTGGACCTGGAGGAGCTGAACTCTGCGGGTGAGTGCCCAGCTGGGACAGAGCGAGAGCCTGGCCTGTGGGAGCTTGGCTGTGCTGGGAGAACTGGGGCTGAGGGGGCTGGGAGGGAGGAAGCTGCTTTCCTCTCCACAAGCTGTAATGTGATTTCTCAAGGAAGAAGCATTATAGAAATTAGGATTGGAAGAGATATTTAAAGGTCTGTCTGCTCCCCAAAACTGAATCTACTTTGGTGGATGTTGCTGAGGGCGCTCGCCCTTCTCTCCAGCAAAACCACGGTGGGGTACATGGGGGCACCAGCAGTGTCACAGTGGGAAGCTCTGGAGAGTCTGATCTGCTCTGTCTCCACAGGAGGCCTAAGAAGGACCATGTCAGAAACCAAAGGCTTGGCTCTGACCACTGGTGGGGCTGCCAGGAGCTGTCCTCCGCCTTTGCACTTCACCTCTGCCCCTTCGCCCAGCTCTGGGGAGCCAGTGACACCTACAAGCAAGCTGGGACGCCGCAGCTTCTGGGACATGCTGGTAATGTTGCTGAGGGATCAGTGGGGAGCAGGGCTTTGTAAGCCCTGATGGTGTGTCAGGCCAGGAGGAACGGAGAGGAGGGATTTGGCCGGGGTTGGGAGGCTGGGCTGATGGCAAGAACTTTGAGATCAGGGCGGTAGCTGGGCTGTTGTGCACAGCCTTAACTCGCCCCCTTCTCCCTAGAGCAAGACAGAGTCCTCGGAGCTGGGTAGCCCCAAGACTACTGACGATATTGTGCTGGAGAGGCCGGAAGAGGCTCGCACGAGGCGGAGGCACAAGACTGAGAGCGTCAAGCAGCATCTGAGCCAGGATCGGGCCACGGCAACAGCTGAGCTGGAACAGGCACAGAGGCAAGCACAGCCTGCAGGCCAGGCACTGGGGTGTTGTCCCCCTCTGTCTGCTGTACAATGCTCCACTGCCTGACATCCTGCTGGCTCTATCTGCATCATAACCCAAGGGACCACATCCCCTTTCCTTGCAGTTTCTCCCTTACGCAGCTGGTTAAGGGAGCTGCCTTCCACACACAGAGCCTTGGTCCTTATCGAAGTGCTACTGGGAGCACTCGTGCTTCTCCCTGCCAGAGATGCAACACTTGGCACCCCTGCAGCTACTGACCCAGAAGGACCAAGCTCAAGGGCTGTAACAGCCTCAAAAAGGGGCTCCCAGGCTCTGCTCTGACGCTGGGTGGAGAGAGACCATTGCATCTTTGTTCTTCCATTGCTGTTGAGTTCAATCTGTTATAACTGTCGTTCCCTTTCCACTTCCCAGGCGCCAAGCCTGCCAGTTGGAAGAAGGGGACATAGGTAACATGCACCCAGTCTTCAGTCAAACCTGCCAGCAGTGGATGGCATTCATGAACCAGCTGGGTATGTATCTTGGGTCCCAGCTCCTCCACATGCACTGAGGATGGGCCTTTCTCCCTGGAGCTCTGAGGATGAGTCCTTTTGGGGCACCAAACCGTCCATCTTCATCCCTTGTTGATCTCTGCCTAGTTATGCACCCTGTCTCTTTCCTGACCTCACCAGGGTCCCACTGGTCTCAAGGCCAACGTCAGCATTACAAAGCTGTGGCAGGAGCAGGCATGTATCTCCCTGCACATGAGCAAACCTGCTAAGGGTTGTGGTTGCATCTGCCATGCTCCAGATCCAGAGCTTGGCTGGACTTGGCTGCAGCTGCCTTGGAGAGATCTGGACTCCAAGAGCAGTTGTGGTAGTGAAGGAGCTCCCAGGTGTCACAGAGAGGGAGGATCTGAGCCTCTGCAATGTGCTCTGGAGCTGTGAAGCTGCATGAGAGAGTACTGCTCTTGCAGCAAGGGAGAGGAAGAGGGATGTCCTTCATATGGTGGGATTTGGCTCTTTGTGGCTGCCCTGTTGCTGCTTTCTGGATACCTCTCACTTCAGTGTTTGTCCGTCCTCTCTTGCCTCCTGCTAGAAAGGTAGAGCTGTCCTCCTCCTCCTCTGATGAGGAATAAGACAGGGAACAAGGAATAAGTGGAGGAGTAAAGTGCCGTGCTGAGAGCACATAGAGAGTTTAGTCCAGGTCCCAGTTCAGGCCAGAGCCTGAAACCAGAGATTATTTCTGCCTCCGTCTTCTCCTCCTCCATCTAAGGTCCTTGTTTTCCAGCTCTGCCTGCCTCAGTCACTGGCAAAGCAGGAACCTGAGTTGCTGTGGGCAGTTGTTCTGCACTGGCAGCCCTCTGCAGTGCCCAGGTGGGACGGGCTTGGCTCCAGGATGGCCTGGCACCTTGTCCTACAGTACTTCTTCCATGCAGGGTGCCCTTCAGTGCAGCAGTGCTCAGCGGAGATTGTGTCCCGTTTCCTCCTGTCCTCCATCCTGGTGGAAGTGGTGAACCTGGTCACTGCCCTGGCAAGTGACACCACTGTCAAGGTGTTTGAGCAGATCTGGTGAGTTACGCGGTTCGTAGGGTGTTGTTTGGCACTAGCAAATGCCGATCGGCTGTGCCAGCCTCTACTCCCTTGGCTCTACTTGTCAGCTACCTTTGGTGCTCTTCATTGCAGCTACCACGGGGGCACGGCCTTCCTGCCCTACAAGCCTGGCCAGAGCGCCAGCCCTCGCCCTGGAGCCGTCAGACACTTTATCCTGCTGGGACGCAACTTCCAGCAGTGGCGCTGCAGCACGGAACAGGGTGAGTGCATGGCCAGGGCCCACAGGACTGTGGTGGGGGCTCTTGGGGAGTGAGATGTATGAGCGGAGTTCCCCTCTTTGCTTGTGCACATCATCTATTTTCAGCTTTTGAGACTTTATTCTCAGATTTGTTTGACGACTCATTTCCAGACGAGCTGTGCAATACCGTGGCAGAACATTCTGTCGTGCCATCTTAATGACATGTGGGATATAGGGGTGGGACGAACTGGTACTGAGGGTCATAATTCTGGCTTCTTCCAGCTCACAAAGGGCTCCAACGTTTTGAGGCCATGGAATTCAGCTCGGCAGAGAGAGGCTCTGATCCCAGCCTTGTTGGTCGAGACCTCGCGCCCCGGCAAAGGTTCCTCTTCCTGGAGATCATTGACAAAAAGGTAACAATGGTGCCTGTGTGACATGTCCTTAACCCAAAGCTGTTCCCAGCTGGCCCAGGGTTAGAAAGAGAAGACGAAGGGTGCCTCTGCAGGCCACCAGCTTTCCCTAGACAGGAAACTTCTAAAGCAGCTGTGCAGCAAGTCTCTGCTCTTGCTGCAAGCAGAGCTGGTCTTCCCTGCAGCGCTGTGGCAAGTTCCAGGGGGGCAGCAGCCCTCACGGTCTCTGACTTCAGCTGCCCCACTGTGCACTATAACTGCTCTTTCCTTCCCCACAAGGTGCACATTGAGCTGGGCACTTGTGCTGACAGTGCGACCACCATCACCTCTGCTGTTGCTCTTAACTGGGGGCAGTGAATGAGCTGTTGCCACTCTCCATGTCCCAGCTTTGCCATTTGAAACTGGCTGAAGTGGCAGCAAGTCCCACCCAGAGCACCTGGGGCAGCCTATGTCGCCGTGCAGGCCCTCTCCGAGCAGACCCTTCAGCCTTCTTTCCCCTCTTCTCTCTCCAGCTGACACTCTACACCTACAACTGGTCCCCAGACCTGGGGGCCAACCTGAACTGCTCATTTATCCGCCTGCTGCAGTGGCAGAACGCCCGGTCCCACATCGTGCACTGCCTGCTCAGCCAGAAGCTGGGACTTTTCCACCACCACTGCTTCATGGACACACCGTGGCATGAGGACAGCAAGCAGGTAACGCACCTGCTGAGCAGGGCAGTTATTGCCTCTTCAAGAGGGGCCTTGGCAGCCTCGGGGTCTGAGAAGGGTTGCAGACTCTTCTATGCTTTTGTGTGCCGATTGCCAAGGCATCTCCTGGTGCTCACGTGTCCGACTGTAGCTGTATCCAGCCAGGTGCTTGTCATCTGCTCTTGGAGACGATCAGGAGGGGAAAGGGGAGCAAGTTCTGCTGTTGGCAGCACTTTTCTGTGATGAGATTATTTAGGGTGGAGGAGGCTGCGCATTTCCCTGCACGTTAGGGCTGTGCTGAGCCAAGGCCTGCTCTCCTTGGACTGGTGGTGAAGGCCAAACAGATATATCTGCAGATGGACAAAACTCTGTTTACTCTTGTGGGTCCTTGCCTCAAGGCTGGCAGTAAGGAGGCTTTCATGGCTGTGTCTACTTGCTTAGGAGCCAAATCCTTTCCTGAACTCCACTTTGGAGGTGGATGCACTGATCCGGAGCTCCAGCCCCCCAGCTAGCAAGGAACAAGGCCGGCTGAGCAGCTCTGCCCGCAGTCTGCCATCTCTGCACTTCCATCCCGACGTGGTGCCCTTCGATGAAGCTCTGCGGGATGTTACCACCATCAAACGCATACCGCATGGGCCTGAGTCGGGACCTTTTGACCCCGTGGCTTGGCATGGGGCTCAGTTCCTGGAAATCAAGAGCATGGAGAGAAAAGGTAAAGCATGGGAACCTGCCTAACTCACCTTACTTCTGGGAAAGGGGATCAGAAAGAGCAGAAGAGTCCTGGTGGAGAGGACCGTTCTCAGCTCCTCCTGCTGTGAGGGGATGGTGATGGCCTGTGTAGGAGAGAAAGGGAGTGGCCATACTTGGGGCTGTGGCTTTGATACTCTTGCGGCTGCTCTCTTTCCTCCAGAACTGGAGAAGCAGATGAAGATCGAGAATCTCTTTGTTACCTGGCAGCAGAGATCAGCGCAGTCCAACATGCCTATCAGTGTGAGTGCAGCCGTGGCGGGTGGGTAGCAGGCTTTTTAACAGTGCACGGGTAGCACCAGCTAGAATGGTTTGAGTTGGAAGGGACCTTAAAGATCACCCGGTTCCACCTTCCTGCCATGGGCAGCGACACTTCCCACTGGATCAGGCTGCTCAAGGCTCCATCCAGCCTGGCCTTGAACATCTCCAGGGATGGGGTAGCCGCAACTTCCCTGGGCAGCCTGTGCCAGGGCCTCACCACCCTCATCATGAAGAATTTCTTTCTAATGTCTAATCTAAACCTTCCCCCTTCCAACTTAAAGCTATTCCCCCTCATCCTATCGTTCCAGGCCTTTGTAAAAAGTCCCTCTCCGGTTTTCCTGAAGCCTATTCAGCTAATGGGAATTTGCTCTAAGGTCTCCCCACAGCTTTCTCTTCTCCAGGCTGAACAACCCCAACTTTCTCAGCCTGTCCTCATAGCCGAGGGGCTAGAGCCCTCTGATAATCTTTGTGGCCTCCTCTGGACCCATCCCAATAGTTCCATATCCTTCTTATGTTGAGGATTCCAGAGCCGGACACAGACCTCTGGGTGAGGTCTCACAAGGGTGGAGCAGGGGGGTAGAATCACCTCCCCTGAGTTTCCCTGCGGCAAAGGGAAGCACTGGAGCTCAGAGCAGGGCTCGTGTTTGGCAGTGGAGCAGCCCTGTCTGCTTGAACCTTCAGGGTTCCTGGACTCTAGCAGGAGACTTGGGAACGGGGCCTTGTTGCCTGGCACAGGAAAGGCTGTGAAGCTAGAGAGTTCCCTCTGGAGGTTGATGCCACTTGAGCAGCAGGACAGCGTTGCGTACACCTTGTTCCCAGGCCGGACGAGGGCTGTGTGCTGTAATTGCTCCTCTTGTGCTGTGCAGCTGGCAGACCTGGAGACCCTGAAGCAGTCCTCACGCCTGGTTCACTACTGTGCTACCCCCTTGCTCTTTGACCCAGCCTTCCGGCAGCAGATCCAGACAGATCAGCAGTGCAAGGTGGAGGGCAAGGTGAGTGTCAGCAGGCACCGGTGGGGTTGATCTTTGTGCACTGGGGCGAAGGATGGCTTTGCTATCTTTTACCAAGACAGGACTGCTCTGAGCTTACCCCTGAATCAATTTACACCCTGTAAGATGGAGACTGAGAAAATCCTTGGGTCCTCAAAGCCTTTCTCCTGCAGCCACGCTATCCCTGGTGAAGACTGACTTCCTTTTTCCACCCAGGGAATTCAGGGCTGAGTCTAACAAAACCATCAGAGCGTGCTGTCTGTAGAGGAAGCAAAACCTTCCCTTTATGCATTCAGCAGCCAGGCCTGGTCAACCTTGCTTGGACCCAGCAAATATCTGGAACAATTGAAAGCAAACCAACTGAATCCTGAACGGGCTGCAGCCTGACAGGCTGTAACCAGTGCAGACCCCGTACCGGCTGTTCACGGTCTGTACGTGTGTCAAAAGGGGAGAACAAGCTGTTGTAATTTATCTAAATGTCAAAAGGATTCTGACAGGGTCTTTAAGCGGAGGTTGCTACAGAAATGGAGCATTCGTGAGTGAAAGGAAAAGGATCTTCACAGAATGAAAACTTCACTTTGTTTTTGGAACAGAGCAAAATGAAAATGGGTTGTTCAGTTTGAAGAGGCTGGCAGCAGGGGTTTCAAGGTCGTGTATTGGGTTCTGTATCTCCAGATCATTTATCGCAGTACCTATGAGGTGCTAAGCCTGACTGTTCAGATTGGCCAGAACAGAAAAGACTGCAAGGAACTCAAGAGGGACCTGAGTAGCCTGTGAAATGAGAGGTATTGTGGGAGCTGGTTCCCAGTAAAACAGCACAATGTGAAGAGAAATTTGAACTCCTATATTGTCCACCAGCTGCAAAGCCTGCACAGAGCTGACAGTTAGTGGATTTCTTCCATTCGTGAGCAGCTGGATACAAAAGGCAAACCATCTTGAGTACATCAGAAGGGGATGTTAGTATTATGGGTAATATTCCAATATATTTCTAAAATACTAGTGTATTAATGCCTTTAACAGGACAGTAAGTGTGAGACCAAGCATCCTGTGGCAAAGGCACTGAACTAGAGGGACTCTAAGATGTTGGAGAGTGGCTGGAGAGACCCCAGGTAAAGAGACTGCTCCTGAGGCAGATGAATGAAAAGGCAGATAGGAATATGTAAAAGAGCCACAGGCTTGAAGCAGAGAGATCAAGACAGCTCAGTCTCTCACAATACAAAGACAAGGAGTATTCAAGATATCAAAAGGAGAACTGAGAATGGCTAAAAGGAAACACTGTTCCTATTCAGTGCTACTCAACCTCCTGAGAAGCTGGGATTCATAAGGGGAGTGGGCTCTTAGCAGGGCAGTAGGAGCTTAAGCTCTGCTGAGCCTTGTGTGAACCAGCTGTGAACCACTAACACTTTGTGGAAGCTCTTCTGTGGGACTGATGTGAATTTTCCCCTTCTGCCAGGGCACTTTTTCTTGAAGTCTGCTGAGGTGCTGTTAGGTCAGTCCGTGGCTGGGTAAATCTTGGATCTTGTGTTTCAGCACATGCACTAGGACAGTGTTTGGGGAACCGGCTGTTAGTGCTCTCTGGCAGAGGGAGGTCTGCCCTCGACTCACCTGGAGCAGCTGATGGTGTCCCAGCATGTCTCACCTGCTGGGCTCAGACACGGTCGGTCTCCTTATGAAATTATTCTTTCTTCCAGAAACGCCACCGCTCAAATGACTCTACAGCTTCGGGGAGAGACCGCAGCCACAGCTGTGACTCAGCAGAAGGGCTGCCCTGCAAGGTGAAGGAGGAGCCCTGGCTGCAGGAGATGTGCAATGCCTTCCTGCAGCAATACATCCAGTACCTGCAGAGCATGGGCTTTATTCTAGTCCAGGTGCGGCCACCCTCACCCACCACTCGCAGGTCAGTGACGTTCTGGGAAGCCTGTTGTTGGAGAAGGGCTGACACGCTGAGCTATGCCCTGGTTTAACACAACGGGAGATGCTGGTTCCCCTGTTCAAGGCTCTCTCTGCTCTTGTTTCCAGTAGCACAAGCCGGATCCGAGCTCTGGCAGCAATGGGTGTGGAGGGAAGAGGGTCCTTTTCCTACACGAAACCGAAAACGGAGGGAAGTCCAAAGGTGAGTGGATGTCTGTTAGAGGGGTGGAACTGGGATGAAAGTCAAGCTGTGGAATGTGGTGGTTCTCCTGGTTGGCTTTTTCATGCAGAAAGGAGGTGGGAAGGCAGAGAAAGCACCAAACCAAAGAAAAAACCCAAATGTCTGTCCAGACCAGTACCATCTTTGGGCTGCTGAGTCAAATGAGACCTTGCCTTCCTGTGTGTCCTGCAGCCCTCGGAGCCCCTCCTGGGGCTGGGTGGAACCAGGCCAAATCTCAAAAGGACAGCAGCATCTTGCGGGGGGCTCAGAAGGGGAATCGGAGGCCCTTTAGGTGTGATGCCTCTAGATGTGATTATGGAGGTTTACCTGCCAGAGAAGCCTCAGCATCTGTGGTTAAGGGCAACTCTGGGGCAGAAGGGTCTTTGGTTACAGTAAGATGAATGTTGAAGTTGAAGAGATCAGAGAAGATAAACCTGGAATGGCTCTACTATGAGAGCAGGCTGAGGTTCCTCTTTTCTAAAGAAGTGGCAGCTAGGGAGGAACAGGAAAGAGCTCTACCAAATTGCAGCTAACCTGAAAAGGGATTGACTCCTTGCTGTCCTATTTGATATAACATCCAGATACCATCAAACGGAAGTATTGAGCACCAGTTTCAAAGCTGCAAGGAGTGTTTGCGTAGCAGTAACAGGGGTCTTCATCAAGAGGTTTTGTGAATACAAACACTTACTAGAGAGAATAGGTGGAAGCGGAATCCATCAGAGTCACTGGGCATCTCCTGTGACTCGTGAAATCACCCACGGATGGTGAGAGCACATAGCATTTGCTCACCTTTTCTGATACTTTCTTGGTACCCGCCTTTGGCTGATGCTGTTATGGGATTGTGGGCAGGACAATACCTTACAGTTAAAACAAGAAGGGAGCAATCCACTGGAACAGCTTAAAATGGGGCAAAGAAACTTGCTGGCAGCTGAGCTCCGAGTCCAAACTGGATGCCTCTGAGAGCTGCTGCGTCAGACAGATGTGATGGTCTAGGGAGAGTTCACTATGGGGAGGTAGCAGTGAGGTTTTGTGGGCTGCATGACCCCTCGGCTCACAGTGCCCTCAAACTCTAGGGACACCCTGTTCTGAATTAGCAGGAAGTAAAGGGAGCAGCTTGCCTGATGTGTTCTCTTGAATGCTGTTTATTGGATTTGTTAGGATTCTTTTCACACTCAGCTCTGGCACTTCTGCTCTCTTTTTACCTGTGGGGGTGCTCAGTTGATGAGGCTCCTCTATTTCCACCTCTGCCTCGTGGCAGGGTCACACCCTGATGTGCAGGCTGCTCTCCTGTGCATAAGAGGCTCTCCAGCTTGTCCCTCTCTTCCCAGAGCACAAGCCCTGCTGTTGCCACCTATCATCTACAGAGGGCTCTTCCAGGTGGGATTGTGCTGATGGAGCTGGCCTTTCAGGTAAGAAAGAACAAGAAATGGTGTGATTTGTGGGATTCAGAGGTGACAAAGTGAGTGATGAGGAGGAGTGCAGCAGGGACATGGGATTCTTTCTTTCTTGTCCTGCCTCTTCCATGGTCCTGCAGGGCTGTGCATCAGCTAGAGATGGTTCTGTGGGGCTCTGAGCAGTAAGAGCTGCCTGGAGGGAGCCTAATAAACGATGGAAGAGCTCGGCACCAGGCAGGGTGCTCTGTGCTCAGCCATATGTTGGCTGGGCCAGCTTGGTTCAGACGGGAAGGGAGACAAAACATGGACCAAGAGTCTGTGGGACTGAGCCCACGGTGGGAAGTATGGGGGTTGTTGTTCCTTAGCGAGACCCAAGGCCTGTCAGTGCTCATGTGCTTTCTCCTCCAGGGCTATTACTTCTGTGTGAAGCAGTATGCACTGGAATGCTCGCGGATCCCCATGGGCCAGTCTGTGAATTCCCAGGTAATGGCTTTGCAGGTCATTCTCGGGGTCAGGGGATGCTTTCAGGGAGGCAGCGATCTCTGGAACAGAGCGCGCATTTCAGGTGCAGCATGTTCTGGAGAGCTCTGCTCCCTCCTCATGGAAAAGCAGAACTACACAGAGCATAGCACGTTAAAACTGTTGGCTCCTGGCACAAGGGCAATGCTGAGGCCTTCACCAGTGCTGTCCCCGTAGCTGCAGTTGTGGTGAGGATGTGACCAGGGGTGTGTGTAAAGGCTGGTAGAGCCCTGGTAAAGGACCAGCATGCTGAGCAGAGGTGATGGCTGTGTGCCAGAGGGATCCTGTCCGGGCACCACTGGATCTGGTTTCCCAGCAGCCACCCTAGTGGGTGTTACTGAGCGCAGGGCACTGGCAGTTTTGTTGTTGCCCATCTCTGGGTCCAGCTACTCCCCTCAGGCAGGCCCCTGTGCTGCCTGCTGCTCTCAAGGGACATTGAGGTTGTCCGTCTTCTTGTGTAGGTCCAGAACTTTCTGGGGCTCCAGGTATGTCCTGTGCCTGCTCAGTGATGAGACAGTGCTGAGCAGCTCTCGCCTGAACGGAGGCTGTGCCCTCCTTCACAGCCATGTGGCTTTCAGATCAAGGAGGGGATAAACCTCATGTTAACAGGGAGGCAGTGCTGATCAGTCTGTGCTGCTGCTGGGAGACCAGGAGTGGAGTCAAGTGTTGGAAGGAGCCACCAAGCTGGATATCTTGGGGCTAGGCCCTCAGGTCTGCTGTTTGCTCTGCCTACACAGCTCTGCAGCTGCATGGGCTCTGCCGTGCCTCGCTCTCAGAAGAGCTTTGCAGGAGGGCGTGTGGTGCCTGGTAACATTCCTGCCTTCACTCCCTGTCCTTCTGCAGCTCTCCATGCTCTTCACAGAGGAGTGTGACAAGGTGCGGGATCTCATGCACGTGCATTCATTCAGCTATGACTTCCACTTGCGCATAGTCCACCAGTATCTGCTGGGTTCCCACATGACCCTTCGCCAGGGCTACCATCTCACCAGCTTCCTGGAGGATTTCATTGCCCACCACACCGACATCCCCAAGTTTGGCCGCAACCATGTTTTCCAAGGTGAGCAGCTCAAGATATGATCAATCTGGGGTTGATCACCACCTTGTAATTTGGCAAATGGTTCTGAAGTGCTTTACAAATAAACCTGACCCTGAGAATATCCAGGGAGAGGGTGACAGGAGGGGCCCTGCTCCAGAAGACGTCCTGTTGTAGAAGGGAGGCGAGTTGCTTTAGAGCTCTGTCCCAAAGAGAAGTTGGTAGGACACCAGGCAAGAGGTGCTGAATGGTTCTGGTGACTGGAGTGTGTCCTCCTCCCCTAGGAACACTGGCCCTGCCCACCAATATGATCACTGCGCACCAGCTCTACAACTACATCGCTGACCACGCCAACGCCTACCACATGAAACCCCTGCGCATGGCCCGGCCGGCCACGGGCAGCGACAACAAGAAGGGGACACCAGGCACAGAGCAGAACGAATATGCACTCGTCTCTATTTGGAACAGGTGAGTGCATCTCCTCCAAGTTCTGGAGCTGCCAGAGACTGGTGGACAGCAGTTCTGCCTGGCTTTTCTGAGATGTTGGGTTGCTGTATATGCATGTACATGCATTTCCTGTAGCGCTTCTGAGGGGTCCTGCTGTGTTGAGTTCCCCATGTCCAATAGTTCTGTTGTGACCAAGGGTTAACAAAGTGAGGTCCCCTTCATACTGCTGTGCTTTTGCTCCCAGCTCAGGCTCCTACAAAGACTCTGAAGGTCTACGTCATCATGATGATTTTGATGTGTCCCTCCTGGTGTGTCACAGTGCAGCACCATTTGAGGAGCAGAGTGAGGCAGAGAGACGCATGCTCCGGTGAGTGGTGGGGCCAGAGAGGTGACACCAAAGCTTCCTGGCTGGGTAGAAGGGCTCTGGTGAGATCGCTCCTCGAATCCTGTGTTCGGTTCTGGGCCCCTCACCACAAGAAGGATGTTGAGGCTCTGGAGCGAGTCCAGAGAAGAGCAATGAAGCTGGTGAGGGGGCTGGAGAACAGGCCTTATGAGGAGCGGCTGGGAGAGCTGGGGGTGTTTCGGCTGGAGAAGAGGAGGCTGAGGAGAGACCTCATTGCTCTCTACAGCTACCTGAAAGGAGGGTGTGGAGAGGAGGGAGCTGGGCTCTTCTCCCAAGTGGCAGGAGACAGGATGAGAGGGAATGGCCTCAAGCTCCGCCAGGGAAGGTTCAGGCTGGACATTAGGAAAAAGTTTTTCACAGAAAGGGTCATTGGGCACTGGAACAGGCTGCCCAGGGAGGGGCTTGAATCACCATCCCTAGAGGTGTTTAAGGGACGGGTGGACGAGGTGCTGAGGGACATGGTTTAGTGATTGATGGGAATAGTTGGACTCAATGATCCGGTGGGTCTTTTCCAACCTGATGATTCTGTGATTCTATGATTCAGACATCACAAGTAAGTTTGATGCAGTCTGGGGAGGATCTTTGCAGGGAGCGAGGCAGTGTGGTATCTGCCCTTGTCTGGACAGAAGAGCGAGGCCTCCCTTCCTGGGAGAGGCAAAGGCCTATGATTTATTTGAAGGTCAGCTGAGAAGGAAGCAGCCCTTCCCCAGGTCACTGATGTCTCCTTTGTCTCAGCTTGCGTTTCTACGTCATCATGACTAGCCAGCGGGAGCTCTTCCCCCGGCTCACGGCCGATATGCGGCGATTCAAGAAGCTGCCGCGCTTGCAGCGGGAAGTGCTGGAGCCTGTAGTGGGCCGAGCAGCGTGGGAGGCAGCAGAGCCGGAGCCGAGCCTGGGGCAGCAGCAGCCAGCAGAGCGAGAGCTGTGGCAGGACGTGGAGGACAGCAGCGAGTTCTACGTGGGGAGCTCACAAGTCAAATTGGGTCCTGGACTCTTCTACACCTCACCACTGTTCCCCTTGCTGGCCTCTGAGGTGGCCTCAGCCCAGAAGCAGCTCAGCAGCATGGTGCAGCTGGCCAAGTGTCACTGCCGCAGGGATAACCTCTGGAAGCGCCTCTTCCTTCTGGAGCCTCTGGCTTCTGACAAGCTGAAGCTGGGCAAGCTCTCGCTGGTGGAGCTGGAGGAGCTGCTCGACGCTGTGCATGGGAAATCCATCGCTGATGTTGACCCTCAGCTGGTGAGCAGCAGGGATGGGGTCACAGGGTGCAGTAGCCACCATCCTGGTCTGGGGAGGGAATGAGGGAGCAGGTGAAGGGCCTTGCAGGGCACATCTCTTCTTGTTTAGTGGGAAGCAGCAACATAGCTCCTAAATGGCAGGGGAAGGAGGGGGTTGCATCAGCCTGTTGGAGGCTGAGAGGTTGGGGTTGTTCAGCCTAGAAAAGAGAAAGCTCCGAGGAGACCTTCTAGCAACCTTCCAGTACTGAAGGGGATCTACAGGAAAGCTGGGGAGAGACATTTTACAAAGGCGTGTAGTGAGAGGATGAGGGGGAATGGCTTTAAATTGGAGAGGGGAAGATTTAGACTAGACTTTAGAAGGGAATTCTTCACAGTGAGGGTGATGAGGCACTGGCCCAGGTTGCCCAGGGAAGCTGTGGCTGCTCCATCCCTGAAGGTGTTCAAGGCCAGGTTGGATGAGGCTTTGAGCAGCCTGATCCAGTGGGAGGTGTCCGTGCCTGTGGCTTTAAGGTCCCTTCCAACTCAAACCATTCTATGAGTCTGTGATTCTAATGAATAGCCCTAGGTCAACACGCCCTGGTGAGCTGTGAGGGATGCATCTGAGCTGGGGTCTGAAGGCAGCTGTAGCTTTATTGCTGCTGGTGCCAGGGCTAGAGGGAGGCTGAAATCAGCCCTTTTCCATGCCTGCAGGGATGCTTTCTCACCATGACAGTCTCCTGGTACCAGAGCCTCATCAAAGTGCTGCTGAGCCGCTTTCCCCAGAGCTGTCGGCACTTCCATAATGCTGAAACCGGCACCCAGTATCTGGTAAGACACAGCCCAGCACCTGCCTGCAGCCTGTCCAGGGCCCCTGTCTGCAGTGGCTCCTCGCAGTGCGAGCCTGCCATGTGCTGTCAGGACAGTGTGGGCATGGTCACCACGTTCTCCTCTCTGCTACTGGTGCAGTGAGAGGCGTGTGCTCCTGTGTCTGTCTGCAGGACACGTGTCACACCTAGAGCCTCGTGCCATGTGTAGCCTCATGGTTTGGCCATGTCACCTGTGAGCCGGGCACCTTCATGACTTTATCGTCCTGCATGTCCCTGAGTGGGTGTTGTTCATATCCCTGTTTGTGCTGTCCCCTTTGCCATGTGTGCTGTGGCTCTCTTGACAGGTTGTGCTCAACCAGAAGTTCACAGATTGCTTCGTTCTTGTGTTTCTCGATTCCCATTCAGGAAAGACGGTAAGAGCTTGGGAATGGAAGAGGAGCCGCGTTGGGTGAGGGTGGGAGTCTGTCTCAATTCAGCCAGCAGTTGCCAGGGGCAGGTGCCCATGGGGAGAATAAAAAAAAAGCAGGTAGAAGAGACAAGAGGTGATGCCTCCTGCCACCTGATAGTGAAAAGCCCTTCCCGTTTGTGCTGGAGCTTTCGTTGTGGCCAGTTCCATCCTCATGCCAGTGTGGCTCAGAGCTGAAACTGCTGTTTGTTGTGTGGGTACTTGCTTCTTCCCTGATCCCATAGATTCACCTCCATGTCTGCTACCTCCATGTTGTTGTGTAAGGCAAGCTGAGGTCTTAAGCCCACCTTCTTTTCTCCTGTGGCTTCGCTGTCATTCAGAGCCTTTGTAAATACAGGTATAGGACTGCACCCAGTATTCCTGAGGAGTCTCAGCAGATCCTTCTGCAATGGCACTAAGGCTTTTCGGTCCCTGCGGTGCTTTTTGTTACAGCCTAGGGTATTTGTCTCTTCATGGTCATGTCTCACCGGCCATAGTGTCATCTTGTAGTCATTGATATGCTACACCCAGGCTCTCCATTACCTCTCTCAAAGACTCCCATCTTATAACAGAAATCCTTCGTGTTCCTCACTTTGCATTTTGTGCTTACCATTCATCCCTCTCCTGTAGCCTCTCAAAAGTCTCTAGGGTGTTTTTTGTATTATCCCCATCCTCTTTGGTATTAGTGCCTCAAATCTTATCAGCATGCACGTCATCTCTGTGCCAGACTCATTAAAGTACAAGGCAATGGGAGTCCCAAAACCTGTCCTGGAGGGACTCCATCCATAACCTCTCTTCAGCCTGCTATGTCCCCTTTCAGCACCACCAGCTTCACCTCATAATTTTTGTGTTAATTCTGATCTTCTCAGCTTATCTCAATTTCCCATGTTGCACTACATTGCATCCTTCCTGAAGCTCAGATAAGATATATCATGATTCCTTTATTTAGAAATATTACCTTATCAAAGGTAACTTGAGTATTAGCACATCACTTTGCTAACACTGAGCTGCATTTTCCTCATGGTTCTTTCTTTCTAAGCCTGCTCTAAAGCTTTGCACGCTGCTGGAGTTGAGCCCGCAAATCACTTTCTCTTCCCTCTTAAATTACAATGGTGCATTTGCTGTTTTGCGGTTAGACAGCTGTTCCCAGGGCTTTACATGTTCGCAGAACCGTAGAATCACCAGGTTGGAAAAGACCTCTGAGATGATCGAGTCCAACCATACCTATCTGCCACTAAGCCATATTCTTAAGTACCTTGTCTTTTAAACCCCTCCAGGGACTGTGACTCCACCACCTCCCTGGGCAGCTATTCCACTGCCTGATGACCCTTTCAGTGAAAAGATTTTTCTGAATGTCCAATCTGAAGCTCCTCTGGCAGAGCTTGAGGCCATTCCCCCTTGTCCTATCACCTGTCACTTGGGAGAAGAGACCAGCACCCACCTCTCTACAACCTCCTTTCAGGTAGTTGTAGGCAGTGAGAAGGTCGCAGCCTCCTCTTCTCCAGGCTAAAGTTTGTCAGGGGACCCTGGCTGCATTTCATCTCTGGGGAACACCCGGTCCTTGTGTCTTGCTGATCTGAGGGGGCACCGAGTCACATTTTTCTTGCTTCAGCTCCTCCAACTTTCTCTTCTATATCCTGTTCTCTGCTCCCCTCTGCTCTTACCCTGCCTCATCATTACAGTCACTAATGAGAATGGAGCAGCCAGCATTTATTTTTAGGATTGCAGTTATTACATTTAATCTCCTCCCTTTCCCCATTTGTTACACTCCTACTCTTTGCCTTAGAAGAAATTTCCTTCTAATTTCCCTGGAAGCCCCTGTTACTGTGGAGGCAGCAGGATCCCTTTCTCTGCTGAGGCTGCTGCTGGGGTTGGTGTAACTGCAGATGCATGGGGGCTGGGACGGAGTCAGTGGGCAAATTCTTGTCCCTCCTTTCCACCGGGAGAACTGGGAAAAGGCTCAAACTTGCTCTGTCACAGGAGGAGGCACTGGCATTTTGGGACTTCTTCCAGTTCAGCCTGGAGAAGAGAAGGCTCCAAAGAGACCTTATAGTGACCTTCCAGTACCTGAAAGGGCTACAGAAAAGCTGGGGAGGGACTTTGTAAAAAGGCTTGGAATGACAGGATGAGGGGGAACGGCTTTAAATGGGAAGGGGGAAGGTTTAGATTAGACATTACGAAGAAATTCTTCACGATGAGGGTGGTGAGGTCCTGGCACAGGTTGCCCAGGGAAGCTGTTGGTGCCCCATCCCTGGAGATGTTCAAGGCCAGGTTGGCCTGGTGGGACTTGTCCCTGCCCAGGGCAGAGGGTGGAACTGGATAGGCTTTAGGGTCCCTTCCAACTCAAACCATTCTATGATTCTGTGATCTGCCTGACACTGCTACCTGGGCTGGGGACTGACTGCACAGCGCTTGTCTGAATCCTCTCCCCTGACCTGCTCCTTCTTCCCCGCAGAGCCTCACCGTGGTTTTCCGGGAGCCATTCCCAGTGCAGCCCCAGAACAGCGAGAGCCCTCTGCCACAGCTTGTGTCCACGTACCACCACCTGGAGTCAGTGATCAACACCGCCTGCTTCAACCTCTGGACGGGGCTGCTCTAGCACTGGCCCCCATGTCCTGCAGCAGCACGTGTACCGGACCCTCAGCATGGCTGTGCCAGGGGTGACGATGGGGAAGAACAGGCCTCTGGGAGGGACCTGTGCTCCGGCACCACAGGCAGCACTGCGAGTGGCATGTGGGGACACCAAACGGAGGAGCTGGGGGATACACACCTCCACCACGCACACGCTGGCTGGGGCGGCCAGTTTTGTTGGGTTTGATAGTGGACGAGCTTGAACCAAACTGCAAGGGCAGCAGCTTGGCTGTGGTGGCTTGGCTGAAGCGGAGTGACTTTCAGGGTCGTGGCTTTGGCATCTGCAGGTGAGTTCTGCCAGCTGGGAGGGCAGGGAGGAGCACACAGAGCATGGCTTCTGCACAGGGGAGGAGCACACACAGCACTCTGGCTTTAGGCAGAAAGCCTGTACTTTGGGGCTCTGGGCAGTGAGGCTGCCCACTTCTGGCCCTTTGCTTTCGTGAGGAGAGCACCGAACGGGACAGGAAGGTGAACTGGACCAGGGGAAGGTTTTATGGGGATGTACATTGAAGCCATTGATGTAAATGTGAAATAAACTGAACCAGATCTCTATGCATGTGCTGTCGGCTGAGATGCGGAAAGCCTCTGGTAGGGGATGCAGAGGCCACCCTGGCTGCAGGGCCGGCTGGGTTTGCTCCAGTCTCCCGCTTGCTCCAGAGCAGAAGCCAGCAGGGCAGGTGTCCCCCAGCTGCTGCCTGTGTGGGGGCTGCTCACTCCGCTTTCCCCACCTCTTGCAGCGTCAGTGCTGGGCACAGGCAGCAACTGCAAGAACTGCAGGACTGAGAAGCCCTGAGGCCTCGTCACACAACGCCAGTCACCAGCTGGAGCTGGACTGGGAAACCTGAGCCCTTGCCCTCAACAGCAGGGACTGGAAACCTCTCCCTGGACATCCCTGCAGCCTGTCCCAGCCCTCCTCAACACGCTGCAGAGGGTGCTTGAGCAGATAAAGGTCCAGCTGCTTGGGAGGGCCCAACAGAAGGGCAACAGGACAGAGATGGTACTAACGTTGCCCCAAGTCATAGAGAAGATGGACGCGTCCCTCTGCTAAGCGATCGCTTTTACTTTTATTCCAGCGTTTTCCTTCTTTTACTCTGCTACCTTGCTGGTCCCACCATGCGGCAGCCCTCGGCTCTCCCAGTATGAGCGCAGCCAGCCCAGGCCTTCCACTGTGTCCCCTGCAGTGACAGACAAGGTCTCTTGTTGCGCCCCCTCCCCAAAAACTGGAGCAGCTCTTTCATCTCCAGGAAGGGACCCAGCTGCCCCCTGCCTGCCTTTGCAGAGCCCCCAGCCACCTCGTCCATGCTGGGACCTGCTTGTGGGGCTCGGATGACCCACAGCCCATGGGCCCCGCTCACCTTTTGGAGCGTACTCGCACCCCACGTAGCCGGAGTAGCCGAGGGACTCAAGGAGCTCAAAGATGTAGTTGTAGTTCAACTCCCCTGGGCTGTCAGGCTCATGCCGCCCCGGCACCTGCGCAATCTGGATGTGACCTAGAAAGGGAAGAGAAGAAGCCCTGCCCGAGGCAGCCCTGCCTCCCCAAAAGCAGCCCCCGCTCCCCAGCCAGGACAGAGTGGGGCAGCAGTGTCCCCAGCTCAAAGCCACCCTGCCCCATGGCCACAGAGGAGCCTATCTGGGTGCAGAGCATTACCGATGAGTGGAAAGTACTTCTCCAGGTTGCCTGACACATTCCCGTCCATGATCTGGCAGTGAAAGAGGTCCTGTGAGAAAGAGGAGAGCAACGGTGCAGCTGTTCAGCAGTGAGTGGTTGAGGACAGCTGTGCTATGATCCCTGTCCTTACCCACATCCCTAGGGGTGATTATAAAGCTCACAGCCCCCAGGAATTCCCTGTAGGCCTGTGCAAGTTTCCCTGGTGGAGGGTCCCGCAGGTCTTCAACGCTTACTCACCAGCTGCAGCTTCAGGTTGGGCCGTCCCACCTTCTCCAGGATGGCAGCAGCTAAGGGGGCAAGAAATGAGAGACCATGACCCCTTGGCAGGAAGCCTCATGGTGCAGCCCCAAGACCTCCACACCCTTCATCAACTGTTCTCCCCCAGCATCTCCCTGCAGGTGATCTGCTTTTCAGACTTTGGGGATCCTTCTTCTGCCTTGAAGGAGACTCTGGGGAGAGGTGTCTGCCTTACCTTGGTGTGGGGTGTTCAGAAAGTAGCGAGGGTCGGTGATGCGGCTGTTAATAGGCTCCACCAGTCCAATCATGTCTTCCTGCAAGACAGTGATGTCACCTTGTGGAGCATCCTGCCACCTCTGCAGCAGGGAGCGCTCCTTCCCTGTGCCAGGCTCGGGGGAGGTTCTCCATCCTTGGCACCCTAAGAGTGGCGCCCATGCAGCAGGACCCATTCCCCACTTACCTGGGCCAGGAGGTCAGCAGCGTATCTGAGATTCTCGATGAAGGTGGTTTCCATCTCGCCTGCCACAGCTGCCCGGTCTGCGCCCAGGGGAACCCGCCCTGCCATCAGGTGGATCCTGCAGGCACAGAGAGATCAGCCACTGGCACCAGCTGCAGTCTCCAAGCAGCTGCTTGGACCTAGCACACCTTCCTCTACTGACAGAACACAGGGCCAGGCTTGGGGAGATAAGAAGGGGGTAAGAAGAACCATCTCCTATGCCAGAGTACCATCCCAGGGGCAGGTGGACACCTTGGCTCACTGCTTGCTGGCTTAGATCAGGGAGGGGATGGTGGCTAGTGCTGGGCTACCCCGGGCTGCGTGCAGAGCTTAAAGTTCCTCAGCGCACAGTGGAAACAAAAACCTTTTCAATTTCCTCATTACTAGAAAGTGGAAATGGATCTGGGCAGCCCTGGCCTGCCTGGCCCTTGCCCTCTGCAGGACTTTGAACGATGTTGCTAAGGGAAAGAATGATGCAAAGTCCATGGAATAAAAAGGCCTCTCATTTTCTGAAGGGGGCCGTGCCAGGCTAATTGCATCTCTTGCAGCGTCTGCTGTGCTGTAATCAGCGTGGCCTACAATAAAGCAACTGTTGTGGTGTCCTGGGGGAGACGGGGCTGTAATTGGGGAGGAAAAAGGGAGGATTATTATGGAGACTGTTGCATAGTGTGGACAAGAGCTTTCACAGCAAAGGGCAGGATCAGAGGAGAGTGCCTGGCAGCTTTAAGCGAGCTCTCAGTGAGCACATGAAGGCCACATCCCTGCACGCAGGGGTCTGCAATGAGCTAATGCAGCCAAGCAAGGAGACGCTGCTGGGGCTGGAGGCACAGAGGTGCAAACAATCAGAAAATTGCTTGGTTGGAAAAGACCTTTGAGATTACAGAATCCAACCATACCTGTCCACTACCAAACCATGTCCCTGAGCACCTCATTTGCCCGTCTTTTAAATGTCTCCAGGGATGCTGAACCTTCCCTGGCGCAGCTTGAGGCCATTGCCTCTTGTCCTGTCACTTGGGAGAAGAGCCCAGCTCCCTCCTCTCCACAACCTCCTTTCAGGTAGTTGGAGAGAGCAACGAGGTCTCCCCTCAGCCTCCTCTTCTCCAGGCTAAGCAGCCCCAGACCCCTCGTAAGAACCGAGCGCGGGGTCGCGGGCGGAGGCCGCGTTCCCGTACCTGGGGCAGCGCAGGGCCCGCCCGTAGCCCACGGCGGCCTCCAGCCCCTGTCGGAACGCCTCCTGCCGGCCCGGCACGGCCGCCAGCCCCAGCTCTCCGTCCCGCGGTTCCCCTAGGGCGGAGCGGAGCGGTCAGCGGCCCCGCGGCCCCTTCGGCCCCTTCGGCCCCGGGCCCCGCGAGGTACCGGGGGGCGCGTTCAGCAGCACCATCTGCGCCCCGGCCCGCTCCGCCGCCGCCCGCAGCGCCTCCGCGGGGCAGCCCGCCGGCCACGCCGCCTCCACGGCCGAGAAACCCGCGGCCGCCGCCGCCTCCAGCCGCGCCGGGAGGGACGGGACGGACGGGAACAGCCACGAGAGGTTGGCGGAGAAGCGCAGCGGGGCCATGGCGGGAGCGGCGGGGCCTGAGGGGAGAGGAACGGGGCCTGAGGGGAAAGGGGCGGGGGCTGAAGGGAGAGGGGCGGGGCCAGGCAAAAAGGGGGTTGGAGCATGTAGGAAAGGGGTGGGGTCACACAGGAGAGGGATCTCCAAAGGGATCTGAACAGGCTGGGCCGCTGGGCTGAGACCAGTGGCAGGAGGTTTAACAAGGCCAAATGCCGGGTCCTGCACTTGGGGCACAACAACCCTGAGCAGCTACAGACTAGGAGAAGTCTGGCTGGAAAGCTGCCTGGAGGAGAGGGACCTGGGGGTGTTGGTTGACAGCGACTGAACATGAGCCAGCAGGGGCCCAGGTGGCCAAGAAGGCCAATGGCATCTTGGCTTGGATCAGAAACGGCGTGACCAGCAGGTCCAGGGAGGTCATTCTCCCTCTGTACTCGGCACTGGTGAGACCGCTCCTCGAATCCTGTGTTCAGTTCTGGGCCCCTCACCACAAGAAGGATGTTGAGGCTCTGGAGCGAGTCCAGAGAAAAGCAACGAAGCTGGTGAAGGGGCTGGAGAACAGGCCTTATGAGGAGTGGCTGAGAGAGCTGGGGGTGTTTAGCCTGGAGAAGAGGAGGCTGAGGGGAGACCTCATTGCTCTCTACAACTACCTGAAAGGAGGGTGTGGAGAGGAGGGAGCTGGCATCCTCCCTGGGAAAGGTGGTTTTGCCAGGTGTTGGCCTGACATACACAGAGCGCCGCATTAATTGGTTTCCTGGGGAGCTTGTCTCTAGCAGCGCCTCGTTATGGCAGAATCACTTTTACTTTTGCTCTGCACTCTGCATATTTTACCATAAAACATTCATCTCCACTTCTGCCGACCTGGAAGCCCAACCTCTGGGTGCCCAGGATCAGCCCAGCATCCCCTGTCCCTGTGCACTGTGCAATTCCAGGCACAGCTCGCAGGCTGCATGATCAGCTCTACATCTACAGTCCCTGGTGTGGAGGGGCAGAACTCACAGGCTGCATGGGTGAATGGGTGTCCTGTGGCTACCAGGCGACCTGGCCATGGCTTGCGGAGGTGGAACCATGAGCCATGGACATTCTGCAGCCCCTTATGCTGAGCCTGTTCTGGGGCTCTCACCTGCCTGCCCGCACCTGGGGAGCCACACGTGCTCCAACACCCTGGAGACAACAGCAGAAACCCTCCACAGTCCCCGGCCCCGTGGCCCACTGCAAGCCCTGGGACGGTGGGAGGCCAGGGCAGTGCCAGCAAAGAAGAAAGCAGCAGCCAAACGAACCCTGAGAAGAGCCTCAATTCAATTAAAGCTATTGATTAATCAATTAGAAGAAGCTTAGCTCAACTTCTCAGTAATAATGCAAAGTCTCCCCAGCGATGGACAGCTTGGGGGGGTGGCATCCTTGTCCCCAGCACACGTGACCCCATCCCAGTGTGTGTCCCCAGCACTCATGTCACCAGCACACGTCCCCCCGGCGCATGCAGCTGCCAAGCCAGGGGAGTGCCGCACCTTCCTCACATCCTTCTGTATCGAGGTTGTCATCCTCTTTGATCACATCCAAGAGGTGTGCTGGGCTCAGCACCGGCAGGCATGTGGGTGGTAGAACTGGGGTTGTTTAGCCTGGAGAAGAGGAGGCTGAGGGGAGACCTCATTGCTCTCTACAACTACCTGAAAGGAGGTTGTGGAGTGGAAGGTGCTGGCCTCTTCTCCCAAGTGACAGGGGACAGGACGAGAGGGAATGGCCTCAAGCTCCGCCAGGGGAGGTTCAGGCTGGACATTAGGAAAAAAATTTTTCACAGAAAGGGTGATTGGGCCCTGGCAGAGGCTGCCCAGGGAGGGGGTTGAGTCACCTTCCCTGGAGAGGTTTAAGGGACAGGTGCATAAGGTGCTGAGGGGCATGATTTAGTATTTGATAGGAATGGTTGGACTCGATGATCTGATGGGTCTTTTCCAACCTGGTGATTCTATGATCCTATGATTCTATGATTCTATGAACTGTGCATGGGAGACCTAGAACGAGGAGCCGGTGGGGATAGAAAAGCACCCACTGAGGCTGTGCCACGCTCCGACCCCAGCAATCCTGGGCGCATCACCAGCAGGAGGCTGGGCATCGGGCAGGGGCAAAGCCCAGGAGGCAGTGGGTGGGAGAAGGAGAGCTTTGCTGGATGGGACAGCAAAAAACTGCACAGCCAAGCCCCAGCATGCAGGTGACTTGGGCAGCAAGACAGGAACGCGGGGAGCCCTCACAGCAAACCTGCCCCACCAGCGGCAAGCAGAGCTGCCGGGCTCTGCACTGAAGCATTAATGGTGTCTTTATATCTCTGGTAATATATCGCATTGATTTTCTCTTGTTATAACTGCAGTTCCTGCATTGCAGGCTGGTGTTTTGTCACTTTACCTTGACAGGACGCAGCAGATTTACTCCCTGCCGTGCCACTTGCAGCTCTGAAGCCGTGTGCCGCACTGGCGCTGGGCTCTGCGCCTGGCAGACGGTCTTTGGGGGAGCTGGCACGAGCGAGGGGTCACACTGGCACCTGCCTTCCCACGGGGATGCAGCCCAGTGGGGCATCGGCGCGGGAGGGCAGCTCGATGCCAAGCATCGTTGCCGCCACGCGGGAGTTTTATTGGCCCAAAGAAAATGTAGCTCCTGCACATTTTATGAGCGAGCTGACATTTCAGTGCAGACTTGGCTCTGGCCTCTATGACAGCCAGGGTGGGGAGGCAGCGGGTGGCTATGGGGCGCCCCACGGCACCAGCAGCAGCCACCAAACCAGTCCCCTCAGAGCCCACTGTAGTGGGGCACTGGTCCTCCCAGTACCCCGTAAATTCCCCTGCTTGTTTTGCTGTGGGGAATGTTTTATCTCTCTCCCTTTTTTGTGAAACACAATTTAAATTGACATTTCTGTATTTTAACTACTTGTCCCCAGGCTTCTGGACGGCTCAGCTGGCACCTCAGGGGCTTCGGAGACTGAGTCACCGAAGGCTGGGGTGGTTGGGTGGCACCATCCCACTGGGACCATGTCACCCCCATCTCTCCAGGACACCCCCAGACCTCTCCCGCTCCCCCTGCACCCCACAGCTGCGTGAGGTGATCTGGGGCTGGAAGGAGGCACTCTGGGCAACCCTTCCCCCCTGGGCTTTCTTCTCTTGCTCTAAACCACACCAATATTTTGCAACCATGTTTGTTTTTCAGCTTTTGTAGGCGAGTAAATTTTAGTCTTTTTATGTGTAGGAAAAAAGCTGGGAAAATAATCTGCGTGTGACCCAGCATCTCACAGAGGCAGCTGCAAGAGCTTTTGCTTGTATTAAATCTCACGATTCTTCACCAAAGACAGACTTCCCCAAACCCATCTCCTCTAGGTGCGAAGGGACAGCTTTAACTCCATCAGGTTGCTCAGAGGCCCCCTTACCTTGAATGTTTCCAGAGGTGGGATCTCCACCACCTCCCTGGGCAACCTGGGCCGGTGTTTGTAAAAAATTTCTTCCTTATATCCAGGCTAAATCTACCCTTCCTTAAAAACCATTACCCCTTGTCCTGCCACAACAGAACTCGCTAAAAAGCCTGTCTCCAGTTTTCCTGGAGTCCTTTCAGTACTGGAAGCTGCTCTACAGTCTCCTTGGAGCCTTCTCTTCTCCAGGATGAATAACCCAAACTCTCTCAGTCCTCGTACCTACTGGAGGTGCTGCAGCCCTTGGACCATCTTTGTGGCCTCCTTTGAACCCACTCCAACAGGTCCATGTCTTTCCTGCACTGAGGACTCCAGGACGGAACACAAGACTCCAACTAGAGGGGCAGGATCCCCTCCCTCGCCCTGCTGGCCACGATTCTTTTGATGCAGCCCAGGTTGGATTTCTCGGCTTCAAGCACACGTTGCCGGCTCATGTCCAGCTTTTCATCCATCAACACCCCATCCATCCCTCTGTCCCTTCCATCCACTTGGTCCCAGGCACTGAGCGGCATGTCAGAGATGCAGGGAAAGATGCCAGCCCCTCCCAAAGCTGTGACGAAGATTTCTGTGGGGCGCCTTAACGAGCACATTGCCCCTCTCAGGCTTCACTTTCTTACAGCCTTCAAAAACACTCGGGTAAAAGAAAATCTATATATCATATTATGGGAAACAAATGCCTCACCTTTGCCAGTTTATGGCTATTCCTCATCAGGGAGGATCGAACCAGGTGGGAACATGAAATAAATCCTGGTGGAGCCGAGACAGGGAGGTGAGGATGAAGCATCCTCGTGTCCCAGCGGCTCCTGGCACGGGTGGGCTCTCCATCAGTCAACTGGGATTTTCTTGCTATTCCAAGATTTCACGGGAAATTAATGAGGAGGCCAAATTCTCCTTCAGCTCTTGGAGGAGGCTGGGGCGGGCGGTGCCTGGGCCCACTGAGCTGGCAGATGTTGTTTAACATTCCCGGCAGTAATTAATAGACGGCTTCATCACTCTTGTATGATTCAAGCATTTCGGCCCGCTTCTCTCCAAATACAGAGCAGAAATATTTGTTAAACGTGGCTGGCGTTTTTGTGCGATCATTAGTGCTCGAGCAGCTCCAGTGGCTGCAGGATTTATCGCCTTGCCAGGATTTCTTTTGGCCTTATGATGCCGTTGCCATCCCTCCCTCTGCTGCTGGCCCTTCCAAGCGAGCGGCTCCCTTTATCACTTTCCCTCTGATTTATGTCCTGTTGCTTGCAACCTCTCCTTTACACCACAGTTATGGATCCCCCCCCTTTTCCATTCATTACACTGCAGCAGGATGGTCTTCAGATGAACCCTCTGCCTGACCGGAGGCGCCTAGTGAAATGCTTTGGGCTTGGCTCGTGGTGGGGCAATCACTCCCACCACCCAGTGCCTGAGGTGGGACGCAGAGGAAGGGTCCCCTTGGGGGGACACAGCACCCAGGTGGGCTGGTGGGGCCACCCCAAGCTCATGTGGGGACACAACCTGGGCTGAGCTGGGCATGGCAAGTTGTGGAGAGGAGGGAGCTGGGCTCTTCTCCCAAGGGACAGGGGACAGGACAAGAGGGAATGGCCTCAAGCTCCACCAGGGGAGGTTTAGGCTGAACATTAGGAAAAAGTTTTCATGGAAAGGGTCATTGGGCACTGGCAGAGGCTGCCCAGGGAGGGGGTTGAGTCACCTTCCGTGGAGGGGTTTAAGGGATGGGTGGACGAGGTGCTGAGGGGCATGGTTTAGTGTTTGATGGGAATGGTTGGACTCGATGATCTGATGGGTCTTTTCCAACCTGGTGATTCTATGACTCTATGACAGCAAGAGGGAAGCTGAGGGTCAAGGGCAGAGCTGGCTTGCAGGAGGTGGCAGCCTGTTAGCTGGCATTACGAGCACCCTAGGGAATCCCTGCAGTAATAAACTAATAGGAGGCTCCTAGCTAACCCTCACTCGCAAACAAAAGTGAGTGGGGTCCCCGCAGGAGTGCTCCACACGTGGCACAGTGTCTGCTCCTGTGCCCAGAGCGGGGATGTGATGGGAACCCAGGCATTCAGGAGAGCCCTGATGGCCACACTGATGTGGAGAGCGAGACACAGGGAGGGAAGGGGATACTCCCACCTCCGCCTGGCTGAGCTGCAGGTGCCTGAAGTCTGGATTTAGACCTTTCCTGGCTATGGGAGTACAAGCTTGCATAGCCAGGCATCCCCAGGACATGAGTCCTCCTGCAACCCCACGGGGCTCAGGGACCATGTCCAGCTCTGTGTCCCACGTCACAGGATCATAGAATCACTGAGTTGGAAAGGACCCACTGGATCATCGAGTCCAACTATTCCCGTCAATCATTAAACCATGTCCCTCAGCACCTCATCCACCCATCCCTTAAACCCCTCCAGGAAAGGTGACTCAACCCCCTCCCTGGGCAGCCTGTTCCACTGCCCAATGACCCTTTCTGTGAAATATTTTTTCCTGATGTCCAGTCTAAACCTCCCCTGGTGGAGCTTGAGGCCATTCCCTCTTGTCCTGTCCCCTGTCACTTGGGAGAAGAGCCAAGCTCCCTCCTCTCCACAACCTCCTTTAAGCCCTCCCCAGCACAGACTTCCGCAGCCTGGTCAATGTGTTAAGCCATCTCTTAATTAATCAGCCTGTGTTTTTAGGGCATTAAAATTCAATTGTAGAATTCTCCGCTGGCTGGGCTCGCAATGAATACAGAAGTTTGCCTAATTAGAGCTGACACGCAGCCGGCGGGGGAACCAGACAAACGGTCCCACCAGGCTTACCCACCTCCCAGCCCCTTGCCCAGCCCCCGGCATCCCCATCCCTGCAGTGTCAGGGATGCTCTGGGGACTAGTGCCTGTCACAGGCACCCAGACCCTGCTGTGGGCACAGGGAGGGCAGCGCTGCTCAGCCACCGCGTCCCCAGAGGCATCCCCAGCCCTGTGCCCGTGCCAACCCCCTGGCCAGGCACCAGCCAAGAGCAGCGGAGATGTTTCCTTATCGTCAGCATCAGGTCTTCACTGTCATTACCACGGTAATTATCATCTCATTTGGAGTCTTTAGCTGCCATAATCTGTCTCTTGCACTGATTTATTCCTCAGGCCTCTTCTCCAGCCATGCGGGAGGGATGGAGCCATCAATAAGGAGGCAATGAGCTCCATCTTTTGGGGGCCGAGTGGAGCAGAAGTGCCTGGTGGCTGGAGCATCCTTCAGGTGGAGGCAAGACTGTCCCCATGTCAGTGCGTGACTGGGGCCAGACTGAAACTAGCCACCTCCTGGCACTGGGTCAGAGCTGGTTCCCTCAAACCTGGTGTTTGTTTATTGTTGCTGTTGGCAGCAGCACGTGTGGGACTGAACCAGCCACGCGTGCAGGCAGGCTGGGAAACAGAGAATCATCGAATCACACAATGGTTTGGGTTGGAAGCGACCTTACAGCTTATACAGTTCCAACCCACCTGTCATGGGCAGGGACATCTTCCACTAGATCAGGTTTCTCAAACCCTCATCCAACCTGGCCTTGAACACCTCCAAAATGTTGGCTCTGGGGACAGGCAGAGGATCGCTGAAGCCACAGCTTCCTTGCCTTTCTGCTTTCTCCAGACCTGGCTGTTGCTTGGAGTTGGTTTTCTCTCCATTTGCTACAATCAGCATCTCCTGTGACTCTGCCAGCCACCAAAAGCTTTGTTGAGACTTGTCTCACCTGCATTTGCCGACTGCCAACTCACGCTCACTGCTCCCGACTTTCCCATTTCCCTGAGCTACGTGCAGCATGTCTGGGTTTTTTTGGTTTTCTTTGTAGACAGCAGTTGGGTGGCAGCCCCAGGGATGGTGACGGCCATCGGGCAGAGCACCATGAGGTGCCCCAGAGTTGAGGCAGGGTGATGGGACAAGGACGATGGGACAGTCCTAGATGTGCCACCCATAGCCTCACTGACACCCTGAGCAAAACAAACCCAGCACCGCAGCAGCCTCAGTGCTCATCCTCATCCTCATCCCACATGTAATCCCATGTCTGTTGTGGGATGGAAGGGGCAGGTGTGGGATCTGTGGGGCAAGAAGAAGCCACTGGGCTTGGGGACGGGTAAGAAGCCACCAGCCAAGCCCCTACACCACAGCTGAGCCCGTCTGCAGGGCACAGCGGGGTGGGATGGGCAGGGTGGCAGCAATGCCACCAGTTGGTTCTCACAGCTCCATCCCAGTTTGGCAACACCGTCCCCTCCCATCCCTGCGCCCGCCAAAGCACAACCTGCCTAATGGTATCCATTTATATGCAAAATCCCCAGAAAAAAGCAGTAATTAATGAAGTCCCTTTCATTACCATTATGCAAATGCGATTAATTTCAGCTGTTATGAATATGCAAATATTACAATTATGATCTAATTGCCAATGTGTGTAGGGCAGCAGGCAGAATATCAAGTCTCAGCCCGGGCCCCTGGAGCTTTGGGGTGTAGAGCCGCAGCGGGACGGGGCAGGCAGGAGCGGGGAGCCTGGGCGTGGATGCCCAGTTTAGGGGGAGCCCTGTCTGCTCCTGTGGGCTCAGTGGGAGCCGGAGCAGGTAGCCAGGCACCAGGCGTGGGTCTCGGCCACCGCGTGCCCATGCCATGGGTCCTACATGGAGCTTCTCTATCTGCCACATAGTGCTCCGGGGCAGGTTTCTTGCTGTGCTGCCACCCCTAACCCCTGTGCCAGTTCAGCCTCTGCAAGGGCTGGGGCTGAGGGGCTTCCCAAAAGCACTGCCCATCCATTTCCAGCCTTATAAGACATTCAGCGCTGGGCTGCAGGGAGGAGGAGGAGGAGGGTTACCAGGCAACTCAGTGCTGCATCGCTGGAGGGCAATGGCAGCTGGAGGCAGAGACCTGCCCTGACCCCACTCCCTGTGGCCCCGGGGATGGTGGCCCCATGCCCTCATGCTCTGCTTGCAGGTACCCCCCCTACCCCGTTAGCAAATCCCATCTGTGCCACCGCCCCGCTGCGATCTCAGCACAGGGCCACTGCCACCCACAGCATTGAGGGGTCCTGTCCTGTGAGCCAGCTGGGCACCCCAGCCCTTCACTCACCGTCTTGAGGGGTGTTGAGCATCCCCCACAGCTGAGGATTCTCTGGGCTTGTGGTGGGACTGGGGGAGAGAGGCAGCACAGCTTTTTGGGCAGGGGACAGGTCAGGGGATGCTCTCTATGGGGATACCCTGTGTGGAGATAAGGAGATGCTCTGCGTGGAGCCATGGGGATGCTCTGTTTGGGGCTATGGGGATGCCCTACATGGAGCAAGGGGATGCTCTCTGTGGGGATACCCTGTATGGAGATATGGGGATGCTCTGCATGGGACCATGGGGATGCTCTCTGTGGGGTTATGGAGATGCCCTGTGTGAAGCCATGGGGATGCTGTGTTTGGGGTTATGGGGATGCTGTGTTTGGGGTTATGGGGATGCCCTGTGTGGGGCTACGCCCTGGCAGGAGGGCCAGCTGGAGACAGGGGCTGGGCTGTACAGCAGGCAGCCAGCAGGCTGTGCTCCTGCACCCCACAGCACATGGATGCCACGCAAGGAAAGGCCATCAGCAGGACAAGGCAGAGCCGTCTGGGCTGCCCCGGAGAAGGATGCTCTGTCTCCCGCACCGCTGAGCCCTCACGCTCCGGCGAGCAGCCCCTGCAGGACCTGGTGGCAGCCCAGCCTGTGCACAAGTCAGCACAGCAGCTGACCCCAGCTGTGCCCACAGCTGGCACAAGCACCTTCCCCAGGGGCAGTGCCTCCCACATCTGTCCCTGTGCCTTCCACAGCTGTCCCAGTGCCTCCCAACTCCAACTTGCCTTCCCTGCCAGGATGACAGCCCCATCCCAGCCCTCGCAATGCCCCCCGTGCCCCTCCAGAGCAGAACTGGGGTGGTTGCTTGGCCCTGGGTGCAGGCTGGTGGTGCCACATGCAGCGGCTTTGTGGTGCCGCGGGGCTGGCAGAACAGGGAGACCCTGTCGCCTTTGGTCCCTGTGTCCCCACAGCCCCCATCCAGCCACCCCCAGCCCCTCATTTCCAACCCTAGTGCTCCTGCTCTCGAGGTGCGCAGGGAGCCCGGGGGTGTTACCGCAGGGCAGGTGTGGAGAGCAGGGGCTAGGAGGACATTGTCACCCATTGGGGACCTTGATGCCTGCTCCCCGCAGCCCCAGCAGCCCCATCTCTGCAACCCGGTGAGGCCAGTGGCTTTTCCTCACCCATCACCACATTCTCCTTCTCCCTGGTGGCAGGGACCAGCTGGAACCTGCCAAATCTCCTGCACCCTCCTCCGTGTCCCCAGTGTGGGGACAGAGTCAGACCCCCATGATCGCTCCACTAACATCGTGTTTTCAGCAGGGAATTTCTTATCACGCCTGGGGAGGAGGAACTGAGGAAGACATCAGGATGCCAGGCAGCTTTCACGGGCAGGCAGACCCCATGCCTGCACCTTTCACGCAGCCTGCGCAGCCCCAAAAACCCCTGGCCCCTTCCCGTGGGGCTCATTTAGGGGGAGATGGAGAAGGAAGAGTTGGAGAGAGGCTTCTCGAAGCTGCTGCTCGGTTTCCAAGGCAATGAGACGTAATGGCTGTTCATCCCAGCAGGGTCATCCCTCAGCACTGGAGACCCGCTGGAAGGGGCTGGGGAAGGAGCTGCAGCCCCTGCAGACCTGCTGAGCACCCACAGCCGTGTCCTGCTCAGCGCAGGGCCAGCGCATCCCTTGGGGATGCGGGAAATTTCACACGAGCTGTTCCCTTCTCAGCCGCCATCGGTGCTGAGGATGAGCGGGATGCTCACCTCGCCGGCACAGCTGCTGCAGGATGCTCTTGGGATGCCAGTCCCTAAGGGTAGTCAACCAAGAGAAACTCCAATGTGCAGCGTTTCCCCTTGTCCATCTCTCCAGGACAGCGTGGGCACCCATGGGTACCTTTACCACCCTGCCTGGCCACAGTGGGTGCCGGGTGCCCTGTGCCCCCAGGCACAACCAGGGCGTGTGGTCACAGCCTCGCTCCCTGTGCTGCACCCTGTGTTTTCCCCACTAATTGAATTCAGAGAGATTTCTTCCCAGCAGTGCCAATCGATGAACCCCATGTTACCAGCCCCCTCCCGGCTCTCAGGGTGGATACGGGCAAGGGGAAAAATTGAATTTGCAGCCATTTTCATTGGGATTTAATTGGGCAGTCTCACCTCGTTGCCTTAATCCCAGGCACTGACGCTCACAGACAAGGCAGCAGCTCCCTTTATTTATCACTTTTCAAATATTTGCCTCTTCGCAGTTGTGGGAAATCAATGCTCCTGCCTGTGGCATGCCGGGAGCGACCTGGCCGGGCGGCCGGGGATCCATCAGCTGCTGCCATGGCTATCGACAGGGCGATTGGGCTTTAAGAGGCACTTTGATAGCAGAACCGGCACACATTAAGTGCTCGTCATCAGGGGATGATCATGACTTATTACTGCTAATTCTCCCTGCACAGCAGCAGGGCTTCAGGGCTCTTCCTCGCTAATCGCCACGTGGCTCCGTGCGGAGGCGTCGATGCCAGGTTCCCGCCCTGCTCTCCGGGCACAAGGTGCCGCAGCACCCACACACGTTCCCAGCCTGGTCCTCGGCCCCTTTGGATGTTCTTGTCCCCAGGGTGCAAGGATGTTGCTAAAGGGTGAGGGACTTTCTCTGCATGCTCATTGCACATCCAGCCTGGGGGAGATTGAGTCCCTGCCAGGCTCCTGCCAGCGAAGGGGCTGCAGACTCCAGTTGCAGCCACAGCCGTGGGCAACTGCAGAGATGGATGCCCATGCTGTCCCTCTCATCCCTTGCTGGCATCCCCAGGCTCCAGCCTCCCTGTCTTGCACCATCCCCCCCACCAAGCTATCAGCATCCCGGTCCCTGTGGGTCTCAGCTGGATGGGAGACAGGACCAGCACCTATGAGAACAGCAGCACTGTCAGGATGATCCTGTGCGTCCCTGTGCCAGCCTGAGCACAGGGGACAGCTGGGCTATGTGGCATCCCCCTCTCCTGCAGGCTGGGGACCGAGGGAATTGTCTTCCTGAGCTCATTCCAAGTGGCTCCCAGCACTGGTCGTTGTGGTCATGCTGGCTCAGCTCTGGTCCCACATTTGCCTCCCTCTTTGCCAGGAGCCTCTGGGTTCCCCATGCAAACCTGGGCAGACACTCTCTTCTGGTGGCCCCATTCCTCAGCGAGCTGTGGTGGGGCAGCCGTGGAGCCCTTCACCAGCGTGGGCTCATACTGTGAAACCAGCCAGATTAGTGTCATCCAGCCCCGTTGCTTGGAAGTCATCCAGTAATGAGCAGTTGAAGAGAGAGAGATCCTCGGTGGCAGCGAACAGATGCTGCTGTCGCCACACAGTGGATCCGGCACGCGCGGGCTGCCAGCTCAGCGCTGGGAATGGGACTGCAGAGGAGCTTCCCAACAGCCTCATGAGAGGATGAGAGTGCAGGATGACCCCATCCCGTCCCTGCCAGGCGCGGATGGGGGTCCCAGTCTCCCCACCGTGGTACGGAGGCGGTGGGGGATGCTCCAGGGTTGCACAAGGGGTCCCCCAGCTGCAGTGCAGAGGAGGACGAGGGTCTCACTGTGTGGACGCCAGAGCACCCAGGAAGAGAGGCACACAAAGCTGGGATCCCACTGGCACCCATTCAACCTGCACTTGGCTCAGCTCTGTCTCCAGCCCGTCTTGAGCTCGTGCCCTGGACAGTCCCACCCTGGTGCCGCACTGGGGCCAGCTGTGCGGGCAGTGAGGAATCTGCTTCTAATTTCCAGCCAAATTTATTCATGGGCAATTCAAAGCCTTCATCCCTTTGCCAACACGGTGCTCCAGACCAGCAGCTTTTCCCCCTCCCAGGTGCTCATCCTTACAGAGCACTCAGAGAACCCGTCTCCTCCAGCTCCTGGGGCATGTGGGTCTTCATGGGGACATCCCGAGGGACGCAGGATTTGTGCTGGAGAGGCTGAGTCCAGCTCCCCTCCCCAGCCCTTTGCCATGTGCCACCAGCCAGGTCACATCCCCTGCTGCCTGCCCTGGTGTTTGAGGTGTCCCTTCTCTGTCCTCAGAGACACCCTGGGTGACTCTCTTCACCTCCTCCTCTCCATCGCCATGGCAATGGGTCCTCGCTGCCCTCCGCCCCACAGGGCAGCCCTTAACAAGGGACCTAATGAAATAAAGAGGTCAAACAGGGCCTAATGAGGCTAATGACATACTGCTGACCTCTGGTTTGTGTGGCCTCAGTGCCACAGCCACCAGTGACCCCAGCAGAGCTCCCCAGGGCTGTGCTGCCCATCCCAGTGCACGAAGGAGGTACCACTTTGGGATGCTCCGGAAAGGATGCAGGGGCCGGCTCCCCTTACGGTCATCACCGTGTGGGAACCCTTTTCTGGAGATGACAGATTCAGTGGAGGCTGAGCGGGGACTGGGGCTTTGCAGGATGGAACTTGGTTTCCTTGTTAAGCACTGGGTTTGGTCTTTTTAGCAGCCTGTTTATGGGAACAGAACCGCCCCGGCGTGAATTATTCATGGCCCCTCGCAAGCTCATTCTCAAAATATCAATTTCTCCCAGTCACGCCAAGCAGCACTTAAGCCTAAAAGCCTTGTTAAAATGAACCGCCGGGCCAGTGAGCCGGGGAGGGGATGGGAGGGATGGGAGCAGCTGGGAGTGGGGCTCCTGCCCTTGGACCCTGCGCCCACCTTGCAGGTCTCGGAGCTGTGGGGAGGGACGTGGTGGGGACTGCAGGAGAGGACCTGGTGCGGAGTGGAGGGTGGGCACAGGGATGGTGGGTATCACCCCAGAGGGAGCAAAGGGAGGTCGTTGCAGGGGGCTCTCCCTCCAGCTCTCACCCATCAAGCTGCTTCCCAGACACGGGGCACACGTGGGTCTCCCCCTTTCTGGGCATCATGGCAGTATTTATGGAGCCACACAAAGAATTAATTCAGGTGGAGGAGCAGGGATGAGCACAGACATTATCGGGGGAGCTGCTGGGTGGGTAGGAGGGAGAGAGCCACTGTGGCACAAACCAAACCAGCTGCAGCCACAGATGGCACAGCGCTGCTCCTCTCCCTCGGGGCTGCAGCGGGGACACCGGCACCCCCTGCTCTTTTGCACAGAGCCCTGCTCAGCAAGTTACCCTCTCCTGCTGGGGTCACCAGTGCTAAACCCTCCGCTTTGCTGGTGCAGGGAGAAGGGCAGGGAGAGGGCATCTCTGGCTGCGGAGAGCAGGGGGCTCAGGGGGCACTGAGCAGCACCCCAGACAGGTCACCACCCCAGCAGCCACCCCAGGGCCACCCTTGGCACCTGCTGGGGACAAGGGCAGCACCATGACCCCAACCATGCCCTGGTGCGGGCACCCCAAGCAGCAGCAGGGACCCTGCAGGCAACAGCTGGGCCAGAGGAACGCTGCTGGTAATTACTAATTAAAATGCAGTCGCTCCCCAAACTGCAACTTTTAGTTTCTCTAGCAACTGCTAAATCAAAAGCAACGAGGCAGGGAACCACCAAGTCATGCACTGTGCTGGTTTAGGCAGGAGAGGCTCGTCCTGCCCTGGCACCTCAGCCCGGCCAGGCTGCTGGGGTCCCAAACGAGGGGTCCCTCGTGTTGGGAGGGGCTGAGCCCAGAGTGGGACTGTGCAGGTGGATTTTCTCCTTTCCTCTTCACCTTCTGGACCCACCAGGTCTCCTCACCCCTGAGTTAACCCTTGCCTGGTCTTTACACTGTGCTCAGAGTGTTGTTGGGTGAGTGGAGGGCAGTGTCCAGCCCATGGCCAAACTGGTCATCCCAAAGCGAGGGTGGCAGCTGCTTTCCCCCAGGGCTTTCTTCTCCTGCTTCTGAAAGCAACCATTCAAAGGAAGGCAAAACCCCCAATCAAATAGAAAACTCAGAGGTTAACGTGTCCTGCCCACAGAGATGACTTAAAATGTGTTTTAGGAAGGACACCCCATTTCTCCTTAAACGCTCACCTCAACCCCTCCCTGGCGTCACCCCTTACACTGTGGCTTGTTCTGCTGCGCTCACCCGGCGCCTCAGGCTGCAATGCTGCAGCAAACCATCTTCTTCCTTGTTATTATTTCACAAGTCTTCCTCATGCCAGCAAGGTTTTCACATCCTCACGTTGCCTGTTGGAGCAACCACTAAATAGTTGTGGTCCCCAGAGCCCCTCCTTGGCACAGCCCTTCCCCTGATGCCTCCCCATTAACAAAGCTGTTGAGGGAATTTGTCCATGAGCGAGTTTTAATCCATCTACTGTGCCCTCTTAATTCCTCATAAAACAAGTTTTTAATCAAAATGTCACATGGCAATAAGTGAAACCCTGGAGAGAAGTCAGCGGTGCTGCGCCCATGCTGCTGCCCACACCTGCCAGGCTCTCCCAGAGAGAGAGCGAGTGTGATGTGGGGATCACAGCAGTCCCCTCTTATCAGTTTGATGTGACCCCAGATGAACCCTCCACTGTTTTGCTTCACTCAGCATCTCCCTGCTCGATCTTTGATTTTTGCACCATCCCTTTTTCTTTGCCATCTCAGTCCAGGGGAATGTGGTTCTGCTTCCAGAATGTGGTTCAGGCCAGGCTCGCAGCTCCGTTTTCTCTGTCATTTGTCTAAATTAGCAGCTGGAGGACTCGCCACCAAGACCCTTTGGTGACTGGGTGGGTTGGCTGCACCAAGGGACCTGCCCCTGCTGTGCCCGTGCAGCTCCTGTCGCGTTCTCTCCCGCTGCAGGGCTGTGGGTCACCTGCCCCCCGGCATCGCCAGCCCCAGGGTGGGGGCCAGCAGGGCCACCCGGTACCCAGGGTGGGAGGATGTCAGTGTGTGACAACATGATCATTTCCATGGCAACGGTGCGTGTGACAGTACAAGCACGGGCTGCGCTGCAGTGTCGGTGCCAGCGCCTGAAGCTGGGGGGGCCCTTGGTGTCTTTCTGCTGGAGGGGCTGCCACGAGCTCGAGCTCCACCTGAGCAAAACCACAGCCAGTCCCTGCCTGCTGCTCTGCACGAGTGTCCCCACGGCCAGCTTGGCCGGGACAACGTGAGGAGCTGGGGGTGTTTGCGGACGATACTAAGCTGGGTGGATCTGCTGGAGGGTAGGGAGGCTCCAAAGGGATCTGAACAGGCTGGACCACTGGGCTGAGACCAGTGGCATGAGGTTTAACAAGGCCAAATGCTGGGTCCTGCACTCGGGGCACAACAACCCTGTGCAGATACAGACTAGGAGAAGTCTGTCTAGAAAGCTGCCTGGAGGAGAGGGACCTGGGGGTGTTGGTTGACAGTGACTGAACATGAGCCAGCAGTGGCCCAGGTGGCCAAGAAGGCCAATGGCATCTTAGCTTGGATCAGAAACGGCATGACCAGCAGGTCCAGGGAGGTTCTTCTCCCTCTGTACTCGGCACTGGTGAGACCGCTCCTCGAATCCTGTGTTGGGTTCTGGGCCCCTCACCACAAGAAGGATGTTGAGGCTCTGGAGCGAGTCCAGAGAAGAGCAACGAAGCTGGTGAAGGGGCTGGAGAACAGGCCTTATGAGGAGCAGCTGAGAGAGCTGGGGGTGTTTAGCACCCAGCACCTACCCAGAATGGATGCATCAACACACAGGTATCAAGCACGGCATCCCTGCTCCAAGTGGGGATGAGAGGAGCCCACCCTGAGCCCTGAGGAGCCCAGCATCCCCTGTTTAACCTGTTCAGGCAACGTTGCAGAGCACACTCTGTGCTCAGGGTGAGCACCCATGGGTCAGGGGCTGGCGCTCAGTGTGGTGGGGTCTCCAAGACCAGCTGGAATCATAGTGGAGATTGAGACAGGGAGGGAAGGCAAGTGAACGACTGGCACGTGAGTGCTCAGCCTTGCTCCTGTCCCCAGCACGCCTGTTGCTCAGAGAGAGCTGCCAGGGAGAATGGAGTGGGCACTTAATCTCCCCCTATAAGTTTAATTAATGGGCTGCAGCGCTCATTCTGTGCTGCTGCCTTAATTGGTACAAGCTGCAAACGCTGTGGAGCCTGGAAAAAAACATTTGGAAATGAAAAATATATTAAGCAGGAAACAGATCAATGGCTCTTAATGAAGCTGATTCGGGGCTGCCTGTCGTCGAGGGTCCAGAGCCCGGGAGGCTCCACCAGGCTCCACGGCTCCGGCACCCGCCTGCGTCAGTGCCAGTCAGCAGCCCCTGGGATGGGAGCAGCAGGAGAGTGGTCTGGGGCTCTACGCCCTCTCTGCGGGGCTTGGGGCTCTTCCCCTGTATTTTTGGGGGCTGTCTGAGCCCTCCTTGCACAGCTGGAGAGCTCCAGGAGACCACAGCTGGAAGAGCCAGCCCTGCACAGCTGGAGACATACCCCCAGGCACAGCTGAAAAACCAGTTTCCAACATCTGGAGCCCCTTGCACAGCTGCAAGGGTCACTGTGGCACAGCTGGAAAGGTGACCATGGCACAGCTGGAAAGGTGACCATGGCACAGCTGGAAGGGTGACCATGGCACAGATGGAAAGGTGACCATGGCACAGATGGAAGAGTGACCATGGCACAGCTGGAAGGGTGACCCAGCTCAGCTGGCAGTTGTAGGGCTGCCCGAGGCAGCTCTCCAAGAGCATCTCCAGCCCTTTGGGGCTGCGGGGGGCTGCGGGATGTGCCACTCGTGTTTCTGGCAGTGGTTTAATGTGATTTTCTCCCTTTACACAGCCAGGGCTGATTTGCTTGAGGGGGCCGGGGGGGGCGGTGGGTCTGCACTGAGGGCTGTAATTGCCTCGGCGGTGCACAGAACATTAGCTGTGCTTCCCAGATATTTACACAGGAGAAAACAAAGTCATAACTCACCAAATAAATAATCTCCCAGACGCGGCACTCGAGGAGCCGGTGCCCACCCCCCTGCACTCACACAGCCGCCCCAGCACACAGCATCCTCCACCAACTCCTGAGGGCTGGCAGCAGCCTCCTGGCCATGTGCTGGGGGACACAGAGGCACCCAGGGAGCTGGGGGGAGACCGTGAGTGATGAGGCGTAGGGGTGCAATCCTCCCCACCTGGGACAGAGATGTGAAAGGCAAGGCTGTAGGCAGACATCCCACCTGGTGCAGAGAGGGGGAACCCCCGTTATCCACAAATCACTGGGGCAAGGGAGCCCTGCAGGTGAACCACATGCCAATGCACATCCCAGAGCATCCATCACTCCACAAGATCTGTCCCTATCACAGAGAGGGTCATTGGGCACTGGAACAGGCTGCCCAGGGAGGGGGTTGAGTCACCTTCCCTGGGGGTGTTTAAGCGATGGGTGGATGAGGTGCTGAGGGACGTGGTTTAGTGATTGATGGGAATGGTTGGACTCGATGATCCAGTGGATCTTTTCCAACCTGGTGATTTGATAATTCTGTAGAACACTCTGAGCCTCACACGGGAGCAGGATGCCGCGCAGGAACTGGGGACCTTGGCACTGGCCTCTTTCACACAATACATTTCATTTAATATTTGGCATTTTGCTTCGTCTGCTTGACAGCCGGCTAACAAATTAGCACGGCGTGGTATCAATAGCTCCAGACTGTGTAGATTAAAATCTGTTTAACCAATAGATCCCAAGAATAAAATAGTGAATGAATGCAGTGTGGCTGCATGAGCTGGGACCCTGCCAGGGCTTCAACACAACTGGGAGCAGCGCTGACCCTGTTTGGGTGACATCCAAGGAGGCTCAGCTACCCGGAGACCCAGTGGGAGGACCTTGTGCCTCCCAATGTCAGGAGCAGCAAGGAAGACCCCATCACAGTCTAGTCCAGCTGTGAACAGGGAGCGTGCAGGGATGAGCAGCCCCTCTGTACCCTTAGCTGCACAGCTGTCTTGGCAGTGGGCTGGGGTCTGCAGGGACCTCTTGGATTTCCTGCTGCTAAATCCCAGACCCACTAATGTGATTGCTAACAGCAATTCTAATGGTACCTAATGGGTAAAGTGTGCTGCAGCCTGCCTGCCTGCCTGGGACAAATTGCAAATCTCGTTACGGTGTTGTGTCCAGATTTTTAACATGGTGATGGCTCCCCAGCTCAATTACACCTTTGGCTCAGCCTTGATGGCCCCCAAAAAGGGGCTAGTGTATCTGCACTCTGACATGCTCCTCAGGTGAGGAAAGAGGTGAGCGGACAGTGGTTGTTTATAGGAACCTCTTTTTTCTGTGATTTCTATAAAGGATAGGGGATGATGTAATTGAGAGCAGCCCTGTGGAAAAGGACTTGGGCGTGCTGATTGATGAGAAGCTTGACATGAGCTGGCAATGTGTGCTCACAGCCCAGAAGGGCAACTGTATGCTGGGCTGCATTAAAAGAAGTGTGGCCAGTAGTGAGGGAGGCAATTCTGCCCCTCTGCTCTGCTCTTGTGAGACCTCATCTGGAGTATCATGTCCAGTTCTGGAATCCTCAACATAAGAAGGATATGGAACTGTTGGAACAGGTCTATGAAGATAATCCGAGGGCTGCAGCACCTCCCATACGAGAGGACAGGCTGTGAGAGTTGGGGTTGTTCAACCTGGAGAAGTGAAGGCTCCAAGGAGCACTCACAGTGATGTTCCAGTACCTGAAGGGGCAACAGGAAAGCTGGGGAGGAACTTTTTACAAAGGCTTGTAGTGATAGGACTACGGAGAATGGCCTATAATTGGAGAGGGGAAGATTTACATTAGACATTGGGAGAAAATTCTTTGCAATGAGGGTGCTGAGGCCCTGGCACAGGTTGCCCAAGGAAGTCATTGATGTCCCATCCCTGGAGGTGTTCAAGGCCAGATTGGATGGGACTTTGAGCAGCCTGGTCCAGTGGGAGGTGTCCCTGCCCATGGGTCTTGCTCCCTATGCTAATCCCAGGGCTGGGCAGCAGCAGGTGAAGCCCACCCTGCAGTTGTTTTCCTCCCACTGTGCAGAGGCACTTGATCCACACCGGGCTTGAGTACAGCGATGCTGCTCCCAAGCTGGCCATGCACGGCTGCTCCTCACAGTATCTGGTTAAAAAAAAAAAGAGAGAAAAAAGCCCTGGATAAATAATTTAAAACACGAAATCCTTTGCACCTCTTTAGTGCTTTGCACTTTCAAAGCCCGGCGTGCCCATTAACTAATGAATCACATCAAACATACTCTTGCCTCGCATCTCCCCAGCCTCTCTGTCTGTATCAGCCTCTCCTGACGTGCTGTCCCTCTGTCCCCAGCACATCCCAGGCCACCTGGCATGTCACCACCAATGCTTTCCCAGCTTGCAGTGATGTGGTGGCAGCTCTGGCCGGGGCAGGCAGCTCCAGTGCCGCACCAAGCTGCCTGCGAGCTCCCTACAGCTCCCCACCACCATGGGCTGAGCCCCTCGCTGCTCCCGTTGCCGCTGGGAGAAGACTGTAGAGGAGGGATGGCAAGATCATCACGTTTCAGCTGTCATTACACATTCATTATTAGTTATCTTTTGCAAGCTTTTGAGTGTGTTACGGGGTTAAGGCCATTTAAGTACAGAGACTGTTTTCCTTCACCCAATTCCAAAATGCACCCACCCCACAGCAGGGTGGACGAGCTGTTTGGCAACATAGAATCATGGAATAGTTTGGGTTGGAAGGGACCTTAAAGCCCATCCGGTTCCAAACCCCGTCCACGGGAAGGGACACCTCAAGGCTGCCCAAGGCTCCATCCAGCCTGGTCTTGAACACCTCCAAGGATGGGGCAGCCACAACTTCCCTGGGCAACCTGGGCCAGTGCCTCACCTCTCTTGTGGTGAAGAAATTCCTCCTTATGTCTAGATTCTTCCTTATGTCTAGATTCTTCTTTATGTCTGTGATGCTACTCAGCAGAGGGAGAGGGATCCCACATCCCAGAAAGGTGACGGATGCGTAAGTGTAAATAACCCATACTGAGTATTTCACATCTTTGACTCCTTCGGTTCTTACAAGACTGGTGAGCAGGGATGCAGGGGGTGCACTTCATAGAATCATAGAATCACCAGGTCGGAAAAGACCCACCGGATCATTGAGTCCAACCGTTCCCATCAATCACTAAACCAAGTCCCTCAGCACTTCATCCACCCATCCCTTAAACCCCTCCAGGGAAGGTGACTCAACCCCCTCCCTGGGCAGCCTGTTCCAGTGCCCAATGACCCTTTCTGTGAAATATTTTTTCCTAATGTCCAGCCTAAACCTCCCCTGGTGGAGCTTGAGGCCATTCCCTCTCGTCCTGTCCCCTGTCACTTGGGAGAAGAGGCCAGCTCCCTCCTCTCCACAACCTCCTTTCAGGTAGTTGTAGAGAGCAATGAGGTCTCCCCTCAGCCTCCTCTTCTCCAGGCTAAACACCCCCAGCTCTCTCAGCCGTTCCTCATGAGGCCTGTTCTTCAGCCCCTTCACCAGCTTTGTTGCTCTTCTCTGGACTTGCTCCAGAGCCTCAACATCCTTCTTGTGGTGAGGGGCCCAGAACTGAACACAGGATTCAAGGAGCGGTCTCCCCAGTGCTGAGTACAGAGGGAGAATAACCTTCCAAGAATAACTTGCCCCCCCTGTTCTCGATTCCGCCACCCCTCTGCAGCCCTCCTGGTTGGGAACCACCCGTGCTCCCACGGGATGCGCAGCCGTGGCACTAACCAACCCCACTCGTGTTGTCACAGCCCCGCACGGGGGATGCTCGGGGGATGCTCGGGGGCTCCCAGCGGGCGCAGAGCTGGTGCTTACAGGCATCTCGCTGGAAACGCTCCCGCTGCCTGCAGGGCAGTAGGAGAAGTGGGGTTTAGCCCAAACAAAGAGGTGTTTTCAGAGGGCTGAAATTAATAACACAAACGCTAATTTAAAATTATATTAGGCTATCAATTACTCCCTGAGCGTCCAAGAGCTCTGCTGGCAGCATCGAATTGCCAGCTGTGATAAATGGTTTTATTGGGATTTCATAAGGTCTGAATTATTTGCAGATAGGAAATTTTCATAGATTAATTAGAATTTTTTAACAAGTTAGAGTGGTTTTTGCCACTCTCACTTGCTGCTGGCCCAGGGTGGGGTCTGGGCTCTCCTGAAACACGTCCCCAGGTTGTCCCCTGGGACCACGGCAGCAAGGGTGGCCCCACAGGTGCTGTGGGAGCATCACGAGGAAAAATTCTTTGTGTCTGGCAAATTGGCAGAGCCAGTTATCAAAACCTGAGTGTCTGGAAGATTGCAACGTGCTCGGCTTGAGGCAGCACAGCTTCTGCTCAGGAGCATCCAGCCTCATTTGTTACATTAGAGTTCTTCTAATACTTCAGTAAAGAGTGGGTAGAAGAAAAACCACTCGACATAGTTTATTCAGATTTTCAAAAGGCCTTTCGACGAGATCCAGCACAGGAGGTTACTATAGAAATTAAGTTGTCGTGGAGTGAGAGGCAAAGAACTGCCATGGATCAAAGTCTCACAGAGAGAGAGAAAGCAGAGGAGGAGTAAGTGGGCAGTTGCCATCCCAGCACAGGGCAGCTGCAGGGTTTGCAGGCTCTGCCGTGGTCCTGTGTGGCTTAACATGTTCCTGGGACACCTGGGGAGAAGGAGCAGCAAGACCATGATGGGCATTTCTGAGTCACCCACATCTCTGGATCCTCCAGAGAGGCGAGATGCGGGATGGGGTGTGGGGTTTGCTCTGGGGAGCATCCAGCTCGCCTGCTCCACGCAGACTAGAGGTCACTCAGGATATGGCCCCATTCCACGTGCAACCCCAGCCCCTGAGGAGTGTGCGTTGGTGCTCAGATCCCCTCTCCCACCCCTGCCACTGAGAACCTGTTCGGCTGGAAAGGGGCCCCACAGGTGCCTGTGTGCAGATAAGGGGGGGAATGTAAACACCCTCCCAGCTCTGGCATCCCAGCTATCTGAAGTAGCAACTGCCTTCAGAGCAAATTCCTCCCGCTCTGCCTCCCACCTCAACTGGGGGGCTGTCTTGCCCTGATCTGCAGGGATTCAGTTGCCCCTCGCTGTCCTGCAGATCCCCATTTTTATTTATCCCACATATGTGTTTGCTTCCTTCTCCTCTGCCCCCAGAAAGCTCCCGGGGAGCCTCCCAGGACACCCCACATCATCGCTCCATCCCACCAGGAGCTTCAGTGGAGGGTGGTGGTGACACTCCCTGCTCCAGCAGCCTCAGCCTCCTGCTCAGACTGGTTGTGCCAGATGAAAAGCCTCTGCCATGAAAACCTGCCAGTGGCTAAGAGGCATTTCTCACTGATTTTAGCATTTTGCATTGCTTTTGTCAGCCAGAGCACAGCCACACTGGAGAAGGAGAGGACTCCTAAGAGGCTCAGAGGGGTTGCAAGGCACTCCAGTGTGGGGCACCCAGCGTTGCTGCCCGCTGTTTTGGCCCATGTCAGAGGATAAAACTCTCCTTCCTGCTCTAAAATCAGTAATGGCAGCTCCCATCAGCCCCCTTCTGTCTTTTGTGAGCTGAGGTGGACAACCCCGCTGCCACCACAGGGGCTTTGGGAACAGCCATCAGTCCCTGCTGCTCCATCCCTCGCCTGGCCCGTGTCCCAACTGTCCCCTTCGGCAGCGGCTACCGTCGCTCACGCCGCTGCCTCGCGATCACGACCGGGTGCCGTTGCACAGCAGGGATCTGCTTTTCCATGCCGGAGCCAGGCTGCAAACCAGCCACACTGGAAGAAGCAAAATGCAGCTGGAGACATGGGCTGGCAGAGCCCTGGGAAGGAAGAGAGGGCACCCAAGAGAATGTGGGGCCGCAGCAGCGCACGAGAGAGGGTTGGAGTTGCAAGAGAGAGGGCTTGCAACAGAGCATCCCAAAACATCGCATCCGCAGCGAGGGGCTCTGCCAGGGAACCTGTTGATATGGCAACCCTGCATGCGGGGAGCGCCTTCCCCACTCCCCTCTGCGTCCCCTCCACGTCCCCTCTGCACTTGGCTTCCCCCATGGTGTCCTCAGAGCGCACGTCCCCAGGGGCCACAGCTGGGCCAGGAGACTGGGGGGAGTGTGTGTGAAATGCAGTCAGATGAAGCAAAATGCCACAAGGTGAGGAAAAATAACCCCAGCGTTCACACGCAACTCAGGGGCTTTCGGTTGTTGTTTGGATAAGAGACCTTGACGTCCCTGTGGGCTCCTCTCTGCAGTGCCGGTGATGCTCAAAATGCGGAGAGGAGAGGGATGGATGGATGCTAGAAAGAAAGCAGAAGCTGCTCCAGCAGCACGTGCTGGTGCAGGAGAGTCACAGCCTGAGCAGGGTGGCTGCCCCAGCCCAGTGAGGGACCAAGCACCATCAGGGCAGGCGATGAGCTGTGGCCAAGTTTTGGGTTTGAGAAAAAGTTCAAATAGCCCGGGAATCTTTATCAGTATTCGCTGTGTCTCTCAAAACAAGCAGAGCACCCGAACAGGTAGGTTTAAAACCAAGGAAATATTTTCTTATGCCATAGAGTTAAACTGCAGAGATCCTGGCTGCTGGCTCTGGTTGGGGCAGAGGGGAATAACTCCCCACTTACCCAGTTTTTGTCCTTTTTCAGTGTATCCGTGGGATCTGTGAGAACAAACAGCCTTGGCAGCACCCACTAGCTTCACTCAGCCCCGTTCAGCTGCTTTCCCATTCATGCTTTTCCACGTGTCCATGAGAGGAGTTGACTTTGGAGCAGTCCTTCTCCCAGGGCTGCTCGGTTTGTCAGGAGATGGGGGTCCCCTCCCCTTTTCCCCCAGGCTTTTTTTGGGGTGAGAGTTTTCCTGACTGTGAAAAGTCACAGCACAGCAAAACCGTCCCCTGTCCTGTAGCCCTGATGCTCTGGGGAGGCACGAGTCACCCCACAGCAGCCACCAGCACCACTTGGGGACATAACACAAGGTGTCAAGGCAGCAAACATTGCTGGGCACCTTGGGCATTGGTTTGCTGGCTCCCAACACCAACGCTGGAGAGGTCGGGGGGTGCAGGTGTAGGGGGACAGCCTGGTGACACCGCCAGCTCTTGGGGTTGGCTCTGGAAAAGGTGCACTTGTACCAGTGGCAGACCATGGCTCTTTAAAATCAAATGGTGCTTAAAATGAATTCTCTTCACCGATGACTGAAGTTTGATGGATGAGTGGTGTTTCTCCGCATTTCCAAATGAATTTCTGGTGGCAGCTCTGTTGCTAACCTTCTTGCCCTCAACCTGGGTTGTGGCCCTGGACATCCTGAGGGGCATGGTTTAGTATTTGATAAGAATGGTTGGAGTCGATGACCCAATGGGTGTTCTCCAACCTGGTGATTTGATGATTCTATGACATGATGATGGCGAAGTTGCCCTTGGGGACACATGGGGCACGCCAGCTGTGACCCCAGGGAGAGGTGAGCACAGACAGCAAGCCAGGAACTGCTATAAGGTGTAATTAGACCAACAAAGAGCAATTCGTGCCTGCACGGAGCAGCAGTGGCTGCTTTAGAGTACAGACAGATCTATCTTAAGAACCGTTGAGCCCTTAATCCCACCTGCTAACCCCCTACCTGAGCCTTTCCCTTCATCTTCCAGAGACTTTAGTGCCTTGTCACTGCAGGGTGGTCTCTTCAGAGAGACCCTCTGAAGTCTGGTGCCTTCAGCATTCCCTTTTCTAAGGGCTGGAGCCGGTGCTGACATCGCTGCAGTGGTTTCTCTCTGGTGAGGGGGGACAGGGCTGCATGGCCAAACTCCAGCACAGCCCCAGCCTTCTCAGCAGTGCTTGAACTGCTGCGTAGTGATGCTTTGGGGTGCATGGTGAGACCGCTCCTCGAATCCTGTGTTCAGTTCTGGGCCCCTCACCACAAGAAGGATGTTGAGGCTCTGGAGAGAGTCCAGAGAAGAGCAACAAAGCTGGTGAGGGGGCTGGAGAACAGGCCTTATGAGGAACGGCTGAGAGAGCTGGGGGTGTTTAGCCTGGAGAAGAGGAGGCTGAGGGGTGACCTCATTGCTCTCTACAACTACCTGAAAGGAGGTTGTGGAGAGGAGGGAGCTGGGCTCTTCCCCCAAGTGACAGGGGACAGGACAAGAGGGAATGGCCTCAAGCTCCACCAGGGGAGGTTCAGGCTGGACATTAGGAAAAAATTTTCATGGAAAGAGTCGTTGGGCACTGGCAGAGGCTGCCCAGGGAGGTGGTTGAGTCACCTTCCCTGGAGGTGTTTAAGGGACAGGCGGACGAGGCGCTGAGGGACATGGTTTAGTGATTGATGGGAATGGTTGGACTCGATGATCCAGTGGGTCTTTTCCAACCCAGTGGTTCTATGATTCTACGATTCTCTGCCAATGGCTTCCCTCCCCATGGGCTTGTTTCCTGCCTCACCGTGACCTGCTGTGCCCAATGTTAATCCCAACCTCGTACACGTTTTATCAGTTTGGGAGCACTTGAGGAGCTGCACGGACACGCTCCCCCAGGCACAGAGCTGCAAAGCCAGCATGTGCAGTCAGTGCTGATGCAGCACATCGCAGCCCCAGCACGGGGACCACCAGCCCAAGCCAAAGAAGGTGGCTGAGCCCAAAAGCCATCGCAGGGGTGAAGCTTTGACCCCGTGCAGAGCCCTCTGCCAGGTGACAGGGTGCGATGTGAGGCATGCAGAGAGGACCACAGAGATGACCTTCAGGAGCAGGGGCAGCATCCAGCCACCAGCCCTGCTGCAGGAGACTGAGCGAGGCCATTAGGAGTGTCGGATGACTACGATGCCATTGTACATACGATGCCTGTCTCCACACCTGGTTAATTATTAACGAGGGCTGAGTTGCTGCTGAGGGGGGCACAGCCAGGCTAACCCCGCACTGTGTCTCTGCGCAGGGACAGCTGCCAGGAGCAAAACTCCAGCCAGGGCAGAGCCTTTCCCGCAGCAGCACCCACAGCCTCCGGCACAGCAGCGAGACAGCCCTCGGAGCAGGGAATCCCGCATCCCACGGAGGAGCTGAGCCACCAGCCAGGGACAAACACACATTCACAATAACGCCTCTCTTTTCTCCCCTGCAGACTTTGTGCCTTTTTTTCTCTTCTTCTCTCCTCCTGGCTTTGCCATATGCAATAAGGAGTAAATAAAGAACACTGATGTTAAAAAAAAAAAAAAAGGATGAAGGGAAAGGCTGGGAATTCTCTCCCTGGCATCTCACTCATGCCAGACCCACTCGGAGCCCACAGTCGGAGCTACCTGCCTGCTTGGTTTGCAGAGCCATGGGGCTGGCTGCTCTCCCTTGATACTGCAGCCAGGAGAGACCCAAGGCTCCAGGAAAACACGGGCGAGCTCAGCTAGTGTGATGGCACAAGGATGCCACACAAGGCCATGACAGGGACTTGAGCAAAGGGGTTACTTTGACAGGCACAGGAGATGTGACTCCCACTCCAAGAAACACATTCAAAGCTCTGCTTGGATGTGTTGCAGTATTTCCCCAACAGTTCTCATGCAAGGGGAAAAGAGAAAAAATGCCTCTGAATTTCAGCAAAAGCCCCCTTATCTCAGTCTCCTCCATCAAGGGTGCTCCAGCACCCTTCACCCAGGGATTTACATGGTAATGGTGTCTTTGGCCCAGGGTTTAAGGGGGGATTTGTGCTGGTGCCTGGCTACTGGTTTGCCCTCAGGGCAGGAGCCAGGGGTCTGTCCCAGCTCCCTGCCCGTGGCACAGCAGGGAACTGTGCTGGTTAGTATGGGGGAAAGGCATAAAGAGAGCCCCTGGCAATGGGGTGTGGGGTGTCCCAAGGCCACCCAGCACACTGCGGGGCGTGCGGCACATGGATGGCACGAGTCTTCCTGCAGGACTGCTCGAGCTTGGCGCTCAGCACTGCTTCTTCTTGCTCTTGCCAGATGGTGACTGGTGCAGAAAGGCAGAAATGTTTAGTAGATATTTCTGTTCTGTATTTGGAACGAAGCAGGAGGATATATTCATCTCCAGATGATACTGTGGATGGAATATAAATCCTGCCATCTGTAACAATGGGGGATGTGAGGCATGATCTCCTCGAATTCAGCATTCGCAGATCATCCAGACAGCTGATGCTCCAAAATCAAGAAGGAGCCAGCTCAAGCCAATGCTACAGTTTAATAGATCTTAGAAAAATGGGCAGATTCCAAAAGGCTGGAGAAATGTCAGTGCAGTTGCAGTGTTCAGAAAAATTTAAAGGTGTAGCCCAAAGACTTGCACATCAACCAGACTGTTCATGGGGGTTTGTGGGGTCTTTTTTTTGGACAGACTTGTAGGTCTGGTTGATAAAGGCGACTGTACCAGTACAGAAAGCTTGAATTTCCTCAAAGCATTTTGCTTATTCCTACGTGACATTTGGATTAAAGAAAACCCCACACTATAGAAGGAATTATCAGGGCACACATGAGATGGACTAAAATCTGTCTCAGACAGATCTCACTGTGTGGTGGTTACTGGGAAGATTTCAGAGGACAGAGGTGTCATTAGTGGGGTCCCTTGAGGAATCTGTTCCTGTTGCAGTGCTGGGAATGTATTTATCCAGTGATCATCCTCATCATAAAAATGCTGTGATGGTGAAGTCTGCAGGTGATGCAGTAACTAGTAGGGATATTAATAACAAGCCAGTCAAGTTGCTGCTCTAGTATCTTCTAATTTGCCCGGTGAAATGGCCATAATCCAACGAAATACATCTCAATGCAGTTGCATACAAGGGAAAGCATATGGGAACAAAGACAGCAGCCTTTATCTCCAGGACAGGACCCTGAAACTGTGACTCAGAAGGCATCTCAGGCATGATTGCAAGTGGCTGCCCCTACATGAGGTCTCATTTCAACAGCATGCTGAAAGCAGCTAACACCTTCCTTGAGTATATGATGGGAAAATATCAAACAAAATTAGAGGGACAATCTTGCTTCTGTTCACATTGCTATTGAAATGATTACTACGGTTGGTACGTCCATCTTGGGTGTCTGGAATTAAAAAGGACACCAAAGTTCTGCAAAGGAAAGCCAACTGCACAGGCATCAGAAAACAAGCTCTGGTACAAGAGTGGGTGCATATCAACAACTCACCTTGCCGGACAGAAGATGAGAGATGCCCCAGTCTCAGCTAAGAAAAGCTCCTGGTAGTTCAGCAGTCTCTGGAAGGGCTGCCCAGGGAGGTGATTGAGTCACCATCCCTGGAGGTATTTAAAAGGTGGGTAGATTAAGGTCTGAGGGACATGATTTAGTAGTAGACAGGTACAGTTGGACTTGATGATCTCAGAGGTCTTTTCCAACCTAGGGATTCTATGATTCCTCTCTGGGATGCGCAAGTATCTGTAGGTCAAAAGTAACTTTTTGTCCTTAGTATGTTCAGGGTTTGGTTTTTTTTTCAGTGTGAATATGTAACTATTTAGTTGAAATAAAAAAGTTTGGAAGTTGGGTGTGTTGTTTCCCCTGCCTCTTCTCCCATCTCTTCCCATTACTTGTTCCCACTCGGGAGCGGAGCAGAAGGATGGTGGGTGGGGGCTGCCTTATGACTTTTCCCTTCCCAGGTGGAACGGGGCCAAACTTCCACAATTCTGGAAAAGTGACAAGAGGAAAAAAAGAAGCACTAATTCTGGTTATCTGGAATAGCAGAAAAAGAGAAGCAGGGGTTTGGGTTTGGTTTTTCCAAAGAAACAAGAGAAGGAAAGGAAGGAAAACCCATGGAAAGATCATGGATGGACAAAAACAAAGGAGCACGTGCAGAAAAACTTGGATTTTGCAAGCTAAAACAAATTAAGGAAAAGCTTTCATTGGAAACAAGTGAAATGGAAACAAGATTGAGATTTGTTCATGAAGTTGCTTTTCTGTTTGTCTCTGTTTGGGCAACAGTTAAGGCCCCTGCGGAGGCAGAGCAGCATCGCTTTGGGAAATGAGCTCATCTCCTTTGCTAGAGAAATCTCCTATAGAGCCCCTGCACCAGGCAGCCCTCAGCAAGAAGAGGGTCCAAGGGATCCGGAGGAGGTGTTTCACCACGTTAGGGCTCTGCTTGAGGGTTTCTGAGTCTGCACAGGCAAGAAAAATGAATCTGTGATGAGAACAGGAAACTTAGAGGGAGAATTAGAGAGGGAATAAGCAAAATATGTCAGAGCTGTCTCTGCGTTGAGGCTGGAAACCAAGGGAATAGGCAGGAGGAATAAGAGGTTCTCATGCATGAAGACGGTTGTGATTTAGCTGGCATTGCAGAGGCCTGGTGGGAGGGTATGTGACTGCAAAACCAGTGGAGAACTGCACAGAGGAACCGTGGTGGGAGGAACCACGGGGAGACGTGCCGGACTGCCAGCCCCTGTACACGCCGGAGAGGGGTAATTAGCAGAATCCTGGGGATGACAGCAAAGGCAGCTGCTACCACTGCAGCTGAGGAGCCCTTTTACACCAGGACGGAGCCCTGGTGTCGATCACAGGATGCACAGGAGGCTTTGCCATCATTTAGAAGAAATGCTCATTTTTATTTATAATTACTCACGACACAGATCAGCGGGTGCACACGTGACGGGCTTAAACCTTAAAGCTCAAACATAGGACTGTTGAAAACTTAGTGACTCATTAATAAGAGACAGGCTTGTATGGAGAAGATCATTAAGTCAATGAGTTATAGAGGGCTGTGAGAAACTGCCATAACCTGAACCTCGGCCAGAGGCTTTTGGGATCAAATCCAGCCTGGGCAGTGGGTTGGCTTTACACAGCTCTCACCTAAAGATGAGGGGATGAAAAGGCTGGCAGTCATCAGCCTGTCTCCAAATCCCTCTCTGCAGGACAAGCAGCTATTTACGCTGCATTGTTTCCAAAACAAAAAGCTAAAAAGTAAAAAAAAAAAAAGGAGAAAGTGGAAATAAGACATTTTCTGACAGGCGGGGGTGCTTGTTTGCTAAGTTTTGTTGGAACCGCAAGGTGAAAAATGTTTCGCATTTAGTCAAATATGCCACAAATGAAGCAGAAAATAATTCTTGCTGGTAGTCGTGCCAGGGTGCCTTTTGGCAGAGAGGGCAGAGACAAGACTGCACGTGCGGCACGTGTCAGCAGGGCAAATCTTCACAGAGGGGCAGATACTCTCGAGTGACCAGTGAAAATGTCAAGGGCAAAAATTTAGAAATGGGTGTGCAGCCACCAGAAGCTGGCAATATTGCCAAGCACTAAAAGCCCATACCTTGATCTACCCAAAATATCATATATTTGGTATAATTTTCCATAATTCTAGCTTCTGAGTAGGCAGATGTATCATGTTTCAAGCCTGTTCTCTGAAATCTCGCAGGACAAAAACTTATTCTTCCCCTCCCTCAAAAATAAATTGCATCAGGCACCTCACCGGGCACTGGGGAAAGGCACACATCACTTTGGGCATCACTGTTTAAACACAACACAGGGTACTCTGTTTAAGGGAATTAATCAGAAACCTGTTGCAAAACCTGCTTCGCATTTAGGATATAAAAAAGAATAATAACACACAATGCTCTTCGCCTTTAATAAGCACCAGCTAATACATTTCCAACAATTCTATCCAGATGCACCACTTGAGAACCTCTCCTAATTGTGAAGTTAGAAATATTTCTGCTGTAAATGCCACAGGATGACATATAGGGAGAAATTCACCTCACGCCACTCCACAAGTGACAGTCAAGTCCCACTTCATTTTAAAGGTTGATGCACACAATGTCATTTACATTAAAAAAAAAAAGGCAGCTGCAAAGTAGGAGAAAAATTTGATATAATAGGCTTAACCCGGGAGGATTCTCAGATATCTGATTGGGCTGAGGCTGTCTGGAAAGGGAATACCACGCAAAACTCTGAAGATCGGTTATTTCAATGGTCTTTCTGCAACAAAAAAAAAAAAATCCCACTTTTAAAGGGTAAATAAAAAATGTAACATAATACAGAAAATCTGGAACTTATTGAAAGAATAAGAAAATTCAGATGGGGTTGATTCTGTATCTGTCATTGAAAAGCCAACTTAAGGATGGAGATGCTTTGGTTTACATTGTTTAAATGCAACTGCAACACATGAATGCTGTTCTATGAAACCGCCAGGTGACAGGCAGGTTCCCAGCAAAAGGGGAAAAAAATCACTGTGAAATGAAGGGCATTTGCTTCAGCAAATAAACTGTGAAGAGACAAGCTTAAATCTAACTTCAACAAGATCTTTAATATGTTATTTGGACATTGTAAGGATATGAGAATGCCCTTTGGTATTAGTCCTGCTCCTGAGATATTTCACATAGTAATTGCCTACATCTTTAAGGTACAATGTATTGAAGCTGTGGTGACTGCTGCTTTAGATTGGACGATGGCTCTAAAAAAGCAGAACCAAAGAGCCAGGCAAAAACTGAAGAGAGCGGAGAAGACACTTCAGAATGAACTTTGAAAGGTCAAAATTCTGTCTAGCAGAATTACCTGTACTGGCTCTGAGCTGAGCTATGATGGCTTTGTTGCCAATTTAGATAAAATAGAAGCAATAATTAGAATGTCTAGCCTTGAGGATATAAAGCAGATCTACAGAGATTTATGAAAACAATATACTATTTGGCAATATCTATTCCTAAATCTATGGCTAGTATTTCCTCAGGAGAGAAGTGCTGCAGTCTGAAATTGCCTGGCGTTCAGCAGGCAGAGAAGTAAGCGCTGGAAAGGCTAAAGCCATGGTGACAGAGACCCTACAACACAGGATCGCTGCCCGACACCTGCCTCCTCTTCGCAGCGGGTGCTGAACTCTGAGTGAGCCATTCGTCGCCTTCTGAAAACCAGGCAGCGTTTGGCACTGGAGCAGGTTATCATAGAACCATAGAATAACCAGATTGGAAGAGACCCACCGGATCATCGAGTCCAACCATTCCCATCAATCACTAAACCATGTCCCTCAGCACCTCGTCCACCCATCCCTTAAACCCCTCCAGGGAAGGTGACACAACCCCCTCCCTGGGCAGCCTGTTCCAGTGCCCAATGACCCTTTCTGTGAAATATTTTTTCCTAATGTCCAGCCTAAACCTCTCCTGGTGGAGCTTGAGGCCATTCCTTCTCATCCTGTCCCCTGTCACTTGGGAGAAGAGCCCAGCTCCCTCCTCTCCACCCTCTCCTTTCAGGTAGTTGTAGAGAGCAATGAGGTCTCCCCTCAGCCTCCTCTTCTCCAGGCTGAACACTCCCAGCTCTCTCAGCTGTTCCTCATAAGTCCTGTTCTCCAGCCCCCTCACCAACTTCACTCATCAGAGCCTTCACAGGGTCTTTCTTTCAGACACAGCGTGCCCTGTATTTCCTTGTGGGTCTGGAGAAGAGCGGGGCAGCAAGCTCTGTGTCAGGCTCCCCAAAACCTGTGCTAGTGGGGGTGTCAGCCTGAGCCAGCAGGGCTAAGTGTGGCAAAACACAAACCCACCAAGGGTCTGGCACAGAAGGAGGAGGCTTTGCAGAGCCTGTCTCACACAAACCCTGTTCTTCCAGTTCCAATGCAGCAAAAAAAAAAAAAAAAAAAAGGATTAAAACAGGCTGCAGACTATTCCTTCCTCAGGAAACCCTGCAACTGCTTAAATCCTAGAAAGACAGCACTGCTGAGTGTCCCGGGGGAAGAGTCCTGCTCCAGCTTCAGTGGGAGTGTGGAATACCCAGACCGGTCTGTTCCCTTCGGTCTACAGCCATGGGAATATGCAATCGCTGCTGTCAGCATCTAAATTTGGGCTACCAAACACCATAAGTAAGCACGCTGTATTTAGGAGTTCACTCAGAAGTCTCAGCTTCAGGAGGCGTTAAGCACTACCTTCCCCATAGCAAAACACGTACGCGAGTGTCTTAAACAGCTTTGGAGTCCTGACATGCTTATTTTGGAGGTGTGGATGTGTCAGATGCTCTGCTGTCTTTATGTGCACTGCTCAGCATCGTGCAGAATCACGCCCCTGGGGACCAACAGGCGATAGTTAAGAACAGCAATAGTTAATAACACCGAACTCTCCCCCTCAACCTCTAGGCTCAATGTCCATTTTTAGTGACGCACAAGTGCTCCTGTAGAAAAGCAAAGCCACCTAGAATTTTCAGTATCATTTTGATGGTGAGTGGTTGCGAACGGCGGTGGCAAGACCCACGCCTTTCCCGAAGGCAGGAGTACAACACGAGCACTTGGCAACAACTCACCTGCTTTCCAGGTCTTTCCTGGAGATGCCGTTGCACCTTCATCCCTCCACTTGGTAGACAGAGCCAGCAGGTCTGTGCCAGGTCCTTTGTCCTGTCCTCGTTTCGTTGTAAGAAGCTGACGGATGGTTCTGTCACCCGTGGGCAATGACTGCTGGGGGGAGATCGTCGTGCAGGGAGGATTGTGGTGAGTGGCTGCGTGGGGAGCGTAGCAACTCAAAGATAATCCACGGGTATAAAATGGTAGATGAGAAATGCATAGTTAGGAAAGCACAAAAACCAGCAGCAAAATTACAGGAGAGAGTTAAGGGACAAGAAATAAGAAAACAGTCCATAAATGCAGGAAGAGCCACAACCTACTCGTTTAATCTTTCAAAAATATGAACACATCAGAGTCACATGGAGGAGAACAAGTGACAAAACGACGTATACCTGTAATAGTATATGCCTGAACTGTGTATTTTAAAAATTCTCGACATGGATAACTTTGCTGTAGTCATACTGCAGTGTTCACGCATTAATATTTTTATTTAAAAACAAGAACAAAAAGGCAGAGGAATTGGGGAATAAATCCGAGTCCTCCAGCAACTGAAGGGTGAGTTGGGCTCATTCCAGGGCGGTTGCAGTTGGAGAGAGCTGCTCTCACCTGCCTTCAGTAATGATAATGAAGAAATTGGGGATTCTTCTGCAGGAAGCAGAGGATTTATGAGAGAGCAGCTGGAGAGGCCAAGAGCGAAGGATAAACACAGAGATGGTAAAAGAGTATCTGACAAAACTCAACCTACATATTGTAAATCTGCAGGTCCAGACACAGCGTGCCTGAGAATTTTAAAAGAAATCTCTGAAGACCATCTTGAAAAATAATCTTTGCTTCATTGCAGGAGTTATCTGGGCCCTGGGAAAGGCCAAACGAGCATCCCGTTACAAAAAGTTTGAGAAGAGGGGTCAAGAATCCGCTGCCCACAGCAAGCTGGCAGGAGAGTTGCAAACTGGGGTGTTTTTCTCACCCCTCCATCTCCTTCGTTCCCACTTCTCCTTGTTACAACAGCCTTACCCAGCCTACAGCCTCTGCCCGGGGCTCCACAAAGCCGTGGGGAGTTTAGAGGCAAGGCAGCCTGCCTGTGGTTCTCGCTGCTTGCCTGCGTACACAGGAGTCCTTCCCATGCACCAGGAGTGGGTATGTTTATAGTCCACCTTTCCTTTGGCACACGGAGCGTTTTTTTATTTTTTTTCTCAAATCCAAAGGGAACTGGATGTCAGTGGGGTGGAAAAGCTAACTCTACGTCTTATTTTCTAACTCCAGCACCACATATAACCCACAGCCTTTTAAAGCACAGACCCTGCAAAATAAGAATTTCAATAACCTTCATTCTCAGATAACCCACTGAGCTGCCACACATCTCTCTCCCTCACAAGGATGCTGATGTGTTGCCCTCTTCCCCAACTTTTTCTCGTTTTGGGATAGGACTAAGATGTAAGAGAGATTATATGATTTGGGGAGTAAAAGCTGGGGAAATCAGTGGTATGAACTTTCTTGAGGATGGGGAAACTCCCCTTTTCCCAACTCCTCCCTGCACACAGCTCACTCCAGGGAGGAATCACAGAGACCTTGCAAGCTGAGCACACAAAAATGTGATAATGAGGAAGCTGATGTGGGGCGCACCTTGAGCCTTACAAGCAGCTTGAGGTCTTGAGACCTCTGCAGGAATCAGAGCTGCTTTGTAATCGCCTGCTGAAAGGCACCCGACTGCACGCTCCCTTCAACCCAGAGGGACATCCAGCAGGTGTGGAGGTGGAACCTCTGCCTCTAACCCGTTCTGTCCCTGTGCGTTACAACTCATTTTCTTCCCTTTTTGAACAGATCGTCCTCATTATGCAAGCCCGCTTCTCCATCTCCTGTGTGGCCAGTCCTCTCAGAGTTGTACTTGTATTGCTTTTCTTGAAAACTGAATGAAAACTCCTGTCGATTTAAAGAATTTGGTGTGGGCTAGAAATTGGCTGATGAGTCACAGACTCAGATAGTAACCATAAAAATGAAACTTCGAAATTGGGAGCAATTTTAGTGATGTTACCACCAGAGACAGGACCGGCACTTGCATTTAAAGTTTCATTAAACAGAGAATGAGGTAACACTGTTCATATCAGCGTCACCAGTGGGCACTGAGAACAGCCTGGGATGCATCCAAATCTTCCTGGGAACATTACAGCCATCAGCTGAATGCAACCAGACCCAGCACTGACAAACAGCAGTCTGGAAACTTGGAGAGAAAGAGGAATAGCTCGGGTAGCTGAAAAGCAGTGAGATCAAGGCTAATGGGTGAAAGCCAAGCTAATACCATATAATCTTGCAGTTTAACAGCCTTGAACAGAGCTGATGCCATGCAGCATGGAGGGCTGGGAGGATGCCGTACAGCGGCTGCTGTGCAATTGCCTGCTTTGCCACCACCCTTCAGCAAAACCAGCAACGATGCTGGCGTGGTCCTTACCCCATTCTTTTGTCCCATCCGCATCTGAGTGCCTGTCAGGTGTGCAGCAACCCTGGGGATGGACCCCTCTTCATCAGAGGTGCAGGCAGCATGTTGTTGTGTGCATCCGTTTGCCTGAATGCAAGTTGTTCTGTCTTTAAAAACATGGTTATGAGAGGCTGAAATGTTGGGGTTGTTCAGCCTGGAGGAGAGAAGGGTCTGGTGAGATCTTAGAGCACGTTGCCCAGAGACGTTGTGGATGTCCCATCCCTGGAGGTGCTCAAGGCCAGATTGGATGAGGCTTTGAGTATCCTGATCCAATGGGAGGTGTCCCTGCCCATGGCAGAAGGGTTGGAATTGGATGATCTTCAAGGTCCCTTCTAACCCAAGCCATTCTATGATTCTATGGGAGACTGAAGGAACTAATGATTTCTAAATTAGCCATGTGAAGAGTCAGAGGGGATGTAGTCTTATTCTATAAATACCTTCAAGGTAACAATATAAATGAAAGATGGGAATTCATTCACAGTCTTAGAAGATGGCAGGACAAGAAGCCTGAAGGTAAGGAGAAAAGACACTTTCAGCAGAGAGCATCCCTGGTCAGGGACTCAGCTTCTCTTGGACACAAGGCTGGAGCAATGCAGCAGGTGAGACGGCAGCAAAAAGCAGCCCATGAGCCTGCTCCTCACTCATTGCCAATTACTGGCAGATAAAAGGAAGGAAGAAGTTTGAAGCTCTGGCTCGCCAACAAAATCACACCTGGCAGAGCAGAGACATGCTGGGAGCTGGAGGGTTTGTGCGTTTGCTGTGATGAGAAGCTCTGCTGGTGGTCCTAGAGCAGGGACACTCCATGCTCCCACTGGAACACACACATTGGGTTAGCGTCTCATTTGCAGAGGAACCTCTCTTCAGAGAGATGCCAGGGTGGGTTCTGGCCATGCAGAGTACCTCTCCACTTCATCTGGGGCAGAAGGTAGGAGGGAGACTCCAGAAAAACCTGCCAGTCATTGCTGCCCGCCCGCATGGCTGTGTCAGGGTAGTTCCTTGGAGGTTTGGGTTCTACTAACACTTCCAAAACTCCAGAGCGTATTCTGGCTGGAACATAGGTGAGGACAAATCCAGTACCCAGTGCTGCCACACAGTGGTAAAGAGGCATTTCCAAATATCTCCAAACATCCCCATGGAGGACTTTTGTTGGGAGCTTGAGACAACCCTAGGTTGACCTCAGGGGACACCTCAGGGAAGGTGCTGGCAGGAGCTCGTGGGCACAGAATCAATTCAAAGCTCTTTGGTGACCAACCTGACTCTTCCCCAGCAGACACAATTCCCTCCAAGGTGCTCCCAAAGGCTTGATATCCTTTCCACCTTTGGTCTTGGGGATGTGCCCCTCATTGCAGGAATATCACCATGGGTAATGTTTTGTCATTATTAATTTAAGTATCTTCCACTTGATTTCAACCCAGAATTCATGTTTATATCCACTCACGTCATCCAAGTCTGTTTCCCACACTGGGCTCCAGAGACTTCACAGACTCAGAGCTCAACAGTTTGTTCTCCTTTGGCCATAACCCTGAAAAGTGACACTGTACCAACACAACAGGTTCTTACAGTAGAATTAGGGAAAAATTCTTCACAGAAAGGGTCATTGGGCACTGGAACAGGCTGCCCAGGGAGGTGGTTGAGTCACCTTCCCTGGAGGGGTTTAAGGCATGGGTGGACGAGGTGCTAAGGGGCATGGTTTAGTGTTTGATAGGAATGGTTGGACTTGATGATCTGGTGGGTCTCTTCCAACCTGGTTATTCTATGATTCTATGATTCAAATATAGAGAAATGTACCATGGGGGACTCTGGAGATATCCAAGTGCCCAACGCACATCTCCTTGCAATGCTCAGAGCCCTCCAGCAGGAATCCTGACCCTGAAGAGATTTACCTTGAAAATGTGATCTCTTGACCAGGCAGACCATACTAATCTTTAAAATGCTGAACAGGTATGAATGAAACACAGGACTCCCTTCCCTCATGGTATGAATGAGTCCCCCAAAACACGTGCTGTTCACATATTTCCACAGCTCCTGTCTGTATTGCTGAGGTTCAGGACCCTTTTGTACCATTTACCTTTCTCCACTGGTGCGTACGATGCCCTGAGCTTTGGGATGATCTGCATGCATGCAGTGTGCTATTAATACTGCACTGCGGATCATTACTATAGAAGTTAATTAATACTCTGCCTAAGTATTAGGCCTGTGGCAGCCTGCTGGAAACTCCATACAATCCGCGGGCTCTAGTTTACTGCTGCTCATGGTTCAGCCTGCTGGCTTCCCACTTCCCCTCTCACCAGTCTCAATTAACTTCTGAGCTACAACAATAGTGGAGATTTAGGTGAGCTCACCATCCAGAGGCTATGAAATTTGATCAAAAGGGATTATTAAATCAAAGGAAATAATAAAGTTTTCTATAGTATGTATTAATAAATCAATCTTTATATAATATAGCTATATAGGTATCATTATGTATATAATAGTAAGGAGGCCACACCATGGCCAAGCATAGAGGCAATGGGATCTGGCTAGCACTTGGATACTCTATTTCTACATCCCAGAGTTTCACCAGCTCTTTTGGCCCTGAACCATGCTGGCAGCTCATCTGCAACCCATTCCAAACCAAGACCTGCTGGTCCTTGTCAGAGTCATCACTTCCAAAGTCCTCATTCCCTATTTGTATCCACCCTTCTTTGTTTTTAGATAAATAAGTTTACTGTTCCTCATACTGAAACAGATATAGTTTGCCTCTCCTGTGTTATACGCTGCAGTGAACGACTCTTTGCTCTTCATCACCTGCGACGCCTGGAAGGGTGGCTGTGGGGTAACAGCCACCGCTCCTGGCAGGCAGCGCGATGGTTCACGCCAGTTGGAGGGACCTTCTTCCCCAAAGCAGGAAATTGGCAACAGGAGTGCTTGCTTTCCTCCTTCACCACCCACTTACCGTCAGCAGGCTGGCAAACACCATTTGCTGGGTTCCCTCACTCCATCGCGGGCGCGCAGGTTTCTCAAGACATCTTTGAAGGAGTCTGGAAGCAGAGGGTGAGCAGCAAGATGACAGAGTCTGAAGATGAGATGAGATTATTCAGGTTACTGAAGTGAAGCTAAACACAACCAAAGATGATTGCAAAGAGTGGAGTGTGATCTCATAATATTGATTCAGTGAGTTTTAAAATGAAATTCAGTGTTTGTAGCTGCAAAATAATACATGGCAGGAGAAAAAGTAACCTTAACTTTACATGCAAAACCATGGGCCATAAATGAGCTGTTCATGCTGTGAAAGGGATTGTGGAATCACTGCAGAAGGCTCCCTAAAAACAACACCTTACCATTCACCACCAGTCTAAGGAAATCTAAGATTTGAAATTATTCAGGAAAGAATCATAAAATAGTTTGGGTTGGAAGAGGCCTTAAAGATCGCCTAGTCCCAAATCCCTCTGCAATGGGCAGGGACACCTCCCACTGGATCAGGCTGCCCAAGACCCATCCAACCTGGCCTTGAACACCTCCAGGGATGGGGCAGCCACACCTTCCCTGGGAAACTCCTCAGAGCCTTCTCTTTTCCAGGCTGAACAACCCCAACTCTCAGCGTGAAAGATTGGAGAACGAAACAAATTAAACCCACAGCTGTGTCTGGGATACTGGACTGAGTAATGATTCCCTATTTTACTTCACATTCCTTCCCTCCCTACTTCAGGATCATGCCAATATACCAGGAGAAGTAGGAAAGCCTGTGCTATCAGCACAGTCACCAGACATTTGGAAAAGAAAGGCTGAACAGTGAAGCAACAAAATTTGTTGACAGCAGTTATTCAAGCTTAAAGGACAAGAATTTACCATGAAGAGATTAGAAGGATCTTAGAATTCAGAATGATTGGACAATAAAATGTCATTAGAATCAGTGTAGATATCTGCAAAGTGCTGTAATGAGAATACACAAATGTAATTCAAAGTACATGTGTTGGTCTGTGTGTTGGCTGTTAGCACGCAGAGAAAAGATTTTGAGGTTATCACAGTGAAATGCCTGGAAATGTCATCCCAGTGTTCAGGAGAGATCAGAAAATCAAGTAGAATAATTGAGGAAGGAATATAGATTAAACCGCCAAACAGCATCGGGTCAGCATAAAACCCATGCACTGCGGGTGCTCTGGATCCCGTCTGGAAAAGCAAAGAGCAGAGCTGGAAACAGGGAGAGCATAGGACACAGGGCTGTTCAAATCCCCAAGTACACAGGGTGGCTGAACAGATGAGGACTCCTAGGCTGAACTGACACAGCTGTGCTGGATGTGTATAAGGTCCCAAACAGTCCAGAAAAGCTGGATTGAGATAATCCCACGTCTCTTTCAATACAAGAAATCAGGGGCATGAGCGACTCAACCAGAGGTTCAACACTAAGCAGAGAAGACAGAATCACAGAATCATTAAGGTTGGAAAAAACCTCCAAGGTCATCCAGTCCAACCATCATCCCAACACCACTGTGACTACTAAACCATGTCACAAAGTGCCTTCCCTACACATTCAGAGGAGAAGCAAATGAGCTGAGGAACTTTGCTGCCAGAGGATGCTGAGCATGATGAAGGATCACAGCATTCAAGAAGCAATTGAGCATATTAATGAAGGAAGATTTCATCAAAGTCTATAAACTGAAAAGAATCCTTATATTTTCTGGTTAAAATAAACACTGAGTTGTGACCTGTGGGATGAGGGAGCGTAGATCAGGAAGGCACCTGCCTGCTCTCCACTCACATTTGTTAAGATCCCCCATAGCCTTCTTGAGTCCTTGAAGGGCAGCAAGTCGTGGAACAACGCCTCTGTGGGGGAAGATTAAGATTATGCATCCCATAACAGACAGAGCTGAGGAGATACCATAGAAGTCTATAAAATAAAAATGTTATAGAGAAAGCGATCCAAGACAAACTGTTCACTCTCTTACTACACAGGAACTGGCAAGCCCCCAGCTGAAATCGGTCACAGGTATAAACCAACAAAAGGAAGGACTTTTCCACCTAAGAGATAGACAGGCAGACAAATAGACAGATAGATAGATAGATATAAAACTACATAGATATAAACCTGCAGAATTCATTGCCACAAGACACTGCAGGGTATAAATGGGCTTAGAGGGGGATTAGACGTATTCATGATGGATGGGCACATTTGTGGCTATGAAACACAATCCTGCGGTTGCAAATTTTCTTTTAAGAAGCCAAAAAGTACTGATGTGTTGCAGCTCTGGCTAATTCCTCCCTGGCCCAAGTGACTGAATACACATTTCTATAAACTGTATAACATTCTCCATACATATTATAAAAAGTATTAAGTGTAAGCTTATGGTTTCTGGTATATTCTTAGGCTTTGATGGAGAATGCAAATGCTATTTTAGGGCATACTGTGAAGAAGGCACTTTGCCAAGACAAGCCTTTGGTGCAGACTGTCTTCTTTCATCTCATATTAAGGCTTTCCACATGCCAGTATTTCCACAATTTTTGTTCCATAGACAAATTAATGATTAGCAATTTATATTTTCTTTTTTTCGTCGCTGTTAAAACTTTCAAAATGTGCATGGGCAGGAACTGATCCTCACTTGGAGTCCTGCGTTTAGTTCTGGAGTCCTCAGCATGGGAAAGACACAGATCTGTTGGAGTGGGTCCAGAGGAGGCCACAAAGATGATCCGAGGGCTGGAGCACTTTCTCAGGACAGGCTGAGAGTTGGGGTTGTTCAGCCTGGAGAAGAGAAGGCTGCAGGGAGACCTTAGAGCAGCTTCCAGGACTGAAAGGGGCTCCAGGAAAGATGGGGAGGGGCTGTTGATCAGGGAGTGCAGGGACAGGATGAGGGGGGATGGTTTTAAGCTGAAAGAGGGGAGATTTAGAGTAGATATCGGGAAGAAATGTTTTCCTGCAAATGTGGTGAGGCACTGACACGGGTTGCAGAGAAATCTCGGATGCTCCATCCTGGAGGTGTTCAAGGCCAGGTTAGATGAGGCTTTGAGCCACCTGATCCAGTGGGATATGTCCCTACCCGTGGCAGGGCAGTGGAACTGGATGGGCTTTAAGGTCCCTTCTGACCCAAACCATTCTATGATTCTTTGATTGCTTCGGGCTCTTCAGTCACACCCCCTCCTGGGAGCATTCCTCATTTACCATTGCACTGCCAAACCCACATCAAAACTGTCGAGGAGCCACCTTCCAATTCATGTAATCCTTATCATGTTTACTTGCATGTTTCTTATTTATTAAGCAAAATGTTTGCTGTTAGTCAATTAGAAGTCTAGCTGTAGATGGTATTAATAGACTATGACTTATTAAAATTGAACTTGTCAGCTATTCAAAAATATATGAAATTAGCTTGGTGTTTTCCATAAATTCAATGATGATGAGTTATATTTGCCAGTTCTAATTCTTCACCAATGTGCTGTATCAGTCATTTTGTTCTTTTGCAGTGGCTAGTTGTCAAGATGAAGAGGCTACAACCGTGCACCTTCTTAAACACTCAAACAATATTAGTTTTTTAATAGATCCCTGAACTTTTCCTAGTTCCAGACTTCTTGAAAACCAACGGTAATCATCTGGACAGCTTCCTGGCTGGCTTTGACAAAATCCTCTGATGCAAATTATCTAAGCTACTGATTTAAAAATGGTGCTGTGCTTTGCCTTCCGTGATCAACGAGAGTTAATTATGTCTCACCATCATTTAATGTGACAATGTCATCTATCTTTTTCTCTGAAGACAGATGAAGATTTATAAAAAATAGTGCTTTTACAATTTCATCATTTCTAGTAATAGACCGATATTACTGTTAGGATTGTTTTCATTCCAAATACACTTACCAAAAAAAAGGTTTTAAAAATTCATTATGTTAGGCATAGCTTCCTAGTTTCATCCTGACTGATTCTCCTTTTAAAAAATGATGAAGATTAGTCAGGTTTTCAGGTTCTTCCATGCTGATTCTTAAATTTGTTTGGCTTGCGACTATCTTCTGGCAACGAAAAATACTGCTCAGCTCAAGCTGAAATGATAATTTGAAATAAATACGAAATCGAAGAAAGGATGCAAATGAGTCAACACTGGCGAGAGATTTCTCCCACTCCTGATCATGGCTCCAATTTCCAATTCCTCTCTTAAATTCTCCTTGCTGTGTTAAAAATTTGTATATATCATAGAAACATAGAATCATAGAACAGTTTGGGTTGGAAGGGACCTTACAGCCCATCCAATTCCACCCCTGCCACGGGCAGGGACACCTCCCACTAGATCAGGCTGCCCAAAGCCCCATCCAGCCTGGCCTTGAGCACCTCCAGGGATGGGGCAGCCACAGCTTCCCTGGGCAACCTGGGCCAGGGCCCCCCCACCCTCATGGTGAAGAAATTCTTCCTAATTTAGGTGTAGGGAGACCACATGGTAGGGATATGGCTCACATCAAAGTGCTGTCCACTTTGGGGGGAGCTAAGCAGTAGGATGGAGGCAGCTGAGCACAGCGAGGAGATGCTGGAGGAGGTGGAGATGGACCATGTCTCTCTGAGCCGGGGGAGCCGGGCACCAGCCACCCATCCCCACCATCCCCAAGGTGCAGTGCCACCCCTTCGGCAAAGGAAGGCAGCTATTATGACTGAAACCCATCTTACATCTCAGGCTTCCAATTTAAGTTGCTCGTATTCAAATTCTGCTGGATCTTGAATCCTAGCTCAGATGACATTTTTAAGCTTTTCAGCACATCCATCCTGCCATTTTACATTTTGCCTGGTCATAAAAAACCCCAGGCATGTCACACAGCTTTCCATCACAAATTTTGCAGAGGCATAACAGATTGTATTAGAAGGAAATAGCTCAGTCAGTTTAAATTAAGAAGTCTGTTTTCCTTAGTACTGATGACCCAAGGATTTTAAAACTTCAGGTAACTTGAGTGTTCAAGAAATTGAGTTTATTAGCCTCTATATAACATGACTGATAGATTGGGTTTTCTTTTCGGTTAAGTTAGTACATTATATAATATTGATGTTCATCATGCTGAGTGTGGTCTCAGAAATACTGCCTATGAAATTAGCAGAAATTTTGCTGTTGACTTCGATGAGCTCAAGGTTTTACCCCTAGCAATTAGCAGTCATTCTACTGTATAACGTGGCTCCCCGAAGGTCTGCAGAGCTCAACATAATCATAACAGATTGTGTAATCTGGCTGGTAGGACATGGAGCCAGCAAGGAGAACCATGTCTCCCCCTTTGTTTTGTTTTGTTTTTTCATTTTAAAATAAGATATTTCCCAAAAGAAAGAGTAAATTTAAATAAATGCATTTTCACTATAAATGTCTAAAATGCAAGCTAACGGTTAGGATGAGCTGCAGAAAAAGATTCAACAAAGTATCATCTTTGAAAATATTTACATGATGTGCAGTTAAGGCTGCCAGGCCATTCTTTAAGATGATTGGAATGTGGCTCTAAGTAGGGAAAAAAGAAAGAAAGAGGGTGGGGGAAAGAGAGACAGAAACTGAGAGCAAGCCCTGTGAGTACAGGATGGAGTCAGCCTTAAATTAGGATTTACCTTAGTTTTGTGAATTCATTAGACAACCACAATACTCAGAAAGAAATTGTCAAGGTTGCTGAGCCTCAGACTCGCATTCCTTCCACTTACAACTGTTCACAAACTTGTCAGGAGTCTTAATATTTGTTTGCCTTCCTCCCAAATCCTCCAATGCTTTTAGTTTAAACCAAACACAGAGCAGCATCTCTCCAACTCCAGCAGCCACAAGCGACCCTGTCACAGCACCCCGGCATCACAGTCATAGAGTGACAGAATCATTACGGTTGGAAAAGACCCCTAAGCTCATCCAGTCCAACCATCAGCCAAATACCACCCTGCATAATAAATCATGTCCTGAAGCATCATGTCTATGCAATTTTTTAACACCTCCAGGGAAGGAGACGCCACCGCTTCCCTGAGCAGCCTGTTCTAATGCTTCACCACTCTTTCAGTAAAGATTTTTTTTTCCTAATAGCCAGTCTAAACCTCCCTTGGCACAACCTGCTCCTGCTGTTAGCCTTTTTACCACCACCCTCCAGCCAGCTGAACCTCCCACCCCACGTGAACCCCCAGCGTGAGCAAAGGCAGCGGGTGCAGCCCCCGGCCAGGAGGCGCGATGTCCCTGCTCAACGCCCAGCACAAACCCTAAATCTGGTTTTCGCGGAACAGCCCCAGCAGGCTGGAATAGCTGTGCATGTGCCGGAATTCAGAAGCAGCTCCACTAAAAAAAACCCAAAGCAAGCCCATGTGTAAGCACACCGGGGGGTGGCGAGAAGAGGCTCAGGGAGGGAAGGGAAGCAGATGGGACGTTTAATTTGGGGAAGAATCTAATTTAAATCTCTCAGGGAGTTTGTTATCCTTTCCACAATGTTAAGAATGCTTTTTTTTTTTTTTCCCCTGCATATAAAATGCAACATCCCTGCTCAGGAAAGCTCTAAGAAAAAGGAGTAATGGTTTTAAACTAAGGGAAGGTAAATTTAGACTGGGTGCAGAGCCACGCAGGGCTCCCCGTTCCCATGAAAGGGCCACAAAAATGTTCAGAGGGCTGGAGCACCTCTACTAACAAGTACAGACTGAAAGCATTGGGGTTGTTCAGCCTGGAGAAGGGAAGGCTCTGGGGAGACCTTAGAGCAGCTCCCAGAGTTGGAGCAGGCTCCAGGAAAGCTGGGAACAGACATTTCCAGCAAGGTCTGCTATGACAGGACAAGGAGTAATGCTTTTAAACTAAGGGACAGGAGATTTAGTCTGGATATAAGGAAGCAATTTTTTACAATGAGGGTAGTGAGACACTGGCCCAGGTTGTCCAGGGAGGCAGTGGAAGCCCCAGCCCTGGAAACATTCAAGGTCAAGTTGGATTGGGCTCTAGGCAACCTGATGAAGTTAAAGCTGTCCGGTTTTGACTGGATGACCTGTAAAGGTCCCTTCCAACCCAAAGGATTCTATGATTCTTTGATTAAAAAAGCCTAACAATTTAGAATGTGGAGAAAAAGACATACAGAATGTTTTGATTATATCCTTTAAGAATACTATTATTTATATATTTCACAGATTTATATAAGTAATGATAAATGCGTAGTTGGCATAGGTCTCTTGGGTAAAGGAAAAAGCAGGAAGATTTATAAAATGGGTGTACACGCCAGGGTGATTGTAATGGCTCCTTCTGTCAGGTAAACACATAATTAGGATGTTTTCAAATAAATGTATTACGCACATGATTGAGGCCAATCCAGGCTGCAGTATAAATATTATGCTTCTTTTTTTTTAAGTTGTATAATTACATATCTACCCATGGAGCTTCTCGCCTGATAGGCATCTGTTTATGCACCACCACACTGTGGCTGTTCCACAGGTGCTGGAGCAGACACTTGCTGAACATGCAGCCCGGCTGATTCTTAAACTGCAATATCTCAGCTTTCTCTCAAAATACCAATTCCGCCTCAACCCCTTTTTGCCTAATTGCTTCTTAGATTTATTGTTTAATTAAAACCGTTCTCGGGTTATACAAACAACAAATCCCACTAATGTGTGTTTTTTCCACACACAAATTATTTTCTGAGGGGCTATGTATCTTCAGCTTGGAAAAGGATTCTGTCCTCCTTGGCTGGTCTGTCACTGCCAAGTGCAGGCTCGTGGTCAAAGCTGTAAGCCGGAGTTTATGATGGCAGCGTGACAAAGCTATATCTATAGAGTCAAAGTGGCAATACTAAATGCCATTTGAAAGACTGATGCAGTCTTTAAGCCAATGCAGTAAAAACTCTTCTTTACTTTATAGCATTTTCATACGGAGTCTCGTAGCTCGTCTGGTCATGCACTAGGGAAACATAAATAAGATGTGAGTGATGAGTTGGATGAGCAGGCACCCCAAGAAGACTCTGAGGGACTTCACCTTCACGGTCAGCCTTTCCTCAAAGCCCTCACTGCCCGCATGCTCTGTGTCATCGTCTGAACTCTTCACTAATAAACGGGTGTTTCTAACCATCTACTCTCAGCCTGGACATCTACCTCCTGGCTTCAGAGCTGAGGTTTCAGCTCCAATCCCTGTTTCCCTAGTTTGGACAATATGAAAAGCTCTGCTAAAATCCCTGCACCTGGAGAAAGTTCTAGGCAAAGACTCAAGTGTCAGCAGCACGACTCTGCCCCTCAGAAAAAAGAAAAAAAGTACTGTTGAGATATAAACTTACATTTGGATGTTTTTATAGAAGGAACACTGAAAATATGGAAAGCTTTTCTGTAAGGAGCATATGCCGCAGTTCCTGGAATGAGAACGCAGCTCTTGCAAGGGTTCTGGCTGTCTCCAGCCTTTCAATATTAAAGAGCTCTCTAGCAGATTAGAGCAGCATAATAAAAGCTAATAAAGATGAAATTGGACAAATTCGGACTAGAAATTAAGATGCACGTTTTTAACAGCAACAGAGTTAAACAGGTTCCAAAAGGATGTAATAGACCACCTGAAGCCAGAGTCCTCCGAAAGTGCAGCAGGATTGCCAGCAGTCGGAGCAGCTTTGCAGGTGGGATGGAGGAGGGCTGGGAGAGGGCAGCTGGGCTTATGGGAGCTCCACACTGGAGCAGGAGGCTGGAGAGGGTGGTAGGATGGGGGGAGGCTATGAGCAATGGGCTGGAGGTGTAATGCAACCACCTGGACGGAGATTTTCTGGGTGCAGAGGTGTCAAATTCTGTATCCATGTGGCATTCTCCTATGCCCTTCACCCACAGGCATCCTCCTATGTCCTTGGATAAGGGACCTTTTTACATCCTAGCCTCTGCCAAGAGCTGTAGGTGTCTCCTTTTCCCCTACAGCCTCCGTGCTCACCTTCAAGTAGCTCCCATGTCCCTCCTGCTTCCCTCCAGCACCTGTCAGTGCCTCCAGCCTGCTGAGGAGGGAAGGCTCAAGTTCTGCATCCTTCTAGGGAATTGGGATAGACACTCGGAGAGGAAACAGGAGGGGAAGAGGGTGTTTGTTGCCAGGGCTGGGATGGGGGGATTGCAACTGTTGCTACGGTGAGGGGCTGCCTCCCCGCTCAGAGACAGGAAAACCGGAGCGTGGAGATGAATTGCTGTTTGGCACAAAGGTTCTCTCTCTTTCTATCTCTCTGATGCAAAGTATAAAAAGATGAAGTATATCCCTGATTCACCCCAGTGCCGGCTGTGCTGTGCCCCAACGGTAATGCAAAGCAGCTACCTGAATTTACAGCCGCTTTACAGTGCCAGCGCGGAACGTAGCAACCAAAGCATGCAGCACTTTGAGTCCTACGGCTGGAAGTATTGATATATGCTTTAACCCAGGTAAACCTTTTAAATTCAAAGTAGGCACAAAGCAATACCCTTTACATTAGGCTGTAATTTTGCATATAATTTAGGCCAGCATAAACTGTCGCTGCTGCAGAAAGAAATGTCAGTTGTCCAAGTGCAAAGCCATAAAGAAGCCCTGCTGGGGAAAGCAGTCACAGCTCTCCAGCCCAGCCCTCGCACACCTTCACCTTGTGCTGGTGCCAGTGCACGCGAGGCTGCAAGGGAAAATGCTTCAGGATTAAAACTTGCCCTTTTTTTTTGGCCAGATTAGTTTTAACCCAGAATTGTCTGCTGATTTGATTCACACTTGCAGCTGCCTCTGTTAATGCAATGGAAAACGTGGCATCAGGTAGGAGTAAGATGATGAGGATGCTTCTTGTGGTGATGGTCAGGTCTTAAAATAGTGAGTGTGTATGGCTGTGTGTGGAGATCCCCCTCATTAGGAAAACGGGACTCGTGGCAGTGGCAGCTCTGATGTGCACTAGATGCTGGGGAAGGCAGCAGGGGATGGGAGGAAGATATGGAAGAGAATGGGCTCACCTTCCTCCCAGCTGCCTGCAGCGAATCTGCACCCGACCACAGCAGCTGAAGCGGGCTCGTCTCCCCTTCTTTGCAATCTCATTTTTATCAGTTTTGATTGCTCTAAATCAATTCCTAAGACAGTATATGATGCTACGGTGCACCACAGGAATGCCCAAGGGAACTTATTTGTACAACTTTTTTACAGATCATTTTGCATCTTATGAGAGTGAAATTTCAAGTGGCGGTTTTATTTCTTGATCACCCAGATGAGTTGCTTGAGAATTCACAGTTCTTTACTTGCTTTTAAAAAAATCACTTGGTTTATTAAAACTCTCCTCCTGAACTCTGTTGTTCCTTTGCTTTTTCACTTAGAACTTGCTGGAGGATAGGGAGAACAGAAACTGAGTCCATCATTTAAACCAAGTATGAATCTGATGATCACATTCTTTTCTTTCAGTGTCTTTTCTAAAGTGGAGTTCTTGCTGTAATTAAAAATACAAAGTATAAATGAAAGAAACTCCCCCACACACACCTTCAAGAAGGTAGTTTTCTGCTAAAAGCCCACAGAATGGTTGGATTCGATGATCCATTGGGTCCTTTCCAACCTGGTGATTCTATGATTCTATGAATAAAAAGCGGAAAAAAACCATATAGGACTATAATTTTCCTAGGCTTGTGAAACTGGGGGAGGGGTGTACCTTGAACAGCACCAACATGGATTTTGGGGAAACAGCAAGACAGAGCTGTTCAGACTAGAGCAGTCCAGACAGCCTAGTAGCCACCCTGTCCTGCAACGACCAGCAGCGACTGATGCAGAGGAAGGTGTAAAAACTGATGAGACGTGTGTGGACTGTTCTGTTCTCAGCATGTTCTCAGCTTGACCTCTAAGAGTTAAAGGCTGCCTTACACCCAAAAGCAGAAGACAAAGTACTGTTGGATGGGTTTAGTCATTAAATATGACAGCGCCAAATATTCTTGGTAGCAGAGGAATGTAGCATAGAGATAACATAAAAATTGTGAAAATCTTCAATGTGTCAGCAGAGCCCATCGAAGGGATGAAAGAATGAAGATTGCCGCTGACACCCCCAGCCTCTCGGTCACAGGAAAATCTCACAAACTGAAACTTTATCCAAGCAAAACAAAGATTCCAGCACAGCAGGCACAGCCCTCCTCCTAAGGAGAGAATGGGGAGAGAGAACAAATCACTCGAGCCTGACATGAGTCACATCACTTCACGCATGACTGAAAAGTGCTCAGATACTCCAGCCATGAGCCCAGGCCAAGAACCTATAGAACGCAGATTTGGCAAGGGACATGCCAAAGCAGTTAAATAGACTCGCTGATGGGAAAACGTGGGGTAAAGAAATAAAAGCAGGGTTGAGTTCAGTACTTCTGATGTTTGGCTGGAAGCAGTCTGAGCAAGGAAAGCTTGGAGATAGCGAGAGGATGGCCAGTGGTGGCTCTGCCCTGCCAGTGCTCAGCAGAGGAATGCTTTGAGGACTTTGTGTATCTACTTGTGTACGACTGTGTATGCGTGTCTGTACACATATGTGTGTGAATGTGTGTGCAGAGAGAAAAGAAAGAGATAGACAAGCCTAGAGAGCTGTTGGGATGAGGGTCAACAGAAGGGGGAAGGCAGAGGAGGTTGTGCACAGCCCTGGGGTTCAGAGTTGGTCTGAGGAGGAAGCTCATAGCTCTCTGTAGGGGCTGTGGTTCAGATGAGAGATGGTGAGGAATGTCCAGCCAGCCCATTTCATTTGCTGAACATGCCCAACCCTTCACTTTTGGAGAAATGCCACCTCAAGGTACTTTTAAAAACAAAGCCAAACAACACTCTGAAATATTTGCAGAGCAACTAGTGGAGCCAACTCTCCCACACTTTGAGCAGCACTGAAGAAACTCTTTATTCCCAAATCTGAACAAAGTCTGTAGCGTGTTTATAGCTTGTTTCTCACCAAATTTATTGCTCTTATTTAAACTTGCAGACCGTTGTCTTCAAAGTTGGGACACATTTTTTCAGGAGCAGGTTTCCACATCCATTGCTCTGAATACCTTAATGGGAACAGCGCTTAGTAAAGACATTGTTATTATCTACACAAAAGCAATCGTTATGCTGACAGGCTGCACCTTCCTGCTAGAATTGTGATGGAAAGGTTGGTTAAATGTAAACAAAATTTATTCCCTGAAATTCTGACCATCTTTAACAGCAAAAGCTATAACCTCCCTGGTGCACAAAAAAGCCCTTGCAGCTGATGTCTGAAGCCTGCACCTGTTATTCCAACAGAGGTGACCTCTGAAACAAGAAAGCTATTCTATATAAACACTGAGTTAAGTGACTTCCCCCATGTCTCCTCAAATAACACCCAAATATCTTTTCTTGTCAAAATCTTGCACTTGTCCCGTAGTATACAGAGTAAATCATGACAACCAGTGACTTATTTCAACGCTGAAGCCCAAAGCAAGAGGTGCTGGTATTGAAAGAAGTTTAACCAGTCACCAGCCTCTAAAGTATTAAGCCATAAAATACAAATCTATTTTTACAAAAGTAGTTTTAAATGGCCTATCAAAATAAATGGTTCCTGCTGGGGTTTTGGGGTGTTTTTGGGAGGGGGGTGGTGAGGGGCGGTGGCAGAAGGGATGATATGAAGAAAATCATTAGGGGACCACTTTGGTTTACTTCTGTAAATCACACACGTCTCACAATAGGGTAGCAAGATTCTGGGAAGTATCTAAGTCTTGTTCATGCTTATCAAATCAAGGATCGTGCATCCTTCCTTATGGCCTCTTCCCAAATCCTGCCACAGGAATGCTGCAAGGGTTAGTCCCGCAGACCAGGGGAGGATCGTTGCTCCATGCTGGTACCCACCACTGCAGACATTCATCCGAGTCACTCTTTACAGCACCGCCACCTTTCCCAGGACCACAGCATTCCCGTGCTATCCACACAGACTGGCCACTGCATCCTGGTCTCTGCACAGAGCTCAGATGCTGAGCACTTGAGGCCAGCTCTGGCGCCTGTAATACTTAGAATCATAGAATAACCAGGTTGGAAGAGACCCACCGGATCATCGAGTCCAACCATTCCTATCAATCACTAAACCATGCACCTCAGCGCCTCGTCCACCTGTCCCTTAAACCCCTCCAGGGAAGGTGACTCAACCACCTCCCTGGGCAGCCTCTGCCAGTGCCCAATGACCCTTGCTGTGAAATATTTTTTCCTAATGTCCAGCCTAAATCTCCCCTGGTGGAGCTTGAGGCCATTCCCTCTTGTCCTGTCCCCTGTCCCTTGGGAGAAGAGCCCAGCTCCCTGCTCTCCACAACCTCCTTTCAGGTAGTTGGAGAGAGCAATGAGGTCTCCCCTCAGCCTCCTCTTCTCCAGGCTAAACACCCCCAGCTCTCTCAGCCGCTCCTCATAAGGCCTGTTCTCCAGCCCCTTCACCAGCTTCGTTGCTCTTCTCTGGACTCACTCCAGAGCCTCAACATCGTTCTTGTGGTGAGGGGCCCAGAACCGAACACAGGATTCGAGGAGCGGTCTCACCAGTGCCGAGTACAGAGGGAAAATAACCTCCCTGGACCTGCTGGCTATGCTGTTTCTGATCCAAGCCAAGATGCCATTGGCCTTCTTGGCCACCTGGGCCACTGCTGGCTCATGGTCAGTCAGCTGTCAACCAACACCCCCAGGACCCTCTCCTCCAGGCAGCTTTCTAGACAGACTTCTCCTAGTCTGTAGCACTGCAGAGGGTTGTTGTGCCCCAAGTGCACGACCTGGCATTTGGCCTTGTTAAACCTCATGCCACTGGACTCTGCCCAGCGGTCCAGCCTGTTGAGATCCCTTTGCAGAGCCTCCCTACCCTCCTTCACCCAGGAGATCCCAGCTTTCACATACATCACTGGGCAGGCCCCAAACCCTTCCTCTGTGCCATTGCCGTAGAAGACTGGCGTGTCCAAATTCTTCTGCTTGATTTCTTTGCAGTCCTCAGAGCGGAACTATAGTAACCATGCTGTGCCCGAGGGCTCCTGTGACCCTTCTGAGACCACTCTTGGCATTCGCACACAAAAGGCTGAGATTAGCCGATGTGGAGCAATGCTTTATTCCCATCACCTTCTCAGGGCAACGGCTCTCAAACTCTGAGGTAAGAATACAGGACTCCCCGTTCACTGCACTTCGAAAATTACAGATTGGCTCTTCTAACTTAAATACGAAACTCAGTAAGCAGTAATCATGTCAGCTCCTTTGGGGATGTAAACCTCAATTCAATATCTTAGTCCTGTTTGCCTGTCATCTGTTGCAGCAGAGCTGTGCTCAGGGTGATCCTTCTTCCAGTTACACTTTCAGTCTCTGCTCTCCGAAATACCTTTTTATCTCAGGTGGCTGTGGGCAGAGGGTGCTGCTGCACGCAGAACCGAGGGCACAATCAATCCTGTCATCACACCTGAAGCTGACGATACCATCAAAGAAAAGCACTAGCTTTTCAATGCAACCAAATATTAAAAGCTGGTAAGAGGTGGAATTCTGCGAGGGAGGAGCAGCCGTTTGTGCAGAATCCGTTTTGATGCTGGGGCAGAGTATTTCAGGATACTTGCCTTGCTTTAACGTGAAAGATTTGACATTACTTCATCGCCTAATTAGTCACAAGCTGAAAATTTGAGGTGAATTTTTATTGCAGAAAGAGAGTGCAGAAAAGTTTAGTCAGCACAAAAGTTTAACCTTGCTAACAAGGTCTATAAATTTGCTCCAAAGATAAGGCAACGCCACTCCCTTTCCCGTCTCAATGCTTATAAGGACAAGCATTTAATCAAAACTCACTCTTGTACACATGAGCTGTGTTAGCAGCATTCCTCACCTTGTACTTACAACACAACCTGAAGTTTTAAAATAGAATCACTTTTGAGGTCTCCAAACATAGTCTCTAGTGTTTTCTTAACTGTTTCATGACTTCTTTTAAAACGCTTTCAACATTTCAGGAAGTGCAGGAATAAGACAAGGGGGAACGGTTTTAAGCTAAAAAGGGGGAGAATTAGATTAGACACTAGGAAAATTTTTTTTTCCTGTGAGGGTGGTGAGGTACTAGCCCAGGTTGCCCAGGGAAGTTGTGGACACCCCATCCCTGGAGGTGTTCAAGGCCAGGTTGGATGGGGCTTTGAGCAACCTGATCCATGGCAGGAGAGCTGGATCTGGATGAGCTTTAAGGTCCCTTCCAACCTAAACCATTCTATGACTCTATGCTTTGAAAACTGAATATAAAAGGAAACAGGACTAAAAATTAATACAAAAAAGAAAAATTGGGCTGAAAATTTGTTCCACAAAGCTTCTCCTTTCACTGGTGTGAAAGCAAGGAAAGGAGCTCTCAGCTCCCAGATGAATTTTCTGACAAGGCTGGAATCAGCTGACAGATTTGATCCAATATTACAAATCCCTTCTCAGCAGCTGTCAGGAAAAAGAAATTCTTCTTCCCCACAGCAAGTCCAAAACCCCAGCCACTTTGCAAGCCTGGGCTAGGCTGGTATTTCTCTCACTGGCAGAGTTGGATCTGAGTGCAAATCCACCCCTTCCTTCCTAGGAAGCCATGATCTAAGAGTTTGTGCTTTGAATTTTCTGCCCCAGGTTGCAGTGCTCTGAGAACTCATGTTTTGCATTTCCACAGGGCTATAAAAGCCCGTGGGCACCGACCAGGCTTTCTAAACCGTTTGAGCCGACCTGTCCTCCGGCACACAGCACTGGGGCCGGCGGCTGATCTCATTTCACTGCTTTGCCACCAGCTCCTGTGTGACATTAACTAATTCAATTAGCTTCTGCGTGCATCTGGTTTCCGTCTCTAAAAAGGGGACAGTAGTAATTTCCGACCTCACAGAAGTCCTGTGAGGACAAATACATCAGCTTTGGAAGCGCTCAAAGACTTGCGTGATTGGTGCTGCCCTCCGTCTCTTTGACAGCCTGGAAGCTTGTGGTCTGCCAAACCGTGAAGGATCAGAGCTGAAGACCACCAGAGCAACTCTTGGACTGGCTGAGTACAGATGTCATTGCAATGAAAACCAGAAAAACACAGTTTTTCAGGGACCTGACAAGAATGGAAGGAAACACAGGAGAAGTAAGCTCTGGCAAGAAACACAGAGGGGGAGCAGAGACCGCTCCAGCGGCAAGGTCTCTGCATTTTGTATATTGCTTGCTTTAACTTCCATTTACACGATGGATATTAGTCTTCCCGTTACCATTCATTTAGGGTTGGAAAAGGACAGCGAGCTGATATTTCTGGGACTGGAACACATGGAGACCATGCTGCAAAGGAAAATTACTCATCTGTAAGTCTGCTTTTCTGAACAAGCAATTGCATTTCAGGAAGATTCTTCCGTGAGCCAATTACCACTAGTACTCCAGATTTTGGCCCTTAGCAGAAGTAGGAGGTCATTTCAGTTTCAGTCTTGGTGACCAGCATTCACAGGACCTTTCTTTAACATATTTTATTCGGTCAGAAGCAGAAAACTTTTGCCATTTAATAACATCCAAAATATATTTACATACCAGGAACAAATTTTCAGGTGGTGCTTTCTTTTCGGTTTGTTAGCTGCTTTTTTTTCCCTCAATAAACTTATCTTTCTTGTTTAGTATGAGGAAAAGGAGGTAAATGAACTATGAGAATTATGACTCATATTCATGTACTTTGTAGAACCTCTAAGGCACCAATCAAGAGGGGAGCTTCACTATGTTAAGCACTATGCAAAGCCACAGTTAGAGAGAGCACATAACCTGACAGGATCCGGTCAGGCAGCTGAGATGAGCAATGCAGAAAGGGAAAGACGTTTGTATCTACTTTATAGAAAGGCACCTGAGGAACAGAAAACTTAGGGGCCTTGGCCAGGAAACAGGAGCAAATACGACTTTAGCGTTGTGACTGCACTTTTATTACACCATCGACTCTGATTTCTTCCATCAGGTACATGCTGTAGTAAAGCAAAATTAAGGGCAAGTTGTTATCCTCAGCTTCAAGATCCCCAGTCCAAACAACCTAGTGCTGCGGATGAGGAAGCATCAGAGCTGTCTCTCCAAGGCTGCAGTTCCTTCAAGAGGAGAACAGAAATGGGCAACACAGACTGTTTTATTATTATTATTATTTGGAACAAAACAGAGCATTCTAATAATCCTGTCTGACAAAGGAACTGAAAGAGTCTTGGGGGTAATATTGAAAAAATGGTGGGCAGTCAGAGTCACGGCCATATGGTCCTCAAGCTGTGCTGTCAAGCAGATCTACAGATGGAGATGTATTATCTTACATGAGCACCAAGTTGAGCATTGCACTAGGCACTTGTGAATCAGACCAGGAGACCTGACAATACAATTGACAATTACTACAAAATCAGGTGAGAAAAAGTCATCAGCAAGAATACTCCCTCAAAAAAACCCTCAGCAGTTGGAGAAAGAACAGGCTTCTGACAGGCTCTGCAGCTTACAGACGCAATCCAAAGTATTTAGCAAGTTTAGCAACACCTGAAACGAGAAGGGAAGTTGTTCTGACAAGTCTTAAAACATTCAGATCCCTGATCTTTTGATTTTATATCAATTTTTTTTGTGTTAAAGGCAAGTAAATCCACAGTATCTATATACCAGCTGGCTATCAAGTGGCACCCATCACAAAGCTATGGATGTGTACATTTGTCCTGAAGAGCTGGACCAAAGGGAAGGACGAACTACCACAAGCAGTGACCTCCAAACCAGGTATGCCACGTACACACCGAGACTTTGCTTTCCAAAACATTTACTACTGAAATGGCTGGACAGGCTGGAGCCTTGAGAGCTACTGAGATGACACAACACGGTGCTGTACATAAACTGGTGGATCAGTCTCGGGGCTTTTGGACCCTTGTACATCTCCTTCCAGAACACATCTCTGGTGACAACATGCCAGTGCATCCTGTACTGAGCAAACTACTTAGTGGGTGCCTTTGCTTTGAAGAACAGTGCTCCATGACTGCAGAGTCCTTGTGGGGGGGACAATCTGACCACACCATATTCAGCAAAGCACAAGGAACCGGTGCCTATTGGGGGTCAAGCTATTCAGAGCCTTCCAAGTTTTTACGTCATGAAGGCACGGAGTGCACAGAATAATACAGGGCTTTGGGTGGTAGCTGTATGAGAAAACTCTTTGTTTTGTGATTCAGATGATTAATGGCTTACGCCCATGGGACAATCATTTACCTGCAAGTCTTGGCTAGCAGCTCCAGGGCACCAAAAGTTTATGAGGCAGCTCTGTATCAGTCACATGAAAACAGGTTTGTGAAGGGGTGTAGGGACCTGCATCTCTAAGAATACCTTGAAAAATTGCCCCATAGACTGGCCCAACATTTCAGTGTCTCCACTCAGAAGTTCTTAAGTGTCTGACAAGATTGGTAGAGGAGCATCACAAATTTTCCATTTCCCACGCAAACTTCAAAAACCTGTTGCTCCAACATAACGTGGACAAGGATCGGGTTGACATGACCCACTTCCCAAGACGGCTGCTGTGTGAGCAGGGGGAACACCTCTGGAGGCTCCGTGAATCCCTGCTCTGGAGCGGGGATCTCCTGGGTTCCCTGTGGTCTTGTGCTCTGGAGCATCCTGACACAGATCCAAATTTTAACATGGAGAGCGGAGCCTATGGGCACTTTGGCAGTGTTGCATGGCTCTCGGCCAGCACCACTTACTCTAAGCTCCGTGGCCTCGCTGCGTAATGCACAGAAGGGCAGTTTCATAGCAACATTTGGATACTGAATAGGAAGGAAATATCCCCAGAACCAAAGGCTTTCAGCGCCTGAGCTCCTGCCGTGTGGCAGAGGTGGAAGACTGGCTTCAGGTGCTCAGTTTAGGGCAGAGGCAAGTGATGCACGAGGGGCCTCACCTGGAGTCCTGCATTAAGTTCTAGACTCCTCAGCACAAGAAGGACATGGAGCTGTTAGAATGAGTGCAGAGGCCATGAAGATGATCTGAGGGCTGGAGCACCTTCCATACGGGACAGGCTGGAAGAACTGGGGTTGTTCAGCTGGGAGAAGAGAGAACTTAGAGCGGCTTCCAGTACTGAAATGGGGCTACAGGAAAGCTAGGGAGGGGCTCTTTGTCAGGGACTGCAGGGATAGGGTGAGGGGGAATGGTTTATAAGCTGAAAGAGGGGAGATTTAGAATAGGTATCAGGAAGAAATGTTTTCCTGTGAGGGTGGTGAGGCACTGACACAGGTTGCCCAGAGAAGCTGTGGCTGCCCCCTCCCTGGAGGTGTTCAAGGCCAGGTTGGATGAGGCTTTGAGCAAATGTGATCCAGTGGGAGGTGTCCCTGCCCATGGCAGGAAGGTGGAACTGGGTGATCTTTAAGGTCCCTTCTAACCCAAACCATCCTATGATTCTGTGACCATTCTCCTGAAAGCGTAGAGCTCCTCAGAGTGTTTGAGGCAACCACGGTGGGGCAGAGAAAGAACCCCGGCAAACTATTTGGCTTTTACCACTACCCTGGCTAAATGGAGAGGACAATGGCAAAAGACCCTGAGAGGAACACAGTTATCATGCATGAGAAATCCTGGAGACCACAGAAGGGAACAAAATACTAACATGCGGTGGGAAATTGGTCACTGGGCACTGGCAGGGGCTGCCCAGGGAGGGGGTTGAGTCACCTTCCCTGGAGGGGTTTAAGGGATGGGTGGACGAGGTGCTGAGGGACATGGTTTAGTGATTGATGGGAATGGTTGGACTCGATGATCCAGTGGGTCTCTTCCAACCTGGTTATTCTGTGATTCTACATGAAATATGGGGGTGATCCCACTACGGCTCGGGGAGAGAAATGCAACCAGGGTGAAAGCAGCGAGCACGGAGGAAGGGGTGGGCAAGGGGCCAAGAGCATCAGCACCATCGGTGACCAAAGCCTTCCAGGGACACCGAGCATCCCCCTCGGTTTGCGCCGTTTCTCGTGGCGTTTCTCAGGGCGCTCGGCCAAGGAGAAGGAGGGGAGCCACATGAGCCGAGGCGCAGCGTGGGCTGGGGGACCGGGCAAGGGGGGGTCCCTGGGGCCGACAGCGAGGCGACAGCGGGACTTAGCGGGGTGTCCGTGGCAGCAGGACTTGGGGGGGATGGGGGGGGGTCCTCGGGGGGCAGCGGGGGCGGCGCGGGGCCCCCGGGCGCCCATCCCCGCTCCTTCCGGCGGCCCCGCCCCCCCCCGCGCCCTCCCCGCCCCCACCTGCCCGGGCGAGCCCTGCCCGCGGGCGGGCGGCCGGCTCGGAGCGGCTCGGAGCAACTCGGCTCGGCTCGGAGCAACTCGGCTCGGCTCGGAACAACTCGGCTCGGCTCGGCTGGGAGCGGCTCGGCTCGGCTCGGCGCAGCTCGGCTCGGCTCGGCGCAGCCCAGGTGAGCCCGCAGGTGGCGGCGCGGGGCGGGCGGGCGGCGGGCGCGGCCCCGGCGGGGGCTGGGCTGGCGGCGGCGCGCACGGAGCGCGGTCCCGCGGCGGCGGCGGCGGCGGCGGAGGAGGAGGAGGAGGCGGAGGGAGCGGAGCTGCCGGTGGGGAGCGGAGGCAGCATGCGGGCGGCGGAGCCCCGCGGCCCCGGTAGGTGTCTCGGTCGCGATGCTTTTTTTTTTTCTTCCCCCCCCACCCCCTTCTTTTTTTTTTTTTCTTTCCCCGCTCCCGGTGCGGCCGCCGAACTCCACCGCCTGTTGAGCCCCGCGGATCGGCGCTGTCGAGCGACGGACCCTCGGTGCCCCGCGGGGAGCGCCGAGCGGTCCCGGGGATGCGGTGGGTGCCGAGCGGTCCCGGGGGTGCCGGGTCGCCGTTCCCCGCGGGCGGGGGCAGCCCCGGTGCCGGGGCTCGGGGCGCTCGGTCCCGGCGCGGAGGGAAGCGGTTCCTCGCCGGGAGGAGGGAGGGCGCTGCAGCGGGGCGGGGGGCGGCGGATCGCGGTTTCCACCCTTCCCCAACCTCGTTCCGCCGCCTGGGAGAGCGCGGGGCGGCCGGGCGGCGGCGTCTTGGGTGGCGAGAACAAAGGGAGCGGGCAGCGAGCCCCGGCGGGGTGCCGGCCCCCGAAACCGGGGCGGGGGGGTTCCTCGCCGCCCCCTCCCCTCCGCCCGCCTGCCCGCCCGGGGGTGGCGGCTGCAGCCTCCCCGGCGCCAGCGCCTGCCCCGCGGCCGCCCCGGCAACCTGTTGGGCTGGGGGAGCCCGGGGGATGCGCTGTTCCCCGGTACCGGGGGGTACCCGGGGTAGGGGGCAGGTCTACCCCGTCTCCGGGGTGCCGGGGGTGCCCGGGGGAGCGCGGTTCTTCTCCCCGGTACCGAGGATGCCAAGGAGGATGCGCTTCTCCCCGGTACCTGGAGTACTCGGGGTACTCGGGTTGATGTGCTTCTCCCCGGTACCGGGAGTACCGAGGATGCCAAGGAGGATGCGCTTCTCCCCGGTACCGAGGATGCCGAGGAGGATGCGCTTCTCCCCGGTACCGGGGGTGCCCAGGGAGATGCGCTTCTCCTCGGTACCGAGGCTGCCCAGGGAGATGCGCTTCTCCTCGGTACCGAGGCTGCCCAGGGAGATGCGCTTCTCCCCGGTACCGGGAGTACCGAGGATGCGCTTCTCCCCGGTACTGGGAGTACTCGGGGTGCCCGGGTTGATGCGCTTCTCCCCGGTACCGGGAGTACCGAGGATGCCGAGGAGGATGCGCTTCTCCCCAGTACCAGGAGTACTCGGGGTGCCCAGGTGGATGTGCTTCTCACCCGGTACCGGGGTCCAGGAGGATGCGCTTCTCCCGGCTACCGAGGGTGCCCAGGTTCATGCGCTTCTCTCCAGTACCGGGGGTGCCCGGGATGATGCGCTTCGCCCTTGCCCCAGGGGCACCGAGGGGTTCCCGGGGGATTCAGTTCTCCCCCACCCCAGGAGCACCGGGGGTACCAGGGGTGCTCAAGACATCGAGGTTCTCCCTCGCTCTGGGGGTGCCCGGTTCTCCCCCTCCCCGGTGGTACCCGGGGTACATGGGGAAACACGATTCTCCCCTACCCGAGGGGTGCCTGGGATAACACAGTTCTTCCCTCTGGGGGTACCGGAGGATGCCCGGGGTGGCTGGTTCTTCCCCTCCCCGGGGATGTCGGGGTGCCCGGCGGGTGCTGGGAGTGGAGGCTGAAGGCGATGCTGGAAATGGGTGTTTGCCTTCCTGGTGGTTTCGGCACCCAAAAACTGTTTAAGACGTAACTTTGAGCTGTTCCAATACCTGGTGTAAATTAAATTTAATAAAATAAAGTATTTCCGCCTTGTTAAACCTAGTTCTTTTCCTACAGACCTCTTCTGTAGCAAAAATGGGCTCTGTGTCTAGGAGACTGACCGGGCCAGCTGCTTTAAAGCGATTTGGGGTTACGTGTTTATTTCGGATGTAACCAAATGAAGCCCTGTTGTTGGTATCAAATAAAGCGTTCTCTTGTCAGGTGTAGAATTGAGCTATAAAAAGTGATTTTGTCCGAAGGTAACTGGATAATCGAATCTTCAGACGTAAGTTAGGTGGAATATTTGCTGGTTTAGAGATCTCTGAAGGTGCCTTAACTTGAGCAGGGACAGTGAGCAAATAGAGTTTCCCTGTGCTGCTTGTGTAACTGCCTTTGTTCATTTCTCAAGGTAAATGTTAGAGAAATGACAAATTTAATTTGAGATTACTAAGGTCCTGTGCCGCAAATGACTAGTCTCCGTGTCTGGTTACTGGGTGATTGCTCCAAGCCTACCAGCGTGGCTTTGAAAACAGCTTTTTAAATAAAGTCCATTGCACTCCTTACGATAATGCAGGAAACGCGTGGCTCACGAGGACGGTTTTATGGAGGGAGCAAGTGTACTTTAATCCCGTTTTTATTATTTCTGCCGTGGTGGTTCGCTGTGGGGCCGAGGACTGGGAGTTCTCGATATCCATATGTTGAAGCGCACGATCAGCAGCCTGAACTTGGAAAGCAAGAAGGAAAATCTGCCTGGTGAAAGGGCCGGTTTCTGATCTGAACGTGTGGTGGGTGACAGTGTTGGGTTATTTAAGTTCTCGGTTTCTGCTCTAGCCAACCATTTTAACGTGCAAGTTTCTTAGCCTACGTCACTGGCACGCATCCCGGTTGTTGAAATAGGATGCAGCGTGACCGTAGACGTGAAGGGGTTAAAACAGCTTCTGGCCAAAGAGTTAATGCATCACTTCAGCTGGGGAGATTTTTGTAATTCAGCGTAGTTACAAATATTGCCATCTGCCCTTTCCTTTCCCTGTGTGTGTCCATAAATATGTCTTGGGATAAATATTGGTTGAAGCCGTTGGCAAAATAGTGGAAGCCACAGAAAACATTTTATTCCCATGTGTGTTGCCAGTTAAAATGTCGGTTTCTGGAAAATCAAAATAGAAACCGTCCTACATTGTGTCTGCCTTTGGTTGTGGGTTGAGAGTTATGCAGGTATTTTTAATTATGTTTTTTGAACTAAGTCCTGCTTTTGGGATTGTGAGATAACTGTCATTGGCAAAAGCAGAGAAGGCAGTCAAAGCTTGTGATTATAAGGAGAGAGATCTAAGCTTGTGGGTAACTGAGAAGAAATGTTTTCCTCTTTGTGTCCGCATAATGCAGGGCTGTGGGAAGATATGCTTAATGAGGATGATTATTGCTGTGGCTTTCCATAAATCCACTTGTAATGGAGGCTTTGTACAGTTACTTCGGAATCTGTACATTTAAAACTGCAAATAGCGATAATGGAGTTGGCTAATAGCAGACTGTCAAGTAAGTGCAATCCTTGTGATAATGTTCAGCCATGGATCTCCATTTAAGTATTACTTTTAAGCAGAAAATGTTTCTTGTAGGTCATAGTATGTGCAATACAGAGGAAGAAACCCAGTTGTTGCTGCTGGTTCTCAACCAGCTAACTTTAGTTGTGCAAAAGGTACTTTTTGGCTTTTTATCTGATAGCAGGAGATCTACAATTTGGTAGATGCATTTGATTGGAATTTAGATAGTCGGAAGGGATGATAATAACAACCAGCTTCAAAAACGTGGCTGTAGAGGTCTGCTGGAGCAGGAAACGTGCAGTTAAGTTGGGACTTGCACCTTTGGAAGAGCTGCAGACTTCCCTATAAAGCACTGGAGTGAGCGAAACTCCACTGGGCAGAGTCTGAGCTGATCTTGTTGGCAGAATAACCAGGACAAACCTTTCTGTTTCAGTGCCTCTTGGAAGCCAGGGTTGAGAGTTACATTACTGAGGTCTCTTATGCAACTTAAAAATAAAAGGTGAATACAAGATAAAAGAGAAAATTTTTAATGTGTTATCTCACCCCAGTACAGAAGGGTGTGATATCACCTTTTATTTTCAAGTAAAGCAGTTGTAATAGCTGCTGGATGTTTGATATAGTGTGAGCAAACGTGGTTTTGACTTACGTAGCCAAGAAGCGACTTCTGAAGGGACTGGACACCTGACTTGCTTCTGTTTATGTTTGGAGGAATTAATTGAGAAATGTTTGTGATGCTCACTATCTCTGCTTCCTCGCCTTTAGAAGCAACGCCTTGACTTTCACCTTTCATGCAGTTTGTGAGGGTTCCTTATGTGGATTTCGTTTGGCTTAAGAAGTGAGCTTTGTTTTTGCAGACCTCAGTGCAGTATTCAAATACAAAATGTATGCTTCCTTTCCAGTACAAACTTATAATTACATGGGGTGGTAGCTAACTGGAAAGTATTGCAAAACATATGTAAGAATACTGTCGTACAAACTCTCAAACTGACGAATGACTCACTGCGCCAGTGCTATATCGAATTCTATCTATACACAAGGTTTAAATGACAAGTTTACTTTAGGCAGGGAATATGCAATTTTCTTGTACTCTTTCTTCATCTAATGTCAAGTGAGCTTAATGAAATGGTACATGTGGGCATACAGGAGGCACCAGTTGTAGAGCTTTAATGAGCAAAGGGAACAAGAACTGCTTGGCTTCGTTTGTGAAGATGATAGAGACGTCGCTACTCTGTATATTAAAAAACAAGTTCATGGTGCTGATGCATGTCTTGAGACATTTTTCTTTTAATGTACTTCATCATGATTTGTTTATATGCCTTTATTAACATTTGTTCTATTTTTGTGTTCTATGGGAGAGTACTTGGGTTTTTTTAGCAGTGTATGTATTCATCTTTGTGTATTTGTATTAGTTGAGTTTCTAACTGGCATTTCAGAATTCTGGCAATATTGTTGTGAATATAAAATTCAGGTCACTGCCAAAATGAAAATGGGATGATACTCAGCATGGAAAAGGGGTCTATGACTGTAGGTTGAAGAGGAAAAGACCACTTTCCACCGCAACAACACAAGTTTTATTCATGCATCGACTTTGTGGTTGTGATTTATGATGAAAAGATTCATAGAGCTGTGGAAAACCACCCCCAAAACGCAGGACATGTAAACAGGCAGTAACATGCTGTAGCTGGGAAGCCTGTATGACTCTAAGAAGGCAGAGAAGGCTGTGGTGCGGAGGTAACAGGCTCTTGTGCCGTTATGTTGCGTGTCTCACCTGGCAAAACACCTGTGGGGAAGCCTAGCCTGCAAAGCTAAGGAACCCAGTATCCATCCTCCCCAGGTGGAAGATGTTATGCTCTTCACAGCTTCTTTCAATTTCTAATTTAGCCATAATCCACAAAGCCTATCGCTGCTCTCCTCAGTCATTGCATTTCTTGGCTGTGGGGAAGATGCAGCAGGTCTTGCTCCTTCAAGGACTCTGTTATCTGAGAACTTTTCTGAAGATTAAAAACAGAGAGGTAGTTAAGATTATTGGAACAGAGGGTGGAAGCAATGTGCATGAAATGCTTGGTTGAGAGCAAAATTGAAAAAAACTTTTCCTAGTACTTGGGCTTGGTACTTAGAGAAGGTAGCTCTCTTTGGGTACCTTCCTTGAGTGGAATCCACCGTGTAGGGGAAATGCAGCAATACTGTTAATCTGGGAAGGGATAGGGTGGTCTCAGTCTTATTCTTATCCTTCAGCAGGCATAGAAGCTTCCAGTTTACAACCTGCCCAAAAGACATTTATTTCTTGGCACAAAATTTCAACTGCAGCTGGCAAGTGGGTAAGTACTTTTCTTCCAGCCTTACTGAGAAGGAGAGGAATTATTTAGGTTGGCACAAGAAGTTTATAGTTTGGAGTTGTCAGATGAAATTGAACAGAGGAAAAATGTGACGGCTGGGCTCTCGGAAAAGCACGGCTGGAAATCCCGTCAGCACTTGAAACCAAACAAAACATGCATGTGCTTGACTGTGGCAGGGAATTATCTATTGGCTTCATAGGCCCCAACTTCTCTATTTTTCTTTTTTTTCCTGCTGGAAATGTAATGTTTGACATTGAATTGCACGTGTGTATTCAAGGGTCGCATCTGTTCTATTTTATGAGATCCACATAGCGTGGTTGCTTTTTTATCCCTCCAGTGTATGGGTTCTTTTCTTATGTATCATCCTTGCTGCTGAAGGCAGCCGGGCACTTGAGCTTTGTAACGTCTCTTTTCTCTTCAGGAGCAGGAAGTTATTCATGGGATGGTACTTGATTCTTCAGTTAGACTTCCTCACAAAATTAAGTCTTAGAGTGTTTTGGAAAAGCCATTATTTTTCTAGAGGGTTTTGTGAGTAGGGATGGAAGAGGGAAGATTGTGCAGCTCTTTTCCTGGGGGAGTTTTGGCAGTTGTTGTATCAACAAGTTAGTTTTTCTGTACCAATGAAGAGGAGCAAAGCTGGGGAAGGGTCTGGAGCACAAGTCTTCTGTGAACTGGCTGAAGGAACTGGGGTTGTTTAGCCTGGAGAAGAGGAGGCTGCGGGGGGAGACCTTTTTGCTCTCTGCAACTAATTGAGGTTGCAGTGAGGTGGGTGTTTGTCTCTTCTCCCAAGTAAGGAGCGAGAGGATGAGAGGAAATGGCTTCAAGTTGTGCCAGGGGAGGTTTAGATTGGATATGAGAAGAAAATTCTTCACTGGAAGGTTTGTCAAGCATTGGAAGAGGCTGCCCCAGGGAAGCAATTGAGTCACCATCCCTGGAGTTATTTAAAAGACGTGTAGATGTGGTGCTTAGGGACATGGTTCAGTGGTGGGCTTGGCAGTGTTTATCGTTGGACTCTGTGATCATAAAGGTCTTTTCCAGACTAAATGATTCTATGGTTCTGTGTATTTTGATAGAACTGTTAACTGGGAATTCAAATTAGATCTGAAGTATGAAAAACGCTAGTCTACTGTTTGGATATTAGGGTATGTAGTGAAAAAATATGTAGCAGATATTGCGCTTCTCGTTTTTTTTATCTTGAAGGAGATCTTTAGAAGTGGTAAAAAGGATCCTTTTGGACACAAAGTGTTAAGAAGGTGTTATGTACTTAAAAGGCAGGACGTGAGGGAGGAAGAAGAAAAAGCGACCTTCTTAAAAACTAGTGTTTTCTTCAAATACAAAGGCATTATGTTTGGTTATGTCTTATTTAGTAACATTTATTTCCCCAAATTTGATCAAAGCTGCAATTGTTAAAGAATCAATAATAACTCTCTTCTCTTAAGGAAAAATCTGTAACTCATGAATGTACCATCCATTGTATTTTAACTAGTTGTAATACAGAATTTGCAAGATTACACAGATTGACTAGAAGATGCATGTAAAATCCAATAATACATTTTCCATGTCAAAGTTCAGCGAAATAAGAAACATAATTACCATAAACAAAGAAAATTAGCCTCTTAAACCTATGAACTAGAAGGCGTGGAAATAATTTTGTAATATATATTCTCATTGGTTTTGTTGCGACTGTACTTGGGCACCACCAAAATGCCTTTACAGTCTAAAGTATTCTAATCTCTGTTATTATGTAGTAAAAAACTTACTCATAAACTTGTATTTAACTGGAGGGGGAAGCATGCATTTTAAATATTGACTGTCTCCTCACTGTACCTTCATTAGGTAGCTTTCAATTAATAACTGCAGACTTGAAGAATTATACCTAGAGAGACAAGTATTTCAGCAGATTGTAGAGGTGCTGCCTGCACTCTGCCTCTTGACACAAAGGGAGAATTGTGAACTTTTGAAGGAAAAGAGAGAAGCCCAGAGAAGGCGTGGATGCCCCATCCCTGGAGGTGTTCAAGGCCAGGTTGGATGAGGTTTTGAGCAGCCCGACCCAGTGGAAGGTGTCTCTGCCCATGGCAGGGGGTTGGAACTGGATGATCTTCAAGGTCTCTTCTAAACAATTTTATGATTTTATGAAAGTTTGTCACTTGTGTGATTGAATTCTATTGCTAACAGCGTTGCTGCTTTGTTTTTGTTTGAATTTTCTCTGGATTCTGCGACATCTTTGGAGCCTGTAAAATGACACTTCACGCTTTGCGTGTAGTCTGCAGGTGGAGTACCCGTTTGGTGTCTTCTGGCTCAAAAAAAAAAGGCATTTTACAATCTCCCTTCTAGATTAGCCTAATTTTCTGAAATCCCTTTGCAGGGAGCTAATTTTAACACAGGTCTGTAGGTGCCAGATCCTACTTCTTCATGCAGACAGATCAAGACAGGGATTGCTCGTGGAAGCCTGTAGCATGGCGGTGATATTGACTGCTTTTTGGGGGGTTGATGCAAAGCGTAGCTTGTTATTCGAAGCTGTGATGGCAAGGGGCACGTCCAACACAAAGTGCAACGTGGCAAACTCCAGCAGGTCTACAGCAGCGATCTTTAACTTCCCATAGTTGTGCTGAGCTCCTACTGTGTTTCTTGGGTAACCTCATCTAGTGGAATGTCCCTGTCCAATGCAGGGAGGTTGGAACTAGATGATCTCTAAGGTCCTTCCAACCCTAGTTATTCTATGATTCTTACATGAAGCTTTTTCTCAAAAAATAAATGTCTAAAAATGACTTGTTGTAGTTATTGGTATCAATGACTTCAGTGATTAAAAAAAGTCTATAATACACTAGAAATGATGAATTGTATTTTGTTTGCTTAGATCATTTGGTGTTCAGGGCAGGCAATGTGAATTCTGTGGTGTTAAAGAATACATAGCACGGCCGTGGAGAGCATTTGTAAATGTAAGTTTGAATTAGAGATGTTTTTTTTTCTTATTAAACTTTGAAGAGTTATGCTCTGAAGACCAGTGAATTTTTGATGCTTATAAACATTATCTACAAGGAGCAGGTTGAGGGATCACCTGACCTCCTGTTTTTATTTATTTATTTTTTTCCCCTCTTTGAGCAGACACCTATTGTTTGTTGATTTTTTTGGATGTTACCAGAAATGCAGATGTTCTGGTTTTGACATTTAGGTGGTGGGCTGGGCTGACACAACTGTGTAGGTTATAGATGGGGGATGAGCTCTCAGATATTGGCTTTCTTTGTATCTGTAGAGTGTTAACAGCCTCTTGGATTCTTGTTGCACAGTGTAATTAAAATAAACACTATAATGCTAATCATTTATGTATTTTTGCCTGTGGGTGAAGTTTTAAATTAGAAGTAGCTATACTTTGGTGGAAGTGGATTTTTTTTTTTTTTTATTATTATCATGTTGCCTGTTTCCAGCCTGGTAATATTTCTGTGAGAGTGCATTAAAAATATTGCTAGGCAGATTTGTTTTTGTTTTTTATTACCTAATTGTATATTCTAGTAACAATGTAATTATTGCTTTTAACAAAAACTGCCTGACTTGAGTGTTTAATTCCATCAGACTCAAGCAGTCACTGATGAGGTGATAAATGATAGGTTATACGGAGAAGTGGATTTGCAATTATTTGCTGCTTTGGGGGGAAAGGAAAAAAAAGATGTTTTGTTTCTGGCCAATGACTAATGTTGAGAATCAAAGCAGCGCAGCAGATGTTTTTTCTAATGACTGTGGCTCAAGGTCTCTTTTGTACAGAGCAGGGTTTTGACTGAGTTTGTCTTGTGGCTTTGAAGTTTCTCTCACTTGTTAATGCAGCACTCCTCTAAATCTTTTGCTCCGGACTTCTCCGTGGATGGATTTTATGGAAGAGCTCCTTTCCCAATCCTTCATGCGTCTCACAGCTCCCCCGTTGATCTGGAGGTGGAGGAGTGACGGCATTTTTAACATTGTGGGCTGAGGACTTCCATTCACTTGTGTTTATTTCATAGAATTAAAACAAGAATAAGTGTTTCGCTTTATTTGTTGATGTCTGATTAGGAATTAGTGGAAGAAACTGAATCGCTGGTGTGATTAACAGTAGGTTTTGTTTCTGATGTATGAAAGGACTCATTGTCTGAGGCTTTTCCTCCATCACGCTCTGCCTAATCCTGCTGAAATCACACTAGCGACGGCAGCGCTTGAGGCTCTGCGTCTTGTTTTGCTGCACACTTAATCATACAGCTGGAAAAAGTTTCTCCTTGAAGGGATGGTTGCTTCTCGTGCCGATTCTGCTGTCGCTTCGTAAGGGCCTTGCTAATAAGGTGGGCATCAGTTTGGTGGTCTCGGGGGGAGAGGGTGGTTAATCTGAAATCTGCAAATGGATCTAATTGAGGTTGCATTTGGGTTTCCAGTCTGGGTCTGGCTGTTTTGTAATGCTGTCCATCTCCTCCCTCTGTGCAACCACGGCTGGAGGAGGTGAGCTGCCTCGTTGCAACTTTTTATTCCTCCCAAATTGTTGTTAGATAAACTTTCTGTAATTGCTGATTTAGTGCTTTGGCAGGGAGGGACTATTAAAATTGCTCAGTGTATGTTTTCAAAAGCAATTCTGCAAGCTTGAGGTTTGCTGAAATGAAGACATTTCTAAAGTCCACAGCAAGAAATTATAGTAGAAAGGGCTGTTCCTCTTTCAGAAAAACCCTGGAAGAAACACAATACCCCACCCCACGAACACTAGACTTCCTTTTCTTCTGCATCACTTTGTCGTTGCAAGGTCTCGGAGTGATTTAAAAATATAAAATAAACTCCTTCGAGGAATCTATTAAAAATTATTTGGTTCACTGAACATTCAGTGCACGTTCAGGCTTGGAATCCATTACATGCCTGTAGAAAGACTTTAGAAATCCTCTCCGATGAAGTTGGTCTGAATTGTGTCCCTTTGGCAGGTGGGCATGAAGGAATTTCATTGCTTTATTTTCAAAACAGAAGTGTGTGGAATTAATATTGATTTTTATTATAGCTGTCTGCTAGTGCCACTGTATCCAGGGGTCGTATGTCAGCCCTGCTTTTGTAGTGGCAGCTTTCCCTGTTCCTTTAGTTGAAGTCTGTAGTTGTGGAGCTCTGGAAATAATTGGGAAATGTTTTTTTTCCCCTTTGAATTCAATTTGTAAAGCTTTATTACCTAGAATTAAATTCTTATCAGGTTGAAATGGTGCATAAATTCTTGTTGAATGGAGACAAATGCTATTAGAAATCGGTGAAACTAAGCTATATTTTAATCCTAGATTTATTTTCATTTCCATTGTTGTACACTGAAAACACTTTGCATCTACTTTCTCCGTCTGTTTTCGTGTTTCCTTGTACTGGTAATTTTTAATGGTTAAGTTTGAGAGGCAGCGTGTGTTAAGATTCCAACTTACAGTGCGGTTACGTGCTGTGACATGGTTTGTATTTCCAGGCACCTGGTGTAGGTGTTGTCAGTCCCCATCAGCATGTGCTGAAGAGAGTTGTCGCATTATTGAGCAAAAATCTTTAGTTTCAAAGAACCTCTCCATGTTTTCAGCTCATGATGAACTGTGACATCTGCTTCATTGGGTTTTGTGTGCAAATATTCATAGTTGCTCAGAGCTTGGTAGTTTTTCAGAGCCTAAAGTCAGGTAAGGACTTAAAGAAAACAGAAATAATGGGCAATCCCTCAGGATATGCAAGTTTATTTGATTAAACCATGTGACCTGCAGCATTTGAGAGCAGTTAAATATTTGGACAGTCAGCAGTCCTGTTAGTCATGTTACATTAGGTGATGGCCTTCTCTGGATTTTTTTTTGCTGCTGTTGCTGAGTCTTGGGTGATCTTGAAGGGGAACCGTGCATGGGGGACACGAGTCCTTCTGGGGGTCTGGCTGAACCAGGCTCCCAGGAGCATCTAGGGCTTCGTGTCACTGCAACAGCTGTGGGGAAGGGATGGGAGGCAAGGGAGAAAACTGTTAATTGCTGATTGTCAACACTGTAAAGGTTAGCTGGTAGATAAAATTACTAACCTAGGCAGAAATAGCAGTGCTGCCCTGAGAAGTGTAAAAGACTTGTCAAAACCTAATCTAATCTCCTGCGTTAACCGTACACTGCAATAATGAAGAAATGAAATTCCAGCAGGTTGAGATGGTACAATTTTAATAGCTTCTCAAAAAATCAGAATGCAGTATTGCACTGGAAGAGACGTATCGCGGTTATCCAAATTTCTTTCTATAGATTCATTTTTAATTTTATGCGAATGTACACTAATGGTTTAAAAACTCATTTATCTCCTTGTCAGCAGCTTGACCAGTGTTTTAATACAAAAGACATGGTTTTATCTCAAACTGGGCTTGTTTTTCAATGGGTGTTGCAGCCAGCTGGAAAATTGTTTGACTTTTTAACTGCTGTGGTTTTGATGCGGTGTCTGCTGAAAGAAAGTAAAATGTATGCAAAACCAGTGCTGCTTTCAGTGGTTGCATTTCCATTTCGATTCAAGGGGAAAAGAGAGAGGTGTTTGGACCGAGGTGCTCGGTCTCAACCTTTTTCTGAAGGTGTGTAGTAACTCTGCATTATGGGTAGGTAAAATTCCTGCCCTCGACAAAATCTGAGGAGAACAAGGAGGAAATAGCTGCTACAATTTTAACTTGGTGCATTTCTGATTGCATTGCTGGAGCTGCTCTGGTAGAAATAAAGTTCATGAGTTTTATGGGTGGAAAAAGCTAGTACTGAAAAATCCCCTGTTGAGATTCAGATGTGGTTTTAAAAATGCTGGTAGTACCTTTTTGTCTATTCTGGCAAGAAAAGAGCATGATTATAATGTGTTTTCATCAAAGAGGTTCTGTGAGTGACTAGACGGCATTCAGCTCTGAACTCTTGATTTTGGAGTGCCCAAATTGTGCGTAATTAACTTAAAAGTCAGGTTTTGGAGACTCAAATCTTCCACGGGAAAATTAACGAGAAATTTAGTGTAATGTACTGCTATTTTCAGTATGGTTTTCTTACCTGAAATTACTGAGTTATAAATATTTTAGATGGAAAATGGTTCTTAAACTTTATTTCTGAAGTGAGCTACGAACAAGTATTCTCCTGTATTTGTGGTCTCCAAGTGAAACATGTTTTGATTAATAGAGCTGATACATTAGTTTTAATGGTAGTTTGCTGTGACACAAATGTAGTTTCTAGGCGTGTTTAAAAGGTGTAAGTTTGGCAGACTTTCTACTGTATCTTTTCACCTAATTGCCTTATGGGATTGCATATAATCTTGTTAATTAAATAGTTTTTGCATGATGGCTAAAGCATCCCTGAATAGGTATAAAGTTGTTTTTATTTTTATGGACCGAAGGGTGTGCAGTTTGGTATCGGTCGTGGTGTTGGTCTGCACCCAACTTGGGAAACGCCTGAGCCATGAGAAAAGAAAACAGGGTAGTTCATCTTGGTGCGAAATAACTTGCGCTGCTTGGTTTTGCAGTGCTGTATTTTGTGTCCTTCTACGTGAGGAGCAAGTGTGTTTGCAGAGTGGCTTTCTCCATTAATGCGTTCTTGGGTCGGTCGAGGCGCAGAGCTGCTGGAGGGGATGGCAGTGGGTGTTTGTTAGGTTGTCACGCTGCCCGCTGATGCTGCAGGACCTTCTCAGAAGGGTTCTCATGCTATAACCAGTGTGGGGAAGTGGAAATGAGTGACTTCAGAGGAGCTTTAAGGCAAAGGCAAGCATCACTGTGAAAGTAGCTTCAGGAGACCAACCCAGCCTGTCAGCTGTGGGCTGTTTTCCAAGCACTGGCTATGACCTAGGCTGTGCATGGGCAAGCTGCAAGACCTACTGACAAGCTACAGAAATCCTGGGTGGATGAGTGGCCTCTCACTTTGTTTAACAGTGGTTTTTTTTCTTTTTTTTGAGGAGGGATGGAGAAGACTGTGAGTTCCCAGCTACAATGCTTTTCAGATCCTTATTTGAAAGTGTTTTAAACAGGGGACATCAGAAGCTGAGATACAAAGCAACCTTTTGAAGTTAAAAGTGGGTCTGCATGAAAATGAACTGCTTGTCTGTGAAAAGAGTCAAGTGTGAAAGGATAGGATGGTTTCACTAAATGAATTTGATGGTCTGAATAAGTGTGGCGAGGCAGAGAGGAGAATCTGGAAAGGTCAGGACTGAGCATGTGACTCCAGACGAGGCGGTGGAAAGACATGAAAGGAATTGAGTAGAAACGCCTTGGTTTACTTTTTTTTTTTCTCCTTAGAAGTGTTCTATTTATTTTGGTGAAGGTGGTCATAAAAAGGGAACTTTAGATGCTTGCCACTGAGAAGAGGGGAATCTGACTCTTTTGGGATCTCGTACCTTTTTCATTCAACTTTTGTGTGGTTTCAAATAGCTGAAAGATCAAAGCCCAGAGGAACTCCTTGTTACGTGTTACGTGCTGTCCCATTCATGGGACTGCTCTGTCCTACGTGCTCTCTGCAGTTCAGCGCTTCAGCAGCTCTTTGTCCTCAGTACAGGATCTCTTATTATTGCTGGCTTGTTTTCAGGGATCCACATACCTTGCAGATTTTAACTCAAATAATTTGTGACATGCTTCCTAGGTCCCTGCTACAGCTTAAAAGAATAGTGTGTGTGATAGCTGCCTGCAGTGTAGATAAATGTGAGGTGGTTTGCATTGGTAGTAGGAAACCATCTGAACTTTTTGTACCAAGTGATGGACTCTGGGTTGACTGTCACCACTTGAGGTGGGATCTTGAGACTTATGTCCATATGTTGAATACTGCTTCATCCCTTACTTTAATCTCAAGAAGAATACAGAGCAGCCAGAAGTGCAGAGAAACCACGTGGATCATTGGAGATCTGGAATGGCTTCCATGGGACAGATGACTAGGAAAGGGGTGATTGAAGAAGGATTTGACAGAGGTTTGTGAAATCCTCAGTGCCTTGAAGAGGGTTTAGTTATTTCATGTCCTGGCATAGGAGCAAGTGAAAGTCAACTAAACTTTGTAGGAACCCAGCAGGAGGAAGTGGTTCTCCAAGTAGGTGATGTAAGCTCATGGAACTCCTGGAAAAGGCTTTCTGGGGACTGCTCAGCGGACGAATCACACCAGTCTATTGAAATCCCTATTAGTGAAAGTATTAAACAAGGTCTTTGGGGGAAGTGCAGCTGTACTTGTTCTATCCTTGTGTTTCTCTAGCCCTGTGCTTACAGGCTGTGTTGGAGACAGGGTGTTAGGCTAGCAGGACCTCTGGTGTGACCCAGCTCATCTATTTTTACATTTGTGTCCTATGCTTTGCCATAAACTCTGTGAACTTTGTGTCCCTAGTTTGCTTAACACAGGGCAAGCCTTCTGCATTAAAGCCTCTTCTGTGAAACTTACTTTCTTGAGCAAGAGCAATGAAATAGATAAGCTGCAGCTGGCAAAAGCTAAAAGCAAGAAGTTGCAGCTTTCCCATTCCTTTTCCCAGTTGCTGTCACTTACCTTATGCTATTTTGGTATTGGGCCATTTCACTGAAGCAGCAGGAAAAATAACTTTGTGGGGAGGGGAAGAGCTGAGTAGCTTTCTGCTGGTTGGTGGGTTAAAGCAGTTCATAGATGGTGCAGATGCTCAAGGGAATGGACTGTGCAGCTGGAGAGGAGGAGGAAAGGCTTTCTCCTTTTTACCACTAGCAAGCCATGAGATAACTTGGATGTCTCACCTGTCTCCTAGCAGCACAGTCTTCCCTTACCGACCCTGACTTTGGTGATGGTTAAAGCAACTCGTGGAAAGCTCCAGCTTGGCAGCACAAAAGAAAACTATCAAATTCTGTGCAAGCCTCGCAGTTGTTAGTGAGTTTAAGGTGATTGCAAATTGCGCTCAAGTAGGGTTGGATGCCAGGTAAATGGCAGCAGTGCCCAAACAGGCATGAGCAGTCCCTTTGGCAGCAGCGGTGCCCGCCCTTGCAAATCCAGACTGCTCCTTATGGAAGTGTGGAGCAGCCTCCCACGTTGTGGTAGAGGCTGCAACTCTCCTTGGCATCATTAATGTCTAATCTGTGTTGTCACTGTAACCCTGGGTTACTGTGGAGGGAAGGGGGCACCTAAGTGTGCTAGTGGGGAGAAAAGTTACTCGCATTTGCATTGAGAGAAGGTTTGAGCGAGTGATGAGTGCTTGCAGCCCAGAAAGCCAACTGTATCCTGGGCTGCATCAAAAGCTGTGTGACCAGCAGGGTGAGGGAGGGGATTCTGCCCCTCTACTCTGCTCTTATGAGACCCCACCTGGAGTCCGGTGTTCAGTTCTGGAGTCCTCAGCACAGGAGGGACGTGGATTTGTTGGAGTGAGTCCAGAGGAGGCCACAAAGACTATCAGAGGGCTGGAGCATCTCATATGAGGACAGGCTGAGAAGGTTTGGGTTGTTCAGCCTAGAGAAGAGAAGGCACCAGGAAAACATTAGAGCAGCCTCTCACTACTTAGAGGGGGCTCCAGGAAAGCTGGGGAGGGGCTCTTTGTCAGGGAGTGCAGGGATGGGATGGAGGATAATGGTTTTAAGCTGAAAGAAGGAAGATTTAGATTAGCTACTAGGAAGAAATGTTTTCCTATGGCTCTGGCACAGATTGCCCACAGTAGTTGTGGCTGCCCCATCACGGGAGGAATTGAACGCTAGGGTGGACGGGGCTTGGAGCAGCCTGATCCGGTGGGAGGTGTCCCTGCCCAGGGCAGGAGGGTTGGAACTGGGTGATCTTTAAGGTCCCTTCCAACTCAAACCATTCTATGATTAGTTTTTTCCCAAAATGACTTGAGAAGGGGAAGGTGGTGGGCGTTAGAGCTGGAGCATTTGCTTCCTTGGCTTCTGTGGGTGATAACATGGAGATGGCGCTTGCCCAAGTAGTAGCAGAAGCCGATTCTTCTGCTTCTGTGGAAGTGGATTGTTTTCTGCTCTGTCAGAATGAGTGCTTTTGTGTGCAAAATGCTGATCAAGGCCTTAACACGTTATTAATGTGTGCAAAAGAGCAATGTTTGCAAACGCACCCATTTGTTTTAGAAACAGACAGTTCATGCCTCATGGCTCCTCCTTTTGATGTCAGACCCCACGAAAGGCTCTGAGAAGCTGTGATCTTAAAGGCTTTTTATTTTTATTGGGTAAAATGAAAAAAAGGCCACTGTACAAAATGAAAAGGAGATGTGCGTTTAGTTGAAGGGAGTTACCTTGTGAATGCTGTAGACATCTATTAGCAACAACTGTGGAGGATAAAGATTTGTGTTTGAGTTCTTCTAAGGGAAATAACACTCGGGATTGATGGGAAAAATGTTTACTTTAAAAAAATATATAATACAATATTAATGACTTCCAACAATTCTACAGATGTCTTCATCTTTCTAGGTAGATCTTTCTACCATACCTATTTCAAAAGAGATTTGCTCTACTGCTTCTATCTAGTGCTACATGTCAAAATAATTTTTCTTTCACGGACAGGCCAGTGAAATGTCATGTAGCCTTTTTCCATTATCTTTTTAGTGTGGGCAGGTCAATAGCACTTCATACAGGGCTAGAAAATCTCCCTGCTTTTTGCAAGGCTGTGTAAACAGGCGTATCTGTGGCCTACTTTCCAACGCTTCTGTCGTGTTTTAGATTCTCACAAACTTAGATTTTTGGTTTGTTTGGGTTTCTTTTTCAGAAAGCTTTGCAATTCCTTTTTAAAACAGTGCTAATTCAGTGTGTCTAACTAGCTGAAGATCATTAGTAGCTTCTCTATTCAGTGTAGTTATGCAGTAAAGCTCTTTCTGGAGTGATGCTATTAAATAATTCACTTATTTTCCTCAACTTCTTTTTCTGGTGGCCTAGCTTTTAAAATCTGTACTAAAATGTTTAAAATCCTAATCTTACTTCTTCTTTAAAGATTAATTCTATTAATGCCTGGTTAATGGAGGAAAATGTTCTATTATGGGAGAAATATGTAACTTCTATAATGGACTTTGAAAATATCTCTATAGATATAGGCAGGTCTGATGATAGAAGGTGACTTAATTTAGGTATTGGCATGTTTGTGTCAGGATTATGGATTTTAAGGTAGGTGAAACAGGCTAAATAAATAGAAATTTGTTTAGAGTGGTGGAAAATACAAGCATTATCTTGATTGTACAGTCATAAAATGTCCTGAGTTGTAGAGAGACCCACGAAGATCACTGAGTCCGCCTCCTGTCCCTGCACAGGACAACTCCAAAATTCACATTTTAAAATTATTTTGGTCACAGTTACAAAACTTGGCAAAACATTAACTGTTCAGTGAAGGGAACAGGTCATGCTGTGACTTTGACAACTGTTTATTTTGAGGAGAGATGGCTCCCTAAACCTCTCCTGCAGCCACCCTACCAGGAGTTATGTTTTGTGGGGAATATGGCTTGGAGTCATGGTGTGCTCAGGCATTGGTCATGGGTCCTAAACTTGATTTTTACCTGGGGTTTGCACTGGCTCATTTCTTCATCCAGGGAACTGGTTCGTTATGAGTGATCTGCAATACAGTCATTTCTTCCAATTTGCCTGGTAGTCACCTTTATTTTACTCCTCGCTGCACTGACAGAAATAACAATTAAATCCAAACCTTCACCTGCATTTTATTGAGGGCAAATTTGAACACATTTCTGATGAGGTCTTTGTTATTTCAGGGTCATTGTGGTGTGTTGGACGCTTTCCAAACATGTTTAACAATCTTGGGTCCGTTTTCTCCTGCGGTGCAAAGAAGAAAGTGGCGTTTCCATGAGCGTGGTGACAGTCTGCCAGGTGGTGGCTATGAGCTTGCCACGGCTGTGTGTGGGTCAGTGCTTGTCCCATTGTCCTTGGCTTCCACTGGATGTGGTTCACGCTGGTGGGGCGTGACTTTGGTCACACTGTGCCTCTGTGATGTGACTTGCTCAGGGTTTACCCTACGGAGAATGTGGCCTCAAGCAGCAAGCTGCTCAGCTGGGAGCCTGGGATGGGTCTGCACCTGGAGGAGCGTCAGTCTGTTCTCTGCATTAGGAGCTGTGCCAAGCCTCTCTCTCCTCAAGACCAGGACTGAGTAAAGACTGATAGACCTGTTTTCCTTTGTGTGCCTTGTGCCTCAGAGCAGAAGCAGCCTGGTGCACCCAAGACATCAGGAGGGCTTTGCTTGACCAGGCAACCAGACCCTGCGGGTGGAGCTCAAGGCTGGTTGTCCCAGTGGTGTAAATCTCTGGTGCAGTGATACCTGGCAGCTTTTGCAGTGGACAACAGCACGTGCTTAGGGGTTGTGTTGGGAAGCAGCAACCCAAGTGATGTGGCTGGGAGGATATTCTTCACCTGGGCTACCTGCAAGGGTGTTTTTCACGATGCTGAAGAGCAGTTGGCGAGTGATCTCCTTGCCCCATCCTGAATATGGGGCTACTGACATGAGGCTGTGCTTGGCAGGGCTACGCTGAATCCTTAATCCTCTGAAATACACGGATTCAGGGGCCCTGGGAGTTGTGCGTGTTGCACTGCTTGCAGACACCTGCGGTTTGAATGTGTGTTTTAACTTCTGCTTAAAGATGGGAACAGAGGTTACTTGTTTGTGAGTGAAGTCCATGGGGCTGTGCAGATCACATGTGATCCCTTGTCACCGTGGGCTTGCTGGAGGGACACGGGTTGGAAGGTGAACTCCAGTCCCAGCTACTCATGCCATGCCTTTGTGCATGTGGAATTGGTGCTAGTAAATCTAAGGAGGTTTCTCCTCTCTCTTCCAGAGATTTTTGTGGTCCCTCGGCTTGTAAGCATAACCGTGAGCTACATTTCTGGTATCTTGGGTTGGTAGTTACGTTCTCACTCACCAGTTCTTCATCAGGCGTCCTTTCCCAGTCCGTGGAGTTGCAGCCACAATGCTTGCACACAGGGTTTCACGACTGCCTCTTCCCGACCTGTATTACCCATTCCAAAGACTATTTGTAGCTGCTAATGATTTGCTGCAAAGACTACTGTGGGAAGTGAAACATAGCCCGATATTGTATATTTCGTTATTTTAGCCTGGGAAACAGCATTTGACTCATTCACAGCATGATACAAAATATTTATAGTACTTGAAAGCCTTGCAAATACATGTTGTAAGAAACAATATAGGCAGTGTCTTAAGCCACGTGGAGTGGTTTGATCTATCCGGAACTGCTCCCTGGGTAACTTTTTGATCTTAGCAATATAGAGCACTGGCTCAGGGTAATTCAATCAATGTAGTAATTTTTATAGTAATAAACATGCCATTTCATATACCTCCAATTTGGTCAAAATACTCTGCTCAAACAGAAGTTCTTCGGATCCCAAACTCCAGTAATACTCTAAATAATAAAGTGCTATTTGAGTTTTATTTAGGAGATGCTTATAAGGAATTTAAAGAGATGACAGGGAAGGTGAACGGTGATGATTTGTGTCTGGGAAGGTTGCACGTGAAGAGAAGGCAAACTGTTTTGTATCAAAAAAAGCAAATCAGAAGGGGCATAAGAAGCCTAGAATGCAATAATTTATTTTAGGCTCTCTAGGTCAGGAGGCTGTTCTTGTGTGGTGAGACAGAGAGGAATTCTGGAACACTTCAAAATCGGTTGCCTCAAGATGAGTGAAAGGAAAATCCTTTTTATTGTGCGTGCAGGAAGACTGTAGCAGGCGTTTGTATGGGAGATTGGTTTTTAAAGTTCGGAAGAGGGTTAGATATTTATACAGATATTGGGATTTGCGAAAACCTTTAAAGTAGAAGCTTAAAAATGAACTAGGCAGTGTTGTCTCTAGAGATTCTTGCATCTCCCCCGAAGCCCCCCAGTGTTGCTGTAATGGCCCAATCAGCCACCACCAACCTTGAAGCTGTCTTGCTTTTAGCATCCTCAGAGGCTGGACATCTTGTGCACCTCTGTGAGATCAGCAAAGGGCACTTCGTAGACTACTGTGCAAGTAAAAATTATAGGAAATAGCCTTCCTGTGGGAAGCTGGCAGGTTGCATTGACAATTTGGTAGGCTTTTTATCTGCAGGTACAACTGTTAAAGGTTTTAATATTTAGATTAATTCTGGTATCTGCAGAGATTCCCATTGACTTCGTGGATGTTAGGTCAGGTCCCTTAAAATCAATTCTATATCCTGTGTTAACTACTGTATTAAAAGGTCAGTCTACCCTTACTTGATAGTTTTATGCTATTCTGGAACAGGTTGCCCAGAGAAGTCGTGAATGCCCCGTCCCTGGAGGTTCTCAAGGCCAGGTTGGATGAGGCTTTGAGCAACCTGGTCCTAGTGGAAGATATCAAAGGGGGATTGGGACTGCATGATCTTTAATGTCCCTTCTGACCCATTCTATGAATCTATGATTCTGTTGAGGGAAAATAGTTTAAATGGTAAGCAAAAGTCCTGTATATTGTTAATCCAGTAGGAATTACCCAATTAGCATGATCCCAAAAGTCTGCCCGAAAGTCTTGCCCAGCCAGCTGTATTTTTAGCAGTCTCTGTCTGTAAAGCAGGTCACGTAGGTTCTTTTTAGCTACAACTTACTACTAATATCTGCTTTGTTTTGGGAACATTCATTCATTTCTCAGAACTGGGGCAACTGCCGAAGGTCATCTCAGAGGGAAGAACTGTTTTTAAACCTTGAGGTTTAACCTTGGGAAGTGTGGTGGCGAAAACGCAAATGTGCCAGGCAGAACCAAGGTTGCGGTCACCCTGAGGAAAAACTGTTGGAGCAAGTGATGATTGAACAGAAGAGACAGGAGAAAACAGAGAACTTGGAAGTGTGTGTGGTTGGTGTATCATTATGTCTGTCTTGAAAACTCATGTGTCAGATAATTAGTGTACTTGATCCACAAATGAGAAAAGATTTACTTTATCTGTAGCTACTATTAAAAAGTATGTGTGAAAATATATATATATAATAAATCCTGGTTTTTATGATTGCAGGACTACACATGGATCTTGAAATGGGTATGTTGATAGGGGAAATATTTGTTTCTTTAAAATCTTTGAGGTAATGCAGCGTTCAAAATAATACATTTAAAACTAGCACCTAAACTAATTCTCAGTGGAAAGTAGAATATTTCTGGCAAAGTTGCTGCCCTTCTGTTCCTTCCTCTTGTGCAAGAAGTAACCTGAAAACCATCTTGTATTTGAGAAGATCACCAGCCATGAGGTAACTGGATTGCAGCACCATTTGTGCCAAACCAGTGGCACAATCTGTGTTGTATTGCAATAGGGGTGTTCGACAAACACCTCTTGGTGGAGTTATTTAAAGGTTACGATATTGGAGAGCTTTAAAATCTTGGTCTTGAAATACACTTGCAGTGGTGTTCTTGATAATTCCGTGTTCACGCAATGGTCTATACTGTGGAGAGACAGGCTGGCTGTGGGAAGGAGTGAGAAAACAAAGCAGACACAGCAGCTCGGATCATCTGGCTTTCAGTTACACTCCACATTTTTCATTTACCAAACTTAACCGAACTTTGGATGCTACAGCAACGAAAAGAATCCAGAGCTCTTGCCCCTTACACCTAGTAGACAAAGTCCTGTGACAAGCCTGATGCTAAATGCCAGGGTAGCATTCTTCTGTTTTCAGCAGCTCTTTGGCATTCGTGCTTTTTGCTGTGCATCAGTGTTCAGGCTGAGCAGGGAAAAAATGTGCATATTGCACAGAGAAGGATAGATCCTTGGGGAGGAGATTTTGTGCCTCCTTGGTTTCTCAGCATCCATCCTGTTGAAGAGTGAGCTTCAAAGCCAGCCACCCACTGGGAAGCGCAGTATCGCTACGGTTTTCTTGCATCACTTTGGTTTTGTTAAAGTTAGAAATACATGCCGCATTAAGATAGAACAGTTAATTAATTAATTCAAGCTGAAAGAAGGGAAATTTAGATGAGATACTAGGAAGAAATGTTTTCCTGTGAGGATGGTGAGGCTCTGGAACAGGTTGCCCAGGGATGCTGTGGCTGCCCCATCCCTGGAGGTGTTCAGGGCCAGGTTGGATGGGGCTTGGAGCAGTCTAATGCAGTGGGAGGTGTCCCTGCCCGTGGCAGAAGGGTTGGAACTGGATAGCCTTTAAGGTCCCTTCTGACTCAAACCATTCTATGATTAAAAAAAAATCTGAAAAAAATCAATTTTTAACACTGCATGTATGGTGGTACTTTTCTTTGTTTACGGCTCGTGTGCTCTACAAACAGGACGTTTGCCTTCCTTTCTCTGGATACATTTCTGTTATGAAAATTATGCTTGGAAGAAAATAAATATTTATCTAACGATCTGCTGAGGAAATTAATGACCTTCAGCCAGTGTGAGCTGCCTGGACTCATTGTTTGGCCCTGGTGTAGAGTTGCTTTGCAGTATTTATATTCCTGCTTCGCTGGGTCTGTGCAGAGGTGTTTGCAGAACAAACCTACAGTATTTCCAGCAGGTGATCCTTCAGCACATCTTCAGCTTTCTGCTGCTAATCTCGTTTGTGGGCGCGAACTCTTCTTAAGTGGTCATTTAAGTTTCTCTCGTGGGTCTGGTTGTAATATTGAGGCTTTAGAAAAGTTACAAGGAAGCTTTCAGACTCTTATCCCTATTTTTCTTTTTAAACCTGCCTCTTCCCAGTGGTATTTGCATCCATTTTAGTACTGCAGACTTCTGTGATTATTTTCTCTCTATATTTCTTGCTACCCAAAGTGGGCATGTTTAGCTTTTGCTTCTCTCTCGCTTGATGTGGCGTTTTTTTTGTATGTGCAGCCAAGGTTTCATTAATCTTTCTTGCTACCGGATCACACAGCAAACCTTGTAAGAATTTCTTGGCTCCTCAGTTTGTCACTCCCACTGAATATTTCTTTCAGATTATTTTCCTGTTGGATGTCTTCGCTGCACTTTCCCAAGGAGAACCTTATTTTTAATTGCCTGCTTCTCAACTTTCTCTGTCCTCGCTGGGGCTTGCAGCTCCTAAATTTAGTATCATCCACAGATTTCAAGAACACACAATTTACTCCTGTTCTGTATCATTAACTGAGATTTTTAAGTAAGAGAATATATAAGAAAATTTCCTGCATCCTTGAGAGATACTTCAAAAGTTTCGGTATATGATTTTAATTTTCTTTTGTTTGTGTTTTTTTGTACCGTGTTCAGTCCACACCAAAACTGGTTTCTTAAATTATTTTGAAATGGTATCGTTTTGATACAGTCAAATGGTTTACTGGCATCCAAGTGTATTTTATCTATGGTTTACTGACATTCAAGTGTATTTTATCAACTGTGTGCTCGCTATCAACAAACTAAATTCTCTGAAAAAAAAATGATGGGCTGCATCAGAGTTTGTGTATACTTTATGAATGCCATTTCTTATTTTGGTTGAAAGAAGATAATCATCTTCCAAGAGTCTTAGGGACTGGCTTCTCCTATATTAATAAAACTATTCTTTGAGAAATAAAATTTGCTTGCTTAAATGATTATTACCGTGTGTTTTTCTTCTGCGAAGCTGAGGTCTAAATATGTCTTTCATCTATAGAAATCCCATGTCCTAAAGGAATTAGTGGCTGTATCTACTAAGCTTGTTTGCTAATTTGTCTTCACTGGCTCAACTCCTTGGAACAAATGATATTATATAGTGGTTCTGATTTGTATGTCTACGTTTCCTAAGGCTTTTATTTGTAATTATTAATGCCCATTGGTAATAGCGCTCTATTGGTGCTTTATTGAGGTAATACAGATAAAAGCATGGAACTGCAGTAGTGGATACTGCCAGGAGCGCTTGCTGAGAAGAGCTGCCCATCCCAGTTTTGTTCTCTGTGTTTGAGTGCCTACATTTCTCACTGTAGATGTCTGAAATTTTGAGTTCTTGTGGTGCCGTTCATACCTGTTGCAGCTCAGTATCTCTCTGTGTGTGTATATATATATATTAAAAAAATGTTTTATAATCTCATAATTACATTCTAAGTGTTCAGCCTTTTCTTTATTTTCCCTGGTAGATTTTAAAAGGTGGTCAGTGTAGCAAGCTACTTGATCTTTTAATTCTTCCTCCTTCATCATTTATTAATGACCCAGCCTATCCTTGTAATGGCCGTACGGCATTAGCTCATTTGGCTTTTATGCTGTGCTTATCTTTCCCTGCCAGCTGTAACTGGCTGTGTAATTCTTGTTAGGGTGTCCTCCTCCTTTTCTCCAGTACGGAGGCTTATTGAGACACAAACCTTGGTGTAGCCTCCCTCAAGCCCACGTTGATCCCATCTTGGTTCTTGCATCCTTGCCTTTGAGAAGACCTGGGCTTGCTCAACTTTTCTGGGGTATTTTGTAGGTTGTTCCATCTCCATACTCTTAATCCTTTCTTCCACCTGACTTTTTGCTTTTAACGCCATGTGGCTTTTATTCCTGAAATGAAGCTGCAGGACTCTGCTGGTCACTTTTGAATGGTAGTTCCCTGTTTACCTGTGTGTCAAATCCAAATAATTATTTGGCACCAAAACTTGTATTTTCTCGCATCACTCGTAACTTGTTGGGGGGTAGAAAACAGATTGAGGACAGTTTTTCCTTGTGGGAGATCTCTTGTAGGTCTCTGAAGTGCCATACCATGTGTTGCTGCTGAATTTTTGTGTTTGATGTCACACTTTAAGTGTTTCAGTCAGTGTACCTTGTTGTTGATTAATAGTGTTCTGACCTTGCTGGTGTTTGGTCTGTGAATGTTATGTCATCTCCAGCACCAAATCTTGCAGACCTGTGATGAATATCAGTAGTCTTCCTCCTTTCCATACCCTACCATTCATGCTCACCCAGTTTCTGTCTTAAATTCTTTCTTTAAACACACCAAACTTCTTCTGAGTATACCATTTTTATTTCTCTATGGTTGAGTAAAACTGCTTTAGCTTGTGTCTTTTGTAGCTCAGATTTTGTTTGATTGTTAAGTGCTGCAGTCTGTTATTCATAATGCCTTTCGCTGCAGTTCTCATTTGTATTATCTCTCTTGGTTTTGCTGGTTTCTGGGTTGGATTAATTTCTGCTCGTGTTTTTTCCAGGTTGAAATAGATATTTTTTTCTTTCTTTCCTGCCATAATATATAATCTCCTAGTTTCTGATGGTAGCTTTCTTGTTTGTAGACTCTCTCAGAAAATGTAATTGTGAGGTCTATTCCCATCTTTATATTAAATAAGATACTTAATATAGCCAGACAAAATTCTAATCCCCGTGGCAATGTGCTGACTGGATTTGTTGGTATGTAGCATAGCTAACTATTTTAGTCCTTCAGCCATTCTTCAAACCACATCATGGGCTTGGTAGTTACAGTCGTGCTGCTTCGGAGCTATGTTTTCAGAAGGGAGTTTTTCTCCCTGTTTTTGTGCCTGTCTGCTTGAAGACTAGTATAACCTTAGATGGTTAGCTCCACTTCTGCGTCAAAATGAACACAAAGGTCGAAAATTTTCTGTGTGGCTTCTTGCGTGAAGTTTGAAATGCAGAGCTTTGTAGCTGAAAGCTGAAAACTTGTTATTTCTTTGGCCCGAAGTGCAGCCCCGTGGGCGTCCTGGCTGACCTCAACCACTAAAAATGACCGTGAGGATGCACAAGTTGTGGTGGCACCGACCTGCTGTGCCCTGGGGAAGCTTGGAAGACGAACTCTGCTCTTGCAAGAGTCAGTCAAAACTAACACGCTTTTGCTAAATATGGAAAAAATTGATTTTTTTCAGTTAAATTAAGTGGACCTCATATTACTTTGTAACTACATGAAAAGTTATACCTTGTTTTGATGCCCCAAAGCTTAATATTATGTTATTTTTTTCCAAGCATTGTATTTCTGCTTCCAGCACTTGAAAAAAAAAATAGTCGAATTGCTGAGCTTTGGAAGGTTTGTTACCACCTGGATTTAGAGTTGGTAGAAATGTTAAATCAACTGCAGCTCACTCTGCATCTGCAAACAAAATAATATTGCCCTGGTTTATTTAGTGAATTCCATTAGTGGCCTCATTCGTACACTGTTAAGCAATTGAAAGATTTTTCTTGTACAAGATGGAAAGTTCATTTTCCACTGTATATGAATAAGAATTTTTTGAGAGATGATGAAACTGCTCTGATGTATGGTAGGTAGATATTTAGTTTAAACCTGATGGATTTAAAATACAAAAATATATTCGTGTGTACCTTTTCCATTTTATGTGAACACTTTGAAAGACTTAAATATTTTAAGAGTCACAGTTGCATGCTTTTGAGCTCAGTTTTCATCCAAATTCAACTGGAACAATTCAAAAGAAAAAACTGTAGTTGGTAAATAAGAGAGAAATTAAGCTTGATGTCAGATCTGAAACTAAAAATGAAAAGTGTGTGTGCATATATACACACGTGCATGTACATACGAACAGCTAATACAATTTTATACATAAATGAGCCATATAAATACTTTTTATAAAGTGAGAAATGTAGGTTTAGAAGCAAATTGATGTTCGCTGGTATCAAGCAATCAATAAGAAACAGCATTTCTGTAGGGAAATAGCTGGAAAGCACAAAGCAGACACAAATTAAAATAGGTTATTTAAATCATGGGAGGGAAATCCATTCTGTTTTGTCACCCAATAATATATGTACTGTTGAAGTAAATGGTATAAAGGATTTGATGGTGATTTTTTTTTTTTTTTCAGCTGTTTGGTATAGAAAGTCTAGTCAAAAGGTGAAGAATGGATCCGGTGTGATACCTGAATTTAGGATTATGTTTTGTGGCTTATCACTGAAAATGTGTTCTCTGTTATTTGCTGCTTAGATAATCTTTGCATTTCAGCAGTCGTATGGTAAGGATTTACCTCTTGAAACTGTTTAGCCAGTTTACAATAGGCAGCTTATGTACTGATACGAAGCCCAGGTAGGAGGGGTGAAAGGCATAGCAGAAGATGGTTAGGAAGCCTTGTTGATAAGGGAGGTTTTGGTAATGAAGAAAACTTTACATTGCCTGCAGACATTTAATGATCTGCTTGAATGTAGATCCATATAATTTATACAGGACCATGCCATGTAGGTATTTCGGAAAGAAGCTCCAAGTGTTGGTTCCTTTGTTTGCTGGAGGGTTGTGTGGTGGCTGCTAGCTGGAAAGCTCCCAAAATGGCATTACTTGTGAATTTTGCATTGGTTTTAATTAATGCAACCAGTTCAGCACATCCAAAAGTTTGAGAATTAAGGACCTTAGAAGAATGGTATGAACACAGCAAATGCTTTCTGACCTAGAGAGCTCGTATCTCTTAAAATGCTTGGTATGTTGATTTGTAGCATAGCCTGTTAGACAGTGTGCTCACCAACACTGTGAACAAACATCTTATACCTGATAAATTATGTAGTGATATTTAACGTTTGTGATTTACGTTGCCTAGGAATGTGGCACAGTTTCTAGAGTTGGAAATGCTTTGGGTTTGTCTCATATTTGATAACGTGCAGCTCGTGGTTTGAGTGTCCACCTTTCACCTGCAGCCCACGATGAAATGCTGCTTCCCTCCTCCCCTTCCTGGCTCCTTTGTTGCATCTGTAAAAGAAAGAAAATGCCTGACAAGGGAAGGCATGTTTCACTTGTACCTTAGTTTTGTGGTTCTCTAACCTTCGTCTGTTCTGTGATTGTGAAGATCTGGGGACAAGGAATTCTTTGGAAGAGTAAATCTGTTTTCTTTTTCTGAGCTGGGGAAAAAAATGTATTTTTGACTATTTTCCAGTCCAGTAACTTGGAAGGATTAACTTTGCACTCTAATAAATAAAACAGCCAAGCAGATTTTGTCCAAATGTTTCTTCACCAGACTTAAATCCTAATCCTGGACTAAAATGTCACAGGCTTGTAGTAAAATTGTTCCAGACTAAAACTTGGCAAAGTAAAAAATCTCTGAAAGCAGGATTCACAATGGAAATGCTGATGCAAGCATAACTGGAGCATTGCAAACGCGACGCCATAAGAACAGCTTTGCATATTGCTCATGAATAGCTCAGAGGTAAAAGGATTAACACTTGTTAATACTGCTTTGAATCTGCTAGACTTTTTGCTTGCTGGACTCAACACAGATATTCTGTGGTGTACATAGGCTTCATGTATTAGCCTTTTATTCTGATCCCTTTTCCCCCCCTAGCTGAGAGTCCCTTATTGCTGCGAACAGAAGCCTTTGTTACCTCGAATTTCCTGCATCGCCTATCAGGATCCGTCAGGAGACAGAAATTAATACCAGAAATAACAATTTGAGCTCAGTGTGCAGCTATTTAATTTGCAGACTGAAGGAAGTTTTGAGCATTTCATATTCACAGAGGAGGAGAATTAGAACTACTGGTTAGGGAGAGGGGCAAGATCTCTTTTGAAATAGTGTCCGTGCTCCGGTGAGGCTCCAGGACTGGGGTAAAAAAGCACCAACACCACAATAAATCCTGGAAATGAAGTGCTTCTGACTTCCATAGTGTCACTGAGTGTGTGCATGCAGACGTTTGGATTTCTTTTTGGTTATAGCTAAAGCATTCTGAAGTCAGCATGTGTTTGTATACACTCTCTAAACGTGGGCAGGTTTCTAGGCTTCTCTTGGAAGATTTTCCTCATATAAAACTTGCTGCTGTTACCCCAGCCTCTGTTGTTGGAAATGATTTACCTGTTCCTGTGAAAATGAGAGCAGAGGAAATCTTGAGGATCATCTTAACTGGTTCAGGGTTGTGTCTGTTCGTGTTGTGTGTGTAAGCACAGACACACACATATACATAGATATATAAATATCCTATTGCTGTTGCCATAGTCACTCTCTTGCTGGGCTTTATACCAGCCACTGTGCAGGGAGGTGTCAGCAAAACATGATGTATTTTAAATATAATCTGAAACACCATCCAGCAGCAAATCAGATGTTTATTAAAGGTCCCTTTCCTCCACCAAGATTTCACCTAATTTGCTTTCTTGCAGAAGGGAACAAACTTGAAATACTTCAGTGTTTAAGCAAATAATATTTTATATAAAGGGTAATATGCATGATTAAAGATAAAATACAAAGGCTCTGGCTGATGATTATTTACAACAGGCATGGGCCTCAGACAGCATGGTAAGAAAAGTGAATATATAGTAACTGTTAATCCACTTGACAACTGATGGCAATAGAAATTATGTTGGCAAGAAAATAGAGAGAGGTCTTGTACAAACACGACATTATTATTTTCTTTGATTTCTTTTTTCTTTGATTGCTTTATAAAACTAAGATAAGTGTATATATAGATCAAAGTAATTTGAATCATAAATTGAAAAAAAACCTGTAGTCATGATTACTGTAATTTGTGTTGCTGGTACACCTTGCTGTTTCAGAACTTATGGTCTTGGTCATTTATTACTGGTGAATGTCAGCGATTTTGATGTTGTTAATGCATTTGTGTGCGCTACGGTATGTGCTGTGTATGTAAAAACGAAGAATATCATGGTCGTCTCTAATTTCTTTAGCTTTGAAAATTACCAAATAAAAGAATAAGCCAGAAATGTAAATAGTTAAAATTCACAATGGAAGGGAAGATACTTTAGGGAGATTGGAGTTGGTGTGGATGGTTATTAAAGTTGCTGGTTAATATTTTTAATATAACTTCTGAAGCAGCTTTTATCGAAAGATCTAGGTGCATATTACAGACTAGTTTAGACTCATAACATCCCTGTGGCGAGTTGGGCAAGTATTTTCAAGAAACTGATGTCCAGAGATCCTTGCTATGTTTGCCTGTGCTAATTTGGAAAGCTGGGTCTTGTTTATGCTTGAAGTGAATGCAGATTAAGGTGGGGTGTAAGTACAGTAGTTGTTTCTGATTAATTAAATGTGCAGAAATTCTTTCTCTGGAACAAGAGAGTCTTGTTTCTGGTTAGCATATCCTCTTTGAAATGCCACTCATTACAGAAAACTGCCCACTCGTGGCTTTAATAAAGAGCTATTGTATGAGCAGGAAGGTCCTTATTACTGAAGCTGGGGAAACAGAACGTGTTTCTTGCTCTTGGTCCTTCGTCCTGTCTGCTGGACCGGTTGGTCCAACAAGTGGTCAGATGCTCTAGGGGGATCAGAAACCGCAAGGACTGGTTCTCACTGGCCTTTGGCAGACAGCCTGGGAGGTGCCATGCCCCTCCGGTTGCTCTGTGAGAAAACTCTCAACAAAAGCTGAAGAACTTCATTTTGCATTGGATAACATCAAACATTGCAGGGGAGAAATGTCTGTTTCATGGTTGCTGTAGTGAAACCCTACTGCAAGTCTCACTTCAGCCTCTTTCTGAAAACTGAGGAGGCTTCCAACTGTTTCTTTAAAACCTCTCCAATATCTGAAGTGGGCTAGTGAGGTCTCCTAGATTTGGTTATTGTTGCTGCTAGGTAATTATTTTCCTTGCCTTTCTGATGGGTTGTTCGAGGTAGCCTTCTGGTTGCCTTAAAAGATGTGCTGTTGTTGCTTTCTCATGAAGATGTGCAAGTCTTTGTCTGTCCAGGTGCCCACACAGGTGCTGTATTGTTGCTGTATCTGAGACTTGCAGTTATGGATAGCTAGGAAATTCCTGTGGAAAGAGGACTATAAAATCCCCACTTCTTAAACATGGAAAGTGGAGATCTAGTAGATTAAATAAGTTGCCGTTGAGTTTTTGTCTGAGCTGAGAATGAAACCAAGGTGTCTTGAATTTCTGCCTGGGATAAGGCATGTTAGTTTCCTGCTTGATGTTTAACCAAGCACAAAATGGATATATCCACACCAGCAAATTGTATTTATTTTGCCTCATTTGGAAAAGGTTTGACTTAAAATGGGTGACAAGTTTGATCTGCACAGAGCTGAGTTGGTTTGGGGGAGCATATACAGGTCTTCTCCAAAATGTGTCTGCAATTGCTGTGTCGAGCAGGGCAACCTCTGATCTGCATGACTGGGTCTGCAGGGTTATAAAGTGTCTGTGGAAAAAAGCAACCAACCAATCAAAAAAAAAAACCAAAAAACAAACCAGCAAAAAACCAAACTAGCAAACCCAAAACTTCTTCCCCTTCTTCCTGTAGTTTTCTCTTGCCTTCATTATGTTGACAGATCTGCTAATTTGAGCATTGTGTCAATCTGAATTGGTGTGGGAATACCTGTGTAAGAACCTCCATCAACACCGTAGTTGAAGGACCACCCCTCGTGGTGGTGTCTAGAAAGCTTGGGGTGGGCTGAAAGGGGTTAACGTCATCCCAGGTACAGCTGTTGTTGGGATGCAACCCAAGGTCATCGCTGTGGCAGCAGGGATAAAATGGAAATAAGAAAGGAGAAGCAATAAGGTGTTTGGATGTCCAAAGGTAGGCAGATAAAACACTTATAGATTAGTACTCTATTGATTTACACTTCCCTGATTTCCTGGACTCTTTGAGTGACAGCTCAAGTCAGTCTTTGGCAGAGGAGCTGTAAGACTTGTAGAACTGAAAGAAAGAAGTGCAAGATGAGCTGTTTCACAGGATCCTGCCACGCTGGTTTAGTGCCTAATGTCTCCTAGAGCAAAGCAAGGATGTCAACAGCATGGGTCGTGGTGGCTTGCTGCCTCTTGCTGCAGTGGATTTGGGCTTCTCAATACTTAGGTTTACAGCATGGTGCTTCTGCCAGGCAAAAGCAGCCCCTCTGCCACTCTTGTGAACAACATGAGCAGTGCTTCATGTCAGTGACCATGGGTTGGACATGTTGGTCATAGATTTTGGTGATATTAACTGCCGTAGCAATTGACCTGAAATGTCTTACTTGAGCCTCTAACTCTCTATAGTGGGGAGAAGAAAACTGATGTACTTTAATGTTTAAAATTTTAAGGAAGCGTTCGGTGAGTATAAAGTAATTAATAATTCATCGGGAATATGTTCTGTTAGTGGGCATTGCTTGTTCACGCTGTGGTCTGTTTGCTCGCAGCCTTTAGTGCTTGTTTGATCACTTAAGTAGCTCATGAGAGCACCCTTATAATACAGGAAAAAAGGCCAGTTTGAGGAGCCCTTGTGTAATGTAAAATATTACGACTAGAAGATACTACTCAGGTGTCTGTCCTTATAAAATCCCGCAAAAATACTTCCAAGAGTGTCTGTACACCAGAATCGGCGGCAGCTTATGTGCAAGTGGAAATGGCTTTTGCTTTGCTGATTTCTGCTTGGAAGGCGCCGCGTCTCTTGGGCACTGCTTGGTGTGATGCTGGTAAATCTAGGAGGTTTACAGTCTCGAGTGTGGAGTGAGAATTAGGTTTTGAAAACTTTCCATGATGTTTTTCGTGCGATTCCAAAACACAACTGAGGAAAGTAGTCTGGCTTTTTTTTTTTGTGTACTTAAGGATTAAACTACCGCTGCTCCCCAGGCAAGTTAGGGTTCCTGAGTTTCCGTGTTGGTTTTGAGGCTGGAGCTGCGTTGAGACCTGTCTACGTTTACCAGGGAGTGTTCTAGAGTAGTTCTTCATGGTAACCATACATATTATGGGATAGTTAGTGTGCTTGCAAAGTGGAACGAGTAAAATCAACTCTTGTCGTGGAATAACACATCCACTGCAGGAACAGTCCCAGTTGCTTTCCACTGGGTTTCTGGCAGCAAAAGCCTGTCTGTTGACCTTATAGATTGCTGAGATGGAGGTACAGTTTTTTTCCTGCAGTCTTCATTGCTGTGGGGCTACTCTCTCTAATTGAATTCTCTTTTCACTGCCACACATTGCTTAACAATATCTATAGGATGTGTTACTAATTGCATGTTTTCACTGTGGTAGTTAGCATAATTGAAAGCAAGAGTTTCCAGCATAATAGAGTACAACTTCTCCTGTGTAATGTGTTTTCATGCTGACATTACATTTTAAGGAGTGCGGTGAAGCCAGTTTGATACTTGGGAGAAGCTGGAAGTCCAAGTGGTTAGGGATCTCATGCTGTAATTTTGTATTCATGGAAGTCCTCAGGTACACAGGGGATGAATGCAAAGAACTAATTTTGGAGAGATGAGATGCTGAAGGTGCTCTGGTAGCATTACTTTTCACAGTGACCATTAGAGTAAAACGTCGAGGGCTCTGGGGTCTTCTGACACATAAATGAAGAAGCCCATCAGAGCAGTTGTGAAGGGCCGTCTGGTTTGGAAAGGTTTAAATTAAAATCATGTCTTTCTGGGTTTTTTTTCTACAGTAAATGACTGTCTCTGTTTCAAAAGGTACTCTGGCGATGGTTTAGAAATCACTAAGGTCAGAGCTGAAATGAACTTCAGAGGATGTTTTGCTATCTACCTCTGCCAACTCTTAGTGAAAGAAAATACAGTCTCTCCTTGTCTTTGATCCTATGTTTGACTCTGGAAGAGGAGAGACTTGCTGAACCAACATGCTGCATCACATGGGTTACGGTTGCTGGGAGATGAGATTTGAGATGATATCTTGAGTGTGGCAAGAAATGTAGGTATAGTCTCATAGTGTTGTGACCGATAACAGACTCAGATAATGACTGTTAAACTGAATAACAAGCAGATTCGGTTGACTTTTACTTCTTATGTCTTCAAAACGTTGGAAGTGGAAGAGAGAGAAAATTGTTTGATCCTATTTCTCTCCACTAGTCTTTACGCCCTTCTTTCTTCTATAGAACCTCTGCACTCCTTGGGGCCACGAGTCAGTCTGTGTCAGGATGATAAGTATTAACTCCAGGATAAGAATTATTCTGAGTTAGATTGAAGTTTGAGGAAAGTGCTTTAGTATTCCTGTGTGTAGTTTTCTAGTTGATTGTTGCTGGTCTTGCCGTTGTGGATTCAGATACCTGCTGCCTATTGAAGCTTTGTCTAATCTTGGCTCTTATTTCTCACTTTGCGACTTGCTGTCTGAGACTGGGTTTTTGCATGCCTTTAGTTCTCTCAAAGAGCTCTTGTCTTGCCAGGCATGTGTTTTCTGGAGTGAAAGCAGCAGGACTTGAAAAGGTTCATGTGATGCTGCTGTTGATCCTTGCCCTGAGGACGTCAGGCTGCACAGGAGATGCACCATCCCATGGCAATCCAAGCATGGGACTGTTGGTTTGGTGGGAAGATAGATATCCCCCCACATATAGATGTTTATGCCTGTGTGAAAGGTGTGTAAGTGCTTTGATAAGCCTGGAGAGACCCACTGCTGTTATACTTGGCTGATGGTGACTTTACTTCTCTATAAAAGGGCCTCTCTATGTGAATCTTCTTGCATTGCAGTGAGTGTCAGCTACCAGGTAGGTGTTAAATACTGCATTAGGGGGGGATTGTCACCATCTCTTCTGCTTTGGCTGTAGCCAGGGAGTGGAAGAATTTCATCTGTTCTATAGGGGAGGAGTAAAGGGGAATCCACTAACATGGTTGTAAAGGTCAGGAACAGCACTTTGGGATGTATCATTAATCCCTACATTTGGGATTTCATATTTGAGATGGATTTTGATGTAGAACTCACAAGCTGGAGATGTGCAGTTCGATGTTATATCACTTGAATCGATGCAGGCTGTTCATCATTGCTATCTAAAAAGCTGGTGTGTTGACATATGACGGTGTTGTTATATCAACATGAATTGTTCTGACAGGCTGTGGGAGTTGTGTACTTTATTTTTTTTAAGGTATGTATCTATAGACTGGACCACTGGATGACATGGTTGAAATTCTGCTCTTAACTGACTCTTGTGCTGCTCTTTCTGTGTGTACTGTAATTTCTTGAATTCTTTGAGAAGCTAATTTTGTGAAGCATAATAAAACAACAACTTGAGTGTTAACAGAAGTCTGGAGTGTTACGTGTGTGTGGAAATTGCTGCTGCTGTAATGTTTCAAAAGTGTGCTTTAAAAACATACCCAACAAACAGCAGGAAACGTGGATCGCTATAATGGATTTATCCAACCTGAGACAACTCTCCAGCAAGCTTTGCTTGATCTAGGGCTGTTTATACGAACTGAGAATATTTTGTAGCTGTGTCATCTTGTGAGTTATAGGCAGTACAAATTAAAAGTTACTTTTGGCATTGCTCCAGCATAAAACCGGGCTGGTGACTTACGGGAGAGCTGCTGAAGTGAAAGGACTAACTTGCCCAGAGCATCTTCTCTCCAATAGCATGGCCAGTGTTTATCCCTGAGAGCGGTCCTGGCTTCTGAAGTCCCATCCCAGTAGACATGTGTTGCCCATGCAGTGATGAGGAAAACAAGGGTAATACGCGCTGCAGGGTGTTTCCTACGCATCTGCCCAGTTTTATTTTTACATGATGTATTTATACACATGTGCTATCTTCCCAGTTTAGTTCTAATGCCCTCTAATTCTGGATGTGCAGTTACAAAGAGGGCAAAAATCAGCGTAGAGGGAAGAACAAAGATCTTTAAAGCTTTGTGGAATATAAGAAATTCCCAAATCTTTCAGTGTTTTGCATGTTTAAATGAATTAGTGCTCCCTATAGAAGTGTTCTGCTGATAAGTAGAAAATGAAACTCTGGCTTGAGAACCGTAGCAAAATACAAGGAGACTCAAGCTGTCTGATTGTAGGCTTTAAATATCCAGAATGATTCATCCTGCTTTTTTGTTGTCCAAACCTGTAGTTAAAAATTACCGTGTACTTTAAGTAAATTGAAGAAGGGTTACTGCAGAAATGTGAGAATAAACTTGAATGACAAAACATCGAATTATTTTCAATTCCTCCTTATAAGACTGCTCTTACAGTCAAAGAATAATTATTAGTGACCTGCAGTGCTATCCAGAAGGAGTTTGTAATTTTCAGTTGAGTCGACACTGAAGATTTAGCAGCTGCCTGTGTAAGAAGAGTGGGCGACGTAAGCAAATTGTGAGAGTTGGCAGTGTGTGGCTTGGGTGGCTACTTATTAGATGAAGACTGGAGCGTGCAAGACAGTCTAAACAGACTGCTGATAAATTAGAATGTATCTACTAAGTAGTCTGCAGAGAGAAATGACAGTGTTACAAGTCTAGGCACTTGTATCTCAGTTCTTCTCAACTGGTGATTAGCGATAAGCTTAGCCTTTTTATACAGTCTTCCTTAGCGCGCGGCTTTTGCTGTCCTTCAGCCGATGCTTGCTGGAAGTAGAGAACAGATGGGTGAAACAATAGCCCTTGGTGTCTGACAGAGGAAAGATAAAAGAATGAGGTCTCCCCAACCTGCAAGTAATCTGTTCACACTGCCGGGTAGCTGTGGCATTCACTTCAGTATCAAAAGCCCAAGCACCTTCAGTCATCGTGGATGAATGGCTGGAACGTGCTGGTTTCTGTGCAGCCGAGTAGTGCTTTCCTCTACTTTGAACTGTCTGGATGGGGTGAAATTCAGAAGAACCCCTCTTTTCCCTCCCCCAATTGGATTACGGGCAAGATGAGAACTCACAAGTCTTATGGAAGATGTCCTCTAAGATAAAACTCCTCGAACAATGTGACTTCTCTAGATCTTCCGAAAGCTTGCAAAGAGTGAAAATGATGAGAGGAACTGCAGGGCTAGTTGTGTTTTATGCTGTGAAAGAAAGTAGCTGCCAAGGAGGGAGGGGATTACGCAGGTTTATTTGTATGGTGTAAGAGGATGGGAAAAGCTGTGCTCCAGCATGGCACTTGTGGTGAATAGAGTGGATCCTTCGTGGGTTTGGTTTTAGCATCTCATGTAAAAGTAATTCTGCCACTGTGACTTTATAACTTAAGCAAGAATTGAGCTGGGCATCAGTTGTGGCTCTTAGGTGGGGCAACTAACTGGTTTTCCTTCACCATCCTGTATGCCTTGATGATCTCTCAGCCACAGGTTTGAGCGGTTTGCTAGGTCTGGTTGCTCTGTGGGGGGGTGGCAGCTTATCTCTGCCTCCCCAAGCAAGAAGAGGATGTCAAACAGCCATCCATCTCATGTTAGGAAAAAGCCAAGATCCCAATCTCCCTTCCAAACTAGAGAGTTTGTGTTTTACAGTACCTGACATGAAATCTGTGTTCATGAGTTTCTGTGCTAGTAAGCAAAAACTACTTGGAGGCTTCTTCGATCCATCTGGGGATGGGGCAACTGGAGCGAGGGAATTTTCAAAGACGAGTGCTGTGGTTTATCAGATGGCTCTGTTTGCACCACATTTCAGCATGAGCAGATGTCTCAGGAGCTGCTTTGACCTTGCTTCTGTGTGGCTTATAGATAGGGAGTGGGAATAAATTATTTCTTCATTTGTCATTGTAAGGGAGACATCAAACAGAGTCTACGGTTTGAGAAGTCCAGTGATGTGTGGACAATAGAAGGAAAAACAGCGAGGGGAGAAGAGATTAAGAGCTGGAAATGTTACTTGGTAAGGATTTTGGGTCAGAGCAGCAAAATGTCTGAATCTGGCATATTTTTTTAACACCAAAAAAAAATGTGTGTGATGACAGGATGACTGGCAAAGAAAAATCCCTAGATTTCTGTGGAGTGACCCACCAGCCAGAAAGTACTAGTATTTGGAGAAGCACACTCTGCTCAGCTTCTACACTCCTCTCTTTTCTTCTCTATTTAAAAGACCATGCTGAGGATTGAGAGCTGAATTTGAGCAACTCTCAGTCCATTCTTTAAACAGGGCACCTACTGGCATTACATTTCAGCTGTCCTGGTGAACATTAACTCGTCCTGTGCTTTCTGAGTTTGCAGACTCAGCCAAGGGACAAAGAATTGAATAACCCTTGAAGAATGAACTGCTTTGTTGCCCACCGAGGCATAGCTGTGGCATTGTTTTCACCACGAGCTGGACAGTGAGTAATAGCGTCACAGCTGCTTCACTGAGCTTGGTGCTGGAGGATGCTTTAGTCTCCTTGGACTTTTCTTTCCAAAGTCATTCACGTGTGGAGAAAGATGAAATACAGTTATACGCAAGACTTCATTATTTTTTTTTTTGTAAATGTAAGAAAACAGTGTTGAACTATGAAAAAAATGAACACTATCAGGCTTCACTTTGTAGAAATTTGAAGGTGTGGGGTGAAGTATCAGCACTAAGTCTTTTCGAACTAAATTTTCAAAACCTGGACACAGCTTTCTTCTCATCCTGTGTTCTGCATCATGGTAGTACTGGTCTAAGCAGAGCTTTATCTCTATTGATCAAGGAGACTGCCCTTACCTAGGCAGCGTTTAGCACTGTTCTGTCCTCACAGCCCGACAAGGAGTAGGCTGCTCATTGCATTGACTCAAAGCATTTACCTTGCAGCATTCGACTTTTATGTTTGCTTTCGTAGCATGAACTACCTTTTAAAAATGTTTTTGCATTGCTCTCAACTCAGTCTGCCAAGAACTTTTGTCCAGTAGAGTAAGCTGGTTTTTAAGTGTAATTTAGACATGATTATCTCACCAAGATTGTATCTATTGAGAGCAAGACTGTGTTCATCAAGGACTCCTTTTAAAATATTTTCTCAAGTGGATTCTTCTCTGCTTTGTCAGACTAAGTCTTACATGATGAAAGTGATGAGCCTTTAGTGTCTGTGCACAATAGTCCACTGATCATCGCTGTGGTCAGCAGGAATCAAAAAAGAAAATGATTTTATGTATTACTGTGAGACGAATAGAAAATATAAAGACGACATAATTGCATTGTTGTCTTAATCTGTGGTGTGACCTGTGCCCTGAGTGATGGTCAGTTTGTTTTGTAGTCCTCAGTCTTGGAAAGACCTAAGTAGAACTTAAAATTTCAGGGAAATGCAGCAAGGACAACCAGCTGTCTTCCAGATCTTCAGCAAAGAACCACCATATTGAGCTTGAGAAAGCTCTAACAGAGAAGGGTGAAGAGTGGGTACACTTGTTTTCTTTTCTACATGTGAGGACTGAAGGTCAGCAGCAGGTTTCAGATTAAACACTTCATCCTGTGCGTAGCTTCAGCTGTGAAACTCATTGCTGCAGGTTGGTTTTGGTACCCTCAGTTTTAAGAAGTTCAAAAATGTGACTGGACAGGCCAATGAGAAAAAGATCTTGCAGTACTCGGAAACAAGTTCTGACTGGGAATTCATGTGAGTTTGCCAGTTGCTCAATGATGCAGTGAAAGGAGTAATTACTGTAGTTTTTCCATGTTTTTTCTACCCACACAGATCTGGGACCTGACTTTTGAAGACAGTTTGCAGGTGTGCACATGTTAGTAAAGCCATTTTATCTATGTAATTTAACATCCATGAGGGTTTTTTGGGTAAAATACCTGGTGTTATGAGGTCCTACCAAGGAGCTGTGTTTTTTGTGTGCAATGTAGGTGATGCCATGGATATTGACTGTTCTGGCAAACTTGATGCAGAGAAGAGAGACATGATATGATTAGAACATTGTTCTAGATGTACTGGGTTCATGAAATAGTCTGTTCAAGTCACAATTTTGGAAACAAAAGCAGAGTCTAATATTGGAGTGTGCATACTACCCTTATTTAATAAATAAGACTATTTTAAATTGCTCTACAAATAATTCTTGTGTAATAGTATTAGGATTTTGGAAAGCGGCCTTTCATATGTAATTTTGGGGGTTTTAAATAGAGGCGATTGTTTGGTGTGTTTGTTTTGCTGTTTCTATAGTGGCATTGTTTCTATTTATGCTCGTTTTACCTGCCTTCAAAAAAGCCTCGTATGAAAGGAGACCAGTGTATGTTTTTCGTATGTTTTTTGCTATCAGGTAAAAGTGAACAATTTTAAAGACTTGAAGGCCACAATGTGAATACCAGTGTTTTTTAATGCAAAGCCTTTGACATCCATCAGTGTTGTCATATCATGCTGTTATCACTGTATTGGATTTGGAAGAAAAATGCTGCTAGTAATTTCCAGAGCATCATTTAATCATCTTTGTCAAATAACAGATTTATTATTGATTTTGGACTCCTAGTTAGCTTAGAGAATTGTATCTTAACTTGCTTTGCCTTTCTTCTTCCCTAGAGGATGTAGTGCCACGCTGCAAATTTCATAAACCAGCTTTGTTAAAAGAACATTGGGGTTGAAAATGCAAGCGTTCGGTTCAAGCACTGGGAATTTAAGCCCGAGTATCATCTGTTTTGTTCACCATCTGTGGCGTGATTTTGTAAAGAAATGGTACCAGGAAGTACATTTAGGTCAGGAAATATATCCAGAAGATGCTGAACTATTCTAATTTTGGAATGTGCACTTTTTTAATGTTTGCCTTTGATTTTGTTTTGTATAGCTTTTCACGTAATATAGGGAATAATGCTCTGTAGCTCTTGATTTACAGAGACCTATGCAGATTGTCATTGGGGTTGAATCACAGCAGTTCACCATTCATGGCGAACAAAGAGTAACTAATAGCAGTAGTAGATTCCTGTTCTTTATCCATGTGCTTTAAGGTGGGAAGGATGCCTTTTCTGATTTTTCTCTATATAACAAACCAATATCTTCATCTAGTTTAAGGCGTTAACTCTGATTTTGTTACTACACAGTTTCCTAAAAGACCACTAGCTCAAGGTGAAGGTGTTGAGAGGACGAAAATTCTCTTCTGTCAGTTCATCTACTGCTGAGAGAATTAGAAAGGCAAACCTTGTATTTTCAATTTTCAGCTGGAATAGCTTCAGCATCTAGTTGTGGCTTCTGCTTGAAGCTTTCTTCTCTGCGTGGTCCACTCATACCTCTCGCTGCTTGTGTATTGTAATTGACTTTTTTGCATTTTAAGGTATTTGAGTTTGTAATACAGATAAAAACGTGCGTGTTCTCCTGGTATTTGGTAATGTTGACTTTCTAATCAGAACATACCCCTCTACTCTGCTCTCGTGAGACCCCACCTGGAGTCCGGTGTTCAGTTCTGGAGTCCTCAGCACAGGAGGGACGTGGATTTGTTGGAGTGAGTCCAGAGGAGGCCACAAAGACTATCAGAGGGCTGGAGCATCTCATGTGAGGACAGGCTAAGAAGGTTTGGGTTGTTCAGCCTAGAGAAGAGAAGGCACCAGGGAAACCTTAGAGCAGCCTCCCAGTAATTAAAGGGGGCTCCAGGAAAGCTGGGGAGGGGCTCTTTGTCAGGGAGTGCAGGGATAGAATGGAGGGTGATGGTTTTAAGCTGGAAGAAGGAAGATTTAGATTAGCTATTAGGAAGAAATGTTTTCCTGTGGCTCTGGCACAGATTGCCCACAGTAGTTGTGGCTGCCCCATCCTGGAGGTGTTCAAGGCCAGGTTGGATGAGGCTTTGGGTTGTGATCTAAGCTCTGATCCAGTGGGAGGTGTCCCTGCCCATGGCAGGGGAGTTGGAACTAGGTGATCTTTGATGTTCGTTCTGACCCAAACCATTCTATGATCATGTCCCACTTTGGCCTGTATGGTCTCAGTGGTTTGCTGAGCAGCTGAGGGCTACTGAGATTCATTGATCATGGATTTGTTTTTAGGGTTTTCAGTGACTTGACTCTCACTGCATTTTCCAGTTCTTTCCTGCTGTTATCCCCTTCACATCTTCTGTTTTTCTTGTGGTCTTGTCTGCCCTTCATTCATCTCAGTTTGCCTTCTCCTCTGCCCTGTCTCTGGATACACCAGCAGCTGGAAGCTTGGAGGGCAGAAGAAAGGGGGCACCTCTGTTCCTGGTATCCACTGAGATTTCTGAGAGGTGAAGGAAGAACTGAGGAAAGGTTTTCCTAGATCACAAGACAATTCAGTTTGTTACCTAGGTAAATGTGCAGTCAGGCAGATGCATCAGCGGCAGAGATGGAGTGATGGGCATGTGGGATGTGGCTAGCGTCTCCTGCAGCTACGTTGCCAGCCTCCAGCAAGGACTGAGCTATTGTGTGCTGGGTTTTATGTAATCAGATGCCTCTTCAGGTGTACACAGGTGAGCTGGGTCTGTGTTCTGGTGGATGTGAGAGAAGCCATTTAGGGAGGCAAAAACTTGAAGTGAAATGATCTGAACCTGGACTTTAGTTGTATATCAGTGTGCAGACCACACAGAAACAGATCTATTAAAATGGGAATCGGCAATTAGCCATGCATGTGATTTTCTTGGAGGTTTAATTGTACAGTGTAGATGTTGCAACTAAGTGCAAGTTATTCCTTAATAATAGCGATAAACTCAAGCATGGCCCAGAAAGTGCAGCTCAGTCTGGTCACACTTACTGACCTAAGAAACGGAAATGAAGAATTCACTGAGCTTTGCCATCTGAGTTGCCTTAAAGTTGAGAAAGGTCGCTTGCATTCTTTTAACTCTGTTTAATGGCATTTTATTTTAATTGTGTAGTTCAGGCTACATAAAATCAATAATCTTCACAAGTACTGGACTATTTTTCTTCCAGAAGAAAAGGATATTTCCATACATTTAGATGGTCCTTATTACTGTATTGCAAAATCGTTACTATGGAGAATTTCAGTTAGATTCTACGTTCAGTTTCCAAAGAAAGGATTTTTCCCAAGAAAGCCTTTTTTACAGTTAGGAAGACAATTGCTTGTGCAGATTCATAGTGAAATTTTGCATTGATGTGAATCCTGCTCTAAATCCTGTTTTGTCGATAACTGTTTCCTCAGTAGGGCACCAGAATTGATGAGAGAATCAACAGGCTTTCTGTTTCGCTATGTTCTTCAAGCCACAGAGAAACTTGTTCCTGTGTAATAGTGGCATCCATTTTGTTATGCGAAGTAGCAAGCCTTTAAAGTGGCATTTTATTCTCTTTTATAATCTTAGTTTAAATGAAAATGGCATGTGAGTGTGCCAAGCTTATGCAGATTTCCCTGCGACTTCTAGAATATGCTTTCTCGAGAGACTCCAGAACACAGCAAGTATGCCATGCTGTCTCAAAGTCTGCCTAAGGGGAGTTTTACCCTCCAATAAATTCAGAGTTTACAGATTGTAAATCAGTGTTTTATCATCAGCTACCAGGTGACTCTCAAATGTCAAGCAAAGGTGCGTAATGACACCCAGATTTCTGCTGGGGGCAGGAGCTGCCTTCGTGTTATACTAAACAGAATTTTGGAAGAGGCAAATGTCACCTTTCCTAAATCTTTCAATTGTTTGCTTTGTGCCTTCTTGAGGCTCTATAAAGACAAATCTAAAATTCGAACTAAAAATCTTCGTTGAAACCAAGTAGAAGTGTTTAGAAAAGGAAGATAACCTGGAAGAATCTTGCCATTATCAGAGGAGGTGCACAACTTGGGCTTGGGCTGATGTCTAATGACAGCGAATGTGCACAGGGAGGAGAAACAAGAGATTGGCTGTTCTGTAGTGTAACCTTATTGAAGATATTTCTCATATTGGTTTGTATCAGCCTTTGGAAGTGCCATAAATAAGTCTGTGTAAAGCATTGGTAGTGATTTGTATTGTAGAAAGAATTGTTTTGACAACAATTTTAGAAACTGGAACTTCAGGGGATCTATTTTTTGCTGAGGTGAGAAATTTTTTGTCTTTATTTAAAACAAAACCCATCTCTTTTTAACTCTCTCCCTGCCTCTCACTTCTTCCTCAAGCTTCCTCCCTCTTTTCCACTTCTGCCGCTCACAGCATCACGTCACTAAGTCATGAACTGACACAGAGAAAAGTAAGTTAATTGTGCATTGCTGACTGATTAAATCTACTCTTCTGCATTTAGACTCTAGTGGATTTATGAAGATGAAGTAAAGGGGAAGAAATGACATGGCTACTGAGAGAAAAATGAGTATTAACGTCTTTTCAGCAACAGTCTGATGAAATGTTCTATGCTTAAGCTACCTGGCTGTTTCAATTACTCATGAAACAGCATGGGTTGGATGTAATTCTGCTTGCTAGCGCTTGCTAAATGCTTCATAAGAGCTCCTAGATGACCCAGTTTGGAGACTGTTATAAGGATCCTGTAATTGTTGAATGGAAAAGAAACACTCTGAAAGGGCTCAGCAAAACTCCTGAATTAGGCTGCCTTCTCCAGGCAATGTGGGGCTGGTGTTTTAAGATGCCAGATACCTATTTACTCATAAAACTGAAAAAGTCATATTATGTTGCTAATGAAGTAAATACATGGAGCAGATCAATAGGTGAATATTTAAGAGGCTCTTTAGATGAATACGCTGCAAAAATTATGTAGGAGGAAGAAATACCTGGCTTCTAACAGCTAAATCAAGCATCAGTAATGTGGATGAGGTTGTCATTGAGATTCCTACCCACATGTGAGGAAAGAGCCAGGACAAAATTGTTAAAGACTTTTTTCAGTCGTCACCCTCAGATTTTTTTTTTCTAAATCATCAAATCTAACTTCGCTTAAAGTTAACAAAATAGAGCAAATAAAAGAAATAAAAGTAATACTGAAAAGCTTCAGTCTGAATAGAATGTGCTTTGGAAAGCTTGAGCCTTTGACATCAGGGTTAGATCAGATATACAGCTCTGCAAATTGAGTTGCTAGCTGTGAAGGACTTTATTGCTCTTCTGCGTCTTAAGACTTTCATGTGCACTGTTTCTGTGGAAGTAGAGAGGAAAGAACTTTCAGGAGTGCGAAGATTTGCTTGGACCCTTATTTTTAGTGTGCCAAAAGCAGATTACCATACACATTGCACACTGGGAGCACGTGAACAGTCTCATCCACTGCCTCTTGCTTTATGAATAATTAATAACACTTAAGTGGCTGATTTCCACAGATCTACCCCTTTTCTAGGGGTATTTTGTTCTGTAATGCAACTTCTATCAGTTAAAGAGGATAGAAATTCGCGAGTGAGGATCGTGAGTGCTCACTAACGTGCTGAAAGTATTTATTCCTTGGACAGAAATGCAATAAAAAAAACTCAGCACTTTCTCTGTGATCTAAATATAGCCTTCATCCCCCTCCTCTGTGGAACAGGTTTTACTTCCGTTACCTTGAACCTCATACCCGTTTAGTCCAACACAGTGCACAATCAGGTCAGCCTTCTGATGTGCGAGGGTTTCATTTCATGGTCACACTTGAGCAGGCAACAAATCGTGGGTGAACTTTGGCTCCTTGAGGTTTTCATTAGTGTCCTCACTCCTAGCAGCATTGCACCTCATAGCCAGAATGGAAGCACTGTTGTTTTTCATCATCTGTTTGTGTCTTCTAGGTGTAGGCTCCCACTTCAGCTGGTTCTCTGCTGTGGTGAGACAATGGATGGAGGAGGTGAAGAGGTAGAGTAGATGGATATTTCTGCGGGGGTGGCATTCATGGATCTTGCTGTGATCCACAACTCTGGCTTTCCCACCAAACTCCGTTATAGCTATGCTGCCTGCTGAGCAGCCAGGAAACGCGCACCAGCATGGTGTGTCCTGGCTGAAGCTGGTGAGGGACTGTGTAGGTGAAGATAAAATAAAAGACGTGGTGGGTGCAGACAGGAGTTGCTACTTCTCCTTCCCCTAGGCAGATCCCTGGAGGGCTCGCTCTTGTTAAGCCCAGAACATAGAATCACCAGGTTGGAAGAGACCCACCGGATCATCGAGTCCAACCATTCCCATCAATCACTAAACCATGTCCCTCAGCATCTTATCCACCCGTCCCTTAAACCCCTCCAGGGAAGGTGACTCAACCCCCTCCCTGGGCAGCCTGTTCCAGTGCCCAATGACCCTTTCCATGAAAATTTTTTCCTAATGTCCAACCTAACATGCCTTACATCTATTTTGTGCTTTATGGTAGGATCCCCTAAAGGTGGAGACTGACCGGTCCTTCCTAGTTAAATGGAAATGTTTCTTTTATCTATACAGGCAACTGCAATGCACAAGGTGAATCTTAAAACTTCAGCTTCCACTACTTCTCTAATATTTTGATGCCAGTTGTGTTGCTGACATGTTTCCCTGTTCCTCTTGTCTGAGATGTCTCTCTGCTGGAGGACAATCTTTACTTTGTGAATTGCAGATTTGCTTCTCTCATCAGTTTGAGGATTGTTTTCATGGAAGTAATTCCAAATATCTCATTTCTCAGTTGGTGGATGGGCCCATTTATTGCAACTGTTGGGATTCTCGTTAGTGGAAATTAACACAAGCTGTGACATAGCTTGGCTTGACTTTTCCACCACAGACCATTGTTACACGAGCTGAAATAACTCATTACTGAAGTCATCTGCAGTTAAGAGAAGCTTTCTGTCAAGTGGATTTGCAGAGAGCAGAGCACGATTACAGCCCGGGGAGCGGCGTAACGCAGAGCAGTTACTCCACTGGAGCAGGGCGTATGGCGAGCCGTCGGCTGAGCCTGCATCTCCAGCTTGACAGCCGTGATTGCCTCTCTCCAGCATGCGCTGTACAGCAGGGTGATGCTGCAGGCAGAAAGAGGTGACAGTGTTGCCTGGAAGGGAGCTGACGTAGGAGTGCATTCTTTTAATGCTGTGCATTTCTGATATTTGTTCTTAGAAAACGTGTTAAAAATCTGGAAGAGTTTAAAAAAAAGGTACGGTATGATGTGAGGTCTATAGAGCCTGCCTTGCCTGAGCTTCAGTACTTGCTGTTGGTGGCTCGTTTCCAAGAAGGTTCAGAGATGAATTAATTACCAACAGTGTGCAAGTGCCTGCATGAGGGGGAATTTTGAGTGGAGAGCTATTTAATTTAGCAGCAGAATGAATGATAAGGTCAGTTGGAGCAAAAAGAAAAATAAGTTGGGGGCCGTAAATAGCTTTTCCCAAGGAAGGGACGTTTGTGATCAGGATAACTGAGCGAAGGTGATTGATGCAATCGCTCTGTCTGTACTGCTGAAGATGGTGTCTTGCCCCAGCTGCTGGCTTGGTGATATCAGCCTCATGAAGAGGGTCTACGTACGTTGGTAGAAAGGACCTCCTGCCCAGAGGGAGGGCAATGTAGGTTTGCTAAACATAGAAGAGGTTTGCCATAACCCATTGGCCTTACTACCCTTGATATATTCCACGTTTAGCCTTAAAAATAAAGCCTGTGGTGTGTGTGGGAGATCCTGTCTGTATTGTGATTCTTGTATACTCCAGTTACTTCTTGGCATCTCAGTCACTAGCTGTTTACATGCTTTTACTGGGAGCTGTAGTTCTGCTGCTTGTTCAGCTCCTGGCACAGTTAATTAACTGGTGGGCTTGGAAGGAAACCTGCTTCTGTGCTATTTTTTTCAGAGTTGAGAATGAACTTATGAAAACTGGTTGTTTCTCATGCTTTTAATATACGATGGAATGATAGCAAGGCAGATGTAATGATACTAGGTATTGATTTTTCATTTAATCAATCCTGAAGGTAATTTTGTTGTTGTATTTTATGTTGTTTGAGGATGAATCTAGTGGCAAAAGATATCTAATGTTGTAATATGGCTACAAGAAGTTACTGTGAACTCTTAAATCTAGTGACGTGGTATATCTATGAATCCAGCTATTTGGATTTTGTTGTAAACCTCTGAGATATGATACAGTGGAATCCTCTTACACACAAATTCCATGTAGCAAGTGACAGAACATAATGAAAGCGTAAACTGTTACACAAATAAAACTGTCAGATGCATAATGCTGCAGCTGTAAACAGCTGCGGATTTTGGCATGTTCCACAGAGTTTAGCAGGCTGTGTTAGGATGCACATTTTTGGGGTCAGTTTTGACTGTCACAGAAGAGCTTGAAACGGTGTTGATACTTGCTCAAAAAAAACCACCCTTCATTTCTTGGAGAGGAAGTCTTTCTTGTCAACATCTTAAAATGTCTGTGCTGCCAACCAAATTAGTAGTTGCATAATCATAGAATGGTTTGTTGGAAGGCACCTAAAAGCCCCTCCAGTTCTAACCCCCTGGCCACAGGCAGTGACACCTTCAACTTGATCAGGTTGCTCAAAGCCTTGTCCAGCCTGGTCTTGAACACCTCCAGGGTTAATTATCTTTATGTGATGAACTGCAATTCAAAAGCACTGTATGGACAATAGGTTATGCAAATTGTAGGAGATACATGTCCATGATACAAGAGGATTTCTCAGCCTGTGTGGAACAAACAGCCCTACTAAAGAGCGCTTCAATTTAAGGATGGGAATTTTTATTTATGCTCTAGACGTATTGAAATGTGTAAGGAAGTATGGCAGCATTGTCAGAAGTCGCTCAAAGTGGTTTCTCCTCTGTTCTCCAGAGGAGTCCGCGTTGTCACTGCTGGACTTGCTGACCAGCTGAGCTGTTGAAGGAGTGTGCCCATTGTAGGTCTGCCCTGGGCTCTGTAGTGGGGTAGGGAGGAGGAGGAAAGGAGGTCCTGAATGCCTCTCCGCTCCTGGTGCTTGATCCTCAGAAGGCAGCAGCAGTGGCTTGTCAAAACCCTCCCACAGATCTGGGTAAGAGTTTATGACGAAGTGATGTTTTCCTGCTTTATGCCTGGCACAGATGTTTTGGAAAGGATCTTATTCATCGTCATTAACTTTGCTCTGCATGGGGATAGACGATGGAGGTCAGCAAAAAGACGACAGGCAACCTGTCCTCTGTTAAACAAAGAAGCAAACCTCACTCCATCCCATCAGGCGGTGCCGATGCCAGTTCGGGAGCCGTTGGAGGAGAGGGTGGCAGCGCGCGGTGCTGCCGACTGTGCCGGTGGGCACCTTGCTGGAGCAGCTGTCTCCACTTTGCAGCAGCGCAGAGCTGCGTGTGGTGTTCGAGATGGTGTGAATGGATGTGTCGACACAACTCAACCGTATTCCTGTCCGCATTGCCTGTCTCAAAGCAAACTTTTTTGTGATGCTGCTGTATAAAGATCAGATTCTTGCCTATGTGGCCAGTAACTGCAGATACTCTTGTCTGCAACGAGATACAATGCACATGCCTGCTAGCACCGCTGGAGCTTCGCAATCCCTTCTTGACTCAGCCTGTGCTGTAAAACTAAGCTCGTAAAACGTGTAGATTTCAGAGACAGATGAGATTTCCAGGTAGGATGCTCAGTATGTTATAGTTGGATATTTGTCCTTTGGATGCTGTAAATAAAACAAAGATTTTCCTGCAGTGTGGTGCTTGTGGCTCATAGAATCATAGAATCACCAGGTTGGAGGAGACCCGCTGGATCATCGAGTCCAACCGTTCCTATCAAACGCTAAATGGATATGTTCTATTAAGAAGAAGACTGTAGCTTACTTTAGTGGACCTAAACCAAATTGAATGGGGTTTAAGTAGCCTGTATTATTTTACCAAGGTGACTTTTTTTTTCTTCTCCCCAGGGCAATTGTTGCTATGTAAAAGTAAAGTAATTTAGATGACTTTTGGAGACATGCGGCACATATTTTGCATTAATGCTGAGTTTTCAGGTGACCTGCTTTGTGACCCAGTATCCCATTCCTCTGGCAGGTTTGTAAACGTTCGTAGTACAGATTTGCAATGCAGGGCACACTCCTCTTTGCTGCTGGAAGGATGCTTCTGCCACCAGAAAAGGACAGATGCCCGTCCCCCTTGTTGCATTGACAGGCAGCGTGCTGAGAGCTCAGTGGCAGGAGGCTGAACTGCTCAGCAGCCATCAAAGAAGTCGAGGCAAGGAGAAAGGAATAGGAGGTTTTACAGTGGTCAAACCCCCCTAATTGTTGGCTTAGTTCTGCTTAGCCACTGATTCACTGTGGACCCAAGATCCTAAAGAGGAGCTTTCCACAAATCTCCTGGAACACTGTCAAGGGGGAAATAAGGTCTGGTTCTACAGCAGCGATCCTCTTGGAGGAAGAGCTTTTAGGAAATATGGATAGTTCCAATTATGTAATTTATGGAGAAATCTTGTTCTGCCCTGCTGGTGCTCAGGGATCTCTGCTGAAACCTCCTGCGGCGGAGTCATCCTTGAGCCGTGTCAGCGTCGATTACGGAAATCAATCACTAGGACTTCATTAAACCAAATACTGTATTTTAAAGTTTATAAATGTTACTTGTAGCAGTCATGAAGAAAGATCTGTTTGTTTTTGTAGGGTATATTAAGTGTAACATTGATTTTTGACTTGAAAGTGTCCAAACCCAGAATTTAAGGCAAATAAAATGGGCATGAAGGGACGTGTTTTGCTTGCATTCAGAAAGATGGCACATCAGGGATTTATATGAAATAGAAAACCTTCTGCAAGTTGCATGAAATGTAATAAATTGTGCCTGAAAACGCCCCCAGTTTGACTATAAAGGTCTTATCTCACCCATGTAAAATATTTATGCGTAAATGCATATTTTATATTTTCCCTTTACCGTCCTTGGGTTGCTTTATACTTCTGTAAGTGGCATCTCTGGTGTTTACTTGTAGTGGAGGCAGCAAAAGAACCTCATATGTTTTATTTGATGTTATTACTTTGACTTTTCTTTTGGTTTATTTTGGGTATAAGGAGGAGCAAAAAGGCTGATTAGAGTAGAGAGCGCTAGGGTGATAAAAGCAAAAGCAGAGAGCTGGAAATTTTTCTTGAAGTTCTTTGTTTAATTGGGACTTATCCCTCAGACACATGAATCCAAAGGTTCTCATGCTTTTTACATGTTATTGTTCTTTGTCTGCCACTTCTGCCCCATACTGATTTGTATTGAGTGTTAATCTAAGAGGATAAAACTTACTATATATCTGATTTTTATGGCATTTGTCACTGTTTTGGTGGTTAAAAGATCTAGAACGTCTTGAGCTGGGGAGACCATCATCAGAATGTACGAAGATGATGCTGTTTTGGTAGCGATGTGATTGCTGTAGGAATGTTTGTGTCCCTTTTTAATGTTCATGTTTCTGAAAACATTCAACATTTTGAGTGTTTTCAATAAAATCTTCAAGAGCGATTCAAGTTTGGGAGACACTTCAGTGAGTGATTTAAAGCTCAAACTGCTTATTGAAGAGAAGGTGAAAAGGTGACATTGTCGCTTAGAAATAAATAAGAGAAAGATATCAATTTAGAAAAAAAAAAGGAAGGAAGAAAGCTACAGGAAAAGCCAAAATTGATAGTTGAAGCAAGACAATTTGCAGAGAGAACATAGAAAACCTGTTTACAGGAGGTAATTAGCGGTTGATGCAATTTTTTAAAGGAATTAGTAGATCAAAGATGCGGTGGTTTTAGCAGCTTTTTACCTTAAAGTTTGTAGTTACCAATTTTATCGCAGCGTGCTTTGGACTTCCTGAAGTTGAAAGATTTAGAAAAAGATCCCTCTGCTCCCTCCGCGATTTCTCCTTTGTCATGCTAGTTATGATTCTGATTCAGCCCCTGCCGTCCCACCTCATTGCTTCGATCCCGTTTCAGTGGTGCAGCCAAGGCAAAGGCTATGGATGCTGGGAAAAGTCTTGCTCTTGCTGCCAGCCCCTGCTTCTCATGAGCTGGTACCAGTGTGTGCTTGGTGTGGTGGTGGTGAGTCACTCCCAGTGCCTAATTAGCAGCTTTGTCAGTTAAGGGCTGGCAAGGAAAATTAGAGGAGCTTTCAGATCTTTGCACCAGCTAAACGGGAGTGTTGTTGGCACTGGAATAAAAGAGGGACCAGCGCAATCAGAGGTGAGAAGTGGGGAAAGTGCTCTTTGGCATGGCTGAGTTAGCTCAGTCGTCGTGTGAGCTGCACTTTTATTTCCAGAGATCCGGAGCAGGCTGCCAAGGCAGCAGAGGGGAGGTTTGCTGGCTGGACGAGCGATCCGGATAGTCGTGCCTCGCAGCCAGTGGGTTAATCGCATCTTCTCAGCAGATTCTCTGAAACAGATAAATTTAAGACTCCTGATGCATCCTCGTGAAGCACTTGCTGAGTTAGTCATCAGCAGGGAGGGAGAAGGGTGGGCATCTCCTGTGACTCCTACGTGTCAGGCGATGTGGGAGGTGCAGGATTATACTCTTGTGATATCTTCTTCTTAACTGGTTTGGGGTTTTTTTCGAGCAAGGTATTACTGAAGAGTAGGGGGGTTGTGTTTTCTTTGCTTGCAGATCAGGTCTGTGTTTAATCAGCTCTTTTTTGAAGAAACTATGAATTTCATAACCCTAAATCCACAAACTTTTAGGATCCTGCCAGTCATTTCTTGATCAGTTGTCCTTTTGGGATGAAAGACTTGATTTTTCAATACGTTCCAAGAAGAAAACTTCTTAAGCACAAAGAAACTTGCAGCATGGCTATTCTAAATTAAATGTAAAGGAATTGTGGTGTTCTGGTTAAGCTATTTCTCTGGATGCTGGGGCTGATTTATCCTACAGTGTAAAGGATAAGGAGTTGGGCAAGGGTGAAGAGATCTGTTGCTAGAGGTCTCACTGTGCTCCCCTGGCTTGCTTGCACTGTAAACTTGGTGCTTTCCTTTTTTTGGAAATGGGCCTTGTATATGTTAAAATATTAAAATTCATCCCATTAGTGTTAGTCTCTCCAAATAAATAGTTTAATAGCAGCTTGGGATTGGCTGTCGGGTCATGATAGCAGTGGCTGGGGGAGAAGGCTAATTCTTACTTAGCTGAAATAAATCTGAGCACTGCAAGAGATCATGAAGCGGGTTAATTCTGATCTCAAAATCAAACCTTTTTAAACTTCCTGTAACTGAGAATTATCTAATACTTCAGAATCTAAACCATAGGTTTCTGGCTTTTTCCATGAAGGGGGCAAAAACCAAACTAGTTTAACTTGCCCCAAGAGGAAAAACTTGTTATACCCAACCAGTCTGGATGGTCTGTTGGCTCTGAATGAATCCAAATTCTTTATTGACATTCAGGCTGCAAAATTCAGCGCATACCTCGAAGGTAGTTCATTTTCATATGCTATTGCAAGCGTAGCTGTTTGAATGCTGATTTACTTGCTATATGAGACCAAAACACAGATTTATGCTCTAGGATTCATGCCCTGTGTTTGAGATAGCTTTTTGCATCTGTGTAAATATTGCTTAGAGGAGGAGAACAAACTTCTGATTGTCAAAGTACTCGAGCTTAGGAAGGTTTTCTTAAAAGCCTAATTTTTATTTTTGTTATTTATTAGGGTTGTGAAGCCTTACACATACAAGTGTGATATCTTTGGAGTCACAGTAATGGAATTATTCTAAATTCATTTTAGCCAGTTGTAAAACAATTTTGTGAGAACCTGTGGAAGGGGGTTGTGCTGACTTAACTAAATCAGTCTCTGAATTGGTGAGATTTACAGGAGCCACAGGTTGATGGATATGCTGGTAAGAGGTGTAGGGGGAAACTAGGTGAAGAATGGGTGGATGGAAGCAGAGGCTCACTCTGAATCCATCGCTGGGGCTGTTGCATTGCTCCTCTGAAACAGCCAGGTGGTTGCAGGTGAGCTCAGCGCTACCAGGTGCTCCAGCCTGCTGGTGTGAAGCATCTTCTGGAGCTGGTGTTATGTTGCTGCTCCAAGCAGAGCTGGTCTTCCCATGAAGCTGATGCATGTGGAATAGTTCCTCTGAGAGACAACCCTCTGGATCATGTACTTCTGCATGTCATTGGGAAACACGGGTTCCTAGAGTTTGAGATCACAGCTGAGGCATCCATCGGTCCAGGACTTTCGTGGATGTGTTTAATGGTGTAATGTGTGCCTGCGACCTCTTACTATAAGAAAATCACCGTCTCTGTAAGGTTGCAGTGCCCAACTGTATGTGAGCACAAGGGGCTTTCAGTTGCACAGGGGTGATTTTCTGTTGCAAGAAGTTGCTAGAAGAGAAGAGGTTAATGAAGCCTCTCAACTCTCTTCAAAACAAAAGCTCTCTTCTCAGCCCTGGGTTTAGTTTTTAATTAGTTTGGATTATGGTTTGATTTAAAGCGAGTGAAGGGATGATGAGTTCATGTGATCTGGAGGTTTGAACCTTATGCTGCTATTTGTACTTTTTTTGGTTAATAATGTATCCTTAGCTGGAAGGATGACTGGTGGGTTAGCAGGATTCCTTCCTGTAAACCATGTTTAAAGAAAAACGACCTTTTTTTGCGTACTTCATACGAGCTTAGAGTTGCCAGACAGCAATGCAGAATAAAGAAAAGAGTGGTTTATTGTGAAATCCACTTCTGTTTAGGAAAAAATAAATTCTGTGTAATACCTAATTCAGTGGTGTTATATTTTTTCCTTCTTCCTCTAAGCTATAGAAGCAGCATAATTTTATATACTTCATATTGGAAATTCATTCAAAAGCAGTCTGGATTTATTTATTTTTACTATCTCATCATCAGAATATACTTTTTACGTGAATGTATTTTATAAATATATTAAAAAAACTGTCTAAAAAGTGTTCCTGAGGAATTGTTTTATTTGTTGGCACAATATATATGTTTTTAATGCAATTTAGGTTGTATCTAGTGAAAATGGAGCTTGAAATTCTGAAGCTGGTGCTTGTTCTTGTAAATAATGCACGTTTTAAGTCAACGCTTTGCATCATTATCTTGAGCAATGGTTTAGCCTTGGTATATTTCAAAACAAATGTATTAGATAATGTGCTGCATATGTATATGGTTATTTATGGATACAAACTTTGTGATTAGCTATTAATGTAAAAAAAAAATAGAATGCTTGCTCAAAATGTCTTCCTTATTCTGCTCTTTAATCGAGACATGATGTTAGTTCTGCATATAAGAAATGATACGCAGGTATTAGAACTTGTCAACTTTTAGGGACTCAGGCGCTTTTTGTCTTGAAGCTCCTTTCTTTCAAAATGGTATATTAAATAATATGTAAGTTAAATTTAAAGGGATATGTTTTCTAGCAAGCAGTTTATTGTAGTTTGGTTGTTAAGAACAATTCTGTTTTTAATATTTAAAATAATCTGGTCCTGAAAATGTGTTAGCAGAGGAAATTATCTGATTGAAGAAAATGCATTTCATAGTCCTTATTTCAGAAGCGGAACTGTTTGTGCAGTCATTTAGACTGAGCCAGCAGTGGTGTCTACAGAGAATGTCCTTTGTCTAAATGAAAAACTCACGCTAAGAAAAGAGTTTGTTTTTTGAGGTTTTTTTTGTTTGTTTTTTTTTTTTTTTTAACATGAGTTATTTTGGGAGAGGGCTTAGACATCTGTTCTGTTCTCTGTAGTATTACACCTCTGGCTGAGTGCTCCCTTCTCTGTCCTTGCTGCACACAGATGATGATCTGTGCCTTATATTGCAAAAGTACTTTCCACAGATAGAATCATAGACTAGTTCAGATTGGAAGGGAACTTAAACATCATCTAGTCCCCATCCAACCTGGCCTTGAACACCTCCAGGGATGGGGCAGCCACAGCTTCCCTTGGCAACCTGTGCCAGAGCGTTACTACCCTCGTAGCGAAGATAGAAGGAGTAGAAAAAAACCTCTTGCCAGCTTCTTTGGGTAGCCATCCTCTGCTTTAGTTGCATGGAACTTATGTGTAAATGCAAATTCAGTAGTTATTGCCTCTCGATTTGTACTTGGTTGTTAGTCATTGCTGAGATTCGTAATGGTGGCATTTTGATAAAGTCACATTGTGACGATGCGCTCATCTACTTCCATATGAAAAAACTTGTACTCTCTTAAGTACATTTGGAGGGACCTTTCTTAATTCAAAATATCATCATGTAAAAGGTTGCTGTGAAGCTGGCAATTTTGTTTCCTTAATGTAATTCGGAGCCTTTATTTCATTTCTTCCTATAGTTGAAACAACTGGGTTGCTGACTGATCACACTTGTAGCACCCCAGTACCTTAGGTCTCCTATGCTGAAATTAAGATGAGAGTTTGTAGTGTTTATCCAAGATTATCTTCAGTTATCCCAGTAAGATGTTGCATTTCCACTCCTGCAAATCCTCAGGAGCTGGGACTTACTCTGCAACTTACTCTGACAGCTGCTGTGCAAGGAACTCGCTCTTTGCGTTGGTGTTTTGGGTTTAACCCCCTCTTTGCAGTGGTGTTTTGGGGTTTGTCCATCAGCAGTTTCCAGATAGCTGCTTGGGGAAAGTAGATATCTGGATGGCTAACTTAGTCACCAGCTAATACCGGAGCTTGCTGATTTGGAGGTAAGAGTCTTTGCTAGTGTACATGGTGTGATTGAAACCTTGCCTTGTCACTTCATACATTGATAGCTAAGCCCTCAGTATACTTTTACTCGTCTTATCTGACTTTTAATACCCCTTGTCCGATGTTGAAGCTGTGCAGGTAGCCATCCCTCGAGGGATGGTGAGGTGTAATAGCATGGGGATTGACATACAAGCTAATTGACCCATGCTTTTCTCTTCTGCAGTTGTTCCAGGTAAAGCAAAAACACTTTTAACTTTCTGAGCCAGGACTTGTCTTGAAGATGTCGCACATATGTTAAAGCTTCTTGGCCAGGGAGAGCCACTGGTGCCACTTCACATGCCCAAACTGTTCTCTGTAGTAAAACCAAGACCACACAGTTCATGGCATCAGTCTTCTGAGGGTTGTCCAAGCAGTGTTCTGTTTCTCTAGGTAATGATCTAGGTGGTGCGTACAAAGAATTTGATGTGAAAAGGAGCTAAATTTAGTTATAAATCTGCCAGATGCTAAAATAAAGGGGATGATCTGAGGGAAGTGTTTTGTTAATCTGATGTTTGGGGATTAATTATTCTTGTGAGTTCTGTGTGTTCTAACTGTTTGCTAGGTATACTGTGAGCTGAGCAAAGTGGGGCCAATCTGTTCACATCAAATATTTGTCTACGCTCTTCCAGTACCTTTATTTTGAATGTATGTAGGTGTTGACTGATAGTAAGGAAAACAGTTGGTAAACAGTTCAGTCAAAAAAGCTTATTTATAAGATTTTAATATGCATCTAAGAAGGAACCTCTGTCATGGCGTGGAATAATGAAGTTTACATAGGTACAGTTTCAATTACAATTTCAGATGAATGCTTATTGATGGCAGAAAGAGCTGTTTCCGCTGAAGTAGTAGTAGTGCTGCTGAAGGACAGGAGATGTGCTGCTGTTTCCACAGTGCAAAAAATCTGCTGCTTTGCTAGAAATCTGTTTTCGGATTTTCCTTTTTTCTTCTTTCCTGGAACTGTATGTGAGGAAACTGGGGGAATTATCTTCAGCTGATAGTGTCTCCACCTTAGCTCTGTGTTACGCAGCGAGTCCCACTATCCTGTTGTCACCTGTATAGTTATGAAGATGTATGAGACCCCAGCCTCCATGTAATACAGCTCTGGGCACTGGTGGATGTTCGCTTGAGTTGCTTTGCACATCAACACCGACATGTCAGATGCAGTTTACACTGTTTGAATGAACATCAGCCTCTAGCAGGAGCTTCTAAAAAACATTAATAAAATTCAGTGCAGAGTTGAGATAGTGAAGGTAATCCTCCATTTGCTTGTAGGACAGGTGTGTGTTGTACAAACAGGATGGCACTGGGGATGGTTTTTAAGGCTTATGGTTGAGCGTGTAAGAAATTTGCATTGTGGAGTGTGTACTGGTTTTCATTGTCTTGGGCTAGAATGGAACTGAAATTCCTATGTGCTTTGTGGGGGGAGATCTCTGGTTTCTGAGACTGCGCTGCCAGCTTTATAGCTCAAGTACCAATTTCTGGTCCTCACACACCTTTTGACTTCTGTAAGCTTTGAAGAAATACAGTTTGTAAGTGTAATTTCTCTTCAGTTCTCCTTGAGCTGACCCAGCCCCCTGGTTAATTACCTGCGTGCTCTAACATTAAGTCTCATAAAACTCAGTATGCTGAGCTCTAAACCTGCGTTTGCTGTCAGTCCTAAAAGTCAAATCGATAATTTGAAGATCTGAAGCAGACAAGATCCAGCAGACAAGCTGTGCTGGTGCGACATGGCTCACAGGCTGGAGAGAGGAGCATGGCTGGGCATCTCATCTTGTCCTGGCATTGTGTGGTTCTCATCACACCTCAGGAGAGGATGGCTCTGCCACAGCCTTTCCCTGTGGAGAAAAGGGTGGCAGGAGGAAGAGCAGTCTCCAAAAGAGACCTTTATCCCATTCTGTAATAGAGAACAAAAGGCATGAATCTCAGCAAAACAGCCTTTTCCTGCAGAGTCAAATCTCCCTTTACATGCATCAGCCTGGCCAGGTGCTGCTTCCCTGCCCAGTGTCACGATTTAGTCTTCTGTAAGGTGGATTTCCTCATAATTGCAGGGACCGGTGCTGTGTCTTTCCTAATAGCAAGCGTTTGGCAGAAATCTTGGCCAACTTCTTGATAGGGATTGTTCAACTTTGGCTGGGAACACCTGGGCAGGGAGAGACGAGGGCTTAAGGCTGTGTTTGGGGACAAGGCTCACGCTGGAAACTAATTAAGAGATTGAATTACACAGAGATATTAGGAAATAAAAAAACTTGCTAGTGCTAATGAGGGAAAGCAGCCTCCTGACACAGAGCCCTAATGGCCAAAGTTTTTGGACATCACCAAACTGTTTTTCTTTCCAGAGCCACAGAGAAGTCGTTTCTTGCGTCGGTCCATATGTGTGGAGATGTGCATAGCGGAGCCTGCCTGAGCAGGGTGGCATGCAGAGGGGTCTGAGGTTAATGGATTATATGGATTTATGGGTAACTTTGGTTACACTAGCCAGTTTGAGTTCAAATCTCTTGCTGTTAAAAACAGCCTCTTTTCCATTTAGCTTGAATCACACGTACTGTGTGGCCAAACAGTAGGGCAGCCGGTGATAATGCATCATCAGTTCATAGACCATCAGTCAAAAAAAGATGGTGCTTACATCATTAGATGTGAGATCATTGCAGAACAAAATTGATAGAGGAAATTAATTATCCAGCTTTTGTATTAATCCAAATATCTGTGGCTATGATGATGAACCTACTCGCAGCAGACCTATAAAATTTTTAGCGTATGATGTCTTACCTCACTGCAGAAAAGAAGCCTTTTGGAGTGTTTTTAAGTTCTGTTGCCTTGACCACTGAGGTCTGATAGCATGCTGAGCTGTCTGTGAACCTACATGGAGGTTTGTGTTTTTGCCACTATTACTAAGCCACTCATTAGTGTTGCTGTGAGCCTGCCTCTTACTGGGTCGTTGCCTGACTTCTGGAGGCTTTTGATTTAAACTTCATGCAGAAGAGTGAGGAAATATTGAAGTATTTACCAGAAAAAAGATTCACAGTTTTGATGTAAAGTTATTTTCATTTGAACTTTCCTCAAACTCAGAATGATGGCAAGAAGCACTGGAGCATGTAGGCGAGCTTTATGTGGTGATTGGGTGAGTCTGGGCTTCGGCATCCTTGGGCTGGCGGCTAAATCTGATGGAGTTAATACAATGAGATGGAAGGCTGCGACAGAGTCTGTGTTGTGATATTCTTAAATTTAGTTTACGTACGTGTAACCGTTTTAGTTTTTTCCATGTAATAAGTACTGCAGAGATGTGGAAACCCATCAGGTGCACTGTGGTGGAAACAGTACTTAAATCTTCTGTGGTATGAGAGAGATTTGAGCACAGTTTAGAATTTTTCAGAGCAAAGTAGATCACAGAAGCTGTTAAGCGTATGAAGGAACGACACCTTCAGCAAGTGCCTGTAATGCCTGCACAGTGCGTGTGCAGGCAGAGGGGGAAAAATCCCCCATTTTACAATTGGCTTGTTTCTGCTTTGTCTTAAGAGGATAAAAACATAGCGTTGTGTGAAAAATAATGGACCTGTTTATTTGTTTTGGAATTCAACGTCAACTTGGAGAGACAGGCACATCTAATCTAAATGTGTTTGCAAAAGTCAGAAATGCAAAGGCACATTTTCTTTAGGTGTGTAACATCACAGATGTATTTTATTGTTTACTCCTGTGTTGATAGATGCTGCAGAAGCTTTAGATGTGGAGGTGAAGCAATACTTCTTATTCTGGGTCTCTGGGGTGTCCAGAATCAGACCTAATTTGATTAGAGACTGAGTTCTTTTTAAAGCAATGACATCTGAAATCTGTAATTTACATATGCGCACAGCCTTCATGCTGTTCAGAGATGCCAGGCAAGGCTGTCCACCGTTTCCTGGTGTTTTAAAGCCTCTGGCAATAGCCATTAGGAAAAATGCGTCACTAAAAGGCATAACTGTGGGGAATGGATTATACAAAACGCCTTACTATGCCAGTACTCTGGAGAACTATTGATGGATATAGAAAACATGGACATTTAGCTGGTGCTAGCAGATGTGTCTAAGCGCTGTGCCAATAAAATGAGCTATTTAAGGAGAAAAGTTGCTGCTGTTTGTTACTTCAGGTGAATGCAAAAGGAAAGTGCCTTAGGATAGCTGTGATGGAGTGATGGTTTTGAGCATACTGACACCGATGACGATGCTCCGTTTTCAGAAAGAATCTCCCTGGTGTCACGCTGAGGAGGTGGCAGAGCTGTGCAAGGGGCTGCAGAGTCACCGGTGTTTTAGTCCTGGCAGTTGCCAGTTACTAAAGAAAAAGAAGAATAAAACCCAAGTGATGTGGAGGGTCACAATGTGTGTCCGGTGCTGTGCATGGGCCCTGGGTGGCAGCAGGGCAGCCACCTCCCCAGCTGCTGTGGAGAAGGCAGAAGCCTTCCAGCTTGGCTTTGCTGCTTGGACGTGCTTAAGAACAGCAGCGTGCAGCTTTATCCCTATCCTGGCCGATGCTGAGGAGCACTGGGCAGGTAGGGGAGACCTCTTTGCTCCCTCCAGACACAGCAACCAGAAGAATGAGGATTTTTCTCCTGAAAAACTGCAGTTTTCCAGTCTTCAGCCAGCAAAGAGAAAAAAAAGCTCTTAAATCATTATATCTGTAAGGAGATGAAAGCAAGGAAATCCACTCTCTACTCCAGGATCTTGGACTGGGACAAGGGGAGACCCCTGAGTCAGTAATTACGTGCCATTCAAAAAGTATATATGAAACATAGTTTGAAAAGAAACCCAAAACTTGAGTTCAGCCCTAGTGGCTCCTGCAGATGGTTCCTGGCTTTTTTTATATGTTATAGTTCCTGGAATAGCTTCACCACGCTCAGAAATGCAGTTGTTTTTTTAAACTGCACGGAGCGTGCTGTGCTGTGAGCTTTGAGAGGACCTACTCTTCCTGGCCACCACTGGATCTGTCCCATTCAATTAAAAGGGAAAAAAAACCAGTGTGGGAGACACCTGCAAGGATGTGTTGGGAGCTGTGAAAGGTGGAGGAGCTTCTGCTCGGATACCCGCTGGTGTCAGCTGAGCCAGAGGGCATCATCCACCCCTGCGACGGGAGCTGGGAGAGGGGGATGCGTTTGGCTGCTGTCGCCTGTGTCAGAGTCCGCCCTTTGCTCCAGCGGCATGAGATCATAATAATGAACACAGGGGAAAGGCGCTCGGAGTGAAAGTGACCTTGTGAACCTTAATTGCAGACTCATTTGCATCCGGCCTGACGCTCCCTCAAGGCTCTGTGGCCGAGTGGCTGTCAGTAGAGTCATCCTATGGGAGGATCTTAACCTTTGTTTCCGTAACTTGGGTACCAGGCTCTTGTATAACAAAATATCCCCAGTCATCTTGCATTTCTGAGTCTTTTCACTTCCTTATCCTCTTGGATTGCATTTGCTGCTCTGACATGCACTTTAACAGCAAATGTTATTCTGTCTGGGCACGCTCGTTAAGAAAATGTTGATGGTGGAGTTAATAGGAAAAATATTCTAATGTTCTAGACTAAGTCAAGTAAATTGAGGCTTCATTCTTTGCGCCGACTCACAGCGTAGTTACATCTCAGAATTTCTTAATTTGCATGTTTTGTATGTATTTTTTCTCACTGTTCATTTTTGTGAAAAGAAAGACAAAGTAAATTAATCCTGGGATTAAAACGGTCATTGCAGAACATATCAGTTACATGCACTAATGAGTACCCAAGCCCTAGATGGTGCAGGAAAAAATTGCTTTTTACTCATTTCTTTTGCTTTTATTGGAAAAGTAAAATTGGAGACTGCCTTCCTTCCGTCTTTACGCCCTGCTTTCCTTAAATAAAACTCAAGGCGAGATGTGATTGCTTTTTCTGTCCTAGTGGAGACTCGGGTAGCCTTTTTTAGGCAGGTTTGCCAGGATCTATTTTTGGGGCGGATGTCCGCTGGACCCTCAGCAGAAGTCAAGACCTTGACAGATAACAGAGCGGCTTGGAAGAGGTGGTGCTCACAGGCGGCCGCTGTTCCTCTGCCAGTGTTCACAGCTGATCAATTCATTACTCTGCTGAGTGCTTCAAGTGAATACCCTGGTGGCTGTTCAGTGTGGCTCCAAAACAAAACCATATTTTGCTCATTTAATAATTGAAAATACGTTATTATGTAGGGTTTCATTGGTACTTCATGATGCTAAAAGAGCTGTTGTTACTGGGCTTTCACCCCATATTTAACTCCCCGCTCTTCTGCAGTCTGATTGGAGATGTTGCTTAAAATCCAAATCGAAGCAATTGTAATGACTCTGACCAAGTTCTTTAGCCTTTTTATTTATTTTTTTTTTAAAGAATTAATTATGAATCTTGGTCTAAATATGTTCTGTGCTCCCTCTGCTGGCTCAGCAGCAAGGATTAACACTTTGCCTTCCCTCCCCGTGGGTGTGTGCCCACAAAGTATGGACTCAGGAGCTTCATTAAAATTGCAGCAGGAGAGACCTTGGTGCGTCGGAAAGGAAAAGGTGGTTTGGGCCAGGAAACCCATTTTGCATTCAGTGGTTGCGTAGGGTTTTACTAACAGAGATAGAGCAATAATTTGAAAATAGTACATCGGTAAAAAAGGTGGCGTCTTTGAAAGGTAGTTAGCTTTTTCAAAAATAAAATGGGAAACTGGGGGTATTGACAGGAAAACAACATTTTAGTAGCGAGTTTGGGGAAGCTGAGGTTTATACCAAGGTAGAATCAGCCTCTTTACATACAATTAAAAGAGCAGAGGGAATTAAACGCGTTTTAGGTATAATTTGATACCTACAGTTTCTTTTTCCTTAGAAACCAATGAATATGTGTTAAATTTATCTTGGCATATGAAAAAGATGTAATGACTTGTGCTAACAAGATAAAGGGAAAGGCAGCACTTAATTTCCTAGGTAATACACAAAATAAAAATGATTTGCGTGCCTTCAAATGATTATGCACAACCTCGTTAAATGCTGTACAATACAACTGAAGAAGAAATGAGGTATCCAGATAGGACACATTTTCGTGACTGCAGAATGCATGTGAAGGGGCAGAAGGAGCAGGACTTGTTCTCCACTGGCTCTCAAGCTTCTGGTAATTCTTACTGGTGAGGCAATGGGTTGAGAAGCACAACAATGCCAAGAACATAAAAAGGCAGGGATATGGCTGTGTGATATTTCGTTGTTACGTGGTGGTGCTTTGGTTAAGGCTGTGCTTGTTCTTTAATTCTAAATTGCCTGAATTGCTCTCCTCTGTATATTTAGTCCTCGATTGCTGCATAAGGTACAACCCATCAGTGCTGCTTGCAGCCCTGCTGCTGTTGTCTTCTAGGGGCTCTCCTAGTAATGTGACATTTTCTGCTGGTGTTTTACCAGCAAGTTGCCCTCTTTGAGATTCCAGAGGGCATTTGGTTTCTCTAATGTAATGCGAAATGGCCCCAGTCACAATAGCGGGTAGCGCTATCTCTGTTGACTGGTGCGGCACTGTAATGAGGTAAGGAGAGGAGCTTTGTGCCCAGTTCACTCCATTCAAGTTGTCAGTCACTGCTACATCATGGTCGAAACGATTTATTGGGTATGACTGCCAAATTTTACACAGGTGCCAGATTAATTTTGATATATTGTACTTGTAGCAGTGATTCTGGGCAGTTTGCAATGTCTCTGCTGGAAGAGCGTCAATGGAAGTGTATAAGCAGTTGGCTAACATATCAATGGTGCTGTGAATAATTTTCTGTAGTATTTTCAAAACATCTCAGAAAAGGAAATATGTTGAACAGAAACAGGGAAGGGTTCCTACTGAGCACTGGAACAGGCTTCCCAGAGAGGTTGTGGAGTCGTCTTCTCTGGAGGTACTCAATACCCTCCTAGATGTGCTTCTGTGCAGCCTGCTGAAGGTGAACCTGCTTTGGAGGGGGGAACGGACCAGATCATAGAATCATAGAATAACCAGGTTGGAAGAGACCCACCGGATCATCGAGTCCAACCCTGATGATCTCCAGAGGTTCCTTCCAACTCCCACCAGTCTGTACACTACGCTGTAGTTTCAGATTGTGCTTTAGGTGGTTAAGGGCTGTTTGAAGCATTGCTTTGCTGCTCTTCCTATACCCTTGATGCAAGCAGTCCGCTCTGCTCTGGAAGAGATGAGTATTTGGATCTCATGCTGCTTCTTTTGCCTAGGGTCTCTGTCTCACAAAAACCTCTTTGCATTCAAGCACTACAATGGAGGCGCTTTTTCTTTTGGAAGTTTGGGATTTACCTACTTGAGCTTTCCTACCTATTCTTGTGGTGCTCAAATTCCTCCCTCAAAGGTCCCACTTGGCAAATGTCTTTTTCTCCTGTTCCAACCCACCCCGCTCACGTTGCGTACTGGAGTCTGGTGTGTAGTACTGACAGCTCTGCTAATGCAGAGCCAGGGATGCTGCAGGTGCTGGGCTGTGCTGTGGACCTTCCCTGAGCGTGTGCTGGTTTGAAAAGCGTGACCTGGGGGAGATGCGGCTGCTGTACTGCAGACAGGTCACCACTCCGTGCCAAGTACTGGAAAGAGCGCTCTAAACTGAATCTGGAGTTAGAGTCATGAATAGAATGGTTTGGGTTGAAATTCTAAGGAGTTAGCTTTGGCAATGCCAGTTACTCGTAACTCTTGGAAAAGACTGCTTGAGCATCTATTCCTTCATTTCTTGAAGGGAGGATAAGCCTTTGAGCCTACTGGCTCTAGACTTCCCAAGTGAGAGATCCCGGCTTCTCCCGAGAGCTCTATCTTGCTTTCTGCAGATGGTGCATCACGATCAAACTCGATGACTAGCTTAGACCTTTGGATTTCAAGTCATTCACATAGTTTCTTTTGCTGTTGTCTCGCCTGATCTATGAACAATTGTGTTCCTTAATTATTCAGCTTTTGCTGTACTTTTAGAATAGAGATACTTTTTTCTCTGCCTGAGTAATTTTGGGGAAAAAACAACCATAATTTTCCAGGGAGTATTAGCCGTGTTCAAAGGCTGTTCTTTAAAGCAGTTTTGAAAAATGGCTTCTTTTAACACAGTGTGATATTTAAAGCAATCTCTGCTGACCATACAAATCACGTTAGCTATTTTACTAGCTTGCTCCTTGCCTGCTTCCCATGATTTTATAGCAAGGCGTATTGATGAATCTTGCTTTTCAATAACAGCCTTCCAAGAATTAAGCTATTACTGGAAAACAATCCAGCTTTGCTTTCTTATTTTGTAATCATATTCCAGTCCACGGTGGAAGCTTGTTTTATCTCATATCTTTCTGCTTTCCGTGTTGATGTAGCCTTATGAAAATTCATTAATTTCCTCATGATATTTTACTGAAATTACTGACCATTTTGGTTTTTCTTTTTCCCCATTTTGTTAAAACTTGCAAAGATTTCCAATACGTTGAGGAATTGTTTTACAGAAACTGTCCTTGTTTTATTTGTAGCCTTAACTTTGTACAGTGCTTCGTAAGTTGGCAGTGAGTCATTGTATTGGACAGCCTATTAGGAAATACGTGGTGGGAACGATCTGGGGATACAGTAACCATAGAGGTTTCGTCTGCCTCTAACTTCTTGAGCATTTTTCATCTTCTCATACCACCAAGAAAATACAAGTAAAGTCACAGAAAATATATCGTTTTCTGCAAGTAGGTATTTTTCACTTTTTATTACTATAGCTTTATGGTTTGCTCTTAGGCAAAAATAAGTGAAAGAATAGAGTGCTGATCAAGTAATTCTTATGCAGCCTGTCTTTGGGACGATGCAACTACAACTCTCGGTATTATTTGTGGGCTTTTTACAACCGAAATGTATGAATTGGGTAATATTCGTGTCTGTTTGTGAAATACTTTTTTTTTTTTTTTTTTTTTTTACTGTGGGTGCTGATCTCAGCTGGAGGTTTTGATGGTGTTTCCATGATCTCAATATTCTGGACTGATCGTTCAGCCTTCCTCTGGGAAAGTGTTTTGGGTTAGACTAAAGGTGGTGCTTGGTTTTCACCCACACAAGGTATTTGTATAATATTTGTAGGGCCATCCAGCCTCTCCAGGTGTAGTAGGTGGAAACTGAAACTTCTTATTTGCTGGGATTCTGGATATATCTAATAGTGATCGTGTTCAGTTGAATGACTACAATTATTTTGTCGCATCAGTAGCATTTACTACATGCAGCTAAAAGATTACAAAGCTAAGAACAAAAACCTCAGTCTCTGTTACCTTACGGGGGCTGCTTTCATGTCAAGGCAATTTTTTGCAGGGATTATGCATGAAATGTCGTAAACAACTGTTTTGTGGAACAGCTCGTTGGAGAGTCCTTGAGATGAGAATCGTGTCTTGGTACAGTCAGTTTGAGGTGGAAGCAGAGTAAAGCCTCTGCGACAGGGGTTGTCTTGTACTCAGTTTTAGAGCAATATCCCCCCCATCACTGTCATATTCCGCTTCTGTAATGAGAATGACATGAAAATTATGAAGATAAGAATTCCTTCTCTGCTCTTGTTTTCCATTGCAAAAGAAACAGCTGAAAGCTTAAAGTGGCCGCAGTGACTGCTTAAAGACTGGTGAAGAGCTGACTTAGGCCAACCATAAATAAAGGGTTATTTTGGGAGGGAAGAAGCCAATATTGTCAAACTACAAAAGTTTACTAGAAGTAAAAAGCCACCTCCCAGAGAGGAAGCTGTCGTAAAACAAGGAAGCTAGAAAATGACATGAATTCTGGAAAGGTGAAAGAATGAAATAGGGAATTCCACTTCTAAAATTGAAGATCAGCTTAGTTACAGTTGCAATTAAAGCCACTAATAATTTTTTTCCCAAATAAATTGTGAGCATTTGAGAAAGATAGAAATGTAAATGCAGAAGCTAAACTGTTTCTTTGCGTGCAAGAGGATTGTAGGGTGAGTTGTACCTGTTGAAGCCTTTTTCTTCCAGAAGACTTTCTGAGGAACTGTCTCAAATTGAAGTGTCAGTAGAATAGGATTTATAATTAATTGGTGAAAGGAACTGTAACAAATCATCAGGACCACAGGGCGTTAAATCAAGATTTCTAGAAGCATTTGAATGTGAACTTGATGAGCCCCTGACTCAAGCGTGTAACCTACTACTTAAGTTGGTCTTGATGCTGAAGAATAGAAGATTACAAATGTGATGCCAGGATTTTTTTCCTTTTTTTTTCATTTTTCTTTCATGGCATGATGCGTGTTGCAAGGAGCTGCAGACGGTACATGCACAGGGCACGTTGATAGAAACTATAGTAAAGAATAGGCTTAATGAAAATGTGGGTAAGAGTCAATATTAGCTCTGGAAGAGGAAAGTGGTTTGGAGGAGCCCATGAGTATGTGGGTGTGGATGAGTCGGCTGCTGTGGCAGCCGTAGCTTTCCATGAAGGGTCCCTCACTGAAAGCTCTTAACATTTCAGAACTCCCAGGTATAGCCTCTGCCTGACCAGTCACAGGTGAGCAGCAGGCTCTGTGCGGTTGAGGGGGTAAAAGAGGGTAAGAAACCCCATTATTTATGATTTTTTTGTAATTTCATGACTCATGTACTGCCTGTGGGGTTCCAGGGACAACCAGGAGGCTTAAATCTCCTGGTAGGAATACTTTAAAAATCATTGCAGTGTCCCAATGATCAAGCAGACTGAACTAAAGGAGGATGCTTTCTGCTTATTAAATCCCAAGCTTTCAGTATCACCTGCTACGTGGAAAATTCCCTGATTGACAGTTTTAAAAAACTGATAATGGAGGGTTTTTTTGCTACTACTGCTGTTTTCACACTTCTCACAATACCTGCTGTGGACCACTACGGGAGCAGGGGCTTAGCTGGGCTTTTAGATCTGTTGTGGCCACCAGCTTTTGGCTGGTTTACACTGGCAGTAACTCAGTTAATAGAGCAGTGATATAGAAGGGCATGGTGGGCTGTACCTCTGCGGTATGCAGGTATATAAATACCTATTTTCTTCTTAAGGGTGGAAAAGAGAACATATGGGTTCCCCTCTGGGTGTTGTAGTCTAACTTCAGGTTCTACAGCGTTTGAGGTTATTTGAATAAAAATATTTAAAGGAAAGAATAGAAGCCTTTCAGAACATGTGAATCTTGTGCATTATGACAAGATAATGAACATTCAGCTTGTTCAAATTATTCTTTGTTTCTGCCACCTTCATCATGTTGAAACTAAAAATGTTCAGAGGCTGCAGAGAGGAGAAGAAACAAAGATATTATGCTTGAGATCAAGAATCCAGATCCCCAAGTTTACCTATTTTCCTGGTATGAGGAAGGTAAAATGGGTTTGAGCTGCTTGTCCAAAACCCGTTCTGATACTCTGGCGTTAGCTGTCTATTTAATGCTGTGTTTTAGCCAACTGATATCCTGCCTTCTCTCCCTTGCTTCCCATTATAGTTGAAATTTTGCTTTTGATAATCACTGTATTGGCCACGGTTCCTTTGGATGCGTGTGATGTTCATGTTTCAAGGCAGGGGTGTTGTGCATGTTATTACTCCTGCACTGGCGTGTGGAAGAGGGACTGCAAACGCTGGAGTGTTTATTACCATTCAGCAGCACTTTCATTTGAGGTTTGTGATGGAATTTGCCTGCTCCTGCAGGACCATTCTTACTCAGTATTTCTGGCGGCATAGATTTGCTTTTCTTACAAGAAAAACTCCAGGAAAGCAGTAGCATGTTTACAAAATTAAGTATTTCATCGTGGTGTCTGCAGTTTATAGAAGGCTTTGGGGACTGAATGCATGCTGTCCGCGTACAAAGCAACCTTACCTTGAATGGTCTATAGGAATCCAGGTGGTGGGGTGTTTTTCTCCATTTTCTACCTCCTGAATCCACCTTTCCTGTTCTTTACAGGGTTGGCTCAGCCTAGGGTGGCCCTGAATTGAAAAAATATGTTGAGGGAAATATGTTGTTCAATAAATAGCAATTAATGTAGATTATTCATTTTTTGTTTATATACAGTGTAATGGCTTTACTAACCTTGTATTGGGAATGCATTATTTTTGGACAGAGGATAATTATACATCTTTTGCTCATTTCAGATTGAGATACAAAAGACTTAATAGCTCAATTTTAAGGGCTTGCTTTTCCTTTTCATCAGTGGAACTTCAAGTAGGTTTACTTCTGAAAAGGATGAGAACTTGCACCACTTACAATTAGGAAAGGAGAAGTGGAAATATTTTTATATATGTATCATATCTATGTATAGCATGTGTGTCTGCTGGGGTACTTTAGAATTAATAAAGTGGTATTGATATTTACATAGTAATCATTTCTGGAATTTGCTGCTAGAAAGATTTATTTTTTTTTCTTTCTGCTTCAGAAAACCCAACCCAATAAAAATATAAAGCTATGTATACTAATAAATATGCAGCCAAAGCTATTTTAACCAGGTCTCATTTCTTTAGAATATAGAATTACTTCTTTTGAGGGGTCAGGAGCCTGTTCTTCCCACTGTACCAGAATCTAATATTAATTTTTCTGTTCCCTTTACATGCCTTTTCCTCTGGTTTAAGTGCGGGGCATGCTTGTGGCTGGCCAGAGGTGGCTTTGGCCACTGTAGCAGGCATTGTACATACGCAGGAGACCATCTTCTATCCTCCGCTTATGTGCAACTGTACAAGCTACTTTTTAGTCCTTTATAAATCTTTCCAATCCATTTTAATACCTGTTAGGAGTTGCAGAGGCTTGTAGGGACTAAACAGCTCTTGTTTTACTAGAGGGATGCTGTTAGGTTTATTATCTTCTTATCAGAAGCAAAAAAATCAAAAGCAAGGAATTGTCAGGAATCCACATGTGCTAAATGTGCCATCCAGGCTGCTCTGGTGATTTCCTGCTGTTGGCGTGTGAGTTTTCTTGTGCGCGGGAGGTATTTGGTTGTGTTATCTGGGAGTCTGAGCAAGGCAATGTGACTGCAATGGTTAGTTCTCAAATCACTTATCTGTTGGAGCACTTGCCTCTGGCATTGGGTTGATCTAAGAGAAGTCTCTCCATGGGACGTAAAAATTTGTTTTGAAATTAAAACCAAAATAATTTAGCCATGAAGTAAAATGCATCATTCCTGTATTTCCATCTTCACGTTATTGAAGTGCCTGTAGTGAAGCTCGGATTGGTGAGTTCTAATTGGGAGCTAGTTTCTAAATGAGGGAAAACAAGCTGAGAGAAAGTTTGTTAGTGAATTAAGGAATGCTTCTGACCTTTCAGGTTTTCAGAAAGCATTGAGTGACACCAAAGATCTGGTTTTATTCTTTTTTTTCCCTCCCTTTGAAACAAAACAAATCCCCTTTTGCTGTTCATATCACCCTCCTCTGTTTCTTCATTTTATGAAGCTTTTAAAATGAAACTAGTGCCTGAACAGTGGTTTCAATGATATTTTATGAAGAGAATACAGAGAATCATGTACTTGCTTGTCTGCTTTCTGGTTGCTTCACCAATTGTCCTTCCTGGTTTTCCAGTACCAGTTTTCTTTCGGTTGGGTAGGTGCTGAAGAATTTGCTCATAAAGAGAAAAGTGATGCCAACGCCACTTCAATTTTTTCTCTGTATATTTTTCCCTGGTATAAAGACACATCACATAGTCCATCGCTACCACAAGCAATTGCAGTGAGTCCTCCTTGCAGTCTGATCAAGTACCGTTTCAAAACTATTTTCATTTTGGGTGGTTGTTGTTTGCTGAATGGGCAAGCAAACAATTTCCAGTTTGTAACCTAAATTTTTTTAGGCATTGTTAGTCTGCGGGATCTTGTTTTGCAGGAATATTTTTTGAATGTGAATGACCAGGACTGCCCAAAAGGCTGTACCAAGCCTTGGTGTAATATGCACGGTGAAAATCCTTCTCTGAGATGTACCTCAGGGCTGTGTCACTTACCCATCCTCCATCTAATGCTCCATTTCTTTTTTCTTAATTTTCTACCTAATTATACCAGGAATTATTTTTCTCCTCGACTGCGTGATTTTGCATGCGGTACAAAGTATTTGGGTCTATATTTGTTACCTGTCCTTAAAATTACCCTGTTCTTATCGTATGACAGATGTCATCCTCTACAGTGATATGCAGCAAGCTTGGTTAGTGTTTTCCTTTTGTCTTCAAGTCACTTTCGTTTCTATATATACATATACATGCATATATATATATATAATTAGAATATATCTGTCTCAGGATAAACCCTTGGGGGGAAAAGTGTATTAGAACTACTACATCCTTATATTTCTTGTTCACATTTGACTTTTTGACTTTAGCCCCTTTCTTTATTTCTCTTAGGATTCCTGTATTGTTTCTTATTTTCTCCCATGGAATTGGTTATTTCCTACATAACATTGCAACGTTGTTTTCTGATGCCTGGATAAATAAGATCTACCACATGCTTAGAGAGATCTGGGGTTTTATTTGCAAAACATGCTGGGAAAATGTGACATGAATTATTGCTGCTAACCCAAGTTGTGTCTTACCATGTTTTTTGTTTTTCCACTTTTCCTTCAGGTCTCTAATTATCTGTCTTTTGAAATGTTTTAAAACATTTCATTACTTCTAAGATCAAATCAGCCAACATTTAGATATCAAAATTAGTTTCCCCCTCTTTTTTATGAACAGACATTTGCATTTGTTATGCTATAATCCTCTGGTACCAGTCTAGCTGGATACGTTTGCCATCAGTCCTGCAGTTGGCACACCCCACATGGATGTTTTGAAATGCTTTTTCATTTCCCTGAGCTGCAGTGCGTTGAGTTACGCTTGAGTTGGGCTTCCTCTCTGGTTGCAGTAGCTTCTGTGTCCATCCTAACTGCCTTCACCATCCTGCCTCCATCCCACTTTTCTCACCGCTGTTGCCCTCAGTGGGGACAGAGACAACGTATCCGAGCAGTTTAGGATAATTTATCCATCATGCATTCAACAATCTCATTTTCACCTGATTTGTTTATAGGGCTTGAGAGCCTTTTTTAAACTCTATTACGTTAGTGCAAAAAGAACGGACTTCAGTGATTGTAATTTTGTTCACAGATTGTTTATTCTTTACCCATCAGTCCTTTTTTCCATTTCTTTTGAGCTCATTGCTTGTTCCCCCAGTCTTTGTGGAACAGCTCTGTTTGCAGTGAGGTGTGGATCCCTTCTTTCAACAAGTTTTTCTCTGGTAATTAGGATCTGCATTCCAGATAGCTTTTATGGCTTTGTGCTAGAGAAATGCCAAGTTTTCCTTTAAAAGAGAAGTAACTGAGTAAATTTGCCTTTCATGCACGTACATGTGCGTGCATGAATATGTGTACAAAATCATATATGCTGCAGAAGACTGAAATAACACTTGAGTCCAAATGTGCTACATGTGAAAAAAGCGACTTTGGGATAAAGGACATCTACAGTCCAGCTAGTGTTGATTAGTGTAGCTTGACTGCTTAAAGTTACCTTTCTCATGGTTGTGCAAATGCCCGACTTGCAGGACGACATTGACTTCTTAAGGATATGAACTGTAGGTTTAATTAGTTGGAAGCAATGAGCTTACATGACAGAGGAGAGGTTCTCAGGATGTTTCTTTGTGAGTTAATATACTGCAGATTGAACCTTTGAAGCATGGCTCCACAGAAAGCCTCCAGTGAAAACGCATTCCTAATTGCCAACAGCACTGGTTAACAGGTTGTCTAAGCAATTTAATCGCCCAACTTCAGAATAGCTTTACTATGTTCTTGTTAGCCCATGTGAATAAATTGATATACTGATTAAGATAAAACTGCCTCATTATTCAAATATTGGTAATAGCATTTTTTTATGTTATCTTTCTTTCTGCTTTTATATCCTTCTGTACAGCTATGCATATTCATGTTCATGGCCACTCGGTGGGAATAAAGGACCTCAAGAAGGTCTGCTTTTTTGCCAGCCAGGGAAATAAATAATTGGTAACTTCAGATGAGCGAGAGATAACAAGTCATTTTATTTTCATAGTGAAAGAAGATGCCATGATTTAGGATTATTTTGAAGCAATCCGTACCTTGCCAGCAGTCTTTCGAGACAGTGCTGTAATCAGTAGCATTTGGCTAGGTTCCATATGACATATATTTTGCTCAGAAACTTGGGTTCGGTTACCTTACAAACGATGCTTTTTTGGAGGATGAACATTAAATAAAACCACCACCAAGGTTGAGATTGTAATCAGTGCATAGTCTTTACGGCCACAGGTCTTGGTTTAGTAATTGTGGGGTTTCTTTGGCTCTCTACTTGTGATGTTGAAGTGTCAAGTTTTGTCACTACTGGTGGTGGTTTTCATTTGATAGTGACCTTCTTGTCCTGGAGACAGAGGTTCTAGGCTGTAGTATCAGCCTTGGACAAGCTATCAACTTGGATTTATGGGTTCTCGTTCCTTCCATCCCCCATTGTGACATGTGGTAAATGCTGTTACTAGCCCTTACACAGAATCTGTTTTACACGAGAAGAACAAATCAGTCGCACTGATGCGTGACTTTAAGGAAGATGAATGTGGTCGTGGAGAAAGACTTGAACTCATGCTTTGTTTTTTTATTTATTTATTGGGCTCTAGTTACATGCTTTGTGTGTTACAAGTTATATTCCTGAATGTCTTACTGCACCAAATATATGACAATTCAGTATTTATGACTTAAGTTTTCTTGAGGTAGACTGGATGATCTGAGGGGTCTTTTCCAACCTTAATGATTCTATGATTCTCTGAAAAGAGAAGACCTCTTGTCCCAGTGTTCTCCAAATGCAGAAGAATCTCTGAGCTTATAAAGTGGTTGGTGGTGATAAGGAACGAGTGAGTGTGGCAAATTCAACCTGCAGTTTGAATCTGCAGATTTAAACTTGCAAAGGAGGAATAAAATGAGTGGAGAAGGATGTTAGAAATCTGTGGTTCCTTAGATGGCTTTGGTAAAGAGGCAAGTGGCCATTTAGTTAAGGTGACTAGAAACCCTGGTGAATGTAGTGCTTTCTGAAAATGCAGTGGAAATGATTGGACAAAATTCCCCCTTCCTAGGCTAGATGGACCTCACTTGCTTTTAAAATAACTAATGACCTTTGTGTTTTATCAACATAGCTGAACAAACCAAGAGGACTTCAAAGGGTTATTTGAGTTCTTGCTGCTTGGTCATTTGCAACAATTTCATTTCAGTCATTCTAGAAAATGTCAAGAATGTAGATGGCTTCTTATTCCTCTGCCACAAATGGATATAGTTTAAGTTTTATAAATTATATTGCATAGTGCTAGTTAAGGTCCAGGCCTGAAAGCACTGTAGCTACTTTGCAGAACTACTTAAGTATTTATTCCTTGAAAGGGCTCCTAGGCAAAATACTACATTTTATCTCCACTTACTCCATGCCTAGAGGGATTTTTCAGTAGTTAGAGAACTAACTAACTGTACCTTTAAGCTGATGACTTCCCACTCTTCCCTTGATTGCTCGTTGTATTTTGTTGTTGCATCTTGTCTATATTAGAACACAACTTCTTGAAGACAGGAACTGGATCATGGGGTATGATCTTGGTTTAGGACCTTCAGGCAATATTAAAATACAAATAACTATGCTTGAAAAATTTTTTAACATACAATCTAAACTGTTAAAGAGCAGCAGTTTACATTCTGTTTGAGCTTCGTAACATACAGTCAAGTTCAAACAAGTTGGTAGCTGACTGTTTGGAGTTTTAGTGCTTACTCTGTGATTTATCTGCTTCTTGAGTCTTAACCAAGCTCTGTTATCAGAAAATGAAGCACAAACAGGTATGCTAATAGAACATTTATTCACGGATTTTAGTTGCGGGAAAGCCAGATAATTCCAATATTTCTAGTGGCAGTTTTTGCACTGTGGTACAGCTCTTCACAGTGGGATTTTTATATGCGCAATATACAGTAGTGCACATTCAGATGCTGTAAAAGCAGTAGATCTTTATTAAAAAAATGATTTCTGCATAAGGGGAAGCACTTAAAAATTGGACCACAGCATTCCATTTTATGCACATGTTAAAGCGTAGTATTCAGCATCACTATTGCATTCTGTTTCGCCGATGATCAGATAATGTAATTTTTAATAACTTGTCAACTGCCTGTAATATGCAGCTGTGCGCAATTTGTATCGGATCCATGAAAGTCTTCAAACTGGAAAAATGTACAATAAACTGTCTTGTGCAACATATGATGCATTATTTAACATCATAAAATACTGTAATGCTAAAAATTTACAGCTGTCTATAAGCCATGTTAATAGAATGGTTAAGTTACCTTCATGATGAATGTGTCTTACGTGGGAGCCTCTCAGTGCAGCTGCCTGTGTCTCCTTGCTGTGTGAGGAGAAGATGCCAGGCTGAGCCTGCTGGGGAGCACCTGTGGAATCGAGACACATCAGGGTTTTTTTTTATTTGCACTGTAATTCATTTCTGTGTCCACTGATGTCACCGTGATTGAGAATACAATGAAAAATATCTAAACAGAATTGAACAACCTCTGCTGGTGCAGCCGTTTGCCCTTAGTCAAAAGTCCATTTTCTGTTGGTTGAAAGGTTGTCTTATCAGGAATTAAATTTTTCAGCTGAGGAAGCCATCTGACTAGTAATGGAAGAGAAATAGGGGGTTAAGGTTAACTGAACTGTTGGTAGGAAAGGCATAAAAGCATTCTGTTGGCTTTCGTATGGGAGCAGGTGGGTCATCGTTTGACTCGCACGGGAAGCATTTGGTGTGCTGAACGTTACTGAAGAAATTACTGTGTTTGACGAATTTTTATGTTGGGTAGAGCTGTGTGAAGTCATAAAGAGGAAACCGATTAAACGACATCTAAAGCTGAGGTTTTATGTGAAATTTAATTTAAAGTTCTGTAAAATGGACAGTGCTACTAAACTGCAATTTGTTCTTGCAACACTGAGTGCGTCTTTATGGTGAGCCTACTTGGTCTGGAGACAAGTTGCTGAGTTTTAATGCTGGGGGAGAAGTGGTGGTGTTATCAAATAAACCTGGTGGAGCAGGAGCAAGTCTTGCTTATGGTTCCTGGCTGTGGTGAAGCCTCATTCATACCCAGTGGCAGGGGATTGCGTGTTTTGGGATGAGGGTTTGGGACAGAGGTCTCCTTTGACTGTCGTCCGTTTATCAGATGATAAAATTGAGCTGTGGGGGTTTTGCTTGTTCTTTGGGCTTTCTTTTTTCCTGGTATGATTGAAAGCTTTAAGAATTGAGGAGCTTTTGGGAATGGGGGTTGATTGTTTTGAAAATGAGCTAGGATTAATTTGAGGAGCCTGTGTTCCTCTGCCCTTGATGTGCACTAGCTGTGGTGTGAGATGCACCTGGAAATGACTGGTTGGGTTAAGACATCGCATTTTCTGTCCACACTTAACAAGGTTTTTTGACTCTTATTGGTTTTTATACCTCTTCTTCTCCTCAAAGTTTGAGAGTGGATGAACACAAGTTGGGGGATAATGGGCAACCATGAAGCAAGGTAGTAAAGGTGGAACATCTTGAGTGGGGCTTGTATATTAGGACAAATTGCCCCAAAATAAAGTGTGGTGGAGGATGGATAGTTGGGGACAGCTTGCTGATTTTGGTCCCAGCGCCCTGGCAGGAGCCCGTCCTGTCCCAGCAGCTTTCCCAGTGCTGGCCAGGAACACATGAGCCAAAATACTGTGGTCTGGAGGAACGAGGAGTTACCCCTGATTTGGAAGCTCCTCTGATGATGAGGGCTGTTTCTCTGACACATTTTAGACATCTATCCCAGGGCTAAATTTCCAAATGACTGTATAAACTACCATCAGATCTTTTTAAGGATGGGATTACATAATAACAGATAACTTGACAGAATGTCATACCATGTTTATATATAATATATATAATTTTCTAAATGTGATTCACCCAGAGTATGAATACAGCTGTAAAATTAGCCAGGTAGATAACTGAATACTTTAGCATGAATTTCTGTATTGTCACAATTAAAAGGAAGCAAATTTTGGGAAACTGACTCGCTAAGGCTTGATTTTTGTTTCAAGTGCCAGAACAATCTTGGATATTATTGAAAAAGCAAGTAGTAATAGGGCCCTGGGAGACCTTAGATGTGAATATCAGTGGCATGTTTCTGGGTGAAATCCTCCCAAAATGTGAGCTGTGTCTTGGTGCTGCTCTGTAATTGCCCCTCTGTTGGTTATCAAAAAAAATTACTGGCAGTGTTCAAGAGTGGTTCAAAGTGATGTGACAAAATCTACTGGGAGAAATCACAGCCTTGCACAGTGCCTGGTTTGGGCTCTTTCATTAGTATGTTTGCTTTTTAATAAGTAATTCACTCTGGGAAATGATTTCTCCAGATTTCTGCAATTGGTGAGGGGAAGCCTGAAAATTACTTGGAACTAATATAAAGATGTGAAAATGATGCTGAAACCTAACATCCAGAAAGACTCTGTTAGCATAGAAGAAATAGAGTTAATGGAAACATGACTTTAAAGCTGTCTAGAAGTGGGGGAAGGAATTATGTGAGTTTCAGCAGCACCACTTGGATAGACTGTGTTGGAGGAGAAGGCTATCACCTGTCCTTTGGGCTTCTTCAGACTTGAAGACAGGTAATTTCTGAATAGGCTGCTGAAGTAGGCTGCTTCCAGGTTATTCCTGAAAGCACAAGGCAATTTGTGTGATTAGAAATTGTTTATTTACTACTGTTGTTGTTAAACTTTGGTTGTAGTCAATAACTGGATCCATGTATGTGAACAAAAATAGCCTCCCTAAAGTATTGCCATGCAGCTTATTTTGAACTTAATGTGCCTTTTAGATAAAATAGTGAGTTTGTTGAAAACCTTCTCGTCAGTGTAAGCTAATTTAAGGAAAAAAAACCTTTTGTCAAAGACCGCTATGCTGTAGATCATGCTTTTTCAGTAATTATTAGTATTGTGAAATAACATTTTGAAGCAGTAGCACATTTTTTGAGTATTGTTAGCCTTTGTCTACACTGAATTTCTGGACTATTAGTGGGGGGCTGAAAGACCGTAGAACTCCTGTTTTCTTCCTTGCATGAGCGGTTCCTGCGTGTTCATGCAGGTTTTTAGAAAACCTGTTCTAAGAGCATCTGAAGTGCTGCTGGAGTCTGTTGTCCTGATGCAGAGTTTACCTCAAAAGCAACTTTTGTTACAGAAGAAATTGCTTGCAGTGAAAAAAGCATAAATATTGAGAAGATATTTTTTTCTGGCTAGATACTAGGAGGAAGCCTTTTAAACCTTTCTGTTTACCTTCTCTTTTTTTGAACGGCACTGTTCTGATTGTGGGAGTAAATAACAGTGGGTGAAGGTGAAGGCAGAACCTGGAATTACCTGCTTTCAGGTGAGCACGGAGGCTGGCCCCCGCACGAATAAGTTGGTGTGGCCGCAGATTTGAATGCACCTTTACAAAAAGTGGAAAAAAAACATGAAGCTGAGGAATGTGGTGTGGAATGAAGACTGATACACAGGCACGTTGGTGGGGCAGAAGTGATGCTCTGGTAGCCTGATAGAGCAAGGACCCATCAGCCCATGGAAGAGGCTCCTTGGTGCATCATCTTGCTTGGTGTCCATCAGGGTTTTGATGGGGAAGGGTCTTTTGCCAAAATGAGTCAAAATCCATCTTCTATGGAATAGAAACAGGTGCTTTTGTGTGATAAAAAAAGAAGTAAGGGTGGGAATGTCCACCTAGAGCTTCAGTCTGTCCTGGAATATGTCCGTCCTGCATTGTGCCTGGGCTTGGAATGTGCCCTCATAAGGGCAACGGCTGGAAAGTCTACTCCATGCATTCAACCCTTGCTTTGATAAGCGCTTCTTTGTGCAAACACAGTACAACTATTAAATTACTCGTTTTTTTATTTTGTTTTGTAAAGCGTTTCCCTTCACAATGCAGACAAATTGCTGTTGGCGCAGCTATTGTCTTTGGCAGGGTTACTCTGGGGATGTATCCGACAGATCTCGATTGCGACACATGGAGGAAAATTCTGAGTGGTCTTCTCTTCCAAATAATGCAACAGCTTTTCATTTGGTTTTGTTGTATTTAATTAAAATAAATACACCCAGAGGCTTGAGCAATTGCTGGATGTTTAAAAAATAGAAAGAGGAAGATTAAACAGTTGAAAAAATATTGTAATGCACTATTATACAAAATGTATTAACTTATGTTAGTAGGATGATAAAAATTCAGGGGAAAAATGGCTTAAATATTTAAAAGTGTATCTTTAGATACATTGCCCTTTAGATCCTGTGCCCTCTCTTGGCATTACTTAATCTTCATATTTGTATTTTAAAATATTTAGCTAATTATATTTCATAGTGCCTCGTTGAAAGTAGAGTCAAATTACACTGGTCCTAATTTTTTTCTGTGCGTGTGTCTGCTTAACTTGTGTTAGTTCTGCATGCTTCTTTGGTGGAATATTAGTGGTTTTGTTTAACAGCTTTATTAGATTAGAATGTGATGGTTAATTTGTTACTTTAAAAAAAAAATCATAAAAGACACAGTTGCTGTTCTGCATGGCTTTTATTTAATATTACAGGTTACACAAATTATCTAACAACAGTAAGAAGAAAGGGAAAAGCTAAGTCCAGGAACTCGTTTCTGGTTGATTTGATTGCTTAATATGTTTGCTAGCATCCAGTGCCCTGCTGCAGTGTCACGTTCTTCGCTCACCTTGCCTAGTGATGCAGGCTGCAGTGGTCCTTCTTGTTGAAGGATTCTATTTACTTTTTTGCTGTAGGAAACAAAGTGAATTCAGTTTCCACAGTCCTTATTTGTCTCCTGGAAGTAGATAGGTGAGCAGTGCTGAGATGGAATCGAGCGATGCTGGTGAGCTGATTTTGCCTTGCAGAGGGCTCTCAACCAATCCTCCTGCTTCTGGAGAGAGGACAATGGATGTTTCGGGAACTTCGAATGGGATACCGGACTTTTTCTCAGTATAAATATTGTCAGCAGAGATCAGAACATTTCACCCTTTGGTGTCAGACAATAGCACGCATTGAGATCTAAGTGGCGTATCTACATATTTCAGCAAAATACGCTGCCTTTCCCGCCTTCGCAGTCACATTTTAGTTTCATTGGCAGACAGATTGTGTTTTATGGCCTTTCTCCGCACATTATGCCAGAAGGTTCCTTCGCAGAAAATAAATTTATGGTCGCTGGCTGATAAAGGTCTTTCTGCAGTGGTCTTGCAGAACATTTTTGGAGCCATCCTTCCCATTGCGGTGGCATCGCTCAGCCATCTCTCCTGGCACTGGAGGTGACAGCCCACCTGCAGCATTTTTCACTGTCTGTCCCTGGTAATTTTCCAGAGCATGTCAAGGAGAAACTGAAATTTGTAAACAGAAAATTCTTGAATAACTAGGTCAAAACTATTCTTCTGACTCGAGCTCTGTGGTCTTATAGAAATGGTTTTCTTAGGTAGGACCTATCAGGTTTATTTGGTTATGAGCAGCCTTTGTATATGTGCTGAAATTCATATGTACGTAGGTGCACGTATGTATTTACTCTTCAAAACTGTCAAGTAAAGGACAAATCGCTTGTGTTTATGACTTGCTGTTGTGGTTTGATGCCAGTGAGTGCTTGAACTGTTTGCAGTTAGCAGTGCCAGCCAAAGGAGCTTATAGCAAGGTGAGTGCTGGTCTCTTCTGCCACGTAACAAGTGATAGACGAGAGGAAATGGCCTCAAGTTGCACCAGGTGAGATTCAGATTGGATATTAGGAAAAAAACTCTTTGCCAAAGAAGTGGTGAAGCAGTGGAACGGGCTGCTCAGGGAAGTGGTGGAATCACCATCCCTGGAGGTGTTCAAAACACGTAGATCACAGAATCACTAGGGTGGAAAAGACCCACTGGATCGTCGAGTCCAACCATTCCTATCAATCACTATACGATGTCCCTCAAAGATGTGGCACTTTGGGACGTGATTTAGTAGGCACCGTGGTGTTAAGTTTGTGATTGGACTTGATTATCTTGAAGGGCTTTTCCAACCTCAACGATTCTATGATTGTATAGCAAAGCGATCCCATGTTTTGATAACGTTACTTCTAGGTTTTGCAGAACCATAGTCAATTTTATGTATGTCAGCCGTTCAGGTTATTTAAAAGTCTCTCAAATCTGCCATTTTACACGCTCCCTTCTTTTTATGAATAGAGGTAGGCAAATGAAAAATAGCCTCGCAATCAGAAATTGTTCTTCACAAAAGGTTAGTGGGGAATGTGGAGATGTGAAAATACTTTAAAATAGCAGAGGTAGTCTTTGGCAGGATAAAAAAGGCAAGATTTTTTTGTCTCACACTCAGTTAAACTGTGGAAAAAAAAATCTTTGGAAATAATGAAAATTAAAACAGCTTTTGTCTCCCTGTTGCAGCATTCTGAACAGATTTTTTTAAAAAAAAAAGGCCAACTGATTTGCTGCATTTTGCTGAATTCCCCTTCTTGATATTTTACAGGGACAGAACATTGTCTAATACCAAAGCAAGGATTTTGTCTGTGCGTTTATTGTGTTAATGTGGTTTGAAAAAAAGGTACTTTAAGGTTTTGTTGAAGCTTATCCAGTAACAAGATGTATTGAGATGACTTGCATATCTTAATAGCAATTTTTCATCTTGTTAATAAGGAGGAAATGTAAAGAATATTATCAAAATAGTCTGTCTGACATGCAGAAAATGTTAAAACTTTATCACATTGCAACAAAAATAAACTCATTTATGTTTGCACAAAAAAAATTAAGCCTGGTGTTTGCTGGCTATAAATTTGATTTATTCCTGTAGTAATTACAGCCGCTGATTTGGTAAAAGTTGAAAACATTTTTTTTCCCCAAGCATAGCAAGACTTCTGTGTTCCCATTGCTACTGCATTGCAACACTTTGAACTTGCTTAGCAGACATGACAAAAGGTTTTAATTAAAATACTAGCAAGATAAAAAAATAATTTGTCTGCATTAACTCTGTGTGTTTCTCATAATTCTTTAATTCTTGTAATAAAGGAAAAGTACCATAACTGAGATAAGAGTTGGTCCTCCCTCCTTACTCCCCAGATCAGTATTGTGTTGTGACTCTGGGATGTTTTGCTTAATCCCACTGTGGGCTCTGAGGCGCTTTGAGATGCTCCTTGTTGGTGCAAGGATGAGTAGGAGGTACTTACAAGGCTTCATTCACCAGCAGGAACTGATCCTTGCATGGTTAGGGGAACAAAGAAATCTATCCAAGTATCCCAGCCTTTCCAGCTCCTAAGCAATTGTAAAATAACTCATTTTTGAGTCTTATCCTGTCTGAATATTCTGAAATTAAAGGCTATTGGCTACAACCCTTACAGGATATCTCAAGGACCTTCAGGAAGTTTTCTGACAAATCCATGGTGAATTTGGGATGAGGCTAAAAATAGAGATCATTCGTTGTCACAGTTCATTAAATCTTTCCACTTTTTTTTTTTCTACCTTGTAATAAATATCTTGTCCTCTGAACCATGATTTAAACAATGATGTAAATCACGCAGAAACTTTGATGTAAATTAGTCACTTTGATCTTGCTTTAACCTCTCCTTTGAGAAATTATTAGTAGTTTGGTAATTATTAGATTGCCTTGATTTGCTGCTAAGTACAGCTTTTACAGTAAGAGAACACCTTGTGTCAACATTATAAGCATGTGTTATAATTGTCCAACCATGCCAAATAAGCATTTGGATGCCTCATTCCCATATTTTTTGCAGTAAAATATTTGTTTAATTTCTATTGAGTGCTGAATATATCGCTGTATTGATGTTTGAATTTGAATTCTGTTAAAATCCACAAAACAGTACTAAATAGTTAGTTTTTTCCTAAACTTACCAGATACGTAAGTCAAAAATAACTTAATTTTACTTTTTTGAACTGCTAAGGGAGTGCTTTCAAGGTTTAAAATAGTTATGATGTTAACTGTGGATACTGACTGAAAAATTGTTTTGACCCCGGAGGGTTTTGTAAATAGTAGATCTGATCATCTTCTGCTTAATGTTTACTTCTAGATTGGAAAATGAAAATAAATCTTCATGCTGTGTTATTCCTTAATTGATTTCTTATTTTGAGCAAATCAAGTCATTGGATGGAATTAAGTGAATAAACTGAAATTAGTGAAAAACCTATTTCTACATCAGCCAAAAGGTCAATCGCTGTTAGAGTTGGTTTAGTACATTATTTTCAGTTGCTTAGCCTGGTGATTTGCCTCTCTTGAAGTCAAGAGAAGCAAATGTGGTGTTTTTTGAACCTATATTAAATTTGAATACTTTAGATATTTAAGTTCATTTAAATGTTATGCTTGTTTATAAATACGTAAAATATATTGTAATGCTTTAGAAACATAAACCTAATTTTTATGCAGTACTTCAAGACATTATTTAAGTTTGTGTTAAAAGTAAATACTTTATTTCTCAAAGAAAAACCTTTAACAGTATGAAAAGACAAATTCATGTGTCAGTTTCTTTTATTCACTGTCACTTGTACAAGGATATCACAGGATTACAAGAAATTACATTTTCTTCTATTTGTGATTAGTAGAAATAAGAACTCTGGCTATCCAGTGTTGGTCATTGTGGTTGCTCTACTACTTGTTACTGTTTATATACTTCCAAATATGTGGTGCTGATATAGCCTTTATAATTAACGTGGAAATCCATATTGTAGCGTGCCAGTTACGTTTGGTGTCCCGCTCAGTTTTGTGTGAATTTAGCAAGACACAAATATTTAAGTGCATGGTGATACAAAGGCAGAATTGTAGCGCAAAATGGATATGCAATGCATTTAGTTTACTTTTATCAGTATAGTCTCTTTTTTTGGTGCTTTATTCGCTTATATAAAATTGAAATAGAGGCAGCTCTGAGACAGGATTTTGGCTTATTTGGCTAAGCAAAAATAGTGTTCGTATTGTAAATAACTTTTTAAAGTGCTCTTTATTTTAATACTTTCTGTTATAGCAGATCACTCACTGGGGATTATAACTCATGATAATTCTGGTATGGGAGTGGGGCAAGCTGTTTCTTTGTTTTATAAATATGGTTGTCGAGATTTTGTGAGTACATCCATCCACATTTAATATGCATTTTGAACAGATGGAATGTGCTATTGGATGTGTGATGTAGTAAAGGAGTTCATCTGTTTTCACCTCGGACATGCCTTTTGTTCTTAAGCCAGAGCTCACCTTTCCTCCATTGAAAGGAATTGGATATTCCAGTCTGAATTATTATGATAATTCCAGCTCATTTGGCACAGTGACGTCGTTGCTGCTGAATGGCAAACCTTTTGGGTTGATGCAGGTTGATGCTATTTCATTTCTAATTCTTTTTTACCTTCTTAAAGGAGGGGTAAGGAAAAAAAGTTTGGATGTTGCTGCTAATTGTCCAATGTTAACGCGTTCCTATAGGTCTCCGGGCCTTCTGTCGAAGCCTTGTAGAGAGACAGATAAACATCAGCTCTTCAGTGCGGTAGAGGACACAGTTCAGGCAACACTAATGTGATCTTGATCTAATAGTTCCTCTGAAATCTTTCTTCGTGCTGTTTATTGCTTTTCTTGGATTTATGCTGTAGCAAGATGTTAATGCCACTTGAAGATTATCCTGTTGCGGTAAAGTGATGTAATGCATTGCAATGGATTAAAAAGAAACAAACTTTTCCTTTGTATATTTTCGCATTAATTCTGTCACCTCTGATTCACATAACACCGAAGTCTCTTTTCCGTTACAGTAAGAGTATGCTGTCCTGTGGAGTAAGCCACTGCGCAACCAAAGGAGGCTGAGAGCCACTAATCCTCAGAGAACCTCCCTAGTCCTGACTTCATGCTGTCTGTTGTATCAGTTCACATAGCAGCGTAGTTGTTTGGATGCTTTATTTTCTCAGCTTCGCTTCTGCACCCCTATGCAAGAGGGGTCCTGCTCTTCTGTTGTTGACAAGATACCAGCGTAGTCTTCTCTTGTTTTAAAAAAATTCAAAATCCTCTAGACTCGCTTGAAGTCAGTTCTGTACAGGAGTCTGTGGATGTGGAGTAAAACCTTGCAAAAGAGGAGGTGGGGGAACCTCTGAGCAGTGCTCAGAGAATGCTCCTTTCTAGCTTGTGGACAAAGCAGCGCTAACAGTGTTCTGATCCTTTCCTGCTTTCTAAGCTAGCCAAGTATCAACACAGGTTTTTCTTGAACAACAGCGTTACCATGGCTTATACAATGTGGGAAGATGGGATTTTGAGGTGTTGTGTGTAGAATGAAATATTCCATTGGATTTACCCTTGGCAGGCTCCAAGGTTTGGGTGGCTGATGAGGGAATGGATGCTTTGGATGAAACAAGAGCCGTCACTCAAGCATCCTATTCAGTGTCCGATACTGTCTGTGCAAAAAAAACCACAGTAGGCTGATGTGTAGTAGTTATTTTATTCTTAAAAAAGAATAACTCTAATCCTAATTCCTAATAATTAGCTACTCTTGATTCCTAAAATGTGTCTTTATCCCTTTGATTACTGAGTAGCTAATGGTAATTTGTATGCCTGTCATCCTTGTCTCCTCATTCATTAAACCTCTGTTAAGTTATTAAAGAATACGTTCACATGATGTATTTGTTTAAAAGCTCAATATTTTTTGAGAGGGAGAGGAGATGCTATGTGGCAACCCGTATCAGAAAAGAGATTCCTACTTTTCCTCCTGGTTACTTTAGCACCGTAGTGAAGAGGGTAAGTGGATGAGTCTTTGGGGGAGTGGGCGAAGGTGCAAAGGGAGATTTCTGGTGAAAATGAGTCTGGTTCAGGGAAATTGTTCATCTTGTTCCAAGCTTTGCATCCTCTCTTTTCAGAGAACAGCCAAGAAGTACAGAGTCATATAATAACTTAATAAAAGCTTCTAGGCAACTAGAAGGTCATTGTGGCCTATCTGCACCTGACTGCTGAAAGTCCAGTCAGGTTTCTTTGACAGAGTTTGACAGAGACTATTCCTGTTTTGTCACCAGGAGCATTGCTGTAGTGCTGTGCGTACAGGAATAACATGAGAGCTGCGAGAAAATGCGTTGATATTACATCGGCTGCATGAAGAGCTTCAGCCACGTCTTGTTTTATCAAGCTCGTGCCTGCATTGGTCTATCAGTCTGGCTGCGTCAGTACCGCTGAAATAGAGAAAAGCCTTTAATCTGGCTCATCTCAGAACAAGATGACATAGCTGCCGCCCTTCAGTGCTCGGCAAGAGCTGTGGGCTGCATTTCAACATGCCCTTCTACTCCTGCAATGCAGATTAGCAATTGTTCGTGCTCCCTTGACAATATTGGGAATGGAGTGGGGAGTTCACCTATGCTTGGATAACATGGTAGCATGTTGGTTGGATGTATCTGAAAAAAACATAGTTCCCTTCCCTCCAGTATAGATGAAATAGTCTTCGACTTCAACACTGTTTTTGCTCATCAGTATAGAAAACACTGTGGGAGTTTGATAGGAACGGTTGGACTCGATGATCCAGTGTGTCTCTTCCAACCTGGTTATTCTGTGATTCTGTGAGTTACCTTGTTACAGTAAAAATGCAGCAAGTAAAACAGACGTTGTGGGCATCAGAAGTCAAATTCCTGGTCAAACCTTGAAGCTCCCCAAGGCAAAATGCCTGTCAAATATCCCAGTTGGGTACAAGGACACAGTTAAACAGGCATCTTTGGTTTGCAACTATGGCTGCTGGTGAGCTCATAGGAGAAGCTTCGATACTCATAACCTTATAGGCATTTGGGGTATGATTTTTTTCCCCTTGCCACAGAAGAACAAAAAGCATATAAACAGTGTTCCTAGATCTCATACAGGTGGGAGTAGTGCAGGTGTCATTTCTCTGTGGAAATCCTTGTATTCATCAAAATTAGTCATGCTTGGCACTGTGGATAAGAGGGAGTGTTCAGAATTGGACTGTCTTAAGAAATGTTTTGGGAGGTTTGTTTGCTTTACGCCCAGAACTCGTGTTTCTATGTTCAATCTGCTACCAAGAATCTCCTGGTGAAATAACAGATAGTCGTTCACAAAACACTACCAAGAAACCGAATGTTTATGAGCTCCTTTCCTGTTTTTCCAGAAGAAAGCTGTGGAAGATGAGGCAAGACGTGTATTTATCTTGGTAGTCCTGCTTTGGCTAAGTCAGTCTTGGTGCTGGGGGTCTTTGGGATGGGGCTGAGTTCTCATCTGCCCCCTGTCTCAAAGGAGGCTGCAACTGGAAAGGCCACCAGCACATCAGGACGCAGATACTTAGCGCATCTCTCCGGTTATACTGGGTCTTTACCACTTAGACCAAGAATGAAATGCTGGATCCTCCAGCTCTAGAAATGCTCATGACTCAGTGTGGTAAAGGGGCTTGCAAATATTTGCCTAGGGGTGCCAAAAGAAAGGACGTGTTGTTTCTGCCACCCTGTTTTGTGCTTTCTAACTTCCTTAGTGTGTAAGGATGCTGTGTTAGAAGGCTTGGAAACTCCAAGCCTGTTAGTTGGCGTTCTTGCTGCAGTGGGCAGGGTTTCTTCTCAGCTGCATGCCTGGGATTGTTTGAGTGCAGCCCTTTTGAGCCCTGCTGAAGCACGTGGGATTCCTCTATACAATCACGGCTTGGTTCTCCACGGTCTAACTAGCCCTTCATTTGAATCGTGCATTTTGTTGTCTTTTGTGTTTGGTAGACATTGAAGTCTGAAGTGATTGCTGAGCTGAGAGCTCCCTTGTGACCAAGTACTGCATTTTCCATAGAGATAAACTGACACTTGAAATCATTAAAGATGGATTGGGTTTTTTTTTCAATTGTTATATCCTTCTACCCAGATCTTTTTTTACACTTTGGAGAAACTATGCTATTTGTTGAATATCCACGAAGTTCTTGAATGAATTATTGTAGTATTTGGAAAACAAACTCACTTTGTAGTTTAGTTTCAAAGCAGAAGAGGCCTCAACACTAACTCTATCTGTGCAGCTAAGACCAGTGTAGCTCAGATGTGTATAAATCAAATGTTTCTTCATCTTCTCAAGTGAGTTTTCTGAGCGATTTGTGGAATATCAGCTTGGTTTTCTTTATTATACAATGTACAGTTTCTGCAAGCCAGATATTCACCAAAGGTAACATTAGACACTGAGCAAATAATTGTTTCCTGTCACACTGCATTAGTAACTGGGAAGAAGGTGTTTCCTAATCTGTATTTGTGCAGAGCTAAATATAGCTCTAGTGAAGCTTAACTTCAGCTTCCACTATTCAGGTCCCTAGGAAATTCAGCACTATGTTTGTCAGTCATCGAGAAAATGACTTTAGACATTTTTGCGTGTTTCTTGCCCTCCCATTTTATAAGCTTAGGAACATGAACGTGAGGCTAACCAAACTCTCGGAATGTTCTGACTGTCCTGGATTTTTGCCATCTGCAGGGGCTGTTGCAGAGATTTTTTTTTTTCTATTAAGAGTTTTAGGATACCAAGCCCTGGCCACAATCTGTATTTGACCAAGGACAAGGTTGAATTTTCCTGTAGCTAACATTTTCTGGCAAAAAATTGCTGGTTTTTCACCTTAGACCTATTATTTATTTGTTGTTCTACTCTCTGTTTTGTAGAGCAGATGTCACAATGCATAAGATCTTAAAAAAGCTGTTAAGAAATATTCATGTTGGACCATACCAGTGAAATTGTGTTGCGTGCCTGGTAAGACAAATCTGTGTTGTAGAAAGGTGCCTTAAATAGGTTGTGTCTTTTCCTTGGAAAGCGTATGGTGTGCCTTGGTATCAAGTCTATCACCTCTGGGTTAACAAACTTTGTGCTGCATCTGCACTGAAGAGGCAACACTGCTTGCTCAGGCAATGGATGTGCCAGGTGCTGGGTTCAGAGTTCAAGTTGGCTGGCGTCTGTGAGGAAGATGATTCAGGTTCATCTTTTCCTGTGGTGCTAGGTGCGAGCCCAGACTCAAGGAGTTAGTCCCATTCCTTTTATCATTTGTATTCGAATTCACTGAGAAGAGCTCATCCTCCCTCATCCTCCCTCTTGACTGTGAGCAGGGTGAGTGTTTCAGAGTTCTGAGGGATCTTACATCGGAGGGTTCGTGGGAGACCAAGGCAGTACTTAGTCACTCATCTGTGTCACTTCTTCAAGCTTAAGTGTGCTACCAACTCATGTATTTTATCAGTGTTCTGCCCAACTTTCTCGCCTTATGGGTGATGCACCTAATTAGGAGGAGGAGGGAACGTGTTTGCCATTGTTCAAGGGGAGGAGGAATCCTGCATACCTGGCACTGCCTGCCTGCCTGCACTGTGCCTCTTACCTTCAGCGAGCTCCTTTGAGGAAGCGATCTAAAGAAATCCAAAGAAAATTGCTTAGGCTTGTAACAGCTTTCCTCCTGGAAGAAGGAGATTTATTTATACGGCAGGATGTGACAGGCAATTCCTGGTGCCTCAGCTCTGTCTAAAGTGTGAGTGATCGCTGGAAATGCTAGTGATTGCATTAGAAGCTCTCCTCCCTCCAGTGGGGAGAGTGTTTGAGCTTGAACTCTCCCCTCGTTGAGATCTTTGAAGTTTGGATCTTTAAAACGATTCTCCACTCCAAAGACCTACTAGTGCAGTTGTCATCCTTCCCATCTGAGACAGGCTGGACCGGGCTCCCTTCAGAGGCCATTAAAGCTGCTCGTTTCATCCTCCAGAGAGGTCGGCAAAGAAAAGACGTAAGTAAGTAATTATTCCGTGCCTCTCCTCCCAGTAGCTGAGTGAGCTGTGGAAGCTGAAACATCATTAAATCTCTGAGCAGCGTGCAAGCCTCCACAGCCAGGGAGCCTCATGGCATGCAGCGGAGGGGCGGGCTGAGTAACAGGTGCTATTTAGAAACTAATTAATATTTGTGAATAACAATGTGCTATTGGGAAGACAACAAATCAGTCTGCCCGTGAATATTTATGATGATTACTTTCAACACTGCTTGCATCATGTAGTCCTTTTCCAGCTGCTGCATCTCTTTTTTTTTTTGTCACGACATTTCACATCGGGGTGAGAACTTTTTCTGCTGTGTGGAGCCGTGCTGCGGGGTGCCAGCCAACTGAGAGGCTCAGTATATGCTTTTAGAAGCCTATTCTCGCTAGTTTGATATTAGCGGGCCACTGGGTCCCAAACATTTTAAGTATCCTTAGCTGGTAGAGTAAGCCATGCAATTTAGCTTGAGATTTCATCCCATTGAGAGCCAAGCCGTGCACAGAGATAATGCTATGTTTGAAGAGAAAGCAGGTGTTAATGGTTGTTCTCCCTCCTAATGTTGTGAGCGGGTGTTTTACAGTAGATCAAACTTGCCTAATGTAATCTTCATAATGCTTTCATTTAAAATGCTCCCTGTGGTTTGTATTTGTTGAACTGAAAGAGCAGAATCTACTTTGTAGCTTGGTGGGGCGGGGTGTTCGATTGAACATATGTTCACACTGGCGTTTGGGGAAGATAATAGGTTTTTAACCTCTGTCAGTGTTAGAATGAGGTATTTATGGAGCTCTGTTAAAGCTGTGTCTAGGCAGCTAACCTTGCAATACAGGTTTTTCACAACTTGCCGTTTTCTTGTCATAAGTTGCTGCTTTTCTTGGCCTCTTGCAGTGCCTCTTGCTGTGTCAGCCAGCATGGGAGCTTACCAAGAAGCAAGAAACTCCTTGCTATTGACAGTGCTGCGTGAAATTCTCGGGGCTACTGGTATTGTCTGCTTGGTGAATGCTGTCAGCGTTGACAGGAAAAGCAGAAAACACTCTTTTGGGCTCGATATGTGGCAGCTGGCAAAAGCTGTGGTGGTAGTGGTTGTGCTTGTGGTGGCAGAAGGGTGAATGCAGCTGTAGGTGCTGAGCCCTCATTCCAGGGGGATGTACAGAGTCACCTTTGGCTGGGAAGCTCTTGGTAGCCTCTTCATTGCTCTTACTAGGCTGGAGTTTAACTCTGGGGAGGGGGGAGCTGAGTGTGTTTTGGGAATTGTTTGTTTTAAAGGAGGAAGGTGTAGTTTAGTCTGCAAAAATTTGATTGGTATGGTCTCTCTTCAGTCACCTTAGGCTTTTAACAACCTAAATTAGCATGATGGAGACTGCAGCGTGCTTCAGAGGAAGTTATCTCCAGTGAACTGCCAGTACCACTTTCATCACTGCTGATTAAATTTTCCTGTTAATGTTTAATCCTAAACAGCAAATGCCTAATGCTTATATGCCCTCTCTCTGTGTAAGGAGAACATCTGTTTTATATAGTTGGCTATGACATCCAAACCTGAATCGGCGTACAAATTTAAATACGCATGTCAGACAAACAGATGCAAAGAAATTCAGAATGTAAGCCATCACTTCAGTTTGTACAGGACCTGTTGTGGAAGAGGCTTCCAGGGGTCTTAAATTGCTTACTAAACAGTGCTTGGTGTGACGGAGAGTATTTTCTTCCGTCACCTTAAAACTCTTTACTCTCAATTTCCAGTGTAGCGGTGTGTTTCCCTTTCCTTTTATAGCAGTTGTGCTGCTGTGATGTAGCTGGGAATAGTTGACATGAACTGCCACGTAGATGTAGACCCTGCTTACAGGAGAAAAGAGTTTCTAGTTAAATACGTGCACATGTACCATGGACTGCAACTATGTATGTTAGAACTATAGGAAATTACATAGGATTTCCAAAGAATAAATTAAAAGGAAATGCATAAAAATCAATACAACAATTAGCAGCAGAGACTGATACATTTAAGGGAGGATATTAATTTGAATTGTCGGCTTACAGAAATTTCAAGCGTTTTTATGCATTTAATAGAGGGTTGCCGTTTAAGTAGCTTAAGTATCCTTCCCTGCATGCAGTGTGGCCTAGGATTTAACAAACCACTTACTGCTGGATAGATTCCACTCAGATGTGGTTACCATTCTTGCAACAAAGACCAGCTGATGAAGAAGAGTGGAAAGAGGCAGTACCGAAATGGTCATCGTGTTAGTTGTGGGGGAAAGGATAAAATAGATTGGTATGATATGTCTTCCGTTCATTTAGAATCATAGAATGACCAGGTTGGAAGAGACCCACCGGATCATTGAGTCCAACCGTTCCTATCAAACACTAAACCATGCCCCTCAGCACCTCGTCTACCCGTCCCTTAAACACCTCCAGGGAAGGTGAATCAAGCACCTCCCAGGGCAGCCTCTTCCAGTGCCATTTAGTGTGTGTGTCTTGGTCATGGGCATCAAGGTGGATGTATGCATGCCTAGAAGAGGGAATTCCTCAAATCCCAGGGAGCCTGGTGGCAGGTGCCTGGATGCTTCTCTAAGATTCCATCCAGAGGGATGGAGACTGACAGTGTGGGGCAGCTGAAGGTGAGAGTTGGTGACCTGGCACTGAGGGGAAGGGATGCTGGGGTGGAAAGTTGGACCCTTTATGAGAAGAGGGGATGGGGGTGGAAATGACAATGTTGGCGAGAAGGGAGCTTGCAGGGGAAGAAGAGAGAAGTACGACATAGTCAAAGTTATGAAAAGGGTATTGAGAAGCATTGTGCGTAGATGTTGGCAGGGTAAGACCTCCAGGTTTAAAACAGGAACACACTCTGGATGACTCCAGCGAATGCTGCCAGCGTGTGCCAGGAGTAAATGTAGTAGAGTAAGCACTGCTACAGGGTCACTGAAGTCAACGCTGCATAACATAAAATTGCATAATATATTTGTTTGTCAAGGTTATTAGAGCACAGTTTTAAATGGATCCGAGTCCCTGGAAGGGTGAGTGTATTCTAGTTCCCTGGGCCGAGGTTTCTGATATGTGCCAGTCTGATCTGGCAGCAGAAGGGGTGAGCTTGCCATTCCCCTCCTAGCAGCTCCCGTGCTTGTCCGACCGGCTCACGAGCTGGGCCAGGAGGAGGTGAACCGCACTCTCTCCCTAGAAACAAAAGAAGTGAAGGGATTTTTGTTGTCTGGCTCAGCTCAGGTTGTGAGGATATGAGAGAATCTCCAAGGGGTGCCCGCGTGAGAGGGTAGGTGGAGGTCTCCGTAAGTGCATGGAGCAGCGGGCGGGCAGGCTCTCAGCCTCGTGTCCCACCTTGGAGCTGGAGTGAACCCTTGGTGTTCCTCCCCTCTCCCACCAAGGACGCAGTCGGTGCGTGACGCAGCGACCGTCAGAGACCCTGTCACGGTCTCTTTCAGAGAACTGAAACTGTTTACAAAATGAGTACTTTGTAAATGATAAAGACTTTATAAATAACACATTCTACGCATTTGCATAATTTTGAATCGCTTATCCTTCTGAGGGCTGTAGTCATTTGGCTCACGCTAAGGAATGCTTAACGGTGTAATCGAGCTCAAGCCGTTCAGTTGCCGAGCTCAGCTGACACTCAAGATAGAAGGTGTGTTTTTGAGGAGACGGACCCTGTTCTCTGTAATATCCCAGGTGCTGTGGAACAGTGCCTTGAGGGCTCAAAGCGCTGCAGGTAGGACAGATGGGAGACACAGGGCTGTGAAGGGTCAGGATCTCTTTCAGAAGGAGCTTGAGACCTGGAGCAAAATGGAAGTGGGATATATCTCCGTGCTGATAGCGTGCAGGGTCATGACCCGAGGAGGCATTAGGAGAAAGAACCTTTTGCTCTGAGCTGGGTAGGGTGGAGGGGGGTTACCAGCTGGAAATGGTGGAGAAACACGTCTTTACTTTGCGTGGTCACAAGGTGACAGCGAGCCACAAGACTGCCACTGGGCAGAAGATGGGGAGGTAGGATAACAGAGGAGGTAGGTCATCTCAAGGATGGGGAGTCATCTGAGAACATGCTCCAAGAACTTGCTTGGTTTGGTGGTAAAAGGACTTATGACGGGGAGGTTGTGTCAATTCATTTTTATCATCAGGAAAATAAACGTCAGGGATAGGGAAAAGCTGTTTAAACTGCTGGATCAATGTTAGCATGAAAACAAATGGATGAAAGCTGTTCAGGGGTAAGTCTTGGGGTGAAAATTAGTAGGTTTTTAACCACTGCAAGAGTTCAGTTCTGCAGTAGATACCAGATACAGAAAAGTGGCGAAGGGGGTCGTTAGTACATTGGATTCCGTTGCTGTGATTTGGGTTCTTCAAGATGGTTCTTGTCATGGAGGGCTCGAGCTGTAAAGAAAATCCCTTTCCCATCTGCATTTGGGTGTGGTGGTGGATTATCACTATAGTGTTGTCCAGGTAGGAAAGGAGAAACCGGGTCTTCTTGTCATGGTTTAAAAAATATCCAGATGGTAATACATACTGAACCTGACTGCGTCCTCCTCAGGATGGAGAATTTTGTCATTAAGTGAAGTTTTAACCTGTGCTTTACATTTAACATGTGAATGTCTCTGCTCTTGTGGTCACTTACGACACTTAATTTTGTATTTGCTTTTTTTCCTCAGGTATTTTTATGGCCTTTGTCACAGTGGTGTCTCAGTGTCTCCCAGACATTTATGGATTTATTCTGAGAACGTTCCTGTGAGGTAGGGAAATGTTATCACCTTCATTTTACGGACTGGGAACTGAGGGACAGGGAGATAAAGGTTGTAGGAGGAGTCTCTAGCATAGCCAGCAGTCAAACATTGATTGCCAGCGACTTCTTTTATTGCCCTAATCCCAAACCCAGCTACCTGGCTTTGGCTCTTTTTTTTTCTTTTCTTTTATTTTTGTTTTCTGATCTTGAGTTTTAGTAGAAACAAGCTGCAAGGGGCTGGGAGGACCTGTGGAAAATATGATTAGGGTTACTGGTGTCCTTTTTTTAACAGTTACTTATGAGTTAAATGTCTTTCTAAAAATATCAGCAGATCTGTTTGCTAAATGATTAACATGTTTAGACTTTCAACAGATAAGCTGTCATGCTTATTTGAGTCAGTAACTCCTTTATCCTACCTGTCTAGGCTTGTGGCTGCTGAATTCTTACCTTGCCTAAGCTAATGCCACCCCAATCACCTAAAGCAATGCCAAGAATTTCATCATCCATGCAAAGACCTGATTCATGTCAAGACAGGTGTAAAGTTTCTCAAGCACATTTATGTGTAATTACTGTTTAACTTTATTTTTCAAAGGTCTTTCCAAGCCAGCTAAAATGTTCAACTTTGAGATCTCAGATTCTCCCAGAAATTGGATTTCAGTGCCTGATTAGCAATGCTGATCCCTTGCAAAAGTATTGCAAAGTTCCTGACATGTGTGCATGCACTGAATTACAATTTACATCATGAAATCAAATATAATGAATAAAACCTTGAAAAATGTATCTTTTTTTTTTCCACTTCAGGCAAGGAATTTTTGAGATAGTTCTTCCTTGAGCCCTTTTTTTACTTCAAGTTGGTATTTAAAGTGTGACTTTTACCACTTACAGAATTTTCTTAGAGCTAGAGCAACATTACAAATTATGAAGGCACCAGCAGCCTCTGACAATTAAATATTTTTATTGTCTATTAAAATAAGCAACATTATTAAAATGATAACATCACGAAGAAATATTTAATGCCATCTTTCTAATTTTGCAGTCTGTAAAATAACACAGGTTGGGTTATGTTTATGCTCTTTATTAATGTATATTATGTGTCTTTGTGTCCCCAAGAATGAAGTCCTAATGACTCATGAACTGTCGCAAAGTGTACTAAATAAAATTAAAGAGCTGGCCAGTGACCTTAGCAGTCAATTAGTCCATGCATTACTCAGCTCAGTATTTGTGGACTGTAGAAGGGAAGCGAAAACTCATTAGCTAAGATGCTGTTGCTTGAAAGAAACAAGATTTCCCTAAAACCAGGAACTGGTCTTGTCGCTTGAATGGGGATCGAAGCACTTGTGGTAGGTATGTCTTTGCATATGTGTGTTTGTAACGACTGCTGGTGTGGTCCTGGAGAGCGGAGAAAAAGCTGCTAGTGAGCTTTTGGGCTCAAAGCCTTTTGGAATAGATCCTGCCAGGCGTGGCACTGGGTCGGACAGTGGCAGGTGCAGTAGAAGGTGGTGCTCAGGTTTGGGATGTGCCTCCTGAGAGTTTATGTCCAAGACTGTGAGTAAGGGAGGGCTGGTTTCAGAAACCTCATGTTTGCCAGGAACAGCAGGGTAGGGAAGAACCTCTTGGTGTGGCATGTTGCGTGCTTGGTGTTCCTCAGAGGTGAGCCTGGGGTTGGCAGGATTGTGTTTGGATGCACATGGGAGTGTGGGCAGAGCAGTTCTGGGCCACTGTGCCCACTGAAGAGCAGAGTTCGAAGACTGTGGGTCCCTCTCCCTCCCCGCAGCTCAGGAGAGGGAAGATGAGAGGTTACTGAGTACTCAGAAGTGCAGCCAGGTGAGATCCCACGCTCCTCACCAGCTACATCACCCGTTGCAGCCTCTCCTGGTCCACGGAGTTGTCGGCACGAAACCAGGGTGGCGCGGGCAGCAGAGCTGAGCTCATCCCAGTGATGGGTTAACTCGATGAGATGCAAATCCCCACGTCATCTGAATTATGGGAGACTGTCGTCTTTAGAATGATGTTTCTTAACTAATCATCTGCATGTAGTTTTATATTGCGTTCAGATGCATCTTAGAGCAGTCCTGGGTTGGAGGCGGCCACCTGGGAGGATGCTGTGTGGTGACAAAACTGAACCGAGAGCAGTGACAGTGCTACGTGGGCACTCAGCCAGCAGCTTGGTCGTGCTGCTCTTCGGCAAAAGAGTGGTTCTTGAGAGCTTCTCAGTTTTATAGCGCTTCTTTTCTGGTGTGTGCAGTTATGTATGCTTTCAGCTGACCCTGGAAAGTTCTTCCATCATTCTTAATGTGAACTCAGGTTTTAGGAAATGTAAGACGACAGACATGGTCCAGACAAAATGTGGCTGAAAGCACAGTTTGAGTGGCATGCAATAAAATCTATTAAAATAAATCAATTTTTTTGAACATAAATTGGGCAGAATCTCCCTGATCTAGGTCATAGTTTATCTGTAGGGTTTTCTTTTAAAGTAATTTCCTTAATAAAGTCCATCTGATTTGAGGAGAGTCAGGCAACCTGGGAAAAGTGTACATTTGCTGTTCAGGTGAATAGGAGAAAGAAGAAAAGGAAGCCTTTTCAATCATGTCAGCCTGAATCTAAAGCATCAAGGAATGATGTTACGGGAGAACCCCTGAAGATAAGTTGTAACCTAGATTAGCAGAATACAGATTAAGTTTTCAGGAGTTTGGAGACTTCAGTGCATCCTGAAGCAGTCTCTTGACATGCATTTAGACTAAACTTGTATGGTTGCTCTTTTGATATACAAAAATACGTAAAGTTTCCATTTGAATGTTACAGTCCCGAAGTTAATACATTTATTAAAGAGAAGACTGCTTGAAAAGATTCAGAAATCTGAACTCTGTGTTTTCCATTTGAACTGGCAGTTGGTAGGGAAATCATGTGTGATTATGGTGGGTATACGTGAAGTGTTACCACTGGAAGCTGGGCAGTGGACTCACAGTTCTGCAGGATTAGTTCTCTTTGCGCTGACTTTACAGCATAAAACAGTTGTCATCAGGTCATACTGTCCTCCTCTAATTCCTTAAATATTTTTATTTTTTAATTTATTTGCATTTTGGAGGAGGTATGATACCATGTTCTAATTGAAGAGGGGTTTTCTGCAGTGGTTTATGCATTTCTGCAGAAGGTTGTCACAAAGTTTGTAATTCAAAGTGATTTGAATGTGTGTAAATGCCACATTGGTTGGGACATATTAATAGTTAATGCAAAATGATGAGTTACCTGTTACTTTTCACTGTAATATGGTGAATGGTATTTTCTGACTGTATGTAAATGACAGGCTCAAGAGGGCATTGGCTGAATTAATTGGTGTAGCTCAGCGTTCTTTATGAACGGCTATATATATGTTTGTTTGGACTTAAGAGTCTTTACAGGTCGTTTTATCTTACAAATGAGTGGAGTACTTTAATATATAGATGCCCAAAGGGCACCACTGCTGGCCATTTACCAGCTTTCACATGATGTGAGCTAGAGAATGTGTGTGGAGAGGGAAGGGTGGGGTTTAAATCTCCAAATTCGGACTAGTAAAATTAATTTCTGCTTTGAAGGTGTATGCTTTAGCTGTCTACTGAGATATATATTTTCAAAAGAAAAAAAACCAACATCAGCAGAAGCTGGAGAAGTTACAAGGTTTAACCATATTTGCAAAATTGAACATGAGCTTTAGCCCTCTGGTCCTTTTTTCATTTCCTTTTCTGTTACATAATCAGCATATTGGTAGGTAGCTTTTGTTTTGTCACTTTACCTATTTAATTAATTTAGCTCTCCGAGGGTTATGCAATAAGGGTAGAATCTCCATAACTGGCAAGGTAATTCTGTCATCCCACGGAGTCAGCACTTGCTCGCGCTCTGGCGCAATGGGCTTGAATAGCTGCCATGCCATGTGTGTGTGTTTTCTAAACCCAAGACAAGTGCTGAGCTCATTAAAAGCACATGCTCCAGAAGTTAATGTGCATAAGGAGTTTTGGTACCGAGACCGCCTTCGAGGATACATTTAACTCTAATTAACTCGGTTTCGTTGTACGTGCTATCAGCATAGGCTTGGCTGAAACCAGGCAGTGTTGGTTAGGCTGCTGGTTTGAAGGGGAGCCCAGGAGGATGGTGGATTAAAACCCACACAGCTGTGACTGTGCCCGGGTTCCCAGCGCCCGTACCGGCTGTGTCGGCTCCTGAGGCTGCTTTTTGTGGGAGCACCGGGGCTGTGCTGGACACCAGCACCAGCAAAACGCCACGCTAAACGGATACACATCCTATCGTACTCTCAGGCAAAATAAAGAGCCTGAAATAACAAGGTTTGCCATGCTGTGACTGAGCAATCGCGTGATGCCAAAGTCCTCTGACAAAAATAGAGTCTGAATTTTTCCACTAATAGAATAAGGAGCAGCAGCAGAGACTATTGGTGTTTCACTGGTCCGGCTTTTCTCTCTGTTCATACCTTCTTTCTGTTCATTAGCTCAAGGATAATTTCCGAGGATTCTGCCAGTTATGACCTGTTTTTCAGGCAACAAGGCAGGGATTACTGATGGTTGCGTTTCTTTTAACAACAAATACAAGAATACATGGGCTGGAAATACTGGCTGTTTGGTTTTTTTGACCTGGCAGTGTTGGAAATCAAGCTTTGTTATTGTGTCCAGTAAAGCAGGTTTCACTGAAAGCTGATTATAGTATTTTGTGAGAGAATGTTTTCACTGTATCATTCTGGAAGAAAATACTCCCAGATCCATATTCAAGAGCAGACGGCTGTACTTTGTGTAAGTGGAAGAGTGTATGGATTTGTTGTATTTTCATCACAGCTAGCAAAAGAAAACATTTTTTTCCCCCTTTCTTTTTGACTAGTGCTAGGGTATTAGTCTTGCAAAAGGATTTTCTAGCTAAAGACATCAGGTGAAATGGATTCTGGATTTAAACACTGAGAAGGAGGGGGGGAACCACCACCCAGCAGTTTTTGAGTGTTCATCATTTCCTGAAAATTGGACCTTTTAAAGTGTTTCAGGTTGGATACACTAGAAATTGAGGCATTCAAATCACTAACTGCTTTTGAGAATGACAGCCAGAATCTCCATTAACGTTGCATCTTCTGCCTAGGGGATCACAGAGCAGAGACTGATGTGTCTTTGAGGATGGAAATGGAGCAGTTTAAGAAGTTACTGTGCTTCAGTGGGGATGTGGTAACAGCACACAACCTTGTCTAGTTCATTTTGCTGAAAAACAAAACAGAAATCACAGAGGATGATCTAAGGCTGTCTGTTTTGCTTTGCATATAAGCAGACTAGCTATGCTCCTGTAATAAGTTGCCATGTCTCAGCTATGAGGACGGTAATTTCCAGTTGATGAAAGGTAAATTATAGCTAGAACAGGTGGGTGCATTAAAATCATAATGTGCTTCAAGATACCTGTTTGTGTTCACAGCAGAGTGGGGCTGGCTGTGCTGGTGTGGATCAGCGGTCAGTCTAATTCAGTATCCTACCCCTGGCAGTGATCGGTGCTGGATAACTGAGGCAACAGTATAGGAAATAATATTTTTGATTATCTAATATTTTATCTGCTGAGGAAGCGTTGGCTTTAATGTACCAACCCAAAACTGTTTTTTTAGTGACTGGTTTAGTCACAAAAATAGTTCCTTCTAAAGTGCAGCTAAGTTTCTCTTTAAATATTTCTTAGGAGACAAGGAATTTATTAATATTTTTTAATGTTTTCCCTTCAGACGTCTCAGCTGAGGATTGGTCTAAGCCATATGGGTTGGAACTAGATGATCTTTAAGGTCCCTTCCACCCCAAACTATGCTATGATTCTAAATATAGTCTTAAATATGGTTTGGTTGGTTTGATTTTTGTTTCTCTTCTAAAATGTTCTGCATCTCCAAAAAGCCAGAGTCATGGTAGATTAATAGTCTGGGTTTTTTTTGGCTATCATTATAGCTGAAAGATAAAATACTAAATGCGTTTCGTGTAGTTATTGTATTGCTTGAGTGTGTCTTCACATTAATTAAAATTAATTTAAACAAGGTGTTAGGAGTAAAGCACAGAGTAGGAAAAGGATAGATCAGAAAAAGTAGATAAGATAGGTGTATTCAAATAGTCAGAGCCTGATGAAATTTGCCCTAGGGTACATCAGCAACTAGCCAAGCAACCTTTGAACCATTTACAATCATCTCTTAGAAATTGAGAAGAGCAAGAGAGGTCCTGGAGGACTGAAAAGGGCAAATGCAATGCCTGCCTTTGAAAAAGAGAGATCCAGGGAATTGCAGACTAGTTAATCTAACTGTGATGCTTAGAGAATTGGAACAAAATTTTTAATCAGTTTCTAGGAATCTGGAGGATGAGACGATGATAAAGGCTGAGGGGAGCCATACCTGTGATGTTACTTTGACTACAGTAACTTTTGACATAACCTCTTGTGGCATTTCTGTGGAATAGGGAAATTATGTATTTAATTATACAGTAAACAAATAACTGTTTAAAGACCATGTTTGAAGAGTAGTTACCTATAACTTGCTGTGAAAATCAGGGGAAAAAGGGGGGTGGCATGAGGAATTGTGTGAATACACCCCTGTTTGTCTTGGGCTGAGCTTTATTTGCTGTTCTCTTTACTGATGTGGACAAGGGAATACTTACTAAATCTGCAAGTAAGCCCAAACTGAGAGGGGCTCAAGCATTGTGAAGCAGAGTTCAGAATTAAATGGCTGTGGTAGATTGAAAAAAGCATTTGGAAATCTGCAGCGTGTAACTTAATGAGCTGAAACAAGGAAATACAAAATGGTGAGGATGTGGCTAAGCTGCACAGCTGTGAACGAGTACTTTGGGACATGTGCTGGATCGCCACCTAAGCGCAAGCTAATGGCTGCGGAGAGGACAGCTTCCATCTGGAGTGTATTAAGAGCCCTGTAATTAAAGGTGATGATGGTTCTGCCGTGGTCAGTCCTGCTGAGTGGAGCTGTGTCCAGCTGCAAGGATGGTACACGAGGGAGCATGGGTTGGCCGAGGGCATCCCCAGACGTGGTTGGAGTCTGGAGGACAGATGAGATGTGGAGGTTGTTGGACCTGGATCCTGTCAGCCTGTGGATGAGGAGACTGAGTCTTGATTTGCTGTCTTGACCAAGCAATGGACAAGAGGTCCTCCCAGTTTACATCAAAGTTGTAACTGGGATCTGACTGGCCATAACAACCATGAGAAAGGCATCAACAAGTCAAGAAAGGTGCCAAAACCTCAAGGGAATCAAACAGAGGACTGTGTAGCCAGCTGGGGACTGAAGCAGGAGATGGACAAGCAAGAGCCAAGGGAGCAGTTCTTCCCAAGCTCAGGGGAGGAAGGGAGCACCTGACTGCAGTCACCCACCCCAAGTGGGTGGCTGGGGTGATGGTGGTGTCTGGCCCTTCCAGACGGAGCACAGGGAAGTAAAAAGAGGCAAAGTTTGTGGTATGCAGCAAGGGGAGTTCCAAAAGTTCAACTTCAGAGTGGAAGAGCACTGGAACAAGGGTCCGAACAACTTGCGGCGCTGTCCTTTTTTGGAGGCACTTGAAAATCAACTGGACAAGGTGCTGGACAACACAGTCTGACATCAGAGTTAGCCCTGCTTTGAGTAGGGGTTTGGACTATGGACCTTTAGAGATGCCTTTCCACTTGCTTTATTCTGAGGTTCAATAAACTACTTCCATCCTCCTTTTCTTTAGAGGATGGAATTTTTTAACTATAGGACTCTCAGGTCAGGGGCAGTGCTCCTCCGGGTGATGTTAATCAGTGGTTCAGAAGTGCCAGGTATTACTGAGATTGCTTCCCGTTCAGTAGTGTCTCTTAATAATACAAGAACATTTGTTTTCTCAATCAGGTTTCAAGAGGAAACACCATAATCAAATGTTTAAATTTCTTCAGTGCTTCAGCATTTCCTTTTGTTAGAAGCAGCAGGCTGTTTTCTAGGATACAGGTGTTCAAATTCATAGCCTTTAAGAGACCTTTGCATCAAGCACATGGGTTGAATTGGGTGCTTGAAGGAGATTGTTGCCTTGTAATATAATAAACATATACGTAATCAGAGAAGCTGATTATTTCCCATCACAATAAATAGAAAGAATGCGATCAGTGACTTCAGCATCTCTTTCTTCTTAGTGTTTAGCAAAAGCAATAGCTATGAGCTTGTAATAGTGATACGCAATCTCTAACATGCAGTGGTTAAATATTAATATACATTGGCTGTGTTTAAAGATCAAGAAGGTCTCTTAGGTAATGAAATGTTAATTCTCTCTTAAGCTCCATCAAGTTTTGTAAGGCGACTCCTAGGAGGGTGGTGCATTGCTGTTGGGAGTGGTGGTCTGCGGCATGAACCTTAGTAACAATTCAATGCAATAGTTTTTCTGGGTTAGAATATTGAGAAATTGACACCGAGGTTCACGTTGAGGTCTGATTTAATCACTTAAAATCACAGCCAGTCTGCTTGACAGGTGACTGCATAAAGCATACCCAGAGACTACTAGTCTCATCTGTCCCCGTTTCCTTAATCATTCTGATGGGTTTGGTTTTGAACCAGTGCCATTAAGCTGACAAGGCCACCTTGTTCTGAGGTTCAATGGTCGAGAGGTTATTTCCCGTGATAGCTCTGACAGCCTGTAGGGTCACACAGTTCCAGAGCTGCTCCATCCTCCCTGCTGGGACCAGTGTTGGCTGGCGCTTGCACAGTGGTACAGAGACTTCAGGCCATATGTATAATCTCATCTAATTGCATTAGATATTTATTCTCCTCGTTTAGTGTTTGTTCAAGTCTCATAAATGAAGTTGCTACAGTGCGAAATTTTATGGTGTCCAAGTCTGAAATGATCCTGCTTATCTTGTTGACTTTCTTCCAGGCTGTTTCTTGTGGTTCTGCTTTGCCGGCCAGCGTGCGGGAGAGTTGAGTGGGGCTTTCTCCTGAGCTTTACTTGATAGTCACTAACTCCAGATGGCAAATGCTGTTTTATGCTGTTGTAAAAGGTGTTTTGTTCGAACGCGCTTCTGTTTGACACGCAATGGGGTTGAGTTTTCTGGAAGTTTCAATTTGACTGTTTATCTCATGGGCGCGAATTATTGGTGTTGCTGGAGTTGGAGACCCTAAATGATGGGATACTCAAAAAAGAAGGGCTGATACAACATACACTACAGATGCTATGACAAGAACGTCATATTTTTTTGCTGGATAACAGTGACTGATTGGCTGTAGACATTCCTGACACTGCCTGACAGAAAGGGTTATTTTATCTGAAAACAGTGCAGTTACAGATGAGAGAGCTCCTGAAAAACATCACTCACTTTTACTAGCGACATCCATCACTTCCTAATTATGGGTGCTTTCAGGTGGAGAAACAAGTTCTTTCCATTTCTCCTCCAGAGCTTTTCTTGTCATTGTGGCAGCAATGTAGGGTTAAAGTCAGTCCTTTATCCAGGGGCAGAGGGACCTGTGGATTAAATTAACGCATGTGTGTCTCTATGTGTTAGACGAGTATCACGCTGTTACAGGAATGGCAATGGCCAGCGACTGTGGAGAATGAGTAGCGCTTTGCGGCTTAACCAGCTACTTTGAAGCACAGAAGATCTGTTAAACTTTTTTGTTTGGAAGTTGGGAATTTTCGTTGTCCTTTGAAAAGCTGAATCAGATCAGAGCGAGTCATGAGCTCAGTGAAGAGAGAAACCCGTGAAACATGGAAGTGTCTCTGAATTTCAGTTTCCCAACACATATGCTTAATTTTGGTGGCAGGAGCGTGACTCCCTGCATGGTCCAGGAGCACTTGCCCCTCTGGATGTCCCTGGAGCTGCCTTGGCCACAGCACCTTGTTCCTCAGCCCCTGCTGGCTGCTGCCTCCAAGCATGGGGTGACAGGGTCTTCTCATGCCTCCTGGCCTGGCAGAGCAGCTCCTGACTGAGCTACTTGCTCACCAGAGGGGCTGGGGCCACCACTAGGATGGACACTCAAATGGGGTTTTTCCAAAACGATGAATTTATTGGTCCTGGCACTATACTTTACATTTTCAATGCAGTCCCTAGCGCTGCCTAGAGATCCAGTGCCCATTCCGAACCCTCTGCTGCGTCCTGGCATCAGAGCAGACGTTGGCAGCTGTGTCCTTTATACAATGGCTTAATTGATCGGAAATCATTGTATCTGCAGGAGTCCTTTGCACGACTGGATATCTTGCACGCTGGTTTTCTTCAGCCCACTTTCCATGTGGAGCTCAGGTTTTCAGCAGGGCTCATAAGAAATTTATTTTCCTTTGTGATGCTAAGTATTTTATCTTGCAGTCTTTACAGCAAGAGCAGGGCAGGTGATTTACTTTCTCTGTGTGCTAGTGTTTACACACGGATAAAAATAACAGTCGGTTGACTTATTGTTTGTTTTCATGTGTGCTCCACCCATGAACGTGCCTCTGTCTGAATTTCTTTGTATTTGCTTTGTTTGGCCCGTCGATCAGACCGCAGGTATGGAGACGCTGAGGGTACCAAGGCGATACGGTCAGCGTAGGTGCCTGTGTGCGAAGCTGTGGTCAGGGAGGAATAAATGGGCATTTTCAAAATTGTTGTTTAGTTCCACTGGCTCCGCAGATGGTGAAGTATTTACAGTTGCTGAAATGATCTCTCTGCTTCATTTTTCCCTTTGAAGAGTTGGTGCCTTGCAGCCGTTCCCTGGCTGCTGGTAATAACAGTAATTATACACGCCTAGTAATGACAATGGACCTGATACACCTACTGCTTCTGAGGACACCAATGTCCTGAGGTCAGGAGACCAGTGCTGTTCCATATGAACCCTCAGTTTATAAATGCTGGCTCAAGGTTAAAACCGTGGTCCTTAGATAAGGTGGGATGGTTGGCTCTGTTCGCTGAGTACATCCCTGATTTCCTCCTGGGAAGTGGAAGTAGGGTGACCAATGTCCTGTTGAACTGAGTTGGCCTCAAGCTCGGCCAGGGGAGTCTTAGGCTGAACATTAGAAAAAAATTTTTTCACAGAAAGGGTCATTGGGCACTGGAACAGGCTGCCCAGGGAGGGGGTTGAGTCACCTTCCCTGGAGGTGTTTAAGGGACAGGTGGACGAGGTGCTAAGGGACATGGTTTAGTGATTGATGGGAATGGTTGGACTCGATGATCCGGTGGGTCTCTTCCACCCTGATGATTCTATGATTCTGTTGTTTCACTTTTGTCCTTAATGTTTTACCACTAAGGCACCACCTTTTTGCAAGAAGACCCAAAAGTATTGTCTGTTGCTTCAGAAATACAGAGGAGTGCAAATGAGATGAAAGCCATTTAAAATAAAGAGTAGGCTTGATGATGTTGCAGTCTCCACACTTGTCAAAGCTTCAGTGGGCTTGACATCCTGAGGGCCTGTTGTGGATGAGCATCACCCATGGGCTGGAGCTTCAGAGTTCTGGAAACAGCTCTGGACATCTAACATATTGAGTAAAAACCCCAAATGTTATTCAAGTTCTAGAGAAAGAAGTGAATCATGCTGATGGCTAAGTTTACATTTTTCCTGAAAGTGTGATTTGAAGTTTAATTTACTGGATGGAAAAAAAACCAAACCCAACAAACTCCACCCACCCCAAAACTTGCAATACCCCATGTCCACTTTTTTGAGGTCTGAAAGACTGTAATGGATCGTTATCCAACAGCTCCACAAAGACTAATTTGTGGGGAAGGTGATGCCAGAGCAGAGGCTTTTGCAGGGGAAGTGTGGGAGAGCCCATCTGTCAATATTGTTCTTGCTGCTTTTCCAATGCTTTTACAAATTGATAGTCTGGGAGTTGTCTCTGCTGCAGGTAAAGCCAGTTTCAGGCCCTTGTGTGCTGATATTTTATTGAAGTGAGACATGAACACTCCAGGGGAAAATGGCATTGTGAGATAAAGGGCTCTGATAGATGCATATAGCTTAAATGTCATCCTAGGAAAAAAAAAAAAAAGAGATAAAGCAGGTGTTAATTGTAAAACTGTACTTCATGTATATTTTTTTTATTGAAGGTATTTCATCTGATTCAGCGTATCTGAACACATATGACTGCTGCATTTATCCATCCTAAAAATGTCTCTTTGAAACAGTTCTGTGATTATGCAAATACATAGTTTTAGTAGAAGAACGAGTAGATTTAGTAGCCTCTGATTACAGAGAATATTTTCTTCCAAGATTAAGAGTCTGAAGTAACAGTCGATTTTATCATTTGTTTTGAAGGGGAGAATTGCAGGTACACGTTTTCTTCAAGCATTAGATAAACGGTCTGACTGAAATAGCAGTTTTAATCTGTTTTAATGATGTTTTTCCAATATGAAAGGGGCCAAGAGATGCATAAGTCTAAAGGTCTACTGGTAATTGTCGAAGTGATGGGAGTTGTTTACAGAACATACAGTGACTGGATGGTTGCTTTTTGCTGAGAGCCTATACGCGACCTTTGTTCTTGGTTTAAAGTATAATTAAGGGATACGTGCCTCTGTGTATTTAAAAACAATAAAACCATCCCATTTGCAGACTATGAGGTATTTAGGGATGGCAGATATGGATGAAGCATTTCATCAAGCGCCGGTGTTAACTGTTTTGTTATTTACTGATATTGCGATGCCTTTCTCCAATGCAGCTATAATGAGGTCAAATCAAATCTTTTATTAAGTGTTACTCATACGGGTGAGGTAATGGCTCGTTATCTATGTAGGTAAAACTCTCATCTTTTTCAGGTGATCCCAAAAGGCAAGAAATCCTGGCCTGGCTGCCTTTTGCCTACATTGCATGCCAGGACTTTTGCAGACTTGTTACAGAGGTATTAAATAGGCTTTGTTTTTTGTCTCGCTCTGCCAGTAAGACCATGTGCTTTCAGCACGTATCCAGCTGTAGAAACCTCAGAGAGGAAAAACCGTAGGCAATTCTTTTCTGAAATCCTTCAAGACTAGCTCTTAATTCTTTGTGTTGTTCCATAATGCCTGATTTTTCTGGGGCTGTCAGGGTTAATGCTGGTCACTTTGTGACAGACCATCTTTCTTAATCTGTTAGTTTGAAATGTTGCTGTGGAAGCTTTTTACAGCTCTGGCATTTGATGCAGGTGTCTGCAGCTCCCTTCTTACCGGTGGGAAACAGAAGAAATGTGTGACGCGTGGCAGTGGCAGCCTTAAAAGGAGCAAGCAGCTGGGAGCTGCTTGGAGGTTTTGAACGGGAAAATCTCATGTGCTAGATGCCTTTCAGAAAGCTGCGCTGTTAGTCTGGGTTCTGTAGGAGAGAAGCGCTTTTGCTGCACCCTGGGCAGCCGTGAAAACTGCCAGAAGGGAGCTGGGCTTGGCAGATCCCCAGGGCTCCTGATGCTCCCATAGAATCCTAAGATGTCCTGAGTTGGAAGACACCTACAAGGATCATTGAGTCCAGCTCTTTTCCCTGCATAGGACACCCCTAAAACTCGCACCATGTGTCTGAGGGAGTTGTCAGGATGCTTCATGAATATTGTCAAGCTTGGCACTGTAACTGCTTCCCTGGGGACCTGTTCCAGTGCTCCACCACCCTCTGAGTGGAGAACCTTTTCCTAATATCCAGCCTAAATTTCCCCTGGCACATCTTCCTGCCATTCCCTCGAGTCCTGTCATTGGTCACCAGAGAGAAGAGATCGGTGCCTTCTTGTCCTCCTCACCTTTTGGGGGATCTCTAGACCCTAATGAGGTCACCCTTTAGTCTCTTCTTCTCCAGACTTAACAGACCAAGTGACTTTAGCTGCTCCTCATACACCTTCCCCTCTAAACCCTTCACTGACTTTGTGGCCCTTCTCTGGATGCTCTCCAGTAGCTTTATATCCCTTTTATACCGAGGCACCCAAAACTGCACCCAGTGTGTGTTTGATGGAGAAGGGTATTCAGTGCTGCTCAGGCACTGGGATGATCTAGGTGCTTAGGCAGGATGGTCATGCAGGAACGGTGCTGATGAAACATCCCCATCCTCAGCTCTGGGTTTGCCAGCGCTCCGCTGGCTCTGCAGCAGCTGAACCGTGGCAACCAGGGGTCTAGTTGGGACAGGATTTCTTTGTCACAATTGAATTCATGTGTGTATGTACAGAAGCACCTATTTATTTAGCAGCTGCAGTGTTTGAACCATGAACTGCGAAGGGAGTAATGTAACACCTTTTAAACAGAGAAGGCAAGCAAGGGAGATTTCTTAATTTAACCTCTTTTAGCTGGTTTGTGAAACCTGGTAAACAGCTGCCTTGGAGTGTGGGAGGAAAAGGGCATCACTAAAGGAGAGGAAAAAGACCTGAAAACAAACAGCCCCTCTCAGTCCTCTTATAGCTGAACATCATCTGGAAAGAAGCCTAAGCTCTTTGTAAGAGGTTAAGCAATAAAATTATGAGGGGTGGGTATTTTTTCACTATCCATACAGCCACGGATAGATGATGACATGAGAAAAGCCCTCTGCAAATGTCTGGTTTTCTTTGTGAAAAAAGAAGCTCAAGATCTACCATCGCTACTCTGTGCTAACTATGGTGCAAACCTCCCTTTCTCAGGGTTGGTAATAAATAGAATATTGACAATTTCAAGAGAATTGATTAAAGAGGAAATATTTTTTTGTTGTTGGTTTTTAATTATATTTTTTTCAACCCACTTGGAGACGTGCAAATCTGTCTAGGCATCTTTCTCATCCCTTGTTACTGCCTAAGATTAATGCCTCAACCCTTTTAAAGTCCATTAGTACAGGGAACAGAAGTTAAAAGAAAACAAAGTCTCATTTTCAGTTGCTTTCCCAGTTATTCATTTTGGATTCAGCGCATGAACGACTTGTAGTTCACCGTGGGGCCGAGTCGCAGGATCAAGGCTACAATGGAGGCATTGTGGTCACCTTTCTCTCCCCGCCGCCCTGCGCAGTCAAGTTGAAATCCTGCTTTTTGGCATCCAAGCTGTTGCTTTGGTGACCAATTATGACTCTAGAAGTATACATTGTGGTCTCACTGAATAGCTGAAAGAGCGTAAGGAAAAAGATAAATGTGTTCAAACACAGCTCTGTTTTGCAAGTATTCAAGGTGATTCAGAATAGAGTTGTTGGCGTATTGGATTTAACGTGGTATCTCAGTGTAGTGTTAGGAATTCAAATGCCAGTGTTACAAACACAAAAAACTTAATTAAAGGTGATTTAATGCTCAGAATGCTGTGCCCTTTACATATACATTATAACTACCTCTAGTTTTTGGTAGTGTGGAGTTTTCAGTTTCGCTAAGCAGTGCTGTTTCTCTGTGGTAATTTAGATTTTAGAAATAGTTGTGTTAAGCACTCAGACCTTTGTGTTCAAGAAAACTAAGATGCAATCTCTAATTCTGGGTTTAGTGGGTGCATCTTGAGCTCCTTAGTCTTACTGATAGTCCTAAAAGTCTTTGTGTGAACCCAACAAGGTTGTATCAAGTATTTTTGGAATCAAGAGGGAGCTCTATGCCAGTGACATGGCAGGGATGAAAGAATGAGAAAAAATGGTAAATTCCTTGAGTGCTTGGATGTATTGGCTCCTTCACAGGTAAAGGAAGAAAATTTGCCGAATTTGAGTGTGCAGGCAGCAGAAAAACATGTCGTTTCAGGGACTAGGATCACAAGAGATGATTTGGTAGACTTGTCTCTTTGAGTGCTTTCAGCAGTGGTGTTTGCAGGATTCTCCCTTTGCCTTCCCATGGCAGTTAATCTCCTCTCCTCTGTTTTGTGTGGTTGGTGAGGCCCTTGGCTCAGTGATGTCTTTGTGTTCAGACCTGCTTGTCCACGCCACTTGGTGCTCACCAGTGACAACTGTAATGATGTAATGACTGTCTCTCCCGTAGCGTGCTGATAACGCAAGTTACTAATGCTCCTCATGGGCTAATAAGTGCATCCATTCTCCATGCGAGGTAGCTTGCTTTGTTTGCTCTCCCCAAAGATTAGCATTTACACTCCGTTGATAAAAGAAGCAGCACTCCAAGCCTGCATCCAACATGAAAACTCTCCTAGGTCTGGCAGGCAGTACAATATCACTAATAGCAGAAGACACTTAAGTAGCCTCTTTTCATAATCACACAGGTAGTTGTTGAGAGCATTTTCTCCTACTGGGAGAATATCTACTCTCTGTTGAACTTCTTGTCAGCTGGTGCTGTATTTATGACCTTAATGGAGTTTCCAGCAATCTTAGTATGATTTAGCGTATACACTATATGCATGTTTATCTATATTTGAGTGTTTTATATTACATCTAGTAGCACCTCGTGTTGGTGTAGATGAGGTACTTGGCTTGTATCTGTACTGGTATCACAGGCCTCCCATGCCACCTTCCTCGGTGGCTGATCTGTGCTGAATTCAGACTTGTAGTTCTATTTTGCTGCTTTAAATGAGACTGTTCTCCTGGGCAGGATGGCATCTGCTACTGAAGTAGAACCTAGGGCAGAATTAGCAAATCGGGCATTTCAATGAGTTTTTCCCAAATCTCTAGTGCATGGAGTAGATTGACAAACCAGTAACTTCTCACTGGGGTTTATGGAAATTACTCTGTCAGTTATATAGTGCAGGAAAGCTGTACAGCACAGCTTGTTTTCTTTTCCTTGTGTAGTTTTTAAATACATTGCAGCAGTTTTGTACTGGGAATATTTCTTTAAGAGGACACACTTTGTGTCTGTGAGCACAAATCACACTGTGCTGAAGAACCAGATTGTATAAAGAGGATTTCAGAAGTTGATAATAAAGACAGTACTCATTGGTGATACAGGAATAACAAGTATGTTGCAACTCAGATTACGATCTCGTTATTTCCAGACAAAAGTTACCTTAAGTTACGTAAGCCAATCTAGTGAAATGTCAAAGTTTTTGGCCAGGAAGGACTAAGCCTTCAGAGTTAAACATCTATTGCTGAAATCTCAGCCTCTGATCCCTCTATTTGATCACTTGAGAAAGGAAGAGGGAGAATATTCTCCGTGTTACGTAATTTACCAAATATCCTTTTTTTCACAGTTGCACCATTATTTTTTGTGCATTGACTGGTAATTTGTAGGCTCTAAGAGGTGGGATGGGGGCTCTGATTATCATGACTTTGTAACGTTCCATTAAAGCTTTATAAATAATAAATATTTTGGAAGGGTACAGTGTTATTGCCTCGAATGCCTTTTGTTCGGGAAGCATCATCTAAGGATTGGATGCAAAGCATGTGCTGTCTTGTGTTCCTCTCATCTGAGCCTGCTGATGAACACTTTGCTCTGAACCTTTTCCCAGAATAAATGGGAAAATGTTTAAAGAAGTTTCATGAATAGAATCCACTCTCCATGGGCTGTTCTCCATTGTTTTCTGCAGTTGTTAGGGGATTCCAGGTCATGTCTTGCCTCTGCCCTGCCATCAGCTGTGATTCCCAGGTCAAACCACAGGGCAGAGAGAGTCTTGGGTCTGTCTGGCTGAGAAAAGAGACAAATCCTTGAAGGCATGTTTTCAAAGAGGGGCAATCCTCATTAAAAGTTCTTTATTGGATGTAGCTGTGCTGCTTGAAGGAACTTAGACCAGGTGAGTTGTAAATCTTGAAATCTTCAGTCTCTTGATCGAGTAAATATCCCATTGTCCTGGTGTAGGTCTTCCCAGCTAAACTGGGCAGCTGTCCAGTTCCCCTCCACAGGGAGAGGAGAAAGGGCGTCAAGAGAGATACGCTTGTGGATTGGTTTTTTTGTGGATTTCTTGCGCTGTGACTTGCGGCATTCTACGGACTCTAGGATGGCCTCGATTTACATTGGAGCAAGTATAAGCAATGGCCTCTCTACCCACCCATGCCCCGTTGCCCTGGTGATAAACATCAGGCGTTATCACTTCTAGAGGCAGACCACCCTGCCTCAAATCCACGTTCTTAACTTTCAGAAAATGAAATTAGCTAAAGAGGTTTAACTGCGAAGTTAGAGAGTTGGGTCTTCTTTAGCTCAAACCACAGGACACTCCTAAAAATTGTGGCACTGTGGCAGTGCCTCTAATCCAAAAGAGGGATAGAAACTCCTGAGGGCTATGTTGAGACACAACACTTAGCAGAAGATTCTCCTGAAAAGCTGGAAAAGGCTTGAACCTCCTGGAAATTTTGATGATAAAGGGAGGAGCACTGTTCTGGCTGTGTAAGGGTACTGGTGCTTTTTTCAGATGCTCCTGAAATATTACCACAGACCCTGGGTGGGAGATTAGTTTGCAAAAGAAAATCAATCAAAACGCTGCCTTGAAATCTTTGTTAGAGGTTAATGAGTATTTGACAGTATGGAGTAATTGGGTTGCCCTGTGTGCTTAGAACGTTTCTTCCAAAGACAATGTGGGCTCCACCAGTCTCTGTCCATCTCCTCCTGCTCGCTACAAACCTGTTTGGTCTCAAGTTAAAAAGAATTGTATTCTTTTTCCCTTTTATGTTTATTTTTAACTCAGATTGGTTCCCTGGTCCAGTCCACTGCACAAAACTGCGTGTACGCAGCTGGGAGGTGACTGGACTGGGGCACCGTGCCTGCTTAAGCCATCACTGTTGCTGAAAGATGTGCTTAGCAACTTCCAGCCTCGGCTACAAGAGACAAATATATTAAGTTACACCAGAGACTACCGTGAAAACTCAGATTGTGCGTCCTGGGAAGCAGTGATCCCTACTTCTTTTTTAAAAAAAACCCCAACCTGCTGTGGTTTTGAAAGGATCGAAGTAGAAATTAAACATTTTCTACTATCTTAAAGCACATGATTACACTCTTAAAGGTGCAAATACTAGTATTTTAGTAAAAAGTTTTGGGACTATAAAGTCAGGTCTTAAAAAAAAGTATAATACTTGTTTTTTTCCTTCTTAGTAAGTATTGGGCAGTTGCCTTTCAGTTGTGCTCTCAGTGACTTGCCAGTTAAAGCTTCATAGATGAACTCTAGATTTTTCTTCAAAACATTTAAAATTTAAACCGGGATGGATGTACTAGCTGTACTAGTGCAGATTTGTGATTAATAACATCTTCAACTTGAAGAGGACTTACAGTTACGTTTTCCAGAAAATGCATTCACTGGTGGCTGGGTTTAGATCTCATTGGCAGTGTTATCCAGGGAGGGAACTGGTCATTCCAGGAACAGTGCTTTAGTGTTTTGAGATGGACTATGAAGAGTCTGTCATTGTCCTTTAAATCTCTTGGAAGACATCAATTTCATTTATTCTAGAGGACTGGATGATAACAGGAGTTAGTTAAAATTTTTCAACCTTTTAATTTGAGGAATACTTTCCGGTATTGAAACTGGAATGATGAATAACGCTGAAGTCATGTTTGTCCCAGTTAAATGGAAGCTGGCTGATTGTGCCCTAGTCTTGAAGAGGAAGAAGGGGGGATGATTTTTTAACTTCAAGAGCCAGACCTATGCTGAATCTCAAATGACTAGACTTACACACATGAAAGGCACCTGCATAGAGAAATAGCAATCACTTTATTCTTAAGGTTTCCCAGCAAAAATAAACTTAGTCTCAACAGCTACATTTTTATTAAAAAATTCAAGAAAGAAAAAACACCTTATCATCACCAACTCCCTGCTCCCTCGGCACAGTCATGCAGTGCTTGATGCTCCTGATGGTGAGGTTTATTATTAAAGGTGATTTTTAAGTTGTTTATACAAGAGATATCCTGCTGTGTACCCTGTAATGGTGCTTTGCTTTTTACTTACCATCTCACATCTAAAGGACTGAATTTCATTGTAAAGTACTGCTCCTGACTCTTGTTTATAGGTAGTGGAGCTCAGGAATGCAGAAGTTTGTCTTGTTTGGGATTGTAGGTTTAAGATGGTTTCTGGTATAAAGACATGAAGTTTCGTTTAGGAGGAGCCTGTGGAGCAAGGGTCTCGCCCATCACTACCCATCTTCACAATATCGCTCCATCCCCCTGAAAAGGAGGTTGTGCAACAGTGTTTGCAAGTCATTAGTAAAATTATCATCGGGTTTCCTATTCATTAGATGCAGGGGAAGACTGTTAGATAATTTAGGCCTATGTTATTATAAGTACATGTTATATCAACACAATCACATCGGCTGCAAATTTTTCACGCAGCGCAGGAGCGTTGGCGTGGTGCTTTACAGGAGAGCAGAAGGACGCTGTAGCCATCGCTTCCAGCCCTCTGCCACGCTCTCCGCACTAATACAGGACGTGGAAGATGGGCTCTGTAGCCCCTTGCGCTGGAGAGGGACGGTGAGATGCAGCTTCTTCGGTTCAGCCCGGGCGGTGCTGTTGAAATAACAGATTTTGTGGGAAGATAAAGGTACACAATTTTTTTGTTCCACAAAAAAAAAGGCTGTAGCGATTCCATGTGAGACGTGTGGGAGGATGGGGGAGAATCAACATTTGCCAAACAGAGAGGAATAAAATATGGTGGAATAACAGAAACTTTCTGTCAAGCTTTGAGGAAAGCAATAAATAAAAAATGAAACTCCCAAACCTGGAGAAATTGGCAGGGAAGAGCAGATGCGAGGAGAGGGGATGCCACAGCGTGCTTTCACATTGAAAGTCAGTTCACTCAGATCAAGAAGCGTACTTCTATAGGCCATGTGAGTGTGTCTGAATAACGTGTCTCTAAATATGCTGATAATTAGAGTGCTCTTTTGTGTGTGTGTGCATGTAACAGGAATTTTCCAAAAGCCCTGGGTCACTGAGCCATGCAGGCTGTGCGGCGGCTTGGCAGTAAATGCTTTGGGAAGTCAGCGGGTGAGCACTGTACTGGCGTCCAAAAGTTTTTCTTTTCTCTAAGCCCTGGATAAAAAAAAAAACAAACCTGAACTTGGTTGTGGGGCCCAGGGCAGTGTAAAGGTGTCTACAAAGCATTATGTAAACTGTCTTTGCTTATAGCTTACTTGGTTCGTTTTTTTGGTGCGTGTTGGAATATGTTTATTCTTGTAAGGCTACGTGACATCATCCACTCAGCAGGGAGGTGTAAGGCAGCAAAGTAACGTGCAAGGCTGGTTCCAGCTGTCTGAGGGGTAAGCATTTTGCTGAGCGAAAGTGAAGGAAAACCAGCTTAAAGGGTGGTTGTTTTTTTTGTGTTTCACTGGAGGAGCCGTTGAAAGTCTAAATTATAGTTTTCCTGATGGCTATTTGAGCAAGGGCGCAGCTGAGGAGCGTGTGCGTGTGTCAGCTGAGTATTTGCAAGAGGGCGGCTGCAGGAGCTCGGAGGGCTTTGTAATTCTTCTCTTCTTCCATTAGCCGATGGAGCAAAATGAGTGGGAGGTCTGTGAAGCCAGATATCAGCATTGATAAAGGAAAGCGCTGCTCCAAATGCAAGATGTAAAAACACTCTTTAAGACAGCAGCAAAAAGCAGAACGAGAAGGTGTGACTGGGTGCTGGAGGCAGCAGTACTCCAGCTGGAAGCAAAGCACACCTCTCAGGGTCTTTTGAGAGGGCAGAGAGGGAGGAGAAGGGTGTCCCTCTGCATCCTGATGTCTGTCCTGCATGCCAGTCTGGATTCCTCCTATGCTGAATCCAGTTGTTCTTTAGTCAAACAGGTGCTGGGCTTGGGATCACAGTAACTGGATGCAATGTAATGTCCCTGGGGTTGCAAGAGAGGCTCAGATAATAATCCAGCTTGTCTTCTGGCCTGGGATACTGTAAATCTGAACTTGAGGACTTGGCAACAAGCGTGGGTTTTGTCTGCATGGATCACAGCATCGCTGCCCTGGGCTTCCCCATTATAAAACACACAACTCAACAACCCAAGGTTTTCATCTGTGCATATCTGAGAGTAATTGGGATGCGGATGTCTCTGGCGTCGTCGTTAGAAGAACATTCTAATTTTTCTGAAGAGACAGTCGCACAGTGCAGTGAAGATCTGGCTGGTGTGTGGCTTGGCGTGCCGTTTGTTTCCCTCTCGGAGGTATCTTTATTTCTGCTTAGTATTCTGCGCGCCATGCTGAGACGTGGGTCTTGTTTAATCAGTTTGGTTCTGATTGCTTCCTTGTATCCATGGGTCGCATCTTGAATTCAGTGTTTTGCATTACAAATCTGTCTCCAGAGATGGGCAAGATATATAGCTCCATCTGCCACATCCAGTTCGAGCTCTTTTCCATGGAGCCCTGTTAACAGGTGACACGCACAGCCCAACGAGATTCCAGCTAATTGTTGGTTTGTAATTAGGAAGATGAGTGCTGACCGGATCCTCTTCTGCAAAATGAAGGACCTGCTGCAGGCAGCGGAAAGACGGGGAGTGTTGGCCGGACCTCCTGGTGCGGCTCCCGTGTCCGCTCTGTCCCGGAGCCTGCCTTGGCTTTGAAGGGTGAGATGAGTCATGGGAGCTGGATCATTCTCCTCGCGTGCCGGTTTCGAAATGCCAGAGGAGACGTGGGGGAAGTGGATGTCTCAGGCGTATCGTTTTTTTTACTCTTTTGTGACATTTGGGTGACAGCAGTTTTGAAATGGTCATTTCTGCTGTTACTGCTGTGAGAAATCAGTATGTGGAGGTGCTAATAAATAGTGTTTATGCACCATCAGCAGATAGATGGCCGTTTCGATTTCTTATCTTATTGTTCTTCTGCTAGAGCCGAACCTCTGTTGTTAACAGGGTTATAAGAGATAACCTGTATATTTTTAGTCTTTTCCTAAGGTGGAAAAACTAGTATTCTAGCGGTTTGCAGTTTCTCTTCAAAGTGATGGTATAAATTGTCACGTTTAGTGAAATTTTAAGAAATGGAAGAGTAAAATTAGCCCAGAAAATATTTGTTAGATAATTTTTTATGTGCTTTTATAGAAGCCTGGTAACTGGAGTAAGGTTCTGAAGGTTTTCAAGATGGGAGGATTTACTCTTCAGAGTTTCACAGTTGCTTTTTTGTTTGTTATTTTAAAAATCTCACAAAATAGCACTGAGGAGGCAAAGTGCTGTCACTGCTGCTATAGCAGCGGAGTGGAAGGTGCAGGAGTGAAGGTGCTTGGTGAGGCCAGAGGAGCACTTGCCCTTGAAGGCAGTGTTGGAGCTCTGAACCTGCCTGGCTGCTGGGAACATAACCTCTCTGCTCCACTGCCTGTGGTGTGAAAGCAAAGCACAACGGTGGTGTTGGAGCTGTTCAAAAGGAAATAACAATGCGTTGACTAGAAAATACATGTATGGTATCATTTTTGTAGAATTATGTGTATGCGAATATAAAATCTGCAGAAAAAAATGTGTGCGTGTCATGCATCAAAGTCGTTTGGAAAGGAAGTCTTAGCAGGTCTATATTGCAGTAGAGTAGAAGAATTGAGATGTGCTTGCGAAGTAAAATCCAGAGAGGCACAGCAGCTGAGACTGAGGATGTCTAAGAAAATCTCATACTGACCAGTCCCTGCTTTTAGGGAACCTTTGCTGGGGTTTTTCAGTTCTGTGCTGCTGGCTCATAACACTCAAAATCTGGTCATCCGGTCTGGAAGGCTCCAAGGAATGAGATTGTGGATTGTATTTTGGATGCAGTGAGCAGCATTGTATCATCCAATACACCCCATCTTCTGGGGTTGTTTAGCCTGGAGAAGAGGAGGCTGAGGGGAGACCTCATTGCTCTCTCCAACTACCTGAAAGGAGGTTGTGGAGAGGAGGGAGCTGGGCTCTTCTCCCAAGTGACAGGGGACAGGACGAGAGGGAATGGCCTCAAGCTCCACCAGGGGAGGTTTAGGCTGAACATTAGGAAAAAATTTTTCACAGAAGGGGTGATTGGGCACTGGAACAGGCTGCCCAGGGAGGGGGTTGAGTCACCTTCCCTGGAGGTGTTTAAGACACGGGTGGATGAGGTGCTGAGGGACATGGTTTAGTGTTTGATAGGAATGGTTGGACTCAATGATCCGTTGGGTCTCTTCCAACCTGGTTATTCTATGATTCTGTGATCCAGCTTTAAGCGTGTGTTTTCTTTTGTGTACTTGATGACTTGGACATTTGAAACTAAAAGCTTCCCTTGAAACAATATATTGAGAGATTAAAGTTTTGAACTAGGGCTCTGGCAGGTAGTTCTGAAACACAAGTGTAGTTTAAAGCTTTTCTGAAACAGCTGTAATGACAGTAGCATCGTATATTGCTGTCAGAGAAAAACACAGTTTCTTCCTCTGTGGGGAGAGGGAAATAGCTGGTTAACAGCTAGAGACTTACCTCTCGAGATTCACCTTTTTAGATGAAGTGCTATGGAAAAAATGCATGGCTTTCTTATCAAGTGTAGATTGTAAGCTATATTCATGTTAGTTGCTTTGGTATCAGGTTTAATGAGGTGACTGGAGGCCAAGTAAATTTAACGTGTTCTTAGACAACAGTATTAAAAATGAAGCCTGAACAGGCTGGCTGGCAGCCAGTCTGGGGTCCCCCTTTTCTTGCCGTTGTGCCAGGAGATAAGCTGTAAAGAAGAGCATCTGTGAAAGATGGGAGACGACGCAAAAGTGTTTAAACTTTACTATCGAAACAATATCAGGAGTGCTGGTGCCTGTTTGGTAGTTTATTACGGAGCGTTCCGCCTGTAAATGTGTTAGACTGCAGCTGCCTGTGCTGCATCAGGGCTGCGCTTACCGCTCGCCTTCCCCAGCTCGTGGAAGCTGGTCTCTGACTTGACCCTGTCTTTCTGCTGATCTTGAGTCATGCATAATCCTTTTAAGCAAAAATGTGAAATTATCATAAAATTGGATATGGATTCTTACGCAGAAACCTGCTGCATAGCTAAGGTAGATTTTGTCAGTATTCATATTCATAAAAGTTCATTTTAGAGACCGTCAAGGATGAGAAGCGCACTGTAGCGGGTTTATGCCATTCCACGAAGAAGATGCCTGCCTCTGCATTTATAGAAAGGCTGATGTTAAAGTATGGAGCTTTTAAATTATTCCTAAGGCTATATTGCCATCCTACTGTTTCTGAGGTGAAGCTGTGTGTTTTTAATGCATGTTTTTATTTTGATTCATTCTAGTTTCACAGTTATGGCCCTAAGTAATCAATCTGAATAAAACAAATCTGGTTTGGTTATATCAACAGGGCATTTAATGTCCACGCAACTGCTAATCAGTCTTCAATTTGTGCAATTAGAGTAAAACTCAGGTCATAAGTGGTAAAAATATGAGAGAGTCTGAAGCTGCTGCACTGTCGTCTGCTCTTGGCTTATGTGCTACAGAGGTGATTTCAGTCTGCTCCTGAGCAGGGGCGTACTTCTTCAGCTTAATTAAGCACCAGCCCTCTCAGTGCTTTCCCTCCTGGTGCAGTCAGTGATCTTGATTCATTGGTTGATTTGGAAGAAGACGCAGCCGTGGCATAAAGGATGGGGTGTTTTTTCGTGCCCGTACGTACTCATCACCGCTAAGTGCTTCCATTGATTACAGCAGCGCGAACACAGCTGAAAACAACACGGTTGGTGGTTTCTATGAACACTTTTGCTGCTGTTCACTGAGCCCTTGCCTTGTTGCTTGAGGACTTTATTTTGAAACAGAAGTGGAAATGTCAGGCAAACATGTGCAAATGCTTGTTGCAATTGCTGTTTGGAGGGGCCACCCACTGGCTCCCCATGGGGATTTCATAGCTCTGCGTACAGAGCATCCCTAGCAGGCAGGTTCTGATTGCTGTGGAGGTGAACTGGAAAGAGTCTGCAGAAGCAGAGCGGGTACTGGCACCACTGGGGTGTCTGTGGTGGATGGGTGAACGCAGGTGTAGTTGTATCCGTGTCATGTCATGTTATCCCTGACTTTTAAATGGCAGGTGAAAAGCTTCGGCTAATGCTCCTTTAATAATTAATTGATGTGAACAGGCACATCTTAAAGCCATTTTCATTTTATATGGTATGATAGACTTTTGATTAATTACCCTAGCTTGTAGAGTTGTAATAGATTAGTGTCTTACTTAAGGGAAGGAAAGGCTGTACTTTTCTTGTCATTGACCACATACTAATGGATCAGTTAGGGGATGCAGCCAGCTGCAGTGCGTGCATCCTCACGGACACACAGCTCCTCTATCTGTTGACTGGAGATCAGGAATCAAACGCAGAGATCAATATGATCAGCGAATGTTAAATTTATTACAGAGCACCAGAAGCTCTTATAGAAAAGGCAATAGTACACACGACCGGTATGTAAATCTTTTCTTTATCATTGGTTAATATAAGGTGTCCACGCAAATACGCTGATTATCTGATTGGTTAGTATCTTCAGCAAGAATAATTGCTACCTGAACAGCTTTGCATGTACGCCATGTATACACAGGCCCAAAGTTTCTCTTTGCAACATCAGGGAGTTATTCGTTCTTGTACTCATCTTATTTCTCACGGGTATCGCTCCTCAGTTGTCCTTGGTTTGCTACTTTTTAGTCTATCAACTCATAGGCCGGATTGTTCACATGGCCGTTTTCCATGAGAAAGTCCTTCAATATTCCAACATCTATCATGTAGCATAAGAAAACGTGAGCCTTTCTTCAATGCATGTGTTTGTCTTGTGTGTGTGGATTGGACACACACCAGTGTAGGCACTGCTGGAATAGAGATGAATTCTTCTTGCAAAGGTGCAGTAAACTAACTTGGAAGAGTTAGGCTCCTTCTTTCTTAACCATCTTAACTACCTCACGTTGGCTTAAATTGGTATTACAAATTACATAATATCAGCTGTCTTGAAACACGCTTGGATGCTACAAAATATGCGAGTAAAAATAGCAAAGGGAGAGGAAATGCAGATGTAGGCAGTGATATATGGGACCTCTGGGGCTAGACCTACTGCCAGTCAAATGGCCCGTGTCTGCTTTCTGAATATCGTCGTGGCCTAGATTCGGGCAGGACATGCTCTCGATGAGGTCTTAAATACTGCAGCAAGACCCCTTGGTGCTGCAGCAATTTAACCTCAGTAACAAGTGCGTATTTTTATTGAATTTAGCATGAAAATGGATGATACAGTGGCCTCTAGGGCACTCCTTTGATATGATTTTGTATATAGAATTGGCTTTTCTCTCCCTGTTTTATTTTGGGTGGATGTGCAGAGTATAGACAGCCCTTTTCAAAATAACATTTAGCTGGGAATGGTTGCAGTTTGATCTTGTGACTCCATCCGTCTCCTCTAGGTACTATTTGTCTGAGAGAACTCGGCAGTGCTTGGCATCCTTTCATCTACAGCCCACATACGGCCATCCCCAAAATGCGCTCATCCCTCTGAAAACACAGCAGAGTCAGAGGAAGGCTTAAAAGTGTGTTTTAAATGGGTTCTTTGATTGTTTTGTAGGATGGTGTCCTCCACAGGTAGGGAGCCTAGTCTATACAGGGCTGTTAAAGGCTTCTGGGTGAGGAGCAATACAGGTGCTTTCAGCGTGGGTCGTGTCTGGTGCCTAAGATGATCTTCTGGTAGCACCATGCTGGAGCTCTCACCATTTTTCAGCTGTGTGAATTGAGATGAAAGAAAGAGTTTGTTATCTGATGGCTTCTCCAGAAGTTAATAAACTTAAAGGATGTTCTCGATTCTCTCTGCCCCCCAGTATCAATTGCTGAGCGCGGAACGGTTCAGAAGAATTTGTGTAGTTCAGGATTCAAAGCCACTTAAATAAACTCGGGGTTTAATAAACAAAAGATGGATGGGATTGATCGCTGATTTTTCCTGCACATTTGCCTAAGGCTTCCAGCTGTCCACAAAAATGACAAACTACATCAAACAAAACCAGTTACTGGTGGTAGGGCTTTGGTTTTTTAATATTTCATTTCAAGAAAGTTGATAACTACATTGTTTTTTTTTCCTAGCTTCTGATATGCTCTATTGGCAGAAAAGGGCTATAAAATCCTGTTTGCATAAGAGCTTAAAAAATCCGTGTTGATAATCGTGAATTTACAAAATCCCTCGAGATAGAAATCTTTCTATATTAATACCAATTGGAAATGTTTTAAAGGTAACATTTCATAGTATTTTAGCACTTTCTCTCGTAGTAGGATTTTGACCTTTTCATCGCCCCTGTGAGCCCAGGATGTTAATCAGGGAAATTGCACATGAGACAGGAGGAATGTCTGAGATAATTTACCAAATTCTGCAGGTCCTTTCTTGCGGACAGAAATACCTAAACCTTGGACTTCTTTAACTTGTAGAGGAGTTCAAATTACAATGGTTATACATGGTATACACCTTAACTCTCAGCTTGCTAACATTTCAGGGATTGCTGACTGCTCTGAAAGCTTAGCAGGATGTGGGTATGTGCATTTACAAACTCAGAGGGGTTAAGAAGGCTTGTAGTTAATCCAAAATACAAAAATGCTGCAGCAGCAGAATTGCTTCAAGCTCTTTTAAAAGTCCTTTCAAGTTAAGATGACATTGCTTTTGGTTTAATATAATGAATGCAGTAAAGCAAGAAAGCACTAGCTGTTCTGCTTGTTCCCACTCTCTGGTGAGGAAAGGGGGGCTTATAGGATTCTCGTTCAGCTAAATAAAGTTTGACTTGCGTGTAGTGTGATAAACTCAAGTAGAACTCTTTCAAATGTAAAGCCAAGCATCTGCAGCTTTTGTGCCCCCAGTAACTTGTGAGAAACTCTTGGAGAGTTGATGGAAAAGGGTTTGAGCATGGTGGCTTCTGCAGGGCAGTTGATCTCTTTGAAAAGAAATAATCAACTTTGCCTGGTTCATACAATTATTTCATAATTAAACCATAATTAATCCTTAATGATGGGTGTTGTCTATGAGTCTGCTGTGCCAGTAGTTTTGGCAGCAAAGGCTCTCAAGGAGGCCACGGGATGGGTGCTTGCAGGTTGGATAATGGTGTTTGCTAGGCTCTTGAAGGGTTACCCTCCTCCCAGCCACATTACAGAGTCGGGACTGATCTTGCAGCCGTTCATCCACTGTAATGACAAACCAGGACTTGGGGCACAATGCTGCCAGGACAATCATGCAGGAAACAGGGTCGAACTTCTGGCAGTCAGTGGTGAACTACTAAGTAAAAGAAACTCCAGTGTATCCAGGAGCTTTGCTGTGTAATCAAGGGATATGGTTTTCCATATTTGCTGTCGGAGAAATGTGCAAAAGGTTGTTTGTGTCTTGTGAAGTCATAGAATCCTTAAGGTTAGGAAAGACCTCTAAGATCATCCATTCCAACTGTCAGCCCAACACCACTCCGACTACTAAGCCACGTCCCAAAGTGCCATGTCTACACGTTTTTTTAACACCTCCAGGGATGGAGACTCTACCACTTCACTGGGCAGCCTGTTCCAGTGCTTCACCACTCTTTCAGTAAAGGAATTTTTCCTAACAGCCAATCTAAACCTCCCATGGCACACCTTGAGGCTGTTTCCTCAGTCACAAATGTCCATTTCAGACCCCGTGGAGCGCTCCTGTTGCCTTTGCTCAGAAGGGGTTTCTGTTTGCTGGAGACGGTCTGTTTGCTTCAGCTAGCGATAAGCATCTTAACTCTTTGTTGATGAACATTGTCAAAGAAGATACATTTTATTTTATTCCATATTTGTAAAAGTTCCGTCAGACAGCGCTTCCTTAGGAAATGCCTGGTTGAAGGCACAGGGCGCTCCAACCTGGACAAAGACAGGTTTATCAGCCTGCAAAGTCTTCTGAAGCCTGTAAGTCTTAGCAGAAGAGCAAGCCCTGAATACGTTTGTGCAGAGATCGACACCAGCATGACCCATCTGGGTTGAGGTTTTAGTGCTTCCACGGGTAGGACAGAGGTGCAGCAGAACACTGGGGAATCCGCAGCGCCTTAAGCAGCCCTTTACTTACTGCTGGTACTCTGGTGTGATGCAAAAGATGAATCTATCAGGAATTATCTTTGCGAGGAATTATCTTTGCGAGCTTGGAGGACAGACTATGCTTTATTATGAACAGCAGTGCTTCATGAGGTATAGCTATTCAAATTCCTTCGTGTATTCTTTTTTAAAGGGCTGTAAACAAATTGTTCCTCATAAACCACCTGCATACATAAAACACATTTTCTGTTGCTAGCATCTCCCAGAGTTGGATTGCTGATTTAGCCCTGACAATGCCCTGGGTACTTTTTTCTTCCATTTAAAAAGCTGATCATTGATACTTCTCCAAATGTTTCCATGTCTTTAATGTTAGTTCAACATATCTAATGCATTCCTCCTGCAGGCAGAGAGGATACCAGCTGCATCAGGCAAGTTCCCTTCCAGTTGCCTCCTCTCCTATTGTCAGGAATGGCCTGTGTTCTTCCTGGGAGAGGTCAGAGATTCATTTTTCACTAGAAAACATGGAGAAAGTGGTAAAGAAAACAGATACACGAGTCTGTCACAAAGCCCTTTTCAGAAACCTTTTCTTCCCTCCAAGAAAATTGCCTTGTATATTGCATATGATTTAGGCTGAGGTTTTTTTTCCCCTTCACATTTGAACTCCGAAGAATTTCTCTTTATAAAGGATAAAATACAAAAATAATACTTAAGCCCAGCCTGTCAGCGAAGAGTAGTGCATTCTGAAGCAAGCCTCTGGGCTTTGAACCCTTGCCAGCTGACCCCTGAAGTGCTGCTGGTGGTGGGATACTTCTCTGCTGTAGCTACTTTTGAAACCAGGATGCTTACCAGGTAGAAGGACTTCACTTGCCAGCTAAGGAGTGAGGGAGTGAGATTCTTCCAAGAAATTTCTAGAACAGCATCCAGGTCGGGGGAAATGTCCTGGAATTTCTGACCTGAGGTCTGTGGATCTGACCTCAGTATCAGCCTTCCTCCTTCTCATAGTTGTTGGACACATTTGAAGTGTTCCTCATTCCAAGATGAACAATTTTTTTTCGGACCGTAGGTGGGCTGCTTTTACTGGAGAGTTTTGTGGCTTCTGTGTGAAGAAGCAAGACTCCTTCATTGCTCTGTCCTCAACCCCAAATTTAGGGGCATTTGCTTTTGCTGGAGCTGATCCTCCCTTCCCCACTAGTGACACAGTGTTGGCACATGTCACTTCAAATGAGTTTATCCTGGTGATGTGTATGCAGAGCCACCCATTTCCTGACAAGGTTCCAGCGGTACAGCAAGTCCTGTATTTGATGGGTGATATTCCTTACGGTTTCTAACACTTAATGCTCTGGTGTAGAAATCAGGGAATGAGTGCATCCCAAAGACAGAGTGCCCTTCCTTCTGCAGGGTGAACACTAGCAGCTCCTTTTGCAGGGCTGTCCTGACCTTGTTTGTTTTGGGCTTCGGCACCATAAAATAGCTTGTTAATTGCTGCTCATTTAGAATTATAATTAGGTGTTACCAGATGAGTTCTGTAATACTACAATTAAAATGTTATAAAAGATTCTGTGGGTTTTAATACTTCATAAATTGGTTAAAATTTAATTCAGAGTACACTGATTGCAGACTCTCTGTGTATGTGCGTAATTATTAAAACCCACAAGGATAAAACTGCAGTAGAGATCTTGCATAAAGAACGCACCAGTGAAAACAACAGTGTCCTTCGCCTTGTGTCGCTGAGGGGCTTGAGTGATGCAGAATCCACACACCAGCTGAAGGTCAAGCAACCGGGATGCTCTGGTTCTGGGAGGTGAAAAGAGAAGAGTGTCTCTGAGAGTAGGCTACAGATGCAGTTGTTTGGGGTTTGCTTTTTGCCTCTGTGAAACACAGGCGCCTTGCTTTGAGAAAAGCTCTTGTGCAAGTGGCAGCAAATGCCTTGGACCTATGTTTTGGGTCATGTATTACCAGAGCAGGGCTACCTTCGTTACTGCGATGCAGAGCGCTCTACTAGTGCAAGCGTAGTCAGGTGATTCAAGTTGATTCAAGCATTTAGAGCAGATAACTTTGTCCTGCCTTCCTGTAGCCAAACTGACACATAGAACTGGCAGAAACGTGGTCTTACGTGCTCTAAGTTGGTAAAACCCTCTGCTGAGCCCCTCTGCTCATGCCTGGCTACTCATGGCCACGTCAACTAATGGGCTTGGGCGCATGTCTAGCAATGATGGACATAAAACTGTGCTCTCCAAGCAAGTGAGCTTTCAGAAGGAATGGCATCAAAACCACTTTGATGCATTAGTCTGCAGGTAAGAAAAGGCTTGGGCATCTGGTGGCATTGCATATCCAAAAGTAAATGCTTAAAACTTGGAGCATGTTCCTCATACGTCGCTAAGGGCCTTTGAGCCTTTATTTATTGGAAGCTGGGGAGTTGGTCTGCGCCGCTGTTAATATTATGTGTTTGGATTTGATGAACAAATTGCTGTATCTTCTGTCATTAGCCCCACACCAGCATTAGTGATGTGGAGGAATAGGAGCCGTTTCCTTTCCTTGGAGCTGCGGTTAACTAGGTCCTGCTTAAGCTTTCCTTTGTTTTTCATCAAGCTATGTAATGTCTTTCCCCTTTAAGATCCGTTCTGCTTTTCTGCTGAAAGCTTTTTGCCTTCAGGATTTTACATTCTGACAACTACCAAAATTAAAATAGCTTTTCTCCTAAGTACTGTAAAACGTACATTGACTCTGATTTCAATGGCTCCAAGTATGCATTTCAGCACACTAATGTACGAATGGATTGAAAAAACAGCTAGCAGTAATTTTTTTTCCTTAGGTTTTCCTGAATGGTATCCCAAGAAGCTGCAGACTATGTGTTATACCCTTTATGTTTTACTCAAGGTCATGTAAAGGTGGTGGCCTGGAAAGGAAGAGTGGATAATTTCAATAGTAAAGCTGCGAAGTTGCTGCAGACGACATATGGGATGTCTTATTTTTCAAAGGTCTTTCCATCTGCCATTGGCAGAAGTCTCCATTACAAAAGGGCAGTTTTGTGTGAGGTACGTAATTATCTTTTTAGGTTGAGCGTTTATTAGGATTCAGATTTATTTTCACTCAGGCCATTTAGCGTGGGGCCATTCCCCTGGGAAAGAGAACACATAGAAGCTGGAAGATCTGAGATACAGAGGAAATGCTGTCAAAGTTTGTGGAAGAAGGAATTTTTAAGATTAAATTAGAAAAAGCAAAAGCAACCTACCTTATTGTGGAAGTGTTGTGCTGGTGGATTTTGTTTGTTTTCTTTTAGCTACCTTAGTTAAGGTTGAATTGCTGAACTTGAAGCTTCTGGAGCTATCAGATGTCACGGAGGAGAATTATTCTGAAGGGTGAAGAATATCCCATATCTGTAAGTCTGTGCTGTGCTGAATGTAAGAACTGATTCTCCTGCTGCCTCTTTGAGTGTAGAAATGCCAAAAACATTGGAATTAGCTACATCGCTGCCATGCGATCGATGCCCTTGGCTAGCAAAGCTGGTTTGCCTTCTATCGGAAGTGGAAAATTGCTAGATATCAAAAGGAAAATCCCACATACATTTAGCATGGTTTTTATGGTGAACAGAGGTCTATGGGAGGTACAGGATCACAGTGAAGAATGTGCAGGGATGGTGATGTGTCCAGCTTACCTGAGAGGTAGTTATTTGCCTTTGCTGTACATTTTAGATTTCTCTCTGAAGTTGGGAGAGGCAGTCGTTACAGGTTCATTAAAATGTGCAGAATGTTTTTAGCCTCCCACATTTTGTCATCTTCCCAGTCTGAAGCAGATGAGGTTGCACATCCTCAATAAGGTGGCAGGCAGCGTGGATCCCGCCGTTGTGTGGAGCTTTGCTATCTGCTGCCTCTAAGTTCTTAGCGCTCGTGCATGCTGCCCTGTTTGTTCTACGTATGTGGGTTTACTTGCAGAACGTGTGCATGAAAATGTGAGCGTGGAATCAGGCTTTGGCCTGTTTGACTGTGTGGAGTCCTGGGATTTGCTTTGTGGTGCGAAAGATGGAAGATGGCTGGTCTGTAGAAAGTGTTGGATTCGCTGCAGCCTTGATGCAGCTGTTATCTCAGTCCCTCTAGCCAGGAAGTAACTAGGAAGCTGCTGCTTTGATCTGCCATACAAAGACAACTTGTAAAATATATTAATTGATTTTCTTCCATCAAACTGTTTTGAACATACAGTCTCAGATCTGAGTGAGACAATATCTGATGTCTAGTTGTTTTGCGTGTCTTGCCGTACAGAACGGGATGCAAAAATCCTGAATTTAATTTTTAGCCTGAAGTGTTACTGAAGGAGAGAAAATGTATTTTTGGATTGAGTCAGAGTTAAGACTGACTTTGCCACCATTAATTCAGGATTTCTTAATTTGCAGGCCTTTGGCTTCTTCATCTTCAATAAGCATTATATTACACCTAGGGCTTGATTTTTATTTACATCCCTTTAATATGGCTTGGGTAGTAGGTAGTGTGTGCTAGCTCAGAGGGCAGAGGGTATTTTCTTTTGCCAAAACAAAGGAAGGGTGCCTTAGCAGAAGAAAGAAAAAAGAAATAATCATAAATTTAGCATCTTATTATAATAAGCTTGATTGCATCTTGGTTTCTTTGTAGGTTACAGAAACAGCTTTCATTTTTCATACAGAAGGCAATTGCATAAAACTTGTGATTTCAAAGTTCCTGCTTATTAGTTGTGGAGGGAATTTCTGGGTGCTGCCTTCCATGGTAACAGCCAAATGCCTCCAGAGTTAGAGGACCGGAGGATGCTGGGGGCGTTCTGCATGGAGAGAATTCAGTTTAATAAATGTAATAAGCCTATTTACCCTACCGGGCTATGTTAACTACCTGCATATAAACTGAGCATAAATTATGCTTGGGCAAAGGTTAGAGAAGCCGTTTGTAGGAACGGGTAGCTCCAGAGCACACCAAAGCAACAGCTCTTCTTATTTTAGCCCTCAGTAACACACACAATAATGGGGTTCAAGCAATATCTGTGGTTCAGACAGTAATAACAACTACGATATAATTAACTTCAAAACCCTTTAGGAGAGAATAATTCCAAAATCTACCATTGAAAATGTTCATAGTCTCACAAGATGAGAATTACACGAAGTTTAATTGGATATATAAACCCTCCAGTAGGGCATAAGTTGTCTGCTAAATGATGGTTTTAGGAGGAAACCAGCCCTGTGGCAGCCTCCTGCTGTCTTCTCCTGCACCGTCTCTTTGCTGGCTGATGCGAGCTGCCTGGGGCTGGGAGCTGGTCTGATGTGGTGGTGCCACTCCTGTACCGGTGGTGACCACGTCCAGAAAGGATGGCACCCAAGTTGTGTTTGGGAACTTGCCACATCACAGGCACCTGATAGACCTGTGGGGAACGTTTATCATCTCCATTAGCAGGTTTAAAGTAGTAAGTCCTTTTCATTCAATCGCCACACATGGCTGGGAGACGGTGGGTAGAGGTTGTATCACCAGCGTGTGCGCGCTTCCAGACCCCAACTATAAATAGCTCTGGACACAAGCAGTCACTCAAAATTATTTAATCACCCCTGTATTTGTCAAGCTGCTGCAATCTGAGTCAGCAAGGCTGAAGTTGTTTGTAGGATCCTTGCTCTTCATGAGCAGCCATGACGACAGCACATGTAGTGCTTGAGTTTGGTCATTGAGTTTAGAACGGCCAAGAAAGATGAGCAGAATGTTGAGAATGGTAGAATCATAGAATGGTTTGGGTTGCAAGGGACCCTTAAGATCATTCAATTCCAACCCCCCTGCCATGGGCAGAGACACCTTCCACTGGATCAGGTTGCTTAAAGCCTTATCCAACCTGGCCTTGAACACTTCCACAGATAGGGCTTCCATGACTTCTCTGGGCAACCTGCACAAGGGCCTCATCATCCTCACAGTAAAAAAATTCTTCCTAATGTCTAAATCTCCCCTCTTTCAGCTTAAAACTCGCTCATCCTATCGCTGCGCTCCCTGACCAAGACCCATGATGCTTAAGTTCAGAAAGGACACCTTTAGAGAAAGTGAACAAGTTACTCAAAGCATTCCTAAAATCAAAATGGGAGAAGGTAGGAGTAGAAAAGAAAAAAGAGAGAGTGATAGTGTGTGTTTCCCTCTCTTGCTGTTTCTGTGTGTCTCTGTGTGCGCGCATGCATGCGTGTCTGTATGTAAAACAGTGAAACAGTTCCTTGATGTAGTTTGAAACCAACAGTGGAACATAAGAAAGCAGGCTGGGTAAAGCAGTTAAATTAGCAAGGCTGGGAATAATTTGCATTAGCTAGATGGCAGGTTTAAGAAGCTATTGGAGATGAAAATTCAGAAATCCAACACACAGGTATTTGTAGTAAAGTGTACACGATATGACAAGTATGAAAAGATCCAAGGTGGGCTTTGAAGAAGTAACAACTGTAAAGAATTCAGGCAAAGCAGTGCTATTGTCTTGTGTGAAAATTGGATTTACTGGATGATGGGAGGTTAAAGATGGCAATTAAGGAAGAGAAGGGTGCTACTAAAAAGGGAAATTATTTCTTTGCATCAGTTTTTAACAGCTAAAAATGTTGCGGAAGACTTAGTACTAGTATTGTGCCCAGTCTTTCTAAATATAAAAGATAAGCAAATTTCAGAAATTGAGGTCTAGGCAAAAGCAGCTTTGGAATAAGCTATTAATCTGAAAAGCATTAAGTGAGCAGACCCCAGCAGTATGCTGTGTTATATAAGACATAACTGAACTTCTAGCAGAAGTAAGGGATTTTTCATTAAAGAAAGCCACTTTTCCAGAATAAAGTTTTGTGTATTGTACTTCGGTTGAAGCAAAAAATTACTGAGAAAACAACAAAATACCTAAAAGAGCATGTTCTCATAGGGTTGGACTTGACAGTTTTCCTTTGCAGAATTCATTAAGTGGTTGCTTGAAAAGTCCGGGAAGCTCCCAGTGTACAGGCTTACATCGAGGAGGTCTCTGCAAAAACTCAGCTGTGAGGCTGCTAATGAAGCTGAGTAGAGACGTGGATAGAGCAAAGGGGTTGTTTCAAATAAGAAACTGATTTGATTTGAATTAGGATTGATTAGGATTTAGTTTGATCTCCAGTCAGTAGACACCTGCAAAAATCCTTGAAGGAAGGGAAAGACATTATCCTCATCTGATCGATCATTTGCATTCTTGCTGTTGCGGTTAAAATTAGTTTTTGTGCTCAGTGAATCTTCTGTCTGCTCTGCTTTGCCTGTTTCGTCAGTCTGAGAGATGCAGAACCAGCGGGGTTGGCTTTGCTGGAACCAGATGCAGGAATAGCAGAGCCACAGCTGCACAGTAATAGCAGTCAGCTGTAGTGTGTTGTAAGCAGCCAGCCCTGAAGGGACCCTGTTTCTCAGCTTTCCCTCTCCTTAGTTTAAAACCTTCTGTTTTGCGTCCTGGATGCGCAGAACTTGATGCCAAGGAGTTGAGGCGTAGACTTGGTACCTTGTAATTTTAACCTTCACACTGTTTTCCACTGTGCTGAATGCAAGCCTGTAATGACATGGACATTTCTATTAAGAATGTATTGTCACGTGTGTGGTATTTTGTAGAAGCAGCACAGGAATTCTTGCTTTGTGGAACTGGCTGACACACAAGCACCTTCCTCCACGTTAGCACAAGTTTGCTTATAGCTAAGGAATAGCTGAACTTCTTTTTAACATCTATAGGATTTTCTACTGCCTTGGATCTTCAATCCATACATCTGGTTGCACCGCTGGTCCCGCTCTGTAAAGACCTCTGCTGAGAGGGTGATATGCAATGGTTTCTTTCTTTTAAGGAGACTTTACAGCAGGCATTAAGAGCCTGCACACTTGGGTCGGGTGATCTACAGCAATCTTATTTAGTACTCACTGTGAGTGATGGCTGGGCTTGTGAGGCTCAAGGCTGATCTATATTTTAAGTGGACATTTTGACTTATCACCATAGTTATTTAACGGGGCCCTTCATAATCCTTGTTCCAGTGGAAAAAATCCTCCTTTTTATCTAGTCTGCAGGGAATGACACCTTCAGAAATTAATATCTCCAGAAGCAAATGTAGCCAATAAGGCTGACAGGAGTATCCAGGCTATGTTTGCATCCTGCTTAAAACCTTCTCTTTCCCTCTGCTCCTCTCCTTGGATCAAGTTGTGATTGCGTATTCAGGACCACAAAGATCTGAAGCTGGGCCAGGCTGTTGCTAAAGTCTTCACACTTGTTATTGTTAATGCTTTACCAAAATAAGGAGAGTCTTTTTGTAGTACTCATGAATAATTTTTTGCTTTTGTATATATTTCCCCATACCAATCTGCCTCTTTTCAGGCTGGGTTTTTACCTAGGTTATGGAATATCTGGAGTGTGTGTTTCTCGTTTTTTTTTCCTACCCTCTTTTTCACTTCCCTCCAAATAGATACTAATGAAACATTTTCCTGCTGGGATCTGTTCTCTCTTTTGGCTTGCTTTTTTTTTACTTTTTTCCTCTTTTTTTGAGAGTTTACTGAGAATATTCAACCTAGACTTTCTTTTGCTCTGTTTCATTCCATTATTCACAGTTGTATGCCCATGGCTAATTATACTCCTTTACTCCTTACTTGGTGTTTGTATCCTTCATGTCCTTACAGATGGTTATCAAATCCCCATCTTGCTTAGCCAGTCTGTCTAGCACTTGTGACTTAACAGAGATTTTAATCCTTCCCAGTTCTTGAGTTGCTTTGTTCATCCCTTCCCTCCAGATGGTTTGAGTCTTCAAAGTGATGCTCTAGATCTGCTTACACCTGGATCATGGAGGTGATACTTCTGCTCATGTAGCAGTGGCTTCAGCTTTTGGCCTTCTTACTGTTTTGCAAGCTGGTATGAGGTTCTTTCCTAAATCTATGCTAGTGTTGCCATCTTCATGCATCTCCCCATTGAATCTCTCTAATACATTCCCTGCATGTGGGAGTTTCAAGTGAAATGAGACTCATTTTGTCTTTTTTGGCCATATTGCTGTACTCCCCAAGTCTCTTTATATTATATTTTTTGCAGAAAAGCACAAAGAGATCTATGCTGAAGGAATACTAATGTAGTGAAGTGAAACTTTCAAAAGTCATTAACTTGTGTGTAACTGTGCTTCTGCAACTTTTAATGTGTGCAATATGATGATCTTGAATTATCTGATGCCTCATGGTTTTCCTCTTCCTCCTTCAGAGCACAGATGAGGTATTATATACAGAATTAAACAGTTGAGCTGTAGCAGGTTATTGTTCTCATTTTTGATAGAAGAAATAGCTGCTTCATTGCTCTGTGTGGCTTATCCCCCCTCCTTGCTCAGTCACTTCTTGATTACCAGTGTTTGGATGCTTGGGTTGGTGTCCAGAAGGAACATTGTGTGCTAGACCTGGGAGAAGCTGGTGCAGTTTTAGTCCCTTCTTTACTATTGTCTGGGTGCCGTTCAGTTGGTGTCTTGTGACCTGTGTCCTTGAGCTGAGGTTGAGAACCTTTAAGAAGTTTCCACCTTGAAAAGCAAACACAATTGTTTCCGTTTCCTTTATGAAAAGATAGTATTGTGTCTCCAGGTCAGATAAGGACATTGCTTGTGCACTGGGCGTTCTTTCCTGCCCTGTAAGTTTCTAGAGAGTCTCTTAGCCATGTTTCACAGCAAATACAGTGTCAGTAGTCACACACAACTGAGCCTGGCAGTTCTATGAATGCAGAAGGCTTCGGGGAGGGAGCGCTTTTTTTGCTGACTTGTTAGATACTTTGGGTTGCAGAGTAGCTTACACTTAAAAAGCAGTTTTAGTGAATATTTTTGTCCCTAGTTTGGAACAGGCAGGCTGATGTTGAGGATGCTTTTCTTCACACTACTGTTCATGACTAGTGACCCACGTGATGCTCGCTTCATTTCTGTTTAGCCTCCAGAAGAGTTCATAGAGGACGTGAGCTATTCAGTGCTGGTTTAAAATTCCTCTTGACTCTTTAAAGTTGACTGCTTTTTCTAATCTCTTTGCCATCTCCCGTGGGACATACTCATTGCCAAAATTTCCTAGTACCATATGAGCTGTTGGTATTCTTGGCTCTGTTTTAAATGAGTCCAGCTTTTTCTGCTTGTCTGAAAGAATCAAACCATGTAGGTTTCAGAAATGTTCTCAAGACTGCCTTTTTTCTGTCCACCTGCCCCACGGCAAAATCAGCTAAATTTAAATGAAATTTGCTATTTTTTTTTTTGCATGTGTGCTTTCCTGCTTTCTAGTTTACTGCCAAACTAGTGCTCAGTAGTTCTAACACTGAGTATGGAGCAGAGGCAGGAGTTTAGCTTGCTAAACTCAAAGCTGTTTTCACAAAGCCATCTGGAGTGCTTAGCCTCACCCTCCTTTTGGATTACATGGTCTAGAGTTTATACTACTGCCAGGACCAGATGCAGAAATAGCAGTGAGAATGGACGTGTATTTTTGAAATACCTTCTTCTATAGCGTCTGGGCTCCCAAATGCAATAAGCAGTTGTGAGACGGTAGCCAAAGCAGTGAGATTAAGGGAGGCCCTTAAATTAAGGGATTTGAGGTCAGCTGGTGCACAGGAGATGATTCGGGATGTAAGAGAGAGCAGCCTGAAGAGACGTGAGGTTGTTGGAGCAAAAGACACACTAAGAGTCTTAAGAGCATTAGTTGGTTGCTGTTGGACTTGATTTTACCAAAGCAATACTGACTCCGTGTATGTTCAGCTCATTACCAAAATCTACCAGCATGTTTAGTTTGTAGCTACTCTCTACAGGCTGTTTTAGGCTGCCTTTCTTCCTCAGGAAAGGAAGCCTTTAGCTTTGGTTCAAGACTGCTGTTCAAAATGGTCAGAGGAACGCTGGCCTTCTAAGGGTTAACTGAGCTTCACCTAACCCCCCATCACCTTGCTTTGGATATTGGATCATCTTGTTGGGGGGGAGCACCTCGCTTCTAAAAAATGTGAGAGCTGAACCACTGGGAGAGGCTTTTTCATATTTTCAATTTCAAAAGAGAATGACAGCTACTGGGATTTATAAAATTTTAAAACATTCCAATTTAAGGGACTTTAAATATTGAATGCAGACAACTTTTCCATAGGCAGAGTAACCGTGGAAGGAAGAAGCAATGAAGCTTGATCCTGTTAAGGGCCAAAGGTGCTCAATTAACTTTGGCGGGACAGACAACAGTCTTGCATAAGAAAATCTGACTTTTCTGCCAGATGGTAGATTATTATAGAGCACTAAACTGTTGTAAAAAGATCAGGTCTATAAAGCATCTGGTAGAGTAACTGACAACTCATCAGTTTTGCGTGATGCTTGTTGTATGTATCTCATGGGCTTGGGAGAAAAGTTATAAATCTGTCAAGCTTGAAACTGGAGAGAAAGCTTGATCACATTTGCTGAAAGAAGGCAGAAATTGAGCGACAGAGCTATTCTTTAGCTGAGGGTTTTGTGTTCCTGAGAGTAACTCCTGAATGAGGGCAGCGGAGGTGCCATTCACATGACTTCTGAGCAACCTGCACTCAAGATACACCATTAGATCAGGTGCTTTTGTTGTTAATGGAAGTGAATGAAAGAGGAAAAGCTCTATGAAAGCTATTCTTCCCCAATCTGATCTGATACGTACCTAAGGTGTTTCCAGCACCACCTGTAGAACTTGTTCTCTGTCCTAATCTGGGAGAGTTTGACACACATCATTAGTTTTGACACGATAATTTCAGCCCTTGGCAGTTTCCCTCTGCCACCACCCTCCCCAGACGAGTAGCCTCTAAGGATTCTGGCTGCTGTCAAGCCAGGTATAATGCTGCTTAAAGAGGACTTTGAGGGTTCACTTCTCTGGCAGCACAAATTAGCACCATACATGCAGAATTTAGTGATAATCTTCGCTCTTAATCCACACACTTCTCCCCGTTCCCATGTGGGCCATGTCTGGAGAGGTGGCTAACCCTGGCAAACTGCTTGGGGACTGAACCGAGTTTCCCATTGGGATAGAGCTTATGCAGCTATAAAGATGTAACTATCAATCTCTGCGATGTAAGGCATGTTAATGGTGCTTTTAGTAGTTCTGTGGTGAGAGAAGAATGAGGATATGGAGGTTGGAGAGCAGCAGAGAGAACTGAGCATGCAGCTGGTATGAAGAGCCTCTTCTGCAGTATTCAAAATCTTGCTGCTGAGCTTACCTGGATTTATGCTCTCTCATTGAGATAATAAAAGTCGGATGAGTTGATCAGTATTCTCTCTGCATCTAGGTTAGAACTAGGTTATTTTGTAAACTATTTTCAGATGTCTTGGCTGTAGAAGACATTGCATAAATAAAGATTTCTCTGTGTTGTGGGATATTATAACATGTGGAAAGATTTACTGTGCAAATACAATAACAGAATGGAGAAGAATCATAATCTGCTATTCGTTAGTACAATGCGATGTAAACATTTGCCTAGGTAGATTCTCTTGAGATTTCTTGCAGATTTCCCTCAGCACTACCATTGCTGGCATTCTTTGAGTGTGATGTTTTTGTCAGAAATAAATGTGTTCATAACATGATAGTTGCCTCCATCAAAAGCTCAGTGGTTCTTTTAAAAAAAAAAAAGAAGACGCTTTTCCAAAATACCAGCAAAATACCTTTGTTAGACCAGTCTTGAACATGTTATTGAAATGTCTGCCAACATGAATGGAGTGGTGGGTCATGACACGTACAGCCTATGCACTTGCAGGTACTTTGCTTCAAGGATACTCATGGGGTCTACTTGGGCTGGCACCTGCCAGCATGAGGTTTTCTCACTATTAATGCTGTGTTTCCAGCTTTTGGTAACTTGCTGCTTTTAGTGAAGGAGAATCTCATCAACTTTTGAATGACTCTTGAGCTTGCACTGAGATGCCCAGCGCTGAAAGAGTGAGCCTCTGTTCCTGTTGAGCGTTGTCACTTTGAGGGAACGGGGCTTCTTAGCTCCTTTAAAGTCTATCTTAACAGGCAGACCTTGGACTTTCAGATGAAACTAAAATGAGCGTGTTCTCTTGAAAAGATAAAGAAGGCAGATATACAGAAATTGCTTTTGTTCAATGGGTTTCAAAGAATTTTCCGTGTTTCTGTATACAAGCAGATGCCCAAGCTAAGCTAATTTCCAAGATAATTTGTTTTGTTTTGGAGAAACAATATCCATTCCTCAAACCTTTATATGGTAGTCCTCTTCATTTTGGGGAGGCTAAAGCCTAGGTGTTTGCTTTGGATAAAGCATCCCTTTATAGATGCTTTTTAAATAACCTTTTACTGGGACTCTGGTAGCCCTGTGAACTGACTACTGATTCTGTTCAACTTCTCTTTCTCCTGCTTGGACCTGTCAAAAGTTGTCTGATGTACACCAGTCCAGCTGGATGGTGCAATGTATAGTTGACCGCAAACCACCCTACGTATGCAATCAAGCATATGTGTCTTGGGCAGGTGGGTGAGGAAGAGTTACATGAATTTAAGACTATTCTTGTATTGTAACATGCAACTTCAAAACTGTTTGTTGTGAATAACAACTAAAGAATGTATTAATAGCACATAATAGAGGCTGGACATAAAGATAAACTTGCAGGTGGGTGGGTGTTTATGCCTCGTGACCCTTGAAAACAGCTTGTTGGCTAGGGGGGGGCATCCATCTGGAGCCATGCTTCCAGTACCTGAAAGAAAGCTGGGGAGGGACTTTTTACAAGGGCATGGAGTAATAGGATGAGGGGGAAGGGCTTTAAACTGGAAGGGGGGAGATTTAAACTAGACGTTAGGAAGAAACTCTTCACGATGAGGGTGGTGAGACACTGGTACTGATTGCCCAGGGAAGCTGTGGCTGCTCCATCCCTGGAGGTGTTCAAGGCCAGGTTGGATGGGGCTTTTGGAGCAGCCTGGTCCAGTGGGAGATGTCCCCACCCTGGCAGAGGGGTGGAATTGGATGATCTTTAAGGTCCCTTGCAACCCAAACCGTTCTATGATCTATGCTGCTTAGGAAAGCTGGAAAGACTGTTAAATTTCACTTGAAAAGTATCTGTAACCACATCTTTACAACGTAGTTTGGTTTATCGGCAGTTAATCATTATGTCGTGTTTGATTATTTTCCTTCTCTTCTCTCGTTTTGCAGGAGTCAGTCTGTGTCTGTAACACTGGATGAACTGACCACTTGCCTCAGGCTAAAGAGGACTTGCTCTACTTTGGAATATGGTGCCTAACTTCTGCGTCCCAGTACTCACTGTGCCAGCAGCCATCCTTTGCTGCTTGATGCTGCCTTTAGCAGGAGCAGACAGTAAGTAATATTCAATTTTGCAAAGCTTTAATACCTTGCAGAATTTCTTTCAGCAAGTATTAAATCTTCTTGGTTTGTACTGAGAACACTGAAGACTGAGGCATAACCCCTCCCAAATCTCTTATTTTCCCATGTGCACAACACAGATACACAGTTTGTGTGTGAAGGGGCACAAGTAGAACTAAAGAGGCTGACAAAATTTATTCAAGCACAGGAAGAGTTTCTGTAGTAGCTGCAAGATCAAAACCTGACAGTTTGATTTCTAGTGTGTACAGATGCTGAAGAAAATTGGGGGTGTAAGAAGAGAGAAGTATTGGGGTCACAGGAATCCCTGTTCCTTTATTTTCTTTGTTCTTTTGCCAGCTCTCGTAATTTGTGTAGTACTGAGACATCTCTCCTGAGTCGGCAGGTGACTGAGAGCTACCGGGGAAAGGGTGTGAGTTTTCACCTTCTGGTGTAGCTCTCCTACACCTGTATTTCAGCAGATTGGAGTAAAAAGTTACCTTCTGGTCACACTTTAAGCTGTTGTGTCTATACTTGTTGTCCTGATAGACTTACGGTGCCCCTGTGACTGTGATTAGCCCCATCCAGGCCAAGGAGAGAAAGCTGTGCACAAAATGCACAGGTGAGAGCAGAGAAACTTGGCTGAAGGTGAACTACCAAAAATACCTTAAAGCAGGAATTTCCCATCAAATGAGTTATGAGAGTGCAGGAAACCTTGTGGGTTCTTTGCATAGTCTTGGGTTTCATAACTCGTATGTATTTCCTGGACTATCCCCACATATTTGTGCATTCCCCTCTCTCATTTTTCTTTTTTTACCACTAACCCATTTTTCCAAATGTCTGCACATTTGAGGATACTCTGTGACTTTGAAAGCTCCATGGGCTCCTGGGGAGCTTGAGTTGCAGCAGAGAGGTGACCGTGATTCACCTCCTGAGCTGGCACCAACCAGCTGCTTCTCACTCCAGCTTCAGTCACCAGGCTTCTAATTAAGATGGAATTTTGTTACAGTTGAAGGAGATTTTGATATGTATTGGTAGGAGCCTGGCCGAATGGAGTAAAGGGACTGAGGGTCCTAAATGTCCTTGACTGAGTGGAAACAAGTAAATTTAGAGAAGCTGGAGAGAAGAGTGAGGGGGGAGATGTAAAGAAAGATACAAATCCGCTATTTTTGTGATCACCAGGGATGATTTGCACAAGCAAGGGATTAGTACGTAGTCTGTATGTGTCTGAGCTGCCCAGTTAAAGTAGGGGCAGCAGCTGTCTCCTCCTTCAGCTTTCTTCCCTGGCTGCTGGTGCTGTTGGAAGATGCTAATTCAGATCACTTTATGCCTGTACGCTGTAGCCCTTTTTGGAGTCTGGCACAGAGAAGTATACATTTAATGTTCTGGGGTGTATAAAAATTCCCTGAGGTTCATTATCTCTGTTGCGGCCCCTGCAAAGGAGAGAAGCGTCACTCCATCAGGTATGCAGAAGCTGGTGGAGCTTGAGATGTCTTAGGACAGTTCTTGGCCTGAAGATAATTTGCAGTAGACATGATTTGCTGATTTTATGGAATACTTCCATATATTTAAATTTAACAAAATTGGCTCCATTTCACAGGCCCAGATCCAAATATTAGTGTCTCAGATGTGGAATGCTTCTGTGTTGGGAAGCGAGTATATCTAGATGTACACGCAGACTGAATCTGAATTACTTTTCCTAATCTGGAAGGCAGATCTGTAGGACACTGACCTTTTAACTGCCACAGTCACCACAGATTAACCGAGAATTTCCTAGGATTGGAAGTGTTGCTCTGTGTATTTTAGCAATTTAAAGTTTTTCTGTTATCTTACCCCACCGAATCTTGTCACCGACTCTCAGTGGTAGGGAGCTCTGCGCATCCATGGGGAGAAAAAACATCCCCAAACCCTGCATATTTTATGTCCTGCCTTTGGTGATGCAGACAGGCAAGATCTGGTTGTGAATATGGCATTTGGGAGTTCTGGTTCAAGAGAGAAGTGAAGGGCGAGGGAAAGGTGTGATAATGCATGCACACGAGACCTTACAGGAAAAATTGGAAAGGGATGCTGTTAAAAGGGCACCACCCTCTTCAGTTTTTTGGTTCTCTGACTATCCTGTTGGCTCCGAAGAGTTTATTTACATGGATTCCTGATGTAATATGGCTGTTCCTGGGATTGCACTGTGATTTTTGAGGCAGTGGAGGGATGGGTAGGCTCAGTCTCTGCAAAGCACTCCTACGTTTTGATAGCTAGAAGCATTGCCCTGGAGGTGTTCAAGGCCAGGTTGATGAGGCATTGAGCAACCTGACCTAGTGGAAGGTGTCCCTGCCTACAGCAGTGTTGGAACTGGATGGTCTTTAAGGTCCCTTCCAAGCCAAACCATTTCTACGATATGATGATAGTGGGAGCGGGATTATCTGTGTGTTTGAACTACTTGACTCAGTCCACAAAATGACGACTTTTTATTGGAGTGGTGAGGATGGAGGGCTGGGAAGGAGGGTTGTGCTGTGCTGTCCCTGGCAGCAGGCTGCCATGTGGCTTGTGGCAGCCACAACCAGGGCTTCCCTACCTTCCTCACCTGCACTTTGGAGCAGCCGTTGTTGCAATGCATTTCAGCATCCCTGCCTTGAGCTTCGTGACAGCTGGCAGATAGCTAGACGTTAAAGCCTGAGATAAAACAGATTGAATATGTATCGCCTAGCGGAATTAGCGCTGGGCGTGCGCTCTAGTGCCTCCCCTGGAAGTGAGTTCACAGGAGCTGTGAATAATGTCAGCTCTGAGGAATTGAAGGGGCATCCAAAGGTTAAGCTTGTGGTAGTGTGTCAGGAAGAGGGGCTTGCTGGGTGCCTGCCTGCCAGCAGGACTGGAGCAGAGGTTTCCCAGCCCCTCTGGGGGATGCTGGGAGAAGAAGGTGAGCAGAAGGGGCACGTGCGTGTGAACAGTGAATGCAGAAGTGCTAATTTAGCAGAAAGCACTTTCAAATCCTCCCCGGCTTTTACTGACTGCAGTAAGAAATTATTAAATTTTCTCTGTGATCTGTGTTTCTGTCAGGGTGACTCTAATTCCATTACAGCAGCTCAGATCTGATTCAGGATCACTGTTTTACACTTTCTTCCTCGGCTGGCTTGTGGGTTTTTTTGGGTTTGGTTTTGTTTTGTTTTTTAATGCACTTTGTGCTTCCCTGTCTGTCAGCTTTTGATTGTGTATGGGAAAAATGGCTTTGCAGATTTCATTTAATGTTCAGTTCAGTTGTCAGCTAAAAGATGCTCTTTTCCAGCTTTTAGAAATATGTCATTTACTCTAATAAAATAAAAAACAACCCAAAAAAATCCCATCTCAAAGCAAAATGCAGAGAAAACAGGAAAAAAGTCAATACTGTCATCAGAAATCATCAACAATGTGTTTCGTGGTTGGGTTGTTTCTTTAAAAATTAGCTTTTGGTTTTGAAGCCCTGAGCACAGCTTCCATTAGCCAAAGGAAGAGACTAGGTGACCCATCCAAAGTATTTCCTAACCCAAATATGTCTTTGTCTAGCACAGAATTTCAAAGGGGTTAAGGAAGAAAACGACTTCAAAAGTGACCTTGTTGAAGGAAAGAACTAAGGCAGTATTAGGCCAACTACCTGCGAAGTGATAGGTGGTAAGCAAACGATTTGCACCTCTTGATTTCTAAAGACAGAGCAAACTTGGCTTTTGTTTGAGGGGGTGAGGTGGTGCTGGTGAAGACAGCACCTTTGGTGAGCCAGGACCCAAAGTCTGAAGTGTCTCAGGGCTGCCCTGCCCCATGTAAGAGGTAGTTGCTTTATACCCAAAAGTTATGTGTGGCATACAGGCATTTTTATTCCATCAACCATATTTCTTGGACGCTAATTGGGTTCAGGAGGTGCATTAAAAAAGAAGATCGGGAGTAAAGATGTTGTTATTGATGAAGGTTGAGAAGTGGAAGAGTACAGGTGCCCTTTCTAGACACGTGGCTGCAAGTGAACTCTTTCCAGGGATTTTGCAGATGAAATAGCATCCACAGGTTTTGGACTGAAGAGGACTCCTTATGGCACGCTATTCCCCTCTGCCCCAGCTTCTTCAGTATTCCTGGGATCCAGAAGTAGCGTGACAGATTTTGACTCCATGATTTGGCTCTGCCTCCCCTGTTCAGCTCTGCCTTCTTTGCTACGTAACCTCAGTGATGCCTCAACAACAGCTCAGCTCCAAATACAGCTGCTCTGGGCCACCCTGTGGGACAGATGTGCTGCTTTGCCTTGAAAAGAGCCACTCTGTGCAGCTGGGCAGAGGGTGCTATCCCAAAAGCTGGACCTGAGGCTTCTCCACTGCTGCTGTGCATCTATTTCTGCCTCCTGGTCTCTCTGTTTGCACACCTGTCCCCAAACACTGCATGTAGTGATTATATGTAATTGGTACCATCATATCCAGATATTGCAACAGGAGTAAACACTAATTTTCTGCAATTCCACCTTGACTAGCTTGACAAATTCCATCAGTGAAAAGCACATGTAAAATCATGTTTAGGAAAACCCCTGTACCTGAGACACTGGGGTTGCATCATTAAAGCACAGGTTTACTATTAACCACGGTTATTGTGCAGCTTTATTTTTTTGTGGCCTTATTCATCACATATATAAAATATATATATATATAGGTATAAATTGATTCCATAGTTTTCCTTAAAATATCTAAATGTTGCTTACTTGTAATTGAGTGTTGTGGATGTGAAGGTAGGAGCAGTACTGTGAGAAAATATACAGCATCAAGCGCACGAAGGATGTGGATCTGTTACCAGTCCAGAGGAGGCCATGAAAATGATCTGAGGGCTGGAGCACGTCTCACAGGAGGACAGGCTGAGAGTTGGGCTTGTTCACCCTGGAGAATAAAAGGCTCCAGGGAGACCTTATAGCAGCCTCCCAGTACTGAAATGGGCTGCAGGAAGGCTAGGGGAGAAGCTCTTGATCAGGCAGTTCAGGGATAGGATGAGGGGAAAAGGTTTTAAGCTGAAAGGGGAGATTTAAATGAGATGTTAGAAAGAATTGTTTTTCTGTGAGGCTGGTGAGGCACTGTCCCAGGTTGCCCAGAGAAGTTGTGGATGTCCCATCCTTGGAGGTGTTCAAGGTCAGGTTGGATGAGGCTTTGAGCAACCTGATCCAGTGGGAGGTGTCCCTGCCCATGGCAGGAGGGTTGGAACTGGATGATCTTTAAGGTCCCTTCCAACCCAAACTATTCTCTGATTCTGTGGCAAGTTAATGGATCTTTTTCTGCATTTATAGCCGTGCTCCTTTTAGCTCCAGCCCTTGCAGGACTCGTGAATTTGTTTGGGTAGCCACCTGCAGCAAGTCACAGCAGTGCCATTTGTCTTTTTTATTTACTTATAAAGCCATCATCACTTATCAATCAACATCAGGTGCTAGGTCAAAGGTCCAGCTAGCTCCAAATCCCTTATCCAGCAATGGTCACTACAAGGACCTATGGAGGATGTAAAACCAGCATAAATATATAGCGATCCCTTCCTGGTGTAGCCTATCAGCCTTCAGTGAGTAGTGGCTCCTGAGCCCAGAGAGGTTGGGTAGTAACTTCAGACAAGCTCACTCTTGGGCAGCTCTGAGCGTGTTGTCAAGTCACTGGGGACATCCTTGAGCTAGTGGCTTGCATGAAGACCACTACGTAGGCTCTGACTTTTGCCTCTACACCACAGCTCCCTGTTTAACCCATTTGCTGCTGCTCTGCAGGGCTGAGCAGTCTTGCTTGCCATTCGCATCGTTCAGACTCGGCTGCATAGCCAGTTACTCTCTTGCCTTCACAAGGGATTTCCAATGTTTGAGTGTCCGTGCAACTTATCCATCACAGTGGCAGATGTTGAGGGGCTGACATATTTAATACACATTCTTTGAGAAAGAATGTGCTTATTGGCTTCGTGATATAGAAAAACAGTAAAACTACCTGCTTAAAATTTTATCTTCAGTGTGTATTCATAGATTTTAGGGCCAGAAATCAGATCAGTGTAGTCTTCTACTCTGACATGAACAGCACAGGCTGTATAATTTCAAATAGTAATTTCTGCATCTACTTTTAACAGCGCTGCATGAGCTAGCACGTAGCTTTTAGGAGGCTATCAAATCATGATTTGAAGGCTAAACGGCGGAGAATTTGCCCGTCTCATATGAGATCTGTAAAAATGGCAAGTAATCACTACTTCTACAAATCTGTATTTATTTCAGCTTTCATTTATACTTTTTTTTTGGGTTCAGTCACTGGATGTTGAAACCTGTGTCAGGTAGACTGGAGACTCCTGCTATTTAGTGCAGCCTCCCTGAGAGGCAAGTTTGAATGTAGGAGTTAGCCAAGCTGAAAGTTTGTCCTTTTTATTGTAGAAAAATAGGTTGGTCTTGGTTTTTCTGACCAGAGGTAATTTTTATTGTTCTTCACTAATGTTCCAGACTTCTCTCTACATTTTTAAAAGCCAAAAGATCAGGATCAAGAGGGAAGTGGCCATGTCTTGTCACAGTACAGCTGCACTTTAGCCCTTTAGCCCATAGCATTGAGCTAGAAAACATGGTCCTCCACAATGACCTTTGAATCCCTTTCTGGGCCTCTGATTCCCAGGATGCAAACTCTCATTTAATTAGCGTGACTTGGGTTTTTGCCCATAAATATCTGCCCTTGAGTATATTAAAATGCATTTTGCTGTATCCCAGCTCATCCAGCCATCCCAGTAATTCTGTAAAGGTAATCTTGCTGTTATTAGGTGACTACCAGCCTTGGTAAAGCTTACCCTTATTTTCCAAATCTAGTTGCAAGTTAGTTCATTTTTTTCTTCCCAGATGTTGTCCAGTTGTGGCTATTTGCAGAGGTTGTTGTGAGTATTTAAGTATTTTTAAATATCCTCTAGTGATAGTAGCATGCTTTACAGATGGAAAGGAATGCCAGGAAACTGATAAAATAGCACATTTGTTCATGCTGCTGCTTGCTCCTGGTACTGACGTCAGCTGGGGGGGAAGTATGAGGTCTGCTGAAGCCTTCAGTGTTTTAGCTGAGCAGTTGTAAAAAGCAATTAAAATGTAATAGGAATGCTTTCTTTGTTTCTTTGATTAGCTGTTGGTTATACTGGTTCTTTGGAATCAAGCTGTAATAGAAGGTGATCAAGCTTGTTTTTGCGAACAACCCAAGAGCATAAAATTTCTTTGCACAAAATGTTAGTCTTTTTTGATAGTGAACATGTTTGCTTTAAAAAATAATAATTAAAAAAAAAAAGCATCTGTTCATTGATACTTCTTAACTGGTCAGATATCTATCTTTATGTATCAGTAGCCAAAAATCAGTGATGTACCTTTAACTGAATGCCATAGCCCCTTGTGAGAATCAGTACTTTGTCAATGCCAGTGACATATCATTTGTTTTGTTGGTGTGAAAACACTGTAGGGTGCTTACTGAAAGTTTTAAGTCATAGAAATACCTTTTGCCTTGCACACTTTACTGACATACGATTACTGAATTAAACCAAAGTAGCACATGATGGCTTTAAATTTGTATATGAATTGTAGCCTGCAATGCTAGACCTTGCCCTCATGTCAGTTATGTTTGGGCTTTCTCTGATGCATCATAACATTAAGCTTTCACAATAAGGGGAACTCACCAGGTGTTAAAGTGAAGTAATTGCAGAATATTTTCAGTTTCATGTAGTGCAGGAACTTGCAGTCCTGCTGTGCTTTTCAGGTGGCCCTTCATCGTATGTATTAACTCATTAGTTCTAGATTTTTTTCACTAATTAACAATATGACTTCCAGAAATGTATTTTGTAAAATTGGATTGAGACATGCAGGTTGTACCTGTTCAAAACCAAAGACAAATGGAAATGCCAACAGAGGTTCATGGCGCCAAGGGTAACTGTTCTGAGTTGGTGCTCTGGATAAAATCTGCACGTCAAGAAGTTTAAACTTGATTTGTCTTTGCTGCATGTGGTTATTCTGCTTCAGCCAGTACTGAGTTCTCTGGAAGTATCCGTGGTCTCACGGAAAGGAACATAACCAGTCCACTGTTGGCACTGGTCGATATTGCAGGTTTAAAAGGAACATTGCACTCAGGGCATTCTTTTTGTTTGCTGCTTTTCTTATTTGTTTGTTGAGATTAGTTTACAAGTGGGAAGGTTCTTTGGAAGAGCTGAATGATGAGTGGTCAAAGTCTTGTGAAATTCTACAAACAGTTAGAACACTGATAAGATGAAGATGACTGCATATTTTAATTGTTTAGCATCAAACAGAACATTTCAGTAGTTTTAGGGTTCAAGAAAACCTATAAGAGAAGTGAACTTCATCTTGTGCGTTCACCACATTTATTTTATAGTGCATTTAATGAATATGAGGGGTATGTTAGCAGGGGGAATCGGTAAAATTCTAAGAGGAAAAGAGAGAAAGCACTTTCATATTCCCATGTAAAGCACTTGAAATGCGTTGTTCTGGCACAGTATTCTCGTTCTTGCCATGCTGACTACAGAGATTTTCGTATGGCTCTCAGGAGGATGATGAGAGTAGTCCAAGAGCTGGAAAAGCTCCCTTTGCTCCTGTTTGGTGTAGCAGGTAATGGTCCTGGCTGTTGACTTGTCATCTATACATGCTGCATATAGACTTCCAACATACTTTTTTATGATCCATTATGTACAGTTTAGCAAGGGTTACACAAAGTTCTTTAGTTATAACCTGTTGTTTTTAGCTTTTTCTGAGTTTCTTTCATGGCTGAAATGTGCCCTGCTTGGCCTTCAGCTAAAGTTCAAGTTGGGGCACTGTATTTTATGAGCTAGACATTTGGGTTTTGGGTCTTTCTGCAGAAATTGTCTTTGAATGCTACTGAAGACAAAGAGAGTGGAAAAACACTTGTGTGCCCTGTAAAACAAACTGTGGTGTTATTCATAGGTGTGAAGTCTAAAATGTCTGTGCAAACATTCAACATTACTACAGGTGCATACTCAAGAGAAGATGGAGCTTGATTTGTGGGAGATACCCTTAGAAAAATGAGCTGCTAAATAATACAAAGGGGATTTCATGCTAAATCATTAAGTGCACGTGAGTAAAGGATACTGTCTGAGCTTGTGTGTAACTAAATTGCCTGTATATTCATTCTGTGTAGCCTGAGCTGCTCTCTTCTCAGCATTCCAAAGACATGAAGGTGTGCAGCAGAGGCTCAACTCCAGATCCTACAGCGTGTAGCCTGTAACGTGGGCAGAGAGAATTAATTCATGTTGGCCCCGTGGAGCTTGTATTCTGGTGCATTTGTCTGTTTCTTGAGGCAATTGTGTAAATAGAGAGTTTTCTTTGTTGAATTTACTCTGTGGTTGTACTGTGGGCCACAAAGGTTTGGAATTGTCTTTCTTCACAATTCCTGTTGAACCTTGATTCTGCCTTAGTTAAATGCGTGAAACGTCTAACGTATTTAACTACCTAAGTTGTTTTTTTTGCCTCAAACGCTAAGATACACCTCTCTTCCTATGTCTGCAGCCTCATGTGCCTTTATTCTAGGAGCAGACTATGATTTGGTTGGTTTTTTTGCATGTTAAGACAGAATCCCTGGGAATATATATTGTTCAGTCAGCATCCATGCACTGCTCAATGTCTTTTCAATTACGCACACAGCCTTCTGTTGTAGATAAAGCATAAAGCATATTTTTCTGAGGCATATTTAGCTAAAATTTCTGGCATTGTCTTTAATCGGTAGTATGTTATGTGACAACAGTTTCCTGTGTAATTTTGAGGAATTTAAGAAACCGCACTTAACATATGAAGTACAACATGCAGCAGACAACACGACGTTTTCCAGGTTTATGTCAAATTGCAGAAAAGTCTATGTATTATTTTGTGTTATAATCATTGCTGGACTGCATAGAATCATAGAATAACCAGTTTGGAAGAGACCCACCGGATCATCGAGTCCAACCATTCCTATCAAACACTAAACCATGGCCCACAAGGCACCTTGTCCACCCGTGCCTTAAACCCCTCCAGGGACGGTGACTTAACCCCCTCCCTGGGCAGCCTGTTCCAGTGCCCAATGACCCTTGCTGTGAAAAAGTTTTTCCTAATGTCCAGCCTAAATCTCCCCTGGTGGAGCTTGAGGCCATTCCCTCTCGTCCTGTCCCCTGTCCCTTGGGAGAAGAGCCCAGCTCCCTCCTCTCCACAACCTCCTTTCAGGTAGTTGTAGAGAGCAATGAGGTCTCCCCTCAGCCTCCTCTTCTCCAGGCTGAACACCCCCAGCTCTCCCAGCCATTCCTCATAAGGCCTGTTCTCCAGCCCCTTCACCAGCTTCGCTGCTCTTCTCTGGACTCGCACCAGAGCCTCAACATCCTTCTTGTGGTGAGGAGCCCAGAACCGAACACAGGATTCGAGGAGCGGTCTCACCAGTGCCGAGTCCAGAGGGAGAAGAACCTCCCTGGACCTGCTGGTCATGCTGTTTCTGATCCAAGCCAAGATGCCATTGGCCTTCTTGGCCACCTGGGCCACTGCTGGCTCATGTTCAGTCGCTGTCAACCAACACCCCCAGGTCCCTCTCCTCCAGGCAGCCTTCCAGCCAGACTTCTCCTAGTCTGTAGCTGCATAGGGTTGTTGTGCCCCAAGTGCAGGACCTGGCATTTGGCCTTGTTAAACCTCATGCCATTTCAAACTTAAGGTCCATTTATCCCAACACAAGGCTCCAACGATGGCCAACAAAGCTACGTGTTTCAGTGAGGTGCAAAAAAGAAAGATCCTGTAATCTTGTCTTTTCTCAACCCACCCAAACTACTTTCCATTTCCTATGTAAAATGAGGAATTGTTGCAAGAAGCTGGACTTTATTATTGCTTCTGTAAAGCATTATCAATAACAGTATTTAGAGTTGCTGCAATAACCACATGGGCAAAGGAATAATGCCCACCATAGATTAGTCAAGGTCAGATCAATCTAATTTCCTTTAATGATAGGATAACAGGCTTTGTGAATGGAGAAGCAGTAGATGTCATTTATCTTTAGTAAAGCTTTCAGTGCTCCCTCATGAGACTTTTTCTTGTGAAACATCTGCTCGTAGGGTGGGTATTTGGCAGTTTGGTAGCATTCAGCATTTGCAGTAATGATCTCTCTGATAGAATAGAGAACATGCTTATTAAATTTGCAGGCAACAACAAGCTGGGAAGAGCTGCAAGCATGTTGGAGGACACCATTAGAATTCAAAATGATCTTTACAAATTGGAGAAACTGTCTGAAAGGATGCATGTCAATAAGGAGGACTGTGGATAGATGTTTGAAAATAGGAGTAATCAGCTACATAAATACAGAATGAGAGACAACTGTCTAGACAGCTGCTATACAGAAAAGGTCTTGCAGTCTTGATGGATTAGAAACCATACAGAAGTCAACAGTGCCATGCTGTTTTGAGAGGGACAAACATCACAGTGGTATGCAGAAATAAGGTGTACCATCTTGAAGATGCATTAGATAGTCTTGCTACTCTGCTTGTATTGATAAGGCCTCCAATGAAACATCCCACTACTGGAATAGAAGGCCTAATGAAGGAGAACTCAGTCTTCCCAGTCCAGTGCCAGGAGAAGAAATAATGTGCTTAAGCTGCAGCTGAGAAGTTCAGGTCAGGCACTAAGCAAAGCTTGCTGACATGAGATATGAATGATTGTTGAGCACTGAATTGACTTTCCGGAGGAATCTCTGGAATCTCATATACAAACAGAAAATGTTCTCTCGTGTAGGTTTTGAATTGCCAGTGTTATTTCTTAAATTGAATGTTTCTTTGTCTTCATTTATGATCCAGGAAGGTACAGGCTCCCAGTCTTCTCTATGTTGCCTGATACTCTGATATTTTTATCCCATCCTTCCTCATCCTTCTCTCAAGCGACAATCACTCTCTTCCGTCTGAGTTGGTAACTTTGTGTGAAAGTGTTTTCCAGGCCCTTAGTCCTTCTCAGTGCTTGTCTCTGGCTCTCTAGCTCTCTTTGAAAGGAGCTGATGGAGAGAACACAGGGGAGATTATGCCGTTAACAAAATGAGGCTTGAAAACATCCTCTGTTTGTAGTTTCCTCGTGAACCCTCATAGGTTTGCTATCTTTTTGCCCACATGTGTGCACTGACTGAAGGTCTTTCAGCTGCCTGTTACAATGTGTGGTTCATCTTCTGAAGCCATACAGTTAAATGAGCTCTGCAGATGGTAACAGGTAGGTTTGGGTTTGGTTTTTTCCTCTCTGTATGTGTTACGTAGGTATCTGTAGGTATTTGTCTGCCCTGAGACTTTACTGTGATATATGTATATGCAGAGGTCTATGGCTGAACTTCTCCAGTTGCAGGAACTTGCCTGTCGAGGCATCTGGTGCACCATGGCAAGTTTTAGTGTGTGTGTGGTGGTTGGTGCTGTGATGCACAAAAGCCGGTCTCTGCCGCAGCACCTGATGTCTTTGCTGTTCTGCAGTGGTTCAGATGTTTCTGATGAAGGGGATGTGGTTGTGCTGGGCTGTGTAACACAGCACATACCGCAGTAGAGCAGGTTGGAGGATCTGCAGGTCCGACCACTCCAGGAGAGTGATGCTGCTTGCTGTCTAGAGCAATACTGACCATTAGCCTTTGCGGGATGTATTGAAATGGCTTCTGGCAGGAAAAAAATGCTCTAGAGGACAATTGCAAAGGGCACTGTACATCTTGGAGGGCCTTCTGACTAAAATCTGCCTTAATGCGTATTTGTGTATATGAAAAGGAAAATGCATTGAAAGTATGTGTGGAATGCTTTTAATGTCAATGGTAATGGAAATGAAGATGTGTGAGGTTTTCTTCCTTCTCCTTTCAGTAGTTATTCTTCCTGTGAATAACTATCCATCAGCCCACAGACTTCCCTCTGGCGAGTGGAGTCCCAAGACTTTGTGAGATGGGAGTGTCTTGTGCGTCATGTTAAAAGATCATGGTTAATTCATTACATTTTTTTTTTTTGGATAAGGAAAAGCTACTTGCCCACCTAAGCTTTTCATTTCATGGTTTTCATAGAGGGAAACCATGGTACTACTTTAAGAAAGCTTTTGTAAAATCAGATGAAATTGCCTTTTGAATGAATTTATTTAAATCAAGATGGAGGTCATTACATAAGTTTCTGAATTCTGGAGACTCTAGCCATGCTGCTGGGATGTTTTTTTGCAGTCAGACTTTGGCAATTATTTTTCACAAGACCAAGAATGAAGTCTGGTGCCTGTTATGAATAATAGAGTATGGTAATATCAGAGCTATAAATGCAAACTCTGCAGACTGGCAGCACAGCTGCTAAGCGTTACATTTTTAAAATATGTACGATCTTTTGTCAACAGAATTAAAACCGGGAACATTACATGGTTTGTTTCTGCATGAAAGTGTTTTGTAGGAAAAATTAATGATGAACTGTTCTACATTTTGACCTTTAAAAAAATTTTTCTGAGGCTTTGCACCTTCTAGTGAATTGGGGAGATTCTTGAATTAAGACATGGAATCCTAATGGCCATCCTGACATTTCCTAGGCCTGGCTGGATACCTGAGCTTGATTAGTTTTTTGATGTACCTGCTCTGCCAAGCTGGAGAGGCTCGCGCAGTATGCAGCTGAGCTTTCTTTAAAGCGATTGCTATGTAAACCTCGTTCCAATTAAAAGGTGATGCTGTTCTGGTAATGGAAAGTTGTTTTATTGTTCTTCTCCCCTCATATGCATGAGAGTGGAAGTGTTGTAGGAAAATGTTATTACTGTTGTTTCTGTAGTTCTTTCTATCTTCCGTCTGTCTTCGTATACAAAAAAAAGTGAGAAATGCAGCATGCCCAGCTGTCTGAGGGTGAATGTGAATCAGCAAGATAAACCTTCAGAGGGTGTAATGGACCTAACTGCAGATGATCCTTCAGTGTTTTGCCAGCGTCCTGTAGCCTTTATTGTGTGTTGAACCACAGGCAGCAGGAGAAAACGGGTGGAAATACAGCAAAGAACACACATCAGCCCATCGTTTGGTGCTGAGAAAGGAGTGAGTCATGCTCAGGTCATCTTCTTCTTCAGCTCTTCTCCTTCTACCTGTGGAGCAGGGAAATTGGAGGTAACACCCAGAAAAATGAGAAAGCAAGAAATGGTACTGAGTGTGAAGAACATAATACACTTTAGTTTTCTGTTCGTCACCAGGAAGATGCTGGAACAGGCTTTGGAGTCCTGGTGCTTTAGAGAAAACGCAGACAAGTGCTCCCCTGAAGTGCCCCAGCGGCTCCTTGGGTGTTTCTGTGCTCCATTTCTCTCACCTGCGAAAAGAAACGCCAACATTAGCGGATCGCTGATGGTGTCTGTGCTGGCAGAGGGTCCCAGAACTGATTTATAGCACTTGTTCAGCTTTCAGCAAGCAGCAAATGTGTTGCTTAATTATTCATGGCAGATGTATTATTGCAGGAAATTAAGACATCAAGGAAACAAGTAAAAACTATTACTGAATAGAGCTATAAACAAGATAAGGTGGAAGGAGATGCAGGGGGACAGCCCTGAGATATGAAGAAAACCTGTGCTCAGGAACATTTCATGCCAAATAATTGGTTAAATTCCAGAATCTTTAAGTGATCATTCATAGTATGTTATTAAATATTCTATTAGCTAACAAGTTGTGTTTAATTTGTTACATTTCTCATGTACATTATCACATTTGTGAATGTGTGAAACCCTCCTATGGCTTCTTTTAGCGCATCTACTTACATCAAGACACAATTCTCTGTGTAAAATCATCTACTTTCCTCAGAAGGTTTGGTGTTTGACTTGTGCAGGTATCTTAAGGCAACCTTTGGCTTTTGGTAGTGAAGAAACTGGTTTTGGGTCCCTAGGCTACTGTTCTGCCTGGAGCAGTGGTGTGGGATGCTGGAGCAGAGAGCAAGACCTAAGAGACCAAGGTGCTGGCACTAGATTTCTATTGTCTGAACCCATGCTATACAGCTATACACGTGCCCACTTCTTACAGGTGGTGCTACGGATTTACTCAAAGATTTATTTGTGTCTGTTGGTCACTTGTGCCATGAACCTGTCCTCTAATCTGCATCTAAAACCCTGAATTCATACAGAGGCCAGAGCTGTTGGCTTTGAAGAGCACCAGCACCTTCTTGCCCGTCAGGCAGCACTAGGACATGTCTGATGTTTCACAACTCTCTTTTATGCATGGACAGAGTTTTTCGTTTTCCTTCAAGCTTGCTTTAGCTTTAAACCTTGAAGATTTCACGACAATTTTCCAACTGTGTAGTCAGTAACTGACTAAAAGGTATTGAGAGGGAAGTGGTTTAAAGAAAGCCCTTTCAGCATCTCTTTTTATACTAGAATTATTAGCTTTGTTAAGAAAATTATAGGGAGCATCTCTTAAGCTTGTGTGTAACCTCAGGCTTCCAAGACTTTCCATTTCATTAATGTTCATAAGCTCATTATTTTGGTATATCTGTAGTAATTTTGTAGCCCTTTACTTTATAACTTCAATTATGTAGTTTGAAAAGTAATCATATTAGAAGTCCTGGTATGGAGGACTCGGAGCAATTTTAAGGGAAGCAAATAGATGACTCAGCACCATATCACAGACAGTATGTCTACAGGGTTAGTCTTGAAAAGTCTTTCAAAGGTGCAGGTATACAAAGTGGCAAAAAATTCAGAAGTTGTCATTATTCATACTCTTTCAAATTTAGTAACAAAAAAAAGCCTCATGTAGTTCTGCTCCCTCGATGGAAGGTGTTGGAGTCTATTTGCAAACATAGACTATTTGGTATGCGAACACAGGAGATGAAAAGAAAATACTCTATAACTTCTCCTCTAATGTTAATTTTCCTGGGTCTCAAGCATGGTCTGTGCAGAGCATGTGTGAACGTATCATGTGATAAGAATTGGGGAAAAAAAGAGAATCTGACACTAAATGACAAAAGTGTTCAAGGCCAGGCTGGATGAGGCTTTAAGCAACCTGATCCAGCAGAAGGTATCCCTGCCATTGGCAAGGGGCTGGAGCTGGATGGACTTTAGGTCCCTTCCAACCCAAACGATGCTATGATTCTCTGTTCCTAATAGGCTTTTGTGAAAGCTGCTGTGAAAGCTCTCTGCACGTGCGTCTCAGAATCGCCCAAAGAGAGCTTTGCTTGCAGACCTAATCAATTGGTTCTCGAGCTGTTTAGCTTTTTTAATTACTCTTGTCAAAGTGAAAATTATGCGAAAGGACTTGACTGTGCAATTAGCTGCTGAACATTTTCTGCAGCAATAGTGCGAAGACAATACCAGGTCCCAGAATAGCAGTAGATACAACCATAGGAACAAATCTACTTCGGCAGAGAAAGAGATATTCTAGTAACTAATCTGAATGAAAAATGATTTATTTTTTAAATATGCATACATTCACAGATGCAAGCAGAAAAGGCTGTGTTAGAAATGCCTGTCCCCATGTGCATGCCAGGTTAGTTATCACTTTCTGATTTCCCTCTGACTTGAGAGCCTTCTGCTCTTTGTAAGCAGAGGCTGCTGCTCTTCTGCAGTCAGGGTTATGAGAGATGCCAACTCCTTGACCTCTGTGCTGCCAGGGATGGTGCATATGTGGCTAAATTTTAGAGAAAAAAGGTTTTGATTTCCTGCGCTGCAGGTGTGGGAGAGCACACAGTGGGTTCCTTCTGTGGGCTGCAAAAGCCTGGTTAGTGTTCATTCAATGATGTATAGATCATCTGCTCAGACAAATTGTATCTCTCAACAGCTTCACACTAAACTAATCTAGGCATTTAAAAAATAAATAAATGAGACAGTGTCTATAAAGAGCTCCCGTCTAGTGAAATGGAGCATTTGGAGCCTGATTAATGAATCCCATTTACCAGCCTGCATGCGTGTTCAACGATCCCCTCCGCTGAGCTCAGTCATCCAGGATGGCCCGTGCTGAACCGCGCTGTGCACTGTCCGCGCCTCTGGCTGGGATCCTGGGCCACCACTTTCACCTCTGCAGCTGGCGTGTGTGGCAGCAGATGTGGTACAGAGGATGAACCTCATGTGGGATGTCCATAGCGCTGGTGGTGCGTCCCAGGGACGAGTTACAGTAGCTGCCCCATCCCTCTCCCGGCTGTGTTGTGTCCAGGACCAAGGTAGTTAGTACTCTAGTGATGCCTGTGTTTGGGGAAAATTGGGATCTGGTCCCTTGGGTGCTGGTGCCCCTCAGGGGTGTAATGCATTAGTTTTCACCAAGTTAAAACAAAACATTTTAGCAAACACGGTGAAAAATACAGTTCAGATTCAGTGATGGTGTTAAATCACTCAGTGGTTATAGCAAGTCTAAAGTCTGACTGATACATCCTACATTACATGTACATAAAGAAAAATAGCCATAAATGTAAGATTTCTTGAATTCACTTGCATTAGAGATTCTGCCACATTTAACTGTTCCATTAATTATTGGGTTTTTAAAATGAAATTGAGAACAAGTAGAATCCTTCCTAACTTGCTGTATCTGTTGAATGAAGGCTGGAACATAATACATTGATCTAGAAGGAGGTGTTCCTGCCCATGGCAGGGAGGGGTTTGAGCTAGATGATCTTTAAGGTCCCTTCCAACCCAAACTGTTCTATGATTCTGTGGCTGCGCGTTGACGGACTGTGCTAACTCTCTTTTCCCAAGAACTGTGTGGTGAGGGCAGCTGAGCAAATCCTGGTACTTGTCCTCCTGTGTTTGGAAATGCTTAATAGATTTGAAGGCTCAGAATTTTAATGCAGCTCTTTTTTTCTGCATTGATAGAGGTCTTTGAAGTCAGCTGAACATTTTACTAAGTGTACATGCCAGGTTTTAAGTTACTTATAGCAGGATGCTTGATGATTTCTGATCTTCGTTAGGCTGCATACTGGAAGGTTGGTCTGAATGTATATGTGCATGCCTGAAATAATTTATTCTGCTGCCTTTTAGCACTTGCTACACACCTGGATGTGTTACTAGAAAAGGGAATTGCTTCTTTTGGATAGTGAATAACAAATAAAATTACTCCCAAGACACGATGTTTTTACAAGGACTTAAGTTCCAGGTCCATACATGGGTGGATTTTTTTTTTCCCCCAGACCAGACCCAGCAGCACCGAGATGTCAATTCTGTGTGGAAAGATTTGAAAGCAGGTGAAAGGGCTCAGAAACCGAATACTTTCATTGAGTCTGAAGTAGTCAGCATATCAGCTTCTGGTTGTGGATTGTAGTTGGAGGCCGCAAGGTATTATAAGTATAGGAAGTTATTTTTAATGATGTAGCATACATCCTGGGTATGTAAGCTGGGTACAGTGATAACAAGGAAACCAACACATTTTAAGCGTAGATGTGGGGATTTTTAGCAATTGGAGAACTCTATTGGATCAATTCCTTAAGGAGCAACAGCAGCACCTTTTTGTGTTTAACACCTGTTTTGTTCAGAGCATGAGGGATGAGGACTTTGGGAATGAATGGTCTGTGTGCAGGGAAGGACGTTGGTGGTGTAAATTGCCAGTTTTTCTTGCTGATTAAGCCTGAAGGAGGATAATGAGTGAAACATGGGGCTCATGGAGGGAAAAGCTTCATGGTTAAACCAATTTTTGGTGTCCCAGAGAGTTCTGAGTTCCAGAAGGCTTGGAGATGCCTCTAGTTGCCAAAGGAGAGGGAGTAAATTTTAAAGGAATGTGATGAAGTGTAACGTAAATCATAGAATCATAGAATAGTTTGAGTTGGAAAGGACATTAAAGATCATCTAGTTCCAACCCCTCTGTGATGGGCAGGGACAAATGCAGAAGATGGTGCCACTCCAGTTACACCGTGAGAGCGTTTACTAAAGGAACAAAAGCACTTTGGATTACAAAAAGTTCCACATTGTCTCTGGTGTGTGCCATTGTGTGAATGTTAATTCTGAGACACATTATAGATCTCTCAGAAGAGCAATGAAGAGCTGCTTTCAGTTGTGAGACTCGATAAAAAATACAGAGATACTGAGACTGGGCTGTGAGCATCGAGTTGTTAAGCTGCAAAAAAAAGGGTGAATAGAAAGGAAAAGCTGCATCTGCCTGGGGAAACGTAAGTGCCTTTTCTCAACATGTTTGCAGATGGATCGCCTTACAGGTATGCAAAAAATGTTGCATTTTTGGGCTCCAAGAGGTGCTTGAGACATGCTGGTCTCCCGCCTCCACCTCCCTCCTCCCCCTTTGCTTCTTGCGATTTAATGTTTTTGAAGTTCTCTGGAGAGTTATACTTTGTCCCTGCAATCATTTTTAAATTATAAATTATTTTTATAAGCGAGTCCTCTTGACTGTGGATCGTCAATCTCCGCAAATTATTTGGTGGGATACTTAATTTGAAGTTTCTTCATTGCTTATGACAAGATGTTTCTGCTGCTGTCACTGTTGATGATTCATAGCTCAAGTGAAGTGCTTAGCATTTCAGAAAACACGTAACGCAGGCAGTCCTACTCATGAAGTCTTTCCATCCCTCAAGAAAAAGAAAAGGTCCTGTGAAGAGCAGTGGTGGACTGTGCTGGAATGGTGCGTGAGGCTCTGAAATGTGGAGTGGGAGGCTCATATTGAATTGGCAGGGAAACTTGAGATAGCCAACACAGGTTCATAATGCTTTCCTTTTCTCCTCAGCATGGGCACGAGTAGCCAAGGGAGTTGGCGAGTCTGTTAGTGTTTGTGTGTGTGTGCGGGGACGGGGCTGTCATTGCAATCCCACATGATTCGGGACGTTCTGCTGTAACAGCTGGGCTCCCGGCGCTGTGGAGCGTGTTCTTGCCTCAGCCATGGGATATCTGGGCGAGTGATTAGAAGGAAGTGGAAAATGAAGAGCCTTTACGCTGGTTAGAGGAAAAAGCATAAAACGGAGTATTGAAGTACTGGCACCATCTGGATGTGGCCGATACTGTGCTCAGTGTGTGTGTCGGAGGAAAAAGGGATCCCTATTAAAATTAAGCAGATACGAACCTTTTAAGGGCGGAAGGAGGGAGTGGCTGGCTGCCTAAATTCCTGCTGTTTGACCATTACTGATGTTTTCCCAGCAAGAAGCTTCAATGAGGAAGGCTGACAGATGGCAACAAAGGGAGCAGTGCAAACAAGGGCACTCCTGCAAAATAAACGTTGGAGCTTTAACTGTTTCAGTAAAGTGTTCAAAACGCCCGTAAGAATTTGGGCAGAACTACACAGGCGTGTTACAGTGGTTAGGGGAAATTTTGGTAAAAAGCAGTGGCTGTTTTTTCCCCAGCAAGCTTGAATTCCAGGGATGCCACTGGGAGCAGCTGCGCGCCCTGAATGCTGATGGGCAGCTGGTGCCGGTCGCGCTCCCCCACCAACTTCCTCCATTTTTCAAGAGAAATCTCATGTTCTTGTTTTTGGGCATAGCATTCTAGGAGTGCTTTTGCAGCTGTATGAGTTCAGTGAAAAGGAACAAAATGATGAATGAGCCGGAAGGGTTTAAGTGTGGGGAAAATCTGGCTGGTTTGGGCAGGTGGTGTTTGAGGGCTCTGTACTGGAAGCCAGTTGAGAGTAGAGAAAATTCACTCGTTTCGAATAGTTATTCTGGGTTGTGGTCGGGTTTTAGCTCTTTGACTGCTCTTGATCTCGTGGGAGGGTGGAGGAGACAGGGGAATTGAAGGATTTGTTGCTGGAACTGGGTGAGGTAAACGTAAGCGGAGGAAATTTTAGATAAATTGGGAAGATCATGATGTGGGCTGTTTATAGACTTGTGTCTTTTAAACCTAAAGCAATGTTGTAGCTGCCGCGTGCTTGAAAGCACTTAAGCTTTGAGTGGACCATAAAAATGTGTGCAGATGTTCTTCCTTCTCCACTTGCAGCATTCAGGATATTCAAACCACTGCGGTGGCTCTTTTCAAAAGTTGTTTTATGGGGATCTCCACAGTATTTTCAAGCCAAACCAAGATTTTCTCTCCAATATTTAACCTTCACTAGAGAGACGTGTAAAGAAACACTCCAGTGTGTTTCTCCGGGTATAAATTACATAATTTACATTATAAAGGGAAAGCCTTTTTAAGTCAAAAGCAAAAGAAGGTGGAGTGGAAAGGTGAGCTTCTGCACCTCATTACCTGATCTCTGAATGCTGGGTTTCTTACCCCAGCCTTGCACAAGTGCTGTGGCAGGTATGACTCCAAGCTGAATTTATGCTGTGTTTGACTGGTTTTTTTGTTTGGAAATCACTGATGTACTAATGAATGCGAACTCAATTTAGACCCTCATAGGACCTTCTATATTGCCTATTGCACACTCATCTGAAATGCTGTCAGAGAAACTAATCTTTTCTTTTGTAATATTAAAGAACAATAACAGCTTATTTAACACTGGATAAGAAAGGCTTCAGCAGCAAGGAACTTCAGCGAAATAACAAGGATATTTCTGCGAGCTGCTCTACATCAAAGCTTATGGAGCAAGATTTCTTTGCCATGATATGACCTCTGCAGTGCTTCAAAGTGCTGATGCTTTGTCCATCAGCCAGCTCCATGTTTTTGCTTTGACTGGTGGGGTTGTTGCCTAAACCACAGAAAAGGACTTTTATCTAAGCATTTCCTTGGGAAAACTTCCTTTTAAGTATACGGACCTCTGAAATCAAATGCCACAAATGTTGTTTTTCAGTTGCCATATGAGCATACTTGGCAGAAGCAGAAGAAATTTGAGTATAGGGGAGTTCTTAGGAAAGAAACTCTCCCTTTGGGTGGTTTCTGTTAACCTAAATGCATGTTCTTTTAGTGATGTTCATTTTTGCTCTTTTGTAATTGCATTGCGTGCGTGCTTGCCTGATTTTGATGTAACACTAGTGTTTTAGCACTCATTAAGGTGCTCTGTCTCGTATATGTGAGTTGTATTTCTGTGCATTGCGTCATGGAAAGTGAGAGTAATTTATTGTCTTTTTTAATGGGATATGTGGTGTGGATCAAAGTTCTTTTGAAACCCGTAATAGCCAGCCTTTTATCAGTTAATGCTGGACAATATCAGTCATTTTCCCTACAGGAAATGAAATGTTTCAGCATTAGGCCAGGGGCCTCATGTGGTTTCCTTCCCGTTCCTTCCTTATCTCCCTGTTACAGTCATGTGTTGCTTTACACTGGCGATGGTTTCCATGCCATGTAGGTTAATCTGCAAATCTGTTGGTTTCCTGTGGATTCGTATGTGTTGATGTCTTTGTGAAGAGTCTTGTTCAACCCATCACTCAGAAGCTGTTCCATTTTGGTTGAGATTCCCTCGCGGTGGACACTGCCCTTCTCCATCTGTCCTTGGGAACTTATTCCTTCATTGCCCTTTCCCCAGGCAGGGCTCCAGGATTGTGCCCGTAGCATATTACAGCACCTCTGTCTCAAACACAAATGAAACCATTGATAGCCTATCTATTTTGTTCGTTGAAGAAAGTAAATCAAGACCAAGGATGGTGGTTCACGTGGTCCTGCTTTGTACAGACCCATTTTCTTTTTGGAAAATCAACATGAGACTCTAAAAGCAGACGTGGCTGCGGTGGCTGCGTACGCAGGAAGGTTTGGATTCTGCTTCCCATTCAGCTTTTGGCTCACTAGGAGGAGGAAGGACTTGGCAAGGATGCTTATTGTGGTCCAGACTTTATTTGTCTTTCCAGACACAGGAATTAAAATGCTTCAGTGTTTATGGAGGAAGGTAGTTACCATAGCTAGTTACAGTAAGTCTCCTTATGCTGATTTGTTTGGTTTTGATATGTTTTCAGCTATTGCTAGTTAATTTAAGAAACAGATGAGTAATTTTTTGCTTTAATTAAGACTAATCTTGCGATTTGAAGTAATATGTTATTTTTTTTGCTATACTTTTTCTGTTTTAAAAGCTGATATGGAAAAAAAAGCAGCTCAATAGACCATTTAATTAAGGATAAAAATGATCAGGTCATGGATCCTCTCCTTGTATTGTTCAACCATATCATAATATATATCCTGTCATTATTCCCACTTCATCCATTAGCCATCACAGTTCAGAAATAAACAAATTTCCTGCTCCCTTCTCCATTAAATGTAATTTTATAAACTGCATTATAACAAAGCTAACTGAGCTATAAGTAGGGAAAAAAGACCTTAGTTTTCAATGTAAATGGCATAAATCTGATTGTGCAGAGAGGCTGTGTGGGAAGGTATTGTTGCTGTAAGGATATTAGGTGAATAAATTTTAAAAAAATTAAATCAAAGAACTGTTTTAGAATTCAGTAGTTGCAATCAAGAAGTAAAAGTCTTTTTTTTGGGGGGGAAAATGGAAGTGCTTCTCCTCGTAGAGGTGCACACTGAAAAACAAGAGGCAAAAATTGCCGGTTATAACAAGGGTGATACAGTTGGTTGTACTGGGAAGCCTTTTGATGGAGAGAGTGGTGTCCAGTTGGAAAAGGAGACGAGAGAAGTTTGGCAGCCTTCATTTGTGGAGATATTCAAAGCTCAGCTCAGGTGCTGAGCTACCTGCTTTATACTTTAAAGTTAGTATTTCTGTGAGCAGTAGGTCATTAGAGTAGCTAACCTGCTCATGTCCCTTCCAAGTGAAATTACTCAATCCTTTGTGCAGTGGACTAAGACACTTTACGTTAGAATTCTGGGAAACAACTTTGATACTACGGGCTTCTGTGTGACATCTACTCAGAGCACTCTGAGCAGGATGAGAGGTGATGCGTTTCCCTGATATGTTGTTAGCAGCTTCTGGAAACATGAAAATAGCAGGCTGAAAATGCAGAAATAAAGCTTTCTGTCTTCACAAGTAATACAGAAAAGAACTACCTTAAATTTTACCATGGTTTAGATGTCTTCCTTTCTGGAGGGAGAGTGAAGGAGATTGTTCTCTTCTTTTTCAGCTTTTCAACCATATTTCCTTTTTATGGGGATTGCAAAAGCTGATACATAACATTTTTCAGTACAGCGTGCAGTGTACTGTAAATGAGTGTTCATCTCTCCTTTCTGGGCTTTGCATTATTTATAGATCAACCTCTACATAATTGCATTTGAATACTAGTAACTAGTCATGTTTGCCATAAAAATAGAAAATATGTGTTCTAGACAATTTCTTTAGATCTGTTTTATCTTCACCCTTTGGGTGTCCCTCTCAGTCAGAACTCTGCTAGATCCCGACTCCTCATCATGTGTGTTTGATGTGATAGCAGCTTTCCAGTATTAGCCTCCAACACTGTTGGGATATCCGCATTCCTGAGATGGCCTCAAATGCTGTTGTTTCCTGTCATGCATCCCAAAAATCTTGTGAAAGAACAAACTGAGCATTGAGCTCTTGGTGCCTCCTTGGGCATCCTCGTCTCTGATCTTGTGCCTTGTCCTGGCTGCTAATGCCGATTTTCATGGTGATAATATTGGACTCACTTTAACTCCAGTGGTGGAGAAGTCACCTGGCCCTTGGTTACTTCTGAGTCACCCTGAAATAAAGGTTTTCCTCTTCCCTGTTGAGTGGAGGGAGGCAGGCTGATTCTTTCAGCATAGATGATTGTAGGAATTCGGTCTTGGAGAATCATAGAAAGGTTTGGGTTGGAAGGCACCTTAAAAATCACCCAGTTCCACTCCTCCTGCCATGTCCATGGACACCTCCCACTGGACCAGGTTGCTCAAAGCCTCGTCCAACCTGGCCCTAAACACCTACAGGGTTCGGGCATCCATGCCTTAGAATCATAGAATAACCAGGTTGGAAGAGACCCACTGGATCATCGAGTCCAACCATGCCTGAGGGGGAAACATTTCTTCCAAATATCTCATCTAGATCTCTCCCCTTTCAGCTTAAAACCATTCCCCCTCGTCCTATCCCTGCACTCCCTGATGAAGAGCCACCTCTCCAGCTTCCCTGTAGCCCCTTTAAGCTGCTGTAAGGTCTCCCCAGAGCCTTCTCTTCTCCAGGCTGAACAAGCCCCAACTCTCTCAGCTTGTCCTCCTATGAGAGGTGCCCCAGCCCTTGGATCATCTTCTAGGCCTCCTCTGAACTCTCTCTAACAGATCCATGTCCTGAGGACTCCAGAACTGAATGCAGGACCCCAAGTGAGATCTCACAAAAGCAGAGTAGAGGGAGGAATCATGTCCCTCAATCTGCTGGTCCCACTTCTTTGGATGCAGCCTGGGATGCAGTTGGCTTTCTGGGCTTGGGTGCGCACATTGCTGGCTTATGGTGAGCTGCTCATCCGCCAGCACCTTTGGGGGAATAGGGAGGAAAAAAAATAATCTGGTGTGATAGTCAAAAGTTCAAGTGAAAGCTGTGGGGAAGGTTGAGCTTGCTGCAGAGTGTTTGCTAATAAGGAAGGGAGGGCAGCACTTTACCATAGAGTAGCTGGAGAGCTCTAGACCCGCTTCTGCGTGTTCATAATGCCTGTTGATCTGAAGGGACCCTTCAAAGGGCGCATGCTTGTGCCTCTGTGGCAGTGGTCTGCCTACTTGGGCTGCCACTTGTGTTCTCCTGACTGATCAGTTTTGTTTCTGTAATTGGCAGGCAGTGATGAATGCAGTCCTTGAGCAAGTCGCTCTTGTTTTTTCTGTGTTTAAGAATGTCAAGTGGACACGTTAAATAGTGCCCTTGCCTTCCCTACTGAGCTTGCAAAAATAGCAACCAGTGTGTGGCAAGTGAGTTGGTTGCATTTTTGTCTCCTTTCAACAGCCCGTTCCCACTTAGGAAGGCATGGTTGGTTCTTTGCGAGTTCTGAGATAGAGGGAGATAGATATATATATATATATATGTCTTTTTAAATCCCTTCTCCCTACATCCCCCTGAGCCCTGCGCCCGTTTCCTGAGCTGGGGAGGGGCTGGCTGATGAGACTCTGCATCAACCTAAAGCTCAGGTGGCTGCAACTGTTAGATGTGGGAGACGATTATCATTTCAGGGGCATAGGACAGTCAACATTACACCTAATTATAAAAGTGCTTGTTTAATCTCTTAACGTTTCCCATTTGACCTGTGTCGTGCCTGATCCATCGAGCCTGTGTAAATGGAATTGAGCATCGCCGCCTCCTGTTCGCCACACTTTGCTGCTGGAGTGTCTTGGCCATACATATCTGTGTCAGTCCTCTCTTGTTCAGATTGGGGTTAAATCCATTTAAGGTAAACAGATTAACACATTTTCCCATGTCTAACGTGAGAGCAGCGAGTCTGTCATTTCCCTAAAAGCATTGCCTGCGACAGGTCCCAGATGCTGAGCTTTTCTGGGCAGCTGTGTTATTTGCTTGACTGGATGGGTTTTACAGCTGGTGTCCGGCTGTTCTTTGTTATGTTTATCTGCAGTCTCTGGGGCTAATCAGATTAGCAGATAGCGTAATCTTGCTAAATATCTGATTCCCTCCTGAGCCCTGGGGTGTCAGCTTTACTGGTCTCTGTGGTTTCTGCGGGGGGAGCTTGGGCTTTGGGAGGTGGTGGAGGTCACTCAGAAGTGGCAGCTGCGTCTCCTTGGGGTCCTGCACTGGACTCCAGCATAGACTTGTTCTGGCAGCTTTTGTTAGGGCTTCATGAAACAAGAACGTATTTGAATATAAAGTCAGCTAAAAGGAACTAGCTTGGCTGGTCAGCCTTACATTTTGTCCTTCTCAGAGAAACTGTTCCTGATCCATGTTTTTAAGTTTTCTGCTGCTGGTTCTTCAACCAAAATTAACCATTGCTCACTTCTGAGACAGAGGGTTTCCAAAAGTACTGCTGGTGGTTTGGGCTGTTAGGTGGAAATGGCACTTGGACCCATCACTGTAACTTCTGCAGCCTTGAGAGGCGTGGTGTGAGCTGCTTGCATTGCAGAACGTGGATGTGAAGATGATGCAGAGAGTAGGACTGGGACAAATCTGCTGTTGGGTTGCGATGGAGCTGAGCTGTAAAGTGTGTTTGGTGGGGAGGGGGAAAGCAGTGGAGAGTAAAAATGAAGAGGCTACAAGATCTGCTCTATGATTGCAGAAATTGGGGATTTGAGCACATGTATGACCTGCCCATTAATGTGCCACGTGGCAAAACTGAGCATAATGCATCTTGGCCTGAAACAAATTATTTAGTGGCTGCAAAAAGAATCGGTGTGGCAGAGTTTATACTTCTGAAGCACATCCAGCACATGCGATGAGCAGATACAGATTATAATTCCTTCTGTATAAGATACCTTTCTATTTTTCATTTTTGAACAAGTGTTTCATTTCATTTTGAACAAGTGTTAATAGAGTCGTGAATTCTACAGAGCTCCTGAAGCTCTTGTATTGTTAAAAAAAAAAGGTTTGGCTACCAGAGTCCAAAGTTGCAAAGGTCCTGTTTGTACTGGTAAAGAGTTTTTATTGGAAAGTGTTGTTGAATATGCCGTATACAAACTATTTGTGTCCTCCATGTGAACTGGAACGCATTTGTTGCCCTTTTGAACAAACAATCAGAGCTTCTGGTAGAACACAATCGCCTACCTTCTACTCACCAGGGTAGCATGAGCAGGGGAAGAAGCTGTCTCTATTCTGTGTACTTGTTCTCTCTTAACAGAGCCCTCTTTTGCTGCAGACTTGCTCAGGGCAGTAGAAAGCTCACCAAACTGTTGATAATCCATGATAAAGCATGGGTAAAATGTACGGTGGATTGCTGAGTTTAGGAGGGTTGCTATTGAACAGACTTCACCTGCTGTCTTTTCTTCTTAAAGTGATGGCAGTTTTCTTGTTGGTGAGTATCATTTGAATAGTTTGTGGGCTTTCATGGCACCTTAAGGCATTTTAGTTTTGTTCAGTTGTGTAGGGATCCTGCTCAGGAGCCCCAGTTGACTGTCCCTAGGCCTTTCCTACAGTCTTGGTGTTTCCTGATGAGCAATGAAGGTCCCTGCGCAGGTGCTCTAGTCCTGCTGGTCCCAGCTCTGGATCTGTCGGAGAAGCAGCAGCAGCGGCTTGCCTGTCTGTGCTGACTCCTGTCAGCATTGAAGAAACCACTCGGTGTTTGCCACAGATGCAAGGGTCCCTTTTTTCCCCTCCTTGTAGCCTTAGGAGGGTCTGTATGGCGTTTAAACAGAGAAGTGAACACTCAGAGATTAGACCTCAACATCTTTTACTATAACAAATGTAACAGATAAAAGTAATCGAAGGCTCTGGTAGGAAAGTATGGGATTTATAGACTTCCTAATGCTGTCAAGGATTTCTGCTCCTGTTGCCTCCAGGACCGAAGCTTTTCTTTCCCATATTGATGAACTCCTTCATTTTACAACAGCAGTAGTAGAAAAATCAGCAAGCCCAGTGAGGTTTCCTGAAGAAGGGCACAAGTTTCATACTCAGGATCTCTCCACATAAGGCACAAGCTACACTTCATGATGCACATATCCTATGCGTATTTATGTAAATACTACAGCTAGTACAGCCTGCAGCTTCTGTAGGAATCCAACTGTGTGGTGTTGCTGGTGTTTGCTCCTTTATCCCTCCTCCATGCCATAGATCCATGACCTAAGCAGTTGCCCTTTAGCTTGGACTGCCTTTCTGAGCATCTTTAATTCTGAGGGCAGATGGTTGTTCCGTATTAAAATGGATTCCGATATTAGTAATATATTCATGAACTGACAGTATGTGCTGCAGCCCTTCCCTTACAACATTGTTTAATGAGCTGGAGAGAAAGTTCAGCATTCCAGAGACAGGAGAGTGAAGAGGAGGGAGCTTACCCTGTGTGGAGTGTCCTGATGAGCTGGACTTGGTTGCCACTTGGGAGATCAGGTTTGATCTGTCCCAGGCTTCTCCAAACTGAATTTTGCTTGTGCTTGTTGAAACTTGTTTTTTTTCATTGACAAGACTATTGTTTAGGGAAACAAGTGCAGCAGTGCAATAACTTGCTGTGTTGTACACTGTAGTCACCAAGTGCTTTTACTGGACCTGTGTCCTGAGTCCAGAGGGGTTTTCCTCTGCTTTGGCTCAGGGAATGGCAGGCAAACCTACAGCTCGGGCACTAGAGGAGACCTAGCATTTTAAAGCACCGTATTGGTCTTCTCTATTTATCTGTCAGCTGTCATAAATATATGAGGATGCAGTTTCTTCTTCTTTGGCAAGAAATTTTTTTTGACAAATGGAAAACACAATTGCTTTTGCTCTTGACTGAGGGATGCGAAAGTGCTGGGTGTCCCAGGTTGGGGTCTCCGGTGCTGCTGGGTGCAAGGATAGAGGTGGTAAAGGAGGTGCAGATTCAAACCTGAAAAGCTTTGGGATGTGATACAGGAATGAGCCTTCCTCTCTTTTCCCTCTGTCCCTGCATTTCACTTGGAGGGGCTTCAGTTTTTAAGTTTCAGCCACATCAGAGTAGGAATTGTTACTCATCATTTCCATGAAACACATAATGAGATGGAAAAAGTTGGAAACTAGATACGTGTAAAAATAAAATATGAAGTTTTAGATTCTTATTTTGTGAAAAGATCCCTTTTGGGTGGATCTTAATACTTGTATTCAGCATATTTAAGCTATGCAGTTCATGAGAATTAACCTTTTCCAGGAAGGGATCAATCAAAAGCTGAACTTTGCTAAAATTAGGAATGGAAATCCTCTGTTTTTCTTTCAGTGTCAAAGAGGTGAGAATAATTTCCTTTTTAAAAAAGGTTTTTGTTTCCTGGGTATTTTTCATCCAGAATTGATTAAAAACGTATCATGGCTTGGACATACTGCCATTCCAAAACTATTAGCTAATGGAGAATGGTGTGTTTCATCATCTGTAACATAAAAAAAAAAAATATTGCTGACTTGCGTCATGGAAAGCCCCCCACGGCATTTGTGGATGGCCTCATAAAAGTGCAGTGACAGCCAGAATTAAGGGGTCTGGAGAAGGATGGAGAATGTGATTTCCTGACCTACTGCAGGCACTCTGAGAATATTTTCCATTTCCTACCTCTGGGATTACTTGATGCATCTGTAGAGTTTATTTCATTCCTGGCCATCTGATCTCACCTCAGTACTTTATCACCAGATCTTGCTGAGCCAAACTTTGCATTCCACCCTCCTTTCAGTCTCTGCATTACAATGGGGAGCTAGTTCCCATAAAGCAGTCTCTTTTGACCTGGCAGAGAAAAGCCTAACAAGGATCAGAGGCTGGAAGATCTGGCTAAAATGGTCTTATGTCAGAAGGGAGGTCAGACTGGATGATAGAGTGGACCGTTCAGTCCTAAAAAAATCTATGAATATTAATATGCATCTATTATAGTATAGAGTACAGTGAGGTCGTTGATTAATGCCATTTCTGCCCTGAGCTGCTGTCCTGTAGAGGGATTCTCCAAGTCTGCTGCTCCTGCTGCTGCTCGGGGGCACCTCACTGGCTAGAGGTTAATTATCCGTTGTGTGGCTATTAAAACAAAAGACTTGCTGTTTTGAATTTATCACTTTACGTTCAGTTGAATGTCAGTTTCTTTGGCAAGTATGAAATAGAAATGCCCAGCTCAGTCTTTTCTCAGAGGCAGTTATCTAGAATTTTGCCAACCCCCTGTGCTTTAAAATAGGATATTTTTGTATTACTCCACACATTTCACAATGTTTAGTTTCCTTTTATGACTGTACTTGCACTGAGCAGCTCACTGAGCCATCTACGTAGGTAGTTATGTCCAGTGCCTTCCCGAGTGGTTACAGTTAATTTAGAATCCAGAAAAGTGTATGAATGGTTCAAATTATTCCCTACAAAATGCACTATCTTAAATTAGACAACGCTAACTTTCATCTGCCTTTGCTGACCATTTATGCAGATTCGTTACCATGGATTCATACATGGAAAAAAACCCACCATGGTTCTTATAATTCTGATTTAGTTCCCTCTTGGAGAACTGGCTCTCCTAGTGCTCACGATCTTTTCCTGATTGAATAATAAGCACGAGTCTCAGGTTAGAACTTAGTGTTGGTATTTTTGCTGTGCTAAAAAGTTAAATAGATCCAGGTCGTATAGGGAATTTCGCTGAGCAGCACGTGGGGCCAAAGTTAGTCTCATGAAAATACTGTTGAGAGAAAATGGCTACTCTGACAAACTAACAAAAAGAAGATGCCTTTTGCGGAGGACTCAGGGGACTTTTAAAGGGGAGCCCTTAAGCAGTTATGTCCTGGCAGCTGCGGGTGACAAGCCTTTGCTGCTTGTAACTATGGGAAGTTGCCTTTGGTTCGTCTAGGTCAAAGAATCCAAGTTTAGAGCAAACCCACATCAATCCAGAGACTTCAGATGATGCTGTTCCAGCCTTAAAAACAAGCAGCGATGTGGGCCGTGTTAGTTCCTACAGATGAAATTCTTCACGTGTTGATGGCCAATGCTATGGTTAAGAAGACTCAATCAAACTGTTCTGTTTCTCTCTGCAGCAGCCTTCCAGGGTTTCACCACCACACTGAGAAGCGTGTAGTGTGCCACCTTGGCTGGGTAGGAAATGATGCTGCTGAGCTTCAGACAGGAGGAATCGCTAGGGAGTCAACTTTTCTAATATTTTTTGCTGCTGTCTCATTTAAAACAAATGAGTTAGAAATTTCCGAAGAGCAGCTTTCTTTTCTTTCGTAAAGCTTGCCGTGATTGTTTAACCAACAAATCAACCAAACAACGACGACTAAATCTGAGACCTGCAGTGCTATGAACGTCTTTCAGGCATGTAACATATACCTAAACAAAGTTTGTTTGTGCCGAAATTTGATTCTAAATGTCCTGAAAGCAGGAGCTTTTTCCCTTTCAGTAGCTCCTTTGTAGCTCCTTCGTTGAACACAAGTATTAAAAAACAACAGTGATGGTAAGCTTGTGGAAAATCCAGTTACTACGCCTGAAAGTGTTAAATTATCATTAGTTTTATGTTAAAATGATAGCTACTTTAGCATTAAGGTAATCAGCAAATGAGTGGTCCAAAATATTACTGGTTTAAATGCTTATTTTTAAAATGCAGGGAAGCCTTCTACAAGAATTTTTTTTCCCTCCAGCCCAATAATCTCTTATGCAGCTCAGGAGTTTCACCTGCATACTTTATAGATTTAGTAGTCAGATACAGTGCTATGAATTCATAAACTGTTCCCATAATCTAGTATAAATCTGAGGTTGTGTTGGCTGTTTAAGTGTACAGCGGGAGGCAGGCTGCCTGCTGACATGCCCACATGCTCAAAGTGAGACTGCTCTTCACGAGGGGCATTGCTGAGCACGCAGGGCAGCTTGGAGGACGCTGCAGACTCTCCTGGCTCCAGCCTGGGGCTCTGTCATCTTCTGGAGCAGGTAAAATGTGCCTACTTTAAAAGAACAAAATGCATTAAAATTAAATATGTATTTGATAGGAATGGTTGGACTCGATGATCCGGTGGGTCTCTTCCAACGTTGTGATTCTATGAAAAGAGTTTAGAGGGGAAGTTGTATGAGGAGCACCTGAAGTCACTTGGTCTGTTCAACCCGGAGAAGAGGGAAGACTGAAGGGAAGCCTCATTGCATTCTGCAGCGTCCTCACAAGCAAAGGAGCAGCTGCTGATCTCTTCTTTCTGGTGACCAGTGATAGGACCTGAGGGAATGGCAGGAAGATGTGTTAGAGGAGGTTTAGGTTGGATATTAGCAAGAAGTTCTTCACCCAGAGGTTGGTGGAGCACTGGAACAGCTCCCCAATGAAGCAGTCATAGCTCCAAGCCTGACGATATTCCAGAAGCATTTGGACAACACCCTCAGATACATGGTGTGAATGTTGGTGCTGTCCTGTGCAGGAATAGGAGCTGGACTTGATGATCCTTATGGATCCTTCCAACCCAGGACATTCTGTGATTCTACGAATACTTGACAATATGAGGACATCATTCATCACTGCCAAATATTTTGATCCCTATGGAGCAAAGGGATGTGGGAGTACCTGGCAGCGCTGTAGCTGCAGGAGCCTTGGTTGGTTCACCTTTAGCTGTCCTCCTGCAGGCACGGTGCAGCCCAGAATTTACAGCTGTGGATGTGATTAAACTTTCCTTTAAAGCTTGAAATAAAACTAGGGTTCTTGAACTTTGAGAAGGGTTAGCAAACTTCTACTTGTAGCAAATAATGGCAGAAGGGAATTGCGTCCCTCCTTGCTCTGCTCAGACAGGATTGCTCTAAGCTGTTCACAACAGATGTTTGTCTAGCATGTTCTTAAAAACTTCTGCTGAGTGAAGAGCCCACAGTTTCCTCAGCAAGCTGTTCCAGTGTTTAACTGTCAGTACATTTATGCCATGGGAGTATGGTAGAGGACTCGACCCCAAACATCTTACTGTTAAATTCCCTTTCAGCAGTTTTGTGACTATGAATTCTTGTCCATTCACATGGCGCACAAAAAAATATGTTCCTTTTCGTCTTGCAGTTTCCTTCCAGATCCTTGAAAGTCTGTTCGCATATTCTCCTCTCCCTTCTGCCACTGTTCTTTCTTTCCTTCCCAAGCAAGATAGCCTTGATTTCATTATTGTTGTCACCTTGTTTTCCTCCATTCTCATCCAGCCTTTCCTAAGACTTTCTGTGAAAGTTTTCCCTTGGGTAGTTTCACCCACTGTTCACACAAGCCGTCTCCCATGTAGCTGGAGAAGGTTTTGGGTGTTGTTTGTTCTGCTCCTTTGCATTCTCAGAGCGGTCAAATGTTTCCAGCAGTAGGCAGTGTTTTTGACAGTTCCTTGCAGTATTCCTCAAGACAGTGTGTACTCTTCCAGTCCAACATGATGCAATTGAGTGTTGGTGACGCTGATTTCCATGAAAAACACAGGAAAAATTTGGCAAGTTAACCACTGACTTGATAGGAAATAATTCAGAGGATTATACAACTAATGTGCCTTGAGCTTTTGTTTGTTTCTGTGTAGAGGGAGGTCATAGCCCATGACTGTTACCTGTCTGGGGTTGCTACTGCACTCAGTGTATCGCCTGGTACCTCCTCCCTAGAGATGCAGGAGGGGCAGCGGCTGCAGGGCTTGCTACCCTTGCTGCCTTCCTGCTCCATGCTTTCCAGCTAATGCATGTTAGTTACTCTATTTAGCTGTATACTGCGGGTAGGCTTTCTGTCGCTAGTGGCTGACCTTAAAACTAGATGGAGTGACTTGTCAGGGTAGAAGCTTCCTCTGCAGGGGCTGAATTGCTGTGGCTGAAGGAGTATTGCTGGGAACAGGGTCCCTCATTTCCCTGCCTTCCAGCTCCAGTGAAGCTATTATGTTTCTTCTACAGTTAATATTTTTCATTTGAGTGAGCATATTTCTTGACAGTTGCTCATTCCTCCTCCAGGAGGATGCAGTAGGTAAGAAAGGTCCTTTTTTTTGTGTCATGTCCGAGGTGTTTAAGCACTAGAGTAAAAGGATTTGCCCAGCCTTAACACATTTGTCAGCTCTCTCCAGCCAGCTGGTTCTCAGTCTGAGCTCCTAGGCTCAGCTCCAGAGAGGCTAAACCTTAACTGCTCTGCTGGTCTTGGTAACATTTCTCTACGCCTGAAAGATTTAATAACCCCTTCACTTGCACCAACAAAAAGCAGGTTGTCTTAGGAATCCAGGCAAGCAAGTTCCATATGTCCTTCTCCAGCGTGTAGATTATTACCTAGAGATTGCAGACGGACACTTTTGCTGTCTCTTCAGAGCCCCTTCCATCTTCCAAGGAGCAAGCAGTTAGCCATTGCAAGGGAACAGCAAATACCTGTGTCTGTATACTCTGATGGATGGCTAATCAAGGAGGAGCCTCCAGCAAAGGATAGATTTCATTAATTCTGCCTCTTTTTACTGTTTGGGATCTCAGAACTACCAGGAGGAAATCAGAGTTGTGAGGGTAGTTGATGGTTACACGTTGACAATTTCTCTTGTCCTACTCAGACTTGAGTCCTTGTCAGGCTAATCATTATCTGCTGGCTTGTACACAAACCTCCACAAAGGTTGCATTGTTCTCCTGCTCCGTGTTTCACGAAGTGCTAAGCTTTCCCCTTACATCATGCAAAATAAAGTAGCTTTATCAAATTGCTGAGTAATAATACTTTAGGCTCTCAGGGGAGAAATTTAGAGCCCTGATCATGAAATGCAGTTTCTCTGTAGGCAGGGAGTAAAAATGGAGAGATGTTTTGGTTTTGTTCTCATGTCGCATGTTTTCAGGTCAGTTCCATTTTTGTTGGTGCTGTTCTAACACTCGTGTCAGTGCATCCTCCTCCAGGTGCTTCTCTAAAGTCTCCCACATGTTGCAGTTGAAGCCCCAGCACTAGTATGTAGTTAGCAAACAGGCAAGAGCAGGAATTTTGTGTGCCTTGTATGTAAAGACTGAGAAACCAGTAAACGCTGCTCATTGCTCTTCTGTTTTGTTGATATCAAGAGATCTGATGGTAACAAATGTGGTTTTGAAAGTTTACCCCTCGATGTCCATGAATTAGCTCCTGAACCTGTGTGCAAGGCTGAGAAGTGTCTGTAGGAGCTGGATACAATGGAAGGTGAAAGAGCACTTGAGAAATCAAGAACGATCTGTTTATATCAAATACATGTAGGATGTATATTTCCCATGGCGTTAGGTTCTTGCGATGGTGCCAGAGCCTGAGTAGTTTAGTTTCTCACGGACAAAATTAAAGTAATTCTGGGGTTAGAGAAGAAACCTGCTGTGACTGCTGTTGGCAGCAGAGCCTGCTCTTTTCCTTCCACGGTTACATTCAGTGGACTGGGGAGTTGCTGCAGGTGATTTCCTGAAAACCAAGGCTTGACAACAGTGGACTCTACATGCTGCTGCTGCTCTTATTATTCACTGCATGGCTATTGATAGCCTGTGAACAGCTGAAAGTAAATAAAAATATAGTAATGCAAAGAGTTAATGGAATCGCCAGTCCGGGATAGTGATCTTCCTGCTCTCATTTTGTCATGTCAGAAGTGATAAAGTTTGTTGCAGTCATCACTCTCTTTTGATTAACTGATACAGCCTTCTTTTGAGCATTTTATATCTCGGATGTCAGGCTCTCTTTTTGCAGTGACAAAGGGCTGGTTTACAATATCAAAAAAAGGCACAATCTTTTGTTTGTGGCTCTAAAATGCTCAGTTACTTCATTACTTGGTGGAAGTTGCAACTGAGGTTCATTTGGTACATAGACTAACATAATAACTGAAGGGAAATGGAGGTGATGTGTTGAAACCAAAGTGGGAGGTGTCTTTGGAAGTGTTTTAATGTTAGCAGTGTGTGTAGTACGAGCTCTGTTGAACTGCTTTCCTCTTAGAGTGCCAGCACACAATGATTCAGAAATGATAATGATACCCCACATTTTGTGTTCCATTTCACGATTGTCGGTAAGTACAGCAGAAAACGGTTTGTTTCACAACCAGTGAAGGGGGGTTAAATAGTGGAAATCTGATTAAAAAAATTAGTCGAAGATAGGTTGTCTTGCCAGAGGTGTGAGGAATGTATGCGACAAGCACCAGGCACCTGGGAACAAGTGTTCAGGGGTTTGCCATTCCCTGTGCTAGTGTTGCAAGATGTGAAAACATTTGAAATAATTGTAAGTGAAGTTAATTTGCAAGGGCTGTTGCTGCTAGTCAAGTAATATTTCTGTGTAAGGGAGATAAATTTGCAGGTTGATATCCTGCACAGTTCATATGGTCTTGGAGGTACTGTTAAGAAGTCATCTTTCATTAGCAATGGTCATACTTTATGCTTAAAGCAGGTAGCTTGTAGGTGCTTGTGAACACAAAGCAACAAACTGAGAGGTAGGAGAGGGAGATGGGCTCCTAAATGCAGCCCTCCTGTTTAAGGCAGGTAGCAAAGAATACCATCTTCTGATGATGTGGTGAAGAAAGGATTTGCAGCTTCATGGATTGGCCTGTGGACACACCATACACTGGTCCTGAGCTAGTGAGGGAGCTCCAGAACACCAGATTTTCCAGGAGAGGCAGGGGCAGCTGAGTTATTCATAGAATCATAGAATAACCAGGTTGGAAGAGACCCACCGGATCATCGAGTCCAACCGTTCCTATCAAAATTCCTATTCAGCCTTAGGATGAGATGGCTTCAAGGGGGACCTTACTGCTGTCTTCAGCTGGCCAGTAGGAGGGAAAGAGCAGGAGCAGTCAGACAGGTTTGTGGTGATAGGTGAGAGCCAACAGGCAAAAGCTAGAACATGGGGAATAGTGATAGCACATAATGATTTAAAAATAAGTAAATAAATCCCTCACCATGAAGATGGTCAGACATTTGTACTAGGGACCCTGGGAAGGTTGTGGGATGTCCAGCCTTGAAAATACTCAAACCTTGACTGGACGGAGACTCGGACAACCTGATCCAGCTTCAGATTTGGCCCCAACCTCAATATTGTGGCCTTTAAGTGGGTTTTTTGAAAGTATGACCTCCAAAAGCTCCTTCCAACCTAAATTACTCTATGATTCATAAACTCTTGACATGTTTAAAACCGTGGCAGGGTGCGCGCGCACACACAGAATGTATATGATGAAGCGTTGCCTATTTGTTTAATTCCTTTTGTTATTTAATCCATGGCATTTGATTGCGCTCCAATTTTTCTTTTCTCTTTGAGACATACGGTTGGAATGGAGCTCTGTTTGTTGAAGCCAGTCCCTGCTGCTGCAACATGTATTCAACCATGTCTTGGAATCCCATTAATAAATCTATTGATGTGGTGATTAGCCATGTTTGAAAACAGTGGTTTTGTTTATTAAAACATGGGCTCTGGTGCATGCGTACAGTCATAGTATCTGCCATCTTTAGTCATCCAGTTGCTCAATAGCTGTCATAATAGATAAATAAGTTGAGCAGAGATGAGATACAGAGATCGAGGAAACTGTCTTGAAGTTCACTATTAATAATCGAAATGGAGGATTAGATGATGTTAGGAACAGCTTTTCTTCTTGGACAGCAGAGCAGCACGGGAGCAGACAGCTCAGCAAGGGCATTGATTCTCCATACCTGGAGCTTCCCAAGGCTCAAATGATCCAGTGTTGGTGAGGTTCCCCCTTCAAGCAGGATGTTGGACTGGAGACCTATTAAGGCCCCTTCCCAACTACACTTCTGTGATTTAGTGGAGTCTTTTCTATAAAGAGTTGAAGAAAATTACTTCCTTTCTCCACCTTTCCTTACCTGTATCATTGCAAAAGTGGTGCCAGGCTCTATGAAGACACTTACGTCTGCTTCGGCTTTTATTTACCACCTATTTCTCCATCCTTCACAGGTGCACTAGTCAGAACGCATCTGAAAACACTCACTTTCCTCAAGTAACTAGGACATGAATATTTCAGCAAGCTGTCACTTGTTTAGGTTGGAGGAGATACAATCGGGTGTATTGCAAGGTTTGCCTTGGTTTTCAGCCTGGCCTGTAGCACTGGAAATCAGGGTTCAGTGTGTCATGTTAGGCAAGCAGAGCACGTTCTGGATACTCAGTGGCAGGTGGGAAGAGCTGAGCTGCCTTTGGAGCTGTGGAAATCTTGCCCTTTCAGAGAGCAATTATCTCAGCTGCGTGGTCTTGGCTGTTTGTCACCAGTAATTAATGAAAGACCATAGAAACAAAAACACTTGTCTCCTTCTCTTAAATTCCTAAAGTTATAGAACTTGAAGATCCAACTGCAACCTTTGACTATTTACTTAGAATATACTAAGAAGTTAATAATATAATTTTCTCGAATTTTATATTGAGAGTTAATAGCAGGATAGAAAAAGCAAGTTCTTGGAAGTGAGTGACACTGTTACTGCTTTGCTACAGCTTCCTGCAGATAATGGCCCTTTTAAAACTCCTAATGCAGTGTTTTCCTTGTTTCTTTCATAAATGGAATGGGCTTCGCAATGGTAAAAAAAAAAAAAAAAGAGGGTTTGCAGTATTTCTGAGTCATTTTGATACAATCAGTCTCTTTAAATCATGCCAAAATGGCAACAAACCTAGATTTTTAAGGAAACTTCAGAATTCTGAAAAAGGAATTACAGAGCAGATGTCCCAAGCAGCTGAAGTCTGTTTCCTCAATAAAATGATAAATAATGAGCAAAGAATTGGAAGAGAGAAGGGATTTAAAAGAATATACATTTCTTCTTAATCCTGCCTATCAACTCCTAAATTCAGGCTTCCTTTTCCCGTGCAACTGCAAACTGGCACTTGGACAGCAATGAAGTTGTTTCTGTCCTTCCTTTCTGTAGCACATTTGACAATGTGTGACAGAGTCCTGCATTCCACTTGAGACGTTTTAATTTTAGTGTTCTGACTGATCTGTTCAAGAATCTTTATTCCAAGACAGAAAAAAATACCCTAAATTCTCGCATCCAAGAAAAGGGTGTGAATCGGAAAGGTATCTCTGGGGTGATTTTGGAATTCTGTCCTCCTGCCCTGGCTTTCCTAACCAGTTTAGCTGTGCTGCCATCCACGAGGGAGTCTGTAAAGTGTGTGTTTGGTTGCAAGCCAGCCTGTTGGTACCTAATGGCATTATGTACAGCGTAGATATACTCAGAAACCACTGTGGATGAATTACATACATGGATGCCTGTTAATACAGTAAGAACAACACTAATATTGTTCTGTGTAATTTATTTCATGAAGTTCACTTATTCATAGGTGAAGCACCAAATTAGCAAAACAAAAGTGGCCAGTAATAATATTAATAACGATCGCAGCAGTCTGAAAGATAAATCCCTGTCTGCTGCAGTGCCACTGTGACTTTATAATACTTTGAATGGGGCTTTCTAATACTTGGAATTTTAAACACTGGCCTCTGCAATGTAATTTGATGCAACTCCATGAAAACACTTAGCTTTTAAGATGCAGTCACCTGAAATAGGAGGCTGTGTTTCCTTCTGGTGGTGGACCAGTGTGTCACTTCTCTCCAGGATGTGGCAGTGTGACGGCTTCACAATGCCAAGACAGTTGGAAGTTTTAAATTAACGTGTGATTAATTTCTGTTCTGTCATCATCCTTTCTCAAACCTTTAATTCACATGCCAGCGTTATCACTAGTAATAGTGGGAAAATGCTTGGCTGAAGGAAATGTGCCTCTAAGATTCTGGCTCGTGTGCCATAGGGTGATTTCAGCGCTTTGCAAAGGGTGTTGTCAGCCTTGTTCTTACAGTCAAAGCACTGCAAATGTGGGCAGCTGCTGGTGGGCTTGTTCTCCCAGTTTACAGTTCATCTCCTGCTTTGAGGCTTCTGGCTTGTTACAAATAAAATTCTTCCCATAACCATGGTTAAAATCATGGATCTGGACATGCGTTTGCGTATGGAAGCGCAAGTGGAGGTTTCCAGGCAGCCTTGATACAAACACTTTCTGCATGTGATCCACAGAACTACAAGTTCTTTTGAAAGTTAGAAATGCTATATTGTGAGTACATGGAAGATGCGGTCATAGAAATTAAACTAAGACTGAGAGGTTTAAATGATACAGAAGAATTAACAAAAGCTATATTCAGCTGCATAGCTTTTTAAAGGGGGATAGAGAAGAAGAAAAGGAGATGATAAGGTTATAAATGATATTCTCAAGATGTCCAAACCCAAATGCGTGCTTTTTCTTGGTTTTCAATAAGATGATGGTGATAATGGGACTTAAGTATTATGGAGAGTATGAAGCAGAATTCAAAGATACCTTGTTACAATCAACCTATCTTCTTTCCTCTTTTTTTTTTTTTCCTTTTTAGAGGAGCTCTTTAGTCTATGAAGACTCACAAAGGATATATAAAACAGAAAATATTCTACTGCTCTTAAGAAGGGATAAAAATTATCTGAGATATAGACTAGGGGCAGGAAAGAAAAGGGACAGAGATGGAAATGGAAGCTTTTTCAGCTGAAGGATCATGTTAGCGTACAAAAAAAGTGGGTATAATTGACTACAGATATGTTTAAAAACCACAGTCTGTTTTCCAGCTGATGTTTCTGTGACCGTTGATTTGGAACGGTTTTCCAATAAAAGAAGTGTATCTGAAAGGCAAACCTATCTTAAGACAGCGCGTGATCCATTTACGAAGGCAGTTGTGCAGTGCAGCCCTTGCAAAGCCAAAGGATAAGACCCTGCTTCGGAGAGCTCCTTCCAGCCCTTTGTTCCTGCATGTTTTGGCTGTCCTGTTTGCTCTGGTGGGCTCCAGCGCTTGGATGATGCTGCTTAGTGTTTCTATTTCAGATTCCTCCTTGATAACTGTACCAGGCGGCGCCCTGTTAGATACCCTGTTGGTGTAACACCGCCAGCTCAGCAAGCGGGGACCTCTTTGATAAACATTTATTCTTGGAGCACGCAAGCAGAGTTGGCAGGCACCTACCCTCAAGTCAGTCTTTAAAATAAATGTGAAAATCCAAGATTGGTGATAGGCAAGGGAGTGTTCCTGTGAGGGTAGTTTTTGAGTAAGATCCATTTGCCTATATACAGGTATGCTCTGCTCACCATTAACAGAGCTGAGAGACTAATAAAATTCACTTGAGATAGGCATAATTGGACAGGTTCTTTCTCATCTTCGTGTTCTTTCTAGGCTGTGTTATGATTTAGCGATGTGCTGACTCGCAGTAGGTGCGGAACGCTGCCATTCTTTCAGTCTTGAGATTCACGTACAGATTTGTGCTTCACCCTGGTGTACGTCTTTCATGAAATATGCTGGGATGTCAGATCCCTGAGCTGTAAACAGTGCCACCTTTCTCATGCAGGTAAAACCTAAGAAGCGCAGTTAGCTTTCACTGAGGTAGCTTGTCAGCCTCTTTGCTGGTATGGATTTTATTTCAGCAAATTGAGTGTGAAGCCAGGAATCTTGGGATTCGGTCAACAGAGCGGGAATGGGCGAGGGAATCTTAGACACAGCACTCTAAAAGATATATCTGTTCTCTGTTGTAAATATATCCTGTGTAGTCTCCACAAAGAGCTTAAAAGCAAGCTGAAACTTGCAGGTTTGACATCTGTGTGCATGGTGCACGTCGCTTAAGCTTGTAGCATGTGGTAGTTTTGTCTAGCAGTGCGAATGACAGTAAGTGATGCAGGCAAACAGCAAATCTCTGTAAGCAGCAGACTTGTTTACAGCTTTCTCATGGCACCTGCAGGGTTCCGTGTGTTTTGAGTCTCAGATTTGGGGATACATCTCTTTCCAGGCTGCTGAAGTCAATGTGAGGGCTGGTATGGCCAGTCCTGGGTTCTTCCCTGATGGGCTTAACCTGGTGCATGTGTGGCAAGGAGTTAATTCTAGAGCAGCCACTCTCAGTTTCTGGTTGCCCTCTGTGATTGTGTGAATCTTGGATGAAAGTGGGACTTGCTGTTGATAGGAGAAATGTGGAAGAAGGTGCTGGAGGTTTGGGTTGAAAGGCAATCCAGAGCTATTTATGAGTAGGTCATGGCTAAAATATAAAGAATATACTTGAGTTAAGGTGTACAAGAGAGCACAAAAAGAAAAATCACAGGCGCTACTGGATGCTTTTCATAGACATTCCCAGTCTTTGTACTAAGCCTCTGCTTAATGCCAGCTTTATAAAGATTACTCTTCAGGCATTATGCCAGCCTGTGTGGCTCACAAACCTGTGATTTGAGCAGTAAGGTCTGCACAGGGAAGGCAGCTGCTGAAGGTACCCAGCCTGAAAGCCCATGTCAGGTATCCCCGTTTCTTTTTGTTTGGTCCTGTGCTGTACTCTCTGCCACCACTTTGTGTTGGATTTTGGTCAGTTCGTTCTGACCGGTACCGCAGGAGTTGATGTCACTGTAGGGTCCATAACCTGCAGCAGAGCTCCGTGGTGAGCAAGAAACGCATCCTCTTAAAACAGCGTGGATTATAGGTTTGGTGCTTTTAACTAGGGAAGTTTGTTGCAGGTAGTGTGTTCAGACTTTGTGAGGATAAAATACATTTTCACAAATCCCACCTCCTAGGTGGAATACGTCTGCTGCCTTGGCAAGATACCTACTGCTGCGATGGTGACATTAACTGGCTTTCCCTTTTCCCAGAGGCACGGATATTGTCTGAGGTGCTGAAGAAAGAGATAATCCATGACAGAGAAGTATCTCCTTTAGACAGATTCGGTCCCTGCAGAGCCACACGCTGCTGTGCAGCCCATGGTCTAACTGTGCTGCTGGGCTTCCCAGAGGCCCCTGTGCACAAAGCACCCACAGGGCTGGTTCCCTGGTCCTGCAAGTCCTTGCACAGCCTTTTCTTTTTCAGTATTTACTCCAGCCTGTGCACAAGTTCCAGGCCAGCTCTGGAAATTCAGCTTTGGCACCTCACAGTCGCGCTGCGGTGTTCCATGCTTCAGGATAGACCTGGTGGCCACAGCAGCTTTTCACAGCATGGCAGGCAGTAACATCTCCTCATCGACTGTAGCTTTCTGCATTTCTTGCAACTTTATGGCATGGTTTAGTGTTTGATAGGAATGGTTGGACTCGATGATCTGGTGGGTCTCTTCCAACCTGGTGATTCTATGATTCTATGTATAACTACGGGAAATTGATTCAAAGTTGGTGCAGCTAAAAGGCCACAAAAATCAAATCTTGTACCATGCTGGGTAGCTGGAGATTTAAGGAGTTTAGTTTGGAAACTGTGGCTGAACTGATCATCTACAGAGAGAAAAGTTATTAAAGTGTAAAGAGCTTTTCATCTTATCTGTTAAATTCATAACACAGCAAGGAATGGATGCTAGAAAAATTAAATCAAGAATGCAGCAACCATGAAGGTGATTAATTTTGATGCCTTCCTAAAAGTCAGCCCTTACTGAATCAGAAAGCCTTGGGTGGAGGAGGGGACCTCTTGGGATGAGGCGCCTGCCCTGCTTTATGCACAGAGCAGGGCTGGACTGCAGTGGCAGTAAATCCGTGGCATGTGTCAGTCATTCTCTTTACTGTGGGATTAGGACACCCAGTATTTGGGTTAGATGGAGTCAGATGTTTTCCATATTTGTAGAGTGCCATTTTGAGAAAACCCAAAGGCAGTTCATGGACAGGAGACGGCAACTCCCAGAGCTTCGCTGGCTCCCCAAGGTCAGCGAGCAGCCAGGCACTGCACAGCGTGGCCTTGACACTCCTTTTTGGTTCTTGTCTTTCTGCTGTGGAGGACTGGAATTGCTCAGCAGCTCTCTGCCAGGCAGAGGTGGTAGCCCTGGCATCGAAGCTCTGCTTAAATGCCTTTTGACCTGTGTGTGTCTGTACCATCATTTAGCCGATGCTAAAATACATCATTATGGGGGAAAAAGTGCTGCTCGATGTCTCCCAGAAGTGTTGAACCTCTCCATCCAGGCTTATCAAGGAGTATGACTTAGAAGAGGTTTATTAATGAGGAAACACTCCTGTTTCTTGAGGAATTTCAAGTAAAACTGAGCAAAAATAAGTAATGTTTTATATATACACACTGGAGAGTATTTTGCTTGGGTGCCCAGCTACCTGCTGAAGTTTTTTTACACTCTAGTAAGTAAACATTTAAATGTGGAAATTAATTTCTTGGTTTTCTGCAGACTGCACTACAGATGCTGCATGATAAAACAGTTGATACCAATAGGAAAAAAGCCACTGGTGTAACAGAAATTGCAGAGGGCACTCATTATCATTAAGCAGAGAGTTTTCCTCCTCACCAGGTAGATGAGGCAGAAATTTGGTTCATTACTAGAAGGAGGACAAAACAACGTACAGTGGCATTAAAATGAAATGCAGGTTCCTTGCTGAGAGCCCACGATGCCTTTGCTTTAGTAATGGATATTCTGAAGAGGTTGCTTACTCTGGTTCCCAGTTCTATTAAAATCATTGTACTGTGCTCTGTTTACAAAATAAGGTTTACCCTCACTTTTAATTCTTAAAAGTAGAGGAAAAACCTGAGCTTGCAAAGAGGGATTAAAACCTCTTAATCCTTTTTGTGTAAAAGAATATGGTGTTTAATGTGGTAGGCATGCTGGCAAAATTAATTTTCATGTTTTTTCAAGCACAAGATTTCAGTTCTGTCTTTGTTTCCTGGTCCTGCATATCTTATGGCTTCTTTACACTACGCAACGCGCTTTATTAACTTTGAAGTTTTTGAAGAAATTTGCAAATAACAAAATACAGATTTGGAAGGAAAAGTAAGTTCCTAGGAGCAGGCACAGCTGCACGTACTGCCTCAGGCAGTGTTGTGATGACTGATTTCAGAGCCCAATAGCTGGTGTTATTATTCTTGTCTGTTGTGTGTATTCTGTGCAAGAGAGAGGATGCCTGAGTTCAGATGCTGAATTTTGTGTGTGATTAAATGAACGTTCTATATGTGTGTTCATTTGGAAGCCCTTAAGTGAATGTTGTGTAAATGGTGATAATTGGAGGCAGTCTCCTTGCAATCCTTTCTCAAGCTAAATAAGGTCCGAGGCCAAAGGCCCCAGTGTTTAATTGTATTAAACATAGAGGCTGTAAAATTTATTAACTTAGAAAGTGTGTATTACCAAGTTAATTGGAAGTGGCTTTAATCTATTACCAGGTGGAAATTTGACTTCAGGTTTCAATTTTAAATTAAAGCAAAACAGAAAAGCATTCTGTGAGTCTACTGGAAGGTCTGCAGTCTGAGCTCTGTTTCTCTGCTCTTCCTTGTTTTTCAACTCTGTATAATACTCAGTATAAATGCTGGGGAGTTAGAATCGAAAGCTAAACCCATATATAGGGGTCTGGCTTTTCCCCAAGACTTGTGGCAAGCTGCACGCAGGCTGCGGGTGCTCTAGGGAAACGTAAAAGCCAAGGAGGAGAAATAAAGACAACCTCAGGTTCTAGAAGGATGTTTTTCTGGGCTGTGTTTCTGCTTTGGTTTTATTCAGTATTCTTCAGTCGTATGCAGGACTGCTTTGTGCTTCTTGGCATATTTTTCTTTTTCTGCTTATATGTTACTTCAGTTATTGGAAGCAATTGTAAGAATGGTGTCATAGTAGAGAGGCTGATTTATTTTTTTCCCCCCTTTCTTGGCACACAGAGAACTTCGGAAAACCCGTGGACAGCAGTCAGTCACAGCACAGGGATTAGCCAAAGCAAGGGATTTTCTTACTAAGATGTAAAGCAGCTCACACTGATAGTCAGCCAGGCACTTTGAGAAAGGCATTGCAATTCCAGCAGCCTTGAAAAGTAACGGAGAAAATTTGCCACCCTGTGCGCAAAATCTGTAGGCACCCTGCAGGTATGACACGAAGAGAAGCCACTTACCCATTGTGTTGAGCTTGAAGTTGCCTGCCTAAAACTCTCTCAAAAAAAAAAAACGGTACCCAAAATATTCAGTTCTGTTGAGTGACTTGCACAACATCCTCGTGCGATGGTTGCTGGAGACAATTCTGTTTCAGTATCATGTCAGTTAATTTTAGGCATTTAAACTCTTTCAACGATTTCCATGATTCATAGACAGAATTAGAAATTTACTGAAGTGTAATACTATGATGACAGGCTGGTGCTGGAGTTTATTAATATCCAGATGTTGTGGCCTTAATACTTGAGCGTACAAACGGCCTTTAACTCCTGTTTCTGTGGAATAAGCAGATTTCTCCAAACAAGAGCATTTACCAGTGGATGCTTGGTTTCTACCAGCGCAGGGTTAATTTATGTATAAGCATGCAGGCAGTGGCCAGCAGTACACATGAAGAAGTGTGACCAGCAGGTCAGTGGAACTGATTCTGCCCTTCTACACTGCTCTCATGAGACCTCACCTGGAGTACTGGTGCCCAGTTCTGGAGTCCTCAGCATAGGAAGGATGTGGAGCTGTTAGAACGAGTCCAGAGAGGAGGCCACGAGAATGATCCGAGGGCTGGAGCAGGATGAGGCTTTGAGCAGCCTGATACGGTGGGAGGTGTCTCTGCCCATGGCACGGGGATGGAACTGGGTGATCTTTGAGGGCCCTTCCAAACCATTCGGTGAGTCTATGAGGTTTTAAGATGTTTGTGTGAGAAGAAATTTTAAAATATTAAATTTTAATTTAATTACTATTTAATGTTTTATATCAGATTTAGTAAGTATAAATCGTGTATAAACAAAAGGGAAGACGCCAGCCTGGATGTGAAGATTCCCACCTGTGTGTCTGCAGAGGCACTTCAGTCCCATCCAAGGCTTTGCCTTTAGTCTGGGCTTATGATAAAGGAGAGAGCCTCTAGACACGGTGAGCAGCATCCATTTGCCAAGACGGTGAAGATGCGGGTAACAAAGATTATAAAGGTTTCTGAGCTGAAGTCACTATGAATACTGGTAAAGTTGTTCCTTTGATCTAACGTGTAGTCTTGCCTTCTCCTCAGTTAAACTTTCTACACAGAAACAAAGCACAGTGGGTCTTGCCTGCTGAAATGAGTTCCTTGTGTCTTAGTTCACTGTATTTATTGCTTGTGTTTAGGGAAAATCACAGTCTCTGCTGGATGACTGCTTTTATTACTTTTGTACTGTGATTTTTTTTTTTTACTGAAAGTTACAGAGATCATTGAACTTGTTAAAAAAGTCTGCTTCTTAGAGATCTGTGTATAATCATTCACTTTATTTGGTTTCATTTTGTATGAACTCAAAGTTATCTATGAATAACTTTATGGAAGTCGGGAGATGAAGATGAGGAGAAATGCAACTTACTTTGAGATAATGTTTGTAGATTTGATTATCACGGACAACCAAACTTGAAGCTGGAAAACTCAAGCACTAAAATTGGATTGAAGTAGCAGAATCATTTGTCCTAGCTGTTGGGAATCTCTTAAGCATTAAAACCTAATAATAATAAGATGATAAAACAAGAGAGGAGAATGTGCAGGTAACATTAGGTAACCTGTAATTCAGAACGAACTGAGGAATGTGGAATGCTATTTTCTGTGATTGGGATGCAGTTAAGTGTTTTTTATAGCGGATGGGAGAAAGGGTTATGATCCATACATTGGATAAAGAGAAAATTGTGTATGTATCTGAGCATGCAAGACCCCACTATATATATTTGCATTTATTTAATAAGTACTTTGCACCGAGTAATAAAGGACGAAAGTTTCATTTACAAAAGTGCTGTCATCTTAGTGAAATAAAATCAAAATAGGAGAAATAGGGAATGAATTTGCATTGTGATCGCCAAGACCCGCTAATGCTTTAGCAAGCTGTTATTAAAGAAATGTTATTGCAAGGTTTAAACAGACTCTTCCTACTTGTAAATTATACAAGGATTATATAGTGCAAGTTTAAAAAATTATATTCTGCCAAGCAATATTCCTAATGACCACAAAGGGACAGGAACCACACTTAAACAATGATGGGTATATTGAAAGGAAAACATAGGAATGTTGATTGTAAGGATATCTGGAGATCCCACTGGCTTGTCTCCTGTCCTGCAGCAGGTGCTTTGGAGAGAAATCTTAGCCTAGTTTTCACCAGAGTATCCTTCCAGCAGGCATCCATCCATGCACAGATATCAGTCATCCAAGATGGTAAAGGAAATGGAGAAATGCCCCTGTTTATACTTATAAGAATTGTTGACCTCTTCTAGACCACTTGATATCCACTTCAAAGTTAGTTGTGAACATAAGAAAGTCTGTGTCGTTCTTGGTTTCTTCCCAGTCTTAGAACAACTGAGCCACATCATCATTTTTCACATATTCACCCTGACAGCAGCCACATGAGAACAGCAGGTGGTTTCTGCAGTGGAAGCTGAGGCACAGTTGTGCCTTGGCATGTGCGACAGGCAAGGTTAAAGGCAGGGAATTAAACCTGAATTTCACAATATCCGGGCTCAAGAACTATTCTTATTATGATCTTTTCCTGTTTGTGCCGCTTCTTTTAATTCATTTAGCCCAGGCACCTAAAGAGCCTTACCCATGTATACCTATTGTATGTGCTTATCTAGTTCATCTCATATCACAACTGTAATTTTTTTCTTTACAAAGGAGACTCCTTTCAGTCTTAATTTAGCCCAAGTCGTAAAAGCTTTCAGATAAAAATACAAGCTCCCCTTTCCTACAATGCCAGTCTTATTTTTGGCTGCTCTTCTGTTCTATTTGGAACAATGGGCACTTGTAGCATGAGGACAGGTATTTTTCTTTAAAAATCTCTCGCAGCAGGTGAGTGCTTGTAGAACACTTAATTGCAGACGTGTTTAATAATCCATTTTCCTCAAACCTGTGTGCGACTCTTGAAAAATAGCATCCACAAGAACAGGAGGAGTGGTATGATTGCCAGTTTCTGAATTTTTGGATGAGGTATATTTGATGTGGGTGCTATAAATACTGAAAAAGCATCAGGATTCAATTTAATTTTCCATTTATTTTAAGAAACCAGCTAATGATGGGTCTTTGAAATAAAACAAGTTAATATTTGGGTACATGAAGCATATTTATGTTGGCCTATATTATGTTTCAGCCACTTGAAATTTTTTGGCTCTTACAAAACTACAAGTAAGCATCTTTTATGTGACTGGTGTGTACCTAATGCATAGCAAAATACAAGGATCTGTGCTATATATACATGACCCAGCATAATTTTTCAAGGCTTGGGCTGGTATTTAAGTCAGGTAGTGCAGATCGCATGTTTCTTCTCAAAGGTCGTGATTCACATAAAAGACACCTTGCCAACTCAGAGGGAGGCTACATCTCTGTGCCCTGGCCTTGAAGGATATATGGCAACAGGGATTTTTCTCCCTCGAAAGGTCCTTTGGGTTCACTGAGAAGCTGCACAACCTAAAAACAACACATGCAGTGGTGTGACTCTGAACTGCTCTGAGAAAGAAAGGAAAACCTGAAAAAGAGAACTGAAATGTTACTACTCTGCTACAAATGTTTGGTAGGACAAATTTTAAAATAGCTGCCGAGATATTTTTCTGATTTATAACTGTTGTTTCACAACAAACAAATTGTCTAGAATAGCAGAGAACAGCAGTGCATTTATATATAAAATATGGGTGAGAGATGCGTCTTCATGGTTGACTGTCTCTCGCTTCGAGATGCCCTGCAGGAAGGCTGTGTTCGTGGCTCTCCTGTAGACCAGAGACTTCTGCCTTTGAGGGCTTCAGGTTCCAAATCCATCACATTTGCTTTTGCAAATCAGCCTTACTGATTAGCTCATACCTAACTTATCTGCTTGTATTTCTCTCTGTGGCTTTCTACACCCACGTTCATGTGGACCTCTTAAAATGTAATTCAAGACAGCGATTCTTTTTGGAAGCACCACACACTCTAGCTCAGTATAGGGCTCCGCTTGAGTTTGCTGCTGTTTTGGGGCATGGTGATGTAGACTTGTGAGGCTGAATCTCTGCTAGCATCTCTACCACACTGTAAGGCCCTCTTTGTGATTTACTTTATAGGATTACCCAGGAATCTCTGCTTGCTCAGCACATGACATTTTCCACACTGTCAACTGTGAAAACAAAGTCCTTTTCTTCTGAAATGTGTGGGTTCTTTTTTTTAAAAAAGTGTCTCAATAGAGAGCATGTCTGAGCAAGCTGTTATTTTTCAGCCCCCAGCCAAATAAGATGAAACCTGTTTCTTTCTCTTGTAAGAAAATGCTCTTATTTTTCACCGTCTTTCTCCTCCGAACTGTGTGGTTCTCACAGGCTCTCTAGAATAATTTAGTTTTGAGTGAAGACCAAACAGGGAGAATTTCAGCCAAGAAGGTGAAAGTTTTCCCATTCTCCTGCCTGAAGCTTATGAGTGAATAGAAATGATGAAAGCAGTAATTTCCACTCCTGGTGTAGTGGGAACTTAGTTATGAAGTGAGGAGCAAGAATTAGTTTAGAGGGTGAGGACTGAATGTACTCCAGGGATCTCATACTGAGCATAGAGGCGAGAGAAAGAGAGGCTGGAGTTGTTTGGACTCAGAGTTATCAAATGACAAAAACACCAGTCTGGAGTACACCATGGAATAAGCAAAGGTGGGTGTGATGGGCACCCAGCCATCCAGCACCTCTTCCTGCTGTCACCTAGTACGTGCTTGGGAGGTTCTATCTCAAGCTGATATTTCACAGATTTGTCTTAGGAATATGATCACTTTTTTTTTTTTTTTTCTTTTTTAAACTTTCTATAAAAACCCTTTACCTGGTCCTTAGGTCATCAGAGAAAAAAAGACAAACCAGAATTTCACTGCAGAAGACTTTTCAGTTCCTTGTATTTAGTTGTAATTTGTTTGAACAAGTAATGGTGATCTTCAGGCTTGGCATTTGCATAGTCTTCTGTGCAGACTGTGGTCATTTTGAATTTCAGAGGGCAAAAAGAGAAAGACTTAGGTTGCTGGTTAAGTAGTGTATTTTCAGTATCATTTTATTTGTATCTAATTGTGTTTCTAGGCCAACTCTAAGAGTGCAAACATTGAAAATGGGTTAAAAAAGACTGCTTGGGCCATCACCCGTCCCTAGTGGCTGTTACAACTGCCCATTGGAGGTAGCAACTGATGTGTCCCACGGCAGCCTCTCCAGGCAGTGGAGTTATAGAGAGGTAGTCTAGTCCACTTAACGTGCATTTTCCACAGACACCAAGATTTTCATGGATCAGCTGTCATGCTTCTGTTAGCTCTCACCGAGATAAGTTTTAGGATTTGCTGTAATGGTTACCAATCATTATAAAAATATGTTTGCTCATGCCCGACTCTATTGCCCAGGGGCCAGGACTGAGGATTTTAGGTTTGCTTAATTAGTACTTTCCTTCCATTTCACAACTTTAAAGTATACAAATGTCTAAAATGGCTTTGTAGAAATACCCTTTCCCAGACTGTGTGAGAATTTGGTTTATGTACAGGTATAATTTTGTGACTGGTCTCAGTGGATTTAGATGGTTTCCAGAAATCAGTGTTGCTCAATTAAATGTGCAGAGAAAAAAGATTCATTACAACGATGTAAATTCAAGCTGAACAAGCCAGCAGGTTTTTTAGGTTTTACTGCCAGTGAACATTCAGTTTCCTTTTGTTCTGGTTTTTAATAGTATTGATTTTTTTAGAACGCACAGAAGTGAAGTAAGTCCTCAGTGTACGAGCTGTGGGGTAGGTGTGTAGCAAGAGATATAATTGCATTGTATTCTTCAAGGACGAAAGTTTTTTTGGATTTTGTTGTATTTGTCATTTGAAAAATTTACACTATTTTACTAAGATCACAGAGTAAATAACAGAAAATCAAAAGAACAAATCAACTGCTGAAATGCAATACAAGACATCAGCTCAGCACACTAGCGAAACAGTCAATCACACCACAATCACTAGCAGACTGAGCAGTAAATTAACATTTCACTGGGATAGATGAGAGGTGAATAAACACAGAAATATGTAAATACAAACTAAGTAGGAATAGACATGATTATAGATGAGTAAATATGTGAAATCAGCATCAGTTAAGCAAGCACAGTTAATAATTGCTTGCTGTTCATGTCAGGACAATGTGCCAAGGACTGCAGACAGCAGCCATCATGTCTTAAAAGGCTTTTTCTGGGGTTTGAGGTGTTTTCTTTGTGCAGTCCTGGGGCTCCCTTCACCAAGGATGACAAGATTCAGCATACCCATGTCACCAAGTGCTATGGCTTACACACTTTTTGAACACTTCCAGGGAAGGAGACTCCATCATTTCCCTGGTAAGCTCTAGCTCCGCCAGGGGAGGTTCAGGCTGGACATCAGGAAAAAATTCTTCACAGAAAGGGTCATTGGGCACTGGCAGAGGCTGCCCAGGGAGGGGGTTGAGTCACCTTCCCTGGAGGCATTTAAGGCACGGGTGGATGAGGTGCTGAGGGACATGGTTTAGTGTTTGATAGGAACAGTTGGACTCAATGATCCAGTGGGTCTCTTCCAACCTGGTTATTCTATGATTCTATGATTCTTTCAGTTAAGAAATTTTTCCTAATATCCAATTTTAACTCTCTCCTGGTGCAACCTGCGGCCATTTCTTCTCGTCCTATTGCTTGTTACTTGGCAGAAAGAACCAGCACCCACCTCGCTACAACCTCCTTTCCTGGAGTTGCTTCCAGGTGTTTGGGTGCCGGTGGATGGAGGCGAGGGGAATGAGGAGCAGAGCGAGAGACCCTGGCCTTTTCAGGAGCCACAAGCCACCAGACCAGCTCAGCTGTAACCTGAAACTGCACCCTTTCATCTTGGGAAAATGCATTTAGAAATTCTTGTTGTTTGAGGTCACTGAATCTGTGTCCCTCCTGGATCGAGGAAATTCAGCCCTCAGTTCATCAGAATCTTAGTGCTTAAACCGACTGGGCTTACAGATGTCGTCCCCCTCTCCCTCAAGGACATACTCGGGGACGTGTCCAGAATGTGAAGAGGCAGAACCACTGCCAGCTCCACTGGGGATGTTTGTTCGATGTCCGAGAGTTGAACAGGTTTCTCCTCCCACTCTTGTTCTTTTCTAATCACAGCAGCTGTTTCTATACCCTGTTTATAGGTCAGGTTCATCTTTGAGTTGGTTTGATCAGAATTGTAGTTGAAACACGGCCTTAGTGTGACCCATGCACTGGACAACATCGTGTTTGGACTCTGTTAACTCCCTCTGTGGAATTTTAGTACTTTGTAGGGATACGAGATCATCAAACGCTTCTCACTTGGAAAAAGCAGTGCTTCAAAATGACTCTCAGATCACGTATTGCAAAATTGTTTTTGTACGGTGAGTGCAGAAGGAAAACGTAAACATTCAACCTGGATGCCTAGTTTTATCTATCTGAGCCTGTCATGTGTCATAGAATAGTTTGGGTCCTTAAAGATCAGTCAGTTCCAACCCCCTGCCATGGGCAGGGACACCTCCCACTGGATCAGGTTGCTCCAAGCCCCATCCAACCTGGCCTGGAACACCTCCAGGGATGGGGCAGCCACAGCTTCTCTGGGGAACCTGTTGCAGTGTCTCGCCGCCTTCACAGGAAAACGTTTCTTCCTTCTATCTCATCTAAATGTCCCCTTTTTTAGACCCTTACCCTTGTCCTATCACTGCATCTAAATCCAGAAGACACAACTGTACTTTCATGAAACGTCTTTTATTGATTATTAAAATGTTACATGATACTTTTTTTTCATTTTTGCTGAGTCTTTCGGGCCTGAATGTCACTTTGGTTTCTTTGCTGACTTTCACTTTTAGTGATTAGTTTCTTACCACACATAGGCCAGCCTGTGCAGTTTTCCAGATGCTTATAGGCTGTAGGATTTTTATGTTGATCCACATCTAAAATAAAACTCAAAGTTGTTATCTGTGTATTTTAAACCGTACCTGTTAATTCAGACAAACATCTTAACACCTTTTAGGAAAAGCAATGTCAACGTATGGTATGTTTTCTAGGTTTGGCGTGTCAGCTGTTCTGTAATTTCCAGTGCAATGACCATGTTATAATGCTGCAAAAATCCATTTATTAAAAAAAAATTAACCGTAAAAATGGTTTCAAATTGTCATATACCTGAATTAATGCCCAGGGGGCTGGAGGGGGAGCCCTCTGTTGCCCTCATTTACAGGCAAGCCAGATGGACTTTATTCATATCAAGAAAAAAAGGTACTCAAGCAGAAACTGTGCTTATAATGTTGCAGTCTGTGCTGAATTTGCATGGCCGAGGCCATTCAACCTGGATTTGTAGTAGAAGCACCAATTATTTTGTAATTTAGATGAACATGACACATTCCTTGCTTGTCTGATGTTGTGTCCTCATGGGGGTGATGTGGTTATTTTTCTAGGCAAGCCAACATTTATGAAAGCTCCTGAAGATCAGATTGGGATTTCTGGAGGAGTGGCCTCTTTTGTGTGTCAGGCAACAGGAGAGCCCAAACCTCGTATCACATGGATGAAGAAGGGGAAGAAAGTCAGTTCTCAGCGGTTTGAGGTAATTACAGAAAAATATACATAAAAAATCAGTAATCAATCTAATGCTTGCAGGTCTTAATTACACAATCATCTTTGCAGCCTGGGTATCTCTGCATTGCTACAGTATAAAGTCTAGAGATTTAGAGTCAAGTAAGTTCCTTCCCTCCAGCAACATAATCTGTAGAGCCAGCACTGTCCTATGAGCATGACAGTGGAAGCACATATGCACGACATCCTTCAGGTGGGAGATTAGGGCTTACAGCGAATTGAATGGCAGATAAGATTTGGATCTAGCAGTACTCATCATTTTTATTGTGAAAATTGATAGGGCACCTCCTTAGCCTACTGTCCATGTAGAAATTCAAAAGTGGGATGCCAAAACACTATTGGAAGGCTTTCTATGTGATGGCTATGGCCATCCCTCCCACAAATGGACTCGGACAGGGAATGGCAGTCATCCTAAAGGGTAAATTGACTTCCCTGTGAACTGAAGTCTGAGAGGGAGAGGGAAGAGCATGTATTAGAAATGCATTTGAAAGAGAGTCCAATTTAGTTCATATTTTAAATAGCAAATACTCTTTCACTGACTTTCTTCACCTTTTTCTCCACTTCTCTTTTTTTTGGAGTTGGGCTCTTTTCTCTAAAACTCTCCTTGGAAACATGATCCATTCTGCAGCCTCTCCTCTAATCTCCTGTCTTTGATATTTTCACTTTTCTGACTGGAACAGAAGATGTATTTGCTGCCCAGAATGAATTGATTCAAATAACCAATTTAATCATGATTTTGTATGTGAGCAGAAAACCTTGATTAAAGTAATCAATTTTAATCTTGTTTAACATTGTTATTTTTTCCCCAAGAAAGGTTAAGTTTTGTTGTATAGTAACCATTTAAGCATTCTAATTTGTTAAGTATTTATATACTTTTTAGTGAATTTGGTACTTACTGTGGCTGACCTGAGGGCTGTGCCATATCATATGCATATATACAAGCAATTTCTTGCCTTTATTCACATCAGCTTTGATACACAGTTGAGGCATTTTTATTGTGCTAGGAGATAGTGAGTAATCTCTTTCTTTTTTTGCTAGATAACTATTAATTTTACCTTATTGCTAAGCTAGTCTTTATTTGGGGGAAAATTGGAATTCAATCTAAATGAAAAAAATTAATATACAAATCCGATGTACACATGCTGAGTTATTACACAAAGAGGTATCCCTCATTAGCAAATGAACAGCATTTCTGGTCTCAGTGTCTGACAGATCCTTAGTAGTTACAGCTTCCTTCCTCTCACACAGGGTGTTTGTTCAAGGATAGTAAGGGCAAAAGAGCTTTTCTGCTGTTTCATCTCTTAGCTTTTTAGTCCTTAGCTTTTTAGTCCCTATCACTGAAATGAATTAATCTCTGCATCTGATTTTGCCTTGTTTTAGAATTTAACAGTAGTCCTAAACCATGTAATGTTGTAGAAAGTTGAGCGTTTTGTCTCAGTTTCATATTTAATTTAAAATCGAGTGTAAAAAAATATTTTAATTCCTTTAAAATGTTCTATGCTGATGTTCACATTTTTCTGTCCTCTCTGCAAATTGCACGAGAGGACAGAAGCTCTTTGCAAGTTGCTTTTATTACTTGGAACAGAACGACTGTTCCTCCCAGCGTCAGGAATAGCAGATTTTGGGTGGTCTTCCTTACCTTTTGATTTCTTCCTCCTTCTCCTGTTACTGCAGAATCTTGGGGTGCATGTTATTTTTCTCCTTTCTGTTTTCACTTGTTTGGTCTTTATGCCCCTCAAAAGGGCTCTTGAAAACAGGGTAAAAGTTGTGCGTGGGGCTAGTGCAGGTCCTAGGCTGGTGTGCCCCTGTCTTGAGCAAAGTACAGCTCAGTTCCTCCATCTCCCCTTGCAGTTCCCAGTGACAGGAGCGGGGCTTGTGTCTTTCCTTCATGCTGTCACCATCTGCAGTTCAGTTAATATTTCTACCTTTTGGTGTGCTCAGTAGCAGGAGAAGGATGAATTTGGCATTAACAGTGGCCTGAGGCTGTGCCTTCACAGCCTTGCCATTAAGGAACAGCTTACACTCATTGCAAACTAACAAATACCTCTTTCTCCATGTAGAAGTTAGAGTAATGCATGTTACAGCTTAGCAGGATGGATGGAAAAGCAATGATTTATTAAGAACTTAATTTATTATGCTGGGGAAGGAATCGTAATTACATCATTGTTGATTATGCCAGAGTTGCAAAGTACCTGATGCTGAAGGACATTAAAAAACCCTCACTTTCTGCTGGAGTTAGCATGCACTGAGCTGCTCAAGGTTTCATTCTAGTTTCTTTACTATTTTCCTGGTAATCCCGCAGGAGTATATCATTCTGCTCTTCCATCAAGGTGAAAGTTGGCACTAAATTGCTATCAGCATGATTAGTAAAACCATTAGTGCAAATATGGCTCAGATGTTTTAAATCATCAGATCCACATCTTTATTACCAGGTTGATAATTTGTCAACCTTAATTGATTCATAAAGAACCTCCTTGGATCTTCATTTGTTCTGGCCTTCTCAGAGGACAAATACGTTCTTGACTCTGAAATTTTTGCATTTCTGGGCTTGGAATGCTTGACTAATTGCACAGGATTTTATTGCTTACGGGGCTTGTTTTGTTTTTTGGTTTTTAACCCCTGGATTGCTTTGACTTCCAGTTTTTGTTGCATGAAGATACCAGTAAAGAAGTGCTTTCTTTTCATTGTTAAAGGTTATCGAGTTTGATGATGGATCGGGATCAGTTCTGCGGATACAGCCCCTGCGTGTTCATCGAGATGAAGCTATCTATGAGTGCACAGCAACCAACAGTGTTGGGGAAATAAACACGAGTGCCAAATTAACAGTGTTAGAAGGTAAGTGGGGAAGCTTTTCATGCTTTAGGTGGCAGAAGATATGACTTTTGCTTCGGTAGCTACATGTTGGTGTGTTGGTTTTAAATGAAGTGGTGATACTCTAGCTTGGTTTGGAAAAGCTGTGTTCATCCTGTGTCATTTGCTGTAATTTCTCTCAGTGATAGAAGCTAATATTTTTCAGACAGTCATGAAGATTCTGAACTTTCTTTCAAGTGTTCTAGTTGTATTGTCTGAGGTGTATAATTTTTAACTTGGAGGCCATTTGTGTACTTTTCTCTCCTGTCTGCTTTGATGTAATACCCATCTTCAGGGTGTCTAAGAATTGTATCTGACAGTTAGAAACCTAATCTGTGTTGCTACACCTTCTGGGATGAATCAGAACAGTTCTTGAAGAGATTTTTAGGTTACTCTTCAGCTTTTGAGTTTGATGTGGAATGTGACTGGGTTTACTTTTCACTGTTATTCTGTTATTCTGTTTCTCCTATTAAAGAACAGATTTTCATCTTTGTCTGCTATATGAGCAGGTGTTGTTTTGCTTGCTGTGTTGTTTCGTCTAAATGGAACGTTTTGTGGTAGAACAGAGTATTAGATACAAAAGGCTCGTGATCAGCTGGTGTTTTTTAATATTGGATTGTCAGAATTATCTGCTTCAAGGAAATGTGGTTTTCTTCAGCACGTCAATGTGTTGTAGTATTTGTTTATATATCAGATTTTTTAAGTGAATCGAGATGTTACAAATCTGGGGCATTGGCTGAGTGGAGCTATTTTTTTACTTTTGTTTACTTAGACAAGCAGGAAAAGGCTTTGGAATTGACATGAAAATTTTTGAGTAATGAAAAAATGAAACTGGAAAGCATTTGTTGTTCTATGATATTGAACCAGCAGAGACTGGTTATCCCAGTCCTGAGTGTGCCAGCCAAACATGACAAGTTACCTGTTGTCCCTTGTTCTCCCATCCCCATTTATAGCATCGAGGTAATCATATTTTCCTCTCTGCACTGTGACAAAGAACGCATTAAGCAACTGTAATGTGCTCAGGCACTGTGGTGATGGGAATCATCAAAATCATTCAATACTCAATGTGATTATGTGTCTTGTTTCTGGAGGTGGGGCATTCTTAGAGGATCAGCTTGCTCTTCAGTAGTAGTATTGTTAAGAATAGGATAACAGGTGCTACAGACTTGAAAATTATTGGGGAAAAAGGCAGGTTCTTTTGTTGCTTCTTGCCTTTACAGCTGTGTATTTGAGTGCGTAAAACTCAGTGGAGCTCTTTCAGCAATTTGTGTCGCTCTGCATTTAAATGGTTCTTGCGACTGGATTTTTGTGATACTAGATACTTGAATACCCAACTGTTCCAAGCACATTCCTGTTTCCTTTGGTTGCAGTTGCCTTTATGTCTCTTAGATATGTATGCACATGCACACACGCGCTAATAATTTATTTGCTCTGTGTTAAATGTTCAAAGGCCCACAGAGACCTGCATTGCATAAAGGAGCACAACAGTATTTTTCAGCTCTGTGGTGCTCCCGCTGATTTCCTGATGAGGTAAAACTTGCAGACCACCACATAAATAGGGAATGTTAGAAAACTCCAGAAGCAGGAAAAGACATGCATGCACGCTAATAAAGAGCCACAGAAGCAAAAGTCGCTACCAGTCAGGCACAGAACTTGTTCTTCTGTTTGGAAACTTCCTTTTATGAGGAGAAACGCTAGTTTTGCGTGATCCTATAAGGTCAAAAGTGATCTGCAGGCTGGGAAGCTGTGTTTTCCTCTCTAACTGAAGAGCATCGACCCCTTGCTGGGCGCTCTTGTAATGCGCAAAAATAAGAAACGCTGCATAACAGTTTTAATTTGCTCATGCATATAGAGTTGTGAGATTGATTACAGAGGATGAAGAGCTACACGTGCCCAGTGTTGGCTTAACAGACAAGAAAAGATGAGCCGTGTCCCTTCAGCTCTGGGGCCCTCAGCACAGGAAGGACACGGAGCTGTTGGAGCGGGTCCAGAGGAGGTCACCTAAATGATCTGAGGGCTGAAGCACCTCCTGCTATGAGGACAGGCTGAGAGTTGGGGTTGTTCAGCCTGGAGAAGAGAAGGCTCTGGGGAGACCTTAGAGCAGTTTCCAGTACCGAACGGCCATCCAAGGAAGGTGAGGACAGACCTTCTAGCAGTCTGCTATGACAGGACAAGGGGTAATGGTTTTAAACTAAGGGACGGGAGATGTAGACTGAATGTAAGGAAGAAATTTTTAACAATGCAGGTGGTGAAACATTGGCCCAGGTTGCCCAGGGAGGTGGTGGAGGCCCCACCCCTGGAAACATTGAAGGTCGGGTTGGATGGGGCTCTGGGCAACCTGATGAAGTTAAAGCTGTTCCTGCTGCTGCAGGGGGGTTGGACTGGATGGCTTGTAAAGGTCTCTTCCAACCCAAAACATTCTGTGATTCTGTGATTCACAGACTCTATCCGTATTTAAGAAAAAAACAGTTTATATTTCACTTTTCTGAGATGTTCTATGGGCAGGTCTGTATTTTTTTCAGTCGTGCTTTCTTAACTGTTCAGTATTGCCTGCCTTAGATTCTGCTGTTTCTGCATTTTGGAAGTGTGATACTGTTGTTGTTGTTGTTATTCCTTTCTTTACTTACATGTTGGCAAAGTGACCATTGTGACTCAGTGCCCTGATTGTGGTTGTGTTTAGTCTCAGGAGCCTCCAAAAAATAGTGGTAAGTGCACCTCCTCTCTATTAATCCGTTGTTTTCCTAACCATTTTTTAGAGGTAGTTGAAAATGATATATTTCACGTGGAACCCTTGATACCTTCAAGATTGTCAACTAGAATTGGATTTTCCCTTTGCTTCTGGGGTTAAAATAATTTCTGTAATTGCTCTCAGGTGGCAGTTTGAGTGATGCAGACATTCTACACTTCTTCCAAGAATTTGACTAATGCGGTGATCCCTGATGCATGACAAAGCTCTATCATAGACGTCCTCATGGTTACATGCTGCTAAATACGTAGCACGTATTGATTTTTACATTAAAAATCCTTTATAACAATAAGTTTTAATGCTTCTTCACAATTTGCTCTTTAGAACATAGACCTTAACATTAAATCCAGAAGTCACAGTCAGGGTTTAACAGGCTGTTATTAGATGTCTTTGTAGCTAACTAATCAGGAGCTTTATTTTATTTAGATTTCTTCAGTGTTTTACAGATTGGAGGCAGATAATCCTTTCTAATTGCCAACCTATTCAATTCTGAATATTAAGAGAGAAACATGAGTCCGGTCTCCTGGAGGAACAGGGAATTCTCACATAAGTGAATCTCTTTTAACAGTTCGATTCCCTGCTACCTTTTCATTCTCTGCTCCCATGTCTCTCATTTTTCCCTTCTAACTGCAAATCCTGTTGTGACCAAACTACGTGTACTTAGTGTATTTCTCCTGTTGATAGTGGGAGAAATAGACATGCCTCTACCTTCTCTCCTCATTTCTCCGAGGTAGCTGATAAGCTGAATTATGTATGAGTCATATTGAACGTTTCTATCTTTTTTCCAGTTGTGACCTGAAGCAGCACAGAAGTACGTTCCTGCCTGCCTGGTAGAAGAGGAAAGCAGTGCAGGGAGGGTAGGGCTTGAATCAATAAGCTGACACACGTTCCCAAGGAAAGCCTTGGGGACAGTTACTGGCACTAACAAATTAATAAATATATTATTCAGTGATAATGTGGAGAATTACAGAGCTTTTTAAATAGGGAGATTATATGAAATGTGAGTAGGAAGGATGCCAGCATGGAAGAGCGTGGCAGCAGGCTGATTGCAGGAGTGTCGATGTGGCGTCCTTTCCAAAAGGCTCCGTAAACGTTTAGCACTGAGGCTGTTTTAGGAAAGGTGATGATAGCAGTGCTCGTCTCTAATTGCCTGTACACTGAAGAACACCTTCAGTCTGTGGTTTCCAGCAGTCTCCACTCAACAGAAAGATAGGGAAAAGCAGTGTGGAAAAAAAGTGTCTTCAAGAGGTAGGGAGGAGTGTATTGATTCTTTTGGAAAAAAGGAGGCTCAAATACGAAGTATATTATTGGTCCCTCCTCCCAGGACTTTCCAACTTGGACATTGGGTTAGAGGTTTTGATGTCCAGACTGGGAAACTGTTTCATTGTCACTGGTCCTTTAATGCTCTGCAAGTAGTCTTTTTGCACTCCCCTACAACCCTGAGCATACAGTCGTATCCAAGTGACACTGAATATATTCAGAGTCTCATTTCCCTTTGTTTTTAAGTAGGTTAAATGAAAATACCATCTCCAATTTCCATTTCCAGCACAGATCTATGCAAATCCCCTATGCCCCTAGCCCAGACTCCTAATCATTTGGCACGTAGTTATCTGCCTGGAGAGTGCTGCCAGGCTCCACAGGAAAGCAGCTCCTGCTAAAGAGGACAGACAGAAAAGCCAGGAAAGGATTGCTTGCACGCTGTTTCAGTCTAAGATAACCTGGGAGGTTCAGTTTTATTGGCTGACTTCGTGCTGACGGAAGTCGGGGAAGTTTTGGGTGTTTCGGTGGAGCCCTGGAAAGTTCTAAAGTGCAGCAGTTGGCCCAGGGATGGAAGCACCCTCCACCTTATCATGATTTTCTGTTTACTGAACCATGTCATGAGTTTAATTTCTTTCACCATCTGCCAGCTGCATTCTGGTTCCTGGGGTTACCCTGTTTGAAATGCTGTAAATGATAAACATTTGACTGTTACAAATGATTTCTGCGGAAAGCAGATCTCAGAAGGTCTGAAACAATATGCCCGTTTTGTAAACACTGTTCTGGAAGTGATTTTGTCATTGGAATGGTAAACAGAAGTTAGCTATGTTTAATCCTTGTTTGCATTTGGTTAGTTACAAAAGGATCGGTTGGATCATAGCACTTCGGCTTATGTTTGTCTTCATTGCTTTTGCAGCTTTTTGCCAAGAAGAATTTCTAGCAATGAGTTATAAAATGGAAACAATTATAGAAGGGAAATAGAATTCATTTGTGTGTGCTTATTCTGATTGTGTAAATGAATTAAGGCTCCCTATACCCTGCTTCTCCTGGGATTGGTAGTATCCTTTTAATGTCTCTGGTCAGGAGAGGACAGGTCTTTCCTCTTTGTCTTTCATGCCTATTAACTGTTCCCAGCTTTGTTTGGTCTTTCTCTGGGAAGAAAGACTGATATGATGGCAGAGGTCCTACTCCTGTTCTTGATTCTCTACACAAGCAGTATAAATAGTACTTTCTTTCTTTCTTTATGAGGCAGGCAGTTAACAGACCTCCGTATTTATTGTGTTTCCAAGACCTGCACCATGGTGCTTCACTGCCTAGGGAAATGTTCTAAAATACAGCGATGCACAGAGAAACTAATAAGCCTGACTGTGTTTGCTTTTCGATGGATCATGGCATGCCCCATGCTTGTTGAAAAGGGAAATGTTAAGCCATTTACTTATTGTGGCCTCGTTGAGAAGTTTAGGTTGTCACCTAGAAGAATGTAAATCCCAGCTCACGTGGACTTAAGCTATTAAGGTATGAACAGCGTTCACAAAGAAGGAATATATTGTGCTGCTTGACATCAGGTTGTCTGGTGTTGGTCTGGTAAGTCAGTTTAGGAGCCCTGTCATCAGACTAAGAGCGCCGGTCATTTCTCAGGTGCTGAACAGCGGCTAGAAGAATCCTAAAAGCTCAACAGGAAGGAGGTGGTGCCTTTGTCCCATAGAGTACAGAAGATTGAGCAGAATTTGTGGTCTGTTTCACGTAGACCATGAACATTTACAGAGACTGTTATATCGCCAGTATGTCCCTCAGTGTCAACACCTAGGCTGAGAGAGTATCTGAAGAACCATGTCAGCTATATAATTTTTCATATGTATAGAACATCTATCTAGGTGTGAAATTCCTGGTTTTCTTTATTTTATTTATTTACGTGCAAAGATTGGATTTAATAAGAACATTAGCGTTGCACTTCTAGTTTATAATATTTAACAAGACAGACATTCTTGGGTGTGAATGAGAGACAAATAAGTAATTTTCTCAGGTGAAGAAAAGTTTTAAGTGTTGTTGGTCTCTCCTCCAAACAGGAGAGTCAGCAATCTTTAGAACGTATCAGACCCAAATGCCACAATTTCCATTTCTTATCTCTGTTTAAATGATTAACTAATGGCACATAACCATATAATGTATCCACGATAGCAAGTTCCGTCAGAAGACTGCCATGCACTAAGGTTAACATCCAGGTTCATTCCACAAGTTTATGAAGCAAGAAATACAACCTTTGAAAAGTTTCATGTGAAATATCACATAGTTAATGCCAAGCTGAACCCTTTGGAGCTGTGCACTCCCATAAAACCTTGTGCCTGAAAAGGTACTGACCTCTTAATCTGGAGAACATTTTTCTTTTACAGCAAGTGGCTCTTTCTTCTTTGTATTGTCTCTTAAATAAGGTCCTGTGAGATTACATCTGCAACAGGATGGGATGTTGTCACGTTCTTATCAGCAAGCTAATGGCGTTAGTGATATTGCAACACCCAAAAGCAGCACTTTCTAGATAAAAACAAGTGAGCTTTAAGCGTCAAAACAAACAAGAAGGAAGTATATTCAACAATTCTACAAAAGCTCTAACTCATAGCTCATATTGCCAAGTGCAAGGCAGCCTGAAGTTGTAATTGTGCAGTTGTAGTAGTTACATCCTGTAAAAAGACTTCTCAGACCTCCTTGTATCACCCAACTGATTTATTCCAAGTTTATTCAGCAGTTTATAAGCACTGACTTTGGTATGGAAATCACGTTCAGCTAAGAATTTTTGTTGCCAATAACAGTTGTGTCCTTGCTACTTGCTCTATTTCTCAAGTCCCTCGTATATAGATATTCAGAAATGTGGATGCTTATTCAGAACCTTGTGGCAACCTACTCATAACTTCTGTCTGTCATGACAATTGGTAATTGAGCCCTGGGCATTATTTTCTCTCTTTTCCCGGGCTTAGGATATGGAGACAGGTTGCTTCTCACTTTTTGCTATCTTACAGCTTCCTCGGAGATTGTCATGGAAAGTGTGTTGGGCTGTTCTGGTGCTGCTCTGTTACCAGGAGGTTCAGCCTATTCCAGTAGGTAAATGAGGCACAGACAGATTATTTTAAGTTTCTGGCAGAGATGCGCTCATGCAGGCAGGTTCCTGTCTTCTTGGAGAGGCATCCCTGTGGGTTGCCATCTCCCAGCTGAGACCAGGGATGGCCAGATAACTGCTTCCTGCATCTCTGCTCCAGTTTGAAATCAGACAGGTTAGATTAAATCGTCTGTGGTTTAAACTAATCTGTTTTGACTCTCTGTTGGAACAGATCATCGGTCCCAGCTGGGAGGCAGCAACCACCAGCACTGCCTTTCACGTCCCTGCAGAAGGGCTGGCATTCCCATGTACCCTGACCCCTGTGGCCACAGCAGTGTCTGAAAGCTCAGACACGACTGGGATTCTGACGGTGTTGGCAGGCAGTAAACTAGGGCAGAAACCTTGGGCCTGAAACCTTTGACCTGGGCTACAAAGATTGGTAATCTAAAAAGGGTGAGAGGGTGGAGTAACAAAGCAAAGGCTGCCAAGAAGGACATGTGTGTCCCAAAAGCTTTTTGGACTAGATACTGCAGAGTGCATGAATAGCATCAAAAGGCATGAATAGCATAGGTATAATCTAACAGACTGTAAATCTTGAAGTAAACACATTGGTTGGGAGAATGAGGGTGTTTAGTTTGAGATGTGTGGTAGCCAGTGTCCTAATCTGCACTGGAAAGTGGCCAAGTAAGCCTCTCCATGCAGTAGAATCCTCACAATAATTTCATTAGATGACCCTCCAGTTTTTTTGGTTCTCCTGGTCTCAGTGGTCCTATTCTGCACCTATTCTTGTTTGATTTCAGGGGTGTTTTTTGAGCTCAACCAACTAAAGATGTGCACACAAGGAGCCTTGCGAGTGTCTTTCAAAATCCGTGGGTTTTGGAGATACACCATCTAGATATAGATATATGCTGGGATCATAGCTGCTTTTTCTTTCCGTTGATCACTGGCTAGCATAGCTTCTCTGCATTTCTCTAATGCACATGAGTGTGTCTTCTTTCCTCTTGTTACCAAGCAATACATGCCAGGCTTATAGCAAAAATTCTTAGTATTTCTTATGTTTGTTCCAATTATCTGTGTCACTTAAGGTAATTTGGCTCTTCTTTCTCGATTTTTTTTTTTTGACTGTCCTTTTTGTTTACAACATCTCTGCAATGCTGTCTATTTAATACCTGCCTTTTGTCCAGATGTTGTTAATGCATCTAGTCATTTCAAAACTGATGTTTCAGGAACTTGTTGATAGGGACCATTTTCACACCACTAATAAAAAAAAAATAGTGAACAAGAGAGTGGAGTTGATTAAGTGTCAGCGAGCCCTGATTTGGCTCTCAGAATGTTTATCTGGTAATAACTAGGCTGAGGCTGGTCCTGGTGACCGTCAGATGATAAATGGAGTTTGAAGGACTGGCGTCCAGAAGAAAAATACTTTTATTAATGAATTGTGTATACATGGATCTAGAAGGCTTTCAGAGAAGAAAAGACGGACACGAAACCCCACAATTATAACTTAATCAGTTCCTTATTGTAATAGGCACTTTATTGGAAATGCATTTAATTCAGCTGGAACGTGCCAACAAGAACTTAGTTGCTTTAGATAATTTCTGTAACTGAAGCTGTAAACCTTGTCAGAAGAAAAAAGTAACATTTCTTGTCATATATAACATCTACTGGTGATCATCAGAAACTAAAATAATAGTTCTTTATCTTCAGACAATTCAAAAGACTTTTCTTATTGCTGGATCTGTTTCAAGATGCCTCATTGTAAGAGCGTCTGTAGAAACCTTGTATTGACAGATGTGCTCTCTGTAGCTTGTATGTCAGTCCTGCTGCTGTCTCCTGCTGAGTAATAAAGTTATTTGCTGGTATGTATTTGTTGAGTCTTTGAAGTCTGCTAGGTTGTGGAGTAGCCTACTGAAAAAGTTAGTAGCTCATTGTTTGAACTACTGGAAATTAATGGGAAACACTGCTTGATAATGCCGTATGGATTGTCTATTTTGGTTCCAAGAAAAAGGAGAAGGGCAAGACTAAGGTGTCCTGAAAAGCCAGCTACTTTGGCGAAAGTATCGTCTGTATCTGCTCATAACTGTGAGACGGCTGAAAGCTTCGTGACCTGTTGTCACGTACTGGTATGCCATGACTTACACGGGCATTTAAGAAGACATAGCACCACAGTGATCTTCTATAGCTTCTTCTGCAGAAGTGAGAGAATATATCCACTTAATAGAACTGGAGAGTAAGTTCTTAAATGGAAAATGGAGCATGGAGAGAACAGAATGTGATAACCATAACCTTAGGGAATGCAGTGCTTACAGCTACAAAAGCTTAAACCTCTGCATGCACGAAAGTTTCTATACAGTAATCTTGGGCTTATGTTCTATGTCTTATCTTCTTCCTCTTGCTAAAATCATAATAAAATAATAATAAAAAAAGAATCATAGCCCAAATTACCAAATTCTAGGAGAAATCGCTGTTTTTAAATGAAAGCCAGAAAAAAAATTAAACTGGAGTATCAACGCATGGTAGTAAATCTGTAGCAACAACAGCTGTTCAGAAGCCAGGATGTCCACGTAGTGACACTTCATGTGTTACTGTACCTGTGCAAGAGACTATTTAACTTCTTCTCTTGCAGGAAAAGGAAAATCACGTAATTGCTATGGGTGAGCCACTTTTTGGTTCTTGGTCTGAGATATTGATTGTCCGAAATAAAGCTTTCTTTCCATGAAAAACCTGTAATATTAATCATTCTGACAGCTGGTTTTTGTGTTGTGCTCATTCAAAAATCCCACATCTGGTTGTCCTTGCGGAGCTCTTGTTGATCTTGTATTGGTTTTATACAGTCTGGTGTCAGGAAGGCTCTACGTGTGTGATGCTTATTAAAATGCAATGCCCGCATAATGAGCAAAAGGAATAACTTGCCCTAATTTTGCATGCAAGGAAGTAATTATTGTGACCATTCGTTGTTAACTTGTTACTTGAGCTGCTAGTGACTAAAATATTTGATATAAAAATGCTCTAAAATACATGCATTCCACTAGCTGTCTTAGAAGCCCAGAGAATCTTTGTAAAGGTATTAATCTTGTAGTAGTAAAACAACACCTTCCCCAGAGTTTTCTAACAGCTGTTTATTCTTGTGGATATTTCAGTTGGATAATAAAGTAGTGACTCTTTCTGGCACTCTCACCTGCTCAGATTCTTCCAGCCCAGAGCTCCAGAATAGCTTTTGCAAATCCTTTATCCTAAGGAAAGCCAGCGATTGTGAGGCACAATAAGATCTGTCTTTTCAAGATCATGTAACACCTTGATGAGCCAGGTTGGATGATACCATGGGAAAAGACTGCAATGTATTCATCTGCCATGCTAGTGCTGTGTTCTGTTCCCTCAGTCCTTTCACCACCAAGGTCCAGCCTGGATGAAACCTTTCCGAATTCTCGGTGAATAAATTGAGTGAAGTCTAAATAGCAGAGCTATAACTTCATCCAGATGTAATGTACAAATGTTCACTGTTGTGTTGCTGTTTGAAGCTGGGACTGGGGAGAATTTCTCTGCAAATAAGAACGTCTGTCGGCAGAGAATGCAAAATGCTTGAAATAAAGCCAGGTGCACAAAGCGCGGGACTCAACAGAACTGGCATTATGACCTTTGAGCTACTTTGGAAAGGTGTTGGAAGCATTAACCTGTTGGAGACCTTAAAAACCCAGTTGTGCTTATTTGGTACTAGAGCTCCAAAATGGTGCTTTATTTACAAGCAAGGCAATGCTGGAATTTGTTTTTCTGTATCTCTTTGATTTAGACAATGTCACAGTTGGTCCCAGTGAGGAGAAAGTCCTTGGAGAGAGAGCAGAAATCATAAACATATTGATGAAAAATGCATGAACTGCACACAGGGTGGTATTAACAGAAGCTGTTGCAGGGGAAGGTAATGAATTGGGGAATGTGTAGTGTAGGATGACAGGATATCTAGTATAAAGAAGGGCAGACAAAGAAGGTCAGGAGGAGAAACAGAATGAACCTTTTAAAGTGAGCCTGCAACCCCCTCACTTTGAGTCCCAGCAGGGAAGAGCAGTGAGTGCCAGGAGTGCTACAATTCGAGGAAGTGACTTCCAGATGGAGCTCCACGCCTAATGCGCAACAAACACTCCAGGCGAAGCAGAGAGCTTGCTGTTCCTTGGAGCGTGTCTGGAAGGGAGATGAGCCCAGCTGAACCCTTGGCAAGTACCAAGCCACTGAAAGCCTGCATATGGTAGGGATCAAAACGGTTCACCTGGAAGAGTTAAGAGGGCAGCAGGGAGTGGCAGTGCTTGTGCGAATGGTTTCCTATAGGAAGACTGGGTGTTGTCTTCCACCTCCTGCTGGGAAGTTAATTAGGACAGGGGTTTTTTTTTCCTGTAAGAGCATCATGGACATAAAGCCAGCTAGATTATGCATGTAGATGTGTCATCGGCAAACCCAGTGTTGAAGTTGTTGAATGCGCTGAGGCCAGGGGGAAACTCAGTGTGTGTTCTTTACGAATAAATGATTTGGTTGCTTGATGTGGATGTGAATTTGTCCCTTCAAAAAAGTAGCATTGCAGAGAACCTTAACTGACTCTTTGCCTGCAGGAATAATGTGGCCTCGTGGAAAAAGCAGCAGTTGTTTTGCCTAGAGGTGATAGGCTTAATCAGAGTCCACCTGATTGGCATGTAGCACACATCCAAGCATTATGACTTCTGCTGCCATGTGCTCATAGTCCTGAGGAAGAGATCGCTGATCAGATGAGTAGTATCTAGATTTGAATTTAGTAACCATGAATCTTTATCTTTTGCAGGACTTTGAAGAGGGAGGGAGGAGGGAGAAAAAGATTGTGGAGGATTCATGTTTTCACTAATTAGACACTAAAAATTATAGAAGTACTAAAAAAAGATAATAAACCAAACCCTTAGCTCTTGCCCTGGGCATGAATTTACTAGCTTTAGTTTGTTGTTCAGTTCGGTTCATTGATCTTGTCACAGTTGATGATTCATTAAGTTGTGACTACTGTAGAAATTACAATGCACAGATGTAGCTGTACTGCACATCTGTGTGTTCCCAATGTGTTAATGATTTAAAAATGCACTTTCTGCCTGGCCATCCACTGTGCTTCAAGTGCCAACTGACATTTTGTATTACTGAGCCATTTATTGTGGTTAGCAGAGGGAAAGTCTTCTGGTTCTCCTTGGACTTTCTCTGTTACTTTTATCCAGATTTCAGATGGCTGGATTTGATTTTCCCAGCAACCTTGGTCTTGCAGAATGCCAGTTGCGATGCCTCTCTCTTCCTGCAGGCTGCCACCTTCTTCAATATCACTTGCATTCTCCTGGTGCTTGCTTACAGCAGATGGGGATTATTTCCTGCACGGAGCCATGAGGAATGTGTTAGGCTCAAAAGCAGGATTTGCTGCTTTCCTGGCTTGCCAAGGATTCTGAATTTTTGAAGTTTGACAGAGGTGTCGTTGACTTGGTTTCTAGCTTAATGCTAACAGTGCCCTTTATCTAAGCTTCTCATCCTGGTAGGTCCCAGAAGACCTCACAAGCTTTCGGCGTACTGACTTGCGAAAGGGGAGGTTTAGATTGAATATTAGAAAAAATTATTTACCGAAAGAGTGGTCAAACGTTGGAACAGGCTGTCCAGGGAAGTGGTAGAGTTTCCATCCCTGAAGGTGTTCAAAAATTGTGTAGACATAGCACTTTGGGACATGGTTTAGTAGGCGTGATGGTGTTGGGCTGGGAGTTGCTTGGAGGTCTTTTCCAGCCTTAATGCTTCTATGACTTACAGGCTGATTGGCACCAGCAACTGAACAATGTATCTCAGTGCTGTAAAACAACTTAGTTGTTTAGCCTACCTGTAGCCTCTTCCTCTAGTTAAAACCACCATTCAGGCTGGTTCTTATGAGAGACTTGTATTTGAGCAAAACAGGAATTAGAGGAGTTGTGTCTCTGATGGAGCATGGCTTTGCATCAATGAGGCAAGCTATACCCACTATTAAATCATCGTAAGGTTATGACCATGTTGTGTAGCTAATGCATTTCCTTGTGGTTACAGTCTGTCTCCAACACCGCTTTCTAGTGCAGACAAACCCATAAGGCTCCTCTTGCTTCAGGCCTTTCAGGGAGTACCTAGGGAGAGCAGGCTGCATCTGTTCAAGCGCATCCTAGCCAACGTACATGGCTCTGTATCCATTTCCAATTTGATCATAGGCTCTGTGGTAAGAGGGTCCATGTCTAGCATCTCTCACTTACATCTTCTTTGTTTCAGCCATACAGATATTTCCGAAAGCTAGATTAAAGGCTATTTTTAAGATAGTATACATACTATATATATTAAAAAAAAAAAGTGCAAAGCAAATGTGAGTCCAGCACTAACTGGTCAGTTTATTCCAATAATTAATATTTAATTCCAGAGCTGAAACTGTATAATCTCAACTGTAATCCAACCTACTTGGCTCTTTCTGAGACCAGAAACCCTCTTTTCTGCCCTGTCTCTCTGAGAGCCCTTTTTCCATGTAAGCTTCTGTAAATTATTTTCAACAGGCTGAACAGTTTGAGCTCGATAAGCCCCTGTTGTACGGCCTATTTTCTTGCTCCTGGCTTGCTTTTGTAGCTCATCTTGAAATACTCTGTGCCATTTCCTTGCTTCTCTGGAAATGCATGCATTGCAATTCACACTGTATTTTACTGCCTTATGAAACAGCCACAATGATTCAAACCGAAGGTCCATCTATCCCACTGTCGTTTCTAGGAGCCAATGTTGGGTGCCAGAGAAGTGTGTAAGGACAGAGCATGCTTATAACAACAATTCCTCCAAATACATGCTTCTCTAGCCTCCACTGACGTGTACCATTGGCATTTTTGAGCTAGAGATAGTGGGTTTAGTGAAACTAATGAAAGAATAATCTAGTTATTCTTTGAACTTTAACTTCTAGTGTGCATAATACCTCATGGCAAGACGTTTCCCAGCTTAGCTATGCTGCCTGTGAAAAAGTATCTGTTAATTGCTAGTATCATTTGGTGCCCTGTAGTTTTTTTATTAGGAGATACACAGCATTATTATTAGAGGGCCTATAGATTTACTAGCTCCTTATTGCACCCATCCTTGTTTGTGTCTTCCGTACTTAAAAGTGCTGGTGTATTTAGTTGTCTTTGAGAAAAGAAGGCTGAGGGGAGACCTTATCACTGTCTACAACTACCTGAAAAGGAGGTCGTAGCAAGGTGGATGTTGGTCTCTTCTCTCAGGTAACAAGTGTTAGGATGTAGTGGACGGGTATGGTTGGACTCAATGATCTCAAAGGTCTTTTCCAACTGAACACTTGGATGATTCCAACGTGTTGTTTGCAACAGCCAAATCATTCATCCTTATGCAGGAGAAAACAGGGCTGGGTAGCATCCAGCGATTGCTTTACCTTCTCTGTCACAGCACTGCTTGAATGCTGTGAGCCTGCTAAGTTGCTGTCTTCCAGCACTGTTTCCCATCTTGCAGGTTAAGCATGTGGTTTTCCTCATTCCTGTGGCAGCTGAGAACACATCTGGAAAAGTCCAGAACCTCTCTTTGTCCAGGTGAGTCAGTGCACAGGGTCAGACTAGATAAAAGATGAAACTTCAGGAGAGGTTTTGTGATGTGCACTAGGAAGGAACTGGCCTCAGTGACTCAGAAGGGTTTTTTATTTTCCAGATTCTTTGTGTTCCAATTACGCTTTACTCTTCTGTACATTCTAGTCAGATATAACCAGTTGGATGCTGCCTCTTTAATCCTGCATGGTTTATACCAATAGCCTGTCTTTGTTATTTACAATCCTTGTAAGATCTTTGGTGTTTGTGGAGCAGGCCTGCAGCAGTATGTGCTTTGCAGCTTCCTGCAGTACCTGAGATGAGGGGAAAAAGCTCTAAGGACTTTTTTTGCAGCTGTTGAAGGCTGCACCCAGGACTTCCTTACATCGATTTTGGCAGCAGAAGGATGCATGTCCCGCATCTCCAGACTTAACTAAAGGCTTTCACCCAGCAAAGGGAAATCTCAAAAGCTATTGAGTACCAAGGCAGTTTTCCATTCCCTGCAGTGGCATCTTGCTAAATTTTAGCACTGGATCAGTGGATCTGCTCTAATATTTGGGCTCTCAGGTTCAAGCCTTTGAGCTACTTGATGCAAATGAAGGACGGTATGTGATATTCACCCATTGAGACTTGATGGAAGCCAACTTCCCATTTTGTCTTAGAACATTTAGTCCTAACACAAATGAGATGTTATTCATCAGTTATGCAAGTCATAACCAATGCTGGAGTAAATTGAGAAGTGAGTGGAGCTGAGCCAGACAGAGCTGGTCCTTTTAATCCTTTCTTGCTCTTTTATGTCCAGAAAGGCAAGAGACCTCTAGGAGTGTCCCATCCAGTCCTGTGTTGCCATATGGTCCCTTCATCTCACCAACAGCAAATATATACAAGGTGTCTATGAAAAAGAAAAAGAGTCGGTGTGTTTAACAAAACTGTCTGAAACATAAGTCACAGAACTTGACAGCTCATCCTCTCCACCTTCCCAACTACTGTGTCACTAATATTCATTGAAGCATAGAATTGAAATGCTTTCTTTTATCGCTTAACCTGTTCTTTTATGGTATACATTTTAAAAAAAAATAAATTGCAGCACTGTTGTCCTTTAGATCAGAGCTGCTATTCTAAGCCTGGCAAGTGTTGTTTTCTTGTGGCTGAAAAATGAATCTATGGAATCTGAATATAACCTAGTGATTCATTACTTCATGCACTTTTCAGTTTATTGAGACACGAAGTGTTGGATTTCATGGAGAACTGGACCTCACTGCCAAATAACAAAGTTTGAACTTCTTCTCCTTGTGACATTAATTGCTAATTTATAGCTATGGAAGAGCAGGTAGAGTGGTGCAGGCACAGGATTCACCAGCACAAATTACCCAGACTCCATAGTTATACAGTTAACAATGACTCTGTAATGCTACTGTTAGCGTGACCCTTTCAGCATTTTTTAAGTTATTTTGGCATTTCTTGTAGTAGGCCATTCTGTCTTCAAGACACTCTTGACAGATCCTCATTAAAGACTGTGATATTTAGAGGTGAGACTTTGTAGTTAAATACAAGTTTCAGTAGAGTTATGGCTAAAGCATAGGAAGTTTCGTCAGTGTTTCTCCCCATTATGAACGTGTCTCCCAGGCTATTTTTCAATCCCAGGCAGGAAGGGGAAGTGAACATTGTTTCTAATTGAAATTTTACTGCCTTTCCACTGGGTACCATTTAAGAAAGTAAATACGCAGAAGTCCCAAGCTTGTTTAAAACAGCTCCATAGGTCGAAGGTGCTTATCTTCAGTCCACCGGTCAGCTGTCTTAGATGATAACCTTCTGCCTCAACAACGGAATTAATAGCTGCCTTTTGGTTATTAATATGCCAGTTTATTTTTATAGAAGAAGTCTGCCTCTGATCTGCTGCTGCTTTTCAGGGAAGGGGAGTGTAGTGCTGTTTCAAGATGCATTTGTATGTTGTCACATCAGCTGCTCTGTGCAGCGGTGCAGGGTAGGCATTCCACTTGCTGCTTTCCCAACTGAGCTGTTGATTTTCGTAAAGATATTTTGCAAGTGCCTTACTACTCTGGCTTTATTAAGTAATGTGTAGAGGGTTACCTCTATGAGCTCTGAGCATTTTCCAGATTGATAGTTTGGGAATGACATTTGACAAACTCTAAATTCCCAGCAAAGCAGATGCGACCAATGTTTTTAATCTGTTTCCTTTAGTTAGAGCTTTGTTTCTTAGTACTGAGGATTTCCACCAGTCAGAGCAGGGCTCCTTGCTCTAACATCTAGATGTGACTGAATGGTGCTACTTCTGTAACTGTACCTGAGGTTGCCCTTACAGAATCATCGAATGGTTTGGGTTGGATGGGACCTTAAAGATCATCCATTTCTGACTTCATGTAGGATTAACTCAATAGGTTTTTTTACACCAGCAACATAATCTGCTACTCCAAGCCTGAGACTACCCTAAGTGGAAAAGTCCTGGATAAATAAAACAAGACTTGCGATGTCGTACTTGTAGTGAAACTTGAGTTGGTTTCCTGGATGGCAGCAGAGGAGGAAGGTTCAGCTTGAAGGGAGGGCACAGCAACCTTGTGGGCCCTTGTTGACTGCGTCATTAGAGTCATGAAGGCTGTGATTGCGGAGCCTTGCAGAAGCTATGCACGTGTGCTGAGCTACAGTGAATTCTGCCTCAGGGGTCTGAAAATCCAGGTGGGAGACAGGACAGCAGATGGATATAGACAAACCTCTATCTATAGCATGAGATAATGGAGAGACAAAATGATCACCAGGATTGTCACTTGTTACAGCATAGTTGTTGCTTGACTCCTGAGGAGATCAAACTGGAAAAGAAGGATTTGGAGTCCTGTGTCTTGCTGAATGTGCTATGGAAGATCTTCTGCCGTAGCCTGGGGCACTGCATGGGAAAAAATGTGAAGGAGCTTGTGTGAAAATACGATGTGTGGTTGATAACGCATTGCTGGTGCCTGGAGAGAGTCAGCACCTCAGCAGAACATCGTATATTTGTGAGAAGCGTGAGTCTTTCAAACAGAAGAATTGTGCAGTCTGTTGTTTTAGAGAGTACAGGGTACTGAGCTGGTCAGCCTTCGCTCTGTGGCCAGGCTTCAGTGATTTAATACTGCGTATCTTCACAGCTCTGCCTGACAAGGATATACTTTTATTCTGTTATGCATTAGTATAACCCAAAGAGCATTTCCAAGGAGCTTCTGAAATCTTTTTAAGATACCTGCTTTTGAGGCTCCACAACATTCAGAATCTTAAATGCTGAAAGAAGCTTAAAGGAACAAGGAGTTTTATCATCTGAATATTCAATTTTTTAATAAAAGAAAGCAGCTACTACTGAAAGGAAGGGAGGGAAAAGGCAGAACATTCTCAGGCAAATTACTGGCACAGATTCACTAGTTAAAAGCAAGGAAGGTCCTGAAGTGTAATGGAGTGAATCACTTATGACCAGCTTTATGGCGGTGTAATCTGACATTTACTTTCAATGGTAAATACAGAAAATGATAGTGAAATGTTGAAAATGCGATGTGTCATAAAACTTAAAGCCTCCTCGTCAAGTTTATTATGTTTTGGGAGATACAAGGTCTTGGTTGCTTCGTGGAATAGTTAAGATGTTTGAAATTTAGACACTGAAATGTAAACTAGTCCTTTGCTACCTGTAGGTTTGAGGTGGTCAAGTATCAACATAATTACGCAGCCGACCGGTTCTGCTTGAGTGCCCATCGCCCACAATTGGCTGCGCATCAGTTGGTCATGAGCTGCGTGTTTCCACGGAAACTGCATGTACCACTACCTGTGAATAATTGAGAATGGCAGCCGTAATGAGAGAATTTGGGGTAAATTGTGTAAATATTCGTAACTAGATTACAGTGGTAAAATATTTTCGCACTAGTTGAAGGTTTAACTTCCAGGCTTAAGGAGATTAAACTGAAGAGGTCCAGGAAAGAATCCATCCTTGTGAAAACCAGGGATGAGTGTCCTAAACCCATTACAAATTGCCAGAATTTTAGAGCAGGATTTGGGAAAGTTGTATTCCCTGTGCTGCCTCAAGAGCGTGATATCCTTTGTGTTTTTGTTCTTGGGGGCAGGTCATTGAAAAGCGAAAGCCCTGAATTTGTAGCAGCTGTGTTGGCTGGGAAGTGACTGCTCAGACCCCATTGCTTCGGGGCAGGTGCCTTTTTCTTGTCCTACTTGCAAGGGCATGTGCGGATACACCAGAGGTTTGGAATAATTCAACCAGGTTGCATCTGCCAAGCCTCCCTTGTTTTTCCTCTTCAGCTTATGTATTTATTTTTTTAAAAGTTAGATGCAGTAGCTTAATATTCAGAGCACTCTTGTGCTCTGCAGTGTGATCTGCATAAACCGAAGGAGAGATGCTACGAGCTAGCTCTTTCTGTAAAGGCAGCTTTGTGTGTGATAGAAAGAAAAAGCCAGCTGGATGTAACAGGATTCACTGTGATTGCTGCTCAGATATTGTAGACGTGTATTTATGTTGGGTTGAAGTGACCTGAAGAAATTCCCTTGCTGGTCTCTGGGCATACTGTCTCTTGCACTGAGCTTGCAGAAGAAATGTGCACGGTCGTGCCAGCAGGAGATACGTGTGCTTTGTATTAGCCTAAGGTTAAAAAGAAGTGGTGACTGGTTTGTGTGCTGCAGCTAATGAAGAGGTTTAGGCTGAGACATCATAGTTAATTTTATACAAAATTAACTTGTCTTTGAAACTAATTTTGTTTTATTTTTTGCCAGAAATGGTTTGCCAGAACTGGTAAAGCAGTAGAATATGCCTGTTTTTATGTGAGCCCGGAGCAAGCTGGGGTGTTGGTATTACCTGGGAGAATGTTGTCTTCATCTGGGAAGCTTAAAAAGATAGTGCTAGACTCCCGGTTGCTCTCGTCTGTTCTCAAACCACAGAAAGACCTTGCTTCCTGTAGCTGCTTGTGCAGTTTAGAGACAGAATGTCAATTGATGTAACTGAGCTTTCCTCCTCAAAAGTAGTGGACTCCGAAAAGTCTCAAATCATGAATGTTGCTAGGTTAATTGGATGGTTAAATTTAGCAAAGGCTCAACTGCACCTCACTGAATAAAATAGAACTACCTCTTCTTATTTAAATGTCTGTTGTGATATGAGGCAGTAGCTCAGGGTGCGCTACCTTGTGAACCAAGCAGTCTAGTAAACAGTTATTATTGACTTGAGAGATGGAGCTTGTCATGAATTGCATCCACGCTGATGCCGTCAGTTAAATTTGAGCTAGATAGCTGTAACCAGCTTTCATTCCACTAGCAAATACCTGGGGATATATGGGACTATGTACTAGCGGTGCTTGGCTGAAGAGGAATTAGTTTTGCCTTAGTCAGTGATCCACAGCATCCAGCAGCCTTATTAATTAAAACCAGAACATGCCACAAGACAAGATCTGAGTATGTAAAAAAGAGTACCTTAAACTTCGTATTTTGCTTTAAAAAAAAAACCCAGCTCACCAAAGAAATGCTCTGCTGATGCCAGAAAGATTTAATAATAAACAAGGTTTAAATGTGAGGAAATACTCTTGCTCAGGTTTCCCTCTGCTCATGATGCCAGAGTCTTGTCAGAGTGAAATATGTAACACTGGCTGAATGGCTGAGCAGCTTCCATCTGCTTCAGGATCTCTCAAAGATAATAAAGAATGATGAAAATTGTTTCTTCATTTTTGACCTCTAACCAACCTGTTAGCCTTATGTCTATAAAACAAGGGATGTCTCCAGACTGGATATAAATTGTAATGCCAGTGTAGATCACAAGTCCTCTATCAATATTTGAACTAGAAAGAGCTTATATCAGTATAGCAGCAGTTTATTGTATTCATGAGAAGAACTCCATACCCTTAAGACTCATTAATTTGACAGTATCCTAATAGCAGCTTGCAAATCTTACTGCCATTTCTTGCAGGGAGTGAGGTCCGTCAGGATATACTGTCCCAAGACCAGAGGAGCGATGAGCAACGTTCATTGCCCATGCATGCCATCTTTCTGCAAATTGAGAGATTTATTCTTTGCTACCACAAGGATTGGTTTCACTTATGCAACAGTAACATGGCACTGGCCCATCCTCACTCATCTCTGTGCCTGCCAAACGCCCTCTCCCAATAATCTCCGTCTCTTCTGTGTAATACCGGCTGGTTTACTGCCATTTTAAGGCCTTTGGCTTTTTTTTCCGTGTTGTTCTTTCAGCCGTGTTCTTCCTGTGTACTCTCCCCTGGCTTGCACCTTCACTGCCTTGGAAATAGCCTTCTTGCATTCATCAGTTCGTTCTTATTCCTGAATGCCCTGTTCCTTCCTTTCCACCTTGTGCTGTAATGATACCACAACGCTGATGCTTAGCCAACCATATAAAACGATACATTATCTTAACACCCCTCCTTTCCCCAAGTTCTGTTTTTAATTTCTCTGCACAATTTATGCGCTTTGGGCTGCAGGCACCTTGAGGAGGAGGAGGAGGAACACTTGTTTAACTCCATGAAGCCCTGTGCAAGCTGCTGGTAAGGGGTCTAACGGTACAGGCTGTCGCTCTGGAGTAGCACATCTGTGCAGAAATGCTTGCTCAGAGCAAAACAACGCTTGTACTGACTCTTACCTTTCCTCCAAAGATAAGTGTCATGGCTTTCTGGAGATTTATATCATCTCACAGAGGTTTTGCTACTTTATTGGGAAAATGCTGCATTCCCATGGCTGGTTTAGTCCAGCGCCGCCGATCCCCTGGTGCTGCCTGAGCTCAGCGAGCAGGAGCATGGATGTTTACATACATCTCCATCTAACCCTCAGTCCCTCCCAAATGTCATTCATCTTTCATTTTGGTTGCAGCACAGTCTGTCTCATTTACTTACATTCCTTAAACTCTCACTGCAGTAACTCTCAAGGGATATTTAAAAAAAAAAAAAGAAAGATTGGGTCTAAACATTGTTGGGAGAATGTTAAAGACTGGCAAGCCACCATGAGGCTGTTGGCTTAAGAAAGATTTAGAGGGCTTTAAATAGCAGAGGTCATATTGGCTGTGGAAGAGAAAAAAACTTGAACTGTTTGCTGTAGATGGAGAAGTTCCTGGAAAACTTGAGTATTTCGGCACAGGAGTCATAGAACTACACGTGAACCTGAAAAAGCTGAATGGGGATATAGAAACATTGTTCTTTCTGTGTTTCTTTACAGCTGGCACATTCATCTGGGCTTTGGTTTTAGTGTGGTATGAAAGGTAGGTCCTTTGCAGAAAGCCGGGAAGTCAGGACACGGTTTCCCCCCCGCAAATATCTGATTTGTCCATTACAGAAATTAAAAGGCAAAATTTGAGACAACTGGCTGCATCTTTGGAAATCTTCCAGTGCCATCTCAATTTAAACTAACTTGTTAATATGGAAGAAGATTGCTCTGTCACACACCTTCTCCGCCTGTAATATTCAAAAGAATGCTCAGAACTTGAGGTGCTGTGGAGTGTTTCAGTGATTGAGAAGAGAAAGGACAGATGAGCCACAGGCTGGTGTTAGGACTCGCCTTTTTTGCCTCTGGTTTCTGATTTTATATGGGACCGCGATTTGTTATCCTGAACTCCACCAGGGGAGGTTCAGGCTGGACATTAGGAAAAAATTTTTCACAGAAAGGGTCGTTGGGCACTGGAACAGGCTGCCCAGGGAAGTAGTTGAGTCACCTTCCCTGGAGGGGTTTAAGGGACGGGTGGACGAGGTGCTGAGGGGCATGGTTTAGTGTTTGATAGGAATGGTTGGACTCAATGATCCGGTGGGTCTCTTCCAACCTGGTTATTCTATGACTCTATGAACTCTGTGTCTTCGCTGTGGGGTTCCAGGAGCCCCTGTCCTGAAGATGCCTTTTGCATGGTTTGGATGTCTCTCTGCTGGAATGCTTTTTTTCTGGGAAACGCAATAATCGAATGGTTCATTGGAAAGCCTTGTTTGCTTGGTGGTCTGTCTTTGGTAATTACTTGTGCTGACAACAGAGCCATTGGCTGAAGCAGCCAGCATGCCGCAGGCCTGGATGTAGACTGCAGTGCTGCTGGACTCCTACCAGAGCAATGTTTGTTCACCTATAGCAAAAAAGTGAAATTGTGTTTATAATCCTTGCCATGTCCCTGCAGAGCTGTCTCATCCGTGCACCTTTGAGGCTCATGTGAAGAGACGTCGTTCTCCCTTCCCAGCACAGGCACCAAGTAGCAAGGGAGGGGTTATCCATTGCCTGAGTGAATCTCTCTCCCTCCTTTGCATTGTATCCCACAGAGCATCTTTTGTAACGCTCACAGTAGCCTCTGCTCCCTTCAAAAAAAAGCAGAGTCTTGTGGGGCACTGCCTGTATTCTGGGGCACTGGCATAGTGCCTGTGACAAGATGATTAGCGTGGATTTGCTGGCTGGTGGGGATAGAGGCTGAGTGCGCCTGTTACCATGCTCATCCTACTGGTGTTGTCCCTGTTAAGGGAAGCGATGAGCATTTCCCTGCCGCGTCCCCGGGATGTGTGCTAGTCTAGCCCGTAGGAGCTTGTGTTCTTTGATCTGCTGCAACACATCTGCTCAAAAGGATTAGCAGAAAATTCCCTTCTCAGCAGCTCGCAGTCGTCGTATACCGACACCTGTATTTTGGCATTTCAGGCTAAGCCTGTGCACTTAAACAAATAAGCTAGCTCAGTTCTAGATGGGTAAAATTGTAGGATGAGCCTGCATCAATTAGAGCTGGTGAGACTCCTCAACACTCCTGCTGTTTGCTATCATAAACGTCTTGCATATGTTTGCAGCACAGTGGAAAAGACAGACTTATGGGGCAGGTGCTTCTTTCGAAGCAACAAATCAACTTCCAGAGAACTGAAAAAGCCACAATCACTTTGAAAACAGGCAGAGGATACAGAAGGAAATGTTGTTGCCAAACATCTGGTGTGTGATCTGCAAACATTACAAGAGGAGGGTGGGGAATACCTGCAGTTGTGGGTCTCCTAGGCTGTTTGTCCCTGGAGTCCAGACTGTTCCCTAGGGAATGCTTGATTAGCAGCTCTTCTGACAGGTTTCAAAGCAAATGCAGCTCAATGCATGGAATTTTCTTTCACAATCAGCCTAAACTTTTCCTATGGATAAATCTGAGTGCTTAACATTTTTCAGATCATTGATTTTATAAATCAAAATGGGAAGCCCTCACAGTTCTAAATAAAGAATATTTAAAATAAAGAATGTGTATCGGTCTCCAAAGAGATGATTCCATACTGTACCAGCTCTCTGCCTGGATTCAGTCTCTCCTGTCTGGACCTGCAGCAGGAGCCAGGCATTATGTGCCCATCAGAACTGTGAGCTTGTTTATTTTACCTCAGAAGAAAAATAATACACTGTAGCCTCCTTATTCCCTCCTGTTTGACGTGGTCCATATGAAAGCTCCATTGGCTACTTCTTAATTCAGACATGTCAGCTTTCTTCCTAAGTGAATCAATCTACTTTACCTTAATTTTATTACCTAGTAGGTTCCTTCAGTCGTATTTTCTATGCTTGTCACTTTTAGTAAGCCTCTTGGTTGCATGTTGCTCAATGTAAGTGGAGTCCAGCTCATGTGAATATCCCCGTTGATATCAGGGAGCTATTCCTGTGCTCCTTCCTGAACTGACTTAGCTTTGCTTTCCTGAAATCCAGTACTGCTGCTCTCCTGCATTTGGAGATTATAAAAATCAGAAAGCTGTGAGCTCTCATTTAGGCTTTCTCTGGATTAATTCCTGTTTGAACTTGAAAAGATGTTTTAGAAAAGCATCCCGTCTTAGCTTAACTTGACAATTGTTGGCAGCGTGCAGTCCTCTGCAGTCCATGGTGTAGTGTTTCAGTGGTTATTTAACCTCTCTGTTAAAAGTTCTGCCTTTCACCCTTCCTCTTTTCTCTTCAAAGATTCTCTAGACTCCTCTGAACTTTCTGTTTCTGTGGTAGCGTTTAGTTACTTTGATTCAGTTACCTTTCAGTCTTCTCTTTGATAAGGTGAGCAGATTGACATCCTGGAACCTCTCTCTAAAATGGGGGTTCTCCATGCTTTAACCATTCCTGCGGCTCTGGACAGATTCAGTGTTATCGATATCTGTCTAGGAGAAGCACCAAATGTGGAGGTAGTGCTGTCTGCCCACTCCTTGCCAGTGTCTCCGTGCAGCCCAGGGCTCTCTTCTATGCTTTTCTTTCTTACAGACCTGGTTACAGCATCACGTGTTGTGTTAGGGATGCAGCTCCCCGGCGCAGAGGCTGTTCAGACACAAGGTCTGTAGGAAGAGATAGCATTTTTATTAGACTAGATAACACAAATGGAAAAAATGAACGAGAAGCCCTTCATCAAATAAGATCCTCTTCCGCCCCCGCAAACTTAGCTTTCCTTGCATCTTTTTTTGCTGCCTAGTGATCAAGACTGTTGCCAAATACTTTGACCTTCATTTTCAGTCTTTATTCTATCCTTTCTCTATAGGATTCTTCTGGCCTCACTTTTAGCCAGACAACAAGTCTCATCATGTTGGGGTTCTGCTTTATTTAAGGGATCACAATATTCCTTCTGCAGGCTGGTGTTTCTCCCCGCCTTGAGAATTTTGTAGTTGACATTTACCCCAAGCACTGCAAAAGTAGACTCAAGGTCTCCTTTTAAATTAGGAACTAAACATGCATGGCACAACTGCACAAAAAGACCCTTATCTCTTAGTTGGTTTTTCATTACCTCCTGTGGCTCTAATCTGATTGCTTTGCATATATTAATGAATAAGGAAATAAAATACTTGTAATAATAGGTGCATGGCATTCTGGGATTGATTTATTTATTTATTTTCCAAAAAGGGCATGCTCCAGTATTTGTTCCTTTAGGCGTTCTTGGGATGATGTTGGTAACTCCTTAGTTGTTCTTGGGGCCATAATCACAGTGCAATTAGATGATGTAATGAACTCCATTCCCTGCTGGCTATTCTTTTTCCAGGAATACCAGTATTTGAGCTGTGACTTTGTTTTGTGGTTTTGTTCAGTGCTTTGTAGATGTACAGAAGAGAAGCCAGCTTTCACAGGTATTTAATCTCAGAAGCTGCTTTGAAACAAAGGGCTGAAATGAAAGGCTACAGCCCGAACACCTCTCCACCACACCCTGGAGACTCCCCTCTGGCTTTGATACTGAAACATAAATACTGGAAAAAATCTTGATATTGCTTACTTTATTACAGAAAAAAGGCAGGTAAAAGAGCATGTGCTGTTCTAGCAGACACAATGACAGAAGGATCCAGGCATTCCATTTCTGGTCTCCTTCAGGAACACCAATATCTGTTTTTCAAACAGTTGAAGGGAAAGTCTAGATAATATAAAAAAGCAGTTTTACTTTAGGGAAGAACAGATGCTTGCACTGAGAATGTGACTGGTTTTCACGTTATCCAGGGCTGTCAGTGGGTGTTGAATATTTATATACTGTAGGGAAAAGGTGATGAACTAGTTTGCTTCTTACTAGCTTTTTCTGCAGGAGTGAAAAAGCCAAGAATTCTCAGATGAAGCTTCCTGTTAGTTGTTTTGAGCGTGTGCATAGCAGGGATCGTGTGGAAGAGTTTGTGGGTGATGAGAGAAAACTCCCCTGGGTTATCTAGCAAGAGGTTGGGGCAATTCTTACTTCTCAGCATGTGCTTGGTTTGACAGTGAAAATAAATAAGAGGGACCTAGGGATGAGAGTTCTTCTATTTATGAAAGGAAGCCTATGGAAGTGTTTTGTATCATGTTTTCTTTACAGCCTGTAGAAGCTGACAGCCTCTGATTTTAACCTCTACACAGCTGTAGATGCCATAACATATTCAAAAAGCATGATGATCATTGGGCACTGATCGCCTATAGTGATGTGCCTGTTTCAGCCACCTTACTGCTGTCCTGGAAAAATCAAAAATCAAAATATAACTTCCCCACACTTGAAATGTTGAGTCCTCTGTCTCTTTTCTCTCTCAAATGGTGATAAGTGTAGAGGTATTGAAGTGAGAACATCCATGGCTTCCTTCTATAATAGGTGAGAGCCTGAGCAGATGGAATATTTTTACCAGAGGCCAGGTCAGGACAATCTTTTCACAGCAGATGTGTACTTGAACAGGTCTCTGTTGATATGATTTTATTTTCCCTTTGAGGCACTTTCTCTGTGACGAGTCGGGTTGTCATAAGCTTTCCTTCCTTGGGAAGAAGGATGTGAGAACGTGCATGCAGGCATGTATTCTCTCCCTAAAAGCTGCCTCCCTGCCACAGTGGTGCTGCTCACCCATCCTCTTCTTTTGATTGCTACCTTGTTCTCTTGAAGACCTACCCATAAACAGCTTCCAGCTTCACAAGAAAGAGTGTGTAACGCTGGGAGATGAAGTAATGTCTTTAAACTTGTCCAGTGGTGCAGAAAAGAAACTGCTTGTGAGAAGAAGCTGGTAATAGCAAGAGAAGTTCCTTCTAGAAATGAAGCATTAAACTACCTGGCATACTTGCATCTCTCCCAGTCCTGTCTCTGGCTGTTATGGAGATGGGGAGACTGAGCGTAGTGCCTGTGGTGCATGTGGTCTGCGGGGTTATGGGTCCAGGTGGTATGCGTGTTGTCAGCCTGAAGGCTAACATGAGCGTGTGTGTGTTTTAGAAATAATCTAGAACACCTAATGAGCGCAAAAGTTTATTAACTTTGTTCATTTGCAAGTTTGAGTTGCTCTGAACTAGGTATTCCAGAAAGGTCCAATTTACCACCAGCCAGTTTACATTAACTATATGTCAACACAACTTTATTGGTGAGCAATCTGGCATTCTAAGCAGAAGGCTGTTTCCAGGGGTTCTCATCAGTTCCTTGGCTCAGGGCTGATGGGCTCATTGAGTCTAGAGGACTCGCCCAGCATTGCTTTGTAGGGCTTGGGAGAGAATGGATTTGATCTCTGAGTAAAAATGAAGGCTGCTGCGTGTTTCACTCTTATTCTCTGCTGCAGTGAAAGGGAGATTATGGCTGTGCTTTCAAATGTCTGGAAGTTGTTGACAGGGACAGCAAGAAATCTCAGATGCTATCTGTATTCCTGAAAGTTGTTTTATTCATTTCTAGCTACAATAAATTTCAAGGAGGAGAGGGAAAAATGGCATGTCTATTCCTTCTATTCCGTTTCAGTGCCTTTTGGGCAGCTCACCGCCCTTCTTGGTCTGTTAAGCCATTAGTATTTTCAGCGCTCAGCTTGTGGAGGGCAGGCGGAGGAAGAGTTGCCCAGAAGCCCCAGCGCTGTGCGCCTTTCATGGACCAAGCCTGGGGGAGGCTCGTGTACAGCTGTGTTTCATAGTTCCCATGGCGGGAATGGAAGTTCATTTTTCTCCCTTCTGTGGGGAGGCACGAAGAGGGACTCCAATTCTTGCCCACAGGTAGTCAAGGAGGGGGTTCACTTGTCACCCTGAGGACAGACTAGCCTCAATTCGCTCCTTTCCTTTGAGGTACTGCTTTCAGCCTTCTGGGAAAAGGATATAGGATCCCCTTGGTCTTGGGTTTTGGGGTTTTTTTGGTGGCTGTTACTGTTTCTGTCTCAGGGAGGGCAAAGCCTGGCTCCAGCAGCCTCTTTCAGTCTCCCTGATGCTTCTTAACCTTTCTGCTTCCTCTCTGCCCTCAGGCTGGGCAGATCATCCACCTAGTCACGCTTCACACTGATGTTCTCACAACTGCCATCCCATGCCAGCGAAAGGCTCTGGCAGTCCCTGCAGCCCGAGAACTGGACGACTGTGTGTTTCTGTGGGAGCTCCGTCTGGGTTGCCACATTAATTCTGGCCAGCGCAAGGGATAGAGTTTTCCATTGGGTGGATACCATAGCTAAGCTCCTTCTGGAAGGGTGATAACCACCGACTGAACTCACCTCTTGAGCTGATAGGGTGATATCACCCTTACCACGCACACTGCTGTGCCACAATCTGCTTGCAGTGCTACTGGTCGCTCCTGCTCCCTGGGCTGCTCTTTGTAGGCGAGACGACCACCTCTGACACGTGCCTGTGTGGTGCAATCCCCTTGGCACCGGGGATGCATGGGCAGCTGCTGCCCTGAGCTACCCAGTTACCCTGCTCACGGTTCTGAATAAACACCCCACAAGTTGAAGGGGTGTTGACTGCTTCATAAGTGTTGCCTGAAGGAAGTGGTGGGTTTGTGAGATAGATGGGATAAACTCAGAGTAACGGATGCTGTTTAAGGTGTAATGAGAGCTGCAATCGTATTCTTTAGTCTTCAACAATCTCCCAGTACTTTTATGAAACCTTAACAAAAGCCGCTTTAGGAACTTCTGCCTTGGGAATCCTTTGCCTGAAGGGCACCAGATTTGGACTCTAAATCTTAATCTTCATTTCACGAGGCACCTGCTCATTCTTAGACTATTTTAGAGCACTCGGAGCTTACTTTTAAGCCAGGATTCTTCTAAGAAAGATTTTTAACTCTGGCAGAAGCTGTACATAGTTGTAATATTTTTCCTTTGGGAAAGTTGGCACTGATCATTTATGTTCTAAGAAAAGAGTGGTTTTCATTTGACAAAAGAAAGGGAATTAAACCCCAGGTTAGGAATAGTGAAAATAAAGAATTCCCCTGCTTTTATTTGTACAGGCCACGTACTTCCGTACACAGCCCCAGTGGCATGGAAACCCCATGGTGACCCTGTCATTGTGCTGCACAGAGTGGAGGTTAATCTGGAGAGCAGTAGGTAATGAAATGAGCAGTTTTAGCTTTTTTCATTGTGTTAGTAGTGAGGATATTAAGGGCTCTAAGTGGGAGAAATACACTTACTACTGTTTTGAGGAGTGTTTATCTGAAGAGCAAGTGTAAAATGTCATTATAAAGAAGTCTACAACCTCGTCTATTTGTGTTTATATTTTTGGTCAAAGACCAAGAGGTAAGAAATACTATTTATCAGAAGGAACGGCAGGTGTTTATGGCTGTGGTATTAACTCCAGGCATTAAGATGGCAAAGGACAGAGAAGGGGTTTTCCAGGGTATTTTACTATTCTTCCTTTTGCCTGCTTTTTGTGTTCCTTAATCCCTTAGTAGCTCGGTTTCCTACCTGTAAATGGAAGTGAAGATTCGTACCGAAACATTCTGGTTTCCTGATGAGACAATAAGAACAGACAAGTTAGGGCTGGTTATTACTGGCTAGCAGCAAGTTAGAGGCCATAATTTGCAAAGAAAAAGACTCACCTATTGTATTAGCTATGCAGTTAAATTGGCCTCAGAGGGTTTCCTAAGACAGAACTAAAAAGAGAGCTGGGATACTGGCATACACACTCACTCAGACCTTGGGAGCAGACACCTCCTGGACCTGTTGCAAAGTTTCTGGTGCTGTTATAAGGCAAGATTGGTGGCTGCATAGCAAAGTAACCCAGGGAGCAGCTGCCTGTGCAGACAGCACTTGCTAGGGATTTTAGCAAATGGGCAGGCTGTGCTTGGACTCCTAGCACAGTGCAGTGCCTTCTGAAGAAGATCCCAAACAGTCTCTGTGACGTATATGCCAGAAAAATCTAAGTAAAGGTGTTCAACATCTTGATAACTTAGTTTTTTTTAAATCCTATCCTTTTGAGATCTAAATGTTACAAGAGCGAGGGTTGTGTTGTTCTTGTGTTGGCGTCTCCTGGGATGACTTTCACGTCATATGGAAGTGATGCTTTGAAGCTAGCGTCTTTACTACTTGTTGTCTCTTATAATCTTCTGTTCTCCCTCAAGCATCTCACACCAACCTCCTTTCTCTGCTCCACTTCCTTTGTAACTGCACGGTTCTGCATCCTGCAGATTCTCAAAACTACATAAATATATACTGGGGGAAAAGATTTCCAGAAATCAGAATTGCTTAGGGTGCCTTTCACAAGCAGAAGCTGTAGGAGGAAGAAAGTGGAGACTCTGCCCAGCTTGTTTTCCTATGTCCCTGGCCCAAGAAAGTGGCTTCCTGTTTGATTATAGACACAGCAACGCTTCCACTGCTGAGCTCTGGTAATCAGCCAAAGCATGCGCTTGGCAGAGCAATCTCTCCTTGTTTTGGTCACTCAGTTGGCCTTTCTTTCAGGACCTGTTGTGCTCTGTGGATGAGGAGGACATGCTGCTGCTTATTCTGGATAGTGTCCCTCTTGTGGTCCTTTCTATCCTGTCCATCCTGGCAGTACTGTGAGTTGCGACGCACGATCACGTCACTCCCATCTCTCCTTTGGAAAGACCAGCACCTGCTTTTCCCGAAAACAAGGCTAGGAGCAGTGAATACCAGACCTACAGGAAATTGTTCCTAGACTGAAAACCAAAGCAAAGGAGAAGCCTGCCACAACCAGACAGAAGAGTTATTTGAATTAAAGGCAGCTGCTATCCCCAGCTGAGCGCTGCATACCAGTACACAGTGTCATTTGATGGGCAGATGGCTACCCACTTCTGTTTTCAGGGGCGTTTGGTTTCTGCAGCTCTCTCCCTGCTGTCTCGAAGAGCCAGTTTTTAAGTTTAGAGCCCCAGGGTGAATAGGTGGGAGATGTTCTGGGAAGAAGGGTGAAGTGGGAGTGTCAGTGTGAGAAACAGGAATCCTACCTTTTCCAGGCCACCTTGAATTTTTGTGTCACTGGGGAGATGGAACCAGGTGTGTTTTCTGCTCTCCACATCCCTTCAGGGCTTTTATTCTGTGAATCTGTTGCATTCTTTAGGTCAGTGGCCTGTGGGAGAAACATATGACAACCATGGTAAAAAGGAACTGGAGGAAGGAGCTGGGATTAAAATAAAAATACCCTCTCTTCTTTTTTTCATGTTTCCCTGCTTATAGAGGATGTTGGCTCACTCCCTCACAGAACTTCTAAACAAAATGAAGTGTGCGTGTGTGGCTCTGCAAATCTCGTGTGGCAGTAATGCCTGTCTGGGTGTTTGCATGGGTGTCCACCACTTTTCCTGCCTGCTTCCAGCATGTGGAAAAGAAATGGAAATGCAAAATATGTGTGTGCAGGACAGGCTTCCCTCCAGCATGCAGGGAGAGCCACTCACATGTGGGATATGTGTGCGCACACTTGCCCCGCAGGTAGGAGACTCAAGTTCATGCTCATCGGTTTGATTTTTGTCTTTTAAAGGTGTTGCTGGTGGAGTATGATGTGGCTGAACAAAAATGAACTCCTATAAATCAGAGTGCTTATAAAAATTACACGTTTACGGAGAAATGTTTCTGTGGCTTTCATTTTATAGAGCCCCCTCTGCAGTTAAACAGGTTGTTATCAAAGGATTATAAAGGAATTGTGTTCACAGAATTTACGCTTCACGTAAAACTAATAGTGTTGAACCTCTTCTTTAGTCCCAGAGACTCTGGACAATGAAAACCTGATGCAAATTCAGCTGGGAGAGTCAAGATAAGGCTTTACAGTAGATGATTAACCAGGGTGTTGGTGCCTCCTCCATCTAATGAGGGTTCTTTGCTCTAACAGCACAGCCTGCGGATGGCAGCTTAGTTTACCTGGATCCCAGAAGAGGGCTTGTGCTGCCATACAGATCTTTTCCTGGGAAGAAGGTGTCATCTCTGCTGTCCCGATTCCTGGCTTGTTAGCATAGGACCGAGGCCTGGGGAAATGGTTTAGGAGAGTCCTTTAGAGGTCACCTAGCTCACTCCCTGCTCAAGCCAAGGCCAGCTTTGGTTGGTCTGCAGCAAGGACTGTCACAGATGGGGTGGGCATGTTCCTTCCCAGAGAACGGGCATCTGCCAGGAAGGGGTGATGCGAGTTCCCCTCCGGGTGTTTAATGCATCTGCTGCCTTTTTGCAATGAAGCGTTCACGCCTGCTCTATCCATGCAGACTCTAAAGAGATGTTAAGAAGTGGCTGGATTGAGGAGGCAAATATCGATGGAAGGAAACGTGAGAGTGTAAGAATGGATATTTTTCCTAAAAACTTTTAGGGAAAGAGTGCAGTAAGTTAGGATTTAGGCATTCTGAATATGCATGAGACATAAGGCTGCTCCTTGCATTTCCAGGGATGAGGGTGAAGAGTTCTTGTGCCGGTGCTGACCACATGGAGTGTTTTGGTTTTCCCTCCCAAGGAAGGCACATCTGCAAACCATGAGGACAGAGCTTCTAGCAAAGCTGTAAAGCCTGAGCTGGCTGGCCTTGTCTGCAGGGTGTTTGTGTAAGAGTATAAGAAAAAGGATAACCCTCCACTCACTGTCTGTTTCAAATCACTTTTTGAATTACAGAAACTGGCCATGTTTGTATTTGGTGCAAATCAGGAATTTTTGCCCAGATGCAGTATCTGAAGCCTGAGCTTTTAACTACTGAATATTGTTCCTTGTTTGTTTGTTTGTTTTTCTCATGCTTCCCACTCTGATGAAGTTGCCGGTAGGCATGGTTTGATTTCAGAGAGGTGATGCCAGTCCACCCTAGCAGTTTAGTTGGAAAAAGTGGTTGGTACCCAAGAGCTGGTGGTTCTTTTTTGGGTTGCCTCGTCCTCAAATATAAACAAATAATACCTAATTTCTTAACATTTTCTGCCAATTGGTGATGCTGTCAGAAATGGGTTGGGAAGATTTGTTTCCTATGAGGGCAGGGAGGCATTGGCACAGGTTTTCCAGGGAAGTTGTGGATGCCCCATCCCTGGAGGTGTTCAGGACCGGCTTGGATAAGGCTTTGAGCAACCTGATTGAGTGGAAGGTGTCCCTGCCCATGGCAAGGGGCTTGGAACTGGATGATCTTTAAGGTCCCTTCCAACCTGAACCATTCAATGATTCTTTGAAGGTAAGTTGAGACTGATTACCTTGATCCATACAGGACTGTAGATGAGGCATTCCTCTATTAATCCTTTACCCTTAAGTGTGCTGCTCTACAAGATGCTGCTAGAGTAAAGACTCTTCAGCTTTGGAGTGATGAGCAAGGTCTATTTTTCTTAAACTTCAGATGTATTTAGGGGTAGCGTGGTGGGGTGTTTTTCCTGAATTAACAAAGCGAAGCGTAGAAGAGATGATGCTGTCCACCTGCAATCCCTTGTCGCTGCATACATTTCTTCCTTACGGGCAGTCTGTGGACTATAGGAAAAGTGACTGCAAAATTCAGCAAATGTGCATTGTTTTGGGCATATGCACAAATATGATGCAAAGGAAAGAAAGGAGAATTCAAAGACAAATATTCAGTGTGATGATAAATCAGAAGTCTGTATGTTGTAATTTGGAGCAGCACTTCTAGATTTTTTTATAGGGTGTGAATGCTCTGAAATAACTGAGTCAAATGGTATTTTTATTTTTTCCCTTCCCTAGGGAGAATAGAAGGGACTGGCTGGTTTGGTCCCACCCGTCCTTTATTCTGCAATCTATTTATAGCCTCTGCGGAGGGCAAGGAGGGAGGGAGGCCTTGGAGAAACATGGGGCTTAGCCTTGTTTGTTCTACAGTGGAAACCCTGGCTTTAACCCCTTCCTTGCTCAGCTGCACCAGGAATAGCCAAAATCTTTTATCTTTGGCAAATAAGTGCATCTCTTTCTGTCTGTTCTATAAATAACATATGCGTGTTGTTAACTCTGCATTATTACGGAGTAGCTGCCCTTCAATATTTATGAAACTGTCACCTGTGCTGCGTGTTGGCATTGTCTCAGCGAGGTGATAGCGTGTGCGTGTAGCACCCGTGCAAAGCTCCCATCCTCTCCAGAAAGGTCTTGTGGGCTCCAGTGGCAGCAGGTGAAAGGAAGAGCAGGCGCCAGCTGATACTTTCAGATTTCCCTGTGCTGACGAGATAAATGGAATAGCCAGAGGGTTACTAATACCCTTTAAAAGAAGAAATATTCTCTCTCCCAAAAGGATGTGGAAAAAATTAGAGCAATTACATTTGTATCGTGAACCTCTGTACCAAAGGGAAGAGAGAAGGGGAGTGGGGAATGCAGTGGAAGGAACAGGACACACAGTTCCCATTGTGTGCTCTAGACTAAATAGCAGGGCTTAAAACTGGGGCACGAGAAGATGATTATCAGTATTTTCCTTAACTATGTTTGCTCACAAATGTGGAGGTGAGCAGGGGTCTGTTTCCCAGCCTCACTATGATGTAGAATGTTAAAGGTGTGCATTCTGATGCTATAGGATGCTGCTCCTGTGCAGCTTTATTTGTGTACACAAAGGCAGCAGGCTCGCGCTAGCACCCTGTATTGGCAGAGCAGCACTTCTCAAAGTGGGTAGAAAATAAAGGTGGTGCTTTTTTCAGTTAATGCCAATTGATTTTTCCTTATTAAACTGATTTCTGTCTGCTGCAGCCTTTGCCATTGCATAACTGGAGATGCCCTGCTTGCAAATGTCTGTGAAGTCAGTCTATTTTCCATCTGTAAGTAATGTTTTAGTGTTTAATGCAATTTATCTTCACTCAAATTGCAGAAGATGTCAACACTAAAACATTTGCTACAGACATCATAAACTCGAGACATTGGCAGGCACTGCTGAACAGAGCAGAAACAGTGGCAGCGAATACATATTTTTAAACCATCTGGTATGCAAGTGCTATTGGATCAAAAATGACATGGTGTAAAAAAACTCGCCGCTGTTTGTCAGATGACCTTTGGGCAGTCAGCGGAGAAGTCAGTGCCGCATGCAAATGCACTTGAAATAGCACGTCTTGTCTCGCTTCGTACTCCTGGGCCTTGTTCCTTCACTCGCCGGATTTCAGAAACTAATAGGCTTATTTAATAACGTGTAGAAGAAGCTCGGATAACCCAGTGCCTTGAGGGCTTTGCACACCACTCAGCTCTAGGAATAGGTGCCGCCTTGCCTCTGTATCCTGCAGGGATGCGGAGCTGCAGGAGCTGTGTGGTGGGAGAGATCCCTCTTCTTTTTTTCTCCCCTTGTCTGTTTTGATGTTTTGCTTTCTATCCAGTTTTTCCTTTGGCAGGAGCAGCTTGCATGGGTACTATATACACATGCACGTGCGCAGGCAAACACAGGCACGCTGTTTATCTTATCTTTGTGGGATATGTCAGTAATGGGAAGAGGACTCGTGGGGCTCTTCATGTTTTGATGGAGAAACCCCTTAAAAACAAGTAGCCTGGTTATTGCCAGGCTTTGGCTAAGGGTAGCGTGCACTTCAGCAGGGACATCTCTGCAGGCAGCTGTTCCTGAAATAAATGTTGCAAAGTCTCTAGAATTTTCCCCTTTCCTCCTCAGAGGATTTCTAGCTCATTTCTGACCATGCGTCAGCTGAGTGTGCATTTACTGCTGTCTATAAGGAGCAGCCAGCATGAGAAATGTAAAATTTCTCAGCTAGCCCCTACAGCATGATTGAAAGTAGGGCCCATGTGAGCTAAAAGTCTGAAAGGTGGAGTGTGTGCCGTCTCTCTCTGTTACAGGTGGCTCAGAATGACCCCCAAGAACAGCAGCAGCCAGTTCTTGGTGTTAAAAAGCCAGTTACTATGAATGCCCCATGCCAGGCTGGCCACCTCCACACAGAGTAACCATGATTCTACCTTTCATTGACCATGATTCTACCTTTCATTGTTAAATCAGGCTTTAAAATATACTGTCTAGCAAAGATTGCTTACAATTCTAAACATGGTAAAAACAATTAAAGGAAAATGAAGGTACCCTTTTTCAGCAGTAGTGACAGGTTTTCCCACAGCATCTCTCTGTCTCGAAATGCATATAAAATATCACATCCACAACAGACTTTTGAGACAAACATTTCATTACTACACAGGTATATGAAGAAATCTTCAGCACCTCCACATTTCCTTATGCTTCAACTTTACTTTTTTTTTTTCCTTTGGAGAATGAGGTAATTTCCAGATTAATGCTGTCTCTTTGTGAACAGACTTAACTAGGTTGCTCTAGATCTCTTTGTCTTGGAGGATGAATAATACACAGGTGATAGCAATGTGAGTCATTTGCTCCTTTAAAAGCAGCTGATATTATGTTTTCATTAGGCAAAAAATTAAGAGGCTCAGTATGGATTAAGCACCTGAGTTTTACAATCTCAGCTAGGTTTATGCATACAGGAAAGACAGACACATCTCCTGGATGGTGAAGTTGCACTGAATGAGTTTAATGTCCTCATTTGGAAAGCTCTTCTGTAGACAGATACTGCTTCCTGAAAAGGAGCATTGTTTAGTTTCAGACCTTGCCCTCGAGGAGGAGAAATGGGGTGTCCAGGTGTCCTGGAGGTTACAGAATCATAGAATGGTTTGGGTCAGAAAGGACATTAAAGATCATCTAGTTCCAACCCCCCTGCCATGAGCAGGGACACCTCCCACTGGATCGGGTTGCTCAAAGCCTCATCCAGCCCTGTCTTGAACAATTATGAGTGGGATGCATTTAAACTAAATTCCTTCCAGAGCCCTTTATATTGAGAGGGCAGGGAGGTGAGCAAATAGACCAAGGAGTGGACTTCCTCCAGCACAAGTGTGCTGGCAGTTTCTGGTTTTGCATCTGTGTAGACAGAATTGTGTACAAACTTACGTGTTCTCCCTCCTGGGGCTAATGAATGAAACGGGGAGATGACATAAAGCGTGCTCATGCATTCTTAGATATTGTTTTCCTTATTCCCATAAGAAAGCTATTGATATCAGAAAGTTCAGGCTTTAAATAGGCTAAAACCAAAATACAAACCTATTTTTAAGTGAGTTTAAAATATCCTGACATGTTTACCAAGCTGGCTTCAAACCAGCTGCAACACATGTAAACAGTTAATACATTGCATTGCCGAGGCAGACGATTTCTTCTTTCTTACGGTGTAGGTTAGTAAGTGCTTTTCTTCACCACAAAGCACTACAAGGGAAGGAAGATATAAATGTAAGCAACAGTGACACCTGACACAGTGTCAATCTCCGAGCATCCTCTTGATACATACTCGCGCCACAATACTTTCTCCAAAGTCCCATTTTCTATTCAGGCACACATCAAAAAGAAAAAGAACACAAAACTGCAATGCACAGCCTTCGGTGTAGCTTTCTAATGCTATATTGCTTAATAATTTAAGGACAGTGATAGCCTAAAAGTTGCAGTCTTAGCAACTTCACATAACCTACATTAGACAGAGGGTGAATATCATATTTATTATGTACTCAAGATGTCTGGCTTTATCAAGATGAAGTCTTCACTGTGTTTGGCACTATATCACTTAGAAGGGCTCAGCTATATGTTACGTGTTACTAACAAATCCATCTATAATCAGTTTAAGGGGCTGGTGTTCGCTGCTTCCCTCAGTGCTACGCGCGGGGCCTCACTGGAAGAAACAGCAGCTCTGCTGGGAGAGCACAGAGTGAGGAGCTAGCTCGAGTGTCATAAAATTATAGAATGTCCTGAATTGGAAGGGACCCACGAGGATCATGGAGTGCAATTCCTGACCCCGCATAGGACAATCCTAAAATTCACACTGTGTGTCTGAGGGCGTTGTCCAAATGCTTCTTGAATATTGTCAGGCTGCTGTGACTGCTTCCCTGGGGAGCTGTTCCAGTGCTCCACCACCCTCTGAGTGAAGAACCTCTTCCAGATATCCAACCTAAACCTCCCCTGGCGCATCATCCTGCTGGTCCTTCAGGTCCTATCGTGCTGTCATGGTCTCCTGCTCCTGGAATCTTTCCATTTCCCTGCAAAGATGCCCATCCTCAGTGGATCCCTGTGCTTAGTGGCACTGGGAGCAGTGCAGCACTACTCCCACCAACCCTGCTAGTTCTGCTGGTGATGTGATCTGCAGGCGAAGGTGATGTTTTCTGGTGTGATGCTTCTGGAAAGCGTCTCTTTTCAGTTATTTCTATTTAGAAGCGTGACATCAGTGCAGTGCTAAGCGATCATGGCGATCACTTTTAAGCAAGGTAATTTCTGAGTTCAGGGGACTTTGAATTCAAGTTATAAAAGATCGCAATGTTATTTTCTTACACCGTTAAGGTTTTATCAGAGTACTAAACCAGAAAAATGCATTCATCTTTTGAGAATGCAGATGCTTCATAAGGCCTGCTGTTGACTATAACAGGAAAGGATATGATTTCAGGGCTTAGAAGATCTGTGGAGAAAACCGATTTCCTCCGGAGATGACAATATTTCCATAAATGTGGTAGAGAACATTGTGGTAATGGCAATGACACACATGCAAAAAAATTCTGCATTCTTCCTCTCATACTGGTTTCTTCTTTGTGACTTTAGCTAGATTTTGGGTTTCTGCTGACAGCCATCCTGCAGTCTCCAGCTCATTGGAGTTACCTGTGTGGACCGGTCCTCATTTTCTCAAAGAATTCCCAGTCTTCTGGATTTTGGAATTACTGTTAGATGTTGGCCACCTATCTCTCTCAGCTCTAGATTATACTCTCAGCTGGCTGAGGTGCAGGAGTCTGTTCTCCTTTTGTACTGGTGATGATTAGCTATTAATGCAGGTCCACTCTGGCAGCCTCCCGGTGCTTTCTTTGAAAACGTCTCTGTTTTTCATGGAGAACTGAATTGCTGCCTCTCTCAAGTGTTACATCTCCACTCTTCCACGCTGCTGTGGGGGGCAGCAGCCTTTATTTCCACCAGGATGGCATGTGGGTTGGCTGTCACAGCACAGTTACAATAGGGTGCAATACAGTTGCCAGCCCCAATAAATCAGCACGGCCGGCACTTGCTGGGTTGCCGTCTTGGTGTATAACTCTTTTCATCGACACAAAACTCATTCCTGAAATGTGGTATTGGTCAGCTGAATTTGCAGGACCAGAGATCACCCAAATGTCACCACACCATGATAGCTCACATTCCCCTGTAATGAGGCAGTGGTGACAAGGTTATTAATAGGTGTAAGTACCTGTTCTGGATGTTTTATGGGAGCACAGTGAGCATAAATGGCAGTGGAGGGATTTGTTTGTGAGTTGAGTGACTTCACGGATAACAAATGTTATCGGCTGCCATGCTGTCAAGGACACAATTAATTCTGCTTGCACGGTACAGTTAATTTAGTATGCATCTCAAATATTTTCAATGAGCTTTGCATGCAGATCCAGTGGACCATAAAAAAAGAAAAGTTTCTTTTTAGCCCACTAATCTGCCCCATCTATTTTCAAGTGATTCTAAAGGGACCTGACAATGTCCCTTTATGTGAAACAGAGCTGCTGGTTGAAGTCAAGAGGCACTCTGCTCCTGCCCTCCATCTCCCTGGGGGCACTTGGGCTGATTGCCTTTTTGTAGGACGCTAAACTCTTCGGTATCAGCCTCTTAATCAGCTCCTAGAGCCCTCTGGGTGCAGGACAGGCACCCACAAGTGGCAATCTGTAGCAGGATTCCTGCCTTGGGGGAGCTCCAGTTAAAAGGTTATGCTGGTCCTTATTAATGGAAATGAAAGCACAATTTAACCACTCTGCTTAAATCTTTCTCAGGTGTTGCTAAGACATAAATTTTAAAATTGAAGCACTTAAGAAGAATTCAACTTTTTAAGGTCCAGTCCGCATTGGAAAAGTGTGCCAATTATTTTTATTTTTGTTTAATTCATAATAAAGAACAGGTACCACACAGAGAAACAGATTTTTAATTACCATTCTTCCTAGCCACCCTCTGTGTCTTCTGTTTTCTTCTTCTGCTGGTGAAAGTCAGCTTTGTCGTTAAAACAACAGATTTGGTGGTAATGGGAGCAAAGAAAGAATGAACTCTTTGTTTAGGAACTCACTTAAGTGTTGAGAGGGGTAAACTCCTCTTAAAAGAAAGACAGGGAAGGGGCAGTAACTTAAATGCAGCTATTAAGCCGTATTATTGGGACCGTGGGTTTATTCTTAATGGAAGGAAATTAGCAATGCAAATATTTCTAGTCCCCAATTATCCATGATATAAATAGGTCGGAAATTTGCACTGTTAATACCAGCCGTGTTGAAACCTTTTCTCAGCAGTTCATCAGCAGAGAAATGTTGGGTTTTTTTTCTGATTTGTATTCCTGTGGCTTGTTAAAGGCTTGAAGAGGGGGAGGAGAACGGGAGTAGGAGGAAAAACAGGTTTAATGGGCTGTAAGGAGTAAAACTCTTCTGTTACTTCCACTGTAAACAAAACGATCAGCTGAAGCCTGACTTTGTTTAAAAGGGAAAAAAAAAGGTAAATAGCAATGATTCTTCTATGCTATTGCTCTTCCATACTTCTACATTATGTGCCTTCCTCATACAGGTTTTCATCCTTTAAATAAAAAAAGAGAGGCATTAAAGACACATAACTGCCAGAGCAGCTCACTCCAGCCAGTATCTCTGCAGAGAATATCAATAATCCAGTGTGAGAGGTGTGGGAAGACCAGGATGCCATGCTGGTGGGCATCACACATGCATCAGTCAGCCCAGTTCTTCCTTGGTGGGTCTTTAGAGCTTTTCAAGGCACTCAAATAGTTTAGAAGCTAATTTTAGCCAACATATTTTGTTGATTCAAATATCTTGGTCAGGGACCAGATGTTTCTGTTGAAAACTGAATACACAGACACATGGAAGAGATGCGCCGGCTTTCCTGTCTGCTGTTTAATTTTTAATTATATGAATTGAGTGATTGTGAGTTGCATGTTTTGCTCCAGTCTGCTCTTTCATCTTACATCCCCACTTAAGAAACAGCAGCTTTTCTGGTGCAGAAAACCATCAGATAACCCAAAGTGGTGCTACCAACAGAGAAAATTTTTTTGTGGATTTGGCATCAGTATTATGGGATGCAGTAGCTCAGGCTATGGAGTAGCTGTGCCAGCCTACAACATACTCACTACCTCTCTAAAGGGAAGGAAAACCAGCCCAGTGTAATTCCGTGGTGTAGCCATATGTCTAGAATTTAAAATATAAGTAAAGAGGAAGGTAAAGGAATTTTTAGGCTTATGTTGACCATCTTCTGGAGAATAAAGGCCACTGGCTTACCTATGGGAGTAGGTAAGCCCTAAGCTTCTGCTGGGACCTCTTGATAGCCCCCAGGCCAGGAGAGCTTATTGTTGAAAGCCCTGCCAAGTGATGCTTTCTGCATGCATTGTTGGCATGGAAGCACAGTAAACTTCTGGAAAGGGTAGAAGTGAAGAAGATACAAATTTCCAGGCACAAATGTATTGGGAAAAGTGTGTGTGTGTGCGCGTGTTAGCTTACACACAGAATATTGATAACAACTTCTTTTTCCCGCGTGCTGAGCCAGTTCTCACTGCGTGCCAGTCCCTGAATTTCATATGTTACTGTCTTTGCCTTGCAAGCTTACGGTCCTTATCCTTCCCTTCAAGGCTTTCATGCTTGCATCTCAGCGCTTTTGTCTATCTGTCATTGCCGCCTCCTGTCTCCTTAAAGCTGTCTTTGTTGTCTTTTTTTCACCCAAGACTTAACCTTTTTCATATCACTCACAGTAATCGTGAGGCTGGAATAGCCTCCCTGCAATATCACCAAGTCCCCTGGGGGGAAAGGCCCGTGCAATACAAAGTGGTGGTGCAGAAAAAGCCTGCAACGTGTTCAATCACTATTTCAGTTGCTGTTGGTAGAGGTTTTTGCATCAGTTTGCAAGATGACCTGGTTTTGTCTTTTGTGTTGGTATGTACTGGTTACTTAAAATTAAGGATGCTAGATGTCACACACAAAGGTTGTACATTTTAAGTCATGGGATCTAAAAACTAGATTCTCCTGTTTAACAAAACCTGAAATACCAGGGAAGTCCTAGATAGAAATAGCCCACTCTCTAGCTAGAATTTCTAAAAACACAAATGTTTGAACCCTTCAATTAAGCCTAATATTTGTGTTAATTTTTTTTTTTTTTTAAATTGTGATAGGATTTTGTCAGTGAGGACCTAGGGTGTTACTGGGGCAATCCCAGTTGGAGTGGGTTTAGAGAAAATGATTCCATCTCTTTTGGCGTTGCAAGTTTAGTTAACAAAGATAACAGTGCAGTAATGATGTACTCACTTTTGTAAGGCACCTGATTCGATGATCCGGTGGGTCTCTTCCAACCTGGTTATTCTATGATTCTATGATTCATGCATCTGACTGAAATCCACAATGCTGACCAGTGGTTTGTCAAGGCAGAACTCAAACCCAGTTCGTGTTGGACAAGCATCACACAGGGATGTTTCTGGTGGGACTTTGCAGGGACTGGCAGTGGCTCTGGTGCTGGTCTATGCCTCCATCAAAGAGATGGAAGAGAACCCTTCCAATATTTCTGGATGACAAATGCAAGCAGGTGATTGGTACAGAGATTAGTTTTTTTACACAGAGATATAAACAAAGAGCTTTTCCGGAGCTATGCACAAGGTTGCACAGTCTTTGGGCAGAGTAATCCAGCTTTCCCTGATACAGAAACAGTCCTTTCTGCTGTGGTGCATGCAGCTGGAGGTTTCTTGTGACTTGCCTAGCCTTTCAGGCTGGAGGAATTGAATATAATCCTTGAGCCTAGACAGGGAACATGCATTAAGGGAAACTCCTCCACTTTGATGCTGGTAAGAGCAAAAGTGCATCCAGTTCTCTCCTCTGTGCTTTAAGAGGAGTGTTAAATTGGAGGTAAGAGGAGTGCAAACACAGCCTAAGGTTGAGAAAAATGTGATATAATGCTAGACTGGAGGAGATCAATTTGCTTTCCTTATTAATATGAAGATGGGGAGGAATTTGATTACGGTGTGTAAATAATTTCATGGGGAGAAGAAAAGCTTTTTAAGGACTACTTGATCAAGTGAAAAATATATTAGAAGGACTTAATAGCTGGAAACATTAAATCGTGGTGAATTCGAGGCTCACATTTCCAGCAGAGAAGGTGGGCAATTGTTAAAACAATCCACTGCTGGAAGTTACAAATTCTCCATCTTCAGGTGACTTTAATGATGCCCAGGTGATATTCTTGGAGATCTTTTAAAGCATACATTTTCTGTACGCATAGCGAGGCTGTGCTGCTTTACAGTCTGTGATGAAACAAGGTATCAGACTGATGATCTCATGTTCCCTCAAGACCTTATAATCTCTTTCTGTGCATCTGCGTACACAGCTTTCCTTTGTATTCCTTGACTGGTGTATTGAACGAACTAGGGGAAAAACAGCAATGAATCTGGCACAGTTTCTGATTCAAGGAGGTTCAGGAAGGCCAGTACGCAGGTGACATCCTTAGGCAGAGCTTTGCAGAAAAGTATGGATATGTTAAATGTGTGGTGGTGGGAAAAGCAGAAGGCAGGAGTGATTCCTGTGGGAAAGAGCTGGAACAGAGCTCATGCTGCATCAGCTGAGCAGCAGGTAAGGAAGATGATTAGTTCCTGGTTTCTTGTGTGGACTTAGAAGGTTGAAGAGCAAGAGTGGAGCTACTGCACAACAGACATCAGTGTAGTAACTTCACAGAGAGAAAGGTGAGAGAAAGATGGAGGGATTTTGATGTAATGTAGGATGGGAAGTGCATGACAGCAAGGCAGATGGACAAGGAAGAGGAGCCTCCGCATGGACAACAGGGATAGCGATAATACTAGCAACAGCCAAGGAAACTGAACGGAGAAAAATGAGAGCTGGGGAAGATGGGTCATTCAGCCTTCATTGTGATGCGGCTGAGAGAGGAAGCAAGGCAAAATATTGCAAAGAAGGGCTTTGAGAGGGGAGTCTGGCCATGTTGTGATGCAGGGAGAAGGTTGAGATTTCTGCAGGCCCTCTGCCTTTTGTTCTATGTTGTATGTTTCTTCTGAAGGGGGTGCTATTCCAGAAGACGTATGGAACGAATATGGTACAATATAATGCCCCTAATTGTGACTGTCAGCCAGTAGGGATCTCGCACTATTGTAATGTGTTTACACTACAATTATCAGAAACTAAATGGCCGGGGATGAAGAGAGTGCTGTGCCAGTAGTCTTGGCTGCTACTTCAACTGAGTGACAGATACAAATCCTGAACTGAAAAAAAAAAAAAGGAAAAACGATCTGGGCAAACAGCAGTTATCTGTCTGTACATTCATTTTATAGCTAATCAAAGTTGGATATAACAAGCTTGTAGCATCTGGCAGTCCATGAATGGTATGACGAAAGCTTTAACTCTTTGACTTTCTGACAATGTTGCTATGTTGCTAAAACAAGTCTTTTTATGTTAAACACTGGAGGAGAGGAAGGGAGGACAGAAAAGAGAAAATTGTTGAATTGTGGGGCCTTAAATCTGTTGAAAAAGAGGCTGTTGTCCCTTCATCCACACAGGACTCAACAGTGGAGCTCTGATCTTTTGCAAGACCTGTATGTTCTACAGACACTAAAACCCTGCCTCCAGAGTTATGATCAGCACTTGTTCTTGCCTGCATGAAGCTCAATGAGGCAGAAAATGCCTTGGAAACAGATTTTCATCTTGAGGAATTCAGTTTGTATCGAATAATTGTTAATGTAAAACGACCTGCAATTATGTGAAGTATAGTAAGAGTTGCTGCTTTGTGGCTTTAAAAAGATGTCCTTGACCAAAACGGTCGCCCTTTAATATCATCCCTAGGAGCCAGAAAGCTCTAGTGTAGAAACCCAAGCAGTCAAGTTCCTTTCGAGGGAATTCTGCTGCGCGAGTCGTTGGTGTGTTGCATGCAGCATGTACACCACGGAGCAGCAGGAGCACTGGGAACGATGTCATTTCGTTGTGTCTTAATGCAGACGTCTGAACAGAGAAGAGTGTAAGCTCTGAGAAGTAGTTTCCTAAAATAGAAACAATATTTTATGCCTGAACGATGTTTTGCTTGGAACGGTAGTTTGAGGCTTTTGTTACACATTATGCCTATACAAATCTGCATCTAACCTGAAAGCAGGGAGAGATTCAGGGAAATATGCAATGCTTGTTATTATCCATTTTTTATTATTTCTCTTTGTGTGTATCCCTGTTTGTCTTTAATGGATGCAGAACCTTTCAACAAGGGCTTCCTTGGTGGTTTCTGTAGCTACTCTTCTCTTTCGTTCTTGTTCCTGAGCTCTTATCAGATAAAGTTCTGTGAAATTCTGATGCTATTTTAATGTGCCTCTTAATCTCAACTTTGCCTTGTCCGTATGAAATCGTCAATCATTATTATAGCTTGTTATGCACTGGTAACGTGCTTGGCCTTGTACATGGCAGAAAATGGAAAAGATGAACTAATAGGCCAGGGATGTGCTAGGAAACATCAGGGGAAGGAGAAATGTGGATGTCTTCAGTTTTATATATGATTGTTACTATTGGCTCCCTTCTGCATGTTCTAAGTGAAGTTTGAGGACACACATTGCCTTTTTTTCATTTATCCATCCGATTTCTTTGTTTTCTTTCTGTTTTGTAGCTTAAATTGTGACAAACTGAGGTGGAAGAGGTTTTTGTGCTACATTTCTGCAGCTTTTTCAGATTCAGTCCTGGGTTTGTGTATGTACGGCTCTGCAGCAGCACCTGTTTGTGCAGAGAATTTGGAAGCTGTTCACCGAGGCTTTCCAATTGCCCTCTTCTCTTTTGTCCACCTGTGGAGCATCGTTTATGTAGCAGCAAGCAAAGCAGACTGTATCTCAGGGGAGAAATGAGAACTTGTGCTTGTATTCAGAGATATTGGCAGGGAGCCGTATTCTTAGAAATACTGTGGGAATGTCATACCAGAGCACTTGGGAAGATGGAGGTATATGCAGAGCTCCCCTTTGTTCGGGTGTTGTCTAGTGGAGCTTCTGCCTGTTACCTGAAGTTAAGGAGTGTGTTCATTATCTAGTGCATAAAGTGGTTGATTGCAGGTTTTAAAGTAGGCAACATTTTTTATAAATCAACAAAAGTTGATCAGAATTAAAGCTGAAGTATCAGTAGGAATGTGTAATCAGCTGTTAGGAATAGTTTTAGCAGCAATCTTCAGTCACCTTCCCCTAAAACAAGGCACATAATCTGCTCGTAATAGCAATAAATGTCCTCAGAGATTGCTATGAATCAAACCTCAGTGCTGATATTCAGTAATATTTATTGTAAGACTCCATAACCTTTTCAGTGTCCCCTTATACACTGCTTATCTTCTGTTGCTCTTTGTATCAGAGATCTGCTTTGAATCTTTACAGCTTGCTTACTTCAGCAGGACTTTTGAAATGGAACATGACATCCAGTCTCCTCCTTAGAGTCCCATGAATGAGCATTTTATCAGTGAATCAGCCTTGAAATGTTACAATGCTGGTTAGAATTTGTCAACATTTGTATAAAACGTGCTCAAAGCCAAATCATAAAGAACTCAACACTTAAACAAAGAGCAGGAAGCATCTGAATTGGCTTGAGAGATTACTTGAGCTCCAGAGATTACCATGGATGTTTGTTTCAGTGATTTTGCCTGACTGTTGGTGTATCTTGCACCTTGGCTTCTAGGCAGAAAACCAGTGCCCCTCTGTCCGTGTAGTCCAGAAACCTGTTACTGGAGGACTGCAGCTTTTTCCAGTCAGGCAAAAATACACTGAAATGGTAAAACACTGCTGAACACAAGGCTGAACTATCTTAGCTAGCAGTAGTTTTTCCGATAGAGCAATTGATTCTGATCCCGTTGAGTTGATGCTCTTTTCTGGCCTCTGTTAGAAGTAGAGGATAGAGTGGATGTCATTTTGTTTGGTTGAAATACAGAGATTTACTCCCACCTCCATTTCATCTAGCTTAAAGCTTGCTTCCAGCTGGAACAAAGCGATCCTTAAGTTTGGGCAGTGATATCTTGAGCTACTGGAGGGGGGCCAGTCCAAAGCACTTGATTTCAAGGAGATTTAATATAAAGTTTCTCCTCAAAAGAATGGGAACTTGGTGCCAAAGGCCTTGATTAAGACCATTTCTAAGCCTGTTGGACATTGTCAGATGCCTTTCCTGGTGATTTAATTAGCTCTGTAGGAAGGTTTAGTGTCAGCTCAGAAAACAAATGGGGAGAGAGGGTACTGCTGGCTGTCAACAATACGTTAAAGTGTTATGTGAGAATTCAGCTTTAAAAGCATTTTTCTCAAGTATTAACCACAGTTCTCATAAATCGCAGAATAGCAGTTTCAAAATTATCCTATGCAGGCTGTGCTGAAGAAATCTTCATTATCTGAAAGCTTACGAGAAATGGTGACGAGGTTTACCCCAGCGGAAGGGACTTCATGACCGATACAGCCAGGGTCATGGCAGAACAGGTCATGGGGATTTTTCACAAGGGTGAAATAAAAAAGGAGAGACAGAGAGTCATAGAATGGGTTGGGTTGGAAGAGACTTGAAAGATCATCCAGTTCCAACCCCCCTGCGATGGACAGGGTCACTTCCAACTGGATCAGGCTGCTTTAAGCCCCGTCCAACCTGGCCTCGAACACCTCCAGGGATGGGGCAGCCACAGCTTCTCCGGGCAACCTGGGCCAGTGCCTCACCACCCTCACAGGAAAATATTTCTTCTAAATATCTCAGGCTAGGGGTAAGGACAGTTCTATTACCACTCCAAGTCATGACATGGTAGTTTGTCGAATTTCAGAGGCACAGGAGGAATCTCTCACTCCTGTCTGATGCAGGCAGCAGGATGGAGGCTGCCGTTACCAGCTGCTCACTTTGTTGTTCGGGTGCTGTGACATCCCACGACTTGCTGTCCAGCTTGCGTTATCCAATGTGTGAACCTTCCTGAAGTGGAAATTGTCCTGGGTGGTGGAGAACAGAGCGCAAAATGGAGTATCCTGCTGTATAGGGTGAAGGAAAACCAAACCAAAGCAAAAGTGTAGGTTGGAAAGCTCAGATTGCAGCCTGTCACCTTGCTGCATCTGTTGCTACCTCCATGGAGTGGTTGTGTGCACCACTGCAGCTGTATACACCTATGGTAGGGTACAATTCTAGCCGATGCTAAAGTATTGTTCTGTAGATCCCCTCAAATCTGGAAGGCTTACATTGCTTTCTAGTCAGTACAGATATTTTTCGTATAGAGAAGATTGAAATCTATGTTGCTGTTATAAAAACATCGATGATGATGATGACGATTCCTTCGTCATGTGAAATGTGCTGTTTTCAAGCATAACAGCTTGTCTTGGAGGAGGCAGCAGAGAGGATCCCACCTGCAGCATGTGTCCGCACGCTTGCGCACAGTCTTTACCAAACTCTGCCTGGGTCCATCTGTCATGACAGGGTAAAAATAATTCCACAACACTGTACGCTCTGCAGTCTCACTAATATAGAGCCATGCTTAGTAATAAATCAAATGCCTGGGTGTCATGTTTCATCCTGTGCAATTAAACTTTGTAAAACCTCTGAAAAAAATTTATTTTAACGTAAGTAGCAGTTCACTGCGAGAACCTCTAGTATGTGTTTGTCATGGTCGGTTCAAGAATTCATGTGATGCACTGAGTGTGACAGTGATTAGAGGATCGTCATTTCAGTATTCATGCAGCTCCATGATTATTTAACAAAGTTCTGAGTTAGCTCTATGGAAAATACTAATCCAGGCTATTTTGTATGTGAAGTAAACATATAATTAAGCCTATGTTGGATCACTTAGGGTCAGCAAGCACTCGCTCTGTCTTTTCTTCGGAGCAGCATAACGTGACATTTATGATGCTGGGCTGCGGTGGCTAAACCCTCAGTTAGGCTTCCTGAGTCAAGTCTTTGTAAAGCGGTGCTCATGTCAGCAGGCAGGGTTGCTCCTGTTCACAGTGTAATTTAAGCTTATCTCCTTCCTTGCAATGCCGGCTGTTTAAAAAACATCTCATGTAATTTGTGCCAGTCTCCTGCCCCCACCAGATTCTAGAGAGCTTTTTCTGCACTCTTCACTGCCTTACAGAGGGTCGTTTTGATTTTTGACATTTCTGTGGTGGCGCACTGAGTAGTATAAACTGGAGGTCATGAGGAAAAACAAAAATACAATTTGCATGCAGTTCCAGGTTGTTTTCATAGCTGGTGAATAAGCTCTGGCATTAGGATGTAGTTGTGATTCACTCAATTAAAAGGTCATCAGCCGATCAAAATGAGAGCTAAATACCTTGACAAAAATATCTACCATGGCTAATTTTTTTTTTACTTCATCTGTGAGCTTCATTTCAGAAAAGCATTACAATATTGTCTAGTAACATTTCTACAATCCACAAGAGCACTCTTTACCAGGGCTGTGAAAGCCAGCTTGCTGCTGAAATGCTCTGTAGTGGGGAGGACCCCAACAGCGTGTTTTTTCTTAACAAAACAGGAACAGAATACAAGCACTTGAAGGACTTTTTTAATGATTATTTTTGTATAGCCATATTAAAAAAAAGTAATTTAGCGTTTTACAGTAAAATCCAGTGTAGCCTGTGGAGTTACTAGTTCTGATATTTTGTAAATAAAATATTTTGACATGGTTGTGATGTGGGATGTCGAAGCTGTCTGTCTCACGCGGGCACTGTGTAATTACCCATCCTAATCGCAATTATGTAATCTATTATGTTGTTACAAGATTAGGGTATCTATTTGTGTAGCTGAATCCCTGAAACGTTCAAAGAACCAAAAATTACTGTGAGGAAAAGTAAACATTTGAAAATTACATTTAGGAAAGGCCGTTAGGGTTAGAAGACATGCTGCCAAAATCAAGGATGTTTGCAATCAAAGGAGAGCACAGCAAGCACAGGCACAAAGCAGCGCGGCGGCAATGCCAGCAGTGCTCTTGCAAGGCACCCCGATGGGCTGGGTTGTGTGCATCCAGGACTGCTGTGCAATCATAGAATCACCAGGTTGGAAAAGACCCACCGGATCATCGAGTCCAACCATTCCCATCAATCACTAAACCATGTCCCTCAGCGCCTCATCCACCCGTCCCTTAAACCCCTCCAGGGAAGGGGACTCAACCCCCTCCCTGGGCAGCCTCTGCCAGTGCCCAATGACCCTTTCCGTGAAAAATGTTTTTCCTCATGTCCAGCTTGAACCTCCCCTGGTGGAGCTTGAGGCCATTCCCTCTCATCCTGTCCCCTGTCACTTGGGAGAAGAGCCCAGCTCCCTCCTCTCCACAACCTCCTCTCAGGTAGCTGTAGAGAGCAATGAGGTCTCCCCTCAGCCTCCTCTTCTCCAGGCTAAACACCCCCAGCTCTCTCAGCCGCTCCTCGTAAGGCCTGTTCTCCAGCCCCCTCACCAGCTTCGTTGCTCTTCTCTGGACTGCTGTGCAATCATCCTAGCTGTGGCTTTCGGGCCGCCCAAAAGCTGTCTTGCTCACGGCTCCGTCCTGGGACTGCCCTAGAGCTGGACATCCCCAAAGCAGGACACCTCGGTGCAGTCTTTGCTGCCACCAGGGAGTGGCCTGGTCTGTGGTGGCAAGTTGGAGGCTTGGAGGTTGCTCCTCACTCTCTAGTTGTCTGTCTCATCGAGGGAAGCTGTTCTCTCTAGGTGAAAACTTGATGCCATTTTCAAATTAAAGTTCATTGCTGAAGGCTCAAGTCTGAGTTCTGTGCTTTTGTGACAGCCTTTCAGTTTAGAAGTGCAGTGAATTGTTCTTTGGCTGCTTCCCTTGCCAGGTAGGGAGTGAATAGGTTACCTGGGGTTCAGCCCTTCTGCTAGGAACAGAGGCTTCTCACTCGAAGGGAGACCGACCATTGTGTGCCTCAACCCAGCCCATCGCTGCCGGGCTGTTTCACTGTCTGTGGAGAAGACACGTGGAGAGAACTGAGCCAGGAAAAATGTTTTGTGCTTTAGGGAGGAAGCCCTATAGCAGGCAGGGAGAAAAAGCAAAAGAATTATTCACTCTGCTTATAACTAAAAAGGCCTCGGAAGAATAGAAGTCTTAGACTGGCAGCTTTCATCGTGAATGTGGATTTGAAAACAAGACTGGGTGTTTGACCTAACTTAAGCAATACGCACAGGACAGATACCCTTGTAGAAGTGGTTAATGCAAGCAGAGGGGATGATTAAATGAGCTAGACCTTGTAAAAGGATCCATTTATCAAGGCTGTGTACCAGGGGAGCTGCCATCCTCGGGAGGCTGGCAGGGGGATTTGCAGAGCCTTTCTTTGTAGGTCATGGCTTCCAATTTGTCTTAACTTGCTACTGATTAAAAGTTACCAGCAAATCTCTCTGTATTAGCTCTCCAAAATGAATTTGTTACCTCAGTATTGCTCCAGCAGGTGATGCCTTTTGCAGCATTAAGAGTTGCCACCACAGTGACCCTCTCCCCGACTGACTCAGCAGAGAACTAGACACACAAAGCGCTGTTTGTGTCTTCCTGAGGCTTGGGTCGGGTCCCCAGAGACCATTAAGGGTATCCATGGCGCCACAAGAGATCTCTTGGGTGACAGCACAGAATTGTCATCTTTCACAGGGTTCTGGGTCTGTCTGCCAAAGGGAACTGCGGTGTGTCCTCTTTATAAGACCATTGAGATCTCTTGGTGGATAGTGGCATCAGAGAAACGTGACTGAAGTGGTGAGAGTTCCCTAGGGCGCAGAGACAGCACACAGGTCAGACCGCCTGACCTGCCCTTTTGGTTTATTTTCTACCTTTCTGTTATATCTGGTCTCCGGCACCAGACACTTGTAAAGTGACCTGACAGGGAGCGTATTTCCCATGGATGGGGTCAAGGAGGACTAAAAACTGCTGTTGAAGCCACCAAAAGATGACTGGAGCCCGTGCACCCAGAGCAAAATTGGGGTTCCTTGGAAGCACAGAAGGAAGCATAGTGGCAGTAGTAGGTCTCTTGACCAAAGCTCTTTTGTTATTTGGTGGCTTCTACGCTCTTGAATTTTATGTACACAATATTTCACCTCTAAACCAAATACAAGTATTCATTAATACCAGTCAAGGCTTGCCATGGAGTTTTTAAATGAGACTCTTCTGCTGAGTCAGATAGATGACACACCCACCTTCTCATGTTGCGCTGCCTAAAATAGAGATCTCTTTAAAAGCAGAATTAGAGTGCATCTTGTCTCACTTCATTCTGCACGTTTGCATGGGGATGCCAAAAAGCTGCTTCTCAGGCCACAAAGCGATTTCACTGCAGATTCAAACATCTCTTGTTTTAGTAATATTTATTATATCGATGACTTATTTTGGGTGTTGGAAGGGTGGATAATAGTGGGCTAGAGGAATGCCTCTTTCCCGAAGGCTCCAATAGTAGTTTGGTACTTATCTCCCCAGTAGTTTTTAATAGGAATTAAGCACCTACATGCCATTTTTTTCCCTTAGAAAATCTCCCCCGCAGGCTGCAGAAGAAGATTGGTAGCATTAAAAATGGTGACATTTATCCAAGAAATGGCAAAAGGGAGCACAATAACCCTGCGCTTTACAGGTGCTTTTCATCAAAAAAGGAGCTCCACATCTTTGCAAATTCAAGATACAGATGTTGCTGCATCCTGACGTTTGACCAATTCAGTGAACTCTTTAAGGTCTTGTATCAACGCTACATGCCAGCTAAAGACACAAAGTGAAATATGTATGCTGTTTCATTTCTCAGTGTATTTTGCAGTAGATTTTGACTGTAGAAGTCAGAGCAAGCAGGGTGAGTATACGGTGTATTCTGTAGGTTAGAAGGATATAAGACTCCGGATGCTGCCTACTCCCATCAGTCTCTGGGTGGGTTAGTGGTTAATTATAACCTGCCACTTGGGTTTTCCCCATGTGACTAGCAGCGATTTCCCTATTCCTAGATTAATTAAAATGTTAAATAAGATCTTTTCCTAACACCAGTCTCGTGGGTAGCATGTTATCATTTATCCTTACCCTTTAGTTATGGACATTTAGTAAGTTTTCAGACAACCCCACCAGGATTTAATCCCAGTCGGCTTCTGTTTTGGGGATGGGCTTGTATGAAGCGCTATAGCACACTTTTCTGTTGACTCTGTAATCCAACCAGAAGGAAAAGCTTGAGTTTACTTCTTCTCACCTGCTGTTTTTTGTATCCCTGATGAGTCCTGGGTTCCTGCTAGAGCTTCAGCAGAGGCAGGTTTGTCCCTTGCATTTGTTCCATTCACTACAGCGCAACGATTCCCGAATCACCCTTTTTGCCGCTTCTTGCAGTAGGTTCTGCTGCTTTTCTGATTCTCCGGTGGCTTAACTCTCTACAGACTTTGCAATAATTGCGATTGATAGAGTAAATTTGTTAGCTAATTCCCATAACATTAAAACTAAAAGACGAGTTTTCTTTCCTATGCTTCTTTATGAAAAAGTGCTGATCAGCTCAAGCACTCAAATTCTAAGTGGTGCTCCCTTCTCCCTTATTTATCAGACCTGCTTTTCTGTTATTTAGTTCTGCCAGCTCCTCATTTCCCAGAACTTTCACGGCAGCATTAAGTCATTCTGGATTTTCCAATTTCTTGGCTTGTCTGTGCTGTTTTTTTCTTGTTTGGATGCTGTGCTGTTTCTGTCTTGCTTTTTCTCCTTTTGCATACCAGCTTTGGGGCTTTATTTAAGCTGCTTGTTTCATAGTGGAGCCACGCTGCCCTCCCCGCTCCCACAGCCCAGGCTGGCTGAGTCAGTGGGAGGGTCTGTCTACCCAGAGCAGATGTGTAACAAATTTAGCTATTAATAAATAACTGAGTGACAGTTACTATTTCTGTACCCCTTCCTTTTGGGGGTCAAAATCTGCACATTAACAGAATTCTCTTTAATTTCACTTTTCTTGTGACACAATGGCAATAGCGTTTGGTCTTTTATTTGGCCATCACAAGGGAATAGTAATAGATTTTCTTTGAAACCATTTTCCCTCATCATTTCCCATTACAGCAGTATACTTTGGCTTGTAAGGATCTCCTCGTACCCTTGTGTTGAAATAGTTCCTTGTACAGCAGAAGTGGTATAATAGAGCTACGGTTGCCTTGAAACTGTCTGAAGATTATTTTTTTTAAAGCCTGAATTCCATTTTAACAAATATAAAGGAAAACCTGGGAAGAGGCAGAAGAAGGTTGTTTATTTCCTGTGATCCCAGATGGACGTTCCTCCATTCTCTCACGCTCCAGTATTTTGGATGCTATAAAATGTTTTGAGTTGAAATGCAGGGGGAATATGGACACACATTTAAGCTGTTTTCCCCTGAGAACTGTAGCAATCATGTACTGGTTGTTTTGAAAATGGTGGATTGCAGTAAAAATGAATTCCACACTGTGATGCTTTAACAGTGCTTTGAGATTCTGCTTGTGTAACAAATGATGGGCTGGTGAGGTTTAAAACCAGAAAGATGCAAGCACCTAGGAATACAAATAGAAGTATTTCTGACCTCGCCTTAATAATTGTGATCAAAAATATATCCTGACATTGATAACTAAAGCAAAAAAGCAGCTGACAGAAGTCAGCTGGAAAGCACAAGGATTAGCTGGTGACATTCTGATCTGTACAATTAGGTGGATGCTATTAACATTTAAGTAGTTTAAAAATCAGCTCCCTGAAATACGGTGCTGTGTGCTTGAACTGTGAAAATGCCGTCATCCTACCTGACTCAGTGATAATTGCCTAGTAAGTGCTAAACGTAGTGAAAATGCAGCAAAGGCTTGGAAATGCAGGCTAGGAACCAGGGATGGGAATGAAAGCAATGTTCATTTTAAAACAAATTCAAAACAGCACTCAGCTGAAAGAAAAAGAAACCAAACCCCAAGCTTTTAAAGTGCCAAGTTTGATGTAACCAAAGCAGAAAATAAGTGGTGGTAGTTTTCGAGTGAAGAAACCGGGGATAAAATCTTCACTGTGAGTATATCTGTTTACTCACCACACACGCGCACTCGAGTATCTGCGTGTACACATGCTGGACCCAAAGGGTCTTTGTTTTTTTTCACCATATCCTCAGCCAAAGTCTGTGTAGATAGTCAAGTTTGCCTACGTGACAGCAGATTTGCTGGATAAATCTGTTCTGTTTGGCAACAAGTTGGTGCTGCTGTTCGCACATCTGAATGCTCACTTCTTGGCACTGCATCTTCTGCTCCTCAGGTTTGGTGTTGTCTTGTTTACTGAGGCTGTTCTTCCTCTCTGAAATGGCCCCTTAGAGCTGGGCTGCCCTCTCTGTGCAGTTAGACCCCAGCCCTGCAGAATTCATCCCCTCCTTTGGTTTTGCATTGCCCCGCTCAGCCACCTCCTAGCACCGAGAGGCTCGTTGACACCAGTGATCAGCTGCAGGAGGACTTGACACAAGATGGGAAGGTAATTGGAAGGGAAAATGGTACTTGGCAGTGGCCTTTCCAGGTTCCCCCCACCCCAGGCGCAGAACACGCTCTCTGGGGAAGGGGACCCACGTGCTGCTCAAGCTCTGTGCGGCTCAGAGGGCCAGGTAGGACATAGTGGAGATGGCTGACTGAGAGGTGGCTTCAGGGATCTTAACAGGGTAACTAGCAGCCCTTTTTTCTTCCTTAATAAGAGAGGAAGCATGTGTGTGCAGCTGTAGCTATCTCTGTTTCAGAGCTATAAGTCTCTGTCAGCTTCAGTGCCTGGTGCATTCCTCAGGCAGTTAATGCAGCAGCACCTGGGAGAAAATACGGCCAAAGTCACCCACAGGCTCAGCATCAGCTGAATCAAGAGCCATCTCGCTGTCACCCCTGGCAGCTGCCTCAGTGTGCGAACACCTCAGTAGGAAGCCTCTTCAGAGAAACTGTCATGTCAGCATGCTTGGAGAGATGTGTCTGGATTCGGAGTGCATCCCCCTTAAACCCACTACTTAAAAGCGTTTTGCTTGAACATGCATGCCCAGTATTTAGAAAAGCTTGCTTTTTTACTGCAATATTTCTACAGAGCTCATCTTATTTGGAAGGGGGGGGAGGGTGTGTGTGTTTTGTTATTTCCATTTTTCACTCCAGAGAGTGAAGAAGGAAGTCTTTTGACTCCAGAATGAGGAATTTGCTCGTGGTGGTCTCTCTGCTAGCACCCCTACAGCCTCAGTGGAAAACAGGGAGTAAAAACTGGGGTATTAGTTCAGCGATATGGTAATTCAAATTTTTGCATATAATTCTATTAATGATATATGAGCCAGAATAGATGCCAGCTTCCTCTCCTAGAGCTACATTTATTTTGCAAAACAATAGGGTAAGAAGATGTTTAGCTTCACGTTTGTTAATATAGTGAGCAGACATGACTGATTGCACGCGGGGAACAGAACAGTTATGTTGAAAAAATGTTGCAGTCATTTTTCTGCCTATAGCCACATTTCAAAAACACAAAGGATTATTTGTAGATCACTGGGAAGTGTTAAATGAGTTCATTGAATATTCTGTTAATACGCAGGAATGCAAAAACAAAGGATGCAAAGGTAAGAATTCCTTTGCATCTGTACTTTCTCGTCAGAGAATACCAAAGACAAACAACAAACTGAAAAAATGGAGAAGTTCCCCCAGAGAAATGAATAGAAAATTTAGATTAAAAAAGAAGAAAATGTTGTTCTTGTTAATAGTGATAGACATTGACTGCTCTTAGCAGGCTGCTAGGACTGGGGAGGTCACTCCACTGCAGAGGGTGTCCCCTCCCATGAGAGGAGCCTCAGTGGCAGCTCTTCAGTCCAAGAAAGGTCCTTGACCCACATCAAGTGAAGCATTTCTCTGCTGTGGATGGTGCATCACCTCTGTGATAGTGCCAGTGGAGAAGTGACGCGTGCTTTGGTATCCTGTGATCCTTACACACATTTTGTATTTCTGCATGTCTGGAAGGGCTCAACTGTGCCACTGGTTTTGTCGAGAGATTTTGTAGTGATTAATATTTGACCAGCTCTTAGGAGGTAGTGGAGGCTTGTTGTAGTATCTTCCCTGTTCAACTCCTGCAGCATACATCTGAATTTATTTTCTTCCCGATTGGCTTTAAATGTGTGTAATCATGCAAGACTTAGCCTGTTGACAGCACAATTTTAATTTTTGCCAGCCACTCAACAGACAGTTGGTGCAGCAGGAACAGAGTGCAGGTTCCTACCATCCCCTCATTTTAATAGATGCACCGGTATCTCAGTTTCATTAATCGTCTCACCTCTGAGCGCAGTATTGAAACATTATCAGCTTTTCTCTTGGTCTTTCATATTCTTGCCATGCTCATGTGCGACTGGATGCAATCCGGCTGTATCCTTGTAAAGCTGAGGGTACACCCACACCACACAACACGGTTCCGTGTACAAGTGGTAAAGCTGGGTCTCAAAAGGATCTTGTTTTGATAACATGGCTAATTTACCTTGCTTGTGAGCAAGCTTGGTTCAGCAGAGGTGTACTTGAGCTATCTGCCATCTCTTTAGATCAAGGGTTCAGCTTTGATAGGCTCAGGATATTCTGTGTTCCACTACAAACATGAGGTGTTGCACAGGGACAGAGTTGTACATCGCTGGCATTCCTATCCGTAGCAAGAACAGCTTGATGCTTTCCCTGACAGTAAAGAGTTAGTGTGTTACTGCTTAGCAGGATAAAAGCAAGGACAGAGTGCAATGCCAGGGTTCCTGTTGTAACTGAAGACCAACTACCTGGTGCCCTGAAGCTTCTTTTTGCTGCTTGCATTAACTACTATTTCTTGATTTTTTCCTAAATTATTTTTCAACTGCAAAATACCAACAGTGTCTTTTTTCCCCCCTTTTATTTCCTTTTATAGCACCTTAAGTGCCTCTAGCTCTTTGACTTTAGCCATATATCTATCATCGGGAAGGTTGTTTTAGATCTGCCTACGTTTAGCCTGATGCATAAAGAGAAGTATTACTGCTGATCTCATTTTGAAATGTTGCAAAGAGGGAAAACGAAATTACTGCAGGTTGTTTTGAAGCAGGAGCAGGATTTCTAGTCAGGAGCAATGTTTCAATGTTATTTGTACAGAAAAGTGAACTGATGACAAAACCAAGAGGAGAAGGGGGAGTCCTTGTGCTGCTTTAGGCAGCACCCAGTGCCGTCTGCCTAGACTGCCCAGCCTCTCCAGGGACAAGAATCACTGTGTTCATAAAGTGCTCTGGGCAGGCTGAGCTGTGTTTCAAAGGATCATCTTTGAAATACGTTGATTATCAATATTTAAAAGGGCTCGATTAGAAGTTCAGGCATATTACATGGTGCAGCTAATAAGAGCCATGGTGTGAAATACAATAGCACTCTGGTGACACCGTTACGGCATCACGGTTAATGACCAAAATATTAAAGAACTTATTGAAGTTCAATCATCAATCAAGGTAAATTGATTCTTCTGGCAAAGAATGCAAATGCGTTCCTTTGGTACAGCATGAATACCAACTACCCAGGCTCAGCTCCCGCTCATTTCTATGGTTAGCAATTTGTGAACAGCTGGGTGAGCCATGGTGAAATGAGGGGGTGAGAAGCAGTAATTAACTTTCCATTCACTAACTGCTGGCTGAAATTGTCATGATAATCATGATTGCTAGACTTCTGCTCAAAGTTTTTCTCCCTCCTCTTTGCACGTTTTCTCCATTGTTGTCTCTGTTGATCCCAGGGCTACCTGGAACAGAGTAAGTTGGAGAGAGGATGAACGGTTTAAGTCTTTCTGCAATCAGTATTTCCTTCAGACACTAAATGTATGTGAAAGTGCCTCTGTCTGCCTTGGTCAAAGTTGCCATTATAATCAAGGTATCACTGGAGAAGAGGCTTGTTCCCCTGCTGTCACGAGGTCATTGGTGACTCTTCAGATCCTACTCTGGTTCTCTTTCACCTTTCTTGTCCAATTTGCTCTGTTGGGCCCTGCACTCGAAGGTCTCACACAGCTCCTTATCTCCAGGAGTTTGTTCCTTATACTTTCTTCATTCTTTGACCGTGCCAGTATCATCAGCCTTTGCTTTGTAACTCTGCCTCATGCACAGAGCTGGCCTGGTGTTGCTAGACCCTGTGCACCTGGGGTGCTCTTCCCATCTCTCTCTCTCTGAAGCCTGTAGTGAGTACAAAGCCTGCCAGTTTAGCACAATCCCTCCTTCCCCCGAGCACTTGGGTGTTCTTGGGGTGGATCTTGTTCCATGGGAAGCAAGTTTCAGGTCAAGATGAAAATCTTCAGAGGCTGCAGCTGGTTCCCAGCGGTGTGGCACACTGCAGGTAAAACAGGGTTTTCCAACGCGCCCTTTGCTTGGATGTCCCCTCTCACCAGCATGGTCCAGTATGTCTTACCTGTGCAACCTCACGACTGCAGTTGGCATCCCGCAAAGGTTCCTTTCACGAGCACTTTATTGGTTTCCAGTGTGACCGACAGGCAGACTGTTCTCTCACCTGAGTCATCACAGGAGCGGCAGAGGTCTAATGGGCACTAATGATAAACACTGATCCTTCTCATGCTGCTTATACAAATGTCACATTATGCTCTTGTAATGAAAAGCAAGAGTAAGCCATTCCTTACCTCAAGGACGAAGAGCTGGCACCATGACCAAGGCTAGCAACTCCTGAAATCGTGCCAAGACTGATAGTATGCAAACCAAAAATGCTGTGGTAAGAATTGCATTTGTTACATTTCATAAAAATAACCTCATTAAGCATTTTCTGTGAAAGATTAAACTGCCAGAAATAGATCTAGGTTTATATTTATTTTTTCCTGTGTGAACTGCTCTCCATCCCATCCTTTGAGTGAGCTTCATTTGTACGTGAAGTACATGTCAAGTAGGTGTAGGAGCTATAGAAGACGGGGACAGAAGAGCTGAGTTGTTTCTGGGAGGGAAGGAAGTACAAATGAGAGAGAGAGGTCAGCCATTCTTCCTAGAAATACAGATTTTTTGAGAAATGTTGCTTGTCTTTTGTTGCTCTGCCTAAAGTTACCCTGAAGACAAGTGCAGAAGAAAGGTTTTCCATGCTCATAGTTTTTCTGACAATGAGGAATGCAGGCCCTAACTACACTATAGGGTACGTAAAAGGCCACAAGAAGGAATCTACAAATGGAAAAATATTCCATGCTGCAAAAGACTTGAAGCTCCATTTGCTGCACTTATCAAGAAGAAAAGCAAGAGTTAAAATACTTGTGGATTATGAATACCTAAAGTGAGAGAGGATGCTAGCTGCAAAGAATGACTGTTCAATGCATCAGAGCCAGAACAAGAATCAATAACTGGAAGTTGAAACTAGAGAAATTCAAGCAGAAATAGGGCTCAGATCTCCAACAGCGGGGCTGATTTGCCACTGGAAGTGTTGGCTTCTCTATCTCTTGACGTTACCTAATGCTGGACACCTTCCTGCAAGACCTTTCAGCCCCGCGTAGGTGGGAATAGAGCACAAGGTGGGTGTGAAGGGCTGCTGCGTGGAATTTGTCTGATAAGGTGGGTCAGGCAAGATGACCGAATGTTCTTTCTGGTCTTACAATTCTTCCCTGGAAATAGAGCAGATAGTTTCTGGATTAAGTCAGCTTTGTGGTTCTGGTTAGATCTTTTCCTTGAAAACAGCAAAGAAATGATTTTCACTCAGGTTATTTTGAAGTGCGAATGCAATGAAATTCATGCTTATCAGTAAGCGATGTCCGATGGGGTGGCACAGAGCAACAACCAGAAAGCAATCATATGAATTAGCAGCAAATCTTCCTTTCCATCTTTGCAGTCACACTGCTTCCATCACAAGGTTACCTTGGTCCTTCTGCCTTGTGATTTCATCTCTACATCAGATGGCAACAAAAATTCCTTTACAAGAAAGTACAGGTCCTTGCTCTGGGGTCTGAGAAAAGCAGTAACTGTACTGAACATCACACTGCTGGATCAGTGTGCCCTTACCAGCATGTCCAAAGGGGATGTTTCTCTTTCAGGTGAGAGTGAGCCATGGAGCTGCCTCAGTGATGGTCCTGGGAGGTCGCTGTAAAAACAGATTCAGAAACCGAGGCTGGGGTTTTGTTGTGCAGTGGTCATTTGGGACCTTCCAGTAAAGTCAGAGTAAAGGAAAGGCTGAGTTCTGAGACTGTGTTCTGCCAGCAACTGACCACTCACAGCAAACCCTGATTCTCAGCTCATTGCCACAGTGCAGAACTGAAAACAGCTCTTTCAGGAAACACAAGCGGGGATGGACTGGTTACAGGGATGCAGGGCTCGCATATCATCAGTTTCCCAGAAAATGAATCTTTCTTGAGGTTGCTGGAGAGAAATTGGCAGCCTGGAGAGTGGGAAAGGATGTAGCTGCAACACAGCAGCTGATAGAAAATGCTGTCAAGTTTCCTCAACTGTCAGTTAGGAGGAAGAGAAAACGTAGCACAGAGCTGCCAGCACATCTGGCATGAATTAAAGGTTTAACTAAACTAAAGCATCCGTCCTCCAGCTTGGCCGTTACACACTACCCGAGAAAAAACTGTGTGGAAAAGCTGACAGGTAGCAGATGGTGCAGGCAACATAACTTTGTTCATCAGCTCCTACTGCCAGTCATACTCCATTAGCAGAAGCACCTCTTTCCACCTGAGCTGGGTGGCCTCTAGGAGCCTGCTAAGCTCGGTCTGTGCCAGCAGGGTTGTTCTCCAGTTGTTTGACATTGCCTTGTTTGACGTGTCAGTAACTACAATTGTCAGGTATGGATTTTGGTGTATCTCCCTTTTCCTCTGGAAACGGCTCAACACTAGTCATGTCATTGCTCTATTTTTAGGTAAGAACACAAACCTCACACTTTTTCCTCTGGTTGTTATTTGTTAGCAAGCAATTTTCCGTAAGTTATTGTGTCTCCTGTAACTGGTAACTATAGCTAGAAAACACAGAGAGATGTTAGGATCTGTCATACTTGGTAGAACCAAGACCACAGTGGTGCTGGAATCTCGACACAAGGTTTAATGTTGGCTGTGTTTGGCAAGGAGCAATATCTGCTGCACTAGAGCAGGGAACAGCTAGTTAAGAATAAATGGAGCACTCAGAGATGGGAAGCAGAAATATTCATCCTCTTATCATCACCATCTGCTTTTTTCCCATTGAGGTATGTGGCATACTTAACTTCAGTCTAATGCCAGCTCTGCCCAGAGGGGTTTAGATGAAACAAATGGAATTCCTTTGTTATGCTATCCTTGTAAAGCTGCCTGGCCATAAGTCTTTGCTCTTTTCCCCCAAGTTTAAAAACAAAACAAAATAAAAAACTAGTGGTGAGGACCCTGTTACTTTTTGCCTCTGTCTACATTTCCTTAACAACTTAAAGCTTTCTGGTATTTGTATGTGATGGCCATAATTGTTGGAGAATGGGGATGGTTGCATTTGTATTGAGACCTCCACCCACATTGCTAGCGTCACTGTATCCCATAGCTTATCTGTGTGGAGTTGTTAGGATGGTGTAGCTGCTGTGTTACTTCAGCTTTGTGCCTAATGAGACTTTTTCTCTTCAGAGAGATGTGCCAAGACTTGCCAGACTGGTTCAGGCAGTTGTGCTCCAGCCTAGTCCCACTGTAAAAAGCCAGTGGAGCGAACTGGCAGCTAAGGCCACTTCCACCTTCTGGGCTGAAGAGCATCTTTGAGGCTCTTGTGGGCTTCAAGCCTCCAGGAGCCCACCTGGCCCAGCCTGCCCTTCCTTATGAGTTCTTCCTTCAGTTGCTGCCTTCCCTAGACCTTCTGCATCTATACTTGTCTTTCCCTCCTGCTCCCATGCAAAACCGTACACCTGTACGTTCTGTCATTAGCATAAATTTCTGTGGTGGCTGAATCGTTTGAAATCTTAAAATCTGGAGTATGGCTTCCAAAACCAGGATGCTTAGGAAAGGGATGGGGCTTTGCAGAGCCATATGCAGCTCAAGCGAAATTTGAAAAAGAAAATCTGCCTGTAAAGACAGCGTGCCCTTGACTGACTTTTTCTCATCTCGCACCTCATAACACTTGCAAATATCTCCTGTAACCACAGCCTGAGCTCCTTTATGAGCATGCATAGTGGGCAGTGTTTTTCTCTGGGTATTTGAAGATGTGCTGCGTGGGGAATAGGCAGCAGCTTTGCTGTAGACGTCCAGCAGTGATGGGTGGAAGCTGCACTAGGCAGCAGCACGTACTAAAATCTTGTTCGTATGGAGCTGAACATTGCTCAGGACTGGCAATCCTGACTACTATCTTTGGACCTGCAGGGTTTAATAAGCTACGTGTGCTGCCTTGGCATAGCAGCTTTCCCTCTCCTGCACTGTGAACTCTGCAAGCTTTCTCCATCTCCCTGCTGCAGTTTATAAGCTCTGTCTGCCAGGAATGCTCTGGAGCTCCTTCAGCTTCAAAAAAAAAGGGTTATCATGAATATTTTTAAATATAGCCAGTCTCTAAGAAGTACTCAAATACAAATTACTAAATGGAGAATTCAACTAGGATGCTTTGAGATACGGTTTTCTAGGAAAGCTGTGAGGTTTACAACCTCCCCTCTGCTATCTCTGAAATACATTTTTATTTGACTTCAGATTCCCTTAAAAAATACTCCTTAGCCAGTACCTTGTAAAAGATGGCAGTTAATTATAGTCATATATATGCAGTCACTGGCCAGTCTCCCTGGGGAGATACCTGCCACTGAAATATGATTTGTGGAATTTGGGTTTGCTGTGTAGGTGCTGTAAGACATTTGAAATGAATGTCTACAAATCAGTAGCCCATGGGTGGTTGTGGTGGTCCCAATGTTCTCTTGAAACTCAGGACTGTTGGAAACACACATAAAATGATGGGTATAAGAATTTATACAATCATCTATGAGAAGTTAAACATGAATTAGCAAGAATTGGTTGCTTAAATTATAGACACTTAATGATCCAAAGAGCAGCAATAGCGGAACCGTTCTGTTCCTCCGTATGTAGCCCTGCAGAAAGAATTACTGTGATGCTATATAACAAAAATGTTGGAAAATCTAGTGCAGCTGCTAAACCCACCTATTTAAAGAAGACTTTTGATGATTATGAAGTGAATGGTATATTTCTGCTAGTATAGAAAGTGTCTCTGTAGTACAGTAAGTGTGAACTATGCAGCCTTAGGATTATAGTTTCATAGAATGAGGTGCGTGGCGTGCCTCCTACTACATTATGTATTCCCCCCTGGAGTAATTCCTTCTTGCAGAGTTTCAGGTATGGAAAAGATGAGCTGTTATATTAGCAAACGTCATTGCCTGCCATCGGGTGTCATTCCAAGAGTTAAGTCTTTGTAATCAGCCAGGGGAGCAAAGTGCTTGCTGCGCTGCTGCAGCACAGAACTGATATTAGGCAAATTGAAGCAGGGCAGTGTGGGTTTTGGATGTGTATGTTTGGGACAGCTGCAGGTAGCACCTCAATTAAACGTGTCTGTTACCAGGTGGTATCCGTTCTCTTTCAAGTGTTTCGTGCTGTGCTTTTGGGGGTGTTGCTTATGCTGGCTCGTAGGTTTGTACCAGCAACTGTTCCTACATGCAGCTGCCAATCTTGTGTGAAGACAATCAGCTAACACAGATCCTTGCGCTCAGGGTTTGGTTTCAGTACCTGTGCACATCCTCAGTGTAGCCAAGGTGGGGTATGTGCCACCTCGCAGGTTTGGTCTTTGGTGCCCAGCAGCCGTCCCATCCCAGCACGGTGAGAATCATAGAATCACCAGGTTGGAAAAGACCCACCGGATCATCGAGTCCAACCATTCCTATCAAATACTAAACTATGTCCCTCAGCACCTTGTCCACCCGACCCTTAAACCCCTCCAGGGAAGGTGACTCAACCCCCTCCCTGGGAGGTGCGGCTGGGCTGGGTATTGTGAACCCTGATGCCCTCCCAGGCTTCCAGCAGGGTCATTCAGGAGCTGCACAGAAGAGCTTGTTTAGGTGACCTGTCTGTCAAAGAGGCGTTCGGTGGGGACATCTCCCTTTCTCCCTCCAGGCTGGCTTAATTCAGAGACTACCGCCTACAGAGAGGGGTATCATTCAGAGTGAAATTACAGACAACTGACAGGATCCCTCTCCTCGTAAATCCCCAATAATTGTGACAAATGCCTGGAGCGCTGCAGGCTTCCAGTGCTCTGCCAGCTGCCCTGCCAGCCCGACAGCAACCGCAGCAGCCAGCACCTTGCAAGGCTGTGGCACCGTCACCCCATCCGGGGACGTCGGGGGACTCGCTGCCATCACTCCAGCTGGAGCTTTTAACTGTTTTCTGGCAGGGGTGCAGGATCAGATCTGGTCAAAGTAGCCAAAATGGCAGCGGTGATTTCCTGCTGCCTGATTTCTTCATATTGATTACAGATGCTAGTGGAAACCCGCAGCTGAAATAGCAGAGTTTGCTGCCAGTTTTGCTGTGTCAGCAGAATCCTGAGATTTCCGTAGTGTGGGATCAGAAGGGAGATCAGGTTATATGTCCTAATGTCCTCACATCTCAGGCAGTCACCAAATATTACTGCAATACAGCCAGGCATCTCAGTGCACCCAGTCCAATCCTGGACTCTGCTGGAGAGCAGGAGCCACTGATGCCAAGGCTCCCGCAAAGCACAGGAGGTGTTTGCAAGGGGCTCATGCCGCCCCTTCAAGCTGCACTGGGCTACTCGGGTGCAGAAGCAACCCTTCCTCATTCTTCGATGATCCTCATCTGCTTTCTCTCCCCAGAAGTCCATTAGTATATTCAGTCCCTCAGCCTCGTGCAGATTTTCATAGAAACATAGAATGTCGGAAGGGACCGACAAGGATCATCGAGTCCAACTTCCGTCCCTGCACAGGACAGACAACCCCAACATTCACATCATGTGTCTGAGGGCGTTGTCCAAATGCTTCTTGAATATTGTCAGGCTTGATTGCTTGACTGCTTCCCTGCAGAGCCCATTCCACTCTTCCACCACCCTGTGGGTGAAGACCCTTCTCATAATAACCAACCTAAACTTCTAGCACTTCTTCCTGCCATCCCCTCAGGTCCTATCATTTGTCACCAGGTAGAAGAGATCCGTGTCTGCTCCTCCTGCTCCCCTTGTGAGGAAGCTGTAGAGCACGATAAGGTCTCCATTCAGCCTCCTTTTCTCTAGGCTGAACAGACCAAGGGACTTAAGCCGCTCCTAATATGACTTGGCCTCTAAACCCCTCACCAACTTCGTGGCCTCCTCTGGATGCTCTCCAGTAGCTTTATATCCGTTTTATACTGTGGTGTCCCCTAAGGCACACAGTACTCGAAGTGGGGTCGCACCAGTGCTGAGTAGTGCAGAACAATCTCCTCCCTCAACACTCTGGCAATGCCATGCTTGATGCCCCCCAGGACATGATTGGCCTTCTCGGCTGCCAGATTTTGTTGGATCATCCCTGGTTCCACCCTGAACCATCCAGCCCAGTGGTGCACCTGTAGTGGCTCTCTGCTGGGAAGGAAGCAAAACCACGGGCACACTGCAAATGAAATTCCTCCTTGGGCAAAGCAGGCAGTTGTCTGAAGCTCTGGGCTACGGGAATTGATGAGAAGTTGTCTTGTTGCAGGTGTTACGTGTGTGCTGGGGGCAATGCAAACATCCGCTCCTGCCTCTGCCCACTCAGCAAGGTGGGTGCTGAGGCTCAGCAGTTTGGCTTCCCAAACAAATCAGCACCCTCAAGCCCAGGAGCCAAAACTTCTTTTTCTACACACATGCACCTGCGATGCAGCTTCTATGGCAGACTGGAGGAAACTTCTTATAATGTATTTAATCTTTCTTTGAAAGATCCCAAGCACTGGTGAATCCATCATCCTTCCTGGTGACACCGCGTTGGTTTTGAATCAGCTTCACAATGCAAAACAACGCTTACCCCCAGCACGGCATGTGGCTCCAAGGATGGAGAGCAGTAGATCCACAGCAGGGTCTGGGCAGCCTTCAGGTCAGCCCAGCACCTTGTTGGATGGTCACGGTCCGTGGCCACATGGTGGAAGAAGCTGCAGTCTCTGAGAGATTTTTTTTTTCATGCGCTCATAATTGATGCTGATTTTAGCAGCTGTTAAAATACATGCTAAAAGGATGTGTAGGTTTTCATCCCAGTGTATTGTTCCTCCCATTTTTATGTTGCATTGAACTTGCTTACTCAGCAAACTCTAGTTTTTTTTATTTCCAAATTAAGGATGTGAAATTTCTTTCATTTGAAGATCTTTTCTTTAAAAAAATACACCCTAATTTTTGTGGAGCTGCCACATCAAGATTGATTCCTCTGGAAAGCATGATATTTAAAGCTAATCTTGCCTGAGTTCATAAACTGCTTATTATGTGTGGTGCTTAGGACTTGAATCGCTTTTCTTGGCTAGGGTGCTCCAAGCTCTAGGGGAAGAAGAGGAGCGTGAAAGGTGCAGCTGCATTTAAAACTGAAGTGCTCATTTTGAAATACCTCCCTGTAGCGATGGGAATTTTTCTCCCTGAAACAAGTGTTTGGTTTCAGGCAGGTTGGAGACACATCCTTAAGGAAAGAAGAGAAAAAAAGGGAAAAAAAATATAAAAGGACTGTCTGCAAATTCATTTTTCCATTACTTGGAAGTCATCTTGTATATAATTTAGATGGGTCTTAACAAGGCATAAAGTCGCTTTCGGAAAATTGATGACTCTCTGCTTCTTTGTGAAATGAGAACCTGGAGGCTTCCCGTTGTTCCTTCAGTGGGATCATCAGATCTGATTGCAGAAACCCGATGAAGCTCTTAATCCGAGCACCAGAGTAACCACAGCTCTGGCCTTCTCCTCTTTATTGATCTTGTGGCTGGGCCTCATTTCTAGTACCCCTTATCTCTAGCAAAACTCATCCCTGGTCCTTTTGGGTTTATTAACTCTTTAGTCACCTCATGATTTTGGTACGATTCAGAGGAGCTGTATCTAAGCCGAGAGGACTTCTGCCAGCTTCAGCTCTGAGTTGGTGGTGGTGTGGATGGAGCAGGACTAGAGGCACTCGGGGAGCTGAGGTCTGTGCCGATCATGACATGCTCTTCGTTTCCAGTTCCACCTCTTTTCATCTCCGTTTTCCCTGTCTGCAAAGCGAGGCGCTGACGTGGTCCTTGGGGCCACCTTGCTATGGGTCCCCTGGCATTTGCAGTGCTCGTGCCTGTGATGGATTTGCATCTGTTTGGAGGCACCTCGGCAGCCTGGAAGGCAGGTAAGCCCAAAGGACAGCTGGGGCCCACAAGACAATAGTGCGTGTTGTTCATTCCCTGGTTCTCGATTCATGAGCTCTGGCCTCACCGGAGAAGCCAGCAGGTGTGAATTTTTCATAGCTATTTCCTCCCTGCGCCTCAGCACGCTGCGAGCTGCAGTTTGCAGGAAAGGTCAGGAACCTCATAAACAAGGTGAGAAGCAGAGTGGGGCGGTGCAGCCGCCCGGGCTGCTGATTCCTCCTGACATTAGAGCACTAATGAATGTTCTGTCATGGTCCCGTGAATATTGCAGGAAGCTTTCGCCTCCCGCCTCCTCTGCCTTCGCGGGGCCTCAGAGTTACCAAGGTTACGTGATATGACTTTCCCAGGAGAGAGGAGTGATAGCTGCAAGTTGGCTGCTCCCGGGAGCATCCTGCGTCTGCAGCAGGCATGGGGAACGTGGCCAGAGAAACACCACCTTCCTTTCCCTCGCTCCCACCCATGCTGCCCTAGGTGTCATTGGTTTCGTTTTATTTCAGGTTTTTTAGAGTAAGGATCATATTAATTTTGTTTTGCTTGCATAACCCAGACTGTTATCATCCAACTAATTACTCACACATTTTCCTTCAGACAGCAAATGGGAAAGATAAAACTGCAGCAGGTTTATGAGATTTCTGCTTATCAAATTACTGTAATTATTTGAAGAATGGCTTAAAATTGTATGGAGTAATGAATTTAATTATGAGTTTGTAGCGATGCCTTGTGCTGCACGTGGCTTGCAAATGGGCAAGTTTATGAGAAGCTCTTCATAAAGTGGCTGCAGACAGGATTGCAGCGCGTTCCTTGCGAAGAGAGGCTCCAGCACCTCCATACCACAGCAAGGGGGACGAGGCACGTTTTGCAGGTCGACTTCACAGAATCACAGAATCACAGAATAACCAGGTTGGAAGAGACCCACCGGATCACTGAGTCCAACCGTTCCCATCAAACACTAACTTGACAAATTGTGCTCATCATTCAACTGATCAGCTCGCTTAATCCAATTCTAATACAAACCCCGGCAAGACGAAGTGCCATCAGCCTCCAAGTTGTGACACGCTGCAGCTGGTTGGCTTTGCTCAATCTCTTCAGCCCCCGGGGCACGCAGGAGACCAGCTCACTTGCCCAGACCTCCACACCTCCTCCTGTTCAGGAGATCAGCCCGAGGGTAGCTGTCAGCAAAGGCAGGTCAGACAGTGCTGACAAACCTGTCCCACCAGAGCCACAGCTTGTTGCAGCCTGTTTGAAACACTCAGAGCAGTGTTTGCCATCTCTACTGCATACTTAGAACAGCAAGTTTCCACTACAGCTGGGAGATGCCTGGCCTCTCTGAGCTCTGGAGCATGCTCCCTGCTCTTAGGATGTCCCCAAGCCCTCGAAAACAATGAATTTATCCTTGCCCGCTTGTACTTTTCTTTACACGCCTGCTTAGTTCCAGGTGCTGTGAAGAATTGCGTTCTTCTGCCCTCCTGCAAAAGGGAGGATGCCCTCCATCCCCTCCTGAAGCAGAGAGACAGGGCTGTGGCAGCTCTCCATCTGCACAGCCCTGGGGCCAGTTGAAAAGCTCAAGGGAAGGAGACTCCACGTCCCTCTGGGCTGTCCCCTGCCCCTTGTGCACAGATGTGGAAACTTTGTGTTGCCTGCCAGTTGAGGTAGTGATGATATATGAGATTCCAGTCTTTTGTTGACTAAAATGCAGACAGTCATGAGGCAGCCCGGCGTAGGAATACTGAGCTTTAGTGGCAGATGTTTGGACTGGAGAATAGCTTTTATGCTTTTATCCATTCTATAATGATGGTATTGGATGTAGATGGTGTTACACAAGTAGATGTATAGCTAGAAAGACTGGTCTGGAATGGGGCAAAGCCAGGTGCTCCTTCAGAGCAGTTTGTTTTCAGAAAGCAGGAGCGTGTTCCTGAGGGACAGGCTGGCAAACGTAGACACTGCCGCTGTTCCAAACAAATGGATTGCAGAGAGACGTAGGGCCTATGGAGTGAAGAGGTTTGGACTAGGTGCATTTAGACAGTGGAATAAAAGTGCAGCCAACAGAGAGCTGACACTGGGAAATGGAAAAAAAATGGCTAGAACTTCAGATCTTCTCTGCTGTGATGTTCTGAGCTTCACAAAGGAGTAATGGATCATCCAGTATGACCCAACTGCCACCTTATTCTCTGCAGCATCCCTTACGATGTAGTAGATAGTTCAGCTTAAAATATCAGATATAAAAAGCGAAAGAATAAGTGGCCAAGAGCCACCCGATGTCTGAAACCTTTGCGAGGATGATAGTAACAAATGGTCCATGGACTACAGCTCAGTAATTACACCATATAATCAACGTGTTGGGGGGAGCAGATTAAAAAATAGATGGCTATTATAAGAGGTTAGCAAATTTTGAAAGTGCAAGCCTGCCCTAATTTGGGCTTTAGGCAGATCTGGCCTCGCATGCGAAGAGAAGGCATTAGCAGGCAAAACTCTTGTCTTTCTTGACACATGAATACAGGAGTTTGTGTGCAGGATGGAGTCGTACATGGTATTATGTCTGACTAAATGCAAGGTCAAAGCAGATTCTAAATGGTATTGACTTTTAAAAGAGCTTGTCGCAAGGCAGAGATGAATTCTGCATAATCTCTGCAGTTTTATGTAAGTGAGGAAGCAGCAAGGTACTGTGAGAGCACCAAAAGAAAATGTGGTTGTTGAAGTCATAAACCAGGTGTAATTTCTGGCAGTCTTTCCAGGAAGAAAGAAAAGCCTACTTGCATTTGGAAAACTCATAAAGATTTGTGCGAGGAATGTTGTAATTGTTAGTATGTTGATGTTGGTCATAAATACAGTTGAGTGAGAAGAGGTTGCAGGGCATAGCAGTTTGCCACGAGTCTGGCCAGCTCTGACTCTGATCTCCAGCTGTATCCAGCCCCCTTGGGTTTCTCCAAGGAGAATTTGTTTTCCCCTCCCTGTGCTGCCATGAACTGTTTCTATGGTTCAGCATGTGGGACAAGAGGAAGAGAATAACTTAAGCGCCAGAGCGTGAGATTTCATTACCCTTAGTGGTTTTAGTCTTTATAGCTACAAATGTTATTAAACATCATAAAATTGTCCAGTTCTTTTAAGTTTAGCTACAGTACTTTTCCCAATTTGTGCAAAAGAAGGCAGCAAAGCTTGTCTATGAAAAAAATGAGAAAATAAGATTCATCTTACGTTCTTAAAAGCAGTTTGAACACGTGAAATAAAATCAGCAATAATATTTTGCGCACAAAGCTGCCTTCAGGAGGGATCCGTATCAGAGCAAATAGCGGTGGCTAATGTTTTCTTCTCTCAATCATTTTTAAAGGTCACTTCATGATCAAAACCTACTTGCTAATTTAATTTCTATTCTCAGTGTAAATGTAAGATGATGCTGTTATTTTGTTTGCAGGTGGTTTGCTAGGGAGAATCAACCTTTTGGCTTTGTCCTCAGTGTGTCAAGGTCTGGGTCCAAAGCTGGTGCATGTGGCAGCCCAGCTCCACAGGCTGGTAGGGCCCCCTTTCCCAAACCAGGGTTTCTCAGGTGTTTTAATCCAAGAATTCTCTGAAAAAAAATATATAGACTATTCCATGTAATGTCTCATGGTACCAAATAAAAATTGTGTTTTCAGTTGCTTCATTTATTTTGCTGGTTTGCTTGCTGCATGCGTGTGTGGGAAAGTGAACTTGTATTTGTTTGCTGTTCTGTAGGAGACCAAGGTTGTTCATGAGCTACAGGTTAGGGGGTGTTCTCCCTGCTTCACATTACCTTACAGATTTCCTCTCCCCAACTCTTGCCACTGTCTCCGTTCTTTTAGGGTGCACCTTTCTGTCTCAAGGCATGGATTCAGGTATGTTGCTGAGCAGAGTCAGCAGAAAGAGAGGAAAAGAAACCTAGGGAGTGAAATGCTTTGGAGAATCATATTAGTCTTAGATCAAGGACTCAACAGGCAGTAGGAAACTTGGATTTTCAGCTCTCACGTGACAACATTCATGGCTTTGTTTGGGACATTCCCCTCCTACTTTGTCACGAGGAATGATTTCCTGTTTATGGACTCTGCAGAAATCTGCCTCAGGTCTGCTGTGAGGCAGTCACGGTGAAAATCCCAGCATCTGACTGTCTGCCAGGAGCCTCATCTGCCGTGTACAAGGCTTGGGAGCAGGCATCTAAGATTGCATGGGTCTGTGGTTTCCTGGCCATTTCTGTCTCCTAAAGAAACCCCTAAGGTCTTCCTCCAGCTACTGAGACATGGGTCTGGTCACGAGGAGACTGGGCACCGTCTGGAGAAGACTGGGACTGTGTTGGTTTTCATATCTAGGATGGAGACCTACTTTGTCTTCCCTCGGGCAGGTCATGGGTCTTAAAACCCATGTCTCAAGGAGAGATGGTGTTTTCCCAGAGAGTTTGAGGTCATCTTCAACATCAGAGACTCATTGTGCGGGGTGTCTCTTCCTGGCATTTTGTGTTTGTTGTCAGCTCTGTAAAGCAAGCAGCTGAGATTCAGACAATTCCACTTCTGTCCTTGGCAAGTACGCCCTCTCGCATCCAGGCGAGCTTGTGATTGGGGCCCCCACAGCTCTGAAAATCACAGCTGTGTCTTCAGGGCCTCCGTGGAGTATGACTGGCTGTACGGTTTGCTGTTGACGCTCTGAAAAGGGACACGTGGTCTTTTTTACTTTGCACGAGGGATGCTTCAGATAGAAGTCCCAACACAGTTATTTTACCTTAGACACACATTCACTCTTAACTTGGCTCTGGCTGAATAGTCCTGATGCCAGTGGTCTGTGCACTGTGTAGTGAGCTGTGGAAATTAAGATTTGCAGTATCTTTATCTGCAAGGAGATACCTGCCTCTTACATCCTCTAGGAAAGACAACAGCCTCTGCTCAGCAGAAAGTTTTCTTTCCTGTTAGTGGTTGCAGCTGGGAGAGCTTTGCCTCATCTCTTGCTTGTAATTACATCAGTAGAGTATCTTGGGAGAAGGTTAAATAGTCTTTTGTATATCAAATAAAGCCAGCGAACTTCACTGAAATCATTTAATGAAAACAATCCTGATTATCTGTATTTGCTGCCATGTGATAATTTAAAAGAATGTCTTAAAGGGAAACGTGGAATTGTTTAAGGCCTCTAAAGACTGGAGTGCAGAGGCTGTGCAGCAAATGCCTTTATAATCTAGGATCTGAAGTAGGCTTTGAATCCCATTTTTTTTTTCCACTGTTGTAAAACATGAGCGATTTTGATACGGTAACTCGGATTTGATTCAGAACTTTCTTATTAACTGTTCTTCATGCACATCAAATTTTAGAGACTGAGCTAAAGGGCTCTGCATATCAAGGATGGAACTGACTCAAGGACAGAGCTATTAAGGTGTGTGATAATCAAGAGAGGAGAATTAATTGTCTTTAATTTGGCATAAATCCCAGGGACCGTAACTTTGGTTATTAGGAATTCAAGGCCTATTTCCAATTAGTTATACCCAAGCATGCTCACGTTTCCAACTCTGGGAGTCTGATCCGTGAGCACGTTATCTCAGCAGTCGTTGCCGCGCTAGGAAAGGACAGAGCTGCCTGACCTCACCGTGTGTGGCCACTGCCAGCCAGCGTTTGCCTGGCGGTAAATCAAAGCGTGGCATCGCTTTATTGTTTCTGACACCTTGCAGTGAGCAGCTCTGCGTCTCAGCTGCTTGGGCAGTCTGCACAGAGAAAATCACCTGGGCTGTGCTGCAGCAGGTCAGAGAGGATGCCGTGGCTTTTTCACGCTTTTTAGTCTTTGAGCTTCCTTCTCAGACATCTGCTCCAGCAAAGCCAGGGTGTCTTCCCTTTGGATGTATGAAATGTAAATAGTGCAATTGTTATCTATACCGGAAAATCTGGTTGAACCTGAGCTGGGTTAAAGAAGGCGGTGGTTTCCTGAGTTGGAAGGAGCATACTGCGGCCACGTGGCTCAAAATGCAACACCTCTGTGTTCACAACATGGAAAAATATGAGGGACTGCTCGGCCATGGCCAGCCAGCCACTCCTGCACATATCTGCAGTGCAAATATCCAAGGGTTTTAGGGAAGGGTGGTCCTTGAGAGTCACAGAATCATAGAATGATTTGAGTTGGAAGGGACCTTAAAGCCCATCCAGTTCCACCCTCCCTGCCATGGGCAGAGACACCTTCCACTGGATCAGGTGGAAAAGCCTCATCCAACCTCATCATGAACACCTCTGGGGATGGGGCATCCATGACTTCTCTGGGCAGTGTGTGCCAGTGCCTCACCACCCTCACAGGAAAAAAAATCTACCTAATTTCTAATCTAAATCTCCCCTCTGTCAGCTTAAAACCGTTACCTATTGCCCTATCCCTGTATTCCCTGATAAAGAGCCCTTCCCCAGCTTTCCTATAGCCTCCATCCCCCTTTCTGTGTTTTCCCACTTGAAAAAGAAAAAGAAATAAGGAAGCCTCAACAGCTACTGTGAGGACTGCTCCTCCCAACCACTGGCTTGTGGAGCTGGCGCAGGGTTTCTTCCTAAAAAAACCTGAAATTACATTGCAGTGGAAAAATAGCAGACTGTCTTTAAAATTTCAAGGCCAACTATTCTCAGTTTTCAAGAGAGGAAGAATCCTTTCAAAGCTTTCCTTAAGCTAATTTTCCAGCATAGTGAAGCTGAAGCTTGTAAAATCTTGGTGCCTATTTGGCTTTCTTGGTCTGTATCTGGTAGGTGTAATGTTGTGGGGGAAAAAGTAGGGACCGTATTTAAGGAAAACGCAACCTGGGAAAGAGGAGTCCAATGCCACTGAGTTCTGCAGCCCTTCTTGTGTTCCAGGGAAGAGGGAGTGGGGAAAATTTCTGCAGTGGTCATTTGATAAAATGAACTTTTGACTGTCAGCAAGTATGTCTAATGCTCATAGCATCATAGAATGTCCTGAATTGGAAGGGACCCAAAAAGATCATCAAGTCCAGGTCCTGTCCCTGCATAGGACAACCCCAAAATTCACACCACGTGTTGTTTTCCTTGAACAGCAAAGGAATTTCAGTTGATCTCCTGTGTTTGGTTTATATTAAGATGAGTACCGCAGGAGCCAAAAGGTGCCATTTTTTTTTTATCCACTTGGCCTTGATGGGGTTTCACTGCCAGCTTTCCATTTATCTGTTACGTGCTCTTTAATTCATGAGGGCTTGCACTGGGGATTTGTTTAAAGCCTTGGCTGAAATTGTCAGCCACTCCTTTTATTGCAGATCGTTCTGAAAAGATGGGTGTTGTGGCAAAGCAGTAAATAGGATATTGAGCTTCTGCAACACTTGTTATCTGTAAAAAGAAGAGTATGTCCTCTGTTAAACTCTGATCAATTACATCATCCCGGCATTAAAAACCGTCACTCGTCTTCTTTATGTTTGCATATAGTCATTGGCTTGCTACGGGTCTTTCTGGGGGCCCTTCTACTTCGTATGGTCTCTGAAAGACTCTTTAGGTAACCAGAGTCTCCATCTAAAGCGATGTGGGAGCCAGTGCGATTAATGGATCTTCTAGAAAGCGATGGCTTAATAGAAGACATATGGCTCATAGTAAGAGAATATTTCTGTGCCTGACTCTGGTTAAGCCTTGCTGTGCTTTTCCCCGTATAGAAAGTCACTTCCTCACCAACTAAATAAAGTTAGTTACCCGGTATCTCAAGATATTTTCTGTGATAGAGTATTTAAAAACTTCTGAATGGAAAGCAGTGATTTGCCGTATCACTGATCTGTCTGGAGTTCGGATTAAATTAAAGCCCTTCTCGCAATTCTCAAGTGACTTCCTTGCCTGCAGACCCGCTATGCTTGAGCTGGCTGCAACAGAACAAGTGCATTGAAACTTCACATTTATCGTTTCGTTTGAAGATAGAATTTCTCTGAGAAAAGGCACATCACATTTTCAGAGTCACCAAGGTACCTGATGTCAATATATGAATATTTTCTTAAAGGTTATTTTCTTTTTTAATACCATAAAGAAATAATGCCTTGAATTAGAGATTTAATTTGTGTTTTACTGTGTTGGCCTTTATGGGACAGGTTCTGTATAGTAGTTTGGCTAAAATTGTAAGTATTTTTATATAGTTTCTGAGCATTTGTTCAAAACAATTAAGGATATGGCAGGCAGAGCCACATAGATGAGAAATTTTTGAGCGCAGTAGGAAAGAACGGTGCTGGAAAAAAGGCATACGGTGAGGGAAGAGGCAGCACAGGGAGGTGGAGAGCAGAGCAGGCTGTTGAGTACCAGGGCTCCTGCTTTTCAGCTTATTTGCTGCAGAGGAGTCTTGTTTTTGCAAGAACTGTGTTTGTCCTCCTTTCCCACACCCACACGCCTTGATCGCTAGCTTTGGGATTAAAACTCTCACAGCATCACAGAGCCACTCCATCCAATAGGTTGGCAATTTTGGAGGTTGCCTTCAAGTTTCGGTTTAGTCTTTGAGATCAGAGAGCAAAGAGGTGTTTCAGGAGGGTGTTCTGTCAGGGTGGGATTCTTTGTTTTACCTTTTGAAGCGCTGGCAGTTTGTGAACACCCAAACTGGAGCATATTTATGCTTCCTCTAATGACTCTCCAGCTCCTCTCCAGTACAATCTTAAATTTCAATTTCCAAGCTAATGTTCCTGGAATATTTAGAATGTTCTCAGGAGTTTTTGTTTGGAGGTTTTGTGGAGGGTTACAGACAGACAAGAGAGAGTTCTTTTTCTCTCTCAAATAATATCACAGTAATTATCTTTAAAAAGTTAACAGTCATTGCTCTTCCATGTTGTCTGAATACCTTCGTTTTCCAGTAGAATTGGTACAAGAAAGGACAGTGCTTTTTCTTTCCCACGTTGGAACAATTGCTAGAAGTCTTTTTCAGCAGGATGTTTTGTCAAAACATACAACTTTTTTCCGTCCCTAATCTTAAAGTTTTTGCTTGAGAGCTGCTGGCCACTGTTGCTTTGACAGGCTGTGACGTCCACTCACAGGAGAAGCCCCTGGACTGGCAGTGATGCAGACAGGCTGCAGGAGATAAAGAGAAATCAGATTTTAGCATGATCTAGGCCTTTCGGTAGGTGTTTTAAGTGACCAAGGATTTTGCATTCTGGCTTGTGAAGTGGAAATGAACACATTTAGTATTCCAGCTGAGTGGCAGCAGGAAAGGTTCACTTTAATCTGAAACTCAATGTTAGAAAGCGTGGGAGAGCTCTGCTGTCAGATTAACCCAGTCCTCATGCATTTTTTCCTGCACTGAACTGCAACCAAACTTACATGGATCAAAAGTCAAATGCTCCATTAATTTAACCACATGTTGTATTTAATGACATATGGAAATGCATTATTGATTGCACATCTTAAAAATTAAAATCTCTATGCTAATAGCATCTCACATCAGTGCAGGTGAAGTAGTACAGAAAATGCAGAGGATTAATAAATGACTTAGAATACAAGAGCTATTTCAATGCTTTTCTGTGAAAAGATTGAAGTTTGGGGTATGTTTTAGTGGGAGTGTGTTTATATATTCTGTCATGAGGAAACGTGCAGTGACAATAGTTCTGTTGTATTTCTCAGTATAAAATGTTAAAAAGAAACAATGGTTTGAAAACAGATCTGCAGGCAGTTGTATTCGACAGTTGGTACCAACAAATGGCACAGTCCTGCCTGAAGGCACAGCATGGTCTTCCTTTACTGTTCCTTTACTATGGAGTCTTAATAGCTGGCTGCAAAACCTTTCTGAATTCATTGTGTTTAAAAAACTTCCGTGAGTTTTTTCAGTGCATGCTTCCAACTGATAAGGTTTTTTATGTGTAATAGTTGTTGAAACTGTTTATCAGCTTATTTGTCAGCTGTTGGATATGGCCCACAAAACTCTGGTTTTGTCTGCTCAAATTTAAGCTGTAGTTTTGGGGGAGGAAATAAAAAAAGGTTGGTTTTTTTTTTCTTGCCAAACAAGGGTTAAAAACGGAAGTTTTCTCAGGCAGGGAATCTTGCAGATATGATCTGTTTTACCTGTGTGTAAGCTCTTCCTCACCCACATTCTTGGCATTTCTTGCTGTAGTTTCTACTGTGCTATACTGTGAACCCTTAAATAAATGACACACTTAGAGTGCCATACAACCCAAGCCCTTTTTCATACTTCATTAACAGGAGCAACTAGTTTCTCAGGTCCCTCAGGAAAATGCTTGTTTTGATGTGTCTATGACTTTTAGTTGTTTGTGGACATTGCTCTGCGTTCATGGCAGAATAGTGGGCTTGAATTTGGAGCAAGTGGTCTAGGGAGGTCCTCACCTCCTAAGGAGCTTTGCATTACGTTTCCCCACCATTCTACGAGGCTGTGTCATAAACTTGGAGGAGCTCTGCTCTGTGGCACAGAGCTTGTTTAGCCTGAACACATTAGCTTTTGCTATAATCTTCCTTCTCGAGCTTTTTAGCTCCTTATATATATTTGGTTTAAGTCTTGGAAAAACTTTACTTTAGGACCAAGACTGCAAGTGTGAATGTCATTGTGAGGAAGCCGGAATGGAAATCAAGGAGAGGTTACTAGGGTGAGTGAAGGATGATGTCGTAGTAGGAATTTCATAAATGTCATCTCAGACTGTTGCAATATAATCTGATAAAGGTGCAAATAATTGTTTTCTTCTAGGATGGGTTGAGGTCTCTTAGCTGGCAGCAAACTCCACAGCTAACACATACTGAGCAGAAGTTGTTATTACTTAGGAAGGGTCCCTAAGCTAAGAACTGAAACAGTGGGTGGTAGGTGCAAACCTTTAGTTTGTCCAAGTTTGTGACTAAATACTTCTGGTCTGCTCTGAGTCAGCTTCAGCGGCTGTTGATCGCCTTTGTTGCCCTTGTGAAGCACAGCTCACAAGCTGTTATCTGTGAAGGAGGGAAAGGAATTGCCTGTTCACTGCTGAAGTTGTGGCTAGACTCAGTCGTCTCAGCAGGCCTTGAAGTGTTTATGAAAACCCTAGGCAGGAGGAGAGCAATGCCGTGGCAGTAGAAGTGCTCTTTCTCCCCAGAGGGACCTTTCTCAAGCCTTCCCTTGGGTTGTGCTTAGGGGACAGCCATGCTGGAGGGTGAAAATTGTTGGCTTCATCAGTGCCTCCAGAGCTGTGGCTCTTTTCTCTGTCCCAGCCTGAATCTAGACTGGACTACGTACCTCATGAGAAGCTCAGAGGTAGCTGTGGCTGATGTGCATCCTGGAAGACTTTGGTAGTGGTGTGCTGTAGGTACTTCTCAAAGAGGCATTGTTAAGTCCTGAAGGAAGGTTGTTTGGATGATTACAGCATCTCTAAGGGCTGGGAGAAACTATTTGTTTCATCCTATTGGGTTGCATGTCCCTTTAGGAACAAAGTAGTTGTGGATGCCCCGTCTTTGGAGGTGTTCAAGGCCAGGCTGAGTGAGGCTTTGAGCAACCTGATCCAGTGGAAGGTGTCGCTGCCCACGGGGATCTTTAAGGTCCCTTCCAACCAAACCATTCTGTGATGGGGGCCTGGAGAACCAAGGCTGTGCCCTGAGTGGATGGGAGCACTGGGTGCCAATTCCTGGTGAATGCAGAGTGCTCAGCCCTGGGGATGTGACGTGTTGCTGCAGATACTGTGAGTTGCCTTGCACATGTGCAGCACGGTGAGAAGCAGCACTGAGACTTGGGAGAATCATGGGCTGAATCCACACAGGAGCTGACTGGGAGGTGCTGCTGTGTCTTGCTCTTAAGAGCACCCCTCTCTCTGCAAAGCCGTGCTGCTCCCCTCTGAGATAAGCAGGTGCTTGGGAATGGCCAGCTGCACTGCCAAGAAGGTATCAGTGGCTTGTAAATGGAGATAATTGCTGTCCAGCCAGGAAAGGACATTAGCAGCACCCATCTGGCACCTGAATAGTAGCACTCTCTCCATAGGCTGTTTTATGGACTCATAACCTCTAGAATGAGGAGGTCCCGTGAGCTCCCACACTGTGAGCCCCCAGGGCAGGAATCTGCCTGATAATTTATACTTTTCTGCCATGTCTAGTCTCGTATTTTCTTGAATTTTCCTTACAGTACTTACTTTGTTTTGAACTGACTCAGATTCTTTCTTTTGTGAACTGTTTTGCTGCTGCTGTGATCTTTCTAAGAGACAGCAAATACTTTGTTTACTGTAAGCTCTTGTGCAGTAATTCATGTGGTTACACCGTGACACAGAGAAGTCCTTCTGGAGCTCATTTCCACACCCACCCATTCATCTGCACCCTTTTCCCCGTTTTCAGCGTGCGGCTTCAGCGTGTCACGTTGGCGTGATGTCATACAGAACCAGCAGATTTGTCATTAAAAGCCTTGTCATCAATAGATGACTGTTTGTATTTTTTTTTTTTTTGCCTGCCTGAATCTGTTTTATACTTACTAACCCAGTAATTAAGACTTCGCTGCCTTTTGAAACAGACTGGTTTCGCTGCCCCACCTTTTCCTTAGGCAATTCCAAGGCGGTGCCACTGTCGGGGGGGCATTCATTAGCCTGCATGAGACTTGGCTTCGGCAACAAGCGCACACACAAATGCTGCTCTTCTGCCACTCCCTGCACGGGCAGCAGCCCAACACCAGGACGCCTTCGGAGACTGTGAATTTGGATGTATTTGATACGCTTCTTAGGGGTCTTTCATAAGAAGAGGATGCAGGAAGAGAGCATCGCCTCAAAATGGCTGATAAAATGCTCTTTGTGTAGCTTCAGTTGAACCTGAACAGAGCAGTGTCAGGGGTTTCTTATCGTGTAAAATGATGCTGTTCTTCTGGGCCGCTGGACTGCTCGACTGCTTTTGATTGTCTTGCGGTAATTGAATAGCCCTGCTGTGTAACCTGTGCTGAAGGAATTAGGGCTGTTTATTCAGCAAACAGATGTCCTGGATTGTGGTGTGCTTACGATCTTCCTGGCTCGCAGCTTTCATTAGTTAATATTGCCGACTACCCAGCCTGTCGTCCTTGCACTGGTAATTTTGCGTTTGCTAATGCATTTCAGTGTCTCCAAGGGAGATTTGGAAGCTTGTAGAATTTGTAAAGTAATTTCATTGATCCGTCAAATCCGAGTCAGTTGGTGGACACGAGTTACCTCTGCAACGTGCTACGTTCTGTTGCATCAAACCGCTACCTCTTACCAGGGTCTGTTCAGCCCCAGTGACTTGAACTGAGTGAGGTCCCAGCCCGCCTCACCGAATGGGTAGGGAACGTGTGAAATAGCTTTTGATGCATGTATCCTGCTCCTGTGCAATGCTGACCGCTGTCAAATGCATTTGTCAGGGATCTCTCTGCCCTCAGTCCATTTTCTGGCTTGTCCCTAGCACCGCATGCTCCTGAGTGGCTTCAGATAGCTGGCAGAATTGAAAACAAAGCAGCTCTGTGTTTTAATCATCCCTACTGAGCCCCTGAAATTGATGTTGGGCTGGAAGTTCCTCAGCTGAGGAAGGCTGGCAGGAGCCAGTGGCCCCAGATAAGCCATTTCCAGCCCTGTGTGGGGATGAAGCCCAATATCTCACTTGGAATGAGTTGAGAACACCCCTTCCAGTGGGACAGGGGGTTTGATAGATTGTGTGATTTAACCTCACGGCTATGGCTGTAACGTATAGAAAAGCTGCTTTTTGCTGTTTCCAAATTATATTAGGCATCATTTTTTCTTCTCCCTCAGCAGTCTGAACAATTGGACTCCTGACACTGAGCAGGCCTGGCTTTTATAGGAAGAAGAATATGACAAATACCTCCCATAAATGTGTTCACAGTTTCCACTGTCATTTCTAAAATACCGGTTCTTGCATCGACACAGAGGGAATTCACAGTGGTAGGGGCATGGGTTTTACAGGTGCCAAGTCATGATAGGGCCCCCAAAACACAGTCGTGTGGTTGCAAACCCAGCGCTGTGCTGGGCAGGGTTTGCGCCAGTTGGAACCTGATACCCAATCCCTTCAAGATTTCTGTTCTGTGAGAGATTACAAGTTTCGAGGAAAATCCTGGGGGTAATCCTGCAGGATTCAGCCATCAGCAGCTGTGCTCACCGCCAACTCCTCCACAGGCCTTTTTTGTAGGCAGCTGTCATCCACATACCGTCCCATGCTGGGGCTGATCGGTGCTTCTCGTAAGACTGAAATTGCCGTCGCCTCCATGTTCCTTATCATCACTTGTTATTTGGAGCAATGCAGAAAATAAGGAGACCCCAAGAGGCACACGTCTCACGGCGGCAGCATCCTCAAGAAAGGCAGCTTTCTGTGGAGCTGGTGAATGAGCCACATAATTGTGGCTGGTCTAGAGGTCTCAGCTCCAGTTTGGAGCTCTGGGTAAGGTTTCTTACCTTAGCTTTTCCCTTAAAGGTGGGAGTTGTGTCGTATGAAAGAGCTGTAAAAGAAGGAGGGTTAGATTTCTGTCACCTCAGGAAGAAGATTAGCAAGGGGAGCTGTCAAGTGAGCATGAGATATCCTCTGCCCATGCTGTCATGCTAGATGCCAGAGGGACATTCCTGGCTCCTCGGTGGGTGACTGCTTATAGCAAGACCTCAGCCTGGTCATGGATTTTCCATGTTTCAGTTTGTAACTGCAAAACCCACTCATTTTTTTTTCTTTCTTGCTGTTTCCTCCTCCTTTCCTCCTGCTTCTCTCTCTCTTCCTGCTTACCTCTCTTGTCTTTCCTACTTCTGCTGCTGTAGTCCATGGAAGGAATTAGAACTTGTAATGCCCCCAGAATTCTGCTTGCACCTAGATTTTGCTTGCTTTAACATAATGCCTACCTCAAGTACAACCTTTCTGAAAGTATGTGAAATCCAGAAAGAAAAACTGGTTTAGATAGTCTGCACTTGAAAGTGGATTCATAGCCTGTTTTAATGTGTCTTAAAAGCACTACCAGCTATCCTTGAATAAAACCGAGTGCTGACAAACTCATTTTCTAGAATAAGGGTATCCATGTATTGACATGAATAGGAGGATGGCTATTACTGACGAGCTCCGTGTGCAGACAAGTTAGTACAGCTAGTGAGGGCTGAAAGGAGCTGAAGCACAACCAAGCCTCATAATTAGACCTAGATTAGACTTTTGCCGGAGGGGAAGGCAAGGCAAGAACAGCTCTGAACTCCTATCATTGTCTGTGGTGTTTGAATACAGAGACGTCCTTTGCCATCCCAGTGAATCCAGTGACACCAAGCCAGGCTGGAACAGAGCCCCGTTATCTCTACAGGAGCATTGCTGACAGGGCAGGCATGGGCTTGTGCTGGGCTGTTCTCTGAGGTGTGGCCAGCTCAGATTTTCTCAAGCCAGTCCTGCAGGAGGGTTCAGGGGGCTGCCGGAGCCACACTTTATGGACAAGACCTGAAGTAGCTGATGTCCCTCATTTCACGATGGTACGGGTACCTGAGGCTCTTGGACCACCTCTGGAGAAGGTGCTTATCCTCCCCTTGAGTTTGAACCCCAAATACTGTGACCTTGGCACAGTGCAGTCCCCCTGGAGCTACCACAGAACGAATAGCAGGCAAACCGCAGCCTCCGGATGCCTAAGGTGCCATGCCATCAGAGGCCAGCTGTCACATTTCCCCTGACGTCTCATTACACAGTGATGTGACCTGGGACTGCAGCCTCCTGGAAGCACACTGCTGCTCTTAAATGCCACCATTGCCTCTATTTTTGATTGACAAGAGATCAAACAAGTTCTTGCTGCCTGGGCATATTTGTAGGTGCAGGCAAGTGCTGCTTGCTTTAGTTTTGGTGGCAGTTTGACCATAGCAAATAGGCAGGTTTCAATCATAGAATCATAGAATGGTTTGGGTTGAAAGGGACCTTAACGATCATCCAGTTCCACACTCCTCTGCCGTGGGCAGGGACACCTCCCACTGGATCAGGCTTCCCAAAGCCCCATCCAGCCTGGCCTTGAACACCTCCAGGGATGGGGCAGCCACGACTTCCCTGGGCAACCTGTGCCAGTGTCTCACCACCTTCATCATGAAGAATTTCTTCCTAATGTCTAGTCTAAATATTCCGCTCTCCAATTCAAAGCTATCTCCAGGGATGTATAGGAACTGGGATGTACTGGTACCAGTGCTACCCCAGGGAACCTGCTGTCACTCTGCCTGCGCGGGATGCACCGCTTCACTGCCGCTTTCATTTGCCACTATAGTTTTGGGGCTTGTGTACAGTTAAGAGGGAAAAGACTGCGTGCCATGTGAGCCTCACGTGCCTGCCTGTGTCCAACTCAACGTGGGGGGTTTAGGGGCTCAGGGTCATTACGTGGTGGTCACTTGTACCCTCCCGCCAGGCGCAGAGTACCCAGCATTTTCACCTCGGCACTGTAATGGCTTGAGCTTGCAGAGGGTGCATGGTATGGGAGCAGTGTTATACATCTTTTTGGAGTGCAGAAAAAGGCTTGTATGGCAGAGTTGGCTTTGCTGCCAGGTCTTTGCAATCACCATCTCTCTGTTGTACCCAGTGAAGTCAAGGTTACATCCTATAATTTCTGCTGGTTCGTGGCTGTTCACCAACTGCTAATTTTGATTGAACAGTCACCGTTGCTGCAGCAGGCTGCTCCATGGATCAGACACTGTGAAGGATTTTCTAATCTCTCTTGTTTCTGTGGGCAAAGAATCATTGCAGAGGGGAAGAGATTTCTTGCGCAAATGCTGGTTTCGGATCTGCATTCAGCTATGTGCTGAGTCTCCACCCAGACTTTGGATGAAGTGAACTGGCTAATACTTAGCCCAGTGCATTCTTTGTAAAATCTTGAACAAACCGGGAGAGATTGTCAATGGTAATCATGGTGATTAGATTAGATCACTGCAGGGTTTCAGCCTTCCCCGAGTAAACATCTGCTTTCAATACTGTAAATAGCAAGGTGCTGCACTTTAGGCAAACTGGGCCTCAATCCAAGGGAATGTCATTGTTTACTGCTTTTCCTATGTATCTTCCTTTGCTTTTCAATCTATACCATGCTGTAGTTCTGTGTGCACCCTTCTTTTGTTTCTTTTCAGCCATGTAGGAGTATGCATTGTGGTTGCTCAGTATTGAGTGCTTCTGTTGCTTGTTATTGAATGCTAGTGCTGGTGTCATTCTAGTTAAGCTCTATGTATCTTTTGTCTTTGAAAATCAATGGAGAGCAAATTAAAAAAAGAACTAGTTTTCGTGGTACCTTTCATTTTAACAACAACAAAAAGAATTCCATTTATGTTTGCTCGTGATGAGAGAGGTTTCTAGGGAGGCCAGTCTGGGAAACAAAAATATGGTTTGTGCTTTTAATAAGCATCGGGAACCATTTTTTCCCTTTACAAAACCTTGGATGCTTCATAGCCACTCTCATCTAAGCAGAAAAACAATATTCCAGGGCATTGTTTTGTTTACAGCAGATGTTGCCTTCCGCTTCAGAGTCTTGATTCAACAACAAGTCAAAGGTCTTGGGAGTTCTCCTGAGATCTTAGGAAGAGATATGTTAGATTCTAGAAAGAAATATTTTACTGTGAGGGTGGTGAGGCACTGGCACAGGTCGGCCAAGAAGTCATGGATGCGCCATCGCTGGAGTTATTCAAGGCCAGGTTGAAAGGGGCTTTGATCCAGTGGGAGGTGTCCCTGCCCGTGGCCGGGAGTGGGGGTTGGAACTGGATGATCTTTAAGGTCCCTTCCAACTCAAACCATTCTATGATTCGCCACCACAGGCCATGGGTGCTGCAGATGTGGTAATACAGGTAGAAAGAAGCATCTGAGGTTGCCTGTTGCTGGTACCTTAATGTCAGGAGTGAGGGTTAGGGTTCAAGATGTGTGATGGTAACAGGAAAAATCAGATTGCAACAAGTTCAGACTCCTCTGGGACTTGTAAAGATGCTGAGGTCTTGTTTGTTTAAACACTGCAGTGAGCTGGGAGCCTTGCAGAACTGGATTGCCAAAGAGGAAGGTTTGCTTAGTTTCCTTAAAACAGAGCAAAAAAGAAACATGCTGAAAATAATTGAGTTTCTGGCACTTTAAAAGCTTCTTAATGTTCTTTTTTTTCTGCAAAAGTATGTCCTTTTGATTGCAGTTCAGCCTTAACAGAGTACAGTACATCTTGCCACAGAATGAGTAAATGAGCTCTGTTCTGCAGCTGCTATTGAATGACGATGTTGGAGTATGCCTTGGCTTATCAGTGAAGGCTGCCTAATGTATTCCACCCAGCATACCTGAGCGTGCTCTGCAGCAGCAAACCCAATTAACTGTTTTTGTACCTGCTCTATGAATGGTTTTAGCACTTATAGGGGCGCTTCGTTTTCTAGAATTTCAGTAAGATGTGCCAGAGCGTGCACCGGCCTTTTCTAACACACCTCTGTCGCTCTCTGCAGCTCAGAAAATGCACCAGGAGCTTGCCATGGCACAGGCTGGCGAGGCAGGAGCAGAGTGTGTCTCATTAGCTTCACATTCATTAGTTTCTAAAAGCTTTCTGAATCAGATCTGGGGGCATGAGGAAGAGATTTACAGTCCATCCTATCAGTGTGACAGAATGTTCCTAGTCACAAAAAAAAGAGAAAATGAGCCTCTCTGGACCACTCCAAGGGGTTTTTATTGTTTAGCTGTTGTTTTTCAGGATGCCTCAAACTATTTGGCTTTGTGTTTGTCTGTTATCTTCAGCTCAGTTCTCCCACAAAAAGGCAAATACCTGCGTTTACTGAATTATTAACAACAATAGATGGAGCTTACGTATCAATGAAAATTATGGACGTTTCCCAAGGCAATTGATTTAAATGGAGTTAAATTTAGTGGAAGCTTCTATTGATGTAATGAATGCTCATTATAGAGCCTAATGTGTTTTAAGGGCTTGAAAATCTTCTCAGTAGGGAAGTCGGGCTGCTGTTTTCCAGCAGAGGCACAGATGCTGTACCAATGCGCTGCTGTCACTGCAACCAGATCCCGTCACTACACTCTTTAACCTTGCGTGTTTTTAACTTTTGCAGAAGACCACCTCCCAGCCGGCTTCCCGACCATTGACATGGGCCCACAGCTGAAGGTGGTGGAAAAGGCCCGCACAGCCACGATGCTCTGTGCTGCAAGTGGTAACCCTGATCCTGAAATCTCCTGGTTCAAGGACTTCCTGCCTGTTGACACTGCAGCTAGCAATGGGCGAATCAAGCAGCTCCGCTCGGGTAAGGTAGCAAAGCAAGTAAGCCTTCCCTTCCTCCTCACTCTTATTCCCTTTTCTCTTTACTTGCTGCTGTTGCGGTTTTTCCCCTGAAACACTGAAATGAAATTCTAAACCCAAATGTCAGCTTGATTTGAGCTTGTTTCTTCTGCAACATAAAAACAGTTTTTCGAGCTGATCCTCTCTGGCAAGGTATCGTGGCTTGTTAAAAGGAGACATTAGAGTGGACGTGCCTTTTGGAACATCACCTTGATTCCTGCTTCGGTAGAGCGTCTTGACATTGACCCAAATCCTTGGTAGGCATGGACATTTCACTGCCAACTCAACAGGTTTCAGCTATCTTTAATAGGAGCACAGCGCAAACCAGGACAGTGGATACTGGTTGAGATTTTACAGTCGGTGGTCATGTACTACTTCACTGCTTATGTAGACTTTGTATGACTCTGGTCTGCTTTCTTTTGAGATCTTTATCATTCTTGTTATGTGACATCACAAGAATGAATTAAAATCAAAGGAGCAACAACTCTATGGAATCCAAAGAAAGGTGGACCTACCATTTCTTTTGTTTGATAAGCCAAATAATAGCTTTTGAAATACAGACAGTTAGTTCTTATGGGTGGCTAGGAATGCACTCATTTTAGCAAGGAACTCTTGTTTTCCCACTGCAATGTTTAGTCCCCCAGGACTTTTAAGGCCCATTAGAGAATTAAAGAAAATTAAAAGTTGCTTTATTCACTGATGAAGTGCAGCTCCCGAGTATGACTTGCAGTAGCTATTTAACAATGCACAGCAGCTGTACAAAGCAGCTTTAGTCTGGAGGAAAAATAAGCCCACAGGACCCTATGCAAAGTATAGAAGGGAACAGAGCTGGAACAGATTTGGTTTAGGAAGGTCTCATACTTAAGTAAGAGGCAGACTGCCTTGCCTGGCCATGATGTGTCTCTGGGCACTCAAAACCCATTTGTTACAAGTGCTGCTGCCAGGGCAACACCATCTTCCTCCTAGCAAGGTGAACGTCTTGACACATTTCCCCATAGCAGGAGCCCTCTGCATAAATCTGATGATGCTTGATGATAAGAAGTAGGCTTGTACTTGGGGGAGTGGGTAATGAGACATCACTCTCATCAGAAATAGAACCCAGCCTGGCACTCCTGATCCCACCTTGATGTAGCAGTGAGCGCTAATTATACTAATGCATTTATAACTTATGAAATTTCCCAGTGACCTTTAGCTTATCTCCCCCACAACATGGTTTAATCTTGATCTGTTTGTGCTGAAAGAAAATATCACACTTGTTAATTATTCTGAGGAGCTTTAGGAAGCAGCAATAGGAGAGTGCACATGGATGTGTTTCACTTCATAGCTGACTAAATCAGCATCAGAAATTACCATAAATGAGCAGCAAGGCAGCTCCTGGTGCACTTGTTGTATGTTCTCCAGCCTCCTTTTTGCAGGCACTTGGCTGCCTCTCTACCAGCTGCTTCTCAAGTTTAGTAAGATAGAAAGTTTAAAAGCAAACTAGTAAACCCTGTCACTGTGTCCACGTTTTGCTTCCTATTCGCTGTTCTTGTGCAACATCTCAATTGAATATTTCACCTGGGATTCAAACTCGGGAGCTGGCGGCTTGCTGAAGACACAGTAATTACCAAGGGAGGTGCCAAGGGAACCTTTTAGAAATCAATGAGCAGCACACATCCTCAGACTCACAAAAGAAATTGATTAGCTCTGTAATGTACTAACGGAGGTTTCCACAGTTCAATGAAAGAGGCTTTCTAATATGAGTGAAGTTTTATTTTCGGGGACCCGGTGATACCATGCCAAGATCCACCAAGACTCCGCTCTGCTTTGGCATGAGTGGGGAGCAAGAAGTATTCTGTTCCTCATGGGCCAGAAATTCAACCCTTGCTTGCATTTATGTCTTTTTCCTTTATTTGTAGTTGATCTATAGGGCCTGCCCTTCGGAGTGCCTGAGTCCCACTTACCTGACTGCAGTCACCATGTGTAAGCAATGTGATGGGTTAGGCAACCTCTGATCCATTCTACAAGGTGCTAATTGAGCTCTCCAGCACGACACCATAGTGGGGCAGAGCTGTTTTTCAAAGAAAAGAGTATTTAAATAGATAGCTCATTATAAGGGAGAGTTTAATAGTTTGCAAAGTCTCTGCTCCATTAAGATCATATCTTACAGCCAGCCTGGCATATCTGCATGAATGTCAGTTTATACTATCTCAGTCTAAATATACACTCATTTAATTTCATTTAATTAAAACCCAATAAAATCTAGACAGATGTAATATAGTTAAAATAGCTATAGCATGGTGTGAGCCCAGTATTGCATATATAGAGTGTCCGAACTTCAGTGAGTATATAGTATGTTATTATTTGGATATACTAAATATAGGTCATAAAGGTCAAAGCAGTTTTGGAGTCTGAATTAGAGAGGAGGTTGAGGGTTGATTTCCTTTCTTCAGGCACCTGGTGCAGAACAAATAGTTAGAGGTAAAGCAGCAGCATGTTTGGGAAAGGTGTTCTCTTCTGACACTTGCAGTTATGTGGGCTGGCAGTGCTCTGGGGGCTTCAGGCAGGCCTTTGAACTTGCATAATGTGCTCGAGGGGGCTTTGAACATCAATTTCCAGAGGTCTGTTCATCTTCTGTCAAGGTTTGTGCTTTAAAGACAGCCAAGCCTTCATCTTGGGCTTTTTTAACCCCAGAGGACTGGTGTCTTTGTCAGAGGCAAATACACAGTTAGTAAATCTGTCCTGTATCCCACTCTCCCTCATTTGCTAGTTACATCTGTGTGTATATGCATTTTTCTCATTAAAACTTCTGACAGTTAGCGTAACTCATTACATTTAGAGGGCTTTTTCCCCCTTTCTCCCTAATACATAAATGTTTCCTCCCGAGTAATGCTTAATTCTTTTTCAAGTTCAGCTCTTGGGTAGTTTTGCCAGTACGTGTTGGGCTAATTGCTGTACAGATGAGAACACAGATAAATACAGGTTTTCATCTCCATTATCACAGATCAAGGCAAACGCAAGGTCTCTGACTCATGCTGGTTGTAGCAAAATTCTCCCTTGCTCATCTTGCTAATATTTCCCTCTTCTTGTGGCGGCTGCTTTTCTGCAAATGCAGTGTCTCAGGACAACTCCCTGTTCTCCCTCAGAGTGCGTAGCTTCAGTCACTGCCTCTCAGTCATTGACCCAAGATCTAAAGCCAGCTCTGGGCTGGGAACCCCCACCTCAGCACACTAACTCATTTTAAAACCTGTTTGCCTGAACTGATTTTAAAACTATCTGGGCATTGTAGTATCACGTGTGATGTACGTATGAGTTCTGGCAGCAAGGGTCAGTGTTACACCTCTAACTATGTTTTAAAATTAGTTGATGTTGTGGCAGATATAGAACAGATAGCACTCATGCTTCACAGTTCTTCTGTAAAGATTCTTGTACCACATGCTCCTGAAGACTTCAAAGCAACTCTGATGGCATTTGTACACTCAAGGCTCTTGAGTGCTTCCAGTGAATTTCATGGTTGAAGAATTGCTCTTCCACCTTGCTCTTCAGAAAACTTATGAACAAAATGCCAAATTAGAATAAACAACTATTCAAATGTTAACATACAGGTATTTTTGCCATCTAAGCAAACTCCAGAAATTCAAGGAGCATCATCATCTTTCATGTAGTAAAGAACTTGGTCTTATGACAAGTATCATTCTGTTTTAATCACCATCAAGTAACTGAGTCATGAACCATGCCCTAGACCCTAGTGCGGCTTTCAAGCAACTAACTGCAAGTAAACTATCAGAGAGGGCTCTATAGGTGACTTCAGTTACTCTCTGAAAAAATGTAGGTGCCGCTAACAAAGAAGCAGCAGGAGCTGGCTCATTTATGCTCTCAGAGTTACCATCAAGCATTTCTATTTTAGTCATGATCCTGTAAGTAGAAGCACTGTGTATTTGGAAAGAAAAGGAGTAACCAACTTACACAGCAAACTTGGAAAATGAGGCGGTGCCTCTTCCAGTGAAATGACTGTGATGGTCATATCCTGCTTCACTGGTAATAGGCAGCAGTCAGTACGCAGCAGAAGATATTCAGGTCATAGAATCACTAATGTTGGAAAAGACCTCTAAGATCCCAAGTCCAACCATCAGCCCAACACCACTATGTCTACTAAACAATGTCCCGAAGCGCCACATCTGCACGCTTTTTGAACATCCAGGGATGGTAACTTCACTGCTTCCCTGTGCAGCCTGTTCCAATGATTCACCACTCTTTTAGTAAAGATTTTTTTTCCTAATATCCAATCTAAACCTCTTCTAGCACAGCTTGAGGACATTTCCTCTCATCATATCATTTGTTATTTAGGGGAAGAGACCAACACCCACCTCACTACAACCTCCTTTTCAGAGGGCAATAGTCTCCCCTCAGGCACCTTTTCTCCAGACTAAAAAAGCTCAGTTCCCTCAGCCACTCGCTCATGATGGTTGTACTCCAGACACTTCACCAGCTTTGTTGCCTTTCTCTGGACATGCTCAAGCACCTTAATGTCCTTCTTCTACTCCAAATGGGCATCAACACAGGACAAAATGTGTAAAGAGCGCCCAAAAGAATGGGGATTGGGGAGTGCTATTCAAAAAGGATCAGGAAACCCACACAAGGTTGGATGCTCTCTCAGAAAGGACTAACTGGACAAGGGTTGAAGCAATATTGGCACACTGCAACGATGGGATCCACACAGACTTCCTGTGGGAACTGGTGGCAAATACCCAGTTTTTTTCTGTAATACTTTCACTTCTGAGAATGGTTTCCCCTAAAACAATGTTAGGCAGTAGCCGAAAGCGCTGTCAGAGTTCTCCAGGATTCAGGGTTGCACTGCCCTGGTATCCAGTTGTCACCAGCAAGAGCCTTGATTTCTCTGTTTGATGTCACTTTCAAGTGACTTTTTGGTGGTTTAGATTCCTACAGGACAGTGGTGTGTTGATAATTCTGGGTGAGTTTGTGTCAGCAGAGTGAAGTCCCTTCTCCAACAGAGTCTCACTTCCACACTGGGAAGTACAGATGCAAAGAATCCTATGGGGTTTTCCAGTATATCATCTTAGGCTTTGCCTTGCTTCGGACACATGGCTTTGTGCTTCCAGCACGCAGAGGATATCTGGGTCAGCATTCATTCCTGACTACGTTGAATGTGTGGAGTGTTGCTCAAAATCTGTTATCACGAAGAGGAAATAAACTCTCCTCCCTTGTTTCAAACCTTTCAAACACAAGGAACTGGGTTTGAAATTTGATCTTTTGGTGCCCTTCACCTAAAGCAGTTGTGGTGATCATGGGGCATAAGCTGTCTTCCAGTAACCATTCAAGTGATGGTAACTCCATTACCTCTGTGCTGTGGTTTGGGCCCTTTGAGGAACACCCGGAAAGGACAACAGCCAGAGATACTTTGTCATATGATGCGAAGGGTGAATGGAAACTTTTATTCCTTCTGGATGAGAAAATTTAGGGTCCGCGCGCTCTGTAATTGTGTCCTCTGAGTGAAGAGTGAATGCCTTAACTTTGGCAAGGTGAGAGAGACCCAGAACAAACACTGTGCTAAATACAGCAAGCCTCTGTGCTGCTCCCGCAAGGCTTAACTTACATTCAGAGGCCAGAAGGATTGGGATTTAATGCAGGAAAAAATGAGCTGGTCACACTTACGTTTTAGGGAATCTGCTTCAAGTACGCAGTTGCTCCTCGAGCTCTGTGTAGACAATTGTGTATGAGAGAAAGGGTTTAGCCTCTACAGGGAGTAGATTTAAAGATTTGTTGTGAATCTTTCCAGACCTAGGGCAGAACAACAAACCCTGTTTCAGCCATGTAACAGAGAAGGAGGTCCTGTTTTCTGCCCCTTGGGCTTGTGCTCAAAGTCATTGCACTGTTCCTGTGGGAAGTGACACACTGTGGTGATGCTTTTCTTAACTCTGAGAATAGTGGAAGAGGACAAAGGTGTGGGTGGGGGTGGGGCAGGAGCAGGGGGGTCCTAGACCAAGCAGAGCAAAAATATCACTTGGCAAACTTTCCAAACAGACAAAGAGAAATAACCCTGTTTTCTGTGGCTGTGCTATTCCATGCAAGTATCTCTGGGTATAACTGTTCTGTCAAAGGTAGCAGTAGTTACTAAGATAGATAAATAAGCAGCAGATTTATTATTGCAAGAGAAAGATTACCACAACTTCAGTCACTGCAAAATCTTCCCTGATGCTTCAGTCATGTGTGGATAGAAAGCGTCAGAAAATACAAGCAGACATAAAGTTAAAATGAGGTAATGTCATCTTGGCAGAGGAAAGTGCTAAAATGAGTAGTTTGAATTGCTGCCTCTGCTTAGAGAAAGGACTCTGCCTAAAGGAAGGGTAGTTAAGAAAGAAAAAGAATAAGTATAAATATTGTAATTACTTTTTAACAGGCAAGTTAAACATGCTTAAAATTTACCTTCTTTGTATTTACAGAAATTCTTTTCTGTCTTTCTTTCCCATTGGGTGATCATTGTTGTGGATAATGGAATGAGCTGTAAATCTGAGATACACGACACTCTTGTATGCAAACTGGTATTTATTAATCAATACACTGAAACATGATTTGACACACTGTGTCCTGTTTAACCCTGTTTTTCTGTCTGTTTAAACTCCTCAGTTTTCTTTGGTAAGTGCTTGGTATTCAGATCCTACAAATCTGCATAAAACCAACACATACCATGGACTGCCTACAGATTCAATCTGCATGAATCTCTCCCTTATACTAACAGCCTTCATATGTGCAAAATAAGACCATGGGGACAAAAGTGGGGATTGAAGGGATTCCCTGCCAATTTGCCCAGCTGGAGCATCGCCCCTTCAATCATACTCGGTTATTGATGGTATGCTGAACTCAAGACACTGACCAGTGGATCCTCCACTCGCTAAACACATTGACCTCATAAACGAAACCTTTATAGATCAGTGCAACAGGAGAAATTAACCTCCCTCCCAGAGAAGCCCTCCTTATAAGATACACCTCATTATAGCATGTAAAATTATCTCCGGTGCCTTATAAAGAGGGTAGGGATTCCTGTCTCCAGCTAACATCCAAATTAGGCAGGAACAACGGAGGTCTGGCTAACCTGGCATTGTTACATTACCAGAAACTACTTCATTTCAAAATATTTCTGTATGTAAAGTTAATTCTGCATGACACCAGTTTCTTTGCTGGAGGGAACCTGATGCAAGGCTTATGTGAATTCGGAGAATAGCTCAAAACTGATTTGTTACACTCTTTCCTTAGTTTAATTTCTTTAAGCGAGCAGATTTTTGTCCCACTGGTCATTCTAACCTCAAAGCAAAATTGCACCTAGCGCCCGCAACCATGTGCTTTCCACCCCTCCTGCCCAGCACACTCACTGTCACACAGCCCCCAGGACAACCCCTCTTTGCTCTGTATGAGGAATGAAAGGGCACCGCACCATCTTCCCAGCGTGTCCTCCATCTCAACTGCTTGAACAGTGGTGTGGGTGAATGCAAGTGGTGAGGCCAGCGAGCAACGGCCACCTCGGCAGCTTAGGTCGGCCCCCGTTCATGAGCGTGGTGGCTTTAATGGCAAGATGCAGGGCTGGATGCTGCACTCCTGGAAGTGATGAGCTTTACTAACCTCCTGAGAGTGTCACTCTGACGTTTACTGCACATCAGTTTCTTTTTGTTTATTCCTGTCGCGCTAATACAAATTCTAGCTTTAAAAAAACTTTCTGCTTTTTAGTTATAATTTTCTTCCTTTCCTCTTTGTACTAATGCTTCTCTCTAATCTTATTTGCATTCAAATTACCTCACCAGGTGGTACACCGATCAGAGGTAAGAATGCTGAAATGTGCCTCCAGTTGTCACGTCACTCCATCTCCTGTCTGCCTTGTCCCTTCTCCTCCGGTGTTTCTCATCTCCAGCTTTTACTCTCAGCCCTAACTCTGCCAGCGCTCTTGCTCATCTGCACTCTCCCACTAGTGTGTTTATTTTGGTTGGTTTTTAGCGTGATTTCTTGTAGACTCATCCATTGCAATTCTGCACTGTTGAAAGGGGGTTATTCAACGGAAAGTTTGCAAACTGGAAAATGGTCCCTGGCCTCCACCACAGGAGGGTTGACGTCTCCTGCAGCTCCTGCAAGTCTCTGAACTTCCCGCGCAGTTGTGGCCTCTGAGGTTTTGAGTCTGGGGGTTTTAGGTGGGTTGCTTTGGTGTAAGTGTAAGGAGGTAACATTTTCACAAGAGAACAGTCAAATTCTTGTCTGCTGCTGCTGATGGGCACAAAGCTGTAACAAGAAGGAGATCAATTTTTGAAAGTTTGAGCAAATCTGGCTCTGGGATAAGGAGCACCTTTGTTTGCATTCCTCATGCTTTCCTTTTGAGTGTGCTAACCCTCTAATGCGGTGGCAGAAGGGAGAAGCACTGACCCCAACCCCCTCGTTCTGAGCCAGACATGCCGCTGTTGCTTTTCAGCCCAAAGATTTGCTTTAAATAGATGAATCAGAAGCACATCTGGCTGCTTTAAGCCTTCATTAATTAAACCCGCTCCTGGTTTGACAGCCCAGTGTGTGCAGTCCCTGGCTAGTTTTCACAGCCTGTATGCACCAGTAATGACTTTCCAATTGGAGTGTTGTCTTTTCTAGCCTAAACACTCAAAGCTGTCCCTTTAGATTAACTTTAGTGTGTTAATCAGCATTACATGCTAAGGCCTTTCAGAATTCTCTTGTGATTTTGGTTACCCCTGTTGACTGACCCCTGGATTTCTCGACAGAATGACTACCACCTACAAATCAATATGACCTCATTCGTTCAGTTTTCCCCTTTCTCCTCTTTCGGCCCCCTTTTCCCTGATCACTGCTGGAAGTTAATAATCTGACTCTTTGGAACTGGTTCTGTTGCTGGGGGTTAATGTTTTCAGCTCCTCTTAAGTGATTTTAGAGTAAATGTGAATTGCCGTTTGATGCTTATTTGCATTAAGTTGCCTCTGTAGCAAATCTGGGTCAGGGAAAAAGACTACAAACCGTATTTTGATATGAATGGGCTTATATATCTGTCATTCCTCCCTTTGGAATGCTGGAGATTGACAGCTGTGATTTTACAAGATCCTTAAACTATTTCTTCATCTCCTATTTCTACTGCAAATCTTAAAATGAAATGATAGATTGAATGCTAGCTAGCCAAGCGCTCTGAGCTCCCAGCCGTGCGCAGCGAGTGCACAAGCATCCCAGGGCCTCCCTGTGCGCTCGCTGTGCGCCCGCCCTGTCTGATGACATTAGTGACTCAGCACCAGAACCGCGTGGATGCTCCATACGTCCTGCTTGGGAACCAAACGCATCTCTGTGAAAAGAACCATCCATCTCATAAAACATAAGTTCCCCACCCCACCCCCCTTCCCACCCCCGTTTGAGTCCTGATGAGGTATTTTGAGAATGTTCTTGACATTATTTAAAATATATGTGTCCTGTTTGAATGTCAAAGATGACATTTCTGTGAGAGCAAACAGAAGCCACGTGCTGCTCTCTGGCTTCTCCCAGAGGATTTCTGTCAGCCTAATGCCTTTTATTTAAAACGGAGGTCATTGAATTTCTAAAGATAACAACAGATTAGATGAAAGTGCTTTTATGATGGTGAGGTTGTGTCCATGTAGAAGTGACTGTTCTGCCGTGTTCTATACCCAGCTGCACTCTTGTTCCTCATTAAGGTAAGTTTGATGCTTTGGAATCCATTAATTTGGTCTGAAAGGAAGGGTGAACTAATGACTCTTAACGAACTCTTTTGGTAATAATGTTTGGGGGAGGAAGGGGAGGTTTGGGGTTGATTTAATTGCTGCTGTAACTGTGTCACTAGGAGCTGTGTGTCTGGAGAACTTGGGAGATTTGAGTGTTACCCAAGGCCTTTGTGCTGGAGCAGCAGAGAACCCATTTGCAGGAAGCAGTGTGTGGTTAGCCAGAGGACGACCTGAGAAATTCTACCATGCACCCCTCCAAACAGGAGATTTTTATCTCTGGACACCTCGTTTGACCTTACCCCAGACATTTGGTCCTTTCTGTCCAAGACATCTTTGGCTTCCCTGAAATGGGAGGAGCTCCCATCTATAATCCAGAATCTCAGTTTGTAGCTTCACTCTTTACCCTTCCGGGACTGCCCCAGATCGTTATTTAATGTTGAAATTTCAATTTGTTCATCAAAAAGACATGGAGCTGGCAGATGCCCATCAGATCACACAATAGCTGTCTTCTTAAGATGACCCATGAATAGTACCAGCAAGTCCGTATTTAAGCAAGTTCTGCTCCATTCTTATTTTAAAAGTAGAACAGAAGATGTTAATTTCCAACATTCCTCTGGAATTAAACTCACTCAACCTTTATGAAACCTGGCTGCACTTTCCAGCCCCAGGCTGTAAGAGAGAGCGGAACAGGCTGTGTTTCTGGTGGGTGCTGAGTTGAACAGGCATTAGATTGGATGCACACAAGGAGGTAAAGAAATATCATCATTTCAGGCATTTTCCCTCTCTGGTCAGATTTATTTGTTGCTTTTCTGTCACGACTGGAAATATCTAAGGTTCCTGTATATAAGAGTATTTCTTCCCTGCATACGTCAGCCTAGCAGAGGTCTGTCTGATTTAACTTTAGATCAGCTCACTCGGGTGTCAGGAGCTGTCTGTCTGAGAAGCCAGGTAAACACCCGCGCTGACTTCTGTATCGCTGCAGCTAAACCTTCTCCAGTCCCAAGCGAACTGGTTTAAATATAGCTCCAGTATTTCAACGCTATCCTGGAAGCTGGAGCGTGAAGCTATCCAAGGAGATTAGAGGAAGCTAAAAGAATTTTGCTGTCTCTTTTTGAGCATGTGTTTGTACGTTTGATTGCATTTTGTGTATGATAGGATTTTTTTCTTGTTTCCTGAGCATTTCCAATCACAAAAAAAAAAGAAAAGAATTGAAAACTGAGAAGATCTGTTTGTGGGAGCAGACAGTGTCAGGGGGAAGTTGAGTGGGGTGGTGCCTTGGTGCCTGGGAATGTTTATAATGCCATGTTTCTTGCTGTCAGGATACAGATTGACTCATGTCCCTTTAGAAGCACGCAGAGGCATTACTTTGCATTTGACAGTGCTTGAGTTTTGCTTCTGACGCAGAATCCCCTGAGATTTCCTGTATCTGCTGGTGAGAAATCAGAGCATCCTGAAACTCCGGTAAGAGGAGACCTCATGCTGCCAAGCACATTGGATCTCCTCCCTCCCTGCCCGAGTCCGGCTCAATGGCAGTGGTCGGATGCTATCAGCAGCTGCCCGTGGTGCACAGGAGAGTGATTTCTCAGCAGCGCTGCCATCCAGAACAAGCCCCTTGCATGCCAATCACTGGCCTCTCAGGCGTAATGACCGTAATGAACACTAACAATGAAAATATATTTGTAGTTACCTTGTTTTGCATAATTGGCAGTGCTGATGGCTGGTGTAGGCTAGGTGCAATCGTCTGTAACAGCTGGGAGGTGCTGCTGTCATAAATTACAAAGAATAGTGAATGTGGGCTTACTTTCGTTATTAGCTACTCTTGTGCGATTTTGGTGTCTTTCAGTTTTTCGCAGCTCCCACGGCAAGTGTTGGTTTTTCTTGGGCAGCAACCAGGGTGTCAAACTCCAACCCCCTCATCGTCAGGGCTTCACAGTGTCTCTCCCTACACTGTGTTCACACTTACGGGTCCCTGCTTGGTCTGGACTTGCCTCTGGCTCTGCCTGACAGCTCCCTGGGTTTTATCAGGAGGATTCTTCTCTGGGAGAGAATTTTTAGCCAAAGGGGGATTGGGACCCCCACCTGAGCACTGGCTGCAGAGGTAACTGAGGATGCTCCTTCAGGAAAAGTCATGCAGTGCTGGAGGCAGGGGGAAGGAGCAGGGAGGGGTTTGGGGCAGCCACATGCTCTGGTGTGCAGAGTGGGCAGAATTTCCCTGTTACCTGAGGGGACAGGCCCTGGTCATATAGCTGGGATCATTAACATCTGCATTACAAGTCCTTACCTCAGAGGAGTGCTGGGTCTGCAGCCTTGTTCCCCTGACTCCAGGGTACTTATATGGGAGCGTTTGTTTGCATGTCTGATTTTATAACCAGGACCAAAGGTCAGTCCCCAACTCTGAGCAGGGTGGTTCTGAGGCTGCGAATGCTCTGCTAGAGAAGTGGGGCTGCTCCCACTGCTGGGGAGGGAGCTCCGACTGGAATAGATATGGAAGAGCATCCCCTCAAGAGATGCCGTGCCTGGCTCTGTGTGGTGCTGTCTGGGAGAAGAGAGCCCAAACACCTAGTGAGCTATGGAGCGGGATTTCAGAGAGATCAATCTGTAAGGTAGCTCAAAGCTTTCTACGTTTGGTTCGTCACCTAGAGGAGAGAATGACAAGCCCTCCATGGCACAACGATACCCAGCGCTGCCAAGAAGCGGCCCTTGTCAGGATCTGCCTTCCCCATGCGCTGTGCAGTGCACTTAAATCCTTCCTTTAACCACTGTCACTGCCACTAATGATTCTGCCTGAGCACAAGTATATTTGAATAGATAAGTATATTGGAGAGCTGCTAATGGGGCTGCCGTCTGTGCCTGAGTTTAAAGAGCAAAACAAAAAGCTAGGAGAAGAGGGAAGGGACTAACAAGGACATACTGGCACAGAGTAAAGAACCTGTAAGGGATGCTTGTCAGTCAGCAAGGCCATCTTCTGCCATCAGACTTAGAAAGCTTTGCCTTGTCACCATTCTCCCTGGTACTGGAGAGCAGCCAGGGTTTTTTTCTCAGGAGCTGTCAGCTCTCCGATAAGCTGAGATGTGTTATTGGGAACAGATCTGAGCCACAAGTGAGATCGACGTGACATTGCAGCGTGGTGAGGAATGGCTGCCCCTCTTCTGCTGGAGCCCCACTGTGGTTCTGAGTGCTTTGGAGGCAGCAGAGGTCGAGCGGTGCTCAGCAGGGAGAGGTTTCACTCCAGTGCGTACATGCCACCGCAGAGCTTCCAGACAAGCTGTTCGCTGCTCCGCTCAGTACGCGTATGCACGTCCTGATGGTAGATAGTCCTCATGCAGCCACTAAAGCTGTGCTATCTGATTGCACATCAGGATTCAGCCATGCAAACGGGAGCAAGGCACCTGCCACTGGAGCACTCGAGGAGTTCATATGAAAAGTCTGCAGTAACATCCTGTGTGAACAAGACCTTACTCAGCAACTTGCACAACGTAAATCCCGAAGTAATGAGTAAAAGTACATCAGCCTTCCTAGCCTGGGTTTGCAGAGACATAGAAAATTTTAAGATGAGATGTTGACAGGTCTAGGAATAGAAATCTGATCCTTTGCAAGCACCGAAGCAAAGAATTCATTGTACTTTTGAGGGTCTTCAGATAAAGCTGCCATGAACTTTAGGGAAAGGAGCTAATCAGGACTCAGTTCTTCCTTTCCTGTAGCTCCTTGTGTCCTGTGCAGCCTAGACTTGAACTCTCCAAGAGGTGAAGATACTGTCTTTCGCTGTGGTGACTGAGCTAGAGCCTGGAATATTTTACACTTAGGGAGATTTTTCCAAGTTTCAGATGCAGTTATGTCTCCCAACTTTCTGATCCTAGCAATGTCTGAGCTTCCTAACTCTATTCATAAATCTCTGTCCCCTGAGATTCCCCAGATGTTCCTGTATCCATCACATAGTTGTTGGTTGTCCCTCAAGAAAACCCCTTATAGTCCTGCTGACTGCCATCAGTTCACCATGATCCTTCCACTTTCTGCTGGCTGTCAGCTATACTGCAGGATCTCTGTTTTTGTCTAATGATGATTTATTGCAGCAACTGTTTTCTTTCTGGTTCAGTTGAGAGGTTTACTTTAACTTCCTTCTACTTTCTGAGGTCTGTCTTGCTCCTGACATGCCATAGTTTGAATAGTCATGCCAAGGCAGACAAAACCAGAATGCCTTGCCCAGTGTCCCTGAGCAGTTTGTAGGCAGTCGCTGATGGATGTTACATGTTTATAGTATCATTCTAGAAATCAGCCCGTGCTGCAGAACTGATGGGCAGTAATAGCATGTAATCTGAGACTCCCCTCTGCCTTCGTTTTCTTCATCCTCTTGTTTTCTTCTTTTCCCTCCAGCACTGATGCTGAGGTCCCTAGAGAGAAAAAGTTTGACTAACCATCATCTAAGAGGCATGATAATTGCAAGTATGAAGGATGTAAATACCAACAATATATATTAAATGACTAAAAGGGGCGTGTAAAAAGGTATGTGTTCTTGGCTGAATTATCTAGGAATCTTCGTTTTTTTCTAGGCAGACACCACTGCCTGTCACCTGCATCTGGCTTTCAGCCCAGCCAGCTGATGGGGCTACAGGCTCAGTCAGAGATAGGCTTTTCCACAAGGCAATGATATCCACTTTTTTTTGTTTGGTTTTAAGTTTGGGTATGTTTTGCAGCAAACTTTTCCCAACCAAGCCTGCTGCAAGCACTCAGAGTGAACTCTGCAGCACATGCGTGCCTACAGAGCAATGGGCAGAAATTAAGAAGGGGATAATATATGGTGAGTTCCAGGCAAATCTTGCTGACAGAGAGCATAACTAGATTTTGGCATCAATTCCTTAAGGAAGTGGTGAAAGACCTATCACTCGGCACATTCAAAATGGAATTGGACAGAACACAAGTACATTTACAACAGGGAGCAATCCTGTCCTGGCCCCCAGGGATGCACAAGATAACCTAATAGGTCTTTTCCATTTCTAGATTTTCTGATTCTCTCTATCTTGTCAATGCTGAGAAACTTCTTCCTGCTCCACTGCCTGTCATGCTGCTGTCTGCTTGAAGATGTTTTTCCCAGGCAGCATGTAGAAATTCAGTGTTCTCCCTGAATTAAACAGCAGTGCTCTGTAGGCTTTGGCCTGTGAGTGTCCAGAGTGCCGTGGCTGGGGAAGGCTGGCAGCTGCTTTTCTTACTAAGTGGCAAGACTTCTGCAAACAAGCTTTCTCTGTCTAGCTGAAGCCTCATTTCTAGCACTAATGCAACAATAGGGAGGGCTCCGTACATTATTTTTATTATATGGCAGAACCCAGGGAAGTTCATTTTTCCCCATGACATATAGACTTATGCTACAGCCTCAATTTATCCTTCTAAATAATGTAGGTGGCAGTGCTTGGTTCACATTAGTTTTTCTTCTGTTCTGATGATATGAAAAACTGAGTTTGACCTCTGCAGCTTGAACCAGAAAGAAGGGAGAAGGCAATTTCACAAGCTATTCTCAGTGCCGCTCTCAGTGGTCGTTTTGAACTGTGGCAGGCAGAAATGAGTTCAAATCCTTACAAGCAAAGGGGTTAATGTTTTCTTTTAGTTCAGTATATGGTTTGTGAGCAAAGTTACCTTCTTAAAGGCAATTCTAGCCAGCAGAATCTGAGCACTTGGAGGCACTTTAAAAATTATTCCTACATTGCCTGGGGGAAGCAGGCTGAACACCAGCCGCTTCGGTGTCTGGCCAACGGTCGTTGCTCCTGCAGTGCCAGCTCGCTGTCACATGCATCCTGCTTCTTTCCTTTTCTGTCTCTCCATCTTTTAGTCTGCATATGGGGTGCTGTTAGGAGAGTTGAGACGCGACCAGTTTTGCAGTCATCTGTGCTAGGCAAGAAGCTGGATGAAAGACCAGCCTCCCAGGCCCAGGGGTGCTGGACACCAGTGGAACAGGCTGAGAAAACCACCTTACACTAGTGCTTACTTCCTCGATGATCCTTGTGGGTCCCTTCCAACACAGGACATTGTATGATCGCGGGCACTCCACAGGTTCCCCATGTAGATTGCTTCTCTGTGTGCTCAGGTGATTATGTCAGTTATTCAGATGAGTCCTTCATGCATCTGGCACTGGGGATGGGATCAGATTATGTCCTGATCAACCTGTAGTCGGCTGCAGCTGCTTCTGAGACAAAGCTGGAGGAGCAGGCGCTGCCAGGACAAAGGCAGGGTGGCTTTCATGCGAGCTCCATGCGGCAAAATGAGTTTGCTGCGTTGGTGTACATCTTTGATGTCTCAGACCGGGTTCTTAATCTTTTTATATCACAAATAACGAAATCTGAAATAATAATGAGATGGCTGACATGGAGAAAGCCGACGAAAGGCAAAGCGTTTTCTGAGAAGGGGATGTCTGTTGGAAGGAGGGGTGGTGAGGTGGGAGAGATGGGATGCTGCCAGATTCTGCAGGAAGGTTGCAATTTGTTGAGCATTTGCTAGGCTTTGTTTGCATCAGATAAGAAACAAACAGCTACAGTGAGCGTGCTTTGTGCTTGGCTGTTTTGATTAAAGACTTATTAAAGGTCTTTTTATTAGACAAGAGTCCCGTGCAAAGCTGTAATTAATATGTGCACATGTATGTGTTTTTTTCCTTTATTGAAGCAATGAATATAAGTGATTGGGGGCGGTTGGAAAACATCAGTAACTGGTTCCCTCTACATTAGAAAAATAACAATAATCAATTTCACAAGCTTCTAACAGCAGACTGGGTACCTTTTGGCTGCATGCTGGTACCCTGTGGGTCCAGGGAACAGCGTCACGATATATTTATCCAGGAAGATACTTTAAAAGCGTGGGACATGGCCTTCCTTTTCTAAGGCTGGATGTTTGATTAGCAGATTCACCATAACCTGAATTGTCTGTGTCATCTTGTTTGTGTACAGGAGCTCTGCAAATAGAGAACAGCGAGGAGTCAGACCAAGGCAAATATGAATGCGTTGCAACCAACACCGCAGGAACCCGCTACTCTGCCCCAGCTAACCTTTACGTTCGAGGTAAGAGCAGATTGCACCCAAGGGGGTCGCTCTCCTCCTGCCCCAAAGGCCCCATGGCTTTCAGTGAAGGAGGTTTATTCCGTTAGTGCCCTCATCACACTTTGTGGCTTGTGTGATGTGGCCTTTTTCTCAAAAAATGGCAAGATCTTTGATCTGCGTTGGCTTTGACTCACATTTCTGGAAATCTGCTCTTTATATAGTGTTATGTAAAATGCTGAAATATCAGCTGAATTGGAATTCCTTTCTCCCTTAAACTCCTTAACTTTATGTCATAGCAATTTTAATTGGGTGCTTAATCTTCTTAGTATAAACTAACATTTGGTGGAGTAGTATAAAACGAGTCATACTCTGATGAACCAGAGTTGCTCAGCTGTAGGTGAGCTGATATTTAGACCTCAGCTTTGGAATGTGTATCTTTAAAAACTGAACAGCTTTTTGGAGTTGTCCTAATCCATCTTATATGCATCAATGAGTGAGCCTCTGGCTATTAGTGGCTCACACTGGGAAACTGCTGGAAATCAGCTGCAATTCATGTAAAGCGATTTTTCTAATAGTTTTGCTATGTTGCCAATTTAAAATTGTTTTCAACATACCATAATAACTGGATCTTACACCAGGACAGTCACCTGCCAGTTTTCTTTCTTTACTTTAAAAGTGTTTGAATTAGCTTGGAGAGAAGCAAGGGCTAAATCCTCTGTACATTTTCTGTTAATTTCAGCAAGAAAATAACTGTGCTGCTTCATATGAAATTCTGTGTAACAAGAGCCACTGGTCAGGAACCCCTGGGAAACGTAGTTACAAATTTTCCCAATGAAAGAATGAAGATTCTTGTGCTGGTACAACCCATAGTTTGCTAGGAAGGTAGAACCAGATTTTATTTCCACGTATTAAATCAGCTGTCTAATAATAAAATCTCATCTTCATTTCTTCCTTCCTCTGTTTTCAAGAAAGAAAATACAATCTTAAAGCTGTGTATGTGTTGGTTAGTATGAAAAGAGGACATGAGAATGATTACGTCTTCACATGCTGTGTGTTTGCTTCTGGGGGTGGCTTCTGGCATTGTTTTCTTTGCTTCTTCTGGGGAACTGGGTTTTTATTTTGCAGCATAATTTGGATTATAAGAGTCTTTGGAAAACTGAAGTATCCAATTAAGCATATCCAGAAGATGAAGCTGTATCTATTCAGTGTAATCACTCATTTCACTCTCACAATGTAATTATGGATGGTTTTAAACTCCCTGTATTCCTGCAAGTTCATTTTTCAGGCATGCTGTACTAAAACTCATCCCAGATTGTCGCTTTGCACTCTGAGAGGAAGGATTCTAGTTACCAGGTTGGCTGTTGTTGCACGAGCTTGTGTGGATATCCAGCCGTTTTGCTGCAGTATTTGGGATGCTTTTGCTTCCTGTGACATGCTCAAACTCCTAAGGTTCTGTTTTCTGTAGAGGTATGGCTGAAAAAAGGCACAAGAGCTTCAAGAGGCAGAAAAACCTCTTACAACTTTCTGATTTCTTACAATTGAATGCGCTTTCTTTAGCAAGTGAATCCTGTAGGATTGAGGAGGGTACTGAATTTTACCCTTCGCTTGCTGCTCAGCAAGGTTTGTCTGTCCTGTTTGGGCTGGGTATGGCCCTTGGATGGTCTGCATGTATGAGAGGATCCTGATACTCACCAAAGAAAGTGTGCTTTTAGAAATGTGCTTTGCTTTTAACCACCGTTTTCTTACACATAAATTTTCACAGCAAGCCTTTTTGTTGTACATAATCTTTACAATGTCAGTCTCCAACCTGTGCTTATGTGTAAGAAAAAGGTGGTCTCAACCAAGCAAAGCCATTTTAAAGCACACTTTCATATGGTGAGTATCACCGATCCATCTATACCTGCAGACATTCTACAGGGCCATTACCAGCAAACAGGACAGGTACAAACCTATCATATTGTCACTATATTAATTAATGACTTCAACAAATAGTCAAACCAAGAATGGTATTTTATTTCTTTAACAAGCAAGGAAGAAAATTAACATATCTTACTTTCTCAGGTCTTGGTTATGCAGAATGAAAGAATCCCTTTTCTTTCTTCTTGTGAAAGTCCTATGGTGTTGTCATTAGATGGATCAGTGACTTCCAGTAGGGTCTTCAGAAGGTGCCTGCATCTTTACTAGAGAAGATATTAATTTGTGCTAAATTACAGTGGAAATTAAGTGTGTCGGCTGCACCACCACTGCCAGGTGGTTTCAGAATGATTGACCTCGTTGCAGTGAATGCCCAAGAAGTTGGCCACTTTCTCAGAAAGCGTGGCTGAGTACTGAGCAGCAGTGCCAATTCCACCCTGTGTAGTTCTGAGGACTCCTTGCGCTTGTTCTCACTTACAGTCTATTTTTTTTAGTAGTTCAAATGTTTGTTTGTCTCTTGACGCTTGGGGTTTATGTTTTTGATCATGTCCTCGCTTTCCTAGCCTCCCAGGTAATCCTTTGTGAGTGTGCTGTGTTTAGAAAGCACAGGCTCATTAGCATCTTTATCGTACTTTTCATGCTAACAAAGGAAGATACTGGGTGCTGAGAGGGAGTATCCAGGCACTGCTCAGGGCTTCTTATATCAATGAAAGAACAGGAGGAGGAAGGAGCAGGCTACGCCAGTGTCTTGTCTCTGTGAATCCTTCTGAGCCAGCGCTTGTGCACAGATGGACTTCATTAAAAGTTAAAACATTTCCACACCAGGGATTTGTAAAGGAAAATGGATGCATTTTCCTTGAAGCTATTATTTTCATCCTACTAAGTGTGCTGGAAAGCAACCCTCATAAAGCCTTCTGCTTCTCAACTGACAGGTCTGTCTGTTGCTGCAGCGCCAGGATGGGGCTGGGGACCAGCACTGGGAGCTGACTGCCTCCCACTGCTGCTCCTTAGCCCTCCATCCGTGGAGGGCTGCAGAAAACATCCAGACCACCAGAGGACCAAGAACCAGAGTGAAAGCAAAAGTGAGGAGCATGCCAGGGCAAGGTGGTATTCGGGGCAGAGCAAGAACTTCAGAGTGGGCACAGTGGCATATTCCTACCCTGTGCTTTCAGCATAAGTGCATTTGCTAGTGCTGGTCTAGATGAATGAACATTCATCAGTTTGTAGTCCATGGTTACATGTGCAATTATTAGATTTGGGACTTGATGGTGCTGCAGGGAGAAGGAAAGGGAGTAGAAACGTGTGGAAGATGTGACTCCTCTAATCCAGAGAGCCTGCTATCTAATTTAGCAGCAAAAATCCAAGAAGTTGATTCAAGGCATACAAGAAATTGATTTAAGAGTAGAAGGCGGATTGGATCAAATGTGGAGGAAAAAAAAAGGTGGTGTCATTTCATCATGCTCACTGGGAGTATAGTTTAATTGCACTGATTCACCTACACTATTGTTTCTTGATGAATACTTTTCACTCTTCATTTGCTTACAGCTTCAGGGACATCTGCACAGAGAGGAGCATTTTCAGCCATAAGCCTTGTCCTATGAAATGCCTATGAAGGTGGTGGCCAGCGTGGTTCTCCCCTTAAAAGAGGCACTGTTACTTGACTCTTTCCCCTGTATGAAAGGTTTTTTCTGCCCTTCTCTTTCTGTATACATGGCATTATTATTTTTCCTACTTCAGTGCAGCAGAAGAGGAGGACTGTGTATAATATCCTTATTAATGCACTGTGGAGTTCACAAGGTGTATTCCCCAGTGCTGCTTACAGCAGTAAGCAATGCAGATGCTATGAGAATAGTACTTATTGGAGCATCAGCTGCATACTTCCCATCAAATGAGAAATCTGCTGCACAGTTTTCACTTCTTAAGTGCTGCTTTTCAGACCTTCAAGTCAGAGTCCAGTGGGGCCAGTGCAGCGAGTTCCCTGGCCCACAACGCTACACATACTGTAGAAAAGCAAGCTTCACAGCCATTTTTAAAGAAAGGCCATTTAAAACTTAATTGTCTCCTCTGACCCCAAATGGCAAACTAGTAAAACAGACTGGCATAAATAGAAATGGTATTACTGTAGAAATCTGTGCTTTCTTGAGCTGCTTTTTGAAAGGTCGGGCTACTGTTTTGTGCAGCAGGGAAACTTGTTTGGAGTCCGAAGTTTCATTTGCCAAGTTCCGCTAAGGAGCGACCACCCAAAATGAAATGAGGGTTGTGGCTTTGTCCCCAGCAGCGACTCTTAGGCCTCAGCAGGGTTGCACGCGTGGGGACTTGGCGGTAGCTTCGGCTCAGACACGGAGGGAGCTCACCGAAATGGCTACTTGCGGCTATGTGATGCTTACTGCAGTGGGGATCTTGTGTAAATAATAATAATTCTGAATGACTGACACAGGCCTGGAGCAACAAGACTTGAAGCCTTTAAAAAAAAAAGGACATTTTCTGCTTATGTAATATTAAAACAGCTAAAATAGCAACAGCAGTCAAAGCTGGAGGATATGGCCAGGAGATGAGCAAAAGCTGAGGACAGTGGTCAAACAGTCAGTGACCAAAACTGAGGATGTCTGAAAAACGGCTAAATGATGGGGAATGGGTTTGTTTGCAACCCAGCTCTGTGCTCACTTCTGGCAATGTGCTCCGTTCAACCTGCCTCCCGTCAGGGTTGATGGGGGTGACGTTACTTGAGCAGAACGAGGCACTGCTGGTGCTTGAGGGCCTGGCAGCAGTCACAGACAGGCAGAGACTGGAGAGACTCACAAAGGAGATGCCTGGATGACAGAAAGCAGGAGTGGGCAGTTGAAGCAGACCAGGTGATCCAGGCTGTTGCTTTGGACAGATGTTTGCCCTGGACCATCAGGAGAAGCAAAGCCAGGCACGATAGAGGCCACAGCGTAACTGCCCCTCAGCAGATGATACATGGCTGAGGAGGGCTGTGGGTCTGAAGGGACGTGTTCTCCCTGGCTACACTCTGTGCAGTCCTGACCTGAAGGTAGTGCTGCCGTAGAGCAGTGCAACGGAGAGCAGTGACCCTTTGATGAAGAAAGTGTACTCCTTTTTAGGGGATTTCAGCTTTTTTAACTTCATTTTCTCTGCTCCCAGGTGCTGCTCTATGCTGAAGCTACCGCTGCAGCCAAAGTCAGACCACCTATAGTTTGGGCAGATGCACCTTGGCTTGTTGTAAGCGGGTTCATGGTGAAAGCAGCCAGCGGCACGGCCAGAGCTGTGCAGCGCTCAGCACCAGCAGGCATTTGCTGCTCAGTCAGCACAGTGGCTCATGCTGCTGTGACTGTGTGTACGCTCATACTGGAGCTGGCTGGCTTCAGAGCTGGAGAGGCACTCAGAGGCTTCTGCCAAGTTTTCTCTTCCCCATATATTGCTATGAATATTTTTGTCATATTTTCTCCTGGGGTGAAGGGAGTTCACTGTTAGTGTTTCTATGAGCGTTTTGCTGTGCCATAGTAGTTCTAATGATCACTGTTTAATAAGTAATTGTTCTTTCTCCTTCTGCTAGCACATTTAATCTAAAGATTTCAGTGTGCATTATAGAACTCAACTAAATAAGCTGAACAGTTTTATTCCTTGCGAAGTCCTCTGACGGATGAAAGTGCAGTGCGAGGCTCAAGTCTGATTATTTGTAAAATGACCTTTATGGAAAATAGGAGAGTGGCTGGTGGCTCAGTGCATGATAATGCAACACTGAAATGGACTTGGAAACCTATTTCCCCTGCCTCCCCACATGACCTGCATAGTCGTGTGCGGAACAATTAGGCCTGTGTATCTGTGCTGACTAAATGTCCATTCCCTCCCCTCCCCTATCCACTTGCACAAAGGGTTAGGAAATCCATCTCTGGTGCTCTGAGATTTTCTGCTTTTAATTGAATTCATGCATGCATGTGTGTGCACTATGAATGAGAAAGGATGATTGGGAGCCCTAAGCATCCTGTCTGTCTCTCTAGGATGGAATATACTCATCACTGTGGCATGAGAACATTGTTCATCGCATATAATGGGAGGTTGTCTTATTCTCATGTAATCTGGCGTAAAAAAGACAATCTGTCCTTTTGTTCCTCTATACCTCTAAAAGCTGTAACGGATGAAATTTGATTTATGTGGAGTCCTTGAGACACAAGATGTGCTTTTGGAGATAAGCAGGAACAGGTTCGTCCCCCTCTGGGTTTTTGTTAACCTCTGTGTCTTTTGGATTCCAGAGTGTCTGGGCTTGCCATTATATTAATGCCTTGCGTAACACCAGAGGGTTTTCAGCACAGGACAGATGCTGGCAGTTCCCAGCAGAATTGCAGAGCCAGTTGGGATAATGAACTTGTTGCTTTCAGGAAAGTATTAGCTTCCCACTCTGAAAAGCCTTAGAAATGTGTTCCTTTGTTTTGAGGTAGTGATCTAAACTCTCAGACCTGTGCATTCCTATCCTGACCACAGCCCCTTGCCTTGTTTCAGGGAGCTAATGCCCAAGAACACACAAAAGCAGAGCCTCCCATAAGCCCAAGCTCATTCTGCAACAAGCTGCTGTGCTCAGAGTGTTGCTACTGCTGCATAAGACAAGCGTGTCTGTGCAGGGTAAAAGCCAAATTGAATCAGCATGGGAATTTCTGCCTACAGAGCGCTGGAGCCATCTGACAGTCAGGACTGGCAGCCGCATCTCTGATACAGCCTCGCTCTTTGCCTCTTTGCTGTTTCAGCTTGGATCTCAAAAAGAGACCCAATTTTACCTTCTGGAGTTTGCTATCCTCTGGTGGCATTTCTGCTGTGACTTGACTTGCTTTGTCTTGCACATAGACTGGCACGTTCAAGTCAGCTGCCAGGCAGCTCAGGTTCATGGGAACACAGTAATGCGCCTACTGAGCCGTTGTGTTCTGCACAGGGGATGCTCTGGGTAACCCCAGCCTTAAATCCTCTGTCACTACGTGAGGGCAGATATTCTTTGCTGTCACTGCTCGGAGTCATTTGTTTTGTGAAAAAGCAGAAAACCTGTTGTTAAAACGTGCTTCTTAGCTTAGGAGCGACGTGGCTAGAGAACTGGAGATAAGGGAGAATGTGAATGGTATCTTTAAGGAGATGAAACTTTCAATTTACCATTTATCAGGTTTATCTCAGATAAAGCAGCAGCTGTTTAAGCATTAAGTAAAGGGAAAAGAGAGGGAACTTTCTGCCCAGGTGTTCCCTCTTGCCTTACAGCTGTTCCAAAATAGCCTGCTACTGGTTTCTATTCCCCATAAGACACTAATATAATGAGAGATTAAGAGATAATCCAGCAATTAGTGACAAATAACAGACCCCAGACTTGTTCCTGTTTGACAGACCAGAAAGTAATCTGTTTGAATTAGTGTGTTTCACATGTGTCTCCTCACCTTTCCAGCTCTAATCTGAAGTGTCAACATGTTGGGGAAGCCACTGCCAGAGCCTACTCCTGTCCACACTGATGCAGTGCGATCCCTGCTGGGCTCCCCAAAACAAAGCTCCGGGCCATCCACCAGCTGCAGGAGCACCCCTCTCGCTGCCTGGGGGTGAGCCAAGTGGCACCACAGCGAATCCCCTTGGTGTGGCTGGGGGCCATCAGCCTTTCCCAAGGGCAGGAAGAGGCTCTGCAGCTTCTGCAACAGAGGCAGGTGTTCCCATAGCTGTTTCATCATCATCCCCCAGTCTTACACCCTTCACCAGCCTCTTGCTGTTCAGTCACACAGTCCCAAGAGGTGCAGCAGGTTTGCTCACATTTGCATCAGTTCAAGTTTGTATGGACCTGTTGCAGCATCAGTGCTGCTTTGCAGAAATGCAGCCACTCATGGGTACGCCTGGTTTGCCAGAAGCACTGTCCTTCCCAGGCAAGGGCAGGAAACAAATCCTCCCTGTTGGGAAGAGCTGAGCAGAAAGCTGAACCCCTTACTCTTGCTGAGGCCATGCAGATGTGATACGCTCCATTGGATAAGGAAATAAAGTGGTGGCTTGGGAGCAGCAGTAAAGAGGTTTCCTCCCATCGCAGGTCTCGTGGGATTAAACGAGCCTCATGTTAATGTTTTGTGGACCAAGAGGTAAATCCTGTCTAAAGCGGGTCGCAGGAAACCTGGGCCTCCAGCCAGGACTGTCTGTTCTGAGGATGTCGGGGTGGAGGTTCTCGCAGGATGTGGCCCCCACTTATGGGCCAGTTAAGCTCCGAGTTGGCTGGTTCTTGTCCCCTGGTATCAGTTCAATTGAAGAAACGTAAACAACTGTTTTGCTGTTCTCCTGCAAGCTCCATTACACTTGGTAGGGCACTGTTGTAGCTGTTATTGGCAGTTTGTTGCCTGATCTGTACCATGTCAGTGTTGGTTAAAATCCTGTCCTCTAATCGCTGGAAATGGCTGACTGTACTGTTGCACCGTATAATGCCACATGCTGTTCTCTAATTTACAGTGTTTCTGCTGGAAAGCAAATTCCTCCCCCCACCTTCTCCTTCCCCCATCAAAAATGTGACTCATAAGCAGTCTTGAACTATGAAATCCACTTCTGTATTCTCTCAGCGAGGGTTCGATTACAGCTGATACACCACAGATCTGTAGCTGGAGTGAGGTCACTCCTGCTAAGAGAAATAAGATCTCCTTTGTCTATAAGGAAAATGCAACTAACCTTCTACTGTCTCTCCCGCAGGAACAAAAACTGGGACCTGCTCAATTCACTCTGCCTGTTTTTTGTCCTTCTGATTTCTTGTCCATCTCACTCGCAGCACAATGTACCAATAAGGCTCTTCCGAAACTGAGCCCAGATGAGACTGCGCATGTCTTTCACTTGCCTAATATCTCTCTGCTGCATTTAGCTCTTTGTTTGGAGAGGGGGAGCAGCTCTTCATGGTAGAAGATTTTCCATTCACCACTTGGAACATTTCTTTCGTACTTGATAAAATTCGGATCTACGTATACGCTCTTCCTAGCGTGTGGTCAATGGGTTTCAAGTGCCTTTGCCATCATCTTTATAGCTGGAGTGGGTGTGTGGGAGCATGTGTGTCCACGTGATGGTTGGAGTCCCTTGCTCTGTGCATGTGCGTGAGTGTTTTGCACATGTAAATGTGTCTGTGCTTCCAGCCTCTGGCCCAGCGCGGGGCTGCCCCTGAAGCACCCTCCATGTGAGTATGTGTCGGACGTGCGGTCCTCTCCACCCTGCCTCAAGGAGCGGCGAGCAGGTCAGGGAGGCAGAGGGGCCATCCCTGCTCCGGGCCAGAGCGGTGCGAGTACCGCACACTCTTGTCCGTGGCCTGGAGTGGTGTGTGTGTGCATGGTGGGAAGTCGTGGCTGACCTCTGTAGTCTTGTCTTGTCGTTTCAGTGGTGTGCGGACAGATGAAGCTTGGCCTGTTTTTACTCTCTGTGTTTTTCCTTGTCTTTTTTTATTCCCTCCTCATCTTCATCGCACTCTGCCATCAAACAAAACAAACTTTCATCTCTCAGATCAGCGAGAAGGTTGGTCCTTTTCACTTCTTATCCATCTACAGTACGCCACGTCAGATGAGACTTTTCCAGTAGGGAGAGGAGAGCCATTCCTGAAAGGGGAGGGGGTCCTACAGACTCTGGCTCCCTTCCGGGCACAGCCACAACGTGCCTGATGAAATCTGCTTACTGTTTGCTGTGACTCTGGTGATGGCGTTGATACTTTGCTTGCATGCCTTTGTTGCTTGAGATTTAAAATGCATAGAATATGTTTTGCATGCAAATACCAGCTAGAGCGGTTTTGTTCAAAGGTAGGGTGGGAAGAAATGCATGCTACTGTATGTGAGGTCCTTCTCTAACCCATTACTTGTGCTAGGTGCCAGTCTAATACCTCTAAACTGCTGCTGCTTTCCGGCCAGAGATCAAGAGCAGTCTTTGGTAGCAGGGATCTAAATGATCTCCAGTCCCCTCAAGAGCTGCTAGGAAGAGCGGGTTTCTCAGTTTCTCCTGTAGCTTTACAAGTTTTAACTTTCTCTAGAGACAACAAGCTTGCTTCTGATCTCAGCTGGAGCAGAACTTGGCGTGCCGCGCTCCCTTGCCACAGGGCAGCAGGCTGAGAGATGCAAGGCTCTCGTGCTGAGGTAGCTTCCCTGCTCCTTGCCAGTCTCCACTCTGGGGGTGCCCAGTTCTCCTTGCTTGGACATGGGGCCTTTGCTTGAGCAGGTCTGCCTCTTCGCTCTCCATGGAGCTGGGTCTTTCTCTTGCTGGCAGGAGAGCAGGGAGCTCTGGCAGTGGCCCCAGCCTTGCCTAGGGTGGCTCAGAGGGGCAGCATGCCCAGGAGCTGGTAGCCACTCAGCAAAAACTGCTTTGTGCCTTGCCCTGCTCTGTCCCGCACCCCTCAGAGAGCCAGAGGTGAATAAAGGACAGTAGTGAAAGGCAGCTTCAGCTTTTAAATTAAATCTAGCTCCAGACCTAGCTAGAGGCCCTACAGACTTCATGCTGAGGAAAGCTGCTTTTGGCAGAAATCCTGAGCTAGTTTCCAGAGGTGACTCCTTCAGCAAACAGGTACCGTGTGGGTCCGTCACTCCGCACACACTGGAGGAGAGGGACGCCTGCAGCGGTTCTCCACCCCAGCACTGCTCCCGGGTGGCAAAGGGGAGAGACCCTGGCTCCTCTCACACATGTCATCAGGCAGCTGCATGAGTTGATCTTATAATCAGCACTGGAACAAGCTTTAACAAGTTGTCATAGCAGTTGTTCCAGTACACTGACTTCGCTCTCGTTTCTCTCCCTGGAACGTGCTCTCATTTAGATTGTACTGAGGCACGGGGCCCTTGTTGCTTACCCTCTAAAAACAGATTAAAATTACCTCTGCCCAGGACAATAATGAAAAATGAGAACAAGGAGGAAAAGAGAAAAAATTAAAGCCAAGGCCCAAAGCCTCCCAGATTTCAGTGAATTTGGAGCACCGCTGTGATGGCTCAGGCCCCTCTGGAGAATAAACCTTTGACAGGGCACTTAAACGTTTTAGCCGCATGGTTTAGCCGAGGGGAGGCAGCCGAGAATGGATATAAGCCAGCAGGAGCGGATGATTTCTTATTCTTTGTGTCGACCCCTCCTTACTACCCCAGCAAAAATACCCGCGTACACAAATATTTAATGTGAAGCCAGAAATTAGTTTCTAAATATTCCAATGGGATTTGCTGTGCTTATAATTTGTTTGGCACTGATAATTACATCTTACATTTTTCCAGCTTTGCTTAAAACTGTGTACTGCTCACCCATGCATTTAATTATTGCTCTGTGACTGCTACAAGGTTATTTATTAATGAGTTATTTTATCTTGATACAGTGGATCTTTTCTCTTATTCCCCTCCTTAATGTTGTGTTATTTTCATCAGAGAAATTTCAGAGAGTGAATGCAAATTACATAGCTCCACAATCTTGCTCTCCCTTACTTTGCTATTAGTATGTCACTATGCTGAATGCTGATGTGTCTCCAGTGCTGCACCAGTGTAATGATATATCCTCTTTTATATGTGGTTGTCAGCGCAAATAATTAGACCTAAAAGTTATAGCTGAAATATAATCCAAAAATGGCAAGGCCCTGTTTTGGAAATTGTCTATAAAATGTCAGCACTCAAGGATGCATTGGGAGCATAAATAGTACAGCATTGTTTGAGCACAAGATTAGACTGTAAATGCATTTTTTCTGGTTCCAATTTTTCCTCTCCTGCTGTTGATTCTGTCAATAGATTGTGAGACTCCAGCAACTGCCTTTCCATTTGAAGTCCTTCCTTAAAATGATAGCGCTAGGGAGAGATGAAAGATGTCTACAGATGAGTAAACCATGCAGACCGATGATCATGTTTGAGGATATCTCCTGAATTCACTCCTTCTCAACTCTGAGGAGGTGCTTCCTGAGGAAGGCAGGAGTTTTGGGCAGGGTAGCAATGCGTCGAGGCGAGAATACACCGTGTGCACCAAGGATCCTCCAGGTTGCCTGGCTGGAGTAAGGAGACTGCTGCGGTGTCACCTTCTTAAAACCTGCCTCCGCATCACTCTACTACTCATCCCAGTCAGGAGGTTACAGGAGAACCCTCCGAACTTGCTTTTGCTGTGCTGGAGGCCAGGAAGGAGCAGGATAACCCAGGCACTGCTGGTCCATCTTCAGAGTGGGCAGGACTCCAGGCTGCTGCTCCTTCATGCAATGGAAAAGCAAACAGGAGCAGATGTCAGGACCATAGTGCAGGACCAGAGCAGCTGGGATTGACCTAGTGAGAAGTGGAGAAGCGTGCAGAGCACAGGCACAACTCTGTCGCCATGGGGCAGCACCTAGCAAGCTTGCAATGGGGGTGTCAGGAGGGGAGAATGGAGCCCAGAGTTAGGTGCCAGCTGGGCACAGTGGGACGGAAACCCAGAAGCAAGACCGGGCAAGTATAGTTCTCTGCAAGCCAGAGGGAGGGATGTTAGCATTGTCGTTTGCTTGTCTGTACTGTGGCCAAGGCAGCCAGCAGGAAAAGCAGTTTGGTTTCCCCTTCCCTAGCAGCACTGCACGGTTTTGGAAGCATGGGCAGTCCTCTTGGCACTGTTGTGTTTCCAGCAGAGCCCTGCTGTATGCCAGCAGCCTCTCAGCATGCGAGAGAGGGGCTAACAGCACCAGCCTGCAAGCCTGCAGCAGTCGTGCCCAGGACTCAGAGCCTACAACTGTTGCAGAGAACAGGGTCCCTGGTTCTCCAAGAGGGTGATGTTGCCCTCAGAGGGAACCTGAGACATTAGGAAACAGCGGCTCCCCTGGTGAAAGGAGACGAGCAATCGATTCATGCTCTTTGCTCTCAAGGCAAGGAATGTGCATGTTAATGCATGCTGAATTATTAACATTTCTCAGTCTCAACCTTTGTGGCTGTTGTGTTGCCTGCTCCCCACCCTTCTCCCCACAGTCCCCCCAGTGAGTGAGGATCCAGTCTCCAAGATGTCCTTTCTCGCTGTCCTCTGGGATCCAGGGCACAGGCTCAGGTTGCAGGGCACTGCTCACTGCTCAGGGGTTTCACTTCGCTTCCCAGGGAACACTCTCTACGGGCAGGTGTGCTGAATAGTGGAGCAGCACAGAGCCCTTACGATGCTTATTCTTGGGATGAATGACAATGAATCTCATTTTTGACAGTCTGCTGGTTTAACTAAACTTCTGAATTATACTATTGTCCATTGAAATCATTTTAATATTCACAGCAATTTTCCCTGTGCTGTTCTTGCAAAACCTCCAAACCACCTTCTCTGATCTTTATCCAAAAAGAAGATTAAAAAAAAATACTGCAAATTCTTGTCAAGAAGATTCTAATAAAAAGGGAAATTTCATTGCTGCAATAAATGAAGAACAACAAAATTTTCTGGACCACTTAAGGTAGCATCATGGGCTGTGCTAGCCCATGTGATTTGACTTGTAAATTGGACAGAAATTGTAAGAACGCTGCTTTTAAGGAGTTATACTGATTTAAATTATTACCAGACTCTTGTGCTAGAAAAGCAAGTGACTTAAATCGCTGGCTTGAGCCTGAGGAATGTGTTGATGGTGCTCTGCAAGCTGCTGTGAGAGCTCTGCCAGCTCTCGCTAATGCTAACTGACAGCATCTCCCCTTCTCCCTCCATACTGACTGGGACAAGAAGCTGCCAATTATCCCCCAGGAGGATGGGAGGCTGATGGAGGCTGTCCCTTCCTTTGCAGGTGCTCTGGCCAGAGTATCTTCTGGGCCAGATCTCTCACCGAAGGCATTGCCCTGACCCCCTCCTGCCTCCCCTGTTGAGAGCTAACCCGGTACACATCGCATCCGTTCTTAGCAGCTGCAGTGCCTTGGGCACCGCTGCTCTCCCGTGCAGGGCAACAAGCCCACCTTAGCAGCTCTGCCTGTGTGCTAACGAGAGGAGGCCAGCTCAGTCAGTCTGAGTTGAAAAAATATCCTGCAGAGGCCTGTTTAACCACTCATCTGTTGCCAGGCTTGAAAGCTGAGGCCACACACAGCTTCCTGGCATGCTACAGGCTGCGATATGCAGGAGGTACGGCCTGTGTTGAGGTCGGTGATGCTGCCCACCCTTTCGTAGGGTTTGATCTGCGGAAGAGTCTTCCTTGCCATTCATCCTTTCTGTACGCACACAAACACACCATCCACCTCTGCTGCTCCCCTGTGGGTAGGACAGGAGAGAGCCACTTCCGAAGTGTCTCAGCCCTTCCCTTCTCCCCACAGGGTGCTTCTGAGAGAGCCTCAAGCCCCTTTGAAGTGCATCTCCCAGGACATGGTGGGCTGCTGGCTTCCCAGCAGGAGGGGAGAAGTGGCTGCAGTGCCCACGGATGCACTGAGAGGTGGCGGGGGGAGAGATGCAGCACTGATGGGGCTTGGCGTGGCCCCAGAACCACCTAGAGAGCAGCGCTTGACAAGGGCACTCAGCGTGGGGCGCAGGGGAGCCTACAGCAGGCTGTGCTGTCTCTGGTCTCACAGGGCTGGGAGTCAAAATCTGTTCGTGCATGCTGGGCTCTGACCTTCCTGCATGGTCTCTTGTGTTCCCATGTCCTTGTAGGTGAGTTACTGTGCTCCTTCCCTCTCTGACTCTGTAGTGGCCTCTGGTGCCTGCCAGCCTGTGTGCCTGGTGCATGTGCGTGAGTGCTTTGTGGACGCCTATGGGTTTATTCTCAGAAGTTTGCTCTTTTTTATTTTAATACAGTGTGGATGGGTGGGTTTGGTCCTTGGATGGGGTTGGAATTTGCACAGCTTCTACCTGAAATAATTCGACACCATGTGCATTGGAAAACAAAACCTGACTCTTAATGAATGGTGCTGGGGTGCTTTGGTTGAAAATACACACCATCATGTTAAACCATTGCCATGTCCATCAGGTTCTCATGACTGTGTAGCGCTTGAGTACACTTTCAGTTCTGTCGCGTTTGGGGAGCGCTGCCCGGTCAGTCAGGTGTCACTGGCTATCGCTCATGTAGCTATTGATTTGAGATTTAATAATTGATTAAAAGAAGCAACCAGCAAGACTTTGGATTTAGACATTAGGAAAAGAAAAAAAGCATTGCAAGTTATCCTTCCCCCGGCTGGTAAGGAGCTAATGAGCCCTATTTTGTCACCAAGACAATGTGTAGTACACACACGATGTTGACAGTATTGTCTAATTTATCACGAAGTCTTAGCTCTGTTGTACATGCTAGCGTGGGGGCTTCCATGTTCAGTCTCTATCTGCAAGCCTGTTGGTTTGAGGATGAATCATCAAAGAGAGCGCTAGTGAAATCTGATTTGGAGAGAGTCAGCTTGGCAAGCGGAGCTGACATGCCTGCAGCTTGCTGGGCTGTCAGCAGCTTTACCGTTTGTGGAGACGCCGTGGTGGCCAGAGCCAGGCCAGCAGAGCCGTGTCCCCCCTGATCCCCAGCACCCGTGGGGCCGGTGGTGCCTGTGATGTGTTGTGAGCTGGCTCCACTCAGGCTCCTGCCCAGTTTCCACCTGGCCCCAGCTCCGCGGCTACTGACGGAGGAGCAGAACTGGCAGGGAGAGGCTTTTCGGGAGCTGGTCAGTTGTGAACGTAGCCGATGCTCTGGAGCTACCTTTCTGGCGGAGGAGGCTAGAGGAGATCAGGGCTGCTGGACGAGACACGTCCGAGCAGTTTCCCTTTTTAACTACAGACCAAAATGAGCTCACCCAGAGGAGACAAAGATTTACCGAGCGCAGTTGTTTCTCTACCCTTGCTTAAATAGGCCCATAACACTAACCCTGAAGAAGGGGCCTCATTTCTCAGTGTCATTTTCCTGACGGGAATGCATATGGCAGGCAGCTTTAGAGCTTTATTGTAGCTGAGAGTTGCTTACAAATAAGTCTTGAATGAAATACCCAGCAAGGAATTGATATGAAGAGAAGCTGTGCAATGAAATAAGGAGGAATACATCTCCCGAAGTGCTGCCACAAAGGTGGGAAGGGTTCTGCCAGACCAGCTCACTTCTGTCAAAATGGATATGATCTCACATCTGTCAGGATTAGTTCTCTCCTGCCCAGCAAGGTGATCTGTTCAGGCCCTGACAATGTCATGCAGCTCTGGTGACTATTTTTTCTGAGCCAAGGTAGAACCTGAGTTACATTTTTAAAGGAATTATGTTTTATTTAGCAGCACACGTGTGCTAATTCAGAAAGAAACCCTTCTGCTGCTCCTACCCAAACCCTGTGAGGGTTAGGGGACAAGTTGCTTTGCTCCAGAGCTAATAAATTGAGCAGGTAATTCCGTTTTGCAGAGCTTCAGTGGGCCCTGCACGGAGAAAGTGTGTGACTGGCATTTGTGCATGCTCTCTAATTAGAGAGATGTAATTTAAATGTAGGAATGTTTCATGTTAGTAATATGGTTTCAAAAGGCTGTGTTTGGAGGGAATGAATTGAGCCATGCCTTAATGAGTTCTTCTAATAAAATGCCAGTGGCTAAGGAAGGAGAGCAAAGTGTGTGCAATTTGGCAAAGCAGTGAACAGCTTTTGCACTTCATTTTATCTGTCCCGAGGGAGAGACAGGCAAAAATGTTGAACCCCCTCACCTATCCCTGCAGTGCAACTGAGTGCACTCTGCTGGTTCTGTGGCCCTACTAGCTGTCTCCTCCTTGTTTCAGTGCGGCGTGTTGCTCCTCGATTCTCTATCCCTCCGAGCAACCACGAGGTGATGCCTGGGGGGAGCGTGAACCTCACATGCGTGGCGGTAGGCGCTCCGATGCCCTACGTGAAGTGGATGGCTGGTGTGGAGGAACTGACCAAAGAAGATGAGATGCCTGTCGGTAGGAACGTCCTGGAGCTGAATAACATCATGCAATCTGCCAACTACACCTGTGTAGCCATCTCATCGCTTGGCATGATCGAAGCTACAGCCCAGATCACCGTCAAAGGTAAGGAACTGTTCCTTTTGGTGTTCCTACTTTGGGTTTCAACGGTGTAGCTCTTTGCCAAAGTGGTTTTGAGTGCAGCCAACTGACTGCAGTCTCCTGTGACTTTTACACTTTGTAAAGGAAGTTCCAAAACCCACAGCTTTTGTTTTTTCCTGCTCATAGTATAATATTTGCTTTGGAGGTAATTTCCTTTCTTCCTCCATGTAGCATGATGGGGGGCAGGCTTATGTCAGGCTGGGTCCCTGTTATGCCATGAGGGAACCTCAGTGAGCCTGTGCTTATCCCAGCAACTGGGATATCCTAGCAATTTCTGGCTTGTTCCGTGCGTTGGAAGTGTCAGCTGAGCACAGCAGCAGGCCACGGGCTGTCCTGGGGTAGGGGTCTGCAGTCAGAGAGCTTTTTGCACAGAGATCTCTTCTTGCAGTAAGGGCAGGGCGAGGAGGTTAATCCCAGCAATGTGAAGTGTCTTGGGTCTCATCAGAATGAGCATCCTAATGAGCATCCTGCCCCCCTGCAGAGAGGAGCTATACACATTCATTTTAAAATTGTTTCATATTCCTTTTCTCTTTTTCTTTTCTCTTTCTGGGGCCAAGCAGGTCCATACTACCCCTTTCCTCCTGTCTTTGCAGTTGATTTGTAGCTCAGATTTCTACAGATATGTCAGCTTTTGAGTCTGTCTGTTCTTGCTGCACCGCCACCCCGCCACACACACACTATGGCCACCTTTAGTGTTGAGTTCTTGCTTTAACAAATCACAGGCTTGAGTGTTAGCCCTCTATAACCTGCAGATTAACAGCAAATTCTCTTTTCCATGGTGCTAGTCAGAGGATGCTTTTAACCTTAGCCACGCGCCACTCCCTTTACTCACAGCACCTGCTAGTTGGTTCCTTTTCCAGCCTCTATTTTCTTACAGAGCACAGGGGTTGCTTTGGTTGTAGTAGATCTCCAAGAGTGTACAGAAGAGGCACAGTGGGAAGGTGGTTTGGATGTGGCAGGAGGAGGTGGGCACTGATGGTTCCTAGTATTTATCTCTTTACCTGGGACAACTCTACCTCGCTTTCTCTTTGGCTGACATGATGCCCACTACCACTGCAGGACTGCAGAGGCCCCCGGGACAGGGAGTGGTCTGCTCAGCTCCTTTAGTCCTTTGCCTTCCTCCTTCTTTCTCTGTCTGTCTTTTCTGCATCTTCACTCTGCATATCTTGCTGCCTCTGTCCCTAGCTCCGTCACCCAGTGTTGCTTCTCATGTGCTGACTGGAAAGTAGATGGTTTGCAGGGCAGACAGCAGAAGCAAGATGACACAGAGCTGACAGCAGTAAGTGCACTGGAAGTACCAGACCTGCCCCTTGTTCACATGCAGGCTGCACACCCAAGAGCTAGCTTGTGGCTCTCAAAGGAAAAGGTGGATGAGTGTCATCTGTCCTTGAAAATCTGAGGGAGGCTGTCATTTTCTTGGATACTCTAGGAAACGTGTTGTTTCTGGCTCTGCTGTTGGGCAGGATGCATTTGCCTTGCCTCAGTTCTCAGTAGTAGCAGTATGGTGTCTGATTGTGGCTTGCGTGACCTTCCCTCCCACGCCAGCTCAGCCCTCACCGATTTTCGCAGTATTCGTGTTGCAGTAGCACTGGAAAAGGCATCTTCCCTGGCGGTCAGAGCAGGCGTGCGCCTGTACTAAAGAGCCTTCCCTCCTCAGCTGAACCGTGCAGAAGCTGGAAACCTGATGGCTTTGCCAAGGAACGAAGTAGTTCAGGATTTTAATTTGGGTTGAGCATTTTTCCTAGTTCCTCGTCAAGCACAGCTGCATTAGGAGTTACTAATGATGTTAACTGGAGTGGTTCGTAGGAGGTTTAAGCTTGCTGTAGATGTTAATTCAGTCATTGTCTTAACATATTTGTGTACTCTGCAAACCTCTGTCTCACACACTCGTTCTCTTTCTTTATTCTTTTGGTAAAATGGCGTATCTAGAAATGTTTGCTTGCAGTAGTTATGTTCTCGTTAACGCTTCAGAGATGCCAGTGTCACAAGAGTTCTTGTGTAACAGTTTATTGTCTGGTTGCAGTTTGACACACCACCCAGTGAAATAGTGGATGTGAAAGCTGGTAATCTCTCTGGCCATATCCCTCCTGCATGCACTGTAATACTTACAAGGCATTCCCCTACCAACCCATCTAACAGCACTGTCCATGAACTCCCTATGGTCTAAGATGCTTTCTGTGGAAGCAGGAGCATAGCTCCACATTACCCGTGGTGCTCTCATTGCTTTACTGTATCCCGTTGTAAATCAGCTATACACCTGGCTCCTGGGGCCAGCCCAGCCCAGCAAGCACCTTCCCACTGCCAGCTGAACCCCCATGACAGTAACATTCCTGCATCCCCGTTGAATTACCTTTATTTAGCCTGCTGCTGGTAAGTGCGTCAAGCACATCTAATAACATGATTGCTCTGTTTATCCTTCCATTAAGAACCACTTCAAGCAATATATGGTAATATAAAAATGCATGTTCTAGAGTATGAAATGATTTCTGCCTTGTAAAGAAGAATGTTAATGGGCGGTGGCAGCTCCATTTTTATCCCCGTGCACATTGCAGGGTTTGAGCTGACTGAATTATTTAAATCACACCTCTCTGCCTTCCAATTGCAGCACTGCCAAAACCTCCAACAGAGCCATTAGTGACTGAAACGACAGCTACCAGCGTGACCCTCACCTGGGATTCAGGCAACTCTGACCCCATTTCATATTACGTCATCCAGTACAAGCCCAAATCCTTGGATGGTCAGTTCCAGGAGGTAGATGGTGTGGCAACAACACGTTATAGCATAGGTGGGCTCAGCCCCTTTTCAGAGTATGAGTTCCGGGTCATCGCAGTCAATAACATTGGCAGGGGTCCCCCCAGTGAGCTGGTCGAGGCCCGGACGGGAGAACAAGCTCCTTCAAGTCCACCCTTGAAAGTCCAAGCAAGGATGCTGAGCGCCAGCACCATGCTGGTCCAGTGGGAGCAGCCAGAGGAACCTAACGGACAGATCCGAGGATACCGCGTTTACTATACCACCGACCCGCACCTGCCCTTGAGCATGTGGCAGAAACACAACACCGATGACAGCCACCTCACCACCGTGGGGAGCCTTATCACAGGGACCACATACAGCATCCGCGTCCTGGCCTTTACTTCAGTGGGCGATGGTCCCCCCTCGGACATCATCCAGGTCAAAACGCAGCAAGGGGGTACGTATGGAGGGAAGCGTCGTGACTCTGTGTCCACCCTGGTGATGTGCATCAGGCATCACAACTGCACTTGGTGCTTAGATGGTTGCGTGTCAGAGAGGCAGCCCCACCCCACAGCCCTCAGAATTAAGCTGTCAGCTTGTCCTAGGGAGTTGGTGCCAATCTCTGTACAAGTAACACAGCCCACAGTTTTATTTGGGATATAGCGGCTAAAAAAGTGACACGAGGTCCTGGAGTGGATGTTGGCACCTATGGAACTGTGCCGGGCCCTGCTGGGGTCTGAGTACACGTGTGGAAGGAAGGAGCTGGGATGCAGTCAGGGGCTGGAAGTGACAGCAATTCCCGTAGTGACCTGCCTGGATCCCAGAAGTGCTTGTTTGTTGCCTGGGTTGTTCCCAGGGCACAGTAGAGGGGAGAAGGAAAAAGGGAGGGTCCGGAAAGAATGAGAAAGGATATTTGCAAGTGAAACACAGACTCTGTAAAGCTGTGTGACTCCTTTCCCTGCAACTCCTGACACTAACCGTGTGTTTGGTCCCCAGTTCCCGCCCAGCCAGCTGACTTCCAGGCAGAAGCAGAGTCTGATACCCGCATCCTATTGACGTGGCTGCCCGCCTCTCAGGAACGCATCACCAAATACGAGCTGCTGTACTGGGAAGGGGAGGATGGCACTCAGGTGAGGATCCTGCCTCTGCGACAGCAACACTTGGGGCTGGACATCACAATTAACCAGCTGGGGAAAGGTGTCTGATAAACACTCATGGGTGTGTGATAGAAGCATGGTAATCTCTGCCTTCTGTGCAAGTGACCTCAGCAGTGTTTGTTGATGCCCAGCAAAGCAGCTAGTGGCCGATTTGGGACTCAAAAGGCACCAGAATACCAGACATCATCCCCGAGGCATCCTAACTGCTGGTGCCTTTAAACAGTTGTGTGGGCCAGAAGTGCTTCAAAGTGGATCTGAAATGGCCTCCAAAATGTGTCTGCAGCTCCATATCTGGTTACACTTAAGCAGCAGATTGAGTGTGGCCTAGAGAGAGCCCTTCCACGTTTACTGCCGGGTCCTTAAAATAAGTCCAGCTCTAAATATCTCAAATATAGTGCCAGCTGCAGGTGCACACTGAGAACTGTTCTGTGGCAGCATCTTAGCATCCCATGGACCTCTCCTCCTCCTGTATTTATAGTGGCATGAGAGCTGCTGGAAATAAGTGCCCTCCAGATGAAGTGGTAGCAAAACAAGTCCTTTACCAGCACTGTTTAGATGTATTAGAGATGCCAGCTACTCTGTTTCAAAGGCAGACACTTTCTGTTGGGAGGAAACAAACCTGTGTGTCCTGTACCCCTCATCTAACTATACAACTAGATCCAGAATTCCCACAAGCTGTCAAGCAGTGAGTGCAGTCTGGACACCAGGCAGTGCAGTGTGGCTGTCAGAGAAGTCCACTTCCCCACACAGTTTTATTTCACGCAGAAAGCTCCATGCCTCGGAGTCCTGCACGACTGCAACAGGTCTGGCAGCATGGCTGTGAGTTCCTGTGAGACCAGAATGGGTGATGGGGCTGCCTATTCCCTTGGCACTGGGAGCTGAGCACCAGCTTTTCTGTATTCTTCAACTACACCAAATAATCTGTGTCTCCTTTTATTTGCCAGCAAAAGGTGGAGTTTGATCCAACCTCCTCGTATGCTGTGGAAGGTCTGAAACCTGACACGCTGTATAAGTTCCGTCTGGGTGCCCGCTCAGAGCTGGGAGTCGGAGTCTACACTCCCATAATCGAAGCCAGAACTGCCCAATCCAGTAAGTTTCTGACACTCTGTGCTGCTGAAGACAAAGCAAAAGCAGTCGTGGTTCTATTGCCTGGGCATGGAGTAGCTCGCTGCCTCTGCCCTTGTGGGCCTGCAGGGATGCCAACATGCAGTTTGCTAAAGGGTGCAGTGGGGAAAGTTAGCTGGGGTTTTGAATCAGGGCTCTTTGGCAGAGGGGTGCACCAAGTGGTAAGTTCTTTCTTCATATCCCTTTGATCATGCTGTTTTTCCCTAAGGGTAGATTCGTTAAAACTGATGGAGGAGTGAAACAGGCTGGGAAATTGCTTGGGAGAGATTGATTTGAGTGGGTTTGTGCATCTCTATGAATTCACTCCCATGCAGACAAGCTGTCTGGACAGGCAACATATGGGTGTTTGGCTCTAAATGTGACTTGTCTCCAAACCATTGGATTTTCATCCCTTCCCTCCCCATTCCAGCTGCCTTGCTTCCCCAGAAGACCATCCCTGGTCTGTACACTTGACTGCAAGGAGAGGCAGCCTTTGCAGCCACGTGTGGCTGTGACTGTCAGGCAGCTGGAGGAGTCAGTTTGGGGAAGTGGCTCTTTGCCTGGGTTCTCTGAGTGAGTGAGGCTGCTTCTTCTGAGACTGCAGCGCTACGGGAAACCAGAACAAGCTGCAGCTGAGTTAATAGAGAGGCTAGATAATGAGGTGACCCAGGCAATATCACTTTCATCCTCTCTCTGCCCCATGTGATCACAGAGCAGGAGTTCGCATTGCTCTGATTGGCAGCTCAAAGTGCTGCGCATAAGCAGATTAGGGCTATCAAAGGGCCCAGCGATAAGCTCGTTTTCACTAACGATTTTTGGGCTTGCCATTATGCAAAGAGCATTAAAAGGGGGAAAAAAGACATTTCCGTTATCACCGTCTGTCTGGGATTTACTAGCTATGTGGGGTGAGCAGTTGGCAAAGGCAGCCAGCCTTCCCTGCAGGGAGGGTGCCAGCATGCACAGCAGCTGGGAGCCTGAGATGGCCATTAGAAAGGGAGCTCAGGCAGGGAAGAGCAGCTCTGCTTACTATTGGAACGACCTTCTCTTTGAGGAAAACTCAGCTTCATTAACATAACAGTCGCAAGGATTCCTCCACCTTATGTGAGCTAATGGTGTCCTCGTGGTGCAGGATAGACAGGTATGAAAATGGGGAGAGGCTCAGATCATGCAGTTATAAATATTTGAACACTGAGAACAAATTCTGAGTGTGGAGATTTGTATACCTATTTCAGATAGCTTTTGTATTGGTAGGCAAAGGTTGAAGCAACTCTCCTGCCACTTAAATTAATTCTATCAGTGGATGCTCTTATCCTTGAATACACTTAATCAGAGACGGCTCCATGCATAAATGAGTCCTTCAGAATCTCACAACAGTCCAAGCAAGAGAAACCTTTGCTTTGTGGACTTTTCAAGGCAGACATCCTCCCATGACCACGTGATGTCTGCTCACAGGAGTTCTCATACTATCCCGTTCTGAGGTTGTCACGTTGGTGGCCAGTGGAGCACTAGCTGACTGGTTCTGGCATCTGTGTAGTAAAAGAGATGTGCACCTGTTGGAAGAGTTATAACCTGAAGTCACAGGAATATCTTAGTTTGACTAGTGAAACCCCCCTTACACTGATGGGCCTAAGAGTTCATCAGTTTATCCAAGAAGTTACCGGTTCTTGGCTTACAGGCTCCCGCTGGAGAAGATTTCTGGTGGCACTCTATTTTGTGAGAAAATCCTCGGCATTTACTAAAAGGCTGTTCAATAACAGCAGCAAGCCACTGGCTGAACAGTCCCAGGGCAGAGCAGATTCATAGGTACTAGTGGTTTAGTTCAGAAAGCTCTGCTTTAGCTTGGCAGAAGTTGTTTGTACAATGCACGACTTCCACGCAGAAATTCGTTGGTCTGCACTTAGCAACACCTCACATTAGGTAGTTGAATCAGTCCCTTTGGCTTTGGAACTTACTAATCTAGAGAGACTGTTACTTCCAGCTTCAAATATGTCTCCTCGCTGCACTTCCTGGTTGCCTGAGAAAGGCTGTTGGATCTTGGAAGTTGACATGTTCAGGTGGGTCGCAAACTGCAGGAGCAGTCAGACTCCTGCTTTCCAGCGAGCCTGTCTTCAGGTTCCATTCCTGTCCCTGACAAATCAGTGAAGGGTAAGGTAGGAGGAACATCATTTCTAATGAGTCACTAATGGGCTGGAGAAAGATATCTGTATTGATGCTGCAGGGCATTTCTTGGGGCATTCCTGCTCCAGAGTGGTAAGAGATGCTTCTCTGGCAAGGCCAAGAGGGATGCAGTTCCCCTTCACACCATTCCAGGAGCACAACTTGGACCCCATTTCTGGAGAAGACAGCTGCCTTCTGGGCTGTCTTTCCTGCTAAGCTGCTCGCCTAGTTGGTGGGCTCCCTGCAAAAGTACAAGTGGTGCTGTTTTGAGGACCTGATGAGCACGGAGGAGTTTGCCAGGAGTCTGCAATGCCTCAGGCAAGCAGTATGATGCGGGAGAGGAGCATCAGCTCTGTGCCCATTAGGCCTTAACATTAAAATGCTCACTTGAAATATGAAGGTGGGTCTTGAGGCTGCTTTTTCCCTAACTGAAGGAGTAGGTAGGCTGGATGGGTGCAAAAGGCTGCTGTGGTCCGGTGGGGGAGGCTGGTGTGAGTAGCCTGGAGGCAGCAGAGGTTTTCACCATATGTGTAGGTGAACGCTGGCCACCCAGGCTGCTCTTCGCTGGCCCCAGGAGGAACACTTCCACTCCTTATGCATTTTAAGTTGATCCTGCTCATGTTATCAAGTTTTATTTTGGTTTCTTTAAGTATTAATCTGAGTTTTTGCCTTGCTCATCATGTGTGTGACTCTTACCCAGTCAACAGCCAACATTTGACCTGCCCACACTGCCAGCCAAAGCTGCCTTTGGAGAAGGAGCTTGCTGTTGTATCCCAGGGGATGCTGTGGAGGCCAGAAAAAGTCTCTTCTGTGAAGCGTCTCTCTACAGACAGTGGCAAAGGAAAGGCTTGCGAAGCTCCTTATGTCTCACCTGTCACCTCGGAGTGATGCCACAAGGCGCTGTGTCTACCTTCTGCCTTCCCTGAATTCACGCTTGGTGTTGATTTGGTGCTATACCTTCTTTCTCTCTTCTCTGCCACTTCTCTGCTGATTAACCAAAAGAGTGTGAGGATTCATTTTCTACCCCTGCTCCTTCCGATACACCAGGGCCAATCCCGCTCTGTCTCCTTCACGAAGGCATTTTTGCTTCCACGTGTTGCTTTGACTTCTCTTTCCCCAGTGTAGCTTCCATGGCAGCAGCCTTGACTCAGCTCAGGCATCATCTCTTCCAGCTCTGTCACTGCCTGCTCTCCCCCCATCTTTCCTCTCTCCAGGCACCCCAGCCCAGGCATCAGGGACAGGCCCTGCTCACTGAGCACAGAAGCGAGCGCTAAGAGTTACATGCAGCCTGCAGCTGCCTCTGTGAGCAAGTGGGTCGTGTCTCCAGCAAGCAGAGATCATCAGTGGATTGGGAGGTTCTACTGTCCCCAGCTTTCCCAACTCTTCTCCCACTGCCAACCTGTGCCTAGCAAAGCCAAGGCACCGTTGTTTTGTGCTTGAATTATTTGAGGCAATTATTAATGTTTGCCTTTGTGCAGGTGATGAGCGGGCAGGCTTGTCCCTGTGCCCCAGGAAGGCAGGCTCTGGTGCATCGGTTGCTTCAAGGACTGCAGCATGGGGAAAGGCACCAGCCTTTTTTCAGGCATTTCTGAGTGCAGTGAAAGATGGAAGCAGCCCTTCACCTGCCATGGCAAAGCAAGATACCTTGTACTCTGTTCCTGCTTGGCCAGATACAGCATCCTAGCCTTAGAGAGCACTTTTTGTGTTGATAGTGCCCTGTTCTCTGTGCTCAGGGCTCTTGCCTTCTGTTCAAGCAGAAGGAAGGCACCCATCTCCCTTGTGCCTTCCCTGACTGGATGGGATTCCTCCCGCCTCCAGGCTTCCACCCTCATGAGAAACACCTGATTACAACTCCTCTTCCCTTCGTGTGCATGACATGGCCTGGGCAGCACAAATACCTCTGCAGGGTGGCTGTGCTGTGTGTAAACAGAGGTCCCAGGATGTGCCTTCAGCATCCCTGGGCAGTGAAGCCAAATGAGAGGAAGCTGCTGCTGCTGGGAAACAGCCCCCATGCTGCTGGTGTCCAGACGGAACAGAGCATCTCCCGCGCACTTGTCTGGTTTGTTCCCTTCTCCCACCTTGCAGAATTGCCGTTTTATTGCAAGGCTGCTGCAGCCTTCAGTCTACCCTCCTTTCCTAGTCCCTCTTCTCCATCCTTCCCCCTCCCCAAGTTTTCTTTCACTGCACTTGCCCAGCAGTGCTGCTGGCAGGCAGTTGCTCCTCATCCTGATGAGAAGCATCTGCTGCCCAGATCCTGTTTCTTCCCCTGTGGCCAGTTAACACTGCTTGGCTTAGAAGCTGACGTGAACTGCAGGTGGTTTTTTTGCCTGGGCGGGGATGACGCCTGCCCACCTTCCCCTGTGTAGCTCCATAGGCCAGGAAGCTACTGAGGTAGGTAACCAGTTTAGCAGGCATGAAGCAGTCAGTCGCAGACATTAGGCACACGCGCAAAGCCGCACAGTCATGTTATCTCCTGTTTCCACATGGTGCCTGGCTCCCACGTGTGTCAGGGTGCTGCTCGCAGCTGATTGTCGTGATTTCAAACACTGCCTGGATGCGCTCCAGCCAACCTCAGTCACCTGCTTTCTCTGCCCTCTGTTGTTTCCTCCACTTGTCTAGGAGCGGGTTTTTACAAGCCTTTGTGCAATCTGGTGTGTGAGTTTCCCCTTCTGCCACTTTTGCCTTCTGTAGCTTCCTACCTCTTCTGGTTTCCATCTGCTTCAGATCTTCACTGAGAGCATCTTTCTTCTCCCTACCAGTCTCTCTCCCCCGCCCCTTCCCTTAGTGCCATTTGTTCTGTTTGGTAAAGCAAGCATCCAGGACTGCTTCGCAAGAGGTGTTCTCTGATGCAGAACAGCAATTCTGTCTCCATGCTGTTCATCAGGCTTTCAAATGCAAATTGTCCCCAGTGCCATCTTTGATGATCTTCGAGGAAGGCAGGCAATTGTCCAGGAGGCTACTACCTGAATTTCCATGTGTACAGTGCTCAGTTGGCTGGGTAAAAGTTCCCTGTGCATTTTGTTTTGTCCTTCCACTCATTTCCCTTCATCTCCCCACTTCATTTATTTATCCCCAGCCCCCTCCGCCCCACCCCAAGAAGTCGAGTGTGTAAGCACCAGCTCCACTACCATCCGGGTAAGTTGGGTGCCACCGCCTGCCCAGAGCCGCAATGGGGTTATCACCCAGTACTCCATTGCGTACCAGGCAGTGGAAGGAGATGACAACACCAAGCATGTGGTGGATGGCATTGGACGGGAGCACTCCAGCTGGGAGATCAAGGACCTGGAGAAATGGACCGAGTACAAGGTGTGGGTAAGGGCCCACACCGATGTGGGGCCAGGACCGGAGAGCATCCCTGTGCATGTGCGCACTGACGAGGATGGTAGGTGTTAATGAACAGCTCCTTCAGCTACCACCTTGGGGTAACCAGGACTCCTAGCTGGAAAAGAGGGGGAAAGAAATGGGAGTATTGGCCTGGGAGTGTGTATTTCAAGAAGGACCAGAGGCTGTGAGGAGCAGTGCTTTGGTCGGCTGTTCCAGGGAGTGGGTATCCACAGTTGCCCTGCAGTTGGGGATAGAAGAACTGCTCTGCTGGACCTTGCTCTGATATAGTGGTAGCCTCCAGGCCGCGGGTCAGATGTCCCAGTGCGATCCCATCGGGGTCCTCCGTGTGTTAGCTTTTTGCACACAGGAGTAGGCATTCTACTGCTTTGCCGTTTGGGCTTTTTGATCTTTGGTGGTGGTGGTTTCCATTTTACTGAAAGTAACAAGAGTTCCCCCAGCCAAAGGCTTCTGTCACACTGTGAGATCAGGACTTAAAAGTTTACTTGTTGACCTGAAATCCAGCAAGCTAAAGAAAGGAAAAGAAATCCATTTGAAACTTGTAGATATTGCAGGAAAGCTGCTTCCTGCCCCTGCTTCCAGGCAAGCCACAGCTTATATAAATCTGCTCTTCCGCTCAAGAGTCAGAATATCGCATGTACGAAACACTTTACTGGATACGACAGCTTTAAAGAGAAATTGCTTTATATTAGCAGGGCTGTCAGTTATGTCATCATGGCTTAAGCCGTTTCCTTTGAAAGTGCCAGTGCTCAGGGTGACAGTAGGAGCTTCCATGGCTTCATGCTGACCCCAGGAGCTGCGGATTTAATGGGAGAAGAAAGAGATGCAGCGTCCAGGCAAAGAAAGGATGATCTCTACGTTACCCAGTCAGCGTAGGAAATTGAAACCAGACATGTTACAGTTTCCCTAAATGGGCTGCCACTGTCCCCAACGTCTCAGTGGCCCTGGAAGTGGTGTCTGGGAATGCTCGCTGACTGCATTCCTGGGCTGGCAAACACATCTGTGTGTGTCCTACTGCCTGTATTGTTTGCTTCAGTTCTCATTCAGCAGAATCTTAGCCCAGGGGAAGCTGCTACCCCAGAAATGTCGCAACAAAGTGTCTCGGTTAGTTTTCGGGCACCGTGGTTGGACATTCCAGCTTAGCTGTCAGGAGTGATTTCATATCCCTCTGACATGCTGATGCTCGGTAGATACCCGTGATGAAGGAATGAGAAATGCTAAAGTGTGATCTGAAAACAAATTGAACTTTGCCTGTTTGGGACTCAGAGGCAACACATACTTCCCATAGTGCAGCAGGGTAGCACTCTTCAAAACACTGTGATCTGCTCACATTCACGTATTTTCATGTCCCTGCAACATCCTCGTATCATGTCCTGCCAAGGCCTCCTGCCTGCTCTTGCCAGCAGAACTTGACACACAGCTGCTGTCTGGTTCTCAGGGAGAATCTTGTTTTTCACTTGGACTCCCGACTGTGTGTGTGGGCAGGTGACTTGCTAGGGCAGGAGAGCCCTGTGGCTTGTGCAAGGTCACTGCACTAAGTGAATTGAGGATTACAGCGTAGGCTGCTCCAGCCAGAAGGTGGTAACTCTTCGAGCATGGCCCCCTCCATTCCCATACCTTGAGCTGGCCTCATGGTGCTAAAATGCTCTATTCCTCCATTCTCTGTTTTATTTAATTATCTACAATTAAGAAGGACATCTGGAGAAATTAATGAATTGCCCTGCAGCTTAAAAACTGTGCTTACCTACTGGGTAGCTGTTTCTTCCCATATAGTTGGTTGAAATAGCAATACTCATTATATCTACTTGTCAGCTGTGCATCCCTAATTATCTCATACTGATTATTTCTTGCTGTGTTGAGAATTGGGGTGTATGAGGTTCCGAACCCCTGGATTTTCCCAGGCAATGGAGGGTGGAAGGGGCGCTGCAGCAGAGGTGGTAGGATGGAGCCTAGGTCCTTTGCTCGAGAACCAAGCACTCGTGTAGCAGCAGTATCCTCCACAGGCGGCGCACACCTCTGCTCCCAGCTGCTTCAGCTGGAGGGAGCTTTCCAGGAGCAACGAAGAGGCTAATTTTTTAGCATTGACATTTTTGTCACAGTCAATGCAAGAGCAAAAAGTAATAAGGAGGTAATTTTTCCAAATGGTAAATAGGGTATAAATACATTTTTAAACGGGCCTCACCTTGCAAGAAAATTGATATTTTCTGGGCAGTGTAATTTTTCATTTTATTATCAAAAAGCATTCAGCTAGCCGTGCATGAAATACAGTCCCCAGAGCTGTCACAATCCCCACAGGCCCCTTTATCTGGCTGAGTTCAGTGACTGCTGTCTCTGAGCTCTGGGTTATTGTTTTAGGATGGTGCTTTTCCTCCTCATTAACCTCTTGCTGTCACAGGGGAAGAGCGCGTGTGCACTTTGGCTGGTGGCAGGTACCAGGGCTCCCCCCAAGGCAGACACTGCACCCAGCCACACTACCTGGGGCTGTTGGACTGTGTTTAGATGTACACAGAGGGATCTGAAAGGAGGTGTTGTGACAGGCAGGATGCAAAGAGGGCTTTAGAACTCCTGCCCATGCCGCAGGCCACCCTGGTTACCATATTCTTTATATTCTGCTGTATCTTCATGTTATTTCTTTCTCTCCTGCTGCTGGTGACAAGAGAGGGGTGGGTGGACCTTGAGTCTGAACCGGCACAGCAGCTTTTATTAGGGGTGCTCCTGCATATCCCAGTCATGCTCCTTCCTACTGAGACTAGCAAAGGTGCTTGGATGCTGGGAAAGGGTCAGGGATGTGGTCATGCTGGAAAACTCTGGTCTGACCCCCTGGGTGGGTACAGGGACCTTGTGCCAGCAGAACCGACTTTACAGTAAGGTGGAGGGAAGGTAGCAAAGGAGTGAGAGGTAGCTGACAGCAGTTGTGTTTTCCCTGCTAACTGTCCGTCCTGTGTGTGTTACAGTGCCCAGTGCCCCCCCGCGAAAGGTGGAGGTAGAGTCTGTGAATTCAACTGCCATCCGGGTGAGCTGGAAGCTGCCCATCTCCAACAAGCAGCATGGGCAGATCCGTGGGTACCAGGTTACGTACGTGAAGCTGGAAAACAATGAGCCCCGAGGGCAGCCAGTGATCAAGGACGTCATGCTGTCAGAAGCACAGGTACAGCGTGGGGACCGTGGGCTGATGGGCATGGCACCTTCTCTCTCCACAGAGGGCCAGGCTGGCTGGAACCAAGTATTTCTTGGCCTCCACCTGCAGCCCCAGAGCATGGGTCTCAGCCCTGCCTGAGCAAGGTCAACTAAAGTAAACTGGCTTACAAATATGTAAAATTTGAATCAGGAAATGATTGCTGTAGGATAGATGCTGTATTGGAGAACGCTCCTCTCCTACCTCTTCTCCGACTTGTACCTCTCTGCCTGCCGTGTCTTGTGCAGACTCCAGCTGGAGTAGATTGTATTTTGACAGTGAGGTTATAAACTGACCAAGAGTTTTAGATAAGCCTCAAGTCTGTTTCTTTCATGCTATGTTCAGTGCAAAACTTCTCTCTTGGCAGTCAGGGTGCTGCCTACTTGTGAGACACTGGGTTGGTTCTGCACTGTTGAGTGGGCACAGCACACCAGCCAGGCAGCCCTCCTCTGGCTCTCCAAAGCCTCCCTTCCCTGCTCTTTTTACAAGGCAAGGATTCACCTCATATTGTCATTTGAAACTAAACCGGAGGTGAAGCCAACTGAGTCTGGGAAAGGCAGGGGGTGGAGGGCAAAGAGTGAGGTGCAGGCCCACATCGCCGGTAAATGACTGCCCTCTGTGCTTGCCGTACAACAACCTGCTTGTAGTTATGTGATCTCATGGATACCTCACCGGCTGTGAGCTGAGGCCCTGCTTCAGCACGGTGGGTGAGGCATTGGAACAGGCTGTCCAGAGAAGTTGTGGCTGCCCCATCCCTGGAGGTGTTCAAGGCCAGGTTGGATGGGGCTTTGAGCAACCTGATTCAGTGGGAGGTGTCCCTGCGCATGGCAGGGTGTTGGAACTGGATGGACATTAAGGTCCCTTCCAATCCAAACCGTTCTATGTTTCTATGGTCTCTGCTCAGCTCAGCAATGTGTAATTGTCTCTTTCCCGGGGTAAGGGGAAGACTTTGGTGCACCTGTCTGTGGTGAAATACAGCTCTTTGGAGCAAAGGTCCTTCGTCCTGGATGACCCATCCTGTTCTCAACAAAGATAATTGTATAAATGAAGTACAGGATCTGCTGCTGTTGGAAGCGACGAGTAATCGATTCAGTGCTAGCTTGCTTGAATGATGCCCAATATAAATACTGGAGAGCTGCAACGATTAATTGATCTGTCTCCTGAACGCAGCTGTGAATCATTTATACGTTTGTCAGTGGGGAGTGCAGTACGCAGAGCCGGCTTTACTCCCCATTCATATTCTGAAGGATAAAAGTAGGTAATAATGTGGAAGGGGAAAACTTTAAAGAGCGAAAATGCTTTGAGGGTCCTTGCAGTGTTGTCTGGGGCACATCTCCATTTATGTTTCAGAGGTAGCTTTAGTGTAATCGTTAGAAAAGCTTGCTGCCCTTTACTTATTCCAGGAGGATGTAATCTTCTGTGTTGTTTGAACAATTGATGGTGTGTTGTTCAGCTGGAGTTTGGAGTTAATGGGTTGGTCCCAAGCGTAGGTGGGCGAAGTTGGCAGTGTTGTTCTTGTTGGTGTTTTCAAATATTTTATGCTTGCCCAGCCAGTTCTGCTTTCACTCCTTACTCATACATTTCAGAGAGAGGAGCCTCATGCTACTGTGCAGGAATGAGGATGCCAGAGCCAGAAACTTCCCAAGGAGTGATGGGGTTTGCATTATTTTGAATGTATATATCAAGGAGGCAAGTTGCTTGAAGTTTCCTGGCCTGTCAGACCTCTTGGCAGCCTTTTGATTTGGTGAATTTATGTGGGAAAGTTCTTGATTGCTGTGGAGGGCAAATACTTTTTCTGGTGTGCATCATGCTGTAATTTTTGAATGGAAGTGAAGGCCAAAACTTAGTTGCAAAGAAATGACTGCTCTGAAGGAGTCTCGTCACGTTGGGGATAAACTTATGATGACCCTGCAGGGAAGAAGTTTCACTGACTTGGCATAAGAGATCTTTATTTCCCAAAAGAGTGAGAAGCCAGGCATGACCTGTGCTTGTGATGAAATACATCTGCTCCGGGAGCTGAAGAACCCTGTAAGAGCTGCCATCTTTCAGTACAGCGGTGCGTGTCTTTGCAAACAGCCAGTTCAAACTTTAACGAGTACTCTTGTAAGAGTTATTTTCCATGAAAGAAAACAAAAGGATTCACTGGAACACCTGTCCCTGAAGGTCACGGGATGAAGATAGCTGGAATATAGCCACAGTTTAGTACTCATAAATGTTCATAAACATTTGTACCAGGTTCACAAGGAGACAATTAAACTGATTGAAAACCTGAGGTCAGAGAAGAAATTCTCTGGATGTGTAGGCAGACCCTCTCCTTTTGCTTAGCCAGGCTCTCTGCTGATTTTGAATAGGTATGTACCACATAATCTGCTTCCTGTCGATGCTGTGAAGACACTGGCATGAAAGCTGACTTGTGATTTTTCCTGATTGAAGATGAGAAATGTGGAGAGAGTAAAGGAAGATGAAAGGAAAAAGGAAAGGGAATGGAGATGTTAGCTATGCAGATAATATAGATTCCGAGTTTTGAAAACCATTTGAGCAGAAAGGACTAAAACATCAACAGAGTCTTTTCAGTCCTGGTGCTGGAGAGATCACATTTTATTTTACAGCCTCCTGCCTAGGGAGAGTCATCAGTTGTTGGGGAAGTCCTGCGATGGGGCTGAAGCCTCTACCTCCTTTCTGTGGCTGTGCCTGTGACTGATTGCCTCCATCAGACTTCTCTGTGCCTTCCAATCTGAGCTCTCACCTCCTACTGTCAGACTGATGGACAAGCGAATGTGACTGTGCTCTGCGGAGTAGCACCGAGTGGGATTGCATGTATTGCTGCTGAGCTGGGTCAGATACCCACACCACCTCCTGCACAGGCCCTGCCCATCAGGGCTCAGCCAGGTCCCATGGAGGGCGGTGGCAGAAGGTTTGTTTCTGTGCCCTGGGTCTCCTTTCCCTCTTGGCATGGATGGTGCAGGTTTCTGGCTCTGTACACAACACATCTTGGCACCAAGGGAGCCTTCGAAAGGAGCAGGGACACCACTAAAGGATTTCGGCTGCAGCCCACCACTCTCATATGAGTCTTCAGCAGCTTGTGGGAGCAGGAGGTAGCAGGCCATGGCGGATGAGCGTTACATCCTTCAGAGGCCTATCCGCTTCCCTTGGTCGCTGGTCCCTGGGCATCTCCAGTGTGTCAGGAGGAGCAGTGGGCTTGATGCCCTCCATCCCTTCCCAGGTACCCATCCTACATGCCCTGCAGAGCTCTGTGCTGAGCAGTGCCAGGTGGCAGTGCTGAGTCTGGAGGACCAGGCACAAAGGAGGCAGCAGGGTCAGGGGCGGAGAGGCCTCCCCAGTTGGGTTCCCGTGCAAGCATGACCCTCGTTTGCTCTTGCTAGGACAGGCTGCTGAACCCTGCGTGAATCTAGAAGTTGAACCATTTGTGTCCAGCTCCCAGCCTGCTTGTTCTCAAGCCCAGACTGGAATGTCTTGAGGAGGAACTTTCTCCCCATGCTTCATTGTGGCCTCAACAAGTGCTCCTGGCCTCAACTGTGTAGCATATTTGCCAAGGAACTTGCTGGGTGTATCACTCTGTGGACGTGACATGTGAGTTAGCCTCCCTGCTTACAGCCCTCTGCAGATCCAGGCCTGTCCAGGGCTTCTGCTGCTGGGAGCTGGTTGGAGACAAGGAGGTCAGGCTTTGCGGAGGAGAGACTCCTGCCACCTCCTCCTCCAGCTCTGCAAACAGAGCAACGGCAGGGGAGAGGTGCGCTGCCCACAAGAAGGGCTGCAGGCTCACAGGAAGATTGTGTGGTCTTCGCAGGCAGCTCTTCTCCATCCAGCATGCAGACCGAGTGCACGTCCCACCAGCTTGCTCCAGAAGAGCAGGAAGAAGTAAGAACAAGCACTTCAAGCTGTTGGATTGAGATCAAAGGAGAAAGGGGAAGCAGAGCCTCCTACTCTCCCTGGGTAGTGCCCACCCCAGGCATAACACAGGAATTTACAGCCTCCCTCTTTCGCTGGGTGATAGTCAAGTATCTTTATCTGAATCTACTTGGAGCAACTCCTCATGCATGCATACTCCTCTAGGTAAGGCTCTGGCATGGAGGTGAGATTTATGCTGCTTTGTCAGCAGAACAAAACTGAAAGGCGTCATTCAAGAGGCATTTCAGTAACAGATGGAGGTGAAGTTCTGGAACCCTCAGACCTGTCTGCATCCCACGAACTGACCAGTCAAGTTTACTTCTGGAGTTTTGCTGTTGTGCCACAGTCACTGAAGTACAGAGAAGGAATTGCAGGAAAACCACAACGTCCACTTCCCATGGATGGAGCTGTTTAGAAGGGCTTGAGTCTGCCTTTTGCAAGAGCCATGGTCAAGGAAAACAGCCATTCCCTGGTGAGACATGACTACGCTGTGTGGTGTTGAAGTGTAAAATGAAACATTAAGGCATTGCAGCTGCCATAAATACACACTGTTAGCTTTAGCACTACCCTGAGCCATCCTGCCTCATGCACACAGCACTGTCTGAGTCCTTTTTATGACAGCTCCTGGGCTTTTCAGATCAATTTGTCTTACTGACCAACCTTGAAACAGTTAAGAAACAATCGAGGTAGTTTAAGGAAGGAAATGTTTTTATCTGCTGTTGGTATTTTCATAATGAAACTGAATTTATACCAGCGTATTTATGCAGGCCTGGCTTTTCAGTGTTATTCCTCCGGCACAGTTCTCAACGTGTTTCAATCTGATGTAAGTCCACTGAAACATAAAAGCAAACAAAATCTGAGCATTAAATACTTGGTCTAAAATCCTAGTGGGTGATAAACTCCCTGCTGTGGTGTGAGAGGCTGTGAACCTCCTGAGCCCTGGTCTTCTCCACTGCTTGTTGCGCTGGGATGTTGCCTCCTGCTCCTGCAGCTATATGGAAGCAGGTTGGGGTGTTAGTATCCACAAGACCTTCATCTACCAGGGCCGTGGTTTTGGGGCAGAAGTGTACTTTTGGGAGAAAAAACTCCCAGGCCTCGTATCCTTCCTCTAGCAAGACTTTTGCCGGGTTTTAGATCACAAGGGCAGAGCGTGTGGCCGTTGATCATGGCGTGGGCTGGCAGGCTCAGCTAGGACGTCAACAGTGATGACTTGAGTTGAGGTCAACACTGGAAATAGTACCATGACAAGAAGTGCGTGGAAAGAGGGCCTTTAGTGACCATAATACATAGCGAGGGCCTTGGCTTTATAAAGAGTCTTTAGGGACAACTTGACCTCTTTGCTGAAATTAAATTTTAAGATAGTTCAGCGGGATAATTCTACTGCAGTCTCATGGTATGAAATAAGTGAACTATAATAAAATCTTAGAGGAGCATTTCCTCAATAGCTGCTACTTTCTGATTTAGAGAATAAAATAACAAGTATTTCAGAGATTTGTCATGTATTTTAGTGCTGAGTATTCTGCCACTGTGATAGGCTGCAGCCTGTGAAAGCCACCTCAAATAACCGGAGTACAAAAGGCACCTTGTAGCTTTAATACCATTTAGTGCTTCTTCCGCACTTGCAGGTTCCTGGATACTTCAGCGGCATTAGCTGGGCTTCCTGATGTCCTGAGGAAGCCTGTATCTGAGCACCATGTCACAGCTGGCAGCTCAGGCTCAGAAGCAAGGCTTGCCAAGGCTCACACTGTGAGTCAGGGGCAATAATACCTATCTTCCACTTTCATCTCTGTGCTTGAACCCATCGACCGGTGCTTCCTCCAGGCAGATGTAGTAACCTGAGATGTAAAGCATCACCTTGGCTGAGAGAGCTCGCTGTGATCTCTGCAAACCTTCCTTTGGTGCATCAGCCACAAAGAACAGTGCTACAGGCATGTGTGGAGCCAAGGCTCCCCACCCCAGTGCAGCTTTGATGCCTTAGAACCCCAAATCCAGCCAGAAAATTGTGTGTTCCCACTTCGGAACCCTAATTGAGCTGCCATGGCTGAGAATCCACATGAGCTTTTGCTGGGAAATGGTTTGTGTAGTAGTCTTACCTGCAGGGCTGCTCTTGCCAAATGAGTGTTTGCCGTTTGGTGTTGTGTAATTGGGAGTGAGAAGCTGGTTCCTCAGTACAAGCCACACGATGCTGTTGAAGAAAAGTAGCTTACTACAGAGCTCAGTGCAAGATCTCAGCCTCTCTTGCCCTGTTTACAAGAGATGGCACTTCTCAGATTTCTGAGGTCCCCAAAACATTCTCTTGCAAATGCAGGAAAGAGAAGCTCTGTAAGTGTTGCATTTGTGCCTCCCTGCATCGCGTGCCCTCTGAGTTTTGTGTGGTGAAGTCTTTGGTTTTCAACAAGAGGTGGTGGCTGGGGGATCACTAGGACAGAAGCTGGAGATCAGGGCACGAAAGTGTTGTGAGTGACTTGTGGGGCAGCAGTTAGCCTCAGAGCCTTGTTAGTACAAGCTGTCCTTTCTTGCTTCTGCTTATGGAAGAGGCAGAAAAGTGCAAACAAAGCCAGAAAGGGAAAAGGACTGCAAAGTTAGGAAGTTAGCTTTTTGCCCCTGTTTGTGTGAATGATCTCGGACCTACTGTGCAGGCTAGCAGCATGTAGAAAATTGCTCTATGCCATTTCTTCCCTTGGCACAGCCTGTGCCAAATGACCCTCTGTGTATAAGTGTTGTAATCCCACCAGCCCAGTCCTGCTAACCCCTGCTGTTGTCGTCGTCATCCCCTTCCTACACGTTGCCCCTTAAAATTCTGTGTCTCCATTTTTCTCTCCTCCTTCCTTTCCCCCCCATCAGTGGAGAAGTGAGGACTCCGTCGACCATGTAAGTACCACTTGTGTGTGTTCCAGGTTGGAAAAGAGGGGTTTGGTAAATCGATTTGTGAATTTTGTAGACACGGTGCTGTCAAAACATCCCTTTCACTCCCTTAATGAGGCTGGAGAGTTACATTGTGAAACCTTCCACAAGCGGCAAATCCAGAGAAAATTGGCATTTAGATTGCTACTAAATGCAGAAAAGCAATTGACATTTCCTATAATCTGTATTTCCAGCTTGTTGCAGTGCAGTTTTAGGCAGGCTCAAGTGATTGACTCAGGAGGTGCATCCTACTTTCGGCAGTAGTTGGCCCATGGAGTGACACAGTAAAATTAGAAATATAATCTTCAAACCGCATTGATTGTAGTCGGGAACAGTAACCTACACTCTCAGCCGTGACCTTTGGCTGAAACATTGGTAGTAGTAAGAAAACAATCACATTTAAACAGTGAAATCCAATTTTTCCCACATAATTTTGGCATATAAATTTGGAGGAACAAACTAAAAAATGACCTTTTTAGAGTCAGCAATTCAATTACGTGCCCTACTGTGAGCTTCCCCAGCACAATGCGTTTCTCCTCCTGCTTTATTCGGAGGATTCTCCCTTGGAGTGGCTTTGTCATGACAGCGCTGTGTTTACATTATGCAATCAGATCTTCTTTCATCCACTCCTTGTCTCTCTCCCCTCCTCTGAGCTCGCTCGCTTTGCTCCCGGTGGCATGCCTTTTGCGTGAGAATTTCTCTTTGCATGGATTTGGGAGGAGTGAATTCTCTTGGGATGTTCAGAGTCTGCAGGTTTTGTGTGAGTGCTTCCCCCGCGGGTCCGTTGGCACCGATCGGACTGCGTGTCCACTCACCCGCACACACGATCTGCTGCAGGGGCGGAGTTGGGATAAGACTCTGGTTCACACGGTGATTTTGGCGGGGTTCTTGTTGGTGCTTGTTGATTTTTCTCTGGGCTGGCTGGTTCCGCGATGGTAACAGGGTGATTTTGATGAGTAAGCCTGGGCAGGAAACTTGAACCAGCTGCACTGACTGGAAATCAGGTTTAACAGTGTGGGTGTTTGTGCGAGTGAGTGATGGGAGACTGGCTGTGCTCTGAGAGCAACCACAGGTGCTCCTCATAATCTTCAAGCTGGCAGGGGTGCCCCAGGCAGAGATCAGACCCCTGGAGCAGCCTCCAACACTGCCCATGCTGCCTGTCCTCAACAACTTGAGCTTAACCCTCTCTATCTCTGCTCTTTTCCGTGTTTGAAAGAGTAAATAACCAACCCAGGGCCTCTGCCTCTTTTCCGAATGCTTCTCCAGCCTAGTTGTCTCATGCTCCCTGACCTGATGAGTTATTACTGCTAATGGCCCCAACCTTTTCAGAGCACCCACAGATGAATGCAGTTCAAGGGTACCTGCCCTCAGCTTGCAGAGAGCTGCTGGCAGCTGTTGAGCTCGCTGTGCTTGCTCTTTTGCAGGCCTGGCCAGCCAGGCTTGGCACCAGTTGTGTTGCTGCTGGAGGCCAGGAGGGAGGAGTGGCGCTCCCCGCTTTGATCTCAAATTGAAGTGCGAAGCCGTGCCCTCCTCCTGCCCAGAGGAAGCCAGAGCATGCAGGGGTGCTAGCGCCCTGCCGAGTCCGCCCTCCTCTCAGACCTCCCACGGCGCAGGGTTTTCCCTCCAGGTCTTGCCAACACCTTGCGCTGACCCCATCCCATCCTTACAGCGCTGGGCCTGGCAGGGAGGGTGAACGCGGTGCTGCAGGTGTTCCTTGCTTGGGGCCCCCCGCCTGGTGTGGCTGTGCCGCTGCCTGCACAGCCTCTCTGTTTTCCCTGCGGCTCTGCTGCAAGAGACAACTTTAAAAATCCCCAAATTAGCCCTCGAGAGATTTCCGCAGCCAGCTGAACTGGCTTTTGCTCTGGTTCACAGCTCCGCAGTCCTCTTACTCTCAGGCTTGCTGGGGCAGGGTGGCTCTGGCTTCATGCAGAACCATCTCTGGAGCAGATCTTGCTCTCGGCATAAGCCGCGGGAGAGCGCAGCTGCTGACACAAGTTGGTGGTGGGTCCCTGGAAAGGCCAAGTGTTAGAGGCTGTGGTTGAAATCAGGTTTTGGAGGGCAGTGATTGTTGTTTGCTGGCTCTGTGCGAGACGTGCTAGAGTGCAATGCATGACTGCGAGCCAACGAGTGTGTCAGTGCGTTGCTGTTGGAGGCACTGACACCAGTGCCCTCCTTTTGCTCACTCTAGTAACAAGCATTTGCTCTTCTCCTTTGCCTCTTCTCTGCCTTGTGGATGCGCTCCCAGGAGACAATCATTGGAGGCCTGCTGCCAGAAACCACCTACTCCGTCACAGTTGCTGCCTACACCACCAAAGGAGATGGTGCCCGCAGCAAGCCCAAGGTCATCACCACCACAGGGGCAGGTGAGTGTGGGGAGCAGGTGCCGCAGCCTCGTAGGGGTGGTGGTAAAACCTCCCAGGAGGTACATGGGGAGTACAGCCAAGGCACCTGTACAGGAGGAAGCGAGAGGTACAGAGGTACTCTTGTGATCTCCAGCCCTTACTTACAGGCTTTGCCACTGGATCACCTGAGCAAAGCGCAGCAAACAGACGGACAGACGCTGCCAGGGCCCATGAGAGAGCAGTGAAAGTCATGGGTCTGAGCTCATCTGCGTAGTCCAGAGACCTGGGAAGAGGAAGCCTGAAAGTCCAGGCCCTCCCTCAGCTTTGGAATCGTGGCCTGTCCTCACGTTGTTCCCGTAGGCGAGTGCCGTTTCTTGCTTCCTGCGGTGACCGCAGTGCCACCTGGGATGGCCCCTCGCACAAAGGGCTCAGGTGCTCCTCGGCTACCCCCAGCCATTGCTACTACTGCCTCCCCAGGCTTACGTAGCTGAGCCCAGCTGCTCCTAGAGCCATGGTAAAATGTGGAACGCAACAAATCGTACCATAGGAGTGCTGCAGACACAACTTCTAGGTCCTGATGATCGCAGCCAGTTCTATTCTGCTGTCTCAGTAAAGACTTTTACTCTGTGCCTAGTGCAACACAGGAGCCTCAGCCTGGAGCAGGGGCAGGAGTTCATCAGGTGTTTTCCTCCGGATGTGGTCAAGCTCACCTTTGGCGGTGGCACCAACTAGTTGACACTGTCTTGTCCTCGATTTCCACTCACTAGACCTGTCCTACAACCGATAATCCTGGAACAGTATTTTATCAGTTGTTATTATGGGAATGCAGCTTGTGCAAACTGAGAGCGTTTGTTCCTGGTGCTTTTAATCAAGGAACAGCTTGCCATCTCCTCCGCGCTGCATATGGGGAGCTCCAGAAGTAGTTTCCACTGTCACGAGCTCAAATGCTGCCTCCCTTGTGCCTCGCCATGATGTATGCTCTGTTCGTCAAATTGCTACAGCTGTCCTATAAACAGGAAAAGCTTCCTAAACATCCCAGTGTTGCACTGCAAACCACAGCGGGTTTTCCCATGTTATGATGCACATTTAAAGTTAATATTTGGAATCAGCTCTGGAAATAATGTGTCCCTTAATGCTAGCTGCTGTTAGACATTGTATTACTGGTACAAGGAGGATGGCGCTGGCAGTGGAAGTGTAATTGTATGTCTTAAATACCTACAAAACCACCACCAGAGCTGCCTTTGTAGAGGCTCGTCTGCAGGCTTGACCTCGAAGGGGAGTGTTGGGATCGCCCTCTGATGGCAAAATAAGGGCATAATTGTCAAATATGGTTCTTTCTCTTGTGCTCATCTGTGGGTTCATATTTATCAAAACCGTGCAAGGATATTTAACTAGTTTTGGCTACAATCCCATTTTCATTTTCTTATCAGTAGCCCCATCCCTTTGATTCTGAGTATTTTCTCTATCAGTTGATTAGTTTACAAATCTGAGCTGATGTGAAGACGCATCCTTTTTTTAACTGAAGGAGATCAAGGTATTAAACCATCAATTTAAAGCCATCAGTTCCTAACCAGTGACGGCAACACCACTTGACTTGTGCAGCATAAGCAAAAATCTTGTGGAATGCTTGTGTTCACCTCTCACATCGACACTGACATCATGAATCTGCTCATCAGCTAAACCAAAATGTATTCTGATGGCAAACAGCCTGCCCAGCTCTGCTCACTGCCTCTGCAGATGGTAAAACTGCAAGGTTTCAGGATGAAATTTGTCTGCCTTCAAACAGATCAGGGCGCTGGACTCGGGCTGCTGTGTGTCTGTTGTGGTACGGTGCACCGGGGGCGGCACAGCCTGGTGCTGTGCACTAGCTGGAGTGTCTGAAGACCACTGATTGGGAGGATGGGATTCAGATCTTCTCTGAGATAAATATGATGCTTTGATGCTTAAACCTTTCCTGTAAACGGGGATGAATTTTGGGGCTGGATATGGCTGAATTTATTGCCTGTTTAGATGGCAGCTCATGGGAGAATGGCAGCCAACAGCTGGCTGGCTCCAGCTTCCCTCGCCACTGGATTAGGGTCGGTCTGCCTCTATCCTTGTGAATTGTCTGTCATCCTCTTCACCCTGTTGTCTGAACTTTCCCACTTTTCTCAATCCTCACGGACTAAGCGGCACAGAAGCGATCCTTCCTTCCTCTCCTCCCAGGCTATAGATGGTCATTGTGTGTTTATGTTGCAGTCCCGGGGAAGCCCACCATGATGATTAGCACGACAGCCATGAACACAGCCCTCATCCAGTGGCACCCACCCAAGGAGATGGTAGGGGAGCTTCTGGGTTACCGGCTGCAGTACAGACGTCTTGATGAGGAAAAGATGAACACGATAGACTTCGGGAAGAGAGACCATCACTACACTGTGACCAACCTGCACAAGGGGGCTACATACCTCTTCAAATTGTCTGCCAAGAACAGAGCTGGCCCAGGAGAGGAGTTTGAGAAGGAGATCACTACCGCGGAAGATGTGCCAAGCGGCTTCCCACAGAACCTGCGTGTGGTGGGCCTCACTACTTCCACCACAGAGGTTGCATGGGAACCCCCAGTCTTGGCAGAAAGAAATGGCAAGATAGTCAACTACACGGTGGTATACAGGGACATAAATAGCCAACAGGACTTGGTTAACATCACCAAGAACACAAGTATCACTTTGACGAATTTGAAGCCCGATACCACTTACGACATCAAAGTGAGGGCACGCACCAATAAGGGGGTTGGGCCGCTCAGCCCCAGCATCCAGTCCCGGACCATGCCTGTTGAGCAAGGTAAGTGCCCCTCTAACAGGCCCTAACAGCAGCAAGGTCTTCCTCCAGGACAGGTACCTTTGCTTAAGTTCACGAGGCCACGCTCCCCTTTGCTCTGGCTAATGAGATCAGGTACTGTGTGGCTCCCTAGTGTAAAAGTAGCTTGGTGAAGGGAAGCTCAATGAAGGTTTTCTTAAAGTTGCTGTTTGCTGGGAGAGGGTCATTGGTGGTAGCTTAATTGCTTTTGTTGCTCCTCAGGCACACTTTTGCTGTTTTATCTGTATATGAAAGGCTTTTGCTTGAACTGGAGCAGGAGGCTGGGTAGGATCATCTGCAGATCCAGTACCTGAGCGCCACTGTTCTTTGATCACGGCAAAGGGCTAAGAGAGTGTGAGCAGAGGCGGGGGAGAGGAAAGCTATAGTTCAGCTTGCAACTCCCTGTCTGTGATGCTGGGAAGGATACTCAGAAAGTGAAACTCCACTGGAACTGAAGAGTTGGTAAAAGGCTGCTGCTCTTTTCTCCTCATCTCTTACTTCTCTGCTGTAGCTGAACTCTTCGACCTCTGCTGCTGAGTTAGACAAAGAGAGACTTGGAGCCAAGCTGCTGCCTAGCTCCCTCCTGACCTGGCCTTACAGTGCTCAAATATCTTGTTTTTCATTTCAGTGTTTGCTAAGAACTTCCGCGTCAATGCTGTCATGAAAACATCTGTGTTGCTGAGCTGGGAAGTGCCTGACTCCTATAAATCTACAGTGCCTTTTAAGGTAAGGGTGGGATACAGAGGACAGGGAGCTCTGCCTGTGGCAGTGAGCAGGACATTGGAAAGCAGCATTTTGACCTGCCACATGATGTTTTTAGGCCATCAGACAAGAGACCAGCAGAGCAGGGTCGTGGTGCTCACTGGCCTGGGGTCTTGTGGAGCTCAGATCTCCGAGCCAAGGTTAGGTAGCTCCGCCTTGCTTTTGAGCACCCACGCAGAAACCGTGGCACGCAGAAGAGCACAGTGGTGCTTGCTTTCCCTCCTCTCACTGTTCTTGGGTCAGAAAGTGTTGTAGTTTTGTTTCTTTCTTTCTACTTTGATCAGGTGTGGAATACCCAGTAGGCACTTGGTAACAAAACAGGAGATTAAAGTTGGCCAAAGCACATGAACAAGAAATGCCAAGCAGTGAAAGCATGCACTGGGTAGAGGGCAATCTGAGAATAGGAATGTCTCGGGGAGCGTAATCTGTATTTCTGACTTCTAAGCATCCAGCTAAACACCCATCTTCAACTTAGCAACTTCTGCTAAGTACCTCCTCCTCCCTTGATAGCACCCCCAAATTACTTGCCTTTTCGAAGGGAAATGGAAACAGGTCTAGCACCCCAAATCACTGATGCTTTTCCCACGAGTGCTTGCAGTGGTTCTTCCCACAGTGCCAATCAGTGCTTCACTCCTCCATCAGCTTTCTCAAGTGTCTTGTCACCTGGCACCACTTGACTGGGTCAGGCTGGTCGTTGCAGCTCCATGACAGTGGTTACACAAGGTTGTCCTGAAGCCTGACTCGGAGTTGAAGTGTGAAAAGTTATAAATGTGATTTAAGCACAAGCGATCACCAGGACGAAGTGGTCTGCAAACCAGCCAGTGAATCAAATCAAGAATGACTCCTTCTGCAGCGTGTCCTGTCTCAAACATCCAGATGGCCTTTATGAATTACTTCAGAGCAACAGGGCAGATGCGTAATCTCAGGGAGCAAAGGAGAGAAGCATTATCACCCTTCCAGAAGATGTTACAGGTGTAAGCAGCACAAGTTGTGTCAGTGCAGAGGGAACTGTGAAGGAATGGCTGTTGCTCTCTTTTCTCCAGCACAATTCTGGATGTAGTGTCATCCACCAGGCTGCAGAGAACATTGATCACTCGATCTCTTAGTGCTCTTGCATGTTTCCCAGTGTGGATCACTGATGTGGCTAAAATATTTCAGTCTGATGGAAATTTCTGCAGATCTCGGCACAGCTTCTCTCCTCTAAGAAAGAAGACCAATGAGTTACATCTCCAAGGGAGATATTCACCACAGTCTCAGCAGCAATCCGCTGCCTCTGCAAAGGTGGCCGGGGGGAAAAGCATGCTCTCCTTCCTCCTCACACACACACCCTGCCGTGCTATGGCTAAAGAGCAAAGGCAAGGCTTGCGTGAGCTGTGGGGGATCCATGGCCAGGAAGTTGAGGGGAAGGTCTTGAACTGCATCCGTATCACATTGGATCCCCTTCCTTGTTACTAACTCTCCTTGTTTAAATCCTAAAGCTGTATTACCATTCTCAATAGCAGACATTTGTTTACGTGCAGAGTTTAGCTGAAGCAGATAAGGCTTTTCTGAAGACCTTTTGGTATTCAAAGCTTTCCTAGATGTAGCATGCGTTAGGATCAGCGTTCAGATATCTGCCCGCGAGGAACTGCAGAGATCCCTGTTACTTTGCACTCTGCTGAAGGAACTGTCTGCTTAGTCTTACCTTATTCTTGTGGCACAAACCCCATGTCTCTGTGTGACAGCGCAGTGCTAGAAAGGGACAGTGTGACCTTTGGAGCGTTACCACCACATAAGGATGGTGGAGTGGTTGGAGGTAGCCAGGAGCCAACAGCGTAATGCTGATGCCTTGTCTCAGACTCGTAGCTACCATCGCTTACACAGACGGTGACTCGGGGTGTGCCCTGCTGCGGGTTAACCCTCAGATGACACAGGAGCAGATGGTGTTAGCCACTTGCTAACTGAAGAGCAGTCATGCAAACGAGAACGTTACAAGGATATTGCTCTAATGGTGTCTTCTTTCTATTAATATTCCCAGACTTGCAGACACACGAGTCAAGGCCAGGAGCTAAAAGGTTCAGCTCCAGGTCACTGACTGTGCCACTCAAAGAAATCCTTAACCTTCAGGACTTCGTGTTTTCATAAACAAGGTTCACCTCTCTCCTCTAATTCAGGCACATGGGATGCTGAGGCTGGAGCCTAATACTGTAACTAGCATAGCAGATAAATCTCCATGGGAACAATTAGTATTATCTACACTTGATAAACAGTCTCATGCTAAATCTATGTCCCAAAGGGTGTCATATTCTACTTTAACAGATTTAATTAAAGTAGATATTGTTCTGACAATGAATAGTGAGGAGAAGGCAGGACTGGTGCTTTTTTTTTTTTATGAATAGGGGATGAACTGAGACCTTAGGTATTTTCATTGCTGCCAAATCAATAATGAAGGTTTGAGTTCTCTTTGGGGAATTTTCACAGCTTCTTCTGGTCTAGGAGATAAATCCCTTGTAAAATGTTGCCCAGCAGTTGTGATGGAGCACAGGCGCTATTCCTTTTCTATTCCAGTGTGCTTGCAGAAAGCTGTGCTGAAGCTTTCATGGAAAGTGCAAAACCACTACATCCTTCTCTTTGGGTAAACTGCACTTTCCTGAGACTCATTATTCAATTTAAGAGCAGGACAAAGGATATATTGGTTAATGGCAGCATCACAAGGTATTTTACAAATGGAGAGAAGGAGCAGCACCTTTTGAAAATTATTATGGTACAGGTTCAGAAATAACCGCTGAGAATGCTGGGCAGAGCCTTCTCACAGTGTGTCCCATGGAATGTAGTAATTACTGCTACCCACAGAAAAGGCAACCTCGTCTACTTCTCCATCGAGTCATTATCTTTTCCAGTATTGCACACTATGTGTCTTTTCATCTTTTAGTTCAATACATTCTATAACTGCCTTGAAATCAAGCAGCAGACCTTCAGCAGTGACATTCGGACCCACCTAGCTCTGCAAATCGTCTCTTGTGAGTAAGAGCAGCACAAATGACATTTTACAGCAATCTATGGGCTAGTCAGCAATGTTTGGCAGTTCAGAGCCCTTGGGCCAAATTTGCTGCTGACTTAAGTAGTTACCAGTGGGCCATGATGCAACCTCTAAATAGCATTCGTGCTGGAGCTCCCAGGCATCTTCAGCTGAACACGAATGACTGTTTCTGATCCCTTCCATTATTGTAAGGTTTGTGTGAGACCTTAACTAATGGTGCATAACATTGGAGAAGACAATGTGTTATGGCAGGTAAAGGAACGCAGAAGTGCTACTGCAACTGTGAAAAGAGGGGACGGTGGAGAATGCTTCAGGAAAGCATTGCAAATGCCAATTTCACTCTCTTTGCACACAAATTTCTGTGCATGGCAGTAAAAATCATCTCATATCAGCACTGAATCAAGGACTGTGCCCTGGCCTTTCCCGATGCACAGCAAACAGGTAAACACTGAACGGAGGTGTCTGCCCATCTCCTCTGTGTCCTCTTGCTCCAGAAGAACAGCCGTGCACCTAGAAGATGCCTCATGTGCAGGCAGTTGGTGGGTGAGTGTCTTCCCTGGGGCACACACAGAAGCGGTTGATGATACCTTTCTTAGGGAGGACTTCATAATGAGAAGCCTCAGATGAGAGGCAGCAGAACTCATTGTGGGCTTTGCATCCTTCCAGCATAGCTCTTCATGGTGGAAGTTTGGTTTTGTTCAAGTATGTGTTGGAACGCATGGAGTGAGGCCCCGCTGCTCCCTCAGGACAACCCTAACTTGCTTTCATCTGGGATATCTAGACCTGTACTACTGAAATATCATTGCAAGGGGTGATGCTGGAACAGACAGCAAAGCTGCTGAGACGACTTGGAAGTCTAACATTCTTGTTTTTGTTGTGCCTGCTTCTGTGTCAGAGCAGGGTGAAACTTGCCAGCTAAATATCTGATATTCCAGAGATATAAGAGGCATTTCTTCATTTAACCTTCTTCACTCACTTGAGCACCCATCTGATGTACATGTCTTTGGGGAAAGGGATCAAAGCCCAGGAGAAAATATCTTAAGAAGAATCATAGCAGAGGACAAGTCCCTTCAGCCATCCTACCTTTGACAGCCTTTCCTGCATGTGGGGCAGCCAGCAGGGGCTTTATCCCTGCAAACCTCTGTTATTTTAGTACTTGGTACTTATTTTTGCAGTTCATCCCTGAAGACTGAAGCATGTCAGCCGGAGAGATTGATTGCATCTCTTCTCTGTTGCTGGCTCCTCACTGCTGCTCTGTTACCCATTGGGAGTCTCTTCTCAGCAGCAAAAAAAAGCTGTGACTCCTTTCCTATCCCAGCCTCCTTGCAAAGTGACCTGAGGAGGATTTGAAATATGCTGTGGGTATCACTGTTAGGATGACACAAAGGCAGAGCTGCAAGTTCCAGGCCTGTCTTCATCCCTGTGCTCCTCTGTCCTTCAGATCCCTTTCCAGGGCCTCTCTCCTCCTCCCAGCTCCAGCACTAAATATTAGAGCAGTGCTAATCAGCTGCCCTTGTCCCAGCAAGCCAGCAGCTTTCTGCAGATTTCTGCCACCTGCTAAAAAGGTGACTTGGAAGGAAAGTATGATCCTTCCCTTGCTGCCTGCATCACCCCGAACGGCAGGCTCAGCTGGTAAAAAAATCCATTTTACTTCAAGTAATTTTTCTTCCGCAGGTCTGTCTTCTCTCTCTCAAGGCCACTGTTGGAAAGAGCACGTTTTACTGTGTGGTCTCTGCCTGTGGCACATAATAGCTGCCATGGTTTAACATGCTCCAGCTTTGCCATTGCCAGTTTTTGACATTCTGTGCGTCTGCACTGCTGTCAGGAATCCAGCGCTCTCCTGCCATGCTGGACGGGCACCCAGTGGAAGGGAACATGCCGATTTATCACAGCTGGGGCACAACCTCTGGTCTCTCTGGCTCTCTACACCCCATTTGTCTCTGACTCCGGGAACTGTTCTGAGTTTCTGGCTTTGCAGAGGCAGCACTCAGGGTTCTGGCATACAGGGGTTGTTCCAGCAGGATTGGGATCAAGATTCCCAGGGCAGATGGGCTGTTTGGCGAGGCTAATACAGCAGCAGCCCTGGGGGAGCTGGGCATCCTGAATATCTGCAACAGGGCCTGAGAAAATGTCATTAGCTGGAGGGGCCAGCAGACACAAGTGGGGAAGCTGTGTAGGAGCTGCCCCAGGCCACCCATGGCTCTGCCCCGTTCTGCCCACCAGCCCCTCGCTGCAAACACTGCAGCAGAAAGCAGTGCGGATCTGCCCACAGCTGGCATGGCACCAGCATCTGTTGTCATGGCAACGGGGTGTCACACCTGCAGAGCTGCTGCTTCGGGTACCAATTTGTGAGCCCAGCACAGGATTTGTCAGATCATCGGTGGGGCGTGTGATGCCCCCTCCCGCCCCAGCCCACCCTCCCTGGTCACCTTGCTGGGAGGGAGATGCTCTGCATTAACCATTCCGTCAGGCATCAGCTGGTAGACATGGGAGTGACACCAATTTAAAGCAGACGGGATCTAACACCAAAAGCATATTGTGTGTTTTAGCCTCTTGAGACAAGAAACAAAGACCCATTCATCTCCTTATGAGGGCAAAGCGCAGCCATCTGGATTCCTCCCCCCAGCCAGAGCTGAAAAGCAGTGCGTGTGGCACCACCGGCCTCACTGCTGGTGCCCGGCCACCCAGGCTTTGCTGAGATGACCTTCTCTGCTCCATCGCTGTGAGGTGCAGGGAGCGTGGCTCGACCCTCTGCTGGGGGTTGCTCTTCTTTAACTAAGGATTTATGGTTGTTTACAAAGCGTGCAGTAGCTGAACCACCTGAGGGAGGGCCTAGAGCCAAATTGTTGTCTCTAACGCTGGTTTGAGTGTGGGTTTTCATCAGCAGCTGTCGGCTGCCTAAGTGTGTCCTTTTCCCATTTCAGATTCTGTACAATAGCCAGAGTGTGGAGGTGGACGGCCACTCAATGAAGAAACTCATAAGTGACCTCCAGCCAGACACGGACTATTCTTTTGTGCTAATGAACCGTGGGAGCAGTGCTGGGGGACTCCAGCACCTCGTCTCAATCCGCACCGCTCCCGACGTCCTGCAAAGCAAACCCATCGCCACAAACAAGTATATACAGGAAGGAAAATTCACACTCACTCTTCCCAAAGTCCAGACCACTGTGCCAGTTAGGTAGGTGCCGTGCCTGGGTGGAGATGAGGAAAAGGGCAGGGTAGACCTCTGCCAACCTGTAGATTTTGTAACCTGGGGGTGGATTTCTTAGCAGGCTGTGCTACAGAGCCAGGCATTTGCCTGTGACATAGGATCACGCTGCGGGCTCTTCCTGAACAAATATTTGTGTGCAATAAAATTAAGACAATTCCCTGACAGTTTGCCCTCACCCTGGTGGTTATACTCCAGATGCTACCAGGAAAAACACAGTTGAGGATCAGGAGGGACTTTCTCTGACACTGCATAATATCCTTTAAATAAATAATGCCTAAAGCCTCAAGGAGATTAAAAAAGCGAGTTTGTGGAAGTCTAATTTGTTACTGTGGTATCCTTGTGCTAGAGCACAATTTCCCCAGGGTTCTTGCTACAATCCGATTATATAAATGTCCTTCTTGCAGCTCCTACACCACCCTCTGGAGCACAGTCTGTAGATCTTCATTAACCTAATGAGTGCTAACGGAAATACTCTCTTCTCCAGTGCAGCTGGAAAACTGACCTCTTCCTGATGGAGCCCTTCTGCTGCTGAGAGGGCAGGGAGAGGAGGAGGTCATCCTTGGGAGGCGACTGGCTCGTGTTACTTGGTGATGTGCCAGAGAGATGGCTCGGAGTCCAGTGCTTACACGTTTCCTTCCTTCCTTCCCAGGTGGTACTACATCGTGGTTGTACCAGCAGATCAGAGTGCCAGCAGCCCGACTGCTCGATGGCGGACACCGGATGAGATGGAGCTGGACCAGGTAGGAGGCTATAGCAGCAGCGATTGGAGGTGGCTTCTGTCTCATAGACTCATTAAGGTTGGAAAAGACCTCTAAGATCATCGAGTCCAACCATCACCACAGCACCACTGTGCCTACTAAACCATGTCCCAAAGTGCCACATCCACACATTTTTTGAACACCTCTAGGGAAGGAGACTCGCACCACTTGCCTGGGCTGGCTGTTCCAGTGCTTCATCAATCTTCCAGTAAAGAAATTTTTCCTAATATCCAGTCTAAATTTCCGCTGGCACAATTTGAGGCCTCGGATCGTATACTCTTTACACACTTTTTCAGCTGAAGCAAACATGCTGATTTTGAAAACAAGCTAGGAGAGAAGGGTACTGTTTTCAGTTTGTTAAGCTGTTCTGTCAAGAGGCTTTTCCCTCTCTGGACAGGACCTAAGCCTGCAGTTTAGATAAAGACTTCACTCTAGTGTCTAACAAACCTGCAAAGCTCCTTTCACATTTGCTTGTTAAAGGTTTTCAGCATTCACCAGCTCATTCACCCCAAGATGCAGCTTATTCTGGGCAGGAGTCCTCAAACACCAGTAACGTGGGATCAGAGGAGTCCCACACAAGGGGATGTGGGGCCTTTCTTCCCCACACACCACAAATCCTGAAGTAATGAGGAAAATCTCCCAAGAAATCACACACAGAAGGTCCATTAAGAAACAAAGTTGCAAGCTTGAAGCACTCAGAAACTACAAAGTGTTAGAAGCTGTAAATCAGCCCTTGCTTATCATTAATCTTTAATTACATGATTGCACAGTCTTTTCCATGGGGTCCCAGCTCACAGCCTGTATGGGCGGATCTGTTCTGCACATGAAGCAGAAATTGTGTGATGGAGAACCATCATCTGTAGGTCTTCTGCATCATTATGTTGCAAAAGTTGGAAGGCATCACAAGAAATAGAAGGCTAGGATGAGAAAAAACGGTTTGGTTTCGTGCTTTAGGTAGCTGAAAGCTATTGAGAGAACTGGTTTCTGTCTCTTGATTGTTTCATCCTGTCCTGGACAAATGATTTAAAACAAAATTTTCTGTAGCAGCCACTCTCTTGCATGTTCTGTGTTTTGGAGTGCTCAATTTGAGATGCTGGAGCCTCATTTGCAAAGCCTAAGCATCCCCAGCTGCACAGAGAGTCAATAGGAGCCCTGTTGGATATAGTCAGTGCTATAAAAAATGCTAAGTTTTCTTTAAAAACAAAACAAGCCAATGTTGTTTCAATTTGACTTTCAAAATTCGTTGACTTTTTTTTTTTACATTAATGTCCGTGCATCTCTGTTCTCCGTCTGTAAAATTAGGATAATCGCTTTCATCTCACCTAATACGAGTGTTGGGAAGATAAGATCGTTAATGTTTGTGAAGCACTTGTAGTATTATAGTGATCAGCACCATAGAAAAGCCCATGAGAAAGTTATTAATTTTGTCTTCAGAGCTGGATTTGAATAGTAAGCAATAAACAAGGCCTCAGGTTGCATAATGGAGAGAGGAAAACAAAATATGGAAGAGCTGCTCTTTGATTAAGCACTGTCTGTCCTGTGTATTGAACAAAGCAGGCGAGTTACGGAAGAAATAGTACGTGACCATGCAGTCAAGGATTGTAACACAATGTACATACGTAAGAGAGCTGAATTAATTTTGCACAGGGAATATTAGTTTTCTAATTTTTCAGGATGTGAACTTTGCAAGCGTAGCATTCCTTTGGTGCAGTCTTTTGCTATGCGTTAAGTATAAAAGTGGCAGAAGCGTCCGGCGACCTCACTCACAACTGGAGCCCTGTGGTTTCCCACCCATGCACATACAGCTGTGTTTTCTGCCCCAAAGAGCTCAGCTGTAATTTCAGCTGAGATACAAGAGACGTGTGCAGGGAGCAAACTCCGCAGTCCAAAGACTCTCTTTCTGCCTTTTCCCTGCAATTACAAAGATACTTGTGGAACAGAGATTTCTCCATCCCTTTTTATTCTTTTTTTTTGGTGGTATTGCAGTGACAAGCTATAGCTTTCCTAAATTGCTCCAACGTGAGTATTCAAAAGAGGGCAAGGATGGGCTGTCAAGGGGAAAGAGAGAGGGGTGCCTAACCCAGCTTTTCCTCCTCAGAGGGAGTGAGCTCAGCTCAGCAGTGTGGCTTTATGTGCACTTCACTGCCCCCAGCCCCACTGACATTCCCCGTCTGCCCTGACAATGCTGCACTGATACATTCTTGTGTGAAATGTATTTCATGCCTCCTCCTTCATTTTAAATTAGAATTTCTGTTCCAAGCCTGATATTCGTTTTTATTCATTAGAAAAACATCTTTAAACATCTGAGAGTCTTTCTTAGCAGTGTAATTGAATTTTTGTGTGTTTATGTCATTTTTCATGAATTTGTGGCCGACTATGAAATTTGCCATTTTTACTCAGTGCATCCCATGAAATCTGTTATCATTCTGTGTGATTTACGCAAAGCTCTGTCTGCCACCCAGCAGCAGGTGAAATATCAAAGCACTGACAGAAGGGAAAGACGCAGCAAATGTCACCTTTTCCCTGTACATCAGCATCAGCTGTAGATCACATCCAGTGTCCGCAGAGCGCATGAGTTGCTGTCTGTACCAATATTTGGGCTGCAGAATGTGGCTCAGTTCTCTCACGGCCCACTGGGATGCATTAACTTGGGGTGACTGGCATAGCCAAGCTTTTTAAGCCCTAACATACACCATATCAGCGTTCCAGGGCTCAGGACTCTAGCAAAGTCCTGAGGATGAGGTGCTGAGGGGCCTGGTTTAGTGATTGATGAGAATGGTTAGACTCGATGATCCGGTGGGTCTTTTCCAACCTGGTGATTCTATGATTCTGTGATTCAAAGCTGAGCTCTGCTTGCAGTGAGGATCTGCTGGCGTGTGCCCAAGCATTGCCTAAACAGACAAAACATTCCTCTGGTTTCTTTGTACCACTGCGTCCAAATCAAACCCAGTATCTTCTCCCTTCCCTTCTAACCTGCTGCGCCCTATAACTGGTAAGGTGACAGCGTGAGGCGGTGTCACCCGGCGTGAAGCAATAGTGATGCACCTTGTTTGTCCCCAGCTGCTGGAGGCCATAAGCCAAGGGAGTCAGAGCAGGCGCCAGCGACGCCAAGCAGACAGACTCAAGCCCTACATCGCTGCTCAAGTGGATGTGCTGCCCGAGACCTTCACCCTAGGGGATGAGAAGAACTACAAAGGCTTCTACAATAAACCCCTGTCTCAAGATCTGAGCTATCGCTGCTTCGTGCTGGCCTCCTTGGAGGATGGAGACACGGTAAGGACTTTGTTCTGGGGTGGCGTGGTCTGTCCTAGCCCTAGGTGGGCTTGGTGCAGGCAAGGTGAACAGTTACTGCAAGCTGGGATGATGGAGTTTTCTCTGAAGAGAGGAGCGTGAGGCTGCATAGCTGGTGTCAACCAGCAGAGGCGGCCGTGGGAGTTGACTTGATAGATGGTGTTTTTGGAGGGAAATGGCACGTATGTTCGACATAATGGATGAGAGTGGAGGGCAGTGTCAACACGTGCGTTCTACACAAGCTCGGTTGTGGCTTGCCAGGCTGTGCCCAGAGCGGAGCTTGACACATGGTTGAGTTGAGAAAGGTTCTCATTCTGCTTTAGTTTAAGTAAGTGACTGTGGAAAACAGCCCCTTGAAACCCTGCCCTGCACAGTAGCTGCTGAGGCTCTGCGGTGAACAAGATGCTTCCCCTGAAAACCCGGCCTCACAGGCTCTTCTCTGGCCAGAATCTCACTTCCAGATGATGTCTGGAGAAGCAAACAAACCTGCCACCCACCGCACGGGGTTGTCAGCAGGGCAAAGCTGCACACGTGTCTGCTGCATAGGGATTCTTGTTCCTGTGCCTCTCCTTGCTAGAGGCAAATGGGCCATGCCTTTGTCGGCAGCGTGCCACCGAGCACACGGGGCCTGGGCATGTGAGGAGGAATGGAGTAGCTGCTGCACTAAGCCAGGAGGAGCACAGCAAGACCTATATATTAGTGTCCAGCTGTAAACACAGAGGGCAGGAGTGGTGGTGGCAGCAGTAGCATCGGCCGGTTTGTAAATAATGGAAATAATAGAGATGCACAGAATCCTTTGATTGGCTTCCAAGCTGCAGCTTCCTTCCTCAGCCTCGTTTACTTGTAATGGCTCATTAGGGCTGGTCAAGTTCTTCATTACTCATCCAGCTCACATGTTTTTGTGGCAAGATGTACACACTCTTGAGGGAAGGAGAGTCACAGATAAACATCAAGGTAAAGCAGAGGCCTCAGAATGTGCTATCCTGGCAATCCCTGTCAAGAAGAGATGACCTTAACTAGTCGATCCCAGACTACCATCATCATCTACCTAGCACAGATCTGCCACAGCCCTCCAAGTGAGCCACCAGCCCGCAGTTATTACACCTTGCTCCTAGAGACCACCTTTCTGCATCCCCTGCTGCGTCGCACCCATTTTCATTTGATGCATGAGGCACTCTGTCCAGGGCTGTGCACTATCTCCCCCACTCAGCTCCTCTTAAATTGCTCACTGTGTCTGTAGTATCAGCAGGTGAGCATAACATCACCATTCCTCAAAGGCAAAGGGGAGTGCGATTGAAACGCGATCTCTGAAAGCAGGAGCACCTGCACCTTGCAGTCTGCCTTTGGAAATGCCACTGAGATAACAGTCCTTCTGATCTCTGCTTCTGTCTTCTCTTGGAAGGAGGCATTTCCAAAGCCTGTCTGCAAAAATATGAATCTTTGCCTCTTGCACAAAGCTTCAGAGATGGACACACGCATGCTTCTTCCCACCTAATGCAGCTTGTCCTGACTGGGTAGTCACAGGCAAAGCCTTTGAGCCTTCCTGGCAGAGTAGCTGCTTGCCCGTACAGAGAGGAGCCCTGGGACTTCTGCCCCATCCTCTCACCACCAATGCAGCATTTTCTTGTCTCCTGTGCTCAGACGGAGCTGTGACCAACTCTGTCCTGTTGTTTGAAATGGATGGCAGGGCATGGGAATAGGCTGCAGTGATCCCATGCAGACTTTCTCTAGGAACAGAGCTGACCCAGGAGCCAGCAGCTCTTTCAGGGTCATGGAAACAGAGTCTTCTAGGGCTGAAAGTTTCAGAGGCAAAGCAGCAACCACCACCCCCATGCTCTCCTCTCCAGCCAGTGGCATCTCTGCCCGCTGATAAACCTGAGGGGAGCAGCCAGGGTGCTGCACCTGCACGTGCTGCAAGAAGAATGTCACAGATAAGAGCATTTCTGGTCCTCCATGTGTGTTTGAAACAAGCCTGGCTGGGATCAAGGACACCTGTGAGAGGAGATCAAGATACGCATTTGTGTGACACCAGCATGCTTGATTTTTCCCTTTCTTCCCCTCTCATCTGTGCAGACATGAAGTGCATGTTTAAACTTTGACCTTAAAGCAGGTGATTTATAGATCTGCAGGCACCTCTTCAGTAACTGAAACTTTCTATGGGAGAAACAGAGTACTTCTGGCTCCCTAATGCAGGGCAGCGGGTGCTGCTTGGAAGTCACGGGCACTGAACTGGTACAGCTCTGGCCCTCTCTAATAGGGAAAAGGTTTTCTTTTTTGCACCATTTAACCCTTTGCACTCAGTGAGGCTGCGCTGTGAAGGGGCAACATAGGTCCATAAGCCACAGCAGCAGAACAAGACAGGTGCAGGGTCGTTTTTCTCTAAGAAGGGTTTGGGTCTCTGCTAATCCTGCCTTGCTGCTGGGGCTGGAAAGCCGTCCCTTCGGGTTGTAAATGACTGGGCTGCCAGGTTGCAGAAGTCTCGGGAAAGCAACCTGTAAGCATGAGCCCCTTTCCAAGGTCCGTTTGTCAGGGGTGAGACATCGGGTAGAAAACGTTCCTGTCGTTTCATTCCTTTAAGAAAACAGCCTAGCCCAGCGGGGGTTTTCCTACTATAGACCTATCCTGGAGAGATGTGTTGATATCAGCACAGCAAGTGTTATAAACCACTTAGGAATCGTCAGCCAGCCCCACTGTGCAATTGGTTTGGATTCAAAAGCTTGTGATTTGGCTCTGAGAGAATCTAGGGCTGGCAAGTGGCTCTTAGCTGGGCTGCTCTGGTTTGGCACCTCGAGGCCAGGTCTGCTAGCCAGAAAGTTCCTGGCACTGGGAGTGTTTCACACCAGGAAGAGACTGTTCCCACAGCATGACCTCTACTGATGCTGAGGGAGGGAGCATCCCCCGTGGTGTGCTGCTGAGGTTTGAGGAGCATCACTGCTAGCCAGAGGCAAGGGGAAATGTCTGCATTTCAGGGATGTAGCTGTTGCTTTAGTATAACAGACACTTGCTTTTCTCTCCCTCTCCTGCCGGTGCTATTCAGAAGAGATACGCAGCCAGCCCCTACTCGGATGAGATCGTGATGGAAGTGGCTTCAGCAAAGCAGCAGGATGAACCAGAGATGCTGTGGGTGATGGGACCCGTGCTGGCCGTGATATTAATCATCATCATTGTCATTGCTATACTCCTCTTCAAAAGGTGAGATCCAGTCCAGGACATAGCAGTTACGGCGTGAGCACTACAGGTGGTGACAAGACCTTCAAGACCTTCCTTGTAGCCTTCAGATATGGGGTGCTCTGATAGTCCTTGGTGGTCATGGGGAGGAGGAAGGTCTCTACCTGGCACGGCAGAAGGCTGCTCTATAAAAGAGCAGAAGGGCTGGGTGTGCAGAAAGTAATTAATATCAGCCTCAGGACACAGAGCAGCTGTGGGTTCTGGAAATGTGTGAGCAGCGGAACAGAGGAAAGCAGCTTTGTCCCTAAAGCCAGTCTGACTGCTCTCCAGTCTCACAGCTTCAATTTGCAGCCTTAGGGTCATGTGAAGTACTGCTTGATCTCTGGCAGGTGCCTCCACTGCTGTGAATTTTGACTGGGGAACATGGTCTTGGTGGTGAGTTGAAGGCACGGATGTGACAGGCTGAAATCGGAGTAGGACCTCTCTTCTTGAGGTCTTTTAAGTCCTGGCTACTGGATCAGGACCATCCATGCTCTGTGCTCCCTGCTGAAACTTTTATGTAGCAGAGCAGTCCTGCTAGAGCTGTAACTGTAGTGTGAGGTGATTGTTCATCCTCCTGAGGAGCCCTAGGTTGCACTTGCATGTGTTCAGGTAGCCTGTTCAATTACAGCAGGTCATTCTCTGTCAGCTCAGCTCCGAGGTTCTGCTCCTGCTGGACTTTGTATTTGCATACGTATCTGTAGCTTGGGGACGGGAGCTGGCTTTGTTGTCTGATTAAATGGAGCTCTGCTGTGCGTGTGCAGTCAGTGCCTTTCTGTGTCAGTGATCATCTCCTTTCTTCTGTTTCTGCTTCTTCCTGGATCTAGTAAACAAGAAAGGTAGGAATCCATTTTATCTTCTTGTTTTGCTAAAATTTCAAGTCTTATTTCCATTTTTTAAAATCACGCCTGAAGGTAGTAAGGGGCATCTTTGTTTTTGGGAGCGTGGGGCATGCCACCTCTGGGCGTTTACAAAGACTTTGTTTCCTCAAAGGTATCAGCCTCCCAGCAGTCGTCAGCCTCTCACAGCTCTTAGGGAAACAGTTCCAACATAAAGTCTTCCCAGATTGTTTTTGCAATTAAATTAGAAATGAAAAAAGCAGCCACACTAGCAGGCATAGGTGCTGCTTTGTTTTCTTAGTCACTTCAGACTGAGGGCTGTTCCATCAAGAATGCAGATGCATTCTTGCAGTCCGCAATGATGGAGCTCTGAGGGAATACTGGTCAGTTTTACGAAACAAAGTGTTTGCTGGTCTTTAAGGAACAAAAATAGCCTCAGGGGGGATTCAAGACCTGGGCCTTGTAGGCACTGTGTCCTGCTTGGTTCTCCTTTTGCTTTTTCCCAGAGTCTGCTGTGGGTGGAGCACTGGGAAGCAGCCCCAGCCCACTGTGCTCAGACCTGAGCATGTCCCTGCAGCATCCTAGCCCGTGCAGCGGTGGCAGCACATCCCCTTATGGCACTGCTCGTGCACTCAGAGTGATGCTGTGTTATCCAGCAGTTTTTTAGCTGTCCAGCTTCTCTGTGGATGCGTTTTCTCCCAGAGGTATCTGTGCAGCATATTCACAGTGTCGTATCTGCAGTGGGAATGAATTGAAGCTGAGTAGCAGTGGATAACTTGAGATCTGGACGTTTGTGTAGCGGTTGCCCTGACCAGGCTAATGTGAGAGACAAGCATTAATTATGCTTTGTGCCCATTCCCCAGAAAAGCTGGTCCACGCTGCTCAAGGGCACAGGGACTGGCACACAATGGCATGTGGCACATCCTGCTGTGCTCCTGACAGGAGAAACAGAGCTTTATTTGTTTGCCACATGTTTTCATTTCTTTCCATCAGTGCCCTCAGTCCTTCAGCTCTTTTGTCTCGGTCCACACAGCGAGAAGGATTCTGAGATGTTGAGATGACTCAGAGTAGTGTAAAAGCCACAAGCTGGTCCTCCCCATTGAATGATTCCAGTATCTGATGCAGCCATGGGCTGCAGGTGATCTTGTTCACAGACTGGGCCATAGAGAGAACACAGGTTTCACTCGTGATTTGTACATTAAATTTCCCCTAATTGCTTCTTGCTAGTGCCAGCCCAGCATGCACAGCTCCCCATAGAAGTGATTGCACCCTGTGCCTCTCCAAAGCCTTTGTGATCGTGTGTGGTTTAAAGTCACCACCATAGAGCAATGCAGCTGCTTCTGTGCAGAATTTGACAACACTTCAGGATGCGTCAAAATGCCTCACAAAGGGGTAGGAAACAGAGGCTGCCTTAAGATTTGCAGGGTGGTAGGTGTGCTAGCATTCATGCAGACCAGGAGGGATGCAGCTCCCTGTCTTCCAAGAAACAGCAGGTCAGCAGAGGGGTTCACCATCAGGCAGGATCCATTTTAGGTCTGTAGCCAAAAGACAAAATCTCTGTGTATTGGTGCCTGCTCAGCACATTGTCTCAGGGTCAGCACAGACTTGGAAGACAGTACAGCTGTCCTGCTCCTGCCCAACACCCCTCTCTACTGCATGGATATATTTGTAACATAGAGCAAGAAGTGGGATGTAGAGAACCACTAGAAACCCCTCTTGCAGTATTAGCTTTTCCTTAATATTCTCTTGTCCACTTTTTGATTGGCTCCATCCCTGCTTTGCCTGTGAATTCCAGCAAGAGCCTGAGGTGGTGGCATTGCTGTAGGCATAAATATAGCATGAAGAGACAACAGTGTATTTTATTGTTCCATTAATACACGCCTTGGGTGCCTTCAACCATTCAAGACATGTATTAATGGCCCAATAAAACACACCCTGAAGAGCCTTTACACTATTATATTACAGCATTCTATATTTAAATATTTCTAATACTTGAAAAAAAATCTATTATATCCTTCCACTACAGGAAGTAGTTCCTAGAGAGGAAACAACATCTTGCATCTACGTGCTTTTTATCTAATAAATGGTATGTAGAATTGCACATTTCCAAGTGCCTCACTAATTAAACTTCTGCCATGCTTAAATATCACCCTTCGTGTTTCATAGATGGGAAATCGGAGGCACAGAAGAGGATTTGACTTGCCCAGAGCCCTTGGAGCCTGGCGTGGAGCTGGGTATCTGGGACACAGAGACCCAAACTCCATCCCAGGATGGTTCATGCTTGTCCCTGCCAGAGCTCATCTGCTTGTCTCTATCCATAGGAAAAGAGCACACTCCCCCTCTTCTAAGGATGAGCACTCCATCGGCCTGAAGGACTCACTCTTGGCCCACTCCTCTGATCCAGTTGAGATGAGGCGGCTCAACTACCAGACTCCAGGTAAGGAGCAGCTAATCTTCTTGCACCCCACCTCCTCCAGCTCCCCTTCTCCAGGTTCCCATGTCAGTGGAGGAGTTAAAGCCCTCCTGCCCAGCAGCTCCGCACCTTCTCACTTGCAGTTTCACACAGGGGGCTTAGACCGAGGGGATCCAAGTGTCCACTCTCTGATCTACAAATTCTTCCTCCTGGCTCTGTCACTGCAGGCACACAAGTTTGAGGAACCTGGATGGGGACAGCCTATTGTGTGGTGTGTCAGACGTTATGTGAAGCAAATTGAGGTTGTCCTGAGCCAGGAGGAGCCTTCGCATGCAGTTGGGAGAGCTCACAAGTGCCTGCACCTGCATTGCTCCTGGGTGCTGCACTGTCTTGGTCCAGGCTAGGATCCAGCGCTGAGCACCACCAGTGCGGTGCTGGCTGCAGGGAGTGCACCTTGGGGGAGCAGGAGGTACAGAGCACCCTCGCACTGCTGAGGGTGTCGCAGCAGCTCCCTCCCAAGATCCTTGGAGTGCTGACTCTCCTGTTTTGCTCAGCTAAGGGTGAAGAGAAGAGCTGCCTGTAGCCTACACTGCTCCGCAGTCAGTGCTGTGGCTCAGTGAAGCATGGTGCTGGTCACAGTGGTCTCAGCACAGAGGATGATAGTTCAGTAAAAGCGTTTCCTGCGTCCAGCTGTTCACTGCAGAGCATCTCGTCATGCCTGCGCTGGCCTCTGGTGCCTTGTGGTGTAGCTACTTTGCCAGCACACAGAGGCAAGTCTACTTTGCACTGCAGAAAGGTCTCGTGCTGCTGCTTTGTGTCTGTACATCTCTGATGGCACCGAAAGCGCAGTACCTGTCATTGTAGCAATCAGACACAGGCTCACCTTGACTCGTTCAGAGCTTTTCAGAGAGTCCAAGTCCTAGATAAGTGGGGGAGCGCTTGGGCTTTTGTAATGGAGGGAGCAATTCAGCAATAAATGAGGCACATACAGCTCTCTTCTAACTTGCAGCTCCTCCTGGTCTATAACCTACTTCCCTTCTCCTCCTGCTGCTCATTCATCTAAGAGCTTTCATCTAACTGGGGAGTTTTGAAGGGACTATTTCCTGTTGTAAACGTGCTGTATCTGGTTGGTAGGGTAAGAGAAACCTTTCCTGTTGCTGCTCACAGCGGTTTGGCTCAGACCTGGGGTGCGCTTCACCGGCACATCTCCTTCCACGCCAGAGTTAGTGCAGCCGTAGTCAGTGCATCTCCCAGGCAGGACCGATGGCAGATCGTACAGGTGGGACACAGCAGCAGCCTAGAAGTTGCCAGCAGACACGGCCCATTAATTGGCTGCAACACAGACGGGTGTGATATGGCAACACAGAAGGAAAACACTGTGGGGAGCAAAGAGGGCACCTGCGCTAGAGGGGAGGGAGAACATTTCAACAGGAGATCACTGGGACTGGGGGTCACACGCAGTCAGCAACAGCATGCAGCTTCTTGAGGAGGAGCAAGGTGTTGAACACAGCTGCTCCATGACACCTGTGCATGGGGACAGGGCTCTGTGTCATGTCTCCACTGCCCAGGGACACAAGGGCCATCTTTGCTGCGTGCTTGTGGTTTACATCGGATGGAGGAGTGTGACAGGTGAGGCTTGCATCTGTTCCCATCTCCAGCAGGAGATCAGGGTGCTGCAATGAGAGCATCCCTTGCTAGAGTTGTAGGACTGGTCAAGAGCTGCCATCAGACAGAAGAGGGATCCAGGAAATTTTATTTTCCCGCCTGTGCCTAGGAATAATCCAAAGCCACTGGCTTATTCAGGAAGTTGGACTTATTATGGTTGGACTCAATGATCCGATGGATCTTTTCCAACCCGGTGATTCTATGATTCTATAAGTTTGCAGAGATCTCTGGGGAGATAAAAACAACCTAAAGTCCCCAGTTCACTACAGACAGCAGCAATGCCCTGGGATGCTGCTAGCCAACTCTCCTTGACCAATTGACAGCACTGTGTTCTCCTCCCCTCCTTCCCCCCTGCATCACTTATGAGGCTCTGTGGGGTGGAAGCAGGTGTCGTGCAGCTAGAATTGACTGTTCCAGCTCGTGATGAGCTTGTCCTGGTTAATGAGGAGGCATGAAAACCACCGTGCCCAGTGGGACCATGCTGTTGCCCCTGTCAGCCGCCCGAGGTCAAGGTGGTGCAGCGTGGATGCGTTGACAAGAAATGCTGGCCACTGGCCCTGCACGCTCCGGTAGCTGGTCTCCCTGCTGGAGTGTGCTGAGCAGGGAAAACTTGTTTAATGCATAATTAATTGGGCTACTGTTATTAAATATTAAGCTTTCTGATTTTTGTGGTTTTTTACTTCAGACGAGGGTTATTTCCCCCCCTGTTGGCCTCCCTGTACTAATGTACTGCTGTGCCAAGTCACTGAGAGCATACGGGACCAGGCAGTGTCCCAGTATACTATAAATAAGGCTGTGTTGTGCTGCTGATGAGCCGTGTGAGAGCTGGAGGCTCAGGGATGCTGAGCAGAGGGCGCTGGGGTACAGTCCTCCTGGCCACTGAGCAGCACAGATGTCCCCCTGTACCTGCCATCCACCCGCCTTTGCTGGCTCCCCTTGGGCGCGGGGCCACAGACAGGGGTGTGCAGTGAGAAATGTAGCACTTGGCATCAGATGGAGAGCTGTGCACTCCCTGCCCTGTGAGTACCTCCAGCTCCACTTGTTTGTTCAACATCAGGGGATGGTGCTGGCCAGAGCCAAAAGCTCGGAGTGTAAGAGTCCCCAGGGCCAAGCAGCCAGTCCTGCACGGGCAGGAGGCTTCCGGTGCTGTGGCAGACGATGCTTTCCTTTGCATCTTCATCTCTTTGTCTTTCCATTTCTGAACTTCTGCAATGATGACTAAAGGCTAATGGGATTTCTGTTCTTGCCCCATTTCTTTTCTTTGCAGGTGCCAGTGTCCCCAGTTGCCCGAATATCTCAAGTTAGTTTTAACTCCTGTATTTACCTTTTGACACCTTTTGCTTTTTATTTCCCTTTCTCTCTCGTCTCTGTAATTTCTGTTTCGATGTCATGAAGGTCATCCTCACTCACAGCAAACTGTAGAATGGCAGTGATTTCACTTTTCTTTCACACAGTATGCAAGCCCTGCCAAGGCCGAGCTTGGGTACAGTTTGCGCAGCACTACAGCACCTCAGCGCAGTGCAGAAGGGAAGGTCCCAGATGCTGGGCTACCAGGAGACAACTGCAGCAGCCTCTTCCCTGCTCCTAGGCCTCCTCTTCCCTCTCAGCAGCATGCCAGGCTCTGCCGTAGTGCCAGGGCTGCTGCTGGCCCTGCATGGGGACAGACAACCTTGCTCATTCTGGAGGGGCCAGCCAGCAAAAAAACCCCACTGGACAAATTGAAGGGTGCTGTGCAGCCCAGTAGTTGAACGCTCTCCTCCTGCTTTGGGTGGACTGGCTTCCCTGTGCCATAGAGTTAGGCAGAAGAGGTGCCAAGGGTTACTGATCTTTTCCAAACTGCCATGCGGTTGGTCTGCTCGGCAGTGCTGGCACCAGAGTTCTGGCACAGAACGGCTGGAGAATCTGTGATTCTGTGTCTTGCTGCTCTAGCAGCCTGGATGGAGTAGTACCAGGACTATGAGTGTAACTGCTTCTTTCTCTCTTCTTTGTCTTGAGAGATTCCAGTTCACTTTCAAACAGACACAGAAGTGTGTCCTCCCTGCTGCTTGCAGGTGTGTGCTTGCAGGAACTGGAGCAGTACGTAGCATAGATGCTTCCCCCAGAAGCAGAGCCAAGGCCTTTACAGCCTGTAGTCCTGCAAGCATTGTGAGACCTCTGAGCCCTTCTAGCCTGGCAGAGAGCTCACTGTCCTCTCACCAGAGTCATTGGAAGAGCATGGAGAAGTCCTGGTAGGGTGCACAAAATCTCCTCTGTCTTGCCTCGTGCTGTCTACGGCAATTTTTCCAGGTTCGCTGTGATGGGATACCACCGCCTCTTTCTCCTCTTCTGCTCTTGCAGCTCTTTTGGTGCTGCAACGCTCCTTTGACCAGCAAAACTGAAGTTGGAGAGTCCCCCCTTGTATTTCCCAGCAGAGATGAATGTCTGGAGCTCTGCTGTCATCCGTGGCTCTGCCATGACCACACTGGTTATGTTCCAGCCTCTTTCTTCTTCCAGGCTTACGCTTCTGCCTTGGTCCCACAATGTTCTCCTCATTCAGTTGCTCATCAGGAGCAGCTCCACAAGCTGCTCCTGGGCTAGAGGAGCACCAATGGGCAACTTATGCAGAAATCAGAGTCATCTTCATGGGCCTGCTCAGCTGTCTCGGAGCTCCTGATGTGTGAAGTGGCAAACAGAGAACTATTTGCAAGAGGACCTGAGCAGAAGGCTGAAGAGTGAGAACTTTCCTGCTCCGTCTTTCCGTGTGCTTTCAAGACATCCATGGAAAGCTCTGTACTGTCAAGTAATAGAAGGACGAGCGTGTGTTGGATCGGGTCTTGCCTATATGCAGCGATGTCAGATGCTTTTGGCAGAGGTGTGAGGAGCCCTACTGTGCAGCAGCTGCAGCGTAACACCTCCATGTTATCACCTAGTGACTTGTCACCGCTGTGTAAATCACACGTACCCAGCCTGGGGACTGCTCCGTCACCTCAGCAGCCCATCACTGCCATCTGTGGCGGTGTTTCAGGCTCCTGAGCGACTGAGAAGCTCCTGGCCATGCTCCAGCCTGTCTCCCTGGGTGTGAATCAACAGCTTCAGCCTATTAATAATCATTATTACCCACGTGGGATTTCTGGGAAACCCACAGAGCAACCGATGGAGTCATGAGCCTTGGGATTTGGATGAGCCAGGCTTTGGATGTTTCACAGCCATGTTCCTGCCAGTTACCGTCTCAGCTTCAGCGAAAGAGGTTGCGATGGCTGAGCCCTGAATCCCAGGGCCTCAGTAGGGCCCCTCCCAATCCTGTGTGCACACCCCCACAGTACCTGTCCCGTGTGCGGATCTTTGGGGTCCCTGCCTCTGGGCCTCTCCCCTGAGTAGGGCTTGAGCTGTGCTCAGGATGAGCCTCCCCCTGGCACCACACTGTGCATCCCTGCTTTAGACATGGCAAGACTTCTGCCATGGCTTGAGCTGCATGGCATTTAACAGCAGCTTCCCAGAAGCTTCTGTAGGTCACATGGTGGCTTGCGAGAGCCAGCCCAGTGGAGCTGCATTTTGGACCCTGGAGGTGGCTTTGCCTTGGGAGCGCTGCTGAAAGGCACCGAGTTACGCAGCTGCAGGCAGAGCTGCTCCTCAGCTCTCAGCAAGTTGTGCATTCTCCAACCAGGAGAGCAGTCGCTCCTCCATGGGGTCCCTCCTATCTTTCACCTGCTCCCCAGTAGCCAGAGCATCATCTGCCTACCCAAAACCTTGTGCACAGACATTGCAGAGGCTTCCCCTGGTGCAAATCTGGGCGAGTTTCTTTTTGGCTAGGGGGTAAGGAAAAGGATCAGCTTCAGCCCTTCACGGTGAGAACACCAGGGTGTTCAACTTCAGCCTGTGTGGGAGCTCGGGAAACACATCGACAGCGTATCCTCAGCCCATTCCTGCCGGGGGCTTGCCCGAGCACCTGCCCGCTGCGTGGCTGCTCTGTGTGCCAGGTGGCTGTACTGTCCGAGCATGCTCACCCAGTCATGCACATTCTGCACATCACCTTTCTTTTTTGTTTCACCAAACTCTGTGCTCTCCGAGTGCGTGCAGCATGCCCTGTGATCTCGCCAACTTCCCATCCATCCCGCCCGAGTGCTTCACATAGTCACACGTGTCCACCTCGCACTCACCTTTCGGGTTTGCTCTGCACATGCTGTTCTCGAGCCTTCCTCGGCTGTGCAGAGTCATAACCTTTCTCTTCTCCCTCTTCCCTCCTTGTCTCGCCCACAGGCATGCGCGACCACCCCCCCATCCCGGTGACCGACCTCGCAGACAACATCGACAGGCTGAAAGCCAACGACGGACTGAAGTTCTCCCAGGAGTATGAGGTGAGCGTGAGAGCCTGCGGGGCGGTAGGGGCAGAGCGATGCTGGCCAGGACCCCCAGCGGAGAGGGCTTGAAAGCTGAGCCATGCCTCCCCCATACTGGCATCGCCTGCACGGGCCCTGAGCCAGCCCTGGGAGCGTGCCAGCTCTCCCTGCCAGCCTCAGAGTGGTGGGAACTCGCCTCAAGCTGTTAAAGCGCAGGGTTTGTAGAGGGAAAAGGCCTTGCAGCTGAACGCGCAGCAGCCTGCCATGCTCCCACCATGGTTACAGTCTTAGGAGTGAATAGGAGTTCATGTGTACCCGCTTGGGCTGTCGCTGTTTACTTTGTTCTTCTGCTCCGTGAGAGCTGCCCTCTGTGCAGGTTGGCTGAGGTATTTCAGTCCACAGCATCCCCCACTCCCTCCCTTCCATCTGCATTCAGAGCTTTCCTACCCTTTCTTCTGCCATCCTCCACCGCCAACAACACACGTTTGGGTTTTCTGCTTTCCTGACCTGCGCGCTGCTGGACTGTGCTGGCACCAGCCTGTGCCATTCAGCATCTCTGCCACCAGAAGCTCTGCCCTGGAGCAGTCCCAGCTCCCCTCCTGCACACGAGCTCTCTGCCTGTGCTCTGCAAACTTCCCAGCACCGCTGAACCGCACTCCTGCCCTCCTCCATATCCCTGGTGGATCCCATGGATAGGTACTGTCCTTACCCACCACCGATGCTGCTGTTGCTTACACACAAGGGTGCTGCTGGTGTTCTGTGAACCGCCCCTCCTGCCCTGCACCTCTCCCAGCCTGACCCGCTCCATTCCCATCCTCCCCTGAGAAAAATTTTCCAAGAGGATGCAGGAAGGGGCTGACCTGCCCAAGAGCTGCCTTGCCTGTCTCACCACTCTCCAGGCTGGCTGAGTAGGTTGAAAGGTTTAAAGTCAGGGAAGGTTCCTCTGCAGCTGTGAGAGCAGCGATGGCAGGATGTATGTTTTCCTGTGCTTACATGCAGGACCCTCTTGAGCTGCAGGGGACTTATAAATAAACCCCCCAGTAGTATTAAAGAAGGAATAAATTTGGAAAGTGTCCTTTGCATGTGTTATCATTTCTGTTTGAATTGTTATCTGCCTGCGCCTGCAGCCTCCCCCTCCTGCAGCAAACCTACGCTGATCTACGAGATGGGATCAGAACATTTGCCCATGAGGTAGCATTATATGTGCTAGGAAGGGGAAAGCAGATCTTTGTGCGAGAAGGTAGAGGATGAATTCCAGCTACTTCAAAGGGTGTGCTGCATGTATCTGAGGAAGACACAGAGCTCCCTTTTGCTTTAGGATGCCAAGTGGAGGACTTTGCCATCCCTCCACATGCTGCTGTCTAGACCAGATAGGAGCTGAGCTTTCACCAGCTACAGCATTACATCGTGATTCCGGAGATGTTTAGAGAAACAATGTGCTTCCCTTGCAGTTACCAGTGTGTTCATGTATGTCCCACCAGCGGTGCCAAGGGATGCGGTCATATCTGTCTGCCTTGGACTTTTTGTTATCAGTCCAGCTGAAATGTTAAGCAGGGCTGCCCACTGCCTGTGCCTCTGCTGAGCGGTGGGGATTCAGCAGGATCCAGTGTCTGTGCGCTCCTGTCCTCGCCGGTTGGAGCCTGCGGCATAATACTGAGCTGTGGGAACTGTTTTGGAAAAAATGAGCATTAAGTAAATTCTCTTAGCCATTTTCATGAGCCTCTCTCTTCCCATTTCTCTTTCTTTAGAATATCATGGCTGGTTGAGAGCACCAATCAGTTGTACTTTTCATGTTGAAGCAGCTATTAAGTAGCTGATTGTTGCATGTAATCTTTTTCCCCTGGATTCTGCTGCATTTGACTCCTCATCAGATAGAAATTACTGAACGTGATAGACTCAAACAGTGCTTGATACTAGGATAGACCCCCAAAGCAGAGGTTGTTGCCCCTTGTTGGCGTGTGGGGATCAGCACAGTCATTTGCCATTTGAGATGCCAGTGAGGAGAATCCTGAACCGAGTTTGCGGAGACCGGCAGCAGGATTTCTGTGGCCATGGGGCTGCTCTCATCCTGATCTCTGTGTGCACAGGTTTGGCGTGGCGACAGCTCTCTCTGGGGCCTGTGGTGGGAGGGCTGGAGGGCAGGATGGGCACAGCGTGTGCTGCTGAGTAAGGGAATCTGCACAGCGGCTGCGGAAATAGCAGAGGTGGGAGGGGAGCGGGCTGTGCAGCCCCTGCGGGAGCTTGTGCTTCCCAGCACGGGGAGAGGCAGGGAACCACAGCTTGCCAAATTCTGTGCAATTGCAGTCATTAAATGATGATACAGTCCCAGCACTTGCCCTGGGATTGCGTGAGCACCAAACCTACGCAGAGCTGAGGGCTGACCCAGCACTTCAAGGGATGCAAGCCCCAACTCTCTTTCCCCATGGTGCGATAGCCCTGCCACACTGGACTTAGCGCAGCTGAGCAGGGAGAGCGGAGGGGCAGAGGCGTCAGAGATGAACCCCCAAGGCCCATTTGCTGTTGGGTTGTGATTTGAAATAGCTGCATTTTAAGCGTTTTTGCAGAGCAGCCTAGCAGCCTAACATCTCCGTGGGGTGCAGGGCTGTTTATAGATGGCTCACATTCCAGGAGCAGTGGCACCCCAGGCAGAAAGCAAATATTTAACAGCACTTTTAACCACGGAGACCAGCTGCCCAGAGCCATCAGTCTGGCACTTGTCTTGGTTGTGCAAGCACTAGCAGGGTAGCCTAGCTACAGGTGACACTAAACAAGACCTGTCAGCACCTCTCTGCACACCTGTGAAAGGAGCAGGGAGAGTGGCAGAGATTTCTTGGAGCTGTCTGGCCTCCATTCCCGCAGGTCAGGGAACAAATAATATTGCTCACACCAGTTTGCCAGCCTGTGCAACAAAGCCAGCATGGAGAGAGCTGCGTGCTGGCTGCGGAGAGAGCAGGTGCCCGAGCTGTGATTAACCCTCACCCCGATGGGCAGGGAGCGTTCCCAGTTGGACCTAGCAGTATGCTCATGCGACAGGAGAGATTGAACTGCAGGTGCTGGGAGCTGAGCTGGCTGCAGGCACAGTTCATTCTGGTGCACAGGGCATAGCACAGCTCCACCGCGCTCTCCTGGGGATGCAGCAGAGCTGGGGGAAACAGAGTGCGAGGGTCTGGCAGCAGCTCCTGGCCCGGGCACACCAGGAGAGTGTTTCATTTTTAGTGTACAGTGAGAGCTACAGTGAATTTACAGTGTGGGATTAATGGAATTAAATAAGTAGAAGGGAGGCTGAGGCCCTTAATTATTTATCTGTGGGCTGTGGTGGGCACTGCAGCTGTGTTGGAGCTCCTCCTGTGGGCCACTTTCCCATGCTGCAGCAATGTGGAGGTGGGCAGGATCCTGCACTGATACAAACAAGTGTGCACACATGCACCCCATCCCCAACACCTGATTGACCTCATTGCTCTCTACAACTACCTGAAAGGAGGTTGTGGAGAGGAGGGAGCTGGGCTCTTCTCCCAAGTGACAGGGGACAGGACAGGAGGGAATGGCCTCAAGCTCTGCCAGGGGAGGTTTAGGCTGGACATTAGGAAAAAATTTTTCACAGAAAGGGTCATTGGGCACTGGCAGAGGCTGCCCAGGGAGGGGGTTGAGTCACCTTCCCTGGAGGTGTTTAAGGCACGGGTGGACGAGGTGCTAAGGGACATGGTTTAGTGTTTGATAGGAATGGTTGGACTCGATGATCCGGTGGGTCTCTTCCAGCCTGGTGATTCTATGATTCTATGAAGCAGCTTGATAAACTTCAAGGGGAAGTTTAGGTTGGACATTAGGAAAAATTTCATCACAGAAAGGGTTATCAAGCATGGGAACAGGCTGCCCAGGGAGGTGGTTGAGTCACCATCCCTGGAGGTGTTTAAAAAATGGGTAGATGAGGTGCTTGGGGACGTGATTTAGTAGTAGACAGGTATGGTTGGAGTTGGTGATCTCAAAGGTCTTTTCCAACCTTATGATTCTGTGATTCTATGAACATTCACTGTGGGGTCCAGCACACTGTGGGGTCTGTTGCCTTTGTTGCTGTTAACCAACACAGCGCAGACAAGCTCTGACCAAGGCTGGTTTCTGCTTCTTGTGGCTGCTGCCATTCTTGGGCTGCATCCTGTGCCACCTTCTCAGAGGAAAATTTTTTCCTTACGTTGCAAGCGCAGCTTGTGGCCACTGCCCCTCGTGCCCAGTGCCTACGGCGTGTCCCTCCCGTGGACGGCTCCTGGGAGCAGAGCAGGCTGGAGGTGATAAGAGCCGGGCATCGTGCTGCTACCCAGCACATTAGTGCTTGATAATGCTTAGTTTGATTCTGCTTCTGCTTCCCAGTGTGGAGGGAAGGCTGCAGCCCCTTCCCCACAGTTTTGTATGGAGAGAAAAACTGCTGGCGTGTCCAAATCCTGTGTTTGCTTGCATTTCCCTTAAAGCCACCAAGAACATTGCATCTCCCGTGCCTGCAGCCCTGGCAAAGCAGCTTCAGCAGTGGGAGAGGTGCTTGGGTCCCAGGGACCAGCGAGCCCGGGAGGTGTGAGGCGTGGGGTCCAGATGGCACCCAGGGAGCCTCGTGTAGAGGCTTTAATGGGCTAATCGGGAAGCTGCCTGGCAGGCGTGCAGCTCTCACGTTACGGTAATAAGAATAATAAGGCTGAAGCACTGCCAGCGATTGATTCAGGAGCGCATTATGTCCTCGTTTGAGACGCAGCGCTGATTGACAGTGGTCAATGCCTGTACTAATGCGGTTGATTTCGCAGGAGGCCAGGAAGCACTCGCAGCCCGAGCGCCTTCGCCTCTCCATGCCCTCGTGCAGCCGCCTGAGCTGCTGAGCTCAGGATTTTGGAGCTGCAAACCCAAGGTGGACAGTGTCTGAGAGGCAAACCGGCACCCAGGGGTGTGTGTTTTCAAGGCATTTGTAAAATGCTGTTGAGTCTATTGAGGAAAGAGCCCTTTTCCAATCCCGTTTCAGTGGTCTGGCTCTGTCTTTGTGCTGATGGCAGTAACAGCAGGGATCCCTGAGCCGCTTTGGAGAGATTGCTCCTTGCACTTCCATGCTGGGAAGGAGGAGTTTTACTAATTGGGGTTTTTCTTAATTTGCACTTGCTGTCTTACAACGTCTCCCCTGTCACTTTAAAGCAAAGCGAAACTAAAAGTCATGGTGCTTTTAAGTTTGTTCCTGGCTCATTTCCTTCCAATTTCCCAGCCCTTCTGCTTTCTAGGAAGAATGAGTTGAAAGTATTACTCTGATCAAATTTGGGGATGAAGCAGTGATTCCCCGGAGCCCCAGAAAGGAACAAGATGATGCTCCCAGTGCCGAGGTAGCAGTGGAGCAAAGTGGGACGACAAAGTGGTGCTGCTGTAGTCAGGGGCTGCAGAGCATCACACGTAGATGGGATGGGACCTGCCAACCACCACTCCATGTAAGGGCTTCAACTGCTCTCCAAGCAGCCCATCATCCTCCCATTTATTTACTCGTTTGTTTGCCTTCAAGGGGGGAACAGGTGTACATTAATTCATCACCAGAGTTCAAATTAAATCATTTTACTTCTAAATGAGTCACTAATTTGCAGGAGTATTTAATTAGAGCCTCTTTGCACTCAGGTGCTGTATTACTTCTGACTTTCTCACCTGTTTGCCCTCTTAAGAGGCTGATGATGATTAGACCATTTCTGTACATCCTCGTTGCACATCAAAGCAATTAGCCCTAATGGCAACACTACGAGGCTCCTCCTCTGTTCTGGGGCCTTCTGGCAGCCTCAGCTCCCCCAGGAAATAACCCTTTCCACCACCTCTGTGGCAGGACACAGGGTTGTTGTGCAAAGCACAGTGCATCCCGCAGCCTGGGCAGCCCCGCAGCCTTTGCGCAGGGATTTGCAGGGTACGAGCGCAAACGACTGCACTGAGCTCCCCTGCCTCTGCTGAGAAGACAAGAATTGCTCCTGCACTCACCTGTGCCTGGCACTGCGTGAGTGTCCACAGGGTGCAGGCAAGGCTGATGCTTTCTTGTGTTGCTCCTCAGAGGCTCACTCGTACCTTCAGAGCTCAGCTCAGCTCCACCACCAGCTACCCAGCTCTGTCTTTTGGAAAAGAAGTGTTATTTATGCCTTTAATAGGCATTGGTGGATTTTCCTCCTTAGTTTGTCTATTCGTGCTTTTCTAGTGTGCTCCAGATTGACTAGACTGGTATCAAAACCTCTGTCATGCAACTCTTGCTCTGAACAGGAATGTCCTCACGCATTTTGTTAGTTTTTTTCATGCCTTTGATCATTTTTATTGCCCCTCTCCACTTCAGCCTCACCATTAGGTGGGCAGCAGCCATCCCTGCCGCACAGCTGAAGGAGGAGAGCATCCAAAGAGCTGATTCAGCCTATCATGAAAATAAAATATAGGTGCTTGAATGAAACAAGGTGCCCCCAGAGATCCGCAAGCTGCACTGGGACATCTCTGTGCCCGGGCAGAGGAGTTCTCAGGGGCCGTGGCAGCCAGGCCAGTGGGTTTCCAGCCAGAAGCAGTGCTTGTGGTCTCCACTCCCACCATCCCTGCCGCAGCGCCTCTGAGCACTGCTGCTGCCTGCTTATTATGCTGATAATAGAAAATTACAGGTTTTCTGTAGGAAATGTCTATTTACATCCTACATTTCCCAAACTACCTATTAGCATCGCCGTGATGTCACATCCTCCTGCGCGTTTTCGTCAGTGCTGGACCCTCTGCCTGCAGGCAGCCTGCTGCTGCAAGGAGGGCCAGCATGGATCTGCTGGAGGGTAGGGAGGCTCCAAAGGGATCTGAACAGGCTGGACCGCTGGGCTGAGACCAGTGGCATGAGGTTTAACAAGGCCAAATGCCGGGTCCTGCACTTGGGGCACAACAACCCTGAGCAGCTCCAGACTAGGAGAAGTCTGGCTGGAAACTGCCTGGAGGAGAGGGACCTGGGGGTGTTGGTTGACAGCGACTGAACATGAGCCAGCAGTGGCCCAGGGGGCCAAGAAGCCAATGGCATCTTGGCTTGGATCAGAAACGGCGTGACCAGCAGGTCCAGGGAGGTTCTTCTCCCTCTGTACTTGGCACTGGTGAGACCGCTCCTCGAATCCTGTGTTCAGTTCTGGGCCCCTCACCACAAGAAGGATGTTGAGGGTCTGGAGCGAGTCCAGAGAAGAGCAACGAAGCTGGTGAAGGGGCTGGAGAACAGGCCTTATGAGGAACGGCTGAGAGAGCTGGGGGTGTTTAGCCTGGAGAAGAGGAGGCTGAGGGGAGACCTCATTGCTCTCTACAACTGCCTGAAAGGAGGTTGTAGAGAGGAGGGAGCTGGGCTCTTCTCCCAGGTGACAGGGGACAGGACGAGAGGGAATGGCCTCAAACTCTGTCAGGGGAGGTTCAGGCTGGACATTAGGAAAATTTTTTCACAGAAAGGGTCACTGGGCACTGGAACAGGCTGCCCAGGGAGGGGGTTGAGTCACCTTCCCTGGAGGGGTTTAAGAGATGGGTGGACGAGGTGCTGAGGGACATGGTTTAGTGATTGATGGGAATGGTTGGACTCAGTGATCCGGTGGGTCTTTTCCAACCTGGTGATTCTATGATTCTATGATTCTGCTGTAGCTGCCTGCCCTGGACTTGCCCAGGCCTGCCTGTGCAGAGAAATACCCTGCAGGAAGCAGGTGTCTTATCTGGGTGCCTCACGTATCTCTCAGCCAAAGAGGCCATCCAGCCTCAGAGGGTGCTTTGGAGATAGTCCTTTTTCCCCTTGTTTTGTGCATTGACAAAGACAACAGGAAAAGCTTTGGGAAGGGGCTGCCTGGCCATGGAGAAGCCATGCACCAGCTCATGGCTCGTGGAAGAGGCACTGGGTGTGCGAGGCCGGAATGCAGGTGGGATTGGGATGTGTGTTTTTCAGACAGCTGCACAGCGTGCAGGCCTTTGGCCAAGATTTATAACCACATTTCTTCTCCAGGTTTATAGTTCCTTGTCACTCTATTAAGTCAAACGAGGGATGTTTACATTGCATAAGTATCTGGAGCGGTGGATAGTAACCTATCAATTTTCATGACTATTCCCTGGAAAAGCTCGTAGGCTGTCTTGCAGGACACTAATACCCAAAGCTCCTGGGGCGCAAGACACCCAGGGCTTGCTATATTTCAGTAGACTGCAGTTCAACAGCTAATAAAACCACTAGGTCAAGAACTGCACAGTCAGATCTCTGTGGAGTCCTGGCAGAAGACCAGATTTCTGCTAACGCATAGTTCCAGAGGAAAAGATGAGCATGCAGCAAGAGGGGAGGTGAAGGCTGGTCTGCAGAAGGCTGCCCTGGCGAGGGGCTGCTTGCCCTGCAGGTCACAGCAGGCAGGTCTACTGGGGACTGGGTTTCGATGTGGTCTGGCTTGACACTGGTGCTGGGGACACCTGCAGAAGCTGCATCTGATCTGGGGAGAGGTGTGCAGAGAGATGCAGATTTCCTGTCGCATCCCACTGTGCTGTGGCCGCTCCTGACTCCCTCCCTCTTTCTCTCCACAGTCCATTGATCCCGGACAGCAGTTCACCTGGGAGAACTCCAACCTGGAAGTGAACAAACCGAAAAACCGCTATGCAAATGTGATTGCCTACGACCACTCACGTGTCATCCTGACCTCCATCGATGGTAAGAGTGACTCCAGAGTGGGCACCCCAGCAAACAGCTGTAGAAGGGGAACATCTTTTTCCATGTGCTCGGTTGAGCAAGGGCAAACACCAAGGAATGTAACGAGCATCAGTGTGAGCAAATGTGTATTCTGGCTGGCAAGGGGATGAAAGGCTCTGCAGAGCTACTTCTACTTTCCCAGTATCCTCGGAGCAGTGTGCCCTGTGTGATTGCTTCTTGCTGCTGGTGCTGGCAGAGATGTTTGTCCCACCAGCCTCCCTCACTGCTCTGTGACTTCAGCTGCCTCCCTCAGCCTGTGAAAGGACACAGCGCTATTAGCCCTACCATGCTCTGTCCCAGCACAACTGCAGGGCCAGTATCTTCCCTGGGACTTGTGTTTGCTCTCAATTTAAGTGCCCAGAGCTGCACGGGATGAGGGGTGCCCCTTCCCCTGGGACATCAGGCTCCGTATGTTCCCCTACTCCATGGGAGATACGTCAGGCCCTGGTGTGCATAGCAGTGACACCACCTGACTCCAAGAACCAGCCCCACATCTCTGGAGTGTGGGCTAATATATGCTTTTAGTGCCTGCTTTGCAGTCGCCTTGCGCGCAGAGGAGCTGGAGCCCAGGTACCAAAGCCCAGGCGCCCCCATTCCTGCTGCTGAATAAGTCAGCACCCAGCTCTACACATCAAAACTGAATCCACCCATGAGGGAATGAGGAAGATGCAGCTAATTAACGTATTCTTGTTTGGTAAAGAGCTGGGGCCTGGCTTTGTGTACAGGTGGCCTTGCAGTTGCTAGCATCTTTTTTCTTGGGATGGAAGAGTGTTTTCTGATGCTAATGCATCCTCTGGGAGGAGGATGGGGTCCAAACGGTCCCTCACAGCGAGGCCTGTTAAGCTGCAGCAGCAGCTCTGTGAAGGTCTGGCATGCCTGATCCTGGGCAAACCCTGTTGTACAGCTGTGGGATGAGCACATGGGGGAAATCCCTGGGTTCCGGGCTGACTCAGTTGCTCTAAGTAGTGTCTGCTTCTTCCTGGGAACCGTTCCCAAAGCACCCTGCCAGGTCCCCGTTGCCCATGCCAAGGGAGCCCTGTGCCAAGGGGGCTGGGCACTGCACTCCAGCTGCTGCTGCTCCCCCAGAGCCACCAGCACTTTCTTTCTGCTGGAGACTGCTGGGACCTGTAGAAAATTCCCCAGGACAAAAGGGCAACTAGGTGACCCCCCAGCTTTATTTCCTTCCTCTAGTGAAATGCAGATGCGCTTTCCTTGGGAGACAAGGAGATTCCTGCTGCGTTCCCTCCCTGCAGCCCGGACAGCCCATGCTCAGCAGGGTTTGGAAACACGGCCCCAGATCTCTGCTTTGCTTCATTTATTTTAGTAACTCTGTGTTTGCATTTTAAAGGCCTTGACAAGAAAGTCGTTTCCTGAAAGCGGTGGAGGCAGAGCAGGAGCTGGAGCAGCCTCTGCCAGCGGGCAGCAGAGGCGGGTCTCACGCTGAGGAGTGTTTCAGAGGTGGTGAGAGGAGTCTCTGGCTCCTCTGGGATGCTTATTCCTGCAGGAGGGATGGGAGGGCATCTCTGCCTGACATCCCTGCTAACAGAGACAAGCTAATGATGCAGCCTCATTTTTAAAAGGTGCTGTAGGACCGTAACAAATGGCTGGTGAATTTAAGACAATTATTTCGATCAGTTGCTTAGGGCCAAATGAGCTCCTTAATATTCCTGCCTGTGAATTTCCCTTTGTGTGCGGGTGGCAGCTGTCTCTCTGCTTTGGTGCTGCCTGCTTGTTGCATTAATGTGGGATTTACAAAGGGTTCTTCTTTGTTCAGGCACCATCCCTGTCCTTTGCAGGATCCCTGGGAGAGATTCTGGTGTCGCCTGTAAAGGAAACTTCTCAAGAGCCTTGTGAACATGCCAGCCTCTTCCCCTGCCTGCAGAGCCCAGCAAAGAGATAGGCACGGGGTTGTGGGCTGCCCCTGGAGTAACGCTTCGCCCTCTTTCTCCACAGGCGTCCCAGGCAGCGATTACATCAATGCCAATTACATCGACGGGTATCGAAAGCAGAATGCCTACATCGCCACGCAGGGACCTCTGCCAGAAACCCTCAGCGACTTCTGGAGGATGGTGTGGGAGCAGAGAACAGCAACTATCGTCATGATGACCAGGCTGGAAGAGAAGTCCAGGGTACAGTGTGTGCTTCCTCTCTTTTCTGGAGCTGGAGGGTGGCAGGAAGGAAAGATGGGAACACTTGACTGGTGAGAGAGGCAGGTCCAGTCGTGCAGCCCGCTGCTGCAGCCACCCCCGGGACAAAATGCCTTGTGAGCATATCCCTGTAGGGCAAAAAGGTGGCAGAATCCCCTGTCTCTGAGCTGCTGTCCTTGTCTGGCCTGTGTGTCTGCATGCACACTCCTCCTTTCCCTGCCCACATCGCTTGTGCCAAAGGGAGAAAGGCAAGTTCTGCAATGGGGAGCGTTGACAGTCGCTGAAAGCCCAGGGGCTGCATCCCACAAGCCGAGAAACTGCAATGGGTAGGTGGTATCAGAAGCATCCTGCAGCCCGAAAGGGCCCTGGCGTCTTTGGTGATGCAGGGCAATGGCTGGTGGAGTCTCCTGGCGATAACAAGACTGATTTGTGCCTTGTCCAATGACAACATGGATAGACGATAGGCTCATACTGCCAAAATTAGATATTCTGATGTAATAAATGCAAAGCTGCCTGCAAGCTGTGGGGAAGGCGCGAGGTGGAGAGGAAGGAGCAGGAGCCCTTACTGCGAATCATGCTTATGGTGTCTTGTGACAGAGGTTTGTACTCAGCCCCAAAGCGGTAGTTCATAAGCTGTGACCGAAGTGCTTCCGTGCCTAGATGCACCCTTTGGGCAAAGCCTGCCCAAGCAGGAGGCAGCATCTGCCTCTTGTGATTCAGTTTGTTCCTAAAAGTAAAATTTTAGCGGTGAGCATTTGTACTTGCAGAATATTTTAGTGTTGCCATGCCAACGGCAGGAGAAGGGGCTGTGCACTCAAGCTGTGAAGCACTGGTTATTTTTAGCCCAATAAGCTCGTTCTTGAGAAGCTGAAACTGTCAAGTTTGGGTTTAGTTAAAACTTTTGCCCGCATGCCCTCCCTCTGTTTCAAAGCTTTAGCACCAAAGTGCTCACAGGGGTGTCCTAGCCCACGCTGGCTGGGAGGAAGCAGCTGGAGCAACCAATCATTGTGGCAAATAAGATCTGGTTTTCCTGCACGTACAAAAATAGGCTTTGTTCATGGGCTTCCCCAGCTCCACAAATGCCCTACAGCCCACAGGAAAAAAGTGCTCCTCAGGGATGAGCTGCCTCTAGAGATCCCATCCCAGCTTTGCACTGTGCTTCCTGCCTTCTCTGCCGTGATCTCTCACCCCAGCCCAAACGAGGAGGTAAATTAACCTTCCCTGTCCTGAGTTTCAGGGCTTGGCACGTGGGCTAAGCAAGATCAGAAGCTGGTGATGAGCTGCTCTGTGCAGGAGCTGGGGGTTATTTGGTGACTTTTTTGCCTCTTCACATTTCAGTGGTGGAGCCTAGATTTGAAGTATTGAGGAAAAGCCCTTTTCAGTAGCCAAGCAAATCTGTGGCTGGAGTCTTGACTCACTTAACTTCTGGAATGCTTAGTTATGGGAAGGCACTCCAAGGTGCATGTTTCTCAAAGATAATGGGTTTCCTTTGACCCCCACAAGCACTTGTCTTTGCCTGAGACACCTGTGCTGCTAAGCTGTGCGTTATCTCCCCCCAGCATGCTCCCTGTCCTGTCATCCTGCAGTTACCTTCTACACTGTTGGTTTCTGTCCCAAACACCATACGTGTGGTCAGGCTTTTGGTGACGAGACAGGTGAATCCCTGTCATGGGCAGTAGGTGACCAGAGCCCTCACAGAAGTTCTAGGCAGCCTGACGGACCAGGCATGCTGCCAAGGAGCTCTAGGCTGACTCGACTGGACCCAGACCCCAGCATTTGCTTCCCAACACCACCTGCCTGTGCCCTGGTGGTTCTTTGTCCCCAGCACTAAGGAGAAATGGGCAGTTTTCTCAGGCATTGCTGGAAAGGCAGTTTGCCAGGGGAGGCAGCGGGGAGCCCAGCCACATCCATTCTTTGGATGCATTTGCTGGAGCCTGTAGGTGCCTCAGGACATCCCTGTGGCAGGGCCCCAGTGGGAAGCTGGGATGTGGACTTGCAGGAGATCATTTTCTCTGTTTTTTTCCGTTGTCTTCAGCATCATCCAAAGTAGGATGGCTTTTAGTCACTTACCTGCTCTGCTTTTCCTCATGCCCCTTTGATGATGGCAAGAGCTCACTCAGGAGCACTTCTTTTTGTCACCAAAGAAGATCCCAGTCACTGCCCATTGCTGCCAGCTTTCAGGATGCTTTACTGTGTTACAGTTTGCTCCCCTCCAGAGCCTTCAAACCTCATCTGATGTAACCCCTTGGGTCTCTGCAGCATCACTGCCTGCAGGTGTTTATGCTGCTGTGGGACAGCACTGCTCCAGGCAGGCGCACGGTGTCACCGTGTTACCTGCAGGTGACTTTGCTTCAAAGTCTTCTTGCCCAGGGGCTTCAGCGCAGGCACAGGACTCTCTCTCTTCAGCTGCAGAGCCTGGCAGTGGCAGCAGGGCCTCATGGTGCGATGCCCAGCACAGAGCAGGCTCTGCCACCTTCCCAGGCAAGCTCCTCGGGTGCCCCTCGGCGGTGCTATGTGTAGATGAGCCAGCAGGGACCAGCAGCAGCTTTGCAGCCCTGTAGGGGTGACACTGTTTTAAAGGGCTCCTGAGCTACAGGGGGAAAAAAAAATCTTTAAAGAGCATCAGCTTTTATGGTCTGCAATTTCAGCTGGCTTGATGGTCCAAATCATCCTCCCTTTTTCATGTTTTCACAAAGTGAGAGGCACATAAAGGATAGAAATGGCTAGATTGTGCAATTTAGCTGCCTTCAAAGCTTTACAATCAGTTTCAGAATCATTCGGTGGTGGTTCAGAAACACACATTGTAGATTAGCTTTCCCAAAGCTGTGAGCGTGGCGTGTCCCAGCCGGGCTGTGTTGCACAAGAGGGGTATTAAAGCAGGATTTCTTCTACCCGAGGCTATCCCCAAGAGCCTGGCAGAGCGAGGGCTCCCAGAGCAGCACTACAGCTCGTTCTGTCCCAGCACGGAACACCAAGTAGCCATCCCTGGGGTGTGATCTCCCCTGGCACTTTGCGTTCCGAGGCAGGAGTGCAAAGAGGCTGGTGCTCAAGGATGCTGGGGGAAGAGAGGGACCTAACAACCACAGCCCAGTCCAGCCCTCTCACTGGCAGTGATGCCATCTGGAGCTTGCGAGCGGAGCCGGGAGCAGAACGCAGCTCTTGAGCTGAGGAGAGGTGCGTGGCTGCTCTTGGGCACAGGGCATCAAAGGGGAGGGACAGGAACCACTCGGCAAAGCTGCAATAAATGGCTGTCGAGGACATTACTGTGCTCCTTAAGTTAATGAGAAGCAAGCGCTGCCAGAAGAAAACATCTCTTATCTGCTTTAGTGCCACAGTGCATCGGCTTCAGCGTAAAATTTACAGAGCTTGAAAATGGGGCATAAACATTATGGGTAAATTTGGCAGAAAATGTGACTGACTCTTATCTGGTCATGAATAAATAATTTTCAATTACCAGCCCAGCCGCTGCTATTATCCCGCACAGGGAACTCCTCTGAAGTTTGTTTTGCACTCGAGCACACACGGCTCTGTAGCACGTGGGTGGCAGGAGAACACCGCGCTCCCGAGCTGCAGGCACGGGGACACACTGTGCTGATCGCCTGCAAACCACACCGAGAGTGACAAAACAAGTGGCTTTCCCCAGCATCCGCAGGATGCGATTCTGCCCTCCCCTCGCCTCCTTTAGAAGGGAGGGATCACATCATTCCCAAGCCAGGCAACGCTGGAAGATGCGGCTGCAGCTGCCACTCGCTTTTGAGGATGGGATCGGTTTAGCTGTGAAATAAGGTTTGTGACCTCCGAGTTGTTCGCTCTGCTGCTAGTCAGCGTAAAATAATGGGCTGCTCTCTGCCAAGCGAGAAAGAGAAGTCTTGTGAGAATAGTGCAGGGCCTTACATGCTGCAAGCACAGATCCAAGGCAGCACAGCAGCCTGAAGGGTAGGAGAACCTGGGCAGGAGGCAGGGGAGCTGCTCTGGACACGTGGGTGCCTGCAGAACCCCATCAAGCAGCCTTGCTCCGGGCATTTTTGCCAGGACAGGACTTACTGGGAGAAGATTCCCCAGAAAAAGCAAGAAGGGATGCATCCTTCAGTCCCCAGGTTGCCACACTCCATCAGCCAGAGTGCAGGTTGAGGGCTCCTAGCTCTCACAAGCCCCACCCTGCTTAGAGTGCCTTCAATTAAAAGGCAGAACTTCATTGATTTCTAATTAAGCCTGTTGTTTCCCTTCCCACACATTCCCCTGTAAACACACTCGGCTAATAATTGAGTTTACTATTCTTTGACAAGCACAGATGATCTTCCATTCACTCCTCTCTCCTAGGGTGGGAAACCATTCTCGGTGCGGTGCACATGGGTGGGAATGAAGCCTTCCTCCTGTCAGCCAGTCACCACAGCTCCACAGGGCAAGGGAGCAGGGCGACAGATGAAACGGGGATGCTCAGGGTGCCAAATTAAATAGGGAGCTGGAGGCTGGAGGAGTATTTTGCAAGTGCTGAGCTGTGAAGATGAGGAGGAGGTCAGCAGCAGCTGAGCAGGGAGGGATGCACAGAGAGTCGAAGGGGACAGAGGGATGGGGCCCTGGGGATGTGTTAGGGCTCTCCGCCAAGGGGATTTGCAGCAGGAGCCATCACCAGTAGCTCAAAGTGTTCTGGATGCGGGGCTGGGAGGGGAACAGAAAGGATGCTGCAGGGCAGGGTGTTTTTGTTTTGAAACGGTGCTGCCTGCAGGAAGGGGCTGAAGGGATGGTTTGGCCGTGGTCTGTGTCTTCTTGTAGAGGGACAAGAAATTTCGTTCGTGCCTGAGCTGGCGTCTGTGCCTTGCTGGGATGTACCACCTGCCAGAAGGGCAGGCTGGTGTCTCTCGGGGATGCTCAATGCACTCAGCCTGCAGCAACGTAGAAAGGGTGGCAGGGTCAGCGCTGTGGACACAACATCCAGGCTGGAGCCCTCACGTGTATCTCATATTTCACCAGGGTGGTTTGCTGTTCGGGGCCCATGGTGACAGGGATGCTCTGGGGACTAGGGATGCTACAAGGGGAAATAGTGCCCATCGTGTATATGTGTATCCACTGTAATGGAGCCAGCGCTGCGGGTTGAGGACCTTGGGCTGGAAGAGATGGGAACTGGTGGGGATGTAGGCTGTACCTCCCTCACCTCAGCTGCCCTTCGAGCAAAGCCTTCTGCAGAGAAACCACCTGCCCTGCTTCACCAGCTGTCCTCCCACCAACCTGTAAATGCCAACCTTCTCTCCACCCAGGCGGAACTCAGGCAGGGGGTGCTGTGAGCACAGCCCCAAATGCCCCATCTTCCCTAGCAGGAGGTAGAGAAAAAAAATCATGGCAGGTGAAAATCACTGCCGTGCAATTGCTGCTTTCTGTCTTCATACCTGGTGCTGCTCCTGCTTCTGTGTCTGGTGGCCTGGCCACCCAAACCACTTCCCACCAGTGGCTCTAGAATTAAAAATAATCCCCTCCTTGACTGTGAATCTTGTGGAGAAGATCCCAAGGTTTATGGCCTCTCTGCTGGAGAGGGACACTGAGAGACGAGGAAATCTAGGTGGCTGGAACCCCACACACCGTGACTCTTTTCTGGTCTTTACCTTTTGGAGGGCAGAGCCCCATTCCTCACCACAAATGCCCCAGCCAGCAGCCAAGCACTGACCCTTTCTTCTCTCCTCCCTGTAGGTAAAGTGTGACCAGTACTGGCCAAGCCGGGGTACAGAAACCTATGGGATGATCCAGGTGACCCTGCTGGAAACAGTTGAGCTGGCAACCTACACCGTCCGCAGCTTTGTATTATACAAGGTATGGTGCTGGTGGGGCTGTTTCTGCTCTAGTTCACAGCCAGTGCCGTGGTGGGGCCCTTCTACCACTGCCTCATGCTGTGGGGTCCGTAGGGAGAGGCCACTGACTGTTCCTGGCTTGACCAAGCGTGTGGCCAGTCCACACGTGGGCCATTTCTCACAGCTGGGCTGCGCTGGGAGACCAACTGCAGGCTGTACGTCCAGCCACCGCTGGATTTTGGCCAGGACACCTGATGCTTTCCTGTATGTATTCAGAGCCTGTGATGGGCCTCAGAGTGGGGCCGTGCTTGCCTCTGGCGAGCGTACATGTAACAGCTGTCCTCCCATTAGAGAGACAACATGGGAAGCAGGGATTTTTAAGTTCTCCTGTCACTAATAATGCAAATGTAGGGGCCTCGCTGATGTGTGCGCATGCCCTTCTCTCCCACCTGCCGCGCACCTCATTAGTGTTTGGAAATCCCTGGGGGCAGCACTAGCAGCAGCACGTCACAGCGATGCGAACAGGCTTTGCAGTGGGCTGAGTCCTGGCTGGAGCACAATGGGGACACGCTCACACCCCAGAAAGGCACCTCAGGCCCCAGCAGTCACCCAGCCAGTCCCACTGCATTGCTGCACGCATCACTCAGCAGCCACACCTGACAGGAGCAGGGCAGCCTCCGCAGACAACAGGGTTCATCAGTCATCCCACAGAGACCCGTGACGCAGAGGAGCAGGGAGGGAACTGGCTGCTGTCACCCTTCCATGCCAAGTGCCCGTTTTTCCGTGAACATGCAGTCAGTACACGGCTGGTCACCCCATGCTCTGCGGAAAGGAGGCTTTCATATTCCCATCAGTCCACTGCACTCTCACAGAGCTGCTCTGCTCTTTCTATCATCTGACTTTCCACAGAGCATCCATGTGTACCGAAGCCTTGCATGATGCCTCTATTTTGCCTCTAATTTTTCAGTGGCAAAAGCCCAACGCACGCATGATCACACACAGCATTACATGCCTGTTGTTACCCAGCCAGCTGGGAACCTTGTTACCCCGTCCGTGGTTTCTCATCCTAGGATGAGACAGTTCTCACACAAAACAACTCTTCTTTGTCTCCAACAGAACGGCTCCAGCGAGAAGCGAGAGCTGCGACAGTTCCAGTTCATGGCTTGGCCTGATCACGGGGTACCGGAATACCCAACCCCAATCCTAGCTTTCCTACGACGGGTCAAGGCCTGTAACCCATCGGATGCTGGGCCCATGGTTGTCCACTGCAGGTAGGACTGTGTGTTTGCAAAGCTGCACCTGGGCACGTGCTTCCTGGCTGCAGGAGCTTTGACCTGCCCAGCTAAAAAGCGGGATCTCCTGTTCCAGCAGGGAGGGTTTCATGCACCATAACCTGCACCACGTGCTTGGGCTGGCAACAGGTCAGTGTCCAGCAATGGTAGAGCAGTTGTGACATTTGCGTTGCTACTGCTTTCTCAGATTAAACGACACTGCCGTATGGAAAGCCTCGGAAAGCACTTTTTCCTGCAAAACTTGCAAGTGCCATTTAAAAATTAAATGGTCTGTGCCCAGCATAAGAAGGTGGTACCTTTCAGAGGTGCATCATGGACAGGCACGCATGCAGTGATGTCTGCAAATATTCATATGTAATATTTACAGCACGACTCTTTCATAGGGTAGGAGGGTAGCTCTTAACCAAAATATTAGTCTACTAAGGCTCCGCATCTTATCCAGACAAGATTTATCTGCACCAGCCGAGTGGGGACTATTACTGAACAAACCACTCCATCATTGCTGTTCCAGCATACGCCTTACCAGCAGTGTTTAATGCTCTTCTTTCATGCTCTGTTTCAGATGGGAGTGGGGTATAATTAACACACAAACAAGCTGTATTAAAGCCCTGTTAAGGATCTGATATGCACCATAAATGAGGAAATGTCTAGCTCCTTATCTCTGCCTGTGTTTACATGTCACGACAGAATATCTGCTGTTTTCAGGGTTCTCCCAGGGTAAGCAGTTTGGGTTTGCCTGCTGTCCTTCCAGCAGATGTAGAGAGGCATCCAGTGCTTGAGGAAAGGGCTTAGCACAGAAGTGCGTCACCTCACCTTTCTGCCTTCCCCTCTAGGGCTGGCTGTCCTCATTTTAAGAGTTAGGCCACAGTAACCCAGGTTAGGGGACAAGCAGGTTTGAAATTATGGGTTTCACTGGCGTTGGGGCACAGCCTGGACTTCAGGTCCTTCTGACTTCATGTACACATACACTGTTGCTCTCCTGCCTGCTAACAAATTTCTCCTTCCCTCGTGGAGGCATTTCCAGACACTGCAGGGACCAGCAGCATGACACTTGCCCACCATATCTTGGGCTGCATCAAGAGGTGTTTAAAAGACGGGTGGATGAGGTGCTGAGGGACATGGATTAGTGATTGATAGGAATGATTGGACTCCATGATCCAGTGGGTCTTTTCCAACCTAGTGATTCTACGAGTCTATGATTCTAAGAGCAGCGTGACCAGCAGGTCAAGGGAGAGGATTCTGCTCCTCTACTCTGCTCTTGTGAGTCCCCACCTGGAGTCCTCAGCACGTGTCTCTCCTTAACTCCTCCTGTCACCTCTTCTTTGGGGCTCAGCTCCTTAGTCCTCAATGTGGGGAGCAGCCTTTACTCCCCTTTTGTGTGCTTTAGATCTGGGTGCTCTCCCAAGCAAGAGCGGAGCTTACATGGTGCCCATAGGAGGCATCTCAGCCCACGTGCTTTGTTCCCGCAGTGCTGGCGTCGGCCGAACTGGTTGCTTCATTGTCATTGACGCCATGCTGGAGCGGATGAAGCATGAGAAAACCGTGGACATCTACGGGCACGTGACGTGCATGCGCTCTCAGCGCAACTACATGGTGCAGACAGAGGACCAGTACATCTTCATCCACGAGGCCTTGCTGGAAGCAGCCACGTGTGGCAATACTGAGGTGCACGCACGCAACCTCTTTGCTCACATCCAGAAGCTGACCCAGGTGCCACCCGGCGAGAGCGTTACTGCGATGGAGCTGGAATTCAAGGTTGGTGAGAGAGCCCCAGCATCCCACTTCCACACAGTCCCCTTGAGCCACACGTCCAGGGGTTGGGAAAGGAGAACCGTGGATCGTTACAGACAGTTATCCTTTTGTGTGTTTCTAAACCAGGTAGGCAGTGATTTAAAATACATTTGAATTGTAAAGCTTGTGTCGGCCACGGTCCCCCCTGGATTGGCAGCTTCTGGGAGGATATAAAAGGCAGATGGATGCGCAGTTCTCAGCAGCACGTTCTGCTCTAGGTTCACAGTGCGGCAGGAGCTGCATCTGAAATCAGATGCAGATCGTGTTAGTGATAATTGATGTTACTGTGAACAACTTGTCTGGAAACGGCTCCAATTTAAATATGTGAGACGTTTATAGTCTCATTTCTTCAATGCTGAACTCTGTTATCGTTTAACCACCTCGACACCAAGCCTCGGTGTCTAGAATTGGTGAAGGCAGTGTTTTTTAAGGCACTGTTTTCAAGAAGCCAAGCCTGCATTTTTCTATCTGTATCGGTGAATGCCTACTGCAGATATTTGTTACAGACTTGGAGATGGAAGTGAACTCATGCAAGGAAATGTAGCTCATGCAGGGAGGCAGCAGACCATGCAGGCTGTGAAATGAACTGCAGCAGCACAGCTTCACCCTGGGGATTCCCTCCACATGACAAAGGAACAGGAAAGGCAAAATATTGACTTTCTGCATAAACTGGGAAGAGCTGAGCAGCTCCATCCTGCTGCTCCACCAGAGCTACTTGTGTCCTGGGCTTGGGGACAGTAGAACCTGCTGCATTAGTATCTCACGGTGACACTTGCCCTGAGAAACCCCTTGAGAGAGCCACAGAACTGGGCTCAACTCTAGCAATTCTGTTCAATGAAAGACAAAAATCTGATGTTTCTCCACGAGACTCTTTAGAATTGTAAGAAAATTTGCCCCTCTCTGTCCCCAGCCAGTGTCCACTGCATGGGCAACCCTGGGGAGGAAGGTGAGGGAGGGCTTCACATGGCTGCATCATTGACCAAAGAGCAACTTTGTCTTTCTGCATGGTGCCTCTTCCACAGACCAGCTGCCACGCACACAGAGAAGAGTGGCTGTGGAGGTGCTGGAGGGAGTCTTTTGGGGAACGAAAAAAAAAAAAAATTAAAGAAAATGGGGAGAAAAAAGGGGGACTTCTGTTTGAATGTCTTTACCAGCAGATCCACGTGTACCATGACTCCAGTTTACAAGACTCAAAGAGAACCATAAAATGTCTCACAGTAACTCAAAATAGATCTTCTTTACCTAAAACTGTCACAATTCTCACATTTTTGTTGGGTTCTTCTGGAGTTAGAAGTAAACAGCAAGACACTTGGAAGATGGAAAGGTTTCTTGCCCTGCTGCCACCAGGCGTGTGTCCCTGGTTCAGCGAGGTGCGCACTTTCATTTCCTGGGGAGATTTGGATGAGACATTAGGAAGAAATGTTTTCCTGCGAGGATGGTGAGGCACTGACCCAGGTTGCCCAGAGAAGCTGTGGCTGCCCCATCCTGGAGGTGTTCAAGGCCGCCTTGGATGAGGTTTTGAGCAACCTGATCCAGTGGGAGGTGTCCAACCCTAACCATTCTATAACTCTATCAAGGCCTGGTCCCCAGCCTCTGTCTCTTGCTCACAGGGGGTGTGTAGCTGTGTGCCCTGAAGGACTCCTGCCTGCCCTGCTGCCAGGATTCTGATTTTGTCCCCAGACTGCTGCATCTCCATCGGGGGTCTGACATATCTCCTCTTCTTTCAGCTGCTGGCCAACTCTAAAGCACATACCTCACGTTTCATCAGTGCCAACCTCCCGTGCAACAAATTCAAGAACCGCCTCGTGAACATCATGCCATACGAGCTGACGAGAGTCTGTCTGCAGCCCATCCGGGGTGTCGAGGGCTCCGATTACATCAACGCCAGCTTCATAGATGGGTACAGGTAAGAGCCACCTTAGGTGCCTGGGCCTACCTGTCCTGCCTGCTTGGGAACTTGGGCACAGCTGCCTTCTCCACTTTATCAAGGTCTGGTCCTAGCTGCCTAGAGGCCTGCTGTGGATCCCTTTGTTGTGTTTTATCTATTTCTATCTTCTTAGATGCTCTAGTGCGTATAGTTAAAGTATGTGAAGACTGCTAGCGAGCGAGCACTGCCAGGCTGGCTTGTATCTCTGTAGGCAGATCCCCACGTGGCTGGGGTGGGAGGCTGTGCTGCCTCCTGCAGAGGTTTATAGGATCTTCTGGTAGGCATTCCCTTGGCATGTGTTTTATATCTGCAGCATCTAACGCAAACCTACCCCTGCCCACTAGCTGTAAGAGCCAGAGGCAGAAGGCTGCTTATACCACATGGCTGATCCAGGCAGCAGCCCAGGGCTCATTGTGTTCCTTGTCTTGATTTTGGGGGGAGCCTGCGGATCCTCAGGCAGGGCTGGTGGTGAACACTATCACCAGGTTCTGCTCCAGGGATACCTTTTAGAAAGCACAAATTGAGAGCTAGTGGGGCAATAACACTTATGGTTTCTGTATCTAACAGCTGGCATCACATTCTCAGATGTTTCAAGTGCCAGGAGAGGAGAATGCAGGGAAACAGCCCGGTGGCCACATCTCTTTCCCAGCCAATCCCCAGACAGTAATCCAGACCAAATCCCAATGACACACAAACAGGCTCATTCCTGTCATCTCTCTGTGCACCATCGCAGTAGGGTCACCCAGCGCAGGAGTGGGAGATGCAGTGACAGATGTGGCACGGTCCCCTTCCAGCCCCCTCTAGCATTTTGGCTCTGCCCAAATGTTTTATATGGCCTGGTGACCTCCCAGGAGCAACAGACGCTGCCAAAGGGAACAGATGCTGGTGCAGGCAGGCCAATGGCTCTGTGCCTCTATCCCTGCTCCAGCAGCTGAGCATAGGAAGGATTCCCTGGGGGAAGGGCTTTGTGGAGACAAGAGTGAGCAGGAAGCAGAAGGGGGACAACCCTGGGAGCATCCCAGCACGGCCAAACCGCGGTGAGCCAGGCTCACTCAGGGTGGGACAGAGTGATGGGGAAGGATGAAAGGGCTGGAGAAGGGCTGTCATGGAGCAGCCTCCGCTCCCTCCGAGCTGTGTGGCTCCAAGCCGTCCAGCACTGCGTCATTAATGTGGCCACCTGCCTGCGTGCCCACCCTGACAACCCGATGTCTGACAGGCGAGCTGCAGCCGCTCTGTCCTGGCTCCAGAGCTGATTAGGAGCGATGCTGTGTTTGCCCCTTGGTGATGCTAGGGAGAGCGAGCTGGCAGCACGGTGGGTGGTACCATTTAATGTGCTACCTACCCCATCCCCGAAAAGTGCTGTTATCTCTTCCCGTCCTTTCCTTTGAACAGAGCAATCTTCTCAGTATTATCTAAAGAGATCAGTTGGCCCAAGGTCCTGCAGACATCACTGTTGCTGCATATTTATTAGCTCTCTTCTTTCGTTCTGCACCCCCACTCCCTGCTTTTTATGATGTCTTATAAATCCACCTTGAAGCAGCCCCTGTCTTCATCCTGCACATTACAGCACGTTCATTAATTTTTAGCACCAGCGGAGAGATGAAATGCTTGATGGGAGGATGCTGCCTCACATCCAACGGGCTCCGGCGCCCCGCAGTGGTAAAGCAGGCAGCCCTTGTGTGACAGGCAAGCCGGGGAACCAGCAAACTGGAGCTGGTCTTTTTCAGAGGCCAAGGCATCAAGGGTGCTTTCTTCAACGTAGGGGCTGGGCAGGGGCAGGTTAAGCTCTGCTTTCACATGGGACGTATTGAGAGATGCTCTGGTTCGCAGTGGGACCAAGGACAAATTTGGAAGCTTGAGAAAAGCTGGCAAAACGGTGTTGGTGTTTTCCACGCTGCCCTAGTTATTTGTTGGCGTGCATGATCCAGACGACCTGATTCAGTTGCTCCGTGTCTTCCCGTGCGGTGGGAGGGACGGTGGGTGCTGCGGAGAGTGAACGTGCAGAAATGCAGGGTGCTGCTGGGATTGTCCCCAAGCAGAGTCTCTCCTTTCAACCTGAGCACGTGCTGGCAGCCTGCTCACATGGAGCTGGGTGCTGACATGGCTCTCAGTGCAGCAGCGCTGGGAACAAGCAGCAGGAAGAGGCTGGGCTGAGGACACTGTCACCCCAGCAAGGACTAGCAGCCTTTCTGTGCCCACTGCGACCGCAGGCAACGCTTAAAAGACCCAGGCTGGGCAGGTTCATCCCTCTCCCAGCATCCATGGGTAGCCTTAGACACGCATCTCCCGCAGCTGCATTGTCCTCCTCACTCCTAGCTGCACAGGGCTCCTGTCTCCAGCTCTCCAGCTCACCCATCCTTGGCAGCAGCCACTGCCCATCTCCCAGGCGCTGGTCTGAGCACCGTTTTCTTTGTCACAGGCAGCAGAAGGCCTACATCGCCACGCAGGGACCACTGGCTGAGACCACAGAGGATTTCTGGCGGATGCTCTGGGAGCACAACTCCACCATCGTGGTGATGTTGACCAAGCTGCGTGAGATGGGCCGGGTATGAATCCTGCTGTGGGGAGAAGGGGGCTATGTGGCAGCTCTCCACAGGCGTGACCCTCTTCACCCAGAGGGTGGTGGAGCACTGGAACAGCTTCTCAGGGAAGCGGTCATAGCGCCAAGCCTGACGATATTCAAGATGCATTTGGACAACACCCTCAGACACATGGTGTGAATGTTGGATTGTCCTATGCAGGGACAGGAGTTGGACTTGATGATCCTTGTGGGTCCCTTCCCACTCAGGACAGTCTATGATTCTATGTTCCTGTGATGAATTAACATAACATAATATTTCTTTGCAAATACAAACATAAAAAGGATGAGAGAATTTACCTCTGTCCTTAACTTCCTGCCGCTGCTGAGATCATTCTCCATCCTACCTGGAAATACAGAGCTCTTACAGGGAACTGCACTGACCTCTCATCAGCCTGTCAGAAGCTCACTGACCAGATAATGCAGAGTAGCTGAAGGCAATGGATTATCTACCCAGTAACTCAGAATACATTTGCATTGAGGTTTATGCTATCTACACACCTGGCCTGACAATACCGTTAGATCATGGCCTCGAGTTGCACCAGGGGAGGTTTGGATCGGTTGTTAGGAAAAATTTCTTTACTGAAGGAGTGGTGAAGCACTTGAACAGGCTGCCCAGGGAAGTGGTGAATCTTCATCCCTAGACGTGTTCAAAAAATTTGTAGAGGTAGCACTTGGGGACATAGTTTAGTAGTCACGGTAGCGTTGGGCTGATGGTTGGACTGGATGATCTTAGGGTCTTTTCCAACATTTATGATTCTATGACCATTCTGCTCACCTCAGTCTGTCCCCAGCAGCAGACAGGTCTGTTCTATGGGACAGCTTCCTGCTGGCCTGTCCCGTGGCTGACCCTGTGGCCTCACAACCACCTTCCATGCTTCCAGGGATCGGGAGGGAGGAATGACAGCTTGTAGGTGCTAATGTCTCACTGTGTTCCTCATCCACAGGAGAAGTGCCATCAGTACTGGCCTGCAGAACGCTCTGCCCGGTACCAGTACTTCGTGGTGGACCCCATGGCAGAGTACAACATGCCACAATACATCCTCCGGGAGTTCAAGGTGACGGATGCCAGGGTGAGTGCAACTTCTGGCTCCTCAGCTCCCCCGCACTTCTGCACCACCTCTGCCCTGCCCCAGCCAGCCAAGGGAGCGTGCAGCCGCTACTGAATGGACCAGAAAGCAAGGAGTTGCCTTGCACTGCAGGTAGAAGGGGCTGCTGCCCCCTCACCACAAGCTTCTTCCTTGCCAGCTGTGTCAGCCCCGGTGAGGAGCTCGCTGATCCCTGTCAGCACCACCCCCTGCCTGGCCTGTGCTGCACACTTGGGTGAGCATTTAACATGGACTTCCCTGCACCTGGAGTCCCCGTGTGCAGCATCTGACCGGGCGCAGGACCCCTGTGTGACAGCAGGCACGGTCCTGGGGTGGAGCTGGACCCCAAACAGGACCAGGGCAGTGACCCAGCAGACCCTGCAGGGGCCCAAAGCCCTGCTCAGCTCAGCCGCTCTGGGATGAACAGGAGAGAGCAGAGGCAGACTCTCTCTTTTCATTCGGTAAAAGATCTGCCTGGGCTCATCTGTGGCCTCTGCACCCTCTCACCTGACTTGAGGAAGCAGGTCAGCAGCACCAGTGCTGAGGGGAGCAAGATCAGCCCCTCTTGCTGTTTCCTCACCCTCGGTTCAGTGAGGGGATTAAGACATGGACTTCAGTCTGATGGATCAAAGACCCTTTACTGAGTTAGCTGTTTCTTTATATACCCTTTTGGGTTACATAACAGGCTGTCCATGAGGCTTCCTACAGTATATTATTGGCTAAAGGTAGCTGTCCATAAGGCTATTACTAACATATTATTGGCTAAGCAACTAAAAATAAAAAAATAAGTTACACTAAAATTAACTATGTTAATATTTTTCTTCTTTTGTTTTTCTCTCAGTTGGTACTTGTTCCCACCCAACTAGCTCTTGTTTATCAGAAGGCTGTCTCTTCTCAGCTCTCTGTTTCAAGGTCTTGTCGGAGCTGCTCGATATCAACAAGGCCTACAGCATCGAGTCCTTCTTCCCTGTAAAATGTCTCCACAGTTCCAGTCTAACATTCCTGTCTCCACAGGACGGCCAGTCACGGACCATCCGCCAGTTCCAGTTCACAGACTGGCCTGAGCAGGGAGTGCCAAAGACAGGAGAGGGCTTCATTGACTTCATTGGGCAGGTGCACAAGACCAAGGAGCAGTTCGGGCAGGACGGGCCCATCACGGTGCACTGCAGGTGAGTGGAGACAGATCAGCACCCACCTCTGCCTTCATCAGAGAGCCTCAGTTTGTGCCAGGGGAGGTTTAGATTGGATATTAGGAAAAAATTCTTTATCAGAAGAGTAGTGAAGCATTGGAAAAGGCTACCCAAGGAAGTGGTGGAGTCTCTTTTCCGAGAGGTGTTCAAAAGCTGTGTAGAGGTGGCAGTTTATGACATGGTTTAGTAGGCACGGTGGTGTTGGGCTGATGATTGGATTGGATGATCTTAGAAGTCTTTTCCCACCTTAATGATTCTATGATTCTACATCTCCTACCTCACTAAGCCTGGCAGCTGCCAGCTTCCCTGTGCTTGGTGCTCCTTCTGCCATACGACTGGCAAGAGGCAAGGAGGGAATGAGGAGGCAGCAACGTCCACGGGTGCCACAGGCATCCTTTTGGCCAGGTGACCAGGTTAGCCCTGCGCCTTGATGGTGCTGATTTGTAGCTCCTTGGAAGAGTCCTTGTGCAGGGCAGGTTGACACGGCAAGGGAGAATTGGGAGTCCTCATGAGGCTGAGAGGGCACCTCTGGCTGGCAGTGTCCTGGTGGGTGACTTCTCCTGGCTCCAGGAGCTTGCACTGCTCCCAGGAGCTCTGCAGAGCCTCACTGGGGCTAACAGGTCTCTAACAGCACCTTTTCCTTCCTCTGCAGCGCTGGGGTCGGGCGCACAGGCGTGTTCATCACGCTCAGCATCGTGCTGGAGAGGATGCGCTACGAGGGGAGGGTGGACATGTTCCAGACAGTGAAGACCTTGCGGACGCAGCGGCCGGCCATGGTGCAGACAGAGGTGAGCATGCCCTCCTCCCCAGGCAGCGGGAGATCTGTGGGAGAAGGGAAGAGAGGCAGCACCTCTGGATGTGCAGCCCGATGTCCTTGGGTCCCCACTTCTCATGCTTCCCCGCTTGCTGCCTTGCAGGATCAGTACCAGCTGTGCTACAGAGCGGCACTGGAGTATCTCGGCAGCTTTGACCACTATGCAACGTAACTAGTGCTTTCCTCCAGTCGCGGTGGGGATGTCTAGGAGTGGAGACGGGTCCCTCTGAGCCAGAGCCACCCATTCCTCAGTCCTTCTGTACAGATGGAGGTGCTGTCCAGGCAGCAGACCTCCACGCCAACCAGTTCTGACCACGGCATTTAGGAACTTCGCCCCAGCGCCAACCGAGGGAATCCGACTCCAAAAGCATTTCCAGTCTCTGGCTGAATTTCTGCTCATGCGCATCTCTCGCCCTCTCTCACGCGACTGCATTTCACAGCGAGGCTTTAGGTGGGTGGAATGGGATCTTTTTTTTAAACATGTAAAATAGTTACTAGTGGTTTTTATTATCTTCTCTCTCTTTATTTTTTATTTTTTTGCAAGTCTTAATGTTTTGCCCAGGCAGAACTGGACCCGCCAGACCTTTGGGAGTTGGGTTTGTTTTTTTTTAAAATTTCCTTTGCTTTTACATTTTTTACTGCCCTGTGTTTATTTCAGCCCAGTCACTGCTGGTTCTGGCCATTTCAGTGCAGCTTCCTTGGTAATTTGCAGCAGCTGGCTTGTGGTTCCTGCCCGGCTCCATTCCCCGTAGGCTGCTTTTTAATCCTCTGTAGAATATGAAATTTCATGGAACTGGACCTAAGCTACCAATTATTTTTTTAGCTTTTCCTTTCCCCCATTATTTCCTGAGTAGGTTTGGGTTTGGGAGGGCATGTGGGGCCGCCGGAGAAGCAGTCCCCTTTTTCAGCTGGAAACCGTTCAGTCCTATTACGATGCGTGTTAAACCAATCCAGTGACCGTGTGTATTGGCAGATCCCGATATGACGTAAGTTGTCATCGCCTTGTTTGTGAGAGACCCGAAATCCCGGGCTCCGGGCTTTGAAGCCTCTTTTTTATGTGTCTTGCGGGGAAGGGGGTAGGAGAAGCGAATGGGTCCCACAGATCCCCAGGGAAGGGGGTGGTAAGAGCGAGACACAGCCCTTTTTGTTAATCCAGCAGTTCTGTGCGTGCAAGCGCCATCCTGTCACCTCTCACCAGTGACGTGCATCGGAGCATTTACAAAGGCAAGGAGCACAAGCCCAGCCGTCCCCAGAGCGGAGCCGGGCCGGCTCTCTTTGGAAAGCAGAGTCCTGCAGGGAAGGGGAGGGGAGTACACATGGCTTCAGAGGTTGGGTGTATCTATAATTTCTGCTATCCTGCAAATGTTAAAAGTCACTAGAATAATGTACTTTCCACTACTTCAGGACGTTCTAATGAACCAATGTGGCAAGACTACTGGACTTAATTTAATGGTACTATATATTAATACTCCTTATTATATCACGCTTGCACTAAAGACAGGGATTGAGCAGCCCTCTTCTGAGTGCATTGAGTTATGAATAAAGGTGGTGGAAGGGTATCTAATTGTATTATCACATGTATTCCGAATGTTAAGAATCCAAGCTACGTTGAAATCAGCAATCCAGGGTTGGTAACGTTGGAGGACACATTCATTTTTACCTTGTGGATGCATAGTGCTGTAGGGGTCACTGTTGTATACAGTCTGTTTTCTATTTGTTAATAAAAAAAAAAATCTACAGCATCATTGCATAATTCTTGATGTTAATAAATTTGAATAATCGGGTTTCATACAATCTGGCTTTGCTGTCTTTTTCTTCAGCAATAAGCAGAGGCCATAAAGTTCCTTGGGAGATGGGCATGCTTCCCAGGCTGTGGACAGCGAAGTCCTTTCCCGTGGGCACATTGCAGCCACGAGTGTTCCATACTTCCCACAGGGATCCTGTGACAGCAGAGAGCTTGCAGAACCTCAGTGACAGCCCCTTTAAGCGTGTTATGCTCATTTCCTGCCCGCCTGCATCCGTACCGGGGTGCACCGAGATTCCTCAGTCCTTGGTACCTCCAGGAACGGCTCCTGCCAAGCCTCTTTGGAGCCACGGCCCTCTCTGGGTCCCCTCCACCTCCCAAACCTCCCCTGTCCAGCATGTGCAGGATGGGTGGACGAGGTGCTAAGGGGTATGGTTTAGTGGTTGATGGGAATGGTTGGACTCGATGATCCAGTGGGTCTCTTCCAACCTGGTTATTCTGTGATTCTGTGAGTGGCAGAGCTGAGCTTTTCCACAATGTGACTATGGGAACCTTCTTGCTGACTCTGCTGGAGCTGAGCCACACGTAGCATCTCCTGCCAGGCCAGACTGGTGCCTGAGCAGGTGCCAGATGCAAAGTGGTGTTTCCCCCTCACCTGGCTGGTTCTTACCCACGCGCTTTGCCTCGAGGGTGACCTGAGGCTGGTGGAGCCTTGCCCTGTCTCTGCTGCTGAGCAGCCCCACTGGATGCAGATCTGAGCGCAAAGCGAGCTCCTGCCCTTGTGAGGCAGCATGAGTGCAGAGACATGTGCACGCACACACGTGCCAGCACCACTGGCATTGGGATGCTTTGCTTTGCTTTGCATCACTGCCAGGTCCCAGGATGACATGGCTGCATAGCCAAGCAAGCAGCTGCTCGTATGCGGGTGCATCTGGGGAGGAAGGAGGCCATGCTAAGTATTGGGTTTGAGGAATCCAGACACCTGAGAAGCAGGCAGTGAGCACCTGCCTGCGCTGCAGCAAGGTGGCTTTGGCTGTGTCAGTAAATTTCAACTGGCAATGATGCTTTCGCTGCGTGGATGTGCTGCTCACCAGGCACTGCCACGTGCACAGCACAAACTTTTAGTCTATGTGTGGCTTCAAATGCAGTGACTCACAGTAAAGAAGTGTTTCCCCACATTCTGATGGAACTACCTGTGCTCCGGTTTGTGCCCATTACCCCTTGTCCTGTCGCTGGGCACTGCTAAGAAGTCTATGTCCCCATGCTTTTGATACCTCCCCTTTTCCCTCATTTTCCCTAGTCTTCCTTTTGCTGCTGCTGTACTAAGCACTTCTTGTTTTCCTTGATGTCTTTTGCCAGATTTAATTACAATGGGGCTTAGCCTTCCTCATTGCATCCCTGCATAGTCTGACAGCATTCCTGCATTCCTCCCAAGCAGCCAGTCCCCTTTTCCCCCACGTCCTGTAAATTTCCTTCTTCCCTTTGAGTTTTCCCAGAAGCTCCTTGCTCATCCATGCAGGTCTCCTGCCTCCTTTGCTTAATTTCTTACTCCTAAGGTACATTAATATTGAGCTTGGAGGAAGAAGTGCTCGAATATCACTCAGCTCTCTTGGATCCCCCCAACATTCTAGAGCCCTAGCCCATGGCATTCCTCCAGGTAGGTCTTTGAAGAGTCTAAAGTCAGCTCTCCTGAAGCCCATGGTTGTAATCCTGCTTATCCCCTTGCATCTTCCATGCAGAATCCTGAACTCCACCATCTTGTAGTCTGCAGTAATCTCTTGGATTGTGTGCACCTTTCCCTGACCAGAAAGGATTTATCCTATCTGACATTTTTTTTACCCCATCTTCATATGCATCAGGTTTGAGACATCTCGCTCCATCTGGTATCAGCCTGGCTTCACAGTGCCACGCTGTGTTCCAGTCTGAAGGGAATGATCCTGAGATGGTGCTGTAAGGCTGCTTTTGGCATCTTTCCTTTGGAGTCTCTCTGACAGACCAACCCCGTTCACACAGAGTGATGGAGCAGAGTAGTTACTGATGGCCTTTTTCTTCTTCCTAGTGAAAATGTTCCATTCCTTCATTTTATCAGGTAACCCTCACGCAGCCTCAGATAAGTGGCTTTGTAAAGGGCACAGTTTGGCAGGTGGGATAGCAGCTAAATGGCAGCTGGTCAAGGGTGAATTCTTGGGCACTGAGGTGATCTTCTGCTCTTTCTATTTTCTTTTTTTTTTTTCCTCATTCCATTGATACCTCTAGCGAGTGAGCTCTGTGGGCCCTGCCTAGGCTTGGCTTGCCTCTTAGTGATGCTAAATCACAGCATCATCTAATGGTTTGGGTTGGGAAACAACCTTTAAAGGTCATCTACTCCAAATAACATCCTGTCCAAGCACTTCCCCTTTGGGATTCCATTACTTTAAATTTTCTTTTTCAAGGGCAAAAATAGTTGTTAAATAAGGAAAAGAAAGAGGGGCACCACTGAATAAATCTGAGCTTACTCTGCACAACAGCTTGGCAACTCCTTCCCCCACAGTCCTGGCATTTCTTGTTCTCAGCCATGTTGCCATTTTCATTTGTAAAGTTTCCCAGTTAAGAGTGACTTTTTTTACCCTTCTTTTTTTGCCTGTTCTGACCTGGTTCATTTCTGAGAGCAGGAAAAAATCTGATCCCTCCAATTAAAAGCTCATTGTTGCCCTTTTGCCAATTTTAATAAGTAACTTCAGTCCACGGTAACAAGTATATGTCATCAAGCTTTTCTGCCAACACATTCCTGTTCACGACAACTTTTGATGACTTGTCATCATAAAAAGACTGGCTCATGTCCCCTGATATTAGAAAGCTGTTTTTTCTTGACTAATGGATAGCAAGCACAGCTGCCAGGCCACCTGAAAGGCCAGAAATGCAAGAGTTCATCTCAAAACTGTTACCTGACAGTTGCCTGCATTGGTACCTGCATCTGTAGGTGTCTGAGTATTGTGCCTACTGTGATTTTAATCCACTTTGGGATTCTTGTCCATATGCCTTGCAGTTTGGAGTCTGAGTGGTTCAGAGAGGCAGCAGATCACATAAAATCTGTGTTGGAATGCTGTTTTGTTAAGATTTTTCAGGACTGCCACATGCCCGTGGCATGACACCAAAGGAAACACAAGTGAGGAGAAACATAGAGTGAAATGGTTTAGTGTTTGATAGGAACAGTTGGACTCGATGATCCGGTGGGTCTCTTCCAACCTGGTTAATCTGTGATTCTGTGAAATCAAGGTTTTATTTAGGTGTGTGTTCTCTCAGGACGGTTACAAGCTCTTTTGGGTGGGTTGTGCTTCCTTTCAAGATTGCATATTGGCACTTAGACATTTACAAAGCATTTAGCACAGTGCAATCTGTGAAAACCATAGCTGGTCCCAGACAACGGGCTGGGGTCCCCAGACAGACTCAAGCGTTCAGCCTTGTCCACACTTGAAAGCCTTTGCTGCTAAAGCCACACTGTCAGCTCCCCATCCTCACCACAATGGCAGTGGATTACTGACAATGTACGCTGGCCATGGGGAAGTTTTTCCACATTTCTAGCTGACTGGTCTATGCTGGCAAAACTCCCTCACGTGGGTTGTGTCCGGCACCCATCCAGCCCCAGGTTGTGTTCCCTGCCAAAAGTTTGCATCGTATCAAATTCTACCTTGGCTTTGCTTACACACAGAAATTGTAGGAGTATAATTAGCCTGGTTAATACACTCATTTGGCACATGCCTGTTGTGTGTCACCATACACCGGAGCACCCATTTACACGGGATTAAGACTTCCGATTCGGTGCTAAGTGTGCCTGCCCTGCCGGCTGTACCGGCCGCACCGGCAGTGTGTAGGCACAGCAGGACGCCAGTCCCAGCCACCTTCACCGGCCACGTGGGTGCAGCCTCCCGTGTCTGATGGCAAACAGGCAGCTGAGGCCCCTGTCCCCCTTGGCTGCTCCATCCATGACAAGTGATGTCCCCCACCATGACAACTGGTGTCCCTCAGGGCTTTGTGCAGAGACTATTGCTGTTAAATATTTCCATCAATGGTACAGACACCAAGATTGAATCATAGAATCATAGAATCACCAGGTTGGAAAAGACCCACCGGATCATCGAGTCCAACCATTCCCATCAAACACTAAACCATGGCCCTTAGCACCTCGTCCACCCGTGCCTTAAACACCTCCAGGGAAGGTGACTCAACCCCCTCCCTGGGCAGCCTGTTCCAGTGCCCAATGACCCTTTTTGTGAAAATTTTTTTGCTAATGTCCAGCCTAAACCTCCCCTGACGGAGCTTGAGGCCATTGCTTGCACCCACAGCAAGTTTGCAGATGATACCAAGCAGAGTGGTGCAGTTGTCATGCTGGAAGGACAGGATGCCATCCAGAGGGACCTGGACAGGCTGGAGAAGTGGGGCTGTGAGAACCTCATGAGGTTCAACAAGGCCAAGTGCAGAGGCTGAGCAAGCAACAAGGCTGAGGCAGAGCAATTTGTGGTTTCATTACAGAATGGGGGATGATGTGATTGCAAGCAGCCCTGCAGAGAAGGATTTGGGGTGCTGATTGATGAGAAGCTTGACATGAGCCGGCAATGTGTGCTCACAGCCCGGAAGGGCAACTGTGTCCTGGGCTGCATCCAAAGAATCATGGCCAGCAGGTCGAGGCAGGGGATTCTGCCCCTCTATTCCTCTCTTGTGAGACCCCATCTGGAGTCCTGTGTCCAGTTCTGGAATCCTCAACATAAGAAGGAGATGGAGCTGTTGGAACGGGCCCAGAGGAGGCCACAAAGTTAATCCAAGGGCTGGAGCACCTCCCGTAAGACAACAGGCTGAGAGAGTTGGGATTGTTCAGCCTGGAGAAAGGTCCCAGGAGACCTTAGAGCAGCTTCCAGTACTGAAAGGAGCTACAGGAAAGCTGGGAAGGAACTTTTTACAAGAGCATGGAGCGACAGGATGAGGGGGAATAGCTTTAAATTAGAAGGGGGAAGACTTAGACTAGATATTAGGAAGAAACTGAGGGTGGTGAGGCACCGGCCCTGGTTGCCCAGCAGAGTCATGGCTGCCCCATCCTGGAGGTGCTCAGGGCCAGGTTGGATGGGGCTTTGAGCAGCCTGGTCCAGAGGGAGGTGTCCCTGCCCAGGCAGAGGGGCTTTAGGGTCCCCTCCAACCCAAACCCCGACCCCCCGCCCAGGCCCGGCCGGGTCCCGAGGGGCGGGCAGGGCCGCATCCCGCCTCGGGCCTGCGCCCCGCTAGCAACGCCCGGCCCGGCCCCCGGCCCTTCCACCTAGCAACCGCCCCTCTGCCGGCCTCCTGATTCGCTGTCCCGCCCGGGGCGAATTCCTATTGGCTGCGAGGCCTGAGCCGCGCGGCGATTGGCCGCGGCCGCCGGGGGGGCAGGGGGCGGGGCCGCGGGGCGGGGCCGGGCGGTGGGGATCGGCCGCGGTGGCAGCAGCGGCGGCGCCGCGGGACTCGTTGTGCGCGCGGCGCGGAGGGATACGGCGAGGAAGCGACGCTCCCGGCTGACGTGAGCGCGGCGGAACGGCGATTCCGGGCCCCTTCCGCCTTCGAACGGCGTTTGGGCTTTGCCGGGGGCGGGGGGGGTGGTGGTGGTGAACGGGTGGCGTCGTGCGCCGTGAGGAGCCGCGGCGGCGACGGACGGGCGGCCGCGGCCAATGGGGAGGCGGGGCCGGTGCGGACGCGGCGGTGATTGGGCTGCGCGCGGAAGGGGGCGGGGCTTACGCGGTGACCACGCCCCTTCCTCCTCCCTCCCCCCCCTTCGACTTCCCTCCCCCCACAGCGCCGGCCCCGCAACAACATGGCCTCGGAGCTGGAGAGCCTCAACCCCAGCGCCCGGATCATGACCTTCCGCCCCACCATGGAGCAGTTCCGCGACTTCAGCCGCTACATCGCCTACGTGGAGTCGCAGGGCGCCCACCGCGCCGGGCTGGCCAAGGTGCGACACCCCCTTGCACACCCCCCACACCCCCCCCCCCCCCCCCGACAGACACACCCCCCTGGCATGGAGCCCTGTGCACACAAACACCCCTTACATGCACCCCTCCCTGCCTTACATTCCCCTTAAGCACACCCCTTCCGCACCCTCACCTTATACACCCCTTAAACACCCCTCCTTACACACTCATCTAACACACCCTCTCCCCTTACACACCCTCTCCCCTTACACACCCTCTCCCCTTACACATACACGCCCCTTACACACACCCCTTAAATACCCCCCGTTACACACAGCCCTTAAACACCCCTTCTTACACATCCTTTCCCTTACACACACACACCTCTTACACACCCCTTAAACACCCCTCTTACACATCCCTTCCCTTACACATACATCCCCCTTAAACAGGCCTTGTACACATGCCTACCCTTACACACACACCCCTACACCGACTCCCCACTTACACCTCCCTTTACGCCCCCCTGCACACACACACCCTTACACACCTGCTTCTCTTACACACCCACCCCTCTTTAAACACCTCCCCTAAAACACAAATCCCTTAAACACCCTCCCAGCTTACATACCCCCTTACACTTCCCCTTATTCCTCCTGCCCACACCCCTTGCACACCACCCCCTTTACACAGGCTCCCCCTCTTTACACAAACTTCACTCTCCCTTCATACCCTGCTGCTGCCCTCCCACCCGACACGCTGCTCGCACAGACACCCCTTCCCGAGAACCACCTCCCTCACACAATGCTCCCTCTCCTCTCTCACCCCCACTTTCCCCTCCTTGCACCCACATTTACCTTGCACATCCCCCCCTCACACCCCCGTTTCACCCCCTCACACACATCCCATACACGCTCAGCATTTACCGGCTCCGTTCTGCTTCCTGCAGATAATCCCTCCGAAAGAGTGGAAGCCACGGCGATGCTACGACGACATCGATGACCTCGTCATCCCGGCGCCCATCCAGCAAGTGGTGACGGGACAGTCTGGCCTCTTCACCCAGTACAACATCCAGAAGAAGGCCATGACTGTCCGCGAGTTCCGAAGGATCGCCAACAGCGACAAGTATGTCTGTCCACGCGCCCCTCTCTGTGTTCCTGCCTGGATTGGTGTTTTCTGACTTTCCTAGGGCCTGGCACTGGCGGTCAGTCAGTGGTGCGATCCTAACGCCCTGGGCAGATGAGGAGTAGAGTGAGGATTGGCACCTCGGTCACCTGTGTTTGGCAAGAGGATTCCAGGAGAACTCTATTTCAGTTATGGACTCCTCTCTGTTTGTCTATAGCAGCCAGACCATCGAAGTTTTTACTAAGTAAAGTAGTAAAGAAAGGAATGATCTTGACATGAAAAAGGGGGCAGAGAAAAGATCACTTGAAAAGGAGTTTAAGCAAAACAGCCTTTGAAATAACTATTTAGAAATGGCATTGGAATTGTCAGCTGCAGGTGGTCTGCTAAAGCTTATTTTGTATTTCAAGAGCTGTACACAGCAGATCTTAGGATTCTATTTCTCTAATAGAATAATTTAACGACAATTTTTATGCTGTATATATAATTGGGATGTATATATACGCGCACACAGATTAAATAGGTGTTAGAGTGTAAACTGGATCCCCCAGTGTTGCACAAAGAGACCAGTATGTAGTTAGTAGAGAATAGACATTGTGAGCATGTTTTTTGTTGGTAAACTGAAGGTGCTTGGCCAGTGTACTGGCAGGTGAGTGTAAAAATGTTTGTTGCTTTTACAGTGGCAACTGGTTTTGGGGTTTTTTTTCAAGTTGTTCTTTGTGTCATTCCTGGTTTTGGCGACATCCTTCCTTGCTAAGTAGAGACAACTAGGAAGTGAAATTGTTGTGACCTGAGAAAAGAGGACAAAGCAAAAATGAAAGTAAACTGAGAAATGAGGAAAATATTTTTTTTTCCTTATCCTTTGTTCCCAAGTCTTGCAGGAACAGAACTGTGGTTGTTCCAATTACTGTGCTTAGAGGCAGGGGTCTGGCTGATAACATGTAATTAACTATTTTTGGTTCTTTCAGTGCTGGAGAACATTGTTTTAGACTGGTTAAGTATCCAGCTGCGAGGTCTTTAGTATCTTATCTTTGTTGTCTTTTCAGGTACTGCACACCCCGCTACACGGATTTTGAAGATCTTGAACGAAAATACTGGAAGAACCTGACGTTCAATGCCCCCATCTATGGAGCCGATGTTAATGGCACGCTTTATGACAAGGTAAGGCAACTGGTTTGGTTTTCAGGTAACAGTTATGCCTCTGTGTGGCATTCCGTAAGTACTAATGTAGCTTTAGACTCTTAACTTTCAGGAAGAGTTAATATAGACTTAGCAGAGTCCCAGCTTCTGGAGCAGGCAGGAACACAATAAACCCTGTGTTTATAACGTACTCTTCTTTTAACTCTGAGAAAGGAGGCGAACAGAGGTAACATTCTAAGAGCTTTGGTGTAGCGTTCTAGTGCTTCAGTGTAATACAGTTTAGTTCAAGAAAGTAAAAACTGCTGTTGCATAAGTGTTGTTTTTATGGTGCTTTGTCCTGAAAGGCGTGTGAGAGTTTGAGTGTTGATCAGTGAACGCGCACTGCTTTGGTATCCCCTAGTGCATGTGTTTTTGTGGGACAGCTCTGTAGCCAGCATGTGTTAGGATGGTAAATATTAGAAAAGCATTCTGCTTGCTGGTTTCCTAAATCACGATTATTTACTCTTTTTAAAAGATGTTTGGAATGAAAAGTGTTTCTGTTCAAGAGGATTCAGTCTGCTGTCTTTTAAACAGAACATCGGCTCAAGCTTGCATTATTGTTCTCTGCTCTAAAGTCTGTAGCTTCATGATTATTTTTCCTTCCTAGTTATTATGTTGGTGGATAACTTATTTTTCCTCTGTAAAGGTGTCTGGTAAACAATCGCTTTGTAAGCTAACACCATGTGGAACTTTTGGTTTATGTTAACTTGCTAATTGTTAGAGCTGGGCTAGTAGATGATTTATCTTGATGTGCTGTTTCACCAGTGTCTGATTGCTTTTGCAGCTGTCACCTTAGTGGTGTCACTCAGTTCTTCATAATGCTTGTGTAACACGTGGCTTGTGTTTTGTAGCATGTAGATACGTGGAATATCGGCAGGTTGAACACGATCCTGGATATTGTGGAGAATGAAAGTGGCATAACCATTGAGGGAGTGAATACTCCTTACCTGTATTTTGGCATGTGGAAAACTTCCTTTGCTTGGCATACTGAGGATATGGATCTCTACAGTATTAATTACCTGCATTTTGGGGAACCCAAATCCTGGTAAGTTTTTCTAGGGGAAGCTTCTAGGTGTAGAAAAACAATATCATAAAACACAGGAGAAAAGTCGGGAAGTTACGGGAGTTGACTAAAGGAATTGCCATCCCTCCAGTCTTGCACTGCAGCGATGTCTGACAACAGCAACACTAGAAACCTGTAAGGAACCACCAAGCAGTGCGTCAGTGGTGTTTATTTGCGTAGCTTATATAAAGTGCTTCTCTGTCCTGATGTTAAGAGTTCTTCAGAATTACAATGAAAGCCGGATGCTCTCTGCTGCAATAGGGCCAGAACTTAGCTAACTTGCTTGTGATTCCCTGAGGCTCTAAAGTGACTAGGCAGAGGTAATATGCCTGTGTCACACAGTGCTAGAGGAACAGGCAATTTTTAGCAGACTTTGACACGTAGCTATTTATCACAGATCTCAAAGCAGGCTAGTGGATCTGGCTGGGTGGTTTATCCAGTGTCTGAGCTTTCATAATTGTTTTTAGGGGAGGCTCCCAAATTTTTCTGTAGCATGGGTTGTGTTTTAAGAGTTAATCATTCCTTTCTGTTCACAAATAAATTTCTCAAGCAACTTCAACAATTGTTTCCATGGCACTTCTGTTGGAAACTAGCATTTTTGGCTGCCTTTTAATACAACTTTGAAGTAAAAAATAATGGCTAGCGCCATATGACCAGTGAACAAACCCGTGCAGTGGCAATAGCATGGGAACACAAAACAGAATAGTTCAGTCAGATAAACCTTTTGGCCATTGCTTCTTCTACAGACGTATGTGGAAGAAGTTAAGTATGATGATACCTTAGTCTGGTTTATTTAACAAGGAACTCATCAAGAGTATAGCACTCGATTTCAGAGTGAAAGCAAGCTGAGTAGGTGGGTTTATTTACTGTAGTGAAACCAACTAAGAGTTTTGTGGTGCCCATAAAAACGTGTGTATGGAAAGATACAGCTGTGAAGAGCACACGGCAAATTGTGCACGTGTTAAGGATGTGCCGTTGTGTCTGGTTTAATCCCATCTTGGTCTGAGCAGCTGAAAGAGATTATTCCATTTTCTGTCTTGCTCAGTGTTCCTCCTTGCACTGAGCGTACTAGCAATTGCACAGCTATGAACTGAAATGGATCGGGAAGTGCTGTTCCCTTTCTTCTCACATTCATGTTTTGCTTACAGATCTGCTAATTAAATACATTCAGCTTTTTAGGTCCTTGACTGCTTAATTGGTAGTTGGTAGAGTAGATGGTCAGCTTCTTGATTTTTCTTGGGATAGAGAAGTTGTTGATGAAGATTTTTAGCTTTATATCATTGAACTTTGAAAGAAACAGTGTAGAATGGAGGAGTTTTGCTTTTTTTTCTTTTTGAGTAATTAATGTTTTGTTGCGTTTTTATTTTCAGTTAAACTTAGAGTTTTCTCATGTCAGTTGAACTTAAGACTTCTTGTTATGACTGCAGGTATTCTATTCCTCCAGAGCATGGGAAGCGACTGGAGAGACTTGCAAAAGGTAATTGGGTAGTTCTTTCATGTCTTGCAATTGTGGAAGGTGGGATACATGGCTACAATGGGTTTCAGTTCTTTTAGAGTACAACATGTCTGTAACATTTGTGAAACCACAGGTTGGTATGACTGAACTGATAATTTGCCTTTCAGGATATAGATTATATTACTTCTGAGAGTTTGTTTGTCATGTACACATAGGAGAAATGTCACATTACAAATAATGCAGTTGTGGTCTGTCTAACCTTTAATGAAAAATTCCTTAACTATTAATTATTAGAACTGGAAAGTTTTAGTCAAAGGAAAAGCCTACAAGTGATCATTCTTATGCTCTTTCAGACTTCAGACGAGGTGGTCCATGCTTTTAGGCCTAGGCAAAAGTACTATTTAGACCTTTCCTAAATTACTGAAAATTAATGTAGTTCACAGCAGAACAGTAACATCTCTCCCTGCCTTTATTTTAAACAGGTTTCTTTCCAGGAAGCGCCCAAAGTTGTGAAGCGTTTCTTCGTCACAAGATGACACTCATCTCTCCGTCAATCCTGAAGAAATACGGAATCCCATTTGATAAGGTGTGGAAAAGTAATTGCAGCTATAGCTGCTCTGTCCTGGTTCATGCAGCAGTGTCTCATCTCTCACAGCAGCCAATAGCAGATGCCTTGAGAGGAAAACAGGAACAGGGAGCATAAAAGGCAATCCTTTCCCACTGTATCTCCATATATCTGGCAGTTGGGGTCTGAAAGAGTTTGAGACAGAAAAACCTGTCAAGGACTCTTAGAAACAAATGCTTTGTCTTCTGATTATTTTGTTTTAACTTAACAAGATCTACAATATCCTGTGTTAAATGAACTTCACTGCTTAGCTGTGTATTCAGTGAAGATGAGAGATTATTTGGGTTTTTTTCAGACTTGTTCCCTATTATTTTTTAGACTTCTTTACTTTCTCAGGTGATAATCTGCCCTACCCCCCAACACACACATCGAAGACTCATCTTTGAGTCCTTATTCAGAAGTACTGTCACAGCTGCAGGGGTGGTTGAAGGGTTTTGTTGTTGTGAATGTGTTTAGACAATAGGGAAATGTTCAAGAGCAGCAGGGGAGGCTGACTGAGAGTTGAATAGAAACAGCAAAAGAAAACGGTAGTAGATTTCCAAGTTGTATGTTGATAGAAATTTTACTTGGCCTTTATAAGCTCAGCCAAATCTGTAGGTGATACAGAAAAGTATTTTATGTCTTTCAGAGAGCTTGTCGCAGCCTAATAAATGCTTCTGGGCTATTTTGACCAATTGTGTTTTGGTAAAAACTAGTGGGTGTTGCTTTCCAGTAAGCAGATACTTAACATAATTACCTTCACTATTCTCCTACTTATCAGATCCATTCATTGCAGCAAGTTACTCCAACCACTCTCTGTGGGTGGAGGTTTCAGATACATTCCTGAGGGGTATGGGAGCTCCTTTTGTTCAGACTTAACAAGTGGGCTCTTAAATCATGAATAACAATGTGGTGTCTCAATTTTCTTCCAGGTGACACAGGAGGCTGGAGAGTTCATGATAACCTTTCCTTATAGCTATCATGCTGGCTTTAATCATGGCTTTAACTGTGCTGAATCTACCAACTTTGCTACTCTTCGGTGGATCGAGTATGGGAAGCAGTCTGTACTGGTAAGTGGTCTGTTGCCACCCTGTTGCATACCAATAACTTCTGTTATACTCCTAATGCTCTTCTGCTCATTAAGCCCTAGTGTTTGTTTTAAGTTCAGTGCTTTGTCCATTTAAGATGTGATCTATGCTTTCTGATACAGTAACAATGTCCAGTCAGCCTCCTGTTTCATGTCCTTGTTTCAGCTATGGAGAATATAGAACATGTTTTTTAACTTTGTGTAGATCAAGTGAGGCTTCAAAGAAGAGCAAGGGACTGGTTGCCTTTCCAAAGATGAAAGGGTCTGCTAGGTGGTCGGGACTCAACAGTATTTTGTCTGATATTTTAGTTGTTGTTGTTTGACCATTTAGCCTGGAAGTATGACTTCAGTAACTCAAGTCACCCACAAAATAAGTATCGTGGCTGAACATTTAGACTCGATGGTGTTATAGCCCCGTAGAGGGCTATAACGTGGAACCATGGGTTGTGTTTTCAGAAGTTACATTGAAGTGAATGCTTTGAAGCACTAGTTGTAACCATGCCCGCATGAGAGGAACCTCTGCTGCTCTGGGTAGGCCCAGAGTCTGCATGGCTCCAACTTCCTCATTGTAGTCTGCTTTTGCTGGCTGGTTTTGGATGAGCTTCTATGAGCCACTCTGAATAGGCTGGTGAGCTTTCTTTCTTAGTTACTGTGATAAAATCTGGTCTTCTGTTTCCTGATTTCTTCCTGCTTTTCTGCCCAGTTTTTAGTAACTTAAAAGATGTCCTTTTGATTTCCTGGGAGAGTCTTGAGAGTTCTGAGGCATAACTGTGTGGAACTAGGGGAATTGTTTCTTCAGTTGGGCTCCTGAAAGCAAAGTAATACAGGAACGCAGAGTAGAATTGTTGTTTCCTTACTTGAATTTTGTGATTTCAGTGCTCGTGTCGGAAGGACATGGTGAAGATCTCCATGGATGTATTCGTGAGAAAGTACCAGCCAGATCGTTACAAGCTTTGGAAAGCCGGAAAGGATGTGACTGTCATTGACCATGCTCTTCCAACTCCAGAGGCGGCAGAGTTCCTTAAAGGGGATCTCATGCAAAAAGTAAAGAGTAGGAAACAGTGTGCCGAGGAAATGGAAACAGGAGAGACATGTAAAGAGGAGGTGGACAGGGAAGAGACAAAAAGGTAATCCTTTATATAGTCCTCTGCTTTTTTGTTGGATTATTAGAAACTGAACCCAGCTGCAATCAAACGTTTTCCATTCTGGTAGAACAAAAGCAGTCAGAGGTAGCGGTGGTCCATTTGCTTAGGGGTAGGGTTTACTCTTGTTTCTACTGTTTGAGTTCACATTTATGGTGGTCTGTGATAGCCAGGAAATGCACCAGCTTGGAAGGTAGTTCTTCAACTTTGGGGAGGCATCCAAAACCTGGGTTGGAAGTATGCACCATACACTGGGAGGCCAGAAAAAAAGGGAGTGCATTGAGATCATGGGACATTACTTGCTGACAAATTCCAGTACTATCAGTGCTGCAAGCTGCAACATCAGCGTGCAGTTTGTGGTTGCTGAAGGCAACAGGCCAGTCATCTTATGTTTTGCCATTAAATCTTGTTCAGCCAGTGTCAGCTACTGTTCCTGAAGCTGTCTTTGGTGTTGGTTTTATGTTGTTGTTTTGGGGTTTGGTTTTTGTGGTTAGTTGGTTGGTTTGTCTGAAGTAAAGAATGCCCAACTAGAACATGGCTGCCTAATACACGATTAAGGTGTTGAGGATTCATCCCTAAGGATTACTGTCTCAACTTCTGTAAAGGCAAAGGAAACAATTTAGAAAAATTTGAAAGTTATTTGGCTTGCCTGATGCTGTCTCGTAAAAAAATGATCGAAACCAGACTCTATTTTGTGCATCCAGGCACAAATTCAACAAGCTTACGTGTTTGGTAACCTGACGTATGGCTTTGTCTTCTGCAGCATCCCCAAGCACCGCATAGGAACAAAAAGGCACAGGGTCTGCCTGGAAGTGCCTCAGGAGGTGAGTGAGAGTGAGGCCTTCCCCAAGGAGGAGCTGAGCTCTGCGCACTGTGAAGCGGACGTGGCAGAGCCTCGTGAGAGACCTACAAGTGAACTTGCACAGCAAGGTGAAGAAGGACTCAAGCTTCCAGGTAATTGTGTGTTGAGTTTTATCCTGGTTCGGGGCACCGGGGTATTATTCACTGGGGAGAGAAGCTGCTAGAGCTGAATCTGGGGCGCTGTCTCCTGTGCTAATTAATAGGATGTTGTCGTGTCCAAAAAACTAGACACTTGTTTGTCAGAGCCATGGCAAACACTTCAGAAATTTGCTGTCACAAGGCTTGAGATGTTACCGTTTGTTTTTTCAAGACCAGAGAGTGCATCCAGAGCAATTTTAGGTTATGCCTTTTAGTTAAATTTGTCTGATGCTTCTGCCACTGTTTTCAGTAAATGAAATAACCACAGCTTGAATTGTTAGCTTTTGTGGCCTATCTGTGGAACTTCCCAGTGAAAACTGTAAAATAATGCTGGGGGAGAGGAAAGAGGTAGGCAGCCATCCTTCAGCTGCTTCAGTGACTGAGTGACCAGGTAGGTCATGGGGGGAGGCTGCTTTTCAGCTGAATTAAAAGGAACAGGAAGTATTGCATGAGGCTTGCTTAAGAAGTTGGTGTTTCTAGCTTTTGATTTTTGCTCTTATAATTTTGTCTGCCTGCATACATAAATATATTGGATGCTTCAGTAGCCTAAGGTCCTCATCGCTGTTGTGTAATGTAACCTGTTTATAGACACGCTCAGATGTACAGATGTTTTTATTTGTCTTTTTATAATCAATAGGCTGGAGGAAAATTAATATGGCTTGTAATGGATCACTTATACTTGCTCTTAAGGGAGGAGCAAGGGGCCTATGAACCATCTAAGAACAGGGCAAACATATATAATGCTTCCCTCTGGTATTCTGTTTTCCAGCCTTTTGCAGCTTGTATTTAATAATCTTCTATTGGTTTGTGGGTTTTTATTTCTCTTCTGTTATGTCTCCCATGAATCCTTGTAACCTCTTACCCACAGCAGCATGTGGCCAGGAGTTGGGCTGTTCAGCTATGCTGTATAAAGGATCATCTCTGTTTTTAACTCACTCTCTACTAGCTTTGTTTGATATACACTAGTTGCACTAGAAGAGGTAATGAGCAGACACTTATTCTCTCTCTCTGAACCAACCATGATTTTATCGGTGTTTGAATGAATGATCTGCTCTTTACATGACTTAATGTTGCTTTTTTTTGGTTTTGTGCAAATGATTGCACAAATGTTCTCTCTGCTGCCTAGACTTTAGAAGAAGTCAGTGTATGTTTTCTTCTAGATTGTGTGGACTCCACCAAATCTGAAGAACTGAATGCAGTGAAGCCTGAGGAGGAAGAAGAGGAAGAGCAAGAAGCAGCTGCATTGGATCTCTCCATTTCACATGCTTCAAATTCCACTTCAGTTTCAACGACTTCAAAGCAGAGCACAGCTTCCAGTGCTCAGCCCAGCTCTCCGGTGTGTTCTGGTTCTTCTGACTCTGAATCAACTGATCTGTTGGCCAAACAAACTGTTCCTGGGCCAGCTGGGGTGCTTACAGTGCACAGCTACGCTAGAGGGGATGCCAGCGGATCTGACAGTGAACACACTTCAGGAAAGAAAGCCAGTGCCACCGCCAGCATGAATGAACAGGAACTGGCAGAGGTATGAATGGAAAGAGTACTGAAAGCTCAAGGGCTGTATTATGTCATCATGGATTTGCTGTGACAGAACTTCCTATCTGTGTGATTCTCATTCCATTGCTGTTTGTTTAGCAGGTTGCTTAGTTGTTAATGGTTTTTTTTTAATACCTATGGGTTTTACTAAAGAAACAAGAATTAAGGTGGAAGTCTTATACTCTTACCTCTTCTAGAAAATGTGGAGATCCCCTCTAAATTAATTAAGTGCTTCAAGGGAAAAGGTAGTTTAGTGGTTTTGACTTGATATTGTTACAGGCTGATTCAGGTCCTTTTATAGTAATAGGCACCTTCGTGTACCTAAAATGAATCTAGTTCAATCCAGCCTTTATTACAAGCACATTAATACGTTTGAGGGGTTTTTAATTATTAAATCACATACACATGTACATTTGTGTTTCCCTTTTAGAAAAAGAAACAATGCAACAAAAATGTTGGAAGGGAGAATGCAAACCTGAGTGTAAGAAGTGTGTTGTTAGGCAAGAGAATGCTGTAATAGTTAAAATCTTACCTGGTGGTGTCTTTTCAAATAATATTATTTCCATCTTTAAATCTGTTTTTAGAGAGTGGGAGGCTGATAATGATTGTCCTAAAAATTCAGGAATTACAGAAATTAAACAGCAAATGGGCAAATCTGTTGATGAGTAAGCTGAAACTGAGAAAGGGTCATTATCCATATTTAAACTGAAGAAATTCTGCTTTTGATACATGTGCCTCCACTGCACACGCCATATGGGAAAAAGGTGACATTTTAGATGGGTGTAGATCGTTTTCCCCAGTATTGAAACAAATTTTCCGTCAGATGGTAACTGGGAATGCTAATTTCCTTTTAAATAAAAGCATTTCTGTACCCAACTCCATGTAGGATTTTAGATATAATGATTGTTATGCCATCTTCTGGCTTTTTTTTGTAAAAAGAAGAGATTTTAAAAGATGTAAGGTGCATTTAATCTAGCATTTGCTTCTGCTGTTAGAGGAATAACAAATTAAGAAACTTCTCCCTTTTCTTATCTACTGAGAGACTTCCTGAGCCATTAAAATCATTGCCTTTATTACCTTTCTTGTTAGGTTAGTATTAATTCTGTCACTGTCTCACTTGTTTTTACATAAGGGTACGGGAAGAGGAAATAACTGTTCCTGTAGTTTCCTTCCAGTCTGTCTGGAAAGGCATCAATGCAAGCAGAGAGGGTGTAAGTTCCCTTAGCTAAAATAAGCCTGTTAGTTCAAGATATCAGTGAACTCTGTAATTATTTTTAAGTATTTTATTGGGTTTTATTTTTAAATTTTGAATTTTCAAATTGACATAAAACCTGAGGATTTCTCCAAAATGCATGAGACTTCTTATCATGGCTCTTCTAAGCTGAGCCATTCAACTTGACTTTCTTTGTTTCCGTCTTTTACCTGCTTCATACATAAACAGACTTGCATGAAAAGCTACACTAGGACCTGTGAAAAGTTTCTATTCTAATGGCTCAACAGAGTTAGTACAGCTCTAGCTGGTTTTCCCTAACACAAATGCTGCAAGCAGCTCTTTCAAAAACTTATCTAGTTTAGAGCTGAAGTTAGTTTGTTAGAAATAAAATCATGGAAGCACAGGTGTATTTTGTGGAGGTTTTGCTAAAGCTCAGAATTAATTCCTTTATTGTGCTAATTGACTGCTGAATTACGTCTGCTTGTCCAGGTAGCGAAGGAGTATATAAGGTCGATGAAGGAAAGTAAGAAGTCCAAGGGCCGACGCCAGCCATTGAGCAAACTCCCACGACATCACCCCCTCTTGGTTAAAGACTGCATTAGTGATGATGGTGAGTAAGCTATGTGCTTCTCAGGCAATGGTAAAAACGGTTCTCAGCTTCTGCAGACAGAGTTATTCTCTTAAGTAACAGGCAATAAAGAGGAGTCAGCAAGTGACGCCTCTGCATCCCTGGACAAGGTGCTCATCTTATTATTTTTTTTTGTTCTTGCATCACTAAACTTCTCTCTCAAACGGTGTAGTCTTTCTTTCCTGTTCCATTCTCTGGGAAATCATAACTCTGAAAGGAGGGTTAAACCAGTACCAGAGGCTGTTGCATAATTGCATCTGCCTTAGAGCATTTGAGTAGCTGATGTAAATATTCATGATTTAAAAACAAAAAAAAATAACCAAACAAACCCAAACCCACCAGATTTTGCAGCTGGGGCTGTTCTCACCCAATAAGCCTATCTTGTGTTTGCACAGTTGCTTTGATTAGTAGAAGCCTCTTAAAAAGGAGACCAAGTTACTGGCTCCCATCACTCTCTTGTACATTTGATTTCTGGCAGTCGTCTCCATTCATAACTTCTTGTATTATTTAACTGGATTTCTATAAAAGGACACAGAATTACCGAGTGAATGATCTCTTATTGCAGAGGCATCAGAGCAACTAACTCCTGAAGAAGAGGCTGAGGAGGCAGAAGCATGGGCCAAACCCCTGAGCCAGCTCTGGCAGAATCGGCCACCCAATTTTGAGGCTGAAAAAGAATACAATAGGACCATGGCTCAGCAGTCTCCCTACTGTGCTGTTTGCATGCTCTTCCAGACGTATCAGGTATGTAGACCAAGTCTGTTCATGTTAACATAGACTGGGTAGGTTGTTGCTGTGATGCATAGTTTTAAATGTGTTGTTTGCATGTTGTCAGTTGACAACTGCTGGATCGGGGCTGCAGTCCTCCCAAGGAATTCTTCCAGGAGAGCACAATTGGGTGACCCTCACCACACTTGAGATGGCCTGTGGGTTCCCGGGGCGCACTCAGCTGTTCAGCATAAGGTTTTGTGTTCTGCGTCTTTTGCTAGAACTGCAGAACGGAGTCTGAATGTTGCTGGAGCTGACTGTAAAATCCCATCTCTCTTTTCCACACTGACGCCTTCACTTCTACACTTTTTTTAAAAAACACTTTAAGTCCACTTATAGCATGCGGTCTTTCGGGAACTGGCAAGGGAGAAAACCTTTTACTTTAAAGGATATATGGTTGAGTTTGTGGATGGCATAAATGCAAAGCTGTCTTTTTTTGGATTATATCCATATTGGCAGTAGCTATGGCAAGGGAAAATGTGTGGCTGTAGCAATGGGTAGCTTGGGTTTGGTTGCAGAACCCCTCTGTCAAGTTGACTTACTGCTTAGGCAGGAGTCCCATGCTGGATTTTTCGCTAAGTAATTTTAAGGTAGTTTAAATAGTTGTCTAATTGTGTGTTCCACCTGCAATTTAGATATAGTTTGTCCCTTCTCATATGCTTAGCATATTTGATTCACTTGAGGTCACTGTGTGATTATGTTGGCAATAGGAAGATGTTCAGCACAGTTTTGGAAATAAAGACCTCTGTTTTTGTTGAGAGTTTATATTGCATATAGATCCTAATTTCTGTGAAACAACAAGACTAGAGTTTCTGTTCAATCTTGCTATTTCTGTCTGAGAGGAGGTTCTTGTTAGGAGTGGAAATTCTACACAGAAACTGAATAGTACATGGATTTCATTGGTGCTGACAGTGTAGAAAGTTAACAGCTTGAAGACAGTTTAAGGTTTGGGGGGCGTTGAGTAAGCAGAAAGCTCTAGCTGCACGTTTTCAAATGTCTGTCTACACCAGGCAGCAAAGCAAAAACTCTTCCAAGACTTGAGCTGTGGTTAGGGTCTTTGCTCCAACTTCAGAAAGTCTGTAGCAGGTCTGGAACTTGCTTCAGTTACCCATTCAAATGAAACATTGGCACAAAATGCCAGGCAAATATTCACTTTTCCTTTGAGAAGACAAAAGTGTCTTGCAGCTTAGGAAAAAAAAGTCACATTTCCTTCAGCTTGGTTATAGATTTCCCTCAGTCATTTAGTCTTTTGCTTCACATGTGATGTTCAGTGTAAATCAGTACGTTTCACAGAATTTGAATAAACCGGACTTGTTGAAAACACCACAGCTCCCTTCCAGCTGTGATCCTTGTCTGGGCTTCTTTTTCCTACCTTTTGAAGCACTGTAGGAGGGACAGTACAGCTTCATTCTGCTACTGCAATTTTTGTTAATAGTCTTTTTAAAAGATGAGGCAAGCTCCTTTGGTGGCCTGTGAGATACAAAAGGTGATTTGAACCATTTCTTCAAAGAGATTCATTTCTGTTTAGCAGTTATGAAGGGTAACTTGAATGGAAGCATACGTCTGTAAACTTTACAAGTGTTTGCGTTCGGTTTGGCGTTGGTTTAGGTGAATAAATTACAAACAATTAGCCTAGAAGTCTCCTGAGCTTTAAGTGGGAAACTACATTTTAATCTGCTTATTTCCCAGGAGCAAATTAGTTTCAAAGCCCATTAGACTTGTTCAGAACGACATTGGGAAAAAATAATGGGGATTGCAGTAGGTATCGATTTGTGTGATCACAATCCTCCCTTGTTGAGGTAAGATAAATGTACAGTGTTGAAATGCAGCATTACGATCTTCTGTAGTAGCGGGCAGGACGGCTGCAACAGGGATGGTGCCTGCAGAGCATGTGGTGGGCTTGGTGATTCCATCTCTCCTGTTAGAGGGATGCAGTCTTACCCCTTTAGGTAGGAAATCATTTCATTCTGAAGCTGCAGTAGTGAGGATTTTAGAAACCAAGTATTTTTTCACCTGACTACTAACTTTAATCTTTCAGCACCTTCACTCTTTCTTTAAACTATTTTTAGATGGAATAGTGGGTGAGTAAAGATGATATGGGACAGTTTTACTTGTAAAACAAATTCCCTGTCCATGCCTTACAGTCAGAGTGTGGTGGCAACAGTCAGACCTCTGAAGCAACTCCAGCTGCTGTGGATGGGAAGATTAGAACCAAACCCCTGATTCCTGAAATGTGCTTTACTGCAACCGGCTGCAGCACTGACCTTAGTCTTTCAACTCCCTACTTGGAGGAAGATGGAACCAGCATACTCGTCACATGCAAGAACTGCCACGTCTGTGTTCATGCAAGTGAGTGCATCTAAACTTCACCCTAAACTCTGCAGTTCTCTCTAGTCAGTGTGTACGTTATAGTGAGCCTCTGCCAGTCTGTTTAACGTACAAATAGTCCCAACCTCAGCCCTTACCTGAGTGGTATATACTTGAGAGCTGTGTTGAAATATGGAGTTCACTGCATGGATAACTTGAAATATACAGAATCATCCTGAGGCTCATTGCTTTTAATTCCTGCTATATTTCTCAGCCATGGGGGAATGGATCTGAGTTTAGATAAACTCCAAAGTGTGATGTGTCTGTTCTAGGCTGTTATGGTGTATCCCCTGACAAGGCCACTGAAGACTGGATGTGCTCCAGGTGTGCTGAAAATGCATTGGAAGAGGTAAAGTTTCTCATAAGATTTTCATAGGTGGAGTCTGGTACATCTGGGAACTTGCAACAAAGTTTCTGTAGTGTTATATTTTTCTTTATTCCCTCCTGTGAAAGGAAGGCAATTTAGAGAATGTTTCAGAGTGGTCTCTTGCATTTGGGTGTTTTCTGAGCCATAGTGGTATAATCCCTTCAACTAGTGCAAAGCTGCTGAGCTCCTTTGAGTCATAGAGAAGATGTTCTGCATAAATCTGTGAACAGCTCCATTGTCTGTTTTAGTTTATGGTAGCTACTATTTCCGAAACAGAAAGTAATTTCTGTTAATAACTAGGGAGATGTGCACATGGGAAGAAGGCAAGAAGAATGACATCTTTAGCAACCTGATCTAGTTCAAGATGTCCCTGGTCCTGCAGGGGGGTTGAACTAGATGGCCTCTAAAGGTCCCTTCCAACTCAAAACATTCTCTAATGTTTTAGGACTGACATTCCCTCAACAAGCTATATAGGCTCTAGATCAGGTGAAGAGGTCAACCTGTTAAATTGTATTTCTTCATGCTTGTTACAGATCCTTTTACGCATCCTCAGAGGATATATAGGGTATTGTGATTGTTAAAAGGAACCCATAACACACAACCTGAAGAAGTATTCAGTGATAGGTCTGTGTGCATTCAACAGGCTTGAGTCTATCTTTGTTGCCCTGAACTTTTGAAAGCTGAAGGGCTGATCTGTACAAGGTAGTTCGCTCTCTTCTGTCAGTAAAATGGTTTTTTTACCTCTGGACATGCGTTTTGAGGAGGAGGTTCTGAAGCAAGTGTACCACTTTGGACTTCACTCTTTCAGCTAATGCTTCCTTCCTTGTTCCAGGACTGCTGTTTGTGTTCGTTACGAGGAGGAGCACTGCAGAGAGCTAATGATGACAAGTGAGTGTTCCAGCTTTTTTTGGTCTTAAGGGAGAAGCTGAAGTCTTGAGTAGCTGAGGGTAAGCTGGTAAAGCCCATGTCTGCATTTAGTGTAATAGAGTGACCAACATCACCTTTCATGCTTGTAGTACTGGGAGGCTGCAGTAAAGTGTGTTCGCTGTACTCACATGCAGCGATCATCGTCTCTTCAGGTAATGCCTCATTCTCATTCTGTAAACTGCAGCTGTTAATTGCTTTGCATTTTATAGTGCAGAAGTGTAATAGACCACATAAAAAAATAAGATTCCTGATGAGATAACATCTCTCAGTACCTTCTCATAGAGGATTTTGATTTCTCCATGTAATATGTGGCAGTGATGGAGGCAAAGGACAACCGTAGTTTGAAGTAGCACAACATTTTGAAATTCAGGGTACCTCTACAGCAAGTGTACTGGCTACGAGTGCCTGTGCTGTACCCTTTGTGGTGGATTGTCTGAAGTTGTTTGTTGCAGAACAGCAGTGAGAGAGACCCTTAGTACCTTGGACTGACTAAAACTTGACCACAAAAAATTTGGTGGATGTCATATGGAGCCACAATCTCTTGGTCATAGTCTCAAAAGCAACTCTATGACTGAGCGGTTGTTACGGGACGGGTTTGTGAAGGATAAACCTGTCAGGCAGGCTGTTGTAATGCAGCACAAGCCATACTAAATTGCTGTCCTGCTAAGCCTGTAGTAGTAGATGGGAAGTATGAAGAAGTCTTGGGTTTGCTCCACATGTGCCCTGTTACTTGCAGTAGGAAGAAAGATTGCGCTGCTGGTTCTCAGAGGCTATTTGTCGTGGTTTATGTGGCAAACTTTGACAGAACTGTGTTGTCTTAAACTCTAGTGTCCTCTTTCAGCTTGATGTATATTAATTTCTTTTTCCCCTCTTTTGTCCTGACAGGTGGGTTCACGTGATGTGTGCTGTAGGAGTACTGGAGGCAAAATTTGTGAACATTGCAGAACGGAGTCCCATAGATGTTGGTAAAATTCCCTTGCAACGTTTCAGGCTGGTAAGGATCATGTGATCACCTGTGCTTCCCTGGTGAGGTTTCAAAGTGTCTCTGCAGTCCATTCAGAATCTGGGAGACTTTGCTTATCCTTCTAAGCCCAAGTCATCTGCTTTCCAGACTGAAGAATTTAATTGGCTCTGGTTTTTGGATGGAAAATGGCAGTTGTCCCAGTTGCCATTTTTTGAACCTTTCCATGTTGTAGTATGTGTATCCAGATGAGGAGTGAGTAAGGAGGGCACAGTTTTCTGTAGCTAGGAAGTGATATTTGTACAATGGTGCATTGGTGATATTTGTTATTTTTCTAATCCATAGTAAATAAAGCAAGTCAAATACTGCTGTTGAGCACCAAGATGCTTCAGGATATGTAAGGCATTTGTATTACAAGTAAATGTCTTCAGCAACAAAACAGCTGTATGATACTCTTCTAACAGCTCAGTGTTGAGGGAGAAATGATTTTAACTGCCTTGCAAGAGCTAATGCATTACAGATAACATTGTTTTCCTACAACAGCACATTAGGCCTCACCCAGATGTAATTTGGTCCCTGGTAGTGATACTATTTGGTCCTGGTAGTGATACTATTTGGTCCCTGGTAGTGATACTGTTGATACTATTTTAACTGTTACTTCTATGTTTTGGTTTTGGTTTGGGTTTTTTTGGTCACTGGTATTGCCTGTTATTCTAATCTTGTTCCTCTCTGTGCAGCTTAGTATCCAAGTGCTGAAAGGCCCTGTTGACTGATTTAATTTAAGGTCTACTGTTGCTAGCATCCTTGTCGTTTATGCATTGTGAGCTGGTAGATATTTAATGTATTTTTTTCATCTATGAGATTACTTTAAATTTATGAATTATTATTGCCTTGAGATAAACTAGAATTAGTTGCTTTCTACTTCTTTTTAATCAGAAAGTAACAGCGCTCTCACAGGGAATAAACGGCGCAGTATCGTGCACTTAGACCAGTTAGTGGATAAAAGCTAGTGCCAACTAGTAACATCTAGTTCTCTGTCCACAGAAATGCATCTTCTGCAAGAAAAGAAGAAAGAGAATTGCAGGTTGCTGTGTGCAGTGCTCACATGGTCGGTGTCCCACATCCTTTCATGTCAGCTGTGCCCAAGCAGCAGGAGTCATGATGCAGCCTGATGACTGGCCATTTGTTGTCTTCATTACCTGCTTCAGGCACAAGATTCCGTTTCAGTCAGAGGTGAGTAGGTGTGTGACTCCGGGGATTTGAATTGCATGTCTTGTAGGGACTGAAAAGTTTGATGCTTTCAGAATGTTCAGTATAATCTAATGGTGTTGGTCTTGGATTCTGACTACCTTGCTGCTGCTCTTAGTGATCTTAGTCGGGTCCTTTATTGTATTTTGATTTGCAGCCCAGAAGGACTGAGAGCTTTACATCCCTCCTGTGACTGCTGTGATGAGGAATGATAGAGGGGTTTGTGCTGTGATATTTTGTATGCAGAAGTTAGTGCTGGGAGTCCAGCAGGCTGCATGAGTGGGTATAGCATTCCATGTTGAAGTGATTGTTTAGTTTATAAAGTTCCCTTGTAGCCCTTTTAGCCATCAAAACCACAACAGTCTTCTAGACAATATTTGCCATAAAGCCCTTGCATTGCTCTGAAGAATGAGAGCTTAATCTACTAAGTAAATTTAAAACAGCTGCATTTTAACAGATTAAGCTTCAAACATTTGAAATACCAGAGGCAGAACTTTTCTACAAATGCTCAAGACTGGTGTCTTGAGTAGAGTTGCTCACCTCATTTTGCTTCCTTGTCTGCCAGTACCAGAGCTGTGGTCCTCAACACATTCTTTGTTGTGTTATTGTGCATGAAGTGCTTTTTCTCTTCTCAGCGAGCCAAGGCTGCACTCCAGGATCTGTCACCTGGACAGATAGTCATCAGCAAGCACAAGAATGGTCGCTTCTATCAGTGTGAAGTGGTCAGCCTTGCAAAGGAGACATTCTACGAGGTCAACTTCGATGATGGTTCCTTCAGTGATAACCTGTATCCAGAGGACATTGTGGTATGTTGTGCAGTGGGAGTTTGGCTCCGGCAGAGGGCACGTGGTGCGAGTCAATTCTTGCTGCTGCAGAGTCTGCACAGCAGGGGATTTGGTAGTTATTTCAACTCTAGGTTGTGATGTGGTTTAGGTGAGCTGTAAGATGGCCTTGGGGTATCGCTTGAGACTGACAACTGAGGGCACACGGGAAGAGGTGTAACAGGGAGCGCAGCTCATCTCTGGCTGCTCAGCAATGGAAGGTCTGAAGGAAAACTTGCTGGTGCTTGCATACCATTCCTGCATGAATACTTTGAAGTTGGGCTCACTGTTGGGATTTAAATGCAGATGACAAAGATCTATGTGTCTCCATTCCTAGAAGAAGTAATTACTGGGATGTTGTGCAACGTAACTGGGATGGGTTCCTGTGTGTTTTGCTGAATCTTCACATAAGGAAGCTGCTTACCCTTCTCCTGGTCTGTCCCACCTTTTTCCCTTATGCTGCAGAGTCGAGACTGTCTTCAGTTAGGTCCTCCTGCTGAAGGGGAAGTTGTGCAGGTGAGATGGACAGACGGACAAGTTTATGGAGCCAAGTTTGTTGCTTCACATGCCATCCAGATGTACCAGGTACTGAATTGTCTGAATTTTATCATTCATAACAACCAGAACATGAGAGGGTTGGGGTTGTTTAGCCTAGAGAAGAGAAGGCCTTGTATCAGCCTTCCAGTACTAAAACGGGCCTACAGGAAAGCTGGGGAGAGGCTGTTGATCAGGGAGAGCAGGGATAGAAGGAGGGGGAACAGTTTTAAGCTGAAAGAGGGGAGATTTGGATGAGATATTAGGAAGAAATGTTTTCCTGTGTGGGTGGTGGAGTTGGAACTGGATGATCTTTAAGGTCCCTTCCAACCTAAACCATTCTGCAATTCTGCGATGTTAACAGGGCTGTTCTGAAAGCCAGCAGAGCTATAGGGGAGTCACGTTTAAATACTTCAGGGGAAGTTACTGAATGTTGTCAGCAATGCCAGATGCTGGTAAGAGTTGCTGGAGATAAGAGTGAAGTGGTTTCTTGCAGATCTGCTTTTATCTGGCTACCTACATCGAAGCGTCAGCTTCTCAAAAAATTGCAGCTCTGCAGTTCTCCAGCAGGCCTGTCCCTGTAGCTTAAACTACTTAAAATAAGCTTGGGTTTGCTTTTCTCTCTTTAGTGAGAGCACATCAAGGCAAGTTCTGGGTCACTGTGGGAGAGTTCCAAGTCTTCTGGCAGAACAACTTCTGTTTTTCTTCTAGGTGGAATTTGAAGATGGGTCACAGCTGATGGTGAAAAGGGATGATGTGTATACTCTTGACGAGGAGCTTCCGAAGAGAGTGAAGTCAAGGCTGGTAGGTAAACAAGGTGTAAACATCTACTAAAGAAGCCCATTCTAACTTGATTTGTCCTTGAACAGCTAGCTGAGTGCATGGCAGCAAAGTTTGCAGTCTGATACTCTCCTCAGTTGTTGCGAAGCTTGGTAGTTGATTAGGCTACAAAAGCAAAGCTCTGTCTTGCTCTGGAGAAACTTCTTCTGCAAACATGGGAGCTTATAGGATGGAGTCACTGGAACAACACGTTAAGAACCTTTTGTGCCTGTTGTCCTGAGTTTCATTGTGTTTTCCCACTGCAAAGAATGGCCAAGTTTCTTCTCTTACCCCACGTTCTGAAAAGTTCTTAGTAGGGTAGAGATCAACAGAGCTGGCCACTTTTTTATATTGTAAAATAATTTGAGTGGGAAAGGACCTCTGCAGGTCTCTGCTCCAGTCACCTGGAACAACACGTTAAGAACCTTTTGTGCCTGTTGTCCTGAGTTTCATTGTGTTTCTCCACTGCAAAGAATGGCCAAGTTTCTTCTCTTACCCCACGTTCTGAAAAGTTCTTAGTAGGGTAGGGATCAACAGAGCTGGCCACTTTTTTAAATTGTAAAATAATTTGAGTGGGAAAGGACCTCTGCAGGTCTCTGCTCCAGTCACCTGATCAAGGCAGGGATATCTTTGAAGTCAGGCAGGGTTGCTTGGGGCTCTTTCCAATCAAGTATTGGTTATGTCCATGGATGGAGAACCCACAGCCCCTCTGGGTCCCTGTTCTATTGCTTTGTGCTTCCCACTATGAAAAACATCCCCTAGCGTGCTGTCCATAGTTATCTTCCTTTACGGTGTGATCATGCAGAACCTGCTGGCAGGCAAACAGGACATCAGAGGTTTAAGGAAGCGTGTCACAGCTGAGTCCTGTGACCAAGTACTCAGACATGCTTGCTTCATAAGGCACAAAATGTACTAATGTGGTAGGAAGTTGGAACAGATGAGTGGTTTTATTCCTTTAAGTAAGTGACTGTGAACTGAAATTAGCTACTTGGTTAAATTTGAAACCTGTGATTCTTTAGATCTTAGATTGCAGTTCACTTAAATTTAATCCCAGACTCTTAAATTAAGTTTCTTAAATATTTTTCTTCTTGTGCTCAGTGAGTTTTTGAGGAAGGCTGAATGTTTGCCAGCTTTGATCTGTGTTCTAGTGACTAATTCTGCTTTTTCTCTTAGTCAATAGCTTCAGATATGCGCTTCACGGAGATCTTTGCAGAGAAGGAGGTCAGACAAGAGAGGAAGAGACAAAGAGTGATCAATTCACGCTACCGTGAAGATTACATCGAACCTGCATTGTACCGGGCCATCATGGAGTAAGCACTGCCTGTGGCAGAGGAAGAAGATGCCCACCTCCCCCAAGGATTTAAACGCTCCAATGCAACAGGCCATATTTGGATGCTTCGAATCCAGGGTTTTTTTGTTTTGTTTTATAAGGAAGCTAGGAAGCTGATGCTCTGCAGTAGCTGAGAGGCAGCTGTTGGATAGTGAAGCAGATCCCATTTGCTGAAGCTGATGCCTGCAGACTCCTGGTCTGAAGTTGGGTCCTTACTGAATAAGCCAGCTTGGGGTGTGCTTTCATCTCGTTGAGCAGTCTTGCTTTTTTCTTAGAGACAATTTTGACAGATGACAAACTCTTGTGGGAGTTATAGCCAGGCATCTTGGCAGCTGCAGAACAGTGCGATCTATTGTTTTAATTGAATAGTGTTCCTGATTTGGGAGTCTCTCTCGTGACCACACCTGGGCTTGAGCAGGCAGTATTACTGGTGCTTGAAATTGAACCTCTTTTTATATTTATATCCATCTTTTTGTCACAAGCAGCTTCGGTCTCTTGTTTCTCAGCACCTCCTTTGTGAGAGTTGAGCTATAGGCTGTTCAGATCCAAGCAGACAGGAGATGCTTGTGTGAACAGGTGAAATGTGAAATGAAATCATACAGGACAAATAATTTAACCCTCCATTTAATATTTTTTTTGTTCCAATACTTGTTTTGACTTAACTTAGTCATGAATTTAACTGTAATAGTATGTGCCTCAGAACTGATAAAATCTGTTGGAGCCCTGCGCAGTGCAGCCTTCTAACAAGATTAGGCATTCAGCTCCCAGTAGACGTTCAGCTCCCAAAGAGTTTCTTTTGCGTTTCTCCCCACTCCCTCTGAGGCAATAATGACCAAATGGCCAGAGTCCTCGTTCTCCGTTCTTGAAACCCAAGCATCACAGTGTTGGGGATAACAGGGCAGCAGTATCCGAAGCAGTCCAGTACCTCTTCCGTGGCACCACTGTGTGTCGTGTGGCCGCAGGCTTTCGCTTAAAACAGTTTGTTGTTGGGTCTGAGACAGATAAAGCACGCACTGAACTGTATGTATTACTGAAAGGCTGTGCAATGCTCTTCTGAAGCAGGAGTGCTGCCGTGTTGCTGTCTGGCAAAGGTTACCGCAGCGTTTTTTGTAGAGTATTAGTAGAGTACATCTCAGTTGTGTTGGAGAGAGCTGGCTAGTAGGAGAATCCGGAAGATGTGCCAGCTTGCTCCTAGTAACTTCAGCATTAACACACCGCAGTCAGAGCCGTGTGAATACGTGTTCCTTTCCCATTCTGTAGGAAAGGGATTTGGGGCTGTGGAGCAGGTTGGCCACCTTTTTGCATGGAGTGATGGGGTGACTTCCCTACTGGAGAGAATGACGTATGTGTTCTCCAGAAGCAGTTCAAGAGGAGAATTTTCTAGTGAAACAGACCTAATGCATCCCTTCTTCTATAGGGACATAGCAAGGTGTCTGCAAAGTCCAAATTTGTAACTTTTTTCCTTTTATTACATAGGAACGCTATAAACCAAACTCTTCTGAAACCCCAGTGCATCGATTTGTGATTAGCAATAAAATGTAGTATTGTGTAGTGATAACAACTCTTGATCAGAAAAGAAATAAACTACAGCTTTTATAAAGAAAATCTTACTTATCCCTACATTTTTATAGGGTCAGGAGGCCGATATGAGTAGCAAAGATTTGCACAACCACTGTTTTGCATAGAGGTGTTCAGTCCTATTTTTGCGGTGGAGCACCTTGTTCATCAGTATTGGAAAGCTTACAGATTCTGAAAGGAGATAGCGGCTTTCCTTTGTGGTTTTTTTTGTTTGTTTTTCTCCCATGTTCAAAACTCCTGATCTCAGGGTATTAAGATGCTTTCTGATGAACGGGATAGTGGGCTTGGTAGAATGAGGATCTGTTAAGACCGGAGTCTTAAGTAGCTGCAGGTACTCTGGGTGAGGCAATGGGAATGAAGCTGCACTTTGATGTCGTAGCCTGTTCATAAGCCTCTGTGAAGTGATATTCTGTGAGCAAACGTGGAGAAGAGCTGGCAGGGTCTTAACAAATTCGCCTGCGTTCTGTTAGTGTATCTTAAGAGTTGGTATTAACTTCTCATAGGCTCAACACTACCTGTATATGACTGAAAAATACACTTTCTGTATCATCTGCCATTCTCCCTCCAGAGAAAAGGTACCTGTGTTCAGGCTTTCTTCCCAAACTGCCATATAACTTAAATGCACCTTTCAGGTGCCCTGTGCTACCTATGCTGCAACACCTGGCTCAACAGCTTCATCTTAAACCAGTGACTCAGTACAAAGCAGCTGGATTTGTTTGGAGTGCTGTTGTTCAACTGCAGCAGGTTTTGCCACCCACCTCTAACAGTATTGAGTGACTTTCAAGAGCTCCTGTGCCTGGTATTTCTTCTGGAAGAAGAGCTCTGTTGTGCTGCATTTTCTGTGGGCTCCAGATTTGCTCTTGTCAGTTGGCTGCACTGTGTCGGAAACCGCTGCCATCCTGCACTCTGAGTCAAAGGGCCTTGCCAGTTTTCCCGTCAGTTTTTGTGCTGCATCATTCAAGTGTGAGCTTACTTTACCTACTGCAGTGATTGAACTGCGTTGCGGCTTCTCTCCGTGAACTTAAACTTGGTGACCCTGGTGTTTGAGGGGTCAATGTTATTTGACTTTGAAAAAACAATTGGTTTTATGGCTTGAAGTATGACAGGTAGCAATAAAAGCTCTTTACAGAGCAGCTGTTTCAAAGGTACATACGCTTTCCGTTACCTGTGCTTTGATCTTGACTGATAATAATTTTCTCCAGTGGTTTGTTTTTGGAAGTGTGTTTATCTCTTACAGCCTCATTCCCATGAGGGCAAGGGGCCAGAATATCAGCTAGGCAGGTGCTTCTTGAATGTGTTCAGTAGGAAATCGTGCTCAATGTGCCACACGGGAGCTCTGGTAGCCCTTCACTAGGTCTGTTGCATGTGATGCTGCCAGCAATAGACCTCACTTTTCATGAAGCTTTCATCTGTGACTGGTTCAGGTTGGACCCGTAAAGCATTTTTAATATAAACAAATACTGGCTTGCGCATAATTCAGGATGGGCTTGGCAAGCCAGCGATTACTTTTTTTATAAGGTTTAAAAAGGCAACTGTATTCTTTGTATAACACCTGATTGCAGTCATGTTTCTGCCTGTGACTGGACTTCTAAGAGACCTTCTTTCTCCATCAGCAGACCCCTTAGATGACCAGAGACAGTACCATCAGTAGTAGGATCCATTCTCCTTGCTCCTTCTCTCTTCCCGGTGTTTTGAGCTGGGTTGAATTGATTCTAAACTGTTTGAGAAGTGTAGCCATGTATCCCAAGGCTTCCAATGCATCTCTGTTCTTCCATTCTCCAACTGGGCTCCTGTTGTCTGACACGTCTGCAGTTGGGGGTTGTTTTTTTTAATGCAAACATGGGATGAAATCAAGACTCTGGTAGCCTGTGTGTTGTTTTCAATTTGATCAAGTAATAAATCTACTTTCAAAATGGATGATCTGTAGACTAATTTAAGAACTAAAGCAGTGTAACTTGGAAATTCTCACCATGCTTCTAATTTTTCTACTAGCGTTATTCCTTTCTAGTACTCATCTCCTTCATGCTTATCCAGTGAGTTCTCAAATGTCTTTCAGAGCCACTAAGCAGAGTTTAAGGACTTGGTCCAGCAGGGCTGTTCAATGAGAACATGGGCAGAGCCCCAGAGTCATCCTTCCTCGTCGAAATGCAGACCTGAGACATCTACAGTAAGAGCCGAGTTGCCTTAGATTCCCTTTGTAGCTGAGAGTGGTAGTGCCAGAAGAGGAGTCATCAGAAAACCTGACCTGGGTGCAGAGTCAGTCTGCTCTGCTCTTCACTTTGTTGTTGGCTCTTGGATTTCACGGTGCTGGTTAAGACTTGCTGAACTGGCAGTCAGGGAAAGGAGATTCTTCTACCTTAGCTCAGAGATTTTTGCTACTGATGCACCGAGCGACCTTGAGTAAATTGCTTATTCATTGTAGCAGTATTTCTGCCCATATCTTTAGAGCCTCAAGGGCTGAGTATTCCTGGATCCAGCTTTTTTAGTTTAGGAAAACATTAACGTCTCCTTTTCCCTGACAAATTTGTAGACGTTGCACAGAACCTTTCAGCGTATGCACTTCGGGTAGTGCGAAGTGTGTAGTAGTTTAGGTTCACTGTAGGATATTGCTAAAAGTCAAAATAAGCCTTTTTCCTCTTTTCCCAAGACCTTTCTTCATTTCTTTGCATCACTTTAAGAACTGCCCAGCAGCTTTAGATTTCTCCTTTGGATGAGTGAAGAGTACCAGGCTGCAGATGAGGTGAGTGTGCTGTTGTTTGGTCCCAGTGATGAGCAACGCTGAGGGTGCATCTCAGTAGTTTCCTTTGACCTCACCAGAACGGTCAGCAGAGGAATGGGAGATACTTGCCTGGTTGCTGTCTTCTGAGGAACCTGAGGCAGATCCCTGCAGAAACGCCACCACCGCCTCCTTGCTGCAGCGTGAGTAATGTGACAATGCTGAAGTCAAAACGGTCCTGGCAGCAGCCAGCGAGTGAGGGAAATGTGTGGGATGGTACTGGAAAAAAAAATATGAAAATGGTGGAGAATGCATGTTAATCTCTAGACAAAACCGAGTGGAGATAGGAGAGCCTGAAAAGAGGAGTCCTTGGCTTCTAGTTCTGCATTTAAGGGAAGACGTCCCTTTTATGAATGGTTCTAGTGGGCTGTGAACACCTTTGGTACACAATGCAAGAGAGAAATTAAAAAGGGCTGCTGTCTGGGCTCTGATGCCTTAGCTGGGGGAGTTGGTCCCACGTGAGCCGCTGCCTGGTATACCCAGCGCGGGCCCCACACGTTGCAGGAAGACTCAGCACCCCAGGAACTGGGATGCTCTCATCTTTATCCACACCGCTGGCTGAAGGAAGAGCTGCTTCCTCACAGGCAGTAGGCAAGGTGGAGGGCTGGTGTGCTGCTGTGTTTCCATACCCAGGCTGAAGTCTTCCGCATAGAGTTAGGAGAAACCAGTCTTTGCAGCCAGGCTATAGAGTCATAGAATCACTGAGGTTGGAAAAGACCTCTAAGCTCATCCAGTCCAACCAGTTTGCATGGGAGCTCCAGCTGGGTCACCGCATTCTTTCTGATGATGGCTTTTGGGTGAGTGGAAACCGTAGCTAGATCCTCTCCTGGGAGGATGGTAACTAGTTGAGTTACTCCCTAGAGCCAGGAGAGGGGATGCACGTAGGCAGGGCATGCAAGGAGGGTGAAGTGCCACGCAAACTGATGCACCACACCCTTTTGACACGCCAGGTCCTGTTTGTCCATCCAGCTTGCGGCACTTGTGGTCTTGGTGCTCCCTAAAGAGCTGCTCTTTTATGAGGAGGATTGGTTGCTTTCACTCCTGTCCCTGCCCATGTCTAGTCAGAGCCATCACGCCTCCAAAGTCCTCTCCTTCCCACTGGGGTGGGTGGCCGTGGTAACCTCTCTTTCTTTGCACTGTTCCCTTCATGGTTTCAGCATGGTTTGCCTCATCAGTAAGGGTGCCCCGGCGTGCTCCTGGTCCAGAGCCTTTCACCTCAGTGACTTCACCAAAATGCCTACAGAACAAAGCAAGCTGCTTCAAGAAGTACAATGAATCGAGTCCACAGTCTTGCTGAGTTTAAGGAAACAGTGTGTGTGTTACCCATGAACCTCCAGAGAAGGCACAAGCATGGGGATCAGATGGATGCGAACGTGAGTTCATGTTGGTTAATACACTTGGACTCTCATCTCCTTAAGTGCTGCTGCTTCTCTTGAATTCAGTAGCTCTGCATCTTTGGGGTTATTTTTTGTGCCTATCCTCACAGCAGGGGTTAACTCAGACTTCCATTACTGATAGCCACAAGCTGGGTGCAGGACGTAGGGGCCTTTAGCGTGGGTGGTGGGTGCTGACTGGCTGCAGGTTGCACCTACAGAGAACCTATTGCTTGCAGCCAGTTCTGTGGAAAATAGGAGTGGTGCCTGGTGCTGGAGATACGGGGCTGTTCTCCGAGAGCAAGGACATCGGTGATGAGGAACAGCTACATCAAAGGGCTCTACAGTCTGGCTGGTTGGAGCTGTGGTTGCCTGTGGTGGGCAGCTGCCCAGGCTGCTTTTCCTTGTCCAGGCTGAGCAGGATGAAGGGAGCAGTTGTGCTGGCAGCCGGAGTCTGTTCTGAGTCCTCTCTGACTTTCCTGTTTCCAGCTGGATCGACGTTTCCAAACGCCATTTAACAGCTGGTATCTGCAGGGACTTGCAGGGCAGCTAATGCTCTAATTCTGCCTTTCTCCCTTGCCTGCGGAGAGGTAACACAGGTCGTCCTGCTGAGACCCTTGGCCGTCCTTGTAGTGGGACTGGTGCCAGCCTTGCTCTTTCTCCCTGGTTGGAGGCAAAGGCTCCTTGTGGATCGCTGTCGGAGCAGGGGTCTGCAGCTCTGCCCCCAGTGGGGAGGCCCCAAGCTGGGCCCTCGGTGCTGTGCAGAACCTGGCAAGGGGATAGGGACAGAAAACCAGACCTTGGCTCTTCTCCCTCCGCAGCTGGAGCGGCTGAGGGGCTGCCAAGGACTGTGTGGCAGGGAGAAGAAAGGCAGCCTTCATGGGAGCCGCGTGGCTCCGAGCTGCTGGGCTGGAAGCCAGGCACGTCAGCACCTGATGGGCCAGCTCGAGGAAGCGCTCCTTGCTCCTCACCTTCACCAGCTGAGCCCAGGGCTTCTCCAAACAAGCTGTTCTTAAGGGGGTTGCAGGGTAGTGAGGTCTTGTCCCACTGCCCTGCCTTTTCTGGGCTGGTCTCTTAGCCTCAGTGGGTCATTGCTTGGCACCAGCATGCTGGGGGTTCTTTCCCCAGGAGCTCCTGCTCCTCTGCCCTGGACCACGCTGCTTGAGGCAGCTGCTCAGGGTCCCTCCTGCTTGCCTGTGTCCCCCAGCTTCTGTCAGTTTGAGGGAGTGGCCCTGAGGGACCTGGATCAGTCCCTTCCCAGCTGTGCAGACACTGCAACCAAGCAGCCTCCGGTCCTGCACTGGCTGAGCTGAGACCGTGTGGATGGTTCCCAGCAAGAGGTGCAGGGCCAGGCTGTGGGGCAATTCCTGGAGGCCGGGCTGTCTTCACCTCCCACAGCTCATTCTCACCCCTTCTCTGGGCAGGCTGAGGCACCTCAGTCCTTACAGGAGCTGCTGGATGGAAGAACCCTTGTGTGGCCCTTTGGGGAGGTGCCTGGTACCTGCTGGGGGAGGCTTTTTCCTGCTCCCAGTGAAGGATGCCTGGCCCTGCCTGGTGCCCCTTTCCCAGCACAACCTGTCCTGCAACCCTTGAAGCAGCAGGTGAGGTTGTTCAGGTCTCGGCTCCCTGAGGACAACTCTGTGCAGGCTCTGGGAGCTGGCAAGGGTCCCAGTGCAGGGAGAGGTGAGACAGGTTTGTGTCTGGAATGTATTCCTCTGGGAGGTGCTGCCCGGGCAGTGCGGCCTTGGCCCTGGCTCACCAGCCCAGGAGGTTCAGCTGTGCTGGTGGCATTGTCTTGCTGGGCTGAGCTGTGACCAAAGTTCAGCACGGGGTGCAGAGGGTTTGGTGGCACTTCAGGTTTGTGGTCAGGATGCTTGTGACATCTTGGGGACACCAGGCAGGCTAGGGTGACATCGGTGGGTGAGCTGGAGCAGCAGGTGGTTCCTCTTGGACGGCACTGCACCGCAGGACATCCAGATGGGGTGGCAGGGCTTGTGCCTCAGGGCAGGGAGCAGTTGCTGTCCGTGCACTGGGTGCACATGGGGGTCTCCAGCAGCTGACCAGCAGTGGTGATGGTGGCATTGGCTGCAAGGGGCCCTGGGACTGGGATCCTGGAGGCCAGAGGACCTTGCTGGAGAGCCCACATGGGTGCCGACGTGCTCCATGCACAGCAGCGGGGAATGCAGAGGTTGCTTTTGGTCTAGTGAAATGCATACTGGAGGTGGCTGTGGGTTGCTGGGTTGGGCAGTAAGATCTTGTGCCCCGTGTGCTGTTGCTTTGAAAGGAGAGTGGACAGGTATTTTGCCAACCAGCTCTGGAATGAGCGGAATGAGACTGGTACAGAGGGATGACACGGCTGCCGGTGGGATTGGTGGGCAAGGACAGCTCAGATGGCAGCTGGCGGAGCAACCAGGTGGAAGTTTGTCAACCCCTGCATGATCCTGGACTCCTAGTCCATAGAGCTCCACCCTGAAGAAGCCTCTTGCTGATGAGAAAGGCAGCCCTGTGCGGCCAGCGCTTACCCTGCCCCAAGCATGGCTACCACTGGGCAGCAGCTCTCCTGGGAATGCTGGGGTGTCATGCAGCTCTGACGAGGCTGTACTTGCCTTCCCCCCACAGCCCTCCCTCCTGCCCTGAGCCACCAGTATCTCCATGGGCTCTGCCTGCTGGCCACGGGGCTGTGCCACAACCAGCAACTCTGCTCGCGGCTCAGCTTGTGCTCTTATCCTGCAAGTCATTCCTACAAGAGCTGGCACATCCCTCCTGGCTCCTCCAGCAGCGTCTCTGCTCCTTTCCGCACTCAGTCGGGTTTATCAGGTGGATGCTTTCTTGAGGCTCAGCATCAGCAGCCCTGCTTGCTGTCAGGCCCTGGAGGTTTAGGACATTCGGAGATGGGAGGAGTGGACAACTTTCCCCTTTGCCTGGGTGTTGCAGGGTGGAAGACCAGTCCTATTCCTGGATATCTCTTCTTCTTCTTCAGCTTTTCCCCATGGGCTGAGGTTACTTTCCTGCTGCTGCTGTTTTGCCAACTTGCCCTCCAGCTCCCTGTCCCACTGTGCTGTCACTTTGGCTGCCTAGGTACATTTTTGATTTGTCGTGAGGTGTCTGAGGAGCATCATTTTTCGGGTTCATGGCAGTGGGCTGTGAAATTCCCTGTTTCTCTCTTTTCTGCCCTGCTCGGTCCTGTGCACCTTTGGGGGGTGATCCCTGTGGAGCTGCCTGTTTCCCCTGGCTGGGACAGCCCCTGTGCCAAGCCCTGTCCCAGCAATGCCACCACTTCGGGGATTGCCAGGGCATAGCTCGTACAGAGCAGAGGAGCTGGTGCTGCCCCGGGCACTCTGACAGGAATGAGCCATTTCATCTGCTTAATGGAGATGTAGCTCAACCACCATCAGCCCACTCCTGGGATATTTTTAGGCCTGGCTGTGCTGATGAGGGAGAGATGACAGCCTTGCCCCGCATCCGGATCATGAGATTCTTTTCCCAGCTGCAGCTGCCTGGTGCAATAGGAGGAGCGTGGGCCTCTGGCAAGGCTGCTCGGGGCTGTTGTGTCAGGGGGCTGGAGCCACAGCCAGCCCTGCAGGAAAGACAGCGTTGCCCGTGTGCTGGGGCTTGGGGCTTGCTGGGAGCACCTGATGGTGCAGAATTCCTCCATCCTTCTCCTCTTGAGAGAGCAGGTTAATGAATACCCCAGATCCCACAGGCTATTGAGCTTGCAGGTGTGTTCTGGGTTGTGAAGGAAAAGGAGGGAGGTGTCTGATGGAGTCTTTGGGATGGAAGCATGGGTAGTGACATGCTTGCATATTGTCACTTGCTGTCGCAGAAATGGGGAGCCCCTTTAGCTGAGAGGCCTTTCTGTAGGCTCTGAGACTCAGGAAATTGTTACAAAGGAAAGGATCAAACCCTCCCATTTTGGGCAGACCCAGGGGTAGAGGCACAGCTGGCAGGAGAGAGTGATGAGAGTCAGAGGTGACTCTGGGGTCAGACACTGGAGGACAGGAGCTCTGGGGCAGGAGGCTGCCCCCTTGGCCAGGCTTGTCTCCAGCTGATCTCAGAGCACTGCTGGTGATACCTGGCATGAATCGGGTGCCTGATGCTCTGGGCACATGCAGTGACCCATTGCTGCTGGGAGGTGACAACGCCAAGCCGGGGCTGGGTGCTGGTGGAGGCAGGGAAAAGCCCAGTGAACCCAGCAGTGCCAGGTCTATGGCTGGGTCAGAGGGAAGCTGGGCTGGGGCAGGCTGCTGTGCCCAGCTTCACACCAGGGTTCTCAAATCAACCCAGATGGGTTGTAAATGCTGGATTCCAAACAAGGACCTGTCTGGGTAGCCGCACAAATCAGCCGTGCTAATCTATCCCATCCACCAGGAATCAGTCCATCAGGGAGGATGTCATTGGTACTAACACCTTGATGTAGTAAGCTCCTCCTGCTCTTGTGCTGGAAGGGCTGGTCCTGCTGCGGATGTGAACCTCTCTCAACTGGATGCTGAGCCCTGGAAAGCTCCAGTTCTGAGCAGCCTCCTCTGCTGGCCTCTGTGGACCTGCCAGCCTCTCAGCCTAGTGGTGGTTCAGGTGGTGGCTGCAGAAAGTTCGGACTCCTTCTACTGTGACACAGGGAGCTGGTTCCTAGGGGAGGCAGGATGAGGAAGCTTTGCTGGAGAGGCTGAGCTCTGTCCCTGCCTTCCTGTGGCTGGGTTGGGGGAGCTGCAGCTGTTGCCAGGCTGCAGTGTGTGGGAATTGAGTGACCTAGAGCAACAAAGCTGGTGAAGAAGCTGGAGCACAAGTCTTAGGAGGAGCAGCTGAAGGGAGACCTCATCACTTTCTGTGACTACCTAAAAGGAGGTTGTAGAAAGGTGGGTGCTGGACTCTTCTCCCAAGTAACGAGTGATAGCATGAGGGGAAATGGCCTCAGGTTATGCCGGGGGAGATTTAGATTGGAGGTTAGGAAAACTTTCTTTTAGTAAAAGAGTGGTGAAGCGTTGGAATGGGCTGCCTGGGGAAGTGGTAGAGTCTTCTTCCATGGAGGCATTCAAAAAATGTAGATGTGGCACTTTGGGACATGGATTAGTAGGTGCGGTGGCGTTGGGCTGACGGTTGGACTTGATGATCTCAGAGGTCTTTTCCAACCTTGATGATTATATGTCCTGGTAGCCTGGCTGTTCCCCGGTGGCTGCTGGGATGGACAGAGTCCCCTGTGGCTGGCAGATCTGCGCACCCGCTGTTTAGGATCCTTTTTGCTACAAGTGGATCCAGTGCCACTATAGGATTGTGTGAATGCTGATGATGGACCTGGAGAGGTTTGCTGTGCTGCAGCAGCACCCGCTCTGTATCCCCTGCCTGTGGCTGGTAGTTGCCTCCTAATGGCTGCTGTTAGCCCGTGTCCTACCAGCAAACATAACACCCAGAGGCGCTTTCCTCAGTTGCGCTAACTCCTTGTTACGCAAAGCGGATGCAAGGATACACAAGTTGCTGTAGATGCCGAATCTCCAAAGCACGTTGTGCTCATGCCCCACATCAGAGCACGACAACGTGGCCACATCCTGCAGTGTGGTGCAAACCCACGCACTCAGCCCCTCCACCCTCCCACACTGGCCTCCCCTTCCTTCCTTTCTCAAGAAAGATCAGACAAGCCTCAGCACCTGGGAGCAGGGCAAGCACTGGGGCACGGTGGGGCTACCTCGGCTGTGCCCCTGCCAGCCCAGCACCCCATGCTAAGCAACCGTTTTCATGCTCTGTGGGTGAAGCACCGGCAGGTCGGGCATCTCCTTCCTGGGGATTCCAGGATTTGTGAAAGGTCAGAGTTGTCTGGCCCTTTCCTTTCCCTCCCATTGCCTCTCCTTGACCCCACCCGAGCTCCCTCGCACCTCCTTGGTCCCTTCCCAAAGCATCCCAGTTGCCCAGGTCTTGGGTGAGCAGGTGATGGGGTGCTGCAAAGAGCATCTTTGCTCTGGGCACATGGACTGACACTCTGGGAGGTTTTGATGTCACTTGGGGTATTGTAGAGGGTTTCAAGACGGGTCACTCACCCACACGTGGGGTGCAGCCTGGTGGCTCTGCAGAGGAGATGTGCCCTGAGAGCTGCTCACCACAGCAGCACAGCCCACTGCCCTGCAGTACAACCTGCACAGGTCATGTTGCAAAACTGATGATTTTTGTAACAAGTCATGCAAGAAATGGGGCCAACAAAGGCAATGTGAAATAGTTTATTCCAAAGATACAGGCTCGTACCTGGGCTATGCCACAGCCTGCGCCAGCCTGGCAAAAAAAGGGCACATGGCCATGACTTGTGTCTGAAATCGTGACAAATGACATCATGACATTTCAAACCGGGCACAACTTGGCTGCTGTGGGAATGCAGCTCACTGCGCTGGCACTGGCTTGCAGCTATTTCCTTGGGGCATGTGGGGAAGAGATCAGAAGGACATAAGTGGGGGAGATTTGTAAACCTGAAGTGGGGACTGAACCAGCAGAACTCACTTCTGCTGTAGGTTTTGATACCAGCTTGCTTGGGCATGTGTGGGAGAGACCAGTGTGAGCAACAGAGCTGGTTGCTGTGTTGTGTGAAGAGCACTGGCGCGTTACTCAGGCTCAGAGACTTTAGTTCACCAGGCATTTGGAAGCAGTGGAGATAAGATGGGGTTCAGGTTGAAAACCCTGTGGCCATGTGGCTCCATCACCACAATGGGCCAGCTGAAGGCGCATGAGGTCTTGCTTGCTCCAGTGCAATCAATTAGCAAAGCTCCAGGCTGGAAACGTGGCGTTCCTGGGGTAAAGGGCTGGCAATGTGCCTGCACTTGAGAGCAGTGTAATGCCAGGAGCCAGGTCAGGCTGTGTCATGCCTGGTTTCAGAAAACCATGTCCATGAACTGGAAGAGCGAGTCAACAAGAGGGTCCTCAAGCTGAGCCTCTCTGCGCCGTCCCCACTGCCTTCTCCAGCATGCAGGAATCACTCCTGGCCTCCTCTTTGCTGTTGGAGCTGTTTGGACAGGAGACAAGCTTCCCCGCATGCATCTGGGAAGGAGAGGTGAACACAGGGTTGTGTAGGGATCAGGGTGAAACGGCAAGAATGACCATGTGGCAGCTAAGCTACAGATATAAAAACATTAAATTAAAACTTGAGACTATCTATTCTGATCTGCAAGCTGCTGCACGCTGAGGATGGCTGCCCCTGCAGCCTTCAGCAACTGTGCTGCAAAGAAATGTACTTAATTTCTTGAGTTTTCCCATCTTTAACTTGGATTTTCCTATGTTTAACTCCCCAATTTCAGACCCCGCGCTTCCCTCTGACATGCTGACAGGAGACCTTCTGCTGCGACAGTGGAGTAGCCTGTGCTCTTCTCATCTCACGCAGCTTTATGTGCTGCATTTCCAAGCCCTTTTTTGCGGTGGTGATTCTGCTCCTTGGGGTTTCAGTGTCTGCTGTGAAGTCTGGAGAGTTGGACCAGGCATCAAGTTGGCTTTGCTGGAGCTGTAGAGAGGCACGAGCACGGCCATGCATCTGCTTGGAAATCCTCTCCACACGCCTCTGGCTCACGGCTCTCGGAGCCAAAGCGCTGTGCTGGAATCTCATAGCAGCCGTCGTCTGTGGGGACAGCTCTCTCTTTTCTCACTTTTTTCCCTTAATTCTCCCCACCTCCTACTTTCCAGGAGATCCTCCACCCTGCGGTACAGTTTGTCCTCTCCGTTCCCAAGAACTTTCCTTTGCAGCTCATTACTGTGCCTTGGCTTGTGATAGTTTTATCAGGTTGTTCGGCTCACACTGTAGCAGCAAACAGCCTGTTCAGTATTTTATCAGCCACAATTGTAAGCCTTCACCTTGACCTCGAGACGATTAATTTTAAAAACTCTTAAGTGGCACCAGGCCAGGAAAGGGTCACTGGAGGTCTGGGTATGCTCCCTGTTGTTGATGTTTCCCCATTGAGACTTGGCTCACTGACAGATCTCAAAATGTAGCTGTTAATGCACGTAGTTAATCTATCGTGAGCCTTACTAATTCTTTATAATACATATTTTTAATTAAAATCCTCTGTCATCATTGATGGCAGTGGAAAAGCTGAAGTGTGCTGTATAAATGCATCTGCTCTCACCAGTCTGACCCTTCCTTTTGCCCGGGGAGGAATTTCCCTGCAAGGTCCTTGCTGTGTAACCCAGCACTCGGGATGCCCTTAGCTGGGCTTTCACCTCCCCAGTGGCAGTCTGCCTCTCTCTGTTGTTTCTCTGCACATTGCTTTGGCTTTTTGAATTACGCTGGCTGCCTGCTAGCCAAGTATTTGTTAAAGATTAACATGTGTTCAGGGGAACTCATTGTTATGTTATCAAAATGTTGTTTGCACATTATCTGGGCTCGTGGCTTGAACGTGGCCGTCCTGGGGAGCTGCAGTGTCTCAGTGTTCTGCTGCTGTGCCCAATTGCCTTCCCTCCACGACAGCATGTGAGATGGGGTCAGTCCTGTCATGCCTGTTGGAGAGGAGGCAGTGGCTGGACGTTACCTGCCTGCCTCTTTCAGATGTTTTTGTGGCACAAAAGGGGATGGGACAATGCCTTGTGGGAAGGCTTGGGGTGAGCCCATTGGGATTCATGGCCGTTATAGCTCTGACCAGCTCTGAAATTCAGGTTTATCCAGCAATCGCCTCAGGAACTTGAGGGCAGCAATCCAGTTTGTGCTCCTGGCTCCAGAGAGGCAGTGTAGGCACAGACAGAGCTGGGCTTCTTCCAAGTTCCTGCAGCACCAGCACAAGGCAGCGCACTGTGATAGCCGATGGTGACACGTGGACGGGGAAAGATTCCCAGTTTCCTTCCCAGGTCCCAGGTGGGCTTTACTGAGGGGGCTGCTGGGGAGACAGAAACCCCTTTGAAAGGCTGACGTACACAGGCTCTTTGAGCCGATTTCTTTAAGAGGCAGAATTAAAGGTGGAAACTCCACCCAGGTTATTACTTTTGAGAAGCGGTTTTCACGGTGCGCAGCCCAGTCACTAAGCAGGGCACCAGATTCCTCAGTCACGGCTGTCACTGACAGCCGGTTGGGTAAAACATCGAGAGATGTTGTGATATATTTCCCTGACATTGCACACAAGCCTGTCTGGATGCCAGCAGGCACCCCTTGATTCTGTGCTCTCCTCTGTTTCCCAGCACAGTCACTTACTGAGAGCTGGGGCATGTGGTCCTGGAGATCTCACTGGGGCTTAGCAAACCTCGCTCCCACCTGCCAGAATCAGCTCCCTAATCCCCCCACAAACGTGGCACCTCTTCCCCCTGTGGTGGGGGCTGGACGGATGGGCCATGGGCACTGGCTGCCTGAGCAAAACAACCACCAGCCAGAGGGAAAACCCACTGGGCTCTGCCTGCAGACAGTCTCTTGGCCACCCAAGGACCTGCAGGCATTGAATCCTGCAGACTGGGATGCTGCTGGAGAAGCAGCCATGACATCTGTGATCTAGGGACAGGGAACGAGCGAGGGAGGTGTGCGGGAGTGGAGACGTCCCCCACCACCCAGCTCCACATGTCAGTGTCCTAGATGTGAAGCTGAGATGTGCCGGCCAGCCCAGGCTGCTCCAACCCACCCACAGCAGTGGATCTGGGAAAGATCTGGGACAATCCTGCCTTAATGATTACTCTAATGCAATGGGAGAAAGGACCAACACAGTCGTTCGAGGCAGAGAATAGGAAAAGACAGATTTAATTTCTGTGTCAAAGCATTAGAGAATCCTTGTGGGATTCTACATCTTGAAAAGGATTCAGGAAAATCAGAGAAGCTGTATAGAGCAGAAATGCAAAAAATGGCTTGAGGGTGGGAGGAAAAGCCTGGCAGTCAGAGAATTAGGCAACTCGGTATATTTAGCTTATCAGATGAAGATGGATGAGAGGGGGTTTGCTTCCAGCATATGTGTAGTGTCACAAAGAGAAAATGCCAGGCTCTGAAAGACTCTTTATTCAAGCAGAAGACAGAACAAAACGGTATGTCTGCAAGCTGATGGCAGACGCAGGGATGTGGGATGCTCTTCTGAACGTGAGGGTGAGGGACTCCTGAAACAGACCCAGAAAAGTGGGAGTCTCCAACACTTGTCTTCCAATCAAGCCTACCTCCTTTCCTGGAAAATATATGTGCAACAAACACAGCGTATTGGAATTAACGCAAGGAGATGAACTGCTGGGTGTTGTGCTGGCCGGCTGCTTGCTCTCGTACAGCCGCGTGTCAGGCAGATCCATTGGGTCGCTTCAGCTGAGGAAGACCCTGGGAAACACGGTCTGGTGAGGCAGCACATGTGGGGAGCTGTTCGGACAGGCTCCGGGTGTTTATCTGCACCCGTAGTGGTAAGTGTGACTCTTTGCTCTTGAAAATATCTAGAGGGTGGCAGAATTTTTCAGCCAAGTTTGTCTTGTTTTAGCTTGTTTCATGTGGGACTGCTGATGCTGTTTAACATTTCCGTTCTTAGAGCAGCCAAAGCACCAGAAATGTTAAGTGCCATCCACAGACTGATAGCACTCAGAGCCTGCGTTTAAGAATAATATGTAATGAGTGTGTGCGATGAAACAAGTTTGGCCAGTGAGATAAAGATTAAATACGAGTGTTTTACAGCTCAGATTGGATTCCCTGAGCCTGTGCATCAGCTGAGGTAATCTCTTTCCAGTAAAGGCTGGATAGAGATCTTTGCTGTGGTGTTTAGTGGTATTTAATTAATAATAAAGTACTACATTAATTAGTATTAGATCTGATTTGAGGACATGTAATTTGGGGGGAAGGGTTACAGTGTGAGTAAGAGAATGAGAATTTTTATAGAGCAGAGAGTCAAACTGAGATTAGCAGTCTTGCTACCGAGAGCCTGGAGGCTGACGTGTGTGTGTTCGGCAATCAGGACAGACAGTTACAGCATAACTTTATTTACTGATTGGAAAAGCACCTGTAGCCATGATTTACCTTTATGTGTCACCCCATATAATACACGGCTCAGCCACCATGAATGATAAAAGCAAGAAGGCATCATTTCAGCGGAAACGCCCTGTGGTGCTCAGCAACACGCGTGAGGTTCACTTGCAGAGTAATTTTGGCACACCCCAGTGGGGCTCCTTCTGGAGGAAGCTTTCCTCATGGCCACCTCCACAAGCTCAAGCTCCACAGGGGATGTGAGCAGCTGAACCGGTGCCTGGCCTCTTGCACAGCTTTGACCCATGTGCACTATATGTGCCGAGGCCACTGGGTTGTGCCTAGTGTGACGTGAATGTCCCAAAGCAGCACGTAGGGTTGATGCAGGGACATGAGGTGTAGGACCCCTCACTGCCCGCTCCAGGTAGCGACCAGTCCTGACTGTCCTGTGTTACCTGCTAGCACAGCCCCAGCCATACTCTCTGCCAGATAACTTATTTTTTCACCCAGCTCGTGGCCAGCATTGCTGCAGGAACTGCTCTGCACGCTCATGGGCAGCCACGGGCTCAGGGGGTTGGCTGCAAGTGGGGATTTGTCAAGCAGGATGCACTGCATGCAGCTTTTGCCCTTCCATTTGGTCAGTTTGGCTTTGAAAAGCTCCAGAGCATTCTGGAAAGCGGCATAGCAATATGATAGGATTTAATCAGACTTAATTATTCCCCTGCTGTTGATCTCCTAGCAACATCCAGCTTGACATCTGCCTGCAAATGAAACGTGTAAGCTAAGTAGCAACATGTTCAGACTGAAGCCCTGCTACTTGAACCAAATCATTCCGCTATTCATTGCCTTAATTCATCTCGTGGCCGTTAGACAGCTGCTGGGAGCTGGTACCTGATTCCATAGTGAATGGCACTCACTTCCCGAGGTTTTTTCCAGCCTGGCAAGAAGCATGACTTCATCCTGGGCTCTTTCCAGCACGCTGACACCTGATAACGGAGGGTAGAGTTTCTTGAGTGACAAACACAGGCTCAGGAGCAAGCCCCAGCCTTGTTGTTATTTGGCTTCACGATGTGGGTTCCTGCTTATCTCATCATGGAAATCAAATCACCCACTGTGCCTGTGGATTGCAGGGTTTAAACTCTGAGCATGCAAGTGGTAGAGTCGGGGCGGTGGGGTTTGAGGATGGTCAGAGATTTGCATCACAGACAGCTCTGTGTTGCCAGAGCATGGAGGGGGCTGAGGCAGTGAGAAGAGCTCTGGCTTGGTGTGGCTGCAGGGATGAGGAGGCAAAGAGAGGAGCAGGCATAAAGCAAGTGTTTGTAAAGCAAAGCTGGGCTCCAGCCAGATGCAACACGGTGCAGGAGTTGGTGGGTTATTGGAGGAAATCAGCCCAGCAGTAGAGTGAGGGCCCGCGCAGGAGGCTGCCCAACCCTGCCCTAGCCACCGGCTCACTGAGAAGCTGGAGGGAAAGAAGGTGTCTTGGCTGGGCGAGCGCAACCAGTAGCCCCAGCAGATCAGCCCTGGGGAGTCGGGGTCAGTGGTGGCAGGGGCAGACCTGGAGATGGATGGGGATGCGGTCTTGGACCTCTCCATGCACTTCCTTGAGGGGTTATTGGTGCCAGTGATACCTGTGTGTTGGCAAGAGTCTGTTCAGCTCCTGTGCTGCATCTAGAAGCTGTTACTGGCATCCAAAAAACCCCTAATGGGATGTCAGCGCAGCACTTGTCTCCGTGGAGGTGTGTGGCAGCTCTGTGAGCCGGGCTGCATGGCTGTCACTCTTGCAGCCAGCTTGCACTGACTTCACTCCTGCTGAACACAAAGTGGGATTTCTAGCTGTGAAAGTGAGGTTGCATGAGCCCCCAGCAACTCCACCTGCGACCTGCATGGGATTTGCCACTCGCCAAGTGCTGGGGAGCGGGCTTGGCTAGAGCTTAGCTGGCCCTGTGCTATCCAAGTGGTATCATAGAATCACCAGGTTGGAAAAGATCCACTGGATCATCGAGTCCAACCATTCCCATCAATCACTAAACCATGTCCCTCAGCACCTCATCCACCCGTGCCTTAAACACCTCCAGGGAAGGTGACTCAACCCCTTCCCTGGGCGGCCTCCGCCAGTGCCCAATGACCCTTTTTGTGAAAAATTTTTTCCTAATGTCCAGCCTGAACCTCCCCTGGTGGAGCTTGAGGCCATTCCCTCTCATCCTGTCCCCTGTCACTTGGGAGAAGAGCCCAGCTCCCTCCTCTCCACACCCTCCTCTCAGGTAGTTGTAGAGAGCAATGAGGTCTCTCCTCAGCCTCCTCTTCTCCAGGCTAAACACCCCCAGCTCTCTCAGCCGTTCCTCATAAGGCCTGTTCTCCAGCCCCTTCACCAGCTTCGTTGCTCTTCTCTGGACTCTCTCCAGAGCCTCAACATCCTTCTTGTGGTGAGGGGCCCCGGACTGAACACAGGATTCGAGGAGCGGTCTCACCAGTGCCGAGTACAGAGGCAGAAGAACCTCCCTGGACCCGCTGGTGCCCCTGGGGGTGCCGGGGCAGCGCTCTGCGGGAGGTTGAAGGGGGGGAGCCCCTCCGTTCCGCGCACGCGCGCGCCGCAGCCCCCTCCCCTCCCTCCCGCCCCCTCCTCTCCCGGCCCCCCCCCCCCCCCCCTCCCCGCCGCCATTGGCCGCGCGCGCGCCCCGCGCCGCCCCATTGGCCCGCGGCGGCCGCTATGCGGGAGGGTTGTCGCGCGCCGCCCCGCCCCCCGCGCCCCGTCATTGGCTCCCGCCGCGCCCCCTGCCAACCGCGGCGGCCGCGGCCGCTCCCGCTGCGCCCGGCATGGCGGCGCCCGCAGCCCCCAGACCCCTGGCCGCCCACGGGGGCCGGCAGCGCCGCGCCCAGCGCGCACCGGTGAGCAGCGGGGAAGGAGCACCGAGGCGGGGGGGAACCGAGCCCGGTGCAGCGGGGAGCGGATCCCGGAGGGCTGGAGAGCTTGGGAGCTGATCCCGGTGCAGGGAGGAGGGGATCCTGGAGAGGTGGAGAGCTGGGAGCTGGTCCCGGTGCAGAAGGAGCAGATCTCGGTGCACCTGGGAGCAGATACCGGTGCAGGAAGGAGGGGTGGAGAGCTGGGAGCTGATCCCGGTGCAAGGAGGAGCGGATCCCGGTGCAGGGAGGAGGGGATCCTGGAGGGGTGGAGAGCTGGGAGCTGGTCCCGGTGCAGAAGGAGCATATCCCGGTGCAAGGAGGAGCAGATCCTGGAGAGGTGGAGAGCTGGGAGCTGGTCCCGGTGCAGCAGGAGCTGGGAGCGGATCCCGGTGCAGCTGGGAGCAGATCCTGGTGAAGCAGGGAGTGGATCCTGGTTTGGCAGGAGCTGGGAGCGGATCCCGGTGCAGCAGGGAGCGGATCCTGGCAGGACAAAGAGCTTAGAGCAGATCCCCACTGGGCAGGAGGGAATCCGACTGCAACAGGGAGTGGATCACGGCAGAGTTGGGATCGGGGAGCAGCTCCTGGCAGCACCCACCGGCTGCCCCAGAGCGGCTCTTGCCCTTGAGACCAAAGCCAGAGCAGGTGCTTGGGGTGGTGGTTCTTATTCCAGTGTTGCGGTGTGGTTATTCCAGGGGGTGGGTGGGTGTTGCCTTGTGGAGACCACGGGTTTGGATCTCGTGGGACCTCACCTGGAGTCCTGCGTTCAGTTCTGGAGTCCTCGGAGGACGTGGAGCTGTTGGAGCGGGTCCAGAGGAGGCCACGGAGATGACCCGAGGGCTGGAGAACCTGCCGTACGAGGACAGGCTGAGAGAGTTGAGGTTGTTCAGCCTGGAGAAGAGGAAGCTCCAAGGAGAGCTTAGAGCAGCTTCCAGCTCTGAAAGGGGCTCCGGGAAAGCTAGGGAGGGACTCTTGATCAGGGAGTGCAGGGACAGGACGAAGAGGAACAGTTTTAAACTGAAAGAGAGGAGATTGAGATGAGGTAATTAGGATGAAATGTTTTCCTGTGAGGGTGGTGAGCCCCAGGTGGCTGGAGAAGTTGTGGCAGCCCCATCCCTGGAGATGTTCAAAGCCAGGTTGGATGGGGCTTGGAGCAACTTGATCCGGTGGGAGGTGTCCCTGCTTGTGGCAGAGGAATTGGAACTGGATGGGCTTTAACTTCCCTTCCAACCCAAACCATTCTGTGATTTGATGATCTGTGCATCGTTGTGGGTATGAAATGGCATGTTGTGGAGGGATGGCTGTGGGAGAAGGTGGCTCCTTGCCTCAACCTGTTTTTCTTTCCCAGGTCATGTAGGAGAGCAGAATTAATGTGAAGATGGGACTGTTGGTGTTCATGCGTAACCTGCTGCTAGCCCTCTGCCTCTTCCTGGTACTGGGATTTCTGTACTATTCGGCTTGGAAGTTGCACCTTCTCAGATGGGAGGATTCAAGTAAGTATGAACACCTTGTAACTGTCTCTGAGCTCCTTAAAACATCTTTCAAGTAGTTGCAGTAGCACCGAGGTGGTTATGACTTAGTATTATCAGAGGGATATGATCAAGCCCTATCAAATGCTGGAGGTTTTAGTATACTTAAGGGCTTGAATTTGTGATTACCTAATGTTCTTTATGGCTTTACTTTATTACTGGATATGATAGCAGGTTCATGCTCTATAAATCTAGTATTACAGACTTCCGTTCTTAGAATAGTCTGTGTCAGTTTATGATTCCTAATTGTCAAGATAAGGAGTTTGTGTGCTGAGGCTTTTGCTCCCCAATTCTTTCTGTATGTTTTAAAATATTTAAGACAAGTGTGTTTTTTTTTTCCTCTGGTGGATTTTAATTTCTTTCTATAATTATATCTGCTGGTTATCTCATCATCTTACTTTGTCCTTCAGAAATCTTCATCTTCCATTTATCTTCCGTGTTATCTGCCAACTATCTGCCATCTAAAATGATGTTTCTCAACCTTTTTAAGTCCAAAGAGACATCTGACCTCATTGGATACGATCTGAGGATTGTACTGTGCAGTAGTGCCATAGGAGGTTTGAGTTGCAATGAGATATAAACTAGGCTGAGGTTTGATTGCTCAGTTGCTGCTCTTAGTTTTTGTTGTGTTGATTGCTTTCTTGCTTGCATGTGAGAATTGTTTATTGAAATTACAAAAACAAGAAAACAATTCCCTCCTCTGACTGTTGCCCCTGGGTCTGTGGCTGAGGAACACTGATCCAGAAGGATTGTTTTGCTGTCTGACAAAAAGCTGTCAGTCAGGTTCCATCTTCGCTGTATTGCATTTCTGTGCATGCTGCTGGAGGTTTCTACTTCAATGCTTATTAATTTTAATAGTTTTCTACCTCTACATGGTCCATATCTTGTTTTGCATGGTCTAAGAGGCTTGACATGATGACGGATAATGATTTGGATATGACATTTGCACTGATGCAGTGATTTTGACAGGAGGACTGCTAGGAACAGTACTTGTTCTACAACAAGTATCAGAAGACTGAATTTGTAAAAGGAGATGCGTAGTGTTTTTCTGAGCAGGGATTTTTTCTTCAGTTGTTTCTTCTCTTGTGCTTCAGAGAAAGAGTCAAAAAAACTTAAGTGTGACCTTCAAAAAACTAACTCTTTTGTCAGTGAAGTACAGAAAATCCTCCCTGCATGAAAACGAGTACAGAGTGTAGCTAACAGAACAGCTTTGCCAAATCTGCTACCACGTGGTCATCTATTATGGAATTATACGACCTGCCATCCTTTGCTTCCTTCATGCCACCAGAAATTGTCTTGGAAATCCCCAAGACCTTAAAAAAACCCCCTCCAGGCCATACCTTGTATGTGAACTTTGTTAAATGCGGAGCAGCTTTGTGTTTATGTGCCATCTACCAAGGTGCTGGAGTGGGTTCTAAATTTTTTCAAGTTTCACCTCTTTGGTCTTTTGTGTCTTTAGTTTTGTGTGCCATGTCCTACTCTATGTGATATCAGTCCCTGGGGAGTTTTCTGGTAACTGCTTGGCCATGCAGTGTTACAAATCTGTATGCAAACATTGTGGATTTCTATAAAGGGAACACTTTTACCCAGAAAGATGACTAGGTTGCAGCTTAATTAGAGTAATTTCTCTTGAGTGTTGAGTGGCTGCTTTCGGGTACCCAGGATGTTCTGACAGGAGCATTGTGAGGTGATGTCAGACTTTTTTTGTAAAGTGTCTATCTCCTTTTCACTAAGCTTGTGTGTAAAAGATGTACTTCATTTATTCTTGGAAGTTGCAGTGCTCACATTAAGCTTCTTCAACCCTGCACAATGCAACAATGCTAGTTTTAAGATTTACCTTACTGACCTTTATCAGTTATCATCGTTGATAAAGGCTGCACCATTTTTCCTTTTCTTCTAGATACTTTTATGGATTGCGTCTTAAAAATCAGGCGAAGCTCCTTTAAATATTTTGCCAGCAGCAGTCTAGCGTAAGAGGGTAAAATTTTATGTGATTACTTTTGGAAAGCATTAAGGTGATACCCGTTTTCAGAGGATCTTCAGTTTTGTGTGTATCTAAACATGTTTACTCATCATGTAATTTTACACTTGAGGAATTAACACAGATAAAATACAAATTTGAAAGCCTGTGTTGGGAAACTTGATATGGAGATTTAATGTTAAGCTTCTATAAATAAGCACTGGGAAGTTAACAAATGACAGAATCCAAGTTGCTCATTTAACCATGATTAGACTTCCTTGAGCACATGTAATATGTTACGTGGCTCGGTCATGCTTTCTGTTTTCTGAGGGAGAGCCTTGCTCAGTTCAGTGCACAAGACAGGTGATGCTCGATAGCTGTTGGTGCTTTATTTCCTGAATTACGATCGGTGTGTGACCTTGTAAATTGCCTTAAAGATTGAGGCCGTAACGCTGGCGTCCCCAAAGGCAAAACTCAGTTAGATGTGTTTCTGTTGGGGTGCTTAATAATCTAAGAATATTGACTTTATGTGTAGGTTATGAGTTTATATGTAAGCTACCTTAGTGAATTATTTTCTCTTTTCTTGTGACTGGTATCTCTACTCTGTGTAACAGCGACTCCCTAGCTTCAGCAGTCACATTTATCTTTTCTCTCTTCCCCTCTTTGTGCTGGAGGAGGCATGAAACTAAGCTGACCCTGCCACCTGACACCCTTGCAATCTCTTCAGAGACTGGTTTTAGTAAACTTGACACCTCTATTTGATATCGAACACATACGAACTTGCCAGAGTGTGGTGAAAAATACTTGATCTACTTACTTGCTGCTTGGTGTGGTTTGTTCACTTGATGTTTTAGAAAATGCCCGCGTATGTTCTTATGGATAATTTAATTGGTAACTCCTTAAAGAATCTAGTGCTGAGACTTTGATATTTGTATATCTATCTGCTAAAGTAAGTGAATAGTTAATTTATTTGTACTTCTGACACCTCCAAGAAAGGAGATTTAAGCCTCTGAATCTCTGAAAGGAGATTTAAGCCTCTGATGTGTAAAGATACACATCAATATTTCTCTTACCTTCACCATTTAGCTTTAAATCTGTCCTTCTTGAGTGAGTTCTGAGATTGTTCTTACTCTGTGACTCTACACCTTGCCAAAATACAAAGGAGGATAGGAAACTATTCTCTAAGGCTTATCTTTCTTGTGACAAGAATAGATTGAATTTAGCTAATGTGAACTGTTTAAGGCTGAATTAAGTTCAACTGCTTCTTCAATTCCAGACAAACCTCCAGTGGCTGATGCCCCTCTCTCATCCGTTTAGTGAGTATCACGGCTGGCTGCCCTTGTTTCGTGTCGGTGGGTCCTTAGAGCAGCAGCAAAGCGTGAAAGAGTGATGTGTAGCACTGTGTGTGAGTGCAGGAGGGCTGGTGGTCGTTGGGAGTCTGTGGGCAGTGTTTACAACAGGAGTAAGCTTTATTTTTTTTCTTTTTTTCCTTCCCTGATTTCTGTAATGCAGCTTCAATCTCTAACACTAGCAGTATGAGATGCACACCATCCTCGCACGTTCTTCCCAGACAGGCAATAACGACAGATGCTGCAGCCTGCTCATTAGGAGTGTTGAGTCGCGTGGAGGTGTGCTAAGCACGTAGAACTGATAATGTGATGTGAGAGACAAACAAGGAAATAAGAAGTTTGGTGTCAGGTGTAGCTGTTCTGTATGCTCTAGAAGGACCTTGAAGCAGCAGATAATTGTAGTTTTCATTGTGTTTCTGGGCACTGAGTTTTCAGGGAGTTCTTACATGGTAATCATAGTGATAAGAGCAGGTTTTGAAGGTCTGAGAGGTGCTGCAGCCTCTTTCCCAACAACTCCCTGAACTGCCCCTTTCATCTCCTCTGATGCATTTGGTTCTGAGGAGTAAGGAAGGTGTTCTCTGAATGAAGAGTGAAGAAGTAAATACAAATATATACTCATACATACAGGGCCTTGGGCAGCCTGATCTAGTGGGACATGTCCCTGCCCATTGCAGGGGGTTGGAACTAGATGATCTTTAAGGTCCCTCCCAACCCAAACTATTCTATGATTCTACGATCTCTGAGTGTGAACAAGACAGCACGGAGGAATGTGCCCCACATTATCTTTGAAAAGCACGATGGGAGATGGAGTCTTGTTGACAGTGCCTCTTAGATTTGCTTTATCAGCTTGGAGGAGTGCATTTTTACCCATAACTGAAGGACAGAATATAATCATGTTAAAATTTAATGTTTATGTTTTTTACTTAACCTGCTATGTGTATAGCTGATTTTGCAGTTTAAAAACTAATGTGTTGTAAGGAAGTAATGATTCCATTAAAAAATGTCCTGGCTATGGAAATATTTGACTTATTCCCCCAAGGCAGCTTTTTTCTTTTTATCCCCCCCTTAGCTGAAATGTACTGAGGACAAGGGCAGTGTGACGCTATTTCCTTGTTCTCTATTGTATTTCTATCTACATTACCATTGAATTAATTTAAAGAAGTATATACTCCACCCTAGGTACTTTTGCCAAACCCTGTGTGAACACTATTTGTTGCTATAGACTTTGAGTTTGTCACTTTGAATGTGGCTTCTGAAACATCTCCAGGTATGTTCTGTTGATATCTCCTTACAGAAATCAAGTCACTAGTATGTCATCTGTTGCTCTGTGTTATTTTCAACTCTAATTCTGGAAAGGCAGACAAAGAGATAAAGCTCTGTGAAGAGATTTTCTGAAGGTATTTCAGGACCTTTATCCTTTTTATTATTATTTTTTTTAATGTCTGTTTCCATGGGAACTGAGGAGACATAAACAGGGAAAACTGACTCACTTCTGCTTGCAGGTTTTTAGTCTGCTTGCATTTCCATGGAAACCAGTCTCACAGCAAAAAAAAAAAAAAAAAAAGACTAAATCCATCAAAAGCAATCAAACCTTTATCTTTAATATAAGTACTGATTTTTTGCTTTCAGAGTGAAATGGTGTTATTGTCAATTCTTGTATTAAGGGCTAAAAATGTACTGATTAAAGGGATCTTTTTACAAGGGTTTGGAACACGCACATTCGTTCTCACGTGGCTAAAGCCCTATGGTATTTGCGATGGCGCGTAGCATGGGTACAACTGTTGTGTCTTGAGTTACCAGGGGTGGTGTTTGTTCTGCATGAGGGAGTGGATTTTGTGTACACTGACATCTGACTTCTTTCCATTCTGTGGTTTAGTGACAAACCAATGAATAGATATTCAGTTGGTGTTTGAGCAACTAGGCCACAGGGACAAACTCATCGCCTTTGTGGAGAGAGGCGTGTGATAGCTTTGTGGTCGGGCCCTCTTCTCTGGCAGTTACTGTCCTACTTGCCTTTGCCAGGAGAAGGAAAGGCAGGGGTGCTTCTATAAAAGAATAACAACTCCAGGCCAGCTCAGCTTGGCACTGGAAGTATAAATCTCTGATGAAAGTGAGTTGAACTGAGCCGGCTGAATTTATGGTTAGGTGGGGTGAGGGAGCACGTCCTTTTTTACTGTAGAATTACACGACACTCGTGCCCATGCTGTGAGGGACCACAAGCAGATGGTGATGGCTGTAACCATCTCAGTGGTTCTGGTTCTATTTATGGCTTTAGAGGTGTTCTCTATGGTAGTCTTCATTGCTATTGCTGCTGCTCCCCAGGCTGAAAAGTCTGAAAGACACTATCTTGTGGGCATTAGCTTTTTTTTTTCCAAAAAACCCCCAACTGGTTTGGACAGTATTATGCAATAGTGTAAGTTTCCTGAGACAGTTCATAGAATCATAGAATAACCAGGTTGGAAGAGACCCACGGGATCATCGAGTCCAACCATTCCTATCAAACACTAAACCATGCCCCTTAGCACCTCGTCCACCCGTGCCTTAAACACCTCCAGGGAAGGTGAATTAACCCCCTCCCTGGGCAGCCTGTTCCAGTGCCCAATGACCCTTTCTGTGAAGAACTTTTTCCTAATGTCCAGCCTAAACCTCCCCTGGCAGAGCTTGAGGCCATTCCCTCTTGTCCTGTCCCCTGTCACTTGGGTTGCTTTTTTTTGCTTTGCAAGGAAGAGTCTGGGAACATCATTGAGAGGGATTATTGTGAATTCACTACTGTTTGAGTCATTAGTAACTTCAAGATCTGTTTCATCTGCTCAGCTGTTCTGTAGTCTGCGTTAGTGCTGTACTTACTGCACTGAAATTGAGAACAAATGTTTAGAAAGTTCTCATAAAACAGATCCAGCTACAGATTTAAGGATTCTCTTTGCTGCTTTTCAGATGCTTTAGGGATTTGAGGATGCTTTTTGAAATGTTAAAAATAGGAAGTAATATTATTGAGGCAGCACTGGGTATTAGAAACAAAATTGTAAAAATAGAAGTTAAAATAACAATCGTCTGGTAAAGTAGCTTAACTTTTGTAAGAATACTCCTATTGGGCTGACGTGTTCGCCTGTGTTCAGCTTGAAACGGAAAACTTTAGCATATTAACCACGGTGGATGATTCTTTTATCTATGCAGAACGTCGAAAAATAGATTTAGTACCCAGAAATTTTAACTGCTGTTCAGGTTACTTTGTGCTCTCTGTTAACCTGCCAGAATAAGAAGCATGGCTAAACTTTTAACTCCTGCAACTCAGGACATTCGGTTGTGGGAGTATTTTCCACAGCTGTAGCTCTGCCAGCTGCTCTTCACTTGGCTGGAGACAGATGTGTACGTTCCCGATTCCTCTTGCTCTGGCTGTTTGATGCAACCACAGAGGACTGCCTGCCCTTTGCACAAGAAGAGACAGTTGGGCCAGGGAATATGAAACTTTTAAGGTCTATGAAAGAGTTAAAAAATGAGAGAAAGTTAATGACTGCTTCTCTGTTTTCTGGAAAGCAGAGCTTCACAAGGCAGGCCAAAGAAATAGGGGAATGAAAGTGCTTCATCTGACCTGTTGCTGCCCATTTAGTGAAATACCCAGTGTTACTTTGGGACCTCGCCGTGTTCCCCCCTGGAATTTTTAGTGCTGCTGTAATGTTAGCAGCACAGGACGGAACTCTGCTGGGTCAACGTGACAGAACCGTCCAGGGAGGAAGCAAACAGAATGCTGTCTTGTCCTTGGGATTTCCCTAGAGGAGGAAAGCTGTCTGTGCACTCCTCACGCTTTGTAGGGGAACGTTTAGTGGAGGACATTAAAAGCACCCTAAGCGCTTTGTGGATCAAGGAGTGGCTGAAATGCTATACTGGTATTTATCTTTATTGTATTTTCATTTTAGCTTTTTCAGCCCTGAGTTACTATTTTAGTTCTCAGCTAGCACTGGCTTTTCAGCGAGATAGAAAAGCAATGTGCAGGAATACTTCTCCACTCCCTTACACACAGCGAAGCATAGTTTTGCATCCTAGAACAGTGAGGGGCTCTTGCTTCTTTTGAGGGTAGCAGCCTCGTTGCTGTTTGAGTCTGTTGAAGCTTTTGCATTTCCCCCTCTCTCCTTTTGTGTGTCGAGCTGTTGGGTGCAACTGAAGAAATCACCTGGCTTAAAACAGAGTGGTTTTATTTGTTTTGCTTAGTTGACCTTAACCTGACTTAGTGTTTCACTTGTTCCCTTGCTAAGCTCTTGTGCATTTTCTCCCTGTCCTCTCTAAGTTTGGGAAGGATGTCTTCCTATGACTTTGGGTAGGTGGATTGGAATAGTGTTCCTGAGGGGCAGCGCTCAGTGTCTTGCATGCAGCTGAAGCTGTGTCCTCCAATACGGCTTTTCAGAGGTCAAAGTCAGCAGCTTTCTGTGTTCTGGAAGGTACAATGCAGTGAAAGCACTTTACCTCTCGTAGCAATTGCTCTGCAGCTGAGTGCTTTCAGAAGTGAAAGGGCTTATTCATCTCAGCTGACTGTGAACCCCTTAGCGATGAGTTCAGCTGGAAACAATACCTCCCTGTGTGGACTGTCTCATCCCTGTTAGGGAGTGGATCTCTGCCTTCCCTTCATCTTGTCCCTGTGCATCCCCTTGGCACATAAGGTGTGCACCTCTGACCTGGACCTCTTGCAGCAATGGCTGTTGTGGTTCAGTTATTACCAGTTTTAATGGAAGCTCCACTCTATCACTCATTTGATAGGATAGGTCACATGAACTTTCTCTGTTGACTTTCATACAGGCAGGCTGGCTTTGGGCACCTTTCGTGCCTGTTTCAATTCTGTTTCACATCATTTCTAGCACAGAGGAGGTAATGTGTGATTTGTCTTGAATTGGACAGCTTTTACTGCTGTGATCAGTTGACCATGACCTTAGTACTGATTCTGACCACATCTGTCACACTTAGGGATGCTTCGCACAGGAGATTTTCCCTAGATTGTTATTTTCTGCCGACCTTTTTGGTGCTCCTGTCACTGTAACATCTCATTTTTTCTCACTGCAGCTTGGTTCTACATCACAGTGTCAGGCTGAGGCAATAAAACAGCCAAGCCTGGGTATGACTTGCAAGGACAAGTACAATTGGGTCATGAGGTATAGCTCTATATGAATTATGTATCTCTTCTGCACTTCAGAAGGAATGTAATTGTGCACCCAGCCATCAAGCAAAAAGCAATTTGTACTGCGTGTGCATATCCTGAATAGATGTTTGAAGCTGAGGTAGCTGATTTCAAGTGGTTACTCCTTCATGGCACCGCATGATTATATTGCTCTTTGTATGCATTGCTTTCTGGAGGAAGTAATTGTGTGTGAGGTCAGTGCCAAAATTCTGGTCAGGTACAGACACTACAGGATGCTTCTTAACCAATTCTTGGTATTTTGAATAATCAAAAGACTTGACGATCCAAGATAAATCTCTGAGGGTCAGAATTTAGCATTTCTTGCTCAGTTTCAAGAAAAGAAGAATAAGAATGTGTCAAAATTGTCTATTTCCATTTTTTTAAAGAGCTTACAAGCATGTATGTTGCTTGTCTTTAACTTTTTTCAGATGGTGTTAGGATCCTTCCTACTTTAACTCAGCCCCTGTTATAGCATGTAATTTTTTTTTCAGCTGTTATCCTGTGTATTTCAGTGTTAGGGACTCTGATTAAACTGAGGTTCATCTGAGCTGCAGCAGTGCAGTATGTCACTTAATAGCTCCCAGAACAAAACAGTGTAACAACAGAAAAGTTTAACCAATATCTCTTCTAGCTACAGTGTGTGTGCATGTTCTGAGGAGAATCTTTGTTCAAACATTAGGCACAGATGCATTTTGAGGGACCTGGTTTAGCAATTGATAGGAATGGTTGGACTTGATGATCCGGTGAGTCTTTTCCAACCCGGTGATTCCATGATTCTATAATTATGCTTTAAAAGAAGTAGTGAAAATGAGATGGCACAAAAATCAATTGAAGTGGTGTTTTCCCACAGGTAAGTAGCTGGTGGCTTCCTACGTGTGCTCACTCTAAATAAATGTTGACAAAGTTGTTAGTAAGTGCAATTGCATCTTTTAATCTTTGTCAGAAATTATCACTCTCACAATAACACTATGTAAGTATTGCTTTTCAGCTGTGATTGTGTTTAGAGACCCCAAATCAAATAAATATACCGAGACACATGTCATAGAATCATAGAATCACCACCAGGTTGGAAGAGACCCACCTGATCATTGAGTCCAACCAATTTCTTGGGATGAAGGGTGTTAACTTAAACAGACTTGACTCAGGAAGGCAAAGGCACAGGAAAGTGAAATTATTCTGTATCACACAGCAGCTCAAGGGCAGAGCTATGAATAGCATGAAGGTCTCAAGGTTTTTGATCTAGTGTCCAGTTGGCTAAATGAGGCTCACTCTGCTGTAATCACATATTCTACGTCTATGTAGTTCAGGAGAGCTGAAGTTGCTTGCTTGGGGCAGAGATCATCTGCTGATATTTGCAAAAAACACAGCAGTATTTCCAAGTACTGTATTGATAATAACAGGACTGGTGATGGTCTGCATGGGGGGTGCTGGTGGCTGAGGGTAGGGGCTGTGAGCAGGGTGTGCTGTGGCCAGCACGAGTTGCTGTTGGGGGTTGCCTAAGATGCATCTGTAGAAGTGGCTTAAGAGCAAAGTGTGCAACCTGGACAGTTGTGAATGCTGGTTTGGGGCTGTTTTTCTGCCTTCAGATTCACCATATCAAAGACTGTACTTCATACTTTCCAGCTTCATTGCTACCACAACCGCCTTTTTCTTTTAAAAGGTAGTATTTTTTTGTAGTGGAAATGTTTAATTTTGCTCTCCATACTCAGACACAGAACTCTGTCTCTTCTATTTAAACTTAAAATGAAATTATGTTCAGGCACAGACTAAGCTTCTAAAATTGCTGCTCAAAGGATGGAAAACTGAGCTTTTGAAAAGAATGGACTAATGGAACAGTTCAGGCAGTTTTAACCGTAGCAATCGCTAATGCTCTAGGTATAATTAGAAAACTAATTACTGTGAATTTAGTTGTTAAGTCTTTTCTGCCTTTTGAGACTTGCCCCACAGAATTCCATCAGGTTCCAAATAGAGCATAGGAGTTTATCCATTATGCTGCAAGGAAATTAGTAATGCCGCTTTTCTCTGTTAGCTCTGCTGCCATAATCTCTGTTTAGAAGTGCCTTATCTGAACATTGGAAAGGCTTTTATTATTTTAAGATATGATTCATTATAACATTAATTTCTATATATTTGAGTTCAGAGCTTTTGTGTTTGGGTCCAGTATGTCATTGAAAGTAGAAGTCTGAGTTAATACAATGCAGAGACTGCAAATTGAATTCTAGTGAAAAAAATGTATTAATTCTGAATGGATTTATAACTCTACCTCGTGTTTAAGGATGCTTCAGAGGTCGTTTGAGTATTTCTAAACTTTTTAAAGGTCAGTTTCCACATTGAAAAATAGGCCTTATTTGCATTACAAAAATATGAAAGCATCAGTGCTGTACAATAATATATTACTTTTGCTTGTTGCGTATTTTGCTTCCCACAAAGTTAGTTTTGTAATTATAGCATATTCTATTCTTTGAGAAGTAGTTTGTGCTTCTATGAATAGAGACCATGCTGTCACATGAACATTTGGGTTGGTGTTCCCTGACCTTTGAATGCTTTTAAGTTTCTCAATGTAGTTACTAAAACTTTTCTCTTTTATGAGCTGTTTTTAATTCTTTTTTTAAACTAGGGCTAAGTACTCTTTATCATAAAATTAAACAAGGCCAAGTGCAAGGCCTGGGTCGGGGTAATCCCAAGCACAAAAACAGGCTGGACAGAGGATGGATTGAGAGTAGCCTTGAAGAGAAGGACTCAAGGGTGTTCATGGATGAGAACATCAACGTGAGCTGGCAACGTGCAATTGCAGCCCAGAGAGGCAACCGCATCCTGGGCTGCATCCAAAGTGTGACCAGCAGGGCAAGGGAGGGGATTCTGCCCCTCTACTTTGCTCTGTGAGACCTTGTTTGGAATCTTGTGTTCAGTTCTGGAGACCTCAGCACAGGAAGGACATGGAGCTGTTTGAATGAGTCTGGAAGAAGCCAAGAAGTTGATGAGAGGGCTGGAGCACCTTCCATATGAGGACAGGCTGAGAGAGTTGGGATTGTTCAGCTTGGAGAAGAGAAGGCTGCAGAGAGACCTTGCAGCAGCCTTCCAGTACTGAAAGGGGCTCCAGGAAAGATGTGGAGGGGCTCTTTATGAGAGAGAGCAGGGATAGGACAAGAGAGAATGATTTTAAGCTGAAAGAGGGGAGATTTAGACTAGATATGTGGAAGAAATGTTTTCCTGTGAGAGTGGTGAGACACCGGCACTGGTTGCCTGGAGAAGTCGTGGCTGCCCCATCTCTGGAGGTGTTCAAAACCAGGCTGGATGGGGCTTGGATCAACCTGATCTAGTGGGAGGTGTCCCTTCCCATAGCAGGATGTTTGCAACTGGATGATCTTTAAGGTGCCTTCTGACCCAAATCATTTTATGATTCTATGACCATGCACTCTCCTATGCAAATTACACTTCCTGCTTCAAAGGATGGGTGGATGAAGGACTAGAGAAATATGTGGTTGTCTACTGGTTTGCTGCTTTTCTGATACAGCCTTGATGCAGAATTCCTTCTTGTGATCAGCTGTAGGTATGAGTTCAGAAAATGGAAATTGAGGAGTGAGAGGAACCATTAGGTGAAAACCAAAAAACTGGTATTGGGAAGTTCACTCATTTCTAGCAAATTATAATTGTAGCACAAAAAAGAGCTAAGATAAGAAAATCTTCTGTAGACATTAATTGAATTTCAGGAAGCTAGGACTACTTGGATTTTATTTAAGACTTAACAGTGGAGCCGAAAGGTTTAGAAATCCTTCTTGGCTGCAGTGTATTAATTGCTGGTTTCGTCATAATGCTGCACTAGTCTAAGTGCACCCGGCTCCATGGTCATGTGTGTGTTTGTGCCTTCGTACGAATGGAATTACCCCAGAAGTAGCTTTGGTTGCCCTTGTTCCTGTTCAAGGTGTTAAATATTGCGATGGTTTCTTTCTTCGCGAACTTCTTTATAAAAGTGTGTGGGATATCTGCGTGATTAATTGTGAAATTTTTCATTGGTTGTCTGGAAGAGGTGCACAAACCCCATAAGACAGTTCGCTCCTTGTGTTGGGGATCAGCTGGGTTTGAAGAACTGTTCACCCATGTGTGGAAGCGTTCAGTAGATGTGGGTTTTGTATTGTCAAACCTTCTCCTGGAGACCTCCTTGTCATGTCCCCAGAGCTGTTGACTGCGTTATCTGAATTCCTTCTCCCTGCCTGCACAAGTCTTCTATTCTTGTTTTACCCTTGTCTGTTTCTCTAAGCAATGATTTCTTTTAAAAGGCACATTTTGTCTCATGCTTGAAGTGACAATTTTGTGAACACTGTGTGTTTTTGTGGAATACTGTGATACTTTATTAGTGGAATACTGTGTGTTTTTTGTGGAATACTGTGTGCTTTTTGTGCAATACTGTGGTACTTGAGTGGAATTTGTGGAATACGGTGGTTTTTTGTGGAATACTGTGATACTTCAGTGGAATTTGTGGAATACGGTGTTTTTTTGTGGAATACTGTGATACTTTATTAGTGGAATACTGTGTGGGGTTTTTTTTGTGGAATACTATGTGTTTTTCTGTGGAATACTGTGTTTTTTTGTGGAATACTGTGTTTTTTTGTGGAATACTGTGATACTTTAGTGGAATACTGTGATACTTTAGTGGAATACTGTGATACTTCAGAGGAATTTGTGGAATACTGTGATACTTGGGTGGAATTTGTGGAATACTATGTGGTTTTTGTGGAATACTGTGATACTTTATTAGTGGAATACTGTGTGGGTATTTTTGTGGAATGCTATGTGATTTTTTGTGGAATACTGTGGTTTTTTTGTGGAATACCGTGTTCTTCTGTCGAATACTGTGGTACTTTAGTGGAATTTGTGGAATACTGTGGTTTTTTTGTGAAATACTGTGATATTTTCATGGAATTTGTGGAACACTGTGTTCTGTGTGGAATACTGTGATACTTTATTAGTGGAATACTGTGTGTTTTTTGTCGAATACTGTGGTTTTTTTTGTCGAATACTGTGATACTTTAGTGGAATTTGTGGAATACTATGTGGTTTTTGTGGAATACTGTGATACTTTAGTGGAATTTGTGGAACACTGTGTTCTTTGTGGAATACTGTGATACTTTATTAGTGGAATACTGTGTGGTTTTTGTGGAATACTGTGTTTTTTTTGTGGAATACTGTGATACTTTAGTGGAATTTGTGACATACTGTGTGTTTTTTGTGGAATACTGTGTGTTTTTTGTGGAATACTGTGTGTTTTTTGTGGAATACTATGTGTTTTTTGTGGAATACTATGTGTTTTTTGTGGAATACTGTGTTTTTTGGTGGAATACTGTGGTACTTGAGTGGAATTTGTGGAATACTGTGATACTTTATTAGTGGAATACTATGTGGGTTTTCTGTGGAATACTATGTGTTTTCTGTGGAATACTATGTGTTTTCTGTGGAATACTGTGATACTTGGGTGGAATTTGTGGAATACTGTGGTACTTGGGTGGAATTTGTGGAATACTGTGGTACTTGAGTGGAATTTGTGGAAAACTGATACTTGAGTGGAGTTTGTGGAATACTGTGTTTTTTGTGGAATACTGTGATTCTTTAGTGAAATTTGTGGAATCCTATGTGTTTTTTGTGGAATACTGTGATACTTTAGTGGAATTTGTGGAATACTGTGTGTTTTTTGTGGAATACTGTGATACTTTAGTGGAATACTTTGTTTTTTTCTGAGGAATTAAGTTTTTTTGCTTGGTTCTCTAATCTAATTTCTGCTTGTCACATGCTTTAATCTTTGTGCTGACTAAATAACGCCACAGGGTAGGCAATGTGACATGAATTCTGGACTTGCTGCACTGGGAACGTTTCTGCTGAGCCCTAAGTGGCTCCGGCTCCTCTGGCTTGGACTCAAACGTGCTGGAAAACTTTTTTTTGTGTAGTGAATTGGAAACTGATCCAGCGTGAAAGTACAGAGTCTTCCTCTTCCCTGTCCCTCCAGCTTTTTAGGAAAGGCAGCGTTGATGTGCTCAAACCAGGGGTTTTGCCCAGATGCTCTTGGGGTGCAGGGACCGAATCCCGACCGGTACCGCCAGGGGGCAGCAAAGCCCTTTGTGTCTCCTGCCCCCCCTCTCTCCTCCTGCCCCCCCTCTCTCCTCCTGCCCCCCCCTGCCCTCCCCCTCTCCTCCTGCCCTCCCCTCTCTCCTCCTGCCCTCCCCTCTCTCCTTCTGCCCCCCCTCCTTCTGCCCCCCCCTCTGCCCCCTCTCTCCTTCTGCCCCCCTCCTTCTGCCCCCCTCCTTCTGCCCCCTCCTTCTGCCCCCCTCTCTCCCCTGCCCTCCCCCCTCCTTCTGCCCCCCCTCCTTCTGCCCCCCTCTCTCCCCTGCCCTCCCCCCTCCTTCTGCCCCCCTCCTTCTGCCCCCCTCCTTCTGCCCCCCTCCTTCTGCCCCCCTCCTTCTGCCCCCCTCTCTCCCCCGCCCTCCCCTCTCCTTCTGCCCCCCTCCTTCTGCCCCCCCTCTTTCTGTCCCCCTCCCCCTGCCCTCCCCTCTCTCCCCCTCTCTCCCCCTGCCCCCCCCTCCCCCTGCCCCCCCCCCTTCTGCCCCTTCCCCCTTCTTCTGCCCCCCCATCTCTCCCCCCGCCCTCCCCGCCACCTCCAGACCCCGGCAAGTGGAATAAACATTAATTTTAAAGAAACCTCCTACAAACAAAACCTCAAAGAGCCCCAAAAAGTGCAGCATTCCTCTTTCCTTTGCAGTTACAGAGTGGCAGCTGCCATTCCCTGGGTGGACTTTGGAAAATATTACATTAAAAACCTCCGTTTGTTTTCTAGAGTGACTTCATTTGGGGGAACCTTGCCATTCATCCAGTTCTGCTGCTGCCAGTAGCTATTTTGCTGGTTGATATGGAGCTCGGCTTGAGCCGGCAATGTGTGCCCGCAGCCCAGAAAGCCAGACGTGTCCTGGGCTGCATCCAAAGCAGCGTGGCCAGCAGGGCGAGGGCGATTCTCCCCTCTGCTCTGCTCTTGTGAGGCTCCACCAGTTCTGGAATCCTCAACATAGGAAGGATATGGAGCTGTTTGAATGAGTCCAGAGGAGGGCTACAAAGATGCTCAGAGGGCTGAAGCACCTCCCGTCTGAGGACAGGCTGAGAGAGTTGGGGTTGTTCAGCCTGGAGAAGAGGAGGCTGCAGGGAGACCTTAGAGCATCTTCCAGTATTGAAAGGGGCTCCAGGAAAGATGGGGAGGGACATTTTACAAGGGCATGGAGTGATAGGAGAAAGGGGAACAGCTTTAAACTGGAGGAAGATTTAGGTTGGACATTAGGAAGACATTCTTCACAATGAGGGTGGGGAGGAACTGGCCCAGGTTGCCCAGAGAAATCAAGGCTGCCCCATCCCTGGAGGTGTTCAAGGCCAGGTTGGATGGGACTTTGAGTACCCTGATCCAGTGGAAGGTGTCCCTGCTCATGGCAGGGGGGCTGGAACTAGATGGATCGTTAAGGTCCTACTCAAACCATTCTATGAATTTATTTCCATAATCTGGTCGAGTCCCATCTTGTCATACCTTTCTGGTTTTGCCTCCTGACTCTCCTATTCAAAAGGTCTCTTAGTGCCTTATCCTAATAACTGGAAACTGTCCAAAGAACCTGAGGTGAGTGAGAGGCACTCCATGGGGATGTAAGGTTTTGAGTACTGGGCTTGTGTTATTGCAGAGGAAAGAAAATCTAGACAAATCTATAATTCTTAGGAAACCAGGCTTTATTGATTCAGTCATTTACAGAACAGCTCATTTTATTTAAAGAACATCTGCTTGTTGAGTAGAAAGAAGAAAAGTTCTAACTGTGCCACCTTACCTTGTGGTGTGGTGCTATGGTAAGAATCTGGATGCTTCTAATCCCAAGATCCTTCTTGCAGACATTGAAGCAGACAAGAAAAATAAAGAACGAAAGACATTTGATAATTTTAATTGCTTTTCAGCAGGCAGAATTTATATGGGAACTGAAGAACAAAAAATGCAGGCTTAGTAAAGATAGCCCTTTTAGTAAATATAACTGCATTGTACTTTCGCGTTTGGTGCACACACGTGTAACGTGTAAAAAGTGGGGAAAACTGCTTTTGCCACATATTTTGTGTCCCAATGTAGACATCTAGAGGAAAATACACCTACATTTATTAGTCTCGTCATGCCCCTTACTGTCTAATTCTTTCTGGTTTAAAATATATTTCAAAATTTTTCGAAGAAAGGAGCAAGGCTTTGCAAAGTTATGGGATAAGACCAGTTGGAAGTAACGTCAGGAGGTCTTTAGTCCAATCTTCTGGTCAAAGCAGCGTCAGGTATTAGGTGAGGCCAGGTCTTCATGCAGGCAGGTTTTGAAAACTTCCCAGAATGGAGACTGCACAGCCTTTCTGTACAACCTTTTCTAATGCTTCACTGTCTTCATAGTGAACAAATGCTTCTTTACATCCAGACCAAACCTCTCATTTCAACTTAAGGCTGCTGCCTCTCATTGTCACCATGCGACGCTTCAGGAACCAGACTCTGTTTTCTTGGTAATTTTCCTGCAGGTGCCGGAGTGCTGCCTTTTGTCTCCCCAAAGCTTTGGGTTCTGCAGGCTAAACAAGCCTCATTTCCCTCAGTCTCTCCTTGTAGAGCTTGTGTTAGAGCACTGGTATTTGATCATCTGCACAATCCCTTGTTTGTCTGCAGCCCTGCCTAGAGACCAGGCATCATGTATGGAGACAGAGTGCTCATTGTTATTTGGAGGGGTTTGTGCTTTGGATTGCTTTTGTTTTTCCCAAAACTTTTCTGTTGCTTCATGTTGTTCATGTTTGAATGGTTGGACTCGATGATCCGGTGGGTCTCTTCCAACCTGGTTATTCTATGATTCTATGTTAGTTAAATAATTCAGTGAACTTTCTGGTATTTCACTTTCTGCTTCAAACACCTCTTTATTGCTATTTTGTTAATCTGGAGCTGCGTGGTACCTGTATTGGAGCTCGCTAAAGAAACACCAAATCAATGAAGGGGCACTTAATGCTGAGTGTGCAATATTGAATGTATGTTGTTACTACCACAAAGGCCTTTTGCTTCCTCAGAGGCTCAGTCCAAAAGCAGTCACTGTTAAGGGAGTGTAGAACAGAGGGATGAGTAGAAAACCAGACTTCAGGCAACACACTCCTCTCTCCCAGCAACCTGTTCCGTGGTGCTTTAGTTGAGACATTTTTCCTAACGTCCAGTGCAAGTCCAAACCTCCCAATCTCTCATTTGTGGCCATTGTCTCTTCCTTCCCCTGAAGGACTCTTCAGATGGTATGGGCATCAAGTACGTTTTTCACATGCCTACATTTTTTATTTCCTCTAAACATAACTGTAGATAGAAAGTGAAGTCCTGAAGGCAGTGTGAGAAGTGAAGTATTCCAAGATAATCAAGCTTTGTCTTGAAATTCCAGAGCTCAATGGAGGGGAAAGCCAGTGGCTGTGTGCGCAATACTATTAATTTAGGCTCCAAATATTTGATTCACAGCTTTTTAGTAAGCTCAACTAACAAAGGACTGTTTGGAAGCGGATGGCTGTTAGAGATTGCTGTGTAATCAGATGTCAAGGACTGGTGTGAAGATGATGGTTGCAAGGCAGGCCATGCCTGTGGTAATTGGTTCCCTCTGGAGAAAACGGGGCTGCTGAAAATATCTGAATTGGGTGTGAACACTGCTGCAACTGTGCTACTGCTGCCAGCGGTTGATGATAGGCGTGCCCGGGCCGTGACTGAAAATGTGGAGATACTTGGAGTTTTGAACACCGGTTTGATCATCACTGAAGTGCCTGCACATTTGAATTTGCAACCAGTGTCAAGGGGAGCTGGGTGACTGCAGTTGTTGCACCTAAAAGGAGTAATGCCCTTAATGTCTTCCTTGTGTATTTGTGTTTGGTTTTACTAATCCTTCTGAGCATTTGTATTGCTTATTCTGTCATGTTACAACTTTCTGGACTTCTTTCTTCAACTCCTTCTAGTTCCACACTCTGGTATAGCGCAGATGTTATTTCCAAACTGTTTTTCGGGTAGTTTATTTTTTCAGTCAGGCACTCCCCCAAAGCTGTTTAAATACCTCCCATGAATAGCTTCATTGCTTCAAAACTCTCTGTGGTACAGGAACACTTGAGGTATTCCCTTAGTTGTGCGATAAGACGTGTGCTGGTGGCAACTGTAGCCTAGTACCGTAGAATCATAGAATTGTTTGGATTGGAAGGGACAATGAAGGTCATCCAATCCAACCCCTTGCAGTGAGCAGGGACATTTTCAACCAGATCAGGTTGCTTAGAGCCCCAGCCCCTGACCTTGAATGTTTCCAGGGTTGGGGCAACTACCACCTCTCTGGGCAACCTTGGCCAGTGTTTCACCAAACTCATTGAAAAAAATTTCTTCCTAGTATCTAGTCTAAACCTCTCCTCTTTTAGCTTAAAACCATTATCCCTTGCTACAGGCCCTGCTAAAAAGTTTTTCTCCATCTTTCTTATAAACCCCCTTTAAGTACTGAAAGGCTGACCTAAGGTCTCCTCAGAGTCGTCTTCTCTACTCCAAGCTGAACAACCCCTGTTCTCTCAGCCTCTCTTTATAGGGGAGTTGTTTCAGGCCTTTCATAATTTTAGTGGCCCTTCTCTGGACCCACTCCAACAGGTCCAATATTGCCAATTTGTCTACCTTTTAAGTTCTTTTAGCCATTGCATGCAATTGTTTGTCTGTCTGCAGTGACTTCACCAACAGTAGTGGTTGTCTTTTTTTTCATAGCAGCTTCACTTGTCCTGCAAAGGTGAGATTTCGAAAGCACACAAGTGAATCATCAGTGACAGATACCATAATATCTTTTCCTTCAGTAATAGTTGAGAAGTGAGTATATTCCTCTTCTAAGCTATTTGCTTTTAAAATAACTTTTATCAGTCCCTCTTCGCATATGCCAGTGTATGCTTCATAAAACATTTTAATTAAAAAGCATTATTTGTGGTATTTCCTGTGTCCATGTCCAGTGGGAGCTATTGGGATGAATATTTCCAGAAGGCTTCATTTTGCGTTGATTGCTGGGTGGTTCCCTTCCTACATCCTGTGCAGTGTGAAGCCTCATCTCTGGAATGTCTGTCTGGTCCCATAAAATGTTTGGGGAAACACAGTTATTTGCTGTCACGTGGGGTGTAAATCCCTTGCTATTGTGTGTTGGATGCTCTGCTCTCACACAGGATTATAAACATGTGGAGGCGTTTGTATGTTAGGATTTTCATTTTGAAGATAGGAGGAAATCCAAGTTAATAATTTTTAATTTCTCTTTCCCCTATGTTGGTCTTCCACCAAGGCAAAGGCTTTTGGCTGCTCTTAAAGGACAGGCTTGAAAGTGTCTCAGATTTCTAGATGAATGCTGCGCAGTTGTACTGAGTAAGAACTTATGTTGCTTGATTGTAACCATCTTAGGACTTGGGTTGTTTTGAAAAATAATGGCCTTGTTGCTGTCCTGATGTTAAAAAGAGGTGAAACTTAGTTATATATATATATATTTAAAAGCACTAACAGCAGAAAGATGTGAGAATAACAGTCCTGAACAGTCAATCTGTAGGTGAGGAAGAGATGGTGTTAAGTTCCAAAATATGTACATTTTCATGTTTGTTATGTATCTCAGTGCCACTATCTTGCACTTTTGTATTCCTCGCACTCTGTGTATTAGCCCAGCTCCCTCACTGGCTATAAAACCAACTGGGAATGCACTCAAACTACACAGCAGTTTCCTTTCCTGTTGTATAACTGTTCAGTTACTTACTGAGATACTTGAGTAAATATTTAAATTGTAAACTGATTGTCCTGTAGGTGTTTGTTTTTTTAACACAGATCAATGTAATTCGTTTCTAGTATTGTTTATTTTCTTGATTATCTAATCTTAAATATTGCTATTCATTTTAGAAGCTGTGTTTTTAACAATGGCCACTCAAAATGTTTTCCTTCATATGAAACTGTAGAAAATAGCCTTGGAAAGAATGGCAGGAGGTCTTTCTCCAGGCCTTTAGAAACAATATTTTTAACATCATATTATGCCAACATCTGTCAGAAGTACTCTATAAAATCTAATTATGGAAACTTGGACTATCTATCCCAGCACTGAATTATTCTTCCCTGATGACAGATTTTTCCTGATGTCTACTCTAAATCACTTTGGCCACAATCAAGCAAGTCCATTGCAAGCTTTTCTGATCCTCCTTCCCTGTTTTCTTTTCCCCCTTTTCCTCCTTCAACATGTTTTTTTTTTTTGTATTTTAGATCAGATGGTAGGCTTCTTTCAGTATTACTTTCTTCAGATTTGGGATTTTTAATCTTGCTAGTGGAGAAATTTTTTTGGCATCTGATCATTCTTACTTCTAAAGACTCTAAGACTTGTGCATATGTTTCTTGGAGTGAGGTACTCCAGAATATATTTTGTTGGAGGCTCTATCTGTGTGAGCGGAGTAGGAAAATGTGGCTTGCAGTTATGCTGTAGTTCATACTTCTCAGTGCAAAGATCCTGGGGTTTCATTATCATGATCCTGTTTCAGATCAGCTTGTCGTTCACCATAACTCATTGTAATACACTTATGTCCACTTGGAAGTACTGTGTTCTCTTGCCAAGATTCAAATATTTGTATGCTTGCTGTACGCTTGGATGTCTTGGTGCAGTTGCTGTGGATTGTATAAAAACATGGTTCTGGGTCTGCTCTGATGGAAAACGCGTGAAACCATCTTTGAAGCTTAGAAGTTGTGTACTTTGGTCAAAGGTGATTCACTACTGTCTCCCCTCCCTTCAGAAAAAACCACTGAACTGCATGGAACCTTCCCTGGAGGTGTTTAAGGGATGAGTGAATGAGGTGCTGAGGGACATGGTTTAGTATTTGATAGGAATGGTTGGACTTGATGATCCAATGGGTCTTTTCCAACCTGGTGATTCTATGATTCTGTGAAGGGTCTTGTTGCCAATGTCATGATGGACAGCATGTTTTGTTGGGTTTCTTTGAGTTCCAAGCTCTGTAGACCTTTTCTGTCACGTGTATCCCTGCCATCATGTGCTTTCTAGAACAGGCAGGATAGAATTCATTTCTGTTGCAAGTTGTATGACTTGGTTTCTTCTCTGTACTGAGGGTTTCTCGTATTTTTCTGAAGACAAGTGGTGTGTAGTTCTGGACTAAAGTTCAGTGTGTTCATTGACAGTTCAATTTTGGGATGGTAACCTTAACCACAAAATCTAATTAGAGCATTCCTTGCTCTTGTATGTCTTTTCCTCCTTGCTGCTTGTCCATACAGGCGTTGCGATGAATATGCCTGTGCTTCAAATCAAGCTTGGGAGCATTATTTGCTCTGTAGTGCTCATATAATCTGTGCTTTCCTTCCCTCCCCTTGCTGAAGGACTCTGTGTCTGAACTCTGTGTTTCTGTTCTTGCTGTGCTGCATCTGTGATGTGATGGTCCTCCCAGCGTGGGGATGGTGGGTGGTCACAGGATACCAGAAGCAGAGGAGTCTGCTTGTGTCGTTACCCTGGGACCATTTGCAGATGGAACGTAGCCTTCAAGTTGCTTTTTGGAGAACCTTCTGATAGAATATTTGGATATGATGTGTGGCTGTTGGATGATGCACTGATTTGAAATTCTAAAATCCACTTCTGGCTTTATAGAAATAATTCAGAAAATATTACTGTGGTGTTGACTGGGACATTCTTCCTCTTTTTTAAAATGTTTTAAAAATTTTAATATCAAATTTGAGGCTAAAACTGTAATTTTCCAATCACGGAAAAATATCTTGGGAAAAGGAACAGATTAACTTCGTAACCAACCCAAAACCTGGCTCTGTAGTGGGAAACCAAGAAACTTGGAACTTCTTTACAGAAAACTGGGCAGTTAAAGAGTAATGCTGGGTAGGTGTTCTTGATGCATCGAGCCTGATGGCCAGGACCAGGCTTCATCTGATGCTATGCTGCTTTGTAACAGTAGAGGGTACTGTTGGTGTAAGATAAAAGAGGAGGTTTGTTCACATGGAGCTTGGATTTTTTTTTTGCTCCTAATGTATTGGTCATTGGAACTGTTGGCACGTTATTACATAGTCATCCCTCAGTTGCCGTCTCATCTTCAACCCATCCGTTTATGGGTTTGTTAAGTAGCTTTGTGGACAATCCCCAAATAAAGTACAAATGTTTTCTCCTTATTTTTGTTGTCACAAAAAGTCCTTCAAAGACGTGACTTCTGATAGAGCTTGTTTTTCCCTCAGTGTTGTGGATAGACTGTTCCTTCTGTGTTCTGGATTGAGGCAGCGATTATTCTGGACAGCTTTCCAGACAGTTTTTCTTCTGGAGATTAAGTGTAAAAAAGAATAGCAATGGTTTGGAGACAAATCTGCAATTACTCCACCTTTTTTACTGGGTAGCCTTACAACAAATTCTCCTCTTCTGTTTTATTTGCCACATTTTTGTGTAGTCTCTGGCCGCAGCTCACCAGAGTTCTGTTTTATTTGAGTGTCGACAGGTGTGCAGTTATTTAAGACCTGCTTTTAAGGAATGTTACTGCTTCGCCAGGGATCATTTCAGTTCTGTGGAAAGGCCCTGTGCTTTCCAAAGCTGAGTTTCTGAGGGCATAGTTACACAGTATGTTGGTTTTGGTGGCAAATCAGCTGTAACTGTGTAGTAGCATTTTTTTTAAGGAGTATTTTTGGTGGTTTTTGTCCCATATTTTTTCTGTAATCTGGTTTACAGCCTCCTCTGCCCTGTGAGCCAGTTGTCTTGGCACTGCTGTGCCAGGGGGAGTTACAGTGGTGTGCAAAGGGTGTGAAAAGTTCTTAAATTTTGCTTTGCTGCCAAAGTACAGTGTAAATACACCTTGAGGTTGGTGTCAATTTGGGTTTGGAATCCTGATGGGAGCGACACAACTTCAGTTTGGTCACTGCCATATTCTAACCATACTGTAACATACTTTTGCTATTGGAAATCCTAATATGGGTTTATTTTTTGTTATGCTGGCAAAAAAAAAAAATGCTGCTTTTGAGTAGAGTTTTCCAGTTGGCAAAATTATTTAAGTTATAATGTACAAGAACACCTTTTGTAGATACAACGTGAGTTATCTAGACCAACAAAACCTTTTGTGTATGTCGTATCAAACTCACTGAAGCCCCAGGTCTTGTACCTGCTGAGTCTGCCTTTTATTATGGTTTATCCACATTGATGATATTACTGGTATTACAATGGGATTTTGTTGGTGAAAGACCCTATATAAGCAAGCTTGGAAGAAATTTATTCATTAGTCCAGTTACAAAGTTATAAATTTCATTAGAACTGCTGTTTCCCTAACCTGTTTTTCACATTCTTTTTTATGCTTCTGGGATGGTAGGGTAGCTTTTGGTGATGGAGTTACTTGGGAGCACAAAACAGGAGAGATGGCTGGCGGGGCTTGAGCTATGATGGAGGAGGAGTGGATTGAAAGGTGTTGGTGTGCTTTTGGGCTTTGGCTGCAGGAAACAGTGCTAGCAGTGGTTATTAATGTGTTTTGAAACACCACTTGTTCTTTGAGCTTCTACTCATGTTTCTGCTGCTCACCTTGAGCCAGCTTTTTGCGTTCAGCTGATGCTGATGGCAAACAATGCCAGGCTACTCTAAGACAGCAGCAGACCAGGAAAGAAAGAGAGAAGGAGAGTCCTTGTGATGTCTCAAAGGAAGGGGCATGGGGAACTGTGCTCAGGAGCTGTTAGTCTGGGGCTGCGTTGCGAAGCTCTGCCTTCTGTGGCATCACTGTGCAGGTATTCACTAGCAGAATGTGGGGCAATAATAATCTGTCTGCTTGGACTCTTCTGATGGGTGAAATTTAATGGGGGAAGTTGTCACAGCGGGACACGTTAGTCACGTTGAATATATTGAGCAACTGCCAGGATCCTGTGTGGTGACTCAAGTAATTCCTGGCCTGGATGCTCCAGTTCACACACTGTTGTGTTAAAGTGGCTGCTCCTCTTGTGACAGCTAGTAGTAAAGAACAGTTTATTATGGTTAATAGTCATGACCTCAATGGGTTCATTCTTGGATTTTCACTCCTGAACTCAAATGAGAGCTGTAACAATATTTTTCATTATCCAGGGAAGGAAATTCTTTGTAAGTGAACCCTAACCTTATAGTTATTAGATTTATCCTGTGCTCAACTCGGTATAAATTCAGTACTCGCTTTGAAACTTGTTAGGACTTCTTGCCTAGCATAGCATTACTGGCAGACTGGATGGTTTGTCTTTTTTGCAGTTACCTCCTCTGCATTTAATTTGTTCTGAATTAGTCTGATGTGAGTGGAAGTACTTGCACTAAAATCCTGAGAGCAGTGCTTATTTAAAACAAGGGTGTTCCAAGGAGTCACAAAACAGTTGAGACTAGAAAGCACCTCCAGACATCATATTTCACCCTCTTGGTAATTTTTTTCCTTATGTTTAAGTATAATTTCCTGCTTTTTGGTTTGTTCACATTATCTCTTGTCCTTTCCCTGGGCACCTGTGAGAAGAGTTGTCTCTGCCTTCTTTATTCCTTCCCATCAGGTTACATTACTAAGATCCTCCTGAGCCTTCTCTGCTCAAAGCTGAACAATCCCATCTCTCTCAGCCTCTCATATGACAGATGCTCCAATCCTTTAATCACCTTAGCTCATTGGACTTGCTCCAGCATATCTGTGTCTCTCTTGCAGTGGGAGCCCAGCACTGGACCCAGCCCTCCAGCAGTGCCTCCCCAGTGCTGAGCAGAGGGGAAGGATCCCCTCCCTCTGCAGCCCGGGATGCTCTGGGCTGCCTTTGCTGCAAGGGTGCTTTGTTGGCTCAGTTCAGCTGCCCCACCAGGACTCCCAGGTCCTTCTTGACAAAGCTGTTTTCCAGTAAGTTGGCACCCAGGCTCTACAGCACAGTTGTTCTTCCCCAGGAGCAAGACTTTGCATTTCCCTCTACTGAACTTGTAAGATCTGTCTGCCCATTTCTCCAGGCCTTTTCCATACTTTTTGTCAGCAGGGGGCTCGCGTTTTCCCTAGTCTTCCTTTTGCTGCTAATTTACCTGTAGAAACACTTTGTGTCCCTCACCATTTTCAACTGCAGGCAGGGTCTGACCTTCCAAAGCCTGTCTTTGCACACTTTGGGTAGTGTCTCTATATTCACCCTAGCTCATCTGACCCTGCTCCCACCTCTTGTGTGCGTTCTATGTTTAAGTTTTCTCAGAAGCTCCTTGTTCATCCATGCAGGTCTCCTGGTGCCTTTGCTTGATTTCCTGCACATTGGGCTGGAACATTCTACAGCTTGGAGGAGGTCATCCTTCAAAATCAACCAGTTCTCCTGCACCTGTCTTCCCTCCAGGCCCATGTCCTTTTGGTTTCTCTGAAGCAGGTCCCTGAATGGACTAAATTCTACTCTCCTGAAGGCCAGACTTAGGCTACTGCAATTTGCCTCGTTTCCTTTACCTCGATTGTGACTTAAGGCTTGGTTCTGTGACTTCCCTGACTTGAGCATCAGTAGTGTTAATACCTCAGCCTGTGTTTCTGGTGAGCTGGCTAGATCACATGTTTTAGTCTGCCCTAGAGATTTTCTGTATCTGAAATTGATATCTTGGGTGAACCAGACAGGCCAGGTCTGGGTAAGCGCTGAATGTTCCTGCAGAAGGCTGTGCTTTCTTTTGGCATGTTCTTAACTTACATCTACTGATGTATCTGTTCCTTATGTGCATTGGTCTTAGGTACCGATGCTGGTACTGATTCTGTTAGTGTCTCTGATTCTGACTGCTGGATACAGATTTACCTTAGATAAACTTCCATCTAGTTTGATGTCTTTACAGTGACTCCTCTGCTTGACCCATTTCCATCCCTTTCCATGTGTCTGGAAATGGGCCTTAAATCTGCATGGTCTAGCCATGCCCTGGATTGTTCTGAGATTATGATGTAACTCAAAGCGTTTCTTCATGGCAAAACTATCCTATCCTGCATCTATCCACAAAACAAACACTGGTCTAGAAGAGCTGACTATGCAACTAGCCCAGGAATTATATAGGCTGCTCTGTTCCTTACAGCTCCAAAATCTGTCCAGTATCCACATGGTCATTAATGACTTTCATGTAGCATGGGTATGGCCAAGGTGTAATGGCATTCTGACAAATGATCCAGCTGCCTCTTCAGGAATGTTTTTCTTCAAGTTCTACATCTTCTCCTCACACTTGGTTACCTGCAAGCAGTGGCTGGACCAGTGAATATTTAAGGGGAGTGGATCCACTGCTCTTAAATGCTGAACCTGAGGCAGAATTGCTGAATAACATCCGAGTTAGTATCCAGTCAGCACAGACAGTGAAGTGCTGGCAAAAATACTTGCAAAGTGATTTGAGAGGGCTCTGCTTGCTGTTAGTCACTACCACCAAATTAGCTTAATTAAAACCAGCTGTGGGAAAGTGCAACTGATAAATCTCATTTCCTCCTCCCGGTGTCTGTGGGTCTGGAGCTGGTGATAACTGCCTGCTTGGATGCAGCGAGGGTCTTAAGGTGGTTGTAGTTCTCTTCCATATGTGTAATTTTGAAGTTGGCCCCAAATCCTGCTTTTGGCTCACATTTCTCCATATGGTGTCCTTGGCCTTGAGATGTTCGGGTTTGTGTATCGAGTTGAATAGCGTCTATTATGGTTGGTGTTGCCGTTACTTGATTTGGTTTGGGAGAATTAGTAGGCATGTTTGTTTTAGTGTGGCTTAGGAAGAATGTCAAGGTTATTCAGCCTGAGAAAGATGTTCTTATATTAAAGCTTAAAAACCTCATAAAGCCAAAAGAACCTTGTCCCCTGCACCCAAACGTTAAGTATAAAACCAATGGCGTAAGCCATTTAGAAACATATGGTTTGTTTCCTTTGAATGAGCAGCAGTCCTTTGAGTCTTGAGCTTCTGCAATATTCTTTGTTCACAGAATGCCCTGCTCTTAGTTGTTCCCCTTCACTTAATCCTCTCCTCCCTTTCCCCATCATCTGTTCAGTTGTGCAGGCATTTTCACAGTCAGACTTATGGCCAAAAAGTTGCCTATGTTGATGAGTTGTCACAAACCAAGAAGAGGCCGTTTTCCATTCCTGAATTGATCCCAGACCTGCCAACATCAAGCTGTTGGGTTTTTTTTGCCAGTCAACTGAAGTTGTCTTAGATGAGGCAGCTTTTTTAGAGTCAGGTTAATAAAGTGACTGTTGCCTTTTATGAGGAGCTCTGCGAGTGGAGTAATCCAGAAATGGCAAAACTCTAAAATTTGTGAATCCCAGAGAGCCTGTGAAACCCTGGCTGGGAGCAGACTTCAGCAGGTGGCTGGAAATGCTAATAAGGAACGGGGTCTGTCGTGGAGCATTGAGGACGGTTTGTCTTTCTGAGCATACAGTGGGTTTTCTTTGTGGAAACTGAATTAATTTAAGAATGGGAGTTGCTCTTGGCAGCTCTAAATTTCTGCAGTTCCAGCTACTGGTGATGGAGAGTTGGCAGATTAACACGAAATTCTTCAAAGGCATTTGATGTTTGCTTCAGCAATGCTGGCACTGCTGGATGCTATGTTACTGTTCTCAAGCAAGCTGCTCCCTTGCCTTGGTGTTTGGATTAAAGCAGCCTATTGATTCGGGGTGCTTTTTGCTTTCTGTTTTGGGGATGGTTTTATTTGTTGCATTTTGTTTTGCTTTTCTGAAAGTCTGCGTGGCCACTCTGAAGAGCAAAGCCAACGTGGGTCTGTCAGAGGTGTGACTGAACAACATAGGTTGTTGCTTTGTGGCACATCTGATCATTCAGACCTTAACATTTGGGAGTGGGAACTAAATGATCTTTAAGGTCCTTTCCAACCCAAACTATTCTATGATTCTATGATTTCCAGGGTTTCTTTTAGAAAGATGTGAAGAAAAATGTGTGTGAATGCATGTAACCAAACAAAAGGAGTTGCGTCAATAATTAGTTTTCTCCTGAAATTAAACATATTTTAGTTTCTTTCTTTCAGTGTTGTTCCAGCTAGCAATAGTAATGGTCATGGTGGTGATGGTGTTATCTGTTTTCATGCTGCAAACAGTGCAAGAGACTTTGTGGCTTTCCCAAGCAGTTTCACCCAGGATTTTTGGATGCAGTAGAGCAGATGAGCCTGGTCTCACAGCTTATTTACATGCTAGTTCTCTGGTCATTTACTGCTTATTTCTGCTTTGCACATGAGCTTTCTATCACTGTAAGCTTCACTTCTGACAGACAAGGGTCTTTTCAATGCAATTGATCCTTGGGCAGCAAATGTTCTTATAGCTGGAGGTGAGACTGGCCTCTTTATTTTTTTTTTTATTCTTTAAACCCCTTGGGGCAGTGTCAGTTCAGTTGTGCTTTTAGCCACTGCTGACTTCCAACTACAGTGCAAGTTATTGTTTTAAAGAAGGTTTGCTTGCTTTGCGAATCAGTTTAGGGAGGTGCTCAGCAGTTTAATTCCGTTGTTCCTAGACTGGAACCAATGTTTCTTACTATTTAACTTTCTGGTTGCCTTGAAGTTTGTTTTTTCCCTGGTGTGATTCTCTGCCAAGAGCTAATTTAAAGGGTTTCATGGTATTATAATATGTGGTGTGAGGGGGGGGGACTTTCTTTAGGTCATCTCCAGCTGTATTTGGCCAGGGGCTGGTGCTGTGATGATCAACTTACGTTTCTGCTATCTGCGCAAGTTCTTCACTGTCTAGCAATTTCTGCAGGTGGAAATGAAGCGCTGCTAACAGTATTTAGTCCATCTCTGGTTATTTTTCTTGTGTTTTGATGAACCAGTAATTTTTTCTTCAAATGAAACACTTCTTTAAAAGGAAATAATAGGAAATGAGGAAATGAGGAAATTATATGTTCAAAGTTACTGTGATTTTGGTGTTTTGGGTAGAGGGTTTTTTTGTTTGTTTGTTTTTGTTTTTCTCTGAGCATGGGAACTTCAATAGCCATGCAGATACTCTGGGAAAAGAATAGCATTTGGGTTTGGCATCCTGGGATGCACAGAAGACTTCTGGAACATCTTTATTTCAGGTTTGTGTGTGTCAGGATTTGTTTGGTTTAGGTTGATGAATGGCTTTTGCGTAGATGTAATGCCTTTCGTAGGACCAGTGAGTGTGGCTGGCAGGTGAAGGCAAACCGAAGGCACGCAAGCTGCTTCTCGAGGTATTTGGCTTTGAAAGAGCACATGCATATGCTTGGAATGGTTTGGGTTGAAAGGGACATTAAAGATGATGCAGTTCCAACTTTCTGCATCTATGTGCTACCTATAAAATCATATACTGTTTAAGACCTCTCAAATCCAAATTTTAGTGCATGTTTTGGAAACTTAATGAGTTTTAGGATTTGATGGGCCAGAAACCTCTTCATGTTTCGGAATCAGTTGTTGTGATGCCATTAAAAACCAAACAAAAATCCCCCATCTTTCCCTGGCTCTAAACAGCAAAAAAAGCATGAGCGAAACATGGATCCAGCAGGCTTTCTGTTCAGTGTCACCCTTCATGTTAATAAATGGTCTGGGTCCCTGTAAGGCAAAAGAAAGTAGAACATTGCCATTTTCTTGAGCAGATGCCTATAAAGCACTTGTATTCAGGAGCTGGTTTATGCTCATACCCTTTCCTTGTGCCTTGCTCCTTCCTATCATTTGTTTCTGTTCTGGGCAAACACAGGAGAGATGAGAAGTGTCACTTTAAAGCTGTAGATATGAGCTTGGCAGTTATTCTGGCAGCTGGGCCAGATGTTGTGTACTTTAGGGTTTTAGGAGGCTTTTAACCACTGGCTTAATATCATTAGTAGCAGATCATTTGCAAATAAACTCAAGAATGTGAGTTTCCTGATCAAAGTATTTATATTGCTGCTTTTGAGGAAGGGGTGGTTTCTCGGAGCTCCAAAAAGCCAACAGATTAAAAAGTTTTTTTCATACCAGGGAGTGGGAGAAAAAAAAAAATGACTCCAGTAAGCATGAAAACAAGAGCAGGCTATTAAAATAGATGTTGTCCTGATTGTCATTAATTGCAAAGAGGTATCTTTATTTATGCAAAACAAAGATAATGTGCTGCAGCCTTCCAGAGAGCTCTGACAGTTGTGTGAGTGCATCTAAGCTTAAGACATGGTCACTAATAAGGTTCTTGCTGTGTTTTGTTAAGGTTAAAAGCCCACGTCTATATTTAATAAAAATACTACAGGAGTAAAGCAATTTAATTGCGAATACTTTGTGTTTTATAACGTCTGAGATGTCAATATATATATATTTTGTTTGCACTGTGAAAATACAGTATTCATTTTCTTTGTGCCGGTGCTGTGCAATAACCTAATCAAGAAAGTTTAGCACATTTATCCTTAGTTTGAAACAGAACCTTTTTTTTTTTAAGGGTATTTTCTTTCTTCATAGTTTCAAGCATAGTTTCAAGCTGCTAGTATGTAGTAAAGAGCAATAATATTTGAAAGTTTTAAGGTTTTTTTAATGTGGGAATGATTTGGTACTCCGAAAGCTGTGTGAAAATTCCATGCGTGAGCACTAACCAAGAAAACTGAAGGGAGTACACTATTTACATTTTTCTAATGCTTGAAATAAGTAAATATTATTAGGTTAAAAGTATTTTTTTAAGTAATTTTAAGAACAATTTGCACCTTTTGAAGTGTGATTGAAAGCAGACGGAGAGCATTGGCCAATTAATTTTTCCTTACATCTGTTTTGCTTCACCAAAATCTCATGTTGGGTCTTAGCTTCTAAATTATATAGTGGAGTATTTTCAGGGTTTTATGTACAAATGAGTGTCAATAGGTGCTTTAATTAATTTTAACAAAAATAATAATAAAAATCTAGTTGTCATCTGTAACTCCCCTGTCCAGTATTCTTGTTTCAACTAAATAATCACAATAATAATGTCTATTAGACGCATTCCACACACAGTAATGAGATATACCGTCATGATACACAGGTGAGCCTAAATACAATTCCCCGTGTCCCCGGATGAATCCAATGTACAAGTTTGCTGTTAATTTTAATTGTAAAGACAGCTGCAGTGCTGGTACTAAGATTGCCTAGGAAAAACTATTAGTCTGCCTTTTAAAATAAGTATCTTAAAATCATAATTTTGAAGCATTAGCTGATGATATACATTCAGAAGATGATGTATATCCTCAACCTAGAGCAAGTGCTTTATATTTAAGTGCACAAATGCTGGTTTTATTGCTGAAGGGAGTGAATCTTTTCTTCAGAAACAAGATACGGTTTCTCCTCATGTTGTTCTGATTAAAGACTGGTACCACCAGTGGTGCTTAGGAAAACGTTCTTGTACTGAGCTGGTACTACCTTATTGACTCATGTTTTCACATCTGTTCCTGTGTAGTTTCCCAACTGCCAATATCCATTTTCTGTCTTGCACATGGATTGTAAGCTTAGAAGAGGGAAATTTTACTGTTTTGTAATTTATTGCAGGTTCCACTATGGAATTTGGGTGTATGACTGTCTTAGTGCTACAATAATAATTGAAACCAAACACTGAGACTTGGCTTAGGAGGACACGAGCCCCTTAAAATACTGAGAATCTATTTAGGATTAATTAAAGAATTTCTCTCTGTCGAGAGAAAAACCTTTCGGATATCAGCATTACGGGTACAATTTGTTTGTGACTTTATGGTAGATCTGTATCTTCTCTACAGCTGTGGTCCTCAAAGCCAAGTGTATTTTCATTGAACTCGTGCGGCACCTTGATCTCCCCTTCTCTTTTGCGTTTGGGGACTGTTTGTCCACCTCCTCTGGAAAGAGCAACCTAAGAGGCTGGTGCTGTTGGCCATCCCTTGGAATAAGGAGCTGTGTTGGACACCGAGGAGCTACGCGTACTGGATGCCTGGAGTGAAGCACCATGTTGTCCTTGTGCCTAGAGTTTCGTTGGTCATGGCACTGCGCAGTTATGTAGTACATCCAAATAAATACTGATCTAATGAGCAAAACATACCAGCCCTTCCTGCTACCAAACGGTTGTTTGGGCGCTGCTGAAGACAATAGGAATGTAATATCCTTCTGAAGCATTTGCCAGCTGGCGCAGACCATCAGATAATTTCATTCAGTTCACTCACTGCAGAATAAAGAAAATTGGCATGCTCGGAGCATGTTAAAAATACATCTGTTCAGAACATGAGCGTTGTTTCTTGCTTAGTTAATTTGCCACTTCATTATGAACATCTTGATGGAAAAGGAACGATGTGCACAACAGCAAGTGTCAAAGTTCGTTAGATTCCATGAAATTCATACATTCAAGAAATATTACTACAGTTTTCAAGTTCTGTATCACTAAGAATAGTAGTTTCAATTAAATGACAGGAAATTGAGAGTTGATAGAGAATGACTCTGCAGGTTTCAGTGTACCCAGTAGATCTTGATGACACAAAATTGTTGATTCAAGTGATAATACTTGGCTATATCCATTCTTACCTCTCAATGAATTATAAAAGTTGTCATTTTTGTGTGTGCGAATACTTGCTTGTATTCTTGCCTCTGAATTTATCTATTCTTAACTGGGGATTTTAGGGTGTTCCTTCTTGTGTTTAATAGTCATGTACTGAACAGAATTCCTTTTTTGTCTGGCAGTTAGTGTTGTGATGCTTGGTATTAATTAGGGCTTTTGGACACTCTTCTTCGTTTTCTTGGTTTATTAGACCAATCAATCTTGTCCTGTCCCCTGTCACTGGGGCAAAGAGCCCAGCTCCCTGCTCTCCACAACCTCCTTTCAAGTAGTTGTAGAGAACAATAAGGTCTCCCCTCAACCTCTTCTTCTCCAGGCTAAACACCCCCAGCTCTCAGCCACTCCTCCGAGGCTCGTTTTAATGGAGATGAAGTTGTGTTTTACCAAATCTAAGGAAGGCTGTTTAAGCTTTAGATATCTAAGCAAGATCTCTGTGAACTAGAACTGAAATAATTTAGCTCCCTTCAATTCTGTGGGTGTAAGAATGATCCAGATTTTTTGCGTCACTGTTTTTTTCCAAGTATTCTTTCTTTGGGGCAGGGGATGTTCTGCGACAGGTCTGCTTGCCAAACCTATCTCTACAGTAGCGTGTTTTTGGAGACTGGCACCGGTTTTGCGAGCTTCATTTTCAGGCTAGATGAAACATAAGGGTAGTTTTTGTTATTACTGGCCTTTTCATCACTAATTTATGAAGTGTTTTGTGCATTAAATACACCTTTTCTGGTATTTGTGGTGTTATAGAATATTGATCTCAAATAGAAAATAAATCTTAATGGCTAATGGGGTGTTTGATCATATGTTTTTCAATGCACGGCTAAAGAAGGGAGACAGCTCTTTTCTTTATGGACAGTCTTCTAATTCCACAGTAAAAAATGGCATCTAAAATCTTTCTTTTAATTCTGGCTCTGAATCAAAAGTTCTTCAATGTTATTACTGCAGTTGTGATCCCCAGTCCAGGCAATTGGAGTTCTTCAGAATGGCTGGTCTAATCAAGCTCCAGAGGTAGAAATTACATGAAATGTTATTAAATATAGGTTGCTGTTCTGTAGGAGCCCATTCGAGTATCTGAAGTGCAGGGATATGAAAGAGAAACTTAAGAGTGACATGCATATAAGAAAGTGATGCAGACCTCAGAGCTTGAGTCTCTGCATGAGGAACAGCCAAATTTCAGCCTTATGTTGTGCTGTATCCCTGTATTCCCTGTTTGGCTTGGTCTGTGGAGCGCAGTACTGTATTGGTATGCGGTATCGAGGCTGTGTTAAGCCTTTATTATTAAACTCTTATAAGTCCTGTGGGACGGATGGTTGTGGTTTCTCAGGAGTGCTTCCAAAGCAGCACGCAATCATTTTTTTTACTGATTTTCTTTTTTTTTAGTTCCCTGAGGAGGTTGGTTTATTGCTGAAGTCTGGTTATGTTGGGTTTTTTTAAAAGAATAAGATAAGGGAAGTTATTGGTTCAGCTACTCTAGTTTCCAATAGGATGAGACAAATATCTACCAATCTCTGCAGGGAGAATCTGTAAAAAGCAAAGAACTTGGTGGCTTCTCAGAGGGATGTACTGTAAAACTGAAATTCTGAAACGACACTTAGGTCAACATACAGGTTCTATACAGCTCTTGGTGAAACGTGGATTGTATTTGCTGTTCTCATTCCGTGTAGCCACTGCTTGTGTTCAGATTGTACGTTGCATTTTTATCAATGATGAAATCAAAGCAAGGGCAGTGTTTGTACTGGAAGTTGGTCCATGTATTTCCTCTTTGGTGATTTCAAGAGTCTGACACTATTGGGCTACATGAGCTGCTTCCACACATCTCTGGAGTGCGGTACCCACATGTGGCATTAAATGTTTGAGTCCACATCTCTTTCTCGGAGTATGATACTCCATGTGTTTTCCTACATGGCCTCATTTCTCTCTGTCTCCCGCAAATCTGCAGTTTGTTGGTCAGGATCGTGACTACTTTATGAAGATCCAAATCTTTATTTATGTTTCTATTCAGAGACTAGAGTAGTGGAAAAGATATGGCAATCTATAAGGAATAATAGTTGTCTGGGGTCTAGAAATGCGTAGACCTAAGGTACACAATATATGCATCAAAGTGAGTAATTTAATTTGCCTGTGTTGGGGATATGAGACTGTGGTGTGAAGTTATCCAGCACATAAGAAAGCTCATGATTAATAAACCAAACAGGAGAAGGGATTTGCAGGAGACCTACAATGGAGAAAACTGGAGTAGAAAGTAGGGTGTGTATGTGTGGAGAGATGAGATGAGGAGTCACTGACATTTGAAGTGCATCCGTGGTGTAGAAATATAATCAAACCTCATGGTCGGGCCACTCATCTGGGCTGCACAGTGGTGTAAGCACAGCAACAAACATAACCACCTCCGAGTTGCAGGATGTTTTAACAGAACTGTGCAAATCCAATTGTGTTCCTTCAGAGTGAAGGTTAGCAATACGTCCTGTTTGGAGCATTGTTACAACAGAGCTTGAATTCACTCCCAGAGCAGCGTTGAGTCTCTCTAAACAGTTTGTCTTGGAGCTCCTGGTTCCTGAACCAAATGGATCCTTGTGTTTGTTCTGTAGCAGTGAGTTTTCCTGGCAAAGGGGTCTCATAGGACAACCCGCACTCCAAAAGGGCCAAGGTGGAACACATTCACAGGATGGTCAGGGTTGGAAGGGACCTCTGGAGGATCTAGTCCACTCCGCCGGCTAAAGCAGGATCACCCAGGGCAGGTTGCACAGGAACATGTCCAGGTTGGGTTTGAATGCCTCCAGAGAAGGAAACTCTCCAGCTTCTTTGGGCAGCATGTCCCAGTGTTTTTCTTCATGTTGAGGTGGAACTTACGTGCTCCAGTTTGTGCCCATTGCCCCTTGTCCTATCGCTGGGCACCACTGAAAAGAGTCTAGTCCCATCCTTTTGGCACGTGCCCCTTAGATATTGATAAATACTGATAATGTCCCCTCTCAGTCTTTTCTTCTCCAGCTAAACGGACTGAGCTCACTCAGCCTCTCTTCACATGAGAGAGGTAGCCCCGCACAACGCTGTTTTTTAGGGGATGATGGGGCAGATGCATGTGTTGGTCCAGTTTTTGATGCTGTAGCTGGGTGGTGGATGGGAGGGAACGTGACCCAGAGCAAAGGTCCCAGTGGAGTTTTAACCCAAAGCTGACACAAAACGACCCAAAACAGCTTCGCAGCCTGACTGCCGAGATCTTGGCCAATGTTATTCCTGGCACTGAGTGCCTTCTAAATAAGTGAGTATTTCTGCTCCCTTTGCTGCTTCTGATGGATTGGATCAGATCCAGAATTGCATTTGGCTTTTGCTGTATCTTAGGGGTTTTTTTCCTTTTCTTTTTTTAACTGCTGTAGCCACTGAAAAAATGATTGTAGCTAACATGAAAACAGATGTAAAAGGCTGGCATTGTGGTGTGCACAGCCTTAAGCTGCGCATATTGGCAAGTTATTTGGTGTCAGATTTCATGATTTTGGGCATAAAGGCTGCTCTTCAGTTAGGAAGGCAGGAGAGAAAACATTTAAGCTACTTGATGGAAGTAGGTAGTTGGAAGGTTGGGGGCTGCTCCTTCAGACAGAAACGCTTCTTGGCACCTAAAGCGAAGGTGCCTGTAAGTGGGTATGTTTTACATTGCGTCGTCTTAAGATTTGAAAGGTAGAGACTTTGAAGATTGGCTTTGAAAGACAGATTGGACTCAGGAGCTTGGGGGGAAGGCGCTGGGCACAGCCTGAGCAGCCACTTTGTCTCTGGAAGAGATCGTCTAGAAAGCTGGGAGGATTTTGAACTGAGCCATGACTGGAGGAGATCTGAAGCTAAAAGCAAAGAAACTTTTCTTCTTATGTTCATGGAAGCAGGACTTGGTGTATTTGCAAATTAATCTGGCTTGCCTCAAAGAAATGCTTATTCCCATCAACTTCTGACAAAAATAACCTGTAGCTTGGAGTTTGACTGAACGTGAATAGCTGTCTGGATGGAAGAAAGGTGACGTGTGATTATCTTCTCAGCCTTTGTCAAGTTTATAGCTTCTTCCCTTTTGAAGTGTCAATGCCAGAACTAAACAGTGTTTAATAAAGATCCATGGTTTGTGAAACTACTGGTGGGTGTGAAGGGGGAATTCACTGAATAACCTGCATTACAGTCAATTTGATGGTGAAAACGAAACTGTCACATGGATTGGAAAAGGGAGCTCAGATGCTTACTCCGCTTGTAAATTTTTTTGTTTATAGGGGGAAGATGATGTTCTTGGTTAAGGGAGTGAAACTTTATACTATTTTTGTGGGCTGCAGTAGTGGTATTAATTTGGTCCTTGTGCTGCTTTTCAGCCATTCATAGCCAATATTTCATGCGCAGTGTTTGAATGCAAAATATATTGCAGGAAAATGAACAACATTTAAATCTGGCATTAACTACAAAGCCATACTTTATATTGATAAAAATCTCAACAGTTTTTTAAAACTAGAGCCCCACAGAGATATTTGGGAATTAATTGATGGCAGATGAATTTAATGCAGTTAAAATGAATATAAAGATGTCTGAATTTTATTCCCAAAAGAGGAAATACAGTTGTTAAGTCCAGATGGATTTTTATTTTTATTGGAATAAGTTTTGAAACTAGTAATATCCTTCTCTCTGTCTTTTTTTAAATGTTACTACCATAGCGTTGGGTCTGGGACAGCACAGACCTGCATTTTAAAGTTTGTTTTAAATCCAGTTAAATGAACAGTTTTGCTGTGTTTATTTTGAAAATTAGCACTTTTCCTATTGAATTTGTAGGATTTGGAAAATAAGCACAAGGATGATGTACAGTATAAAAAAGCCAAGGGCTTGGTCCTGTGTCACGTTGTTGTTGGCTGAAATGTGGTAACTGTCAATGTCTGCAACCTCGTAGCCTGCCCACAGGTAAATGATGCAGCAGGAGTTTAAGCCCTTTTCAGCATGTTAAACCCAGTTGTGCTTGGGTTTTTTGCCTCGTGCAAAGGGCTTGCACCAAGGCAGCTGCTGTGGTGTTGCAAAGGATGTGTGATGAGTTGATCGCATCTGAGTCCTGAGTTACGAAAAGAAACTCTAAGGGATTCCATCTATTCATTCAGCTGAAGATGAAACGTGGTTCTGCTATTGCTGTGTCAGTTTAAAGCTTCTCATTCCATAAAATTATGAATTCTATCATAGTGGTTTTTTTCTTTGTTGTTTTACCCATTGGTAACGTGTCTTGAAGTTCACTGGCTCCACTGGTGGTGGTGTAGAATTCAGTAGACTTTCTACTGCAGTTGGGATTGGTATCAAAATGGATGACAAACAGAAAGCTTATCACCAAAATAAACGTTGGTTTGTTTCAAGTAAGAATAAAGCTGGAAAAAATCCCACCATTGAGCACAGTACCATATTGCAGCTCCACTTAGAGTATCAAATTATTACTGATAAATTTTGCAAGCAGATTCTAAGCTGAGTGGTGTATAAAGAAAGTGAATCACCAAAAGGATCTGGTTCATGGGGCAAGCCAAGTGCAAGCAGGCAGTAAGGATTACTACTTGCCTAAATCTCAAGTTGCATGTATGAAAACTAGGAACTGTGAATTGCAATTGAGGCAAAGTGCACCCCATCATATGAAGCAGGGACTAAAAGTATCAGGCATCCACCGATGAGCAAGAATTGTCTCTGAGATTGTGGGTAAAAGCAGTATTGTGATCACCAGATGGCAAAATGAAAGGGTGAGGTTACATCTTCTTGATATGTGGCACGTGTGCTGCATGCAGTACAGAGGTGAAAGATACATGGATAAAATGAAATGCATTCAGCTGGGGAGCCACTGGTGTCAGTAAAGATGGGAAAAACATGGTGAGAACCGAAAGAAGTATGAAGAACTTGACTTGGCAAGCAGTGTAAGGGAAGAGCTGATCTTAACAGGCATGTCCCCTAAGTGGGGACAAAATATTGACAATACATTTGATAAGAACAAGCTCTCCAGTCTAGCAAAAAAGCACATTATGATTCAGTTTTGGTAAAGCTGGCCAAGCTTATTAGGTATAAAATGAAATTGTTTTCAATAAATTATAGCTAGTTCATTGGGTAATGGCATCGTGATCTGTTGTGTACTCTGGTGTTCTGCCTTCGCTAGATGCCTGTTGGTTTGTCTGGCTGGTGAAGACAACGTCCTGCTTCCTGGTGGAAGGGAGCATAAGGAGTTATTTAAGCAGAATAACAAGAAAAGCTTACAGCAAGAAATGGTGCTGAGGAAAAGGGGAAAATGAACTTGTACTCTTGTGTTACAGATTCAGTGGTTCTTTCCTTTGACTCCGTTGGACATACGATAGGCTCAGGTACAACCTTGCCTTCTTCTCTATCTCCCACCTCATGACAAGGCTTCTACTTAATTGGACATGGTAGCCATGTTGGGAGGCAGGTCACCAAGTCAGACCCCAGCAGGAAGCAACCATCCAGCCAAAGAGGATAAACAAGTCCTTTTATCAGTGTAGTGGAAGTATTGAGGGTCTTGAAGTGACACGAGGAGTAATGTGTGGGACCCCTTCCATTACCAAGCAAGGCAGATGACCTGGACACCTTATACGTGTTAGTGATGCGGTTTGTGGTTCTTTTCTCATGTGAAAGGCATTAGGATGAGGTCACCCACCAGCTGAATAAAAAGTATTCCGTGCTACTAGGAGAGTTTCTCAGCTAAACAAACAGTTGAGTTATTTGGGGAAAGACATCGGGAATGCTTCCAGGAAGGAGAAGGAGAAAGAGTCGTAGCTAAACAAATAGGGCTTGAAACATTTTTCGGGGGGCGGAGATTGACCAGCATTATCAAACCCCAGGGCAAATCCTGCGTAGCCTAATTTCCTTTGGAAACTGAATATGACCTTCAATTAAACTGAACCAGAAATCAAAAATTCTTTTGTGTTGAGGGTGCTTCATGAAGCCAGTAACTCTCCATTTGGCTGTATGTAATATGCAAGTGGCATAGCCAAGGCACGCCGTAGTAAGCACGATACTTGATGAAATTCAGTTTACAGTGTATATATAATAATATATGAAGTGCAAGGGTAAGGGGGAAAGGCTAAGAATTACTTTATACCTTAAATCCCCTCAACGCTTAAAAGATGAGTGTATTGCAGAGTCTTGCAGAAAAGAAAAGATAATCCAAGTGAAGGTTTTGTGTTTTATATTGCTCCATAGCCTTTCCTCTTAGGTTGTCAGGGGGAACGTGCTGCCTTCCAACATAGCACCTGTCTTCTGCCTGCACAGTTTAAAAAAGATCCTGCTGCCTGACACTAACAGCCAACCCTGGACACAGATTTCTGAGTTACTAACCCCCAAACTAGTGGTAGTAACTTGCTTTATTTACAACATCCCAATTGCTTTCTGCTCTCCCTGCATCTTATCTAAAACGTAGATCTGGAAATGGATCTATTGTGGGTGCATGGTCTTATGTGGTTTGTCTCTAGGGTGCTGAGCGTGGAATGGGTGTGTTGTGATGTTTATGGGGGGAAGAGACCCTCTGTTAGCTCCCTTTTACTAATTCACCTCAGTTATACCGAAGCGTGCTGTTGCCTGCCTCTTTTCTATACTGGGTGTTGGTTTTTTTAGTCTGCAATAGTAGGGGGGAAGTTGCAGAGGTTTGAGATACAAAATCTGTGATTAAATTTCAGGAAAGTATTTTGATTACACCTGAGTATGTCCGAATTGGTGTACTTACCCTGGAGTTATACTGGGTTGGTGGTGGTATAGCTCGGACCAGAATTTGTCCTGGAGTAAAACTTTCTGGTATTACCTACTATGGGGTTTTTTCCCTGCTAAGACTATTTTGGCTTCTGTCTGATGTGAAAATGGTTAACCCTGCAGCTGGCTTCCAGTGCAGGGAATCTATAGAGTTAATCATAGAGTATATAATCTATAGAGTTAATAATAAATGTTGTGTTATGGTACTACCAATAGGATGGTAGACTTAAAAATAGTTCAACTGCTCCATGTTTTTTGGAGGTCTGTTAATATGGAAGGTGGGGACAAGCTAATGTGAGCCAACATACCCTCTGGGTCTGTTTTAAAAGCACTGGTCTTTGTTCTGCTTGCATATTGCAACTCAAGCTTGGGTTGGTTAGGAGAAAGTACATAAAATTTGATCTTTCGTAAACCCTTCTACTGCAACAAGATTGAATTTCTTTATTGAAGAAATACAAAGAATATGCGCACTTGGGGCTCGGAAATAACTGAGCTGTACGTTTATTGCTTTCATATTTAGTACTTTACATTCACTGTGCTGCAAACTTTAACTTGCTCTGAACTGATGTGTGTAATAAGATGTCAAGATGTGTGTCTATCCAACTGAGGGATAGCTTTCCTTGTTGAACAGGAAGGAGAGAGAGAAAAACTGTGGCTATTGTGGTTCCGCTGTCCATCCCATCTCATCTTGCTGCAGACCCAGGAAAGGACAGAGCCCAGAAAGAACCCAAAGAAACAATGGCAGCTCCAGGCCCAGCCATTCCTAGTAGGTGATGTTTCAGGTTGGGGTAAGAAGGGGCTAAAGTCACATACTTTGAAACATAAAAATATGCATACCGTTTCCGTGATTAGTCAGAATCTCTGAATAATAGTCTCCCTGTTAAGATTTCATGCTGCTTAAAACGAGTACTCGTTGGCTTATACTTGCATATTAAGCAGCTTCTTAGAGTTGCTCCTTTGAGTTGCTCCTTTGTAATTGTTAATTATGCCATGTGAAGAGCAATGTGTTGCAGCTTCTATGTTTTATTTGAATTGACTGTTTATCTTCATCTTGGTTTTCCCCTCAACCCCTCTTGGTTTTCCACATGCAAACCTCCACCTTGAGGGAGACTTGAAATCTGTCCTTATGCATCTCGGATTAATGACACTGTAGGTTTTTCTGGATAAACTTCCTGAACTCAGTGTTCAGAAGATCATCTGGGTGTGGCACCTTAAAGTACTGCTTTGTAGACTAAGACTAGCCTAGAGGACATGAGAATCAAGTCTGCTTGGAGTGAGACTGAACTGTCTGAGGTTCACGCTGTGGTCCAGACCTCACAAATACAGATGGTTTTGTGATTTTCTCCGTGACTGCCCTCTCCATTGAAAGATAAAGTTTGAGAAGCAACGGTAAATGTTCAGAGTGATGACTGGGCCACTGTTTCAGCTGAAACCATTTCAGAAAGAAGGATGGCATGCTCTGAACTTGCTAAACATTGAGCAGCATACAGGTTGCTTGAGGAGATGTAGATTTTTATTTGGTTGCCATACACAGCTAGTATTCCTTTTTTTTTACCTCCCTCCTTCCCTCTCTAGTTGTTTTACTTCGTTGCTAGCAAATCAAACATTGGACCTTGAAAGTCAGATTTATACTCGTGCTATTTTTATTCAAGACTTTTTCTACCTCCTGTGTCTGACAGCAAGCAAGTTAAATCTTTCTCCTCTAAGCCTCATTAGGATAGGAGTAACTATCCTATGTGCAACTTTTAGAGCTGTTAACGTACTTGCTGGAAATATTGAGGTTCTAAATATCTTAAGGCTGCAGGCTTACACTGTTAGGGGTCTTGATTGCAGTACTTTGCAGATGGTGTAGCAATTGTTCTTACTGCAGGCTTAAAACGCCATAGTTCTCACATATCTTCCTAAGCAACCAAGAGTTATCTAGGTTTTGCTCAAATCATTTGAATATTTTTATTTTGTTGTTGCATTTTTCTTTTCATTTTAAATCTTAACCTTTATCACAAGTTTGACTTGACTTATGCAAAGGAAATGAAGCATTTAAAATTTGACGTAGAACAGCATTTCTGCTGCAGCTCATGCACTTGTGAAAGTGCACATGCAAGACCATGCTTCCAGATGCTCAGTATGCAATAATGATGGAGTAATCATCTCAGAGTTTCAATCCATTCTTATTTAGGAGCGTGCTGTCAGTAATTCCTTATGCTAAAGTTCTTAATCATTTGAGGACAGGCTGTGGAACTTTCTGTTTCCGCTGAAGAAGCTCAGGGAGACATTTTATGAAGGATGAGAAGAACTTTGTGTCTCCTCCTAGATACAACTCCAGAGTGAATTTGGTGACTATCTTCCTACGTTTTGGATGGAGAGTGGTTTGGATGGAGGCCAGGAAGTCGTAGTGAGGTGGGTGCTGGTCTCTTCTCCCAAGTAAGAAGCAATAGGATGAGAGGAAACGTCCTCAAGTTGTACCAGGGGAAGTTTAGGTAGGGCATTAGGAAAAATTTCTTTTGTTAGCAATATTTTCTCACACTGGTGATTTGCAGATCATTTGCTGTTCTCTGTCTTTCTCAGCAAGAATCTGGTAACATAGATGGCCACAAATACTAACTCAGATCTTTCCCATATTTCTAGGTTAGTGGTAATTATTTAGATATTATGTTAGTTAATAGAATTTGTTAGGCTCTGCTAGACGTTCATAGTTTGAGGAGAAGAATTTTGATTCACAATTGGAGCTGGTGTGGTTCTACATGTTGCGCTTTTTTGTGTAGTGTTTTTTTCCACTAAATCACGTTTCTGACTGTCTTAGTGCTCCATTGTAGTGATGGGAAAGGAGAGGTGAACTTAATATGATGCATTTTACTGCATTCCTATAAAGCAGGAAATAAATGGGAAAGATTATATGGTTTTTTTGCTGGTTCTAGTGGCTTTATCCTGCAAAAATGCTTTTCCGTTTTCATTTTTGATTAATGAAGTTCTACTTCATTCTTTATTTCTTTGAGCTGTAGACTGTGGGAGCTGCTTGAATCTTTGCCAATGACTGTCATGTATTGGTTGCATAGTCCTTCTGTGACTTTGCCAGCATGTTCAGGGCCATCATCTATCTTCTCGTTAAGTCTCTGTTCCTCCAATTGAAAATACAGCTGTGAATGAATTGAGTTGTGAATGCCAAGAAGTAGCTTGAAGAATACCTTGAAATAAAAGTATTTTAATGGGATTTTTCTCTGTCGTGGCATCTCTCTGCATCAAGTCAGTACATCTTGTAAGTCACTAAAAGCCAACATAGATGACTGTTTTGTTAATATTGGACTTGACTTTTATTAGGAAATAGGATACAATTTCTAAAATATAGGATATGTCAAAAGATTCCGTGGGGCAGCATTAACTCCATTAGCTGAGTGGATACGTGGCAGTAAATGAAACAACTGTTTATTTAGCAAAGGTTGCAGTCTGGCTTTAAACAGATGATTTCCTGGGAAAAGGAGGAGGGCATATGCAGTTCTTAGGAGGAAATTTTTCATCTTCGTATTGAAGTCTTTCCTAAATTCAGCTTTAAGCAGTCAGTTGCTTTCCTACCCATTGGAGTTTGCTATAGTTTTATTAGGAAAAACGTTGTAAGGAGTTATATAGTCCACATTAAGGTAACCAGAGCCTTTTAAATGTAATGAAAATGACATCTTTTTTGTTTTACTGTACCTATTTTGGAGGTGAGGCAAGCAGGCAGAAGACCTTTCTGGTGGATGACACAGCGTTATCAACAAGTGATTGCTTATTTGTTCTTTCTGTGCTTGAGGGATGAATAATGTAGTTGTGGTGTCTAGCGAAGGAGACCCCGCTGGTGTATTGCTTTCCTCGGGCTGTAAACCAGGGCCATATGTCTTTGATGGACCCAATCAGAAGTTACGGGGAGGAGAAAAGACTCCGTGAAGATATAGAGCTGGAAATTACTTCCTTGCGCTGCTAAATCTGAAATAATAAGTATGATGATTTTCAGTGTCATCAGGGCACGCAGGAGTTTGTGACGGGAGATGGATTTCTCCCCTCTCTACTTTGAACTCACAGATTTGTGTTTCAGTTGTGCTGATAGTGCTTGGTGTATCCATTTCCATCAAATGTGACCGTTTTCATCAGGTGTAGTATCTGGAAAATCAATATTGAGCTTAGTGCAGCAGGATTGGTGTCTTTACATCAGTTTGCAGTCTATAAACATTTTTAATAGGTTTGAAATTCCAAGTGTTGCTGGAGGAATAGTGTGTAAAGGAAGTTCTTTTGCTCCCCAGAAAAAAAAAGGAGGCCTGACTGAGGCTACGTTTCCAGATGTTGAAGAATCGTATTTTTACACACATGGTGGAAATATCACACAGGCAGGTAGTTCTGCGCACACATAGATGATTGAGGCATGCTTCTTGTACTGGGCTGCAAGGGCTGAGCAATTATCTTTACCTGGAGTACTATGTTCAGTTCTGGAGTCCTCAGCACAGGAAGGACACAGATCTGTTAGAGCGAGTCCAGAGGAGGCCACAAAGATGATCCAAGGGCTGGAGCGCCTCCTGTATGAGGACAGGCTGTGAGAGTTGAGGTCGTTCAGCCTGGGGAAGAGAAGGCTTCAGAGAGACCTTAGAGCATCTTCCAGTACTGAAAAGGGTTCCAGGAAAGCTAGGGAGGGTCACTTAATCAGCGGTTGCAGGGATAGGGTGAGGAGAAACGGTTTTAAGGTGAAAGAGGGTGGAGATCTAGATTAGGAAGAAATTTTTTACCATGCAGGAGGTGAGGCACTGGCCCAGGTAGCCCAGAGAATTTGTGGATGCCCCATTCCTGGAGGTGTTCAAGGCCAGGTTGGATGGGGCTTTAAACAGTGGGAGGTGTCCCTGTTCATGGTGGGAGTGAGTGTGGCTTTAAGGTCCTTTCCAACCCAAACCATTGTGTGATTCTATGATCTTTACAGATGTGAGTTCTGCAGCTTCTATGTATTTTTACAAAGCTGGGAAAAGCATGAAGGACTGGACTGTGACTTTACGGTATACTCGGAGTTCTCTGTGATGTCCATTGGACAACCTGTAGAAAAATGCTGTTGAACTTGTATGAAAAAGAGTAAATGGGAACACAGACGTGTGTCCAGTCCATGCAGGACAGTGCCGAGGAGCTCAGGTGGCCTCAGCTGTACCCCTTTTGAACTTGGCTTTGACATATTTTGGTTTTCCCCAGTTATTTAAATAGCCTCCGAAAAGAATGCTTCCATCAGTACATTTCATCACGGAAGAGGTTAAAGGGACAATCCTATGGAAAGGAAGCAATGTTAAGTCCTTGTTTATCTTTTCATTGTTGCTCAGTAATCCTGAGAGGTATTTTTTTTAACCCTGGAAGAAGAACCTTTCTTTTGTCCTTTTCAGTTGATCCATTGCATATGATATTTTTTGTTACTTCTTTCTTGTCTCTTGAGTTCTAGCGGAATCGCTTTACATCACAGAATTTTTATGACTGTCCATATGTGTTTTCTTAGCCCAAGGTGAATGGGAGGCGTTTGACCTTTTTCATTGCAGGCTGAGTCATTTTACCTGGCCTTTGCTACAGATGTAGAACTCGCCTTGGTCACTGTCCACATACTTAGCTCAGTTGCAGCCTTAGTTCCGCAGAGACCAAGCTGCACTGGACAGGATGAAATCAGGGTGGTCTGAGCTGTTCTTGATAGCACTTCTGTCTCCTGAGTGTCGTACCAATTTCTTCTACAAACAATTTGAATAAAATAGCTAAAATTAAATGTTCTGCCTTTACGATTCCTCAACAATTCCCATACAAGGACAGCCTGAGAGAAGAAAATGCTGAAGTGAGACCTCATAGCAGCCTTACAGTCCCTAAAGGAGCCTACAGGAAAGCTTTATCATGGAGTGCAGGGATAGGACGAGGGGAGATGGTCTCAAATTTAAGGAGGAGAGTTTTAGATTAGATACCAGGAAGAATTTTTTTCCTTTGAGAGGGGTTGAGACAGAGAAGTTGTGAATGCCCCGTCCCTGGAGGTGTTAAGGCCAGATCACATGCAGCTTCGAGCAACCTGATGTCAGTAGATGTCATCCCTGCCTGTCACAGGGGGTTGGAACTGGATGATCTTTAAGGTCCTTTCTGATCCAATCCATTCTATGAAATACAAGTTAAACACAGGACTAGAGCTGTGTATGACCCATGTTTTTAAAAAATTGAAGTTAATTTTCTGTTTCTCTGAGCAGACTTATTTGTACTGTGCTCTTAAGTAGCTAGATGCTAAAAGGAATAGTACTCAAGTTATCATTGAAATAATTTATGGGTGTTTGGAAGGATAAAACCCATGATCCAAGTTAATCCTTGGAACGATGGTTTCTGATTAGTAGCATAAGAGGAGAAATTTGCGCGTTTGCTTGAGCATAGCTATATTGGCTACAGATGCAAAATGAAAACTTGATAGATATTGCACACTGTGCTGTATGGCTTTTTGGGTGGTCTGTATGGAGTTCACAGACACTAGACAATGCATTTCTCACTTGCTGCCTGGTAGCTGGGTTTCTGTTGGATACTTGGGAGAAATTTCCATCCTAATGCTGGCGCTGAATTTGGCACAGGATTTGCATCATTTATAGAAACTGCTATGTTTGGCTGTACTTCTGTTCATAAAACCCTAATTACATGCTTTATTATGAAATTGTTGTCAGTTATTAGATTCTTATTCAATTCTGTTCTTCCTGGAAATGTAGAAATGACTTTCATTTCTGACCTAAGAAGACCTCTTTTTCTTATGGGGCATGGTGAAACTCCATTTCCCACGTTGATTCATTTCTGTTCTTCTGTAGACTCCTTCCATGTTCTTGGTTAAGGTTTGTAGCTTCTTAACACGAGTGAGTCTGTGGTCCTTAGATTGCCTTGCTGTCTTTTTATACTGTTCATAGAATCATTAAGGTTGGAGAAGACCTTTAAGAACATCCAGTCCAACTGTCAGCCCACCACCACTGTGCCTTCTAAACCATGTCCCGAAGAGCCACGTCTACATGCTTTTTGAACACCTCCAGGATGAAGACTCCTCTGCTTCCCTGGGCAGCCTGTTCTAATATTTCACCAGTCTCTTGGTAAAGAATATTTTTCTCGTATCTGTCCGGCATAACCTGAAGCCGTTTCCTCTTATCCCGTCGCTTGTAACTTTGGAGAAGAAACCAACACCCAGCTTCCTCCAACCTCCTTTCTAGGAGCTGCAGAGAGTGATGAGGGTCTCCCCTCAGCCTCCTTTTCTCAGGGCTAAACAATCCCAATTTACTCCTGTTGCTTTTAAGCCTTATGGGCCTTTCAGTCTCTTATGGACGGAGAACAGTCTGTTATGGGTTTGTTCAGGTTCTTCCATGATGTTCTTCTAGTGGGTGCAGGGTAAGTTCTGTTTTGTGGATCAGCCAGTTAACTCTGTAAGGCTTTAAAATAAAGTGATGGGAGGTGAAAACAGCCTGTAGGTTAGGGCACAGAGAGGTCACGAGAGCCAAGTCAGACTCCTGCAACCAGTATTTTCAAGGGAGGGAAGGATACAAGTGGGATTGTCCCTTCCTCTAGCAGTGAGCTGTGTGATCGGCTCAGTCTATTTCCTGCAATCACTTCACCCTGACCATATTGTAGACAAGTGTATTTGATTTAGTGGAGCTGTGTTTTATTTTGTTCTAAATTAAATGCATAACTTCAGACCAGGATTGCCTTTTCCTGCAGCTGGACTGTGCGTGTTTGGCTTTCTCCAGGTACTTGGGGTTTTATCTGCCTTTTGTGACTCCAGACCACATCCAGCCAGCATGTGGGCTGCACTGTTGTTTGTCACAGTGACTTTTGGCCCCTGCATTCATTTTGATAGAGCTGAATGACATTGGAAGTCTGTAACAAGACTGATTTTTGTTAAAGGGGAAGCTAAGTTTGTAATTCAGAGTGAACGTCAAAAATAACCACTTCAAATCCAGGGAAGGTGAAATGTATGTGACAACCAGAAGGTAAATCTTAGGAAACATTGCAGTAGAGGTACGTCAGCTGTGGCTCTTCGTGTTTACTGTGTGCATTTTCAACACCAGGTTGGATGAGGCTTTGAGCAACCTGATCCAGTGGGAGGTGTTCCTGCCCATGTCAGGGGGTGGAACTGGATGGGCATTAAGGTCCCTTCTAACCCAAACCATTCTGTGATTCTGGTGCTTTGGTTGCAAAGCTCATAATGTGCTGAGCGAGTAGACAGCCCAGGATGACGTTGTAGTTATGAGGTGATGTCTCTCTTATTGCGTTTCCTCTTGTATTTCTTGTCAGGAAGAAGGGAATGTTAGCTCGAACGGGATAAAGCTGACGACAGGTTGGCCAATGGCTGTAAATGTTTAAAAAACTCCCAGGATAATAAACCCAAACTAATTTCTGTTGCTCTTTGCTCGGTTTGAATGTTAGTTTTGGAAGGAGGAAGGGTTAATAAAAATAGAAGGCGTATTTTTTTTCCGGAATGGATACGTTCCTGTGGATGATCCTATATGCAGAGGAGGTAAGGTTGGAATAGAAATAATTTCTTGTAGAAGGAATAAACTGAGGAAGTTATGACGAAAGCAGCACATAGGGGAAACAACTGTCAGTGTGTGGGAGGTAGAGAGGAGATGCACAGGTGCACTTCCAACATCAAGGACAACAAGGTTTGTGGGTGACACACAGGTGCTGTCAGAGAACGGATAGTATATGCCAATATCAAGTGCCCACAAGCTCTGTAATGTCTGTTACTGAAGTTATGTCATACATAATTCTTCCCTTGGCTTGGGAATTAAACCTTAATGGGGTTGAAGTCCATGGCACAGTTTACTGATGATTAAGCTCAGGAGGAATTATCTGCTTGGTTTGGGTTTTTATTATATGGTAGTGGGACTCAGTGGTCCTCAGTGTGAGGTGAACTTAACTTATGAAGGCTCCTAAACTTACCCCAGCACAAGAAGGGCACTGCACCTTTTAGATTTTCTTATGTGGCACATGTTAATTCTAATATTATTATTTTTTTGTTTCAAGCATTTGATTTACAAGATCACAATGTATTCAAAGATGCTGAATGCCAAGCTTACTTCATACCCATTTACAGATGTTCTTAGCAATAACTGTTTCTGTAGCTTTCCGTGTTTGTGGCATAAACTGTAACTTTGCAGTTCCCTATTGAACATCATCATCTGGACTTGAAGCGTTTTTGCCACTGTGAGTGACTTTCTTTTGAAGGACTGCTTGATTATGAAGTTGTAGGTTGGAATAGACAAGGAATCAAGAAACATTTTTGAAGCTCTACCACATCAGGATGTGGGAGGAGTGTTCGTTAGACATATTACTGGCAAAATTATTTCTACTACAGGTAGGAAAGCTTTGTATATCACTGCATTTGTGATTTCAATAGTGCTTTTTTGTGTTTGTGACTATAGATATCTTGGTTAATTCTAATGATTTCTAAATTAATGATTACCCCTACATTCCCTTGGTTTATTATTTCTTGAATGTTAATTTGGGAGTATCTTGAGGTAGCGATGATCTGTAGTAACAGTTGCTAGCGACTGGAAATTACAATGTATGGCTACTCTCAATTAGATGTTACTATTGCCCTTCCATAAGGATTTGCTGCTCTTTGTGTTTGGTGCCTTTTGGCAGAGGAGACACTTGCAGTTTATATAATAATATGTCACTTGCTTTTGTTTTCCAGAATATGACAAACTGGGCTTTCTCCTGAACCTGGACTCAAAATTGTAAGTAGAACGGTAGGACTCTTCTTTTTTTTTTTTTTTCCTGTAGCTACAGATTTATGTTGTTAGCAACTTTTATGTCACCTGGGCAGTTGTCTCACTGGACTACATACATATTTCTACTTGGGAAAGCCAAGTCCTGCAGCAACCTGGCAGTTATGAATTCTTCCCTTATGCCAGGCTTTGCTCGCTGGCCTGTGGTTCACTGGCATTGATTCCTATTAATTCCTATCATTTGTTCCATTAATGGAACAGAACTGATCAAGAAGCTGCAAATGTCCACTCAAAGCCGTGATTATCAGTCTGCTCTAGATATCCTACTGTTAATCTTCCAAATGAGGAAAAATGTAGGAAATATTTGAAAGCAGGAGAAAGGTCAACCTGCAATTTACTAGGATGCTTACAAGTTTGTATTTCCTTTCTGCTTGCTGCTTTAAAAATGGATACTACCTGTTTTGTTTGTGAAGTGTTTGGGTTATTTCCCAAATATTTGACTGTTTGCTGTGTCAGAAGAACAATGAAGTGCAGGAGGATGATACAGAGCTTTTTGCCATTAATTAGTCAAATTGAGGCTGAACTTCCTAACACTAGGGGTCAGTAACGACTCTATTGGGTCAAGAGTCTTGTGGAACTATTGCTATTGGAAGAAAAAAGACTTCTTAAAACCTTCTGCCTCTACTACGTCAAAAGGCACTGAAGCAATCTAGTGACTTTGAATGACTTGAGGATGCATCCCGTGTACAATGTATCATATTAATATAAAAACTGTCCTTAATTTTCAGAGAGTTTCATTGTGCTTGCAGGATGTCACATTACAGCTTTGAGTTTAGTCTTCTTGAGCAGCTTGAAAGCTTCCATAGTGAAATAAAAACCTTGAAAGTGTGTTGGGAGCTGCTGTTTGCAGGAAATGAAACAGGCTGTAACTAGGAGCTTCTTTTACAGAAGCAGCTGGGTACATCAACTCAGCTGTAGTAACTTACCTGGCAAAAAGGTGCTGTACAAGAACATGTATGAAACAAAAGGAATATTGATTTTTTTATTCCCCCCCACCCCCAAGGACTCTGTCTCTCATTCAGTGTGCAGGAAAGATGGCGTTTGCTGCATGAATAGTTGGTCAAGGTTTCTTTCTGGTCCCATTTAATGTAGCATTCTGTGTGGTTTCTGTTGTGTGTTCTCTGGAACCCATGCTGGTTGCACAGTTACCAATTTTCTCTATTGAATTTTCTATATTGGGACACCCTTGTGATTTGAAGACAATAGCATATGTACTGTTGCAACACTGAGTGATGAGATGATGCATTACCTTCAGTTTATTCATGTAGAAGTCAAAGCAAAGAGATTAGTCCAAAATTGTGAAGCAGGTAAGTGACCTTTGAATGAATAGCTTGGTATTGGTAAGGGAAAAATGATTTTAAAGGTTTTAAGTAGTCTGATTTTCGGGGTTTTTTTTTCCAGACTACTTTGCATATTTTGTAATGTCTTATTTATTGAACACACCTACTGACTGTCCACACACTTTTGGCACACCAGCTGTGGATACCAGCCTGTGCTGTGTCCAAACCATTGCTTCAGTCTTTCTGGTTTTGGTTTATTTTGCTACTGCCCTGCTTTTTGTCTGTCTGTGTTCACTGTCCTTTTCTTTGTAGCTTTTAACAAGTCCTATTGAGTCTTCCTTCCCCTCAAACCTCTGCTGCATCCTTTTTTTCTCTTTGCTGACTTAGCTACTTCACTTTCAGCTCTCTGAGGCATGGCCTGCTCCTTCCCTCCTTCCTATACCTCTCTAAGAGGCACTTCACTAAGTGAAATTTTTACCTGCTGGAGTGCATCCAAAACCCTAGAATTTTTTACTAAAAGCCCCCTATGATATTATTTATTTTTGTTTAAAGAAAGATTTTGTTGACTACTTAAAAAATATATAGCACCGTAAATGTGCATGTTTACTTTTCAAAGCCATAAAGTTATCTTCTGGAAAGGCTTGTAATAAAGTCAGCGTGATTAAAATAAATACTGTGAGGTTAAGTTAAGGATCAAAGAAAACACATTCTATATATACGTGAAATATTTTTCTTTTTAAACTATAGTGGTCCTTTTTTGGTTTTAGGTTAGAATTTTTTCCCCTTGGTTGTTGTTTGTTTATTTGTTTCTTTTATGGAAGTAAAGCTGGTCCTGCTTTGAGAATGAACCTGATGATCAGCAGAAGTCGCTTCCAACCTGAATTATTCTATGATTCCACCCCCATCGCACCCCCTGGAAAGGGAGACAGAAAGAAAATTTGAGAATACCCTAAAACATGCTAAATAAATTCTGGAAGAAAAATGAATGACAGCCTAGAGGAACTTGCTGCTGTTCCACAAGTTCACCAGGTGTGGTCAGGGTACCAAATATGCTTTTTAAGCACACACTGAATTCAGTGGAACTTAGTGGTTAAAAATGTCTTCTGTGACTCGATCAAGATGGTACCAAAGTCTAGGAGCACTTTCTGGTTAAAAAAAATTGCTTAGAGTTGAAAGAGAAAATGTGTTCTGTACAGATGACTTCATTGGCAGGAATAATTTAATTACATCTGTTGTTGTGCTGTAATCGTTCTGGTGGAATTTTGCCATAGATCATAACTTTATAGGGTTCACTTAATTAACAGCATGTGAGAGTCTTGTGTGACTTGGAGCACTTGGGGCAACAATTTGTTTTCTCTCTTTTTTCCTTAATCTTTCATTTGTTCAAAATCTGTTCTTGACTGTGTTAGTTGATGTCATTTTAAACTAATGACCCAGAGAACTAACTTTTTCTACAGAGGTAGATCTGCTTCATGGGAATGAGTAGTTCTGACCAGGAGTCTTGGTGCTCTGAGTTTGTTGTCAAGGAGAATGTCAAGAAGGAAGACGTTTCCTTTCTGCTCTCTGGGCTTAGGCTGACTCTTCTTTGACAAGTCTTAGCTTTTACAAAGCAGGATGGTATCCAAATGGGGATTGTTAATAAAAGGTGAGATAAATGGAAAGCTGAGGACATCAGTGGGTAACACAGTTTATGAATTAGTTGTTTCCTTAGCCAAAACAAGACCCAAAGCTCCTCAGGATAAGCTATCTGTAGCAAGAGGAGTTTTGTCTTTTAGTTATGCTTGTACCAACCGTAACATCATTACCGAAATTAGAATGTCAAAGCAAAATATGCGCAAAGCACAGAAGCAGGCCAGTTGCATCAGTTTCTTCCAGGCAAAGAGGTTTCCCAAGCAGCAGAACCACACACAATTTTAAAACTTTTAAGAATAAAATCCAAAACTTACTGGTTGTGTAGAGAAAAGTACTTATACAAGAAAATCCTCGCAGGTCTTAATTCTTGGAGGGGCCAGTAGTTCCTGAACAACTTAAGGCCATCAATCATGTGAGTGACTCAGTCAGTGGGTTACTAGGTGCCACCAAATGCCAAGATTTACAGTCACTTTCTAACATCTGTGCTTGGCAAAGGGCGACATGCTTTTATCATTATTAAATGTTTATATTGTAGTAGTTCTTTGAGGCTGGCCAGGTCCTAGAAACAAGAATCTCATTCACGACAAATTCTGAATCATTCTCAGAGCAGGATCTGTGTTTGCATTGTATTACATGAGATTTCTGTAGGAGGATCAGCATATGAACATGTGTTTAATTATAGACCCTATCTTAATGCATATTTAGTGGGCCCAGCTGAAGGCTGCATGGTCACTCTTTATTCTGTCGCTTATTACTCTGTGAATGCTTGGCTTAATTACCTTAATGATTACTTTGAGTATGCTTTGGCACGTTCCAAGTGTAAATTCACTTATCTTGTGCATGTGAAGAGCTCAGTTTTTGTAAAAATCTGTGTAATTTGGGGGCTTTTCCCTTGCACGGTTGTCTTCACGCTTCTGTACCAGCTTTCCTTTCCTGTTGACATGCCATTGAATCGATGAGATGGATGCTTGTGACCACTACTTCTGTCCTGGTTTCAAATTCATCCTTCAAAAGCTATTTTCAAAAATACTTTAGCAGTTAGATTGGTGATTTGGTGCTTCTAAACAACAGCCAGAAAAAGCAACCCTCTAGTAATAGTGGATCTTTTCACCTGCTGCCATGGTCAGCTTGAGACCTGGGATGTTAAATCTCAGCGGCTGAATGATGGAGGAATAGTCCCCAAGGTTTGATTTTGACTTGGGAAGAACCACTCCACCAAGTTTTACTAATGTTCAAGATACCTTGAGCTTACTGGAATCATCCTTTACTTAAACAAAAAGGTAGTGGGTGTTATAATTGTTATAATGTGTTAACTTGAGGGGAAAGTAAGTTGTTTTGGTTTTTTTTTTTAAGGTAGTAACAGGCAAAAAAATTTGCTACCCCTCTAATTTAAAGAAATGACTGAGTTAATGATGTAGTTGGTATACTGTATTTATACAATATGTGGAATATATTTTAAATTGTGCACTTTGAGAATCTCTAGGTAGTACTTAATTAAAAGGAGGAATCTTTTTCCCAGTGGGCTCTGCTTTGTTAGGCCTTTTGTGATGCTGTGCATTTACATGTTTTTCCTTTATTATAGACAGACTTAGGAGGTGCAGCAAAGACCTTTTTTGGTTTGGTTTTTTTTTTTGAATACTGATGATATTTTCTAACTTTGCCTAAAAAAGAAAAGGCAAAGACATTGAGTTTGGGGGGGCAGAAATAAAAACCTTCACCCTGCAAACTCAACTTGATCTAGACTTTGAAAAGTCTGTAAAAATGGAGGGAGTTTGGGCTAGGGAAACGTGCAGATTGGGTTACTTCTGTTTGTTGAGATTTCTTTGCGTCAGAGCTTTAATAATGAAGAGCTGAAATGGAGCCCCTTCCACTCATTTTGTTTCTTGGGTGGGAGGTTGCTTTGAAACCGGTTGTGTCTATGTGTGGTACTTTGCCATTAAGCACTATAAAAATAAGCAATAAACGTGTTGGAATGCTGGACTTTCCCTGTGCCTGCTGCTGTGGGATTTCTTTCTGCCCTGTTTTCCTTCCCATGAGTCTTTTTGTATTCCTGTGGTCCTGAGGGGGGAAGAGAAGTGAGAAGTCCCAATGATTTCCCATCCTGCCTGGGCATGAACTAAGTGGAGGGATTCTGGCTATCACAAGCAAGAGCATCCTGATGCTTTTTCTGAAAGATTGCTTCAAGGCTTAGCATACTTTACAGCATTGGTATTTTCCTGCCAGTTGGTTATTTATTTCTTTTTAATTTCAGATTGTCCTTTGACTTTTAATTCACGTATTTCTAATCTAATCTCTTCCAATCTGTACTAATTGTTTAAGCACTTCAACTATTTAAGAAAACGAACCCTTGCTATTCATGGCGATTCAATCACCGGGCTGTTTGTTGTTCATCCATCAAACCTCCCACGTTTGGATAGGTTGTAACTGCCATCCCTAGTTTTTATGTTTTGCTCTTCTTACCTCATTTCATTTTTTTTTTTCAATTCTGATCCTTTGGAATTCTCGTAAGGACTTCTCTTGTGAGTCTCTGTTATCTAACTTTGGGATTCCTGTGTTAGACACAACCTCAGTCAATGAGGAAGATACAGACTGTAGAACTTAGAATTACTTGTTGCTTAGAACTGATTCATTACTTGTTTTGTTAAGTTCAAACAAAGTCAAAAACTTGCATTTAGTGCTTTTAAAAGGGCCAGTTTCCTGAAGCTGGAAGTAATTATGAAGCAAACCATGTGGGAAAAGAATGTAAAGCAAAAATTATGAATGGCTGGGCATTGTTTAGAGCAGTTTTATTCTGTTTGCCCCAACACGTTTAGTTTCATAAGAAAGAAATGTTCATGGAAACACAGTTTTACCAAGACCATAAGGGAAAACAGCGATACTGTATTTATAGGAAAGGTACAAGTGTGCAGTAAAGACATGGAGTTTTGTTCTGTTTGGATGTTAAAAAACTGTTTTTCTTAATATCAACAGCAACAGTTCAGGCAGCAGATACCGAAGTTTATGTGCTTTGGAGTTGCTATGTCTAGACAACGTTCTTGTAGTAACTGAGGACTTTTTGGACTGCTAGAAATTTTTGATAAATCTTCAGACGCTAGGGGTTCTTCATACTCTTGGCAGAAAGTTGATTTTAAAAGCAAGAAGGACTGACTCATAAGCTTTCTGAGCACTGTAACATAGTGGCCAATACGATTTTCCACCAGAAAAAAATTGTAGTATGTACAGCCCCAATTACTGTGCATATTAAATAGGAAACACTTTGTGTTTGATGGGCTTGTTCTTAAGGTGAATGTCCATGAAGACGCCTGGTATGCATAAGATTGGTTTCTTTTTTGATATGTTCCTCTTGGGACTGGGTTTGCTTTTGTTTTGTTCTTCTAACCAGCTAGACTCATTGTATGAGAATTTGGAAGTCTGCAAAGAAAAGCCTCAGTTCTCTTTTCCCTTCCATGTCTGTAAGGTGGAACACATACTTTGCTTGTAACTCTTCACCATGGTAGCATTAACCTAATTAAATGTATGTTTGTTTGTTTTCCTGGGTGGATATGGTTACAACTAGTTAACTGTACAAGTCTCTATTAAGTGATGTTTGAACAAAAATGTTTACAATTGTTGCATTCACAGAAGGTTAAATTTACTTTAGTAGCAAACCCCAATTCAGGGATTATCTATAAGCTCATAAATGTCACGGGGCTCTCCTGCTACCTTATCCTCTTGGGAGGAGAGCATATAAAAAGCCACACTTCATGCTTTTCCTTCAGAAAACTGCTCTAAAACTCAGAGATAAATTGCTTTAGTTTTGGCCAGCTTTTGCACTTCTAAGCTTGTTAAGTTTCCAGTTACTGAATATCCTCCTACAAAGACCTTCTTGCTCTCTGAATACCTTGGGAATATTTAATGGATTTGGGCTATCTTAAGTATTGATCATTCCCAAAGCTTCAGTTAAAGTTATTAGAAATAGTGCATTAGGACCATTAAAGGAACATGTCTTATTCTGATTCTATAGTAATTTGTCATACAGGTTCCAGCAAGGACTAGGTGTTCCGTGGGATTGTGGGGTTTGATGTGGGTTTATGTTAAAAGACTGGTGTTGATCGTTGTGTTCTTTGTATTGGTCATAAAGAACAAAGTACTAGCATGCATTTTGGAAACAGGTGATTTGTTGGTGCCTGTCCCGAATCAAAGCACTTGTGAGCTTATCATTAAACTGATGCAAGAGTTGTCTCTTAGAAATCCCCAAACCATGTACGTGATCCCCAAGCATCAGCTATTCTGCACCTGCTGGCTTGACCCCTTCTTGCAGGCCAGCACTGTTTCACTTCCCAAGAGAAATCTACTTCTCCTTTTGTTTCCCCTTGGCAATGTTTTAGGGAATCCTAATCTGATGGTTGAATGGAAATCAAGCGTATTCCAGCAAGGAATACATACTCTTCATCAAGCCCACCTCTGAAGCATATCGCTCATTTGGAAGAACGCTCTTGCTATGGTATCTTGACACGGCTTAGTTGTCAGCTCCTCATTTATATTTTAATTTACCTTCAGGGATGGTGACTCAACCACTTCCCTGCGCAGCCTGTTTCAATGCTTGACAACCCTTTTGGTGAAGTAATACTTCCTAATATCCAGTCTGAACCTCCCCTGGTGCAACTTGAGGCCATTTCTTGTCATCCTATCACTCGCTACTTGGGAGAGGAGGCCAACACCCACCTTGCCACAACCTCCTTTCAGGGAGCTGTAGACAGTGATAAGGTCTCCCCTCACCCTCCTTTTCTCCAGGTTAAACAACTACAGTTCCCTCAGCCGCTCCTCTATATGTATTTCCAGCTGACATCTGGTAGATTGAAGTCCCCCATGAGGACCGGGGCTAGCGATCATGAGTTTTCTCCCAGCTGCTTACAGAATAATTTGTCTGTCTCTTCATCCAGGCTGGGTGGTCTGTAAGAGAATCCCACCATGATACCTGTCTTGCTGGTCTTCCCGCTGATTCTGACCCTTAAACACTCAACCCTGTTGTCACTGTCTAATGACAGAGTTTAATAACTCTTGGCAATCCATATGCTCCTTACCATACAGGGCTACCTCACTGCCTCTCCTTGCTCGCCTGTCCCTTCTGAAGAGTTTGTAGCCATCCATTGCAGCGCTCCAGTTGTGCCAGTTACCCCAGCATGTTTCTGTGATGGCAACTAAATCATAGTTTTCCTGCTGCAGGATGGCTTCCAGCTCTTGTTTGTTACCCAGGCTCAGTGCATTTGGTGTAGAGGTCCTTCAGCTGGGCTGTCAGTTGTGTCACCTTAGAGGAACACCCCTCAATTCCTTTGAAGTGCATCACTGGTGTTTCCCTCTTGGCTCTTATTACCTCAGTAGCCCCTGGCTTATCTCTCCATTGTCCCCAGTATGTCCTTCACTAGCACCCTGTCCCTCTAACCTTGCCATGTCATCCCACCGCTTGTCACAGGCAAGCCTGGTATGTTCTCCCTCCTCCTTCCAGTCTAGTTTAAAGCTCTGTAAAGTCCTGCAAGCTCTTGAGTGAAGATCCTCTTTGAGGAAAGTGAATACCAACAAACCTGGTGCTGTGTAAGCCACCCTGTTATTGAAGAACCCAAAATTGTGGCCGTGATACCAGCCACGGAGCCATGTGTTTATAGACTGGGTGCATCTGTTTCTTCCAGTGTTGCTACCTGCAACTGGAAGGAGAGAGGAGAAACTAACCGGTGCTCCAGATGCCCTCACCAACCATCCCAAGTCCCTGAAGTCTCTTTTGATCACTCTTGGACTATGCTTTGCAGCTTCATCACCTCCCACATGGAAGAGCAGTAATGGGTAATAGTCCAAGGGCCGTACCAGGCTAGGAAGCTTCCTAGTGACGTCCTTAACCCAGGCCCCAGGGAGGCAGCAGAATTCCCTCAGAGAAGGGTCTGTCTGGTGACCCCCTTGTGCTCTTGCATTACACAGAAGCCCATGTAATTCTTTCTTAGCTCACAGCAGAAAGGAAAATAGGCAGAAAGGCTACTCCTGACATTAGGTGCAGCCCCAGTCCTGTTCTTGGCAATGAGAATCAGGACTGCAAAGGGAAGGACAGAAAAATTACAGAATATGCATGTGCGGTTTCTTCCCCGTCTGGTATGCAATCTGTTCCAGGTCGTTAAAGAAGGATAAACCAAAAAGCCAACAAACAAAATGGTTTTGATTTGCATATTGGATGTGTTTGGATACTTCTGTTTGGTTTCAGACCTTTTAATTCCTACCTAGAAATGTCTCTCCCCTGGCTCTTCAAAAGGGTTAATCTTGAGACCTGAAATGTGTGAACAGTATCCTTTACAGCTGTTGAGTGCCTTCCTCCTGCTTCTTTATACCCTGTCTTACTGACCCTTTTTTACATCATTGAAGGCAGAAATCTCCCAAGGTGGTTGTGTCATTTGAATGTTTGAGTCGGAGACTGTGATCTATACAGGATTCAAAGCTATATTTTATCATCATGGAACTCGAGCTCAGGTGATTTTGAGAAGTATTGCTACTTTGATGGATTAACAAGGAGGAGAGGACATGATTTGTGCTGTCCTGAAACCTACTTCAGTGCTCAGCCTTGGAGCTCTCCTTTAGCCTGTACATCAAATGTCTTAGAAAACCACTGCTCTTTCTATCGGAGAGCCACAAATAACCTCCTCCTGATGTAGGACTGATGTTCAGTGAAGTTACAGGTGGTATAACATGAAGGAAGGTCTGATTAATTGGGCTGTTCTCAGTTCTTTGAGACAGACTTCATTCTGTTCTCATTGTGGTTACACATGGCAGTTTGGATGTTGGGTGGATGGCCTTTTCAGACAAGCAGCTGCTCTTTGAAGTGGAAAAAAAAAAAAAAGAAGTTATTTTAGCAGAGCATTCACTAGAACAATATATGGAGTTTTTGATCTGGGTGGCTCTGCAGCTGTTCTTATTGTTAGAGTTCTGGCTATTCTTTAATTATTTACCCTAAAGCATTGTGGATTTGTGTTAGTTTCATGAGGGCACATTTAGTCACAGTATCTGCAAGGGTTCTTCCAGATTGGGGTTGCCTTCCACGTTTGTAGCCAAGTTTCTGGAGGAAACATTTTCCTCCTAATACATAACCTACCTCTTCTTAAGACTTCAGTGTGGTACTTGTTAGATTGATTGATGTCTGAATTTATGCATCTGTCTCTAATATAGGTCAGTGAAGTCAGCTTTTTTTTTGGGCTCGTACTTCAGAAAGAACAGTAAGAAAATACAGTCTCATGACTATATACAGCATTTTGTACAACTACGTTCCCAGTTATGAGGTCACCTCTGGGTACCATCTGAAGCAATTTATTCACTGACCAGTGTTTTTTTTCCTCTCAATTTCAGTTCAGCCCAGGGGAAAAAATAATGAAGCTCTTGCTTTATTATCCAGAGTCTTCTTTTTCTTTGCTTAAGAGGAGTTCAGTTGTTATTCCTTTGCAGGCTTTCCAGGTCTTCTAAAGAAAAGTTTCAAGGTACTTTATCACCCATATCCCTGCAAAAGTACCAAAGAAATGGAAAAGGCAGGATGTTGTGAACTGTTCCCTTTGAAAGTTTGCTATCAGGTAGCTGAGGGAGAATTTCCCTTGAGGAAATTCCTCAGGATTTGTTCCCCTAAGGTTTGGTGTCTGCCTATGAAACTGATCTGCTGCTGCAACAGAGAGGGTTAATATCTTGAATATCCTTTGTAGGGAAAGAAAAATGACTAGACTAAGGAATCTCCTGCCCCAGTGTCTGGTCTCAGAGAGCTCCCTAGAATTGTTGAGGGAAAGAGAAAAATAACACCAGTGTGAAGAGATTCTTCCTCTGGAGTCAGGAGAGGAAGCTTTGGTATTCCCAGGTTGGGGATGCTGTTAGACCTCTTAAAAGCTTTTGATCCTATTTATACATCTGGCTTCTATAACATGCTGACATAAAGAAATCTACCATCTACGTACATGTTATATGAACAAAGTGCTTCTTTCTGTCAGTATTTTACTGACTTGAGGATAATTTTGGTTGATGTTCTAATGATATGGAAAATTGTGAATAATAAATGACTGTTGATCTTTTCCATAGCATTCTGCTGTGCTACTGCACTCTCATGAGTACCTAAACACTGCCAGGTCCTCCAAAATGAAGTGTTCCATACCTGGCTGTGTTCTGCAGTGAAACGAGCTGCATTTTTCAGAATGAGGGTTTGATGATTGAAATCTTAGTGTAACTGATTTTCTCACATTTGGCTTTTAGGACTGCTAAGCACTAGATTTTGACTTTCAAATCTACTAAACTGTAGTATCCGCAGACTTAAAACTAATTTTGGCATTATGCTTCAGGAATTCTTAGTTCATCTTCTTTTCCCACAGCTGTAGGCTTTGGGGAGTACCTGTGTTTTCTGAGGTGCTGATTCTTACTTGTCTGAGCATGGAAATCCTGGATTCTAATAGGGTTGAATTATTTATTCTCACCTCCTTAGCACTTCTTTGTCTCTCCTGAACCTGCACTGCCGGATTCATTACACTACAAATAGAAAAAACACTGTTCCCAGTCCAAGGAAAGCATTGCTCATTTGCAGATGTAACAGATGAGGGTTGGTGATGAAGACTTAAGGGTTACAGCAACAAAATTATGACATTTCAATTTATCTTCTTACATTCTTTCATTTGGTCATAAATGATGTGATAGGTGAGCATTTTATTTCCCATCAGACTTAACTGGCTCACTTTTTGTGGCCTTTGTGCTAGCAGTGAGTTTTGAGAGGGATTTAAATAGAGAATTGCAGCGCTTAACTTTTGCAAGTTTTGAGAATTACATGTTCTAATATTAGGGAGTGCTGTAATTTCAGACCTTGGGGAAGAGGGTTTATTTAGACATTCTTTAGAGAGTTCTTTCAAAAAGCAGTTCAGGTAGGAATGGCTGCTGCCATGGAGCTGCGACTCAGGGGCAGCTGCTCCAACAAGGAGCCCCAAGGAGAGGAGACGGACCCTTGTGTCCAGGGGGAGCTGGAAAAGCTAAATCTATGGGTGCAATCAGTTGGAGAGAGACGGAGCTAGAGGCGTGCCAGAAGTTCTACTCTGCTGGTTGAAGCAACAGTAAGACTGGATGAACTGGTAGAGAGGACTGGAAAAGCTGTAGAAGACTCTAAACCTTACTGGGAAGCTTGGAGGATGCCAGGCAGGCACAACTGGAAGCTCGAAAGGCAAGTCAGGATTTTCAGAGGGCCACTGAAGTGCTGCGTGCTGCAAAAGAGACCCATTTTACTTGCTGAGCAGAGGCTACTGGAAGATGATGGACATCAGTTTGACTCTGCCTAGCAAGAGATGCTCAACCATGCTACTCAGAAGGCTATGGAGGCAGAACAGACCAAAACAAGAAGTGAATTGGTTCACAAGGAGACTGCAGCCAAATACAGTGCTGCCATGCGAAGGATGAAACAACTGGAGAAGAAGCTGAAAAGAGCCATCAATAAATCAAAACCTTACTTTGAACTCAAGGCGAAATACTATGTCCAACTAGAATTCCAAGTGACTCCTGAGAGAGGTTTTTATTGACTGCTAAGTGAGTCCTAACGCATCCCATCTCCAAGTATCATCCATTAGATCGTCCTTGTCTCTTATCTCTAAAACCAGAATGATGATACTTATTATTGAGGCTGGAAACCAGTGATTTTGGATCCATGGAAACTGGAATAGAATAGTCCAGTAATATACATTCAAGAATTATATTGGCTATCAACAAGTTACTTCATGATTAAGTTGCAAGGGTTTTCATCCAATGATAATAAATCATGGAAAACTCAGGGAGCAGTCATCTTCATAGTTTTTACTTTTATTTTCTTTCCTTGGTAAACAACTGCCTTCTGTGAAAGTAAAATTTCTGTATTTCATGCTTTTTGTTTAGTCTAACAATTGGTATTTCAATCATTTGCTTTCTCCTTTCCGTGTTTCTTTAAAGCCACAAACAAACAAGCCCTCAAATGGACTGTTTTCTTTACTCCTTATCTGTGTCTATTTGAATGCAATTCTGCTTTTTCTCTGTGCTACTGGTCATAAAGGGAAGATGTAACAGAAACAGACTCTTTTTTTTTTTAAAAAAAAAAAAAAAAGGGAAAGCTCATAAATACCAAAGGAGATCAGGAGATCAGGGATATTACTCAATTCTTGGAGGAGCGTGCAGCATGAGGTCACGTACAAAATGTGCCATGGACTTCTCTTGGATTTTTTTTTTATCTGCATCCTTTAAGTCCGGCTTTATAAGCTCAGTGTTTAGTTTCTTTATTTACTTATTTAAAACAAACTAACAAAAACTTTCTAGCTGGACAGCTTCTGATTCTTTTGTCCATAAGGATCCCAACACCTTTTAGGAGTTGATAGAGGTTGTTAATTGAGAAGCTCCAGGCAAGGTTATTGGATTTGGTGAACAATAGGAGGTGGCACATTGATGTGGTCCTTTCTGATGCACAAACCACTTACAGCTGTATATGCTAAGATGTTTATGCATTTCGTGCTGCTGAGACTGATCTGAAATTCTTTCTTCTGTCTAGTGATCTAGTTCAGAGAAGTTGTGGGTGCCCCATCCCTGAGGGTGTTCAAGACTAGGTTGGATGAGGCTGTGACCAATCTGATACAGTGGCTGGTGGGTTGGAACTGGATGATCTTTAAGGTCCCTTCCAACCCAAACCATATTCTGATTCCAGGACAGGAATGCCTTTCCCCTTGCCCCTAGTACGTCAAAGACCGAGAGTAGAACTGAATAAGGAAGTAGGATCCTCGTGCCTTTTTTAGTGGATGGAAATTTCTTCAGTATGTTTATACAGGGATGACATTTCACGAAAGGTGAATGGCATTGTCAGTCTGTTGGTGCTCTTCAGCCTAGTGTGGATTTCCCAGAGGGTAGCAATGACTTTGCATCACATCTCCGTTCAGGGCTGTGGGGTTGGATCATTGGTTTTGGTGGAATGCCTTTAAAACTTTGTTTTTCTCGGCCAGTTTAATGTAACCTGATCTCCTTCAGCTGGCGTTCTTGAGTACTCCAAATAAATAAATAAAAGTATGTGTTGATTATCTTAGCTGTTAAGAAATTAATTTAATGAGAAGCCACAATTCTTGATGAAGAAGCAGACCAGGACTTTTTTAGCGTGCATCATATCATTTTAGCAAGAGGAATTTGGGCCATCTCTTCCTATTCAATCATACAACCTCCCTGAAGAATTTGCTTACATATTGCAGTAACATTTGAAAATATTTACATCTCTTTAGCTGGCTACAGTGTGACAGATGCATATCCTGTCTCTTTCAGTGTAAGCATTTTGCTTTCTCTCTCCTTTCTATCGCCTCATTCCTTTCATTTGTTTGTTTAGCATTTCCTTAGCTGGGACTAGAAAAATAGCAAGTATCATGTGATCTGGACATGTAATTCTTTGAACCAAAGTTTGGAAACTTCTAATAGAGCTTTCATCAGAGTTCCTTAAACTTTTGTCTCAGTTTCCTAAACCACGCTGGGACGTGGACCTCCAGCCATGTATCGAGAGGAAGGTTCATTAGCTCATCTTCTTTCCATAGTCTCTTGCACTCAAGGAAATTCCACCTTTATAAGTAGATGATTATATAATTTGCTTATAAAAGCCAGGTATGCAAGCACATTTTTCAGTCCCCTGGATATATCTATGGATACACTTAGTCCAGGGAATCTAAAATAAAATGCCCTTGATCTTGTGCTCGTGTAGTATAGGTATGGAGTCTCAGCATTAACTGCTTTGATTTAGTGATCTCTCCTTTTTTGATCTGCCAGATTACTTGCTAATACTATTTCATTATTACTTCATAATAACCGCTGTGTTTTATGTGCCTTTCATTTTGTGTTCTCATAATGTCTCTTATTCATTCTTCGGGTATCAAAACAAACACTTTGTAGGACTACTGTATAGGTATAACTCATGTTATTTTGGACTGAAGAGAAAGAAACCCTGAGGCGAAGGGTCAGCCTAGAGAGCAGGTGCTGAAGAACTCCTTTCCCTTGTTTCAGAAATGTATCAGGACGTGTATTTTGTGTGCAGGAGAAACAGCAAGAGAAATCGGTCCTCAAATATGATCTGAAGCAGATGAAGCTTTTCAATTTTTACAATACACAATAACACAGGAAAGCAAAATTTGTCTCTTAATGTAGATGTGCTAATATTCAATTACATGAGCTCAGTTGCAGGCTTTTAGTAGTCCAAACACTGAGTTTGTATTACTAATTTCTTTTTCTTAAGTAGGTGTAGGTTCCAGTTCTGTGAGGATGATGTGCTGTCCCTGATTGAGACATGATGAAGGAATTCACCATGGTGACGTTTTAATATTTAAGATTAAAAGAAGATGCGCATCTGCCAAATGAAAGCAGAAGGAAAAATCTTGTTACTTCTTCAAAATCCTCTGAAAGCAGCTGGATTTTTAACTTATCCAAATTGTGGAATTTTGTTGAGATTGATATCCGCATAACAGTGTAGAGAAGCACAGAACATCTTAAGAACTCGGGGTGTGCACTAGTTTCACAGGAGAAAAGTCAGAGAAAAAAACCCAGCGCATTTTCTTTTTAGTAGCATAAGCCAGTTGTTTCCCTCTAACTTCACCCTCATGCAGGCACTTGTTTAAAAATTGCAGATGTTTACAGTTACTGACTGTGAATTGTTTCCCTCATTTATTTTGGATAAATTTGATGTCTTAGTGGGGTTTTCCTGCACAAAATCTGAGCAAAACTTAAAAGTCCACAGTGTCACCTAATTGCATCCTTTCTGCTGTCTCCACTAGCTCTTTAACTACCTGGTGCTGTCACTGTAACTAGCAGCATGAAAATCTTGGACCTAGAATACGTAAAGGTTTGCACCTTTGTTTAAATTTATGTATCTAAGGTGATGTTAGCGTGGATAGCTTTATGAGGTAGCAAAAAGGTAGACAGCAAAGCTGTATGCAGCCTTACTCTAAATGTTTTGTTTTGAGTTAAACCTGATGCAGGTTTATTGCTGTAAGCATGCTGACAATCGTAGAATCGAAAGAAGTGTGAACATCAGATCAAGGGAGGTGTTTCTACCCCTCTACTCTACTCTTGTGAGACCTTACCTGGAGTCCTCAGCACAGGAAAAACATGGATCTTTAAAGCAAATCTGGAGGAGGCCATGAAGATGATCTGAGGGCTGGAGCACTTCCCAAAGGTGGACAGACTTGTTTAGCCCTGAGAAGAGATGGCACCAAGGAGACCTCAGAGCAGCCTTCTAGTACTGAGAGGGGGCCTAGAGGAAAGGTGAGGATTGCAGGGATAAGACGAGGGGGAATGGTTTTAAGCTGAAAGACGAGATATTAGGAAGGAATATTTTATTGTGAGGGTGATGAGGCACTGGCACAGGTTTCTTAGTCGCTGACTTGTTCCTGGAGGCATTGAAGGCCAGGCTGGATGGGGCTTTGAGCAACCTGATGTAGTGGAAGGTGTCCCTTCCATTTGGTTGTATCTAGATGACCTTTAAAGGTTATCTAGCCCGGCCCACTTGCAGTGAGCAGGGACAGCTTAAACTCAGTCAGGTCGCTTAGAGCTCCATCCAACCCAACCTTCAATGTTTTCAGTGAGAAATATGGGATATGTAGAGATAGCCACTTGTGGAGGGAGAAGCTCTGACTCCAGAGTGTGTGAGGTGCCAGGCAACTTGCTGTGCTGCAGAAGGTTGAATGAATGGCCTCTACCTGGGAGCGTGAGATGTTGAGGTGTCCCAGCTCCCTGACCTGCTTCTCACTGTACTCTGCTGCTGCCCCACACAGGAGTGAGGGGCTGTGGGATTGTGGTTGTGGGGCAGGCAGTCCCCTAGGGACATGTGGCGACAATGACATTGTGTACCGTGTAATCTGAACTCAAACAAATAAAAAGTGTCCCTAGATGGATTTGAAATGTAGAGTGCCCATTTCTAGTTTTCTGTAGCCTGCTGGCTTGATATGTGGCTAGAAAAAAAAGGAGATTACAAACGTTGAACGATACGAACAGCAGCTACAATTGGCTTACAAGAATTGTTCTGCCTCTGGCAGTCTGGATCATGAACTTCATCACATCCAAGAAATGTTAACAGCTTGGCCCCTCGGGCTTTAGCAGCTCTGAGTATCCTTGTGGGGTTTGTAATTGACAGCTCTACCATCAGTATGCGGTTCTGATTCTGTGCAACTTAAACCCGTGAGGGTTTCAGCTTCGTATTCTTTTGCAGAAACACCACGATGGGCATCTGAGTGACATTTTAATTTGATAATGAAAGCACCATTAAATCAGAAAAGAGAAAACTGCTTGTGTTTGTGGCACAAGATATTTTGTGCGACCACTGAGGTCATTTGAGAAAGGGCTGCTGTTGAAATAGTTCTACAGCTTTGCCAGCAATGACTCACCACCGTAGTGGTTGCAGAGAAATTCCAGTTGCTTTCTACTTGTTTTTGAAGGTTTTGATATTAGGGATTTCTGTAAGTTGCTTAAACAGTAAAAATCCAGCAACACTGAAGTTTGCTCAATAAGGATTAAAATTTCCCACACTAATTCATATTCAAAATGCTGCGACAGGCTGTGGTCTGTACACCTTGCCATCCTTTTTGACTAGGGGTGAATATTAGCACCATTGAAACCTTGTGTTTTGTGAGCAATAGGCCTTTCCCTCCTGTGCCTCTTTCTAAGGAGGTCCTGGCTGGAGTCAGCACACGAATCATTCTCTGCAATTCTTCAGAACTCAAACTTCTAGGTGTTCACACCTTTGATGCTTTCTGTCTCTCTCATTGAGAGATACACGTTATAATATCACCTTTGGAAACCAATCTCATGGGCATGGGTTGTGCTAGACAATGTCACACCTGTATCTGTCTCTCCAGGCCTATATAATATACTTAGAGAAATCTAAACTTTGCTGTAAATACCTTATAGTGTACTCAAATGTATTGTTCTGCCTTCCTATAGATGAGGAATCGTGATAGTAAAATATTACATGTTTGACCAAAACCGTGCAGGAAATCTGCGGCAGAATTAGAATTTGGTCCAGGTTCTTCAGCTCTTTTTCTGGTGCTTTTGATCTGTAAATGTCTTAAGAATTTGAATACTTATGGTGACTTTTTGTTTTCTCTGATTTATTTACTCTTCCAGCTGTTGAAGGTTTAGATTTTTGTTCAGCAGAAATAGATTTTATTTTTTAAGAACTCTACATGTAGAAAGTTTTGTATTGCATGTGGCTAATTGTAGAATTAACTGTCTATCTATTGATCTCCCAGCTGGAACTGGCTGGTGATCTCTCAGGAAGTGACCGCAGGACCAGTACAAGGGCGGTTGCTTCCAGTTCAGCATGGAGTTACTGCAACTCAGATTCTTAATGTTGTCAACCAGGGTTCTGTTCGCACCACTGCTCACAGTCCCTCCTGGACCCTGTCTTCAGCTCAGGTCTCCAATCACTTGGAAGCTCATACCATTTAGCAGTAGTTTGCTGATTAATTGGTATCGGTGATGTACACATTGGAGATGTGTGGAAAACCGAGCATGGTTGTGATAGTAATGGCCTCTAAAAAAATGATTTTTGTGAATCTGTACTGTCATCTTCATTTGACTCCTACTGTTGTTTGAAAAGAAAAACCCTTTCATGACTTCCCTACTCCTCCTAACACAGTGGTGTAGCAAATACAGTATCGTTAATTGACTCTTTGTTCTAGTTAAAACTTGTGCCTTCCACTGAATATTAAGCGTGAAACTGTAAATCCATTTATTTTGAAGGATTATTGATAATTCTTATACTGTGACTCACATTAAGGTACCTAATGTTACTTTGAAAGCACAGGTGAATTAACCCTTGTAATGTTTTCATGAAATGGATAAATGTAAAAATTTTGCACATGGTGAATAGAGACGCAAATAAAATTCAATGTCTTTTCCAGGTCACTCTGTAGATCTAAGGTAAAAGCATGTACTGAACGTATATGTCTTTTCTTGAGTTTCTAGTCTTATTTCTGTACAAAAATGAAATGGGGAAAAAAAATACAAACCCCAAAACACCCTGTTTTCTGAATTTGGCCCCAAAATCACAAGGCAGACTGAGTTAAGACACATCTCAACTCAACAGCAGCAATGTCATCTGTTCCAAATACTGAAAGTGCCCATCCCCTGATGACAGCCTGCCAGAACTGCTCAGCAGTTTGCTTCAAACGCTTGAAAGGTATCTTCTAAATAATCTTCTAAGTAATACTTTTCTATAATTTTAACTTTGATCATCCTTTAGAAAATTACCCAAATTGAAGTGGTGGTTATGTTTTCTGACTTTTGAGAGGCTGAAGTCTAAAATGACGTCTTGATATTTCCTAGGCATGAAAACCTTTCAGCAAAAGTAGTGGTTTAGTGGTATTTCAGGTTGTTCTCCGGTGATGCTATATTACAACAAATAAATACCTGTCTGTATTTCATGTTATTCCCCACAGCTGTTTTGGAGAAAAGATGTAAGGAAAAAATAATTTGGCTGATTGCAAAAGCCAGTTCATAGCCAGTAGAGTTCTAACTTTCTACTTGTTTTTTCACAGGCCTCCAGAATTGGCATCCAAGTATGCAAATTTGTCTGAGGGAGCCTGCAAGCCTGGTTATGCATCAGCACTCATGACTGTCATCTTTCCAAAGTAAGTAATTACTTTACTGAGGATTTTTTCTCCTCTTCCTGGGATGACTTTACATCCTTCAAGGTGGGTGATCCACAGAAATTGTCTTGAAAAACATCATTTCTCTGTCACTTGATTGGTTCACTCAGTGTTGAAATTCTGGGCTGTTTGTGTGGTCAGCAGCAATGGCTTAATTGGTTTTAGTCTGACTAGAAGCCTGCTCAAAGAGCAGAGAGTTCTGTGTTGAGTAATAAAACAAATCATATTGCATGATACAGATGTGTGGTTGAATTCACTGCTTGTACCAGATGATCTCATCCTTAAGAAGGTTAGGTCACAAAGTGACAGATTAAGTCATCTGGAGTAATAAAATGTGGTCTTTTTTTAACTTGAGACAACAGGATAAAGCATCCCTCAGGTTCCAAAGACTTTCCAGTAGTCTTTTCCAAAGAGTCTAAGACATGTTGTTAGCAAGTTGTGCATCTTCTTGTGTTGAGAAGTTATTGTTAGCTGAAATGTTAAAAATTTCTCCAGGGTTTGTTACCCTCCGAAAGGGTGGGAAGTTGCAGTACAGTTTGATAGCTCTCAGAAATGAGGAAATCATAGCACATCAGCCAAAACTTATCTTTAAATTTGGCTTATGGCTTTCTCTAATGCACCATGTGGCTTCTGCGTGACAGGGAGTTTGTAGAACTGCTGGAAGACAGTTCAGAAGATAGATTGGTGAGAACATTATACTTCTGAGGCTCAAGGATCTGAGTTTGGTTCTTCGAATGGAAAATTTGACCAAATGGTTATTTGACCTTTGTACAAGCTTCTACTGCACATGGAAAAGATGCTCTAGTTCAGCCATCTCTTTGGCAGAAGAGATTGGTGACTTTTTAACACAACTGGTACTCTTCTAAAAGATTTATTTCTTTTGAGGAGGGAATTTCCATGATTTGCACATATAGAGATTGACCTGAAACTGGTGCTGTTTTCCTTCTTTGTTTTTATTGGCAAACATGGTATCTGCAAGCTTTAAGAATTAAAAATACAAGTCTGCTGTTGCCTTGTAACCACTGGTTACTGCAGCCAGGCCTTAAAAACAAAATGCTAAGTGTTGAGACTATGTTCTCTGCTACCAATGTAAAACAAACAGTTATCAGTATTGTCTTCTGTGTGAATTTTGGAACTCTGGTTAGATTATAAATACATACTAGAACCAAAGGTAGTTATGTTATCATCTTCCTCTTTAAGAGCTCTTTTTGAGTGATTTAAACTGTGTTTGCGTACAAGTTAAATGTAGATAGTATAGACCAGGAATATAAGATGACATAATTGTGAAAGATGTCTGAAGCAAAAGCTTTCCTTCCTTTATACAGCTGAAACCTAACTGCCCTTTCCAAGGTGTGACTGTTGTTATATATTGACTCTGCAGAGTTAAATTGTATACACTGAAGAAGGAAGGCTGTTTAGTACATTTTTCAAGTCCAGAAAAATACCATTAATGGTCCTTTATCCTGATTTGTTTCATGACACAGGACATAAGATTTTCTTGCAACAAATTCACGATGGATCATGACCTAGTTAGCTTGATTTAAAGATTTCAGTTGACGGAGAATGTCGTAAAAATGTGCTACTTTATACCTATGAATAAGCTCATTATTGCAAAAATATTAATATTATTTTAATTTAAAATTTAATTAAAACTTTGGCTTCAAGAAGGAGGTTTTTTTGCCTGCTAGGATCCAAAGTTTATTTATTCTCTCCCTCAGCAGCTACTTAAAGGTTGCTGCTCAGTCCCCTTCTCCCAGTAGCTAACTGCTTTCAACTATTGTCATGCAAAGAGGTAGTAACTTGTGTCTAGTCCAGCTAGGTGGTTCTTCTCTTCTTCATGTATTGAAAAATCGTATTCATAGTTCTAAAAACAGCATCTCACTGGGGATTTATGACCAGTTGCTTCTCTAACATGAAGTCAAAACCTTACAGAGGTAGACATTTTTTCCAGGATGTCCTGTAATTCTTTATTAATTGAATTCAGTTTTGGACTGAATGATTTCCAGAGGTTCTTTCCAACCCCAACTGTTCTCTGATTATTTTACCTAGGATTGGTATAAGGATGGCTGATCAGTAGTTCTGCAAAGAATTCTATGCCATGCTTAAGATTCTTTCTCTTCTGAAACTTCTGTCATACTCAAGAACTATGCAAAGTTAGTATTACAAGCCAGGTATCATAATTTAATGTTTAATTTAATGTATCATAATTTAATGTTTAAGAACACTTAAAGCCAAATTAGCTTGATTGTGATCTAAGAATTTGAGCTGCGTGATTTCTTTTATTATAGCTTTTGGTTTTGGTTGTTTGTGTCATTAGGAAAACATCATCTCTGTGGCTGACATTTTTCAGGCTTGGTCTTCACTCTGAAATGTGTGGGTTTGTTAGTTTTTTTTTTTTTATTTGGATAAAGTTGGCTTGGCTGTTTTCAAGCATGAATAAAATGAATAGATGTTTTCCCGTTCTGAAGGATCCTGACTTTTTAGTGCAATTTTAAATGTAAATAGGCAAAATATGATGGAAATAGTTGAGCTAGAGTAAATATTTTTCAGAGGATGTAACTCTTCTTGGTAAGTGCTTCTTTAATGGTAAAAATATGAGTTCAGACTTTACCAAGAATAAGCAAGTGGATTAAAGGGCAGCACCCTGAGAAACCTCAAAATGTGGTTACTGGTAAGAAAAGACTAGTTGAGTTGTTTTTTATTAGGTCCTCAGTTGATTAGTTCTCATTCTAGCAATATTGGAAGCCTTCATCAATAATCCTAGCTGGAAAAAATCCTACGTTAAGTGTGTAGATGATGCAGTTATTGGAGTGTATAAATAAAGGACTGGTTGCTTTCAGAGTACAAGCTGGATTGCCTGATTTAAATGGCCACAGTCCAATAAAACGTATGTGAATACATCCAATATGAAGTAAGACATCTGGGAAGAACAAATGCGAGTTATACCTTCAAGATAGAAAAACTTTCCCTTGGAAACAGGCACAGAGAAAGCTACATATAATCTCAACAAAATATTGTAGCTGAAATGCTGTTTCAGGTTGATGCGTACACACATACGTTGAGAAATTTCGTGTGTAGCGCTGACCTAAAATTAAAAACACACACACACTCACAAAACTGCCACAACTTCTAGATCAGTGTCCAGTTTTGATGGTGAAAGCCCAAGAAGGGAGAGGAAATAAGAGATTGAAGGAAAGCCACAAAAATGAACAAGGACTGGCTTAAACAATAAAGTAAACAGGGCTCCTGGAAGCAAGTCGTCTTTCTGAAGCAGGGGTTGTATCCAAATGCGCAGATTAGGAAAGAGCGTTAACTTTGGCAAGTTAAATATAAACCATAATGAGGTAGGCCAAAAAAAATGTTGAGGAACAACTTTATAAAGGCATTAAAAATATATATATAAACCCTTTTGTCTTACTGTCAAAAGCAGAAAGCCTGCCAGGGACCCCAATGGGCTGATAGATGATATTAATAGTGAGCTCAGGGAAGGTAAAGCCGTAGCAGAGAAGTTATTTGCATTGCTATTGACAGGAGCACAGTTCCCACGTGGAGCCTTCAGTTCCTTGGGGACAAGCTGGGGGAAGCTGACAGAAGGTTGATGTTTTAGAGCAATTCAGCACAATGAATTGCTAGGAAAAGTTCTCACTTTGTGAAGAACTCAGTGGTGAAGTTGCTGAGTTACATGTGGTTGTGTATAGTCATTGCTTAAATTGGCCTTAGAGTGGAAGAATGAAAAACCGTAAACGTGTCAGGCTTTTCAAGAGGGGCCCATGGAGTGTTTGGGAAACTGGAAACTAATAGTGAGCATGGTCTCTGTATTAGGTACTCTGGTAGAAACTACACAAAAAGAACAGAACTAGTGTTTGTTCACAGGAATAAATGCAGTGATAGAGAGGAGTCGAGTTGTCTTCTACAGTAGGAAATCCCATAAACTTATGATGCCCTGTAAGTCTGCTCAAGTCTTATGAGGACCAGCTGAAGGAACTGAGGTTATTTAGCCTGGAGAAGAGGAGGCTGAGGGGAGACCTCATCCCTCTCTACGACTCCCTGAAAGGAGGTTGTAGTAAGGTGGGTGCTGGTCTCTTCTCCCAAGTAACAAGTGATAGGATGAGAGGAAATGGCCTCAAATTGCACCAGGGGAGGTTCAGATTGGACATTAGGAAAAATTTCTTTACCAAAAGGGTTATGAATCATTGGAACAGGCTGCCCAGGGAAGTTGTGGACTCACCTTCCCTAGATGTGTTCAAAAAGCATGTAGATGTGACACTTCATGACATGGTTTAGTAGGCATGGTGGCGTTGGGGTGGTGGTTGGACTGGATGATCCTAGAGGTCTTTTCCAACCGTAATGATTTTATGATTCTATGTTGTTTGAATGAGTGGATGAGCATTTGATAAAGGTGATTTAACTAGTACAATATGTCTGGAGTTCTTTAAAAGAACTACTAAACAAAAATACCCCCAATAAAAAAAAAAACAAACAACTCCACCGACAAACAAACAAAAGCCAACCAAAAAGACCCAAACACTTGGTGTTTCAAAGACTTTTGGGAAATTAAACTGGTGCAGTCCTGTAGTGGCTGAGTAGTGACTAGGTAAAGATTAGAAACTTTATGGAAAAAAGTAAGAATATTGGACAATACAGGGGCATTACCCCAGGGGTCCTCTGGAGAACATGTGCTGGGATCTCTGCCATCCAAGTGCTCAAAAGCTATCTGGAACAGAAGATGAATATTAAAGCACTGACACACTTTTCCAGGTAGCATGACGAAAAGCTGACTGAAAGGAATGTCAGAGGGATCTCACAGCAATAAAACAGCAGAAATTCAGTTCTGATAGATGTAAGGGGGTGTTTGTTGAGAAGATTGGTCTGACAGCCTAATGATGGACTTAGTTATGCCTTGCAAATGGGGAAAGAGATCGTGGAATCAGAATCATAGAATGTCCCTAGTTGGAAGAGACCTACAAGGATTGCTGAGTCCAACTCCTGTCCCTGAATAAGACAACCCAAACATTCACACCGTGTGTCTGCATTGTCCAAATGCTTCTTGACTATTGTCAGGCTTGGTGCCACGACTGCTTCCTGGGAGTTGTTCCAGTGCTCCACAACCCTCCAAATGAAGAAACTTTTCCCGATACCCAACCTAAACCTCCCCTGGCACATCCTCCTGCCATTCCCTCAGGTCGTATAATTGGTCACCAGAGAGAAGAGATCAGTGTCTGCTCCTCCTGCAATGAGGTCTCCCCTCAGTCTCCTCTTCTCCTGGCTGAACAGAAGAAAATGGCAAGGGTGTTTTGGTAAAACAGCATCAGTAGGTCAGTGAATTAGACGACTATGCTCGGTAAAGTTGTCTATTTTTAATAGGTCTGAGAACACCTACAAGTCTGGAGCTAGTGCTTTGACTCTTTTGTAGAAGGCACTAACTGGTGTTTGCTGTGGTAACGCTGCAGTCTCCTACGTGTCTGGCCTTACTGTGGAAATGATGCTGCCTGTGAACAGTCCTTTCTATGTCCTATTCTTTATCAAATGAGAATGGAGACCTCTGCCCACAGTTTGTGGCTGACATGCCAGCCCGGGACAGTTCAGCTACTGACAATTTTCCAACCGCAAGCTCTTGTAAGTTGGCAGCAAATACTAGAAATTAGAGGAGGCGGTAAATAGAGAGGGAATGTCTGCTGACTTCTGAATCTGTGTTTGTTAAGAGAACGTGGGGAATGAAGTATTTAAAAAAAGATAAAAAGTATCTGAAAAGATTTCAGAATAAGGGGAGAAGAAGTTTGATACATGACAAATCTATAGCTGTTGTGACCAAAATAGTGAATTTAACATTTGTGATTCAGATAAGACTATTTTTAGCACCAAGGATATTACTGTAAACATCTCTTTCTAGTCAATTGGTGCTAAGAAACAGTCTTATATGATTCATAAACTTCTTTAAGTTCAGAAACAAAATCAGTTTGGTTGATTTTTCTGGTGTGAACCTTCTATTGATTAGCAACCAGCATTTTCTTCACAGTCATCCTTTTTTTTGCTTATTTTTCAATACCGCTTATTTTTCAATTTCCTCCACTCTGAGGAAAACCAGCTCTCCTGTAAACTCCTCTGGGTTTTAATTTTCATGCTGAATTCTTTCTTTGTATGTAAAGTTCAAAATTTTTTAAGCTTTCATATCAGCAAAGAATGCATGACATGGATTTATGCCAGCCGTAGAAATTTCAGAGGCTTTCTTCTCAAGCCATTCTTCTGTGTTTTTCTCCTGATGCTTAGTTCCCCCTCAATATTGTAGGTCGCAGACTCATGTGGTTTTCTTCTCTTCCACGCTAGCTGTGTAGCTTGGGTGGCTCCAGAAGGCCTTTCTCTAGAGTCCACAGGGTAAACTCCTGTCTCCTTGATACCAGAGCCTGGCAAAAATTTCTTTGTCTTGCAGGTATAGTTTATGCAATTTTTATACTTTTTTGGGAAAAAAAATCATTCTTACACACTTTTTTACGTGCTAATGCAGACAAGGGCTTCACGTGGAGCTACAGCTTTAGCAAGAGCTTTAGTAGGAGTCAGGAAAATTTACAAATGTGGTTTCCTCATCCCATTTACTTCCCCATTTGTTTCCATATCCCCTTCCAGGAAGCTGTGCCTCTTATAATAGGCACACAAGAGCATCTTTCCATTCCAGACTTTCTTGCTTTGTTACTTAGATATTCAGAAAGAATATTTTAAAAGAGAATATTTTAACCCTCTGCTTAGAACTGACTTTATTCACGTTTGGCTGTCTCAGTACCTCGTGAATTCCTGCCATACCCAGCATGGGCTTGTGCTGAAGTGACAGAGCAGAGCGTGATCGCAGTGCCTAGAGACTGTCAGCGCTGGCGAGGGCTGCTTCCTTTGTGATTAACTATTTAAGGAGCGCAGAGGAAGCCAAAGGATGGCAGCTTCACGTGATTCATGAGAGCTCACTGAAGAAATAGGCTCGATAATTAGTTTGCCACTGATTCCTATGGGAATTCACAACTATTCCCTGACTGTAGTGTGAGCCATCTGATGCATATTTTTGCAGTCTCTTCAGGTGCAGTGGGTATTATCTCTTAATTTGTTAAGATATACAAAATTGTATGTATATACTGATATAGTGGGGGATTTTTGTTTTTTAAATAAATGTACAATGTACATCTCTTTCTGAAATACACCAAAGTGGTTAATTTTATTAATTTGAACTATGAAAGCTGCTTGTGTCCAATGAAAGAGTGGACACTTCTTGAGGCATACACTGAAGTCAGGGTCCCTGTGTCCCTGGAGTTGTTGTGAGAAAGACTTTCTGCTTCCCTTCAGAATGAGATTACTCCTGTTCTAGGGATGGGGAGTACTCAAACATCCTTCCCTTCGTTAATTCCTGTTCTAGGGATGGGGAGCACTCAAGCACCCTTCCCTTCGTTAATTCTCTTGCTTTGCACTCATGTGTTCAGAAATAGCATATGATGATGGTGGAGGTTGTTTCAGAGTTCAAAGTTACATTTTGTGTCTCAGTAACTGCCGTAATCACAGCTTCGTAAGGAAATTAGTACATGCCCCCACAGCACAGACGAAGGAAAAATTTGCTGTTGCATTATTGAGGTTTGACTTCTCAGGGACAAGTTGATGCAGGTGTAATTTTCTCCTGGACAGTGCTGAGCATCAATAGCTTCCCTCAGTTCCTTGATTAATTCTGGCTAAAGCAGTTCGGGACTTGCAGGACAGGGAAGGAGGGATGAAAGAGGAATTGATGGTGCCCGGATTGGTTAAGCCATCAGCATTTCCCCTTTCTCCAAGCTGTTAAGTGCCTGGCTTGTGCCAGGGGCATCGGAGCATGTCACTGCTTATGTTTACCTCTTGTCTCCCCCTTACTCTGTGTTTTGTAAAATCCAGGCTAAACAACCGTGCGAGCCAAACTACGCGCGCTGTAACGTTCCTCAAATCACTGCTGGTGTCTGGGCGGCACCTCCTCACCTGGGGCCCCGTGGCTTTTCCAGTAATCCATCTGGCTGTGCAGTCAGCTGCTGACCCATTGCCACTGCTGGAAAAGGAAGCATTTTACAGTGCTCTGCTTTTCTTTCCTTGTGTTCGTTATGAAGTTGTGCCTTTTTCTCCCTTATATGTTGGTTCTGGAGTGAAGATTTTCTCACTTTTTTACCTCTACAGTTAATGTGTTGGTTTATATACAACTTGAAGGCACTTACAAAGAGGATGGTTTTTAAAAAACGTATGTTAATGTAGATTTTGAGTGACAGAATTGGGTCAATATATACAACCCACAGAATTCTTATGTTTGTTTATTGTCACACGCTCATTTGAGAGACTTAAATCTCTCACACTTCTGCCTAAAGGTGAAAAGTCTGTTATCTCACAAAATATTTTGCCACAGCTGGTTGTACTTCAGTGAACATATAGCACAGTCTGTTAGCAGACATTTGCTTTTAATGTTCAAACTCAGATTATTGTCTGAACTGTTGTTGCTATTTATAACAGGGGCAATTGGATTGCCCTTCACAGCACCCTAACTGCCTCAGTCCCTTCCACCTGCTTTATCTGCAGGAGAAAGCTGGGATTAAGAAGCAACATTTGATAACTCAGGTTGAGTGTTGCAAACCTCTGATACCGAAGGGGTGGTAACCAAAGCTCTGTTTGAAGTGTGGTTGAATAACAAATTTCTCCACGACAGAGTCCATGCATTCATTTTTCTTGGAGATACCAGTGACTGGGAATGTAATTCCAGAGATGAGCAGATGAAACTGTACACAGAACTTCATTGCTAGCTCATTGTACTGATTAACCAGCTGGAGCTCCTACTTCCAAACAAACTTCAATGACGACAGCTCACTTCTTCACTTCTGGCAGCCTCTGACGATGTGCACGTGCTGCTGCAGTCACATTGAAATAGATGTGGTGTAATGGAAGAGTAGATTTGAGGAAGAAAAGTCCAAATCTCAGGTTGTGTGTCTGCATCCCCTTTTTTTTCCGTGACACTGTTAGCTTAGGGAGTTCATGCTGCCCTCGGTGCTGTTCTATTCCCGATGCGGGCGTAACTGCTTGCAGACAGTGCAGTCAACTGGGTAAGTAAAATAATCCTTACGCCTAAACGTCAGTTTTCCCTCCCCCATCCATCTAGTCGTTTAGTGCAAGATTATTTTTAATCTTGATCAGTTCACTGATCCAGTTTATGGAATTACCAAATCATTATATAAACCCTGCTAAGGGTGCAGCTTGGGACTGAAGAGCTAAGGTGATGGAAACTCCCTAAGCCAGCCTGGGCACCAGGACAAGAGGTATGGAGAGGTGTTGCTCAGGAGAGTGGGAATCTGATCTCACCTGCAGTTCATGTAGGTTGTTCTCTCTATCCCATGTTGACCTCTTAATGTTTAAAAAAAAGTGGAAAATAGTACATGCAATTCTTGTGTGCTGATCATGTCGATCGGTTCTGCATCAGAGCCATTTTTGGAGCTGAAATCTTTCATGCTTAACCTCTCTCAAGAGTTTAAAAACAAAAGTATGTGAACCATGTGATGTACAGGCTTTGTGCCTGAAAAGTTTGTCTTCAGATTCCTTTTCGTGACTTCTGAATTAAGTGAGGCTGTTAGATGAAAGCTGGAATATGGGCTCATGGACCTTACTGAGCATCTGCCTTTCTAGCTTTGAAAAAGGTGCAGAGCATATGAGCACTCATGCTGCATCTTATGCCAGAGTGGGAACAGGACAGGTTTTTTTTGTTTTGTTTTTGGGGTTTTTTTATATTCCTAAATTGTGAACTTTAACCAAAAGAAGGGACAGCTTTTCAAATGTACAAATGTATTTGCGTGAATATAATGACTGTAATGGAAACAATAAACTTAATCTGTGCCACCAAATAAGTGTATTTTTTTGTGCATGTGTGTTCAGGCTCTGGTGCTGTGGCGCATCTGCTCTAAAGTTATTCCAATAAGAATGTTGAACTTTTAGGAAGATTCTTGCAGCAAAGATTGCTTGGGGGTCTAAATGCATTTGAGTGAATGAAAAATACCAGTGAGCACAAAAGGTAAGCAATATATGTAATATCATTGTGGGTTCAATGTGCACGTTGGCGCTGAGGGGCATGGTTTAGTGTTTGATAGGAATGGTTGCAGTCAATGATCCGGTGGGTCTTTTCCAACCTGGTGATTCTGTGATTCTATGATCTTTCCTTTTCCTCAAATCCTCCCAAGATAGCCCGTTTGGGTATCTCTCATATTATTAAAACTCTGACTTTGCGTCTGTGAGGGTTCATCTTTATTGGCCCAGTCAATTGTTGCCCCAGAGCCCCAAGAAGTTCCCTGGTGTCTCTGAGGCACCGTCTGTCACCGGTGAGTTTCTCTTGCCATGGAATGCGTGTGGCTTCCCTCAGAGTGAATTGTGTTCAAGAGTGGATAATTGTTCCTTCTGAGCTCCTTGCTGGTTGTTTTCATTGAGTTTCTGATCTTTGGGTAGATTTCAAGTCAATTTATTTTCCTTTCCCACCTTTCCCTCCTCCTCTTTTACTGTCACGCTTTGTTCTATTATTGAAACACTTCAGGAGCGACAGCACCGTGGAAATATTTTCACTGGGCCAATGTGCATTGACTAAGAGTATGGATGAAAAGCGAGTCTGATAATTTATGCAAGATTATTAGGCCAAATTAGAAACAGTCTGGGGAGCACTCCAAGCCTACATTAGGCAAATGAAGGTAAAAACTGTAAAGATTAAAAATTCTCTTTGTAGCAATGTGAAAAGTCACTTGAGAATGTTGTTCAGATAACGTGGTAGAAGCTCTGACTCCACTGCAGTGTGAACAGGGTAAGCTGCTTTGGCAATGATTTTCTTTTACTATAACTCTGAGCTAACCATGCAGCAAAATAAAATCCATAAATCAGCTGCTGAATCATAGACTGGAATCATAGAATGGTTTGGGATGGAAGGACCCTTAGAGATCATCCAATTCCAACCCCCCTGCCATGTGCAGGGGCACCTGCTGCTGGATCAGGTTGCTCAAAGCCCCATCCAACTTGGCCTTGAAGACCTCCAGGGATGGGGCAGCCACAACTTCTCTGGGCGTCCTGGGCCAGTGCCTCACCACCCTCACAGTAAAGAATTTCTTCCTAAGATCTCATCTAAATATCTCCTCTTCTAACTGAAAAGCATTCTCCCTCGTCCTATATCCCTGCACTCCCTGATCAAGAGCCCCTCCCCAGCTTTCCTGGAGCCCCTTTAACTACTGGAAAGCTGCTTCAAGGTCTCCCCAGAGCCTTCTCTTCTCCAGGCTAATCAAGCCCAACTCTCTCAGCCTGCCCTTATAGGGGATATATAAATGCTATAGAAGCAATTCTGTAACTGTTGCAATAGTTTCAGGGATCACAGTAGCTTGAAGTAGGTGTGAAGTTCCTGGAGTTTCCAAAGGACTGGTTCAACCCAACCCAAATCCCTTGTAATGCTGGAAACCAAGGCAAGAGCATTAACCACATACTGCAGTGAAGCCTCTGCAATGGGAGGGCATAGTTCACTACTGTAACTCAGTATGCGGTTTATTTCTGCTTCTGTTTTGCTAAATTTGGAAGATTTAGGCATTCAGAAAAGAAGCCATTTCTTTTTAGTGTAATCAGCCATTCCTTTAAGAACGATCGTGAGTATTTTTTTCCTCAGGCACTTTGAGTCATTGATTTACTTGCCCAGGAACGTTCTGTGTGCAAGTCAGGGCTGTCACTTCCTCCATTATCCAGCTTGTAAACCAGAAAAAACTGTCCAGCTCTCTGAAGAGAACTGTTTCATTGTGATTTTCCTGAAAATCATTGCATCTGCCATGCTAATTTGTTATTCTTCCAAGCTTAAACAGCTGATGTAAGCACCAGAATTGTGTACATTTCAAATAACACGTTCTGTACTGTTCTTGGAAAAAAGCAAGAAAAAATAGATTTGTGAGGTTTATATGTTTTCCCCTTTCTAAATGGCTATTTATGTCACACCAGCGTTAGCGTGTTTCTAATCTGTTTATCAGCTGTACCAGCCTGGGTTCATGTGCACACCAGGGTGTAGCTAGGAATAGATGCAGAATTGCACTGCTGAAAGTGATGTCAGCGTGATAAAGAGATTCCTGGGAAATGAATTAATTTATCTGGGAATGAAACAGGTTAAAATATCCGTGACTTTTTGTGCTATCTCAGAGAGCCCAAAACCAGAAGGATATATAAATATGCCAGTGCACAAACCCACAGTGCTTCACCAATATTGCCCTCTCAAATCAAAAGGGGTCTGTAATGTGCTTTTTCTTTGGATCTGCCACTGTTCTGGAATCTCTGCTGTCTTTAATGGAAGATGATGTTGAATTAGCCACCAGAAGAATTTGTTTCTGAGGTTGAATCTTTTTTTCTTTTTTTATTACAGTAGGTTTGTACAGAGAGCAAAGACTGGCCCATGGATGGACTGTTCCAAATATAAACAGCTCCCATGAATGCTTCAGGAAAGGTGGAATAGTGTTAACTCACTTTAAAATTAGTAGAAAGGGGAAGGTGGGACACCGAACTGTAAAATCATAGAATGTTTTGGGTTGGAAGGGACCTTTACAGGTCATCCAGTCCAGCCCCCCTGCAGGAGCAGGGACAGCTTTATCTCCATCAAGTTGCTCAAAGCCTTATCCAACCTGACCTTGAATGTTTCCAGGGTGGGGCCTCAACCACCTCCTTGGGCAACCTGGGTCAGTATCTCACTACCCTAATTGTAAAAAATTTCTTCCTTATATCCAGTCTAAATCTCTCCTTCCTTAGTTAAAAACATTACTCCTTGTCTTATTGCAACAGGCCATGCTAAAGAGCCCTCTCCATTTTCCCTTGAGCCTCTTTCAGTACTGGAAGGCTGCTATAAATTCTACTTGGAGCTTTCTCTTCTGCAGGCTGAACAACCCCAACACTCTCAGCCTGTGCTCATATGGGAGGTGCTCCAGCCCTCAGATCATTTCTGTGACCTCTTCTGGACCTCCTCAAATGACTCCACGTCCTTCTTGTGCTGATGCTTCCCCTGTCCCTGCAACCATCGCTGGGGTCTGTGATGTGCTGATGTGGCCTGTCCAAGCACTGGAGCATGAGCACATCCCTAAACCAGCGGCTGTTGTGGTGGGGGAGTGTCTGGCTCCATTTTGGAATGAAAACGCCAATTTTGGAATGATCTCAGGGCTGTTCAAAGCTGTAGCAGATGAATTAGGGATAAGCAGCACAACACAGATCTGTTCTGCAAGTCTTGTTTATAGTTTAAGAATTTGTTTGCAAAAGCATAACCTGATGGATAGGTAGGTGTTTACAGCTCCCAGCAGTCTTAATGTAACCTGTGGCAAAACAGGCAACTCCTTAGAGCCAGAGTGGCTGGCTCGTTTTGCTTTTGATTTATTTCTTAAACAGTGTTTGTGGAGTTCAGGCATCTGCAGAGGAAGATACTTGTCTTAAGGCTCTGATTAAACAGATCAGCACGTGGTCCGTCACTGCTGGGCTTGTTCCTGCTGCTCTTGGAATGGTTGAGAAGGGATGTCCAGAATTTGAAGAAGGCAAAGTATGCTTACAGGTCCTGGTTCAAGCAAAGAAATCTAAAATAAGAAAGCCACAAACTTCCTCTGTTTTTTTTCCCTATTGGGGATTTTAGTCAGCACATGTAGCAGGTATTTCTTCTCCTTTGGACAGATCCGATCTCATGGGTAGTAATAACTATTTATGGAACAACAGGATACTAAACAGTTTATAAACGGTAGGCTTGTTTACTTCTGATCCATGACTGCTCATTTCACATAGGTGTTTCCTCATCTGCCCAGGATAAAGAAACTTGGCTGAGTAGACACGTCTGTGAAGAAGCAGTTGGCCTTGCTCTGCCATGGTGTCCTGGCAGATCATCTGTCCTGCTCAGACAGCAAAATTTTCCACCTGTGCTCAGTAAGGAGGGTATTTTAGCAGGAAAGTAGTCATCTTGTATTTTCGAAGAGGAAAAGAGGAACTGTTCTGCTTCACTCCTCCCAGGCCTGGTATCTGCTGGTCATGCAGGGGTGTGGGTTTGCAGTCCTGATCTCTTCTGTCTCCTCTCCAAGAAGCAGGTTCTTTATTCCTCAGTACTGCATTGTTAGGATTTGCTATAGCTTGGGGACTCCTAAAAGATGTCCAGGCAGGAAAGAAGAGGAAATAGGGCTAATAGTTTGGGTACTTTTTTTTCCTCTTCATATGAGGAGGACTTGATTTCCAGTGTTTTAAATCTCTTGTGGGTTGCTGGACATAAAACACAGAAGGGAAGCAGCGCGTCATTCTACGTAATTAGCTGCCAGGTACTGCATTCTCTGAGAAGGAAGGAACAGTGATGATTTCAGGCCATCCAGGAGGAAGAGGAAATAATGCTGTGAAACAAGCTGTGTCTGGAGTGCTCTGAGATACAGAATAATTCACTTAGAAATTCAGAACTGTGTGAGATTTGCAGTGCTGATTGTTGCACATTCTATCTCCAGCTGAGCAGTGGCTGTGCGATGATGAACATTTTGACAGATGGCAGTCAGAGGGATGCTTTTGACAGATTTCTTGTAATGATTAATGTCACTCTAAGCGGCTGTTTTGTGCTTCTACATGTTTGTTTTCATTCTTCTCCTATTTGTTTCCCTTTCACAGCAGTGCCCAGCGTACTGTAATGAGATTCAGGAAGCTGAAATCACTCTCAATTAGTGAGGCTACTGTAAATATTTTCACCAACAGAGCTGTCTTTATTCAGTTAAGATCTCAAAATATTTTAATGTTGTTTTATGATAAACAGAAGATCCAGTAATTCTAATAAAGTGATACCAGGAGGGCAGTTTATTCTGAGATAATCCTGTCTTTAGCTAATCTAAAGTAATTGTGCTCTTTGAAGATGCAAGAACCGCAATAAAGGGCAGAAGAGAGGTGAGAAGCATGAGAGGAAATGGAAAAGGTTTGCGCAGACACAATAATTTGTTACTAGATCTAACTTTGTTTAGCAAAGCTGTCTGGCCTATCTAGAAGTGCACAAGGCGGTGTTGCCTGCAGAAACTGAGTAATGATCAGGGTTGCCTGTATCTGGAAAATGTGAAACAACCATCGCTGACAAGACCTTCAGCCTTGGAGGGGAGATGATCTAAGACATCTGGACTAGGAAAAGCCCTCAGCCACTTGTTCACAATGACCGCTCTGTGGCTACTAAGGACCAAAAAATGAACCAGGAAAATCAATAAGGACCGAGGCATTTAAGGATTTTCTAGAGTAGTGAGAATCTCTCACTGCTGTAAGTTATTTCTTTAGCATGGCACTGACTTTCAGCTGCTACTGAGTTTTCTTCCTAATACCTAAGACCTGGCATGTTGGCCTTTCTAAATAGTTAGACTTGCAAGAGTGGAAGTTTCCAGGCTTGCCGCACTTTGCACATATTGAGAGGGTTGGCCTGCTATGTTTTATTTTGGTTTGGGGTTTTTTGTTGTAGATTATAATGCGCTGCATACTTGTCAGACCACAAAACAAAATTTAAATCAAAACAAACCCGATTTCTCTAGAAAATCACAGTTTAAGTTCTTGATCAGTAGCTTGGAAATAGCTACGAAACCAAAGCATAAAATTAACCAAATGCAAACTTCTGAATATACCGGGCATAGACCTCTTCATTTCATCGGCTGATGGAAGTTTTTGGAGGCTTATCTTGACTGTGGAACTCCAGTGTCAACTCAACAGTACTCTGACTCCATAATCCTTCTTTTTAGAACATTCCAAGAGGGGAAGATGCTTGTTCCCAGTCTTCACCTTCCAGGGTTTTCTCTGTGCTGCAGCTGTGGGCTGTTTTCTCTCTCATACAAGACTATCACTTCCCTCCCTTTCTCCTGTTTGTCTTGAGCTCTCCTCTTGGCTCCGTCTGCCTTTCTGTGTGGATGGATCGTACAGATTGCGTAGGACGTGGCCCTCCTTAACCCCCTTGGGCTACATCTCTATTTACTTTTTTAATAAATAAAATAGTAACCTTTGTTGTTCACAGCATTTTTAGGTCTTCTACTGCACTTCATAAATCCTGTATCTGGAAGGAGTTTAGTGTGCGTATGTCCTAGTCGTGCTGCTTCCTAGCTGAGCTTAGCTCTCTGTAGTCTTCCCAAAAGCACAGTAATGGTACAGCTGAGAACCTGAAAGAGGTCTTTCTTCTCAATGGTTGGGGGAGTTTTGGATCTCCAGTAATCCTGGTTTCAGACAGCTGGTTCTAGATAGTGCATACCAACCCAAATCTTAAGTCGAAAGCCATGTGAGAGGGCCTAGAAAGCTGAAAGTCACTTCCAGTCTTGAACTACCTAGAAGCTGAAGAAGTCAGGACTAAGTGTGAAGTGATTGGATTGTGGTTATAGGGCTTTCACATTTGAGTACAGGTATTTTAGAGGAACAGTGGTGAAAAGAGCCAGGAGTGGATAGTGTTGCGAGGCATAGATTAGAGTTATGTTTTATGTTTGTTTATTCAGATGTGCATTCTGTATTTATAGAATCATAGTGTTATTAACGTTAAAAACGCTTCTAAAATCATCCAGTCCAACCATAAGCCCAACCTCACTGCTAAATCATGTCCTGAAGTGCCATGTCTACACATTTTTTCTATTTTTAGGAAGCAAAGAGGAACGGGATGGAACTGGGCAGACTCTGAGGCAGTAGGAATGGTTGGACTCGATGATCCGGTGGGTCTCTTCCAACCTGGTGATTCTATGATTCTATGATTCTAAGAGAGCATGTTCTGGACCAGAGGGTTCTGGTGCTTCAGAGCATTTTAAGGGAGCAGGAGGGCAAGGGAAGGAGTACTTCAGTGATTTGTAGCTGGCCAGTGCAAAGCTTTGCTTCCCAGGCCCTGGTAACTCTCTGTTTCTTCTGGCAGGTACAAACTGGTGGGCTTCTAGTAAGGGTTGCTCAGGGAAAGACCCTGCACTTCAGACCCCTGGAGTGTGACAGCCACTTTTACTCTGCTGAAATGATATGAGCTAACTTGTTTCCCAGCAGACTAGCAGACTTAATAGCTCGTGGTTTATTATAGAGACTGTTTCGTGCCCTGTTCTGAAGACTGTTTGTTCCGGACAGCGTGTTTTAGAATATGTTTGTATGTGCTGGCAAATTTTTCAGGGTTGTTTTTTTTTTTTTTTTAAAGGTCACCTTGGGTTTAGGAAAGTTTAAAGAGCTGCAACAGCTAAATAGATACAGAAATTCAAACAAATCCTGAAGGTGCTTGGGCTGTGGAATTCTTTTCAGCTTTTCAGGCTGAACTACCTTAAATTTACCAAATTACTGAACTGTCTCATTTACATCTGTATTCGAAGGCCTTCCTGGCTTTATTGCCTACAGCTGCTTTAAGACTTTCCAGGTTTTCTTAAATTACAGTATTTCATTAAAATTATCCTTGTAGTATTGCCATATCATTCTGACCTAAACCTGTTTCTCTAGTCCTGAAGCTAAAATAACTACTGCTGTTGTGCAGTTCCCTCTGCTTGTGAGATTTGTGTTGCCTTTCCCTTATCTGTCTCAATGAGTGGCAGACGTTGCAGGGGCTGGTCAGTGGTTTTATGCTGCACAGCACAATGGGACCTCAGCTTTGATCCTCAGGCTCTGTGTGATTAACATTTTGAGTAACATTCCTAGAGGCTACTGGATTATTCCACTGGCAAAAGAGGGTTCTGACCTTTCTGTGCTGAGCCTTTCTACTTGTTCTGCAGTTCTGCGTGTCGTCCTGTCTGGGAAGCTCCAAGGTTATGAACGGCTGCTTTATCCTTTTCCTTCCGTGGTCAAATCTTCTATTCACCCTGTAGACCACCAGACTCCCACTCTGCCGTGATCCTACGAGTGTGAAAACACGTCAGCTCATTTTGCTGAGCCACTGTTGACGATTTCTGTTATGCTCTTGCCTCTGAACCTGCAGGAACTATTTAGCAGCTGGATGATAATGATCTTACTTTAGCATTTTATGTGGTGCCATGTTTTTTGTGTTTGGAATGTACATTGGAAACAGCAGAAATGAGTTTTGGCTGGAACTTCAGTGCAGTCTTGCAGGCAGTAAATAACAAAGACTTTAACAGGAAAGGAGAACCCAAACACTGTGTGCTTTGGGTTGGCTTGTATGAATCAGCAAGTCCTGCATCTGTGTTGCTAAATAACAAGACTCAATTGCTAAATGTAAACCGAATAGTATACCCATGTAGAGGCAATAACGCATAGGATTGTGCTCCAAAATTGATCTGCAAACAACATCAAGCTGCCTCCTCTTCACATAGCTGAACCCTGAGCTGGGACTTTCCCTTTTTAGTGTTATTACAGTAATGCGCTGCTTTCTCCTCTTGTTTACACTTGTATTGCTCCTTTTAGTCTCTTGTAAAACTGCTGTTAAATACATCCTCCTCATTTGTCATACTTTCAGTGACTAGATCTGCCTTCTTTCTCTCTTTTCCACTCTATTAAACTCAGGCTCATTGGCCTCTGCAGGATTCTGTGGAGGGTTACTGCCAACTGCTTAATTGTTAGCTGAGTTAAACCTAAAATCTTTTCGTCTTTCCAAGGAAATCTGAGAAAGTTCCGACACCTCATACAAGCTGATTACAAGCGTGTAATGGAATAATTGCAAAGATGATACTTTCCTAAAAAATATTCAGAATTATTTAATCCTTGTATCTGGGTACCTGAGACTAGGGAGAAAACCAGGATGAGGTAGAAGAGAGCTCATCTGTCTGGCAGAAAGAAAAGAAACTCAATTTGAATTGCATGCTCTGTATCTGCCAGATGTTGCCACAAGCTGCCCTGCGAGTTTGAATGCGGTGAGTTTGAGCGGTGTGTTATCTAGTACATATGTTATGCTTGAAATGGTGGAGTTGAACCTGCCTTTGGAAGGAGCAGGAGCTTAGCTGTGACTCCTGTGCCAGAGCTCGAAGGCCTCGTGGGTAGCATTATTCTCTCTGACATGGCTCTGCTGCTTTGAGGACGGAGCTTTTGTCTCGGCGTGGCGTGCCAGGTTGTCTTGGCAGCAGCTCGAGTCCTTGCACAATGTTGTTTTACAGGATGTGGATCCGCTCTAAGGTCCCTGACCTCAAGGTAGGTTGGAGCATCCATTGGCTTTATGTTGTATTTCTCAGTTGTGTTCATTAATGGGAAGGGAGGCTGCCTAACGCATTGTGACCATCGTTGCAGAAAAGTAAGCCCAGATTTTATTAATAAATAACAGAAATGCACAATAATGGAAATAATTGTAAAGCGGCCATGGTACTAATATAATAGACTCTGTAAATTTTACTGATCAGCCCCATGGGAAATTGCTAAATGTTGAACCCTTTGCTATTTCTTCTTACAGTTTTGGTTTACAGATGCTCTGAATTATGCTGAGGAGGATGGAAGAGAAGCTTTTGGTTTGTTGTCTTTCAGTGTGCAGACAACTGGTGAAGCGTTTTGGCCACAAGGAGAGAGTAGAACTTTTCTTCTTGCCTTTGTTGGTTAAGCGTAGTGTTTCAATCCTCTGCTTTGGAACTATGAGGAAAATTGAAAGAGTTATAATGGGAATTCTTGTTAGCTGCTAATTTAGTGTGGTTTGTCAGTGTTTTCTGCAGTGCTTGTTTGTTCCATCTAAGTTTAATTGATGCAGCTCTGAATTTACTGTCTTGGTGTGCTTGTAGTGATGGGGTAATGAAAAAAAGCCAACCCAGTAGTTATGTCTATAGTTTGATACCTAGAAGACTCAAGGCTAAGCTAGGGTAATTCAATTACAAGCATAAGAGCTCTGCCTGCTGGGACGTGTGCCACAGAAAATATAGATTTCATTTCTTTTGATGAACACTTCTCCTGCAAGTGATGTGAAAAGGGGTTATAGAAGGAAGGAAGCCAGCTGAGGTACCAGAGTGATACTCAAAGTGTATGTGTCACACTCTTGCAAGTGCTAGGAATTATGTATGGAAATTAGCATTGGCAGAGCTATGTGGAAGCAGTCAGAGTATTTCATAGCAGATGTTTAATAGCCCATTAGTACTTCTGGTGACATTTCTGCAGTGTCCAAGGTGCTTATTAAAAGAGCATCCAGTATGGATTATACTTCAAAAGGAGGACATTTGCGGGCATAGATCCCCCACCACAATCAAATATTAATGTTAGTTTTTAAAATTTATTTTAAAAGAGAGAGAAGAATGTGTCCAATGAAGCTGTAACTCAACAGTTCTTTGCTGTGTGCACGATCTTTTATGTGGCTGGAGCATAAATGTGCTAAGTAAAAATGCGTAGAAAATATTTGCACAAGCTGACTCTGGTTTATTTTGTGCTCAGTTTCAAATCTTTGACTTTAAACCAACATCTCTGAAGTTTAGTCTATATCCATATTTTATGAACCTTAAAGTCCAATTTTTATCTCTATGCTGCAGAGCTGAAAGAGCTGAATGCATTCAGTACCTCTGAAATCTAGGCCAAATTGTATAGACTTGTTTTACTTAAATTGACATAGAAAAGTGAACTCTGAGGATCCTATTTTGAAAATGTTGACCTCAATCACTGAAAGTTACTAAGCCACAAGATTTCACACAGAGATGGAAGGGCATCCTTTGTGCTGCTCAGCCACTCAAATGATTGTAACAGAGTGATGGTTGAACTGTTCTGATAAAACCTATCTCAAAATCATTTCTGAGTCAGTCTTGTCATAGGATTATTCAAGAAAAATAGGCTGGGAAAGTTGTAGATGGTGTAGGATTAACTTCAGCTTTTCTGGGCTTTAGCTGTCCTAACCTGATCCCTGGGGTTGTTCAGCCTAGAGAAGAGAAAGTTCTGGGGAGACCTCAAAGCAGCTTCTGGTAGTGAAAGGGGCTCCAGGAAAGCTGGGGAGAGGCTCTTGATCAGGGATTGCAGGGATAGGATGAGGGGCAATGGTTTTCAGCTGAAAGAGAGGAGACTTAGGTTAGATATTAGGAAGAATTCTTTTCCTGTGAGGGTGGTGAGGCACCGACTCAGGTTGCCCAGAGAGGTTGTGGATGTCCCATCTGTGGAGATGTCCAAGGGCAGGCTGGATGGGGCTTTGAGCAATCTGATCCGGTGGGAGGTGTCCCTGCCCATGGCAGGGGGTTTGGAGCTGGATGATCTTTAAGGTCCCTTCCAACCCAAACGATTCTGTGATTAATTTGGGTAGGGATAGATAATGAAGCAAGGGCTAAGCAGACTAAGGTGCTTCCAGAAGAAGACAACAAGGCCTTCTTCTAGGAAGCAGGAGGGGTACATCTTGGGATGGGCTCATGCTTTGATCGTACTTCTAGGGAATAAAAGCTGCCATCTAGCTGCCAGTGGTACTCAAGTGCTGACTGTCATTTCTTTTCTCCAGTCTCTTGATTTATACCTTTTGTTAGATCTGCTGAAATTATGTAGAAGTGAAACCTCAGATAAGATGAATGGAAGTCTTATTGCTGCCACGATGTGTTTGGATTCAGGAAATGTCCTGTTGGTCAAGATGGCTCATGGGTACAAGTTATGGAACCAAATCACGTATCTGAGATGCATCATTTACAGTTTTCTGACCTCTCTGCTAGTCTCTATGTGTTTTGTAAGGTTATTTGGAGTGACAACTAATAGAGGAATTGACAGATTGTTGAATTATTAATTTAACTTGAAGATAAAAGTGGTAAAGCTTCCCTGTTTATACTTGCTGTTAGGTTTCCCTGTGTGGTTGCATTGTTTGTGTAGTTTGTCAGAGAGCTGCACTGAAGGGTAGCTTTAAAAAAACCCCACAACACATTAGGGAGGAATTGCTGTCTCTTACCTTTACAACGAAACATAACATTTTGCAGTGATGCCGTAATGTGCACGCTTTCTGGCTGTGCTGGGCTTTCTTGTTCTTTTAATCTCTGCTCTATCACTGTCCTTTTGCCCTTGCCTGCAGCAGCGCTGCTGGCTGCATTGTAGGTTCATGGAATCATAGAATGGTTTGAGTCAGAAGGGACTTGAAAGATCATCCAGTTCCAACCCCCCGCCATGGGCAGGGACACGTCCCACTGGATCAGGTTGCTCAAAGGCCCCTCCAACCTGGCCTTGAACACCTCCAGGGATGTAGCCACTTCTCTGGGCGACCGGGGCCAATGCCTCACCGCCCTCACAGGAAAACATTTCTCCCCAAGATCTAATCTAAATCTCCCCTCTTTCAGCTTAAAACCCAGCTTTCCTGTAGGTTTCCCGGCTTTCCTGTAGGATTTTTAGTCTTAAGTCTCCTGATAGAGTTCCCAGTTGGGTCACAGAGCTTTGCTGTTATCTTATCAGTCCTGTTGCTTCGCTTATACTGGGAAGGTGTTAAATGGAGAGTGTAGAAATTGGGCTTTTGCATGCTTAGACCTCTGACTAAACTGCAAATATGGAGACTCACACTTCTCCATTTTGGTTAATTAAATAATCTTCAGTGTCAACTGAAAGGAATAGTTCATTGCTTTCCTTATGTCTGTTCTGCAGGAGGCATTGAATTTGTATGAGCTTCCTCAGTGCAGAGCAGGAGTCGAGGGATTTACACTTGCCTTGATTGGTCAAATTATCCCTGTGTGTTTTATGCCAGATTAATATGCCCATTTGCAGTGGGATGACATTTAAAACCATGTATTTCCAGTTTTGATGAATTTAAGCTCTGATTTCCAGAGGAACATCCTGTGGTCATATCCATTAATCCAGTTTTCACAAACTCTTTCTGGCCAAGCATTAGGTCAGTGGAATAGCTACTGGTGTTGATCAAATTAAAAGCCTTTTTTTCATTTTGTAATCTTGTTACTTGATTAGACTATTGAGGTCAGCAAGAATTACAGCATTTGTATAAAATTGGAGTTTTAGCAAATCCTTGTTTCTGAACCTTGACCTGAATAGGAATTGAGCTCTTGTAACTTTGGTGTTCCTTGCTCTGCGGAGAGGAGGATCGCAGCACCACGACAAGTTGGGTTGGGCAGGGACCTCTGGAGATGGTCTTGTCCAATTCCCTTGCCCAAAACAGGGTCACCTGCTTAGGGGTGTGTTGAGTAGGGTTTGAGTATCTCCCATCTCGGGAGACTCCACAACCGGTCTGGATAGCCTTTTCTGAAGTTTGACCAGCCTTCAGTAAAAGTTGATTTTCCATTTTGAGTGGAACTTCTTATATTGAATTTTAATGCTGTTGCCTCTTGTCATGTACATTGGTCAGCACCGAGAAGAGTCTCTCTGCCTTACTGACTGCCCCCGTCAGGTGTTTATGCACATTGATAAGATCCTCCTGAGCCTTCTCTGCTCAAAGCTGAACAATCCCATCTCTCTCAGCCTCTCATATGACAGATGCTCCAATCCTTTAATCACCTTAGCTCATTGGACTTGCTCCAGCATATCTGTGTCTCTCTTGCAGTGGGAGCCCAGCACTGGACCCAACCCTCCAGCAGTGCCTCCCCAGTGCTGAGCAGAGGGGAAGGATCCCCTCCCTCTGCAGCCCGGGATGCTCTGGGCTGCCTTTGCTGCAAGGGTGCTTTGCTGGCTCAGTTCAGCTGCCCCAAGACTTTGCTTGTCTTACAATCTGTGCTTCCTCTCAGAGATACCTCAAATAAAGACCTCATTCCTCTCCGAGTTATCTTTTTTCCTTCAGTTTCCTTAATTACCCCCGTGATTATCACTTAAAAAGAACCCCACTGATCAAAAGGTAGAGAGTACCGTGGAAGCTATCACTAAAACGAGTGGGAGGGCTTATTCTTCTGCCCACAGTAGCAGCAAGTATTTTTTAGAAGTTAATTTAAATAGACACATTTTGATTTCATTTATATAGCTAGGAAGGAGGTGGAGGGTAGACTGTATCCGATTCAAACCTCAGCCTTCTTCAGTGTTGTGGGTTTGTAAATCTGCTCTCTTATCTCTTTGCTTTCAAGCCCTGTACACCTAAGAACCAACTTCAGGACTAAAATCTCTCGGAAACAGTGTCTCTGGTCTCTCTCGCTGCTAAATAATGAGTGCTAAATCACCCGTGCTGGACTGCATACATCTAGGAATTTTAAAGAGGCTCAAGAATATAATGATTGAGCTGCTGACCAAAATGCTCAATCTCTCATTAAACTCAGGCTTTCAGCTGCAGGAATGGAAGCAGCAATTATGTTGCTTGCAATGGACTTGAAAAACCACAGCACAATAAACTTACGTAACAGGAGAACTCTTCAAAAGGAATATTAAAAATAGACTTCTAAACATTTAGATGACCATGGTATGACACAGACCAGCACAGCTCCTATAATTGAAAATCATGCATTGTGAACCTGTTTGAAGTTCTACTATGTACACAGTGGCTCAAATATCACAGTTCACTGCCTTTTTTTTCCCCGTGACCTGTTGCATCACTTATGACAACACATTTGCCTTCTTTGTATTACCTTACATCCACTTCTCCTCCGTTGACAGGTATTTTGTTCTCACTGTCCTCTTTTTACTTGCTATTTATTCCTTCGCTTCTCTTGTCTTTCAACAGGCCTGCTCTGGCTTACCCTCCAGTGAGTGTCCTGCTGTTCTTACCCTGTCAGAAACCTGTGGCCAATCTGACCTCTCTTGTGCTGCAAATGGATTCTCCCTTCCTTTGGTTTTGTGCTTTTCCTAGTGAGACTGCTCTAACCAACCTGCTGCTGTAGGCACAGATAAAAGCTTAGTTGTGTGTGGATACTCAAGCTCTCTTCAGTATTTGTTGCTCATAATCTCTCACTGCTCTACACTCCAAATGAAAGAGAATGACAATATTCAGCTCGTTTTGTCTTCTCGTCCCCTAACTTGCTTTCTTTCCCTTCTCCCATTCCTTGTCAGGTCTTTCCCTGAAATCTCTGCTCTTCTGCTTGCTTATCTGCCGCCTCATAATACTTGCGGATGTGAAGAGCTTACCTCTGCATCTCATGGAACACTTGTCTTTTACCCCTCTGCATTAGTGATTGCCCTCCTCACTTCATCTCTGTGCTCAAGGAAAACACTTCATTCATGTCCTTGAGCTCCTTGCCTCCTGTTCGATCCTAGATTGCTCCCAGTACAGCTTACACCTTTCAACGCCCCCTGGAAACTTCTAGACAGAGGTTCTGGCAGCTTCTCTGTAGGTAGAGTCTTCTTCACTGCTAAGCTGCAAGGGCCAGTCTCAGATGGGTTTCAAGCAGAATTTAGAAGCACAACTCTGAAATATGGTTTTTAAAAATTAAATTTTCAAGTCCCAGTCACCAGAGAGCCTGTCCCATGGTTTATGGGATCTTGCATTTACCACTTCCCTGGTTGTATCTTCTTAGTTCTTCAAATGACAAAGCAGTGCCTCGCCTCCCTTGTCGCTATTCCATATTTTGGCAACTCTGTATTCTCCCCTTTTCTGTGCTGTGACCTGTACATACCAGCATCCTCATCCCACACCCCTTAACACTGAAACAGGATCTGGATGAGAGCTGCATCATCATATCCTGATACAAGTAACAAAATAGCTGTAGTAACAATAGATTTTTCAAAACGGTAATAATAGGAATTCTTGCTCTTTAAGGCTTTGATTTCAAAGCTGATGAGGTTTGGCAAGAAACTGTATCTGTGGTCGGTTTATTCCACTGTGGCTTAGTACAAAGTTATTTTACTTTTGTGAGAAGTATGTTGCTGTTTTTTCACTTGGGGGGGGATCGCTTATCTGATTTGGTGTAGTCATGATGCTTGAGTTTCTACATGTCCTACTGTCATGTAATTGAGTAAAAACATGTGCGGCTGCATCTTATTCTTAGCATTTTTCCAAACCTACTTGCTAATCTAATCTCAGTTAATTGGTTGAGTGATTTCAGTGTCTACCAGAGGTAATTCGTCAATGCTTCCCACACAAGGCTGGGTTGTAAAGCCGTGTTGCTGGATCAAAGTGTACATGTTACTGTACTTCCCAAGGCAAAGCTGTACGGAAAATGGAAGAGGAGAGTGCCTCTGTAGTCACCTTCTCTTGTGCTGTCATGGTGAGACTCTGAAATTGCTCAGTTGGCCACGGTTGCAGTAGCACGTCTCTTCTTCCTCTGACTGACTTGTTCACGGGCCAGCTCTTTGGCAGCTGCAGGACATTGCTACAGAGGCAGTTTTCCTGCGTCTGAGCTTTATTCCCACGCTAGTTAGTGTGTGAAGAGGAGTAATGTGGCTGTTTGTCATTTGTGTCTGGACAGAACTCATCTCTTTATGAAATACATCTTTTTGAAAGCCAGCGCTTCACTCCTTATGTGCATCTGCTGAAGAGCATTGGCCAGCTCAGAAGAGCAAGAGAGACTCTCTTTGAAGCAGTTGATTGCTGCTGTAACTGTTGTTTCTTGCTCAGTGTAGTCTGTGGGTGTAGTGACTTCGTGTTCTTCACCGGCTGGAAGTCTGGACCACTTCCTCAGTGTGTGCCATGGTCTCTGTGCCGGTGCGCTGTTTCCCAGAAAGCAGATGGAGCTCATTGTACGTGTATGGCCCTGCAGTCCTTTACAGATACTTCACTCCTAGTGCTCCTGTCTCTTGTGCAGAGAGAGGTTTTCGGCTGTATCTAATAAATCTGAAACTTCCCAGCCATCTTCAGCTACCAAACATCTTCAGGAAAGCTCTCCTGTGTTAATAAGCTCCCTGGAGGTGTTTAAGGCACGGGTGGACGAGGTGCTAAGGGGCATGGTTTAGTGTTTGATAGGAATGGTTGGACTCGGTGATCCGGTGGGTCTCTTCCAACCTGGTTATTCTATGATTCTATGAATACAAGAGGAGGCTGAACTCCTTAAGTGGTAGGAGAGGGACTACTGCCTGCAATGTTCCCCAGTCTTAAAAATTGCTGGTGGGTCTGCCAGGACAAAATGGGGCAGTTGCTCACCTCGTAGGTGAGAGCAGGCAGCTTGAGGTAGGCACTAGGGAAGCCAAGCAGGAGCTTTGGGAGATACAGTGCGAGGGACACATAAGGAACATGAGAAATGGATTTAAAGGCTTCTACTGCACGCAGAGGTAAAACGTGCTTCCCAGATGAGAGCTGCATGAAACAGAACATCTTGAAGCTTGATAAGATCAAATCCCGAAGACAGAATAAAGGAAGACCTTGAGGGCAAAGGGGGGATTGAGAGATAGGAGGCAATGTGATTGTTGAGGCAGCTGGGTGTGTGATGAATGTGACAAAAACATATGTCCCCATTAGTGTCTGAGGGGAAGGAAGCAAGAGACCAGAGGAGATCTGGTCTTTTGTGGTGGGTCTTCACCCGTGCTGAGCTCTCCCTTGGCTTTTACTACAAGCAAGAAAGGTCGAAGGGAATAAACACTGATACAGCGTTTCTCCATAATGTGTTTCTACTTCCCTGCGTCAGAACAAAAAAGATTCAGTTCTTCGTGCTTCAGGCCATGTACCTGGGTAAGTCCTTGCCAAAGCATGTGACGGCTGCAGAATGTCTGTATGAATTCTAGGGGAGTCTGGACAAACATTTGAAGGAGAAATCCATTGCTGTGAGGGAAAGGAGGCTGCTGATGAGACAAAGCACATCAGGCTCAGGAAATCCACTCAGCTGAAAATGTTTGAAAGCTGTGAGGATGTTAGGGAGGAGATATTTTATCTCTTTTGCCCTGTTCTGGCTTTACCTTGGACAACCATTTATTGCCATTTTTGGAAAAGAGATTTTAAACTCTGATCTGACCCAGCACTCACGTCCTTAGGTAGGATTTTCTTTACTGTTGGGCAAGCAAGCTGATTAATTCTTAAAAAAACAATACCATACTAAAAGTCAAGCAACGCTTTTGTCCTCCCTCAGAGACAACCAGTTCTGGTGCAGCAACTGTAACCACTGAGAAAGCACGGATCTTTGATACCTGTGCCTCTGCTCCGGAGTCAGTGGTGATGAGTAACACTTGCACAGCTCACTGTCTCAGGATCACTGCCCTCAGAAACTCTTTGTGCGTTTCAAGAAATGCCTAATTCTTCTAAGTAACAAGTAGTAAGAGAAGAGGAAATGGCCTCAAGTTGCATCAGGAGAGGTTCAGGTTGGATATTAGAAAAAATTTCTTTACCAAAAGAGTGGTGAAGCATTGGAACAGGCTGCCCAGGGAAGTGGTGGAGTCTGCATCCCTGGAGGTGTTAAAAAAGCATGTAGACATGGTGCTTTGGGACATGGTTTAATAGGCACGGTGGTCTTGTGTTGATGATTGGACTGGATGATCTTAAGGTCTTTTCCAGCCTTAATGATTCTATGATGTTATGATCACTTTCGGTGGGTGGGAACAGTAAGCAAAGCAGGCAACCTTTGTTCAGATTTGTATTTTGCAGCGTTAAGCACACTCTTGGTATCTAAAGCAGTAGGAAGCAGCCAAGGAATGAAAACTCACACTAACTGTTATGGAGTCTCCGAAGCTGTGCTGGCCACAGGAGGGTTTGGAAGCTATTTGTTGATGCCGCTGCACACCAGCCTATTGTTATTTCTACTAGAGCTGCTCTTGTATTTTCACTCCTAATTCCTGTTCTCCATGTGGGAGATCCTAACCCCTGTAACTATGCCATTTTTCAAAGGTTAACTGATAAAGGTTGACAGGAGTAGACCAGTTTTGTTGCCTCTAAAGCTTGGTATCACCAGGGGGGCTGTCAATTTGATTCACTTCATGACTGGCCAAGATATTATAAAATGCAAACCATTGCTGCAGAGCGCATATCAGGCTGTTGTGGTGGAAAAATGTGCACTGGGCATATTCAGAAGTAATCACTAGAAAATAAGTATGGTAACATGAGTGACCTGATTTGTTCAGAAGACAGATTACTGTGCAGTTTCTGTTGAATTCAACAAAGTGCTGATCATCTCTGAAAATCTTTTCTTCGGTCATTTGTAGGTTTAAGTTTAGATGGTGATGTTTACACAGCATTGACGTGAGAATCTGCAGGTTTTAGAATTGTGTTGCTTGCAAATTTCACCGCCAAGTACACTTAGTCTGCAACTCTGGAAAAGCACGATGTCCAGTGGAAAGGAGAGGTACAATTCAGGAGGGCTGAACATGAGCGTTACAGAGGCGGAGAGAGTAATGTGGGAGAGGTTGTGCTGTTTTCTCGCTCTGTGGTTGTCTGTTTGGAGTCTGTTTGGACACTTGCCCGAAGAGCACCCATAAATACTTGTGGGAAGTTCTCCTTTTGGCCAACAGTGTTGCTGTTTTGCTGGCTAATGAAAATCTACTGCTTCTCCTGTCACTGAGATCAAGGGATGCTTGACTAAAGTAGTCCTTTAACTCTTCTGTTTAGACAGGGAAATTTAAGAGTATCCTGAACTAGATGGGGTTTTGGACTTTGGAGTTGTGGGTTTTAACTTTTTTTTAAAGCACTCTAAGCTGATATGGGAAACAACTATCTGACAAATTTGGAAGGGCAGTCAAAATGTTTTCTGGGTTTTTATTACAGCTTTGAATAATAAATTAATATTATTAAGATTAGGTATTAGGAAGAAATTGTTTACTGTGAGGGTGGTGAGGCACTGGCACAGGTTGCCCAGAGAAGTCATTGATGCCCCATCCGGGACGTGTTCAGGGACCGGCTGGATGGGGCTTTGAGCAACCTGATCCAGTGGGAGGTGTCCTGGTCCATGGCAGGGGGGATGGAACTGGATGGTCTTTAAGGTCCCTTCAAGCCTAAGAATTCTATGATTATTTTTAAGGAACTTTATTTGGTAGCTTGAGCCATAGCTTTCTTGTTATTTCTTCTTATTTCTTCTATTGTACTTCAGTAAGTTCAAAGAAGGGAGTAAGTGTTGATTTATTGGAGAGCAGAAGTACTTAAGATGATAAGATATTAGAAATAGCCAGTGATTAAGATTACTCATTATTTATACTGTGGTCTTTGTTTTCTTTTGCCAGTACATTCCAAAACTATCACTTTTTAGGCTGTGAGCTATCGTGACTTTTTCCAGTTTTTCTTACCAAGGTGATTGTTTTGTTAAAGTAAGATTAAACGAGAACAAAATGACTGCAATTTGTCATCGTTACGGAGAGATTTCTTGCACTGTCACAGCGAGCGTGTCTACTTCCAGAGTGTTTGGAGTGGAAAGTTTAATACCTTTATGGAATTTAATTTTAAAACTCTTCAAGAAGTGGAGTGAAAACAGGAACTCTTTCTCTATGACAGATGTAAGTTGAGAGTAACTGTTTGTGGAGCGCTTGAACATGGTAATGGTTGTGTAAGGCATCTAAGTCGTTGGGCAAACGTAGGTGGGCAAAGAGAAGAAAAACAAAACAATACTGGATGATGCCAAGAAAATACGGTGAACAGACTGAATTCTAGGCTGAGGCAGAGAGTCAGGTACTACTTTTGTGGCTTCCTGATGGGTCTGTGGAGATGCTGTGTTACAGGGTCACTCTCTGCACTTTGTTCCACCCATGCACTATGAGTATGGAAAACTCCCAGATGTGGCAGGATTTCTGTGTCAGCTGGCAGTGCTGCACGCTGTAACAACTTAATATTGGGTCACCTGAGGGGGTCTCTGGGATTTTATCCATGATCGGAGTGAACTTACTGATGATTTCTATAAAAGCAGAACACAGAGCACGCGATTAAACATTGCTGCCGGGACAAAAGCAGTGGATCAGCAATGTTCACTGCTCGTTGTAATATTTAGGAGTAAATATAAATGTCAGTGATGAGTAAGCCTGCAGCATTTCTTTGGTTTGGAACTTGAGATCACTCTGACTGCGCTTTGTCCATGTGCTATAGCTCCCTTTGATAACAACCAGAATACATGTAATTTTAACTTCCACCGTTATGTCTTGTTTCCTTTCCCACAGCTGTAGGAAAGTGCCTTCTTTATCAAGGGTCCTCAAAGAGAAAGAATATTTGTGTGAGTTTTTTATCCCTCATCTTCACCAGAACCATTTCCTTTAGTAGCTAATAATATTTAGTATATATTTTGGTGACTTACATAAATCTTGAATGCATAAACCAGGAGCATCCTTTTCTCTACTGGCTTTACTGGTGGGAACTTGTTGAAATAAACGATCTCATTGAAAAGCTCTGTTCCTGGAATGAGGAGGGCTGCTGCACCGTCCTTCAGATGGTGCAATAATAATAACTGGGAGAGTTTCTCTGCTTTCATTAGTCAATCAGGGAGGACATGGAGGTGCTGGAGCATGTCCAGAGGGAGGCAACAAAGCTGGTGAAGGGGCTGGAGAGCAAGTGTTGTGAGGAGCAGCTGAGGGAGCTGGGATTGTTTGACCTAGAGAGAAGGAAGCTGAGGGGAGACCTTCTCACTGTGCCTGAAAGGAGGTTGTGGTGAGGTGGGTGTTGGTCTCTTCTCCCAAGTGGCAGGTGGCGGGATGAGAGGAAACGGCCTCGGGTTGTACCCGGGGAGGTTAGGATTGGTTGTTGGGCAAAGTTTTATTCACTGAAGGTGTTATTAGGTACTGGAGTTGGCTACCCAGGGTAGTGGTTGGGTAGCCGTCCCTAGGGGTGTTTGGAGGACAGGTAGGCAAGGTGCTCAGAGATTTAGTGGTGCACAGGGACTGTTGGACGTGATGATCTCAGACATATTTTCTAACCAAATGATTCCATGATTGTATGATATCAGTTCCTTCAAAAGATTTAAGGCATTTTGGAGAGCAGGATTTTAAGAGCCTACCTTGGGTGTTAGGTAAACATAAAGCCTCGGAGCAGAGTGCTTGGAAGAAGTTAGTGGAAGAAGTGCTGTTGTGGCTGCAGTCTGTTGCCAGAGGCAAGTTGAACTTTCACTTGAGGACACAACAGAGCACAGGGCCCTGGTCAGAGGAGGCCAGTAAGTGTGCTGGCTGGAAGGGTAGGTCTTATTTTTAGCATCTGCGTTACAAGCAGGACAGGAGAAGTCAGGATGGTTCATGGTTCTTTTTGTCAGACTAGACAAGTGGCACCTCCAGTCTCTCTTTCCAGGCCCAATATCTAAATTCAAGCCAGACGCTTTCTGTGTGGGATGATGAGGAACGAAAGAGCTGTTTGTACTGTCTGCTGTTTGCTGTCTTCTCCACTGCATTCACTTGCTCCTTGAGCCAGTAAATCCTTTCGATTTTTGCAGGTGGCCTCTTACATGGAAACTTTCTTCAGTGTCCAGTCTCTGTTCCTTATCTCTGGAAGCAGTACGAGAAGGTTTTACAAGCTCAGTGTCTTACCCTTGTGTTTTTAAAATACTTGTTTATTTTTAAAACCATGGGACCCAAAGGAGAGAGGCTTATATTAAACAGTGCTGATATTATCTGCAAGATTTTAATGCATGTTGCTTTACAGATCACTCTTAGGCTAAGGGCTGGAATTAATAAGGTGACAGAGGAGACAAAGAATGACATGAAACTGGGCACAGGGTCTGTCTCCCATATCAATCATGTTCTCATTACAGAGGGACCTGCTAGCACTGGCACCTGAGGGAAGACGTCCCCTCTGAAAACACTCCTTCCACGTGGGGTGCATGATTTGGCCTTTTTTTCTCTAGATTCCCTGTCAGAGCCTGTGAGATGCATAAATCCTTGGGGGGTTTTGCATCTGGCTAAAGGAAGAAAAAGCCTCTGTCTGAACCTTAAATAGTAATAACTGGCTGCCTCCTGTTCATCCTGCACTACAATGCGGAGTCAGTCTAGCAGAAACTATCTGGAATTTTTCCTGTTGGGATTGATGTGGGCTTCATTAATAGCAGCTTTGTAATCTCTCTCTAACTGTTTTTCAGTAAGTGGTATTATTCTGATATTAATGATTTTTTTCTATACGTTACAAACGCCCATCAGGTGGCTGCACCTGGGAGATGGCACCTAATGCTCTATTATCCTGTTTTGCTTCATAGAAGAAAAAAGGCTTATTCTTTGGCCGGATGAATTACACCGCTTTGACTACCAGGCAAGCCTGAAAAATCACACAGCTGTTTCTTAAGACACTTTCTACAAGAAGGAGCATGCCAGGGTGAATTGTTTAGGAATCAGGAACTCGTGTAGTGGAGAACATTGCTACCCTCACTGTTTTCTCATTAGGGTGGCCACATTCTGAAGGGTGGATCCCAACCAAAAAGCCTTGTCCAGTCTCAAAGTGAAAAGAGAGAACTCTGCTTGCCCAGCACCTCCCATACTTTCAATCCTTTCTTGTTTTCACTGCAGAGTTCGTTTTTATTTCTACTTCAGGTCTTCCTGTTTTCTCAACGAAACCATAGCTTTGATAGGATACTGTCATTGCGATGCCGTCCTTTTATGTCATATCCAGGTTGTGATGACTCAAAAAAAAATCTTCTGAAAATAACTGACAAAAAATTCTAAGAAACATCCCATTGAACTGTCTGTGCGATCATCCTTGAGCATCAGCTTGTGTAGCGTACAAGAAGCTGAACAATTTACTTCTTGCCTGTGTTTCTTTGCATTCAATGATCTGCCTGTCTCATGTGCTGTAGGCAAGTACTGATGCAAGACCTTCTACAGACTTTTTTTCCCCACTTGCTTTTATTGTTTTGCTTTCATTTCCTGTTTGTGTCTGAACGCAGGCTTGTCCCGTGCCGGCATTTCCATCGGGGGGGCTTTCTCTGCAACGCCTTAAAGTCACTGTTGGGAGTTGCACTGATGAGAATTGCAACCTACAAATATTCAGTAATAATGAATCAGGATAGAAAATGCGTACAGCTTAAAAATAATACTTTCTTTTTGTTTTTCCTCAGGTTTCTGAGCCTTTATTTGTTCTTGAGTTCTCATTTCCAGCTATAAGGCTAGGGAAATAATTTTTATTTGCTTTGGGTTTTTTTAACATGAAAGCTGAGATTGTCCCAGAAGTATGATGTGAGGAACTGGGTCCCTTAGAGCTTTGCAGAATATTGGAATCCATGTAAGAAAAGTGGATAGAATGGTTTGTGTTGAAAGGAACCTTAAAGGGACCCTTCCCACTAGATCAGGCTGCTCAAAGCCTCATCCAACCTGGCTTTGAACACCTCCAGGGATGGAGCATCCACGACTGCTCTGGGCAACCTGGGCCAGTGCCTCATCACCCTCACAGGAAAGCATTTCTTCCTAATAATTCATCTAAATTTCCCCTTGTCTGGCTTAAAACCATTCCCCCTCATCCTGTCCCTGCACGCCCTGATCAAGTGCCCCTCCCCAGCTTTTCTGGAGCCCCTTTAACTACTGGAAAGCTGCTTCAAGCTCTCCCCAGGGCCTTCTCTTCTCCAGGCTGAACAACCCCAACTCTCTCATCCTGTCCTTGTATGGGAGGTGCTCCAGCCTTTGGATCATCTTTATGGCCTTCTCTAGTCTCGCTCCAACAGATCCATGTCCTTCCTGCGCTGAGGACTCCAGAGCTGGAGACAGGACTCCAGGTGAGGTATCATGAGAGCAGAGTAGAGGGGCAGAATCCCCTCCCTTGACCTTCTGGCCCCACTGCTTTTCATGCAGCCTTTTTGATCAGAAGAGCTGATAGTACCTCTGTTAGAGCCATGGTGCATACTTCACAGCAGATTAATAATTTCCATATCATCTTAACAAGATTTTTTTTTGTCTTGGTTCTGAAATGGTGTTGATCATTCTGGAAGAATACGAGCCTTGAAAAAATTCAGACTATTCTTTCTCGGAACAACCATCTGTTTCAGTAACGATGCTTGAAACCTTGACATTTCTCCTGCCAGCATCCTCATTCTAGTAAGACTTAGGCAGGAAATTTTTGCTCCAAGCTGATTTTTGACCTGGATAAGAGGAGTATGCCAGAGGTGAAGGAACATCGAGCATTCAGGAGCAGTCCCCTGCCTGTGTAGACACTAATTCATACAACCTCTTTCATAAACTGACCAAGCTTCACTCAAGTATTTTGTTTTGCACTTTCTTGTCTTCCTTGGCTTCCATCTCAAGGCTGGTTTGGAGCTTACTCTTTTTAAACGTTAGTGACCTTATTTTCAGCTGGCTGTATCATGATCGGGTCATACTCATTTATCTTCTGTGTCCACTTGCTCATTAGCTTCAATAGCTCTTTTCCTTTCACACTGCATCCCCTGTGCTTTACGTAGACAGAGCAGTCACACCTGTTCTGTGCTTGTGCTTGACTGTGCTGAAGAATGTGAGCATTTCTGGTTTAGCTGATGGTTGAAGGCTCTGTTTCATTGTAGTCTTATTGCCTGCAATAATTACCAACTTCTTTTTAGCTTTTCCTGATGTACATGAACAAAAACTATAGATGCTGTTTGTTCTAAGTGGAAGAATTAAATGTTGCAGGCTCCTTCTGCAGTGGCTTCATTACTTGTTATGAAGATGACTAAAGATTCCACAATTCCCTTCAAGGCTTTCAAATATGAAACTTGCTCTGATACAATAGGATTAAAGTGTGACCAGTAGGTTGAGTGAGGTGATTCTCCCTCTCTGCTTTGGTGAGACCTCAGCTCGGAGTTCTGTGTTCAGTTCTGGAATTCCTCAGCACAGGAACAAGATGGATCTGTTAAAGCTAGTGCAGAGGAGCCCACAAAAATGATCAAAGCAACCTGGTCCAGTGGAAGGTGTCCCTGCCTATAGCTTGGGGGCTGGAACTGGATGAGGTTTAAGGTCCCTTCTGCAAATAGAATAAAGAGAACAGTAAGATGGCTTTATAAAAGCAATGTTCAGTCACTGTTTTTTAACAGACTGATTAATTAGAATCATAGAATCATAGAATCACCAGGTTGGAAGAGACCCACCGGATCATTGAGACCAACCATTCCTATCAAACACTAAACCATGCCCCTTAGCACCTCGTCCACCCATGCCTTAAACACCTCCAGGGAAGGTGAATCAACCACCTTCCTGGGCAGTCTGTTCCAGTGCCCAATGACCCTTTCTGTGAAAGATTAAAGAAAAAGATTATCATCTATGATGAGAAACAACAGGTCAGTGATGGGAACTGTGCCCATCAGCTGCAGTCTTCTGGAATGTGTGTTAGATCTTCACCAGGAAAATCAAATTCCCTGCCTTTTGGAAGCACAACGTCACACAGCAGCAGTTAGTCTAGATGATTGTGGTCTTATTCCTTTTCAATAGAAACAGCAATCTCCTTTCTGTTCTGTTGGAATGTGAACAGGAACATAATTGTGCTAAACCTTGGCCAACTGGCAGAGTTGCTGGCTGGCATCTTCCATGTGGACTAACGCTTTCTGCTAGGGGGAAGGATTAGACCCTTTCTCCTTCCCCTTTCATCTCATTTTTTATTTGCATGGAGGGCTTTGAAAACTCAGGCAGTAATTACAGGCTGCTTTTGCTCACCTTCATCATGTTTCCAAATACCATGTAATCTCATCTATTTGGCTTGATGCTCCCTCAGAGGCTTTGACCATCCCACCTGGCTTTTGGTAGGAAGAACCAGCTGTAATTCAATCTTGCATCTTTGACAATAACACATGAAAAACAAACTGTGACATTGTTAGGAGGCTGTTTTTTAAACTAGCATCATTTGACACTCTAAAAGTCAGCATTTCACCCTTGCATAATTGTGTTTCAGTTTAGAGGGTTTGGTGAACAATAAGTTTTGCTTGTTGTCTTGTATTCTGCACCATGAGGCAGGTCAGGACAAAGTTTCTGCCTTGGCTGAATTTTATAGCTTTTTTATTCCCCAAAGGAAGCCAACCTTTAAACCAAGCTTCTTGTTACGTTTATGTGTGCACGTGTGGTTTTTGTCTGAAGCATTTCAAGAATCAATAGGGAAATCTGAGGATTTGATTAGAGCAAACAAACTGATTTCTTTTTGTCTTTAATATTTACAGGTTCTCTGAACGTTTTTCAGTCCCCATAGTAATTATTTGCATTATGTAGGGATGCTCTGTGTAACCTCATGCATCAGAATGTAATCAGTGAGCAGGAGGGACTGAGCTGTTATTAAATCAGTCTTTGATTTTATGCCTTTGTGGTGCGTAAGCACAAGATATTAATGGCTGCAGAAAGGTTAAACTTTACGTGTCTTCCTGTTTATCACAGAGGTACGGGGTACAAACAGAAGGCAGTCTTGGCAGGCAGCAGGCTTGCAAAATCCATGTGCTGCTTATCTACAGTTGTGTTTGTACTGACATTTGATTACCATAGATGAAGGTTAGTACTTCGTTATCCCGAAGAGTCTGAGGGGCAGCTCTTCATTCCCAACTGCAGCAGACTGTAGCTTGGGTACTTGGTCACCTCCTAGCAACATGCGTAAAAATGGTTTTTAAAAAAACCAGACCTGTGCAAAGCTTCAATAGCTCGTCTATTGAATTTTTCTTCTTAAAAGTAGGCACAGCTCTGACTAACCCATGCTTAATAGATGCAAACTTGTTCTTAAAAATAGTACAATAAAGTCAGAAGCTAATGTAGTTCATGCAGGTTCTGTAACCCGTGTCCAGGCATTGTATTTCCATGTGTAACAGTTCCAGGCAATAGATTTCCTTGTGTAATAATCCCAAGCATAAGAAACCTTTTTCTTATGTTTAATTCCAGTTTGCTTTGCTGCACTTTAAGCCCAGGGCTGCTACTTCTTTTAATCAGGGATGTAGAGATATTACCTTTCTCTTTTGCAGCACCCTTATAATATTTAACAGCTTATCCTGTCCTCAGAGATCAAGTTTTTCTAGACCTTAGATCTTTTACAGATTTTCTAAGGCCTTTTTCCAGCTTATACATGCTTTCTGTGCGAGGCCCAGAACCAGGCACAGTCCTTGAGCTGATGCTTTCTGATGCTGGATAAAGCAGAGTACTTAACAGGTTTTACAGCTGTGATAGTTACATTTTTCAGTCCCGATAGGATGTTTATCTTTTCTGCAATAGTAGGACAACTTTCTGTGTATGAACCACAGTGCAGAGCATGAAAGCCCTTTAAGATACATTGGAGCAGCTGGTCTGGCTCTGAATAGAGCAGTGAGCAGGCAGTGGGAAAATGCCAGCACCACTGTGTTTAAGCAAAGTATGAGATGATATAGAGCAAAGAGGGCAAGGCAGCTGATGATCATAGAATCATAGAATAACCAGGTTGGAAGAGACCCACTGGATCATCGAGTCCAACCATTCCTATCAAACACTAAACCATGTCCCTCAGCACCTCGTCCACCCGTCCCTTAAACCCCTCCAGGGAAGGTGACTCAACCACCTCCCTGGGCAGCCTGTATCAGTGCCCAATGACCCTTTCTGTGAAGAATTTTTTCCTAATGTCCAGCCTGAACCTCCCCTGGCAGAGCTTGAGGCCATTCCCTCTCATCCTGTCCCCTGTCACTTGGGAGAAGAGGCCAACACCCTCCTCTCTACAACCTCCTTTTAGGTAGTTGTAGAGAGCAATGAGGTCTCCCCTCAGCCTCCTCTTCTCCAGGCTAATGATGCTCTGGAGTGCCTCGTAGGTACAGACCAACCATTCCCAGGGGAGGAGTGAGAGTCCTGCCACATAGCCTTGCCTATAGTAGAGGGGTTTTTGTTCCATGGACTTCACCTGCCCCTTCTTTTTCTTCGCTTATGGAATAAAGCCTCCTCAAAGGCAATTTTTGGAGTGGCTGTGGCATTTATTGCCCCTTCCTGTCAGAAGGAGGGACCATGGTTTACACCTCATGGTCCTTCTTGCAGAGCTGTGAAGGAACAAGTGATTATACCAGCTCAGTAATGGCCAAAACCCAAATGGTAGAGTTATTGGGAAAGGGCTGAGAACAAAGCAAAGCAGAGTAGCACCAGTGCATGACTCAATGGCATCTGTATTGAGAACGGAGAAGTAGTTGAGGACTTCTCAGCCTGAAAGGGACAATTATAGGTACGCTCAGAGTCTGCAGGCATTAACAGTGTGGGGATAAAATGGATAGGGGTTAGTAGCTCACTGTCTCTACCCAAAGAAGAACTAGAGTCTGAAGTGGTAGTGGTAGAGTGCACTTGACCCAGTGTGGCCGTTCTGCACCATGAAGTTGTCTTTACCAGAATGTCTCATTTTCTTTAAGACCATTTCTGCAGTTTGTTAAAGTCCACTTAATTTTTGGCCAGATGTGTACTGTTAAAAGATTTTCTTCTTGCAGTCATCCATATTTTTGCCTCTTTTATTTGCTAATTTAGGAGAAGAAGTATGTTGGTTGTAGGATGGGGTTAATCCTTATTAATGCAGTTTCTTAAATTTTTCAGCTGCTTGAGGAATCTTTGAGCTGCTTGGATTTTTGTCAGAGGATTAATGTCAATAAGAAATGTGAAATCAGGACATCACAAGCCTCCTCATTCCCCATGCTATCACACCACGCTGCTCCCAAGAGAAGGCAAGGGACAGAACATACATCTAGGTCTCACTAGGGAGGAAGGAAAAGGTTGGTTTAGATTTTATTTGCGTACTTTTATAAATGCCTCTATCAGAGCTAATTATTCAGTGCTAGAATGCTTTGGCTTGTATTTTGGCCATTTTATTAATAAAATTGGTACGTTTTATGCCTCCAGTCTAACTGGATATTTTTGAGCATAAGCAAACAAAAGAGAGGACAGAAGTGCTTAAAGGAGGCATAGAGGAAACCCGGGGAGGGCTCTTCATCAGGGAGTGCAGGGATAGGATGAGAGGGAACAGTTTTAAGCTGAAAGAGGGGAGATTTAGATAAGGGATTAGGAAGAAATGTTTTCCTATGAGGTTGGTGAGGCACTGGCCCAGGTTGCCCAGAGAAGTCGTGGATGCCTATCCCTGGAGGTGTTCAAGGCTAGGTTGGATGAGGCTTTGAGCAACCTGATCCAGTGGGAGGTGTCCCTACCCATGCAAAAGGTTGGAACTGGATGGGCTTTAAAGTCCCTTTCAACCCAAACCATTCCACGAAGTCATGCTGGAACAAAGAAGTCATTCACATGCGTGTGCAAGTTTTAAAAAAGGTTGTTCATGCCCTTTAAAGATATGCAGTATGCAGGTTGTGTACAACATTAGATTCTAGCACTGTTTGTTTTTTTACCTTCAGCTCCCAGTTTTTCTCTGCTGCTGATTCTCCCTAACTAAAGGGGAAACAAAAGGTCAGGGCAGCTTAAAGAAGCAAGGTGGTGGGAGAAGGAAGAAAATATCTGAGAAATAAGCCTTGTCTTCCTCCCTGCTTGTTATCTCCAATGACTGTCAATCGATGTATTTTATTTTCTCTCTGGTCTAGCTTATTCCCTTCTACACATTTACGTATTAATTGTCTTGAAAGCAGCAGGTAGGAGTAGGGAGCAGATCCTAGACAAGATTAAGTGTCTGAAATTGTTCAGTAGCTGCTTTAATAGAGGCAGTGCTGGTCTAAGGTTTGCTCAATATTTTGGGGAGCTAGTGCTGTTGATGTTGACTATCTCACCACACATCAAAGAGGAATGGTCGTGAGTGGATGAGTGAATGAAGCACAGAATGGAAATAGTCAGAAAACTTGGCTGGGGTGCTTCTGGCAGGCTAGTTCAGCCTTCCAGGTGTAAGTGTTTTGGGGTCACAACTCTTCTTACTTGTCAGGGAGAAAATAACTGCAAGTGTAATTTTTTTGTTGCGTAAGCTGTAATCCCTTAGGCACAGATATATATCACACTTTCCTGTGTATATAGATTCCTGTTTAAGAATAGTTTTCTGGCAGTACTTCCTCTCACCGTGTGCTGTGACAAATTGTGTTAGAGATTCTACTGATGTCTTTGTATAAGGAATACAAACTTGAGAGGAGGGAGAGACTGCACCTCATAATTATATCCAGTATTTCATAGAATCGTTTAGGTTGGAAAAGACCTTTAAGATCATTGAGTCCAGATTTCATCTATTTAGATGTCATTTGTTTTTTTATCGGGGTTTGACATTCAAACTAGTGATTTTAGATGGTTGGCATTTCTCTCCCAAGTCATGCAGGTTGTGTGTGTGCCACAAGGACCCAAATTTCTCACCTTTTCGTGGCTCCCACATGCTATGCGGTTGCGTTATGTCTGTTTTGGGATGGGGTAGATAGGAAATTATTAAAACTCTAATTTGAAAAGTCAAAACTCTGGCTTTATGTGCTGTTTGCCCATAGAGCAGAAACCTATTTCAGTTCTGGAGCTGTGGCTGTCGGTGAAGCTCACCTGTCCTTAGGTAGCAGCAGCAGATGATGGGTAAAACGTGATGGGTAAAACGCTGCATCCCACGTGTAAGGTGCTCCGTAGCTACAAAATTTAGCATCATTCAGAAACATTTACTTCTTCTGTTTGACAAACTCCCACACATTCCTTGGACTGTATTTTAGGTGCTCTACAGACAGCATTCCCATGGTCTGGTTGAGGCATATCCTGATATTTCCTGAAGGGTCCTGGAATACACCAGCTGTGCTTCAGAGCCGAGACAGCACAGCCACACTCCTGGAGAGCTCTGGCAGACAGCGTTTCGCTGTCGCTGCTGGACATCAGTATTGGCCTGCTCTGATTTATTGACATGGCAAAGCACTTTTCATAGATCATGAGCTTACAGCATTCATGATTTCTTAATATTTCCAAAATGGAATTACCTTCAAGATTTATGGGAGCTAAATATCCTCTATTTGCTCTTTTTTATTCCAGATGGATATAATATTTCCCAAAAAAATGTTCCACCCCCTTCTTCAAAGTACCAATTAAATGTTAGTTGCCCTGGCTGCTGGGCACAATGTTTTAAATATTACCACATGACAGTAGTTGGGCTTCTTGTGGTCTTTGCTAGAAAAATTCCAAAGTTTACTTGTAGCAAATACAATAATAAGGCAAATGGTCTCTTCACCCTTCTGTTGGGGCATCACTCTGTTTACCTGCAGCAGGAACACCACAGAGCATCAGATCAGTGCTGCTCTTGCCTTGGCTGCTTCTGGGGACTCCTCTCGGGACCCAGGGAGGATCTGACTTTCCTCCAGGTTTTACCAGGCACCTTGTAAGGGGAAATCTGCATTAGGGAAGGACATTCAATACTCCATTTCAGACTGCTGTAAACTGTCTTTTCCTGGTGTATGACTTGCAAATAGGCCAGTTAATTGAATCTATAAATAATAACAAATTCAGAGTTAGGGCTGACCTACAGCCTGTACCTTCTTTTTTTGTACAGCAAACAGAACTGGCTACGTTTTTTATTTACACTGAACTGCTTTGTAGCATTACTGTAGGGAATCCTCTTGATTCTTGGGAGGAGAATAAAACCTGCTCATAAATGTGTTTTTCTGAGGCATCCATGGTTTTTTCCTGAAGATTGATGTCTCAGCAGCAACCAGAGTAACTTGGTGACTGAACAAACTGCCCCCAGAGGTGCTGGTGACCCCCAGGCAATACAATCCTCCTTCGCTGCAGCTGCTTCTTTGGGAGAACGGGGCCAGTTTTGTGGGACCTGGCTTCTGCTATTAGTTCAAGTGGTAGCTGTAAAGGAAGAGTGGTAAACATCTGTGCTGTAGGCATTCAGGTCATAAAAGCTCCTGCACTGTATAAGAATCCTGCAGATTCCTCCTATCCATGCTGGAAGGAGGTAGAGATAACTCCTTGGAGACCCACCCATGTAATACTTAAATTTCAGTGCTCCAATATGCTTGAAGGAAATATTGTACTGATTTGTGAGGTTATTACTTTTTAGGATATTTTCAGACTATTATTGCATCCTGTTGGTTTTTTGGGTTTTTTTTTCAATAGGCCTGTGGGGTTTTTTGTTTTTATACTTAGTCTTCAGAAGCTCTAATTTATCTCACAAATCTTCCCCACCTTTTCCCAGTTAAAATTATATGGATGCTTTTGCATTTTCAGCTCTCAAAAAACATTCCTTTCCTTCTAGATCAGCCATATAATCTGTCCATCCTGCTTTAATGCCTATAGATGATGTGATTAAAGATTGCGTGAGTGGATGTGAAGTGGTATGCATGGGCGAGTTGGAGTCTGCTGTTCTTGTTTTGTTAAATGCTCTTCGTCCCTCTTTGCCCGCTTCCCAGAGATTCCTGCAATCTCTGATTTACTGGGCATCTGTGATAGGACTGTACTTTGAGTAATTTATAATTCAGAATTCATTCCATCCTTTCCTTCCTGTGCCACTGTCTGAAATTGTTGCTGAGTACCTGGCTGTGGCGAAGTGGGGATGAGTTTATCTTAAATCAGTAGTTCAAGTCCATAAGTTACCTGATTGTAGCAGCATGGAGTTGCATGCTGAGTGCAAAACCAGCCTGAAGGGAAGGTTAAAGCAGTGCATTACATCCAGCCTGCTACAAAAACCCAGGATAGCCAGGCTGTATGGATTTCAGATACGTGTACATAGCACTTGCAGTGTGGCTGTCGTGGAGATGTGCTCTCTGACTTTCAACATGCAGTACATTTCTTCATTTCTATAGCCTCGTGTGATTGGTTTTGATCCAGAACATCCCTGGTACTGTTTTGATATGATTGAATGAACAGATTTCTAATAGTATTAACATATTTTCTAGCAGTGGTCTCGATACACTCAGAAATGGTCCCATATGAAAGCTATATAAATATTTCTACAGTTGCTTTTGCTAATTGTTTCCTTCTATTTGGCCACTGTACTAATTGTTTCTAGAAGGGACAAATTTTTAGTGGCTGCTGTGTTTTTCTGTTGAGGGTGTAATTAGGATAATGTATTCCCATAATAACATGGTTAAGAAGAACTAGTTCTCTCTTTTGTGAGTGATTTTGGATAGATCGCAACTGTTTGGTTTGGCAAGAACGCCTCTAGAATCATTTATATGTTAATGAATGCAGAAGAAAACACCTACATCTGTACTGAATTTCCATTCTCTGTAAATCGAGTGCTACTTTATCATCTGACCTGCTTCCTTTCTTGCCTGTGTTATGGTAGCTGCTGTGTGTGAGGCATAAGCAGCCGTGAGAGCAGGTAACCCCAGCTTTGCTCTCCTCATCCATTTACCCAGTGTATTCACAGGACGGCACATGTACATGTGATGAAAAATATAAAGGCAGCTCCGCACCCCTTCTTCACTCACTCATGTAGACAGCACATAAATGGGCTTGTGCTTACAAAGCTGAAAATAGAACTGCCTGAACTCTAGTTGCAATTTACAACTTATTGTAGCTAAATTAATAGCCAAACAATAGTGTGGGAGTTAAAAATTGCTGAGTGGAAGTGATTGCCAAGTTCATGACTTGAGTGCTTTGGTTTTCCTCGTGGCACTAATTCTGACAGATTTTGTTTCTCTGCAGGTGCCCTGGACAGAAGTAAAATATTCCACGTTACGTTACTGCTGGTGAGAATATAGAGCCAGCACTTAGGGATGGATTCTCTCAGCCTCCCTAAGGAAATGTATACTTTCTACTTCAGGAGTTAATTTCTCACTCTCATTTTGTTTTTCTCAGGTTCTCGAAGCCGGCACCAATGTTCTTGGATGATTCGTTCAGGAAATGGGCACGTATCAGGGACTATGTACCCCCCTTTGGAATTAAAGGACAAGGTATGAGAAAAACGTACAGCTGTTGTAAAATAAGGTCATTGGGCAGATCCTTGCCTTTTCTTGTCTTGTTTTTCTGTTTTGAAAGCTCAGGTGGTCCCTTGGGTTCAGCTTTTGTTTTCTAGAGAAACATTGTACATATAGCTCTCAAGCTCAGAAGAGTTTTCACAGCTGGAATACGGACCTCAGAGGCTTGTCTCGGGGAGGATGGTTTAGTACACGTGGGACAATGGCAGTTCAGATGTACCATCGCGTTCTGGAAGAAGCATTTTGACACTGACTGCCATAGCATCTTGGCTGCCAGCAGCAGAGAGACTCCAAACTGATTCAAAGTACCTTTAAGTCAGTAATTCTCTAAAGAACAGGAAGGATTCCTCTTTCTGAGTTTTAGAGCCTTGGGATTGACCACTGGTAGAAATCTTCATTTTGTTTTTATAGCTTTTGGTCGTATAATTATTTTATAGCTATGTTACTTGTGGAGTTGCATAACAAACAGGAATAGTCTGTTCAGGTGCTTCGGTGATGATTTGTAATGTGCCCTGTCCTCCAGCTGGAATGTGGCAGCAAAGGCTGTAACTCAGGTGTGCTGTAGGAGAGCAGGAGCGGTGCTGGTGGGACTTAGATGGGAGTCAGGAGACCACCCAGCAAATGATGTATTTTACGGGTGACCCAAGCTCCTTGCTATCCTGCATGTGCCACCAAAGACCTCTCTGGGTGAGTAGTGGTGGAAGCAGAAGGATTATGCTCATAGCAGTGATTTGCTGCAGACTTCCTGAAGTCGTAATATAGTTAGTAGGAAGTGCTTGTAGCATTGTATCAACTCCCAACTTTTGTTTTCCACTGGCAAACTTCAGATCACAGATGGTCCCCAGAGGAGTTGAAATACCTGCTGGAGAAAGGACTGCAGCCACAACAGGCTTGGGTCTGTCACCCTCCTGGAAGCAGATGTGGTCATTGCCAGAACAATCTGTGATCAAATGAAAGGCTCTACTGACAAATTTCTTTTGGCTTGCATCAATTCCCTTCTTTGTTCTGTGTGTGTCCATTCCTTGTCCAGTCTTTTGCTGCTCAATAGGCAACTAATTACTGTTCTCGAAATCAGCCAGCAGTTTGCAGCAAAGAAATAGCAGCGGCTGCACGAGTGGAAGGCTGCACTGACCACAGGCAGACTTGTCTCCTTCCAACAGGCACACAAGGTGTTCAAAGCGAGGGCAAGCTGCCTGACAAACGCAGAGGTGGGATTTGCAGATCACACATGATGTCAGCTAGACCTAATAAAAATCATTCCGTTAAACTGAATCTAAATGGAGAAATTCACCAAAAGAGGATGACGGAACAGCTCTGGCAGCCTTCTCCCTGGGTTTGTCGCCAGTTTGTATCACCACTGCAGTGTTATGTAAATCTGGTGTTTTGTATTGGATTTCCTTAGTTAAATAGAGAAATGAGAAATTGCCATTAGCGCAATGGCTGTGAGCTGAAGCCATGGGACGGAAACCGTTGAATAGGTTGTTTTTTTTAGTGCCCTCCTGGGACTGAATTTTGTGCCAAGTTTCGATCTGGAGCAAGTTCTGTGTGTGGGAGGGTTGAATTATAAATCTCTGTAGCCCAGGATTTCTAATGGCTGTGCTGACAAGCTGTGAGTCCTAGCGATGCGAATGGCGCCCTTTCATGTTACACATCACTTGGAATTCTTGCATCAGTCTTTTCTGGCCATCCCACGGGATACGTTCTGGCTCAGCTGAGTGATTGGAGGATGGGATCAGCACCTCATTAGGGCTTTCAGTCAGGGCAGTCTAATGATATCCAAACAACTGACCCAGGCAGGCAGCGTGGAGCTTGGTCACGTGCTGGTGTGAGGTGAAGACTATCAGAGCTGGGATGTGCATGGGAAAAAGAGTAATAGGGGTGGCTAAAAGGTGCAGAGAGATGTTCCTGTGTTGAAAGAGCCGAGGCAGGACTTTTGCTCTGTGCATTAGGAAGCCTTGTGACACCATCAGCTGGGATTTCCAATGTGCATCACACTGGGAAAGGTGGTTGGTGTTTATGGACACCAAGTTGGTCATGGGAAGATTTTCCTGAGAGCTCCAATGAACATCACCTGGCATTCCTGAGTCATAGTGCTGTAGTCCAACAGCAAAACAGCATTTTTGTGTGTGAAATACAGCTACGGGGTGAGCTCACTTTCAGTAATGCTGCATGCTCCAAGAAACATCTAGAAACTAATCTGTGGTAGCTTGAAAGTACTCAAGTTATGAAACCAAGAGATTCTTAGCAGCTTTGAGGCTAATCCACATTTTCTGCTTTCTCTTGTTGAAAGTTTCTCTCCATTTTCTTTACTTTGTCTCTGAAAAAAAACAAACCTGAAAAAGTCCTTTTTCATCCATCACTTGGTGTTTACTGTTCCAAGAAAGAACAATTCCAAGATTATAAGAAGTTGTCTTTCAGTCTTTAAGGAAAAGTAGCTTTTGAGGAGCGCTTACTACTGAGCTGCGGTAATTCCAAGTAACACATCTGTACAAATTACATGTGAAAGAGTAGAAATGGCTCAGAAATTTTCAGGGCTGGACTACTGCTCTTTAAAGGCAGTAATATCAAGGAGAAGGCAGTATGCTGGTCATTTTGGCACAGTTTCATCAGGGATCTTCATTGTCTTCAACAAGAATCTAATTGTAAAGAGACTCCTTCCATCTCCAGATGCTAAAAAGTACTCGGTATAATATAGAAAGCTTAACAGTTTTTCTTTGTGAAAGAATGCTCTCTCCTTTTCTCTGTGGATCATTAGCCCGTGCAGGGGGGGCTTATGACCAGGGTGCTCCACTCTCTCCATGAGCATTTGCATGTACAAGCCCTCAAGGTGATTTTGGTTCCAATTATGAAAGCTTTCAGACTTTTCCCTGAGTGACTTTGGTTCTGAAAGGGACTATTACAGTAGGAGTAGTGCACATCCTGGATTGGAAACTGCTGCTTTTATTTCTTAACCATCTTAGCGATTACTTGTCTGCTAAATTAAAGAAGCACAGGAATAAGAAGGCGATGGTCCTGCTGCTTTGTAACAGGACTTTCTGAGATGAGGCACAGGGTGGGGATACTTGTGAAAACTGTCTTTGAACGGCAATCTCCGTGTATCATAGAATCATAGTGTGGTTTGGGTTTGAAGGGACCTTAAAGTCCATCCAGTTCCAACCCCCCTGCCACGGGCAGGGACACCTCCCACTGGATCAGGTTGCTCAAAGCCTCATCCAGCCTGGCCTTCAACACCTCCAGGGATGGGGCGGCCTCTGCCAATGTCTCGCCACCTTCACAGTAAAGACTTTCTTCCTAATGTCTCATCTAAGTCTCCCCTCTTTCAGTTTAAAACCATTACCCCTCTTTTTATCCCTATACTCTCTTGTAAAAAGTCCCTCCTCAGCTTTTCTGTAGCCCCTGTCAGTGCTGGAAGGCTGCTACAAGGTCTCCATGGAGCTTTCTCTTCTCCAGGCTGAACAACCCCAACTCTCTCAGCCTATTCTCATAGAGGAGGTTGAAGAGGAGTTTGAGGAGCAGTTGTACCTTTAAGCTCTCTTCCAACCAAAACCATTCTATGATTCTGTAAGTATCTAGTTTGGTCTTTTGTGTAACAGTGGCTTTAAGTTTCACCCAGTGACTTCTGCAGCTGGATATGAATGCGAGGGTTATCTTTCATAATCTAAATCAAGAATGACCATGTTGACAAACAGGCCAGTGTCAAATTTGGCTGCACTTACTTTAAAAAATAAGACACGTAGTGCTGTGTTGAGCTTTATTGTGCACCCCTATGTGACTTGACAGACTCTAGGAATGGGATGAGCCAATGTAAGTGCTTGGTAATGATGACTCCATCTCTATTAATAAATAAAATGGTTGTCCTCTGGTCTTGAAGGCAGTTGAGGTCGTTGTTCAAACAGGTTAACTCTCTGTCCCTCCTAAAAGAGAGTGACTGTATCCAGGCTTCCTATCGAGAAAGATCACCGGCCTATACTGGCCTGTGACCTGATGAATGTGTGAGGATAACAGGCAAGGATATTTCTTGTTCCTGCTGAAAACCATTTGGGAGCTGTGCTAACAGTTTAATAGTACGGACTTGTTAGGACAGCGTGTCTGGCCGCCCAGTGTTTATTAGTGTGAGTGAGCCAAAGTGAGGGGTGTCGTTCAGGAACACATGAAACTAGTCAACTTTAAGAGTTGTCAAGAAAATCAAATTACAACAAGAAATTGGAACTCTAAAAGCTACAAATGTCAAGAATCCTGTGGGGAACAACTCAGGCTGCCGAGCACCCTCCTGTGTCCCAGGCTATTGTTTCGGCATTAACTGGGATGGTAGAGTGCCTCCCACGTTTCACCATTTGCCAGGGTCTAACTGCTTGTAGGAATGCTTCTTTCCCAGCACCAACTGAGCCTGCTCTTGTAGCTTTTTCAGTGCAAAGCAAGAAGACTGCATCAATCTCAATCTCCTAAATAAGTTACCTGGACTTCTGTTTTTTAATTAATTTCTTCTTTTTTGTTTACACCCTTTTCTAGCAATGCTTCCATCGATGTAACTTGCGGAGGTATGAACATGCCCATGCTGTCCACAGTGTTGCACAGATGCTCTAGCATGTGTGCTGCTTCCAGGGTTAAATTCGTCAATGAGTAAGCAATGGAAAGTTGTTTAACGTGTTAGTGAGATTATTAATCCCAAAGGGCCTCCTCCCCAAATTTACCTCTGCAGCAAAAGCAAAAAGGAAGAGTTATTTGGAGAAGGGCAAAAAACAAGGCTGGAGAAATATCTGACTATTAATAGAATTTCTCAGTACATGTGGCTTAAAGAATATAAAAGACTTTCATAAGAAAGAGTAGCTGGTACCTGGCATCCTTTCTGTGTAAAGAGGACGGGAGAGTTGCTGCAGGTTTTTTTGAACTTAAGTGAAAACATGTGGCCCAGCAAACAAAAAAATCCCTAAAAAACCTCATACATTTACTGTCTCTTCTGTGCATTTAGTCAGTAATTGTGCCATTGCTTAGCAGCAATTATAGATCCTCACTTCTACATTTGTTCCTGCTAGATTGTTGGCCCTGATCGATTTGCCTTTGAAGGTGATATTTATTTCTTAGGATCGACTGTCTTGTCACCAGCTCAGAATTTACCTCCTACCAGGAAGCATTTTCTCCCCCATGGTGACAAAGAATATTAAGAGCACGTTTAAAGTACTAAACGTAGTACATAGTACTGGCCCGGAGACTTGATGTTTTCATCTGATATAAAAGGGGCATCTGGAATCACTGACACATTTGGTGAGGAAGAAGTCAAGTCTTTGCCCAGAGCACCAACACTAATAGATATATTGTGCAATGGCTAATTGTTCATGTACTCAGTTTTGTTTGGATGTTTTCTTTTGTGTTAGTGCATCTGGGAAGAACTGTGGTTGGGTGCTGCTTAGCAGTGATTTCACGGGTCTCATGGGGGAGAGGTCATTCATCTCCACTGAAAATGTTGAGTTTTCAGGCATGCAAAAGTTGGCATATCAAATGTTATCAGGAGAAAATCTCTTTTCATGCCTGTTCTTTTCTTGCATAGCTTTTTCTTCCACATCAACTTTCCTGGCATGAGCAATACTTTATCTCTGAGAAAACATATTAACATGGACATCACAATTGTGATTTACAGCTGACCCAAAGAAAAACTATCAGAAAAGTAGGTCTTTCCCAACCTACTCTTCCAGCTCTTTGTAGAGGCTGGAGTACCACATGCAAACACCTTCCCTGCATTTGACTGGGCCTGCTTTATAAAGAGTTATCTATTTTCTATTTAATTTTCCAGCTTTGTCTTTATTTTGTCAGTTATACTGTGTTGCACAGAAGACTTTCTTACTGTGAGCATTTTTTTGTTCTTCGTCTGTTCTTTCTTAACAAATAAGCAAGAAGCATGTGTTAGTTCTGTTCAGAGTAAGTATTGACACAATCTTGTTTCTTCTTGAGTTTGAGGCAGATTTCTGAACTGGTTTCCACTAGAATTTTATATTCGACCAAAATTGGTAATAGTTGCCATTATCGCATGGGAATATATCTATAAAAACATTGTGTTTCCCGAGGGAATCTAGCTGATTTTATAGCCTCAAGAAATTAAGTGAGAGATTTGAAGGGAAAGAATGTACAAGTTTCAGAAGAGGTAAAGGATCGGCTTCTCATTACTGAATAGGACAGGCTGAGAGAGTTGGGGTTGTTCAGCCTGGAGAAGAGAAGGCTCCAAGGACACTTCATAGCAGCTTTCCAGTACTGAAAGCAGATCTACAGGAAAGACGAGGAGAGACTTCTTACAAGGGCATGGAGTGACAAGATGAGGCTTTAAATTGGAAGGGGAAAAATTTAGATTAGACATCATGGAAGAAATGTTTTACAATGAGGGTGGTGAGGCGCTGGCAGAAGTTGCCCAGGGAAGCTGTGGCTGCCCCATGCCTGGAAAAGTTCACAGCCAGGTTGGATGGGACCTTGAGCAACCTGATCCAATGGGAGGCATCCCTGCCCGTGGCAGGGGGTTGGAACTGGATGGGCTTTAAGGTCCCTTCCAACCCTAACCATTCTATGATTCTATGATAAAGCTTATAAAGGGAAGTTATACTGGGCATTTTGAGACAAATTAACTCTCACTCTTGAGCTCTCTTGATGAAAGCACAACCCTTCAGTGCAGTCCGTTATTTCAATTGAAATCGATGCTTTGCTGTTGAATGTGCTTGAAGAACTGTCTTTCTCCTGACCCACTAATAAGGGAAATGTGGCCCAGGAAGGTCTCAAACCCCAAGTTCGCATTTAATTGCATGGCTCCATGTTGGAGTTCCTCCCAGAAGTGTTGGAGTGTGGTTGAGAAATGGATACTCCTATCACTTTCCTCATAGAGGGATGAGCATGTCTTCTCTGGTTGTTGTGTTTTGAAGTGCCACATCTTTATCCTTCTGCAGGGGTCAGGCGATTTAGAAATCACTTTAGTAGTTACTGAGATTTTTGGCCTTGAAGATGTTACCTGGTAACCTATGCAAGGGCATCAAAAATGCAGCAACAAAAGGAAAAGGAGCCCTCTGTAACAACTATATTTATTTTCCTACTGGAAATTGGACATCCCATTGTTCATCTTTCAAGGTCCATTTTCATTTGGCATGAATTACCCCATTTCTTCAGGCTTTATTGCTGCCTCTGCATCAGACTTGACTTTGGACCAAAATGGTTAATGCCTGGTTATTGCAAAATGTTGCCCAATTGTTTTTGGCATAATTGTTTTTTAAATTAATGTTCCAACTTTCCAAGCCCTGGGATTATGTTGGGAACTAAGCTTGGATTCTGAAAAACCAAACTCCTGGTTCCGAAGAAAAGCTTGGAAAAAAAAATCTCTGAAGGCTCCAAAACTACGATGTAAATCAAAAGTCCAAATGTTATGTATTTATTTATATCTTGTTATAAAAAGGGCCTTAAGGGCTTTCTGGAGCTCACATATAATGCATGCCAGCTTTCCCTAAAACTGTTGGGGAATGTACCATGGGTCTGCAGTCTTTCTTTTTTTCTTTTGTGTTCTGTATCTAAGCAGCGCTGTGTGCATGTTGTCTTCTAACATCAAAAATCATCAATGAAAATATTTTGATATTGGAAGAAGTGACAGTTTTAAGTCCTGTTGTTAGTAAGGTATATCTCAAGTAAACCTCCCAAGCTGGCACAGCTGTCTTCTGGAGGGCAGGAAGGTTCTGCAGAGGGACCTGGACAGGGTGGATTAACGGGCCGAGGCCAATTGTATGAGATTCAACAAGGCTGAAGGTCACAAAAACCCCCTGCAATGCTCCAGGCTTGGGGAAGAGGGATGGAAAGCCGCTCAGGGGGAAAAGGACCTAGAGGTGTTGGTCAGCAGCAGCTGAACATGAGCCAGCAGTGGCCCAGGTGGCCAAGAAGGTCAATGGCATCCTGGCTTTTATTGGAAATACAGTGTGGCCAGCAGGAGTAAGGTAGGAATTTTGCCCCTGTACTTGGCACTGGGGAAGCCACAGCTCGAATGCTGTGTTCAGTTTGGGGCCACTCGGCACGAGAAGGACATTGAGGGTCTGGAGCACGTACACAGAAGAGCGAGGAAGCTGGTGATGGGGCTGATGGTTGGACTGGGTGATCTTAGAGATCTTTTCCAACCTTAATGATTTTATGATTCTTAAGAAACCATTTGTTTGTATTCACTCACATGAGCTGATGATGGGGACAGATTCCTGCAGTTTGTAGTTAACTGTCTTTGAAAGCCAGTTCATGTGTTTGCAATTTACTTCTAAGTTCTGGAAGTCTTTGTAGCTTCTCTTCTTCTGCATATCTCCTGCATAGACCTCATAAAGTCAGCTGATCAAGGAAAAACAGTGCTGCAGGAAATTTCAGACTCAAAATATCTGCTGTAGTCACTGGATTCACAGCTTCACAGAAGTACAGGTGATATTGTCTGGCGTGGTGTTTCTGAGAGAGAGTTGGAGGACAGAATATGTAGTGGGATTTGGGTCCATGGCTTCATGCTGGGCACCAGGGTGGCACATCCCTCTGTAAAAGATTGCTTCTCAGCTCAATGGAGTGGGATCTTAAGGAAAAAAAATGCTGAAGAAGAAGCTTTATACAGAGCTGAGCAGTATAAAATAACATCTTCGGGGTGGGTTTGTGCTTACAGCTTGTTTGTAAATATTGTGATTTGTTTAACCCATAGCATTGATGGTGTTTAGCTTACCCTCCCCACGAATCTGACACACGTGGGGCATTCTGTTATTGTGGGACAGGGACACAGAGGAGACTGGCACATTTTTGGGATGTCTTATCAACGTCACTCTGGTCACTGTAATCCCAAAAGCTGATCACAGCGTCCTGCAGAAGTGCTAGCCAGAGGTGTGCAGCTGGGTGTCCAACTGAGGAGATGGGCACTGGCCACAGATCGCAGGGCGAACACAAAGAACGCTCCAGGCTCGGGGAAAAGTGGCTGGAAAATTGCCTGGTGGGAAAGGACCTGGGGGTGTTGGTCAACAGCAGCTGAACACGAGCCAGCAGTGTGCCCAGGTGGCCAAGGGGGCCAACAGCATCCTGGCTTGTATCAGAAACAGCGTGGCCAGCAGGAGCGGGGAAAGAACCTCTTGGTGACTTGAGAGTGCATGAGCAGCCCAACCTGCCTGCATTCAAGGCAGACACAAAATAGACCCTGTGAGATGCCTGCAGTAATCCCTGTGGAGTGGAAAGGTCTCTCATCTTTTTTTACAAGTGAGAAGCTTATGCATTAGAAACAACAATGTTAAAGTGTTGTTGACATTTACAGTAAAGGTCTCCACTCCTCCACATAAATAACAGAGAATAAGGCTCAAATTGAGACTCTGCTGGTTCTCACTGTGTGGTCACTGCCTGCTTAGTTTCTAACTATTTACTTCTAGTTTTTCCAAATATCTGAGAATTTCAAGGTCAACGTGAAGTCGAGATGTACTTACGTTCAGAGAAATCATGCAGTCCCGAGCACCTTTTGAATCTTTTGATGTTATAAGGCAAAGCTGATAGAATATGTCATGATAACTCAGGACTCTCAGATAAATGTAGTCAACTCCTCCACTAGATGGGAGGAAAATGTACAGAGGCTTCTTGCTTTGTTTTAATATTAATAGTGTGTGCATAGTGGTTGAGAGATTAAGTGGGTTAAATGATCTCTTGCTCTTGCAATAATCTAAATTCTTCATGACTAGAAAAAAATACAGTAAACCAACTGCCTACAGAAAGCTGCAGCAGATTGCTTGCCCTGATGATGTGTTCTTTGTGTGATAATGGGAGAAAGTGAGGGTGAAAATGCAGGATATTTGTGTTCTTTTCCATTAATTAATTGTTAAAGGATAGTAGCAGACCTGTGTGAAGAACACGTAAGCCAGAGGGTTTTCTGAAGATGAAAGCCTTTGCAGGGGGCTCCTTATCTCGGAGTTGAAGGCCTTGTTCTGTTCCTAGCTATGTCATTTCCTTGCCTTGTGATCTTCAGTAGGAATGATTCTCTTAGAATATAAAGACACTTACTGCTTTCAGACATGAGAACAGGAGGAGGACCTGAGAGGGTGAATTCAGGAATGTGTATATGTGCTTACACGTGTGTGTGTGTGTGTGTGTGTGTGTGTATCACCTTATAGGCTTTGACCTTAGGGAGCTGCATAAAAGCCACCTATTTTTACTGTTGGAATAAGTTCATTTGCCTAATACCTAAACTCAAATTAAACACCTACGTTCCTTCCTATGTATAACATATGTATGCACACAGGTCTTATGCCTACCATCCAGGTGGTTTTTGGTAAGTGGAGCCAGTGCATTCCAGTTTGCTCTTTATGACATGAGCTATTGGAGCTAATGCAAGGAATAAGCTGCAATGAGCTCCTGCAGAGATGCATTCCAAACATCTGTAGACGTACAGATGGATGATGGCACTGCTATTGCCATTTAAACATCAGTGTTTGGCTACAGACTGGAGGGAGGCATTAGTACCGATAACATTTGCCTTGAATCTTGTGAGGATGAGTAAGAGGAACAGTACACAAGGAAGCAATATTGCTGTTGGGTTTGCTCGGCCTCGAAGTGATTACCAGCAGTGATTAGCTGTTGGATGATTGGCATTAGACAAGTTCAGTGTTTGAGTGGAGTTTCCAGTGGGAAGTTTGGATTTCACAAACCATGTAGCTCGTTAGTACCTGCTGGGCTGGCTGTTTGGCAGCTGGGAAGAGGCCAGCGATTCCATGCTTTTCAAAGGTGAATCCATCCTGGTTACAGGAGGAGAGTGACAGGGAAGAAGTGCATGGTTTTTTCATGCTGTTTGGATACAGTCTGCTCAGTGTGTTTGAAGGATTCCTTGGAGAGTGCAAGCTAACAAGATGCAGTGCTGCCAGCTCTCCTCGCCTGGGGTAAACACGACCTAGAGCTGCTGGGTCTGCGGGAGCCACTGCTGTGCCGGCAGTGAATGGCAGGTAACGTCTTCTTGTTCTGAGTTGACCTTCCACAGAGCCCTGCAGTTTTTTGCACTGTGCTCTTTGTGGTTCATGTTTCTGGGCCTATGATGCTGCAATGTGTCTGCCTGCTGGGCTGTTTGCTGCATTGAAGAAAAGTAGCTGAAACTTTTCCAGATTGGAAACGTCCCTCAAAGATTGAGAGACCTGTTTGAATGGGAATGTGTCTAAGCTAAGGAATTCTGTTACATCTGAGCTGGCCACGTGCCTGGGCCCTGGAAGCAAGGGGTGAGTGTATGCATTTTTTCCTTTGTAGTATTCAGGACATGTACACTCAGGCTCCTCCTGGCCCCTCCTCGGTGCATTGGTGTAGAAGGCAGAGCGCACCCACCACTATGTCTGGTTTTGTCGCTTGCCAAGCAATAGAGAAGTTGTGCCTGGGCTAGCATTGTGTCTGCATCGACACTGTGGTTTCTGCACAGCCTGGCTAAACCATCTGCCAAAAAAAAATCAAAACAAATTGTTTGCATAGCTGTTGCCTTGATAAAACAGTCTTAAAAGAAAGCATGGTTCCATGTTAAAGCAAGGGCCATGTGCAGCTGGTGCTTTTTTAAAAAAGAGAAAATAAAATGGTTGGATCAACAGAGAAAAGCTGACAGTTATCAGGAACAAAATGTGCTTCCCTGAAACACTGATGTTGGGTTGCTCTGTCCTTTGTTCTTTGCTGTGTTCAGTACAAGCAGGTCCCAATCATGAGCTTTGTCTCTTTCCTTTATGAATATTCCTACCCCAGAGAACTTGCTGCCCTGAGTGCCACTGCTGTCCCCAGTGGAGGGGTTTGGTGGCTGAGGGGCAGCATGCCAGGTCTGCTGCAGATCAGGTTTGCTGCTAAACCAGGTAATGGTTTAGTACAAGTGGTTTAGAAGTTTAACGTTGATGTATACAACATCAAAACTGGTTAGGTAGCCTTTCTGCCACTGTTCTGTAAGGCAGCTTTTTGAATCTGCCCAGAAGCTACTGCATGAAGACAGAACGTGTCTGTTATTGCCTAGATCACATTCCACCCCTCTACTCCGCTCTCGTGAGACCTCACCTGGAATCCTGTCTCTGGCTCTGGAGTCCTCAGCAGAGGAAGGACGTGGAACTGTTGGAGTGAGTCCAGATGAGGCCATGGAGATGATCTGAGGGCTGGAGCACCTCCCATATAAGTACCGGTTGAGAGTCGGGGTTGCTCAGCCTTGAGAAGAGAACGCTGCAGGGAGACCTTAGAGCAGCCTTCCAGTACTGAAAGGGGACTACAGGAGAGCTGGGGAGGGACTCTATACCAGGGAGTACAGGGATAGGATGAGGGGGAACTGTTTAATGCTGAAAGAAGGGAGATTTAAATTAGACATTAGGAAGAAATGTTTCCCTGTGAGGGTGGTGAGGCACTGACCCAGGTTGCCCAGAGAAGTCGTGGATGCCCCGTCCCTGGAGGTGTTCAAGGCCAGGTTGGATGAGGCTTTGATCAGCCTTGTCCAGTGGGAGGTGTCCCTGCCTATGGCAGGAGGTGGAACTGGATGGGCTTTAAAGTCCCTTCCAACCCAAACCATTCTATGATTCTGTGTTGTGCCTACAGTGGAGCAGTCTCAGTGGCTTGGGTCTTGAAGGCTTGGCCTTTCTTTTACCCTTGCAAGCCCTGCTTTCAGTCCTTGACAGATTAGCCAGTGACTGTACACTAATCCTGTTACTTAAAACAAGAAGGGATTTTTCTTTGTAGCACTTGTAATGTGTACTTGCACCCATTATTATCACTAAGTGCCAGGGTATATAAGACAGCACATATATGCAGGGATATGTAAGACACCCTTTCAATTTCCCACCCTGGAAAAAGCACACTCCTGCTTCCCTGGTTCCTGATTCTATTTAGTCCTAGTCTGGAGGTGAACACTGCTGTGTCCTGCAAGTAGCAATCTGAGATAGTCTTTATAGTCATGACATCAAGTGACCCTCCACTTCGACTAAGCTGTGGTTAAAGATCCTGCCAGTGGTTCTCTGTTGTAGGTATCTTTATTGTCTGTGGAATGTTGCGGATCAACCACAGCAGCATCTGCTGATCCTGTAAACCTTGCCCAGAAATGCTGCAGAAGCTCCTTCTGCAGGAGGTCTTCACCTTTCATGCTGGTGCCAGTGAGGAAGCAACCAAATAAAAGTGCCTACCTCAGCAGCAGTATAGTGTCCATCTTCTAGAGTTGTGGCTCAGTCAAAAAGCTGTAGTGCCTCTCCCCTGCCCACGCCATCAGATTTGCTGTTTGTGCTCATGACGTCCGATGAGGATGCTAGACTAGATGAACTAGCACTGAGGACATCTGTACCACCTTCATTCCTGCTGTGAGTCAACACTTGGCAGTGAAGTATTTTGCCTTTTGTTGAGCTTCATTCAGCAGTTTTGAATGAGAACATTCTGATTTGCATAGCTTCCAAACCTCTTGGTTGCCATGTGGTGTTGGACTGTGGGGGATGCTGAAGTGATATGTCCCATTTGGTCGTTCGTCATCTGTACTGAATGTCCAATATCTTGTGTTTTCCCTCTGAATTATGAGAATGAGGAGCATCCCCATCCCAAATGCTGCCATATCTAGCCCTGAGGAGTTGTATTTCATTCCTGAGCATTCACTATGAAGGCATTACTAATTAGCTGGCAAGATGAGGAAAACAGAGTTATTGCAGTGCAGTAGTCAACTGTATGCCTTTAACGTGCTTTTTAATATAGTGTGACAAGTGGCCTCTGGGTAGTGTGGGGTGTCAACTTGTGGGTGGTAGAGCCAAACTGTCATAAGAAAAGCTTGGTAGGTGCAGGTTGAAGTCCTTGATAGACAATCCTTTGATCTCCTTTCTGAGTGTGGGAAAACCACCACAGTAGCGGATACTGTCCAGTAAAAGTCAACAAATGAGACAGGCCAAGGAGAGGACCGTGGCACGGTGCCTTTAGAGGTCACAGCAACCTACTGCTGTTACGGCAGACATAGGGAAACAGCATTCCTGTTGGAGGAGGAGCCTGCTGCCAATGCGTCAAAATAAATTCTTCAGATGAAGGAAAATTAAACAAAACCACTATTTTGTTAGCAAAATAATTTGCTTTTTCCCTACAAATTGCCTCTTTCCTTGCTTCACTCCAAAATATAATCTGAAAGTAATCAGCGCTCCCAGCTTGTAGTGGTTGGCAAGGGCTCAGTAATGCCGTGTCTAAAAATTCCCCAAATTGAATAGTAACCATCAGCGTTTTCTGTTTATCACCTCTCTTTGTCAGCCTTGTGTGTCTTACCAGCTTGTTGTTGGGTTCAAAAGCTTGTGTGTTCATCCCCAACTCTTGTCCTGTAATTTCTGCAGAGGGATATCATAGATAAGAATGGAACTCTTTATTTGAAAGGGACTCCTCTAACTGTGCTGATTGCAGTAAGTTGTGTCTTTCAAGAAAACTATTTAAGTTCACTGTAAACAATCACTTGATGTCAGTTTTCTTAATGTTATTCTCCCATTTTTAATCTATTATAAAAAAATTAGACTTATTTATTCCTTTTGACTGGTTGTTTCCTAAGGACTTTTGAACTAGTTGGCTGGTATGTTTAAGGGAAGGATGTGATAGATATTTACAGTATCCCAAGGAAAGTGGAAGGGGACTGATTGTTCACAATCTCTTCCAGTATAAATGAAGCTCAGAGAAACTATATTCAAAATCAGGAAAGGGAAGCAATTGAAAGTCCATATGGATCCAGGAGGATTCTGAGCTCACGGAAGAGAAATCACTGAGGGTTGCCAGATATGTAGAAGCTATACCTGACACATGAAATCCCTGATTGGAAAATAATTAAAAGGTAGAAGATAATTTCAGGAAATTATCATTTCTGTTTACTTTGCTTTTATGCTTCTTTTAGACATTTATTTAAGGTCACAGTTAGAGTCAGTATTTGGAGATAGATGGACTTCTTGCCAGACCCAGCAGAGCCATTCTGAAGTTACTGGTGCATTTGTAAATCCAGACTAGCCAACGCATTGCTGCTTCTTGGCCAGGGACAGGCTATGATAAAGGAGTTTGGACCTTTTTGGGCATAGAGGTGGAAAAATGAGGGACAAAGGACGAAACGTAGGAGGAAGCAGATGTGAAAATTTCCGTAGTCCGTAGCATTATTTATGTGCAATCATCGTCCTTCTACAATTTAATACATTTAATTTGTGTGTGTCCATGCTTGCATAACTGATACCATCTGGTTGCTGCAGCATTCACTGGGTATCACCATAGGTTGTGGTTCCATGGGCATTTCTTTAAGCAACTATGCTGCTTTAATTGAATTCTGCCATGAAGAAAGCCAGACTGAGGAACTGAACCTAAGCTAAAAGTAACCCAGGAAGATAAAAAGCATTAGTTATAACCTAGTTTCATTCTTGCATGCAGTTCACTGCTCAGCTGCTCAAAAGCTTCTCTGAAAGCAATCACTGACAGTGATAATGGCTTTTAGATGCCTGAAGTGCTTGTGAAACTGCAGTCTCAGGTAAGAGGGTATGAAACCACTGCCTTAAACTGCACTCTGTGTGTTCCCTGTCACTCTCCATGCAAGGTGTCTGCCCACTGCATCAGAATTTGGCACAGCACATGTCTTTGCAGCCAGTATGTAAGGGTCATTTTCCAGTGAAAGTAGGAATATGCAAGTTAAAGTGTTTATTCCTGATGTGAAACTTATTTGAATTCCTCTGAGTAACTGCCTCTGATGCTTTATATCACTTTGGTTTTTATTTCTGTTAGAAGTGAGGACTTGTTCCTAATATCATCTTCTTTTCTCCCCAGATAATCTGATCAAAGCCATCCTGTCAGCTACCAAAGATTACCGTCTAACTCCAGCTCTTGACAGGTAAGGTGAGACCTTTAAATAGAAGGAGTAGAATTGATTATTTTTGACGTGTCCTAAGTAAATTTTGCCAGAAATTATTGCTGGTAAATTTGGCTGAGCTTTGGAGGTAGATCAGGAGCTGGAAACTGGATCCACTTTCCAGTAAATCTGTAAACTCTGGAGACCTCTGTTAAGTCAAACACGGATAGCAAAAAGCATTTACCTTTTGACTGTTTCTTAATCCTTTGTTTCTTGTGGTGTCACAATGCACCCTCCTGCCTCCTTTTTAAATAAGTCAATAGCAGGGTTTCAATAAATACATTATTCTTTTTCAACCTTTCTGACAAAGCAACAGAATCGCAAGCAACTCTTAAGAGGAAAGAAGGGACTGGCTTGTTTTAACACTGTTTCGCTGATGCCTCCCTCTTGAAGAAGGAATGTGCGATTGTGTTGGCCAAGCCTGTGCCAGGGCGCGATAACAGTCTCCTAGGATCTGTGGTATTTGAATTGATGCCTTTAGAAGAAGCTCCTTTGATTCTTCAGTCCTATTGTAGAGATTGTCATAACCCAACTATCCTGAGGGGTTATGTGTTGGTAAAAGCTCAGGCTGTCAAGGACGGATCTGGGCTAGAATAATTCCCAGATTCCTCCCCAGCTGCCCCACTTCTATCTACCCAACTGTTTAAACGGTTTAAAGTAGGTTTTTGTGCAATGCGAGAGTAATATCCACAGAACAGTGTTTGAAAATAAGAAATAAAGGCAGAGTACCCACTGAGATCCTATAGGTAAAGAGTTAAACTAATCAAACACCTGGATGTTCACTAAAACTTGCTATATGAGATCTAATAGTTCTCACTTTATTCAAATATTCACAGATAAAGTACTTACAAGCCTAATAGTCACACGAACAACGATAATAAAACCAAAGTAACACTCACAATCACAATTAAGGTGACTGGCAGTGTCACACAGTCAGGCATCCCTGGCCAGGAGGATATCACCTTGCTGGTGAAATCCTTAACTGGTTCTGTCCTAAACTTACCTTTTATTAGGTTGCTTTACCTACGCGCAATTGCTATCGGCTGTGATCCAAGAATAATACCTTGAGAGGAACACCACAAACCACAGGCAAAGTGAGACTTTTCAACAACTCTCTGAGAAGAGCTCGTTTGACAAAGTACCGCAAACCACACCTCTCGGTGTTTCGCTGGGTTTGCTGGGCAGAGCTCGCTTTGACAAAGTGCCTGTGGTTTTGCGTGGGTGACGTTTGCTGCAGCCTCCCATCCAATCTAGGGCTGCTAAGAGAGGGGAGGGGATTGGGATTGGTCACCACAGACCAAAAACTCACTGGCATGTTTACGATGAGCTTCCCAATGATAGTCCTTTAGTCTTTCCTGTCTTTGTTTTTCTGTTATTCCTTCCCTTTGCCCTGCAGTTTTCCATTAGTGCCAGGGTTAGTTTAGAGGTGGTTTCTTTCAGAAGCTGTTGGAGGCTTTTTGCTGGGACGCGATCTCTTTTCAAATTCCTGCTACTGTGCCTCTCCAAGCAGTGATACTTCCTCAACCCCAGCCTAACAGTACAGTTCTTGGTTTCTAAACATACCGGTTTCATCCTAGTCCAGCTCCTCTTCTGCTTGCTTTTCCATGGCAAAGTTCATAAGCTTTCCCAGCCTTTCTTCCACGCATCTCACGTTGGCTGTAGATCTTGCCTGCTGTAGTTAATGTTGGGAGTTACTCTCTTTGTGTAAGTTCTTAGTTTTTTGCAATCTATGTGCTAATTTAAGCTGCTTTGAAGTTTGTGTTGCCTCACAGCAATGCCGGATAAGGTTAGCCTTCAGAGTTGGGATTAACCTGAGAAATGATGTCCAGAAGGTAAAATCATTTTACAAATGACCTTCTTAGAGATTTTGCACACAACTGAATCTCACCCATCTCAGCTTTATCTCAGCCCTGGTTGGAGGGTTAAGATTTTAATCTGTTGAAAAATCCACATGTAGACTTTTTCACAAGGTTGCTCATGGAAAATTAGTGTTGATGACATGAGGGCAGGTGGAAGATTCTTGCAGGGAAGGTTAATGTCATTGTGACTCTTGCTGCTCACCTGTTTGTTGAGGAGTGGAATGTGTTTTGGTTTGTTTTTTTAAAGCAGTTTCTTAGGAGGCTGTGAAACAGCCAGTTTAGCATGAGCTGCTTGCTTTGATTTTGTGTTCTTTATATTGGGTTTGGTGCAGATAGAAAACACCTAACACTCAGCCTTCATGAAATGGATGTAAAGTCTCTGAGATATCAAGTATGAACAAGACCTAAGGGACAAGCTAGATATGTATTTCTGTAGCATTGCAGTAACAAGGTTTGGTGGTATGTGTGGTGGTAAATACACAGATATCTTGGGGAACTGCTGTTTTCCTGGGAACTTTGGTGATAAATGCAAAGCAGTGGATGGTGGTTGTATAGTACAGTCAAATACCTCCCAGAGCTCTTCCAAGTGGACAGGTCTTAGATAGGAAGGATAAAAATTGGAGCTGGGGTGAGAGAAAGGGATAAGAAAGGCTTAGGATAACAAGCTGCAAAGTGAGAACCTAAAGCAGTAGTTGGATGGAGTTGTGACAGAGGGGTTGTTATTAGAGTGAGCTGTAGAAGGTGTTAAGGCTAGTACAATGCTGCTCTTAGAAACCTGCTTGGTGAGGAGGGTGTAGATGAAGACTTGGGTTTGCATCCCAAAATGTTTTTCAGCTGTGATTTTCAACGGATTACAATGGCAGGAGCACCGGGTATCTGCTGTCATGGATTCCAGAAGAGTTGATGGAGCAGACTGATGAGGGAAGGTTAGCTACTTTCTCATCTTGTCTCAAGCTCAAAGCAGAGTCCAACAGTTCCTCTCTGTGGCAGCTCCGGTGTGCTGGGAGCAAGGCTTAAAGGTTTGGCTCACTGCCTTACTGCTCAGTGGTCGAGGAGAAAGTCTAGACCTCTCCCCTTTGCTCACCACCTCAGAGCAACTGGAGACACCTTGACTTAAGTGACCTTTAAAGGTCCGTTCCAACCCAAACCATTCTATGATTCTGTGATAAAGGGCTGAAAGAGTGCCTTACCGTGAAAGTGTTAGAGACACAGAAGTCTATGAGGTACAAGGGACTTGGGAGATCTTGTGAACCATTCCATCTGTAGGTTCTCAGAAATCTAGTGTACTGTAGGGCAAAAGCTCCAGGTTCACCTTCTCTTCAGGATGGGGTTATACCAATGCTTTCACTGTTGACAAAGCCAGTCCAAGAAGCTGTATTTCCTGCTGCCTGCTCTCAGATTGTAGCTCCACACCTTCTACGTGGGCCGCTGCTATTGTTTGAAGAGGGACTTGAGAACGGGTCACTGGATCAATTCCAGTTTAAGTTTTTCTCTTAACCTAGGTCGTTCCAGTGACCTCATTTATAGAGCTCTCCTCCCACTGAAGAGTTGCGTTGGCAGAGCGCTGCAAAAGCAACACAAGAGGCAGAGGGCTGGGGATGGGTGGGGAGGGCGAGTGCTGCCGAGCCTATTGAAGCAAGTCTTCATGTAACCACACGCTGAATACAGCCTTCCCAGGGGAAGGGTGGGAGAGGCAGGAGAGGCGAGGTCAGAGCAGTGCGTGAGAGCACAGGAAGGAAAGAGGGGATTAGAGTTGTATGGTGGGGGATCTACACCAAGCCTTTGGTTTTGTCCCCACCCAAGCTTCTCCATTTCTGTCCTTCTTCACAAAACTGTCCCTTGAGATCTTACCTTCACTTCCCTCCCACGAACCCTGGAAATGACCTGGTTTGTTTGATTATCCCTGAGCCAAAAGGGCATCCTGATGCACCTTTCCTGACACGATGTACCAACATGGTGCTGAAATGAGGCAAACCTGATCCTTCCAGGTATGTGTACACTTTTCATCATCCCAAAGCAGCTCAGCCAACTCAATCCAGCTAATCCCTTCATTGTGAGTAGAGATGTGTTAATAACTAGCAGCAGCTGGAGGGCATGTGAACAAATGCTCGAGTTCGCGCCTGTAACATAGTGTAAGTGATGCCTTGCTTTCTTAGTTTTCCTCATGACTCCTTATTATGGCACTGCTGTTCTGAGCTGTTTATAATCTGCTTCTGCTCCCGGGCAGGGGGCAGATAATGCTGCAGTTGTGTTTGTGAGCATAGCTGCAAGTTAGCTATGAGCTTTTCTGGAGAAGATTGGAGATCAGGGGATTTCAGAATTAGCATCCTTTTCCTTCAGTGCTGCCATGCTTTTCTTTCTAATGTGGATCTTGGTGGGCCTTGTTTTTGATGCTTCAGAGTTCTCTTCTCGGCTTTTCTTGGCTGACGTCCCTCACATTTTCACTGCTTGTTTTACTGGCTCCACCTTCTGCAAATGGATCAGGGCTTGGTTTCCAGCTCTGTGGCTCTTCTGCTGTCTGGGCTTCAGTGGATTTTGAGGTTAAATCTCTGCGGTGATGGATGACCTGTAAATTTCCATGAAAAGATATCAACATAAAAGCCTGGCTGGCCCTTTTCTGTGGCCTCCAAGTGGTGATGAAGAAAAACTGAAAATGAGTTTATAACCAAGTGGAGTCTTTACTAATACAGTGTATAACAACCAGTGAGGAAGGAACTTGATAGAGCAGAAGAGATGTGTGTGTACCTTTGTCTCAGGCTATAGCACTAGTTTAAGTAGCAGAAGACGGATCAAACCAGAATATCCTAAGCCTCCCTAAGAACCAGTTACCCTAAAGATGTGGGTTTTAATTATTCTGTTATATCTTTCCTCAAAGTCTTTAGCTCCAAAGTTGCGTAAAGGCAGGCTTTTGCGGTTTTTCTCCCCTGACAAATCCCTAAAGCGCTTTGATAAGAAAGGAGGAGGAAGTAGCAATTGCTACAATGCACACATATGTTTACAGTGCTATATTGTTCAAGAAAATCTCTGTGAATCCCTGTTTTGGTGTAGATGAACTCAGCCTCTGAGTATCTGTGTCAGAGGCTGTACATCTGGCTGCAGCTCCCAGCTTAGGGCTCTAGGGAAGGTCTTTCTGGTGTGGAAAGTCTGTGACCCTCATTCATACCACCCTGGTAGCAAACTGGAACCTGGGCTGTGTCCAGTGTGTTCAGTCTTTGAGCTATTCTGGAGAAGAAATACAGCTTTGACATCCTGTGTAAACAAACAAGAAGGTCTTTGCACACCTCTTTGTGGAGAAACAATTGAGCTGTAACTGATGCTCCCTGCACGGTGTGTTTCTTCAGCCAGAAACTTGCCTGAAGCCAGCAGTAACTTTGCAGCTTTCCCATGCTCGGGCATCGTCAGTCACCACTGGCTCTGAAGGAGCCCAGCTACGCTGGTGCCAAGTATCCAAACTTCTGGTCAGGATGTGAGGTCAGGTGCCTGACATCCTTGCTGGATGCTTCCCTTTCACAGTGCCATCAGGGTGGCCCTGCAATCTTCTTACTGTTCCACAGTGTGACTGCTAGAGCTGGTGAGAACAATAGCTCACGTTTCTGCCTGTCTTGATTCAAACAGTACAGGCTGCCCAGATTTGATGTTCACACCTGATGTGTAGAGAGCAGGCGAAGTCCAAGACTCACTATCTTCATCATATGCTGAAGAAAGCAGTTTGCATCCGAGTTCTGCCTTCTGAGTGTGCAACAGAAACTTCCAGCTCTGCGATAGCAGTGGGCAGAATACTTCTGAAGGAAGTTTAAGACCAAGCTGCTAGGAGATCAAGGATTAAACCTTAGCATCAAAAAGATGCTATTAAAAAATCTTATTTGCAGACTTAAGGCTAGAAGGAGGATGCACTTAAATATGTTAGTCCACCAGAGTGTAAGGGTGGTTAAGACGTGAAGCTGGGCAAAGGTGACTTACCTACCAGTTATAATGAGTAAAAGGAGAACCACTCAGTTAAGTATTTGTTTCATTTATTTGGGTAAAAATAAAATCATATTTTCACATTTCACAGCAACAATTAAATACTTTATGTGTTTTCATTAGTAACTGTGAGAGTGTTAAGTGACAATTATGCGTCTTTTTAAATCGGGAAGCACCGAAGAGTATTTAAAGGGTTAAGTAAAGAGTTATTTTTGTTACTACTTTTTGCTTTTTAATCCTTCTTGGAATGTTGGGTAGAACTGCAAATGTTGTGCCATTCCTGGAGAAGTATGGGATATGACAAAGGTGGATGTACTTAGAGTTGCTCAGGTTTGCAGGAAAACTCCTGGAGTGTTAGATCTGGAGCACGGCATAATTGATGTCAGTTACCTTGGATTTTGTGGAAATAAAATCTTGTCATGTAGATGAAGGTAGGGGTTTTTTAGATGAACTAGAAGCTTGATAGATAAAGGTAACCTTTTTAACATAGGCAACAGTTAATTGTCTTAGTCCATTATATTCTGACTCCACACAACACCATTGCAGATGTGTCCTTCTTAGGATATGTCACATAGTTACTGTCAGGGTTGAGAATTAATCCTTTAGTAACACTTCTAGTGTAGTCCTGCTGGCTAAGACCAATCTGTAGGAAATGTGAAATTGTCCTAGAAACATTTGCTAGAGCCAAAGACTGGGGAAGGATGGAGGAGGACGACTGGGTCGGTCTAGGCATTTTTGAGGGCCCCTTTTCTGCACAGTCCTTTACTGGAGCCAAATCAGAAGTCAGACATCTCAGAAGTGACAACAGATCATGCTTACAAGGTGAGGATTATGTTCTGCAAACCAATTACTATAAGAAGAGCATTGGGATGATGTACATAAAAGCTCCGTGTGAAAGGGACTCTGCTTTGAGCAGCACTAGCTCTGCTTACTGATCTTACAGAGACAGTTTTGGAGGCTTGAGGAGAAGTTGGAAACAGTTCAGAGAGAGATTGCAAATGTGACTCCGGATCTAGAAGAGCTGCCATACCGTGAGAGATGTGATGAGCTCACTCCAGTTGGTATGGTCAAGAGAATATTAAGAATGGGCTTTGATCAGTCTACAAGTACTGTGTGGGAACAGGGCCTTGAAGGAAGGCTGCTGGAACAGCTTTGGCTGGTGGAACTGGTTCTTTTATCTTGTGTGTAGTGGCTCATGCTCACCAGTCTGACCTGTGACTGCTTATCCACCTAGAGGCAGATGTTTACATGCAGTGGTTTGTCAGTAAGTGGATCACATGCAGATGTGGAAGGGACTGCTGACAGTAGATGGTGCTTTAATTTAGCAGAGAAGGGAAGAACGCGATTAAGTGGTTTGAGGCTGAAACAAACACATCTGTATCCAAAATTGGTTAGAGCCAGCGTCCTAACAGTGAGTGCAGAAGGGACAGAGGGGAGTTTCTATAGCCTGTAGCCTTTGGATTTCAGCACGGTATTCTTGAGAACACAAAATCGTTCTCTTGAACAACAGACTGCTTCTCAGAGTCAACTGGGTAGAGAAATTGCAGTACCTCACCCAGCAGTTTGTTGTTTAGGAGGTCAAACTTTCTTATGGTAGTCATCAGAAGAGTGTACTTTCATCTGAAATTTCACTTGGCCAGGACTGAACTCTGGCGTTTTTTCCTTAACAGTTTAGACAAAGCTGTTGCCACCTTTGTCACTTGGTTGGATGTGCTCAGGGCTGACTTTTTCCCTTCCCTCCTTGACACAATGTACTGCCTGAAGCAGATCTTGCTTCTGCTTTCTCCTTGTTGCAAAACCTGTATTTTTTTCTATGCCATTGTCTATAGGATTCTTTCTCTATTGTGATTTAATTATCACAAACAACCACTCTTCTTCAGCCCTTAGGGACAAGAGGATGGCACTTGTATATCCATCTTCCTGAGGAGTTTTGGGGTTTTTTTGGAAAGACTGGGATCTGTAGTGTAACTTTATCTGGGCTGGGGAAGCTGTTCCTGCGCATTTCTTGCTGCTGTTAATTCTGCGTAGATCTCCAGCTAATGACTCTGTCAGCAGGGTAACCCGCCGTGGTTTAACAGAGTCTTTAAGCGAGCTCCAGCCCTGCTCGGCAAAGACAGACCCCACATAAGTAGAGCTTTCCTCAAGCTGGCTCTTTAGACTGATCACAGTGAGGACAGCCTGGAAGAGACCAGTTGACTGCGCCTGGGACTAGGAAGGCCTCCTAGTCCAAAGATCTGCTCCAAACAACTGATTGCCTTGGACCCTTTCCGAAAAAGGCTCTGCAGACACGTATTCCTTCAGTGAACCACCAGAGATGGAGGCGCGTTGCCAGAAGAGCCAGCTGCGTTTGGGATTAGATGGCTGGAAAGAAGTCCTCGCTCTGTCTTCAAAACGAAATCGCTTTTTAACATCTGCTGCAGAGTTCTTGTGACTTGCAGTTCCACAAGAAGCTGTTCTCTCCCTTCTCTCCCCTGTTTGTTTGTTAATTAAGGTCATTTTCCTTCCCCTTCCTCGCCTATTGTGTCTCCATTTATGTTTCCTACTGGTCAGGAATGTGTGAGGTGTCCTTTTTCTATCCATTTAGTGTTTTCTATCTCACGAAGTCCCATGATAACTGCAGCAATTTTGCACTCAGCAAGGTGAGTGCACCCTAGATAACCTGGCACAGTCTGCTTGCACTCAGAAAATCGCTTGGAGAGAAGACATCCTCACTAAGCCTTTGGTTTATTGTTATTTCAGTGCTAAATGAATAATGAGATGGTTTAAATAAACAGATGGGTTTGATTCAAGCCCATCATACCGGGGGTGTGGGGGGAGAGGACCTGCTTGTCCCGACAGCTCATCTCATTAGGCCACATGTGGTGTGAGGTGTTGAAAGCCGTTTATCACGTGTAATGCCTGGGCGTGATGGGGTGAGCTGTGGATCAAGTGTATCTCTGAACTCCTCTTAATTCTTCATATTCCAGAAGGTTTCCTGTAGTTCTCAGATAGGTGTAATAAGTACATGCAGCTCAGTGTGTTTGAAGTTATGTTACAAAAATCACCTCTTTCCTCTGTTTCTTCCACAGTCTCAGCTGCCGGCGATGTATTATTGTGGGAAATGGTGGAGTACTTGCAAATAAGTCATTGGGGTTAAAAATTGATGACTATGATGTTGTTGTCAGGTAAGTCTTCGGCATCACAGTTTTCTCTCGTATAATCCGTTTCTGTATCTGTTCACATGCTGTGCAGGCAAAGGTTAAACCTACACTAGCGTGATGATATCTGTTAGCGTGGAAGTATTAATTAACAAAGAGCATAGAAGTGATTGCTATAAATGGTGATCACATCAAAGGGTAAGGGCACTTCCTAGGCATTCAGTTTTCCACAGCTGTTTAGGAACATGCTTTCTTCTATGGTCCCACTTGAACATTCCCTTCATAGCTCCTTTCTAAAAGCTGCTTCTTTTGGGATGCCCTTGGCTGGTGAAACAGTAAAACGCAGTGTTAGATCTGCTCCCAGATACATCCCCTAGGAAGCTCAGTGAAGTATTATCGGTCATAGACTTGTAGCATCCTCTAGGACACACACTTTAAAGTTAGGATGGGAAGAGCCAAGAATGATGCAGTGTAGGTTCTTAGGAAGCAGTAAGCCTCCATGATTGAGAGGACCTAGAAGCTGGGAATATTTTGCCTCTGTTTTGCTGCAGATAATGATCTTGAATAAGAGAGCAAGAGAAGAATGGCCTATGAGTGGAAACGACCACAGTGAAAGTTAGGTCTTCCTGCTTTCACTGAGGACCTGGATCATCGCCATCTCAGAATGCTTGAAAAACGTGCTGATATGTGAAATCACAGGTCTAGTCATAACTCCTAGTAATAAATCTGTCAAATCAGGGAGGTGTTCTGGGTGACTGGAGATTAACAAACATAATACCTGTACTAATGAAGAGAGAGAGTGTGTGTGTGTGTAGGAGGGAGGGGGGGATGTGCTCTAGGGAGCTACAGACCCATTAGTCTGACTTTAAAAAAATGCAGAGCTTTATAGCAGGTTCTGAGTCACGATGAACAAAATATTATGATGGGAAATAGGAAAAGTGGGATAAACCACAAGGTAAGTTTGTAAAAACTGGTTTAACGTAGTGTAGGCTGGTATTTTTTTTCTCCTGGAAAGATAACTGATTTCATATGAAAGGGAATCTAACTGATATAATCTCTCTGAACTTTAGTCAACCATGAAACATGGTGGCAAATAGCAAATTCTTAGCTTAGGTGGAAGAAAGAAAAGAATTAGTAAAAGAATTTAAGGCATAGAGAAGGTATCATTTCGCATGGTCTCCTTTCTCTCCCATGCACTAGTAATGGGCACATAAGGAAACAATAGAATAGACACGGAGTAATAAATACCCTCCAGCTCTGGACAAAAAGACCAAGAAGATCCCTTTCAGTCCTTTGTTCCTGTGAACGGTTCCCTGCTTCCCCAACAGTGCTCTGGACACAGGGATGACTGTTCAGAACAGGATGAAACTTTTACAGCCCTTCTCCTAGTTCATCCTGCTATCAGTTGCTATCTAAGAGCTCTTACTGCTTGTCATAGTCTGTTGACTTGCAGTTATTTAAGCTGAATTAAAATTCAGTTATAGCCTTTTCTTGGGCTCAGGCTGTTCAGAAAGTAGCAAGAGAGCAGTTTCAATCCATCTGGGCTAAGCCACCCACTAAGATTTACATCAGAAAGTCCACTATTTAATTTCCAAATGAAAAGTTCAACCTTTCCTCCCCACATCAGTAAATCTGAATCAGTTTGCAAACTGAGAGGATAAGAGGGCAGCTCAGCACCTGTGCTGTTTGCAGGATGGATAAAGGAGAGAAAAGTCAACTCTAAAGGTTAAATGAAGCCAGGTGCTTGGATGTGGGACTGAGAAGATGAGAGCAGACTTTGTCTTAAGTGTATCCAACTGCCTCCTTTACTCCTGTGGAAGCTGGGGAGATCCTTTGTGTTACAGCATGCTTTTTCATGAGTTGGAAAACTCCTTTGAAGGATCAGATTTGGGACCTAGGTGGTGAATTTTAAGGGGAAAAATGTGGTACATTTGTGGACAAAGAAGTGATCCAGCATTATGTGGAGGTTTTTGATGCCTCGCTTTACCATGCGAAGATCACTAATTGTAGCAAGAAATTTTGAAGAGAGTCAGATGGGCTTTGACTGTTCTAAACCAACTTGGAGTTGAGTTAGTTACTGGTTTTCTTTAACTGGATATTATCACCTTTCAGTACAGATGTTATTCCCAGCTGTCACCCTGTTTATCTGGCAAGAACCTCTTGCAGCAGTCACTCGTCGGTGCTCTGAAATGCCTCCTTAGAATAGATTGCAGACAGGGGAAAAACAAGCGTACATCAGAAATCCCTGGTTAGAATGAGATAGGGATTCACCTCATGATGATGCTTTAGTGGCATTTCAGAGGATCTTCCTGGTGCCAGGGTTAGGAGTTGGTGTCTCTAAGCTCCCTGTGTCGTCAGCAAGCACAGACAGAAAAACACCCTGAAACGTCTTGTGGAGAAAACTTCCTGATCCGGCGTCCAAACTGAAGTTTCCTAAGATTTCCCTGTGTTTATAGCCACTAGCGTGGCCTGCGTGAGGCTGGGTTCAAGCTGTGTAGCATGCACCTTCGTGAACACAGCTTGTGGCTGCCAGAACTTGTCCTGCTCCATTGCCTGTGCTGCCCCTGGGACATTGACCCGTGGGGCCGACAGTGCTGGCTCATTAGACGTTAGCAGGACTCCATTGCTTTGACTCCATCAACAGCTCACATTCTGGCTTTTTGCTGGAGGCCTGAGCTCATTTTGCTTGGGGAAATGGTTTGTTTTGCTTCCTGTCTAGATGCAAAGTAAGAGTCCTGAGTTTTGAGAGCTTTAAGGTAAGCAGCAAAAACAGCGAACCCAGCAGCTGGGGGTGGGGATAACCCTGCTAAAGAGCTGCACGTTGACATTGGAAATGCCTGCAGCCACTAACCTTGCCCTCATCTTCAAGGAGACAGATGAAAATATGTATAACTATCTTTCTTTGTACACTACTTCATTGTTTTTATCTCAATTACCTTAAGAGCCACATGCTTATATGTTATGTAGGGTCACGTACCCCAAAATGGGGTATGTGAATGGTTGGACTCGATGATCCGGTGGGTCTCATCCAACCTGGTTATTCTAGGATTCTATGAAAAAGACACAACACCTTGAAGTTTAAATATTGCCCATAACAAAGGTGAGCAATATGTGAACACGCCATCAGCAACTGAGGAAGAACCAAGGCATCAGGCTGGCTGGGAGCACTGTTAATGCAGACACTCAGGTCTGGATACCTCAAAGTCAGGGTACAAACTGCAGCTTTATAAACCACTATAAAAGTGCTTTCCTCTTCTCCCAAGTGACAGGGGACAGGACGAGAGGGAATGGCCTCAAGCTCCACCAGGGAAGGTTTAGGCTGGACATTAGGAAAAAATTTTTCATGGAGAGGGTCATGGGGCACTGGAACAGGCTGCCCAGGGAGGGGGTTAAGTCACCTTCCCTGGAGGTTTTTAAGGCACGGGTGGACGAGGTGCAGAGGGGAATGGTTTAGTGTTTGATAGGAATGGTTGGACTCAATGATCTGGTGGGTTTCTTCCAACCTGGTGATTCTATGATTCTATGAAAAGGCATTGGCTCCTGTATAAACTGTGGTGATGCCAATTCTTAAGTTGTTTTCCCTTTAATATTTTATTCCTAATGAAAATGTAGGGATTTTTACTGAAAATAGATAGGAATTTTTTCTCCTTAATTCCAAGTAGAGTTTCAGGTTGTATACAGGGATTTTCTTCTGCTAAAAGGTTTCCCACCTAAAATGCTTACCTGGGCTGAAAAAGACAGATCCAGATCCTCATTAACATTCCTGCATTGCAAAATTGTTGTCCATAAGCACTTTCCAGTATATTGAACTACCCCAAGTCAAGAAGGCTGCAATAATTCAAGAAGGAAATGCTGTTCCATCAGGGGCTGCTGTTTGACGTCAGTAAGATTTGTATTCCACGTTACTTGAAACTTCATAGAATCATAGAATGACCAGGTTGGAAGAGACCCACCGGATCATCGAGTCCAACCATTCCTCAGCTATGGGTTTCTTGTTTGGAGTAGAAGTTCTGAGTAGCTTTAATGTCATGAAAGTCATCACTGCTGTTAAAACCAGAACAGTTTGTGTTTTGAAGGGAAAAAAACTTTGTCCCTGAGGGGTGTTTTAGAAAAGCACAGCTGAATACATAGCATTCCCTTAGAAATCAATGTGCCCAAGAGTGAAGCTGTGTGTCTGCTTGGGTGTTTCAGGGTGGGACGCGCTCCACAGCAGAAATTCCTCAGAGTCAGGGAGACCACATTGCTGCTGAGCCTTATCCTAGCTGCGCAGACCAACCTCTTCCATGGCGTTGGCATTAAAGGGCAATTTTCCTTCTGGACAGGCCAGTCTGGGGAATTAAACTAGATGGAGATTGTTTTCTAGAGGTTTCTTTTGAAAATTTTCAGGTTTAGCTCCCTAAACAGTCTCACTGCGGGTATGATGAGCAGTGTAAGCTCTGGCGTAGGGTTGGAGCATGAGACCAGTTTCAGTTCACTTAAGCTGCTAGGGAGCTGCATCCTCTGTTTCAGCAGTCTTGCAGAATCCAAGAAAGATATCCCAGGAGTGATGGAATGTTACAATATTAATGCTTAGTTTGTAACTCTAAATTTGCAAGGACAGTATTTTTCAGTTTCCTTTTGCAAAGCTGCCAACCCAATTTAAGTCACAAGAGCGGATGTGCAGAAGTGGTTTGTGTTATATACAGTGAAATAATTAAACTGTTGTCACTTGGTATAAAGCTTCATAAATGTTTATGGTGAAAATCTGCACGAGTTAACGTTTGCTGCTGTAACAGCTGTGTCTGGGGAGCTCTTGCCCAGCAGTGATTGCTGTATCATCAACATGCATGAGTGTAAGCAAGAATCCGTGACAGCATCTTCTCTGGTTGCCCTGCAGGCTGAACTCGGCTCCGGTGAAGGGCTTTGAAAAAGATGTGGGTGGCAAGACAACTCTCCGGATCACATATCCTGAAGGTGCAATCCAGAAAATGGAGCAGTATGAGAAGGATTCTCTGTTTGTTCTGGCGGGATTCAAATGGCAGGATTTCAAGTGGCTGAAATACATTGTTTACAAGGAGAAAGTGGTAAGAATGCTGTCAGCTGGCATTGCGAAGGTCACCTAATTAGAAACAGCAGGCAGACACAATATCACAGTCATATTTGCCGTGTGTTGGTCTGAAGAGTGTTCCTCTGTATGTTCTATGGCATTTAATTGAAAGCTTTTTCACCTCCATCAACTTCAATTTTAATTAAATATGCTTTACTAAGACATCTCTCTGTAACCTGACCTTGCATCACCAATGAGGCTTTTTATTCAAGATTATGTTAGTGTGTGCTATGAACAATTAATTTTTTTTTTTTTCGTGTTTTAAGGAGTATATAAAAGGACAAACTTTTGCATGGACTTTATGGACTCTGGAGATTTAAGAGCAGAGGAAATAAAAGAGCAATGGCAAGGGAAGGAAATGGGAGCTTGGGGGTACGGATGTAATGGCACAGGAGGGTAGAACACAGTGGCAGCACAACTTATTGAAAAGGCTGCAGTCCACAGACTTAATATAACCTGTTGAATAGCATAAGCCACTATATTTTGCTCTGTTATTGCTGTACTGAGATTCGTGATTTATGCTTGGCTAAAGTATCACCCAGAAGAACAACATCAAGTCTAATTAAAAACCACTGAAATGGCAAATCCATTGCTTTCCCATGTAAATATTCTGTCCCCACCTGTGCCCTTCTGAAGTACCATGGGCCTGTTACTAGTCAGGGTTGTTCTCTGTAATTCACCCATCCTAAATGGAATTAGATTGCAGTCAATAACTTCTCATTCGGTAGATGGCTCATCTTTATCTCTTGTCAGGAAGTCCAGAAGAAATGGCCTCTATTCGGGTATAGTTCTTATTTTACAAATCTCACATCTCAGTTTTCAAATGTTCTTTAATGATTTTTCAGCAAAGAACCAGACAAATGGATTAACGTTGAGAGGATGGGATGTTATATCATGTGTTTGGAGACAAAGAGAGTGGGTTGGCAGCTCACCATATGCAGAATTAAACAGTCTGGGAGTATAATTGTATACAATTGTTACGTAGGTGGCCTTAAGGGCTCATAACTTGCGCTTGTCTCACATTGGCACCAACTTGTAATTATTTTCCTGGTACCAGGCAGATGAAGTTACCTGTCAGCCTCTGGGCAAGCACCAGTAGGCTTTCATAATATGTATAATGGAATCAAAAGTAATTTTCTTTGGTTTGTGTTATGCTTTTGTTCTTCATTCTGGGTAAGGAAAAGCCCTGGCCAGTCTGAATGCAGTTGGAGGGACTCTCAGTGTTTAGCTTAAAGTTCAAAGGATGGATTGGTTTGCTTCAAAACAAAATTAATATCCACCTGATGCTTGCAGTCATCACTAGATGCTAATGTGGTATCTGCTGCTCCTGAAACGATGCGGTGAATGGTTTGTTAAAACCTACTAGAAGACTGGCAATTGCTGTGGTCTTAACTGAGTGCTCAGTGCCCAGCTTGGCAGACAGCAGAGAGAACTTGAGCTTTTTGCATTGCTTGTTGCTTCAATGCTTTGTGGTTGGTTCCTTATCCTTCATTTAGTTGGAATAAATGCTCCTTTCTTTTCAGTTCTTGTAAGTGATGTTTTCCAGATCTCTTAATTCCTATTGGTCTTTTGAATCCCTGCAGTTGATTCGTCTTTTCCTTTTAAGAAAGAGCAGTGCCCAAAGATGTACAGAGTACAGCAAATAGAGAGGAGCAAGCAGCTGCTTCGCTAGCCTCCCAGTTCTCATTCTTTATACATCCACTGCTTTGTCTGCCTTTTCCACAGTGGCACAGAGGCGAAGGTGAGTTCTTGAGACTCCAAGTCTTGGGAAGAACTGTAGAGCAGCTGCCTCCTCAGCTCCACATCCAGTGCTTGTGCTGTTGGCTTTTCCTGCCTAAGAGCAGCACCGTGCACTTATCCCCAGCGATTCTTTCTTCCAGAGCACTTCTCCAGTTTGCCAAGTTCCTCTGGCAGAGCTTTCCAACATACCTGCCATTCTTTCCAGATTCATGTCTTCTGCAATTCAATAAACATACTTTTTACTCCATCATCCAAGTTGATGATGAAAACACTAAACCAAGAGGGTTCCTAGGCAGGCCCTAAAGTAATAACATCCTTCCATTTCTACTGTGAGCTCACTGAGAGCTCCTCCTGGATAGTTTTTTGGCTATTTCTGAACTTATATCACAGTAGTGTCGTTAATAACATTTTTTTGCATGTTTGTGAAAGTTATATGTCAGAAGCCTTACTGAATTCCAGTTCATATCTTGTTTCTCTGCTATGATACTTTTTTACTTGTGTAAAGAAATACAATTTTTTTTTCAGTACTAATTTCCTCTTTACAAATGCACCTGGGTTGCTACTCATCTTTGTTATTTTTCTCTGGTGCTTACAAATAATTAATCTTGCTATTCTGAGAACTGAAATCATAAATCAACCCTCTTCCCTTTTTTGCCTTCTTAAGGCCAGGCACTACTGTTGTCTGGTTTTCAGTCCTTTGACGCCCTACCTGTTCTACACAAGTTCCCGAAGGGAATAACTGCTGGGTTTAAGGCTGCTGAGCCAGTTCATCGAATACTTCAGGATGCGATCCAGATGACTGGAAAACATCTGCCTTGGCCTCTCTGGTCTGATCTCTCTCTATTTGGGGCTGAAATCTTCTTGTCGCTGGCTTTAGCTGCGAGCAGGTGTCTAGCACAGCTGCTTTTTCGAGTGAAGACTGGTGCAAAAATTGCTGTCTCTTAGCTAGAAGTGACCCCATGGAGAACTAACAGTGCTAGGGGGAAAAAGGCGTAGGCGTCTGTTTGTTCTGGTAGTGAGTATTAGTATTTTTATCAGTGTGTGGCAAGTTCAAAATGACAAATGCCTACCCAGTGCTCTCTATGGAGAGTTTTTGTTTTTCTCTCAGCTGATTTTTCAGAGAAAAGGGAGTTTCTTCTTTTCCTGGATTCATCTAGAGGCACTTGCTTTTGACCTATCTGTATGCCGCTCTTGCTTATTCCTTATCTTGTCGCTCTGCAAGCCGGTGGTTACCATTGGGAGGCTGACCTCAGGATGGAGATGAGGGAAGTGAAAGCATCCTGCTGAAGAGCGTGATAGCTGTGGCAGTGAACACATTCCTCAAAACTATGGGCCAAACTCTGCCCTCTTATGTTTCCTTTCCCCTGCCTGATGCTGGCAACTGCCTGTGTCCATGGTAGCATCACAAGTCGGGTGTGAGACCTTCTGAGTTCCTTCAGACACCAGACCTGGAGTTTCTTGGCCCTGCTTCACCTGAGATTCTGGGCCAGTCGCTAAGGAGCCTTGCTTAGTCCTCTCTTGAGTAAGTGAAATCAAAGGCAGTTTATCAGCAAAAGACGCGAATCGCTATTTATTGCTGGGGTCAGTGGTCAGATAAGCTTATTCTCCCTGCAGCTGAGAGGGATTTGCTCTGGGTTATGTTAGTCTTTTGGCAGCGCTTGCATACTGAAGAATGGATAAATGCTTTATAGGGAGGAGGATTTTCAGGAGATGTTACAGGGAAAAAGAATCAATGTGATGCAGAAGCAGCAGCACAACAGTGAAGCAGAGCAACAGCCTTCCAGAGATGCTTCTGTGCCCTGGGAGACACTATTTGAAGAAAGAGGAGCACTGGAATATGGACTAAAGAAAAGTAAAACTTCACCCCCTTTTATTTCACACTAAACCAGAAATATCTAGAAGAAAAAAAAATAAAAAGAAAAAAATAACTAGGAGAAAAGTTTAATATAGAAGAAGGACATTAATGACTAACCATTCATACTGCATTAGCAGCAAAACAAAGGTGGTCTCTGTCTTGGAGTTCTGGGTAAGCTGGCACTCAAAATTGTGAGTCTGGTACAAACTTAGAGCAGTGATGTAGCACTGGAGAGTGTAGAACTGCCTACGAGCAGCGGAAAGGTGAGTGAATCAGGGCAGCTGGTAATCTGATGTCAGTCACTTGACAAGCTTTAGAGTAAACCGAAGGAGAATTTAATTGCCCTCGTTGCAGGTAATTGGGAAAAAAAAGAAATGTTGGTTGGAGAAGGAGACGTGTTCAGAGATATGTCTGTGTACAAGTGGAAAGGAAGTGGATTGGAGTCCCACAGCCTACAGTCATGGGAACCCATGCAGGAAGGTGACGGATTTGAGTCGTTCGTGCGTCTGTGATGACTGGTCTGGCAGTGCTGACTTGCAGTCATTGCTGCAAGAGCCTGCTGATACTTCCAGGCACCCCTCCTCTGACGAAACGGCTGCTGCTAGTGCTCCCCAGAGGTACATTGCTCATGGGCGGTCACTCAGAACAGTTAACTGGACTGTTCTTTTCCTGGACTTTTTTTCCTGGACTGTTCTTTTTCCCAAGAGACATTACCCATACATATTGTCATCCACCCTGCCTGCTCCCCACTACTGTACATCCTGCATCACCCCAGGTCTCTCCGTGACAGAAGCTCTTTCTCAATACCCTGAGCACCAGAGGCATTATAAGGGGACGGAGGTTTGGCCACGTACCGCTCTTGTCTATTAAATAAATTATGAAAAAGCTGAAAGTTTCTCTGTTGCGTTGAGGGTAGGTGCTTCCTGAAACAGAGGGACTTAACAAGCGCAAATAATGCAAACCAGCCATCGCAGCCTGATTCCAAGGTGGTTTGTGGCCCATCATTAGTGAATCAGAGGGAGCTCTGGTGCTTGCTGGGGCTCACTTCCTTGAACATCTGGCACATGGTGGTAAAGCAGCCAAGTGAGGGCAAAGGTTCCACTAGAAATTGGCAGCTCACAAGCTTCCTTCTCATGTAGTAATGAGCCTGCGAATGCTTCCAGCAGGAATCTGCAGCCTTTGCCAGGAGGAGTCACTTGTGCGGTAAGCGCCGGAGGCACCTTGAAGCTGTCTTTGATAGTGAAAGTCAGAGGAGCGAGTGAGCACCTGCCTGCGAGCGAGGCCAGGTCTGGCTGCGTGTCCCGTGCAGGGACATGCCTCTGACAACTTGCACATGGCAGTGATGCCATCTGAAAAGCAACCTCCCTCCAGCAAAGGTTGAGACTCCAGCAGTGGGCACAACCCCTCCTCCTTTGTCACAGCACGTGACCACTGCGCCTGGAGATCCTGTGGATGTGGCAGCAGTGGAGATTTTTTTAACCTTTTATTTGGGAACTACATTTCTGCTTGAAGTCAACAGGTTACATCTAGTCCTGCCAAAATGTGTGTTATGTTACCTTCCTTCCCTGATCAGCCTGTGTTACTGTGCTAGAGTCCTCGCTGCCTGCCAGAGCCGTCGCTGTCTGCAAGGGTTTTGTTTAGAGCTTCTCTTCTTCCATTAGTTAATGGCCTTGTCATGCTGCATGTTTGCTAGGGCAGATTGTGAACTTCATATCCTTGTAGTACACTGCAAATTCCTCGGAGCCTGAAATAGCCTTGTCTGTGAGTTGGTTTGCATCCCTGAAAAAAACGCTGAGGAGCCACCGTGCTCCTCCTCTTGTCTTGAGAAAAATAGTGATGCTGTGAATCTGTTCTTGTTGTCCAGCCCAAAGTAAAGCTTCATCCACGTGTGTGTTTTTCTAGCTTGTTTGGAACTTGAGCCCAGCACTTGAGCAGGCAGTTTCTTTAGGTCTGGGCTACAGAGGCAGAATCTTTTTCCAATGCTATCGCTTGCCTTTGGTGACAAATGGAGTGCCCACTGGCACTGGCAGTTTCACTCCAGAATCTCCTTCTGGATTGCAAATATTTTCTTTCCCTGTCCTCCTCCAAGGAGTTTGTTGCTTTAAAATATTTTGTATACCGTTGATCTTTTCAGTTTATAAAGGACTGTGAGAAGGAGTCGTCGTCTGGTTTTGGTGGAGCAGTAAATCCACCACTTGTTGTCTTAATGCGTTATGAATGCAAAGCTTGGCTACAGTTTTGTGATGCCTGATCCTGAGGCAGAGCTCTAGCCCACCTAGTTAGGGATATTCCTGGGTGATGCCTTGTGTCCTGCTCTCCTTGGAGTTAGGTGGAAAGGAACAGAAGCTGGGCTTGCTGCTCCATCATAAATGAGAAGCTTTTAAATTGGGAAATCAGCTTACGGCTCATCCTATTTCTTTCTCAAATTTGAGTTGTCACCTAAATAGCCATTTTTAACGAATCCTTTTGGAAATACGTTATAGGAAGGCATGGCTGGTGAGTAAGGCAGTAAGGACATGTTAAAGCTTGCACTGGGAAACTGGCAAGAAAGCCTTTTTAGTGGTGGTTGTCCTGTGGTCCTGGCACACAGTGCAAAGGGCTATTCCCACTCGAAGAGAGGGGCCTAGATTTTAGGGGCAATTGATAGCATAAGATACCATATCACATTATCAGCATGGTTCAATGCCTCAGTCAAGGCAACTGAACTGTTACTGAAGGCTGAAGCAGAGAAAATGCCCTCTAATAAAGTGAGGCAGACTTTTCTGGTTCCTAGCAAGTCTCTGACTGAGAAGAGGTGATGGGAAAGCCGGTGTGATGTGTTCTGTAGCAAATATTGCGTATTCCTTTGACAGAGAGTAGCTGGGAGTTAGTTTGTCTTTCTGGCATGGTTCTTTGGACAACATTGAGGGGTTTTTTTAGGTTTTGATCTCTCGCTGGCTGTACAGAGCCAATCCATGCTGCCTGGAGGGTTGTGCTCCCGTGGTCAGGACCTGCTGCTCCAGTGCAGTGGTGGGAATGACCCAAGGGAACCAAGGAAGACTTGGATGTGAATATATCAATCCTTTTCTGTGACTGGCCTGGGAGACCAGAACCACTTCCAGAAGATGTAAGAAGTATGAACGCTGGTGCTCTCTGAGAGACGGTGAACTATTTTTTTTCCAGTCATGGATAGAAGAGAGGCTGGATAATGTATAGATATGCTGTTTAAAATCTTGCCCCTGCTGACCAGAAGAGGGAGAAGACCTTAGTTCTTTCCGTATTGTACAGCTTTTAACAAGCTTTCAGATGGTACTGTGGTGAGGACCTTACAGGAACCTCAGTAGACAAATGACCCAGTTTGCAACATGGGCCTTGAGGGAGTCTTCCTGGCCAGATTCCTAAAAGAAGGTTGTTGGTATGGGAAGTGCAGGCTGGAGCTTGCCCTTCATACATACCTGCATGCAACAGCGTAATAAGATTAGGCAGGTCACTACATAGCTGAGAGCTGTTCCCACCCAGGCATATTTAGTGTGTCTGCAAGTACACTGTCAAGCATCCGCTGGTGACAGGAGCTGCTCGATGCCCTTGCCACGTGCCTACATAACTTTTAATAGTATCAGATAGATCCATGCTGGATGATAAAACACATCCACCTGGATTGCGTAGCCATCATATCCAAAAGTTGACAGTCACATTCACCTCAGCTTCTGGGGCAGATGAAGAAAATAAAAAATATCCCTTTCTGAGTGGAAAAAAATTCAAGGTATCAACATTTTGAGAAGTATCTATATTTGTAGAAATAGCATCATTGATTACTGTGATTTTAGACAGTTTCTACTTAAAATTCAAAGCAAAATTAAGATGGTGCACATGCCCTTCCAGTCATTCCCACACCATGCATAGTTTTGTTCCTTCTTATTCTTGTTCCAGTTTCCAGTCTTCCTTGCACTATAATTCCTATTAGAAGATCAGAAACATTTACTTACGTTAGGCTTCGGTAGTCCTTAAAGAACCTTTATCCCACATCTGCCAAGGCAGCAGCAGCATCTTCATTTCTGGCTTAGTAATCCTAGCTGTGACACAACAAATGGAGAGCTCTAGTCGAGACTTCTATTCTTCTTTAGTTCTTCATGTTCACGCCATTCTTAACTGAAGAGACCCAAGCAGAAATCACGCTCTGAAGAGACTGAACCATTGCCCAAATAGGAAATCCTTCTGGGACTGCTTTACTGTCCTGCTTTATCCTGAGATAGTTTCTTCCTAAAATTTTCGTCTTCTAATCTCTTCTGATGTCTGCTGCCATCCAGCTGACACTTGCTGTCCTTTCCCAGATATTTGATCGCTCCTTCCTTCTTCATACACGACTTAACCAAAGTCAAAAAGATGGATAATTCAAAGAGTTGCAGTTTTTCCACATCTCTTCTTTTGAAAAGCCATCATGAGCGAGGGCCAACTGAAGAGCTAGTGCAGCTGTCTTGGAAAAGCATTGTGAGGGTGCTGATGTTGCACTTGCTTTCTTTGGCAGGCTCTGGCAGTATTCAGGCATCAATATTATGCAAATCCTTGTAGGTGCATTTCAAGGTCGTAGCGCCTGTAAACTCAGGTTGTGCTGCACTGATCAAAGATAGGCTTAGAATATCCGAGGCAACGTAAAGAAGTTCATTCCAGATCTGATGCTGATTGTAGGGAAATACACAATTCCAGAGTTAACGAAATTACCCGATCACTTGCAGATTTGTGTCCTGCTCCCTTGTGGTTCCCTCTTGCACCACAGGTACTCTTGGATTTCCCCCACCTCGTAAATACCCAATATGTTCTCTCCTCACTTTGATCGCTGACTATTGCTTGGAGGCTGCATGCTTGCCAAGGCATGCGTGTTCACTGGCCCATGCGTATGTGATCGGGCACCTGGCAGACCAAATGAACAGATAAGTGCGGAGCTCGCACGGCATCATCTCCACCTGGCCTCACACGCTGACACGAGGATGTCTCTTCCATCCAGACATACATGGCTTTACCACCAGTGCCGCCCGTGCCTGCTGAGGATATTGCGCTGCTCGTGTGTGCAGCAGATGTTCCTCCGTATTGGAGCAGTGCTCTGTGAATCCAGCACATGGAAAAAGTCAGAGAGCATCGGCAACAGTGAAACTGAAACGTCGCCCAGAGGGTATCAGCTATTCAAGCAAGTGTTAGTGGAATAAAGATGTTCTGCGTTAACACTTCAGTGAAGAACTACAAGAATCATTTGAAGTCTGCAAAGCCTCCCTTAGTCTAAGAGATTTGAGTTCAATTTATTTAGCTTATGCATGAGATTTTGAGGAGATTTACTTGTAATCTCTCTCTATCTACCCAGAGGGAACATTTTTTCTCAGAAGACTTTAATTTCGTAGGAAGAAGTATCTCTGCAGCTAGGCAAATAACCAAAAAAGGCAGCACGGTTATATCAGTATAATTATTTTTGCTACATCTGCCCTACAGGCTTGATGAATTTACTCTTGAAGTCTTAAAATCAAGACTGGATATCTTAGTAAAGTACCGCTCAAGCAGCATGAGAATAAAGGACTGGAAGAAGTTGCTGATGGAGGGAGTGCTGCTCCCTGCTGTGCAGGACAGCCAGGACAGTGTCAGCAGGATCTCTCTTGGCCTTTTGAGCAGTGCTGATAACTAGTGGAATGTGGTGGCTGGGAGCTGAAGCTAGAAAAAGTCAGCCCAGACAGATGTAATTGCCTAGAAATCTGTGCTTATACTACTCAAATGACAAAGTTGCAGAGGTGAGTAGTGACTGCTGACACCTTTTTCTGAAATACAGACTTAATCTAGTATCTGGGAAAATTCTGTTGCCTGGGAGTATGCAACGCTGCATTCATGCGTTGCCTCCTCACTGTCATTTTCTGTGATTCTGGGAACCCTGGTCTGCACTATCACCTGTTGGTTACCTGTTTCTGCATCCCAAGGGAGAACGTTTCCTGGAGGCTTTGAGGTGAACAACCTCCAGCGTAACAGAATTACCCAGAAGAGCCCTTCAGAAAGCTTTGCAACACCACAGGATGCTGTGAGTTCACCCGTGTGCAGTGTGAAGGCTCACAGAGGAGGGGAAAAACACTGATTTGATTTTGTAAATACAATCACGTGCTTTCTATCCGTGGCTGAAGAGGGACTCCCCTTTCACAGCTCCAGGAATTTTGCTATATGCATTTTTTTCTTTAACATCCCCCCCCCCCCCAAAAATAAGTCTGAACAGTAAATATTTATCTAAGATGTGTGGTTGTTAATGTGATCCAGCCTTCAGTCATTTTGAATGGTGTCATGATGACAGATGTTAATTCAGAAAGGAATAGATTGGACAATTTATGCCTGAAACACATGTGTTCCTTGGCAGGCTTTGTGGATTACTTGCATAGTTAGTGCTGTCTGAGCAATTCCTAACGTTTTCTGTGCCTCGAAGCACTGAGGGCTCCAGAACTGGGGGTTGACCTATATCTCCAGTTTGCTACAATAAGCAGAGGTAACTAAACTCCCCATGTGCTTTTATCTTCCTAAATTGATGTCTCCCCCTGTGCTCCAGCTGCGTGTGGTGCTTCTGGTTCTTCCTGAGAAGAACGGCAGCTTCTTTCTACAAGAGAGAAGGATGCTCCTGGGGGCAATGGGGTGCAAATCCCTTACCACCTCCTCCTCCTCCAGATTCAGCTTCTCTCCTCAGCACTTAGTTATTTATGTCTTTAATCAGGGAGGTAAAGCTGAAGGGAAAAGGCCAAGCTGTTGAGTGCACTAGGCTTTTGGTAGGTCTGCTTGGAAGTTTGTCTCAGCTGGTCCATCAGTTGTGCGCTGGCCATTTTCCACACCATGAGCTTTGCCCACAACTGTCAAGTACAGAAAATACTGAGCGTAGCCCAAGCAAGCAGCGATTTGACTCTTTGAAGAAAAACTCTTAAATGTAAACATTCTGTTTGGATTACAGTTTTTTTTAAGTTCTCATATTTTAAGAATTTTAAATAATGTTACCTAAGAGCTCTTCTTTTGTTAACCACCTTTTATTAATGCAAGGCTAGAAAATAAAGTAGAGCAGGAGCTCCCTGGCATCTTCCAAGCATCTTGTTATTTTGACCTTTCTGCTTTCTCCTCCTAAAGGATACTGAATAATTTGTATATATTCTATACGAACACTCAGTGAACATACAAATTATTTGGCTTCTCGTTTCAACAAAGATGCCAAAATAGGAGAAGACAGATTTTCTGTGTAATTTTGCTGCAAAAACAATGTAAAAAATTCCCTTGAGACTCACTTAAAGATAACTTCGGAAAGCGATGAGGGTTTCTAGGCCATAATTCTTCCTGTAGTGATCCTTTAGCTCTTTTTGTTATAACGTGCCAGGAGTTTAGTCTAAATATGTGTTGTTTAATGAGTTGTTGTTTGTATTCAAGCTCATGAACTAGTTCAGCTCCTTAAAAAAGACTTTGCTGATGGATGTCCTCGGGTGCCCTGGGATGCCCTTATGCTTTGTCATCAAAGCCTGCAAAGACTGCTCTGCTAATTCTCTTTAGGTTTTTTTAACCCTTTTGTGCAGACATGGTGTTGTAAGCAGAGCAGGTAGCTTAGCTTGGAGTTGGAATCACCTTATGTTTTCTGTTATGAGCAATGAGGAAAATGTTCTTTCATTTTATTACACTGTCATCTTTGAGCTGATGTTTTCCATGCCACATGTTTGGCACGGCTTGGAAGTTCAGCTAAAATAACTTAGCTGTCTCTCAGGATGAAGCTACTGACAACACAGTTTTATCCCTATTTAAAAAAAACCCACAGTCTCCCACCCTGTTTTGCTGAAATACTCCAGTTCTTCAGAGCCCAACACCACTAAACCATGTCCCCAAAGTGCCACATCTACATGTTTTTTGAGCACTTCCAGGGATGGAGACTCTACCAGCTCCCTGGGCAGCCTGTTCCAATGCTTCACCACTCTTTCTGTAAAGAAATTGTTCCTACTATCCAATCTAAACCTCACCTGGTGCAACCTGAAGCCATTTCCTCTCGTCCTATCACTTGTCCCCTGGGAGAAGAGTTGGTTCTACCTTGCCTTGCCTACACTGATCAGGTGTCCTGCGCATATGTTTAGTCAAGATGGAGCATCCATCCAGGAATAAAACAGGATTTTCCCTTAAATTGCTTCTCCCCAAAGAGACTGGGGCATGGACTGGGAGTAGGGAATGTCTCTTGGACTCACAAAAGCCCTCTCCTCCTGACAGCCACCTGGGCAACGTCAAGGAGCAGAAGCCTGGTCTGGTGCATGGCAGGAGTATTGGATGCTAAAGGGTGATGGGTGCTGGTGATAGCAGAGAAAAGAAGGGGTTACAACCAGCAGGGAACTCCTCAAACACTTGCAGGTTTGTTAAGCGTAAATAGTTTCAGAGTCCTATAAAAGGGTGCATTTTTTTGTCCTGGAACAGCTGATGTAGTGAGTACAACAGCTTACTGGAGCTTGTAGTTCCATTTAGAGGGTTGTTCTCTGGGTTTTCATTGAGTTAATCTTTTTTGTAAATATATTAACTTACCCTTTAAAACTTTTAAAAGAGCTTTATGGTTATAAAAATTGAGCTGCCAGAAGTTTGGAAAAGCAAAAAATGTAACATGGCATTTTAAACATGAATTCAGTTCTCCTGTGCAGATGTTCTCCTTAACGAGATAATTATGCCCTGGCTCTTTCGGAACACAGCTGTCTGCTTAGTGGAGAGGAAAGGCTGAGATTTAGACTAATTTCTGTAATGCAAGACATTCAGCCTTGGTATGGGTTGCTGCATAAGTTATGGAACATGCAGAAAGGAGAGAGGAAAGGGAAAGATAGGTCTCCTGATTGCAGACACTGAGGACTCCTCTTGAGGAGGCAGTTTAGCCTTTAACTGACTGAAATGATGCTGGGTAAGATCAGAATTTTCCAGACACATTTAAGTCTCGTTGAGTGGATATGCAGGACAGCTGTTTTTTCAGCAGCGGCAAAGTCAATGGAGCTTAACAGATGATCTAGAAATTCAGCTTAAGGTGTCTGAAGCAGAGCATCAGAGGGCAATGGAAACTGTAGGCATTCATCTCTGTCTGTGTTCTCCCCTGTAAAATGGTGTAATACATGCCAAATATCGCAGAGGTGCTCTAAATATGAAAGTGCTGTTTGTAAAACACTTAGATAAATGGCGATACGAGAAAAATCTTGTGGGAAAACCAGAATGTCACTGTTCACAACAGAAATTCTGAACATGAAGCTGTGAAGTAGCAGGGCTGTCCTCCTTCAGCGCTTATGAACACAGGGATTTGGCCTTTCAGCCATCATGTTCTTTTAATAGACGTTACGCGAGTATGACATTTCATAAACTATCTCATAAAAAGAATAGCAAAATAAAAGGGCTGGTCCCTTCTGGGAATAAAATACTCTGTAAATAATGATGGTATTATAAGGCCTGTTCTTCTTTGAGACTTCTCTGAAACGGTACTACTGCAGGTATTTTTTCACTCAAGGATTATTGTTATTCACAGACAAAAAACCACAGTAGAAACGTAAATTATCTCACTCCATTCCTCTTACTAAAAACTTCCGTCTCTCCTAAGATATTTCAAAACAGGAATATTTCTTCAAACTTTGGCTCAGAATCCAGCTTACATTTTGAACGAGAGAGCCTGTAATACAGTTATTCATCACCCTGTTTGCGCATAGTACAAACACGTCTTCTGACACACCGTATGTGAGCTATCATTTGTGCTTTGACTTGTGAAACACAGTATTCATCAGAATAATCTTCAGGTTTTTTCTACAGCTCATATGTTGTGGTCCAAGTTCCATTTTCTTCACAGGACAAGCTTTTTTTTCAATGGCGTTTTGTTATCTTACAACTGTGAACCATATTTTGCTTTCAATTACACAGATAAAACCGTAGAAATACATTTTTTAATGGAATTCCTTTGCATTTGCAGCGAAGGAGAGCAAGTTTATTTTTATGCTGACTCTTTAGAACTGGTCTTGGCCTCGTGCTGCCTAGTCCTGTGAGTGGGGAGATGGCAGCTGGGATCTGACCAGCATCACAGGAGGCTGATGTCTGTCTGTATTCAGGTTGGCTGTAGCACTTGCTTATATAGGTCAAATGAAATTTGAAATACAGTAGGTCTATTTGAATGTGCTTTTCTGCTCAATCAGAATGTAATATAGACTCATAGACTGGTTTGGGTTGGAAGGAACCTTAAAAATATCTAGTTCTAACCCCCCTGCCATGGGCAGGGACACCTCCCACTGGGTCAGGTTGCTCAAAGCCCCATCCAACCTGGCCTTGAACACCTCCAGGGATGGGGCATCCATTACTTCTCTGGGCAACCTGGGCCAGTGTCTCACCACCCTTACAGGAAAACATTTCTTCCTAAGATCTAATCTCTAAATCTCTCTCGTGGTTATCACTCTGTAGCCAATGTAGTGAATTATTAGCTCAACTCTGCCGATGAAGAAGCATCGTTAGATTTTTTTGCCTTAAAAAAAAAAAGCTCTATAGTACCATGTGTTAAGAGGTGCTTTAACTTCAACACACTTTGCTGCTCTCTGGCACTGAAGAAAATGTGTTTTGGTTTCACACTGAGAAACATTAGTAAAAGCTAAATTTGGGACATTTACAACCTGTCAGTTCTCTTGGGTGCTGTGAGGTTGTTGGGAGATGGGGAATGCTGGCAGGGGAATGACTGGGAAATTACAACCATTTGATTTCAGACTTGGTCATTGGAAGGGTATTTGAAGAAGGGGGAAGCCAAACAAAACAACCTCAAATTATAAAAGATTTGAAGCAGTATGCTGTTGGATACTCCAAAAGTTGCAACTCTTTAGGTAATGAGACAAAGAGAGGATAGGGAATAGGCTTGAGTACAATGTGCCGTGTTCCTGCTTTAGGCAGAGTAAGAGCTTTCTAGTGGGGCAGATAAGGGTGGAAGAAAATACGGACTCTAGAAGCTAGAGAGAGGGACATTCAGAATGAGTGCTGGCCATCGGAGCCATGTAGAGAGGGTGGGGAGAAGTTCTCCATCGCTTTGAGAAAGTTGGGTAAATATATTTGAAGTGTGGGCTAGTGGGTCTAGAAGCTGACCATCAACCCAGACTGCAGGCTCTCAGCACCTCTGTTCTTGTTGCTAAATATTCCTTGTTGCTTTGATAATCAGTGCAAATGATGCAAGTTCATTTCTATTACCACTTGTAGAAGAGCATTTTCTAGGCCTCCGTGTCTACTTGACCGCTGAGAAATGCAGCCCTGGCTGATAAGATGGTTATTAGCTAGCGGAAACACACCTTCCACAACTGATCCAGCTATGCCTGAGCAGAAACCTTTCAGAAGCCTCCCAAGCAGAGTGAGATCTTGTGACTGGTACATCATCCTTTGGCTTTTTCTTTCCCTTGTGCCCTTCTTTCTCTCCATTTCTGGTGTTACTGGAGTTTGAGAGAGCAGTGATCTCCAGCCTTTTCATCTCTCTTGTTGCTCTGCGTTAGTGTTGCATACCCAGCCTTTGTTCCACTTTGTGTTGTGCATAGCTGACCTTTGCAATCATCCTGTCTCCTTACCACCAGACTGAGAAGTCTCCCAGAGCAATGCTGCTTGGACTCCTACGTCCAGTATTGTCACAGAGGTACAGAAGAGGCAGCAGCCGTGTCATCAGGATGCAGTAGCATTACCCCTCATTTTGCTTAGTATGTCAGAAATGATGTTATTCTGGGAGACTCAGCCTGCTTCTAGCTGTTCGTGTCTTCTGTTGAGGTGTGCTGCTTGGCTCAGGCTCCGAGTTTCCACGTTTTATTTTAGAGTATGTTGTGATTTGCCTTGCTAAATCTGAGAACAGGAGGTGGAAAACTGAATGGAGGCACAAATAGCTTACAACCGGCTGTCCCTGTTACCCTTCGGTATTCTGCAGATGGACAGAATGAGGAGTTCTAGCAGGATTGTCTTGTCCCTGTTGCTGTTAGGTGAGTCCTGCCATTTTTTATCCCTTCCTCATAACCTGCCGTCTCTGATCTGTCATGTCCATACCTATTTACTCCTGGAGTGGTGTCTCTAGAGGAGATATCTCTGCCTCTATCCCTTGATGAGAGCTGTACAAGAGACTAGCTTGAAAGCCCTGGCCCATCTAAATTCTTTCAACTTTTTTTAAACTGTCTTTTCGAAAGCCTTTTGTGGTGTCCTTTACAGTTATACAATTTTGAAAACACTCCAAGATGCTTAAAAATGTCATGGCCCTCAGAGACTTGCTCTCCAGTCATGTTTTCCTGTCTGCCTCTCACTCTGTGTTGCTTATTTCTTTATGCTTATACTATGAGATCTTTTTGACAGCCCTTGGCACCATGAATGCTCATCTGTGACTGTATCACTGGTGCACAGTAATAATAATAAAGATAATAAAGGTGGGAACTTAACACAGGGCAACACAGTTTCCAGCTTGGACTCTATGGTTTCAACCTCAGTGCCAGGAGTGATGGAGTATGATAGGAACATTGCCCAGGCAGTTTTCAGACTCACTTTTTCTGACTTATCATCATTATGATAATCAGGAAGGGAGATATTGTTTCCTCAGAGACCAACCCTGAAGCACTGCTGGCTTAGTCACTGCACTGGAGAGCGGGGGATGCCTCCAACCTCAAACCGTGAGTCTGAGCTCCCGAATCCAGCAGGAAAAGTGTGCCTTGTGTCCAAATGCCTGCTGCTCCTTGGGTGCCTGTCTGTCTCCTCCCAGCCTGAAACGGGACAGCGTTCCCCAACGGGAAGTAGGCGCTTTGGAAACCTCGCTGAACATCTGTGTCCAATCAGACCGAACATCCACAGCAGGCGCAGCAGTGGCCGAGCATCAGCAGTAGCGCAGAGCTTGGAAAGGGCTGCGCTCCCCGACGCCGCGGCTCCTGAGGGGGTTGTGTCAGGGGAGCAGCTTCCCAGGGCTTGTGGGTTTTGGTGATGCTGTGTTTCGTTGCTTGCCAGTGACAAGGTGCACAGCGAAACCACGGGGCTTGAGATCTAGCTGAAAACTACAGGCTTTGTGCAGCCAAACCACAAGGCTGAGAATTTCAGTAATTATAAGCCAGGAAAATGTTTTTTAGTTCTTCAGCCCTGTACGGGGCTTTCCTTTCTTTATAGGTAGAAGTAGGAGCTGTCTGCTGAGACTCTGCATTTCTCCCTAGAGTTGTTTGAGAAACTACAGAGGGAAAACAGCAAAATGAAAGATTCCCCTGAATAATAATCTCAGGGGAAACACACAGAAAGGTTACAGGGGAGAACATGGAGGAGAAAAAAAAGGTGTAGATGTGGCACTTTGGGACGTGGTTTTGTAAGCACAGTGGTGATGAGCTGATGGTTGAACTGGATGTTCTTAGAGGTCTTTTCCAAGCTTAATGACTCTGCAATTCTTTGAAACAGAAATGAGGCAGAAAGGAGAAGCTAGAACCATTTCAGAGCTATGTGATAGGTGAGGAAAACAGTCTGAGAAATCATTCGAATGAATGACAGGAGAAAGAGCCACACTGAAGGGACCAAGGCAGACAGGTTGTATTCTCAGCTGTGGATGGAGTCCACCAGCACTGAACTAACTGAGAGGAGCCCAGATACGGTCACAGCAGTTTGCACAGCACTGAGAACATGGGCAACTGTGATGTGTGTAATCATCTTTCTGAACAGCAAAGAATAAAAGCTTCAAGTATTTGGAATCTTTCAGGTTTTTTTTCTCTTTAATATTTTGTGTGTGATGTAAAAGCCAGGTAAAAGCTACTTAAATCCCAGAACTTACATAGGATCTCCTACGGAGTGTGAGTTCAAACAGAAAGTGGCTTTTGGCCACTTTAAATAGGTTGCAGACCTTTGGTTTGAATTGTTTGCAGAATTTAGGCAATGCCATATTTAGAGTTGCACGTGAAATCTTAATTCAACTTATAAATTTATTTTAGTTTCAGGGTCACACACGGTTTTCCAGGGTGTGCCTGCTTAAACCCCTGATAAGATGAATGAGTAGCTGTTCAAGACTTTTGTTTATCATCTTCATTTCTGTGAGACCTGGAGCGTGCTTAATGGAAGTGGAATCTGTGACATCTTTTATATTTAATTCCCTTCCCCCCTTTCCCTCTGCTTTCTGTGTGCCTTTAGGAAATTCCAAAGGTTTAATATTTATCCAATTTTTAATGAATTTTCACAAGGAGGCAAAACTCAGCTGACATACCACATCCCTCAAATCCTTTGGTCAAAAGGATGTTGGGCTTTAGTAACGTTTGTAAAGTTGATTTTTTTTTTTTTAAACGGTGGGATCACTTAGTGGCTGAAAATGTCATATGATAATGGAGAGTGTTTGACACTTTGACACCAGGCATTTGTGCTAATTCAACTGTGATGAAAGAACTTGAGTGTTAGGACTTTTTTTTCCATTTAGGTTCCTGAGAGCACTTTGCCATTGTCAAAATTTGGACTTGATGGTCTCAAAGGTCTTTTCCAACCAAATGATTCTATGAAATGTGAACTTAAACTCCGTGCTTTGGTTAGCAGAAGTGTATTGTCTTTGGGCAACTTTGAGGGTGTGTGGGGGATCAAAATCGGATAGCAGTGGCGTTTGGCTGTCTTAGGCTCTTGGTTTGGATAATAACATTGTAGTGACTGGTTTCCACCCCATCATTCTCTCAGGTAGGAAGGTAGCTGTGGCTCAGACACAAAATCGGTGGCATTTCACGGAAAGGTCTGAATCGAAGCTCTGCCCGGTGAGAGGCTGCAAGGTGTTATTTTGCCTGTACTCGTTTCAGGGAATTGTTTTCAGGTCACAGCTGTCAGGAATTGTGAGTAGGTAAAGCAACCTTATAAAAGCTGACTTTAGGACGGAACCAGTCGAGGATCTCACGAGCACGGTGACATCCTCCCAGCCAGGGACACCTGATTGTACAAAACTGCCAGTCACCTTAGTTGTGATCATGAGGGTTTATTTGCCTTATCATTGTTCTTTTTATATGTGCTTTTATCCGCGAATATTTGTATAAAGTGAGAGCTATGATGTCTCATATAGCAAGTTTTAGTGAATATCCAGATGTTTAATGAACACATATGTAGTTAATCCTAGTGTTTTGATTTAGCTCTTTACCTACAGGAGCTCAGTGGGTACTCTTCCTCTATTTCTTATTTTCAGCCATTGTTCTGTGGACATTGCTCTGGTATTGCACGTAAACCTACTTCAAACAGTTCAAACAGTTGAATGGAACTAGGGTAGCTGGGGAGGAATCTGGGAACTCTGACTCAACAGCCTGAACCTTTACCAACACATAATGCCTCAGGGTAGTCAGGTTATGACAACTGCGCATCCTCATCAAGTTTGCTGTATTAATGCCTTTCATAAGTCAAGAGCCATCTACCAAAGTTTCAGTCTTTGGGATCTGAAGTTCAGCAGCTAAAGATAACAATGGAATTGTTCCATGAAGAAGCCTCTCTGAGGTGTTGAGCACCACGTGGCGTGAGAGTTCACAGGAGCTGCATGCCCTACAAATAGTGCATGAAATGCAGCAAGCATTGATTGTGACAGAATTGCCATCCATAATTACAGGAGCAATCGCTCACTACTAGGCACGGGAGCCTCCTGAGGATTTTGCAGGGATTCATCAGCATTTTCAGCAGTGCCTTGAAAGCAACTGTAGAGTCACTGTTAAGCTGCAAACAACCCAAACTGGTGTAAATAATGGCTTCCAAATCACGTGCTTTTTATATGGAGTGTAATATCTGCCTTTGTTGCTTGTCACAGAGATCACAGGGAAGAAGGCTCAATGCTGTAAGGAAGTATTTGATGAGTTTTCCCTGCCAAAGCTGTTGGTTAACACATTAACATTGCTGCCATCCTCCCTGTGCCTTGCTCTGAATATTTAACCCAAAGAGAAGTAAACATTAGACTGTAATTGTTCCATCAGTCCCATGAACAAGGAGCCTCTGGTTATTTTGAGGGCAGTACATGCTATACCCGCTACCATCTGGACCAGCAGAAGAAATGGCACATAAGTATGATGATCTGGCAGAGAGGCACAAGCCCCTCTCTAGGCAGGGCAGCAGTATTCATGGCTTGTGTTCTCCTGTATTCGCAGGGTGGAGACTTTAATTAAAAACCAGTTTATTGGGAAAATGATATAAGCTTACGGCTTAAAACCTAACGGAAGGGAATAAATCTAGGATAAAGTGGGAGGCATATAGCTCACACTGAAAGTGAAGCTGTGCAGTCATTTTTTAGCTCTTTGAATGTTCTTAAAAGCATTTGCTATCTAAGGATATGTCCCCTCGGAGGCAGGTAGGAGTAATCGCAGCCTGTGCTGGAATGCTAAAGCCATTAACCAAACCAGCTGAAGAGCCCTTAACCAAACAAACTGAAGTACTGATAAGAGTGAATAGATGGCACCAGGGAGGGGGTTATTTGAAGCCCAGACCTCTCTTCTTCGCACTTTTCACCCAGCACATGCTGCTGTCACCCCTCCAAGTTGTGGAAAGGAGGGGTCTGGCCTCTTCTCCCAAGTGACAGGGGACAGGACAAGAGGGAATGGCCTCAAGCTCCGCCAGGGGAGGTTCAGGCTGGACATTAGGAAAAAGTTTTTCATGGAAAGGGTCGTTGGGCACTGGCAGAGGCTGCCCAGGGCGGTGGTTGAGTCACCTTCCCTGGAGGGGCTTAAGGGACGGGTGGATGAGGTGCTGAGGGGCATGGTTTAGAATTTGTTTAGTATTTGATAGAAATGGACTTGATGATCCGGTGGGTCTTCTCCAACTGGGTGATTCTGTGATTCTAAGATGCACCCTCCCTCTACAACCTTATACTAGTCCTGGTGGCACTGAGCAGGGACAGTGGGAACTGCTGCCAGTAGTGCATTTTAGTTTGTTTTTAAGAATAATAGCTGTCTGCTGTATATAATTGTGTTTGTTGTTTTATCTTTCTTCTTTTATTTTCCTCTCTTTGTGTTACCAGAGTGCCTCTGATGGCTTTTGGAAGTCAGTGGCAACCCGTGTCCCAAGAGAACCTCATGAGATTCGTATCCTGAATCCCTACTTCATCCAGGAGGCAGCTTTCAGCTTTATCGGACTGCCTTTCAACAACGGCCTGATGGGCAGAGGGGTAGGTATAAAGCAGAGCAAGTGAAACCAAGGGGAAAGATGAAAGACCAAGCAGCAGAGTGGGCTTACGCTGTTCTGGCTTTTCCTTTGGACCTCTGCTGTTGGACGCTGAAGGGAATGGAAGTTGGGTGTGTGGTGGCACTGATTAGCCTCCTTAGGGCCAAGGCAAGATCCTTCCTTTCTGGTACCAGGTGTGGCTGTGACTGAGCCCCTTTTCTAGAGGCAGCTCTGGGCTCGCAGCACCAGCTGGGTGGTTTCCTGTCACTCGCAGCCTGCCAAAAGGGGACTTGTTTATGTGGGTGGAGGGGGCTCCTTCCCAAAAGGAAGAAGGAACCCTGTGTTCTGCACCCTCAACACATCTGGAAAGGGTGCAGGTCCCCGTAAAGGTCATGCTACAGTTTTACAACTCGTTGTCCTCGTGGAGATCGCAGACTAAAATCACTGATACTGCACTGCTCATCCTGTATCCCAGGCTTATGGTGAAAGAGGGTAAAGGTTTATTTTATGAGACCTTTGGTGAGGAATTCTGGTCTTGCAGTGGCACGTTTTAGATGTAAAAGCTTACCAAAGAAAACAACATAAACCACGGTTTTAGGTCATAGATATTAATAAAATACTTCTGTGATCATCCTAGTATCTCACCCCCAGTGCAGGTTTCTGGAGTCTAGTGTGGAGTAGGTAGTGACTTGGGTTTTCTGGATTATCTCACACTGTAACAGTCCTCAGAACCTATTTATATTTGCTCTACCTAATCTATCAACCGTTACGAGAAAGTATTACTTGGGCGGGTGAATTAGTCATGTACACATGTGATATCGTCATTGATAGAGACCACACGTGACGTTTTTGGGCACGTCAGAATAACTGATGGACCCAGAGAGAAGCACTTTCACTGGACAAGGTCTACTTGCTCTGCCCCAGCGTTGTCCCTGCATCATTATCAGTAACAATTTGCTGTGTTGCAGCATGGCTTCGGACTAGACAGAATAGTACCTCATTTTCTATGCTCTAATTATATCATGAAATCTTCAGATGTACTAGAGGTGTTTGTTCTGTGCAGGTCAGAAGGGTGGGTGCCTGGAGGTTAGAAACTCACTTCTTAAAATGCATTGTGCAAGATGTGTGGACAGATTCAGCTACACAGAACACTTCTTTAGTGAAATGCTTTGCTGCATGTGCAAGTGCAGGAGCTCTCAAGTGGTTCTAGGAACACTGGGGTTGTACTCCATGCACTGAAGGCATCTGAACCAAAGTATTCCTGATGGCTAGGAAGTAACTTTCACTCTACTTTCACCAGAACTTGCCCTTAGAAGGATGTGGTCTTGGCTTGTCTTTCAGAAAGCCAGAACTGCTGCCACAGTGAAGGACAGAAATCATCAGACTTTTGCCTTTATTTTCTCCAGATTTGTTTTTATTTTTAAACACGTTATTTTAATACATGAGATATTACTTAAACTGAGAGCAGAAGAGAGAATCCGGAAATGAAATTGCTGCGAACTGAAGTTTATGAGGTTTTGATAGGTTGTTTAACACACATCAGATTTGGAAATGAAGGCATCTTAATTGAAACCCGATGTTTCACTTCATGAAAGTCCATTTGAGCATTTAAAAATAGTTTATAGAGCTTTAAGGCAAGCAGTCTTTGCCCATGACCCCTGCTAGATTGTGTAAATTGTGGTTCGTTCCTTCAGACGGGGCAGCAGGGGGATCTCTGCAGGTGCATCGATGGGGCTGAGACCTTAGAACAGCCTGCGCTGTCTGTGCAAGGACACTAATACAGTGATCCTGTCAGAGTTTAAAAACAGCAAGAGAGTATTTCTAGCCTGTAGGTACAAATTTTAATGCAGACATCAACTCTGGACTGCTGTCATGGAGTGCTGGGACTTCACACTTTAGTAAATGCTGCTGTATCAGAAGCTTCAACAGAAGGGGAAGAAGAGCCTGAGTAGGATCCCAGTGATAGCAGTTTGCTACAGACCTTTATTCACTGAGACTTTAAATGAAAGGAGTGGAAAACAGAGCATGTAGACCAAGAATCCAACTCTGACTAAAGATTTAAGAGAAATCCAGCAAGATGAGTGGGGCAGCTGGAGCAAGGAGAGCTGTCACACAGGAGGCAGCGTGACCCAGATGCCACAGAATGTAGCTGGTTGGGTTCAGGGTCATGTGAGACAGCCTGGAAATCTTTACTCAAGAAAGAAGCTTATGAGCATGGAAAAGGAAAATGCTGGGGTCTTGTAAGCAAAAGCACAGGAAACAGTATGTATCCTGAGTTTCTCCTGGGGAACCAGTGTGGAGGCAGGTCGGTGCCCCACGCTGCAATGTGCTGTGGTATGTCGGGCAGGCTGCACACAGGAGGATCAAGGCTGGGGATGCCTTAGTAATCAAGGCCAACACGAAATCCTCATAAAGAGCAGTAATATTCCACTCTTCTTTGGTTCTGATGCCTAAATAAACTTCAGTGTTTTTCTTGCACACCACATATGGTAACAATGTGCTGCCAATTAACTTTGTAATTTGGGGGCTTTTCCAGCAAGGTTGAGCAGAGCTAGTAAAATAGTTTGGGGCTGATCTTGAAGTGTTTTTCCCAGGATTCAATAAAGGGTGAATGTAGTAACATCCTCTGCTTTGATAACGTAATTTGGGCCAGATGGTTCTGGGGCACAACTGAGACATACATTTTGATTGTACTTGTGGCATTAGTAGCCAAAAGCCCAAGCCAGAAGCAAAACTGGTCACCTACAATGATCAGTGACTTCTCTCTGGGAGCAGAAAGCTTTTCAGGAGCGCATTAACTGAAGTCTTAGGAAGAGGGTGAGCTTTTTACCAGTACTTGTGGACTTCTCTTTTCTTGGGATAAGCTGATGATAAAGAAAAACTTTAGTTTAGGATCCTAGCAGCATCTGTGGAAAATGAAATGTTAATGTCGGAAGATGGTCTAGCACAAAAGACACAAGCTAGTAAAGATCATCTCTTTGACTGAAGAATCCTCTTAAGGAGTGGGCACAGGCTCAGCTGTCTCACTAGCCAAAGGTGAATGTATGCTCTTCATGTTTAGGTGGAAGTTTTGCATATACAGGTCTTTTGAGCTTGAAACCTGGCATCAGTGGTGTTGTAGCTGGTGATTTGGGCATGCAATAACCTACCTTGGACTGCAGACAGCTGACTGGGGAACAGGCATGAACATCAGTTCAGAGGCTGTGTTGCCTGTTGCATGTACAGCACAAGGGCTGGTTATTGTCGTGGTGCTTTTGCTCTGTAGCTAATAGTCCTATCCACACAGTAGCACCCAGAGCCATTGGAGCAGTGGCTTTCTGGCTCCTCAGGGTACCCTGAGCATGGTGTGAGATGGCCTGGAGAACATTTGAATTGTAAGGTCTCTGAGGACTCCAGTACAGAATGTGGTGTTCATTTCTCTCTCTTCTGGTTCAGTGCATACATGGAAATGCTTATGATTTAACTTCTTAGGAGATTAAGCTGTGCTGCCCAAAACTGTAAGCCTTGGGGTTGTTCATGTAGGTACCTTACTAAAGATATAAAGCATCATCCTCTGGACTTCATTCAGCCTCAGCACCAACTTGGCAAAGGAAGAGCCATGTGTAGGAAGTGTTATCAGGCTGCATCAGGCACCAGACCATGAATTAGCACCTCCGCAGAGCGCTGACAGCCCACAGGCGCTCAGGGATTAACCTCTGATGCTGGAATGTTAGCAAGTCCTGCCCAGGGCTTCTCTTGCTTCTCTTTGCTGTTATGTGGGTTTGCTTGCTGGAGATGCCAGTGGTGAATCTGCTCCTTCGGCAGCTTTTCAGCTTCCCTGGCAGGTCATAACGACCCTTTCCCTCATTAGTACTGAGTTGGCTTGGTCTCATCTAGCTTTGTCTTCCAGGGTGTTCTTGCTGGATTGTGACTGTGTGAAGGCCTTGTCTTGGGACCTGTTGGGTCTTTGTGGAGCAGAAGTGATGTGGAGGATGGCAGGAGCAGAGCAGTCTGCCACTCCATCCTTTCTGTTGTGTGCTTCTCCATTTTTTCCACTTTGATGACATCTTCTAAGAGAAACAGATGAAGGACCACACTGCAGCTGCCGTCAGTTCAATATAGAGACTTAGTGTCCTTGTTAAGCTTTGAATTTCCAAGACAGCATGTCTGCATCCTGGGCTGGACTGTTCAACCTCTTACCACTGCAGGGTGATCAGTCCATGAGCTGCTGCGGTGGTTCCCGCAGAGCAGCCCGTGTGCAGGGAAGTCATGCCCTTGCTTGCCCTCTATTAAATTGTTAGGCTCTTAAGAAATACTCCCTGCATTGCACAGGAATCTGCTCTACGGCAAACGGTGAATCAGAGCTTGTGCATCACGATAGCGGCTGAGAGAGCTGGGGTTGTTTAGCCTGGAGAAGAGGAGGCTGAGGGGAGACCTCATTGCTCTCTCCAACTACCTGAAAGGAGGTTGTGGAGAGGAGGGAGCTGGGCTCTTCTCCCAAGTGACAGGGGACAGGACGAGAGGGAATGGCCTCAAGCTCCGCCAGGGGAGGTTTAGGCTGGACATTAGGAAAAAATATTTCACAGAAAGGGTCATTGGGCACTGGCAGAGGCTGCCCAGGGAGGTGGCTGAGTCACCTTCCCTGGAGGTGTTTAAGGCACGGGTGGACGAGGTGCTAAGGGTCATGGTTTAGTGTTTGATAGGAATGGTTGGACTCGATGATCCAGTGGGTCTCTTCCAACCTGGTTATTCTGTGATTCTATGTGGTCACAGATATTTGGTTTGGGCTAAGTTGTAGAAGAGCTCTGCAGCTGAATGGCAGAAGAGAAACCTGCCAGTCAGCTCGTCATGTCTCCAGCAACAGGCCCCTTGCCCTTCCTTTTTGCTTTGCCGCATACCGCCAGTTCTGGGGTTTTTCTCCCACTTACAACAAGAGGAGGTGAAGAAAAAAGTGTTGGAGATGCTCTGCTTTGTCTTTTGAAGCCCAGTATTGCAGCTGATTATGTGCTGGAATGGAGGTAGCCATGGAGGCCCTTTCCAGCACATCTCTCTCCCAGACTGTAAGCTCCTGTGGCAGGGACCACTCTGCAGAATGCCAGGCTTTTCTCTGCTCACAATAAGTGATGCTAAATTGCTTTTCTGCCATATTTCCAAACTTGCCCGCTAAGTGAAGCGAAGAATAGCTTTGGAGTTGCTTCTATGCAAACATAAATAACAAAAAGACAATTTAGCAACTGTTGTGTAGCATGGGATGGCTGTTATAGTTTTGTCCTGTATTTCTTTAGTTTTGACTTTATTGCTATTACGTGATCAGGTCTGTAGCTGATGAAACTAAGGTAGCATTTTTCCCTATATGAGCAATTTTTCAGGTTTTCCCTCAAGTAAATCAATTTAGTAGACAAACCAGTTTGAATATCTAGTTGCATTACGGTTTTAGGGAATTTATTCTTCAGCAACGCTTACCTTTTAGTGGACAAGGTAACAATTGGAATGGTCTGAACAATCTAATATATCTGACCCTGAGCTGAGTAAAATCCCATAAATAACTGGAATTCATTTAACATATTAAGGGCGTCAAATATTTCTAAAAACAGATTTACAGCAGTCATTTCCTTCCAGCCCAGCAGGCCATGACACAGGAATGACCCAGGCATGGAATGAAAAGCAGTAAGAGCTTTTCACATACACCAAGTAAAGAGGAGTTTCTGGTTCAACCACCAGCACTGGATCTCCAGCACAAGCCTGTGAAGTGAAGCTCAGGCTCCGTTAAGTCCAAAGGTGTTCCTTTCTGCTGACTGCCTTATTTTCTTCTGTGAGTAGAAGTCAGTCTTAAAGCCTCTTCAGGAGGCCCAATTGAAGATGAAACAGCAATGTCTTGAGGGGAAGCACAGGAAGGACAGAAATGATCTGGGGGCTGGAGCACCTCCCACGTGAGGACAACCTCAGAGAGTTGGGGTTGTTCAGCCTGGAGAAGAGAAGGCACCAGGGAAACCTTAGAGCAGCCTTTGAGTACTGAAAAGGGCTCCAGGAAAGCTGAGGAGGGGCTCTTGATCACAGACTGCAGTGATAAGATGAGGGGAAATGGTTTCAAGATGAAAGAGGGGAGATTTAGATGAGATCTTAGGAAGAAATGTTTTCCTGTAAGGGTGGTGAAGCACTGGCCTAGGTTGCACAGAGAAGTCATGGATGCCCCATCCTGGAGGTGTTCAAGGCAAGGTTGGATGAGGGTTTAAGCAGCCTGATCCAGTGAGAAGTGTCCCTGTCCATGGCAGGGTAGTTGGAACTGGATGGTCTTTAAAGTCCCTTCCAACTCAAACCATTCTATGATTATGTTTCTATGATCTTTCCCCTTGCAGCAGAAAACAGCGTAGAAGCCGTTAGGAGAACCTGCCCTTGGTCTGTTTGTACTGCTGAAGGCATTTCTGGTCCCCCAGCCTGGTGGTGTAGGCTGGATGAGTTTGCACCTCACAGAGCTTGCAATGAACCCTGACACAGCACAAGACCGGAGGTCTTTGCCTCCCTTGTCTTTATGCTTTTCTCATCCAGGATCCACCGTGCATACGCTCACCTCACCCGTGGGGGACATGTGCCAGCAGGTCTCTGGAAGGAGCCGTACTCTGAATGCACCAGCAGCCTTTGCTGAGTGCTGCTGTGGTGACACGTTGCTGCTTCTGTTTGTCAGATAATCTGTTGGTGTCATCTCTGGCTCGTCTGTCAGTCTGCTGCCTTCTTTCAGATGGGACCAGGCCAAGGGCTGATCCCTGGGGAGCATTATATTAAGATATTACGTTTTCCAGATGTTTGGGCTTAGACAAGCAGGGCAGACTTGGAAATGTGGACTGTCAGTTCAAGCCATGTCATCCAGGCAGGTTGCCCTTGTAGTTATTCACTGCTGGAGAGGGAACGCTGAACTTGGTACCTGCCATGTCCCCCAGCTGGGACGAGCCTGTGAGACACAACAGGAGGCACAGAGCTTGCAATGCCAAGTTTGAGGCTTGTGGCAGGGAACTGGCAGAGGAGAGGACTGCCAGTGCTTTCTGGGATCTTGCCATTCCCAACTCTCCCTGATTGGTGGGTACCAGTTTAGGTCAGAATCTCACCGTGGCCACATCTGGAGCAGCGGTCCTGCTGTGCCGCTCCAGAACAGCCCGTGCTGTGGCTTAGCACTGGAACTGAGTGGCACTGGAACAGGCTGCCCAGGGAGGTGGTTGATTCACCTTCCCTGGAGGTGTTTAAGGCACGGGTGGACGAGGTGCTAAGGGGCATGGTTTAGTGTTTGATAGGAATGGTTGGACTCTATGATCCGGTGGGTCTCTTCCAACCTGGTTATTCTATGATTCTATGATTAGCCTGCACTGTCCGGCGTTTGTGCAGCTGGGAGACATCACAAGAGGCTCCTGCCTTGGCACCAACCACCGCTGGGCTGCCATTCTTCAACCATTTGATAGAAGGCAGCATTGCTTGGTGGTGCAGGAACACCCAGGCGCACAGAGGGCCGTGAGCAGGAGGTCAGGCTTTGAGCTGGTCCAACCCCAGATGATTGTTCCTGAAGCGGGATGTTGGGATGTGGGTTTTTTCCTTAGCAATGCCCTGCTCAGTTGTTTGAGAGCGTTTTCTTTTCGTAACTCAACACAAGAGGTGTGGTGGTTGCTTTGGTATGTCTTTGGGGCACGGCACAAGGGTGTGTGTGGTGAGATAGCACTGACGCATTGTGCAGGGCATAGCAAGCCAGGTTTGGCACAGCCGTGTCCATGATGCCTAACTTCTTTTGGAGTGACCTGTCCCTCAACTTGCCCCAATGCCTGTACATGGTTCATTAGGTCCAGACTAGAGCTTAGCAGCAAACGAATTTATATGCCTGTGTGCAATCAGGAGACCTTGGAAGCTGTGTAGATGCAGCCAGAGAATAATTATAACAGTTTCTTCTCTCTAATATATGTCCCCTCTCATTTGCCACTTCTCTGCTGAGAGGCTAGCCCTTTCCTCTGGACCTGGAGAACACTGCTGAGCTGGCTTCTCTACAGCACAGCCTGGGATACATCCCTAGATCCTGCAAGGCCTTCTCTTCCCCTTACCGCAAGCTGGACATGAGGCACTGCTTCATTTTCAACAGAGGAAAAGAGCAGCAGAAGCTCAGCAGGCTGTCAAAGGAGAAATTCTCACAGTTCCTACAGTTTAAACCAAATCGTAGAATTATAGAATCACAGAATGGTTTGAGTTGGAAGGGGTGTTAAAGATCACTCAGTTCCAGCCCCCCTGCCACGGGCAGGGACACCTTCCACTGGATCAGGCTGTTCAAAGCCTCAACCATCCTGGCCTTGAACACCTCTAGGGATGGGGCAGCCACAGCTTCTCTGGACCAAAGCACTCTATTGACTTACTAATGACATTTAGTTAACTGACAATTGTGCTTCTTTTATACTTGTGTTCAAGCTGGCTCCTTTATTTCCAAGTCTCTCCAGTTAGCATTTAATCTGTCTGATGGTTGCTTGTTTTTAACATAAGCAGTTTGGAGCAGATGCCCAGTTGTGTGCATTTGATCCAGGCCCATGTGAGGGCACACACAGTTGGTACTCATGTTCTTCTCTTGCAGTTGCTGTTACCCACACTGTTTGCTAAGGGTGGGCTCTACAAGCACCCCTGTCCTGTCCCAACAGTTCCTGCCCTCCGTGAATAGCAGGGATAAGAAGTTTGATGGTATTTTCTAGGTGGTCCTCTCTGCAGCAGTGGGACATGAGGCTGTGACTCAGCAGTGAGGATGTGAATGGCTGCAGACCTCTGTCTTCAAGGCGGGGGGACACGCACTGTGCTGTAGCTACTGTAGCATTGGGGGGTGCTAACATAAATAAGGCATAATTTAATCAAAAAATGCCATCAGGTTTCTGAATGTGATTTTAGGGCAACACAAAACTGTTTTGCTAAGGACAGTCTGTCGATTCCTGATAGTTGGAGGGGCCAAACCAGGTACATCTCCTACAACCTGAGAGATTAGGAAGCCTTTCGTATTTTAATCGTTTTTGAGAAAGGAGCAGATGATACTGAGATACTGGTGTGTCAGGAACTGCTGAAGTACAAAAGCAGATGAGAAAATGATCTCCCGTTTTTCCGTAACGACCATTAGAGGTGTTGTATGTAGAATAAAGTCAGGTGGATATTTGGTGACCAAAGGGAAGTTCGCTTTTGATTTCTGTAATCTGCTATTCTCAAACAGAAATAAGCATATGCTTGGAAGAAAGTTGTGGTGGTTTGGCAGTCGTCCCATAGGGTTGGGTAGTATGATTAATTCTCTGTGGTTTGTACAACTCACATTAGAAAGTTAGCTCTTAAATGTTAGCTTGGCCAGTGAAATTCCCTCCAGCCAAAGACCCTCTGTCTCCCATACCGTGGGAATAGGTCCAGTGCAAGCGTGGGTGATGGTAACACCATCCTATTCCCAACAAGGACACTTTCTCAAGGACATAACCATTTACTCACAATGTTTTGGACACTGTAACTACAGCTCAGCTGAGGGCAAGAGTTTTGTGGCAAGTCCACTTACCAGCTGATGCAATTCCAGGGACACCCAAATGTCATCTCCTATGTAAAACATAAAGCTGAGACTATTTGAATCTGGACCGTTGTGCCTGGGAAGACAGGATGTCCTTGTGTATTTTGAAATTTGGGGGAATTAATTCTTATCATTGCCTAATAAACCTTTTCTGATTCTTTTTAAACCTTTCCTTGACAATTTCTGGCTACCAGTGAATGAACAATTAACTAGAGTAGCCAGAATGAAAGCAATGTTGTTTGTGGTGAGGATCAATTGAGATTAAGCTGTGAGAACAAAATGACTTTGCTGTTTTTCCCAACATCTAGAGCTGACACTGGAGGATGTAGTAAGGTCTTTTCATTTCATATGTGCACTGCTACAGTTGCATGGCAAATGTTTGAATTTAATGTCTCAGTGGTTTAGCCATAAGCAGTTTTTGCATGTTTGTCTTCAGATCAGTGTAATCCCAGTGCGCTGTAGTGGAGTTCTCCATGGAATATGGGTTGTGCTCCCAGCTCTGCACATCTCTCAGCTAGGGTATGGGTGTCATTCTGTGCCTGGAGAATGTTTGTCTTGGGACTGGTCAAGCAATCAGAAGTGAGCAAGGTAGTGTTCTACCAGAAGCTGAATGAGAGTCTGAAACTCAAAGTATTGTGTTCCCAGTCTGTTACAAACATCACGTTAAATGCAATAGCATTGCTTGCTGGTTTAGGATAAATGATTTTAAATGCATAATATAAACATCTAGTTGGTTTCTACATCTCAGCTAAGAGGCTGTCAACCTTGGTGACTGTCTGAGCATGTCCTCTGAATTTGTGATACATTTGATAGGGCTGGTATTGGATGCTCTACAAATGAAGGTAAGATATGTGGGTGGATTTCTCAGCCTCTCCCTAGCCCCTGGGGTAAAGCTACCTTTAGATCCATCTGGCTAAAGGGGAGCAGGAAAAGTCTGTGAGCTAGATTTTTATACTGGAAACACTCATCTATCACAGTGGTCGTGTTCATCTGAACACACAAGAGGAGTTGCAGCCGTAGAGCACCGCTGTCACAGGACCTCAGCAGAAGCCAGATGAAATGGGGAAAGCTGTGGCTGGACTTCAGTGCAAATGGCAGGTCAGCAGATAGGAGAGGACAGTCAGGATGACCTTGCTAAGAGTGTTAACACCTGTCTCTGACTGGCTTCCCACTTCTTGTCTTCCCCGTATGCTGTGGCTTGGAAGGTTGTGGCACCAGCCACAGTGCCCTTTGCCTGTGGGGTGCCCCTCAGCAAAGGAAAGGGTCTCTGTGCACACTGCTGACTGGGTCTGCTTGATCTCCTCTCCGTCTCCCAGAGGTGCTTAACAACCTCCTTAAACTACTTTCATCGTTGGTAAGGAGTTGGTACTGTTCTTCACTTCTGCTCCTGTATGGTGACTTCTTTGAAATAAATATTCCTCCTTAGCCCAGCTGGAAGCCAGTAATATGCATAGAATTGTAACCCAGTATCTACATCTGTTTTAGTTTCAGAAAACTAACATATCCCCTCTGATTCATCCTCCAGCTCGTCTGCTGCCCCATTCTCAGGGTAGCAAAGTCGCAGAAGGGAAGTCTGACCATTTGCATTAATCTCTTTGCCCTGCAATACTTCCTTGGGGAGTTAGGTCATAGAGCCTCAAACAAGAGCCGCTGCTTTTGTGCTAGATGCTTTGTAGGAAGCTGACTGACATATGATTTTCTTTACAAGCTGGGAGGCTATTGAGCCCACGCACTGGCATTGGGCGGCTGACTGCGGATACAGCCAAATACCCCATTCCAGATTTTCTGCTGAGTAGCAGCACTGCCTCTGTGAGCAGAGGCAATAAGAGGCAGTCTTTAATTATCAGAATAATGTTAATGACTTCCATTCCTGCTTTCTCTCCTCTCAGAACATCCCCACCTTGGGAAGCGTAGCAATAACCATGGCGCTGCACAACTGTGATGAGGTGGCGGTAGCTGGGTTTGGCTATGACATGAGTTCACCCAATGCACCACTGCACTACTATGAGAACATCAAGATGTCTGCGATCAAAGAGGTAGGGGAGCTCCTGCTAAGCGTATCTTCCTCCTAAGCCTGCCGACCACCCCGACTCCAGAGCCTGACTGGGATGGTGATGTCAACTTACAGCTTTCCTGTCTGGGTCAAAACACAGCTCCGCCCAGGCATTCGCCTGTAAAATTCTGTACATTCTGCCAAGGACAATGTGTGTTAAAAATGGTTATTTCTGATGGGAAAAGTTCTCTGGAATGTGTATATAATGTGGTTCCTTCTTTGAGCAGCAGGAAAAAGATTCCCATAAATGTTAATTTGAGTAAGGTGAATGGGAGCGGTTCTGCTCTGGGGTTGAAAAGATGTGCCCTCGTCCTGGTTTTGATCCATTATATTGCTCTCTAATCCATAGTCTTCTTTTGCTCAATGAGCCCCTCCTCAGCCCCTGTGAAACTTGGGGCAGGTGTGATTAGCCCATGCACGTTGGTTCTCAGCCGACCGTTCAGCAGCCGTTAGCTAGTGTAAACTCATCACAGCTCCACGCAAGCTGCTCCTTAAAACTAAATCTACGCTAGAAACGTTTTCTGGTACTATCGCAGTGAGATGAACAGTATTTTTAGAGGAACAAAAGGTCTCATGTTGGTATAATACAGCAATATAAAGATGCTCTTTTGGTCTGTTCATGTCCTGTACCAAACCAGAGCAAACTCAGACATTGGTAAAAACTTCCGTAATGAGAAGTTTTGATCTTTTTTTTTGGTAGAGCTCAGTCTTTCTAAGATTGCTTCCACCTCTTTGCTGTCTCCTAGACAGGGAAACTTTCTCCATCCTACTCTACATTATGAAAAGTTATGTTGTTCACAGACAGTAGCTGTCTTCTGGCTCTTGGCATTTGTTCACCTTGAGGACTTTGTTATTGATCCAGGCTGGGAGGGAAGCTGGGAAGTTGTGTTTTTCCAAATCACAAGATTGTACATGTCTTAAGACTCTCACAGGTTGCATGACCCTAGGCAGACTGAGAGGAATTAGAAATTAGTGATTAATCAGCTAGAGAAATGAGAAGAGCGTTTCCAATTATCAGAGTAATAAGGCTTTGGAACAACCACTCAGCAGAGGCCAAGAGAACAAACTGAGTTTGAGAGAAGACCATGAGGAGGTCTCCAGGACATCAAGGGACCAGACATTGTGGTCCTGAGGTAGCTTTGTGCCTGTGGAGGCAGCAAGAAAGTCTCCCTTGCTCAGTGGAATTGCCATGGATTAATATGTCCTGTCTGGGAAAGTGAGTGCCCATTTATAGGATTTAAGGGGTACATTGAGCTGGGAATGAGAGCTTGCAGCCCAGAAGGCCAAACGTGTCCTGAGCTGCGTCAAGAGAAGCGTGGCCAGCAGGGCGAGGGAGGGGATTCTCCCCCTCTGCTCTTGTGAGACCCCACCTGGAGCCCTGTGAACAGATCTGGGATCCCAAATAAAAGAAGGATATGGAATTGTCACAATGAGTCCAGAGGAGGCCACAAAGATAATGTGGAGACTGGAGCACCTCTGCTATGAGGACAGGCTGAGAGAGTTGGGGTTGTTCAGCCTGGAGAAGAGAAGGCTTCAAGGAGACCTTAGAGCAGCTTCCAGGACTGAAAGGGGCTCCAGGAAAGATGGGGAGGGACTTTTTACAAGGGCATGGAGTTGTAGAATGAGGGGTAATGGCTTTAAATTGGAGGAGGGAAGATTTAGACTAGACATCAGGAAGAAATTCCTCACAATGAGGGTGGTGAGGCCCTGGCCCAGGGAAATCATGGGTTCCCCCTCTCTGAAGGTGTTCAAGGCCAGGTTGGATGGGGTCTTGAGCAGCCTGGTCTGATAGGAGGTGTCCCTGCCTATGGCGAGGGTGTTGGAACTGGATGGGCTTTAATGTCCCTTCCAGCCCAAACCATTCAGAGAGGAAAAGCAAATTGAGTCACTATGTACAGAGGTGGTGTCTGGTTTGTGAAATCCCTGAGCAGAAAATAGCTGCGGAATAGCATTCTCGTAGTAGTAGAGGAGGTGTCACCATTGGCTTGCCCAGTTCTGACTCCTCCCTGGACATCTGCTTATAACCACGGCCTGAGACAGGACCCTGGGCTACCCAAACCCAGGTCTGAATCAGTCCAGTCGGTCCCTTAGTCATCCATCAAGGACATGATTACAACAGAGTGAAAATGAATGCAGATGCTACAGACTTCATGAAAGTTTCAGGAAAAGCTTTTGCCACTGTGTCCACTCTGGTGAATCGGCTGCTGTTGGTGGAGAATCCCCCTTGCCCCGTTGTTCCTCCTGTCTCATAAGGATGTCAGTCCCACAGTCTGCTCTTTGACACAGGGACACTCACAGCTGGTGTCCTGCCCCAAGCCTGTTTTGCAGCCGGTAGGTGTCTCTGACCTCAAGGACACCTACACAGGAGCTGACAAGAATGAAATCTTGCTCTTGATGGTTACGTGGATCAGTGGGAAAAGCATTGGATGACAGTCTGTGGTTGAACCCACTGGTCCAGATCACTTGGGTCTTTGATTCTGAAGGCCAGCATCCTGGGTGGATGCAAAAGCCAGTGGAAGAAAGGCGGGAGTCACTCCTGGACACCGTATGTGATCTCAGGAATAAACCTTGCATGGCACAGGGCAGTAGATGAGGATGAACATGCGAAATGCAGTCAGTAATCTACTAGAGAGACCAATTGGTGCCTGGTTTGTCAGGCCTCTGCTGTCTGGAACCTGTCAGTCATCATGTCCAGGATGTTCTGTACGGAGGTGAGGGAGTGTTGAAAGACTCTGGTGAAGCCTCACTAATTTAGATGTCAGTTGGTTTGTTTCTGCAGTCAAGGCTGTTGATGAGAGCTCTGCAGGCCAGCAGAGCTGGTTCTAGGAGGAAGGTTCCTGTTCCCATTGAAGACTGGTTATCTGATACTTATCTGCCCATCTAATCCTCACATCCTCACCCACAGGCTCCTCTTACATTTTGCTGCCCTGGTACAAGAAAAGCCATCTGTTCCCAAGTATCAATAATTAATGCTCCTCCTGCCTCTGCCCCTCCCAGTACAACAAATTGTTTGTGATATTGTGGAATGTGAAGAGCAGAGAGAGGATTGCATTTCTTTTTTTTCCATTTAATATTAATGGTAGCTGGTAATTGTTAGTCACCTGAGGGTGAAGTTGAAAGGTGAAGGGCATGATAGGTTGGTTGTGTCTTCTGCAGTTGCCCACAAAGAACACACTAAGGAGATTTGCCCCAGTCTAGACTGGAAACATCCTGCGCGCTCTGCTTGGAGAGAGACCTGCGTGTGATTTGCAAAGCAGGAGGCTGCCCTGCACCAGCACCTTGTGCCAAACGCTGCCCTTGGCACTAGGAAAAGACTGACCCACAGCCAAGCTCTACCAAGGTTTTTGTCTGCTCCTTCTGCTTTGGTAACCAAGGCCCAAGAGCATCCTTAGTGTTACTTTGGACCTCTGGGATTGTGCCCAGGTCTATCTAGTTCTCCCTGGTCATCTACATTTCAGCCTCTAAAGAAGCCTCCAAAGTGGGGTGTGCCTTGAAATCATGCAGGTATCATCCTTGTCCTCTTTCTGACCTGTAGACCCATGCAGGCTGGTGTCCTCATTCCTGGGTAGAGGAGCAGAACAGGTTTGCTTGAAGTAGCAACGTCGCGGCACTGAAACAATTGCCATGGGATGCAGCTGCTCCTCCATAATGAACATCTCGGGCAGAACACCCTGCAGTTTGACCAGACTTTGATGGGGCAGAACCTCTCTTTCTGAAGTTCAAATCTTTTCCCTGACTGCAAGGCTCCTGCAGCCCAGATGACCAAAAATTTTCAGTGTTTAAGCCTGGAAAGCAGCTGCAGGGAAGCACTCCAGCTTCTCCCTGAAACCATCACTGTCTTTACAGAGGAAATGTAAACACTGGCAGCATCCTGGGTCTGGAGGTGCCCCACGTGTGTGTGGTTCTTGGGAGCATCCATGGAGTCCCTTCCCTTGCCTGGTGTCTGCAGTGGGAACAGGCCTGCCGCTCTTGGCCTTTCGGCAAGGTGTGCCGCTGATTTACACTTGAGGCCTGCTTGACATCTCTCTGGACACCCTTGAAACCCTGTGACTCATCTCCGAGGAATTTGTTCTGATTACATAAAAAAAAGCCAGCAAAATGCGCTCCCTTGCTCACAGCTGGGCGGAGATGCCTCTCCCATGCCAAGACTGAGGTGATAAAATCTCTATGGAAATGAATGTGATTTTTCCTGTTGCTCTGTGGGACTGGTGGCTGAATTTCCAAGAGGCAAAACAGGCAGTGTATAGTTTTGCTTAGTCTTTGCTTTTCCCTGCAGGGGCGAAAACCTTCAAGGTCCAAGATAGTGCTGCAATAGCTACTGCACTGCCTCTTCCAGCATCTTAGACTGCTGAGAGTTGAGTAGGAATTTTCTGCCCCAGAGGAAAAGGGGCAGGAGGAGGCAGATACTGTTCTCTGGGCTGTTACTGGGAGACTGCTGCCCAATAGACCCTGTGCTGTTGTGTACGTTCTCACAGGTGATTTTTCAGCTCTGATCAGAGTGTCCAAGTGTGTCATCTCCCTTCAGTTATTTTTCCCTACTCCCAATAACTTTGCGACAGCTTTGACCCTTGCCTGCTTCCATGAATGCCATACAGAAAATGATTGAGTGCTTGCCAAGGTGTCTGCTCACTTGTTTCTGGTTTTGTGGCAATGAGTCAATTGGAGCTTAATTTTTGTATAGTTTATTGTGGTTTTATTTCTTGCTCAGGTTCTGTAATGCTTCCTGCCCAAGCACTCCATAAAAGTGTCTTTTTATCCCAGGTCACTGTCTTCCATTAATGTAGAAGTGTCAGATCCACAGGAAACACAGCAAAGGAAACGTGGAAGTGTTTCCATGAGGTGAGGAAAAAAGGGAAAATAGAGTGAAGGCTTTTCTGGATAAATAAAATGAATTAACTTTCTTATGAGGATTACGATAGACCTTCACTGCTAATGGGAAAGCAGGCTAGTGTTTCAGGCAGGAATTATTTTCAGGGTGGGAAAGTGACAGGATTTAGAATAGTAAAAACATCACCATAAGGAGTTGATGAAACAGAGAGCAGGAGGCTATGCTGAATCATGGGAACAAAGCTCAAGACTGGCTCCCAGCATCCCTCTTCCGTGGGCTCTGTCCTTAGCCTGGCAGCATGGAGCCAGCCTTACCTGGCCTTGTGATCCAGAGGTGAGCTTCAATCTCCCGGTCACTCCTTGCAGGAGCAAGAATGCGAACAAGGAGTTACCTCAGATGCCGCATGGAGAGCACCTTGAGCTGTCTTCTCAACAGCTGGCTGCAGGCTACCTCACGCCCTTACGGCTGGTAAAAAGGGAGGATGCATGGTTAAAAGCCACCCTTGTCCATTCAGAGCTCGTCTGAGGCTGTGGAGCTGCTGCCTGGTCTCCTTTTCGCTGTAGAAGCAGATCAAGCGCCAACAGTGATGCTGTTGGAGGTGTCAGCTCCTTTGATACAGCTGTGCGGGACACTTCAGTGACTCGCTGCCTGACCCGAGGGGGAGGTGGCGGCACTGCCTTTGATGGCTTCTTTCTGATGGTTGGCTCTGCTTCCCCCGGCAGGGCTTTGTGGGATGCTGGAGGAAACCATCTTGTAATGCTTCTTATTCAGCCTGTGTAAGGGCTGCCACAAGGGCCAGGGGAGGTGGCCCTCAGCGCACAGTGACACACAGCTTTGTCTCTGTCTCTCCTGCCAGCAGCTACCTCTCAGAATAATCCACCAACATCAAGTTTGGAGTCTCGGCCCATAAAGGAACAAACAATAGCGCTTTATTATCATCTGGGCTCTCTCTATGAAGCTGTCCTTTGCATTTTAAATTAGCGCAAGTTGCTTGGGAGGGGGTGGTTGGTCTGCTTCAGGCCCCCAAGTACCTTAAAGTTTGTGGTAGCCAACGAGAAGAACAAAACTCCTTTGAAAGCTGGGCAGATGTCTAGCCTGGTGATTTATAGACTGAAAACACAGCTATTGGAGCCTGTCTGATGAATTGCGGTTGGAGTACAAGGAACGGTGCAGACTGAAATGGAGGTCAGCGTTGGAGGGGGAGGTTAGGGGCTGGGGCAGGGGAACCTCTGAAAGGGCAGTGCTTTTTCTTGGGGCCAGCAGTGATGACTGATGAGGTTTATACATTTTTGTCTTTGTTTAAAAGCCACCTGTTTGACAGCGTTTTGGCTGAACGAAGGCCTCCCATGCTGTTCCTGTGTGTAAGGAAAGGACTGTGTGTCTACGGAATAGAAATCTGGAAAAGATCGATGGCTGAGCAGTCACGGCCAGAGCACAGGTATTGCCTGGTGCAGTAGAACAGAAGCACAGGAACACTTGTGGGGTGGCACTAATCACAGTGAGGAAGGCTGTGGGATGGACAAAACCAGAATTAGGGCTTGGGTAAGGTCTTTGTAAGAAAAGACAGTAAAAGAGCTACAAGGGTGTGCCAGAGCCCAGCTGCCAACACAACACTGAACACAGTTCTGGGTACCAGCAGAAATTGCACTGTTAGAGTAGGAGCCAGTATTACTGGCAAGGGGAGAGCCCAGGTATTCCCAGATGCAGCACCTGCTCTTCTCACCAACCATGAAGGCACAAGAAGAGGTGTTTTTAACAGATATGAAGACCTTGCAGAGGGACACTTTAGGAGATAGCCTTTGAACGGGTGCCTTCATGATTAAATTAAATGAAAAGCCAGCAGAAGGGATGTTACAACTGGGATTTTGCTTCCAAAATGAGGAAGCCTGATAAGCAGGGCTGTATCTAGGCTGCAGGACTGGGGTGTGGGTGCAGACTCTGACCTCTCTGAATTTAGGCCTAACCTAGGAGAATGGGCTACCAAAAGCAGATGCACTGAGGAGCTTGTGGACTCATTGCAGACTTGAGATTTTTTTTTGTCCAAAGTGCAGAAATTATCTGCGGTTCATGTTTGCAGCAATGGGGGAACTAGCAGGAAAAGGCTGTAGATATAATTTCATAAATAATTGCTTCACAGTGGGGTTAGAAAGAACAGAAGAGTGGGAGAGAGCATCAGGCAGCGAGGAGGCTTCACCCTGATGACTGGAAAGAACGGAGATAAAGTGGAGACTGGCATAAGTCAAGCTGAATTAGATCTTGCGAAGGAAGTACCCTTCAGTACTTAAAGGGACCTACAGGGAAGCTGGGAAGGGTCACTTTATCGGGCAGCGCAGGGATAGTACATGGGGTAGTGATTGGAAGCTGAAAGAGGAGAGATTTAGGTTAGATAATAGGAAGAAATTCTTTACTGTGAGGGTGGTGAGGCACTGGCCCAGGTTGCCCAGAGAAGCTGTGGCTGCCCCATCCCTGCAGGTGTTCAAGGCCAGGTTGGATGGGGCTTGGAGCAACCTGATCCAGAGGGAGGGGAGAGGAATTGGATCTGGATGATCTTTAAGGTCCCTTCCAACCCAAACCATTCTATGATTTCACGATCCTATGAACATAAACAAGCACTGGACAGTCCCACTGCCAAACAAATAATATAGAAACAAGGGAAGAATTACTGTGGCATCTAGGGAGGTGAAGGAAGCAGAAGGTATAGGGATTAAGAAGCCAAAGTGGGAACCACATTAGTTAACATAAGACCTCCATAAGGGTGATATGAACGTGACAGAAAGGGTGGCTTATGGTGAGTTCATAGAAACAGAAAATGACTGGGTCAGTGGTGAAAGGCAAAAGCTGATGAAGCTAATGCCCTTGGTGTGAGAGTCTGGGAGATATCTGCTCCAACCACTGCACTGTTTAACCATTTAAGCTGCAAGTCCAGCGGAAAAGGTCCTCAATAAATCTATCGGGCTATACGTGGTTCTACAGGATTAGATTGTAAAGGACATAATACCTCTTTTCCTTTCTTTTTGGGGGGATGGGAGGGAGGCAAGGATAAGAATCCCGTCAAATTCAGAGCTCTTAATCTGACCTCAGAGGTACTATTCAGAACTTTAAAGCAGAGTCTAAATGAAAGAATAATTAAATCCTGAAAGCAAACACAACATGGATTTACCAAAGGCAAGTTACAAAAACTAATTTAATATCTTTATTTGATGGAAAAAAACCCAAACATTCTGGGGATAGAGGAAGCTTGATTTGTCTGAAGTTCAGTTAAGCGTGCAATACTGTGCCATGTGAGATATTATTAGAGATATTATTAGTTAAGCTTCAGAAGCTCCGGTTTGGTGCAACACCTGTGTGTGAATAGTGTCTCTGAAGGAGAACACAAAGAGCAGCACTGAATGGATGACTGGGAGTTTCCCTGCAGGAGGTCATTTAGTGTTTGCTTTAATGATTTTGGGCACAGAAGGCAATGGTGTGCAAGTGGAGTTAGTAATGAGACAAAACCAGGTGTGGTCCATACAAGGGAGGATCAAAATACCATCCAGGGAGACCATGAGCACCTTGAGAACAGGAGTAAACTGGGTGGCATGAAATCTAAGAGTTAGAATGGAAGGTTGTTCTGACTAGGATAATACCAGGAATTTTGGTTCTTTGGGATAGTATTGTTTGGCAATGGCAGAGGAGGGAAGTGCTTAGATAGCTATCAATAAATCTCAGGGTAATTCAGGATGCTATGATGTTACTGTGAAAAAAAAAGGCAAATACAGCTCTGGAAAGAGTAGAGGAAAGGAATTCTTGGAGAGAGAGAGAATTGCCTCTGTGTGAGGCAATAGTGAGCCTTTTTTCTGGTTCACTAGAAGTAAATTTGGGCTAAATGGGGACACTGAGAGTAACTACACATCTGGGAAATTTCCCAGTTTTCATAGGGGAAATGAACAGCCTGTTCTGACAGAAGGAAAATAAAACATGGCTTGTTCAGCTTGGTAAAATGAAGACTGAGGAGAGATACAATTGCTCACTCTGTTTATCTGGTGTAAGAATAACAGGGCATAAAGGAGCTGTGAGTAAATCTCCGGAACATGAAGAGAGGAGCTTGCCCAGCCCTCTCTTTTGTTTCCTTACCTGTAACTCCAGAGGGAGAGAGTGCAGGTGGTATGGGGCAGTCCCATGGACTGGGAGAGGAGTTCCATGGACTGGGAGAGGAGGGGTCAAAGGGTCCTGAACAAGGCAGGGCACTGGTTTCATGGGAGGCACACGGGAAGGTGAAACTGGCACTCAAGGGTGGCCATAAAACACCCAGTGTGCATGGTCACCATGCTGGAAGCAGAACAAGGGTGTGGGCAGAGCAGAATCTTGAAAAATAAGCAGCTCCAGAGACAAAGCAGTGAAGGCTAAAGGTAGAGATAAATGAGAACTGGTACAGACTGGAAACCAATTGTTATCAGTGAAGTAGCACTTCTCGCTGTTGCTGTGGTTTCAGAGAAGGTTTTTGGGGAGAAGTGCTGCTGACTTGTAGAAATACAGAGGATGTAACTGAGGAGCCTCCTGCTTTACAACTTGGTGTTTTTATTGAACGCATTCCTCATTTACTTCACGCTCTCTGATTTAATCTTCCTGCATTTTAAGGTACTGCAACGTAGTTGATAAGACTAATGAGCTCTGAAGCTGAGGCATTCCCCAGTTGTAATTGATTGCAGATGGGGAGCTTACCTTCCTTCTGCGTTGGTGTCTGAAACATTTTCTTAAAATATTCTACTTGGCTTCTCTTGAAGGGACAGAGGATATTTTCTGCTTCCTCGTGGAATCATCAAGAAAAAAAAGAATGGGTGATTTGGGGCTGCTGCATTTGCATAACCCTGAAAGGTGGCTTTAACTGATGATGAATTTTGATCTAACAACTGTGACCAAACGATCACTCATCAGACCCACTGCCACCTCTGTGGGATGAACAGCCAGTGCATCTGCTTGCAGAGAACTCTCCTCCTGCTGTTTCTCTCTCCCCTGAAAAGAGCAAACATCTACTAATCATAGAGACCCGGAGCAAAGGAAATCCCAGCCTGATCCCCAAACAACAAGAAGGGCTCTGTAGCCTCCTGGGTGCTTGTGGTGGAGCTCCCAAAAGTTCATTACTCTGGCCTTGGGCTCTGGCGAGCAGCCTGTTTGTTTGCACAAGTGGAAACAAACAGTTGGACTCGATGATTTTAAGGGTCTTTCCTAACCTAAGTGATTTTAAGCTGCACTGGCCTCTACTTGATGCAAGTGGCAAAGGAAGGAGAGGGCAGAGCCAGTCTACCAGGCTGCAGGAGCTGTCGTGGTGGTAGTGACATGCGGGGAAACAAAGGTGGAGGTGGCAGTGAGTTCTCCACGCTGCTCTGTTGCTGTCTGGAAGTGCAGATTCATGAGAGAAGAGCTGGAGTTTTATGCTTGCGATGCTGAGGTGTAGCTTCAGGGCTCAGGGTAGGAGCTTTGTGAATGTGAATAATCCAACACACACGAGTAGGAAGTGAGGCAGTAATGGTTCAAAGTGCGTGGGAAGAGAGGTTCAAAGCAGTCAGAAAGGACAGCCGCTTCATGTAATCCTCCAGTTGTGGATCTTACTCACAACACTCTGCTTAAAATATCCAAATGAGCACTCTGACAGCACAGCCCTGTCCGTGATGATGCCGTCACCAGAGCGTTACCTCTTTCTTACCATCCTGCTGCAGCTCAGGACCTCGTGCCAGCTGAAGGATTTCCATGGCAGCTTGCCCATAAGCTTGGTTGCACAGAGCACCTCAGCTTACCCAGTGAGGGGTGGCAAAAGAGAACTTGCCCTTTCAATAGCCGTAACGTGGTCCTGGTCCCAAAGCAAATCTAAGCCTGCCAAGACCTGGCTTTTCATGAGACCCTCAGCTGGCTCGAAGAGCCCTCCCACCTGCCAGCAGTGTGCATTACCCAGGCTGTCCTACCTAGGGTGCTATTTCAGGTGTATATACCCTAAAACTCAGCTGGTTTTATTGTATTTTATTGCCTTTCCATTGTTTTTTTTCCCTGTCGGAGCAATGAGAGCGAGGTGCCTGCCCCACTCTGGCAGTTTTGAGAAGTCTGCTCCAGTTCTTCTCCCCCTGCGGCTGCTGGGGCTGGAATGCAGTTTCCTTTGCCTGATTAGCTCTGTCTGTCAGTGGGGTGAGTCCCTCTCCTGTAATCAGTAACCGGAGCTGGTGTTGAAGACATGCCTCATCCCTCCTGCCTGCGTTACTGGGGGGTGAGGGGGGAGCAGCACTGCACCGAGCACCCTGGGAGTGCTCTTCAGTGGGGACAAAAGCCTGTCCTCACCGGGGAATCTTGGTCTTATATTCAACGACAGAACGTATGAGAGTATTGCTGCAGCCACCAGTAAGATCCATGGGTCAAGTGGGAGGCTGAATTGCCTTACACGTGGCTTTCTCCTTGGAAAGAGGAGTTTGTGTCAGTGCCCGCAGCAGCCTTGAAGCTGAACTGCCAGAGGTTTATAGGTCTTGCCAGCAGCCCTGCAGTCAGTGCTGAAGCCAGACCTAGCTGGAGTGTGAGACTGCAATTGTATCCCCCGAAGTTTTATTATTCACCTCCTGTACTTAAGCTCCTGCTCCACTCCTACCTTTCACAGAGCAGATTTCCTCTTGCCATCAGATAAGGCACTTGCGTGTGGCCCGAGGTGACATTTTAGGTGGTTTGAGTTCACCTAGAAGTGGCTGCTTCCCCAGTTACCACCTGTAGCAAGAGGCACGAGCAGGTGAAACCAGTTGGCTTCTGTTAGCTTTGATGGGGCTGAAAGACGTGAAGGAGAGATCAGCTTGTGCTATGATGTATCAGGCACCTCAGGCTCCCCGGTGCTCCAGATGGGCTTTGAACAACGAGCCCAGCCTGATGTAAGCGGATGCATCAAAACCCAGCGTTCCCAGCGTGGCCGCGGTGCCAGCAGACACCGCTCACTGCCTGCTGGCAGGAGCACACACACACATGCTTGGCTGCTTCTGTCGGGGCTGTGTGTTCCTAGCGAGGGGCTGTGCTGTTAGGAGAGACGTTGCTGCGTGGTGGGGGCCAAGCCTGAGCCTCGCAGCTCACGTGCCACATGTGGGGCTGTTGCCAGCATACTGGGCGACCCTGTTCTTCTCCGAGAGACAGGCACCCACAGCCCTGCTCTCCCAGCTCCCTCTGCTCTGCATCACTCTTGCTCCAACTGCTGCTTTCTGGAATTCATGCATTTTTTTTCCCTTTTACAAGCCAGATTTCTTCCCAGTGCCAGTTTTCAGTTTCTGCTTTTGTGCCAGAAGAAGCCAAGCACCGAGTTGTTTCTGGGCAGCATCTTTTCAGTTTAGAGACGGTCCCAAAGAGCACCAGCATAGTTTGCTGTGTGTGGCCCTGTTGTTCCTGGTGATCATGCACCCTTTGCAGCGTCCAGGTAACAGTGTCACTGGAAGCAGAGGAAATCAAAGACTTCTTAGAACGCAGGTTACAAGATAAGACCTGCCTGAACTTCCCTCAGCAGCTTTAACTGTCATCATTCCTGTGAGCTGAAGGGATGGAAGTGGCTTATAAATGCACAGTAGCAGCAAGACAGGTATTTCCAAAACATGCTGGGCAATCCCAAGCACAAATACAGGCTGGGCAGAGAATGGATTGAGAGCAGCCCTGAGAAGAAGGACTTGGGGGTGAACTGAAGGGGTTATCAGGCACTGGAATGGCTGCCCAGGGAGGTGGTGGAGTCCTCATCCCTGGAGGGATTTAAAAGATGGGTAGATTATTTGCTCAGGGATATGGTTTAGTAGTGGAGAGGTACAGTTGGACTTGATAATCTCAAAGGTCTTTTCCAACCTGGCAATTCTATGATTCTGTGATCTGCCCAAGGAACCTGGGTTGCCCAGATCTCACCATGACAAAATAACTTCACTCAGCCCATGGGGAGACCTCCGACCTCAAGTACACGGGTCTGACCATGCTGGCTGTATCGGCTTTAAATAAGAGAAGGCCTTTGGTCTGCAAGGGCTCTTCAAGTCTGTCTCCTTGGCAGGAGCCACTGCCCTGCTCCCACTGGAGTGTCCTGCAACGTGGGGAATGGGAGCATGCTTGGCCAGGATAGCTGCTGACCTCCTGTCTTTCCCATTTCCTTCCAGTCCTGGACGCACAATATCCAGCGGGAGAAGGAGTTCCTGCGGAAGCTGGTGAAAGCCCGAGTCATCACTGACCTAACCAGTGGGATTTGAGTGGCTGCAGCCACTGCCTCCAAGGGAGGAGACGAAGACGCACGCTGCAGCTCCGGGAGCAGGCACTGGCAGCCCCCCGCAAGAATCCCACCTCACTGAAGATACACAGAGATGCTCTGGGAAGACCCTCTCGCGTTGCCAGTCTGCACAAGGGTTGCGTCTGCTGCCTCCAGGCCTAGAGCTGGCAGTGGAGGTGGGCAAGGAGCTGTGTGGGCAATTCTTGAACTCTGCATCGCAGACAGATCTTCTGCGTCCTGAATTAAACAGGAAAGACTCAGAGAAGAAAGGTTTGTGAATAAAACAATTTGTGCCAAATGGGAGGCGATGCTGCCCTGAGGCAGCAATGCCTGAATGTACAAAGTATTATTTTTAAAAAGAAACTCTGCTGGAATCATACTAGAAATACCAAGGTGCAAGGCAAAGTCTGCTTGTGCACAGCCCTGCGTAAAGCCCGGCCTCTCCATTCTCCATCTGCGTTGTCACCGGCTTCAGATCTTTCCCCAGGAAGACAAATCCGTCCAAAACTTTGGTGTCGTTGGTGCTGCTATAATTCAAAAGGAGAATAATGGCTTTCCCTCCTTCTCCACTTGGAGCTTCTTGTTAGAGATGAGCATGGGTTTGTTTTTCTGCACTTTTCCTTGCTTCCCACATAGAGGCAGCAGCCACTTTTTGGCTGTTTTCCATAGCTGTTTGCCCCTCTCTGCCTCTGCTCTCACCCCAAGGTGGAGGGGAGAGCTGATGGCTTTTCTGCCTGGAGCAGACCCTGCTCACCTTCCTACCTGTCACAGCAGAGCCTGTCACATTGCGTTCAAGGCGTTCGGGCCTCTTGGTTTGTGCCTGCTGTGCAGGGTCCTCATGGAGTTGGTGCAGATCAGTGTCACCATTTCTGGACAGCATCTCACTTTATTTCTGTGAGAGAGAGGAGTAATTTATTCTTTGGAAGGAGGTCAGATCTTATGTGGAGATCTGCAGCTTTACAGTTTGAGAGCAGGCTGCTGAAGATGTTTGTTTTACGTTCCAGACTCAATCATATTCCCTATTTAAGCGATGCGTGACCTCAGTGATGATGGACACTACTGGCACGGGTCAGGGCCTGCTGGGAATCCTCACCCTCTGTTCAGCCCCTGCTCACTTCATTTCCAAGCTCCTCCCGTGCTGCTCTAGCACTGCTGCTCCTCCTGCTCTCAGGAGCACGTCCCTTCCTTTGCTGTCTTGGTCTCGAGATGCAGTATTTGCACATTTAATTTGTATACATATATCAGAGGAGCCGGAATAAACTGAGCAATGTGGCCGAGTGTGAGGACAGCAGAGCGGTCCCATCCACCTGGAGAAGAGGGAACACAAGGAGAATGGTTACAGGTAGAAAGCGGCTCCCACACCCTCCTAGCCTGGAGTAAGATGGTCTGCACCCACAGGCACCATTGCGAGCCAGGTCCCTGTGTGTCGAGGCACCGGTGAGCAGCCCACCAGTGCTGAGGTCAGTGGAGGGAGGATCCCAGAGGGGTGCTGGCTGGGCTCATGGTCCTGGCACTGCATACGCCGTAGCCCGAGGACTGCAGTCTGCCCTGCTCTGAGCTGAAGGGAGATCGTGGCCCTAACACAGACAAGGGATGCTCAGAGCAGGGCCTGCACCTGGGACCGTCATCTGTAGAGGTGGAGGTGCCTGGGCTGGACCTGTCTGAAGTGGCTGAGGAAAGGTGGGCACCTGCCTTGGTGCTTGAACTGGGTGTTTAACCAGCTGCTATGGGAGCCCTAGGGCGGCGATGGGGCAATGGACCACTCCCCTGTGCTACAGTGAGCTGAGATGCCAGAGGTTGGGTGGCTGCAGCCAGGAGGAGGAGTGGGGTGAAGAACCCCTAGTGTCTGCTGGGCTCCTCTGCGCACCTTGGGGGAAGCACCCCCATGGAGGCTTGTGGTGGCACTAAAATTATTTAGTCCGTTTTTTATTGAGCACTACAAACGTACAGGGCACCTTTATCTTCCAGCTTGCTGGCTCCAGCTCCACAGAGCTCTGCTTTCCCTGGCATCCCAGCTCTCCACCACAGCCAGGGACAGGTCTTGATGGAAAGCTATCCCTGTAGACCAGGGAGGTAACACCAAGCCTTTCTCTCCACCCAGGTGGGGGTCTCCAGGCAGAAAGAGCCAGACTGAGTGGATAAGTGCATGGCCCAGGGTGGGTTTGGTGGGTCAGAACAAGTAGAAGGAAAGAGAGGATGGAGCGGATTCGGGGGCCCAAAGGCTTCTGTCTAACTCACTGTCCCATCTGACATTGGTGGGGCTGACGCACCCACGGAGCAGCACTGTGACCGGGTGATGGGCATCTCCACCCGAGCTCCTGGTGCAGTGTGGAACCCTGAGTTTTGCTCCGGGATGCTGTTCCTTTGGCTGTTTTTCCAGCATGCACCTGCAGCCACCTCCCGCCCTCCGAAACGCTGCGCTCCTGCCAGCTCGGAGCGGTGCACGCGGGTCAGAGCAAGGTCAGTGGGACGGATGTGAGGCTTGGCCTCTCCCTCACAGTGACTCACCTTTTCAGCTCAGAAGGGAGAGCCCAGGGGAATTCTCCACAGCCTAAATATAGAGCGGGTTCGCCTGGCGCCTCTGATGGACTGCGGGGCAGAAAGGCCACTCGGGTGGCAGGGAACCTACCTCGAGAGAGGCTGGAGAAGGACAAGGGGGACTGGGGAGCTGGTTCCTGCTGGTGCGATGAGTCCGTCTGGGGAGCTGGGGGTGCCAGGGAGCTGCTGTTGCAGTGACCGCGCCGTGAACATGGGTGCATGCGTGTTCTTGATGCGCAGCCCTCCCCGGCGTTGGGCTCCCTCCACCAGCTCAGCCCATGCTGGCCATGCTGTGGCCTCAAGCTCACCAGCCAGAGGCCTCACAGCGCGTTACGAGGCAGCAGCAGGATCCTCTGCAGCACAGCATCCCTCAGCCCGGCATTTCTGAGCTTCCAGCATCTCCTTTTCCAGGGAGGGAGCAGTGGGGAGCCTGCTGCGGTGCTTTACCCCTCAGCGTGGGCTCTACGGGGAGGGACAGAAGGTGTCGGGACAGGGCTATCTGTTTATCAAACAGGCAGGCGGCTGGGTACGAGCAGCACCAGGGATGGAAAAGGGCTTCCAGGCTGCCTGGCAGGGACTCGGCTGCCACGCTGAGCTCCAGTGGCACCTGCATGGCACGTGCCATAGGTGCGAGTGTGCATCACACAGAGTATTAGAGACGTGTCCCTTGGTGCAGGCGAGCTGGGACGCTCCTCAGCCGCTCTGGGCACTGGCTCCTCGCGCAGGGGCTCACTCCGAAGGCCAGTGTGCTCACCGGTACTGTACCAAGCTGAGATGCAAGAACTCAATGAGTTTTTTAAATTTGTTTTAGTTTCTGCAATATTTTTTTTTTTAAATTTTCCCTCTAGGCAGGGAGGGCGAGAGTCTCACAAGGCTCCTCCAGGCCGGCTTATGTCACATCGATTCAGTCATATCACAGAAGCAATAAAGCTATCAAACAAGCTTGGCTGGCTTCTTTCTTTTGCTGCCTTTGGCTTTTTTTTAGGGGAGGCAGAGGGATTCCCCGACTCGGGCTGTTTCACTGCTGGCTCCTCCAGCACAGCAACAACTGCTGGGAGCTGCTGTCCCATGCCACTGGGGACAGGAGAGGGCTGGCTCCTTCTTGCAGTGACCTGAGGGGTGGGAGAGGGGCTGGTGGTGTGGGTGCACGCGATGTCGGGGGTCAGCAACCCAGAGGAAGCCAAGAAGGACAGGCTGTCCTGTGTAGGACTGGCTGCCTGAGCCTGCCTGCTCTCTCGGGGACACCCAGCCAGCGCGGTGGCTTCCAGCCGAGGGTGACAGCAGGAACTGGGCTGGGTGCGGCCCTGGCAAAGGCAGGTGTCCAGCCAAGTGACCTTCTCCCCACAGCATCCAGGAAGGAAGCGGTTTAGGAAGCTGGAGGCTGAGGCTGTGACCAGCACTGACACCTGCCAGTGGGGAGAGCGTAGCGCCTCTGACAAACCCTGCCCATGCTGCAGGGCTTCTAGAGCCATAGTGCTCACTGGGGACAGTCCCATTGCCCAGGGGAATGGAGTGGCTGCTTCCAGGTGGGTGATGGCTCTGTCAGACCTGCCAGCTCCCCAAACTAAGGGGTGTCCTGCCAGCACAGATGGTGCATTGTGAGGCACTGCCCTCCCCAGTGTGTGCCAACTGCAGATCCCTCCCAGAAAGGTGACACTGGAGCTGCTCACAGAATCACAGAATCACTAGGTTGGAAAAGACCCACTGGATCATCGAGTCCAACCATTCCTATCAATCACTAAACTATGCACCTCAGTGCCTCGTCCACCCATCCCTTAAACCCCTCCAGGGAAGGTGACTCAACCACCTCCCTGGGCAGCCTCTGCCAGTGCCCAATGACCCTTTCTGTGGAAAATTTTTTCCTGATGTCCAGCCTGAACCTCCCCTGGCAGAATATGAGGCCATTCCCTCCTGTCCTGTCCCCTGTCACTTGGGAGAAGAGCCCAGCTCCCTCCTCTCCACAACCTCCTTTCAGGTAGTTGTAGAGAGCAATGAGGTCTCCCCTCAGCCTCCTCTTCTCCAGGCAGGAGTGTTTGAAGGAGCCACATCACCGCTGAGATGAGGCCAATGCAACCAATCGGTCTGTTGGTGTCACAGCTCTCCCTCACGCATGTTTTGTCACAGCCAGACGTGTCCTGGCACTTGCCCGGCAGCAGCCATGATGTGCTCAGTCCTGGGTGGCACCTCTGGGGGCAGAACCCTTCAGGTTTCATTCTAGACCAGACAAGGGACACGGGACAGCCCAGCCCTGGGGGGGTGAGAGCACAGACTGACGCAGGCAGTGCCTTGGGAGGCACCGCTGCCAGGAGCAGCCAGGGAGCAGGTCGCCCATGTACCTGGACACCCGTGGGAGCGAGGACCCTGCCCTGTCCCACAGCACTCTGAGGGTCCCAGCCCATGCCCAGCACCCCTCAAGGAAGAACTGGTGCTCGTGGGAGCCCAAGGGGAGAGAGCAGCACCTGGATTCAGGCACAGAGCTGGGACGTGCCACCTCCTGCCACTGTGATCTTGGGGAGACAAGGCGGGGCATCCCTCCCCTCTGCTGGCAGCCACTCCTGGGCAGCTCCCAGGGAACCTGGAGCAGGACACACCACTCGCATGGAAACTTTCCAAGCAGGTAGTCCCATTAGTCTGAAGTCCTGCAAAGCAGAGGATCCCGTTCCCTTGTCCTCCATCCCCTTCCTCCCGTCTGATTCCCCATCCCAGGGATGCTCTTGGGCCTCCAAACCTCTGCTGGGCCAAGGCACCTGGGGCATCACCTCTGCCAGCTCCAAAAGGGGCATCACGGATGGTTGCAGACCCACGGTGAAGCTCCACACAGTGCCACGAGGAGGTCTGGAGCCACTCCTGGCCACAAAGCTTGGCCAAGCTGCCTGTAGCCGGAGCAGAGCAAGGGACCAGAGCCGCACAGTGCCACGCCAGGGCAGAAGCTGCACCTCCAGGCTGGGTGCCACCTCCACCGTCCCTGCTAGCGGTGTCCAGGATGGCTTAGCGGCCGCCGGCATCAGCACATTTCCCAGCAGGTGATGCCGCAGGAGGGACGTGGGGAGTTGTCATCCCTGCGCTAGATAATCCGACGAGATGAGCCAAGATGAGGTGGCCGATGGCTGGCGTGGCCGGCCGGCTCTCCGTGCTGCAGGACTGCAGGATGCAGGTCTGCCGTGCAGCAGGGAAGCTGTTAATGCCCGGCAGGGGATCCATGTGCTGGGGCAGCCCCACGGGTGACCAGGGCGTCAAGGATCTGGGGCAGCCCCCACAGGCAACCAGGGGGATCCAAGAGCTGGGGTGGCCCCCACAGGCAACCACGGGGGGTCCAAGAGCTGAGGTGGTCCCCATGGGCATCCAGGGGGATCCAAGAGCTGAAGTGGTCCCCATAGGCAACCGAGGGGGCCGAGAGCCAGGGCAGCCTCCACGGGTGATGAGGGGGTCCAAGAGCCAGGTCAGCCCCACAGGCAACCAGGTGGGTTCAAGAGCTGGGGCAGCCCCAACAGGCAACCAGGGGAGCCCAAAAAAGCTGAGGCAGCCCCTATGGGCAAGCGGGGCATCCAAGAGCTGGGTCAGCCCCCACGGGTGATGAGGGGCTTGAGACCTGCGATGACCAGGTCATCCCAGGTCAAGAGAGATGGTGCAGCCCCCATGGGCAACCGGAGTATCCAAGAGCCAGGGCAGCCCCCATGGGCAATGGGGGTCCGAGAGCCTGGATGACCAGGGGGTCCAAGAGACATGGGGCAGCCCCCATGGATGATGGGGGGTCCAAGAGAGCTGGGGCAGCTCCCACGGGCAATGGGGGGTCCTAGAGTCGGGGCAGCCCCCACAGGCAATGAGGGGTCCAAGAGAGATGGGGCAGCCTGCATGGGCAATGAGGGGTCCAAGAGAGATGGCGCAGCCCCCACGGATGATGGGGGGTCCGAGAGCCGGGGCAGCTCCCACGGATGGTGGGGGGTCTGAGAGCCGGGGCAGCCCCCATGGGTGATGGGGGGTATGAGAGAGATGGGGTAGCCCCCACAGGTGATGGGGGTCTGAGAGCCTGGATGACCAGGGGGTCCGAGAGCCAGGGAAGCCCCCACAGGCAATGGGGGAGGGGGGGTGGTCCGAGAGAGCCAGGGCAGCCCCCACAGGCAATGGGGGTCCAAGAGCCTGGATGACCAGGGGGTCCAAGAGACATGGGGCAGCCCCCATGGATGATGGGGGTCCGAGAGCTGGGGCAGCTCCCACGGATGGTGGGGGGTCCTAGAGCTGGGGCAGCCCCCACAGGCAATGAGGGGTCGAAGAGAGATGGGGCAGCCCCCTCGGGCGGTGGGGGTCCGAAAGCCGGGGCAGCCCCCGCGGATGATGGGGGGTCGGAGAGCCGGGGCAGCCCCCGCGGGCTCCCCGCGTCCCCTGCGCGCAGCCCGGCGCTGGAGCGCTGGCCCCGCTCCAGCCGGGGCGTTACATAAAGCGGGGGAGGCTGCGCCGAGGCAGCGGGAGATGCCGGGACGGGCGACAGCCCGGGGCTCGCAGCCCGCCCGGACGGCTCCGCAGCCCGGAGGGCGATGAGGGCCGGGGGGCGATGAGGGCCGGGGCGGCGGGGGGGGAGGTCGCCCGGCTCGGGCTGCTGCGGCCGTTGGAGCCGAGCGGAGGCGGCTCTGGGATTTGGCACTTTTGCAAGAAGCACTCGAGAGCCCCGGGATGGACGTGGAGGGCCCTGGGCGGTGACGTAAGGCCTCGCAGGGGCTCGGCTCGGCTCGCCGGCCGGCACTCATGTCCCCCGAGCCTGCGGCGGCCCCGGCGGAGGCAGGCAGGGAGGTAAGGAGCCCGCGGAGAGCCGCCCCGGCCGGGGAGCACCGGGACGCGGGCGGGCGGGGAGGCGGCTCCTCCTCCGGCCGGGCTGGAGCCCGCACCCCCATCCATCGCCCCGCCGGGGCGGGGGGGGGGCTCTGACCCCGGCGTCAGGTCCCCGTGGGGCTCTGACCCCCTCCCGACGATCCTTAAGGAGCGCTGCCCCCCTTCAGTGACGGGCGGGGGGGGGGCTCCCTGGGGCTCTGTCCCCTCTGAGGTTCCCCCGTGGCTCTGTCCCGTGTGTCCCCCTCTCCTCGGATGCCGGTGTGGGGTCCCCGCGGCGCTCTGCCCCCCCTCCCGACGAAGGGCAGGGGAGACCCATGGAGCTCTGCCTCCCCCCCCTTCAATGATGGGCGGGGGGTCCCCGTGGGGCTCTGCCTCCCCTCCCGACTCCGGCCGTCGGGTCCCCGTGGGCAGCTCTCCGGGAAGGACCGAGCTCGCCCCCGAGGGCGTCCGTGTGTCCGTCCTGCCAGCGCTGTCGGGGCGAGGAGCGTCCGTCCGTCCGTCCGGGCTGCGTGTCCGTCTGTCCGTCCGGCGGGGCAGGGAGCTGTCGGGGACCCCGGGGGACTCGGAGCGCCGGTGGGGTGCGAGGCTCGGTGGGAGCTCGGTAGCGGGGGCCGGGGCCGCCGGCGGGATCGCGGGGCCGTTCCTGCTCCCGGTGCCCGTCGGGCTCCCGGGGCCGGTACCCGCCCCGCCGGTCAGGTGACGGCGGCTGGAATTTGACACCGGCGGCGGGAGCGGGATGGAGCCGCCGCTGCCCCTCTCGGCGTGGACCGGGACCCGCAGCGGGACCCGCACCGGGGGCACCGGCAGCGGGAGCGGCGGCCCCGGGACCCCGCACCCCCGGGAGCGGCGGCCCCGGGAGCCGGTGCCGGCGGGGCAGCGCCGTCCCCCAGCCGTGCCCCGCCCCGGTGCGGCGGCTGCGGGCGGCGGGGAGCGGCGGCGATGCGGGGCGGCGCGGGGCTCGGTCCCCGCCGCGGTGAGTGCGGGACGGGGCGGCGGCGGCTCCTACCGGGGCGGGGAGGGGGGGGACGCGGGACACGGTCGGGGTTCCCTGCACGAGCAGAGACGGCGCCGCCCGCCTCTTCCCGGGGCTCCCGCCCCCTCGGGCACGTCGGGCCGGTCGGTGCCCCGGGGTGGAGGTGCCCGGTGCCCCCCCCCGGCTTTGCTTTCCCCGGGCTGGGGGCTGAGTTTGTTGTCGCCCGTGTGCCCCACGTGTCCCTCCCCGGCCTCCCCCGGCTCTGCGGGGCGGGTGCCAGCCCCGCGTCACGCGTGCGGTGGCTTTCTCACCTTCCCCCCCCCCCCGCTCACTCCTCCTTGCCCGGGGATGCCGGGCTCCACCGGTGCCCTTGGGGGGGCTCTCCGGGCATCCCCCCTCGCCCCTCCCCGGGGCTGGCACTGAGCGGTTCCCCAGCACAGCCCCCCAGGTGGACGCACTTGGCGAGCGGCTCCTGCCTCCTCCCCGCGGTGCAGCCCACGGGGCACCCGGTGCCCCCTCCGCATGGGGGGTTGGGGTCACCCGCACAGGGGTCCCCCCCCGCCAGCTGCTGCTCACCCCCCACCCCGGGCAGGTCCTCGCATGGATGGGCCCGATCCTGACCCTGGAAAGGGTGTTACGGCCCTGGGAAGAGCTGCTGTGCCCGGTAACGGCCCCGGCCTCGCAGGAGACGGGGGGCTGCCGCGGGGTGCAGGGCTGCCCCCCCCGGGGAAGGCAGCGCCGGGGGTGCGGGAGCTGCCGCGGACGCACGGAGGCTGCCCTCGCCCGGCGCCCCCCGGCAGAGCTGCCGCCGCACAGCCCGGGGCCGTGCTGCCGCCGGACGGGGGAAACCTGAACTGCACCCCCTGCTCCGCACCGGCCCATCCCATCCCATCCCATCCCATCCCATCCCATCCCATCCCATCCCATCCCATCCCATCCCATCCCATCCCATCCCATTCCATCCCATCCCATCCCATCCCATCCCACCCCATCCCATCCCATCCCATCCCATCCCATCCCATCCCATCCCATCCCATCCCATCCCATCCCATTCCATCCCATCCCATCCCATCCCATCCCATCCCACCCCATCCCATTCCATCCCATCCCATCCCATTCCATCCCATCCCATCCCATCCCATCCCACCCCATCCCATCCCACCAAGTTCCATGTTATTCTGCCCCATCCCATCCTTTCCTTTCTTGTCCCATCCCATCCTATCCCATCGTTTCATCCCGTCCCGTCCCGTCCCGTCCCGTCCTCTCTCATCCTGTCCCATCCCATCCTATCACATTCCATGTTATTCTGCCCCATCCCATCCTCTCCTTTCTTGTCCTATCCCATCCCATCCTATCCCATCCTTTCATCCCATCCTTTCATCCCATCCCGTCCCGTCCTCTCTTGTCCTGTCCTATCCCATCCTATCACATTCCATGTTATTCTGCCCCATCCCATCCTCTTCTTTCTTATCCCATTACACCCTATCCCATCCTTTCATCTCATCTCATCCCATCCCATCCCATCCTGTCCCGTCCCGTCCCGTCCCGTCCCGTCCTGTCCTCTCTCGTCCTGTCCCATCCCATCCTATCACATTCCATGTTATTCTGCCCCATCCCATCCTCTTCTTTCTTATCCCATTACACCCTATCCCATCCTTTCATCTCATCTCATCCCATCCCATCCCATCCTGTCCCGTCCCGTCCCGTCCTGTCCTCTCTCGTCCTGTCCCATCCCATCCTATCACATTCCATGTTATTCTGCCCCATCCCATCCTCTTCTTTCTTGTCCCATCCCATCCCATCCCATCCCATCCCATCCCATCCCATCCCATCCCATCCCATCCCATCCCATCCCATCCCATCCCATCCCCTTCTTTCTTGTCCCATCCCATCCCATCCCATCCCATCCCATCCCATCCCATCCCATCCCATCCCATCCCATCCCATCCCCTTCTTTCTTGTCCCATCCCATCCTATCACATTCCATGTTATTCTGCCCCATCCCATCCTCTTCTTTCTTGTCCCGTCCCATCCCATCCCATCCCATCCCATCCCATCCCATCCCATCCCATCCCATCCCATCCCATCCCATCCCATCCCATCCCATCCCATCCCATACCACCAGGACCCTGGTGCCGAGGGCCCGCAGCGGCACAACTGCCCGCAGGATTGGGGAGCAGGGGGACTCCTCTCCATGCCAGTGGGGCAGAGGGCCCCCACCGGGGGTGTCAGCCTGGGACAGCCGTGCCCTGGCTGCGGCGGCTGCTGTGGGGCCACAGGCCACTATGGGAGCGACGTGTGCGTGGGCTGCGCTCGGCCAGGCTGGGCGGCCCAGTGCCAGCCCTGCCCTCAGCAGGGATGCGTCCTGCCCGGTGCACGGCTCTGGAGGAGGCACATGGACTTGGTAGTGCCCGTCACAGCCCCTCGCGTGGCCACTGCAGGGTGGCATTGGACACGGCATTCAGAACTTGGGGAACATCTGCTAGGATGCTGAGGGAACTGGGGGAACTTGTTTTGTCTCCTTGTCTCGCTGCTGCCCAGCTGAGTCCCTTTGTATTTTGGCAAGGAGCACTCTCCTCAGCCTGTCCCATCCCAGCTTTGCTATGGAAACACCTGGTGCTAGCCAGGGCAAAGCCATGGAGGGGACAGGGGTAGTTCCTATTGCAGGATGCCACCAAGCCCCAAGGGGACAGTCCCATCCCGAGAGATGGAGCAGATGGGCCAAAGAGGGTTCAAGCCACCTTCGGAGACACCTCTGGGGGATCTTGGCCTGGGACACTGGGGCACAGGCCTGGAGGATCTGAGGAAGGAGATGCAACATGTAGCTGCAGCCTGGGAGTTGTCCTGCACCTCCCTGGGGATATTGTTCCCCTGAGACCATGCTGGCTGCTCTGCTGGGACAATGCTCAACAGGGACCAGATTCCCCTGTGCGTGTCGGGGAGCCGATGCAGGACTGTGAGTGAGCCCAGCGTGGTGTCCCACACCCAGCTCTGTCCCCACGGGACCTGCGTGCCCATCCTGCCCCTCGTGCCCTTGCTGGCCCAGGCTGCGCTGGGGCTGTGTCCCAGCTCCCCGCAGGCAGCGGGCAGGGAAGCCAGTGCCATGGATACACCCAGGGACCCTGTGCTAATGGGTTTGGAGTTCCCAAGGTCAGGCTCCCACCACAAGCAAGAAAAACATTCCCAGGGAAGGGCCATGGGAAAGGGCCCCCCCTGCAGTGCTCCCAGCCCCAGCTGCTGCCTCCCAGCCCAGCCTGGCATCGCAGGCCACTCGGACGAGGAGGCAGCCGTGTTCCCCTCAGGAGACGTTCTGGGTGAAAGCTGGGCCACCCCAACTGCCGCGTCCCCGAGAAGGGGTGTGCGGGTGGTCAGGGTGCCTGGCTATGCGAGGAGGAGGTTGGGGTATCACGCAGAGGGTGCAGGAGGTGGAGTGCCGGAGGCAAGGAAGGGAATGGCATGGTTGGCAGCGGCAGGGCGTTCCAGCTCCCATCCTGCCAGCTTGATGTTGTCCCCATCCCTTCTGCGTGGGCACTGACCCCCCCACCTCTGCACTTGCAGCCAGGATGGACCAGCGAGCGGGGCCACCAGAGCCAAGACCTGCAGGACCCACCACGCATTCACAGCCCAAGGTGAGTCCAGGCCAGGCTAGCCACGCTGGCCACACATCCCTGTCCCCATCCCCAGATTCAGGGAGCCTTGTCCCTGCCGTGGGGACCCCGGCTGGGGTCTCACCCTGCTGTGCTGTGCTTTGTTGCAGGAGGGGATGCTGTGGGGGCTCCTCGCCATGCTCTCGCTGCTGGCTGGGCTGGCCGCGGGCACCCTGCGAACGCCGCACTGCAATGAGACGCTGGATGTGGCTCCCACGCCGCGGGGCATGGCCACTGCCAGCCCGGCTGCCGAGGACAGCGTGGAGGTACCGCTCGCCGCTGCCTGGAGCCAGCTGTACGGTGCGTGTCAGAGCAGGGATGCCACCCTGGGGTGGGGAGAACCCACGTTACATGCACGACTCGCAGCCTGGGCACAAGCACAGGGCACGGGGGGGATGTGAGCTTCAATGGGGACCCCCGGCACGTGCCTCGGGGACAGGTGTGGGGTGCTGAATGCATGAGACCTAAAAGGAAGTTGTGGAGAGGAGGGTGCTGGGCTCTTCTCCCAAGTGACAGGGGGCAGGACTAGAGGGAATGGCTTCAAGCTCCACCAGGGGAGGTTCAGGCTGAACATTAGGAAAAAATATTTCATGGAGAGGGTCATTGGGCACTGGAACAGGCTGCCCAGGGAGGGGGTTGAGTCACCTTCCCTGGAGGGACAGGTGGACGAGGTGCTGAGGTGCATGGTTTAGTGTTTGATAGGAATGGTTGGACTCAATGATCCAGTGGATCTTTTCCAACCTGGTGATTCTATGATTCTGTGACCCCACGATTTGTGCTGGAGATGTGGGTAGAGCTCTGGGGTGAGAAGGTGTTTGGCCAGGCACCCACCCACCCGTGGGCACCCAGCCCGTGCTGTGGAGGGGTTGGTGGGTGACGGCGAAGGCGGATGAGTTCCGTGGGTGCTGGGAGGGTGGCAGGTACGGGACAGGGTTTGACGGTGCCATCTGCTCTACGTGCAGGGGACAACGTGACGACAGGTGGCCCGGGCACCACAGAGCTGGCAGAGGACCTGCTGCTGCGCGCCGAGCGCTCACCGCCGGGTGCCAGCAAAGCCAAGAAGGGGGGACGGAAATCCGCGCGGGGGTCCCGCGGGCGCAACTGCCACATCCGCAACCTGATGGTGAAGGTGCGTGACCTGGGTCTGGGCTTCAACTCGGACGAGATCGTGCTCTTCAAGTACTGCAGCGGATCCTGCCACCGGGCGCGCAGCAACTACGACCTGACGCTGGGCAGCCTCCTGCGGCAGCAGCTCATCACCCCAGGGCCGCAGGAGCGGGTCCTCAGCCACCCCTGCTGCCGGCCCACCCGCTACGAGGCCGTCTCCTTCATGGACGTGCAGAACACGTGGCAGACAGTGGAGAAGCTCTCGGCGGCCGAGTGCAGCTGCATCGGCTGAGGAGGGGGCTGCCGGCTCGGCCCCAGCTCAATGCACGCTGGTGCATCCTGGCTTGTGGTGCCCGGCAGCGCCGATGCTCGGAGGAAAGGTCTCCAGAGGCAGGTGGCCCTGGTTTTACGTGGCCGTGAGGGACCAGAGCAAGATGGAGCCATGACGGAGGGTGGGCAGCTGAGCCTCATCCCGCTCACTGCTGCCAGCTACATGGGGTCCTGCCTGGGTGCAACCCAGCTCAGCCTTGGGAGAGGAGGTGGAAGGAGTATGGAGCATCCCTGCTGCTCACAGAGGTCTCACCTGTGCCCCACCTGGACTGGTGCTGCCACACCCCTGCTTTAGAGGAGCTGGGGCAGGCGTCACCCAAACTTCAGAGCGGGATGGCAAGGAGGCAAAACCTCCCTGTCCCCTCGGGCACCCCGGGGCTGTCGATGGCCGGAGCTGCCCTGCGGGAGGAGGTCAGGGATGCAGTGGGGCCAAGCTGCACCTGAGCAGGGTAGGGGAATCCACCCTTGGGTGGCACCAGCCCCTGGTGCTCTGCAGGACAGCGGGGCACGGGCACCCTCCAGGACCCCTGCCCGACTGCCAGAGGGGTGGCAGGGTCCCCCCTGCTGCCCCCGCGGTGCTGAGGCACTAAACTATTTATTACTCTAAATTATTTATTTATTGTTCTTGAGCGGCAGCTCCTATTTATGACTTTGGGCCCCCGGGGGCCGGGTGTAATTTAACCCCAGCGCTGCTGCAAAGCCCTGGGTAGCGCCCCGGCCCTGGTGCCCCGTGCCCCCAGCCCCTTTTTTTCTATGATTTGTAATATTTGAGGGATAAACTCTATTTTTGTACAGTCGCCTTTTCCTGTAGCAATAAAGCGATGGGCTGCGTGTCCAACCGCTGTGTGTGCCCGTGATGGGGAGGGGGGTGCCTGGTGTGTTGCACACTGAGGTCTGGCAGTGGGAGGGGGTGCAGAGAGGGGCTGACTCGTGGTATGGGTGCCCAATTTGTTTGACTCCCGTGCTCTGGCAGTGGGGATTGCCCTGTGTTTTGAATAACCCATGGGCTGACAACAGGATTGCCCAGTACGTTGGATACCTGTGGGCTGGCAGCAGGAGGTGCTTGAAGAGTGGGGCTGCTGCTGGGTATGCCTGGTGTGTTGGACACACGCAGGCTGGCAGCAGGGATGCTCAGTGTATTGGACACTCCCAGGCCAGCAGCGGGGACACTTGGTGAATTGGACACTCGGTGTATTGGACACTCGGTGTATTGGACACTCCTGGGCTGTCAGTGGGGATGCGTAGTGTATTGGACACCTGTTTGCCAGCATCAGGAATGCTTGGTGTATCGGACACTCATGGGCCGGCAGCAGGGATGCTCGGTGTATCGGACATTCCTGGGCTGTCAGCGAGGATGCTTAGTGTGTCGGACACCTCAGTGTGCTCAGTGTGCTGGGATGCTCGGTGTGATGCTCGGTGCGATGCTCGGTGCGACGCTCAGTGTGCTGGGATGCTCGGTGTGATGCTCAGTGTGCGGGGATGCTTGGTGTGATGCTCAGTGTGCGGGGATGCTCGGTGTGCTGGGATGCTCGGTGTGAAGCTTGGTGTGCTGGGATGCTCGGTGTGATGCTTGGTGTGCAGGGATGCTCAGTGTGATGCTCGGTGCGATGCTCGGTGCGACGCTCAGTGTGCTGGGATGCTCGGTGGGATGCTCAGTGTGCTGGGATGCTCGGTGTGCTGGGATGCTCAGTGTGCTGGGATGCTCGGTGTGAAGCTTGGTGTGCGGGGATTCTCGGTGTGATGCTTGGTGTGCAGGGATGCTCAGTGTGATGCTTGGTGTGCGGGGATGCTCGGTGTGATGCTCAGTGTGCTGGGATGCTCGGTGTGATGCTCAGTGTGCTGGGATGCTCGGTGTGCGGGGATGCTCAGTGTGCTGGGATGCTCAGTGTGATGCTTGGTGTGCTGGGATGCTCGGTGTGATGCTCGCTGTGCGGGGATGCTCGGTGTGCGGGGATGCTCGGTGTGCGGGGATGCTCGGTGTGATGCTTGGTGTGCTGGGATGCTCGGTGTGATGCTCAGTGTGCGGGGATGCTCGGTGTGCGGGGATGCTCGGTGTGATGCTCGGTGTGCTGGGATGCTCGGTGTGATGCTCAGTGTGCTGGGATGCTCGGTGTGCGGGGATGCTCGGTGCGATGCTCGGTGTGATGCTCAGTGTGCTGGGATGCTCGGTGCGATGCTCAGTGTGCTGGAATGCTCAGTGTGGTGCTCAGTGTGCTGGGATGCTCGGTGCGATGCTCAGTGTGCGGGGATGCTTGGTGTGATGCTTGGTGTGCTGGGATGCTGCATGTGCTGGGATGCTTGGTGCGATGCTCGGTGTGTGGGGATGCTCGGTGCGATGCTTGGTGTGATGATCAGCGTGCGGGGATGCTCGGTGTGATGCTCAGTGTGCTGGGATGCTCGGTGTGATGCTCGGTGTGCTGGGATGCTCGGTGTGATGCTCAGTGTGCGGGGATGCTCAGTGTGCTGGGATGCTCGGTGCGATGCTCAGTGTGTGGGGATGCCGGCTGTGTGATGCTCAGTGTGCTGGGATGGTCGGTGTGATTCTCAGTGTGATGCTCAGTGTGCGGGGATGCTCAGTGCGATGCTCGGTGTGCTGGGATGCTCGGTGTGATGCTCGGTGTGCTGGGATGCTCGGTGTGCGGGGATGCTCGGTGTGTGGGGATGCTCGGTGTGATGCTCGGTGTGCTGGGATGCTCGGTGTGATGCTCATTGTGCGGGGATGCTCGGTGTGATGCTCGCTGTGCGGGGATGCCGGCTGTGCGTGCGCCGGCAGGGGCCGCTCTCCCGGACTACGGCTCCCGGCGTGCGGTGCGGCGCCGGTAGGGCCGGGGCTGCCCGCGGTGCCTGCGGGGCCGGGGCTGCCGCTCGGGGCGCCGCTGGGGCCCGTCCCGCCCCGCCCGCCGCACCGAGCCCGGCGGCACCGAGCCGAGCCGAGCCGAGCCGAGCCGAGCCGAGCCGAGCCGAGCCGAGCCGCCACCGCCCTCTCCGGGGCGGGGAGGCGGGTCCGGCCGCGATGCGGCTGCCCGAGCGCCGCCGCCCGCCCGCCGCCGCCTCCTGAGCGCAGCCATGGAGCGGAGGGCGGAGGCGCCGCCGCCGCCGCAGGGGCTCGACTTCACCGTGGAGAACGTGGAGAAGGTGAGCGAGCCGCGCCGAGCCCGCCGCGGGGATGCGGGGAGGGAGCCGGGCGCTCCCCGCGGCGAGGAGGGGGCGGCGAGGGAGCGCCGGGCTGGGGGGGCAGCGTCCAGCCTCCCCCTGCCCGCAGCAGAGCGGCGTCCATGCCTCCCCGCCTCGCCTCCCCCTGGCTTCGTTGGAGGCAGCGTCTATCCTCCCCGTGCCCGCCCCGGGGGCAGCATCCATCCCTCTCCCCCCTCGTCCCGTCCTGCCTTCATTAGGAGCAGCACCCAGCCTCCCCCTGCCCGCACCTAGAGCAGCATCCAGCCTCTCTCCCTGCCCGCACCGAGAACAGCAACCATCCCTTCCCCCTCGCCTCCCCCTGCCCGCACTGGGGGCAGCATCCAGCCCCCCCGCTTCTCGCCTCCCCCTGCCCTCATCAGGGGCAGCACCCAGCCTCCCCCCTTGCCTCCTCCTGCCTACACTGGGGGCAACATCCATCCTCTCCCAGCCCGCGCCGGGGGCAGCATCCATCCCTCCCCCCTCGTCTTGTCCTGCCCATACCGAGGGCAGCATCCATCCTCTCCCTGCCCTCATCGAGGGCAGCATCCATCCTTCCCCCCTCACCTCCCCCTGCCTTCACTGCGAGCAGCATCCAGCCTCTCCCTGCCCTCATCAGGGGCAGCATCCATCCTCCCCTCTGCCCGCACCGAGGGCAGCATCCAGCTTCCCCCGGCCCTCACTGGAGGCAGTATCCATCCCTACCCCCTCGCCTTGTCCTGCCCGCACCGAGGGCAGCATCCAGCCTCCCCCTGTCCTCACTGGGGACCGGGAGGACGACCCACTGGGTGCTGTGCGCCAGGGCAGCCTGGCAGTGGGGAAAATGATGTGGCAGAAATGGGAGCAGAAGGGAGGAGTTGTTGTCTCCAGCGAGTGTCCTTCTGGATCTCCGGGCAGGCAGAGCCCACAGGTCCAGTCCTGGCTGCCCTCGGCATCATCGGTGTCTCCATCAGTCAGGGAAGGGGCTCTCGCCAGGTGCTGGGAATTGTTGGGAGTTAGGGTTGAGAAAAGGCTTCTGGGGGCAGATGGTCCGGCTGTGCTTCTCTAACCCTGGACTGATCCAGCCCCCGTGCTTCTGCTGGTGCTCCAAGTCCTCCTAAGCAGCAGCAGGAGCGAGGTTGTGATTGCCAGAGCCTGGGATGCAGGGAATGGCTACGGCAAACCAAGGCCAGCCGGCATCCTGCTGCTGCTGAGAGGAGCTCCAAGCAGCCTCTGCATGACCTGGGGTTCGTCGTGGAGACCACGGGCACCCCAGTGAGCACTTGGAGGGGCAGCTGGGCAAAACCCCTTTCCTCGGGCCATCTTGGAGGTGATGGGGGCAGGGCAGGAGAGGACGCATCCCTGAAGGGCAAACAGCAAGAGATCGCTTCTCCCTTCTGCTCACCCTGCAGCCAGAAATCCATATAGAGACCGACAGCCTGTCAATCCATAGCTTGATCCCCAGACAGCCAGTGGGAATCCCAGTGTCCTCATTTTTCCTCGATAAGAATAGACTGAGCTCCTTGCCAAAGCGATGCCCACGGCTGTGCTGGTGGGCACAGAGCTGGCGTTTTTCACCCTTCTCTCCCCAGCAGCTTCCCTGTCCTGGTGAGAGGGGTCGGGTCGGGGATGTCGGGTTTGTAACTGGGCACCGGTTGCCTTTGTGGCCCCGGTGAAACAACCCACCTCTTCCAGGGAGATGGGGGTTAACTGATGCCTGGAAAATGCTACATTAATGCAACCTTTTGCAGCTTAATCTGCACATATCCAAGGCTGCTGGATGGTTTTGCCTCCTGATTTCCTTTCTCTTCAGCAGACACAAGCCATTCCTTTGTTTGCACCAACAATGAAGCCTGGGAAGGGTGGGCAGTGCCAGGGTGGGGGGCACCCAGCGCCGGCTGGGCGAGGTGGGGCTGTGCCCGGAGGCAGCTTGTCCTCACTGCACTGCTCTGGATTTAGGCTCCTGCCGCCTGGGAGGAGGCAAAGATGCCCTCTAGGATGCTTCGGCTCCCCTCCCCCAAGCCTACCCAGTCTCTGCAGGCTTTACCATCTTGGTGGTGTCCTCTGAAGATGCGGCTGTGGGCTGCAGTGAGGCTCTGAGCTGCTGGCCGGGGGCAGCAGCACGGTCCTTGCCCAAGGGGAGAAATGTGGGGTGGGATCAGAAAAGACTCAGAGGTTCAGCAGCTCACAATCCTCCTATGTCTGCCTTTTCAAGGGGGGCTCTGGGGTGTTCCTGGTGCAAAGGTGGCCTTTGCTGGGGGCTGGGCTGGTGGGAGGCAGGTGTGTAGACTGCTTTGTCAGAGGTGATGCCAGCAGATAAATGATCTCATACTGTCCTGGGCACTTCTGCCTGACAGGTTTTGTGTATGGCTCTATTAATAACACTGAATAGTGATTTAAGTCAGGGTTTGACTCCACTCTGAGTCAGTTCATAAAAAGTGCTGGGGTTAGGAACAGCATAGGGAGCTGGTTATTTCTTAAGTGAGAGGGTCACCTGCAGTGGAAGTCCTTACGTGTGGCGGTTGTAGCCAGCGAAATCTCTGGTGAGACTGTGCCCGTCATGTTCTTCTGGTGGTTTTCATGGAGATACTTCATGTCTCTGGAAGACCCTTCTTTACCCCCTGCTATAGCGGCGGGCTGGGCAAATGCCCCTGCAGTTTTGCAAGGCTCTGGGTGCCCTTATAGCTGAAGATGATCATTGCTGTGTTTATCCAGCATGACCTGTGCCAGAGAGAGATGGATGGATCCCTCCAGCTGTGATCAGCGGTTGCAAGGAGGCAGGAGGGTGTGGATGCTGTAGGCTGAGCCCCTGCTGCCCTTTGCCACCCAGCTGGTCTGAAAGCCCATGGGCAGCAGCCAGGCAGCTGCCTCTGTTCACGAGGAGGTGTCAGGTTCAGGTGCCGCACCTCGGGAGCCATCTGAAAGCTGTTCTGTGTATTTTTTTTTTGCTCCATTTTTCCATAGGGAGCTCTCCTGTGACACAGAGAAGGAGCAGGGCCATGCTGCGGGTGAGCCGTTGCGGTGCAGTTGCTGTGTCAGCGCCCATCGGTCCCAGCTGAAGGCTGCTTGGCTGCTTTTTGTTTCCTCCCAAGCCTGACCTAGATGCTGCTGTGGCTTCGGCACAGCTCGAGCAGGCTGGCGTGGCCGTGCTGCGGGGACCTGCTGGGCTCTGCCAGCTCTGCTTCCCCTGCATCTGCTGCCAAGCGGGGCTCTGCTGCTGCTCCTGGAGGGAAGAGAGGACTGGGCAAGCCGAGGGCTTCGAGCTACGAGGGTGCTCAGCCTCCCCGTGCCGAAATGGAGCAATCCAGCTTGTGACCTGCATGCATTTATGCAGTCCTTGGTGGGACTGACAGCCTGGTGATGGGGCGATGCTGCTCTGGGAGGCGATGCTTGGGCTACAGGGTGAGCCCTGCTCCAGTGACAGATGTTTGGTCCCTGCTGGCTCTGTCTACCTTGGAGGATGCATGGGACTTGTGCCTTATGTTTTTGGTCTCCCCTCAGGGAGCTCCCCTCAGGGGAGCCAGCACCTTACACTGTGGTGCTGGACATCAGAAGAGAAATGTAAGACCCCTCTGTACCTTTTTTCAGTGCAGTTGAATCTGAACAGTATCCCTGTTTTTGAAATAAGAAAGAAGGCAGTGCCGTTCCTCTGTGAATTTTCCGAGTGCCTGCTCTCTCCCTTTTTTTTTTTCAATCTGATTCCTTCCTTCCAGGTCTTTCCTTCCATGGCCTGCCTCTCATCCTTTGGGGAGTTTGTAATATTCACTGACGTCTTTTCCCTTGCACTTTAGAGGTCTGGCATCTCTGAGCTTTCTAGATTGCTGTGTACCTTTCTGGAGATGCCTGAGAAATGCAGTCTCTCTGGCAGGATGGATAGGCAGGGTGTCACAGAGCTGCAACTGGAGCTGTGATGGGAGAGGGGTGGCTTTGATCACCACTCCTTGGAGATGCTGAGCCTCAGGGATGTGGCAGCTGCCGGGGCTGTCTTCCACCCGGGAGGATGGGGAGGAGAAACCCAAGTGCATCTGCTTTTTTCATTGAGAAAAAGTGATATTGGCTTTGGAAACCTGATCAAGAGAATGATGGATACATTGGGGTGGGGAATGGCATCCCCTGTCTGGTGCGCTACTGGCAGCAGCTTGGCCACCGCTTCCTTAGAGGCAGCTCACGTAAGCGAGATGTGGCAGCTGGGCTGGGGATGGGAAGTTAGGGGCCTCAGGAGGGGACATTCTTGCAAAATTGAGTGAAGTGAGAAGTCACCTTGTTTAGCATTTAAGAAGATCTTCACGACAAAAGCAGATTCCACCCAGCGCCAGCCTTGGCTGAGCACCTTGCTCCTTCTTGTGGCACGGTGAGGTTGGGGTGAGAGGGCAGCATCTTGTGTTTGCCAGGGTTGGCTTTGCCCTACAGGGGCTGTCACTGGAGCCTCAGCTCAGCTCCAGCATCTTACGGAGCAGGAATGGCAGCACCTGAATGCAGGGATTCCTCTCAGAATGCTTGCGGTCTTGTTCACCAAAGTGATGGGTAGAAGCACGAGATGGTGGGCAGAGATGTTTGGGTGGGCTACTTGTCCTGGGCTCTGTGCTCCCAGGGTTCTTCTCTGTTCCTGCTCACCCTTTGCTTGTACAACCTCCCTGCTGAAAGCACCCGTCTCCTGCCACCCCTGTCCCTGCAGGGGACCTCGTGCTCTGCAAAGAGCTGCTGGCAGCGCATCGACAGGAGGGATGCTGAGATTGTCAAGCTGTGTCTGGGCTGCAGACCCTTCCAGGCAGATGAGGACTGGGTGTGAGCAAGCTGGGCTCGAAGAGGGGTATACAGTGGCAGCATCTCTTATTAGGAGCGGGGAAAAAAGCCACTATTCTTTGGAGCTGCTGGCAAGGTGGGGGTGCCTTGAGCAGGAGTGGCATGCCTGGCAGCACTCAGTGATGTTTTTTTGCATCCATTTGCTCTCCTGGGCGCTTCGTCAGGCTGCTGCTTTCCTGGGGCTGCTGGCTGCTCAGCCTGCACCACCACGGCCAGGGGAGGCTGGGGGAGGACGGCTGCTGTGCTGGGGCGGAGGGAGGCAGGGATGACGTTCCCTTTGCTCGGCGGAGCCGTAGTGATGGCTGTGCTGTCGCAGGCCTGGAGCGCTGGCGATGTGAGTGCGTTCAGCTAGAAAGGACGGCGAGAGACTGCAGCAGGAGACATCCTGGGCATCCTGCTGGGAGAAGGCTGGTGGCCACTGCTGTCCCTTGTGTGGGCACGGAGCAAGGAGCAGAAGAGGAATCTGTTTTGCAGCTTGCTGTTTTCCCTGCTGGGCTGCAGACCTCAGAGCTGCTCTCACCTCCGTTAGCTGAAGCAGACTAGCCCCTGGAGGGGATCGGTCTCCCCACGGAGGCCCCCGGGAGTGGCAAGCAGTGTGTCCCCATTCTGTGGGGCCGGAGTCGCGTGTCTGGGGCTCCTCTTGTCACTCCACAAATGGCACGGACGCAGCGCCTCTCTGCTGGGGACCCTGTGTCAATGGATTTACACCGCGCGGTAGGGGAGGCAGGGGGACATCCTGCTGGCTCTGGGCTCCCCGCAGAAGCAAGCTCTGAGGGGTAAGTGCTTTTAGCAGCTCTTTTTCCCTCTTGATAGCAGACGGCGAGCTAAGATCAGGTGCCTTTGCTTGGCAATAGCTCTCCTTGGACTGGTCCAAAGTGACCAGTGCGGGACCTCTGACCTGTGCCTTTTGGACAAGCTACCGTGCCCCAAGGCAGATTAATTCTGGCTCTCTGGAGCCGCTGATACCACTCTGGTGTCTAGAGCCTAACTGAGACTTTGGCCACAGCTTTTTAGGGCAAGGAAGAGAAGCATCGTAAAAGGCTTGAATTATTTTCAAGCAAGCGGAGCTGATGTTGGAGAAAGCTCCTTTCCTGGCCAAAGGGCAGAGCTGACAGCTGGGCTGTTTACCAGCTCTCACGTTACAGGTCTAATTGCAGAGGAGGCACGTCTGGTGGCAGCCACCCGTTCAAATCAGAATGCACAAAGCCTCCCTGTTAGATGTCACTGACCAATTTCATGCCTTCTGCTTCTCTGTCCTGGCACTAATGAGTTCCCCTCATCATCTCCAGTGCTCCCTGATGGCCCTGAGAGTGCTGGCTATAATGTCAAAGCCCAACAGTAACTGGTACACACCTCTGAGATGAGCGTGGTGCTTTTCCTTGCTGGGAAGGAGTGTGCTGGGCATTCAGGTACCCTTCTGTGGGGCATAGTACCGCCTCCTGTCCTGTGTTCTCAGCGGAGAATGGTGCTCAGCCAATGTGTGTGGTAGGTAGGAAAGAACTGTCTTCTCCCAGGGGTGCTTTGAGCTGGCCTAGGATGGTTTCAGTATTGATGCCCATCCTTGGAGGTCTTCTAGAAAGCTCTCCCTGGTTGTGTAGAGCACCAGATGAGGTGAGCTGTCGGCAGCCCTGGGGCATGTGCTGCCTTGCCTACCTGTACCTGGCATCCTGCGTGCAGGTAGGAACAGCTGTGGTGCCACGGCCGGTCCCCTCCAGGCAGGGCGCTTGGGGAAGGAGGGTGAGAAAGCCAGCAGCCACATTTTTCCAGAATATTCTTCTGACTTCCAGCAGCTTGCAGCGTGACTCTTCAGCGTCAGCTTCATCTTCATCCTCTGAATGACTTAGTGTGGTTGGTAGTCTTTGCCTTACGAGGAGTGGCTGAGAGAGCTGGGGGTGTTTAGCCTGGAGAAGAGGAGGCTGAGGGGAGACCTCATTGCTCTCTACAACTACCTGAAAGGAGGGTGTGGAGAGGAGGGAGCTGGGCTCTTCTCCCAAGTGACAGGGGACAGGACGAGAGGGAATGGCCTCAAGCTCCACCAGGGGAGGTTCAGGCTGGACATTAGGAAAAAGTTTTTCACGGAAAGGGTCATTGGGCACTGGAACAGGCTGCCCAGGGAGGGGGTTGAGTCCCCTTCCCTGGAGGAGTTTAAGGGACGGGTGGATGAGGCACTGAGGGACGTGGTTTAGTGATTGAAGGGAATGGTTGGACTCGATGATCTGGTGGGTCTTTTCCAACCTGGTGATTCTATGATTTCGCCACTCGCCCTCTCTCCCTGAGAGCAGCTCCAGTGCTTGTCCCCGGAGCCTCTGCTGGAAACCTCCCCAGGGGCTCCCAGTGGGAGGAGCGAAGCTCTGGGGCTGCGTACTGGGAGATGGACCCCCCTCCAGAGAGCTCGCTGGTGAAAGCAGGCAGCGCTGCAGGGTAGACGGAGCATGAGGGGTGCAGGCAAAGTGCTGGGATGGTGGTGGTGGAAAAGCCGTCCATGTGGCTGGAAAGGTGACCCTGCCTGGGGAGGGGTCTTGTGACTTGAGTACTCACCATTCCTCTAATGCAGTGGTAGTTACGTCTTCCCAGCATGAGTGTCGGGGGGAGCGTCTGTGATAATCCTTCCTCTTTGCCATCGTGAGACCATGAAGCAGCAGCCCTGAAGCAGAGGTGAACGCCTGGGGAGCTTGTGGGTTGGAAGCCCAGTGCTGGAACTCAGGTCCGTCCTCCACACGTCGGGAGGACTGTGCTTTGCAAACCTTGTAGTGGGTTAGAGGTTAGGGCTGCTGGGGCATGTGTACAGGTTGGGTCTCGTAACATATGATGCAAAGGAATTTTTCCCCCTGGAGTTTTCTAGAAGGAAGACTATTCAAAATAGAAGAAATAAATTAAGTAGGGAATCCATGGCTGTGTAAACCAAGAGGGTGGGAGAAGGTGGGAAGGGGTCCTGGGATGGGGGGGCAGGTGCAGGGGACCGCTGTCAGCCTTTGCACCTCATCAGAGTGCTCAGCAAGCAGAGAAGGAGAAGAGCGGGATGTCACTGGCACTGGGAATCTCAGGTGAGATTTCTTTTGGAAAGAAAATAAGCAGCAAGCTCTGCTGAGAGGAAATAAGAGGCTGAGCTGGTGATGGAGGAGACAGTTGGGAGCTCCAGCCCTGCTGCAGGGTGACTCAGTCTTCAGCAAGAGAGCAGGGGTGGGAGCCAGGTTCCTACCCCCAGGAGTGGTTGAACTTTTAGCACATCTGCAGGTACTGCTTGATTGTGAAGTAAATTGCTGCTTTGATGGAGGCACGGTAGCGCTTACCACTGCCCCAGCACCTGAGTGAGGCTTCAAGCAAGAGTCCAGGGTAACAGAAAACAAAGGGAGGTTTCAGCTAGCTCCCCTTGGCCACTCTGTTGGGACACATTTCTCTCTCGCCGTGTCCTGCTTATCTAAGGCTAAACTTTTCTGTTAGTGGGACAGGCGCCTGTCTCTCTGCAGTCCATGCTGGCTGGCTCTGTCTCCTATGACACACGTCATAACCTCTTTCGTTCTTAAAAAGAGGTTATCCTCATTTCCCCCTACTACAAAGTCTTGAACAGAGCGGTTTCAAATGATGGCCCAGGCAATACCGTCTCTGTAAGGTTCCTGCTATTTTGTCCTGCTCTTTGGTCTTGTGCTGGGAAGCAGCGGGAGGCACAAGCGCTTGCTTGGGAAGCTGTTCCTGTGCCCCAGGCTGCCAGCTCGGCGTGCTTAAAAATAGGGTTTAAATCCTCTCCTGGGTACAAGAGCCACACAAGAATTTCGTAGAGCTTTTTACGGGGGGAGGAGGAGGATATTTGAGACCTGGAGCCAGTATGGGGACACAAAAAATTCTCTGCACCTGCTGGAGACCTCCTCCAATTTGATGGTGGGATGCGATGACTGCCTGATAGCCTGACAGATGTTGCTTTTCCTTGTTCCTGGTGTATGCAGTCAGCGATTTGAAATTAAACCCACTGTGCCAGGCAGAAAACCTTGCTGCTGGAAGGTGAAGTTCAGGCAAAGGGTAGTTCTGTCCCACTCTGTGTGTGAGGGCATCACTGGCTACCAGTTACATCCATGCAGGATAAGTGACTAATTAATGTTGGCCTTAAGATCTTTACAATATTCCTCTGCAAATAGAGCCTTGCAGCCTGCATGAGGCTGTTTGCTTGGATCTGAGCTCTGCAAAGCAGTAACCGGAGTTCCCAAATCTGTCGGAGCAGGTAAGTGATGTTCTCCTTCAAATGGAGAGATGGAATGAGCAGCCCCAGACTGTTGCAGGAGGTGGTGGCAGAGGCAGGGTTAGGTGCCACCTCTCCTCGCGCAGCTGTAATTGAGCCTGTTTGGGAATACTTCAAAGGGACTCCATGGAGGGATTAATTCCTGAGCTTAGTGACTGTGGGTTTCCAGGTCTCTGGATAACCCGACAGATGAAGATATCTGCAGCTCTTGCATTCCTTGGGCTCCTGGACACAAGCTATGGACCACACGTACTTTCTGAGAGCTGGTGCATTCACAGCATCTTTCTGAGAATGGGTGCGGGTGGAAGGCAGGAGTGCCAGTGTGCCCTGTCCCTTACAGCCCTCGCACTGCAGAGGGGCTCTGTGCCCCCCTCAATGACAGTATGTCAGCGAGCAGGCGGGCTCACTGTGAGGGAAGGTGAGGACGGGAGATGACTAAGGAAAAGAAAGTTCCAGAGTGCTGCATGAGACAAATCTTAGAATGGTTTGGGTTGAAATGGACTGTGAAGGTCCTCCAGTCCAACTCACCTGCAGTAAGCAGAGGCATCCTCAACTCAGTCTGGTTGCTCAGAGCCCCATCCAACCTGACCTTGAATGTTTCCAGGGATGGGGCATCTACCACCTCTCTGGGCAACCTGTGCCAGGGTTTTACCACTCACAGCCTGAAAGATTTCTTCCTAAAATCCAGCCTATACCTCTCCTTTTAGTTTAAAACCATTACCCCTTGTCCTATTGCTACAGGCACTGCTAAGTTTTTAGGAGAGGAAGGTTGTTTTGCAGCCTGGGCACTGGGCTCTGTGCTGGTGAGCCTTCCCCGTTCGCCTTCCCCTGGCAGGACTGGTCACAGTTGTGCTGCTCAGCTGTTCTAGGATGCTTCCCTCTCTCTTCCAGGCTCTCCATCAGCTGTATTACGACCCAAACATTGAGAACAAGAACTTGGCTCAGAAATGGCTGATGCAGGCGCAGGTCTCCCCCCAGGCATGGCACTTCAGCTGGCTGCTCCTCAACATGGACAAGGTGCCCGAGATCCAGTACTTCGGTGCCAGCGCCCTGCACATTAAAATTTCCCGTTACTGGAATGACATCCCGGCCGACCAGTACGAGAGCCTCAAGACTCAACTCTTCACCCACATCACCCGCTTTGCCAGCGGCTCCAAGATCGTGCTGACCCGGCTGTGCGTGGCGCTGGCCTCCCTGGCGCTCAGCATGATGCCGGAGGCTTGGCCCTGCGCCGTGGCAGACATGGTGCGCATGTTCCAAGCGGAGGACTCCAACGTGGACGGGCGAGCGCGGTGCCTGGCATTGCTGGAGCTGCTGACGGTGCTGCCCGAGGAGTTTCAGACCAGCCGCCTGCCGCAGTACCGCAAGGGCCAGGTACGCAGCGTCCTGGCGCAGGAGTGCGGCTCCGTCTTCCCTTTACTGGAGCAGCTGCTGCAGCAGCAGGACTCCCCGGGTTTCATCAAGCAGAAGGTGTTGAAGTGCTTCTCCAGCTGGGTGCAGCTGGAGATCCCGCTGATGGACTGCGAGAACCTGATCCAGGCAGCTTTCACCTCTCTGCAGGACCCAGAACTCTTCGACACAGCGGTGGAGGCTGTTGTCAATGCCATTTCCCAGCCCGACGCCCAGAGGTAAGGGCAGCCTCTCCCACGCGCTGCGGGCTGGTGCCTGTGGGCATTGATGGGGGAATGGGGTGGGGAGGAAAAATCTCAGGCTTTTTTTCAAGCTACCATTGGCCCTGGAGGTGATGATGACAGGCTTTAGAGGTGGGAGATGTTAAAAGCAGACAGAGGTTCCTGGTTTTGGATGGTTGGTCCAGGAAGGCTTTGCATTGTGGTTGACTTGTGGGGGACGTGTTAGTCTTGAGCTGCTGCAGCCCATCCTCACCCTCCTGCTCCCAGGCAGAGGAGGATGCTCCCTCCTGGCTTCTTGTGTGAGACCCTGCACTGCCCGACCAGGGAGCAGCTCCCCAGCTCCAGAGTTCAGAGACCCTCCTCTGCCTCACACTGCTGGTCCACCCAGGGAGCTGATGCGAAGCAGAGCTAATAAAACCAGACCTGTCAGTCTTCTCCCTCCTCCTAGCTCCAGCAGCTCATGCCAGCTGAGGACTCCTCCTTTGTTTGTGGCCGTGGCTGAGCAGGAGGAGCAGAGCTGGTGGTTGGGGCAGGTCCTGCTGGGGCAATGCTGTAGGGCTCCAAGCTCGCCTGCTTGGCTGTGTTGTCTGAGCTGCTCTCAGCTCTCAGACCGATGCCTGCAGGAGGGAAAGTACATCTCCTCCAGTTCCTGTGGCCACATCCCCTCCTGGCTGCTTAGCAACCTTCCCCTGAAGAGGAGGGTTTCCTTGAAGGCTGAGCTGAGCTGCTGCTGTGCATCCTTGTGCATCGGTGTGCATTGCGCAGGCTCCGACCCTCTGCAGTGGTGCGGATGCTGCTGCCATTGCAGTTGTGAGCTCTGGTCCTCCTCCCCTTGGCTTCAGAGTAGGGGCAGCCAGCGTGGTCCTCAGCTCAAGGGGACTCCAGCTCGTCGATGACAAAGGGGTCACATTTGGGGACTATGCAAAGGAAACCAGCAGGATTTTGATGCACTGCCAGGTATTGGAAAAGGTTACCTTATTTGCTGGAGTTCAGAAGCAGCTTTTCCCCATATCAGGCAAAGGCTGTGGGCCAACCCCAGCTCTTGTAGCAGGATTGGTATAAAAATGATAAGGTGAGAGAAAAGGTGACCTGCAGTTCTGAAATGCTGGACTCTCTGCCTTCTCCCTTTCCATTTTCCTTGAGTCTCACGAGTCCCTTGGCTGTGATTCCCCATCTGTGTGCAGGACCCTGGCCCTGCAGCACTGTTCTTCAGTTGCATTAAAGGTTCAAGCTTTCTGTTGAGCTTTCAGAGTCACTTTAAGACAGAAGCATGACTGACAGTGGAGCTTCCCCTCTGCCTCCGTGCCAACTGTCCCGTGCATTTTCTACCTCTGTTGGATCCTGCCACATGGCACTTGGTATCCATCCTTCTCCTTGGAGGCATGATCAGCTACCTCAGGACACCCTCCCTGTCCATAGGCTTGCAGACAATGGCCAGGATGGAGGAGGCAGCTGGCCTGAAAGGCTGCCCAGTGTCTGCTCCTGGGATGCGGGGACAGCGGTGGCATTGTCACAGGGCCACCCTGCCAGGCAGCGTGTGGTGTCAGCTGCTCCAGGGAGGAGCAGAACTGTGCTCGGTGCTGCGATCCAGGATAGTTTCAGGAGCAGAATAGCTCACAGAGCCATCACTTCCCAGCCTTGGTGGACTCTCTTTTCCCCTTTGTTCCTTGTGTCCTCCTGCTTCCCCTCATGCTTACTGTCCTGCCCCTCCAGCTTTGTCGCTCAGCTGCTGCAGATCCAGCTCTCCTCCAGGACCCTGGGGAGTCTCCTGACCTTTCTGTGTCTTCTCCACAGTCTGGGAGATTCCTGCTCTTCTCAACATCTCTTCCTCTGCGGTCTCTTGCCTTTGTTTCTGCAGGAGCCTGGCTCCCCGCTGCCCTTGCCTGTAGATTCGGAGCATCCTTGGCTCGGGGCTACTCTCCAGGGCATCATTCTGTGAGAGGGTTAATCTCAGGGCTCCCCACTTTCCCACAGGTTCCCCTGGGTGTTACGGACCCTGTGTCTTCCCTCACCCTCTCCCAGCTGGCGTCATTGACGTTGTGGTGGAGGTGATCATGCAGATGTGCTTCTACCTTCAGCAGAAAGCTCAGTGATTCATGAGCTTGGCTTCTGCCACAGGGGGTTAGATATCCTGTGGGTCATCTTCCCAGGAGAGCACCACTGTGCAAGACATCCCAAGCCATGCCACGTAGGTCCAGGTGGAGAAGTGCAGGTGGGATCTCATGGGCAAGGATCACCCTCAGGGCAAGGCATTTGTGCTGGCAGCTTCCATTTCCCTGCCTGTGTGCAGCAGTCGGCAGCCTTCCTGCCTCCAAGGTGTTGCTAGAGGTGATGAAGCAGAGGTTCAGAGGTGCAAAGCATTTGCTGGTTTTGCCTGCTGGGCAGCTGGGAGCTCTTTGCACCCAGCGGAGGAGGCGTACTGGGCACTGCTGGATTCTGGACGCTGCTTCTCTGTTAGGTTCTGGTGTCCTGAGAAGCCTTGGAGGCTTTGCTCTGTGCACATCTCTGCTCCTGGGGGTGGTGGGAACCTCCTGAGTCCAGGATGGCAGAAGCAGAGATAGTGTTGCATCTTGTTTGCAGAGATACTGTTGCATCTCATTTGCAGAGAAGGCTTGGGCTGGATTTTCCATCTCATTTGAGGGTTATCCTTGGGCTAAGCAGGTCAGAGCTCGGCAGCACGTGCTGCAGGAGAAGAGCTGGCATGCAGCACTTGGCCATGTTCCTGCAGCCCAGCGAGTGGTGTTGGAGCTGGGAGAGGAACCTCCACGTGGTGCGTGCCCATGGTGGGAGTTGCAGCGCTTGGCCATTGGACGCTGAACCACCTTTCTGAAAACAACAGGGGGTTGCTGCAGTGGTGGAGCTGGTGGGACTACAGATGTCCAGGTGGGATCATGTGGTGTCCAGCTCATCCTTTCCTGGTCTTGGCATCTGATGCTGAATCCCCGAAGAGGAGTTTTCCAAGAGCTTCATTAGAAACAGGTTTTTAGTACATTGAGTTTTCTTATCAGGACATGGCTGAGATTTTGGATCAGGAAGGATGAGATGGTCCTTTGTGGGCTGTCCATATCTCCTCTCTGCAGGTTGTCCCCACACTGTGATGTGGTTTGGGGAGTGTTGTGGGAACAGCAGAAGGAGATATTGGTCCTGGAGAGGGAGATGTGGATGCTACAGTTCCCTGAGCTTTGAGGAGGGGCTGGACAAACTCCAAAGGAAAAGTTGCTCAGCTGCTAAATACCAAGACAGCAAATCTTGCTCAGGAAGGCTAAGTCATCATGTGGCAGCCATGTTCATAGACTCTTTCACTTGATTCCCAGTCGTCGGCTGCTGGAGACAGGCTGCTCGGCTGGACAGCCAGAGGCTCACCTGCTGGGTCGGTCTTTTCCTCTCCCTCCTCGCTGGGCACCCTTGTGTCCAAGTTGTCCTTACATCAGCGTAGGCAGAGAGCAGAGCATGGTGGTGCTCAGGAGACGTGGTTCACCCAGCCTTTTCTAGGAGTCTTCACTGACACGGGATGAATTGCAGCGTGGAAGCACACCCATCTCTGTTGGCTGTGCTGGGAGTCTGGAGGACTAGGTTGGGTCTAGATGTCTGCACTGTGAGTATTTCAAGGCAACCAGAGGAAGGAGGGTCCTCGTCGTGAACTCCTAAAGTTGTAAAACATCTCTAGGGTAGTGTGAGCTCAGTGCTGTGGGGGAAGGATGGGTTTGCCCTATGCTGGAGCAGTACAAGGTCCTGCATGCTTTTTTTCAGCTCTCTTGGGCTGACCCTGACTGCAACGTTGGTTCTGTGGGAGGGAAGCTGGTGAATTCCCAAATTCTCCATTGTCACAGCACACCCACACTGTGATAGGCGTCACTTGCAGGACATCAGAGGCTTGAAGATGGTTTATGTGCAAATACCTGTCCCTTTCACTGGGTGATTTCCTTGGGGGGAGAGGGGCAAGGGGTGTCCCCTGGCAGCACACAGAGCACAGAAGGAATGCCGAGGCAGAAACTCCTTCTTCCCTCTGTCTTCTTCCGCTGACACAGACCTAGAAGCTGCCACTACCAGCACAGCTCTCTCCCTGTGCTGGTGGCACTTCCATTTCATAGAATCATAGAATCAGTAGGTCAGAAAGGACCCACTGGATCATCATTGTTCCCATCAATCACTAAACCATGTCTCTCAGCACCTCATCCACCTGTCCCTTAAACCCCTCCAGCGAAGGTGACTCAACCCCCTCCCTGGGCAGCCTCTGCTAGTGCCCAATGACCATTTCTGTGAAAAATGTTTTCCTAATGTCCAGCCTGAACCTCCCCTGGTGGAGCTTGAGGCCATTCCCTCTCGTCCTGTCCCCTGTCACTTGGGAGAAGAGGCCAGCACCCTCCTCTCCACAACCTCCTTTCAGGTAGTTGTAGAGAGCAATGAGGTCTCTCCTCAGCCTCCTCTTCTCCAGGCTAAACAACAACAAGCTGCGCTGCTTGGAGGTGGATGTGCAGCTCTCCTAGTGTCAGTGTTCATGTCTGTCCCCAGCGATGGGCACAGGGAAGCTGCCATTGTGTGTATCTCCCACTCGGAGCATCCTTGGCCCCACACTCGCGTGCGGCAGGGGCTACAAGGAATAGCTGCAGCTCTAGATAACGTGCCTTGGTGGGCAGGGAAATGGCAGGCTGCTCATCAGCCTCCAGCACGGCCTCTCTCTGGGGGCCCTGGGCTGCGTTTCACCTTGGCTGCCTCCTTCTCGTTGCCTTGGTTACTATCACTTAGAGGCAGCGACGCGGAGGGGAGGCTGATGTGCATGATGTGATGTGGGAGAGCTGTGCTGCGCGAAGCTGTGGCAGCCCGGGAGGGTGGGTGGGGGGTGACGGAGACGTGCCTTGCGCCAGCATCTTTTCTGGCTGCGAGTCCCCAGGGGTGGCTGCCCGCTTCATCCCAGCCAGGGAGCATGATCCTGATGTGCCCGTGCTGGAGGGTTGCGTGGCTCCCAGTGGCAGCTCTGGCTTGCTTTCGCACTGAAGCGTGGGCTGTAAGCACAGCGAAAAGAGCGCACGGGTCTGCCCTTGCTGCCTTTCTGGTCTCCATCAGTGCTTTGTGCAGGCGCAGGTCGCTTGGAGCTGGTCACGGCAGCGACCGGTGCTGGTCGGGCAGCAGATGTCCCCACCGTGGTGCAGTGTGGGGCTCGCACAGAGCTGGTAGCTGGTGACTTAGCTCTTCTCTTTGCTTGCAGAGGTTCTGCTGTGGGAGCACTTAGGGCATCAGCCTTTGTCCTGAAGTTGCAGACTGGGAGTCGAGTCCCCGTAAGCAGTAAAGGCTTCTGGATGCGTCCCATTGCACAAAGAAGCCTTCCAGTAGGGAAAACTGGGTTGGAGCCCTGGGAGAGCATCAGGAGGGATGGATGCCATGATAGCCAGTGCTGGTGAGTCAATGCTAGCCCTGATTCAGGCTGTGCTTGCAGGTACGTGAACACCCTCCTGAAGCTCATCCCGCCTGTGCTGGGGCTCCAGGAGCAGCTGCGGCAGGCAGTCCAGAGCGGGGACATGGAGACATCCCACGGGATCTGCCGCATTGCTGTGGCCTTGGGGGAGAACCACTCCCGGTGAGTGCTGGGGATGGTCCCAGGAGAGGGAATGAGCGTGGAGCAGCTTCATATTGCTTCATCCAGGGCCTGTTCTGCACCCAGTGATGTGTGTCAGGGCAGAGGAGCCCGGCTTGCAGCAGCGATGCCACCCTGACCATGACCTCTGCTCCCCAGGGCCCTCCTGGACCAGGTAGAGCACTGGCAGAGCTTTCTGGCCCTGGTCAACATGATCATGTTCTGCACTGGCATCCCTGGGCACTATCCCGTCAATGAAACCACCAGCTCCTTGACGCTCACCTTCTGGTACACGCTACAGGTCAGTAGTTATCGTGAGGCCACCTGCTTGGGTCCTACGCTCCAGGCAGGGCTGGAGGCACCGGTGCACAGGGATTGGGGGTCTGGCCTGGCTGTGTTTGATCCCCAGGGATTTCTGATGCCCCTGCTCCTTGCCCTGCGCTCACAGCTGCTGCAGGGCACGTATCTTAGAAATACTGACCTCATGGCTTGATTTTTCCACCCCCAGTCTTGCTTGAAAGCCTGAGCCAGCCTTTAAGGGCCTCATTATCATAATTAATTAAAACTTCATGTTAAATTTTTTTTTTGTCCAGCAGCAGACCTGGTTGTTCAGCTCCTCACTGTGCAGCTGCACTGGCTGCAGGCAGGGAGGAGAGTGCATGCCAGCAGGCTGCAGGCTTGATCCTGCTGCCAGGCTGGTGGTCATGGTCTCCTGGAGGAGGAAAGAGAGGACTGAGGGTGCTAGTGTCTGCCCAGCATAGGGTCTGTCTCCCAGGGACAGTGTTCCATGTTCCAACAGAGCAGCCCTGCCACATCATGCTCTATTTTTAGCCCCTGTTCATCCCCACAGCTCCATTCCTCCGCAATCTGATGCAGCGTGGCTGAGTGTGGGCAGGGAGGGAGGGTGATGCTAGTGCCGTTTTGGCAGCTCCTGTGCTGCGCAAGGCTGGGCTTGAGGCTCCCACCTCCTCTCGCTGCTTCTCTGAATGGGTCTGAGGATACGGGTGCAGGCAGGAGAGCGCTGTGCTCCCCCATCACCCATCCTAGCCTGCCTTGCCGGGTTCCCAGGCATGCGTTCTCCTGGTGCAAGGATGCTCCCAAGGCTGAGACACAGCAGAGAAGATCCACCCTGCTGTAACCGTGCTGTCCTCCAATGCCCAAGGGTACACCTGTCTGCTGGAGCTTCTGGCATCTTGCCTTCAGGTGGTGCTGCCGCTGCAGAAGGGCTTGGCATCAGGTGGACCCTGGGGAGCTGGAAATGCAGCCTCTGAGGTGTGACAGGTCCCAGCAGACCTGAGAGATGCCCCTGAGCCCGCATGCAGTGGCCATGCTGGCTCCGTTTTCTTTCTTTCGCAACACCTGATGTGTTCCTCCTCCTGCCCCCAGGATGACATACTCTCCTTCGAGCCGGACAAGCAGGCGGTGTACCAGCAGGTTTACAGGCCTGTCTACTTCCAGCTGGTGGATGTATTGCTGCACAAAGCCCAGTTCCCCTCTGATGAGGAGTATGGCTTCTGGTCTTCGGATGAGAAGGAGCAATTTCGGATATACAGGTACAGAACTGGGAAGTTTGGGCTTGCTCAGCAGGCGGCATCCTGCATCTTTGGAGCCTGAACACCATCGGGAGACCCAAGGAGGGACACAGTGGAGATTTCTTCCACCAAGAGCTGTTTTGGCTGTGATAGTGATGTGGGAAGGAGCTGGTGTTTTGGTGTGGCACTGGCTGACCTGCCTAGGAAGCCCTGGCAGCACTTGCCCTAACCTGGGGCAGTGTCCTTGGGAAACAGTGCCTGCATCCTGCCTGGCAGCTGGAGGGGAATTCATAGAATCACCAGGTTGGAAAAGACCCACCAGATCATCGAGTCCAACCATTCCTATCAAACACTAAACCATGTCCCTCAGCACCTCTTCCACCTGTCCCTTAAACCCCTCCAGGGAAGGTGACTCCATCCCCTCCCTGGGCAGCCTCTGCCAGTGCCCAATGACCCTCTCCATGAAATTTTTTTTCCTAAGGTCCAGTCTGAACCTCCCCTGGTGGAGCTTGAGGCCATTCCCTCTCATCCTGTCCCCTGTCACTTGGGAGAAGAGCCCAGCTCCCTCCTCTCCACAACCTCCTTTCACACAAGGTAGTTGTGGAGAGCAGTGAGGTCTCCCCTCAGCCTCCTCTTCTCCAGGCTAAACACCCCCAGCTCTCTCAGCCGTTCCTCATAAGGCCTGTTCTCCAGCCCCTTCACCAGCTTCATTGCTCTTCTCTGGACTGGAATTAGATGTGTTTCCTGTGTGAGCTGTTCTTGCAGAGGGTGGGGACAGCTTCAGAGGCCCTCTGTGTTCCCTGCAGGGTGGATATCTCTGACACGCTGATGTACGTGTACGAGATGCTGGGCGCTGAGCTCTTGAGCAGCCTGTATGACAAACTGGGACGTCTTCTGACCAACACAGAGCAGCCGTCCACATGGCAGGTGAGCAAGGGGACCTGGGTGCCAGGCTGATGGCTGCCAGCCCCTCGGGGACCTATCCTCACCATGGGGTGTTGAAAACAAAGAGATGTGAGAGAGGCAAGGAGCATGAACACTTTGCCAGCACTCTGGGGTCTTCTGTGAGCAGGAAAGGTCATCATCTATCTCCCTGTCCTTAGCGTTGCCCAGGGACCAACCTCCTTGGCTGCTGCACAGGGCTGGAGTGAGCATTAGGGGTCACCACGTGGATCTGACAGTGCCTCTCCCACCTTGGCAGCACACAGAGGCCTTGCTCTACGGTTTCCAATCCATCGCTGAGACCATCGATGTGAACTACTCTGATGTGGTGCCAGGACTGATTGGCCTCATTCCCCGGATCAGCATCAGCAACGTGCAGCTCGCTGACACCGTCATGTTCACAATTGGTGAGACCTTTGCTCATGTGCAGGCTGGGCTGGGGAGGGGAAGGCCCTTTGATAGAATCATAGAATCACCAGGTTGGAAAAGACCCACTGGATCATCAAGTCCAACCATTCCTATCAAACACTAAACCATGTCCCTCAGCGCCTCGTCCACCCGTCCCTTAAACACCTCCAGGGAAGGTGACTCAACCCTCTCCCTGGGCAGCCTCTGCCAGTGCCCAATGACCCTTTCCATGAAATTTTTTTCCTAATGTCCAGCCTGAACCTCCCCTGGCAGAGCTTGAGGCCATTCCCTCTCGTCCTGTCCCCTGTCACTTGGGAGAAGAGCCCAGCTCCCTCCTCTCCACACCCTCCTTTCAGGTAGCTGTAGAGAGCAATGAGGTCTCCCCTTTGCGACTGCTTCTGCCTGACAGCAGTGAAAAGCAAAGCTGAGCATCCTGGGATACAGGCAGCAAGGACCCGTGGCGCAGTCCTGCAGTCTGATCCAGTTTCTGTGTGCAGGCGCTCTGTCGGAATGGCTGGCTGATCACCCCGTCATGATTAACAACGTGCTGCCGCTGGTGCTTCAAGCCTTGGGCAACCCTGAGCTCTCCATCTCCAGTGTCTCCACCCTGAAGAAGATCTGCCGGGAGTGCAAGTACGACCTGCCACCCTATGCTGCCAACATTGTCGCCGTGTCACAGGTAGGAGCGGGATGCAGATGAACACGTGGTAGTGAGCTGGGGTGTGCTCTGTGCACTCCCTTTCCACCGCATGGATCAGGGCAGGAGGATGCATTCCAGCAGCTCAGATGCCCCATCCCTGGAAATATTCAAGGTCAGGTTGAAGGGGCTCTGAGCAACCTGATCCAGTGGAAGGTGTCCCTGCTCCTGCAGGGAGGTTGGACTGAATGACATGTAAAGGTCCCCTCCAATCCAAAGAATTCTGTGTTTCTATAATTCTATGATTCTTGCTTGGGATGGGGGACTTGTCTGTCCTGTTCCTAGGCCAGCAGACCCAGGTGGCAGGCTCTCCGTCCTGCTGTGAGTGCACACATGGCAGGCAGTTGCAGACACGACTGCTGGGGGGCTGCTGGGGTTGCACTTGGGCATCTGTCCTTTCCCTGGGGATTTGTTTGTCTCGTTCGGAGTGGCATCCTGCCAGCCCTGCACCCGCCAGGCAGCTGGTGCTGCTGCTGAGCGTCTTGGGTGGCATCCTGGTGTTCAAGCCTGCCTGTGGAGACCAAGCTGGACCCTGCAGTGACAGGGCTGGTTGTCCCGTGGTGTTTCTTGGCTCTCAAGGTTTGGGGCAGATGGGACTTGGGAGTCCTGAGGCACTAGGAGGAGGACTGGGCTTGAGGGAGCTGCTGGGGTGTGCGTGGTGGCAAAGGGAGGCCAGTGGAGGGGTTGAGTCTCTGCTCTTGGTCTTGGAGAGATCATCACTGGGGTAAGGAGGCCCTGGCTGAGGTTGTCTCCTCAGGCCATCCAGCTGCAAGAGCCCATCAGAGCCAGGGGCTCCTCTCGCTGGGTGGCTGAGGGGGATGATGGGGAGAACAGCTTACAAAGCGACAAGGATTTTGCTCCCTGTGTGTGGCAGGTTGTGGGGAGTACATGCTGCTTGTCTGTGCCCATTCTCATTTTGATTGTCTTGACCAGTCCTGCCTCCTGGAAGGGAAGGGGCTTTCTGCAGCACTCATGCATCTCTTTCTCTCTTCCCTTCCCTTTGGCAGGAGGTGTTGATGAAACAGATTCACAAGGTAAGAGGGGCCGGCTACACCTCTGGCTGCTTCTGCTTGTCTCGCTCTGTGCTCCTTTGTCAGCTGGAGACACGAGAGGTGCCATCGCAAGTTGGTTTGTCCCCAGAGGAGAGGAGTTCCGCGCTGTAGCCAGCTTGTGCAGGGCCAGCAGTACCCGCTGGCCGCCTCTCACTGTGCTACAGGGCTCCCACTACACATGGGCTGGGGTTTCATGCTGGGGGGATTATCTCCCCGTAGAAAGGGAAGCCCCCAGGGAGATTTAACTCCAGCAGTTCCCCGTCCCTCCAAGTCCAAGGGTGCTGAGATGACTGGCATGTCCTCAGGAGGGAAAAGAAGGGTCATGAGTGTAGGAACAGAGTTCAGGCTGTGCCTGCAACCAGGATGGGGTGGGACACTTGACCCAGCAGGGGCTGAGACAGGGTGTGCAAAGGTTGATGTGCTGAGGTAGCATGAATGGTGCCAGCATGGAGCTCTCTGGGCATCAGCTGCTCTTACCGTGGCAGGTTGCTGGGAGGAGGCCAGGTGCTGGTGGCAGGGTGCCTCTTCCCTGGGTTCTGCCACACTGGTAGGGAGCTGTTCCCCTCCCCTGCAGGGAGATGCACCTAACGTGATGCAGATAGCGCAGCTCAGGAGCTGCAGCACACCAGAGTTCTGGCTTTGGGGCTGAGCTGGCAGTTGTCTTAGCTAGCAGGTGTATGGGGGAGGGCTGCAGGCTGGGCAGTGACCTGCCCCGTTGTGTCTCCTCTCTGTCCCAGACGAGCCAGTGCATGTGGCTCATGCAGGCTCTTGGTTTCCTGCTCTCTGCGCTGCAAGTGGAGGAGATCCTGAAGAACCTGCACTCCCTGATCACCCCCTACATCCAGCAGCTGGAAAAGCTGGCTGATGAAACGGTGAGTGCCCTCGTGCTGCCTCCACCAGAAGTGGCTTCTGCTCCTGGCAGTAGCCCTGGGGTTGCTGTGTTGAAGCAGCACTCTTGAACATGGGCTTAACAGAGCGCAGTGCAGGGAATTACTCTCTGGCTCTTCGCCTCTGCAGTCCTGGTTCTTCGGGATTGCAAAATCATGACTGTGATGGAACAGAGCAGTCCGTGTCACCCTTTGACTTTGTTTTCCCTGGCAGCCCAATCCCTCCAACAAACTGGCCATCATCCACATCCTCGGCCTGCTCTCCAATCTCTTCACCACCCTAGACATCAGCCACCATGATGATGACCACGAAAGCACTGAGGTCAAGAAGATGCCGGTGCAGCAAGGACCCAACCCAGTGAGTAGAACGGCAGCTTGACGCTCTTTGCCACAGCCTGGCCAAAGCCTCACTATTCACTGCTTGGTGCCAGAAGGAGAGGGGGATTAATGGGGAATACAGTGTGTACCATGAAGAGAGTAGTGCTGGTGCATTCCAGCTAAAACTCCTTCAGCTCATCCCACTGCTTCTGAGGTGGGCACAGGACCTGCAGGATCCCTCTGGCATGAGTGCTGCTGTAGAAAACAGCCCGGGCTCTGCTTGCCAGCTTTGAGCTGTGCCAGGCTGCTTCAGCAGGGAAGAGAGCTCCCGGCTGTGGAGGGGAAGGAGGCAGTGGTCTCTGAAGGTTTGAGTCCAGGCCGTGCTTAGTTTTGAATCTCCCCTCCCTGGTGCTGTGGGGGCCAGTTCTTCAGTCCCTCTTGTTCCTTACAGGTCGTGGTGGTTCTGCAGCAAGTCTTTCAGCTGATACAGAAGGTCCTCAGCAAGTGGCTGAATGATGCCCAGGTGGTAGAGGTAACCAGGCTCCCCCCAGTACTGCCTGCAGCTCTGCCTGCTCTTGCTGACCTGAACTGGGGCCAGCAAAGGGCAGACACTAGCTTATGCCTTGTCAAAGAGGTGTTTTTCTGGGTTGTCCAGACCCGTGCTTCTTGCTGTCACCAGCAGCAACTGGCCATTGTCTGTCTGGTGCCCCAATCAGCTCTGCTCCTCTGCAGTTACAGAGGTCCTGCCATCAGCAGGGAGATGGGGGTCTATCAAACCTGAGTTCCTTAACAGGGGAGCTCCGCTTTGACCTGGACCTGTGTCATCTGGTGTTTCTTCAGCTTGCTCAGTCCAGTAATGCCCATGTGCAGTGTCCCACCAGACACTCCTGCCCTTGGCCCTCGGAGAGCTTTTCTGCAGCAGTGGGAAGGGCGTTTGCCAGTGTCTGGGAGCATCCTGTGCTGCAGGGCACCAGAACCAGAGCAGATCTGAGCCCTCTGCCTGGCTGTCCCCATCCCCATTGCCAGCTCTTCCCTCCCTTGGCACCCATCCGCCAAGCCCTGGCCCCGCTGGGAGAGGTCTCCCGATTCCCGCTGCTCACGCTGCCCTTCTCCCACAGTCTGTCTGTGCCATCTTTGAGAAGTCCGTGAAGACCCTCCTGGATGATTTTGCCCCCATGGTGCCTCAGCTGTGCGAGATGCTGGGGCAGATGTACAGCACCATCCCCCAGGCCTCTGCCATCGACCTCACCCGACAGGTACGGAGCCGTGCTCAGGGCTGGAGCCGCCGCTCCCCGGGGAAGGCTGGGGACACACAGGGCCAGCAGCAGCTTCAGTCCTCTCTCTCTTTTCTAGCTGGTTCACATCTTTGCCCATGAGCCTGCACACTTCCCTCCCATCAAGGCCCTCTTCTTGCTTGTTACCTCAGTCACGCTGACCCTCTTCCAGCAAGGTACGTGGGATTAACTCTTCTTCATGCTGGGGCTGTTGTCAGGCTGTTGCATGCGTGGAGTCTGGAGGCGTCTTTCCAGGAATGGCTGTTTTCACTCCTGGCTAAGCTAATGGGGCCATCTCTGTTTCTTGGATTTATCCCAACCCCTGGAAGGTGGGTACCTTCCCTGCAGGGCAGCAGAAGCAGGAAACCCCGGGGCAAGACTCTGGGCTGCCGTGACAGCCCTGTTTCTGCAGCAGGGCTGGGCGTCATGTGCTGCAAGGGACGAGCCGGAGCTCTAGTCCTGCTTGGCAGGGAGGCTGTGCTCCCTGGGAGATCCCAGAGCTCCTCCGGGGTCCAGCGCTGCTTGTAGTGGCCAGGGAACAAGCCCTTGCACAAGCAGGAGGATGTGTGTGTGAGAATCTGGGAAACTACCTTGTCAAAGTCACTGCTGGCCACCAAGTCACCACGGTGATGCTGAGGATGCTGGCGTCCTTCCACAGGACAAGGATCACCCTTGGGCTCACTGCCTACCCTACAAAAAGCGAATGGGCTTAAAACAGGCCCCTCCACACCGGGGCTTCCTTCAGTCTCCTGGTGACTTGATTGGTGACAGGGACAAATGTACCTTGGAGCTGCTGGTTCTGGTCCTTCAGCACCTCTGTGTGCTGTTCCCAAGGGGCCTTGTCCTTTGCTCTCATCCAGATGCTGGGTAAAGTGATGCCGTCCCCCAGTACAAGACTCAGAACTCTCTAGAGGGTGGGGGAGGCCAGACCCTTACTTCATCATCACACACGGTCTGAGCGAATCCTGCTGCACTGAGGTGTCACTGGGGTCACTGGGGTCACTGGCAAGCGAGCTGAGCTTGCCTGGAGCTCAGGTCCCCACTTCTGCCAGCCGTGTGTGGATGCGTCTACACCAAAACCCTTCTGGCTCGGTGCCCAGGGAGGTGGCGATGCCTCCGGGCAGCAGCAGGCATGTCTGCAGGAGGGAAGGGGAGGGGACAGAGCCCGAGCCGTGCCAACGCTTGGATGCGAGCTTTGCTCAGGCAAGTGGCCGTCCAGCTCGCTGTGTGCCCAGGACTGTGCGCTCCCACCCGCCCTGTGGGTCCTCTTCGATGGGCGGCCAGCCCTGAGCAGGGCGAGCCCCTTCTGCTGAGCCCACGGGTGGCAGGAGACGGGGGACGCCTGACCCCACAGGGGCTGAGCCGTATCTGTGCACAGTCAGGTGCCAAGGTAGGGTGAGTGGTGCTGACATGGAGATCTCTGGGCACTGAGCAGCTCTCTCCCAGCAGGATGCTGGAGGAGTCCTCCAGGAGGGTCCTGGACTCAGGGTCTCAGAGAGCATCTGGGAATGGGGTGGGAGGGTGACTGCCAGGGGCTACTGAGCAGCTGGTGCTGGTGACAAGCATGTGCACGCCTGAGCCTGGCCGGGCCTGTCAAGCGTTTGCTAGGTGTTGTCGTTCACTTGCAGTTATCTTCCAGGACCTAACGGTGCTCTGAAGACACACGCTCAGTCCCCACAGTGCAAAAGCTCTAATTCTCCTTATGGAGATGGTGCCCAGCTAGCCCCTGCTCCTCCTCCTCTTCCTCCCCAAGGACACGAAGATCTCCTCCTTGGCTCTGCAGCACCCAGGTGCTAGCTGGAGACCCTGGGGCTTCAGACCCTTTCCTTTGCAGTTTCTTTCTGTTCTTGGGTTCTCCAAGTTTCATGATTTTTTGTATGTTTTGTTTCTTTAACTTGCTTCAAGCTGCTCATGTTGCCCATCCCCTTCCCCACACACCCCTCCTCCCTTACACTCCTGTTTTCACTTGTAAATTCTTTCTGTATCACATAACTATATGATGTTGAGTTGCTGTTTGTATGATTTTTCTCTTAAGTTACATCTTTATTATATTTTAGGGCCCAGGGATCATCCTGATATTGTTGATTCATTTATGCAACTCCTGGCACAGGTGTGTTTTAGTTTCTTATTCATTCACTTTCTGTTCTCTCTCTTTCTCTTTTTAATTCAATTTAAACCTATTTTTAGCTTTCTGTTGACAACGTTTTTTTCCTTTTAGTTGAATATCGAGTTTCTCCATCTGTTTCCGTGGAAGTTGAAAACAAAACATTCTCCTTTAGTTCTGGGTTTGCACCATCCCCAGGGCAGTGCCCTCCTCTGCAGGGCAGCCTCCAGCTGCCACTCCCTCGCCTTCCCGAAGCCGGCGCAGGGCGCGTGGGGCTGCTGCCACCGTCACCCTCGGGTGACAGACAAATTAGAGCATTATGTGGATGTTTTCCAACCCATTTACCTGCCCTGCAATGGGTCCTCTGGAACAGGGTCAGGCTGAGCTTGCCCCTGGTGAAAGGAAACCCTTGCTGGGGTTTGGTTCTGAGCAACGTGGTTGTGATGGTGTCTGGACCTGCTGGGGTGCCACGCTGCCTCCGACCCCAGCAATCGTTCTCCTGCGGCTGCAGCCTGGGAGAGCTCCCGTGCCGCTGGCTCTGCGGTGCACGGGGACGGTTTGCATCGGCGTGGTGGGGGCCGCGGGCTGGCTCGTGGGGTTGGCAGGGCCAGGGCTCTGTTGTGTGTGTATAGACACCTGTGGGGAGCAGCGGGAGCCCGGCACGCCCCTCAGCCCACTGTGGCCCTCGAGGGAGAAGCCCTGATGGCCTTAACACACTCAGTGCCCCCATCGGAGATGCATCCCCTGCACCTTCCCAGAGAGATCTGGAGAGCAAAGAGGGATCTGGACAGGCTGGATCGATGGTATCTTGGCTTGTATCAGAAACAGTGTGGCCAGCAGGTCCAGGGAGGTTCTTCTCCCTCTGTACTCAGCACTGGTGAGACCGCTCCTCGAATCCTGTGTTCAGTTCTGGGCCCCTCACCACAAGAAGGATGTTGAGGCTCTGGAGCGAGTCCAGAGAAGAGCAACAAAGCTGGTGAGGGGGCTGGAGAACAGGCCTTATGAGGAACGGCTGAGAGAGCTGGGGGTGTTTAGCCTGGAGAAGAGGAGGCTGAGGGGAGACCTCATTGCTCTCTACAACTACCTGAAAGGAGGTTGTGGAGAGGAGGGAGCTGGGCTCTTCTCCCAAGTGACAGGGGACAGGACAAGAGGGAATGGCCTCAAGCTCCACCAGGGGAGGTTCAGGCTGAACATTAGGAAGAATTTTTTTATGGAAAGGGTCATTGGGCACTGGCAGAGGCTGCCCAGGGAGCTGGTTGAGTCACCTTCTGTGGAGGTGTTTAAGGGACGGGTGGATGATGCGCTGAGGGACATGGTTTAGTGATTGATGGGAATGGTTGGACTTGATGATCCAGTGGGTCTTTTCCAACCTGGTGATTCTATGATTCTATGATGGGCTCCAACCAGTGGTGTGAGATTCAACAAGGCCAAGTGCCAGGTTCTGCACTTTGGTTACAACAACCCCATGCAGCACTCCAGGCTTAGGGAAGAGTGGCTGGAAAGCTGCCTGGTGGAAAAGGACCTGGAGGTGTTGGTCGACAGCAGCTGAACATGAGCCAGCAATGTGCTCAGGTGGCCAAGACGACCAGCAGTGTCCTGGCTTGTATCAGAAACGGTGTAGCTAGCAGGAGCAGGGAGGTGTTTCTGCCCCTGTACTCAGCATCGGTGAGGCTGCATCTCGAATCCTGGGTTCAGTTTTGGCCCCTCGGTCCAAGAAGGACATTTGAGGTCCTGAAGAGTGTCCAGAGAGGGGCAGTGAAGGTGGGGAAGGGGCTGGAGCACAAGTCTTATGAGGAGCAGCTGAGGGAACTGGGATTGCTTATTCTGGAAAAGAGGAGGCTGAGGGGAGACATTATTGCTGTCTATAACTCCCTGAAAGGAGGTTGTAGCAAGGTGGGTGGCTGGTCTCTTCTCTTAAGAAACAAGCAATAGGACAAGAGGAAATAGTCTCAGGTTGCACCGGGGTGGTTTAAATTGGATAATAGGAAATATCCCTTCACCAAAAGGGTTCTCAGGCCCACGTGTGGGTCTTGCAGGGTGGAGCTGGTGAGGGGACTGTACCTCACCTTCCCAGTCAGGGTTCTGCCCCTCATGGGTTTCACCTTGATGCCCAGATCCCTCTGAGACCTATCGCATCTTGCAATCGTATTGCAGCATGTTCTTCCCTGCTTTTCATCTTGAAAGATGTAACATAATTGAGATTATGAGAAAGTGTTTGCAGCTTTTGCCAGTGCCAGGTTTGGAAGCTGTGACCTTTTAACGAGGGAGTTGAATGTGATGGAAGGATGGTAACTGGGGTCTGTACAAGAGGTTCATGGAGGTGTCCTCCCTGGCCACTTAGTGCTGGCAAGACCTCTGCTCGAACACTGTACCCATTTGGGGCACAGAATTTCTGTAGATGGAGACCAGCGAGCACAGAGAAAAGCATCTGGGAAGATGACCACCTTGTACACATGGTGAGAAAGAAAGGCTGATGGAGGAGCTGCATGAGTCTTGAAACGTGTAAGAGGTAATGTCCCAGGATGTAAGTAAAAACGCTTTCTCCTCAAGTGGGACAAACATTAACAGGAGGAAATAATGGAAAACAATTTGAGTCAGGCAGTAGGAGATCTTCCTAAGAGCACGGGGAAGCAGTGGAAGGTCACTCGAGGAGTTGTTATTGCTTGGAGAGCTTGAAAGGACTCAACAAGTCTTTTGCTCTTGGAGAGCAGGTAGAGGTGATCCTGCTGGGGAGGACAGAGCATTAGGTGACCCTAGAGGCTCTTTCAAAGCTGTTTATTGTTTCTTTGGAAAGTGATGAGTTTCTCTCTGGTTTGGGATCCTTCTCTGTATCTGGACACCACAAAATGGTGCTCTCTTGGAGAGAAAAGTGCAACTGTGCTGCGCTCCCTGGGGTGTGCTTTGAGAGAAAACACCCCTCCTCCTGGCTTCTGGGAAGCTGTTAAGTGCTGCCCGCACAGGCAGGATCTGCAGGCAGTGCTGGGGCAGCTCCTGGCAGTTGGCACAGTCTCCAGGGTGCTGATGTCCAGACAGCCTGCGTCCTTTGGAGGCCCTGCTGCAGGAGCAGCTCAGAGGCTCCTGCCTCCGTGGCTGCTCTGTCTTGGATCACCATGAGACATCCACCATCACGCTGCCAGCCCAGAACTGCTCACTTGAGACCTGATGTTTTCCTGGGCTTTTTTATTCCAGCAATGCTGTGGAGACCAAAGGATCTCTTCCTCTCTCCTCGCATGTAGGCTTTGTTTCAAGGTTTCCTCCTTTTCCTTGGCCTGTTCCCAGACTGATCTGGTGGGACACTCTGAAACCCATCAGGGAATGGCCTTGACATCCCTGCTTGGCTTCTTGCTGTCAAGACTTCGAGAGCTGTCTGATGGCAGAGGTGGGTCCAGCCTGTCCTCTTCCAGAGCTGTGCTCTGTGATGAAACTGTTGAGTCTTTGCACATTCGAGTCAGAGCGACACAGAATCATAGAATGGGTTGGGTTGCTGCTGCTGTGCCTGAGGTGAGCATCCAATGACCTGGATGAAGGCATTGAGCGCACCTTCAGCAAGTTTGCGGACGACACTAAGCTGGGTGGAAGCGTGGATCTGCTGGAGGGTAGGGAGGCTCTGCAAAGGGATCTGAACAGGCTGGAGCACTGGGCTGAGACCAGCGGCATGAGGTTTAACAAGGCCAAATGCCGCATGCAGCAGACCTTGAGCTCTCAACCACACCTGATCCAGAGTCATAGAGCTCTGTGGAGGACATGGGCTCAGCGACCCCTCTGCCAGCGGGCAGGGGTTTGACTGCTCTGCCTTGGCCCTGGTGCCTGGCCAAGCTCGGGTGACCTTCCCAAAGCTGGAGGCTCCACTCCACCTGGTGTGTGGTCTGGGAAGAGATGGTGGTGCTGGACACAAAGACTTGGCCTGTTTGTTCTGGAGAGCTGCCAGAACTGTTCGTGCAGCCCCCCCACTGTCTCCTGTCTGCTGGAGCACTGGGCATCAGTGTCCTTTTCCTCTGAAGAGCCAGGCACAGAAGAGCCTGCTCTGTGAAGACCTCTCTGTTGGCCTCCCAGCTGCTGTGGAGAAGAACCCAATGTCCTTTCTGTGCCTGCCTGTGGAACAGCCCTCGCCAGAGAGCCAGCGCCTACCCCTGCAGTAGGTGCTGCAGCTAAGGATGTAGGGGGGATGTTTGAAAGCATTTAAAGACCTGTCCCCTTCCCAGAATATTTGAGCAGAGCTGCTTTGGCCAGAGATGGGGAGGACAGGCTGGCAGTAAGAGGCCCCAGAGTTTGAGCAGGGTTCCTGCTGCTGGGAAAGAGCAGCTGGTCCTACCTGATGCTGGTTGCCAAAGGGAGAAGCTCCACAAAGGCCCCGTCTCATGGGCATAAAAAGCATCTCTATCTACGTTAGACATGTGCATGTGTGCCCAGATAGTGCTTGTATTCTGTGCTCCCTTGGTGGAGATGTCCTACAGGAAGGAGCCTCTCAGTATTGGCACGGTTTCTTGCCGTGGCTCTGATGGAGTGAGGAGCAGAAACAGCAAATCTACAGGAGAGCTTGCAGAGCTTTACCTGCTGCAGGTCTGGTTTGGCTACCCTGCAGGTAGGTGGCAACTTGAGCATGTTGGAAGACTCTCGTGCCAGCTGAACAGTCTTGCAGTGCCCTGGACTTGGGTCCTTGGACAGGCAGGGTGGAGGAACCTGCAGCTGGGTGGTATCAGGGGAGCCAGTTGCTCTCAAGCAGCATGCTGCTGGAGGAGAGGCTTGTGGTCACTGCTCTGGAGCCCACACCAGGGCCCCAGCAGGGACGGTTTCTCATGGCTAAAAGTACAATGTCCCTTGCAAGCTATGGGACCGACTGGACGATAGCAGTTGCGATGAGTGGGTGTATTTTTAAACCATTGGCCAGCCACTAGCCAGCCTTCCGCTGTTGGAGCTGGCGCATCAGGAGGGACAGTGCTCAGGTTGTATATGCACACACAGGTATAACGTGGCCCCTGATTGCCCCTGTGAAGGTCTCCACATGTATCTAGCAGGGAAGCATGTCCTTGCTATTGTGCCATCTCTGCCTGGTACAGCGATGCCTTCGGTGCCCAGACCTGAGTTCTTTTGCAGCGTGTGGTATAACCGTGTGTGGCTGGAAAGCTGCCTGGAGGAGAAGGACCTGGGGGTGCTGGTTGACAGTGACTGAACATGAGCCAGCAGTGGCTCAGGTGGCCAAGAAGACCAATGGCATCTTGGCTTGTATCAGAAATGATGTGGCCAGCAGGTCCAGGGAGGTTATTCTTCCTCTGTACTTGGCACTGGTGAGACCGCTCCTCGAATCCTGTGTTCAGTTCGGGGCCCCTCACCACAAGAAGGATGTTGAGGCTCTGGAGCGAGTCCAGAGAAGAGCAACGAAGCTGGTGAAGGGGCTGGAGAACAGGCCTTATGAGGAACGGCTGAGAGAGCTGGGGGTGTTTAGCCTGGAGAAGAGGAGGCTGAGGGGAAACCTTAGGGGAATGGCCTCAAGCTCCGCCAGGGGAGGTTTAGGCTGGACATTAGGAAAAAAATTTTCATGGCAAGGGTCATTTGGCACTGGAACAGGCTGCCCAGGGAGGTGGTTGAGTCACCTTCTGTGGAGGTGTTTAAGGGACGGGTGGACGAGGTGCTGAGGGACATGGTGTAGTGATCGATAGGAATGGTTGGACTTGATTATTCAGTGGGTCTTTTCCAACCTAGTGATTCTATGATTCTATGAAAAGGTCAGAAGGGAGATGGGGTAACCTGCTCCTCAGCCTATTGGTCTCCAGCATATGTTCTCTATGCTGAGCAGATGGCCGTGGGCTTTCCCTGGAGAAGAAAGGGTGGGAAATGAATCTATTTTGCTCAAAGTAGACACCGTGGTTGTGGGCAGATGGTGGTGTGTCCTGGATGCTGCTGGCTGAAAGCCATCCCTGGGAGCAGGCTTGGAGGGTGGTAGTGGCCCTGCATGCATCCTAGTCCAGGGGGTGGCTGCCCATGTACCCTGCTCTCCAAGCTACAGGCACAGAATGGGGCCACTCCAATGCTCCGGCTACTGTCCCCGGTGTCACAGTGAGAGCAGGCAGGAGGCACAGCCGCCATCCCCAGTGCTGGTGGTGGTGGGTGCAGTGGCATTGGTGGCCAAGGCACGGATGTTGCTGCCTGATATAGCAGGGCAGAGATCCCTCCCATGGAAGGGCAGGTACAGAGTGAAACGTCTCCATACAGTAACTGCCCAGGGCCAGCACAGGGGGACCAAGCCATTGCTCGGGGTGCCACAGCTCAGGGGGTCCCCAGCAGCAGTGCCTGACCCCACAGTGGCTGCTGGGATCATCAAGTGGCAGGAAAAAACAAAACTGCTCTGAACTGTGTTCAGTTCTGTGCCTCTCACCACAAGAAGGATGTTGAGGCTCAAGTGAGTCCAGAGAAGAGCAATGAAGCTTGTGAAGGGGCTGGAGAACAGGCCTTATGAGGAACGGCTGAGAGAGCTGGGGGTGCTTAGCCTGGAGAAGAGGAGGCTGAGGGGAGACCTCATTGCTCTCTACAGCTACCTGAAAGGAGGTTGTGGAGAGGAGGGAGCTGGGCTCTTCTCCCAAGTGACAGGGGACAGGACAAGAGGGAATGGCCTCAAGCTCCGCCAGGGGAGGTTCAGGCTGGACATCAGGAAAAAAAAATTCACGGAAAGGGTCATTGGGCACTGGAACAGGCTGCCCAGGGAGGTGGTTGAGTCACCTTCCCTGGAGGGATTTAAGGGATGGGTGGACGAGGTGCTGAGGGACATGGTTTAGTGACTGATGGGAATGGTTGGACTAGATGATCCGGTGGGTCTTTTCCAACCTAGTGATTCTATGATTCTACGTTCCCAGATTTGGTCCTCAGGAACTGCTGGGCAATGTTGTCATACGTGCCTCAGAGCTCAAGCAGTGTGAGCGGCTGGTCCAGTCTGGGGTTACTGCTTGAATCGGTGGCTGTGAGCCCAGGGATACTGGCATCTTCAGGAGGAGAGGAGCAAAGCACAGAGGTGGCCAGTTTCTGCTAAGCCTGGCGTGGCCGCTCTCATCCTGTGAGCGCTGCTGATGCCTGGCGTGCTCTGGTGGGGCAGGAACCTTCTGTCCTGTCTCTGTGTCCATAGTGTTTGTGTCCGCTGCCATGGCATCTGTCCTCAGGTCCTGGGGTCAGCGGTCCCTTGAGAGTAGCAAACCGCTTGGCTGTTGGGTTTACATTTCCTTGGGGGGTTTAAAGTGATGGTTTCCTGCTGTACTCTGAATGTGCCGCTTGTGCCCAGGTAAGTGTGCTGCCAGGCAGAGGCTGGGGCACTGGGTTCCTCGGAGGCTTCCTGGCTGCCTCTGCAGCGCTGGGTTTATGCTGCCTGTCTGTGTGCCTTGCAGGCTCTGAAAAGGAAGCCGGACCTCTTCCTGTGTAGCAACCTGGATGTCAAAGCAGTGTTTCAGTGTGGTGAGTGCGACGGGCATGGGCACGCGCTCCAGATCTCCAGTCAGGGGCTGGAGACCAGAGGGGTGATTTGGGGTGGCATGTGGCTGATTTGGGATGGTGTGTAGCTGATTTGGGGTGGCGTGTGGCTGATTTGGGGTGGCGTGCAGGGTTTCTGGCTGCTAACCTTCATGTTCTTTGCCTCCACAGGTGTCCTTTCGCTCAAATTCCCTGAGGCCCCAACAGTCAAAGCATCCTGTGGCTTTTTTGTGAGTATCGTGGCATTGTGCAGCCCCCGCCAGGGGAAGGGCTGTAGCCCCCTCTGAGGGCTGGGAGGGTAGGAGTTGGGCTGCGGGTCAGGCAAGAGCAGTGCTTGTTCTGGCACTGAGCAAGCTGGGTTCTGTGTTGCAGACAGAGCTGCTGCCCCGCTGCGGAGAGATCGCCCCGGTGGGACAGGTTGTGCATGAGAACGGCAAAGTGCTGCTGCAGGCAGTGCTGGAGGTGAGAGATGCTGGGACCGTGGGCTCCCCAGGCAGCTTTGGGCTCTGTTCCTGGGTGGCATTCCTGTGGAGCTGGGGGCAGAGAGCCCAGCAGCATGAGTGGGCATAGCAGGGTGACACTGGGGGCTCAGGAGGGTCTGTATGCTCCGTTGCAGGGCATTGGTGGCCAGGCCTCCCGCAGCCTCATGGATCACTTCGCAGAAATCCTCTTTGCCTTGAACAAGCACTGCTTCAGCTACCTGAGCGTCTGGATCAAGGAGGCCATGCAGCAGGATGGCTTCCCCTCGGCCCGTGTCAGCCCCGAGCAGAAAGAGACCTTCAGCCAGCAGATCCTCAGGTTCGTATGCCCCTCCCTGTGGTGGCTGCACTAAGCGGCCTGGCAGAAAAAATACTGGGGGTGGGCTGGCTGACAGCAGCTGAACATGAGCCAGCAGTGTGCCCGGGTTGCCAATGTGGCCAGTGGCATCCTGGCTTGTATCAGAAACAGCGTGGCCAGCAGGAGCAGGGAAGTGATTCTGCCCCTGTACTCAGCATCGGTGGGGCTGCACCTCAAATCCTGGGTTCAGTTTTGGGCCCCTTGGTCCAAGAAGGACATTGAGGTCCTGGAGTGTATCCAGAGAAGGGCAGCAAAGGTGGTGAAGGGGCTGGAGTATAAGCCTTTTGAGAAGCAGCCGAGGGAACTGGGGATGTTTAGCCTCGAGAAGAGGAGACCTTATCTCTCCTTACAACTCCCTGAAAGGAGGTTGTAGCGAGGTGGGTGTTGGTTTCTTCTCCTATGTGACAGGCGATAAGGTGAGAGGGAATGGCCTCAAGCTGTACCTCAGGGGAGATTCAGATTAGACATCAGGGAAAATCTCTTCGCTGAAAGGGTTCTCAGGCACTAGAACAGCTGCCTGGGGAAGTGGTTTAGTCCCCATCCCTGGAGGTGTTTAAAATACGGGTAGATGAGGTGCTCAGGGATATCTTTTAGTGTTTTAGTTGGACTCAGTGATCTCAAAGATCTTTTCCAACCAAGTGATTCTATGAATGACGCCCCTGCATGGCCTGGTGCGTCCTCCTGCTTCATGTTTATCCCCTCCATCTGTCTTAGCAGAGAGCGTGTGAACAAGCGGCGGGTGAAGGAGATGGTGAAGGAGTTCACCCTGCTGTGCCGAGGGCTGCATGGCACAGAGTACACAGCAGACTACTGAGCACCTGGCCAGGACCGCGGACTATTTGCCCAGAAGCTCCCCCCCCATCCTCCCCACCCTGCTGCAGTACGGCTCGTAGAATAACCCTCCACCTAGAATTAACCCACTCGGGACGCTCCTCAGCTAGATTTGGTGGCTGCATCTCGGTGTCAGCATCTTTGTTTCCCCCAGCATGCTCCCCCCTCGCAAGGGATGGGAGTGCCGGCTGCAGGAGGTGGCAGTGGCAGAGGGGGCAAGCCTGGGCAGGACTTGCCCTGTGCCCAGGCTACCAGCCCTTCCCTGTGGGTGCCCGTGCCCCACGGCGGGGAGGCTGCCCCTGTGCCCGCAGCAGTGGCTGGCTGGGCAGGGGGCTTGCCTCCTGCTCGTTTGTACGTGTGTGGTTGGGAGGGGGGAGACCCTGCACCTAATTATATTAAGAATATTTCTACGTTGTGGCTGTCGTTATTGCGGTGCCTGGACGTCGCCTGCCCCTCGCCTCTGGGGGAGAGCCCAGCGGAGGGGCTTAAATCACAGCTGGGGTGCCTCAATGCCTCCTCTCCCTCCTGGAGGGATGGCAAAAATTAAATCCCCATCCCCACTGCTCTCCTGCCTGGCACAGAGCAGCTCATGGAGCAGAAATGGTCCCTCCGCACCCAAGAGGGGCTGGACCCCTTCCCTGCTGAACATGGGGTCATGGCTGCAGCACAGGATGGGAGCATCCCACTCCTGCTACTCAGGGCAGGTGAGGGACTTGCTCTTGTCCAGAACCCTCTCCCCTTTCTCTTAGTTCCCCTGCCCAGCCTGCACATGTGCTTTCATTATTACTAGGGATCTCGGCACTGGTTTTCCGTTCCCTTGGGCTGGTTTTAGCCAACACGTGGGGCTGTGCTGCCCAGGTGGTCACCATGACCAGTGTTTTCAACCCTGGGATGCCTGGTATCATCCCTGTCTGTGCTCCTTAGCCTGTGTTTAATTCTAGAAGACAATACACTCACAAATCCTTTTCAGTTCAGCTTTAGTTAGCAGCAGTAGCCCACAAAAGCCTTGAGTCCTGCTGCTGGTGGTTCGTGTGAAGCTGTGCCCTCTCCCCGTGGGCCAAAGCTGCCCTGGACTGGGGAGCACTCAGAGGCCTGGTCTGGGCCAAGCGCCACTCCTGGCCCTGTCAGCCCCAGACATCCCTAAATACGCTTCCAACTCCTGGTCTCCCAACACAGAACTACTGACCGAAGGCTGCATCCAGCACGGGGCCAGCTGGTGGCAGATGTGTACCCTTGTGACACTCTCGAGTCTGACACTGATGTCTGGGCCCCCACACGGCCCCTGCTCCTGGCTGGGTGCTGCTGCTGCTGCCACATCACGGCTGCTCACACCCCTCGTCCTCGTAGGCGATGGCAATCCCTCGTCGGCCCTGCACAGCTTTGGAAACCGGTGTCTGCCCCAACTGCTGCTCCAGACCTCGCCAGCTGCGGGACTCCAGGAAGGAGGCTGGGAGGAGAGAGACAAAGAGAATTGTTACTTGGAGCAGGGAGGCAGCGCTGGCGCTGCACCAGGGCTCAGCCCCACCACGAAACCAAATCACAAACCAGCAGGGCTGATCTCCGCCAGGGCCTGTGTCTGGTCCCTACAGGCAAGGGTAGTGCTGGGGGGCAGCTGGGGTGCTGGGGGGTCACAGAGGTGGGCAGCATGCATCTCCCCCGTGATCAGTGAGATGTCAGGAACAGCCTCTGCTGCCGGAATGGCCGGTGGGAGCTCAACATGCGCACAGGCACCTGCCAGGAAATAGTAACACAAGCCTGATGCTCTTTTCTATCCTCTGGCTGGCACAGAACTGGTGCAACTGCAGCCTTCCAGGTAGGGGAGCAGGCCAGGATGGGCTCTAGGAGGATGCTGGGCAGCTGGTTTCTAGCTCTTACCTGGCAGCAGGTCTCTAAAGTCAGTGAGGTAGTTCCCCGTCCACTTGCGGGCCGGGTTACAGGCCAGCTCCAGCTCATAGGGAGTCACGACAGGCCGGTAGAACTCGCTGGAATCCAGCAGGGAGTTCTGAGCGCAGGCCACCAGGACGAAGATGTCCACCTCCAGGAAGTTGGCCAGCTTGGCAGGGTTGGGCTTCCCCACGGCCAGCGTGTAGCTGCGCTTGCCGGCTCGGAGCAAAAGCTCGCGGAGGTGCTGCAGCACGGCCAGGTAGCCTGCCACGCCGAGGGTGCCCACCAGGATGCCCACCACCCGGGCGTCCCGGGCCCGCTCCACCAGGTAGAGGCGTCGCATCAGGGCCCGGTTGACGTTGAGGGTCTCCCGGCGGCCACAGCCGGTGGCAGGGTCAAAGGAACTGAAGGGGCAGCAGTTCCAGGTCAGCATAAAGTTGGTGAGAGCCAGGCCCTCGGCTCCGATGTAGAACATGGCGCAGTCCTGCAGTCCTCCTGGAGCCTCCACTAGGAACTGGCGGCCAAACTGCCGCACCTCCCCAGGCAGTGTGGGGCCAGGAGGGTCCCCACACACCACCCTGGAGAAAACAACATTGGGGTACTCGGAGCCCAACTGCTGCTCCAGCTCACCTGAAGGGAGAGAGGAGTGAGAACAGACCTGTCCCACAGAAGGTGGATGGCACATTACAGGTGAGGAGAGGATGGAGCTCAAGGCTGACAGCGTCTGGGGACTGCCTAGCCACGGCTGCCTCCCCCTTAGCAGCTCTTCAGAGCTCAGAGCAGCCCCCAGAGCACTTACCCATTGCATGGGCATAGACCACATCGCTCAGCACCACCACGTGGCTTTGCCGGTCAGGGTAGAGCTCCCGGAAGGCCTCTGTGCAGCACCTGACGTCTAAGGGCTGCTGCCCGAAGATGTGCAGCACCGGGACCTTTCTGCAGGGGCTGAGGCAGGCCGGACCGTAGTGCAGCACTGCCTCAGCACCAGCATGCTCAGCAGCCACCTCATCCACACAGCAGCTGTAGGGAGTAAGCTAGGTCAGAGAGGCTCTGCACCAGGGAGCTCCCCCTCTGCCACAGCCCCACTGTCCCCAGCTCGAGTACTCCTGGCCCTTGGCCCTGCCAGGCAGGGGACAAGCAGTCCTGCTCCTGCCCGCAACGCGCCCTCGGACCCGCCAGCACCCACCTGCCATAAGTGGTGTCGCCTAGAATGTACATTTCAGCCCCAGTCGCTGCCTCCATCTGGGCTGCCACTGCTGCTGCATCTGCTAGAAGCTCGTCAGGGAACTGGAGAGCAACCTGGGGCATGAGGGGAGTCACGAGGGTGAGGGATCAGGGAAGGGGGGCTGGCAGCGCCTAGCCCTCTTTCTCCCCACCAAGACGCAACTCCCACCCTGGCCCCACTGCCACCCCTAGCCTCACTTCTCCCCCAACCAGCCCCGTTTCTCCCTCACTTCATCCCCAATCCCGCTTCTCCCCGACCTCCTTCCCAGCCCCGCTTCTCCCCCACCTCCTCCCCAGCCCCACTCCCTGCCCCCATTCCCGCTTTCCCCCCATTCCCGCTTTCCTCCCCGTCCCGGTTCTGCTGACCCTGCGGAAACCCCCATCCCGCACGAAGGCGGCGGCCCGGCCCATCTCGTAGAAGCCGTCCAGCGCCCCCCTCGCCGCCGGGGCCGGGCCCGGGGGCAGCTCCCGCCGCAGCGCAGCCTCCCCATCGCTGCTGAAGGCAGTTGCCATGCCGGCCCGCCCCCCACTTCCGGGTAGGTGCGCCGAACCGGCCAATGAGAGCGCAGCACCGCCCCCCGCCAACCGGAAGTCCCGCCCTCAGCGGGATAAAGCCTTTCGCCTTTCCGGGCGAAGGGGAATAACAGCCAATGGGAATTGGCGCCGGCCGCGATGCATTCTGGTCTATGTAGTCCTCTCGCTGCCGCCCGGCGGCGCAGCCAATGGGCGGGCGCGGTGCTGCGCTCTGCTTCTGCTCGGGCGCTGCGGTTCCGGTCACGTGCGCGGCTGTTCCGGTCACGTGCCCCTCGCGGGTCAGGTGACGCGCGAGCCGCTCATTCCCGTCCCGTCCCGTCTGGTGCCGCCGCAGCCATGACGGGGCTCGCGCTCCTCTACTCGGGGCTCGGCCTCGCCTTTTGGACCACCATGCTGGGCGTGGGTCAGTGAGGGCCAGGGGGCACGGGGAGAGTTGGGCTGGGGGGCAGAGGGGGCTGTGGGGTATGGGGAGAGCTGGGCTGGGAGGCAGAGGGGGCTGTGGGGCACGGGGAGAGCCGGGCTGGGGGACGGGGAGGGCCTAGGGGCACGGGGAGAGCCGGGCTGGGGGGAAGAGGGGGCTGTGGGGCACGGGGAGAGCCGGGCTGGGGGGCAGAAGGGGCTGTGGGGCACGGGGAGAGCCGGGCTGGGGGGCAGAGGGGGCTGTGGGGCACGGGGAGAGCCGGGCTGGGGGGCAGAGGGGGCTGTGGGGCACGGGGAGAGCCGGGCTGGGGGGCAGAGGGGGCTGTGGGGCACGGGGAGAGCCGGGCTGGGGGGCAGAGGGGGCTGTGGGGCACGGGGAGAGCCGGGCTGGGGGGCAGAGGGGGCTGTGGGGCACGGGGAGAGCCGGGCTGGGGGGCAGAGGGGGCTGTGGGGCACGGGGAGAGCCGGGCTGGGGGGCGGGGGAGGCTGTGGGGCACGGGGAGAGCCGGGCTGGGGGACAGAGGGGGCTGTGGGGTGTGGAAAGAACCGGGTTGTGGGGCAGAGGGAGCTGTGGAGTATGGAAAGAACGAGGCTTTGGGGCAGAAGGGGCTGTGGAGCGTGGAAAGAAACAGCTGTGGGACAGAGGGGGCTGTCGGGCACTGGAAGAGCTGGGCTGTGCTGTAGAGGGGGCTGTGGGGCCCAGAAGGAACCGGCTGTAGGTCACGGAAAGAACTGACTGTGGGGCAGAAGGGGCTGTGGGTCACTTATAGGGACAGGTTTGGGAGCAGAAGGAGCCATGGGTCACAGGCAGGGCCAGGCTGTAGGGGTGGTGTGTCATGGAAAGCACCAGACTGTGAGTTAGAGGAGGATGTGGATCACAGAAGGAACTGGTCTGTAGGGCAGAAGGAGCTGTCGGTCACAGATGGGGACAGGCCGTGGGGACAGTGCAGCTTTGGGTGTTGCAAGCCTGGCCAGCTTGAGCGATTGAGTTGCTTCCCTGTGTGTGCGAGCACAGAAGGGTGCTGGTGGCAGTCAGGGGCTGTGTTTGGATTCAGCAGATCAGGGCAGGTAAAGGAGGTGCCCAGTTGTTTAGGCTGTGACAGCTGATATCTCTTAGATAGGGGAGATCAGCCTCCCATTTTTCCAAGCTGTGGCAGCATAAAGGAATGTGCAGTTCGTCCAGATGACTACAGAGCTCATGCATGGCTGTGTTGCAGCTTGTGGTGGCAGGAAGATTCTGTGCCGGAGCTGCTGGTTATTTCCTCTTTCAGTGTGGAGTGATGTGACTGTGAGCCAGGCAGAGGCTGGGGAGACTTTGGCTCCTGCCTCAGCGGTTGGATGAGGGGAAAGACCGAGTCAGAAGCCGAGCGTGTCTCACCCCCTCGTGTTTCCAGGGCCTGGTGCACCCAATGCTGGGCCCAGAGCTGCCTTTCTGGGCTCCCTGAATCATGCAGCTTGCACCGGCGCAGATGTACGCTGTGAATTCGAGGCTGTTGGAAAACGTTGATGAGCCGAGCGCAGATGCTTTTAGCTTCCCCTGTGCTGTTGCAATCTCTTTTCAGGGAAGGAGCAAGCAGGAAGCGGTCTTGCTTTATGCAGTGTTGCGGTGGTGCCTGTTTGTGCTTTCTCTCCATGTCCTGAGCCCTGCTTTGGAGCTCCAGTCCTGCTGCTCAAGCTCTTTTCTCTCCTGGCTGCAGGGCTGGGAGCCAGAGCTCAAGGGAAAGTGTCCTTCACCTCCCTTCTTTTGTATATGAACCCAAAGCTAAACCTGCTCTTGAAGAGATGGGAGGTGCCCTGAGGATCTGCCCCGAGCTGGTTGTAGCTCTTCTTTACCACTCCTGGGTGCCTGGGGCTGGCTGGGTTTGGTTCCTGCTCTGCCAGCCAAGCAGCGAAGCCAAAACACAAGTCACAGACCGGCTGGGCACAACACTTCAGAGATCATTCCTGAAGGTCACCAGGCATGTGGACCATGGTGCAGCGTCCCTCCATGCTCCCTGGTCATGGTGACATGGCTCCTCTTTTGTCTGTGTTGCGTGGGGAAGGGCACAATATAATTCTTTGGGAGGAGTGACCAGTTTTACTGGGACCAACTCACATGGCAACTCTTGATTTTCTCTCAGTGTGAGAGATTTTTCTCCAGGGTGCTGAGCCCTGAATTGCACATGGAGTGGTTTAGCACACAGGAACGATGGGGACGTCCCTGCTGTGACACTGGCAGATCTCCCTATGCTGCAGTGCCAAGCTGCTGCTCTGGGATGAGCCGTCCTGCAGCTCTTGGCTGTGGGCAGGGAAGGGCTCCTCCAACCTGGGGCACGCAGTCCTGCTCCAGTATTGCTGCCAGGCTCATTGCTGACTTGCCATAATGCTGTGACTCCAGGGTGGGGAAGGAAGCAGTGGGACACATGCAATGGCCTCTTCTCTGCTTCTAAGCATTTCAGAAGTCTCCTGTGTTCTCTTTTCCCGGCCATGCGCTGGGCTGGTGCACACAGCTGCTGGCTCTAGGCAGCAATAGTGGAGACGTTCCTTCACCCTCTTTATCTGGTGTGGAGCAGACAGTGCCACGCTGCCTGTGTTTATCTGTTCCTTTGGGCCAGGTCTCTGTTTTCCAGCTGCAAGTCATGGAAATATCCAGTGTCTCTTCTGGTCTGCAGCCGTGTTTCCCTTTCACGAGCTCAGAACAAGGCAGGGTTTCAGTGTGAGCACCTCTGCGTCTGCTCTGGTTGCACAGGGTTGCTGGGTGCAACTCCTGGCTGGAAAGGAAGGCATTTCTGTGTTTCTCAGGGCTGTGCTTGGGTGTTTCCTGCCCCTGTTGGAGTACGGATTTCTCTGGAAGTTACTAACTCTGAGGTCAAGCAAGCATGTCTTGAACATCCACTTTCTTGGAACGGAAAGTGCTGGGAAGTAGCTGCAGGTTCTGGCGTTGTTGAGCTCCTGGGGAGCAGCACCACCCCTGGTGGGATCATGGTGGAGTTGTGTGTGATGATCAGTCAGGACACAGCCTTGCCCTTGCCTCCCATGTGAGAGAAGAGCTCACAGAGCCGAGCCATTGGGTGATGTAGGTGGAGAATGCAGTGGGGCACAGGGCTGTAGGTTGAGCCTCAGCAGCCCTGACACAGCGTGTGGGTGCTCAATGGGGTCAGGGAACGGAAAGTGTATGTGACAACCACAGCCATGCTCGGCTGGGATGGGGTCTGGGACTATCGCAGATCTGGGCTGTCTGTGTCCTGCGCTGGTGTGGAAATGCTGGGGTCACTGAGGCTGGACTTTCTGGGGACGCCCAACCCCACAGCTCTGCATGCCAGAGCCAGTCTTCCCAGTAACCCTCCTGTGTGTAGCGCTGTGCTCCTGGGCCTCTCCCCCGGGGCTCTGCAGGTCAGGGAGAAAATGGCAGCGTCGTGCTGGCAGCTGGTACCTGCCTGAAGATTCCTATGTTGCTTTCCAGGAATCTGCTACACAATATTTGACCTGGGCTTCCGCTTCGATGTGGCCTGGTGAGTTCCTTGTAAATACCAGTATCCTAGAGGCTCTGCGAGGAAGTGGGCGGTGTTGGCAGTGCCTGTGCTTGCTTTGAGCGATGGGCAGCGCGGTCGCTGCGTTACCGGGGAACCAACACCGCAGTCAGGGTGCCAGGTGGGGAGTGGAGGAAGTCTCTGCTTCCCATGAGGTGGGATAGATACAGCCCATGTGTACATGTGGCTGGTTCCATGCAGGGTCCTGCTGCAGCCATCACTGCTTGTCTCGCCTCTCTCCAAGGCTTCCCCTTAATAGTGAGGGTTTGGGAGAAAGATCCATGTGTGCTTGTAGCTCAGAAAGCCAACTGTATCCTGGGCTGCATCAGGAGTATGACCAGCAGGGTCAGGAAGGTGATTCTGCCCCTCTCCTTTCTTGAGACCCTACCTGCAGCCCATCATTCATTTCTGGAGTCCTCAACACAGGAAAGACGTGGATCTGTTGGAGTGAGTCCAGATGATGATCTAAAGGCTGGAGCACATACAAGGACAGTCTGAGAGAGTGAGGCTTGTTCAGCCTGGAAAAAAAGAAGGCTCTGGGGAGACCTTTGAGCAACCTTCCAATACTGAAAGGGGCTCCAGGAAAACTGGGGAGGGGCTCTTGATCAGGGAGTGCAGGGATACGATGAGGGGGAATGGTTTTAAGCTGGAAGAGGGGAGATTTAGATTAGGTCTTAGGAAGAAATTCTTCCCTGTGAGGGTGGTAAGGCACTGGCACAGGTTGTCCAGAGAAGTCATGACTGCTCCATCCCTGGAGGTGCTCAAGGCCAGGCTGGATGGGGTTTTGAGCAACCTGATCCAGTGGGAGGTGTCCCTGCCCGTGGCAGGGGGTTTGGAACTGGATGAGCTTTAAGGTCCCTTCCAACCCAAACCATTCTGTGCTTCTATGGTCCATGCAGGTGAGGAATCGGGGTTGCTCTCTGCCATAGAGAGGGTCTCGTATCCCCCAGTCTGGCAGTGCCTGGCTCATCTTGGGCTGCCTGATGCGTGGGGGCTGCATGTTGCAGGGCTATGCACAATGACTAGAGGAGCTTAGCCTGTGTGCTACCTCAGGGCACTTCTTCCTCTCCAGGTTCCTGACGGAGACCTCCCCCTTCATGTGGTGCAACCTGGGCATTGGTCTGGCCATCTCCCTGTCCGTGGTGGGAGCTGCCTGGTGAGTGAGACTGGCTTTTCCACAGGCTCTTTGCTGTCCCACTTTGGTAGCTGCGTATATGCTGTGGTTTCCCTGTGACAGGGCAGGGGCAGAACAGCATGGGCATGCTGGAGCGTTGGGCTGGGGGGAATCACTGCACCATGCACCCACGTTGATGGGCTCCTGAGGTGGACTTTGAGCAGACCACCAACAGCAGTGGAGAGACAGGGACATCCTCGGCTCCCTGGAAGCTGTGCTCCTGAGCCTAGGCCATGCAGTGTTGGGTTTTGTGCCCCAGCAGTTCTGCTGGTGTAGCGGATGGAGCTTGGTACCGTCTTGTACCCTGAGGTGGACAGGCCAAGTCCACAATGACCCCCAGCTGCATGCCCGATTCTTTGCTCAGCTGGAAGGTCCAGGTTTCCCTATTGAATCCCTCAGCGAGTGCCAGACCCTCCACCAACCACCCTTGTCTGCTACAGGGGGATTTACATCACAGGCTCCAGCATCATCGGTGGTGGAGTTAAGGCCCCTCGGATCAAAACCAAGAACCTGGTCAGGTAAGCACAAAGCTTGGGTTAATGCTTATGCTCTGCCTGAGCAGGGCAGGTCCCAGCCCAGTGCAGAGGCTCCTGTCCTGTCTCTAGGCTGCTCCTGGCAGACCATTCTTTGCTAAGCTGCTAAGCCTGTTTGCTTTCAAAACAAAGAGCCTCAGAGGAACCTGGGTGTTGCTTTGAAGAGTCACTGTACCATATCGCGCAGTGAACGAGTCCAGTGCGTTCAAAACAAACACCCTGAGTTCACGCTTCCTACTCTAGGCGAGGCTTCCCCTGGACAGACCTTGTACAGCCCTTCCCAGTGGAGCAGAAAGGGGCTGGCAGAGGACACGGTTCCTCGCGCCTGCTTCCCACCGGGCCATCGCAGCTTGCTGGGGTGGCACAGGCCGACCCGCGCCTGGTCTTTGTCCTTGGCAGCTCTGCCTTGATTGAGAGGAAAGCAGTGGGTAGGCTGGCTGCCTTCTGCCCTTGGCAACAGTGGAACAGGCTCAGATATGGCCCTGGAGGGGTCTGGCTGCTGGCTGGGCATGAAGCAGTGGGGCAGAGCCTGGGATACTGTGTTGAGACTTCACCTTTCTTCACAGCATCATTTTCTGTGAGGCTGTGGCCATCTACGGGATCATCATGGCGATTGTCATCAGTAACATGGCTGAGGTATGGGAGGGCCCAGGCTGTCTTGCGTGACCTGTGCCGGCCTCAGGGCCGTGGTGGGGATTGGCGGCCGGCCACAGCAGTGGCCCTGTGGGGACTTCGGACACTGTCGTGGCTCTGGGCATGGTGGTCTGTGTGGTGGCTTTTGCCATGTTGGTCCATGCTGAAGAGTGGGTTGGGGGAGCACACACAGGTGTCACACAGCCCCCCATGGACATAGAGTTGGAGACCAACTCTGGCCAAAATGTGGCTGCCTCGTGCTGTAATGGGTACAAGTGCCTCTCCCAGAGACTACAGGCTTGCAACTAACCCAGGCCCTGTGCTTTCTTTCAGCCTTTCTCTGCAGTCACCCCAGAGGAGATCGGAGCCAGGAACTACCACGCAGGTAAGAGCTGCTCCGTGCCTGGTGCTGTGGCTGTGAGCATTGCCACACCCTGACCGCTGCCTTCTGCTGTTCTCTCTGCCCTGTGCTCTAGAGAATGGGACTGCGGGGCCCAGCTGACCTGGCCCGTGGCCTGCTGCAGGACATGTGACTCTTATGCCAAAAAAGCAGCTTTTTAGTTACCTTCTCGAGGCCTTCCAGCACTGTCCTTCCCTTGGGCAGCATCCAATTGCTGTTACCTGCTGACCTGGAACTGCAGGAGCTGGGGTGCAGCCTGGAGTAGTTTCTGCTCCCCAAACAGGAGGATGCTGCTGCTGTTGGCAGCTCTGGGTCTCCTGTCACTGTGAGGCAGAGCTGCTGCAGCGTGCGCCAGGTGCAGATGGAAGGGAGTTACCCCCTGCTCTTGCAGTGTTCCTCTCTCACAGGTTTCTCCATGTTTGGAGCTGGCCTGACTGTGGGGTTGTGCAATCTCTTCTGTGGGGTCTGCGTGGGCATCGTGGGCAGTGGAGCTGCCCTGGCTGATGCCCAGAACGCCAGCCTCTTCGTCAAGATCCTGATCGTGGAGATCTTTGGCAGTGCCATAGGGCTGTTCGGTGTCATCGTTGCTATCCTGCAGGTACCCACCTCCTGGGGTCACCGGGCTTATTTGAGCACAAGGTGCCTGTCGCCCTGGCTGCTCTTCAGCTCCAAGGAGACACACCTAGGCTCCAGCACAGCCGTGTGGATCGGGGTGGGGAGGCTGCTCGCAAGGTTTGGGGTGCCACAGCTCTCCCTGCAGCACGCTGTGCCTGTTTGCAGCAGTGCAAACTCTTCTGATGGCCCCTTTGAGTGACTGTCACTGAGGGTGTCACCTTGGGTGCACCTTGTGTGTTGCTCATGTCTTACTGATGGGGCTGATAAGCTGTTTGCAGCTTCTGGATGGTCCTGGGGTGCTTGGGTGGGGCTGGGGTGCTGGGCTGGGATTTGTGGGGTACAACCTAAATTCTCTCCTTCCTTTCTAGACATCTAAAGTAAAAATGGGCAACTGAGCCTTGTACCACCCAATGTGTTCCAGCCCGCCCCAAGAGGTGCTGTATATATTTATTTAATGTTTCTATCCTTGGCTGGGGCGGGAGCTGCCTGGTGGCAGGAGCGGGAGCCTGGCTGAGTAGAGCCTTGTCCCACCGATGGATCGGCCCCTTGGAAGAAACAAATTTCTCTGTGTGAATTCTGCCCCAGCGGCTTGGCCCAGCCTGCAGGGCCCTGCTGCTGCCCGTCCCCGGTGTGTGTAGAATCAACCACCAGTGCAATTCTGTGTCCGTGAAATAAATATGGTTCTTGTCCAAGGATGCAGCTCTTCCTCTGCCCTGCGTGTGCTGGGGAGGCTTACGGAGAGCGAGGGCTGATTTGAGCTGAGCCCTTGCTCAGATATTGCCCTCTGTGCCTCTGGGGAAACCCCTGCCTGGCGCCAGGGGCCTGCTGGTGTCTTCCTTTTGTGGGGTTAACCCCACAGAACTCTTGCTCAACCTGCAAGGCGTTTGTTCCCCGAGCCCTCTCTGTGCTGTGGGAACACAGAGCTCTGCTTTGCTGCCCAGAGCAGGTAGGAGGCTGCTGGAGCAGGCAGCAGGCAGCTCCACGCTACCGCTGCTGGGCTTTTACCAGCGCTGGCACTGCCCCACGCGAGGCTTGCTGGAGCCACTGGCACAAGCTGGTTTGGGCCTTTTGGCTCCCATCGGCTTAGTCTAGTGCAGAGGGGAGCATAAAACATCCCTAGCCCCATTGTGCAGCTGGTGAGCTCCAGAAGAGCAGCGGAGCAAAACTTTTGTCCCTTCCAAGGCTGTCATCCAGCCAGGAGCTCCCTTGTGTCACTCAGCTGGGTGCTGGGGCTCTCCAAGGCTGCAGCGCCTCTGCATTCCTCGAGTGGGGACGCTTCCTGCTGGTTCTGCTCCCTTCTCACTGGTTGTGATGGTGGGGAAGCTGGCTGTGGATAGCTGGGCCTGCAGCTCTTCTGCTGTTTGGGGGAAGGGAAGAACAAGGTCCTCCTGGGTCTGCTCCACAGAGGGCCTGGAGCTGAGCCTGCTGCAGTCTACGACATCCACCATGAGGCCCTCGTCCCATGGTGCTGCCACTACTCCTTCACTGGGGGAGCATCTATCACCTGTTGCTGCTCAGCATCGGAGCAGATGCACATCTGGAGCTTCCCATCCTCTCTTTCCCCCTGAATGCAACAGGCTGGTGCAGTGATGGGGCTGCTGGAGCTGCGGAAGCATTCACACCTGATGATTTGTGCCCTTGGGCTGGGTCAGCTGCCTCTGCATGGCCTCTCCGAGCTCTGCCACTCTCCTGGTTCTGCTCCGCGTTGTCCTGTGTGTTCTGGAACAGCAGCATCTCAGCCTGAGGCACAGGAAGAGTGCTGCGGCAAAGCAAGGCACTGCTCCTGCCAGCTGCGCTGTCTGTCCTCTGAGACAGGAGCTCCACATGCCCCACATGACAGCAGGGACAAGCAGGGCCCTGCCTGCTCAGAAGAAAGGCTCTCGGGTGTATGCAGGGTTTTGCCTGTCGTGCGTGAAGGCCATTCCTCTGTCCCCTGGTGGTGCCACTGCTGTGGGCCAGAGACATTTGAAGCCGCTGGGAACTGCAGGGCTATCTCAGCAGACCCACACCCTATCTGTGGGGCTGCATTCAGGAAGGACACGTGCCAGGTTGGAGAGCCTGTGCTGGTGATAGAGGAGCTGCTCCTCCATGGGTTAATCGTTGTGCTGGTTAACAGCTTGCCTTTCAAGAACAGGGCTCGCTCTACCTTGCCAGCAATCTTTTGCTCTCAGAGATCTCCCTCTGTGAGGTGCTTCTCTGCCCTCCAAATCCCTCCTGTGTGTATCATGGCTTTGGCAGGGGAAGGGGCTCCAGGCTCACCCGTGGGCCTCTTGTGAGTACACGGGACCCACCAGGGCTGGTTTTATGGTACTGTGGGTGTCCCACATGCCCCCTCCCTCAGCTGGTGTGGTAAGGTGAGCACGCCCTGCATTCTCTTGTTCTAGGTGCTTGTGTTTGGGTTCTAAGACTTTGCTCTTGGGTGTGCTAAATACCTGCTGCTCAGGCATGGGGAAAAAGCTTCATCGGGTCTCCAGCATTTTGCACCTCATCTCGTTTAGGAGCAGCAGGAGTTGAAAGATGATTTGGTGACTTGTGTGTAAGTATTCATGGGGAAAATGCCACCAGCTAAAGAGCTAAAGGCTGAAGTTGGAGGGCTTTCAGCAGTGTTTGCTTGCTGGGGTGGAGCCGGGCTGGGCTGGTTGTGTACTGCTCTGATCTCTGTTGCAAAGTTGTCTTCCCACGGGAGCTGCCGTTAGGCAGAAAGAAAGCCCTCACTCAGGTGAGCGACCACACAGGGAGAGGTCTCGGAGGAGAGGAGCTGCCCAAAATGGGTGCTGATGCCATGTGGTGACTGGCAAGAAGGTAAAAGCTGTGGACGGTGCAAAAATTACTGGTGATGAGGTGAACTCTTGGTGGGACCAGACAGATCTTTCAGTTGTGCTGTTGTGGCAGGGGATGTAAAATTCATTGCTAGGAAACACCGAGAAACGTGGAAAGGCAAGGGGAAGGATGCATAAATAGGTTGTGATGGGTGCTGAGCCAGCACCAGTCCTTGAGGCCATGGAGTTGCCTTGGGTGGGTTGGTGACTGCGACAAAAGCACTTTGGGAAGGTGAGGAGAACCAGGAGACCCTGTCCTTGTATCCTGGGGCGTGTGGTGGGAGCTGGTGCCAGGCTTGGGGCCGATAGGGCTGAGCATCCTGGGGTGGAGAGGGGGGCATCGGGCATCTCGGGGGGCACTGGATATCCTGAGGGAGAAGTGTGGCGGGGGTTGGGGGGTGGGACTGAGCATACAGGGGTGATGAGGAGACATCAAGCGGAGCAACCCAGAGAGGAGGAATAGAGGGGACGCTGGGCATCCTGAGGGAGGAATGGGGAGAAAGGGAGGCACTGAGAATCCTGGGGTGAGGGGGGGACAACGAGCATCCTGGAGGAGGAATAGAGGGGGTCACCGAGCATCTCCGGGGGCACTGATGTCCCAGAGGAGGAATAGAGGGGGAACTGAGCATTCCCAAGGAGGACTGGGAGGGGCACTGAGCATCCCCAGGTGGAATAGGGGGAAAGGGGGTACCAAGCATCCCGGGGTGAGGAGGAATAGATGAGGCGCCGAGCATCCCGGAGGAGGAGTGGAGGGGGGCTCTGAGCATCCCCAAGGGGTAAGGGGGGCACCGAGCATCATGGAGAAGGAATGGAGGGGGGCAGTGAGGATCCCCGGGTGGAATGGGGGGGGAAAGAGGGTGCCAAGCATCGTAGAGGAGAGTGGAGGGGGACACTGAGCATCCCCAAGGGGAGAGGGGGGCACCGAGCACCCCGGTGGAGGAAAAACAGAGGGGGCTCCGAGCATCCCTGGGGGGAAAGGTGGGCACCGATCATCCCGGGGTGAGGAGGGCATCCCGGAGTAGGCCTGGCGGGGGGAACGGAGCATCCCCAGGGGGGGCAGGGGGAAGTGAGCATCCCGGCGCAGGCCTGGAGGGGAACACGGAGCATCCCCAGCGGGGCAGGGGGCAGGGAGCATCCCGGAGCAGGCCTGGCGGGGAGCACGGAGCATCCCTGGGAGGCCCGGCGGGGGCGGCCTTGTCCCCGCCCGGTGCGGCGGAGGCGGGGCCGGCGTGGGGCGCGGCCCGGTCTCCCTGCGGCGGTCGCGGCCCGGCCGGCAGGGGCCCCGCAGCCCCGGGCATGGGAGCCCGCGGGCCCGCGGCCGAGCCTGGCGGAGGGACAGGAGGGGCAGGAGGAGGAGGAGGCGGCGGGGGCCGCTGACCGGGGCCGCGGTGAGTGGGGACGGGCCCGGCCGGGCGGGGGAGGCCCGGGATGCTCCTCAGGGGTGGCACCGCCCCGGCTCTGGGGAGGGGGGGAAAAGCCTCTTTTTGAAGGTTGTTTCTCGGTTTTTAATAAGTTTTTGTGCGTGTCGGGGAAAAAAAACCCAAAGCAAACTCGTGGGTGGGGGTCGGATGTGCGCCTTCTTCCAGACTGGGGATGTCCTGGAGCCCATGGGGATGAGCATCCCCTCCAAAATCAGCATCGCCCCCTTCTCCTGGCCTAGAGATGTCCTGCAAGGAGAAGAATGGAGCCCATGGGGATGAGCATCCCCTCCAAAATCAGCATCACCCCCTTCTCCTGGCCCAGGGATGTCCTGTGGGAAGAAGGATGGAGCCCATGGGGTTGAGTGAACCCTCCAAAACCAGCATCACCCCCTTCTCCTGGCCTAGACATGTCCTGCAAGGAGAAGGATGGGAGCCCATGGCGATGAGTAGCCCCTCCAAAATCAGCATCACCCCCTTCTCCTGGCCAATCCCTGGAGACAGCTCCTTAGCCCTGGGTTGCTTTCATAGAATAACCAGGTTGGAAGAGACCCACCGGATCAGCGAGTCCAACCATTCCTATTTCATATCCTATTTCAGCCTCTCACACCCCGTGAAGACGCTGTGGTGGGGGGAGATGACATCATATTCCATAGCCCCCAGCGTAGCAGGTGTTTTTAAGCCCACTCATGTTCTTGGCCTTCCATGGCCGACGTTCGATGGAGTACTTCGCTTTTGTTCCTGTTGAGCATTGCTCTCTGCTCACCTTGTGGACTGCCCTGCTAAAGGGCCCCCAGAACGAGCTATTCTTTTTCTCCAGCTCCTCCTGGCTGTTGAGACACCACCACTCTGTGTGCTGCCAGCTGCGAGGGGTTCTGGGGAGGGTTTCTGGCAGGCGCTGGGGGCAGACTAGTCCCTACATCAAGGTCTGTGCTTGGTGACAGGGTGCTGGTGACGGTAAGAAGGCTTGGGAGATAACAGCAAACCTGGCTTTTCTCCAGAAGGCAACTTTCTAGAACAAGCCTGGCTGTGGGGTTGGGGTCCTGGTGCATGCCAGGAGACCCCTGCCAGGGGGGACCCCACTTCGCATCCTGCAGAGAGTGTGGACACAGGTGGGGCATCGGGTTCAGAGCCTTTTCCAGCACCTCCCTGCCTGTGGAGGACTCCTGCCACCACCTCGCTTCGCTACCTATTGGGGATCGGCCCCGTGGCTGAGAGGGGGTAGCTGGAACAGGGTTGGACAGGGGGGGTTCTGCTTTGCATTTCTGATCCCTTTGCAGCTCTGATCCCTGCTCCCAGCCAGCGGCTCCTGGGGGGCCCCACCAGCTGGGTCTGGCAGCTGCCGGTGGGCTGATCCCAGGCCGTGGGACAGTTGTCAGCACCCTTGCGTCCTATTGCGCCTCTGCCAGGGGATCCTGCCACAGCTCCCTGTCTGCTGGGGTCCCCCGGGGTTATTGCCAGGGTCCCCAGAGCCTTGCAGTCCCTCGTGCCTGTCTCTTGTGGTTGCCTTGCCCTGTCTTAGTAGCTCCTGTGAGTTCAGGGACTCGGGCAGGAACCGGGGTGCACGGCCGTGCCCCCCAGCAGTGGTAGGGCTGGGAAGAGCCAGACGGTTTGGCTCAGCTGGGACTCTCCGATGACTCTCCCGGCTGCCTTCCCAGCAGGGCCCTGGCCTAGCTCCAAGTGTCATGTGGGAGATAAGGGGACCCTGGCTCCCAGAGGCTCCCAGTGGCCAGGACACCTTCACCAGCAACAGCAGCAGGAGAGAGGACCCACGCCGCTGGCTGTAAGCCGAACCCCCCTCTGTGTGGCAGGGACCCCGTGCTGGCAGCCAGGACGTCCTGCTCAGCTGGGTGTCTGCCGTGCGGCTGCTCGCCTCACTGGGCACCCCGAGGAGGGCCCCTGCCAACACGGCACGCGCTGCCGGCCCCGTGTGGGTGCCGCTGCTGGGGCGCAGCACGAGGGGTGAGTCAGGACAGGGGGCAGGGAAATTGGGTGTCTCGGAAGGGGGTGGCTGGGGGGGTGCCTGCAGCGCCTTTGGATCTTTCCAGGCTGGTTGTGTTTTGGAGAGTGTGACTTTCTCCAAGCACCCAGCCTCCATGGAGACTCTTTGCAGCACCCATGGAGGGATCCTCACCCCCTGCTTGGGGGGTGTCTGCGATGGGGAGTGTGCCTGGCCTGGTTTTGGCCTTGGAAAGCAGGGAGGAGACTTGTTGAGTGGGCGTGGGGACCTCTGGCCTCTTCATGGCTGTGCCTTCAGAGCAGGGGTCTGAGCAGAGCAATGCTGTGGGTTGCCCTCTGGCAGACAGACCTGCGAGCCCATCACCTCCTCCTCAGGTCTGCGCTGCTCCCGCTGCCCTGATGTCATTGGGGCTGGGGTCTTGGGCTGGCAGTGTCTGAGCATGGGGTGTCTCAGCAGGATCGGGACCGTGGCTGGAGCCGCCCCGCTGCCCCACTGAGCGCACATGTCCACCTGCCCGTGCCCGGAAGATGACCAGGCTGCTCTTGGGGGTGACCCTGGAAAGGATTTGCAAGGCTGTGCTGCTACTCTGCCTGCTCCACTTCGTCATCATTATGATACTCTACTTCGACGTCTACGCGCAGCACCTGGACTTCTTCAGCCGCTTCAACGCCAGGAATGCCTCGCGTGCCCACCCCTTCTCCAACTTCTCCCGCCCCAACGGCACCGTCCCCAGCTACGGGCCAGCTGGTGCTGAGGCTCCGTCCCCCAGTGCCAAGCCCAGCCCCAACCAGTCCACGACCGAGAAACCCTTGCAGCCCTGCCAGGAGATGCCTCCCGGCTTAGGTGAGACACGTGGGGAGAGTGTGGGGGAGAACATGGGAATGGGGCAGGCATCCGTGGGTGGCATCCCTGGCCCCTGGACTCTCAATACGGTTTCCCAGCAGTCCCAGAGGTGGCAAAATGGAGAAACCCAAGCCTGGAACTGGTACAAGAACACCGGTTTCTTCAAATTTTGTTTGCCCAGTCTCTCTGCCCCTGTTTGGGCAGGGTTTTGGGCATCCTCTGCCCTCGGCAGTGACAGTCCCCCTTGCAGGTCCCCCTAGCAGGTCCCCCTCGCTGTTTGCTTTACAGGCCTGGCCGGGAGCAGCAGGTGACCATGACCTGGACTGTGTCCTGTCCTGCCGGCATCACCCTGCCCTCTCTTTTGCAGTTGGGCGCCTGCTCATTGAGTTCAGCTCTCCCATGAGCATGGAACGTGTGCAGCGGGAGAACCCTGACGTGCGCCTGGGTGGCAAGTACACCCCTCCAGACTGCCTGCCCAGGCAGAAGGTGGCCATCCTCATCCCCTTCCGGCACCGTGAACACCATCTCAAGTATTGGCTGCATTACCTGCACCCCATCCTGCGCCGGCAGAAGGTGGCTTACGGCATCTACATTATCAACCAGGTGAGCAGAGCAAGGGTGAGGGGTTAGTGGGGCTGCAGTGGGTGCTTGTGGGCATCGCTGAGCTCTGCCCCACAGTATGGCGAGGACACCTTCAACCGGGCCAAGCTGCTCAATGTGGGGTTCCTGGAGGCCCTTAAGGACGATGAGGAGTATGACTGCTTCATCTTCAGTGACGTGGACCTCATTCCCATGGACGACCGCAACCTCTACCGCTGCTATGAGCAGCCACGGCACTTTGCTGTTGGCATGGACAAGTTTGGATTCAGGTGGGTGCTTTGCGGGGCTGGGGTGTTTCCCTGGGTAGGGCTGGGATGACTGCCTGCCACCAGCCTCAGTGGTCGCCTGGGATAGGTGTGGTATGTGATATGGGATGGGAGAGGGCGCAGATGTGGGAAGTTGGCATAGAGGAGGGCTGATGCTTGTTCCTGGGGGTCCCTGTGGAGCTGGGTCCCACCCCTGCTTGTTGCTAGGGGTCCCTGTGGAGTTGGGTCCCATCCCTGCTTGTTCTTGGGGGTCCCTGTGGACCTGGGTCTCAACCCTGCCTGTTCCTGGAGCTGACCTGTTTGCTGTCACCCTGCAGGCTGCCCTACGCCGGCTACTTTGGTGGCGTCTCTGGGCTGAGCAAGACCCAGTTCCTGAAGATCAACGGTTTTCCCAACGAGTACTGGGGCTGGGGAGGAGAGGACGATGACATCTTTAACCGGTAGGTGCCAACCCCTTGCCAGCTTGTTGGGGTATGCTGGGTGCTTCCCACTGAGCACCGACCTGGAATCCTCACCAGCCCCAGGGATCCTGGTTTTGGGGGGGACGTGCACAGGGAGGTGGGGAGGGATTTAATTACCCTCCAGCCTGAGGGCTGGTGACCCTCACAGATCAAACCAGCCCCTCCCAGGGTGCTGGGGGTCTGTGGGGCACCTCTGTGCCTTCCCTGCAGCTGAACCACCCTGGTGTGGTGGAGCCCAGCCCTTTCCAACTGTGGTGTGAGCTGTGCCTGCGGCCTCCATTCCAGGTCAGGGTTGGGACGCTAAACTTGGAAGTGTCCAGGGCTGGGATGCAAAACTTGGAAGTGCCTCCTGCAGCAGCTGAGTAGGCATTTCTGCCAGCAGCCGGCAGGCCGCAGCACAGCCGCGTGCAGAGCTGGAGCCAAATTCCCCCAAGTGCACCCTTCACTGGGTGCCGAAGCCAGTGAGCTCCTGCTTCGTCTTCCCTGGGTTTCACCGTGGCATTGCCCAGGGCAGCAGCGTGCGGCTGGTGATGCGCAACCAGCCCGTAACGGCCGAGCGAGCCACACACCCTGTGCAGGTGCTGCGGGCAGGGTGACATAGCTGTGGTTTTGCATCCAAAGTGGGCCCAGGGTGAGGAACAAGCAATGTGTGGAGCTCTGGGAAAGCTTCAGGCAGCTGTTGATGTGTGGGGAGGGCCCCAAAGGTAGGGGCTGGACATCGGCACGTGGAGAACGTAAACAACAGGGGCTGACCACCGCTGCCAGCCTGCAGCGCTGGAGGTGGCTGGGTAGGAGTGGTGCTCTGGGTACTCTTTTACTGTGAGGGATGCTGCACCCTTTGTCATGGCACTGGTCCAGGCATGGTTGGAATCCTCAGCGTAAGAAGAATATGGAACTGTTGGAACGGGTCCAGAGGAGGCCACAAAGATGATCTGAGGGCTGGAGCACCTCCCATATGAGGACAGGCTGAGAGAGTTGGGGTTGTTCAGCCTGGAGAAGAGAAGGCTCCAGGGAGACCTCGGCGCAGCTTCCAGTACTGAAAGGGGCAAAAGCTGGGAAGAGGCTTTTTACAAGGGCCTGGAGTGACAGTACGATTGGGAATGGCCTTAAATTAGAAGGCAGAAGATTTAAGTTAGACATTAGGAAGAAATTTTTCACTATGAGGGTGGTGAGGAACTGGCCCAGGTTGCCCAGAGAAGCTGTGGATGCCCCATCCCTGGAGGCGTTCAAGGCCAGCTTGGATGGGGCTTTGAGCAGCCTGATCCAGTGGGAGGTGTCCCTGCCCATGGCAGAGGGTGGAACTGGATGGACTTTAAGGTCCCTTCCAACCCAAAACGTTCTGTGATTCTATTGTCTGGATTTGCTCATCTTGGCCTGGCACAGCCCTGTAGAGGCAGGGATGGCTTTATTTGGGCCAGGGGCTGACCCTGGAGGTCATTGGGCTGAGGAATGCCCCACCCTGGTGTCCACAAACTGATCCCCCCTGCTTCTGGCCCCCAGGATCTCCCTGAATGGCATGAAGGTGTCAAGGCCCGACATCCGCATCGGGAGATACCGCATGATCAAGCATGAACGTGACAAACACAACGAGCCCAACCCGCAGAGGTGAGTGAGCTGCAGCAGCAGGGGGAAGGCAGGATGCTGGGTGATCTCTGAGCTGCCTCTGGCTGCTGGTTCCCCTGTCATGCTCACCTCCATGGAAGTCTGGTACTGCTGGCACCATGGCAATTCCCCCCCGCCAAAACCTCCTTGGCTCCTCCCAACCTCATCCTGTTCCCATTCCCACCAGATTCACCAAGATCCAAAACACCAAAATGACAATGAAGCGGGACGGCATCAGCTCGCTGCAGTACCGGCTGGTGGAGGTCTCACGCCAGCCCATGTACACCAACATCACCGTGGAGATTGGCAGGCCGCCCCCACGCCTGGCCCGGGGCTAGTGCTTGCCCTGCTGGCAGAGCCACTGGGAGCCCACTCTGTGCCCGGGCTGGCTGGGCACGATGGGCTTTGCCTCAGCTCAAGAGCCAGGACTGGACCAGGGATGTTTTCTGCCTACTCTGCTGCCTTGGAGACAGCCACCCCCAGCCCGCCCTGCGGTCCCCAGGTTTTCTCTGCCCCCCTGTCCCCACGAGTGTGTTTGCAGGACCCCCTCTCCATACTCGGTGTGTTGGTGGACGAGCCCAGATGTCCTGCCTGTGGCTCGTGGTGCAGAGAGAGGGGCCACCCCTAGCCCTGGTGAGGAGCTCCCTGCCCACACCAGCTCCTGCCTGCACTGGGAGGGTGAGATCCCACTGCTCCAGGAGAGCTGGGGGGTCCCTACAGGCGCTACGAGAAGTGGGGTGCAGGTTTCCCCCTTCTCCAGTGCCTGAGCTGCTGCTGCCCTCCCTGGCTGGGGGTGGGAGCAGCCCAGGCCCCCCCGAGGCAGGATGGTGCCGCCCCAGCCAGGCGCTGCCCGTGCTGCAAGGAACACAGACGTGATTCTCTGTCTTCCTCTGCTTTAGTCTGGTGCTTAGAGCCGGGCCCTGTCTCAGCTCTGCCAAACAGAGACCTCTGGTTAACGAACGTCCCTCGCTGTGCCTCAGTTTCCCCGGGGCTGAGGGGTGGCGGCTGTATCCCGCACCCCGCTCCCCAAAGGCAGATGCTGTGTCTGTGCAGCCCCCTCCTGTGCCTGCCCTCACCTGCCTTCCCTACTGTGGGGGGAATGGAGCTCATTTGAACCCCCCCCAGTCCCTCTTGGCAGGTCTGGCGCGGAGCTGGGGCTGTCCCATGGCTCCCTCGAGCAGCGGGTGCCCCCCAGGCAGTTTGGGAGCCACCATGGGGGTGGTGTCTCATCCTTCTCTGGCTTCCCCCCACCTCCAGGCCTGAGGCAGGGGGGGCTGTGGGCAGGAGAGGCTGGGACCAAGCAGGGTGGGCACCCCAATGCCCCTCTGTGCATCCCCCGCACCCTACACGGGGCAGGGAGTAGTGGGGCTGGGAGTGGGGGCAGCACACTGGTGTTGGAGGGGGGCACCAGTGACTTTTGTACATTTGAATGTCTGAACCCTTTTTTTGAGCGTTACGTTGAATGCAGAGTTCGGTCGTAGAGACCGGGGTTTTTGTATTTAATAAAAGTTTCAAAAAGTTTGAGGGGCTGGGGATGCGGTGTCTGAGATAGAGCAATTTCAGCAGCCAGAGGGATGAGGGGTTGGACAGCCCTGCCTGCCCTCGCCAGCTGGGTTCTGGGAGGCAGAGCCCCCACTTTCTGTTCTGCCCAACCTTGGAGACCCCCAGCTCACCCAGCTCTGGCGGCTCCTGCCCTACAATGTGCCCAGGGCACAGGTGGGGCAAAGCTGAAGCCAAAACAGCTGTAGAACATTTGCTGCACCCCCTTCCCCTTGAAGACAATCCTTTCCCAGCAGGGACAAACCTCTGTCCCACATCTTCTTGTACTTGGCACTGGTGAGACCACTCCTCGAATCCTGTGTTCAGTTCTGGGCCCCTCACCACAAGAAGGATGTTGAGGCTCTGGAGCGAGTCCAGAGAAGAACAACGAAGCTGGTGAGGGGGCTGGGGAACAGGCCTTATGAGGAGCGGCTGAGAGAGCTGGGGGTGTTTAGCCTGGAGAAGAGGAGGCTGAGGGGAGACCTCATTGCTCTCTACAGCTACCTGAGAGGAGGTTGTGGAGAGGAGGGAGCTGGGCTCTTCTCCCACATGACAGGGGACAGGATGAGAGGGAATGGCCTCAAGCTCCACCAGGGGAGTTTCAGGCTGAACATTAGGAAAAAAATTTCACGGAAATGGTCATTAGGCACTGGCAGAGGCTGCCCAGGGAGGTGGTTGAGTCACCTTCCCTGGAGGGGTTTAAGGGATGGGTGGACGAGGCGCTGAGGGGCATGGTTTAGTGATGGATAGGAATGGTTGGACTCGATGATGCTCCAAGTGGAGCAAGGGAGCGTTCTCCAGCACCCAGCCTGGCTGCTCTGTGCTGGTGCTGGGCATCCAAAGGGAAAAGGGCTGCACTCCTGGAATGTGGTCCCTCATTCTCCACCCACCGCCCTGACCAGGTTCCCCAAAGAAGGGCACAGCAGGACACAGCCTCAGGAATATAAATCTCATTAAAATCTAGGATACTTTAGAACTCTACACCAGGAGAGACACTGGCACAGGCAGCGCTGCCCAGGGACGCGCGCGTTATTGCTAACAATTAGAGGTGAAGAGTAGCGGCGTGACACGTGGGGCAGGGCATGGGCACCATGCGGGAACCTGTGCCCCTCGCCACAACATGGCAGGGGGGTTGGGACGGGGCCGGGGGAGCTGGAACGTCCTGCTGGGGCTCAGCACCCACTGCCACTGTGCCAAACTGCGCCGTGTCCCCCGTGCCAGCCTCGCGGCTGCAGCACAAGGAACACAGGGTGCTGGCTGAGTGGGGAGCAGCAGGGTGGGACCCTTCCCAAACCAAAAGCTCTGAGTCCTTTTGGCTAGAGCTGGAAGACAGATTTGAACCCACCTGGCCTTGCCAGTGCATCCTGCTCCATTAATACTGACCAGAGACTGAGCATCCCCACATGGCTCGGAGCAAGCAGGCTGGCACAGCCCTCCGTGTCTCCGCTGGTACCTCTTGCTAGCAGTAGCTGGGGTGGGGGCTGCTCCATCCTGCTCCCCCTTAGCACCGTGGAAGGTCCTCCTGCCCGTGCCAGGGCTGCTGGGGAAGAGCTGGACCCCGGCACTGCCCCATCGCCCCTCAGCCAGTGCTCCCCAGCCTCCTGCCCCACGGGTGGGCAGGCGGCAGTGCCGGGCTGTGCCCACACCGCTCATGGCTGTGCCCAGCTTTGCGGGTGGCACCCCCAGCCCCACACTGGGGCCACAGGGCGTTGTGGGGTGTGGGAGTGCAGGGGCAGGTCCTTCCAGCTCGCCCCCTGTGCAGCCCCACAGTACCGTGCGTAAGTGCATGCCCGTGTGTGCCATGTGCGTGCCCGTACCGCGCCTGTGAGGGACACGCACACGCACACACGTGTGCTCTAAGTGCTTGTGTCTTGTACCGTGCGATCCCACTGCCTGTGCAGGCAGCGCGCTTGCCCCCGTCAACCTGTGCTGGCCCGGTGCTTGGCACCGGCCCCGGGCACGGCCACCCTGCGGGCTCTGAGCCACAGCAGACGCTGGCCCGGGCCGGGTGTCCCTGCAGTACCAGCCCCGTGCACACACAACTTGGGCCGCTGCGGGCAGTGTCCGTGTGCCCCAGACCCCGTCCCACCCCACAGCAAATCCATGGGCAGGCCAGGAGGGTGCCCCATGGTGGGGCAGGCTGCCTGGCTCTGGGGAACTGGGGGCACATCCCTCTACCCCCACCCCGATCCTGCGCATCCCCCCAGGGCAGCGCCCCTGCAAAGTGCCTCTGGCTCCCGGCCCTCCCGGGGCTGTGCCCCCTCCTCTCTCGTCCCAGCTTTGTGCACAATGGTTACCGTAAACACAAGGGTTACCGAACGCCATCGGGGGTGGGGGGGGCAGGGGGGGTTAACCGGAGAGGAGGTGGAGGGGTCTCGGGGACAGGCGCTGAGAGCCCCCCGCGGTCCGGTGCAGCCCGGAGCCAGGCTCCGCCAGCGGAAGGTGCGAAAAGTGTCACCGCGTGGGAGGGGTTAGAGGGGGTGCAGGGGTGGCAGGGGGTCACAGTCTGGAGTCCTGGCTGTGGGCTGAGCCGTTGCTGCCCTGCACAGGGGAGGCAGCCGCCACCTCGCTCCGGCCCTTCTCCGGCTGCAGGGGCTGTACCTCCAGGTGGGACTCGGTGGAGGGGCTGAACGCTGGGGCGTAGCGCCCGCTGCGGTGCTCTGCCAGGGCCGGGCCCCAGTCCTTGCTTGCCGTGGTAGCATTTTTCAAGCGCTAGAGAGGGAAGAGGATGGGGATGAGGTTAGCCCCTGCCAGGTTTCCCTGCCCCAGCCTTCCCCAGGGGGATATGGATGAGGTGGGTCTAGCCCCTAGCCACCCACCTCCAGCAGTGTGTCCCCCTCAGAGCAGCACACTTTGTAGATGGCGTAGATGGGGATGCAGATGACGGAGGAGAGCGCCATGAGGAAGCCGATGCTGATGGCCCAGGTGGGGTAGACGTAGTCATTGTAGGAGACGGGCTGGTACTGGATCACTGTGAAGACCAGGATGAACTGGGGAGGGATAGGCAGGATCAGCCAGTGGGGAGCAGCCAGCCTGCTCCGTGCCCCCTCAGCTGCCCCGCTCTGCCCCGTCCCTGCCACTCCCCTGCAGCCCTGCACCCCCTTCCCCAGGGTGGGCAAGTGGGTGCCCAGGTGGGCTCCCTGCCCCCTCCTCCTATGGCCCCGTGGTCACGATGCTCACAAAGATGATGGCAGGTGAGATGAAGCGCCAGCAGATCTGGAAGAAGAGTGGGGGCGGGAAGCCCAGCATCATCTCAATGTCCTTGAAATAGTTGCGGTGCCCTGTGGGGACAAGTGGCCGTCAGCTCTCGCATGGCTGGGCTGGGGCCCCGGTGGGACCCCAAGCTCCTCCCAACCCTGCCCAGCACCAGCTCCAGACCCTGGGTGGTGGGACCCACCAGGCTCTTCATTTTCCTGATTGGCTGATGGTCTTGCACGCACACAGCCAACTGCTGACTGACTAGAAGTTAGCACATTGGCTTCCCGACTGGCCGATTGGCTGCACGCAGTTGCACCTACCGTAGATGTACATGATGGCCACGCACATGATGCAGGAGATGACAACCAGGGAGAAGCTGGCAGCGTAGTTGTCCATCAGCAAGAGCCAGTAGATGCCAGCCTACAAGAGGGACCTGTTGGCATGGCTACCCCAACAGCACAGCAGCACAGCCCGGTTGGCATGGCAATGGCTGATGCCAGGGTTGCCATGGTGACACTTAGTCTGGATACCATCACCAGTGTTGGCATGGCAACACCAGGCTTTTGGTGTCACCGTCACCACCATCACCGGGCTGGTCACGGCAGCAACGTAGGCATGACTGATGGTATCAGTGTGGCAAGGTCACCATGGCAACAGCACCCCATCACCACAGTCCCGCGGACACCTACCTGTGTGGTGAGCGGGACGCCCAGCAGGAAGCCCGCCACGGCCACCCCCAGCGTGACGAAGGTCTTCCTGCGGATGATCCACTCATTGCCCACCTCATCCACGATGGCCGTGACCAGCGTCTCCAGCAGGCAGAACTGCGCATGGGGCACAGAGGGGACAACATGTCACAGCTTGGCCCCACCACACCGTGCCACCCACCCCAGCGCCCCCACCGTGACCAACCTGCGTGCCCAGGCCCAGGAGGATCAGCATGAAGAAGAAAAGAACGGACCACAGGGGCGAGATGGGGAGCAGGGTGAGGGCCTCGGGGTAGGCAACGAAGGCCAGGCCGGGGCCGTGGTCAGCCACCTTGGAGACATCCACACCCAGGTGGTTGGCCATGAAGCCCAGGATGGAGAAGATGACAAAGCCGGCGTAGACACTGGTAGCGCAGTTGGTGATGCTGATGATGATGCTATCCCTGTGGGGAGAGGGGTCAGGGCCAGCCCTGGCTAGGGGGCAGCAGACGGGCTGGGAGGCTGCAGCCGGGCACTCACCGGTAGCAGTTGTTGTGGAACTTGTTGTAGGACGCCATGGTGATGAGCCCACCCCAGGCACAGCCCAGCGAGTAGAAGATCTGCGAGGCTGCGTCGCCCCACACCTGCGGTGGTGGGTTGGTCAGTGTGGTGCCCCCAGCCCCACTTTGCCCTGGTCACCCTCCACCTCTCGTCCCTGCTCACCTTGGCGTTGAGGATCTTGTCCCACTGGGGTGTCAGGTAGTAGGTGATGCCAGTGAGGGCCCCCTCCAGCGTGATGCCGCGCACGAAGAGGATGGTGAGCACCACGTAGGGGAAGGTGGCCGTGAAGTACACTACCTGTGGGGTGGCACCTCAGTGGGGTGGGACCACAGGGAAGGGCTGTGGCCTTGGATGGGAGCAGGGATGGAGCTACAGGTCAGGGGAGGGGTTACGGTCCAGAGCTTGGAGCAATGGACCAGGAGGAGAGAGTATGGTCCACAGTCACAGAATCATAGAGTTGTTAAGGCTGGAAAAGATCTCTAAGATCATCTAGTCCAACCACCAGCCCAACGTCCTGAAGTGCCACGTGGTTGAGTCACCTTCCCTGGAGGTGTTTAAGGGACGGGTGGATGAGGTGCTGAGGGTCATGGTTTAGTATTTGATAGGAATGGTTGGACTCGATGATCTGGTGGGTCTTTTCCAACCTGGTGATTCTATGATTCTATGATCTATGTGCTTTTTGAATGCCTCCAGGGATGGAGACTCCACCGCTTCCCTGGGCAGCCTGTTCCAATGCTTCACCACTATTTCAGTAAAAAAATTTTCCTAATATCCAGTCTAAACCTCCCCTGGCATAACCTGATGCCATTTCCTCTCATCCCATCACTTGTTAACTTGGGAGAAGAAAAGGGTGAGGGAAGGTGTGGTGTAGCCACAGGCAAGGACCTGTTCCCATAAGCCTTTCCCGAGTGGGAAGAACACGCACAGAAGGCTGCGATCATGTCTAAAAGAGAAGGGGCCATGTCCACAATGGGAGGTACACCCCCTATAGTAGAGGACCTAAGGCTAGAGGGGGTGTAGACATCTATAGAGGAGGGATGGCCACACCAGGGGGTGGAGCACAGGGGAAAATGTGCAGGTACCTTCCCCGAGGATTTGACGCCCTTGATGAGGCAAAGGAAGACGATGACCCAGGAGACTCCGAGGCAGCCCAGGAGGGGCAGCCGCACTTCGCCCAGGTTCCCGATGTCATCCGATAGCTTCAGCACGTAATTCCTGAGCGGAGAGCGGCCGGTGTCAGTGGGACACCACCACCAGCACTTCCCCCAGCCACCATCCCCAACCCCGGTACCTCCAGTACTCCTCGCTGGGGCTGGTGCGCTTCTGGGTAGTGTTGAGGATGTTGGTGAGGTTGAAGGTGGCGTGGCTGGAGAGGTTCCCGTCCAGCACCCCTGCACAGACAGGCGTGTTCCAGGGGTTGCTGCAGTACGTCCAGGGGAGCACCCGCGTCATGGACACAAAGAAGTAGTAGAAGGCAATACAGATCACCACGTTGTAGTAGATCCCGATGTATGTGGACACCACCATCATCCCGTAGCCCACGCCTGGGAACAGCACCGGGGAGGGGTGAGTGGCATGGTGCGGCACGGCGCGGCGCGGTGCGGGGAGAGCAAGCGGTGCTGTCAGCATCCTTGCAGCCGGGCTGTGGCTTGGGACCTGCCTATGGCACTGAAGTGGGAAGCACCACATGTCTCAGCCTGTGATTCTATGATTCAGCCCACCAGTGTGCACGGGCTACTCTACCTGTGGTGCTGAGGGGCCCCTGGGACGCATGGCAACACACACACAGGGGGCACAGCCTGTAGGGCTGCAGGCAAACTCTTGGGGTCTGGAGACTTCATAGAATCGTAGAATCACCAGGTTGGAAAAGACCCATTGGATCATCGAGTCCAACCATTCCTATCAAACACTAAACCATGCCCCTCAGCGGCTTGTCCACCCATCCCTTAAACACCTCCAGGGAAGGTGACTCAACACCCTCCCTGAGCAGCCTCTGCCAGTGCCCAGTGACCCTTTCCATGAAAAATGTTTTCCTAATGTCCAGCCTGAACCTCCCCTGGTGGGGTTTGAGGCCATTCCTTCTTGTCCTGTCCCCTGCCACTTGGGAGAAGAGCCCAGCTCCCTCCTCTCCACAACCTCCTTTCAGGTAGTTGTAGAGAGCAATGAGGTCTCCCCTCAGCCTCCTCCTCTCCAGGATAAACAACCCCAGCTCTCTCAGCCGTTCCTCATAAGGCCTGTTCTCCAGCCCCTTCACCAGTTTCATTGCTTCCTTGGAGAACCTTTGGGCGGGGGGTTCTCCAAGCACAGCCATGGTGACTTTAGGGCTGCAGCTACCTACACCAGGCCACAAAAGCGCGGGAACGTGCACCCGGGCTGAGCCAGCCACGGTGCGGAGAGCGTCGGAGCGTGTGCATGGGCAGCTTGTGCTCAAACGTGACGTGTGGGTGCACGACCCAGCAGGCAGCATGTAGACATGCATGTACCAGGGGAGCTGACAGCACCAGTCTGCTAGGAGAGAGAACCAGAGCGGAGCCCAGGCACGGCAGGGCAAGGTCTGAGCACGGCCTGCGCCCATGCGTGTGGGCACACGGGGCAGGGAGAGGAGTGTGCCCTTGGCCGGAGGGCGGCGTGTTCAGGGGAGCTGAGTGGCCTCTGCGGGGGTGACGTGCAGGGGACACGTGTGGTGTGTGCAGGGATGTGTGTGTAATTCCTGCCGTGGATGCCAGTGCAGGGCTGGGGCGTGCACAGGGGATGCGCTCGGAGTGCAGGGACGTGTGTAACGTGTGCGGGGCACGCCAGGCGGGCTGGGAGCCCCGGGTGGTGCAGCCTGGGGTGGGTGTGCGCACAGGGGACCCCTGCGACGCAGGCACCGCTGCGTGTGCACGGTGTGCAGGGCTGTGCAAGCCGCAGGTGCCTGTGTGGGACTGGGTGCTGTGCAGGGGACACGAGGTGTGTGCGAGGGGCACACCACGTGCTGGGGACTGTGCCAGTGGGGAGCCCCTTACCTTTGAACATGGGGCTGACCCTCCAGACGCCGAGGCAGCCCTGGCTGGCGAACTGCCCGAAGGAGAGCTCCATGAAGAAGAGGGGGATGCCGCAAAACACCAGCATGATGAAGTAGGGGAACATGAAGGCACCTAGTGGGCAGGAACCAGAGGATGAGGATGTGCAATGACCCCTCTGGGCACTGCTGTGCCCCTCACGCTCTGCACCTGGGGCCAGCAAACACAGCATGGGGCCAGGCGCACATCCCCACCGCTGCCCCGGAGCCACCCTGCTCCCACAGCCCCCCAGCACCCACCTCCCCCATTGCGGTAGCAGAGGTACGGGAAGCGCCAGACATTGCCCAGCCCAACGGCGTAGCCCACGCTGGTCAGGACGAACTCGATCTGGTTGCCCCAGTTGCCACGCTTGACGCTCTTGTCCTGCTTGCCCTGCTCACCGGGCACGGCGCCGTTCTGCGGAGAGATGCCGTGGGGCACGTCAACTGGGGACCACCTTCGCCAGCCCCATCGGAGGGGCTGGGTGGTCCCCCCCATCCCTCCCTCATGCCAGCGCCCCCCTCCTCGCCACACACAGGCAGTGCCAAGGAGGGGGGAGGGCAGCGGTGGCGGCCCCCCCAGATGAATAGCTCTGCTCGGAGCCCGGCTGCGGCGAAGGAAGAGCCTGCAACTCATACAAAGCAGGTCCGGGCGCCTGAGCACAAAGGGGCCTCTGTTCCCGCACCCCCCTCCCCGCACCCAGCAAGACAGAGGCCCCGCTGGGCGGCTGCTGCCCACGACTGGGGGAGAATGATGGGACCCCCGGAGCAAAGCAGGGTGGGGGTCCTCCGTGAGGAGTGGGGTGCAGTGTCTAGAGCAGGCAGGGGCTTGGATGCCTCCCTGGGAAATCCTGCCGCTGGCTCAGTGCCCGCTGGCAGCACCGTGCTCAGGGCAACACAGAGAGGGTGCTGTCCAGGTGGGTCCCACCCCAGCACCCAAGCATCCCTCACCACAGATGACCTGGGTGGTGGTGGGCATGGATGGAGGCAAGAAAGAGTGCTTTGTGCAGGCTGCTACACAATGCGAGCTCACACCGGGGACGACAACAACAACAACACAGGCAGGGACATCCCGGACTGAGACAGCACCCATCACACCGCAGCTCCATCCCAGCGCAGTCTTGGGATCACACTAATCCCACCTGGATGCTGCTGAGTTCCAGCAGGTTGGCATTTTGGGGGGGCTGCGGCTGCCCTGAGCCCCTCCCATCACTCCTTGAGGCCAGGAGATGGGTGCGTGGGTCGAGAGCGCAGGTCGGTCCGTGGTCCCACAGCACCCATCACCTTGTGGGAACAGCATGGGGTGCTGGAGCTCCGTTGTGCCAGTCTCCCCACCACAGACACCCCTGTGCTCTTGCTGCATCCCCCCGTTATTCCACACACACCCCCCCCCCCGTGCTGGCTGACGCCGGCAGCGAGTGGGCCACAAATGGGAGCCGTCGCTTCGGATCTGCTCACGCCGGCGGGGCGCGGGCAGCAGGCGCGGTGCACCTAACCGTATCATTCGATTAGGGCCGGCACAGCCGGGACGTGATGCCCGGCGACTCCGGCACCGCGCTGCCAAACAAAGCCATCTGCTGCGAGCGGGGCCAGCACGCGCCGGGGGCCGCGGGGGGGCTGCCAGGGTGCAGGGCTGGGGGATAAGGGCAATGGGGGCATCAGCGGGTGCTTTGGGTCAAGCTAGAGGGGCTAGCAGGGCAATAGACCAGCCAGAATCCATGGGGAAACGATCCACCAGATATGAGCCCATGGCAACGCTGGGTCCTCACCTGAGGTCGTCTCTTTAGGTGAGGTGCTGAGCAGAAGAGGGGCTGAGGGGTTCCCGAGGTGAGGGGGGATGCTGGCACTGTCCCCATGCTGGGGCTCACTGCCCGCTTGAGCAGGCTGATCCGATCGGGAAGCCTCTGATTAAGCTGCTCGCGCTAACGAGGCTCCTAATGAGCAGCACGGCCAGCGGGAACGGGCAGTACTCCAGCTTCACTGGCAGAGGGTCTCGGGGCAGGTGACACCAAGTGCCCAAAGGGCTTCTCATCCCTATCCCAAAGCCAGAAGGCCACCCTTCTGCTCAGGTGAGGCCAGCAGAACTCCACCCCACTGCCCAGCGGGGCATCCCAGCTACCTGGCACCAGTGCAACGAGAGCACCAGGCCTCTGCCACTGCCCTCCCCCTTCCCTGCAGCGTGGGGCTTCGCTGCACTTGTCCGCAATAAGGGGGCAGCCACTTGTGTGCTCATGCATGCACAAGCGTGTACACGTGCGCACACACTTGCGTGCTCACCCCTCCGCTTGCTCCTACCTCCCTCTCTCCCCAAATCTCGGAAGGTCATCCCGTCCTTTACACTCATTAACCTCCTTCCCAACCCCACATGGGAGAAGAGTTGGGGGCAGAGCGGTGAACTCAGGCATCTGGGAAGATGAGACACACACACACACGCACAATCCCCGCATCATGACTGTGGGGCTAGGACAGAGCTGAGCTGCAAAGTGGGAGCTGCCCCCCAGCAAGGATGCAGCCTTTAAATGGGGGTCCTGCTCCCATAACCCATGCGAGTGCTCCCATGCAGTCCCAAAAGATGCCTGGCTCGGGTGAAAACACTGGGTGAGGAGGAAAAGGATGTCCCAGGCACCCCAAATTTACCCTTGTTCCCCAACACCCTTCCTCCTCCTTCCTCAGGGACACACACCCCTGCCACATGGCCAAAGCTTCCCCAGCCCAGCAGAGTGGGCATCATCCATCACCTTGCCTGGCACCGGAGTCTTTCTCATGCTAAGCAGCATTGCCTTGCACAATGCCAGCTTGGCTGGGGTGCCCGGATGTCCCCCGCTTCCCGAAGGGGCCCTGATTTATGGCTGGGAAGCTGGTGGCGGTGATAGGGTTGATGCTGGGAGGGGACGTCCCCATGGGACATATCTCCAGTGCAGTTCTCCCTCTTTCCCCCCGCCCCCCTCAAACTGCCCTTCATGGATACATTTCAGCCCACCATCAGCCTTATTTTGCCTCCTCGAAACCACTGGGGGACCCCCAATTCCTGCCCCAGCCTCCTAATGGAGTGCTAGGGCTGCTCCTGCAATGCCACCGCAATGTACCCTGATGTCATCAGCCTGATGTCATCGCTCTTCACCACGGCAATGGTGATGCCATCGTGGCTAGGCAAGGCAGGGGCTGATGGAAGGTATTAATCGATGCTAACTACATCATTTGCCAAACTAGCTCCTCTTCCAGGTCAGGGAAGTGGTGGGGCAGGATGCCTGGGACAGGGGAAACCCCAGCCTGGAGTGGGGGTGCCCAGGGAGAAGGGGACTTGGAGAGGGGTCCCTACAATTGAAGTGGCTTGAAAAAGAGTGTCCTAGATGCTCTCATCGCTCCTGGGTGCTGTGATGGGGAGTGCCCCTGTGATCAGCCCCTGCACATCTTGTCCCTGGCACATGGGGTGAAGAATCCCTAAGTGCCAGCCCTGCACCAGAGGTTGACGTGCCCTGCCAGCCTGCCTGTCCCAGCTCTGCCGGCTCCACCAGCACATCCCACCCATCGCTACCCTCTCTCTGCAGTGCCCAGCCTCACATTTACCCCTGCCCCAGGTAAGGGGGCACTCCCATAGCCAGGAAGATAGAGTGCCGAGGGGGATGCTAACATCCCAGGACCCTTCAGCAGTGCTAAACAACCCTGACCACCCCCACAGCGCAGGGAGGCTGCCCAGCCTCACCGACAACCCTGAGCGTGCTCTGCCAGCCGCCCGCAGCAGCCCCAGCCCCGAGGTGCCAAAGGGGGCTGGGGCAAACTTTGACATGGCTCCTTGATGCCCATGAAACAGGGGGGGGAGGAGAAGGGGGAGGATCTTTACTAGACTCTGCCCCCCTGCAGCACAGAGCAAGGCAAAAGGATTCTATGCACCCCTCTTGAAATCAGTAGGTTTCAGAGTTAACGATCACACGCCTGTCAGGCAATGTCTTCTCACTCCCAACACGGCTGAGGCCATGGAGGGGCTTGATGCTACACTGTTCCCTCCCTCCCCCAGGGCACCCCACATCCCTCGCTGTGGGGCTTGGGGATGCCTCCCCAGCATGCCAGGGTGCAGAGCTGCAGCTGTGCCGCGGTCCAGCAGAGCCATCGCCTCACGCTGGCACAAAGGGGCTTGGAGAGCCACAGCAGTAGGGGGATGGCACCGGCACGGCTGCCATCCAGCCTGGCACCCAACTCTGCCCCCCAAATCCGGCTCTTGCCTCTCCACTGACCTGCTGAGGGGGTCTTGGGGGACCCAGCGGCCCGTGGCTGCCATCCAGGGGGCTAGGCTGGCCGGCTCGGTGAGTCCCTGGCTTCATTGGCACCTCAGGCTCCAGCACAGCAGCCACACACCCGCCTCCCCCCCTGCCCGCTGCCTCCGGCGCTTGGCACCGCTCCCTGCTTGCCTCCCTGGCCAGGCTCGTCCCCTCGCTGCCCGCCCCGCCGTGGCACGAGCACCCACCACGCCGCCCGCCCCAGCACCATCCCTGCCTACCCTACACCACAGGGAGCCCTTGTGCCTCAGTTTCCCCACCCACCCACCCCCGAGCTATGCTCCCTCGAGCCTGGCATCCCCCACGCAGCAAGCGCAGGCAGGTCAGGCTGCACAGCGGCGCTGAGCCCCGTCCTGCCTAATGAGGCCTCATTAGCGGGTCCAGCTGCTCGCAGCCCCGCACGCTCCGGCAGGCAGTGCTGCCCTCCCCGCGGGCACCGCTGCCCATCTGGCCAGGGCAGGGACCTGCGTTTGGAGCATGGCAGAGGGACACATTCCCCTCGGTGCCCCCCATTCCTGTGGCCCAACAGCCCCAGCCCCACGCACACACCTTGCTGCCCCTGCGCCCACCCCCAGAATCATAGAATCACCAGGTTGGAAAGGACCCACCAGATCATCGAATCCAACCATTCCTATCAATCACTAAACCATGTCCCTCAGCACCTCATCCGCCCACCCCTTAAACCCCTCCAGGGAGAGTGATTCAACCTCCTCCCTGGGCAGCCTCTGCCACTGCCCAATGACCTTTTCTGTGAAAAATTCTTTCCTGATGTCCAGTCTGAACCTCCCCTGGCGCAGCTTGAGGCCATTCCCTCTCGTCCTGTCCCCTGTCACCTGGGAGAAGAGGCCAGCTCCCTCCTCTCTACAACCTCCTTTCAGGTAGTTGTAGAGAGCAATGAGGTCTCCCCTCAGCCTCCTCTTCTCCAGGCTGAACAGGCAGCTGCCTGGCCCCTCACGCTTGACTCCAAGCCCTGACACTCGAGGGCTGTGGGAAGCAGGCATGGCCCCCACTGGGGGACAAGGGCTGCGGGGACAAGTCTGCCTGCTGGCACATCCCCACCCCGGTGCCACGCTACTTCACTCAGACGTCACACCACTGGCAACATCATGGGGCCTCCATGGCATCCCTCGCAAGGTCAGTGCCCCGCAGGGGACCATCTGGCTAGCAGGAGGGCGGTGCTGCCACCCCCACATCGCCTGGGCACCCACAGCATCCCTGCTCGTCCCCTTGCCGGTGTGGGGTGGAATCCTGGTGGGGCGCCGCGTCCCCCAGGAGGGCAGGCGTGGGGTGCCCCCGACGCATGCCCGGGGTGCCCCAGCTGCTCCCTGCCCCGTGCCCCGGCTGTGGAGCACGGCCAAGGCGCCAGTGAGGCGTGATGGCGCGCCGAGGGCTGGGGGGGGGGACGGGCCGGCACTTTCGGGCGACCATCTGGGGTCCGGGCAGCGGTGGCCGCGGGCACACACGTGAACGGCACACGTGTGCGGGGCGGGCGCTCGGCACCCCCACGTGCCAGCACCCAGCGCCTGGCTTCATCCCCTCCCGCACCAGCCACCCAGCAGCTTGGGACGTGCCACGGGACAGCAGCACCCGGTTGTGCCCCTTGGGACGCCACAGACCGTGCCAGCTCTGGTGACCCCAGCCCAGCGCTCCCAGTTCAACCTCCAGCCCTGTCCCACAAGCACCTCCCACGCCCTGACACCCCACAAGGTGCCCACAAGAGCATCCCTCCGCGTCCCAGTTCAGCTGTACCACCTTGCCGAGGCCACCAACCTTCCAAGCGCTCCCAGTTCAACCTCCAGTCTGTCCCACAAGCAGCCAGGCACCTCCCACGCGCTGACACCCCACAAGATGCCCTCAAGAGCATCCCTCCGTGTCCCAGTTCAGCAGCACCATCTTGCCCGGACCACCTGCCTGCCAAGCGCTCCCAGTGCAACCTCCAGCGCTGTCCCACAAGCATCTCCCACACCCTGACACCCCACAAGATGCCCTCAAGAGCATCCCTCCGCGTCCCAGTTCAGCTGCACCACCTTGCCTGGGCCACCTGCACGCCGCTGCCTTGGGTACGCCGCTCCCCGCGTCCCCCCCAGCAGCCTGAGCACGGCACGGTGGGATCTGCTGCTCCATCCCGGCGATGCCAGGCCCCGTGCCAGCCAGCGGGAGCCCGGCGCTGCTCCCCTGGCAGCCTGGCCGGCGGGCAGAGGGGGCTGCCAGCCCCACAGGGACATGCTGCTGGAAGAAGGGCTCGCAGCAGGATCCTGACCTCCTCCTGTCATCCTAGTCCCCACCCCAGCTGGCCGGCAGTGCTGGGGCTGCACCAGTGAGGCAGGGGTACTGGGCACACTGGGGATGGCCTCAAGCTCCGCCAGGGGAGGATTAGGCTGAACATTAGGAAAAAATTTTTCACGGAAAGGGTCATTGGGCACTGGAACAGGCTGCCCAGGGAGGGGGTTGAATCACCTTCCCTGGAGGGGTTTAAGGGACGGGTGGACGAGGTGCTGAGGGGCATGGGTTAGTGATTGATGGGAACGGTTGGACTCGATGATCCGGTGGGTCTTTTTCAACCTGATGATTCTTTGATTCTATTCTATGATCCTCGAGCAGGGCTGCAGGGCTGATACCCAGAACCTGCCCCGGTGCCACCATCCCCTGGCTGGGCTCTGCCTTTCCCTGGCCCCATTCTCCCGGGGCAGACACAATTCTCCCAGGGCATTCAGGCAGAAAAATCCCCCGCCAGCCAATCGCTGCCCCTTGGTATTCCGGGAAAGGTTCCCGCAGCCAAAAGCCACTTCCGCAGCCCCGCTGGCCCCACTGCTCGCGGCACCACACTGCTGGGGTGTCTGGGACAGGCAGAGCCCCCCAGTCCTGGCAGTGCAGTGGGAGCAGTGCCCGGTGCCCGTTTTGGGGGGCAGAGGCAATGGCAGGAGCCCACCTGAGCCAGGCGCTCGCTGTGCCAGGCAAGGCAGCTCTGGAGTCAGGAGCCACTGGCAGCGCTGGAGCCTGAACAAAGCACCCTGGGGAGGACAAAACAAAATGTCCTTAAAGACTGGGGAAGGAGAGCCTCCCCACTCCCCTGTAGCTCCCTGCTGCCTGGCCACACAGGGACTGATTCAGCCTGCCCCACACTAGCCACCCATCACCAGGGCATCGGCGGGGGGGTTGTGCAGGGTCACTGCCCGCCCTCCTGCCTGTGGGTTTGGAGTGAGCGTGCATGCAGAGCTCCACACAGGCACCCACAAAACACAGAACCCACAAAAGCAGGACACAACACCCTCATCACCCCGGGACCGACAGAAGAGAGCAGGTCCTAGCTCACAGGTGGGGAAACTGAGGCACAGCTGCACATCACCGAGCCACTGCCTCCATCACCCTGTCCTTTCACAGGTGGGGCACAGCAGGCACCTCAAGCCCTGCTGCAAACCTATCCAGACCTGGGAGCTGCACGCACACCCCTGAGCAGGGGCTGCACCCCAGCCAGGCTGAGGGCTGTAGAGCAGGAGTTGCATCTGCAGGCAGGGATGAGAGGGCAGGCAGGGACCGTGCTTCTCCAGGTGACTGGCAGAGCCCTGGAGGCAGGACTAGGAGATGAGCTCCCTTCCCCAGTGACCCAGGCAGCTCAGCAGCCAGCGCAGCTCCTCCCGAGGCTCTCACAGCCGGTGCAGGGATGCTCCAGGAGCAGGGATGCTCTCATGGAGACCTGCCTTCCTCTGCACAGATCCTGCACCCACTTCTCAGCACCCCTCCAGGAAGGAGCGTCCCCTTGACCTGCACACAGAGGGCCGTGAGCCAGGGTGGCCAGCACAGCATGTTCCAGACCCTGTGGTCTCTGCCCATCCCCACCTCTCTGCGCGCCCTGGCCTTGGGGTGGGCTGGTCAGGTACGTCTGAGAAACAAGTTAAAGATTGACTGGGAGCGGATGGGCACTCCCACGCCAGGCTCCTTGCCATGGGTGCTAGGCTCGGCCGTCACACGATGCGACACCAGCTGCTCCAGTCAGGGCAAGGATGCAGCAGCAGCAGCCCAGCGAGCACCCCACACACACAGCCAAGGGCTCCTCCTGAGAAATCTGCCTTCCCATCCCACTGGCCACCCTGACCCCTCCATGCTGCCCACCACGGGCAGGATGGGTGCCGGGGTCCCTGCTGCAGGTACACAGCGAGGCCACCCTGGGACACACAGGCAGAGGAGGCACAAGCATGCTGGAAGCGCCTGCTGGAACGTGCTACTCCCCTGGCTCTTGGCTTCCCAGGGAAGCCCTGGCTCCCAGCCCTCTGGCAGGAGCGTGCAGTTATTTTGGGAAGCCCCCCGGGAAAGGGAGTGCCCAGCAATCGTGTCGGCCCTGCCATTCAGTTCCCATCCATGGGGAAAAAGGGAAGAATCAAACCCAGCCTGGGCTCACCTGCCCGGTGCAGCTCATCAGCACACTACGGGAACCCAGACTTAGGGGTCCCGAGCCCTGCACTGCACAGCGGAGCTGCCACAACTCACACGGACACACGCTGGGCTCATCCCGCATCTGCGCAGGGCACCAAAGCCATCCCTGGTGCAGGTGAGCACAGGGTAGCACGCAGCATCCTACAACGCACGGCTTGTGAGGACGGAGGGTCAGGCACCACACCTGTGCCTGGAACAACCTGTCTCTGCCCGTGCACCATCCTTCCAGCCCAGTCCGGGAGAGCCCGCCGGGTGGAGGCAGAGGGGATGCAGCCCCAAACCATGACCCTCTGGGGGCACCTGGTATGGAAGGGCACCTACACCCTCTCAGAGCAGGCGGAGGAGCCACCCAGCTGGGTTTTGCTGCCTGCCCAGAGAGCTGGGGCAGGAGATAAGCCCAGGCAAGCGCCTGAGACGGGCGATAGACACAGCAAGACATCGCACCCGGGGACCTTGGCAGGGAGTGGGCTTGAGACAAGCAGCAGCCAGCATCACAACCCCAGATGGGTGTCCCAGGGGAGCACCAAGCCTTACAGGAGCCCCGCTGTCCTGCTCCCTGCACCAGGTGCTCCAGGTCCCTGAAACAGTGGCCCATGTCAGCCCTCTGCCCGTGCCCCGGCACTTACCAGCAGCCCCTCGCTGCACTTATCGGCCATCCCTGGAGGCTGGAGCGCGGTGCCGGCTGCCCGCCGCGGGGTCCCTCACCTGCCCACACTCCGTTGCGCTGGCTGCAGCACCGACACGCTTCAATCCACAGTCAGAACGAGCTGGCAGAGGGGAGAGAGACGTCAAGAGAGATGTGACTGGTGGGGTGGGCACATCGCTGTCCCAAGCGTCCCCCTCCCTCTGAGAACCAGGGGTCCATGCCAGGCAGGTCGCTCCCCCGATGGGATCAGGGCTGGCAGAGGATGCAGCGCCCAGAGCTGGGTGGGCTACCAGCAGGGTCTCTTCCTGCTGGCTCCCAACCCCGCCGGCATCTCCGAACCCCCTGGCACCCACAGGAGCAGCAGCACCCAGATGTTTTCCAAGAAGCAGTTAAAGATTTACCCAGTGTGGACAGACGACCTTGCGGGCAGCTGGCTGCTGGCCTCCTGGCGGGTGGGCGTCAGGGGCCGTGGGCAGGAGCAGGGGCCCCGGGAGCTCTCCCCTGCCGAAAGCCGGAGCTGAAGTGGCTGTCGCACACGGCAGCACCGGGACTGGGCGCTGAGCGGGGCCAGCTCAGGGCTCAGCTGCCGCGCAGGACACAGATGGGAAACGATTGCCTTCTGCCCTGGTGCATCGCATGCACGTGCGGCGCAGGGGGGGCCGAGCCACTGGGCTCTGCCAGGCGCCAGGTGCTGCCGGACGGGGCACGGGCAGCTGCCTCCCCTGCCCGTACCCCTGCCCCAGCCCAGGGCTGCCAGAGGCCCCTGGAGAGCACTGGGGGCTGACCTCACGGAGAGGGACAGACGCTCTTGCAAAACACCAGTTTGCTTGTCTGTATGACAACACCGGTGTTTGCAGATCCCACACCGGTGCTTGGTGCCCTTGCTGGTCAGTGAAAGACCACCCGACCCCCACCAAAGGTCCCCAAACCATTGGCACCACCACCAGCCGAGGACCCCAGGGTCTGTTCCCAGACTGGAGCGATCGGCAGAGGGGTGTGAGGCCCTGAAGTTGCAGGGAGGGAGCATGGGCAGTGGAGATAAGGAGCAGGAGGCCCAGGGGATGCAGGGCGAGACCCCAGCCCTGGCCACAGCCCCTCCAGGGCAGGCAGGCTGCTGCCAGCAGATACCGCGCCCCATCACCAACCCCCTCCCGAGGAGAGGCGGCATTGCCAAGGGGAGCCGAGATGTCTTTGCTGCCACAAGCCTGGCTTCTTGCACAGCACAGAGACCTCTCAGCTGTGGGAGGCACAGGGCAGGCAGCTGGATCTCCTCCCCACCATACACCTATCACCAACCAGCCAAAAGCCACACACCCCGCGGCCCTGACTTCAACCCCGGAGACTCATTCTGCGTCCCGGGAGAGGAGAGCGCCCAAGGGGACGTCCTGCCACTCCCCTCGGGGTCTGCCAAGCGCTGATTAGGCTGCGTAGATGCTGCTGGCTTCAGCTCTCAGCCTGGCAAGGAGGTGAGGAAACGATGGGACGGACGCAGGGATGCCCGAGGCCGCAGCATCCCTCGGGAGAGCCAGGCAGGGCTGGGGATACAACGCATCAGTGCTCTCCTGGAGCTGCAGGATGCTTGAGCCTCAAGACGGGACGGTTAGCACCGTGGAAGCAGGGACACCTGGGCACCCACAGGGACTTTCATAGGGGCTGTCACACCCCAGCAGGGGATGCGACGCATGGTACCTAGGGGATGCCCGGTTACACGGTACCCAGGGGATGCCCGGCTACACGGTACCCAGGGGATGCCCGGCTACACGGTACCCAGGGGATGCCCGGCTACAGCCTGGCTCCCTCTGCTCCCTCCCGCTCGGGGGGTGGCCCGGGGCTCCGGTAGAGCCGCTGCCACCTGCGAGGCCGTTTCCTCCGCCAGCATCCACCGGGCCGGGGCTCCCCGGTATCCAGGCGAGGCGGGTAGCGGGCTGGGCTGCCACCACGCCGCTCGCCCCCCGGCTCGGCTCCTCCGCGGCCCCCCCGGCGCCCGGCACCCCCCTCTCCGCCGCCCGGTGCGGCACGGCGGCGGGGGGGGCCCCGGTTACATCAGCCGCCACGTGGTGGCTGCTCCGCCGCTCCGCCCCAGCACATGCCCGTGGAAAATTACCGCCAGCCCCCCCTTCCCGACACCGGGTCGGGTCGCCCCGGTCGCCGTCGGCCACCCCGGGCGCAGCGGGGAGCGGCTCCGCTCGTCCCGCCGCATCCCCGCGCCGCCCCGGTACCGGGAGAGCAACAGATGCAGGGAGCGCCCGGCATCCCGCTCCCGGGGCCGCTCCCCACGTCCCCGGGGCCGCTCCCGGGGCCGCTCCCGGTGTCCCCGGGGCCGCTCCCGGTGTTCCCGGGGCCGTCGCCCCCGGCAACCTCCCCGCCGAGCCGGAGCCGAGCCGAGCCGGGCATCCCGGGACGCGCATCCCTTACCGTGCCCATGCCGCCGCCCGGCCCCTCCCGCCGGGAGAGCCGCTCCCGGTGCCGCCGCCGGTGCCGCCGCCAGGCCCAGAGCCGCCACGGCCGGTGCTGCCGAGTTAATGAAAGTTTGGAGGGCTGCGGGGGCTGGCACCGCCTCTCGCCCCCGCGCTCCGCCCCCCGCGCCGCCGCGCCCCCCAGCGCCCGCAGCGGCACCGGGACCGGGCAGCGCACGGGGCGCGCAGGGCACCTGTGGGCACAGGCAGGAACCTACGGGCACACACAGGCACCTGTGGGCACCTACGGGCACCTACGGGCACCTAAGAGCACCTATGGGCACCTATGGGCACACGAGGGCACATGGCACACACGGACACGAGGCACCCATGGGCATATATGGGCACCTGTGGGCACACACAGGCACCTATGGGCACACACAGGCACCTGTGGGCACCTACGGGCACATACAGGCGTCTAAGGGCACCTATGGGCACCTATGGGCACACGGGAACACATGGCACACACGGACACGAGGCACCTATGGGCATATATGGGCACCTGAGGGCACACATGGGCACCTAGGGGCACACGGGGACACATGGCACACACAGGCACCTAAGGGCACCTATGGGCACACATGGCACACACAGACACACAGAGGCACCTATGGGCACAGATGGACACCTACGGGCACACGCAGGCACCTATGGGCACACACAGGCACCTATGGGCACATACAGGCACCTGTGGGCACACATAGGCACCTGTGGGCACACGTGGGCACCTATGGGCACATACAGGAACCTACAGACACACTGAGGCACCTGTGGGCACCTATGGGCACCTACAGGCACCTAAGGGCACATGTGGGCACCTATGGGCACCTATGGGCACACGGGCACATGCGGCACACATGGACACGAGGCACCTGTGGGCATATATGGGCACCTGTCGGCACACACGGGCACATGTGGGCACATACAGGCACGTACGGGCACACATGGCACACAGACATGCATGGACACCTATGGGCACACATGGACACCTACGGGCACATGCAGGCAGCTATGGGCACACATGGGCGCCTATGGGCACATACAGGCACCTATGGGCACCTATGGGCACCTGTGGGCACACATAGGCACCTATGGGCACATACAGGAACCTACAGGCACACTGAGGCACCTGTGGGCACATACAGGCACCTAAGGGTACATGTGGGCACCTAAGGGCACATATGGGCACCTATGAGCACACGGGGACACACGGCACACAAGGACACACTGAGGCACCTGTGGGCACACACAGGCACCTATGGGTACACACAGGCACCTATGGGCACATACAGGCACCTATGGGCACCTATGGGCACACGGGGACACACAGCACACAAGGACACACTGAGGCACCTGTGGGCACACATGGGCACCTGTGGGCACATACAGCACCTAAGGGCACACAGGGACACATGGCACACATGGGCACCGAAGGGCGCACACAGGCACCTACAGGCACACGGGGACACATGGACATGTGTGGGCACATGGGGACGCATGGCACACAGGGGCACACACAGCACACACCGACACACTGCACGCATAGGCACACACGGGCACAAGTGGGCACCGCTGGGCACACTGTGCACTTGGCAAACCGTGGCGCACACAGCATGTACCGGGCACCCATGGGCACTCGGAGCCCACAGGCATGCGAACATGTGGGGGCACATGCAGGTCACACAGGACCATGGCACACAGGGACATGTTTAGGCCATCTGCTCACACACAAGCTCCTACAGGGCACATGAACACGTGCACACGTGTTTTCACGCCTGGAGAGGAATGCATACAGCATACACAGACACACACCAGCAGGGCACAGCATCGCTACAAACCCAGGGTAAGGTGGCGGTCACAGGCTCCAGCCGGGATCCGTGCAGTCATTGTGATGTACACATAGAATCACTAGGTTGGAAAGGACGCACTGGATCATCGAGTCCAACCATTCCCGTCAATTACTAACCCATGCCCCTCAGCACCTCATCCACCCGTCTTTTAAAGACCTCCAGGGAAGGTGACTCAACCCCCTCCCTGGGCAGCCTGTTCCAGTGCCCAATGACCCTTTCCGTGAAATATTTTTTCCTGATGTCAAGCCTGAACCTCCCTTGGCGGAGCTTGAGGCCATTCCTCTCATCCTGTGCATGTACACATGTGTGAGCCCTGTGCACACGCCTGTATGTCCATGCATGTGACTGCTACAGCAAGTGTGACTCCTGAGACACAGGAGTGTGTGTGTGTGTAAATCTGTACACCTATAGGCATCTATATAGGTGTGGATGTGTCTGCACATAGATAAGTGTATGAGTCTGTGCCTACATGCACGCACATGCGTGTGTGCATCTACACATGGGTACAAACCTCCACCCCTGTGTATGTGTGCGCACCCATGCATGGGCATGGATGGACATGCAAACACGCGTGTGTAGCCATGGATTCACACACAGAGCCATGAATACCTATGTACATGCATGTCCCTGTACCCGTGTATATGCACGCTTGCATGTGCAGCGAGTGCACGCCCCCGCAGCCCAGGCCAGATGTTTCCAGTAATGCATGACGGGTGCGCCAGCGGCCGCCCCTCGCCTGGCCCCTCGCCGACGCCTTCCCTCCCATTCCCGCTTGGCTCACCGCGTGCCGGGACGGGTGCCTGCACCCCGGCACGCTGCCCTGCCCCGGGATCGTTCCCAGCTCCCAGGGCACGCTGCACATCGGGCACTGGGGCAGCTGTGGGGAGCATGGCAGGGATGCAGTTGGGGGGCCCTGCACCCCACAGCCCAGCACCCCAAGCGCAACAACAGCTCAGCCCTTCCCACATCCCTGTCCTCACTCCATTGGGTGGTGCTCTCTGATTCTTTTGGCCTCTCCATGCCAGGGCTGACCCCCTTGGTGCTCCAGCCAAGCTGGGGAGCATCCCTTACCTATCTGACCGGGGTTCTCCGTTGTCCCTTCGGGTTGCTGCCTGGTTAAGGGAATCCTCCTCACGGAGTAGGGTGAAGGTTGGAGCGATGATGGAGTGGGAGCCCCAGGGGTGTCTGCAGGCCCAACCACCACGGGCTCGCCAGAGCGTGTGGCTGCAGGATGGGAGACGGTGCCAGCACGCTCGCACGCCGACACTGCTTTCGTTTTGCAACTATGGTAAAGCCAGAGTCAGGGCACCTACAGCAGGAAGGGGAGGGCAGCAAAAAAATAAAAAGGAGTGGGTGCTTGGGTCCTCCCAGGCCCTCCCAGCACCAGTGCGTGGCTGCTCCACCCTAGGAGCTAGGTTGCTCCCTCCCAACTGCGCAGAGCCTCACCCCCCAGTCTGCAGCCCAAATCCAGCATCCCACACCTGGCATCCTGAATCCAGCATCCCACGCCCAGCGCTCTGCATCAGAGCCAGAAACCAGCCACAACCCACACCCCTGCCCCAGGGTCTGGGTTTTGGGCAGGAGCTTACAGCCACTGAGTTGCAGACTTCTTCCTCAAGAGATGGATTTCACTGGATGAAACTCGTGGTTTCAAGCCCCAGCACAGCTTCATGCAGGCAGAGGTGGTGCCAGAGCTTCTGCACCCAGCATCTCTGTCCTGGCATAAGCCAAACTCAAGGAGAGTCATTGGGATACGTGAGGTGTGACAGGCTGTGCTGGTCCTACAGGGACCAGAGGTCATTGTGTCCCAACCCTCAGGGGTCCTTGGAGTCTTACTCCCTTTCTGTCCCTCTCCTCTGCGTGCTCTCCCCTGTCTTGACACGGAGAAACAGGAGAAGGGCCCTCCAGTCCCCACTGGGTCAGCTGAGGGGCTGCTCCTGCACCCCTGCAGCGTCTGAGATGCTGCAGTGTCCTCGCAGGATCCTGCAGCTGGGTGCAAACACCCTCTCCCCAGGAACCTGGGCACTTCACACAGTTGTGCCTTTGGCCACTGTCCTGCTGTGCCAGCCAAAAACTTCCCTGGGGTTCTGTAGGGCCCAAAGCCACGGCAGCCGCGAAGACCAGCGGTGGTCCGTGGGGTGGGAAGCTGTGGTGCCAGGAGGGTGCAGCATGGGTGAAAGCCTCTAGCTTGTCCTTGTACCCTCTTCACCCATCTCTCCCCTCCTGGTAGCAATCATTCCCCCGCCTTGGGACACCAATCTCCTTCCCTCCTCACCACTCCTGCTCTAGACTGGCAGGTGTCATGACATCCCCTAGGTCGGGGTGACGCTGCAGCACCCCTTCCCTGGTGCAGTGACGTCGTGGTGGCCACGGCATCTCTGTAGGGGACATGGGTTGGCATGCCAGCGTCACCACTACCTCAGCAGGATGGCCTCTTCACTCCTCTCCCATCTCCATGGGTGCTGTTGCCTGGGAAACCATGGGCAAACGCAGGCAGGGATCCAGAGGGGCGAAGGGTGAGGAGGAAATGCCTGCTCCCAGCACCTGAGAGAGGGCTGGGCCAGCCGAAACGCCAGCCAGCTCTGGAAATTTCCCTTGTGCCAGGCCTGTGGCATGGGGCCATCTCCAAGTGCTTGGAGGGCTGGTGTGATCCAGAGCTTCTCCATCAGTCTGGAGGTGCGTCAAATGCAACAGGATTTAATACTGCCCCCCTCATGTACCCAGAATGGGTGCTGGCTGTGCACCTCCTTGGTGTGTCCCATCCCTGGACATTAGGAAAAAATTCTTCACAGAGAGGGTCATTGGGCACTGGAACAGGCTGCCCAGGGAGGTGGCTGAGTCACCTTCCCTGGAGGGGTTTAAGGCACGGGTGGATGAGGTGCTGAGAGACATGGTTTAGTGTTTGACAGGAATGGTTGGACTCAATGATCCGGTGGGTCTCTTCCAACCTGGTTATTCTATGATTCTATGATTCTATGATCCCTCTTCTTGAGCGCTGTGAGCTCCAGTGCTGCAGGGTCTGGATCTGGCCCCGAAGTCTCCTTGTGGTGGGCTGCTGCAAGCAGACCTGGGGGCTCCCTGCCCTGGGTCATACTCCCAGCACTCGTGTGTGTGCCAGGGTGGGAGGCAGGAGGAGAGGAAAGTTCAGCTTTGGAGTGGTGGTGTGCAACCGAAAGCAGCTGGTTTCCTTTCAAACCAACTTCTCGGAAGCCACCCACAGCTCCCTAGGCTGTGATACAGACTCAGAGGGGACCAGGCTGCAGAGACCGGGGGACGACACACTCTGGGGTGACCCTCACCTGAGCTCTGGATTCTAGAGAGAGAGAAGGATGGCAGGGAACACCCTCTGCCATCAGAATGGAGGGGATGAAGGTAGAAGTCCCCACACCGGCTGGAGGTGCCTGCTCTGGGGCTGGCACAGCTGCCCCTGCATTATCAGGAAGGATCCCATAATGGGGCAGGGGAAGCTCTGGGGAAGAGCCACTAGCTTGTATTTTGCCTTTCCAGCTATCCCATCTTCCTTTCCTCCCCTGCATGTTCTCCTCATCCTGCCCAGCACAGGGAGAGAGGAATTGGTCCACCACAACGTGTCATCTCCTGCCCCACTGCTCCCGCGATGATATCAGAGCTCTCGGAAAATCCCCTGGTTTGCCAGTGATTTGAAGCTGTGCCATGGGAGCTGCCTTGCTCTCCAGCGAAGACCTGGCACGCTTGAAACACCATGCGGCTGTGCTAAACTCCAGCCTTGACACTACCCTACGTGCCGGGACCCCTGTCCCTGCTGTGCCAAGAGCTGCCCCTCACAGCCCTGGACCTGGATCCCCCCAGACCCTGCTGTGCCTCTGCCCCAGGCTTCACCAGCAGCTCGATTCCCTCTGGCTCCAGGCTTTGGCTGAGCGCAACAGCCTGGGTGAGTGCCAGGGTGGGTGAGCATCACTGCTGCTGCTGGGAGCTGTGTCCCCAGCAGCCACAGGTCTTGGGGACTTTCCACTCCTGTGACTGCTAGTGGTCTAGGAAAATTACCTCGTGGAGGATCCAGCCAGCCTGGGAGAAGCCCTGGCTCACACGGGTGGTGAGATGGGTGGGAAAAACCACAGTGTCCCTGGGCTCAGTGGCCACAGAGGAGGAAGGTGAGTCCCCACACTGCCCTGTGCTGCCCGCCCTGCACCCCGCCTCAGTGGCACACGCAGCACCCAGCTCACAGCACAAGGCTTGTGTTTCACACCACAGACATGTACGGCCGGCGGGAACAGCCCTGGGCACAGACAAAGGCTCCATTGCTGGGAACTCATGCTTTGACTTCAGGTTCCAGGGCTGTTGTTCCTCCTTCTGCCCTTGTCGCAGCTGGCTGAGAGGCATGAGCTGTCTGGATGGGTTCAGCATCACCCTTGTCTGTTCCACACCGGGCTGCCTCAACCCTGGGATGTAGCTTTCCTCTGGATGCAGGGAGCAGTGGTGTGCTAGAGACTCTATGGGAAGCACACGCACATCCCCTAACGCTGCCCAGGGCGGTGCCCAGGTCCCTGACCCAGCTCAGGCTCTGGGCTGGAGAAAGCATAACAGCTGGGGTGCCTTGGCCTGCCCAAAATAGCTGTCCCCACTCCCCTCGCTTGCCTGGCCGCTGGAAGCTATCCCATGACAGCGCCCCACGGACCTGGAGCAGCTGGAGGCAGCTGCCATCCTGCTGCAGCGCTCAGCCCACCGCCCATGGGTGCTGAGCACGCCAGGTTGGGACAAGCGTCACCTCAGGGGTGGTGTCCCTCCAGCACCACTTTCATAGAATCATAGGATCATAGAATCACTAGGTTGGAAAAGACCCACTGGATCATTGAGTCCAACCATTCCTACCAAACACTAACCCATGTCCCTCAGCGCCTTGTCCACCCGTCCCTTAAACACGTCCAAGGAAGGTGACTCAACCACCTCCCTGGGCAGCCTGTTCCAGTGCCCAATGACCCTTTCCATGAAAAATTTTTTCCTAATGTCCAGCCTGAACCTCCACTGGTGGAGCTTGAGGCCATTCCCTCTCGTCCTGCCCCCTGTCACTTGGGAGAAGAGCCCAGGTAGTTGTAGAGAGCAATGAGGTCTCCCCTCAGCCTCCTCTTCTCCAGACTAAACACCCCCAGCTCCCTCAGCCGTTCCTCTTAAGGCCTGTCCTGGTGCACCTGTGAGTGCTCTGCCCGGCAAGGGGGGGTGAATGTCCGCAGCCCTCGGGCTCTGCAAACCCACCTTTGCCCCCCAGACAGGAGCAGTTGTTGTGCGGAGGTTGGCCAGGGCTCACACTGCTGCTCCCAGCTCCTGTTGCAACTTGGCAGCCAGCCACTCGCCGCAGGGTCCTGCCCTGTCCCTGTCCCAGTCCCCGCCACACCACGAGCCAGCCAAACACAAGGACCAGTCTCACGTCTCTGTGCCACCAGGCCCCCCTTCCTCACCCGGCCAGGCAGCTTTTGAGCCTAGCAGAAGGTGGTTGTGTTGCTGTCCCGCCTGGGGCCACCGCTGTGTCCCCAGGGAGCAGTGGGCAGGCAGGCAGCGGGTTGTAACCATGCCTGGCTGCTGCGTTTGGGCTGGGCAGCATCCCTGGGGTGCGAGGTTATGGCCATCCTGCACGGGGATGAGGGACAGGGGACAATGACTGCACCACCAGGCTAGTCAAGCAGCAGCCCACACTTGCCCACACAGGCCATTTTTCCAATGAAGGTCGCTGGGAATAGTCCACAAGCCCATCTCCTCTGCCCTCCTTGAGGGCAGCAGGGAGGAAGAGGAGCTGCTTGCCCAGCTCACCCCACCGTGCTCCAATTCTGCATGACACAGGGCTTTCGGTTCCCCTTGAGTCATGCAAAGGGTGTAACCACCCACACAGACTCATCTTCCACCATGTCATTTCTTGGATCCCCTGTTGCAATTCCTTGCCGGGAATCCAGACAGGCATCACAGGGGATAGACCATGGGGTGACAACATGCAGTGATGGCATGAGGTGAGGCATCCCTGGAAATAGCAGAGCCCCCTGCAGCTCTGACATCCCGTTCCAGCCACAGTGCTGCCAAAGTCCTGGCCAGATGATAGTACTCTGAGGAGCTGGTGACCCATGTAACAGCAAGACCCAGATCTGTGCTGCGGGCATCACTTGACTGCAGGGTGAGCACTGCCCAGTTAGGAGCCAGATTGTAACAGAGGAGCCTGCTGGGAGCTCATACCTAGGCAGGAGCAAGAAGTTCTCATGTAAGCATCTTCCTTTTCAGCAGTAGAAGTAATGCACAGAGCTGTTTTCTTCTAAGAAACTTCTATGAACTATAGATGAGGTAACACCCCTATGGGGTCTGCACGGCGTGCCGTGCATGGACTGGAGGTCTGTTTATAGAGTCATAGAATCATAGAATCATTTGGTTAGAAAAGACCTTAGAGATCATCAAGCCCAGCCGTACCTGTCCACTGCTAATCCTTATTCATGAGCACCTCATATACCTGTCTTTAAAACACCTCCAGGGATGGAGACTCCACCACCTCCCTGGGCAGCTGTTCCAGTGCCTGAGAACCCTTTCAGTGAAGAAACTTTTCCTGATGTCCAATCTGAACCTCCCCTGGCACAACTGGAGGCCATTTCCTTTTGTCCTGTCACTTGGGAGAAGAGACCAACACCCACCTAGCTACAACCTCCTCTTAAGCAATTGCAGACAGTGATAAGGTCTCCCCTCAACCTCCTCTTCTCCAGAATAAACAGCCCCAGCTCCCTCAGTGGCTCCTCATAAGACTTGTGCTCCAGCCCCTTCCCCACCTTCATTGCTCTTCTCTGGACACACTCCAGCACCTCAATGTCTTTCCTGTAGTGAGGGGCCCAAAACTGAACACAGGATTTGAGGTGCAGCCTCACCAGTGCTGAGTACAGTGGCACAATTCCTTCCCTGCTCCTGCTGGCCACGCTATTTCTGATATTAGCCAAGACCCTGTTGGCCTTCTTGGCCACCTGGGCACGCTGTTGGCTCATGTTCAGCTGCTGTTGACCAGCACCCCTAGGTTTTTTTCCACTGGGCAGCTTTCCAGCCACTCTTCCCCGAGCCTGGAGCATTTCACGGAATTGTTGCGACCGAAGTGCAGGACCCAGAACTTGACCTTCTTGAACTTCATTCTGTTGGTTGCAGCCCTATGATTCAGCCTGTCCTAATCCCTCCGTAGAGCCTCCCTACCCTCAGTCCAGCTTAGTGTCATTCACAAACTGATGGAGGGATCACTTGACCCCCTCATCCAGAGCACGGAAAAAGAAGATTCTTCTTTGTCACTTCTCCCAAGTGACAGGGGACAGGACGAGAGGGAATGGCCTCAAGCTCCGCCAGGGGAGGTTCAGGCTGGACATTAGGAAAAAATTCTTCACAGAAAGGGTCGCTGGGCACTGGAACAGGCTGCCCAGGGAGGGGGTTGAGTCACCTTCCCTGGAGGGGTTTAAGTGACGGGTGGATGAGGTGCTGAGGGACATGGGTTAGTGTTTGATAGGAATGGTTGGACTCGATGATCCAGTGGGTCTCTTCCAACCCGATTATTCTATGATTCTATGATTCTATGAAGATAAACAGAATTGGCCCCAATGCTGAGCCCTGGCAGGGAGCATTCACAATTTCCCTGGGCAACATGTTCCAGCGTCTCACCATGCTCAGCGTGAAGAATTTCTTCCCAACACCTAATCTAAATCTTGGGAGGGGCTTTTACAAGGGCATGGAGTGACAGGCTGAGGGGGAAAGGCTTTAAATTGAAAGGGGGAAGATTTAGATCAGACTTTAGGAAGAAATTCTTCATGATGAGGGTGGTGAGGCACTGGCACAGGTTGCCCTGGGAAGCTGTGGATGCCCCATCCCTGGAGGTGTTCAAGGCCAGGTTGGATGGGGCTTTGAGCCCCTGATCCAGTGGAAGGTGTCCCTGCCCATGGCAGGGGGGAACTGGGTCATCTTTAAGGTCCCTTCCAACCCAAACCATTCTATGATTCTATGAGCGGGTGCTCTGGCTGCTGCCAGACACAAGTTCTGGGTCCCCTCTAAGTGGCTGGGGACGTCGCCAGTGCGGGCGCAGAGGGCAGAAGGCAGGGATACGGCATGAACACTGCGCAGCTGGACCCAACCGTGCCCGGGGTTGGGTGGGATCACCCCTTGCTCGCCCCCCTGTGCGGAGGGACCTGGTGCTGAGGACCCGCACTCTCATCTCAGGGGTGCGGCTGCGGGTCTCAGCTGGGCCGGAGGAGAAGGGGAGGGTGCCGATGTGCCTTCCCTGTGCAAGGGACCGGGCTCCCTCTGTGGATGCCTCCCTCTTACTGCAGCCTCAGCCACCTTCCCTGGAGGGGTTTAAAAGACGGGTGGATGAGGTGCTGAGGGACAGGGTTTAGTGTTTGATGGGAATGGTTGGACTTGATGATCCGGTGGGTCCTTTACAACTCAGTGATTCTAAGATTCTATGATTCCTCCTGGGGTGCTTTCATGTGTGTCAGTGTTGCCCATGGGCTCCAGCATGGTCTCTGTTCCCAGCGACAGCTTGCTGGAGCTCCCCATGGAAAGCTGCCCAGGGAAGTGGTGGAGGCTCCTTCCTTGGAGGTGTTCAAAAACCGTGTAGATGTGGCACTTCTTGAGGTTTAACAAGGCCAAATGCCGGGTCCTGCACTTGGGGCACAACAACCCTGTGCAGCTACAGACTAGGAGAAGTCTGGCTGGAAAGCTGCCTGGAGGAGAGGGACCTGGGGGTGTTGGTTGACAGTGACTGAACATGAGCCAGCAGTGGCCCAGGTGGCCAAGAAGGCCAATGGCATCTTGGCTTGGATCAGAAACGGTGTGACCAGCAGGTCCAGGGAGGTTCTTCTCCCTCTGTACTCGGCACTGGTGAGACCGCTCCTCGAATCCTGTGTTCAGTTCTGGGCCCCTCACCACAAGAAGGATGTTGAGGCTCTGGAGCGAGTCCAGAGAAGAGCGACAAAGCTGGTGAGGGGGCTGGAGAACAGGCCTTATGAGGAACGGCTGAGAGAGCTGGGGGTGTTTAGCCTGGAGAAGAGGAGGCTGAGGGGAGACCTCATTGCTCTCTATAACTACCTGAAAGGAGGTTGTGGAGAGGAGAGAGCTGGGCTCTTCTCCCAAGTGACAGGGGACAGGGCAAGAGGGAATGGCCTCAAGCTCCGCCAGGGGAGGTTTAAGGTGGACATTAGGAAAAAATTCTTCACAGAAAGGGTCATTGGGCACTGGAACAGGCTACCCAGGTAGATGGTTGAGTCACCTTCCCTGGAGGTGTTTAAGGCACAGGTGGACGAGGTGGTGAGGGACATGGTTTAGTGTTTGATAGGAATGGTTGGACTGGATGATCCGGTGGGTCTCTTCCAACCTGGTTATTCTATGATTCTATGATTCTATTTGCCATGGTGGCGTTGGACTGGATCATCTTAGAGGTCTTTTCCAGCCTTAGTGATTCTATGATTCTATATCCCTGCCCCGTGCTGCTGAGAGCATCCCTGAGCCCGAAAACAAGCTCCAGAGTGCCCAGGGACAAGGACAGGCATGGGCATGGCCAGGCTCTGCCACACAGTCTTAATGAAACTTGGCAGCAGTAAGGGAAGCAGGGGACAAGGGGACAGCTGCAAAAGGCTGGGAGGGATGGCCCAGACCAGGGAGCACCTGGGTGCATGGTGGCCGCAGGGTAGGATTCTGGGTTGATGGGTGTCCAGACCCTGGTCAGACTTTCCAGCCCTGAGGTCCCACTGCTCAGAGAATTTTAGGACTTTTTTTGGTCCAGGACGCAAGGATTTTACAGCCAGCAGGAGGTAAAAGGCTGAGTGTCAGAGTAGGATGAGGTGCAGCACATTTATAGGACGACACAGGGCTGCCTTAGCTGTCAAGGGCAATCACAGGCTGATGGGCATCACATCTGTCCTGGAGAAACGGGGGAAGCTGGGATGGGATCTAATTAGTAAAGGCTGATGGGTAAGGATCCTCATGTACATTGCCTTTGCCTCGTGGAAAGTTGACCTAGCCTGTCCAAACCTATTGGGTCACTCTCCATGACAAGGAATTTACTTGATAAAGACACTAGCGAGACCAGCAAGTTATCTGGTAAGACGAGCACGGTGGCACGTCCACACAGCATAGGGCTGCAAGCGCTTAAGGATGCTCAGGTGAGATCCCATGGTGTCTCACAGAGGGTCCACATGGGACATGGGGCAGCCTGCAGGTGCCTGGAGGCTGTTCTGAACTTCACTGCAGGGCAAGAGCACTGCCAAACCACTGCTAATTAAGCTCTCCAGCTCTGCAGATGATGCTGTAGCAACTGATACCAAAAACACCAGCAAACAAAACTCTCTAAGACTCATTTTGGAGTGTTAGAAAGCAAACTCCCTTTATCAGGCCTGTGCAGCGTGAAGAGTGATCTCCATCAATTGTGTGCCGCGAGACAAAGGCTGGTTGTAGAATGTATTTCCTACTTATATAAATGTGTATAAATTTTCCCAAAAATCTTATGCATATTCTATTACTTTCCAAGGTCTAATTTTAATTTTATGAAACTTTGCAGTGGTAAAAGCTCTTGCTGATTTAGAGCTGACATCAGCTCTCTGCTTCACCTTGTCTTTTCAGGTAAGATGAAAACTCCAAACAGAGGTGATTACAGAAGAAGACACATCTGTTCAGCACGTATTACACTTCACACAAGACATAATCATTTTCAAAGAATGAACAGTGTTTTGAAAACACCATTTTAAAGAAAAACACTATCAGAGGGACGTTCTGTCTAACTTTCAAAAAACACAACTGCTCAGATGAAACTTAACTGTACATTAGCTTAAAATATTCCACTTTTAATAATAGTAACTTCTTATATCAAAACAAGCAACACATCCAGCAGCTGGAAACTGTGTGGAAACAACATGGGGTGTTTCCCTCAAAGGTAGGTGGAGCTGAAGAAGGGGGCAGCAGGTCTGGTTGGAAGGGGGCAGCAGGAGTGCTGCCCTGGGGCTGAGAGACTGTGAAAATGCATCAGTGAGTTGTGACCAACGGGATGAGGTTCAACAAGGGTCCTGCATTTTGGTGACAACAACCCCATGAAACACTACAGTCTTGGGGGCCAGTGGGAAAGGACCTGGGGATGCTGCACATGAACCAGCAGCGGTCCAGGTGGCCAAGAAGGCCAAGACATCCTGGCTTTTATCAGAAACGGTGTGGCCAGCAGGAGCAGGGAAGCGATTCTGCCTCTGTACTCAGCACTGGTGAGGCTGCACCTTGAATCCTGGGTTCAAGTTTGGACCTCTCAGTCCAAGAAGGACATTGAGGTGCTGGAGCGTGTCCAGAGAAGGACAGTGAAGCTGGTGAAGGGTCTGTAGAATTACTTTTATGAGCAGCAGCTAAGGAACTTGGGATTATTTGACCTGAATAAAAGGAAGCTGAGGGGAGACCTTATCACTGTCTACAATTGCTTGAAAGGTGGTTGTAGCAAGGTGGATGTTGGTCTCTTCTCCCAGACAGCGATAGGACAAGAGGAAATGGTCTCAACCTGCACCAGAGGAGGTTCAGATTGCACGTTAGGAAAAGTTTCTTCAGCCAGAGGGTTCTTGGGTCTGGAGGAGGCTGAGGTGGTGGAGTCTCCATCCCTGGAGGTGTTTAAAAGACGGGTGGATGTGCTAGTCGGGAGTATGGTTTAATAATGGGCAGGTACGGTTGGACTCGATGATCTCACAGGTCTTTCCCAGGCAAACGATTGAGCGAAACCCGCAGCTTTAGGAGCCGGGGAGCGGGATTGTCCCCGCGCTGCCAGCAGAGGGAGGCAGACACCGAGGCGGGGGATGCTCCTGTGCATCATCCGCGGGAGCCCCGACGCTGCGGTGGACCGGCCTCATCCTGCACCCCAGAAGAAGCTCTGCAGCCGGGAGCCTGTGCCTCGCACCCCTCGGTGGGTGCTGGTCCCGAGGGTGCCCATCCATCCATCCATCCATCCATCCATCCATCCATCCATCCATCCCTTCCTCCTCTGGAGCTCCAGCACGCCCGCCAGCACTGGATAGTGGCTGGGTGTGTCCCCAGCTAAATTTAAAGGACTTTGCGGTATAAATATCCTCGATCATAAATAAACAGAGAGGTTAGATGTTTATCAGAGCCTTCTTGGCAGACTCACTCCAATGTGCACCGTGTGCAATCCCTGCAGTTCTCTGTGATTCTATTCTATTCTATTCTATTCTATTCTATTCTATTCTATTCTATTCTATTCTATTCTATTCTATTCTATTCTATTCTATTCTATTCCATGATTCTCCTTGGGCTGTCCCCTCTGCAGTAGCTCTGCTAGGTTCTGCGCTGCCTCAGTCCCACTGGACTCTTGGGAAAAGGTCCAGCAGCTCCTGTTGTCCCCTGGAGATGTTGACTCTGATGTTTTCTTGATGGTGGCCCGAGGCTGTGTGTTGTTCCCCTGGGCACAGGGGGTAGTGGGGCTGGCAGCCTGATACCCTCTGTGGCCAGTACGGGGCATAACCTGCCCTGGAGACCACCCTGAGAACCTGTGCCACTGCTCCTGTGACCCTGGGGACCACCCTGGGGACCTGTGCCACTGCTCCTGTGACCCTGGGGACCCTGAGACACTGCTGGCCCAGCCCCAGAGCTGGTGTGTGGGGCATCCCCAAGCTGTGCTGGCACTGCCCCTTGGGGACAGGCCACCATGGGGCCACAACAGGGCTGAGACAAAACCAGAATGAGTGGCAGGGCCAGGACCACTACAATGTAGGGTGGAGCTGGAGGTGATAAGGTAGAGCCAGGGTCATGCGAATGGGAGATGAGAGGCAGGAGCAGCCCCATGTCCATGCAGGAGGTTCCCATGGGCTCGGTGCCCACGGGCTGTCCCAGCTCAGCCTCTGCCTGCCCACCAGCACAGCTACTGTGGATCCAGCCCACGCTGCAACCAGCCTGTGCACACCCAGGTGCGTTCGCCCCATCCTAGCCCTGCCAGTGGGGAGCTTTGGCCATCTTTGGGTTCCCCTGGGAATGGGGGCTTTCTGTTGGATGTGCAGCATCTCTGCAGCCTGTGGGATGGCATCAAGGCCAGAGCAGCAACTGTGTGCCCCAACCTGTCCCTGTCTCTGTACTCTGGGCCAGGCTTCTGCTCAGCAACTCCCAGTCCTGCCTGGACTGCCCATCTCCAGCCCTGTGCTGCATCCTGCACCTCTCGGTGTCTCCCACTGCTCATTTCCACCCAGTCCTATCCAACCATCCCGGGCTGCGCTGCACAGACCTCTGCCACACAGCTCCCAGACTGGGGCTTCTTCAACTCTCCTGCCACACACAGGGGATCGAGCATCCTTCTGCTAAAGTCAGCAGCTCCTCTGCAACCCACAGCTGTGCCAGGAGCACAGGCTTAGCTCGGGGTGGATGCTCTGATGGGGATGCTGCCTTGAGCAAAGCCCTGCTGAGCTGTGCCGTGCTGCGCTGCAGGGTGGCTGTGGGGCTGCAGGAATGCTGGGTAGACAACAGGTTCGTCACACCTTGCAGAGGTGTTAAGAAAAACCTCTGGCACATCGGCAGCTGGTAAAAGGTCACCAGAATTTGCCTGGAGCCAGTCCTCGGCACTGGAAAACTGTTCCTGGCTTGCTCGGATCCGTCTGTCCTCTTCACCATCTGCAGCCTGGGGTTAATGAGTAGCTCTAGGGTACACAACTGGAGGGTCATTAAACAGCAGTCGAACAAGCCGAGGCTGCCAGCAACACTCAAACAAAGGGGGCTGATTCACTGTTTGCCCTGCAACGATATTTATTCTGTCCAAGAGTGAGGGAATGTTTGTGCGGGGCAGGATGGCCGGGCGACACTGGGACTGCCAGGGGAGGGCAGCCACTCTGCGAAGAGGACCATTCGTGCCTAGGGCAGGCAGGCTGCCTGGCACAGCCACAGCACCCTTGGCTCAGTGGGGTGTCCCCATGCCCCGCAGTGTGTCCGTCTACTCTGGGGAGCTGAGATCACAAAGCTGCACGGGTCTGGGCTCAGCTTCAACCCAGCAGCCTGCTCCAGCATCTTCACCAGCCTGTTGTCCTCAGGAACGCCATCTGCTCCCAAGGAAGCTGGGCACAGCGAGGGGATAGGCATGGGGAAAGCCTCTCCAGCTCCCTGCAGGAAGTATCTGTCCCCAACCCTGCTGGGAGGCTGCTTAGTGGTAGCTGGGAGGGATGCTGTAGGGTGACCCATGTCCCCGCAGTCCTCGCATGTCTCCTTTGCTCTCCCCAGAAAGCCAATGGGAGAAGGTTGCTTGCTGATTAAATCACTATGTAATTATCCCTGACTGAAGATATGTCACATGCACACTTGATATGCTCATACATATGTGTACACACACACACATATATGTGTGTTCAGTTCTGGGCCCCTCACCACAAGAAGGATGTTGAGGCTCTGGAGCGAGTCCAGAGAAGAGCAATGAAGCTGGTGAGGGGGCTGGAGAACAGGCCTTATGAGGAGTGTGGTTGAGTCACTTTGCCTGGGGGTGTTTAAGGGACGGGTGGACAAGGCGCTGAGGGCCATGGTTTAGTGATTGATGGGAATGGTTGGACTCGATGATCCGGTGGGTCTTTTCCAACCTGGTGATTCTGTGATTCTATGATTCTATTTCTGTGCCTACTTGGCACCCCCAGGGCCAGGACACCCACAGGGAAACATGCTGGATCCCCTGGGAGATGCTAAGACAAGAGAGGAGTTCGAAAAAGATGCTTCTTCATGCCAGGGCCTGCCACAGAGCTGGCTTCCCTAACACAGTGGTGATGGGCCAGGACATGCAGGCTATAGCATCCCTACGAGCCCTTGAGCTGATCCAGCTCCCAGGCTTCTTGGCATTGTCTGGCACAGCCTTTTCCCACAGCTGTGCACGTACCGCACCACTCCAGGGCATCCCTGGATCACCCTCCCACCAGTATGGAGGGATGGGAGCTTCTGGTGGCCATCAGGATCAGGAATCACCCTTGCAGCTCACCCAGGCATGTGGCCCCAGCAGAGGGACCGTGCTGTTAGTGGTGGCTGTACACGCGCAGGGCGGGTGAGCAGCTGGCACTGATCCTGACCTCCCCTCCAGCATCCCAGTGGTGCATCCAGGCTCACTCCCATGCGATAGAGTGGTCCCAGTCAGGTGCAGCAGCGCTGCGAGTGCCCTGGTGCAGCAAAAGGGGCTGCCACCCACCCTGTGCAGGCTCCCAGAGCAGCAGCCCACCTGCACACCCCTCCCTGCCCCTCCAGGCCCTCCAGCATCCTGGGCTGAGGGCGGAGGGGGGTAGATTCCTTTCCAGGCGGAGGATTTCTCTCCTGGGGAGCAGTCAATTATCCCCAGCCCGTCGCATGCGATCCATCTGTCTCTCCACCTGCCTGCTCTCCAGACTGTGGGCACGATGCCTGCACGATGTCCTAGGTGCACTGGGGTCCCACCACAATCCTGCCCTGTGTCCCCATGTCCTCACAGCCTCATGGGATGCAGGAACCTGGCAGGGCTGAATCATGTCTGAGCACCGGGCACGTGAGCTTGGCTAAAGTGGGGACTTGCACCCCTGTCTCGAAAGGTCTGAGAGCATCCTCAGCACCTACAAAAGGAGGAGGGGTGCACTCGTCCTACTCTTCTCCCTCTACTGCCTGCCTGCTCCTGGATGCAGCCATCTGAACATGAGCCAGCAGTGGCCCAGGTGGCCAAGAAGGCCAAAGGCGTCTTGGCTTGGATCAGAGATGATGTGGCCAGCAGGTCCAGGGAGGTTCTTCTCCCTCTGTACTCGGCACTGGTGAGACCGCTCCTCGAATCCTGTGTTCAGTTCGGGGCCCCTCACCACAAGAAGGATGTTGAGGCTCTGGAGCGAGTCCAGAGAAGAGCAACGAAGCTGGTGAAGGGGCTGGAGAACAGGCCTTATGAGGAACGGCTGAGAGAGCTGGGGGTGTTTAGCCTGGAGAAGAGGAGGCTGAGGGGAGACCTCATTGCTCTCTCCAACTCCCTGAAAGGAGGTTGTGGAGAGGAGGGAGCTGGGCTCTTCTCCCACGTGACAGGGGACAGGAGAGAGAATGGCCTCAAGCTCCGCCAGGGGAGGTTCAGGCTGGACATTAGGAAAAGTTTTTTCACAGAAAGGGTCATTGGGCACTGGAACAGGCTGCCCAGGGAGGTGGTTGAGTCACCTTCCCTGGAGGGGTTTAAGGGATGGGTGGACAAGGTGCTAAGGGACATGGTTTAGTGATTGATGGGAATGGTTGGACTTGATGATCCAGTGGGTCTTTTCCAACCTGGTGATTCTGTGATTCTGTGTGATTCTGTGATTCTGTACAACATCCCATGCAACAGCCCATGCAAAGTCAGTCACTGGGTCCCAGCAGCCACGGGCTGTGTCCCCATTGGTGCCAGCTGATGTGTGCCCCTGTGCTGGCCCCCACATGGATGAGCAGCATGTGGGGCAGCTGACACCATTCCCCTTTGCGCCCTGTGTTGCTCTGGCCTGGAGCTGATGCAGGATGGACCTGCTGCCAGGCTTCCACCCTCAGCTGGGTACACCCTGCCCACAAGAAACTTGGTGTCCTGAGGCAGAACGTGATGGCTGGATGGGTTTCCCAGATGGGACCAGGACCCACAGGCCTGGGGGTGACAGGACTGAGGACGTGTGTCCCCCAGCTGAGAGTTGGGCAGCAGAGCTGGAGCCAGGACTCCTGGGTGTGCCGGCCAGGCTCACAGAGGTGAGGCATCCCCTTAGTGCAGCACTGCAGGGGGGTGGGAACAGCCGGGAGTTGCTGAGTTCAGCCCTTTGGTACCCACTCTTTGCCTGGGGCATCCTCATCCACCTGCCTTTGTAGGGGACAGGAGCAGAGGGGACGAAAGCCTGTCATTACCCAGCCCAGGGAAGCCTCCCTGTGCCCAGAGCCAGCCCCCTGCCCCGTTAATCACACTCCCCTCTTTAACCAGCCCCTTATTCAGCCCTGATGAAGGGGAACAGCGGGGAATCCAATTAGAGCCAAAATGACAGGTTGGGGCAGGGATCCTGCTCTACCTGTCCTGGCAGTGCAAATCACTGCTGTCCCATCTGGGACAACGTGCTTGCTGCTTTACACCAACAGCAAGCCCTGGCCATGTCATGAAATCCCTGCTGGCTGCAGCAGGCAGAGCTTCCCCCAAAATATCCACTGGTCCCTGCCACAGCCCACTCCCTGCACCTCCATCCCACTGCCCTGTCCCTGGACCCCCACCTGCCCTGCGGGGACCGTGATGACCTTTGGGTCACTCTAACACAGCCACCTCAACTCCACCACCTCAACGCACTCCCTGGGAAACTCATGGAAATGGATGGGACCGCATGAGCTGGGCTTATCCTGGTTCTGCCAGGACGTCCAGAGTCCTCGGTGGCCCCAAAGTCTGGGTCCTATGGCTGGTACATCCTCATCCTGTAGGTGCTGCCAAGGAGAGGGTGCAGGGCAGGTTGTGGGAGCCCAGGCAGGGAAGGGTTACGGCCACAGCAGGACTCTGTTCCCAGCACCTTCCCAGCAGGAGCTGTGGGTCTCATTAACCAGATGTCAGGACAAGGATGGGAGGGAAGTAATTAGGGATGGAGAGCCGAGCTCAAGGGTCCAGCCTCCAGGCACTGCAGGGCTCTATCCCTCTTCTGCCAGCAAGGATCCAGGCCTGCCTGAGCATGGAGGAGACCTCAGGTCACCTGTGGGGCTCACCATGCCCATTACCTCCTGTCCTTGCACCCAGCACCCTGTGGAGCTCCCAGAAAGGTTTGGATTGAAGGGACTCATCCCCATGGTGGGATGCAGCCCCTGTGCCTGGTGAGGGTACCAGGGGGCACTTCTAGCCCTTGGGTCCTTTGTGTCCATGCCCCATTGGGACCCTGAATGCCCTTGTACTTCCCAGACAGCCTCTACTCCAAGCAGAGAGACCTGTGTGCTCCTGGCTGAGGCAGGGGAGGATGCCCCCAGGACAGCCCCTTGGCTGATGGAACCCTGAAATGAGTCTGGCATCACCATGGGACCCGAGTCCCACACTCCAACACCCCCTGAGAGATGCTCTGAGACTACGTGGATCTGGGCAGGGCTGCTGGTGTGGTGCCTGTGGCTTCTCTAGGGCTTAACCCAACATGTTTCTTCTGCCAAGCTTTGTGCAGCTATCCCGCTGCTGGGGCAGGAGCGGTGGCACAGCCTGAGTTGCCCTGAGCAGATTGGGAGGACAGCGAGGCACGGCAGGGCTCTGCTCGGTAAGTGGCTCCCACACACCTGTCTGTTGCCACAGCCACATCCTCTGCTCAAAACCACATCCTCACCCCTGACAACACGGATCTGCGGGCGGCTCTGGCAGTGAAGGAATTTTCCTTGGGCAGCATGAGTTTGGCTGGAGGCCTGGCTTCTCCCCGAAGCTGAGCATCCCTGTGTGGTGGGTACCATCCTGCACAGCAGGAGGGAGAGCCTGGCTCGCCAAAGCCATCTTAGCCCTGTTTTGCATGCCCAGCACCGAGGCAGCCCCTGCTCTCCTGCCTGGCCCTGGTGGGCACCTTTTCCATGGCTCCCAGCATCAGAAGATGCCTGTCCCCACTGTCACCAATTCTTCTGACATGTTCTCCAGCTGCGGCAGCAAACGAACGGCGCCCAATGTTGCCCGCCCAGGCCTGACTTGCCCAGCCAGTCCGTCCACCCCAACTGCCCGCCCAGCAAAGAGGCGAAAGGCTTCACCCCGCACCTCCCAGCCCTGGTGTGACTCAGTGCCTGCCTGCAGCTGGGGTTTGCAGCCCCAGACCCTTGCCACCTGCCCAGCATCACATAGGCAGGGCAACCGTGGCACCTTGGGGAGCCTGCTGGCACCGGGATGGGATGCCAGTGCCAGGGGAAGGAGCTGGGAAGGCAGGGAAGGGGCCAGGGCGATGCGTTGCCCCAGCTTGGTGCTTCAGGAACTTGCCCATCCGGCTTGGGAAGAGGCAGTTGCCAAGCAGCCATCCGGGAAATTGTGGCAAGACCCAACACGACTGGCCTGACAGGCTGGGAAACAGCCGGAAAGAGACAGCCTGGCCCCTGTGTCACGGCTTGGAGCCACCGCTCCGGGGAGAGGCTCCAGGAAAGGCTCAGGGCTGCTCCTCAGCCACCTGCTTGCACGAGAGCTCGCCAACCCGCTGCCAAGTGAGTTGGCCGTGCTCCCTGGAACACCGCTGCGTGCCGGGAACTGCTGCCGGGGACACCTGCACATGTACGCGTGAGGACAGACACACACCTTGACGCCACGCACACCTTGCAGCGCTCACCCCTCTGCATACACTCGTGTCCCCTCGCTGCCACTGCCCCCACAGGCACCGTGTACATCTCTGTACATCCCATACGCATGCACAGGCTTCCCCATGCAGGCAGCCCCAAACACGCTGTGCATACATCAGCACCTCCCTGCACACATGCGCCTCTACAAATGTCCTTATCGAATGTATGTGCACCCCTCACACTCACACGCACCCCCTGCACACATATACACGTGCCCTACACACAAGCACATGTTGCATACACACCACATGCACCCAACACATCCCTCCTGAGCCAACCCAGACCCTGTGCAACAGATTCCACCCCCCGTGCCCCACACGCGTCTCCATCACACATGCAACTTCCTACAAGCCCACACATCTCATCCCCCCAGTGCAACCCCTGGCACTGAGGGGGGCATCACACCTCGCCCTGGCACTGAGCTGGAGCTCAGCAATCCCTGGCACAGCTTTGCTGGGGCCCAGGGTGGATTTGGGAAGTGCTGTGCCGGGAAAGACAGGCACGTGGTTGTGTCACCAACATCAGGAAAAGAAAATTCTTAACACCAAGTGGGGTCTTAAGAAGCAGGCATTCTCTTTATGAGGTGTTGGATATACAGGGGGATTGACCCTCTGTGTATGCCAGCGACTACAAGTAGCAGTTTTTTTATACACTGAATTTATACCTCTGTATTATGTTTATTGTAAAAATCATGCACATTAATCACATTTCACAATACTAATTGTAACAGGAGGGGCACATACACTCCTTGTGGATCGAGAGCCCTCCCGAGGGGCTACCAAAGCATATGTAGGGTGGGGGTTCATTCACCCCACTGGGCAAGGGATGCCAGGAGACTTTGCCACCCCCAGCTGGGGCAGGAGGCAGGGAGCATCCTCCCCCTGTGCTGACCCCACTAGGTGCCCGGTGCCCTTTCTCTCCACCCACCATCCTCGCAGCCTCCCCAGCACCTAGTGCCACCAGCCAAGCACTTCTCATACGTCCGAGGCCTCAGTGGTGGCTACGTTTGCAAGTGCTGGGCTAACCCTGGTGCCAGGGGTTGCTGCTCGTGGCATGTCCGGGTGTGGATGTGGGGCAGCGCAGGGGCCGGGGCGGGCTGGCTGGCAGCGGCAGGGTGAGGTTGCTGGCAGCACCGCTGCACTCTTTGAAAGAGTCAGGTGCGGCGAGCCAGGGCAGGAGGTTAGTGAGGCTGTGTGAAGTACCTAAAGCCAGGGAGATGTGGCTCTGAGCAGTGGCAGAGGATGCTGCTCGGGGTGAAGAAGACAAGGGTGGGTGCTCCCCGTCTCCCCATGGGGTGCAGGACATCCAGCACTAAGGCTTAGCTGGGGCAGTGCAGGAGATTTGCCCTGCGCTGCTGGGATCCAGGGTGGAAAACAAGGGTGGACAAGGGAGGACACCCCGGAGAGTCCTCAAAGGGACAGGCAACATTGACTTGTATGGACCATGCGTGGATGCTGGAGCCGGCACCCAGGCGCAGGTAAAGGTTTTGGCAGCATAGGTGCCGGTGATTCAGAGCTGGGAGGAATGTGGAAAATGCAGCTCGGCCGCCACGCCACGTGAGATGCAGGCAGGGCCAGGCCTGTCAGCACCGATGAGCTCCGGTGCCGCGTGCGCTGTGCACAGCGACGCTCGGCCGGGGCAGCAAGGGCACCCTGCTGACGAGGCACCGCCAAGGTCCTAATTAAGTGTGTGGGTTGCCGGAACGGGTTCAGTTTGCCATCCTCCGCAGCATTGAGCAACCGTGTGGCTTGCTGGCATGGGCAATGCTGTGGTTACCTGCCTGGCTGGTGGCAGCAGCCGTCACCTGGGAGGCTTCTGGGAGCCTGGGGGTGACAGGCTCAGCCCCTGCCCACTGCAGCCCTGCGCTGGGTGGTGGGTGGCAGCTCCGTTGGGGATTGCCAGCAGCCGGGCATGGGGAAACAAAGCTGCCTGGGCTTGGAGGGTGTAAAAAGTGAGGATCTCAGCTCCAGGCTTGTGTTCCCCACCATGATATGCCGCTATCCCAATGCCCATGGATTCTCTCCAAGCCCCCACTGCCCCATGAGCCCCCCCAGCCCCGGTATTACCTAGGTGTGCTTGCTCATGCTGCTAGAAGAAGCTGTTCAGGGACCCCCCGGGTCCTCCCAGGGTGTCATCTGGAGGAGACATGAGCAGCTTCTCCACACCTAAGAGGCTCCAGCCACCCTGGGACAGGCAGAGCATGGCCCTGGAGACCAGCTATTGCTGGCAAGGCCTGGAGCACGGCCACTTGCCAGTGATGTTGCCTTCAACCAGGGTTGGAGAAGACCCCATGGGAGCAGACGGTAGCAGCTCCTGGGCACCCACACTCTCCACCCGGGGCAGAGCTAGCGAGTGCCTCTGGGCAGAACCAGCACGTGTCTGAAGGGAAGCAGCCAAGTGATTTAATGTCACAGGGAGAGGGAAAGGCTGCAGAGAGGCAAGTCCCAGCCGCAAGTTTTCCTGGAGCGTCCCAGGAGTGCGGGCAGGACTTAGGTTGGTACCAGAGGTAGGAATGGGACTGACTGCAATCCAATTAACCACAGTGCTCAGTCACCGGGTCAAAAGTCAGCTGAGTGAGGCCACAGACATAATGAATGGCAGAGGCTGAATCCAGGCTGCAAAGCACAAGGGAGCTGTTGGCACCTTCTCTTCCACCCAAAGCTGCACTGATAACCCCTTCCTGGACCAGGGACAGGTGCTTGGGGTCCAGATGAGGTGAAAATAAAGTCTGAAGATTTTATTTTGGGAAAATAGCTAAGTAACACTTGCCTGCTTGTTCCCATCCTACCAAGGGACAACTCAGGTGAAAAGCCGGGGCCAGAGGGGCTTAGACACTTGGAAACACCTCCAGGGCAGCAGTTTGGGGTCCAAGGAGGTGTTTACTGGTTCAGATGCCTGGAAAAGGGGGTGAGAGGTGAGGCCATTGGGACAATAGGGATGTCTGGAGGCAGAAGGCACCCTATGGACCACAGGCAGTGAAAGGAAAGAGGGCAGAAAGCTGCAGGGTCAAAGTGAGTCAGGTGTGAGTCATGGCCAAATAAAAGGTGAGATGTTTGGATAAGAACCGCAGCTGACTCAGAGTTTCCACCTCTTCCAGAGGGTGACCATGGGAGATAGTCAGGGATGAGCTGGGACCCCTCTTCATGTGGAAGCAGAGCTGGGAAGAGGCAGCAATTGCACCCTGCTTCCTTTGGGATCCCAGAGCCCAGACCTGTGGGGACAAAGCTGCGCCCATTGCCACCTACAGTTCCCATCCTGGGATGGGGCAGGTCCCAGCAGATCCCTAGGGGGGTTGTCCCAGCAGGAGCCAGCAGCCAGCTTGGGAATCTGGGCTGAGAGCCCGTACTTTCCTGGAGTGCCCGGGCAGAGGCTGTTTGAATGAAATAGGAGAGATTTCCCCCTTATTAGCGGGCTATTAATCACATTCGGTTTTGCTTGTGTTTTTTTTTTTTTTTTAAATCGAGCTGTTGCACAACTGGTTGAGTAACAGCCTAATAACAAGCTGTAAATCTCAGTTTGCTCTCCGGGAGATTACAGATGTTAATAACAGATAATGACCCACAACTCAGGAGCTTCTCCTCTCCCCCACCCCTTTGATCCCTCTGCTCTGCCCCTCGCTGTACCCAGCCCCCAGGATGGAGCAGGGCTGCAGGGAAACCCCCTAAAATGGAAATTGCTATGGAAACCCAGAAGAACACTAACCACCAGCTAAACCTCCAGTCCTACCACCCAGCAGAGCTGGGGGAGACCGCTTTCATAATCTAGCGCCCCTTAACTCCAACATCTCCTGGAGCTCCATGCCACCACTCATGCCATGCCCTGCATCCCTCCAGAGCACTGTTTTTGTGGTTGTTGGCTTCATGCACTGGTTCGCGCCACCCATATTTACCCATAGGAGCAGCAGAGCATCCGTGCATCAATCGCTGGGTCCCTGGGGAGCTTGGGCACCCACAGGACCAGTGTGAGATGAGCAGGGCAGGCAGAGGTTGGCCCCTGCGCTGCCAGCTCCAAGCCTGCTTGTTGCCAGACCCTTGGCACAAATCTTCTCATCCCATGTCTTCCTTTCTGTCATCAACCCAGGGGTCCAGGCCTCATGCAGAGCGAGGAGCTGCTCTTGGGCTTGCTACCACCCTGGATGTGGCAGGACCAGAGCACATCTCAGGCTGCATGAGACCAGGCACCCGCTTGCTGCAGCAGCCACATGGAGGAGGGACACCTGGGGAGGTTTCCGAAGCTGGTCCCCTCCCCAACTCCTGCCTGTTGTCCACCCCTACCTTCTCTCTGTCTTCCAACCAAAAAATAAGAACTTACCACCTGGATGCATCCCAAAATGCCTTCCCATCCTTCCTGGACGCAGGCACACGCTGCCTGTATCCTTCCCCTGGGATGCTCACCCCCCTGGGAGCCCTGGGGCAGCCAGGCAAGGTGTTGCCTGCCTAGGGTCCGGCTCCAAGGGCTGCTCTGGGGACAGGAACAGCCTTAAAAGGTCTCACTCTCTCCCTGCCCCATGCACTGGCCAGGAACAGGAGGATGGAGGGATCCTGCAGGAGGGGTTGGGTGCATATAGCCCCCAGAGGGGAGAAAATGGGCATTGGGGATGACTTTGTCCTGTCCCTTATCGTGAATTTGGCACCATGAAGCCAGGGCATGGGAGCAAGGTGACAAAAGGTGCCTGGCTGTGGAGAAGGATGGGGAAGCAAGGAGCATGAGGTCCATCTAGACCCATGGGTCCATCCCCATGAGTGACAACGATCACTGCCAGCATCCTCCCAGCGCCTCGCAGGATCTGGGCTGGTAGCTCCTGCCACGGGGAGGGCGCAGGGGCCAGCAGGAGCCACAGGACAGGGTGCAAGAGGAGTTGCCAAGCAGGCAGGGCTGGTGAGGGTGGTGAGTCACCAGCAGCTTTCCCTGCTGGGGTGGGACTGCTGCAGCCACCCACAGCCCACTGTGCTCCCTGGTCGCAGCAGGCAGCACGGAGCAACCGGCAGGCACAGCAAAACCCACTCCCCTGCCCCAGAGGCTCATTCCCCTCACATGGGGGTCTCCCAGCCATGCTGAGAGCCAGGACAGACATGGGGCAGGCAACAGGGGGGCTTTGTCCCCCATGCAGGCACTCGATGTCACCCACCTTGCTCTGTGCAAAAGGTTGTGGGGTGCTGGGTCCCCCTGAGGCCAGGTGGGACCCTGGTGCAAGTAGTCCTGCCACACTGTGTGTACCAAGGCGCTGTGTACACACTGGTGTCACTTGGCAGCAGGCACCGGCACGGGCACTGGCGCCACTAGTGGGGTGCGGAGAAGGACGGGGAGGCTGTCGTGTTTGCCATGAGACACAACTGCCGGCCGGGAGCCAAGGGCCAGCGCCCCAGATGGTGCTGAGCCAGGGCAGGCAGCATTCCTGTGCCATCGTGTAGGTGTCCTGGTGTCCTTCCAGGAGCACGGTGCCATCCCTCCAGCAGATCTGGGGCACCACTGTAGGTGGACACTAGGAGACCTCCTGGTCTCCATCAGCTGCCTATGATGAGTGTTACGCATTGACCCAAGGGGGCCCTAGGGTCCTCCCAAGCAGGAGACACAGGGCCATGAACCCATGGTGTGGAATCACCCAGCACATCCCTCCGGATGCAGAGATGTCTCAGGTCTGTCCTGCCTGCAAGTGCAGCATGATGACACCTTGGGCCATGGGGAAGTGTCCTCTCCACACCCAGGGAAGGTGCTCAGGGGGCTGCCCTGGGGAGTGTAGAGAGGAGGAGCAAGGAGGAAAGCACTTTCTCAGGAGGAGGAGGCACTGGTCGATCTTATAAGGAGACCTTATTGCTCTCTACAACTACCTGAAAGGAGGTTGTGGAGAGGAGAGAGCTGGGCTCTTCTCCCAAGTGGCAGGGGACAGGATGAGAGGTCCTTTCCAACCTAGTGATTCTATGATTCTATGATCTCCAGCAGCTGCGAGCATGTCACCTCGGGGTGCTGGCTGTCCCATCCAGCCTCCAGCCCCCTGCGCCCCGTTAGGGGGATGCTGAGCAGTATGGAGCAGCGGGGCTGCTGGTCCTTCCCTTAGGGACACCTCGCAGCAGGATGAGGATGGTGGCACTTTCTGACACAGGGAATGGAGGTCAGGACTGCTCCAGCCAGTTTCCTTTCAGATGTTGTAGGTGACCCTGCACAGGGTGTTTGGGGGTGTCCCTGCCCCGTGCTGGCCCCAAGGTCACTCCATGTGGATGACAGAAGCCACAGACCCTCCTCGGTTCCTCTACAACCTACGTGGGGACAAAATCTCCTCTCGGCAGCTGCCCAGGGAAGGAAAGCTCACCCAGAGAGGGGTGCAGGCAAGGGATGCAGCAGTGTCTCCATCCTGCAACTCACCACCCTGGCTCCACCCCTGTTCCTTGGGTTTCCCCACAGTCGGGGAGCTCCCAGGAGCAGGGTGACAGCCACCCCAGCAATGATGAAAGGTGGCAGAGAGGAGGTTTGAGGTCGGGAGGCTGCTGTAAGAGAGCCCAGGACCTTTGATATGCAGAAGCCTCCCGGCCTCGCTGATTGTATTAGTGGGTTTAGTGCCAGAGCAGGCACCCAGCCTCAGCTATCAGGAGCAGACAAGCTGCTAAAGGGCCCAGCTCCCGTTTTAGATGCAAATAACCCTGCAATTGTGGACTCGGAGGGGAGAAGAATCCCCAAATCACTGTCGGGTGGAAGTAGACCTGGCTGGAGACAAAAAGGTTCCCAGGAGGATTGAGTGGCCCCGTGATCGCCCCATTGATGCCTCAGGTGCAGAGCATCGGAGCCTCAATGCCTTCCCGAAACCAGCCCCTTTTACGGGAAGGGTAAATTCCTACAGGAATCTCCCACCATCCCCCCACGAGCCCAGGCTGCCAGCACGTTCCTCTGACTGCCACTAATGTCCCCAGGGCAGGGGCTCCTGCCCCAGGCTTGGAGCTGGGCTCTTCTCCCAGCTTTGAAGTGCATCAGATTGGGCTAATGGGGAGGTGCATCCACTGAACCCGTACCCAGAGGGGCCAGGGGGATGCATCCTCCACCCAGGGCAGGGGGTGGTCCTGGGGAGGTGAGCAGGCATGGCCAGAGCCCCCCTCGATGTCCCCTGAGCCCCTGTGCCCGCTGTGCACCAGGTGAGCTGGAGGAGATGCACTGGGTCAGCCGGGAGTTGAGTCGCTTTAGGAGCATCCTGGCTCCCTAAATCCCTGGGTCACCATCCTGGCTGGGATGTGGTAGCCCTCAGCCCCCTCCTGGACAGTGGGGAGGTTTTTCCTCCTCCTCCTAGCACCATCCCAGCGCCGCTCTATTGCCCCCCCGGGCACCTTGTGCCACCCTACACTCCCACTCCTGCCCCCTAAGCTGCTGTGGGGGGAGGCTGCCCACAGCCCCACAGCTCCTTACACCAACCCCTGGGCTGTAAGCCTGCAAAAACAGGGTCTGCAAAGGGCTTTGTGTGGGGAGCACCTGGGGTGTGGGGCTTGGCTTCCTCCTGCATGGACCCCTGCCCTCTGCCCTGAGGACAGCCCAAAACCCAGCCTGACAGAGCCCCCCAGCTCCATGGAGACACTCCCCCTGCACCCAGCAGCCCCAGCACAGAAGGAGGGATGTGGGGACATGCATGAGGGCAGGGTGCTCTTAAGCTCCAAACCTCCAGAGATGCCCTCTCCAAGCCTCTCGACTGTACCTGCTCCACAGTGCGGGCTCAGCGGTGCCCTGGACCCCTCTCCAGTAGCCTCCTCACCCTCACATGTGTCATGACTCCAGTCAGGCCTCATTCATTCCACATCTCTGGGAGGGGAGATGACTTTAGGGCCATCAGCCCTGTGTCTCCTGCACCCCAGAGTGTGAAGGGCTCTAGGGGAGGCAGGGAGACTGAACCAGCATGGTGGGGAGCAGGGGATCCTGGGGTCCTGCACAGTGCCTCGTAGTCACTGCCACATTCCAAAACAAGGGGACAGGCGTGCAGGTGCACAGGGCATGGCCTCCATCTCCATCCCTGCCAAACCGCATGGTTTGATGTAGGTGGAAAATTCCCTGTTTGTCCTGGAAGCTGGGTGGCTGGGGACACCAACGCCAGCCACGCTCGGTAAGAAATTAAAAGCGTGTTTTGTTGGAAAGATTTTTCCACTCTGGAGTGGGGAGGTGACATCCGAAACTTATTTTCCCTTCTGCACTGGGACACATGCCAGCAGGGCCAGGTCACCCCTGGGGACCCATGGGATGCTGCGGCTGCACCAAACCCCTCGCCGGCACATGGGAGGGAGCAGCAGAGTGGGACCGAGGTGCAATGTAAAAGATGGAGCCAGGAGGCCACTGGAGGTTGGATTTGGGCTAGGGGCTGTTTGCCTGCAGCCCGAACACGTGTTGAGGTCGGGCAGGGAGCCGGCTCGCCTGTGGATTTTAAAATAGCACCTCATCTGCCAAGGACCCTCCTACTCTGCCACGGGCTGGGTGGATCCCGGTCCCGCTGTGCACCTTGTGCTGCTGGCGAAGCTCTGCGTGCCTGGCCGCCTCTGCTCCAGCGCTGCAGCCGCTGCAGGGCCACGAGGCTGGGAGGGGCATGGAAGCTGCTCCTGCCACACGCTTGGCTGTGGCCACCCCTGGGGCACCATCCAGCCAGAGGACACTTCTCCTGAGGAGTCTTCTGGGTAGGCTCCAGCTCCGGCAGCATGGTGACCCAGAGCAAGTGGAGAGGAGCATCCCCATCTCCTGGCGTTCCACCCAGCAGCTGAGGGTCCCAGGGATCCTTTGCCCCAGGATGGTTGTTCCTGTGCTGGGACCATGCTCATGGGACAGCTCTATCCCTTCTGCCTGCTTCCCACAGGGCTTAGGGCAGAACTAAACAGGGGTTGCTGCAGCAGGGCCACCCAGTGAGTAAGGAGAAGAACAGAGTTTGTGTGCTGGGGCTTGTACGCTCAGGCTTCTGTCTAATCTCTCCTCTGGGGGACTGCCCTATCCTACCACTTATGAATGGCAACCGTATACCCTCTGGAGCAAAACCTTGTGAGAGCTTCCCCTCCAAGGAACCTGCTGCCCTGCTAGCCCCTGTGGGGATGCTTGGGGACTGGAGGTCACAATAAGGACTTTCCACAGTGTTTTTGTCTCTGGGTACTGCCCTGGGGGACACCAGCAGCCAGGCATGGGCTCTGCTGGAGCAGCAGTGCTGCAGCTCCCACTTGGCCACCACCACCAGTGCCACACGTGCACAAGTGCCCGTGGAAGAGCTTTTGAGCTTCCTGGGGATTATGCTCATGCCACGAAGCTTCAAAGCTTGATGGGTGCTCTAAGGCAAACCCTTTTCATCCCCAGAAATGGCTGCAGCCCCAGCAAAAAGGAGAATGAGATTCAAGCTCTGGTCATCGAATCGAGTCATAGAATCATAGAATCACTAGGTTGGAAAGGATCCACTGGGTCATCGAGTCCAACAATTTCTATCATGTAGCAACCTTCCTTCTCTCTCCTGCCTGCCCAGATTTGGAACAAAAGCACCCAGATGTCCCCTCCATCTCCACTGTCCCCACCATCCCCAGAGCAGATTTGCCTCTCTGTGGTGCACGCTGGCACGGCCAACCCCGTCAGGGCAGGTGAAGCAGCCGGTTCTCTGTGTGACTCACGCAGAAATACATGACGTTCACCATATTTCAGGGCTTTTGGCTGAGATGAGAAAAACATCAGGGCGTACGCTGCTCTTAAAACACTGGAGGGACTTTCCTCCCTCTTGCTCACACTCTGTTTTTTTGGGACAAAAGTAACATTTTTAATAAAAAATCCTTTCGATTGATTAAACACGGAGAATAGACAATTAAGCAAAATGTTTTTGCTGTGATTATTAAAAGAAAACAACTTGAAGATGGTGTGGGTCCCCAAAAAGCTCCTAGCTGCATGCAGCAAGCGTGTGGTTGTGCAGCCAGACTTGCTGCCAGACACGCTGCCTCCACTGCCTCGTCCTTCTACTCAAGCTGAGCATTCGTGTAGGGGTCCAGAGAGCCAGGTGGCCGCTGTGCCCGATGCTGCTCGCCTGCAGGGCTGTGCCCCGGCCATCCCCAGCACCGCTGCCCGTTCTGCTGTGGTTCTCCTGGCAGCTCCGTGTGGTTTTGCTGCTGCGTTTGCTCACAGGGTTATCTACTGCGGAGCTGGTGTTGGTTTTGGCTCACAGCGCCGGGACCACACCTACTATTTAAATACCACAGCCAAGAGCTTGGAGGGGAAAAAAAAAATTAAAAAAAAAAAAATGGGGGGGGAAAGAAAGAAAATGAATATGAAATATTTGTTGTGGTTTGGAGATACACACACACACGCAACACAAACACACCAGCCCAGCTCCGGGTCGCTGGCAGCCGAGGAAGGAAGACTCCGGCTAAGATTTTCTTCAAAACCACGCTGGCAGCGGAGTGAGCTGAAGGGAAACCCTCTGGGCCAAAATTAGCCCCTGCCGCATGCCAAGCCAGAGCCTGCTCTCAGCCGGGCTGGGGAAGCCGGGGCAGCCCTGGCGGTGCAGTCAGGGAGCTGTGCCAGCCTTTCCCGGGTGGCTGCCTTCCTGCCAGGCTGGGAAAGGCTGGGAAAAGGATGCCAGGCTTGGAAATCCCCAGGGAGGCAGCCCTGGTGAGAACGGGAGGGGTTTCCCTCTGCAGCTCCCTAGAACAGCAGATCCCAACTTAGAAATGGGGCAAGGGCAGCTGGGGATGGGGATGGACAGCACTGCCACATGGTGCTGGCGTGGGATAAATGGACACACAGCAGCTAAGGGTGGCCTGGGACTGGTAATGAGGAGCATAGATCATAGAATCATAGAAGCGTAGAATCACCAGGTTGGAAAAGACCCACTGGATCATCAAGTCCAACTATTCCCATCAATCACTAAACCATGTCCCTCAGCACCTCGTCCACACATCCCTTAAACCCCTCCAGGGAAGGTGACTCAACTCCCTCCCTGGGCAGCCTGTTCCTGTGCCCAATGACCCTTTCCATAAATTTTTTTTTCCTGATGTCCAGCTTGAACCTCCCCTGGTGGAGCTTGAGGGCATTCCCTCTCGTCCTGTCCCCTGTCACTTGGGAGAAGAGCCCAGCTCCCTCCTCTCCACACCCTCCTTTCAGGTAGTTGTAGAAAGCAATGATGTGGCAGCTCTGGCCACCCCCCACTACCTTTGGGACCAGGAGGCATCTGGGATGGGTTTGGTGGCATTGTGACCCTGCCAGTGGCAATGGCACCGTGGCGGAGGGGAAGCTCTGCCATTTGCTCCGTTTCTTGGTGCTGGTCCCAGAGAAGCAGCTAGTGGCCCAAAGCTGTTGCAGGGTGGCCCAGGGGTGCTGAGCGGCCGTGCTGTAAGCAAGGTCTGCTGAGGCGGCTGGAGCAGGTGGATTACCACCACCTTCCTTTCCCCAGGCTCTTTCCCGGCAAAGTTTTCCTGATGATCTCACTGGATGCACATTTCTAAATTGTTTGGTTGATTGTTTCATCATCGGAGGTCAATTAAAGAGAAGGCGAGTTCCTGTCGCCCCGCTCTGAACCCCTTCACTGCCAGAGCCCCAGAACAAAGGGAGGAATTGGGCTTGGGCTCAGCCGGCTTGGATTCCCATTTGATTATTTCCAACAAGGGAGGGAATCTATTTTGAAGCCAGTATTCCCAGGGGGTAAGCTCAGCAGTGCATGAGCAGGGTTGGGGGAAAAAAGTATTAATAATCCAGCCTTTTGTAGTATGTTGCAAACCTATTTACTACAAGGGAGGCTGGGTAATTAAATGCCTCTTCCTGGAGCAGAATCAAGCAGTTTAACGTAACGCTGGTGCGAAGGGGTTCGCTCCCCATGCGGGGCAGCTGCTGCTCCCACCAGATGCCCTCGTGCATAGGAGGGGTTTAAGGGACGGGTGGATGAGGCACTGAGGGACCTGGTTTAGTGGTTGATGGGAATGGTTGGACTCGATGGTCCGGTGGGTCTTTTCCAACCTGGTGATTCTATGATTCTATGAAGCTGGCTGCAAGCCGCAGGAGCAAGTGTCCTCAATTTAACGTGTGTCCTGGAGGTGCAAGATGGCAGCAGGAGGGCAGCAGGGTGGCTTATCCGTGCTCTACAGTGTGTGATTTACACTTCCGAGGCGGCTGTGGGCAGAGGGCTGTGGGCAGAGAGCTGCGGGCAAGGAAGAGCAAAATCAAACGCCCTGGAAAAAAGTTTCCGTGCAGAGCAGGACAGCCTCCTGGCTTGTAGCTGCTGCTCATCCTGCCATCCCCCTGGGTGTCCCCCACTGCCTCACAACGGGCTGTGTCCCCGCAGGCGCTGATGACTTCATGGCACAGCCGGTTTTCTAAGCCCCATCCCATAGCTCCTGATGGAAAGTCATTCCCTCAGCAGGGTGTTAGTGTCCTGTGTAACACAGCCACACCGAGGCCAGTCATCCTTTCTTTGGGCTGGGAAGCAGCGTGGACCCACGTGGAGAAGAGTTGATCAGCGTGGGGCTCAATATCTGCACTTTCCCTACTTCTGTGCGTAGGACAGGGAGGTTTCCCCCACCCACTGAGAGTCTGGGTTCATTGGAGGCTGAATACCTTAGAGTATTGCCAGGGAGGAGGGATGGAGGCTGCTCAGAACAGAGTGGTGGAGATTTTACCTGGATTATTTGAAACTTTTGTAGTTGAATTGCTCATAAGCAAAGTACAGCCATTAATCTGAATGAGAGGAGAACTCAGATTCACACATCCCTTTTGCCACGCAGCTTTACCACGACGCCCACCACAAAACTCCCCTTGCAACCTGCTGGCACTGTACATTGAGTTTTTTTTCGAGATTAAGCCGGAGGTGTTGGGGAAAATACCCTGCATTCCTCCCAGACCTCCCTGATGCTCATCAGGAGCTACAAAAGAGCAACTCCTCCTTTTCCCTCTACTAGGGTGGCAGTGGTCTTCTCCAGCGCTGCTGTTGGTGGCAGCCAAAGCAAGTGGCTCTCGCAGGCACCATCCAGGTCGGATCAGATCCAGCTGCTGCGGCTGGGACAGGGGGTGTCTCGCCAGCCCAGGCAGCAGGATGCAGCCCTGGACTAGCACGTGAGCGCATGTGTTCGCACGTGAGGCTGCTGCTGCGAGGTCGCATTGCCGAAGGAGGCTGCGACATGCATTACAGGTCAGCAGGTCTCCTGGCACAGCTCCGCGTGTGACGTCCCCTCCGAGCGGGGGGATACCCCGTCCGTTGCGGCGCTGGACCCCCCGGCTCCATCCCAGCTCAGTGCTTTCAGCTTTCCTCAACCAGTGAAAGTTAAGCAACGGTGGAAAAATGTTGCCGTATGTTATAGAGGAAGAGAGGTAAAAAGGGCAGGAAATTTGCACCATGTCCATTTCCCCTTGGCCCCCGGCCGCTGCTCATTCCGGATTCGGGATTTGCGTAGGCAGAGTTAAAAATAACAGGGGTATATAAAGAAGGACGGAGAGGGCTGCGCTGGCCCTGCAGCCACTGGGGCACAGCCAGGCAGCAGGCAGAGATCAAAGCAGGATGCGGTCCAGGCACCGCAGTGGGGCTGGGGGCGCGGGGGGGACACGGTGGGTGCTGCGGTGTCACCAGGGGCCAGCGTGCCCAGCTCTGCTGGCTCGGTGGGCACTCTGGGACCTGTCAAACCTGCCAGCTCAAAACCTGCCAGCCTACAACCTCCCCAGGCAGGTAGCCAGGACCACCGGTGGGAGATGGGGCTGTGGACGTTTCTGTAGGCAAAGGCATCACCCCAAGCCCTGTCCCTCCAGAGCCCTGTCCACTCACAATATTTACTCCACTATGACATTCACTAGGAGGGACCTAAGTGCACCTCATCCCAGGACTGAGCTTCACCTGCCTCCTGAGCCCCTAGGAGTCCCAGTCCTTGGCCAAGCATCCCAGTGCTCCCCAGTGCCGGGGCAGGCTGGGTGGACACAGCAACTCGCTCGGCCGGTGCAAACGAATCTGCCCTCTGTGCCCTGATAACATTGTGTTTGTTGCAGAGCGGGAAGAGCCTGCCAGCACACGATAAGAGCAGATGACTTTACTCTGGACCCGCTCCGGATTGAATTATGTTTTAATTTCATTTTCAGTTCCTCTTTTTTTTTTTTCCCCTTTTTTTTTCTGGAGGAGCAAGGGGCTTTGAGGGCGTGCAGGCAGGTCTCAGGGCTCACAGACCCTTTTCCAGGCAGTCCAGCCCTAGGCAGAAAGGAGGACAGAGAGTAACACCCAGACAGATCCGCTTTCTGCTCTCAGGGATGTAACCCCTGAGCGTCACAGCAGCCTGGGGTGTCCTGCTGCGCAGGTCCATGTGGCATCTCCCCGCAGGGTCCCCTGAAGAGCTTCTGGGGCTTGGGTTTTGCCTTCCAACGAAGCAGAAGCTCTCTGCGTTGTGATACCATAGCCAGTGTTAGAGGGGCTCCATGGTTCCCATCAGAGAGAGGACACTGGAGATGCCTGTAGAGCAATCCTCAGCTTTGCTCCAGGTTCCTGATGGATCTCAGGGGAGGACACAGCATGGGTATTTTTCAGTTCCTGGTGTTTTGTGAGGTAGGGGACCCCTCTGGGTCTCCCGAGGTTCCTGTCAGGCAACCCAGGCATCCACACTGTCTCTGGCAGTGCCCACCCCACAAGCCAGGAGGAGAACACGCATGGCACAAGAGCAAGGATAACCATTAACCCTTCCCTCTTTGCTCATCTTGACTCTTCCCCCCACCCTGTTTGCTCTCCTGCCTTGCTGCTGTTTGATCTCCTGGGTTTGCCAGCGACTTTAAAGCCTGATGTAGTGGCGCGGGAGATAATCCACGTTTCCTAAATGGGCTTCTGTCAACAACGGGCTGTGCACGCATCGGCTGCTCCTGGCTGCTCCTGTTTGCCACCCTCTCAGCTCAGAGGATGCTCCTAACATGGCACAGCACCCATCCTGCAGCCAGGGGACCAGCAGGGACCCCTCTGTGCCCACTCCGTGGCTCACAGCGGGCAAATCCCTCCCTCTGTGGCTCCCTGTGTGGTCAGTGCTGGCAGCGCTTGTGTTGATGCAGTGCCTGGCGTGTGGCCGCTCCCCTCAGCACCAGCCCTCCCACCACAGCACCAGTAATAAGAGTTTCCCAGGGAATATCCCGTATTTGCAAGAAATACTGTCTGTAAAATTGAACATGATCTGCTGGTGATGCCTCTCTTAAAATAAGCCAGTGCTGCATGGGTACAGATGCCAAAACTGTCTGGAAAAGGGGGAAAACCAAGTGGAATTAGTGCTTGTCTCCTGTGGCATCTGCTCTCACTTATCTGTAAAAGTTTGGGGCAGGAACTGCCTTGCTATTAATTATGATTTGGCCAAGAAACAAATAATGGGATTAACCCGTGACTTAAATAAGCTGCTCTGGGAGCCAGGCTAAAAGTGATCTCGGGTGCTGCCCACACACCTCTTGCCTTTGCCACTTTGGAGATGGCTTTTTCCGAGGAAGAACTTTGCAGTCTATGTGTTTCAACCCACGGGGTGGGATTAATAAACCCACTCCCTTGCCGGCAGCTGGGCACGCGAAGACCAGGCAGCGACCCAGCATCTGCTCGGGAAACCAGGGCAGGGATTCTTGGTAAAAGGGGGAAGATTTGAATCGTTGTTGTTCCACTGGATTACTGAAATAATTTATTGCAATGCTCCACCCTTGTAATTAAAGCACCGTGATGAAAGCAACTGGTAGAGTAGCTTTGGATCCCGAAGCAGCTTGTGCATGTGTGTGTGCGCGCGCGTGTGCACCTCACCTTTGGTGTTTGTATTTGTTTTTTTTTCAAATTGGCTCTTCGCTTCTGAAGAGCGCGGGCAGCAGCCCCAGTTCTTAGAAAGGTATCTGGGGATGCAAAGACCCAGAAAGCAGGGACACAGGCTCCGAGAGATAAGGGCCATTGCTCCTTGACAAACTCAACAGTAGCAGGGCCATTCCTGGTACTGGCTGGATGGGGGCCAAGCGGAGAAGGGCTGGCTACAAGGTGGGTGTCAGGGGGGACCTGTCCAATTCCCTGCATCTCCACGCCACATCCCGACTTGCCAGCACGGAGCAGGGTACCTGTGGGGACATCCCAGTCCTCTCATGTTCCCCACCACGAGAAGCCTTTGGAAGGACAGCTCTGTCCCAGTGGCTCCGTGGGGTGAGCAGGGTCAGCAAGCCGATCCGTGCTTCCCATGGCAGAGCTCTCAGAAGTTCATTTGTGGTGCTGGTCCTCCAGCAGGACAGACAAACGTCCCACAGGGGCTGCGGGACGAGATGAGGCGACGCAGGCAAGGTGCCAGCCCCCCGGCAGGGTCTGCTGGGCAGTTATCTCTGCTCACACACGCACCCTGCACGCAGCCAGATGGGAGCTGGTGTGTTCTGGGCCGCTGATTGTCCCCCCAACAGCGCCAGCACGGGGGGTCGCGGCCTCACGGGCGCCGTTAGATGAAGTGAGTGGTGTGGGGACAACGGGGCTCAGCCATCCCAGATCTCTGGCTGGCGTGAGCTCCCACGGTGACAGCAGCTTTGCTTGTGACAAGCACGGCATGCCCCACGCTGAGCCCAGTGCCTGGCTCGCTCACTGGTGGGGTGTGTTCAGCTTTAACCTCACACCGGATCTCTCGGTGTGCGGAGTGGGGTACAGGGCTCCCATCCACGCACGCTGGGAAGAGACATTGTCATTGCCCCTGTTCCACTTGGGACAGCGAACTGGGCGACCCCGGTCTTTGTGGTCTGCAACCCCTCTGAGCTGCTCGCAGGATGGGGCACCAGGGTAACACTGCCCAACGCATTTCATAGGGACGGGCAGGAGTAACCCCATCTTCTGTGATCGCCACCAGCACCCTTCCACCTTTCTCTGACAGACAGGAGGGATCCCATCTTTCACAATCTCCTTCACGACCCTGGCTTTTGCAATCTCCACCAACACCCCTGCCCCTTTTTCTCCTGCCACGGGCACAGACAGGAGGGATCCTGGCTTTTACCACCTCTGACAGGCGGGAGGGACCCCGTCTTTTGTGATCTCCACTGACACCCTTGCCCCTTCTTCTCCAGTCGCAGGGACAGGCAGGAGTGACCCCATCTTCTGCGATCTCTGCCAGCACCCTTGCCCCTTTTTCTTCCACTGTGGGGAAGGGCAGGAAGGATCCCATGTTTTGTGATCTTTGACGGGCAGAAGGGACCCTATATTTTGCGATCTCAAATGGCACCCCTCTCCCTTCTTCTCCCTCCGTGGGGATGGATGGGAGGGACCCCTTTTTATTTTTGATCTCCGACGGGCAGGAGGAGCTCTATCTTTTGCGAACTCCATCAGCACCCCTGTCCCTTCTTTTCCCTCCATGGGGACAGGCAGGAGTGACCCCTTTTATTTTTTGATCTCCAACGGGTAGGAGGAACCCCATCTTTCGCGAACCCCACCGGCACCCCTATTCCTTCTTCTCCCTCCATGGGGACAGATAGGAGGGACCCCTTTTTTTTTGATCTCCAGTGGGCAGGAGGAACCCCATCTTTCGCGAACCCCACCGGCACCCCTGTTCCTTTTTCTCCCCCCGTGGGGCAGCCCAGGAGGGGACCAGGAGAGCCCCAGGAGGGGCCCGTGTGCGATCACGACGTGGGGTCCCCTACCCGTTCTCCCCCCCCACCCCCTCCACCCCCAAGCTCCGGGGCTGCCCCGCACGGGGAGGGGGCGTGGCTTAAGCGAGAGGGGCGTGGCTTAAGAGCGGAAAGAGCCAATCGGAGGCGCCGGCGGCGAATATCAATGAGGAACGAGCCAATCGGGGCGCAGCCACGCTGTTAACAGCTTTAGGGGCGCGGGGCGGCGCAGAGCAGCGCTGCTGCCGCGGGGAGCGGAGCGGTGCCGGGCTCCGCGCTCCCCGGCTCCGCGCTCCCCGAGCCGCCCCGGCCCCGCTTCTCCCGCCATGGCGGCGGCGGTGGACGACAGCACCTTGCCTTCCATCTCCACCTTCGCCAACCTGTTGCCTATGGAGGAGCGGGCCGGCGACATGCTCCACGTAAGCACCGGGTTGGGGGTGGGGGGATGCAAGCGAGCGGGGCACGGGGCAGACAGAGCATCGTGGGTTGGGGGCTCAATAGGGCTGGGGGGGGGCACCCCACCCTGCCCTCGAGCGGGTTTTGGGGGGAGCCGGACCCCTCGAACGGGTTTTGGGGGGAGCCGGACCCCTTGAATGGGCTTGGGGGGAGCCGTAGCCGCTGCGTGGCTTGGGGGGAGCCGTCCCCCCGCCGTTCCTGACGCCTCTCTTTCTCGCAGAGGATGCTGCAGCAGCAGGACGGCGGCGTCAAGCGGGAGGAGGACGACTTGGGCAAGTTCGTGGACTTGGACTTCATCCTGGCGCACACCAGCAGCGGCGGGCAGGGCCCCCCCGGCCCCAACTACCCCCTGCCCGAGACCCCCGAGAGCTGCGGCACCACCTACGACAGCGACGGCTCCTACCCGACGCCGGGCAAGTTCCCAGCGCCTTACCCCGAGGGCCAGGGCCACAGCTACGTGGCCGAGCTGCTCACCCCGGACCTGCCCGGCCCCTGCGACCTGCAGCGGAGGGAGTACACGGAGCTGCGGGTGCCCGGCGGCCCCCCGCACCATCACCCCCATCACCACCCGGCCCTGCCGCTGCCCCGCCCGCTGCCCCTGGACCCCGCGCAGCCTTTCGGGCCCCGCATCAAGAAGGAGCAGCCGGAGGAGCGCGCCTGCATGCTGGGGCTGCCCGCCGCCGACTACCTGGGGCAGGGCGAGCACAAGCCACGCGTGGCGCCGGGACCGGTGCCGGGGCCACCGCTGCCTTACCCGGCCTTCCCCCACGGCCGCCTGGGGCCCCCCGAGGAGCCGCTGCCCGGCACCGACCCGCACCTCCTGGCCGAGCTGCCTCCCCACTACGCGGTGGCTCCGCATCGCTACGCGCCCCACTTCGCCCCGCAGCCTCCCCCGCCGCAGTTTCATGGACACTTCAGTGTTTTCAGGGAGCCCCTGAAGGGGCCGGGGCCGGCGGGGCTGCCCGGGCTACTGGTCACGCCTCCCAACTCGCCGGTGCTGGAGTATTTCCCGGCCGGAGCCCCCCCCGAGGACTGCAAGCCCAAGCGCGGCCGCCGCTCGTGGGCGCGCAAGCGAACGGCCACGCACAACTGTGAATACCCGGGCTGTGGCAAGACCTACACCAAGAGCTCCCACCTCAAGGCTCACATGCGGACCCACACGGGTAAGGGGCGTGGGGGATGCTCGGAGGGGGGATCGGACCCGCACGATGCTTTGGGGAGGGGGCACCGAGGTGGTGGCGTCGGCAGCAACTCGCTCCAGGAGCGCGTGGAGGGTCCCCGAGGTGGGGGACCCCCCAGAAAAACCACCTATCCCGCAAGGAGGGGGTCCTGCTTGTGGGGTAGGGGGAGAGCGGGGCTGATCTGGGGGAGCTGTGCCCAGCCGGGCGGTGGGGAAGGGCTGGGGGGCAAGCGAGGAGCGTCTCCAGCTCGTACCCGGGTCAACGAAGTGGCACCTGGGGATCAAGGAGCGCCGTGAGACCGCTCCTGTGACACCCCCCCCTTTGCTGGCTTCGAGGTCCAGGTGTGCCTGTAAAGGCAGGACCTGGGGGCACAGGGAGGAGCCCCCTACCTGGGCTTGGGAGCGAACGGAGAGGGGAGATCCTCCGGGAGAGCTGGGATGGGGCATATGGTGCGGCTCTGCAGCGGGGGTGGGCAGGGGAGCACCCCCAGTTTGAAGCTGGTCATGAGCAAGAAGGCGGGGGACAGAAGCAAAGGTGTGTCAGGTAAAGGTGGGCAGGGACAAGTGCATCGCGGGGCTCCCTTCTCTCTCAAGGGTGGTGGGCAGGGGTTCCCCCTGAATAGGAGCGGGTGCTGGGCAGGGGGGCGCAGGGATGAAGGCACAGGGAGGATGGGGACCTCCAAGCCCACTGACCCCCCCCTCTCCTCTGCAGGCGAGAAGCCCTACCACTGCACCTGGGAAGGCTGTGGCTGGAAATTTGCCCGCTCCGATGAGCTGACCCGGCACTACCGCAAGCACACAGGTCACCGACCCTTCCAGTGCCACCTCTGCGAGCGGGCTTTCTCCCGCTCGGACCACCTGGCCCTCCACATGAAGCGGCACATGTGAGCGGCAGGCCACGGCCCGACTCGGTGTCCCCAGTGCCAGCTCACGGTGTAAATAGCGTCGGGCTGGGGATGGCACTGGGGAGCAGCCCAGCCTGGCCGCCCAGCCCTCTCCGCTTGTAGTTGATGGTAACTAGTTTTCTCCTCCTGCCCCTGCTGTGAGAGCTGGGCCCAGCCGAGTGGTGGGAAAGGGCTGCTTTGGGGTGTGGATAGGGGAGCAAAGCTGCAAGAAGTGTCTCCAGCCCTTGCCCAGGTGCCACCACTCAGCTCCCCGCACCCGGAGGGTCCCCCCTGAGCCAGGCAACTGGTGAGCAGGGGCAGCGGGGGATCTGTTCCCAGAGCTCCTAGCTTGTATTTGGCATCAGTTTTAAAAACCTTCCTCCCCAAATGATCTCGGCACCCCACTGTCTCCAAGGTCTGTGGTGGCTGACTCCGGCCACGTTTCTTCCAGAGACCTGCAGCCGCTGGGTCGTGGCGCTGGGAAATGGGTTGCTGGGCTTCTCGGTTGTGGCCATCGGAACAAGCCTCCTGACCCAAAAGCCCAGGCTGGATGGGGCAAAGGGTGGGACGTGACTGTGGTTCGTGGCTATAAAGGTTCGCAGGGGTTGGCAGCGCAGTGTCACCTCGCACAGGGAGTTGGAGAGGCTCCTGTCACCAGCTCGGGACCCCGCTGGGCAGTCCGGTCCTGGCCATTCCCACAGTTTTCCTCTTGGGAGCCTAAAATGGCTCGTGTCTGCTTTTATTTGTCTTATTCTTCCCCTCAGGATGACACCAGGTACTGCTGCAGCTGCCTTCCCCATGCTGCTTTTTTAAACTTAGTGTGTAAGGGACAGTGAGTCCAGCTATGAATGCCCAGGTCTCTGCTATACTTGAAACTTTTGTAGAGGGAAAAAAAAAAAAAAGAGGGAAAACTCAAAAGAAAATGAGTCTTTTTATGTGCAGCTTCTGCAAAGCAAGTTGTAAATTAAACAAAGCAGTAATATATAATGTTTCTGGTTTTTTAATATATTTTTTTCTTCCAGCTGGGAACACAGATGAGTCTCGGCTTTGGGAAGTGCACTGTTCCCGTCTGTGTATATTGTTAATTAACATTTCTCTGCTTGGGCACGTTAGGTCTCTCGCACTATGAAATGTTACTTTTCTTTATATGCAAACTGTTGAAATATTGTGATCTGCTGTATAATAAATAAACAAGACGTAAACATGAAAGAGCCAGGAGAGTTTACTTTAAAGCTTTCTTCTGAGAGGAGAGGGTGAGGCTGGACTTGCTTGTCAGTAAATATTTACATCGATGTTCATTTCTGCTTAAGTTGGCTGTGGAGGATCAATGGGGAACGCCCAAGCCTCGGCATCTGAGCAGCATCTCCTGTGCAACAGCTCTTGAGTCACCCCACTTCCCCGTGCCTCAGTTTCCCTAATCTGCAGATGGGGCAATTGCAGCACTCGGATGGCGTGACTGGTCCTGCGGTGAATCATTGCCAAGGGGAATGGTAGCCGAAACCATACTGGGAGCCTTGCTGCTCCAGTCTTTTTCCAGAGCGGTCCTGTCTCGCTGGCCCCTGCAGCAGGAGCTCTGTGGCACTGGCGTTGTCACAAGTGAGAGGTCAGTGGCAGCCACCCGGTCCTGCATGTGCCGTTGCTGGTGTCCTCCCAGGGGTGGCCCAGCAGCTTGGTGGGTTCAGGTGCTGAGGTTTCCCTGCGTTAATGGGTGGTGACTCAGCACGAGCGTGTTGGCAGGTCCCAAGCTCAGCAAGCAGGTCTGGCTCCCTCCCTCCCACGGCTGATTGCCCGTGATGCACACATCCCTCTGAAGGCTGGGGCTTGTCCAGACCTGACACGGTGTTAGCAGCGCAGAGAGCAGGCTGTACGGGCTGTGCGGTGCCCTGGCCCAGGGGATGGTGGCTTCCTCCTCCCGTGGTCACTGCCGCAACCCCAGGCAGCTGGCCAGGGCTGGGGGATGCCCGCGGGCTCCTCATCCCGCAAGCGGAAATGGGACGTAGCTGTGCTGTGAACATGGGCTGGGTAGGGCTGATCTTGCTCCTTCCCAGTTTCCTGCTTGCGGCTGCCGAGAGTCAAGCTGGAAAAAGAGGTGGGAATGGCAGAGCAGGACCGATGCCTGCCCCAGAGCTGGCTGGTGTTTTGGGGTCAGACTGAACGTCCCACAGCCAGCACATCGCCTTGGGGTCTGCCCTAAGCAGCTCTAACAGTGTGAGTGTCTCCAGGCAGGGTGGCAGCAGCTTGGGATGTCACGTCCTGCCTGGGGGCCTGGGCATGGGACTAGGGGACTGCGTCCACAGGTATGATGGATCCACCAGGCTCAGTCACTTGTCCTTTCTACAGCCGCCTCCGTCCTCTGCTTGCCCCACTTTCTGAGAGGTGTCTGCGGGGGCGAGAAGGTGCTGGGCCAGAAGTGGCTTGTGATGGACTACCAGGGGTGTCTTACTCCTGGTACCCAAGGGTGAGGGGGTGACACTGGTGGGGTGGCTGGAGCAAAAATGTTGTCTCTTCCCAAGAGACTCGTTCAAAACGTCACACGGAGGGAGAGGGAAAGGTGTGGGCTGTTTGAATTAGCGATGAGTCAGGCTGGCAAAGCCAGATGGGGAGAGAGTGCGTGCCTGCGTGTTTGTGTGTGTATAAGTAATCTCTGGCTTTGTGTTTTTATTATGATTATTATTTTTATTTCCAGGGGAACGATGAATTTCTCCAACCATCCCGTCCCACTGGAAAGGCTGGCTCTGCTGTCCTGTCCTCCCTAAGCATCCTGGGAGCCAGAGTGACGGTCCGTGGCTGTTTTGAGGTTCAGCTCTGAGATCAGAGCACAAACCAGTTCTTCCTCGCCTTTCATCATCGCTGTGCTGGGGTGGGAGCAAGGCCTGGATCTGCTGCTACTGCCTTACATGGAGACGAGAGCAGGGAAAGATGTTTCAGCTCCTTTTCTGAGCAGAGCTGCCCCAGGTTCGTTCCCCTAAGCCCCAGGCAAGTTGCTCCTTCAGGCACATGATGGGGCACGGCGGTCGCTGGGAACCTTGCCTGGGTGAGGAACGGCTGTAGTGGAAATGGCAATTATGGTTAATTTGTTGTTAATAAAATACACCCTCTTCCAATTGCCTGGGCACACTCTCCATTGGAGGAGACAGCCCAGTTCTGTGCCCAGCAAAACCTGCCCTGCAAAGTGATGAGAACAGCAACAAAACAGCCTTGGAGGTGCTGAGGAAGGCAGAGCTGGGTCACAATTCCTGCCTGCAATCAGTGCACGTGTGATCAGCTGGGAAGAGCTCAAAATGTGCCAGTCAACCAAGTGGGACCTTGCTTCGTAGGGGACATAGCACTAAAAATACGTCCCGTGCCAGAGGACAGGGGGATGCTCTGGAGAAGCCAGGCTAGTTCCTGAAGGGGTGATTTAGCCATGTACAACCTCTGAGTCTGTGGCTGGCCCAGACTAGGGTGAGTCTTGGTGACTGGGATCACACACTGGGACGGTGCCGAGGGAAAGTTGGCTAGCAGGGCTATGCCATGGTGCTCACGCCACCATGCCCACACTGGAGCCTCACAGATCCTACTCCAGGATGTATCTGCCAGCCTGGCCTTTCTTCACACCCTTTCCCAGTCACCTCCTGGCAAAAAGGCTCCCGGGAGCTGTAGTGGTAGCGATGCAGAGGTCCCTGAGTCCCCAGCAAACCTTAAAGCTCAGCCTTCTGGCTTCGAATCTCAGAATCAGAATCACCAGGTTGGAAAAGACCCATTGGATCATCAAGTCCAACCATCCCTATCAAATCTGGCTTGTAGACAAACCAGCACAACAGGGAGGCAAGCAGGGAAGGAGCAAGGCATGGAGAAACACCTTCCCGGAGAGGGATGAGTCACGGCCGCAGCGTGGTCAGGCACCCTGCAGTCACCTGCCAGCAAGAGTTTAATGGTTGAACGGAGGGCATAGGAGCACCTTGGGTAGGTTTCTGTCCTCTGGGGGTGACTCAGCTCCTGGGGATCCCCTGTGCTGCAGCCAGTAGGTCCCACAGAGCTGGCTGAGGGATGAGGGGCCATGGGGAGAAAGAGGGGTTGCAGGTCTGGGAGCACTCCTTGCCCAGGGCTCAACCCTAGGGTTGCTGTGGTCCATGGGGACAGCATGGAGCTGGGGAGACGATCCAGGTGCCAGAGATGGGACACAGCCTGGGTGCTCAGGATGATTTTAGGGTGCTTGGAGGAGCTGACAGACTTCTCGCCACAACACAAGGTGGGAGCTCAGGTACTGAAGGAAGTGGCATCCCTGCTGAAGGATGCTCTCAGAGCTGGTGTCCTCCATCCCAGCAAGGTGGTAGGAAGTGTGCCACCCTGCCATGGAAGGAAGGTCTAGCAGCCTTCCCCCATGTCCCTGCCACTTGGGTGGGTGGGCCAGGCGCCGTGATAACGGGGCTGTGGCTGTCACCGCACCCTTAGGAAACATTTGGCTTCAGGCACCTGAACCCACGGGAAAGCGATAACTCCCTGGCTCGCTCGCCCTGCCTGGACCCACACCTGGTCCTATCGTGCCTTAGTCACACACTGAGAGTTTTTCCACTGCCGGGCCCCAGATAACCTCCTCCCACCCCACTAGCCACAGTGTTTGCACTTGTCCTCCTCTGCTGGTGCCAGGCTGGGAAATACACACACCTTGAGCCCTGGGCTGGAGACAATCACACCTCTGGCCTGGAACCACCTGCATGGCAGCTGGGGCACAGGTAAAGGGCATGAGGAGATTCCTTCCTCCCTGGGAAGGAGCCAATGTCCTCCTGCCAAGGCGGAAAGTGGGAGAACATCCCTCCCCAGCTTCTGGACGTCAGTGAGGTTGCCCAGGCTTGGTGCCGTCTGCCTCCAGGATAGCAGGAGGTGGGTGATGGGGTCGCAGCAACAGGGCAGTGCTGCTGGTTTTCCTGTCCCTTGCCAAATCCCTGAGGTACAGGAGCGCTGGGCTCCTTGCCACTACTAGTTTTCCCTGACCCACTGCACCTCCTGGGCTCTCGCTGTGTCCTGGAAAGGCAGGGCCCCGGTGCCCCAGGGAGGTGACAGAACTGGACACGTGTCCCCGTGTAGGACTCTCAAGGATGGATAAGGCGTGTGTGGGCTGATGCAGGTCTCCAACTGAGCCCCTTCACTTCTTTGCAGGCTGTGCAAGCTCTGGAATGGAGCAGCTGCTGCCCAGAAACATCACCTCTGGTTCCTTTGAAGGCAGTGCTAATTGCTGCACTGTTGATTAGGTCAGCAGAAGCACCCAGCTAATGGGTTTTACTTGCAGGTCCATACAATTCCATACAATTCTGGGTGGGACATAGTCCGGCAGTGACTCCCACGCTCAGAGGTGTTGGGGAGGCGGTCACCCCAGCTGCCCACAACCTCCACCCTTGATGAGGTTAAAATGCTGCTGCCCCAGGGAGAGGAGCTCACAACGTGATGTGGGTTTTGTTGAAGAGGACTGAGTTGGTCACCCTGCACTGGGGCAGAGCTTCGGCTGAATCCTGCTGGGATAGGACTGAAAGTAGGGAATATAATCAAAACTCAAAGACACTGAACAGCCACCTGCCTCTGGATTTTGTTTTGGAATTGGTGGTGTTTTCTTTAACTGCTCCTTAACAACTTGAACAGGCAAACAACTTGCTAGAGACGGGCAAAAAGGGAGGTATTATTCCTCTGGTCTTACAAAGCTCTCCCTGGAGCAGCAGCGCCAGGCTTGCCAGGCAGACAGGCAGAGCAGGGGTAAGAGTGTGAAGGCAGCACTGGGAAAGCCCTGTCTCCCTCTGTAGATCCTCCACTTGTGGAGTATGGACCTCACCTCCAGGCCAGCGGTGGCAAGGGAGCACAGAGAGGTGCTCCAAATGATTGAGTGGCAGCACACACCGATGGGTGGAGGGTTTGGGAGGGATGCTCAGAGGGACTGGTGAGCAAGAGGCTGGAGAGCAGCCCTGAGGAAAGGGATCTGGGAATTCTGGTCAATGACAAGTTGAACATCAGCCAGCAGTATGCCCTGGAAGCCAAGGGGGCCAAGCGTGTCCTGGGGCACATTTAGCACAACACTGACAGCTGATCGAGGGAGGTGATTGTCCCACTTGAGTCCTGTGTGTAGTTTTGGGCACCAAAGTATGATAAGGATATTGAGCTACCTCAGAGTGTCCAGAGGAGACCACAAAGATGGTAAAGGGTTTAGAGGGGAAGCTGTATATGAGCAGTGGCTAAAGACACTTGGGCTGTTCAGCCCGGAGAAGGGGAGACTTCATAGCAGTCAACAGCTTCCTCGCAAGGGGAGGAGAGGAAGAGCAGACTGTGAGCAATTTTCTCTGGTAACCAATGATGGGACCTAAGGTAATGGTGGGAAGATACCCCCAGGAGGTTTAGGGTTGGATATTAGGAAAAGGCTCTCCATTCAGAGTACGGTGGAGCACTGCACAAGCTTCCCAGGGAAGCAGTCATGTGGCCAAGCCTGACAATATTCAAGAAGCATTTGGACAACGCCCTCAGACACATGGTGTGAATTTTGGGATTGTCCTGTGCAGGGACAGGAGTTAGACTCAATGATCCTTGTGGGGCTCTTCCAACAAGGAACTCCCTATAATCATACGTGGCAGAGCTGAGAGCAAATGGGCAGGACAGGAGAAATCCTGGGATTGGCTCTGTCCTTGTGGGAAGAAGGGCCAAGATGCTAAAAGCCTTCCCTGGCAGTGTGTGTGTGTGGGAGGATGGGGGAAGGCAGAAAAGGGGTTAAATGAATCCTGAGGACAACAGGTGTCACTCAGGGGTGCCACCAGTTCCTCTTGGGGCACACTGCTGCTGGCTGGGCCCTGGTGCAGAGGTGACGTGCCGGCACCCATGGGAAGGGATAGCCAGCAGGATGGGAACAGGGGTAACTCCAGCACAGCTTGGCTGGTGTTGAGAGGCTGTGTTGAGCCCAACCCTGGCAAAACGGGGCTCAGCTCATCTTGGGGCTGCTTCACAGAAGAGGTCCTCTCAGGGACAGCCCCTATCCGAGGTGGCTGGCAGATCCTTGTGGATTTCTGTGCTCCCTGCCAAAACCTTCTGCTTTGGACAAACCTTTGCCAGGGAGCTTTGCTCCTGCCTCAAAGCACTTGGGAAGGTGATTTCTTGAAGTCCTCCTGGTCCTGCAGTGCTGTTTCCTCCCCCTTCTTCACAGGGAAGAGGAAACAGGACAGTACCATTAATAGAACTTTCACTCTTGGTTGCCCTCAGGTAAACCCCGCACCTCTGAAGAGCTTCAGGAGGGTTTTCTTGCCAAGCACGAAGGTGAGGAGTGTACACTTTATCAAACAAAGCTGGGACGGTCAGCACAAATGTGCCACGTGGTGCGGCGGCCACCTGGCAAGCAGCCACCTGGCATGGCTGGCGAGGCCGACACGCGCTGGCGGGGAGAGCAGGAGGGTGTGACAGCCACGAGCAAGCACCTCAAGACCCAGTGAGGAGATGGGGAAACTCCTTTTGAGCTCAGCAGGGAACTAGGGTCAGCCCTGAGACACCCAGGTGTGCAGGGCACCAGCGGAGGCAAAGCCCAGCGACCCATCATCAAGGTCCTGGGGGAACCAGCACTCCTGTCTCCCCACCTCTGGGGGAGACAAGTGGGGGGCAAGGGTGAGAGCACACAGAAAGACACTGCACCTCGAGGGCAAGGGTGGGGACACCCTGGAAAGCCCTGTGCTGGGTGGGGGAACTGGAACACCTGGTTTGCCACCTTGGGCAACTGGAGGGCAAGCATGGGAGCCCCCTGCAAGACACTGTATGAGGGGAACTGGGGTGTGACGGTGGCAGCACCCTGGAAACCCTACACTGGGACAACTGTGGGGCAAGGGTGGGAGCACCCTGGAAAACCTTGCACCTTGGGAATGAGGGTGGGAGCACCCAGGGAGACCCTGCACTGGGGCAACTGGTGGGTGAGGGTGGGAGAATCCTGGGAGACCCTGCACTGGGGCAACTGGTGGGTGAGGGTGGGAGAATCCTGGGAGACCCTGCACTGGGGCAACTGGTGTGTGAGGGTGGGTGCACCCTGGAAGACCCTGGACTGGTGCAAATGGTGGGTGAGGGTGGGAGCACCCTGGAAGAACCTGCACCTTGGAGGGGGGTGTGTGTGTGAGGGTGGAAGCATCCTGGAAAACCCTGGACTGGTGCAACTGGTGAGCAAGGGTGGGAGCACCCTGGAAAACCCTGGACTGGTGCAACTAGTGAGCAAGGGTGGGTGCACCCTGGAAGACCCTGCACCTCAGGGGGTGAAGGTGGGAGCACCCTGGAAACCCTGCACTGGTGCAACCGGTGGGCGAGGGTGGGAGCACCCTGGAAGACCCTGCACCTCGGGGGCGAGGGTGGGAGCATCCTGGGATGCCCTGTGCTGGGGGATCTGGCGCCCCAGCTTGCCACCTTGGGCAACTGGTGGGCGAGGGTGGGAGCACCCCAGGGGCTCTGCAGCCCAGCTCCAGGAGGGCACAGCTCCAGTCCCGTCCCGAGGCCGTGCTGCCCCCCGCTGGCTCGGGAGCGAGCAGTGACTGCTGCAAAGTGGGATATTTCGCTTTAAGCTGAAGCAGAGTTAAGTTCATCCAAGTAACTGTGGTTTTTGAATGTTAGACAGAGTGTCCCTCTGAGAGTATGTTCTTTTTATAGCATGTTTTATCGAACAGTATTTTTCCAGGCACTGTTACATCTTGTGTTCAGTATGATCTGTGCTGAACAGATGTGTCTTTGTAACCACCTCTGTTTGCAGCCTTTACCTGTAGTGACAGGATGGGGTGGGGGGAAGATTTAGATTAGACATTAGGAAGAAATTCATCACACTGAGGGTGATGAGGCACTGGCCCAGGATGCCCAGAGAAGTTGTGGCTGCCCCATCCCTGGAGGTGTTCAAGACCAGGTTGGATGAGGCTTTGAGCGACCTGATCCAGGGGGAGGTGTCCCTGCCCATGGCAGGGGGGTTGGATCTGGATGATCTTTAATGTTCCTTCCAATCCAAACCATTCTATGATTCTATCTCAGATGCAAGGTCAGACAGGGCACTGGAGACAGCTCCAAATTATCAGGAGATTTGACTGCTGTGAAATTCATAACAACACTACAATTAGTCCTTAGAAAGCAACAGGATACGCATAAGACTTGGGGAAATTTATCTGTATGCCTGTAAGTGGGAAACATAGTCTTTCCCCAGCTATTGTCTAGCTGCACGATTGATGGAAATCACTCTCTGATGTTGCTCCAGCCTGATTAAAGGATGCTTGTTTTCTAAAACTCCAAAATGATTCCTAGAGTTCATTTGCTGGCACTTACTGAGGCATAAACAAACTTGATTTCATGAAACAGTTTACGATAGTCAGGGCAATCTCAATCATAATTACAGGCTTGGTGGAGAATGGATTGAGAGTAGTCCTGAAGAGAAGGACTTTGGGGTTGCTGGTGGATGAGAAGCTCAACGTGAGCTGGCAACGTGTGCTCACAGCCCAGAAAGCCAACTGCATTCCGGGCTGCATCAGAAGAAGCGAGGCCAGCAGCGAGGGAGGGGATTCTGCCCCTCTGCTCTGCTCTTGTGAGACCTCAGTTGGAGTCCTGCTCTCAGTTCTGAAGACCTCAGCAGAGGAAGGATGTGAATCTGTTGGATGGAGTCCAGATGAGGCCACAGAGAAGATCTGAGAGCTGGAGCACCTCGCATCTGAGGACAGGCTGAGAGTTGAGGTTGTTCAGCTTGGAGAAGGCTGCAGGGACACCTTAGAGCAGCTTCTAGTACTGAAAGCGGCTCCAGGAAAGCTGGGGAGGGGCTCTTTGTCAGGGAGTGAGGGATAGGATGAGGAGGAACGGTTTTGAGCTGAAAGAGGGGAGATTTTGATGAGATACTAGCCAGGAATGTTTCCCTGTGAGGGCGGTGACGCACTGGCCCAGGCTGCCCAGAGAAGTTGTGGCTGTCCCATCTCTGGAGGTGTTCAAGGCCAGGTTGGATGGGGCTTAGAGCAGCCTGATCCAGTGGGAGGTGTCCCTGCCCGTGGCAGGGTTTGGAACCAGATGGGCTTTAAGATCGCTTCCGACCCCAACCGGCACCGCCGGGCCCGGGACTCGAACCTTTCATCTCCTCGCCCCCCTCCCGCCCTCCCCATTCCGTGGTGCTCCCCGCACAGCGCTCCGGGCGCTTCCGGCCCCCGTTCGGCGGGAACGGAAGTGGCGCTGCCCGGGCCTGGCGGCGGGCGCACCGTCCCGGGGGCTGCGGAGCCGGCGCCGGTGGGTGAGGGAGCGCGGGGGCCGGCGCGGCTGCGGCCCCGCTGCGGCCCCTCGGATCCTCCCGGGACCCCGCAGGGACCCCGCCGCCACCCCACCGCGGGGCTGCGTGCCGGGCGCCCGGCCGCCGGGACCCGCCGGGACGGGGCCCCGCGCTTGGGCCTGGCGGGGAGGTGGGGGGGGGGGGGGGCGGTAAGGCGGGGGGAGGATGGATATGGGGTTTTCCGGATGTGGGGTCTGTGAGTGTATATGCGTGCATTTGTGTATGTAAGCGTGTGTGTGAGTATATATGCGTGAATTTGTGTATATAAGTGTGTATGTGAGTGTTTATGCTTGTATATTTGTTTATGAAAGTGCATTTGTGAATATAAGCATGTGTATGAATGCATGTGTTTGTGTATTTGTGTACGTAAACGTGTGTGTGAATGTATATGCATGTGTGTTAGTGTATATGCATGTGTATTTGTGTTTATAAGTGTGTGTGAGAGTGTATATGCACGTGTATTTGTGTTTATAAGTGAGTGTGAGTGTGTATATGCATGTGTATTTGTGTGTATAAGTGTGTATATGCTTGTATATTTGTGTTTGTGAGTGTATATGCGTGCATTTGTGAATATGAGCGTGTGTGTGAATGTATATGCATGTGTGTTAGTGTATATGCGTGTGTATTTGTGTTTATAAGTGTGTATGAGAGTGTATATGGATGTGTATTTGTGTTTATAAGTGAGTGTGAGTGCGTATATGCATGTGTATTTGGGTATATAAGTGTGTATATGCTTGTATATTTGTGTATATATGTGTATGTGAGTGTATATGCGTGCATTTGTGAATATGAGCCTGTGTGTGAATGTATATGCATGTGTGTGAGTGTATATGCATGTGTATTTGTGTTTGTAAGTGTGTGTGAGTGTATATGCATGTGTATTTGTGTTCATAAGTGAGTGTGAGTGCGTATATGCATGTGTATTTGTGTATATAAGTGTGTATTTGTGTATATAAGTGTGTATTTGTGTATATAAGTGTGTATATGCTTGTATAGTTGTGTATATATAAGTGTATGTGAATGCATATGCGTGTATTTGTGAATATGAGTGTGTGTGTGGATGTATATGCATGTGTATTTTTGTGGATGTACATGTGTGAGTGTATATATAGAATCATAGAATCACTAGGTTGAAAAAGATCTTTGAAATCATTGAGTCTAACTGTACCTGTTTACTATGAAACCATATCCTTAAGCACTTAATCTTTTAAACGCTTTCAGGGATGGGGACTCTACCACCTCCCTGGGCAGCCTTTCCAGTGCTTCAGAACCCTTTTGGTGAAGAAATCTTTCCTAATGTCTAATCTGAACCTCCCCTGGTGCAATTTGAGGCCATTGCCTCTTGTCCTATTGCCTATCACTTGGGAGAAGAAACCAGCACCCACCTTGCTACAACCTCCTTTCAGGGAGTTGTTGATGGGGCTAAGGTCTCCCCTCAGCCTCCTTTTCTTCAGGCTACACAACCTCAGTTCCCTCAGCCACTCCTCTTATATATGTGTGTGTATTTGTGTATATATGTGTGGGTGTGAGTTTATATCTGTGTAGGTAGATAGATATTAGGTCCACTGAAATGATCACGGGTTTGGAACACTTCCCTTTTGAAGGGAGGCTGAGAGAGTTGGGGTAGTTCAGCTTGGAGAAGAGAAGGCTCTGAGGAGACCTTATTGCGGCCTTTCAATATTTAAAGGGGGCTTATAAGAAAGAAGTGGATAAACTATTTTTGCCAGGCCTGTAGCAGTAGGACAAGGGGTAATGGTTTTAAACTAAGAGAAGTTTAGACTTTTTTTCATGCTGAGGGTGGTGAAACACTGACATAGGTTGCCCAGAGGGGTGGTAGATGCCCCATCCCTGGAAACACATAAGGTGAGGTTGGATGGGGCTCTGAGCAACCTGATTTGGTAGAGGGTGTTCCTGCTTCTAAGAGGGGTTGGTCTGGGTAACCTGTAAAGATCCCTTCCAACTCAAAACATTCTATGATTCTATATACACGTAGACATAAGAGTGTTTGTGTGTTTATGGGATAGAGGTGCACGTTAACCCTGGCCTCTTGGTTCCCAGAGCTGGAGGGGACACACAGGACGGCAGCAGAAAAGGCCAGTGAGCAGTCGGAGAGATGGCGACGGGCGCAGATGTGCGGGACATCCTGGAGCTGGGTGGCGTGGAGTCGGAGAACACTGGCACCATCAACAAAAAGGATATCATCAACTCAGATAAGGTGAACTGATTGCAGCCCTGTGGGGCTGATGCTTGTTTTCTAGGCACTGGGTGACATTGCGTGTGGTGTTTTGGGTGAATATTGGGAAAAAAGATGGAGTAAAGCATGTTCCTACCATAGTGTGTTTATTTCCGGCCTTCCTAGCAGCATCTGGAAATGCCTGGAAGGTCCCAGTCCTGGTGGTCTTAGTTAACTGTGCTGTGGCATTTGGAACAGCCCTTAAGCTGGAGCTGTGTAAGTGGTGTCTTGGTAAGCTGGGACTGGCCTCAAGGCCTTTTCCTCTCTCTCTCTAAAATTCCCGTTTTGTGGAATAAGTGCAAAGTGTGTTTACTGTCTAGACCCCAAGAGATAGAAATAATATAATGCAGTCCTGTATTAGAAATAAAAAAACCCTGGCTTGATCAAACAGTAAATGTCTTCAAACCATGAAAGGAGTTTCCCCTGTGGGAAAGGTGTTTGGCTGCGGTTTGGGAGAACTGGGAGGTGTTGCCTATGGGAATGTTGACAAGTTAGTAAGCTCTGTTAAGGAGTACTCCCTCATGTGCTGAGTTCTGTGTAATAATAGCCTACAGTATGTTGTTGCCTTCTGTATTTTAAATTCAGGCATGGTCTTGGCTGTTCCGTGCTTTAGGAGGTGTTGGGAAGGGCAATTCACAAGTCGTTATGAGATATGGAGGTGCTTGGAAAGGAGGCAGGGGAGATGAAATCCCCAGGAGCTATCTGGTAGGAAATGGTCTGATTCCAAGTAAAGCCTGTGTTTGGAAAAAAACCCAACCCAAAACCAAACCAAACATACACAAACCACTCCATCCCTTGAAGGTAGTTCCTGTCTTTTTGTTTGCCTCCACTGAAACATTTGTCTCTGAAGAGAAGCACAGTGGTTTCATAACTGCCTTGCTGGGGGTGGGAAACATAGTATAGTTGGTGTAATGGAAACCTGATGAGCTTCAGTAATTTAAAAGCTGAAATGTTAAAATTGCCACTTTTCAGCTGTGCTGGTGAGGACTGTGTCTGGTAAGCAGCTCATTGGCTGGGTTCAGCCTGTGGCATTGTGCCACTGAGCATTCAGAGCTGGGAGTTCTTTGGTTTAGATGCATTTGTGTGTCAGCTAGTAGAGAGCTGAAGGAGTGCTGGTTGCTGTCTGTCTCTCTTTTGGAGCAGAGGATGAGATGAGTTTCTCAAATTTACCATAAATGGAAAGAGAGAGGAAGGGGAGATGCAGTGGGGTTTCCAGGAGGAGGGCAGGATGCTTCTTGCAGCCTTGAACGAAAAATTCTGAGTTTCTACAAAGTACAGAAACTAAATCATGCTAAAGGTGCTGCATGGAGAGAGCAAAATTGCTAATAACAGGGCAGCACTTGCTCAGGAAATAGATCTATTCTCAATTAGAAAAGAAACAGATTGATGTCTTTAAATCACAGGAGAACCATGAAGTACTTTCCAGTCCATTAGTGACTGAGAAAGTTAAAATAAAAATTACCAGGCATAAAAACATTTAAATCACCAGGACAAAGTGATTTGTTCTTAACTCCTAAAAGAGCTGGCTGAACTGATCCCTGGCCTGCTGGCATTAACTTTTAATAAATCTGAGAACTCTGGGGGAATTCCAGAAGTCCGTGTTCGAACAGGGGTGCCGTGACCTTGTGGGTAACTGTCTCAGCTGGCCTTACATCACTCCTGGAGAAAGTGATGGACAAAGGTGTTTGATTGGGAGTGAAAAGGTGCTGATATAATGAATGTTTCCCATGAAGTTTTATAGAAAGTAGTTGTAGTCCATGCTGATAGATTATTACTTTTTTAATGGGATTTTGAATTTGCTTGATAAGAGGTATGGATTCAATAGAATTTATGACACATTATTGGTTTTAATGGTGCAAAATATTCTGGTTTAAAAGTTGGTAGTGATATGGTAAACACGTACTTAAAAGTAGTAACCTGTCTGGTAGTTCAAAAGGTGGCACTGTCAGACTAAATGCTCTGGTCTACTTGGTAAACTTGGCCTACTTAAAACAAAGCATTCCCTGTTAATGTTAATCTGCTCTATATCACGTTTTTATATGTAGTATGAGATGGAGTGTGCCTCAGAAACCATCAATTCTGACAAGGATTTAGGGGCCAGATTGAGTTGTCTGTGCTGAATTCCTAGTATGAAGAAACTACATTAAAAAAATATTACTCTTTGCTGTATAAAAATAAAAATTCTTTGCTGTATAAATGAGAGAGTAGAGGTGAAAAAGAGGAATTTACTTTTGTAGGTGATACCGATTAGTTCTGGCATGGGGCTGCTGCAAGAGCTTGATCACAACTGGTCAAAACTGAAACTGCTGCAGAACAAAGTGAGAAAAACTGAGAGAGTGGGAGGACATTTCTTATCTTCCCTAAAATGAAAAGAATCGCTCAATTAAATGCATTCATACCTTCATGTGAGGACGGTGCTTATCTGGTAAAAAAAGGCTTAGTGCACCAGTCCCTGAAAACTACTGCCAGATGTTCAACTTGGAATTTGTGTTATCAGCGCAGCAACAAGTGTTTTGAGTACTGGTGAGTGCTATCACTGAAACTGGGCATGTTTTGTCTGTCAATGCCTTCCACCAGGAACAGGCACTTTTCCTGGAGAAATTCAAGGTGTCTGAAACCAGATAAAAGTGAAAACCATCACAGGGCACTAGGTTATGTAGTTGATGTTCCCTTGGGGATTGCTGCTTCTGAAACTAAAATGCAATTCTTTTGTTTCAGAAAAAATCCAAGAAATCTTCAGAGACATTGACGTTTAAGAGGCCAGAAGGAATGCACCGAGAAGTCTATGCGCTCCTCTACTCTGACAAAAAGTAAGAGCTTATGGTCACCTGTGAAGGTTGGAAGGTAGCCTGCACTTTTAGTGGCAGGACAGCATCCTCTTGAAACCATAGGCAGTCTCACTTCCTGGATTGTGCCTGGCCCATGCTTGTGCCCTTCTCTCTTAGTTCTGGACAGTGTCTGTCTTCTCCCTTCTAAATTTAAGGGGTTTGCTCTGTGTTGGAGATGAGTGAGGTACAGGCACAATAGGCTGGTGCAGGCAAGGAGTCAGAATGCTTTGGGTTGGAAGGCACCTTAAAGCCCATTCAGTTCCACCCCTTCCTGTTACGGATGGGGACACCTTCCCCTGGATCAGGCTGCTCAAAGTCCTATCCAGCCTGGCCTTGAACACCTCCAGGGATGGGGCAGCCACCACTTCTCTGGGCAACCTGTGCCAGCGTCTCAACTCCTTTACAGGAAAACATTTCTTCCTAATGTCTAATCTATCCATTACTCCTCATCCAGTCACTGTGTCCTTATCCTTCTGTATCCAGTTTTCATTCACAACTGGGAATAGCACCTGCTTTTATTCCTGCAAAAAGAGTTCCGCTGCAGCCTGTATTTGCTTGTTACGGGCTGTGCCCTTGCCCCAGAAGTCTCTTGCATAGTTGGCTTTCCAGATGGTTTTGTTCAAGCCCATCTGTGCTGTGTGTTCTGTCCTCTGATGTGGGAGGCATTACAGTCCAGAAAGTACGAAACCTTGAATAAAGCTTAAACTTGGATTTTCCTACTATAAACATTGTGGTGGCAGATCTGAATCTGAAATCTCTTTGGGTTTGTTGTGGGCTGCTTTCTGCTTTGCTTCATCTGGTGCTTTTCTCCACTGCAGGGATGCACCTCCGCTGCTGCCAAGTGATACCACTCAGGGTTATCGAACGGTTAAAGCAAAACTGGGGTCCAAGAAAGTCCGGCCTTGGAAGTGGATGCCCTTCACCAACCCAGCAAGAAAAGATGGAGCAATGTTCTACCATTGGAGGAGAGCAGCAGAGGAGGGGAAGGATTACCCTTTTGCCAGGTTCAATAAAGTAAGTGGGAGCACTTTCAAACAAAAGCATATAAATAGCAGCTGGAAAATACCCTTTGGTCAGATTCTTGCATGTCCAGACAGGAAGTTGGTTCATTTGGCATTTGAAGGCTGAGTTAGATGTGGGAATTGCAGTTTGAATTGTGGCGTGGTCTGCAGCTATGTGAACTCAGACTATGATGTCTCCAAATCCTTTAAGCTGAGCGAGTTCACTGTGTGATCACAGGTTGCTGGAGCATTGCTGTGTTTCAGGTGTGCAGTCATTAATTTAGCAAGGAGACGCTGGGCTATCTAATTCAGTTCTGAACGAACGTCCTCTCCCTGACGACAGGCTCTGGGTAGTAAAAGATATTCTAGTCTGAGCGAGACGTTAAAGTCATGAGTCTTGTTATTTTACCTAATGTGAAATACTTTGAGCTTCATGACCAAAATGCTGGCTTGCAGCCTCTTGGCTAGATTCCAGTACAGATGCTGAATTATGTTGCGTTCCGTCTGAAATTGCTTCTGTGGTATCAGTGTGGTGCAGTACCTTGTTCTTTGCATCTTACATTGTATTGTCACAATGTGTTGTTGTAATCTCCCGCTGTCTTTTGTCCCAGATGGATCTGCTTTGAGTGGTTTGGAGCTTTCATGTGTGTGCACAAAGAAAACTACATCAAGATTTATGTTTCAAAGTCAGAACCTTCAAAATTAGGAAGGAGCAGAGTTAGGGTGACTCCAAAATATAGTTTAATCCCCTTCAAGCAAATTTGAATGGGAGCAAAAAGAAGTGTGTGCTAACATGATTCTACAAAAGCTCTGCTTGTGTACAACTGTATACAACATTTTTAAGCCTGGCTTCCTGCAGAGTTAAGTGGTTGGTTGACCTTATAAGTTGGAAGGCTCAAGCTCTGACTGATGCTTTCTTCTTGCTGGGACATCGGTAAGAGCCTCCTGTGGTATCTCTTCTCTGATGTCTAGGGTGGAAGTCTGAAGCGTTACTCAGGCAAGGCACTTACCTAGCTGAGTGAAACCTTGGGAGTGTAATTGTTTCCAGGACTCTACTCCTGTAACAGTTTTTGACTGAGTTCAACTGAGTTTATCAGAGGGGACCACACATGGGTGTTGTAGTTATATGATTCTCGTTTCCTTAACTTTATCATGTACTGTGAATTGTCAGACAGAAGAGCCTTCAGCAAGACTGCAACCTTTAGATTAGTGGTGCAGACCTCTGCCATCTGCACATGCACAAATACATCATATTAGGAGCAAGTTGTCACCCCAGTGGGTCCGTGTTTGAGAAGGTAGAAGGCACCTATGAGGAGTTTTGCAGATATTTTCTATGTCAGAGGGGTTTTATTTACTTTTCCAGACTCTTCTGTGGGTTCTTTCTCACATACTTGATATCTTTGCCTAACGCTCTTGCTTCCCTTGGCATGAGCCCATTTCCCTGTGTAGTCTGTCTTATTGCTTGCTGAAGCTCTTCAGCTCGGCTCCTGCGTCACTGCTCAGTTGCTTTGTCTTTTCTCTGTGTGTCCAGTCTCCAAACTAAATCCTTCTTCTTCATTGTAAGAACCAAAATGTAAGCTTAGGTTTTGCAGTGTACACCGAACCTTGATCTGGGGAATATAAAAGCATTGTCACTGGTTTCAGAGCAAAAGCCTCTCTCAGCCAGTATTGTTTCTAGCTACCCTTAGTAAAGGCTTAGAGAGAGCATGAGAATGGGGCAAATACAGAGCATTTTTTCGTAGCTTCTGATGGTCTTTGGCTGATAGATTTCTCAACGAAGAATTTGTGTTTAATAATTCTTGCTAGGTTCGTTCATGGCAGAAAGTGAGTTCTTCAGGTTGATTTTATATGGTGTGCAGAGGTGCTTTCCTCTGTTCATTTTAAACCATCGAGATCTTGCGTTACATCGCATAATAAACTGTCCTTGCTAGGTACTGTTTTCAGTAATTTGACATATTTCTACCCTTCTGTGCCCTGTCTCATGCTCGTTGTTCTCAAATGTCTGTTCTTTTGAAACGAGTGGTCTAGGAGCGAGCGTTTCACTTACAGAAGCATGGCAGATTTCTGCATTGGTTGTGTTTCTCTTTATTTCCCTGATAATTTTTACTGTTCAGTTTGTCTTTTCACCACCACTAGACATTGTGTTGATGTTTTCACAGAGCACTCTCATGGCTCCAGGATCTTTCCTGAGCAGTTTCAGCCAATTTAATGCCCATCATTGTGTGAGTTTATAGTGTGAAATGCAGGGCTGAGAGGGGTTTTCTGGGCCATTGAATCCTCTTCTTGGCTCTTTCAGGTCCTGCACTATCCAGTCCCTTTCATAAATTGATCAAGTTCTTTTTGAAAATCACTTGGATTTTCCTGCCTCTGTGCTTCCTTGCAAAGCTGTTCCAGGCTGTCTCTGCTCCAATTCTCATTTCCAGGTTAAATTTTCCATGTTAAATTGGCATTTCTTTGCAAGCCAATTTCTTTGTCCTTGTTTCAGTTGTTCTTTTCTTCTTGTGGGTATTCCTTTCATTCCATCTAGCATACTTGAAGCCTACAGTCAGATTCCCTTTTAAGTGTCCTTTGCTAGGCTTCTTTCTCTTCCAATCTGTTGTTGGAAGACAAGCTCCCCACCCCATTACTCATTTTGTTGCTCTGCTCTGTGCTTGTTCCCATTTCAGTTCATCTTTCCTGAACAGGGGTCAGTACAGTTGTAGTTGGTGTTCCTGCCAAGGCGTTGCAACTGAAACTGTACCAGTTTCTGCTCGAAATTCCTCTCTCGGGGTCATATGTGAATTTTCATGTCACGTTCCATTTGGATTTATAGTTAATCCTGTGGTTGTCTCAAGTTTTCCATCTGAGTTCTCACTTCTCAGCAGTTCTCACCTGAGTAGCCATGAGTGGGGTTGAGGAGGTGTTTTGGGGACTGCTCTTTGCTCTTGTCTCATTCTCATCTCTGATCAGGCATCTGCCACCTTCCCTTCCCTTCGCTGCAGAGGGCCCTGCTGGCTCTCTTCTTGTATGTATGCTACTCTAGAAAACATGGGGTTTTTCCATGATGTACATAGATATCTGGTGGGATGTACTGGTGGGGTGGCTTTTCTTCTGGTGGGAGTGGTACGTGACAGTTGAGCAATCCCCAAGAGATGTGTTTCACCTTTAAGCTTCTGTGTCTAAGTGGTGGAAGAGTGGCAGCAGAACTAAAGAGGCTGTTAGTTGGAGGCTCAGAAATGCTTTTCCAAGGTGTATGGTGTTCATGAGGATGACTTTTCTGGTGTAGGACTCAGGAGGGTAGAGAGGTGTTGAAGCATGTGTGCTGTTTGCACGCACACAATGTTTTCTTGTGGAGGCAGGACCTCGGGCTTGGCAAAGTTCCACCGCGGGAGTGCTGGGAAGGGGATAAGGGAGGAAAGCACAGGCTTGTTTATGCTTTTGCTAGGACATGTGCTAGCACTTCCTCTCATACAGCAGTATTTTTACATTCATGTGACGCTTGTGTTCTGGATAGGGCCCTTGCAGAGCAGTTCCAGGCAAGGGAATTTGGACTTTTAGGCCCCTAGGACACCCTAAGAATTTCACTGTCGTTTGGCCCTGTGGCTCTGCTGGAGAAAGTCTGGACGAGGAAGGGAGGGACGAAGTTTGCTAAGTTTATGGCCCTCAGTTGTACAGCACCCAGCCTTTCAGATCTTTATGGCACTGTCTGCACCAAACATGAAAGTGGGTTGTGTATCAAAGCAGAAGGTGTGCTAAAGGCTAGAAACTACAGCTCCTTGCCTTTCCTGTTCTTCCCACACAAGCGAGTGTGTCCCAACCCAAGCAGTCTCGACTGTCAGAGCAGGTTATGTCAACGTTTTGGTGCTGCTGCATGGGAGGAATGCAGGGAGGCTGGCTGAACCTTGGTTTTCTGTTATGTTAGCCTGATAATATTGACACCACTTGTCAGGATGTGGGTTGCTGACCTCTGCCTGTGTCAGGCACCTGAAATAGGTTTCAGCCACCCAGTCAGCAGTCCCTGGTAGGCTCCCCAGAACATTGTGTTTATGGCCCTGGGATCAGACATTGCTCCTTATCAAGTCCACTACCTGCTCATTGTGTTTCTTACCAGGACTCAATGCACAGGGTCCTGGTAGCCCCCCTCCTGTGAATGCATTGCTCTTGTTCTTAGCTCAAGTGTCTCGGCCCTTACCAGTTGGCAGTGAGAAGGGCAGTGCTGCTAGAGAGCTACCGTGTTTTTCTTTTCTCTGCATAGACAGTGCAGGTACCTGTCTACTCAGAGCAGGAGTACCAGATGTATCTCCATGATGATGCGTGGACCAAAGCTGAGACAGACCACCTCTTTGACCTGGCTCGGCGTTTTGATCTGCGCTTTGTGGTGATTCATGATCGCTACGATCACCAGCAGTTCAAGGTGAGTCCTGGGGGCCAAGGTGCTGCTAGCAACCTGCTGGTATGGCACGTGCAGGGCTTGCTGCGCTGCAAAGACCAAATTACCCTTTATATCAACTTAATTAGGGGAAAATAATGAATTATTGGCAGCGAGGAATATTGAATTTCCAGCACAGGGCATTGCTGCTTGCTTTGTTTGTAATTAAATCCGCTGTGACTTGTGCTCACTCCCTGTTGTGTTTTATTAGAAAGTTAGAAGGTTTGCCCCTGCTGGAAAAACAACTTGTCGTTCCTTGAAGATAAGGCAGCTGGGGAGTTTGTTTAGCTGAGCAGCATAGGTGTCCTGGATTCAAGTCTAGGCCCTGGGAGGAGGATCTGGTAACGGTCCCTGGGGATTGGGATTTTTCACTGGTGCTGCTCCCGATTGTGATCTGACCTGGTGCAGGCTTCTGTCATCTCTGCTGTGAAGCAGGGACCATCAGTGGTCTGCAGATGATCCTAGATCTCCTGTAACTCCTGGTTCCATGCTTCCTGGTGACATGAGGGAATGGTGTGACTCCTACAGAACAGCTCTAAATGTTGGAGCGTTTTGTTTCCCTCTGAAAGGCTGATGTGAAGAGCCTGTAGCAAAATGGAATAATCGGGCTGCCTAGCTGGGCAGACTCCTAACTTCTTTGGTGCCCGGAGGAAGGGAACACAACTCAGACTCCATGTAGTGATGGGCAGTGACTTGTTGCAGCTCATACCTGCTTCGTTATGCCTTGAACAGCCGTTGTCTGGACCAGCTCAGAGGAGACCTCCAGTGCATTTGACAGTTTCCATTTCACAGGTTTTCTCTGTTTGAGACAGCCATCCTTGCATCCTTTTATCTGGGAGTGGTTCACTGCCTTATTGTCTCTAACCCTCGGCTGTAATGTTGGACCCTCTGGTGGGTGTTTTTAAAGCAGTAGCTGTGAACCCATGACCGCAAATTGACGCATTTCACTGAGAAACTCCCCCTTCCTTGTGGTTCCACCAGGATTAGCAAGGCTCCTCCCAGGCACTGCCTTATACCCTGTCTGACATCCTCCAGCCAGTGTCCTTAGCTGGCTACCACATGAGGTTTTGCTTGATGCTTTCATGACGTTGTCTTCCTGTGATGCCTTCCACAGAAAAGGTCAGTGGAGGACCTGAAGGAACGATATTACCACATCTGCGCCAAGCTGACTAATATTCGTGCTGCTCCTGGCACAGACCTGAAAATCCCAGTCTTTGATGCTGGCCATGAGAGGCGAAGGAAGGAACAGCTGGAAAGGCTGTACAATAGGACACCAGAGCAGGTAACGTGGGGAAGAGAGCATTGCTACTCCAAAAGTTTTATGCTTAGTTGGGTCAGTAGGTGGATGAAATAGGCCAGAGGGTAGGAAAGGGAAAGAAAGACTGAATAAGAAAAGAGCAACACGTAGGCACGGGTTTTGTTGTTGAGTTCATGTCGTTCTAAGGGATACAAAAGGATAATAACTGAGAAGTCTGACTATATAGGAGAGAAGGTGAGCAGAATTTATGGTCTGTGGTAGCTGCCAACACCTTCTCTGTGTACTAGTCTTCTGAATAGAAACAAGTTCTCAGATCAGTGTCCTTATGAGTTCCCTGAGATCCATGGGGAGAAAATTATTCCTTGAGAGTAAAAATATTGCCAGAAAACATCAAAGACTGTAAATCTGCATGTTTAGTTCTCTTTGTTGAAGCTGCGTAATGGTCCCAGGATTTAGAGGTTAAGGAACTGTCCCCCCCAAATGCTAGAGGAGAACATTCTTTGCTGTTAGTAGACCCATCTAATGACAGGTTTGTACATGTAATGAATAACTCTGCTTGTCCTTCACACGTTGGCAGGTGTTGGGATTCTGCTCGTAGCTGCTCTGGGTTCAACATGCTAGGTCTGGGGAGGGGAGCCAACTTTTCACAACGCTGCATTTGCAACCACAATTATTTGGGCTTTTTTACCCTTCTGTCTGTGCTCTTGATCTTTTTGTTTGGAGGTTTAATCATTTATGGATGTTGCTGAGGGGTGCATTATGGACGTTGTGATTGGCATTACCGTGGATGCAGGCTGTGGAGCAAAACGTGCTCAGCAAATCCAAGACACTAGGCAAGGGAGCTTAAAAATCGTTATCAGACTGGCCTAGAGCAGAGCTGGTGTCGGTAGATGGCTCTCTTGCCTTGCTTGGCTTTCTCTGCTGCTCTGATTGCCTTTACGTGCTCTGGTCTGCAGGTGGCAGAAGAAGAATACCTCATCCAGGAGCTCCGCAAAATTGAAACCAGGAAGAAAGAGAGAGAAAAGAGAACTCAAGACCTGCAGAAGCTCATCACAGCTGCTGACACCACCACTGAGCAGAGACGTGCTGAGCGCAAGGCTCCCAAGAAGAAGCTGCCACAGAAGAAGGAGACAGAAAAGCCTGTAAACATTTTTCTCCTACTCCCCCCGCTTTTTTTTCTCTTTTCCCTGCTTATGTTCTGGCTGGGTAACGTGTTCCCTTCAGCAGTCCTGCTGGGATCAGGCCCTCAGCTCTTTTGGAGGGAGTGACTGCTGGCTGCCTTCTGACAGATGCTTTTTGGTTGTCTTTTGGAAGAAGATTTGGTCTAAGGCAGCTGTTGTTAGAGTCCTCTGGTGTGCACTCTGTGTCTCTCCCATTTGAGAAATGACCAATTCCCTTGCCCTTCCTGAGAAACGGGAGGAAATTATGCCTCATGGCATGGAGAAGCATCTGTCTCCCTGCTTCTCCCAGGTACATTCTGATACTGCTGTGCAGGATTGTCCCACAAATCCGTTGTCTTTCACCTGCCTTCTTTTTCTAGTCTAGATTTTCCTTTCCTTCCCCACTCGTGGGTCTCTCTGGGCTCAGTATGTGCCTGTCTCCTGATCCTCAGCTGCAATCAGAGCAGCCCTGCTGGGGACTCTTGTATTCTGGGAGCCATTGCTTCTCATTTCTCCCTGAGCGGAGCTGAGGTCTAAGGAGCCCAGAACACAGGCTTCAAATTGCGTTTGATGTTACCTCAATGTCACTTTCCAGAAAAGAGGACAGTGCAGACTGCACTAAATTCAGTACCTTTAGTAGGAAAGGGCTCTTAGAAAATCTCAGATGTTGCCAGGGTCCCTGGGAATTCCTGTCCCTCTACCTTGTGAACGGAGAGCATTTGTGTCTTCATCCTCCAAAAGGGTCTGTACAGGGAGTGAGGTGAAGCAGTGAATGCTACATAATTATTGCTTCGTGAACTGTGCCTAATGGCCACCACTTCCTTAAAACATTGTTTTGTTCCCCTGCCTCGCCTCTTTATGTAATTAATATAATATCACTGAGTGCATTGAATACTTTTGAGGATTGATCTGGTAAAGCTTAACCACCGCTGGCATATTTCACTCTAAAGAAAGCAGCTCCTTGTTGGTGCTAATGAAAAAAGGGTGGTAATGGGGAATGGGGCTGGAGAGATGTTGAGGATACTGAGGTGAGGAGTCCAGTCCTACATATTGCTTGTTGGCTGGTGCCTGTCTGCAGGCATGTAGTGGATAGGCATGCCAGGGTGGGCAGAGAAGCAGTTTCTGTTGTTGCACTAGCATCATTTCAACCATGACAGAGTCCATTAGAAGTCAATTACCAACTATAGCTGGGAAATGTTAAGAAAAAAAATTGCATTTTAACTAAGAATTTGAATCGGGAGCTGCATCAGCATCATTTCAACAAAGGAAAATCATTTACCAAGGAGTCAATTGAGGTTGAAGCGTTTACAGCATGTGCAGGCACGCCAGGCAAAAGAACCCATTTAATTGCTTCTGTGCTGAGTGCACAGAGAGTTGTCTCGACTAAGCCAACGATGCTGATTTACCCTCACTGCTTGTGTCAGGGTGTTTAGCAACAGGCTGTGGGGCAGAGTTCGGGGGGTCTGAAAGCCGGATTTCAACCTAAGGAGGCAGAGAGACTGATTTTTTATTGTAGCCACCTTTGTCTGTAATAATCCAAGCAGGGAGGCTGCATCCTACCAAAGATCAAAGTGATCCCTAGAAGTTCATGAGCCCTCTTGATAGTAAGAGAGTACTTCTTCCACTATGGTTGGTTTTAGACATCTCTTCCTGGAGCCTCTGCTTATTGGATTGACCACAGATAACTGAAAAAATCTTTAATGTCTGGCCAGGCAGAGTGGTTTGCAAGTTGCCACCTCAAGACCAAGACATAGAGATAACAGATAGAGATTTGAAAGTCATTGGCAGGGGACTTGAGTCACTCTCCATAAGCATTTTTTAAGATTTTGAGGTAGCCCTGATTGTCTCAGCCCTGTGTGGAACCAACAAGCAGGAAGCTGCCTCTCTGCAGAGAAATGTGGGAGCAACAGAGCAAATGCTGTCTCCAAAGACATGGGGACATTTGAGGTGACTCTTCCTTTTGGAAAAGCATGAATCTTGCAGAGCTGGTGGCTATTCTTAGGTTGAATCATGAATATTGCTGACCTGTTCAGAGGACCCCATACCATTCAGTGCACAGGGCCCTGGATGTAGCCTGGTTTGATCATTTAAAAGTTTGCCCACCTTGTGCTTTGCTCAGCATCACAGGTTTTTAAAGAGTTGCATTTATTTTGTTTCTGTTCTGTTGAAATACAACTAAAAGCTTAGCAGCAGCATGAAAAGTTTGCCACCTTTTATAGCTGTGCTTAAACTGCAGTGGGAAAGAGAGAAAACCGTCCAAAAAGTGGACAAATGGCAAAATGTGTTTAAATAGCAGGAGGGGTGCAGACCTTACACTGTCATTACTGGGTTCACGTCTGTACCGACCAGAGGTTTCTCAGCTCATTCCTTAGAGGAATTGCAGTCAGAAGCAAAGATTTAGGCAAGTCCTGGGCTGTTTTGATCAGTGCAGTGGGCCTGAGTTAGATAAGGATGATATGCAAATATTCATGCGTTAGTATGAGGAGTAGCAGTTAGGGTTAGGGTTTATGCTTGTGCGAGTGGGTGTAAGGCTCTGTGTAGAGTGTTTAAACCAGCCAGTCAAAAACGCTTGTGGTCTCCAAAGACACCTTGAACTGGAATGTTTTTCACAGTGAATTACTTGGGATTTTTCCACTGAATCCCATTGCTTGGGATTTTCCTCTTGCCTCAGCTCCGACGTGTGGCCATAGCAGGTGGTTCTCTGTTATAGGAAAGAGTGTTTCCTCTTCAGACAGTCTCTGTATGAAATCTTGTGTTTCTTGTGTTTCCTCCATCAACACATCCTGTTTCGATCTCTTTCAGGCTGTTCCTGAGACTGCTGGCATCAAGTTTCCTGACTTCAAATCTGCAGGTGTCACGCTGCGAAGCCAGAGGGTAGGCTGTTGTCCTGGTCCTTTGGGACCTCTGTTAATGTCTTTCAGTCTGCCTGTCTGTCTCCTCATCTCCTTTTATAGCTAAAGAAACTCAAAGTCTTGCCTCTAAAATAAGAAAGGAATTCCATAAATGTGGGGAGTCAGAAACCTGGAATGCTGGCTTGGTGAAAGTCAGCTCGTTGCCTCGCGGAGGCACCTGAGCTTGCTGATGTTGGTTGCTGGTGTGTTCGCTCTGTTAGACCCACACAACGGATGCACGTGGAGCTGTCTGCTCTAAATAGAGCTTACAGCCAAGCATAACAGACCTCATGGAGCATGTGTATTAATAGATGAGACGGACCTTTAAGAACTGGATATTCAGGTTGTGTCTCGAATTGAAAAAAGTGTCACATAAATTCATACAATTTTTAGCCTTCCTATTTCCCTTATCTTCCAAAAAATATTTTGGGGAAAAGCTCCTGTGACACAGATGTGCCTGGGAAAAGAACTTTTTTGCTGTTTTATCAGCAAGACTTTTGACGCCTGTCTCTCAGTGACAGGTTTTGGGATACCGAGTAAGTTAAACTTGCCTGGCTAACTGAATGTTTTCGGAGGGGTTTTGCTAGCAAAATCCAGTTTGCCCGGTACAAGTGCTTTCTATTTTCTAGCCAAATAAAATAATCCTTAGTTACTTTATTGTAGCAAAGGTGGAGAAGTAGGCTCCTTGCCTGGCACTCTCACTTGGCACAGGAATTTTCTAGGTCACCTTTAAAGATTGTTGTATGGGGTGTTCTTTTGACGTCGGAATACTTTCAGATCTTGCTGAGAACACCCCAGGGCTGTTAATAAAAATGAGTTTGGGATCATGCTGCTTTGACATACAGGTGTGTGTGCTCATTATAAGTGGTGGTATGGCTCACCAGGGTCACCGTTGGGGGTCTCCTTTGGTGTACGGTGGCCACCATTCAGAGGCAAGTGACAGGCGAGACTGCGGTGTGTGTTGGGATTTATGGAGATGTGGCAGATGTGTTCTCCAGCACCAAGATAAATAGAGTAATTTATGGAGATTGATTTGGATTTTGACAACTAGTAAGTGATGGTTGATCTTCTCTAATTTTTTTACCCCCTCTGGAAGAGGAGCTGAGCAATAAGCTATCAGTGATAGAAACATCTGGCAAAGCCAGCAGCCTTTTTGCGTGCCAAATGAGCAATTCAAATCCCAGCCTTTGTACAGAGCGTGCTACATGCTTCTCCCTGCTCTCGTTAATGCTCACAAAATGTGATGATAAACTGAGGCATGGCAGTCTGATTCAGCAACTTTCAGTCTGTGGTATCCAGGCTCCTGGGATGACCTGCAGCAACTTTCCATGCTCTGCATGAAATTTTTTAAGGAGATGAATGCTGTTATTAGAAGTAGCTGTGGTTTGCGAGCTGAAAAGGATTGCAAATCACTGATCTAGGTGAAAAAAACCAATGCTTTGCTTGGAAATGTGAAACCTGCCTCCAACCCAGCAAAAAAATTAATTTGTGGTTTTTAGCCAGTCACCTGGCTTCCTTATTCAAGTCTTCACTGTTTTTTAATTGCTTCACATGTGGGTGATGGGGAGAATTAGTTATGTGGGGTCACTATGGGCCTTTTGAACTGGTAAGAGATGCTGAAGCTGAGCAGTATAGTGGTATATGCTAACCCGAATTAATTTACTTGTGGGATTAATGTGATGAACCCTCTGCACACCAGAGGGGTGGAATTGGTAAGGATGGGAGCCAACATAAGTGAGGAATTGGGATACTTTGCTGGAAATACGTACTCTGACAACATCCAGCATAAGATGTTTGGCCCCAAGCACATTGGAAAATGATTTGTAAAGGTTTGTGACATCCTGCAGTAAGTTCTTTTGCCTGAGGACCTGAAGAGCTCCTCACCTAAAGCTTCTATTTTTCTCCCTTATTTTGTACTTTGCTACCATGTTTTATGCCTTCGTAGTTAGCGGAAGCTGGGTTTTGCCCTGGGATCAGGTACTCAACCTCTGTCATGTGTGAAAAATGTACCGTATCATCCCAAGGATAATAGCATTTACTCTTTGATTAGAGGTATTTTTTTTTTCCTGAGGATTTACAATTAGTCTGAAAATTGGAATGAAATTAATTTACAGAAATAACTCCTTGAAGAAAAAGTTAGCAATCAGCATTCAACTTAATTTATTGTCAGTAGTTTTTATGACAACATCCCTGGCTTTTCAAATTCTCCCCATCATTAAAGCTTACAAAATCTTATGCACAGGATGAATTTGAAGACTGTTTTTTTTCCCCTTAGGATTAATGGTCACTGACGGCCATTATTCTTCATAACTGAAAGTTTCTCCTTCAGCAGATGCTGAAGAGTAATCTTCTCTAGTGAGTTTGACAAGCTGCCTTCTATCACAACGGCTTCAATCTCCCATTGTTCTCTGTGGAGCTGTGGCCACAGGTGAAGGAGGCCGCAGCCCCCGTGCCCTTGCTTTGCGTGGAATTTCCCCGACAGCACAGACTGCAAGTTTCTCTAAGGCAGTAGGAATCTAAATGTTATGAAAAGCTTCATCTTAATTCAAGGCAGCATATAGCCTTGGTGCCACAGAGAACAGGAGGCAGTAGCAGATGTTTTGGAAGGCGACAAGCCTTTCGTAAGTTTTTTGAAAAGGAATTTTAGACCTTTGTCTTTGTTAGTACAACAGTGCTATGAAAATAACACCAGAAATGTATTATTAATAGGAAAGCTTCAGGAAAGCTTCCTGTCATACCAGGTCTGCTCAGCTGGGAGGGCAGTCGGCCAGGAAGCCATGGGAAATGGGTAGGAATCTGTGCAGGGAAAGGAGAGGAAGATGCTAAAGGGAAAGCAGGTTGCTATGAGGAAGGAAAGCTTTGCTGAGATGCTGCCTGAAGGGAAAGAAAATGGGAGCTGTTGAACCTGAATCTTTTCCAGGACGCAGACAAACCAACAATAACTACACGTTTGTGATCTGTAGGGCAAAGCTGAGTTTGTTCTGAATTCACCCGTGTTTCTGTACCATGTCATGTTCAGCTTTCTTTTAAGTTTAACCTTTGTCTTTGACTTTATTGTGTTTGGAGCCCTTGACTTTGGCTTTTTGACTTTAACATCTCTTCAGCGTGTTTTAAGTTGCTCATCATCTCTCTCAGCCTTATCTGTGAATTTTAAGTTATGATTTCATTAATGCTTTTGTATTGTTGCATCAGTGCTTTTAAGAAGGAAGGGAATGGAAAAGGGTTGATGTTTGTCCCCACTCTTGCATGTTGAGGTGTAAGTCTGTGTCCTTGTTCTGTTGTCACGGGTTTGGAAACAAAGGACCTGGAAGAGAATAGATTGAGTGATGTCACTCAGGGATTAAATGGAGGTTGGAGCAATCTCAGTCCACAAAAAGGATTGAGGGATACTCTAGTTCAGTCACTCGGAGCCAGCCACCTCCCCTCGGAAAAGGCTTCCAGCCTGACTCCATCTGCAAACTGGGATCTTGTAGACAATTCGCCACTTGGACCAATTGAAAAAGAAGTAGAGGAAGGAAAATGACAAGGACAACTTTAGCACCCATTGGTTCAAATATTCACGCTCACCAGCTTTTAAATATTGACTTTTTTTAGCACTGATTAATGAGTAGGAGTTTACTGTGGTTGTGGGAAGAATGCATGTGTGAGTTCTCTTCAATGTTTTTTTTTTTCTTGGAGTGGGAACTGAGTCCTTACTGCGGCTCCAAGGTGAATGATATTTCTAGAGGAAGATGGGGTTGCATGTATGTGTTTAGATGTGTTTATTCTCTGTGTTTGATCTGACCCACAATTAAATGGCCAAGCACGCTGCCTGTTTACTCTGCATCGGAGGCTGTTGGCTCTGATCCTTCCCTGTCATTAATGCAAACCCAGACCTCTTTGGCTGTGAACATGTGAAGCATCTGTCTGTCCTCCAGTGATCAATACTGCCCCTTCAGAGGTTCAGCTTTGGAAGCGGTTCCATAAAATACCCGTTATTTTTATTTGGATTTGATAAATTTAATTACTTGGAGCAATTAATAATTTATTTGTTTTGTATTGATTGCACTCCAAGGCATCCTGGCATCAATTTGATAAAGCTCAGCACACCCTTATTAGGTAGGAAAGTTTATGTTTCCAGATCTGAACATCCCATGGATTAGTGAGCTGAGATGTGCTTGTTGCTTCTGCTAGCAATTTTTCAGTAGCGAAGTTGTGTGTTTTGCCCTCTGCAAGAGGGTGGATGAGACTAATTTCCATGGGGAGCCTGGCAGGGGTGTGGAAGGAAAGTAGTGGTCTCATTTCTGTGAATAGAAGTTATGAAGAAATGATGGAGGCTGGATCCAATTCATGTTGTGTCATTGCCATCTATTTGTGGTATTACATGCCTTTTAATTAGGGCCAAGAGAGCGCTGGTGCATTTCCTAATCAAACTCCTGCCTGTGGAGAGAGAAATAAGATGAAAATATCAGTGTATTTATTTTTAAAGAGAGCAGCAAAGGATACAAAATCTTGAATGAACTAGAGAAGGCGAATCCAATGCCTCTTCCTCTGTTCTCATTCTGAGCTAAACTGAAAGAAGTGGCTGTGGGCACTGGGCTTGATTAGGCCGGAGAAAAGGAGGCTGAGGGGAGACCTTATCACTGTCTACAGCTCCCTGAAAGGAGGTTGTAGCAAGGTGGGTGTTGGTTTCTTCTCCCAAGTGACAGGCAATAGAATGAGAGGAAATGATCTCAAGTTGCACCAGGGGTGGCTCAGATTAGACATCAGGAAACATTTCTTCACCAAAAGGGTTCTCAGGCACTGAAACGGATGCCCCGGGAAGTGGTTGAGTCCCCATCCCTGGAGGCGTTTAAAAGATGGGTAGATGAGATGCTCAGAGATATGGTTTAGTAGTGGACAGGTGTGGTTGGCCTCAATCTCAAAGGTCTTTTCCAACCTAGCAGTTCTATGATTCTATGAAAGGCAGTTATGTTCAATTACTGAAAGAAGGTGCATCTGTCACCTTTTTCATGGAGCTCTTGGGCGTGGGAGAGCGTCTGGAGGAATCCTTAATAGGCTGTGGGCTGTAAAGAGGGCACTCTGGGTACAACAACAGGGTCTTTTAGTATAAATTGTGGTTCTGGAAAGGCCGCTCTGTGTTGCTGATTCTGATGAAACATCAGGTACCAAATGTTTGTCTGTGCAGTATGAAGTCTCGAGGACCTTTGTCTGCCAGTCCTGGACTGATTTGAGAAGCTTTGACTGCCTTTGTGTGCCCATAGTGACCCAGTCTTAGGTGTCATTCATCAAGTAATCTGATTGTGTGTAACTTGTGCAGAGCACCATGTATATTACTTTTTTCTTTCATTAACTTAACCAATATAATGATCAGAGTGTAATTAGTCACTGTAGTTGTTTGTACTTGTGTAAGTGTAGTTCCAGTTAAATTATTTAAGAGAAAGGAAACATCAATTCAAGACTAGATGCGTGTTTTGCTGTAGTTTCTTGGATTTGTGTCTTATCTAGAAGTTTAGATAATGTTCTTGTGCTATTTGAAATTGTCCTCGGAGTTCCTTCTCCTGTGGCCTCTGTTAGGGCCCTCCTTGTGATCATACCCGCTCTTCTGTGCTCTTGCCTTGGTTTAGTCAGAGGCTGCTGCCTCTATGGGTTTCAGCTTAGTTTCCACACCTGTAGTGACAGGTAGAGGTAGGACTATCTGGGAATCTGCAGATCTCCTAAAGCAGAATGCTGTAGTGTCCTCCTAGTAATGGGCTTTTAATGTAAAACATCCTCCAGTAAAAACACCCTGTGCAGTTCTTTCTTCTGCACCATGTATTTTTACTGTTTTTCCTTGACACAAATGCTTGCTGTAGTCCTTTTGCAATTCTTTTACAGGCTTGCACTGTATTTAAAGTAAAATATATTTAAGGGCTAGGAACTCTCAGGACTGGTAAGTGGCAGATAATACCTAGCTTGCCAGAAGATGACCGTCTTCTAAATGGCTGGCGATCCTGATGAAGTGTGAATTCTTATCTTCTTGTGTGTCTTGTTTCTTGTCACAACCTGCACGTCAAACTGGGAGAGAGCTGACTCTTCCCAGGTTATCAGCCATCATTTGTGTGGATTCCAATTCATGCCCATTTTAGGCCACCTGTGTTGTGTTAAAGTAATCTGTACCCCCTTCCTAGGGGGAAAGGGTGGGAGAGACCTCAAGTTGTGCCAAGGAAGGTTCAGATTAGATATCAGGAAAAATTTCTTCACAGAAGGGGTTGTCAGGCACTGGGATGGGCTGCCCGGGGAAGCGGTGAAGGTATTTAAAAGACGGGTAGATGAGGTGCTCAGGGATGTGGTTTAGTAGTGGACAGTTATGGTTGGACTCAGTAATGTCTTTTCCACCCAAATGATTCTGTGAGCATGTAAAAACCTTGAAGACTTTTGATACCTGCACTGGTGAAAACCCACCATGCTGACATTGATGTTCCAGGATCCTTGGTTTCTTTAGGAATTATCTCCTCACTTTACCCCTTGAATCAGTGCTATGGGTACGTAACAAGGCGTTACTGTTTATAGGATCAGTGAGCTGTTGCTTTGCCTTGTGCCTGAGTGTGCTCTGCTTCTCCAGGATCTGCTGGCCACCGTCATTCTTGACAAAGCTTTCACTGGATATGTTCCTCAAACAAATAAAACTGTTTTAATTTATTAGGAGGATTCAAGTACAAAGTTTGCACGATTCATTTGCCTCTTTTTCTCCAGGACAAACAGCACCAGTTTCCTCAGCTGCCTCTAACAAGGCTTTTTCTCCAGCCTCTTCACCAGCTTCGTTGCTCTTGTCTGACATGCTCCAGCCCCTCACTGAGTGACCAACCTCACTGTATTGAGCACTTCAGATTTCCAGAAATGTGCATATTCATACCTGAAATTGAATTTCTCTGTTGGATTTTTAAATCCAGAGCTCTAAGGCTAAAGTACTTATTATGGCTCTTTCCTTCCCCAAGTCTTAAAACTGTGCAGGAGCAGAGACTCTACTCCTGCAGAGTAGAGCCACGCAGCTGGGGAAAGTTTGACCTTCTTTCCTCATCTTAAGTGAGAAAATGCAAAAAAATCCATTATTCATCTGAAAGTTTAGCACTCCTTCCCGGAAACCCACTAAGCAATTCAGTGCTCTAAAGATATCCATGAAGAAAGTGCCTAATGAGAAAGTTTTCTTGCTGCTGAAATCCGCGAAGAAGGTGGTTTTCAATGTCAGTGAGCTGTATTATAATGCTGAACAACAATGCTGGTGCTTAAAACCACAGTTTATAGCTGTACAGATACAGGTCAGGTGTGTAGAGTTTTTAAGATGAACGGTTTTAGGACAGTCATATTGTTTAGGGCTGGGGAAGCTGGAGTTTAAGGTAAATGTTGTCTAAATTGAATTAAAATGAAGTGCAGCGTCAGGGAGGGGGACCTGTGAAATATCCCATTTAAATATCCATTATATTATGGAAACATCCATTAATTTAAAACCCTTGTATTTTGGTGATGGACCAAACAAAAGGTGGGATTTTTTTTTTTTCTTCTTAAGTTGTAAACATCACGAATGGTGTCTACATACAACTCCCTGAAAGGAGGTTGTAGCGAGGTAGATGTTGGTATCTTTTCCCAAGTGACAGGCAGTAGAACGAGAGGAAATGGCTTCAAGTTGCACCAGGGGAGGTTCAGACTGGATATCAGGAAGTACTTGTTCACTGAGAGGGTTCTCAGGCTCTGGGATAGGTCTGCTCGGGGACTTGGTTGAGTCCCCATCCCTGGAGGTGTTTAAAAGACGGGTAGATGAGGTGCTCAGAGATATGATTTAGTGGTGAACAGGCATAGTTGGGCTTGATGATTTCAAAGATCTTTTCCAGCCTAGTGATTCTATGATTTATGGAAGAAAGTGATGGATTGCGCGTGGGACATTTATGATGACCACATGGGACCTAGTCTGTAGATCTTGCAGACCTCTTCAGTTCCTGGTGGAGATCCCTGTGACATCTTCTACCTGCCAGACAGTGATGCTGTAAGACATCACAGAGGACTGTATTTCAAGCTTTGCTGTTACTTTAGACTTAGAATCATAGAATGGTTTGGGTTGGAAGGGACCTTAAAGATCATCCAGTTCCAGACCCCTGCCATGGCCAGAGACACCGCCCATGAGAGGCTGGAACACTTCATTACTCCTCCAAAATATCCTCAAACACATTTACAACTGTGTTTAAAAGTATTAGCTTAAATCATGAAAACATAATGGCACACAAAAATATATGAACCGAGTCTGTGTGAGAGGGTGCATCTTCAGTTATTTCTTACCATGTTTGTTCATTTAATGAATTTTGCCAATTAGCAATTAATTTGCAGTAGGTCTCCTAGTCATTAGTGTGAATTAGCGAGGTTTTGTTGGCGGAATGTCTCGAACATTAAATAAAAGCCCTGTATCATTTGAAACCTCATGGGTCCTCGACAGTGAGATCCTCTGTAGAAATCAAACTGCTCAGGGCCACCCCCTAGTCTCTCAGCCCCCGCTGTGAAAGCGCAGCGGACGCTCTATTCATCTCTCCTCCTTCAGGGAAGAGCAATCATAGAATGACCTGAGTTGGAAGGTATCCACAAGGATCATCGAGTCCAACTCCTAGTCCAGCAGACCGGGCCAGTGCTGATGTAGTCCGTGTAGGCTCTGGTACTGTGACTTCGTGGTGTTGATTCACACAATTTTCTGTAGCTCTTTATTTATTTTTCTCTTGGTACATGCAGTTCAAGTGTTTAATGCAGGTTGTTTATAGCAAGGACACAGGATTACAGTCCTTAAATCAAAAACAGCGTTGGTATAATTATAAGTGCAGGCTGGTGTTGCAAAGAGGGCTGTAGGGAGAGGCTGTCAAAGGAGAGGAGCATCCAAAATGTAGTAACATCAAAAATCCTGGCTAATCAGTTTTCTGACGGGAGCAATCTGTTTCTCAGGTATGTTATTATATGGGGACTTTAAAGATAATAAATAACAATAATAGTCTAGTATAAGGAAGGAAAGAAAAGGGCAAGTGCCATTCACCTCAGAAGCTGTGGTTGACTCGATCTATGACAACACCTTAAACATCCCAGGAGCTGTGGTGTAAGCAACGTGATTGCTCTGAGTGGTGTTTTCCTTAGCACAGAGAGTGTTTTCATTGTGGCCTGCCGAAACCACACATCCCAGTGCACACATCTCAAGCCAGAGAACTGTTGCCTGTGCCGTTGGCCGGGACCTGTGGTCCCTGCAGATGGCTTTGTTCCTTGGGAATGAGGACAGGCGATACACAGCTTTCAGCACTCTGGTGCATCTCTGGATGTCTGCTTAAAAGACCAAAACAAAGAAGGGCTTGCTGCAGTAAGCATGGGCTTCTCAGAGCTGTATAGGGCATGAAAGCTTCTCTCCTGCTCAGGGCGGCCCAGCTAACGGACCCTGGCTAACAGATTATCAGCAGCATTTGAATAATAGACTGCTCATTTAGTTTTAATACATTTTGCATAGAGAGCAATCAGCCTTCATCAGTCTTAGAGATGAATTGGCTTAGCCATCTAAATTCTAAAGATATTAGTCCAACAGCAGCCACATAAATCATAACATTTTCTTAATGATGGTAAAATTAAAATATACTCTTGCTTTGAGAAACCAATGAAGCCTTCCTATTTGCAGGCCAGATCCTCCTGCCTGAATTAAAAGGAAGCCTAATTGATGTGTTTTTAAACTAAACTCAAAATCCCACTACTCCTAAGCTTCTCTAGCATTGCTTTCTTTGAAGTTAAATTAATTTGTTCTGCCTCTCCCTGCTCCATCCACTAATCGTCAGGAGCATCACTGAAGACCTTGGCTTGGCATTCATTGATGAGACTCCTGTGGGATGAGAGCAGGACGTTCACCATGGAGCAGGACGTTCACCACATCACAGCCGAAGGGTTTGGCAGGTTAATGTTTGTGTTGCCAGTAGTGGAAGTGCCAGAGCTAGTGAAAGTCTTCCAGGAGAAAAGCTTGTGCTCTTCCTTTAACCAAAAAAACAAGACCTCCTGTCTGTCTGCCTAGCCAAGCATGACCATTTCCTGTTTCTTCTCCTTTGTTCCTGAAGGTAGCTTGAAGTCCAGCAAGCTTTTGCCAGCTGATGTTTAACAAAAGGGAATCCTGTCTTTAACTAGAAAGACCTATGTTGATGTTAGGGCAGGGGTGAAAACAGACTCTCAAGGCTGTGATAATCATACAAATATTGTGATTCCAGAGCTCTTCAGTTAGGAAATACTGGGCTATGTTAACTCTGTGTCCTACAAGTTAAGCACAGTCTACCACGGTGAGTCTGTACATCCCCGAGCTGAGGCAGAACTGGACACGTTGCCTACCTTAAGTGTTCTGTGTGATTCCTCATGGGGCTGAACAGTTCTCTGGACCAAGGGCTCTTGCTTTCAGGAATGTCTTCCTGGTGTTTCAGGCAAGGTGGTACTTAGCATGTACTGTTACAGGTCCATTCCCCTGGGCTGGTCTGTGGCATCCATACTCTGGTTTCTTGTCTGAAATGGTCTGGTGGAGAAGACTGGTTTTCCTAGCAGGTCCAGTATTGGGGGTGTGGAGCTCTTGATAGTAAACGTTCAACCATAGCTGAGGTAAGGATGGTGCTTTTCACCATTTGGATATGTGCTTGCAGTGTTCCTGTGAATTAAGAAGTTCCAGGTGGTGTTTCTTGTTGTCATTTTTGTGCTGGGGCATCCTAAGGAGGGGAGACCTTGTTCCTGTCTACAGCTCCCTGAAAGGAGGTTGTAGTGAGTGGCTGCCCACTTTCCCAGGGCTTGATATGGTTGGTCAGCCTACTGCTGTGTGCAGGAGGTTGTTTGACACTGCAGCGTTGAGAATCTTTTCTTTCCTGGTCTATCTTCCAGCATTGCTGAGGAAGGAAAGTGCTTTGGGTATATCCGCAGGGCTTGGAAACCTGTTCTCCCTGCCATGTTGTGCTAGCTGCGTTTGTGCTGCATGTAATCTAATAAATGATTGGACTGAGCAGCTCGCACTCCTGCTAGAGCCCAAATGAATGCAGAGGAAGGACCCTGCTAAGTGTATGCATTCTTCCTCTCCTGGCCAGCTCCGATTCCCTTTCATAGCTCACATCTGATGCTTCCTCTCTCACCTAGCCCCTTAGCTCCGATGTAAATGTGTGTTCACACTTCTGCCAGTCAAGTAACTGTGCTCTCTCTGTCTCTCCCCTTTGTTATAAAGCCTGCTCTGTAAATGAATCCCACAGGTCTGGGGCTCAGCAGGTAAAAGGAGAAGTGAGTCTGTTAGCGCATGAGTCTAATCAGGCCGGCTAAAGCGAATAAAGTAGGGCAGCATTGCACATTAGCCGCTGTGTAAATGAGCCCTTTGATGGGCTGGGCACCGCGGGAGAGGGTTTGAAGCCAAGAAGAACTTTTGTTGTTAATTCAGTGACACATGGAAACTGTAAAACAGCGTGTCTTGCACACACACGAGAGAGAAAATAAAAGCCCTCACGACCGGGCTTTTCAATACCTGCCCTCAGACCTAGTCTGAAAACTTTCAGCCCCTGTCTCCCTCTCTTACCACTTGATTTTCCTTTCTCTCCCTTTCTTTTTTTGTTCCCCCTGCACTATAAAAAGAAAAGCTCTCTTGCCTTTTGAACTAGACGGCTGTGAGTGAGGGCTATCTCTGAGCTGTGTGGCTCTGTTACCTTTGTGTTCCAGATGAAACTGCCAAGCTCGGTGGGACAGAAGAAGATTAAAGCCCTGGAGCAGATGCTGATGGAACTCGGAGTAGGTGAGTAAAGGGGGCACGCGAGAGAGAAAGAGACACACAGAGCTAGCCTTTGTTCTCGAGATGGGCTATTTTTTCCCCTAGTAATACAGCCAGTTTCTTGAATAACAGTATGTGAATGGTTTTTAAAATATTTTATGTGTTTAAAAAAGAGAGAGAGAGAGGGTAAAAGCCAGAACAAGATGCACAGGGTTTTTTTTTTTTTCCTCCCAGTAGAAAAATGTTTTATAAGAGCCTTTGTTTCTCTCTTGTTTGGGCCTTTTTAACCATCAAGAGAGGCAGCACAGTATTAGGAAGGCAAATCTCAGCCTTGCCGGGAGAGGTACTTCTAAGCGTGTTGGTGACCACAGCACGCGCATTGTTCAGGGCTGCCCTGTCTTACTTTCAAGCTTCGTTTCCTCTTAATTTACTGCCTGCAGTGGCAAGTCCAAAATGCGTCTGGGACTGTTCATCCCCCCTTTATAGGTTGCATGCTGTGCAAAAATCTGGAGCATCTTTGCTGAACGGCAAGTAAACACACATCCCTCACTCTTGAACTCCAGTGTCTTAGCAGCAGAAAGAAGGGTTCACGTAGCATGTACAATACCCGCTCGTAGCTAGAGGGGAAGGAGTGCAGCCCATGGTTGGCTGCTGCCCTCCATGCAGTGGGGATGGTTTGCAGGTGCTACAGGTCCCAGTGTGTAGTCCCCCTTAATTTGGCACCTGATGATCCCTCCCCCATGCTATGGTTGGGGGGGATTTTTAAAAAAAGAAACTAAAAAAGAAGGAGGCAAAGAAGGGCTTATTGGTGATTTACAAGAAATCACTGAGCCTGCTCCCAGCACTGTTAACTGATGTTAGGTTTTTGGGCCAACTGGTTTATGGCTTGATACATTGCCTCAGAGTCTGTGTGCAGTTCTGAAGGCCTCCTGTGGCTGGTGAAAGTGGCTCAACTGGGGTGGTTTCCCCTTTCTGCTTTAAAATCAAGGGAGTTACCATCTTTGCTTGCTAGGGAAGCCTTGGGGAAGGATGTGAGCTTACTTAGAGCTTAGAGCTTAGAGCTTAGAGCTCACTTACCACAAGGGTAAGGAAGGGTTCCTGACTTCTCACTCCTGCTGTACAAAATTCACATCTCGAGGGCTTCCAGGTGCTCCAGCCCTGCTGTGCTTAGAGTGCAGAAATACACCTGGGCTTTGTGTGGGTGAACACAACACTAGCAGGAAGGGGTCATGGGTGGCCCTGTGGACCAGGGGCCACTGCTGTGTATCAGGACAAATACACAAAGCTTCATCGTTTTTGTCTCCAGTACAGGCACCTCTTCCTTGCTCTTGTGTGAACATGTGATGGGCTGCAGCGGAGTGCCCGGTGTGGGGAAGTGATCAGCCAGCCACTGCTACAGGCAGTTTAGGTCTGCATTAGAAATGTCTGTAACAGAGCAGCAGAGCAAATGCTCTGCCTTGGTCCTACCCTGGGAGGAGCAACAAGAGGGAACTCAGCCTGTCTGCCAGTTGTTGGTGAGGGTGTAGGGCACAGCAGGAGCTCCTCTGTCCTCTGCAGCAGTGTGTGAGGGCTTGTTCCCAAGACTGAGCTCCCTTCACAGGAGCTGGTGGATAGTGAAGTTCAGTTGTCTGGTCTGATGTGCGTCATCTGTCATCCTTCACTTGTTGAGTCCTGGACTTTACAGAACCTGGAAGTTCAAGTCTCTGACCCGTAGGGATGCTGATTGTTAATGAACCATGTGATGGGAGTGAGTCTCCTGGTGTTTCTTTGTGGCAGTGAACCGGGCACCAGGACATTCGTGTAAGGTTGCAGGTCTGGTTGTTTAACAGAACACCTTTTTCTCTCCCTAGATCTCAACCCTATGCCCACAGAGGAGATCGTGCAGATGTTCAATGAGCTGCGGAGTGACCTGGTGCTGCTCTACGAGCTGAAGCAAGCCTTTGCCAACTGTGAATATGAGCTGCAGATGTTACGGCACCGCTATGAGGCCCTGGCCAAAGCTGGTAGCATTGGCCCCCTCAGTGCGGAAGGTGCCCATCCAGATGGCCAGACAGGGCTTGGCATCGAGGAGGGCAAGGGAGATGTCAAGGACCAGATCATTGATGTAGTAGGAGCACCACTGACCCCCAACTCGGTGAGAAGGAAGGTTGTGGGGGCAGAACAAGGAGCACTCAGGTCTCCGACGCAGATGCCCTGACAAGCGCTGGGGATGCTGCCCTGCTCTCCCTCCAGGCGTGCGCGTCCAAGGGAGCATAGCACGCCTATTTCCCCCAGGTCCCAGTGCTGCTCTCTGGGCTCGTCTCCTGTGCTTGGACAGTGTTCTTGGTGCTATTGGTGGGGTCAGCAGGGCTTTCGACATCCTGCATGCAGGCAGATGGCTTGATATGGGTGCCACCGTGGACCAAAGCAGCAAGGCTTTGGTGACAAGAGCTAGCACTAGGGCAGCAACAGTGATGCCGGTGCAGCTGCAGGCCTGAGGCATTTTCTGTCTAGACACAGCCCCATAAGGGCTGCCTGGCAGAGGGAAGTGAGTGGGGAAAGCGGTCTTGATATGATGAGCCATGATCTGCCTGAGTCCCTGGAGTCAAGCAGTGGCCCTGCCTGAAGCGGGAGGCTTGGGAAGGAGAGAGGTGTTTGAAGAGCAAAGGGGTGTATTTATACCCTACTTCCAGTGCCAAGGAAGGAAAGCCAGACCTCGGGGTTCTTCCAGTGGGAGCCCTGTGACATGTACCTCTGCAGGATGCAAATCACCAGCCTCTCCTCCCTGCCTCCGTGAGGACAGGCTGCCCAGCCCCTTACCGCTGCCTCAGGGCCAAGGGTACGCCTGGGGATCAGCCGAGGTTGCTTTCCCCTCTGCACAGTCCCCTGGTGCAGCTGAGCCAAACTGCCCCATCCAAGCTGCCCGTTCTCCACACAGTGGCATCCCCAGCGCCTCAGACGTTGCTGCCCCTGGTAGCGGCACAGACCTTTACTCTCTAAAATGTATAATGTATTGCAGGATATTGAGAACACCTTGTCTGTCAACGGCAGAGGCGATACATTAATCTGGACTTGAGTAATGTCCTATTTGATTGTGACAATATGGAGTCGCAAGGAAGCGTTCCTCCGAGACAGGTTCATGTTTGCAAAGGAGTCTTCTGAATGTTTTTATTTTAATCTCCCTGCTGCATTCAATCTGAAACCTCACCCCTCCCCGCAGTCCAATATCCTGGACTGCAAGCTTTTTGGGCTGATTCACAAAACACTTGCTCTCCCTTGAGGCTTTGCTTGTTGGGAAGGTGGGAGAGATGGTGGTGATGGTGGTGGTGGTGACCTTGGCTGCAGGAGGAGGGAGCCCATGTGTGTGTTTCTGACCACCTTGTTCCTCAGTGCCTCCTGGAATCGGAAACAAAGGGGTGGGCCTAAGCAGCACAGAGAGGGTTAAACTGACCTGGTCTCTGACATATTTGAAAGAAATATAATCAAGTTAATTCACTGCAAGGCAAATTCAGTACCTAAAGGGCCCCCATGTTAAATACAGCACTGACCTTTACCGGCTGATTACACAAAGACGACACAATTAGATTAGTCCAAGACAAAAGGTCAAGCACATTCACACTGTGACCATTTTATGCTACCTTTTGAGGGGGGGAAAAATTACATCCCAGCTGGAGGGGTATCTTGGAGAGGAAGGAAATGTGGCTGCAGTACCATGTTCTGGCTGGCTCAGGTGTGTTTGGAGAGTTGGGCGGGGCCTGGCTGTGTGCTTGCCCTCAACCTTTCCTGCGGTTCTGGGTACTGTGGTGATGGGAGAGCCCAGCAGCCCACAGCCCACCGCCAACTCTTCCAAAGATGGGTTGAGCCGAGTTGGAGGCTCTGTGTTGGCCGTGCTTCCTGCCCAGCCCAGTGCTTCTTGCTCAGCATCGCAACTAAAATTGGTCTCTGGAACATCAGAGGGCTGGGGTCAGCCCTGAGAAGGGATGCTGCTGGCTTGGACATTCGCCGATTGCTCGTGAGATGCATGCACGTGTCCCCACCCTGCACAGGGATGACCCCCAGGTGTCCCAGGCCCTGGTGTGAGGGGGCATCACGGGTGGCAGTGGGCCCAGAACACAGTGCCGAGAAAGCAGCCTCCTCTGCCTGTAGTGTTCTTCCCCCACCCTGGGGCACTTGCAGCAGGGGCAGCAATTTTAATAGCGCAAGCAAGCAGCTCTCTGTAGAATCAGTGTTGTGCTGGGATGTATTCAGCCTGTCCCCTTGGTAGCATAATACCTGGTGGTGCTTTTTAATGGCCTTTCCATCCCCTGCCTCCTGCAGTTGTGGCTGTGGGCACTTGTGGGTGATACCTTGCCCTTCCCCTCGCTGAGAAGCCCCACCCTGCCGGCCTTGAACTGCTGAGTTCTTCAAGCGTCTGCTTTGCCACTGAACTGCCAGGGGCCCTCGGGGAAATAATTTAATCTTCCTGCTTCACATTCCCCTGAGTTGGAGAATCCCTTTATGCTGTCTAACACTGCCCATCCGTGGCACTCCACATGTGGGATTAAGCACAGATTAGTTCAGCCTCCAAACCATCTGCTCCCCTGAAGCCAGCCTTGTTTCCCTGGAGAGAAGTACCTTCTCCAGATGTTGGTGGGAGTGAGTGACTAAGCCAGGAACAGGAGTAGGAGTCTTGACCCGTGAGCCCTGCCTGGTGTGCCTGAATCCCTTTCTAGGAATTGGAATGAAAGAGCGAAGGCACGTCAGGGTCCTGAGATACTGATTGTGGCAACAGTGAGCTACCACCACCCCCTCAGCCAGCACTGCGGGCGAGGGACATGTGAGCTGGGTATTTCAGCCAGGTTAGGAGAGATGTCTGTGTGTCTCAGCAAGGAGATCCTGTGGGAAGCCTGGCCCTGCCGTGTCCACCGTGTCCCTCCTACCCTGGCTACTTGTCCACCCTCTCCTCAGGGCTGCGGTGCCCGTCACTGACCATTAAAGCCGAGCTCGGATTCCCCCAGTGCTGTCTGCTGCTGACCCCGGTAGGGACTTTACTCGGGGCCTTCGGGAGGTGAAAGGTGAGCCGAACTCGGAACAAATTAGTTCCAAGCAGAAGTTCAGCCAGTTACTCCAGATTGGATCCTTTGATTTCCGCAACTCAGACTCCACTCAGTGATCTGTAATGAGTGACTCTCAGAAATCCTCACATTGCAGCACTTTGTTCCTGAGCTCACAAGTCAGCCCATTAATGGGTAAAGGAAAGGACCTTCAGTCTAAGAAGTCTCGGGTTCAGAGTCAGAATTATTTGACTTTTAAGCTTCCTTTATCTGAACTCCTGCTGACTTCTTGTTTTCTGAGCCTGTTTGAAAGCTAGAAGTTACATTGTTAAGATCAAACATTCTCTCTTTCCAGATGGAGTCACAATATCTGTCTTTTATATATATATATATATTTTAATATATATATATAGTGTATATATACCAGGGTGTATATATATTCCTCTCTTTTTTTTTTGTAATCGTTCTTTCCATTAAAGGAAACGAGACTTGTAGGCTCTTGTAAATTATAATGTAAAACATTTTTTTTAACCAGACAGTTCCCAATTTTGCCCAAGGCAAGTGGAATAGCTGCGCCACAGAAGGCAATAGGAAGGTGATTAATATGAATTTGTGACATATTTGAAAGATGGGTCTTTTGCCATATAAAGATTATCAAACACATGTGCTCTTCCCCATTAATTCCACAGCCCTCCCAGGAAAGCCACAAAGCCCAGCTCCTTTGTTTCCAGGGTGGGTTTTTGTTTTTTTTTTTAATGTACCTTTCGGTCCCCTTGATTACCATGTATTTGATTTTTATAGGGCATCTGTTCACACTGCTGTGTGGGTTCTCTGGCCCTTTTATTTCCCTGTTAATCGGATCCCACGAAGGCAGCCGTGCCAGGGCCTCTGACGAAATCCGTGTGTGTGTTGTATTTAACTTTTAGCCGTGCAAATTCCATGCTCTGTTTGCCGTCCGCCCAGCGCCCAGCAGGGACTGGGGGCCGCCTTCCTGCTGGAGGAGGCAGCGGGGCCTCCCACCACGCGTGCTGCTGCCAGGAGCTCGTGTCGAACAGCATGTCCATGCTGCCCTGCTCACCCCGTGGTGCTTCCTGGCTGGGACAGTGGCTCTGCAGGCTTGTGGGGACAGGGGGTGGCTGCAGGACTGGGCACGGCGGGGACCTGGTGGCAGTCACCGTGCCTGCCTGCACTGTGCAAAGCGGACCCGATCTCACGCTGTACAGAGGGGCCTCCCTGGCACCTCAAGGTCCTACGGCACCCGGTGCATGGGGAGCCTGGAGGCTCTGGAACGTGTGGAGCACCCGGACACAGAGCCTGGGTTTGGGTGCCGGACACGCCAGGGTCTTGGCTGTAGAGTCTATGCAGTCTTGGTGCAATGCAGTGACACTTGCAGGGGGTGTACAAGAAAGCTGGGGAGGGACTTTTTACAAGGGCGTGGAGTGATAGGACAAGGGAGAATGGCTTTAAATTGGAAGGGAAAAGATTTAGCTAAGACATTAGGAAGAAATTCTTCACACTGAGGGTAGTGAGGTACTGGCACAGGTTGCCCAGGGAAGTTGTGGCTACCCCAGCCCTGGAGGCATTCAAGGCCAGGTTGGATGGGGCTTGGAGCAGCCTGGTCTAGTGAGAGGTGTCCATGCCCATGGCAGGGGGTGGAACTGGATGGGCTTTAAGGTCCGTTCCAATCCAAAGAGTTCTGTGATGCTATCACAGAGCTAGGGTCATGTTCCCCATCTGGTGTGAGTGGTCCATCTTTCTTATGACCAGATCCAGCCCTGAAACGATGCGCACTGCCCAGAAGCTAGGTGGGTTTTTTTTAGGAGCCATGGTTCTCTGTCAGCCTCCTGCTCTGCTTCTTTGTGGCTCTGGATGGTGGAGGAGCATTTCCAGGCTCTGTCCTGTCCTGTGTCAGGTATTCACGGCAAAGCTGCCAACAGTGCTGAGCTGCTCTGCCCTGCTCCTTAGGGCTTGTTGCATGCCACCTTGTTTGCTCAGGGCTCTTGGGAGCACTGGGCTGATGCAGAGCTTGGCCTGTTTCTCCTGATCATTCCCAGACCCTGCTCTGCAAAGACGTGGGGCCCCTCGTTACAAGAAAGACATTGAGATCCTGGAGCATATTCAGAGAAGAGCAAAGAATCTGGTGAAGGGGCTGGAGAAGTCTTATGAGGAGCAGCTGAGGGAGCTGGGGTTGTTTAGCCTGGAGAAGAGGAGGCTGAGGAGAGACTTTATTACTGTCTGCAACCCCCTGAAAGGAGGTTGTAGCAAGGTGAGTGTTGGTCTCTTCTCCCATGTAACAGGTGATAGGATGAGGGGGAATAGCTTCGAGTTGTACCAGGACATTAGGAAAAATTTCTTCACCTGAAACTTTATCAGGCACCAGAAGGGCTGCCCAGGGAGGGGGTCAAGTCGCCATCCCTGAAGGTAGCTAAAAGACAGGTAGATCAGGTGCTCAGGGATATGGGTTAGTAGTGGACAGGTTTGGTTACTCTTGATCATCTCAGAGGTCTTTTCCAACCTAGGGATTCTATGATTCTATGAAGAACATCCCAAAGCCCTGTCTGCGTCAGAGAGGTGACATCCCCTGCAAGGCCGCCATCCCAGCCCTGCATCACTGCTTGATTAGCTCACTCTCCCATCATGCAAGGACCTGGCTCCACTTTCAACTGGACAGATGGCAGCACGGTCCCTTGGGCACTGCCGGGTGTGATTCTGGAGCCCTGTGCCCGGCCCTGGGACTGGTGGTTGGGTTTTCCACGTGACCCAAGCACTCCCACCCAGTGATGCTTCCTGTGGTTTGTGCTGGTGGGTTTTTTACTTTTTTTAACATGGCAGATTTTGGGGTGCTTCCCTGTAAACACAGAAGCCGTCAGTTGTACTGGAGCAGAGTCATTGTTAGCGCTGGTCAGTCCACACGGGCAGGGACACCTCCCACTGGATCAGGCTGCTCTAAGCCCCATCCAACCTGGCCTTGAACACCTCCAGGGATGGGGCAGCCACGACTTCTCTGGGCAACCTGGGCCAGTGTCTCCCTGCCCTCACAGGAAAACATTTCTGCCTAATATCTCATCTAAATCTCCCCTCTTTCAGCTCAAAATTGTTCCTCCTCATCCTATCCCTGCACTCCCTGATCAAGAGTCCCTCCCCAGCTTTCCTGGAGCCCCTTTCAGCACTGGAAGCTGCTCTAAGGTTTCCCCAGAGCCTTCTCTTCTCCAGGCTGAACAACCCCATCTCTTTCAGCCTTCCCTCGTATGAGAGGTGCTCCAGCCCTCAGATCATCTTCGTGGCCTCCTCTGGACTTGTTCTAACAAGCAAGTTGTTCCTCTGCTGAAGGCCCCAGAACTAAGTACAGGACTCCAGGTGAGGTCTCACCAGAGTGGAGTAGAGGGGTAGAATCCCCTCCATTGTCCTGCTGGTCACACTCTCTCGATGCAGCCCAGGATACAGTTGGCTTTCCGGGCTACAAGTGCCCATTGCCAGCTCATGTTGAGCTTCTCATCCACCAGCACCTCCAGTCCTTCTCAGGGATGCTCTCAATCCATTCTCCACCCAGCATGTGTTTGTTCTTGGGATTTCTCCAGCTTGGGTGCAGGACTCCCCGCCAGGAGACACTCTTCTTGTCCCCAGCACTTGCTGTCAGGCTCGTGTCCTCCTGCCCTGGGCAGGTGGACACCTCTGGCTTCAGCCTGCGAAGAGAGGAGCCCCTGATCTTTGCACCCCATGGCTTGGAGGGGCTGAGGTGCTGCTGACGCTAGCGATGGGAGCCTGGGTTTGTCACTGTGGGCACGGGTGGCCCCTGCTGCTTGCTCTCTTCCTGGCTGCCACTTCGCTTGCCTGCCCACCCCGTGTCCCCTTTCTGCTGCCTTTCAAGTGTAACCGGTGATCGATCCGCCGTGACAACGTCCTCCGAGTCACGTTCTTGCCTGCAGGGGTAAAGGGCAAAGGCCAAGTTCTTAGTTTTCATAGAAAACTAATTAGACGACTCCATCGAAAGTCAGTCAATAAAGCTGATCGGGGGCTGCACAGAGCGAGCCACTGAAACCCCCGTGACCTCTGCCTGGAGCAGGTGGGCTGCGGTTGCCCCTTCTGGCACTGCCTACTCTGCCAGCTGCCCAGCAGCATCCCTGTCACCGGGGCTGGGCAGGGCCCCTCGGGCACCTGGATGCGGTGGCATTTTCTGCACCGCTCCTGAGCATCTCACTGCTGGGTTCGTGAGGCTCCGCCGGTGGCACCGGCCCTGTGGGGACAGCGAGCCAGGCTGCAGGGTGGGTGACGGTAGCCAGTGGGACATGGTGGCTGTCACCCTCCACCGAGCAGAAGGCTGTGCTGGGGCAGACCTGGCTGTTGGCATCCTTGGGGCAGAGCCATCCTGGGACACAAGCAAAATGAGGTGGTGGGGGACGCTGTCCACCCACGGTGCCCATGCTGGAGAGCAGGGAACCCGGACCTCCCTTCCAGAGCCAAAAGCTCAGCTGTTCGGGAAGCACGGATGCTCTGGGATGCCCAGGAGGTGCAGTCCTGTCGGTGGGACGTCCTGCTCCCGCTGCCCCACACACACTCACACATGCATGGGCACAGCCCGGGCTCCTTTACCCCCAAACTTTATTCATGTGGCACATTTACAGCAAGGATTGGAATAACTAGACAATGAAAATGCTGGGTTTGCATTATCGGTTGGTTTAACTGGAACACCACACACCATGCAGTCATGTACCGCCAAGTTCAGTGCCTGTATTGCCCTTCTGGCTGCCGTCACCGGCTCTGCTCCAGGCCATGCACGCACGGGCCCGGGGCTGCAGCCTCCCTGCAGGTCAGCGCCCGGACGAGGGCTCCATTCAGCAGGGGCCCCAGGGCTGGGTGACACCGGGTGACACCAGGGGGGACCCACGGCCACCCCGGCGGGCTGGGAGCCCACCCAGCCGCAGGGGATGTGCTCGGCATCTCTTCTCAGCCAACAAGCCAGCTGCCGCTGAGCGCCCGCGGGGACCTGCCAGGGGGACCGCGGGCACGTGGGGGGCTGAGCCGCAGCTTGGGAACCGAGGGACGGGGTCGGGGGCGCGGGGCAATTCGCAGCTCCCCCTGCTCGGGTACCTGTGGGCCAGGGGGGTGCGCTGGCACGTCCACCGCCGGCAATGGACGTGGCGCCGCGGCGAGCTTGGCCCCTCGGTGGAGCTGGGGCTGGCGCAAGGGCTGGGCGTCCCACCCAGCCCCGCAAGAGGCACGAGCAGACGGGACGGGGCTCCGCGCGGGCACTGTCACCTCCCTCCTGCTGCCCGGCCGCCCGCTGGGCCCCCTGCCCCGCTGAAGGGAGCCCTCCCGGACCCCGCAGCCCGCGGCGGGGCTGCCAGGGGCTCTGCAGCGGAGAATACAGGCACTTCACCTTGAACATAAAGAGACGGATCGCGTTTGTCACATACAGGAGTCGGAGAGGGGTTAGTGTTGACTCAAAAAGGGGAAAAGGTGCTCGGGGGGAGAGGCGAGGGGCTGGCGGGGAGGGCGAGGGGCCGTCTCGACACTGCTGAGCCTCCGCCAGTGCAGCCCGGGCACCGCAGCCGTCGGGGCCTGAAAACATAAAACCAGAGAAAAGAAAGAAAAAAAGGGAAGGCGGGGAACGGCCCATGCCGGGAAGGAGATGGGGGATGCTCTGGCTACGGGGCAGAGGAGGGAGAACGGGGTAGGATATGGAGGGCGGGTTGGAAATCAGGAGCCAAAGAAAAAAGAACAAACTACGAGTCTAAAATGTGGTGCAAGCGCCCTACGCGGCTGTCCGCTAGCATGGCATAATGTCCGGAGCAGCCCAGAGAGGGAGTCACATCAGGTCTACACAGATTTGCCTTCCCATATATACAATCTCTACTGGAGTTAACAGCTGAAATTGAGATTTTTTGTGTCGGTTCCTCTGGCCTCGGTTGCCGTTTTGTTTGAATGCTGGAGCCCGTCCTCCCCGCCTCGCCGGCGCCGGGCACATGCAGCCCTTGCCTGGCTCGCCTTGGGGATCAAAAGGGTTTGGAGGTCTGCTTGAAGATGAAGCCTCTATGGGCCAGTGTCTTCATGATGTTGGCGATGTTCTTACAGTCGTCTGCGGAGAGAGCACAGAGATGCCAGTTTAGAGCAAAGGGGCTGTCCCCACACCGCGATGGGGACAGCAGGCGATGCCAGAGCTACCCTCCACCAGCCAAACAGGGTCCTCTCCTTCCCCTCGCCCTCCTCGGGCAGGGGCCGTGTGCCACCTGGCTCTCTCTGTTTGCCACCGTGGTTGTCCCCATCCCCGCCAGAGCTGGTGCTTAGTGCTGCCCTGTGCCCCATGAGCCACAGCCACCCCCGACTGGCAGCACCGCGGCCGTGATGGAGAGGGGGAAGGCTCCGGCTGGCGTTATTTACCTGGGACTAAACACAGGCACCGTTTGCTAAAATAGAAGCCGGGCTTAAATTGATTCCTGGTGTCTATATTTCATGTTGAAAATTGGCTTGTAAATCCATGTTTTGATCTATGAGGGCCGTCTCCTTAAGAAAAAGCAAGAGTAAATGTGTAATTTCTCCCTTGACAGCACACGGCGCAGAGGCGATCCTTCTTCCCGCTCCCCTCCGTTTCGGGACAGCTCCACTCGTTCCGATTACCACTCTTTCTTCCTCGCCCCACGCCTTGATGTCTCCATTTCATTACCGCCCGCCCATTTATCAAGCTGTTACGGTAAGGGTGACTTTGCCCACTTGCGTGTGGCAGCGGGGCCCGGCGGACGCGGGGAGAGGGTGCCCCGCGACGGGGGCGCAGGCAGGGCCCCCCTCTCCCCGCCGTCGCCGCCGCGGGATGGATGTTGTGGTGGAGGGAAGGCTGCATCATTACTGATGTGTAAATGATAAAGAAGCCTCCACATCCATCTCCCAACTGTAAATCCAGGGAGTGCTTTATAATCAAGCTACAGCGATAATAATGTGAAATTAGGTCTCTCTATCAACGGGAGGAGGCCTTTTAATCACGGCTTAAAGGGTGCAAACGCTGTTTATCATAATTGAACTGTATCCGGGCTAATTGTGGCCATATTTCACTGTCTAGGAGACAGCAGGCTGCCTGCTGACAGTGCCACGTGCCGGATTGAGGGCCAGCGCTGCCAGCGGGGACGGGGCTGCCACGCTGCCTTGCTCTTCCCTGCCAGCTCTGCCCAGCCCCGTGACCTGTTGGCAAAGCCATCGTCCCTTCCCCAGCATCGGGCTGGCGGCGTAGGGAGCATCCACTGCGTGCAGCTCCCTGGGGAACTGCCCTGAGCTGCTCGGGATTCTCCTGGCGGGTGGCTGGCAGTGGGAGAGGGGACACTCCCTTCCCGAGTGTCCCTCCAGGCTTCCTCATGGCACCCCTGCCTGTGTGCCACGCTGGGGAAAGGAGCTGGGCAGCCCAGTGAAGGAGAGGTGTCCTCAGCCCCCCTGGCTGCTGTGGTGGCAGAAACAAGCTCGTCTGTCTGTGCCTCCTCTACTGGTTGAGGTGGCACCGATGGCTCCGGAAGGGTCCTGGAGATGACGGGTGTCCCGCCCGGCCAAGCCACAGTGCCAGCTCCTACTGCCACTTGTTCCCGTTCAGGTGAGTCCCACACCATCCTTAGGGGACCCTCTGCTCCATCTGTCCCACCCCAGGCCAGCTGAGCCCCAGGAAACCAGCTTCCAGTGGGACCCAAGAGGGAGACGGTGGCTCAAAAGCCGGGGAAACCGAGGCAGGGGAGCGCAACCCCTAAAAAAAGGAACAGCGAAGCAAATTCTGGTCTCTGAGATGTGTCAGGGGGTGGCTCGGATTTGAAAGCTCTGCTCTGCCCCACCTCAAAGACCTTGGGTGCGGCTGAATGGGCAGCAGAACCCCATGGCACCACCTGTCCTCCCCAAGCTGGTCCTTGGGTTTAGGAAGAAGCCCGTGGTCGCAGAAGCTCTCCCCAAGGACCAGCGGTCCTTGGGGAGAGCTTCTGCGACCACGGGCTTCTTCATAACCTCACCAGCTGTGTCCCCAAAGCCTTATTGTGCTGGGAGCTGCCCTGGTCCCCGAGCTGCCACCCTGCAAAGCCAGCGGGACCCCAGTGGGTTGGTGCCACCCGCACGTCTGGCACCATCCTCACCGTCCCAAGCGATGCCACGACCCGCCAAGCTCGTCGTAAGTCATTTAGTGAGACTCATTCCAAATCAGCACTAAGGTAAACACGCTTATTATAATTATCCATGTAAAAAAAAAAATCAACAACAGCAGAACAACTTTCTAATATGCAATTACAGCCATCTATTGATTTTACAATGTAATCCGCTCCGATTGATTTAATAACACAATTATAGGCTGGCTCTCGGGATATTAGAGTGGGAGATTTTCATAAACTCCAAAGCAAAAAACTAAGCGGCTTTTAAAACAACACAGTCAGATGGCTGTTTGGGGAATTATTAGCAATATGAAATCCTCTAAATCTGGCCGTCGTTACCTTGTGAAAGGAATTTCTATTACAAAAATGCCAATTGACAGTCTAAGAGAGCACGAACGGGATTGCTTTGCTGCTCTTTCAGCACTTAATCCATCGCAAAGGTGAGCACGGGGAAGGCGATGAGCGGGGTCTGAGGCAGGTGAGGGGGATCGGGCAGCCCCGCGCCCCATCCCAGCTCTTCCCAGGGTGGCCACGGCCACGATGGGGCTGCCCTGGCACCCGGGCTGGCACCCAGCAGCCCTGTCCCACCAGGATGACCCCCCCGCCACCTCCACCTGGGGTGTACCTGGCCCCGGACACCTCCAGGGGCTTTTGGGGTGTCCCCAAGCCCGGGCAGGGGGACGCACGGCTGGGGTGAAGGTGGCTGTGCTGGTGCCACCCAGGCGCGCACGCACGCATGCCCCCGCTCTCCGCGTGCTCGCTCCCTCAATGTATTCCTGACTTTATGGGCACATTTTTCTTGTCAAGCTGACAGGGTTGCTAAGTGGATTTCTCCCTGATATGCGGACGGATTATCACATTACTCCAATGTCCTACACAAACATATTACTTTATATTCAATAGCCCTAATGAATATAAACTGCTTTTTCTTTTTTGGGGGTGGGGGGTAATCTATAGATTTTTAATGAGGGCACTATTAACTCCCTCCTCTTTAAAACAGACTGAGGTGCAGCCTCTGAGTAGAAAATCAATGGTGTTATTGTAGGAATATTGTATATTGATATTGTAATAATAAGATGCAATTGATTTAGGGGTGTTGCGTGGTGTGTGTGGAAGGGGTCAGCCTGGGGTTATCCTGCCTCCTGCCAACCCAGCGGTGGCTCTGTCCTGCCTCCCTGCCCTCGCCTCGTCCCGCCGCTCCCGAGTGCTGCGGTTACCCTGGGACGGCCAGGATTGGACTCGGCCCGAGATGCTGAGTCCTGGACACCTCTGGGACCTTCCCTGCCAGGCAGCCTTGTTGGGTTTTAACCCCTCCACCTGGTGTTTCAGTATCATCCTACTGTCTCCAGCTCCCAAGTGACAGGACAAGAGGCAATGGCCTCCAGTTGTGCCAGGGGAGGTTCAGATTGGACATCAGGAAATATTTCTTCACCAAAAGGGTTCTCAGGCACTGGAATGACTGCTCCGGGGGGTGACTGAGTCCCCACCCCTGGAGGTGTTGGGTAGACTTGCTGATCTCAAAGGTCTTTTCCAACCTAGACTTTCTATGATTCCATGACCCACTGTGACACTGCGCAGCCTCAACACCCACATCTCAGCCCCTTGACACTCAGGGACAGCAGCACATCACAGAATCACAGAATCACAGAATAACCAGGTTGGAAGAGACCCACCGGATCACCGAGTCCAACCGTTCCTACCAAACACTAAACCATGTCCCTCAGCACCTCGTCCACCCGTGCCTTAAACACCTCCAGGGAAGGTGACTCAACCACCTCCCTGGGCAGCCTGTTCCAGTGCCCAATGACCCTTTCTGTAAAGAATTTTTTCCTAACGTCTAGCCTAAACCTCCCCTGGCGGAGCTTGATGCCATTCCCTCTTGTCCTGTCCCCTGTCACATGCACACACGCAAGGTGGAAGACCTGTATTTTTACGGCTGGAGTTTGCTGCTGTTCAGCATTGCTGACTGCCCTTGTCCTTGGATGGACATGGACGTTCCCACCCTGCTCCTCTGCCAGGATTGAGCAGAAACCCCCCAGCCCGCAGTGCTGGGCTCAGCACTTGGCGTGCGCCCTCCCTAAAGCTGCTGCAGCAGCACCGCCACGAACCCAGGGAAAACACGAGGATTTAGGCAGCAAGAGGCTGGCACGATGTGGCTGCACCACGGGAATGGCCTGCCAGGAGAAGCAACGGGCACCATGGGACCAAACCACCTGGCCACCACCGCCACGGGGACCTGGAGGGCTGAGTGCTGCTGTGACCACCGTCCGCTGGCCCAAGATGCAAGGAGGGAGCTTTCCAATCCCAAAAGAGGGGCTGGGGGAGCACAGGGCCCCCCTAAATGTGCTCATTTGGAGGCAGCCCCGCCGCACCTGGGCTACGGCTGGGAAGACGGATCACCCCCCGCCCAAGCTGAGCAGGTCCATATTTAAACTGTCCCCATGCTTTATGGGCTGTACAAGAACTGATGCTCAGGCGACGAGGGGCCATTTGTCAATGTTCTAATGGCAGATTACTGTTAATGAATAATATCACCGCTGCCTTTGTATAACAGCTCCCTGCAAAGTGGAAACAGGGCTGCCCGGCCACCACTGCCCTTCGTCACCCCAGGTGACAGCAAGTGGCCTTGGGACCAGTGGGAGCCGGGCAGTCGCCACGCGTCCCAGCACTCCTGCCGGTGTCCCCAGCAGTCACCAAGGGGAGCGCTGGGCGCTGTGTCCCCCACGGGGGCTGCACGCTCCCCCTGAGCAGGAACATCCCCAGAAGGGGACAGCCATCAGGGGTCAGAGGTGACAGCGTTTGCTCAGCAACGGAGCCAGGAGGGAGCTTTGGCTGGTCTCCATCCATCCCAGATGGAGACACTGGGATGCCCAGCGACAGCGGTGACAAGGACATGGCAGAGCTCCCAGCCTGAAGGGATCCATAGGGACACCGGGGATGGTCCTTGCAGGCTGCTCCCAAATGAATGGCCTCATAATCCTGCGCAGGGCGAGGGGCTCCGCGTGCCCCGCACAGCCAGCAGGTATATTAATAGGTGGAGCTGACAGCGACGTGCAGAATATTAAGAATAACTTACCTCATTATCTGCAATTACGTTACTGCCACACACCTCATTTCTTCACGAAGAAAAGAAAATTAGTTTTATATTGACTTCATCCCAGTGCCTCCCCTGCCCGCCCCGCCGCAGACCTCCCGCACGGTGCGGAAGAGGGGCTGGGCACAATTAATCCTCGCCCTACCTGTTGCTGTCCCTGTCCCGGGGAGCGGGATGCTCATCCCATCCTGCATATCGGGGCTCTTTGAGGCCTCCAAATGCTGCTCACCCCAGCTGGGGCATCCTGGCAGGATACAGCACTGCAGGACACCTGGCTGCCTGGCACAGACGATGCCGTGCGGAGGGATCCTGAGATGAAGGAATCCCAGCTAGAGGGGACCAACAGTTGGGGCTGAGCTCTCTTGCACCATCCCCAACAGCTCCTGGAGCGAAATTGCTGGGTGCAAGGGTGGCACAGGGTGTGCAGAGCCCTCGGTTTGTCCTCCAGCCCCTGTGACCATCTCCACGCATCCAGCATCTTTGCAGGCCGGCAGGATCCCCAGGGCAAACAAAGCGAGGGCTCCGCTCCTGGCTGCGGCCGCTCACCGGCCAGGAGGGAAGGGGAACAGCGTGTGCAGCAATACAGGGAAAAAAGCCAATTTCATCTTTATTAGGAGGAGATTTCTCTTTTAGTAATAAGCACACTTCAAATAATTAGCGTGTTTTACGTAATAATGAAATTATGGAAATGTAGGCCACTTATTCAAACAAGTCACCATTACCATATTTTTAAATATTAGACTTAATTAGAGTTTATCACTTCAGAGAAGTACGAGGAGTGGAGATTTTTTTCCCTTTACAAAAAAAATCCTCATAAAGTGTTTATTAAGAGCGGGTAAGAAGGGGATAATGATCTGTTTGGAAATTAAGGCAATCAAACATTTAATGCTCTGCACTCCTGTAGGCAAAAGCATTCAAATGAGTCAATTATACATCCATTATCCAGGCACGATTAAACAAGGCAGGACGGGGAATTTGTCCTCCACATCACGCGATTGTCGCGAGGACTTATGTCCACTTAAAGGCAGCTAATAAAACACTAAAGTTGGGCAAGAAGAGGAAGGGAGGAGAGGGAAAAAGGGAAGAACAAGGGAAGAGAGGCGGCGGGTCAGCGGGACAGCAGAGGGACAAGGGTGGGAGGTGGGGAAGGACAGAGCCGTGTCTGCATTCCAGCCCTTCATAAATCAAAGTAATTAAGTTAACATGAAAATCAACTTCACCATCCCGTTAAATTACAGCATTTGCATATTAGGACTCAAATGAAGTAGGGAGCCGGCGAGGGGGTGGGATGGGGGGAGGGACTGGGGGGGGAGTCAGGGCAGAAGGATGGGGGCGCACCAAAAAAGGAACCATTTATTACGGTGAATAACTAATTTCAGAATTTATAGCGCTGGATTTTCGTTCCCGTGCCATTTATATTACAGAAGGAAATTAAGGGGCGGGCAGGAGGCTGGCTGGACATCTTTCTGCGTTATTGCTTGTCTGCCATTTGCAAATCATTATTAATTGTGGCCCGTGTCGCTGGTGCAGCAGGGCAGGGTGCCTGGACAGCCGGAGCAGACACACATATCTCTTCATCAGGACCCCAGCCGCTAGCCCTGGAGAGCCAATTACCCCTCCCTGATTGGTATCAGATAAGGAGGGAATTTTTACAAATTAGGGAATAAATAGAATTTCCACACGTGGAGCAGGGAGGGCTTGAGAGGCAGTAATGAAAAACGATACATCACCATCAGCCAGACAACCCTATTCATACGCCGATGCATTACGCTCACTACTCATAATCCCGCCGAGTGACAGACAGCCGCCGGGCCAGAGGGAGAGCATCCCGCCGGCCAGCCCGCTCCGGAGCACGGCCTCCAGCCTCCAGACCTCTCCCGGCAGCCCAAGAAGGTCTCCCCGTGGCCGGCCTTGTGGCACAACCTCTGCCACGGTCTCATTGGTCATGCACATTGTGCCCGGCATCGCTCCCCGGCTGGTGGGGACAGACCTCCTGGCAGATGTGACAGGGTGTGGGAGCTGTTCCTGCTCTGCTGCCTGAACCAGGGGTCCAGCAGGACCAGCCTCCAAACTCGACCCCGAGTTTGGCGATTAAAGTTGACGACCAAGCAGCCAAGCCTCTCAGCCACCTCTCCAGGAAGCACATCTTCCCCAACAGTATCCAGTCCAAACCATGTCCTCAAGAAACCTCCTCCTCCCTCGGTAGAATCATAGAATCACTAGGTTGGAAAGGACCCACTGGATCGTCGAGTCCAACCATTCCCATCAAGTACTAAACCATGTCCCGCAGCACCTCATCCACCCATCTTTTAAACCCCTCCAGGGAAGGTGACTCAACTCCCTCCCTGGGCAGCCTGTTCCAGTGCCCAATGACCCTTTCCGTGAAAAATTTTTTCCTATTGTCCAGCCTAAACCTCCCCTGGCGGAGTTTGAGGCCATTCCCTCTCGTCCTGTCCCCTGTCACTTGGGAGAAGAGCCCAGCTCCCTCCTCTCCACACCCTCCTTTCAGGTAGTTGGAGAGAGCAATGAGGTCTCCCCTCAGCCTCCTCTTCTCCAGGCTATACAACCCCAGCTCCCTCAGCTGCTCCTCGTAAGACTTGTTCTCCAGGCCCCTCACCAGCTCCATTGCTCAGTATCCTGCTATCCCTACCTGATTTTGGAGAAGAATGTGCCTTTTTCTACCATCCAGCCTCCAAACCAGCCCCACAGCGCTCAGCTCCTCTGCTCGGCCAGCCCTGGGTCCCCCTGCACCGGTGAGGTCCCTGTGTCACCAGGAGCAGTGCCAGGGCTCGGGGATGTGGGAGGCAGAACCGGCTCGGAACAGCCACAGGAGGCAAGGATTGTGGTAGCGAGGTTCTGCTCCAGTGGGAAGAGACTCATGCTGGGGCAACTCCATGTCGCCGTGAGCCCTTGCCCAGGGCAGACCCAGAGGCATCACCTGGCTGCGTTCCCTGAGCCAGGCACCTACTTTTAGACCCCAGCACCTCCCCATGACAGCACAGACCTTTTCCTTGGGGTTTGACAGAGCTGGATGGCCCCAAGAATGCAGCCAGCACCCAGCTAACAGGACCTTAGCATGCAGCCAGTTTTGGAAAGAGCAAAGCCTGGAAGCGCGGGGACCCCGCTGACCTTCGGGATCCCAGTTAGTGCTGCTCTCCCCAGTGCCAGAGCTGCGCACCTCCACGCCCCTAATTAGCTCTCTCTTATGACAAGCACGTCACTAAACAAAATGCTCGGCAGGAGATCAATCTCGCCTGTAAGTCACGCAGCCTTTAATTTATTCAGCATACAATGTCGCTCCACCGCTGCATTCCTGTAATTTATACCGTACACTGTCGTGTATTATTTAACTCGTCCGAGTGTTTTACAGCTCGCCTGAAAGTCGCCGTGCAGAATAAAGTCAGGTCTGGGGCACTGGTGAGGGGCAGGGACGAGGCAAGCTGCCCCCTTCTCCAGGGCTGGTACGGGGACAGGGTGATGGTGACAAGTTCCTGCAGAAGTTGGTGGCTCAGGGCCCCTCTCTGGGGCTCTGCGGGTGGGAAGGGGAGAACGAGGTGGGTCACCACAGGAGACCAGTAAATCACAGGATCCAGTGCTGGTGCTTCCCTACAGAAAGGTGATAGGACGAAAGGGAATGGCCTCAAGCCGCACTAGGGGAGGTTCAGACGGGACACACGGAAAAATTTCCTCACCAAAAGGGTTATTGGGCACTGGAACGGCTGCCCAGGGAGGGGGTTGAGTCACCATCCCTGGAGGTGTTTAAAGGATGGGTGGATGAGGCGCTGAGGGTCGTGGTTTGGTGACTGATGGGAATGGCTGGACTCGATGATCCAGTGGGTCCTTCCCAATCTAGTGATTCTATGATTCTCCCCACGCACACCCTCTGGCAGGCAGCGTGTGGTGGGAAGGCTCCTTCCTGGCCCCTCCAGCAGGACACAGGGTGGCAGCAGCCAGACCCTGAGCATAGAAGAGAGACCTGGCCCCAAAACTGAGGTAAGGACTGGGGCTACACTGGGCTGAGAGCTGGTGACAGCAGGTGCAGCTGCTCCGAGCAGCTCACCTAGAGCTTAGAATCATAGAATCATGCCTTTGGCCGTGCAGCTGGAGGGAAACAATCAGTGATGTAGAGCTGGGTATCCTCCCAGGGAAGGTTAAAACCTCTGTTCAGTGTAAAGTTGCCATATCTAAGTACTTATGATCAGGATATTTATGGCTAGTTTATTCCAGGCTGTTAAAGGCAGCAGTAGTTACCCGCAGATAAAGGGAATTTGGCTCCCCTGACGCCTTTTCTCCCCATGCCACAGGCACGCTTGGCCGGAGCCAGGTGCTTGTGGTGTATAACTCACCCGATGGTCCCTGCTAAACCCTGCGCCAGGGCTGGGCATGAGGATGCTTGGCACGGCTGGGATGATGGCTCTGGTTCTGCTGAGTAGGAGCTGAGGGGACAGACAGGCGTGAGAGATATTGTCCCCCTGTCCCTGACTGATCCTGCTGGGTACCAGGACGTCCCCAAGCTGCAGGGAGAACTTCAGCCTGCCTTCCTGCTGGTTCCCAGCACTGGTGCAGCTGTCCCTGCCTCCTGAACCCCCTCCGCGTGCTGCCGTGCCCTTCTCTGATGAAGAGTTCATTTAGGGTAGCAGAAGGCCAGACTCTGGGGTTTTGCAGGGCATTTTGAACCCTGCAAACCCCCTGACACCTCTTGGCTGTTGGTTCTGCTCCACATCCAACTCCTGACATCCAGTCCCACCACTGGGATTGGGACCCTAATTAGGGAGAAATTTCAAGGGAGAAATGGGAGGGTTTATAAAACTGAGTTTCTCTGCCTGTGAGTGACACGAGATGTCAGAGAAAGGAAATAAAAGGCAAGGATGCAATTCCAGTGCCACCAAGAGTGTGTGGCGAGTCCTAATGGAAAGTTCTTCTGCTCTTTAAAGCTTGGTCAGATGGCCTAGTTATTGCTTTAAAAGGACCCAGAATCAAACCGCGGCGCTGCACTCGAAGCATTCAAATAAAGCGAGCAGTGTTTCTGCAGGTCCAGCGAGGCAGAGGCAGGCGATTACACAGAGAAGGGCAGGCCTCTTTATCTTGGAGGGAGACCTACCTATTTTTAAACATTAGCTCCAAATCAGCAGCTCACCTCTTTGTCTCACACAAACCCTCTCTTGCCTTCTGGAGGAGAGATCAAACGCCAGCCCTGCTGCCATTGTTTCTCTCCCAGCGAGATGGATGCGGGACTGTAATCTTCCCACAAAGCCGCATGCTTCAAAGGCATCAAAAGTGCTTATTAAAAGTCCTAGGAAACTAATTTAATAACATCCCAAAGGTTGAAAAAAAATCATTGGCGGCAGCTCAAAATACAACCTGTCGAGGGAGGCGGAGCCCAGTTTGACACAACTCCATCACGCAAGGCTGGGGTGCTTTGGCACACAGACCTGCTTCCCGTGGTCTGATCACCCCAGCGCTGCTCATTCTCTTGCCAGGGATGCGTCCAAGGGAGTGGGAGCGTGGGACACCCTGTCCCGATGGCACAGCCAGCGCAGCTCACGGGGGATTGTCCCCCCACCAAGCGCTTTGCACTGAGACTGCAGGATTGGAGGCGTCCTCGCACAATGGGGATGGGGACTGGCCATCCACCCTGGCTCTGCAGCTCGGCTCCCCTTGTCGCCATCCCAGATGTAGGATTTCAGGCTTGCCTGTGAAACATGGAAAGCACCAGAAGGCCTTTGCCAGCCATCATAGAATCATAGAGTGATAGGATCACCAGGTTGGAAAAGACCCACCGGATCATTGAGTCCAACCATTCCTATCAATCACTAAACCATGTCCCTCAGCACCTCGTCCACCCACCCCTTAAACCCCTCCAGGGAAGGTGACTCAACTCCCTCCCTGGGCAGCCTGTTCCAGTGCCCAATGACCCTTTCCGCGAAAAATGTTTTCCTATTGTCCAGCCTAAACCTCCCCTGGCGGAGCTTGAGGCCATTCCCTCTTGTCCTGTTCCCTGTCACTTGGGAGAAGAGCCCAGCTCCCTCCTCTCCACAACCTCCTTTCAGGTAGTTGGAGAGAGCAATGAGGTCTCCCCTCAGCCTCCTCTTCTCCAGGCTAAACACTCCCAGCTCTCTCAGAAGTTCCTCATAAGGCCTGTTCTCCAGCCCCTTCACCAGCTTCGTTGCTCTTCTCTGGACTCGCTCCAGAGCCTCAACATCCTTCTTGTGGTGAGGGGCCCTGAAATGAACACAGGATTCGAGGAGCGGTCTCACCAGTGCTGAGTCCAGAGGGAGAATAACCTCCCTGGACCTGCTGGCCACGCTGTTTCTGATCCAAGCCAAGATGCCATTGGCCTTCTTGGCCACCTGGGCCACTGCTGGCTCATGTTCAGTTGCTGTCAACCAACACCCCCAGGTGTCTGGCCTTGTGGCAGCTTTATTCAAGGCTCACCCAGAGTGACAGGCTAGGAGGAGGCAGACACATATCAGGCCCATAGATGACGCAGCCGGGGACGTCAGCCAGACCTACAGAGCCATGTTACAGAGACCTGTGCGCTATGGGTGACACAGACCTGCGCGTCTCCCACAGGGACAGGGAGACACACGTGCCTTCTCGCTAACGTGCAGCATTCCCGCTGTGTACGTGCAGCACACACGTGCCTCCAGCCACAACAACATGAGGACTGTGCTCCCTGGCATCCCCCAGAGCTGGTCCCCGCTCCCAGCCCACACTGGGTGACACGTGGGACCCCAGGGCTTCATCCCATGTGAACAGTGCAGGCTCTGGTGGAAAGGGGCAGAGGATGGAAATTAACGCTTCAGCCTCTGTCTCATCCTGCCCATTAGCGGGGCTGTTTTACTCCGGATCATTAAATATGTATATCTTATTACACGCCTTGTTACAGTATTGAGCTCTATTGACTGATAATAAATTCCAAGCATCATCCTGGTCATAAATTTATCTGGAGATGATGAAGACTCAATAATCTAGTCATGCAGATAATATGATAGGGCCTTAAAAAAGATCATTACATTATATGTCAAAATTAAAAGTGAAATACACTTTATTAACACTGTTTCCACACTCAGGGCCATTACTTGTTATATCCCCTCCTGCCCTCCTACCCACCCGCACACTGTCCCTTGGGTGAGCCAGGGAAGGCAAGAAGAGGCAGAGTTGTCACAGCTCTGCCTGGGCAGGTGGCAGAGGGACATGAGGGGTGACAGGCAGCACAGATGATCACCCTGGGATGCTTCAGCTTGGCCCCAGGGATGCAGCACCCTGCCTGGTACAGCACCACTGCCCTGCCCATCGGGCAATGGCCTCCGAGCATCTCCAGGTGTCTCAACAAGCTCCGTGTCTGGTGCCATTCGCTGCCTGCAGGCAGCTTTATAGAATCATAGAATCACCAGGTTGGAAAAGATCCACCAGATCATCGAGTCCAACCATTCCTATCAAACACTAAACCATGTCCCTAAGCATCTCGTCCACCCGTCCCTTAAACCCCTCCAGGGAAGGTGACTCAACCCCCTCCCTGGGCAGCCTCTGCCAGTGCCCAATGACCCTTTCCGTGAAAAATGTTTTCCTATTGTCCAGCCTAAACCTCCCCTGGCACAGCTTGAGGCCATTCCCTCTCATCCTGTCCCCTGTCACTTGGGAGAAGAGCCCAGCTCCCTCCTCTCCACAACCTCCTTTCAGGTAGTTGTAGAGAGCAATGAGGTCTCCCCTCAGCCTCCTCTTCTCCAGGCTAAACACCCCCAGCTCTCTCAGTCGCTCCTCACAAGGCCTGTTCTCCAGCCCCTTCACCAGCTTCGTTGCTCTTCTCTGGACTCACTCCAGAGCCTCAACATCCTTCTTGTGGTGAGGGGCTCTGAAATGAACACAGGATTCGAGGAGCGGTCTCACCAGTGCTGAGTACAGAGGGAGAAGAACCTCCCTGGACCTGCTGGCCACGCTGTTTCTGATCCAAGCCAAGATGCCATTGGCCTTCTTGGCCACCTGGGCCACTGCTGGCTCATGTTCAGTCGCTGTCAACCAACACCCCCAGGTCCCTCTCCTCCAGGCAGCTTTCCAGCCAGACGTCTCCTAGTCTGTAGCTGCTCAGGGTTGTTGTGCCCCAAGTGCAGGACCCGGCATTTGGCCTTGTTAAACTTCATCATGTTAAACCTTTATTGTAGCCATCAGGAGGAAGGGCAGCCTTGTCCCCAGTTTTCAGAGGGAAAAGTGACCCTCTCCAGCGTCTTACAGCACTGCTCCCCTAGGCTCCAGCAAGCTGCAGAGCCACAATGGGTCCCCTCTCGAGCCTGGCTGCACCGTGGTGTGGCACAGACAGATGGGGAGCACACATGAGGATGTGGGTGTCCCCTCTGAGAAGACAGGGCTCCTGGCCAGCTCCTAGTGCCCTGGTGCCTGTCTCACGGAGCTGCCCCTCGGTGGGATGGCGAGAGTCACACAGCTGCCGGCCAGGAGGAACTGGGGCTCAGCTCCCTCCTCCTGCTAGTTCTCTGATGCCATTCCTCTCCTTCAACAAGAAGGTCACAGCCATTTCAAGTCTTGTCACGAGGGCAGGTGGCTTGTGCCCCTCCTGCCTGGCAGGGCTGGCCTGGCCACGCTCCTGCCCGCAGATCAATGGCACACGGCGGGTTTGAAGTGTCCCTCGACACCCTTTCCCTCCACCACCTTCCTCTCCGCGCACGCAAGGTGATGAGCGCTGAGGGGGGGGCCCGCGGATCGATGCTGCGACACGGATCGGCTGCCAGGAAAAACCAATCATGGATCAGATGGAAACCGACTTCGTCTTGTATCTGCCTGGCTCTCGCCCGGATAGATTGGCTGGAGAAATCCGATGGCAAGAGGAGACAAAAGGGGAGGCGATGGGGAGAGGAGGAAAGGGCTGATAATGCTCCTGCCGTGGCCGCTCTAATCTGTGACAGCCTGAGGATTTGCTGAAAACCATTATCACATTGCTCTCCCTTCTCTTGTCCCTGATAAAGCCCTGGCTAATCTGTTTGTTGCAGGTATTGAACGAATACGTTTAGCGAAACAAGGGGTGTGTGCACCTCCCTGCCCCTGGAGCAGTTTTTCTCGCTGCACCTCTGGCATCGCCAGGAGGCAAAGGGGGAGCAGGGGAGGTAGGGATGGATTTGGGTGCAGTTTTGCTGTGGATGCGTGCTCTGCCCTGGTGGGAAGGGTTTATCATCATCATTTTTATCCCTGGCGGGCAGAGCTACTGTGCTTGGCACAGGGGAAAACATCCCTGCTGACCACCCTTTGCGAGGTTTTCGGGGAGCTTTTCTGTAGGCATTTCATCTTCATAACGCAGCTCGCAGAGGGTGGTGAGCGATACCCTGGGGCTGGTGGATGATGCAGCAGGGCTGCAGCACATCCCAGCTGGGAGCACAGTCACAGCCCTTCGTGCACCTAGCCACACTTCCACAGGGAGAGAAGCTGAGATGGGGAACACGAGGAGGAACAGCCCTTGGGTTCCCCATCTACTGGAGCCCAGCTTGGCTCGTGCCTGCCTGTCCCGCTGCTGACCTCGGTCCTCCCCTTGCGAGAGGCTCCTTCTCCAGGGACGAGATAATTCAGTGGCTGTGAAAGCCCAGACCCAGGGCTCCCGCAACCGCCTGTTACAAACAGTTCTAGTGGAACATTAATTATAGTAATTTAGCTGTGGAACACTAACTGCAGCCAGTGCAATAGCATTCAGTACATTAGTGGCTATAACCCACTCCTTAAAAAAGACATTTGGCTACTGACAGCTGATCAAATGAGTTGTGAAGCATAACCAAAGGGTGGGGGGGGAACGCAAAGCATGCGGGGAGTGAGGTGTGGGGCAGCCAGATAGGGTTCAGCACCTTGGGGGTGCAGTGGAGGGCCAGGAGGTGGCAGGAACCCTCCTGCCCACCACAGATGGGGGGGCAGCACCTTGGGGGTGCAGCAGAGGGACAGGAGGTGGCAGGCACCCTCCTGCCCCCCACGCTGCACGCGGGCCAGCGAGGTCCCCACGCCACAGGCAGCGCTCAGCGAGCAGGGACCGCATCTCAGCAGTATGTCAAACAGAAGGACATTTCCTTCTATCTCCCAGCCGCCGCCCCAGGGCACAATCCACCTACATTCAATCGTTACTCCACTACACATGTTTCCTTTCCAGCCTCGGATTATTTTTTATCATCAAATTACCGTGGCGATAAGATGGAGTAGATGCGATAGCGAGAAAAGCACCTGCCCTCCCCTCTCCCCCTTCCTCAGCATCCCTCCTCCTTCTGCCACCCAGCAGGCTGGGGGTTTATCCAAATGTCAGGGGGTGAGGGAAGACACCCTGGTAGGTTGATTTGCCATCTTGGGAGCAAACCATGGCTGGCAGATGCATTGGGTGGATGCAGGCAGTCTGGGTGCCCACCAAGCCGGACAGAAAACTTGTGGGGTGCCCTGCCGCAGCGTGGGATCCCGCTGGCAGAGCTGGAGCTGAGCACCCACTCCCTGTGGCTCCACTGCAGCACTCCAGCCTCCCCGCCGCACCCGATGCACCCGCTGGGCACTGGAGGTGTGACACCAGCACCGCGGCAGGGACATGGGAGCCCTGGCACAGCCAGGAAAAGCGTGGCTGAGCCATTTCCAGCCTGCAAGGCCCTGCTGTGATGAATCCTCCCCATCTCCTTGTTTACTCCAGCCTGCAACAAATGAGTCCCTGCCTGTGCGGGGATAGCTCATCCGGAGGAATGCTCTTTCAGGCCTCTCCCTCTAATCCCTATTAATTTAAATAATGCTCGGCCACTCTTCTCAAACTATTTATTATTTATCAGGTTTGTTTATTTGTAGCTAACAGGTAGCGCTCAGCATGCGTCCCCAGCACAGGGACAGGGGCCGTTCATCACATCGGCTCCCCCGCCATCCACCATCCGTCAATTACTCCTGCTTCCTTTAATTAGTAATGAGGACTAATATCTCTGCCTGGGATGGTGGCTGGAGCGGAACTTCCCTCCGGTGGCAACCAAGTAGCACAAGGGAGGGAATGAAAAATAAATACCTGCACCAGGCTGCTGCCGCTGCTGCTCCTGGGTGAGCAGGGGTGCTCACCAGCCACAAACACCCCTTCCCAGGGGATGTCCGCTCCCCAACAGCTCCCTAAATGTTCCCTGTACACCAGACACTCCTACCCAGCAGGGCAGGGGAGGTGATGCCAGCCAGGTCCTGAGCCACGTGTTCCCCTTGCCACATGGCAGGGCCACCCCAAACCAAGGGGGATCCCCTGCCAAGCCTCAGCTGCTGAGCTCCTCACAGGTTTCAGCAAGGGGAAGCCTAAATTAAATGCCCATTAGAGCCTGTGGCCTCGTCCTGGGGAGCTCTGTATCAGAACATGCCATCCACAGGCAGCCTAATAGCGAAGGCAGCACATGATATAAATGGAGCCCCTTTGATTTATTGACTGGGAGAAGTTTTTACACGATAGCCCATTAAGACGGACGGCTCTGTTTACAGCCAGGCCATCTAGCTATAGGGACCCTGAACTGGATGGTGTGTTTTGCTATTGCTCTTCAGGCAGACATCTCATTAAGCGGAACAGCATATGGAGCTCTCTGGATCTATACTTCACGAGTCCTGAGGGAGGCTTTTACCATTTTTAATAAGCGGGCAAGGTTAGCAAACCTGCAACGTGGTGACCTCCCCTCCCCGTGCGATGGATCTCCCTGAAACACAGAGAGCTGGACTCGCTGGGTGCGTGCGGGACTCCATAAATCACCTCCCCACGGCCACCCGGGGAAACCGGCTGGGGTCCGGCAGGCTCTGTCGCATCCTAAACCAGCGCACGGCTCAGCTCAATGCTTGGTGTGGAGCGGTACGGAGCATTCCCCTTCCCATTGCTCCAACGGGGTCACAGGGGGCACGTGGGCAGCTGAGGCAGCAAAGGTGCTTTAAGGCAAGAGCATTAACACGATAGCTACAGTGGAGCAAACGAACCCCTCAGCTGGAAACAAAACCCCTAGCTGGCTGTTGAGGGGGGATTATTCCGTATTCAGTAACACGGCTGTTTAGGAGACAAGTAATCTCTAGCACAGACCTCCAGCTCTTCTCCGATCTGATAAAGCCCTGCAGCCTTTGGGCAAGCTGGCCCCTGCAGGGGCTGCTAGATCTGGATGCCACGGCTGGGGCTGCCAGGGAAGAAAGAGGAGCAGGAAGGCAGGCACGTGGGGCAAGATGCTGAGGGATAGGGTGGACACGCTGCAAACAGCTCACCTGGGACACTTTTCCAAAGCCAAAGGGCTTGTGCAAGGTTTAGGTGCTGCTGCTCCGGCACTACTCACATCCCCAGGTACAGCAGCACAGATGCAAGGCAGCAGGTGCTTAAGTGCAGAGTGTGTGCCCTCCCACTCCCCGACAACAGCAATCTGGCTCTTGCCCATCAGCCAGACCTTAAATCCCTGTTTTCCACCCCTGCGGTACTACCTAAGCACTATAACCATCACCTATCACCGGTGCATAACTTGCACATCTAAAATTCACACCATGGAAGAGCCTGCCAGAAAAGCAGGAGACAGAAAACGTGGTTGTTTCCATTTGAGAAGTCTCGCTGGGAAAGAGGGAAGGCAGAGAGGGACAAATGGGACAGACATGGTGGCATATTTGGGTCTCTTTCTGGCAATTCTCTCACAAACAGCCTGAGCATCTTTGAAATGAAATTTTGTAGGCGATTAGCTCACAATGTGAACTTAATTGCTTTTGGTATTTAAAAAAAACCCATTAAATTAAATGGCCGAGATATTGAGGCTTAAGCAATGGCTGCTTCCAGTGCACAGTAACTACCAGCCTCATTACTGGGACGCCGATTCCAGCAGTGGAAGGCACAGACCCATGCAATGTGGCCGGCGCGGCTCTAACGCTCCCCCCCAGCTCACAAGCTGTGGCTGAGACGATCATCAACAGCCATGAGCGCACAGCTCAATGCAGGATCGGCACGGAGCAGCAGCCCAACGGTGTGCTGAGCTCCTGGCTCTCCAAAGCATCCTTGTTGGATCGGAAGTGTGGGTCTGGAAGCCAAAGGAACATTCTATGCCTTTGGCTCAGTGAAAGGAGCAGCCAGAGTGGGACAGTCCCACACTGCAGGAGATCAGGGTGACATCCACCCAGGTGCTTTGGTCCCTGTTCCTTGGGGATCCCACAGCGCTTGCACTGTCCGCACTCGGAGAGCTGTGTGGGCGCGCAGCTCCCATCAATGACTATGAGGCGGCTCCAAATGCAAGCTCGGCTGGTACCACTTTTCCCTGGGGACATCCCCAGAGCTGGCACCTTGCACGACTCCACGCAAAGGAGCTCTCCTTCACCACAGACCCAGCAGCACTGCCCCGCTTTGCATTCAGTGCCGTAATACAATAGAGAGGCCAACAGTACTGCTTTCACCTTACTTTACTTGTTTGTTTAAATTATTTACACTCCTCAGATGCAAGATTGCTCTCCAAAAGGAGCATCCTTTTGGCTGCTGCAGCTTTAAAATGACTTGCATCCATCACTCAATCGCTTTCAGGTCAAACACACGCTCCTGACTTAATGACCACATTTCCACAGCAACAAATCTGTCACTGCTGTTTGTTTAAAGCCAACAATCTGTAGGAGCTCTGTGTGCAAGGATTGAATTAACTCAGCAACTGAATGACTGCGGTGCCAGATCATTCAAATTGCACCTTTCCTAAGATCTTCCAGCAATGTTAATTAATGTTCCTTGGGTGATGTGCAACATGCTGCAGTGCACAGGGTTGACAGCGAGAGCAAAACTTGATCCCTGCAGGTCTGGCGCCACGGGAGCTGGGATCCTGGATGCCCCAGCCCAAAGAGCACATTGCAGGGTTGGGGGTTCAGGGAAAAACAGGGGCTGGTGGCTCCCCCTTGTTCTGACATGACCTATCCCAATTCTCCCCAGAGTTTAGCAACTCAGCCCAGATATTTCATGCTGGATGTCTGATTCATGTTGATTTTTTTCCCCAGGAAATTCCAACATGAACTGTTAATATGTTGCCATCAACAAGAATGAAAAAAATGTCGCTATTTCCCTTAAATTCCAGCTGTTTGTTGTTGGAGGGTTTTTCTGTGCATGTCCAGATGTTTTGGCACAGAGTCTTGAAGTCTGTTGGGAAGGTAATTTTGGGGCCAGGGAAGGTTTTGGATTTCCCACTGGGTTTTCGCTAACTTTGGGCAAAGCCAGCCCTGCCCATGGCCCTGGGTGGCTGCACGTGCACTGACACCCAGCCCCAGGCCAGCTTCCCTGCTCCCAGCTGCTGAAATCCCCCTGAAACCCACTGCAGGCACCTGCGCAGGGAGCAGGGATCTGGCTCTCCAGGCGCTCGATGACTTCCCCAGGAAGTGCAAGGGAGGAAACCGCTTCATTGAAACACTTGCCAACAAGAGCTGGAGTCGGGGAGCAGAAGCAGGAAGAAACAGAGACAGGGAGTTGGTGGGGAGAGCTGAAATGATACCAGAGAATTGTGGGAAGGGACCAGGACAAGGAAACGAAGACAAAGAGCTGAGATGGGGAAGCAGACTGAGGCTGGCAAGGGCTAGAGAGAAGGAAGGAAGGAGTGGAATTCAATCCAACACTAAACCACCTCGGTCTCCTGCTGCTCTCCACAACCTGTGGCTACTCCAGTCCTTGTCCACCAGTAAGTCCTTGGCTTAATGGTCCCTGTTTGTCTGGAGCATTCACACCACCATGGAGCAGAACCAGGGTTGACTGGGGGGTCAACCTGGAGAGCTAAAGCCCTCCCCCAGCCTCCCCTCAGCTTGCTGCCATTGACTGGGGCACCGTTCTAATCTCCACCTGCCATTGATTTCAATTCAGCTCCAATTTTCTTCTTTGACCTTCTCTCCTCCAGATCCCGCTAGCAAACAGAAGACAAATCCTCAAAGATCCTCTTTGTTTTCCCCTGCGATATTCCAGTGTGCCCCAGTCCCAGGCTAGGGAAGGTGATGGCCGATGCCTGTTGGAGCTTATACAATCATGCACAGAGACGCACACATCGCTGCCCACACAGATACCCTCCCCTGGGCACGTTTGTCCCAGCTCCAAAATGGGGAGTGAAGCGTTGATGCTCAGACACTGTACAGCAAAGCTACTTCTAGACGGTTCCCTCCAGGACAGCTGCTTTTTTTTCTAGTAGCCTCTGGGTCCAAGGGGGCGTTAGGGAATGCTCCTGACTGTGCCTTGGTCTCTGCTGCAGTTTGCATCCAGCATCCTCACTGCCGGGAGGATCTTCCTCTGCCCACCCCAAAATTGGTCCCTCCACGCCAAACCCCAGCCCTCTGTGGGCTGGGACGTTTCAAAGGCAAGTGGAAGGAGACGAGCTGGCCATGAGCTATGGGAAGATCTCTCCTTCGCTGTGTCCCTGGGGCCATGGATCAGGCACAGAGACTGGAAGCGCCTGCTTCCAGCTCCCCGATGCCCCCGATGCTCTGTGCCGTGATCTGGAAGGGGAACCAGCCACTCGGAAACAGTTAAAATCAGATTGCAGTGTGCTGGCACAGACAAGGAGGAGAGGGTCCTAGACAGTGCCTGGGAGATGTCTCAAGAAAGAGACGCTGCCAGCACTGCAGGGAAGCTGTTGGGGGGCACACGATGGGAAAGGCATTACCCCTTAACGCCCACCCATTCCTGTCTCCCCCAGATGAGTAGGAAACCTCCGCCAAAGCTTCTTTCTCGAGAAAGCCTGCATGCCAGAATTTCAGCCCTCCCGAGGCCCTTCTTTTCCTGGCAGCAATTCACTATGTAAAGAGGCTGGATATTTATAATTATGCTCAAAGTGGCCACTTTGAAAATCTATATGTCTCTAGGCTCCCTGTACATCATAATGTCAAGCCTGTGAATGGAGGCATCCATCAGAGGCCTCACATCACAGACCTCGGAGCTGTGATAAACACTTGGGAAATGCTCGCTGAACCCCGTGTCCCACTGCTGCCTTCTGGGGAAGAGCCTTGGTCTTTGGAAGGTGTCCCCATGGGGACTTCTCCAGGAGGGATGCCATCGGGTGCTCGGGAGTCACTGATCAGAGACGAGGACAGGAGCCTGGGTTCCTCTAGCAAGAGGCCTCCCTGCTGACCACTGCTGTCCCCCAGGAAGAGAGGTTTTCCTCCAGGTGAGACCATCCCAGCCATCACCCAGTTCCCATGCCGTGGGCACGATGTCTGCAAGAAGGCAGCGTCCACCTCTTAGTGTCTGGGAAAACCCCAGTGCTGGGAGCCCCAGAGCTTCAAGGACAGGAGGACAGACCCCTCAAACACCAGCTCTGCTCTCAGACATCAGATCCCCATCCCTTGGCCTCATCAACCCCAGGATATCATGAGCTTGACTGAGAAGGACTAGGTGAGTGACAGAGCAGGGGTGGGCTCTCAACCCCCATTCCCAGCATGAAAACCACTGTCGGAGCTGACGTCTCTTCTCCGGGACAGCGAACATCAGAGCTGACCCCGAAGCCACGCTCCAGCCCACTGCTCCTCCATGCTCGCAGAGAGTTCCTACCACTCCTCTCCTGATGTGGGGATACAAAGCCCACCCCTTTGCATCACCTCCTTGAAAAAGGAGGCAGGTGCCCTGCCAGCGAGACGCTTCCAGGAGACCGGGAACGCTGCTCTGCCGGCAGCGTGGCAAGAGGACACGTAGGCTTCGCTAACGCTTTGCCCAGGCTGTTCTTAAAAATTTATTACTCTGTTGCAACATGAAAAATAAGACAGAGAAGTAATCATTAGTATAACTATAACTCCCCGTGCAATAGTCCCACTTGTAAATTGAGATTTATGATTGCAGCTGCCGATATTTTAGAGGCTGGTGCAGGCAGTGGTGGCAGCACAGCCCACATACGCGCTGCCCCGCCGCAGTTACAGTTTATCACAATCTGCAGAGATTATTGCAATGAATAATACACAACAGGCTGGCAGTGAAGAACTATTCCCGATCAAACGCTTCTGTAAACAACTGAATAAATAATATTGCTCAGCCCTCCTTTAGACCCCTTGGAGGCCCAGGGAAATCTCTCATTACTCAGCAGGAGAGGCAGCGGGGGCTTCAGAGATGCCACGAGGGAGGGATGCGGTGACTCTGGGCAGTCACTGGTCATCCCAGGGACTGGCATTTGCCAAGCAGACAGCTCATCCTCCTATTTTTTTTTGGCAGAAAAGGATGCTGAGATACTGAAAATACCTGCTCAGGGCACCACAGCTCCACACGCAGCCAGAACAACCTGCTTGGACAGACAGATGCTAGCCCAGACAGACAAGTATCGCTGTCCTCTCTTCTGCTTGGCAAGGCTTTTGCTTGCTTCTGATATTGAGTTGGCAGCAGGTAAAGAGCAGGTTCAGGGGCAGCCTGGCCCGCAGGCAGCCAACCTCGGTCCGCAGCAGGGACGGGGCCGTTGGGACTGAGCCCACCTGGAGCAAGAGTCCACGCGCTTCCTGAAATGTCAGTAAGTAATGCAACGTGATCAGGGTTGTGTGCCAGCAGCTGTAGAAATGGCATTTCTCACACTGCTCGGAAGGATAAAGTTCAGCTCCACGACGCCCTGGGTTCCCTGGCTGCAGCGAGCTCCAGCTCAGCCACCGTGTCATGCTGCCACGGGCAACAGGGCTGTAGAGACCCGGGCCCAGAGGGCGAGCAGGGGGGATTCACCCCTTCCCCAGCAATCAGAGAACAGAACCATAGAATCACAGAATATTCTGGGTTGCAAGGGACCTTTACAGGTCATCCAGTCCAACCCCTCTGCAGAAGCAGGGACAGCTTTAACTCTATCAGCTCCAATTAACCTCCTCTCTGGGCAACCTGTACCAGTGTTTCAACACCCTCAGTGTGAAAATTTTCTACTTATGTCCAGTCTAAATCTCCCCTCCTTTGGTTTAAAACCACTCCTCCCTCTCCTGTCCCTGAACTCCCTGATAAAAAGCCCATCCCCACCTTTCCTGGAGCCCCTTTCAGTACTGGAAGGGCTACTATCCTTGGAGCCTCCTCTTGTCAAGGCTGAACAACGCCAACTCTCTCAGCCTGTCCTCATAGCAGAGGTGCTCCAGCCCTCTCTGATCATTTTCATGGCCTCCTCTGGATGTGCTCCAACAGATCCACATCCTTCCTGTGCTGAGGACTCCAGAGCTGGAGGCAGGACTCGAGATGTGGTCTCACGAGAGCAGAGCAGAGTGGCAGAATCATCACCCCCCATGATCTGCTGATCACACTGCTTTTGATGCAGCCCAGGATGCTTCACCACGCAGAGGTGCCTTATTTACCCTCCAAACATTTATCCTCAAAGTAAGTGGAGAAGGGACCCAAAAGAAGGGAGGGTCATAACCACTTCAGGCTATAAACCAGCCCTGCAGTAGCTCTCCAACATTTCAGAGACCTCACACCATGCTTTCCAAGGGTGGGTGCCCACATGCCTCTGCCCAAACACCCCTGCGCAGGGAGCATCTCCCTGCAGCTGCATCCCGCCTGGTGCCAACCCCCAGGTTTGCTCCCCGCTGGTTGTCCCCAAGGACGGGCCCTGCTGCAGCTAGAAAAGGACGAGAGAAGCAAAGCAGGAAAGTTTGGATCCCTGCCTCAGCTTCTCTACAGCATCTATATGTGTGTAGGAATCAGCTCCAATTAATCTCCCTTCAGCTTGGCCCGCCCGCTTCATTACCTCCCCTTGATGAGAACCATCAGTGGGGCCTGTATGATTTTGCTAATTAGCCTCACTTCGTTTATCATTTCCATTTTCTCCCAGAGACGCTCGGCTTGCTGGGCGACAGCTTCATCTCCCGCTGAAACAATGCGGCCCCTTCTGTGCCTGTCTCACTTAGCGCTGTCACCGCAGCCATTATGAAATTGGGGTTTCATTTACACACTAATTAAACATTACAGCTTGTTCACAATTACAACATGGGGATGAGGAGGTAACTAATTACTTAAGAAATGAGCTAACATTTATCTCTGATTCCTCTCCCCCCCCGCAACCCCAGCCCCGCCGCCCTCCTCTCCAATCAAGATTAGAAATTGTTGTTCGATGGTGGCAGCCCAGCGGGCCCCTGCCCGCCCCGGCGTGTGCCGTGTCCCCTTCGAGGGCCCGTACTGAGACCTCGGCCCAGGGACAATCCATCAACCCCTAATTGCAGCGGAGATGATGGGATCCACGGCAGCGGTGCGTGGCGTTGTGCCAAATGGTGACAAGCCGTGATGCTAGGGATGCAGCTGTCCCAGACACCCCTGCTCAGCGATGCAGGGGACCTGGGACAGCCCAGTCACGGTGGCAGCAGGGACTGAGGCGCTTCCCGGGCACCACAGAGTCCTGCAGCTACCGGGCTCTTACCCGTCGGGTTAACACCTGGTTCTGCTGATTGATGAGAATCATAGACTCATAGAATCACCAGGTTGGAAAAGACCCACTGGATCATTGAGTCCAACCATTCCTATCAAACACTAAACCATGTCCCTCAGAATCTCATCCACCCATCCCTTAAACACCTCCAGGGAAGGCAACTCAACCCCCTTCCAGGGAAGCCTGTTCCAGTGCCCAATGACCCTTTCCGTGAAAATTTTTTTCCTATTGTCCAGCCTAAACCTCCCCTGGCAGAGCTTGAGGCCACTGGGAGAAGAGCCCAGCTCCCTCCTCTCTACAATCTCCTTTCACGTAGTTGTAGAGAGCAATGAGGTCTCCCCTCAGCCTCCTCTTCTCCAGGCTAAACACCCCCAGCTCTCTCAGCCGTCCCTCATAAGGCCTGTTCTCCAGCCCCCTCACCAGCTCAAGCAGCTCGACAGGAGCTGGCAATGTGTGCTCACAGCCCAGAAATCCAACTGCATCCTGGGCTGCATCCAAAGAATCGTGGCCAGCAGGGCGAGGGAGGGGATTCTGCCCCTCTATTCCTCTCTTGTGAGACCCCATCTGGAGTCCCATGTCCAGTTCTGGAATCCTCAACATAAGGAGGATATGGAGCTGTTGGAACGGGTCCAGAGGAGGGCTATAAGGATAATCTGAGGGCTGGAGCACCTCCCATACGTGGACAGGGTGAGAGAGTTGGGGTTGTTCAGCCTGGAGAAGAGAAGGCTCCGAGGAGACCTTAGAGTGACTTTCCAGTACCTGAAGGGGCTACAAGAAAGCTGGGGAGAGACTTTTTACAAGGGCATGGAGTGATAGGAATGGCTTTAACTCGGAAAGGGGAAGATTTAGATCAGACATTAGGAAGAAATTCTTCACAATGAGGGTGGTGAGGCAGCGGCACAGGTTGCCCAGGGAAGCTGTGGCTGCCCCATCCCTGGAGGTGTTCAGGGCCAGGCTGGATGAGGCTTGGAGCAGCCTGATCAGGTGGGAGGTGTCCCTGCCCATCGCAGTGGGGTTGAAACTGGGTGATCATTAAGGTCCCTTCCAACTCAAACTATTCTCTATGATTCTATGATTCTCTGCTCAGAGGCCAAGGGTGCCAGCTCACCCTCCACGGCCCTGCTGATGGGCAGCGCAGCCTGAAAACACATTTTCTTCAGGGAGGAATTAACATTTAAAACTGAGAACCATTAGAGTAAATAAAGCAGGCTGTCACTTGGAACCAAAGTGAACACCAAGGGTGGGCTTGGGACACAAACGCAACTGGAGAGACGTGTTCCGGGGAGCAGGCAAGGAGAGAGAGGCGGCAGGCATCCCTTCATTCATCCCTTGGGGTGGATGGCACAGGCAGGCTGGCACCCTGTGTTTGGCCTAGCAAGGGTGGGTGCTGATTCTGAGCTACAGATGGATTAGAGGACAGGGCAGTGGAGAAGGGCAACAGTGACTAGAATTGTCTTGGGATGGATGAGAGGATGCATGGTTGCTTGCAAAAGAGCAAGCCAGCTGGTTGGGGAGAGGCTGGAGAGACCAGGGATGACAGTGCAGTGCCTGGATGCTGCTGTGATCCCTGGATGCTGCTGTGATGCCTGGATGCCAGTGTGGTACCTGGACAGTGGTGCAATGCCTGGACACTCCTGCAGGCTCTGGGAAAAGGCAGCATTGCCGCAGGGCTTTTGAAACACAAGAGACTCCCCCATAAACAGCCCTAAGCACTGGAAATGCTCTCAGAAAAAAATACCTAGTTCAGCACCAGGCAATTAAGGTTCTTTTGCAACTCTTAACCCGTGATTTTGAGACAAAGAATTTGGCCTTGGCATAATTTGAACTGCTAATAGCTTTCCTGATCCGAAGTCAGAGAACTGAGCTGAAGTGCAGGCACAAAAAAAAATCACCTTCCCTGTATGGGAGAGAATTCAGAGCTGCTCTCCGGGTGTGAGGGGATGCTCTCTTCTTCCCTCCAAGCAGCTTAAAAAATAATGATCAGGAAACAGTTAAGCAAAAAGGGGGGTGACTTGATGGTTTTAAAAAAAAAAAACACCTCACACCACTTTATAATAATAGTAACAACTCATTCCCATAGTTTTTATCCTTCCTGTCTTTAGCCCACAAAAAAAAAAAAAAAAGAAACCCTGAGCTAAACTACTGACACTGGCTGGGAGCTTAGAACTGCCGCATCAAACAGAGCCCTTGAATCTCCTGAACATAATTGTGCTGCCCTCTAACCTCAACCTTCAATCAGTGCAGTGTAACTATCTCATTTTAGCCTACAGGACACACCCCTCTGCTAACTAGCAGCCATATTCTTCTCATTAGGAGACTGCTCTGGATGGGAGCGCGGAGGCAAAGCCGTTGTCTCGCTTTTTCTCTCCCTCTCTGCCTCTCTCGGCTGTTTTATATGTACCTCTGGAGGGGGAGAGCACTAGCAGAGAGCTTTGTAGGTGCTGGAGATGGCCCAGCTGCCAAGCCCTCGGTCCCCTGGGCACACAAGCAAAGTCGAATCGCTGGTCCTTGGTTGCCTGCTGCCGTCGAGGGGTGAGCAGGACAGCAAGGGGCAACACAGCGCTGGGGCACAGCAAGGAGGTCTGCACGGAGACAGCTCCTCCAGCAAGGTGGTCGCTCCCCACGTACATTGCAGGCCTATATGTAATTAACAGTGAGGCTAATGACAGTGGGATAACTTACCCAGGGCTACCAGGTGCTCTCCGTCACTGGGGGGTTTTGCATCACGTCACTGGGTAGGAGGTTTTTCATGGTTAGAGATCAGCTTGGCATCGTGGGGCGATGAGGAAGGATGCTTCTGTAGCCCACCTGGCACAGCAGCCCCGTCCGCTGATCTGGCTGCCTCTCTGGGCCACCACCTGGCACTGAGTGCACCTTTAGCAAGTTTGCAGATGACACTAAGCTGAGTGGAAGCATGGATCTGCTGGAGGGGCAGGGAGGCTCCAAAGGGATCTGAACAGGCTGGACCGCTGGGCTGAGACCAGTGGCATGAGGTTAAACAAGGCCAAATGCCGGGTCCTGCACTTGGGGCACAACAACCCTGTGCAGCTACAGACTAGGAGAAGTCTGTCTAGAAAGCTGCCTGGAGGAGAAGGACCTGGGGGTGTTGGTTGACAGCGACTGACCATGAGCCAGCAGTGGCCCAGGTGGCCAAGAAGGCCAATGGCGTCTTGGCTTGGATCAGAAACGGCGTGACCAGCAGGTCCAGGGAGGTTCTTCTCCCTCTGTACTCGGCACTGGTGAGACCGCTCCTCGAATCCTGTGTTCAGTTCTGGGCCCCTCACCACAAGAAGGATGTTGAGGCTCTGGAGCGAGTCCAGAGAAGAGCAACGAAGCTGGTGAAGGGGCTGGAGAACAGGCCTTATGGGGAACGGCTGAGAGACCTGGGGGTGTTTAGCCTGGAGAAGAGGAGGCTGAGGGGAGACCTCATTGCTCTCTACAGCTACCTGAGAGGAGGTTGTGGAGAGGAGGGAGCTGGGCTCTTCTCCCAAGTGACAGGGGACAGGATGAGAGGGAATGGCCTCAAGCTCCACCAGGGGAGGTTTAGGCTGGACAATAGGAAAACATTTTTCACGGAAAGGGTCATTGGGCACTGGCAGAGGCTGCCCAGGGAGGGGCTTGAGTCACCTTCCCTGGAGGGGTTTAAGGGGTGGGTGGACGAGATGCTTTGGGACATGGTTTAGTGTTTGATAGGAATGGTTGGACTCGACGATCCAGTGGGTCCTTTCCAACCTAGTGATTCTGTGATTCAGACAACGCTCTGAGCCCCTGCTTCATGCCATCCCTTAGAGACCTCCAAGCACGTTAGGCAGACGCATCAGACAGCAGCATCAGACACAGCACCTTGGTCACAGCAGCACAGACTGGTGTATCTGCCCTTAGCAGTGACCGTGACCCTTTGCTGCCGCCTCCCCTCCATGCCCTGCACACCATCAGCACCCAGTTCGAGGCCCAGGCTGGGAGGAGCTGCTCAGGCTCCCAGGTTGGAGCAGGATTGCTCAGGGCTCTCCAGGACAGTGGGAAATGCTGTTGTCCCAGCACAGCACCTGCTGTGGGGCTCTCCTGCAGGACTGGAAACAAGCCAGAGCTCAAGCAGTTAATGGCACAGCTGGGATCAGCCAGGGCAGTGAGGGCTGCGGCTTTGGGAAGAACCTCACGCTATGGAGGATACAGAGGAGAGCAGATCCCTTCTGATTACACTGCAGACCTACAAAGCGCATGAAGCCACACTGGAAAACGACAGCAGTTTGGCTGGCACAGCCCTCCCCTCCTGCCAGAGCCCTTTGCCACGGGATTTCAACAAGTTAGCAACTGTGAGCAGGGCAGTGACACTGATTTATGGAAGAACAGGGCAAAACACAGCACTAGGCAGTTTTCGATGCCTCAGTGCCCGTCTTACCCATTCAGCAGCATCTTCCCCATCCAGGCCTCATCCCTACATCCTCTGCTGAGTTATGCTGGTTATTAACACACTCCAAGTTCGTTATCTTAAACAGGCCACTCAGGACACGGGGCAGCGATCCTTAAACCAATTAATGCGATCCTTTGATTTCAGGGGAGAATGAAGAGGTGACTGTCAGCACAGCGGCGAGGCAGGAGTTACGGGTCAGAGCTTTACAGCATAGAGGTGCCCCTGAGCTCTTAACAAGAAGTGGGAGCCAGCGGACAGCTGCCAGACCCGGCTTCTGTCAGAGCTCTTCTCCACATCCTTAGCCCCAGCCTAGCACTGCTTCTCAGGCACCAGGGAGAGCAAAGGAAAGCAGCACTGCAGCGCTTACCGGGGGTCTGGGGCTGTTGGAATGGGTCCAGAGGAGGCCACAGAAATGATCCCAGGGCTGGAGCACCTCCCATAGGAGGACAGGCTAGGAGAGTTGGTGTTGTTCAGCCTGGAGAAGAGAAGGCTCCAAGGAGACCTCAGAGCCGCTTCCAGTACTGAAAGGGGCTCCAGAAAAGCTGGGGAGGGAATTTTCCCAAGGCCTGTTGTGACAGGACAAGGGGTAATGGTTTTAAACTATTGGATAGGAGAATTAGACTCGATATAAGGAAGAAATTTTTTAAAATGAAGGTGGTGAAACACTGGCAAAGGTTGCCCTGTCCCGGGAAACATTCAAGGCCAGGTTGCATGGGACTCCGAGCAACCTGTTCTAGTTGAAGATGTCTCTGCTTCTGCAGGGGGGTTGGACTGGATGACCTGTAAAGGTCCCTTCCAACTCAAAGCATTCTGATTCTATGCCAAAAGAACCTCTGGAGGAGAGCAGCGATGGTCATGTCACAGCGCTCATCCTGGCACAGCAGATGCGTGGCACGGACGGAGGTTCCATTTGCCACGGCAGGAATGGCCACGGTGCTGGTGGTGTTCAGCCTGAGGCCCATGGGCACCCTGGGGTGCCAGGGGTAGCAACACCCCATGGCCCAAAACTTTCCTCTTTTTCTTTCTTCGCTTGGCTATTTTTTAAAGCAAGTTCTCTCTTAGCGAAGTCTTTCAGGGGAGGTGGAGAGAGAGTAGGAAGCCAAAGAGAATCATCTTGCTAGTCAAAGCCTTTAACAACTATTTTTAATATCAGGCAGAGGAGCAGGATTTTGAAATGAAACAGCCGGTGCCTCTTTGATGGGCAAGCTACAGATCTTGAAACAAGGTCCATTCCCTCCTCCTTCACTAACTAACAGCCATATTTCTCTCATTAAAGACAATCTGGCCATATTTTCAAACTTCTTAACAAGGCGATCACCGTAATTTGAGATTTCTATTATCCATGCTCCTATTACAGCAGTCTTTTAAGCAGCTGGCTTTTTTTTTTCTGCTTTCTTTCCCCAACTTTGTCTCTCCCCTCAAACTGCCATCAGTGATAATGACGTGCAGGAAACAAGAGCACCAAGAACCATCTTCTCTACCCCCTCCTTCTTTTTTTGGTACTAGGCTGTGTGTGGGTAGCAATAAGGAATAAAATAAAAAGCGAAATGAAGTTTGGTTATCTCTTATCTGGAGTTTGGTTTTTAATCCGCCCAGGAGCGCAAACGAAGCCAATGCACCTTATCTCCCCCATCGATCATGGACAACCCCCCCCGACAAAGACCCCCAGCTCTCTCCCCTTCCCAAAGGCGCCTGGCCACGGCCGCCCCCTCCCTGCCCCATTAGTCCTTCGCTGGGCTCTGCCAGATGGATGCAATTTGCATAATATCACCAGCGGAGGCTGGCAGATCAACCGGGGTCAGGCTTTGACATCTCCAGCACAGTCTATCTCCAAGTGCTAATTTGGACTGCATTGATCTCTCTTTCTGATTTCTTTGTCATTTACGTCTGCAACGGTTTGACAGGAGATACGGAGAGAGACAAGGGGGGAAAAGAAGGGGAGGGGGGGGAGAAGAGGAGAGAAACAAAGATTGTAGTTACAGATGTCTTTAAGGGAAAAACCAGATTAATCCAAGGACTCCTCTGAGGGTCGCAGCTTTGAAACATCCTAATTATCCTATTCTTATGAATTCCTGTACAGACTTAGAGGGGGGTCTTGTCAGGGAACTCGGAGGAATGGAAACTTGTTAAATTGCGGTGTAGTCTCTCCAGACGGCTGCTACCCCTTCCCCTCCCGCACCTTGCAGTCATTTCTCATTAGGTGAAGCGGGGCAGCTTTAAACCTGGCATCCCTCGCTGTCAGAGCCTTCCCTCCATAGCTCTGCCACTACTCTTGTTAAAAACAGATCTTTGGTTAAACTTGAGCAGGAGTCTTCCCTCCTTGCAGCGAGGGATGACAACCACCAGCCCTACGCTGCCTGGGGAGGTCGGAGCTGGGACAACATAGATGTCTAATCCCTGGGGACAAATGTGGACGGGCAGGTTTGTGGACACATTACTGTTGTAGGACAGCATGATGGTAAAAGCCACCTTCCCCCCAAGTCCACTGCAGAGCAGGGGAAGCAATCAGCGCTCTTAACTGAGATGTTTATGTTCATTAACAGGAAACTCTTCCCCTCCTCACAGGTAAGGGAAGACGTGCTACCATTTAGCCTCGTCTGGGACTCGTCGCAAAGAGACACCAAGGCACCAAAAGAATCCACAGGGAAATCAAAATGTCACTTGGTGTTTTACGTTGCTACTTTCTACAGAAAAAGCTCTCTAGAAAGTTAATGATCTTCCAAGGCCTCTCACCTAACACGTGTCTCGCTGTGCCTGAGGATGCATCACAGCACGTTGGCAGTGTTGTTTGTTACAGTGGCAGGAGAACAAGCTTTAGTAAAAATGTTTTACCCACCCAGCACAATGTGGGACGGAGCTTGGTGAGTGCAAGGGTTTTTTGGCAGTGTGGGACAGGGATATTTTGCAAGGCTCAACCACAGGGCTGGACAAACAGCCAACAGTGGGATGGGTCCAAGGCACAGCAAGGGATTCTTTAGTACAGATCACGTCTGCACGCTCCTGGGTTTGGGACTCGTTGATTGTAAGACAGAGCATAGATTAAAAAAAACATCAGCTTCTCCCCGTGTTCCCAGTAACAGTTTAGAGTGATATGAAAAACTTGTCTCAGAGGTTTGTCATCTGTCACTGGGGAAAATAATTGAGCCAGGTGGATCACAGCTGGTTTGGGAGTGAGGGACAGCAGATCTGGTCTTCTTGCCAAGCGGAACAGTCCCTACTGCTGGTGGGAAAAGTCAAGGGAAAGCCTAAAACCAGAAGGCAAAGGAAGTGGGGGTACAGCAGCAGCCACGCCAAAGAACGTCTCAAGGACAACGGCAGCCAGGTCTGGGGCTTGAGACAGATGTGCCCCAATCTAGAGCTGGGCTTCCCAGGCATTGAAGCATGGCAAACAGCAGGTAATCCAGAAATCCCTCTTAAATCTTCAGCCTGACACTGGTGCCGCAAATGTAACTGCTACCAGCAAGAAGACAGGGCTGCACCTACATTCCACACATCTCGAGTGAGCAGGCAGCCTGGCCTGTCCCAGGGCTGGGAAGAGCACATGGCAGCATCCCAACTTTTCTCAGGCAGCCAAAGCCTTGCAGCCCATCTCACCCTCTCCTCCAAAGGCTGCTCTCTCCAGGGACCGCAAGCCCGCAGATGAAGAGCAAGGTGTGATGAACCCATCATACCCCTTCGGCAGGGGCAGCGAGGTTGGGTGAGCACGTGTGCCCCCATCCCAGCGGGCGTATGACCAACTTTCGCAGGGTAGGATGGAGGGGTGAGCGCAGTCAACACAAACACTCAATCATCCTTCCTTTCTTTCTTCTGCGCCTCCTTTGTTAACTGCAGGAAACAGCTGAAAGACCTTGAGTTTCCCATTGTAACGTGTATGGGAACAGAGCTGCAGTGATCAGAACATACCCCCCGCTGCTCCCGGGGAAAAAGGGAGAGCAGAATCCTTTCTAAAAAGGGTTTACGATTAGAAGAGTGTTCTGTCACTCTGGCGCGCAGTAATCCACTGCGCCACCAAGTCCCTTCAGAGAGATGTCGAAAACTTAAATGACTGAAAGCAAAAGAGCCCCAGCTCAGGTTCCCAGGCAGCCAGACATCCTAATTATCTTTAGATCCACTCCCACATGGAGGGGAGAGAGCACACAAGAGTGAAAAAAAAAAGGAAAAGAAAAGAAAAAGAAAGAGGGGGGGGAGAAAAAGACTGTCACATTGCTTTTTTCTTTTTTTAAAAGCTTGTCTCCCCTCGCTGCTTTTCCAGCTGTGACACCTCTCACGGTAGTTAATTAGAATCATGTCACCGCGCTAATGTGCTCTGACTGGACTCTGACAGACACGCGTCCTCCAACTGGCCGCCCAGCCGACCCTTCTTCCCCAGCCCTCCTCGGGGATGCGGGGCTCGGTGTTCAAGGCAGGACCCCTCGCTGCCCTGTCCCCGGTCCCTGCATCCTCCCTCCCTGGGTGCCGGGACACGCTGCCTGGCCGTGACACCCGGCACACAGCCGCTCCACCTGTTCTGGATCCTCCTGACCTTTATAAGCGCTAATTCAAAATGACACTGCTCATTTGATGACATTTCTGTTGATTTTTACTTAAGTCTCTTTTAATTATTTAACTTGGAGTCTTTCCCCTTCTGCCTTGGGCTGGGGCCGCTGTGTGCAGGGCAGCGGTCCCGAGGCAGCCCTGTGCCCCTCTCTGTAGCACAGAGCCCCGCGCTCGCCTTTTGCTCTCGGCATCCCTGGCCAATGGATGGAGAGGTGCAAACGGCACCACAAATAACCCAAGAATGAGGTTTTCCAAGGCTTTTCCCATCCTCTGGGAAGGACGAGCAGGGTGGGGTGGAAACCGGTCAATAAAACAGAGGGGAGTTTCACAAAAAAGTTGTCCCCGTCCCCTTGTTCCTCCTGCCCTATTGGATGCTCCAAGGGTGACTGGGGATCTCACAGATGAGAGGCAGCTGCAGGTGTCCCTGCACCCCTGGAAGAGACAGGAAAATGAAAGGGGGAAAGGAAAGCAAGGAAGAATGAGAGGAGGCTGAAATAAAGATAGTAAGCTGTCAGGACCATAAGCTGCCAGGATCACATTAGGAAAAAATTTTTCACAGAAAGGGTCATTGGGCACTGGAACAGGCTGCCCAGGGAGGTGGCTGAGTCCCCTTCCCTGGAGGTGTTTAAGGGATGGGTGGACGAGGTGCTTAGGGGCATGGTTTAGTGTTTGATGGGAATGGTTGGACTCGATGATCCTGTGGGTCTTTTCCAACCTGGTGATTCTATGATCACATGCTCCCAGCACCTTGCAGGGTGACGCAAAGCCTCACCAGCCCCCGCTGAGCTCCAGGGGGAGAGAGGCAGCGCTGACAGCCAAAGGCACCCATTACAGCGGGCGGCCCCTCATCTGCCACTGCACTTAGCAAGCGTGGCCCTCACCGCCCTCTCCTTCAATGTCAGAGCAGAAAGCAGCCTGGCGCTGCTGGGACACGAGCAGGCAGAGCGGTGTGGGGAGAGGGATGGCTCTGTCGGTCAGCAAGCACCCCAGCAGGCGCTGGCGTGGCTCCCCGCAGCAGTGGCAGCTCGCGGTAGTTAATTAGAATCGTGTCACTAAGTAAATGCGCTCTGACTGGACTCTGACAGACGCTCACCTATGACACCGGGGGCCAGGAGACAATCCACATCAAACTACTGCAGTGTGACCCTTTTAACACAAAGAGTAAACTCACTGCACATCGAGTTGAAGCTCATTAAAACTGTCTACTATGTGAGCATCCCATTAACCTCACTGTTAAAAACACGCAATTCCTCTTCTTCTTTCCGAGGCCTAATTAATGCTCTGGATCAGGAACAATATCACATTCTAACCTTCTGAGATTTCCAATCAGTAAATGAAAAGAGAGAGATGAAGCCAGGAAGGCACGGTAGCTTGCAGGGTCGCTCACCACACGGGCTCCTGACCTGCCCAGGCAGGTAAGGCTTTCCATTTGGCACGGCAGAGATCTCTACGGAGGGAGCATGGCACAGGTGAAGATGGAAGATGTGGAAGCTCACAGCTCATAGGATTACACCAGCTGGTGTAAAACAGCCCAGTGAGGGCATCGTGTCAAGACAGGTGCTGTGATGGGACCAGATCTCCTGGTTTCCTGGGGTGAATATGCAGGTTCACCAGCAAGAGACAGCAGCCTGGTCACCCTTTTTCCCCAAAACAGAAAAACAACCCCTAAACAGGCACTCAAAACTAAATCTAAAGTTGTAATAATCTGTGTGCTAAAGCTTAAACCTTAAAGATTCAATTATATTTAGTTAGATTAAAAAAGACCAGTGGCAAGGGGTAACACCATGTTTTAGAGACAGTCAATACACTGGAGGCAGAAGCAGAGCTGACAAATGAGAAACAAACTTCCCCAGCAGCAGCTGCTTCTCAAGATTTGGAAACTTTTTACCATTTTTCAGTGTATTTTCAGTTCAATAAGTGGCTCCTTCAGAGCTGAGAAACAACAAAGGACTGAAAAAAAAAGAGGTGTCCCTTGCATCTTTTCCATAATCAGGGAAACAAACAAACCAACAAGCTAAGGTGGAAGAGGAGGAGACGTGCTAATTGTAAAATCTTTAAAGGGTGGTTTCCAGAAACATTCCTTCAACTCACCAGTCGCTTCCTGCTTTGGTTTCACGCACTAGGTGTTTTCAACTAAGAACCGTTTTGAGATTTACTTTTACTTCTGTACTGAGTATAGGAGAGGGAGACGGGATTTTACTAATAACACCAACTCAAGTTTAACAACTGGGCACTGGTAAGGAGAGCTGCACTTTTTTGGATAGGTGCCGGTCAGTAAAACACCTTTTTTAGGGAAACGAGTTAAGAAAGAAGAGATGTAAAAATGGGGAAAAAAAATCAATTACTGAGTTCAGGTGCCCTGCTGGCTGATTTAAATCACAATTACAGCCTGGGATTTTAATCCTTCTGATTTATAGGACAAGATAGGATGAGAAGATGAGAGGGAATGGCCTCAAGTTGCTCCAGGGGAGGTTCAGATTAGATATTAGGAAAAATTTCTTCACCGAAAGGGTTATCAAGCACTGAAATAGCTGCCCAAGGAGGTGGTTGAGTCGCCATCCCTGGAGGTGTTTAAAAGATGGGTAGATGAGGTGCTCAGGGATACAGTTTAGTAGTGGAGAGGTACAGTTGGACTCGATGATCTCAAAGGTCTTTTCCAACCAACCTGTTCTGTGATTCCATGACAAAAGTCTCTGAAACTCAGTAGAGAGCCCCCAACACAAGAACCCAGCCCCAGTAGTACAAGAGCCTGTGAGCATTGGTCTTTGCTTGCCAAGACCCCATTACAAGCTGCAGCTCTTTCTTGGCAAGCAATGCTTCAAGCTCATGTTTTAAGAACTGCAACTTGCACGTCTGTTAGATGAGTAACTTCTTGGCAAGACACAACTTTGTTTTCTTGAGGGCAATGAAAACACAAGACAAAAAAGAAGTTCCTCATCCCAAGATCCTACCATGCTAGAGCTGACACCCATCTGTGTTTGAGGAGAGACGATAGCTGCAGAAAGTCCTCTGTGGTCCTCAGAGCCACATTATCAACCCAAGGAAAGTCTGGGAAGAAAAGGTTTCACTCCTCTTTTGCTCCTTTCCCAGCGCCCAAGAATTTTCTTTATCCTTACTCTCTGGAGCAGGACTTTCCTACCTCCTTATTCTGCCCGGCACTTCTCATCAAGCTGAAATATTGATATTTCCTCCTTTACCTAATCTTTTATCTCCCAGGAAAACAGCTGCAGCAGATCCTTACCCATTCAAGCCCAAGGGAGCTGTATTTGCAATGTATACAAATACACTTTGCTGTATTTCATAGAATCATGGAATGGTTTGGGTTGGAAGAGACCTTAAAGCTCATCCAGTTCAAATCTCCCCTGTCATGGGCAGGGACACCTCCCACTGGACCAGGCTGGTCAAGACCCACACAACCTGGTCTTCAACACTTCCTGGGAGGGGGCATCCACTCTGGGCAAGGTGACACAAAACACTTTACTAACTCCTCAACAACATTTGCAGCTTGCTTGCTCGTGTAGAAACCACACGAAAGCTGGAACATGAGCCCTTGTTGAACAGCTCGCTTCTGTGTAAGCAGCATATGTCCCAGCAGATGTGGTCCAAGACTCCATGCTCCATCACCAGCCCCTTCTGCCCACATGCAACAAGTGCTAAAGGTGAGGTTTCTACCTGGAACCCAGCCCTGGCCCTGCAGGGTGTTGAGCTCCCTGAACTCCCAGATTTTGCACAAGAGGAAGGAGAGGAGGTGAAGCGTGGAGTGGGATTGGTCCCAGAGCAAGCCAAGTGCAAGGATTTGGAGCAGATTTCTGCTGAACCAGTGAATCAGAGAGTGATTTAGAAACAAAGCAATACACAACCGATCAAGCAAGACAGCAAAATTCCTCGCAAATCATTTGCAGAAACAAGTGGCCATCCACTGCAATTTTTCTGTCAGATCTGAAGGGAAACATCCATGCTGCACGTCCCCTCATAAGTGAGCCTGCATCCCCCCAACTGCTCCCACACTGCCAGGAAAGGGGCCATGTGGAGGCTCTCCTGCATCATACAGTATTTGTGAAACCCCTGTGGCTGGCACACACGTTGCCTTGATGCTCCCTCCTTGATGTTTGCAGACTTGTGGACATCAATGACTCACAAGGGTCACGAAAATCAGAGGCTGACTCTGGTTACACCCACCTTGGGCTACGGACTGCCTTCCCCGTCAGCAACCCAGCTTCCCTTGAGCTTGTTGCACCCTAGGACTGACCAAAAAAGAGAAGCGAAGCTCTAGAACGTGTGAGATCATCCCCCAGAGCCACAGATAGCTCCAGTCTCACTGTGGGCAGCAAGAGGTGGGCAGGCAGTGTGTTTGAGTGTTCTCCACTCTCTTCTCCAGAAGCAGTCCCCAAGAAGGGAAGGTTTAGGCTGAACTAATGTTTTAAAATTTTAAAAATTTTTCACAGAAAGGGTCATTGGGCACTGGAACAGGCTGCCCAGGGAGGGGGTTGGGTCACCTTCCCTGGAGGGGTTTAAGGGACAGGTGGATGAGGGACATGGTTTAGTGATTGATAGGAATGGTTGGACTCGATGATCTGGTTGGTCTTTTCCAACCTGGTGATTCTATGATTCTATGATTTATTTGGCTGAGTGGGCAGGGCTGTTGTAAGGAGCAAGTCTCCTTACAGCGAGGGAAGGAAGAGGAGAGCAGCCCAGGTCAGGAAAAGGGATGGCTTCTCCCAACCTTGAAGGAAAAGCAGTTGAGAGCATGAAGAAAGGAACTGGTGAAGACTGCTCAGGTCACGGGGTGGCTGTCTGCAATTGGGAGGACCGTGCCCAGTCCCAGTGGCTGAAACAGGAGGACTCAGCTGTGTGGGACCAACATTTGCTCCAGGACAAGGCAGCAAAGCCGGACCAAGGAAGGCAGGCTGTCTCTGCAGTGAGCAGTCCCTCCTCAGCCCTTGGCCTGGGGTCCTCTTGGGCTGTCACTAGAGCCAACACTTGATCCATGACTAGGACCTGAAAAGTCATCAGCCTGGAAGACAAAGTGGCCAGAAGGCTGGTGTGCTGACAAAATGTCATGCAGCCACCAGCATCACCCCAAGCCTTCTCCCAGGAGGGATGCTGGATTACTATTAATGGTTTTAAGCTGAAAGAGAGGACATATAGATGAGATACTAGGAAGCAACTTTTTCCTGTGTGGATGGGAAGGCACTGGCCCGTGTTGCCCAGGGAAGCTGTGGTTGCCCCATCCTTGGAGGTGTTCAAGGCCAAGTTGGATGGGGCTTGGAGCAGCCTGATCCAGTGGGAGGTGTCCCTGCTTGTGGCAGGGTGGCTGGAACTGGATGGGCTTTAAGGTCCCTTCCAACCCAAGCCATTCTATGATTACCAAAGCCAGCAGCCCTGACATCACAGGCAGCAGCTGTGCCTGGGACTCCCAAGCTGGCCAGGCAGAGAAGCCATTCAAAGGGCTGTGCCTCCAGCTCACTCCCAGGGGCTCAGCCTGCAGTAAAGCCACCAGGCACGGGATGCCAGTGGCTGCTGTCTCTGCAGGCAGGGGAGGATTGCAGATGCCCAGGGCAGAGCTGCTCTAGATCCAGGCCAAATGGAACAGCCTGCAGCTGCAACACAAAAGGCACGTGCAGACTGCTGGTGGTGCCAGGGAGATGGAGATTGTCACAGAACTGGCCTGGTAGCCTTCAGAGCACCCACGTAAACCCCCTTCCGAACACTGTATTAAAGGCAGGTTTGCCTCTGGGATGGAGCACTGCAAGAAGGGAGCTGGGCTGCTGGTCCTTGACCTGCTGCTTTTCTGCAGGCACTTCTCCCCTGTACTGGGGAGAGCTGGGAGTGTATCCATATGGAGGGAGTTTGACAGAAATGAAAAAGCAAAACCCTCCTAAAATACTGGAACAGGGAGGGACATGAATAACATCTCTGTGAACTCCATCAGGCACAGACTCTGGTGCAAGACAATGGCACTGATAAAAGTATGGGCAGAAACCACTGGCAGACAGATGATACTCCAGAGCTGTGGATGCTTTGTCAGAGTAAGAGATGACAGCAACAGCGAGCTCTTGCCATAAATAAATTGAGGAAAGACATGGCACAAACCAACCCTGCATCCCCAGGAGACCCTAGGAAAAGCCCAAGCCCTAGAGCAGGACACGCACACACAACTCCTGCAGTCCCCACTCCCTCCATGTGACCCTGCCAACGTGGCACACAAGCAAGGCAATCTGCTTCCAGGCAAGGAAGCAAATTTTAATGCTACCTCTGTCAATAATGCAACCAGATCCATAGTTCAAAAGGAGCTTGCTAATTAAAAGCTGGTGAGCTTTAAATAATTCATCTCCTTAACTTGGATTGATTGGAGAGTTTAATGGTTAGAGTCTTGAAACGACATTAAACAGCCTCCTCAAGGCCCAGGTAGCAGGTGACTTTTCCAAGTAAATCTTACCTCCACGCAAACTTTAAAACTCACAAGTCACCATGGATGAAGGGCTTGAGAAGCAGAAGGAATCTGACCACTGCTCTGCGAGACCTAACGCCCCACAGAGAAACAAGACAGGCAAGAGCAATGCAGCCCTGAGTTACAGCCCTGCTTACAGCTCAGTAAATCTGAGCTCCTGCCTGCACCGCAGCCTGCAGATACTCAGTCTCAGTGTTCTGGGCCAGGTCTCCTTCCCCACACCCCTTTGATCCCTGGTGCAGAGGAGCTAGGGGAAACACATGGCTGTGCCACTATGCACAGTAGTCTCAGTTTTTTACCTTGGAGCAGGCTATGGGACCATGAAACTCATCACATGTGTGAGCAAATGGGACGATGATTTGGTTCCCCAGCTGGGGTTGTGCATCTTCTCTTTGCAGCCTGTTTGCAGCAAGCTCCCGAGGCTGCACTGCCTGGCGGAACCTCCATTCCAAGGACAGATGCAGCATCCAGAGCAGCTGGAGGACTGGTCTGACGGAGAGCATCCTGCCCAGCCTGGGCACCCCTGACCTGTGCTCCAGGCACAGTGTGAGCCGTGGCACTATCCACGTCCACCCCAGCCTGAGCACTGCCAAGGGGGCCAAGGAGGGGAGGAGTTTCCCAGCCAGAGGGACAGGCAGGTGTGTTTGGCACACTGGGATGTGCCAGGGACAGAGAGAAAGTGAGAGCTCACCTATGTGCCTACGCCGCCCTGACACATTTTTGTTCCTTCCACCAGTCAGAGACCCTGCAGCCCTTCGGCTGCTCCCAGCGCCCCAGTCTGCACAAGCTGTCAGAGCTGAGGCACATCCCACAGGCCCGGAGCAGCAGCCGCAGGGATGGGATGGGCGCAGGGCAGCATCACTCACCTATCCCGCTGTGAGGCCTCCCTATGTGCTGTAGGTTCAGTCCTTTGTTCATGTCTAAGAGCCCGTTCTTTGGCCAACTCCCCATGGCAAAGCTGTATGCCTGGAAGAGAGAAGAGAGGGTCAGACAGGTGCACAGCCCATGTGCAGACACGTTTTGTACTCGTCCAGGCCCGGCTGCTCCCAGCGGTGGCGCAGGTCTGCGTTCGCTGTGTTCAGTGTGGACCCACGCACCACCCATGCAGCAGCTCTCCTGGAGCTGCCTGCATAAAGCACCTTCACCCTGGCCTGTCCCGTCAGATGCTCCTCAGAGATCTCCAGGGCCTCTGGAGGCTTTCTGTACTGTGACAACACTGCCGAGGTTTGCTGGGGACTGTGCCACAATGGCATCACCCGAGGCCACATTCGCTGCGCTGGAGCGAGAGAAGGTTGTGAGCTTGTCGCACATCCATGAGTTGCTCCAAGATCATCCCCCCATTCCAGCATTACCAAGGACTGGGTTGGCAACAGAAATCACTGGGGGTTTGGAAAGGGGTGCCCATGCCCAGGCTGGACTGGCCACCAACTCCCTTCCCCTCCAGCAAGCACAGCTCTCCCAGCCTCCCCTTCCCATCCCCTGACCCCACTAGCCTTGGGGTTCTCCATCACTGGAAGAAACCCCACTGGGAGCCAGTGCCGCACACCCCACTGCACAGAGCCCACAGCCTGGCCGGAGGGAGCTGCTCCACCTCTCCCGTATCCCCTGGCAGAGCTTCCAGCAGGAGCGAGGCAGCTGGGAGCCCAAGCAGCACAAAAACCCACCGGACAAGGCAAACATGAAAGCCGCCGGGCCTCCATGTCACACACATGGGCTGTAATTACAGCCTGACAGGCACGTATCTTCTTCATCTTGAGGAATTAAGCTCAGTGCTGCATTGTGAGCAGTAAGAAGGGCGCGTGGGCTTAGCGTCGCTCACGCCGGTGCTATCTCTGCTGTCGTGAGGGCCATTGTCCCCTGATGAGATCAGGTCAATCCAGCAGCCCCTATCTCCCTCCTGCAGCGGGGATCATCACTAACTACAGCAGTGGAGAGGCATCACCAACACCGTCTGCGGGCTGGGGACTCTGGGGGAGATGCTCTCTGCGGTGAGAGAGCAGGGCTGAACGGGGCGGGCAGAGCTGAGTGGTGTCCCCCACCAGCCCCCCACCCACCCGTGTGCCATGGGGACCTGCTGCTAGTCCCTCTGTCCCCGCTACCTGCTGCTCTGCCCAGCCCCCAGGCAGCCCCCGAGGAGCCACAGGGCTTGGGGGAGTTAATTTACTACTGGCCTACGCAACCATTCATGCTGGTTTGTTACTCCTGCCTTAGCAAAACAGAGGGCTCCACAGATAATTAATAGACAGCATTGCTAATCCTGTTGGGAGATGATTAGCAATTAAAACTCCTAATTAAGTCTATGCATAATTCACTGAAATTACCCTTTGTGTACACAACGGGGAGGTTTCCTTTGCTTTCAACAAACACGCTCTCGCTCTCATATCTTCATCATCATGGCTGGGACGCAGGCTGGGTGGCTGCAGGGAGCCAGGGGTCGGCTTGCAGGATGGGACCCTGCCACCCACCTGCTGGGAGGCCCTGGGTGGTGACAGCAGTGGCTCTGATTGTGGCTCCCTCTCCTGGGTTCCATCCCTAAAGCAAGCCTAGGCACAGCGCAGGAAGGTCCCGACGCTCAGCACCAGCAGGTAGAGGCCCAGGGCTGCTGGCAGTGGGGGGCATCCCTGGGGAAAGAGTGTCCTTGCATGCTTCGGGGGACGACACATGGGACAGAAAGGGAGCAGGGCTGTCCCTGCACCAGGTCACAGCAAGATCTGTGCTTCTGTATCTCAGGCTGCCTTCCCAGACCAGACACATCGCTCAGACCCTGGCCAGAAGCAACTGAAGTTGCATAGCAGGAGGTTGGCATCATCCTGGAAAAGGACAACTCTGCAAAGCTGACAGCTGGGTGCTAGCGTCAACCCAAGCCTGCGTCCTCTGGCCCTGCAGCAGCAGCAGCGGGGAGACGGTGGCACATGCCCCAGCCCCATAGAGTCATAGAATCATAGAATCACCAGGTTGGAAAAGACCCACTAGATCATCAAGTCCAACCATTCCTATCAAATACTCACCCATGCCCCTCAGCGCCTCGTCCACCCGTCCCTTAAACACCTCCAGGGAAGGTGACTCAGGTGATCAGCCCCATCTTTGCATCTCGTTTTGCTTTCCCGATCAAGGTCATTCCGTACAGCCGCAATACCTGAGCAAACTAGCTAAGCAGCCGGGGTGGAAGTTGGCCTGACCACTGAAGGTCAAGTGTGCACTTATGCATATTCAAAGCTGCCTGCAGGATCGATCGAGTTTTAATTGTTTTTCCTGGGGTTTTGGAAGGAAGTGCCAGGGGCATTGATCAGTCCTAGATGAAGCCGAGCACACTTCAGGGCTGGCAGGGACCAGCACTTTGCTGCAGGCAGAGGGAACCGCGAGGCAGAGATGATGGTAGGCAAGGGCAGAGGCCAACCAGCCCCAGTTGGGAGGAGGAGCCATCGCTGGGCTGCGTTGGAAAATAAAGTTTTTTAATTAAAATTGGCAATTCTGAGCCGCTTGCCGGCAGCAGCCACACAATCAAAAGCAAGGAGCTGTGTCGTTTAATATTTAAAGACAACGTTTAATCTTTAAACAGGAAAGTTCTTCTTCTGACTGTTAAAGCGCAGCAGAAAGTGCCGGAGGCTCCGTGACGCAGGGCTCCCCAGCCCTGGGGTGGCTGGGGCTGCTGGCTCACCGCAGCCGCTGGGAAACGCTGTCTGCAGCCACTCTAACACTGGCTCCATCACTGCTCCACCCAACATGGTCACCAGCAGCGGTGCAGCCCCCTGCGCTTCAGCATTTATCCCTGCAGCAAACTGTGAGGAGGTCTCAGATGCCCCTGGTTTGCTTGCAGGCCAAAGGATTTAGAAAAAATGTGCTGTGAGGGTGGTGAGGCACTGGCCCAGGTTGCCCAGAGAAGCCATAGCTGCCCCATCCCTGGAGGTGTCCAAGGCCAGGTTGGATGGGGCTTTGAGCAACCTGATCCAGTGGGAGGTGTCCCTGCCCATGGCAGGGTTTGGAACCAGATGGGCTTTAAGATCCCTTCCAAGCCAAACCAGTCTACGATTCTATGAAACATGCCATGAAACCCTTTTTTGCCATGAAATCACACTAATTTCTGCCTCTCTTTGGTTTAGTCCCACTGTTGCAGGGACTGGGTTGCTCCCTTCTAGGTCATACACTGAAACAGAACCAGGACCCACGGCATTTTATTTTCACCTGCATTTTAATTGATATAAACACAGGCAACTTTTTAAAAAGCTATTTTAAAATTGTTTCAGCTAAAATTCCGATTTAGAAACAAACTCAATGCCTCTGATCTGCTATAAGCCACCCAAATGATGTTTGCAGAGTAATTTTCAAGCAGCTTGAACACAATTATTTCCATTTGTGCCAGCTCCTAGAAAGGTCTCCCTTTTTTCCTGTTTCAGTTTGTAATTCTATAGAGGCTGCATTTACCTCCCTGCTGCTCTGAAGCCAGATGATTATTAATTATATTTATTTACTTATACAATCCCATAGGCATACACAGCAGTTCACAGACAAATACCACCCTAGGTCCCTGATGTAGGGATCTCGAATCAAAGGTAATCAGACACTCCTGTGATAAATGTGAGCTAACAGCACCAGGAGATGAGGAACATACTGTGTTTCCAAGCACAGAGCCAACACCATGGATATCGCACACTCTGTTAAAAGTGCTGGGATGGAAAGGTAGGTCCTTAGGTAACCCATACCTCACATAACCTGCAGGACATCCAAAAATCAGAAGTGAGGAGCTACCAGGGGTAAGAGATGGGGTACAGGAGCTGGGGCAGGGAGATGCTGTGTGTGCAAAATCACAGCATCACAGCTGGCTTTATAATACAGCAAAGAGGGTCTGAGGTCATGAAAATGGCCTGAAGTTGCACCATGGGAAGTTCAGATTAGATATTAGGAAAAATTTCTTAACTGAAAGGGTTCTCCGGTACTGGAACAGCTGCCCAGGGAGGTGGTTGAGTCCTGAACCCTGGAGGTTTGAAGAGATGGGTAGACGAGGTGCTCAGGGATACGATTTAGTAGCGGACAGGTACAGTTAGACTCAATGATACCGAAGTTCTTTTCCAACCAAATGACTCTATGATTCTATGATCATTCTCCCATTGCACTTGGTCACAAAACTTCCCATGACCACAACGCATCTGCATCGATTTGCAAAAAACCTGAAACAAGAGCTCCGTGGACCACTTCTAGTAGCACTGGGTGTCAAAGATAGTCCTCTCAGCTGAGAGAGGAGTGCATGAAGGGCACACCAGCAAGGCTGGGCAGTGCCATGGTGCTGCTTTCAGGGGAGGTTTAGATTGGATATTAGAAAAAATGTCTTTAAGAAAAGAGTAGTCAACATTGGAACAGGTTGCCCAGGGACGTGGTGGAGTCTCCATCCTGGGAGGCGCTCAAAAACATGTAGACATGGCACTTGGAGACATGGTTTAGTAGGTATGGTGGTGTTAGGCTGATGATTGGACTGGATGATCTTAGAGGTCTTTTCCAACCTTAATGATTCTATGATTCTGTGAAAGAACATGGGTAGCATTTACCTAGCTCTTGCCAAAATGCTGCTCAATTCGGCACCAAGTTTGCCCCACTTGCTCTTGCCGTAATCCCAGTGCAAACCAGCCCCCATTGTTTGGTCTACACATCATGGTTTATAAGCAGCATAGCTGCAGAGAAGATGTTCCAGGGGGTCAGAAAATTCCTGGAACTGGAACTTGTCAAGCTGATGTATTGATCTAAGTGGACTGAATAATGCTCCATCATTTATTTATGGGGAAGTGCCCGGCACACTTCACAAAAACTGGTGTTCGGCAGTCACATTAAGGCAAGATTTAACATCCTGCATCACACAAACAGGGCACCTGCACAGAGGTCAGGATGTTCACTTCCTTCGGGAGCCCCACAAATCCTTCCCGCACATGCACGGAGGGATGGGGTTTGTCCTCATGACGCTGCCGGAGCTCTGCTAGGACAAGGCAATGCTGCCGGCAGAGCCAGCCCCGTCACTTTCTGCACATTCTGATGCTGTGACCTGCTCGGCCAGCCCCCAGCCCCTCTGCCCTTCACTAAAACAGCCAGTGTTGCACCACCCTGGGCAGCTGAAGGGCAGGAGGGAAGAGGAGCACTCTGTGCTCTGCAACAGCACAACCATGGCCACAAAACCACAGAAACAAGACCAGCCAGGACCAGCACAGAGCCTCCTCTTCCCCTGCTCAGCTCAGCATCCTTGTCATTTTTATTGTCCCACCAAGAGGTTTTAAATGTTTTACCCACTAATTGTAATTTTAATATTAATACAGACACTTTCAGCCAGGGAGAAAATATTTCCTTTTAGGAAAGTCCTCCCAGGAGCAAAAAGGCTCCTGGTTTGAGGAGATACTGGAGGGTGGGTACTAAGGAATTAAAAAAAAAGTAGTGACTTTTGCTGAAAGTTTCCATAGAGTATTTCAAAAAGAAGCCTGAGAAAAACAAGTTTGAAAACAGAAAGTGTGCCTTTTCCCTGCCCACGGTTTCGGCAAGCAGCGGGTGCCGGCTGTGCTCCTCTAGGATGAGGCTGGGCACAGCAGGCAGGCAATCGGAGCCGACCTCCCCATGCCATTTTTGCAATGGAGAAAACAACTACGACAGCAAAAGCATCTTCTTCCTCTTGTCGTATCAGCTGTGCACCATATCCACCCAAAATAAGTATCTCCCTCTAACTCCCCTCATTTTGCTGCTGCCAGGATGAGGTGTCAAGGTTTTATATTACTTTATATGGTGGGAAATAAAAGAAGAGGTCATGTCTACAGCTAAGTGGGCACTTACATACAGCTTAAAAATGTTTTCAGTGCCATGCAGTAACTGTAAGGTTTTGGGGCTGGGAGTGTCTTTGAGACCAACCCCACTGAGCACCCAGGACACTCGGGAGTCTAGAGTGGTCCACTGACATCCCAGTTTAACTGCATGAATCCCACCACAAGGAACGTGTCCCTTTTAGCCTGGAGAAGAGGAGGCTGAGGGGAGACCTCATTGCTCTCTCCAACTACCTGAAAGGAGGTTGTGGAGAGGAGGGAGCTGGGCTCTTCTCCCAAGTGACAGGGGACGGGACAAGAGGGAATGGCCTCAATCACTGCCAGGGGAGGTTCAGGCTGAACATAAGGAAAAAAAATTTCACAGAAGGGGTCATTGGGCACTGGCAGAGGCTGCCCAGGGAGGGGGTTGAGTCACCTTCCCTGGAGGGGTTTAAGGCACAGGTAGACGAGGTGCTGAGGGGCACGGTTTAGTGTTTGATAGGTATGGTTGGACTCAACGATCCGATAGGTCTTTTCCAACCTGGTGATTCTATGATTCTATGATTTGATATGGACATTTCTTGCCGGGATCTCTTGCCATGCAGACTTCCTGGCACGACAGAAGGTAAATCTAATGACAACCAGTGCTCGACTCCACCACCAAATCATTTAGTGGCAAGGCTCCTGCATCGGGGCTGAATGCAATTAAAGAAGAGGAAGGTAATGAACAAGCAGCTTGCCAAGCCCTGCTGACAATGACGTTGCACCTCCACTGCAGAGAAGACATGGAGGAAAGCTTGTCCAGCAGGACAGATGCACGGAGCCCAGGGTGGCTCAGCCCCGGCAGCGCTGGAGCCCGCAACCATCGCTGGCTGTCAGGAAGCAGGAGCTAAACCCAGGTGGAACGTGTCCCTTTTAAGCAGTTTAGTCAGAAGTGCTGCCGCATTCACAGCTTTTCAAGTATTTTTAAATCACTTACAAAAGCAGGATTAAACGATCAGGAATTCCATTTAATAGGACAAATAAAGAAATAACAATCTACTCCATCAGCCCTGCGAGAGGCAGGTTTGATTTAAGGGAAAAAAAATAAAAAAATAAGTATAAAAGAGGGAGAGAAAAAAGGAAAAGGGGGTGGAAAAAAAAAGGATAATGTGTGTTTACTCAAGCAAAGAAAAAAATATTTAAGTGATGTAGGGGAGAAGATTGCAGTAACTAGTGAAGAATAACATCGTCTGCTTTGCTGTCAAATCACACAAGAATTTCAGTAATAGATTCTCATTCTGACACTCAATTCAATTCGAAGGTGATCCTGCTTTATCCCAACACATCAAATATTAAACACTCGTATTAGCCAGGGTGCCATCGCCTTTCCCGGCTTAGACGCGGCAGGAAGCTTTTCCCCTACTTTCTCTCACTCGCTATAATATTCTCAATGTTATCTAAACATGCCTTCATACACTGGGGTTCCTTATCAACCCCATTTGGGGAGGGAGGGGGGGTACTTAAAACGGTATTACTTTGGGGGGCTTTTATGATTATTATTATTTCCAAAGCTTTTCAATTTTGTGTGGAAAAAGCTTAGAGAGAAAAAAAAAAAAGGCGGAGGGAGAGGAGGTGGTGAGAGAGGGAGCGCAGGAGCGAGAGAAAGTATAAGAAAGGGAAAAGCAGCCAGCAGTTCTTGTTTGACTGATGCCTTTCAACAAGGGCAGTCTAGCTTGTCAAAGCCCAGGCTCGAGATGAATTGGCATATCTATTCAGCCTGCCTCTGGATGTCATGCAATACAGTTTCATATTCCCAGATAAGGCACGATAAGCAATTGCTGCCCTGACACCAACTCCATCCATCCCTGCCTTGCTGTCCGCGCGTGTTACACATCTCTGCTGCACCGCTAATAAGAGGCATTTAATTTTTACAAACGCAGCGGCAAGAGGGGCCTGAGAGACTGCAAGAGAAGCAGGAGAGACTGACCAGGTACCGCTTTAACACTGTTCACATTTAATTACCTTGTCTCAGTGCAGCGAGCTCCCCAAACACTTGTGAGTGGCACTGGGTACACGAAAACCACTCCTGCCCAATGTGGCACCTGCTGATGCCTCAGATTAAGCATCTGTGCTAATTATTAAGGGGTCAGGGTGACAAAAGCAGAGGGCGTTTGTCCTTTGCCAAATAAAACTGCAGTGCTACTGAGCAGGAGGTGGTTTGGCTGGGGGTTGGACATGGGATGATGCAGGAGAAGATGTGAGTGGTGCCCTCTCCCAGGGAGTGTCCCTCTCGGGAACACAAACCTCATAAGATCTGTGAGAAAGATAGGGACCAACACATCGAACACGGGTCTGGCCCCACTTAGGTGGAAGCAGGTGCTGCCCTTGAAAATTCCTGCCACTGCCAGCACCCTGCAGTGCGAGGATGAGACCTCGGACACCATCCTCCCCTGCGCTGAAAAGGTGCAGGGACCCTTCCTGGTGCTCTGCCCTCTTCACACAATGCCACTTGAAGGTTCTTCAGAGAACTGTAACACACAGCCAGCTTCCCTCATGTCCTGGACAGGCCAGAGCCCTCGGCACACGAACCACCTTGCCAGCCCTACCTGGCCTTGCTGACCCACCTTTGGCAAGCCCAGCCAGTGTCCGCTTCAATCCAGTTGCAAAGCCACATCTTTATGCCTCACGTCAGGCAGTGAATTAAACAAATAAAAAGATGAATAGTCTAATTTTGGGAAGGTGAGCACTGGGCACACAGGAGCTGCCTGGCTCTGCTCACTTTTGGGAGGTGCTTCACAGAGGTGAGATGCCCCCAGTCCATGGGAGGACAGGGCAAGGTTAAAGGAAGGCAGCAAGATGTCAGATATGATGGAAAGATGCAGCATAACTGTTCATGCTTTCTCTTTATTAAAACAAGCAGCCCATGCCATCAGACTTGCGTCCACAGGAACGCTGCAAAATGCAAACTGAGACACACAATCTTGTCATGTCTGGCCCTTCTTCCCATCCAGACTCACAGCTGAGCACGCTCAGCCTGCTCATGTCCCAGCAATACCCCCACTCAGCCACATCCGTGCAAATTCGCTGTCAAAACTCTGCTTAACTTCAGAAGAGGCAGGATGGACCCTGCAGGCACCAGCAGCCCCTCTCCGGGGTGCATTTGGACACCATGACCCTGCTGGGCGATGGGGACGTGGCCTTGCTCCTGCACAGGATTAGCACGTGCCATGGCTTAGGCTGCAATAGAAGCACCCCAGTGTGCCTGACTCGAGTGTCAAAGTGCCAAGCGGTTTAGGCTTCACATTTCCCTGTGTTTGAACAAGAACAGTCTCTGCCTTGCTCCCAGGCTAGGGATTATCCTGGATAAAATGTTCTCGACTGCTGTGTGCTCTGCGGCTGGCGACACACTGGGTTAATGCCGTGAAGACCTGAGTCCAAGCCCTGGGCTTGGTCGCAAGCAAAACAAAAGCTACAGGTCTGGCTCCCTGGAGGGCTGGGAAGTAGAGCTGAGGTGTGCACAAGCCAGCACTGGCCCAGGAGCTGGGACAGGCAGAGCCAGAGACCACCAAGAAAGCAGCTCAAGGATGGGGGCTGCTTGTAGGACCAGGGGGTCTGGTCTCATGGTCAGATAGCTGAGCAGAGCATTGTGGTGGGAACGCAGGGGCTGCTGCGGAGACAAGGGGCTGGAAGCCACATGCCCAGCACCTTTCCCAGTCCAGGACAAGTGGCCCTGCCCTTGAGCTGCAGGTCATGTCTGTTTGAACAGGGTTGCCTTCTTGTGGTGTCCTGGCATTTCTGGCTGCACCACAGGGTGATGGAAACCCAAGCTGGGTTACGCTGATGGATGCAATCAGCTCCCAGTGCTGAGATACCCAAGCAGCTCCTGATTAGAACCTGAGCAGCAGAGACACACGACGACGTAGCAGACAGCTACCAGGGAGCAGTGGCACTAAGCCTTTCCCTGCTATGCTCTGCAGCTGGCAGACTGAGGAAGCTGGGTACAACACCAAGGAAAACCTATGAACACGCTTCATGGATAATTCACTGCAGCCACAGTTCCCTCTCCACACAGACAAGAACAGACCATTCTGATTCTGGCTGCTCCTGAGGTTTTGGGGGGAACAGGAAGATACCTCCAGTGGTGCTGGAAAACAGGCAAATGTTGACACCACCCTAAACCCAGAGACAACATCAACCCCTGGGTACATGTGGACAGAAACCAGCATGACTGGGGTGCCAGAAGATGTGCTGCAGGGTTGAGCTGCCAGGGCAGCAGCGAGGCGGATGCATCTCCCCCTCCTTGGGTTTAGCTGGAGATCAACAACCACCAGAGCACCACGGTTTTGCCATATTAAATGAGGATGGGTAACAGTATCCACTGATCATCCCCTGCTTCTCTTTCCAGGGCCACGAACGATGGCTGCGGTGCTCAGATGTGCCCCACACTCCCTAAAACACACACCCCTTTAATCTAATCGCTTGCCTTTCCCAACCAAAGCCAGTGCTGGACTCACTGTGAAAACCTCCAAATCCTTGTGAAGGGGGTATTTCCCCCCTCAATTTCTATTTTTACACATGCACACGCTCGCCTCTCGCTCGCTTGCTGTTTAATTTCCGTGTGAGAGGGAAGCAGGTGCCCGTGCTCCCGTGAGCTCTCCCTTTTCTAGGTTTTTTTTCCCTTCTTGGATCCTGCCCCATTAGTTTAGTGCCCAGCCATCTGCGACGTCTCCTGTAATGCTGTCCCCCTTGTGTACCAGGGAGCTTTTCCATTAGCGCCTTTAATATTCTGACACCTTAGCACAGGCTGCTATTACATTCAAACACTGATCGCCCTGTGAAATTACATCGCAGGGCTTGCTAAAATGGAATTGTGTATAATCAGGCTCCTCCATGCACTGTCAGTCCCATCACAAATACAACGTAAAGCAGGCTTATGGATGGGCTTAGCAGCTGCTACAAGTGTATTTTTTTTTAATAGATGAAGTATCCCTTATTTAAAGCATTTCCTTAAGAAAAAAAAAGCCAACAGTGAAAGACAAATCAACAGCTGCTGCACTATGTTAACCATACCAGCGGTCTCTTAAAAACATGTTATTTACTAAGGTAGCTATCTGTTTATCTATAACTGTATCAAACAGAGAAGGAGGGTGAGATAAAGATAGCTAAACAGACAGCCGAGGAGATATCTGCCACTGGGAAATAATAGCTAAATAAAAAGTACCATTATTTACTCCAGAGAGGGGAGGAGGGAGAGCCAGCGCTTTCCTTCCAGTGCTGCACAGCCACGCAGAGCGGAGCTGCCGTGGGAGGCTGTGGTGTCTAAGGGCACCCCGAGCCAGCCTGCACATGCCCCAGATCACCCAGCTCATCTCCCTGCAGCCGCATCAGGGAAATCTGGGGGGAAAAACATCTCAGGACCCAAGCACCACGTCTCTCCTGGGAGACTGCGATGCAGGGAAGCTGCTCTTTCACAGGGAGAGGATGCAGGAGAGACATGTTGCTGCAGGGGTCTGGCTTGGTGGGGCAGCCCCACACTTCCATGCAGGTTGAGAGTGGCTCAAATTAAAGCAAAATTAGCCTCAGCAGAGGGTCTGAGTGCAGTCCTGCAGGGCAAGCTGGTTTCTGCATGACCGGCAAACAAGGGACTGACTCCTCAGCTAAGGAAGTGATGGATTAGGACAAAGGTGTTTCAGGGGGATGCAGGAAGCAGCAGGGACACAGATGATGTGTCAGAGAAATGAGCTCCTGAGATCACCAGCTCGGAGTTCAAAACGCTACCTCTTACCATGCCCTAAAGGTTATTCTGCCTGTCTGCTGTGAAATGCGACGGCACATCGCCTGAAGGGAGATTTCCAGAGGCGCTGTGACCCTTCCGCTATCTCCTCTGAGAAGCCTCTGCAGGAATGATGAGATTGTAGCTCATTTCCACACAACTTGAAAGAGCCGGGCTGGATCAAACGTGTTGGAAGCAGAAGCAGCACATCCCAGGGACTCATCCTCGCCTCCTGGCAGGGAGCATGTTCTTGCTGTAACGGGCTGGGAAACCGCATCCACCCCCCTGAAACACAGATGCTCTGACACTGCCTTTCATTCTAAACCAGGATGGAAAAGCCAAAACATTGTCCTTTTTCACTGTGTGAGAATAGTTCTGCTTGGGAACCACAAAGTAAAACCCAGTGGCAGAACTGCTGCCCTTTGGAAAGAAGCAATCTATTCCTGTGCAAAATACTGATGTGACATTTTGACTCCAGTTTTTCCAGTGCAAAACAAAGCCATTTGCCCAGAACAGACACATCGCCTCCTTGCACCACACCTGGCACGTCTCAGCACACGGAGCTCTGGACATTTTCAGAAGGGACATGTTCGGTATCTGTTTGACTGCTGTGCACAAACATGCCAGACGCGGGGAGGATGGGACCATGGAGGGCAGAGACCCACAGGTAAGCTGAAAGAGGGGAGGTGTAGATTAGATATTAGGAAGAAATGTTTTCCTGTGAGCGTGGTGAGGCACTGGCCCAGGCTGCCCAGGGAAGTCAAGGATGCCCCCTCCCTAGAGGTGTTCAAGGCCAGGTTGGATGACGCATTGAGCAGCTTGATCCAGGGGGCTGGAACTGGATAATCTTTAAGGTCCCTTCCAACCCAAACCATTCTGTGATTCTATGAAAAGCATAAGGGAGGTGCTGTACGAACGCACGCCTGTTAACATTGCAGGTGCGAGACAAGGCAATCCAGCCCTTTGGTTTTCACTGCTTGGCATTATCAAGGGTAGGCGCTTGCAAGGTGGCAGCAAGGGAGGGGTGCTGGGTGACCAGCAGGTTCATGTCTCAGTTTTGCAATCAGTTCCTAAAGCCTAGGCCCTGGGGGGTGGGAAAGAAATCAGACAGTGATTCTTCTCACCGCTTCGATGCACTTGCCTGTATGTTTTATCATATACATCTCTCCTTCTGCTCGCATCATGCAACTCCTTCCACACTCCCCTGTCCATCATGCCTATCCATGACCTTCTCCAAAACGCACCTCTGGCATGACACAGAGAAACTGGCCTTTATAGGACAGAGGGGCATGGAAAGATGTGTCCTACTTGCTCTTACCTCCTCTTCCCAGACAGCTTGCTCTCAGGTACAAAACCCAATCTTTCACATTTAGCACAACAAAGCTGTGGGGGCCACTGATTCTGCAAGAATTGAATAAGACAGAATTTCTCAGCACTCCCGCAAGATGCAAAGCCGCTCAGAGGAGAAGCAGGTGGAAGAGCAAGAGAAAGGCAGAAGAATACAATGCATGAGGCACCAGGGAGAAGATCAATAAAGATTAGGAGGGCAGTGGCCATGTATCTTGCCTGCGTTGGAGCCTCTCATAGCTGCAGTGAGGGAACACCACGGAAAGTTAACAAGGCACTGCTGCGTCGGTGCCTGGGGATGATAACAGTCTAACCAGGATGATACCTGTCTAATCAAAGGTAGAATTTACACTGGATCATCTAAGCAGGAGCTCTTCCTCATGATTGTTGACTCAGGTCAGGGTTAAGACTGAGGAGGTTAAAGCACAGGTGCCTCTAAGAGCTCTGATGGATGCAAACACCAAGCAAGCAGACAACGCACATGAGCCCAGCCAACAGAGTCTACCAGGGCAGCAGAAGGCAAAATTGAGGGTCCCTAATTTTGATGGAAGAGCAAACAGAAAGAGATGGCCCAAGAAACCAGGCAGCATGCCATGAGAGAATCGATTTAGCGACAGGTCAGGAAAGCAGAGAATAAAGGGATACAAGAGGTGGGTGTGGTGAGGTCCTAAGAAAAGGTTATTAAAGGAGGCATTGGGGGATGAACAGCAGCAGCTACACAGAGCGGGAACTGGGGACAGGACTGTCTACTTGGACTGGGAAGAGACGATCAGCACTGTGTGATGGTGCCGAGAGGGCCACAGAGGAGATCATGACATGGATGGTTCAAAATGCACATCTGCTTTTAGCCTGCAGTTCTGCCTGTAGAAAGGAGCTGGGGAGGGCTGTGACACTTGTCCACATGGGTGTCCCTGAGCCCAGCTCCCTGTAGGAGGAGGCACCATTGTCTGCTGAGGGCCAGATTCAGCGACTCTGCTGGCCCTTCCCTGCTAGTCCACCTGGGAAATGCTATTAGGATTTGCCTAATTGCTGCCTGCCAAAGATCAGGAGGAGAAGCAGGTCTCAGGAGCATGTGCCCAGCAGAGCTATTACTGAGCATGGTAGCAGGACAGCCTTCATGCAGCCACGGCGCAAGAACAGAGCTGTGGGGTCATATAAAGCTCATTTCACCCCTCTCAGCATCCTTCAGCTGCTCTGTGAACCCATCCCTAACCTACATGCGCTGTCTCAGCTCTGGCTGATGGAAACAAGAGCAAGTGAGAAGAAAAGCCCCCCCAGGCTGGATGCCAGTCTGCACCAGAGGGCTGGAGGGCTGTGATGTGACCAGGAGGTCCATGGGCTGTCTAGAAAGCACTTGGCTGTGGACTGCTTGGCTCCCCAGATGCAGAGCCGTGCCAGGCAGCCCGCCCGCACCTCCTGCCAACACACCAGCAAAGAGCGCGCTGCTGGTATGGAACAAGGTGTCCCAATCAGCTCTCCACTGATCTAATTAGATCTCTGCAGGAAGGACTGGAACTGGAAAAACAACACGGCTGCCTCCTTGACCAGACACTCAACCTTTCCCGCCTGCAGCATTTTATTTTTCAGGTTTTTAAATTGCAGTACATTTTTGGTCCAGCCCAGCAGAACCTGCCCTGCCTCGAGTCCTGTTGCAGCTCCTCACCAGCAGAGAGCAATTACGTGTGTACACAAACAGGCGTTCGACAACCGTGCACAGCGGCCAAGCTCTCTGCTCCTGTGTCAGGGAACAGCTGCTGGGGTTGGAAATCAGAGACGCAAGGAGACAGACAAGGGGCACCAGGAGGCAAAGCTGATCAGGAGGACATGGCAGAGCTCACCAGGTCCCTCTCACTCTCTCTGGAGCGACAGCAAGCCGTGCGAGTGCACTTGCCCTCCCCGCTGCCGCCCCGCACCACCCTAGAGAGCTGGCAAACGAGCTTCAAACCAGCCCGCTCCTTGTAATCGGAGTCAGTCAGTGTGTGTGTTACGCTTGAGTTGATGGCTGGTGTTAAATTCAATGCCTTGAGTATTGATTTCCTCGCACATCCCGGACTTTGTTAAAGGGTTAGCCGTGAACCGAGATCAAAGTGAGGTTAACTCATTTCTCATAAGTGGTAAAGCAGACCTCTAGCAAAACCAGGCGCTGGGCCTCCTCCACAGAGGATGCTCCGTGAATGTTGTTAGTTACCCTGCTCGCCTAGAAAGCCAGATAAAGCCACAAAGCTGCCTCAAAGCAGGGAGATAAAATGATCCCGACAACTTCCAACAGACCCCCAAGCTATTATGAGTGCACAGTGGGGATGGACAGCGTAGGCCAGCGTGCTTCTCCACCCCGACCCATGCCCTCACCACACGGAGCTGCTCTGCTTGCTAGGCCATGAGAAAAGGGGGGAAGCAAGTCTTTGCCAGCTGCACCCCAAAAAGGCCACCCCTGAAGGGCTTGAGAGAGGGGGAGAGCCCTTCTCAGGAAGACCAGGGTGTCCTAGAGCTATGTGGGGGAGAAGGGGAAAGCACAGGGCTGCTCTCTGAAGGACCATCCAGCAGGTGGAGAGGACACCTTCACCTGAGCTGACACCACCGGCAGCATCATCTCAACCTGCACAGCACCTCCTTGCTCCATTTCACTCTACTACTTTCTTGGCTTTCCCTGCCCAACACAAAGTAATTTTGCCACTGAGAGCACCACTATCATCAGGTTTTGCCAAGGCAGTAAGAGTTAAGTGCAAAAATAACACGGCACTGACAGGAGTTTGGCCTTACCTTTGTAATTTTTAAGGGATGGAGGCAGGGAAAGAGGTGTAGGAGACAATCTGGAATTGTTATCACTAGTATTAATGAACGCCCAGAGGCACCGAGCAAGGAGCATACATTTCAGACAAACATCTGCCAACAATAAGAGGTAAAATTTCAAAAATAGTCAAGGTACTTCAGAGCGTCAATTGCACCAACTTCCCAGAAGGCTTAAGCACCCAACTCATTTCTAACCACAGGACCCATGGCTCCTAAGTCATCTTGTCACCAATGCTGTTTCTCAACCCCTCTCTTCTTCCCCAAGAACTGCTCACAGCACAGTCCAGCTTTCCAGCAGCCACGTTGTTCTTCAACCAGATTAATTTGGTTTCAATGGGATGGTATCTTCCACTCAGGGTGACACCATGACCAGTCCCCACCTCTCCCAGGAGCCATGCACCTTCAGCTGCAAAAAATGCAGCACGCTCTGCCCATCCACCCCTATAAAAACCCAACTCAAAGCAACCCAGCAGTGCTGGTGGTGTAATTCCCCCTGTCCTGCAGCATCTGTAGGGAAGAAGGCCTGATCACACCCCATCTTGAGGGGTGGGAGCTTTAATCCTGATCACCTGTAGTCACGTTTGACTACAAGGTCCTCCCTAGGGTGCTAAACAGCTACCCACCTACCCATTCTCTGCTCTCCCAGACTCCTGCCACCCAACACTTCCCGTTTGTTTTTAAGTGAAAGGTTTATTCCAATGTGCTTCGGGAATATCTGCTCAGTGCTCAGCATACCAAGTGCTGAAGATTTCACTTAAACTCTCAGCATCTGTGTATCTCAACTAAATTAAGCTATTTGCTATAAAAGAGCACAATGACAGTAATGGAATAATAACAGCATTAATAAAACACAACAATTCTCAAACAAGAAGCAGACGCATCAGCTAGCTTCAACCAAGAGAAGGCTATTTTAAAATCACACACAAAAAAACATCTAAGGGTGGAGAAAACCAACAAAAGCTCTGAAACTCAGAGGTCAAACTGAAATTATGTTTTTAACCTCAAAAGAAAGATGCTTGCGAGAGCTTTCCCAGCCAGCGTTCTCCCACGCCAGCTGGAAATGAATTTCCACAGCTCCCAGCAAAACAAGGGCTTGTAATGGGAGTGCTGGCTCCACAAAAAGGGAGGTGGGAGCACTCTTGGGAGGGAGGACACGGAATCGAAAGCCTAAAATAGAAACGACCCCTCAAGCATCAGCAAGGTTTGTAACCCAGCTCGTGGGACAGATGCATGGGAGCAGCGGCGATGCCACGCTGCATGCATGCTAGCAACACAGGGCCAGATGCCGATGCATCATTATGCCATCATCCAGATGTCTCAAGCTCACCACATTGCGATTCCCTTCTTGGTGGGAAGACATCTTCACTCCATCCACAAAATCTTCCTTCCTTATTTTTTTTGGGTGAAGTTGAGATTAAACACAGCACCTTTAGTTTCAAAGTCATCCGCACACCATCTTGCAGGAATAAAATCCCTGGGGAGCTGCAGTAGGGTTGGGGACAGGCGCACCTGAGTCCTAATCGCAGCTCTGGGAGGCCACATCCCCTTGCTGGTCCTTTCTACAGCAGGAGGAGACTTAGCACTCAGTGATGATCAGAGCAATTAATGCACATTAAGCATGTTAAGCTGAGTCTTTGAGGTCTTGCCAAAGCCCCATCCTGCCCAGGGCAACACCCTAAGCTATCACTTGCCTTGGGGGAGACTGGGAGGGTGGGTGAAAGTTGCTTCCCTGGAAGGAGTGGAGAAAGAGGAAAACAAGACCTCTGCGTGTTCACCACCAGCTTCTTGTTCACTACCAAGACGGGAAGGACCCGGAGCAGGTTTGTGCCAGCAGGAGCTCAGGTCTTTGCGTTTGCTTTGCTAGCACATCTCATTAGCTCAAGCTTTGCCCAGCCCCACGGGCAGAGAGAGCAGAGTCCCTGCCCTGCCCAGGGTCAGGTTTAGCCGGCTGCCCCTGCAGAGGGTGTGTGATAGTAGCTCCTCTTCTCTCCCTAGCTGCCCAGAGCCCACGTGGAGATCCTCCCTGAGGATAACGTGGCAGAGACAGATGTCCCCTCTTCTCACTGATACAAAAGGAAACACGACCTGGGTGGCAGTCCAGCAGGCAAGCTCAGTGCTGCCTATGTGCCCTCCATGGCACAGCCCGAGCCAAACACAGGCGGCTGAGTGACCTCTGACTCTAAGAAAGGCAGAATTAGGCACAAGGTGGGGAGCTGGCTTTCCCACAGCACAACAGGCACCACCTTCGGGTCCACCTGCCTTTTAAGAAGGAGCCAAGGGTGGATGGCAGGTCACTTGGAATCTCATCCATAGCACCCAGGGTCACATGCTGCAGGATAGCTGGAAGCCTTCTGGGTACAGGTCCACAACCCAAGTCCTCTCACTTGTCCCCTGTCCTATCTCCTCCAGCCGACCCACATGACAGCGCTCCCAATTTCTACTTCTCTGAATTCCTATGGAAAAAAAAAGCCAAAGCAGCAGTTGCCCCAGAACAGTCTGCAAGTTTCTTTGTTTTCATTACAATTTCCAATCTTGATGCTTTTTGATCCTTTTTTTTTTAAGCTATTTCTGCTCTGCCCCCCTGGAGGTGCTGCTGTGATTGAATGAAACACGACCCCAGGCTCCAATAAGTGTATTTCAATTACATCTGTCACCATGTAACAATGTAATGATATATCATGTGATATTAAATCCATGGTAATCATATCAGCGATTTTTTTAATAGTGCACTAATCACATTATTACATCTCAATAATTAACAACAGAAAGCCTAAAAAAACTGGATACAAAGCAGAAAGCTCAGAGGATCCCCAGCTCCTGCCTAGGTGAGGCCCAGAGGAGAGCACGATGGCACGGTGCTGCCAGGTGGGCATGGCACAACAAGGAGAAATAGCATGGAGTTTGGCACCAGCAGCGTTGTGCAGAGCAGCCTGATAAGCCTATATTCTTCCCCATTCCCAGACTAAAGGAGAAACGAGTATTTTGGAGCTGGGAAGAGACACTTGGTACATTGCATCTTGCTCCTCTCTGCTGCTCCTGGCTTTTCCTCCAGTGTACCAAGCCCTCTGCCCTTGCAAAGGCACTGCTGTAGACCAGCAGAGCTTGTGCCCCATTGCAGGGGGAAGGACAGTGTCTTGAAAAGGAAGGGCCAACCCTACCAACACATCCTTACCAGGCTGCTGCAAGAACGACTTTATTTTCTTTCACTTCTCCCCTTGCACCAGCTAGAGACAAAGCTAAGAGAGCACTCCACCTCACTGCAAAGCTTGAAGTCTGATTTTTGCAGTAATCAGCTTAAAACTGAAAACAGTGAGAATCTTTTGAAGGGACAGGGGTCCTCTGGGTCACCACCTTTGCCCCAGGCTCTCACCTGCATGCCTGGAGCAAAGTGGTGCTGGACTCCAATGCACTGACGTACACACACATCTCCCTGTGCACAAGGGAGTCATCCAATTTTGTTCAAGCAGGCTACTCCTCCCAGCTGTATTGTACTCCTTGCAACATGAGGGCGAGGATGGGTGCAGGCGGCAGGGAGCTGTGGGCATCAGAGTTGACAGGGCATGGGGAGTCCCATGTCGCACCATCCCTGGCTGTGACAGAGCTTTCTTCCACTTGCAGACTGGTCAATCAAGCAGTTTCCACATCACAAGCTGATCTGAAGAGAGCCTCATTACCTGCCTCAAAGTTCTAGCCAAGCACTTAGCTCTTAAAGACAGGATTTAAGAAATATTTGACTGATCATTTCTCTCCTCATTTAGTTTGCCTGCTCTGAACCAATTCAACCTGTGAAGTTGAAGTAGTGCGAGCGGGAGGAGATGTGTGTGCACACAGCGCGCCGCACACAACGTCCCAGCTCCCCGCTATCTCTTTCCAAAGGGCCAGATCCTGGCTCAGCCTATTCCACATCATCTGTCCGGAGCCAGGAGTGCCCATGGGGCATTTTCCAACACCCCAAAGGGGAGCCACCTCTTCCTTCCCCTGCAGAACAGGCATTTGGGAGAGATAATTAGCTCCCCAGCATCCAGTCAGCCTTAATGTATGCTTGGGAGTGGCCAGTGCAGCATCCCAGGCCTGGGAGAAAGGGATGGAAAGAGGGATGAGCGAGTCAGGATTGACAGCACCACCATCTCCACATCTTCAGCTGATCCAGAACAAGACCTTCCTGTTGTCCTTCTCCTCCTTTCCTTCCTCTTGTTCCACTTTCCATCTCCATCAGCAGAGAGCAGCTGGGCTGCCTGCCCAGCAAAGGCGCTTCCCACCTCGCTCTCACACACCTGGCAGTGCCCTGCTCCTCGCCCTGGGGACAGGAGACCAGAGGGGCTGTGGGGGCACTCTAGGTGACAAGAAGGCTCCCATAGCCAAGCAAGAGTTGTAGCAGCACGCAAAGAGACCTTGCTAATCATTTAGGGGTGAACCTGCCAAGGGGCAGGCAGGACAGACAGACAGATGCCTCACTGGCCAAGGCAGGCAGTTGGACTTTCTGTCCTTCCCCCATCCCTTCCTTTTTCTTTTTAATTTTGTCTCAGAAGCCACGATCCTTTAAAGATGTGCACGTCTCATTAGCTCTACCTTGACAATCATTACTGTTCCTGCCAAGGCAGGAAGAGAGCTCAGCCCGAGCGTGGGGGAGTCCATTACCTTGTAGTTAAAGGGACACTGACAACTCTGGGCTACCCATGGTCTGACTCCCTCTTCGAAGCAGGGTCCCTCCTGCACGCTGCTGTTCCCCTCCTGTACTGAGCAACAGTCTCCTGATATGGGTGAGATGTAGACCCTGCAGTGCTGGCTGGTCCTGCACCCACCACCAGGCACTTGGTGCTCCCCTGGATGGGCTGCAGGGCCACGTCTGTGCCCACGGCCGCTGGGACAAGGGACATCAAAGCATCTAAACCTTCCCAAAACTTTGCACATGGCCTTCACACAATCACATCTCAATTGAGGGAATGCATGTTCCCAGACTGGACCACAAGACGCTGACCCAGCCAAGAGAGCAAGCAGCGAGCCCAATGTCCTCAGCAGAAGCCAAAGCACAGGCTGGGGTAGAGACCACCATGCGAGCCCCAGGACAAGGGCACAGCCCCCACATCTGAATGCCTGGTGGCACAACTGCAACAGGGCCATAAGCTCTGTGCTCGTGGACCAGCTTCAAAGTGCAATGTACTCTACACCTATGAGTCTCTCCCTAGTTTTCGTGGTTCTGTAGGGTGCAACATGGACCACCACACACTCAAGGGTGGGGATGAGAAAGGGTTCAAGTGGGTGAGCGTGCAACAGGAAAGGACCCTACTCGCTAAAGATGCTGGTCCAGACAGTCCTGCTTTGCCCCATAGCAAGGGGCTATTGCTCTGCCTGGCTGTCCCCAGAAGCTGCTTTGCACCCCCAGAGCCTGATTGCAGGGGACCTGATTCACATTGTGCAAGAACAGGAGACTTCAGGGCAAAGTGCCCAAAGCAACTTTTGTCAAGACAGCCCCTGCCTTCTCCCAGCCCCACAAGGGTTTGAAACCTGGTGAAAACCTCAGGAACCCAACGCAGGGCGGGGGTGCAGCCCTAGAGAGATGATCCTGCTTCTTTGTGCCTCACAGGATGGGAGCAGCCACACCAACTCCCCAACGCTCTCTGCAAAGCCACGGCAGGACACACAAACGCGTGGCCGTGGTTCTGAGCCATACCCCAAGGCAGCATCCCACCTCCACACAAGGCTGTCCAAGAACTTGACAGGACTCTGTTTGAAAAGGATGTTGAAAGAAATGATCTCTTTAAGTGCAATGGGAGATATTTGTCTCTGATTTACCCTTGGCTTTTTGCTCTGGTTCAGGTAGGAGCGGTGTGGGATGGCTGGCAGATCTGAGAGCATGGCACGCCCCAGCGGGCAAAGCGAGCAGTGCGGAGGAAGGCGCGAGTCAGTTTGGAGTGCTCCCCATTTATCAAACTCACGCAGCCCGCCAGCAGAGCGAGTCTTTCTATCATTACAGCTCTCAAAATCCGATTCATACCACTAATCCTGCCTTCATTCTCCCAGATTAATAACATCTCTTTCAACCTTCACAGTGTGATAAATAGACAAAGAGAGAACAAAAGGAGAAACAGAAGTGAGAGAAAGAGCCAGAGCAACTCCACATAATAAAGAGAACCAAGAAAGGGGAAAGGGAAAAAAAAGGGAAAAGAAAAGGGAAAGAAAGGAGCCGGCACACTTGACTCTGCCATTTACTTTAGCAGATTCTCTCCGAGAGCTCCCTGCGATCTTTAAAGAATGTAAAACATTGCTCAAAGGAAAGGCTCGTTAGCAACCCTGACCAGCCCAGGTTTGCTGGAAATCTTTTCACTTCCAGCCTCCGCTCAGGTCAGCGCTGAAAATGAGTTTGTTGGTTTCTCATCCTGCTCCTTCCTAGACTCCCGCTGAGGCAAAGCCTCCAGCACACGCTTGCTCTCTCCTTTACTTGCAGCAGCGTCTTGGAGGAGGACGGGGTTCTCGGTCAGTGTCTGCTCTGGGGGTGTCCCAGCAGCAAAATGAGCCCAAGACACGAGGAGGATGGGGGGTCTCAACTGGTCTCTGTTGCTAGAGTGTCCCAGCAACTCAATGAGCCCAAGACATGAGGAAGATGGGGGCGGGTCTCACCTGGTCTCTGCTCCTAGGGTGTCCCAGCAGCTCAGCGAGCCCAAGACACAAGGAGGATGGGGGGTCTTGGCCAGCGTCTGCTCCAGGGGTGTCCTAGCAGCTTAGCAAGCCCAAGACACACTGCCAGAGCAGCAGGACCCTTGGGCTGGCACAGCAGGGGCTGTCCCAGAAGCCAGGAATACACACTGAGCTTGTGATGGGGATGAAGACCAAAACCATGATGGTAGCAGAGCACATGTGGGGCCTCATGCCATCAGCGTTCCTGGAGGGCACCCAAGGGGTTGGAGGAAAGGCGAAGCTGCCACGGATGTCACAGGCCCCGGGGCTCTCCGGGTTGCACCTCTCTGCCTTGTCCCATGGCAGGGAGCTCTCAAACCTTCCCATGCTGCACAGCCTGGAACCGCATGTGGACCACTCAAGTCCCACTGGTGTTTGTGGAGGCTGGAGCTCCCCTGTCTACTCTCACTGCTCAGCTGTGCCTGCTCCAAGTAGCCACAGCCACTCCACCCCAGCACTCCTTTGCTCTGGTTCATCTGGAAACATCTGAGCCCTAGGGAAAGCTGATCCTACAGCCCAGGACCGCAGCAAGCCAGCCCCACTAGCTCCGGTGCGTACGGATGGAGGTGTTTAGCCATTCCGCTGCCACGGCCTTTACAGGAGCTGCTCTGTTCAGCTTTTTCACTCTGCCACACCGTACTGAACGACCCATGCAATCTCTGAGCTATTTTAATAATTAAATGTTTATTGGCATGTTTTTCCCATACTGCTTCCAGACTTGCCTGATTTTCTTCCCAGAAAGTGACTTCCCTTGGTTATGTCCTTCCATAGGATGCACACCTGCAAAATGTTCCCTCTGCTCCCCCCAGCAATTCCCATCAAGCCCATCCCTGTGGACCTCTGACAGGTGCTGTGCACATCAAATAACACCAAATAACCAAGCCGAGCCGCACGGGTGGGGCAGAATGCTGGATTTCTGGCCAGGATGGTGCTCTATTATGGTTCTGCATTCACAGCAGAGGCTGGGCTAGGTTGTTTTTTTTCCCCTCTTCTTTTACACTGTTCCATATTACTCCAGGCTTTGAAGTACAGAGAAAAGCAACACTCGATGTGCCTTTTTTTTTTTAAAGCTACCTTTATCATAGCGAATCTTTTCCTTCTCCGCTGTGTCGCTGGAGATAGATATCAAGCAAAAGAAAGTCTCCTCTTCTAACAATGGATTTCCCTTCCCTTCTGAACTTCAAATAGAAAACTCTTATCTACAGCCACAGTTGACCAGAAGAAGAAAAGAAAAGAAAACAGACATATGAACCGAACCCAGGCTCTCTTTCTATTTACTCAAAAAGGCTGTGCTGGGTTCTTCATGCGGAGATGCTCTGCACGTGTCTATAGTATGTATTTACTCACTCCACTAGCTATCCCCCCAACAGAGAAACCCACCTTTCCTCCAGAACAACTCCCTCAACTCCAACCCTCTGCAATCTTTTCTTTGCTTACCAAGCTCCATGCGCTTGGGCCATCCAGCACAACAAAGCCTACGCCTAAAGCTGGGGACAGCAAGAGCTCTTCAAACTCAGTGAGGAGTAACAGCAGTGATGGCCCTGGCTCACATAAAACATCACTTCCATACAGTGCAAGTTCTTAAAGTGGGAGGATGGATTACAGGTCAAACCTTGCTGGCTGTACTTGTACAAGTTGATTTGCAAGCGCTGGCTGAGACCAGGCTCCTTCAGCCACCCATGATCTACCACAGGCACACCCTGTGCAGTACCCAGGTACTGCTGCTGGCGCCAGCCAGCTCCTCTACATGTTTTAAGATCTTCCCTTGAACCATCCTCTTGCCTCTGACAAAGTCACTCCAAGAAACGTACAGAACCATGAAACTTCTCTTCCTTACTTCAGCCCTCTGCTGCCCTGGCTTTCCTCCCCTACAGCTACCTGACCTCTGGAGAAGCACAAGGTCCCAGCTGGATTGAACACCCACCTCCTGGGACTCAGTGAGGTCCAGCTGTTGCTAAAAGACCTTTGTTCCCTGCCCAGCTAAGTGACATTAAAATGAGCACTGTTCTTACCAGCTAATGTTTCTCCCAAAGTCACAGTGCCAGGACCAACACACATACACAGCAAGAAACCCGAGGAGGCAGGTACTACCACCTTCCCTATCTCCCAGTGTGTCCTGCCAAGCGATCTGTGCTTCTTGAACTGTCCTCACTTTCAGGTGTGACAGACATGGTCACACCTGAAAGTGGAGCTCCCATTCCTCCTCATCCTCTCAAACCTACCTTGAGCTGAGGCACAAATGTATTCACACAAAGTGGCTAGACAGACAACCTGCCCTCCTCACCACTTGTGGCACCATGGTCTCTGCTACCAGAGATGAACACAGCTACTGCCACGTGTTGTCCCCCCAGCCTGCAACGGGAACCCCAGCTGAAGAGATTCGCCGCTAGAACTGGAGCCAGAGTCCCAAATCAATCAGGGCAGAGACAGATGGAAACTTTCCAGATCATTTTCCATTAGAAATAAGAAGTCTCCTTAATCAAAAGCCAGATCTCATTCTCATTAGGAGAATCTGGAGCTCTCAGCCAAAGGGAGGATGAAGTCTCACCTGAGACATGGCCAGGAATCCTCCACAGTCACACGTAGGGACAACGTACAAGTTCGATCTCTGCCTCATTCGGCCCAGAGACAATTTTAGTAACTCTACCTGGCTCGAAAGCAGCCCTCAGCCAGGAGACATGCAGCCCCGGCTGTCCAGCAGGCTCTCCTGTGGTCACCCACAGAGCTTTCCAGGCAGCAGCATAATTCCTTTCATGATAAACTGCACAAAAGCCCCCAGTGCTCTTCCCTTGGGGCAGTCCCAGTGCTGCAGAAGGCTCCTCCCTGTGGAACTACAATGGGAAGATCCATCAGACAAAGCACCTTCTCTTCAAGCTGTCTGATGACAGATGTTCAGCCAACGGAGCGGTGGGATTGGCAGAGCACCGCAGAAGCGCTCTATAATTCCTGCTCCTCTCCACCTTCCTCAGTGCCTCCCGGGAGAGATACGATGATGGACGGTGACATAACTGACTGTTCCCAATCAAGGTAATGTAAGTAATGACAGCTGACGTGATTCCTGGAACGTGCAGGCGCTACTGGCCCACGTGCCTTGCCTACCATGGGCAGCAGTGCCAGAGCTCATGGAGGGAGAGGAGACTGCAGCATGGAGTTGTGGCTGGGGGACAGGGGTGAAAGAGTCTCAAGATGCAGAGGCTGTCTCCAAACCATCTGCAAATAACTCATTATACCAGCCTGCAAACCAAGCAGGAGCCAAGGGGAGGTGGGTAGCACCTATCTTCTTGAGCAAATCTCTCCTGGGCTGGGCACAATGCCTGCCCCAGAGCTGGACACCACTGTGACTCTTGCTAGTGTCACCTGGGATTGAAGTACCCTAGTCCTTAGGCAAGTGGCTTGTTGGGGTCTTGCCTGGCCCCTCCATGTCTGATAAGGCTTTTTTTACTGCTCTGTCTCCCCACCTTTCTTCAGTGAGTATCTGGAAATGGGAACATTAATTCAATAACCCGGAGCGCACCTCAGCATGTGACTGGCACACAGGCAGCAGTTCATCATCTGAACCCACGGCAAGGGGGTGCAGCAGCCCCAGATCACACACATGGGTGTACAGACTCAGGGAGGGAAAATACTGTGCAAGCTCATAGCCGCAGTCCTTTTCCAGAGCCTTGAAATTAGCAGGCAAATTTAACATGCAGAGAAGCGACCGATTAATAACCCAGCATTGACTTAAGAAGACCTTGAATAATACATAGTGCTTGTACACGGAAGGGGAAAAAGTCAAGTCCTTCTGCTTGTCAAGTGTATCTGCCTCCCAAGCACCAGCACTCAACTAGAAACCTCCCTGCCAGCCAGCCCCAGCTTTAAGCAGCTCTTCAGAAATGCCTTTTGCTAAGACGAATGGCAAAACTTCGCGCCAAGTTAGATTAGCATTTGGACAGGTCCAAGTATAGTGTTGTTTTAAATGTAATTAGCACTGCCTGGTAATAAAGTCTCTTTAATGCTGCCAAGTAAAAGAGGCAGCTGAGCCCTTGCAGCCCACAGTGATGTGCCACGAAGAAGCCCCATGTCGACTGGACTGATGGGTTACTGGAGCTTCTCCACGCTGTCTGCACTGCAATCCTCCCAGCAGCTCGGCCACATCAAGGAAAAGTCAGACCCAGAGAGACAAAATATTGGTAGAAACTGCTACAGGTTCTGGGCTCCACCGCACAACAATGACAGCAGATGAAGTTCTGAACGGACTGTTCCCTTCCACAGACTGATCCCACTTCTGTCGTTTAATGCTGGTTTTGGTGCAAGACACGAAGCAGTGGTATCAGCATCCCTGTGTGGTGCTGTCTATTTTCCTAAACCAATGGCTGGAGGAAAAATTTGCTTCCTTTTAGGTATATTCCAAACCAGAACAAGCAGAAAAATGGTATTTACCTTGACAACAGCCGCTATTTTTGTGTAGAGGCTACGAACACAATGCCCACTGTGAGAGGGGTGGAGTGCTGCAGAGCACCAGGGATCTGCACATCATCAGTGAAACACCATGAATCTCAAATGCCGTAATTTTTGACGGGAAGAAAGACTCTGAACAGGCAAGAGGCTCCCAACAGCTGGTTGTTCTGACTCTTGCAGCTGAACGACCCTCTTGTGCAGCCAGGCCACCAGGATGCTGCATGGATTTAATGCCTGCAAAGCAATTTGGAAGTGAAAAGCCTCACAAACAAGCCTTGTGGCTGGAGCTCAGGAGCAGGAGAGATGAGACCTAATTTCTACTCCAATCTTTGATACAGACTCATAGGAAAATCTTCCAACTCACCTGTGCCTCAGTATCCCCAGAAGTTTATCTATTCAGCATTATATGCCTAAATTAATTCACGTCTTTAAAGAGCTTTGGCATCTACTGCCTGAAGACCAAAAGACAGTCACTATGCAAAACACGAGCTGCATACAACACATGGTCAGAAGGCATTTAAAAAAGCAGCCACTCAGTGCAAAACACGAGGGAAAAGATTTGAGCAGGAAACAGGATTTGTCTTCTTCAGACGTAAATGAGTGGCAGCTAGCAGCACAGCTCCAAAGACACATTTTAGCACTGAAAAGTGTTTCTACAAAGGGGACTAAGGAAAAAAAAGCAATAAGCAGGCTCAGTTCTTAGAGTTTGATTTCCAGAGCAAAAAGCGCAGAATCTGAGCCCGAAGAAAAGATCTGTATTAGCAACCTAATCCAGTCACTCCAATAATAAAGAAGACACATCCAGACTGGTGCAGAACTGTTTCCAGAAACAAGTTTGTTTCCCCGACCCTTTCACACCCAGCAGTGGCTCAATGGAAGAATACTTAAGAAGTTGCAAGTTTGGTCATAATGTGTAAAAAGCCCCTGAAACGCGACATCATTTACTCTTCTGTGGTATTGCTCGGCAGAGCTAATAAATCTTGCATGAGCAGAGCTGATTCTAATTTTCTAATATGAAAAGGCATTTGGATTGAGAGAGAGGGGAAGATAAAAGTAATTGAATCTCCAATAGCCCAGCATCAGTGACAAGAAACATCCTGCTACGGACCCCAAGGAAGAATGGCTCCCCCTCCTCCTTGAACCACACTCACCCGCTTGCACATCCAATTCTCCCTGCTTTCTGCTCGCCACGTCTCAGTCTCCCCTATTGACAGGACGTGGTTTTAAACACAGTTACACAAGTTATCATTTCTGCCTTTTGATCAATCTGAATTTTCAGGACAATTACCCTCTTAATCAATGATTGCTATCAGCAGCCCCTTGGATTCTTCACCAAGGCAATCGTGCCGCCGGGGCAGACGGCGTGTGCATATGCAATGAAGCTGCGGGGAGGCACAAGTCCATCTTCCCCTGACGTAGTCGTCGGCTGAAAGGGTGGAGAGCTGTGAAGGCCACTTCAAGGAACACCTGACGTAAAAAATAAGTGGAGGGAATTAAAAGGGACATTGTGCGAGGTGTCTGTGGCACAGCCAGGCTGGGAGAACCAGGGAAACTGCTGAAAATAATATTGAGTTGAAAAATAAACCAACTAAAGGAACAGATTTACCATCCACTGAAACCATATATTTTAGAGCCATCTATAGCCAGCACTAACTGCTCCTAATGAGGCTAATAAAGTCCATTTCCAATTAGAGACTGAGACTATTAGAAGAAAGAAAGGCAGAGGCAGCTTTTAACAACCTCTAAAGATGTGGTGTTTGGATTTGGGGTTTTCTGGGGCATTTTTTCCATCAGAAATTATCCCAAATACCCCTAGCATTTACAAACACAAAGCATGCCTCCTGCCTCTCTTCTCTGGCAGGAGTATGTATTTTGGTAACTGATGTTTGCACAGAACCTCAGCTCTAGGAGGACACAGCTCCTTTGAGACATCTCTCACCACCACAGAAATACAGCTCCAGATATTTAGATAACACAAGAAACCCCAAAGCAGTCAAAGCCCCGTTGCAGGGGCTGTGGGTTGGCTGTGAGATGAGGCTTAGCAGTCCTGCTCTTGTAGGAGAACCACCTGGCTGTTGGCCGCATCATGCCGGTCAAGGGAGAGGATTGTCCAGCTCTACTCCGCACTGGGGCATCCCACCTTGAGTCCTGTGTGCAGTTTTGGGTGCCACAGTATGAAAAGAATATAAAGCTACTGGAGAGTGTCCAGAGGAGGCCACAAAGATGTAAAAGGTTTAGAGGGGAAGCTGTATGAGGAGCAGCTAAAGTCACCTCGTCTGTTTAGCCTGGAGAAAAGGAGACTTTATCTTGGTCTACAGCTTCCTCACAGGGGGAGGAGGAGGAGCAGACACGGATCTCTTCTCTTTGGTGACCAATGATAGGACCCAAGGGAATAGCAGGAAGATGTGCCAGGGGAGGTTTAGGTTGGACGTTAGGAAAAGGTTCTTCACCCAGCGGGTGGTGGAGCACTGGAACAGCTCCCCAGGGAAGCAGTCATGGTGCCGAGCCTGACAATATTCAAGAAGCATTTGGACAACTCCCTCAGACACATGTTGTGAATGTTGGGATTGTCCTATGGAGGGACAGGAGTTGGACTCAGTGATGCTGATCCCTTCCAACTCAGGATATTCTACGTTTCTATGCTGCTTGGCTTGTGGTTTTGGCACCTCCGCCCAGGCAGGGAGAAGGAGCACAGGGCTTCCACCCACACATGCCTCTGCGCTGCCCCCTCAACTACCTTATGGGCTTCTCCTGGGCACAGGGCTCCTTGACACATTGTTCAGTCCAAAAAACAGCATGGCAAGACCCATGCACCATTGTGACTTTCTGAAGAGCTCCTGCAGCAGAGAGGCTGAGTCTTCTCCCAGGCTTGGAAAGCACCCCACACCTCTAGGGCACCGTGTCAGCAGGTGGGAGCTTTGGAACCTGGAGGAGAGCAGGAAAACACTGCAAGAAAGCAGCCAGGCTCCTGCAGGGGTAGGTGGAGTGGTGGCAGCATGGTGGCTTCACCATCTTGACCAGCAGCTCGGGCTGGCAGCGAGCAGCAGAGGCAGCGCCAGGTGAGGCTGGCGGGCCAGCTGCCTCCGCAGGCTGCTGGCTGGAGGAGCTCTCGGAAAGGCACAGTATTTCACCAGCTATTTTACATGGAGAATTGCCGATCAAAGATATCCCCACTGTGTACTCCAGAGCAATAAAAATAAAAAAAACCCACAAGAAGAATTCTTTAGGCGGGTAATGGGCATTTTATTCCTTTTTATGACACTAAACATAGGCAGCTGGCATAATTACACCACAATAAAGGCATAATGTGCACCTAGCAGAACAAACTCATACTTTTGATAATTAGGCAGAGCAAACACAGTCTGGGATTCAGTCACACAGCTTCACTGTCTCCTGGATTTGCTGAAGCCCCAGTCCCTGCAACATGTCGGCCCCATTCCCAAAGCTGGAATTACCTGAGCCCCGTGGGGAAGGCTGAGTAAGCAGAGCATCACCAGAGCTCTCCTGCACCCAGAAGAATGGCCATGCAGCTCCACTGTTTTGAGCAGATCAAGGGCAGCGAGGGGCAAGATGGGTCCGTGTGCAGCTCCTGAGAGGCAGGTGGAGATGGTGCATTGCAGAGCACTGATGGAGAATGTCAGTCACCTCCCAGTCGGCACCAGGGATGCATTTGGGAGCCACAAGAGCATGTGTGATCTCTGCAACTTAAGCCTGAAGACTGACCCCACAGACGAAGCTGCAGCAAAACCAGCTCTATGTGGCCAAATGGTGCAATGGCATAAGGAGACACAAAACACAGGAGAGATGCAGAGCTCTTTTGGGTTTGGCAGTTCTGCCGAGGCCAGCTCCAGGCACTGGATGGGCTGAGCAGAGGCGTGGGGATGCCCCTTCACAGCAAGGACCTTGACCAATTGCTGAGGTAACATCCAGGGGGAATTCAGCCCCTTTGCCAAAAGGCAAGGACAGAAGAGAATGTTCCATGGAGGCTGAAAGACTCTCATCTACAGAAAGGGCTGTCTTGGACCTGCTGGAGGCTAGCAAATAGCTCTTTGAAGGCTTTGTGCTTCCATTAGTTCTGGTGGCCCTGCTAACCTTCAGATCTACCTCCTTCAAAGCACACCAGCAGGCAGCAAGTATGCTCTCCGGCAGCTGTAGGAATCCATGCAGGACAGCTCTTCCCTGAGCGAGTAGCACCACCATGGAGGAGATCCTAAATGATCTCTAAAATATTAATAGCATCAATCAGAGCTGCACTGACAGAGGTTACAACACTGGCAGAGTGCACAGATCAGGCTTTCCTGAGGTTGGCACAAGACCATACACTAAATATCCAGTGTCTGCTTAAAAACATATCCACATGATGCATGCAGGAGCAACATTGGCAGAACGGTGCACTGAGGTTTCATCTCCACACCACAAAAACCCACTGGAGATGCTGACCACAGCACAGGAGACCAACTCAGCTACACTCTGTCCTACACAGGTTAATGGAAGTTTCTGGCTTTATAGTATACTGAGTGCAACGCAGAAATGCTAGAGGGTCTTGCCTCTAAGAAAGGTGATGGAAGTAGAGCTGATCCATCATTCATCTGTGGATAGGATGCCCAAGAAAACATCAAACATCATCATTATGAGCTTCAATAGAAGGAAGAGAAGATGTATGTTGTTAGCAAATGTAAGCACCTTGCCTCCATACCTACTGATACCCAGAAGGGCATTGCTGAGAACTGGATGGGTGCTGAGGAAGCTTGGGGAGGCTGCTTGCAGCAATTCAAACCACGACTTCAGGGCAGCCATTTGCTCAGGAGCATTGATGCCCCAGAGAGCCAGCAGCAACATTCATGCCAGAGCATCCAAGGAGAAGATGGTCCCAGTCTGTATGAGACAGCTCAGACAACTGGGAAACCAGCCACTGCGAGATAGCCCCTGGCTGGGCTCCTGCTTCAGAGTGATCTGAGCCTCCCTCCCCAGGAGGAGAAAGGCAAAAGACGGGCTATTTCCTAAAAAAAAGCAGACCCGTCTGCAGACTTTCCAGACAGTTCTTCTCAAGCCACCATGACAGATCCAATCCATGGACTGCAGGAAAAGAGCTCGGGCAAGGAAACCTGTAAGTGCTGAGAGCAAAAGCCAGGATGGAGCCCGAAGTGCTGTGCCAGCATGGGGGAAGGGCAGCAGGAGACTTTTACTCCCAGCTCTGGAATCAACCTGCTTAGCAACCTTAGGGTTCTGAGGGATTTAATGAATTAATTTAATGACTGAGAAGCACTCTAAGTTATTAATACACAAATTCCACTACAGTATCTCCCATCTCCCAGTTCAGCATCTCTTGTTGTTTTACATGGAGCCCATGAGAGGCAAAAGCCAAGCCATGGAATGCCCTAGTGTAATAGGGTGGATGCTCCACTCCTAAACCTCCTCAGCCAAGACAGCAGTAGCAACGTCCCACCCCTTTCAGCAGGACAGTGTGTCATGCTCAGCACAGGGCATCAGGAACACCTTATACAAAAACAGCTCTCTCCACTTGCTGGCAAGCCAATTGGTACCATAAACCAGCCTGCTGCTGCTGGTGGAGGTGACAGGCTGTCACTATCCCTCTTGTAGCCATGCCGGCTTGGTAGGACAACGAGAACTAAACCAGTTAATGTTTTAATCCCCAAGGCTAAGAAATCTGATTAACCCCTCATCCCTCCCTGGAGAACTTCACAGGTTCAGTGCTGTTTAATATTAAATTGGAAGGAGGAAGATTCTGATTAGACATAGGAATAAATTTTTCACAATGAGGGTGGTGAGGCAGTGGCACAGGTTGCCCAGGGAAGCTGTGGCTGCCCCATCCCTGGAGGTGTTCAAGGCCAGGCTGGATGAGTCTTGAGCCACCTGATCCAGTGGGAGGTGTCCCTGCCCATGGCAGGGAGGCTGGAACTGGATGATACTTTAAGGTCCCTTCCAACCCAAACCATTCTATGATTTTATGATTTTCATGCTCCTACATGGAGCTCTTGTCTTTTAAATGCAGAGAAAGAGGACACAACTCCTTTCCCAGGAACTAGGCAGCTGTGCTGGTACCCATGTAAAGCTCCAGCAGAAGGGCTGGAATGTAGGGATGCTCTGCCCCTTGCCTGTCCCACACGACTCTGGGACACATTGTACCTTTGCCTCCCAGCTCCTCCTGGCCTGGAATGCATCACACATTGCAGGATTATTGTAAAACATGCCCTGCCTCTAATCCCTTCTCCTCCTGCCTTGCTCTGGTATTGACTGGGAAGACGTGTCAGACTCAGGGTCAGGCTTGCCTCTCACAGTACCAGGGCATGCAGAAAGCTCCAGCCTCTCCAGCTGACTGCAGTGTGCACGAGACACAGGCAATCATAGCCTGTCCCACACCTTCATGTAAGCAGACCTGTGCCAGACAGACATCTGCCTGCTGGGAGATCAAGAGCCTAATTCTCACCATCCTTACGGTTCCCCTGGTTTGCTCCTGGGCTACCACGCCAAGGGCGTGTTACAGGGCAAATCTGGATGCCAAGGTGCGGCACATTATCCACGCTGCGGTCGTGCTGCATGCATCACTACCCCAGCCACAGCGAGCATCCAGCTGACAGATCCCAGTCACACCATGACCAACCCTGCAGCAACTCCCTGCCTGCCCAGACCCACCGTGGGGACCATGAGGCCACTTCAGCCTGCACAGCCTTGACACTGCAGAAAGATTTCTTATCAAAAGCACAGCTTGCTTAGATTTCCTTGTGGGTTATTTCGCTTGCTTTTGAATGCTCCTTCCAAAACTTTGTCTTTGGCACGTACAGCACACCCGCCCCCAAAACAACCCGGAGAGTCAGTGTGGCTCCTTCTTCAACCTGCAAGCAGCAACCAGACTCATGGTGTAAAGGTCTGAGCAGTGCGTTTAACCTCAGCAGCGTGTGCACAGACAGATGGGAACCAGGAGGCTCCTCAGTGCAGGGGACAGATGTTCAAAACCCCCAGCAAGGGGAACGCAGGCACAGCGAGGTGCAGCCGAGCAATATGGCACTCAGCAGGAGGAGCAGCAGGCAAGGTCTGAGCAGCTGCCTCTCTGCCTTTCGCCTGGAGGCTACAGCCATGTGCATGTAGAAGAACAAGGAATACCAACCTGCCTCCAACCACTTGCACAGACAAGGATGCTTTTGGTAAAGCAATGACTGCAGTGCACTCAGCAAACCACTGCTTACAAGTTCATCCACAAAGCAAAACTTTTGCTCTGGTTAAAAAAAAGGGCAAAGGCAACAAATTCTCCTCTCTGCTTTGTTCAGTACCTACAAGCTCTGTGGGGCCACCAAGTAAGATAATTGCGTTCCTCAGTTTCTCTTGAATCACCACCTTCATTTCTTATTCCAAAGCCCTCTACAGGACATGTGAAGGTCCTGGTCCTTGCTGTAGACTGAAGGTGCTGCCAGATAACAAAGACTGCCTCAGGATTCCGCCAGTGCAAACATCCTGATCTGGGCAGGCAGGATCAGGAGAGGTGTGGAGACTACACAGCACCGAAGACAACCACCCTTCTTTCCCCGCTCAGGCATTCTCAGTTTCAGCGACCTGTCCCAAAGAAAGCAGACAGCCTGGGACCAAGTGCAAGGGTGCAGGACTAGCTCCACTCAAATCACCCCCACCATATTTTTCTAAGCTCTAAAAATCTCAAAAGCTAAAGGTCCCATATCCCTGCCCTCACTCACAGAGACTCCTTACAGCTCCCCTTGCAGAAGGCAAGGACAAGACCAAGAGCTGTCCACCACAACCACCCAGTTTCTCCTGTCCTCTGAGGACTTTCATTTCTCCAAAAATTATTTCTGCCTAGTCTTCTCTAAGCTGAACATCCCAGATCCCTGCATCTTCCCCTGGAAGTCAAGTCTTCCAGCTCTCTTGACCCTTCTTCTATTCTCTTCTGGGCTTTTCCCACCCTTGCCAGCTCCTCTTCAAACGTAGTTTGTATAACTGGCTTGTTTCAAAGGCTAAAATGAGGCTCCAAGTACCTTGTCCAGGCAAATAGCTGAGATTTTAACATGCACCTACTGCAATTTTAATGTGTATTAGCAAAGGAGAGTGTAGGAGAACATCTGACAGTAATGAAGTTAATCCGTGTGTGAGATGCCATGAGATGAACACGTACAGGATAGCTATAGGAAGGAAGGGCAGAAGGATGGAAGGAGTTTCCAGGAAAAGCTTGTTGTTAATAGGAGCAAAATAGTGATGTCTCCCCTTTGCACTGGAGTAGCTCCAAGTGGCTTCCACATAACAGGACCTGGTCAGAGCTTGTCTTTATCCACCCAGGAGAGTCTAAACAGCAGCGAACAAGCCCACAGCCTTCAGCTTGGCAGGAGTTTGGCAGCAAGAATGGTGCCTTTTCACACAGGTGTGGATTTTATGGCCAAAAGGAATTACTAAACTATTCTGCTATTTTGCAAGCCAACTTAGCTGCTTTCTGGTGAACCAAAAGCTTACGTGAACCCTCTGGGGATCACATCTTTCCTGTCTGCTCCCCAGACAGTTCATACAGATACATGCTCCACAGAAAACTGTTCCTGTGCTTTTAAGATGCAATTAAAAAACCACCAACAAAAGCCAAAGAAGAGGAAAACACACAGAACCATTTGATTCAGGTGAACATGGACACTGCTCATTTCTGCCCTCCTGGGATGGGCACGTATGTTATCACTCAAGCCATCCAAAACCACTGAAGCCTCCAGGCTGCATCTAGAGCCTCTCTCAGCTGTAGCACGACCAGCTCCTGAGACGGCAAGAAAAAGAAATGAAATGCAAGGCTGGGATCATTACTTTAAAACTATAAGCTCGTGCCACTGAGCCAAAGCCTGTTATATCGACACGGGTTTGTGTCACCCCAGCAGCAGAGATCATTCTCCATCTCCGCTTGCTCAGCTCCCCGCCTCCCGGGACAGCTGGCAGCACGGTACTCTGCAATGCTCTGTGAAGTTCAGCTATAGAAAAACTCATGACGCCTCACACAGAAGGTTAAAGTTACAGGGCTGAGCTACTGGGAAGCAAAAGTACCCTGCTGACTGCTCCACCACGCTTGGAAGCTGCTGGCAATGCACAAAGTGCCACGTGCAGAGAAGCAAATAGTAAACCCCCAAGTTTCCTTCCCTGGGGCAGAGAGCCTAGAGCAGGGGTGTTGCTTCTTAAAGCCTCTGGTATTTAAAAGACACCAAATTTGTACCTCAGCTGTCACACAAGATGCTCCTACGCCATTTCTCCAGTCACCAGCCTGGGCAGCAGCTCTGAGGGACAGAGACAAAGCTGCCGGCCAGCAAGTCCTGGGCTGAGAAGGTGGAGGGCAGAGCCCTGAATAACAACTACTGCCCATGCAGCCTACACGCTGTGCCCCCGCTTCCTTTGTTTTATGTGGAATTGGATACCAAAACTAGGCTTGATGGTTACTTAGAGTTATGCAAGCACCCTACCTTACCAGGTGTTACACGCCCACCACATCAACAACCTCTTGGTCCATCCAGTCCTAATTTCTACGGAAAGTGAGGCAAAGTCGTCTGATGCATCAGCCCATCCTGTATCCCCTTCTAACAACTCCAGGGGGAGGAAAGGGAAAAGACTGCCAAGAACTTGCAGATTCCCACTCTCTCTTCCCAGCATGAACCCCCTGCACATTGGTTTTCCTTGGAAGCATGTTTTTACACAGCACTCCTTGTTAAATAAGACAGGGAGGACAGGTCCCTCAGCAGCAGGACAGAGAGGGTTGCTCCTTTAAGGCCTCTCCTGGATGCCCTTTCCCTTTGAGATGACTATCCTCGACTCCCTCCTCATCTCCTTCCCTTTGATTTAAGAGTTCCTCTCCTGGCCCTGACAGTAAGGTATTTCTGTCCCACAGATTATAACTCACTCTGGGCTATTATTCAACTCCCAAGCCCTGGCCCTGCTGCATTTAGTCCAAACATAATATCCTTCATGCATATATTATCTGTCTCCCTATTATCTGGAATCATTTCGGAATTAAATTTCAGTCCTGCAATATTGGCTTGAAGAGCGGCTCGCTTTATGGGCTAGTCAAAGGTTAGAATACCAATCAAAATAACACTGCCGATGCAGAGAGACATTTTAATATTCCAAAACCCGGTAATTGTAAAAGGACATAATATTTTTTCCCTGATTACCCCAAAGGCAACACATGTTAACAAGGCGAGGGAGAGAGTGAAAGAAATTTCAGAGTTCAGACAGCTGCACGACAGATTTAAAGGAGAAATCGTGGGCGGCTGCTGTGCTCCAGCCCCTGGAGCAGGAGGGCTCCCCTGCCCGGGCAGCACCAAGCTCCCTGGGATGCCACCTCCTCCATCCCAGCTAGAGCCGCGCCTTGTTGGACAATCAAAGATTATCACATCGTGATCTGCTGGCCTGACCTGCACAGGCCACAAGGCTGCTCCACGTTAATTCCTGCTTGAATCAGAGCTGACCCTTTTAGGAAAGAAACATCCCTCTTGAGCTGGAGAACTCACCGCAGCCCTCAGTAGGTTGTTCCAATGATGAGTTACCCTCATTGTAGAAATCTGCACCTGAATTACCTTAATTTGGCTTCCAGGTACTGGAACTGTGTACGTTTTTGTTTGCTAGAGCAGAGGAGCCACTTGCCACATTTTGGTTCGTCCTCTAAATACTTAGGGACTATAGCCAAGTCTCCCTTTCCTTTCTCTCCAGTCCCCTGAATGGCTCCCAGAGTCTTTACAGCAAGTGTTCCTGTGGGTCTTGCAGTTCTCATCCAGATTTCACGTTTCCAGAATCCTTCCCAAGGAAGAGGTGGGACTCAGTGAGAACCTACCTGGAGTCCCATGTCCAGTTCTGGAATCCCCAACATAAGAAAGATATGGAACTGTTGGAATGGCCTCAAAGATGATCAGAGGGCTGGAGCGCCCCTGCTATGAGAACTGCATGAGAGAGTTGGGGTTGTTCAGCCTGGAGAAGAGAAAGCTCTGAGGAGAACTTATAGCAGCCTTTCAGTACCTGGAGAGGGCCTACTGGAAAGCTGAGGAGGGACTTTTTACAAGGGCATGGAGCGATAGGACGAGGGGGAATAGCTTTAAAATGGAAAGAGGGAAGATTTAGACTAGATGTTAGGAAGAAATTCATCACAATGAGGGTAGTGAAGCACTGGCGCAGGTTGCCCAAAGAAGTTATGGATGCCCCAAGAAGTTATGGATGCCCCATTGCTGGAGGTGTTCAAAGCCAGGTTGGACGGGGCTTTGATCAGCCTGATGCAGTGGGAGGTGTCCCTGTTCATGGCAGGATGGCTGGAACTGGATGACCTTTAAGGTCTCTTCCAACGCAAACAATTCTGTATCAGCCAAACCAGTCCCTCTGCTCCTGCTCACCATCGCCTGTTTATAAATCCAACAGCAGCCATCCCTCGGATGCAGTATCTGCACACTTTATCGAAAATGATTTTTATGTTTCCTTTCAGGGCATTGACAAAAGTGTTAAATACAAGAGGTCTGAGAAATAGATCCCTGTGGGACCCCACTAGGAAGACATGCACTCCATGATGATTACCCATTTACAATTAAATGCTAGGAGCTGTCAGTTTGCTCGTTCTTAATCAATGTAATGTGTGCCATGTTGATTTTGTATCACTCTTGTTTCTTAATCAAAATGTCATAAGGTACCAAGTCAAATGCCTTCTAGAAGTATATTACATTGACATGGTTACCTTTATCAACCAAACATGTAGTCTCATAAAAAAAATATCAAGTTAGTTTGAAAAAGATCTAGTTTCCATAAATCCACATTGATTGGCATTATATTACCCTCTTTTCATTCTTTATTAATCAACTATGATATCTGGCTTTTCATTACTTTGCCCAGAATTAATGTCAAGCTGATATGGCTATAATTACTTCATCGGTCATTCCATTTGCCCTTCTAAATTACTGGTACAACATTAGCTTTCTTCCAGTCCTCTAGAACTTCTATGTTCAAAGACTTATTAACAGTCTAGAGCTTCTCAGTCAGCTCTTAGAAAACTCCAGTAAACCAGCTATGCAAAATGCCAACTGAAAGCCACCACTTAACTTTATCAGCAAACTGTGTTGTAACAGCAAACGTCTTGCTCAGCAAAAGGGCATCCTCTGCCTTTCTGTAAATGCAGAGCAAAGAATGTATTAAACATGGTCAGGTCGACAGAGTTGGGCCTGTACAGCCTAGAGAAGAGAAGGCTCCAAGAAGACCTTAAAGCAGCCTTCCAGTACTTGAAGGGGGCTACAGGAAAGCTGGGGAGGGACTCTTGATCAGGGCGTGCAGGGATAGGACAAGGGGGAACAGTTTTATGAAAGAGGGGAGATTTAGATAAGATCGTCAAAGGAAATTTTTTACCGTAAGGGTGATGAGGGACTGGAACAGGTTGCCTGAAGAAGTTGTGGATGCCCCATCCCTGGAGGCGTTCAAGGCCAGGTTGGATGTGGCTTTGAAAAACCTGATCCAGTGGGAGGTGTCCCTGACCATGGCAGGGTTGGAATTGGATAGGCTTCAAAGTCTCTTCCAACCCAAACCATTCTATGATGATGATTTTGTTGCTAGAAGCAATTCTTCCACTTCCTTCTAACTATGAAGCAATGCCATTGCACAGGCACTTTTCTTTCATAATCTCCATAGAAAAGAAACTCCTACTCTCCTTAACACTGCAGTCACAATTCTCCTTTTTCATTTCACAACCTCTCCCATTCCTGCCTCCTGCAAGAGACTTTCCAAAGATTCAAACAAAACTGGGCAGCCTCTGCTAGTGCCCAAGATCCCTTTCAGTGAAGAAATTTGTCCTGATGTCTGACCTGAACCTCCCATGGCACAACTGGAGGCCATTCCCTCTCATTTTATCGCCTGTCACCTGGGAGAAGAGACCAACAGCCACCTTACTACAACCTCCTTTCAGGGGTTTGTAGACAGTGATCAGGTCTTCCCTCAGCCTCCTCTTCTCCGGACTAAACAGCCCCAGTTCTCTCAGCTGCTCCTCCTAAGACTTGTTCTCCAGACCCTTCACCAGCATCATTGTCCTTCTTTGGACACGCTCCAGCACCTCAATGTCTTTCTTGTAGTGAAGAGCCCAAAACTGAACACAGCATTCAAGGTGTGGCCTCACCAATGCCGAGTGCAGGGGCACAACCGCTTCCCAGGTCATGCTGGTCACACCATTTCTGACACAGGCCAAGATGCCATTGGCCTTCTTGGCCACCTGATAACAATCACAATAAGTCCTCAAGAAGTGAGACCTCACAAATGTAACTTCCAGGCATACGGGCCAAAAAATAAACCATTTCTAAGCCGCATCCCTTTCAACGTACTTTGTCCAAAGCACTTGAGACACTTCAGCACCAAGTGTTTGCAAAGCACTCAGAGTTCCTCCTCCCACCCCAACGGCAGAAGGAATTGTTAATTCAGAGGAGAGACAAAAAGCTGTTAGCAAATCTTTGTTTGTTTAGGATGTTTATTTCCAGCTGCCAAATATTAAGAAAAACATGGTATTACATGTTTCCTCTATCAGATATCACAAAGTGAGTAGGTGACCTTAAAACATTTGTGTGTGTGTGTGCGTGAGTGTGTGTTAACAGTTTGCTTCCAGGCTATGAGTATCTACAGACCAATAAACAGTGGGCCTGGAAAAGGCCAGCTCTGAACGCAGCCACGTGGCGTTGTGCTCCCCAAGGCTCCATCAGCTGGGGCCTACAGGAAAGCTGGGGAGGGGCTCTTGATCAGGGAGAGCAGGGATAGGACAAGGGGGAACCATTTTAAGCTGAAAGAGGGGAGATTTAGCTGAGGTATCAGGAAGAATTTTCTTTTCCTGTGAGGGTGGGGAGGCACTGCCCCAGGTTGCACAGATCAGTCGTGGCTGCCCCATCCCTGGAGGTGTTCAAGGTCAGGTTGGATGGGGCTTAGGCAGCCTGATCTAGCTGGAGGGGGCTGGACCTAGATGATCTTTAAGGTCCCTTCCAACCCAAATTATTCTACGATTCTAGGATTCTAAGCTTAAAAGAAACACAAGGACCTGCATCTTCACCGAACACATGAATAAACAGTAAAATGAATGCAAAATTAAATACCAAAACTCACTGCTGCAGAGTGCTGTAGAAACCAGAAGCATAAGCAGATTCAGAAAAGGAGGTACAAGTTTTTGCTAGATGGAAGTGGTAAAAACAGTAGGTGCTAAACACAGAGGTCCAGATGCAGCCATCAGCTCACAGTCCTTGAAGAGCTAATTGGTGCAAACCAAGGAAAGCCAACTCGAACCATGCTCTCCTCTCCGCACCTGTAAGTGTCAGCTGCTGCCTCCGGCATGGAGAGGATCTGGGTTAGACCTTTGGTCTGGGCCCTTCGACACTATCATCATCCTTCTAACATTTTTCTTGCACAATCATTGTAAGAAAATATAGCTCCATCCCCACTCTTCTACCTCTGTACTCCATCAAACCACTCTCCCCTCTGCGATGCACCCCCAATTAGCCAGCAGTGCTGGCGCTCCTGCTGTCTGCTGGATTTTCCATTCCTAGGATCCCAGTCACCCTGTGATCACTGGTGTCGCAGCCTCAGCCTAACACAGCGCTGGCTCCAACCCTGCAGGGTGAGGATCCATCACAGGACAGAGCAGGCTGCTAATTCAAGCAGGACCTGGAACAATAAACCACTGAGACTTCTGAAAGAGTAAAGGAAGCATGAACAAGAGTTAATCCCTGTGTAAGAATAAGCACTAATGAATTTATCCAGGCTACCTGAGGATACTCTTGGGGCAGTAGCATGGTTTTAGCTTGTTAGCCCTAGCAGCTTTCCTTTTCACGTAAATCTTGACCCACAGCCTCCTGCTCTCTGCACTTATTTCTCCACTGGTGCCCCTCCCTCCTGACATGAAGCACTCTCTGCTATTTCCATCCTGAGCACCCAGCTCCAACGATGTACCTCAGGTTCTGCACCTCAGTCCTAACCCACAGGGCCTCCGTGCATCGACATGACAGGCACATAAGGAGAACTGGCAGCCAGGATGGTGGCTCTCTATCGAGATGGTTTAGGGGGATATCTGAAATGCTGCAGCATTCAAAGAAAGCCTCCTCTGCTTTCTGCTGCCCTCCCACAAGGCTGAGCTAATCGAAGTGAAGAACATGATAAACTCTCTGCCCCGAGTCAGCTCTACACTGACAGTTCACCAGAGATACAAGATCGCTCAGTGACATTAAAAATGTCAGCAAACACCGATCAGGCTTGACGGAAGGGATGCATTAGCAGGCTGGGGGGGCATAGGGCAAGGTAAAACTTCAGCAAATGAGGTCAAGTGCACAGGCAGCTTTTCTCCTTTTGTCCTCCACAGAAGGCTTTTCCACAGATCCCAAGGCACTGTGGCCACCCTTGCAGCAGTCAGTGCAGAGCTTACCATCACCTGCACAGTTGGATCGATCCCAAAAGGTTTCCTGGGGCAACACAACAATGACAGCTAGCAGGAGCTGATTCCCATCTTCAGCTTGCCCAAGAGGCAAGTCTTGGATACTCTGAAAGAGGCCTAGAGGCACACGGTGAGCCTCAACTGCTCACGCAGCACAGTAGCGATAAGAGAAGGAGTTTATTGGAGAACGAACCCTGGGAAAGATTGTCTCTCCACCTGGCAAAAAGGGATTGCTGAGCTCTGGAGCATCCTGTGCTTTGGCAGAGGCAGCATAGACAAGAATTTTTTCTTCAGATGATACAAAATGGAAACAAAGAGGAGCTAAAGCCACGAGTGGATGTGCAGAGGGAATTTTGAACATACATTCCTGCTGCCACACTACGAACAGGTACACAAACACATCAGCCCCATGCACGCACCTTTTTGTACATAATCCCACTCTTTTGCACTGCCTTGTGTTTGCAGCAGCAGCTCCCTAACTCACTGGAATCCTCTCAGTATCACTGCTCACAAGTAGAGACCCAAAGGACAGATGGACAGGTGCAGGTGGGGCCATCCTGTAGGAAATCTCTTCTGGGCACATGCCATTTAAACTCGCATGAACTGTTTTCTCCACATCTGAAACATCCAAGTCTCTGCATTAATCAAGACCTAAAAATCAGCTGCTTCACACCACCCCTCCCCAACACCTTCACTTCATGGATCAGGTCAGAGGCAGATAGCCTAGGAGGTATCTCTAAGTCAGGCACATTCCAGAGGGCGGAGAAAAGGGGCCACCTTAGCTAAGTAAGGAAAAGCAGGAGGGCTAGATACCTGTCCAACCTTACTTGACTCACACTGAGGGCTCACTCAAGAGTCTGATGCCCCACAGAGTCCCAGGGCTTGTTCAGAATTACTTATCTAGGCTGGAAATCCTCTCGTAAAAACACCTAGGTGGTTCCCCCACAAGCAACTCCAGAGAGCAGGGCAGTGAGCAGCATGAAAAGATCTTCACTTGAAGGTAAGAGCAAGCCCCAGGGCAGGCAGCTCTTTAGCCACAGGCCAGGAAAGGTCCCCTCTCCCCTCTTCATTCTGGGTCACTTCCCAGAGAGGTGCTGGGATCCTGGAATCACCATGTGTCACAGGCATCAGATATTAGCGAATCAGAAAAAGTTCAGATTTTATGGAATCAGAGGGGTTGCAAGAAGATAAACATTTCTCCCACGCATTCCCTCCCCGCATGACCTGAAGGAGTTTGGAGTCTTACTTTGAGTAACACATCTGCAGAGGGGCACAACCCTAATCCATGTGCCCCCATCCTACATGCACAGCCTGCGACCCCTTCATAGAATCATAGAATCACTAGGCTGGAAAAGACCTTACAGATCATCAAGCCCAACTGTACCTGTCTGCTACTAAACCAAATCCCTAAGCGCTTCATCTACCCATCTTTTAAACACCTCTCGGGATGGGGACTCCACCACCTCCCTGGGCAGCCTTTCCAGTGCTTGATTACACTTTCAATGAAGAAATTTCTCCTAATGTCCAACCTGAAACTCCCCTGGCACAACTTGAGGCCATTTCCTCTAGCCCTATCGCCTATCGCTTGTGAGAAGAAACCAACACCCACCTCTCTACAACCTCCTGTTTCAGGGAGTTGTAGACAGTGATAAGGTCTCCCCTCAACCTCCTCTTCTCTAGGCTAAAAAGCTCTCTAGGCTTCAGAGAGCTAGGCAGGGGAACAGCTTCCTTCCTCCTCCTGCCTTTAGCTCTGTGCCTGGTACTCACCAGCCCTCACTTAGTACCATGGTATTTGCTGAAGCACAATGTGAAAACGCCCCTCTTGAAGAACAGACACTTGCCTGATGTCCACATTACAGTGAATCCCAGCTCCTAAAACACTTAATCCAGGAGCCTCAAACTATGGGAAAGAGTTGGAAGTCATTCATCCCGAGGCCCAGAGGAGAAGCATGGTTGGATCAACCTACTTCTTAGTGAACATCATGGTAGATAGGGATTGGGGTTTTTTAAATTATTATTATTCTGCAGCCATCAACCTGCTGGTTATATCGCTGCTATCCACTCACTGCAAGTTTAGTGAACTTCAAATGGCGATCATTAATGGTCACTGAACTGCAGAATGCCCCAATGTGCTTTCAGATTTCATTTACCAAGGACCAGCAATCAGCCAAAAGATTTGCTCTGACAGCAGGGAAATACAAGACCCTTTGACAAGTTCAGCCTGGAATGTGCTGCCAGCATCCCTTGTTAAGTTCATGTTCTACCCTATTTGACGGAACAGATCATGCAAATTGTCCTCCTGCGGCCGCTCAGCCTGTCACTCATGCTTCCATTTAAAACAATAAATAAATAAAAGAACAAAAGAAAAGCCCACAAGTACAACGAGCTGTTTACAAGCAAATTCCACTGACTGAGACCCCTAATTATCAGGAAACGGTGCAGAAATCCAAGCAAAACATTAAATTGGATGGGGGGAAGGGAATCTTACTCATCCAAAGGTTTAACCAGGAGGGCCACCCTAGTTTCTCTTGTGCACAGACCCCAGCCTCCCCCCTCACTCTGCTACTGCTTGTAATCACACTTGTTCTTTTCTTCCCACTTTGATTCACGGCTCACGGCATCGCAGGTTTTTCTGTGCAGACGGAGCAGCTGTGCCAGGAGACCCTGTGGATGCATAGCAGGCTGATCTTGAACCCAGAGAAGGCATGAAGCAACACAAGGCACCAGACAGTAAAGTCCAAGGTATTTTACTTTGGAAAGCGATCATTGGTTACTTAGGTGGATGTGCTGCTGAGACAGTTCTTCTTCCCCACAGCACAAAGGGAAACGCATTTTGATTTGGAAATATTTCCACACATTTATCAAACACAATTCGATCTGAAGGGAACCGAGCTCATAGGAGCTGCAAAACAAAAGAGAGTCAGCAACACCAGGGCCAACACAACCTTCGCTGAAGAGGGGCCTCACAGTGTCCCACTATTATGCAGAGACACTGCACCTAGCCAGTCACAATGGGATTCTCCCCAGCTGCAGAACATATCCCATCAAGTACAGTAAGACTCTATTAGAGAAGATACAATAGGGAGCTGGAGGACTCGCTCAGCCCAGCTTCTGAGAAAATAACTCATTTCAATGCAAAACAGCAGTAGTTATTAGACACCTCCTTAAAGAGGAAAGGAGAAGGACAAGGGGAGGAGGGAGAGAGGGAGGCAGGGACCACAGCAGTTTGCACAAAAGTACCTTTTTCAGATTAATCCACTGTTTGAAGTAATCAGCAACCGGCAGCCCTAAGTACTGGCATTGTCCTGGTAACCTGTAACAGAGAAGAGAGAGCAGGTTTGATTTAATCAGTGTCCTGACAACACAAACTCTATTTTCTAAGTGCATTTCGTTCCGAGATGGAAGAGACCCTCAAGCCTGCTGTAACACGCTGCACATCAGAAGGACCACAGCTCTTGGCAAAGAAAAAAAAAATCACAAGAGCACAGCTTGGCTGAAGTCTTCCATACATCCAGACACATCCAGGCCTCTGACACCTTTCAGATGGAACATTTCAAACACGAGCTCTAAGTGCAGCACAGAGCTCTTCTCTACAGCAGCTAACACACAAACAAAACCAGATCATCCGAGCTGTCCTTAGCTACGTGAACTCATCACAACTCTCTGCAAAACCACCCTGCTCAGCCAGCGGCTTAGAGGGCAGACAGAAGGACTGACAAGTCACCTGTCTTGCCCTGGCGCTTTCCATTTGGCCTTTATGGTTAAAACACCAAATGAGATGTAAGGGAAGGAAGGAGGCACCAATGCATTCGTTTTTTGGGTAGTAATGCTGCACAGGCTGTTCTTAAGCAAGAAGCAGGGAGCAGTCACAACTCTGAAGATGCAAGGTGCTGCGCTGTCTCACTGTGGGTCTGAACACCAGCAGCCAGAGCTGTGAGCACACATATTTAACCTCTCCCTCCCTCCAGTGAGCCGCCAGAACAGGGCTCATGAAACCAAAGGGCTCCAGTAAGGGTGATGGATTGCCTGAAGGGACAGCAGGACCCCAGCCTTTGGAAACCTGTTTCTCCCACTCTGTGCCAACACCAGTGTTCACGAGGGGGCTACAAGATGCCCCTCAGACAGGGAAAGCTGAGTCGCAGAGCTGTGCAGGGAGATGAGTTATGCGAGTTTTCCCCGGCCGGTTTGATCTGATCAAGAGTAATTGATGGATCTTGTTCATTCACATACTGCTGAGCACGCCTGGGGCACTGGTCACAGGATCTTTAACTGAAGCAAAGGAACATCCCAAATAAATATGTCAACTAAATAAATGACTAAATTAGACCCGTTTGTGCATGTTAAAAGCCACAACCCCAGAAATCGGCTTTTGCAAACAGAGGGGGATGGGGATTCTCACAACTTCCTTAGGCATCTGAGGGCTGTCAGGGGAGGCTGTAGGAGAGGAAAGAAGAGCTGTGAGTGTCAGCATCGGCTGTTCAAACATCCCAACACAAGACCATGTCCAGGACAGAGTCTTCTCCCACTCTCCAAGTGAATAATCCAGACTGGACTTCACATTCAAGGCTGAAATTCAGGAACAAGCTCTGGTCAGATGTGGATACCAGCTAGATACAGCACTTTGAGCTGGAATGCACCTCCGGCAGTATCTGAGTGCTCAGCCCAGCTCTAAACCCTCTGCTGAACAGGGCAGCATCTCTTCAGCCCTACAAGCAGTTACTCAATTAGGAGATGAAGGAGGGACACATACAGCACCTGTGTATAATGTGAGGCTCAGGCTAGTGCAGTACCAGTGTGGTTTGGTCTCAGTGCTGCCTCCATTTCTATGGGAAGAAAAGGAAGGAAGCTGACAAACATTTTCAGGGGAATCTCCTGGGAATATGTGGTCAACAGAGGCAGCATACGCTGGGTCCCAGCAGTGCACTGGCTTTGTGAGCCCTGTTTAGGCTAAGAAAGGAATAGGCTCTTTGTGCCAAACCCAAATGCCTCATCTAGAAAAGATGCACTTGTCATCATTTAGGAGCAATAATTTAAGTCATACAAACACATTTGACTAAAGAGATCCTTCCTAGGAGGAAGCCTGTCAAAAGCATGAGCTTGCAAGCAGCAGGGCTATGGCGATTTGCAGGGTAAGCAATATGACTTGACAGCACAGCCTCATTTCTGGGCACGGCTCATCTGATGCTAGCGCCATCACACTGAAATAAACCACCTGGAGTCACTCCTCGCAATCGCAAAGCCATCACATAAATAGCAGCCTGGTTCATGCATTTTACAGCCATTACACATATGCCCATGACATCCCATAGTTGAACAGACCCCACTGGCCCCAACCAGCATGCTAAGAAACCTCTTCCTCCAGGAAAGCTGCTTTCTATTGGCACCCAAATTAAAATAAGATCACAATAAGAGGAACCATTTAAAACAAATGACTGATCTAATACAGACAGATAATCAGCTTAACCTCTCCTTACACTGCTCACATTTAGCTAGAGAGGATGATGACAGCAGTTTGCAAAAGGTATGTTAGGAAAAAGCTGTGTTTCTTCTCCCCACCCAAGAGGTTTTTATTAAGACAGGTCTCAGCCCAGCTCCAGTTAGAGGAATAATTATCATCTTGCTCAACATTTGGATAGGGCCCAGAAGAAGCGAGTACAACATCATTCTTGTTAGCCACAGGAATTGACAGCTAACTACACAGCGCAATGAATGACATCTAAAGCTTTTCCATCCCTGTGGGACCAAAAGGCCCAGTAAACTGGACAGTCTGGTTCTGCTTCCACCCTGAGACTGATGGCAGTGAGCCCTGGGCACTGGACAGTGCGTCTTTAATTGGGGAAAATAAATGCTCCAAATAAATATGTCAACTAAATAAATGACCCATTTTGGCAAACAAGTAACAACCCCAGAAACTGCCTGTGAAGCTGAGTGACCTAAGGACATTCCCCCTCCCCCCCGGTGCTTGCACTCCTCTCATTTCACACTTGCACCAGAGAGACTTCATCAAGTTTCTCAAGCACCAGAAGGCCTACGCTTATGCTATAACCTGAATGGTCCATCAGCAACATGGACCAAAGCATCAGTCTCCTCTCGAAGCTGGAATATGCAGGCTTGGTGGCTCCAGGCCAGAAGGGATGCAGCCACTCAATGCACTTGCCTTTACTGAAGGATTGTCCTACAGGTCTGGTCTAGTCTGGGTTACACAGTGTTCCCAGCATAGGGAAGCGGGGGCTCACACTGCACAGAAACCAGGCTCCCAGGTTGCTAAGGGAAGGAAAACACCCCTGCAACGTCTTTTCCCCAGCTCCATGTATGTCACCTGCAGTGGTTCCCCACTCCTCAGCCTGGTTTCTCCAGCATCTCCTCCAGGTACGAGTGAATAAGGAACAGATGTGGCTCTCCTGGGGTACAGAAGTGTCAGAGCCTATAAAGAAGTACCTCTGTTTATCGGGGTCACCGTTCACTGGGGCAGCTCAATTGGTAAACATGCTGTTATGCTCAGTTCAGCTTCTTGCTCTTAAAAGAGTCAAACTTGCTCTCTGGTGGTGGCAGCTTTGCGTAAGCAAAGAGCTCAGGATTCAGTCCTCCCTCAGGTGAGAGAGAAGAGAAATGATAGCACATTTCGCTGCATTCAGTATCCCATGATTCTTCCAGCTTTTAAATGAGGTCTTACTGTCTCCCCAAACACTGAAGCTCTTATTCCTTGGGAAGGAAGACAGCTCCCAAAACCACCCTGTCAGCCACATGCCGTGGTTTCAGGTATGACTGCACTTGATAGAGAGAAACTTGAAAATGGCTGAGGGATTTTCAAGCTTCCAATGCAGCTCCGGTAAAGCCTGTCCTCCCAGCAGCAGAGACGTGAGCACAGAACCTCTGTCCACCCCGAAAACACAGGTTCCCTTGGTGAGGCACTGGCCCAGGTTGCCCAGAGAAGTCGTGGATGCTCCAGTCCTGGAGGTGTTCAAGGCCAGTTTGGATGAGGCTTTGAGCAAACCGATCCAGTGGGAGGTGTCCCTGCCCATGGCAGGGGGGGTTGGAACTGGATGAGCTTTAAAGTCCCTTCCAATCCAAACCATTCTATGATTCTGTGATGATTCTATGACAGAAAAGCAAGTGACAGCAGGTAGAACATTTTCCTCTGCCAGCCAAGCAAGCCCACGTCCTCCTTGGACTGTGGTCAGCAGTAGCAGCTCTGCACCATTTTCAGAGAGCTTCATCATCTCAGGCTCTTATTTCCACCCAGCCCTGCTCCTCCACTCTGCAGCGTAAATGGAGCCTGGAGATGAACGGGATGCAAATGGGAGGCAAAGTGACATGGCTGCATTTCTCCCGTTGAAGCCAGCTCTCTCCAAGGCAGCAAGAAGCGCACAGCTCGGTGGTGATAAACGGCCTTGCTTTAGTTATCACTTTCCTTAAGTTAAGGAGAGCAGCCTAGTGATGGATGGGCTGGAATTCGGTTATCAGGGAAGGCTGTCAGCCAGAGTTGCCTATCTCCACACACATTTAGCAGGGCGTCATTATGCGATGGCATGGAGTTAAAATATGACCAAGGGTATTGAAAGAAAAAGAACAGGATTAAAAAAAAAAAAGGCAAATTGAGCAACAATAAAGGAGCACAAGGCAAGAACGTTATCATACTAGTGACACCTTTTATCTCGGTCTGGTTAGCTAAAGCAGGGCACAAATTGGTCCTTCCTCCACTATTGTATCCTCTTGTACAAACAGAGGCAGATAAAATGTGTCACCAGTGCGATAGCATATCAATTTAACCCTAATTATCTAGGGGGTCAAACTAAGAAATAGGGGTTTCTCATTTCAACAGGTTCCTCTGTCTCTGCTCGGAGCCACCACATTAATATGGAAGGGGGAGGGGGAGCTGTAATTGATTTCCGTCACTCAGGTGGTCCTTGCATATAAAAAATTAATGCTTGATTCTCCCAACTAATCAGAGCTGGTTAACGTCCATCTGCTTCTGGGTTCAGGATGTCAGGAGACAAAGAAATTGGGCCACTTTCTACACACCGGGTGTATTGATATTGAGCCAGTTAAAAGAACAAGTGGAAAAGATGGGAAAGATAAAAGGACATTAAATCTTGGGTTTTATAGACCTGGTCTCAGCCTACCAAAAAAATCCATGCCCTGAAGACCCTGAGTTGTAGGAAATGCAGAACATTTTAATTGTGTCTCAGTCAACCCCACTGCATCAACCTGCAAAGGAGAGGGCAGGCAGGCTCCTGCCCTGGAAATCCTTCGCTGAAGGAGGGCTGAAAAGCCTGGAGGAAGCTGCTTGGATGCTGCAGCATATATACAGCAAGGTGATAGCCAAAGAGAGGATAGACAAACCATCTCAGCCTTGCACCCTAGATCAAAGCAAGGTCAAGACATGGCTCTGGACCATGCTCTGCAGAGGTGCTTCTCTGTTTTGATGTAGAGTGGGGTGCCTGCCAAGCCAGGAAAAAGGCTTCAGTGCCCTCTCCTAACAGAGAAAGTTAGCAAGGGAATAACATCCTGTGCTAAGGCACCTGAGATATTTTAGCAAAGAAACAGTACCATGACAGGCAAAGCCACATCTGTCTGCACTGAACCTTGTGTGAGCTACAGCCAAGCTAGGGATTTAAAGCAGCTTAGGTAAACCCACTCCTGCCCAAAGAGGCAGCCTTAAGTTGATCCAAACTTGGTTAAAACAGTAAATCCCAGCCAACAGGGTTCAGCAGGCTGCAGAAGCAAAGGGATGAGGCCCTGCTCTAAAGTGCTGAGGCTGCAGGAGCATCCCCCAGAGGAGCAGAAAGCTTGTCTGAGCTTTGCTGAAACCACTGTGCTGGGCCAGGAGGACTCCAACACCGTGATGCCACAGCACCCACATGCAAGCAATGCTCATCACAGCCCAAGCCATGGAGATCTCAGAGAACATGGAGAACTCCAGCCTGCAGAACTTAGAGCATACTGACCCACACCTCCAAAAAAATCCTCCAAACCCCAACTCCCAAAATCCCACTAATTCAAATTAGACTGGAGCAGCTTTACTGTATAATCCAAGGTTTTGGGAGGTAGCTGTCTCTTCCCCAGCACTGGAGTCACCATGCCACTTAGTGCAAAGAGGCAGGAGCAGAGCCAGGCTTGCCCCACGCTCCTGTCTAAAGCAAAGGATGGAGGGAAGAACCCCCCTGCCAGACCTCTGGCACCCACTCACATGCTTTTCAGCCCCACAGACCTGCCAAGGAGCTAGAGAAGCCCACCTGTCCTTGCTTCCCACCAGATGAGCCCTTGCTGGGTGACTGTGCCCTGCTCTCACTGGGTGCACCCATGGCACTGTCCCTCTCTGTCCCCATCACTGCAGACCAAACCCCACTGTGGCTGCACTTCAAATTCACAAGCAGCAGCTGTGGAAAGAGAATACATTTGGAGAGGGTCTGAAAAGCCCTAGGCTTTCACAGAAACCCTGAGACAGGTCCCATCTCCCTCCCTCTTTGCTTTTCAGTTCTCTCAACCACCTCCAAACTTGTCACAGTGCAACAAGCCTACGAGCTGCACATCAGCTTTAAATATCAGCATGCGTGAAGCAGGGACATGAGAGCAGGGAAGTGGGAACAGACAGAGCAAGCCTCCATCGCCTGTCAGGAAACACTAATGAATTTCAACACCGGCAGCCATTGCCTCAGATGGGCTGGCAAGAGGAGGAGACAGAGTTACAGCAAGCAGCCTTTGCAAGAGCAGCCTGCCTTTTTTCAAAGCCCCTTCTGTTAATAAATGTCAGTGTCGAGCGGGCTGCGGCAGCCCTCCTCGAGTCAGGATGGGGTGGGTCAGGGGAGCGACAGGCGGCTGACAGCACTCGGGATGCCTGGGCAGCGCAGCCTTTTCTTCTGCTGCATCCTCAGACTGGAGCTAGGAAAAGGATGCAGCTGTTGGCATGAAACTGTCTTCCACTAAGGTCCCAGTACCCAAATAATAACTTCCACAAAGGGACGCGAGTGCGACTCCAACACCTGCAGTCCCATTCATTGGGATGGATGGAGGCTCTACAAGGAACGGTCCTTGGAATGGGCAGAGGAACGCAGAGACATCCAGCCACGCTGCCTGTGTTCCTGGTAGCAGCAAAGGGTTACAGAGCAGCCTCTCCCTTTGCTAACACAAATGCATTCCTGAGGCAGCACAGGAAGAAGCATCCAGCACAGGGCACCGCGTGGCAACCGCACCGCTGCACAACATGAAGGTCAATGCAAGTCTTCTTTACAAATGTCAACCTGTCATCTCTAGATATTAATGAGGGCTGACCAGCAGCTAAAATGCATCCATGCTCCATTAGTAATAAGAGAGACACGATGCAGGAGAAGAGCACACACCACGGCATGTGGAGGCACCAGTGGGTCTGCAGGGCCCGGGGAGGTGTGGTGATGCACAAGATAACAAGTGCCACTCCAGTTGCCCAGGAAGGAAAGCAGTTGCCACACAAAACCCTTCACTGGAGTGTGTGTTCTATTTTTCCATCAATCTTTAATTGGATTAGTGTAATGAGGCCAAAAAGCCCAGGCTAATCAGCAAGGATAATACCTGGTACTTTCAGATCTTCCTTTCTTTTTCTGTGACGCCCATTCTAGACAGCACTGCTTTCTCTCTCTACCAGGAATATTCCTGCCTAGGAAGCTTAAAGGGTGAGCTGCAAGCCGTGGGACTCGCAGCAGCACTGGCTCAAGTGTCTGAATGCCCACCACCCATCATTTGCCAATAGCCAGACCTCTCTTCTCTAAATTTTAGCTGGGTACTAAGAAATTTGGAAGAATCTCAACACCCAAGCAGTTACCCTGTGAGTGGAAGAGGCTGTTACCCGGGGCTGTGACCAGAGCAACGTATACATGAGGAAAATAATTCCGCCACAAAAAGCACACAGGGCAAGTGGCTCATCGTGACAAGCTCGTCCTGCAAAGCACTGTGTGCCTTTCCACTGCCATCAACCTTAATGAAACATGAAGGCATTTAACACCATGTGAGATCTGGCCCTTTTATGGGTATCTGTCTGTGCGTCACTAGATGCTGGCAGAGATGCTATCTCTACATTAAAAGCAAGGCAGTAACACAGCAGGTATTCAGCCTTCAACAGAAGATGTTCATCAACAGTTGCACACACATGATGCTACAATAAATCTATGTGCTACCGCTTAACAGCTTCTCTTAAAAAGATTCATAGCTCTATTTACTGGGCCTAATTCTGCTGCAGTGGGAGTAAATCTGGAGTAACTCTACCTGGAGTTTGTAAGAAGCCAGCAAGAGTAGGATCAGAATTGAACCTTTTGATTTTCAAATAATTACCATGCAGGAAACCAGAGCTTGCTGGCTCCATGGTTCAGCTGAGGTTAGGAGTGCAGCAGGCAGAAGCTTTTCACTCCTCTGTACTGAGTCCTCCAGATCAGTGAAGGGGTAGAACAAATGCTCTCACCAGACCTTCCAGACACGGTGGACGACCTGGTGGACTTCCCTTTGACACGCAAAATGTAACACGCTGCTCCCAAGGAAAGAGAAACTGGAAAGTCTCCAAGGATGAGGTCACCCCCACAGCCTTGGGAACCTGACAGTATGAAACCCCCTTAAAAACAGATTTCTAAATGCAACATCATACAGTATCTTAGGAATATCAGTGAACAAAATGGGATACGGCACACATCTACCCCACAGCAACGTTCTCGGTGAAAGCCACCTGCCATGACCACAGGCTGCAGCAGCTGAACATCCAAATTGCCATCAAAGAAAAGCTCTTCACCATGCACCAGAACAAATTCTTGGGGGGGGAATCTCCTCCACTGGAGACATGCAAACTCATCTGGAGAAGCTCCTGAGCAACCTGATCTAAGTTTGACGTTAGCTCTGCTTTGAGCAGGGGGCGGTATTACAGGTCTCCATTTAAATTACTCTGTGATTCACATTGCAGCAAAGCCTGATTACACAAAGCATGTCCTCTCTCCATCTACGTGGTCTCTTATGAAGTCTTTCATACAGACACTGGTCTAGTAATCGCCCCATCCTCTGCTTACCAGCTGTTTTAAAAGGGAGCTTCAGAATCCTGCTGCAGAACACTGTAATTACACACTGAGTAAGGGGGTATATCTGATGCAACAGATGTACCCACAATGCACCGTGCCTAAGCCCCATCAAAACCAAAGCATACACAGAAATTAGGCTAAAATTAAATGTGTTTCTCCTCTGATTGCACAGTTCCCATTGGAAAAGTATTTCTCCCCAGAAAACTGGAGCATGCAAAACCTAGAGCAAGGCACCACTCTAGGACTGAGAAGACACGTCCTGGCCTGATCCTTCCTTAAAACTGCTGTGCAGCAAGCTGGAGGAAACCTTGCCTCTTCCATGCCTGGCCTGTCCAGACCACTTAGGGTAGAAACTCTTCAGGACAAGGGCTTCTCTGCTATGAGTCATAAACTGCTTAGTGCCTAATGGTAAAGCCTATAGACACTCAACATAATACAATCATGTCACTTAAAGGCCATTAGTCTCCACTCTAAACAGCACTTTTCCAGGCACAAAGAGGACCTGCCAACTCGGAAAGCAGCAGAAAGGATGTGGGTGGCCAGTTAGGTCACCAGACTCACAGACACCTGACGTGAAGCCCCAAGCAGGACGGAGCCCAGTCAAACGACATGGAGGAAAAGCATGACAGCTCTAACAATCAGAGAGCTTTATCTTTTGGGCTTTCTTGAACCACTTGTGTCAGCTGAAAACCACTGCCAGCCAGAAAAACCTCTCCACCTCCAACCATTGCTGTACCTCTTGCAAGGGGAGCAGGAGACTGTCACCTACACAGGTGGTCTCCAGCCTCCTACATCACCTCTCTTCACAGAAGCTGAAGCAGATCATTTATCTACAGGAAAATATACTTTTCTATCTTGTGATGCTGTTTAAACCCTTCTTCTTTCCTGGCACCATCTCTGTCACCCTCTGGCACCACATCACCCTGGTCTACTCTCTCAACTGAGTTCTGTGATTGCCTCTTCTCCCCGCTAAAAGGGAGACAGAAATCCTCTAAGGAATCATTGGGATGGAATAAACCCCCTGTGCATCCCCTCTGATGATACAGGACCCAAAATTACACACACGGCATCTCAGTGGGCTCTCGGCACAGCCTCCAAGCTGGCAGCAGTGGGGAGCCTGGCATGTCACAGAACAGGGTCTGAGCACTGGTTTCTTGGCAGCTGCAATTTCCATCTGCACAAGGGGAAACAAGTTTGTCTTTTCCTTGTACAGAATAGACCACTCCCCACCTCCAAACACAAGCTGCCATTAGTATTTGCTTCGCCAGAGAGAAGGAGCAACGAATCCTCCAGAGCAAAGGACAAGTGCAGCAATTAGGATGCAGGGGCTGCGGGAGCTGTTTAACAGCACGACCCGGAGGTCAGTGCTGCCGACTCCCAGCCCTGCATAAATATTGTATGAGTCGGGGAGAGGGGCTGTTACAGTCACCCTCAGCGCCAGCCCTCCCCCCTCCATCGCCACTCTGCATCTAGCTTGATATGCCAGCAACATTATTTACAGATGTGACAGTCAGGAAAATCACTTGAGTAACTAGGGGAATGGGAAAGAGGGCTGCTCAGTGGAGCAGGTTCCCACCAACACCTTCTGCTTTCCCTTGCAGGGCGCTCCTCTGCCAGACAGTCCAGCCCGTTCTCAAACCAGAGGATGAAATACCATGACAAACAAGGAGGGGAGGCTGTGAGCTTCCCTCTCAAAGGCTGCCCAGGGGTTTGCTTATCAATGCTGCTGAAGGACACTTCAGCCAACAGCTGCTTTCCAGTCTCCTGTCCATATCTCTGCAGACCCTCCCTTTGAAGGAAGCTTTAGAGCAATATGAGAGGCTTTATATAGAGCTTCCCCTCAGACTCTGCTCGTGTAGCTCTGCAGAAGAGTCCCTACTCCATCCTCATCCTTGTAGAGACTGTCCAGCTGCTCTCTCTGGTATTAACCACCTTCTTCACACATGACCGGTCTGCTGTCTATTCTCTGAGGGTTCATCTTGACCTGCAGCTTCAGCCACACTGACTGGCACCGTCCCTGCCACATCCTGGAAGGATCTCTCACTTCTCTGCCCAGCTTTTTCGCTGGAGATGCCAGCTGACCACATTTGCCCTGATGCTCTGCACAAATACAAGCCCTATTTTCAGTTTCACCAAGACTAGAGGCTCCCAAGGATAAGGACGTGTGCCACTCTCCAACTGCACCAGCAGCCCATGAATTCCTAGGGGCATGCTGCTAATAAACATTACTGCCCAGGGCAGCACACAAAGGCTACAAGATAGGAAAAAGCTTGCATGTGCGTCTGCCCATGATACCCCTCCAGAAACTCCTCCACTGCTCTGTGGCTCATTGCTGAATCCAGACAAGGCAGAAGCCCGATCTTACCATTCACTGCTTTCCTGAACTCACTGTGCAATTAATGGGCTTAATTATTGATGGCAAAGGCAGAGAAGGGAGGAAAGAAAGAAAAAGCCAACGAGAAGGGAATGATATGGGGGTGGCGGGTGCCAAAGGTCTCCGAAGATCTTCCCTCAGCCTACAGCAGAGAAAGAGCCCCTAGCCGCTCTGCCGCTCCCACGGCCCTGCTCTAATGCTCCCTGACATGCCTCTGAAGACAGCGAGCTGTTTGCAGTCACCACCGTGATTTGTTAGTAATTATTTTCACGGTGTCACATTGCTGTCACTCTCTTAACAAAGAGACAGGCAGCCCGAGGCTGCCTGCAAGAAAGAACCAGCAGAGAAAAGGAATTGTCAGACACCCAGGGATCCTCTTTGCTTCCTGGGTTTCACAACCAGAGTCCTTACCAGCTTCTAAAGCAACTTCTGAGGAGAAGTGGCAAGTCAGAATCATCTCCCATCCTGGTCACAGCAAGAGGAATTAAGGACTCAGCCCCCTCCGAACTTCACGTTACCTGCAAATCCAGTGCAAGACCCAGGTGCTCAGAGCCCCTTAAGCCAGCAATTTGCTTCAGGCCTGCAGCAAATGCAAAACCTTTGGCAACTGATGACTTTTACTGCTCTCCTTGCAAGCTCCAGTTTCTTTTCATGTGGTCTTGCCATTAGACTGCACTTCTCAAGCACAGCAACCTTCATGACAAAGCCCTGCCAAAGCCCATCACCCTCAGATGCATTAACCCTCCAGACCAGCCACGTGCGCTCTCCCTACACCAATCTCATTAATTCTGACACACTGCTGTGCTCCGCGTGGCAGTAACATTTCACTTGGCATTTCACAATGCCAGGGGACCTCAGCAGCTTCCTCACACCTGAAATACACAGTATAATGGCTTTCCATCTCTGTTTTCTCACACACAGTGCCGTGACTTGACAAGAACCTCCCCTTGAACCACCTCCCATCCCTCTAACCATCCATCTCACACGTGCTGTGCAACCGCAGCCATCCATCCTTCGGCTGACTTGTCAGTCCAAGATAATCACTCCTTTCCCAGTAAATGTGGAGCTTGCTTGGGCCCCCAAGGATGGAAGCTATTTTGGCACCTGAAGTGTCACGCAATATAAGGATATAGAGATGAAAGACTCAGATACCTGGCCGAACAGCCCTTAAAGCAGTCTTGATCTCTATGCAGAAAGCAAGTGGACTTCCTCCAGAGCAATTCAGAGTTTGAATTACTCCTGGCAGAAGCGTTCTTCCCCTGTGCGCTGACTGATGGCGCACAAGGGTCAGTTCCTGCAGCCGTGGGGAGACTTGGGTATTAATTCATCCTCTTAGCACAGGGAGAATTTGGGAATATTAAGCCTCACAGTCTAAGGAAAACCCTCCTGCAATTAACTGCATCGAAGTGCATTGACTCAGAGGGCAGCTCCTTTTCAGGGGTCCTTTTAATAACCAAGAAACGGCACATACATGCTGTGAAGAATTAGGATCACCATTGGGAAGCTAAATGGTCCATAAAATGTAACAGTTCTCTTCAGAGCTGGGAGCACAGCAAGCTGGAGGAGAGGTCTTGGCAACCTCCCACCAGCCACCTTCTGGTCTGCAGGGGACACACGTGGCTTCAGGCAGGGACACAGAGCTGAACTCAGCCGGTGCCCAGGCACCTCCAGCACGCTGGCTGACAGTCAGCACTGAGACCTGGCTCAACACCCAGATGGAAAAATTGAAGCAGGGAAGTTAGAGATGACCAAGTCGCACCTACAAAGAGAAGATGAAGGTGTCCCAGAGTAGGTGCTGGGCAGAGGGGAGGAGAAAACCCAGCTCCAAGATGCAGACAAAGCTGGTAGGACCAAGGCAGGACAAAGTCCTGGGCAGTATAAGCTTCCTGCACATCACATCACTTCCTCAGTCTTCTTCCCCCCAAAGTGTCTGTTCTGCTCTTTCTTCTAGCACCACCTCACATCATTGCTAACACCAGCTCCAGAGCAATCTCTGAGCACAAGACACTGTCTTCGGGGTACCAGGGCAGCACCCTGGCCAAACACACTGAAAAAGATGACTCCAACATGGAATGGACTCAGCTCAAAAAGTTAGTCTGCAGCTCCAGTGTCCTCCTGAGAGTCCTGCACACACCCAAACATCCACTCCTCAGGATACGGAGAGGTGCTGGACAAGGCACATGAGAATATGCTGGAGGGAAAATACCGGGGATGACCTCAAGATGGCCCAGTAGGTCTTTGCCAGCCAGGAGCTTCAGGAGGAAAGAGACTGAACCCATCCAGGAAAATGGCTCCCAACAGGAAACAAACACACAAACAAAATAAAACGCTTTCAAGAAAGCTACTGACTTACAGAAGTCTTGACTAGAAAAAGAGAAAGGACGCTGCTCCCAGGCTGGCAGTATTTTTCAAGCAGAGCTCTCTAAGCAGAGAAGCCACAAGAGCACCACTCCCAGCCAAGCCACTAGGAGGATGGCACTGGTACCCAACAAACAACTACTTTGCTTTGTCTGGGAAGTAAGAACAGCTGGGATCCAAAGGGAGACAGCTGTCATTTTAGCCCTACCATGAAACACTACGGTTGTCTAATGCTAGAAAAATTAAGCTTTCTGAGATAATAAAGAAAATTCACACTTTGTGAAGTTAATCCTGTTTCTCACGCATGCTGCAGACAACAAAATTCAGATGGCAAACAGCCCTCCAGTGGTTTATCCTCTGCAGTGCCCAAGCCAACCAGCTTTCCAGTTCCCAGACCATAGGATAACCAGAATGTCAAGTTCCTAGAAAGGGCTCCCTCACACAGACAGGCCAGGGTGTGCTTTTGACCAAATATCCATTATAGACCCATTGACTCTGAAACCATTTTGCCCAAATTCATTATAACACTGAACACAGAATTCACCTTAGAGATTCCTGCTACAGAGGGAATTATGGTTTCTTATTGTATGAGCAGATAACACCAAGACCAACAGCTTGCATGCAGTTGACTGTGACTGTTTCCAAACACACCTTGAGCTAAGCGGATGGAAAACCCACCTCCTCCACTCATTACTGTATCTCAGTGGTTGAGTGATGGAAATAAAGTACTTGATGCAATGCCTGTCTCAGACTCAGACAGGGCTAGACACCATCAGGAGAGAGCAGCACCTTGACATCACTGCTCCTCTTGTGCCTTTCTTTGAGCTAGGAGTGCTATGCTGTAAATTTATATCAAGTTTCTCCACCATCTTTCACACTCTTTCCAACTTCTTTGGTCCTAATTCCCAGGCAGCAGAGTCCATGCTCCCTAGAGCGCATCGGGCATCACAGCTCAATAAATCTGTGGCCGCTGCAGCCCTGACTGTGACAAATGCCTTTGCTATGACATGCCAGACAAGTAGCAGACCTGAAGGTGATAGTCCATTGCATGATGATCCCTATGCAAAGATTTAACGTCCAAAGCTTAACCCAAAGGCATTCCCGGAGTCACACATCTCTGAAAACACAACTTGCAGAAGCTCATGCAACCAACAGATTTAAAACAAAAGCAAGAACAGGAGACAGACAGAGGTACTGCCACAAAAGGATTACAAGAGTCATGTGTACTAAGCTCATTTTAAATAAGAGCGTACAGAGGGGGAACTTTAAAATCCAAAATTTATTTTGCATAAGTGGTATCATTTCCTTTAAAAACAAAAAGCTGGACTGCAGGGTCGTAGAAGCGAATGGGGTCAGTGCTACTCCCTGTAAGTGCTAGAGAAGAGCATGCTCACAAGGCTCCCTCGCTTAGCTCCGGCAAAGCACTTTAGGATGTAATTACATGAACAACTCCATCAGCAAAGCTGACTCGAAAGGTTCCTGACCCTGGATACTCAGTCCTGTCCCTGCACTGTAGTTCACACCACCCTCTTCCCTTCAGCCAATGTAACCATGTGAACAGATATGCCATAGGCTTGGTCAGCAAAATGATCCTGACTAAAGGCAACAACAACAAGCCAATCCAAAGATCTTAGTTGAAAAGGAATTGTTTTATTATTCTGAAATGCAGAGTATCACGTTATCTTTCCGTTGCCAGCTCTTTCTTGTTACTTCCAAAGCCACCCTCTGAACATACCTCCTGCCCTGCTGCCACCCAACCAGCCCACCCTATGCCTTTCTCCTGCCTTTCCCCAAGTGGTCTCACTCACTCCATTCCATGGCTCTCCACAAGTTCTCCCTGAGGCAGAGGGTACCAGCCCCCTCCCAGTCCTGCAATAAGGAACAGCACAACACCAATACCATCAATCCTTCTTCGTTCATGACCTAAAGCTGTTTTCAAACCAAGCTTCCAGGTCAGAAGGCTGACAACACCAACCCGCTGCCACAATCAGAGCCGGTCTGAGGCATCTTCTTCCCAGCCTGTGTAACTTGCAAGGGAAGAATTAAAACAGTAAGACAAAATTAAGCAACAGTATAATTTACTGCTCAGAATTTACTAATATGAAACCCAGGAAGAGCACCAAGGGCTATAAACATTTCAAGACACTTCACTGTGTTTTATCGCCATATTAGAGAGTACTTGCCTTTTAACACTTATTTAAGAAAATAAAAAACTTGTGAGCAGTAGCTTCCTGTAAAAACATAAATTAGCATGTTCTGATCAGCCACGATAAGTGCAATCCAAGCATCTTCACATTAGAAGCATAGACCAAAGCCTACATGCATATTCACCTATGTTCGGTGTGTTTGCAGAATGACCCAAACCCTGAAGGGGAAAGATTAACCGATGCTCCTCATGTTAAGGTGCAAGTCAGAGATTCAACACACGTGGCCTCAGCTCCTTTCTCTGCCTGCCTGCATGGCCATAGGCATTCCACTAAACCTCCCCATATCTCAGCTCCGTAGCTATGAAGACACAGTAAAAATGCTTCTTCAGTTGCCAAGATTAATTCACATTGTGTTTAAGAGCAGGCAATCCGGTTCCATGCACGGAGGGAGGCAATTTGACATTTCTGAGGAGAGAAACCACACTAAAGAGCTTACATTACAAGGGCTCAACCCCGGCAGACACCAAGTACCCTCTTCCTACTAAAACCGTTTCCGACAGTTAGCAGCTCACTCAGCCCTTCAGCAGCACGTTACCCTCACCACCCAATGCTACATCAATGCAATTTGCTTAATGACTAGTGGCAGATCCTTCCAAGGTGCAGGATGAGTCCGAGCACTACAGCAGACTACACCAGGTGTCTGAATCCGGCCCTGGAGCTGTTAAACTTGGAGGATAGCTCCTTGCAATAGGCTAAAGGAATCCTCCCACTGAGTACTTGGAGGCCTGAGGACCGTGTGCCTAACGAGGCTGTATCCCCACTCATATGTTAGCTTGGCAGGTCTGGTGCTCCTTTCATCTTTTGCTTCAGGTAGCTCTCTTTAATTAATAACATCTCTGTGTCGACAGAGGGAACTTTCCACCCAGAATGAATGGCCCTCTCTCATTAGAACCACGACTTGTCATGATGTATTCAAGAACAGGAGTGTGATTCATTCCCTTGTCTGGGAACGAGGGGTGTTGCTGGGAGGTGCGGGGGGAGAAGAGTCTCTGTAATGAGTGACTGATATTTGCTGAAGTTGATATGCGACTCTGTCGGCTTGAACTGCCTTGTCAGGACAAGCCTTCAGAAAGGTGATGTTCCTACTCAAGAGGTTTTCCTCGTTAAAGAAATTGCATCTTAACAAGAGGGAAGGGGAGGGGCAGCAGGAGAGCTGCTGTCTCCCTGACTCCATCCTGGTTCACACACACATTGAGTGCTGAAAGCTGGTTGATTCAAGCACAGCCAGTAGAGGATCTGCACTCCATTTCTGAGCAGTCTCATACAACAGGCTCTCTCTGGCAGCAACCAAATCCCTCCAACAGGGACTTTCCTTCTGATGGTGCACCACACCCATGACAAAGCCTTTGGTGGCACAGCCAAGGACCTTGACTCATGATGAACCTCCGTGAGTGCTTCCCAGATGCTTGGTGTCTTCTTCTGGGCACCCAGTCCCTTGTGACTACAGGTCCCTGTTGTCAGAGGGAAGCCAGACAAACAGCTCTGTGATCTTCCAAAAGAGCTCCAACACCCAAGAGAAAGCAAGTCTTAGCCACATGTTGCCTCATTCCCTCAGATCCCTGAGCCAAGCAGTTTCCATCCTGAATGATGCAGGCTCGGACAGGGTTAGATACCATCAGGAGGGAGCAATACCTTGGCAATCACTGCTCCTCTTGTAGTTCAGCAGTGCTACGCACATCGCAACTCCTGACTTTGACAGGGCTATTTGTCCACCTTGTCCTCGCAACTGCCAGTGACAGGATTGTAGGTTGTACGTCCATGTTCCACCCACTAAAGAAGCCAAACTAAATGCCCAGGTCATTGATGGAGAAGCCAGGAACAAGGCTGCATGACCTTCTACCAAGAGCCTAGCTAAGAAGAACATAGGGCAGTAACTGCAAACCACATGAGACACTAAGAACACTGCAGCTCGCTTTGTAGGCAGCTGTGCAAGCAGCTGTCATTACTACGGAGAAAAGGAACAGCAGAGTTAGGAACAGACCTGCCCCAAGTTGCTACTCCCTAAGCCAGGAAGAGCTGCACTCACCTTATAGTCCTGAATTCCTCTGGAACCTAGTGGAGTTTCTATCATGCAACGCTTCCACCAACACACTCCTCCAAAGGTGGACATGCAGCACCTTCTCCCATTGCCCCAGTGCTTTCCATGCTCAGCGTGTGATCTCAACATGGTAGCAAAGGACACCAGCTACGCCACAAGTCTTGTAGGGAAGCACAAGGTGATCCCCTGGAATATACATCTCTGAGGTTCTATCTCCCTGTCTGAGCAGCCTCGTTTCAGCTCTCTGCCTTCCCTCTTTAAAAAGAGATGCTCAGTTCTGCTTTGCTAAACCCTATTTGGCAATGTGTCTAAACACACGCAAACTTAATTAGTTCAGGAGGGAGAGTCGGCATTTGCGGTGACGGATAAAAGTAATGGGAAATGAGACAAGTCAGAGCTGGCAGGGAGTCCTCACTCAGGCCTCATTCACTGGCACAGCGCTAATCAGATGTGACGCTACACGCTGCTGCACCCAATCGGCGATGGAGCGGCGTGATGTGCTACTCACTGAGCGGCTGCAGCCAGACTCCCGCTATCCATGTGGTTGGAAACACAAAATGTATTTTCTGCTTTGCCCTGGAGATGCTTCAGGATTGAATTCTGAAGTTAATGGTTTAAAAAAATTTTTTAAAAGGAAGAAGAAGAAACGAACCACTTGCTGCAACCTCATGGCCAGGAGTGGAGTCTTCTCTTCCAGCTGAGTAGTGAGGCACAATCCATGCGAGAGACCACTGCAAACAGTGAACTGAGTATCTCTGCTCCAGAACTGCACATCCTGCTGAGGCAGTTCACCCCAGGGTGAACCCCCAGGGCTCACCTTTACCTCTATTTGCCTATCATCAAGCTCTGAAGTGGAAAAAAAAAACATCCAGAAGGTTGTCCACTCCACACAAACACCAAGTTAGGATGCCATTATCTAGGAACCTTGTTATCCCACTGTGAAAGTGATGGAAAGATGGGCATTGACCAAAGAGAACTGCGTTCCTCACAACCATCACCAAAAGCAGTTAACTGGACTCTCAGAACAGCAATACAGGAGGAAAGAACTGAGAAAAGAGAACAGATGAGAAACAAAGTTTAGCACATCCTTAGAGTTGACTTTGTGCTGCTCTCTAATAAAAGTTTAAACATGATATATGAAGAAAAATAAACCTGGTTCTCAACTTAAACTAGTAACAAAGGAATTGGCAATATACACCAGCTCCGGACACAGCCCCAGCAGAGACCCAGATTTTGACTCAAAAACTCACATACTGTCTGGAGCGTGGCAAATTTCTCATCACCACTAGGCACTTGTGCTGCTGCTTCAGTCCTTGTATCTCATGTCTTGCTAATCACACCAAGAAGAGGCATGGAGCTGCCACTCTACAAAGACTACTCTGCAGGGAAAAACTGGTGCTGATTGCTCCCAGGCTGTGTGCGGTTTATTTAGGCTTCCAACTTGGGGAAACCAATGTCACAATGAAAACCAAGTAACACTACTAACGAGTTGTGGCTGTCAGTTTAGCATTGGATGTGTCAAGCCCAAGCTTTACTGGTGTGATAACAACAGGAGTCTTTATCCAGCACTCTGAGGAAATGAAAAGCTGAAGCAAGATTACAGGAACCCAAGTGAATTCAGCACAACGTGACACTGATCTGAAAACACCCTATGGATTAGACTAATCTAAATCATAGACATTTAAATCAATGTTTTAATATAACAGTTTTAGGTTGGTGGTCTAGCTATTTTCATAACAAAACATGCACATACACTGACACTTGCAGATCCCAGTGCAGGTCCCCACTTGGTACTCTCCAGATACAGTCACCCAGCTGATGAAGATGACCTTAATGATAAGAACTCTGATAAAGCATGCCAGGCTTGGCTTGTGCTCTTTTTCCAAAGCCTAACTGATTCACATCCAGTTAGGGTGCCAAGATGACAGAGACTAAGCCTTGCATGCAGAAGTCAGGTAAGGGCCATAGCTTGATTTGGGTGTACAGAAATGGAGTTCCATGTATGTGCTCAGAAACATCCACTCCTTCGGCAGGAGGGCTGGAACTGGATGATATTTAAGGTCCCTTCCAACCCAAACCATCCTATGATTCTATATTGGATAAAAGGGAAAACATCACAAAACTCCAGGTTAAACCCTTCCTGGGGTTCTGAAAGGATTCATTCACTGTAGGTAATATTCTAGGCAGTGATCTTGCTGTATACCCAGTACCCACCTGTTTTCTTAAACAACTCTCCACTCCCAGTTATGCATGGCAAACAATGATTTCCATAAGAAACAAGTATTAGGGACAGTCAAAGGATTGTAAAGACAAAGATGTACATGCTACAGGCAAGCATGGAGCAATAAAGCCCAGAAAAATCTCCCTCCCCTTCCATACTCACATCACTTTCAAATCCCAGTCTCCACAGGTCACAAAAATCGACTTGACGCTGGGATCTAAGAGGCCTTCCTTCGCCATCCACTCATCAACCCTCTGAAAAGAAGGTAAGAAAACGGGATGAGTTTTGCAGAGACAGGCCAAGCCACAACAGTTAAACTCAGATAAGCTGCTTGCAATCAAGAGAGAAGAAAATTGTGATCTTATCCACCCTCTCCCTCTCTCTCTTCTCTCTTTGCTTGCCATCTCAACAACAGCACGTTTGGACCTTTGAAGATTTCCGATAGGAGACATCAGGCAACCAGAGCAGAGGTGATCTTATCAGACACTGCAGCAGCTCTGCTCGTGGAGGGATGGAAGTTGTGCAGTGTTAACGGGACGCTATAACTGCGCTGTTACCTGGCATTCCTCCTCCATTCTTCCTCTCCCTGTACCAAATTAGCTCACAGAACGGGTAACCTGTGCCCTTTCCATAGAGGAGAATGGGCATCCTGGGACAGCATCCATCACGTACGGCACTTCTCACATGCTCCAATTCATACAGTTCCAAGGGGATATGGGAGATGGGGAGAAACAGAAGGGCTGGGAACACACCAGCACTGTGCAGCAGTAACAAACAAAGCCACATGTCCCCTTCCTCTCCAGGCTGGGTCTCTTTCTCCTCCTTACAATTCTGAGGAGGTGCTTGTTCAGGGTACAGCATGGATTTAAAGTGAACCCACTATTCCTGATCAGGTTCCCACAGGGACAGATGTTCTGGATCCACTTCAGAAATGGGCCTTGTTAACCTAAAGGATGCACACCCACCTCAGGGATTAACCAGGAGGAATTAACCTAGATTAAAACCCCTGCATGAACACTTTTTCCAGCTAGAACTAGGAAATGATGTGTACAAAATCTTAGGGCAGCAGGTGACAGGCAACCAGCTGCCATTATGCACCCTCACTAGCAGCGTTTCCAGTGCTTCACCAAGTGAAAGCACTCCTCTTTTCCCTCGCTGGACATCTTCTGCTCTTGAATAAACCAGTAGATCCCAGAAGCTGCCTGACCTGAATCTCATTTTAACCTATAAACATGCTGCTCCATGATCACCTTTTCTGTCCAAATAAATAAGATCTACAGCAACGTTTCCACACTCTAAACCAGAACAAATCGTTCTCTGTAATACTCCAGCAGCAATCTACGTTCACCCATCCAGGCAAAGAGGGCTCTCCCTCCTGGGGAAGCAGGTGCAAGCATCCGTATGCTTACGGACACGCACTGCTGCTACACGCTCTCTGGAGAGCATCAGTGTGAGCCGAGGTTTGCATGGATGCAAGATGTCACCTTCGCACAGCACTGTCTTTGGCCTCGTGTCACTGTTACAGCCTTTCTCGCAGAGGCTGGAGCTTCTTTCTGCAACCAACTGTACAACAGCCCCCTGGAGTAGAGCTCCCCCCAGAGCAGAATCCAGCCTCTCAGCCACATTTCTGCTACCCTTGAGCAGCTGGGATCTCCCAGCCAGTCCTGTGTGAGGTTACTCGGAGTGAGGTACAGCAGTGGTAACCTTTCTAAACTCCCTGATATGAGCGCCCATGAAGTGCTGTCTCCATGGAGGATTTTAAAGTCTTTAATTTGATTCCCTTAGATAAGCAATTGTTGCAATTATTCTGATTAGGAACAATTAGGTAACACAGCAGTGGAAATCCTGCCAAAGACAATGCATCGAACGCCAACCTGCAGCCCAAGCAGGCTCTGCTTGAGGAGGTTTCCTTCACTATTTGACTACCAACAAAAGCTATTGATGGAGAAATACTTCCAAGCTAATTAAGCACTAAATTTTGTAGGAATTCAGCATTAAGCAGATGGCATTATTAGGGCTATATCTGCATTTGTACATCTTCTAGATTAGATTTTAGAGGCATTTTCTTTCTATACTACATGTATTATTAAGCATTTAAATAGGTAGAAAAAAAAATAATTTAATAAAAAGCTGAAGGAGGGGAAAGAAAATGAAGGCAGAACCTCCCGCAGCAGTGGTCTCGAGCAATGTCTCCGTGCTTTAAAACTGGCTCAAGCAAGAATCGCCTCTTCTCCTATCTACTGGCAGGAGTTTGGATATCTTGTCAGCACCCTTGACACGAACAGCTGGAGATGACAGATCAATGGTTCAATACTCTCAGCAGCATGTCACCAACGTGACAGCAAATGTTATTCTAATGAAGCTGTAATCATAGTCAAATTACGCAGTTCGATTCTCAGCAATGGGAGGGTACAGGGAAAGAGATGAAGAGGGGACGACAGGACCAGAGGTCAGAGTTCAGGAACTAAAGGTTACTCTGCTTACCTCAAGCACTTGCTGGAGGCTTGGCTGCCCATCCACCATACCTTGAATAATCCCAGTCAGCTGAAACAAAAGACAAACAGAAAGCACGCATCAAAGCTCCACTCAAAAGATCGTTAGAGAGGTTTCCTCTCCTGTCCATCCTGCTGCAACCAAAATATGCCCCTGTGACCCACACGGACATTGTTGAGGAGCCAGCCAGAGCAGAGTGAGCCTAGCAGCTTGCCAGCCTTGGGCAAGGCCACGGCTTTATCCCAGACACAGAAATGTAGCAGGGCTCCTACCAACCATAAACCAGCAAACCCGGGCAGGATCCACTTGGGGAGCAGTGGTGCCCTCAGCTTCATGTACTGGCACGATGCCCAAAACGCTGCCCTTTTTCAACATGGATTTCACCCGTTTTGATGCTGCCCTGACGTACACAGGTGGTGGTAACTACCGGGGTCTCAGGTCACTCCCCTGATACCATGGTGACACCGAAACTTCACAGAGTTAGATGAACAGTGGTCTGTTCTAGACCACTGTGGTTAAGAGAGATGCAGCGCAGACCCAGTCATCCTGTGCTGAGCTGAGCAGCCAGCACGTGTGCTTTGCCATAGTCTGTCTCAGCATCCCTCTGCATTTTGGAAATGTATTTAAAGCACTCACACGAAATCGGAAGAAAACCACTTTCTTGCAGAACCCTGGTCTGTATTTCAGGAGATTCCTTAGGAACAGGTCCTGCCAGCAGACAGTCCTGCTGACCATACTCAGACTGCTTGGTTAAAGCTAGACACACGCATAAAGAGATGGCAGTCTCACAGGCCTCTGTCTGTGTCTGCTCAGGATAGCTTGCAGCACATGGAAAACAGATAATTTTTCTGTCTGCCTTCCAACTGACAAAACTGTCTTTTAACATATCGAATATCGGAGGTCACTAGCTCGCCATCAATGCACCCAAGTAATTAAAAAAATCATTATTAGAGCAAGTGCACACTACAGGATTTCACTTCATATGGCACATTCCTGAAGCTACACATCTCACACGCTTTCATAAAATAAAGGTCAAACACAGCCTAGGAGCATGCCCTGCTGCTGGAACACACAATCCAAGCCTCCAGAAGTCACAGCATCCAGTTGAGAGGTGCTGACAGCCCCCTCACCACCAAGAAGTAACTCTTCTGCACAGATCAGCTCAACCTACTCGTAAAACATAAACCCTCTCACAAACTACGGGGCTCTGCTTTATTCAATGTGTGGCAACTGATAGAAGCTCAATGGTTCCTACCTCTGCGTTTCTTTGGCTGCTTGGCTTACAGAACTGAACTTGGAGACAGGAGAAAAAAAAAGAAAGAGCTTAAACTCCAATTAAACTGTAATTACATTTAATGAATACCAAATACCTGACTCACTGAATAAGCTGTAAGTGGAAAGATTATTTTCTCATAGTGACTTCCACGGAATGGTAATATATACCTTTTAGGGAAAGTATTTTAATTTTAAGAATGCAGAGTTCCTCTAGGTGGGTTTCTGAAGTTCATCAAGCCATTATGAGGTGGAATTTTAAGGAAGTGGAGGGACACAGACACTCTTTTATATTCCAGAAAGTGTTTTCATATTAATCTGTATTTTAATTGGGTAACAGCTGCTACCTACAGACTTCCCATACACTTAGAGGCAAATAGATTTGAGACATTAACACACAGCTCTTTAGAGCAGTTTTTAAAGCTCACTGGCTTGTTTTTTTTGCTTTTCCTTGCTGTCTTTCTCTCCCTGCATTCACCTGGCAGAGGAGGACAACTCACCTACCTTAAAGCATTGGCTCTGCTTCTCAGATGGCAGCTCAAATCAAACCTCTGGGAAGGATGAGCTTTTGGGAAAGGATCATAGGATGGTTTGGGTTGGAAGGGACATTTAAAGGTCATCCAGTCCAACCCCCTGTGCAACGTGCAGGGCCACCTTCAACTTCATCAGGCTGCTCAGAGCCCCATCCAACCTGACCTTGAATGTTTCCAGGAATGGAGCATCCACCACCTTTCTGGGCAACCTCTGCTGGTGTTTAACCACCCTCATTGTAAAAAATGTCTTCTTTACTTCTTCTTTAGACATCTGGTCTAAAACAATGCTCCTTTAGTTTAAAACCATTCCCTCTCATCCTATCCCTGCACTCCCTGATCAAGAGCCCCTCCACAGCTTTCCTGTAGCCCCTTTCAGCACTCCCCAGAGCCTTCTGCTCTCCAGGCTGAATAACCCCAGCTCTCATCCCTTCCTCATATGAAAGGTGTTCCATCCCTCCAATCACTTTTGTGCCCTCCTCTGGACCCACTACAACAGGTCGATGCCTTTCTTGTACTAGGGATGACAGGCAACCCGTTGGTATCACGGCCAGCACTGATGTAAATGGCTCCCACTGTGCTCTGGGCACCTTCAGGACTGCATCTGTTCAGTGCCACATCCCTAATGGCCATGGGACAACAGGGTGAAGTAGCCCCACCTAGACACTTCCCATTAGGAGCACGGACAGATGGGAGGGCAGATAAAGAGATCCCACCAAACAGTCACTGCTTGATCTTCCCAAGACGTCTTCCCTCTTTCCCTGCCCCGCCAACCAAAGTACCAACCTATCTGTATAAGAACTCATCACCAAGCACACATGCATGCAAGGTTCCCGCTGCAGAAATCGCACACACAAATCCAAAGGGATGTAACTGCTCCATGGGTACATTTTCAATACAGGTCAGAGAATGCTCAGAAGGGACCAGATTTCTACTCTCTTACCCTTTCTGATCCTTTCTGCTATCGGTTGCATCCATCTGCAAAACCCGACCTAGTGCACTGGGTCTCTGCAGCATTATCTGGTCTTGCAGCTTTGATAAAGTATAAAAACATAAAACTGCACAATTGTAAAGTTTCACTGGCGAACCCAAGGAGCACATGGCACTTCGGTATATTAACAAGCTGTAAGGCATTTATCTTTTTGTACTTCTAGCATCTGTTTCTTCAGGGAAAAAAAAAAATCAATAAAAACTAATCATAAAAAGAGAACAAAGTACCATGAAAAAGCTTGTACGAACCCCTTCTGTGTAGGGGGAAACTTCCACTTAAGCTCCTAGTGTGAACTTCCTTGGGCATCAGACAAACCTCATGCATCTTCCAAAGGGCATGATGAGCTTTATATACCTAATATCAGCTTTTAACCACTTGCAAACATTTTCCACCTTCTCTGTCTAAATATTCAGCTCACACCTCATCAAGTGGAGGAGGTGGTCAAGAGAACAAGGACCAGATGAGGGCTACAGAATGAGACAGCACTGGAAGTTGTGCTCCTGGCCATTGGTGTGGGGAGTTGGAGGAACCTCTTGTAGTAGCAGAGCACAGACACACCAAAAGCAAAGCAAAGGGACACCTTGACGATGACCAGGAGCTCTCCACCCCAGCAGACACCTGTCCCATGCTGTGCTGTCTTCTTCAAGAAGAGGGATGTGAGAGGTACTCCGGACCCAAGGAGTAATGCCACACAACCTCAGAAATCCTCTCACACACGGTCTGTATGAAGCAGTCCTATTGCTTCATTGCAAAAGCAGCAATGCGGGGGGAAAAAGCAGCAGCACAGCAGACAAGCTCCCACCTAATGTCAACACCACTGCTTTTCCTACAGAGTTTATCTGGGAAACCATCGTATTTCTGCTCCATGACAGTTTGCTGATTACCTAAGCACTTGTCTCTGGTGTACAATCTGATAATCAGGCCCGGTCTTTCTTTGTAGACAAAGAGGCCAATAAATCTCACCCTTTGTAAGTAGAGATGCCTAGACAAAGCCTTTTACTGGCATTTAGCAAAATGGGTATTTTTCGGAAAACACAAAAAAGCTGAAAGTCAATGGCAAGTGCTGGAGCTGTGTGAGCAGCAGGAGCTGGACACGCAACACATCCCAGCTGCATCCCCCTGGTCTCAGAGGCACCTACATCCACTGCATCAGGGACCCCACAGGTCTCTACACAGCCATGACAGCCCCCACAAAAAAAACATGGCTGTAAATACAAACAGATATTTTTACAACTGTTTAACAAGGTCCTCAGTACAAACAGCTCACCTGTGGCTCTCAGGGCAGGGTTTCAAAGTCAGCCCCAAATACGGGGCTCAGTGACAAGCCCAGTTACCCCTCCAGCATGATCCCCAGTCGCCTTCCCTGGAGACATTCAAAACCCACCTGGATGTGCTCCTGTGCAGCCTGCTCAAGGTGAACCTGCTTTAGCAGATGGGTTGGACTGGATGATCTCTAGAGGTCTCTTCCAACCCCTATCATTCCGTGAGCCCACTCCCTGGACCTCACTGCCAAACCCAGAGGGACAGGGCCCACGCTGTGCACTGAGCAGCACAGGCACAGTGAGGGTTGCCCAGGAGCTGGTGACTTCCAGGCTGTGATTCAAACCGGAATCAATAGGAATGGTTGGACTCGATGATCCGGTGGGTCTCTTCCAACTTGGTTATTCTGTGATTCTGTGAAACCATCTCCCTAACTCACCCTGCTAAATACCCTTGCCAAACCTGGTGAGTTGGATCATTTTGTGCCACCAGTACACACCACGGGGGGTGGTTCTGTGATGATCTCTTTGCCTGCTGGCCTCAGCACTGTCTGTTTTTATTCAATTCTGGACACAAGGCACCAACGTCAGCAGCAGAATCTGCAGCTGGGATGCCTACACCCGTCCTGGGGACTCCTGCAAGTGCACGGCCAACACACACACACACAGAGCCTTCACTTGCTGAAGGGCTCCATGCAGGAGACGCTTTCAGAGACACAAATTGCTGCTCCAGGCTCCTGCGAGCAAGAGAAACAGAGAAACTGCTGCTGCAGTGAGGGCGCATTGGATGGGCTGAATGTCTCTGTCACAAGCTCGGTGTCCAGAGAACCTCTCTCGATGTTCTCAGGTAGCAGCAGGCTGAAGGCTCCATTCAACTCAGACAGACACATCATGCAAGTCATGCAGACTCTTGTGCAACACGAGAGATGCAATGTTTAGCAGCAGAGGGACAGATGCAACAGAGGAATTTTAAAAAAAAAGGGAATTTTGGTGGGGGTTCACAAGTGAGACAACTTCTCTCTAGAATTTAGATGCCATGCAAAATGGAAGTTCGGGGCTCTACTCTATAAGATGATGTTGCTCTTAGCAAAGATCAGGTGCAAGCTGTGAGATTTATCACATTTGCACAAGCACATGTCCACCACATCCCACAGGGATACTGACAGCCAAAGTAGTTGTCCAGCCTTCTAGTATTAAGCTTGCAAAACCGTTTCCATTATTGCCCTCTGTTTTCACACATTTATAGCTTGCTGAAAGCCCCTCTCCTGGGAATAACGTTTTCTCTGCTTAGACTTTTTTTTTTTTTTAAAGTTTAAATAAAATACCTTCAGCTGGTTTTTAGTTACAAGAGAATAAAAAAAGAAAGAGAAGTATTTGTTTTACAATGTGGAAACACGGAAGGGGCTGGTTGGTGCTGGAGGGGACTCCACCTAACACAGAGGAGCCATTTCTTATCGAGTTAATACACATGGGACAAGCACTTCAAAGACCTAAATCTGCAGCCACAGAGGTCAGGGAAAACACACAGTGGTTTTGATAATCCTGGATGAGACCAGGACAGAAGGAAGAATTTGGATACCCTGATTCCCATACTACTTCAGTTGCCAAGATGGTCAATATCAAACCAGCAGAGTAACACAAAAAAAAGCCCAAAGCACAAGGAACTTAGAAACTTTGTTTTAATTGCTACAGCAGGGAGGAAGAACATACTTACAGAAACAGTTAACTTTGTCTTGAACGAAGAAAATATAAAAACCCCACAAAACTAAAACCAACCTCTGTTCCTCTATTCCTTTGAACCGTAAGGGACTGCATTTTCCACCTTCATCCTCTCATCTGTATCTGGGGAAAAGTGGCCGCAGCTCGAGAGCAGCTGTCCTCAGCGATGAGAGTAACCAAGTAACAAGAGGCCACTTCTCCAGCAATCATTTCAAGTGCCCCACAAGCACGACATCAAAAAGAGTCTTAAAAACACACAGGTGAGTTACCCTACTGCTCTGAAGGACTCATCAAATCCCAACAGGCAGGCCCACAGGAGAGTCATTTAGAGCCTCTGAACCATGCACCAGTACGGCACTTTCTTCCCTCGGACCATGCTCTCTCTGACCTTCCCCACCAAAGAACAGCACGGCAAAATCATGAAGAGCTCACAGAGAGGTTGCAGGATTTTAAGCATCAGCTAACATGAGTGCTTTTATTTTGTAGTCACCCAGGAAGATGTTCATGACTTGTAAATATGACTCATCTTAGTCAGCAGATGATAAAGTCATTTATCAATCCAAACCGAGGTCTTTACATGCTACAGAAATGACAAAAAATGATTCCCCTTGTCCTTAGCTCGAGGCTGGCAGGACACGCTGCCTTGCAGCCACACCATGAAGAGGCGACCCCAACCCCTGGTGCAATGGAAACCTGCTTCCCAGGGAGACTCTTGGAGCACCAGGGAACCTTTGCACTTTACCTCTGTACAGAAGGGCGTAAGCTGGGGATGCACCACAGGCTGAACATACATGTGAAAGGTGGATTCGATCTCCATCGTCCTGCCATTCAGCTTCAGGATAGGGAATTCGATGATTTCCTGAATAGGGCAAAAAGAAAAGCAGCTGTTCATTTAAAACAAACAGAAAATGAAGCTGGAAATGATCCCACCTAGCAAGCTGGCTGTAAAAAGAGAGGCCTGACAGTCCCAAACAAAGCCAGGCTCTGCACTACCAGGGAGGAAGTGGTGCACAGAGCACATCCAATATCGTGAACGCAGAAGAGGATGCCAACGCTCATCGAAGCAGGGATGCCTGCATGCTCAGCACTGCAACCACACACATCACTGCCTACACCAAACCTAAGGATGATGGCATCATTCACATGTGCTAGCAAAATTCAGGAAACAGAGACACTTGCAATGGGCTCATGGCTGTTTAGCAAGGATAGGGCCCATGCCTGCCTCAAAAGCAGTCCCATCCTCTCCACTTTGGTGTCCTCTCAGAGGACACAGACAGACAGACAACAGGAGCTCCTACACGATGCACCTCCTTCCCAGGAGAAGCTGAGAAGCACTGCTCTCCAGCAGAATGAGGAGAGGAGCAGGAAGCCCCCAGCCCCCATCCATCCCTATGGGATACGACACAGTAGCAAGCCCTGCTTAATTTTCCTCTTTGTAGCCAATTTATGCTGATAGGGAAATAAAAACGTTCCTTCATCAGAAGAATGTTCAATTATTTGAATAATCAGCAATCAAAAATTTACATGGACCTGTTAATAAAAAGTTTAAACAAATACAGTTGCGATGGATTTCTCAATTATTGAAAAATATACATGAAATTAAACAAGCCGACCACTGAATAAAAGCGATAAAATCCTTTGTGTTCACCCCCCTCCTCCTCCACTCCCTCTCTTCCTTCCAGTTTAATGTAAGAGGAGAAGTGACAATTTGTTTGGTGTCTTTAAAGAATAATTTGTCTATGTTATTTAATAGAGATGCATGGCACCAAGGTTCTGGAGTGCAAATGAGCCTGCTGAGTGATATCCATGCAACAAGCCTCTGAAATCACTTCTGGAGAGAAAGAGAGAGAGGGAGAGAGAATAAAAAAAAATATTGCTTTTTAATATTCAAAAACAGTTTGCAAAATTTAATCAAAGCAGAGCAAAAGCTAACATTTTTACCACTTTGACATTTTTATTAGCGCTTTCATAAATTTTTAAAACATGAATGGAATTAGTTTAACAACAACAAAAAAACTGCCTGAAAACATCTGGAAGAGACAAATAAGAAATAATAAAAAGTAAAAAAAAAGGTATCTAACTCCTGTGAGTAAAATTAGCATGTGAAAAACGCAGCCACTGCAAAGGAACCAACACAGTTTTTGGACCCTGGCTGCAACCCTCCTGACCTGCAGGCAGAAACCTCTTATGTGAGGTCACACATATAAGCTGATGAGACCATGGTGCCAGTAGGCAGAGGGAGGGCAAGAAGCTGGATGGTAAACCAACAAATATTTTTTTAAAATGACAAATAATTTAAATAGCCAGAAGAAACACCTGATTGCTGTGGTAAGCAGAGCCCATGGCTGCAGCAAAGCAGCTCCCCAGAGCACCAAGCACACAGCCCAGTCCAGGGCATGTGGGGAACACGTGCTGCTGAGATGGAAAGTTAGGAAAAAGATTAAAATGAAATAGAGCGCTGACAGTGCTGAAGTGCCTAGGTGTAGAGAGCAAGCAGTCAAGCTGCAGAGGACACAGGGCTTAACCATTTCCCCATGGTCGGCTGTGCTGCAGTCACAGGATGGTTTCAGTTGGAAAAGAGCTTTAAGATCATTGAGTCCAACCATCGATCCAGCCCTGCTAAGTCTGCCCTTAGACCATGTCCCCAGGTACAATATCTACTTGTCTTTTAAACACCTCCAGGGACGGTGACTCCACCACCTCCCTGGGCAGCCTCTTCTAATACTTGACAACACTTTCAGCAAAGAAATTCCTCCTAATGTCCACTCTAAATCTCCCCTGGTGTGTCCTGAGGCCACTTTCCCTTGTATTGTCATTGGCTACCAGGGAGAGGAGACTCATTGTGTGCTGTGCAGGCTAACGCAGAGCAGAGGTTTGGGTGCATCCTTTCCCACTGGGAGTCACCAAGTTTCCCCAAAAAAGAGAAGAAACTCCACCTATAGGCTGGAAGGGGAGGAGGACAGAGGCAAAACACCTGAGCACCACCCAGATTGCCTGTTGTGGTGCAGCCAAGCTCACCAGCCCCAGTCACACACGAGAAACTCAACCTGGGTAAGAAACGCTGAACGTAGCTGATCCTCCCTCTGAAAGAGGTACCAGAGAGAGGCTCTGAACGCAGCAAGTTTCTGTTCAGAAGGAAAAAGGACTACACAGTCTGAAGCCAAAGAACAGGACATCATAACAGAGCCAGGCTAAACCCTAGGATAACACAAGCCCATCCTTCAAATCAGGATGGGGCACCTTGTTGCCCCTCTAGGTCTGCACTCCAACCAGGGAAGCAGGCAAGCCCATAGCAGGGGAAGACGACCATTCCCCCTCGTGGAGAGGGACACGCACCGGCTGGATTTCACAGCAGGGCTGCATTGCAATGCCAAGATCAGTCCTAAGGGACCAGAAACATCCTCAGGGGCCATCAAGCAGCTGGATGCAAAGCGAGACTGAAAGACAGCCTTGCCACTGATCTGATACACAAAGGCGTCCATCGTCTTCCAGAACCAAAGGCAAAAAGCACTTCCAGGAGGGTCGGATTAAGACAGACAGAGGAAATAAAAAGCTGTACCAGAAAAAACGTGGAAAATTTAACAATATTCAAAACTACTGCAGGTCTGTGGGAAGCAGGCAGCCAGGAGAGGGGGTGGAACCCCAGGAGTGACTTGAGTGTCTCAGGAGAAAACACAGCCACTCTTTCAGGCTTATTTGGTCAGTTTTTGAAGCAAGTGGTAAAGGACCTTTCCCAAAAAGCTGTTCATCTGCATGCTTCCTGTAGCAGATTTTTCCAGTCTCTGGCTGTGTTTGCTCCACTGGTATCTAAGGCAACAGATACCAGCCCCATGAAATCAGCCCCACTCCTCTCTAACGACGTTAGCCAGTCCTGCAATGAAATTTAACCTGTGACACTGCTGTACTTTTCATTTAAACTTTCATTTGGAGAGAAGCAGTGTTTGGAGACTCTGCAGTTTGTCCTGCTAATAAAGACAAGTGTTGGGACCTTTAAAGGTGCCATTCATCTTTTGCCTTTATTAAATTCAATTTTCTTAAGCCCATGATACATCATGAAATTAAGAGTTGACATTCCTGCAGAAACAAAAATATCTATCAAACATAAACAGAAAGGGATGAAAAAAATAAAGAGAGGCCTCTATTACCAAGAATTTATGGCTTAAAGTTGATCTGTTTCCACTTTTTTCCCCCCTCTCTTTTTTTTTTTTACAAGCATATGGTTTGCTTTAGATATCCAAAATGTTATTAGAGATCTAGAATTTCATTAGTAATTATTATGAAATGGTGAGCACTTAGACACACACGCACAAAACCCCCAACAGCCCGGGCTGCAGGCAGGCAGCAGGGCACTCTCACATTTCACAGCTGCCTGGTGAGCTGAACACACTCAGCTCAATCTCCACCGTCAAGGACCTTCACTGCTTCTACCCAGGTGGGAAAGGCAGAGATGAGTGACACAAGGGAATTAAAAGGAGAGGGTTGCTCATATTTCCTTTCTTTTATCAGGGCCTGATCATCCATAAGCAATACCTTGAGATCCTCACACATTTCCAACCACGTTCCAACTTTGGCAGTGGTTTGCGCCAGCAGCATTTGGTGCTTCTGAGTCTTTCCCCCTGCCCCCTCCCAGCTTTCCCTAATAGCACAATCAGAAGTTATGGATGTGCTGAAATAATGCTGAGGGTGTCCAGAGGCTGCAAATAGCCGCGAGCCACCAGAAGAACAAATGTACCCATTTGAATTTTGCGAGCACTGCAATTAGGTATTTTATTTAGCACTGCAGAGTAACTTGAAAGGAAATCCAGGATTCAAACCACCAGCAATAAATAAGCAGCTTTTTATTTTCCTTTCATTGTCATGAAAAGTTGAACATGTTTTCTGTTGAGAAATTCTGCACGCGGCTCCCAATTACAGGCATTTGCATTTATATTGTTGGAACACAGAGCTTCTAAAATCAATATTAACACGCTTAAAGAAAAAGACATCAGCACCCTGTCCCTCCTCTCAGCTGCGCCCCCAAACACGCTAACAATAGGAACCTACAGAGCCGGAGGCTTATACGTATCTATTACCAGGTCCACTCTGTTTACAGCAATCTTGTGTTTATGATTTCACGCTACTTCAAGCAGATCTGTGTGACAGCTTGCTCAGAATTTTTGCCTTTAAACAAAAAAGACATGGAGGTGTGTGTCCCCAAACAGAGGTCCCAGGAGGAAGCCTCCCATGCAGCTTGGCTGTCCCAGGCTCGTGGGCTGCGTAGCTGCGGGAGGCCGTAGGGTAAATGCAGAGTGGCCAGAGACTTCCTTTTAAGAGGCATTTAAAAAATTCATAAGGATATGTCAAAACACTGCTACAAACCCAACCTTTCCCTACCCAACCGTCCTAAAGGAAGCTCCTCTCCCTTTAACACCAGAGCAGAGATGCACAAATTCAGCTGTCTTGATCTTGTTGCTAATAAAAGAAATGAATAAGCACACAACTATACTCGCTAAATAATCTCCTGTAACGGACAGATTGCTGGAGTTCAGAGAAGAAGGCATCTGAAGTTACACTAATTCACACAGAGGAATCTTTTTGCCTTTCCTTTTGGATCTAGGGAGCACTAACATCACTGGATGAAAAGAACACAGTGCCCAGCAAGAACTTCCCGGCTCTCAAAACCTTTTAATCTAGAAGCCCACGTATGAAACGGACAGGGCACATTTTAGGACATTGATTCGTGTAGTTGAGGAAGACTGTGTGGCCTATTCAGTTCAGAAACTACCAGAGAATTATTTATCTCTTATGCCAACCCCCATGTAAAGAAGTTTAATAAACACAAGAATAAAAGATACCCATAAAAATCAAAGCTGACTGTTCAAAATGCAATAAAAACAAGCAGAGGCCATTGAGAGAAAGTGTTTTTTTCTGATAAGGAAAAGCATAAAACTTCCAACCAAAAGACCCCTATACACCTTCAAAAAAGGTATGGCCAGGAGACACAAGGGACTCCATGTGGAGAGGGGATAGGCAGTGCACCAGCTCATTTTGTTCAGGGATGCTTTTCTCCTCTCCTCTTTAAAGGAAAGAAAAAAAAACGTCATTTTATGCACAAGGAGCTTATTTCTTAAACAAACACTCGTGTTTTTGATTTACACCATGGGCTGCTCCTAAATAATTTATGGCGGGTTAAATTTATTGCACAGCCCTGGCCGGCTGCAAATTCGAATTGCCAAATAATTAGATTTTAGGGCAATGCTTATAAATTATCCGCCGATTTGTCCGGACTTGTTTGTCAGTTGCTTTGTGCTTCAGGTCATCTTTGGCATTTCGCTGTTTGTGTTTTAATTGCTGATTTACACTTTGACAGATGAGAGTTGATGCCTCCAAGATCGAGGAGGGGGTGGGGGGGTTGAAGAGCACAAGAATCAGAGCCTTTAAAGCCTTGTGATTTTCCTTTTTTTTCCAAGGCAATTAAAATTGCAAAGGGACGTAGTAAGGACAGCACTGGCCTAACAGATCTGCATCCCCACTTTCCATTCTCTGCCTTAATTATTATTTTAACTAAAGCTGTTTCCAAGTGAGCAGCCTTGCACTGGCCTCCAGGGACAGTAACCAAGATGACCTTATAGGTCTTTTCCCCACTCCTAAATTATTATTAAACCAACCAAAACAAGCACCATAAAGGCAACACCTCTGCAGTGGGGACAGCAGGACTTCTGCTGAATCAGGGATACGACGGCTTCCTAAAGGATGCGTTCAACACACATGGTAAGGAGTCTCTCAGTGCTTCTGTCCCAGCTAAGTTACTGATTAACCTTGTCAAAAGGTCCTTGGGGAAGCAGCTGACCCCCACATTTCTTTTCCCATCACTACCAGACTTGAAGTACACATACATTACCCCCCACCAACAATTAAATGTTTTAAATAACTGCTGTAACCCAGGAAAGTGTGAAGGGAAATACACATCAAAATCAAAACTCAAGAAAACTGGCAGGAATATGGAAAGATCATTAAAAACTGGGATGAAATGATGCGAAAAAATCTGCTGCCCAATCACTGAACATCCAAGGTTCCATCCTCCCCCTGCTCTTAGGTGAACCTCACTGCCAACTGCCAGCACTCAGGCACTGGAGCCCAATGTCAAAGGCTGGATTTCCTCAAAGATGAATTTTAAGTTGCATTTTAGGTCACGCACTGGCATCAAACCTGGTTCTTATTTCCAGGTGCTTCCTTACAACTGAGAGGGCGAGGAACCATTTCTCTTTCTTTAATGGAAGCTGAAATTCCCATCTAATCACATGCCTCCAGGAGCTGGAGCTTTAAGAGAGACATCTAGTCCATGCACCTGCCTGAGGGCAGCATCACCTCCCCCTATATCATTTCTGACTGCCTAGGCTGTTTTTACAGACTCCAATAAGAGAGACTCACACGCTCCCCAGGCACTCTGTCCTCCTGTTTCATTAGTCTTATCATTGGAAAGTTTTTCCTAAAGTCTAATCAGAATTGCCCTTGCTGTTGTTTAAATTCGTGACTGCTCTTCCCACCAACAACAGACACAGGCCAGAACAGTGACTTGCTTGGTTTTGAAATGGAAGATCTCATCATACACACCTTCCTCTTCACTGCACTAAACATAAACCAAATGCCACCCAGCTCGCGCTCACAGTTGCACATTACAGACCCCTGGCCACACTCAACCATTTCTTTTTTGGACCCTCCTGAAATGGTCTCAATTTCTTTTTTTGAAGTACGGAGTACAAAGTGAAACGCTTCCTCAGCCAAGGTCTCTTCTTACAGCACCAAGAAAAGGAGGATCCACGTGTCTCCCAAATGACATTTTCTCCTTAAACTTATCACTGGGGTCTTTGGGACTTCTTTCATACTTGCCATTGTACCTGAAATCTCGACAGCTGGCTCACAACCCTTCTCCTGCCATCCTGAACAAAACTTTTGGTAGTCATTTGCTCCCAGGCTGGTTCCTGCCTCTCAACATCAGCATCAGCTCACCTGCCAAAATCGACAAAGCGATTAGGTTGGTGCAAAAATAATTGCAGTTTTTGTCATTGTAAACTGTGATGCTTATTCTGGATTAAACTTCTATTTAACTGTGTTCAGGTAGTTACCATTCCAAAGCGTGAAAATCACTCTACTGATTTATGCTAATGGATTTGTTTTCACTGTTTATTTTTTTTATATTACGTTGTCAAATTAAAGCAAATTCAAGCGATTTTGGTGGATGAGTTCAAAGGCAACATAAAGCAGCAGAAACTGCCAGCAATATCAACCAAGTGTTTGGCCAGGGGACTGTAAACAAATGCACAGATTGACACTGGTTCCAAAAAAATTCATAATGGAAGCAAGAGCCTTGAAGATGAGAGGATTGAGGGCATCCTTCTGTGATAGACAGCAACCAACTGAGGGTCATTACTGAAGCAGACCCACACAAAACAACTCAAGAGGTTGCAGGAGAACTAAATGTCGACCATTCAAATATTGTTCAACATTTGCACCAAACTGGAAAATTGAAAAAGTTCCACAAATGGGTTTCGCATGAGCTGAACGGAAAATAAAACAATTGCTGTTACAAAGTCTGCTCTGTGCTTGTTTTGCATGACAAAAACGACCCATTTCTCAATCACATTGTGACATGTGATGGAAAATGGATTCTATATAACAACTGACGGTTTCTGCTCAGTGGCTGGACCAAGGAGAAGCATCAAAACGCTTCCCCAAACCAAAGCTCCATCAAAATACGGTTAAGGTCATTGTTTAGTGGTCAGCAACTGGAATCATCCACTACAATTTCTTGAACCCTGGTGAAACCAACCCAGCAGAGGATTGCCAGGAAATCAACAAAATGCACCCAGAACTGCAACATTTATGTCCAACATTGGTCAACTGAAATGGACCAACTCTTCTTCATGAAAACGCCCAACTGGGCTTCTCAAATGACTCTGCAGGAGCTGCACTGGGCTACGAAACTCCACTTCACATGGCTTATTTACTAGACCTCTCTCCCATCAATTTCAAACATCTCTACACCTTCCTGTAAGAGAAGGATTTCTACAACCAAACATCAGCTCAAATCCCCTTTGAAGAATTCATCAGTTCCAGGACTCCAGAATTCAACACGACTAGAATAACACACTTGCTTCTCATTGGCAAAAAATACAGAGATTCCAAAGGCTTCTATTTTGATTAGTAGATTTTATTTGAAGCCTAGATGCACTGCTTCAATGTTGATGGTTATAAACGGCAACTATTTTTGCTCCAGCCTAATATTTTGATTTTTCCAGCAGCACCCAGACATCACAAACTAGGCAAAACCTACCTCCTCTTTCCACACCTGCGATGAGAAATATGGACCAGAGATCAACATTTCAACTTATTTCTTTAAGCACTACTGACATCTTTTTAACCACTCAGAAAATCTCCACAGACACAGCCAACAAAAATTTAAGCTTGTCATTTTGGGGCCAGTTTAGCACTCAAACCAGGTTCAAACAACACACACACACACGTTCCCAAACATTACCGCTCTATTGCAAGATGACAACTACACGTCCACTCTTCTCTACCACAGGCAACCACCCTGTGCAGTCCCCATTGCAGAATTATCAAACCATTTCAAGCCCCAACCTCTTCACCTGATATTGAGCAGCATAAATGATCAATGTTCCCAGCAACGCTGAAACATCTGGAACAGGTAGAGAGAGCTTGCCACCACATGTAAATGAACACCCAGGGTTTTACAGACATTGCAACTATCTGCTGGTGACAGCACATTTCTGCCTGGCAGAGAGGAACTAAAAACATAACAAAGAGCTGTTTTACCAGCTAACAAGTGCACAGATCAAAAAGGCAATGATTGCACAGCCAGCTTGGCACAAAGGGGAAGAAAAGCACGACACTTAGGTGTGCCCTGTGCCCTACTCACCAAAAGAGTTGAGCTGCACTTTCTCTTTATCCTGAAGGTTTTGTTCAAGACTAAGAAAAGACCACCTTAATACAGCCAAGACCATGCCCCAGGAATCAGAGCAGCCTGGAAAGCCATGTCCCTGCACGGCACTAGATGGGAGCTGTACCACGGAAGAGCACTGCTGGGTTTTAAAATATCATGCTGGGAGGGATGCAAAACACCCACCCTGCGAAACAGCAGCCGGCACACATGGATCGTTGGTGACTGTACAGGGCCATACACAGGGCAGGAGTCACAACAGGACAAGCACAATGAATGTACAAACCTGTGGCACCCGTTCCCTTCACTCCAGAAACATGTGTGGTGTGACATTTCCAGCCACACACATTACCCTCACGAGCGACTTTACAGAGAGGCAAAGAAATCTTTAAACACAACACAGTGGACTTGCACATTCCTGAGCAAGCCTGGATCTTTTCTTTTCAGGGTGACTGCCGCTCAACTACTTTCTGCTGTAACAACAAGTCTACTTAACTTAGCAACTTGTCACCTAAACGATGTGTAATGTTTGCACAGCTAAGGATACAGTGTTCAAACAGCACAGGTGGGGAATTGCTCGCCGGGATGCATAACTGATGTGGGGTCTCCACACGCTGCGAGGGAAAGGGCAACATGACTGATTGCTTTAAAGTAGTCATCTCATCGGCCTGTCAATAACCAGCCGAAAGCCAAGCAGGTTGGGTCAGGTTAGGACTGCAGCAACTGGCCACCTGAGTGCTTCGGTATTTTAGGCTTGTTGCTCTAATAATGCTGGGTTTATATCTTTACATAAGAAATTGCTTTGAATTTTTTTCCCCTGCGTTAGATGTCTTGCCTGGTGGTCTTGTGGTCTTGCTCTCCAGGAGATTTGGGTTCAGTAACTGTTCGTGTTCTCTAGCTCATCAGGTTTTAAATAAATACAGTTAATTCTGTTGACTGAAGTCATAACTCGCCCTGCCAGATTCATATGGGTCACAGCAAGGTTGTCACCACTTACTGGGAGAATGAGGGAGGTCTCCAAGGCAAAACAACTGCCATGGAGAATGCAACTTTTGAGGGCTACACCACTCTGGGGTATGGGACCCTGCAGAAGCCTCTCCAAAACACTGGCCTTCTCTCCACCTCTTTTAAAATAAAGACATAATTCTTCATATCGGTTAAAACAAAATTCCACTACAGTCCAACAGAATTGCAATGAAGCACATGAGATACTGTAAAAGTGAGTAAAAAAAGAATGGCATCTCTTTAATTTCAGATGCATGAAGACAGATAATTTCAGATTAATATTCCACTGTAATATTTACGTACAAGAATGCTGAGTTAAAGTTGCCATGGGGAACAAGGCCAAATTTCTTCATTTTTTCAGCAATCCATGATCATCCTTAATAAAGGTTCTGGCAGGTGATTTCTAATGTACTGAGCTTAACAGCTACACAAAAATGTGCAAGAAGAAAGCCACTACACGGGGATATCTGGATAGAACAGGCAGGCATGGGCACATCTCCACTATCCACCTCTGGATAGGATTGTGACAGTCTGTTATTTTGTGAGTCACGTTCTGCATTTCTATCCCGGCTTTCAGCTAGGATTGCCTTGATAAAGGCTTCACAGAGAGCACACAGAAGACATCTTGCATCCTGCTTCCTAGCAGACCTCCATAACCTCCTTCCACAGCAGGTTTTTGATTTTAGGGATATCTTCCTCCTAGAAAGCCCTCTAAGCTTAGGCTACAACTGCCAAGGTGGTCTGTCCATCCTCTCTCTACCCACTCTGAGCAGGGAGTTCGGCAGGGATTGCACATCTGCTGCTATGGCCTAAATTTGGTGGAAATCACAGAACCACTTTTCATCCACTCTGCTGAAGTTGAAGGCAAGATACTTGGCTTGCTGACTGAAAGACGCACACCCACTCACTGCATTAATAAAATAAGGATACAGGCAGCCACGGATCTAAGCCTGGGGAGCTCCTTAACACAGTCACTGAAAGCACTGACCACCATAAACACTGGTGCATACAAGGACAAAGGGACAAAAGAGCAAGACTCCCACTTATTAATGCATCTTCTCTTGTGTAGCTAAAGCACCGTATGTACCCGACCCTACAGGCTGACAGCATATAAAAGCAGCAGGCACTTATAAACTCTCAGCAGACAGTAAAGGGGAAAAAAAACTCCACAGAGTTAGAGCTGAAAAATGAAGCACACTACCACTGTCGTGGTCCAAGGTCCACCGACCTCCGCAGAACAACAGCTCCCACCTGACCCCACCAGGCTCTGGATCAAATCCCAAATGCACAAGGTAAGCTTTAAAGAGATGCGAGGGACCAGCCATAAACATCTCTTACTGCCAACCCCTGCTGACCTTTGGCTGGATAAAGACACAGACTGTGCCTCTATTCTTTCAAGTTTTCCCATCTATCCAGCTGAGGCAATGCAGTTAAACCCTGCGCCTTCTTTTCTCTCTGGGATGGTCTCACTACTCATAAATATATCCAAAAAAAACCCCATAAAGCTAAGCTGCATAAAAACACATGCTTTGATTTAGGGGCTTATCTGCTGAAAGCCATCAGGAGTCAGGACTGCAAGGATGCCCCCACTCCTCTGTGGGTGTAGGGCAGGGAACATGATCGTGCCCGACCCAGAAATGGTGAAGCAAAGGGCAGCAGTGACGAGGCACTCACTCAGTGGTCCCAGGCACTGGAGCCACGACACAGACTGCTTCCCACAGGAATACAACTGTCCTTGACCCCCATTACAGAGGCCATATCACAGGACCTCAGAGGGAGATGGGGCAGCGTGAAAGGGAATGGAAATGAAGGAGACTTCAGCGTTCTGGAATGAGCATGAAGGACTTCCCCGGGGATCAAGCCAGCAAAGCTGCTGGTTGTAGAAGAGCACAAGTAAATACAGTGGCAGGGGGATCAGATGTGGCAGTCACACATCTTAACATAGATAAAAAGACAGCTCTATTGGTAGTTTCTGCCAAAAAGGCAGAATATTTGAAGAGCAGTTATTGAGAAATGTGAAGCATGCTGCACAGTGGCAAGCGCAGTCTGCAAGACTTCTAGGGTGAGCTGGCTAAATTTACGGCTATGTCTACCCACTTAAAGTAACCTGGATCACAGCTTAGCTGTGTCCATGTACCCTCTTCATTAAATCCCAATGCATTCCAATTTCATTGTATCTAGACTTCTATTTTGCAGGTATTAAAACAAAAGCAAACAAAAAAAAAATCAGGATCACAGTGACCCGACCACTTCTAGCTCCCAGGTCTGTCCTCAGCGTCCAAAACCCATCTGCCACTGCTCCGGTGAAAGATCTGCCACTAAAACCTTGCACAAAATCTCACTGCGATACACAGCACAGTTTGCTCACCATGACATACAGCCCAACAGAGGAGAGGACAAAAGCCACGCCGCTCAGCAAAAAGGCCTAATGCAGGTAAGGAGCACCTTTTGCCTCTGATGTCGGGGCATCAACCAAAGCCTGACTTTATAAAGTTACCTAATTCTGGCAGGCATCTTTAGCCTTTCCAGCTACACCAACTCCCGTGTAGCAAGAACCATTTCTTTATTTGTCAAACTAATTTGTTGGTGAGATGTGAGGGACTGACAGCCCTTTCCACACACGACGTGATGCAGACAGGCACTGAACACAGCAGAAAAACAACACTGAAGAACATCTCCACCTTAAAGGTGCTATCTCGCCAACAAAATATATAGCAGATCTGCATTGGCCCAGACCATTACTTTCCCTGGCAAGGACTTGGGGACAAAGCTCCTTAAAACAGTAGTAATCATATTCCACTCATGCTCGTTTTTACTGCCAGCTGTAAACTAGCTCCACATGCATCATGGTTTTGCATCAAAATGTGCACCGACCAAACCCATATCCAAAGGGACAAGGTAGATCCAATTTACAGCTTTGACAGGTCTGTGCACCCGAGGCAGAGCGTGCAGGAAATAGCCTGACATCTCACTTGGAGAGCGGTTAGGACCCCGCCAACAGAGCTGGATGCAGAGCCACAACCGTGTCCCACAAAGACCCAGCAAAGGAGCAGGGAATTTGCAGTCCATTTTTTAGGAAACATGAGAGGCAGGTGGCGCTCACCAAGGCACTAAAGGGGTGGAGAGAGGAGTCAAGCTTGATCCCAACCTGCAGCATCCTTTTGACAGGACAGGCCCAAGGGAAACCACAGCTGCACTGGTAAGTGAATGCACTGTATTGAGTCACTTCAGCAAGGAGATGCCACATTGAAAACCACTTTGCCTTTAGTGCACTCCAAACAAAGCAAATAAAATTCACTCTGATCCAACGCCTCTATTACTGGCAAGAGCGGTTGCTTGGTAGAGGCAGCTGAAAAGCCCCAGTTCACTTTAGAAACTCAGAAATTCTGTCTGTTCATCACCAACCCAATGTTAGTTTCTTCCTTTTTAGTATGTCTTTCTAATTTTAGTGGAAACCCTGGGTCCACCTTGCTGACAACTGACGATGTATTTACCAACACGCTCCACACTGATATTGAAGAACTGCCTGGAGAAAAACCTCAGTACTTCATCTGGATCTCTAAACGTCCCAAGTGAAGGGCACTGGAAAACCCCTCTGAAGCTGAAGTCTTCCTGTCTCATTACATCCCAGAGTTAGCACCCAAGCAAGGTAACTTCAGAAAGATCAGACAACTCAAAACTATTGCTCCTCTCTACTTAGAAACACCATTATGCTGCACATATTTATATCATCCAAACTATTCTTTTCCTAAAGCTGTTGGCTACCAACAGCTTTTTAATTTGCAGAATCAAAGGAGGCTGCCATGAATAATCCACCAATGCAGGTTCCCTATCAAAAATGTTTACACCATCCCCAGTTCAGGCAGATGACAAGCAATGCATGACTTAAAATATGGTTTTGAAAACACATGAATCATCACTTCCTTGATGGAAATTGTCATTTCCCTGATGGAAATCAGGCTCCTTCATTTCATTCCCACCAAGCTGGCATTGCTCATGAGAAAGCAGGTGACTGGCAACAGCCCTAGAGGACCAGCAATAGAAAGGAGACTAGGACAAACTAAGTGAGAAAATGAGAGAGCTGGCACTGTGGTTTTTTCCTTCTACCTCTCAGAACAGCAGCAGCAACTCGCAAGAGGTTAATTAACAGGATTGACTATTTACCTGAGGATGAATCTGTGGTTTATCACACGTAGCCTCAAAATCCAGCACTAAGAAGTAGTGATATCTCTGTGGAGGGAAGGATGACATTGCTGCCATGGAAGCTCCAAAGCCGTGGGACGCCAGTTTCCTGCTTATGATGGAGCCGTACCCTTTGAGAACACCAGCCAGGAGGAGGGAGCACACAGCTTGTCTTGCCCTTGGAAGTAAGTTTTGGGGAAACTTTGCTGCTCCAGTATGGAGGAGTGTTATCATTGAACATCCAGAGGCATCTGAAACTGAAGACAGACTCTCGTTACTCATGTACACGAACATCTCGTCTCTGCTAGCATCTCTCCACTGTCCTCCTCCAACAGCGATTTTCTCTGTGCTTCCTGGTAGAAATTCCAGCATCACAAACCTGAAATAAGATAGTAACCTGCTCTAAGCACGACAGATGACATTTGGACTGAACTCATGGTGTCCAGAATCACAGGCAACTGTAAATTAACCTCTCTAAATTACTGTAAATTACAAGCTATGAGACACACAACAGTTATGGCTCCAGGCACCAGATCAACCCCCCCCCCCCCGAAAGTTATTGTAGCAGAACACAACAGAAACCACTTAAAACATACAAAATGTGATCTAAACCCCACTGAAATTTCTGAAGCCTTTTGTCTGTTCATATACAACACAACTTCTGATACATGGCAAGAATTAAATACAGCAACACACATATCAACAGTACAAACCAGCTAAACAGCTTGGCCCTGAAACACCTTTCAGTCCACCGAAACCACGTGCTTCTTGAACAAATCCATGTGTCTGGTGGCTGGAAGGCTCCTCTCCAGGGAAGTTCTCATTTGCTCTGTGTATGAGGTTTCTCAGAGATGTGATTCTAGGGCTATACTCAATTTCTTACTTTAGGTATTTCTCAGAGGAGGATATTGGTTCAACAAACCCACACGCAAACTGCAGTAACTGTGCAGTGCAAGCAGGACTCTATAGGTTATAGTCTCCCTCCCAAAGAAATACCTCACCCATCCATCATCTTCTGATGCTTCTACTCCTTACGTCCCATCCCTGGAGGTGTTCAAGGCCAGGTTCGATGAGACTTTGAGCAACCTAATCCAGTGGAAGGTGTCCCTGGCAGGGGGGCTGGAACTGAATGATCTTTAAGCTCCCTTCCAACCCCAACCATTCTATGATTCTATACTTAACAAAAGGTATGACATTAATCACATAGGGGTTCCCTTCCCCCTCAGACTTTTTCTTTTGAAAGAATGCAGGAAAAGCTTGACAGGATTGTCCCTGCCCAGCCTCGGGGCTGTTCACATCTACACATTTACTGGTGTGAGAGTTCCAGTCAAACTCATGGAGATGTTAGATGGTTGGGTGCCATGACCGATGGCAAAAACACAGGTGAATTGCAACAACCCATTCCTTTCAAACGAAGATATGAATGAGTACCCTCTGTAACCATGTGCACGCATACATCTGCACACCTTCCTACACAGACATGGGATTTACACCCATCCCCACGGTCGGTCCCACTGCTCGTGGCTCTAACTGAGTTCTATCACACCACGTGCCACCCACCCACCTGGTTTCTGAGCCCGGCCTCCTCGCGCCTGCGCTCACTATTTGCTCCACCAAGAAGGGCAGGGAGCACCCCTCGCAAAACAGGCGAGGCAAAACAGAGGACTTGCTGCCCGCAAACAATGTTGCTGTTTGCACAAAAGGCAGCGTTTGCTCTTTCCCATCCGTTAGTCCGTCAGGTAAATAATGCACGTGCCAAAACACACACTTAATGAGGTAAATAATATGCCTTGAGTAATGGCTAAATCTGTATTTACCTGCGAGACCAGAGAAACTCGGAAGGACCAGATTAGGAGATAATTGCGGCTGAGCAGGTTGTGTGCTTCGGGTAAACACACATTTGGTAACCTTCCCTTCCCAAGGTTTTGAGTGAAAGGCAAAAATCAAAGGAGCTGGGAGGTTTAAGACTCAATCACTGCCCACAGTGCCAATTCCATGATGCAAACGTGTCCCCACTTTGTGACATTTTGAGGGGCTGTTTGCTTTATTAAAGCTGTGTGCCAGGCGGCAGACACCCAGAAAACTGAGAACTCAAGTTACCAGACCATAATAAACAGCTACCCTGCAAGCCCAACACTGTATTTATCCTAAAGGGGCTCAGCTCTACCTATTGCTTTTTCATCTACGGCTTTTACTGTCATTAATAAACGCATTACAGCCAAATAGAAGTTAGTTATATTCACTTCTAATCTGCCCCAGATAAGAGGTATTTAAGGTATGCATGCTTTAAATCTTCAAGCTACTGGCTATGAATCTCAAGGCCCATCACAGGAAATATAATATCTCAGAATAAAGCAGCTTGTAAGTTAGTTGCAGTAAAACCTGGTCTTTAGCCTACTGCATAAAGTAAAATATACAGTTGGAGCAGGCAGGCTCCAACCCCTATATCAAACACAGGCAATAAAACATACATTATCCACCCCTACACAGCAAGATCAGTACTTCTGTAACGTAACTTAACCGGCAAGACCAGACATACTCCACACAAATCTTTGAGCTGCACAGCGGTGCAGAGGTCCCCAAGCCACTGAGTCCACACAGCAAAATAAACTGGCCATCTCAGCAGGACTTAGGCACATCACCAGATGGATGTGGCTGCACATCTGCAGGCCCTGGCAGGTCTGTGCCACACAAGTACTGTGGGACATCAGCAGAAGGAAACAACAGCTAAGACCCACTGACTGCTTACACTAACAACTCCTGCATCGGTCCATGCCCAATGATGGGATCAGGCTCCTCAGCGTAAAAGCAGCCTCCCTCCCTGCCCTCCTGTGTAGCAAAGGGAGCGATGCTCTGAACAAAGGTGCACGAGTGGGGTACTGGATGCTGACTCCCTTACGCAAACGGCATACAAATGAGAGCAACCCCATTGCAAAGTCTGCACTTTCAGCCAAATGAAGTTTTAACTACATGTTTACCCAGCCCCTGCTCTAGGTGCCCTGGAAAGACCTCACATCATCTTCTTTGGCAAGGTCAGAATGCCTCAGAGCACAAGAGAGCTGGTGAGCAAACACACTTTATTAGAAGTCATGTAAAGCATTTATAACAACTACGACAATGCAAAGCACCAGTAATTATCCCATATTTTTTTCTAGCAGACAATCATACAAGCAATGCAGCTTCAGAAATTAGAAACCCAGCTCTATCCATATAAATCCACATGTTCAGTGATTCCATTTCCAAACCTGCATAAAACACCACATACATATATATTTCTTACGCACGCAGGGTCAGATTATAATCTGACAGTGCAAGCTGTCACATCTGGCATTCAACCCTACTAGGTTAATATTTCATATCACACAGCTCCAATTCCTTCCACAGATACGTACTAAGCATAATGGGACCATGAACTAAGGCTGGACCTCAGGAATGATTTTGACAGATTGTACACAGACCTGGGAAAATGTGACAGTACTTCACATTCATAACAGCCAATAACATGGGAAATGGCTACGTGTGGTGGGCTTCAGCTGGAAGATAAAGTTTGCATTATATGCTGCACAACAGCATGTGCCACCCGTGGCTCTAATCAGCAACTGTCTTTTAAAAATGATTAAAGATAAATTAATCTCTGGATACGAACTGCAGGTATGGAGGCAAGCACAGGCTGATCGCAGCTCCTGTGCATTAGTGGTCCAAGTACTAAAGCACCACAGTCTGATCACCAGCAAGCAAGAAAAGCCAGGAGAAAGGCAAGTGCCCGCTGTAGGTACTGGCTTGCCCAGGGCCCCACTGAGCATGAAGCAGGGAATCAGCACCAGCGGCTGTCATGCTCCAGGCTTCCCATCAGGGAAGCTGCTGTGAGCAGCAAGGAACAGGATGGGGAAGTCCATCCACACGAAGGACACCCCTGAAAAAAAAAAAGCAGGGCATTGCAAGTGCTCTCCCCCACCTGTGGAACAGCCCTGAAGCCACATATGGAGACGTGCACCATGCAAGCTTCAGAGGATTCGCATTCATCGCTGGCAAGACAAATCAGCCTATGAACTTAGACTTAATGGGTTCTTTGCACGTAACATTAATATTTACCACAACTAACTAAAATCACCAGGCAGCAAGAAAAGGCATAACTTCAACAGCTCGCCTTTAACCCAAAACCATTCCCCTCCACTGTCCAGTTCAATAAGCTGATGTAGGGATGGGGCAAGACAAACACCTAAGTTAAGGTTGGAGTGGTGATCCAAGAAATAATGATTTACAAGAGCCTCCATTTACACATTGAATTACTTTCTTAGGGCAATATGGCCCTTAAAAATAAAGAAAACAAGAAAATCCTTGCATTAATCTAAAGGAGAAGACAACCTGAAATCAAAAACTATAAGCAAGAAGGCTCTAGGAGTCACACACCCTGGTTTATTTCCTGCACAAAGCCTCAATAGGGGCAGCTGCGAATCCTGGCTTCTAACAGACAACTGAAGTCAAAACTAGAGCAACCAGAACCAATCCAAAATATAAGACAGGTTTGTCTTATTTTATTACATTGGAGTGTCATATTTTATTAAATGATAAAGAGTAAAAAAAGATAGGGTAATAAAGACGCTTTTTGTAGAACTAAATTGCATGCATTTAGCAACACCTGAAACAGAAGAACGAAAATGCAGGACTTCCATTCTGGTAGTTGTTCAAATGCGTACTCAGAGGTCAAATGTGAGCCCGTATTTCAGTTGTGTGATGATATAACTGAAGAACAATAGAGATAACTTTTTTTTTTTTTAAATCAACCTCAACCTAAAAGAAAATATTTCATCAGTTGAACTACAGTCCAAAAATGACAGCACTTGGCTAGCATACGCAGCAGGAAATGAGAGACCAGGAACAGAACCAGCTCATCCACTGCCACTGTCCAAACTTGCAAAAAAACCCACGTAAGTAAAACAAACACCAAAACACAAACATTTTAGAACTATTTTAATAATGTAACATCACTTTAGACAGGTAAATTTGCTTCTTTAATTTGTTAACCTCACAGTATCATCCCTTGAACAGGAATCCCGTACACTTCCATGGTTGCACTCCCTTCACACGTGGCTGGGTTTGTCTCCAGCGCTGCTAGAGAACCAAGCCCATGTTTGGAAAATCCGTAATATAACTTTGCCAAACTATTGCCACAGGATGCCGACATGCTGTCCCATTAATTCTTAGCCCAGATGCAACTTGGCATTAATAATTTTCGTTTCACAGCACTCCGCAATCGCAACCAGCCTCTTCCCACTGCAGATGAAGAGATCCCTGTTCTCAAGAACTTACAGTCTAAAATTAAATGAAATACAAGTAGTGGTAACAACATAGAAGAATGAAGGTTACAGGAGCAAAGTCAGGCAACTGCTCATAGAATGGTTTGGGTTGGAAGGAACCTTAAAGCCTATCCAGTTCCATGGGCAGGGATACCCTCCACTAGACCAGGCTGCTCAAGGCCCAGTCCAGCCTGGCCTTGAACATCTCCATAGAGGAGGCATCCACAACTGCTCTGGGCAACCTGGGCCACGGCCTCCCCACCCTCATTGTGATTAATTTCTTCCTAATGTCTAATCTAAACCTTCCCCCTTCCAATTTAAAACCATTCCCCCTCGTCCTATCACTCCAGGCCTTTTTACAAAGTCCCTCCCCAGCCTTCCTGGAGCCCCTTCAGGTACTGGAAGGCTGCTCTAAGGTTCCCCTGCAGCCTTCTTTTCTCCAGGTTGAACAACTCCAACTCCCTCAGGCTGTTCTCATAACAGAGGTGCTCCAGCCCTCTGATCATCTTCATGGCCTTCTCTGTATCCATTCCAACAGTTCCACACCCTTCTTATGTTGGGGATTCCAGAACTGGACACAGGACTCCAGGTGGGGTCTCATCCGGGAGATACATGCATCTTGGTAGTTCAATTAAAAAAAACCAATTTAATCTACGTAGGTGAAACCCACACGAGACTCCACATCAGCAGGACGTGAACTTGTCCAAACAGACCACCCAGAAACCTTCCCAATAATGCACAGTACAATTCCACTCCAATTTTATTAGGCCACCTCCACTAGGCAACCCACTTTCATCAGCTCCTGGACTGGTCTCCTAAGACAGGCTTTGCTGTGTATTTTTAAACCTTCTCCAAGAGTAACTGTGGAGACACAAATGGGTCTAAGCCGGAGTCTGAAGAACTTCCACACAGTTAGGGACTGGTCACTTTGAGAGAATGTAGAAGAAGGAAACAACAAAAATTAAAACAAAGAAGCAACAACAGAGATGCATATAGCAAAAAACCTGGAAAGGCACAGTGGAAGAGTGGATTTGCTATTAAGGAAGAGAACAGCTGCAGAGCATCAGACCAAGAATCCTCTCGTCCAGCCTCCTGGCTCTCCACAGGAGCCATAAGAAAATGCACCAGGGTGAAGCTACACAAAATAGGATTAAACCAAGCCAATAGTTCTGGGAGGCCAAAAGGAGGCAGGCCTGCCCTTCCCTCTCAGTCTTACTCTCCGGCCGATTACTTTACACCAGTTCTTAAGTTCACGTGGCCCCTCCGTGAGCCAATTCAACCACAGAAACCTGTAAAAGGACTAATGTAGTCAGAAGAAACCCACAATTAAAACAAGATAGTTTCCTGCTGATTTAGTGAGACGAATCAGCTAAGGGCCAGGCTCGATGAGCACCAAAGCTCAAAGGAGAGGATGGGCCCACACTGGACGAAGCAGGAGGGAGATGTGCCATGAAGAAGCTGTTGGCTGACTCAGACACTCACCAAACCATGTACTCTGACCAGGATACAGGCACCTGGAATGGTGTGGCACTGCAGGAAACAGAGAAGGTACCTTGGCTCTAGCAGCATAAACACAAAACTTGGAAGTCAGAAAGCCTGTCGGACCATCCTGTCCGAACCTCATGTAGCGCTAGCCGTAAAGCTCCCACATCATTATTCCTGAACTGAGCCCAAAGGCTTGAACGCCTTTCAGAATGGTTTCTGGCCTTGAATTGCAGCACCAAGTATAGAAAGTCCCCACTACCTTCACACAGCTAGCTCCAACACCCAATCCATTTGCTGTCAAAAAATAAGACATCTTAGTTTTCATTCAAATTTCCCCAGCCCTGATCTTTGGAGCAAGTTCTGAAATGTACGGCATTTCAGTACTCTCAATCCACAGCAGAGCTCCTGGAGCCAGGAGGAAGAGATTTGTAGCTACTATGCATCTAGTCAGTAAAAGCTCCTATTGCATATTGGCCTAATTTAGCGGAAAGGAGACATAGCAGGCGACCCTTTGTTTAATGGAATCTAGCACGCATAATTACTTGATTTTCATACACATGAATGCCACAGTTGTTCCAACCACTTATACAGCCACACACCTTCCTTAGCTGAAAAATTAACTTGAAGGTTAACACCTGAAAGTGCCAAATGAAGCTCAGTCTGGATTCAGGGAGACAACACTTGCATTACTCACTACCTTGGTGACTTTTGATCTTCACAAACAAACTCCAGAAGCATTAAAAGAAAGTCTGTACTTTGCCAAAGCTCTGCCCTGGTAGACAGGCAAAAGCAGGGGAGCAGCTACAATGGGACACGGTTTTCATACAAGCCAGTCTCAGTGAGCCTAGAAATCCATCCAGGGGAGATGCTGACCCTAATTTTCAACCCCCCAAAAAAGTAACAACTGTGACATATCCTGCCAATGTAAAAAAAAATCCAAAACATTATTTGGTGGTGCTAGTGGTTGGGAGTCAAGTCTCTTTACCTGGACATCTGGAGAGAATACTTCTCAGCTGACATTTGGCCAGCACACATAACTTTTCTCTCAGCAGAAAGAAAAGTTGCCAAATGGCATCTAGCAGCAACAGCCAACATCTCTGCTCTAGGTTTGCTTGGAGAGTCAGGACTTGTCCTCTTCTCTCCTCATTCCCCTGATTGTCGTTGCACCATGAGCAGCACTACAAGAGTAAAGCACCAGGAGCCTCTGCGATGACCATTTCCAGTAATAACATGCGTCAGATCCAAGGACAGACTTGTGCCAAATGCAGAGTTGATTAAGAGCCTCCAGTGCTCTCCTGCACAGCCACAGCAGCCGGCTCTACACCATTCACCTGAACTTCAGCAGACCTGAACTCTGCACTCTTTTTACTGCACCAAACCAGCTATAATTAGGCCTCCTAAAGAAATCAAATTGAAGTGTCTCTCAACTACAGAGTAGAAACATTAGGTCTTATAAGTGTATACTCAATCCAAGAACTTGATTTAGCATCAAACACACAAGCATTTTCTTTTTCATCATTTAATGAGTTTCTTCTTTGGGATTTTGGTAACACTGAAATCTGTTTGGAAAAATATAGTAGCTTAAAAGAGAAAACAAACACCAATAAACCCAAGGCACCAATCATGTAGAGCAACACAAAGTTTGAGATGAACAAGAACCTTAAAAGGGCCACTCTCTGAAACAAGACAAGGATTTGGTCCACACTATAAATCAAAAAATGAAAAGGTACATTCAGTTGCAAAGGCCAAAATTCAGTACATCAAAAGGGAAACAAGAGATATGAAATTTCCCAAGTCAACACACCGAAAAGGAACCAAATGGACTCGTTACATATTTTAAGAATATTTTACTTATTTTAAGAATAATTCATTTACAGAAAGAAACCTTCAAAGCCCAACTCGCACATCAAGTGATATGAGATGCTACAATGTTGCAAAGAGGAACTAAAGGACATGATAAATCAAGTTACCATTAAGAAAATAAAACAAAACAGTCCTGGAACAACAGTCTAGCAGCATCTGATGGGTCAAGCACCTTTGTGATGCATCTGCCTGGATCTCTGCGTCCCTCATCCTTCCCAAGAGCAAGCATTAACCTATTAGAAAACTTGCTGGTCCCTTGCATCACAGCTGGAAGAATATTAAGAATTCAGACTACACAGCAGCTGTTAATCTGACCATTTCTGAAACCAAAGCCCCATAAGGAAAAGAGGTAAGTAAAGAAGTAGTAAAACAAATGTCAGACTTATTAGCAAACAGATCAGCAATGACGATGTAAATCCACCAGACACAGGACTCGGAGAAGATAGAGCATAAGGAGTAAACGACAACACCTTTTCATACATCTCAGTTTAGAAGAAACACCTGTAACAGTACAGCAGCAAGGGAAGAACAGGAGAAGAAATCCCTATGAAATAAGTAAACGGATCCTGAGCTTCTGCACTTTCTCAACTTTACTCCAGGCTAAGGATCCGAGAGAGGCGACCGGCTAAACCCCACGGGATAAAAGAAAATGGGAAAAGAAGCACTTCTAAGCTTTCTCAAGTTTACTCCACATTCGAGACCCAAGAGAAGGGAGCGGTTCAGCCTCACAGGATAAAAAAAAACACAGGGGAAAACCCACATCCAAGTGCCTGTGAGCCTCCCCCCGCTGCCGCTGCCCCTCGCCCACCCTGGACGGGCTTCCCCCCCTTCCTCAAGCCCCTGGAGCCGCTGCCTGCGGGGTCCGGAGCGGGGTTACCCCGCTCCGGACCCCGCAGGCAGCGGCTCCCGGGGCCGCAGCAGCGCGGGGCCCGGCGGGGCCGAGCCTCCCTCCTCCCCCGGCCCTTCCACCACCACCACCACCACCCCCCGTCCCCAGGCCGGGCCTGCACCCCGCGTCCCCGGGCCGGGCCTGCCGGGCCTGCCCTCCCCGCTCTCCTCCCTTTCCCCCCCCCCACCGTGGCCGCGGCCTCGTCCCCCCCCGCCCCGCGCCGCGGCCGCTCCGCACCACGAGTGCCCAACGCCGCCGCTCACCTCCGCGCACTCTGACCCCCGCGCCGAGCGGCGCCGCCGCCGGCCAATCGCAGCGCCGCCTGGCGCCGCCGGGGGGGCGGGGCTTCCTGTCCCGCCGCCGCGCCGCGCGGGGCATCATGGGGATTGTAGTCCCGCCGCGCGCCCCGCCCACCGCCCTGCCCTGCCGCGTGGCCGCGCCTCGGCGACGGTGCAGCCGCACCCCCCGCCGGGCCCCGCTGGGCCGCGCGCCTTCCGTTCCCCCCCCCAGCTCGCCTCCTCACGGCCCCCGCAGCCGCCTGTTACTCACCATGTACCTAGCTGCCCCTCCTTCCGTTCCCTCTGCCCCCTACAGTCACCCCATGTGCCACCCCATGTGTCCCAGCTGCCACTCCTTCCCTTCCCCACCAGCTCAACTCCTGTCCCCTGGAGTCACCTCTTACACCCCATGTGCCAAGTGCCACCTCATACATCCCATCTGTCCCAGCTCAACTCCTTCCCTTCCCCACCAGCTCACCTCCTCCTGTCCCCTGGAGTCACCTCATACACCCCATGTGCCCAGGTGCCACCTCATACATCCCATGTGTCCCAGCTGCCACTCCTCCCCTTCCCCACCTGCTCACCTCCTCCTGCCCCTTGCAGTCATCTCTTACACTTCATGTGCCCAGCTGCCCCTCCTGCCCTTCCCTCTGCCCCTACAGTCACCCCACGTGCCACTCCAGCTGGAGGCCAGTTCCAAGTGGGGTTCCCCAGGGCTCAGTGCTGGGTCCAGCCCTGTTCAATGTCTTTATCAATGACCTGGGTGAAGGCATCGAGTGCACCCTTAGCAAGTTTGGGGACGACACTAAGCTGGGTGGGAGTGTGGATCTGCTGGAGGGCAGGGAGGCTCCAAAGGGATCTGAACAAGCTGGACCGCTGGGCTGAGTCCAATGGCATGAGGTTTAACAAGGCCAAATGCCGGGTCCTGCACTTGGGGCACAACAACCCTGAGCAGCTACAGACTAAGTAGCTGGAAGAGGTCTGGCTGGAAGACTGCCTGGAGGAGAAGGACCTGGGGAGGGGCTCTTGATGAGGGAGTGCAGGGATAGGATGAGGGGGAGCGGTTTTAAGCTTAAAGAGGGGAGATTTAGATGAGATATTAGGGAGAAATATGAGGATGGCTCAGGTTGCCCAGAGGAGTCGTGGGTGCCCCAACCCGCGAGGTGTTCAAGGAATGAAAAGCTGGATGAAGCTTTCAGCAACCTGATCCAGTGGGAGGTGTCCCTGCCCATGGTGGGGGGTTTGGAACTGGATGAGCTTTATGGTTGCTTCCAACACAAACCATCCTATGATCCTGTGACACTCGCATCTTACCTGCAGTGATACCAAATCTTTAGCTCATGCCCCCATGCGTAACCTTTGGAAAGCGAAATTACAAGCATACTAGCTGGGGCCATTGGCCACTTTGCTCCCTTCTTCGTCCCTCACGTTGACTCATGCCCTCACATTCCAAGGCAGCAGCTCCTTCACACCATCCCAGATAAATCCACATGTGTGCTAAGAGCAAACCGAGTCATCGGCTTGCACAAATAGGACTGTGAGGGATCCTAGAGTTCACCTCACTCATCTTCTTCCTGCAGGTGGGAGCAGTCCTACCTCTTGGTCGTCTTGCTGTCTTTTTCAAATCATCCCCTTAGGCCTTTCTTTGGTTCTGTGCCTTAAAATATTAGACAAAGGCAAGCACTGGAGTGCAGAGATCACTGACTGCTGCTCATGCAAGGCTGGCAGTTTGCACCTTCCTGGCTGCCTGGTCTTATTTGCCTGATATCACTGTCTTTAACTGTGCTGCTGACTCTTCGGGATGAATTTATCTTTTTGCTCTGTTTTTGTATGCAATCTTGAACTTGGAAGGCTTGAATCATGAAAGTAGCATGTCAGAACTATAAAAATACCAACAGCAAACCATTTAATAATAGAAAGAGTTCCTTTAAGCCCTCTTACATTTGGCATCTCTCAGCCTCCCACCCACATAAGCAAGGGTAATGTGAAGTTTTACTTCTAAGCTTAGCTGTATCGCTGTGATTTGTCAAGCCCTTAGTGACTGATATGTGGTTTGCCAGGAGCCCAGGAGAGCAAATTGAGGGACTTTGCACAGTAGCATTCCTTGAGCAATCTGCCCCTGCCCCTCCTTATCAGGGACGGAAACTGGCTGAGACATGCTTGTAACCACGCTGCGACTCCAAAGCTTGAAATTTAGGGCTCACAGCTCACCTGTGTTTTGAGAAGGATGAAAGAAGAGACCTTCTCCCTGGTGACCTCTGCATCTAGCAGTAAAAATAAAATTTCTCTCAGTCTAGACAAACAATGAGTGGCTCACAGATGTGTGTCCTTTCATCAGCTAAACCTCTGCTGTTTCCCAGGTTTGTCAGGCAGCAGATTTCCTCCTGTCCATTATTTTATTGAGTGGGGAGAACCCCTTCTCCCAGCTGAGCATCTGCAATAACCAGGAGCCACATCCTGGATTCTTCCAGCCTCAATGACCCCGATAAGGTCCATGCAAGTTGTCCTCTGAAGATTGTGGGATAACAATGTAAGAACCTTCATGCAACTGCACTTTGAAATAAGTCTCTTTTTCAGGCACAGCTCTCAGCTGCCAGAGAAAGCACCCAAACCAGTTTGAGGAGATCCATGTTTTATTAAATACTGTCAGTGTTTCTGTAGTGTTCATATCTGAGCCTGTGAGTGTGCATGTCTCAAATGAACACTGCAGGCCACTGAAAATGTCACCTACAGATTAATCTGGCTCACTCCAGGCTTCTGGAAAAATGAATGAGGGCAATCAATAGACATCCTGTTGCCTCCTCATCAATGCTCGTGGCTCCTGTAGCATCCTGGTTGGGAATAGTCCCCCTCCCCAAGGGACTCATTCAGCAGCAGAGCTAGGAAATGCTAGGGACAACTGCCACAGTGCTCTGGGCAAGCAATGCTGAGGAACTGGTGGTGTCTGGGCTGTCCTGGTTTACACAAAGGGCTGTCTTCAAACACTGGGTGGAAAGGGTAGCTCAAAGTTTCATCCCTGCCTCCCTCTCCCATTGGATCCCCTGTGCTGCTGCCAGCAGATGCTGCAGCCTGGTCTACATTTACCTATAAGTTTTATTTCTTCTAAACCCCCAACAGTTTCTTAACAAAGCATCATTTCATTCAGCACAGATGTGTGGGTACCTCTGAGCTGGTGGGTGAACAGGGTTTTATGAGAAGGCAGCAAACCAGTGGGGCAGGTTAAGGCAGAAAACACAGAATAACACCCCCCACCCCTCAGACCCCCACGGCAGCTCCAGGGGATCCTCCATGTGAATAAAGGGCTGAGCCCTTTCTAGCCCAAGATGAAGTATCAGGTCATCGCCTGCTGCTGCATCAGCACAGAGGAGGAGGAGGGGTCCCACTGATTGCCATCCCAACCCTGTTCTCGGTGCCTCCTTCCCAAGGACCCATGGAGCACACTCCCTTAAAAGCAATGGGATTTCACATGATTATGGCACAAAGAAACATCACCTCATTTTAAAGGTGACTCCTTTAGTTCTGTGCAGCTACTTATGCTGAACGCAACTTTTAAATGTCTTATAATACACATGACAAGTAGTCTTGTGTCACTGTTTTCTACTTAACAAGTTAATAACGTGCCAACCCAAATCCTTCAGTTATTAACGCCACCGGTGGGACTCATTAACCAATGTGAACACATATTTAAGGGAATACTAATATTCACAGTGTACATTTTTATATTCACGTTGTCATTCTTGAAACCACAGCTCAGTTCATGTATTCTGTTGAAACATTTGTTTGCAGAGGATTTCTCTCTCCCTTTCTCTCTAAACATACATACTATCACTGGGATATCATTCTCATGAATGATATTAATGACAGCTTGTCATCATGGAAAGGCGTTCCTGGCTGTCAGTTAGAGGGTGTTTTGAAAGAAAGCAGCTCATTCAACCCCAGTGGGAGAAAGCATGTCTCACTGTTTGATAGTGACCCCCTTAATGAATTTGGGAGCAGCAGCAATAGCAGCTCCGTGGGGCCAGGAGGTTTGCAGAGGGAGCACAGGGCTCTAGGGTGACAATGACAGGAGATTTTAAAGGTGCTGATGTCCTGAGCAAAGGCAGAGAAAAGATGTCAGATCCTAAAAGGTCACCTTCCCTGGAGGGGTTTAAGGGACGGGTGGGCGAGGCGCTGAGGGGCATGGTTTAGTGTTTGATAGGAATGATTGGACTCAACGATCCAGTGGGACTCTTCCAACCTGGTGATTCTATGATTCTATAAAAGCAAACCACATGTAGGAGTATAGGCCAGGAAGGGAGTCCCAGGGATACTGAGCTGTTCCCTTCCATCTTGCAATGTAATTCCCCACCCAGCTTCCCAGTAAATTCATCAACTTCAAATACATTTGTTTGCTTGCCTGTGCTAACCCAAGTAGGAGGCTTCTCAAGGTCTTCTCTGGCAGACAGGTGGGAAACTTCTTCTGATTCCTAGATAAAATGTATTCATAACTATCTTATGCTAGTTTACCCTAGTAAAATTTACCCTTTTAACTTGTGGGGTTTTTTCCCCTCCCGTGGTGTATTTATAGGCAGCTCTCAGATCCCAGTCATCTTTGTCATCTTTATTTTGCTGGGCTAACCAAAGCATTTTATTTTTGTGTCTCCTCACCACCCTGGCTTTCCATTTCCCACATCATCCTAGCAGACCTCCTCTGCACCTGCTCCAGTTTCAATTAAATTTTCCTGGGCATGAGCATCCAGACTGGTATGTGGTATTCCCAAACTGGGCTCCAAGGCCTTGTGCGATATTTGTCACTTGACCCTATAAATATCACTCATATAAGCATGCTGGATTTCTATATTTTCCCCCTCAACAGGGTGGTCCACTCTCAGGGATTTCTTGTTCCTTTTATTTTCCTAAGCACTCCTTGCACAGTAATAAAAATGTACAGACTCAGTGGGGATCTGTTTTAACTTCAAATGTGCTGATTCAGTTCAAAAACCATTAATTCAGCCGGAATCAGGGCCATAGGGTGGAAATCCTTTTCCAGTTAAAACAGAGGTGAGAGGGACAGCCTTTGGCAGGCTAGGAAATGAAGTATATTAGAAAAACATAGCAGGACATTAGAAAGTGGCTATTGACTGGGCTGAATTAACTGAGGGTCAAGGAGTCCTGGACATTTCAGATCAGGATGAGACACCTCAGCAGGAGCTTGGATTTGGGCAAAGCTCTGAGGTTTGATTCATGGGAGTATTACATTTCTCTAGCCTGAGCTTTGCTGGCTTGGACATGATTTTCCCTGCCGGACCTTGTATTGTCTGAACAAGACGCTGTACAAAGCTGGCCAGACAGGCTGGTCTTGTCTCCAAACAAATCCCTAAAAGTGGTGGCTGCCCCACCCCTGGAGGTGTTCAAGACCAGGCTGGATGAGGCTTTGAGCAGCCTGATCCAGTGGGAGGTGTCCCTGCCCGTGGCAGGGGGGTTGGAACTGGGTGGGCTTAAGGGCCTTTCCAACCTAAACCTTTCCATGATTCTATGACTCTGCTCAAGAGCACAAGAGGATGCAATGAAATGCAGAGCAAACACAAGAACTGTGTAGTTTGGGCTACATGCTGCCATGGTTCCCCTCTGCATGGGTCTGAGGCTCTGGAGCGAGTCGAGAGAAGAGCAACGAAGCTGGTGAAGGGGCTGGAGAACAGGCCTTATGAGGAACGGCTGAGAGAGCTGGGGGTGTTTAGCCTGGAGAAGAGGAGGCTGAGGGGAGACCTCATTGCTCTCTACAACTACCTGAAAGGAGGGAGCTGGGCTCTTCTCCCAAGTGACAGGACACAGGATGAGAGGGAATGGCCTCAAGCTCCACCAGGGGAGATTTAGGCTGGACATTAGGAAAAAATTTTCATGGAAAGGGTCATTGGGCACTGGCAGAGGCTGCCCAGGATGGGGGTTGAGTCACCTTCCCTGGAGGTGTTTAAGGGGTAGGTAGACGAGGTGCTGAGGGACATGGGTTAGTATTTGATGGGAATGGTTGGACTCGATGATCCGGTGGATCTTTTCCAACCTGGTGATTCTATGATTCTATGATGTGACCACCCCAGGCACACAGCACTTGATGTGAAACTATAATCACCACTGTATGTGCTTCAAAAAGCAGGATCACACCTGGGTAGGTGGCTTGGATAAGCAGGAAGGGTGAAAAGTGCCCAGTGAATCCAGCTTTTGCCCGTTAACCCTGCTTTATATATGGGATGAAGCAGAAAAGCTCCCTATATATGCCAGGAAGGTATCAGCACTGAAACGCAAAATAACCACTCACCAGAGCACTTCCACAGGATGCTTGATTGAAGAAAAACGTAGGCTGAACATCAGGAGAAATTTCCTAAGGCTACGATGGATGTGGGATCACCTCCCAAGAGGAGCGATGGGAACCATGCAACCAGCCTCTTACAGCTCCGTAAAATGTCCTGTTGGTGCCAACCCAATTCCAGTTCAAGGGAGCTGCTCTGAAATCATCTACCATGCCTTTTCCAACTCTCACTCCTAAAAATCAGACCCAAGAAGTACAAAGAGAGAGGGACAAACAGTGATGTCAATTTGCTCAAGAAATACAACCTTTTATACATTATTGTGTGTCATAAAACCCTTGTGCTCGCACTGTATACTTAATCTTGATATTCCAATGCCATCCACAAAAAAATTCAGGCTTAACCCTCACAGTTTATATTGTCACTATAAATGCTGGTAAAAAAATATTGTACAGTTGGGTGCAGTTTATTCTTTATATTTTAATGGCTATAGCAAAACTCCATTGCTAACTAGTAAAAAAAAAATTTAAAAAATAAAAAGTCGAATGTGTTTTACAGCTCTGTCGTCATGAGAAAGCTGTATTTCAAAGCAAGGGCATCAAGAGCAGTGAAATGGGACATTTTTAAACATTTTAAACATTTTTAATGGCACATTAAAAAAAAAAAACAACACTTCACCAAAATCTTTTTGCCAGTATTTTAGCTAATAGGGTTGCAGTGCATAAAGTCAGGGTTCTGACGCCTGCACAGGCCACCCAATACTGAGCCGCTGCTCAAGTGTCTTGAACTCTAAGTGTAAATGGAAAAAACATTTAAAATTAAGCGTTTCTCCTGAAGGAACAAATTGCTGATAAAGCAAATCTTCCCATAGGACAAGCACACCTGCTGGAAGGTAAAGAGACATTTTTATGTGGGGGATTTTAACTCAAGATAAAATACTTTTCACGGGCAGTCATATGGAAGACAGCTGGCCAAAAATAATAATAAAGGAATTTGTGTCCCACGGGAAATTCTGAGGTTTCAAAAATCATGATTTTTGACCGAAGCTGGGACAAAAAGTTTAGCACTCTGATTTTTTTTTTTTATTTGATGACATATTCCCAAATTAAAATAGTACATTTATTTTCACTTTACCACATTGACATTTCTTTTCTTTTATTATTGTATAATTCTAGAAGCTCAAACCATCCATTACACCACGCTGTTACGTTTCCTTATACTGTACATTACTGTACATCCCATATACTGTACATTACATTGACAGGCATGATCTCCACCCTTTTTTAAGATCCCTATTAAACCAGCTGAGTTTCTTCATGAAACTGAATGTGACGAATGACAAGGAACGACCCATGGCTGGGGGGGTTGGAACCAGATGATCTTTAAAGTCCCTTCCAACCCAAACCATTCTGATTGTATAAGGATCCTTGCTCCAAGCTGGGGGGACAATGGGGTTTTGACTGCTATTTTTCAAATGTGCTTTTAATTGATGGACATAAGAGACAAGAGCAGCTGGGAAGGAGAAGCGCCCTGCTCAACCCGAACAAGCACAGGGAACATGAAGTTTGAAAAACCATGAACTAGCTCTTGGGCTGATAGCTGGCAGGAAAACAGCCTGGCACGAGCCCATCATCACTGGTGGTTTGACTCCTGCTGTGTGCAGGGAAGGGAAACTTTCCAAAGGAAAAATACCGTACCCAGAAAACTCCTGGCTCCTCCTCAGCTCAGAAGACCCCATGTTTTTGGCCGAGCATTTGAACGAAATGGGGTATAAAGGCATAATGCAGGAGTTAAATAATGCTATCAGAAGATGAGAAAAAAAAACATATTAACATTTTGGCTAATTTCTCAGCAAAAGCTTGGATAATGTTGGTGCATCCTAGGAAGTCTTTCCAGTTACTTCAGTCAATGTTTTCTGGTAGAAAACTGGTCTGCTGGGCAAAAAAATGATCTGCTGTACGTGAAATCTCTTGTGTTCATTATTTAATTGGACCCATCCATGATGTTCAGCAGTATGCAAAACTTCCTGGATCAAAAAATCCTCTAAACTGCTCCATAAAAACTAAATAATTACCTGGCTAGCACTAGCCAGTGCTGCTCCAAGTGTCCAAACGCCAAGCCTTCAGAGCATTTTCTAAATCTCTAGCCAAAGCAGCCTCCTTCACCAAACTTAGCTTCTCACCTCTCTCTCCAGAAACACACACCTCCAAAGGACAACTAAATTCACCAGGAGGGAGGTGCATAAGAAGTTACTTCCTGGCGTAAGGGGCTGAAGCTCAGACCCTTGCTCTCACATAGCTTCTGTCTACGCTGCTTTAATTTCCCCATCATCTCCACTTCTATTTATTCTATTTTCTGCCTCTGTGTCCTTCCTCTCCAGTGTTTGGAGACCCTCTTTCCTTTTCCAGCCTCTCTCTTCCTCCCATCGTTTCCTCCCGCTCGTTCCTTCCTTTCTTTCTTTCTTCTTTCCTTCCTTCTCAGCTCTCTCCCAGGAGTTTCTATTCTTTCCTTCCTCCTCCTCTCTTCTACGAGGACTTTCCTTTTTGCTGCGGGAGGGGCTTATTCTGCCAGGGGTAGGGAGGGGAAGGACATGCTGTGTCCAGACAAACCTTAGACACTGATATCCAAGTTTCGCTTCGCTGGGCTCCAGTCACAGCTCCTGCATCTCCTGCTGCTTTCAGTCTGCAAGTACCAGCTGTGTGTTTTGTCACGTCAGACTGGAAACACCCCAGAGGTCCCAGCAGACAGCACGAAGGGGTCCAAAGGCTGAAGACCCTGGCCACAGGACTTAAAAGTGTCCTTTGAAACCCAAGAGAAATAGCCTGCAAGAGCGAACGGTGCATCCTCACCCAGACCTCCTCCTTTGTTACAACCCTGAAGCAGCTGAGCTTTGAAATGCCAAAATTCCCTTTCCCCAAGAAAATAGTCTCACTTATGTTGACTGCCATCAAAAAATACAGCTGTGACCACTGAAATTCATCACACCTGGGACCTGTGCTGGAGGCAGAGGCAGCTTCTTTCTGCTGCAGAGGCCAGTGTAGTAATGTGCTACCTTATCTCTAGTGCCACTGACTTCAGTCTATTTAATTTTCCCTTTGATTTTAATATAGATTTATTGAAAACAACAGTTATCAAAACAAACTGCACTGGCAAATTGGTGTTCGTCTGTAGCTGTACAAGCACCTATAAAGCTGCCAGCATATGAAATAAATGGTGCTATATGGGAGGTCAGTTATTGCAGTAGAAGTTCCCCAAGGATTTGCACTGGGCAGTTTAATATTTTTCTTATTACCCTCTTTTCTTTTCTACTGTTTATGCCTCTCTGTTTAAATTTAAAACACACAACCATCTGCCAAGACAAGCCTCCCTGATAAAATCATCTCTGGTAAACCTTTTCATGAGTGGGCTTCCCTCAGAATACCAGCAAATACTGATGTGTTCCATTCAAATTACAGGCAAATGGGGGCAGGAAGGGCGAGTTTTCTTCCCAAAAGGCATCACCGCCCGGGCCAGCCCTTCCCCACCCCCTCCAGTTTTTGAAAGGGTTTGTCCTTACCTTGAAAAAAACACCACCTCTTAAACACCTGATTCTTGACACGCTATTTAACCTCCATTCAGATTACGTGGCAGTATCCCACCTCACTAAATTATATCTAGTATTTGTGGGCTCCTCCCCACCCACAGCGCTAAAGAAAAAATCAAATCCAATCATAGTCTAAACCCGTTCATCAAAAGAGATAAAAGGGGTTTTGTACTGATCTTCACATCAGGAGAACACAAATCAAACAGCATAACTGTCAAATGAGGAGACGAAGTGTTTAAATGCCTATAGAAATAGGAACTCTAATTACGGAAATATCTATAGTGTAACTAATATTATTTACATTAGAGCAATGCTAATCCAGATGAGGGTTAATGTCCCTGCTCCGAAAACATTACAGTTTAAATAGACAAGAGGCGGTGGGAGGATGGAGGAGAGCATCAGCATGCTCATGCCTGCTGGAAGATGAGGGGTGGAGGCAAACTCCTCATAATAGAAAAGAAGAGGATGAAACAGATCCAAAATTTGTAATAATGAAGACGAGTTTAGATGGAGCCACAGAAAGCAACTGACTTGCTCAGTCTCCTGCAAGCTACTAACACTTCCTAAATCCAGAGTAGTAGATTTTCAGACCAGGCTGGTCCAAGTGGACCTTTGATTCCACGGGAGAGGCACCAGCCCTCATTTAGGGGCTCCAGGGAACAAGGCATCTTGCTTTGGTGGCAAAGAAAAGTCTGAACTGATGGCGAGCGAGCAAAGCCCTCCATCCTCTGGACGTCTGGACTAATTTGTTGCTCAGTCTGTCAACATGCCCACAACCCACCCCAGGCTCAGAACTGAACCTTTCAGCCTTAAAGTCTTCTGTCTGGAGGACCATATCCAACTTCCCCTGGCCAAAAGTACCCTCCCTCTTTTAAGTCTATACAAACTGGTGGCAAAAAATTAATACAAGTGCTTTATCCTTTACCCACTGTACTCTCCAGTTCTGATAGATCTTTCCCAACTTCTCAGAATAGAGATAAGAGGACTTATCCTCCTTCTTCTCCATCCTGCCCCTTACCCCACTCTTCTCAGTGCCAAAGCTCAACACTTGCAGCTACCAATCCTTTAGAGACCTCGTGAGGTGCTTCCTGCCTGGCCAAGCTACCCCAATGCAAGCTGGGGTTGAATATGACCTGTTTAGACCATATTCTATTTGACATGAATTTCTGAAGACAGACAAAAAGAGCAAATCTGACCTTCTATAGATAAAGCTATTGAAATATCAAATACAGTTCTAATCTCTTAAGTGATCTCAACTATTTCTCAGTCCTATAAGAAACATGCTGTAAAGAATAGCAGTCTCCCACACCTAAAACAAGATTAAAATCCTATGCATTTGGAGGGAAAGGATCCAAACAAATTGGTGCTGGACAAAGCAGATTTTCCAGGGCTCTAATAAAGAGTTCAGCACAAAAAAGAAACCCAGCAGACAAGAGGCAGAGCATTAACAAGTCTGAATGACACATGCAGCCAGATTGTCTGCTTCGCTGACAATTGATGCCATCCCCATTACTGGGGAAATATTGTAAGCGTGCTTCCATAGCGCTCTGCAGCTTATTGCTATGGGTAGCCAGTGTGTCTTGTCATGGCTTACGGCTTTTGTGAGCCGGTGTAAAATGGCTTGTGGTTCCCGTGCCTGAGTGTACTGGTGAAGACAGCCAAGCACAGCCAGAACATGCCTCTCCAAGCACCTTGTATGCTTTGGGATTCTGCAAAGCAACAACTGGGTTATAAATGCTGCTCTGGCACAGCTAAAGAGAAGCTCAAGTCTTGAGAAGCTTTAAGTCTCGCTGTTGAGAATCAAAACAGTGGGGAGGGGGTCCCACAAGCAAGATCTTCAGAACGTGTACAAAGAGAGCGCAAGGATTGTCACAGGTGCTCCTGTAAATGGAACCACTGGGTGAGCCCAAAGCTGAGGTATCTAAGTTGGACTGTTGGTTCTCACCATCTCAGCAGTGTTGGAAGAAAAGTGAGTGGTATGGAGGGCAATTCCCCAGGGGCAGGAGCACCCCACGGCAGGTGCAGGTGAGAACCCCATGGCAGCCTTGGGACAGGCAGCAGAGGGCTGAAGGACCAGATCCAGCAAGGTAGGGACCATAGGCATTTCTCTCATGTAAGGCTCTGCTGCAGAAACAGTTGAGAAACAGAGTGCTCGAGCATTCACCTCGTTTCTGTTAATACACACTCTTCACTCTCACTCTTCATTTCTTTTTCTTTCAGTCCTGAAGCGGCTCATAAGGAAAGACGAGCAGTTTGCCTCTCCTGGCAGAGGAGATGTGACACAAGCCTGTGGTTTCACATCTTCACATCCCTCTTACATCCTCCACCTACAGCCGAAAGGACCCTGTAAGGAAAACAGCTGTGGTGGGCAGGCAGAGCAGGGGATGGGGGGAGAGGAAGGAACAAGAAGAATTGGAGACTGAGGCAGAGCATCCCCATGAATCGTAGCAATTTCCTCTGATCCTGTTTTATCATTGGGGGTGGGAATGTAAAAGATACAGAACCTGTGTGAACAAGGTCAAATTAAATCACATTTCCAAGCTGGGGAAATGACTTTTGCCTGCAGCAAGAGAGGTGCACAACATGAATGAAGGAGGGAAGGTTCATGCCACCAGGCACACTGTATCCAGCTAAGGCAAGACAGAGGGAATTTATAATTAGCCCACTGAAATATATCCCTGCAGGATTTTGGGGCGGGGGGGGCGGTGTCACACCAATTGAACATGTAAGAGAAAGGCCAACTGAGATTTTATTTCAAACCTATTGCTTCTTATGGAGGACAGCTCATCTTTGTCTCAGTGGACATACGTTCCTGTCTAATGAGATGATATTACTCAAGAGGGTTAACTACCCATGCTCTCTGAAGACATAAGAGGGAAGCCATGAACATCTTCAGGACAATGCGAACCTGACTCGCCTTCAAGAACATCAACAGGAGAAAGACCCAGATGCTGCTGAAGCTAAAGATTTCCTACAAGAGCACACAAATTGTCAGGTCTATTTAGTTCGACATTGATGGAAATTCCATCTAAGAGTGGATGGAAAGGAGTATCCTGAAAACCAGGCAAAGTATACAGGACTGGAAATGGCCTTTCACACAATTCACATACAACAGGGAGGAATTAATACAGACTCCCTTGCAGCCCCAGTAGCTCTGCAGGCTCATGGGTGTTGGTGCGTCTGCCTTAGTGAACTCGCTGCCTCAGTGCTAACAAAGGAAAGTCAGTGAGATCTTGGAATCATAGAATAGTTTGAGTTGGTAGGGATCTTAAAGACCATCTAATTCCTACGCCCCTGCAGGGGCACCTCCTGCTGGATCATGTTGCTAAAGGCTCCATCCAACCTGGCTTCGAACGCTTCCAGGGATGGGGCAGCCACAACTTCCCTGGGCAAGGTGTGTGCAGGTAATGGCTCTCAGCTCTGAAGTGTCTAATCTGGGATGTTGTGGTTGAATTTTTGAATGGCAAGTATCCCTCATTCCTTTCAGTTTCGACTAAAATCAAAACCACAGGAGTGGGGAGATGGACCAGACCTAGAGTTCAGCTAATCCGTGTCTTGCTCCTGCTGGCAGTGGAACTGCCAAAAGGCACAGCGGACAAGGAAGAAACCTTGCAGGGGGAAATCACACTGGAAGAACAGACCATTCTCTGTGCCTGTTTCATCTCCAAGCCAGCTCCTGGTCTACCCTGCAGTGTAAGGTTTTACGCCCCTTCCGAAGTTTATTGGTTTTATTTGCTATTAAAATTCAAGTTATTCTTGCTGTATGCAGAAGCACTAAATAATTTTGTGAATTCCAGTAAACTCTGCCTTATTGATCCCTTGAGGGACTGAGGTCCACAGGAAAACTGCAGATGCAGTGAGATGTTAGTGATAGGACAAGTGATAGGATAAGACCAAATGGCCTCAAGCTGCAATGGGGAGGTTTAGATTACATATTAGGAAAAATTCCTTTACTGAAAAAGTGGTGAAGCATTGGGAAAGGCTGCCCAAGGATGTGGCGGAGTGACCACCCCTAGATGTGTTACAAAACCAGGTACATATGTTGTTTTGGGACATGGTTTAGTAGGCACGGTGAGGTTGGGCTGATGGTTTAGTATTTGATAGGGATGGTTGGACTCGATGATCCAATGGGTCTTTTCCAACCTGGTGATTCTATGATTCTATGGTTGGACTGGATGATCTCAGAGGCTTTTCCAACCTTAACAATTCTGTTTCTCTAACGATCGAGGCAGGCATTTGAAGAGTTGTGAGATATTGTGGCGCTGGGAGGGAACAATGGAGCATGGGGCATTGGGACTGGATGACAGATAAAGCTGGCTAAAGAGAAAGCTGGACCAAGATAAAGAAATTTTGAATGTACCAGTTTCCGAATGGCTTCATGTCTGACAGAAAGCCAGCTTGTTGCATGTATTTACCTGTTTTAAATAATTTACTGCTAGAGCAATGCGAGCGGGATTAAAGGACAAGAAAGGGGCAAGGAAAAGGAATGGGAAATTCAGATGAGAAGTGACTCGAGAAAAAGACTGGTAGAAAGCAGATGTGTTTCTTGGAGGAAGATAAGTAATTTCCCAGGATAGAAATAGTGAGAACCAGACACAAAGTCCTGGCAATCATCAGTAGGTATGAAACCAAAAATTACCCAAAATTGTAAGAAGGGATCGTGAAAATGGTCTTTGAAGCCAGGTTTGGTGACTGAGCTATGGAAGAACTAGAGCTCTGGAGCATCTCACCTTCTCAGAAGGGGAAGGGAGGAACCTGAGGAAAAGTGATGGTCAGATGGGTCCATAGCAGCACCCTCCCTCCTGTGAGTACACCAACAGGTACGTCAGAGTCTGAATCTCTGCTGGGGCAGCAGATGTGCCGGGACTGAGATGGAGACAGGCAGCCAGGTACTTTTGTGCAGCGTGGCAGCGAGATGGACAGGCTTCAGGGATAGGATGCTGTGATTTTGCTGGAGCCACACTGCTGTGGGAGGACACCTGGACAGTGGAGTTCTGCATGGAAGTCCCTGGCCTGACCCAGACCTCCAGGGAAGGACCCATGAGGCAGAAATTTCCCCTACCCTGCCCTGCTGCCAGAGGAGTTCGCTTCACTGGAAAGGAAGTTTTGCACAGAGACTTCTGCAAAAGGCAGGGAGAATGGAGCAGGTGAAAGACGTTTCATTCAGCTCTCATCTGAACAGAGGTTGCGTTATTATTTCAGCCTGGATTTCTCCCCCTTCGGATTTAACCTCCAACTCCTGTTAAACAGACACATCAGTCTAAGGAAAGAAAATATTTATTTATTTGGTAATTATTATTTTTTCTAGAGAGGAACACCATCTGGTTGGCATGACAACGGTGCTGTGGGCCACCATAAACACTGGATCATTAGCACCAATGCACTGGGCTATTACAGAGCCCTGGCCATCAGCGCGGCAAAGGTGTGCGGGTTTATGGTGCAATCCCATTCGTATCGCAGCATGGGATTTATCACGGCAGTCACAGTAGTGAGCACTACAGCTGGTGCTGAGGTCCAGCCTTACACAGGACCAACCGCATCGGCATAAAGCGTTTTTGCTTGAAAGAGGCACAAATCGCAGGTTTGTCTTAAGTCACCTACGGCTTGTGATATGGCTGCTGTCTAATGCAGTTCCAGGGCTGGACCACAAACATTGTAATACTCAGCACTCTGAGCTCCTTAACAGCATCGCTCTGCGTTACGTAGCATCATGAGAAAATGCACGTGCATAAAAGGCACCAGTACATTTTCTCCTAAGAACAGCTAGTTCCTAATACTACAGATGTGAGGAGTGCTCAGCACAGCTCAGAATTAGATCCACAAATTCCATGTTCTTGGGAGAGAACAACTTACCTTTCTTTTTATTGTAAAGCACCATTTCAGTTTATACATCTGTAGCAGATATTAGTAACGATCATGCTGCGCTTGGCTGCTGCAAACCCTGACTGATGAGAGCAGCCCTAACTCACACAAGTTTCCCATTGATTTTATCTCATGTTAGGTTCTAACTAATCACACCATAGAACTGCCTTGAAAGCTCACTAGATCTGTCCTGCTTGGACAGGTGGGGGTGGTTTCCAGTTCCCCACTGAACTGGGGAGCCCCGTATCCCAGGTAGGTGCAGCCCAGGGTCTCTCCAGGCTTTGCCCCTGCACCAGCTTGCACAGATGGTTTGGCTGAGGTGTTCCCTGAGGTCCAGTCACAGCAAACACCAAGAAACATGGCTCTGTTGGGGTGAGTCCAGAGGAGGCCATGAAGATGACGAGGCTGGGGCACATCCCATATGAGGACAGGCTGAGAAAGTTGAGGTTGTTCAGCCTGGACTGCAGGGAAACCTTAGAGCAGCCTTCCAGTACCCAAAGGGGGTCTGCAGGAAAGCTGGGGAGGGGTTCTTTATCAGGGAGTGCTGGGATGGTGGGGGGAGGGCAATTTTAAACTGAAAGAGGGGAGATTTAGATTAGAAATGAGGAAAAAATTTTTTACTGTGAGCACTGGTGAAGCACTGGCCCAGGTTACCCAGAGAAGTCGTGAATGCCCCCTCCCTGGAGGTGTTCAAAGCCAGGTTGGATGGGGTTTTGAGCAACCTGATCCAGTGAGGGGTGTCCCTGCCCATGGCAGGGGGTTAGGAATTACACGGTCTTTAAGGTCCCTTCTGACCCAAACCATTCTATGATTCTATGGAACAAATAAGAAGAGCAAAGCCTTGCTCACCATGAGCATTTTCCATGGGCCAAAGCAGGAGCCACTGCTCTGAGCTGCTCTTGGACATGACTCCAGCTTCTCCCGGGTTCCGAGGTACAGTTCAGTAGCTTTGCCTTAGTTTTACTTGATCCCATTAATGACAAAAATGACAAACACATATGCTTTACCTTTATAGCTATTTCACGCTTTGACATGATCCCGGGCAAGTTACCTATGCTGTCAGTGTGATGGATGGTGCATGGAAGGGGGGTTGGACAGGTGTAGCTCTTGTCACAGGGAAATATTTTTCCACACCATTAGCCTGTGGAACTCATAGCAACAGGGTATTACTTGGAGAGGGATTCAAAAAAGCCCTGAAAAAAAAGAGTGGATGCCTGTACAGAAAACAAGTGTCCAGTGCTGTAACAGCAAATGTTAGAAATAATCAATAGGGAAGGATGTTGCCTACTACGTGTGGTTAAGTCAAACAACTTCAGATACTGAAGCTTTGGGGACAACTTCTCTCAGGAGCAGAATGTCCCAAAAGTGCCTCATTTAGGGCTCTGGGCACCAAATCCTAAGCATCCAGATCTGACCTCAGCTTTTGGTGGGACTTGGAACCATGGCCACGCATTATTTTCTCCAGCCGTGGCTTTGCAGAGAGCAGTGGGGAGTTGGTGTGGCTGCTCCCATCCTGCGAGGCACAAAGGAGCAGGATCATCTCTCTAGGGCTGCGTTGGCCTCCTGAGGTTTGCACCAGGCTTCAAAGCCTTGTGGAGCTGGGAGAAGGCAGAGGGTGTTTCATCAAAAGTTGCTTTGGGGTCTTTTCCCTGAAGTCTCCTGAATAAGGGGTCCTGCCTTTGCACAATGTGAATCAGGTCCCCTGCCATCAAGCTCTGATGATATGTGACGTCCACTTGTGGGCAGCGTTCCTGAAACTGTTGGTGTCGTTGGGCATCTGGCACCCAGTGTGCAATCTCTTATTTGGAGAAGGAGTTTTCCAAGGGAAAGGCCATATATGAAACAATGCTGCAAGACAATGATTCACAAAGAACACCTAGCACTCATCTGCAAAATCCTGGGCGTGCTCTCCAACGCTTGCTGTTGGGATTTGGTGATGAGAAAGGTCTACAAGTAAAATAGCATCTTGCAGCATGTCCTGAGAAGCCATACCAGGAGAGTCTCCTTGCTCTCCTGCGTTACTCAGCAGGTTTGGAAGAGGTCTAGGTGACAGTGATAATGGAAAAGGGACATGTGTATCTGTCAGCCGTAGACAGCCTAGATTTCCTTCCAGACTAAAGGGAATGTTCTCACTACGAGTCCTACAAGTCAACAAGTCATTTAAAGGACTGTATTCTCACTCTGGGAGGACTGGTACACCAGCTCTAAATGTCAGACTCCTGGCAGATAGTATGTCTTCAGCCTCCCTCTGCCAGATTCTCCCTTTGCAAGAGAGGGGGCACTGGCAGAGGGCAGTCACAGATGGCTTAGAAGGCAAAGAGGCAAATATTAGCTCTCCTGAGCTGTGGGACAATCCTTACATCAATGTAAGCTGCTTACATCAATGTACAGCTGCTGAGACCAGCGCAGTGCTCCCAAACTCATAGGTCAATCTTTATCTTAGGTGTCCTTGCTAACAGCAGCAGAGAGTGAAAGGAGGGTGTAGAGAGGAGGGAGCTGGGCTCTTCTCCCAAGTGACAGGGGACAGGATGAGAGGGAATGGCCTCAAGCTCCGCCAGGGGAGGTTTAGGCTGGACATGAGGAAAAAATTTTTCACGGGAAGGGTCATTGGGCACTGGAACAGGCTGCCCAGGGAGGGGGTTGAGTCACCTTCCCTGGAGGTGTTTAAGGGACGGGTGGATGGGGTGCTGAGGGACATGGTTTGGTGATTGATGGGAATGGTTGGACTCGATGATCCAGTGGGTCTTTTCCAACCTGGTGATTCTGTGATTCTATGATTCTATGGCAGAGGCTTCAAGCTCCTGTCCAAGGGCGTAGCCACCAGCTTATTGATGCTTAAACCAGAGCCATTACCCTGATAAAACCAGGGGACAAAAACATTTGGACACTGGGAAGTACAACCACTGGGCAGCACTCCCCAGCACCTTCTCCCCGGAGAAGATGAGTGGTCCTTCTCCCATCTGAGTGGGCAGGGAGGTGGTGGCACTCTGCTGAGACACTGGCTGTAGCCAGCAGAGGGCATGGAGATTACACACGCCAGCCAACCACCCACACCCGGCTGGATGCGACAGCCGTGTTGAAGCTTAATTGTGATTAAATGTTTATTTTTAATTAATTAATTAATTAATTAATTTTCCCTCCTCTAACTGTACCGCAGATGAAAGGATGGTCTGGGTCTGGCAGAGGGGATGGTGCCAGTGACTTCAGGATGCGGTCCCATCCCTACAGAATTTCCCACTCTCTCGAGGTGTGACTTTTCAGGCGACCCACAGCATCGCAGCAGGGAGGTTCCCAACACGTACAATGCACTGTAAAATCTCAGTGTGCTGCCAGTACACACACAGTACAGTTTTGTCCCATGCTTTCTGTAGCCACTGTTATAATTCATCAACTTTCTCAATCTTATTGTATAAAATAGCATCTCGAGGACATAATGATGAGTGAAGGCTCTCTTGTTTTAGGATTTGTATGCTGGTATTGTAAGAATCCAGCAGGCTTACAGTCAGAGGCGTTACTCTTGGTGGAAATTACATATACACTTGACTTTATGTATTATTGGTAATCCTATTGAAATCTGTATGCATAAAGTTAAGTGCATCTAATCAACTCGGTAGGTTCAGGATTGTATATATTAATTTAATTTGGACTCCAGTAGTTAGCACGGCATCTGCAATGAGGAGGTGCAGCACTGCGATAGCCCATAATGATCTCAAATTTTGTTTTAATATTAACTGAAAAAAAAAAAAAGAAGGAATTGAGGTGTCCTCTATTAGTCTTAGAGATGAGCAGAGCAGACAAAGTTAAATCAGATGTTCGAAGTTATTTTAGGGTCCAAATTATCAGTGTAGAATATATTTCAGTGGAAATTTTTCCTATGGGCCTCTGTGCATATCACAGCTCCATGGTGGTGCAGGAGGCCATGTTTATGGATCCATTTTCAGGATCAAAACCCTCATTAGTAATACAGATTAATGGTAATTACAAATATAAATAACTTGAGTGTATCTTCTCATTTTCCTCTGAAGGCATTGCTCACAGGAGCTAGCTAAATGCCAGGCTTGTTCCCTGAATCCAAACTGTATTAAGTTCTTGTGTAACGGTGCAGTAACATAAAGTTAAATAAAGCTGCATAATTTTTTTTCAAGCCTCAAAACACGGAGCTTGATTCTCAGCTCGCATAAATTGGACACTGGCACAGGATTCAGATCCTTTTTCCATAGTAAGGAAAAATAAAATTGCTTTTTGGCTCAGAACGAAAGAAAGAAGTTTAAATCTGAAGGATCGTTTTTCATGATGTTGTAAGTACTGAAAATACAGCTTTATAATAAAAGCACTTTTTTAAAACCAGAATTCCATAATTGCGACTGTGAAGCTGTAGCACAAGCTGGGCTGTGCCTCTTCACAGGCTGAATGTTTTCCCCAAGATCTCTAGGAGATAAGGGTTGGGTTTTAATGTGGAAGAGAAGAGAAGAGAAGAGAAGAGAAGAGAAGAGAAGAGAGAGAGAGAAGAGAAGAGAAGAGAGAGAAGAGAAGAGAGAAGAGAAGAGAAGAGAAGAGAAGAGAAGAGAGAGAAGAGAAGAGAAGAGAAGAGAAGAGAAGAGAAGAGGAGAGAGAAGAGAAGGAAGAGGAAGAGAAGAGAGGAAGAGAAAGAAGAGAAGAGAAGAGAAGAGAAGAGAAGAGAAGGAGAAGAGAAAGAGAAGAGAAGAGAAGAAGAAAGAGAAGAGAAGAGAAGAGAAGAGAAGAGAAGAGAAGGCTCTTATCTAGACCTTATAGCTGCTTTCCAGTATTTAAAGGAGCAACAGGGAAGCTGAGGAGGGGCTCTTTATCAGGGGAGAGCAGGGATATGATGAGGGGGGAAGTGATTTTAAGCTGAAAGAGGGCAGATTAGATTAAATATAAGGAATAAATATTTTCCTGTGAGGGTGATGAGGCATTGGCCCATATTGCCCAGAGAAGTCGTAGCTTGCCCCATCCCTGGAGGTGTTCAAGGCTAGGTTGGATGGGGCTTTGAGCAACCTGATCTAGTGGGAGGTGTCCCTGCCTGTGGCAGGGTGGGTGGAACTGGGTGATCTTTCATGTCCTTTTCAGTTCAAATTGTTCTATGGTTCTATGATTCTAAATGTGTCAAACTCTGATGCTATTTAAAAGGTACCTCTTCTATACTACCCCATACAGTATTTACCTAAGTCCTCAACTGGTTTGTCCTGTTGGTGTGGAGCACGCTACAGGATGAGTGCCTCGAAATGTGTGGTGGTGCCAATTAATTCCATGCCCCCCCACAAATCAGCAGGACTCGTGTTGTGGGGCACATCTGTATCTGCAGCCCTGGGGCAGTTACTGCCAAAAAGCTTTTAGAAATGACCAGCCCCCCAAAATCACAACTTCGGTTAACCAAGGGGTACTTGCAAGATGTTGTTCATGAGCAGAATATATGCACAGGAATGCTTGCTCACAATTGTGAGGGATTTTTACCTGGAATATCTAAATGCCAGTTTTTACGTGAAGCAGGATTCTGAGCCTACGTTTACCATCATGCCACGGCTGATCCACAGAAGAAGGCGACGCTTGCTGCCTGCCCTGCCAGCCTCCACGCTCCTGCACACGATGTGTAAAAAAGCAGCAGTGGAGCAGATGCCTTGAAGGCAAAGGATGTTCTTTTTGTTGAGTATCATCAGCCTCCGTACGGCTGAGCTGCAGTTCAGAGCAGACAGCAGAGCTCTGATGGTCAGGTAAAGAATGCACGTGAAGCTCCTTCACCCGGGTGCTTTCCTGAGCTGAGGAGCTTAAAATGCCTCAATGCTTTATCATGAAATGTAAGTGTGAAAATAAAAAAGTCTCTTTTTTTGGCTACATTTACAACCATTTCCAAACATCTTACCATTCATAAGGCACACAAGCACCCTGACGGTGTATGACCTGTCCCTAAATTGTTGTAGAAAGGATTTGTGAACTTCACCCCAGCAGAGAAGCAAGATGTTACAGCCTGCACAGTGCACCCAGTTAAGGACTGGGGCCTCATTTCTTACTGTGCTCATGTGCACTTTTATAGGGGTCAGTGCACTCAGCAATCCATGGAGAAATAGGCAAAACCAGCCTCTATCGCTCTAGTGATGAGTCCTATCGACACAAAAGTTGTTGGGTGACATAAGCACATAATCCCTCTTGTACATAGGACGTAGCCCGAGTGTTTGATGATGCTAATGGGGAGGACTTCTTTTTTTCAGTGTATGTTGTATGGCATAGTCATATTTTGAGGATGCCAGTGCAGAGTTAGATAAGAGTCAGAAAATGCTGCCCGTTTTCTGCTTTTAAGAACAACCTGAAATTATTTTGCATTTGAAGAATAAACAAAACAGTTCCCTCGGGTGGAATAAATCAGTCTCTCAGATCAGTCCCTGGTGTACTTCACAAGAAACAATGAGACAACTGTTTCATCTGAGCCTCCATCTAACGCTGGCTCTTCCATTTCCTACAACTGGCAGTTGTTGCTCGGGACAATCCCGGGGCTGGGAGGGCACTTGGCTGCAGCCGAGGTGGAGCGTGTGTGCGGGAGGGTTTGTGCAGAGCTGCGACCTGCATCCAGGAAACATTAAAATAGCAACGTGCGTGTCGTGTGTGTGTGCTGCAGTTGGACAAACACTGTGAGTGTGAAGTCCTTAATTTGTTCTCTAGCTCTGCTGGGGATGTCCAAGGTGAAGGAGAACAGACCTTGTGAGGAACGGCTGAGAGAGCTGGGGGTGTTTAGCCTGGAGAAGAGGAGGCTGAGGGGAGACCTCATTGCTCTCTACAACTACCTGATAGGAGGGTGTGGGGAGGAGGGAGCTGGGCTCTTCTCCCAGGTGACAGGGGACAGGACAAGAGGGAATGGCCTCAAGCTGTGCCAGGGGAGGTTTAGGCTGGACATTAGGAAAAAAATTTTCACGGAAAGGGTCATTGGGCACTGGAACAGGCTGCCCAGGGAGGGGGTTGAGTCACCTTCCCTGGAGGGGTTTAAGGGACGGGTGGATGAGGTGCTGAGGGACATGGTTTAGTGTTTGATGGAAATGGTTGGACTCGATGATCCGATGGGTCTCTTCCAACCTGGTGATTCTATGATTCTATGAATTTGGTGATGCCCATCCCTGGGTACCCCCGAGTGTCAGGGTGTGGGGGTGAAGGCTGCGTGCCTGTGAGCATCCCGAAAGGCTGGGGTGGGGTACGGAGCTGCCCAGGGGGACCCCGCAGCATGCGGAGGGTGGGAAATACGACGGGTGCCGGGACCAACCAGCGGGTGGGTGACACCGTTGCGGAAGGGCTGGTGGCAAGCGACCCCCTGGGGAGGGAAGCAACCCCCCCTGAACCCCATTTAGGCAACTCCGAGGGGCGGGTGGGCGCCCGGGCTGGACTGCATTTCCCATACTGCCCGAGTGCCCTAATGTATGCAGCGCTCAGCCCGGCTCCGCGTGTGTGTGTGTGTGTGTGTGTGCGTGTGTGTGTGCAGGCAGGAGTCCCTGGGAGCGTGGAGGCTCATTCACTGATGAGAGCCGGCACTGAGAGGCAGCACTGCTCCTTCCCTCGCACCCCCGGCGCCTCCCGCCCTGCTCCATGCGCTCCGCGGGGCCGGCCCGACCGGGACCGCGCCGCTCCCCCGCCCGCCGCCCGCCGCCGCTCCCGGAGCACCGGCCCCGCGCGCACCCAACTTCGCAGGGCAAGTTGCTCCCCCCTCCACACCCCTCCCCGGCCACCCCACCCCCCCCCGCGACCTTTTCCCCTTTCCCCCCTTTTCCTCCTTTCCCCCCTTTTCTTCCTTTCCCCTTTTCCCCTTCCCCCCTTTTCTTCCTTTCCCCCTTTCTCCCTTTCTCCTTTTTCCCTTTGCCCCTTTCCCCCTTTTCCCTTCCCTCTTTCTCTCTTTTACCCTTTCCTCCTTTCTCTAGTCCCCCTTTCCCCCTTTTCGTTTTTCTCCTTTCTTCCTTCGCCCTTTCCCCCTTCTCCCCTTGCCCCCTTCCCCCTTTTCCCTCTCTTCCCCTTTCCCCTTCCTCCTCTTTCTCCTTCCCCCTTTTCCCTCTCTTCCCCTTCCTCCTCTTTTCCCTTCTCCTTTTCCCCTTTGCCCCTTCCCTCTTTCCCCTTTCTCCCCTTCTCCTTTTCCCCTTTGCCTCTTCTCTCTTTCCCCTTTCTCCCTTTCTTACTTTCTCTCTTTCCCATCTCCCTTTCTTCCTTTCCCCCTTCCTACCTTTCCTCTTTTCTTCCTTTCCCCTTTCCCCCTTTCTTCTTTTCCCCTTTCCCTTCTCCCTTTCTTCTTTTCCCCTTTTCTTTTTTCCCCTTCCCCCCTTTCTCCCTTCCCCCTTCTCCCCTTTCTCCTTTCCCCCTTCTCCCCTTTCTCCTTTCCCCCTTCTCCCCTTTCTCCTTTCCCCCTTCTCCCCTCTCTTCTTTTCCCCTTTCCCTCTTTCTTCTTTTCCCCTTTCCCCCTTCTTTTCCCCTTTTCTCCTTTCCCCCTTCCCCCCTTTCTCCTTTCCCCCTTCCCCCCTTTCTCCTTTCCCCCTTCTCCTTTTCCCCTTTCCCTCTTTCTTCTTTCCCTCTTTCCCCCCTTCCTCCTTTCCCCACTCTCCCTCTCCTCCTTTCCCCCTTCCCCCCTTCTCTCCGGGGCAGCCGGGGGACCCTCTCCGGCCGCGGGGAGGGCTGGCTGGGGATGGGCACGTTAACACCGCGGGGAAAAGCAGAGAAAAGGGATCCCCCCCACCCCCCCGCATCCTCGGCGAGCCCCGAGCTGCCCGGATCCTCCCCCCTCTCCCGGTGGCTTTTCCCGGGGGGACCGGGAGCCCCGCAGGGATCAGGTGCCGGGAGCCCCGGGAACCCAGACACCCGCTCGCTCCGAAATACCTATTTTTAATTTTTTTTTACACAGTATTTTTTTTTCCTCCCTTATTTTTCTGCCGGGGCAGCCCGGAGACTGATTTCCTCGCTTCCCTCCGTTCAGGCAGCGACAATTTCATTTCCCAGCGGCTGCAAAACAAAAAACTTTTTCAAAGGAAAGAAGCGAATCCACGCACACAGGGTTTGTTTTTCTTTTTTCTTTTTTTTTTTTTTCCCCGAAATACACAAACTAAATATTTTACTTCGCAATAAAAGTATCAGGAAAAAAAATAATAATAAAAAAAATTAAAACTCAACCCTACTAGGCTATTTGTGTGCTCCAGAAACACAGCCAGTAATTTTATTGACTCCCAAGCTTTCATTTTTGCGATCGTGCAGCCCCAGGGTGAACTTTTAGTTTTAAGCCGTAGCAAAAATGCGCGATCCCCGCTCGAAAAGCGAATTTTTTTGGTAAAAACACACGCTCAGCTTCGTTTTGGACGAGGCTGGAGTTTGTACCAGCATCCTCGCCCCTCCTCGGGTCCTTCATCCCTAAAAAGCTGCTCTCAGGTAGGAACCAACCGCCTGGATCTCCCACGCGGGGCTGTTCTGGGTTTATTATTGCAGATAAAGCTAGAGAAGCGCTTTAAATTGTCTGCGTTCTTCAACGAATGAGCTAAAATTACTCCACGTGTGGATCGCGTAGCTTGGCGAGGCAGGAGAGGGGGAAGGAATTATCCCTGTTTTCCCTTTAGGTCCTTTAGAAAACTTTCCGGCTCTGAGAAATCTCAGGATTTTCTTGCTTTTAAACCAACCACCCCAGCTCTAAGCCCAGGGACGCCTGCGAATAGCTTGGGAGCGTGGAAAAATAATTCTTCGCCTTCAGATCTAAGCGCATAAAAAAACCATCTGGGTTGAGCACAATGAAATCATTAGGAAACTGTCTCTCCTTAAAGAGTTGTAGGGAACGCTTGTCCTTCCACACAGGAAACGCGCACGGTAAGTGATGGTTGCAATAAATCCAAACAACTCCGGGCATCTTCGCGTTTGATCATCTTGGTGACTTGGAGGAGGAGGAGGAGGAGGAGGAAGGAGCCGGGGTGGGGGGGGGGTTGGGGGGGGGGGGGGGTGGGGAGGAGGCAAAGCGACTTCGCTGGACGGACCGGGATCCCCATCCCGACGCCGGGGAGTGAAAAATTCCCGAGGAGGCAGGAGCGGAGCGGCTCCCGGTGTCTTTCCCGCAGCCCCAGCCCCGCAAACACCTGTTTAATTCCCCGTAGGCTGCATCCCCGGCTTGATCTCAATCGACTTCATCGAACCCCTCTCCCCCCATCAAACCCAGCCCGGTGCCCGGCGGAGCGGGGCTGCCCCCCACGAACCAGCAAAAAAAAAAACCTCATTAGGTTGTGGTTTATTTTTTTCCCTTCTTTCCTTCTTTTTTTCTTTTTCCCCCCCTTCTTTCTCTCTTTTTTCTTTTTTTCCCCCTCTTGCCACCCCCCCGGCGCTTCCTCCCTTCTTGCGGAGCCGCCGCGGGGGCTTTTTCCTCCCTTTTTATCTTAAAAAATCATAATAATTGGCATTTGTGGCTTTGTTTTTGTTTTTTTTTTTTAAGAAGTTAGCAGCACAACAAAAGCGGGAGCCGGAGCGGACCGATCGCTCCGGCTCCTCCGCTCCCCGCTCTCCTCTTTTCTTTTATTTATTTTATTTTTTTCTTTTCTCTCTTCTCCTCTTAAACCGGTTTTCGCAGCAGCTGCCCGGGAGCGCGGCTGCAGTTGGCATATTTCAGGCATTGGGAAAAAAAAATTAACTGTTTTTCCTTTGTATCTTAATCCAGTGATGAGAGCTCGCCTTTGTTGGCTTTCGAGCTTGCATTTGTTTTATTTATTATAAGGAAATCCAGTTTGGTTCAAATATATAATCCATTTGAGCACTTAAATCCCCAAACAGCTGGCATTATTTTGTTTTATAATCTTTGGCTTTTCTGCGCAGAGCATATTTCTAAATTCCTACTTGACATTTATGGGGGGAAAAAACTTTTTAATGTAAATGAATATTGTGAATTTTTTTTCCTGCTTCTTTCTTAATTTACGTGCATCATCAATTTTCCTGGATTTCCTATTGTTTTAACCTTCCACCCCCCTCAACAACTTGTTAATTATTTTTTTTCCCTGAGAAAACTTTGTTTCTGGAGGGAGAAAAATGTTAATTTGCCCCATTATTTTAATCTCTGGCATTTGGAAATGGTTGAGAGACCGCAAAAATGCAACCTGTTGTAGAAACCAGAGCGGTGTGTTTTATTTCTTTTAATCGATAGCAGAGAGGTGATTTAGTAATAGGAACTCTGAGTAACATTTTAGTAAGAGCTTTGCAGCTCGGTGGCTGCGTACGGGGTGTGCATGTGCTCGCCTACGTGCGTGTTTCTTTGCAGGCTGATTAGCAAGAGGGGGTTTACGCTTATAACCAGTGCTCACTGCTTTTTTTTCTCCACTTGCTGGGTGTTTGTGATCCTGGCTCAATCCAGCTCTGCCATGGCTTCTCCTACTTTTCTCAGACTTTCCCCTTAAGTAATTCCGCGCGGTGCTACCACCTCCCTGAGCAGAGGAACCAAAGCTGAGGCAGAGATAACTGATTACAACTTGTTCCTTGGTGAGAGATTCTTTTTTTTTTTTTATGGTTCAGGGCGAGAGGCTGTTGATTCAATTTGTCTTGGTTGTGGCACGTTTAGCCTTGTTATGAGCAACATCCAGGATGACACAGGTGATTTGTACACACCTTAAACAGAGCGGCACTAAAAACCACTAACGATGCATCCAGGTAGCTGTGGAAAAAAATAAAATTAGACTTTATTTTCAGTCTGTCCATCTAACCTTCACCCTTGCTAGACCATTTACGTGGCTTCATGGATTGATCTCCACCCCCCCTCCCTCTACTCCTTGTTTAGTTAATTCAACAAAGACTTTTTGCAATCTGTTTGGAGTTTGTCTGATGCCGTGGAAAAGTAGCTGCTGATTTATTTGGTTGCTTTTCGATTTCTGTCTCTAGCCTGTCTTTTCTCCTCCTTTCAGCGGGGATGTCAGCTGTTATTACTTCCTATTGATCCCTTTGCAAAGTGAGAAGTGAACTAAAATTAATGTCAATTCCACTGCTCGGATCAATAGCTGGAGTTATTTTAATCTGGATTTGCGCGAGGTGCTAAATTAAAAAAAATCAGCATAGAAGCAGAAAAGTAGCAGTTCCTCACTCCGCCTGTGCCCACTGCCTTCCCGGCACCCAAATGTTCCTTCCAGCTGATTACCCTGCCGTCCATATTTTTTTAATTTAGGAGGTCAGGTAGTTTTCTTATTTTGGGGTTCTGTATTTAAACCTATGACATTTTGACATTGGGAGTGTATTAACGATAGATTTTCATAATGACTGGTCCGCCGCAGTCTAATCGGTCCGTGTTGCTGAGGGTGGGGAGGTGCTGGGTGAGAAGGGAGCGAGAGAGAACGAAAAAGGAAGTGGGAGCTGAAAAAAAATTGAATTTGGCTGGCCGAGATATTGTAATGTGTTGATTTATTCCCAGCGTAATGAAGTTTGCAAACGAATAAACGGCCGTAGTGATTCACAGTATCCTACAGGAGTGTCAAGTGTTGCAGCCAGATTACTAATTTATGAAATACGTTTAACATAATGGGGTGATGGCACAAGTAAAAATAGAAAAGGAGGCAGGGGTGGTTGCTTTTCTTTTTTTTCCCTGGAAATCCCTGTTTTCCCGTGATTGCTCGGTTTCCCTTCCACGTTAATGATTATTTATTTCTGAGAACGGTGGCTTATTGGCACGCGTATCTCCAAGTATATAATCATTGGGGTATATATATATATATTTACACAGTGGCATAAGCCCCCAGCAACTCTAAATTTGCCAGGGGCTGCAGTTTCCTGACCTCCAGTTTTTGTTCAGCCTCGCGTGAAGCAGCGGAGCGAGTGTACCCAGGTCTGCAGCGCTGACCAGGATGCCCTTGGCATCCCTCGCTTTCCTTCTCCCCCTCGCTCCCCGTGACGAGAACTCGCCCGGAAAGTTATTTAAAATTTGGAAGAAAGCAAATCCGTTAATGCGAGATACATAATCTGGTAATTTAGTGATGATGTCTGTAAGGACGGGTGCCAAATGAGGATGCGGAGAGATGATGTCCACTCGTCTTCGCAATTAATAACAGTCGGTGGAGCGGCTGGGTACAGGATGGGAGAGAGGAAATGTTATCACTGAACTGCATTAAAGCCACAGACTGGATTTCATACACTTTGTTAACCTAGGCTCCCTCATTCATGGAGTACAAAAGGCACTCCATTAGGGAGACACTCTTTCACTAAGTTTTATTTGAGATGTTTGACCCTCTGGATTTAAGAGGCACAATTTGTAACAGCTTTTTATTATTATATGATTTTTCTGGCCCTTTGAGCTCCAGCGGCCAGTATATTGTTTCAAAGTTATAGTCCTTGTATTTTAAGCTGGGTTGTGGGGCCTGAATGGCAGGCGGCGGAAGCTTAAAAGAAAAGACAAGAGATTGATTGGGGGAGAAAATAACAACACAAAAAGCCGGAGCGAACCAGGGGAGATACAGAAAGGAGCATTTCCCCTCCTTTCATGCTGGGAGGGGGTTGTGGCTGGCTGGGTGGCTGCAGCCAACCTGGGAGGCTCGGCAAGATGCGAGGCAGAAATTTTGTTAACATTTTCCTCTAAATGTTAATGGCACATCCAGGGCAGTTTACAAATCTACTTAAGAGTGAGTGCATTAGGAACTAAAATTACTGATCCATTCTCTCTTGTCCCCGACCCGAAAGGCAGACGCTTGCAGAGATCAGATGGCAGAAGCACCCATTATGATTTTAAATATTGTCAGAGACGCCAGGCATTTTACTGGGGAAGTCTCTTCTCTAGCTAACAGGGACACCGTGTGCCTGCATGGGCGTTGGAGTATTTGTAATATACCCCATACACAGTCACATTCCTGTATTCTAGAGAGGTGTGTGTGTGTATGATGGTATCAAGTGCAGCGTGAGCAAGTGCTTACCCATATATGCCATGAGAATGAGAGAAAACACACGTCTATCATGTCTGGCTTGGGCATCGTGTAGAGTATAATCGTGTACTCTGACTTACTTGGTAACTACACGCGATAGATATTTTTATGTCGGTTCCACACGCTCATCCCTCCAACCAGATTAGCAGGGTGTGGATGAGTGGGCACTCTCAAATTTATTGCAATTATACGTACATGCTTCTTTTGCCATATAAAATTCCAATTATAATTTGGAGCTACTATCTTAATTTTAGACCAAACTTTGTTTATTAATGGGTTATTAAATCTGTGAGTTATTATGTTTGGTTTGCCTTTCATTCATCTGTGCTTGACGATACCCTTTAACCTGGAGGGCCAGAGCTGATTCCACTAGTGTGTGAAGTTGTCTATTGATTTTCTTGAATGAGAACAGTGGCGCGTCTACGGCTGGTGGGTTGTAACACGTGTGGCCACTCTGCTGCTGGAGCATCCCAGGGAGATGAGCACAGAAACCTAACCAGTTATGTTTTCTTTTCTTTTCTGTTTTCTTGCAGTGTTCAGAGGGTGATGATGCTCCAGTAATTTTCCCCTCTCCGTTCCCAAGCATCGATTTGCTTTCCTTCCAGGGAAGATCGTTCCGCTTGTGATCCTGCTGAGGAAGGAGACTCCGATGGACTTACACCGGGCAGCGTTCAAGATGGAGAACTCACCCTATCTCCCCAACCCACTGGCCTCCCCAGCACTGATGGTTCTCGCCTCCACTGCTGAAGCCAGCCGTGATGCTTCCATTCCCTGCCAGCAACCGAGGCCTTTTGGGGTCCCCGTGTCTGCAGATAAGGACGTGCATATTCCCTTTACCAATGGCTCATATACTTTTGCCTCCATGTATCACCGGCAAGGTGGGGTGCCTGGAGCATTTGCAAACCGTGACTTTCCTCCATCCTTGCTTCATCTCCACCCCCAGTTCGCACCCCCTAACCTGGACTGCACCCCGATCAGCATGTTGAACCACAGCGGCGTTGGGGCTTTCCGCCCGTTTGCATCTACTGAAGACCGGGAGAGCTACCAGTCAGCCTTTACGCCGGCCAAGCGCCTGAAAAACTGCCATGACACTGACTCACCCCATCTGCGCTTCTCAGATGCTGATGGGAAGGAGTACGAGTTTGGCACGCAGCTCCCCTCCAGCTCCCCTGGCTCCCTCAAAGTTGATGATACGGGGAAGAAGATCTTTGCCGTTTCTGGCCTCATTTCTGACCGGGAGACGTCATCCAGTCCCGAAGACCGAAGTGACAGATGTAAGTACCTCCATTGACTTGTTGGTTCTTCTTCGCTTGTGCCTCGTTGCGTTGTTACTCAACAGGTGATTGTCCCACAGTGTTGTGGTTCTTGCTGATGGCAGAGGAAAATCAGTCTTCCCTGTCTTGCCAAGCTCAACCACGCAATATTGCCTTGTATGTTCTAAATGGGCAACGACGGGTTTTAAGGTGAGGTTCTCTTGTAGGAAACTTGTCTTCCAGCACACAGCTGTTGACCATACAGAAAGCTGTTTGTGCCCCAGTGCGAAGGTATAGGTGGTGGTACATATATGTGAGTAAACAGGGATTATATGTGTGTAAACAGGGATTCAGCTGGAGTGTGTAGCCGAAAACTTTCCCATATCTTGCAGAAAATACGTACTCCCTGCTTCCTCAGCTATTCCTTCCTGACCTTTTCTTCACGTGCATCGTTCTCATAGCAAATGCATCACCTTCAGGATCTGCGCCTCAGGTTAGGGCAAAAGTATCTTTTCCTCTGGTTAACTTAAGAATATTTCTGGCCACTGAGTGCTCTCTTTGAGAAATAAACCCGAATCCGTTCTTACAATTCAATGAGCTGTTTCCCGACATACGCTGTGCGTTTTCTCTGAGTGTTTCCCCCGTTCGGTGCCTGTTGGAAGGCGTTGGGCCTTTCCACAGATCGCTGGGAGGACTGAAGGAAACTGGTGCACATGCTCACGACTGCCACTCCCGGCCCTGCCACCACCTTGTCCCTTGTGGTGTTGCCTACGCAGAGGGCAGAGCTGCCCTCTGGGAAGGACAGGCTTCCAGCTTTCCTGAGCTGGGAGGTGACCCATGATGGGGAGTGGTCTGGGGGCACCAGTGTGGTGCCCTGAAGAAGTGTGTGAACTTATGATTAGAGTTTTCCTGTAGACCCAGATATGTAGACCAAGGAGCGAATGGTTTGCTTTTCCCATGGGCTCCTTTGTTCCGTTGAATTTTCTTCCTAGAAAAATATTTTATTATTGTTGTTGTTGTTGTTATTACTATATTTTTTGCACGGAAAACCTGCTGCCCCGCTCTTTCCTCTCCCTTTCAGATGTGATTTTTTTCTTCTGCCCTTTATGATGCCGAGGAGAGTAATAGAGACATTGTGGCTCTCTCTCCCCTGTCGGTGCTGCTTCCTCAGGCTGTCTCCTTGAATTAGGCACTGTGCTAACTTACCGGCGCTAAAAGGCATCTGCCTAAACCCAGCGTACCTTTTCAATAAAAGTCATCATAAAATCAACCTGCCTTGTAAATCCATCGCTCTTTGGTTTTGAAATATGCTGCAAGTGTGTCTTTTATGTCGGCGTTTGCAAGGGTAAGACGATTCCCACTAAAGGCAGAAGCCGCGTATTCCTTGCACTACGAATGCGATCTCTTATCTGCCTCCTCCTCTCCTTCTGATCCGCTCCCAACCATGCTACTTTTTTTGTGCCGTAAGCTCCTTTCATTGTTTAGCATCTCCTCTCCCTCCTTTTGGGTCTGTCGGAGAAGCAGCTGTGGGTGGGAGCAAGTATAGATGTGTATGTGTTTAAGCTGGTAATAGAATTATCCTGGGGGGAGGCAGGTGAGACGGCAAAGCTTAGAGTCCTCTTTGTCGATGCTCTTTCCCTTATCGATACGACCTGGCTGTGGAAATGAAGCCTGCTCGAAAGAATACTCTGGGAGATAGCGACGGAGGAGCAGGTCCACTAGCTAAATGAATTTAGAGCGCATCAGCTGCTATGGATCTTGCTAGCAAAATCCTGTCAGATACCCCATTCAAAGAAGTAAATCTGTTAAATGAATTAGACCACATGGAGTGCAGCTGTGGACAGACAGGAGCATCCGCATCCACCGCCGTGTCCTGCTTTTGCCAACAGCGAGTGCCCAGTGGATCCTCCTTCCTGGGAGCAGACGGGGCTTTGCAGAGGCGCGTGTGAGGCAGGGACGGTGACCCCCAGCGCTGCGGCACGGGACTTGCTGGGGAAAGAAGCAGAATAAAAACTTTTCAGGCAGCTTGGAAAACTTGGACAGAAGTGGAAGGTGTTTTGTTTTGTTGGTTTTTCTTACGCCTGCTGTTACATGTCTGTAAGATGCTTTGCTGGACGGTAGAGCGGGGCACGTGCAACATCCCCGATACCTCATCAACACTAAAATTCTTCTGTAACTACCAGGACGATACACACTAAATATGTCTGTTGGTCTGTATCATATTCCCATCACATATAGATGCTGCACCATGGAAACCTCGCTCCATTAACGCGGCGAGTTTATTTGGCGTGTGCGTACGCATGTATGGGTGTGTTTGCTGGAGGCCAAGAGAGCGAGCAGCAGAGCTTTTTAGAGGATCCTAATGATCTTTGATGTTGACCATTAGAAAAGAAAAACTTCCGCAGTGAGGAATTCAAGAGATCGCAGTTTGCAGATACAATCTTGCTTCTGTTTTGCTTTGACATTTATGTACATATATTTGGAGTTTCTAGATAAATGCATACTTTGGGAAGGGGTTGTTGTCTCTTATTATTGGTCCCTGAGAAGTTTTATGGATTCCTTGTGTAATTGTTATATAAAATCCTTGATAAAAACTGCTTACTCTTGCTCCTGATGGAGAACATGTTGCAGGTAGGTGGCTGTAGATTCTAGGCAAAAATGTAATATGGGTTTTCTACAACAGCGAACAAAACATGGTAAAGTTTTCTTAGATCAACAAGACACCTTTACATGTTGAATGGGTGCTTTTCTGATTTTCAGAGCTCAGTTCTTTAGCTGTATTCTTCAGATTCCTGGAACCGTTTGTGTGACATGGGAGGAGAAAGACTGTGATTGCACTGCATATCCTTCTGTACCACTTCACAAGAACCTTTCTTGAATAGCTCATTAAAATATTTGGTTTACCCCATAGCTTAAATAGTGATTTTCAAAGAAATCTGCTTTTCTTTTTCTTTATTTTTTTTAAAGGGTATCAATGCACTGAATTTTAACTTTCCTGAAAACAGGTTTATGCTCGAACTACTTAGCAGCTAAATGTGAATCCAAAGAAGTCAGGCATTTTCACCTTGAGGAATGTTTGGAAGTTGCTCTATTTAGTCATCTGCATCATACAAAGTCTCATCCTATTTTCACCAGTGGAGAAAATTCACATAGTTCAGTTAAATTATTTAGGGTATGTGCTGATGTAACCTAGCTGAGCACCTGGCCCTGTAAGATACATGATTGCGCAGTTGAAATTGCTCAGTGTTTTGGGTGAATCTTTCTTTAGTTTTAAAACAGGGTGTTGCTCGCTAGTGGTACCCATACCCGTGCATCCCATGGAGGGGATGCTCCTCCTTTGGGGTACACCTGGGTAGAAGTGTGCTCCTTGTTACTTAGCAAATTGGGCTGAGTTGTCTGTATTTGGGAAGTTGTCTCTTGCTGTAAAATGCAGGTAGTCAGGACATCCAGAGCGATGGAGCGTACAGGGAGCACGTACAAAAGCAGAACCTTTCCAGGGAGAAGCAGACACAACACGGACAGGATGGGCCTGTTCTCTTAGGTGCTTACTGAGAAAAATAATGCCATTTGTTAGAGTTTAAGACTTCTTGTAAAGCATGTGTTAAAGACACTGGGAGACATGTTTTATGGGTTTCCTTTAATAAGGCTACAATAGTTGAGATTCCTAGAAGGAGTGGAAATAAATGGCATGTTCCTTTCTGCTAAAGAGATCTATAGCTCTGTTCTAAAATCTGGGAAAAAAATGAAGGTTCCTGGTTTTATTCTTTGCTTCTAATAAAATCTGTCCCAGTGGCCTTCTGTACCCAGTCACCATGGCACCGCTTTCCCACAAAGTGACAGGCAGAGGTTGATGCTAAAGCCGAGATCTCTTGCAAGGAGCTGGACCTTGTCAGAGTGGACACCTCTGCCACCCCTGTGAGGCTGCCCACGCCTCCAGCCTCCCTGGTCCGCAGGAGATGGTTTCCTGCTGCTGTCTGCTGCTTTGGTCCTCATCGTGTATTGTCTGTGACTTCTTGTAGAGCACAGCCTGATGTTTGAAGGTGTCTCTCTACATCTTGGCCACTGGTTCACTTTTCATCCTCTGGCCACAGCCTGTCTCTCCTAGCCTCAGTTTCCCTGCTACTGCTGGTGGCTCTTACCCAGCTCCTGGTGCACCCTGGGGATGAGCAGTTGAGTTGGTGAGCAGACTGGGATCCTCACTCATCTCTTGAGACTGGTGAGTAAAAGCGAGGGTTGTTCTATAAACATTCTTTTTATCATTACTTTTGATAATCGTATTTAACCTTGGTTATTTGGACACGGCCACTTTGGCCTGCAACTGGTTCCTCCCCTGCAAGAGAGGTTGTGCGTCGTGTTGGCGAGCTCTTTGTTCCACTTTAGGGTTTTAAAGAGCATCACTAGCATGGAGTTAGTTTTCCTTTTGAAACAACCGCTTTGTTATTGATCAAATGTAAATCGCACTTCAAGTGATGAACGTCAGGGCTATGATGACCACAGCTTGAATTCTTGAATAACGTATTTTTTTGGAAATCAGGCTGAGGGCTGCCTGTACAGTCATCCACCTGGTCAGACCTGTGTGTTGGGCTTTGTGCTTATGGATTAGGATCTATGCAGAGAGCTCTCTGTGTGTCTGTGTACGTATAGGGAGAGAAGAAGTTCTTTTGCTAATATTTGGTGGCAGAACAATGGGTTGGAGGGGGAATGCACACGTGTACACATCCACACGTGCACACACCCATCGCTCGCATTCATGACTCTTCCTGCTGGGATGTGCCACTTCCAAGGCCGATAAAATTTGGGGTCTAACATGAAGTGATGCTTTGTTGCTAATAATAATCAGCCGTGACCATGGGAAATTGCAAGCTTAACATTGCTTGTGAAATAATGAAATAAATCAAGCGGAACATTTGCTTTCCGTCGTGCAGTGCCCTGCCTGATGTAGGAGGAGTGAAGGAGCAACAGCGGATTTTCTGAAGGGGTGGGCAGTAGCAGAGATGATGCGTCCATCCCTGTCTCACCACCAAAAATGCACCAACCTCACGGAGAGCGGAGCACCGCACAGAGGTTTCGGAGTATGCAGCAATCGCCTCTTCTTTCTGCTTTTCTGGCAACAGCCTTCCCGCTCCCTCTGCAAACTGTTGCCGAGACTCCTTTCCATGCTGCTCGGCTTAATTGTCTTGTTGGGATAAAGAAATGTTTGAACAGTTAAAGTGGGGAAGGGCTGGATGGGAGCAGCCCCTGCCGGCTGCGGGGCCATCTGGCCTGCCTTGGATCTGCCGGTCTCCAGTTTATATTTCTCTTTCTGTTATTTGGGGCTATCTGGCGCACTCAGAATACCTAATCACCATGGTGAGAGGAGGGATGGGGCTGCCTCCCCCACCGCCCCCTCTGGCCTCCCCTTCCCATCAATTGTCATGCACAGCCCAGGCGGGCGGCTGTTCCGCAGCCCTCATTTGCTCTCCTCGCCCTGCTCCCAGCAGAAGGATGGCTTTTAATTGATCGTTTGAGGGGGAGGGTTGGGGCTGTTTTCTCCTCCAAAATGTTTCCCTGTGCAGCCGCTGCCAGCCATCCAGTTATCACATCTCCTCAGCCATGCCAGTGCTACCTTGTGCCCTTTCTCTTGCTTTTTGGAGTCCCTGGGAGCTGGTGTCAGGGCTCGTAATCACCCAGCAACACCTAAACGTTGTATTTATCCATCTCCTGCTGGAGAGACGGGCACGGGGGCGGTAAATATTTATTTCTCCTCTTTTGCCCCCTGTGTCTGAATGCTGGCATGAGCGCATTTCTTGTACAATTGCAGAGCAAACTCCCCATCTCGCTAGGTATTTCTCATCAAAACCATGGCCCTCAACCCCCTGGCCAAACCCTGCTTTTTGAGAAGGATTTAATCACGTTAAACCTTCAGCCCCACTGATCAAACTCGACTGCTGTCACAGAATTGTGGCAGGAGAAGTGAAGGCAGACTCGGCGGCTGCCGTGTGGGATTGGGGACTGGGAATCCTGACCTTGGACACGTCTCGGAGTCGCCGTTTCCCGTTCCCTAATGGGGGAAGAGCGATACCTCCCTCCCGGCGGCGTCTGCCGCTTTGATATCTTCTGACAGAAGACACCAGGCAAGGGCAAAGTATTAGTATTATTAATATAGTACAGTTAGTAGAATATTATGAACTATTATAAATCATTACCGCTAAACTACAGTTATTAAAGGAAATGACCAAAGTGCACTTTGCGAGCCAGGATCTCTGACAGTTAAAACATTGTTTTATTATTTTACTTGCTAACTTGCAAAATTCAAGTGTTCGCAACGGTTTCCTGGTTGATCGGTGGCGATTGCGTAAGGAATTGGGAGAAGCAGGGGGAATGGGCACGTGTTTCAGGATGGAGAGAATAAGCATAAGTGCCTCTGTGATTGGGTTTTTTCCTCTTTCTTTGATAATTTGAAGGTCTCAGAGGAAAGAGACGTACTCAGACACGGGTCTTATCCTGCTTTGTAGCAGCGCAAGTGCTCAGGGCAACAAGGTCTCAGTTTCTGGAATCCCCCTATGGGAAAAATACACGGTGAATTGTGGCTGGTTGTTATTTGTTTGATATCATTTAGACAAGTCCCATTAAATGCTAGCAGCAGATTCATTTTTCCCTCTTTGTTTGCCTTCCAAGGAGTAGAAAACTGGCATAATTATATTTTACATGAGACTGTAAGATTCCCTCTCATCTCCTCTTCTGGCTAATATCTGCAGCTATAAAATAAATTCCATTTGTGCATACATGGTGTTAGACTGAGGTAAATAACTGTCATCTAAAATCTGCCTAACCTTAATCTGCATCAGGAGCACTATCGAGCGCTGTACCCATTTGTGTAATATTAAGCTTTATTTTTATTATGGATTTCTAATGCAAATTCATAGTGGGGGCAAAGTTGTTTTCTTTTAACACAACGTTCCAAGAAAAGCAGCCATTGAAAGCAAATTGTGACAATTTTTATCCTGTGGTTTATGTCACTGTCGCTCTTCCATCACGTCAGTTTGCTTGATGGCCTATGAATTTTTCACCTCTCTTCTTCAGGATGGAATAGCAGATTTGGGGACTTTTGAGGACATTTTTCAGCCACTCAAAGCAATTGAAATTCTTTGGAAATAATGGATTTCTATTTGGCAAATTTAATGTGGGATCGGATTCCTGTACAGCATCCTTTGAAAAAGGGCATGTGTGGTTTTTTGTAGGTGTACGCATGTAATCTGTATGTGTATCATGCAACCTCGGTGTTTGCCTGCTTGGCTCTGTGATCCCTGTATATATAAACTCACAGATTACAGATATTTGGGGCAAATTCTTGGTCCTGAATTCAGTTTTCTTTATGCCAAGTGATTTTCCTGTTGCTGCTAGGGTATTTGTTGGCCGGCCCTTCTCTGGAACCCAGCCCTCAAGTCAATGAAGGCTCTGACTTAAGAAGTACTGTGGATTTTGGTACTGTCTGTGTCTTTCTTCTTTGTTTTGTCTTTCTAAAACGTGGATGATGGTTGTGGTAAGCTAGATATTGTCCTCTAGCCATCACTTTTTCCTCTCTTACCATCTACCGCCATCTGGAATTGCAGCAGTACCCAGAGCAACAGAAGAAGGAGAAAAGCAATGTTGGGAAGGAGTGGGACAAAGAAGGATTTATTGTCTTAAACATGGATTACATAGGGTGAGAGTCCTGGTGACAGTGAAACTGCTCTTAGAGTTCAGGTGTGGGACACTTCCATAGTATTTTTCCTCACTTAGGACATTTTTTCTAATCAGTATTGTTATAAAAACTTGAAAGTACTTGGTAACTTGAGGCTAAAATCTTTCTTACTGATTTACAGAGCAAGAACATGTTTTGTACATTTTCTTATGAACACTGGGTTATCCTGCAGTGGGAAAAGGAAGGCACAAAGTGTCTCTGGATACGCCTAAAAGGAAGAGCTGGGAACTGTGTCCTTGCTTTCTCCCAGCAGCACCACATCTTAGTAACTGGGTCTCATCAGGATAGGAACATCCAGTTTTTAATTCGGAAAGGCGCAGGAGCTTTTATGCATGAGCTGGTTCAGTTCTGCAGCCTCTCCTGTGCTTTGCACATTTGTGATGCCGCAGCCCGCAGCAGGGTGAGGGCGGCAGGACGGGTCCAGCTGCAGATGCTTGAATCGCTGGCACAGTTGATTTCCCGAGCACAGGCTTATTTCTTGGAAGGAAGGTGGAGCGCTTTGCAGCTCTTGTGTGAAAAACAAACCAGCGCTGGAGCGTCAGTCTGCAGGTGAGCACTGTGCCACTGGGGTAAAGGCTCACCGCATGCAATAGGTTTTGTAAAGAGAGCAAAGAGTAAAACTCAAGGGTCTGGCCTGACAGATTTGGGGTGTTTTAGTTTAAATTAGATATTTTTAATTAAAAAGCAGTCAGACTTTTAATCTGATTTTCACACGCACTTCAAGAAACAACTTGCAATGTCATTTAGTTTGTGGAATTGTCTGTCTGGTAACATCCCTTGCTATAAGGAGGCATAGGATAATAATCCCTCATTGCAGAAAGGCTGCTTTGGCTGTTGTGCTCGCCTAGGAAAAGACCTGGCAATGCATTACAGCTCTGCCTTCTCCTCCAATCTTGCTTCCAATATCAACGATTTCTTCAGGAGTTTTCTGACCCAGTCCTCTCTTTAGGGGAAAACTCTACAAAATTCCCTACTGGGGGCAGCTGTCCGAGTCCCTGTGCTGTGCTGGGGACACCGTGAGGGTGTTTGTGATTGAGCAAAGAGGAGGGCTTAGAGGGACAAACTGCATCCTGGGTGCAGCACCTCAGGCTGGGCGAGGGAAACCCTTATCAGGGTGGCCTGACCGAGCCGTAGCAGAGCCACCCCGCACCCAGGCCAACCTTTGGCCCATGCAGGCTACAGGGAACCTTGCCTCCTCGTCGCTGTTTGCAGTGTGGATGATCCTGTGAGGTCCTGACAGCTGTGGATGGGTGAAAAGTCCTGTCTTGGGTGCTGGGTATCAGCACAAGTCGGGGGAATCCAGGCAAAACGCTGCAGCACCGTCGAAGGGCTGCAGGAATCCACTTCCCTCTCTCGTTTAGTCACCTCCTTGCAAACCAGTTTCAGTTCCCATTACCAGTGCGGTAGATTGGAGGTGAGACTCCAGTAAAGTCCTTAGCCAAGGTGACAACTTTTCCCTCCTGAGCCTTTGTCTTCGTCCTCTCCAAGAAAGCAGTTTGACCACTGACTTTTTTTTTTTTACTGGGAAGATGAAGGAGCAATCAGTGACCTGGGTAACCCCGCGCTAAGCACAAGCAGAGGAACTTAACGGTCACAATCAAAAAGTTGCCAGCCTGAGTGGATTCATACATCAGGAGGTGCCCCTTAGGCAGGAGAAGGGGAGAATGAACTACTAAACTCTTGTATCCTTGCTTCTTCACTCTTGGTTGTGCACTTTGCTCAGTGCTGGCATTGCTCCTGTGGTGTTTACCCTTGGTGCCTAAATGCCACTGCCTGTGCTGCTCCTTCATTCCACCTGCTTGGGTTTATGCACAAAAATAGTGCTCTCGAAGAGTTCTGGCTCCATGGTGATCAGCAGCCTGCCTTTACTCAAGGGTAATATTTTGGGGCTAATATGTTCAGGGAAGCTGTGTTGAAGGTGCCTGGAGACTGCAGACCAGAAATTAAATGTCAGCAAGGGGTCTTTGAGAAAGTGTGAAGTAGAAAAGTGCTGCAAGTTATTTCTGTCTTAATTTGGCCAATGGGCTGTGTCCGGTCCCGTGTTGGGTCCAGGACTGAAAAAAAGTATGATGATGTTTGGATCAGGACTGGAATATACTGGAAAATGTAAGCTGTGAAAGTCTGCAGATCCGTGTCTCCATTAGCCAGCAGTAATGTTCCCACCATCTCATTATTTTCCCTCTTAAAGTGAAAACAACACGTTAACAGTGGAAACGGGAAGATTGTGTTAGGGCGAGAGAGAACTTGGATTGGCTTCGCTTGCATGTAACTCGGACTCTGTGGGTGTTGCAGCCAGGGGAAGCTGTGTATGGTGGGGTTTGGGTTAGGCTTTATGGCACACGTCAAGGAAGAAGAGACCTTTAAACTGAAAAAAAATGCTTCACGTTTGGTCGCCTCTTCAGGAACACTCCAAGGATCCAAGTCTGCACTCAAGCACTTGCATCTCCCACCCCCGTGCCCACCCCCGTGAGAAGGCACAACCTGGCGAAGGCTGGGGAAGGTTACGATGTCAATGAGAAACATCTGGGTCTGTGCTCTGCCAGATGTTGCCAGTCGTGTCTGGGTTGTTAGCTGCACCTGGGCAAAGAAGAAAAGGAAATCCCCGGGTGGCGTGATGGATTTTGCAGACCCTGGGAGGAGAAGGCAGTTAGACACCACTTGCTTATAGTCCTTCTGCTATGTACTCAGGTGGCTCGCTGACGTTCGGGTGATGCAAGACCTATGGGTTTTGCAGCTAAGGAAATGTGTCACAAACTTGTCACATACCGATTATTTTACATCTTTTGCGCATTTGTAGCTTGACCGGTGCGAGGGTATTGAAGATGAAGGGCTCATTTATTGGCAGAGCTGAGCATGCCTTCTCCTCACAGCCACACGGAGCAGGAAGAGGGAAGGGCTGCCTGGGCAAAGCCCTGAGCGTAGGTTGTGCTTGTGCTGGGGACTCTATTGACCTTGGACAAGCAGAGTCATTTCTCATCAGCTGTTTGTAAAGCAGGGGTGATGTTATTCCTGTAGCACAGCCGTATGCTGAGGGTGGTTGTATCCCTGTTCTGGAGGGGCTTGGATCCCAGGGTAATGGTTATATCCGTGGTACCTGGATGGTTACACCAGGATTGAGAAGGCTTGTTTAATAAACATCATCATTGGGATTTATTCTGAAGAATCAATTGATGGATTTTCTGTTTGTTTGTTTGGTTTTTTTTAATAAAACTTGGATGAACAGCTGAAAGCAGTGGCTAGGAATGTAGAGAAAGAAACAGGGGGAAAAATTTGGAGTAAGGTAGATAAAAGTGAGAGATAAAAGAAATAATGCAGGGAAGGATGAGTAATCGACATTCTTGGAGTCGAAGCGCAGGCTCTGGCTTCCTTCCTGAGCAGTAAAATAAAATTAAAAAAAAAAAAAGTCTTTAGAACAACAAAACTCTGGACGCGCTGGTTTCCTTCCTGACAGGCCCAGCCTCGTGGTGTTTCGATGAGTCCTCATTGGCAACCAGGGCTGATCTAAAGGCCAAAGGCAGAAAGACTGGGGGGGGAGAGGGAAAAGGAGAGGGATTTAACTGTTTGAGCTCTGCTGGAAAACCAGAGATGCTCACTTTTGTGTGGGTTCCTTTTGCCATCACTGGGGCACGAACAGTGTTCATTGTGGCTCAGAGTTCTGAGAGGTGAGCAGGGCATCCACCCAGACACTTGGTCGTACCCAGATTTAATGTTAAAAGCCAAAAATAAGTATTTGTAAACCTTTGTCATTCCTTGGACTTGGCGTGGTGAGGCATGAAGTAACAGCACGGATGAGCAATGCAGGAGTAGACTGGCAGCTCTTAGGAGGAAACCCTGATGTGCAGTCGGTGCTGTCTCAGGGATGCTCATTTTACTTGTAGCACCCAGTTCATAGTGTTGTGCTGCTCCTCAGCATGGAGCTGCTGGAGGTGTGAGAGCCCCTTGTGCCCCAGAAGGTTCTGGGCAGCTTGCAAGGAGCCAGGAGCGCGGGAGGGGAGGCTGTATGTGTGCTAGACAGGTTGAATGGCTTGGGCAAAGCTTGTTTTGCAGCTAACTCTCTGAGGCTCGCCGCTCTCTGCAGGGTTCCCCTCTCTGAAAGGTCGAAGCTACTTCTTAATTCTCAGCAGCTGACAAAATATTTATTTTCAGGTACTTAAAATATTATAATTTGAAGTGGAGTCCAGGGCCCTGGCTGGAGCTGAGCTTTTGTACTAACAGCTTCAGTGAAATGCCTTTTTCCTCCTACAACTTGCCAGCAAATGCTTGGAAAATAATTGTGGGACAGGCATCCCTTTAGTAAGCAGATCAAGAAGATTTGAGACTTGCCAGAGACTTTCAAAGGACAGGCCAAAGGTTCAAGTTGTTGCCAGTTCTATTTGTCTTAGCCTTTATACTTACTTTTGTGTCATTAATTTCATCAAATGTCTGTGGGTAAAAGGCACCCAGCAGGCTGCTGCTTTTGCTGATCTCTCTGGGTGTACTTGGACAACTCTTGGGAAATAAGCCCACCTTTGTGTCTAGGGAGAAAGATTAAATCCACCACAGCTGTAGCAGAAAGAGGCTTGTGATAACTTGACATGGAGACAGTTGCCCTGGGGGTGCAGGAGCTACCAGTGTCCTTCCTGCAGCCTTTTTAAAGCAGGTTTTGCAGAGCGAAGCATGTATGAATGATACTTACTCAGTGGTACCAAACCTACAGGACCTATAGAGACCTACAGAAAGAAGGTCTCATGCTTGCATTTGACTGAAATGAGGGTTCAGCAAGAAGAAGAGCTGAGCAGAGGCCAGGCAGATGGGAGCCCAGCACCCCAGGTCCTGTTGCTGGCCCTGCTGTTGGGTCCTTAGGATAATTATGTATTTTTAGGGATACTGGCAGGGCATCCTGTTGATTTTGGTAGGCAGGGCATCACTGTTGTGCTCTTTGCTAGGGCTGCCCTTGCTAAAGTGGCAACTCTGTTGGCACTGTCCTTTCCTGGGGGTTTTGCAGCTAAAAAAAGCAGGGATAAGGCTGTTCTCTCAGCAGGATCCCTGCAGGCAGAGCTTTGCAGCCCTTCTTCTGTGCTGCATACCTCTTTTCTTGGTGCTTCCATCCCTGCCTGCATCCTCACAGCTGCTTTCCTACCCTTCCTGCCTCAGTGCAGCCAGCCAAGCCCGTTAATTTTTCGGCAGAAGTGTTGTAATAATTAGGCAGCTTGTCAGAGGGTTTAGCAGTACTTAACCAGATGTGAAAAGGCTCATCCCGTGGTCCCCGCTCTCTCCCTGGGCTCCAGCCAGCTGCGTTTTCCCACCTGCTCAGGTTGCCTAGAAAGGGCTGTAGGAGTTCTCCCTGCTGCCCTGGCTCCTCTTGTCTCTCTTCTTATGCTAAACGCTCCCTTGCAAAGCAGAAGGAGGGAGGGTGGAAATCCTTGAGGTGTTTGGGTGATGAGCAGCGAAGAATTAAAAGCAGACACCTGCAGAGCTCAGACTTGAGACCTCCACCATTAACTCTTCCCAGGGCAGCATCCTTGGGCTTGTGGCCCATCTTTTGCTGGGGTGCAAGGGCTGGAGTGGGTGGTGATGCTATCCAGGGCTCTTGATGGCTCCTTGTTATATATAATCTCCATCCACTTTATATATCTACGTATATTTATATATGGAGATATCGAAGCATTATATTATATACATAATATATCGAAAATAAAAGAGGTTTTAATATATATATAACATCTCCATCTTCCCTGCCTTCGTTTCCCTCCCTGTGGGGATGACGCTGTTTCCCTGTCCACTGTGCTCTATAAGCATTTCTACACAAGGCAGTATTATCACTAACATGGTTGTAGTAAACTGTATTGTCTGCCTAATCCATATTAATGGAAAAAACTGTTAGAGGCAAGACATTGGCCTGAATGGCCCTTGGACTGAGTCGTTCTGACAACTCCTACCTTTCTAAATTTATAAATACACAGTGGCACCGTATATTATGCTTAAAAAAAATCTATATACAACCTATAGGTTTATGGTTATAGAGAGAAAAGATGTATTAAATCAGCAAGACCAAGGGAGCAGACAAGATATAAAAATGATACTGTATTATGCTAGAACTTATTGAAAATCCCAACACATCTTTTTGTGTGTGTGTGTAAATGGTAAATTCTTTTCTATGTTCTGAATTTGTTTCTTAATGTGTGTCACGTACCAGAATAGGAGCATGGACACAGTTGCAAATACGGTATGTGTTTTATTGTGAGTATTATACTGCATAGCAGAGCAAGGGTGTTGAATATTGCAGTCAGTTATATACAGCTGTAAATGGGAGCTACCTGCTGTTCTGTGTACAGCGAGCTGCATATTTATTAGTAAATACCAGTCGAGGTAAAATAAAAATAAAACAGGAAGTTGTATTAAAGACTTCAAGGTTTAAAACTAGTTTGCGCAAAGCTCCCAGGATCCCACTGCAGGGAAGGGTCCCGCCTTTTCTGGCATTAAGTCTTTTCCACCTGATTTTTCTAGTTTGAGGATTTGAAAGCCTCTGCTCAACTCCCTCGCTCCTCAGTTTGAGGAATGATTCATACGTTTCAAAGCAGGATGAGGACTGGGTTTGGGGCTGGAGAAGTCGTAACAATCTGTAACCACAGATGAGGAGAAGGCTGAGGAACTCAACAGTGTTTTGGCCTCAGTCTTCGCTGTCAGTCTCTGTTCCCACACTTTTCAAGTGGATGGACAGCAAGGCAGGGACTGCGGGAGCAAAGGCCCTCCCACTGCAAGAGAAGACCAGGTTTGTGACCACTTGACAAAGGGGAGCATACATAAGTCTATAGGACTCGATAAGATGCATCTCAGAGTCCTGAGGGCATTGTCTGTTGCAGATGCCAAGCCACTCTCCATGATACTTAGAAAGCCACAGCAGTCAGGTGAAGTCCATTGTGCTGGAAAAAAAGGGAAATATTGCTCCTATTTTTAAAAAGGTAGAAAGGAGGACCCTGGGAGCTGCCAACCTGTCAGCCTCACCTCTGTGCTGGGGAAGATCATGGAGCAGATCCTCCTAGAAGCCAAGCTAAGGCACATGGAGGACAGGGAGGTGATTCAAGACAGCCAGCATGGCTCAACCGTAGGCAAGTCCTGCCTTACCGCAACCCAGTGTCCTTCTATTATGGAGTGGCTACATCAATTGTCAAGGGAAGAGCTATGGATGTCATCTTTCTAGACTTCTGTAGGGCCTTTGACACAGTCTCTCACAATATCCTTCTCTCTAAATTGCAGAGAGATGGAGTTGATGAGTGGACTGTTCAGCGAATCAAGAATTGATCGGATGATCACATCCAGAGTGTCGTGGTCAATGGCTTGATGGTCCAATAGAGATCAGTGACAACTGGTGTCCCTCATGGGTCCCTATTTGGACCGATACAATTTAATACCTTCATCAATTACATAGACAGTGGGATCGAGTTACCCTTAGCAAGTTTGCTGACAACACCAGGCTGAGTGGTGAATGGTGAAGGATGGGATACCATCCAGAGGGACCTGGACAAGTGTGAAAAGTGGGCCTGGGTGAACCTTATGAGGTTCAACAAGGCCAAGTACAAGGTCCTGCACCTGGGTCGTGGCAACCCTTGGTATCAATGCAGGCTGCATGGAGAACGGACTGGTGAGACCTCACCTCGAGTCCTGCATCCAGCTCTGGAGCCCTCGGCACAGGAAGGACATGGATCTTTTGAAGCGGTTCCAGAGAAGGCCACAAAAATGATCAGGGGGCTGGAGTGCCTGCCAAAGGAAGAGAAGCTGAGAGAGCTGGCGTTGTTCAGCTTGGAGAAGAAAAGGCTCTGGGGAGACCTTATTGTGGCCTTTCAGTACAGGGAGCTTATAAATATGATGGAGACAAACCTTTTAGCAAGATCTGTTGCGATAGGACAAGAGGTGACAGTTTTAAAGTAAAAGAGGGTAGATTTAGACCAGATGTAAGGAAGACATTTCTTATAATGATGGTGGTGAAACACTGGCACAGGTTTCCCAGAGAGGTGACAGAAACCCCATCCTTGGAAACATCCAAAGCCAGGTTGGACAGGGCTCTGGGCAACCTGATTGTGGTTGAAGACGTCTCCGCTTATTGCAAGGGTGTGGGATTGGATTATCTGTACAGGTTCCTTCCAACCCATCCCACTCTCTGATTCTGTGCAATTTTGGGTCAGCTCCTTCCCTGGTGCAGCTCCAGCTGAACACACCAGAGTAGCTCTGGTGGGTGCAGCTCTGAGGACCCATGTTTTAGAAGAAAAAGTGAGGGCACGTGCATTCCACATGCATGCACGTAGCACACAGAGCTGTGTGGGTGATCGATGCCTGCAACAGGGAGGCTGGGTTGCAGGTGGAAAGCAAACCCCGTGTTTCTGGTGGGCTTGCAGGCTTTCAGACAGATACCTCTCTGGAGATGAAGGCATCAGGGCAGAGCGTGAACTCCAAAATGAGCAATAGCTTCTGAAATACCCAAGTGTTTAACCTAGAGGGAGCTCTCTTACATGAAGAATGAGACTATTGGCACAGCCTGCCTGAACAGCTTTTAGCGTGTGTATCTTCAGCAAACTTCTGCCTTCTGCATCCTCAGATTGCACATCTGAGTAAAACATTCCCCTGGGCTGATGGAAAGGAGGCTTGGAGAAATCCCACAGGTAACTTCCATGGTCTCAGCCATGCAGGGGCCAGAGCAGGAGCCTCTCCTGGTCTCCAGAGGTTTCTCCTTGTGGAAGTTGATGTAGATTTCTTATGGTGAGAGTGTATTTTCTATTTTTCCTGCTCTATCACACCTAGCAGGTGAGTCACGGTTGTTGGGGTGCCAGGCAACTGCTCCCTGCTCTGCCAGGAGGGGTAAAGGCTCCTTGGTGAGGAATGGTCTTTTGTTGGCTGCTGAGGATGCTGTTAGTAGGCTGATTCACTAAGGACGTATTCATGTGCTGGACCCAGTCGCTCCCTTTGGCTCTCTCCTTTTAAATGGCTTCATATCCCTTTGTCTTCCTTGGGTAGATCCAGGTGCCTGAACACAAAGCCTTGTTGTTTGGGGGTTAGATGAACAGGCATTTCCTTTCCTGGGAGCTGCAAGATGCTGGAGGTGACACAGATGAATTGTGTGAGGGTGCTTCCCCAGTACCCAGACAGATCTGGCTGTGACTTGGTGTGAGTCCTTCAGATCTCACAGATCTTGTTCCCAGTGGGTGTGGGAGCTCGCATCTGGGGCTGGAGGAGCTCCAGCTCCTTAGGACTCCCAGGCAACACATCCATGAGAGGTGTGAACGAGCTGACAGGGAGCTTGTAGCCTTGTGTACACACAGGCCACAGCAGGGCAGAGGGGATGTGGCTCTCCAGAGGCAGCAGCAGTAGCTCTGCACCTCCAGGCCACCCACTGATTTAACAGAGTGAAAGAGAAACTTGCTGAAGCACTGGGGCAGAGGTTTTGAGAGCTGACGGTGCCTGAGCGGTCATTTAAAAGGAGGACTGATTAAAAGACGGATGGAGCAATTCTTTCCTGGGTGCAGAAAGCTCACATCTGGGAATAGTGGGCCCAAAGGAGCAGCTTGATGATGCTGGACCGAAGGTGGAGGGATCCAAAGTGGTGATGCTCCCCTGTCCTCCATCCCATCCCATGGCAGTCCAGGTCTCCATGGTGGCTGTGGTTGTCCCAGCAAGCAGCAGGAGGGTAGGACTGTCACTGCTGCCGATGTCCTTGTGGGAAAGCCTCTCTTCCCAGGGCAGCTGCCCTGCCTCTGGCACTGTGCTGGTCCAGGGTGAATAAAAGAACCACCCTAAAAAGCAGAAAGGGGAGGCTTGTCCAGCCTAAGTGTACCTGCCAGGAGCTGAAATCCAGCCTGCTGTCCAGGGCAGGCATTCCCAATCACAGCCCAGCAAGGGATGACTGTTGCTCAATTAGCTAATAGTCTCACTCCTACCCCTGCTGACCTACCCTGCCCTTCCCCAGCTCGGTGGACCTACTGACCACCAGCTTGAGGACGAGGAGCTCTACGTGCAAGAAACAGAAAGGCCAGAACTTCTGTAGGAGAAAGCAGAGAGATGCGGATGGAGTCTGTCCAGAGAGATTTTATAGTGGAGTTCATGGAGATCTGAATTCAGCCTTTCAAATACCTTGACCCTGATGTGCAGGGTTGGGGTGATCCTTCTGCAGCCCCACTCTCCGGCAGTTGGGCTGCTTTAAAAGAGGGCTGCAGAGAGGCAAAGCTGGGAAGGAAAATAAGGACAGATGGAGTATGACAACACATATTTTCCCGTGGGTGCTTTTCTTTTCATTGTTTCTTTTTCTCGCTGTTGTTGTTGTGAATGAAGGAGCTTGAGGAAGGAAAGGGCATGTGTGAGGGTAAGGAGCTGAATGGGGAAGGTGGTTGGAGGGAAGAAATGGTGAACTAAAGCATCCTTGTAATCTAATTTCTAGAGAAAGGTTTTGCACTAGCTTTTTTTGTGCCTTCAGTTTGTAGTGTGGTGTGTGGTTTTTTTTCCAGAAGATTTGTGAGTAGCAGAGGCAGGAGAAGTTACTTTGATTGAAGCTCCCAATTTGGCTCAAAAAATGCTGGAGGAAAGGAGGTGGAATTGGAGTAAGCGCTTTTCCTGGGGATGACTTCTCTCTGTGTCTCAGATGATGGCCATTCCATCTCTTATCTCACTGTTCTTGCTCTGCAAGCTAGTAAATTGTACTCGAGCCTCCATCCTTCCCTTTTATGAGCTGGCATGAAGAGATTCTGGGAAGCAGCTAATTACAAGGATATTTCCCCTGGACTTCTAAGAAGGTTAGGAGATGCTGTGGGAGAGAGAGCAGGATGAGTAGGCACACCCAGCTTTGCAGTCTCAGCAAATTTCTCTGCACATTAATAGTGCCCAGGCCCTACCCATCCCATTTTTGTCTTTGGAAGGAGGAAACCACACAGTTCAGTAAAACTCTCATGGAATTCAACTCCTTGAGGGCTTGTCCAAGTGTCATTAGTAAAAACAACCCATTACTCTAATGGTTTACTTTAAAGAAATCAGTTAACCTCAGGAAGTAATAAGGGAGCTCAAAGCACTGCGCTTCAGGGCTGTTTCCCAAATACTGGAGTGGCAGAGCCGTCCTCACAGATCCTGAAGCAGCAGCTATTAAACATAAACTTCTGCAGCAAAATGTCTACCCAAGATGGTCAAACTGCATATTTGAATCGTGCACGGTTGGATGCTCGTCCCGTGAGCGCGGAGGCAGACTGGGCTGTGGTTGTTGACCGAAGTGCCTTATCTGGGGCTCAGTCATCCTGCATGCTGGATGAAGATGCTTTGTATGGCAGGTGGAAAGATAGTCCTCCTTCCCAAGCTGTGCTGCAGCTGAGGCTACTGCATGGTGAGGAGGGTCCCAGCCCTGCCCTCCTCACTTGACCAAGCAGCCTGGACGCTTGCAGTGAGCAGTGCAACCACAGCACAGACTGTTTCTGCTGATCACGAAGGGACTGAAGTGGTGTGGTGTTGCCCACACAGGCATCTTGGTGCCTGTGGTAGGGACTGTGGGTGTCCTTGTGCCACCAAAATGCTGCATCTCCTTTTCCTGTCTCCCTTGTGGTCCCAAGCTCATGTCCCCACAGATACGTGCTGTTTGCAGGCCTGGCTACAGCAGCTTTTTTATTTCACGGCCAAGCTTCTAGACAGTGAGTTCCCTGTGGGTCTCTGCTCTTTGCCCAACACAAGCAACCCTCCTTGTGCATTTGCCTTCCTACAGAAAGGTGGTTTTACTTTTACAAGCTCTCAAAGGAGGTGGGTGGCTCCCTTGATGTGGAGCAGGTCCTGCGTCCTGTGCAGGGTGGTATGGAAGCAGCTTTAGGGTGTCCTGGTGTCTCATTAGTAATTCCCACCAGTCATCAGCTGTTTAGAGTGAAATCCTTTGGGTCCTGAGGAATTCCTGGTAATCTCAAAAACCTGGCACTTCTGAGTTATAGCTAGCATGATCTTCCCCTTCTCTTTACCCCCTTCCTCTCATTCACCAGCCAAGAGAGCATATTTGCCCAAGATGCTGTAGGTGTACAAACCCAGGCTCATTTATATTAAATGAATTCGCAGTGCTCGGTGTTGTTACCAGCGACTGTCTCACTGCTCATGACATGGGGATGAGAAACAAACTGCTCTTCTGTCCCATGAGACGCTGCCTTTATACCTAAAGATATTAACAATGCAGAGAAAATCAGGGGCAGCAGCGTGCAGGGAAAATGGAAAGGACTTAATACCCGCAGCTTGCAAATCAAGAGAAGATCAGGGCATTGCATTGGGTGCTGGAGCCTTGGAGGTGGTGGGAGTGCCTGTAGGAAATGGGAGAAGGGATGAAAGGGCTAGGAAAGAGGGGAGGATCACTGTGACAGCCTTAGACTGCCTTTAGAAACAATCCTGGACCTTTGGTGACTCAAAAGTAGTATTGACTCCTACACGTATCTCTTGCGTGTCTCTAATAAAACCATACCCGCCAAACGAAGAGGCAGGTCAGGGGTGGTGAGCATGTCCTGAACATGCTGAGAAAGATGAGTAGGAGAAGAAAGGCTGTCCTCTCCTGGTCCCTGGCACAGGTTATCGTGTGGTTGCAGGTGAAGGAGAGGCTGTGGAGAGCTTATCCCCAGGTGATGTGCCAGGGCTGTGGGGTGACACGGTGCTGCAGATCTAGGGTGACTGGCAAGCACACGGGTGGCAACACCCAGCCCAGCAGGCTGGTGAGTGTCCAGCTGGGAAAGGAGAACCAGGACTCAGGCATTCCCAGTGGATGGGTTTTGCAAAGGCCTGTCTTTCTCTGTGTAGCTGTGTTTTCATCCCTTATCTAGACTTTAAACTTAAGAGGTCCTTGCTTGTTGAATTAGGAGAGAAGTAGCTTTGGCTTGCAAATTTTGGGCTTGAATTAAACAAGGGCAGAACTTTAAAAATAAATCCTTCTTCCCCTGCTTCCCTAAGACACATCCAGGTAGGATGTGCTTAACGCTAGATTAATGCTCCAGTTTAAAGAGGTAATTTTGTCCAAAGCCACCCTTCTGTAGGAGCCTGTAATTAGCAATTAAAGCATAAAAAAAATATTTCCATCGAGTGATTCCTAAATAAATGCTTGTCACTGCTGATCAGAGTTGGTTTATTTCCATGTGTGTTTTCCTTCCTTCTTTTTTTGTATAACTTACAGCCCTGTAAACGCTCAGCAGCTGTTAATATGATTCTGTCGATACGTTTACCATGGTGATTTGGCTATATTTGGCGAGCGTGTGAAGAAATCACTCACTGGTTAGAAGGAGGAAAGACAAGCTGTCGATATCAAGGGAGAAATGCTAATAACCCCGGTGACAAATCATTCCTGGGAATCTCAAAGGGTTAAAAAAAAAAAGCAGCAGCACTTCCCCATAAGAGGGGCCTTGGCGAGTGAAGGTGACTCATCAGGAGCTGCAGACACCAGCTGTCATCTCCAGCTCCTCCTGTGCTTAATCACTTCACTTTTCTAAAGAAATATTTTGTTCTAATTCAAACAGACCCGGGCTTGTTTGTTTTTTATGAATTATTTACTGGTGAGGAGAACCTCTTGAGGTATCCATCTTCACTCAGAAATAAGTGGACTCTCAGAGCCTGCTGCAGCACTTTAAAGCATGCAGTCCCCTCAATGATGACCCTTTTTCTTTTTATTTAACACCCACTTAAATCCTGAATAAACCCCAGAAAGTCATCTCTGGCACCTGGAGCCCTACTGGAGGAAATGCACACAGACTTCAGCCTCATCTAGCTGCTCCTTGAAAGACATCCCTGCTCCTAGGTTTGGGGTGGTGATGCTCCAGGTGATCCCTGTGACTGTCACTGGTTTTCCAGCGCAGGGGTGGAGATGTGTCCCCATACCTGACTTTCTCCTAGATGTGTTCCCACAGCAAGCATGCACTCACCGTGCACAAAGTAGTATTGAAGAGGCTTGCATGTGCCACTGAACCCCACTCTGGGCACTGACACCCTCCAGCTCTGGCTTGTTTTTCAGTTATTTAATAAACCCGCTGCCAGATTCCACCTGGCTGTTCCTGATTTCTGCTCTCTGCACATTTATAGCTCTTCCAGTGGCAAGAGGAGCTCATGTGATATTTTGCGGTCCCAAAAGGTCTGATCCAGCAGCCGTGGAAGTAAATAAATGGAAAAATTTGCACTGACTGGACTGGACATCAGATTAGTCCCTAAATGTTAGTTGATCTGCTTTGGGGTTATGACAGACAAATATTGCCCCAAGGTTACTGCTACAGGAATAATCGATCTACCTGTCTTGGATATGTCTAGGCTGCCTATCATCACTGTAATGTCTAAGTGAGTGTTACCTCCCAGGAAGACTGTGCCTGACCAAATAAGTTACCTTTTCTTTGTGTGGTCTGAGACCAGAGAGTGCAGTTTTCAGCGTATTTAAGATCATTTCTATTTAGCACTTGTCTGCTCCAGAGGATATTGCTACTTGACTGCAATGTCCTTATGACCTATTTCATATATTTCATTTAGAATTCTTCTTTTGCATGTATTTTTTACTAAATAAATAACATGATCCCTAAGTAAATGACTTTGTCCTCAAAACAATTTAGACAAAGTGTCTTGAGTGTGATTTAGCTTGAGTGGTGTAAGTCGCACGCTCATACAAGCTTCAAAATGACAGGAAAGATAATCCCATCAGGCAGTCTGTAAAACAGAACAAGCCTGTAGAGGGGTTTTCTTGTACACAATTACACTTAGAGACACAGGATGAGGAGGGAGGGGGATTCGGGACCCAGGAAGGCTGAAAGAAGCAGCCGGTTGTGTCCTAGACGCTTATTTGTGCTCGGGCCCCTTAAGGCGAGTCACTGGAAATTGGAAAGGAGATGAGTTCAGCCTCACGAAAAATAGCTCTGGAGCCCCATCAGCATGGGTTTGGGGGAAGAACTTTGCACTGACACCAGCTGAAGATGCCAGCATGTTGCAAACCTGCTGGGAATGTGATGGGAGCGTGTTGGTTCGTGCAGCCGTTCCTCCATCTCATGGATTATAGGCGATGGGGCATATTTCAACCTCATGTCAAGGCTGCTCTTGTGTGAATCAGAAACCTGTAGCCTGCCAGCTGCCCCTGGGCGCCAGAGGCAAGAGTGCCCCAAAATCTCCTTTGTGCCCCATTTCTGTTCAGATAATGTGAACGTCCCCTGGAAAACAGGACACATGAAAGCAATGCCTTTATCAAAATAAACAATATATTTACTTTTCATTCCTCACCTTTTTTTTTTTCTTTTTCCTTGTAGAATACCTTTTAAGAAACACTTTTTAAGGGGCACTATTTACATCCAAACCACTTCTTCCTGCCCCCCTCCATCCCTCCCTCCTCCATCCCACACAATCTGCCCAGTTTCCTCTCTGCTTCCCTCCCGGTGCAAAAATAAGACATTTAGGGTAAGAAGTTTGCAACGTATTCATTAGTGATTTGTAAGTTAGAGTAATTGAGGAATTCTTTGGGATTTTTGCCAGTTACTATGAACTCCAGGACCCTGCTGTTTACAAAGCAGCAGCTGGTGGAAGGCACAAGATGTAACTGAGGTTCACTTCTGAGACAGTTTCTTGCCTTTTTTCTTGTGTGCAAAGTTTCTGACTCCGTGTTGATTTTCTTGAGATCATGTTTATTTAAATCAGGATAATAATCTTCCAAATATACCCTAAAATTATATAGCCATATAAATCCTGTCATAATATATTCAGTAAAACTGTCAGGTGATCATTCTTAATGTAAAATGAGACCTTTTCATTTTCATCCAGTCAGTTAGCACTAAATTAACTCCTTGGAACAGGCTCAGAGTCATTCATTTGAGTAAATACCCCAGTTATTTATTGAATACGCAGCATTGCTGCCTGTCTCAAGGCTGGGAATGAGGGGTTCCTGTCCTTATCCCAGCTCCAACACCATTCAGTCAAGAAGATGCTTGAAAACTTCAGTACCACCCACACATTTGTTTTGCTGTTAATTTCGATGCAGCCGTGAGCTGATTGCCAATGATGGGTTCAAGCTGCGGGGTAGGCTGTGAGCAGGACTCCTGATCTGCTGTCCCAGCAGCAGCACAAGAGCAAGAATTGTTCCCTGCTGGCTGGAGCACTCGGGGACATGGGTAGGAGCTACAACCTGATGCACAGTTAGGGATGTTCAGCTTGTCAGCTCTTTGGAGAAGGGCTTTGACCAGGTGGACAGGCTCTGTCCTGCTCAGTCACCCCACCTCTCAGCACCTTTTCTAAATCGTTATTTACCTTTTTTCCCAACCTTTTGGATTCCTAACTGGGACAAGTCTTCTAAACCTCCAGCCAGGAACTGGTCAGGGCACATGAGGACCTCTGTCTCCTCCTCTTGGTATGGAAAGGTCCCAGTAGGTGTAGGAGCAGTTTGCTGTAGGGTTCACCACGCGTGGCTATTCTGAAGAAGCGTTCAAATTAGTGCTAGAGTCCCAGAAAGGCCACCACTAAGATAAAGATCCTTGAAGAGCTTCTGCTCATCCTTCAGTAGGGCAATTTTGTGGAGTACCTGGTCTGTTAAAGCCTCTTCTCTGTCCCCAGAGAGGCTGGCCCCCTTCCTTTGCTCCTCTTCATCCCTCCTCTTGCTGCCAGGCGAGTGGGGAGTGTGAATGGTCAGCAAATGCCTGTGCCAGAGCCGGCCACAAAACAAGATGGAAATTGAAGTGCTGCCTGCTGAAGATTCCCTGGAGGACTCTGATATCTTATCAGCACATACTGTTTAGATGTCTCTCCCCATGATGGAGCAGGAGGGAGAGATGAGTATCTTTCCCTGCATCCCTGAGGAGGCAGTGGAAGTGCTTCCAGAGATGCACTGGCATCCAGCCCATAGCCTGGGAGGTACGGGCTCAGCCAGGTTCAGGGAAACACCTTTCTTCTGACCCTGAAGAAAAAGCCTTGCTTGCAGTCCCATATTCAGCTTGCCAAACACAAAAGCCAAATAAAACTAAATGAATCAATGAATCAAATTGTGACTGTCCGGAACTGGGCTGCAAGGAGACACACTCATCCTGCTCTTCTGGGAGATCAAATTCACTACACAGATCAAAGAAAGAAGAGGAAAAGCTCTTCAAAAGTCAGGAAACAAAATCACCTCAGCCTTCTTCCTTTAAAGAAGGAAAGTTACTGGACCACAGCCTAAAAGAACCAGAGGAGAAAGCATCAAAGGGAAGTCCTTAGTCACACGTGGCTCTGTGAAAGGTGAGGTTTGCCAGGTACTAGATGTCCAGTTTGAACTGACGAACTTCAGCTCCCAAAGAGCATTCTCTTACCGTGCCTGCATCCCCCACCCCCTAAAAGAAGTGAGATTAGAGAAAAGTAAAAGAGGAATGAAAAGGCTAGTCACGTTTATTCTTAAATTCTTTATGGTCCTGCAGAAAACGGAGGGCTCTTCCCTTTCTGTTTTCTTCTTGTTGATGCCCACTTCAGCTGTAGCCTACTGAAAACAAAGCCGGTGAGGGTGGCCAGGCTGATTATCTCCTTAGGAGGGTGGAAAAGGAACTCACTCTCATCTGAGGATATCATATCGGGGGACGTCGCAGGTCGAGTGGTGGGAAGATGTGCTGATTGCAGATAAGGCAAGAAGTTAGGAGCTTCAACTGAAGCCTTTATGTCAGCTGTCTTTTTCTGGCACAGGGGTAATGAAGCAATGCAATAGGCTGTCCTGGGAGTGGGGAGTGCTGAGAGGTTTCAGGAGCAAATTAAGAAGAATTATTTCAGGAATGTGTTAAATTTAGCTTTTTCTACTTTTGGGCAGAAATAAGCAGATAACCTCTCATTCACTCTTCTGCTTCTGCATGATTTTGTGGTTCTTCAGGTGTCAGGTTCCCACTGTTGTGCAGGCACAAGGTGTGGGGCATTGGGTGCTCTCCCAGAAATGTACTCCAGTTTCTGTGGGAGCCCAATACTGAGGTAACCTGTGGTGTAGGGAGATGCTTTCATAAACAAGAGGCACAGCAAATTAAAGTGCAGGATGAGTAGCTGGCAGCAAAAATGGTTCCTTCTAAGTTTGTCAGCATGTGGTCAACCAGAAGATGGAAGAAAGCAGTTTCCTCCCCTAGAAGAAAAGGAAAGAAGATGCAGAGGAGAAAGGTGTGAAAAAATGGACCTGCTTGAGCGGAGGAAGGATCTGCAGAGGTATCTGGACAGGCTGGATCAGTGGTCCAAGGCCACTTGTATGCGATTCAACAAGGCTAAGTGCCGGGTTTTGCACTTTGGTCACAACAGCCCCGTGCAGCGCTACAGGCTTGGAGGAGCGTGGCTGGAAAGGGTGTGATTCTTATTAGGTCTGGAACACAAGTCTTATGACGAGCGCCTGTGGGAACTAGGATTGTTTACTCTGGAGAAGAGGAGGCTGAGGGGAGACCTTCTTGCTCTCTACAACTCCCTGAAAGGTGGTCATAGTGAAGTAGATGCTGGTCTCTTCTCCCAAGTAACAAGAGACAGGACAAGACGAACTGGCCTCAAGCTGTGACAGGAGAGGTTTAGACTGGATATTAGAAAAAATTTCTTTACCAAAAGAGTGGTCAAGCATTCAAACAGGCTGCCCAGGGAAGTGATTGAGTCACCATCCCTGGAGGTATTAGAAAATGTGTAGACGCGGCACTTTGGGGCCTGGCTTAGTAGGCACGGTGGTGTTGGGCTGATGGTTGGACTGGAAGATCTTAGAGGTCTTTTCCAACCTTAATGCTTCTGTGGTTCTAAATTGTGCAGAGACTAGAAGCGGGGAGTGCAGCTAGAGAAGTGGCCGTCATATATTTCAAGTCTAGGAACTACAGGAGTACAGTGACCCCCGCCAACTAGTAGGGTTACCTGTCCAGAGGACTCACAAAATCAAAGCTGCAGTGCATGGCTGTCCAAGGAGGGCCACCCATTCACAGGTATCCATGTGCCAGCAGCGAGGATGCCAGGGCTCGGTATGGCAGGATGCTGAAGCCTTTTACCTCTGTTTTCTTAGTCTAGCTGACCCAGGGCAATTCTGACGTCTACTTGAGATTTTGTATAGCTTGTTTTAGTTTAATATGACATTGGTTAGTGTTTAAAGGCTACCTGGGTTACAAATTTTACTGTTGTATTGATTAGCCGGTCTTTTCTGCCTGGTTGCTGAAGATGAGAAGGAATTGAGAAACATGTTCCCAATTGCCCCACCAAACTGGACGGCTCTTCCCTACAGATGCCTGGCATTTTTCTCAACTATCATCTTGCTGTGTGCCTTGCACACAAGGCACAGGCTTCTTCCAGTATTGCATGCCATGCTTGAAACTCACATTTGCAGACCGCGTTATATTTCTGCCACCACAACTTCTGCTTCTGGATATGTGCAGGAAGGTTTTGAAAAAGCCAGCAGTAACCAGTATGATTCTTTCAAGCAAGGTGTTCATGTGGGAAAAGCAGGTCAGAGACCAAGAGAGGATGCTTGGTTTCACTGTTACCTAAGTATTGCTTTGCCAGCACTCCTTCTGCTGCAGGGAACAGAGCTGGGAGCAACTGTGTTAGTACACAGACCATGTACGTTCATCTGCTGGGAGGTGTTGTACTTTGGGAAACTGCTATAAAGTGAATCTGTGGCAGCAGCAGTTGCAGATTTTGTCCTTTCCTACTCTTTGAATGGATGAAGGGTCCCTCATTGCCCCACGTGCTTTCCACTAGCAGTGGGCACGTGTGATCCTCCCAAGGAGGATGCGTGGGCCCCATAAAGCATGGCTGGGATGCTGCTGTTTTATCTCCGCTGGCCCCTTTGCTGTGTTTATTGATATCCTCATTCTTCCATTTCAGTGCTTCAGCAGTCATGGTGATAAACAGCACTGTAACATCGCCCCGTGGGCACCTCTGTCGCTGTGATGTAAAGGTGTTGCTTAAGTACCTGTGCTGCAGAGCATCCCCAGATGGGAGCTGGTTTGAGGGCTTGCAGTGGCAAATCGGCACATGGTACCTCCGGAGGTCGTGGTCTGAGGAGGCAAGTGGGCAGCAGACACAAAGTTCTGCCTCTCATCTTTCACTCTATCCGCAGAGTGCTGAAAAGCACAGATTCTGTTGAGATTAAGTTATAATTTAAGGCAGTGAACATGTGCTCTGCTGGCAGCTATAAAGATTCAAATCATAAAGTTTTACAGTGGAACGGTTTCTGTAAAAGCATCGTTAGAAAGGGGGAATCGTGCCTTTAATTCTTACGACTTATGGGGCTGTCTGGTTTGTTTTGGTTTTAGTGGTGCTTGGTGTGACCTGGGGTAGGGACCCATCCCCGCTTTCCATTTAAAGTCAAGCCTTTCTTCCCCAGGGCCCTGCTGTTCTGCTGCCTTGAGAAAGACTGGAGATGGTGCAGACTCTTCTGTGTTCACCCCATCTACAGACAAGTTTTGGAAACCCTAATGTGTGCAGAGCTTTTGGCCAGTTGGATTAGCAGGGAGAAAGATGATCTGGTGTGTGCGGCAGCCTTGGTATGGAGCCTGGGGAAATCCAGTCTGGGATACAAGTACCTTGAGCACGTTGTAAATGCCTTTCCAAAGCGGCAGTGTTGGGTTAGTCAACCTGAGGACTATGTGGCTGTTGAATCTTTCCAAAGGATGGATTAGCTTCCTTGTTCTTTCAGACTTTAAACCCAAATTAGGTATCGTCATGTCCCATAACACTGGCTAGTGTCCAAAACGAAGCAACATCACATGTTGCCTCAAGTTTATGCACCGTGGGGGTGGTGTTCTCCGCCTATAATATCTTTGCTATGGTGGCATTGGAGTGGAGACCCAATTGGTTTCAGCGAGTGAGGGCTCCCAGGTCTGGGCTTCAGAAGCAGTCTGACATTGATGGTGAAAATCTGCAGCTGCTGCAGGAAAGGCAAATGAATTAAAACATAATATGAATAATACAGTCAATACAGCAGCCATGAGTTGTTTATTTTTATGTTAAATTCAATGCATTTTTGTCACCCTCATATTTTGAGTGATCAATAGGCCAAAGATTTTCATATTAACAATACTCAGCTGCATTGTAGAAGCAGGGGAAGTGGGAGATTTTGGCAGCTGGATGGATGCGTAAGGTTTTTGTCATCTCTTTGGGACATGCAGAGAGCAGTTTGAGATTATGAATAAGCATCATAGATAGATATATTTGCTGAAAGATCAGCAGTGAAATTGTTAAGAGTATTCCCATTTCAATGGTTATCTCCAGCTCCCAGAATTAGCACCCCAGTGGGGTGAGTTGACTACAGCAGACCTCACCACGCAGTTACAGCAAGATCTTTACAGGGGGAGGAACACACCATTGGTGTGATTACACTTGGTTCATCTTTCAGTTTTATTTATTTATAAACTAAAACACAAGAACTTATTGTTAATGAAAATTAAGATTGGTGGTGCAGGTGGCACGTGTGTAATATTTAGGGCTTTGACCCTCGGTGGAGGACTGTTCTGCGGAGCTTTGCAGCTGGACCACAGTTTCAGGGTGAAACCGAGAGGGGAATTTAGCTCAGCTGTAAGTTGGCTGGGTTTGAAATGGGGGTGTTTTAGACTCCTGAGTCTTGAGATTTCATGCAATTCTGGCAAAGAGCTCAAATAGGGCGTGGGGAGAGAGGCACTTTGCAGCCTTCGTCTGCAAAATGGAGGAGCAGACGGTTAGCTGAGGTGCTGTCGCTATCTTATGGATGGAAAGAAGGCATTTAATCTATTCCACTGGGCAGTGGAAGTGACTTTCCAGCCTAGGCTGGCAGCTGGCGGCTGGCAATATTGCCTTTAAAGCTGAGTGTCATGGGATTAGATTGAGTCCTGTGGCATTACGGCCAAGTCTTGTTCTGCTTTTGAATCCTCCCTTCGCCGAGCCCATAGATCAGCTTGTCTCAGGCTGTGTGATGGCAGTAACCCGGCATTATTGAACCTGTCCTCTTTGCTCTCCCAGGCAGTCACACGTGCGTCTGGCCAGATTTGCAGGACTCAGCAACGGACAGCCCGGGCCCCTCTTACTCAGAGGAGCAGATCAATAACAGAGGCGGGTGATAGATGAGGAGAGTTAGGGATGGATAATCTGCTGAATTTACATGACCCAGGGTGGTCCAGGGAAGGCTGCGGCTTTGCTGGGAGACTTTCAATAGGAGACAGAAGTTGCCTTAGTTTCCAGCTGCTGACTGCATTTTAAAAAACATTGCAGGGTCTGTTTGGGTGGGTGGAGGAAACTGCCAATTGTGAGCAGAAAATAAAAAGCGGCGTGTTTGCTGCCTGCCTTCAGGGCTGCATCCCCCCGGCCTCTCTTGGCAGCAGCCGAGCCAGCGCTGCAGGAAAAGGAGCTTGCACTGCCATCCACCCATCTGCCCATGCCAGCAGGCTCCATCTCATGGTGCAGTTTCAGGGGAGAAGGAAATGCTGTCAGGATGGCCAGGATAAGCTTTATATGGAGACATATTCAGTATAGGTGTTAAACTGGTTGTGCTGGCTCACTTCATAAGAAGCAGAGGATATCAGTCTGAAAGCTCGGTATTTCCAGGATCTGGTTAGCAAATGTGTCATAAAACCGAGCACCAGCAGGTAGAAAAGAGAAGCAAAAAGCTGCACTTTTAAATAATAATAATTTAAAAAAGATTCCAGCTTTCCAGTCCCATTGATACTGGAGAGTGGAGTTTTAGGGCTTAATCCTATAAGATGTTGCTAAATTCCTTCTGCCATGAGAACAGAGCAGATGCCAGCTTTTGGGGAGGAAACTTGCCTTGAATTGAGGCTGCCCTGTAACTGTTTACAGTGGTGTCTTCCTTTTGTCTTCTTTCGTTTGATCTTTCACAGAAGCATCTGGTCTGGCCTTTGGTAGAGACACCACACTGGGCTGGAAGGACCACAGGTCACTTCTTCTGCCCACAAGTGACAGCCCTGGTGCCCATAAAATACAACCTTCCCGCTGGCTGGAGTGCGCTGCCGACAGGCTGGCACACTTTGATTTAAGTGCTTTAGCTTTTTCTATAATGTGCCTATGTCACTGGGTCTCAGACTCAGTTTTTGTTAAGAAACAATATTTACAAAACCTGAAAAACTCCAAACAAACAGTAATTTGAAATAACTGTGTACACCAGTCCTTTAAAAGCCAACCTTCCTCCCTCCCTTTCATCTGTTCATCTTGGAGGTCAGGCCTGATGGTATTCAGCTTTTGCACAAAACTCCGAAAGATAAAGCACTGCAGAGGAACTGGAAGCAAAAATGAGGACAAGAAAGCTGTTTTCAATATGCAGACTGATAAAAATGCCCAAATTCCTGATAGTAGAAACTAAAATAGATTTTCCCAGTGCAACAATTTCAGAAGTTTTTAAAAATATAGATCTTTTTTAAAAAATACATATATATTTTAAAAAATACACATGATTTTAATCAAAGTATATTTCTTTATTATTTTACTGGCTGATCCTACAGTTAGATCTATTTTGGATGCAGCTGATTGAGAATCATCTTACTCCCTCTAATTCCAGGAAGCTTTTGCTGTCTGTAGAGTCTTTTCCTGTATAAATCTACCTGCGGTGTTCATGTCTTGGTGTGAAATGGTCCTCTTCTGCTTGAAGGTGCCTGTCCACAGGTAGAGAAAGCATTGTGGGGGCTGAGACCTTCTGGGAAGAGCAGTGCTGGAAAAAAAGCAGGACACTGCGAGCTGCTTGTGCAGGAATGCATGGGGCTGATGTGGACATAAAATCATTAATCAGCTTTTTTTTTCTTTTGCTGTTTTGCTGGATATTGTATGTAATCAACAACAGATCGTGGCTAAGGAGGGGTGGTTACAAAAGATTACACACTACGACGAGGGGCTCTGACAGCGAGGACATTGAAGAGTTTTCACACCAAGCAAAAACTGTTGCTCTGATGCAAAAAGACCTTAAAGGGATCGATTTTAAAGGCTTTTCTTCTTCAGGTCTCCCTTCTCCGCTCTCCATTAGTACTGAGGTTTGGCCCTAAGTCTAAAGTGCTACTGGGAAGGGACCCAGCAGAGTGGGGACGGTCTTGCACGGGATGCAGGCTGCTCTGGGCTGTGGTGTTGCGCATGTGCTGACAGGCTGCAAGGGAGGCTGCAGGGATGGGAAACTTTTGGCTTGAAGTGCCTTGCAATTCTGTAAATCACCTGTTTGGGTAGCTGTGTTGTGTGCCAGAGCACCCCCAGTGAGGCCATGGCTCAGGGATTGCAAGGAGCAGCCTTGTGCAAGTGTAGCGGAGTTCAAAGGAGAGCAGTGGTACCCAGGGGTACTCATAGAATCATAGAATCACCAGATTGGAAGAGACCCACTGTATCACGGAGTCCAACCATTCCTATCAAACACTAAACCATGTCCCTCATTCAATGGTCTTGGTAAAACATGTGGCGTCCAAACAAAGCAGTTGTGTTGCCACCAAAGCTATCTGTAGGCAAGGCCTGTATCAGAATTCTCTTCAGCCCTTTTGGTTGCCACTCCTTTGTCCCAAGGAAGAAGAAGGAGCAGTACTAGAAGCCAAGCGTGGGTGCATAAGCCCACACAAATAAGCATGGGGGTAGGCAGCAAGGGTAACCCTGCAGTGCAGATGTGCTCATGCTGCAGCAAACCTGTGTTTCATTGGTGCTGGGGGCAGCTCTCCTCTAACAAACCAGTGGGAAAGCTGTTTTCCTGCGTGAAAAATGACTGCAATGGACTCAGATTGATGCCTTAAAATGCAATATCTCTGTCAGGCTGGTGTGTAATTGTGAGGTCTGGTGGAAGGAGCCCAGAGGAGAGCTCACGTGGGAGCAGCAAGGTAGGGCAGAGATGGTTTTGATGCCCATGGGGCAGTGGAGGACAGTGCTGCAGGGTTTGGCAAGACCCAGGCTCAGCTTCAAGGAGAAATGGGCTGTTCTACTGGAGAAGCAGCTGTTGTATTTAAAGCAGAGAAGTTTTGGAAAGGTAAAACCATGTTTCAAACAATTCTGTGTAACAGTGAAGAAGAGGCACTCTTGCACAGCTCCCTATGCACGTGAAGTACATACCCATTGGCATGTCCATACGCAAGCACACGTGTGTCTTCCATAAAATCACAGGCACGCACATATCTGGACACACGTACACACGCCCAGACTGGGGCCTTTGTACATTTGTGTTTATTGAATGGGATTAATACAGGGCAAAGTTCCCTTCGCTTGCTACTTCCTGACATTTCAGGGAGAAAAATGTCCTGCTGCAGCCTCAGGAAAATAACTGAGCCAATAACTTAAAGGAAAAAAAAAAAAACCCAACTCTCCAGGATTGCTCCAGTTAAGGAATTAGCCTGCCTAGCCTCTGCAATAAAGCTCCTCTCCCTCTCTCCCTGTCAGTCCTGTGGCACCCTCCCTGCTCTGCGTTTTAATTCCAGCCTCTAATCTCAGCCGCTCCTGTGATAAATTAATTGTAATGATAGAGGCCCCAGTTACGAGGTCTGCACCGTTTGCTTGTAATCTGAGCGACAGGTTTAGGGCCTGCTTTATTTAAGATGCGAGGGTAATTACATGGGAGTTAGCATATGCAGGCAGGGAGATATGATTCATTCTCCCAGCGACGGCCATGACACAGCTGTTTGTCGGATAAAATAGAGGAACCGTGTTGTTACAAAATGTTCCCCTTATTATACCTCATTAAAAACAAGGCTGCGATAAGTCAGACCTGGCAATGAATAAAATGTATTGCCCCCTGTAAAAGCTGATAGGAGAGGAAGAGGGTCTTCCCAGCAGCCTCAGGTCATTTATTTATTTATTTTTTTGTTCTCTCTCCTTTCTTTCCCTCCGGTTTTCTGCCTTGGACGGGCTGCTGGAGAAAAGAAAGGAATCATAGAATCATAGAATAACCAGGTTGGAAGAGACCCACCGGATCATCGAGTCCAACCATTCCCATCAAACACTAAACCATGTCCCTCAGCACCTCATCCACCCATCCCTTAAACCCCTCCAGGGAAGGTGACTCAACCCCCTCCCTGGGCAGCCTGTTCCAGTGCCCAATGACCCTTTCTGTGAAGAATTTTTTCCTAATGTCCAGCTTAAATCTCTCCTGGTGGAGCTTGAGGCCATTCCCTCTTGTCCTGTCCCCTGTCACTGTTTTCTCTCCCTTTCTCTTCTTCTTTCTTCCTTTCTTTGAACCTGCCTGTGCCCTCCCCTTCTGGGAGCAATGGCAGATAAGGCAGAGTCGGGCCAACGGCAATTAGCAAAGCCTTGTGCGGGGAACAAAAGGGGAGATTTGTTCCCATCGGCCTAACACGAGTTGTGCCTCTTCACCTTGCCTGAATGCAACAGGGTGAGAGAGATGGGAAGCTCCCCTTCCAGCCCAGGGGCAGGGGTCTTCCCAGGCAAGTTATTGAAAAGGGAAAATAAAATCTAAAAATTCGAAATAACACCCGCACAAAAAGTGCCTTTCAGGAGAAAGAAAAAAAAATATGTTTTTCTTTCCCTTTCTTTTCACACAACCCGTGAAGCGTAAGGTGATTCTCCCCCCTTTTTCATCTGCAGGAAAACAGTGCAAGTTTAAACAATAAAAGCCAAAAGTGGGGAAGAAGGCCACAAACGACTTCTGAGAGCCCCGTCAGGGTGAGATGTAGAGAAAGGGTCTCTCTGAACTGGCGTGCCGGGAGCAGATGCATAAATCCGTCGTCTCTGAGAGTGCTCGGGCACGGCAGTTCAAAGGATGCCTTTCACTCTTTCACCAGCGGTTTTTTCTTTGCGCACACTTTAAGCTGTCAGACTTTGTGGCTTGCAAGCATTCTTGCTTATTTATTTATTATTTTGGTGCCCAATGTTGACATTTGTTTTAATTTTTTTTTTTTTTATTCCAGGGAAGACAGAGTGGTTTTCAAGTAGTAGGAGCAGTGAGAGGTCTTGCCCGCTCTGGAGGGCTGTCATTTGGGTGAGAGGCACCAACCAACTTGAGCAAAGCTCGAGGCGGGCAGCTGTGGCCTTTTGGAGCTGTTTGTATGGGCTGCATTAAACCAAATGACGTGTGTCTTGGTTTTTCTAACCATTTTTTTTTTCTGAGCTCTGATCAATACGTTCAGCTGTCTCTTCTCAGACCATTTGCTCCTCTCTTGCGTATGTTGCTCTTTTCTTCCCACAATAGCCGAGATGAATGAATAAGGCTGATTGATAGATTGGCTGGTTTATTTTTAACTTAAACTATTGAGGGAGATTTATAAAAGCATCATAATTTCTCTCTGGATGGATTTTAAGTTATAAACACCGTAACATTTGATTAACAAGATATTGAGCTGCGTTCGATTTAGAAATTAAACACAATATCTTAGAAATAACTTCTTAGAGTACCAGACACAGCAAACGAGTCACTTTTTGTGTTTGTTCCCTTGGGAATAGGTCCTGTTTGTGAAAATGTGTGTCTAGTTTGCATCCAAAACACCAGATTTTTGGAACAGTAAGTCATTGCTCTCCTGGGTGATCGGTCTCCGTGCTGTACCCAGGTCCTGTGTTGCTGTGTGGCTGGTGGTGGGTGTAAGCAGTGAGCTCTGGAGTGGCAGTGACAGCAGAAGGCATTGCAGCACCACGGGGTATCACCATGCTACCAAACCAGTTAGGGTCTTACAATGATAGAGCCAGTGTCATGGGCAAAGAAGATCAGATCCCAGTGTGTAACTTACATTTGTGACCTGTTGCAGCTCATAGGTTCTCCCGTGTGAACCAGAAGAGGCACAGGTAATGCCAGGTCTTGCCTTTGTCTGGTGGTAGTAGTGGAAAAGTGATTTCTGGCTTAGGGGCAGTATCAGCTCATGACAGTACTGATATGATTTGTGTCATGGTCCTGCTGGGCTTTACAAACTCATTTTAGCTGTGGGGAACATGAGTGCTGTGTACTTGCCAAGAGTCTATCCTGTTCACATCACCTTGCCACGAGGGCATGGGATGTAATGATGAGGAGGCCTCTCAAGACAAAATATCCAAGGCAGATGGGCCCTCATGCAAGGTTCTACAGCATTGTCGTGGATGGAAATAGTGCTGCAAGCTTCAGGATGGAACTAGAACATTTTGCAGTCTGATGTTGAAAGGCTGGGGAAAAGCCAAATGCAGCATAGGCAGCCCTTGGGGAGTTTTCCACAAATCTCTGGGTTAATCACACTTTCCCAGACTGGCTTGCTTATCCCCTCACCTCCTCTTCCCCGTTTCGTATTGATCCTCTGCACCAGTTCTCCTTTCTGAGTATATCTTGTTTACAGAGATGTAATGAAGTGTCTTATTTCCAAATAAAATCCAAAACAAGCAGGAGTAATGGTCTGCAGATTCAACCACTCCCATACTGGTAATTTACTAAAATTAAAACTTAATTAAGTCAGGTTCACTCAAAGGTTTTGCATAATTTAGTAGCCTGTCTTGGATAGCCAAGGAGCTATAGAGGCAGGCAGCTGAGTCAGGAGCCAGGTCTGTCATCCAGCTCTGGAGTCAGAGCTATTACTTAGCACTTTGTACACTTACATCTTTTCACTTTTAAGATCTCAGCTGCTTAAAGGAATGAGCTGAAATCACTGCCTTGTTTTTACTAATTGGGAAAGCGAGGTCCAGAGACAAGCATCAACTGTCCAGGCTGATGCTGTGAGCAGTAGTAGACAAGAACCTGATGTCCGTAGTCCCTCATCTCTGTTTATGCATCACACCAGCCATTATCCAGAGTTTTTGAAATGGATTATCACACAGTCGCAGCACCTGAACAGGGACATGTCTCTGCTGAGGGATGCAACTTGGGTTTTAAAGTCATGTTTCCGGAGATTATGTCACCTTTGAGCACAGGACCACTTTGTGTCACTTGTGGATGACACTTTGTGTGTGCAGCCAGATCATGGTGATGGCATCCATATGACTTGCTGCTCTTGGCTCCTTTGCAGGAGAACATGGAGGAGGGAAGAGAGCTGCTTCCAAAGATCTTACAGTCTTGGGAGGGAAGACGGGCAGCAGAAGCAATATTAAAGAGAACACAGAAAGGCTTGAGGTGTTGTAAGAGTGCAGCAGCAGAGGTGATGGGGAGCACGTAGGAGCAAAGACTGAACTGATGGACTGCTGTCAGTGTCAGGCTGTACTGTCTCCCCCTTCCAAGAGATGCCCTGTGAGAGTCTACTGTTAAACTGGGAAGAAACTTCTGTAGCCACAATTATTTGGTCTCTATTCGACAGAGAGAAGGAGGAAGTTTTGTCACTGGATCCTCTGCTGCTTTGGAGAGTCTTGGTGGTAGAAATGCCAAGCCCTCTTTCTGCTCCTCTAAAACGGCACTAGTCAAAGCACCACTGTGGGAGTTAGCCCAGAAAAGCTGGTGGCTAATATCTGAAAACCACAGCTTAGTGCAGTTTTGCTCTTCTGTTGGATGCAGGTATCCAGCTGCATCAGACATACTTCTACACCCTGGTCAAACAGTTTGAGCTTTAAAGCTTGTCTATCTCAGCTGTCCTGCAGGTCACATGGGGACAGCTAATGGGGACTGCCCAGGTGGGTCAACACCACAAGGCTTTGAACCCCAACAGGGCTGTAGGGGTGTTGTTGCCCAACTGAAGCCTTCGAGAGATGCTGCCTTGGCTGCAAGGGATGGATGAGCTAGTGGAGCTGGCTCTCTGCACAATCAGGAGTGAGTGGGGCTTACAGAGAAGAAATCATTCACTGTGAGTGGAATACAGAATGAGAGTGGACACTTGAGAGGGAAACGGAGAAACCGTTTGGCTGAAGGTGTGTAGAGGGGAGCTCACCTCAAAGGGAAGACCCTGAAATGTCTCCCTCAAAGGGAAGGGAGCTGCAGGACTCAGCGTCTAGACCATCAGCACTAAACAGGACACCAGCACTGGTATGGAGGGGAGGGACATCAGCTAGTGGAGAGGTTAAGGATCACCCAGAAGATGCCGGCTCAAGAGAAGGGGGGACGGCAACAAAAGCTCGGGGTGGTGGCGGTTTGTAAAACCAAAGGCCAGCCCTCCCCTCCCCCTTGCCCCATAGAAATCCACGGGGGGCTGGAGAGGCAGGTGAGTAAATCACACCGCCCAGCTCCATCACCACTGGGCTCTTCTTTGTGCGTCGCACAAAGGCCGCGAGTGTTTTATTTTTAGTGCGTGCGGGTGTATGTTGGTGTGCGGACCCCCCCGGCCGAGGGCGAGCAGTGGCCGGGAGCGGGGAGCAGGGCCCCCACAGGACTGGGTGCCCCAGCCAGACAATGCGGAGGGTGGGCTGGGGGAGGCTTTTGTCTCCCTGTTTTATACACTCTCTTTTCAAGGTGGGGAGGAGGGAAAGGGGCTGAAAAAGTTTTTGAATTTCAATCAGGTTTGGCTTTGAAAGCCTTTGGCTTTTGTTGCGGGGAGAGGAGGGGAGGTTTACATTTCAGCTGAGCCTGGTGGATGGGCGCTGGGGAGGCGAGGGGGCAGGAGGGGCCGTCACTTTCATGACATCAGTTTGGCTTTGGGGCTAGGCATCCAAAAAAAAGTGTCATCCCAGAGCCTGGTTGTTTGGCCGGCACATGGAGAGAGGGTGTCGCGGGGGGACGATGCTGCGGCTGCTGTCTCAGTAGCCGTGAGACGGAGATGTCCATCTGAAGTGCCAGGTGTGCAACACAAGCCTGCCTGAATAGCTTGTCCCCTCCAAGTGCTGGCTGCCCCCTCCCTGCCTAGTTTGTCCCCCCACTTCGGTGGCAGTTTTGCCTTGCGTAAGCTGGTGAAGAATGGACCCACCCATGCCTAGAAATCCGTCTCCTCCCTCCCTTCCCACTCCTTCTCCCCTTTTCTGAGCAGTGTAATGGAGCAGATCTTACAGGGAGCAGCTGCCTCGGCCCCCGTGCCTGCCTGCCCCGTGTTCCACGTTATAACCTCAGGGCAGAAGAGGGGTATGGGGTGCCTGGTGCCCCCAAGGCGCAGAGCACGGGTCAGCTCTGCCCATGCACAACTTCCACCATGGTGCAGGCTTTGGAAAGGCTTGTTCAGCCAGCCACCGTGACACCCCTCGACTGGGTGCGATTTCCAATCTTGCAGCACCATGATGTCATGTTGGGAGCACACCAAGACCTCTGTGAGGTTCACCTACCTCCACACCCTGCTCACCCCCTTCCCACCACATAGGCAACAGGGGATTACTCTCCCCTCAGCCTTGGCCAGGAAGAGGTCTCGGGGAGAAGAGCATCACTTGTTCCAGCTTGTCATCATCTCCAGTAACGTGTCCTTCTTGCATGTGGCAATGCTGCATGGCTCTTGTCCTCTATCTGCCTGGCAGGAAAGAGGACCTGTACCAGCTTCCATGATTGTATCACATGGTGCAGATTGCCCTTCTTCTTTTGTCTGTGGCTGTGTTCAACTCTCCTATTCAGCTGCAGAAGAGCTTATTTTCCTTTGTTTTGAGTAGACTTAAGAAAAACACAAACCCACACTTCCAAGAGCAAATTTCAGCTCTCCTAACTGCCAGGTATTTGGTTGCACACCTCTAATATTAAAAATCAAGCACTGCCCTCTTATCCTGGTTGCTGCATTTCTGAGGAGGACAAACTTGGAGTAAAAAATGTGGACAAACTCCTGGAAAAAGAAGGAATACAGTTTCACATGAATATTTTCCATTTTTGAGAGAAATTCCGGATTCTAGGTCATTGATCTCAATTCTCAGGTCATAGAAAGAGTGGGAAATTCCTGGTTTAAAGAAAATAAAATCAACAACCTTTGGGGTTTGATCAGAACTCTATGTCCCAGAGGTGTGTGTGTGCCAGATCAATATTCCCTTGGCAGTGAAATAAGTTCTTCCTCTTGTGGATCCTTCAGAAGCAGCAAAGCAAGAGGATGAGAGGGTGTCAGGAGCCGGTCTTAACTCTTACAAACGGAAATGTCTCATATTCTGATAAATATAAAGAACCCATCTTTGTTCCTCAAAAGTCAGGAGAACCAGAACATCAGTCTGGCCTCAAGGGGAACATCTTTACCTAAGTCTTGTATCAGTACAAGTTGGGAGGAATTTCCACAACCAAAAGAATGGTTTGAAATGTGCCTCATTTCATCCTAAGTTATTTGAGTTTATTAACAAATATGGGCAGCCAAATGAAACCCCAGCGGAGAAGAGCCCGGTAGAGCTCACCAGCAGCAGCTGTGTGAGAGTGCAGTCTGCGTGGGACTTTCCATATTGTGTTTGCACATTTCTAAGAATACTTCAGCTTTGCCCCTGAACAGTACTTACTGGATAAAACCGCACAATATAAATTATATTTCTTGGAGTAGCCTTGTCATATTCCCTTTCTACCTGGTGTGCAGTTTTCTTCATCTTTAAAACAGTATCAACATTCACATTGATTGCCTGGAGAGTTATAAAGCTGCTTCTCTGAGTCTTCTGTGGTACTTTGTGCAGAAGGACATGATTGAATTTTTCCTACTTTCAGTCTCTGATGTAAGCACAGCATCTTCAGCTCATGTCTGATACGGAGGTGTCCATGTTCACCGTGTCCATACTGAGCTGTAAGGGTCTGTTTTAGAAATCAAGCAGAAGAAGAAAGCATCAGTGGGCTGGAAAGACTCACCATCCCTTTCAGGAACTGCCTACAAAGAAAGCAACCTACTACATTGGGCAGGCGTTGCTGGTGCCTCAGGTGCTTTGTATCCCTCACCACAAGCAACTTTGGCAATGACCCAAGGTTCTGAGGAAGTGTCCTGCTTTTCATCCGTGTGTCTGTCACCACCTGTAGAACCCTAAGGTGGAGGGTGGGAGATGCTGTACCGCTGTGGAGCAAGGCCATGGGGGTGTTGACACAAGGCTGGTGTGAGTCTGGGAGATAAGAGGTTCCTGTACCAGCCCAGGCTGCTGAGGGTGATCAGGGTAGCACGGCCAAAGCCACTCACACCCAGAGCATGACCTACTGTTGCTCAGAAAAGGGAGACTGTCAAGAGATAGAGGGGTTCAAAAGAGCAAAAAGTCTGGGGGGGAAGCCACCTTGAAAATAAAGATGTTGAGATGTTTATGTATGGAGCTAGTCATCAAACCTTCAAGGGCTGATGTTGGCTCCTAGTGGGGCTGCGTGGACACGGTGATAAGAGGTGGAGGTTGAGGAGAATATATTACTTTTATTTATACATTAACCTAAACTACAGCCATGGAAACTCCTGCTGTGACCCGTATTTATGTTCATATTTGATTTTTATCTATTTACCTCTCAATTTGAGAGTGATGGGGATGGATGTCTCCTCGTAGGGGACTCATTTTTGGCCTCAGTTACACCCTACAATCCTGCAGGAACTCCTGGCTCCAGGAACAATGTGCAAGGATTTATGCTGGCATGGCAGAGGTCAGAATCTGGCCCTGTTGCCTCTTCTTCTATGAAGCTTTAGGCTTTTGGCTTGCCCGTAAGTCCCAGGCAATTCTGTTTTGCTTTGCTCGTCTTTGGAAAAAACCCTGCAATCTAATTTTTACTGTCTGACTGATCCCAAAGCCTGAGGTGCCACCCCAAAATAAAAATGCATCCTTCCTTCCCCAGGTCCAGCAAAGTTGTTTTCCTCTGCCTCCTGCAGTGCAGGTTAAGCCAGTGCCAGCTCTGGTCTCGGGAGATTCCCTGCAACCCCCACTTGCCTCGCTCCGTCGCCAGCAGCTTTTTCATTATTTATTTAATGTCTTGTACCGTAAATAATGGTGACTTTATGGTTATTAGGAACGGGTTAAGGTACATGCGGGCAGCACCAGGCTGCCTTCAAAAGGAACAGGCCCGGCATAAAATGTTGCGATAATTGCTTTACTGCTGAGTGCTTGGTCTTTATTTTGTGTCCGATTTGTCTCTTAAGCCAGCGTAACATTCTCCCCGCTGCAGGAGAATGCAGAGAGCAAATTGAAGGTCTGAGCGTGAACAATGCAACATGGTGCACTGCTGGGTTTTTCTTTTCTTTCCTCTTTCTTCGTTCCTCTCTCGACCTCCCTCCAGTCATCTCTGCTCCCCCTCCCCCTCCAGTCTCCTGTCCCTCTTGGCCACTCCGGCTCTTCCACCTCTTGGCACCCTGTTTACGACAGGTGAGATGGGAAGTGGGAAGCCTTCAGGTCCTCTTCTAAACCAAAGAAAAAAAATATAGCGGTGGAAAGTACCTTCTTATATGAAGCCAGCCATGTCCTTCAGCCTGACATCCCAAGCTTGTGTCCCAACCCAAGAATAATGATGACTTTTCCACAGCACTAATGATGCCCATGCACGCAGCAGCTAAGGATGCTTCTGGGTGCCCATGCGTGCTGGCAGCAGCACTGCAGCTGCCCCCGCACCACACGTGCGGAGGAGGAGGCAGCAGGGAGCAGGTCGTGGAGGCAGGTGTGCTTTTAAAACACAGCTCCCAAGGTGCCGGGGCTTGGGGAGTGTTTGTGTCATCCCGCTGTACACGATAATTACTTTGTTAGGAGTAATTAAATGTAGATTTGTGATCCTTCTGAGGTGGGGCTTCCCTTTCCCTCCTCTTAATCATGAAAGGCAGCTGCGGTTGCACTGCAGACAATGGGAGCGTCCTGGAGCAGGGCAGCCGTGGTGGGTGCATCAGCCTTCCCAGGGCCCTGGTAGCTGACTTGGCTGTTTTCCCACCTGTATACTCCTCCCCCACATGAAACCATATGAATTGTTTTCTTCTGAGATTTATTTTTGATGGAGGACAGGGGGCTGTGTGCCAACCTGGTTCCTATGTGGCACTGCAAGTTTGCACTGGGCACCTTCTGTGACCTTGACAAAGCTGCTCAGTTTTCCTGAACCTCAGTTATGCGAACTGTGAAATGATACCATTGCCCCAAGTCTGCCTATTTTTAATAACTATCCAGAAATTGCTATACCAGAAGAACAGAGATCTGCTATGGAGCCTCTTTTTCTCCTCTGTCCAGAGGTGTGTGGAAGCAAAGGTTGCAGTTTCTCTTCTGATCTCTGTTTGTAGAAAAGTCGTTGCTTGTTGACATGGCATTGTGTCCACCTCAGGAGTGCCTGGGTCTCCTTCATGTTGGAGAAACCTCCTCTGGTTGGAAAGTCAGCAGTTTCCTAGCTGAGCAGTATGCACTGGTGTGATGGGATAATGGGGAGCTGGCCTGATGCAGAGCAGTTGAACAGCCCTTTCTCCATGCCTTGCTAGCAATGTTGGGGCCAAGGCAATATTTATTTTACTAAGAGGAAACAGAGAAAGGGGATTTGATTGTAAAGGAGCGCGCAGCCTTCTCCTGGATACTTGGAGTCTTCTGAGATGTTCATGATCTCCCTCATTTGAGATTGGACCTTTGTGGTTTGGTCTTATATGCATTCCCTATCTAGCATGGAAAATACAACCAAAAATATCCTCTGGACAGATGTCAACTTTGAAAAATCTATGGTTTGAATTTTGCTCAGGAATTAAGATTTGGTTGTCACTCCAAGTACAACAGCTACCCAGCTGAGAAGTTGGTGTGTGCAAAGATTGAACTTTCTGCTTTGCCCTTTCTTCCCACCCTAGCTAGAGACACAATGCTTACTGGGAATTAAAAATGAGAGAGTTTTACCTTCCCAGAGCCTCTGAAAAACAGCTTGATTAGCAGAGAAAATTATTACAGAAGTTGTTTTTTTCTTTGCAAGGATCCAGGAGTTATTTCAATCAGAAAGTGCTAATCATCAATTTAAGCTTAAGAATCAATGGGTTGTAGCCGTGGCAAAAGCCAAATCAATGCTGAAAATCTGACCCATGGATAGGTTTGGTCCCCTTTCTCACACTCCCCACCTGCCTCCCTTCCCCCTCCTCTTGTCCCCTAGAGCAGCGACCGAGTAATTAATAAGGCATAAGGGGAAATATGAATGAATTGGGCTGAGCGAGAGAAGGGTGAGCAGGAGGAAGGATTTGCTCTGTGTATCTGAACAGCTTTAATTAGCTGTTTCTTAGTCTCTTTGGTTTGGTTGCTTGTTAGGGTAATCCAGTTAAAGAGGCTGCCTTTCATCTAGGTTAGACTTTTCTCAGCAGAGAGGGAAGGGTGAGCTGCGCTGGTGCACAGGGTGGTGCAGGCGGGTGAGAGCCGAGGCCACCACAAACCCCAAATGCGATTGTTCCTACAGGGCTGACACCTTTAAAAACAACTAAAACAACCCAACTCCAGTGCAGCCCTCCAGCTAGCCACGAAAGTCAGCGGTGAAATGGCCAATGTGCTTCTCTGGGCTTAATGTGTCCTGTTTTCTGACCCCGAAACGTTTTCTTTATGAAAGGATCAAGTTGGGAGCATTGTCCCAGCGCCTTGAAAAGAGCTGCACAGAATGCTCTTTTGTGTTAAGTTGCCTTTTTTTTTTTTTTTGAGCCACTGCCTGCTGTGTTTTTTTCCTCCCCCTCCCTTCTGCATGATTGGGGGAGAGGCTGGGACGGACAGTGATACAGACAGAGACTGTCTTGATGAACCATCTGTGCCACAGTGTAATCCAGTGGAGCTGAAAAATTAAACAGCATTTTCAATTAACTTTCTCTCTCTGGCTCTTTTTTCTTCTTCTTCTTCTTGGAGAGAAGTTTTATTTTAACCCCTTGGAAGCCATTGGGATGAGGACAATATTGGACGCAGGGGTAGTGTGGGCAGGGCACACGTTAAAACACACACCTGGAGTCAGGACAGTGTCTGTGGAGCCCAGCATCTTGGCTGGGGCAGGACATGCTCTCTGAGTCAGGAGATGGTTGAAAAAGACGTGTAATTTTGGAGTAAATGGGCCACACGGGAACTTTTTCTTACCCATTTGAAAGAGTGCATACTCCCTTAAAAAATGACAATGGCAGGTTTTGTTTACTCTTGTTGGTGTAACCTAGGATGTGTCCATTATCCTGTTTAAGTAGTTTTTTCTACTCTTTGATTGTAGCCTCAGTGCTGTCTTGTGGTGAGGAGTCCCAAGGGTTAACTCTACACTGTCTATAACTGTTGTCTTTTTATCATTGGTAAGAGGTTTTTGCCATTCATCTTTGCTTCTTCATTTAATTTCTTTCTTACTTTACCCAAGGAAAAACACAGTAGGTGTTACTATTTCAGAACTACTCCTATTCAACTCCATGTTTTCTACATGTCCTTTATGACCATTTTTTATTTATCTACCTAAAAGGTATTTTCATTCCCTTTGGGAAAAAGTTTGCTCCCGACCTTGGATGGTCTCTGCGGTTCACGTGAATGCTCCTGTTTGCAGCAAAGGTGTGAAGGCTGGTGCGGGACACGGCATCCCTGCTGCTGGCTGCTGATTCACATGCATGTCCCCTGGATTGTGGTTACCATGGGGAGAATCCTGCCTTTTTCCTATTGATGACTCCAGCTGTCCTAGGTGCTCACTTGTGCTCTCTTCTGTCAAAGGCATTTATTTAGAAAGCCCCAAAAAATCACCAGCCAGTTGAGTTGAGGCACTCAGACAACTCCCATGGAGAAAAGAGTATTTGGCTTTTCAGGAGGCTGCCTGCGTGGGATGTGTTAAATCCGGGCCGTCTGAATACAGTGTTTATTTCGGGAATGATTTCCAGTGGTTTGCCTGATACTGAAGCAGGACTTTCCTTATATGTAATCCTCATGGCCATCCTAGGGCCTCTTTGAGAAACATTACCGGTGTTATGCCCTCCAGTCCTTTGGTTTAGCAGTTACAATAATCCTTGTATTATTTTGCTCTTATAAGCTTCTTTTACAGCTGTAGGACTCCCAATACTTCACAAGGGAGATGAACCTTGTTAGGACTTTATTTTGAAGGAGAAATGAAGCATGAGGAACTAAAGGGACTTACCAGAGGTATCACCAAGTGACCAGCATCATGGCCGAGTCTGGTCCATGGCTGGAAATCCAGGCTGCTCCCTGTTTCGAGTGGAGTTGAGCTGCTGGTGTTGTGGAGGATATTCAGCCTTGTAATTCCCCCATCCCCTCACTTGTGTCTCCCCTGGGCCTAGGAACTTGAATTTTCCTAACCTGTGCGCTATGCACACACAGAGGCAGAGAAACCCACATTGTCACTCCTTCAGCTCGTCTCTTGCCTCCCTCCTCAAGCAATTCTGCAACCTTTCCGAACCTTCCCAGCTCCACACCCTCCTCCTCAACCTTCCTCCTCAGTAGGTTCTCTTCTGCCACACTTGCAGCATGGCAGCAGCAACTTTTCCCCAGGAAAAGACCCCCGAGAATGTCCCCACACCTGTTTCCCCTCCTAGTACTCCGTTATGGAGCTGGCAGAGGGGTGGCTAAAGATTCTGAGCCCTGTCTTTGTCCTCAGCTGTTGAACACTCTGGGTCTCCATCCACAGCCACGAGGTTGGAGCCTAGGAAGAGAAGGGCTTTGCCTCATATCAAGGCAAATCTGTGTGGTCCCTAGACCCTGAGTGCTCTGTCTTACTCTGCAGAAGCTGGGACAAAGGAGCAGTAGGCAAAAGCAAAACCTTCACTGCAGCCTTTGCACCTCCACTAAGTAAGACCAGGCAAAGCAAAAAACGTGCTCCCCCTGAGCCCATGTCCCCAGTCCACTGACTTCCACGGCCACAAGAGGAGGTTGCTTGGGCACGTAGGTCCCTTCAAGTCCTCCACTGCAGCTGGAGCTTTCCCTGCTTGGGCTAGCAGACAAGCGGGGACAGTGGCCGCTTGCAACAGCATCCTGATGCCCGCTTGCCCTGCGTTTGCAGGGCTCCCTCCCCAGCCCGCAGCTCGCCAGCAAGAGCAGCCCATGGATCTCCCCCTCCCAGTTACCAGGGGCTGCTGCTGGCATGACAGGGGCGAAGAATACTCAGCAAATTGCTTTGCTGCACATCTTAAAGCGGCCCTTGATTTGATTTAAACAAAAACAAAAGGGGGCTTGGTGGAAAGCGGGGCGATTGGCGGGCGCAGACCCTCCTCTGTGTCCTGCACACACAGGCTCGCATAAGTGACAGCTCAGTGGGCTGCTGTTGAACGCTTTCATTGCTCTGGCTCAGCCTTTCGCTGGGGAAAGCCAAAGTGTCTGTCACTGTGTGTACCCCCGCCAGCTCCCCCACGCCTTTTCTTTTGCTTTTCCCTTTCTTTCCCTCCCTCTCTCTGCAGAGGAATGGGCGAGACCTTTGCATTCAAAGGGAGGATGGCTCTGTGAGGTCTCGCTGAGGGTGGAAATCACTTTAGCAGAGATGATGTTTCTTTGTTTAGGGGCAACTTGTGCCCCTTCTCTGCGGGTCTGGAGTTGCCAGATGCTGTCATCTGCAGGGGCTCCCCAGAGAGGAGCAGCGAGGGGAGAGGAAGGGCTCTAATTTGGGTGGGGAGCTGCTGGCTTTAGCACTTTTCAATGGGAGGCAGAGGTGCAAGGGGGGAAAGAGAAAGGTTTGGAAGATTTGTAGTCAGTGTCTGGGGAACTGCATGTAAGGGCCCAGGGAAGAAGTGCAGCTGAGCGGAAAGGACATGTGCTCCTTCCTCACAACTTGGGGTCGTGAGCTCCATATGGTTGCTGAGAAGTAGCTCTCCCTGGATGCTTTGGTTTGAGTTTCTGCTGTTATTTGATATCACATCAGATTCCCATGCTGCCTCTGCCTCCAGTCTTAACCAAAATGGAGCCCTAAGACTGAATTAACTGGAACCAAGGGAGATGGTTTGGGTATTGCATTTCAATGTTTCTAGTCGTTCATTTTATTCAAGCTCTTCTGACCAAATCCAGCTCTCATGGGTGTGATGGGGCATAGCCTCTTGCTGCTCTCCCTGTAATTGCCACCCATTCAGAGTGCTGAGCATACTGTGGCCAACAGCAGACACTGCACTCCCTCTCCCAGTATCACAGGGAGAAACAGGCCTTGAGAGCACCAGTAGAGCTTTTATGGACTTGCCTAGTAGCCCTCTTCTGATATCCAGGCACGTGGTCTTAGCCAGCTGTGGCCAAGTGTGAGTGCGTTGGGGTGATACATTCTCCTGAATGTCCTAGAACAGGGCTGCTCTTTCTTTGACAAGAAAGAAGCACCTTCAAGTGCTTGTCCCTCACCATCCTTCATGAGCTTCATGAGCTGACACCTTTGCTGAACTTCACTCCCAGATGAATTTGTCAGTAGGTCTTGTGGACTCTTGTTCCTGAGGATTCAAAGCACTCTTAGCCTTCCACAGCTGGTTCACCCTTCCTTGCAGTCTTGCAGTCTCTGCCTCAATGGCCCCAGGTGTCAGGCCCATGTGTGTCCAAGGATGCTCTCAGATCGCTTCCAGTCTCAATGCCAGCATGCTGGATGAAGAGACTGGTCAATGTTTGGAAGCAAACAGGGTAGTTTCTTTAGCAGCAGATCGCTGCAACCCCTGGCACAAGGAGAATAGGAATTTCAGCAAGTGTGCTGCTCCCAACAGTTGTTCCTGGTGGCAGGGTCAGGCTTAGCACAGGTTTGCTTTGGCAGAGTGGAAGGGAAGAACCTGTCTCCCCAGTGAAGGATAAGGAGAGTGGCTTGTTCGGGTGATCCTGCAGAGTCCTCCTCCCAGCCCCTGTTCCATATGCTTTGGCTCTGCTCTCAGTCCTTTTGGCAACCTCACAGTTAAAAACTTTACCAGTTTCTTTCTCTCCTTTTTTCCCTTCCTTCCTTTTCAGAGCTGACAGGGGCAAAATAAAGGCTTTATTTTTTTTTAAACAATTTTGTTCCTTCTGGGAGTGATGGAGCGAGAGTGAGTGAAGATTATAGCTCTGTGTGCCGAAGACCTTCATAATGGGGGGAGAAGCAGTGACATAATGGGAACCTAATGGCAGTAATTGGCCCTGGTTTTGACAGGGCCTATATCACAGCTCAGGAAAAAAAGGGATGTTTAAAGTAAAAATTTACACAAAATTATACGGTTTGGGGGGTGAAAACGGCTGTTTGGTTTTTATCTCTCTTTTTTTTCCCATTCCTCTGGGGACATTGCCTCGCACTGTTTTGTGTCTGTGTGTGTTTTCATGTCCATCACTTAATCAAAGTCAGAATGCGGGTCCCTGAACAAGAGAGCCCTTGCGCAGTGCTCAGGTTTTTAAAGCGCTGGGTCAGATGCTGAAAGCCGGCGCTGCTGAAGTCTCCTTCAGGAGATATGGGACATGCTGATCCGGCTGAGATTTCTCCAAGGCTTAGCTATGCCAAGACTGGTGCCATGGAAGGTGAGAGGACAGCAGGGCACAGAAGCTGGAGCAGCAGAGAGAGGCTGTGGGCAGGGGTATCTATTTCTCCCTGCTGTTCACACTACTGAGTGAGATCCCTTCTAGCTTTCTCCATCACCCTTTGTAGGGGTTGTAAGAGTTTGTGCATGCAGAACACAGTGAAAGCGATGTACACCCAGTGAGCCAGGTGAAGGACAATACTGTGTCTGCAAGCTGCACTGCTGTCCCTTTAGCCCTCACCACAATGCATTTCCTTTAACATTTGCTCCTGTATTCGGAGAGCAGATATTCAGAAAGATACTGTGGACTCTGTGAACTTCCTTCCTTGAACACAGCCAGAGCTCACCCAGCCTTAGCTCCTTGATCATAGAATCATAGAATCATAGAATCATAGAATCACCAGGTTGGAAGAGACCCACCGGATCATCGAGTCCAACCATTCCTATCAAACACTAAACCATGCCCCTTAGCACCTCGTCCACCCAGGATTTCTTCCTGCTGTACTCCAGATGGTTTCTGCCTTTCTCTAGCACTGCAGTCCCAGGGGACAACATCCTTTCTTCAACATGGCCATGTAAGCAGCAGCCAGAGTAAAGCACTAGTTCAAGCTCTGATTCCTTAGGAGGCCTGGACCACACTGCATATTTTGTGTTGCCATTTCACTGAGGTCCAGCTTGATGTCCCCTACCACCACCCAGGTCTTCCCTCCTGTTGCAGCTTTCCTTACGTGTTTCCTTGCTTGATTCTTATCAGTCAGCTTGTTTTCCCTTGGCACAGTGGTACATGCCATTGTAAACTTGTACTTGTAGGACTCCATTCTGAAGACTCTTAGCCAGGAAGCAGCCACAGGCTTCGATGTGTGGCTGCAGAGACATGCTTGGAAGTGTGGCACCATGAGCATTTGTGTGTGTCTGTGCAATTTTATATACACAGGGACTTAAACTTGTACCAGACCCTGGAGGAGCCCTCAAAAACCTTGTGTATATTGTGGTGTAAGTGTGCTTATCCCACACATGGTTGTGACAGCCCAGTGGCAAATAGCATATTTGCAACTTGGATCACAAAGCTATTCTAGAAGATATTTAAATGTTTCTAGAGTGCACAGAGTTAAAAATTCCTCCATCTTCAAACTGGATTTAACAGAAAGGACTGCTGGCCTTATGGACAAAAAGGTGTTGAATTGGGATGCGTGTCTGAGTGTTGGTTTGTTGGTTGAAAAGGACCCAATTCTTTCAACTCTTCTGCTATTAGGACCTTTAGGCATGTCTACTAAACAAGCTCAAGGCTCGCCGTGCCCATCACCCAACAGAAGTCAGGCAATATTCTTCAAGGATTGACCCCAGGAAGGCAGCTTGGACATACAGCATGTACATTTATCTCATGGGAATGGCTGAAGGGAGCTTGTACCCATTCTGATGAAAATGAAACCAGTAGATTTGCAGTAGTACAGGTTGAAAGAGACAAGGAGCTTAAAGCGGGGTCTCTCAGTGAAAATGCCTGAGGGCTGTTGTTACACCTCTGTGTTAAGAGATCAATAGTCATTTGGGCCAGATTGAGCAGCGAAATGAGTAATCTCAGAAAACACCATTCCCTGTGTAGCTGGGTTGGAAGTCGTATGCTGTGATCCGGAAGGGTAACCTGGGCTGACTGGGCACTTGATGAGTTTGCAGTCCCGGGTGGCTCACCCTTGTGTGATGTCTTAGGAATAAAGAAGCATATCTCTCGTCTAAGCCACAAGCAGTTGTCTGTTCTTCAACTAGGCAGTTGAGTCATGACACAAAAGCTCTGTGCTTGTCCACCAAGTCCACATGAATCATCTAGTGCTGTAGTCTGCCTGGAGAGGGCATTTCCTTGGCCCGTCTTCTGCAGCTGCCTCAGCCCCCAACATCTCCCAGGGATGACAGACAATATGCTTAACTCCAGTTTAGAGATGGGAATGCAAATTCTCAATGCCTATGCTGCTGACTGGATGTAGGGAAGTGAAGTCCTTTTAACACTAAAGGCTGAGCGTAGCCGTAAGTCTTCCATGCGCTTGCTTTGCTTACTCTGGGATGTTTCTCTGCCTACTGCCGAGCTCCTCCGTGTGTGTGTGTGTGCGTGTGTGTGTGTGTGAGAGTTTATGCGCATGCACCTGACTGACCTTAAACAAGTGTGTAAAACTCGTTTGCGTTCTCAGCTCAAAGACAGCAGAGTTGCTGGGGACCTTGGGGGCAGGGGGAAGGCAACATCTGTTCAAAACCAAACACTGCCTCCTGCTAAATGGCCTAGAAAGCTCCTGCGAGCGGGGTCCTGCATGGAGACTCCAATGCTGGGAATGTTTTGTCTGGAGGAGCTGGGATCGGAGGTGCGTGTCCATGGGGGCTCCCATATCCTGAGAATGAGCCACATCTGGGGAAGTCGTTTGGCTGGTGCTGATGATTCCCCAAGTGCTCTTGGCTTTAATGACTCGTGATGCCGCAAGAAGTGGCCCTGTAATGGCCATTCCATGCTTGGCCAAGGGGCACGTGCTCTGCCCCTGCACCGGTGTGTTTTCTCATTCCCACTGGGGACCAGCACCTTCTGATCTGGAGGTGCCCCAGGCAGGGCCACGTGGAGACCCCAGTGCCTTCAGGAAGGGTCTGGGAGATTTGCAGGTCGTAGTGTGGTGTATTTCTGGTGGCCATCCAGGTGTTGGTTCTGGCTCTGCTGTACCCATCACCAGCACTGGGCCAGCGTGAATTCTCCCTGCATGAAGGGCATTTAGAGGTGCTTGCTAAGCTGGGCTGTGGATGCAGACCCAGGGCTGTAAATCAGAGCATGAACTTGCAGCTTGTAGTAGGAGGGATAAGGGGAATACCCTGACCCTGGAGCAACAGTCCAGGCTGCTTCACTGCCTGGGAGCTGGGTTTTCAGCGAGGCTATTATGGTGCATTGCCTGTAGGAGGGATGGCCAAGCCCCAGGACACCAGCACCAGGCTTGCCTGCTGGGACTTGGTTGAGACCAAGCACTACCAAGCATGACCATGCACTCACAGCCCTTCTTACTGTGCAGCTGAGAAACACTGGTGGGTTTTGCCCACCTTGCCCCTGCCAACCTGCCACAGATCTCCATTCAGAAGGGTCCCTGCTTTGGACCTTGCACCCTTCACACAGCTAGTAGAGACCAGGGCCATCCTGTCAGCTCAGCATCTGGCCAAGCCTGCCCCGTTGGCCATTTTCAGCTCCATTCAGAAAGGGGAATTGCCATAGGACATGTCCTGCTGGGAAGCAAACTAGTGATCTGTCTAAACCACCACCTTTCCTGCGATAGAGAGTGGATCTCAGTACTCTGGGAAGAGTTTGAGTACTCTGCAGATGGCAGTTTGGGGTCCCACTCACTAACAGACTTTGGTTTAAATCCCCTGGCTGCATGGTAAATCTAAGCCAGCGTTTCCATGTGAAAGTGATGTTCCTGGAAGACAGACCTGACCCTGTTGACCATCCCATTCTCCATTCCCTCCTGTCCCTGGTGTGGGTCCCCTTCCTTTGGTGAGTACTCTTGATGTTGTCCCGCTTCCCATCCAGATTCCGGTGGAAGATTCATGTATGGACTCAGGCCACTCACAGGGCTCGGTTCCTGCCCAGCTCCGGGTCGTGGCATCTGGTACCCCATCCTGGCAGGAGCCCGTCCGCTCTGCTGGTGGGGAGCAGGGAATTGCCTCCCCCTGCCCGACTCGCGCAGCGAGCGCTCATAAAGCCGCAGGTGTGGGATGTTTGTTATTTAGTCTACAGCCTGGTATGTGACAGTTTCTTTTCTACTCAGAGTGGTTTCAGATAATTAGTACATTACGATTCCCCCACCTTGAGTGGGGGAGAAAGGAGGGGGCAGCCCACCCTCAGACTACTTGTAATTTCACATCCTGTGTTTTATGGACCCGAACTGTTCGGGGCGGGGAGTTGGTTGGGGGGGATCAGAAAGCAAACAGCGAGTCCTTCCCCCACCTTCACCGTCCACCAAACCCTGAGGTTGTTAGGGTGGCCAAATGTTATTTCGCAGAGTTGCAACCAACTTAATTCAGAGATGTTTGCACTTTGTCTCTCTCTCTTTTTTTTTTTTTTTCTCTTTTAGGGCTTGAATGCCTTAAAAAGGGAAGAATGAAAAACAAGATGCTCTTTCTCCCAGCCTGTCCGTGCTCTCCTCTCTCCCTTTTTATTACACGCTTATCGCTTCTTTCCCTCCTGCTTTTGAAATTGATTTCCTTTCCTTTCTCCCCTATTCAGGGCCTAAACGCTGAATGTTCGATATTTCATTTGAGGCCGCTAATCGCATTACCACCCTTGACGTTTTACAGATATCATATTATGGGCGCAAATTTGGCAAATTATTAGCGTTGTAATGTATAGCTTGTCAAAGGTATTTAAGACACTAAGAGCCCTGGGCTTATCGGGGTTAGCAGAGAGCTCTCGTTGAGCTTTTGAAATGCAGAGAGACGGTTATAAAACACACTGTGACTCTCTTTTCAGCTTGTAAAAAAAAAAAGAGTGTGAGAGAAAGGAGGGGGAAAAATATCATCCGTCTATCAGGGGCTTCCAGGGCTGATAACAAGCAAAATTCTTCTCTGTGGGTTTCACTGGAAATGTGAGAAGCTTTTAAAACATTTCACAAGCTGTCTGGGAAAGAGGAAAAAATCTTTATTGAAAGGATGTAGCAATCTTTTTACTGAGGTCTATTTATCTCCTGGGAACAAGCTGGAAGTAGGAGTTCCCCTCCCGGACGCTGGGTTTGCGGAGGAAGGTTGGAGAGGGGTCCTGCAGTGCTCCTGCGAGGTCTCCTGTGGTGACTTTTCACGGAAAGGGTCATTGGGCACTGGAACAGGCTGCCTAGGGAAGTTGTTGAGTCACCTTCCCTGGAGGGGTTTAAGGGACGGGTGGACGAGGTGCTGAAGGGCATGGTTTAGTATTTGATAAGAATGGTTGGACTCAATAATCCGATGGGTCTTTTCCAACCTGGTGATTCTATGATTCTGTGACTCCTCCTGGCCCAGCCTGGAAGGCCGGGAGCTGGAGATGGGTCCCATCAGCCATCCTTCACCGTGCTCACTTGGGATGCTCATGGGATGCTCATGGCCACGTCCCGTTAGGCAGAGGAGATGCAAGGCAGATGCTGCTGGACCAGCTGCAGGAGCGAGGATCCAGGGAAGCCCCTTCCCCACTACCCCAGCGCAGCTCCAGGGCAGGACAGAACCAGTGCTGGCATTTGCTCGTTTCCCAAAAGGAGGTGTTTCCTCTCCAATCAGTTTATTAAAATGGTTTTAAGTCTTTTTAAAGCCCTGTGGGGGATTTGTGCCTTGCCTCGGCGTGGAGATGTGAGCGTGTGTGTTTCCCCCTCTCTTTTCAGACTGGAGGAGGAGGGGGCATGGCAGCGCTGGGTCACATTTTGCTCCCAATATTGTGATGCTAACAAGCTGTGGAGTTCGTCAAGGCAAAGCTGAGCTCAGGCAGGACCGGGGAGGGGGTGATGGGGTTGGCGTGATTCACTCCCCGCTGGCAGCAGAATGGATATCATGCGTCTTATTACAGAGTTAGACAGACAGAGCCCCACCACCGAGAGCTGTCAGTCCTGCCTCCGCTTGACAAAAACAAGCCATAAATAAGCAAATGCTTCACAGCAAGGGGGCTTGTGTGTGTGTGTGAAAGAGAGGGAGAATGGCTGTGTGTGAAATACCCGTGGGGGGCTGCATTTGCAACCCCTGTTTGTAAGAGGGAAAATGGGTGGGATTTATGCTTCTGGGTCTCCACGGAAGAGAATGTGTGTGTCTTCTTATTGCTTTGCTTAAGTGTTTGGAAACATAACCTTGTGTACACCAGGCAGTGCACATCCGGGTGAGAGCATGCCAGCACGGGGGTCGTGTAAGAATGTTCACAGCAGTTTGTGCCTGTGAGGCTGCAAAACAGGCAGCCTTTTGACTGGAGAAGTAGCTGAGGGGTTCCTCTTGCGCGGGTATTTCACTGGGAGAACACAGTGGGATGCTGAGGTTGGTAGAAGCTTTAAAAGTACCTGTTGCATACGCATGGGGACCTGGCTGCGATGCACGTGTGCTGGGAATATGTGAAGCAGTAGGTTCAGGGAGGTGTTGTGCTTTTCAGAGCACAGAGCATCTCTGAAAAGAACTGGGCATGGACATGGGTTGTGCACAGGCATGGGTAAAGTGCCCGTCATATTCAGCGAGCTCTGCTAGCACCTGTGAAAGTAGGAGGACATGCAACCCTCAAGGGCAGGGAGCCTGTCTTGTTTGGGGTAAGAACGGTTCATCGTCTTGTCATAGCTTTTCTAAGAGACCATCAGGGAAAGATCCCAAGCCTGTGGTCATGCATGTACCCTGTGAAGGCTGCAGCATCCATCTGTCACCCATCCCTTCTGGGCTGTAACAAGGGTTGGCACACGGTGCTCTGTCTGTGCCGATGGGTGCAGCAGGTTTGCCTGGCAGCCCCATCCACCCACCGTGCACTGTGGGTGCTCTGCCATCCACGTCCTCCCAGCGGTTTTCAGCCTCTTTTCATTTTGTGGTACCCCAGAGGGTTTCCAGCAGAGGTTAAAGCCCACATGCAGAGCACTATTTGATCCTCAGCTTACTTTTCTTGTTCAGCATTCCTGGGTAACTGAGAAGTAATCTCAGGGGCCACAGACCACAGGCTGCAAATCACTGCGCTCTGCTTAAATCTGTCAGAGACTTTTAACTGCCCCTGTTCCTGTCAGAGGGCAGGGGATGGTGTCCTCTGACTAGCGAGGTAAAGCAGTGAACCACCTAATTGTCATGATTTTCACTGAAATACATTGCTGCTCGGCACCTCTGTTCCATGCAGCAAGTTTTGGGGCATTGCTAAGGGCTCAAAGGGCAGAAACATCAGCCACAGGGCAGGCAGCAGTGCATAGACCTCAGAGGTGCAGGGTGCTGCAGTTGATCAAGTCTTGTAGGCTCCTGGAGCAGTGGTGGGAAAGAGAAGATGCAACAAGATTTGGGGAAGGATTCTGGGTTGAATTTGACTCTCTGAGGAATTTGTATCATTGCAAGCAAATGTGCCAGGCAAACCCTTTTCATATCAGCTACTTTTCTATCCTGTGTGACTGGCTGTGGTCCTTCTAGAAGAAGGCAGTAGGAAAAAGACACTGCCCTATCCTTGGCTGGTTTCTGCTCGGTTGAAATCCATCCTTAGGGCTTTGGTCCCATTTCCCTAATAGACAGAAGTTTGTTTGATTTGAGTGTGGAGCCCTGGGCTCTTTTCCCCTCTCAGCCTCCTAAGGATGCAGCATTCACCCTCTCTCTTATATGAAATGGCGCATCGGTAAGTGCTACTTAAGAAAACACATGTTCTCCCCCTTGAAAGCAGCCCCTCCACTCCCCCCTCGCACCAACACCTTTCTTTATTCGACCCAAACCTCACCAAGGGGAATTTGCAACAACTGCGGTGATAAATCCGCCCGCAGATAATTGGCAAGAAAACAACACTTGTGCAGTATATAACGTTTTATGGTTGTTTCATGTACTTTATTATAATACTAATGAGCAGTTATATATCAGGAGCTAACTGCACGCCGGATTAGCTTGTTAGCATGATATGAAACGGCAGAGCAAATAGTCCAGTCCCCCTCACCCACGCACCCTCCCCCTACCTCTCGTTCCCATTTGCACTGAGTAATTAGTATGCAAATTAGACCCCGGGACCACACAAGTTCTAGTATATTACAAGGGCTTTATTATGCTCTTGTGAGTAGATGATGGAAGCGGCCCATGACAGTGTTTATCTCACTACCTCTCTCTCTTTTTCTCTCTCACATACATTGGCAGAGAGTAAACACACACTGAACTGGGCCCCGTACCATTATGACTCCCTGAAGATGCCACCAGCTTGCCTTTATCCCGATGACTGGAGTTAAGAGCCTCCTCTGGAAGCACCATAAAAATGATGTTAATAATAATAATAACCCTGATGATGATGGTGATGCTAAGAGCAGCCTTGGCTCTGGCAGTCATGGTGATGATTGCAGGAGCAAGAAGAATCAGAGTGAGCCAGAACGAGCTCTTTGTCACCTGGGTTGAGTTGCAGAGGAATGAGAGTTGGCCCTGGTTTCCAGCCCTGTAGGGTATTCTGCTTTCTTGTAGTACAGAATTGCAATGTGTTAACTGCTTTTGGTGTGTGATGCTCAGAACAGAAGATCTTCAAAGACTTTGATGATTTCCAGGCTATTAAGAGAATAGATCTCAGCTGATGTTTGCTTCTGGCTTCCTCTCCTCTTCTATTTTCTGTATAGCCTACTTTGTGTCCCACTTTTTAATCTTCCCTTTATTTCTCACTGAAGTGGTCTTCATCTTCCAAAAATGTATCTGATGATGGACAGAGCTCCCTGAATTTAGGCACTTTCTATTTCGACGAGACTCTATAACACCAGCAGCATCTTCTGTCTGTCCTGCCAGCACAACTTAGATGTGCACTGAGGCACAGACTGAAGTCAGCCTCCATGGTTCATTGGTGCTCTGCTGGAACAGTGAACGTGGCGCCATGGAGCTGTACTCCTGCCCACAGCAGCTGAACCTCCCAGCTCTGGCGCCTAGCACTCTGTTGAGCTATGAGTCATAATTTCTGATTGTCTTAACCAGTCTTTTGCCAGTCTGGTCACCTGGATGTGAATGCATGTAGTCTTATTCCCACCCTTGACACAGCCTGCTCTCTTCTCCTAGGTCTGAGATTTCCTGACGTCTCACTTAGCTGAGATTGCTCTTTAGGTTGAAGCAGTGTATACTGAGAAGCCAGTAGACGTGAATGAGTGGAAGTAATCTCAATGAAACATCATCCCCACTGCTTGGGCTACCAGGAACATGGTCATCTCCACAAACACGTTGAGCTCCATCTCAGAAACTAGCGTTTTTTTTGTGCAGAGACTTTCTATTAGAAAGTCCTGGCTGTGAAGCTTTTGGGTTTTGACCAAAAGAAGATGGGAGGGGGGCCCACATGCTCTGTGGAAACACAACCTCCTGCAGTCACCATAGTGTTTCTGGAGCTGTCTGGGACTTCATGAAGTTGCAGTGGAGCCCTACTGTGGGGAAAGAGAGAATTTGAATGGGGCCAGGCAGGCATCGGGCTTTAAACCATCATCAGGGAGCTGCCTTTTGCCAGTCTTCCTTGTGGGGGTCACTGCCATCCTTTACTTTGGTTTGTTCCCATTTGCATCCAGCTTTTTCTCTTCCCAAGAGCAGATCATCCTGGATGTTCAGTGTTCTGGAGGACAAAGAGAAAGGAAAAATCAGAGGGATGGTTTGCTTTTCTGGGAGACGTCTCCTCAGGGCTTAATTCTGAAGAACTCTGTGCCAAAGGAGAGAGATCTTGAAATCCCAAAGCAAAAAAAAAAAAATTGGCTACATTTGTCCTGAGCATAAGCGAGGGGCAAAGAGGGGGGAGAATTCTGTAGAGGCGGCAGTTTTTGTAAAGCGCTGAAGTGCCCCACACATCACGCCCTGACAGGCCCTGATGTTAGCTCCCGGAATGGATCACAGGAGACTCATTAGAAAAAACAAATATTATCACACGCTGAAATGATTTATGGAGAAAAATGAAAAATTTTGTGTTGTTGCGTCCTCGCTCTCCCGCGCTCCTCTGCTTTCGCTCAGGGAAGTTATTTATGGCAGCGGGCCCTTAACAAGAGAAAGGCAAAGCGCCGAGCTGCTCGCTCCTGCAAACTGCCTGCATTTGATTTTTATTAGCAAGTTAAAACTTCCTTCTTTTCACCTCCCCCCTTCCCCTCGCGCGCCTTTATTATCCCGGACTAACTGAAATGCATTTTAATGCCTGCTACTTGTGCTTTTAATAGGGATCCTATCGCCACCCCAGCAGCAAATAAAGTGACACGGACAGACGGAGGAAGGCCTGACAGACAGCCGGGCAGACGGGAAGGAGTTATGGTGCACGTGTGCTCCCTCCTCGTCTGCTCGGCGCCGCTACCTTCCCAGTAACCTGAGAGGCGTTTTATGGTCCAAGGATAAAACGCACACGAAACCCAGTCGCCGATGTATTTGCCGCCTGCGAGGCCGGGAGCGTGTGCTGCCCTGGATGCAGCTTGTGTCCCTCCAAAGGTGATGGGACCTCTGCCTCCTATTCAGTGTTGTCTGAAATGCAGCTCTGATGCCTGGTGTGCAGTGAGCCAATCTCTATATCACCGAGAGAGATATTATCTGTCCCTTCGTGTGTCCAGAATTTGCACAAAATCTGAATAAACGACGTCTCTCTTGGGGATGTAGAGATTGGCTCACTGCACACTGGGCAATGGAGCCACACTTTGGACAACACCAGGACGAAGATGTGGTTGATGGGAAACGTGGAGCTTCCTTAAGGTTTCACAAGTGTCACTGAGCGGAGTACTCCATGCTCTCAGCTCTGAGTCTTGCACAGGGAGCTCCTCGCTGTGCTCTGGGTGGGAGGATGAAGCAGGGGCTGGTGCCTTTTCCCTCCAGGATACAGCCTGGCCTCTGGAGCCATTTTCCTGGCCCCAACCTAGCCAAACCACCACACTTGGCCATGCCCAGGGGGGCAACAGCCCAGGCTGCCATCCCCTCCACTTGGTTGCTAAGTGTCCCCAGGGCTGCAATGGTTATGCCAAGCCTGGCTTCCCCCTGAAACTTTCTGGGTGACTGGACAGCCCTGCTCTTCCCCTGGCCAAGCATCCCCGGAGCGGCATGATAAGCTTTCCGGAGCGATGGTTATTGCCTGGCCATACCCTACACTCCCTCTTTGTGCAGAGTTTTCCACATGAGCCCAGCCTGGGGTATCTCCCAGCCTTGGCTGTGGCTCTTGCTGGCCACCTCCTCGGTGGTGGCCAGTCTTTTCATGGGATCCAGAAGCCCCGCACGGGTTAATGCCCTCTGACACCTGCGGCTCCTCAGCTGGTGCTGCTGGCCTGGGGGAGGCACACAAGGGGGGATCGTTGGTGGCGTTATTATGAAGAGCTCAGCAGGCCTGGGGCTTTCCATTGTCCAAGTGGCAAATAAATAAATAGAAGAAAGCAAGTCTTCCCTATGGCTCGGCAACGGGAGGTTAACAGCTGGACGTGACATGACAAATTGGGCGGTTCTTTTTTCCTGCAGGGGCTGATCCCAACAGCTCGGTGTGAGGGGGAGGGATGGGGAAGAGTGGCTAAAGGAGGAGGGAGAGGGAGAAATGAGACAGGCAATGGTCCCATCAGCTTGTGGTTGGGCTTTGTCCTAGGCTGGCTGCCTCCCTCCCCATGAAGCCAGGTCCCTGGGATGAGCTGATCTCTATAGAATGTGTTGGAGAGAGATTATCCTCCAGGAGGAAATCCCTGATGCTGAAATGCTCATTCAAACCCTGCGCACCTGATTCTTTCACTGGCAGGTCCCCACAGCCAGCCCCTATGTCATGTGTGTCCCCCCAGCACGGCTCCACTCCGAAATCAGGCAGCACGGTGCCTTTTAACGGCCAATAAAACCCGGAATTCTCCAGCAGGAAAAGCAGGGAAATTAATCAATTCACGGATCTGCTGTGAATTATACACTCACCTTCCATCTGCCCGTTCAGCCGGCTCACCTTCCCCTCCCTGCCTGCAGCCCCTTCGGCTTGCGGCAGGAGGGAACCTTTATGGCTACGCCTGGAGCCCTCACCATTTGTCGTGAGCTTAATAGAAAATGTGTTAAACATACAGGAAATGGCCCAAATGTTACCAACGGGTCTAGTTTGCTTGATTTGTTTCTTCTTTTCAGGGGTAGCAGAGGGGGCGGTTGGTTTCGTTTGGAAGCTGTGGGATGCAATAGCAGCCAGCCTGATCCCCAAGATGGTCTTTCATACAGGCTCTGTTCAGATGGTGACCATGGCTGATCATGGTGCTGGTGTCAGTGATGCCAGTCACACCGAATGCCATGCCAGCCCTGGCACTTTCGTGAGCTGAGGTTTTTTTGAGGCTTTCCCCCAAGCCTTTCCACCAAACCCTTCCTCCCTCCATTCCCGGTGGCTGCTCTGCTGCATATCCCATGCTGGGGTCCATGGGACTCTCCCTGTTCTTTGCTGTCTGCTCCCTGTCCCAGCACCAAGCGTGGCCTGACTTCACAGCTTTTATTCCAACCTTCGTCGCTTTCAGAAGCTGCCAGGGCCTTGGTAGACCCAGAAGGGACTGCTGGAGCTCTTTGAAGGGCCTTCATGTGCAAGCACTGTGCCATCCAGAATTGCTCTGCAGCCTTTTCAGCACAGTTACTCTCTACAGTAAATTTCTGAACATTTTGGGAGGGCTGGAGTCTGCTCTGTGAAGCCTTATGAAAACCCAGCACAGTTAAGGGGTCTGATCTCATTGAGATTCAGGTTGCACTGAGTTCCCATCACTGCATGGATGAGGCCAGAGAAGAGCTGCTTGCCCTCTCCCATTTCAGTTGAAGTGCCTAGGACCAAAGGAAGGTCCTCTAAAGCAGCAAACATGACACAAGCTACTCAGTAGATGTTGCCAGGCTGGTTTTTTTCTGTATGGTGGACACCAGTGGAGCCATCACCATGACTGTGATGTGGACAAGCCCAAGGGAGATGGAGCCATGGTGGGTGGTCAGGAGGGAGACTCTATAAACCCCATCAATCTCCTCCTCTGGCTCCCATACATCTGCCTGCAAAGGGAGGGGGAGGCAATAACCTGGCTATCCGCTCACCATTGGCGCTTTGGGAGGTGGAAGGGGGAGGAAGGGGGGAAACGCCAGCCCCGATCCCTTGGCAACTGCGGGCTGAAATATTAACTGGAAGAATGTGCCCAAGACTTGGCCCCAACATTGGCCTGCTCCTGCACTGCCTCCTGGGGGGCACAGGGAGGGAGCAGCCTGTTTGCACAGCCTAAGTGTCAACTAATTAATAGGAGTTTATAGGAACATTTCCAGGGCAGCTGCCTCGGGAGTGGTGAGGGAAGCACCCCACATTTCCTGAATCCCAGCCATGACCCAGTGTTCTTCTCCACATCTTGGAGGGATGGTAGCTGCTTTGATTTGCTCTGGCATCAGTGTGGCCAAAGCAGCCCCAGCTGGTCACTGCATCACTCCTGCCTGCGCAGCCACCATGCAAAGGGGTGTCCATGCCTTGTTCCAGACACGTCTTCATTGTATGGGCACAATTCTCTTCTCAAGGCATGAAAATGCCTGTTGCATGACCCACATGGGTGAACTTGATGATGTGTGTCCTACAGTGTTTCTCTAAGCACCCATGCTCAGTTTAGGAGCACCAAGTTTTACATTCTGCTCTCTGTCCTCCAAGGTGCAGGTGTGGACAAGTCCATTCCAGCCCATAGTTTCTCATGTTTTCTCAAAAACAGGAAAGGTGCTTCCTGGGAGGTGAATACGCTCCCAACAGTGTGTCTGCTGGATAGTCCCCTTGGAAAATGCACGCTGCTTCCTCTTGCATTGACAGCAGACTGTGTAGATACCAGTGAGAGGTCTTGCTTGTACATCTCTCCTGATGCATAGCATGTTCCTTGCAGTCAGCTCCCTTCCTCTGCTTCACCTGATTGTGGTGAAGGGATCCTATAGAGGCAACCAGGCTGGAGCTAGTAGGAAAAGGGGTGAGCAGTGGGAGCACCCTAGGGTGCAGGGCAGCCCTGCGGGCCCCAACACAAACAGAGGGGCTGGAGGCCCCTGCTCCAAGCACCCCTGAATTTAGGACCTACCTGGCTGTGATCTTTGAACAAACCAATAAATGAAGTGTAACAACCAAAATGGTGATTGTGTTCCTTGCAGTAGCTGTAGAAATCACTCCCGGGAGAGCATAGGGCTGCCAGCCTTGGGTTTTAGATCACAATCCCACTAACCTTCCTGTCCCCTGGACAATAGTTTACTGCTGCCGCCCTCACAGTTAGGCTCTATTTATTATATATAGGCCTCTGTGTGTGGTGGTGTGTTTGTAAAGCCTGATTGAGCTGTAAGGAAAAGTGCACTCAAGGGGAAGAAGGAGACAAATGCTTGATTTGCCCTACCCTAAATATGGGCTTATAACCTCTGTGGGTGCTGCCACAGGGTTCAAGGTGGTCATCTGGATGCAGCCCCAGCCACACAAAGCTGTTCCTTGATAGCCATCTTCTTCAGGGGACCACAGTTGTCCTGCCCTTGTACCCATCCCTCAGGGGCTCAAAGGCTGCAGGAGTGCAGCAGGACCTGAGCAGCTCTCTCTGAGCTGATGACTTGCCCTTTGCATGGATTTATGAAGTCCAGCTCAGAGAAATCAAGACCCCAAGTCCAGCTTGGAGAAGCCAGCAGATGGGATCTCAGCACAGCTGGGGATGCTGAGTCTAGAGCCTGCAAGGTTTTACACCAGCCAACAGATGCTAATGAAGCATTTCAGGTTTGTTTAAAATGGTAGTTACATATAGCCTGGACCGAAATCATCTCCAGGTGTCCACCTTCAGATGACAGATAGATAGTCTGTTCACTGTGAGAAGGACGGTGCTCTGATCTCCTGCCAGTGCAAGTCTTTGGCACTGGGCTTGAAAAAACCTTGTCACAGTGGCAGAGATTAGCAGACACCCTTGTCTCATGCTGTCCAACATTGCTTTCATGAGCGGGAAACCTTTATAGTCCCCGTGCTGCAGGGAGAGGATCCACAGCTCTCTGCATGGAGGTTGATTAGTTGTATGGACTAAACCATGGCCAAAGAGGAGTTTCTACTGGGGTGGTGTAGTGGCTTTTGTCTGCGCCTCTGTGCACAAGTATACACAAACCCACCTAGCAGCGCTCAGTTGTGTGTCACGAGTCCTGTATTGCTCAACGCTGAAAGCAGCTCTTCTGTATTAGCGTCGGCGACCACCCGATGTGGACAACTATGGGTCATGGCACTGCTGCTGCTCAATGCAGTTAATGACCATGTGGCCCTTGACTGGGCATTTCCATTTCACTTTGGCCACTTTAGCTGGTTTGAGACAAGTGTGAACTGAGGCAGTGGTAGAACAGGGCATGAGACAAGATAGATGGGGACCCATCATCTGCTTGGGGATGACATGGCCAAGTAAAGCCCCAAAGGACAAGCAGAACACCATTCTCAACTCCCAAACTCCACTGTGAGTTGAGCATTAGCTGTAAATACCTCCAGGCTCTGCATTTACTCCTGGATCAGGGCTTGGGACTTCAGGCCCATCTTCAGACACACATCCTGAAAGTCACCCTCCTGGTACGGCTGGCAACAGGGATGCGCTCCAGCACATAACGCAATTGGCGGTTCCTGGAGTCATCAGCATTGCCCTGTTTGTGCTAGGTGAGAGCCAAGTACAGATGGATGTGGAAGCGGGCAGACTGGCAACGGCAAGGCTGCCCCAGCCGCTCAAGATGAGGCTCCGTGGTACAGCACAGACATAGTTATTCTTCATTGGGGTAACAGAGAGCTGTAACATCTTTCATTTTCCAGGAATGTGCTCCCTCCCCCTACTTTTAGCTTTCCTATATAATATTCCATGCTGTAGCCTATAAATGCTGCTCTGAGCCCACAGCCTGATTGAATTTGGAAGCCTTTGTTTACAGATGTCTGGCTGTACAGGGGTATTTATTGAATTTTCCATGAAATGTTGCTCCTCTAATGCTGTAAAGCACAAGCTGCCCACATCAGAGGAGCTGCGTGTTAACGGATCGGGTTACGCAAAGATGCATTGCTCTCCCTCGCCATCCTTTCCCCTGCCAGGGGAGGAAGGTGGGTGCTGGAGTCCACATGCAGCCGGGCTTTTCAGGGGACTCTCACTCTTGAGAAGAGGAGGACTGGCTGTCCTGCACACTGGGGATGGAAAGTGTGTTTGATCCTGCAAGGTAGCAAATCCAGCCAGTGCTGATGGCAGAGCTACTTGCTGCAGGTCAAAGCAGCAGCCAGGTGTGCTAGTGGGACTGGAGGTGGGTCTGACTTTGGGGCTGTTATAATTGCTGAGTTGGTTATTGGCGGCTGTGAAGAGACCTTTATGACAGTCAGATGTTCACAGGGCTTTTTTGTGCCTTCCTTTGAGACTTGCAATGTTGGGGTACAGTTGAAGTAGTGGATAATTTATTAAGATGCCACTTAGGTCATTGTGTAACTAGGGTCTATAATTTCTTGCCCATATAATTTACTGGTACTCCACAAGAAGACTGATATCAGCAGAAGAAACAGTTTTTTCTTCATGGAAGACCTTTATGGAGCCCCCCCAGAGCATCCTCTGGCCTCAAAGTGTCATTTTTAACCTGTGTCTTGAGAGGGAAGTGAGGGAGAGCCTGGTCTGTGAAGGACACATCCTGGACCTGCCGTTCTTGCAGTGGTAACTGGAGGAATGTGTCTTCCTTCCTCATGGGGGAAAGTACAAAACCATCTTGAAAAACTCTGGGTCAGGAGCCCCAGGATCTCTGATGTAAAATAAATGATTCTCAGGAGAGAGCATGTGTTCACCATGTTAGAAAAACAAACCCCCTGCAAACAGCACATACCAAACTCTGCCCAGAGGAAGAGACTTCAAGGGTGGATGGAGGGAGCAGTCCGATCATCAGAGCACAGCCTGCCCCCCTCTCCCAGGCTGGATCTTCACACTGGTCCGAGGAGGAGGCAGGAGGGATGAGGGCTTGTTTTCTCAGATTTGATTGGTTTATTTATCCTTGGTCCAGGCTCCCATCTGGTCCAACTTCAAACAGGGGTTGCCGCAAAGTGTGGAAGCCACCAAGAGAGATTCTGCAAACAACAGTTGTGCAAAGTATATAAATATTTCTGGACATAAAAATGACTATGTCTGAGGAGGGATTGGTTTGGGCTGGGATGGAGGGTTCCCCGTCCTGCTTGAGATAAGTCCTGGAGGGTGGCTGGAGCAGGGAGAAATGTGTCCTTATCTACAGTTTACACGTGCATGTGCAAGGGCAGAACCAGGCCTGCTGAGTGCTGCTGACTGCAGGAGGCTGTAAGGCAAGGAGAAGACAATAGGAATGTCTGTCTGTCTGCTCCTGAAAATGTGTGCGAAAATGTCCACTGATTTGGAGGGACCAGAATTGGATTGGGGGGCCAGAGCTGGATTTAGGGTTTTTAACTTATTGGAAGATCCAGCATGGTCTGTCTCAACCTTCAAAACATAGCAGCTGCATTTTAAAAGTTTGGTGCGGCTGCTGGACATGAACTTTTAATTAAAGATATTCTGTTAGCAATGGCCTTTTGTGTGGTTTGAACAGCAATGAGTGCCTGAGCCAGGATCATTGTGCATCTCAGAGTGGTGCAGTCAGTAGCTTTGGTACTGGCTGATGGGTTGTAAATCAGATCAGCTCACGGATTACAGTTTGGATGGCATCCCTTCAGGAAAAAACGGTAGCAACTGACATTATGCCTGGCCTAAGCCAATGTCTGCGTTGGTGATGCTAAGGAGGGTGTGAAGGCCATGCAGAATAATTGTAGCTGATGCTACAGTGAGGGAGCTGCAAACCCCACTGACAGCAAAGAAATACTGTCAGGGTAGAGAGAGGGCAGTACATGCTAGGCAGTGGAAGCTGAGGTGAGGGAATGGCAGGTGGCATTCCCAGATGCACTTCTCAGTATTCACGTGACGATCCTTCCTTGTGTGAGGCAATGTATATTCCTGGCTGGAATGAGGAGATGAAAAAGGAGTACGTAGTCACTTCTATAGGCTCATTGCTGCCTTTGGAAATGTTTGGAGGTGCTGGGTCTTGTGGGGTTCACCACGAGTGTGCCAGCCCCATACAAGGCATGCTCCATGCTGCAGCTCTGCTGGGGCTCAGCTGCCCATTGACCTCTGGCCGCAGGGACTGGAACTAAACTAGGCAGGACAAATCTCACCAGGTTAGTTGTTCTTAGATCAGACAAAGAGGAACCCAAGAGCAGATTTTTCTTGAGTTGGGTCCCAGTCAGGAGGGGACAGGGGAGTTCCAGATCAGTAGATTGACATCTGAGTGGTTTACATTCCCAGAATTCAGATATTTTAACTTCCAACTTTGAGGTGGCTCTTACTATCAGCACATCTAGATGTACTGTAGATAGCAGCATGAGTTTGTCCCCCCGTCAGAGGGACAGTACTCTGGGCGGCATGTGGGAGAACTCGCCTGCTAACCATGGAGAGAAATTACTTTGTTCCTGAGTAGCAGGATGGTCCTTCCTCTGCTGTGGAGCTGCCTGGTTTGTGTCCCCAGTCCTGCTTCAAGAGGAACATGGCAGCAGTATCCTAGTGGCATGGACTCAGCCAAGGGAAAAACAGCAGCGCTACCTAGGTTGGTTTTTATCACACACAGCATCAAGCAGCCAAGTTGGCTGCAAGGCACAGCCAGAAAGCCCCTTAGGATGCTGAGATTCTGCCTTTGTTTCTTTTCCTCTTAGTAGAGACCAAGATCAGCCCCACGTGAGCTCCAAAACTCACCATCCTGTGGCACACGGCTGCCTCTCCGAGACTCTCCTGCCCCACAAGTACCACTGACTTCCCACAACAGGACTCCCCCAGACTGGGTGCTGATCTGGTGGGGAGGGGTGAAGCCCTGAGAAAATTCATTAGGAAGGTCTCAGGGTCAAATTTGGCTGTCTAGGATGGAGAGCATCAAAAAATGTCCTGTCCGTGCAAAGCTCAGCCTGAGCCCTGGCCCAGCCTCCAGCAGCTGCTCTCCGCAGCAGCCCTTAGTTAAACCTGATCCCTTGCTTTAAGGGCCTGCCTGGCACTTAGTGGAGACCGTAAATAGCGATTTATAAACGATCTTCACGCCGATTCCTCTGCCGCTGCTCAGACATCAAAGTCTATAATTCACGCCCTCCCGCGTCCTGAGCCTTGCAAAACTGGAGCCTTTGATGTGAGCCCCCCCCTTCGCTACCTGCACACGGGGGCCAAGTCCGACTGGGCTATGGGCATGTGCACTGCTTGCAGCAAGGCGCCAGGCCCACTCTGCGAGGCATTTTATAAGGTGTCTGCTGTCATTCAGCCTGTTCCTGAGCCTGTTATCCCCTTTGGCGAGGCCGCATGGGACTTGTGGAGAACAATGGGAATGGACCTGCGGGGAGCTTGCTGGGGGCAGCATCCAGAAAGCACCTGGCCTCTCCTTTACCCCTTCCCCCCAGCACCTGCAAATTAATGGAAACTTCTCCTTCCAGTAGTGCTGCCTGTACTGTTTAACAAGTCCAACTGCGTGCTCTGAGGGCTAGAAACCAGCCTTGCTTCTCAGAGTGGAGGTGGCTCCCAAGACCCTTGCTCCAGCCCAGGGAGAAATGCTGGTGCAAGAGCTTTGTGGTGTAAACACGCCGTGATTGTATCTGAACCGAGGTTGAGAAGGAGTTTTCTGGCTCTGCAAGCAAAGGGTCTCCGAATTAGCCTCACAGGAGGGAATAAGGAGAAAGAAAATGTCCAGCTAGTTGTGAGATGAAGCTGAATCCATTCTAGGAAGTGGTGCTGTTGACAGCCTCTCAGGGCTCCTCCACACACCTAAACACACCATGAGCTTCTTCTAGTTTGCAGCCATCCTCAAGGTGGACTCAACAGCCCCACTGGCCTCTCTAGACATTGTTAGGCGGAGTTCAGTTTCATTCTTTTTATGAGTGAAGGCTGGCCTGGGATGTTCTCCCCTCTTTCCCTGGCCTCTATCTCACCTCTCCTGAGCTGACATTGCCCCATGTGGGTGCAGGAGCTCTTCTGCAGCACTGCAGTCAACCCCATTTGGGTCCTCTTTGAGCTCCATCATTATTTTCTGAAATCTTGAGTTGGATGTCTTGATTCTTTTCTGTAACATGGACCGTTTTCTCTTCCTTGTACATGCGAAACAATAAAACAACGGCTTAGCGCTGTGATTGGGCTGAGGTCTGGGGGAACTGTGCAGGACAGGTACCCTCACCAGCTTGTCAATGTCTTCCTCTTTCTTCTGCCTCTTTCTGCCTCTTTTTTTTTTTGCCCCTGAGGCTACAGAGAGTACTTTCAAGATGCAAAACCAGTGCAGGCTCAGGAGAAGGTACACACACCCCTTGTCACATCCCTCTTAAACCATTCAAGCACAACATGCTTGACTGTGAGAAAAGAGTGGGTTTGGGACCATTACCCTGCACACCTTCATCTCTGCCAGTTTCCCATAGAAGGGCCTGCAGGATCAGGCACCAGAGCTGGAAGGAACTCACATGTAAAGCACAAAGTAAACTCTATCCATAAAAAAGCTGCCTGGTGTGGTTAGAAGTACTATGTCGTACAAGCCAGACGCTGCAAAGTTGATAGAGGCATCTGGGGGGTTGGGAGGATTTCAATATATTTTGCAGCTGGTATGGTTGTGGATTTATTTATTTTATTTTAAGTGAATGTCTGTAGAAATGTATTGAGAGAGTCTTGCATGTGCTACAGACTGGCAAGTGCTGAAGAAAGGGCATGAATCATGTCACTCGGCTCTATATTTAATCATATCAAACTGGTTTGGTTCTCCAACAAGTCAACATATATTATCTGTGTAAAAAAGGCATTTTACAGGACTGGGAGTCTAAATATCATTTATAAATATTTAATTCTACAAGTGATCTTTGCAAAAGAAGGATAGCTCTTCATTATCATACCTGTGTCTATTGAAATATCACCATTATTTATCATCCACTGTTGGTGCAGTGTCCCGTCTGGGACTGGAAGAGTTATTTTTGACTGGAGGTCAGCATGGGGCTGGTCCCATTCTTCTCTCCATGTGAGGCCACATATAAAATGGGAGACCCGGTGCTGGTGTGACTCACCCCTGCCTCGGTCCCTGACTGTTCCATCTTGGAGACAAGGGTCACGCCACGGAGGTACCTAAGGTTGAATGAGCCTCATGTCACCAGGCATCTTTTTAGCCTGCATAACCAGAGCTACTGAAATCCTTGCCACATGTTGGAGAGCTTTTGTGGACCACTTATCACCCATCCTGCTGTAGAAGTGCCCTGCTTTAATCCAGCTCCTTTTATGTTTACCAAAGTGAACCAAAAAAAGCTTTGGCTGTCCCACTCAACCTGTCCTGATTGCCATCCCTGTCCTGATTGCCACCCCTGTCCTGGTTGCCATCCCTGTGGCTTTCTGCCTGTTTAATCTCTCTGACATTCAGCCCAGCTTTGCCCTGCTCTGTTTTGACTCCTGACAAGCCTTTCAATTTGCTCTCCTCTCTGAAGAGCTGAGAAGCCATTGATAGCTCTCCCCCAGAATTATTGAACCACAGTGTTGGATTTCAGGCCCTGGGGAGCAGCCCCGCACATGCAGGTCTCTGAGGTTTGCCATTGATCGGCCAGGCTCAGGTTCAGCCTGCTGCTGGCACACGCCTTTCCCCAGGTCCCCAGGCAGCCGTGGCTCCCTGCATGCTCAGCTTCTTGCTCTGCCATGGGAGGAGACCACTGTTTCTTAGGGCCAGGGCTCAAAGGATGGCATGTTGCCTCTGGGATGCGTATCTTGTACTGTTGTCCTTCCCGTATTTGGTAGGGGTGGGAGGAGATAACTTGTTCCTGACCAGCTTCCCATTCCTGACTAGCCTTCCAGCATAGGAACTCCAGCTCTTCATGTCTCCATGTCCATGAAACAGATGTGTGCATTTAAGGTAGCAGAGGTGTGCAAAGCACCCAGATCTTCTGTTGGAGCAGAGAGCCAGGGAGGGGAAAAAGAATTATTCTGCATAGAGAGTAGGAACCTCTGACTTTGCTCTTCTTGGAGAAACAAACCTCCCTGGAGAAGACATAGTGACAGGGAGTATCTCTTTTATACCCTGCTGGCATCTTGCCCCAGCTAGCTAGAACTTTCTTAAGTCACTTCTGCATGGTCTGATCAGAAAATGGATATTCATTCACACAAAATATACCCTTGGTGTTTTCATATACCATTGTGAATTGTTTTCCAAATACTACAGGAATGTGTGTAGACAGGATACAGAAAACCAATGGCATTTTTCACCATGTTTTCAAGAGGAACATTTTTCATCCACTTTTTCAGTGCTGCCCTTACAGCCACCACACTTTGAGAGGGAGCAGGGAGCAGGCATCCCTCACAAACCAGCTCATGTCACCGTGTGTGTCTCCTGGCACCTCTGTGCGATGCTGATTGCCTGGGAGAGGAGAGGTATCTTCTCCATCCCTCCTTTACCCACTTAGGGCATTTTTAGACCCTGGCCACTCCACGGTCCTTCTCCTGGGGGCTGGCAGGATGCAGAGGCATGACAGGAGCTGGCCTGGGAGCCGGAGTGCAAATGCATTTCAGTAGCCGGGGAAAAGGAAGGGCAAGTGTGGATTTTATTAAGTGATAACACATCTTCAAATCAGATTATGGGAAATTTTCGGGGGCACCATGGCATTGATTGGCTGGGCCAGAGTTGGGAGGCTTTGTGGGAGCACGTCACAGCATGTGCAATTGGATCCCTTCCATTAGCCTGATCAATAGCCACCGCGTGGGGAGGGTGGACGGGAGTGTGGACAAAACTGCATAAATATATATGCGAGAGGCAAGAAATCACATTACAGCCAAAGAATCCAAGCTCAACATGGGTAACCCTTTCACCCCAGCATGCAGGGCAGGGGGAGCATTAACCCTTTGAGGGCAACTCTGACTCCAGCGTTGGAGCAGTGGTTGACTGGATTGTGGCTTGGAATGGCAGTAAGAAGAGGTAAGGTACCACTTCCCCAGGCCCAGCTCTGTGGAGGCCAGGTGTGTTCCTTTGGCTGTGAGGAATCCAATGGTACATGCTCTCATGTGCATAAGGTATGACTGGGAATTGGGATTGTGAGCAGTGTATGCATGGCTTCTTTTCCAGCAATGTCTCCACAACCCTTTGCAATGCACAATTTATCATAGAATCACCAGGTTGGAAAAGACCCACTAGATCATTGTGTCCAACCATTCCTATGAAGCACTAACCCATGTCCCTCAGCACCTCATCCACCCATCCGTTAAACACCTCCAGGGAAGGTGACTCAACCACCTCCCTGGGCAGCCTGTTCCAGTGCCAACTGGCACGTGGTGTGGGTGATTTAGCATCAGATATCAGAGAAGGAACTGGCAAGGGGATGGAGAGTCACTGCAGAGCTGAATCAAGCCCAGTCAACTGGCCAGATCTTCCTCCATTGCTTCACTTCTTGCTGGGCAGCTTCAAGAGACTTGGAGCTATGGGCTTCTCTTCTGCACCCTCACGTGCAAGTGCCCACAAGAAGGCAGAGCTGGGTGCACCCGGTTTGTGGTAGCCTGAGGCCAGTGCAGGAGATGCAAGAAGGGAGAATGAACACTTCAGTGGGACAGAGAGCAAACTGTGGGCATTGTCTGAAAGGGAGAGAGGCAGAGAGCTAACACCGAAGAGAGAGACAACACATTTTTGAAGTCGTCTTCTCTGCTTCTTACATTCCTCAGTTTTGTCAGAACATGGGACAGACCTTGGTGTCCTCTGAGCCCATCTTCTTTATATCTCACTTTTGGGATTTCTGGACAAAATAAATGTCAGGGAAGCTCAAAAGTCTTCTCTCTCTCACCTGCAATGCGCTCCAGAGCCCCAGGATTTCACATCTCTCTCCACCAAGCCCCACTTATCACATTTCCAGGCCCTCCCCAGCCTGCCTGTCTTGCCAGTCCTCTTTTGACACTTCTAATTAGCAGACATTTAACACCTTGTTTTGCTTGGACTCTGCCTTCAGCCAGAAAACACATCGATGGCCTTTGACTTCTCCCCTGACCCTGGCTAACCTGGCAGCGCAGCGCTCTTGGCACCGCTCTGAATGCATCCTGTCCAATTTCCTCCGGCTGCCCTCTGCCCCCCTGGTCCCCATGGCCCTCCCCATCCGCACCAGGGCACAGGCATGGCCAGATACAGCATGCAGCCTTTCCCTTCGTAAGCGCTTTCCCGAACATGATTTAAAGCACTGAAGCAAGAAGAGGAAAAAAAAAAAAAAGACCTATAATAAAGTCAGCACTCTGCTTATTAAGAGGAAAAGGCTGTGCTTTACTTATACTAACATTAATTAGATAGATATATGGGGAGCAAAGAGGCCTCTAGGAGATTTATACAGAAGCCCTGAAGATGGATGTGAGGACTGACAGACAGACAGTCTCTCTTGTAGAGTGCCAGGAACAGGGTGCATGGAAGACAGTGATGGGGAGCCAAAGGAGCAGGAGTCTCAGGGATGTTTCAGTGCATGGAGTATGAATACAAACAGGGATGTTGGGACCTGCCAAAGACACCTGAGGGTGCCATAAAGCTGGATGAGGTGCAGATGGGGAGTACCAGGAAGGTTTCTGAGAGCATCCTCACAGAGGAGCATGTCTCCCTCTCCTGTTCCCCTCTGCGGTACCGTCAGGCAGGTCTAATGGCAGGCGAGGTCTTTCAAGCAGTAGTTTTGCCTTTCATGCTCCAGAATCCTGTACTAACCTTGATGCCATTAACAGATTGAGGAGACATTCAAAACTGTTTATTTTCTCTATGAGACTCTTCTCCCCCTGTTCCCTGCCTCCTGCATCAATCAGGTATTTTCCCAGCATTGAACAGACAGCAGAGCAGAAAACCCATTGTGGCTTTTTCACTAACCCACTGCAGAAAGGTGCTTGGTTAGCAACTGATCAGAGCAGGTCCCCTCCTGCTTGGTGCATCATGATGATATGAGAGAGCAGTCCCTTCCCCAACTGGCACCTTCCACAGCCTTGTGCATGCCACTAACACAACAGAACAGGTGACCATCTTCTTGTTCATTCTGGGCCTACCCTCATGACCATCTGGGCCATCTTTTTCTTCTGTTTCTGTTTGGGAAGGTGAGTACAACCCGTGGGTCTGGCAGGGATAGCTGAGCCCATGCCCTGTACATGCTCCACGTTTTTCACCATCCTTCCTTCTTCCTCATCTCTCACCCTGGGGAGAGCAGAACACTTCACTGGTCCTTTCCCACTAATGCTTCAGCAAGGTTAAGTCTGGAAGTACCCTGTAATACCTTTGGAACTGCTGAACTTTCTGCTTTGCCAAGACAGTTGGCGTCCTTGGGCTTTCTTTTCTCTCCTCTAAACATTTCTTTTACCTGCAAGGACAAGATCTGATTTAAGAAGGAAAGGAAGCTTAGCTGTGTGTCCTTGCAGCCTCCGTGGAGAGACCTCACTTGTACTGGGACTGCCAGGTGCTGTCACGCTTGTGAGGAACTTCCCCAGCCTGGAGAGCTGGCTGTCTCATTAAATCTCCATTCTGATCCGCTTTACAGAGGAGGCACTTCCCTACAGGGCTGTGTGGGGAGACTGAGACAGAGATGTGAGTTCAGCTGAGGGCTCGTGGATCCCTAGACTCATCAGCCCACCCTGCTCTTGGGTTAGGGCTTTGAAAAATCTTGTGGCTGCTGCTGACATGCAGAGGCTGAAGGCTCATGTCTGTGGGCTGCACCAGGGCCTCTCATCACGCTGTTCTCCCTTTGCTTTCTGATCTTGATTTCTCCATCCTATCCAGGCAGTGCCCCCTCCCCTCTTTCCCCCAGCCCGGGTTAAATATAGCAGCTAACTTTGGTGGTGATTAGTAATAAAATTTTAACAAGCATCCATATGAACGTCTTTCTGTCACTTTTATGAGGCCATTTACAGCAGGGAGATATAAGAGCACCTTAAATCTCCCCCTAACAGGAGGGGTCACGTCAGAAGGGTGAGAAGCAGAAGGCTCGGTGTTCCAGGTCACCTGCCTGGTTGTGTAGGTGCTCCCTGTCCTCATCATGGGATGGGTGGCTCCCCTTTGTGCAGATGTCACTGGCTTGGCCAGCTGCTTTCTGGACCAATCATCTGCTCCCAGAGGGTGGAAAAGCAGAGGGGATGCTTTGGGCTGACAGTGTGCAGGGGTGCTGCCCGTCTGCAGAGGAGCACAGCAGAGGGTTGGTGCTGGAGCTGGAGATGGGCACTGTGACATGAGGTTAGCTCAGATCCCACAGCAGGGCAGCTGCCACAGTGCCAAGTTGTTGTACTTAGACAAGTAAACTCCATTAGGAAAAAATGTTCACATCAACCATTTCCCATTCACCTCCCAAGCCTGCTAACAGCACAAAGGGGAATGGTTCCTGCTGCTTTGCCCAAGCCTAAATTTGGGACCTGGCTCTACTCTGACACCATCTACCTTTTTTAAGAAAGGCTTGTAAAAGCCATACGCCCTTCCCTGTTTCTGACCCATTTGGCTGCACACCAAGGGCAGAGTCTGCTTCTGCTTCCAGCAGTGCAGATCTCCCCTGCCCTCAGCGGCGTCACACCCGGTGTAAAGGGGGAACAGGATTGAGTCCCTGGTTGGCAATATATGTGTGAGCAGCCAAAGAGATCCTTTCCTGAAGTACAGTAGAAGGAATAAGACTTTGTGTTTTCTGCTTAGTTACAAGTCCCAGTTCTGCTCCTGTCCGTAGGCTTAATTTGTGAGCAGTGATACTTGAAAACTTTCTGCCTCTGGTTTTGCTCAGCATGGGTGTTGCATCAGGCTAGGACAGATCCTGAGTCCAGCCAGGCTTTGGGCTGACCACTGGGGACAACCATAGTTTCTGGAGCACTGAGAGTGCACAGGATTGTAATAGAATTGTAGAACTACTTGGTTGGAAAAGACCTTTGAGGTCAAACGTACCTGACCGCTGCTAACCATACCCCTGATCGCCTCATTTAGCCATCTTTTAAGCACCTCCAGGGATGATGAATCAAGTGCCAGCAAACCCCTTCAATGAAGACATTTTTCTCGATGTTTAATCCTAACCTCCCCTGGTGCAACTTGAGGCCATTTCCTCTCGTCCTATCGCTTGTTACTTAGGAGAAGTAGAACATTTTGCCAGGTGTGTTTCATGGTGGGAAGGTGAGAGCTCTTTCCACCCCAGGAAAGAGGCAGCAGCAAATTCCTGCACCTACTGATGTCCCCATGCACCCAGAGGAGGGCGGAGGGGATCAGGGACAGAGAGAGGTGCAGTCCCTTCCCCAGGGTCACACTTTGGCTTGATGGCAAATCCCAAAATAGAGCCTCTCTGTCCTGACAGCTGCCAAACCACACAGCTTCACAACTGCTCTGCAACACCCCTTTCTTGTGGGCGCTCTGTTTCCTGCACCAGGAGCACAGATCAAACACAGTTTCACCGAGGCTTTTAAAATTAAGAGACAACCCCCCCCCCCCAGGACTTGTGGTCTGAGTTTTGGGCAGAAATTTATGTTCGTTCCTTTTTCTAGTTTTGTTTCTTAAAAAAAGGAAACACACCTTTGAACAGTGAAATCAGAGAATAGGGAAGCAAAATATGTCCAAAATGAGGATTTGTTCATTGTGAGCAGTGCCTGGTCTCTAGTAAAGCGACATGCAGCCTCTTCATAGGCGGCACAAGCTTTACAGAAACAGCTACTTTTACTTAAATAATATACATTATAACTAATAGATGTTAGTTATGCAAACATGCATAACTAGTTTCCCAACCTCATATATGCTACCAAAGCGCTAACAGTGCAAGGCAAGTACAAACATCACGCGTGCAAAGGCAGGGGAGCAGATGCCTTGTTCTAGGTCTAGAGCTGGAATTATAATTTGCTGTTGCAAACCTGCTCCTTTCCAAGGAGGCAAGACAGAGGTGTCAGTGTCCAGCAACCCAGCAGAGCAAGCAGCAGGGGCGCTCAAACTCTTTTCAGTAAAAATATATAGTGTGGCCAAAAATAAAAGTAGAGGAAAAGATTGGTATGGGTTATTTTGGTTTTCTGGTGAGGAGGGCATAAGTGAATATGTTGGCTAATTTAGACTGCTACCTTTTGCTCATAAAAGGTGACTTTGAAGATTTCATTCGTGAGGATATGTCAGCTCTCTGGCTTTGACTAAGCAGGAAAATCGTTCTGCAGTGCTGTTGTTTCCTATGAAAAGCAAGGCTGTGTGACTCAGCAGCCCTAGCAGACAGCACCTCAAGGACTGCAGCCCAGTATCCTTCTCTGGCCACAGGATGAAGCGGGGCTAGTGTACAGGATGTGGGTGAGAGGAGGTGGTGGCTGCTGCCAGGCCAAGATGATGTTGGCACTGACTGTGCTTGGCAGTGGCAGAGGGATGTCCCTGCTTCTTGCTCCCATGCCACTCTGTTAAGTTTCCCTTGGAGCCCAGGCTCGCCCAGGGCTGGAATTTTGTTCTTTTTCCTAACTGCTTCCCTGGGTCTGATGAGATATGTGTATCCCTAGCAGCAGGAAGGACCTGATGTTCCCTCTGTGCCTCCCTACATGTTGCTACTGAGATGCTATCCTTGGAAAGTCGTGGTACTTCCAATGAGGTTAGTGAGCCATGATGTCCCGCACATCCTTGATGCTGTAAATAACATTATTCATCCTACACGTGCGCACATGCTCCCATCTCATGGCCACATGTTCACTGTGCATGTCCCTGCAGTCATTGATAGTGGCTGGGATCCTGGGTTCACCAAAGTGACTCGTTTGCAGGGTCAGGTTGCCTGGGCTTGGTAGAGGAAGGTATTTTGGGGCTCCTAGATGGATGGGATGCAGGGGATGGAGCTGGGGAGCAGAGGGCAGGGGCTGGCAGCCCTTATGGGCAGTGGGATGGAGGGGTAGCCCCGCTCCACGGGGTTAGAGCCTGCTCCGACAGGAGGTCAAAAAGGCAAAGTTTCTTGGGAGGTGAATTATCAGTGGGAGCAATAGTGGCAGGTCAAGCACATCGGTGCTGAGGTAATACAGTTAAGGTGCAGAGCCTTGGAGGGAGCCCGGCCGAGGAGTGCAGCATTAAAGCAATGAGCCCAGCTTAATCTGCCCCAAGTGAGGGCAGTGGGGTCTTTAATATTGTGTCAGGCTCGCAGGCCCTTGTTGGCGGGTTATTCTTCACGGCAGCTAATGCCACTGGGCTAACTGAATTAGCCCCTCCTTCCGCGGGGTGAGCATGGGGTTGCCGGGAGGGCGATCGTGCCTCGCAGCTGCAGGGAGAGCGAGTGATGGCCTGGAAATTCAATCAGGTGAGGAGCTGCCGCCATCCCCAAAGGACAGGGAACCAGATTGGGGTGGAGAACCCGGGACAGGGATGCTGGTGACTGGCTCCATGCTCTCCCTGGGCAGGATGCCCTCCAGGGGCTGCTCCCTGCGCTGGGTGGCATGTGGTTCTCCCCTGCAGCCTACTACTCTGCATCCATCAGACCTCTGGAGTCACCTCCGAGGAGAGCCTGTCCGTACCCATGTGCTTGTTTTCAACTTGTCCACCACTGGGTGTGGTATTCCCTTGCACATCTGTAGGGAAGCATGATGCAGGGATGTGCTGGGATGTGAGGTGTGTCTCCAGCCAGGCTGGGAATCCCTGAGGTCTAGCCTGCAGCACACTTGCAGCATTTCTGGTCAATGGGAGATGGAGGTTCACCAGCAAGAGACAGCCTAGCACAAAGAATTGGCAAGTGGATCTTTCTCCTGGCTTTGCTGTTGGGACAAGGCGCTCCTCTAACAAGCCATGAAGTGTCTGCACAATCCTCTTTTTAAAGCCCTGTGGGATGCACAGGCAAGGAGGATGGCTAAGGGGCTGGGCACAGCAGTAGCCCATCATTCCCAGGAGTCATTTTTTGTCCTTCAAGATAAGGAAAAGTGAAAATCTGAATCATGCAGGTATTTGCTTGCTGTCCTCCAAACCTACCACTGCTTTTTTGCTCTCCCAGCACCAGCAGCTGCTTTTTCCTTCATGCCTCAGAGGATACTATGGTCTCATGGACACAGAATGGCAGGACGTGTAGCAAAGGTCTGCTCCCCTTCCCTGGGGCACAGCCCCCATCTCCCCGCCACACCAGCCCTTTCATTAGCTGAAGCCACTGTCCCTTCTCTCCTGCTACTGAGGCTGATGTGGCCCCCTTTCCTTTTCTCAGGTGCCCCTTTTGATATTCAAACCTGCTCCATCTGCCTTCCCTCACATTGTTATAAATGGAGGCTTTGGCTGCCTTTAAATAGTCATATCTATCAGACAAGCTCATGTCAACCATAAATTCTACAGTAATGATGATTTTCTAAGTGGGTTGACCAAAGCTATTTCCGCTTCAGCCTCAAGTTACTGCACTTGTTCCCCCCAGGGGCCGGCAGCCTCATTTGTTGTCCCCCTAATTGTCATTTCTCCCATACACACTTGGGTAGAAGTTGGAAGGAAAACTAGCTCTGCCGACAGCCCCGGGCTGGGGCTCCCCCCTGCCCCCATGGGTCCCACCTGGGAGGGGATTTCAGCGGAGAAGAGAGGGCTGGAGGGGTGAGACGGCACCGGCTGCCTCTGACGCAGGCTGGGAGAAAGGCTGTAGAAGCCCACCATATGGATGCTCTTACCACTCCCCCTCCCTTCCCCAGCAGCATGAAATCGTTCCCCAACGTGTGAAAGCTGTAATTGCAGGTAATCTCCCTGCACCGCGCATGGTTTGAATTTGGCAGAGCAGGAATGTGGAAGGGAGAAGGGGAATTACTGCCCAGACACGCTGCAGGGCCAACATCTGCACGAGCCATCAGTGCATCTGGCCGCAGCAGCCTGCACTTGTAGCCCAGGCAGTCACTTCTTAGCCCATTAGGTCTGTCTCAAGCCCCCACTAAGGACAGGGCATGGACACTCTGGGACAGGGAAATTTAGGCTGATAGAGACATCGCTGCCTTAACCTGCCTTTTCTCCTCTTATTGGAGTGGGCACACTGACTTGGTGAGCCTTAGATTTTCCGTTTGTAAAATCGGTTAAGGCTGAAACGAGCACACCCTAGGACACCCATCACTAGCTCTTCCACAGAGGAAAGTGACTCTGGCAGCCTCTTCCAGGTTTGCCTAAGGTTCACCCTGCTTTGCAGCATCCCCCAGTAAGATGCTGGAGTGCAGGAGCAGATTTCTACCTCCACGTGCAGTTGGGCTCAGTGAGGGTCTCTCCCTCCATTCTCTTTCACTTGAGCACAGTCCCAGAGCCAGTAACCTTTCTGCAGAAATCCTGCCTTGAGGTTCAGTCCTGCAAGTCTGAGCACTTCTCAGTACTCAACCCCTATTGCAAAGCAAAGGATTTCAAATCTGCCTTGCAGGATCAGGCCTTTGCAGAGAAAAGCAAGGCAGGACAGGCAAAGTGGGACTCGTGCTGTCAGTACCAGAGGGTCCTTGTTGCCTTCAGGTGCCATGAACCTCAGTTAATCTGCTCACACTGGGTAGAAGCGAAAAGCTCCCATCACATCAAAATGAACCCTTGGTAATTCTTTGCATTTCGCCACCGTGTCCCGAGAAGCCAATCCTGCACACTGGGAAGACTGCTGGGACCCAGGAGGAAGCCGGGGAGATGGGAGAGCACTGAGAGGGGCTGTGGTCTTGGGGAAGGGGCCCTGCCATGTCCAATGCCTTGTTTCTATGTGCAGGCTTGATTTGATCTGCCAGTGAGAGGGTGGGACAAGAACTGGAGAGGTTGTAGATACAGACAGGCAGGTGGCTGAAGATCCACCTTCTACCACGCTCTGAGACAAGGGCTGGTTCCAAGGAGCACTCTGGCAGCGCCTTGTCCCTGAGGCAGCCAACCCTGCTCTGTCTCCTTGATGGAAAAGACCTGCTGCACCTTCTCATTCTCAAGGTTTCCTTGGGAATGTGCACGATCAGGGTATAAATTTTTGCTGCTGTTGAGCTGCCCCGTGCTGGGGAGGGGATGCTGGGGGAGAAGATGTGGTTGCTGTATCTCTTCCTATATGTGGCTGAGCACTCCCCAGTAAGGAGTCCGCTTGGGGCTGACCCAGGAGCAAAATCATCTTCTGCTCAGTCACTTACAGCCCTCCTTGCTCTCCCAGCCCCGAGGAAAGCAGCCTGACCTCTCTTAACAAGAAGGCAGACGCAACCTCCTCCCCAGGCGGGCGGCTTCCTAGATAACCCCCTGGCTTTCTGAGGGCAGTGCAGGTGTCAGAGGCATTGTCTCTTCAGAAATTAATTTTCCTGTCGATTTCCTTATTTCTCTTAATTGATGAGGGGCAAGTCTTAGGCGTGTTGCCAGCGGCACCAGCCACAGCCTCCCATAGGTATCCACAGAGCCACAAGCACTAGCACCGAGGGCTGGGGAGTGTAATGAACTCTCAAAGGACTCGTTGCAGCTCAGCCCGTGCTCTAGATTAGCTGAGGAATCATCTGGCCCAGCTATTAACTGTCCCATTTAACATCATAAATTATTAACCTAATTTTGAGGAGGGTTGGTGACGGATCACACTGATTTTGTCAGCTTTGCTGCAGCCTCTCAGAGAGCTCAGGAAGAACCCAAGCTGGGGGGATCCTCTGGTGGAAATGGGAGATGTCAGAGCTGTCCCTAGGGATGAGCAAAGCCACCCATGATCAGCTTTAGGTTCAGCACCCCTGCACCCATGTGGGACACAGCCACACCTGGGTACAGGTGCTCGAGACTGCTTACTTAGTACCTACATGTGCCACACACCCTCAGTGCAAGCCACTACCAGAGATGCTTTTAGCTTGGTTAAGCAGTTAACAGGATGCTCTATAGTTTGTACTGGGGTCAGGTTTTTCTTCCTACGCTTGTAGACCAGAGCTGGTTCCAAAAGTTTCCTTCCTAGGAAAAGTTTTAAACAAATTAGGGTGGAAAATGAATTCTTTGGTATAAAAGTTTAAACCGTTCAAAGGCTTTTTCCAACCAATTGAAGTGCAATGAAAATTTAAGGCATATCATCTTTTCTTTCCCCTTTATCTTTCTTTGAGAAGAAAGATGCGTGCAAAAAGAAGGGGCTGAGAATTGCACTCAAGCTAGTGGTTTTTTTAATTGAGTGGAAAAATTTTGAAGTCGTTTGGTCTGTTGAAAAAACCATACAAACCTAAAGGAAAGCAAGCTCTGAAATCCTTGTAAAACGCCTCTTTCATTCTGGCATCACAAAAAGGACTTTTTGTTTCCCTCTGAGCAGCTGTGCTGCTCGGTGCTGCCTGTCCGAGGTGTGGGAGTGTGCGGCCCCGAACTGGCTGTTTGTGTGTCCCACAAAGGGTGATATTTGGGATCCAGCATCACTCCCAGCTCTGCTCCCCTTCCCTTTGAGGCTGTGCGAGGTTCAGTGGCTGTAAGACTGAGTCTTGCTCTCTGCCACGCATTTCTCTGGCTGGAGATGCCTGGGGGTTCAGGATCAGCAGGCTGCATTGCTGGTAAAACAAACTCCCCCAAACCCCAACACAAGCACAAAGATTTTCCTTTGGTTGTGATGGGGACATGGAAAGGTGTCAGTGTGTGTTAAATTGGCAAGAGCCTGTACCACTAACCTGCCTTGAGCACCCACCTACAAACCCAAAGTGCCTGTAGCTCATAATATGGTCACTGCCCCTTAGAAAATGAAATGGGAAGAAGCATCCAGCATTTTCAGGCCCGCTGCGTTGGTGCTGTCACACTCCCCTTGCTTTACACACATGCAGAATAGAGAAAGCACAAGGAAATTGCCTTTACCGGAGACCCGAACCTCGCAGCGCACACGTGGTACAGACCCACACAGGACTGATGCCCAGCACGCGGTTATAAAATACAGCGCCCTGCAATAAAACATGCACTGCTAGTCTATATATTTTGCAATCCCTTTAAAGATTTTTTTTTCTTTAAACCCTTCACCCCAGCTCCCTCCCCACTCTCCCCCCAAAAAATTATTATAAAGAATTATTGCCATTAGTACGTCTTTCCCAGTGAAAGGAGAAAATCGCCTCATTCATAATTTATACCCTCAATTACTATTAATAAAGAAATATTTCAGCAGAAAATCGCCTGGGAAAATTACACGTAACATTGCATTAACATTCTATTTGAACATTTTCATCACATTTGTTATAGAGTTAATAAGAGGGATATGCTCCCCTGACTTCTTCATGAAATTATGGGTTGCCTATGATAGTTTAATCTTTTAGACTTTATATAATATATTCACTTTACTAATTGAGCTATCCAAGGAGCAGTTAGGGATGTTCTTAAACGTGGAAGACAAAGTAATCAGGGCCATGACTTCCTGATGAGAAGATCTTCTTCCGGAGATGAGGAGCTCCATGTGTGAGGAGCACACGCGTACGTGTTTGTGCGCGGATGTGCCTCTCCATTAGCCCTTCCCTTAATGACCTGCCTGCACTTGGAAGTGAACGTGAACAAAGGGAGGTGATTTTTGGACTGGTGGAATATACCTCAAAAGCTCTGGCTGTGTTTCAGAGTGAAAGGGGTTCTGGTGAACATGATCAAGCTCTTATTTCAGGAATAAGAAATGCTCACCATGGGGGGTTTCTTGGGAGCAGTACTTCGTATAGACAAGCCTTTATAGGCTCAAATTCACCCCACCCACAGATCATCTCCAAAATTCTGGACAGGCAGCTGCACCGGGGTGGATATCTCGTCTTCTGTTTTCCCTGAAGCTTCTGCTTCAGAAGGTAGCACCGTTTGGGGCATATGGTGCAGAAAGGCTTCTTCCCACCCAGGGTACAAACAAACCTGAAATTGGGCCTGAGGCAAAAATTGTGGTAGGTGTGAGGGATGAGGAGGTGTTTTGGAAGATGGGCACTGCTCAGGTGCCACCACAGGCATCACTCCAGACAGTTTGTTTGTCTCCAAAAAGCTTGAGCAACAGGAAAGCCTTGGTAGCTCACTCTCCGGCCACTGCACTTGCAGCCAAGTATCTTGTGCCACAGCTGAAGCCTTAGTTCAGTCTTAGCTGCTCTTGGACCCTTCCTTTGCACAGAGGTAGCATCAGGCATCAAGATTTGAGCCCCTCATCCAACTTGGGATCTAAAAATAGACCTAGGGTCTCTCTGTGAAATTCTCCTTATCCCTCCATGTGCACATGAGGTGTCTCTCGCCATGGAATGTGATCCAGAGCTCTTGGTTTCTAACAGGAAGCTTCCTGAGATGACAGCAGGCAGTGGTTTGGACCAGGACCATGTGGAAGAGGGCTGCATCATCAGCATGCCAGAAGGTTACTCACTCATTAAGCCTAAGTACATGAGCTGCAAGCAGGTGCAAAGAGGGATCCATCACTGCTGAGCAACAACCCTGCCACCGGAGATGAAGACAAATCTCTGTTAGCTGCCCCTGACAAAGGAGACTGAGGGAGCATAGGATCAGCTGCTTTGTTTCACATCTGCAGGGTGCTGGTGTGCCCTCTGCAGCCGCTGAGACCAGACACAGGCAAGGAAAGGGTGGCAGGACACACGGTGGGACACAGGCTCATGGGTGAGGATCCACAGCCACCTCTGAAACCACTCTTGTGATTCCCAGCCTCTGCAAACCAGTGGTCAATGCTGACAGCAAGCCAAAGGGTTAATGAAAAGCTTTCGTGCATTGAGATTCATTAGCTGGGACTCATTAAACAGCAAATAAGAGCCCGGATGTTGCCAACTGAGACCTGTTTGAAGGCAACTCCAGTGGGTGAGGGGACCTGGAATAGCAGGAGATTCCCCTGCTGGGGAATCACTCCCCAGGAGACCACTGCTGATTCATCCTGCCAGAGATGGGAATCAGTGTGGGAAGAGTGTGAGGAGATGGATGTGTTCAGCCACATCCCCAGCACTTTAAGCTATATTCACAACACCAGTGATGCATTGGACCTGGCCAGGCTCAGCTCTTCAGACCCCTGGTATGAAATCCACTTCTGTCATGAGGAGGAGAGGACTGAGCTCTTGCCAGCTCTGCCCTCCCAGCCCATCAAGGAGACAAGGGTAGGTGTGTGACCACTTGATCACATGGCTCTCCGTTGCAGTGGAAGATGTGGGGAGCAAAGTTGCATGAGAAGGGCAGCTCCATTAATGCTTTTGTGGTGGAGCACGATTCCCCCTGAATGGTTTTTCATGGGATGTTCTGCACCCTCGTTGCTGATGCTGTGGCCACCACTACTGAGCCACACTGAGCAAGCAGCAGCCCATGCAAACCCACATTTCCTTGTAGCTTTCCCAGATGGACAGGAGGCCACAAGCTTCCCTGTGTGAGAAACAAGGTCCTGGGCATCTTTGCAGGGACCACACAGGCAGCCTGGGCACACCAAAGGCCAGGGAAGGTGAAGCATGGACTGTCCACCCTGGGGATGGCCACTGCCTGGTCCTAGGCAGGATGGACCACGCTGTAAACAGGACAAGGCTTGTAAACAGTGCTCCAGCTGGGATAAATTTAGTCCGCTGGGGTTGCAGCCCTGGCGCGGCAGGACACAGTGTCAGGGCATTGTCGAGAAGAGAAGGGGAGAAAGAAGCTGAATAAACAAACACAGCTTGTCCCCTTTTTTTTTTTCTGTCCCAGCGTTGTTATTTCAGCCGGACAATTGCCCTGCAGATTGAGGGAACAGGCTGGAGTTCAAGTGAATGCAGCTTCCAGTGCCTCCTTTTTTGCATTGTGTTTTCACTTGGGAATGTACCCTGGCATATGTGGAAGGCTGTTCATACCTGTGTGTCTAGCTAACTCCGTGGATGCTCCATGGCATGTCTGTGGGCTGGCCTGTGAGGTCATGGGCTGCTTTGAAGGCCAGGTGAGGTTCAGTAACTTGGTGTTGGCTTTCACGTAGGACTTTGCTTTCTCCAGCGCTCAGCCCAGAGTAAGACCCGGTGTCCAGGAGCACATGTACAAGATGGTCTGTGCTCCACATGCATCTGTACGTGCCTCTGTAAGCCGAGCAGCCTTGGAGGTGTCTCTCCATGGCCAAGGGGACACTGTAGAGGTGAAAGTCTTTGCAGGACTTTAGGAATGGGGCTCAGGATTCCTGGGGATTCTTTCCCTAGTTTTGTCATGAGGTTTGGAGAAGTCATATTCCCCTGACAACATCATCTGTGATGTTGGGAGCAAAGGGTATGGATCATCTCTGTCAGACCTGCTCTGTGAGGACCTAAGTCTTTTCTAAAGGCCGTGTTTAAAGGCAGCCTAATTTTCACGTCTTAATTTTATTTTTCTCACATCTCTCTCTGACACACACATACACACACACTTCTATTGGAAAAACGATTTTAATACCCATGGCACATTGTCCTGGTGTGATATAAAATCCAATGACATGTGGCATTTGGAAAAGGTCACTTCCCCCATCAGGATTCATTATCCTACCTCAGCCCAAGAAGCCAGGGGGTTGCCCCCACCTCCACAGACCCCTTGCCCCCTCCCCAGCCGCGGTGGGCGAGCAGGGAGAGGGGATGAGGCACTCAGTGGCCACGTCTTGGGGACGAGGCACTCAGTGGCCACGTCTTGGGGACGAGGCACTCAGTGGCCACGTCTTGGGGACATTGGCAGTGTCAGGGCAGTCCCTGCAGTGCAAGTTCTTGTTTCTCATGGTGATGTCCTTACCCTTTCCAGTGCCTTCATTTTCCCACCTGCTGTAGAGCAAGAGGAGTTACAGGGACATGCTGTTGGGAAGGCTCAGGCTGCAAAGCAAGCTCCACTGGGTGCATGAAGCTCAATTTGGCTTTCACTTGCCTCCTCCTGCTTGCTGCTGCCTCTCTGTTCCCTTTCAAGCAGGAGCCGGCTCTTGCGATGCTCTCGCATCTTCTGCATGGTTGCAGAAGGGGAACACTCCCCTTCCCTTTTTCACTTGTTCAATTTTTTGGCCGAGTTGCTTGGGAAGTGCCCTTCCACATTGATGCTCACCACCACCTAGGCAGAACTGAGAAGAGAAAGTAGAGGGGACATGGAAAGCCCAGCTCCTCACTAGCTTCCCTACCAAGCATGGGATCTCTGGCTGCTCCACGCTCAGTGCCCCTTGTCCTGGGGGCAAAGCAGCAGCTCCCAGAAAGCTGGAGGGGCCCTGCTCTGTCTTTTTGGCAACTGCCCACACAGGGCAGCATCCTGGGCTAGAAAGCAGTCCCTGGTGCGTGTTGCTCTAGGTTAGGAGTGGAGGTTGCTCACAGCAGGGCAGGAGTGACAAGCTGCCCTGGGGAACTTGCATGACATCCCTTTCCTCAGATTTGGTTCTGCTCAGGCTTCCCCAGGACCATCTTTGTCCAAGTGTATCCACCTCTCTGTGGTGTTTCCAGCCCGACGTGAAGCTGTTCCCTGGAAGAGCAGAAGGGCACAGGAAGGACAAACCTGCTGTGAGGCCACCAGGAGATGCTCAGGGGATGCAGAGCACAGGCTGTTCCCCATCGAGTTGTCCCATGGGCACCAGGACTTCTCTGCTTGGTCAAAGTCTACTCAGGGCCCCTTGGCAAGTTGTAGCCCTGTTCCCCACCTGCAGGGGAGAGGAGAGGCAAGGGTGGGTGCACTGAGCATGCCGTGGGCTCAGGGCTGTGGGTAGGGCAGGAGGTGGGAAGCAGTAGAGGTTGTTCCTGGGTGGAGGAGGATTATTTTTGCAGCAGGGAGTGGGATTTTATTCCAGCTGAAGATGACTTCTCAGAGTGCTGAGGGTGATGGTGAGTGTAGCCCCTTCCTACCATATAAACACCAATGAGTTATGGGTACCCCAGCCTCTAATTATGCAGTCAGCCCCAAATAGGCTGTGTCTAACGAGGCTGACAGACTAATATCTCAAGAGCCCTTAATGCGTTATCATCTCTTGCTGTATGACCTCATATTTATAACTGCTCTGGTGGGAGGTTGAGAAATGTCCTTCTCTTCCCCCAACCCCCTCACCATCTTTCCCTCCCCCCAGAGCAGCAGCTCTTCAGCCTCATCTGTTAGGATCAAGAGGAGAGAGACGACTTTGCTCCATCCATCATGAGCGAAGTTCGCGCTATTAGATGATTAAAGACATTTTTTATAATATTTGGAAGAGGCTTTGAAATGTCTCTCAAACAGTGTGATTAATGCCTGCTTAACCCTTGCCTGGCCAGGATGGTGTGGTGGGGAGGGGGGTGCACACCAGGGCAGGGCTCCCCAGGCATCTCAGCGGTCGCCTGGCCGTTGGGCACCCCAAGCCCTGACAAGGTGTGATTCATGAGTGGGAGGCACCTGCAGGAAGCTCCGGCCTCCAGGCAGTTCCTAATGCACCGGGGACTTGGTGGTTTCTGAGGCTGCAACTGCCGGGGCAGGAGGAAGCAGTGCCTGCCCCCATCCCCAGTGCTTACACAAGAGGCTGTGCTGGTCTGCGAGCTGGACCATGCAATGCTGATTGCTGTGGGTTTCAAGGGAGGGCAGGGAGAGGGGGTGAGCAGCCATTCCATGCTGGCCTGAGCTGGTAGAGTGTTCACTTTCCCCATTTCCCCTTCTTTTTCCCCTGCCTCTCTGGATGGCTCTCTCTTAGAGGCAAGCCTCTCCAAAAAAAATAAAAAAAAAAACCCTATGGGCAACTGGATGGTCCAGTAGGATCCGCCTTTAGGATGTTTTACCCCTGCTCAGAGTTTGTTTATCGCTGCTCAGAGTTTCCCCTCAGCCTCCACTTCTCCAGGCTAAACAACCCCAGCTCTCTTAGCTGTTCCTCATAAGGCCTGTTCTCCAGCTGGTGAGGAGGCTCTTCTCCCAAGTGACAGGGGACAGGACGAGAGGGAATGGCCTCAAGCTCTGCCAGGGGAGGTTCAGGCTGAACATTAGGAAAAATTTTTCACGGAAAGGGTCATTGGGCACTGGAACAGGCTGCCCAGGGAGGGGGTTGAGTCACCTTCCCTGGAGGGGTTTAAGGCACGGGTGGATGAGGTGCTGAGGGGCATGGTTTAGTATTTGATAGGAATGGTTGGACTCGATGATCTAGTGGGTCTTTTCCAACCTGGTGATTCTATGATTCTATGATTCTATAAAGAGCCGTGGGGATGGTGAACACATTGATGCTAAATTTTGTGCTGGTATTACCTAGACTGGTACCTGCCAAAGACCAAATCAACGATGTTCACTGCTGTTGGTTCCTGTGGGGGAGTGGAGATTTGGCCTCAGATGGGGGAAGGATGCCCGCCTCCTTTGATCACAGACGCAATGTTTCATAATCTCAATTTCTTGTCAATTAATTGCCAGATAGAAGCGACAACCAAAGAGGGCCCCAGGCGTCTGCAACTGCCACTCATCGTATGATTTTAACTCTCCCCCTCTGTAAGTTTGCATTATTTTCTTGTTGTTGTTGTTGTTATCTAAAGAAACCTCCCCTCCCTCCCCCTCCAAAAAGCCTCCTAGAAATCCCCAAACCCTTGTCAATGTGGTTTTCAATGTACAAATAGCTGAAAGGGGTTAATGCATGATTAATAGGTGGTTTATTAAAATGGTTAATCTGTCATTACGGAGTCCAGATGATCAATAGATTTCTAATAATCATGGCTGAAAATCATCTTTAGGGCCACTGCTTATGGGCTTAAGACCCAGGGCAAGATGCTTAGGGGATCTGTGAATCTCCTGTTAACTCTCTGTAGTCCTTCTACCACCTGAAGTGTGATCCCAGGCCTCCTGCAGCCAGAAAAAAAGCTGTCACAGGACTGCATGTACTGCTATGGTTACCATTCACCTTATTATTTGTGGGTATTAAAATTGTCACACCTGAGCAAGAGAAAAGGGAAACGGAAAGAGAGAGAAGCTAGGAATGCGGTGGGATAAATGTTCTTTGTTGTGACCATCAGCAGCACCTGCGAGGGCTGAGGCAAGAGCTTGGCTGGGCTGTCTCCAATCTGTGAGTGCTACTCCAGAGCAGCAAGCGTTGTGCAAGCATCACTCCAATCACAGCCTTGCTCCTTCACTAACGAGATTTGCCTCACACGTCATGGGGATTTGGGGAGGTTCCAGCTTTGCATGGAGGTGAAGTCATGTGCCTGATGTGAAGCAGGGTATCAGCAGCCAGGGAACACCAGCCCGTGTGACCTGAATCCCATCCATGTCCTCAGCCTCAGAAGCTGCTTTCTTGGCAGCTGGATGGTGTTGGGTCTGGCTGACCCAGCCCTTTGGGGTGCCTGGTCCAAGCTGCTCTTTGATAACTCTGGTGCTACCATGACAAATCCCAGAGACACTGAGCTGCCAACTCCCGCCGCAAGGTCTCTGCAGGAGGAGGTGGTGTTTAGACAGGCTGACATGGAAGCTGCTGAGCCAGTGCAGGGTTTCTGAGGTCACACAGGAGGTCTGTGGTGGAACCTGGACAGCAATGGGAAGCACTGCAGGAGCACCATGCTCTGAGCATGAGGCTGGGCAGCTGGCACCAACAAGTGATCCTGGAGTGATTCTGGGAGCCTCAGCACTCACGCAATGGAGACCCAGACCTGTTGCAGTGAGCGGAGCAGATGTCAGTGTGCTGGGACCAGTCCTGGTAGCCTGAAATCCCTCCCTGTGCCTTCATTTCTCCCTCCCTGAGATATATGTGTGCAGGACAGGCAGACTTCTGTGCAGCCCACAGCACCACAAGGTTGGAGACACTTCCATTTGGAGGCTGCTGGGATCTGATGCTGTCTGCTAATTTGGCCATGCAGAGTGCCTCTGCCACAGCCCCTCTACCTCCTCACCCTGCATGGAACTCGTCCCCGCTCCACTCTGGGCTCTGCTCCCTGCCCAACCCCACAGCCTGTGCAAGGCTCAAACCATAGTTCAGGTAAAAAGAAAGCAAACTCATACTGTTAACTTTCCCCTTCTCATCCCTGCCTGTCCTGCTGTCATCCTGCTAGCGCTGGCTTGAATCTCTCCTGCCTGGTAAGAAATCCCAAGCCTGCTCCAGCTAGTCAGTGGGTGCGTGCCTGGCACGGGGATCCCAGCCTGCAGGGAGGGTATCTCTGTCTCCAACTCCCACCCCCACTGGTGCTTGGTGAAGGGCTGGGTGGAGATTTTCCAGACTCTCTGCATCCAGCCCTCTCCATCCCTGCCTCATTGCTTATTTCTGGGCCATTACGTTCGACAGGGAAAATCTGTTTCTGTCCAGAGCAGATCCCCGGACAGTCTCAAACTTCTGAGGATTTATCATCCTGAGCTTTTGTTTGTGGGTCTCCAGGACCCTCTGCCCCACAGCTGAGCCCAGATTCTTCTTTCTCTCCGCCACAGAGCCTCTTACCCACCCCCAGGAGCACTGACCCCTCTCTCCCCTCATGGATGCCTGGGCGTGCAGGCTTCCCTGCGTGCAGATGCCTGCAAAGGACACTGCTGGGGTCAGGGTGCTGTGGTCACAGGGGAGGGCATCGTCTGACCACACCGGGAAGGTGATGGCTGTGGCTCCTTCTGGCTTTGCTCCTCAGGGCTGCCAGGGGAGGTGGCCCAGGGAAGGGCACACTGGCCTTCCAGCACAGAAATCCCTTGGGATCCTTAGGTGATGCTCAGCCTGCCCTGGGACAGGTGACAGGAGAGCCTGGGCTCACGCTGCTGCAGCCCCACAAATTGCATCCCTGCTTCTAGCCTGCTTGACCGCAGCTGAGTGGCTGGGAGGGCCAGGCAGAAGCGAGGTGTGATCCCCCTCGCTTGTCTCAGGGGTCAGCACTGACATCCCCTCCTGACTAACAGACCTGAAACAGCCGCGGCCACCGGTGCCAAGTGACAGTGGGGTGACAGCTGGGGTGGTGCAGATGCCAGCACCACCGGCTGTACTCTCCATCTATCAGATATTCAGATTTCCACAGCTGTGGTGGTGAGGATTTGAGGTCACTCTGAACAGGTTTGGGTCTATCAGGTTGGAGCTATTGGCTGGCACATGGAGCAACTGGAGTTGCACTTCTGTCACTCCCACTGCGTTAGATGGGGACCCGACGCGTTACCAGCCCCCTGCTCACTCTCCTCTTGTCCAGAGGCCACTGTGTTGGTGACAGAAAGCTGCTCTGGAGGGCAGTGGAGTGTGATGGAGAAGGAAAGGGGTGCAGGGTTGCTCCATCAAAGCACTGTCCCCACAGCCCCGTCCCCTCCCCAGCTGCCCACATTCCTTCGCGGCAGCACTAGGAAGGGGGGAGAACCAACCTTTGGCACATTTATTGACACTCCCTGAGTTCATACTGCAACTCTACAATCTTTCCTGAGATTATTAAGAATTAATTGATCACTTTTATATTCCCCCCGATACCTAGTGCTGCGTTGCGACAGGCAGCAGGAGGAGGGAAGGGAGATGGGAGGAGGGCAGGGTGTGTATAAAAAACACACTGATAAATGTTAATTACTCTTTTACAGCCCTTGTCAAATTCCAAAGCAAGTCGTAAATTCATTAAACTCTAACGGATTAAGCACATGCAGCTTATTTAGTCGCCATAAACAAGATCATTTGGATGTTGATTTTCCCCTTTTTATTGCTGCAGCAGAAAAGGGGAAAAAATCAGATGAGGGAAGCAGTTGGTGGTAGCCAGGGAGTCAGAAAAGTTTGGGTTTATTTCATATCTCATTTTCTTACTCTGTGTCAACTCTCTGTAGCACACTGGTCCTCAAGTTGTGTCTGGGCAGTGTCTTGCTAGTGAGCGTCGCCTTCCCAGGAGCCGTGTCCATGCCACAAGGGGCTGAGTCTGCATGAGTAACCCTGGGATGGAAGGGTCATGCTCTACAAAAGCTCTCCAAGCCCCCTCAGTGCCCCAGGGCTGGCTTCTTAGTGCTAAGGCTCTTAAAGACCCAAGCAAGGTCAGGATGAACAGAGGTGGGATGTACGTTTTGGGTGGTGGGTTTGGGCTTGGCTGGCTGCTCTGCACTTTGTCTCGCTGGGAGGCCTCCAAGGATAGGTTGTCTCCAGCAAGACTCAACCTGGCCCCTGGGATGCTCAGGTCAGCTCTCTGCCACACTGCAAGGAATTGTGCAGGCAGAATATGCATAAGAGCAGCTGTTCCGATTTTGAGATGTTTCAGCTCACTTAAATGCTGTCCCCAAGGTGCTGACTTGTGTCCAAGTGAGTGACACATGTCCCTAGCCAAGCCCAAAAATGAGACAGAGGAGGCAGGGAAAGGACACTACGCGGGCAGGGAGGGAGGGATAGGGTACCTTCAGCTGCTCTGAACATGGGGACATGGTCCCAGGTCTGCCGACCCACTCGATGAGCCTGACATCCTCTACTTGCAGGTGTTAATAATCCACGCTGACCTCCTGAGCAGTGGGTGAAGGGGAAGGAGAATGAGAGGAGGGTCATGGAGATTAATTAATACTTGGGGCTCTAATTACAAGTTTCTTCAACACTGGCCTTCTAATGAGGAACAGGCGCTGAGGCAGCTCTGAGTCCCACTGCCCTCCAGCTATCCCTGCTGAGACATGTCCTGCCTCTTCGCAGGGGTGGTTTTACTGGGAGAGGGATGGGAGTTAGTCCCCAGCCACCAGCATCTCACACAGTGGCTCTGGGGCTCGAGGCTGTGGCCATGAAGTTACCATTCTGCAGTGTAACTTCATCTACATCTTGGACTGAGCACTGGAGACCTGCTGCCATCCCCAGCGTGCCCGATTTCTTGTGCCAATCCTGTACCCAAGCATGGGACAGAGTCAGGAGGAGGCTTGATGGACCAGAGGAGTGTCACAGGAGTGTCACAGCCTGGCCCCAGGTCCAGTGCTGGCAGGAACCCTGGCACTTCTGGTTGCTGGCTTTGCTGATGCTGGTCATACTTCTCCAGCTGAGCAGCTCGTGGCCACTGATGCAGGTCCTGGGGCCCAGCCGTGCTTATACAGCATCTCCCAGCCTCTGAAGAGGTTGTGCTCATCAGGAGCTGCAGGCAGCCATGCGCTGCAGGCAGTAGAGGGAACTCTAAACACCTCACTGGAGCTTGATGCTGGAAAAATTTAGAGCTTTTGCTTCAGAGCCTCAGCAGCACTTCATCTAAAGGAGGTGGCCTCAGCGATGGAGAGGCAACTCTTGTCCTCCAGCCTTATCTGAGCCCATCTCTGAAGTGGTTGCAGACCAGGAGGGTCAGAGCCATGGGTATGTACATAACCACCCTGGCCCTGCTCCCCTCTGCATTTGCCTCTTGGAAGGCAGAGGGATGGAGAGGAGCTGCTGAAGCTCTCAGATGGGACAGTGAGGGTGTGCCAGCCTTCAGAGCCCCATTTCCAACAAGCATTTCCCTTCCGCAATCCTTGCATCGGCTGCAACATGCAGATACTTATCTGTGCCAGCAGAACCATCCTTCCCCTCCAGGTCCCTCTGTGCTTTCTCACTGCATGGAGGTGCCCTCCAGAGATCTCCCCAGGCTTCAGAGCGCCAGCCAGGGGTTAACGGAAGGAGCATGTCCCATGCTAAGCAGTAGCTAACAGCCACCAGCTAATAACTTTATGGCTTCAAAGCAGGGCATTTATCATGCTGAAGTTTGTTTATGCACTAGTTATATGGTGCATTATACCAGCGCTGTGTTTGGCTGATAAATTCTCTGTGACAAGCAAGGCTACCAATGGGGACTCTCCGAGTCCAAAAGACCAGTAGCTTTTTCCTGAACTCTGCTTTCTGAGATAAGGATGTTTTTTCCCTCTTTTGTTTTGTAAGGAGGAAAGAAAAAAATTCGACAACCTGTAGACTCAAAAAAAATATATATATAAAGAGGGAGATTTTTGTTCCGGATAAGTTGCCTCATGGCAACTGGGGGCAGAGGAGAAGGTCCTGGTGAGGACCAGACAGGTGGTGTGTGAGCACCTCTGTGCTGGCAAGTGATGCTCATGGACCCGTGCATGTGCAGGGTGGGCTCTGATGGCTTGTACAGGCTCTGGACGTCCCCTGGAGCACCATTCCTCAGTCCCAGCTGTCTTCATGGAAAGTATTTTGCGGGTAGAAGTGTTAGCAGGCACTCTGGCAACCTGTAGTTCTGCCCAGTGTTTCTAAAATGGGCCAAAATCAAAGCATTCATCACTATTTTGAGGTTGTGCATGTGTGTGATTTGTTGCTGAATGTGGGACAGCTGCTACATTCACCTGTATCTCCATCCACTCCCCACGCCCCCTCTGGGTTAAATTGCTTTAATCCTGCTAATAATAATGACCTTCACATTTCTGGCTTGCACTATCACAGGAGCCAAACCCACTTTGCAAACATTAACAAGCTCAGCCTCCCGACTCGGTGCAAACACGATGGGTCAGGGTTATTTTTCCTGCTACAGCAATGGGGAAACTGAGGCATAAAACAAAGACATGGCTGATCTGAGCCTACCCAGAGGAGCATCCTTTGCTTTAACTGGTAGACCTCACCCTGCTCCAGTTTGGACCAGTGTAGACGTTCATGGGTCTCACCTGTAGAGCAAGACCTGAGGCTGCCAGGCCAGAGGGATGCAGAGGGACAGACCTTGATGCCAGGAGCTGCCTCTGCAGGACTGCAGAGGTGGCTCGTGCACCAGCAGCCTTTGCTCTTGATGGGAAGCGGGACCTATGCTGCAGCATGCTGCGGGGGCATCGGCATATGCCAGCTCCACACAATCCCTTCCCTGTGAGGCCTTCTCCCTCCATTCTGCGACAGTAAGCAGAAAGCCTCCATCCACGGTTTGGTGCTTGGGACTGGCGCAGCCAGTGGGCCTGGAGGCACCCATCTCCCCGCACGCAAATGTGCTTGTTATGTGCATCTGCAAGTGCTCCCTGGGGAGGGAATCTTAGTGCATTTACCCGTGCACACGCCTGTGTGCGTGTACAGGTGTGTATAAACATCAGTCTCTTCTCTCTGGTGACCATATAGGACCTGAGGGAATGGCAGGAAGATGTGCCAGGGGAGGTTTAAACTGGATATTAGGAAAAGGTTCTTCACCCAGAGGGTGATGGAGCACTGGAACAGCTCCCCAGTGAAGCAATCCTGCTGCCAAGCCTGACAATATTCAAGACACATTTGGACAATGCAGACACAAGGTGTGAATGTTGGGATTGTCCTGTGCAGGGACAGGAGTTGGACTCGATGATCCTTGTGGGTCCCTTCCAACTCAGGATGTTCTATGATTCTGTGATTCTATGATTTGTGCACTATGTGCATCTCCATGTGCTGCGTTAGGATCCATCAGGCCTTATGAGGAACGGCTGAGAGAGCTGGGGAAGAGGAGGCTGAGAGGAAACCTCATTGCTCTCTACAACTACCTGAAAGGAGGTTGTGGGGAGGAGGGAGCTGGGCTCTTCTCCCAGGTGACAGGGGACAGGACAAGAGGGAATGGCCTCAAGCTCCGCCAGGGCAGGTTCAGGCTGAATATTAGAAAAAATTTTTCATGGTAAAGTGTCATTGGGCACTGGCAGAGGCTGCCCAGGGAGGTTGTTGAGTCACCTTCCCTGGAGGGGTTTAAGGCATGGGTGGACGAGGCGCTGAGGGACATGGTTTAGTATTTTATAGGAACGGTTGGACTCAATGATCCAGTGGGTCTTTTCCAACCTGGTGATTCTATGATTCTATGATCCACCGCTGGCCATCCATGTAGCATCATCCCCAGCTGCACCTCTGTCCCAGCCTGCACACCTCTGGCTGCATACCTGTTGCACGGCTGGCTGCATACCTGTGCCCGCGTGCGCAGCCCAGCTGCGGGTCTGCGTCGGTGGCTGTGTGCGGTGGCCCCTGCAGGCTGTAAATACTGCCAGTGTGGCGGGGAGGTTGAGCGGTTTATGGCTCAAGGTCAGGCCCATGAATCATAAAAAGGTGTCGGAAGGAGCATTAACTCCTAGCCTTCACTAGGTTTCTGTGTGGTTTCAGGCGGGGCCCCGGAGGCAGTGATTAAAGGGTGCACCTTCCCCTTTCAGTTTTACGGTAAAAGGAAAGCAGTAAATTAGAAGCCCACGGGCTGGGGCAGGCCAGGTCCCACCAACGTAACAGCTACACGAGTACCTGCTGTGCACCCAGAGATCCCAACGCCGGCTCTGCACCCTCCTGCTGGCACAGCTCCTTCCCATGGCAGCTCCTTCCCAAGGAACAGGGTCCAGCCGCGTGCGGGGCAGGTGGCCGCGCTCATAGCGGGGACATCCCTCCATCCTCGCCCAGCCGATGGCTTGGGACAGCCGGCGGTGCTCAGTCCCGCTCGCCCTGCAGAACCTCTTGCTCTGCACCTTTTTACGACTCCGGCTATAATTAACTCGAGTAATAAAATTTTTTGGAATCCAAATAGATATAATTAATGTTTAGTGCCTCTGTTTTCTTGCGAGTTGTCAGGACTATTAAGAGCTGAGTACTGATTGAAGAGGTGAGACAGATGTTTCTGCTGCTGAGGAGGGATTGCAGGGCAGAGGCAGAAAACCCCAATAACGGTCAGGTCCCTGTCCCACATCTGGACCTGAGGACAGTAGGTTGGGGCTGGGAGAGCTGGGGTGACATCCAGCGCTGAGGGGCTGACCCTGGCCCAGCTTGGCAGTGGCAGGAAGGAGAAGGGTGATGAAGGCTGCTCACAGGATCCTGCTTTTCCCTACAGCTGGAGGTTTCACCCCTCAATGTGCACTTCAAACCCACCATCTCCCAGGGAAGGACTTTTGCGGATGCAAGTGCAAATGCACCCTGCCCCAACCTGATCTGAGCAGCAGCGTCCTCCTCCCAAGCCTGACCCAGCTGGCAGCTGCCCTGGCATCCCTGGCTTGTCCCCGCTGCCACCTGCCAGGCTGGCGAGCGCGATGTGGGACATCTGCAATAACTCCTTTCCCCTGAGCTGCTGCTGCTGCTGCAGCCAGCCCCGATAAGGCACCGTGCGAAGGGCTGGGCAGGTCTGGCAAATGCCAGCCTGATTTCCCCCGAGCTCCTGCCAGCTTGGCAGGGCTGCTCACCCTCAGGACCTGCGGGTCAGGCTGCCACCGCCTGCCTGGTACCTGCAATAGCAAGGGCCTGGGGGCAGGCAGGGAGCTGGAGCACATCTGCCCTGGGGACACTGCACATCTGGCCGGGGACACTGCGGGTACCACAGTCCTGCTGGCCCCCAGCAGCCAGCCAGGAGGCTGGGGCTGAATGAAAAGCCCAGGCATCTGCTGTACCCCTGTCCCAGGGCTGGGTGGGGTATTAGGTATCTCTGTGGAGGGAAGGGAGCTTAGCAGCTTGCCAGGAGGGAAAATGCTTCTCCTTTCCCTTATAAAAATAAAATGCTTTTCCCCCCTGAGGCATGGCATCACAGAGCCCTGGAACTGACAGGACTGGCAGAGCTGATGGATGGTGCCGGCGGAGGGAGCAAAGCGGGTCAGCAGAGCAGAAACCAAGAGGCACAAAGACAGAGCATCCCTGCTAACCAAGGCCAGCGGTGACACCCTGTGCCTGGGCTGGGCCCACAACAGCCCCCTCTCTGTTGGGCTGGAGACTTGGCACAGCTGGGGTACCTGGGGTACCATCCTGTGATGCCCCCGGGCTCACCCCAACTGCACCCGCCAACAAGAAGGGCCTTTCTTCCTCTTCACACAAGCCCTGATTGTTCGGATGCTTCCCCGGCCACCGCCTTGTGCTTCTGCTCTTCCCAGAGATGGTTCAGGGAGGACTTGTGACATCTACACAGCAGAGCTGCTGGGGCTTCAAGATTTCTAAAGGGTTTGAGGCCAGGACGTGTCAGTCCTCTCAGCAGCTCTGTGAGCCCACGACCTGCCCATGCCTCAGTTTCCCCACCAGTGGCTGAGGTCCTGCTCTACTTTTGCTGGAAAGAGCTGGGGTGGTCATTTGAGCCAGCACACCCCTAAGCATTGGGGAGCAGCCACAGCACAGGGGGTTATGCTGCCAGGTCCTCTGCCTTCCTTCCTAGGCACACTGCGTCCCTCTGTCCATCCCAGAGCTGAGAAGGGAAGAAATTGAAAGGTGGAAGCCTGGGCTGATGTGGGTGTCTTCTACTGCTCCAAGCAGGGACCTGGGCCATATTTTGAGGCTGGCGGGAGAAACTGAGTTTTTGTAAATAGTGAAGGCAGTGGCTGCAGAAAGAGATCAGGAGACTGTGCTAAACCAGCCCTAGCCTCACCGAAACTTGTGTGTAATCTCTGCTTCCTCATGAGAGACACCCAGACAGCCTCCTGGCAGGAGAGATGACAGCAGCTTGCAGTGACCCCAGAGGGATGGTGGTTGTTGTGCTGTGATCAGGGCTCAGACACCCACACAACTGGAAGCCCCAGCTCTGCCAATGGGAAGTGTCTCCTTCCCAAGCACTGTCCCCATCAGGCTCGCGTGGGAGGGCAGGATCTGTTCCTAGCAGACATGGGTGAGTGAGCAGGATTGGTGGGGAAAAATATATCTGAGTGGAGGCAGGTCACACTGAGCTATAGAAAGTGACAGCTCTTTGGAAGGCTGGAGAAAAACAAGGGTGCAGCGAGCTCCAGACTCTGAATCCAGGATGGTAGGCTGCTCCCTGTCTCTCTTGTAGGGTTAGTGGGACCTTCTTCTTTCTTCCCCCTGAGCACAATCAGGAGAACAAACTCCTGCCTCAGCTGGGAGGCCGTAGCCCTGCTCCCAGGTGCCTCTGGATGGAGGCTTGCAGTGCCCTCCAGGGATGCAGAGCTGCATTGCCCCTCCTGCAGCCTAGGGATACAGAGCTGGTCTCCTAGCAAATCAGTGGCAGGAAGGAGCCCAGGCATCCTGGCTCCCATCCTGTGCTCTGGCTCCAGTGGGAGAATACGCCTGAAGCTGCTAGGATGGAGGAGTGTATCTCCGGAAGGATCTGAACCCCAAACTGCCATCAGTGCTACAGACTAGGAGAAGTCTGGCTGGAGAGCTGCCTGGAGGAGAAGGACCTGGGGGTGTTGGTTGACAGCGACTGAACATGAGCCAGCAGGGGCCCAGGTGGCCAAGAAGGCCAATGGCATCTTGGCTTGGATCAGAAACAGCGAGACCAGCAGGTCCAGGGAGGTTATTCTCCCTCTGTACTTGGCACTGGTGAGACCGCTCCTCGAATCCTGTGTTCAGTTCTGGGCCCCTCACCACAAGAAGGATGTTGAGGCTCTGGAGTGAGTCCAGAGAAGAGCAACAAAGCTGGTGAGGGGGCTGGAGAACAGGCCTTATGAGGAACGGCTGAGAGAGCTGGGGGTGTTTAGTCTGGAGAAGAGGAGGCTGAGGGGAGACCTCACTGCTCTCTACAACTACCTGAAAGGAGGTTGTGGAGAGGAGGGAGCTGGGCTCTTCTCCCAAGTGACAGGGGACAGGATGAGAGGGAATGGCCTCAAGCTCCACCAGGGGAGGTTCAGGCTGGACATCAGGAAAAAATATTTCATGGAAAGGGTCATTGGGCACTGGAACAGGCTGCCCAGGGAGGGGGTTGAGTCCCCTTCCCTGGAAGGGTTTAAAAGACGGGTGGATGAGGCACTCAGGGACATGGTTTAGTGATTGATGGGAATGGTTGGACTCGATGATCCAGTGGGTCCTTTCCAACCTAGTGATTCTATGATTCTGTAAGGCAAGGAGATCTTTGCTCTCCAACAATCCCTGCTGCTGAGTCCCTCTGCAGCGCCAACCGCCGTGCTGGCAGCTGTGGGAAGGAGTGTGGAAAGGGGCTCAGCTTCAAATCAATTCTGAGCACTGTGATAAGAATCTCTTATCACTCTTGTCATTGTAATGGCTGGGACTGAAGTGCTGGGCTGAGTGAGGGCCAGATTTCTGCACCATTGGAGGACCCGAAGTAAGGAGGAGAGAGGACACAGCAGGGAAGCAACAGTAGCTCTGGGATGAGGTCCCTGTGCTTTGAGCACCTGCTTGCTCTCTTCAGTGATGACCTGAACCAGCTCTCCCTTTCCAGCCTTGGGGCTGCCCCATTCCCTTCCCTGGCTCCTTACAAGGAAGAGCAACTCCTAGTGTCACGGGTGAAATGCAGTGAAGGAATGGGTCCTGCGGATTCGGATCACACGTGAGGGTGAGGGGCACGCACAGAAGAGCAGCCCAGAGGGCTGAACGTTGCCAAAAGAGACCAGGAGTGAAAGAAAGAAAGGAAAGCTCCTGCTCCTGCAGCTATCTTCAACCTCCTCGCACCACTCCCTGGGCTGGGCACAGCTCTAGCCCTTTTAGGGGGTGCAGCACAGGAATAAGACAGGCACTCAAGAGCCAAGAGAGTGGACAGAGATCTGGGGGAGGTTCCAGGCCTTTGGGAATGCCCTCTGTTTCCATTACTGTCCAAAAGCAGCTTTTCCAGTGGGTAAGAGAAAGGGAGCCAGTAAGCTTATGTGCTCTGGTGGGTATTAGGCTGGACAGTGGCAGCACTGAGTGCCTTCAGCTGTAACGGGACACAGCCCTGCAGCATGCTCTGCCTTTAACCCCTCATGCTTCTCCCCTATGTTTTATTAACAACTGTTGATTGGGATTCCAAGGTCATCTGGCCATGCAGAGACATGGATAAAATCTAAGGCTGCTGCAGTCCCCGGCATCTCTGGACCCACCAATCTCTCTGTCTACGCTATCTCTCCTCCCACGAAGCTTTCCTCTGGCAGACAAGCCTGAGGAGGTTAAACAGGGTCCTGCAGCAAGACCAGCGCTCTGTCCTCCCCTGATAACCACAGGGACACCGGGGGATGTGTTATCTTTCTGCTCTCGAGCCCCACTCCCCAGAGATAGTCATGGTTATGGGCACTCATCCCCTTTGCTGTTGCTGCGCTGATGTCCTGCTGCCAGCTGAGGGAGGCCAGGCAGGGGCTGCAGTGCTGGGGAGGGCAGTGCTGCACCAAAAGGCTTGCTGAGGCACTGGGGCAGCCTGGGAGCCTTTGCCACTGGCTCCACATCATTGTTGGCCAAAAAAGACCAAGCTCAAAAGACCCTGTGAGCCCCCCGTGCACGGGTGCCCTGCCACCGGGGCTCCTAGGCACCCTGGTGCTCTGCAGAGCTGGCAACTTGCACAGTGAAGGCGTTATCAGACCTGAAAGTTGTTCTGCTGCAAAGGGTGACTCTGAACTCAAGGACTGCTTTTTTTCCTATTATGGACTAGACCCAGGTTTCACAGCTGCCCCCAGCTTGGTTTTGCCACGCCATGATTTTAAGCTGAAACAGGGGAGATTTAGATTAGATATTAGGTAGATTTTTTTTCCTGCGAAGGTGGTGAGGCACTGGGGCAGGCTGCCCAGAGAAGTCATGGATGTCCCCTGCCTGGAGGTGTCCAAGGCCAGGTTGGATGGAGCTCTGAGCAACCTGATCCAGTGGGAGATGTCCCTGCCCACGGCAAGGAGATTGGAACTGGATGGGCTTTAAGGTCCTTCCCAACCCAAACTATTCTAGGATTCTATGACTCTCAATGTGTCAAAGCTCTGATGTTATTTAAAATATAGTGGCTATGATTGGTGGCTGGGGAGCTGATGGGCAGGGGTGCTGGCATGGTGCCGAGCAGCCCATCGCTCCAGAGAGGCACCTTGGGACTCACCCATTTAATTCCAGGAGGAACAGTGTCAGGTCGAGTGAAATTGGCCCTGCTGGAGGATTTATTCATTTCTCCTTCTCTCTGCCTCCTGCCAGGGGCTGCACTAAGATCCCACGCCAAACAGTCATCTCACTAAAGCCAAGAGGGGCTTAGTGCTTAAATGGCTTTCATGCTGCTGCAGAGTTTAGTGCTTGTCAACAAGACCGAGGTCTTGCAGAAGAGCCTTGACAAACAGAGCAGTAGGAGAGCAGATATCGGTGCCGGGAGGAAAGGAACATGTGAATCAGCTCCCCAAACTACCCTTCTTACACGGAAATGTTGCATACCCAGCTTCACATACCCTCTCCAGCACAGAGATAAATTTGGCTGTCCCACGCTCCAGAAAGAGGTGCATTTGGCCCAGCTCTAAGCCTAAACCTCATAGAAACACCTTCATTAAACTCCACTAATGTGAAAAAGCAGAGCTCACCCATGTTTTTTAAGCCTTCGCTTTTGCAGGCTCTTGCAGGAATAGATGTACACACATGAATATATTTTGTACTCAGTATTCATGAAGCCGTTTTGCTGCTGGTGCGAGCCCAAAGCCAACAGGGCTAAATGCTGTTGCAGTAACATGCTGGCTCTGCAGATGGAGATAGCAGAGCTCAGAAACCAAACCCAGCTCCAGATGCCACTTAAAAAAAGTGGCTGTGGAGGGTGAGGAAAGCACCCTCTCCTCCTCCTGCACCCCAGCCTGCCCTATTGGAGGAGAGGCCCTTAACCTCATCTTCTTTCCTTTTGAGGAGCTGGATGTGCCAGGAATAAATTTGCTTAAGCATGAGATAGTTCAGTTCAAGCTCCGGGACCGATCTGGAATGGTGCAGAGCTGTGAGGCACACGGCACTGGTGAGTCGACATTGCCGAGGTCTGGGGGCCATTCATGCTGTGGTCCTCCAGGAAAACATCTAAAGCCTTGGTGGCAGCGTGGGGAGCGAGGAGGCACACACAGTGGGGTAGGCTGTCCCCATCCTGGGGTTGCTGCAGCAATAGAGGCCCTGAGATGCACTGAAAGAAAGGAAAGCACATCCCTGTGGGATCTGCTGCTGCCACCAGCGGGTCACCCAAGTCAGGTGTTTGAGGAGGATTTGGAAGAGAGCTGGTTAACTTCACAGGCAGTAATAGTATTTACAGCCCTTCTGGCTGAAGCATTGATTCAGGCAGAAGGGAGACCCCTCCCCAGCAAAAACTGGATTGCAATACTAGCCTAGCTCCAGCCTTCCCAAGGGCAAGTCTGGTCCCATCTTTTTTTTTTTCCCAAGCTTGGTTGACCAGTGCTCCATCCACCCATGGGTCAGTCCCACCTGGTGCAGCTAATGTTCATGTGCTGGTGAGGTCCTCACGCTTCTCCCTGGATTAAGCCCTTCATTTTCAAAGGAAGTGTCAGAGAATTTTATACTGAAAGAGGGGAGATTTACATTAGGAAGAAATGTTTTCCTGTGAGGGTTGTGAGGCACAAGTTGCCCAGAGAAGTCATGACTGCCCCATCCCTGGAGGCGTTTAAGGCCACGTTGGATGAGGCTTTGAGCAACCTGATCCAGTGAAAAGCATCCCTGCCCATGGCAGGGGGCTGGAACTGGATGATCCTCAAGGTCTCTTCCAACCCAATCCATTCTATGATTCTGTTTTTTCTTCACCTCACTCTTTGGTTTTGTGCTGCCATCTGCAATAACTACTTTCATTTGCAGCTTCCCATGGGCAGGGATGGCAAAAGCAGCCCTGTGCACACCCCACATTGTTTTCCCATCACCTGCCACAGGCCCCGTATGTTTTCATTTAGTCAACATAGTGGAAAGCTGTAAAACATATGCCTGCTTTCCAAGGAGAGAGAGAAAAAAAAAAATGATTCCAACAGCTTGGTCCAGTTAACGGCTTGGGCTCTTGACTCCACTGTTGGCTTTGCATGGACTTTGTTTCATGCTCTGCATAAACTGACTCTCTCCTCTAGCTGGACCAAGGTGTGGTTCTGGGGGAAGGATATTTGGGGGCAAGGATGGTTGGTGTGAAGGATGCCCCCAGGTAGCGTGATGGGGCTGTGCTGCCCCCGAGAGTGGGCAGGCAGGAGCACTTTCCACCCCACCCTCTGTGAGCTCCTCCCCGCACAGCTCCCCATCCATCCCATACATTTACCTAACGCTAATGAGACATATTGATTGGAATGATGGGATTTGTAAAGGTCGCAGGGTTAAAGTACATAAAACCAGCCTTTCTGGAGCTGCAATATCAGGGCCGATGGGTCTGGTGGGAGAGATTAAAGGCCTCGTGCTGCAAGAATGGAGAGAGCTGACAGCAATTACATTTCAGATGTGTGCATAGTTATAACCCCCCCTCCTCTGCAAGACAGGCAGCCACGTCCCCACCGCTGCAGAGCAGGTCTCCAACCCCCCCATCTCCCTTTCAAAAGCAGGATTTCAAAAGAGCAAATCAGGGAATAAAAGAATAAGAGGGAAGGGAGAGAGAAAGACTGGACATCCCTTTGGAGAGCCCAGCCCCATCCCTGCAGCTGGGCTTGCGCCCCTGTTTCAGGATTCCCAGCTGAGCTGTGAGGGTATTACTGCGCTAAAATCACGTTGGTAGAATGTAAACCCTGAAAACACTGCGGTCCCTTTTGTTAGGGCAGGACTCCCACTACTGGTAACGAGCTGGCAGGTCATTAGAGCTCTATCTGTCCCCTGAAAGGTTCACACTTGAGGGGTGGAGGAGTCCAGACCCCCAGAACCACAAATGCAGTTGGCTGGAGATTTGTCCCAGGTCAGGGTTAACAGGCCTTGCTGCAGGATGTAAATGGATCCAGACATCATTTTTTTTCCAGAGGTGTTTCCCAGCCACATCTGGGGACACCTGGGAGCTCAAGTCCCTTGTGCTCTGCTCTGGGCTGCACCCACCAAAGGAGTCTGCTGGAGCCTCAGAGCCTGCCCAGCTCTGGTGGGGTCATCTCACTCCATCATCCCCCCTTGCTGGCCCCTCTCTGCACCATCTGTTTGTTTCTTGGTCCAAACCAGGGAAGAGCGAGCACAGCCAGGACATTTTACCACCTGAGGGTTGCGTACTTTTAGCATTGTGGGCTCCTGCAGTGGTTCCGAGGTGCGGGACAATAAGTCTCACTGGCTTTCCTGGGTCTGCAGAGGGAACAAGTAGAGACACCAGCTAGGCTGACGGATGTGCTCGTGTTGAGGGAGGATTAGTGTCGACAGTATCACTACACACAGAAACAGCTAAATGAACTCTATGACAGAGCTTCATTAGCCCAGGCTTACAGCTCAGCTCCAGATAGGAAGAAGCCCAGCTCAAGGGTTTTTCAGCCCCAGCTCTTCTTGACTTCACATCACCCACTGCACCTCTCACGTCAGAAATAACACCACAGGCACTTGGGACTTGTGAAACTCTGCTTCCTCTGGCATCACACCAAGCCAAGAACATAAGCAGGGGTTGGACTTCCCCAGGGATGAATCCTAGTGGAGAAAAGGAGACATTTGCCGTGCAAAGAAAGAGGCACATTGCTCACCTGGAACTGTAGCTGTCTTGGGCTTAGAGCCTTTCTCTGGGGACAAGGCAGGGCTTAGCCCACAACATGAAGTACTAGCAACCTTAACAGCCCGTGCAGAGCTGTTGTGCACGGTGGCTTTCCCATTCTTCCCATGCACACATGCTGGAGCTCTAAATTCTCCTCCAGAGCCTGCTGAAGAGGCTGCATTAGGAAGCAGGAGCACCACACTGCAGCTCACCACCATTCCCAGGCACCCACCTATACAGCTCAGTCTTTATTTATCCCTCCCACGCACTCTCTTTCCCTCTCTCAGATGGTAATGAGTGGTTTGCACTGGGAACTAAATGAAGTTGATTGCCCACTGGTGTCTGCCATTAGTGGTAATTAGTTAAAACATCAGAGTATAAACAGTAAATTGGCTCTAATAATTAATACTAGCACTCAAGCATATGAGAGACACAGAGACGAGGAGAGAAGCAGCAGCAAGCTTGTAAAATCAGCTGGGGCTGTTTTAATTAAAAAAGAAGGAATGTAAGTAACACAGTATTGGAAAAAGGACAAAAGCCATCAGGATCTTGCTCATTAGGACTGTGGTCATGTCTCCTCTGGAGCGCAGCAGGGCCGAGAGCTCGCCTCGAGCCTCGGGTACCCAGAACTGCACGATGCAAAGACCATGACACAGAGGCTATTGCAACCCTGAGGTGCTGGGAGACCACTTGTGCTGTGAGTTTTAGCCTTGTGGCCAGTCTGCTGGGGTAATAGGGAGGACCACAACATGTGGATCTGCTTCTGGTGCTGCAGATTTGAGGACAGCTGAGCAGACGGGTGGGATAATCCCATGGAAATTTTCAAGGAAGATCTGTCTGGATGAAAGAGGCTGCCTCGTTTGGTTGCTCCCTGCTTAATAAAAGCCCCGTCCTTTTCTCATTCCTCCAGTGGCAGGTTTGACCTGAAGTTTCCTTTGGGAAGAAAGAGCCAGCAAGGGGTGGGTGGGTCATGCTAGGAAAGGCTGGATTTACTGTTAGAATAACATTTTTTTTGTCATACATTTTGCCAGCCTGCATCCTTCCCCTTCTTCCAGCATCTTTCTTCCCCTGCACACCCTCCCCTTCATCCAGTCAGCTGTTCCTTGAGTGTCCTCAACACTTCGTCTTCAAAATAATTATAATAATAATAAAATACTGTGTGCTGGGGTGGTGCTGAGCACTCGGGGTGCCCAGAGAGGGGGTATGAGATGGCTCTCCCCGTGAAGGCAGGTGTGCTGGCTGTGCTTCTCGCAGTCCCCAGCTCAGGCAGAGGTGGCAGAGACGCAGCGTTTGGGAAGGAGGGGGAGGCTGCATGTATATTGCTATTAATCATCCCTGCGTACGTTAACCATGCTAATGTCGTAAGTGACAATAGCCCATCTCAGCTTGTGATTTAGGGTCTGTGAACGGAAGCTGGGCTCCTGGGAGTAAATGCGTGAATCCTCCGCTGGTACTAAACCTTCTAATAAATCTAACGCACACCAAAAAGCCCTGGGCACTAAATCCCAGAATCCGGTAATTGAAACCCTTACAGCTCTCAGAAAAAAAGGTAACCGGTGAGTGGAAGTGAGTGTATGTTTTTACAGAATATACATCCTATCTGCACCTGATTATCTCCAGCGGAGACAAAGGAAACCCAGTGCCTCCTCATAAAGCACCTCGTTCCACAGACTTAAAAATAATACCTTAAAAACACGACCCAAGTAGGCCCATGCTGATGCTGTGCTCTGCAGACCCAAGCAGGCAGGGGCAAGATGCTGCGGCATCCCCTTGTTGCATCCCATTGCTGCATCCCCTTGCTGCATCCCATTGCTGCATCCCATTGCTGCATCCCCTTGCTGCATCCCATTACTGCATCCCGTTGCTGCATCCCCTTGCTGCCCCAGCCATGAGCAAATGCCATGTAGTTTTCCATCTGTCTGCTGCCCCCAGCTGCAGGGCCTTCGTGTCATGGGGGGCCAGTGGGCTGGCACGCGTAGGGACAGTCATGAGCCCAGTCTGGATCACACCCACCTTTGCAGCAGGCTCCTCCAGCTCTGTCCCTGAGCTGTCTCTGCCATAGGAGTCCCAGGGGCAGAGAGAGAGAAGGCAGGACGTTCCTATGGGACTCAGCACCCCCCACCAACTGGCTCTGCAGTGCAGGGAGCAGCTGGACAAGCTGAAGCACCTCTGTGGGGCCGATCCCCACCTCTGAGAAGGGGCATTTGCAGGCACAAGTATGTTTGTGATCTGGCTGCAACGACTTCGGTATCTTTCCCACAGCTTGTGTGCTTCTGGTAGCCAGTGCGGAGGCTGTTTGTCGTTTTGTTTACTTGAAAAAAGATCGCGTTGATGTTTTATTCTGCTTTTAATCTCTGTTACAGACCACTCTGTAATGCCTTGGCAGGGGACTTAATAAATATAGTCATTTGGATAATGAATGGTGATGATACAGGCGAGCTTGAGGGAGGTTGCAGAGGAGAGATGCTGCACAGGGCACCTGGCTGCCTTTGGAGGCAGGAGGACTGTATCTTCCCTGGGATCACCACAAGCTCTCCCAGACCTGGATCTTGGCTGGGATGCAGGGGTTGCCTAGCCCTTTCCCGGTTCAGCATCCTTCATTGTGTGCAGAGAGCTGAGAAACTGAGACAGACAGAGATCGATGCAGATACCCGGTGTCCTGCCTGGTGGTGACCACAAGCCTGTCACCTTCTAAGATTAGGGGGTGCCCTGTGGCCTTGCACCCTGCGGACCATGGGAGCCATCCCAAGGACACTACAGCACCATTTTGTGCAGTGTTTCTGTATGATTTTTCTCAGAAACGAGAGACAATTGCGTTCTTCTTTCCCCCTCTCCTTGCCATTCCCTTTACCGCTGCCTGGCTGTCCATCTACCTTTCTGCAGAACATCATAGAATCATAGAATCACTAGGTTGGAAAAGACCCACAGGATCATCGAGTCCAACCATTCCTATCAAATACTAAACCATGTCCCTCAGCGCCTTGTCCACCCGTCCCTTAAACCCCTCCAGGGAAGGTGACTCAACAATCTCCCTGGGCAGCCTGTTCCAGTGCCCAATGACCCTTTCTCTGAAAAACCCTCGTAGCCCCTCTTGCCATCTCCCACCTGCCAGAGCCCCGCATCCCTCCCGCTGTGCCTTCTGCACACCAGCACAGCTGCTTTCAGGTGAGCTGGTGCCAGGCTGCAAGTGAGATACAACAGACACCCAGCGTGGTTGCCCGTCGCATCTCCCATCCCATCCTGGCGCCCTGGGACCATCCCCTTGGGGCCAACTGCAGGATTTCCATTGCCTCTTCCTCCACCCCCCTTGAAAGCTGGTGGGGAGCCGGAGCACCCTCATTTCTCAGGTCACTGCTTGGCTAATGGTCTATTAATTTGTTCAGTTGTCCCCTGTGAGGCAAACTCAATTTCTGCCCAAGATTCCTCCCTGGCTGTCGACAAAGTGATGGATAGAACGAGCGGCTGTCACTGCCGGCCCCGGCGCCCGCTCGGCACGCTGGGCACCCCGCACCAACCTTCCGCCTGCACGGCTCCGGTGGGGCCATTCCGCAGCCTCGCACCCAAGGATCTGTCTCCGGCAATGAAAAATGACAGAAATATTTAAGGACAAATAAGGTTTACAAACCCAATTTAAAATTATTACGGGAGGCCCTGGCTGCAGATGGGCCCAAGCTGATTCGCAGCGGCAATCAAATCGAATTTCCTTATCGTTGTATTATTTTAGGGCGTTATCTGGCCCCATAATGCAGTTATAAATTCAATTTCATCTGTGAGCGTTCATTGTTTACTGTCGCCTGTTTGCCAGGGAAAATGTAAACATTTCGCAGCCCTTGGCTGCAAAATTAATTTCTGGCAGAAAAGAGGAAAGGGGAGAAAAAGTGGAAGGTGCCAAAAAGAGAGAAAACAAGAAAGGTGGTGGCAGGAGCATTGATGGGCACGGCACAAGAGCTGGCCAGGGCACCAGCACCAGTGCTACCTGTGAATTTTGAGGTGGTTTTGTGCAAGGACAAGAGTTAGGCTCAATGATCTTTGTGGGTCCCTTCCAACTCAGGATGTTCTATGATTCTATGACCACGGTGCCGTGGTTGGGATGGCAATGGGTGGGTATGTGTGGCTGGTGAGGATGGGTGGGGGTGGATGAGTGGAAATGGATGGGGATGGATGGAGACTGGCAGAGGTGAATGGGGATGAGAAAGGATGGATGGGGATGGATGGGGATAGGTGATTCTTGCCTCTCCTCCCCGCTGCCACATTTCTTCCCCGTGCAAAATGAGAAAAAAAAAATACGCAGTGACCTCCTGGGGCTGCCAAGGGAAAGTTGAAGGTCTCCCATTAATTCCAGACTAAAAATGACAAATTCATCTTCTACGACAATTAAATGAAGTCAGTAATTGATGCTAATTGATCTTCAGCCGAGAGGGCTCTTACTGCTTTGCTGTGTTCTCCCTGATGCATCGGCACTCTCCCCCTTTCCCCACTCCTCCTCCCCCCCACAGCTCCACAGGCACATTCCCTTGGCCACAGGGATGTCCCCAGGGTCCGGTGGCCACTCCTGAGCCTGGCCAGCCCCATGCATCTCTTTTGGCCACTTGCTTTTTGGAGTTTGCATTTATTTTCTCTTTTTTTTAATTCTTTTTGGAGGCAGGTACCAGGCCTGGCTGCGTTAGCGACAAAGGATTTATAGCCTACAGCTGTGTAGGTTTCCACTTAATTTTTATAAGCCCAGCATAAGAGCCAGCAGGGGGTAAAGCACACTTGGATTTTCTCTACTTAAAATATTACAATGTTAGCACTTTTTCTTGAGTTCTGAAAAGGGGGCAGTGGAGGGGCTGGATCCATGTGTGTGTTTGGGTTTTTTTTGGTGTTGTTTTTTATTTTTTTCTTTTTTATGAGAGCCCTTTAATCTCAAGCCAATATGTCAAAATCAAATTAAGTCTTGGAAGGGGAGCGGGCTCAGCGTGCCAAGCTCGCTCGCTGGGTTGTAAATGTACAATTGTTTCTGGGAGCTGTTATTAAAGCGAGGTGACTGCTGCCCATTAAGGGACCCTGACGTCACGTCCTCCAGCCGCACTCAGGAAGCGACACCGGGAGGAGGGGGACAGGGCTCAGCCACACAGTGGCCACAGGGAAGAGATGGACTTGCAGCAGTGTCCTCTGGACCACAGAGGAGGAAGGGTGGCACCAGCCCTGGCGTGGATGGGTCATGAGGTGGCCCCAGCAAAGGAAATCGTGGGGACCCCTGAGGACATGGTTTATGTTTCCATGGAGAAAGCCAGGTTGAACCCCGCTGAGGAACCATCAGAAGAGGGTGGATTTGGGGCTTGCAGCAGGGTCAGGGGTTTGAAGGTAGGGGACGTTGCTAAGCCGGGACTTAGAGTCATGGAATCACTAAAGTTAGAAAAGACCTCAAAGAGCATCCAGTCCAACCATAGAATCATAAAATCATAGAATCACTAGGTTGGAAAAGACCCACTGGATCATTGAGTCCAACCATTCCCATCAATCACTAAACCATGTCCCTCAGCGCCTCATCCACCTGTCTTTTAAACCCCTCCAGGGAAGGGGACTCAACCCCCTCCCTGGGCAGCCTGTTCCAGTGCCCAATCACCCTTTCCATGAAAAATTTTTTCCTAATGTCCAGCCTAAACCTCCTCTGGTGGAGCTTGAGGCCATTCCCTCTCGTCTTGTCCCCTGTCACTTGGGAGAAGAGCCCAGCTCCCTCCTCTCCACACCCTCCTTTCAGGTAGCTGTAGAGAGCAATGAGGTCTCCCCTCAGCCTCCTCTTCTCCAGGCTAAACACCCCCAGCTCTCTCAGCCGTTCCTCATAAGGCCTGTTCTCCAGCCCCTTCACCAGCTTTGTTGCTCTTCTCTGGACTCGCTCCAGAGCCTCAACATCCTTCTTGTGGTGAGGGGCCCAGAACTGAACACAGGATTCGAGGAGCGGTCTCCCCAGTGCCGATACAGAGGGAGAATAACCTACTCCTACTAAACCATGTCCTAAAGTACCATGTCTACACAGTTTTTTAACACCTCCAGGGCACTTCCCTGAGCAGCGCTTTGAACAGGAATGATAATACCATAAACTATCACTGTTCTTAACTCAAGACAATTTATAATTATCCATAACACTAATACCTTACATTGTATTTAGACAGTGCAGGTCTTTAGTGGTCACCCACCACCTTTTAATTCATGCAGTGGAAATGAGGTGGCTGAAGAAGCATGAGGGGCAGCAGGCAGGTGTGTTGGTGCACTGAGATCTGCTCACCACCTTCTCCCTTCTGGCCCAACTCCAGCTCCAGGTGATCCCTGCCTTGGCTCATATCCTGAAATCCCGCATTTCAGTGCACCGAGATGGGCAGCTTTGTGGCTCACTGGGAGCCACCCAGGACTAGATGTTGTGGTCCCAGTGGTGTTACTGTCAGCACTGGGACCAAGACCCAGCACAAAAGCAGCAAGGAGACCTCAAACCTCCTCCTCTTGGCCATGCCATGCTGGGCAGAGAGAGATGAACTAACAGCTGGGATAATTAGCCCTGGTGAGAGGCAGTGCTAATGAGACAGAGCGTAGCGGGGCTGTCTTGCTTCCAGGACATGAGACAGGAGCTCTGCATGGCGCTGGGCTGTCCTGGGGGGACATACAAGCTCATTAGGAGTGTGCTCGAGAGACATCTGACACGATGCTGTGGACGGGGTGTCCGACCCCAGGGTGTGCAGCCCCTGGGGCCCTGAGGGATGTAGGCAGTGGTTCTCTGTGTCTGCTGGGTGATGCAGCAGGGAAGCTGGCACCCTCCTTGCAGGCTTCTTCCACCCATCTTGCTGGGTCACCACTGGGAAGCAACGGCGTGGTTAGTTCTGTTCTCTGATCTTTATGGATCCCACTAAATCCTGTGTAATATACTGTAAATAAAGTTTATAGCTGAAATTGGTGTTTTACAGGGGCAAACCAAAGTCCAGCTGCAGAGCTACAAACAAACATGCTGTATGTAAAGGTGAGACGGCATCGGTGCCTCCCGCTGAGCCCCGGCCTGTTTCTTCGGCGTATTTCACCGGGTTTTAGGAAAAGCAGAGCTCGTACCTGCTGGCTTTGGCTCTGGACATGCTCTTCACCTGTGCATCGCTCCCAGCACCTCTTCCTCATAAGAAATTGAGACCAAAATTCATTTGCACAGTGAAAATAAATTACTTTCTGTGAGTCACATAGGGAACTGGCAGTGAGGGCAGAGGTAGATGTCATGCACAAGGAAACTGAGACAAGGAGTTGCGCTTCAGGGTCATGGAACAAGGCTGGCAGAACCGGGAGGAAGACAGGGAGCCCTGCGTCCCCTTCCTGTTGTTGGTGCCTGACACAGTGTGCAGGGACTCAGCGCACGGGGCCAGGGAAACTCCAGTGTGTCAGAGGCACCCAAAGTACCATCCTCATCCTTTTTCCTGCAGCCCCTCAGCTGGAGCAGCAAGTGGGCAGGGTTGTGCCTGCGAGAGCGCTCTGGGTTGCTCAGCGATTCCCAGACATGCCGCGTTCGCTGTTTTCCGGGAACCCAGTGGCCTGAGCAGAGATAAATAAGTGATACAGACATCTCTGCACTAAACACACATGACGCGCTCCCTCCCGCTCCCCCCCCCCCCACCCATGCACACAGTTCTATTAATCCTGACAAATTATGACGTACAGATGTGTAATGCAAACTGATTCATCATACATTCAAATCTGCTGTGCAGGAGCAGCGGGAGGGCAGAGGCAGACAAGTGTATTACACGGATAATGTATTTGACGTATTAATAAAACCAGCCGCATTGCTCAATCTGGAGAGAGGGAGGGATGCCGATACATCATGACAGATCACATATTGATGGAATCCAGATGTTGGGAATCATAGTCTTGGGGCCTTTCTTGTATTGACTAAAGGTAAAAAATGCAGGCTGTCAGCACATTAAATCTCTGCTCCACTCATGGAGGCTGGGGGAGCGATTATTTATTTCTGGAGGATGGGGAAACTGCTCCCCATGTCCCCTGTCCCATTAGCCCACCTGTGAGAGCTGGAGAAAGAGATTTGAGCGCTCTTACTATATGGTTGCCTATTGACTGCAATGACCAGCATCATTAATAGCGCCCCATCAGCTTGAAATCCTTGGCTCAGCCCCTCAGCTGATGTAAATCAGCAACTAAGTGATCCCCATTGAGCACCTGGTCTTGTGTTGTAGTCAGTGAAGCAGTCAAAACAACCCCCTTGGCTTTACCAGTGATGCTGCTGCTGCTTCTTCTGTTTTGCTCTTTGGACACTGATGCTGCTCACCTCTGTCTCCCTTTTATCCTTCTTCTGTGCCAGTCATCAGCTCTTTGAATGCTGCTGGTGAATGGGAATGTTACAAATACACTTACATCCCCATGGACACATACGTGTGTACCCATAATATATTTTCAGCATCTTGGGAGGAAAGAAAATCAGTTACTCACACTGAAGGCCAATAACAACTCCAGCATTTATTTTACCTTACCAAGTCTTTTTAAAATGAAAGCATCTTGTTTCAGGTCTGTTTGGGTTGGACACTTTTTCAGGGCTGTGTGCGTTCTTGAAGCCTAATTGACTTTGGCACGTGTGTGACAAGACGTTACACACAGGGTAACTTTATCTCTTGGGCATGCAGTGGGGATATACTAATATAACTGTAGTGGTTTGGCTTTGTGCTCCTCTGCCTGAATAGTCCCTTTCCCTTGAGCATCTTCTTGTTGAAGTGGGTTCAGCCTGCTGCTCGGTGCATGGCCGGCACGGTAGCATGACCTGACATTGAGAAGATGACAGAGCTTTATGGTAACACCCTTCCCAGGGTCATTGCCACCCTGAACAAAGCGCTTTACTCTGTAATTTCGGGTCTTGCCCCTGCAAGCTTACATTATCCAAGGAGGGGAGTGACCAGGAGGCAGTTGAGACACAAATGGTCATTGCCTGGGAGGCCAGGATATCTCAAAGGTGTGGGTTTCAAAAGTGATGAACTTGCTGCAGAGAGGGAGGAATGTTTGAGCATTAGGAAGATTTTAAGTGATTGGGACACAGTTTTCTTGGATTCGGATCACTGGGGCTTATATATAGGAACCTGCAGAACTGTTACAGAGGCTTGGAGAGAGAGAGGAAAAAAATCTATATAGGAACAACATGATTATATTCATATAATCAGGCTGCCCAGGGAGGGGGTTGAGTCACCTTCCCTGGAGGTGTTTAAGGGACGGGTGGACGAGGTGCTGAGGGGCATGGTTTAGTGTTTGATAGGAATGGTTGGACTCAATGATCCAGTGGGTCTTTTCCAACCTGGTGATTCTATGATTCTATGATATATATATAACTGTATGTATATATGTAAATATAACCATAATATTATATAGAACTAATACATAGAACTACTTGTATGGCATTTTTTTCCTCTGTCAGAATGGATCAAAAAGCAGGCATCAAGGAACTTAGGGAAATACAAAAGCAGACACCGACATCTTGGTGTTTCCCCAGCAGCCCCAGGGGGTGCACACCACGGGTCCATGCCCACAGGAGCTGAACACTGGGAGGTCTCTGGTGTGCACAGTTGTAGATGCCTGAGGCTGTCTTGGCATCCTTGGTCCCCTGCAGAACACTCCTGAAACCCTTTGCTCCCAGGAAGAGTAGCCCAAACCAGAGTTATGCTGAGTGATTAGCCTCAGTGAGCCTTCCAAAACACGTCCTCAGCATTCCCGATGGGCTGGCAGTGGGGAAGGGATGAGAACGCAGTGGGTTTGCCAGGTGGGAGCAAGCCTGCTCTGGGGTCAGGGCTCCACCACTGTCCCTCTGCCAGTCTGTGGACTCACAAGCGAGCTTAGCTGATGGAGTGAGGAACGAGTGTTACCCATGGACGGCAGCAGCCCTACTCACCCTCTCGAGGGTGAGCGAGACCCGTCTGGCCCTGGCTTTGAGCGTGCACAGTGGTGCTGCTGCCCTCGGGCACGGACGGGGCACGGGCTGACGGCCAGGCTGAGTCTCCATCTGCTGCTTGGACACTGACTCCCCTTCGAGCTGTGGGTGACCCGTGTCACTGGGGCTTTCAAAAGCAAGGACACAAGTCCCTCAGAGTCCCAAAGTGCTTTTAAAACTCCTTTTTTTAACCTCTGGAAGCCTTTTACTTGCATGTGAAATGGAGACAATAAACACCTGAGATGAAAGGGCAGCTGTTCTCTGCTAAAATAAAGGGGGTTGCTCTTTCCCTGGGACTTATTTGGTACCAGTGGACAGGTCTGGAGGCTGAACCACTGGCAGGGAGATCTCCCCAGCCCCAGAAAGTAGCAAGGTCGTTTTTCAAGTTGGAGAAAAGCAGCTTAGAGGAAATATAAATTGCACTGAGTGAGCAAGACTTGAAAGCAGGGAGGGCTTCTCAGATGGGGAGCTGGGGAAAATGATGGAAGGAATGTAAGAATGACAAAGCATGTCGTTCCAGTGGAGTGCAAGACGATTTGCTTTAGCTCATTAAATACTGCAATAAAATATTAATAGTTATTGTCCCTCTATTTTTTGTAATTATCCTTGCAAAGAAGGATCTGCTGCAAGTCACTAATGTATTCCCAGCAGCGGGTTGCTTTTTAATACGGCAATGGCAGTCAGGGGTGAGGAGGAGGGGGGAATGAAAGCATTTATGTGTGGCCAGAAAATAGTTGTATGATCAGGGTCATTAAGGACCCAGCGCTGTCTACAGAGGGAGAGACATGAGGAGGGGAAGAGGAGGCTGCAAGGAGAGGAAGATGGTGCAGGTCAGCCCGAGAGCACTTGAGGGGATGAGATTTGAGGACAGTCTGGTGTCCGTGTGCCACCTAATCGCAAGAATGAAATTCATACTTGCAGCTGCCCAGCCTGGTATGGCCAGGTGTTTGCTGTTAAACATGGTGATTTCCCCACCTGATGGCTCCGACTCAGCAATGAAAAACCCTGGAGGTGCCAAGCTCCTGCTGTGGGTGCTCGCGTGACCTGAGGACGACCCAGGCGCATGAGAGGTAGATCTCAGAGCGCTGCATGTTTTGTTGGGAAAGCTCCTGTCCATCATAACCCTCTGCAAGGCAGCCAGCTGTGCCACTGCCTTCCAGTGCCCCCTTTCCTGTGCCTGTCCCACCTGAGCTGTCCTCTCTCCGGTCAGTGCCATAGCTCGAGCGTCACCTCCAGGGTCCTCTGTGCAGCCTTTGGCACTTGGGAAATTGCCTCCAGGGATTCCCTTTCTCTCCCTGATGTGGTACAGCTGGATCCAAAGAGGCTGCCACCCTTCCCTAAGCATTACAACTGTGCCCCTCTGCTGTGGCGTCTGGGCTGCAAAGAGCAGATGAGAGGCTGCTCTCAGTACTTGCTGCTGCAGTGCTGGGACTCAGCAAGCTCTGTCCTCTCCCTGTGGCCAGGAGGGCTGGAGATGCAACAGGGCAGAGATACAACAGTCTCATCCTCTCCACGCTCTGCTGCAGCCAGCTCTTCTTGGACCTCAGCAACTCTCAGTGGTTGCAGGAGCCCTTGCCAGGACTTTTGGCTGGGCAAGCACTCTGTGAGGTTGTCCCCAGGGTGGTCAGGGACCCAGGTGATGCCTGGTGGGCCAGATACCACCAGCCTAGCCAGGAGGTATTTCAGGCACCACATCACATCCAGAGATTTGTCCCAGGAGAAGTTGGGACTTCTGCAGCCACACCAATATCCCTACCTGCCGAGCTCTGGTCAGGTGAGAACTCACTCTGCTTCCTCCAGTTGTTGTTTCCCACTGCTTGAGCAAAATGTGATGCAGAGAGGTGTTTCACAGAACCTGGGCAAAGCTATCAGCTTAAACACAGTGGGGGGGGGTGGGGGGGAGCTGGGCTAGAAGCAGCTAGGGGTGAGTGAGTAAAGGCTGAGCCCCAACGAAGCGCTCCCAGCGTGCGAGACCAACCTTGTGATCATGATAGGGTGGCTTGGAGAAGACAGAAAACACTGCCGGCAGAGGAAAGAGAGAGAAGGGATCCCACTGTGGCTCATGCCCTCAGGCAGAGAAAGCCCTGGAACGCAGTGCCCTGGGTCCATGCCAGGGAGCAAAGCCTGTCTTGGTGTTCTGTCCGTCCATCCATCCATCCATCCATCCATCCAAGCCAAGGGCAGGACGGCCGTGTCCGTGATGCTGTCTAGCACAGCAGGGATGCTCCTGCTTCCCATGCTGGAGGGATGGGGGCTCCAGCCCTGCTCAGATCCGATCAGTTGGCCCTTGGAAGAGAAACAGTGCTGACAGGTACCTAAGCGAGGCAGAATTAAGGGAAATGATAATAAATGTGGATGGTCAGGCAGGGGAATGAAATGATCCATCTTTTGCATGTTAGTCAAGAGATGCTCGCAGGCTCCCCCCCTCCCTTCTCCCATTCAATCAGGGCCTGTCAGACCTCCAGCAGGCTGGCATTTTTGTGAAGAATCTCTCGGCTAAAAATTGTTGTCATTCCTATTTCCTTGTTATCAGTCGGCGGCACCTCGGCAGAGCCCGGAGATTAACGCAGAATCGCCGGGCGAGCATCCATTCCCGAGGAGCCCTATCCATTACGCCGAGCTCGGCGGGTCCCTCCCGCCTCACCTCCCACATTCATCATCTTTAACGCTGACAGCCCAGCGCAGGCCTTTCAAATTTATCTCGCCGCGTCCCGGGCAGGCTCTATCCGTCAAACTGCACGAGAGGGAGCGAGCGGAGCACCGTCTCCTCTCCCCTGTTCGTCGGGGAGGAAGAGGGGGGAGAAGCAACCTGCCCGTGTGAGGGACTCAGTAAAAGATTGGTCCGAGATACACAATTAATCATGGCTCGCATCAATTTGCTTGATTTACTCCCCGGAGGGAGAAGGGGCGTAAACACGGCGTGTGCAGAGGCAGTGTGGAAACATAATGTGTCTGTCTATAGGAAAAACATTAACACATCATCCCCGTTGTGGGTGATTGATGGGGGAACGGGAGAGGGACAGCCCAGAGCTGGCAGGGTGACAGAGAGCCAGGAGCTTGCCAGAGAGACGGACCCAATGGAGATGAACCTCAGGGGCCACCAGTCGGGGCAGGCAGCACCTGGCACGTCCAACCCACCTTGCGCTTCCCTCCTGCTGCTCTAGTTGAGGTGGCAGCCCAGCCCAAGCACCTTCACCTGCACCAAGACCCTCGGAGTGGGGAAAGGAGGTGGGAATGGGAGCTGCCAGCCGTGCTTTGTGTTTGCAGCAGGTGCTTCAAGGTCAGATGTATGAAACGTTCTGTCTTCCGGCTGATGTAGAATCCAAAGCAAAACTGCTTTCGCACATAAAAATTTCCAAGGCATATTTCACGTTCACCAACTTGTCCCGAATGCGTGGCACTGCAGCTCTTTCTGCCTTGCCTTCCCTGAATTCTGCCTGCAAACAACTTTTTCTGCCCATCCCTGAAAGAGAGTGTTTTTCAGGATGAGATCCAAATACACAGAGTGTGCTCGTGAAGCCCCGTGGTGGCCTTCGGGGCAGGAGGTGCCGTAGCAGTGAAAGATGCTGTTATTATTAGATCCCAAGCGCTGGGTTGTGCCATACCTTGATGGCTCTGGCTAAGAGTAAAGGCTGACTTTTATGGAGAAAGTTACTGCTGTATTTACAAGCCAAACCTCCTTGTAACCAGCCGCAGGGTGGAGGAGGAAATGCAGAGAGAATGTGTGATGATTTAATGTGTCCTTCTCACGTGCCTTTCAGCTAAGGAGCCTCCTCCCTCCCTCCCCAGCCTGCACTCAGCTGGGCTCTGGCTTGGTGATCACACCCATGTGGACAAGGGGAGAGGGAAAAGAGGTTTAACTGAGGTCAAAAGTGGGGAGCAGGTACCTGCAAACTCATGTCCCAGACCTGCGTCTCCCTTGGTAAAGTCTTCATGGAAATAAACGGTCCCCACACCTCACTGAGCCAGGCACAGATGTTCCCACTGCCTTGCAGAGAGGTTATGGTGTTTGGAGGGGTAGATGGGGCTCACAAGAGTAAATCTGGACCTGATATTTGTAGGAAATAACCTAATTGACAGGAATAGCTCAGTGTGAAGCCTGTGGGTGATGAAATGATGCAGTTCACAAGCTCTTACAACCCAAAGAGATGTGTTTCCATGGGCAAGTTGGAGCCCACAGGCCATTTCTAAACTCAGTGCCATTCCTGCTCAGAGCCAGTAGCACCCACCAGAGCCACACTGCTGGGTTTGCTCCTCAGTTAGCTACTGATGTTTTTAAATGCGCTCCCTCTGCCCAGCCACGCGTGGCCCTTGGCTGGGACCTTCCTGCAGGGGCTCCTGTCATGTGGGTTCTGAATAAGTAACGTTTTCCCCATATGTATTTCTTAACACATCCAAGACTGGGTTTAAAAGCTGGTCTTCCAGCTCTTCCACGGCTTCCCTGGTTGAGTTTCCTTTAGCTGCATTCCAGGTTTTCCACCTGGGAGGAAGGGATAATAACACAGGGAGCTCTGACATGCACAGAGCACTGGACGGTGCTTTGTAATTCAGAACGCACGAGACAGAAGTAATCTGCCTCAAATGAAACCTGGAGTGGTGCAGGCACGATTTGAGCATCCAAACTGACTGTCCATCAGCTGCCCTCTCCCAGGTTGGTCCTTGGGAGGAAAGCCTACAGTGCCACATCTTACCATCATTCTTTCTGTCTGTCTGTCCAGCGATTGGTACAGTGCTTCAGCCTGCTTCTATTTCTAGTACATAGAGTATGAATTAAACCCTGAGAATTAGCTCTCCAGCCAGGGGCTGCTCCCATCTGCAGAATTCCCACCCCTCTCCACGACGTGCGGCTCCAGCCTGTGTCCATACTCCCAAGGCACCCAGCCTAAACCTCCTCAAGGCAGATCCTACCTCTAAGGCACCCAAGCTGATTTCAGGCAGGGTGAGGTCTGTGACCCACAATTCTGGGGTTACTTGTGGTTTAAATTTGTTAGTTTAATTTAGTTTTGTCCTGTCCTGAATTAATTGCATCGGAAGAAGGGGTTTTGTGTCATCTTATCTTGTGGAAATTACCCATAACTTTGTAGTGGCTGTTTAAGATATATATATGTATGTATATGCTGGATTTTACAGCCCATTTTTATCACCTTTTTATTATCTCGGGTCAAAAGCTTTACTGGGTTGCATTCAGGGAATTATGCAAACTAAGAGAAAATACCATAGCAAAACTATAGATTTTCTCATTAAACTCTGCTTGGACATGTAGTTATTGTAGTAAAACTCTAGTAACTATTACAGGCCCTAATATAAAATTATAGTTTGACACCTCAGCGTGATTGGCCTTGCACTGCGGTTAAATTAACCCTTTCTGTCCCTTGCCTACTCACACTAAAGGCTTTTGCTGGAAGCAGGCAAGGTGGGTTTAATGAGCAAGCCTGGGGCTCCGCTGTAGCAGCCACGACCCCTCCATCGCATGCAGCTTCAGAGCAGCTTCATCAAAAAACTTAAGCAAGCATTTAGAGTGGTGGTGATGCTCGAGCAAAGGAGGATCCTGGACCCTGATCCAGCAAGGAGATAGGAGTTTGCTGGAGTTTGCAGCCTCCCCCCCATCATCCCAGATATTGTTTCATTCCCACCACCCAACGACTGTAATTCTCCCTGCTCTGTGCACAGTGGATTTAAGGAGCAATAAGCATATTCAGCAACTTAATTATCTCAGACCAGATTTTCTTCTCAATTACACTCAAGTAAATCTGAAGTGATTTCATTCAAGTGGCTGGTGTTAGTCCACCCTTGTAAAAAATAATATCAGATATAAAATATTGTCCAAGCTTTTTAGCAAATCTCCACACCTCTTCTGGTAACGCTGCGGCAGTCGTGGGAGGTTTTTGGGACTGGCTGGCATAGTGACAGGGGGCTGTGTTTAAAACAACTTGGATGGTCCATCAGGGATGGGGACTATTTCCTTCTGATTGTCTGATTAACATTTTAAAGCCATGTTGATAATAACCTGGGGTAGCGCGACAGTTCAGCAACTTCATTGGAAGGAAACACTTAATCATATTTATTATGTAAACACAGCTTGCCATGCCCCCATTAAATTATTAATAGTACCATTAACATATTTACATATAAGTCTTATAGCAATTGATGGAAATGGCTTCAAGAACCTTGCGTTAGCTCCTTTTTTATAATGGATTCTCTCTTGCAAATACCCATTTATTAAAGAGACAAAATATTAATTTTTTGTTAAATGTTCATGTCAAAAATGTCACCTTTGCAGTTTTGCAAATTGCCATTTATGCAAAACCTCCTGACTTGGTATTTTCCTGTCTTAAAAAATGGTCTGTTTAAAAATATTGCTTCAATAGGAGCAATTAAGGAGAGTAGGAGTAAGGATATTTCAGTGATTTGGTTTTTTGCACTTTCATTAATAATCAAGTTGATTGAACGACACAGATACTGGAGAGGTTGTTCCATCACTTCACCCTTGGAGGTATCCTAAAATGGCCCTGTTCCTGCTGCCCAGGGGTTCACCTCTGATCAAAACGTACACATTTATTATGTATTTGCAAGAACTATTTGCTATTTCTCAGACCTGAGTTGATTTACTTTGGGTTGGAGTCATGCCCAGAGGCCCCAGTTTGCTCTGATCACCCTAACGGGATGTGAACCCCCAGTTAGGCTTTGGGGATGCTGGACTGCAGGAGTTCACGGGATGGAGGATACGGCAGAAGGGATGTGGTTTGCATGCACAGTGACTGGAGGTGGCACCAAGGGCCCATCAACTCCCCTCTTTTTTCTGTATTTCTAATGAAAAGGCGCAAGGTCTCCTTTCAAAGCATGAATGGGGAACTGAGGCCATTAAAAGCATAGTGGGAGTGTGGCAGGGAAACGAGAAGGAGGGTAGGGAGTGTGAAGGTAGGATTTACAAGACAAGACAAGGAAAAGGGGATGGATGGTAGGTTAGTGCTTCTCCTGTTCTCCTTCAAATTCTACACCTTTCCTAACTAGCCCAGCCCTCATCAATAATCATAATTGAGGCTCTGGAGCGAGTCCAGAGAAGAGCAACGAAGCTGGTGAAGGGGCTGGAGAACAGGTCTTATGAGGAATGGCTGAGAGAGCTGGGGGTGTTTAGCCTGGAGAAGAGGAGGCTGAGGGGAGACCTCATTGCTCTCTACAACTGCCTGAAAGGAGGTTGTGGAGAGGAGGGAGCTGGGCTCTTCTCCCAAGTGACAGGGGACAGGACGAGAGGGAATGGCCTCAAGCTCCACCAGGGGAGGTTTAGGCTGGACATTAGGAAAAAATTTTCATGGAAAGGGTCATTGGGCACTGGAACAGGCTGCCCAGGGAGGGGCTTGAGTCACCTTCCCTGGAAGGGTTTATGGGATGGGTGGATGAGGCGCTGAGGGGCATGGGTTAGTATTTAGTATTTGATAGGAATGGTTGGACTCGATGATCCGGTGGGTCTTTTCCAACCTGGTGATTCTATGATTCTATGAATTAGGCCGTATACTGTTAATTCCTTAATACCTTCCAGGTAGCCGTATCACAGAATGATTCATTCTCAGGATTGCCAATTTTCATAAGTTTATCATAAAGCTCTCAGGATTTTTTTTTTCCTTCTTAAATTTTCAGCCCCTGCTATCGAGTGGTGAAATATGAATCTCAGTTTTCCTTTAAATAAATAGCAAAGGCATGCTTTGAGCCCTGTGGGCAAGGCAGAAAGCTTGAACACGTGCTGTAAGCAGTGTCCTTAAAGTCCAGAGACCAGAAGGCAGAGAAGATGATGATCATAAGGTTGTGGAGTTGTAGGATAATTTAGGTTGAAAGGGAGGTCATTGTACACTTAATTTTGGATGCGTCTCGTACTTAAATGACAGTTTTCATTAGCTTTTTTTAGTAATAAAATTAATAAAACATAGTTTATAGTTTTCTGTGAATTATATATACCATGTATCTCCATATTGTGCAGTATAAATCTCCGCGGAGAGCCCAGCTGCCCCTTGCCCCTCTGACATCGCATGCCAGCAGCTCTGTGCCAAGCAGAGGAGAGGAAAACCACTTTGCTGGGAAGGAGCCACAACTGCCTGAACTGGGACCAGCACCAGGCTTCTGTCCCTGCTGTGCTCAAAACACACGACCTCAGCAAGTCATGTCCCCCTTCCACACCTCCCTTCTTCCCACTCAAATATGAATGAGGTACTTTCCTTTCTAGAGAAGTATTTAAGCATTAAATCTTGTTATGATAATGCAGAAGCTAGGGAAAGACAGAGGAAGCATTATACAGGATTTTTTCCCCTTTCTCAATTAAATGAATGTTCTCCTAACCCACCGTGCCCAACCCTCGTGTGTGCTGTTACAATTGTCTCTAAAAACTCTGTCTGATTTTTCAAGCAATTTCTCACAAAACAGGCACTTTCAGAAAAATCATAAGAAAGCAATTGTTTCAAATTGGTCATTTGGGACTCAAATTACTAATCTAATACATTTTTTATTGAGGGTTCCTGAAAGGTTCCATAAAACACAGTCTGTGAAGCTGCCCAAACTTGCCAGCCTCCCAGTTTGACAAATCGAACCCAACAATCTACTTTGCAGCTCGGGTTTAGGGCTTGCGAAGCTGTCTTCAAAATAGCAGCGTTTATATTTCTCCATCAATAGTGCCTATCTGGTCAGATTTTTAAATTCCCTGGGGTGTTTTGTTGATTTTTTTTTTTTTTTGCCTGTGTTGGATTTTTGTGTCAATCTCCAAGCTGCAATCCTGATATTGAGGATATTTGGAGGGGGTTGACCTGGAATTTGTTGCTGAGCATGAGCTCTGGCACTGCAGGGAGGAGTGAGCAGGAGGACAAAAGTTGGGTCAGGCAAGGAGAGGACTGGGAGCCAGAGACTGACTTTTTTATTATTTATATTATTTTCATTATTTATATTGTTTTATTATTTTGTTGTATTATTTATAATCTTATTCATGCTTTTTTTGAGGCAGTGCTTAGATGGAATCCCTATAGTAGCAGAACACCGCACAGTCCCTGTCCCACTGAGCCTGTGGACTGAAGGGAGATGAAATCAAAACGTGGGATGGACAAGGGATTTTTATCTTCTTTCTGGAAATGTGGGCTGAAAGCATGGGAAAATCATAGAATCACAGAATCATAGAATGGTTTAGGTTGAAGGAACCTTTAAAACCCATACAGTTCCAACCCCCGTGCCATAGGCAGGGACACCTCCCACTGGATCAGGTAGCTTGAAGCCCCATCCAACCTGGCCTTGAACACCTCCAGGGCTGGGGCAGCCACGACTTTCCTGGGCAACCTGTGCCAGGGCTTCACCACCTTCCACAGTAAAGTATTTCTTCCTAATATCCAATGTATATCTGCCTGCTTTCAGCTTAAAACTGTTCCCCCTCATCCTATCCCTGCACTCTCTGATAAAGAGCCCCTCCCCAGCTTTCCTATAGACCCCTTTTAAGTACTGAAAGGCTGCTATAAGGTCTCCCCAAAGCCGTCTCTTCTCCAGGCTGAACAACCTCATCTTTCTCAGCTTGTATGGGAGATGCTCCAGCCTTCAGAGCATGTTTGTGGCCTCCTCTGGATTCATTCCAACAGATCTATCCCTTCCCTGTGTTGTGGGCTCCAGAGCTGGACACAGGACTCCAAGTGGGATCTTACACAAGCAGAGTAGAGGGGCAGAATCACCTTCCTCACGCTGCTGGCCACGCTTCTTGTGATGCAGCCAAAGATACATTTTGCTGTCTGGGCTGCAAGCTCACATTGCTCACTCATGTTGAGCTTCTCATCCGCCAACACCCCCAAGTCCTTCTCTTCAGAACTGCTCTCAATCCATTCTCCACCCAGCCTGTATTTGTGCTTGGAATTGCTCAAAATGAGTGAGATCAAACAGGCTTTCTCTGGTCCCAAGTCCTTGTGTTGTGTCACAGCCACAATATCATATTCACCTCTTTGCTGCAGTTTTTTGGAAAACAGCGATAGTGCTGACCCAGTTCCCAGTGGCCACTCGTGGTTACGAAGCATCAGCCTCCACACACGCAAGGCACTGATCAAATACATGTTAATTATCATTTTGGCAGATGCTCAGGGCCGACTGAGTGCCGCCTTGAGGTAGGACCAAAAAACCAGTGCCTCTCTGATCAAGTTTAATAAAATCCAAACTAGAACTCTGTGGGTTGACAGCCACCTCTCTCCTGATGTCGGAGAGGCAGCACCCAGCAAGGAAAATCAAGCAGCACTAGGCAAATACCAGCTTAGCTTGCCAAGAGCCCAACCAAAATTGCTTTTCCACTCTTATGCCTGGTGGCAGCTTTTCTTCTGCAAGATCTGCCACTCAGGAGCAAGGCAAAAATGTGGTTTTGGGAAGGATTTTCTAGCAATGACTGCTTCTTGGTCCAGCCAGCACAAGAGCATGGAGGGAAGAGGGAAGGAGCAGGGCAGCACACACGACACACACAGAAAGCTGCTGGGTATCAGGCAGAGATGTTAATGGAACAGTTGGAAGGGAGCAGGTAACTCTTTCTGTGCCTCAGCATCCTTGAAAGCGCGTGGCTCATGGATCAGTGATGGTGCTTTTGTGGTGCTGATGCACAATTAATAAACAGTGTGACATTTCAGAGAAAAACGCTCTTCCCATTTCAAAGAAAACTTCCAAGCCAAACTCCAAGCTGAAGCTGATTCAAAGAAGAAAATTTTAAATAGAGCAAAAAGGAAGGTGAAGTAAGAACGTGTCTTCAACTTTGTGGCCACAACATCAGCAGCTCTTGCCTGTGCTTCCCAGGCTTGGGGTGATGGTGCTAGTTCAGCCCAGCTCTGCCAGCACTGTGTCCCACACGGATGCTCCCCTTGCCGGGGGAACAGGAAAAACCCACGTGCAGGTATGTGCTTCCATCTGTGCATTGCCTTTTGCCCTGCTCAACCTTCTTTTAGGCAGAGCAGCAAGATGACCACGTTTCCATCAGAGAGGCTGTATGACCTGTGTGGATTCATTTCTCACACTCTACTCTGCCTTTTTCTCATGCATCCGCACGTTAGACTTTGCAGAGCAGGCTCACCCCTCAAAGAGCTGCATGCACCAGCCTGCTCTGCCTCTCCCCAGCGGGTAGGAAAGCCACCAGTGCTGGTCCCTCATAGAGGGATGGAGAAGTGTCAGGCCACCAGCTAAGCATGAGGTCCCTGCACGGAGATATGTGGGGCTCGTGGCAGCTCAGGACCATCACTGCTCACTCTGCTGAGATGCAGGTGTAGCTCTGCCATCCCTCTGATCCTTCCCGATGCCCTTCCTTGAACTCTGTCCAGCCACTCGATGGCTTCGCAGGGTGTGTGTCCTCCGTCCCCTCTTTGCTCTCCCCTGCTGGGGCCATTCCCCGCTCTGCTGTGTCCCCTGGCCGCCTGCCACGACGCAGCCTCCCCAGGACAGTGTCTGCTGAGCTGTTTGCTTTAACTGGAGGGAAGAGGCAGCCACGGGGCAGGAGCAGCGGGTGACCATGACGGCACGTCTCCTGGTCCGCCGCGCGACAGACTTGGATGCTGAGAGGTGCAGAGGTGCCAAGTGCTGATCTGGCTTTCGCCCCATTGAAGTCTGTGAAGTTGCTTTGGATTTACACCAGTAGAAGTGGGATGGGAACTTGGCCTGAGCTCTCGGTGCCGTCATAAAGCTAAAGGAGCCTTTGGACCCACCACCAGGCATTTAATTGGGGGAGAGGAGAGGTGGGGTGAGGCTCGGAGCAAGGCGAAGGCAGCCCTGGTTCTCCTGGTCTCCTGGGGAAAAAAAAGATGGTTACAGTGAGTGCAGCCATCGTGGGAGGGAACTGCGAGTGTCTGGGCAGGTCAGGACCCAGAAAGAGGGAGAAACCAGGACTTTCAATCCTTTCCCCGTGCTCCTCTGCCTCCTGTCCACCTAGCAAAGGCACATTTATTTGTGCATCAGCCAAGGCACCCCACGACATAGGGATGAGGGTGTCCCTGCCTCCAGAAGCTGTGTCCATCCAGGTCAGAAGCATGTGTGGAAACACGGATGCGGGCAGCACTTTAAGAGGTTGAAACATCAGGATGTGTCCCTGCCACATGCTGAGCATCCCTCTCTGGGGAGATGAGGCTCTCAGGGCAGATTTCACCTTGTGCAAAGGGGTCAGTGCAAGCCTCGCACACCACTTAAATCCCACTTAAGCACTCTGCACTGGGGTGAAATTAACTCTCTCCGCAGAATAAGCCATCAAGATAAACTGATCTAAAAATCTACGCTGGGGCCAGAGCCGAGCCACACTTCTATTAGCAAGTAAAAAAAATATTTCCCGTCCTTAGAGTTAAATGAGCCCATAGTTCAATCACGGAGTGAAAAGTGGCAATAGAGACGGGGACGCTGAGTGCTTCAGGTATTGGCAATCTATGCAAGGAATCACAATAAGCAGGACTCGCCTGTTTTCTCTGTGTTTAGCAGCAGTGTTATTCAACAAACCTATTTGCAAATGCCATCTTCCAAAGTCCTCTTTCCCCCCCTCGTTAAAGTTGCAGCCATAATAGGGCGATTACAGTGCAATAAGCTAAACGCAATCCATTAGTGGCATCACAGCCGATTCTAGATCTTAAAAAAAAAAAATCAAAGCTGTTTAAGTTTTCTTATTATGCACATTAAAGGCAGGCAGCAGGGTCTGATCAAAGACAACACCACCCTGCGCTCCCCCTGCCTGCCTCCTGTCCCTGCATCTTGTCCCCCCTCTATTCATTAGTGGTCACAGCTGTGCAGTCAGCCAATTACTTGCGAATAATAAGTACATTTTGCAGTAAATTAAATATTAATTAGTCCTTGGCAGGTTGTTTTGTAGGGTTTTTTTTTCTTATTTCCCTCCCTCCACCTGAAAACGGTGGGAGGGATGCGACAAAGTCATCGCCTGTGTTGGCACGTGGGTGGCAGCAGGGGAGGCTCCCCTCTGGCCCTCTGCTCAGTCTCCTCTGAGGTGGCTTGTAGCGAGGTCTTTCTTGCTCTTCTTAGATGGTTCGCTGCAGATGGCCAGGATTTGTAAACCCATCCCCAGCTTTGCTGTTATCTTCTTTTCCCAACCTGGGCACATCCCATCTCTGCCCAGGTTCTCCTCCTGAACACTCCCCTTGGGCACTTTGCTCTCCAGGCCAGGACATCATGGTTGGACTCGGTGATCCAGTGGGTCTTTTACAACCTGGTGATTCTATGATCATCCCTGACCACCTACAGTCTGGAGGTAGCAAATAAATTGTGTGGGGTTTGCTTGGCCATGGGAAGGGTCTGTTCCATGAGGTGTCAGGGCAGCTTGGTTGGTGCAATCCTCTCCCCTGCAGTGCTGGCTGGAGAGATGCTACCTTGTCTTCTCGACGTGCCTGCAAGTACTCGTCCCGCCCAGCTCCAGCACAGCAGAACCCCAGCCCAAACAGTGCATGTTGTGCCAGGGGATGAGGAAGAGAAGTATTAGATAGGCTGAAGAGTGACTGTTGTACAGCCAAAGCACGTTGTCCCTTTTCGGGTTCAGTAGCAGATGCCAGGCAGGTGATTCTTGAATACCCTGGCCAGGGACTCTGGAGACAGAGTAGTGTGGTCAGGCTTTGCCTGTTCCTGTGGAAGTCAGACCACCCTGTACAAGTGCAGACCCTGGGGAAAAAAAGCCCTTCAGACCGTGGTCCAGTGAATCCAAGAATCACCAGGTTGGAAAAGACCCACCGGATCATCGAGTCCAACCATTCCCATCAGTCACTAAACCATGCCCCTCAGCACCTCGTCCACCAATCCGTTAAACACCTCCAGGGAAGGTGAAACACCTCCAGGGAAGCCCAGTCCAGATCCCAAGCATGGATCTGCTGGGAAAAGCGGTTCCTAAAGCTGCACCAGGTGGGCTAGTTTTGATGTTGTCAACATACCGGTGGATATTAAGGCTAAAAGAATGAATGCAGTGGAAAGGAAAAGTGGATGAAAGGAACCGCTAAACTCCTCACAGAAGGGATGGGAGCCTGACATGGAGGGAAAACCTGTCCTTACTCTGGAGCTCCCCAGGAGTACTGCAGAGGCTGGCGCAGGAGTCCCAGGGAGCCCTCAGCAATCAGGACAGGAGGGAAAGATGCTCTGGTCACTCACCCATTCCCTGGTGGCCCATTCTGGTCAGAGCCACTGTCCCTGTCACCTGGGCTGTGTCTTCCTGAAGTGCAGCATCACCTTTGCTCCCTACGGCCAGACAGGAACCTGGAAACAGGGAGACTGGTTGTCAACATCCCACCTACCACTCATCCTTCCTCCCCAGCACTGATGTCAGTCTGAGCATTTGGTGCTCTCTCTTCTTACTAACCCCTAACCAAGAGTTTCTGGGGCAGGAATGAGCTACATTAGCAAAGCCAGAGTAATCTGTGCCTGTCAGCAGATCCCAAGGTAAAAGGCTCCACTTGTCCAGCTCTTGGATTTACACTTTTCTAACAGCTCTGCGGGCTGCCTTGTGATGCACCGTGCACCAGTTCACCCCTCGGTGCTCTGGAGTGCAATTAAGTTGTTTTTTTCCTTTAAACGTAGTTTGACAATATGCAGGTTCAGTTTGTATTTTATTTACAGCTTTTACTTGGGGACCAATAAAACCCCAGCTGGCTAATGTGAGATCTAAAACTTGCATCTCACTCTTTGCCTTGGATATCTTTTCTATGGTAAACTATTTATTTGCGTTTCATCTTGTACAAGCTCCTCTTTCCATGCTGAGAAGCTGAGAGCTCCAGGGGCTCTTTGAAGACTATTTGCTATAGGATAGCAACTGGAATTCTCTTTAAACATCCGTGCCTGCTTTGTCCTACAACAGGCCCCTTGGTGTCAACATGCAGTTTTGTGCAAGTTTCCTGAGCAAAGCTAACATTTACAGGCTCCCCTGGCAATTGCGCTTCCAGATCCCTCTTGTTCAAGCATATTCCATCCCTTATTCTTGCAAGCGTGAGCAGCAGTTACTCCACGTGCCAAATTAGAGGCGGCATCAAGGCCTCTTTAAAAAGGAAGATTTAACCAGGTTATCACAGACCGCTGCGCTGCTCGGGTAGGAGAAACGTGCTGCATGGCCAATGTGGCTCATCCAAATGGTCCATGTTTGGGTTACAAGTGTATGGTCCCCCTGTCTCTGAGCCTTCGGGTCCTCTGCACACAGTTAAAATGCCACAAACTCTTCTTGGAAAGGGTTATTCGACAGCAGGATAAGGTGCATGCATACAAAATCTCAGCGCATTTCAATGTCGGGCAGTCAGACATCTCCACCTATGAGCATCCCCTGGATGCTGACCCTGGTGTGCCGGCAGAGCATGTGTGAAGGGTGAGGTGGCATCAGGCTAGCGACACAAATCACGCTAAAAATGCCAAATAGCTGCGTTTACATGCATTCACAACCCAAGGGTCGTGCTCTTGCCATAAAAAGGAAGATGAACCCCAGCGAGATGGGAGCAATGTTCCCAAGGATGCCTCTGGGAGGGAAAGATCAAGAACCGATGCTCGTAATGGCCTCGGCTGCTAAAACAGTCAAAATAATAACAGGGTGAGGAGGGTGCTGGAGTGGGAGATGCAGCCGGGGGAGCTGTGTGATGAGTGCCCATCGTGTGCCAGTGACACCCCGATGTGCCTCTTCTCCGGGGATGTTGCAGGCCTTTGGTTCACATATCCCAGTATCCAGCCTCCTTTTAAGTCCCAGTGGAGATTTCTGTTATGTGGGTGGAAATGGCCAGGACAAGCTCTAGTAAGACACAGAAGGGAAAATATTTTCTTGCTCTCCAGCTCCATTTTTTCACTCCTTCTGTTTTCCTTTCCGCCCTTCCTTTGCCATCTCACAGCTCTCTGAATTCATAGGAGCTCTTCCTCAAGGTGAAATGAAGGCTCCAGGCTGCGTTTTGTGGTGTGGGTGGGGGAGGACGAGGGTCAGGGAGGGTTAAGCAGGGAGGGGGCAGTGCAACAAGGCGGCCTGATCTAGTGATTAAACAAAGGGATTCAGCCAACATGTGTAAAATTAAGTGATCAAGAGTTGATTACAGAGTGCATTGATTGTGTACTGATGGATTAAACAGAGTCGTGCTTGGGATGCGATTTTCCGAGCTGGGCACGGAGAGCACAGGCAATCGACATGTTGGCCAGAAGGACCCGCTTCTCCCAAGCCCTGGCTTTTATACATTCTCTGGATAAATCTGCAGAGAGGCCCGTGGAATTATAATCGATTATCCATTTCTCAAAGTCACTTAAGGGCCCTGAGCTACAAGCTAAAGTGCCGGTGCTGCGAAGAGGCATTGGGTATGCGCCGGCATGTGCAGGTGCTGGCGCGAGGGGAAAATGTGGCAATGACCCTGCGTGCTGCAAGCTGATGAATCTATTTTCTTGTAGGAAATAGTTTTGACAGTTCAATATCTGTGTTTTCGATATGTGCCCCACACACCCCCAAGGGAGGAGAGGAGCTGGAAAGTGGAGGGAGGGAGTGGGTGGGAGGCAGGGAAAGACTCTACCCCATCACCCCTTCAAATTATAGGCGTATCAGTATATCACCAACTTAACAGGCTGCCCTCCAAGTCAAGGGCATGGGAGCAGCACGGCAGCATGCAAGCTTCTGCTTCTGGCTGGAGCCTCTCTCAGGGTGCTGCACTGGGTTGGGGGCTCACTGGAGGTGGGGGGCTCCATAGGGTCTTGTTTCCTTGCCAATAGTGAAAGCAAAGCCCCGTTTCCAGGCCAGATCGCTTGCCAAGGACCCAGCAGAGGGTGAAGACAGGGAGTGCGAGAGTTGAGCTGTTGAAGTCTGGTGCAGGATTGTCCTACGGGTTTTGCAGGGCACTCAGATGCACAGTGGTGGGATGAGGCCAGGAGGTAAAAGACCATCCAGCACTCCCCCAGCCTCTGTGCAGGGCTGTAACTCCTGCTTACGACTGTGTCCCAGTTTCTGGTGTGTATAAAGCAACCAGAGCATGACAGAGACCCCAGAAGAGCCTGGGGCATTGGAGTCCAGCTCTCTTATGGGTTCCCAGACAGACATAGAAGTTTCTGTGAAACTCTCAATTTCTCTAGTTATTTTGCCAGCTAAAGAAGATATTTTGCTCCACATCTTCCTATCCAAATAGGTGATGCAGAGCATGAATAATCAAGGCGCCCTTAGGTAATACAGCTCCTCCTCGCACCTTCTCCAACCAGGCCAGCAGGAACCCCAGCTCAGGGGACTGGTTCAGCAAGGGATAAAAAGTGACGCTTGTAACTGCAAACACTGCCCACTGGTGAATGTCACCCAGCTGGCAGCCTTGAATTCACAACCCCAGACATGCCAGGCAGCTGAGGAAGAGGGATGAGGAAGAGGCAGAGCCATTACCCACTTGTGGTCCAGCACTGGCGGCGAGAGAGCCCTGGGGTCTCCTGCCTGGCTACCAGGGGGTGTGCTGTATCCCAGTGCCTTGTTTCACAAGCCCCGTTGTGGAAGGACTGGCTGTGGGCCAGAGCATTTGCAGAATTGCAGGCATGGTCCCTGGGTCCCACTGGCTCTGGGTGATTTGTCCACAGCCTGGGCAGCCTTGGCTGTCACACCGTGACAAGGTCCATGGGATGGAGGACAACTGAAGGATGTAGGGGAAGGAGGTGCGCTGTGCTCCAGGACACCCAGGCTGGAGGGACAGAGCTGTAGGATGCTCCCAGGAGCACCTCCACCATGCTGTGTTTGCTGGAGCCGGGGACCCTCAAATGCCAGGGAGACCCAGCTGCTCCTCAGGACTTGTGTGTTTTGGAGACAAGGCAGTGGGCTGGAGGAGGCTCCAGTTTTGCAGCCAGGGCAGAGGATTGGTGGCAGCTGGAAGGTCCAGCTCTGCAGTCCTGAGCTTGCCCAGGCTCATACCAGCACTCATCAGAGAAACTGGAGCAGAGGAGGGTTCATCTCTCTGTTGCTGATCCCTGCTGTCCCCGTTTGGTCCAAGGACAGAGACAGCACAGCCCATTGGATTACTCTTGGCTTTTCTCTATTTATTTCTTGTGAAGCCCAGGGAGATGTTTCTGCTCTGCCCTGTGAAGCTACATTGAGCCCAGGAGCAGCACCATGGGCAGACAGAGCCACAGCCCATCCCAAACCTCCTCTTCCCCTCTTCTTTCCAGGTCCCTGTCACGCTCTCCCTTTCCAGCTCTCCCAGAGGCCCGTGGCCCTCTCATTGAGGATTCATTGTCTTGTCAGCCTCTAGTTAGCCGGCATGCGTGCGAATCATAAATTACCCCGCCCGGGCCTCTGCTATGCTTCAGCACAGACAAAAAAATTGCACTCCATCACCGTGTCTCCCGGCTTTTAGTGGTATTGATCAATGCTGCTCCCTTCCCGCCCCCCCCCCCTTTTCATTTTAACCGAGCCGGTTAAGTGCAGTATCTTATTTTGTGCTGGGACAAATGAAAAGAATATTAGCAAGGGCTGAAATATATCTCTTTTTTATCTCTCTGCTACTTTTTTATTGAATCTTTCTGAGTAGGTGGCTTTCCGCAGGATGACAGCCTCATGACAGGCTCCTCATTAGAGCCGAGACAGTAATTGTGATGCATTTCCCTGCGCGGCCTTTTCACTTCTCCCCCCCTCTCCTGCCTTTCCTCCTCTCTCCTTTTCCCCTGATTTGTAAAGTGATTGGATGTACAGACTCACTCAGTTTCTTAAATTATTGCCCAGCTCAATCCATCTTCCTCTGCCCCGCACCGGGCAGCCGTGATCTCCGCAGATGGAGACCTGGGGCTGGGACCATGAGTGGTGGGGTCGGATGCTCGGAGGGGCTCCTCATCTTTCCCAACTGCTGGGCTGCCAGCTCCCAGGAGAAACATGGTGCTGGATCTAACGGGATGTGTAACAAGCTTCTGAAGAGCCCAGGGTGCTCCTTGAACATGCTTTTTTACTGAGCAACCCCTAGGATCACTGGTGACTGGATACCCAGCTGTTGTTTGGCAGCAGCACTGTGCCAGTTTACACCAGTCCTCTCCAGCATCCAGCTTGCCTGGAGGCAGAGCTACAAGAGCAACTCTTTTCTTCGGAAGGAAATCATTATTTTAGCAAGGTTTTCTGCCTTGCATCCCTCTCTAGTTTTTAACCTCAGGAGAAGCAGGTGCATTTGCTAAATTGCTTGGGAACCCAGGCACCCTACCATGGAGCAGTGCTGGGGATCAGGCTCTTGGTGGGGATGCAGGGTCTGGGTTCAGCTCTTTGCTGTGCCCCTGCTTGCTCATGATGCAGTAGAGGTCCCTCAGTCTATCCATGTGTTTTATACACCTTGGTTGTATAAAACCAGCTGTCACCCATCCCTGTGCTCCTCTTTGTTGGGCTCAAGGCAGGAGTGGCCCCATGCCATGTCCACCACAGTCTGAGTCCAGTTTCTGCCAGTGCCCTGCAGCAGCTGTGCACTGTGATGCAAAAGTGGAGAAGTGACTCCTCAAAAGCTCTTTTTTACATGAAAAAAACACTTTTCCAGACATCTGCTCCCTCCATGCATGCACAGACCTACAAACTGCGCGTGCTCTAGGAGAAGGCAGGTCTGTTCGACCTGTGGGGTGTTTGCAGAGTTAGGTTTTGCTGAGGATACAGTTATAGCCAGATGCTGAACCCAGCCATGCCATATAAACCTAAATTCACCTCACGGCCCTCTGCTCACGCTAGCATCTGGCTCTCCACCACCCTGTGCAGACCAAATGCAGGAGGGGCTGGATCCAGGGTGCCTGGCCCCAGGCAGCAAGCTGAGATCCGCATCCTGCATGGTCAAAGCCTGCATCCCACACAGCCAAGGTCTGCATCTCCAACAGCTGGACAGGAGGCCGAGGGAGGGTACGGACCTACAGGAAGGAGCAGGATATGCCCTGGCCTCCAGCATCCCCCTCTGCAGTATTTTGGGAGGCCACGTACCTTTTGACTGCGGTCAAACCCAGCAGGATCCAAGGCAGAGCCCTGCAGGGCATGCAGCCCCATGGGAATGGCACTGGGAGCCCACCAGGGAGATGGGAGAGCGATGCTCCCCACTTTATCACAAAATACTTTTGCCTCTGTTATTCTGGGGTGCTTTGCAGTGACACATGAACCATCTCTGCCTTCCTCACCCCACCTCTGTCATCCTCCCTCAGCAGCCCCTTGGCTGCCACTTACTGTCAGGCTCTGCGAGCCTCATCGGCCGCGGTGCGGGCTCGCCGGCAGAAGAGTGAGCATTCGGCTATTTCCGAGCTAATATGGGGCTTTCTTTGAATTATTGTTTTTTGAGCTGGAAGGAACAGAGGCTTGTCACACAAGATATCTGCTATCAGTACACAAATAACAGCAAGCCCATCATCGAATGGAAAATAATCGCCGCGGAAACTGAGTTGCGGGGGAGCTGGGAGGGATTATTACAGGCGCTGGCAGTGGCGATGCTGTCAAGGAGCCTGTGTCAGCACTTCCATTACCACCCACCTGGTTTCAGCGCAGCCCCTGAAGCGGCGCACGGGGCCGCGGGGCCCCAGCATGGGGTCATTTCTATTCAGAAGAGTTTCAGATCAACTGGCTTTGATTGGGTTTAAATGATGGAGTGTTTAAGAGGGAAAGAGAGGAAATAGGAGGGCGAGGTGGAGGGAGGCATGTCAGAAGAGGGGGAGTTGGTACTCAGACAAGTGGAAAACAGTTTGAGATAAGAGAAATCAAGAGTAGGGAGGAAAGAGCTGGTCCTCCTTGGGGGCAAGTTTCAAATGGCCACTAAAAAGGACAGCATGGGGACAAGATGACCCGAAACCTGGGTGGATCTGTCTAGTGAAGCGCTGTTGGGAAACAGCGAATGTGTCCTTAACAGGGAACATGCCCACTGCCTGTGCCACCCATGGTAGCGGTCCCTGGGGAGGATCCCGGTTGTGCAATAACTCATTAGCAATTGAATGATGAACAGTTTATTTCATTCCTTTGGTAACTTGCAGAGCTCATGGGCAGAGAGAGATTTCATATCTTGTAAACTTTGTTCATTCAGAGTGACTTGGGAGTATTGTTTGCTACCTAGTGATGAGGGGCTATAGACATCTTGCGCTGGCATGGCTGTTGGCAGGCTCGGTTCCTTATTTATCACTGAGATGTTCTCCAAAACAGCATTTCCTTCCCTGCTCGTGGGGGGAAAGCTCTTCCAAGTGACCCAGTCCTGGCCTGCAAACACCTCATGGTGCTGTCAGCTCTCCCTCCCAGGGCACAGACGTAGGGTGGGAGCAGGGATGGCTTCATGCTTTCAAACTCATTCCATTCCACTTGTGCATCCCTGGTACCTAAACCCAGCTCCCAGCAAAGAGCCAAGGTCCTGTTAGCAGTCAACTTGTAGTAAATCAAGCCCGACTCAGGGGAATTACACTGGGTCTGTATCAGTGTAAGAGAGGAGAGGATCTGGCCCTCAGTCCCCAGTGGGATCAAGAGGGTTCAGTTTGGTCCCCTCCTGGGCTTGGATCCATTTGCAGATGCCCTCCAATGGAGCCTGTGGACAAATTCCTCCACGTAGGTGTGCGTCTGTGCATCGAGCCCTCTGCTTTCAGAGCAGGAAATATTCCGTTTCAACACTTGGAGTTAAACATCTCCGTGGAGCCCAGGAGACTGTGCAAACAGCGGGAGCACCAAGGCTTTGCCTTTTCATCTCTCTGGCACTGGTGAGCGGGGGGGTTGGCAGCAGGGAAAGCACGGCAGAGCTGAGGAGGGTAAACACTGGACCTGAGCCTACTGAGGAGCCAGAGAGTGAAGGGGAAAGAGAGGGGTAAAAATAACAAAAACACAGCTGCCAAAAAACCAAAAGCCTGAAAAGATCCATTCAGGGTCTCCCAGGAATGGATTTGGCGCAGGACAGGGAAGGAAGAGCAGGGAGCAGTCCCTGCTGGGGCAGAGTTTGGACCCTTCATTTTGCCCTGGACAAATCAATGCTCTCTGCTCTCTTAAGTGGGATAAACACACCAGCACAGTCCAACTGCACACACTGCATGGCATCCTTTGCTTTTTCATGAGTACCAGGATGCCCCTGCTCTGAAGAGAAGAGGTGGGATGTACACGCTTCCTTCCACTTTTGCTTTCAGAAATGAAACCTGAAGACTCCCAGTGCCCATCCTCTCCCTCTCCACAACCCAACATCCTATGCCACAGAGCTGGGTACCACAGCCCGGCATGAGCGTGGGTGTGTGTTGGGCTATGGGGCATGTTGTGGATGTGGCCATTGCTGATTTGGGGAGACGTATCCCGCTGGCAGCCTCTGTGGCACTGCAGACGTGCAGCAAGTTTTGCAGACCTGGGGAGGTTTGCGTAGGTGTCCTGCTGGCATGGGAGATGATCCCTCCCTTCTGTTGTCACTCGCATTTAGCTCTGCTCCTGCAAAAGCACAGTTGTCAGCCCCTTGGGCCAGGAGTCAGGGCTCCTTCTGTCTCCTGCTTTGCAATCTGTGTGTCAGGGACTTGGCTGTGTGTCTGGGCTCTCTTCTCCTGCCCCTCTGGAAGACCTTGCTTCAGTGCGAGCACCAGCCTCCTCCACTCACTGGAGCAAGGGGATTTACTCCTGCTATCACAGGGATGCATGATGACAGCTGTCACATCCTTCCTTGGCATGAATTCCTCACTGTATCATTGCTGTAGCTGGTGTGTAAGACTGCTGCTGCTCATTTCTCCTGCTGGCCTGGGCTGGGGTTGGGAGTGGCCATGGAAGGGAGCAATGCTCCTTCCCGTGGCCTGAGGTCCCTCCTGGTTGCCCCAGGTGTTGAAATCCACAGTCATCCCTATTTAGAATCATGCATCCCATAGAGAAGCCCCTGAAAAAAAAGCAGGGAGCAAAGACCTGGGCATGCAGGAGGTTAGGAAAGCCACCAACCTGGTGCAACAGAGCTGATCCCCAGGTGAGACCTCAGCTGCACCTACTGGTCGGAGGCTGCTCTCCCAGCACTGCTGTCGGGCATGCTCCATCACCTACCCCAGCAAACAAACACCCCTGGGCTCCCAAAAGAGCAGAGTCCCAGGGATGCTTAACCTCCAGTTCACCCTCTAGCCCTGCGCAGAGCATTCCTGCCCCACCAGCCCAAGCTGTGGGTGGCAGGCGAGGGAGTTTGCAGGTCCCACGGCGGTGGCCTGGGCTGCGAGCAGGGATGCAGCGTGGTAGGGCGGAGGGCAGCCTGTTTACCCATCCAACTGCACACCCCACAGCGGGGATCCAGCAGGATTTCCTGTCCGCTCAAAGGCTGCCTGTTTATTTTGGGAGGGAGACTCGGACATCTCCATTGTTTTGCTGCGAAGTTGGGGTTATAAATAGCAGGTGGTTGGGGACACTTCTGGGCTATTTTGGGCCCCCACTACACAAAAGTGGAAAAGCTCCAAGAGGAAGGTGGAATTACTGAAATGCCGACCTTTCCCGCAAGGTTCAGTGGGAGCTGGTTGTTTGGGTTTGGGTTGGGTTCTGGGCATTATTTAAACATGAGGGAAAGAGGAGAGAGGGAGATGTTTCCAGCTGAATGGGCTGCACGCTGTGTCCCCCCCAGCAGAAGGGTGGTAGGGTTGAGGAGCCAAGGCGCCTGGGGTCTGCCAGTGCCCTGCCTAGGAGCCATCAGGAATAGCTCAGGTCCAGAGGAAAGACTGGCTGAGTTTTCCTCCTGGCTCTGCAAATGGGAGAGTTCCCAGTGGATGGAGAAGCTGGGGAGGTAGAGGATGCCCCATAAGCACTGCTCTGCCCCATCTTGCCCCTCATTGCTTTGCTTTCCCCACCTCCTATAGAGAGGCTGAAGGGAACGGCAGGTTATATCCCGCTGTGTCCTGCTGGAAGGCAAGGATGAGCCAAGGTGACTCACAAACTTATTTCAGACCCTTCCTCTCCTTAAATGCCTGTGCCAGGAGGTTACACAGTGAGTAGCAGGGACCCAGTAAAGCCACTCACACCAAGGTTTTTACTTTGAGAAGGTCTATTCCTTTAATGGGGGTTCATTTAACTGGGCTCTGCCATCGTTAGGAGCCATAAAATGGCACCTTTTGGCTCCTGATTGGAAGGCCACAGAGCACGCAGCCCCCTCGCATCCAGCGCCGGCTGCTTTATTGTGCATTACTGACTCTCACTCGGATTTAACCAATTTGATCCATGTCTAATACATAAATAAATAATCCAGCAGGAGGGTTCACATTAGATGACAACAGGCAGCTATAAAGCATGTTTCTCGCTGCCAGAGCCATCTGAGCCAGGCTCCGCACGCCCTCTCATGAGCAGAGCAGCTAATACAGCTGGGAGAGGGGGGCCTGGAGACCCGCGGGCTTCTCTGTTTTATGGAAAGTTCATTGTTTGCTTTAGAGTTTTATTTTATGTTAAATAGACGCTGTATATTCCTTACAGAGGGGGCAATAAAGTTTCTGAGCCAGAGGAAATTGGCTTTGGAGCAGGGAGTGAATCAGGGAGATGTGGTTGGGCAGGGGAGCAGCGCAGCGGTTTTGGGGCAAGGAGGGTGTAAAGCAGAGTCCAGTTTGGGATCAGGGTCTGCAGGCACCCCCAGATCTCGCCCAGGAATGATGCAGTCCCAGGAGACTCAGGGCTTAGGCGGCTGTAGAATCTGGAGCTGCTGGCGGTGTGAGGAGGGTGAGGGATCCCTTCCCTGTGGCAGGACGGGGTGACCAACCCCTGGTGACCACGTCAGTGATGCCGAGCATCCAGACCTGCTCACTGCCACCCGCAGCTCAGCACTGCAGGGTCTCCTCTGCCTCCCAGCTCCTGTCTGCCCACGGAGAATCATTCTGCCCTTCAGAGGCTCATCCCAACCCACTCAACTTCAAGAGTGCCAAGGAGGACAAAGAGGTTTTTTTCTTAGTTTACTGTTATTAGTTAATAGAAACAGTGGGTAGCATCATGTCACCCGACTGCTCCAAGTCACAGCACCTGCACCACAAACTGGAGAAGTTGAGGCTACCCAGGGTCTCTCCCCAAACGTGGCTGTTGCTGCTCTCCCTGTAAGACTGGGTCTGGGATAGTTTTGTTCAGAAGCTGCCCTGCTGCAAAGCACAGTCAATCCCTGCCCCAGGTAGTGGGCGACAGGGAGAGAAAAGGGGATACACCAGGAGGAAACCCGTGACTTTCAGACCTCAGCAAGCACAGGGACCAGGACAGAGCACAGGCAATGCTGATGGCAGCTAATAAGACCTAAAGCTTTCTCCCTTCTTTTCCTCCTTGCAGGCAAAAAGAAAGCAACTTTGTTTGACAGCCAGGCTCCGATCTGCCCCATCTGCCAGGTTCTCCTTCGCCCCGGGGAGATGCAGGAGCACATGGAGCAGGAGCTGGAGAAGCTCACCCAGCTGAATATCAGGTAAGCAGCTTCCTAGGGTCCACCAGCATCCCCAGATCAGCCAGACGAGACACACACAAATGGCAAAGGAGGTGGCGATACTCAGAGCTACCAGATACGGGCAATTTAATGCTAGCCAGCAGGGCAGGAATGTTTCCCCAGGGTACACTGCAATGGTAAAGCCAGGCAGAAATGACTCCCAGAGGGCACGGATACCCCTTTCCCCAGGGATCTGTGTTCAGGCTAGCAGCTCTCACGTCGCTCACGTCCCATGATGGAGCAGTCCTGCAGCAACAGTGAATGCTGCCCCTCAGCTGCTTCGGCTACCTTCTGCTTTCCCCAGCACAGCAAAATCTCCCATTTAAAAAAAAAAATAAAATAATTGCATTTTAACTGCTAGCAGTTATTTAGGAAATGGCTGCAGCCAAGGGTTGGCAGATCCCTGCCCCGGTCTTAATAAAACTCAGCAGCCTTGGAAAAGAGCGTGTTTATTTCAATTATTAATGAATTCCCCGGTCATTAAAAGGTGAGGAAAGGAATCAAACTGCCGAGTAGGAGCAAAGTTACGTCACCAGGTGGTAGGGGAGGAGGAAAGCCGTGTCTGTGTGTGTGTGTGTCTGACAGGGCGTGCACGTGGCCAAGTATAGTGGGGAGGATGCAGAATCCGTCTCTGCCCATCTTGGATCTTCTTTGCAACTGAGCAATAGCCGTTGCAGACTAAGGAAAGGGTTTTAGCTAGAGGAAGACCTCCCGAAATGGGCTGAGATCTCCCAAATTCAGCACCTGCAGCCTCAGGCTGAGACCCGCATCCAGCACGCGTTGAACAGGAGAAAGTGGGGGGCAGGGAACAGGCAGCCCATTTATCCCTCACGACACCCAGTCCCCTTGTGAGCGTAATTTATGGTGTAATTTGGGCTGCATCCAACTTAATAAAGGGCCACGGCAAATTAGTGAACAGGTTTAAATGAACAGAAGCAATTAGTGCTCGGAGGAGCCCATCAAAGAAGTTGGGCCAATATCAGAGTGAAACTGAAACCGCAAGCCAGGAGCAGAGGCTGGCTGGCGCGAGGCAGTGATGGGAAGGTGGCGCTTAATGGGAAAGGAAAGGAAACCCTAAATCATAAAGCATGACAAGGGCCATTGTGGGCCAGCTGACAAATGAAAAAGAATGGCATTATTCCTTTAAATAACAGCAGCAGTTAGAGAGTAGACAGCTCTCCCCAGCTTGCCCTCACTTCTCTGGCCCGCTCCGCCCGGCCACGCAGGCGGCAAAGAAGAATCAGAGGTCTTTATTAATTATTAACTAACGACTCCCTCCGTAGAGTGATAGATAACGTTCAATCTAGTCGATGGATTCGGGCGGTGGAGGCTAATCCATAACACAGCAGCCCCGCGCGGGGATGGGCTCTGCCAGGCTCCGAGGGGAGCGACGCAGGGGCCAGCAGGCAGGGTGGGCAGCACCAGCAGGCAGCGAGACGTGAGCAGGTTGGTCTCCTTCATGCTGCCCAGCTCCAACAGGGCAGCTCAGTCCAGCAGGTGACCCCTTCTCCCGTTCCCCCCTTTCCCACCTGGAGGAGCCGGGAGCGAGAACACATCAACAAGGGAAGAGAGAAACTAATAATGATCTCAAATAACCCAATAAACATAAAAATAAAATGTAGGCCTATAAATGTGATGGGCACCGGCAGCCCTGGCCGCTCCCTGCCAATACCGACTCGTTACCGAAATGGCTGAGCAGCTGTTACTTATCAGTCTGATGGGGAGAAGCGAACCGGGGGGCTGCTTTCCAAGGGCCTTTTTTTTTTCGTAATTTAAAGAGGATGCAGCCAATCATGGCTTGTGCTGTTAAGTTTTAATAAACTTTAATGATTCGCAACAAAATCATAAATTTCCAGCACTCGGGGTTAGGAAGGTAGACCCCCTCCTGCCCGCCGAGCCTGCAACACCAGAGACTTGGTGGGTGCCACATCAGCTCCTGCTGCAGCACCAGGACTCACCGTGTGATGGGATCACCCCATGGGGCTGCGCAGGGCCACATCGAGAGGAGAGATGGGGCTGGTGGAGAAGGAAGATGGAGGGGCTGCCCCAAGCCATCACGGTTGCCAGGTGTTGAGCACTCAACATGGGCTTTTGGGCACTGCTGGAGCAAGGAGATGGGCAGGGCTTGGAGGAGGAAGGGATTCTTCTAGGTGATCACAGGAGCTTCTTGGGCTGAGATACAAGGGAGCTGTAGGAGCTACCTGCATGATGCTACCTATGTCTGCAGCTCACCAGGGGTTGCATCCCACCCACCTCAATGAACTCCCTCACTCAGATGATGCACCCCTAGAGACAGGGACAGCCCTTCTCCCCATGGGCCGTGTCAGAGTGTCAGGGTAGTGACATCTCAAGGTGTACCCAGCTGTAATATCACACAGCAAAGCAGGAGAAGCCATGCCGAGCCACGGGGCAGCACCCACACACACCAAGGGGCTGCGTGTGCCATGCGGATGGACACTGGCTGTTGGACCAGTGATGAGCATCACTCAGGATGGTGACGCTGATACAGGGTCAGGCTTTCCCTTGAAATAGCAGACTTGAGTAGGAATGATGAACCAAAGCTTCTAGCTCTGCTGCTTTCTTAGTGTGCCCAGTCTCCCAAGGCACAAGGAGAGACCTGCATACGCTCGCCCCATGGCTTCTCCACCTTGCGCGAGTCCAGCCAAACCCCAAGCACAGCTCGCACGACGAAACAAGGCTCTCTGAATGCAAATTTCATTTCTGAGCCACTGGCGCTGTTTCAAGAGCCGGCAGCCTCCGAGCCCTTCTCAGTGTTACATATGTAACAGCCTCATTGAACTTGACATGTCAAATTCAGGCCATTTGTGCAAAATCTCCCTTTAATAATACCGTTTCATTTCGCTCAAATGAGACTTGAATGCATGTAAAATGGAAAAGGATATTTAAGCGCTAACATTAGGCAGATGTCTTGCCAGAGGCCGATTGAATATATGAGATTTTGAAGTGCTTAACACGTTTTCGGTGCTCCCTCTTAGAATATGTCACCTGGCTTTCTTTTTTCTCCCCCTCCTTTCTTAAACCCCCCCACCTCTTTAAGTGAAGGGTATAAATTGAAAGAAAACAAAACTACAAGCCTTGGTTTTATGGGGTTTAACTCTTACTGGGAAAGACTGTTGGTATTCCTCCTCTAAAGAGAAATCACCTAGTAGCTCACCTTGGCAGAGCACGAGCACAAAGCAGCAGAGAGTGGGAGGCAGGAGACTGGCAGCCCCACAGCATTTTGCAGAAGGGATGCTCTCCTTGCTCTGCATGTACCGCTCAGGGAACAAAAGGTGCCTGTCCCCAGCTGAGCACCTAAGTGCCACCACAGCGAAAATAAAAGCTAAACACGATGGCTCTCTGTGTGTGCTGGTGCCCTGTGCCCCCAGACAGGCTGGTCCCTGCAGAACACATGAATATTCCTGGCTCATGTGCATAAAGCTTATCTGTGCACTGGATGCAAGTCTCCTATCCTCACTTGATTTATATTCACCTGTTTTACACCTCCTCCGTATTAAAGGCTTGCAATAAAGCACACTGAAATGTGAGCCTCTTTCTGGAGCTATCGATGGCCCCAGCTCCGAGCTTCAAGCTGGTGCTTTGGCTGCGGACGCATTTCCCCAGTCCGGGGCCACCCACAGAGTGCAGGCAGGCACAGCGTCCAAGAGCAGCACCCGAGGGTGTCCCTCAGGGCTGGCACACACACACATCTCTGTGCACATATGAAAGCACCATTGCATTTGTCACTGCAGGTAAACGCGATGAGCAGAGGTTGTGATGCGCAGGGAGACTCTTAAACCCTGCCCTCTGCTCCCCAGGCAGCGACAAGAGAGGACAACCTGCTGAAAAGGGGTGACAGGAGAGGCTGAGTGGAGGAAAGGTGGATTTGAGGATATGGTTTGAGTTTGGGGTGGGAAAGAAGGTGAGTTTGAAAGCAAAAAAGGGGAAAGGAGGCAGCAGGAGCCATAGAGCACACATCAGCTCAGGGTCCCCAATGGGTCCACACTGCTTTTTGAGCCCCTGAATGGAGTCTGGGGAAGAGGCATTTATTGACCATTCAAAAACCTTAGGAAGTCACATTACAAATATTACAGCTGCTGAGTCAAGCGCTTGAAGGTTGGGAAATGTTCCTTTTAAGATGCTCTGTTCTTGAAAATGCAGTGCTCTTCTTAGAAAATTTATTTGGTGGGGGGCATTTATATTCCCCTGTGTGACAGCTATCAGATTCTTCTCTGCATCACCAGCAGCAAACCTGTGCTTCAGAGCTGTGATTTCCTCTCCCCACAATGATGAGGTGTATCATTAGAGCTAGGGAATGATCCAGAGAATGGAGCAGTGAGCTGGACCATGCCGGCTCTGTTCCTGTTGTTGGATCTGACGGGTGGTATGAGCTGAGATAGGAAGATCTCAGCTCTTTGCCCTTATTCCCCACGTGGAGATCTGTGTCCAGTTCTAGACTCCTCAACATAAGAAGGATATGGAACTGTTGGAATGGTTCCAGAGGAAGCTACAAGGATGATCAGAGGGCTGGAGCACCTCCCATACGAGGACGGGCTGGGAGAGCTGGGGTTGTTCAGCCTGAGGAAGAGAAGGTTCTGAGGAGACCTTATAGCAGCCTTCCAGTACCTGAAGGGTATACAGGAAAGCTGGGAAGGGATTACAAAGGCATGGAGTGATAGGATGAGGGGGAATGGCTTTAAATTGGAAGGAGGAAAATTCAGATTAGACATTGGGAAGAAAATCTTCACAATGAAGATGGTGAGGCTGTTCCTGCCTGGGCTAGCAGCTCTCATTGCTCTTTGCCATTGTGCCAGGAGTATGGGGAGCACACAGCATCTCCGGAGCTACTGATTCACCCTTATGACATTTCTGGTGTGTCTGGGAATAATTTCTCTTCTGATACTCTGATTACGAAGCATTTCCTGGAATGCAGAAGGCAGCAGGTTCTCTCACCTGGGTGCAAATGGAAAGCGCTGCAGGCTGTTTCCTGGTGACCTTAAAAATGCTGTCGCAAAGAGGGAACCAAACAGTGTCAGAGCAGGGCAAGTTGCAATGGGAAGACCTGTCTCAGAGCAGGTAAAATGCCCAGATGGAGGATTTAGCCTGACTCTTGGAGCCAGCTTTGACTCATATCAGAGGAAAAGAGCCAACTGTGGGATTGTGGTGGCTCCAGTTCCTGCAGCATCTCTCAGTGCACCTCTACCCAGGCTTAAATCTTCCTTCAGCATTCCTCTGAAACTTCCTGTCCCTCATTTGCACAAGCTCTTTTCCTCTCACTCTTCTTAATCCTCCCTCTCTTGGCAGCTCAGGTGGAAGCAGAAAGTTGTGGAGACATTTTACGTACTGCCTCGGTCCCTGGCACAGCACTGAACATCCTCACCCTGCTGCAGGGAGGCTTCAGCTCAAGGTTTCTTTAGCAGAGAGACACAGTGATAGCTCTCCTTGGAGGACAGAGGCAGCTCCAGGTCTGATGGAACAAGGAATAAGAAGGAAGCTGGCAATCTAGCTAAAGCATGAAGGCTCTGGGACCTTGGGAGATGGCCTTGTCACTCCAGGCAGGGTCACTGTCCTTGAGAGATGTCTCCAGGCATCTGGAGATGCATCCTGGATTTCACATCTTTTAACAGGTTACACTCCCAGTGTCTTGTGGTCTTTCTGATTGAAGTCATCCCATGCTAACCCCCCTGGAGTCTGCACTGGAGACTCACGCCGATTGACAAGAAGTCAATCAGAAATCCACCATCCTTGTGGTCCCTGCATCCCCAAATGACAGGGGCTTTCTTAGGGAGCCAGAGCGTCTGATGAGATATGGCTCTGACCTCTCTCCTGCTCAGGGAACCCTGTGGTTAAATATGGCTTCTCCTCACACCTGTCCAGGCAAGGGTTTGCTTCATTTCAGCAGGATCTGTTGAGCGTTGTGTTGTGCCAAAGGACCCTTGGAGCAGAATTCCCAGGGCCAGGTGGCTGCTCTGGGAAGGGCGGGCGGCTGCACTGCCAGGCTCCGCAGGATAAATAGAGTGTGTAAAACCCGAATTAGCTCTGTTGTCATGTGTCACATCAGGGTCATGGCTCTCGCCTCAGGTCTTCTCGATTTATGCCTGGGGACTTTAACTTGATGGCCAGGTACTTCCTCAGACTTCTTGTGCAGCGAACACTGCACTCCACTAGCCTTCGAGCGAGTGAGATTAGAGACATTTTTGAGCTGAAGGGTTTTCTTCCAATGCTGCATTGAAATACATGCTGATTCCCTTTCTTGCATGTGGTAGAACCCGAGTGCTCCAGAGAGGGCAAGGAGCCCTGGCCAACAAGTGAGTTTGCAACCAGGGAAAAGCAGGCATTGCAACCTCTTGCTCCTCAACTTCTTTTTTTCCTTCCTTCTTTTTCCCCTCTTCTTTTTCCACCTTCTTCTTTTCCTTTCTTCCCTTTCTCCCCCTCTTCTTCCCCCTCCCTCCCTCTCTCCCCATCCCCCTGGTATCAAGGCGACATCTCCAAGCCAAGTACTTTTAATTTCGCCCGTGGCCCTTGCTGACACGGTGGATATGCACAGCAAGTTAAATTCCCGCCTGATCAATAAAGCAGAAGCAGTGTGTCCGACTGGTCGATATTTTTTTATCTGTCTTCAGCCCAGTCCTGCTGATGACAGCCCCCTGCGCTTCAGCAAAGGCACTCAAGGGCATCGGGCTTTGGCAACACAGCTCTTTTTTTTTATTTAAATTAAAAAAAAAAACCAGATGCCTACAAAAAAAAAAAAGTTCACTGAGTTTGGCCTTTGCTTAATAACATTTTATGATTTATCTTAATTTTTAATTGAAAAAAATTTGCGAATTAATTGATTTCTGGGACTTGCCAATTAACATTGTAATTGGGTGCGTGATAAATTTCGAGGGAGCATCATTTTTCTCCCTCTCCCCCTTGTCACTGAGAAGGGGAATCGAGAGGGCAGCTGCTTCCTATCCGTACGCTCCCCACTCCTTCCCAAGGTGCTGCTGCCCTCCTCCCCCCGCGCTACTGTATCTTAAAGAAGGAACAAGAAAGCTAATAAAGTCATGTTATTAGAGTCTCGCCAGAGGTGACCCCTCAAGGCATAAATCCAGGCCAGGGAGACAGTGGGGACAGGTACTATTAAGTGTCTGACAGTGCTTTGCGAGGTGGGACTTGGTACCTCCCTTGCAGCACCCTCTCCACAGCACCTGGGGAAGGTGGCCAGCCAGCCTGGGGCTCCCAGGGGCTTTCCTGGAGGACCCTGACACCCCTCAAGGTGTTCAACCATGTAGTTCATTAACTGTGATGTCTCCCCAGTGTGTGAGTTCCAGCATGCAGGAGCCTCTCTGCGATGCCCAGGTGCTCCAGGGGGAGACCCAACCATGGCATGGGGCACCCAGGTACCCAAAAAGCCGCTTCCCACAGCGTGTGCAGCATCTGGGGTTTGTCCCACAGCCCAGGTCCCCCAGTAAAACCAGGCTGCTGGGGCAGGGCCAGTGCTTGGGAGCTGCTGCTTTGCTCTGGGACTGGAGCACTGGAGAGGTTGGTCACATCCTACTCTGCCCTGAGCCAGCTCGTGCACGGGTCCTGCCCCACGGCAGCAGCAAGGTGCCCCGTGCCACCCCACAGCAGAGATGTTCAGCACGATAACTCAGCTCAGGGGTTATGGCTGTCCTGATTTAGGTATGGGTGCATCTCCAGGTGTGTGGGAGGTGGCATCACCTGAAGTGATGTGTGTGACACACTCCAGTGGTGTGACTCCTGTCAGATTTAAATGAAACACGCTTAGGCACTGGAGAAACCTGCCTGGAAGGGTCAGCTTGTCAGTGATACTCGAGCAGGGCACAGGGCCACCTGCCACCCACAAAGGTCACATCTGTGCATGGGGAGTGGAGAAGTGGGTGGGTTGCCTGCTGACAAAATGAGGAGTGAGGAAATAGGGTTGTGCTGGGGCAGGGAGAGAGAACCAGCCACGCCTGCGGAGACTGAGGTGGAAACTGGAAATACCAACCAAGTTAAAGAGTGCCTGGTGTCTCTAGTGCTTCTCCTATCCACTTCACACACTGCATAGATTACCTCATCACAGTCAGTTCTGGTGTCCCATGCACCTTCTAATGGCTATAAATTGGAGAGGGGAAGATTTAGCGTAGACATAAGGAGGAAATTCTTCACAATGAGCGTGATGAGGCACTGGAACAGGTTGCCCAGGGAAGTTGTGGCTGCCCCCTCCCTGGAGGTGCTCAAGGCCGGGTTGGATGGGGCTTTGAGCAGCCTGGTCTGGTGAGAGGTGTCCCTGTCCATGGCTGGGGGGTTGGAATTAGATGATCTTTAAGGTTCCTTCCAACTCAAAACACTCTATGATTCCATGATCTAAAGCCCATGAGCCTGGACGAGGCTTCAGGGACCCATCCTGCAGCCCCTGCTACATCCCAGGTGAAGGGTCCCAAGCTAACCTGGCAAAGCGACAGTGCTCCCCACCTGCTGGGACAGCAGAGAGGCCAGGAGCAGCTCAGCTTTGCGCCTGCCAGTGCCAGTGTCAGCAAACCATGGGAGAACAGAGGGAAATTTATGAGGAGAAGAGTCTGTTTATTATCTAGCAAATGTGGTGCTGCTGATACTGTGGATTTATCCTCCTTCATTCCCCCTCTGATTTGTTTTCCTGCCCCTCACTGTGGCAGATTAATCATGGACAGAAAGGGAAGAGAGACCCTCCAGCTTCCACCCATGCACTCAGAGGGTGACAATGACAGCAGCCTGGGCCCTTCATCTGCAGCTTCTCCAGCAGAGAGAGCACAAGCCGTTCAGCTGCTTAGAGATGCCCCGTTCCTCTCTCCCGTGGCAGATCCCAGGGGAGGCAGAGCCTGCTGCCCGTAATCAGTGGGTGAGAGCACTTCGTGTGGATCAGGGCTTCCAGAGCACAGTGGGTGAGAAAAATTGTGGGTTGTGTATCGCTTTGCTCATGCAACGCTCTGAAAGTGCTCTGAGCACTCTCTGAAGTCCTTTGGATGCGTGGTACCCGCAGTGCCTACCCTGACTCCAGGCTGTGGGTTTGCAGGCTGGGGTTTGCAACCTCAGTGGGCAAAGCCTTCCTCTGCCACTGACTCCCAGGGCAGTGGGAGCCCTGGGAAAGGATGCATGGAAACCCAAGGGTGAGGAATAAATCTTCGGTCAGTTATTTGCCCTGAAGCGATGTATGCCTTCTGTGGAGCCTCTTCTGAACTGCCACGTGAGCTGGGAATAATTAAACAGTCATTACAGCCACGGCAGCAAAGAGCCCCCCAGATCAATCTAATGCATGACCTTTCCCTCCGACTTTTGTCTTTATTTTTCCAGCCACCTTCTTTTCAAATACTGGGAGAGAAATGAAACAACCCTCCTACCTCAGTCTCCTGCCTCACCCTGCACGCATGGACCCTCAGATCCTCACACAGAAATCTGTCACCAGATCTGAGCAGGAGCTCTGGCAGGGGCATGGGGTACCAGGGGTGCATAAAGAGAAATCCCTAAAAGAGGAGAAAGAGCTAGGAGTGCAAATGGACAGAGCAAATAGGGGATTTAGAGTGGTCAGTTCATCCACAGTGTTTTATGATCCTGCTGCTTTTCTGCTGCAGCATCATCTCTTTGAGGGAGGCAGGTGGCTGCCCTGTTGGATATTTTACATTGGATATTAGGAAAAGGTTCTTCACTCGGGGGGTGGTGGAGCACTGGAACAGCTCCCCAGGGAAGCAGTCACAGCATCAAGCCTGAAAATATTCAAGAAGCATTTGGACAACACCCTCAGACATGTGATGTGAATGTTGGGGTTGTCCAATGCAGGGGCAGGAGTTGGACTTGATGATCCTTGTGGGTCTATGCCAACTCAGAACATTCTACAATTCTATGCTTCTGTGGGGTCAGATTTGTCACAGCTGACCACGTTGGGCACTGGTGCAGAGCGCTTACAGTCCTGACTCCAGCATCTTTTTGCCTAGGGAGGTGGTTGAGTCACCTTCCCTGAGGGTGTTTAAGGGACAGGTGGATGAGGTGCTGAGGGACATGGTTTAGTGATTGATGGGAATGGTTGGACTCGGTGATCCAGTGGGTCCTTTCCAACTTAGTGATTCTATGATCTTTGGCAATTTTTATTATCACTCAGCCTCTTTTGCCATCATTGGATGCAGGGGATCTTCTAAGTAGCACTTGGAGCAGGTGCCACTAGTGGAGCCACAGCAGGTTAAAAATCACAGCGTGCTTCCCCTGACGGCACAGATCATACTTGGCCCCGCTGGGAGCTGTCACCTGCGGCTCGGTGAAGATTTGGCCTCATGTAGCTTAAAAAAAAATAATCAAACACCCATTTCCTTATTTAGGCTTCAAGTGACACTTCCACTTACTTAAACTGGCGTTCACAAAAATCCAATTCCCTCTCTACCTAGCAACTGCTTTTTTACGGCTGGCATTGCCGTCCGCACGGCTCTGCAGGCAGCTTGCTCTGCTGCCGGAGCTCCCATCCCAAGGCTGCATGTTCGAACCGTTCAAACTGTGAGTCCTGCAGCTAAAAACAAATTGTTTCCACTGTTGTTTTTTTTTTTTTAAGAAATACATCAGTTGTGGCTTGTAGAAGCCTTTTGGCTTTGCAAGATCTCACATGGGAGCTGCGTGTGCTCTGGCTGGTGTCTGTCAAATCCAGAGAGCTGCTGGGGGTTGTTCCATGGAAGAGCTGCGGAGCTGGAAGACCCCAGCTGTGTGGCAGCAGCCCTCTTACCACCTCTTTGAGCCCCTTCTGGCTGCAGTGTTGTTAAGGGATGAGCACCAACAACTGAAGCTGCCCAGGCTCAAGGCACAATTTCTATCACAGTCATTAAGAAGGTGAGGGGAGTGCTGCTGCGGGGTGGCTGCTGTGCCAGGTACAGAGCTCAGTGCTCTCCATAAGCCTTGCCTTGCCTGGGGTGGGGGCTTTGCAGGAATTTCCTTTGAACGAGCCTGGGGAGCCCAAGCAGCTGCGAGGTCTGGTGGTTGTGATGGGCTGAAGCACAGCATATGGTTTGTTTCTGGCCCTACTCTTGCTGCACTGAGACTTCAGGCAAGCCTCATCATTGCTCTGTACCCTAATTTCCCTTCTGAGAACATCTCTCTTGATCTCTTTACACTGGCAAACGTTTGCTACAATTACAGTGGAGCTTTCCAAGCCTTGTTCTGAGGTGCTGTGGTGGTGCCCCGGCACCAGCAGTCAGTCTGGGTGCTGTGGTGATGCTCAGGTGCTGTCACGGTCAGTGCTTGTGCCACAACAAGTGCAGAGAAGGGCTCCTGTCTTGATTCCCTGTCTTGCTGCCTGGCACTGGGCTTCTGCCTGGGCTGGGGGTGTTTGGCTGCATCTGATGGGCACCAAGAACACACCTTGGGTCATGGTCCTCTTCCTGGCAGCTGACAAGGCGTCTCCCATGAGGAGAAAGCCATCAGGTTTTCTGCTTGTCTCATGACTTTGGTACCCAGAAAACTTATCTTTTCTTTTGGAGGAAAGCTGAGATTCCTACAACAGCTTGCAAAAGAAAAGCCTTAAAGGGAAAGGAGAAGCACCACCTTGCTCATGGTAAAACGTGATCATATCACTTCGCCGCCAGCTCATGCTCTGGGTTCCCTGCTTGGGAAGCAGCAGCTACTGTTGATGGAGATGATAAGGGACCACTCCTTGTGTATTGCTCTTTTTTCCCCCTATGGCAAGCACACCCCAAAAGGCAGGACCATAACGAAAACAATAAATAAACCTGGAGGTCATTGTGTGTGGCAGGAGTAGAGAAACCCCAGACTGTGGGTAAGGAGGGCACATATTCAGCATGCTGAGCTGCCCTTTAGGATATCACAGCTGAAGCACTGAGTCCGAGCAGCCCTTCAGGTCTCACTCAGGGGATCCCCTGGCACCTAGGGATGTTCCTAACCAAATCCCTGCCTAGCGTTAAAAGACATACGTGTGTCCGTGGTGTAGCCCGAGTCTTGCTTTCATTGTGGAGGTCCTTGCTGGGAGTAAATGTTCCTTTTAAAGCTGATGTGCTCTGATATAGAGGGGTGATGGGTCACCAGCGAGCAAATCGGGGAGCGTGGGGGTGTAGCCGTGCAGCTCCCATTAACGCTGGGCAGAGTGCTCCAGCAGCTCCAAAGGAGGGGGCTTACTTTGCTTCCAGAGAAACGGAGAGCACCCAAACATGTGGGAATGCATGAATGCATGTCCACAATTAGTGTCTCAGCCCTGAGAAAGGGACTAGTGAGGAAGCAGCCTCATATTGCTCGGAAATGCAAACCCATCGGGAGAGAGAGAAGGAGGCTGCCCAAATCGCAGGTTCCTTCCAGGGCTTTTCTTGTCTTATTTGGTACATTGGGGAGGTTGCCTAAAAGGAAAAGAAGTTGTTTTGCTGTAATGAACTAGATAAACAATTCCCCAAATAGATTAAAACTAACTGTAACTTATAAAAGCGAGTAGTAATTATATTTTATTAGCTAGCAAAACACCATTTTTTTATTTCGTAGGATAATTCTGTGTAAATCACCTTAATTAGAAGTGTCAGACGAGCCTGTGAATATCGTACTTAGTAACTAATTTCCTATGTACAGGTTATAATTTAAAACACATGGATCACTCGCTGAGTGGAAATATGCTAGCCATGAAATAATGTGGGGAGTGTTGGGGTTATTACTATGTAAATGTGTAATCATTTCAGACCACTGCAGCCTGGCTGGGTGATTAAAGAGAATCCCAAGGTCTCCAAAGATTGTGCTCTCTGCAAGGGCCTAGAGCAAAAAAACTTTAAAAGGCACCGAAAAGTGTTTGAACTTTAAAGGTCTTGATTTCCCTTTTACCATTTTTAATTTGTCTGCGGTGTTTATGGAGGGGAAGGTTTCTCTTTGCTGATGGCCTTTCGATTCTCAGCCCACTGCCAGCATCCTTAAGAGGCGCGGGGGGCTGCAGCTGCTATAGTTTGGGGGGTTATTTAGTGGGATGGAGGAAAGCACCCCTAAACTGAGGGACTTGGGACTTGGATGACCAGGGCTTGTGCCCATTTCTGACCCATCTCTGGAAATAAAAAAAAAAAAAAGCAAAAATTGCAATTTCTAATTCGCAACAGAGCAGAGTTAAATTGCAAGGAGGGGGGGGTCATTCTTAATAATCCTCCAAATGAAAAATAAAATAAACCTTGACAAATTATCTAAATCAGTTCCCTTCTTCATCAGTCCCCACAGCAGAGGCTTTCAACTGACCAGAGAGACTCTCGTCCTGAAAACTGCGGTTTCCTGGTGCTAACACTGTTTCTTGGTGGAATTAATGAGATTCTTCCCCTTTCCCTCTAAAAGGAATAATTTTAAACACCTTTAACAAGAAAAGGGAGGAAATGAGTTGGTTTTTTTAACCTGGTGTTTGGATTATAAAAGGAAGAAAAAGTTGTTTCACACTTTGGGCGACTGAGAAATTCAAGTAGCACTGGAGACGGGGAGGGGGTGGAAATCCTTCCCATGACACCCGTTCAGGCACAGGCTGGATGTGCTGCCAGGGCTGCAGCTTGTGGGGAAACAGGGACTGATTCTGTTCCGTGCCGCCTCCTGCAAGCAGGGGAGGCAGAGGTGGGGGATCGAGCAGGGGAGGCATCCTGTAACCCCCAGCAAATATCTGATGGTGCATCTCCTCTAGAAAGGGGGGCTGTGAGGGAGGCGATGCCCTAAACATCACTTGGTGACCCCTGGGAACTGCAGCCACTTGCTTGGGGAGCAGAGCTGTGGCATTCAGGGTGACCTGATGGTGATGGATAACTGCACGTTTCCCCCCATCTCGGGGTGGGGAGTAAGGGTGGTGGCATTGGGAGACAACGGGGTTGTAGCCCCAGGAGAAAACACCTTCCTCCATCCCTGCTCATGTCATAACACCCAGCCATCTGCCAGATCAAGGCAGATTAAAGCCAGCCAAATTCAATTTCTCCCCGCTGCCACTGCAGCTCAGCATCTGGGGCTAAAGTGTCCCCGACAAAGCGAACATGACAGGCACATTGCTTTTTTGTCACATCTAGTACCGTGTTGATCTTCTAAAAGTCTCATAAAAATTTATTGATGTCTCCCATATTGCTGTGATTGAGAAGAAAGGAGCGCGGGTGTGCGGAGCCGGGTACGCGCGCGCGGGCGGGCGTGTGTGCGCGTGTATATTAATGTTTCTGAAGTAGATCTGATTTGATATGTCTTGTTCTATTGTCAGCATCTGTTTAGCGAGGCTTTTTAATACTTTCTGGCTGCCGATCACTCATCCTTAGCCTGGGAAGCAGGCTTGCATACAAATTTTGTTATTAAACACAATTCCATTCCCCCTGCTTCCCCAACCTCCGCCTCCCCCGGCTAACCTCCCCCCTCCACCCACCCATCCATCATCTCCCCGGGGCTATGGGGAGCTGGGAGCCAGCCACCCCACCAGCGTGCACTTACAAGCACAGGCACCGGGCTTGGCAACATATTTCAAGAGCCTTTTGCCTGCTGCAGGTGCTTTGCATTGACAAATCGAATCATGGGGAAATAATTTATTTCCTAATGCTGTTTGCAGCATGTTAGCAGGAGAATTTACATGAGAGAGATTACTTTAATAACCAAAAAAATTACAGTGCAGGCCTCCCCGCCATGTCGGCTTTGATATGTAATTGTTTCAAGTTTAACCTGTCTGGAGGGGGGAAGGTGTTATTAAATCTATAGCATCTCCCGCTGGCGTGGGCAGGCGAGGAGGAGCAGCGTGGTGGGGACCTCCTCCCCTGCTAAATGGGGAACAAGCTGAATTAACAAATCACTCCAGCCTCCGGCAGAGCTGCTGCTTCCACTGCACGGCTGGAGCTGAGGGGATCTTCATTCCCCTGTTCTTACGCCAATTTAATCTCCTTCTCTTTCCTTCCTTCCTTCCATTTTTTCTGTTGTGCCTGACCCTTCACAGGGCTCACCACCTCCGCTTCCCTCTCCCTGGCTTTCTTCCCTCTGACCCTATAGGCTCGCTCCCTGCTTTTATTCTGGGCTGGGAGAGGAGCTGTGCCAGCCCCCAGAGAGGAAGAGAGTCAGGATTTGACTCTGTATGGAGTGTCTGGGTTTAGGGGGATCCACTCTTAGGACAATTTTATTCCAGCTCTGAGCTGCCGTCCTCTCTGTGCCTCTCCGGGCAGGGCAAGGAGGGTGTCATTGGTCCAAGGAAGGAGAGCCAGACAATTTGCTATTTGACTTCATGAGATCCCTCAAAGTGATTTTGTAACTCTAACCCCATTCTATTCTCTCTTGGCAGCAAGAGCTCCATCCTGAAGGATGCCATGGCAGCGGGCACCCCCAAGGTAAGTGAGCACAACTCGGCACACTTCATCCCTCTCCAAAGGATGCTTTTCACATCCCTTCACCTTCCCAGCTCACACCCTGCCCTGCTACTCGGTGACCCCACGAAGGTGCTTCGAGGGCTGGCCAGCCCTGGGGGAAGCTGCTGCCCCCATGAACCACTGGGCTGGAGCAGCCAAGCCCCAACACAGCGCTCTATCGTTCCCTGTGCAGCTGAGAGACAGTGAAGCTGAAGGGCTCGGCAGGCTCGGGGACTCCAGATTGTGTGTAATGACAGCTAATGAGAGCAGATCACACACAGGCTGAGCTCAGCCTGGGGAATCATGTGTGGGAGTTCCTGGAGCCAGAGCCATATGCCAGCGTTAGAAGAGGGGAGTGGGACCACCTGAGGGGGGAGCAAAGCACACCTGAAGAGGAGCCCAATTCACTAGAAGACCCCACTTCAGCCCCATATCCCTCCCCAAGAGCCACCTACCAGCCCCTTGGCTCAAAATGTAAAAACATTAAATACACAGAGCATCATGGCATCACTGAAAAGGACATCATTTACTAATTAGTATTGCTGTTAGCTGAATTTTGTATGATGAGGTGGGAAGGACCAGAGCTTGGACAGGCAAGGGGATGGCAGGGAGCACTGCAGGGCAACTGGGCATTGCACAGACTCTGAAAACCAGGCTGTGCCCCCCAAGGTGGGTGAAGGCAATTAGTCCAGGCTCTCCTATGCTTCTGGTGACACAGTCCAAGCTAGGGAGGCTCCTGGCTCCCAGGGAAGCACAGGGCATCTCTCATGGGAGGTGTTTTCCTGCTTGTTTTAATAGGATCGACTTCAGGTCTCTCTCTCTCTTTTTCTTCTGGAAGTTTCGTGTCATTTTTGGCATGTGATATCAGAAATGGAGACTGAAATTTCAGCTCCAGGTGTTCCCCTTGGGGCTGGGTGTTTTGCCAAGCGTATCAACACCTTGTCTGTCCCACCGAGCGAGGGGCTGGAGAGCCACTGTGCTCACCCAAGTTCCTGGCAGTCAGGGACACCTGCCAAGTCAACCCAACAATTTCCCGAACCCTCCAGGGGAAAATATTGTGGCAACACTATGTAGTGTTCCACACTGTTGGCACTCCTCCTGTATGACTATCCCTCTCTCCCACACACTGTCCCAAGTGGGAGGAAAGCAGAGACCTGACTATTTCTCCCATGGAAAAGAAGCAGAGCAGAGAGCAATTCCAAATCCACCCGCCACTGAAAATCCACAGAGTGTGAGGCTACATTGGGACATCTCGAAGAAGCTGGAAAAGACACCCAGGAAATGGAAGTAGCTGGACTCTGCAAGTTTCCCTTTTCCTCCTTGTCAGGTCTGAGTGTAGATTAATCAGTGGTCCCAAACGCATCGCCTGTGAGGGAGAAAGATGGCTAGGAAGACAGATTAGCTGTTTGGAGGGAAACACAGCAAGTGACTGACAGAGACCAGATAAAGAAGAAGGTCCATCTCGCGGCAGGGCTGGGCTTTTGAAGTTTCCATTGACAAAGAATCCCATTTGCCTCGAGTGAGGGGATTAAACTGGGACCAGAGCGTTGTTCTATGTAAAAGAGATCAATCATCCCCTGTCACCACATGGATCTTTTCCCTTTGCCCATCACATCTGGGGCTAAGAACATTAACTTCAAGAAGCCAGGAGAGCAGGGAGGGAGAGGGTGAAATCAGGAAATCTTTCATTCCCTTCTCGGAGAGCTTGAAAGCCTCTTGGCCTGGGAATTCATTATTTCTAGGTGGCTTTTGCTGGGAGGCAAGTCCTGTGTGGCATGGGAAGTCACGACGTTGTCACCTTCACCCGAGCTTGGTGTCAAAGGCCCCTTTGCAACCAGGCAGGACTGAGGAGGAGGATGCTGGGGAGATGAATGCTGCTCTTACCCTTTACACTCACTGACTGTTTGCAACATGTGGTGAGAATAGCCCCTTGGGAGGTGAATTACCTTCAAGAAAATCCTTTTAGGGATGAAGCTGGACCTCTGGGCCAACCTCAGCAGGGGTCCCAGGCAGAAGAACAGAGGAAAGACCCTCAGGGGTGGGATTTCAGCCCGTGCCCATTGCTGGAGGTCTGGTAAGCACCACATGGGAAGACCTGCGATCTGTGCCATGTCACACCACCCATCCTGGGCACTGGGAGAAGGAACTGCGAGGACCGCAGGGACTGCCACAACAGTTCCTGACCCATCCTCCTCCTGCTGCCAACAAAAGGGCCAGCAGCTCCAGCAGCTCAGCAGCAGGAAAAAGAGGCTACACCTCCTTATTCCACAGGCACATCCCCTGTCAATAGGGGCAGAGGCAGGCTGGTTCCACTCAGGGACACAGGAACTGGGGTGGAATGCAGGCTGGCCATGTTATTTTTGTGTTCACTGGTGGCATTAAGACTACTTTAGGACTCATTTAGGACCTTTGCATCTAATATCACTACCATTGCTACTTCTGTGCTGGCCTGAGGCTCTCCCCAGTGCACAGCTAAGGGTAGGGTATTAAACACCCCCATGGTTTGTCTCCTGGCTCTGCTCCCATCTTTTCCCACAGTTGCCCCAGCAAACATTTCTCCTGGCAATAGAAGCCCAAATATAAACACATATTCCTCGCTTGCCACTTTCCTGCCCCTGAAGAGCTGTCAGTCACTGAACTGGGTCAATTTTCATGGCCATATGTCAAAGAAAATCCAATCACTCGACATGGGATGTGATGAATGCAGGATTATTGTATCAGGTTCTTCTATTATCAGAGCTGACAGAGGCGCTGATGGCCAAGCAAGGGCTGTAAACTGGGTGGCTCTGGCCAACAGGTCTGCTTGGCGCCTGGGCTCCCTCTGCGTGAAGGCAGCTCAGAGGGCAGTGCTGAGCACCACATAGCTCCACAGTGTTCAGGATCCTCCTTTTCATTCTCTTAGAGACGAAGCCCAATCAATGGTGCCATGCCAGTGTGGACAAGTTACCTGGACAGAGAGCTGCCAAATCTGCAAGCTTAGATATTCTCCCCAAAGCTGGTGATGGGCTGTGGTGCTTTGGTCTTCATGTTGCTGAAAGCCCAAGAGTCCATCGAGCCCCCACAGGTCAAGGTGACAGCTTGCTCTTGCTGCGCTGCCTTGTGCCTAATGCTTTGCTCCCAGCAGAGGTGCAAAAAGGTGCTGAAAGCCCGTCTCCTTTGCAGAAAGCACACCCAGTGGTCCCGCTCTGGGAAAGGTCTTCCTCAGGCATTGGACTTCAAGGAGAGTCCTGGACACTGAGGGACATCCTCCTTTGGTGGTGTTCCTGAGATACCAGGAGAAAGAGGCAGGGTGGTAAAAGAAATGCTTCACCAAGGAGAAGTTTCAGTGTCAGTGGGAACAGATGCTTCATGCCTATCAGAAGGGATGCAGGATGCTCTTGCTGAGCTAAGGACCACAGCTCCGTGGTCCCATTCACCAGCGTGGTTGTTCACTAATCTTTTACTGTTGTCCTGGGTCATCATGGGGAAGCCCAACACCAGAGTCATTCAGGAGGACACTTTCTGAAGGTGTGTCCAAGCCAGCCATGCCCCAGACCTCTGTGAGCCCAGAGCTTCCCCACAGCACTCCCCACCATGGCCAGAGGCTGTTTCAGGCAAGCAAGGCAGCAGGGATGTCTCGTGATGGCAAACGGACAACACCGCAGGCTCTGTCCAGGCTCGTCAGTGCCCAAGAGTCCATACATAGCTGGCAGCGGCATGCAGTTCCCCTGGGCATCATTCCTGGGTTTCATGCTTCCCCCTAGCCTTTTCTCTCGTCTTGACTGCCTCTTGCAAGGGATTCTGCTGGAGAGGAGCACACGTTGAGTTGAGCACTGTAAATGCAACTGTTCCTGCTCTTCCTCGAGCAGCTAGCTGTAACTCTTGGAATCAGTGTCCCCAGGTCCTCCTAGCTACCTAGGAGCACTTTTGCGCAACTGCCTGTCTGGCCTGTGGCCCTCCCTCCATGTGCCACTGTCTAGGTGGGACATCATCTCAGCCCAGAGAGATCTGCTAAATTTCAGAGTATTAGCTGCAGATGGTTACCTGTCAACTAATAGGTGAACTTATATCCCTTCTGAAAGTGCTGGAATCAGCCCCCAAGGGGGAGCAAGCCGAGCTCCATGAAGCATCCCAGCTCCCGCGGCAGGTTCAGCATTGCTTTCCCACTGCTGTTTCCTAATCCATGATGGCAAATTGCCTTTCCCACTAACAGTCCAGCCCATGCGCTGGCTCTTGCTGCAAACAAACCTCGAAGCGACCAGCCAGGAACCAAATCCACCTCCCACGCCCAGCAGATGCTTGCAGATGGTTTGTTTAGGTGTGCACCCAGCTCCTTGGAGGGTGCCCGCAGGCAGGCAGCCAGCACGCTGCTCCAAGATCTCTGGCAGAGCTGGGAATCGAGCCACAGTGCCAGAGCCCTTTGATTCCCCAACCCACCCCTGAGATCTTACAGCTTTGCTGAGCAGTTTGAGAGAGAATTACAGCACCTAGAGGGAAATTTGACCGCTAAAGCCCTCCAAGGAAAAAGAGCTTTGAAGCAAGCAAGATCTGGAGCCTTAAACCTTGGCAGCGTATCTGTATTAAGCCCTTCCCAGCTGCCTCGCTCAAGATGAAATTTCTACCATAATCATTTAACTTCTCCATATCGTGGCTGGTGGTGGGAACAGCAGATGGGTGTCAGGGCCCCGGGGTTTTAACTCCTTCTCTTGTGTCACTGACTCACGGAAAGGGTCGGAGAAGTTGCACGCCTTATCTGTGCCCCCTCCCTCTGTAACTGTGATTTACAAGGAAAGATTAAAAAGCTAAATCTGTGAGTCGTGGCAAAGCTATGGCCAATCCAGGGACACAAGAACAGCCCACGGATACACGAAGGAGGAGAAATTACCTATACCCAGGATGAGTGCCGGCTGAATGCGCTCCCTGCCAGTTTGGGGTGATAAATACCAGAGCCACTCCAAAAATAATCTCTGCCAGATTTTATTCCATAAAACAAATTACCCCATGAACAAACAAAGCCCCTCACTCCCCTTGGGCCAAACAGCTGTGCTTTCCGATCAAGCCAGGGGAAACCACTGCATCCAGCAGGAGAAGTGGAGAGGGATGTGGTCCTGGAGGGGAGCTGGACAGGCTGGCAGACCCCAGCAGACCTTGGCCTCTTTCCTCTCATCCCTGGTGTCCTGATGGGCAGTTCTGCTGGAAGGGGCCCCTCTCCCCACTGTGTAGCTGGTGTCTCACCCAAGAAGACCCAGAGTTCAATTGCAATCCCAGGTGTGACCATAACATGCACACAAATAAATGAGTAGCTCATATTTCTGTAGGCTTATTTTGCTTGCAGAGCACTGGAATCCTTCAGCGAAGGCCAGAAGCTTCTGGTACCATTATTTCTGTTCACTATTCACACCCTTCTCGCATTTAAGCTTTTCATTCCCAGCTCCATCCCACCTTTATCTCTGCCAGCTAAAAGCCACTAGATAATTTTACCTCTAACTTTCCCAGGAGCAAATGTGGGCCCTCCAAAAGCTTCTAGGAAAATCAGCTCTAATAGTAGCAGCTTTGTGTCAGGGATCCTCCAGCGATAACATAAAAAAACGGCTAGTAGAGTTAAGGGGGAAAATCACAGCAAGGCCTGGTATCACTCATTGCTTTCGGGTTACAGTTCCCAAGTGATAACAGCTATTAGCAACACTTTGATGGCTTCCCTACCGTGGAGGGGAGGGCAGGAGACAGAAAACATGTCAAGCCATCACCTCCATGTTAAGTGATAAGTACCTATTTAGGCAGCAGAGTTAAAGCTGAATGCATCAAGCAGGGAACACTTTGTGCCAAAATGAAAAAAAAAAAAAAATAGGCCATATAGATACATAAAAAGCAGGGTTAGGGTATTTGTTCTGCTGACAGCAGCTGTGATGGATTGTTTAAGAAAAATAGACTCCCTGTGTTTTTCCAGGGCTATCAGAAAGCAAGAGTCCAGCACTTTAATACTCTCAGATGACTGGCCTTGAGAGGCAGCAGAATGTCAGCGGCGCTGGCTGGGCTCCCCCAGCGTTGACACCTGCCCCGGCAGCCGGCGAGAGGCAGTGCTTAGGGCTGGGGGTGGTACATGCCAGCAATTTCCATCCATCTCCTCAGGCCAGTGGATGCACCCTGACACCCACCGGCTCCCCTCACACTGCCCTGAGCCTACGCCTCGAGCACCTGAGGGTTGGGAGCCAGTGGCGTGTTGGCACTCGTGCCCTTGCCAGCATCACCTTGGAGCTGTCTGGGGCTCCTCCGCTCAAGCAGGGAGGAACAGGTCCAGAGTGCGACGGATTGGGATCGTAGCCGCTGGCTCACAGGCTGCACAATGCACATTTCTTACATCTCATCTCCTGTATTTATATACAGAAATTATATGTTGTTCCTAATTGCAATGAGACTGCTGAAACCCAGATGCTGCTGATGCTGTAACCCAGCTTTGCAGATTTTGCATCATCAGTGGAGGGTGTCAGGAGCTACCAGGGTGTGAACCTTTTGTGGCCTCTGCTTCCTGCCATGCTGCATCCCCAAGCAGAGCCCAAATCCATGGACATAGGTGGATAAAGCCATACACTCAAATACATTTCTTCCTCTTGGCACAGCCAGGCTCCAAGGGGTTTGAAGGAAACACCAAGCATGGCCATGGATGCCCAGCACAGCAGGAGAGGCAGGAGGAAGGAGGGAGAACATAGCTTGGACAAGATTGATGGCCTCGTTGCCATTAAGAAAAAAATTAGCCGGTGGCGGCTATCATATTAAAGGGTGAAGAAGCCGTGAATTATTTTCTTAAAGATCTTATCACTTACAATGATAATTTTACCTTCCAAAAGGCCACTTTTAATGAGGCAAGCCAGGCAAAAAGTCATGATTTAATGCCAGATTTTTTTTTTCCAAACACATTTTACTGCTTTTTTGTCCATGTTTAAAAAGCGCCGGTGACCTTTTTTTATTTAGCTTGCCCCAGGTGTAATGCTCAGGCTGATCCTCTCAGGGTTTATAACCTCCGCAGAGAGTGCCTTTACCCAATGGAGAGATGATTTAAAGGGGAGGGAGAAATATGAGGCTACACGGCTGCTTGCACAAGGCCCTTGCTCCATCTTCGATGCTAGGAACCATGGTTTGCCAGGGAAGGGGGACCACAGAGGGAGAAGGTTGCTCTCACCATGAAAGCCACTCAGACGCTCCCTGAAAGGGAGCTGGGAGGACCTGGCAGCCAGGAAGGTATGAGCTGGCTGGTGGCATCAAGGCTTGTTCCCACCATGCCAAAGCAGCTTGTTCCTAAGGTGGGGAGCATCACCACACCACCGCCTGTCTGCACACAGAGCACCCAACACCGTGTTTTTCCCGTAGAAAGCAAGAATTTGGGTCTGCCCTGCAGCGTGGTCACGTACATGGGGTGGAAGGGGATGTGTAAAGCTGTCTTTTCCCTCCACAGCTGTCTTCCCAGATGCTGATCAAGAGAGGGATGGAGATCGTATCACTGCTCCTTCTCGGCTTGCCAGGAGCTGGGTGGGAGTGAGCAGTGTGGGTGCAGGGAGCAGCAAATCCTCAGCTTGGTGTGCAGTGGCCATGCATCCATGGAGCAGGTTGCCCAGGGAGGCGGTGGAAGCCCCATCCCTGGGAACATTCAAGCTCAGGTTGGATGGGGCTCTGAGCAATCTGCTCGTTAAAAATATCCCTGCTTCTGCAGAGGAGGTGGACTAGACGACTTGTAAAGGTCCCTTCCAACCCAACGCATTCTATGATTCTATGACCCTCACCACTTAGCCATCGAGAAACAGGCCCAATACAACAATTTGGGAAAAAAAAGATGCCAAAATTGGGATGGCAGAGAGGCTGGCCTAATGCAGAAATGAAAGTCACCCTGATGGCAAGGGCTTTTCCTAATCCCTTTGCCCCTGAGGCTGCATCCCTGCCTGCACCCGTGGCTGCTTGGAAAGCAAAGTGTGGCACAGCACACGGAAATGAGAAAAAACAAATGAAGTCAAGTTTCCTAAGAGTGAAGGGGAAGTGTGACTTGGCATCTCTAACGCTATGTTTAACATGCCGGCGAGGTATTTAGAATTGAAGTGCTTGCACACAATTTAAAAATAGACAGTTTATTAATCTAAACTGCAAGTGTATGTAGAAGAGGCCTCGAGATTGACATCTTTGGGATTAGTTTAGCCCTGCGTTTTTCCAGAGGTCATCGCCATGGTGCTCAGGAGGTTTGTGGAATAAATGGGGCCGGCGTTCTTCCCGGGACCACATGCTAAAAACTAATACATAACGTTTAATTTACTGTCTCCATAGCTAGCCCAACCATTTTTCACATAATAATATTGGATTAGAGCTACCAGAAGCTGAGGGGGGAGCTGGAGGCGGGGAAGGTTTGTCTGTCGCCGAGGAATGGGGAGATGGGTATTTTTTCCCCTTCTCTAGAATACATTGGAAGACAAAACGGATTTAACCCTCCAAGCTCCAGGGTGCTTGACTTATTAGAAGACGGAAAGGTTATTAACGTTGCTGCAGTCAGGGCTGTTTTTCTGAGTGATACCTGAAGGCTTTTAGCCCCCATCCCTTCATTTTGTAGGACGTGCAATCCCGCTTCTTCAAAAATTGTCCTCATTCTCCATAGAGAAAGTAAAGAAACTAAACAGCAGGAGCTCGGTCTGCACCCTGCTTCACGTAGTTATCAAGGACTTCTCCAGAAATAAATGAACCACTCGCCAGAACCAACATGTGAGGCAAGAGAGGCCCCTGGGAGGTCCAGCACCCAGCACCCGGCATCCCCATCAGGCTAAGATGAGGAGCATGCCAGCCCCGAGATGTGTTCAGCACAGCCCTTCGTGTTGGCAGGAGGGACTGTGCCCAGGGAGATAACTGAGTGCTCTGGCATGGATGAACAATCCTCTGTGACCCATTTCAGGACACGATGTCTCTGCACGGCCAGCTTCATAGCAGAGAACTGTGGTGCAGACAGGGATGAGGCTCCTGCCCTTGTTGCAAGGCTGGCAGCTCCTGCCTATGGGGTTGAACCCAGCATCCTAAATAATCCTCCCCTGCCTCTATCCAAAGCCTGTCCTCCCTCGGTGGAGAGAATCACTGCACTGCTGTGCTTTTCTCACCCTGAGAGCCGTCCAAGCCCAGGGGATCACATCCTGCTGACTGAACCAATTTGTAGGCTGAGTCATTTTTCCGCTTGCTCATATCTTTCCAAAAAATGCACATTTTTTCACGATCCATTTCAGCCCAGAGGCAAATGTTTCTGGAATACGTGCCTTTCTCCAAGGTATTATGCTTTTTAATAATGTTGTCAGTACACTTGACCTGTCCAATTCAGATGATATCTACACTTCCCTTTGCAAACATACACATCTCCGAGCAGTCATTTATTGTTGAATCTTGCCAGCTGATTCTCAGAAACAAACATCTGGAGAGCTGCATTTCCAGTGTACTTTTTTTTTCCCAGTGTATTGGCCGCATTTAGCCTTGTTTAGTTCATTTATATTTTAAATTAGAATTTTAAATTACATTTTTCCCTCAGACTCTTGTAATAATAAAGTTCACTTGCAACTCAGTGTAGATTTTTTTAGATGCTGTCAAACTCCCACAGTAATTTTCCCACTAGAGTTCACTGTGTGTAGAATTTAGACTTACCTACTATTGACTTGAAGTTTATCAGTGATTTCTTAGGTCTCAAATATCACTGATCTTTTTAACCTTCTAAAAGGCCCTTTTTTTTTTCCTGTGCTACTTTATTAAAATAAATAGCATCATTACAGAAGGAAGAGGTAGTTGCACTGCAAAGGTGCTGAGAGCTTTAGTGCAGTTTACAAAGCTATTGAGAGATTTAGTGGCACTTAGAGGGGTGGACGAGGGCACGTGAGCACCGCTGCCCATCAGCACACCTTCACCTTGCTGTGTGAATTTCTGGTGTGGTCCTCACACATCATTTCCAGCAGGGACTGATTCTTCCCCCAGCCACCAGACCTGGGGACAAAACGATCATCCTTTTGTTCCCTGATGCATTTGCGCTTTGCTAGAACCCTGCAACCCCAACCCCTCGCAGGGCAGGGTCCCGTGAGAAGAGCAAAGGCAGCCCCACAGCCCAGCAGTCGCTCTCCGTGGCTCTAAGGAAAGCTTAGCGAGGAGCGAAAAAAGCCCAACAGTGCTCACGGTATGAATTTCTTCTTTCTCTTGCAGTCAATTTTGTTGTCAGCCTCAATCAAGCGAGAAGGAGATTCTCCGACAGCATCACCCCACTCCTCAGATGACATCCATCACTCAGACAGATACCAGGTAAGCAGGCAGATGCTGTCGCTGTTCTCAGCCCTAAGCAGGGAGCCAGTTTGCCCCAGTGCCTGCAGCCCCATGTGTGTGAGAGCTCTCAGCTCTGCACTGGTGCTCCAGCTCACCTGCCTGCAATGTGAGGATGTGGGTGCTTAATCCCTCACATGACTATGAAGGTGTGTCTGCAGTTTTCCTCGCTCCAACTCTAAATTACAGCCGTGTAAAACAGCTTTAAATCTTTGTAGAGGTTTCTGTTGCATTATATTCATCATCTCAGTCGTTGCCATGGCTATGTTTGTCATTACTTACCCTGTGCCACCAGGAAACTTTCGGAGGAGTGATTTTTTTTTTTTGTAAAACAGTGAGTGACATCAGCCTGCAGTAGGCCAAAATTTTCCATTTCACCTGTGTGCCGCTGCCCAGCAAACTGACTCGTGATTCCCACCCAAAACAGAAATGATTTTGAACCATCCACAGCCGTGTCAGCATGTTTCAGAAAACACCCTCTGCCCAGAGAAGCAGCGGGTCTTGACTTGGGATGCAATGAGTGAAAGTTGAGGGAGATGGAGCAAGAAAAGAAGAGATAGGCAGCAGCACAAGTACAGCTTTGCTTGTTGTAAGTCCATCTGTAGTTTGGGGCAGGCTGGCACACTTGACTCTGACTCAACACACATCCAAACTGTTTGGCTGCAAGCCTGCGCTCAGGCTCTGGCTTTGAGTAAGCTCTGCAAGGCAGCAGATAAATTAATGGTGCTTTTCAGCACAGACACATGCATGCCTCTAAATGCTGTGTGGACAGGCTGCCGTAGCTGTACCAGCTTGGCATACACCCATCCCCCTGTATCCTGTGATGCTCTGCAGCGATACCCTGTGCCCGGGGTCAGGTCTTCCTACACTGGCCACTTGGCATGTGCCAGGTCTGGTTTGGATCTGCAGTGGGAGATGCTGATAACCAGGGCTGGGGGTCTAACTGAGCATTCCCAGTTGAAGACAGGTCTTATTAGCAGCATTTGTTGCCTATTATTCTCTCCTCAGTCCTATTTATTGGTTATTGGTCAAATATTATCAAATACGGGCCAGATCTTCCATTATTTACTGCATATTCCCACGTAGCCTTCATTCATAACTTGGTGTCACACAAACCACTTTACCCTTGTCTGAATGATGTGAGCCGGTACAAAGTAAGAGAAGCAAAACACTGCAGAAGATACAGAAATGCCTGATTCAGGTAATCCTGCTCTCTTTCGTGCCTATTTATTAAGGCTGATAAATAAATTATGTTCTTTATGAAAGTGCATGGGAGAGATTTGGCTGTGGCCCCCTTTGTTGGAGAACTCCCCTCCCTTCCCACTCATCCAGACTTCAGCCTCTGTGAAACTGGTGGTCTCTTGCAGTCCTCCATTCCTATAAATTTTTATTATATCATACTGGAGGACAAATATTCTCAGCAGAAGCCCCCTCCATGTGCTGAGTCTAGCTAGTCTCTAATGTGTTTTAAGTTGGTGAGTGTATTTTATGGAGGGTTGCAGCCCTTAATGCAAATGTGTAATGGGAGTTGTAAGTCTGCACTGCGGGGAGAAAAGACCTCTGGGGTCTGATTTTCATTTATGCTTGTGCTGGCTGCGTTATGCTGCTCTGGCAGCTTAAAGGGACCTCAGAGTGGGTGCCAGGGTTGTGAAAAGCCTCAGCGTATCCTTAATAAAGCCACAACATGAATGAGAAGTCAGTCTTTCTGGCTTAGCAAGTAAAACGCTCAGGAAGCAGAGCAGAAGACTCTCACGGTGGTGACTTTAAGGGCTGCAAAATTTAGCTTTCCATATGCAGAGGTGTGCTGGGATTATGAATATCCCTTGTGTTATCTGCGATCTAATCGTGAATATACAGCGTATTAGTAACACGCTAGAATGTGATTTATTGGCGTGTAGGTTTTCAGAGTTCCTGTGGCTTAGTTTTCTTAGTCCTCATGCTTATTTAGCATGGGGATTGTCAGGGAAGAAGGAGATTTATGAATAGGAGTGCTAGAGGAATATGGGTTTGCACAGCTCTTGGGCTGCTTGCGTTGTTCCTCGTGCCTCCCCAGTGCCAAGCCTGGTTACTGGAGTTTGGTACAAGGACATGAGACGAAATGGCCTCAAGCTGCGCCAGGGGAGGTTTAGATTAGATATTAGGAGAAATTTCTTCACCAAAAAGGTTGTCAAGCACTGGAACTGCTGTCCAGGGAGTCACCTGGAGGTGTTTAAAAGACGGGTAGACGAGCAGCTCAGGGATATGGTTTAGTAGAGGACAGGTACGGTTAGACCCAATGATCTCAAAGACCTTTTCCAACCAAACAATTCTACAATTCTATGATTCTATGACACTGATCGGAGCGAGGTGGCAGCAGCGCATGCAGTACAAGACCTCGTGATGTGGGTCAGTGATGGGTGCTGACAATCCTGTCAGCTGGGGCTTTTCCAGCACTCCGAGTGAAAAACAAAGCCATTTTAGTTAAATATGGATACAGCCCTGAATCTTTAGTGGAAAAATCAAATTGTAAGTCATTCACCGTATTGCAAAGACAACATTGCAGGCTTGGAGGGAGACCATCTTTTAGGGGGTCAGCTGAGCCCACAAAATAATTGTGACTGAATAATATGAGGAGTAAGTATAAAGGAAACCCTAAAATTCTTGTCCAGGAGAGCACTCGCCTCCCTCCGCCTCAGCCCAGCAGTGACTGTGCCTCCTGAAATGTTGCTCAGTAAGGTGTCGGATGCCCCATCCTTGGAATCATTGAAAGTCGGGTTGTATGGGGCTCCGAGCACCCTGATCAAGTTGAAGATGTCTCTGCTCACTACAGGGGGGTTGGACCTGGCAGGGGTAGCCGACGTTGGTGGGACCGTGGAGGGACCTCTGCGCCCTCACTGGCCACCTGCCCTGGGGTCTGGTTACCCCTTGTGCACCTTTAGCTTGTGGCTGGGCACAGGAATTCTGCTTCCATTTGCCCCTGGGCTCTGGCTGGCCGTGTGTCTCTGGGTTCCAGTACCTCCTGATTTCTGATTGACAATGTGCCCCTGGCTCCTGATTTCTTATTGGCCAGGAACTTTTGAGTCCCAGTTATCCCTGATCTCTGATTGGCTTCCTGTCCCTGGGCTCCAGTGGCTCCATTTGGCCAGGAACTCTTGGATCCCAGTTATCCTTGATCCCTGATTGGCCACGTGCCCCTGGGTTCCAGTGGCTCATGACTTCTGGTTGGCCAGGAAATCCTGGAACCCAGTTATCCCTGATCTCTGGCTACCTGCTCACCTTGAGTTCCAGTGGCTCCTGATTGGCCACAAACACATGGGTCCCAGTTATCCCTGATTTCTGATTGGCCACATGCCGGGTCCCACTGGCTCCTGATTGGCCGGGTGTTCTTGAGTCCCAGCGACCCCTCCTCCCTAATTGGCCGGGCTCTCATGAGTCCCAGTTATCCCTGATCGCTGATTGGCTTCATGTCCCTGGGTTCCCGTGGCTCCTGATTGGCCAGGAACTCTTGGGTCCCAGTTATCCTTGATCCCTGATTGGCCAGGTGACTCTGGGTTCCCATGGCTCCTGATTTCTGATTGGCCACAAGCACCTAGGTCCCTGTTATCCCTGATTTCTGATTGGCCACATGCTGGGTCTCAGCAGCTCCTGATTGGCCAGGCTCTCTTGGGTCCCAATTATCGCTGATTGCTGATTGGCTTCAATGTCTCTGGGTTCCAGTGGCTCCTGATTGGCCAGGCGCTCTTGGATCTCAGTTAACCCTGATCTCTCGTTAGCTGCACGCCCTGGGTTCCAGTGGTTCCTGATCGCCCAGGAGCTCTCTGGTCCCAGTTATCCCTGAGTAGCCACATGGCCCTGGGTTCCAGTGGCTCCTGCTTTCTGATTGGCCAGGATCTCCAGGGTCCCAGCTACGTCTGCTCTCTGATTGGCCGGGTGCCGGGTGCCCCTGGCTCCTGATTGGCCGGGCCCTCCCTGTCCCGGCGCTCCCTGCTCTCTGATTGGCCCGGGCTGCCTCCCTGCTGCCTGGTTGGCCGGGGGCTCGCTGGCGCCGCCTGTCGGGGCGGGCGGGCGCTGCGCGCGCGGGCGCCCCTAGCGGCCGGGTTGCCGCTCGGCGGTGGCGGGAGGGAAGTTGGGGGGGGAGGACGGAGGAAGAAGGGGGGGGGGCGGTCACGTGACCGGGGCCAACATGGCGGCGGCCGCCGCTGCGGGCTGATCCTCGGCGCCCGCCGGGCCTCTCGCCGTATCCACCCGCATCGCGGGGCCCGCCGCCCCCCGCCCCGCCGCCCGCCCCAGCGGCGATGCAGAGCGGCAGGAGGGGACCCGGCGGCGGCGGCCGGGAAGAGGTGGGTGAGAGAGGGGCAGGGAGGGCGCGAACCGGGCCTTGTTTAGAGGGGAAGGGAAGGGGGTGGGGGGGCGATGTTTACATCTGCCACCTGCGCGCCCTGACGCCTCTCCGCTCTTGTCTCCCCTCTGCAGACCTTCCTGCGGGTGCGAGCCAACCGGCAGACCCGGCTCAACGGTAAGTATGCAGTCCCGGGGCCGCGCCGGGCCTCGCAATTCCCGGAGAACTTAACCAGAGTTGGGCCGAGCTGTGTGACACCCACCCCGCCCCACCGGGACACCGGGGTGCGGCTCTTGGGGGGCTAGGGGGGCTGTGTGACACCCCCTCACCCCTCTCTGCCTCACCACAACCCTAGAGTGCAGCTCTTGGGGTGCTGAGGAGAGACTCTACATTCATCCTTGGCTTCCAGGGGCTGTGTGATGCCTCCTGGCCCCTCTCCGCCTCACCACAACCCAGAGTGCAGCTCTTGGGGTGCTGGGGAGAGGCTCTCTACATTCATCCTTGGCTTCCAGGGGCTGTTGGGGCTGTATGATGCCCCCTGGCCCCCTCCGCCTCACCACAACCAGGGGGTGCAGCTCTTGGGGTGCTGAGTGGGGGGCCTTCCACATTCATCTTTGGCTTCCCAGTGAGGGATGTTACTGTGTGACACCCTCTTGCCCTCCTTGCCTTGCCAGGACCCCAGGCTGCACTTCTTGGAGTGCTGGGGGGGCCCCTCAGTGTTCATCCCTGGCTTCCAGGGACTGAGGAGGGGCTTTTGGAGGGTCTTCCCCACCAGTATCATGTGTTCATCCCCAGCTTCCAGGACTGGGGATGGCTGTGTGACATCCCCTCACCCCCTCCCTCACCAGAACACCAGGGTGCAGCTCTTGGGCTGCTGGTCGGGGAGCCTCAGCATTCATCCCTGGCTTCCCAGTGGTGGGGGCTGTTCTCAGCTCAGGGATCCCACGAGTGAGTTCATAAGTTGACCCCAAACGCTGTATTTTATGTTGTGCAGCCAGGCTGCCACACGTCCACCACTCACATGGTAGCATTTCACAGTAAACTTCTAAACCAGCAGTCTGAGCATTCTTGCAGCTGACGCCACATGGGTTTTTTTCCCCTCTCAAACCCACAGATGCTATTGTGTCACTTGTATTCTTGTGTTTCTTAACAGCAAGTGAACGAGTATTTCTAGTGAAAAGTGTCTTGGTATCTGAAAAACAAGCAAATCACTTTATTTCAGAAAGTCCCACCTCTGTTTGTAAATAGGAAAAAACCTGAAAGTGTACTTTTTCATTGTTTGAGAGGACAACGTTGAAACTCTTCTCCCAAAGTCTAGAGAAGTCAGAACTTGCTATGTAAATAAATAGTAACAATACTCTGTCATCTGGTTTACATTGTTTATAGCTGGTCTAATTTGTACCATTCAGTCAGTATCTGGTTGTTGGGGCTGTCAGGAGCTTTGTTAATTTTGAGCTTCCTGTATGAAACCTTTGTCCTCAAATTAATTCTGCTGAGGAACTGACGTGGGAGGTGTTCAAGGCCAGGTTGGATGAGACTTGGAGCAACCTGATCCTGTAGGAGGTGTCCCTGCTCATGGCAGGGGGCTTGGAACCCAATGAGCTTTCAGATCCCTTCTAACTGAAACCATTCCATGATTCTATGACATCGTGCTGGTGTAGTTTGGAAGATAGAGATACCTTAATGAAATAGCAAAAGGCTTCAGAGTGTACTCATAGCAAACTAGTTTGCTTGGATTTGAAGTGCTATGTGGTTAGCATAGAATTTAACAAGCAGAAGCATTATTAAGGTATTGACCAATACCTTTGAGAAGTTATACGCAGCTGAACTCAGAGCTAGCTTGGAGATTCTTAAATATCAACCCTGATGGCCAAAAACCTGTGAACTCTTGAAGGTCTGCGAAGTCTTAGAACAAAGAGGTGAGTTGCCTTGCATCAGGTGCAGGTAACTGCTGGCAGGTGTGCTCACATCTGCTACCAGTGCTGGCAGGCAGACCCTTTTCCTGTCACAGAGACTTCAGATGGCTGAGATGCACTGAGGTATCGCTCTGCGGTGACTTGGTTTGTGTGACGGAGGTCTCTGGAGTCAGTCATGTCAAACTGTTTCTTTGTCACTTTTGGATAGCTGGGGCTAAGCTCCCCCCTTTTTTCAGGCCAACAATGTGCAGTTACCTTACTTTAAATTAAAGAATTCTGAGCCGGGCTTGTGAGATTCTTGGTGTTGCGGAGTCCTTCAGTGTGAATGGAGGCTCTTGATGACAGCATGCTCTGCTGAACTGGCTCAGTAGTGCTTTATGCTTTTGACTTTAGCCTGAAGTTGGGCTGCGGCACAGTCTGCTGTCTAGGAACTCCTCTCAGGCCCTGTCCTTGCATGTTTTTGTGAACTAAAGCTCATCTTTTAAAGAAAGGCCACTAGTTTTGTATGGTGTTTGCATTGGTTTACTCCTGTTACTCTTTTTGTATGTACCTTTCAGAGTACAGTGAGCAGAACTAACTGCCATATTCCAGATGAGGACATTTGGTTAATTTATATAATGCCCTCATAACACTGGTATTCATTGTTTGTTGTACCCACTAATGATTCTAGATCCAGTCGTTCAGGAGCTGGATGCAGAAATATTAGCTGAAGGGCTTTGGGTCACAAAGAAGATCAAACAGCATCAGAACTGGTTCCTCTTGACCTTAGCTTTTTATGTCTCTAATTACTGCTGTTCCAAGAACATACCTGAAGTGATGCCTGGTTCAGTCCTGTGCTGTTATTGTCCAGCTAGATGTTTGGCTCCGTTATCCTTCTTTCCATACATGTGAATTTATATTTGTGACCACAGAACTCAGCCTGCATTCCTGTTTCCTCCTCCACGTTTTTTACGCAAAAATAACTTTGTGATATTCATAAGCTTTGCCATGTTATTGTTAAACAATTACTTAAGCAGTATTGCTCCAGATGGATGGCACTTGAGTGCTTGGCAGGGGGGAAGGGTGCTTATTTGTCTATATCTTGTGTTTAAATGAGCTTCTGATCAATCATGCAGCTTTACAGCTTGCTCTGTGAAAATGCTGTCCTTATACCTGTTAGTTTCCAGTAACAGAAATTAGGTAGGACTTGTCCAAAGTTATCTGGCTTTTTGTTTCATGTTCTTATTGACACAATGAAGAAACTTGGGATACAGATTTTTTTTTCTTTGACAGACAGACTGCATTTTCCATTTCATTTGTTTATATTATGTTTTAAGTGTGCTTTTCAGTAGGGTTGTAACCGGTTTATCTTGGTATCTCTGTCAGGCTTCTTACCAGCTGAGTCCTGGAATTGCTTCTGAAACTCTTCCCATAAAAAGGGGCCTACGGTGTTTGCTTTTCTCCCACTTAGTCCTTAACTCAAATCTCCGCTGCCCAGGCTTTTTGTGCCCAAATCCTGTCAGATCTCTTTGATGTGTTCCATCCTCTTGTAGTTGCTTGAGAAAGCGTAACAAGAGCTAAGGAAAGGGAAGGTAGAGAGGGAGATGGTGTCTTCTGTGAGCTGCTGTTGGCCTGGCTGCAATGTGATGTGGTCCTGAGAGTTACATGGCTCACAGGTACCTGACGGTCCAGGATTTTAATTCTGTGAGTCAAATCTTTGGCTTAAATTGAACTGTAAGTAAGGTGAGCTCTGGAGCAGGAGATTAATGTTCTGTCTGAAAGACTCTCAGTTGAGCTTTTGTATCCAAACTTCCCTGTCAGCCTCAGTAAGTTACTCCCGCACCTCTCACCTGTGCTAAACTCACTTTGCAGAGGGTTGTGTCCTTGTGAACCCAGGCAGGATGAGGTGCTGATTCCTGAAGAACCCATGTGATAAAGAAGGCATTTCTTTCATTTGCCTTATTTCCAGTGTTGCCAAACTGGCAACTTTAAGCCACCCTGTAAATTGATGCTTATGGAGTTTATCAGTGCAGGTCAAGTTAGGTCGTCATTCAGAATTAGAGGCACAAAGTTATGGGTTAGCATATCAGAACAGGGATTCAGCAGATTAAGTGTGTGCCAGCCTCAGAGAATAGTGTCAGATTGAAGGCTGCTATAAGTCATCTGTGTGGAAGTTTGGCCACGCAGATGTGAAAGCCCCACTGAGACCCTTCTGTGAATCTGGCTCTTAATGTTCTTCTCGCAGGCAGATGAGCAGCAAATTGTACATAAGGTCTGAAACAGATTCATTCCTGACCATCTGTTTTCTTGCTTTAGCCTGTTCTTGAGATGGCTTTTTGTGCTCTGCCATTGCTGCCTTTGTTCCCTTGGATCAGATATTCTTGGATGAGTTGATCAGCCACAGAAGCTTTTGTGGTAGGTCTAACAGAGTGTAACTGCTCCTCAAGAATCCTCTTGTGGAGAGCAGGCACTAAGTGTTGTGTTGATTCATATCTAGGAGTACTGGCAAAGTTGGCATTCTCGCTGGAGTTATAAAATAGGTCCTTACAAAGCTTCTTCTGCCCCTGCCTGAGAAGCTGATTCCTGTGGAGGTTGGTGACTTCGGCAGAGCTCCATGGAGGTGGGCACCCCACAGCTTGTTGTTGAACCACCGGCAGCAGCACGTCCTGTGCTTTTGTAGCTGATGGGTGGGGGAGGAACAAAGCTAGACAATTTTCACTGGAAAGGAGACAAAAATGTTTCCACTTAATTTGATTGGCCTGCCATTGGGGGAGCTGCTAATGATGTCTGCATGGGACTCAGGGGACCACTCAAACTGGTGGAGGGAGTCATAAGAGATATTGCTAGTAACTTAATCATCTCCTTTGATGCTGCGGTGGAGGTTTGTGTAGCATCCACTGCTAGATGCTGTGTAAGAGCACTTCTGGGGTAATTAGTGCCCTGTCCTGAAGATGAATTTTAGCTTGGGGAGGGGAATACCAGTGAAAACTAAAACCCATTAGCTTTTCTCTCAGGAAGTTTTCCTGGGCTAGAGAATAACATGATCTTGAGGCATTAATAAGGTTTAGCCTTGATGGGGAGAGCCTATTGTGAGAAAAAAAACCTTGGTCTCTTCCGCCCATAAGGCAGCGGTGTCTGCGAATGGAGTGGCTCCTTCTCTCTGTCCCCGTGGGAAGGCAAGGGTCGGTGTACCCTCAGCAGTCAAGGCTTTGTCAAGGGCAGTTTTGTTCCTCCTCTAGTGCAAGCAGCTTCTTACTCTTGCGTGGTCCCAAAAGACCTCGTATTAGAGAAGAGTAGCTCCCATAGCTGGTGTGGCTCTTAAGTTGAAGACTGCAAATGAGACCCTGGTCCTTGCAGAAGGTCTCAATTCTTGCTCAGCTCTGTGTGTTGCTTTCTCATTCATGCGTGGCTTAAACTCCCTGCGTGCCTCATGGTTTAGTGTAACCTGAGGGAGAACATGTGCGTGCAGCAGGAGCAGTGCAAAGGTAATGTACAGCTGTTAAAAGTGAGGCCTCAAAGGTGCTGAAAGCCCTCTGATGGCCTAATAATAATTATTAATGCTAATAAAAATTAGTGAACTTCTCACCTCCTGGCAGAAGGATGGAATAATAACTACGGAGTCTTTGTTCAGTCAAAGATAAGAATGGGTCAGCCTTGTGGAAATCCTCCTTCCCTGAGCTCCGTCTTCTTCTTACATCAAATCCTCTGCTGGCTGCATTTTTGTCTTCCTGAATTACAAGAGGGAATGGCTTTTTTTTTTTTTCCTTCCCCCTCGTGCTCCTGCAACAGGAGTGAGGGGGAGAGGGATTAGTGAGCTAATTAGAAATGATCGCGTCTATCAACACTAATTAACAATCCTGTGGTCTCACTCGCGTCTTCTTTTGAGCTGCTCCCCTTCGGGACAGCTCCACAATCACCCCCTGCCTTTGGGGGCTGCTCTGTCCCTTCTGCGCTGATTGGAAGTGATGGCCGGGCTGCGTGTTGTGTCGGGTAGGGACAGCGCTGCTCAGGATGTGCTTTCCAGGCTGCAGCATTCCCTCTCCGTTTCTGCTGTCACCAAGGGCACCATGGGCCTCCGTGGGCACAACTCTGCCGCCGCTAATGACCACAGAATGAAAATGGCAGAGGGATTTGATTTCGACACCTCTTTCTTCCACTGGCTTTTTCACTTGTGGCACTAGAACTTAAAGGGCTGCTTTTGGTGGAGCTGAATGAGCCAAGATAGGGGCTGTCTGAGTCTTGTGTTGAGCTGGAGCAGAAAGAGGTTCTGTTCCCAGCTCTGCGCTATCATTTCAACAATAGATCAGGCTCTTGTTCAGGCAAAAAGGTCCCAAGAATTTATCGGTGCAAGAACTAAAGCAAATCATCTTCCTTTTACCACTGTTAGAGTGTATGGACTGGAGGATGGCAGTAAAAAAGTTGAAAATGCTAATAAACTTGCCAGGCAGGCTGACTCACTGAACTGATTGGCCGCAGGGAGTCCTACCAGAATAACTGAACTGCTCCTTCCCTACCTTTCCCTGTTTAAAAACAAGGTGAGGGGAGCAAAAGATGTGTCTGTGATCTCCTGATCACAGGATAGAGAATCTTTCTTCCTGTGTTTTTCTCTGGTCAGATAGGCTTTTGCTGGAGAATACTCAAGTCATGTCAAGAGCTAGCGAGGCAAGGAAGTAGCATCCTAAACTTATGGGAAAGAGGTGTACCAGAGGATATAGTTATACATTATACCAGAACTTCAGAAGTCTCTTGTGCACTGAAGTACAGACCAGAAAGTGCATGGCTTAACTGACTGCTTCAGGTAACAGGGCAGGATGATGCTGAGGGCAGAGAGGGATGGATAGCGTTTAGGGGTTCAGGAAGGGGAGAGAACACAGAAGATGTGTTGAGGGTCATTGTTTTTTTAAAAATGAGATATAATTCATCTGGGCACAATTAAATTAACGATAACACTTCGTGATGTTTGCTTCTGTAGTGGCTGGAAGTCAGGCGGTTTGCCTTCTGGAGTAGAAGCTGACAGTTGAGGTAAAATAACAGATTTAAGCAGAGAAAATAGAAGGGGAATGATTGAAATATCCCACTAGGAATACTGAGGCACCTGAAGTGTGTGGAGAGGCAGGTGCGCTGTGGAGCTGTCAGTGTGGTGTACCTAACACACAAGAAGGTTGTGGAGTTTCAGCAATGAGATTTAGATGACAACTGAAAGTGGTGGCCAGTTATTTGACAGTGTCTCTTGTTCAAAGTGCCAGGTCTCAAAGACACTCATGTTCTGGTCTCAAGTTGCTGCCCATGGCAGGGAGGTTGGAACTGGATGATCTTTAAAGTCTCCTCCAACCCAAACTGTTCTATGATTATATGAATGTCACATTTGCAGAATCCTTTTCACGGTGCGAGGAGGTAAGATTTGTTTTGGAGGGAGTTTTCCTACGAAAAACTCCTACGAATCTGTCTTATTCAGAGAGGAAAAGTAATGCCAAGGGATTAACTAGAAGCCTTCTAAAGCCCAGAGCATCACAGATTGTAAGGGATGGTAAACATTCCTAATTCTGGATCGTGAGAAAGTATATCCTAACCCAGAGAATCCCAAGTCCAGGAAAGCTAATAAGAAAGCCCTGGAAGAGGCCTCTCAGATATATGTTGGTGTTTGCAGATTAAACTTCAGCGCATCCACATCACCAAGTGAGTTATAATCTGATACACTTTAGAAAACAATTGGCAGAAACTTTCCTGTTCTCTGATCATTCTCTTCCTGGCATTCCAGCAGCTTTCTCTGTCTCGTTGGCTGCAGGGAGCTGTTGATCCCACAATATTCAGGCATGAAGGCTTTTAGAGCATGCTGCAGTGCTCACAATGTCAGTAACAATTTCTGGCTAACACAGCTTTTTGGTGGTGTCATCTCTCATTATCACATGGGCTTTCCTTGGGCTTTTCCTTGTCTCTCATTCAGAATTTTGACCTTCCTTATTAATTAAACAGCAACTTTCCTGCAGCTAGTGATTGAGTTATTCGGTAATACCTGCCTAAAGCCATCATAATAAAGGACAGAAGTTCTTTTTAATGCAAATTATTTGGTTCCAGATGTTTTGATCACATTAAACGATGGCTCAAATTAACCAGAGATTGGATTAAGCAACAGGCTATCTTGGCTGCTTTTTCTGATCATTGTGATTTCTAATATGTTTGTTTCCCAGAGTGTACTCTCAAGAAGAAGTGTAGCCCCCAGTTTTCCTCTACATGAAAAATAGAGGCATAAAAATAACGGAGACAGAAGCTGTCTAGCACAGGTGCTGCATTTGTCACAGCAAACATCTTTCCTCTCCACAAATGTTAACCTGCTATTAAGATGTTGCTCTGAGTTGTTCATGATGTTCTGGGGAGGAATTATTCAGGGTTGCTCTGGTTTCAGAGGCTAAACTGTGACAAGGATGTACAGGAGGCTCTGTGGTCCTAACATTAACTGTTATATACCTTGTCCAAGGCTTTTTGGATGCTGTTTCATCCTTCTGTGGTCTAAGCAAGTTCCTGTATAAGGAATGTTTGTGGATGAGGGTCTCGGAAGGCAAAATACAGAACAGGATTCAGTCTTTGCTCTCTCAACTTTTGAAAACAATTTCAGGTTTCCAAGAGAAAGTATTTAACCATTTGAATAACTTACCTGGGGATGAGCAGGAGATGTTCCCTCTCCTATTTATTAAATAGTGAGTAGCTGCCTTTCTGAAATCAGGCTGTACTCAGCCAGAAGTTATAAGTTTAATCTGGGAAGTGCTAAGTAACAGCCTCTGTACTGTTTACGGAGGTCAGTGTAGGAAGTTGCAAGGGGATTTTCTGGTGTGAAATCTTACTGTTTCTGCCAAGGGTTTATTCTTTGGGGTTAAGCAAATAGGAGAGTGGATCTACAAACTTGACATGTCCTCTTTTTTTTGTTTCTGTTTTTTTCTTTTGTTTTCTTTCCCTGGTTTCTCCATGCAGCTCGGATTGGAAAAATGAAACGGAGGAAGCAAGACGAAGGGCAGGTATGTCCCCTCTGCAGCCGACCTCTGTCAGGATCCGAGGAGGAGATGAGTAGGCATGTGGAACAATGCCTTGCAAAGGTAGAGGCGCAGCAGGATCGCCAGCTGCCATTCCCTTCTCCCCACTCCCAGCTTTGTCTGCAACTGACCTAACATGGGGCAAAAACTAACACTGAGCTTGCAGGCAATGCTAACTATGTCTCCTTAAGATCTGTAGTTACTTCTTTTTGTCTTGAAAGATGGGTTCTTCTGGATTTTTCTCCTGTGTTGTATTAGTAGCTTCTTTACTTCATGCACCCTTTTGCCGTTATTGAAGTCTAAGTTAGAGATTGTAGAGGTAGAGCTGTGGAAGTTCATGAAGCCTTCTGTAGGACTTCATGCTTCTTGTGTCTCACAGCAAGAATAGTTTTTTCTGATGTCTACCTTTGACAACATTGGAATAATTTTTTATTGAGTTCTTTTGTAACAGACTGGCATTTATAAATATTGCATGACCATCCTACTCCGGGAGATGCATTTGAGTAGAACCATTCTTTTACTGTTCTTCCCAAAGACAGCAAGGAAGAAGCAAGCATAAGCTGTAGGGGAGAGAGAGTTGTTACAGGGCTTTCTGTTCTTGTTTCTCAGGAAAAGCCCATAATAGAGATGATGGCAAATTCATCCTTGTTTCCTCGTGAAGTGCACAATTTAAAGAGAGGCATCTCTTGATCGATATTCCTGAAAAAAAATGGTCTAGGAGAACATACCTGCTGGGGGTGTCAAAGGTTTACATAGTAGAGAAATTGTGCATGGGAGATAGGGAAATGCATGTTGAAATGCACACCAGCATTGTTGTAGGAACCAGAGCTTAAATTTCCACGTGTAAAAATGTTGAACATCATGACTTGGTTTGATCCTCAAGTTGTGAAGTTCTTCTAGCACCCTTTTGCTTCTAGATTTACATCACTGGGAATGGGGTGGGAGTAGATGCTGCTGTCTGCTCTATACTTAGATATTTCGGGATCAGTCCAGCTTTTCTTCTCCATCCTGCCCTGAGTTATTAACCCCAAAGAGCTATTTCATGCATCTCAACGCTCTGTCCCTGCTTTACCCTGTGCAGAGAGAAGGTTCATGCATGACTGAAGATGACTCTGTGGACATCGAGAACGAGAATGGCAACCGCTTTGAAGAGTACGAGTGGTGCGGGCAGAAGAGGATACGGGCTACTACGCTGCTGGAGGGAGGATTTCGAGGTGCGCCAGTGTTTCGGGGGCCCTTGTAAATCATTCTGCTGTGGAAGCAGATCCTTGTCTTTGAAGGGAGGGACCTAGAGATCTGCCTTTCACAAAGGGCGGGACCTTCATCCTTTGCCAGAATGTAAAGTGATTTGAGCTTTCTGCCACTTGAATGATAAGAGACAAAATTTGTGCAGATCTTGAACAAAAGTGTGGTGTTATTTCTTGCTCGAGAAATGTGGCTGAAGAGGGAGTGAGTAGGAATGGGGAGATCATTTGGAGGAAATAGCTTTTTATATGTTACACGTAGTAAGAAATACATAGAAATATGTGAAGAGAGGGAAATAGAAATGAAATTGTAAAAATTCCCAGCCTGAAGTGACGAAAGCTGGTGTATCAGCCTCTGGTGATGTATTGAAGGTGACAGCTAAGTCGCTTTAGCACCTGCATAAAATATTAAAGGGCCGGTTGTGCATTTATCACTCCATCCCTTTTAAGGTTGATAAATGAGAATCCAGGAACCTGCTCTGCACCTCCAGCACTGCAAGCCCTTAGGGCTCCCAGACAAACACATTTTATTTTTCCTTCTTCTTTTGCTCCTTTCCCAGTGACGGGGAAATCAGTTACTGAGGAGAGAGTGAGTTATGGCAAAATTTGACCTCTCATGAGCTTTATTGGTGAATGTAATTTTAGCTAGAAACCTGGCCCCTTTCTTACAGTCAGCCCTTTGGCCTCAAAGAGGAGGATTTACTAAACTGTTCGTTGGCATGAACCTCTGGCACTACGAAGAGCCTCTCGCAAGCAATCCACGTAGCACATGCCTAATGAGAGGAGGAATGCTGACTCCCTCCGTTCGATAAAGAGGATGGGATGTGATCTCTTCCTGTATCAGCTTGAATTTTAATTTAAAATACCTCAAGGGGAAAGGCTACTACATAAGGGAGTTGGACTTAAAAGCCAGCCGTGTGGTCACTGACAACCTGGCACTCCTGATCTGCTCCTACCTTCTTCTCAAATTAAATTGTAGCTGAGTTGTAGGAGAGCAGATGATTGGTAGCACAGAGGTAAAGGAGCAGCTTCATTGGGTTTTAAAGGCTACCCAGTGAAACTCACGCTATCTCTTCTTGTGTCTGCCTTACCTACCTTAACTTTTGTTGTGCCCACGTGTAGAGTTGAGTCTGTAGGTAGTTCCAGGTGGAGGTCTGGTGAGAGCACGCAGGGCCTTAGACTGTTCATGTAGAATAGTTACGACAATCTGTAGCAGGGGAAGCAGGGGTGTCCGTGTGCCTTTGCCTTTGTCATCGCTAGTTCTGATTAGAAAAAGCTACTCGGATCACTTCTGCCCTTTTTTGTGTATGCATAATTTCTTCCTTCACCCACACCAAATGCCAAAGTTTGACTGTCTTCCACGCCCTTTGGTGTAGACATTGTGCTGTCCTCACTGGGTTAATGTTCCTGATTGGTTTTGAGTTAACTCACTTAAGTGTGATCTGAATCTTCTACATTGCTTTAATCATGTGGAAACCCTCTTTCAAATGAGGCTTCAGGTGGACAACGTGCAATTGAAGTGATTAGGCTGTGTAAATCCAAAGTATGTACTCCTTGTTGCATATTATTCTGTATTGATTTGTGTTCTTTAGATCAACTGCTTTCCTCCACCAGAGGTTAGTCTAGCAACAGTCAGGGCTGCTAGATGGCTGCACACGCATGGACAGGTATTTCTGTGTTTCATGCTTAGAAACAGCCTTGCTTCCATCAAGAAGTCTGGGATCCATCTTTTTTCCTTTTTGAGACCTTCATGACACCTTCCAGAATGTTTACTTACGAGAACAGATCCAGCAAAGGATCAGAAGACTAGCAGAGTAGAGCACAACCAGATGTGGTTCTAGAACTGTCCATAATTACCCTGATGGGAAGGCTTTTGGGTTAGATACCTTCCCTTTGTGGTGCTGGATGAAAGGTGTCTGTAGATCAGCTCAGAAGCACAGGAACCTCCCTGTAGCATTTGTAGAGAGGAGCATCCTCTCTCCGCTGCTTTTGGTGGCAGAGCCTCTGCTGAAGAGATGACTCAACCTGAGTGGCTGGCAGGTCCCTGGCACACGCATTTCTCCCTGCCTTTCCTCCTCCAGAGCACACATCTGCTGGCAGCGGGATTCAACAACTGCCATGCTTTTCTAGAGAGGTTCTCTTCCCTAAACAGGAGGATTTCTTTCCACCAACTTTCTACCTAGTATTTTGGGCTGACCGGGTAATATCTGCAGGGTACCTACCTACCATGCACAAGGAGATCCTGTAAAATGTGCAAAGCCAAAGAAAAGCTGGAATGATCTTCCTTAGTTCTCCCTTTTGTGGTTCTCATATAGTCTCTGGCTGCTGCCATTCAGAGGTCTCTAAGTCAGGCCTGCTTTGTGCACTCTCAGGTAACATTAAGGTGGCTGTCTTTTCCCTTTCTCTGCTAGTATTGGCTCTTGCCTTGTATTAGGGACAGAATCCTTAATTTACAGCCCTGAAGCATGGCACAACATTTTGGAGATGCTTTCCAATGCTTAAAACTGCTTTGTCTGGCATTGGCAAGGCCCTCATTAACTCCTGTCACCCGAGGCTTTGTGTTTGGCTCTGTTCCCTTTGCTGAGAAGTAGCAGCGATGTGGAAATCAAAGGCCTTTTATAATGCCAGACAGCCTTTCCCAGGCTACAGGGATGTCACTAGTGTCTAAAGAGATGACATGGGGAAATACATAAAACCGGAGGGGAAAATAGATGTCCATGTGTCTCATTAATTTCAGTTTTAATGGTGTGTTGTTTTGAGGAGCTGGGCAAAGAGTGAGCAGGACACTGTGGCCAGTGTGTATTGCATGAGTCAGTCAGTCCATTGGGCAGCGTTACAGAAGTGACTCAGACTTAACACAGGTCCCAGCTTCTTCTTTTTATCTTTTGTGGTTAATGGATAAAGTTCATATCCCTCTCAAGGTGAGGAAAACTTTGCTAATTATCTGAACGATTCTGACAGGTTCTCAGGTGAAGGAAGGTTGGGAGTTCTCAGGCTTTTTCTTCTTGAAAACAGAAAGGTCAGGGAACTGAACAGTCCTGCTCGGGTTTTCTGGAAGATAGTCTAATGCTTGGGACAGTCATAGGCTGAAACTCTCACTTGCGTGGTTCTTAGGATGGGGCTTTCTTGTTTACAAAGAGCTTACAGGGAAGACTTGCTCCCTTCACCTGAGGAGGTGTCTTAGAAAGGGGAAATTCTTCTCTGCTGTGTTGGTGCTGGAGCTGCAAATCCCCATTCGGGTCTAGTGCAGCAGACCCAAAGCTCACCTTGCACCACGCCTTGGCGTACTTGAGGCAGCAGGTGGAAAGAACAGGAGATGGCAGCAAGTAGGGAAATGATGTAACTGAGGAGTGCTGGGATCAATGTATTGTCTCTTAAGCTGTTGGGTTTGGTGAAGGTATTCAGTCAGGAAGTATTTGGTACTTCAAGCCGTCCTCCTGGCTTCTCAAGGCATCGTTTGCTGTCACTTAATTTGCTTATCCAAAACCAGAAGAATGCAGGGTGTAAATGAAGATTACTGGCAGTTATATAGGATTTGGGATCACCTTTTTTCAGCAGAGATCATGCTTGAAGTAGGGGGTTTTAACAGGGGAGTTCTTGCTTCTGTTTGGGATGGGCACAGGAGGTGACCAACATGAAATACCAAGCGCTGTTTAAATCAAGCTTGTGCTTCAAATTGTAAAGCTATACAGCTGTAATAATCAAATATTTCTCTATCTCAGAACAGCGTTGCCAAACTCTAATTTACCTTGAAATACCTGAACATTCAGTAACCATCTATCCCCACAGTTCTGGATCATCCCTCTCCAAAGCTCTTTGTTGCAGGGGATTATTTCATGCCATCTTTGTCTAATGAGTTTCTGTGTTTAGGAAGCCAACAAGGCTTCGCAAGTGAAAGCATCAAGTGGCTCCCTCTCTGATGTTTTTTTTTAACGTGCAACGTATTTGTAGCAATTCTTCTGTTCCCTCTCCAGAATGGATGCACGTTACCCTCAGTGTTTACACTGTAAGGTTATCCCTTTAAAGAATTCCTGAGGGAAGTTCAAAAGGGTTTTTTTTCTTTGAAAGATTCAGTGTCTCTTTTTGTGTGTGTGTCTCTTACTTGAAAGAAGGGAGAGGGAGGGGGGGAGTGAAAAAAAGTGCTTTATCTGAAAAGAATCGCATCAGCTTTGCACTGATAGAAGCCGCTGTCATCTCTTAAACGGCTTAGCACAGTCAAAAGGCAAGAGGACTTAAAACAGTGTCTTACACAGGGATCGATGGGTGGAACACATAACTCTTAACTGAAAAAAAAAAAAAGGCAGCACAGGGGGAGAGATAACGGTAATGATTGCATTGAGGGAAGCTTGAGGGAGGCTTGTTCTTTGTAACACAGCTTCAAAGGTGTCTGGACTGGTGCCTAAGCAAACTGTCCTGTGAAGTCGCTGCCTCTGTAGGTCTTGAGAAGGCGGGGGGGATGTTTGCACCCTTCTGTTTCTTAGCAGATGGGACCAAGATTAGTAAATGCCAGGTTAGCGGCTCCCTTCTGCTACACGTTTGAGGAGAGGTTTTTGTCACTTGGTCTCTTGCTGCCCGTTCTGGGAAGGCAGCTTGTCCAGGAGAGGGGAGAAGGAGGCGAGTGGTGGCTGGGGATGGGGCGGATGGGGAGATCGGGTGGGGGGACGGGATGTCAGTTTATCGATCGCACCTCAGTCAGGAGAGCTGCAGGCGCAGTGCTCTGAGCACGAGCGGCAGCGTGCTTAATGTGATTGAAAGGCAGTTAAAATGGCGGTGACCTTTTCAGGGGGAATTAGATTGCCTGCCAAGAGTGGTTAGAGGGAGTGATAACGCCAGCTTGAGGAAGCTGTCCAGTCTGCTTCAAAGGGAGAGAGACAGAGACAGGGAAAGCAAGCTAGCAGCAAGTACCATTTAAAGCACGAACCGCACGATCTGATAGAACAGAGATTGCTGTCCTCTTTAGATATGAAAGAATTGAAGAATTGTGGCTAAGTTCTCTCCACCCGCCCCATCCTCCTCTTCTCCCCTCCAGCTCCCCCACCAGAAAGCCTTCCTCCAGGCACAGCAGCAGGCTGGGCACCACTGCTCTTCTGAGTTTCTTTTCCTTCAGCAGATCAGTTGCGTCAGAAATAACACAGAAGAGAGAGAGACTTTGAAAATGTTAAAATGGTAAGCAGGGCATTTTCGGGGAAGGATACTTTTTAAGAAAGATCAACATGACAAGGATCTGTCTGATAGATTGCAATACTCTTGAAGAAGGAGAAACACACAGGGATTACTTAACTCTGAAGTTTCTCTTTATTTCTCCATGCTGCCCTCCTCCAAAGCTTGCAAAGGGCTTGTATCTGTTCAATAATATCATATCAAGGGGAAAGAATAGCACAACTTAGCGTATGCATAGAGGGACTTGGTAAAGCCTTATGAGCTGTAACAATCTAGAATTATCCTTGTGTGCCCATTTGCATTGGTTCTCATGTTGTGTACGATTAGGGTAGCTGCCTGGAAAGTGGGACCATGTTAAGGTTCCTGAAACTTTTCAGCAGGTGTCTGCAGCCCCACTGTCAGCTTTTTATCTCTGCAGAATAAAGACGTGCTTCAGTTTGAGCAGCAAATATTGTAGGTCAGCCTTCATCCAGCATGAGTTAGTTATCCCAAGAAAGAGCGCTGGGGCAATACATATATGCTCCTCCAATTTGTTCTCCTTCTAAATACATGCAACATTAGAAGCATGCTCTTAAATGAGAGGTCCTGTCTTCAAAATCCAAGTAGGGGCTTTTCAATTCTTCTGCCTCAGCAGCAGGTGTTTGTGACCACAGTGCCTTTGCTTGTGGTTGCTAACTGCCTGGCAGAAAGCTCCAACCAGAGGAGGAAAACTCAGTGCAATTTCATGAATGTCCAACTCAACAACAAAACTGCAAAATCAATGTTTGGCACATGTGGAAGCTGAAGCATAGAGAAGCATCTTCTCTAATGTTATAAAGACAGTAGCAAAGCTGACGACAGAGCTTAAAAGTCTTGCTCTAGAATCTCACCTAGTAGCCAGCTGTGTCCTCTTTTTCAGATAAAACATAATGAGGCATGCAGGAAAGCTTTAGGAGGCAAAGAGACTTTCTGTTTTTCCATGCCAGGAAGTTCAGCTGCGTTTAAGATCACACCAGTAAGAGAATATAAACTGATCTACTCAAATTCAGCAAAAGAATTTGAGCCAAACAGTAAAAGAGTGACTCTTCCTAGGCAACTGTGTGGGAAATAGAAGATGTTGCTGGCATATTTAGACCTTTTGGAAGAATGAACTAGTAATGGAATAGTCTTCACCATTTCTGTGTAGTTAAGTGAGGATTCATTCGTTTTACCCTGACAGGCTAAAGCAAACTTCAGCTTGGGTGCAAGAATAGTCTGTGGTAAGAGTATAGGGAATCTTTGCCATAATGAAATTCTTAATCTTCCTCTTACTTAGCAAGAAGAACCTCAGTTCGGTGCCTTTCTCTGTCACGTTTCCAGTGTCAGGGTGCCTCACTGCTTAGTCTCTGAGGTGAATGCATCTGTACTTCTGAGCATCCTCCCTAGCCTCTCAGTCTTGGTATTTTAGCCTTCCAGTATTTGGTTTGCTCCCTTCTGCTGGTCACTTCTGCCTGCTGTAAGCTTCCAAGTGAGCGAGATATATAAATTTCATGTTTCTCAAGTGATTGTCCTGTGCCTTATCCCCCCTTTAGAGGGCTGCTGAGTCCCAGAGCGCTCGTGTGCCTTACCTCAGCTCTTGTTTAAAACAGTGGTAATCCTGGTAATCACTCCGTAGCTGAAGGACGGTACTTGGTACAGGTCTGATGGAGTAACGCAACCGCTCCTTAATGTTTGCACCTCTCTCCTTTGAGAGCGAGTACTCGTCCATAAGGTAATACTTGACCTAAAAACACTAACAGATCTGTTTACATAGTGTTATAGACAATAATCATGTGGGCTGTACCTGACTGTTTCTCCATAGTTTGTCTCCACATATAGAATCTGAAGGATTCTGTGGCTAACAAATGTCTTTTGAATATTGTACTGTATATTAATATCAGAAGTTGACTGCAGTGAGCAGGAAAAACACATGAGAATAGTATGTGATTTAAAAATTCCTACTTTACATACGTGTAATTAATGTTCAGTATCATGTGTCTAAATTCTATATAATGCTTCAAGAAACAGTGGGTTGGGGTTTTTTTGGAACACAACTCAGCAAAGTAAAAATCATTTTAACCGAAAAAAAATTGGTGCTTTTAGATGTTAAAAGTTCTGATTGCCGATAGTACTTTTTAATTAACTTGAATGCATGCAAAAATGTAAGAACTTAATTTTTATGCCCAAACTGCCAGAATGCATTAGCTGAAAGGAGCACAATCAACTAAACCTTGCTGTTTGATTTACCTAACGCAGACAGCCACTAAACAGGAAAAGATTTTCTGTGGGATGAAGGGGAATTCTCTCCGTTTGACAGTATGGTGTTGTAATTGACAGAGGAGAAGGGATGTCTGTCACCTGGCAACAGAGGAAGGAGGAAAAAAATAATTAAAGAAAACAGAAAATACAGTTGTAACACTGTGAAAATGGGCAGAGGGAGTAAAGGAGCAGGTAGAGCACCTGAAACTACTCTTTTTTTTTTTTTTTCTGTAAATTGACTGGGTTTCAAGCTGACAGCACCCCTTTAAACTTTGATTTTCCTAGATCTTAGACGTGCAACATAAGAACTTACAGTCCCGTCTGCTGCTTTTGCGTAGCTGCTCTCTGCAGTCTGTTTTTTTAGTGGTCTGTCGGCTCTGGTTTTGAAAGTCTTGGGCTTCAAGACACTGATTTGATAATTCTTTTTCTTCTAAGTGTCTGCAGTTTTGCTAGAACTGCAACCTACTTCTTGGACACTGAGGTCAAACTTCAGCCTTAAGCACCCAATAGTTGATTGACGTGATTTTAATAGCATTTTAGAATACAGTTGTTAAGTCAGAGGCAGGGAGATTTTTTTCCTTCTCAAAGAAAAAGGGAGCATGGGTCTCAATGGCTCTAAACAGTTCCTGTCTCCGCATGTCGTCTCTTACACTCGGCGGTGAAATGCATTATCGAGTAGGGCCCGGAAAGTGGCTAACTGCGTTTGACACACGCCAACTCCCTGCCTCCACACTGGATAATTGCATTGTCAACTGTTCAGCAAAGTGGCAGGTGACACTGCAGCCGGATTGATTGTCCTACTATGGAGGCTCCCAAGACTGTCAGCCACCCAATCGATAGAGTTTACACAAGACACCGTGACTGCATCTGTAACTAATTTCAGTTTGAACCTTGTAAGATGTGGCTGTCCCTGTTTCCTGGCGTCTCTTCTTCTTTGCTTGCATCTTCTACCTGAATGAGGAAGATGCTTTCCCGCTGAAAGCCCAGCTTTATTTCTTGTTTTGGAGCTGGAAGTGAAGAAATCAATGGTGTGTTCTGTGGTTTCAGAGTTGAGGGCATTACAGCACATGGCTAACTAGCAGCTCCAGTTTTTCAATCAATAGGCTGATCAATTGATTAAATTAGCACTGATTTTTCTTTCTTCTTTCCAACCTAGAAAAGAATTAGTTTGGGGGAAAGAACATATGGGTTTGGCCTGTGAAATTTAGCCCCTGGTTTTCCAGTCCTTGGCTGTCTTTCTCGCACTAATACAATCTCTGTGCTCATCATTATTTAAAGCAAACTGTGTCGAGCCCTGCTGCTGGCAGTGGCCTGCTGTAAGCCAGGGTGTCACTTTCAGCTGTTCACCAGCCTTGCTGCTTCATGCTCGGCTGCTTTAGAAAAGTCATCCTCCAAGCTCTGCTGTGCTGCTTTATTATTGGCAAAGTTGCGACATTCCTGTGATCCCTGTCAGTGGTGCTTATTGATCCAGTGATGTGAATCTGCTTAGTGATTCAAGATTACTTTAATTCTCGCTCTTCCTTTTTTGTTTGTTTCCACCCTCTCCCCGGGGGAACAAAAGCTTTCAGATCCACCTTTCCCTAACTGTGGAACACAAGCCGTAGCTGCAAAGACTGTGGCTGTTGCTGCTGCTTTTGTACTTCAGCTCTGGGTTTTGAGGAGCAGCCTTTGAGGTGGAAGTGGGACCGTTCTCGTCTAAGTGCATCACACTGGCATGAGGCTCTAGGAGGCAGCCATGAATGAATGTCCACACCACATCAGACCTTTGGTCTGAGGGTTTTTTTCACCTTTGCAGCCGCAGTCTGCACCTGATGGATTACGGAGATGCATAAAAGAAATCTCTTGTGCTGCAAGGGGTGGGGAAACCTCTTCCCTGAGCCTTGCAGCGGCTGGCTGTTACCCTGTACAGCAGAGCTCGCCTGCCCTTTGTTCAGCGTACTGCTGTGAAATGATGTTAATGGTCATAAAATTATATGGCCCTTTCTTTAGAGGCAGCTGTTCCTCTGATCTGTTAGCAAAGATCACTGTAAGCATCGGAGAAACCGGTAAGCAGTCAGGTCTCTAGCAGCCCATTTCTGCCTATCTGGGAGCTAATAGATGGCATCAGATGGATGCATCTGCTGTTTCAGGTGTGTGCTTTAATGACACAGTTGGGTGTCAGTTTTCCAGGTAAATCACTGTTTTGCTTGAAATAGATCTGGCTCTGAAGAAATGAAACCCTGCAAGCAGCTTTTCATGGCCTCTGAATGTCATTTTTCCTGCAACAGGCTGGGAGAGTCACCAAAAGAACTATTCTGCCCCTGCTTGTGCTAGGAAAAAGTGGGGGAACAATTTCACAGCTCAAAAATATGACTGGGGAAGTGTTACTGATCTGCTGTTCAGGATGGCCTCATCTCTGCCTTCCTCCTGTTTTCTTCAATCTCCAATGGCTTTATCTTTCTTCCCAAAAGCCCTTTAAAACACAGTGGTATCCATGCCATCTTGTCCTCTTAGTACTAGTTTGGGATACTTCAGCAGCTGATGAAATAAACCCACTTTAGAGCCATTCTTGGGAGGTGTGGGTAAGGCCTGGCCGTGTGTCTGCATAAACTACTTTTATTGCCTTCATTGTTTTTACTCTCCAAGAAGCCAACGAGTGACATTTCGTTAAGAAAATAGAGTGAACGTGCTGATAACGGAAGTTGTCCAGAAGGGTGGTTACCGCAAGGAGTGTAATTAGCAAAGGCTACAGTTCTGAAGATTTACGGGAGACTTTTTTCTTCTTTCCTGAACATTTGTAAATTACCTGTGAGGTGAATGGATGCTTCTTCTCAGCCAAAACAGGCCCCAGTAGAGCTGCATGTCCCTGAGATGGATTTAGATTTAGACCTACTTGCAGAACTTACACCAAATTCTGCATTTCTAGAACATTTCCAATATAGATTTGACATATACGCACCTTCCCTGGGGGCTAAACAGGAGAAACACCAGTTATAGATGAGTTTGATCCTGTGTGAGAGTGTCTGTTAGTTGTGTTCATAATGGTGGTGCAAATAACAACACTAACATCTTAGTTTTGTTCATCAGTCTTACTTGGGGGGATTAAATTATTAAATACATACAGAACAGCTGGCCTGCCCAGCCAGGAGTTGAGGAGCAGAGACAGGGCACAGTAAGTCTGTGTTTTCCTACCTGTGGTTGTTTGGGTCTGTGCTGGTGTGGTGTCTTACCTTTCTGCTCCCAAGACTGCCGGTCTCCATGGGAGCTCATGCCTGTGCAGGAGCCAGTGGTGCTGCCAACACCTGAAGCAGCATATGTTGTGACTTTGACCATCTGCCACTCAACATGATGGAGAAAAGGAGGGACTTGAATGTGAGGACCCTTTTATCTGTTCTCTGAATCTGCTTATATATCGTGTTAATGACTCTCAATCTTAGCTTGAGCCACCATCCACTTGAGAGGTGGTGGGATGGCCGGTCATCAGGGATTTGCATAAAGGAAGGGAGATTTGAGCAGTGCAGAGGTCAGAGACAATGCTTAGGCATAGGGGACGCCTTAGGAGAAAGCCAAGTGCTCAAAAAACTTAGGGAAAGGGGAAGAAAAGGATTTCTGATTAAATTTATCTCCAGCCATTACCAATAGGCACATGGAAGACATGTCCTTCAAGCTCAGCTGATTCCTATAGCCTGCCAGCGCCTGGCAGTGGTGAAGAGGAACATGAATTTTTTCTGCTTTCCAGAGCTCTGTGTCAGTATTTCAGGAACCCTGTTGCTTGCGTAGAGTATCTAAATTTTTCAGAAACTCACTTGAATTGGCGCTCAGGCAGGCAGCTTCGAGGCCAGCCCGAGCGAAGCTGTGTACACAGCGCTGGAAGGCGTCGGGCAGTTGAGGTAAGTGATCTTGATAGGTATGTTCTGATTGATGGGGGAGTTTGTCTCCCAGACTGTCACAGGGTTTATAGAGGTGCCACTCAATACCAGTGCTGGAATTGCTTGTCAGAGCACCTGGCTACAAGAGCAATGGGGATTGGAGACAGAGCTGTAACTTTGTTTTTTCTCTGCTTAATGGCCCTGGTGTATGACCTGCCTGCTCACTCCTGTTTGTCTGGACCTTAAGGGCACTGCCAGAAGATTGTGCTGCTTTTGTATTGAGGGGGCTAATTGTATCAGGGCTGACAATGTATGACAAGTGGTCGCCTCTTGCCAAATGCACAAGTGAGAGCAAAAAATTAGTGAGGAAAGGGAAAGATATAGCAGAGTCTGTTTGGGTTTGTACTTTTTTTTAATCTGACAGCTGCATTTTCAAATTCACAAGTGGAGTTATGTTCTACAGGCCTTAGGTGACTCTCCTTGTAAGATTCTCAACTGTTCCTGTGAATAACAGCTTCAGGATCGTGTCTCTTGTGAATTCCTAGGTCAGACTCACAACTTAACGCTCACTTGACAGATTTCTCTTTATTAACACAGTGGGATAAAAGTTCTGGTCCTGAGTATTGACCTCTGGGTAGTGGCGCTGGCTTTAGAGGGCTGCTCTAGGCAGCGCTGGTTGCTGATGGCCATGAATTACTGCGTGACCTTCAGAAGCTGAGACTTGCTGGAAGAACTCTTCCTTATTCCCAGTGCACACTATTGAATTGCAAATCACCTAAGCGAAGCGATAGGGAGTCTTCTGGAAGCCCCCATTCTCCTCTAGGGGGTCCAAAACAATGCCATTGCAAAGGCCATTTTATTCTACTCAACGTCCTCTGCGCTCCATTTCACATTTTCCTTGCTCCTGGATGGCAGCGTATACTGCTGTCAGGAGCTGGAAGTTGTGAGCCCTCTTTACACTCTGGCTGAGTTAGCAAGAAGCAGGTGTGGTCTTTTTGGGCCTTCCTTGCATTTAGCGGTCCTCTTAATCCATTTACAACAGCACTCATCCAGAAATCTGGTTTGAATGAGCCTGAGATGAATGAATAATGTCAAGCAGTTCAGACGTCAAATATTTGAACAGCTGCATGGGTGTTTTTACTGGCTTTGTGCGTGGAAGCAACCCCAGGAAGTCAGACAAGGAGGGTCAGGTCGAAATTGTGGCATCAAACCCCAGCCTGCCGGAACTGGCCTCTAAATCCATCCCTACTGCAGATGAAAGGGTGTTAGGATGCCGGTGACAGGCCATCTACTCCACAGGTGATGCTGGACCAAGCTCTGCATCCTATTCTTTGGTGTTCTCTTGCATGCAGTGGCAGTATTGGGATTCAAGGACTTTTCAGTTCACATCGGAAAAATATTTTGTGGATTTCGTTTTTCCTTTATTTTAAAGCAGCCTCTGAAGTCCTAAAATTGATCACACAGCTTACATTCAGTCTTTCCTGGGTACATGGAGGTTACTTGTTTAACATACAATTTCTGAATCAGTTTGGGTTTTTTAATACGTGCACGGAATTGCACTTGGTCATGTTCAAAAAAAAATGGAATCTGTATTTGATGAAAACCTAGGAGTTGGATCACCTTATTTGCAGGTTCCTTTAGGCCCTGGTGTGGGAGTCTTTGTTTGATCAAAAAAGAAAATTTGCCCTTCTTCTGCCCCTCATCTTAACCTATGAACTTCTCTGCTATGCCCTCCTCTCTTGACCGCAGTGCTACATCAGATATCCCAGTGTGTATCTGCCATCATAAAACATAGTCTCCAACCCTTCTTCTGTACCCTTCCTGTGTAGGGGATCTAGTACTCTGTTGGGAATGCAGTGGTTTCTATTACAGAGCTAAATTCAGCAAAAGGTCTGTGGAGTATTTTCTTTACAGACTTAAAAGAGGATTTTCTTAAGTACAAAGGTTTTCAGAGCAAGGACACCAGGATTCTGAAGTCAAGGTGCCTTAATATTTGTAAATTGTATTGCAGTAAGCAGATTTTCTTTTCTTAAGCTCTAACCATAAACCACTGCTTGGCTTGAGTCACTTGGAAACAAAATTGACGGAAAGGTGCATGTTTGCTGTGTGCTTGGCATCCTTACAGAGAGGGACGTGGGGAGCAGTCCCACTTACGTTCACTCTTTTGGACACCTTTCCCTCCCTACCCCCCAACCCAAGGCACTTGCTCCTAGCATTCATTGTCTGACTAAGAATCGGATCACCGCCAGGACTGGCCAGGCTACAGCTCCAGCTTTGCATGATTTGTGTTTCCCACAGCCCCAAGAAAAATGAAGGCCTGTGGTCCAAAGTTTATGGCCTTTGAGAAGTGATGGGCTGAAGTAATGCCAGGTGCAAGGGATGGTGTTACCGCAGGTTAAATGCCATACCTGTAAATTACCACCCGTCGACCACTGCGGCTTCTAAGGCAGGTTTGAAAGACTATCCAGCTTCTTTGACAGGTCTCTCTTACTCCTCTAAATCTTCTCCCAAACATTGTGATGAACTGAAGCCTTCAAGATTTACTACATGAGCCATTGCAGCAAGAGAAGGCAGCTCCTGACACATGTTGGCTGGCAGCATGCAGCCGGTCCGTGAAACACTTTATCGGGGGTCTGCGGGAAGAGGGCTGCCCCAGTGAACCGCAGAGCTGACCTGCGAGCGTGGCTCCTGCAGTACCTGGCACAGGCAGAGGGTGCTGTGTCGTCAATGCTGTTTTGTTACCTCTGCTGGAAATTAAGCTTGGCAATTACTTTGAAGTAAAAGGTAGTTTATGCTTCGAGGGAAAGGTTAGTCTTAAAATCGTTGTCATGCTACAGCTATCACTCGTTAAGGACCTTCTTTATATTCAGGGAAGAGAAATATCAAATCCATATAAACAAATTTTATTGGAGGCTTAATGAATCAGCAAGAACATCCATTCCTAGAGAGCTCCAGTAAAGAACTGTCTGCATGGTGTCCTTGGAAATGAGACCTTTGCCTTGCCCTGCTCTCTGCACAAATGCAGCATGTTAGAAATATAGCTCACTGTTCTGGGCTGGGAAAGTACAAGTTTGCTGCTGACAGCACAGGCTTGTCCAACTGGGAGTTCACTAGGATGAAGACTCAAACATCTGTAGCACTAAAAAGGGCTACCATAACGCTTGGGAATGTCATTCTTCAGACATGCAAATTATATTCAGTGTTTCTACCTTAATTTTTACCTGTCTTCTGCATGTTGAGCCACATTCACAATGCAAGAATGTATTGCTTCAGGGACATTTGTGCAAAGCCAAGGCTACCTCTACTTTACTCTTTCAGCATTTCCCGGTGGGATGTGCTCCCTGGTCTAGCCATAGACCTGGGTCACCAGCCACCTGGATGTGCCAGGTCCTTCAGGCTCCAACAGGTACTTTCTGTCTATGACCCAAGTGTCCATGTCTGCTGTCCAGACAGTGGGATGCTAAGTGAAAGACCCTACAGGGGGCAGCCAGAATGAGCCAGTTTCTATGTATGTAGCTCATGTCTGCAAACAGCTTAGGTCTGCTGTGGAATTGAATGGAAACAAGAATCTTGCACCACCATAGGATTCAGGAGATCTTTGATGTATTTCCAGTCTCATGGGAGAGGGTGTGTGCAGTGTTACATCATAAAAAGTAAATATATGTCTTCTTTAGCTTCCATTAATAAACCTTAGGCAGCAAATACCATGTGAACATTCATCTTCAGTAGGTGCCTGCATGCAGATTCAATTAAAAGAAACCTGGTGACAGTCAGCAATAACACAGTCAGCAAAATGCTTGAGAATGAACAGATATGTTTGTGTTGTTCAAAAGTGACACTTGTTACACAGTTCAGTCTGGGGTGTAACTGTTTACTCTTGCTTGCTGCTGGAATTAGGACTCGACTTGAGCCTGATCCACCCTTGTTGAAAGTGCAGGAGTCTAATTGCCTTGCACTGGAATTTGCTTTTAGTAATGCTTGTGAGGGGCTGTTAATAACTGTGGAGTCTGATCTTGTTGTAGAAAGAAGTTTACTTTTTTTAACCATTTCATGTTGTAAAAATATAAGCAGTGACTAAGTACATTTTTTTAAAAACGAGATATTTCTAATTGTATTTTTGCCTCTGCCTGCCCTCTGCTCCTGAAATAAGGATTAAGTCAAAATGTCTGTGTGGCCTTCTCTTTCCTGCTAGTCATGTCATTTTTGTGTTAACCGCTTTTATGAAAAGTGGGGCTTCTCCATTTTGCTTCAGTTTTTGCCTTTGAGGGAGAAACTTCCAGTGCATTCAACTTTCAGATAACTCGTGTGGAGAGCAAAAGTTCAGGAATGTTTCATTTTCGGTGTTGAGGGGCATTTTAGAGCATAAAATGCAGCACCCATTTCTGAGAGTGTATTCTGTGCAATCTTTAGAGACGGTACTTTATGTGAGGCTGTTAAGAGTAAAGGCCAGCCTGCAGACTGGTGCTGACCCACCATCCTTAGGAAATCTCCTTCACTTCATCTCCCATTCAAATACTCATCCACGTGTTTTATTTTCTTCCAGGTTCTGGGTTTATCATGTGCAGTGGCAAGGAGAATCCAGACAGTGACGCTGACCTGGATGTGGATGGGGACGACACACTTGAATACGGGAAACCACAGTATCGTTTTTGAAAGGCTCTTACTGTGAGGGGAATCTGTAGTTGCTTCTTCAGCCAGCTTTCATGCAGCACTGCCCTGGGTGGTGGTGGATAATCTGTGTCCAGCTCTGCTGAAAATGGCACCTCTTTTCCCAATTCCCATGTTATTTGAACTAGAAGGGATTCCCAGTTGCTGCCTTTGAGATCCTGCTGTTGATGCAGCACTGTCAGAGACCCAGTTGGTGAAGTCTGTAGCAGACGTTGCAGGAGATCAAAACTAGTGTTTCTCACTACCATTAGTGGCAGGTTTTTGGAACTTTTCTATCTTGGAGCCAGGCTCTCCAGACACAGCTCTGGGAGAGCTGTGGGCGGACTTCTGCCCTGCAGGACCTCTGCACCCATCAAGGAGGAGCTTCTGCAAGGGTATTAGGCAGACTTTGACTTAGCTGTGATGAGAGGGAATGTGCAGCTATAGAATTAGATTTTATTGGCATCTGTACCAGCCTTTAAGACTGAAGCCCGGCCCTTAACTGGTACTTCAAAACAGACATAGAGGAATTGTGCAAGTTAAGCTTGCAGAGGTTGAGAAATTGGTTTTGCCCTTCTAAGAGGCTTTTTTTTGTTTCTTTCCACCTAAAGCAAAACTTTAATCCAGAATGTAAAAGGAAGTCGCTCCATGGATACCAGCTCCTCTTCTTTTGAGGTGTTCGCAGTTGGAATTATTTTTTTCTGTGTCCTAGATAATGTCCCAACTATCTCAAAAGCCTTTCCACTGTCTGCAGCAAGGCTGTACGTTCCTTAACCCCTTGTGCTCAGGTACACAGAGGCAGACGTTATCCCTTGCACTGGGGAAGAGCCAGGTGAAGCCAAAGAGAGGGAGGCGCTCCGAGGTGCTGTTTTAAAGTAAGTACTGTGCCTTTCTAATTTGCTTTTGTTACTTTTGAGGAATGTAAGTTTGTGGAAAACACATGTTCACTTGAGCACGAGAGCGGCAATGAGAGAGATTTACAAAGCAGCACAGTGGGTTTCCATTTCCACCCATGCAGCTTCATAAAGCCTCACTGCAAACCATCCCTCTCCCCACTACCCTGCTGCCCAGCAGTGCTGTTTTCTCCCAGAACAGTGCTGGACAGACCATGAATTCTGGCGATGAGGAAACTATACAAAGGCCTTATGCATCAACATGCTTCATGATGAAATGTGGCCTCTTCATAGTAGTATAAAGTGATCCCATCCGAATCTCATTCGGCACACTAGGAGTCTGGCACTTGGGGTATGATTTCATTGCATCCTATTATGTGTTGTGGGATACACAAACTAATCCTTTGCCTTCGGCTCTGAGGTTGGGGCAGGATGTGTCCTCTGCCCACATACATATGTGGAGAATGGAAGCAGCCAGCATTCAGAGCACTTGGGGAAGCATTTCAGGCAAATAGAATGAGTCTTATCAGGGAGGTGGTCTTGCTTTCAAAGCCCTCTGCCCTGCATAAAACAGGGCTTAAATTACCCCTCTGTCTCTTCCAGTGAGTGATCCTGTGAGGTCAAGTTTGAAGTGATTGATAGAGCAGTGAAATGAAGTTTTCTTACTGCTTAGCCTGAAGCAAACACTAGTTCAAAATTAGGTTCCACTCCATAGAAAAGTGGCATTTGCCACAGTAGGCCCAAACCATTGGGCCGTTGAACGCTTTGCTCACCATGCTAGTCCATAGGCAAAGGCTTCAAAGATGCCAAAGCTCCTTCACAGCCAGGAAAGTGGTATTGTAGCAGGAGGAAATTGGGATATGTCTTATCAGTGACTGCGGACAATTAGCTGCTTGGGGAGGTGACTGACCGGAGGCCAGGAGACCCAGTTCCTTCACATGGTTTGCACCTAACACATTGTTTTGTTCTTTGGGCAAGGTTTTTGCACATCTTGCATGAGATGTTTGTTAAACTCTAAAACTAGAGATGATGTTGCTTGTAAAAGTACTTTGAAATTCTGGTACATTTCTGTAGAAACGCAGTAGGGTAGCTGATGCCCTGAAGTGCGAGCCTACATTACCTTTGGAGTGCAACTGTCTTAGGTCATAGAGCTAAAATGCTATACAGTCACAGTTGCACAGCCTGTAGAAGATTCCTTTCTCTTAGAAGCTCTCTTACTGGCTTGCAAGACAATGGACAGGGTTAGGAGTTGTCTGTACTTCAATGCTGTTGTTCTTCACATGGGAAGATGGAAAAGATAGGGCTTGTAAAGGTGTGAAGTTATTCCCAATGGGAGAAGTTATTGCAGCACAGAGGATTTCTGTTCACGAGTAAGGTTTTCATGTTTGAAATCTTGTGTTCAAAATGAGCCTTAGGTCACAGGTGCTGTTTGAATCCTAAGACTTCAGTCAGCACCACAACCCCTGTGTGATTCAGCAGAGGTTGCAACTCGGAGTACAAGTTGGGAGCACGTTACTGGAAATGTGGACTAGCACAAAAACACCTCCTGCAGCAGGCCAACTGCTCACATTTTGAAGCCTGGACTGGTGGATAGAAATACTGAGCGGGAGGTGGTGTGGGCATTGGTGGGTGGAAGGGTAGCTTTTCACAGGCAGCAAAATTTTCCATATACAGCCTTTAGCATTCTACCCTTTTTTTTTTTTAGTGGTGGCACACCCAGTACTCGAATAACACCGGAGTTTTCTAAATGGGCCAGTGACGGTGAGTGTTGAACTTGTAAATTATTAACTCATATTCTACATGAGGGCAGATAGATATCCTGTATCTTCTGATTGCCTGTACTTAGGCAAATGGTGGTTACAAATGCTCTTGCACGATACCAGCAGATACATATGCACATACAATCACACCATCTTTTTGAAACTTTACAGCACAATTAACTGTAGTCAGTGGCAGCCGGGGGAGTTTCCAAAAATGCAACCTGAACTGGCACAGTGATAACAGCTGGAGGTTGGATTGACTTGGTGTCGTGTCTCTAAAAGACATCCTGCTGTATCACAGGAGGATCCATCAGAGCTTTACTATGTGATTGCTGCTGTTCAAGTGCTGGGGGTTTAAACTATGCAGACACCTGGTACTTGGGGTTTTTTCAGCTGCTACTCATCTTCCCCTCTTTAACAGGGTGTGCTAGAGACCTTTATCATGATCTTGTTGGGTAGGTCTTATCCTTGCTGGCCTCTGTATGGCAAGAAAAGCTGGCAGCTCTGAAACCTGCACCTTTAGAATGGGAAATCCAGGATCTGTCCTACTTCATGACCTGTAGTTGAAACTCCAGAGCAAACAAGTGGATATGAAATTGTACCTTTGCATGCATTATTTCAGGGCTCATAGCATTAAGCTGGGTGGGGGATGTTAAACCTATTTGACTGCTGGGGTTTTTTTATTTAATGCCAGCAGCAATGGAAGTGTAAGCAACAACCTAGTGGAAATATGAGAATAATAAAACCTGGCGCTTTCCAGCTGTACATGCCAAATCCATTTCCAGAGCTGGGCAGTGTTGCTTTAGCTCCCTTAGGAAGAGAACTGAAGCTCAGCGACCTGAAGAGGCTTGTCCTCATGATTTTATTCCCTGTTCTGTTACTGTAATGCTTTGGGCATTTGATTCCCAGCCTTGAAAGTACCTAGAAGACGTAACTGCTTGCCAGTGGGAGGGGGGATGGGTAGAACCAGTTTTGCCAAAGGCATGATGATTAAATGGAGAACATAGGATATCTATCACAGGCATTTTCTTCTGTGGGATAGGCAATCACATTCACTTTCTGTCATGTAGGAGCACTCCCTTGTAGGTGTGTTCAGCTTCAGTAACTACAGCCACAGAGGTGACGAGGAAGCAGCCCTGGTGGCACTTGTTAAGAGCTGTTTTCTTCATATCTTCCACCTGAAGTTGCTTTGCTGAACCTACAGCCCAGGGGCTGGCCCTAGAACAGTTCATCTGGTTCATCTCTGACTGGAATCTCACATCCTCCCCAATCCTGGGAGGAGCTACAGGGCTGCTGGCAGAGGAGAGCTGTGAGCAGGCTGTTCTGTCATTCTAGTTACCTGGCATATGGTTTTCTCCCTGTTTGTGTTTGAGGAATCTCAGAAAAAGGGAGAAGCTGAGAGCAGGGTCTGGTCTGGGTGGATTTGCTCCAGACCCACCTTTCTAGAAGTTAACTTTGGCGTAGCAGCTTCATCAAACCTTTCTGAATTAAATCCTGGCTTAAACAGGGTCAGTCAGTGTGAAGTGAGGAGAGTGTGGGGGCTATATCTTCAGCCCCAAATCACAGAATCATGCCATCCAGAGAGAGGGCCTTCCTGCCAGACAGGAACACGTGGCTTCGGTCTCCACTCTCTGATTCCAAGAATTGACATGAAAACGACTCATCGGCATCCTCTGCTGAAACTGTAACTCGCTTAGGTTGTTGTGTTGCAATGATCAAATCTTTTCATACTAATTTGTCTGTTCTTTCCTCAACAGAAATGCCCTCAACGAGTAATGGTGAAAGCAGTAAACAGGAGACCATGCAGAAGACCTGTAAGAACAGTGACATTGAAAAGTGAGTGTAAAGCGTATAGCTTTCATTGTTCTTGTTTTAAGGAATCATAGCATCCCTTCTGGTGTTGTCAGAAGCAGTGCTAGTCTGAGCGTAGGAGCGTTTGAAGCTTTTACCTCTGAGAAATGAAGTTGTGCTCCAGCGTGAAGCCTGGACTTGGAGCTATTGGTATCCTCACTGCTGCTGTGTCCACAGGGGCCTTTGGGAGTTCCCCCCAGATATCTGCCTGAGCAGGTACCCAGTGAGAGGGAATTGAGTGCAATCTCCAAAGGACTTCGCTATTGCAAATTGTCTTCTCTTAAAATATGTAGACATATCCATGCTTTCCACCATCTTCTGATTATGGTGGGGTTTCAGATATGTTGTGTGGTACATAACTGCCTAGACTTGAGCTAGGACTTTGGATGGGAGAAGAAGATTCAAACCCACTTTAACCCAACAAAAAAAACCTGATTTGTCAAGCTGTGCTTTGATTTTTTTTTTTTTTATTCCACGTGCAGGATTTCCGCTATCAGTGTATGATGGGATCCTGCTTTTACTGGAGAAGTTACTTTATTGTTGCATCTTGTTTTTTGAGGGCGGTTCTTCCCATGATTTCTGTTCTGTTTTCTCCATTGTACCTGCGCGTTCCGCCCTCCATCTCACCAGCAAAAGGGAATCCCAGCAGCCCTGTAACTTGACAGACAGAAGTATCACTGAGAGAATTTCTTTTCCCTTAAAATCCAGATTTCACCTTTGTGTAGTTGCTAATGGAAATAACATCTCAGTTCCTGAGGTTTTTACCTGCAGCCCTTCCAGGTGATTGAAAACGAAGTCCCAGTGTTTGAATATACCATAGTGCAGAGGCTCTTGGCCATCTCCTTTCCTGTCTCTTTCTGCTCTCTGGGTAGCCTGCAGCCTAAATAAATGGATTTATCTGCACTGTGCATTTGAACAACAACCGCTCTTCTCAGCGCCCTGCTAGGGTGACTTACTGCTCAGGCAAATTTGACAATTCAAGCCTAAAACTACAGGCTTTTCACTGCTGCATGGACTGCATTGGGGTGGAGCAGTGTTTTAAGTTGATTATTGCCTGACATAAAATATTGCCCCAAGACCAAGTGAGAGACAAAACAGCGTGAATAAGGTGAAAGCAATGAGAGATAATCCTAAGTTTTAAACAGATGGTTTTTGCATTTTGGGGATCAAGTCCATTAATAAATTGGTGTAGGGGAAAAGTCTGGGGGTTGTGTTAATCTGAGTTACAGAAAGGATTTTTAATGTAGTTTGTTCTCCTGCCTCTGGTCCTGGCTTGAGAGCTTGTGTCCCTGGTGCATTATAGGGTCTCTGACAGTTCGGGCAGCCTGGTAAAGCTTATGTTCACAGTCACGGTTAACTGACACGGTTAACATGGTTTCCTCTTTTGCAGAGGAAACTTTTAATGCTGCTGTGCTGTCTCAGCACTTCCCTTTTTACAAGGCATTTTATTAGCATGTCCCAGTTGTGGGCTGTCTGCTGTTCAGTGCTTCTCAGTGAGCAGACTTTGGCCAAAGACAGGTTAGTGCAGGAGCATCTTTGTCCTTAGAATGAGCCAACCATTGCGTGCTGCCTTGGTAGCAGAGACTCAAGGATGTACACATCCCTTCTGCCCTAATCTGTCAGCCTCTGTCTCAGCCACTGCTTGGCTTCCCTTTAGGCCTCCTGCCTGTCAGCCCAGCAGCCCTCCACCCTCTCACATCCACTCCTATAGAAAATCTTTAAACTGCAGGAGCTGAAAGGATTTGACATTTTCCAGAACACTTGAGCTCAAGTGATAAAATTGACATAGCTTTAATAATCTGATCAAAGAGGCTTTAGCTAGCACCTTTTGAAGGATCCCAGAATCCTTTCCAAACAACACTCGTGTTAGCGCTGCTGTGAAGTGAGGGGAGCGTGTGCGTGTGTGTGCTCGCACACCGTGCTCTGCTATAACCTTGCCCCACTAAAGCTTCAGTTCTGCAAGAGGTGCAAAAAGTCAGCAAGACCCAATAGAAATTACAGGAAAAGCCTTAAGTGCCTTGCTGAGTCTTGCCAATAATGTAGATTTTTTTTTTTGAAACTAGCAGGGAAAGCTTTTTATTTAAGGCCCTCTATTTCACCAAGGTTCAGAAAGCAAGGTGGTGTTTCAGGTGGAGAATTCTTAGCTGCTTCTTTCCCCCCTCTCTTTCTTTCCTTTGAGATTTGTGCGTGATAAATAGTTTCTGTCCTGCCATTTAAGGAGTCTGAATGCTCTGTGTGCTTGTCTGTGTAGAGGGGTTCTGTTAAATTAATTGATAACAGGGATCAGAGCTAGAAGCCTAGGAAAAGGAGGGGGAAGGGTTTCGCACTGTCTGACTGTTTCCCACTCCACTGCTGAGCCATGATATATGGCGACCCAGCCCAACAGGCTAAATTGATTCATCTCTAGTTCCTGTTTCTTAATCTGGAGCTAAATTGGTTTCATTTTTCTTGGTTTGGGTGGCGCTTACAGGAAGTTTTTGGCAGCATCACTTTACTCTATTGTTTGTAACTTTAATTTTTGCCTTTAAAACTGAGCGTTATTGATGGGCATCTGATTAGCATTTTTTAAAGTGCCCAGGAACATGTGGCTTCCCACCTGCGTCAGCAGTGTTCTGTGTTTAGAGCAGCAGCTAATAGAGTTAGCAGCGATCCGCATATTGATCCTCCTCTCATAAGAATGACGTTCCTTCTCCCTCCCCTCTTCCAAAAATAAGTCTAGGCAAGGAGAGTGATGTGGTTTTGTTTGGTTTTTAATCGTTTATTACAGCACAGCAAGTGGTCCTACTTTTGGCAAGCAGCTGAAGTTTTTTGCTCAAGCAAGTTAATTTAATCTAAACTCAGGTTTTCATGGAAGAGCCTCTTGCCTGTGGAATGACTAGGTGGAATTTAGGGCACGTCTGTGTTTGTTGCCCTGCTTCTTGTACTGTGCCAGGTCGTCAATAGCTTGGACAGGTTGACCTCATCTGTGTTGTGTTGAACTGCAGATGGCAGCCACAGGTAATGAGAGACATGGTGCTGGTCCCACCTCTCCTTCACAGCACTGCAGGGTGTCTTGAGCCCTGTTGAGCTTTTCTAATCTCCCCAACATGAGGTGTCTGGGAGACACCCTGGGCTGCTGAAGGCTCATGGGGTAAAGAAAAAGGATTGTTGCGCTGCCTGAGCTCTGCCCAGCTCCTAAAGACCCCAGCCACTGTGAAAGCAAACCTCAGCTAGTGCAACGATCCTTTAGCTCAGACTCCAGAGGCAGCTTTGCTCGGGGAGAGCAGCTCTAGTTGCCCAGGCACCCTCCATGACTCCTCTCCCAACATCATGCTCTCAGCTGAAGCACCATCGTGCACAGAAAAAGCACCTTCCCTGCAAAAAGTCTTCCTTCCCCATTTCTTCCCAAGATGCTGCCTATGCGGATCTGGTGCCATTTTGAAACCGAGGTTCCCCGGGGTTAAAAGCCAGCATCTTAATTCAGAGTGCCAATGTTCAATTTTGCTTTCTGCCACCAGACGAGATTGCAGGCCAGCAAGAGAGTCTGGGTTAGTGGCCCACTGGGTCACCTCCCATTTGTTTTCCTCAATTTTGTGTTGTCATAAATTCATTCCAGCCCGTTGTGGTTGATCAGTTTATCTCCGCCGGGGCAGGGAGCGCTGCGAGCATGATATATGGCACAGAGCATTGTAGCCAGCCTCTCCATGAATCACTCCAGCTGTTTGGTGTCAGCCCCAAAGCAAACAGGACCCGGCCGCTGAGCGTTGACTACGATGAGCTCAGTATGGGAAGAGACATGACGTATGAATGTTTATTTAATAATTCTCTAATATTTCCAGCGGAGTGTGGCTATGCCTTCTGGAGGGGGTGAAGAGAGGAGGGGGTTGAAGAGGGAAACTCTAATCTATTGGGGTGGGTCATAAATCAGGCAGACAACATCATTAATCAGGGATGGGACAGAAGTGGAAGGAGGTGGGACTGGAGCTGCGATCCTTGGTGGGAAGGGGGCTGTGCTCCTTTTTTTTGTAAAACAAACCTTGTTTCTTATTCCGCTTGGCCCCAGCCACGCTGCCCGCATAATAGCAAACCCGGACACAAGGCTGTTTAAGTGAGTATGCTACCTCTGCGATAAACCTTGCGATACGAGTCTGCCAAGCATTAAATCCCTTTATAATTATCTTCTTTATATAACACTTCATGCTCATCATGCTTCATTGGATGAGATGCTCGTTGGGTTAAAAAGAGGGTTTTAGAGACAAAAAGCAATTGTGTTTGTTTTATTTTCGCTGTCTCTTTCTCCCACTTCCCCCTCATCTCACTTCTTTCCAATCCAGCTGTTCTAAAAGCATCAGCTCCAGAGGGATTCTGGTGCAGCAGCACAAGAAGGAGCAGCGGTTAAAATTAAACAGAGTTTAGATTGGGATCCTTATGCAAAGAGTCAAGCATGTGAGAGCAGTCTAGGAGGTAGCAGTGTCTGTCACGGGGACCGTGCTTCTGGGCAGACAAGTCGAGATGGAAACAGAGTGAGTGTGAAGCCAGAGGATTAGCAGAGGCCTGAAAGGGATGGAGCCACACTTAAGCTGGTGTGTCAGAGGGAGGCAGAAGCTGTTGTGAATTCATACCAGAGAATAAGTGGTCCCCAGCGCTTCTCTGCAGAGTCACACCATTAATGGGCTTTGGTGGGAGACAGAAACATTGTAGAGCAAAGAGAGAATTAAAAAAATAACTTCCTAAATTAACTAACTCTATTAAGAGAGAGCACGATGCTGCTGGTGTGTCCAGTCCTAGTTCAGCCCGTGTAAACTTAAGACAGGATCCAGGAAGCTGACCTGAAGCTTGGGATTGTCAAAGCCAGGTTGAGAAAATGCTTTTTATCTTTGTTTTGCTTTAGTCCTTCCTTTCAGTAATTCCGTAGTAAGTAATACATGCTTGTAGTATATACTTACTGGGATCGAGTGTTGTAAGGGTGCATAGGTAGATGCTCCATTTTTTAATGAAGTTTGACTTCAGCATTGCTTCATCCTCTAGGTTGTGATGATGGAGAGCAGACTTCTGGGCTGCATTTCTTTATTCTGCTCCCTCTTTTTAACTGTTTGGTAGAAGTGGTGTGTGCCAATGATGGTCTCAAACGTTACTACCGCTGCGGCACAGTGTCAGTGTTGTGGTTCATTACAGGCTAGCGGTTAATGAAGCTCGGCAGGACAGGCTGACTGTACAAGCTCAGACCTGGGGGGAAGGTGGCAGCTCTCTTCAGTGTGGCTGTGTCCAGAGGTGTGTTCTAATTCTCATGCTTTGGGGCAGTTTTCTTTAGACACATATTTGGCATCTTCATGCAGGGATGGACTCTTCTATCTGTTGAACTTGTGATGTTTTAAAGCTGAAGTGTCTGCAACCCCAAAGTGGCTGCTGGCTATGGGGGCAGTAGCATCCCTGTCCTGTAACTGATGAAAAACCCAAGAAGGGATTTTATTCCGATGTTAGGGGTGTGGTTTAGGCATCTGCCCTTCATGTCTCTTTGCATGCCCCTTCCTTTCTTTTTTTATACTCTTTTTTTTGCTTCTTAGTTTCAGAAATGCTGTTAACTTTAATTTGTGGAGTTGCTTCCTGGGAGTGAAAAATCGATGGGGGGCTATCGCAGTGTGAAATTCGACTGTCACTATTGAGCTATAGAGTTAGCAAGATGTCTTAGAAGGTAAAAAATAAATCGTGGCCCAGCAAGTGCTCAGCTGTGCTATTTCAAAGGGGATATGAGGCTGATGGTCCGTTAGAGGGTACTTCAGTTAGATGGATGATGATTCCCTGTGAAATATTGGAGTTATTCTATAGGTAAGAGAAACTTCAGCTTATAAAACACAAACAGCTGCCTTCTAGCAGAGGAATTCTGCCCTTAGATGTTTGAACAGCTTGTCAGAGGGAAGACTCGTCCCTAAAATTAGCCTGTTGTGTTTAACAAAGTCTCTGATGGAGCATTGTAGATCCTGCTGTGTTCCTTCTGAAAATATCTTGAGGATATGGCTGTTTGTTCACATCCCTCACCTACACCGCGAGAATTAAGAGGCAGGGACTGCTGATTTTTTTCTTTAGGAAATGTTTATATGGTGCCGGCACGTTCTCAAGAGAAAAGTAACAATTATTTTTTACGTAGGCTGCGTTCTCTTGTTTGGATGGAAATGTTCCTTTGAAGAGCAGAAAAGGGATCATGTTGTGCCCCACTGGCTGCCAGTTTGCTGTCGCTGTCATGCATCTGTTGAAAGGCAGCTCTGGCTGCGCGCTGGCATTAATAGGGCTACTGCTTCCTTTGGCACTCACTGACTGTTGTGGCAGGACTCTGTAAGTGTTTGTGCTCTGCCAGCTGCTGTATGACATCAGGATGATTGTAATTATGTCTCTCAGTAGTTTATGCGTTTCTTAAACTACAGTTAGTAAGTATAAATATGAAGTAGTACCAAAAAAGAAACCCTACTTCGTATTACTTATCATTAAACCTTGTCTGGGATAACTGTAGAGTCTGTAATTATTTCTCTTACACTTGCATGCGCAGTTGCAGTACCACTGAGAGGAGATTACTGCTGCAAGAAGGAGTTTTAAGCCACATTTAGTTGGAGCATGGTAAAGATTTCCAAAAAAATATTAATGACAGAACAATTCATTGTGCTTTCCTATTTCCTCTGCCTTTGTAATGCAGAACCCAGCACTGCCTTTACAGAAGCAGTGCAATAGCGAGTAATGTAGTTAACATAGTTTAATGTCCATGTTGATTTTTTGCCCTCACTTCAGTGTCGATGCTTGTCTTAACCTTACTCACTCCCTATCACTGCAGGCCCTTCATCTTATTTCTGTTTGCTTCTTATTCCTTTTTAATGGTATCTGTCTACAAAAAGCTCAGTTTCTCACTCAGTTGCAGAAGCATTCCTGCTTTGCCCTCAGATAGCCGGATCCTGACCTGTCCTTCCCCTGCATTGCTGGTTTCCTCTTCCAGCTCTGGGATCACAGTTATGTGATACTAATGTGCCGTGGCCTCCTTTAATAGCCTCATGTTTCTTTTTGAAGGCATGATTACCTTAAATGATGCTAATTCTGATCCTTTTCTTACCCGTAAAGGAAACAGCAGCAGTGTAAAAGTTCTAGGGTGGCAGCAGCAGTTGTAGGAAGCTGCCTGGAGGATGTGTTATCGCGCTGCCCTTGTGTGTCTCCAATCAGCAGTCATGAATGGAAGTTCTGGAAAGCAGATCACCTCCACGGTAAAGCCCTTAAAAGGCTGCAGATGAATCCAAGTGCTGCTGTAGTAATATAGATATTTCCTGTTTATTTCAGCCGTTTGGATGCAGGCCATGGGAGTAGAAGGTATTTCATTGTGCACAGAGGCAGGCTGCAAGTCTTGGCTGCGTGTCCAACCTTCTGAACACCTTTCAGCCCAAGAAATTTACTATTACTCTTTCACTTCAGGGATATTTTATAATTTTGTACTCTAATCGTCCAGCCAAGGCTACCAATAATCTCTGACTACCTCCAGGCCACAGTAAGATGATGAGTTACAGCTGCCATAAGTCTTCCCATAGGAAAATATAGGTGCTTACTATACATGGAGCTTGGTCTTAAACCAAACATGTTTACTTGTGGATAGGGGCAAGTTTCAGTAGGCTGGAACTTCTAACTCATGTGTCTCAGCAGGGAGAGGAGCTGCATTTTCCACCTCTGCTGCCTGCCTTTTGTATTCCTGGCTTGTACTAAGGTAGAGACCATGATGCACCTTCACAGATCTGTTAGGAATACAATTAAGGTCACCAGGATGCAGGATACATTTGAAAAGTGAACTGAGATATTAATACAATAGATGTGCAATTATTTCTATTTAGGAACTTTCTTAAGAGAATCATTTTCTAACTCAGCCTGTGCTGCCTCAACAAAACCTTGCTGCAGCAAAATACTCTTCCATAGCATAGCCAAAGCTGCGACAGTAAAGCAATGGGATTGCATTTATTTTCTCTTTGGAGCAGGGGACATAGTCTCTAAATCGAAATCAGAATGACCCATGCATTCTTTCTCCCAGCTTTCATGTCGAACCATAATTGCTCAAATGGCACATTTAAAATTTTGGCGCAAGCTCAGACTTTCACTCGCCGTCTTTTTAAATCAGTCCCAGTGGCCAGCGGATACTGCGTTGCCCTACAAATGCATCTAAACATGCTGACTCTGATGCTCCTTCCATTCTGAATGATCAGCGGTGCCATCTGTCTCTGTTTTGATTGGGGCTGGGCACATGTGTCCCAGTGAAACACCGGCCAAAAAAAGGAGAGAGAGAAAGAGCCAGCGCCTGAATTTACTTCCCGCTTCTGTAAAGACATTGTTGGGTTCTGTGTTATAGAGGTGGAGGAGATCTGAAAGCATAATGAATTCTTCTGTCATTAAATTCTTCAGGGAATCTTTACCCAAGTCTCTACTAACTGCGGCTTAAAATGCCTTCTTGCAGCAGTAAGCTCCCCTCAGTGGTATCGCAACGGTGCATGCAAGTGTAAGAGAAATAATTCCTCTGTGGGAGGAAGAAAAAAAAAAAAAGACAACATTTTTGGTTTGCATCAAGATGAAATTAGTCAGAAGCAAACTCTGGATTTGGCAAGCAGATGCCAGTATTAACAAGTTGTGCAAGCAAGTATAAAATAGAGGCGCTCGTGACTGAGAGCGCTTCGGCGTCGTGTGTGTGTGTGCCCTTGCATGCACCCCGCTCCAAATTCACAACTCAGAACACGGAAATTAGAATGGGGAACATTGCATTATTCATAACTTGGCAACCAGAAGCCAGGGCACTTTGCCAAAATAAACTATTCTCTATAATTACAGGTGAAGCAACATTCTTTAATATCTTACAATACAAAAACATACATTAATCAAGGAAAGAGGGCTTTTTTTTTCCTAGAGGACAATAAATTAGCATCCTTGCCAATTTCCTCAATACATGCGACAGTGTTTTACAGGATTATAAGTCAACCTTTTCATAGGAGGTTAGTCTAAAAACAAATAAACCAAATAAATGAGATTTTTAGCTAAATAAAGGGGAAGCTAGCTCCTCAAATGTTTGTATTTTGCCAGAAGATTTGCTTTTAACACTGAAATTCTCACAGACTGAGGGTCTCAACTTCACTTTGTGTTTTGACAGCTCTGCTGCAAACAGCTTTGCTGGGCAGTTTTTTACTGGTAGGGATCTACCTACCAGTGGATGTGGAAGTGGGTGATCTTAAAGGTCCCTTCTGACCCAAACCATTCTGTGATTCTTGCACTCTAGTAAGTGCAAAAAGCCTTTGTGTCTGCATGTCTACTCCTAACTTCAGTATTGCTTACCCATATCTGCCAAAATAAACTCCTGATATTATTAGCTGTATTGCTTACTGCAGGTGGTGCTTGCTAAATTGAAAGAGGGGGCAGATTCTTTCACCAGGTTGAAAACTTAGGTTTGTTTTTAGTTAGTGTTTGAAACTCAAATAGCAAGGGAGTTGTGTTGAAGACAATGTGTGAGTGGAAGCCAAGACAGCATTATTGTGCTCTGCCGCTGCGCGGCGCTACCGGTGTCACAGCAGCCACGCGCACATTACAGGTTGGTAAAACTTGGTCTTTTCTCTGAAAAAAATTGCCCACTCGCCTAAAATTGGCTGTGAGAGAGTTCTTGCAATTAAATGATTGTGCACTGATATTGGGGTCATTTTTTCCATGATTTTGTCAAGTCTTAAAGGTTTATGCCCCACAAAGTGAGGACTGGAGTAGGCTTCCTCTTCTGCAGTGTAGTAGTGGCTACGATAATTGTCAACTGCAACTGTGGTTGGATGTGGCCAGGAGCAATTTCCCTGCTTCTCAAATCTTACTTTAGCTTGACTCTTCCTTCAAAGCATCGACCAGTCTGTTTCTAATATTTATGATATGTACGCTGCTGGTGACCTGACCTCTGCCCGTGGTGCAGGGAAATGGCATGTATGTTCTGCTGGGATCAGGTTCTCCACCTCAGACAAGGGAAGATAAAAGCTTTATTTAAAAATAAAGACATCACTCTCGGGTTTGTCAGCCGTACTGTACATTTTCCCCTCTGCCACTCTGTGTTTACAGGCATACGAAAACAAAAATAAATGTATGAGGAAGAGAGAAGGTCAGAATATCAAGTGTCAAAAGTAGCCCATGAAATTTTATTGGTGGTGCATTTAATCAGTGCTAAGCATTTTTTACAAGGTACACACAAACAGCGGAATTGTAAAAATTTATGGAATGCTGTGTACAGTGTGGCCATTTATGAAGAAAGAAAAATTTATATCCAGTTGAAATAAACCAAAGGAGAATGTTTTATAGAGACTCCTCAACAGCGGGGTACCTCAAGTGAGATGTGGGAAAGGGGAGGATGTAGTATTTGCGGGGCCTTACTGATCTTTGAGATGGTTTTCTACTTCTTCAGCAGCTCACAGCTTGCATCTTTCTGCACCTCTCAAACAGGCAGGATGCCGGATGCTGTGATAGTATGATGCGTTTTGTTTTATTCTGTACAGTAGAAAGGAAACACAAGCAAACAGCTGCTACTGGTGTCTGTTACGAGGGTCTTGCTTTTGGGCTCATTCCAATCCTACAGTTTCTTGAGCAGCTCTTAATATCCACCTGGGAAGGGTTAACTGAAGTCAATCACTTGGACGTCAGCATGTTTTTGTTTCCTTTTTCGTCCAGTATTTTGTTGATGATAAAGCACAGACTTAGTCAATTGAGAGATTCCAGAGCTGCGGAATCAGAGATAATTTAATTAACGGAATTGCTTGTGATTGCCCACTGGGACAGCGGGTAGGAATTGCTCGATTTAATTTGGAGAAACAAAGATCGCATGCATGCTAATGTTTGACAAATAAGCAGTGTTTGGGTTAAAGTTTTCTGCAAAGAGGGGGACAGCTGATTCTCAGGGGAGATTTCCCAGGAGGCGATAGCTGAGTAACTGCTTATAGCTACAGCTAGGTCCTTTTTCCTCTTCCATGGTATTTTTGTGCCCTTCTTCTGGTCTTTTACTTGAACAAAGCAAGTATTTGCTCAGAGGAAGAAAGTTTGGTTTTAACTCTTGATTATCAAGAAGTGCAGAGATGGGATGAGGGGTAATGGTTTTAAGCTGAAAGAGCGGAGGTTTAGATTAGATATTAGAAAGAAGTGTTTTCCTGTGAGTGTGCAGAGGCATTGCCATGGGTTACCCAGAGAAGTCGTGGCTGCCCCATCCCTAGAGGTGTTCAAGGCAAGGTTGGATGAGGCTTTGAGCAGCCTGATCCAGTGGGAGGTATCCCTGCTCATGGCAGAGGGGTTGGAATTGGGTGATCTTTAAGGTCCTTCCAACCCAAACCGTTTTGTGATTATTTACAGTGCTCAGGGGCAATGCTATGAACAGTAGAAGAACATGCACCAGGCACCAAGACTGAAAACTTATCACATGCTGTCTGCTGGGTCTCATAGACTTCTCTCCCCAGTACCCAGCATCCTGAGTTTATTGAAGAGTTGTTGAAGAATTAACCACAAAGCTGAGAGAGAAGTGGCAGACCAAGCTGCCATTGCAAGGAGTCCTTCCTTTGTGTTTTTGCTCCTGTTTAAAGGTTCTTGCTCAGGCTCCCCAGCTTGAAGCAGAGATGTCGGTCCTCAAGTGAGTAGAGCATGGATGTGCTCTCTTGATGCATCCTCAGCCGTGGAAAACAGTCAAGTAGCAATAAGCCCACTCACACTGGTGTGGTTGGAGAAGCACCATCACGGGGGTTTGAGGCACTGCTCTTGGCAGTGGTTGTGCTCAGCAGGTCTCTCTGGAGGCTGATAAATGACGTTATCCAAACACGTCAAATCAGAGCACTGAGGTGCAAAATTGTTAGGAGTCCTCCTACATCCACTGTGAGGTCAAGGCAAAGCAAGGAGAGCCAAGCTGTTCAAGCCAGTTCCTTCTTCCCTGTAATTCCCTCTGCCTCCCTTGGCAGGGTGACTTGTACACGGCCTTACCCCGTTCGTGAGCTTGGCTTTCTGACCCTCGCTTCACCCCAATGTTACTCTTTAAAAATACTGCACAGGCTGCTCCCAGCTGCGTCCAAGCAAGCGCACACGAGGTGCGCACGCAAGAGGGAAGCCTGAGGGAGTTCCCAAGGTTGCTGCTGCAGGAAGAGTTGCTCCTAAGCGATGCTTATCTTTAGGATACAAGCAGGAGGTTGACGGTAAAATATCACTGAATAGAATAGCATGTGTCCCAAGTGTGCTGGCCACCATGGGAGCCAGACACATGGGAAGTGACTCTTGTCTTTATTCCATCCCTGGAGGTAGTTCCAGTTTCCTTTATTTACTAATGTTCTCCCTATTTCCCTTGACCTCATTTCCTCCAGCTTTTCAGAAGCAATCATGCAATTATCGCTCACTTTGGGTTGACCCCTGGCTGCCACATCCCTGGTTGCTGCTGCTCTGGGAGGCTTTCCCAAAATCTCAAGTGCAAAATACTCACTTGTGGCCAAAATATCTGTCTTGTGAGATAGGAGCTGCGTCTTAGGCACTATGCTGTGCATCAGGATTTGTCCTGAGAGCACACTTGGCAGGGAGAACATGGAGTTTAAAGTCTGTCACAGCTGATCTTTGATCAGCGCTGGGAGATACTGCAGTGGCAAAAGCTCCCTCTCTTACCAATGCACCCCAGTCTTGTTAATAAATGTATATTTAACAATGTCTGGAGCGTATGAAGTGATAATAACTAAATCAATACCTCCCACATTGATTGTCCAGGATCCCTACAGCGTGACGCACGCAGCGGTGCGGTAATTTTCCAGCTAACTAGCACCCTGATCTACAGCCCTCCTATTGATTGGCCATTGTATCAGGCAGCTTCTGAGCGTTATTGCTTATACCTCTATTCAGCCTCCTTTTCTGATTCATTCGTTTATTACTGGACAGGTGCGATTATCTCAGAGACTTTCTGAAACTGGCTGATGGGGGTCAGCCATTTAGACTTCTATAAACAAGCCATTTTCTATCTCCTCTGGTTGTTGCAGTGGCAAATTTTTCCTTCTCAAGCTTTGATTGTTATTGGGCTGGGACCGGGGATGAATTGGCCTTTGCTTGGATCTGCCCGGGGATTCCACCTTTCCCTCTCCTTGCCATTCAGAAAACAGATAGCTCCACAGGTAATAATGGAGAGTTTAGCAAGGGCTGAGGTTCTGCTTGCCACCTGCTTTGGGCAGGAGCCACACTCACTGCCTTTATGCCTCCAGTGCCCTTATGCACGCAGGAAGGAGAAAAGGATTCCAGAAAGTCAAGTTCAACTGCAGCCTTCATCTAGTGTCAGCTTATTGATGGGCCAGACTGCATGCAAGGTGACTTTCTCAGCCCACAATAATCTTCAAGCTATAAATAAATAATTCTGTTTCTTCCTTGGACAAAACTATCTCCTTTCTATACTTTCTTTGAAAACACAAACTCTCTTCCTTGAGGGTGAGAACCAAAGCTGGGATATAATAATAATTTATACCAATGAGTAGGAGCAAGTGGGTGTTTCACAGCAGGGAGCACTGTCTCCTTCTGGATCTCTTTCATTATGCTTCAAAGAGTATTTATTGATTTACCAAGTCTTGAATCCACAGTGTCCCTGTCCCCGAGCAGTCCTCTCCCACTAGGCTATCATGGGACGTGTATTTTTGTTGCCTTTGTTTCAGTTTTAAAGTTGTCACCATTTCCTAGCAACTGTCACTTGCAATGAATCTCCTCCTGGTGAAGGTCTCTCCTCGGTTAGCTCATGCAGAGCGCGTCTGATCTGTACAAAGGTAGGAGTAGAGTTGGAGGAGCTTTATAACACTCGTACTTAACCGTATGCACTCCTGCAGCTCCAGTTTCTTCTGAAGTGTCGTAATTAAAAAAAATCACTCAAGATCTTTTCAACTAGCTCTGTTTCCAAAGCCCTGGGGAAAAGGCAGAAGAATCAACTTGTGGGAGATACCTCAGGTCCCTCCCTGCGTGCCAGCAACAAGTGACTAATGAACAAAGGAGCGAGTGCGTGCGTGCAGCAGCAGTGCTGAGATTGCAGCTTACTTCATTGCTGCTGTTGTAGTAATTCCTGTAGACCCAGGTTTTAGCCACCTATTGATGAATCATTCTCTAAAAAAGTAGAAGATGTAGGTGCTACTGTGAGTTACGCAGTGATTGATGCAGCTTCTGGTGGCGAGGTGCCCTTCAGGTTCTTCTGAGCTGGAGTCTGTTTGGACAGGCCTGAAATTCACTGACATACGTGAAAAATGCTGTTTTGGTTTGGTTTTGTCACAAGAATGAAAGCCTTAATGTCAACGTGATATTGTAAACTTTATCTGGGGAATGCTTGAGGGCCCCTCCCTGTATCTGCGCTGTTTAGAAACCGGATTTAGCAGCACGCTGGACTGATGCATCTTTGTATGTAATGCTCCCTGCATCTCATTTGCTAAGCATTGCTCTCTGCCCTTGCTTTTAGGTTGGCAAGTTGCTCTTTTCACGAGCCTCACAGAACCATGAAAATACACTTGCCTGCCCTCAGCACAGTGCCTCTGTGACAAAAGAGATTATCCTGCCCATCAAAAATGACCCTAGGAAATGAGAAAGCAGAGATTGTAAAGCCGTTTTTATAGTCATCCTGTTGGCAGAGTGTCCACTGCTTTTGGTTTCTCCTTGTTTTCAGTATTAGAACCCAACAAGCTAAGGGTTTCTTTAATGTAAAGGCATTATGTTGATCCTGTGCAGTGAGCTGATCTTGTGTTTCATGAGGTTGATCATAGAATCACTAGGTTGGAAAAGACCTTACAGATCATCAGGCCCACTCTACAGGTCCACTACTAAATCATACCCCTAAGCACCTCGTCTACCCATCTTTTAAACACCTCCAGCCACGGGGACTCCACCAGCTCCCTGGACAGTCTTTCCATCTGTTCTTTACTTGTTCATGTCTTGTGGAAACTTGTTCTGGATGAAGTTGGCAACCTCAGCCTTGCTGTGTTCTATCATGATGTGTTCAGAATTTTTTAGTAGGATACCTCAAAGAATTCATACTGGGCTTTTCAGGAACGTTTTTTCGCTGCAAGCTGGGTGTCTTAGTTCAAATGTTCCCATTTCCAGTGCAAGACCTGTTGTGGGATCCTTTTTTCCCAGAACTCTTAACAGTCTTGTGTGCTCAGTGATGCTCACTCTCCGTCATCTTTTGCAGAATTACAGAAGACTCTGCTGTGACAACATTTGAAGCGTTAAAGGCTCGTGTTCGTGAGTTAGAAAGGCAGCTTTCCCGTGGGGACCGCTATAAATGTCTCATTTGCATGGTGAGTAGCACTCCACTTGTGGTAACGAATCAGAAATGTCTTGGCATCTTTGCTGAGGAGGGGAGAAGCTTTGATTTGCTTTGGGGTGGAAAGGGAGAACTCATCTTTGTCCCTAGATGCTAATTATCCTTCCAAACGAAGGTGCTAGATCTTCTTAGCAATTGAAATTTCTGTGTACATTGCATTGTTCCACTGGTATTTGTGGTTGTACATCTGTATTGGGGCAAGACAGTTCCAACTTAAAAATTCTTTCAGCCTTCCTATAGCAAACTCCCAGATATGTGTGTCATTTTCCTGCATGTGCAGGTTTACATGCATAGGAGAGAGCAGAGTCTGTGACCTGAGACATAGGAGTTGAGAACAGGAATGTTGTCTGAGCATTTAAAAGTTGCCGAGGTCCTCCTTGCTCTGTGGAGATGTTGTGGCCGTTGTAAAGAAGGGCAGCAGCTCCCTCTGATGGCAAGTCTGCAGAGCTCTGCGTCTCCTGTTTAGTTTTTATTCTGCTGATAGCGGAAGAAAATGCTGCTTGATGGAATTTGTTGCTCTGCAGCTTCAAACTTGATGCACGGTGCTCTCTTTCCCAGCTAAGGACTTGTAGGTGTGGGAGCGCAGTCCCTATCTCTTATTCCACAGAAGGGACAACAGCTTGCTGCTGATTTCCAGAGGTTTATTAGCAATGACAGAAAATACTCAAGAGAAGGCATGTCATCTGAAAGAGCAGTGGCGTTCTTGGGATGTAGCTAATCTGTTCCTGCAGAGCTAAGAGTTGTGATAAGGGTTAATCTTACCCTGTCGCTGTTTTTTATATGATCTGGTGACCTTTCTGATGAGAATAATGGCAGGTGGCCACAGCAACTTCAGATGCTCTTGTGATAACTGTGCTGAGCCAGGTCACTGCTTGAGTGGATTACGGGCTTCCAACAGGAGTTCGAGGAAGACAGAAAAATGGACTGCAGGAGACTTTCTGCCTCTACTGCACAAACAATACCAAAATACAAACTTAGATTTTATACAAGTTTGAGCTTTGTAATACAAAATACAAGGAAATCGTACTCATGAAGAAAGGCGCTGTGATGGGGCTGGGGGCAAAGAATCAATAAATCCCTGCTGTGGAAATAACCTGTTTTTATCTTCTCCGCAGGACTCCTACACAATGCCCCTGACTTCCATTCAGTGCTGGCATGTGCACTGTGAAGAATGCTGGCTGCGGACTCTGGTGAGGCTCTTAGCTACTTTCTTGTTGACTTATAGACTTTTCCCTCTCTTCTGGGATATTTTATTTAAATCACCACAGCAAAGGTGCCTGTTGCTTTATCTTAAACAATGTGAGTGCTGTGCATGCAGACTTCCCGAGCCTTGCTGTTCAACATCCGCTCTAGCTTTGACCTGAGTGAGTTTCATTTGAGTCATTATGACCAAAGCACAGTCCTGCCCTTTGCTTACTCTTCTTACATTGCTCGGGTAAGAGCTCTGTGCCAGGGACAGTCTTGCCTTACAGTAATTTCCTATTGGGCTTCCATGCAGAGAGGTAAAGCTGTGAGAATGGAGGCCAAATCCACTGAAATCTGTGGAATGGGGAGCTTCTGAGAAACCTAATATTCCCCTGAAACAAAGGGAATCATCTTTGGGATAGATGATGTGGAATGGAGCTTTTATGAACATGAACCTATATTTTTTTGAATTATTTGAGATAGCGCTGTGCAGTTTTCAGGCTTCGGGCTGTTCTGGTTGGAGTGTTGGGGACTACCTTGAATATTGCACAGGTGACCCAATGCAGTAGTAACTTATACACGTATTAAAGGACATTAGGTTAAAATTTAAAGTGTTATTAAAATGTGTTTTCCTTTCCTTTGTTAAAACTGTGGGCTTCATAATCAACTTTTCATTTCCCCTGCACTGCTGATTTTCAAGCTTTCATTTCATTCGGGTTGGGGGGTAGAAAACAATCAATTTTGCTCTCTTGTTCTCTTGCTAGCAAGATGATACAGTGTTGGTTTGCAAAAAGTGTAAGGGAATGCCACTCCTACAGACTGTTCCTCTAAGGCATTACAAAATCTACTTTATAGAACACGTTGTGCGTTTGGAATTACGATTAAGCCAATCGTGCTCCTTTAAATTCTGCCTTTTAAAAGTCTTGTCCAAGAAAAGTTACCAGGATGGTGAAGTGCCTGTGGGCTTGAGTACTAATAGCAACTCAATAACTTGGCTATCCCTTGGGCTGTATTTTATAGCTCTTCAGCTACACCCCATCACTATTTAGATTATACAAGCTTTTGTAAACATTTTAGCAGCGTGTTATAAAAGACACATATGTGGGTACGTAGCTGTGAGGTGTTTGGATGGATGTGTGCTCTGCAAGGTGAAGAGTAATCTGGTCCTTCAGCAGTGTGACAAGCAGAGGATAAATCAGTAATTTCTTTTTCATTTTCTTTACTCTGAAGTCTTTGTCCTCTTCCCAGCAGCCTCAAGTCATCTTCTAAATCTGTGGCGCTGATTTCAGGTTGTTTTTAGGCTCAGCAGCAACTTTGTTCGACTTCCGTCAGGTCCCTTTGTTTCGTGTGAAGCAGCCACGGTTGCTCATAAGGACTGGGAAATCCCACTCCAGGTGCTCAGGTGTTGGGATTTACTTTTGCAGAGGGGAAGCCATCTCCCCCCTAGGTATCTGTGAGGAGGGTAGGGATGGAGCTGGCTGTCTGCTATCCGCATGTGGCTCTTCTGCCGACCAGGCAGGCGGGGTGGGAACAGTCCAGCAAAACATCGTATTAGAACTTGGCACTTGCATAGGGGAAGCAATTAATAAGTGGCTACTCATGTGTTCCCCAGTCCTAGCCTCTCCCTGCAGCCCCCAATTTATTAAACCAGGCCTTTTCACAAGGCATGTTTGCACTCTCTCTGCCGTCTCAAAAAAAAATCTCCCAGCCTGTGTTCGCATGTTTCTAATGTAACCATTAAAATGTAGCCCGAAGACAGCAATAAAAACCCTGGAACGCCTTGGTGCTTTTGTGTCTTGATCAAAGTCAATGTGTGTAATCTCATTAAGACTGCCCTCCTTCCCCCCTCCTTTTTTATGAATTTAATGGCATACAGCAGCTGGGCTCAGTATTTAATGCTCACCAACCTGCATTGTTCTAATTAAGGTATCTCCTTTTATTTTGGGCACAAAAGAGACTCTTGTTTTTTTTAACAAGCGAGGAGCTGTGGGATAGTGTGTGTAATAATCGCTGCTGTTACCTTTCCCTGTGTATAAAGCTGGCTCCCCAGCGGGGGCGGGAGGAGGGAGCCTGCGCGTGCAGCACACATGGAAAGACTTGACTGGGGGAGAGAGGCAACATTTTTCTTCTGTTGTGCAATAAACAATTTGTTGGAGTTAATAGGAGTTGGGGCGGGTGGGTTGTGTCGGGCTTCCGGCCCCTTTTGAACATTCTGGAGATCTGCCATCCCTGCTGGTGAAAAGTCCCCTTTCTCCTGTGCGCCCATGGTTTATATGCCCAGCCGAGATCTAATATTAAATTAGACTGAGTGCGTCTGTGAGAGAGAGAGGGAAGCCCGAGAATTGAACAAGTCCCTGGAACTGAAGGCTCGGAGTGCCTGGGAGCACTTCCAAACCTGTGCAGGACATTGAAAACCAAGTTAAATTTGGTGCTCATGTCTGTCTGTGGGCCAAAGGAGAAGTGATTTTTAAAAGGTTCAAGGTTTAAACATTTTCTAGGTTATGATGCTATAACAATCTGAGCGTCTCTAGTATCCTCCAACTTCGGTGGCGTCTAGGGCACTGATGAGGACTAAATCTTCAAAGCACATGGGCTTTCTAAAAGTATAATTTTTGGACTTTTGGCTCTTCATGTCCAATTACTAATTATAACTGTTCTGTTGCTAAGGGAGAGGAGGAGACCTTTTTAACCACCAACTATAAAAATGGCTGCTGGACTTCCTAGCTTCAAACCAGCTCCAAGTACCGGGGTTGAAACATCCACCAGAGCAGGCTCCATCTCTGTGTCCTGTTGCTGTGTTGGACTGACATGAAGGAAAGGCTGGGGTCACATAAAGGGGCACTGGAGGTGGCTTAAGAGAACTGAGATCATGGTGTTCACTGAGCCAGCACTTCAGCGCCAACAGAAGCTGCTTGGTTAGCTAGTCCTCTTCGTGGTAGCCGTGGAGAAAGGGAGGAACCAACCCTTCACTCGGCATCAGAACATGAGTGAGTGGATTTCTCTCCTTCTACTTGATCTCTGAGCAGAACCAGTTTGCCTGAGGGCTGTGATCCAGGGGACACAGGCTAAAGGTGTGCTGAGTGCTGCGTGCTATGTACACTGTAGGCAGCTCTGTGGTTGTAGGCACAACAGGAATGGAGACACGGAGAGGGACACAAGATTACCTTGCTTGATGTCATGTGATCGTGCCTGGGTTCCCAAGAACTCAGTTATTTGTTTTATCATCTGGGTTTATCTGCTGGTTTTGCATTGCTGTGTCAGACCACACCAGTGAGCTTGCTGCTCCTTGTGTACTGCTTGTCTGGGGAACTGAACAGAGATGTTTTTCGTTCATCCACCCTGCATGCAGAGAGCTGGTTGATACCTTCAAGTTATGCGCAAACTGGGACAGTAGCCTGGAGTGAGTTCCCTGTGATCCCTTTTGGAAACCCCTGAAAGTACATGCAGGTTCTTCAGAGGCTGGAGAGGTAATGGTGTTGCAGGAAAGGGGCTTAGCCTGGGCAGCAGGAGGTGGGGTTCATTTTCCTGAACATTGACCATTCTCGTGGCTGGTATCTGTCCTCAGCTGGTTGTTGGCCTGCAACCCTGAGTCACTGGGTGATGAAGGATGAATCTCTATCCTTCTCCGTTAACGGAGAGGGACCATACAGCTTCTCCTGGGAAGAGTGCTCTGACAATCTGTTGCAGTACTTTGCTGGGGAGGTTTGGAGCCAACCACCCTTGGAGATTTATGAAGACAGGTTTGATGCGTGTCTGTCAGTAGTAATTCACGTTGAGGTGATCTTGCCAGGGGAATGAGTCACTGAGTTCTCGACTTCTCTCTGAGCTGCTGTTCCGAGTTTTCCCAAACCCTGGTATCTTTCCTTTTGAAGTAAATGGAGTTAAAAGCTAAGTCGGATTGTTGTTTGCGAGTGGATGGAGCTTTTGTCGGGTGCAGGGGCTGAAAGAGGGCACGTTTTATTTGAGCAGATGCAGTTTGCTGAGTTCCCCTGTCCCCAGATCCAGCATTTCCTATGAGTATTTGCTGACCCTAGGCTTGCACTTGCCTGTCTTGAGCTTATTTGAAAATGCCAGCTGCAAGAGCTGGGAAAAAAATCACTTATACTACACGGTCTTCCTCATCACAGACTGTGCTTCCAGGGGATCCATCAATAGATGTGTATGCTCTGCAGCTGACACATTTATATCTTTGTTCAGATGACACTGCAGTGTTCTTAGCCTTGTCGCTTTTCCTAGGCTATAATGCCGTATATCCCATGCGGGCTGGAGTATTTTTTAAGAAACAGCACAGATACACAGCAATCCTTCTAGGTGATTCCTTAGCGCTTCCAGCAACGTAGGGACCTTGTTTGTGCTCAGGTGGCCAAGAAGGCCAACAGCATCCTGGCTTGTATCAAAAAAGGTGTGACCAGCAGGAGGAGGGAAGTGATCATGCCCTGCTGAGGCTGCACCTCAAATACTGTGTTCACTTTTGGGCTCCTCAGTCCAAGAAGGACATTGAGGCTCTGGAGCGTGTTCAGAGAAGGGCAAGAAAGCTGGTGAAGGGGCCAGAGCATTAGCCTTATAAAGGAGCAGCTGAAGGAACTGGGTTGTTTAGCCTGGGGAAGAGGAGGCTAAGGGGAGACCTTATCACCCTCTAACAACTCCCTGAAAGGAGGTCGTAGTGAGGTGGGTGCTGCTCTCTTCTCCCAACTAACAAGCGAAATGGACTCAAGTTGTGCCTGGGAAGGTTTAGATTGGATATTAGGAAAAAATTCTTTACCAAAAGAGTGGTGAAACATTGGAATGGGCTGGCTCGGGAAGTGGTGGAGTCTCCATCCCTGGAGGTGTCCAAGAGAGGTGTAGACATAGCACTTCAGGACAAGGTTTAGTAGGCACAGTGGTGTTGGGCTGATGGTTGGACTGGATGATCGTAGAGGTCTTTTCCAACCCTAGTGATTCACTGATTCTGTGACCTGAGTGAGCAACTGCATGGAGGTTCCTGCACTTGGTCCTTCACAGTGTTCCTATCTGCCATGAGGTTGTCTGGGTATTCATTAACATATTTCGGTTTTGGCCTCCCAACAATCTGTGGTGGTGAGCTGCACCCTTTGAGGAGGCTCTGTGAAAAAGGATGCTCTCCTGATTGCTTTAACCCCATTACCCACGACGGCAGTGGTGAACATCTGCTTCTTTGGGAACTCACACTTGCAAAGAAGCTGCCTTTTCACGTCCAGGCATGGGGATTGGGGGCTGTTGCTTTGGTTGAGAATTGAATCATGGAGTTTCAGCCCTCTCCTGGCAGAAGTTGGCTCTTGGTTTTGGTCCTTCCTGTCATTGCTCTGCCTTGGTTTTTCTTCCTAGAAAAGAGGGAAGCTTTGAGCCCAGGTTTGACAGTGGCCCGTGTAGGCAAAATTGCTTTGTCTGCGTGCGCGTGTGTCTCTGTATTCTCTGTGCCTGGTAGCATATTCTGCTTGCAAAAGTGCCCATTTTTAGACCCACAGGACAGCAGGAAGTGCCTAAATCCTTCCTTTTGAGTTTTCTTACTTTAGCCAATTTATAGCAGACGTCATGCCTTTTTTTTTTTTAAGAGGTAACTTTAAGACAAAATACCCCAATCCTTCCTGGCACAGTGTAAGCCCTAACGACTTCTCAACATCGCAGCACTCATTAATGTATTTTTCAAACTCCCACCCCAAGTGATTAGCCTGTATTGCGGATCAATCACTTGCCAAATTTTAATTAAGAAGGGAGAAAAAATAAACTTCATCCTGGTTCCAGCCCCTTTTCTTTGCTTAGTAACAGCCCTGGAGCAAACTTCTTGCAGCAGAGTTTTATAAACCCCTCAAAACTGGGGTTTATAATGGAAAAGCTGAGGTGGCCTTTACTCTAGCACACGCAGCTATAACACATCAAGGCTTTTCCATGAAGCTATGATGAAAGGAGCAGAAGGACCTGGAAAAAAAAAAAAAGAAAGAAAGAACTGGCCGACAGGTGGGACTTATTATTCCACAGCGTTTTTATTTCAAGGGAAAAGTTTAGTAACCCCAGCTGGCAGGTGAGCAGTGGGGGAGCAAACGCTTTTTCATTGTGCCTGCGCCAGCATGTGTGTGTGTACAAGCTTATGCACCTCTCTGTAAGAGAGGAGAGCTTAAATGCCGGTGCCAATAAATGTTGTACACCTACACCGAAAAGTCAGATGTAAGGAATGAGGTTCTAAGCAATTTCAATCTAAAAAAAAAAAATCAGGACTTGGTTCTGAATTTAATGCACATGCTGGTGTGTGCAGAGAATGACAGTTTTATTTAAAAAAAAAAGGCTTCCCCAGGGGGTCCGAAGTAGTTATTTTTGCTTGAACTGTTTAATACCAAGCATAAGTGCTAGGGAGACCCAGGGACCTGGTCCCAGCCTGCCACATGCTGTCAGCCTGTGCCGTGTTCAGGCCAGGCTGCTGGAGGACCCAAGATTCAGAGCTCAAGATGAGCTGCCCCCTCTTGTGTGCCAGTGAGGGAACATCCACCACTGCCCTGAATAAATACGCAGTCAGGTCATACAGCTCTTGCAGAAAAGGCTGCGTGTGGTTGGGTTCTGCCTTATGGTGAGCAAAATTTTGGCCCTGGCTGCCCGTGTGCAGCTCAGCCTTAGGTGGGGAGTGGATCCTCCTAAAGCCACCAGCATCTGGTGCAGAGAGCAGAGCTCCGGGGCCAAGAGATCTCGAGGTCTGGCAGGATAAACACACCCATCTTCCCTTTCCCTGTGGTGTAAAGGAATTGCATACCTGACCTTGCTTTGCCACAGAAGAGGGGAGCAAAGCTGCAGTTGGTTTGATCAGGCTTGTTCTGCCGTCCTGTGAGCTGAGTGCAGGGGACTTGTGTGTACAGGCTTTGGAGAAGCCTGGGAATCTGTCCTGAAATTTCCCACATTGAGCTGTCTGGTCTGGTTACCGATATTGCCCTCACTGAGGGTCACACACATCTACCTGTAGCTGTCTCAGTCCACCTCCAAGTCCCAGGATGGAGCACGAGATAGACTCATAGAATCATTAGCTTGGAAAAGACCTTTGAAATCATCAACTCCAACCATACCTGTCTGCTACTGAATCATATCCCCAAGCACTTCATCTACCCAGCTTCTGAACACCTCCAAGAATGGTGACTCAACCACATCCCTTTGATAACCCTTTTTCTGTGAAGAAATTTTTCCTAATGTCCAGTCTAAACTTCCCTTTCTGTAAGACAATGGATGGGAGCAGCTGAGCTTTGCTTTTAGCAAAAATGAACTCCAGGGAAATCAGTGCTTCTTTGCACCTACGTGCAGCCAAACATCCCCCACTCTTATAAGAGCTAAAAGAACTGCTGAAGAGCCACTCAGTCCACGGTCCGCATCCAGCAAACTGCAGAGGCATCACTGAACTGAAAGGCCTCAGTTTTGCCACCAAGCTCCGTGCAAGCCAGCCAGCTCTCAGACAGCACATTGCACCCTCTCAGCTTCCTTGTCACGCCAGGCACTGGGCGTTAGCTGCTGGAAGGGCCCATGTGTCAGCGCTGAGCAAAACTCAGGGTGCTTGGACAGAGCCTGTGCTCAGTTTGGTTTGGCAGGAGGGTGTGTCGAGGCTGTGGTTAGCGTTGGAAGCCGGGGCATCACAATTTCCTGCGCTGCTGGTGCTGTAGGCAGGAGGCTGCCTCATAGCAGAGACATCTCTCTTGTCATTTTCCCCATCAACTGTCTGTCACATCTGCCAATCTAATGATGACCGGCTTAGGTTGACCCCGATTCTGAGGCTTATTAATACCTTCTTGCTGTCAGGCTCAGTGACAGACGGCACATCATCCCTTGTTTTATTTCATGTAGTGTTCATGTCGGCCACCCATTACCTCGCCCCAGCTAACATCACAGTTCCCTGGTTTTATCTCACCTTGGCAGAGCAGACTTGTCTCTGCAGCATCTGTGAGCTGCAGGGGGACGGACTGGGAGTCGTCTTCATGCCAGCAGCTCTGGGACGTGCGTAGGATGGCTGAGGCAGTCCCCTTGCCTGCTGCCCTGAAAGGGATGGTTCAACCCCACCATCATAGAATCATAGAATCACCAGGTTGGAAAAGACCCATCGGATCATGGAGTCCAACCATTCCCATCAATCACTAAACCATGCCCCTCAGCACCTCGTCCACCCGTCCCTTAAACCCCTCCAGGGAAGGTGACTCAACCCCCTCCCTGGGCAGCCTCTGCCAGTGCCAAATCACCCTTTCTGTGAAAAATTTTTTCCTAATGTCCAGCCTGAACCTCCCCTGGCACAGCTTGAGGCCATTCCCTCTTGTCCTGTCCCCTGTCACTTGGGAGAAGAGCCCAGCTCCCTCCTCCCCACAACCTCCTTTCAGGTAGTTGTAGAGAGCAATGAGGTCTCCCCTCAGCCTCCTCTTCTCCAGGCTAAACACCCCCAGCTCTCTCAGCCGTTCCTCATAAGGCGTGTTCTCCAGCCCCCTCACCAGCTTCATCACTCTTCTCTGGACTCGCTTCAGAGCCATGAACCAGGTCACTCATCCCAGCTGAAAACTGCACTTGTTCCTGCCTCTCAGTGACCCGAATGGGCTCATCAAGGGCTGCAGGGGAGCAAGGGAAGCAGAGAGGAGCAGATCTGCCCAGCATCCAGCAGTGACGGCGCAGCAGGGCAGGGAGCTCAGGCCAATCCCTCTGCAGAGATTCCTCTCCCTGGAGCTCCTGAGTTTGGTGACATGTCTTGGCTGCGGGTTTCAGCCTCCTACCGAGCTCCTGCCTTGTGCAGAGCCACCTTCTGCTGGAGACTGGAGTGGGGCTTGCAGGAAAGGCGAGAGAGGCGTTGGGGCATCCCCTCCTGTGGGGAGGGCACGGCTCTGTCCGGAGGAGAAGGGGGTGGCCTTGGTGCCCCTGCTCCTGTGCCGCTGCCCCCAAGGTCCCAGGCCGAGGGCAGGGTCGCACGCGTTGTCCTTTGCTGTGTGTCGCTTTCTCATTCTGTTTGTCTCCTCTGCAGGGTGCCAAGAAGCTCTGTCCCCAGTGTAACACCATCACGTCTCCAGGAGACCTTCGGCGCATCTACTTATGAAGGATTCAGCGGGAGGGCGGGACCCAGCTACTCGGCTCAGCTCATCACACCAAGGGGGGAGAAGAACGACAGCAACAAAAAAAAAAAAGACGTTTTAAAACTAAGAAAAAAAAAAAACCCAAACCAGAGACTCCGGACATGGACTCGAGGATACAGGAGCAGTGGGGAGCCTCAGCTCCCACATCCCGCATGTTGAGACCTCCTTCAGCACCTGCAGCGGGCAAAACCAAACCCTTTGTTGTGAAGCCCCCTTTTTTAAAACCAGTATTCCCCATCCACCCGTTCCCTGGAGCTGGCTTCGCATCGCGGATATGGCTCGTGAGACCTCCTTTGGACTGTGTTATTGACCACTCAGCCCCCAGGAGACTGGGGAAGGGACCCTTGACAGAAAGATGTTAAATAACCTGTAACTTGTGTTCTTTGTTCAGTTTTTTTGTTTGTTTGTTTCATTTTTATTTGTTTCAGTTTGGGTTTTGGTTTGGTTCTGTTTTGGTTTTTTTGTGGTGTACTAGTGATAAAAAAAAAAGGTTTAAAGAAAAAAAAAACCACACACCCAGGCAGAAATGAAGCACATGTAATATAGATTATATATGTTTACAATGTTGTGTATAAATGGGATAGACTCAAACATTACATACTAATAAGTTTCCCTTTCCTTTTTTTGGGTTGTATTTTTTTTAAAGAAGAAAAAAAAAATGAGCAGAGAACATTAAACCCATATTTTTCTTGGTTCAGCAAAGTTTTGGCATTAAAGTCATTAGTTTAAAAAAAGTATATATATACATATATATAATATAAATGGTTTAATGTTCTGTGGTGTATATTTCCTCATTCAGATATGAAGTTAACAGCTTTTAGTAACGGCTGTAGCATTGCCCGTAACTTACAGAACTTATGGGGAGTAGAGGAGGTGGATTTTTGTCATTAGTTGTAGCTAATGGGGCTATTTATAATAGAATCGTTATCCCCGGAAAGACACGGCTTTTAACTCCTCGCCGGGGGAGCTGGGGGGGGTTCAGCTCAGCCCCCTTTGCCTTTCCCAGCTGGGGAAGAGGCGAATGGTGCTGAGCTGGAGGGAGCAGCGTGTGGGAGCGCTGCCCTCTGCCCCAGCTTGGGGGGCCTCCCCGAGGGTCCGATGCCCCCTCCGAGGCCGTAGCGTCTGCCCGGCTTTGCTTTCCTCCTCTCCAGGCAGCGTTTGCCGGCTGAGGATTCCCGAGCTGCTCCCAGTGCCTGGGGAAGCGGTGGGTACGGGGAGGGCTGGTCCTGCTGGTGGCCTTGCCTGGAGAGGCTCAGCCAGTTCCCTGGCGGTGCTGGTTGCCCGGCACAAGCCCCGCAGAGCCAGCTCTGCCCCGCGCCAGCTTCTCCCGGCTCCCGCTCTCCTGCGTTTTGCAAAAGAGGATTTGGCACGGAGGCAGAAAGCCGAGCCAGCCCTCTCTCTTTGCCCGCATGGCCACCCCCAGGGCTTGGCGAGCAGAGATGCTTCCACCCAGAGGTTCCCCACAGCCCCAGCTTCTTCCACGCGGTTTTCCACGCTTTTCCCTGTCTCCCGTATCCTCAGCCTTAACCAAAGCTACCGTCTGGCCTGTTTTCTTTGTTGGTTGTTCTTTTATTTTCAGGACCCAAGAAACAGAACCTGCTCCATTTCCCATGTGCTGACTTCTCCCAGCCGCCTGCCGTGCAGCCCTGCCCGAAGAGAGGGAGAAGGGGAAGTTCATCTCCCCGTGTTCCCACAGGGTCATTCCAAGCGGATCCCACCGGGCAGTGCAGCACGGCCAGGGCGTTTTAAAACAGTCTGGACACAGCAGTGGATGAAGGGTTTGGAGCTGGATCCCCAGCGGTTTAGCAGAGAGCAGGTGCTGTCCTTGCCATCTCCCAAGTGATTTCAGAAGGATCCCACTGCACCCATTAAAAAAAAAAAACCCAAAGCAAAACAAATCGCAAGAATTCTGTTCTATAAGCATCTTGGCCAAAGGCAACAATTCCTAATGGGAAGTTTTCCGGGTCTCTAAGCTCTTAGCGGCACGGTGGCCTCTGAGACCAGAGAGAGCTGCGGCCTCCCCGTTTTGGGGTGCATCCCTGCAGAGCTCCCAGGGACCGGAGGAAGCCAAAGCACCCCAGGAGGCTCCTACCTCCCAGGAGAGGCTGCGGGAAGGGGCAGGGGCTGCAGCGCGGGCTCTCTCACTGTTGGGTGTCCCTCCAGCCAGCAGCACTTGGCTCGGGGGGGGGTGTAGGGAGCAGGATTTGGGAGGGGCACAGCTGGGCTGCGATGCCTGAGTGCTGGCGCTGGGGTCCTGGGGGAGGATTTGGTGAGAGGGAGAGGACAGGACCCCCCAGCCCAGCCCTTCCTTGCAAACAGACCCTGGCAGGGACCCAGGCTTCCCGGCCAGCGTTGCAGACCAGCCGTGTGCTCTGTGTACGTACATGTAAAACCATCTGTAACCGGCCACTGGTTCTTTGTTTTAGGGTGGGGAGGGTGTTTATTATTTTTTTAATTGTAAAGCTATCCCCTGTTTTCCAGGGGGGAGGGGGCTGCAGGGGAGGGAAGGCAGAGGGAGAAAGGCATCCCGGTTTGTAACTCGCATCCGCCGCTTCCCCTTTTCTGTAATGAGTTCTAAATGATTTTTAAGAAAAATAATTGAAATATTGGAGTTACCTATCTTTGCCCAAAGAATCCCAGTTGCACAAAGCGATATTCCAGTGTGTCGATGATTGTGTGTCGGTGTATATTATACAAAGAGGTACTTGTCACTCCCGTTTGTAAACTACATTTGACATTAATTAAACAAGTATAAATCTTCTCAGGCGCTTCCCAGCTTTCTGTTTCCCTTTGTAGGCGAGAGGCAGCGGAGGAGGCACCTGCAGCTGTGCCACAGCCCCTGGGTGGGGGTAATGTCCCAAAGGGGAGCCTGGTTTGGGATGCAGGAACAGATGCTGAGGTGGGAGGTGTTCAAGGGCAGGTTGGATGAGGCTTTGAGCATCCTGATCCAGTGGGAGGTGTCCCTGCCCGTGGCTGGGGAGTGGAACTGGATGGGCTTTAAGGTCCCTTCCAACCCAAACCATTCTACAATTCTATGACCTCTCCATAAGGAGATACAGATGGACGAGGTGCTGAGGGGCATGGTTTAGTGTTTGATAGGAATGGTTGGAATCGATGATCCGGCAGGCCTCTTCCAACCGGGTTATTCTATGATTCTATATAAAATAAAACATTAGCAGCCTGCTGTAGGGCTTGCAGGGGAGGTTTCCTGCCCCTCACCCTGGCCTCAGGCCTCCTCTGGGTTGAAAGCTGGCCAGACAGGGGTCCTGCTCAAGCCCCCCCTGCAGTGAAGCGTTTCTGCTCCACCAGGGATGAGGTCCCTCAACTTGCCGTCTCCCCCCCAAACAGAGCCAGGAGGGCAGGGTGAAGAGCACACCCCGAGGGAGCTCCCCCGTGATGAAGTCTCATCGGCTGTGTTGGCTGGGGCCGAGGCGCCCAGCCCCAACAGATCTATACATCCTGCATTAGGGGCTGCTGGTGCCGTATAGGGTTACCCCCCAGAGCAGGGACCGTGGCCGAGGGGGAGTGCAGGTCGGGTTCCCCCCGCCGTGGGGCTGGCGCCGATGCTTCGGGTTTACAAACATTTTGTAGAGGGGGTGATGGGTGTTTAACCCCTAGGGACGGGGGCTGGGGCAGGGGAGGCAGCGGGGACATCACAGAATCTTAGAATCACTAGGTTGGAAAGGACCCACTGGATCATGGAGTCCAACCATTCCCATCAATCACTAACCCATGTCCCTCAGCACCTCATCCACATGTCTTTTAAACACCTAAGCATCCTCTTTCTACCTGCAGTGGCAGAGGGGTAGGTTTGGCTGGGTTTTTTGGGGGAGCAGCAGGGCATCTCAGCCGCTGTCTGCTCCGCTTTCAGCCCAGAGGCCAGGGTGAGGGGCAGGAAACCTCCTCCTCTTCACCCCCCAAAGCCCCCGCAGCAGGCTGCTAATATTTTATTTAAAATATCTTTAGGAAGCGGAGGGCCGTGATGTATCGGATGTATTGAGAAAATGCTAATGTGTAATAGCGTGTGTCAGGGGCCTCGTTCATCACCCCGAGCCGCCTTCTGGGGGATCCATATCTAATTAACAGTAATGAATGAGGGAGCCCACCTAATGACAGCCCGCCAGTTTGTTATGGAAATGAGGCAATCCCATTAGGCAAAACACTTAATTAAACAAACTGCTCAGGGTGGAGGCTGGAGCAGGATGGGCACAGCCAGGCGGGGGCACAGAGGCTGCTGCAGCCCCATGGAACCCATGGCCAACTCCAGCGGCCGTGGGCTGAGGCAGCGAGAGGGACCTACCAGGTGAGGTCTGAGCCAAGAACGGGACAGCACGATGTTCCACATCCTCCTCTCATCTCCCCAGCACGTCGATGGGTGCAGAGGTGGCAGAGGCCAAACACAGATTTCCAATCAAACGTGTGTACTTGGCTCCTGCTCTATTGGCGCTGAAGCAAGAAGGGCTCAAGGTTAATTCCTTATCAATACCCTATCGGCAGCTCATTCATCACCCAGGCGAGGGCAGGGGCTGCCCACGCTCTCCCTGCCCGAGCCCCTGTGGCTTTGTGAGGGTGACCGAAGGGTGTCATACACCCCCTCTGCCCCTCAGCCCTGCCTGGGGGGCTCATCTCCAGCTCAGCTCTCTCCCCACGGCTGAGGAACTCGAGAGAACCCCCGAGGTCCCAACTTGTGGGGTCACCAGAAGCTGGACTATGCTCTATCTAACCGCAATATTGCACAGATTTGCTTCGAAATAGATACCCCTCCCTGGGTGACAGCGCGGGAGGTGATGCCACCTGCACTGCTGATGCAGGAAGGACAGCAAAGCTGCTTCTGCCATTGGACTTTAGGTTTTTAATGTTCAGTTAGAACTGAGAAATAGGCTCTAGTACAACTTCCAGGAGCAGGCAGCACTCAAGCTAGGCGTTTTATATTCTATTGTTGTCGTTATATCTATATATAATATTCTATACTATGTTGTTTTTTCTATATATGGCAGAGGGGTTGGAACTGGATGATCTTTAAGGTCCCTTTCAATCCAAACCGCTCTATGATTCTATGATTAACTCACAATCTCTGCTTCTAGTCATCAGAGTTTGTTGTTGCAGGTCTTTCTCCTTGTCCGGAGAAGGGATCTTTTTGCAGGAGATGCTCTCAGGGACACAGAAGCGGGGGGCTGAGCCGAGCTGTAGGGGTCTTCTCCAGGCTCTGCTCCGCTTATCTCCCGAACCAGAGCTCTCTCCTCGCAGGAGAGGGGGCTGCTGCCACCTCGTGGAGCCCGAGCATCGCCAGCCACCCTGGACCAGCTCCCTCCTGCATCACCTCCGTGGGGCGGTGGGGACCAGCCTCCTGCCTCTCCCCTGCAGCTCATGGGGCTGGGCTGCTTCCTGGGGAGCCCAGATAGAAGTTCTAGGGAGCAGAAGGTGGGGTTGGGTCGCTCGTTTCCATCTCAGGTCATCGAGGCTTTTCCATCAGCAGCAGAGCTTTGCACATCTGAGACTTCCCAACTCGTACAAAGATAAGAGTTCAGTCCGTGCTGCCCCAACACACAAAAATGAAGAGCAGATTTGTTTTAAAACACCTCTGCTCAGTGTGGAGACAGGGCAATCTTTGCCCTGGAGGGCTTGGTTTGCATTACTTATCATAGAATCATAGAATAACCAGGTTGGAAGAGACCCATCGGATCATGGAGTCCAACCATTCCTATCAAACACTAACCCATGTCCCTTAGCACCTCGTCCACCCGTCCCTTAAACCCCTCCAGGGAAGGTGACCCAACCCCCTCCCTGGGCAGCCTGTTCCAGTGCCCAATGACCCTTTCTGTGAAGAATTTTTTCCTAATGTCCAGCCTGAATCTCCCCTAGAGAAGCTTGAGGCCATTCCCTCTTGTCCTGTCCCCTGTCACTTGGGAGAAGAGCCCAGCTCCCTCCTCTCTACAACCTCCTTTCAGGCAGTTGTAGAGAGCAATGAGGTCTCCCCTCAGCCTCCTCTTCTCCAGGCTAAACAACCCCAGCTCTCTCAGCCGCTCCTCATAAGGCCTGTTCTGATCTGTAAGATCTTATGCTGAGATGCTCCCCACTGCTCCAAAACGTGACCCCTGGCTGAGCTGGATCGTGCCCCTGGTGCCACAGGGCACCCTGGCTGCACCAGCAGCTCAGCACCCTCCAGCCCAGGCACATCACTAACCGAGCAGCTTTTTCTTGTTTAAAACCTTCCTGTAACATCGCCGCTGCCTGGGGAGAGAAGGCAGCCCAGGGGAGCGAGCTGGCAGCCAGTCCCCGCGCGAGAAACACTCACAAATGGCTTTTGTTGCTGAGGAAACATCAATTTGTCTCTTTTGAAACTGAGCCTAGCTAGCAAAGCGGCCCCTGGGCATCCTCCTCTCCCCTTCGAGGCTGCTCCAGTGTCTGTGCACAAGGCATGGAGTGGAGGAAAACAAGCTCCAGGCTCCCCAGGCACAGATTGCCAGTGCCACATCCCACTCCTCTCTCAGAGGCGAGCCCAGGGGTGCCCTGTTTTCCCTCCCAAGGAGCAGATGCCTCTCCCATAGCTCCTCTCAGACATTTACCTGGATTTGCCAAAATATCCCAAACCTTTGGCTTTCGATTTTCAGGCTGCAGCTCTTTAGGCTGCAGCAAAGTGTGACAGTTTAGCAAGGATTAAGGGTTTGAGGCTGGGTTTTTTTTTTTAAATCCAGTAGCGCTTGGATCAGTTCTGGACCACGTGCCTTCAGGCTTCAAGTTATTAACCTTCTATTTCAAATAACAAGCAACAGAAATAAAGAGGGCAGGAGTGTGCGTGTGGGAGCAGACACGCTGTATGGGAAAGGAGAGGGCAATACATCACACAATGCATTTAGCACGCTGCTCACAACCATCATTAAAACTTGCAGGGACACAGAAAACAAACCCCACACAAAGCACTAGTGCTGAAAATTTCCTCTAAGTCACTGGCTTGCTCGAGTTCCCCTCTCCTGTGGTGGAAAGGTGAGAATGGAAGGTTTAGCTGACACACAAGGTTCTTCCTGAGGGAGCTTTGCTGTCCCACTGCTCAGGGACAGAGAGTTTAGCTCCAGCTCCTGCCAGCCCCACTCTGCAACAACCCAAGTCCTTAAATAGGAGTTCAACGCCCCCAGCAATAAACAGCAACAGCAGATTCCCAGCCCAGCACAACTGTATTAATTCAGAGGTGTATATTATGGAGTGTTTAACTGTTCCGTAAATACTGAACCTGTAGAAACCAGCATGAGGGCAAGTGCTAGTTAAACAACCTTTATCACCTTTGCTCTCCAGGAGTTCTCACAGTGCCACAAACAGGCTGGATGCTCAGAAGACACAGCCCAGCTCTCCTGGAAGGCAGGGAAACAGATCACAGCTCGGGAATTACAGCACTGACAGCACAAACTAGGCGCCTGCTTTAAAAAGCTGGAAGATCTCCAATGGGCTTTTTGGGGATAAGAGTCCCTAGGAACAAGAATTTCTTCATGAAACATGGCAGGCTGAAGATTACCTTACCGCAGGGCAGCTCTCACAGTGCACGCGCAGTGGAAGCTGAACTGGGATCACACCTACAGAAGCAGCAAGGGCTCCTATCCTGGAGCCAGTTTTCACTTAAAAAAACTTGAAGACAAACCAGGCCATCAGCTCCTTTTCAGTTAATTCTCAGCTAGGCTACACAGCCCAGTCCACCCTTTAAAACAGCATCAAACACCTGTAAAAATCCTCGTGCTCTTTATGTTTCTACCTCTCAAAGGCAGCCCTTTCTTCAAACAGGCTCACATCCCAGCCCTCCAGAGCCTGTTCCCAGCAATCTTTGGGAATTTAAAGTTGGCCCTGTCCACCACATTATTAATTAGCTTGCAACGCTGAGACATGGTGTAAACATATAAGCAGGCTCTCTTCTGCCTTTATTCCTGCTTCTCCTCCAAAGAAATAACCAACCCCAAACCAAACACGGCTGAAGCGCAGTGCAATGAGCTACTTTTTCACTAGGTGGAAAGAAATAATTCCACATATTACAAGTACGTGCTGCACAGGCAGCAAAGACTGATCATCTGAAGAGAACATTATGGGGAAAAGCATCAAACCTCATGGTCATTTGTGGGCTGAACGTGATTTAAGAAGCACCCAGTATAAATCATAACTCCAAGAGACAGTTTCATTTTTCTCTGCAGCTCCACCTTTCTATTTCTAAGGTCTTCTGGGTTACAGCTGTGCCAGTTTCCCTGCATTTCCAGATGCGCAACAGGGGCTGCTCAAAGGCACACAACAATAAATGAGCAGCTCTCCAAGAAAGCAAAACCACTCGGCAGAACACACAAAAGACTGGAAGGAGGAGAAACAAAACACAAGACATATAAAAAAAGGTGAACTTAAACCTTGTGGCTGAAGAACACAAAAGTTATCGCAAATATTTGTGTTCCCAGTCAAGGATCAGAGCTTTGACAACTCCATCTCAGCTATTTAATGGAAGCAGATGACAGTCTGGTAATACTGCCCTGCACGCAGCTTTTCCAGGTCTTACACCTGGTTTTTAGGCCTGACCTCCTGCAAGGAGTGTAATAAGAGCTGGGACACACTGACAGAAAAGGCCTGCAGAGCTGCTTCTGTTTGCTCATTGCGAGATAAAAGAAATGGCAGAGAGGAAAAAAAAAAAGACATGGAAGAGCTGTATTGTAAAATCAGTACAAGGCAACAGAACATGCACATTGGACATCAGGGACAAGGAGACAAAGGAAAGCAGAGAACAATAGGAGACAGGAAGAAACAAATAACACTCCCTGTGAAATTCTAGTCCGTGACACCTTTGTAAAGCACATCAGCTGCAACTGTGCTAGGATTTCACTTTCAGTACTTTAAATTAATCCACCTCTACTGCCTTCAGAGTTGTAGATGATGGCAAAAAAATAAAAAAAAAGCTAAGAAGTCTCTATTTTTCTCCCTCCAAAGACACGAAGACAAAGGGGTGACGCTGCAGAGCCAAACAGTGGAGGTTGTTACACCACTAATCAGTTGAGCCCCCGACACAGTCGGACAGGAAAGTCGTACAGAGGTTGCTGTAATAGGTGGGATACGCCCGCATGTGGCTGACATGAGCCGAATCCGAGAAGTCTACAGCTTTCACAGAGACGCCGAGCTGCTGTCGGGCATCAGCCATGTGCTGAACGTCGCTGGAACTGATGATCGCATCAGCTTGGGAATAGAGGTAAAGCTCCGGCCACCGCGAGGGCGCTTTCAGCAGGGCATCATAATGGGTCTCGTGGATGAAGCAAGTCAGTGGGTACAGCAAGATCCGCAGCACAACAGCCGCGGTAGCAAAAGCAAATAAGAGGAAATACTTGAGCAGCACATTTGTGGATACCAAGACAGTTGCCAAGGCACGAAGGCCTCCTCTCAAGTTTCTTCTGCCAGGGGCGCTATCAAAAATGGTGCCCACTACTTTGAGGTTCTCAAACGGTTTGTGAGTGCGGAGCGCCTCGATGATGTAACGGTACAGCATGACACCACCGTTGCTAAAAACATGAAAGAGAACCGGTCTGTTTTCCACACGGTAGTCGAAGAGCAGCTCCAGGAGTCGCCTGGCTTCAGTCTGGAGGGATCTGATGCCAAAGGTCTCAGAGAAGAATATCATCCTCCACGGAGCTGTGTAGCGGATGACATTGCAACCCTGAAAAGAACAGAAAGAGACTCCACGCTCACTTAGGCTGTGCTGTAAATTATACGGAACAGGCAAGCATCAGCACAAAGAAGTGAAAAGGTGGGGCTTTCTTTTGGAAATCACAAGGCCAGAAGAAAGCCTTTAGTACCAGCAGCAAGGCACCAATATGAATAGGATTATATTAATCATAACAGCACACAGTATTATGAAAAGGTTCCTACAGTTCCAGAGGCCTGGATTTGGTGATGTTTGAGATCCTTTCAAACTTTGTGCTGTCACAGCCCCTTGGGACACTGCCACCCAAGCTTTCATGAGTGTTATTCTTCATCCAGGAAGGGAAAACCATCTCCCTGATTCACAAAGCTTCGGCATCAGCCATTTGGGCGAGAAGGGCCTGCTCTGGTTCATGACACTGAAACAAACATAAGGAGAAACAGGAACTCCCTCCTGTCCTCAAGCAGTACTTGCTTGCAGCCACCTCTAACTCTCACCCACAATCAACACTGACCTGATAAGCCTTTCTGATCCACTACACCTGTGCAAATGAAGAACACTGGATCAGGGATTCAGAACACCTGAGCAACTGCCTTTACACTTGAGGCCTTACACTTAGGTGTAGATTGGGAAATGGAATCCTGGAGGAATTTATAAATAAAGCAGATGGAGCTATGTTTATAAATGCTTTAGATCTTGCCTATCACCTAAACTCACTGCCATCACACACTGAAAAACATAAGACAAAGTCACCAAGACAGCCCTCCTGCCCAGAGCTCCCTAAACAGCGAACGAGGAAGAGGAGGGTATCAAGTTCTTAAACCAAAGTCTTCCACACCATCTTGCCACGGTTGCTGCCATTTCCTTAATGGGGAGCTAAGGAAACGCTTCTTCTCCTTTCTCACTCTTACTGCCTTTCTGACAGAAAAGTATTTTCAGCAAAGCTGGCACGCTGCCATGCAGTGTGCTCCTCATGGGCTCAGCAGCATCTCCAAGTCCCCAAATCACTCAACAATTAATTCTGCACTAGAACAAGCCAATTCATGACTCTTGCACTGGATTACACATTAACAGTAAACTTGTTAACATACAAACTTTGCCACCTATAGCTGAAACAGATTTGGATAAACCCAAGATCTTTGCAGGCTGACTGAAAAAAAAAAAGAAGTCTAATGTTTCACTGGGTCCCCATATAACAAGCTGGGGTCATTCCAGTAAAAACCACAATCAGAAAGGAAAATACTGTAACTCAGGGAACAAACAATGGGATAAATCTCTCTAGTTCAAACACAAGTTGTTCCTAGGAAGCAGGTATGACTGTCACAGGGTGCCTCTTTCAGACTAGACAGAATGAATTTGGATTACAACATTTAGATGAATCATCTTCACAGGAAGGAAAAGCCAAAGAAACAGATGCTGACGTGCTCTGTCCTTCCTCGGCCTGGCCTCGCCAAGCCTGCACTGTGGCCTGCTGGCAAAGAGCAAACGCACAGTCGCTCCCCCATGTTTACTGCTTGGAAAGCCAACACAGTTCATGTCATTCCTGAATAATCGCACCACCTCAGAAGCCTTAAAACACTCCAGTGATTAACACAAAACCAGAAGTTTCTCCAAGGAAGTATCTTTTTCCCAGCTGCACGCACAAAGATGACATCAGCAATGTTAGATAACGCTGCCTTGGCTCTGAGAGACAAGGAGCTTTCAATGATAAGAAAGCTTGCCACTCAGCTCCAACAACTCTGCAGGCTGAGAGAGGCTTTAGAGCGATTTTACCAACATGCAGAAAAGAGGCAGTTTCTCAGAGAGCTCTCCAACAGCGTGATGAAAATATAAATAAGCTACTCACCTTCTGACTGTAGATTTTGCTGTATTTGGCCAGGTATCTGTCCTGGCAGCCTGCCCAACCAAGAAGGATGACCACAGGCTGACTGTCTGGATGCCCGCTCTCCGTACTGCTCTCTGGAACAAATCACAAGATTTGAAATAGCTGTGCTCCAGTCCACCAGAATCAGAATTTGTGGCAACTTGTCTGGTTAATAAAGTTTAAAGGCAATAGTGAAGTGGATATTAGCTTAATTAATCAGCTGGTTATAAATATTGCCTCCTCCCAGCTTCACCACGTGGGCATGCTCGGTAGGACAGCACAGCTGCAGTCCCCACAGCTTCCCAAAGCCCTCCACTGACACAGAGCCAGCAGCATGCAGATCGCTACTGGGGGCAGAGATCCCCTCTTCACGCCTCCAGGGAGCTGCGGAGGCATCAGAACCTGCTGCCCCAATCCAGCGAGGACAGGAAAGCGTCCTGCCCTGCCCTTCAGGAACACCAGACACTCAGTACAGCACTACCACCTCCACAGCCCCCTCTTCCCATACCCTAATGGGTCCCCTCAGCCCAGCATGTCCCCACACACCCTGATGGGTCCTCCCAGCCTGGTGTCCCATCCCATTCCCCCTCATCTACCCTGATGGGTCCTCTCAGCTCGATCCCACTCTTCCTCCACCCTGCTGGGACCCAAGTCCCAGTCCCACCACAGCTCACAGGTGCCCTGGTCCCTCCTGTCACTGGGGTCTCCCCTTTCACCCTGACAGGACCCCCCAGCCCGTCCTCCCCTCCTCCACCCTGATGGGGCCCCCAGTCCCTTCTGTCACGGGGGGTCCTCCAGCCCAGCGTCCGCTCCTTTCACCCCGACGGGCAACCCCTGCCCAGTGTCCCCCAACTCCTCCTGTTCCTGGAGTTCCACAAGCCTGATGCTTTCTCGCTTCACCCTGACAGGTCCCCCCCCAGCCCAGTGCCCCCCACCTCCTCCACCCTGATGGGTCCCCTGGTCCCTCCTGTCACTGGGGGCTCTCCAGCCCGGTGTTCCCCCTCCACCCTAACTGGTCCCCTGGTCCCTCCTGTCACTGGGGGCCCTACAGCCAGGTGTCCCCCCTCCACCCTAACAGGTCCCCTGGTCCCTCCTGTCACTGGGGGCCCTCCAGCCCAGTGTCCCCCCTCCACCCTAACAGGTCCCCTGGTCCCTCCTGCCACTGGGGGCCCTCCAGCCCGGTGTCCCCCCTCCATCTTGATGGATTCCCCAGGCCCGCTGTCCTCTCCCCCTCCGCCCTTATGGGACCCCCGGCCCGGTGTCCCCCCTCTCCATCCCGACGGGCCTCCCTAGCCCCATGTCCTCAGGCCCCTCCTGCCACTGCGGTCCCGTCCTTCCTCCTCCCCCCGTGCCCGCTGTCCCCGCACCGCGGGCCGGCCCCGGCGCCAGCTCCACCACGGCCGCTGACAGCCCGCGGGCGCCCATGGCCGCGCCTCGCTCCCCGCCGCCGCTTCCGCTCTCGCCACCGGAAGCCCCGCCCCCCGCGCGACCCCGCAGCCAATGGGAAGGGAAAGCCCCCGCCCCTCGCCCCGCCCTGCCTCCCGCTTCCCTAGCAACGCGTCCTTAGTAACCGGCCCCGGCCGCTCGCCCCGCCCACTGGAGGCGGAAGCTGGCTCGGCTATTGGCCGGGGCGGCGGGGGCGGCTCGCGATTGGCTGAGGCCAATGCCAGTCACTGCGCGGGGACCCGCCCCCTGGGGCAGGTGTGGGGGTCGGGATGAGGGGAGGGGATGGGATAGGATAGGATAGGATAGGATAGGATAGGATAGGATAGGATAGGATAGGATAGGATAGGATAGGATAGGATAGGATAGGATAGGATAGGATAGGATAGGAGGGATGGGAATAAGGTGGGATGGGATGGGATGGGATGGGATGGGATGGGATGGGATGGGATGGGATGGGATGGGAATAAGGTGGGGTGGGATGAGATGGGTATAAGGTGGGATGGGAATAAGGTGGGGTGGGATGAGATGGGTATAAGGTGGGATGGGAATAAGGTGGGGTGGGATGGGATGGGACAGGAATAAGGTGGGATGGGATGGGAATAAGGTGGGGTGGGACAGGGTGAGCATGGGGGCTGAGGGGATCTGTTGTTCCTGAGCTGGGTGTTTGGGTGGAGGGGAGCAGACACGGGGTGGGCGCTGGGGTCAGGGGTGTGTGAGGGTCCCTGGGGTGGGTTTGGGGTGAGAGGGAGCACAGGGGCTATGGTTGGGCTGGGTCAGGTCTGGTGGGATGGCTGGGCCTGGCATGGGGAATGCGGAGGGTGCAGGAGATGAGGGTCTGGGATGGATGTGGGGTCAGTGCGGGGCCAGGCTGGGGGCGAGGGGGGCTGGGTAGAAGGCATTGGGGTACACTGAAGAAGGTGTGTTGTGTGTGAGGAAGGTTGTGGGGGACTTGAGGTATGCCACGAGAAGATGAAACCTACTAGGGATGAAACCTACTAGGTTTTGCTTGAGGCTGGGCACAAGCTTGCCATCGCTCTGTCCTTCCATGAGTCCAAGGCAATCAGCCCATGGCACTTCGCACTCAGACTGAGGCTAATCTGCCTTCTGATCTCAATCTGACGATTTAACAGCACTCTGGATGTCAAGAACAGCTGAACTGCAAGAGCCAGTTCCTAAATCTCTTGTGTTTTTCTTGGCAGGAATAAAGCACTGCCCTGACCCAGCCTTGTTTGGATTATTGGGTCCAACGTACTAGGGTACCCAACACTCTTGAGAGCAGAGTTTGAAGCCAACAAACAGGAGTTATGTGCCGATGCTAGCACTGACAAATTACTCAGGCAAGTCGTTTAACTTCCCTGTGTCTGTAGGTTCCCATATGTAAAATGGTCATAATAAAAATATTCATGTACATTTTCAGGGTATTTTGCGATGTCAGCTTTAAGACTACTATGTCAGCAGCTGCTGTTATCGTAGCAGCAAGGGACAGATACCACTTTATCCTTAGAAGCCTCGTGTGATCATTGTTTCAAGCTCCTTGTTTTGCCGTTGATTCATAGGCAAGCCCTTTGTATCGCTAAAATCCTCACGTCCAGAGTCTGGTGCTGGTGTTCCTGAATAGCAGGGGGTTACTGCAGCTTTATAATAAAAACAGGATGGCATCACACCACCGGCGTCTCAAACATAAATATGGAAACATTAATTTAGAATCAATTTTGGGATGTTTCAGACTGTAAAGTTCTTTTAACTAGATCTCTGTTGAGGACAGAGGAACACTTTATGGGACTGTAAATTTCATGCAAACAGTCTCTGTGAAATACAGATTCCCCCTACACAGTAGCTGTTCTCTCGGTATCAATCATATGCCTGCAAGTAATGTTTCACAAATATTCTGTAAATCACAGGAAAATGTGAAATATGACTTTCACTTGACTGTTTCACCAGAAGCCCCTAACAGGCCATTCTCCTGTCAGCACTAACATTTGTTATGGCTAATAACATTTTCAATCACAACTATTTTGGGGAAATGGATTTATTTTAAACCTGCTTCCCCGCAAAGGAGATCCTAAAAAGCCCTGCCAAGGACACAGGCTCCTTACAGAGCACAGACCGTTAACTCCCAAATGAAATTTCATCCTGTCTTAATTCTCAAGGGTTGATTCTTACCCAGCTTTTTGAAGACTTTGTTTGCTTGTTTTCAGGAATCGAGGTACGTGTTCACCCCTTGGTCAGCGTTTTCAGTCTGGTTCAGATAACAGCAACAGAAACTTACTTCTGCGCAGGTATCTTGGAGATACACTGGAAAAGATTTTGAAGTTTGCTCCACATTTCAGAGGAAAAGTCTTAACAACTTTGTAGATAGGAAATGGGTAACCTTAGCAACTTGTATTACATTGAGAGAAACTTCTTCTTCTGAAACCCAAAGATTTTGTGTCTAACTTTTTTTTTCTCTTAAACTACGCTTTAAATCAAACCTAAAATGGTGCTTTTCTTATGCAGGAAGTCAAAGAACTGTGTTAGACAAGGGTGAATCCCTTTCTTATCCTCAGGTACGTTGATACAGGTTGGTGCAGGACAGCACACCTTTGTTAACGCACCTGTCTGTACCTTGTCCCTCCTGCATCTCTGTATGTGCACAGATATTGATGTTTGCGAGGCTTCTTGAGATTGGTCAGTGTCTTAAAGCCAAACACAAACACGTCAGTGGAATTCTCTCCTACCTGAATGAAGGGAGAGCTTAATCCTCTGACACATCATCCTCCTGCTAAGCGCACCTACATGTTTGTCAAGCTGGAATAGGGGATAACATCCTGAGCCAAAAGCGTACCAGGGAAATTTTGCTAAATACAGATTGTTTTATCAAACACCTGTGTGAAGGGAGTGCAGGCAAGTGATGTTTCTGGAGCTTCTGTCTTCTTGCCTACAGTTCCTATCATTTCTGGTTTTCTTAGGTTGTTTGAAAATGTGCCACACAAATTACGTAAGAACAAAACAGAGCAAATTTCTGCCACTCCACAGGGTCTCAACCCCTTTAACCCTGTCACTCCCCATAAATCCATACATATTTGTGCTCTCATTTCACCCTATTCATTCTCTGGTAGGTCAGGTATGAGATGCAGTTTTCACATCATGAGGCTAGTGAGAAAACAAGGTTGGGAGAATGGGTAACATCAAAATGACTTTATTATCAGAGCAGAGAGCTCCACCTGCCCTGGAAATGAATCTCAAGTCTGTCACAGTCTCATTTTGTGGCTTCATACATACCAGGAACTCGCTTTTGCCTCAGTTTTCCTGTCTGAAAGAAGTATAAAGGAAAATGAGGTTAAATTAATGGCTAGTAAGTTTTTTAATATTATGTGCTAAAGATGCTAAATGTGATTCTGGTGACAATTCCTTAGTACAGACTTTTTCTACCTTCAAAGCCCATTTTTAACTTCTTTCTCACTTTTCTCTAGGCAGAAGAGATCATGGCTTCTGACAAAGAACAGGAAGCCACCAGGAAGCTCCGGGTTTTCTTGCAGAAATGGGACAATGCCCACAAAGCTGCTCGAAGCCACATCCTGGACAACTTCATTGAATGCCATGATGGCAAGACAGAACAAGAGCTGGAGCTGGAGTTCTCCCAGGGAGCCAGTTTATTTCTGGCTCGCTTAACAGCGTGGCTCAGGGTGACGTATCTCTTTCCTTGGACAGCTGGAGGTGGCACGTTGTGGTGGGATGGAGAGGATGGGAAAGTTCTCTACTAAGCATTTGTTTAAAGAATACGCTTCTGTATGGAGACATCCATACCCAGCCATGTTCTGCAGGGTTAAAAAGAACTGGCTGTCTATAGATGGAGCTGAAGGGAAAGTCATGTAACCTGTCTCTCGGGGAGCTGGAAGTAGAGTTTTTTCTCATATTGGGATGAGCGTGCTGCCTCTGTGCGCCTGTGAGAGGAAGGTCCATGCTTTCTCACAGACAGAGCACTCACTTCAGACACTTCAGAGCTCCACATTGCCAAAGGCAGCCTGGGGGACACCACAATGGTCTGTAAATCTCTCCTTAGCCTTGTCAAACAGCTACAGGTACAGCACATGCCTCAACAAGCTGCTCAAGTCCATTGGCATCTTCCTATCTGCTGCAAGTGGGTGAGTGTAGAAGGTCACCGCGTGCGAGGTGCCATGGGGAAGACACACAAGGGTGAGGGGCTGAGGAGATAAAAAAAAAAAAAAACAAGTTCTTGGCCATCTATTGGGAGAGCTGTGTAAGCGTTTCAGGCGAGGCAGGTCCCAGTGAGGCTTATGGTACAAGTTTCAAATGCTCCCAAAAGCAAATCCACTGCTTGTGGACAACTCCAGAGCCACCAGGTCACTGGCAAAATGTGGAAGGAGTGTGGTGAGGATCTGAGAGAGGACTGTGTGTGCCTGAGGTTCAATATCTGAAATGAGCACAGGGTAAAACGGGAGCTGGTGACTGGCTGGCAACAAAATGTGTTGCTGGCGGGCATCTGCCTCTGCAGTCCAGGCTGGGCCTCCTTGTGCTCACTCCCTGGGCACCACGCACCCACTGCAGCGGGGCAGCAGGTGATGGTCCCCCGGAGAACAGCGTGCTGACAGAGGAAAACAGGCTCCAAGGCAGGTGATGCTCCTGGCTTTGTTCCCCCTGTCCTTGCAGACACAGATATGTTATCGAATTTCTGGAGACTGGAGGAGTCTTGATTCTCCTGGAAATACTAGGGCTGAACCACCTGAAAGAAGAGGACAAAAGGGAGTCTGTAAAGCTGCTGCAGCTCGTCGCAGACACTGGCAGAGAGCATAAGGAGATCATTTGTGAAAGCTATGGTAGGCAGCATGTCCATTCGTTCTTTTTCCTAGCTCAGGCAAGGATGTTCTCCCTGACCTCTGGCCCTTAGGGCTGCTTGCCGCGCTGAGCCACTCCCTTCCCTCCACCTGCCAGCCTGCAGATTGCTGCAGCGAAAGAGTTCAGAGTCTTGGCTATTGTTGAGTGGCTGCATTTCATCCCCTTTCTCAGTTTTTAATGAGCTCGGTTTCTTTACAGGCATTTCCTTTGATGTGATATTGCTGTCCCACTGGTTGCAACTGCTCTGGTTTAAACCACAAACCAGTTTCCAATCTTACCTGCAATGTTTACCTCCTGCAGGCTTTCCCAGACTTCCCCTCTGGGCTGGGAGGGTTTTGTGGCTCCTATCTTTTGAAAGAGCGTTGCAATGGGGTTATTTTTTTTCCTGTTTTTTTCTCCTGGGCAGTAGAAGCCAAACTCGGTTAGTTATTCTGTAGTTTGTATTATGTTGTCAGAGGTTGTGGGATGATTCCTGCCTCCTCCAAGAGAGGCAAAGCAGCAGGATCAACTGAGGGGCCCTTAGCAGCACTGTTGGCATCTCAGTGCCAGGCTTCCCGCTTGCATAAACACCCACTAGACTAGGCTGCTCAAGGCCCCATCCAAGGATGTCCTTCCAATAATCCTTAAACACTCATGAATTCTCCCTCACTGGTATCCCTTTCCTTATTTCACCACAAGTTCTCAACCTTGAGTCGATTAACCACCGAGTTCATCATTTCTTAAGACTAAGTGTCTGCATCCTTGAGCAGAAGCCAGGATGTTTGTATATCACAGAATCACTAGGTTGGAAAAGACCCACTGGATCATCGAGTCCAACCATTCCTATCAATCACCAACTCATGCTCCTCAGCGCCTCATCCATGTCTTTTAAACCCCTCCAGGGAAGGTGACTCCACACCCTCCCTGCGCAGCCTGTTCCAGTGACCAATGACCCTTTCTGTGATTTTTTTTTTCTGATGTCCAGCCTGAACCTCCCCTGGTGGAGCTTGAGGCCATTCCCTCTCGTCCTGTCCCCTGTCACTTGGGAGAAGAGCCCAGCTCCCTCCTCTCCACAACCTCCTTTCAGGTAGCTGTAGAGAGCGATGAGGTCTCCCCTCAGGCTCCTCTTCTCCAGGCTAAACACCCCCAGTTCCTTCAGCCTCAGAAGATATTAAACATCTGCATGTCTAGGCAGATATTAGGGTGTTTGTAAGAGATCCCAAGGCTCTGTGTCTCTGGGACCAGGTTGTTTGCAGTAAATATACATTCATTGTGAGACTCCACCTGGAATCCTGTCCAGTTCTAGAATCCTCAACACAAGAAGGATAAGGACTGTTGGAACGGGTCGAGAGGAGGCCATGACGATAATCAGAGGGCTGGAGCACCTCTGCTATGAGGACAGCCTGAGAGAGTTGGGGTTATCCAGCCTGGAAGGCCTTAAGGAGCCATTAACGCGAAGCCCCTCCCCGCGCGGCGGGACCGGCCGGGCGCAGCCGCGGGCGCCTCATTAGCATGAGCTCATTAACATTCATCCCCTGCGCGTACCCAGGGTGCCTCGCGGGCCGCTGCCACCGACGCGGTGCCGCCTCCTCGTTACTCCCGGTGCCACCGGGACCAGAACGGCGGGAACACGCGGAGCTATCTAGGATGTGGGAGCATGTGGGGAAGGCGGGGGGATGGAGGGGGTGGAGACGTCGCCATGTTCTAGATAGGGACAGCGTCGGGTGGGTACATGGGCGAAGAACGTAGTGGTTATACTCTGGTTTCTCTTCAGATCGTATAAATCTTTCGCCTTTTACTAAAGATTTCCGTGGAGAGGAACAGTTACGAGTGTCGAGGAATTTTTTGAGGCTCCATTTCGGTGGAGCTGCCCCTTGGATGGTGAAAAATAGACTTGAATTATATTAGAGGAAAGAGGGTTTGGGGAAGCGTGGGTGTTGTGGGCAAGACAGCAGGTGAGAACAGCAGCGCCAGGGAGGCGATTTTGCCCCTGGGGAGGCGGCACCTCGAATCCTGAGTTTAATTCCAGGCCCCCTCACCACGAGAAGGATGTTGAGGCTCTGGAGCGAGTCCAGAGAAGAGCAACGAAGCTGGTGAGGGGGCTGGAGAACAGGCCTTATGAGGAACGGCTGAGAGAGCTGGGGGTGTTTAGCCTGGAGAAGAGGAGGCTGAGGGGAGACCTCATTGCTCTCTACAACTACCTGGAAGGAGGTTGTGGAGAGGAGGGAGCTGGGCTCTTCTCCCAAGGGACAGGGGAAGGATGAGAGGGAATGGCCTCAAGCTCCGCCAGGGGAGGTTCAGGCTGGATATCAGGAAAAAGAATTGCACATAAAAGGTCATCAGGCACTGGAACAGCTGCGCAGGGAGGGTGTGGAGTCACCACCCCTGGAAGGGGTTAGAAGATGGGTAGGCGAGGTGCTCAGGGATGTGGTTTAGGGGCAGATAGGAATGGTTGTAGTCGATGACCCAACAGCTCTTCTCCACGCTGGTGATTCTATGACTTTAACACGGGTTCATGGATGAGCTTGGAGCGGCTTCCACGTAACGGGACAGGGTATTAGAAAGCTGAGGCGAGACGTTTAACGAGGAGAGGGAGTGGTAGGATGAGGGAGAATGGCTTTAAATGGGGAGGGATGTGGGAATGCTTGTCGCAGCAAGGATTCTGCGTAGAGGAGGCAACAACAACCACTCCAACACCACATGGGTGGCAACTGATGGCCACAGGGGTGATTACAGCCACTGAGCAGCTTATTCTGTCTTTGACCAGAGAAGGAGAGGGCAGCTCCCCCGAAGTGGAGCTTCAAAAGAGGGATGGAGCACCTCCCATACAAGGAGAGGCTGAGAGAGTTAGGGTTGTTCAGCCTGGAGAAGAGAAGGCTGCAAGGAGACCTTAGAGCATCTTCCAGTACTGAAAGGGGCTCCAGGAAAGCTGGGGAGGGACTTTCTACGAGGTCATGGAGTGATAGGAATGGCTTTAAATTGGAAAGGGGAGGATTCAGATGAGATATTAGGAAGAAATTCTTCACAATGAGGGCGGTGAGGCACTGGCACAGGTCGCCCAGGGAAGCTGTGGCTGCCCCATCCCTGGAGGAGTTCAGGGCCAGGCTGGATGAGGCTTGGAGCAGCCTGATCCAGTGGGAGGATAACGGAGCGATGAGCATCCCCTTCTACCGGAACCTCGTTCCCCTCGCCGGTTAATCGATGAGCTCCGTGCCGGCGGTTACCGGGATCCTGCCCCTCCTCTCGCTCCGCCCTTGGCCCATTCATCAGCTTCCCCGCCTCATTAGCCTGCCCGCTTCATTAGCATGCCCCGCCCCAGAGCTCTCTGATTACCATACCCAGGTTGCTGAGCGGGGCAGACCCGTGCTGGCCCGCAGGCCACTAGCACCCCGGCACCCTGTGGGCTCGATCCACAGGGGCTTTGTAGCCACATGAACCCGGGGGACGTGGTGGGGATGGGGGTTGGGGGGGGGGGGGGTAGGAGGTCGCCGTATCCTGTAGGGCAACAGCCAGGAATGGGTACATCTCTGGGGGAGAGTTAGGATATACTCTGGTTTCTCTTCAGATCGCATAAATCTTTCGCCTTTTACTAAAGATTTCCGTGGAGAGGAACAGTTACGAGTGTCGAGAAATTTTTTGAGGCTCCATTTCGGTGGAGCTGCTCTTTTTCTGGTAAAAAAATTAGATCAAGATATTCAGAGTGGAGTGTGTTTGGGTTGTTTGAAATCACCCTGTTCCACGCATAAAGTCCCACTAGGTCACGCTGCTCTTATGCCCATCCAACCTGGCCTTGAACATCTCCAGGGATGGGGCAGCCACAACTTCCCCGATGTCAGAATTAATAAGTTTTGCTGCAGCTGCTTTGTATGTTGATGCTCTGGAGCGAATCTAGAGAAGAGCAACGAAGCTGGTGAGGGGGCTGGAGAACAGGCCGTATGAGGAACGGCTGAGAGAGCTGGGAGTGTTTAGCCTGGAGAAGAGGAGGCTGAGGGGAGACCTCGTTGCTCTCTACAACTACCTGAAAGGAGGTTGTGGAGAGGAGGGAGCTGGGCTCTTCTCCCAAGTGACAGGGCACAGGAAAAGAGGGAATGGCATCAAGCTCTGCCAGAGGAGATTCAGGCTGGACATTAGGAAAAAAATTTTCATGGAAAGGGTCATTGGGCACTGGCAGAGGCTGCCCAGGGAGGGGGTCAAGTCACCTTCCCTGGAGGGGTTTAAGGGACGGGTGGACGAGGTGTTGAGGGGCATGGTTTAGCGATTGATAGGAATGGTTGGACTCGATGATCTGGTGGGTCTTTTCCAACCTGGTGATTCTATGATTCTATGTTTAATTATCTTGTCATATAAATCTGTCTTGTATCGAAAGATAACATGCAGACAAATCTCCAGACGTGATGTTTAGTTGTCTAGCAAGATGTAGTTGTTTTAGGTCAAGAGATAACCTGAAGGAAGTTTCCAGACATGGTGGGATAATCCAAAAAATAATGAGTATTCTTTGAAGATTTATATGGTTCTTTGTCTAAAACTAGTATATATACACCCACTGCTTTTGTAAGAGGTTATGCCTTTTTTTAGAAGGGCATCCAATTCAGCGCTGAATTGTAAAATAAAAATATCCGAGCCGTGGCGGTTCTGGCTGTGCCCCTGCCCCTCACCCCTCCCCTCAGCTTCGCCTCGTTACTGTTCATCTCGTTACCGCTTGCCTCATTAGCGCGCCGCTCATTAGCATGCTGCTAATTTGCATACCCCGAGCTCCACGCGTCCGGCGCCGGGGCCGCTGGGGCTGCGGGACGAGGGGGGCGCGGGTGTAGGGATGGGGGGTGTGTGTGTATATTTTATATATATATATATGTGTGTGTATATATATATATACACACACATACATACGTATATGTGTGTTCCCTCGCCGTGACCAAAGCGGAGCGGGGCCGGCGGGGGATGCTGCGGGGGCGGAGCATAGAGTATACTCTGGTTTCTCTTCAGATCGTATAAATCTTTCGCCTTTTACTAAAGATTTCCGTGGAGAGGAACAGTTACGAGTGTCGAAAAATTTTTTGAGGCTCCATTTCGGTGGAGCTGCCCCAACGCTAGTAAAAGATAGAACGAAAATCGATTTTGGGAGGGGACAATAAAGCCCCATCTAGTTCTAACCTCTTTGCCATGGACAGGACATCTCCCACTGGATCAGGTTGCTCCAAGCCTCATCCAGCCTGGCCTTGAACGCCTCCAGGATGGGGCAGCAGCTTCTCTGGGCAACCTGTGCCAGTGCCTCACCGCCCTCATTGTGAAGAATTTCTTCCTAATATCTCATCTGAATCTTCCCCTTTCCAATTTAAAGCCATTCCTATCACTCCATGACCTTGTAGAAAGTCCCTCCCCAGCTTTCCTGGAGCCCCTTTCAGTACTGGAAGATGCTCTAAGGTCTCCTTGCAGCCTTCTCTTCTCCAGGCTGAACAACCCCAACTCTCCCAGCCTGTCCTCATATAGGAGGTGCTCCATCCCTCTTTTGAGGCTCCACTTCGGAGAAGATGCCTTCCCCTTCTCTGGTCAAAGACAGAATGAGCTGCTCAGTGGCTGTAGTCACCCCTGTGGCCATCAGTTGCCACCCATGTGGTGTTGGAGTGGTTGTTGTTGCCTCTTCTACGCAGAGTCCTTGCTGCGACAAGCATTCCCACATCCCTGCCTCTCTCCAAAAACCTGTCCGAAATGCAAATCCTGTGCTAACAGCAGCTCCTTTTTCCCCCAGCCGTCTGACTGCTGAAGGTGCACGTGGCTCTCAAGGTCTATCCATCCCTGCTGAAGGATCTGATTACACTTCTTATGTTGCCCAGGGAGAGAGCGTTCACCTGCCGCAACGGGTCTGCCAGAGGTAAAAGAGCTGACCAGGGCCTCTGGCCTGCCAGGACAACTAGGAAAGGTTTGTCCTGAGCTCCCTCACCTCCCTCTGCAGGGCTGTGACCGTTTGGGAGGAGGTGCAGGGAGGGAACAGCAGCAAGGGCTGCCCAGGTTGAAGCACTGCTTGCCCAGTCTGCAAGCCTCCAAGGACAAGGAACACTTCTAGCTGCAGATGTTCCCTTCCTGACTCCGAGAGCTGGTTGCAGTGGCGCAGGCTCCAAGAACCACGGCCGTGCTGCCACAGGCATCACACGCACAGAACTGTGCGGGGAACTACATATGATGCACAGCCACAGGGTTTCCCCAAGGCACGTTTCCTGAAGAAAAGAACATCTTCCTGTCATGCTACCCGTGTAATTCCACCTCCCCTCCCTTCTAACATCTTAGAAGCGTTTCAAAGCACCATTCTCACCTTTCTATGTTCCTCTCACAGACCCAGCTGCACTTTGCCTTAAGGAGCCTGCGCTGGTGTACATCCAGCAGGCAGCTGCTGCAAAAGCCATCGGGTAAGAAACTCTGGAGCAAAATCCACAGGAGCGTAAAAGTGGCCTTAGAGAAATTGTTCCTTTGGGTAGGAAAGTACAGGGACACATTCCTCCCAAGGAGCATTTACCTATTAACCTCTGGCACTGCTTTCTGGCTGAGCAGCCAAGCTCTGCCAAGTCTCCAGTACGAGGCTCTTTGGAGATGAGCTGTGTTCAGGAACAGGGCAGACCCTCTCTGCTACAGACGCAGGAGATGGCTTCAAGTTTTATTTATTAGAAGATGTGGAATCCCATCTGCTCTGGCCCTGTGTCCATTCAGTGCCTGTCGCTATTCCTTGCTGGAGGGAAGACTCGCACAGCCAATATGGTTGATAGGCAAGCTTTGTTTATTCATCAGAAGGCACGTGTTATATTGTGGCTGCTCATCAATATTCATGATTGTCAATACCTGATTGGTTCACAAAAGTTACAGTTGCAAGAATTCCCAACTTACCGAGCCTACTTCCTCATTCTACTTAACCACAACGTCCTGTTTTTGTGCAAAAGCTCTTGCCAAGGTCGGTCTGTCCTTGACAGCTCAGCAGAGCTCCTGAATGTCCATGTGCCCCCGCCCATGTAGCCATGCTTCCACAAGTGCCCCCTTTATCGTTGGGCCTGGAAGCAACGCGTGTCCTGCCAACACGGGGCTGCACCCACATAGCTGGGAGCCACAGTGAGTGGTGAAATACCCTCACTTAACACCAGCCACCTAATGGAAGGATCTAGTGCCTATAAGTGACTGCAGAATACTTGAGGAAAATGAGCTGTTCATGCTAAAATTTGTTCTTTCAGTACGAATTTCCTGCAGTGGCCACAAGATAGAGCTAGCAGAACATGTTTCCTGCAAAAGCAGACACAGAAAGCCTGTAGTGGTTGCAGGGGGGATACAAGGGTGTCCTCGGAGAAGTAAGGGTAGTGATGCTTGAGGCCTGGCTTTTTCACGGTCAAGAAACTTGCTAGACACACCAGGAAGCTCCTGCCACTTGTTTCCCTTTGTGGAGGAAGGCATAAAGGCAGCACTAGGACACACACTGTTCCACCACTTTATGGTGAACATTCCTCCCTTACAGGATCTTTTAGTAGTGCTCAGACCTTGGTTTGCCACTGCTGTTTGTCCATATTAAGAACCTAATGTTTTTGCTGCTTTTTCCATGTGCACAGAAATGGATCCAGTCCAAGCTGAAGAGCTTGCTTGTGCAATCTAGTAGACATCACCAGAGACAGTGCAAGGACGCAGCCCACAGCAGAGGTGTGTGCAGGGGCACAAACACTTTACTTTCAGGGGTAGAAGGCAGCTCAGGAAGCAGGAAACGAGGGTGGGAGTGTAGGGGGGGGGAGGAATGGTAGAAGGGTCCCTTTGTAATGTGATGTTTGTGTAGCTGTATCCTGTGTTGCTGCACCCAGGGACCACAGGGCTGGTTGGCCCTGTCAGAGACAAGCCCTGGAGTGAGCTGAGCAAACAGGAAACGGGGCAGCAGCACATGCCTCCCACCTGTCCTCCCCCACAGTGCCCCTGTGCCTGCTCCTTTCCCAGCAGACAGGCTGTGGGGGGCCACCTGGACCCCAGTTGCACACAAAGGGCCACAGCAGCACCAGCTTTGTGCTTCTTCCCTCAAATACAGGTTTGTGTGGGCTACGGAATGTATATTTTACCTGGCACATAAGCCATGGGGAAGATATGAAAAATAGCAAAATACCATCCTAGAGCCAAAGCCTAAGCAAACTAATGGTACGAGGGAGTAACCCAGGTCCATTCCTACTTACCTGATGTCATAAGAGCTGAGCCACTCGCTACAGGCCGAGCTTTGCTCAGGTACAGGGTGGGTACCTTCTAAACCAGCTTCCCTTGTGCTAGGCAAGTTCCTCCCAGCAGGGTCTCAAAATTAAGACAATTTATTTTAAGCAATTTTTAGGTAAACATTACAAGAGTAAAGATCTCAAAAAGAAACCTCATCCAAGATGTCAGCTTCTCTCTACAAGTCCAGCCAGTCACTAGGGGCTGTTAGACTTCACCAGAAAAATCAGCAAAAAATGTATTTTATAAGATAAAAGATAATTCAATTCTGAAACATTTATTTATCAAACTTCTTAAAATACTGATTTTTACAATTACATAGTCTGTTTCCTTTCTAGAAAAGCCAGACTTGCAGCAGTTTTTCAATGCTTCAAGCACATCAGGAAAAGTGATATGTACACTAGAAAACTATACACACATATCTGGTTCTATTAAAGACCACCATTACCTGTAGCAAAGGGCCAGACGCTAGCCCCACCTGGCAGACTCAGCCCCAGCTCCAAGCTTTTCACCAGGTGTTTCTAGCACTGAGTACCCCAATACCAGGCAGTGAAAAGAGAGGCTGCTGCATTCACTGCCCTCAGGCATGTGTGACCCACAGACACTCTACCACATTTAAAATAGAAGTAACACAAACAACTGACAAACATGCAAGACAGAAGACTGCTTGTGCACCAGGTTCTGCTGTATTTACTAAGGCCTCTGCTGGCTTCTCTGCTTGCTGGCTTGCTCTTCCAGCTGCATGGCAACCCCCAGGGCATCCAAGGTCTCTGTAAAGGAAGGCAGGAGTGACAGAAGCGGACCAGGCAGCTGAACACCCCAGCACAGCTGACCCCCTCAGCAGGGCTCTGCAAGGGCCACAGAGAGGTGAATTCTGCAAGAACTGCTCAGGCAACATCTAATCCTGCCTGGTCCCACAAAGCTCTTCAGCTGTACTTGTTCATTTTCACTCATTAAGAGTTTCAAGCCTGCAGTTTGCAGTTCAAACTAGATGCCACAAATCCAGCCATCCCAGAGGGCTGGATTTCCCTGGTCTAAGGCAGAGAAGGTAGCAAGACATTTATTCTTATCCCTCCACGGTGATTGCAGGGGTACAGCTCTCAGGTGCATTTGGGATGGGAGGATAGCTGGGGTTGTTTTTTTTAAAAAATAATTGCTACTTTAGGTTAACAGCTCACTTTGACACCACGATTTTCAGCCTCATTTAAAAAACAAAATCCCCACAGGATTTGAGGCAAAGACTATACCAGCTGTAATGGCTAGAGTGACAATCAAAGCCCAAGTTACTGTGAAAGTAGCGGAGAAGTAGCAGTTCCCAGTGTAGCTTCCCACCCTGGGGCTGCCTGTGTACCTGGTGCTGTTACGACATGCCAGCCAAGCAAAGGCAGGTCACGCTCTGGAAAAGGGCAGCTGGCATCCTGCTGCACCAAGCTAGGAAGTCACCAATCTGGGCCAGAACTGAGCAGTTGGAGGGATTTTGTTGCACATTAAGTAATGCCTTATGTGAATGCATGCCAAAGGCAGGCACTGGCAGACCTGGCATCTCAGTATGTGCCTGGCAGATGCAGGTAGTGGATGGGTATAAGGCCTGATATCCATGAACGCAGGACTGAAAACTGTGGGCATACCCCATGAACCCCTAGAGCATAGCACTGGGACCCCTCAAAGTCTGGTTTTTGGCCAAGGCAGAAGGTACACTATATAACCAACCAGCAAGACTTCAGGGCACCTGCAGGTGACTGCATTCTGCTCAAGGGAAGGCAGTTTTGTACAGCAGTGCAAAGCAAGTGGAAGTTAGGAGCCAAAATTTTAGTTTGGGAAGTGCAGACAACAGGATATTTCAGATCTTTGATCACCTAGGAAAGTGATCCAAACACAGTAGGACTGGGTGCTCAACCCCCCACCATTATGCTGGCATTGTTCTCAGATCTTTGAAAAAAAAGAAATAAGATTCGTGATAGTGCTAGTCAGAGACAGGCACTAACATACCTCTGACAGAAAAGAAGTTTCTTGAGCTCGCCTCTATGAAGTGCTTAGCTCTTTTCACAAAGGCCTCAAGATTATAGTCTGGTTGCTCCGTGATTCCCAAGAGGTAGTCAAATTCAGTTGTCATTCTCTATATTTACAAGGATAACAGTGATGAGAAATTGACTTTCTAGAAATTCAATTAGTTTCTTTAAATCTGGCATACCAATCAGAGCTGAGTTTCTGCAGAGCAGTACCCATCAGTGCTCATTAGGCAACAAGCAGAGGTTGCTCATTTGAGGGGAAGGGAAACCAGCTGTCCAAAAGCACTGAAATGCCCCCCTTAACCAGTTGCTTAGGAAACCACTGGAAAAAGTTGGCACTGAAGAAAAAGTAACACCACTTTCCAGCATCTTGCATTACAGCCCACAGCCTACCAGACAGCGCTTGGCTCAGAGAAGGCAAGGTGCTATCAACACGTAGAACGCAGCCTGGGCTTGCCTCTTCCACATACCTGTCTCAGTTCTCTAAGCTGTTCTACAACCTTCTCTTCCTGTTCATTAATTTGAGTCACAGCATCAAAGTCTAACACATCCGGAGAGATATCATCCTCCTCATCCTTGGAAAGCTGCAAGAAACAACCCAAGTAAGAACAGCAAGTTGGTCTCAGTTTTGAGATCTGTTCAGCTCACTGCACACACACATACATCGCGATCCGAGCCTTCTCCACAGGTCTCCGCATCCTCATTGTCAGTCTCCATGGGATTCTGTGTTTCACCACCTCCATTATGAGGGCTGAGCTCTTTCACCCTGCAACAAGAAGGTTTGTCACTCAAACTGTTCTTCCATCAGTTTTTGGGGTACATCACAAAACTGCCACTGCAATCAATTTGGTGCTCAGCAAGTACAGCTGAATGTTTCTTAAACTGCACATCACCACCAAGCTCACAAGGGCAGAACCTCAGGATGGTTGTAGGAAGGAAAGCCGAGAGATGTTAGTATCCATCTAGGACCTCTCCTGGAGAGAGATATCCAAGTACACAAAACCAGCAACGCCTTTCACAGAAGCTGTCTTCCACTTGTTAGCTTGGTCTGTTGTGACCAACCAAGAACTTAGTATGGAAAGAAAAGGATTAAGGTTGATTTTTCCCAGAGATCCCTGTTGCAGAAGAGTCATACAATTGTTTCCAGTAAGTTTCAGCCCAATACCCCCTTTTCTTATAGCTTCAACTTGCTTTGTGCAGTGGGCCAAGAACCCAACGGGCCCAGCTCAAGACTAGAACCTTACTGAAGCACACCAAGTCAGATGTTGCATTTTGTCCTGTAGCTTCAGGTGAGCAGGAATGATTGTACACTAGAGGAAACACGTAACTGCAATTCAGAACTGAATCTGGCCATATGTCAAGGTTCCTGAATGCTTTGTGACAAGAATTACTTTACATCCCCTCAGAGAGCAGAATGCTTTCCAGAAAGTAACAAGCAGCCTTTTGTAAATTAAAAGAAGGAGAGGCACCAAGCCCAAAATGTGCAAATGTCATCTTGTTAACATGCCAAACGTCAGTCTCATTTTCACTTGACACCTCACTGGAGAGGTGTAGAGGCATGTCAGTCAGACCAGGAGGCACTCACTGCTCTGTCTCAGGGGTTCCAGGTGTCAGCAAGGACACCAGGGAAACCTAGTGCTAAGTCCCTGTCAATCTACCTTGCCCTGCAGGTAGCTAAGGGCAACCATGTGGCACTCAAAACACTCCCACTATCTGCTTCAAGGCATTTGAGGTCTCCAGGTCCTTCAGATTTTGCCTCCAAGGTGCCATACCCTGTTAGTTAATATCAAAGGCCATCGAGAACACACAACACTGTCAAGTACCTTTGTAACACACCACTTACATATGGGACCCAAAGCATTACAACAAGTAAAGGGCATGGAGGTAACCACTCAGGACAGGGTAAACTCCCTACAAAAAAACAGAGCAGGCTGAAGTCTAGCATGAGAGAATTCCTTTGAGGAAAGCAGATGATCACAGTTTAATACAATCTCTATTGCGTCTCACAAAACACCCAAGTTATTTTCATGAAACAGAGCTCTAACAATTTGTTCCTAAAAACCAGCCTCTAAATTGGCCTTACAAGCAGCGACAACAGGAGAACATTTCGTCAGAATAGAAGCAGCCAGAACAGCTTCTGCAACAAGATTAGAATGCCCAGGTCAGAAAGGTCATTACCTGTCAGCATATCTCAGAGTGTTTAAGGTGTACTCGCAGGAACTCATGCCCGGAGAAATCATTGCTATCTGCAAACAGAACAGAAGACCTCAGTAACTCCTACATCTGACTTTTGATCATGTTAACAGATCTCACCAGGCAGCTAGGACACATTAGGGCAAAGCGCCAGAGTTGAAACACTCAACTCCAGACACTCAAGTCCATCTTTCTTTGTAAATTCTGTTAGACCTTCTGTGTTGGTCTTTTCCTAGTGATTCTGTGACCTGCTGTTGACCCCGTATCCAGCTTTCCACTGGCTTTATGTGCATCCACTGTCCTCACCCTCAACAGAAAGCAAAGCCCTTTGAGAGCACATGAGGCTATAGTGTAGATTCACTGTGTGAAAGCGACTTCTGCAGTCCTGCTGCTGCTGGGCAAAACTCAGTTCTTGATCTCAGCCTCCTCAGGTGAGCCGAGGAGGAACTGTGTGATGTTTTTGCTGAGAACCAAAGCTTTTGGACTTCCAAATCCCCTCACAGTCTAGAAGACAGGCAGCACCCCTAAGCAGTGTGTATGTTCCTGCCATGTGCCTTGTGCATACTCACCATGCAGGTCCTTGAGTTTGCTCCTATGAAAGAGTCTCTCAGCACTTGGGTCAGCTTGCTCTCCCGGAAAGGGGTATGAGATTTGTTCTGCCCTAAAGCTCTGATACATTCCTAAAGAAGAAAGAGTCTTGTGAATGCAATATCTGCATCTCTTATCAAACAAGCTCTGCAAGCTGTCAATCACCAGTTGCTGTAAACCCCACAGGCTGGAGAACAGTCCTCTCTATTGCTCCCTAATTACTTCACAGCCTTTTAAATATACTCCAGGCATTTGGCTGTCACAGGACAGCTGGTATATCCATCATATGGAAAAAAGACACCTTTAATGATGTTTGAAGTGGCTGTACACCAGTGTCTGATCTGACAAAACTGCACTGCTTTCCTGGAAACATTTTAAAGGGAAATTATACACCATTTTCAGGTTATTCATATACTAAACTACAATCTTTTGGGCTGTTTTTTCCCTTCCACTGGAAAACAAGGGAACAGATAACCCCAGAGCTGAACAGAATTGATGTGTTGATTAGCACTATTAGTCCCCAGTGCTACATCTCACCTTCAAAGCCAGCAAGCTCTTATTGATTTCTGCACCTTCCATTCGTGTCTGCCGATCAGCATTACATGTGTCTACACCCCTCTCATTTCCTGCCAGATCCACCAAAGAAAATTTGCCAAGCAGTTTCCGTCTTTGGCGTAGTATGATTTGGAAGCAGGCGTGTGACCGGGAAGAGCTAGAATTTGCAAAAGTCTGCCCGGATGTCCTGCAGCAAAGATGCAAACAAGCATCAGAACCGTGTCACAGAAGATGCAACAGATGCTGACAGCACAAGACAAGATCTGCAGCCATTCAATTAAGTTACTTATCTCTCTCGTTTTCTTCCCATGCACTCAGGTTTGCATGAATTATGGAATTACCTCTGATAAGAGCACAGGGCCACTATTTAGTCTGCCTGGCTCAACTCGGTCAGCCTACATTGGAATGACTTTCTGACTACTAGGGCCTTACGTGCATTAGGAGCTGGAAGACAAGCCTACACCACAGCATCCCTGCCTCAGAGCAGCTCGCGTGTCGTTTTCCTAATGCATCTGCCATTACACAGTAAGCTCAGCCAAGCTCCCACTAAAGAGCATTAGCTGTGCTAACACTTCGCAATCATGGTAAATCCCCTTCTCCAGCCAAGCTGTCTTGGCTCTGTACCTCTGTTGTGCAACTGTATCTGCCCCACCCCTACAAGACAGACTGGAGCATTTGGCATTATCATAAATGTCCCTGTGACTTTCACTATCATTCCCTGAGAAGTCTAGCAGATTCACTTCCCACAAGACTCACTTCTGCATCCCTGCTGCTGGAGGAGAAGGAGGGAGGCCGTCAAAGCAAGGCAGGAATCTGAAATATTCAACAGTTCCTGGCTGAATTGTCAGCCAAAAAAGCATGTACAGCAGAGTGCTGGATATGCATATCTGTGCATGCAGTGTAACAAAGAAGTTAAGGAGTTCCCATTTGCCTAGTAATGTTTCCACAGCAGCTGCAGCTTAACTGAGACAGATAAGACTTAGTAATACAGATTTTAGCTCCTGATTAAAGATGCCACTACAATGGTAGTGTTACCCCAGCCACAGCCTTCCTGGCAGGATGCTGAGCCAAGCCTACGGCTGCGCCTTGGCACCTGCTCTCAAGGATTCTTTAGACAAGATACCTGAATGACACGCAGCATTTTTGTTGCCATTGGAACAGCTCATCTGGCCTGTAGTTAAGCCAAACCATTTTTGCAACTGTACGTTGATGCCAGCTGCTCTTCCTTGATCTTACAAGCCCACAGGGAGCTACTTGCTCTCCTGTATACTAGCTGATACTCCTAGGAGTTAGACTGCTCAGTTCACCTGTGGCACCAGGGCAGCTATCTCCTCATGCAAATAGTTTCTCTCTTCTGGGACCTACACAAGGTCATGTGAACCATGAACTCTGACATTCTCTGGGGAAGAGATGCTGCTCAATGCCCACCTATTACTGGACAACAAGCTCCTGTTTAAGTCTCAAAGCACCGGCTAAAGACATTACATATTTTTTGTAGACATGGAGGTAAAACAGGACAACTTTTATTGGTTTTAAGGCATCAAACCTGCAGGCACTGCCCATCTCAATCATTCTGATGACATCCTCAGCACAGTTGACTTGTCGTTCTTGTAGACCAACAACCTGGACCTGCTGCTTGCCATCCTCCAGCACTCGAAGCTTTGCCTTCTTATTCAAGAGGTCAAACACCTATATTTAGGCAAGAAGATTAAGGCAAATCTGAACAAGGCCTCCTTGTAAGTATTTTGCTCTTGCTTTATAGAAGGCTATATAGAAACAGCTCCTCTAACATAGCCTTCCAATTCAAGTTCAAATACATCAACAACAGGCTATATAGAATTGTAGAAACTGGTAAGCCTCACAGGTGTTTATGCAGCATTCAGCCAAAGAAGTCAGGTCAAGATTTAAGTCTTACCTTTCCATTGTATATTTCAAAGAAAGTCACATAGACTTCCAGGTCCCGATTCTTGTACCTGGGCTGGTTTAGAAGGAGGAAGACATCTTGTGCTGGCGAGGAAAGACAGGAGTTTAGTTAACTAGTTTAAAACACATTCTGGTTGCCATTTGATTGACTTCCAAATGTTGCGCAGCCATATTGCAGCTGAATGACAGTCGTCCTAACCAAATGCTAGGGGAACAAGTAGTGCTGCATGACCGTCTGGAGAGCTGTTTCAGCAGCATTCACATCCAGGGACCTAGAACAGGGCGATATGGAAGTTTTTACTGCTAACGTCACCCACAGACAGCAGTCCTTACTGATCTGGGGGAACACTGGAATCTGGTATTGTTTTGGACAGCCCTGAAAGAAAGAAACCACGTATTTGTTTCAAGCACTTCTTGCTGACAGCCTAGGAGGCGCTCATCCCTGAGCCTCGGCGTTGCTGCTGTTTGAAGACAACACACCAGACTGGCTGACCTTTTGGCTGAATCCAGTGCAGCTTCTCACAATTAGGCTTCAGACTCTGAAACTGAGGTAGAAAGCAAACGCTTTGCTTCAGGGCCAGTCACAACTCATTTTCAGAGACAAGCAAACAGTTGCCCTGCTACATGGGCCAGTTTCACAATATGCCTTTCTAAAGGGAATGTAGAGGAAGTCTGAGTTTGTGGTGTTTTCTAGGTATTAGATCAAGGAGGGGCTTCTAAGCACATTTGCTGAAATAATTCTGTACATGCCAGTTTTTTTTGCATCTAATGCTCACAAGAAACAGAACATACATTCACGGGCTTTCTGTATAACAAGCTTTATAACAGGAATAGGTGGGGTTGTGCTGCATTCAAACCGGGCCTTTCCAAACACAGTCCTTAGACTCATAGAATTACTAGGTTGGAAAGGACCCACTGGGTCATTGAGTCCAATCATTAGTGTAAGGCAAAAGCAAAATAGAAGAATCAGAATTAGAAAGTTCAGTCCAGCAAATGCCAAATGAGAAAATGTCATCTTTTTGCCTCAAAACCGACTTCTGGTGAAGTGTGGATCTAGAAGCTTACAGGATGGATGGAAAATATTTTGTGAAACTGAAAAGAAATCATACCTCCTGCAACAAAACACCACTGCTTCTTACTGAAAACACAAACACTTTTAAAACATTTCTAGTAAAAGATAGATAGCCACACTAAACCAGATCTTATTTTAGAAACACTCATTTGATTTTTGTATCTAAAAAAAAAATCAACTTACATGCAAAAGCGTATATGCCCTTTGAGGCGTTCTGTGCTCTCCCAGAGAAGTCTCCGCCCATAGTCTGAAGAGAAAAGGCCAGAGGTTAGGTTGTGGTACAAAAAAAGTCAGACTCCCTCATTTTAGCCCTGAGAATAGATCACTTTGTAGCGCTAATGATAGGAGATTCTAGCCCCAAACTTGCCTCTGGAATAGGCTAAACCACTGGAACGACAGCAGCTATTCGATTACTCAAACTGGCAGGCTAGCCTAGTCCAGCTGAGATCACTGCAGTTTGAGGTAGAGGCCTCATGCAGAAGACCACAGATTTGACTCCACTATCATGCTTTAAGGAAAGAATTTCCCACTTTCCTTCCCTATAGTTTCCAGAAGGAAGAGTACAGCTGTTCAAAACTTAGAGCAGATCACCTTTGAAGCAGAACACAACCTTGGGGTCTTTTGAAACTGCAGCTTGATTCGAAGGAGTGGTTAGAAAGCAAATACACGAATTTGCTCACTTCACAGACAATACCAGATCACTTAAATGTTTATGTGCAACAAGAGCCTTATTCTCATATAATTGCTAAAATGTTTGGAATGCCTCCAAGCTCAAAGCACAATACAGACAACAGCCTTTGTCTCAGATACAGGCCAACAGCCCCCCAGACAACAGCTGTTTGAGGCAAGGAACAGCCATGACTAGCGCTAACACCAGGACATCTTGAGTCTTAAAAAAAAATCATCTGTGGGGTTATTTTAGCAGCATTTTCCTCACAGTCTCAAAGGACAAAAGTAAACAAAGCTACAGAAAAAGAGGATTAACAACTGGCAAAATACCCACTTTAAGACAATAAAACCAATGTTCCAATTTCTTATACAATCCTACTCGTAATCAACATCAATGAGCTTTAAAATACTTCAGATAAAGCTAGAATAACTTACATGTGTCTTGCCACTGCCTGTCTGACCATATGCAAAACATGTCGCCTTCCCACCCTCAAAGATGGTCTCTACAAGAGGTCTAGCAGTGAACCTGGATATTCAGAAAGTAAAAGACAGTCAAGACAATGATTTCATGCCCCGCTTCATCAGTGTTCCTTAAAGCAGCAAATAAAAGCTAATCCATAGGAAATCAACAACACCATGCCAAAAATAAGCTTTTTATTTCAGTCCTTTGGTTTCCTCTAAAAAGGATTTTAACATTTATTTCAGGTAGCAGTTTCTTTAAGCCAGGATGCCATCTAGTCATAGCTCCATGCTTTTATCTTGAAAGTCATTCCCAGCAAGAAGAAAGCATTACCTGTATACCATTTCATTAGAAGAGAATTCATCAAATGAAAAGTCAAATCTAAATGCTTGGGTGTCAAGGTATTTTGTTAGGTCCACTTTCTGCTTTGGCTCATGCACCAGCAAGACACACTTGCTCGGAACAGTAATCACATCACACTCCTTTCTCAGAAGTTCTGTTGACAGAAAAGACCCTCAGTTTAACGAGAATAAGCAATGAAACTGCTCCGAGATAGAGGTGCTTTGTCAGTACACTCACCTTGTTTATTAAGAGGGCGCTTCCTCACACAGACACAAATCCTATGATCTTCTATCTAAAAGAAAAAGAAAGCAATTATTTCCCACTTGAAACCTACTTAGCATTAGAGAGAAAGATCCAATGTTCCTTCACATCTGCTGTTCTATATGATGATCAGAGTTGCCTCTGCTATTGACCACACCCACTCACATAGGGATGAAAGTCCTAAAATCCATTCAGAGCAAAAGAAACACTACAAATAATTGACCTTTACATGGCATGCTTGTGCATACCAGGGGGAAATGCTGCCATGCTATAGAAAGTGCCACAAACATTCTGTATCAGAATTAGAAGGAAGTTCAGTCCTTGGCCACTTTCCAGCAAAATCTGTGATATCAATGCTGCAACTATGGTCAAATTCAGGCAGATTATTATTTTGATTTACCACAGAGGTATTTTTTGACCTAGAGTTCTTTACTGCTGCAGCAAGTTTAGCTATTTTTGCAGCACAGCTACCTATCAGTTGAGTCTGGGAAAGTGCATGTTCCCTTTGGTGAGGCAGAAAGACAAGAAGCTCTTCTGTCGTGGAGTGGTACATATACAAACAGCTGGTTCTCATCACCATAGGGTGCAGGCACATAAATCACCTCGTGTTCTAACCTAGTTCCTAGTTTGAACTTAAATGCCATCACATTTCTCACTGACCATAAGGCTTCCGCTAGACAAGGACTACTTATTCTCAGATATTAAACAATGCTTTGTCCATAATTACTGAAGATATCAACCAAGCCTGTTTTTTCTTGTTTGACCTCTACTACTTCTCTTCCACATTTTGACATAGTTTAAAATAACTTAACATATGACTTGCATATAATATTTTCTGTTAAAGGGCAAGAGTCTATTTTAACCTACACCTACAACATGCTAAGGTACTGTGTAACAGGCCACTTAGAAAGCTCTGAAAAAAGCTGATGTTACCACACAAATCATTGCATGACAATTATCAAATTGTAATGTATGTAATGTATTGTAGTGATGTATGCAAAGTAACAAGAGGCAACTTTGACCTAAATAAGGGAGGCAAGTGCCCTCCCACGCACCATCAGGTGCCTCAAGACCACAACATGCTTGGATCATTTCTGAGGTGCAGCGATGCACTGCATTGCTCAGATGTTAAGTTCTTCAGTACAAAATAAAGAAGCCTGTAGGCAGGCTGCAGTCAGTAGCCTCAATATTTACTTACAGGGTCAGTTATAGATATTGGATGGCAGTCTAGATTTGCTCTGAATTCCTTGATCATCCGTGCAAACTCCCAGTTTGGACAGCTGCTGTCCATTTCCTGCATGGAGAAAACATGGATGTGAGGATAATGAATCTGTGACAGCAAGAGAGCCTCCAGCCTCCTAAACAATCAGCTGGATACAATTAGAATATTTCACTTAAAGGCCACATTCAGAACTTTCTGAAATGAGAATCAATCCTTCCTTATATACAGCTTTGCAAAGACAAAGCCTGTCCAAAATGTTTGTTAGAACTATTGTGACACACTACCCTACAGATTTTCCCCATAACAATTTAGTGCAGAGTACTCCACCTGTGCACGTTTTGTCCTGATTTCACTATTTTGAGCCTTCTTTTCTTCTCTCTTATTTTTCATTTTCTCCATCTCTCTTACAATGTTACTTTTTCTCCGAACTAGATAAAATACAAATATTCCCTTGATTAGATTCTCATATTGGGTTTTGAGCACAACACCAATATTTCAGCTTTTCCAGGCTGCTGACAGACTAATTTGTATAGGAAGCAACCATTTCAGAAGAAGTCATTCATTTTTGCAGCGCTTCCTTCCCAAACCAGATATACCTGATACAGAAACTGCCTAGCAAGCCACACTACTACTCTAAAGTAAAGGCAGCATTTCTGAGGTGATACTGCTAGAACAGAATTGCACATTTGTAATAATACTCAAGACAGTCAGTCTTAATGCCAAAGTCACCTTTTCAAAGCTTTCATCTCCGAGTATACAGAGCAGCAGTCACATAGTGATGAACCGCTGACTGGTGAGCCCGGTCTTACCCACTGCTCCCTGGTACCTGGGCTCACTGAAGAGGTCATTGCAGCAGCCAGCTGATGATCCTCTGTATTTCCGTTTACATTCGGTAGCGAGGGTTCTGGAGCATAGCTCAGCCTGCTAGCCCTGGTCCGGCGAGCTGCAGAAAGAAAACCAATAATTAGATCTCCAAAAATCAAGAATAATTTTGTAACTTGTAAAGCCTCTCAGACGACAGGCTTTCCTCAACTCCAATTTGGGATCAGGAGAGAGAGAACTGCTAAAAGCTGTGGGAAATGTGCAAATAGATTTTTAAATCATTTAACGATGACCAACCTTTACTCAAAGCTACAAATCAAGGCCACACCAACTAGGCAAGAATTTAGTAACCAGCTTCTTATTTCAGAACTTAATACACAAGGCATGCCCTCAGCTATTTGTAGGGCAGGTCTGGTAAAGATAAATAACTACAATTTCATAATTCAAATAGGCTCAAGTTCTTGGTTTACTCGACCACTATAGTTAAAACTACCACCAGTATAGTTACAGAGCACGTTGTCTGCAGGATTAAGGCAATTCTTTTCCTACTCTAGCCCTGTGAATACCTCTATGGCATTGAACAGATACCACATCCACCCACATGCACAACAGTGGCTCTCTGGCTAATAAAGCACATTCTTCAACAACACTGTTTCCCCAAGTCAGTTGAAAACTCCTTCAGGTAGAAGCCCCGCATATTTACATGGTGACAGACCTCGAAGTCTCCCTTGTTTTATATAAGAAGGGCTAGAAGTTGCTCTTCCTCATAGGATTTGAAGTTTTCCTAATTCAATGCACACAAAGCATCTTACTCTATAGCAATAACTCACTGGGTTCTTTCTCCACTCACCAGGAATCAATGAATTGTTTCTGGTTTGTGTAGAAGCACAGGAATCTACCACCATCTCATTTTGCTGGGCGCTGCACTGAGTTTCTGTGATAGCAGACAATCGGGAGCGGCCACGCACAGCTTTGGAAACAAATTCAAGGTCAGCATCATGCCTCAGACACTCAGACATTTGCAAATACTGAAGTGCTCACAAAGTGTAGAACAGTGGGGAACAAAACGTGATTACAAGGACCATTTCAATATCTCTGATCCATTAGCCAAGTGCAGGACAAGGCAATGGAAGTAGGTGAAAAGCAATCGTGAAATATCCTACTACAGAAAAGCAAACAGTTCATTCCAGATTTCCAGTTCCAGTGAATATCTTTCAGAGATCACTAAGGATTCATGAATATGGCAGTTCCAGAACCTTAATACCAAGGAAGGAGCACAGCACACAGTGCAGTGGCAGCCCAACAGCACTAAATTCAGCTAAAAGACTCTACCCAGTCACTACAGTAAATCTTTGGAAACTGTCATTTTGTAGGCACTTTCCGTTGTCACGTGCCAAGATACTTGTTTCACTAAGACCAAGTCCACTGCAAAACTTCCTAGGGAAGGGATTGCAAGATACACCTCAAAAGATTTGTAAAGAAAGCAAGTCTGAGATGAAAAAACAGAAGTGTGATACAAAAGCTAGAATTGACTTCACATCTAGCAACCACAAGAATTTATCCAGAATTAATCACTGCTTGCTAAGGGCAGCAGGTTGGTTTTAGACCAAAGAAGAATTTCAATTCTGGATCAAGTTCTTTTAAACCATACCCATGAAATTCAGTGCTTGTATCTGTTAACTCTTTACCTGGAGTCTTCTGCCCAGGTGCAGAGACATTAGGCGTCGCTGCTGCAGCTTTGGGAACAAAAAGCACCAATTTTATTATACTCAGAGATAGCATTTTATTTCATTTGCTCTTGTCACACATACCCAGACCTGATCTCGCCACAAAAACTCAGCAGCACTTTTTTGGTAAGTGCATGCTCCTGGACAGGCGCACCAGCTGGAGAAATTGCTGCATCTAAATAGGTTTGATTCAAGCACTTCTTGTACATGAGAATATTCACTCCCCCTCCAAAACTGTTATTCATTTAGAGGACTGAGGCAACATCTGTTCCGTGATTAATTCTGAAAGCACTGCTTCTGCTTCTCTCACTTCACTGAATGAGATGGAGACAGACATCTCCTGATCTTTTGTTTAGTCCAAGAATCAAAACCCGAAGCCAATGTTTGCACTGCAGCAGTTAAAAAGCTGAGTTTGCAACAGAACTGATAGTCATGGACACTCATGGGGTTTAGCAAGCTAAAACGTAATCATATTCGATGAATACTGAAAACACTGCTTCACTCTTGCACTCTGAGCAGGTCTTCAGTGCCAGTAGGAAAGGCAACAGATATTTCAGATATGCAACTAGATTCTGTACTTCAGGAAAACTGTAACCTCTATGAGGACAAACTTCGATCAATCTGGATGACGGAAAATGGATTAAAACACCTTTATTTTTAAAGCTGGCTGTCCAGCTCCATGAACTGACGTATCTAATAACAGGCCTGACTTTACCACATCATTTCCTTGTCAGTTCACGAAATTTAGGGAACTCTCTGGATTTGAAGATGATCAGGATAATCTAGTATGGAACAATTGTTGACACATTAAACATTTTGGTCTACGCCTGCCTCTCCAATGCAAGGAGTTTGTACTGTTATCTTCTGGTACCAGATTCCCTGTCTTTCATCACATACAAAAGAGGCCAGACAAGCCCAGCTGTTTTGTTTACAGATCAATTGCTTGGAAAAGCACAAATTCTGACTAAGCACTTTAAGGAATCATTAAATTAGCAACCATTCAACTTCAGCATCAGGGAAGTGTATTATAAATAGACCTGTAATGCTGCCACTTGCATTTCAAAAATCTGAGTCAACTAAAACTGAAAACTCAAGTTTTCTAACTCCTGCCATCCCAAGAAAAACAATTTCTTAGCAATCCCACACTGACATCTCCATCTTCTCTTCCAACTTTGCTCAAAACACTGTCCTGACACACAATCACCGAGCTACAGCATCCCAGCTGGCTGGTCTGAAATGTCTCCAAGGATAAAGCTCTTCTTATTTTCTAAGGAGACTATTTGAAGAAGAGACATCCGTTTGTCACTGCTACTTCTTTCTTGCCCTTTCCACTCTCATTTTGACATTCTTAATCTCAATAACTGCCACTTACCTTTTGTTGTTTGTGACATTTGCAAAACTCTGTAGGAAACTTTAAAACTCACTGCAACAGTAACTGCCTGGTGACATTTAAAGCAGCATCAAGGAACAACTACAGCAACGCTGCAGAAAAGGGCAACATGTCAACAAACCCCAGCTCACAGGAACAGGACAGCAATCTGTTCACAGAGTTTCTGCACTCAGGATTCCAAAATGTTGGTAAGAAATACGATTTTTACTAACATTGCTTAAATAAGCAGCTTTATAATGCAATAAAGTAGATTATGAAAGCCCTCCGCCATTTCACAGAGAAACAGAGAAAACATTTTCTCACCTTCTCGTGGAGCAGGAATTTTTGAAAGAGTTGTTCTACGCTTTTGCTTCTCAAAGAAAAAAAGAAAGAGAAAAACAATGAGCATTGTAAGTAATCAGAGTAAGCTGCAAGCACCTAGCATAGCACTTCAAGACAATATTAATACACGAATTTCTGACCAAAGTTAACTATAACAGAAAAGAGAAGTTAAAGAGGTATTAAACTAATAGACCAACGGCATCATTTGTAATAAGACCTACACTGTTGACGCTTAAGAGACAAAATCACTTTAAAGCACTTACCTGTACAGTTATGTTTTCTCGCAAAGGACAGTTCTCTTTCACATCAGCAGCAGGTGGTTCATCTGATAACTCAGGATTTATTTTTATCAAATCATCTATTTCAATCTACAAGAGCAAAAGTAGGATTATACAGAGTGGAAAGTTGCTGCTACCATTTAATGGTTTTTTTTTAACCTTGACTTTCAGCACGGGCAAACAAGCCTGACTCACTGCCTGCCAAATATTAAGTTAAAATTGCCTGGAAGGGCAAGACAGTAGTTCGTATTCCGTTTGAGCAGTCTCATATGTCCAAATATGCTAGAAGAAATGTGCTAGTTAAGCTGTTTACCCTCATCTACCAAACATCACACAGCTCTGCAGGTGCCATAGAGCACTTCTCAAGAGACAGGAAAAGCACATTTGGCATCAGCTGCTTTAATCTCTGACTGCTAATCTTAGTAAATCTCAGACGCTCTGCGACTTCTGTGCTAGGAGAGCATTAAGCATTTACTGTGTGACTGCACTTACTGAAATAAACTTCAAAGAGCTACTTAGACTTTGGGAAATGAAGGATTCAGCATTTAATCCACAAGTCAATTCACCTGCATCTTCACTTCCTATTGCAAGCAACCTAGGGCAAGCTACCACCTCCCACCTGACCTTCAGCAAAGTCACAATGCTGCCTTCACCCCGTTCAGCAGCGCCCTGGCGCAGGGCAGGGGAGCGATGAGGGGCAGGCAGCCAAGGGCAGGCTCAAGCGCAAAAGACAGTGGCGCTCTCAGTTCAGTTTTTCAAATCTAACCCTGCAGAATGGTTTGGAAGCACGCGTACACAAAAACTCTGGTGTCACAGTAGCTTGCACCAGAATTCACCAACAAAGCCACCCAAGAGCCACTTCAGGAAGTTCTTGAGTTCTCAATTAACTTTTAAGTTGCTTAAACAAAATGAGAGTCCCATAAAAAGAGCAAGAACAAGTAGGTGAGCTCTTGTCAAATACCAAGATGCCACATTCTAACATGAGAAGTATATTTAAACAAATGTTTAGTCAGAAAGTGCATTAGCTCAGAAACGCGTATGTGTGGATAGGACAATACACCAATGTATATACACAGTGTGTATACAAGCATATGGGACAGTTTGGTGGATTTTTCACTACCTTCACAGAGTTTTAGTATCATAAGACACAGAGTTTGGAGAATAATTATGTCCAAATCTGCAAATTCTGCACGCGCACCCAAAACCAGCATAAAATCCCATTTGGAAAAACCCACATCAACTTTAAGACTTCAACTGAATCCTAGAGTACCGGTCTCCAGAAAAACAGACAGGACAAGCACACTTGCTCAGGTACCACAGAAGATTTTGATCAGTAGCAGGATTTCAGTCATATCAACCCTAAGTACCCCAGGCTCCCTTTCCTCCCCACGTCCCATCCTCACAGAGTGTTTGTTTTACACCAATGCAAAGATTCCCTTGTCCAGGGAAGTTGTGGATGCCTCATCCCTGGAGGTGTTCAAGGCCAGGTTGGATAAGGTTTTGAGTAACCTGATCCAGTGGGAGGTGTCCCTGCCCATGGCAGGGGGGTTGGAACTGGATGGGTTTAAGGTCCTTTCCAACCCAAGCCAGTCTATGAATCATTTGACTAAAAACACCCACTGACATCATCAAGTCCAACCATACTCGTCCACTGCTAAACCAACAGGCAGTCCCCAGAGCTGGGGACGCTGGGATTGGGGATGATCAGAGCCAGCAGCCATGGGTGTAACTGGGACCCCCACCTCCCCCTTGCTGGCTTTTCAGGTTTCATGCCCACTGGGTCCTGCCCTGTTACACCCTGCCCCAGGATCCCCACACACCGCGCTGGGATTCACTTTCTGGGGGCAGGGGAAGGAGCAGGGGGGCACAGGGGCGGGCAGGGCAGGACCCTCACTCACCTCCTTGCCCTTGGTGGTGCCACCCTCATTCCACTCCACAGACACGATGGACCGCTCCACACTCACCGTCTTCACCGTTGCCTTGTGGACCACGCCTGGAAGAGGCCGGTGTTTAGCCCGGGGCTGGGTGCTGTCCCTCAGGGCCGGGCCCCCCCCGCCGTGCTCCATATACACCCCCTCACCGGGACCCCCCACCTCATCGTGATTCACCCCACCGACCTCACTAGGACACCCTTATCCTCTCACCGAGACCCCCCACCCCTCACCAGGGCCCTCCACTGCGATTCACACCCTCCACCTTACCGGAATATCACCCCCCCAGCTCACCGGGAGCTCCACTTCACCGAGACACCCCTCTCCCCTCACCGGGACTCCCAACCCACCGGGATCCACGCCCCCCACCTCACCGGGAATCCCACTTCACCGGGACAACCTTCTCCCCCTCCCTCACCTCACCGGGACACCTTCCCCTCTTCCCCTTCACTTCACCGGGACACCTTCCCCCTTCCCCCCTCCCCCCTCACCTCACCGGGACCCCTTCCCCCCCTCCCCCACCTCACCGGGACCCCTTCCCCTCCTCCCCCACCTCACCGGGACCCCCTCACCGTTGCTCCGCTGGATGTTGATGACGCGGCCGGGGCAGACGAGGCGGCAGACGCGGGAGTCCATGTCTCGGTCCCGCCAGCACCGAATCGCGGCCCGCGCCAACCGCCGCCGATTTGAACCCCGCGCGCCGCCTGCCGCGGGGGCTACCGGGAAGCACCGGCGGGCGGACTACAACTCCCGGCGTGCCCTGCGCGCGGCCGCTTACAGCTCGCGGCGCGCCGCGGGGGCTACTGGGGAATATCGCCGGGTGGACTACGACTCCCGGCGTGCCCTGCGCGCGGCCTCTTCTCTACCCGGCGTGCTGTGGGGGTGCCGGGAAACGAAGACGGGTCGGGGAGGACTACAACTCCCAGCATGCTCTGCGCGCGGCCGCCTACAGGCTTGGTTCAGAAGGCATGCTGGGAGTTGTATTTCTGCGCTGCAGAAACGCTCAGAGGCCTGGAACACCTCTCCTATCAAGTGAAGGAAGAAATGATTCGTTATAAGTGGCTAACCTATTATATATATTTGACTATTATGTAGAGATTTTGTGATTTTAGAACTAAAATTTAGGATTAATTTGAATAGCTACCCTGTGCCTGGATAGTTTTGCTTACGTGAGGACTTCTAGCAAGGTTGCAGGTAGAAAGAACGTGACCGTATCTAATCAAGACAGATAATGGGGACTAGGACCAGATGCAACCTTGAAGAGGAGCCCAAGGAATCTAAAAGCAAGAAGGGGAGTTGAAAAGTTCATCTGTGAGGGAGACCTATGGCCTTCAGAGGACTCCAGGTGGGACTCAAGAGGGCTGAGTGGAGGGAGAGAACATCTCCCCTCACCCTGCTGGTCCCACTCCTTTGGATGGGGAGTGAGATGATTGAGAGCAGCCCTGCAGAGAAGGACTTGGGGTACTGATTGATGTGATAAGTGGAAATTTTAAGTTAGGATGTCTCATAGTGGTACACGTCTTGAAAAATGTTTTCTTTCCTAAAGAGGGACCGATGAATGGCAAATGTTTGAATTTGTGTCTTGATCGATAACAATTGTCTAAGCTTGTCTATGCTATAGTGATATGTCTGGAGGGATGTTTATCTAAAGGTGGGCCAGCTGCGAAAGGAACAGGCATCCCAGGCATCTTGCAAGATAAGATAAGGAAGCCAGAAATCCACACTACCACACCAGCGGAAAAGGTCTTTTTTTTCTCAAACTTTGGGCTGCACCTCCCTAACTTCTAGTCTTCATCTTTGGACTTCAGGAGGGGGTCCTCAGACCACCCAACAGATTGTCTATGCATGTAAACAGGGTGTGGAGATGTTAATGACTCTTTGGAAAGGAATGAATACCTTTTTGGAGGTGGGGTGATGAAAAATGCATAGATCTGTGCTATAAAAGATGCACAGTTTTCTTGCTTGGCATGTGTGGTTTTGGAGGATTGATTCCCCCACGCATCCAGCACTGCTAATAAAGAGTTCCTGCTTAATAACAACTATCTAGTTGTTACTGAGTTATTATATCGGAATCCTTGCCCAGCCACATCTAGCCTCTCACTTTGGTGAGATTGCTAGCAAGCAAAGGGGCTTGGAAACTCCATCCTTTGAATCGTGAGCTGGTGATGTGTGCTTGTAGCCATATCTTCATTTGCATCCAAAGAAGCGTGGCCAGCAGGTTGAGGGAGGTGATTCTGCTCCTCTACTCTGTTCTTGTGAGACCCCGTCTAGAGTCCTGTGTCCAGTTCTAGAATCCTCAACGCAAGAAGGAGATGGAGCTGTTGGAATGTGTCGAGAGGAGGCCGTGAAGATGATTCTGCGGGCTGGAGCGCCTCTGCTATGGGGACAGGCTGAGAGAGGTGCGCTTGTTCAGCCTGGAGAAGGCTCTAGGGAGATCTTAGAGGAGCCTCGAGCACTGGAAGGGCTACACGAAAGATAGAATCATAGAATCATAGAATAACCAGGTTGGAAGAGACCCACCGGATCATCGAGTCCAACCATTCCTATCAAACACTAAACCATGTCCCTCAGCACCTCATCCACCGGTCCCTTGAACACCTCCAGGGAAGGTGACTCAACCCCCTCCCTGGGCAGCCTGTTCCAGTGCCCAATCACCCTTTCCAGGAAAAATTTTTTCCTAATGATCAGCCTAAACCTCCCCTGGCGGAGCTTGAGGCCATTCCCTCTTGTCCTGTGCCCTGTCACTTGGGAGAAGAGCCCAGCTCCCTCCTCTCCACAACCTCCTTTCAGGTAGTTGTAAAGAGCAATGAGGTCTCCCCTCAGCCTCCTCTTCTCCAGGCTAAACACCCCCAGCTCTCTCAGCCGCTCCTCATAAGGCCTGTTCTCCAGCCCCTTCACCAGCTTCGTTGCTCTTCTCTGGACTCGCTCCAGAGCCTCAACATCCTTCTTGTGGTGAGGGGCCCAGAACTGAACACAGGATTCGAGGAGCGGTCTCACCAGTGCCGAGTCCAGAGGGAGAAGAACCTCCCTGGACCTGCTGGTCTCGCTGTTTCTGATCCAAGCCAAGATGCCATTGGCCTTCTTGGCCACCTGGGCCACTGCTGGCTCATGTTCAGTTGCTGTCAACCAACACCCCCGGGTCCCTCTCCTCCAGGCAGCTTTCTAGACAGACTTCTCCTAGTCTGTAGCACTGCTTAGCGTTGTTGTGCCCCAATTGCAGGACCCGGCATTTGGCCTTGTTAAACCTCATGCCATTGGACTCTGCCCAGCGGTCCAGCCTGTCCAGATCCCTTTGCAGCCTCCCTGCCCTCCAGCAGATCAACACTTCCACCCAGCTTAGTGTCGTCCGCAAACTTGCTCAGGGTGCACTCAATGCCTTCATCCAGGTCATTGATAAAGACATTGAACAGGGCTGGACCCAGCACTGAGCCCTGGGGAACCCCACTTGTCACTGGTCTCCAGCTGGATTTCACACCATTTCCCACCACTCTCTGGGCCCGGCCAGCCAACCAGTTTTCCACCCAGGAGAGTGTGCGCCTGCCCAGGCCAGAGGTGACAGTTTCCGAAGCAGAATGCTGTGAGAGACTGTGTCAAAGGCTTTACTGAAGCCCAGGAAGATACATCCACAGCCTTTCCGTCATCCAGCAGCCGAGTCACTTTGTCATAGAAGGCGATCAGGTGGGGAAGGAGTTTTTAGGTGGGGAAGGAGTTTTTAGAAGGGCCTGGAGCGACACGACAGGGAAGGAGCAGCTTTAAACCGGAAATGAATAGATTTGAACTAGGGCGAAGCCGCTACTTTCACGTCCTAAGAAGTAATCCAGGACTAGTTATAACTGGCCTAAACTGCAACTGAAGTTTCCTTAAGCTCTTTCGTATTTGATCTATTTTTCACCACGGTTAGGGCAGCTCCACCGAAATGGAGCCTCAAAAAATTTCTCGACACTCGTAACTGTTCCTCTCCACGGAAATCTTTAGTAAAAGGCGAAAGATTTATACGATCTGAAGAGAAACCAGAGTATACTTTGTGCCCTCCCCGCGCGCCTCCCCATTCTCGGCTATCACTATATAGGACACGGCGACTCAGGCTCTGACACCAACCCCCACCCCAGCGGATCGCGTGACTTTTTTCTCGCCTGATCCCGCCTCGCCGCCGTCTTGCCCCCGCGGAACGGCTCGGAGACACCGGGAGAGGCCGTGGCGGCGGCGGCGCGGTGTACGCTGGGTATGCAAATGAGGCACCGCCACCGCCCCGCCTCCCCTTCCTCTTGCCCGGCGCCGCCGCGTCGCTAAGCGACGGCGCGATGACGTCACCGCCTCGCGAGAGCTCCCGGCGCCAAACCGCCCCGTGAGCGCCGGCCCCGCCTCTTTGCGCCGCCGCGGGACCATGGGTGAGTGCGGCCGCCGCCGCGCCCGCTCGCCATCCGCCGCCATCCCCTCGCCACGCCGCTGCTGGCCGCTCCTGCTCGCCACTGGGTGACAGCTGGGGGTCCCCCGAGCCCGCATCGCTCGCTATTGGGGGCGGCGGCCGCGGCGCTCCGCTGCTGGCGGGGGGGAGGGAGGGTGCTAGGCCTAAGATGGCGGCGGGCGCTGGCCTCGCCTTGCGCTCCCCGAGCGCTGGGACCGCTCGCGGCCTTCGCAGCAGGGGATGAGGTGGGGGCGCTTTCGTATGGGGATCCAGCAGAGGTGGGGTGGGGGGGTCGATAAACAGGCATATAGTATAGGGGGAGAAACTTGGGACCTTGTGAAAGGTGTAACTGGTTGGCATTTTGGGGCCCCGGGAGGGGGAACGCGGGGGAGGTGATGTCTGCAGGAGACACAGCTTGCTGGGTGGAAGCAGCGTTAATTTGGGGTGTTTGTAATTAATGGGCCCAGCCTGCAGGTGGGATGGGGTTCCCCTCACATAGTGAGGGGCTAGACTCAGCTAGTAGAGTACGATGTTTTCTGTATTATATGATTCTACATGGTGCCTTGCAACTCGGCATGGGGCGCTTCTGATAGAGTGCCAAACACATGAGGCAGGTTGGGAGGCTGTTTCCCAAAGGGGCACCCATCAGGCATGGTAGAGGGAGGCTTGTCTGCTTTGTACAGCTCTGCTGGAAGGGAGGAGGCGAAGGCAGATCTGAGTATCAATGATGAAACTTCTCTAACTGCTGCATGAGGCCGAGTGCTCCGTGCGGATACCAACCTTGGAGAACTGAGGACTCAGATCCGTGCCCTGTCGTGGCCAGGTGGGATCCGTGCCATCCTCTGACCACGCTGCTCTCCATTCAGGTATCTCCCGGGACAACTGGCATAAGCGTCGCAAGACTGGGGGCAAGAGGAAGCCCTACCACAAGAAGAGGAAGTATGAGTTGGGGCGACCTCCTGCCAACACTAAGGTGGGTGTGCTGTGAGGAGTGGTCGGTAGGTGTGTCTTGAAACTGGTGTTGCTGTTGTGTTGTCTTAGAAGTTTAAATGTGTGCTGGTTTGTGTGCGTGGTTAAATATCTGTGCTTTTTCTTTAAAAGGTGGTATTTTCCCCTGTGCTTATGGAGAACAGCGATACATTTTTGCAATAAGAGGCAGTTGGAATGATGTAACTTTCACCTTAGGTAGATGCAACAGACCGTTCTGGTCGCTTACTGTATCTGCCGATGCTAGGGTTTGTCATAGTTACACTGACCACATTGCCTTTGAGCTTAGGACTTGGCTGGGTTCCTGCATAACCTGTGCAGCGTTCCAGACCCGCAACACCCTGGTGTTTGTTTCCACAGATTGGCCCACGCCGCATTCATACAGTGAGGGTTCGTGGTGGAAATAAGAAGTACCGTGCTCTTCGGTTGGATGTTGGCAATTTCTCCTGGGGATCGGAATGTAAGTACATTGTAAGTGTGGTGTGTTAGAAGGGAGAATTAATGTGCTGGTCTCTAGTACTGCTGCAGAATAGAGGGATGATGATGCAAGCGTGGATTTGTAGGCTGGATTTGAAAGTTGTGGAGCTTGCATTACTGGCTCTGAAGCGGCATGCATAGTGATGATAACTTTGACCTTATGTGGCCTTAGGAGACTAGGATGTCTGCTAGGTTCGTAGTGATTGGAATGTCATAGTTACACTGAGTGACATGCTCGCGTACCTTTCTGCTGGGGTGGGGGAATTACAGAGGGGCAGAAAACTTAAATGTGAGTAGTTCTGAGTAAGTGAAACTTTTTCTGTTTATTGGTGAACATTCCGTAGAAGTTAGGTGATCCTGTACAAGAGGGAGGTGTGGCCCTACAACAGTGTTGGATTAGCAGGTACAATTTATTTCATAATCCTGCTTATTTATAAAAATAAGCAAAAGTGGGAAGCACGCTGGCAAGGGGAGAGGCTGTTTTATTTCCCCTGAGCAAGGTGTTTTTTTCTCTGAATTACAAACTGAAGGCCATGTAACTTGAATTACAAACTGAAGGCCATGTAACTTGAATTACAAACTGAATACCACGTAACAGAGCCAGACCATGTAACAGAGCCAGAGTCTGTTCAGTGTTACTCAGCAGGATGGGGAAGCCAGCAGCAAGGGAGGTGGTGTTCAGTAGCCAGTGTGTGAGGGTGAGTGGATGTGCTTTCTTCTCAGTCACGCCAAAGCATTATCCATCCGCGAAAAGTGCTGTGTTCCTGGGCAGCATTACAGAACTGAAGGGACTGAGGATGGAGGTACATGAGCAAAGAGGAGAAAACCCATCTTGTGCCTTTGCATACATGGAGCGATGTGTCTGCAGGGCGGCAGCTGCTTAACAAGTCAAATCTGGTAGCTAAAGCAAGGTGGGTCTTGAAGGATGAAAACACCTCAGTCCGCTCTTGCTTTACTTATGCACCCTCATCCTATAAAAACGGTTTTTATTATGCGTGGCAGAGCAGTCCCTATCAGCACGGCTTAATTCAGTAGTTCTAGGAAGTACATGTAGGGCTGAGCACTCTGTGCAGTGTTGGTTGGCAGCTGCTGGGGCATCTTCCAAACCAGAAATTAAAGGCAAATGCCTTGCTTAGTCTTATCTGAGATGTGGATCGCAGTTGTTCATTCGTGTGAATCGATTCCTGGTGTAGGCTTCTGTCCTAGCAACAGGAAGTTGGACTGATAGGAAACAGATTCAACACTCACTTAAGTTAAATTCAGCAATAGGAAGTTAGAGGACGTTTGATGGGGTGATGGGTGTGAGCTGGTTTGAGGACACGTGTGGGTTGCTGTGGACTGTACTCAGTTGTCCGATTCCTGTAGGTTTGACCTCATACTCTTCTTTTGAAAGGCTGCACTCGCAAAACCAGAATCATTGATGTCGTCTACAATGCTTCTAACAACGAACTGGTGCGGACAAAGACCCTGGTGAAGAATTGCATCGTTCTTGTTGATAGCACCCCATACCGGCAGTGGTATGAATCCCACTATGCCTTGCCCCTGGGACGCAAGAAGGGCGCCAAACTGGTACGTCTGGGATTGTTGTTGTAGTTTGACTCCCTGCAGAGCAGAGTCTGCCCTGCCAGAGGCAGTTCACTATCGTGTGCCTGCCACAGAAAGGCTGAGAACGCATCACAAGTAGCACTGGTTGTCTGGGCTGCGTTCCCACCAGTTCCCAGGAGAAGTCTGGCTCTGTTAATGGAGTGTTCGGTACCACAGGATGCTCTCTGAGGCATTGCACCCATTTAAGCACAAGGTCCTGCCTGATTATCTTTTTGGTCTTCTAATGACGATACTTTTGTCCAGTTCTGCTACTGATGGGAGAGCGATGACATTTTATGATGCTGAGGAAGACTTTTGTGGGTCAGGTCCTTGTGCTGTGGAGTGATCGCTTTGATCAGAAGCTTGTGGATTCCTAACTGAGCTTCAGCTTGCTTTTAAGTTGTCTTTAAAGTACACAGACTTGTCTTGAAGATCCAAACCCCAGACAGCTAAAAGGTATTCAAGCCCCAATGTGTAACGCTCAGCTAAAGGTTGTTTCCTTGCATAAGAAACTAAAGCATTTCTTATCTGAGCACTGTGCAGATCAGAAGCGTGGGGGGAGCTTGTAACCTGTCTGCACCACACCCAAGTGCTCTCATGATGTCTGGAGAGAGAAAAAGCATTCACTTTTTTGGAGGGGGATTAATTAGTTGAGGAAGCCTTTGCAATTTTGTTTGTCCAAGAGCACTCTGCCCTGAGGCACTGTGCTTTGTTGTCAGCAGTGACTCTGGTTAGCAGCATTGCGTTTCTTGGCCTCAAAAGTGAAATGTAGCACCTGATTCTGTGAGGTTGAAGCATTTGTGCCTCTGCTACTGGGAAACAGTACAAGGCTGAGGACACAAAGGTTTCTTTCATATTAGTGGTGACCACATGTGCTAGCAGAAGGTGGCCGTATTTTTAACCTTGTCTTTGCTTACGGTCTTGTTTCTAGACTCCTGAAGAGGAGGAAATCTTGAACAAGAAGCGTTCAAAGAAGATCCAGAAAAAATATGATGAGAGAAAGAAGAATGCCAAGATAGCAAGTATTCTTGAGGAGCAGTTCCAGCAAGGAAAGCTACTTGGTGAGTCGCTGGCAGCATCAGTGTGGGCGTAGATAAGGAAGTTAGGGCACAAACAATATGCCAGAACAGATCTTAGACTTAGAATCACTTTAAGTTCTACTTTAAGTGATAAAGCTGACTGCCAGGGGAGAGCAGTGGGTTGTTGCATCTTAAAAATAAGTTTTCTTCTATCATGTCCGGAGAAGGCCCACTTCTGGTAGGAAGGGGAAGTGTGTTTCTGGAGCTTGAATTGCTGCATGTCCCAGCCAGGCTCCTGGGGTTGATCATTCCCGGTTGCCCTTTTTGAAAAATGATGAGGCTTGGGACTTGCAAAATGAGCAGAGAGCTATGGGCTGCACTGTGTGTCAGAAAAATGTCTTACAGACATGTGATGTCTTTCACTGGTTTCAAGTTCTGGCAGATAGTTCAGTGTTGTGAAGTCTTCTGGTGATGAGACCTTTGTCCAGTTCTGCTACTGAATTTGAGCGATGACAGTTTGGAGATCTGAAGAGGACTTCAATAGTCAGCAGAGCAGGTTCAAGAGCGAGAACCCTCAGGTGCTGAAGCCAGCATGTTAACTTGCTCATCTGTGCTTTTGCAGAGAGATTCATGCACTGTTTTATTTCAGTTTGTGCCTACACGGGGGTGGTGAATTATTAGACTTCCATAACTGGATGACTTTTTCTTGCAGCCTGCATTGCTTCCAGACCTGGACAGTGTGGCCGAGCCGATGGCTATGTGTTGGAAGGCAAGGAATTGGAGTTCTACTTGAGGAAGATCAAGGCCAGAAAAGGCAAATGAATAAAAACTGTTCTGCTGAGAAAATGAATAAACCCAAGAGTGTTCTACAGTAAAGAGGTGGTGTGCTCATTTGTGTGTGCAGGGTGAGGAGGCTTGCGTAGCTCCTCTTGCGTGTAAAATGTGAAGGAAGAAGACCTCCTGGAATCCCTGAGCACTTCTCTGTCTTCAGGCAGGCTCTGACCCTGCATACTCTCACCTAAACTATCTCCCTGGGTTCTAGGATGGTGATTTAATAGGTGTGAAAAGCGTTGTCAGGCTTTGATAGTACTGGAAGCATGCGAGCAGGAGGAAGTCAGAAATGTCGACCCCATGAAGAGTTCTGGCTCTCTGGGAGCTCCTGGGGTGTGGCTGGGCACATCTCCCCATTTTTCTGTGGTGTGTTAGCTCAGCACATGCTGCACTTGGGGACTTGAAGTGAGGTCAGTGAGGAAGGGGCTCCAGAGAGGGTTGTGTTGGGGGCAGCTCTGCAGCTGCAGCATTGCTTTTCCTAGACTGATTGTGCAGAACCTGGCTGAAAACTTAATCTCCTACACCTCCAGCCTCTGCAGCTCAAGCCTCCTGCCTTTGCTTTCCAGTTCACACATGCTTGTGTCTGCTGGTTCAGGCCAGCAGCCCCTTTTGCCGTTGCTTGGTGTTTTGTGCCTGGTCGTACGATTCCCTGTGAGGTCCGGTCTCTCAAATCAAACCTGGCTGCACTGTTCAGTGACCAGCTGGTCCTTCCCTGACCTCCTCGGTCTCATTCCAGTGCAAGATAAACTCCTTCTAGCAGAAGGGCCAGACACTCATCGTGGTCTGACCCTTTCGAAAGCTGGGTACAACCTCCGGCTTTCTGCCCCGTCATTTGCGGTGGGATTGACAAGCTGTGGTGAACAAAAGCTCTTCTGGATGTTTTTGGGGTATGAGATGCAATTCCTCGGGACTCCTAATTTTATAGAAGGCAGCGTGATGGATCTCTGCATTGAGTCGCCAAATGCTTTGTGCAGGGTGAGGTTGGGAGCCCCTCAGAGGGCTCCTGGGGCAGTGGGGACAGGCCAGACCTGTGTGCTTACAAAAGCCTCATTTGTTTATAGGAGCGCCCTGGTGCGAGGCAGGTTACCTGACAGAAGTTTAGCTTTGAGTTGAAGGAAATGATCCATCATCTTGCCCCCCAGCAGAGCTGTGGGGAGACCCCTCATCCCTAGTTCCTCAAAATGCAAACTGTATCCCACAAGTAGCTTGTGCTTGATGTACGTTCTAGATTTTCCCTGCGGAGCTCTGCCCTTCCTGCTCAGTGTGGCAGCAGGAGGCGCGGGCAGCGCAGGGACCTGATTTGGCTCCGGGTTCCCTGGGCAGCTTGGGTTCATCCGGCTGGCAGGGAGCCGAGGATGGGTCTGTGCCATGGGGACGCATCAACCACAGCAGAAAATGGTACCTGTTGCCTCTGTGACCTCTGCTTTGTGTCCTGGGTGTGCACTCGCGGGCACTAAATGCAGTTGGGCGCTACAGGCTGCGCTTCTGGAGTCCCTGGCAGTGGGACCTGGGCTGGGTGAGATGTTTGCACAAGCACATTCCTTCTCCATAGTGATGTGGGGTAAACTTTCCCTGCTCTCCAGAAACGCCTGCTTTCCAGAGAGGTGGGGTGGAGGCGATAAGGAGCGCTCGGGAGCAATGCGTCACGGCTCCTTCCTCCGAGTGTGTTTCTTCCCTCCATGGAGCGCAAACAGGAGTCAGGGTGTTTCTGGGGGACTTTGTACAGATGTAGAAACTGAGGCTTATGGAGGAAGTGCCAGCTCGGTGTGAGAGCAGGAGCTGTAAACCTGCCCCCCTGATGGATGTGGTTACGGCTAATTCATCAATGCCCGCTGTTTATAAAGTTAGGAAAATGGCCTGTGGGAACGAAAGCAGCACCTATCCCACAGCAGAGATGCAGGTGTGACATGGGAACAGGGTGGTGGCAGCCGGCCAGGGGTGAGTGGTCCCTGGCTTCCAGACTGGCACATGCTTGTAGGACCCTGTGCAGCTTGTGTTTTCTCATCTGGCGCTGGCGTGGCCCCCTGGATGTGCACAGAGATTTACCTGCCTGGGAGGAGGTGAATGTGCCGTGCCCTGAGCCAGAAAGAGAGGGGCAGGGGCTGGGATTAAGCACCACTTTAGTCTGGCTGGGTTTATGAGCCTGGTCTAAGGACCTTACCCACTTTTGCAGAGAGATGAGAGGGCTAAACTTTAAAAAAAACCAAACCCTGCTTTTCATACGATGAGCAGTCAGCAGCATAACCTGTGAGGTCACTCATCATCTTGAGTGCTGCTCCTTGCTGTTGAGTGGCTCTCAGTTCTACACGGTATTAACTCCGAGGTATTTTCATGCTACATGGTCCAACCCAGAAGATGACCTCATGGTTATGCTTTAACCGGTCTAGCAGTGACCCAGGGGGCAGCGGAGGAGGAGCAGGGCTGGCTTGCGGGGGCAGACGGGAGCTTTAAAAGAAAAGTGGCTTTGGGAAAAGAGGGCTTGGAGGAAAGGGGATTCTTTAACAGTTCTGCTAATATTCTCAGGTGAAACACGTGTGTCTTGAGTGCAGGAATCCTACAGGGGCTGAAAGCATCTTTCTGGGGTTTTCTTCTGGCTGTATCACTTGGTCTAATACCCCCCAAACAATCACTGGTGTGGGTCTGTGCCCTTTCTGCCCCAGGAGAATGTGCACACTCCTTGGTAAAATCCAATCTGCCTTTTGGGTTAATATGGTGTCCCTGCTGTCTCGTGGCTGGAGATGATTTGTACTGGGAAGGAAGATCCTCAAAGCTGAGATTGGCAATAGCTTTATTAATATTGAGGGGAAATCTTTATCGTGGTGTTGGTTTCCTGCAAGACTAATGCTCTCGCCCCATCCCTTGCGTGGGGTCTGGGCTGTCCCCTGTCCCCTCTGCTGGGCCGTGAGAGCAAGGCGTGAGGACGGCCAGCTGTGAGTCAGGGGCATCATCATATAGATGAGCCAAATCCTGGAGTTCTGGGGCTAACAGCTAGTGTTAGAGGCCATCTACCCAATCCCAAACCCACCAGGAGCTTCCCATCAACCCGAGGACACGTCTTGGCTCGGGGCTGGGTGGCAAAAGACCTGGTGGTGTCCTGCTTCTGGACCAGGAGTCTGAGGGGGATGTTGGGAGCTTTGTGGCTGGCGGTGGCCGTGCTTTGCAGCCATCCTGCCCCTAGGAAAGGGCTGGTTTTGGGGCAGCCTCAGGGCTCCCAGCTCTCTGTCTGGTCAGCCCCGAGGCTGCTGCTGGATGGTGACTTCACCTGGATCAGCGGCAGCTCCTCCTGTGTTTTGGAGATCTCCGGTGGTTGGGTCACCCCAAGGAGACCAGGTGTGGCGGGCTTGCTGGCCGGGCTCTCCTCATCCTCCATCTCCTCATCCTCCTTTTCCTCCTCCTCAATGTGGGCCACCAGCTCGGGGTCCTCGGAGCGGTTGGGGTAAGGGGAGGGGAAGCCACCATCTGCCCTTGGACGCCGCAGGTGGGGGTGACCTCGGCTGCCCCGGCCGAAGTTTTTGATGCTGATGGCAGGGGATGCGGCGGTGAAGAAGCGGCTGAGCAGAGGTGTCTGGATGCGTGGCATGCTCGGCGAGGCCTCTGCCAGCTGGCTCTGCTCTGTGTCCTCACACACGCTGCGGGAGCACGGCAGGGTGATGGAGACAGGTTGCCATCTTCCACAGGATGCCCAGCACCACTCACTGCCTCCAGCCCCATGCATTTGCAGCTCTAGGAGGCCACATTCCTGCCCCAGTGGCTTATCCATCACCCCAAGCCCCACAGGGGGTGGGAAATATGCTCCCAGGGGGGTTTTGCTGCCTGCTGGCTGTAAGTTGAACCAGGGGAGAATCACAGAATCGCCAGGTTGGAAAGGACCCATCAGATCATCTAGTCCAACCGTAAGAAGAGCCTGGTTGTGCTATCGGTACCCTGAAGCATTCACCCTCTTTTTTTTCCAGCCCTGGAGCTGAGCTGTGCACTCACCGCATGTCAAAGGTGGAGCCCAAAAACGAGGGCTTCAAGGTCTCGGCGGCTGTGGCCACGGTGTAGGGGGGCTGAGCTGTGGACTCGTTCCAGTATTTGTCCTTCACGGCAGGAGGCAGGTTCTGGTACATGTCATCCACAGAGAGCAGGGACACCTGGGCAGGAGGCAAGGGGTGGCTTTTGAATTATTTCCTCAGAGGTGAGGGGCTGGGTGTCCCTTGGGCAGTGCCAACCCTCCCGTGGGGAGCAGACACGTGGAAGGACAGGGATGGAGGGACAAAGCGCAGCTCTGCTTTCTTGCATGGGACTCTATTTCGGACAAGGACACAGCTCCCACTGCCAGGATATCCCTGCACTCCAACTGCGGTGGCAGCCTGGGGCAGGACCCACCTGCAGGTTTCTGTCTATCAGCTTGTTGGTCTCAAAGTCATCATCATCTTCTCCGAAAGGGTTAATTATCTGCTCTGCAACCTGGGGAGGGAGAAGGTTGGGTAAGAAGGTGTTGATAATGTGACTTCTAGAGTAGTAATTTAAGGAGGGAGTGTTGGGAGAAATAAAGGAATATTCTGTTTCAAACGGAAAAAAAAATTACATTTAAAGTGATGCTTGGGCTTTTAAGGAGATTTTAACAAAATAAACAATTTTATGGGGCCTTGGGTGGCCCGATCTAGTGGGAAGTGTCCATGCCCATGGCACTGGGGTTGGAACTAGATGATCTTGAAGGTCCCTTCCAACCAAAACCGTTCTGTGATTCTGTGACTGGGAGACCTTCCCATAGGGCTCTCCAACCCTTGTTCTACCCACAGGCCACATGAAACATGCAGACTTGGGAGCTCCATGGTGCTCTGGTGCAACACTTGGGCCCAGAAGGTGTGTTCCCAAGGGCAGGTAGCCATGATGTGGCTGATGATGCTCAGCGCTACCTGGCTACTCCCAGCCCATAAAGCAAAGCCCATCTGCACCATCATGTCTCACCTTCAGCCAGCCGGCATAGAAGAAGAACTGGAGGAGGGTAGGGAGGGGGACATACATGTCCAGGTCCCCCTCCTGCCCTGGCTCCAGTGGCTCCAGGAACTGCCGCCCGATGAGGCAAAAGGCAAAGAAGGAGTAAACAGCGATGGTGACCACCTGCCAGAAATACGGGTTGGATAGTGGTGAGGGTGAGAACTGCTGAGGGGGATGCTTGGCATAGGAGCAATGAGAATCATAGAATCACCAGGTTGGAAAAGAGCCCCCAGACTATCGAGTCCAACCATTCCCATCAATCACTAAATCGTGTCCCTCAGCACCTTGTCCACCCATCCCTTGAACACCTCCAGGGAAGGTGACTCAGCCACCTCCCTGGGCAGCCTGTTCCAGTGCCCAATGACCCTTTCTGTGAAATATTTTTTCCTAATGTCCAGCCTGAACCTCCCCTGGCGGAGCTTGAGGCCATTCCCTCTTGTCCTGTCCCCTGTCCCTTGGGAGAAGAGCCCAGCTCCCTCCTCTCCACACCCTCCTTTCAGGTAGTTGTAGAGAGCAATGAGGTCTCCCCTCAGCCTCCTCTTCTCCAGGCTAAACACCCCCAGCTCTCTCAGCCGTTCCTCATAAGGCCTGTTCTCCAGCCCCCTCACCAGCTTTGTTGCTCTTCTCTGGACTCGCTCCAGAGCCTCAACATCCTTCTTGTGGTGAGGGGCCCAGAACTGAACACAGGATTCGAGGAGCGGTCTCACCAGTGCCAAGTACAGAGGGAGAATAACCTCCCTGGACCTGCTGGTCACACTGTTTCTGATCCAAGCCAAGATGCCATTGGCCTTCTTGGCCACCTGGGCCACTGCTGGCTCATGTTCAGTCGCTGTCAACCAACACCCCCTGGTCCTTCTCCTCCAGGCAGCTTTCCAGCTAGACTTCTAGTCTGAATGTGAGCGGTTCAGCTGGTCACTGGTGCTCTTGTGGCCTTAAGGCTGAAGCCACCACCGCTCGCTCCTCCACATGCCTGAGGGGCTGTGCATCAGTGGCTCTGCCACTTCTGTTACCATATTCAAGGGAGAAGGAAAGTGCTTTTGGGGAGGGGGTGAATTGTTCCCCATCAGACTGGAGGCTGTGGGTCTCCTCTGCCATCGTGGAGTGGAAGGATCTGAGATCCATGCTTGAGGGGCCCAGGGGGTGTGTGGGGACCTACCTGTGTGTACACCAGGGGGATGCTGATCCAGTCGTAGTGGAACAACATGCTGCACTTGGCCCTGTAGAGATTCAGCTCCTGGGAAGAGAGGACAAGGATGGGTGGCCCCAGCTTTGCACAAGCCCCCTGTGGTGCCTGGACCCCCCCTACACCTGGCACCAACTCACATCCATGAGCAGGCGGAGAGCAACATCATCGCGGATACGGCCGTCCCGCCGGGCCTGGGCTGCCAGGTTGGTGAACCACACGCAGGGGATCCAGTACTTGTTGAAGTCGGAGTAGAGGCTCTCGAACTTCTTGAGCTCATCCTGCGTCATGAAGCCTGTGGCAGGGCAGAGGCTCAGCACCACAGATGGTGCTGCAGAACCCTTTTGAGGACTGTCCCTAGCAGGAATGCAGGATTTTCCAAGTGAAACTACAGTCGCTGGAGATGAGCACTGAGCAGAGGAGATGTGAGGCTCTTTGGAGGTGAACATCTAAGCTGGGTGGAAGTGTGGATCTGCTGGAGGGCAGGGAGGCTGCAAAGGGATCTCAACAGGCTGGACCACTGGGCTGAGACCAATGGGATGAGGTTCAACAAGGCCAAATGCCAGGTCCTGCACTTGGGGCACAACAACCCTGTGCAGCTCTAGGCAAGGAGAAGTCTGGCTGGAAAGCTGCCTGGAGGAGAAGGACCTGGGGGTGTTGGTTGACAGTGACTGAACATGAGCCAGCAGTGGCCCAGGTGGCCAAGAAGGCCAATGGCATCTTGGCTTGGATCAGAAACAGCGAGACCAGCAGGTCCAGGGAGGTTCTTCTCCCTCTGTACTCGGCACTGGTGAGACCGCCCCTCGAATCCTGTGTTCAGTTCTGGGCTCCTCACCAGTTCTGGGCTCTGGAGCGAGTCCAGAGAAGAGCAATGAAGCTGGTGAAGAGGCTGGAGAACAGGCCTTATGAGGAGCGGCTGAGAGAGCTGGGGGTGTTTAGCCTGGAGAAGAGGAGGCTGAGGGGAGACCTCATTGCTCTCCACAACTCCCTGAAAGGAGGTTGTGGAGAGGAGGGAGCTGGGCACTTCTCCCAAATGACAGGGCACAGGAAAAGAGGGAATGGCCTCAAGCTCCGCCGGGGAGGCTCAGGCTGGACATTAGGAAAAAAATTTTATGGAAAGGGTGATTGGGCACTGGAACAGGCTGCCCAGCGAGGAGGTTGAGTCACCTTCCCTGGAGGGGTTTAAGGCATGGGTGGATGGGGTGCTGAGGTACATGGGAATGGTTGGACTCAAAGACCCCGTGGGTCTTTTCCAACCTGGTGACTCTGTGATTCTATGATCTGTGCAAGGATGCCACCCTGTGTATGGGGACAGGGATATTTGCAAGCATCCCTGGCCCCCAGCACACCCTCCTGGTTATGAGAACACATCTATGGCCCCCAACTCTCACCCCACATCACAAGCCATCACCCCTGGGGCTTAGCTCCTCACCTGCTTCCACCACATGGTCCATGGTGGGGAAGCGCTTGAGCACCCTGGTGCTGACTGAGCGCAGGATGAGGACGGCTGACAGGTTGGCGTAGCGGATAAGCGTGCGCCGCAGGATCCGGCCCCTCTCGTCCTTGCCGTGGACATTGCTGGATATAACGCACATGAGCTGGTCGGGCAGGGGGATGCTGGTGTACTGGGCCCACCACCGGTTCACAATCAGGGTGACGTAAAAACCTGCACCAAGAAGTGGCACGTGGTGGGGCTTGGCATGACCGGGTTGAGGGCTGAGGTGAGGATCAACCCATGCCAGGAGAGCTGCTGCATTTCCAGTGGTGGCAGATTTCTCTGTGGCCAGGAGATAAATCGCACATTGTGCTTCCCTTTGGGCTGCCCTCCCCAGGGATGGAAGTGGGGATGTCCCCAGGGATGGAAGTGGAGATGTCCCCAGGGATGGAAGTGGATCTGTCCCCAGGGATGGAAGTGGGGATGTCCCCAGGGATGGAAGTGGAGATGTCCCCAGGGATGGAAGTGGATCTGTCCCCAGGGATGGAAGTGGGGATGTCCCCAGGGATGGAAGTGGAGATGTCCCCAGCTCTTCCCTGCCCTGGGCACAGATGGCACAGGGCAGGATACCCATCTCTTGTAGATAAGGTGCCCCTTTCCTGGCCATGGGGAAATCACAGCCTCCCATGGGCATCTGCAGGGCCAGGGAGCTGCACTTGGTGGGTCTGGGAGCCGAGTGTCATCTTTGAGTTGTCAGGCTCCTCCATCCCCCAAGGCGCCCAAGGGATATTTTGACATGGGGTCAGGATGGGCTGTGGGGATAACCTCAAGCCACCAGCACTGGGGGGAGCAGGGGCCTCCAACTCCCAGGTTCAGGGTAGGGAGGGACTCGTACCTAGGACAAATGATAGGGGGATGAGGTCCGTGGAGCGGTTGCAGTATTGAGCCACTTTGGTATAGAGGCGCTTCTGCTCCTCTGTCAGGAGGCACCTGCGGGGGACACACGGTGGGGTCGGGGACACACAGTGGTGTCAGGGACATAAAACAAGGTCAGGTACACACAGCGGGGTCAAGGGTACAGTGGGGTCATAGATTCATAGAATTACCAGGTTGGAAAAGACCAACCCCCCGGATCATTGAGTCCAACCATTCCCATCAATCACTAAATCCAAGCCACTCAGCACCTCATCCACCCGTCCCTTAAACACCTCCAGGGAAGGTGACTCAACCTCCTCCCTGGGCAGCCTCTGCCAGTGCCCGAAGACCCTTTCCATGAAAAATTTTCTCCTAATTTAAAGGTCCTAATAACGTCCAGGCTAAACCTCCCCTGGTGGAGCTTGAGGCCATTCCCTCTTGTCCTGTCCCCTGTCACTTGGGAGAAGAGGCCAGCACCCTCCTCTCTACAACCTCCTTTCAGGTAGTTGGAGAGAGCAATGAGGTCTCCCCTCAGCCTCCTCTTCTCCAGGCTAAACACCCCCAGCTCTCTCAGCCGTTCCTCATAAGGCCTGTTCTCCAGCCCCCTCACCAGCTTTGTTGCTCTTCTCTGGACTTGCTCCAGAGCCCCAACAGAGGTGAGCGGTGGGGTCCACCAAAGCCATTGCGTGATGCCCCTTCTTGCGCTCCCCTCCCCTGCCCACTCCCGTCCTCCCCGCAGGAGTCCTCTTGGCTTCTCCTCTCCCTGCAGGGACTGCAGTCCCTGACCAAAGGGGCATCTCTGCACATCCTGATGGATCATCAGGGAGAAACACAATCGGCAGCGACACACAGACCCCGCTCACCGGTAGACAAGGCTGAGCGTGGTGTACAACACCACAAAGACGATGAACTCCTTGTACAGCAGCTTGTAGATGCTGCCTTTCCAGCGGAAAAGCAGCTTGGAGAAGCCCCCGAAACGAGAGTCGGCGACTTTCAGTGTGTAGGAGACAGTCATCGTGGCTCAGCCCCACACCTCGGTGGAAAAAATCCTTCTCTCGCTGGTTGCTGGCTACGCTGAGGAGAACTGGGGTTCCTGCTGTTGTCCAGGCTGCGGGACCTGAGGATGTGAACTCGCTCCCACGCCAAGAACTTGAGCAGGATTGCCAGCCTTGTGCAGCCGCTCTGCCCTCCCCTCACCTCCCCTGCTCTCTGCCTGCACCCACACACCCCACTGGTGCCTCTTCCCACTAAATACCCCAGTACGGGGCTGCACAGCCAAGCCCTTCCTGTGATGGATTGGGGCTGTCAGGGACAGGGAACAGGGAACTCCAAGCCAGTCGCACCTCCCTGCCACCAGCCACGGCCGGAGATTTCAGTGGGGGCTGTGGGTGCCAGAGCTGGGGCTGGGCAGGACCTCACGGGGACATTCATAGAATCATAGAATAACCAGGTTGGAAGAGACCCACTGGATCATCGAGTCCAACCATTCAGGTCATTCCCTTTGCAGCCACAGCAGGTGAATTTAGATCCTGTGAGAAGAAGGGAAAGGATGGAGAGTTGCATCGTTGCTTGCACCCCTGGGAACAGGACCGTGGGGTGCGCAGGCAGAGCTGACACCCAGGCAGGGCTGTGGGATGTTTCTGGAGCACGGATGAAAAATGTGCCCATCGCGACCCGTGTCCAACACCAGGCAGCGCCTAGGACCCTGGGATGGGCTGCATCCATGCTGTGTCAGCTCCTGATCCCTCCGTGTCCCCAGGGGGAACTCAGAGATGGCATGAGCTGGGGCACACTGGGATCCCTGGCTGTCCCCTGGCTGCTCTACCTGGCAGGGTGTGCCAGAGGCAGATTAAAGCCTGGCACTGAGCCACTTTCCCAGGGCCTGGGAGGGAGTGGGACATAAAATAGTGGGAAACATCCATAAGTGACATTGAGATATGGAGGGGAATCATCCCATCCTTGTCCCCGAGCTGCGCTGGGGCTGGGGCAAAGCAGCACCGTGGCCCGTGGCTCGTCCAGTCGTGGGCTGCTGGAGGCCACTCGTGGCTCCGCAGGAAACGCCGCTTCCTTTGCCGGCCAGAGCGACACGTCCTGCCCTGCCTGGCTCCCTCCCTTCCTGCCTGGGCACGGTGCCCAGCCCAGGCCCAGGAGGGCTCCAGCGCAGAACGGGGCTTCCAGCCTGGGCAATGTCCCTCTGGACAGTAGGGACGGTGCTCAAGGATGCCTGCAACCCCCCCAGTCCCAGAGAAATGCTGGAGCATCCATGTATGAGGCTCGCTGGGCATCAGCCGCTGTGGGGAGGTGATTTACAGCCCCCCGAGACTTTGCCCCGTTCCCAGGAACCCCACAAGTCCCTGCTCCAGGCAGGAACCGTGGGATTTACAGCAGGCTGACAGCCAGCTTCCCCATCCAGGCTGTAAATTACAGTGCAAAGCAGAGGCTGTGCTCAGCCTTGCTCAAAAAAAAGGGGTAAAGCGGCCCCAGGGCTGCTGGATGAGGGTCATGCTGGGGCATCACGGAAGACACGATGGGGTAGGGGGGAAGCCCCCATCCCTGAACTCCCCCACATCCTATCAGTCGTCTCCAAACCACGCAGACATGGGGACAGAGCCACACTGCCAGGAGTAAAATGATTTATTTCTTCTTGAGAGAGGGCTTGGCGACACATTGGGCAGGGGAGGCTGCAAGAGGCAGCCCTGCCTCACACACCTGCTCAAACCCATTCGCGTGGTCCCTGCACGCGTGCATGTGCTGCAGCAGCAGCCCCCGCGCCATGCGATGGGATGTGGTTTTAAGCAGGGTGGGCAGCAGGCAGGGCCACTCCAGACCACCCCTGCCAAGCACAGGGCGCCCTGTCCGCGCGTGACACCCCCCAGCAGATCACACCAGCAAGGCCAGCCCCATTTCATGTCCACAGACCCTGTTCTTGGCAGGCTGGGGAGCAGCAGGTTTGTACCAGATGCCACCTGGCTCCAGCGAGAGAGGATGGAGGCCTTAGCCTGCAGGTCTGGAGCACGCAGTATCATCACCTGCTCCCCAAAACCAGCCCCTGTGTCTTCACCGTGTCCTTTTTGGGTACTGCCAGGCTGCGTGTCCCAAACACGGTCAGCCAAACAGGGTCCCCAGTGCCCAAAGCACCCTCACAACCCCTGCCCAGCTGCAGCACAGGGCGAGTGAGAGGTGCATGTGGTATCAAAGGATGGGAATCTCGGGGTGCAGCTTTGCAAACAGCCACTGTAAGCCACCACAGGGCAGATTTGTGCTTCTCCTGCTCTGCTGGCTTTCGGTACTGCCTGGCCCCTGCCATCCTTGTGGTGTGTCCCAGGCACAGCCTGAGTCTCAGCATCAGTGAAGGTCAATGTTCTCATACTCCAGGTTGTCCGAATCCTCCAGCTCAATGCCAGGTACCAGGTTGTAATAGTCGGTCGACTGACTCATGTAGATCTTCTCCCGGTCAGCAGAGTCCTTCAGAACTTCGCTTACACTGACTGTGTCCACCTCTGGCTCGTTGACCCCCAGCTCCTCTGCTCTCAGCGCTGGGGTGTCCCGCTGCCTGCCTGGCCCTGTGCCCTGCTGCCCTTCATGGGTTGGCACCTGGGAACAGCTAGGGGATCCCACCTGGATCTCCACCTCCTCGTAGAGGTCTCTGCCACTATCCAGCGGGTCTGCAGAGGGCTGGAGCGGGACCTGGCTCCCAAGCAGCACCTTTTTCTCAGTCTCAGAGGGGGCGGCAGGCAGCTCATAGTGGTGAGACTCCACAGGCACCAGCACGCTTCCCCTTTCTCCCGCAGCTGGGTGGCTCTGAGACCTGCTCTGAAGGCTGTAGTTGGTCTTTCTCTTCCTCCTGCAGAAGCACCAGGTGACGCTGGCAAGGATAAGGAGAGGGGGCAGGCAGATGAAGAGGGCAGTGAGGCTGTGCGAGTGGCACAGCTCATCCCGGGGGATGCTCTGGAGTTCCATCCCACGGTATCTCTCCGGCATGTGGCAGATAACCTCAGTGGCCACGCTGAGCCAACCCTCCAGGTTGCTGAGCAAAGCACAGCTGCAGTCCCAGCTGTTGTTGGAGAGCTGGAGCTGGAGCAGAGATGGCTTCAGGAGGCCGGCAGGAAGAAAGGTCAAGGCGTTGAAGCCCAGGTAGACCTCCTGGACCTGGGCTGATGCCTTCAGGAAGGACTCGGGGAGATCCCGGAGCTGGTTGTTGTCCAGATAAAGGACCTTCAAATTAGGAGCATCTTCCAGAAAGCTTCCAGGGAGACTTTCCAGCAGATTGTGACTTAAGTGCAAGATCTCTAAGGCAGGGGGGACTCCCTGTGCGTGGCTGATATTGGTGATGCCGCAGTGGGAAAGGTAGAGCTCCCGCAGCCCCTGCATCCTTACCAGCACACCCCAGTCCAGGCGGGTGATGTTGGAGCCGGTGAAGTTGAGGCAGCAGCTCTCAAGCAGCGGAGCCTCCCGGAAAGCCTGGAAGTCCCTGGGCTCGGTGCAGTCGCAGCTCTGCGGTGCTGGGTCGAGGGCAAAGCTGGCAGCGAGCAGCAGGAGGGATGCGACCCCCAGCCCGGCGCCTGCGGGGAGAGCAGAGGGGACGGGTGACCCCTCGAAGGGACCAAACCTCCCCTCGCACCAGCGGCGAGAGGGTGAACCCCGCTTCTCCTCCCCATGCCCAGGGAAGGGAGCACCCACCCTAGCCCCCCCCCCCCCACCGCGCTGTCCCGCGACCCCCGAGGATGCTCCCCCCGCGCCCCGGGAGCCTCACCTCCCTCCGCTCGCCCCATCCTGCGCTCCCCGACGGCTCCGCCTCGCCCCGGGGCGGCCCCGCCGCTCCCCGCCCGCCCCAAACCCGCCCCCGCGGTCCCCTTCATCCTCAGTGCCCCCCCTTCATTCTCAGTGGCCCCCTTCAGCCCCCAGTGCCCCCCGCTCCATCCCCCAGTGCCCCCCCCTCCATCCCCCAGTGCCCCTCCTTCAGCCCTGGTGCCCCCCTTTCATCCCCCAGTTCCCCCCCTTCATCCCACGGTTCCCTCCTTCATCCCCAGTGCCCCCCCCATTCATCCCCTGATGCCCCCCTTCTTCAGCCCCGGTCCTCCCCCTTCACCCCTCAGTGCTCCTCTTCAGCCCTGGTCCTCCCCCTTCACCCCCAGTGCTCCTCTTTCAGTCCTGGTGCCCCCCTTCATCCCCTGGTGCTCTCCTTTCATCCCCAGTGCCCTCTCCTTCATCCCCAGTGCCCTCCCCTTCATCCCCCAGTGCCAATCCTTCAGCCCTGGTGCCCCCCTTTCATCCCCCAGTTCCCCCCCTTCATCCCACGGTTCCCTCCTTCATCCCCAGTGAGCAGCGGATTTGGGGTGCCGGCACCTCACACCGAGCAGCAAATGCTGCAGCAACCAGCCTGGCACCAGGGGCTTCTGCTGGGGAGCAGGGATGGGACAGAGCAGGGAGGGAAACAGGGCTGGTCAAATCCCCACTGCTGGGCTGGAATACAGGAATCAGCTTCCCAGGGTGCCCTGGACACGCCAGACAGCCCCGAGCTAGCACCCACCGGCGAGATCCTGCTAAAACCCTGCTTGGATAAAGCCTCTCCCCTCTCTGGGGCAGCAGCTGGGCCAAGAACCCCACTGCAGGAGATCTCAGAGGGCTCCCTGACTCCTCTGTGGGCCAGATCCTGCCTTGCAGAGGGTACCTTCCAGCACTAGCATTTACATACTACCCCCAGATCCGAGTGCTTCCCTAACCTGGAGGGATGCAGGTCGTTTTATCTCTCCCTCCAGGCAGCTTTGCCCAGATCTGCAACTTCTCTGCACATCCCCAGGGAGCCCCTGATGTGGGTTTGCCTCTGCTGGTGCTGGAGCTGGTGGTTCCTTTCCTGGTTCACCTGAGGGAGCAGCTATCCTCTTTCTCCTCCTCCTCGATGGCTGCAGCCCCATGCTTTGCAGAAACTCACCACGTAAAAGAGCCAAGGGAAGGGAAAACTCCACTGTCAGGGAAGGGAAAACTCCACTGCCGTGGAAGTCAAGGCTGTCACCCCAGTCCTGGGGAGCTTCCCTGCATCCCAGGCTGCGATGATGGAGGAACCTCGAAGAAGAACGGGCTGAGGCCAGGTGAGGTCTGGGTATCGTGGAGGATGGAGATCCCAAGGCCTTTCTGGGCTCCGGTAGTATTTTACCATGCTCACAGGGGAAAGAAATGTTTCTTAGTATCTAGACGGAATTTCCCTTGATGCAATTTGCGTCAGGTGCCTGTCCCCATTTCACTGTGTGCCTCCCCAAAGAGCCTGGCTCCATTTTCCTCTAAGTCCATCCGAAGAGCTGCAGGCAGCCAAGAGATCACCCCAGAGCATCACCACTCCATCTAAATAGCTGCAGGCTGCCAGGAGATCACCCCAGAGACTCCCCTTCTGCACGGTGCACAGGCTGTTGGTGTTAAACCACATTTCCTCCCGTCGCCCCAGCTCAGTGATGAGAAAAACCCTGGCTCTGCATCACCACAGACCCCAGCTGCAGGTGGAGGGGACTCACCGCCGCTGCCAGGCTCCATTCTTCTTGGAGAAGAGGTGCCCCAGCCCTGCTGGGATGTGGGGGTCCATCTGTGCCTCTAAATCCAGCTCAAGACCTCTCTCGGAGCCAGCACTGAGCAGGAGCAGAGCTGGCAGCTCTCAGACCTCGCTGGTCCCTGTTGTGCCTTTGCGGGGGACCCTGGGAAAAGTCCTTCCAACCCCCAGGCAGGTGCTTTGGGTGCCTTTGGGTGCACCCCTGGGTGCCTCCACCCACACGCTGCCTGCGGAGGCTGACTCAGCTGTGCCAGGGGAGCTCCTGGCAGCTCCGAGCTGGGGCCTCCGTCGGAAAACCAGCCCTTCTCCGTGACGCCACCTGCACCTGGGGAGCCCAGGGGCCTGAGTGGAAACAGGCAGCTTTCCCCCAGGGGCAGCAGCCTCCCTGCCTCCTCGCAGAGCGTGTTTGCTGCTGGGTGGTGTGCTTGTACACGCTTCCCCTGCAAAAGCTGGAAACCCAAGAAAAAAGCGCACGGATCTGGGTTGTTTCCTCTCTCCCTACAGGCAGGTTTGCTCAGCTTTCCTGCAGAAAAAAGTAGGGGATTAATTCTTCCCTGGTACCCTGGGATGAAAGCGGCTGTGCTGTGAAGCACAAGGCTACTTGGCTGGGATTGCTTTTGCAAGACCCTCGGTGAATTCACGATCACACTGAGCATCAGCGATGCGAGGTGCAGCGGGGGAAACTGAGGCACAGAGCATGTACGAGCAGAGGAAACGCAGCGGGATCTGCTTTTGAGGGGTCCTTGCAACGCTGCTGCTCCAGGCTCCTGGGTTTGCAGCCACCTCTGCCAGCTCCCACGCCCATGGCGAGGGAGAGATGGCCTGCATCCTTCCATGACCTGTTTCGGGTGACGCAGAGGCGTGCCCTGCTCATGGCCATTAGAGAGCAGCAGCGCTGTGGCACACAGCCCAGGCACCACCACCACACACCAGGGCCACCAGCCAGGCTCATGCCACCAAAGCCCCCAGGTAGCCCGGGCACCGAGCGGCGAGGATGGAGGTCCTCAGTGGTCCCCAGTCCTGGACAGACCACCACGGGTAGCCAAGGGGACTGACCTGTCAGGGCTGTTTGAGGGCCTCTGGGGACCAGGGCTGGGCTGGAGCCAGGGCAACGAGTGGCCAAGGGGCACCTGCCCCTTGGTGGTGGAGCTCACCTGCATCTACCACTGTCCCCTATGTCCCCAGTGCCCCACCTAGGGTGGGCTGTGACCCTCCTCCCAAGCCCCTGGCACAGCACGAGGGGCTCTGGGAAGGGTCCCAGTCTGCATCTGTGCTTGGCATGGGGAGGCAAAGGCTCGCAGAAACACGTGGGCTTTGAAACCCCACCCTGGACATGGCTCTTCCGTGGGGTGTAGGAGTGGGGTCCCCAGCCCCCAGGTGGCTGTGTGTGTACACAAGCTGGTCACCCCTCTGAGGGGAGGTGGGTGTATTCACAGATGTGTACGGGGAGGGGGCTTTGCATGTCCCAGGAGAGACAGGAGGGAGCTGAGGACGGGGCTTTGCGTGTACATGGGGTCTTGATGTGTCTATACGGGATTCCTGTGTCCAGAGGGAGCTGCCTGTCTTATGAGGGTCTCTGTGCCTGGAGGGGGGGCAGGCTTTTATTGCGGTGCCCCTCTATCTCAGGGGGGTTTGGGGAGGGGGATTCGTGTGTGTCTGGAGGGGCTGTGTGCATCCAGGGGGTCTGTCAGTGTCTAGGGGGGGGACTGTGTGTGTCTGGGGGGACTGTGTGTATGTCTGGGGGTCTGTGTGTGTGTGTCTGGGGGTCTGTGTGTGTCTGGGGGGGACTATGTGTGTGTCTGGGGGTCTGTGTGTGTGTCTGGAGGGGGTCTGTGTTTGTCTGGGGGGGTCTATGTGTGTGGTGGGGGGCTATACGTGTCTGAGGATCTGTGTGTGTGTCTGGGGGGTCTGTGTGTGTCTGGGGGGCACTGTGTGTGTCTGGGGGGGAGCCGTATGTGTCTGAGGGGTCTGTGTGTGTCTGGAGGGGGTCTGTGTGTGTGGTGGGGGGCTATATGGGTCTGAGGACCTGTGTGTGTCTGGAGAGGCTGTGTGTGTCTGAGGATCTGTGTGTGTGTCTGGGGGTCTGTGTGTGTCTGGGGGGGACTATGTGTGTGTCTGGGGGTCTGTGTGTGTCTGGAGGGGCACTGTGTGTGTCTGGGGGGCCTATATGTGTCTGAGGATCTGTGTGTGTTTCTGGGGGGCCTATATGTGTCTAGGGGGGAGCCGTGTGTGTCTGGGGGGTCTGTGTGTGTGTGTGTGTGTCTCGGGGTCTGTGCATGTCTGGGGGGTCTGTGTGTGTGTCTAGGGGGGAGCCGTGTGTGTCTGGAGGGGGACTGTGTGTGTCTGGGGGACCTATATGTGTCTGAGGATCTGTGTGTGTGTCTGGGGGGGGCTGTGTGTGTCTGGGGGGGCTGTGTGTGTCTGGGGGGGGCTGTGTGTCTGGGGGCGGGGGCTGCGCTGTATCTTGGGGCTGTGTGTGTTGGGAAGGGGCGTGTGTGTTCGGGGGGATCTGTTCGCGTCTGGAGGGCTCTGTGTGTTTGGGGAAACCGTGTGTGCCTGTGTCGGGTCTGTGGGTTTTTGGGGGGCAGCGTGTGCCGGGGAGGGGGCTGTAGAGCACAGACAAGGCCGCAGCAGGACCCCTCCAATTCCCGCCCTTCCCCACGCGGCGGCCCCTTTAAGGGAGGGGCGTGGCCTCCGGGGCTGGGGGCGTGGCCGGCGGCGATGACGTCACGCCGCCCATTGATAAAGCGGGCGGGATTCCCGGCGCGGCGGCAGTAACGCGGCGCGCGGCCACGTGCGCGGGGCCCGGCGGTGGAGGAGCAGCAGCAGCCCCAGCCCCGCGCAGTCGCCACCGCCGCCGCCTTTTCCTCTTCCTTCTCCTCCCCGCCATGGAGTCCGCCGGCCTCTTCCCACCGTTCCCCGCCGCCTGTCTCCCCGCGCAGCCCGCCCCCGCCCCCGCGCCGCCGCCCCGCGCGGCCGAGACCACCCGCATCATCACCGACCCCGTCTCCGGCCGCTCCTACTGCAAGGGCCGCCTGCTCGGAAAGGTACCGGGGGTCGTTGGGGGAAGGGGGTACCGGCTGGGGGTGCGCCCGGTAGAGCTGAGAAGGGGCTCTGGGGGAGGGCACCGGCCGGGGTGCGCTCGGTGGAGCGGGGAGGGGGAGCTGAGGAACCAGCCGGGGAGGGGGGGCGGGGGGGGGGGGGGGCGGGTCTGCGCTCCCGCATCCCTCCATCCCCGCCCCGGGTCTGGCCGCGACCCCTCTGCCCCCGCCCGCCAGCCGCCCCCGCCGGTCCCCGCCTCTCCCCAGGGCCCCGCAGCGGCGCTGGGAGCCGTGAATCAGCCGGGCTGGCGGCGTGCCTCGGCGGCTATCGGAGAGACGCATCGGTTTCGGGGCGCCCCGCGGCGGGGGGGGGGGCGGGGGTGCGTGGGCCGGCGGGTGCCCCGGTTCCCAGGGCCGCCGCTCTCCGCCGCACGCAACTCCTGCTCCCGCTGCGTGTGTGTGTAGGAGGCGGGTGCCGGTTTCCCAGCCCGGCCCGGGCGAGCTCGGTGGCTGAGTCTGCAAGATTTGGAGGCTGACATCACGGCAGGAAAAACCTGTCTCCGTGGGGCTGCCTCTCGGTGGCCTCTGTTGCCCGGGCTGCCTGCCTTGCGCAGGACTTTCCAGGTCCGGCTGCCGTGTGGAAAAACGCAGAGTTCAGCCGTGGTGGGAGAGAAAAGGCCCCAGAGGTTTTACAGGAACTGGGTGAAATCCCAGGTTGAGAGCATCATAGTTCAGATCTTAGTGGGCGACGCAGCAGGAGGGAGCGTGTGACGAGGGAACGGAGGAGGAGGCTTGTGAGCAGGCATGGGCGAAAGAGCTGTCTCTCATCCATCCGTAACCACCTCATCCCTTCCAGGGCGGGTTTGCACGATGCTATGAAATGACGGACCTCTCCAGCAACAAAACCTATGCCGTGAAGGTCATTCCTCATAGCCGGGTGGCTAAACCCCACCAGAGGGAGAAGGTGGGTGCTGTGCTATGTTTTGAGTGAAGTGCCGGGCTGTTGGGGTGCAGTGGAGACCCTTCACTCACCTGGGACCGCTGCTCCCTTTCAGATCACCAATGAGATTGAGCTGCATAGAGACTTGCACCACAAGCACATCGTCAAGTTCTCCCACTACTTTGAGGATGCGGAGAGCATCTACATCTTCTTGGAGCACTGCAGTAGGAAGGTGAGTGCTACTCATCTCCCTGCCAAAGGATCTCCTGAACGTAGCTGTAGCTGGTTGGAGTGGGCTATATCTGAGATGCTTTGTTAGCCTACTCCTCCTGAGCTACCTTGCTGCCTGCTCCATCACGCCTTCTGAGCTTAACCCGTGTGGTTTTGCATGACGCTGGGGGCACCACTGGTTGCTTGTCTAACTTGAGCTGCCTGCCCATGTTGGCTCCTGGTGAGGCCACTATAAATCCAGTGGTTCCTCTGGCTTGTGCTGAGCAATCCCAGCCTTGTGTGGGGAATCTGCTGAGGTCATGGCTGTGGAAGAAGGATTATTTGTGGATGTGCAACTTCTGGAAGAGCTGGCTTTAACCCTGCCTGCCCCTTGCCTAGTCAGCAGGGCTGTCTGTTCTCCCTGCCTGCCATCATCAAGCTGCCTTCTTTCTCTCTGCAGTCCCTGGCCCACATCTGGAAGGCCCGCCATACTCTGCTGGAGCCAGAAGTACGCTATTACCTCAAACAAATCATCTCAGGCTTGAAATACCTTCACCTCAAGGGCATCCTGCACAGAGACCTCAAGCTGGGTGAGTGCTGCGGTTGGGGCAGGTCACCGTGTGGCGAGCGAGCTGCCCCAGAGGGACTTGTGGTGACGCATCGCTGTTGACTTGCAGGCAACTTCTTCATCAATGAAAACATGGAGCTGAAAGTAGGGGACTTTGGGCTAGCTGCTTGCCAGGATATCTCTGACCAGAAGAAAAAGTAAGTCTGAGGTTTCAGAGCCCTCTGAGGTTTTGCTCTTCCTCTTCTTCCTGTGGCTTTCTGGGTGGGTGGAGGGAAGAGTGGTCCCTCCTGGCATGGGGAGGGAAAGCCTTAGGTCACCTTCTTGGGATGGGGGAGCGATTCCTGCCCCAGCTGCTGGCAAGGCGAGGGGGCTGGGGGCTTTGTGGCTCCTACAGGACTGAGCTCGCAGCCGTCGGGGAGAACAATGTGCTGACTATCGCTATTGTGCCTGCCCGGCTGCCCTGCCGGCTGCACAGGGCCGGGACACAAAGGCTCTGTTCCTTTCCCAGCTCGAGTACAAGCTCTTCCCAAAGGCTCCCCAGGAACAGCTGCTCCTGACCCCTGGGAGTCTGTATGGGGCTCCTTGTAGATGGAGGGGGGCTTTGGCTCACAAAGAGTAGAATGGAGGGGGGAGGACAGGCAGCAAGTTAAATCCTGGGCTTTGGATGGGGGGAGGGAGGCTGTGTGCGAGGGGATGCAGGGTGTGCATTGACCTGGTGCTCTGCCCCACAGGACAATATGTGGGACCCCCAACTACCTGGCCCCAGAAGTGCTGCTGAGGCAGGGCCACGGGCCGGAGTCGGATGTGTGGTCCCTGGGCTGTGTCATGTAAGTGTGTGCTGGGTGGGATGGAGTCTGGTCAGCCTTGTCTGCGTGGGTCAGGGCAGAGCTGGGCTGTGGAGCAGCCCTGATGAGGAAGTTCTCTTGTGCTTTGCCTCGTGGCTTCTCAGTGGTTGCTGAAAGGTGAGGGGGAGGGGAATGAATGGCTGTATCCTGCCCAGTCCTGTTCTAGGTGCTGTCAGCCATCCCAGGATGCTGCCTGGGAGCTGAAAGAGCAGGAGCGCATGTGCCGTGCTCAGCTCTGGTTCAAAACAGGCTCAGCCCCCCACCATGAGTCTGAGAAACAATGGAAAATCATGGTGGTGGGCAGCAGCTGCTGCTCAGTTCGAGAAGTGATCGCTGTGTTGCTACAGTGCATCCAGCCCCTTGCCAGGCAGCTGCCTGCAAGCTTCCTGTTCTGTTTCCCTCCCTGGTGGCCACTCAGGGGTGGTGACAGCCATGGTGGCACAGTTGTGTCCTTTACCTGCCAGCCTTCTCCCCTTCCTAGGGCTCCTTCCCTGTTGCTTTAAGCAGTTGCTAGGAGGAAGCGTGGCCGGATGTGAGTGCAGCTGCCTGGGCTGGAAGTGGTGCTCTTGGCCAGGTGTGGCTGGCCAAATACCAATAACTTCCTTGCTTTAAGTGCTGCTGAGTCACAAATCTGGCGGGGAAGTGACTGTGGCACGTGTCCCCTCCCAGGTACACCCTGCTCTGTGGGAGCCCTCCCTTTGAGACCTCCGACCTCAAGGAGACCTATAGGTGTATCAAGCAGGTGGAGTACACCCTCCCCGCCTTCCTCTCCCTACCTGCCAAGCACCTCATCGCTGGCATCCTCAGACGCAACCCTCAGGACCGCCTCACCCTCGAGGAGATCTTGGACCACGAGTTCTTCAAGGTGAGCAGGTGGAGGTTTGGCCTTGATCTAGGTGGGATGAGGCTTTTTGGGCTGTGCAGTGTGCTGTCCTTGGGGCTCAAGTTTCAGTCCTTCGAAGAAAGCAGCCACTGGCTTGCCTAAATACCTGCCCAGGAAACTGAGGGATCTGGGGTGCTCCTGCTGGCCACATCCCTGTAGCACAGGCTGTTTCCTGTACTGATGCCAGTTGTGGGGCCAAGGCTTGATGGAAATGCAAGCTGGCTGGCAGGAGGGTGTGAGTGACTGGCCAGCCCGGGGCAGCTGCTCTGCCTGGAGCATTTGGGCAATGGAAACCAAACCTCTGCCTTGACCTCTCTGCAGGGCTACACCCCAGAGAAGCTCCCTCCCAGCAGCTGTGTGATGGCTCCAGAGCTGAGTCCCCCCAACCCAGCAAAGAGTCTGTTCGCTAAAGTCACCAAGACGCTCTTTGGGAAGAAGAAACCCAAGGGTGAGTCCATGTGTTTGCCAAAGACCCTCTGGGTGATCTTTATGAGGGTCCTGTCTCCTGGAGAGACCCTCTGATGGACTTCCATAGGCTCCTTGCCCAGGGACAGCACAATCTGGGTTTGCCCCAGTGCTTCTGGTGCTGGTGGCCTGGCATGGGTGTGTGCCTGGAGAGCGGATGCTGTGCTGCAATCCACGGGGACAGTTCCTCCTGAAAGCCCTGTGGTGCCTGAGAACTAGGAAGTGAAAGTGGGAGGCATCTGTCTGATACCATCCACACCACTGTAGGCATAGGAACAGATGGGGGATTGATGAGCCACTGGGAGCGGTGGCCCAGAGTTCTCCATCCCCTGTGCTTATCACTTCCTTTCTCCTCAGCCAAGAAGGGTTCTTTGGAGGACAAGGATGATATCTCCAAGCTTGTCACCGGGCTGATGAAGACCTCGATCTGCCGGCAGATGAGCTATAAAACTGTGGAAGGGAATGAGGTGAGAACATCCTCGAGCATCTGCGCACCCCTCTCTCGGGGAGTAGACAGGATGGTGATAAAGCCAGGTTTCTCTGCAGGCCACCCCAGTGTCATGCCAAAGTGCCAGCTCTAGCCCTGTTGAGACAGTGGTGGAGGAGACATCTCACAAGTCTGCAAGCCCTTCCATCCGAGGGACGATGGCCAGCAGTTGTGAGGGTGAGCAATGCCTGCTCAGGCCACCCCAAGCCTGCCCAGAGCTTCCTGTCCCACCCTGGCTGATAGCGGGGCTGTCTGACTCAGCCTGTCATCTTCTCTCCGCAGCCTTTGAAGACTGCATCACTGCCTCTTCTGTCATCGAGTCGGCTGTCCGGCTCCTGCGGACCTGCCTCTCTTCCATGCCCCCAGGTAAACCAGTTGGGTGGCTCTGGGATGGGACAGTGTGCTGTGTATCCCCTTCCCTAGGGGGTGAAGGCTCTGTTATTCGGGCTGCTTTAAATGTTGCCAGAACCTGCTGGGATGGGGTCTGCTTTCCCTGGGGATGTGAGATGGGCAAGGGCTGTCTGTCTGCTCTGCTCAACCTCTCTCCTCTCCACCAGCGGAGAAAAACCCAGCTTCCCTGGCCCGCCATGAGCACTTTGTCTGGGTGAGCAAGTGGGTTGATTACTCCAACAAGTACGGTTTCGGCTACCAGCTCTCCAACCGCAGCATTGGGGTCCTCTTCAATAATGGCACACACATGACACTGTCCCCCAACCACAGGTAAGCGGTGGGGAAGGAAAGGGGCTGATGTCTCCAAGGGAGCCCCTCTGGTGGGGTGGGATGAGAGGAAAGCCGTGCCAGGGGTGGGTTTGGTGCTGTGTGGCCCCAAAACTCATGGTCTGCTCCCTCCCAGGACTGTGCATTACAACCCGACCAACAGCAAACACCTCGTGTTCTCTGTGGCCGCCATCCCTGAGCAGCTGCAGGGACAGATGAGTGTCTTGCGTTACTTTGCGTCCTACATGGAGCAGCATCTCATGAAGGTGGGTGCTGGGCTGGGATTCATGGGTAGGATTGAAGTTGGGTTATGGCTTGACCACACCACTTGGGGTTGTGGGACTCCTGCTTCACAGGCTGTGGTCAGGTGGACATCAAGAGTTGCCCTTGGAGTGGGGACTCCTCTGGTGGTGTGTCCAGGTTTGGCTGCATGCATGCTGGTGGCAGTGCTCTCGTGTATGAGACCAGTGGCTTATGCAGACCTTTCTGTCCCAGGGAGGTGACTTGCCCAGCATAGATGACCTCGGGCAGCCAGCCTTGCTCCTCCTGCAGTGGGTGAAAACTGACCAAGCCTTGCTCATGCTCTTCAGCAACGGGACCCTCCAGGTAAGCATGGGGCACAGTGGAGATGCCCAGACCCTTGTGGGGAGGCAGCCAGCTGGGGACTCCAGGCCTCTGTTAGATCTTCTCTGCCACAGCCCAAATGCAAGGTCCAGCTGTGAAAACAGCTGTGGGTGCAGGATGCTGCTCCAGTGCCTGGAGATGCTAATTGCAGCTTGTCCTGCCCATGGGGGGCATGATGCTTTAGTCAACCACTTCCACCTGCCCCAGTGTTGGGACTGATGTGTTCCTGCTGCTGGGCATTGGAGCAAGGATGCTCCCAGGCAGGTTGGGGAGGAGGAACGGGTTGAGGCAGGAAGTGTGTGGTTCCATCTGGCTCCCAACGTGGTACGGGAAGCATGGGTTTTAAACCAAGCCCAACTTCTCCCCTAGGTGAACTTCTACAATGACCATACCAAGGTGATCATTAGCAAGCCTGACCACTCCTGCCTTGTCACCTACATCAACCGGGAGCGCAACTCCTATACCTACAAGCTGTGCAGCATCCAGGAGCTGGGCTGCTCTCCTGAGCTCCACCACCGACTCAGATACATCCTCAAGCTCCTCCAAGAACGGGCTGAGGCCTAGTGTGGGACCTTGGGGGACCCTCTTTGGATCTAGAGGTCTCCCCCTTTGCCTTCCCACGGGATGGGAGGTTTGTTGTGGTGCTGGCTGCCCACCTGGGCACCCTGTATCCTGGTGCTCAGCTGGACTCTGGACTGACATGTGGATGTGGTTACAGCAGCAGGTCTGGACATCCTTGCTGCTCCTTGGCTCTGGGCAATCGCTGTCTTCCTGTTGGCAGCTCCTGCTCTGGTTGTGCTGGCCTTGGTGGAGTAGACTGGGTGGCACATGAAGGGTGGTCTGTGAGTGCCCTGCGGCCGGGTTTGGGTCTGGCTGTGCCTCTTTCATGGTCTGGTGCCCCAGCCTGCCCTTGCCTGGTGGTTGCCTTCAGTGGGTGCCTGGTTGCACTAGTTGCGCAGACCTTCTTTATGCCTTGGGAAGGACTGGCACAGCCCCAACCTCAAGGCTTGGCTGCTGTGTGGTAAGGAAAATGCTTTTGCAATGATGGACAGGGGTAAGGGGTGCTGCCTGCCCTGCCAAGGTCTATGTGAGCTGCTGTGTGCCACTCCACAACTGCTACACTAAGGAGAGGGGGCTGTGCTGGGCCCTGTCCACTCCAAAATTGTGAATTGTCTGGTACAACTTGAGGTTTGATAAAAGGTGGGGGGGATGGGATCTGACGGCTTGCCTGAAGAAGCCCTCATCTCACTGGGACCTGGGGAGGTTTCTTGTTTAAGGCACTCTGCCATGTGGGACTATTTATGTATCTTATTTATATGGAATTATTTATTTTCCTGTTGGTTTGTCCACGTGCAGCTACCCTGTCCCTGACTTGCCTCAATAAAAAGTTATTTGTGTTAAGGGCAAACTGTGTCTGTCCAGCTTGGAGCTGGGACTTTGGTCACAAAAGGTCTTCATCCTTGTGCTAGGGCTGCTTCTGCCTGCCAGGCTAGATCCATCTTGACACGGGCTGTAGCCGGCAGACAAGGTCAGAGAGGCAGGGAGTGGGTGAGGAGCCTGTTGTACTTCTACTGCCCTTTCTGGGGCTGGCAGGAAGGGCAGAGTTGGCTCTTGTTGATGCCTGTGGAGTCTTGGAGCTGCCTCAGCTTTTCCCTGCTGCTGCCAAACTCTTGCTCCCAACTGTCTCTGCACTTGGACCAAACCCAGCAGCTTTCGTGCTTCTGAGCTGGAGAAGGGAGGACCTGTGGCCCAGGGGGTGGGTGGGTTGCCTGGGTCCTTGCACTGTAACACACCTGGTGCTGTAGGATATGAGCTGGGACTGAAGCCAGGAAAGATTGAGCAGATTAAGTCCCTCCTGAGCTTGCTTTGAAGGTGATATGTCACCTTCCCCAGTGCTGGTGTAATCAATCTGCCTGGGAGCAGCTTGTGCTTTGGGAAGCAGGCTGGGCTGCTCCCTGTAGCAGGGCTTTGGGCAGCTGCCTGCTCCAGGTTAATGCAGCATTTTGGGTTGTATTTGCTGCAGTTTGGGTCTTTTTGTGCACGCCGTGGTGGTGAAAGCTGCAGGGTTGGGTGTGAGACCGGGCTGGGGGCTGTAGCGAGTATCCAAGGCACTGAGGTGCATCCGTGCCTTGCTCCCTGTGTGCACCATGCTTAAAGCCACCAGGTATGAGCCACAGCTGGAGCAAACCTCTTTATTTCAGCCACTCTTCCCCTATGACCCTACAAGGCTGGGTCAAGGGAGAGGCAGGCGCTATTCAAAGTAGACCCCATGCACCGTGGCCACAGCAAAGAGGGAGGTGTTGGAGAAGGTGGTGGAGGCGAAGCTGTCGTTCTCTGGGTCCCACAGTGCCCGGCTAGCCACGAGCAGGCTCTGCTGGCCCTGCTGGCCCAGCAGCACGTGGCAGACCAGCTTGTAACGGGGTGGTACCACCTCCTTCACCCTGTTCCGCAGGAGCTCAGCCAGGCTCTGGGCTAGCAGGGCGCTGCCCTGGGCGCTGTAAACCGAGGTCACCAGGCTCCCAGCCAGGGCTTCCTCCAGCACCCGCTGCACCTGCCCTGCGTCAAACTTGCAGCCTTTGTCTGGCCGCATCCTGTAAGTGTTTTCCAGGCGGGTCTTGAGTATGGGCTGCAAGAGGGGGAGCCCGGAGAAGCTCACGCGGCTGTGGAGCATCCAGGGGCCGATGGAGGGGCGCCTGCCCCCTGGGACTGTCCCCAGTGAGCTGCGGCGGCTTGCCAGGGGTCCCAGGTGGGTGCTGAGGATGGAGCTGCGGCGTGAAGGCAGTCCTGGCACTTTGCCTTCCTCAGCAGCTCGTGCTGGGGCTCGGGGCTGGGAGCCCTGGTGGGTGGCTCGGAGTGGAGGGGTTTCAGTGTTGTCTGCAGCCATCGCCTGGGCTGGCAAGGTGACCTCTGGGGAGATCTCAGCCGTACAGGTGGCCTGGAAAGGAGATGTGGCTCTGAGTGTCTAGGGGAGACAGGTTCTTTCCTTCATCTCACCACCTCTTTGTTTTGCTTCTCCCTGCACCCTGTAAATCTCATGCCTCCTGCTACCTGGGTCTCTACAGGGCTGGATGCAGAGGAGCTGGGGGGACCATGGCAGCTGCCTTCCCTGCTCCAGTATCTCCATGCCCAGCAACAGCAGCCAGCTGGGGCTGATCCAGCACAGCCCTGTACTGTCCATCCAGACCTCTGCTCTCCCATCCTTAGCCTTTCTCCTCAGAACGGCTGAGCAGCTCCTTCCCCTCCAGCCTCCCCAGTCCTCTTGCCTGCCTCTGGTCCCACACTTACCCCTAGCCCCTCTCCTGCTCTGCCGGGGCAAACCCAGGAGATTTGTTTCTGGCTGATGTCGTGCTCCCTGCTGCCCAGGACCAACCTTGGTCCTGCAAGTCACAGGGCCAAACCTGTTGTGTTCTTGGAGCTTGAAGTGTTGCTATGTGACACTGCAGCTTTCCAGGGCTGCTCTGGGGCACAGCTCTTGTAACTCCTTGTTTCCTGGTTCCTGGACAGCCCTGTCTCCTTTTGCTCCTGCCCTGTCTGCGTTTCCAGCTGTACCAGGAATGTGATCACTTGGGGCATGTGCTCTCTAACCTTGCCAGCCCTGAAAAATGCGTGTTGGTGTTGAATGTGGAAAGGAAAAGCAGAGGGTAGGGAACAGCCTTTGTCTGCTACTTTGCACCCTAACTATGGGTCACACTGGGGCTATAACCTCAGGCAGCTTGATTTTACCTAAAGGCTTGCCTCCTTTATTTATCCCCCCATGCACCAAGGGAGAGTATGGGTGGGTGGGCACCTAGAGAGCACAGCCCTGCCCTGTGCTGGTGACCCTGCATGCTGCATTCCCTGGCGCAAGGGCAGGTGTCCTGGGGACTCCTGACCCTGAGCAGAGTTTCTCTCCGCTGGCGGAGCCCAGCCTAACTGGTACGCCACAGCCTGCCTGTCAATGTGCCTTTGTCTGCCCTGCCTGCCAGGCTATTTGAGGAAAGTGGAGATGGCTTTTGTGTTTCTATCTCCTGTCGGAGGTATTTATAGCTTGCTGCTGACTGGTGCTGCCAAGCGTGCTGACAGCTGGACCCCGCTTCTCCCTCTCCTCCCACCGGTGCTGGCAAGCGAAGATTGGTCCCTCATGGGCACCTTCGCTGCATCCCCATCCGTGGGATGCTTGGGAGAAAATGGACCAGGCATGCCCTGGCACAGCACTTGGTTTAGGTTTGAGTGAGGCTGGTTATGCTTTTTTTTTCTCCCTGTGATCATTTGTGCCCTCAGCAGACGCGAGAGCTGCAGGGCTTTGGAAGGAGACAAAGCTTTTGCCATTTCAGGGGGCTGCAATCAAGTTTGCTCCGGGGTTGGGGACCCAGACGTGCCCAGCAGCTTCCCACGGGGGCCGTGCACGTAGTGGCAGTGGGGATCTTTGTGCATTTCATCCGTGCACGTGCTGCTTTTTTCCAAAACTCCCAGCCACCTGCTTCCCTTTGCCCCCATCTGCCCATCAAGGCAGCAAGCCCCCATCTGCCCATCTTGCCTAGCAAGGCTGGGGGCTGGCGGGCTGGGGACTCGCGGGCTGTGCCGTGAGCCGCAGTGAGGGATACATGAGTTGCAGCTCCATTCCCATCTGGCAGACTCCCGGATGGAGCCGCAAGGGTGGGATTCCCGGCTCGCTGCCCCCCTCTTTCCATCCCGCTGCTTTCCCAGCTGGCTGGCTCAGGAGCTGCCTGCCAGGTTTCCTTAGCAATGGGCCATGTCCTAGGCAGCGGCCTCCTCCCCAGGCCAGCCTGCCTCCCGCCTGCCCGCGCCGCCTTCCTCCTCCTCCGCCGCCCTCCCCGAAGCAGCCCATGGCCGCCCTCTGCTCGGCGCGGCTGTGTGGCGAAGCGGCCGCCTTCGCTGCTGCCCTCCGCACCCTGGTCAACAACCCCCAGTTCAGGTGAGGGGCTGGGGAGAGCCACCGCTCTCCTCCGGCCGGGCCGAAGTCCCCACAGCCTGCTCCCTGCTGCTTTTCCTGGGGTGGTTCGGGGCCTCTGGGAGACGCAGGGAGCCCTGGGCAGCTGCCAGGGCATCCTGCGTGGCTTTCGCAGCGGTTCTCAGCGCCTGCACAGCAGCAGGAGCTCAGCACCATCTGGGTACATCCCTCCAGGACCCCCATGGCCTCTACAGAGGAGGGAAGGTCTCTGGGCATGAGGCCAGCAGTGTTCTGGGCGAAATCTTGCACTGGGCTTCTTGCCCCTTGCCAGGAGCAGGGTTCTTCTCCCTCTGGACTCGGCACTGGTGAGACCGCTCCTCAAATCCTGTGTTCAGTTCTGGGCCCCTCACCACAAGAAGGATGTTGAGGCTCCGGAGCGAGTCCAGAGAAGAGCAACGAAGCTGGTAAAGGGGCTGGAGAACAGGCCTTATGGGGAACGGCTGAGAGAGCTGGGGGTGTTTAGCCTGGAGAAGAGGAGGCTGAGGGGAGACCTCATTGCTCTCTCCAACTACCTGAAAGGAGGTTGTGGAGAGGAGGGAGCTGGGCTCTTCTCCCAGGTGACAGGGGACAGGACAAGAGGGAATGGCCTCAAGCTCCACCAGGGGAGGTTCAGGCTGGACATTAGGAAAAAGTATTTCACAGAAAGGGTGATTGGGCACTGGAACAGGCTGCCCAGGGAGGGGGTTGAGTCACCTTCCCTGGAGGGGTTTAAGGGACGGGTGGACGAGGTGCTGAGGGACACGATTTAGTGTTTGATGGGAATGGTTGGACTCGATGATCCAGTGGGTCTTTTCCAACCTGGTGATTCTGTGATTCTATGATACTGCAGCCACTGTGCTTCCCCTTTCACCCCCCACCCCCCACCCAGGTTCACCAGTGCTTTTCTTTGGCATCCCCAACCTCCCTGCACCCTGGGGGGAAGGCAGCAGCCTAGCTGCCCTCGCTCACACTGCCTGGTATCCCTGTCCCCTCCTCCTGGAGCAGGGAGCGGAGATGAAGTGCTGCTGTCTCAAATGCCCCCACCTACACGGCACCTCCTTCCTGGCAGCTGGCTGGTTGTGTGGTCCTGTTTTCCCACTTCATGCTGTGGCCTGGCACACATACAAGTGCTATCTGAGGAAATCCCCATCCCTGCTGAAATTCTGGCCACCCAGAAGAGAAATCCCAGTGAAAATTCCCCAGCCAGAGCACTAAGCAGTGGGGAAGTGGCTGCCAGTGCCTGGTCACCCCCGGCCCACGTCCTGCTCCTTGCATCTTGCATCCCCCACCCTTCATCCTGCATCATGCATTCTGCAACCTGAAATCCGCACTCTGCATCCATCACCCTTCCTCCCACGTCCTTCCTCCTGCGACCAGCATCTCCCATCCTGCAGCCTGTGCCCTGTATCCCAGAGTCTGCCTCCCACAACCACAGCCTGCACCCTGCTTCCCCAACTTGGCTTGTGGACCATAGTGACAGAGCGGCTTATTTGGCTTCCCCCTTGCAGTACCAGTGGAGGACCTGTCTGGTTCTGCTCATATGGCATCTCCCAGTCACATGTGTCTCTATATTTATGTGGGGTGACTCAGATGCCCTTCTTTCTGGTGGGCGCATCCTCTGTGGAGTGTTGCGAGGGTTGAGTGGGGGATTTGTGTATGGCCTCGTGGCAGCTACAGTTTGGGTGGTGTGTCTTCTGCTCCCTGCCCTGCTGGCATGGGGGAAGAGAGGAGGAGGGGATGGATGAGCCACGGCTACACGGTGCAGGCAAACTGGAGACTCCTTGCCCTTTGCCTGCTCCCTTTTCCTCAATCCTGCTTCCCTTTCCTGAGGCTGCAAGGCTGGAGAACAACCTCTGGGGACTAGGGCAGAGGGATCCAATACCCCAGGGTGCAGCATGGGCTGGTCTGTGTTGCAGGCATGGAGAGGGCCAGTGCCAGCCTGCTGGCAGTGATGCTGGAGGCTTCACATCCCAAAGCCTGTGAGTCAGTGCCATGAGTCAAGGAGGCCAAGCCTGGTGGCAGCTGCACTTTCCCCTGCTTTGCCATGACAAAAGAGAAAATCACTTTCTCCAGCTATCCTGCACCTTTTTCTTTCCTGTGCTGTGCCAACACCCATGACTCTTGCTCATCCCACCTGCTGCTTTCAGGTGGCCAAAGGAGACACCACCAAGAATCCCTCCATGCCTGGGAAAAGCCCCTGGGTTAAAAATAAAGGGTGCTGCCACAACAGGATGGGCACTCAGCCCCAGGACATCCCACATCCTGGCTTTCCAAGGCATCCTATCCACCACAGTCCTCTCTCCCTTGCAGTGATGTGACATTTGTGGTGGGCCGAGAGCAGCAGAAGGTGTTTGCGCACCGCTGTGTGCTGGCGTGCCGCTGCCAGGCTTTCCAGGGGATGCTCAGCCAGGGGCCGGCAAGCAGTGAGGACCATCCCAGCAGCAACCCACCCCAGGGCCCCTTCATCCTAGGAAATGTGCAGCCTGAGGTCTTCCTGGCTGTCATCGAGTTCCTCTACACCAACAGCGTCACCCTCAACAGCCACATCGTGAGTGGGGCTGGGGCTGGCAGGGACCATCTGCATGGGAGGGACAAGGTGGGGATGCAAGGGTAGAAGGTTCTTTGCAGCTCCTGGGGTGCCAAAGGTGGAGGGGCTGCTCTGCATGATGCTTTCTGGCTGGCAAACAGTGCAACGAGCATGTGGGGTCGTGGCTCAACATAGTAGCCAGTGCAGAGCACCTTGTCCCATGTCTACCCCAGCCTTGGGATAGCTGGCTGTGCACCCCCCGATGCTGGGAATCTTCATATCTTGTGTGGCAGCCCCTTCCCCACTCATTCCCCACCTGGGATCTCCCATGGAGGCAGGAGGACATGTGCCCTTGGGATGCCTCACACACCCACGGCCCTGCACGCTGATGCTCACAAGGTCTCTCTTGTCTGCAGGCACTGGAGGTGCTGACCTCGTCGGTGGAGTACGGCCTGCAGGACTTGTGTGAGGTATGGCCCTGCTGAGGCTGGGGGAGGTGGTCCCCAAGTGCCCCCGCGCTGAGGAGCAGCCCAAGAAGGTCCCTGCATGGCTGGTGGCTGGAGATGGTTTTGAGGAGGACACTGTGGTGCACCACCTGGCTTCAGCTTAGGTTCAGCCCCTGCTTCTCAATCCCAGAGGGTCTCTCCAGTGGGATCCCCCTTGCCGGGGTGCAGCACCATCTGAGAGCCCTGCAGGGGCCAGGAATTCCCACGGAAGGGCATGGGGCTTCAGGCCTCCTGGATGGCAAAGGGCAGCAGGAAAGCCCCTACGCCATCACCACAGGAGCCCCCGGTCACCTGGCAGGATGATGCTGTAGGGAAAGCCCCGCTCCGCTCCGGGGGAGAGCTCAACATCCCAGCTGTGGTGCTGCCAAGGGGTTACTGCCTTGGGCAGGAAAGTTTTGGGAAGACGGCAGGAGCAAAAAGTGGGAGTGGGAGCCAGATGAGAAGCGAGCAGGGATCTGGAGCAGCTCGGGGTTGGAGAGAGTGTCTGGGCCACGTCATCAGAGCAATTCCTGAATTACAGCCAGGCAGATCGCATGACCTGCCATCTCGCGCCCGGAGTTCCCCTCTCTTCTCCTTTCTCTCTGCGCTGGGGAAGGCCCTAACTGAGAAGCTGAGGAACCATGGGCTGCTGTGTGGTGGGGTGGCAGGATGGGACCTGCCCTATCACCTCGTGGCCTATCACCTCGTGGCACGGATCTGTCAAACAGCTGGCTGGGCAGGGAAGGGACTGAAGAAGCGTTGTAGAAAGGGAGGCCCAGTGTCCCAGCCAGACAAGTCCCACCACACCATCCACAAGTGCATCCTGGAGGAGATGACCTGCAGTGGGGAGAGCAGTAGGACAGGGGCTGGGTGGAAGGAGCTGAACAAGGAAAGCTGGGGAAGCCTATGGCTGTGTCTCCAGCTGCAGGATGACCTCATGTCCCTCCCGCTGGTGACTCAGGGCCCTTCTGCTCCAGCTGACAGCTCCTCCTTGCACGTCACATCCCCTTGGGTTTCCCAGGGGCTCTTGAGCCCTTTGTGTGGGAGGCAGCTGAGATGGGTGGGAGGAAGGTCCTGCTCCCGATAGACGTGCTTGGGTTGCCGCTGGAGCTGCTGGTCCCATGACAGTCATGGACAGGGAAAAGCTGGCAGACAGGGCTGAGCACAACTGGGGTCACCAAGCACACTGTAGGTGGCACCAGGGCCACCCACCATGGCAGGATACGGCTGGTGACTGTGGTCCCAGTTAGGTGACCCCTAGCCTGAATCCCCTAGTTAGGTGACCCCTGGGGCTATGAGGTTGGCTGGGGTTTGGTCACTTCAAGCTCAGTCCCTGGCAGAACCAGTGCCCCCGTTGGCTGCCCACACACTGTGCTGCAAGTCCTCGTCCCACAGCCCCTGACTATCTCATGAAACCCTGCAGGACTGGAAGTGCCTCCACTCCATGTCCCTTGTCCTGGGGACTCAGGGGATGCCAAGAGTCATGGGGAGGGGATGGCAACGCTGGGGCACCACTTTGCTCACCCTCTCCTTGTCTGCCTTCCAGCTCTGTGTCAAGTTCATCAAGGACACGCTGAGCGTGGAACAGGTCTGCGAGGCCCTACAGGTGAGTGTGACTCTAGTTGGGTCACAGAGAGTTAAAAATAACCCTCCTGGTTTTGGGGCAGGAGCTGGCTTCATCCTCCTGCTCTTGACTAGATGATGGGACAGGATTTTCTACCTACCTCAGGTCTATTAACTGCCCTGCCAGATCCTGGATTTGTTGTACCAGGGCCACCAGTACCAGGACCTTGCCACCATTTACATGGAACTGGGAGGCACTGGACTTCTAGAGGCTTTCATGGTTTTGAGGCCAGTCCTGAAAAAACTGCTGAGGATTGGGGCACCTCAAAATAGCTGGTGGGATGGTTGTGGGGTATATTGTCTCAACGGCACTGCCACACTACTTGGTGGGGCCAAGGATGCTTCCCAGATAAAGGGGATTTGTTCCATCTCCTACTAGCTACAACCATGCTCTCCGGGCAAGGAGCTGTCCCCAGAGTGCAAAAGTTCTCACCAGATGTGGTGCCAGACCACCGTGGCGTAAACAGAGCTAAAACTGGCCCCGAGGAAACAAACAGAAAACTCCAAAACCCCAGAACAAAACAAACCTGAAGAAAACATCTCGCCTTCCCTCTCTGCTTGCGTCAATGCTGGTCCCCTGCTGTGGTGGAGGGGGAGGTGATGCTCGCTCTGCCTGTGCTCTTCAGGGGCTGCCACTGCTGGGGGACAGGGACGTGTCCTGCTGGTTCCCAGATGGGTAGTGTCACCGAGTTAGGGCTGAGAAAGGATTAGAGCACCTCAGATTCCTGATATGATGAGAGACTGCAGCTATGGGGCAGGCTGGGGCTGGATCAAGGCGTGGGGCACACATGGGGGGCTCTAAAATGACTCTGTGTCCAGGCAAGGCCCCACATCCCCACAGTGTCGCCTTGTGAGAGCAGCACCAGTGCCCCTCGTCCACCTGGGGCTGGGTCATGTCCCCAAGCAGCAGTGGAAAATTAGAGGAGGCTGAGGGGAGACCTCATTGCTCTCTACAACTACCTGGAAGGAGGTTGTGGAGAGGAGGGAGCTGGGCTCTTCTCCCAAGTGACAGGGGACAGGACAAGAGGGAATGGCCTCAAGCTCTGCCAGGGGAGGTTCAGACTGGACATTAGGAAAAAATATTTCATGGAAAGGGTCATTGGGCACTGGAACAGGCTGCCCAGGGAGGGGGTTGAGTCACCTTCCCTGGAGGGGTTTAAGGGATGGGTGGATGAAGTGCTGAGGGACATGGTTTAGTGATTGATGGGAATGGTTGGACTCGATAATCCCGGTGGGTCTTTTCCAGCCTGGTGATTCTGTGATTCTATAGCACTCCTGCACAGCAACACTCACCTCGCTTGGGTCGCTGAGAGTGTCTGTGTCTCTGCAGGGCTTTGCTGGGGGAGATTCCTTCTGCTCCAGACCCCGTCATAGGTGTTTGTGTTCTCCCACAGGCTGCGGTGACCTACGGGCAGGCAGACCTCCAGCAGCACTGCTTGGCCTTCATCGAGGACTGCACAGCGGTACAGCAATGGGGGAGCATGGCACGGGGTGTCCCAGGGGATGGGGGGCACCGGGAGCACGTGGCGTGGGGAATGCTGTGGGGCACAGCACGAGACAGGGGAGAGGGGTCTGTAAGAACGTTGATGGCTAGAGGCTGGGCAGGAGAGGGAAGGGAAGGAATGGCGTTTGGGGCGGAGGCGCCACATGCCAGGTAGAGGCTGGCTGTGGTGCCAGGGGATGGGGGTCTGTGTGGGACGTCACCTGCCAGGCAGGGATGGCACCAGGATGGGTCTAATGGTCCATGAGGAAGAGGTCACTGGGTTGCCAGGCAGGGATGGCACCAGGATGGGTCTAATGGTCCATGGTGAGGAGGTCACTGGGTTGCCAGGCAGGGATGGCACCAGGATGGGTCTAATGGTCCATGGTGAGGAGGTCACTGGGTTGCCAGGCAGGGATGGCACCAGAATGGGTCTAATGGTCGATAGTGAGGAGGTCACTGGGTTGCCAGGCAGGGATGCACCAGAATGGGTCTTATGGTCCATGGTGAGGAGGTCTCGGTACCAGCACCCCGGTGCTGTGCTGTGCCGGCAGGCGGTGGTGCGGACGCGGGGCTTCCACGAGCTCTCTGACACGGTGCTGGCGCGGGTGCTGCGCAGCGACCGCCTGGCTGTGGATGAGCTGGACTTGGTGCAGGCTGTGCGGGAGTGGGCGCACGTCAGTTCGGTGAGTGCAATGTAGTGGAGATTGAGGGGGGGAGGTTGTCCTGGCTGGCACCCCCGGGGTGCCCAACTGCACCCTCCAGCTCAGGCAGGGAACCAAAGTGCCCCAGCCCTGAGCCTGGGGCTGTGTGCTGGGTGCAGAGACCGTGATCCCTGCCAACACCCCTGGTGCCCAGGTGTCACCAGCCCCATCCCTCACATCCCGCAGGCCGTCTTGGAGCGCCCGGTGCCCGAGGTGGCCACCCTGCCTGTGCAAGAGCTGCGCCTGCCCCTGCTGGCACCTGCTGAGCTGGCAACACTGGAAAGCCACAACCAGAGGGACCTGCTCATCCCGGTGAGCCTCCCCTTGGGGTGCCCTGGGTCACCTCGCAGGCTGGAGGATGCTGCAGGGCTAGGTTTGAGGGGGGTCATGGCTGTGGCCGTGCTGATGCCCCCATCCCTGTTCATAGGTGGAGAGCATTGCAGCAGCCTGGCGGTCCCACGCGCTGAAGAAGGGCAGCGGGGTGCCCTCCCACCTTTGTCGGCCCCGGCGTGGCACGCGGCCCCGTGACCATCATCGGCACCTGGACCCGCACGCCAAGTAGGGGCAGGGAGGCAAGAGCCCCCCCAGCGTGACCTGGGGTGCTTGAGCCAGGAGCTCTGCTGTGGGGCTGGGCACAGAATCCTAGAATCTTAGAATGGTTTGGGTTGGAAGGGACCTTAAAGCCCATCCAGTTCTGCTCCCTGCCATGGGCAGGGACACCTCCCACTGGATCAGGCTGCTCCAAGCCCCATCCAGCCTGGCCTTGAGCACCTCCAGGGATGGGGCAGCCACGACTTCCCTGGGAAGCCTGTGCCAGAGTCTCACCACCCTCAGCGTGTGCATCGCTAAAGCGCTTTGCCGCCTGGCTTCGGGGTCAGAGCAGGACGTTCCATCACTCAAGAAGTGGAGGTGTTGAAGGCCAGGTTGGATGGGGCTTGGAGCAGCCTGATCCAGCGGGAGGTGTCCCTGCCCATGGCAGGGGGTTGGAACTGGATACTTTAAAGTCCCTTCCACCCCAACCCATTCCTTGACTCCAAGTGTGTCTGTTGGCCGGGGCCGTGCTGCCCCCCCGCGGCCGAGGGGCTGCGCTGCACCCAGAGCCTGGAGGGGCTCCAGGACACCTGGGGAGGGGCTCCTTACAAGGGCATGGAGTGACAGGGTGAGGGGCATGGCTTTAAATTGGAAGGGGGAAGATTTAGGTCAGACATGAGGAAGAAATTCTTCGCACTGAGGCACTGGCATAGGTTGCCCAGGGAAGTTGTGGCTGCCCCATCCTGGAGGTGTTTGAGACCAGGTTGGATGGGGCTTGGGCAGCCTGGTCCAGTGGGAGGTGTCCCTGCCCTTAGCTGGGGGTTTGGAACTCGATAATACTTTAAAGTCCCTTCCAACACAAACCATTCCATGATTCTAAGTGGGAGGGGAGACCCCCAGCATCTCTGCACTCACCCAGCACCGTTGCACCAAGACCAGTGACACCCCCCGCCTTGCACCCAAACCCAACTCCACGTCCTGCAAGCAGCCCCCAACCCCTCATAACCCCAGGTTGGGGGACACACACACACACAAACACAGAGACTGCTGCCCCCCTGTCCCGAGCCACACGCTTCTCCAGATGTCAGATCTAATGCGAGATTGGACTTGAGGAAAAATTTCCTCACCAGCAGGGTTATCCAGTACTGGAATGGCTGCCCAGGGAGGTGGTTGAGTCACCATCCCTGGAGGTGTTTAGAAGATGGGTAGATGAGGTGCTTAGGGCTATGGTTTAGTAGTGGACAGGGATGGTTGGACTTAATGATCTTGAAGGTCTTTTCCAACCTAGTGAGTCTGTGATTCTGATTCCACAGCATGCACACAAACCCCTCACACCCCATTGCATGCACACACACGACTGGGTCTGTCTTCAGCATCCCCCCTTCTTTGCCCCACCGAGGAGAAAGAGTCAGACACGGCAGGTAATTTATATATAATATATATATTTACTCTTTAAAAATAAACCTTCAGTCCCCACTACCGTCTGTACAAACTACAAAAATAAACCTTTGCTCTCTTTGATATAAATAACTTAGATGGCGTGTTGGGGGGAAGGGGGGGCTGCCCACCGTGCCCACGCCTGGCACGGGGACAGGGTCCCCGAGGCCACCCCAGCTCAGCAGCAGCGTCTGGAAGCAGGGGGGTCCGGGGCCACAGGCACAGCAAACACCGCTGGAGTTAAAGTGCTGGGTAACGGCGTGGACAGTGCCTGGGATGGGGACAGGGACAGGGGCTGGCCTCAAGGACAGCCCCGTTGCACGGGGACGTGGTGAGAAATATGCTTTCCCAGTGAGATGTGCCCAGTGGCACCGTGGGCACCCACCAGCGTCTGCTGGCACCAGGGTGTAGAGCACGTGTGGCACAAGGGGCTGTGACCATGGGAAAGCTCAGGGGCTTGGCACAGCAAGAACCACCCCAGGACACCCTCCAAAACCCTGCCTGTGCCGTGGGGCTCCTACCACAGCACGTACCCCGATCTTCAGCCCTCCTGTGCTCGCCGGTTGGGAAACCGAGGCACGGAGCAGCGCATTGGAGGGGCTGAGCTGCTCGAGGCCACTCAGCACCCCATGGAGTGGAGGCACGAACCTCGTGCTCCAGCCTCGGGCTCCAGCAAAGGGTCTGCCCCTCCCTGCCTGCACCCTGGGCAGCCGGGCGAGGCCGTAGGCTGAGAAATAAATCTTTTAAAATAAGCTTAAAAATATATATCTCTCTATAGATAGTTTCCCTTTGAAATAAATAAAGGGGGGGGGTGCCCACCCCAGGCCTTGCCCACGGCACCCCAGGGCACGTCTGGCTCTGGGGCTGCCCCCTTATCGGGACGTGTGGGGGACACTCTGTTGGGTCACCCCAGCACGTAGCCTGGGTGGAGGGGTCCCCAGAGGGGGTGATGGAGAGCAGGCAGTGACCCCGCAGAGGGGGAGCTGGCAGGGCACCGAGCCCACCTTGCCAGCAGCTCCAGAAACAGAGGAGGGGGTTAGTGCTTCCATTTCTGGGGGGGGGGGAGGAAAGTCGGGCAACAAGCCCGGTGCAGGGTAACCCCAAACCCTGGGTGATGGGATGCGGCACCATCGGCACAGCCCCAGTGGGGACACACAGGCACGAGGCGGCCTGCGCACAGCTTGCATAGAAGTGCCAGCCTGCCCTCTTGAGCCCCTTCCGAGGGGGCGTGGGGGGCCAGTCCTCCGCAGCTGAGACCGGGGGACGTCGCCGCTCCGGTGATTAGCAGCACGATGCGGGCGACCCCGCTCTGCAGCCTCCCGTGCACACCAGGCACGGGGGAGATGTTCGACCCAGGAGCTGGAAATCTGCAGGGAAAGAGAACGTGGCAGGGGATCGGGGGGGTCACTCCAAACCCACCCCGCCGTACGTGAGCCCTGGGGTCGCATGCCCGTGCCCCCAAACTCACCTAGCGGCGGCCACCTGCTCCACGTCGTCCCATTTTCTGCATCTCAAAGGCATCAGGCACGGCAGCGCCGGCGGTGCCGGGCACGCTGGGCTCCTCCAGGCAGTCCCGCTCGCCGTCTGTGAAGCCCTCATGGCTGAAGGTGGGGTAGGAGCCGGGCAGAGTGGGGTGCAGGGCCACTGTCACCGAAGCGGTGGCCGTGACGGTGGTGTAGCTGCCGGCGGGGCCCTGCAGGTGGGTGCTGTAGGCGGGCAGGGCTGTGGCAGGGCCTGCGCGGGTGCCCAGCGGGCAGGGCTGCGGGTGGTCTCGGGGCGGTGCGGGGCACGGCTCCCCAAAAGGCAGTGAGGGTGCAGGCTGCGGACCAGGAGCCTCCTTCTTCCCCTGGACATCTGGGCTGTCCTTGTACGGCTTCAGCACCTGCAGGGGAGACACGGAGCATAAGCCTGGAGAAGAGGAGGCTGAGGGGAGACCTCCTTGCTCTCTACAACTACCTAAAAGGAAATCGTGGAGAGGAGGGAGCTGGGCTCTTCTCCCAAGTGGCAGGGGACAGGACAAGAGGGAATGGCCTCAAGCTCCACCAGGGAGGGTTTAGGCTGGACATTAGGAAAAAAATTTTTACGGAAATGGTCATTGGGCACTGGAACAGGCTGCCCAGGGAGGTGGTTGAGTCACCATCCCTGGAGGGGTTTAAGGGATGGGTGGACGAGGTGCTGAGGGGCATGGTTTAGTGATTGATAGGAATGGTTGGACTCAATGATCCAGTGGGTCTTTTCCAACCTGGTGATTCTATGATCCTATGATAAGTAACCCCGAGCATCCCCCTGGCAACCCCACCAGCCCCACTGAGGACCCACGAGCCCTCCGTTCTCTGGCTCTCCCCATGACCCTCTCCCAGAAGATGCTGGGAAGGTGGCGATGCCCTGGCGAGCAGACACTCACGGTGATACGGGGGAAGCTGGGGTCCTTGCCGGCCTCCAGCAGGATGTGTGCTGGGGTGGGGGGCACAATGAAGGGCCCTCGGGGGCTGCCTGGCCCCACACCCTCCACATAGCACTCCGTGTCCGGGTCGGGGAAGGTGGCAGGCCAGGCTGGGGCACGTCTGACGTAGAGCCCCCTGGCACCCAGGCACGGGGGCACTGCCTCCAGCGGGGGCAGGCGGAGGCTGTTATCCACCAGGGATGCCTAGAGAGAAGAGAGGACAGTGTCAGAGGGACTGGGGACGTATAGGGATGGAGGAATGTAGGCTGGCAGGGGGGATGGAGTGAGGGCTGCGTGGGGTGAAGGAGATACGAGGTGAAGTAGAGATGAGGTCAGACGGGGTCCGGGGGGATGTGGGGGAGCTGAGCATGGGATAAGGCAGGAACAGGGTCAAGCAGATGCGGAGCAGAGAAACGATGGGGTAAAGTAGGGATGGTATGGGATGAGGGATGGGCTGAGGTGGGTACAGAGCAAGGTTGGGACTGGGCAAGGCCAGGATGAGTATAAGGGAAGGGGAAAGGGGAAGGGGCAATGGGGGATGTGGGTACACGGTGGGGGAGTGATAGGGAGAGATGAGATGGGGGTCTCATACCTCAGGGGGTGGCCCGATGACAGAGAGCAGCACGGGCAGCAGCACCAGCCCATTAAGCAGCCCCAGCAGTGTCAGGATGGTGAGCACCGCAAAGAAGTACCTGGGGGGAGCCGCGGGCAGAGGGGGTAAGCGGGCACAGCCCCCATAAACCATCTCACCCCAAACACCCCACACACCCCAGCCCCACCATGTCTCCGCAGCCTCCATGCAAGATGGGGCAGGTACACCCAGCAAAACACGTCCTCACCAGCTGCCCCACAACCCCATCAGCCCCAGTGGGGCTGTTACGCTCACCAGCCCCCACCGCAAAAGGCTTTTGGGGGCAGCAAGCAGCTGGTTTACCCCTCTCCAGCACACACCTCATGATGAAGTCAAACTCGGAGCCAGCCAACATGAGGACACCCAGGAGGGTGGAGATAGCACCATCCATCACAGGGGCAAAGGTGTGCTCCAGCGCTGCAGCCGAGCGCACGTTCCTGCTCCCCGTAGCCGTCAGGAAGCCCTGCATGGGATGGGAATATCACGTGGGGCTTATTCCATGTACTATCCATGATGTGGCCACACATCAGCATTATCCAAGGGGGTGCCGCGGGGTGGGAATTGGGGTGCTCCACGACGAGGCAGGGGTCTGTCTGCACTCACCAGGGCAACGTGGACAGTGAACTCCACGCCGATGCCGACCGAGGCGATGAGGATGACCACGGGGATGGCACTCAGCTTGATGCCCATTAGTCCCATGATGCCAAACAGCTCCACTGCCATCATGGCCAGGATGGAGACCTGGAGGGGGGCAGTGAGGAGAGGCTGTCACTGGATGTCCCTACTGCCTGCTGTCCCATGCTAGTCATCTAAATAGGGCAGACTCACCCTATTGCCTCTCTCCCCTCTATTTACGGTGTCCTTCAGTCCCATCCATTGGGGGTAGCCCTCAACCTCCTGTGTGTGGATGTCTCCAAACCCCTGTCCACTACGTATGTTCCCTTCATAAGGGATGTCCCTGATCCCTCCATATGGTTGGACTCGATGATCCAGTGGGTCTTTTCCAAACTGATGATTCTATGATTCTATGATTCTATGATATGGGTGTCCCCCCACAACTGCCACCTCCGTATGGTGTCCCTGGCTGCCCTGCGTTCACAAAGCAGGTAGCCAGGGCCACCTAGCAGGACGGCAGCACTGCTGTATGTCCCCAGTTCCCTCCTATCAGAAGGGCAGCACAGCTGGACCTTCCCTCCACCCCACGTGTGTCGGGGTGCGTACTCACGATGATGCCAGCCGTCCAGGGATTGAGCAGCAGCAGGGCACAGATGAGGAAGGTGCAGGCCAGCAGGATGCTGATGGCCAGGAGGAACCAGTGCCGCAGGCCGATGTACTGCTCCCAGAAGAGGAAAGGGTAGCCGCTGGGGTAGCTCAGCACCCCGTGGCGCTCGGCTGCCTCCTGGCAGATGGCCCGCACGCTCTCGATCGCCTCCACGAAGTCGGCTGTGTGACGCAGACCACTCAGGTAGAAGGGGAACTGGGCGAACTCCAGCGGCTGGGCTGCTGGGACTGGGGAGGAGAGCAGGGGCAGGATGGGGGTAAGGGCAGAACAGGCAGCACGGGGGGGTGGACAACACAGGGGCACCCCAGCCACACCAGTCTGAGGGCAGCCCAGGCAGCCCAACGCTTGGCTGGGTACCAGGGGGCGGGGAAGCAAGCAAGGAACAAACTGGGGAAAAGAAGGAGGCGGTTTATAGGGTAGGGGGTCACCGGGAGTAGAAGAACGCTTGTGGGGCAGCGGGGGAACAGTGCGCAGGGTCTTTTTTGTGGTGAGATGCTCATGGGGATGTTGCTGCAGCAGGAGGGTGAAGGGGCAGGGGGAGTGTGCAGTGGGATGCTCAGGGTTTGAGGGGCAGGGGAGCACAGGACAGTTTCTCTACTGGAGGCTGCTGACGGGACAAGGGATGCAGAGGGTTTCTCTTCTAGGGGATGCTTGTGGGGCAGCAAAGGTGCAGGGAGCAGGGTCCTCTGCAGGGGGGCAGGAAGGGGCCACGGGGAGCCCACCACGCTCACTCACTTCGCAGATTCTCGCCCGTGGTGTCATACTTGTCATGGATCCACTCGGGAGGCGGGGGGTAGAAGTTGGCCTGCGAGGCAGCGAAGCCCAGGGGGTCATTGCTGGCCCAAACCGTCAGGCAGATGTAGAAGGTGTCGGGGGGGATGATGCCGTTCTCGTCCACCAGCCGCCGCGTGGTCAGCTACAGGGAGAGGAGGGGCGTGAGCAGGCACCAGGCACGAGCAGGGCACCGAGCACAGTGTCATCCTCGCCCCAGTGGCCCCAACCCCCTCCCCACACACCTGATTGAAGTTGAAGGGCTCCTTCTTGTTGCCGGTCTGGATTAGGAGCTTGTACGCCAGTGCCCCATCTTCAGAGCCGTTGCGGTAGCTGTCGTGTGTGATGCGCCCAGCTTGCCAGTCCTTGTCAAAGGTGGCCTGGAGCCCTGGGGACACGGCGCAGGGGATGAGTGTCCTTTGTGCCAGGCCACCATCCATGTATGGCACCCTATGTGCACCAGGGAGAGGCACACAGAAACCCCAGGCTTTCAGCTTGGCATTGCTGGTCACCTTGGGGACATCAGGGGACCACCCTCCCTAGGGTGCCACACACCGGGGAAGACATTCCCAAGACAGAAGGAAGAACGTAGGCTGGGGAGAGGGTCCTTGAGCAGGGAAGAGGGCCCTTGGGCAGGGAAGAGGGCACTAGGGTGGGGAAGGTCATGGAGAGAAGAGGGGTGTCCCTCACCTCGAAGCCAGTCCTGGAAGTAATGGAGCCACATCTTGGGCAGGTCACGATTGCCCTCCCGCACCACGTATTTTACGGTGCTGAAGGCCTGGTGCAGGTTGAGCAGGGCAGCTTGGGCACCCGGGTAGTGAAAGCCGCCCTTGGTGACGATGAACATGTTGTAGAAGGAGAAGTACTTGAACTGGGCCGAGATGAAGGCATGTGCCTTGGTGTCCCGCGGCACGATGTCCGTCAGGTAGAGCCCGTCGTGCACCATGGTGGTGCCATAGAGGCTCAGCCCCAGCAGCGCCACGAACAGCACCGCCACCACCGCCTGCAGGGACAGCGGGGGTCAGGCAGGGTCCCATGCCACCCACCCACCTGCCCTGAGGTGGCACCACCGGGGTTGTCCCCGTCTCACCTTGGTCCGGCTCCGCAGGAGGAGCGGGGCGTACTTCTCCCGGGCGAAGTCGGCGAGGCTCCAGCGGCAGAAGGGGAGGGGGACGCACTCCCGCCCGCCCTTGGCCTCATCCAGCTGGGCCAGCAGATCCCGCGTGGAGCTGGACGGGGCGAAGACCTGCGAGCCCAGGGGGTCAGTGGGGGGCAGGAGGACAGCAGGTGAGGTGCACACCTGGGAGGTGGGTGGCAGGACAGTGACGACGTGATGGCCCGAGGGGTCGCACCGGGTGAAGGCTTGCACAGTGGTGGTGATCTGGGTGCTGGTGGCCATGCCGGGGTGCCCATAAGGGGAGGGGTGGCAGGCGTGGTTGTCATTGGCGTCAGCGAGCTCCTGGGGTTGGATCTGGATGACCCGTGAGGAGCAAGGGCTGCAGGAAGAGAGGAAAGGAGGAGAGCAATGAGGGAGAGAAGCAGAGCCACCTGACACTTTCAGGGGGTCTGCAGGGTCAGCCCCATCCTGAGCAGCCTGGCATGGGTTACCTGTAGAAGCAGCAGAGGATGTCGAGCCGGCGTTTCTCCCGGCGGTGCAGGTCCAAGCTTAGGATGGCAGGGAAGACGAACAGCACCATGGCGAAGTTGAACACCACAACCACTGCAGCCTGTGGGCAGCCGGGGGAAATGTCAGACTGGGGTCTGGCCACCCTTTCCCACCCTTCTTCCCCGAGAGAGGGAGCCCAGCCCACCTGGAGGGAGAAGGCACGCAGGGCAGGGATGGGCACCAGGGCTGCCATGAAGAAGGCAATCATGTTGCTGACGGAAGTGAGAGCCACACTGGTCCCCGTACGCTTCAGACACTCGCCCGTTCGCTCCTGTGGGGAAAAGAGAGAGGAAGTGATGACAGCGGCTGTGGGGAAGCAGGAGGGGACCAGGGAGCCCCCAGGCAGGGTTTGGTGCTCACCTTGAAGGGGATGTGCTGGCTAGTCTCAGTGAAGGCATGAGCCAAGAGGAACATGTCGTCCACACCGATGCCGAGAGCCAGGAAGGGCAGAACCTGCCAGAGAGCAGCTGAGATCAGCAGGGGGACATGGCCACCGCCTGTGAGGGGACACAGCCACCCCATAGCCCCCAGGGTCCCACCAACCCCACGGTACCCGGCTTCCTGCAGCACATACCTGGGTGGTGGCTGCGTTGAAGGAGATGCCCAGCAGTGAGCAGAGCCCCAGGCCAGAGGCCACGGAGAGCGCCACAAGCAGGACCCCGACCAGTCCCACAGCCCCTTGGGACTTGGAGCAGTCCCACCGCAGCATGGTGACGCAGGCGTAGGCCAGCTGGAAGAGCACAGCAATTTAGCAAGGATGGGGGGTGAAGAAGGGACAGTGGGGAACAGAAAGAGGGGACACACGCACCATGAGGAGGTAACCTCCAGCCACCCGGATGGCGCTGACATCGGAGAAGGACTTCATGATATCATTGAGCGTGGTGGTGGAGAAAGCATGGACACTCTGTGTGGCGTTGGGTGGGATGGAGTCCTGCGCTATCTGCCAGAGGCACAACCCATCAGAGGAGTCAAGACCACCCCCATTCCCCAGTACATCCCCCACCCTGAGCCATCCAGGGTGTCAGTGTCACCGAGTGTCCGTCGGGACACTGGATCACAAGAGATTGGTGCCAGGACCCACGGCCAGAGGAAAACCCCAGCACAAGGGGATGCCACGCACCGGCTCACCCTGCCCAGCCCCATGTGGGGACTGTTCCCGGTGCCCACCTCCACAAATTTCCTCTGCCAGGCCTCCAGGATGGCGCTTGCCTTCTCCTCACTCCAGCTGATGTCATGGATCTCGTAGTCATCCTTGAAGTGCTCAAAGAGCTGCCGGGGGCTCATGAGGAGGAACATGGTCTGCAGGGCCTCGGCGCTGGAGGACAGGTATGCACCTTGCTGGGACCGACTGCAACGCTCCAGGATGCCAGAACGGGTCCATCCCCCACCCCATGGCTCCCAGCCCCTCCGCGGACACCCAGGAGAGGGCCCCAAGCATCCCATCCCACCCTATTTGCTTGGAAGCACTGCCCTGCTCACCAGGCCTATGCACTCATCAGCCTCACATGCACTCCCAGACAGCCCCGCAGCCCCTCTTGCAGGTTCCCGCAGGCACCAGATGATGATGAGGATAAGGGAACCCTGCCCCAAAGCATCCCCGTGGGTCAGCGCTGTGGCTGGGCCCCTGCACTGTGCCTGTGTTCCCCTACACCGCAGCGGCTCTCACCGTAGCAGCTTGCCCTGGGAGTCTTTGGTCGTGCCACCTAAAATCAGCTCCTCCTGCCAGCGCATGAACTTCCTGGAGAAGCCGTGGCAGCCCCCTGAGAGCTCAGCTGGGATGTCAGGGCTCTGTGGGCAGAAGGGAGGTGTTAGAGACGCAGGATTGTGGGGCAGGGAAGATTGCAGCAAGCCCCAGCACCTCGCCTGGTCCCCACAGACTGTGACCCACCTGCTGACTCTGCTTGTTGGGAGCACTGTGGGGGCACTGGGGGTCCTGGGGGTCCAGGCAGGGCCGCTCCATGTACGCTTGCCCCACCTCTGCCTTATCCAGCAGCTCTTTGAAGCCTTCCAGGGATGTGAACTGCCCCAGCTCCTCCATCAGCTGAAGAGGGTCCAGGTTGCTCCATTGGATGTCTGGGCGGCCCCTGGGGAGAGAGAGAGGCACCGGGGTGACGAGGGATGCTGAAAACCACCTGCAGTACCACCACTGCCACCCCACCCCAGACCTGGGGCTGTGCCTGCAGGCTCGCAGGGTGCCCTCGAAGGCAGGATGTGAGGATGCAGAGGAGCCGCATCAGTCCCTAGCGCGTTCCCTACCCCCTCCCGGGGCTGCCTGCGGCATCCCCCATGCCCTGTGCAGCGCAGCAGGCCGTGCCCTGAGTCAAGTAGCGTGCCTGATCCTGTTAGGCTGGGACAAAGCGGGGGGAGCCAGCCCCACCGCCCGGCCCCGCTTTGTGCAAGCAGTCAGGCCGATTACTGCCCGCACGCTAACATCTTGATAGAGGGGAACAGGCAAGAGAGAGCTCCCTACAACCCCTCCTGCCCTTCCTGCCATCTCCCCGCAAGCACAGTTTGGGGACCCGGCACTGTTTCCAGGGGTTCAGGATGGTGCGGACCAGGTTCAGCAGAACCCCATGGGACCCAGGTAGCCGGGAAAAGGAGCTTTCCCATTGCCTGCGGATACTCTGCTGTCCCCATCCTAGCCCAGGATGCTGGCGGCCAGCTCTCAGCCTCGCTTGGCTTCTTTTTAAGACAGAAAGGACACACAAAAAAAGCGCCAATAACACAGCCCAGCGCTCCAAAGAGGGGAAGAAAAAGCCCTGAGCGAATGTGGGCTCTGGGGAGAAACGCAGCCTAATAATTCATGAAGGCTGGCTGGGCCGGAGCCGCCGCTCGAGATTCCCACATACCAACCGGAGCTGCTGCTGCTTCCAAAGAGAGCCCCTTTTATCTGCTTTCGCTTGCTTCACTGAGCCAGGGCAAATCCTTTTGTCTTTCCATAGATTGCTGCTCTTTGTTCTCCCAGCTCCCGCCCCAGTTCACCCCTCGGCGTTAAAAAGGGGGACGAGTCCCCATGGGCTGGCGGGTGCTCAGCCGGGGTGCCCAGGCGGGCACCCGCTCACCCAGCTGCGAAGAGAGCTGGGTCCCACCGCTGCTGCGGGTGCCACCCTGCCTGCCACATGTCCCAGCACCAGGATGTCGCTCACCCCGGCAGACGATGCCACCAGCATCCCACTTGGCACATCCACGCCAGCCCCGCCGGCTCCTGCAACCAGCTGCTCCCCAACTCTGGATGGGGAGAACCTGAGGTCTTGGGGGGAGCAAAGCCAGTCCCCCAGTCCTAGCTGGGGATGCTGTGGCCCCTTCCCCCTCCTCCCATCCAGCAGCAGCCTGAATAAGGCCACTATTTCATCTGTTTGGCAAGGGGCAGCTTTCAGAGCAGCATTAGCATGAGAAAGCATGGGGCTGCGTTTGCTGACAATGCACAAGCTGCCCCGGCTCTCCTGGACAAACACACGTGTAAACAGAAGGAATGTTGGGGGGGATCCCCCCCTGCCCAGCCCAGGATCCCCGGCCCCACCACTGTGGTGCACAGAGCTGGCTGGGAGTCACTTGCAACCCACCCCCGGGGCTCTGCATCTTCTGTGTCCTCGAGCACAGCTCAGGAGCGTGTTTTCTCCTCAGATGTGCTGCAAGGAGAAGGCCCCAGACACCTGCTTGTGCAGCTCTGTCCTGCATCCCCATTCATGGATGTGCCACGTGTGCCACTGCTGCCAGGTGCACAGGACAGAGACCTGTCCCTGGGTTGTTGACCCAACAGGATCAGCAATGGTGGTGGGACCATCCTGGGGCTGAGCAGGACGAGCAAGCAGCACCGAGGGACCAGGCTGCATGAGGAGAACAGACACAGCCCCTGCTCCCACCCGTATTCCTCTGCTCCCCCCAGGACAGCCCCAAACACTCACGGGAGGTACGCTGAGCCTCCCTGCAGCTTGGAACCTTCCCAGAAACAGTCCAGCGGCGTCAGGATCACACAGGGGAACAGCTTCTCTATCATCTGTGGGAGGAGGAGATGCGACAGGTCAGCAAGGGATGGATGAGGCCCCCCCTGCACCCTCCCCAATGGATCGACAATCCCCATCCCACCACAGCCCATCCACTGCTCATTTCTTGGGGTACTGATCCCCTGGTGGGGGCTCCCTGGGGACCACGTCATGCTCAGCACTCACCCTCTCGATCATGCCATTCTCAATGATGGGGACACCTGACTTGTAGCAGATCTTATTCAAATCCCACGACCTGGAAAGGCAGAAAGAGGAGCTAAAGACAGGCACCATCCCACGGGGGACACAGCAAGGGGTGTGGAGGACACGGCGGGGGTCCCCAAACCCCCATCCGGAGCCGGACTCACTTTCCGTACAGCGAGACTTGGACTTTGCTGGCAGCCAGGGCCGCCTCGAGGTGGAGCTGCAGGGCCTCCTGCGTCAGGATGTTCTCCCCGTCCTGCTTTGGGGTCTGGATCAACATTTGGGAGGTGTAGACGGACTCCTCGCCCAGCTTCTCCTTGGTGTAGCGCAGCTCCTGGCTCACCCGGCTGCCCGCTGCAGAGGGAACCACAATAGGTCCTGTCGGTGCCAAAAACCCCCATCCCACCAACCCCACCTGCCCACCGGGATGCCTGGGGAAGGGGACAAAGCGGGAGCGAAACCTGGCAGCATCAGATGGTGCCATGTTATCCTAAGGGGGCTTCTTGCTGTAGGATTCCCAATTTGCTGTGTGCCTTGGGACCCAAGCAGGGGGCTTCTTGCTGTAGGATTCCCAATTTGCTGTGTGCCTTGGGACCCAAGCAGGGAGCATCCCACCCCATGCCGGACCAGGCATCCTCCTTCCCACCAATACAGATATTTCCAGCCCTGGAGTGGCTCATTGGTTTTGGTTTCCCTGCAAAAAACCTCATGAACAGACATGTGGGATGCATCCTGCGCCACAGATGCCCAACACAACCAGACGCCAACAGAGTGAGCGAAACATCCCACCCTGTCCCTGTCCAGATGCTCCCTGGCACCCCAAGGAGGGTAGGGATGGGCGTAGGGAGAGATGGGCACCTCCAAACTCCCTGCAGGCGCCAGCTGCCCCAGGAGAATCTTTGGGACAGGGGAGGGACACGGTGCTGGGGAGCTCTGCAGGACCCCTCTCCTCCTGCCAAGGCTCTAGGATCCATCCCCGAAGGCAGCGGAAGAGCTCTAAGCGCAGCAGGGCTGAGGTTTCCGGGAGAAGCCACCAATTTTATTTGCAGAAGGGAAATTCCCACCCTCGCCGGCGCAGTTGGGCTGAGCTCGAACCCTGCGTGGTCTTTTGCATGGCGGAGCAGCATCCCCGGGACAGCTTTCCCCATCCCTCCCGGCACAGCAAAGCAGGGATGACACAGCCCAGGGGAAGGCAGGAGGCTGATCCTAAGACCCAAAGCGCAACATCCAGCCACCCTGCTCCCCACCCAGAGGTTGGGGGGGATGCTGGCTGTAGTCCCCACTCCAATGCCACCCACCAGGGTGCCCGGCATCAGGGCACTGATGGGGAAAAGCCGGCTCCTGCCCAGCCCCGGGTGCTGGAGAAGCACGGGGGGGTCAGGATTCATCTGTGCTGGGACGCTCCCTCAGCAAAAGGCGGGGGCCCCGCCAGGCCTGGGCCCCTGCCAGCACTGAGGAGGCTGGAGCAAGACCACAAATAAGGAGCAGAATCTTCTCTTTTAATGACTTATTATATGGGTTGGTGGTTTTTTTGGGTTTTATTCCCTGCTTTTTGGGAACGGGGAGGGGGAAGCATCTTTATTGTTCCTGGCTGGGCTGGGGAGCAGCTGGTGTCCATCAGATGCCAGTTGGGATAGAGGCTGTGCCAGGGCTGGGAAGCGGGAGGACAACACGGCTGTGGCCTTTTTGTGTGTCTCCGAGGGGACAGCAGCACCCACAGTGAGGGGACAAGGTGTCACGGGGTGGTGAGGGGGAACCCATCCCCTTCCCAGCAGGCTGGGAGGTCAGGCAGGAGGTGCGCCGAGCTGCTCTGATCTCAGCCTCGCCACCCAAGCTGAAGCCGGGTGGGTGGTGGGACACTGCGATTGGTGGTGGTGGGGGGTGCCCAGCATCACCACTGCTCCCAGGGGATGCAGGAGGAGCTGCGCATCTGCAAGCGTGGAGTGGGAGAGGAGCCCCCCAAAAAATTAAAGAAGAAAAAAAACAAAAAAAAAAAAAAGAAAAACTAAAAAGCCGTCCCTTGTAATTAGTGTTAATTTGGAACAGGGCACTGCGAGCCGTCAGCAAGCTTCAAAGGCCGTGAGGAAGCCTCAAATTCCAACACCCTAATTAACCAAAGAGCAACATGAAAAGACAAGGCAGCACACACAGGGCTGCCAAGGACACTTCAAACGGGCGCGCGCCCGCCGGCCGGCCAGCCCAGAGCCGAGAGCGGGGCGAGACGCCCCACGCTGCACGCAGCCCCCCGGCCCAGGGAGGGGGCGGTGGGGGGGGCACCCCAATACCAACAATGAACACGTTAATGAGGAACTGTATGTAAGTTATTCTTCTCTCTGTCTCTCTCTCTTTTTTTTTTTTTTTTATCCCAATTAACAAAGGGAGCCCTTGGCTTTTTCATGCAAAGGGCCCTCTGGTTCCAATCAGGCACCCAGGTCCTGCTTATTAAGAGACCACTTTGCTCCATGGCAGGCCTGGCTTCACCCCCTCTTGGACCCCTATGCTGGGAAAAGGAATCCCCCCATGCTCCCCAAAACCCCACGGCAGGGCATGGGGGCAGGATGGTCCCAGGCAGCAGCCATGCCTTGCGTGAGCATCCTCCCTGGGTTGAGCATCACTCCTGAGTTCCACTGGCTGTGGGTTTCGCTCTGTGCGGTCACAGGATACAGGAATGCATCAGTGAGGGCTGGAGGGTGGATGGAATTGCCATGCCCCCCCTAAACACCCAGGGCGCAGAGCAGGCTCCCACTGTCCCCAAGCAAGGAGTGTGCGGGTGCCAGGGAGAGGACAGGGTCCCCCAGCAGCAAGGGTGGCTGTGTGTGTGACTGCCTCCCGCCCGCGGGCCACACCAGGGGTGCCTTCCCCATAATTATAGCATCCACAACAAAATTATAGAGCAGGGCGGGAGCCTCCCTGCCCCTTCCTGGCCACCCTGTCTGAGCTGCCCCCCCCCCTGCCCCCATCACTGCTGGCACAACACCCTGGGCTGCAGCCTCAGTGCTGCAGTCACCTCACCCTTGTCCAGTGGGACCAGCTTGTGCCCTCGTGTGCCCCAGTAGGTCCCTGCTTGGTGCCAGCCCCCCCCACTCTCCCAACCAGGTCAGGCATTGTCCCCCTGAGCAGGAAGGGGTCTGATCTGAGCTCCCCCAAAGGCTGCCAGCACTGCCAGGACTCAGCTCAGCGGGTTTGGGGTCAGAGGAGCCCATGCCAGGTCCTGCTGCACCCTCCCCTGCACAGGGCTCGCCCATACGCAGCCCCCCTCCCTGGCATGACAGCAAGGGAACATCCCACTGTGCCCACCCAGGGCAGGAGGTGGGCAAACCCCGTGGGGACCCTGTCCCCAAGCACCCACGGATGAGGGGCAGTGGGCTGAGTGTGCCGGGGCAGCACGCCCAGGAGCCACCGGGAGGGCAGTGGGTCAGGGCAGGCTGCCAGCCCCACACCGAGTCCTCCCTCCCTGCCTGGCAAAGGCAGAGGGGCTGGAGGTGAGGGAGGGCGATGGAGAGGCTCTGCTGCTCCCCAGGATGATGTACGCTGCTGCAAGGACCAGCCTGTGTCCTCCTGGGGTGGGTAGAGGCCGTGGTCCAGGGCAGCGCCACTGCCATGCAGGTGGCACCCAGGCATGACCATCAGCCATTGCCACTGATCCAGGTGGGACAGGGTGGCAGGGAGGGAGCATGCCTGGGTACCTTGTCCTCACTTTGCCTCCAAAAACCAGATCCTGTCCTCCTGTCTGTGGTAACAGAACTAGGTAAGGTAGTGACAAACACACCGAGTTCCAGGTCTAGCCAGTGCACAGGGGATGCTGCAAGCCCTGTCCCAGGGCCAGCAAGCCCCACAACCAGGCCAGCCCTGACCCCTGCTCCAGTCGTGCCCACCAGCCAGGGAAGAGCTGGAGGCAGTTTGAGTGGTTTTCCTGGGGACCAGTCCCCTTTCCACATCACAACAACCCAACGCCAGGGCTAGAAACCCCTGCTTAAGTCCACAGCTGGGATGGGGGGGCAAGGGCATGCTCAGATCCCCTGGGAAAAGTCATTCCCATGGGTACTCCCCTCTGCAGGACCCCCCAGCTGCAGCAAAGGGCACCGTGGGGGCCAGCAGCGGACTCTCGTGCCATCCTGTGGTGTGGACTGAGCGCATCCCACCAGCAGATATGCCCACCTCTGGGCAATGAAAGCCCCCAGCGGCAGCGGAGAGATAAGGGCATCATCCCCCATCCCATACATCATCCTCCATCCCGGTGGAAGGGGGTCCCAAGGCACCGCCCCGAGCATCCCTCAGCTGGCCGCTTCCCCGTGCCGCGCAGCGCGCAAGCCGGAGGCCACCTTCAAAGTGTTGTGGGGCGGATTAGCTGGATTAGGGAGGCAGTGAAAGGACCCATGCTGCTCTGGAGGAAGTCTCGCCCAGGGCACGCTGAAAGAGCCATTTTTACCTGTCCCGGCTGCTACCGCCAGCCTCGCCAAGAGCCCCGCGGCCTCGTCCTGTCAAAACACATCCTCACGGCCCCATTCACCCCACCGCACGGGCTGGCCCCGAGGAAAGGGGAGGATAGGTGGGTGGGCGGCAGGTGGGTCTCCCTGGCACTGCCAAGGGATGAACTGGGGGCTCTCGCTGCTTCCCAGGAGCCTCTGAGCAAACCAAACCCCACCAAAGGGGCTCCCGCCACCCGACTAAGTCAAGAGAAGAGGGGGAGGCCTTCAAAAAGCCAGCGGCGGAGGGACTGAAAGGGCCCATTTGGGGCCAAACCCTTTTGTTTAACGGCGAAGCTAAATTAATGTCTTTATTACCCCAAATCGCGGGGCAGCGGTTCCCAGCACAGCGAGGGGGGCAGCCAGGAGCTCGCGCCGCCCCGGCTGGCACCGAGGGGACAGCGCGACCCCCGAAAAAGAGGGGGGGAAATAAAAAGGAGGGGGGTGGTGGTGGAAAGGAGATTCAGTTGGGAACTATTCACCACTAAGACTCCTGTCAGCATTGACATAAATTTCCACTGGTGTTGGCATTTAGGCATTTGCCATTTCCATATGTATAGGGCTGCCTGTACTAATTATGCTAATCACCCCCTCTGTTGGCTGCTGTGAAAAATGGCCACATTAGGCACTCCACTGCTTGCTAATGTCACTTAATGTGTGGTTGAAACATACATTCATCCCCCTCTGAATGGTGAAATTTTTCCACATTGCTGGCTTCATTCAGGCAAGAAATGAATTTTTTGAACTCAGACCACTTTTCCAGGCCCGAGGGAGAGGCAGATAATAAAACCCTCTTCTCGGGCCCTGGCGCTGCCCCCCTCCCAGCCGCCAAATAACGTTTAAAACGCAAAAAGTGAGCCCCCTCCCTAAGTCCACGGATACGTCTAAGTTAAAAAAAAAAAACAAAACAACCCACCAACATGCTTTCTAGGAATTAGAAAAATATTATAGATATAAAGTTGAAAAGCAAAGTGAAATGGATAGGGGGAGATAAGCCACAGCCATCTGCAAAGAGTCTACCAGGCTTTTTGGGTTAATTAGCAAAATTTTCCAGCCCAAAAAAGCAGACTGAGCTGTCAAGGAAGGGAAAAGGAAAAGCAAGAGGTTTCACGCTCGCCTCCCGAAGATAAATAAATAAAGGCGAACTGCCTGCCCCCCATCTCTGGGCAGGCAGGAGTGGCTGGGTGAGCCCCCCGCCCCCTCCCCAGAAGAAAGGTCCTTTCAGAGCCAGCCGGAGCTGCAGAGGAAAAGATGCTTTGGAGCAGAGGGCAGAGCCAGCCAGGATTTTAGGATAACAGGGACCTCGGTGCTCAATGGCAGCAACGCCCTGGCTGCCCCTCGCGCCTCTGAGCCCCCGAGTTTGGAGGCCCTGAGGGGGTCTCAGCAACGCCCAGACCCTGCGAACAGAGAGACTGTAGAGTCCTGAAGGAAAAATCCCACCGTGCTAGGGAAGAGGGTCCCCAGGGAAGCACTGGGGACCCCTGGTAGCCCCTTCCCACCCTGTGGGCGACACCGGTGCCACTGAACCCCAAGAGGAGCAGGGACCCTGTCCCCACAGGATGCTTGTCTGGGGACAGAGCAGGGATGGGGCAGCCCAGGAGATGTCACTCGGGTGCAAGGGATCCTGAGAGGCATCTCCCTGACCCACCACAGGAACAAACTGCCATTGGAGCCCCCCCCATGCTGCTGGCACCAGCCCCACGCAGCCCCCCGAGCCCTGCAACCCAGCTTCGCCTGCTCCTTTCTCAGCCTCTGTACCAATCTCTCACCCTACAAAACCCACCCACCGGCAGCAACGAGACCACCCACCTCTCCCCGTGCCCACCCAGAAATGGCCACAGCACCCCGCTTCTCCTACGGCTGCTGCCCTACATCCCACCACAAACAGTGGGGGTGGTGGCTGGGAAGAGGGGCCATGCGGACGAGCTCCCCAGGGCAGGGGCATGGGGGAGAAGGCACCAAATCCCCACGCTTGGCTTTTCATCGTGGCTTTCCCACTCCTGACGCCCTTCGCTCTGCAAAGACAAAGCCAGCTGAGGTCTCATCTCCTGCTGGCCCCTGCGGTAGGGGAAGCCCCAGGGCTGCACCCCAGCCCTTCCCTGGGTGCCAGGAAGAGGACACTCTGTGCCAAGTCCTATTGCAGAGGTCAAGGAAGGACAAAAACTATCGCCAAGGGCGTTGAGGATGTCTCTGCTTCATGTCCCAAGCTGGGAACGAGGCAGCAAATTCCCCTTGCCCCCATACCGTGCATCCTATTTCATCCCACCAGCACATTTGGGGTGTCCCTGACCCCTCCAGGAGAGGATCGAGTCTTCTCCAGGGAGACTCGGCAGCTCTTTGAGAGTGCAACGGCTGCGCGGGGCGCTGAGCTGTTCCGGTTAGGAATTAACCCGGCCTTCCTTTGAACCAGCCCTCAGCGCTATAAATCAGACAGACCCATTCACCACCCAGGGCTCTGCCTGCCCGGAGCTCACCACCCCGGCCCCTTGGCCCTACAGTCGCCCTGGGAGAGCTGGGAACAGCTGCCAGGTGTCTAGAGGTAACTCAACACTCGCCACTAGCCAGGATTTCAAAGCCTCTGAGTGGCTAATTGCTTCGGAGGAGCCTAATTGAACATTTCCACAGTCGAGTCCAATTTATGGGGTGACATGGATTCCCTCCATCGGCCAAACAGAGATGTGGGGGTCAGACACAACCCCAGGGCATCCCCCAGCCAGATCCCAGCCCATGGCACAACCCATAAAACGGGACAGGGCACCCTGCGCTTCCCCATGGTGGATGGGGTCACAGCCCAGGCTGAGGGGGACCCAGCAGGGGACCTGTCATCAGCACAGCCCCAACACCGACCCCAGCCGTGTAAGGCTAAGCAGGGCTGCCCCTCCTATTCCCCTGGATAGGGACAGCAGCGTGGTGCCCCCACAGAAAGCATCTCCCTTCCCTCCTTTGCCCCAGAGGGCTGAGCTCAGCCTGTGACAGAGACAGCCTGGCATGGGGTCACACTCTGCTGGGAGCACCGACCCCCAGCCCCGGGGAGAGGCCGGCGATCTGGTACAGACCAGCTCCAGGGATCCATCAGAGGCTTCCCAGAACACTCAGTCACCCTGCCTCTGAGCTGGGATCTATGGGCTGAGGACAATGGGACTGGGACTCCCTGCACACACACCCTGCCCCTTAGACACCTTATGTCTCAGGGCCAGGATGGACCACGCTCCTAAAAAAGCTTCAGAGAGACCAGGAGCTGGGGTCCCTTGACACCCTGGGGATGCAAAAGTTTTGGGGCCAGGCTGACAGGGCACCAACTTTGCCAGCCCAAGGGCAAGAGTTGTGCTGCCTCAACCTGGCACAGCTGTACCCGGCTCACTGCAGAGGGAAACGCACACCAGCCACCCTGCCACAAATCCAGGAACAGGAGAAAGTGGAGGCTGAGAAAAATCCCAAAGCTGCTTCCAGTGCTCAGGAGACAACCACACAGCCAGGGAAATTGTGTCCTGCCCCCCAGTAATGTACATCCCCACAACAGAAGGACAGGGTCCAGAGATCAGGGAGGGCTGGGTACACCCAAGGACACCAAGGGACCGTGGGATGCTTTGATCTCACCAGAAAACGCAAAAGCAGAGGTCAGCAAAGAGGCAAGGACCCACAGATGGTTATGGGTAAGGGAGGCAGCCCCACAGCTGACTCACGAGACTGAAAGAGCTACTGCAAACCTTTCTTCCATGACCTGACCCACACATGCCCGTCAGGCACTCTGCAGGACTAAAGCCACATCGCCCTTGGTGGTTGCAGCTAGTGCCAACGCCTGAGGACAGCCTCCCTGAGCTCGCTGGGGCCATGCCACCCAGAAGCAAGGCAGAGGGGTCTGCCCCAAGTGCACATTCCCAGAGAAAGAGCCCTCCTAGGAAGGCCAAGGGGTTGTCCAGAGCAGCACCCTGCAGAGCATCCCGAGCATCACACACCATCCCCGTCCCCAGGTGTTACAGATCCAGAGCAGGGGCTGTGTGCAAACCCCAGCGCACCCATCGCCTGAGAAGGGGCAGGACACCCCAAGTCTGCGGTTTTTTCACTGTGAGTTAAAAACACTACAGCTCTCAACACCAAAGAAAAATGCTCCAGCCATAAGAAAGAGCCAGTTCCTTGGAAAAACCCCCAGCACCCGTGTCACGGCCACATCACAGCACGGGGGAAATATCCCTCAAGAGCCACCACAGTCCCATCTGGCTGTCCCCACGCGAGCAGGGAAGCACAGCGGGGCGTGGAGTGCGTGTGCAAGAAAAGCTGGGTTTCTCAGCACTTCCAGAGTTCCCAGGCTCAGCCCTTTCTCCATCCCGCTCTCTACTCCGGTGAGCCACAAGTCCCGTTCTCCCCCAACAGGAACAACCACAGCCACTTCCCTAGCTCCGACCGCGGCCGCACAAAGTGCTGACTCCATGCAACCCCAAAAGCACAATACAAATCCGATGGAGCCAAAGCCACGACGCGGAGCAAGGGAACCAACCACGCATCCCTCCCGCAGCAGCCACTGCTCAGGCTCCAGCAGGACCAGGAGGTATCACTGGATTTCTCTGCTACGTGTCGCGACGTTATCGCTGGATTTCTCTGCTACGTGTCGCAGAGGAAAGGGGTGATGGAGACGAGATCTGAGGGGGACAGGCGAACACCCCATGAGAGTGGGGAGCAGGTGGGAAAGCTGGGCATTCCTGGGCAGGGGTGCGTGCGTGCATCTGTGTGCAAGCAGCGAGGGAGCGCAGGGCCTTAATAAAAAAAAAAAAAAAAAAAAAGGGGGTGGGAGAGCAAAGTTGCTTCTATTGTTGAACCAAATCCAAGAGTAGCTGAGGACCACACAGGGAGCGGGGCGTGGGGGAGGAGGCAGCGCTCCCACACAAAGATGGCTGACACCCCTCCGCTGAGCAACATCTGCCCCTGCACAGCACCCCGCCGGGACCCCAGCCGGGGAGAAACCCCTGCAGGCCAGGGGATGGCAGGGAGACAGGGTGCGATGTGGGGTGCTGCCCCCCACCCCCTCCCCAGGACCCCCCCGAAGCAGCAGGGAGGCACAGGCGAAGCGAATCGCGGAGCTGCAGTTTGAAGAGAGCAAAAATCCACGCTGGAGTTTATTAATAACAAAGGAGCAGGGGTTGGGGGGGGATCAGCCGCTTCCACTCGGAAACGGGGATTTGCTCCTGCCTGACCCTGCCCGCTGCCCCATCCCGGTACGGGGCTGCCAGCGTGCCCGAGGGCTCTTCCCGTGGGAAGGGGGTGCCCACGCGTGGGGGTTGGTGCCAAACGCCATCCCTGCGTGTCCCCACTGGCGCGGAGGCACAGTCGCAGCTCAGCACGGGGACGCGCACGGGGGTCCCTTCGCTACTCAGCATCACGGACCCGCCGCGCAGACGGGATCCCCGTCCTCCGCAGCCTCGCACGCGGGAATCCCGGCTGCACAGAACCGCCGAACGCCCCGAGCTGGAAGAGACCCACGAGGCTCGTGGAGTCCAACTCCTGTCCCCGCATAGGACAGCCCCAAAATTTACACCATGTGTCTGCGTGCATTGTCCAAAAGCTTCTTGAATACTGTCAGGCTTGGCGCCATGACTGCTTCCCTGGGGAGCTGTTCCAGGGCTCCACCACCCTCCGAGCAGAGAACCTTTTCCTAACATCCAAGCTAAACCTCCCCTGGCACATCTTCCTGCCATTCCTGGGTTGTCCTCCTGCCCCGCTCCCGCGCTGTCACCTGCCTCCGTGCCCCACGGAGGGACAGAGCCACACCGGGTCCCTTCCCACGGGCTCCGCCGCGCTTACCTTCCACCCAGAGGTGCTCGATGTCGGTCTCGATGGAGGCTACCCGCAGCCCCACGGCCAGCGCCCCAAACACCAGCAGCCCCACGAAGAGCACCTTCCCGCAGTGCCGCTGGATCCGACAGCCCAGGGCGAAGAGCAGCGCCTGAAAGCGGGCCCGCAGCCACAGCGGGGCCCTCCGCACCACGGCTCTGCCCTGCGGAGAGGGCGAGGGTGAGGATGGCAGCGGGCAAAGGGCAGCCCTCGCCCAACGAAGCGGGGATGCCCGCAGCCACCGCGCTCCGGGACTCCTGCCGTACCCACCGTGCCGGAGGTCCCAGAGAGGGAGAGCGTGGGTGCCCAAGGAGGGGGACACGGGGAACCCCGAGATGGGGTAGGTGGGGGGCATCCCTGAAATGGGGGGCTTGGGGGGTGGGAAAACCCTAAAATGGAGGCGCTCAGGGGGAAAAATCCCAAAATAGGGGGGGACAAACACCAAAATGGGGGGTCAAACCTCCAAAATGGGGGGTCTCAGGGAAGGGGGCAACGCTGAGCTGGGGAATAAAGGGGTGATCCCTGAGCTAGGGAGGACGCTGGGGAAACTCGAGATGGGGAGACACGGGGGTTACCCCCGAGTCGTAAGATACAGGAGAACTCGGAGCTGGGAGAGGGGTATGGGGGGAGCCCCGAGTCTGGAGGGACACGGAGCAAGACAGAGATGGGGGACTAGGAGAGGGGAGAGACCCCGAGACGGGGGACTAGGAGGAGGGGGGAGAGACCCCGAGACGGGGGACGCGGGGGCTTAAGGCCCCCAAAATGGGAGATAAGGGGGATTAAGGACCCCGAGAAGGGGGATAAGGAGAGGGGGAAGGACCCGCAGGACTCGAACAAGCCGAGATGGAGCAAACCCCGAGCCGGGAATCGAGCCGGGGGATGCGGGGCGACCCCGACCAGGGGCCGGGCGGGGGCGGGACCCGAGGAAAACTCGCCCCGAGGGACCCGAGGAGACCCCCCCCCATTCCCCATCCCCATCCCCGACTCCGCTCACCTCGGCGGGGCTCTTGGTGCGGGCGGCGCGGGGCGCGGCGCGGTCGGGCTCGCCCTGCATGGCGTGTGCGCGCTCGGCGGGGCTGGGCGCCCCCCGGTTAAGTGGGGCCGAGGGCGGCCCCCATGCGGGCGGCAGGGCCGGCGGTGCCTGCTCAGTGCCCGGTGCGCGCTCTCTGCCCGCCGCCCGCCCGCCCGCCGCGCCTCTAAAGGGGAGGAGGGGGCGGGGGGCGCCGCGGCCGCCGCTCCCATTGGCCGGCGCCGAGCGGCAGCGCCCATCGCCGCTGCCTGGCAACGCCGCGGCCACACACGGCGGCACCGCCGCCCCCCGCCGGCACCCACGGCAAACCGACCCCCCCCCCCCCACCCCCGGGGGGAACCGACCCCCCCCCCCCCCCCCGCCCCCGGCACCGCCACGGGCAGCGGAGCCCCCGCAGCGGGGCAACCACCCCCGGGAGGGAGCGTCCTGCTCACCGCGGGCACCCCCGGGAACCAGCATCCTTCCCCCAGGCACCCCCAGAAGGAGCATCTTTCCCCCTCCGGGCACCCCAAGAAGGAGTATCCTTCCCCCAGGCACCCCAAGAAGGAGCATCCTTCCCCCAGGCACCCCGAGAAGGAGTATCTTTCCCACAGACACCCCAAGAAGGAGCATCCTTCCCCCAGGCACCCCAAGAAGGAGTAACCTTCTTCCCATGAGCACCCCAAGAAGGAGTATCCTTCCCCCAGGCACCCCAAGAAGGAGCATCCTTCTCCCAGGCACCCCGAGAAGGAGTATCTTTCCCCCACAGACACCCCAAGAAGGAGCATCCTTCCCCCAGGCATCCCCAGAAGGAGCATCTTCCCCCCCCAGACACCCCAAGAAGGAGTATCTTTCCCCCAGGCACCCCAAGAAGGAGCATCCTTCCCCCAGGCACCCCAAGAAGGAGTAACCTTCTTCCCATGGGCACCCCAAGAAGGAGTATCCTTCCCCCAGACACCCCAAGAAGGAGCACCCTTCTTCCCATGGACACCCCAAGAAGTAGTATCCTTCTCCCAGACACCTCAAGAAGGAGCATCCCTCTTCCCATGGGCACCCCAAGAAGTGGTATCCTTCTCCCAGACACCCCAAGAAGTATCCTTCTCCCACAGGCACCCCCAGGAAGGAGCTTCCTTCTTCTCCCAGAAACCTCCAAGAAGGAGCATCTTTGTGCCCACAGACATCCCCAAGAAGGAGTATCATTCTTCTCCCAGACACCTCAAGAAGGACTGTCCTTCCCCCTATAGGCACCCCAAGAAGGAACATCCTTCTTCCCATGGACACGTCCATGAAGGAGCATCCTTCTTCTCCCAGACACCCCAAGAAAGAGTATCATTCCCCCACAGACACCCCTAAGAAGGAACATCCTTCTTCTCCCTGAAACCCCAAAAAGGAATATCCTTCTTCCAGGCATCCCAAGAAGCAGTATCCTTCTCCCACAGACACCCCCAGGAAGGAGTATCCTTCCTACAGATACCCCCAGGAAGGAGCATCTTTCTCCTGCAGCTACCCTGCCAGGGTACTCTGCCCCCTGGTGCTGCCTCAAGGGTTGGATGCCCCTCCCAAAGGCACCCCAAGGGCAAGGCAGGACGGGCATCCCCCCATAGTACCCTCTGTGCTCCTGCAGACTGTCCTGAAGGATGGGTATCCCCCACACAACCAGCCCCAGGAATGGGCATCCCTCTCCCAGCAGCTGCCCAGCCGAGGCACACAGACCCTCAGAGCTACCCAAGGGATGGATAACCTTCCCAAGGGACGGATAACCTTCCCAAGTGCAGAGCGTGCCCTGTGGACTCTCCTCGAGGATTGGCATCCCCCTGTTGATACCCTCCATGCTCCAGACATTCCCCCCACAGCTACCCCCAGTGCTTGGCAGACCCTGCATAGCCAACCCAAGGCTAAGTATTCCTTCCAGGGTCAGGTATCTTCCCACAACCCCTTCCCAAGGGATAGGCAGCCCTTCAAAGGACTGGATATTTCTCTATGTTCACTCCACAAGGGCTGGGCATCCCAAGGGCATCATGTGCCCTGTAGGCTCTTCCCCGACGATGTGCTTCCCAACATAGCTGCCCTCCATGCTCCAGCCATTCCCCCCCCACCACTTCCAAAGGGATGGGCAGCCCTCTGTGACCACCCAAGCCACTCCAAGGGGTAGGAAGCCTCCCACCCTAGAGCCCCCGTAACTTCCCAGTAGCCACTCCACGTGATGGGCATCCTCCCTTCAAGGGCCAGACGTCCTCTCCCAAAGGAAAAATATCCATCTGGTGCCTTTTTTCAAGAACAAACAAGCCTAGAGCAGGGTGTCCCCCAGCCCCCAGTGATGTTTGCTCTCCCCAGGGGCCAGATATTGCCCCAGGAACATGATGGGGGGCAGGACGACACCCCACTCTTTAGAGGTGCCCACAAGTACTGCCCCATCTCCTGCTGGATCCAAGCCCATCATCCCTACTGGAGGCAGGGTTGGGCACGGAACCTCCATCCATGGGTCAGGGGGCTGGGAAAAGAGCAAGGGGTAAACGCCGCCAGTCATTTGTACGGTAATTAGGAGTAACCTGCTCATCTCACACCTTTCTCAGGTCTTTATTGGACAGGCCTGGTACTGCTCCCACCAGGAATGGTGCCCTAGGGAGCTGCTGAGGGCACCCAAGAGGCTGGCAAACCCACATGGAGCAGCAACCACCATGTATCCCCATCCCTGATGCCCACCCTAGCACCCTGGAGCAATGCTGGTGATGCTCACCTGGGTGTCCCCTTATTGGCCAAAAAATAGGGGAAACCACCACAAATAAACTGAGTTCCTCGGGCAGCTCCTCCGAGTCCCCCAGCTGTGGCCCCTGCCAGGCTGACCTGCTGCTGTCGAGCTCCCCTGGGCCTTAGTAGCACGTAAAGGGTCTCTCCCTCGTCCGGCGAGAGGCCTGGAGCATCTGGCATATCCCCAAATACAGAAGGGAAACAGCTATTCAGCACTTCTGCAGCCTGACTGCTGTCTACAGCCCCACCGCTGCTCTCCCTCCGTGGACACGTGCCACCACTGGGTAGATACTACTTTTTACGTAATTTTAAAAACTAAGTTGTCACCCTCCTCTCCAGCACTGTCAATGCCCCCAAACCACCTTCTCCATCCGCTCCCGACCTGTCATCATCGCTTTCCACCCGGAGCTCTCCCACAGGTTCCCTTTCCATGGGGAACGCCCTTGGAAAAGTTGTGGGATGGTCAATGGAGATGCCCCCAGTGTCTTCTGGGGTCGAGGGCACCAAGGGTTTCTCCAAGCCCTGGGATCCTGGTGCTGCACGACCGGCTTCTCTGGCCCCATCCTGGCTCACCAGGCTCCTCTGCCCCACGAGCACCATGCAGGACTGGCTGTGGCAGGCTCATCCCTGACACTCCTGCCTGGTCTGCATCACACATCTCTCTCCGGCAGCCTCCGGGGTGCCCAGGGACCCGCTGTCCCCGCCCCAGGACACACATGGTGCCATTGCGGCATCGCAACTCCTGCCCCAAGCAAAAACATGTAGGGTTTGGCAGGAGTGTGGCCGGTTTGGGGATCCCAAGACTTGCAAGAGGGTTGAGAAGCCCAGAGGCAGCACCAGATCCTGCCCTGCCGATGGCGATTGAAAACCCAGCTGGAAAACACTCATGGGCAGGATGGGACTCTGCCTGCCCTTGCCCTGATGCTGCAGTGATGGGCTCCCATGGGTCTGCTCTGAGACAGGGGGCTTTGGGTCTCCCTGCAGGACTCTTTTTTTCTCCCTGGAGCCACCCAGGAGGGGACTTGGAGCCCTGTGGGTCACTGGCCTTTGGGAGAGCGGGACAGGGAGCAGAGCCTTGGCTTACGCGCGGGGAGACATCTCTTGCTGCTTCTTGCTGACCGGCTGTTTTATATCAAGGCGGGAGTGGGGATTTGCTGTTCTAGATGGTATTTTAATGGGCAGGCAGGCAGCTGGAGCCTGGGAGAAGCCTGCTTTACATTGTTTGGGGTTGTAACAAATAAATTCAATTAAAGGCAAATGGCTCCGCGCAGCCCCCACCCTGCGCAGTGTCTCTGCGGCACCAGCGGCTGCGAGAGCCATGAGTGTGAGGCAGGAGCCCGGGGCTTTGCCACCCAGGGGCCCTGCCCACCCTCGCCCTGTGGAGATGCCAGGCTGAGCCAGAGGGATGCAGCAGGAGCCAGGGAGCGCCGGGCACCGCACCCACCGAGTGGCCCGAGAGGCGATGGTGTGGCTGGGGAGCCCACCCTGCCCCCTGTCCCTGTACTGCACGTTCCCCCATGGAGCAAAGGGGATGGGAAAATCCTTGCGGGCAAGAGCCATGCCGCGACGGACACTTCTTGGGAAGGGCAGCCCGGGACAACGGCCTTGGTGGGCAGCAGCATCCTCCGGGCAAGCAGAGGCCAGGGCTTGGGCATGGATTTAGGCTTCGCACAGCCGCTGCGCAGCCCCAGAGCCCCGCAGCCTGGGGGAGAAAGCAGAGGGGACTTGGCGGGGATGTACCAGAGCCTCGGCACGCTGTAAACAGCCGCCACCGCAGCAGCAACTCCTCTGCCGGGAGCCAGTGCCGGGCGTTTGTTAGTTGGAAACCAGATGGTGCTCTCCCAAGAGCCAGCAGAGCCCGCCCGGCTGTGGCCCCAAGCCAGGCGCAGGCTCCCAGGGACCCTGGGGCTGCAGAGCGCCCCGTGCTGGGACCCCATCCTGGTGGCCACAGAGATGGAGGGGCAGGGAGGGCTACCTGGACAGACGGTGTCATGATGTCTCCCGCCCCAGCTGGCATTGGGTGTGTCTCAAAGGATTCTGTATCCTCAAGGGATGCTGTGTCCCCAGGGATGCTGTGACCCAAGGGATGCTGTGACCCAAGGGATGCTGTGACCCAAGGGGTGTTGAAGGGATGTAGCAACCACCAGAGGGGATTGGAGATGGAGCAGTAACAACACTTAAATCATCCTTGTGGGCCACAGTGTCTCGGTTCCCCTGTGCCTCCCCGGGAGCAGAAGGCTGAAGGAGTGGCGAGAGGCTGGTCCCCACAAATAGGGCTGAGAAAGCACAGAAAGGGATAAAGCTCCATCCCCAATGCCAACGAAAGCTCCAGGGAGGGCGCAGAGGGCTCCCAGCCACATCCTACCTAGGGTAATTCTCATCCCACTAGGGTAATTCCCATCCCACCCAGGGTAATTCCCTGTGGGATGTGGCACAGGGAACACGGTGAGCGAATCCCTCGCTCAGCACTGCCAGCGGGACCGAGGGGTCCTGAGCCAGGGCTGGGGGGAGCTCAGCATCCCTGGCAGCCGTGGAGGGGGTCCTGCGGTGTTTACAGAGCTTAAAAACTGCCTAAGCCCTGCAAGGCCACGGCGCACAATAGCGTGTGGATGTGGTGACACCGGCCGTCCCCACACCACCTTGGAAGACAGAGGGCCCTGCCACCCACCGCCAGCACCGGGATTAATTATGATAATGTAGTTCTTTCCCCCTTTGTCACCCTAATGAATGGGCCCCTTTAGGATTTTAAGGCCTTTGTTTGGTGCCTCTTTACTGCGGTATTGTAGGATGGGGACTAGCAGGTGGCAGGTCCCCAAACAGCCCCTTTTGTCTCCTTTGGGGGCTGTTTTGTGGTGGGGTTGGGGAGGGGGGTGCGAGGATGCAGGGGAGGGGAGGGGGCTGCCAGGGGGCTCCCTGGAGGAGGCGCAGCTCTCGCCCCATCGCCGCGGGGTCGCGGCACCCCACACCGTGCATCGCGGCATCGGGGATCGCTTCCCCCGGCCGTGCCCGCAGCCGCCTGCGCCCCAGCCCGCTCAGTGGGCAGATGCCGGGAGCCACCGTCTGAGCCCCTGCCTTGATCTTTTACTGCCTGGGCAAATCAATTACCCGGCAGAAAAGTCCCTAAATCCCACCATAAAACCCGTTTAGCGGCCGCCGTGGCGCTTGCCAGGCCCTGGGCAAACCTCGCCCGCTGCCGGCACGAAGCTGGGAGCAATTTGTTGCGGGGAGGGTGGGGAAGATCGGGCTGTGGCCACGCCACACGGCATCACCCCACTCCCTGGCAGTGGATGAGGGCTTCCTGGGGGTCCTGGCTGTGCTCAGCCCCTCCTAAGACCCCACAACTCTCTGCCCTTCCACACCAGCCCATCCCCATCCTCTGGGCGCGGGAGCAGCTGGGGATGTAGCAGCAGTGGGGTTGTAGCAGCACTGGGGACCAGGAGGGGACAGAGAAGGTGGCACAAGAGGGGCTGGGAGCAGGGATGAGGCAGGCATGGAGGCACCCAGATGGCGATGCCTCGTGCCAGTGTGGGCGTACGTGCCCCATGTGCAGCAATGGAACTGGTGCCACCACGGTGGTGACGATGGAGTCCTGCTCTCTCTCCTTTGCAGCCGCGTAGGAGCATCGTTAGTACCACAGGGACAATGCCAGCACAGGGACAATGACAGCACAGGGACAACACCAGTGCGGAGCTGAAGGACCCAGGGATGGTAGACATCTCCCTTACGGAGATGGGTTGGGAGATGGCTGCCTTCAAGACACCCAGGAGCACTGGAGACAAGGGACAAGTCTGACTGGTGGCACCAGGGATCCCTCTGCTCTGTGATACCTTCCCACGGGACCCCGATTGTCCCACTCCCCTGGCTGCACAGGGGCTTGTGATCCTGTCCAGGCGGTGCCAGGGACTGTGAACCGGTGAGCAGTGGGGTGGTAAAATGGTGACAAGTAATTGGTGTCCCGGCCAGTCCTTTCATGCCGATGCCGTTTTATGGGTGAGGAAATTGCTTGTGAGCCAGGAACACAGGAGACAAATTTAGGAAGTGCTCTCTGAATGTGCCGGGGTCAGGCGCCGAGGCCGAGCGCTTGAAACCTGGGTGGCCTCGGCGCTCGCCCCGCGTCCCCCCCCCCAGCTCCTCAGCATGGGAAAGCAGACCTTTTATCTTATCACTGCTCTTCCGCCGCCCAGGCCTCCCCCGTGCAGCCTCCTCCCGGCACAGCCGCTCGCGCCGCAGACACAATGCGCGGCGGCAACCGGCCCTGTGCCCACGACCCTCTGGGGGTGCCCAGCGTGGGGTGCTGCTCCCACCCACCCGCTGCCAAGGGGTTCCAAGTCCCGATAGCTGCTCTGCATCTTCTCGCCCCGCGATGCCTCGTTGGCCGGAGGAGCCAACAATTCACCGCGGGGCGAGCGGACGTAGGGTCTCCCCTCAGGGTACAGCACAAGGTGCTGCATCCCCAGGGATGCGGAAACACCGGTGTGACGGGGAGTTGCTCGATATCAACAAGACCCACAGCATCGAGTCCTTCTTCCCTGTAAAATGTCTCCACAATGGGGGTATTCCGTGTGCCATGAGCGGTGCCCACAGCCCATCCCCATCCTCATCAATGAAAGCATCAGGGCAGGCAGAGACCCCTTGTGCTGCAGCGTCGCACCCCACAGCTCTTTCCCCCCACACCCCAGGCTCCTCCACATCCCCTCGTGTGCCGGGGAGCAGGTTCTCCCTTTCGTTCGTTTGCTACGGTTTTAATTGGGAGGAAAGGCCGTGGCCCCATGATAACGGCTACCTTGAGCGCGCAGCCCCCATCCCTGGCCGCATCGGGTGGTTTGGATGTATTTTTCTTGATCGCTGGCCAAGCGCTCTCTCCTGCAAAGCAGCATGTTTCTCATTTTCTGTAGGTTTAACTCCAAATTAATTTGTAAGTGATCTAGGTTTCTTGTTCCCCGAAAGACACCTAATAGCAGTGGCGTGGTGGGGGGGGGAGCTCCTGCCAACCGAAACGTCTCAGCAGGGTAAAGGAAAAGCAGGAAAAAGAAACCCAGGAACTGTGACCCCTGGTGGGTATTTAACAAGGTGTCAGGGCGAGGGATTTTCGGAGCAGCCTAAGTGGATGTGACACGGGCCCTGCGGGTCACGATGGGGCGCAGGGATGCTCCCGCCACGGTGGCGGCCGCTGCCGCTGCCAAGTTTCATCCTGCGCCGTGGATGGGAGCAGGGAGGGATGCTCAGCCCCCTCGCTGCCTGCGCTGGCGAGGGGCGAAGGGAATGGGGAGAAGAGGAGCTGGTGGCGTGAGCCGCCACGACATGCGGGACCAAACCTTGCTGCCGGAGGTGCCCTCGCCAGGGGATGGAGGGATGGAGGGATGGAGGGATGGAGGGATGGAGGGATGGAGGGAGCGTATTTGCGGCTGGCCAAGGGCACTGAAGCGCCAGTGCCTGCGGGGCGGTAGGAGAGACCCCGCAGGGTGGGGGTCCCCCAGGCCAGGGGGCGGTGGAAGGGGACGGTGAGCCTGCCGGGCGCCCCTGCCGCATGGGAAGCGGGCACGGTTTAATTGGGCGGGCGGCTGCTCGGCGAGGCCGGCTGCTGGCAGGCGGACACAAGCTCTTTTGTCTCTGCTCTCGCTCCCGGCACCGGCTGGGGCTGGCAGGGCCCAGAGCGGTTCAGCCACCGAGAGCTGAGCTCGCCACCGGGGCAAGCAGCCAAACCCACCCCGGCTCCTCGGGCCGTCCCAGGCCTCCGCCGCACGCGAGGAAGCGCCCAGGTGGCCAGCAAAGCTTCCCAGCTGATTAGGGGTTAGGAAAGTTGCGGCGATCCCCAGCAAATTGCCATACAGCCCTCCCTGTGCCCCCTTCTTGCCAGGAGAGCCGGTGGGAGCAGGCGGGACCCCTGCCCTCCCTGGTCGTTGGGGCTCCCGGGGGGTGCTGGCTGCATAGCTGGGGTCTTGAGGCAGCAGGGGTGCGAAAACATCCTGGCTTCCATTCCTGAAAGCAGGATCTGCAAGGAGACGCTGAGGAAGGCAGCAAAAGCAGCCACTGCTTTCAGATCCCAGTTCCTCTTGCGTCCCCCTGTCCCTCAGCTCCACTCAGATTTCCTTCACAGCACAGGGTCACGAGCCATGGGTCTGAGCATCTTCCCTGTCATCCTCAAGGCATGGTGGCTCTCCAAACCCTTGGGTGACATCCTTGATGGTGGAGAGCGGCAGAGTTGGTGCCAGCTTGGGGAGAAGGGGCTGATCCCGACCACATCCTTCACACATTCGGTCTCCTGGGGACAGCACGGTATGGATACCAGGAGCTTTATCTCCCAGATGTCCCTCACCACAGGCGGATCCGGGGCTACAAAGCTGGGAAAGGAAATTGTGGTGGGAGCCGGAGGCTTCTCCAGGTGCTGGGGGTGATGGCCTGGCCACCACCCAGAGGGAACTGTCCCTCCTCACAGAGAAGCCCCAGTAACTCACATGGGGGAGCAGAGCCAGGGCTGTCGGGTACGTCGAAGCCAGCTGCGGATCAGCGGCAGCCGCAAGTAGAGCACGGCCAAATCCCTTCTTCCCGGCATCCCACCCCCTCTGCAGAAAGGCCGGAGCAGCGAGGGGACGCGGCTGTTGCTCAACGACCCCGTGAGGGCTCGGGTCCCGGCTCTTTCCCAGCACCACTGGGAATGGCTCGGTGATGTGGCCAAGAGCCACCGACCTGAGGAACAGGCTTTGTCATGGTGGTGAGAGACCTCTCAAGGGCAGCTCTCCAAGTCTCCTGACCCATTGCTGGAGGATTCCCAGCTTTCCCTGCCCGGGAGCACGGCAGGATGCTCCGAGGGGAAGCCCAGGTTTGGGGTAAAAATCAGAGGGAAGGGGCTGCAAGACCTTGAGCCACTGTCCATCTCAAATGTCCCTGTCACCACCGCCGGCATCACCGGTCGGTCGTCCCTCACCATCCCTCCCGGCTGTGCCCCGGTCCTGGGTGCAGGTGTTCGCACCGGGGCCAGCAGCCCTGATCCCGAGGGATGGTTGTGGTGCCTTCCCTGCCTGGGGTGACCCACATCCCGCGTGGGGTTAAACTCCCCAAGGAAAGGAAGGAGGAAGATAGGAAAAACAATCGCAAGAATTTGTTTCATGCTGCCTGGATCCCTCCCCGCACGCAGCAGTGTTTTTGGACGGCCAATTTATAATCAGCAGTGTGGAATGTTGTAAATTAAATATTTTTAAACAACTTTGCTCTCTCTCTGGTTAAACATTTCAGAGATCGCTCTTTCTTGTCTGTCTCTTGCTGGGTGGTCCCTCCATTCGCCCGTACATCTTCCTCAAACACAATTAACCATTTAGATGTTGCACAAAGGAATAGCTTATGCATACAACACCAGTCGCTTGCTGCTCTGGCGCTGGGGGAGGGAGGCAAATAAGAAGGCAGCTTCTTTTATTTTCTACTAAAAACAAAAACAAGAAAATCCCTTTTTCCTTTCCAAACTATCCCATTTTTCCTTGAATTGTAAAGGCACCGATCCAAGCTCATCAGCTGTCTTGGTGCTCAGTCCAACAATCCCTTTGCATCCCCCCTCCCCTGAAATTCAACATTAGCATTTAAAAAGCCTTAAACATACAAGTTTATTTAGACTCAAGCTCTCCCAAGCTCTTGCTTTCCCATATTTATATACACATGTATTTTAACATATATAAAATGTCTGTCTATAGGCCCTGGGAGGAAGTTCTTGTCTGCCGCCCCGTCTGGGAGGCACAGGCACGACTGTGGACCTTGGCTCTTGGGAGTGAAAACCCACAGGACCCAGAAATCACTGCTCCGTAGGTGTCTGGGGGGTTTGCAGGGTGCTGGACCCCAGCAGGGAACCTCCACAGCCCTGAATTAACCCAGCATTGCCCAGGGAGAAGGTCCTTGCGACCTGTGCCTGCCCCACGGCACCAGGATGGGGTGGGATGGGGTATGGTGTGTAGCCTATAATGACAAGAGACTGAGCCCCAGTTGCCCGCTACAGTCTTCAATCCTTTAAAACAGGTGACCGAAGGCCACAGGAGTGTTTGTGTGTGACAGGAGGGTGACACTGATGGCCACTACAGTGTCCTGGGACCAGCAACACCCAGGGAACCGTGCGATGTGTGGTCCTCACATCATTGCCGCTTGGGGCTTGATCTAACCCTGCCCCTAGCAAGACACCAGAGGGGACACGGTGGGGACTAGGGCAGCCACCAGAGCAGATCTGGGCCAGTTTGGAGGCAGCAAGGCACCTCCTGAAGACACTGGTGTTCCCCACACCTGCACGTTTTTATAAGGAGAATGGTGAGTCCTTGTGGTGCCCAGCTCCAACAGATTCAGAAGAGGCTTACTGCCTGGGGGGCACACCCAGAGCACCAGCTTGATGGGTGATGGGGAGCCAGTCCTGCAGACCTGAAGCCATGAGAGTCATGAGGCACTGGAACCCCATCCCTGGAGGTGTTCAAGGCCAGGTTGGATGGGGCTTTGGGCAGCCTGATCCAGTGGGAGGTGTCCCTGCCCATGGCAAGGGGCTTGGAACTAGATGATCTCTAAGGTCCCTTCCAACCCAAACTATTCTACGATTCTATGAATGCTCAGCCTGGTGCTCCTCTCCCTTTCCCGCTCACAAACTGTCCTAAAAGTGAGATCAAAGCCTGGTGCAAAGAAGGTTTTGTGTCCCCAGGAATGGCTGGCCGCTGGAAGACCACAGCAGTCACCTACAAAAGCAAACGTGAGCAGCTGAGGGAGGAGTGCCACGGCTCTGGGTATCCGTAACTGCCCCAAAAATGCTTTTTCTAGATCTGCATCTTGCAAATGGGCTTGGCTGCATAAATGCGGGGGAAGGAACCCACCGCAGAGCTCCTGTGGGCAGGGCCCATCTCTCACCAGACCCAGGGCAAGGGAGCAGAGCTTCATAGAATCACAGAATCACCAGGTTGGAAAAGACCCACTGAATCATCGAGTCCAACCATTCCCATCAATCACTAAACCATGCCCCTCAGCACTTCATCCACCCGTCCCTTAAACCCCTCCAGGGAAGGTGACTCAATCCCCTCCCTGGGCAGCCTGTTCTAGTGCTCGAAGAACCTTTCTGTGAAAAATTTTCTCCTAATGTCCAGGCTAAACCTCCCCTGGTGGAGCTTGAGGCCATTCCCTCTTGTCCTGTCCCCTGCCACTTGGGAGAAGAGCCCAGCTCCCTCCTCTCCACAACCTCCTTTCGGGTAGCTGCAGAGAGCAACGAGGTCTCCCCTCAGCCTCCTCTTCTCCAGGCTAAACACCCCCAACTCTCTCAGCTGTTCCTCATAAGGCGTGTTCTCCAGCCCCCTCACCAGCTTCGTACTCTTCTCTGGACTCGCTCCAGAGCCCCAACATCCTTCTTGTGGTGAGGGGCTCAGAACTGAACACAGGATTTGAGGAGCGACAAGAAACTTCTCACATGAACCCCACCTGCCAAAGAAGCTTTCAGGAGAAGCCTGTCCAGGAAGCGTCAGTGTCCACAGAGTTGCGAAGGTCCATCCTTCCAGAGAAACGCTGCCTCCGAAGCACCAACTTGGAGCTAATAGCACCGTAACGGGCACGGGCTGTAATGCTCGGCTGCCAGGATGTGACAGAGCAGCAAAGTGAGAAGCCTTGCTATCTGAGAAGCCAACTGTTCTTCAAAACTGGTGAGCATCCCAAACCAGAACCACCTTCCCAGAGGTCTGTATCACTCAGGACCAGTCACACTCGAGAGCACCTGGCAACAGAACTTCATTGCCTCAGTTGCCACCCCAATTTTCTTGAAGACTGTAACATTTATGACTTGGTTTGTATTGTTGCCTGACTCAACCCATCATCTGCTCACCTGATGATGACAGCGGCGTAGAGACCAGGTTAGATGAGGAAGGGTTAACCTCCCAGTGCCCGCCTCGAGATTCCTGAAGGCCCTATTATCCCGAATTATTTTTCATAATTACTGCCACACACGTAGACTACATCAAGAGTGAAGCTGCACTTTGATAATTTGTGCTGTGAAATCTCACTTTGGGATCTACTTTTATCTCACACCAAACACCTGCAGGTCGTAAAAGGCAAAAAGGAAAAGAAAATGCCTCAAATCCCGGCCAGGTTTTCAAGTGTCAGAGAACACTAAATTAATGCTAAATTCTAACCCACACAGTAAAGAGCCCCCCACCCTCTTCTTAAATTAGCTAAACAAAAGGGCTGAGACTTTAACATATAATTAAGGCACAAGGAGGTAAAGCTGTAGCTGTTAAGTGAGGGGATGTGGACTTTTCAGAAGCTGATATACCCTAAAAACAGAGGGAGGGAAGGCTTTGTGTTTTAAGGAAAAGGACTGAGAGTCAAAGTCCCTGTGGACCTCTCCCAGCCTTGCCACAGCCTTCTGGTAAAACGCAAAGCCAGGTAATTACGCTCCACTCTGCTTCTGTTTTTACACACCCAAAATGGATGCCTCACTCCCTTGCCGCACACGGAGACAAGAACTCTCTTTAATTAACCTTTGTAAAGCCTCTGCGATCCTTGGATGAAAAGGGCTTCGTACCTTAGGAACATGTTTGCGCACATATGCAAAGCAAAACCTCTAGAACAACACCGGAGCTAAACTGCAGCGCGTTTCTTCTTCCCACAGCTTGTCAAAGGCCTTGAAGCTCGTCCTTACCCACACTTTCCATTCCAATCTGGTCCTTCAGAGCAGGAATTTTGTTTATGAAACTCTGGGAATGTCTGGATTATAACCTCTCGCCTGCCAAATTAGCTAGGAAATGGTAATTTTCCTTGGGGGACATCGGTGCCCACGAAGCACACGTTTAAAATGTATCACTTCGGTTAATGAAATATCATCCCAGCCAGTCGCTGTAAGCACCTCTGGATTTTAAACTGCCAGGGGCAGATAAATGTCCCATTGAATCTTACTAGATTCTAATAAACAGGTTTTAGGTAGGAACTTGAGTCCAATTTATAAACGTTAAAGAACAGCTTGTGTTTCAATCCCATCCAGGTGCTTTACAATCCTGGCACAACCCCTGACCACAAGGCAGTGCATTTCACATTAGCACAGCCGACTCATTTCACAGACGTAGGTATGGTCATCCACAGACCATCTAGATGTGGGGAGGGACCTCTTGGCTGGGATTAGGACCAAGACGAGAAAGACTCCTCAAAGTAAGGCAGAGAGCACCCACTGCGCACGCCCTGCTTCCCCTTCGCGCTCCCTCATCCCTCCAGCTCTCTCACATCCTCGCTATCGGGCAGGATTTCAAAGCAACAGACCAAACTCAGTCCTGATGGAAATGGGTGCCAAACTCCTCAACTGCATTACAGAAGAGAAGAGGCGCAGCTTAAACACTTCTGTGCTATGGGGCAGCATCATGAGGGAGAGAGAGACGAGGAGGAGGAGGCTGGCGAAGCTGCAAAGAGCAGCCCGCATTTACTGTTGTGTTTCGCTGCCCGCCTGCTGCGTTGATGAGATGCACAAGCAGCATCCCGAGCGGGCTCTCCTAGGCCTGGGGACGGTGGCGCAGAACTGCAGGGCCGTGGTTTACATGGCAGGGAGGGCAGCTAAGTCATTCTTTGGAGTGGGCACAGTCTGTGTGGTCCCCGCTCTCCCTTCTGCTGGAAAAGTACAGTGCGTTCGCTGGGCGTGCAGGAACCGATATTCCCCAGCACAAACCCGCGTGCATCCCAATGAGGGGGGAGGGGCTGATGGACACACCGCTCTGTAAATTCTTCTTTATTAAGACATAAATATAAAGCTGAACAGAAAAGGAGCAATGACAGGGTAAACCGTGCCAGTACTGATCTGTACGGATGATCTTACGATGCTTGAACATCTGGTTCTGCTGCTGGCTTCCATAAAATCATCTTTAAAAGCTACTCGGGTTATATCTCCATCAGCTGTTCGGTGCCCACAATGACTTCATTAACATGTTTGGCTGAAAAGAGAGAGAGAGGAAAAGAAGAGGAATTGAGTTTTGCAGCAGTGCTTCAGATCTTGCATTTTTCAAATCTGGAACTTTAAAACAAATGAGAAAAGCAGATTCTGGGGAACTCAAACACGGATTTGCTGCGTTTCTTTGGACTTCAGTGTCTCTCTGACAGTATCCCACACACATGGCAAACGCCTAAACAACTGACTAAACATCAGGAGGGTTCTCTAATGAGAGTTTTCGCATGTATGTGTCACTACTAAACAAGAGAGCCCGGACAGAAGTCACAGCTGCTGCTGACAGGTGTACACATACGTTGAGGCAACGAACCATCCACATCCAACATGGAAGATCTAACATAAAATTAAAGATCAGTAACCCACCTCAGCCCTAAAGAGAGCTGTGTGCCCTCAAACCGCACAGAGGCTGGGGAGGAGAGGGGCTGCTCATCATCAAGGGGTGGCCACAGAGAAAGGATGAGACCCTCTCAGCAATCCCACCTTACAAGAAGGGGCTTTTTTTTCCTCTTTTCTAACTGAAACCTGAGTTCTCCCTCCTGAATTAAAAAAATATGGACTGAACCTCTCCAAAAGCATCCGCGTGAAGCAAAGTCTCTTGAGCACACAGTTATCTCTGAGGGTCACTGTGGACAGTGCTTCTTGGAACCCTTTGGAGCAAATTTGTTGGAGGGGTAATTTCTACCAGGTCGCTCCTTCGCCTGTTCCCAGGAGCTCTGCACAACCCCAGTGGACGCATTAATGTGCCAGTCCCTGCCCCAGCACGGTTAATGCACTGTACTGAAAGAGCCTTCCATTTAAAATGCAAAAGCAGCTTGTCAGGGAAGGACTGCAAAGAAGGGATCTAAAGCCAAAATAATAAAACCACGCAACTGAAAGCCCAGTGCCTAAACCCCCAAGCATGCGGCCTCAGAGTGTGACATAAAGGCAGTGTGCTCAAAGTGGGTGTCCTTTGGGTACTGTGGGGGGAGGCGCTGAATCTAAATTGCAATCTGGGAGCTGGACACCTATTCAGGTGGAGCTCAGGTGGTTTGACCCAAGCCCCTAGGCTCTCCATTCCCCATTCAGCATATCAGGAATAACGATCGGCTCTGGAGCGTGGGATAAAGCATCAGGGCCTGTGCGGTGCTGGGATACACTGATGGAGGCTTAGTCTCCTACACCCTACACAGCAACGGGGATGGGTCGCCAAGGATGATGGAAATAATGAGTTGTGCTTTATTTACCCACCTAAAACTCCTCCCTTCAGGGGAGTGGATTTTACAAGACTCTTGCAAAACAATGAACCACTGGCTAAAAGAAGAAATTCCTGGCAATCCCCAAGCTGTCCGGGCCAATATGATGCTTCTCTTGGTTTAAAATTCAAGACATCACCTTTGCACCATGCACACCACTGCTCCAGAAAAGGTCTGATCAAAAACTGCTCTATGAACTTTGAGGAGTTTTGGACCGCGGCAAGATAATCTCCCACTACAAACCTGCTACCACAATCAAATAGATGCTGCTGTCTCCTCAACCCAGGGTACAGAGCTGGCTTACCCACACGGCCGCCTTCCAGAGACCCTTTGTGAAGGCAAAAATAAGGAGATCAAGGAGTTGCTTCTCACCTTCAACATTAGATTAAGTCATTTAGTTCTTTGCTCAGGGTACTTAGCGACAACTGATAATTAAACCTGGAGCCTCGTGCTATCACTCTGGAGCTCAAAGTCGGAGCGTACAGCTCAGTCTCCAGCACTTTGGGCAGGACGAGCAGAGGTGGATGCAGTGCTCAGGAAAAGGAGGGACTGACTGTACAAGTGCCAGGTGTAAGCGTGATGTAGGTAGCACCACACAACCTCGCCAGCACGGCTCTGCCAATAGCCCCAGGTTCAGCCTTCAGCACCTCTCTCCTCCTGTCCTGGACCCCACACAGCTTTGCTAAGGTACCTCAAATCCAACCTGCAGCACTTCTTGCTATAACATTCCTCAACCCCAACAACTTTCCCAATATATCTCAAACAGGCCCTGTAGCAACTCCTGTGACTCCATTCCTGAACTTTCTCCAAGCAGACTACCTATCATGTTGATTTCTATGATGTGAATAAGACCCTGGCTACCATCCAGCGAGAGTAATTACGTTATGCCTCTGCAGATTAAACATGCCTTCATCTAGGCTTACGAAGAGCCTTGTCAATTTATGGTTCTATATATAGGTTATCTGTAGCAATACTTTTTAATAAGGAACATCTTGCTCCATTCCATACAGCACCCTGCAGTGTCCTGAACATGCAGAGCTAGGATGGGTCCTGTCACATACTTTGATGCAGAGGTGGTACCAGCTATTTGTATTTTGCACCGACACGCTTGCAGCTGCCTTATGATATCTTGCATTTTGCACCCTGAGGAATTCAAAATGCTCTTCAAGAGTAGGCAAATGGGAGCATTCCCATTTTAGACATGGGAAAATGGAGGCAGCAGTGAGTTTAGGGAGTTTAAGAAGCCAAAGCCACACGGAAAATCAGAGCACACATTCCGTCATCTCCCATCCCTCTGCCTGTTTTGTCTCCTTGATCCGTGTGGCCCAGATTCCCTGAAGCGGGCAAACGGAGCCTGCCCGGCGTGTCACTGCTACCTCACAGACTTGCATGAAATCACCAAACTCATTTCTTCTGGTACAGGCTAAAAGAAAACACATGAATGTGCCTGCCTCAAATCCTCGAGAAAGTTTTTAAGTGATAAAGGGAATGGTTTTGCTAGAAACAAAGCTTGATTCCGCACCCCGAGGGGATGCGATAGGCAGATAAGGATTCACCCAGCTTCCCTCTTCCCTTCCCAAAGTCCTCCTTGCAGAGAGAAGGGAATTCAGACTCTGCTGTGTGTGCCAGAGAGCCGAGCTGCGCATAGCGTTTCATTATCAGCCTTGGCTGCCAGTTGCCAGTGGCTCTGGCTGGTACCAGCAAGCTCAGTTCATGCAGAAACTCTGCCTGAAACTCTGGGGGAGGAGGGAGAAGTACCTCACATGCTTCGCTGTTCAGCTCCCTTCTCCTTCCCCAGCTCCCCATTAGGGATTTCTTACCAGGCTGCCTTTTATCTGACACTGGCAGGGTTACAGATGCATTCAGCCCACAGAGAAAGAAGAGGGATTAGAGAAAGGACTTTCAGAAAGCCTTAGAGTTGGACTCCGCAACCTTAAATCATGTTCAACTAGATCTTCTCAGATTGGGAGCATCTGGTGCTAAGCACATCCAGAGCTGATCAACACATTCAATCTCCTGATTAGCACTTTGCTTCAACTTGCTGACGCAGCCCAGGCTGAAGTCAGCCTGGGTGCTTGAACCATCCAGGGAGACTTTCCTGAGTGTAAATCAAAAACCTGTCACTCGTTATATATGCATTCCTGCTTTGGAAGACATTTGTTTACACATACTGTACCGCTAGCCCCTTAAAAACATACGCACAAGGCAAGGAGAGCTGGGAGCAGCAGCTTTTGGTGCTTGGCTAAAAACAAATTGTAATGCAAATAAACAGAGGGGCGGAAATGACTGAGCAGCCCAGCATAAACCCCACCAGCAGGCCCGGGGACCCAGAGCTCCCCAGCCTCCCTGGCAGGTTCCTGCCAAGCTGCTCGCAGAAAGGGGATGCCGGAGCATTCCTTTAAAAAGCCATGTGAAAGCATCTCCTTGTTGTTTGCTCAATTAGCCCCAGACAGATTGCTGCTGCTGCTGCTGGTGGCAACGCTGGGTTGTAAAGGAGGAGGGGAAGGAGGGGAAAGGGAGGAAAAAAAAAAAAAAAAGAGAGAGAGAGAGGGGAAAGAGAGAAAAAAAAAAAAAGGTTAGGGCCTAGGCCCAGGACCACCACGAAGTTCCAGCCCTCAGGGGCTCCAGAAAACGTTCAGTTTACTCACTCAATTACATACACTGTTTTATAAACCCTTTAAAATAAAATAGAAAACAGTCCCTGGCACAGAATTACTGCTCTATTATACAGCAGTGATGAAAGCCACTGCTGTGTATTTGCTCTCTTTAAAGCAAGAGATAGTTTAACTTAAAAAATGAGGCAGGGGGAGGGGTGGCTGCAGAAACGCATGCACGAAAACACGCTGTGGGTGGCTCCTACCACATTCACCCAGGACAGAAAGGATCAGAGAGCGGGAGAGAAGAGCAACTTGTCTCTGCAGTGATGGTTGGCCCTGGAAAAGCAGCTCGGGGGGTGGGGGAGAGGAGCTAAAGGGGCTTAATGGGATGGGAAGCAGCTGAAGCTTGGCTTTGGGAGGCTGGAGGGTGTTTTAAATTACATGTAGAGATAAAGAAGGGAAGCAGGTGATGGGAGCTGATTTGTTTGTGTTTACAGAGCAGTGGGGCTTTCCAGTCAAGGCCTGCTCTCTCCCCACCACGCTTACTTACGTGATCACTGGGGATCAGGGGTGACCACGCTGTGGCCCCAAAAGCCCGGAGCATCTCTCAGGTTTCTCCTGCCTTGCCATGCAGCCGTCAGCCTGCTCCGAGGCTGTCCAGGAGCGATGCTCTCCATGAGCAGGGTGTCCCAGCCCAGAGGTGGGATGTGCAGCTCACCCCAGGGGCTGGTGACAGCTTTGGTAGATCAGCTCTGGTCCACAGGTGGGGCTTCCAGCCCACAGAACAGGTGGGCAGCACAGAACTCAATCCTGCCTTACACCCATGCCCAGCAAGGGCCAGTGCACAGAGCCCCTGCTCGCCTGATTCAGGCTTTCCTCACGGTTCAATCAATTTTAACCCCTTTTCCCTCAAACCCATCTGGGGAATAGAATCATAGAAATCACCAGGTTGGAGAAGACCCATCAGATCATCAAGTCCAACCATTCCTATCAAATACTAAACCATGCCCCTCGGCTTGGGAGCGTAGAGGGAAAGGCAACACTGAATTCAAAGCCCAAACGGAGATGAATTTACAGTGGCTTGGAGCAGATGGATGAGGGACTAAAGGAGATGGAAACGAGAGGCGTATTGGAAAGCAATCAGGCAGGGATCTAGCAGAAGGTTCACCAAGGGAAAAGGAGACCAAGAGCTGCGGGATGCACCTCAGACAGCGAGTTCCGTGGGGAAGGGGATACACTTAAAGTTCTAGCATTGGGGTAGAGTTCTAGCAAAGTGTTTAAGAAAGGGGCTGGATTATGCTGATTGATGCACTCCAGTGAAGTATCACCACCTCACAGCAAAGGCAAACAGGGATCTCAGAAATGTCTGTCTGAAAGACTCGGTCCACGCTTCCTGCTAAGATGGTACAGATGCCATATTTGCCTGGACACTGCTGCTCGCTGCGCTGGATGCAAGTAGAGTTGCCTTTGCTTTCTCAGCATCCATTGGGGTGTTTTTCCTGGCTCTTTCATGTGGTTGAGCTCTAGCAGAGCACAAGTGGTTATTTTCTCTGCGTGGAGCATGTAAAAATATTTCCACAAGGTTACGAACTGCTGCCTTATGGGTAGACTTCACAATCGACACGCTGCGTATGTGGTAACTCATTTAACCCGCTCACTCAGGAAGCCTGAACTTCCCTGGCTGGGAATGACAGTGTGCACAGACGTGACAGTCCCCACTAGCAGAGAGGAGGATGAAGCATCACTGGATGGGTATTCTAGGGAAGTTTTATGCCACTGCTAAGGCCAGAACTCATAAACCATTTTTAAACAACTTGGAAAAGAGGCTTATTAGGATCAGTTAGAAATGTAGCCACTGCGTAGTCACTGAAGAAAAAATGACAACTATTTAAGAGATGCCTGTTTTAACTGCCAACCAGTATCTCTGTCAGGGACGCTCAGTTAAAAGTTAAACTACTTCAGGAAACAGATCATATGGACCTTTCAGTTTTGCTATGAATTTACGTCATTCCTACATCATCTCCAGCTCATCTTGCACCCCACTGTACAATATACATGCGTGCACTGTGTAGTCTGCCTGTTGTTCACGAGCTTTCTTAACTCCCATCTGCACTGCAGCATCCTTTCTGAGCCCAACCTTGTGTCGTGCTAAGCGTTTTCAGTTCCTGAAGACTTCACCAGGAGGTACTCAGCATCTTGCATGAGCAGATGCTCACCCCTGCTTGAATGCAGTAAGAGCATCACAAAGTCCCTCAGTTCCTTCCTGTCCCTATCCTGCTAAATCTTGGCTGGGGCGAAGCATTCTCACAAGCAGCTGACCATTCATATGTGGAGGTTTCATAAACTGTACCTGCCTTCAGAGGATGACATTAGAGAAAAATGTGCTCTTTGGCCCTCATTAAAATAAAACAATCTTACTCTGTTTCATTGAGAAGTCCTAGGACTCTAAGCTTGGAACAGGACTTGGAAAATGATCAGAAACAGGAGCCAGTCCTTACTGGATATGTGCCTTTTTCTGTTCTTGTGAGAAACCACACAGTTTTGGCTACGTGATGACCCTCTGGAAAAAAAAATCTCTGTTTTCACATGTTCTCAGGAGGCAGCTAAAAGCTCCAGAGACTGTCTGCAGTGACTTCTCTCAACCATGGAAGTGCAGGAGGAAGACAGGGCTCCCCGACGCTGGTATCCCTGCTCTATGGACCAGAGCAGCACTTGATACAAACCACCTCCCTCCTGTGCCCAGGAAGATCCTGCCTGGGCACGACAGCGATACAGAAAGGGATGCAGTCTGACTCAAAGCAGTCAGAGGGCAAGTGCCAGATGGGAAATGGAGCATGGGACTGTTAGGCAAGGGGACTAGATACAGCAGCTATGGTCAGACAAGAGGAGGAGTCAGGTGCGTGGCTGGGAATAACCAAAACAGAAAAAAAAAGAATCTTCATGGGAGAAAAACTAGAGGAAAAACCAAAGAGAAGTCTAGGATTGGGATGAGTTTGGGCTTGGGACAAAGCCACAGCGGGGAGCTGTGAAGCAGGAGTCAGGATCAGGTAGGACATGGATGATGCTGCTGGGGTCCAATGGCTGATGCTGGGAGCAAGGAGCAGTAAATCTTACAGTAACCACAGCCTTCTCCTCCCAGCACCAGGAGTGGATATCAGGGCTGCTGACACCCGTGGGCACCTGTGAAACCTCCTGGCAAAGAGTTTCTCTTGTCCCGTTGCAGATCCAGCTCCCCTTAAGGAAGATAATCCACCACTATCAGCTCGCATCAGCTGAAGCAGCAGAAAGCTGTACAACGGAGTTCAAGTTTCTGACACTGTTAATGATCCGTGCTAGGGCCAGCATCATCCCATATAATACAACTGTTTTTTTTTCCAAGGGGCTGAACTTCCCTCCAAACATTTACCAAAAAACCAAAAAAAAAGCTAAGGCTAAAATGTCAAGTCTGTAACAGCTAAGAAATACCATACATGCAACTTCAGTACTTAAGCTGGCCAGTCCAAAAGCATGAGCACATGATTGGAATCTCCCTGTCTCTCAAGTCTCTGTAAAACAGGAGGGAACATCAACCACATTCAAATCGAGGAATGGTAAATGAGTTTGCTAACAGTTGTGAAGCATTAAAATGACAAATGTTCCAGAAAAGCCATAGAAAGGGAGGATCTTGTCTCTTGCATAGTGTACAGTAATTAAGGTTTCAGACATGATCTGAAAACAGACAAAAAAAATAAGGAATATGAATAACCCTTGCGTTCAGCAAGCACTCCTCATTCTGGGAGTTGACTCTGTCAGGGCACCAAGGAAAATAAAAATATATGGTAGCATTAAAGCTGCACAGGAATAAATGCAGTGAAACTGCACAGGAACAAGCACAGTGAAGTTTCAGGCTACAGCCGGATCACAGAGGTAATGCTACTACTAAGTATGTACCAGTATACTAAGCTAAGAATACATCCTGAATACCTGTATTTTTTTACCTCCCTGAACACACACTTTGCGGCAACAACACTGCTGTAATGCACACTTTGGGTGTGCAGTGATTCAAGCTGTCCTCAAACAGCATTGGCTCCCTAATTCCCAACGCACGTAAAACATCCCTGCCTCAATGGCAGCAGAAATGATAAGGTGTTTAGTTTTATGTCAATTTTGCTAGTTCTATTCTCTGTGTGTGTCTTTACCATCTCCGTTCTTGGTGTTGCTTTGAAGAAAGTTTAGGTCACTTTACTGTATATGCCTTTTCCTGGCTAACCTATACCAGCTGTATAATGTATTGCCTGCTGAATCTGGCCCAGAGGACTCCCCCGGGAACTGTACTCACTGACTCTAGGACTCATCTGACTCCTCAACTGGCCCATCACCAGCACTCCCTCCCTCTGGTCCTACTTCAGGATTGCACGTTGCTTTTGAGCTCCTCTTTAAAAACAGGTTCATCAAAAAGACTGGAGCATGATCCTAATAACTGTCTTCCAAACAGTGATTGAATGCTCCGTGCAATTAAGTTCTTTCGGAACTGCTGCCTGCCATTTCCTACCCCTTTAATAACTACCTCCTTTTTCTTAGGTATTGACATGTTTTTCAAACTACTACCTGCGTGAGGTAGCTTTCACAAAGCCCATCTGTTAATTCTCTGCTAGCAAATTCCTTAAATTAAAGTATCAAAGGGGAAGGAAAGCGGATGCTTCCTAAGCATGGCAATAAAAACAGTAGGAAGAGAATAGCAGGGCTCTCAGGAGGCACGGCTTGCAAATCCAGAAGTTTAATAAAACTCCATACCTTGACTTTACCAGAGGCCTTTAGAAGCACTATCTCTAGCCAGTGCTGTGATAGGGCTGAAGCTAACGCAGGACTAGGATGTCACTGCTGATGTTTACCTGTCCCCTCCTGTATTTCTAATTTTCTTTCCAGTTTCAAAGTAGTAGGTTGCATCTGATCTACCCCAGTAACCAGGGCTGGAGTGCTCCCTCTATTTAGGTGTCCAGAGCTTTGCCAAGCCCATTATTAAGTGACGAGGTCTCCCACCACGTCCCCAGGGAGATTATCCCACAGTCTACCAGACCACATCGTTAGGAAAACGTTCCAGATAGCCAACCTAAATTGTGTTTAATTCAGTCCTATTACTCCCAGCTGTACCATTTGGACCACCCTAAATATGCCCCTATTCTTCCACAGAAGGAAAAGGATGAGAGCTGGTTTGAGTTACGATTGCCTATCATTTGTGGTAGCTGTGCTCCTGCCATCCTCCTTGCGTGGGACTGGGGTTCCTTTTATGAAAGGAGGTGAGTGCACCATGGGCTCAAAGGGCTCTTGTACCCTGAACCTTTGATGAATCCCGGCTGATGCTTTGGAATAAGGGTCTGCTGGTTGGGGTTTTTTTCATGTTTCTGGGAAGGTGTACGCAGCTTTGCTGAGGAGGTTTCTAGCATGTAACTCCCAGACTAGGGTCAACAGCCAGCTGCTACTGCTTACGTCTGCTGAAGTGTGATCAGCTTACAACAAAAGGTGGCTCCAACCCAAGAGAACGAGCTAGGCTTTTTCTAACCTGGCCGTGGAGGCTCGAGTTTGAAAAAGGAAAAGTTACCAAACAGAAAAACAGAGCCAAAGTCTTGATGAAAGGGGGAATATGGAAACAGACTTACAGGGCCACACCAAAAGCTTGGCACGAGATACAGGAAGCCTCGGGCAGGGAAAAGGAAGTCATGGCATGATTTCACAGCGCAAAAGAGAGGGCCCAGTTTACTATGGGACCAGCCAAGGTCCGAAGAGACAGGCTGGGCTGGAAGGACTCCACAGTTCAGGAAATAAGTCATGAACTTCGCAGACAGATCCCAGACCACCGAGGAGAACCTGACCCCCAGCCCAGAGAAATTCCAGAATGGTTAGGAAACTGAGGCAGGGAAATGAAGCAGGGCTTTATTATTTTTCCTTGCTCAGCATAACGGTGTATTCATAATCTACCCAAATGTGTCTTTGCTAACGTCAATCATACGCTTCCAAACAGTTTAACTAGAGGGCCCACAGACTCATTAAGAAGTGGGTTTAAGTTTTGGAGCGGTGAGCAATAGTCTCTAAAAGAATAAGAAAATTAAGGACAGGTTACAGCTCCCTTACTCTCCCTGCAAATACATAGAAACACAGAATGGTTTGGGTTGGGAGGGACCTTAAAGATGATCCAGTACCAATTCCCCTGCCATGGGCAAGGACTTATTTTTTGTGGACCCTGGAAAATATTCAGACAAGTATGACAAGGACAATCAAGAAGACAGAACGGCTTTCATACTAAATTCAACCAAACTAGGATCTGTGTCCTGGTAGAGACTACTGAAGCAGATGTGCGCAAGGTCAAAGAGTGACGTTTCTGTTTGATGCAATTTACTTAATAAATGAAACATACTGCTATTTCCTAAAACATTAACTACATCCGCACCCTGTCTCTCAGAGTTCATGCTACAGGCTAACAACCAAATGTGACCTGATTCAGCTCTCCCAGCGATTCATGCAGGTGTGTAGATGTGGCACTTAGGGACACGGTTTAGTGGTGGACTTGGCAGTGTGAGGTTAACACTTGGACTCAGTGATTCTAAAGGTCTTTTCTAACCCGAATGAGTTGATGATTCTGTGCTTGCGAGGACACAGATGGAGCATTTGGAATAGTGCAAATCTTCAGTAATAGGGAGCAATGAAACCCGCAAGGGCCACTGATTTGGACTGATGTGATGGGCAAAGCCATGAGTGTGCACAGACTCTGATACACAGGGACCAAGACCCCAGTGCACAGAGTGTTTCCTACAGTACCTGAGACTTGCAACTACAAGACTGATACTTTGTTTTCCTAAGTATATTTTACTTTTAATTTCTATTTAAAGGAAAATTTGTCATACACATAGGCTGACAATAGGCTACGCTGTACCATGTTAAGAGCAAACCCTGCTTTGTGTCAGGACACCAAACGATAGGGAATCCACCCATAAAGACAAAGCGAGCAAACAAATCCTGATCTGACTAAATAGCTTCACATGGAGCCTGCAAAAGAACTCACTTTTGTCCTCAGCCCACACCCTAGAGCAGGGATCTGCCAAACCCCAACTATAAATATTCATTAAAAAGCCCTCTGCCTGGGATGCAGTCACCGAGACAGCCATTTCCTGCCCATTATCTCTTAGGGCAGGAAATCAACAGTTCCACTCAGGCGGTTACCACCAGCCCTCACCGAGCAGCTTCCACTGGATGGCTTAAGTTTGCCCAAATGCCACATAATCTCTCTCAAGCCTCAAAATTGCATTTCATAGCAGTAAAGCAGATCCGAACGTAGCTGCCCTCGTATCAAGTACTGAGCACAGCAGCTCTCTGTAAGGTATTCCACCTCGAGCTTTTGCTTGGAGCAAGGTGGATGAGAGCCTGCTGGCACCGTGGGTTGGGAGCACCTACAAAGAGAAGGATTTCTGTGTGATCAATAACTTGACTCCATCGGCCTTGACCCTGACAAAGATTACGAGTCAAAATAACAGTTCCTTCTGCTGAGGACAACCTCAGGCTGATCTAATTGTGGTCTCTGGGAAAAGACTGCCTCAGCACCCAATCTTGTTCTTTCTAACAACAACAGAGCTTTTCTGCCAAATTCAGAGAAGCAAGTTCCTGAACTATTCTTATCCCGCAGAGCTGTACTTTCCATGAAATACAAACCCTAATATTATAGGACACCACACTGTAGAACTGCCACTGTTTACTGGCACTTCATGAAGAACCACAAGTGAAATCTTGAGGAAGAAATTATGAAAACTATTACAAATGCGCTGTAAATACAGCTCCTCTACTTACCTTTGGTTTCCAGCCTCTGATCGCTTCCAATCAAACAGTCTTTGATGTCCGCACCCTTTTCTATCACGGCGTTATGACAAATAACACTGCCCTGAAGACAGCACCTACAACATAAACACAAAGTAAAGCAAGAAAATAATTTAAAATGACAGGTACAAAACAAAGATATCAACTGGAATATCTAATGAGCTTGTGATGTGGTCCTGTAAGTAGATGCAGTTCTGCTCTTTTCTTAAAAACTCTGCTCTTCCTCTGATGCCCACACCCAGTTGCTGGAAAAAAGTGAAATGCCAGCTGTCAGAATGGGTTTGCAAAAAAAGAGTTTCCAGTTTTCCTTCCTGTTAGAACAGCTTTCCTCTACATTTCCTTAACAGAAGAAATTCTGCCAGAGGATTTCAGAGACAGGACACTGGCCTGGGACTTGGATCAAGTCTCATATTTTCCACAGACAGTCGGGTAACTGGGGGTTGAGTTCTCTGCTCAGCTCCCCAGTTAAAAAGAGGAGCAGCAGCCCAGTCCTTTCCTACAGATTTTGCTGAGACGTTTCATATGTTCCAGCTTGTCAGGCCCTAAGAAAGGGTGGTGAGAAGGGGCAGAGCAACATCTCAGCTGGTTGGCTTTGTTCATGCTACATTCAAGCACCCAAACATGATTACTGTGCAGAACTGAACAATGAAACCCACACTGCACCTGCTCTACTCGCCTAGGACACCTCCACATGCATGTAGCCTTTGACACCATGAAGCCTGAAATGCTACACAGGATGGAACTTCAGCAAAAGTCTCCTTTTTCCAAAATGTGTTTGAATCTGTGATAACTAGCTTTCAAATCTGATCTGTTTGTCCAGATAAGAAAGAAGTTCAGCCAAGTGCTGGCTTTGTAACTCCTCTGCTGAGATCTGCTGAGTGAGTTATTGCATTGGTCTGAGCCCCTCCATGCACTGAAATGGAAGTAGTGAATCTTTAGTATCTATGACGTCCTGAAATGCTGTTTACTCAGGACCATGAGCAGTGATAAATGGTAATAAAGGTAATTTCTTTCAAAACTACAAAAAAAAAAAAAGCTACAATGCAAATGATTTGTTTCCTTATTTTCAAATCAGCAAAGAATGGGTAGAAGTCATTGAAGGACATAAAGTTTGAAGGCACCCAGCTAAGAAGCCTCTAAAAATACTAAAAGTCGAACACACATCAAAACCAGCTGATTGGGAGGAAGGAAAAAGTGAGATAGACAACCCCAGAGAGACGCAGGTCATCTGCTCCCCCGTGTTAATCCAGTATTTCAGCTAATATGAATTATAACAACTGTGGACGTTCTTGCTATCCCCAGTAAAACAGCTGATCTCTGTCTGAAGTTTTTGGCTTCAGTGACTTTCTGCTTGGCGAGTTCCGCAGTTTAATGACCTGCAGCCGTTCCCCACCTTGGTCCCAGGCGTCACCGCTACTCATCGCATTGGTGGAACACAGACAGCTGCTCCGCACCACCAGCCTGGCCCAGGGACAGAATCGTTACCCTGGAGTTTGAAGAGTTTGAACTAACAGCATCGAGGGGTTCTGGGATCAGGTCAAAGCCTCGAGCCTCAACCCTGTGTTGAACAGAGAGCTAGCTGGCTGTGGTCCTCAGGAGAAGAGAGAGGCATCAACCCTCGCTCCAGGCTCCTGAAACTAATTCCTAGTATTTTCCTGCTCGTACATCACTATTATCTAATATAAAAAAATTGCCATTAAACACAGGACAATTCTGTTGCTTGCGTGAGTCAGAGCAGAAACCATCTGCCTCACAAAACCAGCATTAATTCTGCAGGAGTAAAAGCAATAAAACTGGCCTCAGCTGCAGTGGTTAGCAGTTACGACCCCCCTTGAACAGACTGTCTCTTCTGAACAATTATTCTTTTAACTCACCTAACCCCCCCCTCCTCTGACCTATAAGGAGGCAATACGAGCAATTATGCTACAAGTAACCAGCTCAGGTTGCCTTGGCAAGGTTTTTACTAACATATTAATAAGATAAAAAGCGGCAGAGATACACAGCAGACCCCCGCCTGCCTTTGCTCTCACGCTGTCACGATCTGCTTCCTTTCCAATAGCTTCGTGTGCCCGCACAGCGGCTCAGGCCATCGTCTTGCACAACAGCGATCGCTCAGAGCAAGAGCAACTCTGCATTTGCAGCCGGGCTAGGGAATGAATCCGTGGAGGGAGGGCTGCCCACCGCTGCCATCCTGACTTGGCTTTCAACGGGACTAGCGAAGGCGATGGGATAGGTTGCTCATTTCCCACTGAAAAGGCTCCCATCCAAAACGCACACTCCACAATACCTCCTCCTCCATCACTCCGAGTCAGCCAGATGACAGCTTTCCCCCGCAAACTTTTAGGTTCCCACCATCTATCACTTCTTCTGAGCACGAGAGCAGCCGTGAGCACACTGCACCTCTTGGCATCGTCCTCACGCAGGAGGACATTCCCCACCAGAGAGAGGATTTAAGCTGTCAGTCTGGAGCCCGGACTGGAGCACACTGGATGTGTGTTCCCAGCCTACGTGGGGATAGATTTTTCAACTCCTGGAGAAAGAATAGCATTGTAACCGAGAAACTGCTGATGACATTAACATCAAAGATAAGCGGGGTTCCTGCCAAACCATTTGTTGGGAGGAACAGGCCAGGGAACCAAGATGAACTTCTCTGTGCCAGGTGCTCGCAAACCAACCCTTCCCCGGTGCCAGGGCAAAACAAACCCCAAGAACTCCGCCACCCCAGGAGTTTCTTAAAACTTATAAACCCAACCAACTGCAGGAGTTTTAAAACCATACTCGACGCTCAGATTACCCCAATCACACAAACCAGCAGCGAATCCGGCTTTTATTGCTCAAGTGGAACAAAACTTCAAGAGATAAAAACACAATTTGTGGGTGTTCCCTTCACCCGCTGACAGATGTAACACAGCCATTTTGAAACCACTTGTAAATGCCTTTTTTTCAGAAAAAAAAAAAAAAGAGTGCGTTCTAAAGCCTGCCAAGAGAACTATTTTGTGTGTTTATTTAATTTTTACTATTTTTTTAAGTTGAAGAGTAAGGATTAAATTTTTATTCTCTTACAGGGTAAATATCACATCTCAGGACAACTCTACTGTATTCTCCTCGGCTCAAAAACCACCGCGGTTCCTGCCTTGCTTAACAATTAGGTGCTATTAGTCCTCAAAGGTGCAGCTCCACCAACACCGCTGTGCGCGCGCATACGTGCACATTTGATGTACTGCTTTATAATGCAAACCATATTTATTTTTCCCCCTGAAAAACGTAGTATATTTTTAAACTTTTCAGCGCGGTGAAAACGGATATCTTCTGACCTTCAAATCCAAAGAGCATGTTCAAACCCACAAGAGGAACTAATTTGGGGCATTTGATTTATGGCTGAAATTTCAATTTGAATTTGTTTTAAGTGTAATCACAAACTGAAAGTCTGGCAGCTGGGTGTTTTTTCAGAAAAATAAATAAAAATATTCGGTGTGCGTCTGCATTCTAGAGAGAGCATTTTACAAGCCCAGTCCTGTAGTGGGAACAGATGTAGCTAAGACATTAATTTGTTATACAGGTACAATGTGCAAATGGAAGCATACGAGAGAGAGTGTGCGTGTACGTCTGTGTCTGTGCATGTGTGTGTGTTACGAGCCTGTATCTGAGAGACAGAGAGGCTGACTTGGGGAGGTTTTTTTTTTTGAAAGTGAGAGAACAAGAGCAAAAGGAGTAGTGGCCAAGGAGGCATGGGGGGATTACAAGGATTTAGGTCTTTAAACTGCAGACCACCTAACAAGATCACTCTGAAATGCCACTAATTTCAGTTAAGGCCACAGACCTCCCTTCCTCTGCCCTCCCTCTCTCCCCCATTGTAAACAACTAATCCCAGCAGAAAACAACAGAGAGCAAAATGTACACACATTCTGCAACATTCCAGGTCCTTCTTTATCTTTTATTTATTTTTCTAAAAGGTCAGCGTATGTATGGAGGGAGGGGGGAGGGGAAGAAAGCCAAAAAACCTCAAGTCCATCTCTTGTGTGGGCTTGAAGGAAGCTGGGAGAAAGCAAAGTCCAAGAGCATACAATATGGAGCTTTTATAGCACAGCAATTCCTGGACTCGGCTTACTTTCCCCTCCCTCTACTTGTGGCAAAGTCACATAGCTTTAAACCAAAGGACAGGGTGGTCGATTACATCTGAAAGAAATGTAAAGAATTGAGAAAGAATTCCATCTCCTGTCAAAATTATAAATAAGGAAGTATTAGTCCCAGAGACAGGCTGATTTACGCAGCTCTGGAACTGCTGACTTTCAGCCCGAGTATCAGTCTATAAATCAAACCCTTAAATCAAGTGTGTCAATCGCTGCCGCGCTGCAATACTTGGGAAAAGCACGGCACCTACCACTGAAAGCAGGAAGATTGCCAGGGGACTGAGGTACCATACCCTTCTTAATTTTCTAAAGTGTAAATCTGAGATCAAACATCCTTGGGGGGAACGGGAAATCAAAATACGCAGCGCTCAGCACACCGGGAGCGGGCTGCAGGAGTCCAAGACACAACCCCCTAATTACAGGCTACCCACTGATTATTTAGGACTCTGTGATTAAAGTGATGAACGCTCCTGGGAGAAAGGGGCTTAAGTAACTGAGGTCAAGACCTCAACTGCAGCTCTCGCCCTAGTTGTGCAAGCTTAGGAAGGTATGAATGTCACAGGTTTGCCTTACAGCAAATCTCCTGAAATGCCAATGGAAGTTATCCAGGTCTGCTAGTTTAATCCAATTGTGCCAAAACCCCAACATAATCTCTGTTGGGCAGCAAAGCAAATGAGGTGTCTAAAACGCAACGCTTAGAACTATACACTCACCAGGAAGAGCGAGCCCGGAGCACCATGCTTAGGACAGCCTGTCGGTACCGCTCAGCCACGCCAAGAAATCGGGTCTCTTGCTCCTCCAGATGAGTAACAAAATGGAGAGACTGATTCAGGAGTTAAAAGAAAGGGTGACACGGCCCGGCAGCTACTTTGCTGACTGAGGGGTAACAGCTGTGGATTCCCCTGGGAGCAATGTCCCATTCTGCCCGGACCGAGAAGGTAACAGCCACAACAGGCACCTTAATAACACCGACAGGCAGCAAGGAGGCAGGCAGAGCTTGAAAACCTACCAGCAACCCCCCAAGGAATCCCCTGTTAGCTAGTGAGTTGGTGGCCGGGACACATCATCACAGGGGTGAGGCACAAAGACTATGGGAAAACAGGGAAGAGACAAAAACACTACCAGGAAACTTGGAAACCCTAAATGTTGCCTTCACCAAGACAGTTTGAGCACCAAGACATTTTTACACCAACACGCTTTCACACACTAACAGGTGAACTCAGGGCATGATGAATCTCACGTTATACACTCAAGTAAATACCGAAGACTACAATAGATGCCAGCAGCACATGCTATAATTTATAGATACATTTCAAAGCAAGCATTCTTAAGTGAATTTGGGCTTTGATCTCCTGTTTTCCCCTTGGGGGTAACAAAAACATTCTACCAACCCCCCTAATGCTTCACCCCTTTCTGAGGCTGTTTTTGCTAAGGAACTTGTTTCATGTCTCTCTTCTAGCCAAGCTCATCGCTGTGGTATGGCTTCTTTACGCTTCTTCCCCACACCCTAAACATTTTGCATTACATATCGCATATACTTGCCAGCACTCGTATTTTCCAGTGAAAGTTCAACTGACCTTAAAGGGTTGCCTCAAACCTACCTTTATGTGTTTTATTAAGCGAAACTTAGGCTGCCGGCGGGAGGTCGCCTGGAAGGTTGTGCCTCACCTCTGAAACTTCAGTTAAATCCAGCTGATCGTGGCACAAACAAATTGGTGGCCTTTCATGTAACTGCAAGCTTAGTTTTGCAAACTTCAGTGAAGGGACGCTGCAAGGAGTTTTACACCAGAAAACTCCACAAACAGGAAAACTGACTTCCCTCTGGATTCTCTTTTGCAGAGTGGGAGGATCATGTCCTGCACAATTTTACTGACACTCAGCTGATGCCCAGGAAAAATTATCAATGCATATGTGAAGGTAATAAAGCAGAAACATTACATGTTCGTTCCCATCTCTGGGTCTGCTTGCCTTTCTCGCTAGCTGGCACAGTCAGACTGAGCAGGGTAATTGATGCACACAGTAAAAAGACACTTTTGCTGTGGTTTTTCAAGAGGAATTCTGGGTTGAGAGCCGTAGCCCTCCATGGGGCATTATTGGTTAAATCAGCTTCTGTATCGTATCAGCTAGGCTGACAAGGAAAAGGATTTTCTAAATATCACCTTTACAAACTGAACCTGGCTTCTTAGAGCCAAGATGAACTTCTCCAGCCCCTTAGGAACTTAGAGGCACAATTATTGTGGCACCATGTGATAATTTCTTCTTTTTCCATTCCCAGGCTGGGGAAGATTCTCAAGAGTATCAAAGACACTCACATGCAGATTCCCACCAAAATCCAACAGAAATCAGTTGCTTGTGATAATTCTCTGTGCTTCTTGATTAGACCCATGTGGCTAGCAGGAGGCAAAAGCTTATTTATGGTCCTGAAGTCAGACAAAATCCTGCCACTTGAAGAATCAGATCATCAGAATGAAAGGAGATGTTTTAAAATGCCACTTATCAAGTTCGCCTTTTAAGTTCAACATTTGATGTACACACTGTCTATGAAATTGGAAAGAGCTCCCTGCATTCAGGGAAACATCTGCATCTGAGATTAAAGAACAGGTGATTTATTTAAGCCAGACTGATGTCGTAGGAAGCTAGCCAAAAGAAAACTTTTTTTTTGAGGAGCTGCTAGTAATAATAGTTCAGACAATCACAAGATAACAGGTACGATATGAGAAATATCCTGACAACATTAGATACAGTAGAAGTTTACTTCAGCTAAAAGTAACTGAAAACCAGCCCTGCACATAGCTCACCTGCTTCCCGCTCACTGTGTTCCCAGTTTGCCCTCTTTCCTTCAATTTATCTCCCTGAAAGCAAACTCTGTTGGCCAGACGCTGTCTATATGCAGTAGTTTATACAGCCCATGCATTGAATTAAAGAGTAGAATGAAATTTCTGGTTCCTGACCAAAAATGTCCATGATTTAAAGCCAAGAGGTGTGACAGAAAGGACAGAACACGATTGCTACATAATCAACAGAAGTAAGAGCTCTTTTTACAGGCAAGGACTATGGCTAGCTTTCTTTGCACACTCATGCTTATCCATACCCATAATACACTTCATCCATATACACACTTTATCCATATATTTAAGATGAGCATGTGCTTTTTCTGTATCAAGTTCTCACTTTTTATGTGCTTTTTGCAATATCTATTCTCAGCTCATTCTTCCACTTCATGACATGGTTTAGCAGGCATGGTGGCGTTGGTCTGACAGTTGGACTGGATGACCTTAGAGGTCTTTTCCAACCTTAATAACTCTAGAATTCTATTGTTCTTTCTAAGGTGAGCACAGGGCAGGGGGGCAGCTGCTGGTGTGAGACAGTGTTCAGAAGACAACACACATCTTAAAAAATGGTTCAAGATACAAAATGCTTGGAAATCCCAACATAAGTAAATCTTTATCTCCAGCTTTGCAAGCTACGGTGCCGGAAACAACTTCACCTCCTCATGCCTTCTCATTTGGGAATGTACTCTAAAATATATTTTACAATTTCAACATCCTATTGCCTTGGCAACACAATCATTCCTTTGTCTTGCCATTCTCCAAGGGGCAAAGGACTACTTATGTACTGAACCCCTACAAACGCTCAATTCCATCCTGGTTTTAATTAGAACTTTCTTCAAACCACTGACTGTTCCTACAGCAGGTGCTGATTTGGCACTATTGAGGAAACAACCAATAAACTTCACAATCAATCTGCAGTTAGTAGTCAATCCAGCTCACCTCGCTTGTTGTTTTCTTCCTTTGTACATTTTCTCATAGAAAGTGGCAATAAATTTGAGACATGTGGTAAACTAGAGGAGCCTTTAACCAGTCACACGCGGTCTCTCTCCAGTCCCTCACTGGGTAACACCATAGCCTCTGTGCCATCTAATCTCACTCGGGTAGCCAGAACACCTTTAACAAAAGTCAACATGCAACTTCATATAATAGAACAAGGAAGATGCTACTTTTGGCTGACACAATGTTTTTGGTTCCAGCGTTCCCTCCACAAAACTGGATACTTAAGTCTTTCATACAAATTTTTAGTCCAAGCCTACTCTCTCTGCTCAGAGAGTCAGGACTCCACAAGATTTACCACATCGACTCGTGGGATTAGTCTAACTTTCCCTCTGTCCCCAGTCTCCACATCACCTCCCTGCAGTTTTCATAACCCACAGTGCTCAGCATCACCTCCCTTGCACTCCAACCTCCCTGATGTGGCAACACTCTGCAGTTTGCTGCCAAGGTGGTCGACGGACCTCAAATTGCTCCTCATTTTCAAAGAAGATCTCTGTCTTTTAAAGTCAACAGCTGCTGAGTTCAACTCAGCAAGTACTGCCTAAAATTCTATGGCCTGTGCCAGGCAGATGACCATACATTTCATCTATCTCTTCCATTGTCCAAAACCAGTCAGCTGTAAAGAGCAGTTTTCTGATAAATTTGTAGGTGAGACAGGCTGAGTTACCCTGGTTACTCTGTGGACATCTGGTACTTCCTAGCTGTGGAGGTGGCATCTTGATGAAAACCTTGAGCCATTTGCATCTTGCTGATAATCACAGCAGCTTGTTTATGATTTCCATAAAAACATCATTTGAAGCATATCGCTTTCGTATATTCCTTTGAAAGAAGAAATGCAGCAACATACATCATTTCAGAGAATAAATCTGCCACAGAGCCCCTATGGCCCCTATGCCACTGTGTCCCTATGGGATATGCCAAGAAGATAATTTCAAAGCCTGGCTTACTATGAACTTGAGAGTTATACAAGCATTTCATGCTTGCCTCCTCAACTAGCCTCTAAGTAGCCCAAAGATCAGGGGTTTTTTTTCTGACTACAGTCCCATATTTCGAATCTTTCCCAGGGAAACACCCATTTTCCACAATCAAGGAAGAGGGATACACTGTGCACATGACAAAATGGCTAAGCTCCTTTCACTAAGTGTATACACTGAGATAGTTTTACTAACAAAAAACAGATTTCGAAATCTTTATCTGCAGTGATGGAATAAAGGGTTTAACATGCTTTTCCTGTTAATATTATTTGTAATGCTCAGAGCACTTCGGCGTAAGGTCCTGCATGACCAGAGCAAATAGACATTCCTGCTGCCAGAAGCTAACAAACTGAGTACAACTACAAGGTTGGTAAAAATAAAGCCAACTTCTAGAAGAAAAAAACCCAACCCAACCAACAAACCACCAATTGCCAGAACAAAAGCCAAAATAGGAATTTGAAGCTAAACATCCCAATCAATACTGAAGTTTCATTTCAAGGAAGCTAAGTGCCTAAATATACCAAATCAAACAAAATTAGTGCATTCAGGTCAGCATAATTCATTGTAAGATTGTCTACAACCCCAGCAGCATTAATTCCTGTTCTATGAAGAGATCAGAGCGGAGTTAAACCTATCAGAGACATCATTTTTCATTTGCCCATGGCAAAATCTCCCTTCATAATTGGCTTCAGTCAGTCGGCCAGCGTTACAGGTTGCTTCTTTGCAAGTGAGCTGTAATGAAGGGGCTACTGCACTGAAGATGTATGAATCTAAGGACCCTGCTGCACCGCACCAGCTCTAATGCAAACAGAATAAATAAGAAGGGGCGACCCCAAGATACTTTAGAGACTGAGGCCATGTATGGCTACTGCAGGAGCATTCAGATGCACAAAATTTTCAAGTGACCTACGATTTCAGCTCATTGAGTAGATTTTCTCCAACTATATAACTCAGTGGAGTAATTTGTCACTGAGCTCTGGGGAGCCGTCCACAGGGAAACAAGAACTGTTTCCCCGCTGCAGCCTGTCACCTCGGCAGTCAGCATCTCTCAGCACTTGCGCTGTTGTATAAATTACAGCCCTCCCAGCTTGGTCAAGTATGTCCATCATTCAGCACATATGTAATCTTCGCTATTTTATTGTCTCATTGATGGAAGAATAAGCTGCACAGTGGGAAACACATTAAGAAAGGACTACCAATTATTTTGCCTGTGTTACAAACTTCTTTAATCCCCTTTAATCTCTTCTAAGGGAGGAGGTTCGTATCTACTCAAATCACTTCACAGGAGACACATATAACATAACAGAAGCCCTAACACCAGGGAAAACAAAAAAAAACCACCCTGCTACTGGCCCTCCAGAGTATCAAACACACCAGTCATCATGATTTACAGTCTGCAATGGCACTGTCCAAGCAAACCCCAGTTCCGTGATCCATTCAGTTGGGGAGGTAATAATCTCCCCAGGGAAGTGGTGGATTCCTCTACGCTGGACACTCTTAAGGCTCAGCTTGACAGGGTTCTAGGCCATCTCATTTAAACTATATACTACCTAAAAGCTTGGACCAGATGATCCCTGAGGTCCCTTCCAACCGAGCAAACCTGTGATTCTGTATCACCATCTAGGTCATAATCTCTGTTTCTCCAGTATTGAGCCAATCACAGCCTAACAACAGTATCTAGTTCTGTTCTAGTATCTAGTTCTGTTCTAAGCACCTCGTGGTGTTCCTATCTGCCCAGAAAGAATCTATTTATCCATTTCAGAAACTGGTATCAAATTTGACTTCACACCCCTTTCGCCTTAAGACTTACTATGATGCAATAAGAAATATTTAATCAGCTCAGTATCTGTGTAGATCTATGCAATATGACTTACAGTGTGCTTTGAAATAAAACCCCACGGTCTACAGTCTAAATAATGGCTGAAGAAGAATAATTACAGAATTTGACCCCAGTGCATCAGTGTGCAATAACCACACAGTAGCTGATGGGGGGAAACCCTTGGGACTACCAGGCTTTTCACTCAATGGTAGATTGTTTTCACTGGGATTGTCTAAAGATGACATTGTTTATCAAAAATCCACAAAAATGTCACCCCAAAAGTTAGTTTTTCACTCTTAAATATATATATATCTCTCACCATCTTTATGATGCTTATGGAATGCTTAAGATAATGACTCTGAGCTCGATTTAGGATTTATAAGAGACTAAAATTATACACCAGTGCAGACAAACACAAGCTGATTTGGGACTCTCCATAAAAATAGCACTATTCATACGCTCAGTTGCCTCTGCGATTTAATGGTAGAGGCGCTCACCTCATACGCAAAACTCTACCGTTAGGACAGTGACATCAATTCATTAATCAAAATGACAAAGGGTTTCATGATCAAAAGAGAGAGGTTCCGGTACTTCTTGTGACAGCAGTGCTTGCGATATAGCCATACTGGATCCATTTGTGATTGAACTGGAAACCGGCTATTTTCTATACTCAACGGAATTCTGATTTATGGTGTGCTTGAAATTACTGTGGATTTCTATTAAAGACAAACACTTGGCAGTAAGGTACCATACTTACCTGTAATTTAGTTATGTAACAGTAGTATCCTCCACAGACCCCACATCCTTTGGGGTTTTTTCTTTTTCAGACGTGCAACATTCAGAGCCAACTTGGCTTTTTTTATTAAGAGTTTGGCCTTTTTCCTGAGGCCCTAAGCAAACCTCAAGCCATGAAGGAGCAGGGAATTTATACAGGCCTGCACAGACTCAATCAGCAGTTTCCTTTCCACTGACATCCACAGGAAGCCAGCATGTATGGAAAGATGGGGGCATGCAGACATCAACAATTACAGATAGGCCACTTTTCCCACATTTGGAAATGTACAGCTCAAGGCTACCTATTTAGTCAGTGTCTTTAACACATGGGAAACCTCTAGTAGCTGGCAGATTTCCTCTTTGAAAAGTTTATTCATTTTTTGCTATTACTCAGCATCCTCAATGGTAAAGTAAAGCTGTGAGTTGACAAAGAATCATAGAATCATAGAATAACCAGGTTGGAAGAGACCCACCGGATCATCGAGTCCAACCATTCAAGAAGGGCCAAAGAAAATGACGTTTTAGGTAATGTTCAAAGGTGGTAAGAACCTTTCTAGCTGCTAAGGGTGCACTTTGTGCCTCAGATATTTTAGGTATGCTCATAGACCCAGCCACTAAAACAAAGCTTGGAAGGATGACACATAAGCTCATACAGACTCATACACTCAACTATTTTACACATTCTGAAGATGATATTGCTCTCTACAGCTACCTAAAAGGAAGTTGTGGAGAGGAGGGTGCTGGCCTCTTCTCCCAAGTGACAGGATGAGAGCGAATGGCCTCAAGCTCCATCAGGGGAGGTTCAGGCTGAACATTAGGAAATTTTTTTTCATGGAAAGGGTCACTGGACACTGGAACAGGCTGCCCAGGGAGGGGGTTGAGTCACCTTCCCTGGAGGTGTTTAAGGGACAGGTCGATGAGGTGCTGAGGGGCATGGTTTAGTGATTGATAGGAATGGTTGGACTCGATGATCTGGTGAGTCTTTTCCAACCTGGTGATTCTATGATTCTATGATATGAACTCCTTTAAAAAAGAAGAAATTTACATTCCAAGACTGCGGGCCCCTTGTTAATTCATTTAACTTGTGCATTTGTAGCCTATTCATAGAGCCTTATTTCTGACGCAGTCTTTAGAAACACAGCCCCTGGTATCAACTAGTCAGGTTGAGGATGGCTCACGGGACAAAAATCAATGAATCTATCTAGAAAAAGAAACCGCAAATTTAGAGGACCGAGATACAAAGAAGTGACATACCCTTCCTCAATGGTAACAGAATTCATGATGATGCAGTTTGTTATCTTAACCTTGTCTTTTATGATACACATGCTGCCGATGACGGAGTGTTTAATGGATGTCTTCTCCCCCACTTGTGTGGATGGCCCAATGATGCTGTCTGATCCCACCTAGGGAAGAAAAGAAAGGAAACTGGCAAAAGTACCCGGAGCTCTTCAATTCGCGTTCCCTGTACCCAGAGGTATGTGTCAGCACATCTCAACTTATTAACTAAGTGTACCCTGCTCTGCCCTTACGGATCCTTGGCAGAGGAAAAACCTAGAAATGTGGGGCCCACCCCCCAGGCAGACAGTTGGATAGTCTTCCCAAGGTCCATTAGTTCGGTACAACTCCAGCTCTGTAAGCCTCACGCAGTAAGGTAAACACAGTAAGGACAGTCCTGCTGGTACTCACTGGCTTCATTAAGGTTTTCCCAGTGAGACCCATGAAAAGGAGGCTTGAAGAAGGTATTCAACCAAAATGCCTTAGCAAGAAGCAGAGCTAAAATACTTCTGACCCCTTCTGAGTTTGGTGTCCTTTGGGAAGCAGATCGCTCAGCTGCCATTAGGGAAGAAGACATTGCAGTGTCTGACTTGAGAGCCAGATGGAATTTTTAACAATGATTTTTAAAGACAGAGACTGAAAGGCAGGAACCCACAGGCAAGCCTACAAGGACACTCAGGGCTGTATCACCTATATTGTGACTCTACACTTCAGAACTCAGCCTCATTTCCAATAGCGGGACTGAATTTCACGAAACAGTTCTTGAAGCAAAGGGCATGCAGACTGTATCAAAAGAGCAGTGACAGGGAAAGGGAACACTTACCATGCCTCTGTCAATGATCTGTGCAGACCCATGAACCAATGGCTCTTCCAGACCCAGATTAAGCAATAACTTGGGAACCTGGATGGAAAACACCACATCACAAGTTAATATGACAGTGCTGTACCTGCATGTTCATAAACAGCACAAAGATGGCTTTGGTTTCCATTGCACTAAAGCATCTACCAAAAACATTTCAACTTAAAGGAAAACATAGGTTCTTGCATTCTAAATCTGCAACCAGATATACGTGATTTATCTATCACCTTTCCCTTTTGAAAAGGAGGCAGCAGCACACTGCACGTGTCCTCCTAGCTCAGCTTCCTACCTGTGGAGAACCAGTGCAGCAGCAGCAGCAAGCAGGTTGGCTCCAGCTGAACCCATCCTGTACGTTACTGCAATGCCCAGAGTTTAACATGTCAAGTATAGCTCATTGTGGTTTACGTTGTCCAGTAATGCAAGAGAGCGAAGCAAATACTATCAAATATAAACCAGTAAACTGGCATAAAAAGACGCCTACGCTCAGCCCGCTCATTCAGGTAGCATGCTGAGGTACAGGCAACAAAAAAGTATTTCAGATGTTTAAGCAGAAAGAAACTAAAGTTGACCAAGTGGCTATTCGAGGTGGCAGAAAGCTGCAGAAAAAAAGGCTCTTTACAGAAAGATGGCAGGCAGCAGATAAGCAGACAAAGCAGCGATGGTAATAGAGACAGACAGAGACCATGAGGTAGCCAAGAACAAACCCATGGAGAGCAATTCTGAACTGGCTCCTGAAAACAAAGGGGAGCCAGCATTGCAGAAGGATGGGATATCACTCCATCATTCCTCCTTTTCTGGGCGAAAGAGCAGCCTGAGGCATTCTGCATCTCCTGGTGTCAGGCTAGGGCCAAGGTCACAAACCGCAGAAGAGGCGATGACAGCATGGATGGGGATTTCAGGGGAGCTGGGAGTCTCGCAGCAACGTACACGGTGCTGTACAGAGCTACTCGCAGCAGTGACACAATGTACGATGCATCCTGGTAGAAGAGAGATGGCAGTCAAAGAAACACAGGAGATACAGAAGACAGCAAAGTGATGCATGATGGCTAAGAGGTCTGTGTCATGGCAAATCATATGTCTGTGCGAGAGGCAGCATGAGCTGGAGCTGGTGTGGAGCTCTGCACATGCTGTTTGGCCAGCCAGGATGCAAGCACTGACTGTCCATCTGGGAGGTCAATGGGAGTCTCAGCATAGAGATGGTGTAACTGGGTTTGCCTGAGGGATGGAAGCGGTGTTAAGTCTCTCTTTTCTTCACCCAGGCACCTATTTTCACAAAGCTCTTAGGAAAGTTTATCTGTGAGATCTCTATTTCTCTGTTAAATTTGGCTGAGAGTTGCCAGCAGTTTCCAAAGCTGCTATGAAGGAGCTGCCATAGAGTACGATTTTGTAAAATGACTTCCTTAGAAAGCTGGGATAACAAGAGCTGATGGATAGGGAGTGAACCTCAAGAAGCAGATCCCACAGATGTGAAGAAGTTGGGATCAGATCAGAAAAAAAAATATCTCAAGATCTCAAACGAGATGATAACTTGCAGGAAATTGTTTGGGTATTCATAACATGACCAGCCCATTTCCCTTCCAGCATGCAAGGATGGATAAATAGTGCCGGTTTTCATATGATAAGAATTTTCACAGTTGATGCTTCATTCAGATGAGTGAGATGAGTTCAGATGAGCTCACACCTCTGAGCTATCATTTCGGGTTTCCTGTTGTCCCCAGCAGACATTTCCACATCTCTAGCTCTTTACACCTTGAATGTGGTTTTTCCCACTAGGCTTGCGTTTTCTCTGTTTTTCAAAAACCAAGAATAGCTGAGATCCGTCAGACCGAGGTGCAGGCATTTCAGAAAACCACTTGCCCACCAGATTGGCCTGGATGATGCTGGCTTGGTGAAAGGATGTTGTCCTCACCCGACACATAGCTGGGCAGCCACAACAGATGGATCCAAGAGAGGAACACACACCAAAGCATACCTACAGCATAGGTTGGAAAGATTCCTGCTATCCAGTGCTGCTCCGTGGAAAGGGAAAGAAACAAGGAAAGGCTCTTGCTCTCCTCAGTGGAAAGGTGGTGTGGTGAAATAAATGAGGGATTTTACTGGCTAGAGCAAAGCTCTTATTAGAATCAGAATTAGAATTAGAATCAGAATGGTAGTGCAGCCCAAGAAAGCTACCAGCTCAAGCATTTTGCTCCGAAAAGGAAGGTTAGACAGGGGGCAGGAGTCAGAGGGAGTGCCTGGGTCAAGGGGAGGTTTAAGATGTGTTTGGATTTAATTCATCTTACAAAGAAACTATTTCCTGCTATTGAAGATAACTCCCTCCTGAACCCACCTGCCCACACACAGGCTGCAGGCATCCAGAAACCCAGCTGGAAGTGAAATGATGTGAGTAAAGTGTTTCCTCACCAGAAGGGCAATGGGTTAGGATGCCATTCCTTCTCACGGCTACTGGACTGGACCGCTACTGCTCTATGAGTCTGTCCTCTTGGACAGCAAAGCTATAGGTACTGGCTTTACAGCCAGGGAATCAGAATCTAGTCTGTGAAGACGAAGATACGAGCAAACAAGACACAAAAAGTCTTCCTTAGAGACCAACAAAACAGGCAAAAAAATAGCTGATAAAATTAAATGTCTATCTTTTATGAGGATTAGCAAGAGAAACAAAATGCAGTGGCACTGAAAAAAGGAACTCCTTTCTCACAACCCCTCATTAAGCTCCATTTTATGTTTTACCTCCGCATAGTTTCCTTAGAAATTTTACCATTCTGGAAAAGTTAAAAATTCAAAGAAAATCCTTTCCAACATTGAAGGCCCCAATGTGATTTCAAAACACTAATTCTATGTACCACCCAGGAGCAAACACATTTCCTGGACTGACCAAAATGTAGAATATTTAGGTAAAAAAAAAAAAAAAGAAAAAAAAACAAACCAAAAAAACAACACAAGAAAACCCACACGGAGTCTGACTGGCTCAACTCAATAACTTTTTACTGAAGTGGCTGCTGCCAAATGTACACGCACACTTCCCCTAGCAAGCGGTGTTCTCCCTTAACCCTTTGGGCACACTTGTTCCTGATATTCTTGGGGAAAGGTTTCCCCTTCTGACAGCAGTGCAGCCTCCCTCCTCTCATTCTCATGTCCCAAACCGCAAAGCATGTCACTTTATTTCTGTGCTCCTCTACAGGCACCAAAGAGAAAGAGCTCAGATGCGTGAACTTACTCTGCAATTCTAATTTGCATCAGTGCATTCATTCATTCATTTTATTAAAAAGAAATCAACTGAATATGAGAGCAAAGGCAAGGCAATGACCAGTTCCAGGATTCCCAGTACAGTTTATCGCTCTCCCAGCTCCACTACCAGAAATCTTGAGTCTTTTCCCTACTATATTCTCTATTGGTCTTCCGAAAGTAGAAGAAACCGGTCACTCCTGATAGCAACGAAGCTGATCACTAGCAGAGTGAAGTGAGAACTTGTACACTGCATCAGCCAGTGCAGTTAAAAATAGAAAAATCATATTAAAAGCTTTTAATCATCAGCTTATTAGTTCGTACAGGATTTCTCCACTCCTCCCCTGTGATCTTTTTTTATGAATTCTCAGTAGTGTGGAAGTGAAGGCTGCAACTTCACCTCTGTTTACCTGGAGCGCCAGTGTAGTGAAACCTCTTCATAAAATCAATCTGTTGTAATGGAAAAGATTAGGCAATTTGAATGTATACGTGATTTAAGTCCTTCCGCAAATCATTCACAACCTTTGTCATTATCACTTAGATAAACATCTGTTAGGAAGACCAGACAGAACTGATCTTGCCTTTAGGGCATGGAGGACATTGATTAGATGAGCTATCAAAGCTGCTTCCAGCTTTATTTTCCACACTTTGTGGTTCTTTGGCTGCAGGTCTTCCCTTCCCCAAAAGCCAGAAGAGTCTGTGGGGTGGGGGGTTTCTTAGCCAAATCAAAGCAATGGAGTAGATGAGTGACAGAACTGTTTCCTGGCCTCACGTCCGTACCCAGCAACCAGAAGGGTGACGTGACTAGATAACATGGCACTGGTTCAGTTCCCACACTCTCCTCAGCTGTACCACAGGAAGCCACTCCTGGAGGCTAAAATGTCCCATGAACTACTGCTGTGTCCCCAGGTGGCAGTTCTGTATTTTCCTCACCTGTCGGTTGGCTTCAATATACAACCCAAGGGTATTCACTCGGAAGCACAGTCCCTCTTTCATTATATGGACGTAGCAGCGCACTTTTCCTTCATGGAGAGTTTCATTCATATCTCCTCTATGATCATTCCAACAAGAGTTATCTGGAGCAGGTTTCAGCAAGCTATTATCTTCCTTTATGAAACTATAAATGTCTGGAGAACACACACATGCATGAAGTTAGACAGGATTTAATGAAATATTTTCCAAAGAGGATTACTATTAAACTACTGTTGGGGAAGGGAAATCTTTGCCTCACATCATCTGAACGGCTGGATACTTAGCAATCATTACCAGATTTTATCACATATAGTGAGTAAGTGCTTATTTCTATACTACAGGTGGGAATCAAGGGATTGGGACAGATGCAAGATTTTGCCCAAGGTCATACAAGGAGACAGCGGAAATGCTAAAAATAAATCCCAGGATCTGAAATCCTGTCCAGTTCCCAGTGTGGGGTGGTTAAGGCTTAGTCTATCGCCCTGTGGAGTTTTAGGAACTCCCTCCTAAAATTACATTTTCAAAAGTACATTTATCTACACTGTATTCCAGAAGAAAAAATACAGAGCACCTAGCTGATTTGCTTCTTATTTACACCAAAATAAGGGAGGACAAAAATATTTATATGACGTACAATACTGTCTAAAAAAGAAATCTACTAGAATCTTTGCTATTGCGAAGTATAAAAGGAAAAGAAACAAATCCCAAACTAGTGTTTCAGGCTAATTCTGTACTGCCCAATAATACAGCCAAGCATATGGGCTTTAAAACCTTCATCAAATCTTTGATACTTGTACTGACCTAGGGATGCTTGCTCCTTTTTCTTTTGGTCCTCTTCTTTGTTGTCTAGTCCTTGCTGCAGTGATGCAGGAGAAGAGAACTGTTTCCTAACCAGATGTGGAATCAGTTCGCTCCGGAGAGATGTGATTGTCCTGGGGAAGGAGACGCACACATGAAGTCCATGAATGCTAAAACTTATACACCTTCATTTTCTCTGTATAACATTATCAGACATTCTGCACATTTTTCACCAAGATATGTAGAACCAAGACAACGTTCGCTAGTCGTGTGCTGCTTTAATGCATTTAAATATAAAAGAAGATTCAAAATAAGGAAAAAGCTTTACCTTCATAACTAATTCCCCTATATTTTAACAGAGATGCCTATAATTTGATATGGCATCACCCTGCAATTTATGCTTGTGTGCAGTTAGAATGTACACAGCAACAAAATTGTAACAAGAACAACTGAAATCCACATTAGGTGGCTTTAAAATGGCATCACTTGACAGTAAAAGAGAGAATAAAGTGTCTATAGAGGAAAAACCAAAGCAGCTCCTTTTCTTTGTGATAAAAATATGGAAATGCTCAAGGATAGATGAAATATCAAATGCTAAAATAAAAATACTTATGACACAGGCGTTAATGATGTCTTCCTGCTCTCTAGGTTATCCTTTCTCTTCCTAGGTTAACCTGATCACTAGGTTATCCTTTCTCTTGCGTTGATTCACACAGTACAATGAATCAAGAACAATCTCTTCCCAATAGACAGAAATCAATGTAGAAAGTCTACTGTAAAACAGGATTATAACCCTGGTAATTGAATTTTGACTAGTAGAAGCTAATTTTATTTTTCAATAAAGTATTTGGAAAAAAACCCCAAGTCAATAGTTTTTACAGTTGGAGTGCATGAGATGCCATCTCAAAAGAGCTTTATTGTTGTTGTTTCATTATTTTAACAATCTGCATTTAGTTACTGAATTGTGGATTATTTAAAGTAGAGCTTGGGAAAATCAGGCGGAAAATGAACTCAAACTTGGCATGTGTAAGAGGAAGTACTAAACTTCAGAGGAAGGATTGGGGGAATTAACACAGAGAGCTTGACTAGAGGAACTCAGCAAATGATAACCCACAAAGAAAGAGGAATTATTTAGAATGGAAAGCAGCAAAACTAAGAACTAACTGTAGGTTAAATTGAAAAATGGAAAGTACTAGAATGAATATCCTGAAAGTGATAGCCCAGCAATCCCTTTAGCAAAGGGAGATCTTAAACAATTCAAACACGCAGCTCATAACCCACCCAGGCCCCTGTTCAATGATAGTGAAGCAGACTTAAGGACCTAAACAGTCTTTCCTGTCCTGAACTCTGATGGGAAGATTCAGATGTGTTTGCCAATTCAGCCCTACAAACAAATACAGTGTTTTCCTTCTCCTTGACAAAGTTTCCCTTCAGCCCTCAGCTGTAGGTTGTGTCACATCTTCCATCCTGCAGCGGGATGATCTAACCCATCCCAGATCTGAAATTCTGCTTTTAGTATTTATTCCGGACAAGTAAAAGCTCCGATCTTCAGCCTCTCCTCTTTCTCGAAACTAAGATTATAAACACCTTCAGATAGCTGTATTTCAGGAACTAATGAAGCAAAACACTTCATTCTTTAATCACCAAATTTCTCCAAACCACTTAGAGGCGTGCTCTGCCACAGCCGCCCTGGCCCCGCGCTCCGACACACGTGTGGCTGTGCAGATGGGCAGTTTACTAGCTTACACTGTTTGCCTGCAGCTGTGCCATTCAGCAATGATTTCCTGCTTGGGTTTTATGCTCCGTCCAAAACCGACAATCCTGTGTTTCCCTCAGAGGCTGGCCATGGCATTTATAAGATATATTACCTATAAAATATCCAAGTATTTGGCAGCCTTAAATAGTCTGATGCAGAGGACAACACAACACGGTAGGAAATGAAAGCAGAGGAAAGGGGGAAAGACAAAGTTCTGCCTGGGTTTTGATGGTTTACTCTTTCTTGGCCAAACTCCTGAGGCTTTCCTGCAATTCTCTGAAGTGCTAGCCACATTCCTTCAGCAAAGGTGGAGTAAATCTCTCGGTCATCCACAAGATGTGGCTCAGAAACATACGCTTCTTACTGGAAAAGGAAAACCAGGAAGGTTTGTCTTTGCTTGCTGTTTAAGCAGAATTTATATGCGATATTAAAGGAATTTGCCTGTGGAAAGTATTGAAAAATATGCAGTAAGGCAGTCAGTGACAAAAGTTTGGGAGTTTTTTGTGACAGATCTTGCAAATGTGGATATACGAAGTGATAGCGTGAGAATATTATGTGACTGTCAACAGCGGGGGAAACCAAACATCTGGCTGGCACTAGGAAAGGAATTTAAATCAAAGGAGGGACAGGACTGAAGACCTTTCATCAAGAGAGAAAAAAAAAAAAACAGCAGGAGCTTGGAAGAGCCCACTAGCCTATAACCTAGATCCAGGAGAAAACAAACCGAAAAGGTTTCTGGTCTACTGCATTAAAAACTCTTACAATCAAATCCTGAACTACACATGCCTATATTAAGAAGAAATAAGCACAAGACTGTATATGCTGAAGAAAGCAGCCTTTTTTATTCTCTTTGGATTTTAAAACTCAGCATCACCCTGTTTTCTAAGCTTGTTATTTTCCTTAGAATCATAGAATGGTTTGGGTTGGAAGAGACCTTAAAACCCATCCAGTTCCAACCGCCCTGCCATGGGCAGGGACACTTCCCACTGGATCCAGGTTACTCAAAACCTCATCCAACCTGGCCTTGAACACCTCCAGGGATGGAGCATCCACAACTTCCCTGGGCAACCTGTGCCAGTGCCTCACAACCCTCATTGTTAAGAATTTCTTCCCAACGTCTAATCTAAATTTTCCCCCTTCCAATTTAAAGCCATTCCCGCTCCTTGTCCTGTCACTCCATGCCCTGGTAAAAAGCCCCACCTCAGCTTTCCTGTAGCCCCTTTCAGTACTGGAAGCTGCTCTAAGGTCTCCTTAGAGCTTTCTCTTCTCTTTAGCACCAAGAACGAAACACCCACCGAGGTCAACCTAAGAAAAAATCTACCATGACCAAGAGAAAGAAAGTGGGAAGGTGGCAGGAGAGGAGGGCGCGCACAATTTTGGCAGAAATCTAGTTCTAAGCCAAGTCAGAGTAACCATCCTTGCTCTGACACTTCACAGGTAAACCCAGATGGCAGAGAGGATAAAAATGAATTTGCCTTTGAGAAACATTCACCAAAATAAACATGCTTTCATAAATTCCAGCTCAATTGATGAGCCTTTTTCATGATCTTTCATTCTCCCAAACTGATTTTCATAGAATCATAGAATAACCAGGTTGGAAGAGACCCACCGGATCATCGAGTCCAACCATTCCTATCAAACACTAAACCATGTCCCTCAGCACCTCGTCCACCCGTGCCTTAAACACCTCCAGGGAAGGTGACTCAACCACCTCCCTGGGCAGCCTCTGCCAGTGCCAAGTCACTTGCCAATTTTGCAAGTGATCTGTCTGTTTTCACCTTGACAGAAAGCAATGGTTTTTCAATTAAACAGCCAAAGACTGAGAGCGCTCTTAAATTTCTGCATGTAAAGGAAAAGGGAGTTAATCCCTGGAGGACCCAATGTGGCTTCAGTCCCATGAGAACAATGAGAGATGGCAACCAGTTTGAAAGACGTAGATTCTGATCACATTCCCAAGTGAAAGGGGACAGGATGAGAGGGAATGGCCTCAAGCTCTGCCAGGGGAGGTTCAGGCTGGACATTAGGAAAAAATTTTTCACAGAAAGGGTCATTGGGGACTGGAACAGGCTGCCCAGGGAGGGGGTTGAGTCACCTTCCCTGGAGGGGTTTAAGGGACGGGTGGACGAGGTGCTGAGGGGCATGGTTTAGTGTTTGATAGGAATGGTTGGACTCGATGATCCGGTGGGTCTCTTCTAACCTGGTTATTCTATGATTCTATGATTCTATGATTTTAAGCATACAAAAATCAGATTTATATCTGGGATGGAATCAGCCATTCACATAGCAGGTTACAACAAAGGGAGATGTTGGCAAGAGATGCTCCATTTGTGGGGGGGAAAGGAGACAACAGGGCAGTTGGACTTCATGGTGCACGTGCAAGAAACAGCTGAAGAGAAGATAAAATTTTAAAAACAAAGGAAACCCCTGGAAAAGTCTACATTAAATGTACCTGTTAGCTCAGAGCAGACATCAGTCATTTGCAGTCAGGTCTGCCGACCGGAGACTCAGACCTAGGCCTTATAAACCTAGGATATTGGAGGTTAATTTTATTTAAAATCTAAAACATTATGGTACAAAAACGGAGACTTGGTCAAACAACTGTAATTTAACCAAGTACTGTCACCACCAGAGAGAAATCAGTACCGTGCCTTTGGAATCCCTTTATCCCTGGATCCTGTGCACCATGACCTCTTCCCAGTGTTCGTGGGATTTTCACAAGATAGCAAGAGCACAGATGGTGATAAATTAAAAATTTTCAGTTTTGAAGAACATGAGGTGAGAATACATGAATCTTTAAGTTTTATATTTAAACACAACTAGACTGACATTTCCAGTGAGCTTTAATCACAAATGAAATTAGGACAGCCTGTGATATGGCAGAATTAAGTTTATATCTATGTATATTGCATTATACTGCATTATATTACATTACATACATTGCAGCCCACAGAGGGCCAACTTTTACTTGTTGCTGAAATGCAGCTGCCTCTGGGATGAAGGGAAGCTTATTGAAACTTCAGTAAGAAATGAAGAACAATGGAGCCAACTGAAACACTAGAAGAGTTTTGAGGAAAAACACAAATGTTGACCACCTAAACTTAAAAAAAATATATATATACCACAATTATGGTTCAATGGGCTGTCATTTCTGCTCTTGGAAATATGTATTTCTGGAGACTCTGTCTTCCATACCACACAGAAAATAATGGTTCGGACCAACGCTGGCAAAGAAAAAACGTCATAAAAAAATTTACAAGAATAGAAGAGTCTGTTAAAGTCTATGTCTAGGTGACATTGCAAAAGTCTAAGTACCAGGAGGTGCTGTTTGGCTTGACCCACAGCAGGAATGGGAGCATCCACAGCTTTTATTTTCTGCAGCCAGTTCTCACTGGCTTCAGACACCCTGAACACAACTGTCAGTTCCATTTACCGGCTGTCATTCATTTTCATTTTCCATGTTTAATGTTAAAACACCATAAAATGGTATTAATGAGCATTAGCATTTTAATATCCTCCCTGTTTTATTAATCTGTGTTGAAGCATGAAATCTACCATTGCTGTCAGCACCCACCTGTGAAATCTGCTGTTACTCCCCATGGGCTGCTTGCAGGGGGTCTCCCTTGCTATAATTATTAGCACAGTCAGCTACAACTACAGGTGCAGATAATATTCGTGATTCCTCACTACAAACAAGCAGATTATTAGCCCTTTTATACCTACTTTTGCCTTTTTTTTAACAGGGTAATGTTAGCTCTTGTTTGACTCTGCACACTTACAGGGGTTGGGTTCTGATCTCAGCTACGTGGCCTTCGACGGAGATTCTTCAGCTCACATCAAAAGGAGAGCGTAAGGCTGTATTTCAGACTGGTGCTCATAATTAACGTTAGAAACGTATACATAAATACAACTAAACAAATCCTAAGGCACTTATAGTTCTGGCCAAAAAGAAGTTGCATGTTTATGCAGAACAATAAAGATGTAAGAAAAAGGGAGGGAGAAAGAAAAAAAAAAAAGAGGGTGTGTTGGAAGAAAGAGAAAAGTTAATTCTGAACCATGTAGGTACATAGTTCATGGTTCTCATTGCTTAAAGGATAAAGCCAAATAACATTTAAAAATTCCATGTAAGCTGGGAGCTCTCTTGTTGAATCTCAACGTTATTTTCTCCTGATCCTTTGATGGAGATTAAAAATTTCCATGTGAATACATAGAAAGAAACAACAGTTACTCTGAGATTTTTTCCCCCCCAAGTATTTAATGCTCCAAACTAGAGCAGCCAGCCACCATTCCCATCTCCTCCCCCCTCCTCAAAGGGAAAAAAAAAGTCAACTCACTTTGAAGAAAAGACAAAACAGGGTCAGGGCAAGGGGGATTAGGGAAATGATATTTATATCATGGACCAAATTAAAATGTCAATGCGAGAGGCAGGCAAACAGCCCTTGCCACATATATACACCAGGCATGTTTCCTCAAGGAAACAGGAAAGAGATTTGAAAAGAGTTAATGCAGTCCTGAGTTAATACCACCTGCCTCAGACTCAACACCACTTAAAAGACAGTGTTTGGGTCCATTTCCCACAATGCGGTTTTAACAAGCACAATGGAAAAAGCAATTACAGGCCTTTTCCCCTTCTTCTCACTGATTCATTGCTGAAAATGCTGGAATTTCTGAGACATGCTAAGAATGTGGAGAAAGCAGACAAGGACCACGGACAAAAGGAGAAAGTATCAAATGATAAATTTATCGGGTGTGCCACAGCCCTGCAGGAGGCTAATTATGCCTTTCTATCTTGCAATAATCTTTTTACCTTTGTTTGGTGTACCTAGGACTAACTGTAACAAAAGGAAAATTCCAAAGTAATCAGGCAAGCCAATAAATTACCAGGCAATTACTTATGCCTAAGTCAACAACCTGCAACACCAATCACAACATCAAACCGATGTTATTTCTTGCTACGTTCTGTGTGTCCTGTTCTACTGTCACAATCCCTATCACAAAAAGGGTAAGTGTATTTCTTTTCTCCCCCCACCCCCAATTTTGTATTAATTACTTACGTTTATCAGTGTCTTTTATTATGTTTGGACCTAAAAGCCTGCGGAGAAGGCAAGGAAACTCTGAGAAATGTTCTTCTAAAAGGTAATTCCACATGACTGCATTTGTGCTTCATCTCTCTTTCCATACTATTTTCTAACCAAAACTTTCAGGTCTGACAGCAACCTACTCCCAACACTCGTAAAAGCGTGTGGGACGATATGTCAAAAGCCACTGCGCAGTTTTGCTTTGCAGGCTCAAGTTTATGAACGACTTCCCAAAACTGCAGAATCGCCACCGAAATCCCTCTGCATCCCGGATGATGGAGGCAAAGCAGAAGACGACACGCAAGAGGCAGTGACAGACACCAGAATGCAGAGAGGCTCCAGATCGAAGTATGGAAAGGATGGTATGGACACAAACCACATAAAAAGCTGTTCTCAAGTTCCACCAAGTCTGGATGCACTTAAAGGAGCAGGGATCTAACTTACGCTTCTGCCAAAAAACCCTTTGGGAAACAAGGCAGCTTTCTGAAAAATTGACCACAGAAATTAAAACTCCTCAATTACACACTCAAGTCCTTTGACAGCATGTGCGCACTCAGCTCAGGTCATCTAAGTAACCTTAACTCTGCCCACTCGCCAAGCAGTCAGGAACACCCCACAGCTCCTGACTAATACAGCTTTTGCACGGAATGCCAGCGAGTTCAGACATTTTTAGAACTTCTCCCTGACCAGAAGTCTCTGAGGCTGTCGGAGGCCACCCAGGGTGTTTGGCAGGTTGTACACGCTGCTGAGGAATGGATCTCATTCATTCCCAGACAGCATCCCATTCTTCTAAAACAAGCGCACCTGCACCAAACACGATTCCTTGCCAGAACTCATCTTTCTCCATTCTCTCCCACCTCCGCCTTTGCAGCCATCTGTGTCTGAGTTACCAACTTTTCTCTAAATGCCTTTGAAATGAGGCTCCTTGTCTGAAAAATGCACTGAGCAAAGACATTCTACTGATATGCCTAAACAAACACACGCATATGATGCGTTTGATGAAGTTGACGCGTATCCATAAAACAGATGAACGATGTAAACTTAAGGTGCCTAAGTATATATTTGGATAGATTTAAATGCTTCAGACTTGTCTGTATAAAACATGTAAGCGTCAAAAAATGTAGCCATGACCATAGCTTCCCATGGGGAAGCTCTTTCACCCTGCTCCTCTGCGGCTGTGTCAAAGGCACTGTAGAGGTCCACATGGCTTTGCTCTGTTTCTCCATGCAGACACCGAGTGTGGTGGTCTGCAATCAAATGGACCCATTCCCAGTTTTGACTTAACAACGTGCCCATTCTTTCAGCAGTCGAGGAGATAATTGGAAGCTCTGGTATGTAATTCAGCCCTGCTTCCACCTGTACAAGTCCCAAATCTACATCCTTCTCCCCAGCAATCGCTCTACTTTAATGAATTCCTACCCTCACTACTGACTACTAGTCTTTACTCCACCCTTCCCTGTAGGACATCTATTCCTTTTACCATGCCATTTGCAACATGATCTTCCGTCCTGTGAACAAACTAACTTTTTTTCTGTTTTGGTCACTTCATCCTTTCCTGAAGAACTTTAAGATGAAGTTTTTTGGCCAATGAATCTCACCTCCTCTTCTTCATGAGCCTACCTTTATTCACAGTGCTCTTTCCAGGTGGTCTTCACCTGGGAAAGTTTGGTGTAAAATGCCATGTGTGCCCCAGTTCACCTCTGCATCTTTGATTTAGGGAAAATACCACTCTCTCCTCCCCATTCAGGCCTTTGACTTCTTCAAAACTGCTAACTTAACTAGACAGCACTCACCACTTCCACAGACTGTCCTGTGGCCAATTACAATGCTATACTCCCATTTTTTATACTTTTTCATTTTATTTTAAGTGAAGAAATTTGTAGTTGCTCCCCCTTCAAGTCAAAACTGTGTTCTAAGATCAGCCCTTACCTCCTACTGTAGCTACTTATCACATTCAAAATGAAACTTGGAACATTGTCCTTGATTGACAGATGATTCTCTGACTTAATGAAGATTTCTTTCAGGCATGTGTGCCCCATCTTGATGAGAAGCATTTATTCTCCCTTCTACACGCGAGAAGTTAAAAGTCTCCCACCACAATAATTCAATGCTATAATAAAATCAGCAACAGCATTATATACATCATTATTACTGTCCATGTTTCATTTGACTGTCCAAGGCACAACGAAATTTTACCTTGAACTAACACCTAGAATACAAAAACGATGAGAAGTGGAATAGTAGAGAAACAATCACCATTTTATCTCCTTTCTAAAAATTCAACTCATGAGTAGAAGGGGACTTGGCATTTCAAAAGGATAAGTCAGTGACTGAGGTGGTGTGGAAGAAAACAGAGCTAGAAGCAAACCAGAGAAGGGAAGAATGGAAAACATTGTCTTGAAGTTCTTGAAAGTCATACAATCATATCATCTGAATAGAAAATACAAGACAACTCCACTGCAAGAGAAATCTACCATGATATCACATAAGAGAATTGTACCCTCACAGGGAGATGTTGTCCAGCAAGGTAGACGAGAATTTCACCTTGAGTATTATCTTACAAGTAGGGAGTGTGATGACAGGATGAGGGGTGATGGTTTTAAACTCAAAGAGGGGAGATTTAGATTAAGTATTAGGAAGACATTTTTCATGTGAGGGTTTGGAGGCACTGGCACAGGTTGCCCAGAGAAATTGTGGCTGCCCCATCCCTGGAGGTGTTCAGTACCAGGTTGGATGGGGCTTTGAGCAACCTGATCCAGAGGAAGGTGGGGTTGGAACTGGATGGGCTTTAAGGTCCCTTGCAACCCAAACAATTCAATGATTCTGTGCAAGTAACGCTGTGTGGCAGAAAACATACTGTATTGATGAAAGAATGCTCAGGATGATACTGTCCTAGTGGCAATGATTTAAGGAAAAAAAAAGAAAATAAAAAAGTGCATATAGATGAATAGAAGAAGCACCATTCTTCCTTGGTTCAAAATCCACATCTCATAAAGACAAAAGTTAATTTGACTGAAGGCTACCCAGGAAAACTGCAACTGCATGAAACAGTGGAAAAAATAGTTAACAGTTTTAAATGTTTACTATCAGATCAGAGCAAGCCCAGCAGAGGCCACCAAGGGGGCTCAGGAGCACATGACACAGGATGAGAAGCTGGGGGAGCTGGGTTTGTTCAGCCTGGAGAAGAGAAGGCTGCAGGGGGGATCTGATTACAGTTTTCCAGTACCAAAAGTGAAGCAACATAGGAGACAGACAGACTTTTCCAAGAGATACACAGTAAAGGGCAAAAGGCAGCAGATGCAAGCTGCAACAAGGGAAATTCCAGCTGGGACATAGAGAAAACAACTTCTCAGTGAGTAGCACAGTCCTGGGACAAGGCCCAGACTCCATCCTTGGAGATTTTCAACACTCAACTGCAAAAAAAACCCCGTAGGCAACACAGAAGCTAGTCTTCCTTGAGCACAAAGTTGGACTAGAGACTGCAACCTAAATCCTTCTAGGATTCTATAACATGTCCATTGACATTTGAATGATTTTTTTCATGTCCTCCCTACATTCACTTTTCAAAGGGAATCCAAAGGGTTATCTGATGCTGTAAATCCCAGAGGAGAAAATTAACAAATTTTAACATTTACTTTAGAAAAATTTGCATGAGGAGCAGCTTGCAGGCTCAGGATGCCGTGCTGTGACCAAGCGTGCTTCAAGTGTCGCAGGTACATGGCCACTGTGGCCCATCCTCGTCTTAAAGACAGATGTGCAGATATTTGCAAAGTCTATCAGCTCCAATTCAGCACATCCAAGGACACGCCTGCCCCCAGGTAGTCTGCTCCCAGGAAAAGGAACTGCATTTATTACAGGAGTGATCTGCTGAAAAGCATAATTTGTTTAAATCTGGTTTGGATCATTAGGGTTTTCTCCCCCTGAGGTTTCAGGAGTGAGGAGCTTGATTGGTACCACTGAAAGATGGTAACAGTAACGACATTCTGGAGGAGGAGTAGGACACCAACTAATTTTAAGTCTCGGCATTTCTAGTAGGGAGCAGAGAAAGCTCCAACAGCTGGATATGTTTGACAAGGAAAGGAAATAGTAAAGACAAATTGCCATTTCACATTGTACTAGATTAAATGCACTGAGAAAGAGCTTGGGTTTAGTCTTTTTCCCTCCCCCCCCTCTTTCTTTTTGTTGTTTGCAAAGCCAGAATCTATTTGCCCTGTCTTCACACAGTATACTTCCTGCAGGAGCTATTTGTTTATTTACCCATTTTAATCACAAGGAAAGTATTCATTATAAAATCTCTCTTTACAGCAAAGGAGAAACCTTCCAGCCACAAGGCTGACACATGTTAACTTGCAGGTATTCACAGAGCAGGTTCTGTTTTAAGCCATCTTTCAGGCAGCCACACAAAGACCACCAAAGCTGGGTGTTCAGCTCTGCCAGACCTCCCCCAGCCAGCAAGCCTTGCCAGGAAACACAGGTGACAGCCTGAATGATAAAAAGGCATTTAGAGGGGGGAAAAAAGAAAAAATGCACTGGTTTAGTCTGGGCAGCACCTTAATATAAACCTGCAGGGGCCTTTGTGTACAGCACAGCACACGGCCATCCAGGCAGGAGCTTCAGAGCCAGTCACTCACACCTCCAGTTTTCAAAGATCTCATACTGCCCCTTGTCTTTTACTGGGGAGAAGGGTGGCTCCACTGCAGCTCTTCTCATGGGCACAGATCTCAGAAGACAGCACCAAGACAGCAAACCTCCCTCTCCCCTCCTGGTGCTGGACCTGCGGAGGATTCCTGGACACAGCACGGGGGAGCTGAGTAGAGAAGCTTTGCTCTGGGATTGCAGCTGAAGCACTTTGGAAAGGCAGAGCGCTATGACCTCACACAATTTGCTCTTATTTATTTCAGCAGTTCAGGAAAAAAAACCCACCCCAGTGTTTAACTTTGCAAACAAATCAGACTGACTTTGGCTATAAAGCTTACTGCAAATTTGTTCAGAGAAGAGTTTCTCTACTGAAGAATTCTGGCAGCAGCTCTCCAGTGCTAGCAGAGCTGCAGGAGAGCTGATTTATTTTCTTAGCTCCAGCTCAGCCTCTCATGGGGTGCACTAAGAGGGGGGTTCCCCAGGGAAAGTGGATTTTCCTGGTGGCAAGCAAGAAGTTAGCACTCAGTGTTCCCAGGACAGGGCAGCGCGAAAGCTTACTCAGACCTTTCAAAGCAACCACAGTGCTGCTGTTTATCATTCTTGCTTTTCCAGTACCACACATCATTCCTTCTGGCCACAAATAGAACTGCCCACTTCCCAGGTGACTGTACAAGGGAATCGGTGGCTTTTTTTACACCCAACAATTCAGAAGGACGAGATTTAGGACAAAATGAAGATTTGCAAAACTAAACATAATACAAATTTACCTTGCTTTTAGGAGGAGGAGAGGGTAGAAAGGAGACAGGACACCATAAAAGTATGTGAAATGGTCTAATGAATAAGAGAAAGATGTAAGCTATCAACTTTGTTTTAGGTAGATGGACACAGTCTTTTGAAACAAAGTCCAAAGATCTCCTTAGCTCAGAAAATCCAGTTGCCACTCTGGCGCATAACAGAGAAGCCAAAATGTCTGAGCAAACACACAGTGGCACCTGTCTTTGTGAAAAATGAGATGACCAGCTCTCAGGGCTGGTGCAGTTGGGGTGCCTATAGATAAACTGCCCAGCATTTCCTATTGTAAGTTTCTGTCTTCATCTGTTAGTAAACTTTGCCAAAGTTTAACTGTTTTGGCTGAAATTACCCATGCCAGCTGTTTGCCTTAAGCTGATTTTTTTGGATAGCTTCATCAGAAATGTCTCAGCTATTTCCAAGAACAAAATTATGGAAAAATACTTTGTTTTGTCCATGTTAAAGATATTTCAACTCCACTGAAAAGCTCTAGCACTTCCACGCTTGCTATTTGGCACAAGGTTGTCTTTTCGTCAGGGCACTACATTTGTAAACATAAAAAGTGCCCATACTACGTCAAGCTGAGTCTGAAAAAACACTGTTTGCACATGCTTGGAAGAGACCTGGTCTGCAACTGAATTTTTTGACTCTTTCTACATTGGGCATGCTCCATTCTCTCTCTTTCTGCAAGGTAAATGAACTGCTTGTCCACTACTCCACAGATTAACAGACTACACTCCAGGTCAAGGTTATAAAGGCTGAGCTGGATATTCTTTGAAGTTTGGAGCATCCCATGTCCTTCTGGTGGCTGACCTGAAAGGTGATAAATCTATGTTGATAACAGCTTCTCCATTAGCAAGAATCACAGTAGTCCCACTGATTAATCCTAAAAGTTTCACATATATACATATAAATACACTTTTAAATGAACATCAGGGTAACACTTCGGGTACTCAAATTAAGAAAAGCTAAAACTATGTTGCTTAGACAACATTAATTAAGACCTTGTGTATACACATAATAACACAATACTTAAAACCACACTCACCTACTTTTCCTCTCTCCCCAATCTCAATCTCTTCTTCACCCCATGTAAAGATGGACTGTGCCCTGGGGATGAATCAAGGTTGTGTAATGAGGCAGAAGAAAGCCCGCCTCATTTCATAGAACATGTGTGTTAAGTGTACAAGGCAGAGGGCTGCGAGAGAAAAGAACTTCTAATATTTAAAGCAAACGAATGATGCCTGAAGAACTAATTTTTAATTTTTTTTTTAAATTCCAATCTGTTAGAGGAGTTTACAGATGCTGTTGAATGCAGAACATAAATCTGATTTATGCAAGTTTCTGCTGATTGTGTGCTTTTGATTTGATCACTGTCACCCTGTGACAGCTATCATCAATGGAAAAGATTCTTTCAACATTAAGAACCCTCTGTATAACATTAAGGACTGAAAAATGGCAGACTAAAGTCAAAGACAATTCAAATTTCAGCTCTTATGTGCTTTAATTCTTCCCTTTCAGAATGTGCAAGTCTGCTACTTCACTAATGGAGATGCTGGAAAGACAGTTAATGAAGTGTACGCAGAGCATTATAGTATCACTGATGAACACCAAGAATCCAAACAGAAAGTATTTATCTTATATTTTTGGGTACTCAACCTGTACCAAAGGTTTGATTAGCATATTCGTAACAAGCTCATGCACTGACGAACCTCGACAAAAGCAATTTTTGCGAGATAATAAGTAGGGCCACATACTGCTTTGTTCTAGGTAGCCTTGATCTGGCATTGGATTCTCTCGTCTACAGAATCACAGAATCACAGAATAACCAGGTTGGAAAAGACCCACCAGATCATCGAGTCCAACCGTTCCTATCAAACACTAAACCATGTCCCTCAGCACCTCGTCCACCCGTGCCTTAAACACCTCCAGGGAAGGGGATTCAACCCCCTCCCTGGGCAGCCTTTTCCAGTGCCCAATGACCCTTTCTGTAAAGAATTTTTTCCTAACGTCCAGCCTAAACCTCCCCTGGCGGAGCTTGAGGCCATTCCCTCTTGTCCTGTCCCCTGTCACTTGGGAGAAGAGCCCAGCTCCCTCCTCTCCACAACCTCCTTTCAGGTAGTTGTAGAGAGCAGTGAGGTCTCCCCTCAGCCTCCTCTTCTCCAGCCTAAACACCCCCAGCTCTCTCAGCTGTTCCTCATAAGGCCTGTTCTCCAGCCCCCTCACCAGCTTCGTTGCTCTTCTCTGGACTCGCTCCAGAGCCTCAATGAGAGGAGAAAACGGCAGCCTCCACATGTCTACAGGTTGCAGCTGTGAGCAGAGAGAAATCCTTACACACGTAACAAATGTTCATCTGTACCTGCGCAGCTGACTGCAGGTACAATGCCATTCATGTACATCTATATTATAAATGCCTACTAATTACACATGCTTTTAAGCTTATACACAGGATATACAGAGCCACACGCACCTTCAACACCTACATTTCCAAGCAAATTTGATTATTCCATGTTAAAACTTTACAGGGGAAGGGGTTGCTTTATATCTATCTTCCTCCTCCCCCTCCCCCAAGTCAGGTGTCTTGTTTCAGCAGGCCAGGGCTTTAGAAATATTCTGGAAAAACAGAACACAAACTACCATGCAATTTCACTTTGATCAAATTCCTTCTGCTAGCAGCTTTGCTGGGATTGTTAGGAAGCAAACTGTCAGCACACAGCAAAGAAATATCAGTGCATGCCTGTGCAACACGCCGGGCTCACAGAGCACAGGCTTAGATCCTGCCCTCTGCTACACATGAAGTTCACAGGGAATAAGGACTCTCTTCTTCCATCTGCCCTGAATGCAGCAGTGAGGCAGGATTCCAACTCAGCACTCAGGAGAGTGCCAAAAAAGGGACTGGCTACTGTGCTGGCTGCCACCCCAGGGCCCCAGGGGTGTGAGGCTCGCCAGCTGTGGGGTGGAGCTGTGCCCCCAGCCAGCTACAGCCTCTGCTCCTGTCTCGCCTGCTGGCTCAGCTCGTGTAATGATTGCTTTAAGAAAAGTAATATTGTGCAGTTCATCTTGTGGTGCAGGTGTTCACCTTCAACTATCCCTGTGCTGGCAGAGCAGCTCCTGCAACACGCAGCCTGCGCTCGCCGGTCTTCCCCACGCCACAAAGCGCACCACCTACAAGATCCTCAGGTTAGCTTTATTCTGATAAAAGGAAATGTTTAGGAAAGAAAAGCTCTTGCCTGAGTACCAGGAGATCAGACTTTTAACCGACCTTACCCCTCACACTGGCTCTGTGCAAAGACGCGATACAGTCCGGTGGACTTGGTACAACTACCCAGCCAAGACCAACATCAGCAACTCCTGTTTCATCAATGCAGAAAGGAAGAACCAAAGGTCTCTGCAGAGAAGAACTCCAGGGACCAGCAGAAAATTCAGCCCAAACAAGCTGCTTCTTGCTCACACTGAGGTCACAGCCCCTGTTCAGACAGGATAAATGCGGTCGATAGCAAGGTACGGTCCATGACCTCTTGTGAGTCTAGCAGGAACAGACCCAGAAGACATCACTGCTGGGTGTCCACAGTGGATGCAGGGGTGAAGGTGTCTGTCCCAGGGCAGAGCTCTGATTACTCCTCCTTGCAGCCAGGGCAGAAGCTGCCAGCACACACTGCTCAGCCCACGCAGGCTGAATCCATCCCGGAGCTAAGCAAGGAGCACTCGGATGATCATCCTGCCCCAGTGACGCAGAAGTGTGGAGGGAAGGAGCAATTTCCAGCTGTGGGATATAACAAACTGCTAGGGGCAAGACTTTCTTCAGCTGTTCCCCAAGTCACTGTGGAACCCCAAGCATTTGACCTTGGTAGATTCCGACAAGGCAGGACTGTTGTGCCCTCGAAGAGGCAATTTCGCTAGGACCCAGCGTTGAATTAGTACGTGAGAGAGAAATGGAGACGGGGATTTTAACTGCCAAAATGCATTTTTTCCCTCCTAGGAGAGGAAAGAGAGAGCAGCTTAACTCCCTGAAAAATAAATTTCGCCAGGTTCAAACAACATTAGGGGCGTGATATTTTTTATTTTTGTCTGGCTGTACATATTTGAGGGGGTTCTACTAAACAGATCATTTCCTCTACCTTTTATTCAAAGGCACAGTGATCTTCGCTTTTAAAACTCCAGAACTTGTTTGGTTTTCTATAGTGCAATAAAACTTCAGGCAGGAGAATCTATTATTCAGTCTTTTTAAAATAGTTCATAAAAATGTATTAAAGGGCTACAAACTGAGTTACAGACTTCCAAAGAGCATTTTTGAGCTTTCTTAACATAGAATCATAGTAGAATGTCACTGCTGCCGAACAAATAGTGATTTTTCTCCAAACAATCCCACCAAAAGAGGAACAAGTGCACAGAAAAATTAAGGGATCTGTTCAGTACCACAGAGCAAGACAATGCTGAGCCGATGACAAAACCTTAGTATTGTGACTCCATTATGGAGTCATGATAATTAAATTCAGCCTTTTTTTGAGGTGTTGTATCACAAAGTTGTCCCAAATCTTAAAGCAAGATTCATATACTTGGACAAAACAAAGATTTTGCCATTTCACCTTCTTTTTATTCCTGTTCTCACATTAATTGCTAGTGATTTTTAATTTTGCATACAATGCATACATGAATCTGAACAAAGTGGAGGAATGCAATTCACTCGTACAGGTGCAGCAATACACAGAATTTATTCAGGGTGGCAGAGCTTGTTCTTGCCATCTTAACCAGACCTTTGCAGCTAATCTGGAATGACACTGGGCTTTTATCCTATTTGGAGCAACAGATCCCACATCCATAACCACATTAGGTTTCATGTAGCTCCATAACCTGGAAGTAATCATAATTATACTCTGCAAAAGGGTGAGCTACAGCCACTCACAGGATCTACAGTTTTTACTGCTGGGCAACATCCTTTCTGCTTTTGCATGTCAAAATAAAATTTGGAAAAAAAATGTAACTGCTTCACTGAGCTACAAACAATGAAAAAAAGGTGTTCTGCCTGCCATCAAACCCCACTGTTAAAACATTAACACAATGTAAATATTGTAATATTGAGGAAGCACACTGTGTCAGTACTTCCTGGCACCGTACAAGAGCTTCACTGTTCACTTCAGTCCCTGCTGTTAGTTTTAAACACGCACAACTTAAACAAGGCATCTGAGCTTCTCCAGTCCTGGTGTGGAATTGCAGAGAGGCAAAACCTTACTGTAGGTTCTCTCCAGACTAAAAAACAAAGTATTAAAAAGAATCCTTAAACCCAAACAATTATGTACATGTCAGTACTTTTGAGGCAAAAATATTCCACAGAGTCTTTCAGAAGTCCTGGCAGATTGCTGCCAAACATGGAAAGATCTTTGGGAATGCACTGTCCTCCCCTTCCTCAGAGAAGAAAAATGAGCTGCAAAAGCCCACTGATGCCAGGAGCCTGAAAGCCCAATTTACTCCTCACAGCAAAAGTTGTATTCCCCAGATTTGCCAGTTAAGCACATTATCTGCAATTGACTCTCTGTCTCAAGTGACTGAGCGAGCAGCTCGTGTGTAATGAAGAGAACGAGGCAGCAGGTAACGAGGCAGCAACCTGCTATCAGTAAGCCAGATGTTGCCATCTTAAGAAACATGTAGCTACTGGAATTATGTATTTGTCATGGAAATGTCACAGAAAAGAAACACAGCTTCATAAAACAGTGAAGGCAGAGCATGATCTCTCTATAGAAAGCGAAGAACCAGCTGGTCGTGATTGCAAAGTCAGCTGACTTGTTCTAGGGGGACTTGGGGGCAACTGCAAGAGTTCACTCTACTGGCTTTGGTTAATACAAAGTAAAATCCCACCCCTGACAAAGCTGAAGATGTCACCAGTTTCAATAGAAATAGCATAAAGCCTTGAAATTTGAAGTTACTACTATTTACACTTAAAGGCCTCATTGTGTCACGCGCTGCCGCATAGTCTGACAAAGACCGTCCTTGTCCCACAGACCTAATGATCTAAATTCAAACCAGCACGAAATACCAGGGAGAAAGAACTCAATGTGTGAAACGTCTTATATTCCAGAGATGTCTTATCCCAGCAAAACCAGATGGCTCAGATTTCAAGAATTGAGTCCTACCTGTTGTATTGCGACAAAAGAAGATGTAAACACTGCTTTGTGCTACACAGGAAATACAGTAAGTCCAAACCATCACCGACTCTCTAAAATACACTGAAAAAAAGCATGTGCTGTTCCCAAAGCTCTCTCACCTTTCAGACATGTTCCCATACACAAATGGGAAATGACTTGTACAATGCCCCCATGTGCCAGTCAATGTATCGGATAAGCTTTATTCTTACGCATGGTAAGAAATTGCCCTAGGGGTTAACACAGATTTTCCACTTAATTTTAACTCACTCACAGACCTTATTCTGGGAGAGCTCCTTCCATCAAATACCCAGCTGCATCACCAGATTTGTATATAATCCTGACTACCACAAATAACCGTCCCAATGTTTTTTCACATGTCAGTTTATCTGCTCAGAAAAAACACTACGAACACGACACTTAGTCAGCCTCTTTATCTTTAATCTTACTTAAAAGGGGAGAAAAACTGTTGAGAACTCAGTAAGCATTCAATATAACTAACGGGCATGAGAGTGCTACAAAAATTCTAGGCACAGGACAACATTCCAAAACTGAACTTCTTACTGTGAGGGTGGTTGCTCATTTGTTTGTTTTTTAAAAGATAAACAGGGTTTTTTTTGGTCTGTTTTATGAAATATTATAGCTAACATCCTTCTCCGCTTCCATAAATGGATGTTTTTCTTACTCTCAGTGGGTGGTCTCAGAGTTTTGACAGAGGAACATCACAAGCTAAAAACATGGGATGCTACAGAGATAGCCCACCTGCAGTGGTGGTGGATGTGAAGGGGAAGAGAAAAGGTGGTTGCAAAGGCCAAAACAGACTGTGGTGGGGGAAATCAAAGGTCAGAAATGTATTCACAGCCCTAACAATGGGGCAGCCCTGGTGAAATGAGCAGCCAAAAAGCACAGATACATTTGGAAAACAAGGCATGCAGAAAAGAGGCAAAAACTTTAGCTTTCACTTATGCTGTTACTACATATAATTTTAAAAGGCCTGAATAAGAAACTCAGCCATAACGCTTGGCATCCTTTTTAGTGTAGTTAAAACATTCCCTGAAAGTGGTTTCTTCTAAATTTCTGTTTTATGCTAACCGGTTTAATGAAACAAATCTTCTTTTAAAAGCTCTGGTAAAAACCATATGTCAATGCAAACACTTGCAGGTGTGTTGCCTGGTTTCTTACCTGTTTTCTACAAGGAAGTCTACCACGTATTTCTTCAGACAGTAGAGATGGGCATCCATCAGCCCTGTTCTGATGTGCATTCTGGGGTGCCTGGAAAAGTAAAAAGAAAAGGAAAGTCATGTAGCTTTGCATGACCACTTACAAGAGCTTGACTTTGCAATAAAGACAGAGGATAGTGAAAAGCGTGTAAAGGCAGATCTGTTCCTCTCCATCTTCTGCTGGATTAACCAAGGAGAACAGTGCCGGCTGCCATTATTGGAGTGTTTCTATAAACTTACACCTGCTGGCCCTGGGCTGATTTGCTGCGAAAGAAAACACCTCCTCCAAGGAATCATTACTCCTGCTACATCTTCTTATGTAAGTGGAAATTGCACATTACTGGGCAGGAAGCCAAAGTAATGGGCCCAGAGTGCTAAAAGTTACAGTGGGTAATGTCAGGGTACAATAATTCAAAGCTTCTGGCTAAATGCCTGCCTTAATATGCAAGGCTGTGCATGTTCTGCTAGCAAAAACAACAACTCTACTGTATTTTTTCTAGCACTTCCTGGAGGGGAATATGGGAAGGAGATGGGGTCTGCTCACCTTTCCTACACTACCTATTACAACTGACTGCCGCAGCTCAATTACAAAGTGTTTGCCTACCCTGCCAAGCAAGATGGAAAAGATTGGTAGAACTCCTCACCTCATTAGCCAAACAATGACAACCAGGGAAGTCTCTGCTTTCAGACCAGTGGCAGGTTAATATTTCAGAAACTCAGACATCTCCAGTAGCTTCAATATTTTAAGAACAAAGTTTTAAATCAGAAAGACTCATCAATTACTTCTATTACTTCTCTCTATGAATTCTCTGCTCTTAGTGGAAAACCTTTTTGGAACTTGTCTCAAAGCAGCTAGATGTTTTATGCCAATATTACTTTCCCCTCCACACACCTGTAGCCTCATGTAAGTGTGTTTCAGCTGTCTGAACACTTGCCATGAGTTCTCAGGACAGAAAAGCCACAAGGATATTTATCTTGCAAATTAAAAATGACAACATACAACAACAGCCAGGGACTACACTGGACTGTTTGAGAGCTCTGTAACTGCACTCACAGTCCATAGGCAAGGCAGGAATTCAAGACAGAAATTTCTGTCCACACCTGGAATCGTTTGTATTTTCATTTTTCCTCCTCTGATGACTGGATTTCATAATGAAGTTTGAATGAACATATCTTACCAGTATATCTCATCCAACCTTTGTTCACTTATTCCAGAACAAGCTGAAATCAGATGTTTGTCATCATGATCACTTTTATTATTTAATTAGCTCAGCAGAGCGTTTACTCACAACTTGAGCTTATATAGAGATGTATATGTAGTAAACCAATACTAGCACACCAAGTATTTAATTACATTGAAGCTACCAAGAATATCAGGTGTTCTAGCAAGCCACTTTTCAGTGCATTTATCAACTAATGCGTTGAACTACCAAAGTATTTAAGTCTCAAAATGTTGTCATTCAGGTTGCATTTCCCAAGGATGCCATTCAATTCCAGCTAAGCATGTTATTAAGTCCCATTTGCAAAGCAAAGCTCCTAGAATAGTAGTACGACACTTCACCGCAAAGTATGTATCACTAAAAAAATGATATATGCACTTTCAGCAGATTACTTCATTAACAAAACATGAGCTCACCTAGCAATGTTCCAGTACTGATGTTATCAGTGGCCCAGATGTTGCTGTGGAAGTCAGCCCAAATAGCAATGTTCCTTATGCAAAGAGGATAGGGAATCCACTCATTTTAATGAGGTTTTGCAGTTAGAAGTCAGCATACACCCTCCTGCTCTGCATCCTGAGGATGGTTTCTATATTTTGTGGATTTATGAGGAGAATTTTCCTATCTTCTCTGAGAAAATGGGCTTCCTTGTATTTATATAACAAATATAGTAGTTTATTGAAATGGGTGAGAGAGACAGAAAGAAATGGAGCAGGGATGAAAGCTGGGGAAATGAACAAAACAATGGAACAAGGGAAGAAACATCAAAAAAAACCCAGAAGTGGATGCAACATGGGAAGGAGAGGGAAAAATAGGAGGAAAACCCCCAATTCTTAACATAAAGATAACAAACAGGACACAGGTTTTTTTAGTTCCAGAATGCCAAGTTCTTCCCTCCCTATTCAAAATCACAACCCCCTTAAATGCAAGGCAAGGGAAGGCTGGACATCAAGCAGAAGAAAGTACAACAGAGACTCCTCAATAAACACTGGTGCTGCTGCCAGTGTCTGTGCAGCTTTCACACATCCAGTTCCCCCACCTGCAAACTGGAATAACACCATTTAGCTACACTGCAGGGTACTGAGGATTTGCAGGCTGAAGTTTGTAGCCCCATGCAAGAATTGTAACAAGATTTTTTCTGTAGCTAAGTAGTTTTGTTATGAAGTTATACAAAAACCAGTGCAAGTGGACAGGCAATAGCACAGTGCTCCATCACACGCAAAAAAAACCCCACAAAAACCAGCCAGACAAGATGTACTGAAATGCCTTTCTGAGTTAGATTCAATGTAGAATATACTAACAAAGATGGAACATCATGCTGGACACGAGGGAGGTCCCACAATGAAAATCCTCTGAAATACAGACCACCTAAGTGATTTGCAACAGAATAGTCCCATAGATTAATATTATAATCACAGCTTCAAAGGTCAAACAGGCAAGTTTGGGCACATGCATAAACAAAGCTGCGATTTCTGTAAATCAAGCTCAGGGAGAGAATAGCCACGCTAAACCAGACTGATAAGAGCATTCTATCATAGCAAGCCACTAAAGATGATGTTAATTTTCATTGACTAGTGCTCAAACCAGTTTATCTTCGGGTAAAAGCGAAGGAGCCAAATAATCTAACAGATAACAGCGAACTCCATCACCATTTCAAATTAGCATCTGGTTACTAATATTGAAAGCCCCACTCCCTTCTCATGTCTCTGATCTCTCACTCCATCAGCTAATCTTTACAACATATGAAAAATGAGCCCGTCATGAGGAACAGCTGATACAGAGAGAATCAAGAATCGAATAACAAACAATGCATGTGCCGAGAGCTGACGCACCTAGACTTATCGCTTGGAGGGAGATAATACAGAAGGCTTTTAATTATATCATCAAAGCAAGGGAGAAGGTTCCAGGAGGGGCTGGCTGCAGATGGTTAAGTGTTAATGAATGCCGGGTTGGGTGGTTTATCAAAAGAAAAAGACTGGATATATATCGGAGAGGGTCACTGTAGAGATGAAAGTTGTAACAGCCATTGTTGGAGTTCTTTAATGAGTGAAGAATGTCAAATGTAAACCCTCTAAGAATCGTACCAATTACTAAATGAACTTTGGTTCAATCTAGCAAATGTAATCAAGCACAAGTAATTAAAATACATGGTAAAACTCCCATTGGCGCTGCCACTATAGTGTCTATTATTGTCTGTGCTCCCATGCAAGGGAGGGGGTTGCTCCCAGTTGTGAGCTCTAAGTGTTATGTTAAGTGATGGCAGATTTTAACCCTAATGATCAGGCATGGAGGGCTCCCTGGCAGAAAGCTGACAACAAGGAGGCTCGGAGAGATCTGTGGAGAAGTCAAGGAAAGATCAGCAATTAATAGAGCAATTTCAAAGAACGCAATTTAATGTGTAAAATTAGCTTTTATTAGCACATAATTCCACAAAGTCCTCATGCGGGATGAGAGTGCATAAAGGTCTGCAAGAGTCCTTAGAAAGGTCTATGCCCGTAATTCCTGACACGCCATTGTGAAATAATAAGCAGTACTAACAGGATTGATGCATGCTTCGTACGTGGCATTGCTTTGAAAGTGGAGCCTGGAGCTTTTTTCTCCCTGATAACCTCTCAGGATTTCCTCCCTCGGGGAAATCAAGCACTGATAGAGCAAACTTCCCCTGTTTCAAGGCAGAAACATGGACAATTGTTTCAACTGTAAACTAATTAAGAGAGATTACCACCAAGAGCTGGAGGTTCAAACCAGCCCTGCACTCCCACTGACAGTGTGATAATGCCAGGCTGGGGTCAAAATCATAAATCTGAGGGGAGCACACACAATGCTTAAAGCCAAAAAGCCTCTCCACTAAGCATGGGATATTGCCACATTAACCTCACCACCTCACAAACAAACTAGCTGAGAAGGAGAAATCCCATGGCCTCTTTCCCTTTAACTTCATACAGCTGTTGATGGAAAATATGAAGGTCTTTAAACAAGCTCAAAGACCTGAGGCTGTCCTAATCTGAGCAATAACACAAAAAATATCCAATCATACCTGCTATTAATATGACTCCTGAACCGATATCTCAATTACACCCACCATGGACTTACAGGGTACTAGTTCATCTTCCTTCTCGTCCCTCCAAAATAAGTAAATAAATAACATCACGCTGAGTGCAAACTACGCATTCCACACTCATTTATGTTCTAATTAATTGCATGTAGCTCACAGTCCATGTACCCAAACAGTCAACCACATTCTTCCTGTCCTCCACACTACACGCTGTATTCCTGAGTGAAGGAGCACACGCTGCTGACCCCATCCACGTGGAGGTGGGCTCTCACACTCATATAAAGCCAGTGTACAGACCAACACGGCGTCTCCCAGCAAAAGCCGCCAGACCACCTTTAATGTCTCAAGCATTCCGACTTTTAAAGGAAAAAAAAAATCCCTAAATCTCATTGCTCATTTACGGGACAGCTCTTGGCTGTAAACTCACTAATAATAAAAGACCACTGTTACACTGGCGCTTCAAAAATCCCAGACACCTTATGACCTTGATTTTTTTTTTTTTTTATGCAGTGCTTTTGGCCAAAAGGATCCGTGGGATGGATGAATGTCCCACTGTGTCTGCCCACCAGTGAAATGCTGCCACCTCCGGGCTGAACCGCAGCAGCGGTAGCGGCGCAGGCCAGGACACCCTGCACTGCCCTGCACCCCTCTTCCGAGCGGCTTTGGAGAGGGGGCAGAGTTTAAAGGATGCTGCTTCTTGGGTGGAACGACCGGTTCAGTTCTGGCTATAAGGAATCATAGAATCACCAGGTTGGAAAAGACCCACCAGATCATCGAGTCCAACCATTCCTATCAAACACTAAACCATGTCCCTCAGCGCCTCGTCCACCCGTCCCTTAAACACCTCCAGGGAAGGTGACTCAATCCCCTCCCTGGGCAGCCTGTTCCAGTGCCCAATGACTCTTTCTGTGAAAATTTTTTTCCTAATGTTCAGCCTAAACCTCCCCTGGTGGAGCTTGAGGCCATTCCCTCTTGTCCTGTCCCCTGTCACTTGGGAGAAGAGCCCAGCTCCCTCCTCTCCACAACCTCCTTTCAGGTGGTTGTAGAGAGCAATGAGGTGATGTGAGAGCTGCTGTGGGGAGGAAGGGGCATGGAAAAGCAACCACCCAAGATCTCCAGGTGGTGTAGGCTGCTACGACGCATCTTACAAAATGTGCCATGGGTGATCGTGGCTTCTGTTTCCTTCAGTTTTGTACCAACCTGATGTACAGAGACAGGAGGGGGTGAAGCACTTCGAGCCCTTGAGGACCTGGCAAGGGCAGACAGACCATGTTCGCAGCGTGACTGCCCACTCACTCATCCATCCTCACCGCTCCTGCTGCCGAAGAGCCATTGCATCAGCAATGGGAAGTAGTTTCCAAAGGAAAATGTTTTATTGATCTAATGACCTAAGTTGCTTAAAAAGCCTTCCAAATAATAAATATTTTTCATTTAAAGCCTTCACCGTGTGCCGTTTCCCTTTGTTGTGTTATATTATTAATATCCCCATGGGAGTATAATACAAACTATGAATGTACTTCTGACAAAAACATGCTGAAAACTTTTTGGTAAAGGAATCAACTTTCGTTGGAAAGCCAAAAACTAAATCTTTTTCTCTACTATAAAAAGCACCAGTTAGCAGTCAGGACTCAGGATTAATATTTGTTCAAGGTCAGTAATGGTTTGTAATAAGCCTGTGTGACCTCCCGTAGAAAAGGGTCATTAACTTGGCACCAACACCACGTTTTAACGTTAACATCCCTCTTGACTTTGACGCTGAACAGCAAGGGTGCTGATGGCTGCACGGCCGACTCATCCCATGACCTTATATAAAATGTTTTTCTTCATCCTGCTTCAGCTTCCCCCCACAAAAATGAGAACAGCAGTGATTCCTCACCCACCCCAAGTTCGAGGAGTGCTCCCTGGAGGTACACAGCCACGTTGTTGGATGCACGTGCATCCCTCTAGGAGCACAACAGACACAGCTGCTGGGGAAAGCACTTCCCTAAAGGTGGTTTTAAGGGTCTTCTCTGCCATAGTGAGTGCTAACAGCTGTAGGAAATAATGCAAGGGCTGGGATCCCCACAACCCCCTTGCCCCTTTCTCTCTTTCCTTGTCATCCACTGAAAATACAGAGAAAATGCAAATATTTTACCCTAGACACTTCCATACCAGACTCGAGTCTGCTAGAATACCTCAACTGTTCTGTAGAAACTGGGAGAGCAAAAGAGAGACCCAAATGATAATAAGTCTGGTGTTTGGTGTGAACAGAAGAGAACACACTGCGAAGGAGGGCGGGGACTGCCAGAGACATTATTAATAGGTTTTACCCTTGAGCTCTGGCAGCTACTTGTTCTATACACAGAGGAAAAGGATTAATCAAGCCTTGCATGTAAAGGTTCTTTCTGTGGCGTGCCAAAATATTTAAAGCAGTATATACAAAGTGTAAGCCTTATTATTATACACATTCAATGTAATCATCTTATGCTACAGTTAAGTCCAGGATGACAATAAAGTAGATTATTGTGCACTATAACCAATTCAATTCCAACACAACAGGACATGGCTTAGTCACTTGGTTCAGATCTGGTATTTGAGCTTATTTTTCTTATGCTGGACTAAACTGTGATTTAAGAGATTTAATCAAGCTTTGGGAAATGCTTTCTTTGCTAAAGAAGGAGAAAGAACTAAAAGTCTGCACCTGGCAACCCTAATAATTTCCAATTTTCAGCTCATTTTGCTTCATGGCAATTCACCTTAGTAGGTAATTGTTCCCTAAAATCACTAGGGCTGAAAGGATGACAAGAAGAAAAAGTTTTAAGAAAAAACCGAAGCTGGAGAATTATGCAGAGGCTACTGAAGAACAGCAGCTCCTGCTGATCCCTCCTACACCAGTTCCCAAAGGGCTAAGCAGCAGACATATGATATATTTTCTTAAATAAAATAATTACAGTAAATGCATGGGAAACGGTGTAACTGAATACTGGGTCAAAGCTGTAGGTCACTAGCAATATATGGCAAGCTGTAGGTCACTAGCAATATATGGCAAGCTGTAGGTCACTAGCAATATATGGCTTAAACACAGCAAGGCTGCCACAATTTCTTTACGTCACAGACGTAGACTGGTGAGGTTGGTGTCACTTGTGGCTAGAACATAACATCCATGATCTGCAAGGTTTTGGGATCCAAGGTAATCACATACCTTCAGACTACTAAAGTACACAGGCAAAAAGAAACCCCTTCTCTCCTGACCTTAAATTCTAAGTAAAAGAAGAAGTGGAAAAAACAAAGTGGAAATACGCATTATAGAATGGTTTGGGTTGGAAGGGACCCTAAAGCTCATCCAGTTCCAGCCCCTCTGCCACGGACAAGGACACCTTCCACTGGATCAGGTTGTCAAAGCCTCATTCAATCTGGCATTTTATTTCACAGGACCCAGAAGCAGGACAAACCAAAGCTCTCACACATATGTTTGGATTTCCCGTTGAGAGAAGCTTTCCAGGTACCTCATGAAAACCACCAACTTCTGCACCATGAGTTTATTGAGATCAAAAATCCCTCTTTAAGCCTGTTACTGTGCACAGGCCATGCCCGATCACTAACATCTCTTTACTAGGATCTTCACTTAACAAGCAAATGTGCTCTGGTGACAGAAGGTGTATGTTCATGAGTCTTTCTTTAGAAGATATTTGCATTCAAAACAGTTTAATTTCATGGGACTGGAAAACAGCCTGACAAGGGTCCAATGACAAGTCATTAGGGGTAGCAGGAAGAAAAGAGGGAGAGGAGAGAAGAAATAAGAGAGCAATACATGGTGTGTGTTAGACAAAGCAGCATCTGATTACATCCAGCACTTATAGTCCAGAAAGCAAGAAGACACGAGCTTCTAATCCAAAGACGGGAAAAACTCCAAATCATGAAAACCTACCCAAATCCAGCCTCTGTAGGATGTCCTCTGCAGTAAACCCAGCAATGCTCATTTCCTTCATCTGTAAGTGATTGACACTTAGGTCCTACTCCTCAAGGGTCTGTAGCTTCCTCAGATGATGCTTTGACCTGTGTATCCTTTTGACTTCCCCCTGGAACCTACGCTTCTGTCTCACTTTTGAGTCATGACAAGGTTTTAAGCTGTACCTATTCACATCTCAGCTCAGATAGGGACATCACACGAGAAATACATAGATACTTGCATTCTTTTCTAGTTTAAAAGAACGCATCTAGTTTAAACTATCATCTCATTTAAACTACACATCACCTGAAAAGGTTGGACCAGATGATCCCTGAGGTTCCTTCCCACCCAGCATTCTATGATTCTACGATTAATTTGTCAGCTAATATTTTGACAGTATCAAGCAAGAACTTCATTAAAACAAGGCCTAAACACCAGCAAATGTAGCATTCTTTTTGTAGAATGACGGAATTTAAAACCAAAGAACCAAGGTCAGACTGAAGTCACTTGCAGACATCTCTCGCCTTTTCAACCCCAATGAACTTTGTGAGTAATTTTAGTAGATAGCTGGTGTTTTGTAAAACACCCTAGAAATACCATGGGACGATGAATGTAAATACCAGAGGGGCAGGGCAGGGGAATAGGAAAAAAAGACAAGACACAGAAAAAATTTATTGTTACCACAAGAATAGCTTAACATCCACCTAAAATCCAAATCTGCTTTTTTTAAACGAGTAATTACAGTGGTTACAACCACACTCGATTAGTTTCTGGTTAGACCAGATTACTCATGATTTTAAATCTCCAGATTTGTTAATAGCTATAACAGAAGTTGCTGCCTTACATTACGGTATGAAACTGAGCTTAGACCTCAATTTGGAGCACTACAGCATTAAGCCCAAACAACTTTCTCATCTTTCACTGATTACTAGGACCTGAAGAGCTTCTTAAGGCTGGGCGTGAGGATTTTCACTCCTTTTCAACAGTGATAATACAGCAATTAGAATATTGCAGAGAAGGGAAGAAAATCCTGGTGAAACCAGTGCTATGAGACAGTACTTTGAGCAGTGGGTTACCTTCTGTCCCTGGGATGGTCACTGCTGACTGAGAAACTTCACACCAACAAGAGCTGTTCTGCACAGCCCAGCACGTGATAACTCACTTCAATCTGTAGGTGGGAGCTGCCTTTATAATGAGTGTAAGATAGTCACTGCTCATTTAGAACAAAAAACCAACACATGCTTGAAGGAGAAGCTGTCTGGACAGCTGATAAGACACTTGCTCATCTGTGTATCTTCAAAACTTAAACACTTTTAGTGTTTCAGCTTCAGTTACGAAGTCCAGTTTTTGGCCAAGATTAGCAAGTATTTTATCGCTGTGATACGGAGACATCAGCACACGACTTGTCTGGAGACCGTGTGGCTTCAGCAATGCAACAGAAAGGAGAAACGTCATTGATCTAGACTTCAGTGATCCCTAACAGAAGCAACAGTAGCTGCTTCACCTCTGATGACAAGGTGGTATTGAAAAGCAAGAACGAAGACAAGCAGCCTGTGTGGCTTCTGCCACCTGGGATAGTGAGTTAAACATCACAGCCTAGAAGCAATAAACTGGCCATGGCAAGTAACAGAGTTTGGATGCCTCCATGATTTGCTCTTAGAACACCTCTCTGTACAAAGCCGAGAATGGCAACAAATCTAATCCTTCTCCTTTTCAAGACTAAACCCATGGTAGGACAATTTCCTCATCTTGAAACTCTTAGCCTAACAGGAAGAAAAAGAAAATGGGTAGTGGATGACTTGAAGATTATCATACACAGTTCTATGGCAACCTCAAATACTACTAAAACAAAACGACCTCTATTCCCTTCTTGCTAGGAAGGCTGGGACTATTCCGTCTGTGGTTGTGGACTGCTTCAGTGTTATCCAACTGCATAAACGAAACTAGTGTCAAAAATAAGTTTTAAATGACTTGAGGTTTACAGGAATTAAAGAAGGAAAAATTAAATTTGAAACTCTGCTTGTTTACTAGCACTAATTAAATATGCCAGATTTCTGGGCAGGCTTCCTAGCCTGTGGCTACTACGTTACTGGATTGTAAAACAGTCAACAAGTACATGAGTACAAAGCACAAATACAATAACAGAGATTTCGTGTTCAGTCCTGCCCTTAGTTTATAAAGAAAAAAAGATTTAGAAACAATCTGTAACTATGAAGACCTGTGCTAACCCTCTAGACTATATTAGTAATATAAAAAAGCACCAAGTCTACAATCGTTGCTTTTGCAGAGAACAGTTTTAAAAAAAGCAGAGAGAGGCAAGAAACAATAAGCACAACCAGAATGAACAGGAAGCCTTAAAAGACTGGTTTACGTCTAAAAATCCCACGCTTCTGGGCTCTGCCTTCAAAATAATTTGCTATTAAAAATAAAAGGGAGTTTTTGCACTTCAGCAGACGAAGTGGGTCTGATTATTCACACCACGGAACAGCGTGAATACAGTACCGCTCACAAATAGTAGATTTTATTATTATATTAGGAAGAAATTCTTCATGATGAGGGCGGTGAGGAACTGGTCCAGGTTGCCCAGGGAAGCTGTGGCTGCCCCATCCCTGGAGGTGTTCAAGGCCAGGCTGGATGAGGCCTTGGGCAGCCTGGGCTGGTGGCAGGAGGGGTGGAACGCGATGGGCTTTGAGGTGCCTTCCAACCCAAACCATTGTATATTGGAATTCACCAGAAAACAGGTTTCTTCTGAAGAGCTAGAATTTCACGTTTAATGGGATCAAGGGCCACATCCATAATCGTGCAGTCCATTTAGACTCTAAAACTCTTAAGACAGCTACTATCTTTACATTCTACATTTTAAAGGAACCAGCACAATGAGCTCATGGCCTACGAGGAAGCTATAAACCAACCCAGAAAGAGCAAACTAAAGCCAGCCTCAGCTAAATGGAGCCTCTGGAGACTGCTCATCTCAGCATGCAGCTGCAATGAAACAGAATAAAACGCAGTGGTGCCTGCCTCATCCCCAGGCAGGCAGGAGCAGGAGGAGAACAGCAAGATCCCATGGCCTAAATGCTGTTCTTTGTACATCCTTCTTTCAGGAAAAGCTCCCAATTTACTTTCCCTGGTTCAGCCTTTTCTACAAAAGCAGCAAACAGCTCTTAAAGAAGAAACTCTTGAGGACAATGTGCTACCTCGACAGCTTTAAAATGAACAGCCTTTCACAGCAACTCAAATGAATGTGTGTTTCCTTGCTCAGCTTTAAGGAAACCAGGAATTATGCCTCAATAAAATTTCAGCAACGCAAATATTCTGCTGTAAAAAGAGGCATAAACATATACCTCTCCAAATTCCAGAATCACGTACATGAGGCAAAGGGAAATGATATAAAAATAACTAGGTTTTTGTTTACATCTCAGATTTACAAGAGTAATTCCAGAAATGAAGTCGTTCCACAGAGGCATTGATTTAATTAGCCAGCACAGCACATGCTTTACTTGTATTTGGACCTCTGATGTGCATTGATAAAAAAGAAACAAATACATAATGGATACACACTAAATAATTTACAAAACTTTTTCTATGCCCAGGTGCAGGTAAGAATTCTCAAACACACTTAACTGGGCTCTTCTTTACATGCAAATGATACTTTTTTAAATGTACAAAACTATGCATGTTTTCAATTAAAAACGTGACTGGATTGAGTGGATCATATATTCTTGCAAATCATCCAATAACCAAACACCAACTGAAGCCCTGAAGGAATTCCTGGAAGTGCAAACCCCACAGCACAACAGTTCTACTTCTGGCAAGGAGAATCACCTCTCCTTTTGAAACAAAGTTTTTTAGTGTTTGATGGGAACGGTTGGACTCGATGATCTGGTGGGTCTCTTCCAACCTGGTTATTCTGTGATTCTGTGAAAGCTAGAAGTGACAGCAGGCTGTAAAAATACGCTGTCATTCAGCAACAAAATAACTGCTTTAATAAACAATACTCAGAAATCATAAAAAGCGTAATTGGTGAAAATCTCAGCTAAGTAAAGCAAGCACAAAATGATCAAGTAACAGAAGAGCATTTGCTTTTTACTTTTTGATAACTGCTGATTTCAACTTTTGGGTCTCATTATTCAACCAGATGACAAAATCAGTTAGTCACAGATGTGAGGCAGGATCATCTTCAGGACACAAACACAGGCAGCAAGGGTGACATTTTTGCCTAAGGTAACAAATAGGACTATTAAGAATGGGTTCTCATACACTTTTTTCACTGTATTTTGATCCAAACTAGTACAAACTTCCTCTGGTTGTCCTTCTTTGTGTTAGATTTAAAAGCCAAGAGATAACAGAATTTGGGGAATAAATATTTGGCTGAGAGTGTAAGTAAGAGGCTATTATCCATGTCTGGAGATAGCATGCAAGTTCAAGACAGAGCCTACCTGCAAGGAACGCTTCTGAAGATCAGCAGATTTCTCTCTCCTCCCTGTAACTTCACATAATTCTCCACAGTTGCGGCTCTACCCAGCCTGCAGCGAGCAGGGATCAACATTTTAGACTAACAAACTTCCATTTAGAAATCAGATCAGCCTTCACAAAGATTTGCCCTCAACATCTTTCACCTGCATGCACTACAGTTGGCCTTTACTCTCCTCCACATGACCAGCTGTGACCTCAGACCACTACAGCATAGCAAAACTTCCCGTAATCCCCACTCATTTCAGCTGCTGATGTGCTGAGCAGCTCTGTTCAACCTTCACCTCTTCACCACACTGACTTTTCAGGCACCAACCCATGATGAAAACCACTCAGCAGCTACACGTCAGGATATCTACAAACCTTAGGAAACAGGAGTATCCTAAGATATCTGAGATACTTCCATTGAGACGTGAATGAACACCTAGAGCCAGGTTTCTTATTGTCATCGTAGGAGGAGCTGAAATCAGCAGTAGTGACACGGGCATGTGGCAGGTAAGAGACTGAAGCCTTTCAGAAGTCCTCAATAGAACCTGAGAGTCACCTCCACAGGGGACTCAATTCCTTTAGGAAAATCATGAAGGCAGTGGCCGGAAAGAGCATCAAACAAAACTAACCTTTACATTATTGTACTGCACTCTGCTTCTGTCACTTGAAGTCTCATGCTTGGAACTAAACACTTTTTCCAGAGACAGAAGTTCATCTCCTTGGAATCCACTGCCTTGAAGATGGTGAATCAATCAGTCATGGCTTCAAAACACAGAAACGAAGGAACAAGTGAAGCAACAGATTTCTTTGCAGCACGCTACTCAGCTGTGCTTCAGCTCTGGTTTGGGGCATTTCTGCTGTTTGTGGCTTCCCTGATCTACACGTTCACTACATCTTTACTTACCCACATGACCTTTAGGGGGCCACTATTTAGCACAGCAATATCACCTTGTTTCACTACCAGAACTCGTCATTCAGAAAACATTAACACTTAATGCACAAAATTTGAATGAAGTAAGCAAAGAAGCAGATTGCACACAGCAGCCCAAATCAACTCGGATCTTTTAAAGCAGATCACTCATCGGAAATTAGGAAAAAAATTTTCACGGAAAGGGTCATTGGGCACTAGAACAGGCTGCCCAGGGAGGGGGTTGAGTCACCTTCCCTGGAGGGGTTTAAGGGACGGGTGGACAAGGTGCTGAGGGACATGGTTTGGTATTTGATAGGAATGGTTGGACTTGATGATCCGATGGGTGTTTTCCAACCTGGTGATTCTATGAAATTGTTGTTATGCTTCTAAAATGTTTAGGAGTAATGAAAGCAGTCTTTGGAGTGATCATTTTCTGAAGAGAATTACTTTTCTACTCTGAAAAGTACATTACTTGAAGAACTATAGAAGATGAACTCTTGTTGGATATTTGTATCTTGCTTGAAACCAAAAGTTCTGACAAAAGTTGCACATATGGGTAATAAACCCACGATTCTTATCTCCGAATTTAACAGCTGCCATCAGGTGGCCGAACTGGAAGTGGAAAGCAGCAAAGAAATGCAAGGATTAAGAAATGTAAAACACTACTTTCTCTCCTTCATCCAGAGTAATACGGATGTGAGAAAGCCCAGACGATGTAATGTTTCTGCACCAGAACTGGCTCCTATCAAGTCCTTTTGGTACCTTCACGGCGTGCCCCAAGCTCAGAGCTACTCTGCCTGCCCAGCTACACTGCTGCCAAGCCAGCCCTCGCTTGTTAGCCCAGGTGCACTGCTCCGAGCTGTGCCAGACTCAAACCAGCGTTAGTAAAACCAGTTCATGCTCAGCTATCTACAAATTTGATCTTGTACACTCAGGACTAGTGGCTTGTTAATGCAAAAGAAAACATATTTCATTTTTCACTGTACATCCAGAGCTTTTGAATGAGAAACTGGAAAACGTACACTGAAAGGAAATTAGAGACAGAGGAGTGATAAGAATAGCAACGCATGACAATGTAAGACACAATAAACTATACAATACTGCATTTAAATACTACTAGGGTCCAACATACAGAAATGCAAGTGCTGAAACTGAAAATCTAGGTTTAAATATGAGCTGTAGCTCATGCTGTATGCCGTGTTACATCAGCTGCTTCCTGCAGGTCGTTTTAACGAGTACTATTCCAATTCTAAATGTAGGAAAGCCAACAGTTAATGCCCTGTACTCAGAGCAGCATTTTACATTTACAGTCCTGATGTAAACATTCATGAGTTATGCCCCTGCAAGACAGGAAAGTAATATTTCGTTTTAAAAAGCAGAGAAAGAATGAGAGACAAACACTAAGTGGACTTCCCAAGGCCACAAAGCCAAGTAGAGAAATGAGATCTCCTTGTATATTAATTACAAAACATTCTTAATGCAAACAGGTGATAGCACATCCATTCACACATTAAATTCTACCCTCCCCTGCACCAGATCACCAGTAGAACAAGAGAACTCTTCCTCTGTAAACACGCAGGTTGCTTATTTTAATGGTTCTCTATGACAATCACACAGATTAACAGTTCTATTTTTCTCCAATGACAAGAACAGATTACTGAGAAGTAACGTCAGACAACGTTTCTGCAAACTCTTTAAGTCAACAGCTGTCCAGGACGTAAGAAGTCATTTTTTACCCCAGGGATGAGGTTATCCCTGTCATGTATGAAAGCCTGGAATCTCTATAACAACCCTGGTATCATAACCCCTTCTTTTCAGCTGACAAACATCAAGGACATAGCAAAAACCTGCCAAAGTCTACTTTTTTTTTCAGGTTGCTTCCTTCATATAATAACATAAATCAGAAAACACCCAGAATCTTACTTTCTAGAGCTATCATGGGGTACGTCCAACACAAACACAAGCAAAAGGCATATTCCTTAAATCTGTAATATACACTATTTTCTCAAAGGGCAAGACACAGAAAAAAACCATACCAGCAAGCACTAATTTGTCTCACCGATCTATCCCCTCAATAGCCAGAGGGTACTTTTAACTACACTGACTTAACAAAAGAATCTAAATTGTATAAATCAACATCTCAATTAACATTTTTTTTTTTAGGAAGAGTTACGGAAGAGAAACAGAATGTAATCATTTGCTACACAGTGGCTCCAGAGGTCTGGGAGAGAGTGCGAGAAGAATGGGGTTGAATGTGGGAAGGGTCCATTATTCTTTCAATAGCGTCTGGTGCTGCAAAATATGTGCTTGCATACTTTCCTACTTGAAAAGCTTAAGTCTTCATCAGCTCCTTGGTCTGGGAAAATAGCAGGCACACAAATGCTAAACCAGGGATCTAGGAAGGAGATCTACCTGAAGAACAATATTTTTCAAGTGGCCTTAGAAGTGAAAAATGGCTATAAAGAGGACTCTAATTCCCAAGGGATTTTATTCCTTGTGTCTGGCTGCTGTTCGTCAGGTGCAGCTCCCCGCACACATCCCCAGCACATTCTAATGCAAGAATGGAGAGAGGGCCTCTCTGAAAATAATCACACTTGCTGAAAGACCTGCCCTGCATAAATATCTCTAACAACAGTACAAACAGAAAGCAGCCTTCTTGCCCGATACTTCAGTTGAAATTTATGGCACCGCTGGCCGCGATTCTGTTATTACTATTCTACCTGGCTTAGGCTCAAAGTCACAGGAGTGGGAATTTCAGAGGTATTTTCAGAAACACTGTAGCTCATTTGGGGGGAAAAAAAAGCACAAAAAAATAAATACCAAATTCTACAAGTGCTGTACATATACATTAGTAAACAAAGCTATATATTACACATATATGCACACATGTATGAACACATGTACCATAGAGATGGGGAAGAGAAGTCAGGGACACATGTGGCCTCTGAAATGATATTTAATGCTACACCTTGGGAATAATAAAGCAACAGGGGAAAAAAAAAATCAAAGGGAATACTGAAAGACAGTCTCTTGTGCCCTAGCAAACATCACCAGCTGCTGGAGGATTTATATCCAGAAAAACTAGAAGCTGAGCTTTACCTTGAATTTTTCTCGCTTTCTTACTGGTTTGCTTCCAACTCTCAGAGTTTAATTAATGTCCTTTTCTGTCTGAAGGCCCCAAATTATTCCCTTTTCAAACCTCTCTGTACTGACTGACCTAGATTTTTCAAAATCTTGAGCTTCCACTACCGTCAATTATGAATACTGCCCCCCACGTGCCTTTTTAAAAGATTAAGGGATTTCAAGATGATTGACCCGAGCAATACCAACAACTACTGCCAGCCAATACACGGGTACGTATCAGTTATACTTAGGCTGAGTAACTGTGCAAGATACAGCATTCTGCATTGCCAGTTCACAGATCAAGGTCTAACAGCCGCCTTCTCTCAACTCCTAACACAGTATTTCGTATTTGGTAGCTCAGGAAGGAGAGAGACCTATAAGAAACCTCTAAGATGCGTGGATAAGAAGTTTTACTGCTTGTGAAAGGAATCTCTGTCTAATCTTCTCCACCCAGGGAAATGGTGCAAGAAATTTGATGAAGAAAGGAAGGATTTAAAGCCAGAGAAAAGCAGGATTTCTCAAAGCAGAAATGTAGAGGATATGCTGCCCTTAGGAACAGATCTCTGCTATTTACTCGATCTACTGGAAGAACTCCCGGGGAGCATGTCTTAGCAAGAGAAAGGAAAGTTTGCTATGCTCTTCATTTCCTGTGTAATTCCAGAAACTGCCAGCACAATGCCGGTTGGGGAGAACCACACAAGGCTATTCAAGAGGGAATTCAGCATTGTATTCAGAATGAATGGAAACATTTTGAAAGATACATATTTGCTGCAAGGAAAGTAGAATGTGAACCCAATCAGGATTGCGGGCTCACATACACCTTCAACCTGCTGCTTGTATATTCTGACTCTTTCCGTTCTGACTTTCACAATATTCTTGGCAGTGCCAAACATCATGGTAAATCACCCAGTTTAGAGTTCACAGTAGCCATGAAGTAAATGTAATAAATCGGCACTAAAAATATTACACAACTACAAGTTCAATTGATACCAAGTGTAGCTAATTTTAATGGAGATGTTATCCCTTCAGTGCATCCCTGCAAATTAGTGTTTTGGGATCTCAATGACCAGGATGATGGAGAGGCTCTTCAAAGTCCAGCTTTCTTAGAATAGACTAAAGGAATGGTTCCTTGCAAAAATCCCAAGAGTATTTCCCTCCAGCCCACTGCAAAAAAACCCAAGAGAACAGTAAGGGAATCACGAGGTTTGTTTGGGCTTGGGATCCAGGACCTCAGCCCCAAGCAGGATCAGACCTTTTAACTGAAGAGGAACAGTCATATGCCTCATTTCACCCTTACTTTGCTTTAAACTAGGCTGTTTCCTCCCCCCCATATTCCACATTGGCTGATAAATTCCCCAACGGCGGGTGTTAACTAACTCTGCATTCCAGTCTGCTCTGCGTCATGGAGTTCCACATCCCGCTGATGAGGAACACATGGTGGACATGTGGTAGGAGAGAGCCTGACAGCACTTGCACAAGCCGGGATAACTCCTCTGACCCTTGGCTTTTTTTTTCCCCTCTGTACCATCCCAACAGCACAATGAGGAGTCTGTGCCCCTATATCACATACTGGTCATTCCGAGATCACCGGACACAAGGTGAAACTCTAAGGTTTCCAACAGGCAGATATCCCAAATACACACCATGGCTGAAATTATACGTTACAAGCAAATAATTGATCATTCTGTGTCTTGCCCCTAACCTGACCATTCTGGGGAGTTTTTTGGTCATACAGGTTACATCTGGATCAACCGTCACAAGTGACGGCTACACTTCCCATCAACTCTGCAAAATGAACAAACTCACAGTGTTGCTAGAAAATACACAGTGGCAACTCTACTAAAATATTAAGACATCTTTCTAAAACGAAGAGAGTGTTTGTCATCTTTTCAAGACCGAAGCCTGGCTTACAGTAACAATGAGATCCAACTTCAGTGTTGTCCAACCTGATGACTCATCCAGAGCACTGCATTTACTAAATCACATGGACTTGAGGGTTTCCAAGCAATACAGTCAGTTCTTCTTCCTTTGAAACCTCCAAAAAAGTAAAACTGAATCACAGGCTTAGTGCTGGTCTGAGACCCCAGCAGACAGACAGACAGACAAATGACTAACAACAATGCAACATACATTTACTGACAATTAGTAACCAAAAGCTGAGCCTCACACTCATTGCTTTTAGTCTTACACATGCTGTAATGCTGGCAAAAATCCTGCAGTAAAACTAAATCCGTTGCCAATAAGTCTTTCCATAGTTACATTCAATAGAAGTCCTTGTGAATTTTCCAAATTCATGACTTCTTACCTGCACAGGCTGTCAAGACATGGCTTGACCTTTCTCTTATAAATAGGACCTGGATATGTTGTACATTCCTTTCAAACCCCCTGCAATTAATGAATAAAATAACATGGCAGCAGAAAAATACAATATAATCCTGTGGAAGCAACAGTATTAAAGTCAGTAACAGCAATATATTCTTTAAAATAGAAAGTCAACGTCTCACAAACTGCTTTGATAGTATGTTCATGTTTATTATAGAAACAAAAAATATAAAAGCACTAAATTTAAATGTTTTCCTTATATTTGGCTACATCCATTTCAGAAACAACAAACAGCCTTAAAAACATTCCATTTCTGAAGCTGAAGGCTACACTCATTCCCAACATATTTACAGAAAAAGCAGAGCAAGTTGAGCAAAGTTTAAATGCATAATTAAAAGGGCAAATTTTCTGAGCAAATGAACGTCTTTTAGTTACAGCAGCTACTTTTAGAGAACTGAGAACCTACTGAACAGGCAAGACTGCCAAGGGCATCTTCAGAACATCTCCTCCCAACTTGTGGCTCAAACAACAAGCCACAGGCCAACCTCTTTATCTGAAATGTTTGGCAAAATCCTCTTTTGTAAAGAAACATGATTAAAGCTACACCAACATTTTTAAAGCGTGGTTATAGCCTGAGAAGTAAGTGTGTAAAAATCGCAGCCTCTTATTCAATAGACCTCGTCCCTCTGTTTTGATTCAGAGTCAGATCCACTTGCTTTACTGGCTAAAATAACTTTTTACAACTTTCTAAATTCCTACTAGCACTGTGAAACCAATTCAGTTCTGGGAAGGGGAACTAGATTTTTTTCTGGCTTGTGCATCTGCAAGAGGATTATTACCTAAATCAACACATACAATTTCTACTTTTGTGATGGAGAAGCCAAAAAGAACCTTACTTATTTTATGGATCCTAGTTAGAAAATTCTATTTTTATTTATTAAAAGAGCAGATCTGGAGTAACTGCAAGAGCGGATCTGGAATAACAGGAAAGATTTGAAGATCCACACATTTCTCTAAAAGTCGCAGTTTAGAGAAAAAAATAAATAGCCAACATAATGCCATGGTGTTCATCAAAATATCACTTTAATACAAAAGAAACTTAGTATCAAAAATTTGCTAATAGTGAAAACTAATGATTTCTCCAGCAGGAGAACACCTGGTGTGTTCATCCTGTAGACAGCTTAGTCCAGCAAAGAGTTTTTGCTCCCTGGTCTGTCATGAGTTCCTCCTCAAGATTGTCCTGCTGACTTGGGTTACTGCTTCCCTCCCTTCCCTACCAGCAGGCACTGCTTGTGGGGACTGCTCCCTAATGCACCAAGCAAACGAACCAAGTTATCAAAGTCCTATTGTTTAATCTATTAAAAGAAACGCAACTCAAGGACGAGAGGGAATGGCCTCAAGCTCCGCCAGGGGAGGTTCAGGCTGGACATTAGGAAAAAAAAATTCACAGAAAGGGTCATTGGGCACTGGAACAGGCTGCCCAGGGAGGGGGTTGAGTCACCTTCCCTGGAGGTGTTTAAGGCACGGGTGGACGAGGTGCTAAGGGGCATGGTTTAGTGTTTGATAGGAATGGTTGGACTCGATGATCCGGTGGGTCTCTTCCAACCTGGTTATTCTATGATTCTATGATTCATTTTAACACAAAGCTCATACATCCAGCTGTGGGCAAGCTGGAGGTGGTGGCTCCCTTAACAAGCACAGCTGGAAGAGGACATCTGCCCATGATCTAGTTTTGGATGCTTTACACAGTGGAGCATCGGCCTCTACCTGTGCCACTTTCAGCCTTTCTCATGGAAGTAGATCTAAAAAAAACCCAAAACAACAAAAGAACCACCATCGGAGTGGAACAGTTTTTCAGAGACATGGGTTTCCCAAGGAGGGCAGTTTCAGTGAACAGAAACGCTAAGGAAGTTGCAGTGTGTTTATATAGGATCCACTTATTTAAAACAAATTATCAGCAGAAAAAAAAAGGCCATATCCCAAGGCAACAGAAAGGAAATCAAGTGTATCAAAGCTATTCCTAAACTCCCATTACCTATTCATTTGGCAACATCAACTTTTAAAATTACACTACACCATTCATTTTTATTCTCAGGATGCAAGGGGAAAAGGAAGAAAAAACTCCTCCCCCCCCTCTGTTTTTATTAAAATATCTCAAAACCAGATCTGTATTGTTACTGCAAGGTTACAACGTTAGTACTGTATATATTTATAGATGAGGTATTCCTTTCTGTCTGAGGCACATGAGGTAATAAGTAGCTGGAATTGTCACGATGATTTATGAACATATTCTCTAGGAGAAGCCCTGCACCTGCGTCTGTGCAGACAGAACACCCACGAAGCCTGAACTCACCCTTACGCAGCCCACAAGATCTTAAAAGGAAATGCTCCAAATTTAGACCTGCTCCAACAGGTGTCTTTTACTGTCTCACTTTGCATGACCATAAATATCAGAGGTGGAGCAAAAAGCTTCCCGTCCATTGTAATTGTGCTTTGAAAACAAATACCTTTGCCCCCTCTGAAGGCAAAGGCAGCGGCTATGGAATTCTCATCATCTCCTCACTCCTTCATCCTGCCAAGACCCAAGTCAGAGGGATGTCACCGGCAAAACCAGGCTCCAGGGATGAGCACATAACTTCTTTTTTTTTTCTCTTCAAAGGGCCCTAAGCTGGCTCTGAACCTCCCCCAAACTGTATTTCTTTCATTCCAGTATCTCATCTTGTAGCTATTTGCCAAAGTGAATGACATGTACAGGCTGTTCATGGCTTTTTATAAGCTCTCATTACCCAAACGGGGAACCATTTCCTTGAAAATGCTTTCCCCGGCAACACGAGTCTCTCTAGGCACCATCAATAAATTTGTCTCCTGGCCCATCCTGATGCACAGCAAAACGTGCCTGGATGGATGTACGCGATACAGTTTTGCACTTGTTTACTGGAGGCAGGATGCTACCTGTGGGACTTGTCATCAGGGTGATTAACAGCACAGGAGAAAGAAAAAAAGACTAATTTTAACTGTTGAGTGGAAAGCCTTGTCAGATTTGTTCTGGCAAGCTAAGGAACAAAACCCAGGCTCCTTTCTGTGGGGTAACAAGGAGAGGCACTCTCAAAACCAAAATGGTTATCCACAACTCACAAAGCTCCAAACCAAATTGAAACAACAAATCCGGAAAAGAAATCCTAACCAAACTGAGAAAGAGAAGAACAAGTTATACCATGAACTCAGAAATCCTATTAAAATGTTTCATTCTTACACTTCCGATACTACAAAATGCCTGAGTCAAGAGCAAATCAATATTTAATAATCAACAGGTACTCAGGAGAATGTGTGTTTTCCCCGTCCCTCCCCAGCAGCTGCTCTTTTACGGCAGGAAAGTGAAGAGCGTGAAATGCAATGATAGGAAAAAGGCAAAGGTCAGGAAAAAGGTTTTTCTTCAAGGATTTAAATTAGCATTCTACAGCTTTGGATGTTTTGTCAACACAACTTCCCTCCTGTGAGGAGGGGAAACCAAAGGTCCTTTGAACCATTTCTGTATGGGATCTAGATTTTTACCAGTAACAAGATTCCTAGCTTTAAAGGAAAGTTCATCTTCCATCTTCCCGTTCCTTTCACCACTCCCTCCCTGTCCCACCTTCCACCTCCGTCCTTAAAGAGGGGGAGAAAAAAGAAAACAGAAAAAGAAAAGGATCTGAAGAGCAAAACAAGCACTGAAGGAGTCCTAGAGTTCATGTAACAAGACCACCATAGCCCTTCAAAGAGACCATTAAAAGCAAAACAAACAAAAGCAACACCCTTAAGATGTCTATTGTATTGTACAGAGGAAAAAATGACTGTACTGGAAGCTCTCCCATCTTGCCACAAAGTCTGTTATTTCATCAAAACAAAGTCCAGAGATCAAGAAATGGCCAACATGAAATTCAGTAGCTGAAATTCAGTCAATTCAAGTGATCCATGAAGAAAAACGAGATCAGGCTTGCTCTTTCCTTTTTTTTCCCCCCTCTCTTTGCTTTACTATGATATATTAAAAAAAAAGACTTCAAAGATCACTTTAAGCGTCGCTTTTGTTTCTCACACGAGAAAGTCAGGGCTTGAGCAGGTCTAGACAACACAGCGGTTAAAACATCATTAGCTGCCAACACTTTGTCTTCCTAGAGCTCCCACAGTTGTTCCTACCCTGGAATTGCCTCATTTGGAAATACTTGATGATTTCCATATACTATTTTGCTTCCCTCAGAGCTTCTCCAAGATGGCAGCTGTAAAACAAAGAGCGCACGAGCATCCACAGCAGTTTCTGGTGTCAGAGCCTCACCCAGGTGCATACTGGTCCAATACTTCTGACTGATACTTCAAAGCATCTCTCTTTTATTTTTTCCCCTTCTTTTAAACACTTAGTAGATCTTCTCTCTTTGTGCTTCTAGGCTATCTTATCATCCATGGGCTTTACTCGGAGGTCAGCTAACACTTTACATTAGCTTTGGTAGCTCTGCATATGGAAATGTAAGACAGACCGGGGGACAATACAGACTTTTATACCATCTGCGTATCATCAACACTACATTTACCAAATCCTAAACAGTTATGCTTAAGAAGATCTACTGAAGACAATGTAATTGAACAGGTGTTCCTGAAGGCAAAGTTTGGCTTGCAGGATAAAGCCTGATTAATTTAGCTATAGGGTAACAGGAATGAGAATCCTCTGGTTAGATGAACCTGTAAAATCAGAGGTCAACTAAGATCCCATGTGTTACAGCAATTTCTAAGTCACTACATCATAGACACTCGCTAGTGCCGGCAAGAAGCCATAAAGACAAGCCCATCACTAATGGTAGATAAAGTATTCCTCCGTAGCCCAAGAAAGATCTCTTAGTCTTTGTTTGCACAAAAACACAGAATACAACAGTGCTGAAATTCCTATGCTATTCAGATCAGCTGCTGTATATGTACAGAAGGCTTGCCTGCAGCATTGTCCCTGCTGTGCCCAAGAAAAACCCTGGAGAGAGTGGGAACACACTGGGACAGGCTCTTTCCATCGCAGCAGTTAACAGGGCTCAGTCTTGACCACCTTCCTTCTAGGGTAATCCTCAAACCTGGGCAGAAGAGGAGTCATCTTGCTGTGGCAAGATGCAGAACCTCCCTTGCATCTGGTAGTGGGATGTTGATGGAAGGATCACACCTAGTACGCACCAGAGGCACTTCCATAGAAGAGGTTATCTAGGAGCAGACCCCAGATGTCCACATCCTTGACTTACAAGGTCCACAGGGATGAATTTTCCAGCTCTCAGATGGCTGCCCCGCAGGTGTCTGATCTCACAGAGGTGAAAGCCTGACCATCAGCCTGGGACAGACTACAAAGGCTGCCTCTCAGGGAGCGAGCAGCACTTTCCACAGTACATGGCAAACAACATGTGTTTGAGAAAACTAAAATCACCATACAGAAGAGCGTAAAGAGCAATAAGCCATCTTTTCTCCTTCTGCTAATGGATATGAACTATGCTGTGCAGGAAGCTCAAATGGACGAATTTGTTAAATATGCCAGACTAAGTCCTCGGTGCAGTTCAATGGTGGATATAACATGGATTCTCCAATTAATCTTTTTGGGCCTGGAAAGACAGCTTAGGTTTTGTGCTTTGTGTGCACAGCAGCGTCATGAAATCCCAAGAGCCTCTCTCAGATACTCTGTAAATTCACTTGGGACTCAGCCAATGAGACTAGCATGTCATTTACAGACATAGGTCTACCAACTTCTGAATCTCTGATCTAAAATGTGTCTGAACTGTAGTGACACTGGCTTCATTTTAAGGACAGTTAACTTTTCACCCATTCCTTCTCTTTCCCTGGAATTTTTCACAATAAAGGTATCAGACAAGCCTATCAACTGGTTGTAATGATGTAATGAATAATAAAATAGTGCTCCCTGAATGTTGTAAAAGCTGCTTTTCTTCCCTTCTCATCCTACTTTTTCTGTAACCATTGCTCCTAGTCCACTGTTATTTTCCCCCATTATAAGTTCAATTTCTATTACAAGGACTCATAAGCTTACTTCTGAAGGATGGATCTTTTAATGACAAGTTCTTCATCCAAGTCAGCTTCATTAGCCATGAAGAGCAATCTTTTTCCTGTGTCATCCACTCCAATGAAGTCGCGCTGCTCCACTGAAGTAGAAAATCAAACACAATCATTATATAACCCTGTCTGAATGCAGGCTGGAAAGAAAAATGGGAGCGCCAACCATCCCCAAAATTTGAAACACTAGGTTTCAGACTAACCCAGCAAATCAATGAATTTGCAAAAGCTATTCACAATATTTATTAACATCTTTTCAACTACAGTAGCTGATACATATCATGACATTAAAAGCACTGTCCTTGCAAGCTTTTTGCATCCTTTTTATGAAGATGCCAACTACAGGTCCTGGCATGCAACATTCCATCCTGAGCTGTGCTTTCCTTCTCTCTCTCTTTTTCATTTGTTTTTGTTTGGTTTGTTTTGGGTTGTTTTCTTTTGTTTTAAAAATAAAACCTGCTACCTTGGTTTACACAAAAACAAAGCCAAGGCAAGCAGAGAGTCCTTCAAAACCCAATTGCTTCTTTGTCATCACAAATCACTCCACATCAGAATTAGGTGGTCTGGAGAGGGTTATGATTTCAGTTCAGACAACTCATCTCCTATTTCAGATAAAGACTGATAGCAATAGAAAATGTAATCACATGCACAAGCAGACAAAGTGAAGATTATAGGACTCCTACCACTGATGTTTCTGTGTGGGTTAACTTGGTTTAAATATCTATTTATAAAGCTGCCAACCAAGAGAATATCTAATAGTCACGTATGTTATTGTGGCAATTCCCATCTACTGCAATCCGTGACTGCACATCAACAATGACTCTGGTCTACTGTTATGTAAATCATTTGGTTTTGAACAGGTTTCCATAACGTCTGAACGCAGTGGTGGCAGCTTATTCTAACTTGTGCTTTGTAGTACGAGCCATCACTCTGGTGGTAAACATACACTGATCTTTACAGGAACACAGGCTGAATGAGAAGGCGATGGTATAGCTCTAACAGAAACCTCTTTTCTCCTGCTAAATACCATTATTTTGGGCCAAACTGGCAAATATTCAGTGTCCTAAGTTCTAAGCCCTTAACCACACTAGGGTAACGGTGCACTCTGCAAGTAATTAATTCCCTAAGATCTTTTCTCACCCAAACTATTTCTAACCCTATTTCCCCAGTTCAGCCTCATCCCTCATTTTACTTTTACCTGTTCCTTCAGAGTTATCATGTATCGAACGACTACCAAATCTAGGCAGCTGTTGAAAGGCCTCCTATTGGCAGTCTTTGATCCAAGCAATCAAGCACACCCTTTGCAGAAATTCCCCCATCCCTTCTCCGAAATTAATCACACAACAAAGACACACAAAACCAGGGCTGACTATAAAACACTGACAAATTAAGTACTATTGGGATAAAGCTCACTTGCCATAAAAACTCAGAAATAAGTCTTGAAAGCAGTGCTGATTCTCATGCTAAGGAGAGCGATGAAGGGGCTCATCAACCATCGCCACCAAACTGGGATCTTCTGACAGAATAGAAACACAGCAGGGACCAATATTCCTCTCTCAAGATACCGACATATCTCTCAAAGTTTATGTTGTGGCTGCCCATATTGTGACCATTCCTACACTAACATAACATATTACGCTGCCATAGCAAAGCTCTATGCAATAAGAGAAAGGGAAAAACAAAACTTGATGGAAACAGGACCAGCTACATGACTGCCACCAAACCGGTTTCTCCTGCTTGTGTGGATAAGTAAGAAACTGGCAGTGAAACCATGTGAGAGAGCTGTATTTTCTTTGTAGCAGATACCACTTTTTTCCCTGTACACTGGCAATAAATAGCATTACTTTTGTAATTCAGAAAAGACAAAACTTAATAGTAAAATCAATTACTCAGAGATACAAGAATGCTGTCTCAAATCACACTGCATTACTTAGTGAGGAAAAAATAAAAGGAAGAACGAATACACAAGCAGTTTACAAAATCCCTGCAAGGGAAGTATGAGAAAAATGTTAAAGCTGCAGTGATGCTAACAAAAATAATCATTTAAAGTATAAAAATAGAATGCAGGATGTGTTTTGCCTCCTCATAGTAAATAAATAAGGATTTGACTCAACTATTGCAATTTATTAATTACTGTAGATCCCCATCAATTTTAAGGGCAGTTATGACCTAAAGAAATCATGGCAAGAGAATGGAAGTTGAGCATTACAGTCATGAGAAGAAATAATTTTCATTAGGTTTTCTAAAATGCTTTTTAGTCAAACATAATTAATTGACATTTGGGAAAAAGACACCTTTGTAAAAGAGTCAGTATCCCCACCCTTTCATTAAAGGGAGAGAATTCACACGATGCAGGCTGCGAGACCACCAAGAGGTCTTCTGGCAAACACAGGGAATACCAGTGATGACATGCCTGCTGCTTTCAAGACAAGAAAAACAAGCAGGGAAGAGTCACCATCCCCATCTTTCCTGCCCTTCTTTATACAAAGAAAGGTTTAGACCCTCTTTTCCACTCGATCCCTTGCAGGCCATCTTTAAGCACATGGCTGTTTCTAGGTGTCTGAATTCCTGACACTCTTTGTTTATTTGGGTTACTACCACTCACTAGCACTTTGCTTTTCTTTTATTATTACTGCTGCCATGCCTCTTATTAATCAATTAAAAAAGCCAGTGAGATTGTTATTGTCACTATATGATCCCCTAAATAAGAGCCAATAAACTTTACGCTGTAACTTGCAGCTGAATTACATTAAGCATTTCAAGAAACCAGTATGATTTTATAGCTGCTTGACACTGAAACTCATGCAAATTTAAAAACAGTTGCTTCTATCACTGTTCTTGAATGTTCAATAACGTCCCAAGAGCAACAGCTTTGCATGACTCCGTGTCATATGCAAAATAATAGCCTTGTGGCTCCTTCACAAAAAATGAATTAATTTGTACAAATAAAGCTGTGAATGTATCTAGCGGCTCCTCAGGATAAAGGATCCATTTCCTAATACTAACACTTGCAACAGCACACTGTGAGAACACAGAAGCATTTACAGAAGGAGCTAACAGAGCTGCATACTAAGAAAAGTTGCCTAACACAATCCATATTAATATCTTGTCTTCAGTTGCTTATAGCTTCATCACATTTTAACTGCTTGGGATGAAATTTCCAGTGCCAGGGACTTGCCTTAAGAGAAACATTTGGAAAACTTCCATGAAAAAACAGGTCAGTGGCTCCTAGGGCTAAAGAAAAGAAGTGTTTAACCTAAGCTTAAACAGTTAGGTGGCCCTTCCCATGAAAAGTGCTGGTATTCCAGTTCTTGCGAGAAGCAGCACAATGTTCAGTAAGTGCTGCTGATCCCTGTATCAGGAGTGACCTTCTCGCCATCTAAATCTACTAGAAACCTTTGAAAAAACTGCACTTTCATGTGCTTTTTCAATACTTCTATTTTAGCTGCAAAAATTTATTGTTAAGGAAAGGTTGTTTTAATTCCCCAGCTCCTAGAACTGATCAGATGGCAGATGCAATCTAAAGGCTTCTGCACTGTCAGGTGGAAACAAGCCATGAGGCTCTACAGGTGCGACTGCTCCAGGGGAAAGGGCTTGACCTGTTCTGGTTTTGCAACCTGTTTTTTCACAAGGAAATAAAACTCAAACTCACAAGGGTGAGGGGAAAGAAAAGCATAAAAATGAAGACTCTGCAAGATGAGTTGGAAGAGAGAAAAAACAGTCCCAGAAAACTGATAGAAATTGTGACTGTCAGCGAAAGGATACTGGACCACAGAGAAAAGAATGAGAAGAAATAAGGTGACTATGAGTAGAGAAATGAAGCAGCTTGAGATGAGAAGTCAGAAGTGGAACAGGGGATCGGACTGGTAGTGAAAGAAGAGAGTAATATAAGAGAAAGAGAAGATGGACTCTTGACATGGATCCTTGAAGTAGCAGACTAAGCAAAGAGAACCAGAACAGAGGTTGGCGGTGGCAAGAACCCAATACGGCAAAAGAGGTAGGGATGAGCTAGGATGATGTTGACAGAAACAGGGTGCATTCAGTCAAGTAGGAATAAAAGGCAGGAGCGCCTGGTGCTCCCTAAAACTTACTGCCCCTCTCCAGAACCTGGAGAAGAACTCAAAATTCCTGTTTCTGCATTTCTGCTTTTAGCAAATGACTGAAAATGGTCCGGTTGGGTTCATGTCTCATCCGAGGTAGTTCACAGCAAACAATCTGCCAGAGCTATCCATGACAGCTCAAGCAGAGAAGCTTGGAGTGGGAGACTCTAGCATCCAGTGCCACAGAAAAACATCGTGGGTTCCAAACCACTTCCACATAACAGAATTTTAATGTTTTAAAGTTTAGTCTTTTACAGATCTGAGAAAACACACACAAATTTTAACAAGTCATGTAAGAAGAGTTACCATACAAAGTCAAGTATGCAGACAAAAGAACTAGCAAAATGACATGCAACCTGACGGGTTTACATTTGTGAAGAGTCTTCAGATGATTTGCCTATCCTCATAGACCTCCTTGCCTCTGACCTGTGTGCTCAGAGCTCACATATTGGGCAGATCTACGATATTTAACAACAGAGCAATTAGTTTATAACTCTTGAATGCTCAGCTCTGTGGCTGTAGTACTGCTCTTGACAACGTTTTATGTGCCATTATCACTTGGATTGCCTTTAGAAAACCAGGGAGGTTTAGAGCTGTTTGAAGGTCCAAGTCCTAAATGCTTTAAGTCCTACTAACTTTACATTTCACTCCAGAAAATTGTTTCATGCAGTGTTTAAGCAGCTTTCTCTTAAATACGCATTCCCTCCACTTTCAGACACACGTAGTCCAACTGTTGGCTTGCATTTCACTCATCTCTCAAACAGTTTGAAGCTAGGCTTTCTTATTCGTATTCCTGTAATGCCTCTGAGCTTTAATCATGGACCAGGACCCACTAAGCTGGCAATCAGACTCAGCAATTTAACAGACATCATTAAAAGAAAATGAGAGGTATGGTATGGGAACAACTGCGTGGTATTTAGCACTTTTAGCATATAAATGAAACTGGGATAATAGCCCTGCCCTACCTTACAGCAGTGCTGTGAGAATAGATACATTAAAGATTAGAAGGCACTAAGATATTATAGTAAAAGCGACATGATAAGCATCTAACCAAATCCTTGAAATCAGAGGGAGTTTTGCCTAGCAAAAAGCTCCTGGATGTGACCTCAAAAGCAGGACCTACCATGAGAGAGAAGAATCTCTAGAAGCATTTGTTACCCGCCAGCACTGGTGGCTACAGTCGATAGTAAAACTCCCAGCTATGACCTGGCTGATGCTCAGTGTGCTTGAAAAACCTAACGGGTTTAATGTTCATATATAACAAAAATTTAGGGTTTGATCCAAAACTCACTGAAGTCACCTGGAGATTTTCCCTTAACTCTTGTGAGCTTTGGATCAGAGCCTGCAAGATTACACGAGTCTAATACTTAATTCAGAGCTGGAAAAAAAACAAGTCACTCCCCCAGCAGGGACTCAGAGGAAAAGCAGGGTATCTGAGAATATTTTATTTCTTTCGCTCTGGGATCAGTGACTAAACATATAATTAATACCACCAGTTTCTCTATAGTTTATTAATAAATAAATATATGGATTCCTATCTACATACCTGGCTTTTTTTTCCCTTTCTGTCCTGGTGCCACTTCTGCGGGTTCATGAGTTTTCTTCATCAACATGGAGAGAGTGGCATCATGGGTCCGAAAGAGATCCACAACTTTATATAAATCAACGTCTGTGATCAGATCGCAGCTTAACACCAAGACATCAGTCTGTCAAAGAAAAAAAAAACCCAAACCCTTCAGAGATACAAATGACCTCATATGGATCAGCATTTGAGGACTCAACAACAAATACACCTCTAATTTTTTTTTTCCTTTTTAATTTAAAACAAAAAAGCGTCCGACATACTCAACAAGAGTTACTGTTTTTTACCAGTTCATTCTTCTTGAGTCCTGCTGTTACTGAATTAGTTATTTGGTTAATGCTTATCCAGCTCTGGACCATCTAAACTGCCATCAACTGCTCCTGAGAGAGGGAACTAGGACACAGAAGCCACAGCTTTCGGGACTGCCATGAAATTCTGCAGTATTCACAACAGCTACTTTTAGTTACATAATGGTGTAGAAAAGAAATCTTTCTGAAGAAAACTTTTTTAGCTGACCTAGCATCTGGCTACAAACCACTGGAAAAGATATTTAAACTATGTTATTTTACTGAGAGGGGGGAGAAGCAAAGACTATCTAGGATGTGATTTACTCAGTAATTGCACTGCGATGGTGGGCTCCGTTTAGAAATACATTTCCTAAAACCAGCAATACCCCACGTAAAAAAAAAAATAAAATAAGAGGAAGTTAGGTCCTTCTTAATAACAGGCTTGTATTCAACTTTGATCTCAAAGGATTCCAAAGTGCCTTAGAAAGTATTTAAGAGAACTGCCGCAGATGTCACAGGAACATTGTCACATATTGAGCGAGACGTGGCAGCTTCATTAACCACGCACCTACTCCAGCTAAAAACCCCTCACTTCGGAACAATTTTCTGTATTTCACATGGGTTGTGGAATACGGTGCCAAAAATCTACTAGTTCAGCAATTATCTTCATTTAAACTAATCCTAACATAATATTTGTACAGCATGGCCTACAGAAAAGTAGCAAGTTTCCACTTTACTTTTTGTTAATGATCAACCTCCAAAACTCTTCTCAAGAAGATAGTGTTTCTTTCTTGACATTTACCATTTTCACTCTCCGTGCTGCCATTTGCTATGGTAAACCTCCCTGCAGAGCGTGACGCGGCTTCCTAGCTTTGTCTTTTTAAAACACATTATTTAATAAGAAGAGCACTAGAAAATACTTGGTAAAACCTGAGTCAACTCATGGAGGATCAGTAGTCCTAGTCCTACTTTTAAAAACCTGGTTTTCAAAGCGAATCAGTTCAGCATTGACCTTTTATAACAGAAGGGTTTATTATAGAAAGGTTTATTTTACAGACTTTATCTCATACTAGGAGATTCCACACTGTAGGTGAGACTGAGGTCTGGTATTTACATTACTTGACAGGTTCTCCTATAAACATGAAGCATCTCATGTGTTTACCAATAAGTCCTTGGAATTCATCACGTCACAATGTTAGAGCTGCTGATTTGGCATGCTGAGCAAAAGGTCAAGCTCTTCAATTTTCATTTGATTTCTTCTCACTTTACTGAGAAACACCTGGCTGCTTTACAGGAAGGAACGATGTGTACGTTGAGAATTTTACACATTCAAAACTGGACTTCCATCACCCCTTTTAACATGTTTTCAAAATGTGTATTTTATATTCTGGTTTTGCCCAGGAAAAGTGTTTTAATTATCGCTTCTCTAAAACAAACAACAAGCACGCATTGGAAAAAAAAAATCCAAGCCACTAAAGCAAGTTTCTAGCGCTCCAGAGCAGCCCTGCTCCAACACTGTGATGTGTACAAAGAAAGTAAGAAAAAAAAATGTCCTACTTGGTATGGAAGTAAATCTCTCGCTTCGTAACTGTAAATAGCGAAGAAACATACTAAATATCCTGGAAAATCCTACAAAATTTTCAGATACCCTGTTTTAATAAGGGCACAGATGAGTTATAATATTTGCAGAAAAAGCCAAATGGTATCCAAGATCCATATAAACAGACCTGTACTTTTCAAATTCAGTTTGTAGAAGGAAGAGATCGCCAGCTTCAGATCTAAATGCATTCATTCCAGTGGTGGAAATAATAATAAAAAGAGAGACAGACACACCAATGGATGTATCCCAAGGAATAAGCATCTGGACTTGTAAAACAAACCTTTTAATTATTTCACATTTTACTAAATGCTTTATTCTGTCATTATAGCGAAAAACCCAACACGCGTTTCATAGTTGTGAACAGGCTTTTTTCTCCTCACTATAGGACAAGCTTTTTGCAAAAACTGAATGCAAGACCCCTGAGGAGCATACGGGAACAGAACCACCAAATGTCTGGTTGCCATCTGTTCTACCCATTTACTCTCCCAATATGTAAATAAACGTCAGTGAGCGCAGGGACCAGTGAAACACACAGTTGCTCTGTAAAGCCCACATTTCTGCCTCTCCTCCTGATGAGCAGAGCTGTGGCCTCAGAAGCACGCTGAGAATACACCATGAAAGGCTCTTTTGGGACTTGACAGCCTCCCCTTTGAAACACACCCCCTCCCCTTCATAAATAAAGCCCTCACTGTCTAATGGATGCACTTTTTTCCAGTGTACAACTTCTGAAAGAATAAACTAATGGCTGAATGAAAAAATAAACTATCCTAGAACCTCAGCAGAAATGTGTGTTTTTCTTTACGTTTTTAGGGTGGGTGTAGAAGAAAGAAAATAAATGGTAGAGCTTGTGGGTTTTTTACATATATACATGCCAAATAAATACAGTGCACCTTTCCCAAGGAGCCACTGATACAAAAAAGAGGAGTACGTACTTACTAGTTGCGCTCATGTGCTAACAAGAGGTATGTGAACGTACTTGACTTCATGAATTATGCAAACACCTCAGTACACACACACATACACCTCTTAATGAAATACATGTAACAATGATTACATCAACCCCAAACTATTATACAAACAGATGATAAGAATCAACATGAACTGATTAAAAAAAACCAGCAAGCACGCACCCCAAGCAGAACCACTGCAAACGAAGAAAAGCGCACGCACAAATGGACTCTCAACACCCATTACAGCCTTGGGAAGGACAAGGCAAGGTTCTTAACTCAAGCAGGACCATTGCACGGATGGGGCATGAAACAAATGCTTGGAATTTCTGGCATCCTCCCGCTCTGCCAAACTCTGTATGTGCCATTTTGTTTACTACTTTTTATGGCACACAGAAGCCCTCGCCACAGACCAGGGCTCTACCACAGAAGCTGCTATTCAGACCAGGTGAAAATAGCATCAAGCATAATAAAAGAGAACAACAAATGACTTTCTGTTAGGGAACACAAGGCAACCCTGCAGTGCTGCTCAGGTATAGAGACAGCAGCCCTAGCTTACTGGCAGCACAGCTCATGGTTTTTTGTGAGCATCACAAAAATCACAGAATCATAGAATAAGCAGGTTGGAAGAGACCCACCAGATCATCGAGTCCAACCATTCCTATCAAACACTAAACCATGTCCCTCAGCCACAGAAAAGACAAGAATGCGACATTCCTTGGAAGAGTCACTTAGAATCATAGAATGGTTTGGGTTGGAAGGGATCTTAAAGACCATCCAGTTCTAAGCCCCCTGCCATGGGCAGGGACACCTCCCACTGGATCAGGTTGCTCAAAGCCCCATCCAACCTGGCCTTGAACACCTCCAGGGATGGGGCAGCCACAACTTCCCTGGGCAACCCGTGCCTTACCACCCTCATCATGAAGAATTTCTTCTGTAAATTGAAAATCTTCCTCAGATTTGCAATTAACACGCTCAAGTTCAGAACGAAGACTGGGCTGCTGATCAGTGGAGAAAAATCATAGAATCATAGAATCACCAGGTTGGAAAAGACCTCTTGGATCACTGAGTCCAACCATTCCTATCATGGTTGATAGGTTGAAAATTAGGTCCTGCAGAGATAATCTCACCTAAAATTTGAGTTTCAGGACCACTCCAGCTGTCGCTGAACAGTGTTCAGTCAAGTCAAGTATGGTAACATGGTACCTAAGGCCTCCAAACCTCTGCTCTCCCTTTCTAGCCCTGCCTATCCGCACCTCACCATCAAACGTTTCCAAACTGTGGAATGCTCAGATATTATGCGATAACATACATATTCAATCTGGATAAATACAACAGTAACATACAACACCAAGAGATTTATACAAAATAGGGGAAAAAAAAAACAGTAAAAAAAAAACCTCAAACCCAACATGTCAACAATTATATTGAACCCAGCACAATATGGAAAATCTACACAAAAACAAGACCAAAAAGCAGAATGTTTCAAGAACTCAGTTCGAGACATGCAACTTAAAAATAGAAAACATGTTTTCAATGAAGCTAATTCATACCACAGATCAAAAGATGGATGCAATTATATGGTATAATATACCAGCAAAAATAAAAAGCCTGGGACTTTATCACACCCTGCATACAAAGGCAACACTAAAAACTCTTAAAATCGGCAATAACTGCTGGATCCCTTCTTTTCAAGCAGGAGATATCAAGGTTACCACAGATAGCTGGCAGCAAGTGATGAATTTTTAGTGGTATTCCCTATGCTTTTTCTATCAAGTACAGACAAGGGCAGGACCTCACAGCCTAAACTGCTGATGGCCTCAAAAACTTCAGACTAGAAAATGAGAAAACATGTGTTGCAAGGAAATCTCCAATTTGAACAAAATCAGTCTCATCAAGAGAAAGAGGAAAACAAATGTCAGATTGCATTACAAACAGAAAAGCAGCAAAACATCCACAAGCAGTAGAACCAGCTCCTAAAAAAACTGAAGACAGATAAAATGTTGAAGTAAACCACTCAAAGTTTCCAATTGCACTGTATTACAGCTGAGACCTTGACAGGAAAAGAAAAGAAAAATCAAGAGATTAGATAGACTCTGTTCCTACACTCAGGCTAAGAGAACACATGCACAAACAGAGAACTACCCATCACTTCCTGCAGTGTCACCATAGAACAGGGGAGAAAGGAACAAGTTATAATTACTGCTGGAATTAAGACTGAGTTTTATACACAATAGCCTGGAACTTCACCCACATGTTGCATTAACAGTGGGGTTTGTGTGTAATGCTTTTATTATTCTGAAGAGTGGAAAGGAAAAGAACAGTTTGGCTGTGGGCAAGCGCTTCGATTGCTCGTTAGCACGCTCCAGGCAAAGCCAAAGATACCTCCCAGCAATTGCATTACTCACCACTCTTCAGATCAGAAACTTACATCCAAGGCTTTAGAGAATCCCCTTTTATCTCAGTCTTCATTTAAGAGTCCTCCAATTTCCACACCTGTGACCTCTTTGAAGCTCTATGGCTGCTGCTGTAACTGGAGCAGGGAACCTCATTTATTTTTTGATGTCTGTAGAATCTTATTAGCTACCAACTGAAATGGCTGCCTTTGGCTGGGGATTCCCACTCTGCTTTTGTCATGTCCTTGAGAGTAAGATTCAGAAGAAAATCATGATTTAGGATTTTGTTAGTTTACCTCCTGTGCACCCACCCTGCAGCAGCAAGTTTGCTGTAGACCACCACCTTCCTAACTCTTCTAAGGACAAAGGGCATTGGAGGCACAGGATGTCACTCAACCTGAAAGCCACCAGCAACTTCTCATTAAAAGACAGAAGAAACATTTTTTTTTTTCTAAGACAGTGCATAAAGTGAAAGAAGTCTCAGGTGGGAGCCAAGGGAGTCTCTTCTAATTTCTTGGATGGCCCTGAATTCATCAGGTGAGGATAGCTTGAGGCAATGTAAATGCCTTCACACACGTAACCTGTCAGCATCACTGTTTATCTTCTCAGAGAAAGCTGGAAGAGAGATGCCAGAAGCTGGGGAGGAGTCTTAACCCCAGCTCCATCACATGGTTCATCCTATGCATTGTATCAGATGGGATCATACAATGAAAACACCATTTTAGGTTATCTTTCTATCTCAAGAGCTATCATCCAAAATCAATATTTTTAAATTTACATACATATAAGCTAGGAACAGGAAAGATATTCAAGCCTGGAAGGCATCCTGTCTCCTCCCAAGAGGAAGCCTCATTACCTACTGCTCAAACTGACACGTGGGGTGGAAAAGGGTATATTTACAGTTATTATCAACCAAAAGCAGAAGTTTAGAGATGAACACAAGTCCATAAGCTTCTTAAGACTACTTTCAAAGCAGGACATTGATAGTATGACACTTACTGAACTGTAAAACTTCAGGTCTGGAACGTAAGCCTTGTGATCCACCTCTTCCTCTGGCTCCGACTCCTACAATTTTGTCCTACTTACACAATACTCTAAAAATCATTTTCCCAGCTTCCTCCTCCAACCACACTACCTTTCTTCACTGTTCCATTTTCTGTCACATCCAGCACAAGCTGTTCGTCCTCCTTTTGATAGCCTATCCCTTCCACTCACCATGCATTTACCAAGTCTACTTCTTCCTTTTATCATTAAAGGATGACAGCCCTATTACCTACTTGTATCGTCTAAAGGATGTGGACTTAGGGTCTGCTGGATTTTGGTTGATTGTTTTAGGGTTTTATTTTGTTTGTTTTAATAAAAGAAATCTACTACCCTTACACTTATAGAAAACTGCCAATTATCAGGCTATCAGTGTGCCAGGGCACCAGACTGATGCAGTGACACATATTATCCCATCTTGTTAGGCTCTCTCATTTGTCTCAGGACAGGAGTCATCTCCTGGTTTTATGTCCCAATCCTAAGTATGCCACAGAGGTGACTGGTTTTCCCCCATCTAAAGGCATTCAGAAAGCATGCACTGTCACTCAGGAGAAATATGTGTGCTAAATGGTTATGGTTGGACTCCATGATCTGATGGGTCTTTTCCAACCTGGTGATTCTATGATTAAGCTCAGGGGAGCACCCCATAACCCAGGCCCTGGATTCACCGGTTCACGGAGGGTGAACCTGGCAAGCTGAATTCCCCCCTGGCTCAACGCACTGCACAAACAGATCCCTTCTTCACAGGCAAGAGAACTCCAGAAACAAACGGTGCTTTCCTCGTCCCTCCAGTTCCTGGCAGGCACGTTTCCAGGCCTTCCTGGATGGCAGCACTACCAGACCCGCTGCGCAGCCGATCTTGGACCCTGCCTCACACGAACAGAAAGGAGAACACCACGGTCAGTCTCCGCTTTCAACAGCAGCAGCGCAGCAGGCTCGCTGCCAAAGCCCAGAGCTCAAGCCCAGGCTTAACACTTAATGTAAGCAGAGCCTTAGGCAGTCAGGTGCTGCAGTCATACAAACAATAATAATAAAAAGTAGTCCTAATGGAGCTCAACCGGCTCAACTTATTGAAGAGAAAGAAGGCTTTTGCCCACAGCCCACAGTTACCTAAACAGCAGAAGATCTCTCAGCAACACAACAAAAAGCAGGCACGACTGGATTCCGTGGCTATAAATCAGCGTTCAAGGTAGAAATAAAAGTCGAAGTGTTTCAAGAGGGAGAATAAAGATCATCTGGAATAAAATACAAAAGGATGTAATAGACTTTTCATGTACTAGAATGTATGAATAAGGACTTGCTGTTTCAGGAACGCATTCACTAAGTCATCCATGAGCTTTGAGGCTAACAGCCTGAATTACTGTGTGCAAATTCCCTTACAGCCTAGAGGATTGTAATGATTCCTTGCAGTCTCAAACCAGACTATAAATGAAACCCAAGAAACATACAGCATGTATCGTCAGGAAACATTCTGCCATCCTGCAGCTTGTATCAGCACAATCTTAAGTCGTGAAAAACTGGTGTGAAACTGTTTCCAAGGTCAATCCCGGTCATTACACAAAAGCCAGCCCCAACTCTGCTCCGATAGAAAACCCAAACACTAATCTGCTCCACAAAGCACGAGCTCAACAGGACCAGTCACTGTGAAGCACAGCTCAGTGGCGTTGCCGCTTCACATCAGCCTGCACAGAACTGAGTGTCCACACGCGTGAAACGTGATCAGCTTTGTTCAGGTGGTGTTTCCCTGTGAAAACAAATCACTGCTACGTAGAAGGACTGGTTTGAACCACAGATTCCTATACCATCTTCCATGCAACACTATTTCCTCCTCTAGCACCACTCCAATTTTTCTAATGACATTTGGTCTGCAACAACTGCTGATGTAACAAACGCTTTATGAAAACTTCAAAACCTTCACTGCTTTTTCCAGCATTATTAGTCTACATCTAGAATTGCCACTGTCTTCCCCAAGGAGCAAAGAGCATTTATACTACAGAAAAATGCCTAAATTTGCGTCAAGAAAATCTGAATAACAATTGTTCATCCCTTTCCAGCACAGAACCACAAACCTACGTAGGTTCCTCAGTTAACGTAACATGACAAAAATGCAAAATAAATCCTGGGCATCCTACAAGTCCACTGATCTTTCTCGTGGCTTTCACCAAATTCAACATTACACTGCCATTATCAGCGTTACAGGACCGTACCAGAATTCAAACGCAGACGCAAGGACAAACCCTCGCAAGCACAGTAACTACATGGGTCGATGTTTGGCAACCTCTCCCTCCCACATCCCTGAATAACTGGAGCTACGTACTTAGTTTAAGACGCACAATTGTGTTTGATCTAAACAATTCCATTCCCTGTTTCGAAGGATGGATGCTCAGTAAGGACCGTCACCTGTGGCAGGGTAACTGTGAGCAGCACAGCCCACAGCTGCCAGGAAACGCCCCGGCCTCCAACCAGGGAAGGGCTGTTAAGACCTAAACATGGGAAAAACATATAAGTTGAAACCACGCAGGCTAGAAACAAAGCAAAAAGGCTTCAGATAGCAGGGAAGGAATGTCATTCCAGAACAAATGTGCAAATAATCAGTGACTGCCTCTTCGCAAGTAGCAAGCCAGGGAGGATTCAAGTTTCCCGGGGAAAGGCTAAGGACGTACCAAGTTACAAGCTAAGAATTAAGAAAACATCAGACTAAATGCTAACTTAACATCCAAAACAAGGACATCATCAAGGCACATCAAAGAGACTCTACACAGCTCCAGCTCCAAGGAGTCCAGGGTGACACCAACATCAGTGACTCCTTCACACCAACATTCATTCCCAGCATGGGGACTCTTGTTCTCCAGGCTTCTACGCAGCACAAGGCTTTAGTCTCTCCCCTGAGAGCATCAAGGAAAGACGGCAGCTGGACATAGATTTTTTCCCCACACTCTTCGTATTTTATTCTCTCTTTATAGAATAGGACGCACAAATTCATTTCCCACAGACTTTTCAATTCTTTGAATATTCATCATAGAGTGACTTTTGAAAACTACAAATTTGAGTTTGACTTACGTAAAAGGCTTTCTGTGCCTCATAAGATGATGATAATAAAGGACACTTAACTCTTCTTTGCCTTCACATGCCCATGGTGTTAAAGACAAAAAGTGCAAAATGTTTTTTTGAGATTATCTTTACTAAAGCTGTATTTTTTCCTCAACACAGAGCACAGCAAGTTATTGACACAAGACCGTATATACTTTAAAAAGAAAAAAATTAAGGACAATTTACAAAAATGAACACTAACTTGTGCCCCTCACTCCAAGAAAGACATTGAGGTCCTGGAGCGTGTCCAGAGAAAGGCATCGGAGGTGGTGAACGGGCTGGAGCACAGGTCTTATGAGGAGTGGCTGAGGGAACGGGGGTTGTTTAGCCTGCAGAAAAGGAGGCTGAGGGAAGACCTTATCACCGTCTTCAACTCCCTGAAAGGGGGTTGTAGCGAGGTAGGTGCTGGTCTCTCCTCCCATGTGACAGGCAATTGGACAAGAGGGAATGGCTTCAAATTATGCCAGGAAAGGTTCAGATTAGATATCAGGAAAAATTTCTTCACCAAAAGGGTTATTGCGCATTGGAAGGAGCTGCCCAGGGAGGTGGTTGAGTCCCCATCCCTGAAGATGACTAAAAGACAGCGAGATGGAGGTGCCTAGGGATAAGACTTAGTAGTGGACAGGTATGGTTGGACTTGATCTCAAAGGTCTTTTCCAACACAATGATTCTATGATTTACTTCCCAAAAAAGAAAAGTCGTAGTAGGTCATACAAAACAGGGTGCTTTTAGACAAATGGTTTTAGCTGTTTCTGCAAAGAGCTAACTACGTCTGCAACTGGAATGGGCTGAATTTGTGTAAGTCATCAGAGACCACATTGGGTGTAAATGAAAACATATACTGTAATACAGAAGAAATGCTGACAATTAACTTCTACACGGAAATGAGGTACTGGTTAACGTAATGAGCACAGGTCTCGGGTCGCCAGGAGTGTGAAAAGGATAAGGACCTGCAGTGGGAGATGCAACAATTAAAACCAAGAGGCATCTTGGGTCCGTCAGTGACTCTTTCTTGCAGGACACCCAAGATCTTCACATTATTTCTTTTCCTGGATGTATAATGGAACACACCCTCTTTAGCCGACAATATGCACAATAGCAAATGCCCGAATAACCACTCTAGATCCTAACCTTAGGAGCTAACTGACTCATTCAAACCTCTGGTTTTTTTAACCATGATCCCTAGTAAACTCTGGCAGCAAAATAATTAATTTAATGAGCTACATTCTTCTAAAGCTGAGTAACTTTAAAAAAAAAAAAAAAAAGACAAACCCAACAACCAACAACTGTTGAATTCTCTAACTCTTACCCTGCCAGGAAAAACAAAGATCAGAGCAAAGTCCCGAACACATTCATCAAACACACCATCAGGCAACTCTATATCATTCCCCCCAGCAACATCACCAGCCTGAGCACCTGCCAGTAGAGCTGCTTTTCACTAAGACAATCAGCTGTGCTTTGGGAACAGGACTCGGGCATACAATCTGCAACTCATTTTGTCTAATGCCTCAATGGTAGCAGCTTTCAATCAGAGATAGAGAAGGAAACAAGATGCTACATATTCTGAGATCTGCTATCCTATGCATCTGCTTTTTCCCAAGCAGCGCTAACAATACTGGTAAGGCAGAATGAAAATGGCAAGACAGCAGCTTTCACTTGCAGTTTACGAACTCAAGTAAACAGTGTTTTCATAGAATCATAGAAGAGTTTGGGTTGGAAGGGACCTTAAAGATCATCCGGTTCCATCCCCCCTGCCATGGGCAGGGGCACCTCCCACTAGATCAGGTTGCTCAAGGCTCCAGCCAGCGTGGCCTTGAATACCTCTACGGAAGGAGCATCCACAACTTTTCTGGGCAACCTGGGCCAGTGCTTCACCAACCTCACAATAAAAATATTTCTTCCTAACGGGTAATCTAATCTTCTGTCTTTCAGCTTAAAACCATTACCCCGTCATCCTATCCCTGCACTCCCTGATAAAGAACCCCTCTCCAGCTTTCCTGTAGCCCCCTTTAACTACTGAAAGGCTGTTATAAGGTCCCTCCACAGCCTTCTCTTCTCCAGGGGGAACAACCCCAACTCTCTCATCCTGTCCTCGTATGGGAGGTGCTCCTTGGATCATCTTCATGGCCTCCTCTGGACTTGCTCTAACAGATCCATGTCCTTCCTGTGCTGAGGACTCCAGAAGTGAACACAGGACTCCAAGTGGGGTCTCACGAGAGCAGAGTAGAGGGGCAGAATCACATCTCTCACCCCGCTGCTCACGCTTCTTTTGATGCAGCCCAGGACACAGTTGGCCTTCTGGGTTACAAGCACACATTGCCAGCTCATATCGAGCTTCTCATCTACCTACACCCCCAGTCCTTCTCCTCTGGGCTGCTTTCAATACATTCTCTGCCCAGCCTGTATTTGCACTTGGGATTGCCCCAACCCCAAGACCTTGCATTTGGACTTGTTGAGCTTCATAAGGTTTGCACAGTCCCACCTCTCAAATCTGTCAAGGTCCCTCTGAATGGCAACCTTTCCCTCCAGCATGTCGACCACGCCACACAGCCTGGTGTCACCAGCAAACATGCTGAGGGTGCACTCAATCCCACCATTCACGTGTCCAACAAAGACGTTAAATGAGACCAGTCCCAATACCAATCCTTGAGGATGCCATTTGTCACTAGTCTCCACTTGGACGTTGAGCCGTTGAATGCAACATTTTGAGTGTGATCATCCAGCCAATTCCTTCTCCACTGAGTGTTCCACCTGTCAAATCCATGTCTCCTCAATTTAGAGACAAGAATGTCATGCTGGATAGTGATAAATGCTTTGCAAAGATCCAGGTAGGTGATGTCAGTTACTCTTATCTGCTAACGCTGTAACTCCATCATAGAAGGCCATCAAATTCATCAGGCACTATTTGCCTTTAGTGAAATGAAATTGGCTGTCACCAATCACCTCCTTGTTTTTTCATATGCCTCAGCAGTTTCCCGGAGGACCTGCTCCATGATCTTGCCAAGCACAGAGGTGACACCAACTGGCCTCTAGGTCCCTGGGTCTTACTTTTTAAAAAATGTGGGTTACGCTTCCCCCTTTCCAGTCACTGGGAACTTCACTGGATTGCCACGTCTTTTCAAATATGATGGATAAAGCCTTAGCAACTTTATCTGCCAGTTCCCTCAAGACCCGCAGAGGCATCTCATAAGGTTCCATGGACTTGTGCACCTTCAGGTTCCCTAGATGGTCTCAGACCTGATCCTCTCCTACAGTGGGTGGTTCTTCTATCTCCTAGTCCCTACCTTTGCCTTCTGCAACTTGGGTGGTGTGGTTCGCGCTCTTGCTGGCGAAGACCGAGACAAAAAAAGTCATTGAGTACCTCAACCTTCTCCATATACTGGGCAACCAGGTCTCCCACTTCCTTCTGCAGAGGGCCCACATTCTCCCTAGTCTTCCTTTTCTCACTGACGCACCTAGAAAAGAAGCTTTTCTTGTTGTCCTCGTCATCCTTGGCCAGATTTAATTCTATCAGGGCTTCAGTTTTCCTAACCTGATCCCTGGTTGCTTGGACAATTTCTCTGTATTCCTCCCTGGCTACCTGGCCTTGCTTCCACCCTCTGTTGGGTTCCTTTTTGTCAGGTCTGCTGAAAAAAAAAAAAGATTAAATTCTTCTTACTATTTCAAAATAGATGAACAGAATATTTAGTTAAGTCTTGCTCAGAGACAGACTTTGTCTGAATTTCATTTGTTTTTTTATTTCCACTGACAGCACAAAAAATCCGTAACTATATATTACGGGGACTGAAGTTTTTCTTTCCTTGCTCGCCAAACTCTGCTCAGCTGTACCAAAAGGACTGAGATTCCACCTTCCAGCCATTACAGCGAGCTTACTTACATCATGTGTTTGGAAAGGAGATTTTTCAACAGAGGAAGTGAAGCGCTTCGCCATGCCGTCCAAGACTCCACGGATCAGTGACCCTCAGCAGCATACAGACCACCACCGTGACATCACACTTTCCACAACATGGCTCCCAAAGATGCACATACCAAGAGAATCTGGAGTTTCAATCTTTGTTTATTTGTTCAAAGAAAGTTGGTTTTTCTTCTTCTTCTTTTTTGGTAGCCTTTTATGGTTTGTTTTGCTTTGCTTTTTAAGAGCTGTATTACTTTCACATCTTAGTTTTTGAAACTGAGAAAGCCAGGTGGACCACCTGAGACGAAACATTCCGCAGGCAAGCACTCACCAGTGCTAGCAGCAAGAAGACATGCTGATTAATTCATACCATATTAGTCAGGGCTTCCATTAACACAACTAAGGGCTCATCAAGGAAGGAAAATGTGAAATTGTTCCATTGCTGTTACTCTGCTGGAACTCCACAGTTTAATCACTGGCTGGAGTATAGTTGAGTGACACAAGGGAGAGAAATGCTTAACAGAAGATGAAAATAATATAGACTCAGTGAAGACAAATGCTTGATCCAGACACACCCAAGCCACCTCCTGCTTCAGCCTGAAAAACAGATTCATGACTTAACCAGGTTTGTCAACCTGCTGCCTGGAGAGGCCCCAGCCTGGGAGGTGGTGCCAGACAAAAGCTGCCTGGGTCCAGTAAAATTTGGCATGAGAAACAGAATAGGCAAATATCAGAGACGCCTAAATTTCAGAGGAAATAATTTGTAAACTACAGTGACACCCCTCACCATTTTTTTTTTTTTGTCAAGAATAATCTACAACCCACAGAAATGTCTGTAGGAGTTTGATGAATGGTACAAGCGGAAAGGCACAAAAACACAGTTCTCGAAGAGCTTTCCTGAGCCAAGACTTTTGACTCCTGACATTCCAGGTATCATATTACTTAGGTCATCTTTTAAAACACAAACAAACAAACAAAAACACAACAAAAAAACCTCAGCTTCTCACTCCAATATAAATTTAGGGGATTTTTGTCTTGATTACTCCTTGGAGGCTGTTTTACAATCCCATTCTGCCCTGATGAAAACCCTTCCATAATTTTCAGCCTATGTTTTCTCACAGCAAATATAAGCCCAATTATATTGCAATCTTAATATTTTGCCTCCTTTTCTAGTGTTTGTTCAGTACCTGATGCATTTGAGTTACACACTTGTGCAATATTCCATCTAACAAATCTTCCCATTGCCTTAAGCAATAGTATTAATTTCCAATGGCTATAAAAAAATACTTTACATTCCCGTCTTGTGTTTACTTTTCCTTCCTCCAACAGTGTAGCTGCTCACCATCACCCTATTTCAACATTACAATTTACCCTTGTGCTCCTAACCCCATTACAATTTTGTGTTACTAATCCCCAAAATCATGAGTTCTGTGTTATCAAAGTCTTCAAACTATGACTGTGCTATAATGTCATGGCATACGTAGCTTGCATACTGGTCCTGCAAATCCTCCAAAGGAAGGCTACTAAGCTGCAGGAGAAGGCCTTTGAGAATGGTCGTAGAAGTCAAGAGAAAACATAGATCCGGACTGCAATAGTCACAGAGGAACATACTGCAGGGAATAACTCCCTAAAAATCCCCAATGCACATATCAGAAGACTTTACATTATGACTTGAAAAAAGCGTGTCCACTGACGCCAGCTACAGAGGAGCTCTCTTCACTCTTCATGACCAGGGAAGGTAATCAATCCAAACGCAGAGGCACAGAAGGCCGGCTTGTTTCTCTGCTTAGGCTAAATCATGAGATGACAGAGACCCTGTAGTGGTAATGCTAGAGTTTCAACAAGAGCATTATTACACCATTAACTGTGAGTCTACATTCTACAATTTCCAATCCTACATATAAATGAGAACAAAGCCTTTGCAGCTCCACTTTCATTTTTATATTTTGAAAAGCCACTCATCATCAGTCCTGCAAAAGATGAGCAGAAACCTAAGAATTTAAAGGGACAAAAGAATAAAACCAGGAGCAATATTAAAAACATATAAAAGAATAAAGACTGGACATTAAAATGATAGCCATGGAAACTGCCCTAAGGTACAGAGAGTACAGCAGATCATGAAACCAACAGCATTCCGGTGTGATGCTGGGATTGTCCACAGGACAGCAATCATAGGATACTGGAATCGTTTGGTTGGAAAAGACCTTTGAGATCACTGAGTCCAACCACACCTGTCCACTACTAAACCATATCCCGGGGCACCTGACCTACCAATCTTTTAATCACCTTCAGGGATGGTGACTCAACCCTCCCTGGGCTGCCTGTTCCAGTGCCTGATGCAATCAAAGGATCCAATTGGTAGTTGTCACAAAGTCCTTAAATTGTTTTCATATCTCTGTATAAAACAAAACATTTAGGAAATCAAGGAGTAACTCCTATACCCACTTCTTGCTTTTTCAACATAATTTTAAGTGCTGGGCTTAGTACAAAACATTGATAAGTGTTATACTATCATATCAAAAAATAATACGAACACAGGCAAATAAAAAGCCCTATTGGTTTCTACTCGACATGCTGCAAAATGATTTTTCAACTACTTACATTTAGGTGGACACACTCCCAAACCGAGGATCTCTGATCTCTTTATAGTCACCAAAAAAACCCACAACACTTGCAATTCAGAAATTGGACTGCAGCTCTACCGAAGTTTCTATTTTGGTAGTTTCCATACAGAACAGCTTCAGCTTGTGTCTAATGTCTTGTCCCACTAGCTTTTTCATGGTGGGGAAATGGAGTATGTCACATGCACACAGTATAGAAATATGACCTTATGCACAAAACCATGAAAGATTTGAGCCAGAAGTCCAGTTTCCAGCACTGTTACAATTCTCTTATGATCAGAGCTAAATTACTTCACCTTGTTAAGCCTCAGTTCTCAGTCACAGAGTTGTGACGACAATCTGGTTAATGCCATTAGCTATTCAGATGCTATTCAGAACTGAATCTTTAAATCAAACAAACAAAAAAACCATCAAACAAGTCTATTAAAGAGTTAATGGTAAAGAACAGGCCAGACAGAGATCCAGGCCTTGGAGCCCAGAAAATGGAACTTACGGGACCAATTTTCTTTGTTGTTCATAACTTCTCAAACAGGTGCCTTTAGGAATCAAACTTAGCATAATATCTTTATTGTGTGAAGGAGCCAAGAAAAGGATATATTCAGACCTGTAATGAACACAAAAATCCTAACAAAGCTGCTACCTTGTCAATCGAGTGTAGGCTGAGACAGCCAAAAATAACAAGAAGAGTTCCAGGAGAGCAAAGAGCACACATCCACTGTATCAACTCTTGAAGCAAAGACGTCAAAAAAATCTTGTTTGTGTAGAATGGGCTAACAGCAAACAAAAACTTGAACAGCCTTCCTTTGCTCTCATGAACTTCTGAACAACCAAGAGCAAGACTGGTGGAGTCAGCTGCTTGCTACTGTGAACCAAGACAGTCTTACCTGTCCCCAAAGCCAGCACCAAAAAGCAATAAAACAACACCACAAACTACCTTCCCCCAATACTTACAGGCTCTGCACATCTGTATCCTCATACTACTACTAAATCTTTAAATCTAATCAACATCTAATCGGTAAAGTATCAAGCTTCACTAACAAGGTGAAGCCCAACAAAAAGGTACAGCAAGCAGAAATGGCGTTCTGCTGGAACTCCCTTGGTCAAACGCTAGACAAGGCACCAAGTCAGGAGGTTTTATGCTTTAGAGTGGTCTGACATTTATGCACATCTCATAATTTGTGATCAGCTCAGTTAGCCTTAGATATATTTTTCTTACAGCGCATTTATAATCTTGGCTTTACCCTAGTCACTTGCATTGCACACAGGGAAGTTGTCTATACTGTGCCACATACGCTACCTCATTTTTATTGAGCATACTTGCTCTTCTGTCTGTGGGTAATTAACCCAATTTGTGAAAAATAAGTTTCAGCAACCAGTTTAAACTCCTCATTAGACTTTTGGCACGGGTTGCAAAAAGCCTGCCAGCAAACTATGGCCACAAGCAGCAGTTGTTTTCACCAGGGAAACTCATTCTTCAACGAGATCCCTCTCCTGCTACACCACAGACATAGCTGACATACAGCAGCTTTTCAGCTACTTCTGCTGTGGTTCTCTCGCCTCTATCGCACAGGAGAGGGTACACCCAGTAAGAGGTGTTCCGGTGGTATGTATTTACTAGAGGAACGACTCCAAAGTACACAGTGCAGCGATCTCCTCAGGAACTCGGTATAGGATTATTTCAAATAAGAGACCACTTTGTCCTCTCTGGCCAGAGAGGCAAGATGTGGAATAGAACAGGAAGAAGCCGTTGCTGCTGTTTGTACAGAGCAGTTGCCTGAAGAAAACCTGTACGATTTTTAGTACTACCTCAGCCTTTCTTCTGAAAAATAAAGAGAAGATCAATACTGCTGCTTCTGAAGACACAGTCTGTTTTCTTACCCCCACACGCTTTGCTGTTATTTTCGAGGCTTCCCTCTAAGAAAACTTACCTGGATTAACAAAAACAGGGACACTCAGACAGCTGGACTAATCACACTGATCAGGCAATAAAACTGTAACACCAGGCTCACAATTTGCTGCACAGAGGTATTTCCTTACGGCATGCACATATTTAAAAAATACTGCCAAACTGAGTTACAATGGAGTGCAACTCTCCACATGACAGAAACATTCGGTTAAGTTCAACTGATTTTGTTGATTTTGCTTTTCCTCTATAAATCTCCTCTTCACCCTCTAGATTATTCTACTGTGTGCGTTAATCCCTTGCAGAATCTCCCTCGTGTCACCTACACACCCATATTTGCCTGGGAAGTTTTATCTTGTCTCAGCTGGGGCCTTTCTCTCGGGAATACACAGCCTGTTATACCACAGTTTATTACCTTCAAAAAGAACCTGAAGGAAAAGACACTTCAGGACTTGAACAGTTCATTGAATTTCTGTTGCAACCTTTATGTAAACAATCAGTTCGGTTAAGACGGCCTAAACAGACAGGAAACATATTGGAAGGTTTAAGTATGTGACAACTACAAAAGCAAAATTCCATCCCAGACCACAGTAAAAGCTTCAAGCAGCATTTTTGCCTTACATGGGAGAGCTTTAACTGTAAGCTGGAAATTAAAGCTCTTTAAACCAACATGTTTATTAGAACAGCAATCCTTTGTCACATCTGGGCACTGTTTGTCAAAGAGCCTGCCGTATGACCAAGCCAGCAAAAGCACAGGAAAAGCAGAAAACTGAAGCACAGGGCAAGTCACCTGCCTAACAGCGCAGGCAATCCCGGGGCAGGCCAAGAATGGAAAGTAAGCTTCATTAAATATCGGTGTATTGCCTAAGCTAAAACAATGAACAATTGTGCTTCCCCAAGAACGAACTGGACAACAGCTGTCACACATCACATCAAAAACTGTATGAACAAATACAACCTTTTAATTAACCTGCCAGAAAGCTGATGCTGACCAAGAAGCAGCCAGTGCCCAGTCTGGATCTGCTCCAGCCTTCCTAGCTGTCAATTCTAGTTACTTAGCATCTTTGTCTGATTTCCCCCATGAAGTGACCTTTAAAAAAATATCACCTCCTCTGAAGATCAGAAATTCAGTTACCCACAATATCATTCCACGGAACAGCTCTTAAAGCACGATTAACAATAATATATTACTATAAACAAAAGTCTTCCATTCAAGTTCAATAAAAGAGAGCAATACCTTGATTTTCTGGTGAATATGCCTCAGTGAATCTGCAGTACCCATGTCCATGTTGTCACTGATGCACACAAAATCCAGCTTCATTTTTGTGTCCAAGTTTAACATCTTTTGGATTTCCTTCCTTGTAATCACAATGACCTCTAGGACAGAGGAAAGTAGGATGAGATCAAGCAAAAAGAAAAAATATTCATCACAAGTAGGATGCACTCACTTTTTATTTAGAAAGCCTGATGGAACTGTGAAAAGGCTTGAGGAATATAACTGGGCAACAGTATTTTTTGGCAATAACAACTTTTGAAAAAGAGAATTCAACTCCTAATGAATATGAAAGCAACCTCTCCTGCTTTGTGTGGGTGGAGGGCTGTTACTAAAAAAGACAAATGCATGGGAGCGGTATGAGTTGGAAAGAGAGAACAGAAATCATTAGCGAGTGACTTCAAACAGACCGATGACCCTGCATTAGTGGCACCAGCACTTCAGAGCTTTGTCTTTTGCCCTCCCTGATGCTTTGAAATCCTCTGTGGACAACATCAACAACCACAATATTAAAATATAGTCATTAAACTGCTTCCCAGCACCAGCAATACAGGGGAGTGGCATAATATGTGAGCAACAAACTCATTCCATCTTTAAAAGAAAAAAGGTAAATGCATATTTGAAGGATATCAACAGTGGTGTGAAAGTGTATTTTCTATAATTAAGAATGTGAGAGTAGAAGCAATGCAAAGACTGAGAAAATTGAACAGCAAGAAACCTTTTGCTCTGGTTTCAAGAACTGAAAGGAAAAACAAGAGTCAAACCTTCAAAATAAAATATCCCACCTCCCAAAAAAACCCAACACTGTAACATCATCTTCCACATAGAATTTTAACAGAGAAGTGTGGGAAATAATACAGCCTTCAGCCTAGGAAACCCCTGGAGTAAGACGAAAATACATTAAGAACCTGTATCATTCAAAATTGAACTAATCCCCAATCTGTTAAATGAAGAGGAAGGAACTGTAAACATGAGAATCATGGCCGTTTGGCACCAGATATATGGGAAGACTCCCCTCCTGCTTCCGTACTGGATGCCAACTTGGAATCAAAACAGGGTGAAGAACCTAGAGAAAGGGATTGAAAGCACACCTTGAATTGGAGAAAGAAATAATAGGTGGAGAAGGAGTTGGTGTCAGGTGGAAGTTCTAACAGTCCAGCATTAAAGGTCAGCTGGACAAATATCTCCTAATCCTTAGTAGGAGAGATGAAGCACTTGCAGCTGAGACAAAAGGGATGCAGTAAATCAGACTGTGGAACACCGTCTTGTTAATATAAGCAAGTATGAGGAACTAAAGCCTGCTGTAATACTTAGAATTACGATCGAAGGAGAGAATTCATGCCACTGGAGTATTAACGCAGAAACATGCATCTTGGTCAAGAGAGCAGAAGCAAGAAAGGAGCAGAAAGTTGGTAGCTTGCTTACTGAAGCTGCATATACAAGCCGGCACATCCAAATTTTCATAGGGGACAGATGAGATGCAGAGCTGTGTGTGGGAAAAGAGGATGATCCGACTGTAAGACCACCTAGCAGGGGTCAAGAGAGTCAAGTGGAAATGGTTATTGCTAGATAAAGGGCCACACAAAGCACAAGACTGGTTACAGAGAAGCTTTTAGCTACCTATTTATCCATATCACAGGATATAAGAATGACTTTAGCTAAAAAAAGGCACAGGAGTACAGTCAAAGAAAGTGGACATTCAGAAAGCAGACTTCAACAAATAACAGGCAAAGAGCAAATCCGAGGGAAAAAGGTCCTTGAACTAAATTAAAGGCAAAATCTTAAGCTTGGTCTTAGTTTTGTTCCTTCACACTGAAACAGTAAGAAGCTGACATGGATAACCACGGATCTTTACATTTCCACAGAGAAAAGAAACAGTCAGAAAAAAAATCACAGAGTCACACAGCAAAAGCAGAAATAGAGAAGCAGAAACGCAAAGGATAAATACAAACACAAAAACCAAAACAAAGGCACAAAAGGCATCAGAAGAAGTTCTATAAGTAGCAGGGGGAACACCACAGAAAGATTTGGTCCATCATTCAAAAGGTAAGTAAAAACCCAAACCCAGAAAATTCTGAAGAAGCTCACCATGCACCAGACACCGGTTTAGCCCTCGCGTGAAACGAGGCCCATAGGCCAGCGTCGTAACTCTGCCACTTGCCTCTGCTCTGCTCTGTCCAAAACTCAGCACTTGGCTCCAAGCTGCAATAACAAGGACTAAATGCCTCAGACAGAGCAAGTAACCCTGAACTTCAGGCCAGACTGAAACAACAAACCAAGAGATACCCCCAGAGAGCTGACAGGCTTATTACACCTCTCTCATTAATGATTCAGAGAAAGAAACAAGTGAGAGTCTCCCAGTTAACAACACTGGGAGAGACCCCAAAGCTGAGAAGAGCCTTGGTGAGGGGAGAAGAGGAAGGGGATGCTAACACGGGGGCACAGCCAAGAGCTAAGGAAATGATGAGACAAAGTAAAATAGAATGGGTTGGATTAGAAGGGACCTTAAAGATCATCTGGTTCCAACACCTCTGCCACAGGCAGGGACACCTCCCACTGGACCATGCTGCTCCAAGCCCCATCCAACCTGGCCTTGAAAATCTCCAGGGAGGGGGCAGCTACAATTTCTCTGGGCAACCTGTGCCAGTGCCTCACCAATCTGAAGAATTTCTTCCTAATGCCGAATCTAAATCTTTCCCCCTCCCATTTAAAGCCACTCCCCCTTGGTCTGTCACTCCAGGACTTTGTAAAAAGTCTCTCCCCAGTTTTCCTGTAACCTCTTCAGGTACTGGAAGGCCACTACGATGTCTCCCCAGAGCCTTCTCTTCTCCAGGCTGAACAACTCCAACTCTCTCAGGCTATTCTTATAGCAGAGGTGCTCCAGCGCTTTGACCATCTTTGTGCCCTCCTCTGACACGGTCTTTGTGACCCATTCCAACAGTTCCATATCCTTCTTATGTTGGGAATTCCAGAACTGGACACAGGACTCCCGGTGGGGTCTCACAAGAGCAAAGCAGAGGGGGAGAAACACATGGGCGAAGAGGAGAAGGAGCAGAGATCTGCCGTGGCACCTGCCCCCATCAACAAGGCACCTGCAACAAAACATTAGAACAAGAGGGGGCGGCACACGGGAGCAGCAGAGGTGACCACGGGAAGCCTGAAGAGAGCAGGGTAAGCGCCTGGTCCCTACTCCCACGCCGCCGTGCCTCACCTTCAAAGCCGGCACGCTCCAGCAGGTTCAACGGGTACCAGAGCAGGGGCCGGCTGCCCACCGGGAGAAGCGGCTTCGGGATGCTGGAGGTCAGGTCTGTCATACGGGAACCGCCTCCCGCCGCCATCACCACGGCCTGGAACTCCATGCTGCGAGAGGGAGCACAGGGGACAGGGCCTCAGCCAGGGCACAACTGGGCTGGGCTCGGACGGTTCAGCACAAGCTGGCCCAGCATTACCTCACAGCACTTCTCAGCACTGGCTCAGCAGCTTCCCACATGCCTTTACAAGTCATTTGATAGAAGAAGTAGTTACTATTATAAAAGGTGTAATATTTTTTTATTTAAGCTAAAGCAGAGTTAAGTTTCATCTAAGTAAAGGTATTTTTTGAAAGGCAAGCAGAATGTCCCTCTGACAGCGTGTTTTCATGCAAACAGTGTTTTTCCAGACACTGTTCATTCTTTGGAGATGATAATGCCCTGTGTTCAGTCTGATCTGTGCTGAGCAGGTGTTCTGTAATCACCTCTATCTGCAGCTTTTCCCCTTCTCAAATGCGAGGTCAGGCAGAGCTGGAGCCAGCTCAGCTTAGCAAGAGATATGTCTGTTGTGAAGTTCATAAGAATTAGACCTTGGAAAGTAATAGAATACACATAAGATTTCTGGTAACATTTATCCACGTGCCTGTAAGTGGGAAACACACTCTGTCCCCAACCCTTGTCTCGCTGCACACGACTGATGGGGATCACTCCTCGTGTCGCCCAGGCCTGATAATGGGTCCTCGCTTTCTATAACTCCAAAACGAGTCTTAAGAGAGTTTATTACCCGGGATTTTCGGTAACACCCGCACAGCCCATGCGGAGGCGCCGCCCCCCCCGCCCTGCCTCCGTCTCCCCCGCCCTACCTCGGTCTCCCCCGCCCCGCTGTGGCCTCCTCACCCGACTCCTCGCCCCCTCGCCCGCTGTTTCCCTGTCCCGGCCCCGCCGTCACCTCCGCTCCCGGCGCCTCTCACTGACACCACAGCAATGGCGGCGCCGGCGCGGGGATTGCCGAGCGGGTCGATGGCAGGCAGCGCCTGCGGAGCGCCGATAGGCTCGATGCTTCCCGTCTGCTTCGCCTAGGTTGGCGTCGGCGGGCAGGGAGGCGAGAAGAACACCGAGGAAAGGATCGCGGGTAGCGGAGCGCAGAGTCATGGATCGGCCGCGGGACGGGCTCGGCGGCGCAGCGCCCCCAGGCGGCTGGAGGGGGGAGTGCAGGGGGCTCCGGTTGCAGAAAGTGGGGGGGAGAATTGGGGGTGTCAGCCTGCAGGGGGCTTTGGGGGAGAATTGGGGGTGTCAGCCTGCAGGGGCTTTGGGGGAGAACTGGGGGGGTGTTAGGCTGCAGAAGGCATTGCAGGCTGCATTGGGGGGTCAGCCTGCAGGGTTTGTTGTGAGGAGCATTTTGGGGGGGCTCAGCCTGCAGGGTGCAGTGCAGCAGGTGTGTTTTCCGGGTGCACTGTGGGGTCAGTTCGTGGCCACGCTCCCCCTGCACACTGCGTCCAGGGCCCACAGAGCACACCCTGCTCTCAGCACCTCATTCTGCTGTTGCACCCAGCTCCTTGCTGGCCCCCAACTGCAGCACTGGCCAAATCCGCTCAGCTCCCAGCCCTTGAAAAGCACAGATACAAACAAGCCCTGAGGCAGGATGGCAGGATCCAGCCCAGCAGTTTTACTGAATTTGGTGTCTCTGGCAGGAGCAGCTCCCACATCACGGAGCGCCGGCGAGGCTCATTCATCCCAGGGGTCTCTGTCGGTGTCGATGGACAGGCAGTGGTACACAGCGTAACGCAGCAGCTCCTCGCAAGTCTTGACCCTGCGTGGGGGACACTGCATCACCGAGAGCCTCACGGTTCCCTCCCCGAGCCCAGCCAGACCTCCCCCAGGGCAAGACCAGGGGAGCCCGGGAGGGGACTCCACTGCCAGCCCCAGGGAGGAGGGAGCACCCCCATCCCTTGTCCCCATCTTGACTCACGAGGAATACTCCGGCAAGAAGAAGCTGCAGGAGCACGTGGAGGCCAGTGGCAACAGGTCCAATTCGCCCGGGCTTGGGAGAGAGAGTCAGAGCTCAGCGTGGTGCAGGGACCCCAGCAAAGCACAGGGACGGGGAACAGTGCAGGATGAACTTACTTCGATTTTGCTGGGTAGACGGTGATCCGAACTGGCAGGCGTCTCCGGCCAGTGACAAACTTTAGGAAGCGGCTGAGATCCTCTGAGGGGAAAGACAGGGCTCAGGGACGAGAACAGGACCATCCCTTTCATTGCTCTTGCAGAAGCATCCTGGGAGCACCAGGCAAAGCTAAGGTTTGCTCTCAGCATCCCAGGAAGGGCCAGGTGGGACAACCCCAGACGACTCCCAGGAAGTGCCCTGTGAGCATCCCTGGGGTGCAGGGGAGTGGGTACCACGTCCTCTGGCGCACCCGGCTGCACGTGAACAGCAGGGAAAGGATTGGGGTTGCTCACCACTGGTGAAATTGTTGAGGGCCTCCAAGAAGTTCTGGACCTGTAAGTCTTCAGGGTGACAGTCCTCAAAGGTGACTGTGACAATATGCAACAGCTTCATTAGAAACTCCCAGCAAAGCCGACAAACAGAGAGGGGGCACATCCATCCTGCCTTCTGTGAGAGCCCAGCGCAGAGACAGGAGAGGAGGAGACCCTCTGCTCCCAGTGAGCCCCTGCAAGCCCCCAGCACCCCGAGAGGGGCCAGCATCCTGCACAAGGGCAGGTGGAGAAATGGGGGTCCTGGTTTGCAGGGTGGCTGGTCACCTCTGCCAACAGAAGCTGAGGATCAGAGGGAGCAGAGAAAGAACCAGTGGGGTTTGCAGCTAAACCTGAAGTATTCCTACCCAGCTTCCCTCTGGCTCATCCTCCCCCAGGCTCCTGTGCACCCCACGACTAGGAGATTCGCCACTGGATGCGTGCACAGCAGCATCATTAGTGGGGGGCTTGCCCACACAAGGGGGCTGGGAGCAGCTTCTAATCTTCAAATTAGAAGTGTTACACAAAGAAATTTGTTTATGGATGAAATAACACTAGTGTGCAATACTATAAGCGAGAGTTTACAAGAAGGTTCTTGAGAAGATAAAGCAGGATAATAGGGACAATTTCTGACTTCAGTTACACTCATGAAGAGAAAAACGAGCCAATCAATCAAGAACTTTAGAAAGCAACAAAAAAATACACCCTTAAAAAGGTGGAAATGAGAAATTGGGGAAAGTCTGCCAACTAGAATTAAAAAAATATGAGAAACAGCATAAATCATAACATCATAGAATGCTTTGGGGTGGAAAGGACCTTTAAAGCCCAATCAGTCCAACCTGCCTACCATTAGCAGGGGCACCAGCTGATTCTGGTACTTACGGAAACTCTTCAGTTTGTCCATCGTGATCACAGGGTCCCCACAGATCTTCCTCTCCAGCTGCTGCCAGGTGAGCAGGTCCAGCACGGGCTGGGGCACCACGCTGAGCAGCCCAGCACGGATGGCTGCGATCTAGGGGAGGCACAGGACAGGTTCCATGTGACTGCAGCAGGTCCGAGCCCAGGGCAACCAAAAGGAGGTCCCTGGGACTCATGGACATCCTGGGCATGGAATGCAAGGAGGAACCACTCAGCTAGAGCTGATTTTGCAGCTGCTGACTCCACAGGTACCAAGAGTGTTTGCCACAGGAACAGGGTCCCTTTAGAGCCATGGTGGCCCCCTGGGGGATGGCGTTACCTGCTCCTTGCTCTCCTCCAGCCGAGCTTTCTGCACCAGGCGGATGAACTCCTTGCGGTCCTCATAGCGCACCACGATGCTGCTGCCATTGGGGATCAGCTCCACCACACGCTGATCACTCAGCACCGTCGTGTAGGTCAGCTCTCTGCCAAACATGACCTCAAAGGCTTCCCTGTCCACCTGCTCCAGCACCTCCAGCATCTTCACCTGCAACCCCAATGGGCAAAAGCCATCACGGTGGAAACAGAGCAGCCATGGGAGTGCCTGGCATTGACCTGCCAGCCCCCAGCCCCGCTCACCAGCTCCAAGTCCACGGTGGCAAAGTCCTGGCTCCAGCTAATCTCCTCCCCTGCCAGCTGCTTCCACACCAGTGCCGGCAAAGCCAGGACCTGCCAAAGGTGGCAGAGACACGTGTCCTCCACATGACCCTCCTTCACCCCAGGGCAGCCCCTCTGCTGGGGACATGACGGCCCCTGCCAAGCCCTCCTCGCTGAACGAGGAGGCTCTGCCATGCTCACCAAAAACTCGTTGCCCCTCAGGGCTGCTCCCATTAGCTGCCCGATCCACTCGTACTTGGCAAAGTCGTTGCAGGAGGGGTTAGGGACATATGCATCCCTGGTGTTACTGCTGCTGTTACCCTGTGGGACAGAGGCTTAGGACCTACGGACACAGATGTGGCCAGCCTGGTCCCTCCCTGCAGCCTCCCATTCCACCACCTCTCCATCTGCCTCTCCTGCTCTTTATACCCTTACAGGAGATCTCCATCACCCAGCTACAAGCACAGCCCCCCACTCCCAGCCAATAACTCTGTAAGCATTAAGATAGGACTAACAACACCCAAACAGTCCCAGGCTCTACTGGATTATCCCCCCAAAGCCAGGACAGGCAGATAGGGGAGGTGGCAAACCTGGTTGGAGGTGCGCACGAAGAAGGGCAGGGGCACGGGGACATCTTCGGAGCTGGGACACAGCTCCTCTGACAGATCCGACAGACTGTCCCGAAAACCACCACCTGCAATGGGGGTAGGGGCTGGTTAGTACCTGACACGCCAGGGCCAGGTGCTGAGCTGCAGGATCTGGCCAAGCCAGCCCCTCCTCCTGGGGCAGCACTAGGGGCATAGGGGAGACGCAGGGACTACGCCACGTGTGCAGAGCGGAGTTGGCACCACCAGAACATCCGAGATAGCAGGCACACCCCACCACAGCTGCACCCTGACAGGGGAAAGCCCAGGGGAGAGCCCCAGGGTGGGAGGGGAGAGCTCTCACCATTGTCACAGATGCCCTCGGAGATGAACTCGCATTCCCACCACTGGCTGTAGCTCAGGGGCCACCTGCGGGAAAGCGATAGCCCTATGCACATCCCTCCTTGTAGAGACACAGCAGCACTCAGCATTCCCCTCCAAGGAGGTGACGCCTCATAAATGTAATGCTGAAGGTCTACCTGTAGTCCAGGGGCTGATTGATCTCAGGAGATCTGAGGCCTTCATACAGCTGGAAAGGAGCAGAAAAGGGATGAGATGCAGAAGGGGCAAGCGACGCTGCACTGGCAAGTACTGGCATGGGGCACGGTGTGGCCATACCTGAGTGAAGATAGTGTTCCTGTAGCTGGGGTCCAGCGCGGGGTTGTTACGGTGCTCCCGGGCCAGGTACCGGTTGATATCCAGCTTTGGCAGGATCTGAGGGGCAGTGCTCTCCGAGGACCGGAGACAGTGGGTCACGATGGCTTTCCTGTGATTGGACAGCAGCAGGAACGGCTTCATGAACTAGCAAGGGATGAGCAGAGATGGTTAGAGGCCTGATCCTGCCACTATGCGCCCTATTTCCCCTTCCCTGAGCACAGCCCCTGGTGTTGGAGGAGATGCTTAGCCTGTTCCATCCCTCAGCAAATGGCAGCTCTCAGCATGAGCTCTGGGCGGGTGTCCCCATCGGATCAAGGGGGACACACCACAGCCCCCAGGGATACCAGGTGAGCCTGTGACAAGATGCTCCTACCGGCACCATCCAATGGGATCCTGGCTCACCCTGAATGCACTGAAGGTGCCAGCACTGTCCTCAGAGAAGGGGATCAGGTAATGCAGGACACTGTCCAGGGCACGGACGAACCTGGAAACCGGAGAGGAGCAGTGTGAGGACACAAGGGGCTTGGCAGACACACAGAGCCTGATACATGATCGGTGCTTTGCCTGGGCACCACGCGCCCTACTTGTGAGTCTCCCCCAGCTCACGGAGGGACATCAGCACACCAAGGGGAGCAGCTTCTGGCCAAGCGCTTTGTTTTGTTCACCCTAAGAAAAAGCTGCAACCGAGGGCAGCCCAGCCCACACTGCAGCGCTGTGGTCGCCTCGCTGCAGAGGGTCTCTCTACAGGGCCAGTGCCTGCCCCGATTGCACACCGCAGGTGCCCCTCGCCCTGTGCCAGCATCATGCTCCCCAGGCATTGGAAGAAGCTGTGCTGGGGTGGGAGGCAGTAAGACAAAGTCTCTGCTGCACACAGGAAAGGAGCTGGCAGGTTTTAAGCAAGACACACACAACCCCCTGCCAGAGACCAGGGCACGGTCCTTCTTGGGGCCCAGGCTTGCTGCAGGGGCGATGCCATCCCCGCATCATACCTGTGAATAAGCTGAGCCCGTCGGTACAGCACGTCGGCATCCACCCCTTTCAGGAGAGGGTAGCGTACCAGCTGGGCTGGCTGGAAGTCGTCAGCATTGGGGATCAGGTCCCACTCCCAGAAGCACTTGATGTTAATTCCTCGTAGGCGGACATCATGCCCTTTGTCTGCCAAGACAAGACAGCGATGCTGTGTGTGGCCGCAGCGGCACGGCCAGCACAGCTCGGGTGCTGCAATCAGGGGCAAGGAGCCCCCAGCACCTGCACCATCCCAAATGAAGCTCATTGCCAAGCTTTTCCTCCAATGGACCTCAAAAAGCAGCCAGTGTGGCAGAAGAGCCACTGGTGCTGAGGACTGGCTGCAGGTTTAGGGTTGGGCTAGCACGGCAGACTCAGCCCCACAGTGCACGCTCACCCCGGCACTCCAAGAAGCGGATCTCCAGCACTGGCAGGTGGACGTTCATGTCACGGAGGATGCAGACATCCCGGACACTGCTCCTGCACGCAACATGGAAGAAAATATCAGAGCCCCAAAGACACAGGCAAGGTGGGCAGTGAGGCAGGGGCCACTGCGGCTCACCAGCTGAGGATACACCACCACCCACAGTGAAAGCCTCCCCGCCTCACCAGGGCTGCAGCAGAAGGGGACCAAGCAGAGAGGAGAGACTGTCAGAGGCACAGAGATGTCCTGAAGAAGGTGGAAGTTGCATCGAAACAGCCAGAATAAAAAAAAAAAAGAGTATAAATTCGGAACAGAACAGAAAGGCAAGATAGCTGAGTAGCTGAGAGCGTGTCCGTTTTCCCGGGGAGGTCTGGCAAACCTCGCATCAGCACAACCATCCTTTGAGCTGAGCTGGTCACACAAGGGCAATTTGTTTTGAAGGAAACAGACATTTGTAGAGACGAGCGATTTGCTACGTGATTCGATCGTATTCCAAAGCTTTTGGCAAAGTCCTATCAAAGATCTATTGGCACATAGGGAAACCTCCCTGTGACTGCCTAGACACAGTGAAGCGCTGGCTCCTGCCACCAGGAGAGAGATCTCAAAGGTCTCATGAATGCTTCTTCAAAGACACATCTGCTCAGCCAAAACCAGGCAAACAAGCAAGCTTTGGGGAAATAGATCTTCCCACTCCTGTGTAAACCCCTGACTGCCTCAAGAAGAGTGCTGCAGAGACAGAGCGAAAGGGAGAGGTGAAGCACTCCCAGGACTTCTCAGCTAACACACAGCAGAGGTGCTCAGAAAGAAGACAGCAGTAGCACATGTCCCCAGAGGTGAGGAGAAGGAGAAGGGACACACAAAGTCACATGGTAGGAGGAAGCATACTGTAGCCCAGCTGCCTCAGCCTGGATGAGGAACAGGAGTGGAGGTGCTCAGCTGGCACTTGGAGGCAGGGGACCACCACGCTTGTGGGGACAGATGTACCCTGCACCCAGTGAATCCCAGCCCGTGGAGAGTCACCATCACCGCCAGGTCACTCAGGACTGACCCCAGCCCTTTCCTTAGCATCTGCTCAGGATGCAGAGAAAGCACAGGAGTTTGGTCCAAGCCAGACCCAGGCTGCCTCTCCCTCATTACTCACTCATTAATTAGGACGGTTCTCAGGTGGTGCAGCCTGTTCGGTGCCCCCCCATACACAGCCACCCGCCTGGGTATATAGGCATTGAACGTCATGTGCAGCATCAGCCACAGCTTCCTGGGGATGAGAACAGCAATGGGCAGCATTGTCCTCCCTTTCTGAGCCACCTGGGTGCATCGATGCCCGCGGAGATGTTCTAGGGATGGGGGCAAGGCTGCTGCATCCTCCTGGGGTGCATCTCACATCAGCTGCCCCCCACCCTGCCCTCAAGCCCCCACCTGCAGCCTAGGGAAAGCTGCATTCAGGAGGAAGATGGTGCTTTGCCCGGCACCCTGCCTGTCCCCAACACAGCTGCTGAAGGGGAGGGGACATCCCAAGGTCTCACTTGACAATGGTGCCCTTCTTCATGCTGAGCCGCACCCAATGCTTCCCCGCGGGCCCACTGCTCTCCCAGCAGGTGTCTGCACTGTTGTCGGTGAGATGGGCCACACCACAGTCATCCTGCAAGAGGGCAGCGAGCAGAGGGAGGGAGCTGAGCATCCTTGGGCACACCACAGCCACCCCAGGATGGGTCCCGTGAGGCCAGAGGAGGTGAGGACCAGGCCAGCCCCTGGGGTCGCTGGGCTCTGGGTGGGTGGTGGCTCTCACACTGAACAAGCCAGGCATGGCCAGGCACCCCCTCACAGTGCCCCAGAAACACAACGGAGTTCTGCTTCAAATGCCCAACCCCTTACAGCTTCCCCTGAGCAGCAAAACTTCACCACCATGCCCTGCCCCTCGTGGAGGGGACAGCCACTGCCAGCCACTCCTCCCTACAGCTGCAGCGATGCTTGTGTGTCTCACGCTGACTTTAAGCCGTGGAGGAGTCCTGCTACGCACCGCTTCTGAGGAAACCTCAATGCTGCTGATGTACTCCTTGATGCAGTCACTGCACTGCACCTCTTTCTTACGGTGATCGTACAGGAAGCGCCCCAGCTCCATGTCATGCTTGTAACTCCAGCCTGGGGGTATGAACCTGCAGGGGAGCTCTGTGTTAACGGAACAGAGAGACCAGGCTGTGCCCCAGACCTGCCCACCAGCACTGTGCAGGGACTTCAGCTCAGATCAGCCACAGCATCTCGCAGTCACCACATCGGGATGGCATCAGGCAGATGGCACAGTCATATCTCACCCCTACCATGACGGGTGTTTATGGCCACCCCAGCCCAGCGGAAATTGCACCACACGGCCGCTCCAATGCTCCAGGGAGCAAAGGCCACTGTTGTTCAAACGGTATCAATGTAAAAGACGTCTCATGGCACCCATCCTCCCCACTCTCAGCCCTGCAGCCAGTCCTGGCCCCATCCAGGCCCCCCCTCGAGGTACCACTCTAGGAGATGCCCTCATACCGAAACTTCTGCACTGCGGCTTCATCCTGCTGTATGAGTACGGGCTTCTCTCCCAGGCGCAGGGTGTACGTCAGGTCCACCACTTGTTCCCAACTGGAGCAGCACCAGGGGAGGAATCGTGCAAGGGAAAAGATGGGTCAGCATGGCCAAGTGTTACTGCTTTAGCCTGGAGTGGAGGCAGCAGAGGTGGCACCCAGGGGCTGCAGGAACAGCTGCAGGGAGGATGAGAGTGCCCCTGCCCCTGGGTGCAGGCTGGGGCAGAGTGAGGAAATCCAGCCCCGCACACAGCTTTCCATCATGAAAATCAAATATGAGCTCTCATCACTGCATTACCCTCATGGCATCACTCAGCTCAAACCCAAGTGCCTCAGAAACATCTTAGCAATGTCTTTATCCTGCACAGCTGCTACCACAAGTGAAACAGGATTAGTTTATGAGGAGGCACCTTCCTGCCCACAGCGGCTCTGTAGGGATGTGTCCCACCTGCGCTGGTGGGAGTGAAGGGGGCAGTGCTCGACGTGGCCAAGGGATTTATGATGGTTTGGTTGCCCATCCTCTGCGGGTAGCAGCCAAACGCACCTCTGGTGCCCACAGCCCAGTCCCCACGTGTGGCACAGCACACTGGGGCTGTTGTACTCCTGAGCAAACCAATATGAGCTGCTCTGTAGAATGCAGCATCCGTCCTAATGCCTAATGTAATCAGTGAAATCAATAAACAGAAAAGTCCTTGTTTTATGATATTTAAGAAATAAGAACAATGAAGGCTGCAGAAGATCGGCATCTGGCCAGTACCCCAGAAGCCAAAAAAAAAAAGATGGGAGGTCAACCTAACCCTTATTTCAAGCCAGATATAGAAACTTCAAAGGGGGGCAGATGCCGACAAAATATATTAGGGGGCTACCATATATCCAGTACTGAAAAAAGAATGCCTGCTTCTTAAGACCCCCAGCTGGTGTTAAGAAATTTCTTTTCCCAATTTTGGTGACAGGGCCATACCTGACCGGGGCTTTATAGTCAACCCCGAGTGCTACGTGCTTCCACTGGATCTTCTCCATGGACTCCACCGGCACCAACTTCTCTTCTTTAGACTCCCGCACCAGCACCCAGCCCTCCTCCAGGTCATGGCAGCCTGGGTGCTCCTCCAGCTGCTCCTGCAAGCACATCCCAGCTGCTCAGCACCCTTGGGACACGGAAAATTTATCCACATGCCTGTAAGTGGGAAATATGTTCTGTCCCCAGCTCTTGTCTCGCTGCACACGAGTGATGGAGATCACTCCCTCGTGTTGCCCAGGCCTGATTAAAGGATGTGTGCTTTCTAAAACTCCAAAATGTGTCTTAAGAGAGTTTTATTTGCTGGCATTCTTGGTATCGACACCCCAGCTGTTCTGGGACCCACCGTCCCCTGGGTGGTTCGCAGCTGTACCAATACTGAAAATGCCGGCAAATAAACTCTCTAAGATTCATTCTGGTGTTTTAGAAAGCAAGCATCCTTTATCAGGCCTTGGCAACACAAAGGAGTGACTTGCATCAATGTGTGCAGTGAGACAAGGGCTGGGGATGGAACATATTTCCCACTTGCATGCGTGTGCGCAAATTGTCCCAAAAATCTTATGCATATTCTATAACTTTCCAAGGACTTGTTTTAATGTTGTTAGGAGCTTCACAACAGTCAAATCTCTTACTAATCTGGAGCATTATCAGTGCAACTGAGAAGCGCCCAATGAAACTTAGCTCTCCTTTAGCTCAAATAAAAATTATCCCATTTCTTATAATAATAGCATAATAGTGAGTAACAAAGATTGCAAACAGAAGCGATTACAGAAGAAGACACATCTGTTCAGCACAGATCAGACTGAACACAGGGTGTTATCATTGCCAAACAACAAAGAGTATCTGGAAAGACAGTGAAAAAAAATCATGGTATCAGACAGACATTCTGTCTGACTTTCAAAAAACAGAATTGCTTAGATTAAACTTAATTCTCCTTTAGCTTAATTGAAAAATATTCCAGCTTTTGTAATAGTAACTACTTCTTCTATTGTCTTGTATCATCTAACATCCGCTCAGCACAGATCGTGCTTGACACAAGACGTTATCGTAGAATCATAGAAGAGTTTGGGTTAGAAGTGACTTTAAAGCCCATCCAGTTCCACCCCCCCAGCCCTGGGCAGGGACACCTCCCACTGGATCAGGCTGCCCAAAGCCCCATCCAACCTGGCCTTGAGCACCTCCAGGGATGGGACAGCCACAGCTTCCCTGGGCAACCTGGGCCAGGGTCTCACCACCTTCATTATGAAGAATTTCTTCCTAGTGTCTAGTCTAAATCTGACCCTCTATAGTTTATACCCACTCCCCCTTGTCCTATCACCACAAGACTTTGTGAACCGTCCCTCCCCAGTTTTCATGTAGCCCCTTCAGGTACTGGAAGGTTGCTATAAGGTTTCCTCAGAGCCTTTTCTTCTCCAGGCTGAACAACCCCAACTCAGGTGTTGTTGTGACCAGGGGGCCTGATCACCTGGTTCTCCTGCATGTGCTTCATGATAGCTCAGCATCACCTGTTCCATGACTTTTCCTGGCACTGAGGTCAGACTGAAAGGCCTGAATGGGATGAGGTTTAATGAGGCCAAATGCCGGGTCCTGCACTTAGGGCACAACAACCCTGTGTAGCTACAGACTAAGAGAAGCCTGGCTGGAAAGCTGCCTAGAGGAGATGGACCTGGGGGTGTTGGTTGACAGCGACTGAACATGAGCCAGCAGTGGCCCAGGTGGCCAAGAAAGCCAATGGCATCTTGGCTTGGATCAGAAACGGCGTGACCAGCAGGTCCAGGGAGGTTATTCTCCCTCTGTACTCGGCACTGGTGAGACCGCTCCTCGAATCCTGTGTTCAGTTCTGGGCCCCTCACCACAAGAAGGATGTTGAGGCTCTGGAGCGAGTCCAGAGAAGAGCAACGAAGCTGGTGAAGGGGCTGGAGAACAGGCCTTATGAGGAACGGCTGAGAGAGCTGGGGGTGTTTAGCCTGGAGAAGAGGAGGCTGAGGGGAGACCTCATTGCTCTCTACAGCTACCTGAAAGGAGGGTGTGGAGAGGAGGGTGATGGCCTCTTCTCCCAAGTGACAGGGGACAGGACGAGAGGGAATGGCCTCAAGCTCCACCAGGGAGGGTTTAGGCTGATCATTAGGAAAAAATTTTTCCCGGAAAGGGTCATTGGGCACTGGCAGAGGCTGCCCAGGGAGGGGGTTGAGTCACCTTCCCTGGAGGGGTTTAAGGCACGGGTGGACGAGGTGCTGAGGGACATGGTTTAGTGATTGATGGGAATGGTTGGACTCGATGATCCGGTGGGTCTTTTCCACCCCAGCGGTTCTGTGACTCTAAGCCAGCAGCTGGGAAGGCCGGAGGGCGCCCGCGAAGCCCCCGCTCGGGAGGAGGAGGAGGAGGAGGAGAAGCCGCCCGGCCCGCCCCGCCCCGCGCTCACCCTGCTGAGCTTGACCCAGAGCCCGGCGCCGTTGCAGAACTCCTCGCCGGTGGCGCGGAGGCAGCCGCCCTTGCGCACCTCGATGCTGCCCCGCGCCGCCCGCCTCGCGCCGCGCGCCGGCCCCGGGCTGTCCCAGACGCTGAGGAGGCTGCGGGCGGCGGGGGCGGCGGCGGGGTCCTTGCAGATCTTGTACTGCACCTCCCGCGGCACGAAGCAGAGCGCGGCGGGCAGCGCCCGGGCGCGGCGGAAGCACTCGCTGCACTGCAGCACGAACCGCAGCCGGCCCAGCGCCTGGTGCGGCGCCTCCCCGCACGCCCGCATCGCTTCCCCCGCCGTCCGGGCTCCCCCCGGCCCCGCCGGCTCTTCTCTTCGCCGCTCCCCGCCCGCCGGTGCCGCCCCCGCGGCTCCCTCCCCGCCCCGGGCGGCCCCGGCCCTGCCCCTGGCGCCCTCGGGGCCTTCGCCTCGGGGCTCCGGTGCCTCCCGGTCCTCCAGCGGGAGGTGGCCCCGGTGAGGCAGGGAGAGGGTGAAGAGAGGGTCCTATCGCAGATTCATACAATGGGTTGGTGGGAAAAGACCTTTGAGATCATCAGGCGCAACCCCCCCTGTCCACTACTAAACCATAGAGTAGAATCATAGGATAGTTTGAGTTGGAAGGGACCTCAAAGCCCATCCAGTTCCTCCCCCCAGCCCTGAGCGGGGACACCTCCCACTGGATCAGGGGCTCCAAGGCCCATCCAACCTGGCCTTGAACCCCTCCAGGGATGGGGCAGTCACAGCTTCTGTGGGGGACCTGGGCCAGGGCCTCCCCACCCTCAGCGTGAAGAAATTCTTCCTTATGTCTAATCTAACTCTACCCCTCTTTCAGTTTATACCCATTTTCCCTCCTCCTGTCACCACAAGCCTTTGTAAAAAGTCCCTCCCCAGCTTTCTTCGAGCCCCTTCAGGTACTGGAAGGTCACTCTAAGGTCTCCTCAGAGCCTTTTCTTCTCCAGGCTGAACAACCCCAACTCTCTCAGGCTGTCCTCGTATGGAAGGTGCTCCAGCCCTCTGATCATCTTGTAGCCTCTTCTGGACCTGTTTGAACAGCTCCATCTCCTTCTTTTGTTGAGAATTCCACTATTGGACACTGTACTCCAGATGAGGTCCCAACACAATACTCCAGATGAGGTCTCATATCCCTAAGCACTTAATCTACCCATCTTTGAAACCCCTCCAGGGATGGTGACTCAACTGTGGAGACATTTTATAGGGAAGAAGGACTTGATGCTATGGGCCTTGTTGACATCAAGCAACTCCGACAAGACCTTGAAACAAAGCTAGCTCAGTGGGAAGAAGAAGCAACGGAGAGAAAAACAAGAGCTAGTTCAGTGGGAAGAAGCAGCAACTGAGGGAAAAACAAAAGAAGAAAAACATCAACATGGTTAATTTTACTGTAACTTGTTTATTAGCATGCGCAGTTGTTTAGCCAATAATATCTTAGTAATAGCCTCATGGACAAGCACCTTTAACCAACAATAAACTGTAGATAGGCGTGTGGACAGCTTACGCACAGCCTGTTGTGTAACTCAAAAGGGTATATTAAGAAACAGATAACACAATAAAGGGTCTTTGATCCATCAGATTGAAGACCGTGTCTCAATCCCCTCAACACTCAACCACCTCCCTGGACAGGTGTTCCAGTGCCCGATAACCCTTTTGGTGAAGAAATCTTTCCTAGTGTCCAATCTGAACCTCCCCTGCAACATCTTGGGGCCATTCCCTCTCATCCTGTCGCCTGTCACTTGGGAAAACACCCAGACAGGCTCACAGGCAGTGAGGAGGCTCTGGGCCTCCACTGGGGAGGATGACAAGCTTCCCTGCCTAGGAGCAGCTTTATCCCAGCCAGCAGTGGCATCCTGGCAGCAGAAGTGAGGCCGTGACACCCAGCAGCACCCAACCACCCCAGAACACTGGCAGGTGTCACCCCATGTCACCCATGTCACATACCACAGCGAGGCGGTGGCAGAGAGCAGTGCAGCTCCACCCCACGCTACATGAATTTCTCCAGGCTGGGCACAATAAAGCTGTGTTTATGGATCAGGAAACAACCAGGCTGGCAGAGCTCAAAGGTCTCCACACACCTCTGGCACCTGCCTGCTCTCCTGGCAGGTCAAAGTCCAGCTCCATCCCTGCCTACAAAGGTGCAAAGAGAGGTCTGACAGCTGCCACCAGTGTTATCTGTCGAACGGGTGTGTTTGTGCCTCATCACAGACATGGGCACCAGCCTCTCTGGGAGCCCTGAACCATGATGCGAGACAACTGTAAACTTCTGCCTTGCTCGTAACTGCAGCCACGGCAGCCAGGAGGGGCCTGTGCCCTTCCTCCACAGCCACGTCACCCTATAAAACTCGTTGCAGAGCCACTGCAAAGGGTTGAGTCAGTTAATTCTGAGTCACATCCATGACAACGCTTTGCATGCAAAGGGTACGACGAGGCCAATTTCTGCTTCTCCTTCAGCTGCCTCTCACAACACCAGCTTCTGTCACCATTCAACCCAATAGGACACAAGAGCCCCAGCCAGGCCACAAAAATCATTGGGAAGCCCAGGAGTAGTTTGTTCACTTTCCTTTAGATCCTACGTGAGGTAGGGACGGACAGATGCATTATGATAACCTGATGCTACTCTGTGATAATTCAGCAAGCTGAAGGCCAGAGAAAGAGAGGGGTTACACGAGCGATCACGGCATCAGTCCCTCCCCCAGCTCACCCCTACCCAACCTCTAAAGCTGCAGCTCTAGCACAGGAAGGTGCCTCCTCCTCTCAGCAGCACAGGGGCACCAGTGCCTTCCTCAGGATGGCACTGGCTTGAAAATCGAAGTCGACTGACTTGGTGACAGGGTGGGGATGCGCAGCCTCTGGTTTCTTGTGCCCAGGAGGGCTCCCTCGCCCCAGAGGAACACAGAGCAGGAGTCCAGGGCAGGGGCACTTGACTTGTGTCTTGTTAAAGATGGTAGGAGACAGCTCCTACCCACAGCTTTAGCGATCAGAGCAGGTGACCCAGCCCTGAAATGACACCTACTTCAGGACCCTGAAACTGGCCAGAGCTGAGCCAGGCTGAACTTCTCCTCAGTTTGCTGGGCTGTCACAGCAGAAATCCCATTTGTGATTTGCTTTAAAACACCACAGACCAGACAGAGTACCACGCAGAGGAAATCCAGGTGAGTTACTTGCTCAGCTTTCCCAGCTCACTGTTGTATAGCAAACTGAACAGCACGATCTCTGGGTTCACTTGGCATCCTTGCTCAGCAGTTACATTTGTCCAGACCCTTTGACCATGCACTAAATGGTCTCGGCTGAGATCTCACTGCAGTGAAGGGACCTTCCTGCACGTGGAAGGGCTTTCACAGGTCTCCACACCCTGCTATAACAGCAGTAGCTGCTGCCATTTTCCAACACGGATATGGCCATGACACAAGATGGACAATAAAACAATGGTGAACAATGTTTTTTCTCAATATGCTTGTAGGGGTTAAACCCAGACCATCCTGGATGAGCTCCCAGCTGCAGCCTTCCTGCTAGGTCCAGGATCCTGTTACCGTAAGTATTTCTAAATAGAAATCACTGGTTACCAGCTAATCCTTTCTCCAGAGCTCTCATACTCATGCCAGAGCTCCAGCAAGCCCTGGGGCAGCACTCTTTTCTCAGTGGCAGGAAATAAACCCCAGATTGCCTAGGGCCCCAGACAAGCCTTGAGCATCTCTGAGGATAAAGATGCTTCTAGGGAAGTATCACCTGCTTCAGCCAGGCTCTGCTCTCAAGCATTGCCCTGCACAGCAGGGTCCAGGGCTGCAGAGGTCAAGGAACAGTTCCAGAGGTCGTGGAGCTGTAAAGCTTTCGTTGTCCACTATTTGCTTGCTTACTGTGGGTCCATCTGCTCAAGAAGCTCCAACCCTTGCTGCTCAGTTTCTCTGCTCCCCTTGGGGTAAAGGCAGTCCATGACTTCCAAAGATCCTCCCACCTCCCTCCCTACAGCAATGGGGAGAAAAGCCTCCTGCTGCTGCACATGCTACTGCTCCAAACCTTGCTGTCTGGGGGAAGAGTGTGGCCCTGCCTGCACATTTCCACGAGAACTAGAACAGATTAGTTGTAATACTGGCTTTTAAGAGGAAACCAAGGCTCAAAGAGCCTGGGAGAAAGCTGCTAGGCCACGAGCATGCCAGATGCAGAACTGTAAGATTACAGAGCAGAAGGTAAACAGAGTTCCCACTTCTGGAAGGGGAACAGCTCCCCCAGCAGTCGCCGCTGTGCAAAGGCTGCAGGGAACCACAGGTATCACAGGAATTGGGATTTGGGGTGATGCAAAAGCATGGGAGCCTTTTCCAGACGGCACCCAGAGCCCTGCTGTGCAGGTCTGTCATGACACCTGGTGGCCAGCAGCACCCCTACAGCACCTGCCACCAGCCTGTCCTGTTTCTTCTTAAACCTAAATGCATGATCTCATTGAGGCGAGAGCAGGAATGAGGCAAGGGAATGTGGTCAGGACACGGTCAGGACACTCAAGCAAGGACACAGGGCGTCTCCAAGCATCCCCATGGTCTCAGCAGCAGCTCACAATCCTCTGTCCTGTGCTGTAACCTGCCATGTAGCTTTGTGGCCCCACCTGGCTTCTGTTTGGAGCAGCGATGCCTGGGAGAAGCAAGACGGAGTTGTGGAGCTGCAACACAGGCATGTGGAAAAGAAACTCCTTATAAAAGCCTATCAGATCTTTCTGATGCGTGAGGGCTGGGCTAGGATTTCATTATTGCAATCACATTTACACTCCAAGCCAGCTCCCACCCTACCGAAGACCCAAACCTCCACGTCTAAAGAGGCGCTGGTTACCACTGCTGGAAGACAGGCTTCACACCTATATATTTATTATATATATACATCCTGGGGGAAACAAGGGAGCTCTTCCACTGCACGGTTTTGTTAAATGATTGTCCATGCTGCTCAGCCAGGCTGCAACGTCACTCTTCCCAGGGACTCATATCTGTGTCAATGGCCACGCAGTTGTAGGCAGCGTAGCGCAACTTCTCTTCACACACCTTGGCCCTACGGATGGCAGGAGTGGGGAGGAAAGAAATAGAAAAAGACAAGGAGAAGTTGCTGTTGCTGCATTTGCCAGCTGAGAGGACAAGATGCTTTCCGAGATGGAGGCTGTGCTTCAACAGCTGCTTACAGACAGAATCACAGCCGCAACATGGAGCCCAGACACAGTCCTCCAAGATGTAGGGAAGCACCAAAACTTACGTGGCATAGTTAGGCAAGAAGAGGGTGCTGGAGCAGGTGGATGACTCCGGCAAAGCATCTGTTGTCTCAGAGCTTGGGGAGAAGGTGACAAACTGGTCAGAACCAAGAGGAGAGCAAGGCGGGAGAGCCCAGACCACACGTCCCTTTGGTGTGGGATCTGTCAGCCTTGCGGTCTACAAAATGGACTCACCCCATCTTGTCTGGACAGATATAGATCCGTGCTGGAAGGCGGCTTCTGCCAGTGACAAATCTGAGGAAGCGGCTGCGATCCTCTATGAAGGAAAAGCAGAGCCATCAGCAGATCCTAGAACGTGAGATGGATTACAGCCACTTCCAGGTATCCCCAGCACTAGCAGGCCAGCTGCTTGCTCTCCTTGGTTCCCGTCTGTTCCCCAGGCAGCAATGAGGGTGGTTTCACCCTGCCAATTCCCAACCAGCAAGCAGGGGCTGTAATGACACAAGATGTGTAAAGGCAGAGCAAATCTCTCACCGTTAGTGAAGTTGTTGAGTGCTTCCCAGAAGTACTGAACACGGGTATCCATTGGCTCAAAGTCCTCAAACCGGGCTGGCAGAAAGGATACAGAAAAGGAGTTCATTAAAGATCCAAGCTCCTCCTGGATAAATCAGGGCAGGGTCTCCCCTGCCTCCTCAGGGGTCCTCTGCCAGCACAGGAAGAAAACTCTAGGTGCCTGAAGTGCGTGAGCACATAGACCCAAGGTGTGAAGGACACACGCATTCAGGCCCCTCCCAGAAAGCACATCCAGCTCCACAGAGGCTCAGATACTGGCAGTCTAGGGATGCCCCAGCCTTTGCTATGAAGTCCCACATGGAGACAAGGGACGCTCCTGCCCCTAACAGCACTCCAGCTAAAGGCAAAAAGTACATAGGCCCACATTCTTGCTGTAATAAAGGCCAAGATCTGCTTCCCACACCTCTCATTTCAGCATAGAGAGAAGACAGTCATCTTGTTTTCAGGGAAAGAGTTTTCAGTAAAGCCTTTCACTTACTGAGCTTCTTGAGGGCATCAACTGTGACTTCAGGGTCTCCGCAAACTTTTTTTTCCAGTTCCTGCCAGGTGAGGAGGTCAAGAACAGCTTGGGGCACCACCTTCAGCAGCCCAGCCTGCATGGCCATGATCTGAATAGAAGACAAGACAGGAAGCAGTATGTCTTGCCCGTTTCCCTGGCTCATGGTTGAGCTTAGGGACTGGACTAGACGCAGGCCATGTGATTGCTAAACAAATGCTTCAAGAAACCTGAAGAAGGGAACAGGATCCCACAGAGATGCACCCCAGTTCATTCAGAAGCCCATATCACAGCTGGGCGTAAAACCCCATGCCTCCCATGCTGCTACAAGCCACTCTGCTTCTCAATAATTCCATGTCTTCCAGGACTTAACCAAAAAGGACTGCCTGCTCTTGCAGTAATGAACACAGGGACACCAACCACAATGCATTTTTACCAGAAACAGATTGGGGGGTATGTCTCTGGGAACTCAATGACCGCTGCTGCTATGGAACAGCATTTACCTGCTCCTTGCTCTCCTCCAGTCGAGCTTTCTGCACCAGGCGGATGAACTCTTTGCGGTCCTCATAGCGCACCACGGTGCTGCTGCCATTGGGAATCAGCTCCACCATGCGCTGGTCACTCAGCACTGTCGTGTAGGTCAGCTCATTCCCAAATTTGAACTCAAAGGTGTCTTTGTCCATGACCTCCATCACCTCCAGGAGTTTCACCTGCCCAGGCCACAGATGACTGCTTGTTAGAGCGATGCCCCATGCCTGTGCCCCCATCTCCTCCCTTTCCAGACAAGGGCTGGAGAGATGCCGACAGCAGCACAGCATGAGACAAGCTGCCCTAGAGCTGTTCAGCAGACCTTGGGGCACTGCATGCTTGAAGCAGTAGTCAGCATGGCTACATCTCCATATAGGCTATGGGATGCATTAAGTGTTAAAAGTACCCTTTTTGTACTTATGTCTTTGACACATCACAGAGGCAAGCAAGTACAACGTGAGGACGTGGACACAAATCACCACCTTGCTGAGCGCCACAAGGAATAGGATAAGCACAGCCTCCTAGGCCCTCTCACCAGCACAGAGTCCACGGCAGGGAAGTCTTTACTCCAGCTGACCTCCTCCCCTGTTAATTGTTTCCATACGAAGCCAGGAAGAGCCAGGACCTGAAGGAAAACAAGGATTTTGCTGAGTATGTGTGAAAGGAGACATCCTAAAAATGGTGATAGGGCTTGACAGTGCAGACATAAAAGAGTATCCCTGCTCTCTGGTCCACACGCAGAGCTCATCATACTTGAGCAGAGACCATCTACGCTCTCCCAAGCTCCCAACAGCACCTCCCAAAACTCAGGTTGTAACATCTCCCGAACTCTCAGCCCCAAATCCTGCCAAACACCTTTCGTCCCAGTGTGTGATCACAAAGCCCACCCCTGCTCCTGTGGACGGGTTGCAGAAGGGGCTAACAAGCCCCTTTGAGGCAAATCTACATGCAGGAATGCGGTTGAAAACTTACCAGAAACTCCTTGCCTCTCAAAGCTGCTCCCATGATTTGCCCAATCCACTCATACTTTGGGAAGTCTTTACAGGAGGGGTTGGGGACATACATATCCCTGGCTTCTCCAGTGCTGTTACCCTACAGGAGAGGAAAAACTCAAAGTCATGATCTCAGCACAGCATGAAGTGCCACAAACTCAGTTCTTGCAGCGCCTCTGGATACTTCTCACAACAGAAGTGGGCTAAACAACCCCCCTCACCCCCTTGGCAATATTCCCAGTGACCGACCAGCATCCATATCCTAAACCTGGAGTCCACAGAGTTGGGTAACTCTTCATAAGGAAAAGCTGCAGAGCAGCCAAAGTAGGTACATCCCCAGCATGCAGGGGGAACAAGGACAGCACCACATTGCCAGGCACAGAGAGATCTGCCTCTGATATCCCAACCCACAGCACCTGGTTCGATGTGCGCACAAAGAAGGGCAGAGGTACAGGGGTGTCTGCTGAGCTGGGACACAGCTCCTCTGACATGTCCGCCAGGCTGTCCCGAAAACCACCACCTGTAAGCCCAAAAGAAGGGTGGGTTTAGTGATGTAAATGCGTTGATCCTCAGAGTCCTGGAGCAAAGATGAGGAATTCCGGTCCAACCTTGCTCAAGGCTGAGCAGAAGGTACCAAGAGGAAACAGGAGAAAAAACATCCCTGCCTGGCCTGTGGAGGGCAGCCAGAGGGATCATTGACACTGTCAAAGCTGTTCTTCATGACTAATGAAGGTCTGGACCCCATCCCCGCAAGCAGCACTCCTTACCCAGGCCATGGCAGGCAGTGGCAGGACAAGGTGACCTGCTTACCTTCTCACAGTAATGCTGGGAGCAAATGAAAACCTCTGCAGCAGAACAATCACCCCCACCAACCCGACTCTGCTCCAGAGGAGCCTTTGCCTTACATAGATCCTCCCTACCTTGGTCGATGATGCCTTCTGCGATGAATTTGCACTCCCACCACTGGTCATAACGCAATGGCCACCTGCAGAGAACCACCTGAGTCACTGCTCAAAACCAAGGAGATGCTGGGAAGGCAGCAAGCATACCAGGGGACCAGGGTGGACCAGCCTAGGCTTAGGGCAGGACAAGATCTCAATCTCCAGAGTTAGATACATCCTCAGCGCGGAGATCACACCTTGGGGAACAGGCCGTGGTCCCATGGCTGAGTTGGCTCCTTCTCTAGCAAACCCTCTCCAGAGCACAGAATACACAGGCTTCCCAAATACTCTGCTGTGACAGCCCTACCTGATCTCCCCTTCCTCCCCTAGACACCACTTACCTATAATCTAGAGGCTTTTCAAACTTGTCTGAGGGTTTCAGGCCTTCATACACCTGCAACAAGCACAGACGATCAATGCTGGTATCGCCTCTCCAGGGGAAGCAGTGACAGGTGAAGGCTGGAAGTTGGAAGAAACCTGGTTTGCCCCAAACCTTTGAACACTGACTGAAGATGACCCCTAAACAGTCTAGGGGCCCTTCACTTTCAGAAAAGGAACAAAAATTACAACGCTAACCACTGCCTGCAGAGGGATATTGAACACACATTAAAGCTCACAGCAGTCTGGGCTGTTTAGGCACATGTGGAGCCACAGACCTTGTGGAGGTGGGGGAAGACTAACAATAGCCAGATCAGCAAGGCTGACACAGGCCCGTATGCAGCTGCATTATCGTTGTTGCACAACAATTCTTTGCTGCCCTTCTAGTGTAATGAGACTGTTACGCCCTGCATTAGCAATGTGCCACAGAGAGCATCAAGGATAGAGACTTCAACTCAAGAGATCACAGATTTCTCCTAGACATTATTCCTGATATGGGATGATCAGCACGTGTAACTGGACAGCCTATGAACCATGTAAAGAGGCCTTGAGGATTCCAGGTAACTCCAGCTCTAAGCCATCCCTTCCACCCACCTCTATGTGGTTCATTTTTGTTTAGCCGTGCCCCACTCTCCCCAGAACAGTGGAGATCCCTCCAGGAGGGGCAGTACCTGGGTGAAGACAGCATTCTTGCAGCTGGGGTCCAGGGCAGGGTTGTCTCGGTGCTCCATAGCCAGGCGTCGGTTAATATAGAGCCGTGGCATGAAATTGGGCTTGCTGGTCTCGGAGTCCTTCAAACACTGCGTAATGAGAGCTGTGCGTCTCTTGGACAGCAGCAAGAACTGCTTGATATGCTGCCAACAAGTACGTTCAATATGTCAGAAACGCCTAGGATCCAAAACACATCACCTGCTTCCTACTGAAGCCACTGCACAGCCCCATCTCTCCCCTTCCCAGGGTTGCTGCCTTCCACACTCAGACAGTCCCTTCGACATTTCTTCCACCTCTGCCTCTGAAAGGCTTTATGCTCTGGTTTAAAGGAAATATCAAACCCAGTCCTCCCTCCATCAGTTGTAATTCGATGCTTGCACTCTAATGTCGCTTGGAATCTCTTTCACTCCCCCGCCAGAACATCTCCTGTTCGTAATCAAACCAAGCTCCTCTAAACAAACAAGAATCCTCAAACGCTTTGGGTCTTAATGCTGAAGTGGCACAGGAATTACAGTGCTCTCTGACACCAGGCCTGGAAACACATAGAATGGGACTACCTCAGGAAGGTCTAGCACGTGTACTCTGGGAGAGGACAGAAAGAAAACAGACAGCTGGAGGGACAAACTCAGTCTCATGAGAGAGATGGAAATCAAAAGCTTATTAAAGCCAGAAGGAAGTTACTGGTAAAAGCTTTGCCACTGGGACACAGCCAGCTCAAGCCTGCTGGCAGCAAGTGCAGGAACAGAGTGTCCTGGGCTGAGATCTTAGAGGGGATGTTCATCCAGCTCACATGCCCAGTGCTGCTACGGTCCAAGTCCTTTTGAGGGTGAAGTGCTCTGGTTTGATTCTACTTGTTACCCCACAGCTACGTTTCCAAATCTGTGTTTTAGCAGGAACCTAGCCTCTAAACACCACCTTTCACAGCTTTAATGAACACAGCTTGGCCAGATATTTCCCTTGAGCTGCTTTATAGGCAACAAGCACTGATTGTCTCCCTTGCCACAGCCCAAGCGCAATCACCCTGCAGGACAGAGACACCACTGGGCACAGAGGGAATCACTCACCTTGAGTTTGCTGAACGTGCCGACAGTGTGGTCCCAGGCTGGTACCAAGTGATGCAGCACACTATCCAGGATCTTTATGAACCTAAATCCCAAAAAGAAGGTATCACGACACAGGAGAGGCAGGGATCTGCACAAGCCTATTCCAGACCAGACACACACGGACACAAGCAGAAAAGCAACAACTGATCCAAAGCCAACCTATCGTGGTCTTTTATATCACACTGCCTTTGGTACTAGTTGCCCACTCTCTGGGCACTGTAGGAACCAGGCACCCCTTGCAAGGAGCTCTGCGTGCAGCTACTCACACAGTGCAGATACGCTGTGCTTGTGACATGCAAGACACTGTGAACCTGAGTGGCTAAATTCCTCTTAAAGTGGAACTGAGTAACTCCCAGAGAGTTACCCAGATTGTTCCCAATGACTCTGCCATTTGCTCCAGGGTCCAGGATGCCCATCCCAAGGGGAGTCACACAACTTCATGGTTTCCAACCATACCCGTGCTGGAGATGGCATTCACCAATCCTCGCAGGCAATGCCACCCCACCGACTCTCCCCCAAGTACAAAGTACCTTTGAATGAGTACGGCCCGTCGGTACAGCAGGTCAGGGTCCATCCCTTCTAGGCGAGGGTAGCGCACTAAATTGGGCAGCTGGAACATGTCAGCACTGAGCCCCAAGTCCCTCTGTCGGGAGGATTTGATTTTTATGCCTCGGAGGCGAACATCAATCCCATCATCTGCCAAAAAAGACCATGGATGATATGCTAAAGCCATGAGAAAGCAAGCCTTCCAGCACGGGAGGACTATAGGTGAAAGCCCTAGGAGTGTGACCAGTGCTACCAGCTCTGTGGCTGAGCACCGAGAGCCTGAAACAGCTCTGTGAAGAAGCAGCAGGGGGATATATAGAAGGGAAAAAAAAACTGAAGACAAAGAAAGATTGGATGAAATTAGAGAGCTTGCAAACATCCAGGTCCCCATGGAGTTGCCTGAAACAGACCACAGGGCCAAGAAGCACAAGCCATAGTCACAATATCTTAATGTACAGTATCTTACAGATGCATTACACTGAGCCCTACCTCTGCACTCCACAATCCGGATCTCGATGACAGGCAGGTGTGTTGTCATGTCCTCAAGGACACACACATCCCCAATGTAGCTCCTGCAAATACAGCACAAACAAGGGCTGTAGAACCGTTGCCTTGTCCGTCCTGCAAAAATCCAGTCAACCACTTTAAGGGAAGATGGTTTGCATCCTTCAAAACTACGGTAGGAACCCCGACCCAGTTGCTTACAACATTGCAGATAACACCTGCTGATGCCTCAAGTCCAGGTGACCTCCTCCTGATGGGTCCCACAATCCGATCAGGAAAGCCCTGACGGTTCTGCCATCTCCGACTGTAGGCAGAGTGAACCCACAGCTCAGAGATGGAAAATGCCTGTCCCAAGGCCCTGGGCCTCTTAAGCCAGGCTGGTGCTGGCATGGCTGCTCAGAATTTTGGTGTCCAACACCACTAGCCACTGCAAAAGCCGTGTTAACCTCTCCATCTCTATCCACTCACTCATCAATGCCGACTTCGTTCAGTTTCTTCAGGTTGTCCCCCTCACCCCCATACACAGCGACCCGCTTTGGCATGAAGTCCTCATCAGTGGTATCCACTGTCAGCAGGAGCTTCCTGCAAAGGGAAGCATGAAGTGAGGAGAAGGTAACTGCATCTGAACACCCATCACTACTCCCTCTCTTGGCACGGCCACACTCATATCAGCATCATGCAGCCCGTGCTGGGATCCCTGGGTACCTGTAAGACCCCTTCAAGCCCAGAACCAGAGCAAGCACCGAGGGGCAGGGAGGGCAAGGCAAATTTGGGCCATGACGGACTCATACAGAGAGCAGGAGCTGCAGGGCTCGCCCCGAGCACGCAGGGGAGATGTGCCTCACTTGACAATGGTGCCTTTCTTCATGTTCAGCCGCACCCAGTGCTGGCCCTGGGACCCATCACTCTCCCAGTATGTGTCGGCGTGGCTGTCGGTCAAGCACGACACATTGAAGTCCTCCTGGAAGAGGGCATTGAATGAAAGGAAGATGAAATGGGGGTAGGATTAACTTTCCCTTAGTAAAACACTCTCATGACGAATCTTAAGAATCAGAGGGCATCAAACCGGCCCATTCCCTTTTCTGGGCTGCGGGTAGGCGCAGGGAGTACAGAGCACACAGGACACTAGGGCTGACCCTCCAAGGTGCTCTGGTGTCACACAGAGAACACTGAGTATGAAAACCTCCCTAGAATCAGCTGAGCAGCTAATATTAGCATTCTCAGATCATAGCCCCTCCAGGTGCTGCATTACACAATATACTATATGACGCTCCCTAGGCTTCTCTCCCACATCCTCAGCACATAGCCCAGCCCAGAACAGAAGAGCACACCAAACACCATCCATGCTCCCCAGTTCAGCAGGGCTGATCCAGCCCTGTCCCTTTACCCCTCGTGCTATTCACCGTGTAGGATGAGACATCGATGCTGTCCACGTACTGCTTGACGCTGCCCAAGTTCTCATCCTCCCTCCCTATGTGATCATACAGGAAATGCACGAGGTCTTCATCGCATTCATAAGTCCATGTTGGGGGCACAAACCTACCAGCGAAAAGGGATTAATGGGTCTGGAGAGCCAGGGACAGCAAGGTTAACAGGTATGGGAAGGCAGGCCCATGTCCTGCTTGCCTTGGCCTTGCCCTGTTTTGTGCTTTGGGCAAGCTTATCCTGCACCAGAGTTGTTCCCCACTGCCTGTCTACCCCCTTCTGCCCCTGGTCTGCAAGAGACTGTTGTCTGAACAGTCAAGGAGAGACAGTGGCTTGCATGCAACCACAGCCGAAGTCGGTATATAGCACATACCGAAGCTTTTCTACCGCAGCCTCATCCTGCTCCATGGGCTTGGGCTTCGCTCCGAGGCGCAGGGAGTACGTCAGATCCACCACCTGCTCCCATCTGAAACAACCCAGAGAAAGGGGTAATGAGAAAATCCCAGGGAAAAGAAGGACCCGGTGGTTGAGGAATAGCTGGAAGGGGACAATTTTGTATTTAAAGCCCCAGTGTGCTCTATCCTTCATCAAATCCAGCCTCATTTGCTGCTCTTTCTTTTTGACCATCTCTACTTCTTCCACCACAAACACAAGCATGACAAGCACAGTGACCATATGGAATGCAGCTCATCCCACTTCTGGTATTGCCACTGCCTCATCCACTGCCCTTTCTGTTCTGACCATCTCCACTCCTTCCAGTCCACATCCTAAGTGCGACAACCATGGTGACCAAGTTAACCCCACATCTACTCCATGGATGAAGCAGCCAAATGGGCTGGGGGTCTGCACAGCCAAATCCCAGGCAGCAGGGCCTGGGTGGGCAAGCGGGAGAATCTCCCTGCAGGGAAGGAGGAGATTGGACAAGCCAGAGATCTAGAGGGAAGAGCGTGTAGGAAAGGAGGTACCTGATGACAGGTTTGTAGTCCACCCCGAAGAGCTGCTGCTGCCGTTGGATGCGCTCTGTAGACTCCACTGGCACCAGCCGGTCCCCCCCATCGGCGTGCTTGCACACCAGCACCCATCCCTCCTCCAGATCACAGCCACTCTTGTGCTCCTCCAACTGCTCCTGGAGGCACATTGATACAAAAAGTAGTTACTATAATGCAAAAATGGAAGGTTTTCATCTAAGCTAAAGTAAAGTTAACCCAAGTAACTCTATTTTTTGAAAGTTAGACAGAATGTCCCTCAGAGTATGGTTTTCTTTCAAACACTGTTTTTCCAGACACTGTTCATTCTTTGCAGAGGATTAACGCTTGTGTTCAGTGTGATCTGTGCCGAGCAGACGTGTCTTCTTCTGGTATCACCTCTGTTTGCAGCCCTTCCCTATTGATACAAGTAGTTACTATGACAAAAAGAGTCTAGTCTGTAGCTGCTCAGGGTTGTTGTGCCCCAAGTCCAGGACCCGGCATTTGGCCTTGTTAAACCTCATGCCATCGGTCTCAGCCCAGCGGTCCAGCCTGTTCAGATCCCTTTAGAGCCTCCCTACCCTCCAGCAGATCAACACTTGCACCCAGCTTAATGTCATCTGCAAACTTAGGATCATAGAACCATAGAATAACCAGGTTGGAAGAGACCCACCGGATCATCGAGTCCAACCATTCCTATCAAACACTAAACCATGTCCCTTAGCACCTCGTCCACCCGTGCCTTAAACACCTCCAGGGAAGGTGACTCAACCCCCGCCCTGGGCAGCCTCTGCCAGTGCCCAATGACCCTTTCCGGGAAAATTTTTTTCCTAATGTCCAGCCTGAACCTCCCCTGGCGGAGCTTGAGGCCATTCCCTCTCATCCTGTCCCCCGTCACTTGGGAGAAGAGCCCAGCACCCTCCTCTCTACAACCTCCTTTCAGGTAGTTGGAGAGAGCAATGAGGTCTCCCCTCAGCCTCCTCTTCTCCAGGCTTAACACTCCCAGCTCTCTCAGCCGTTCCTCGTAAGACCTGTTCTCCAGCCCCTTCACCAGCTTTGTTGCTCTTCTTGCTAAGGGTGCACTCGATGCCTTCATCCAGGTCATTGATAAAGACACCGAACAGGGCTGGATCCAGCACTGAGCCACGGGAACACCACTGATAACTGGCCTCCAGCTAAGGCTGCGCTCAATGCCTTCATTATCCACGGCGAAAGGCCGCAAACAGAGGCGACCGCAGAAGAAGACACAGATCAGACGGAACACGAGACGCCATCACCTCCGAAGCCCCCGCTCGGGAGGAGGAGGAGGAGGAGAAGCCGCCCGGCCCGCCCCGCCCCGCGCTCACCCTGCTGAGCTTGACCCAGAGCCCGGCGCCGTTGCAGAACTCCTCGCCGGTGGCGCGGAGGCAGCCGCCCTTGCGCACCTCGATGCTGCCCCGCGCCGCCCGCCTCGCGCCGCGCGCCGGCCCCGGGCTGTCCCAGACGCTGAGGAGGCTGCGGGCGGCGGGGGCGGCGGCGGGGTCCTTGCAGATCTTGTACTGCACCTCCCGCGGCACGAAGCAGAGCGCGGCGGGCAGCGCCCGGGCGCGGCGGAAGCACTCGCTGCACTGCAGCACGAACCGCAGCCGGCCCAGCGCCTGGTGCGGCGCCTCCCCGCACGCCCGCATCGCTTCCCCTCCCGACCCTGCTCCCCCGTGACCCGGCGGGGCTGCTGCTGCTGCTCGGGGCGAGATGGCGGGAGGCGCGCGGGGCAAGATGGAGGATCGAAAAGCCGGGCAGGAGGGAGGCGGGAGGAGAGGGAGGGGAAAGATGGCGGCGTGTGGAGTGGGGGGGAGGAGCAAGATGGCGGCGCCCGGAAAGGCGGGACCACGGCAAGATGGCGGCGGGGCGGGGCCAGGGGCGGGGGAGAAGCGCGAGAGGATGGAGGGCGGCGAGCGGCTTGTGTGAGTGAGCGGGACCGGGACCGGGAGAGCGGCAGGGGGAGCCTGCTGGTGTGGGGCCGGGGACGGCTCTGGCACCGGGATGCGGTGCTGGGGACACTGGTGTGGGACTGGGGACGCTGGTGTGCACTGGGATCCTGTACTGGGGATACTGGTGTGGCACTGGGATCCTGTACTGGGGACGCTGGTGTGGCACTGGGATCCTATACAGGGGATACTGGTGAGGCACTGGGATCCTGCACTGGGGACACTGGTGAGGCACTGGGATCCTGTACTGGGGACACTGGTGAGGCACTGGGATCCTGCACTGGGGACACTGGTGTGGGACTAGGGTTACTGGTGTGGCACTGGGATCCTGTACTGGGGTCACTGGTGAGGCACTGGGATCCTGTACTGGGGACACTGGTGAGGCACTGGGATCCTGCACTGGGGTCACTGGTGAGGCACTGGGATCCTGTACTGGGGTCACTGGTGTGGCACTGGGATGCTGTACTGGGGTCACTGGTGTGGCCCTGAGGATACAATTCTGGCACGGGGATCCTGTAGTGGGGACACTAGTGAGGCACTGGGGACACTGGTGTGGCCCTGATGATACGGTTCTGGCAGTGGGATCTTGGACTGGGGACACTGGTGAGGCACTGGGAGTGCTGATCCTGCACTGGGATGGCTGGTGTGGCAGTGAAGTCACTGTCCCCACATTGGAGGCGCTGGGGACTCTGTCCCTCTGCCATCACAGCAGGACAATGCTGGCTGTCCCTGCAGCTGCCCCGTGTCCCTGTCCCCAGGCTGGCTGGGCTCCAGCAGCTCCTCAACAGTGACACCAAGGTGGGGCTGGGGACACATGGTCACCCCCTCGGCGGGTGCCTGGGCCTCCGGGGGCTGCGCGGCACAGATAGGGACCGGGAATGCCGGTGACAGTGCTGCCCACCCCCACGCTGGCTCCAAATCTCGCCAGGCGGGAGCAACTGCTGGTCTTGATAACTTAATCTCCTGGGGCCGCGCGCCAGGCATTGCCTGTCCCCGGGGAGGGCTCTGTGATGCTGAGCAGGAAGAGACCCCAGAGCATTTGTCACGTTTCATAGACTCATAGAATCACCAGGTTGGAAAAGACCCAACGGATCATCGAGTCCAACCACTCCTATCAAACACTAAACCATGCCCCTCAGCGCCTCATCCACCCTTAAACCCCTCCAGGGAAGGTGACTCAACCCCCTCCCTGGGCAGCCTGTTCCAGTGCCCAATCACCCTTTCCGGGAAAAATTTTGTCCTAATGTCCAGCCTGAACCTCCCCTGGCGGAGCTTGAGGCCATTCCCTCTTGTCCTGTCCCCTGTCCCTTGGGAGAAGAGGCCAGCTCCCTCCTCTCCACAACCTCCTTTCAGGTAGTTGGAGAGAGCAATGAGGTCTCCCCTCAGCCTCCTCTTCTCCAGGCTAAACACCCCCAGCTCTCTCAGCCGTTCCTCATAAGGCCTGTTCTCCAGCCCCCTCACCAGCTTTGTTGCTCTTCTCTGGACTCGCTCCAGAGCCTCAACATCCTTCTTGTGGTGAGGGGCCCAGAACTGAACACAGGATTCGAGGAGCGGTCTCACCAGTGCCGAGTACAGAGGGAGAATAACCTCCCTGGACCTGCTGGCCACACCGTTCCTGATCCAAGCCAAGATGCCATTGGCCTTCTTGGCCACCTGGGCACACTGCACACCTTGTCACAGCTGGGTGCAAACCCTTCCCTGTGGTCACTGGCTGGGGAGCAGGGACGAGCCACAGGGATCTCGCAGGGCACCCGGTTCCCTCATGGGTGACCAGCCGTACCTGCTCTTTTGTCCACAGCCCTAAAGGTTTCCCCAAGCTGAAGAATGACACGTTCCTGCGAGCGGCGCGTGGGGAGGAGACGGAGTACACCCCGGTGTGGTGCATGCGGCAGGCGGGGCGCTACCTGCCCGGTGAGCACATGGAGGAGTGCAGGGGGGTTGGTGAGGGAGGCCCAGCATGCAGCCCGTGATGCTTGTGCTGGTCCCTTGCAGAGTTTCGGGAGACGCGGGCTGCGCAGGATTTCTTTGCCACTTGCCGGAGCCCTAAGCTGTGCTGTGAGCTGACGCTGCAGGTGAGCATCACCCAGGGGGTCTGTGTGTCCCCTCTCCTTGCTCGGATTGGGATAGAGAGAAACCTTGGATGTGGCCGTCCTGGCTTCTGGAAGTTGTGCAGCCCTTGGGAACACCGTGGCCACGTGTGCTCGTCCAGGTCCTCCATGGGGACAGGGTCCCAGCTCCTCGCTGACGCTGCCTCTTCCCTCTGTAGCCACTCAGACGATTCCCCCTGGATGCTGCTATCATCTTCTCCGACATCTTGGTGGTGCCCCAGGTGAGAGCCGTGGCAACAGCAGCTGGGCATGGGGCCAGGTTCTGGGCTACTCCATTGCTGCTTCTTCCATTCTTCATTTTCCTCAGGCGCTGGGCATGGAGGTTGTCATGGTTCCTGGCAAAGGACCCACGTTCACAGAACCACTGAAAGAAGTGGAGGATCTGCTGAAACTGCGACAGAAGGTGGATGTGACTGCAGAGTTGGGTTACGTTTTCCAGGCCATCACGCTGACACGACACAGTCTGGAGGGCAAGGTGCCCCTCATCGGCTTCTCTGGGGCACCTGTAAGTAATGTGGCTCCTCCACGTGGGCTTCCCAGCTGGGCTGCTCTGCTCTTTCTTCTGGAGTTACACCCCAGAGCTGTGGGTGCTACAGGGGTGCGTAGGTGGAGGACATTCAGTCCAGGGGCAGCTGTGCCTCAGGCTCTGGGGTGCTCACGGGTCCTACCTGCAGCACTGTGACCGGCCCCTCGCATCTTCTTCCATCACCCTCCTCACTCCACTCCTTTCCTTTCCACAGTGGACGCTCATGTCCTACATGATTGAAGGTGGCGGCTCCACGACAATGGCCAAGGCCAAGAGCTGGCTCTACCGTCACCCCGAGGCAAGCCACCAACTGCTGCGGCTGCTGGCCGATGTCGTCACTGACTACCTGGTGGGGCAGGTGGCTGCTGGAGCGCAGGTGTGTCCTGGGGACAGGGCCAAGCAGGAAGGCAGGGACTGGGAAGCAGAGAGGGTCCACCTTCTGGGAGGAGGAGGAGAGACTGAGGTGCGGTTCTCCCAGCCCCGTGTCTCTGGCAGGCGCTCCAGCTGTTTGAGTCGCATGCGGGGCACCTGGGCCCAGAGCAGTTTCAGGAATTTGCCCTGCCGTACATCCGAGCCATCGCACAGGCTGTCAAGAGCAAGCTGAAGGAGGAGGCGCTGCCCCTGGTGCCCATGGTGAGTTGAGACCACCCGGATCGACCCTCCTTGGAGAGGGGGGCATCCCCTGGTACCTGCAGAGTTACTGCCCATCTTCTTCCCTCCCCAGATTGTCTTTGCGAAGGACGCGCACTACGCGCTGCGCGACCTGGCCCATTCTGGCTACGAGGTGGTCGGTCTCGACTGGACCATCCGGCCGCAGGAAGCCCGGTAAGAGTCTGGCAGCGCACTCAGGTGCCAGGGCAGCACCCTGGGCTGGGTACCCCGACCTCCTGCTCTGCCCTGAGCCATCCCAGGCCTGGAGGTTTCTGCTCCAGCGATGGGGATATTTGTCCCCGTCCCCAGTGCTGTGTGGAGCTCACAGCAACTCCAGGGGCTACACTGAGGGCTCTCACATGCCCTGCGGTGGGGGCTTCTGTACCCCGTGCAACATCTCACCTGCTTCCTCCCTGCTGCAGCGCACAGATAGGGAAAGATGTCACCCTGCAAGGGAACCTGGATCCCTGCGCCCTCTATGCACCCAAGGTGAGCCATGGCCATTGCCAGCAACAGGGACTAGTTCCAAGCTGTCTTAAAGGCCTCCTGCCTCAGTTTCCCCACCTGCAATGCTGGCTCCTGTCCCAGCTGTCCGCCAGGCTGGCTGGGGACCAATGCGGGTGGAGTATTCTGGGTTGGGTGGAGCTGACACTTGGTTCCCAACCGTGTACCTACAGGAGAAGATTGGTGAGCTGGTGAAGAAGATGCTGGAGGGTTTCGGAACCCAACGCTACATCGCCAACCTGGGCCACGGCCTTTATCCCGACATGAACCCCGAGCACGTGGGTGCCTTTGTGGAGGCCGTGCATGCTCATTCCCGCCACATCAACAAGCACAGCTGAGCCGGAGGGCGCGGGAACGGGACTCTGGTTTGGGCACAGTCACCCTGAGTTGGGTGTTGTCACAGGGTTTGCTCCAGGCTGGGCTGTAGCATTAAACCAGCACCTTTTCCACAGCAGCCGCGTGGCTCTGGCTGAGGGCACTGGGGAACTGGATGGCCCTGGAGGAGAAACCAGCCTGGCAGGGGGGTGTGCGAGGTCAGGGGAAGCACCCGAGGCCCACCCTGCAGGTCAGAGTGGGAAAACGGGGATGCTGGCGAAGTGTAGGAGGTGGAAGCGGCTGCCTCTCCCTGCCAGGCTGCACAGGGTTGTGCCAAGGGCTTGTGAGATGTGAGCCCAGAGCACAACAGGCACCTCCCCGCACTCTGGATGCTCTTAGCCCCGCGAGGGGTGAAGAGCTGCCCGAGGCTGGGGGGGTCACAGCCGGGAGCTGGAGTCCTGCTCAGGTGGGAACAGGCAACGTGACATCCACCCTGGGCATCCTCCAGTGGGTGGGAGACCCAGTAGGACTCACCTGGGGGACAGCTGGCCCCTTCAGGCCCCAGCAGCACCAGCACCCCGCTATGCTGGCTGACACAGGGATGGTGGCAGACACACCATGGCCCTAGCGCTGCTATTGCCCTCCCAACAGCTCCCAGAGCCTCTCTGGGACCATCCCACTGGTCCTGGAGATCCCTCCCCAAGTCACACCTCCCCATCTTCTCTGATTCTTGGGGCCAAGTCTGCTGGGGCGCAGCAAACCTTGCAGAAAGCAGCCCAGGAGCACCTAGGAACCCTGGGTTATGACTCTGTCCCACACACACTGCAGTCCAGGTTGGCTGCAGGATGGATCAGGACACAAGTGCCAACACTCACGCTGAGCGTGGCAGAGAACTGCTCCCTGGAGCAGCCAGCATGCGTTGCCTCTGCCCTGTCCCCTCCTCGGGACACAGGAGCTGCAATGGCACCTCCTCCCCAAGGCTCTGCTCGCATCCTGCGTGATGCCAGGCTGCCCAGCAAGCACAGTGACCCCTCCAACCTCAGAGAAAGGCAGCACAGATACAGGCTCTGTTCATCCCTTTTATTATTAAACATCAGATGAAGAGGTCACACACACACATACACGCACGCACGCAAAGAAAAAAAAACAAAGGAAGGAAAAAAAGAGAGAAACAGACTGGTTGAAGACCACTATTTTGGTGGCGACAGAGACCGAGTACAATTGGTTTCCTGGCCGGAGTGCGGACACAAGTCACTTGCCAAAAACTTAAGAGAGTCAAACCAGACAGCAGATAAATAGCCCACGTTCTCTAACTACAAGTCACCGTCCAGACCGGCCCTGGCCCCCCCCAGCCCTCCCGACCCGCTGGCAAAGAAATGAACCAAAACCCAAGAGCCACCGGCCCAGGGCGAAGCTGGGAAGGGCCGAGTGTTGGCTGCACCGCGGAGCCGGGAAGCAGAACAGTGCGGGGAGCTGCGCCTGCCCTCCTCCCACCCCAGGAGCCGGGCAGCCCCGGTCCCTGCCCCGGCACCTCGCACCTCTGCGCCCGCTGTGTACGAGGCGATGGGCTCGCGTCCACCACCGCTACCATCCGCGTGTGTCCAAAGCGAGCGTTGCCCCGAGTCCCTTCGCTGTCCTCAAGCGCTGGGCTGCCGCTCCTCCTTCCATCCGTCCGTCCGTCCGTCTGTCCCAGGGCTGCGAGTCGAGCAGATTTTCGCCTCCCCCCGCACCCTTCTCGCTGCCAAAGATGCCGTGGGAACCTGAGAAACGTTCGTGTGCCTCCTCCTCTTTTTGCCTGTGGTTTTGTGTGTTTTTTAAATAATAGTTATAATAATAACAATAATAGCAATAATAGCAATAATAAAAATAATCGCCCCAGCCCACGACAATTTCAAGTATCCCCCAAATAAAAGACAGAATTATAAATAATTATAACTTTACAATTTAATAATTGACACATATACTATAGTATTTACAGTATCATAAATGCTTTTTTTTGTGTTACTTTTAGTAAGCAATCCCTGAGAACAGTTACTTTAACTTGTTTTTATTGAAGTATCTTCACAAATAGAGGAGTTTGCATGTCTCGGGCGGGCGGGAGAAGCGCTCTGCAAAGCCATTGCTTTTGGTGACGCATGAGGTTCTAGTGTTGCGGGTTTCTTTGCTTGCTCTTTCTTTTTTTTTTTTCATTTTTTTTGTTTTGTTTTGCTTTTTTTAATTCCCCATGTACTTGTAAAGACTTTTGCACTTTGCAACCTTCAGATCCCTCCAGTGACCGCTTCTTTCAGGAAAGAGGTATTAGATTTCCAGGTTAGCTTTTGGTATTGGCAAGGGAGGGCAGGGGGCTGAACAAACCATCCTTTTTCCCCGTGGTTGCCTTTTGGTTTGTGCCCAAGGAATCTCTGGATCCTCTCAGTGTGGTGAAATGGTTAAATCCAAGAAAGAAAAAAATTAAAAAAAAAAAAGAAAGAAAACAAAACAAAAAAAAAAAGAAACAGAAGCCCAGAACAGAGCAGCCTCTGCCAATGGGGAGAAGGTGATCTCCACTTTCCTTCCTTCTTCTCTCCTGAGTCCCCGTGCTGCGGCCGGACCCTGCCAGTGAGCGTGGCAGAGCCCAGGCTCACCCAAACCGTTCCCGCACCAGCAGCATCAGTTTTTTCTTGCCTTTGTAGATTTGTTTGAGATTGTCTATGAACTGGGCAAACTGTATGTGCCCGTCCTGCGCCAGGAGGAAGGTCTCCCTGGCCTTGCTGAGGAACTCGATGAACTCCCCGTAGTGCCGCGGGCTGATGTGGGTGAGCCGGGAGTGGGTGGTGTTGATGTAGGCGCTTATCGTCGCGTCCAGCAGCTGCCGCAGCGGGGCTTTGTCGGTGGACATCAGCTTTCCCGAGTTCCTGCGGCCGGGGATGCCAGCCAGGCCTGGGGCCGTCATGGTGCAGCGGCGAAGGATGTCCGAGAGCACCGTGGCGCAGTGCACGCTCTTCACCACGAGTGGGATGATGGCCGCCAGCTCGTTTTTGCCCAGGGAGTGGCTCAAGGCACAGGCCCAGAGCACGTCGTTGATGGCCGGGTGCGTGTCCTGGTTGTAGGCCAGGTTGAGATGCGTCATGGCCAACGAGGCCAGTTTGAACGCCCGGAGCGGGTAGCCCCGGTGCTCCATGTAGCGGGCGATGGTGAAGAGCTGGGTGTAGGTCATGCCGGTGGAGGCGGCGTCGATGACGATCTGGTAGGCGGTCTCAAAGGCGATGTGGTCCTTCTCGCAGAGGGTCAGGGCAGACAGGGCGCAGTTCTGCGGGTCCTTCATGGCGCACTGCAGGGCCAGGGTGCGGGCGCAGCTGGCCAGTTCTTCCCGCTGCGGGTAGTCCAGGCTCAGGCGCAGAATGGTGTTGTGGGACATCACTGTGGCTGCCACGATGCTGGTGGCTTCCGTGGGAGTGAACAGCGAGTACCAGCTCTGCAGGATGCTCACCAGGGCCCTCACCCCTGCAAGAAAACACCAGGGTCATGGCATAGCCCTGGAGCTCAGCATGGATCACAGAGCTCCTCTGAGTCCCCGGATTCCCGGAACCAGGATGAAGCCAGCCCGCAGCACTGCTCACCTGGTGCCTCTTCCTCAACAGGGACAAGGCAGAGGGGGACAGGCAGAGGTGACTTCGTGCTGCCACACTGCAGGGCACAGCAAAAACCACCAGCCTGGCCTGGGTACCAGTCCCAAACCCACCCACTGCTGCAGCCCCAGCCCTGCCGGCTGGCCCCGAGGTCATCCAGTTACCCAGGAGGAAATGGGACATCCAGGAGAGCTCAGATACCCAGGGCTACGAATGACCCCAAGACCTCTGTGCCCAGGCCGCTCCCACCACATGGATCTCCTCGGTGCAGCGAGCCACTCACCCACTTCAGTAGCGCACGTCACCAGCCACCTCACCATCTCCCGCCGCCGCCAGTTGAGGGTGGACAGGGTCATGCGCATCACCTGCGAGGCAAACTCGGCGTGACCGGCCGCCCCACAGGGCTCCAACCAGGCCACCCAACACAGTGCTGCTCTCCAAAAATCGCTCTGGCCTGGCTGGCTACCAGCTCGCCAGCGCTACCTTGCCTTCACCCAAACCACAGCAGGCACAGGGACCTCTCAAGTCTGAGCTCCCCTGCTCAGGGCCACGAAGGGATGAATTTACTCCTTCCACAGGGGGCCACCTACTTGGTGGAAGGTCATCACCACTGCCGCTGCCACAGCACGTGGAGAGGAGGGGCCACCAGTATTCCCAGTGCCATCCCATACCTGGAGCCCCAGCTCCAGCGCCACATTGAGCAGCGTCGTGTCGGAGTTGCTGTCGGCTGGCGTGGCGATCTTGAACGCGTCCTGGGCCAATTTGAAGATCAAGGAGGAGGAGTGGATGTTCTTCTGGATGGCCTCCAGCACCGTGCGTAGGCGCAGCATGTCCCCTGGGTGCAGGTAAGAACAGTCAGATGGCTCGGCCTCCCCCCAACCTTGCCCTCGAGCCCCATCTCCTGCCTGAACTGGGTGGTGAACAGGCTCTTCAGCACAGCCAGACCCCAGCACCCACAGCAGCTGCTTCCACCACCACCAAAATCCAAGCCTCCCTAAAACGGCTTTTGCAGGGGCGCAGGATTGCACTGGGACAGCAGAACACATGGGGAAGGGAGTAGCGAGAAGAACAGACGTGATCCAATGGCCCTACACCCCCAGCATAAAAACCTCATCCCTATTAGGTGCTGGAAGGGAGAAGGAACTAAAGGATAAGCTAGGTCCCAGCTCTCTATCTGTGCACTGCAAGGACACCATCAGCCAAGAGGAGGAGGGCTGGAAGGAGAGAAGAGGCTGTCGAGGCAGCAAGGCTGGATCTTTCTGATAGCTCATTTCTCTTCCACCTCGTGGGGAAGCAGCACCTTCCCCGTCAGGCTGGCAGTACTGGGGGCCGGAGGTTGCTGGCAGCAGGCACCGGTAACCACTTGGCTTGCTGAACCTCGCAGGGCACAAAGAGGTCACCATCCTGCGGGGTTGGTTTCTGGACAGAGGGATGTTTAATGAAAAGCCTGTGCTCTCCTTCATCATCGTGTCTGGGCAGCAATCAGAGGTCCAAAGACCAGCGAGAAGGTGATTTAAAAGTCCCCTGTGACCAAGGTGCCCCACCCAGCACGTCTGTCCCCATCTCCAACCCTGCTGAAACCCACATGTGGTTTGGTGCACAGGGAGATCTTCTTTACCCTGCAGCCTGTGCAAGAGGAGGGAGCTGGCCGCTTCTCCCAAGTGACAGGGGACAGGATGAGAGGAAATAGCCTCAAGCTCCGCCAGGGGAGGTTCAGGCTGAACATTAGGAAAAAGTTTTTCACGGAAAGGGTCATTGGGCACTGGAACAGGCTGCCCAGGGAGTGGGTTGAGTCACCTTCCCTGGAGCGGTTTAAAGGACGGGTGGACGAGGCGCTGAGGGACATGGGTTAGTGATTGATGGGAATGGTTGGACTTGATGATCCGATGGGTCTTTTCCAACCTGGTGATTCTATGACTCTATGATTCTACGATTACTACAGGGCAGGAAGAGGCAAAGCAGAGGTAAAAGCATAAGCAGCTTCAAACTAAGCCATGGCATGAACCCACAACATGTCTAGCAGGGCTCGGTCAGCGTGGTCAGCTGCCAGGTCACCCCGAGAGCACTGTGGTTGGCATCCCTGAAGGGTTGCTTGCACTTCCTGAGAACCTCCTCTCCCTCCTTGCTGAACTACGAGCCTTGGGACAAGAGACTCAGCAATCGCAGGCTCCAGTGGGCTGCTCCAAGGCCAGCTCACTGTGCCCTGTCCGTGGCAGCTGCTTGTGCTTGAGGGAGCAGAAGCAGGAGCTCCTTTTTCACTCCAGGAAAATCCCTTCGATGCTCTTGTGCAGCATCAACCCATCACCCCTGTCCCAGAGCTGCCCCTCCACTAACCTTTGGCTGCTGTGAGCATGGTGGAAGCCAGTTCACACTGCTGCGATTCCAGGTGGCCCAGGGTGAACCAGCGCGGGTACCTGCTGGGGACCACCGAGACCAGGTGGTGGGGGTGAGTCACATCGCCAGATGGTGCTGTGGTCTCCAGGACGGGCAACCTGAAGGGCAAAGGGGAGGAAACATCAGACCCTGCTTCACTGCCTCTCCCCAAGGCGAGGAAGGGGCTGCCCGCAGCGTCACCGCTGAAAGCATCCGGCTGCTGTGCACGTGTGGGGGCTCCCCAGGCTGCGTGCTCGACACATGGGCATGGGGATCAATCTGAGACCAACTTGAAAGGAGTAGAATGATCCGTGAAGTGATTTATAAACTTGTAAGGAAAAGCACAAGCCTCAGAAAAAAAAAAAAAGCCAAATCCCTCCTCCCTCTCCACTCCTTTCATGTCAGAGCGCCCAGCAGAACTGCTGGCTTTATCATCTGGTTCTTCTTAAAATGCCCAGTTGTGATCAAAAGCAGCGGCATATTTCCCTCCCCAGCCGGTTTGGGTTACCTGCTTTTGTGGGGATATCTAAAAGCCTGAAAAACCCAGGCGAGAAGGACGCCTAAGGAAGGGGAGCAGGAGTCTCACATCTCCAGCCAAGGTGACAAAACCACGTTGGCTTCTAAAGCCCTGAGTTGGTGCTGCTGTCATTAACTTGGTGGCCAGCCAAGGTGAGTAGGAGGGACGCTGTCCCCTCAGACACACAGAGCATCCAAGCCTCTCTGCTTTCCTTGCTCGCGGGCTTGGGGTACCCACGGGGCAAGAGAAGCCCAGATCAGAGACACCCCGATACTGAGGGTCTCAACTGGGAGCAGGGACTGGGCACTAGCAGTTGGCGAGGGAACAACATGCATCCCTGGGCACTTAGTTCCATTCCTACTCGGCAGCTGAGGGTCTTAAGTCTGGTGTCACCATGCATGGCCGAAGCCCCTGGCTGCTCTTTTAGGGATCTCCCGAGCAGATCTTCCCAGGCCAGAGGGATTTCAAAACACCCCTTGGCACTGGGGAGAGATGGCTCATATCGCCCAGGAAATGCAACAAGATGTCATCAGAGAGAGGGCACTAGGATGCTCTGCTGCTTGGTGCCCAGGCAGCTCTACCTGCAGCACAGGATGATCCCAGGGACGGCAAGTTCCAAGCCTGCCTCCGCTCCCATTCCTGCTCTAGGGTCGCAAAGCATCCCAGCTTCCTGGAGGAGCAGAGGAGGGAGGCAAAACACGGGGCAGAGACAGAAAAAAACATGCACCAACCTCATGGCCCGCAAAGCCAGCTTGTACGCCAGGTCTGCATCGTGGGGCAGCAGGGCAGAGAACAGGTATTTGGCAAAGGTGTGCATGGGGACGCTCTCACGGTGGATGACTTCTCCCAAGCCGCTGAAGGGACCACCTAGGCAGAAGCAGAGCCCATCAGCCATAATTAGCACAGCAGGATCTGCGGCTGGGGTTTGTGCCACCTCAAAGCTTTCAGGATCTGCTCAGCAGCTCTCTAATGCATTATTCAAATTGGATCCAGGGTAAAGGGCTGCTCTTTCCTTTTCTAAAAACCTTTTCAGGTCAAAATCCCCCAGAAACTGAGGCCATGTGCTTAGCACCCTTCTCCGCAGGACCTCTGAGGTGGTCTTGCTCCAGGTGTATCAGCAAACCTTTGCTTTGCCAGACAGTGGGGCAGAGCAGCAATCCTACAGACTCAGGACCACATCCACAGAGGAAGAAGCCAGGATGGGGTCAGCCAGGCATAAACCTTGGAAAGGACACCCTGGAGATGTTACCAGCACTCAGCTAAGAGACAAGAGCCAGCTAGACAAGCCCTCACCTTCCAGGAGCAAGATGCACTGCTTCCGCAGGGTCTGCACTAACACCGGGTCCAGCTCCAGGTCCTGTAGCCGGGCGATGATCTGCTCCTCATTGCGACACACCTTGTCCTGAGCATAGAGACCTTCAGGCATCACTCTCTGCTGACCCATCCCCATCAGGGCCACCTCTAAGGCCAGGGACAGGTAGGACTCGCCGCTGTCTTGGCTACCAGTCACAACGGGCACATGTTGATACACTGGGGGCTTGGAGTCCCCGGCATCTGGAGAAGGGATAGAGAAGCAGCAAGGTTAGACGAGCCTTCGTAAGTGGCAGAATCCCAACAGAGAGAAAAAACTCTCAACTTCAGAAACAAGACCCACACTTCCCTTGCTGCCTGCCTTCGGTCACCCAGAGATGATGGATAGATCATCCCTGCAGGAGATGTGGGCTTCGCTCTCCTTCCAGCTCTCACTAGGAGACCTGAGACCTGTGCCACAGGGTGCATGGCTGACACCAGAGCCTCCCTGTGGGCTAGCACAGCCCAGCTCTGCTAGGCTCTGCTCTGGTTGCAAACCCTAGCTGGAAAAACCCAGGGCACTAATTCCTGCTCACAGGACTGCAGTTCTGCCCCGGCTGCTCCTGAACATGAGCCAGCAGTGGCCCAGGTGGCCAAGAAGGCCAATGGCATCTTGGCTTGGATCAGAAACGGCGTGACCAGCAGGTCCAGGGAGGTTCTTCTCTCACTGGGGAGACCGCTCCTCGAATCCTGTGTTCAGTTCTGGGCCCCTCACCACAAGAAGGATGTTGAGGCTCTGGAGCGAGTCCAGAGAAGAGCAACAAAGCTGGGGAAGGGGCTGGAGAACAGGCCTTATGAGGAACGGCTGAGAGAGCTGGGAGTGTTTAGCCTGGAGGAGGCTGAGGGGAGACCTCATTGCTCTCTCCAACTACCTGAAAGGAGGTTGTGGAGAGGAGGGTGCTGGGCTCTTCTCCCAAGTGACAGGGGACAAGACGAGAGGGAATGGCCTCAAGCTCTGCCAAGGGAGGTTTAGGCTGATCATTAGGAAAAAATTTTTCCTAGAAAGGGTCATTGGGCACTGGAACAGGCTGCCCAGGGAGGAGGTTGAGTCACCTTCTCCGGAGGGGTTTAAGGGACAGGTGGATGAGGTGCTGAGGGACATGGTTTAGTGTTTGATAGGAATGGTTGGACTCGATGATCCGATGGGTCTTTTCCAATCTGGTGATTCTGATTCTATGATTCAGAGGTGGAAAGAGGGGAGATTTGGAGCCCTAGAGTTCCAAGTCCCAGACCCGCACCCAGGGTCTGCCCACCAGGCTCAGTTCAGCCACAGCCACTGGGAAGGGAGCCAGGAGGAACACTTGGTACCTGAAATTTCAAGGCAATTTTCCTCTTCTAATCTACAAGCTTCAGTCAGTGTGAGAAAGAGGCAGCCGATGGGGTTCAGAGGGTGGCCGACCCAGCCCTCCAAGTTGGTGATCGTTGTTGCTCCTCGCTGCAGCAGCTCTGCAAAAAAAAGGGAACAGAAAGAAATTAAAAGTGAGGAATTTCAAGACAGGTTCAGCATCCAGAGAGGTCTGTGAGACAAGGCGGCCTTTTCTTACTCCACAGGCCTGGGACAGGAGGACCTCCAGGGCCAACTCGGGCATAGTAGCTTGCAAGCGTAAGGAGCAGCTCAGAGCAGCCACCTCACAGGCTGCCACAGACATCAGAGGGAGCAGGCACCCAACAAAAAAAAATAGGGTGCCCGTAAGCCCATATAAGATTCAGTGGTTCACCCGCTGTTCCAGAAGAACACGAGGGGCTGCACTATCCCAAGATGGTCCACAAAGTCACACCTGCAGGTTACGGACTCATCTGCAACAGTACCTTGAATGTTTCAGAAATACAAGCAGAAATCTCTCTGGAAATCACAAAGACTCCCAGGGAGGCTTAAAAGCTCCATCTTTTGATGATCTCAAGCTGGCTGAGCTAGCCAGGCGCAAGAGCCAGCAATGACCAGCACTGCAGTAACTGCCCCAGCTCTCTGCCAACCGCAACTGCAAAAGAGGAAACACTGGTGGTGTCTCCTGGTACTAATTGCTCAGCAAATGCAAGGCGGAGGCAGCACACAGAGCCCGTTACTGCAGCTCTGCAGACAAGCAGCTCCTCTTTAACGCAGGCATCACCCACTATTGCCTCTGCAACCCTTACAGACAACCAGAAACGGCAACAGTGGGAACAAGAACAGTCCTGCTCCAACAGCCCCAAGACAGCATGTGGGCATCTGCAGGTGGGTGCCAGTGCAGTTTGGCTCAAGCGATCAGCTGTATCAGTTTGATGGAGAAGACTCTCAACCAGCCGGGACACCCCAGCTAGATCTCGTGGGATGTTTCTCCCACAGCTCTGCTCGTACCTTTCTTTTGGTGCTTATATATTTCCAGCTGCCTTTGCTGCTGCAGTCGCAGGGTGTTGATTATGGCAACGGTTAGTCGGAGAGCTTCTCTGGGATAGCCGTGGGAGCGCAGAGCATCTACCCGAGCACAGGCTGTCGGAACGTGTTCTAGAAGGCAAGGACAGACCGAGGGGCATGGATAAGTCAGAAGAACACAGAAATTCACAGGACGGTACTGATGGGAGAAGAGAACCTGACAGCATCCAGCTTCATGGCATTTTCTTCTACCAGTCTTCTGCACACCCCAGCTTAAGTCCTGCTCCCTGCCTTGAAGTCATCCCTTTCTCCCTGCTCCTGGAATACTAAGGGGATTCCTACCACGTTCAATCCACAGCAGCCACGTCACTACCTAAAATCCCCACCTCCACAAACCTTATTTAGTGGAAGCACTTCCAACACACCGTTGCTGCAATACGACAGCTCCAAATACAGGCTGGTACAACCCCACCACTCGAGTCTCCTGCACGGCTTACAGTCATTTCTATCATTGCTGTGCACCCTAACGATTCTTGGCACCTCGTCCCACACCTTTCTCTGCTTTCACAGCACGGGTGATGATACATGCTGTGAGATTGTCCATCCAGCACTGCGCTAGAGCCCCTGGTAGATCTGGGGTCACTTTTTGAACTGCGTCCTTAACACCTCCATGGCGTGAGCTCTGCAGACACCCCATCTCTTCTGCAGCTCTCCTACCTGGTGTTTTATTATTAGGAACAGTTGCATGTAACACCCCCCTGAAGACTCACAGCTGCTTAGGAGTTCATCTGCTCCTGCTGCTCATTGCTCACCTGAAATCACAAGCAACTGTGGAGAGGATTATGACTGAGTGAGAAATTAGCAGGAGTGGATGACATGACACTCCACATAAAAAGCAGGGAAAATCTCATTTTCTTGCAAAATGCCTGACCAATGTGGGGGGAAAGGCAAACGCAGGCGATCTAAAATCACAGTAGAGTGATAATTTCTGTTCCTATGAGATCTCAGAAAGCTTTGGAAATGCAGACAATTGCCTGCACAAATGGGATTTCCGCATCCCAAAGTTCACGCGAAAGGAATCCATGAGGAATAGGTCTCAGAACAAACATATCTGTAAAAGAGTTTCTTGTTGCTACCTCTATTCAATTGCTAAATGGATGAAATATTCAGCTTCTCATTGAGTTCATCACTGGAGGTTACTGAGAAACGTTCCTCTCCCAGCACCGAGGCCCTAGATGGGTGTCAAGAACACAAAAGCGCAAGATCCAAAAATCACAGCAAATACATCAGAAAAATAACATGCACCAGCCAGCTGGGCCAAAGGACTCACCAGAACTATGGGCAGGGGAGCTGTGGCCATCACATTCCTGCTAGATGGAGTCCATGGAAGCATTAAGCCCCCACCACTGCCTATGGTTGCATGGGGAGGAGACCTGCTGCCTGCAGCTACACAAAATTCTTACCAGAGCAGAAATCATAGAATCATATAATGAGCTGGGTTAGAAGGGACCTCAAAGCCCATTCAGTTCCAACCCCTCTGCCATGAACAGGGACACCTCCTGCTGGATCACGATGCTCAAAGACATGTCCAACCTGTCCTTGAACACCTCTAGGGTGGGAACGTCCACAACTTCTCCAGGCAACCTGGGCCAGCGTCTCACCACCCTCACAGGAAAATGTTTCTTCCTCTGATCTCATCTCCATCTCCCCTCTTTCAGCTTAAAACCATTCCCCCTCATCCTATCCCTGCTCTCCCTGATCAAGACCCCGTCCCCAGCTTTCTTGTAGCCCATTTCAGTACTAGAAGATCGCTGTAAGGTCTCTCAGGAGCGTTCTCTTCTCTAGGCTAAACAAGCCCAATGCTCTTAGCCTGTCCTGCTCCAGCTAAGCTAGCAGAGGTGTACCAGCAGCCTTCCCATCGTCCCTTTTAACTTATCACCTGGCCTCAAGAGCAACTTAGTGCCTGCCACTCCACAAACCACATCTCCGGATGACTTTAAATATTCTCTTCCCATTTGGTTGTGAGACAGTAGATGGACCGGATGACAATGCAGTGGTAGATTTTGACCTGTTCCACATGCCCACACATTCACTTCTTGGGCTGTAGGGATGATGCATCTGCCCTCCCAGAAGCATGGGTGGCTTGTGCCTCCCATTCTGGAGTCAGTCTGAGGGCTGACAGCCACGCCAGGAACCCCCCAAGCCCTTCATCTCACTCGTTCTCATCCCAGACATAGATGTCAAGGATCTTCAGCTCTGCCCAGGGTTGTGACTTTGCAGTAGAGAAGTTGTGTGGCTTGAAGTGCATAGACTGAAGGTCTACAGCACAGGAGCACACTGGGCTTGGCTGGTCCAGTGTGCCTCAAACTCACACAAGGCTTAATTATACTCTCTGCTAATTGTTTTTAAGGGAAGACTTTGAGAGTGAGACTGGGGAAGGAAAAATACAGAGGATACAGCTGTCCCCCCACCAGCCAATTTCAAGGAACTTTCAGGGATTCACTTTCAATCCAAGATGCAGAAGCTTGCAAGCACCAAGGGTAGCAAAGCTTCTTTGATGCCCTGGGTGGCTCTTCTCCACTAGCAACCCTACCCACCCTTGGGATGCAGGGGTCTGGATGCTCACCTAGCCACAGCGGCTGCCCCTGGGAGTTGAAGAGTAGGCTCTCGCCCTCCCGCTGGTAGGAGGGAGACACGTAGAAGTCACTGCTAATGATGCGCTGCAGGTGGCTGTCCTGCCAGTGGAGGTCACAGCCTTCGATCGCGCGGGTGAACACGGTGCGTCTGGGCCTGGCCAGTGAGTCTGGAAAGAGAAAAACCATCAGTGCCTTGGTGGGGTAGGTGCAGCCTCATCCTGCTCCCAGACACAACCTCTCTGGGCAAAGCAATGCCTCCACAAGGAGAGCAAAGCCCTACTTGGTCCCACCCGAGCTGTTTCCAAGCTGAGCACAGAGGCTGTGGCTCCTGTAGACCCCTCTCCTGCCCACCTTGACCCTGATGGAGACTGCCCTCTCCCTAGACAGAATTGCTTAGTAACTTGCTAGAACAGCTGCATGGCCAGAGAGGTGAGGAAAGAGGCAGACACTGCCGTCCATTTGCTCTCTGACAATAATCCATTGTCACATCCGAGGCTGACGCCTTGAAACGTGGCAGCGCATTCCCACCCCTGTGATGCTCAGCGCACAGGCAGCTGCTGAGGTCAGGGCTGGATTCCTCAGCGTTACTGCCCTGCAAGAGCCACAAGTTCTCTTCTGCTCCAACACGAAGTCTTGGCTTCACTGAACCACAGCTGCTTGGACCAGCAGCACCTGAAGCCGTGAAGGGAACATCACAAGCGTGTCTCATCTGCCTCTGGGTGATGGGGTTAACCGTTGCCTTCCAGCAACCTCCTCTGGCTGTGTGGGAAGGCTGGAAGGGAGGAGAAGGCACAGTCTGAAACTCCACCTGCAGCAGATGCTCCTTTTCAGAGCTGCTCAGCAACTCCAGTGACATTTCTGAAGCTATCGAGCGCTGGATGAGCACTGCACTTTGTCCAGACAGATCAGACAAGTGGTTTGTCAGGAGCAAAAGGTCTATTTGGAGCAATCCTGCTATGGCACGAGCCATGCGTACAAGAAAGCTAGGGAGGGACTTTTTATAAAGGCATGTAGTGATAGGACAAAGGGGAATGGCTATAAATTGGAGAGGGGCAGATTTAGACTAGACATAAGGAAGAAATTCTTCACGCTGAGGGTGATGAGGCACAGGCACAGGTTGCCCAGAGAAGTTGTGGCTGCCCCATCCCTGGGGGTGTTCAAGGCCAGGTTAGATGAACTTCGAGCAGCCTGATCCAGTGGGAAGTGTCCCTGCCCATGGCAGGGGGGTTGGAATTAGATAATCTTTAAGGTCCCTTCCAACACAAACCGTTCTGTGATTCTATGTTGGACCCCAAGGGCCAAACACAGCCACTGGGCTACTAAACGGGGAGCCTCAAAGGCGATGCAATGCTCAACATTATACCCCACAACCCACAAGATGGGCTGAGTCAAATGCATTCAAGGGGGAAAAACAAAAGGAATCGCTCAAAGCTGATCCACAGAGGCTTGATAAACACGTTCCAGAAATGATGGCAACAAGTAATTGGCCTGGATGCTGCAGGCACCCTGAGGTGGAGAGAAATTAAACAGGTGTTTGTACATAGAGAACCAAGCCTGCTGACTTTACCAGGAAGGATTTCAGGAATCAGCTGTTCTCCCTCAGTAATAAAACAGGCTGGTGACAATCTGAAGCAGTATTTGCATATGCACAAACATTAATCCTGGGACACCTCCAGGATACGTGCTGCTTTCAGTCCCCTGCTTTGAGAGGCAGGAGCGTGGGGACAAGGGGACACCCTCGGCATGCACTTCGGAAACTCCTTGCGCATCTAAAAAAAGTGACCTGCTTAGCCCTGCCAACGTGCCCTGAATGCCAGAGTGAAGCCTTGGTGGAGCTGGGAACACCGGGGGGGAGTCCCAGGGCTGGTGCAGGACGTGGAGCAAGGCCAGGTTTAAATTAAGCTGCTCCCCGAGGATGCGCATGGGAAGACAGCGGAGCAGCCGTGGCATGCGGTGGGCTGGCAGGATGGCCACGCTCCTCAACCGCTGCTGAAGGACTAATCTCACCCAGAAGAATGGAATTTCTTTCACGGCACGGCTGTCGTTTCCCCTCTCCTCTTCCCACTCTGGCCACGCGTAATACACCAAGGAATAATTCCAGTGCAGCAGACAGAGGCACGGAAAGAAAAGTAACTTTCACGTAATGTCTGCTTCAAGCAAAAGGAAGAGGAAAGACTGCTTAAAGGCATCAAACGCTTTGTCAGGGGTTGAGAAAATACTTCAGCACAAAGGAACAACCCCATAACTACATTGTTCTGTTTCTTGCTTTGTAATTGAACTGTGTTTAACATTCCTGGCAAAGGACTTATCAACCACGGGAATCAAAGCCCACGGGCCACACTTGAGGGCTGGGAAAGGGACTCTGCGTCATCTTCAACTCCTCGCTCTTGTGTTACGTCTAGGGCTTCTGAGCTCAGCTCCAATTCAAGTAGTGCCGGTTTTCTGTAAAAGTCTATACCCAAACCTGCACAGACTGCAGAGATCTAAACTCCCCCAAGGTCCAATTGCTTTAAAATGGCCTCTAATTTGATGCTCAAAACACAAGTGATTTCAGACACATAGTAAAGAGCAAGATATTTGCAAATCTACCTAAAATGAGAGGCCGTAAGGAGAAATGTTTTGTGTTCCTGTGACTCCCAGAGACATCGCCAGCAGGCAAATTGAGGTCTCTCAACTTCAGGGTGCGTTTTGATCCAGACTCAATCCCTGTGGCCACTGGCTGGATCTCCACTCCCTGCCCAAACTCACCTTGGCTGTGACCGGAGCTCTGCGTGAGCGCGTTGGTGATGTTGGGAAGCTCGTTACCGTAATTGCCGTCTTCCAGGGGACAGACGTCCATCTCGCCCCACTTGCGCAGCTGCCGAAGCCAGCAGGATTTCTCTTCCAGCTTGCAGTGAGGGTTTAACACCACACACACCCACAGCGCCCCTAAACAAAGCCAAGAAATCAAAGAGGTGCCACCACCATACCCGTGGGGCAAAACTCTCCTGCTCCTGTGTTCATCGTGAGTCTGCAAGCTTTCCTCGGCATTCGTAAACTCATTTCAGCATAATGCACAGACCCAGGAGGGGGATTTAGACAGCTTTTAAATAAAAGTAAAACTCCTTTGTAATGAAGCTAAATTATAATCTCCTGAGATGGGGACAGTAGGAGGAGGGAAGGAGAGAGCGGCTGTGTATGAATTTGTGAGTGCTTCTGTCTGCCAGGACAAATCTAGTGTTTGAACTACACATCAAAGCATGCCTAAAAACACCCTGGCAAGCTGCAGAGTCTGTATCTCCAAAGACTAACCTGATTTTGATCCTACCCACGTTCCAAGTGCTTTAAAACCTGCTCCAAATGCTATTTCATCTGCCATTGTTCTTCAGGCCATTTGCATTCAACTATTTAAAAAGGAGATTTGGTGTATTTTCTTCCCTTTTTTTCCCCCCTCTTTTTCTTTTTTAATCCCCAGTAGCCCCCAGCCTGCAGAGGAACCAGCAGAGAAACCTGGAGCTTGGCTTGATGTCTCATAGGCAACAGCCCTCCAAGGCGTGAGCCCTCTGGATCTCACAAGCAGAGGTGCCTATGAGCACGTCACCCACGCTGACACCCTCTGGGTCAAGCATGGGACCTCACAGGCCCAACGATGCCGTCTGCTGCATGAGAGGCAAAAAAACAGGCCCAGGGACATCTGTCGTCATCAAGACCCAGCTCATCCTTTCATAAGGCAGGGCTGACGCTGGTGCTGCTAACCAAGTCTTGCTGACTCTCCTGGGTCCCCCACTGCTCTGAAAAAGGCTGCGGCAACCCAGGTAAGTGCAAACCCATGAATTCTCCTTTAACTGATTACATTTCTGCCCAGATTTCCCTGCAAAGCTGCCCAAATTTCCCTGCAAAGCTGCCCGAACACAGCACGTCCCCTCCTTCGCTCCTGCCCCGTGGGGTGGGACAGCCGCGTGCTGGCACAGCCGTGGAGCGCAGTGTCCCTGCGAACAGCCCCGGGCTGAGAGCCCGTGCTGGTCGTCTCAGTGCCTGTGTTGGATCCTGCCATGCATGCAGGGCAGCTCATGCAGAAATACCTTCCCCTGCCTCTCATCCACGGGCCTAGCAGAGGCCAGGAGCACTTTTCCTTCTCCCCACCATTCTAGCTGCTCTCTCCCTCCTCTTCATCACTCCCAAGGCCAATGTTCTCATCCCAAAGTGACAGCCAGCATCAGGACATCATCACCCGCCACAGCTCCGCCGCGTGGTTAGGGGATTCCTCCACGTGCCCAAACAACCTCCCTCGCTCACTGTGTTCTGTGCGGCAGCTCCTCAGCTGCACAGCCAAACTGTCGAGCCAAACAGCCCAGAGAGAGGCTGCGACTCTCGCACAGGCAGCCGGAGCAGCTGGTCCCTTTTCCAGGCAGTGTGAGGCAAAACCAGGCTAAGCAGCGACGTCCTGACTCTGGCTCTGCTTCAGCATCTCCCCACTCCTCTGGGTTACAGCTAAGCTTTGGTGGTGCTTTTGGGGTGCATCTTCCAGGACCTGTCCTCTGCCAGTTGGGATTTGTGGACACGTTTGGCTCAAATCATAATAAGGTTGCTTGCATCCAGCTCCTTGGAGCAGTTTGGCTTGGCAGAAGAGACAACACGGCATCACGATGCAGATGGTGGCAGCAGCATCGCATCCAGCAACAGGCACGGGAAAAGAAAACGCAGGCACTGATGATCAGCAAATATTCAGCTCTCGCCTGGTCCAGCTCCATCCTCGTCTCAGCTCCGCTGCTCCCAGGAATCGCCACCAAAACCCCTCTCCCTTCTGATGAACAAAGGGGAGTAAGACTTTTGAGCTGCAACCTCAGCGATTAACGAATGTGCAAGAGAAGAGCCATCTCCTTAGGGGTTTTTCAGACTCATTCCTTCCAGAGCAGGTCTCTGTCACTTGCTCCCAGGCTCCTCCAAGCTCCATGGGGGCTGCATGGACGTAGCATCCTCACCAGCACCTCTTGTGCAAAAAGCAGCCTCCAGCAGCCTTGGCTCACGCCCCTGATGGCACCCAGAGGGTCTCGGCTGACAGGCACTAATGCCTGTCAAAAACCTGGAGGTTTGGTGCTCCAGCTCCACTGCCTGCAGGAATGGGATGCGCTTGCTGGATTTTTGGCTCCCACAGCTCAACTAAGATGCAATCTTTGGAAGCCTCATGACTCGGCAGCCTATTTTTGGGAGGCCTCCGAGGCATCCTTAGCCTGCCAAAACACTGTGCCCCTGGGCTCTCCTGCAGAAGGGAAGATGCGCTGGGGATGTGGGAACAAGAGGGGGAAGAGAGATTTGCATCTGTCTTGGCAGTGACAGTTATCTGGGAAATGGAAAAGAGGGGTTTTCTGAGCCTTATGGTCAAGAGACATCAGCTGACAGCACAAGTGACTCCCATCCTAAGCCAAAACCCCACGCCGGGTCAGACTCCGTGTCTGTTCACATGTTGCAGAAACCTCCATCTGAACTTTCCAATAGCAGGAGGTTAAAGCAGGGAACAAAGTGGCAGATCAACGATTAAGCTAAGCCTCTAAACAAAAACGCTTTTTGATGACGGGGCTGGGTGCAGGGACTGGGGGGGTTGGAGCCTTCCCAGCCCAGCAGTCCCGGCTGCCGGCCCCAGAGAGCACAGGAGCTCCGATCCTTTGCCCAAGTTTCCAAACCATCAAAGAAATTCTCCTGTTTCCCACAGGGTCACTCCCTGGCTTAATCTGCTGAAATTCCCCACTGTAAACAAGTGGCCGAGATAAATAAACCCGTCTCCAGGCAGATTAAGGTCAGGCTGCACTTCAGCTGGTTTTTCGTCTATTTTTTGTAATTAGGCTTTAATCGTAAGTACTAATGCGCCAGGGCAAATACTCCCACGCCGCAGAGCTCTCCATCCAGCAGGTCTTTCCTTTGGCTCCCCAGCAGACGGGGCAATAGATGTTCAGTTGGCAGCACACGCATAAGCAAGCAATGCCCTTTTTCATTTATTTATTTATTTATTTAAACTCTGAAATCCTGCAAAATCCTTTACATTTTCCCCAGCATAAATCCACAATCTTCTTTAAGGCTGATCTTCTTCCAATCCCACGCAAGTCTGTGAAGCAGTCTTTGCTAAAATCGATGATTAATTATTAAAGTCGTGCTCAAAATAATTTCTGCGAGGCCCATTTTTCTCTTCCACGTGGCAGGGGAACGCGGTTTGTGCTGGGGCTTCCCGCAGCAGCTGGCAACAGGCCCTTCATCCCTCCCTTTGGCAGCAGCGGTAACGCCAAGCAGCTTTGGAATCCACAGCCCACAAGCAGTCGGACAACGTTCCTTCACCACCCCACACACTCTGACCAGCGTTACCCTCACAGTGATGGTTTGGGACATCTCCCCACATCACTGATGTTAATTACTGGTGAACACCACCAACTCCCTGAAGCTCTGGTCCCTCTAGGCCTCTTCAGAGGGATCCTCTATTCCTACAGTAAACAGTACCCAAGGCTAAATCATGGAATCACCAGGTTGGAAAAGACCCACCGGATCATCAAGTCCAACCATTCCTGTCCCTCAGCACCTCGTCCATCTGTCCCTTAAACCCCTCCAGGGAAGGTGACTCAACCACCTCCCTGGGCAGCCTCTGCCAGTGCCCAATGACCCTTTCCGGGAAAAATTATTTCCTAATGGTCAGCCTGAACCTCCCCTGGCGGAGCTTGAGGCCATTCCCTCTTGTCCTGTCCCCTGTCACTTGGGAGAAGAGCCCAGCTCCCTCCTCTCCACAACCTCCTTTCAGGTAGTTGGAGAGAGCAACGAGGTCTCCCCTCAGCCTCCTCTTCTCCAGGCTAAACACCCCCAGCTCTCTCAGCCGCTCCTCATAAGGCCTGTTCTCCAGCCCCTTCCCCAGCTTCGTTGCTCTTCTCTGGACTCGCTCCAGAGCCTCAACATCCTTCTTGTGGTGAGGGGCCCAGAACCGAGCACAGTATTCAAGTATACAAAAAGCTTCATCAAGACAGGGGGAAATAATCCCTGTTTTGAGTATAGTCCGTGCCCATCCTGCCCTGAGCTGCTTCTTGGAGCATCACCGTGTCCTCCGTGGGAGCTTCTCTTCAGCCATGGAGATGCCCTGACCCTTTCACATGCCATGCTTATGCCTGGCCAGCCGCTCGCTCTGACGTGTGTTTGTTGGCATCGTGCTTCACCTGCTGTCACGCTGATCCAGCCCTTGTAGGGCCCCGATGTTCCCTGGTCACCTTGCCAACTGCTAATGGGGACGTCCTGTCATTTCCTCCCATTCTGGTGACCAAAACCACACACGCCAACCTTGCACGGTTAAGCCAGGGCAGAAACCCAACCGCCCCCAACTCGTGTGTGCAGGACGGGAGGCAGGGCTCTCGGTTTCCATAACAGGATTGAAATCTGGCCAAATAATCTGTAATTCTGCGCAAATTGCTTCCTGCGCCCAGGCCTGCCCAGACACCCATCCATCCACGTCTCACTGATGTGCTTGCTTTCTTCTATGTGGAAATTCTGGCTTGGTGAATTTGGCCACCTCTCCACGATCACTTCACGTCCAACCATCTAGCTGGAGCATCCCAAAATCCTGGAAATATCTTCTTGGCAAGCAAGCACAGATGAGCTCTCCAAAGGCGGCGTGGTTATTTCCATCCAAGGAACTTCACACAGAAGCAAAGCCTCCCACCCCTGCCTGGCCCCTGATTGCGCAGTTTGGCCAGGCTCTCTGCTCTCACAGCTACGTTTGCGTTTGTTGGGTACTTGGAGGGCTGCTCCAGACCCTGCACCACCCCTCACTCTCCTTCCAGTTCTCTAAAAACCTTTTTGTTCCAGCCTGTGAGCCCTTGCCCTTCCACAGCATTGTCCACCAGCAGGCTGTGAAGAAGCTCAAACTTGCTCATCATGAAACTACAGCAAAAGTCAAACTGTTCACCCAAGATCCCAGATGTCCAGAAGAGCCCAAAACTGCTGGGATAACTCCACCATACAGCCAAGCTCCCTGGGCCTACGTCATCTAAATGTTTTATTCTAATGATATTACAGTGTCAGCCAGCTGAGCCGGTGTCTAAGGTGCTTAGCTAGAATTACCCAGAAGTACATTTCCCTCACAGCCAGGCTCTGTGCTGGTCGTCCTGCCCCCCTCGCCCTGGAAACGTGCACCAGAGCAGGCAGAAATCTATTAGATGGGACAAGACTTGAGAATCTGCCTTTCCCTCTTTGGATCATGGATCCTCCAGCAATGGCACTTCCACATCTCCAGGCTACGTCCAGCCCCTGGGGTACATCAGCCCTTGTTCTCCCTCGCAAAGGCTTCAGGGCTGCACACAGAAACTGCTGCAAGTATGGGATCAGCCCCACTCTGCGCACCCATCATCCTTGGCTCCTTTGCAGGAGAAGAGCCAGGTTAAGATGTTGAACTGTGTGTGCAGCTAGGACCTGATCCAGCTGTCCCACCAGGATTTTCCCAGCAGGGGCACCTCTCAAGGCCGCTGCTCCCAAAAAAGAGACCCAAAAGCCACTGGGATGATGTCTGCTGGCCCAGCAACGCAGGCAACCCTGTTGCTGCTCTCTGCAAGGTGATGACCCTTACCCAGCTCATCCCAGAGCTGCCGGCACTTCTCTGTGATACCCGTCCCCTGCTGCCTCCAGAGGGAGAGCCGAGGATCAGCCATGAACTGCTCCGTTATCAACGTCAGCATCCTGGCCCCGTTGGAGTCCCTCATGCGCAGCATCTCCCGAACCTGGAAAGAACAGAGAGATGGTCCTTTGTGAGACAAACCACGATTCCCTGGAGGTGTCTGATACACAGTCATGCAGCTGGCAACCCACAGCTCGCTCGGTCTAGGGGTCCAGCCTGTAAATACATACAGACATGTATGTGTCTAATGTACAGTCATACATTCTAGCACTTATGCAATGGCTGTGACCTGGCTGGCTGGAGTCCAGCTGAGTAACAGCCACAGCGTAGGCTGTGAAAAGGACCAAGAACACGAAAACAAGGCCCTTCTGTAAAGAGAAAATCCCGTAGGCTGGTGCCACCCCTGCATGGTCTCAGTAGGCTCTGCAGGGTTGGCTTTCCCCGAGCCGTGCTGATAGGGAGATGGGAGCAAAGCACTCCCTTGAGCAGAGATCATGGCAAGTTCCTGATGTGGGAAGAAGGGACCTGCCAGGAGAGCGAGTGAGACAACCCAAGCCTGACCCAGAGCCTGGATTACAACTGCCTGCTCCACGACTGGGCAAGAAGGCACTGGAGCAGAGATTCCCAGCTGTGATGGGCACCCTGCCAGGGCAGCCAGCGAGCTGCCGGCTACGTGACACACCGAACGGAGACAGGAGAGAGCAGCCAGAACCCTCTCACCTTGGCAAACATGGAGTTGAGCTGCTTCCCCGAGCCGTAGTACCCTCCCTGAGATAGGAACAGCTTCACCTGCTCTCGGACCTGCTCCTCATCCAAGTGCCAGCAGTTCTCATCATCGATGCTGGCCCCAGCAGTGGGGTCAGGAGCACCTGCAGAGACAGAAGGAGAAAAGAGACAACTGTGTGAGCAGCAGCAGGGTCAGCAGTCCCACCAGCAAGAAGAAGCGGCCCTACATCTACTTTATCAACTCAGGTAAGGCAAAATGGACCAGGTTCCTAGGCAGTGAGCTCCACATGAGAGCATCATGCTCTCCTTCCTCAGCAGTGGCAGCAGCTGTCAGGAAGGATCCTGACCACAGGGCTAATGCCTAACCCCTTTCCCTTTGCAGCCTATGTGAAGTGAGGCTGAGGAAAAGCAGTGACTGCAGCTGCAGCACCCGGAGCGTTCCCCGGCTCCAACGATCACGCAGGGTGCTCCTCCTGCTGCAGGACATTACTGGTTGGTTTAAGCATCAACAAAGCTCCAATTTCTGCAAGTCTTTCCCCACATTAGGTACAGTCTAGCTGAGGTACCACTGCACTGGAGCAGGGCCTTTGGCAGGCACGCACATGTTCACAGGTTGTATTTCATCTTCCAGAGAAGAAAAAAGGAAAAAAAAGCACAGAATCACAGAATCGTTAAGGGTGGAAAAGACCTCTAAGACCTTCAAGTCCAACCATCAGCCCAGCACCAGCGTGCCTACCAAACCATGTCCCAAAGTGTCACATCTATGCATTTTTTTAACACCTCAGGGAAGGAAACTCCATCACTTCCCTGGGCAGCCTGTTCCAATGCTTCACCGCTCTTCCATTCAAGAAATTTTTCCTAATATTCAATCTAAACCTCCCATGGCACAACTTCAGTCCATTTCCCCTTGCGTTATCACTTGTTACTTGGGAGAAGAGACCAGCACCCACTTCACCACAGCCTCCTTTCAGCGAGTTGTAGCAAGCAATAAGGTCTCCCCTCAGCCTCCTTTTCTCCAGTCTAAATCCCAGTTCCTTCAACTACTTCCCGTAAGACTTGTAAACGCTTTAAACACTGCTTTAAACAATAGCTCAGATCCACGTCCCCTTGTTTCATGGCTCCAGTGAACAGCTAGGAGCACAAAAGGCAACAGAAACTCAGCTTTTTGGTGCCTCACTTTTGAGTCCTGCTCTGTAGAAACCCCTCAGTGAAAACCAGTGCCAAGGAGGGACCAGCACAGCTGGAATATGCTTCTCCCATCTCATCTCCCTCAAGCTAGGAAGGGGGTCACAGCATGGGAAGAGCGAGGTGCTGCAAGGACAGCCAAGGGATGCTGTAGCCAATGCATTGCTAATTAAATCTTAATGATGTCTTCCCCACTTGACTTGGATCTGGCTGGAGAGTAAAATCTGTTTCACGTGGATAGAGTTTGGGATGCTGCACATGCCTCAGCCCCACATGTTGCTGAACTAGGAGCTCAAAAGCGTTTCATGAAAATCAAACTCCAGAACGCCTGCTCAGCAAAGTGACTGTCTCTTCTTGGCTTGTAAGCGAGAGGACACCAACCTGAGGGGTTTTGGTCCTCCACGAACGGCTGAGGACACTCCTGACCCAGTAAGATACAGCTATTTGTATTTAATGTCCTTTACAAAACCTCAAGAGCAGTTCCAGCAAGCCCTAGGCGCCGCCTACACTATGCTAAAGGGAGAGGAGGATGCTGCTCTCTCTGCAGAATAATTTATAGTTGACACTACCATGTAATTGGAACACAAGCTGAAGCAGCAGAAAAGAAATCACGGCCCCCGGATGAGCATGAAGGTTTTCACCTACAGCCCTGCGTGCACCCTGACCCTGCTGATGACCAAGCCCTGCCATCAGCCACGAGGGACCACCACATCAGGGACAGTCCAGCCTGGCCATCACAGCTTTTCCATGCCTTCTCCTTCCTTCCACCCTCTCCCTCCTTCCTTCCTTCCTTCCCCTAGCCTCATTCTTATCTCCAAGATAAAGAGCAGACAAGCCAGTGATTATCCCCTATCAGGAACCAATGACTAATCTGTCTACCACAAGCACTTATCCAGCCCCATCACTGAGATATCCTACAGACTCTTAGCGTCCTCTTCCCCACCACCCTGCCCAGTGCTCCCAGCTGCAGCTCTCCAAACCAGCCAGGTCACTTCAGCTGCTTCTCCAGGGTGACCTGGCTGCACCTACAGTGACCAGGAGGGTGCAGTTGCCTGGGGTGACCCATCCCACCAAGCTCAACTGTCTTTGGTCCCTCACTGAGGCTACAGTGACATATAAAGGTGGAGGAGCTAGCAATAGATGAGAAATGGCTGCATTTTTGTGGGGTTCCCGGGGCTACCCTCGGCACTCGCTGCTCTCACATAGCGTTAGCAACAGAAAGCCCAAGCAGCAAGGAAAGCAGCATGCAGCTAAATAAAACCTCCTCCTCCCACACAACACATTGAGTACTTCGCACGTCGGGGTTCGGGCTGCAGCCAAATTAGTAACGCGCCTCCCGCGCCTCCAAATAAAACCCAAATTTGCTTGTAAATGTATTTTGCTTTCCTATAAAAGATTCAGAGGGAGGGCTGTAATAGCAGATTCCCACACATGCATCGCAGCCCGGCGGATCACGGGCTGCCCAATTACACCGGGGAGCTGGATAAACATTTAAGAGCAAACAACGGGATTTGTGCCGGGTTTAAATATTAATGGCAGGATTTGTCCACTTCCCCTTGCCAGCGTTCACACCACGGGGGCTTCGGCAGCGGCACGCCGTGACGCAGCCGATGAACGATTCCATGTCTCGGCTCCAAAGGAGCAGGGAACGGCATGTAAAACAGCCCGGCGCCTGCGTAACACGTTTCTCATATAGCAGCATTCCTGCTCCAAAGAGCCCTGTTTCAGATGCGCTGGATTTTGGTCCTGCCAGATTCAGATTTAAGGAAACACCGTTACACATCTTGACTGGAAATAAGTGTTTCCCCAGCCCCGTTTGTTTCTACACTGGCTGTAGAAACAAAGATAAAAATGCAATCCATCACACTCCAAGCAGGACCCCTGCCTTGCTGCGGGCTCGGGGTTTAACTGTTTAACAGCCAAGCAAGACCTCTCCAAGCAGACACAAAGACTGAGAAATAAGGACTGGAAAAAATCTACAAATTAGAAAACAGAGCAAAGAAAGGCATGGAAAATACAATGCCTTGCTCAGAAATTAGCTGCCCAACATGAATAAAGCAAAAGGCTCTCCTGGTCTGTAAAGCAGCAGGTTTGCAGGGCTGAGGAGGTGGTGGGGCCTCATGGGTCATGCCAAGGCGTTGGCACATCCCAAACCCAAGCTTCTGAACTCAAGAAGGGGAGATACATGAGCCAGGCAGTGTGGGATGCAATCCTAGAGCATCTTACCTGGAGCAGGAGCGGCAACACAAAGAAAGAGGGATAATTATTATTTTTAGTCAGTGCCTGGATCTGATCAGCTGATGGTAAAAGCAACCCAGGGATGTAGGTGGCCACCTCAGCATCTGGCTTGCAGGCATCTCAGCCGACTGCGCCCAGCACTGGCTGCTGGCTCAGGGTCTCATCGTGCTGGCCCCAGAGCCGGAGCCACAGCCGCCCGGAGCAATGCTGGCTCTTGTGGCAGTGGCTCACAAGGACCATCTCATGACTTCACGTGGTGGCATCGCTGAATGCTTCCAGCGTCCAGAGAGAAAAGAGAAGTGAAGGAAGAGCTCTGGGCGGGGGCAGGACATAAGACAAATAAACAGCAGAAAACCTCAGTGAGAAAATAACCAGGCACCAGAAAGGAAATGAATTCTCACAAGGGATTAAAAATAGCAGCAAAGTGAGGAGACAAGCTCCGCCAAGTCTCCCGGTTCATTTTCAAGGGGAGGCAGGTTGGATGGAGCCTCCAGGGCGGCCTCAAGATTCACACCCACTTGACAGCAATGGAACAAGCGAAGCCAGATCAGACCCCAGCATGACAGCCAGGAGCTTTCTGGCCCAGGTGGTACCTGCATGGGGTCTGGTCATCTTTACAAGCCCTTTGTTAAACATCTCACCTAAGCTCTGGGGTCATTCAGCAACCCCATTAGCTCTGCAAGATGAGGAGGAAGAGCCATGGGCAGAGCCTTTCCCTTCTGCGCTCAGGTGTGTTATTTTCCCTTAAATTCACATCAGCTCAGCAACCAGGAACACAAATCCCCTGGAGACTTGACCTTCTCCTCCTCCCCAGCAGGAAGGCAGAATTTCAAATAGATTTACTGGTGCTGCCCTCCAGACGCTGTCATGGGATGACCTGAAAGTTAAAGACTGCCTGAGGACTCCTCAAACATTAGTCCTGACACAGTGCGACAGGACAAGTGGGCAGGGAATTCCTGCACAGCCAACCTGGCAGCCAACTTGCTATACACAACAAGAAAGACAGGCCAACGGGTGAAGGACAGTACCAGCCCAGCAGCTGAAGGAAGGGCTCAAGGTGACCAAGAATATATCTGGGACAAAAGTGAGAAGATGAGGCAGAGAGCTTCTTATGGCTTTTGCGTGAGCAAGTCTGCTTTTCCCATGCCAAAGCCTGGCATCCCAATCAGGTTCAAAGGATGTATCTGAGACAGCAGCTTTCCTCCTGCACACTCCACACTGATGCTGTCTTCCTCTTAAAATAAATTCAAATAACTCTCTACAAGCATGAACCAAAACACAAGAGGAGATAAATGCCACCTCCCAAGTCTGCTGGATGACTTGGACCCTGCATACTCACTGCTGCTGGATACTGGATCCACACTGCAAGAGCAGGAAACCCAGCACTGCTGCTGGGACTCACTGTGCTTCCGAGTCTGAGTTCCTCCTCCTCTATATCGCTTATTTTTGCCCTGAAATCTCCCTCTCTGCCCACAATTCCCATTTCATCTCTTTTTCTCAGCCTTGCCTACTCTGATACCACCTGGCTCTCTCTGCTTACTGCACCAAAGCAATTGCACTCTGTTCCTCGTCCACACCCTAGAAGGACATATCCTTCCCGTGAGTCACAGTGGTAGAGCATGGATCTATCCAGTGGCTAAGCTGCACCCATCCCCAGGACGTCCCACCAAAGCTGGTGGCCCTGAACTACTTTCTAAGCTTATATAATCCCACGTCAGGCTGGCCCCACACCAAACCAACACAAACCCTGGGCTGATGCTCTTGGAAAAGCAGGAGTAGAGCAACAAGGTGGCCACCACCAGACACTCCTCACCTTATTATGGCTTGGCTGTTGGATCCAAGCACTCCAGCTGCAGGTCCTGGCTGCCCCAGAAGCCACTCTACCAAGAAAGGCCACGCAGCTGCCAGCCACGTTTGCTGGCACAAGGACAACCTTGCTCTGTGTTGGATAATTACTGCTGCTGACTTTGTCCCCGGAGAGCAGGAACACACTCAGCGAGGGAACACGGCAGCACTGAAACCCACCCCTGTCTCCTCACTCCAGCTGCAGCTTCAGATGCCAAGTGTGGAGGCGTCAGACACGCGAGGTGTCCTCGCTGTGAGCACAATGCTCTTTGCAGCCAGCTACGAGAGCAGAAACGTGACCCACTTAAGCAGGCAGAGGTCAAGTGGGGAGTAGAGCGGCAGGCACACCTAGGCTCTCCGCTCAGATTGAATCCTTCGAGAACACGGGAACGCCTTGGCTGCGCTCCAAGGCTCCATCATTACTGGATAGTTTGTATTTCCTTCTAGGAAGGCAGACAGGAAGATCGGCATGCGGTGCGCAGCCCGCGGCTACAAGATTCCTGCAAGGAACAAAGCTCTGACGCCCCGAGCCCAGCGCACCAGACAATGGCCTGTAATTTTCTTTGCTGTTAAGGCTCCGCAGGGGGAGAAGGAGCAGCCCTGAAAGCCTTATTTTACAAAATCCGATCATCCCCTTGCACGAGGGGCACTCCCCAGAGAGCCTGGAGTGTTCCCAGGGTGTAGAATTGGCTCCTCCATCCCACATGCTCAACACCAACATCGAAGGAGCAGCCCTCTGTGTGGCTAGAGGCAGGTGGGGAAGATCCAGGGCTGATTTCATAGAATCACCAGGTTGGAAAAGACCCATCAGATCATTGAATCCAACCATTAAACCATTTGAAGCTCAATACACTCTCCTCATTCAAAATGGGGGGAAAAAAAGATAGGATTTCTTGCTTCAAGGTGTAACGAATTCAGGTGTTCAACGCACACACTGGGTTACTGTTCAGGCTGCAGAGGTTGCCCTGCAAAAAGCCAGCCTGACCTCAACCCAGAGGTGTGACCCCAAGGTCTGAACTAGACGGGGCCAAGAATTGCATGTGTAAGCTCTACATAAAGCGTACCTCGAAGAATTTCAAATCCCAGGATCGGGGACCCTCTATGAACGCATGAACTGCTGCTGGGAAGGGCAAGACAGAGGGAAAAATCTGGATGCCCTTCAACTGGAGCCCCTAGATTGCTCACCCATAGGCAGCACCACACAACCCACAGCCCTTCATCCCTGCAACACTGTCCAGGATTAAGAGCTGAAATCCTAGACAACACCACTCTGAACACGAATGTGAGATTTTTGGAGCTTCCCTTTTCAGAAGGTGCAACATCTATGAATTTTAGATCATCTTAGATCATCTTTAATCATCTCAGACTGATCTGCATCTTTCCACGGGATGAGACCAGGCTGTATCCCTGCTTGCAGAGCGGTTTTCTTGCTTGTGACCCTGGGCTAGGCAGCCACGTGCGTGCTGGATAGGTGCTGCCTTCTGCTGAGCAAGTCAAGGCGTCTCTGTCAGCTCAGAATCGCACACTGAAGTGCATGAATTTGCACAAGTCTAAAGGGACAGAGAATTTTTGCTTTGTTTTTAAAGCCACTTGTAAAAACAAGAGTCAGATACTGAACCAGAGCCAACTTCTGTATCTTCATAAGACTTCCAATCACCAGGCTTTTGCTGACTCTAGAGCAATAAATATTCAGAGCCTTAAAAGCTTTTTATTCATTCTGTTTAGGAGAAAGCAGCCTCAAACAATGGCCAAGAAGGGATCTTGCCCAACTTCTCAGCTTTAGTGAATCAGCTTGGGGAGGCAGCAGACTTCACCAGATTCTTGCAGTACCACAGCTCCTCATTCTTTTTAAATGCTGAAAAATGAGGAAACCCCCAAGGCCAGTAATTTAAAGCACAACCACACATGCAGCAGATGTGGCCCAGCGGAGGAGACAAAAGCCTCTCCCAAAGTAGAAGCAGGAATGACCAGCCAGAGGGAGGGGAAGGGAAAATACCTGAGATCAGAGCTACTATCACCCCTACACAGTGGTGGATGTAGACTCCTGGCCTCATCTCTACATGTGGATTCAACCAGTTCAGATCCTATTTTAGGCTGCATATGGGGCTTTTCATCTTCAGAGCATTTAACAGGCATGTGTTAATCCCTGCAACGCCCTTCCGTGGCAGATAAGTCTTTATTATCTCCGCTCTACAGCTGGTGGGACAGGCACGGTGGGGAGCGGCTCATTGTTGCAGACCCTGGGCAACCTCAGCTCCTGGGCTCCATGAAAAGACACAGTGTGGGCTGATGAACAGAGCCTCAGGGCAACTCCCCAGGGAGCCTGGGCTACCTCCCACCCACTGGGCAACTGGAGTGGGGATGGGATGGGCACTGTCCCCCAGCTTTCCAGGGGAGGAAGTCACACGCATCTTCCAAACACAAAGCCCCAGGATGCATCTCTGCTGCCTTTGTGCAGTAGGTTAGGACAGTGGTGTTCATTTATCGTGGCCAAACTAACACCCACGGAGGTTAAAGCTTTATCTTCCACCGGCTCAGCTACATCTGACATCTGCAGGGCTGCGCTGACACCATGTCCCTGGCACGATGGAGGAGCCATGTCCCCACTGCACCCCTTACTCTGCAGGTCCCAGCACCACTTCCTTCTGTGCTGGGGGACTAAACATGATTCCTCCCTCTCCTCACACTTGGCTTCTCCATCCTCTTCCAAGCTATTGTGCCTCACCAGCCAGCCTACTCTACCTTTTCTTGCCAGTCAAAGCCAGCGTTTGACAGATAAGCATATAAAGAAGAACAGAGGGCAGAATGAGGATGCATGAACATCAATGTGGCCCCAAAACTCATACATTAATGTCAGTTTGACATTGTCACCTCTCTCTGTGCAGCAAGAGACAAAGACAGCAACATGGAGGCCACCACCACCATCGGTATGAAGCCACCACCCCAGCCCCAAATGAATCAGTGCTGAGCCTCCCAGGAATGGAGGAGGAATTACCGTGCACTTGGTTGATCTCCGAGTTGGACGACAGAATCTCATCAGCCAACTTCTGGGCAGTGGGCAGCACCTCGGTGTGGTGCGCCGTGATCAAATACTGAACAAACTTCTGGAGCTGGTCCCTGTTCATCTGGAAAAGGGTCTCTGAGATGGGAAGACGGAGTTTGACCTGGTCCGGCTTGCGGATCCTGTACAGCGAAAGCGCCACGACATGGGCGCAGTAAAAAATGTCCTTGTTCCCACAGCCACATGTCACTGAGGTGATTTTGCAGCGGTCGAAGCTGATGGCCACCTTGTAAGTCATCTCTGGTTCTGTCGCAGTCGCTGGTTCTGTTACTGTCCCACTGAGGTGGAACCCTGAAGAACAAAAGGAGAAGAGGAGAAAGGCCACATTAGATTCTCTCTGACCATGACCACCCATGCAAACTCTGAAAGGAGGACAGGGCCAGCCAAGGCCACCACATATCGCTGTGTCAAGGAGTTCACCACCCAATGGATGCCATCCTGGTGCCTTACACCCAGCCTGCATACAAATGCACTCCTGCACGGACACACACATGCAGACTCTTCATTGAGTTTATTTAATAGCCAGACCCCCAGGGGACAAGAAAAGCCGCTCAGTTCCCATTTGTTTAAGAGTCTCTCAGACTGCTTCTCTCCTGGGAGTCATCTTCATCCACACCTCCCTCTTGCTGAATTTGTAAATCATGTGAGCAAGGGCTGGCAGAAAAAGGCCAGTTTCTTTTTTTTTTCTTTGATAAGGCAGACAAAAAACCCCACAAATTAAATGCAATGCCACTCAAGCCTCAGTCCCTCAACTAGGTAGAGCGCTCCAGGGCAGCTCTGAGCTCTTCTGCACAGCAGGGACAGGAGCAAGGAACAACCTGAACCGTAGACTGGGGATACACCCCCACCCCTCAATTTGTTCCATGAGCTCTACAATATTTGCTGCTCCCCTGTGAGCTCTTAAGCTTTCCCTGAAATACTGCTGCCAGGGATCCAGCCACTCATCAGCGTGATCCATGTGTTGGGCTGCAGGGACAAATCCAAATCACTCACGCAAACATTACAGTGCTCCTGACAACCCCCACCAGCATGGGGCTGCAGCACCTTCAGGCACAAACTGTGAAAAAAAGCCCCAACAAGTCCAAAATGTGGGTGAAGGGTGAGAACTGGCTCAGTAGGTTCTCAGGGTCCAAGGAAAGTGGATGCACGAAGTAAGCAAGGGAAAAAGTCAGCGAGAAAAGGCTGGGTGCTCATCAACCCCAACGTAAACGCCCGGGGAGTCCCTTCTCAGGAGGTGGTGGCTGCCAAGGTGATCCAACACCAACACTTTACACTTGCCCAACCACCTGGAAAAGGGACATCTTTGTTTCCACCATCTGTCTGCCTCATTGCTTCAAGGAGAACGAAGCCACACCGAGAGGTCAATTAACACCGCTGGGGCCACCCAGCACCCCTGTTTCAGAGCCTGACAAGGTAACTGGGACCTGGCATCCCACGCCATCCATCGCAGCCCTCCTCCCTGAAGAGGATGCTCACTTTTCTCTGTGCCACCACAACCTTATTAAGCCTATGTTTGCACAGAGGTCCCTGCGGAGCCTGCCGTCCCCCTGGAGAAGGCGGCAGACAGCTGAGAGACCTACAATTAGCGACAGAAAAGGAGAAGGGGTAGGGGGGTGAAGATTAAAATACATTAACTGCATCAAACTCTTGTGCGTTTGCCAGCTCTCACAAAGGCTTTCCGAGACAAATTCTAGCAGAGGTTTTTAATAAATGGCATCAAAACCAGCTATTCACTGCCAGTCCCTTTAAAGCCATGCCAAAAACCACATTCAAATCTGATTAAGCAGCAAGGAGGTCTGCTTTCACTTTAGGGCAGGGGAGGGGGAAAGCAGAACTGTTCTGCTGCCATCACCCAAAAACCACCCTGCATGGTCAACGGAGGAAGAGAGGAGGGACAGACAACCCTGCAGTGCCCTCTCGCTCACCCAGTGCCAGGAGTGGAAGCGTGGCTGGAGAGGTGCTGGGCTCCACGCCACGGGAGCAGCACAGCCAGGGACCGATGAGCTTCCCCTTCCACACGAATCCATCCTCCAGCAGCCAAACTATATAATTCCTGAAGATAAACTCCGAAGTGTTTATGTTTTACCACTTCTCTGGTCTGTGATGCTTGGCAGGCGACTCCGATTCGCTGCCAGCTTCTCCCTAGTTTACTTTTTTAACAAGTTGAAAGGACTGGAAACTACGTTCCTGAGCAATAATGTATGTATATATGCGTATGCACACCCGTAGGCATATACGCACATATATATAAAAATCCCTCTAAGACAAATTACTAGCCATAAATACTGCCTTCAAATGCTTACGTTCCCAGAATCATGGGCCAGACCCTAACTGGGGCTAATGGGTGTAAGGCTGGAGGAACCTGTTTAACCAAATGACCTGGGTGGTTTGAGTGGTCAAACATAGGAAAAAGTTGCCCAGGGAAGTGGTGGAGTTTCCTTCCCTGGAGGTGTTAAAAAAACCATGTAGATGTGGCACTTCAGGATGTGGTTTAGTAGGCACAGTAGTGTTGTGCTGATGGTTAGACTGGATGATCTTAGAGGTCTTTTCCAACCCTAACGATCCTATTATTCTATGACCCCTTTCAAGCAGGTGTAATTCTGAAAATACATCAAGCATGGTCTGAACCTGCCTCACAAAGAAAGAAGATGTGCCCAGACACTTCCCAGGCTGCTCTCAGGTATCCTAAAGCCGTGATTCCCCATGCTCTGTGAGAGCCAGTCCTTGCCAGTCATAGCTGGGGTCTGCAGGTCGAACAGGATCATCAGTGACTACCAAGTCCATCTGGCACTCAAGCCCTAAGGCAACTGTTGGTTTAGATTTTAGCCACGGTGGCAGCAGGTCTACTTAACATAAACTGGAAACTCTACACAAAACATTTATGAAAAGCTTAGCCAGAAATTAAACGCAGTGAGAAGACGAGAGAGAAGAGTTGTCAGGAACAACGGCATTATTTGAGAATATTTACATTAAGAGCAGGTCAGCCTGCACCCAGCGCTGACCCTGGCACCTGCAGGTAGGAGATGGCTTCACCAGCTCAGCAGCGATGGTATCACTGTACCGGAGAAAAGTAGCAGTTAAAGGGTAGGTTACAGTGTGATTACTCCATCAGACGCCAAAAAACCTCATGCCTGGTCCACATAAAACCCTGATGCTACAGTCATCAAGAGGCTACAGGTCACCCTGAAGAAGGACAGCTGTCCCTGTACTCTCCTTGGAACTCAGCTTGCATCCCAAGCAGCACATGGGGCAGGCAATACCGGCGCTCCAGCAGAGAGAGAAAACAGTCCTGGCTGCGGTCACGGTGTCTGGATAGCGCTGAGGGCAAACACATACTCTCCTCTGTGTCCCCCCCACACATTTCAATTTAAGATGATCCCACAGCCGAGTGCTTATCTAGGAATTCATCTTCTGTTCCTTAACATAAGCTAACTTGGTGTTTGATTTGCTGCCAGCAAAGTAACAGTGCCAGGGCTTGAAAACCATGGAAAAGAAATAATTAAGTATTGTCATCTTTCTAAGTACAGACTCGTTACAGCCCACTAGAGTCGAGCTTTGTCCCAAGAAAAACGTTGCCTCCTCTCTGCCCCAGAACAGCCTCCCCTGCTTTCACCATGGATGCTTCTCAGCAGGTGCCCTTGTAATCCAGGTTGCAAAAGGAGCCGAGTGTTCACACCTGCCCCAGAAAGAACACAATAAGGTGCCACAAACGTTCACAGGCACACAGGGTACGAGGAGCACATCCCCTTCCTCATCCCACTTGCCCATCAAATGAGGACAAAATGCTGAAGGATGGACCTTTTCAGCAGATCTACCCCACAAATCTCAGCTCTGATACTACATTCATGCAGCAGAATATTGTGCCTCCAATTTAAGCTAAAACCAATCCTCAACATGTCTTCTGGGAGTTTGTGAGCTCCACATCAGTAGCACTTCCAAACTCGTCAGCTGGGCAACACCTCCCTCTCTGGAGCTGAAAAACCCCACAAGCTGGTCCTCCCACAGCCCCACCAAACTTTCCAGAGCTCTGGAACAGTTTACGATGGAACAGGAGCTCCTGTGCAGGAGACTTCGTATTAGGACAAGACCATTAAGGCCTCAACTGAAGAATCTTTAACCAAGGCGGAGAATGCTTTGGTCTCTAAACCTGCTCAAGCAAAAGCAGCTTTGCAGACTCTTCCAGTTCTGTAAGAGCAGCCAGACTTTCAGCTGGGGATTTTTAACCCAGATGTTAACGTGTTAACCCTACAGCTCTAACCCCCCATCAGGCTGGCTGTGGAGACCTCCAGTCTTGGGTCCTCCAGCAAACTACAGAAGGTAAACCAATGTTCAAGCTGATTACACCAAAATAGCTGAAGTTCACAGGTGCAAATTTAAGCCCAAGAAACAAGAAAAACTCTGGCGTAACTTCTTTCTTTCTCTTAACCATCATTAAGAGCCCTCCAAAATCCATCAGGAGGAGAAGGGAGAGAGGAGGACCCCACAGCTACAACACCAGCCAGGAACTTGAGAACTCAGCTCTGCTCCCTCTGGCAGTTGCTGCTCACAGCCATCCCCCAGCTTTCACACCGCAGCACAAGCAGAAGTCACAGTTGTCATTCGCAAAGTTGTGCCATTTGGAAATATTAGCTTGTTCTTCCCAGGCGCAGCACTCGCTTGCTTTTCACAAAGCATTAGTGCGATCCTGGTGGGGAAGCAGCTTCATGCTAGCACAGCCACCTCTAGAATCCAGCCCTGGACCAGCAGAACAAGAAGCCATCTGAGCTTGCTGCACAAGAGGATGGGGACCAGTAACACATGGGTAATGCACGGAGCATGATGTCACGGTGGCTCCTCTGCAGGCTTTTCTCCGTCTCTGCGGAAACCCTGAAGCAGGGCAAAGAACGGTCCTGCAGATGGAAACATGCAACCACATCCACCTGCCCTGAGCAAGCACCACTGGATGCTGCACAGAAAGAACCTGCCCCACATCCGGCTCCCAAAAACTTCAAACAACCTCCTAGTAACCAAGGCTGATATTCTGGGCAGGGCTGTTAGGAGCAATGTGATGGGAAGTCCATCCATGCAGCTTCCCAAAGGCACCAGCATCCCATCATGGTAGATAGTGGCTCAGCCTCCCCTCCTTGTCACTGTCACGCACGGTGCTCAGCTCCCAGGACCCAACCTCTAAGCAGACCAACCCCATTTCAAATCCGTGTTTGCGCCTTCAGGAAGGCAGGAGCTCTGCAAAACCAAATGGGAACGAACACACGGATATTTATGGGGCTCAGCAGATGCAGATGAGGTAAACTGAAATTCTCAGCGCAAAGCATATACACTAGATTAACATGACCCAAATATTTTTTTTTTGCTAAATTTCCAAACCACAGCGGAAAGGTATTTTAAACTAAAGTGATTCCAAGCTCTTTAGTGATTAAACAGACTGCAGCTCCAGCTCCTAGTGGAAAAACCATTTGTTTTTCCACTGTGTGAAAGCCATAACTCGCAATGAATAATAATTGCTGCACTGAGTGTTATTTATAAGCCATTCTCAGTCACATTTCCGCGCCTCGAAACAGCAGCTTTCCAAACGTGAACTTAAAATTGGTCAATATTTGTAATGTAGACAACACCCGTGGGAGGGAGGTGTCGGTGTGTTCGCGTGGTGGGAAGCAGAGCTTAGTAAAATCTCCCGAAGCTTCCCAGCTTCTAGATCAATTCCTCCAGCCGGCTGATGCTGACAATTGCTGAGTCCCTGACCTTGCAGTTGGAAAGGAGATGGGCTCATGAACTCATTTGCACATGACAATGCTCCAGCAAAGTGAATCATCTGCCTCCGATAGTAACGGAGAGTACAGCGCGCCCCAGCCCTCCCGGGCTCCATTCAACCAGCGCCGAGCTGGCCTTTTGTGCTGCCAGTGCAAGAAAGACTCTGCTGAAGATGTGTGCAATTAAACCCACTTTTCTTGTTGCTCTTTTGATTCAGCGCGGCTCAATGAGAGGCACCCTAGGCAGGTGTTGTCACACACAGATAAAATGTGCCTTTTCAGAGCGCTGGCAGACAAAAAGGAAGAGGGTAAGGCTGAATCAACTGCCATTTCTCCCTTGCAAAATAGGGAATCCAGGCTTCCAGCGAGTCAATGAGCAGAGCTGGTATGAGTTTACAGTCTCCCTCCTCCCCAAAGCAATTTCTTTTTGTGATCGTAGGCAAAGGTGTTGCTGTTGAACAAGACCTTGGCAGGGATGAAGGAGGCAGGCGATGGCTGGCCGGAGGATGCTGCCCCAGCAGAATGCAGCTGTGCTTCCTTGGCCGTACATTTTCCCTGCGCAGCCCTCCTCCCCACCACACTCCTGTCATTTCTCGGTCATTACCATCCTGGAAAATCACCTCTGGCTTCACAGAGCAAATCAAGACGATTAAAAGCCCCTGCTAAGGAGCCACGCTCACGGCTGAGCTGATGCCAGAAGAGCTGTAACAAAGGGATATGGCTGAGCTGAAAAGGATGCATCATGCCTGCAAAGTGTCCCCACACGTACCTACAGCCTCAAACACCAATTACCACAGGTTTAGGAGAAATATTGTCTCTCCGGGTAGGCCAGGAAAGAAACACGAGCTGCTGCTGTAAAAAAGAGGAGATGCGAGTGGGGCTGTTTGTGCTGGAGGGAGCCGTAAGATCCTCTGAGCAGCTGAGTAAGCTGGAGGGACGCTCTCTCTGCCATCTGCTCTGATCCCACAACACCTCCTGCAAATGAAGAGTCAATCCGCTGGTTTCTATCCCTGTTAACCTCTAATCAGCCACGAGGACTGGCCTCTGCCTTGCTCTTTATCTGAGCCAGCTAATGCGTGAAGCACACCGCGCTTCCCATCTGCTCCAGCATTACTAGAGTTAAAGGACAAAGCCGTTTCCCTGTCCCAAGCATTCACTTACACAGATGCCCTTGTATTAACTCAATTTCCCAGTGATTTCCATTATTACCCTTACGAGATTTCTGGTGTTTGTTTATCCAGGAGCCTGAAATGGAGGCTTTTTTTCCTCCCTGGGGGTGGCTGGACCAAGGCTGTGCTCCAGTCTCATTCTGTGACATTACCTTAAAAGATTCGAAACCGCTCCCCAATTTCCCCCCCAGCCTGCACTGTTCTCTATTGCTGGTCCTGAAAACCCAAAGGCAAGACCACCCCCCTCCCTCCTAGCATCACCTTCCACATCCTTCCGCCACCCACCAACAAATGGGTTTTTAATCTACCCAGATGTACAGCCCTTATTCTGAACGCATATGGTCTGAGGGGAAGAAGTTAAAAATACAACCAGTTTTAAAGCTCGGACTGATTTCCTCTGCTAATGTGTAGCCCTGCAAGCTGAATTCCTCCACTTGCAGTTCAGATTTAAACACAAACCAACCCAAATGCCGTTTTTCCAGCAGCATAAGCAACAGAGAAGGCTTGAAGAGTGGAAGGGTTCATCGCATCTTTGCTAACACGCACTGCTCACATAAAAACTGGTGGAAAAATGCTTCCAAGTCTCTGCTCTTTACTGCTACAGGATCTCTTATGGTAAGCTTGAATATAAAGAGCTTTCTTAAAGCCATGAGAAATTAGAAAGATGAAGATGCGTTTTCTTGGCAGAAGTGGTGCACGCACGTACCATCTCTATGTCAAGGGAGAAAAAGTAACACAGAGAATCAGAGAATGGGTTGGGTTGGAAGGGACCTTAAAGCTCATCCAGTTCCAGCCACCCTGCAATGGGCAGGGACACCTCCCACTGGATCAGGCTGCTCCAAGCTCATCTAACCTGTTCTTGAACACCTCCAGGGATGGAGCACCCACAACTTTTCTGAGCAACCAGTGCCTCACCACCCTCGCAGGAAAAAGTGTCTTCCTAATATCTAATCTAAATCTCCCCTCTTTCAGCTTAAAAACATATCTTGGTGACCATTCCAAAAGCATCCCTCTTCTCTCTGCATCCACAAGCAACTGCTTCAGAACAAGTAGCAATGCAGGCCCTTGTTCTAACTCAGGTCCTTGTTATCTGTTTTCTTAATAGGGATGTTACCAAACATGAAAGGACACATCCACAGGGAGGAAATTCACTTTTGCTGGAGTTTCTGGGCTCGTGCATCCCATCAGTTGAGGCTGCCGCAGATGACACCCAGCCCCGTGCTGTCACCACCCCAACTGCCTCAAGGAAACCGATGGGAAATGCCAGAACTCACACGTGAGGCTGTATCCTTCTAGCTGGGGTCATCTCCTGACTTTAATGGACCCACCCAGATTTCCAACAGCTGAGAAGCTGGCTTCTAGTACATAAAAGGGTTTTAATTAGGAAATGCCTCTTATCCTTCCATGCAAGTGTCACAATGGGATCACTGATCTTCATCACAGCTGAAAGCCAGTGAAGCAGCACTCTTCCCTCCATTGTCTTTTTTATGTGGTAATTCACATAACTCTCAGTCCCCCCACAAAACATAATCCTGACCCCTTAAAGCAAAGTGCCTCCCATGCCAGAGATCTGAACTCTTGTGCCTGATTTAAGGTCTCATCCCTCAGTACCCTCCGGTCAGGGAAGAAATTGCTCCGAAGCTACGGACAACCTTTCCTCTCTATGTATCTGCTCCCCTTGCTGACCTGCTTTTCTGAGACGTGGCCTCCCTCCTTGCATTGACAGCTTTTCCAGGTCTTAGCCTCAGGCTGGCGAATAGCTTTGGGGTTTGCCTCTAAATATGCAAAGAAAAATTGCATTCAGTGCATATTTTGCAACTTAAAGCTGCCTCTGGAGCAAACCACCTCCAAACCAAAGCCCAAACTCAATCCACCAATATGGAAAATCAAAAGCCAAACCAAGCTCGAGAGCCTCCTGACTTGTGTTCATCCCACATTTTGGTTTTGCATGGGGCAGGACCAGCAACCAGCTTAACAAGAACCAGAATCAAATCAGGGCATCGTGCAGCGATGGAGGGAAGCAGGACACCACCCTGATCCTCCCTGAGACACTGGACCTTAAAATAGCAGCTCTATAATTTATAGGGAAGTTATTAGTTATAATTTTCCTGGCCCTCAGAAGCCTTCTGAGGGAATGAGGCAGCCTAGATTCAGTACGAAAATCTGCTCCAAATTCTTCCAAAAAAAGACATTTTTCCCACTAAGAATAGCTTTTTTTTTTTTTTTATAAAGGGAGGATCTAAAGTCTGACTTTCTAAGTTATTGGCAACATTGCTAACCGAACATTATATTTATGAAGTGTTTCGATAGCGTTTGTGGTAATGGCCTCAGCAACAGACTTGCTGAAAAGGTCAATTAACTTCCTTCTGAAAAACTTGTTTTTAAGCACAGAATAGGGCTCTACATTGAAACCGCTCCCCAAAAGTGGAAAAACGTCTGAGGTGAAATTGTTTTGCTCTTTCTGCTCTCCATCCTCTATTCCTGAGTTGGGGACAGACCCCAGGAGCAGAGACCAGGATGACTCCCCCCCTCTCCTGCCAGCCTTAACAGCCCCAATTTGAAATAAACCCATCTCTCTGAGGTTATTTTTGCTGTTGAATTTCACTAAGGAGATCACAGCCAAACATTTTTTATACATTAGAAATATTATTATAGTTAAATAGCTTTGCTCACTTCGGTAGCTTCATAAAAATTTAAGGGTTTCCTTCCCCCCACAATCTCCAAACCAATAAAGCTTAACTTTTGGAGCTTATTAGGGATGTTCCACATACGGAAATCAGCTACTCATTGCAGAATAAATTATTCAGCGATTGCTATCCCAGATCAGCCTCCTCTGTGGACATTTTATTCCAGAATAACTTTGGGAAACTTTGTTATTGTATTAATTATTCCTGAAGGAATATACTTCAATTCCAGAACAGGGAGTTATTTAAATAACTACTGCACATCAGCGGCTGGGCTGGTCACCAGCCCTCAGTGAGAACCCTGACCACAGCAATCCCAGCGGAGGAGGTGAGGGCTGGTGTCAAGCCTGGGAACGTTGATGCTGAAATTCCAATGTCCAGCAAAAATTGAGGTGAAGGAAAGGCAACACACCTTGATTGCAAGTTGAAAAAACATTTTTCCAGCTTCCTTTCAACCCATATGCTGCAAAGTGAGAGGAACCATCTAGTGAGAGGTTGGAGGACTTTGCATCGTGAGATGTAACTGCCCTACAGTGATGGGCAAAGCAAATGATTCCTGTCCCTGGGATACCTACAGAGAGTCAGGAAAGGGTAAGCTACATGGGGACCTCCAGCAAGACCACAGTTTGGAGTGGGGAACGCTTGCTGTCATGTCCTGCTTCCCACACCTCCATCGTTTCTCTACGCTCTTCCCTCAAGAGTCCTACCTGCAAGTCAGTGTCCCCCATCTCCTGTGGAGGGGGAGGAATGCCAGTGTCTGTGGACGGTTAGCAGGGCTTTCCTTCATCATGTATGTGAAGTGTGTTGAGGGTATCTGAGAAGCATCAACTCTTGACAGTGCAGGAGCATCTTGACCTGAGGAGCATCCAAGTGTGGCAGCTCCCAACCCCAATTCAACCTGCTGGGGGATGAGTTCTCCGTCTCTCCCACAAGGACCAGGTTTTTGTTGGGTGTTCTCCAGTCGTACCAAACTACACATCATACCCCAAATTACTCAGTCAGCTCCATGGAGCCCAGAGGCTGTGCCAGAGCAGCCAGACTCCTTGCCACCTCCTGAGCGTGGCCATGTCCCCAAGTCCCACAAATAGTATCACTAGAGGGACCCTTAATACACTGTCCATGCTGCCCACAATGCTCAACACACTTCAGAGGGCAACAACAAAGCAGTGTGCTCAGGCACTGTAAGAAAAATCAAAAAGGGACAAGACTAACCCAAGTGAGGCAACCACATACAAGTTCTCAGTTGCCAGGATCTCCTCTCTGGTGAGACCCTGAAGCAAAGTTTGAGGTCACAGCTGAGGAGCAGTCAAATCAATTCAGTTCTGCATGCTGACCCCCCTCTCCCCACAGAACACTCATCACACTTTAAATAGCACTTAAAACCTCCTTTTGATCACGTTAGTTTTCTCGTGACCCTTCTGAGAAGTCAGGAAGGCAGCAGGAGGTCTGCAGAGCAGAGACTTCTCCAGCAACCCTCCTTGTTTGAAAGCAAGGCGGTTGGGAGACAGATGCCTGACCACGATGCTCTACTCTTCTGCATCAGCAGTTTTCACCATCTTTAGCACACAGGCACTGCATGAGAAGCAGATTTCTGTGTGGTGATTTTACACCCCTCACCGTTACTCTTTCTCCTTCCGGACACATGTTGTCACCAGCGTCTCCCAAACACATGTCACTAACCTCTACAACAGGAAAGATGTCCTGGAGGATCCACCGTGCACAAGAAAACACAAGCCCTCCTGCTTTTCAAGTTCAAGATGGTTTTGCAGAACAAAAAGGGCCACAAATGCTGATAACCAGGGAGACGTGAGCCATCGCTTCACTGGATCGGAAGCAGCGTATGAGGCTGCCTCTGTGAAACTCCTGTTTTTGATTAAAAAACTTCACAGATTTTTCTTTCTGGAAAAACATTGTTATTCGTTCCACAGCCTCAACTGCAGGCTCCTCCATTTGCTTTTGGTGCAGTGCAAACATCTAAAACGACACCACGTAATGACAAGATCTGTCATCGGGATGGTTGGAGCTACAGTAGAAAGAAAAACGAGGCAGTGATCCATTCCTCCTCCCTGGAATTCATCACAATTAAAACAAAACGAAACCTATACTGCGCAGCTAATGCTAAATACACAGAAGCAAAGGGAAATGGGGAAAGTGTGATGTGAAACATTTAGTGGTGGTTTTCTCCCATTATGTGGCATGAGGTCCTTCTGGTGGTGGATGGAGAGGCTCCAGTTCCTCTAACCACAGACCTATTTCAGTAATTAGGGGAAAGCGGAAAGGAAAGGGGAAGGCCCCGCAGTATGTCCCCACCAACTATCTGCTGGCTGGCTGAAATACAACCTGAAAGCCTCACCGGAGCGAAACCCCATCCCTGCAGCCTCCTGCAGCTCCTGATTCACCCTGATCTTCCATGGGGTGAGCCAGGCAGGGCTCCCTGGCAGCAGATCCCAGCATGCCAGAGGGTTATCAGATTTATCTCGATTTGGAATTGGAAGCAACCAAAAGCACAGCGAACTCAGCATAACGGGACAGAAACAAAGTAGAAAGCAAAACCAGATGAGCAACTGGGGAGTTGACTCCTCGCTTCCCTTTGAAAATAGAAGCCAGTAATTTGAGAGAAGGTGGGTTTACCCACAAGATCAGCAAAGGGTTTTAGGAATCGCCCCAGTCAATACAAACACCAAATAAAAGCTACTGCAGCACTCAACAGCCACCCTCTCTAAAGAGCAATTCCCATCACTTATTAATTTGCTTTCTCAAGACAAACAAGAAATGTATTAAAATCTGAAATAGATGAAGAGCACACAGGGCAGCAGAGGAACAGGAGGTTGCCACTTGTCTTTAAAAGAATAAATACTTCTATGCTGGATTACACTTTCCACTTGCTGTTTCCACTAGAGGCCAATTTCCACACTACGCGTTTCCTCCACAGGAGACGGAAACCCCACAGGCTTCTACGGCAGGTCAAGGGCTGAGCCATCTTCAAAGGGATGAAGCATCAAATCTGGGAGTGAAATGCAATAAAAAATAGGAATTTTGAAACAAAAGCTACGTGCATCTTAGAGATGAACACATCTGTCTACAGGCTGCTTTCACGGATCATGACCTTGACATCTTGCAGAGCAGGTGTATTCTTTTAACATCAGTTCAGTTTGAGAAACCACTCTGTTTAACCTAGAGACAAATTCATCATAGGTGGGGAGACCGACACTTCTCAGGAAAGTCACGCTCCATCCAGCCAACAAGCAGGCGATGCTCGCAGGTGGAACTGGAGGCACAAAACTCTTCAGTACAGTTTGTCACATCTACAGCAAGGAGAAATGATTGGAAAGACAACGAGGACCAGACTTTCCACCACACTTGTGATGTACATTTGCAAAGGCAAAACATCATCTGTGGACAGCCTAGAGAAGAGGGGGCTGACAGGAGATATTATTGATCTCTACAACCACCTGAAAGGAGGTTGTCGCAAGGTGGGTACTGGTCTCTTCAACCAAGTAACAAGTGATCAGGTGAGAGGAAACGGCCTCAAGTTGCACCACGGGAGGTTTCTATTGGACATTATAAACATTTCTTTACTGCAAGACTGCTGAAGCATTGGCACAGGCTGCCCAGGGAAGTGGAGTTACCATCACTAGAGGTGTTTGAAAAGCATGTGTACGTGGCGCTTCAGGACATGGTTTAATAGGCATGTTGGCATTGTGTTGATAGTTGGACTTGATCTTAAGAATTCTTTCCAACCTTAACGATTCTATGATTCTATGTCTCACCCATGCAACAGCTGCTCCAACAGCCTCGCTTCCATACATCCCCTCTCATTTCTCCAGTTATAAGAAAAGGATTAAAAACGGTTGTCACCAGCACCAGGTTATCAATCACATCAGCACACGAAGCCAAAGTAGAAGCAAATGACATTCGCAGCATACTCAGCATTTGTGCAAGCAGGAGCACGCAGGAGATAAGAGGGAAAGAAAACACACAGATCATCAGGACACCTAAAACACAAGCAGTGAGTTTGCAGTTGTGGTGGATTGACCCTGGCTGTAAGCCAGGTGCCCACCAAAGCTACAAAAAACCTCATGGAGGGCTCATGGGCTGAGATAAGGACAGGGAGATCACTCAGCAATCACCATCATGGGCAAAACAGATTCAGCTCAGGAAATTAGTTAACTTATTATCAAGCAAATCAGAATAGGATAATGAGAAATAAAACCAAATCTTAAAAACACCTTTCCACCACCCCTCCATTCTTTCCAGGCTTAAATTCACTCCTGATGTTCTCTACCTCCTCCCCCTGCAGTGGCACAGGGGGATGGGGAATGAGGGTTGCAGACAAGTTCATCACACATTGTTTCTGCTGCTCCTTCCTCCTCAGGGGAAGGAGTCTCCCCCTGCTCCTGTGTGGGGTTCTTCCCATGGGAGACCATCCTCCACAAACTTCTCCAACGTGAGTCCTTCCCACAGGCTGCAGTTCTTCACAAACTGCTCCAGCATGGGCCCCTTCCATAAGGTTCCCTTCAGGAACTGCCCTGAGAGATGCCCTTGCACACCTTTGCAATCCCCATGCCAAACACTTGGGAAATGCTATCCCAGCCTGACACACCCAGAAGATGCGAAGACCAAAGGGTCACTAGCTGACATTTTAAGACTGTCCTGCACTGAGTCGACAGCTGAAACAGCTTAGTGGAAGATGGTGCAAGAAGCAAAGCCAACACTGGGTGGTCCAGCCTCTGGTCACCCTCCATCTTCCAGTCCACCCAGCCTGCGTTTTGCTCCTTCACTCCTGGAGCAGGGTGCGGACATCACGCAGTCTCCAAGGCAGATGCTGCTGAACCACCTACTTCCATTGAAGATGCCAATTAAACTCACCTTGAAATTTTCAGCCGTCTGCGTCTGCGCCAACTGGATATTTAAGCTGACACTTTTGCACATTCCCTTTGTCTGAAGCCAACAGATCAATCTGCCTCAAATACAGGAGATCTCTTTTTAACACTCCAAGCTAATGAAAAAAATCCCCTCTGGTGAAAGGACAACACTGATCAGAGAAGTTTTATTAGCCCTTAACCATGCAAAGTTGGAAGCTCATCCACTGTTTAATTCTAATACTCTGACTCTGTTAAACGTTAACTGTATAAATAATCAAATACTTCACATGACAGAGCCATACTTCCAATCTGAGGCCAACAACCCAGAGGGCAATGAAGGGTGTTGTCTTCGGGGCTAGAAGGATTTCTAGCCAAAGAGCAGAACAAAGGCAGTCCCTTCCCCCTCAGCCGCCTTCAAAGCAAAAGCTTTGATTTGCTCAGGGAGACCACATCAAGCCTGAGCACAGGCATGCCAACGGTATGTATCTCATCACCCCCCTCAGCTCTGGAGACACACACAAAACCACTAGCCATTGTGTGGTCTTCGCTCCTCAAACACGCACCTCTCCCCAGCTCCATCACGCAAGCAGCCTCCAAGCACCCCTCGCCTCTGTGGAGGTGATGTGGCAGCAACCCAGCCAGCCCACGTCAGTCCCAGACCAGACACCGACCCTCACCAAAACTCCAGTGCTCCTCCAAGAGGAGCATTTTCCTGGTGAACAGCACCTGGATGAGACAAGAGCTCTGGCTCTCCAAACACCTGTGGCCTTCTACCTGGTTCTCAGGGGCTGGAGACTCAATGATGCTGAAAATAGCCCCCAGTTCCATTGCTTGTGATGAGGATCGCAACCACCTGGAACTTCTGATACGAAGCTCTCGCCCAACTGCAAAGCTGGGGTAATGGCCCTTCTGGGCCTCACAGGGAGGTTTTAAGGAGCAGACTGAAGTTGTTTGGCTCGATCGGAAATGACTGGTGCGCATCTGCAAAACACTGTGGAAAAATCTATACAGGAAAAACAAGCCCATTTGAAATAAGTTAAAAATGAAAAGCTGCATTAAAAAAAATACATAAATCTGATGCTGACCATCCCCCTCTTCCAAGGTCAAGCTAAGGTAATTTTTTGGAATATGTAATCATCTGATGTCCAGGACTTCCCCAGTTTAGACTAATGCTCTCACTTTTAATGCTGACTGAAAAGCTTCAAGTGATGTTTGACGATCAACGTAGGAAGAGCCAAACGGAGAAACATTTGACCTGCAGCCCTGCCCAAAACTCCGCTTTCAGTATTTCTGAGCTGACTTCAGAAAATTAGTATTGGCTTTGCCAGAACCCAGGAGAGCAATTCTGCATTAATTATCATGCTCCCTCTGCAGACAGACATACAAAAAATAAGACAATTGCAAGGCTGGTTCAGAACAGGGGATCCAGCACCAGGGCTCAGCATAAATATTTTCTCCTTCAAGTGTTATTCAACCATCCAGCTCCTGAAGAAAGCCCTTGACTGTACCTACACTGCCCAGTAAAGCATGGACTCACCACAACCCATATGATTTCTGTCCACATCGATGAGTTTAGGTCAAGCAGGGTATGTATTGACCAGTCTCTCGCTACAGGGAGCAGGAAATCCCTCTAGAAGTGGTAAGAAGACTTCTGGGACATATGTTAGCACAGCAGCCCCACCTCATGCTCTGCACCATCTCTGCTCCTACAGACAGTCCATACAAACATGAGCACAAGGAGATCAGACCAAAGGGTGGGTTCGCTCCCCAAGCAAGGTAGTCGCACCAAGACTTGTATCTTTGGAGAATTTAGCAGAGCTCATCCCTATCAGCTGCACGGGCAAGAAATGTCTCATTTCCACCACTGCACACGGTCGAGCGGTGCTGCATACGGTCCATTGTGCCACCTATATAGTAATAATTAGACCAAAGCAGTATGGTCTGGAGTTGTACTGCGCTGTTTCTACAGCAAGTTCCCTGCTTCCCCTAGCAGGACCCTGATTTATCTCCTTCTGTTGAATGGGGAGAGCACAGTTGGGGTGCACAAGCACAGAAAAGGTGTGTTTTCTAGCAGGCTGCTCCTCTCCTCAACCCCATGAAGCACACACAGCAGGTATAAGAACATAAGCCACCACCCTTCAGGGTTCCCCAGCCAACCAACACTGACTGGAGTAGCTCAGGCTTAAGCCCACCTTTTTTCAGACACAGCCCATCCCATGCACATGGTCATAGTTTGAGAGCGTCAGAGCAAATGTGAATGGGAGAAGGGTCCCAGATTCTTGGGAGCCACTCCGTTCAGAAAGTCACATTGAGAAGGGCTTGGCGCTGCTTTACAGCATCCACAAGCAGGTTACAGCAAGTACTAAGAATTCAGATGTCACTCAGATTACTAGCGCATCACCAAGGGAACAACCCTATGTGAGTGTTGGGCATGAGCTTCTCAGTCCCTCCTGGCTCCCCCACCTACGCTGACACGCTTCGCAGGCAAACTGCCCACGCCAGGAACAAGCAGCCTGCTCCAGGGCCGATTCCCTCTGCAGCTCCCATCCTTATATAAACCAGGAGGTAGCTGATTTCCCTGACAAATGTCTTGCAGTGCCACCTGCGCTGAGCAGGCTTCATCTGAAACGCAACCCGCTGCTTTTCCAAGCCAAGGGGGAGATGCTCCTCTAGTCTGCGAAGAGTAATTTCAGCAATCCTTAAAGCCAAACTCTTGGTCTTCCTTTCACTGACATAGCAGAGACAGAATGCACCGTGGCTCCCTAACAGCTGCTTTTTCTGCCACCTCCTTCTGCGAGATGGAGCCCTCTTCCCTTTCTGCAGCGAAGTCTTCTAACCAAGTCACAGCAGACAGAGACGCGGAGCTACCAGGGACATTACCCAAGGACAGTGGCCATAGAGGAAAGTCACTGCTGAACAGATTTCCTACCAAAAAGGTTAAGTCTTGAAGATAATTGCCATACACACTCATCTATGAAAGGAAAGATTGGTTTTAAGGTCAAAGAAAAGCAGCAAATTCACTCAAATAACAGTGTCCCAGGTGTTGGTGCCACACCACAGCAGCACAGTCCTCCAGCCACAGCCCATCACATCACTTTCCTTTCCTGCGGTAAATGCACAGAGAAGCCAGAAAAAGGAGAGAGGATAGACAAGGTTCCTTCTGAGGAGGAACAATGCCGTGCCTAATGGGGCTGACGGAAAAGCTCTGCCACAAGCATGTCCACTGGCAAGAGAGCTCACATTGAAGACGTTGGGGAAGCAGCAATGCAAGCTTTCCTTGTGCGTATGTTCAACCCCTAGACTTCTACCGTTGTTCTCACTTTGATGTCATGACACTCAGCTACCTACGCAGCAGGTCAGAGCCCAGGTGGAAGGTTCAAGAAGCCCCAAGGCAAGGGAGAATCAGCAGCATCACACGGCACACCTCTGAGGTGCAGGACTTAGGCTGGAGGCAGGCAAGACAGCTGGGATGCTGTGGTGGAGCTACTGTCGCCATCCTCCTACACCGCCCACCGCTGCTACAGCACCATCAGCAACAGGTGGTCCAGACCTAGGAGTTAAAGCCAAGAACTGCAGTAGGAGAAGGGCAGATACAGAGATAGGTTGGCTCCTCACCTCCCACGCGGCTGTGGAACCACAGCCAGAGAGCCCCTTTTGGACTTGCGGTTCCTCATGCCGACAGAAAAATCAAAGCTGATTTTCACTCCTGACTTGCATATCCTGAGGAGGAGGAAAAGAAATAAAAGAAGCCAAGCCATCTGCTCAAGGTCCTTGCAGGAGAGGAGAAGGCTGTACATGGTGATTCCCCAGGCAGAGCCCTGGTATGACTTTCAGGTTGACTTGGCCATTGGATTTCTTCAGTGCAATTTTGGACCCAGATGTTTTATAACACACACTACCAAGTGCATACATGCGAGGAAACTAACACTGATTTGAATATCCCTGAGAGCACATTGCTTTTATTAAACACACTCTGCAGAGCTATCGCTCCATGCAGCATTAGACAGTACAAGACATTCTGGTAGACTACAAAAATTGGCCCATAAAAAATAAACACTTCTGCTTTGCTAAGGGCATCTGGAAATGACCCAGAGGGCTTGTCTATTTTCATTGGTAGCATTTTTGTACAGCAGAAGAAAGAATTTGATTGTGAATTTAGAGCAAATGTTCCTCAAACGCTTACAAGGAATCTTTCTCGAAAACATCGGAAGCATGCCAGCTACCCTGGTCCCCACAGGGAGAGCTGGAAAAATCACAGTGCGGTCCCATTTCACACAGGCATTCTCCCACAAACTCTCCTTCCTGCTGCCTCTTAGTAAATCTCATCCTCGAGGAAAGAAACTTGCCTCAAATGCGGGGCCCACCCACTCCCACAAGCCATCCAACCCCACCACTGCATGCACACGCAGCAGGGAAAGACCAAAGCAGCACGCAAGCAGCCCTTGCTTCTTTGATAGCAAACCATGGTACTGAAAATAAAATTGCCTAACATCATTTAAAATTGATATATTGCTACCTTTGCACTCTCCCTGCCTATAAATTTCTGTCCTGGCAGTTGGATGGAGCATCAGTTCCTCCTTGGTAGTTAGTGGTGGAACGTGAAACCTCCCTTTGTGTGCTAGAGTGACTGTGGTCATTTCTGGAGCTTCAGCACATCTGCAACGCCGTCCTCCTCCCACATGGCTGAAGGCAGTGGCACGTCCTGCCACACTGCCACTGTAGGACACCAACAGGCTGGGAAGCAGGAGGTCCAGGAGAACTCAACTGATCTATTCACTCTGCTGTGGAAGTGAACGAGAAGCACTCGCATCCATAACTGATGGGGACACAGATGAGCAGACAGGAATAAACAACAAAGAGACAGCATCTTCTTCAACAGCCTCTTCTCCAGAAGCATGTTGATGGTGACTGGCTTCTCAGGGCTCTCCAAATTCCTGCTCCAAGCCCTTCAGAGCTGAAACAGGAACAGCAGAGTCCTCCATCCCAGAATCTACACAGGGATTGCGCTACTGGCTGGCTGGCTCCTATCTTCTCAACGAAACATTCCAAAAATGAACAAAACCAAACTCTAGCATCGTGACACTCCTCACGAGGCAGACTCCAGGCTCTCCAGCCAGGCCCAATTGCAGACACTAGAGAAGTGTATGTATTTTTAAGTGACTATTTGAGCTGGAGTTTGCAAGAGGAATGATTCCTTTTTTAAAGTGCTTGCGGTTACTGTAAAAACTGATTTTAGCAACAGTCACATTTAAGGCTCTCTTTAGAAAAACCATCTGCTGATCTCCCAAATGCGGTGCAAGCATCTCTGCAGACCTCTGCAAGGATTGTGCGCTGGAGACACGGCACCCGGCAAAAGGCTGTTACTCAAGCTACAATTAGGACATAAGAGCGAGATAAACTGACCTGGTGCGTCCCTGTTGCACAACATTAGCCCATACTTTTTTTTCCTTGGCCCAGGAAGGTCTCCCTCCTCCAGTCACTTTCCCAACCCATTCTCATTTTCTCCCCTTGTCGAGAGCATCTCTATTTTACTGTGTTCCCTGCCTGCCCAGCTGTGGTTAGGGACAAGCTGCCTGTTCTGTCTGCTCCCCAAAGCAGCTATTAAAGGAAAAGCCTGTTTTGGTGCAGCTAGCCCCAGGGAGTCACTGGCTGGGGATGACCAGCATCCAGCCCTGTCTCCTCAGGGAGCCTTGTGGGAAGGACCTTGGTCCATTGTGAAGGCACTCCAGTAATTACCAGCTGCTGGAATCAAAGAAGTCTCTGCTGAGCGCATGCAAATTCCAGTTTGGCCACATTTGCAGAGGGATGGCAAAGACTTCTCACAAAATAGGCACCTCCTCCCCCATCCTCTTGCACTGAGCTTCACAGCGAGCTCCAAGAAAAGCTCCTCAGACTTCTTCAGCAGGGCAAAACCAACATTCTTCTCCGAGCGTGCTCTCCAAAATGGCAGGACAATTTTACACTCATTTTGTTTTCCTAAATTCAAACACTTAGAGGCTTATATCCAGCATGGAATTAGAAGCCTGATGGTTAAAACCCTGAAAAAATTATAAGCTAAACTGAAAACATTCTTATCTCATGAACTGTTGGGCAAATCTTAATAATAACTGGTGCCACCAACCCCGCCTCCAGTAATTCCCAGCCTCAGGCAAACTGCTTCCAGACACCCGCTCAGCAGCCTGACAGCACCCATCTCAACTCGCTCCTCACCTCTGCTGACGCTGAAATTGAAGCAGACTGACAGCAGGATAATTTAGGAGAAAATTACATTTTCTATATAACTTTCATACGTGACTATATTTAGCAGATGGAGAAACAAAGTACAAAGTATTCAGTAAATATATATTTTTATAGCCATAGAATTATAAACACATATGTATGTTCCAAGAAGATCTTAAGTCTATTTTAAGATGCTCTTCACATGCAGATCATTAAAGCCTACATTATAGTTCCTTTGCCATACTATAATAAATATGGAAAGTGAATACACGCTTCTCAAATCTTGCAGGTCACGAGAGACCTAAAGCTGATCTCCTTTCTCTGCTGGTCACCCTCCTTAGCGCTGTTTCGAAGGGAAATTGGTTTCACATGTGGGCTGACTGCACCTCGCAGCACTGTTTTGCCTGCAAACCTAATTTAGCGAGCTGCCGAAACACTGTAACACAGCCAAGCATCAATTCCAGACCTCTGAAATCTGTAGGGTCAGTGTCGGAAACGAATTCCTCGCCTGACAGACTGCTAGCCTTGCAAAAGCAGCAAACCCACCATCTTTCCACCTTCTGCATTCAGGAGGCATTAATCACACTTGCATCGCTCCAGCTATTGGAATTTCTGATCCGGGCTGATTAATTTCCTCCTCATGCCCATTTCAAGCTGCTCACGAGGTCCGGGATGTGCCATCAGGAAGGGATGCTGAGCTCCTCTTCCTGCTCCCTGCACAGCCAAAGCCAGGAAACAGGACAACTTTACCCACCTTATTTCCTCGAGACTTCTGTCCCTGGGGAGTCAATGAGGTTTTAATCAGCACCTGGCACTGTATCTATCAGATATGCTAATAAGGTACCTTACCTTAACGAACACCCTCAAGAGTAGACTCATCTGTCTTAATTGGTAAACGCTTCATTAATAATGCAGCTGAGGAGTCTCAGAGCTAGAAATATAAATAGCAAGTTCTGATGCAAGGGCTTTTTTTTTTTTGTTCTAGCAGTACAGATTCAGAAGGTCTCTTTGCCGTGCCCTGCTGCAGACAGAAGAGCCCTTTGCAGGCTACACAAAAAGCCCCTTTTCTGTCCCTGAGGGGTCCAAGTTCAGAGCATCCCCTCTGAAAGGAGAAAGGCAGCACACTGGAAGGCATTCCCGGGGCCAGGAGGCACCCAGGAGGACACGAACCCATCAAGCACCATCACAGAGGTCAACATGACAACTCCACCGAGACAGTGGCTTCCAGCCCACTGATCAATGACAGGAAAAGCATTAAAACGCCTCTTTGGTTAAGTCACAAATTCCAGTCCTATGATTAACTCTGCTCTTAGCCAGGGAGCAAAGCAAAGGCTCCAACATCACAACCAGAAGGAACGTCTGAAGAAAAAGATGTTGTGTGTGTGTGAGACTATATATTCTGCAAGGAGATGACCTCAGGCCTAGCATGTTAATCTCCAGCGTTCCGTTTTAAGGACTTGGCCAAAACAAGACAGGCGAGTCTCTGAAACCCAGCTCTACTAAAGAATTCCAGAGGTGTTGAAATAGCAGGCTTGGATTCTCCTTTTTCTTATAAATTCATCCTGCAGGCAAAAAGCCAGACAATTTGGGATTTTAAGCATACTCAGTCCAGCCAGAGACTGGATGTTGCTGATCTAATCAAGTTTCTTGGAGCAATGGCCATTATTTGTACACAAGATCATTTTTATCGCTCTTTTTTTTTTTTTAAAGCTCTGTTTATCAGTCCCTACCAAAGTCTGAACGAGTTAAATTTATTCTTCTACGTTTAGATTTACCTTCTGGAGTTTGGATATAACATTTGTTGGTAAATATCTTTCTCCTAGTGGCAGATTTAAATAAAAAGAGTGTTAGATCAAACCCCAGACACACAGATTTTGGCAAAAATTTAAATACTGCAACCAAGGAGGCTTCAGCCATTTTTCTTGGGGAAAAATTGCCAAAGCCATGTTGTTCCAGATTCAACTACCGCATCCACATCTTAATTTTATCTAAGCAACCCTTCTCTGACCCCATCTCTGACAACTCACACCTCTTTCTCCGTTATTTCTGGTGTCTTCCTACAGCAATGGTGCTTCAAACCACTCAGAAGCTTCTTGCAGAGGGTTTTAAAGCAGTTCTGGCACCAGGCTTGGACAACAAGGCTGCTCTACAAGTCCAACTCGCAGTGTGACTTCAGGTCCTGTGCTTAAAGCTTCTTAGCACACGTGAAAACTCCTGATGGGAACAAAAAGGCAGGCTGGAGATTCTATTTCCAAGGGATCACAAACAGTCACACCTGGAGACGCTGTTTTTAACTCCCGAATCCTCTTCCAAATCCCACTTAGTGCTTGTGAAATAGCAACAACAAGAAACTTTTAGCAGGGCACTTGCCAAAGGTTAAGCATTATACCTTTTGTACATGTTAAGAACAGCAGATCAACACCACCCCCAAGAAGAGCGGCAGCAGGATTGGGCTTTGCAAAGGGGTCTGCATGGACATAACATCCTCGTACCCCTCCACTGATCACAGGCAGAGGGGCTCAGCATTCCCCATCCCGCCCAGTGCCTCTGGCTGGAAGCATCTTATCTGAGACAAACCCATCATTGTGCAGGATGCTCTGCATCGCCAGCCCAGCAGGACATCAAGGACATTGGAAACTGATTCCTCCAGCCAGCCTGAGCTCTTGCCTCCCGCCCCACTGATTAATGGTTCTCCGCCACAGTGGCTAATAGGATCCACTTTGAAATCCAAATAACCAGCATTAGTGACCTCAGAGCCCTGCCTGCTAACTGGACATACTCCCTGCCTTTAAATCTCTGTCTTCTGTAACATCTTCTCTACCCTTGGTTCCTTTCGCACCATTTTCTTTCCTGTTCTGCTGACTGCTCCCTGCCTGCTGCCCCAGCCAGACTCCTGCATGCAGATGTTTGGCAGCATCTCCCCAATCCAGTGCATCCTCCCACCTTGTTCCCCACATCTGGGGAAGGATTTGGGTCAGCTGCTGCATTTCCACACAAGGTCCAGGGCAAGGAGTTACAGCAAACACTCCCCTGGTATAGGGAATTGCAGTTGAGTACATCCTAGGGCTGACTCTCAGCAGCCAACAATTTAAAGCTAAAATTCACCAGGCTCCCTTGCCTCTCTCATACATAGCTCAGCAGAAGTCTGTCTATAAGGGACTAACATTTAGGTAACCAGCTCTGACTACAGCAAATCTCCTTCCTTCCTTCTTTTTTTTTTTTAATCCATAACCACCAGCTTTAAAGCTTTAAATCAATATCCCCTCTTGCGATCTGTATTCAGTGAGGAATTATTCACATTGAGAGCTTTAAAAATTAAGCTAAACCCTGGAGGGCCCAGGCCAAACTTAAATCACAGCAAAGCTTTAAACACTGGATCAGGGACACAGCATGAGCTGTGTCCTGGTCTTAGATGCAAACTAAATGTACAAAACAAAGCCGCCGCCACTGTGTTAAAAGGAAAAACCATAAACGGTCCATGCTGCGGCTTCTCCCAGGGACACAAGAGACAAGGGCTCTTCCTCTACAAAGAGAGGTCAAGCCCATTCCAACCAAACTTCTCACAAAAGGAAGAAACTAATTGTCCCTGAGAAGGAGAGGGACCTACTGCCATCGTTTGAAGGGAAAACCTGCATCTGATCCATCCACCTATTTGGGATGCTGGCCAGAGGCAGCTTTTGGAGAGGGGCAGTGCCACACACTCCCTCTGCAGCAGGTCCTCAGCATCACTCACCCACTGCTGAGCCAGTCCCAGGCTGGCAGAAAGTGCCAGATGCCAAGCTGAAGACCACACCACCCTCCGAGATGCCACTTTAAGGAGCAATTGAAGAGGAGGCAGAGAAAGAAAACCCTCCAACCTAAACCAGCTCTTGTTTGTGCCCTAGAAGACCACAAAAACAGGAAAGGATGGATGATAGGGCAAGAACTCTCAGTCTAAATGGTAAGAGATATTCCTGTCTTCGACTTGAGATGAGGTCTAACCTGCTCAATAACAGGACCAGATATTAGAGGGAAGACCACCTACTCCCCCCCACCTCTCCTCCCACCACTGGGATACAGGGCTGCAAGCACCTGCCTCTGTACAAAGACATCTCAATTCCACCCCTCACTCACCTGATGTTGTGATGGTAGCAGAGGTGGAGGGTTGGGTATAACCAGCCCAGAAAACATCAGCTGGATTTCCACCATGCCTGTAGTGGTGTCTAAGTGAAGAGTGAAATCCTTCCCTCTTCCTTGCTCGAAGAATAGCATAAAGAAGTTGATCTGGATGCAGAGAGCATCCTTGATCCTGCAGCTACCAGCTCAACCTACCATCCAACCAGGACTGTAAAGGGCCAAGGAGCTGGAACAAGGCTAAGAAATGGGTACAAAGCAATGCAAACAAGGAGGCTCTGCTGGCCCCAAATGCCCTTGCTGTCCTGCCACACCTTGGCCTCTTAAAGGTATAAAGTGCACAGGGGACCTTAAGGCTTAAAATCATCCCAGCACAGAGGTTATGCCTCATGTTCAACCCTTCAGATGCCCACCCAGAGCCGTTTCTCTGGTTCTCAGTCACCGGGGTGACTGCCCAGGCCTCCATATTTGTAAAGTCCTTAGGAAATCCTTGGAGGAGAAGAGCTGAGTATTATGAAATAATAGCTTTTTATCCCGCTCCATCTGAAAGCAGCGGTTCTTTGTTCAGCCCCGCATCGCCTAAGCCAAGGGTTAAAACTTGACAGGCTGGGATGTAAGAAGGCCATCCCCCACTGTGGGGGAGAAGCAGACTTCTGAAGATCTGAAGAACAAGATGTCTTTCTAACCTGTTAGGACTCCAATAAGCAGCTTTAGATGTAACAATAGGGGGCTGAAAACCCAAATGCCCCAAAGCCTGGAGGCAATCAGGACTGTTTAAGCATCCAAACCTGACATTTCTAACACTACCTGAAATGTGTATTTTCTTCTCTGTTTCAAAGCCTTATTTTCCAATCAGATTATGTGCAGGATAAATACCCTTATACGGTGACAGCAGGCACTGCACAAGAAAATTGGGGATAATGGTAAATGCAAAGATTTACAGATACTTATCTCAGCATCTGCAAGAAGTATTAGCTTTGAATGTGGTGTTCAAACACAATGTCAATCACCAGAACCCAGAGAAACTGCAAACTTGCTCAGCTGAACTCAGCTGTAAAACACATTACAAGAAATTAATTAAATAAAATAGAATGAAGTTTTTTAGAGACCATCTCTTGATTGGGAAGCAGCATCCACATGGAGGAAATGCCCAGAGCGTCCAGGCTGACAAATCACAAGAACAGATGAGCAACCAAGAGGAACAACCCCGGCACATTGGGAGAGCTCTTGTCTAGGACCAGAGGCACCCAACCTCGATCAGGCAGGTGACTCAACCATCACTTGCTGTACCTGCAGGCACAGAAACACCATAACTGCCATGAATAATGTTTGCACTGGTCAGCGGGGCTGGGTAAAGAGCCACACAAGTGGCCCAAACTCACTGCAGTAATGAAGCAGCACCCACAGGCACAAAAATTCAGGCTGCAAGCGCCTGCTTTGGGGACCATGAAGGACCATGATGGTTTCTGCTGCCACCATTCTTTCCACACCTCCAATCTAGGAAGGGGACTCCGAACTCAGGCTGTTGTAAACAATCTGTGACAAACATGGCCCAGGACAAGACACTTACATGCAAATTTGCCAACCAGAAGCAGTTGAACGCACACGCAGGTCCTACCCATTCCCACATGAATAATCCATGCAGCAAGGAAGCTCCTGCAACACTTGCCCTGACACTGACCTAAGGAGGAAAAGATGTACAAGCAGATCCTTAAACTTTAATGAATCACCTTGAAAAAGACAACAAACACCAGCTCAAAAATACACTAGCACTAGCAATGTCATTGGGGAGGAGAGATGAAGGAGCAGGATGCCTCTTCAACAGTCCAGATCGTTTCAGCTGTCAGAGCCCAACACATACTGGCATCTCTGAAGACATGCCTGGACCTCCTTTGGCTGGTCAGCAGGACCATGAAAACACAGGATCCACTTTCCAATCATCAGCTCCTTCCCCTGCAATTGCTTTCAGCACTGAACGTCTTTTACACCCCCAAAGTCAGCTGGGCACGCAACCGATCCTCCAGATAAACAGCCCAACCTCTAACAGTGAAACTCCGGCTACAGCAATAGATAGATCATCAACAGGAAAAGCAAAGTTGCGATGTGAAATCTTATCTGGTCACTGCAGAAATGCAATGGAGAAGGTCAACTTTCCATCATTCAGCAAAGAGACTCAGCGCCAGCACATAAAGAAACACTAAAAAAATATCACTGTTGAGTTAAGACAACTTTGGGGTTTCTGCTTTGCAGCCAAATATCACTCAGCGGCCATTAAACAGATTTTTTAGCCATCAGTGGAACATTAGAAATTCCATGAATTTGAAGTTTATTATTTCCACGACGCAGTTTATACTTTTTTCAGGATTTATACTCCTTGGCTTCACTCTTTCAGCTATAAATAAAACCATTTGCTAAGTTGGCTGATACACCGCAGCCCATGACTGGCACATTTATGCAAGTTGGCTGAAAAACAAGACGGTTCAAGGAATCGCCAGAAACACTAAATCCAGTTATTTCAAATCCATTTTGAAGCATCTAATATATCTGCAGGGATCACTTGATATACAGAACTGGCTAAACTCAAGTAGCCATGCTTCTGCACAGCATCTCCGATGTTTATAGAGTGGATGACATGCGTTTTATAGCTTTCAATCCCAAGCCCTTCAGAGTCCATCACAAAATATTCATGACTTTGGACAGTCTTTGAGAAGGAAACTAGAAAGAAGAAACAGCAAAAGAGATACAGCAGAGCTGCCTTATAGGATTCCCTGTGACTTCCCAAAAGAGGCTGGAAATGGAAAGGGGATCCGCATCCACGGCTTCCCATCTTCCTGCTGGGAATAGGATGGGGCATGCAGGGGTCTTTGCAGCCTAGGCGTCCCAAGCAAGAGGATATCCCATGTATCACTCAAGAGACTAGTCTCAACTCTCAGAGCATGCTAGTTAGCAAAAGACAAGTGATGAAAGACCTGATCACAGGCAAAAAAAATAAAGACATCCAACTCAACGTTTTTATCATAGCGCTTGTAATCTGCGCCCTGGGAACTATTCAGAAACAGAAAGTAACTCTAGCCTCAGGATACATCAACAGATCTTACCCCAGCACACAAGGGACTGACAGCAGCTTGGTCTCTCCAGCAAGACGAGCAAGCCAAAGCAGAAGGCATGAAAGTCATCCCACTGGGGAAGGGCCATGCAGGAAACCCTGCGCTAGAGGTGGGGCTGAATATTCAACAGGAGCTTACTTTCTGAGCAAAATAAAAACCTTGCGAAGCTGCTCAGACAGGTGATGATCAGCATTGCAAAAGCAACGTGGGCCCTCCAGGAATAAACTCAAGGCGCGTGGCGTCCTCAGCCAGAAGAGAGCAACTTGAGCCCTAGGGAAACTGCAAAGCTTCTTGATTAGGCCAACGGGGATGGAAGAAAATAAATGAGAGGACTAACAGTCTCAGCAAAGCCACAGACCAGCGCTTCCCTTCCTGCCTCCCCTGCCCCAGGAGGTCCTGTGTTCAGGTGGGAAATAATCTTCTCTTAGCCACCAGTCAAAGCCATACTTCTGAGTTTTGGAGCTCTCTGAACTCCCTCGGGTACACTCTCTGCTAGCTGTGCATTAGATTTTCTTTACCTCTGTTTAGTTCACATCACTTGGTCCGTTCAGCCTGGAGAAGAGGAAACCAAGGGGAGATCTCATCACAGTTTACAGCTTCCTCACAAAGGAAGGAGTAGGAGCAGGCGCTGATCTCTCCTCTCTGGTGACCAATGATAGGACCCAAGGGAATGGCAGGAAGATGTGCCAGGAGAGGTTTAGGCTGGATATTAGGAAAAAGTTCTTCAGTCAGAGGGTGGTGGAGGGAAAAAAAACAGAGTAATGTCTCTATTGCTTTGCCCTCTCTGGTTAAGAGCTGACGAGTATAGCTCCCAAGAGCATATTTCTATGTAATTCCCTTCCCTGGTGCCCCCAACCTTTATGGGATAACAATGTTGACCACCATGACAACGTACAGCACCCAGGGTCCAAGCCAACACTGGATACTTCTCTGTCTCTGCTCCGGCTGCTGGGAGCCAAAAAAACAATCGTTCCCTGCTCCTCCCTGGTGCAATAGCTCAGAAATTGCTGAGTTCGACCTTACTTATCGCTGGATGTAGTGCAGTTCTGCTTTCTAATCCCCTACATCTGCATTTTGTACAGCCCTTTTCTAAGGCTCTTCAGATTTGCTTCACAGTTTATCGCCTTGCTTGAGCAAGATGACGCATCTTTAAACTTTCCACTCAAAAGAAGCGCTGAGGGATGAAACCACTCAAAAACCAAGAAGCTGCCTTGGAAAATGGCCCCCAAAGAAAATGGCTGGCAGGAATTTTTTAAAGTCATAAACTCATTGAGACACGGGATTAACTTTCCTGTTGGAAAGATTCTTCGTTCCTGGTATTACAACAATATATTGAACCACTTGAGAACTTTTCTTCTTATCTTTGCTCAAAAATAAGGATGATAAGTGCCGAACTCAAAGTAAAAATAGAACATTTCTGTTTTCCTACATGGGAAGCAGATAAAGGCATCTCAGCACAGACTTAATGAACAGCCCCTTCTCCTCTACCCCAACCCAAGAAAGTCCTTGTACATCTCCAATTCAGATGAGCCTACAGCAACAGAGTCTTCCAGGCTTAGGCTAAAGTTTCCTCACCAATGCATCCCAGCAGACAGGAAGGGTTTATCATAGTCTCCAGAAGATCAAATACATTTCAGAACTTTAAGGTCCCTGTATCCAAATGAGAAGAAAACCAGCTCAGCTTGGCTGGCAAAGCTATTTGCGGTGGAAAAGCCCAAGAGAAGCCAGGCAACATACCCACCAAAAAGAATAAAATCTAAGAGTAGAGACGCTGTTGCCGCCTGGCTGCCTTTGGGGCTGACCTTTACGTTCTTCCCCCTTACAGGAACCTCAGCTTCACACCCACTCCACGACACAGGAGAGAGCACTGGCTCCAGTTCACCTGGGCTTTGGGGTCTGCATGGTCTGGCCAGCACGTGTGCAGCAATCCAAGCAGCAAGGACAACAACAATAGGCAGGGAGCCACTTCACCTCACGTCTTAAAGCCATCGGCCGGCTATTCCTTTTTGCCCTCAACACTGCAGGGAGCCTCTGATCCTAACCAGCTCCCCGAGTACAACCCCCAGCACCTCGCAGTTCAAAAGGGAGCTTTCTGTGGGAGTTTGAGATGCATTTCAAAGACAAAGCGTTTCCAGAACAGGAAAAGCCTGGATTAAAAAAAAAAAAACAAACAAGCATCTCTATTGCTCTACATCAGACCCGCAGGAAGCTGAGGATGGCTCCAAGCACCCAACACAGCCCCCCAGCAAGGGTGCTAAGCCAGAAACCACATAGCCCGACAGCCCCAAAGAGCACACGCTGCCTCCCACATCAGAGTCTTGAAGGATTGCTTCTTAAATACAAGGCTGTGTTGAATTAGGGAAGCCAGAGGTAGCGTTGTGGCTCTGATGTGGAGCATCCACATGGCCTCCTCTCATGGAGATGACCTGACCAGCCCTGCCACTAACAGCACCAGGCTGGGGAATAGCCACGGCACTGGTGGGGCAACGTCTTCAGAGGAGAGGTTTGGGCAAGACAGACAGAAGAAAGCAAGCCAAGTTGTACTTGGCCCAGCAGAAGGCAGAGAGATCTGAGATGATGTCCCAGTCCAATACGCAGCCACTGCTGGGACCAGAACCCAACATGCTGCTCCATCAGAGCTGCTCTTGTGGAGTCCATGCTACTGGAGCAAATCCCTGTGGCCTCAAGGCAAGGCCTGGGAAAATGGTGACTAAACCAAAGGAATATCTGTCAGCCTTTTGTGCTTGGTTTGTCATCTGGTGAAGGGAGGACCCTCCACAGCACAGGCAGATGCTACAGTCGCTCCTATTCCAGAAGGAAACTTCTGCCACTGCATGTGCAACCACTTTTCTGCACTCTGCCCCAGTGATGTTCCCACATTCAGCAAAAAAACCCCAAATGTTGCCTTTGGTTAGGTTAACTGTTCTTACTGCAAGGTTCAACCTAGACTCTGTGACTACCTCCATAAACATAAAAGCACACGCTGGCATGATTGGCTTCCCTGGACCTTGATACATCTTTTTTAAGCTCTAAAGACAAAAAAAAAAGTAAAATATAAGCTATAAAAAGGAAAAAAAATGTTTTAAGTCTTCACTAAAAATTAGAATGAAAGGAGAGGAGGTGATTTCTTGCTCTCACCTAGGTTTGGCACGCAGATACACAGCACCATCAGCACCCAGGCTGATGCAGAACCTGCTCACACCAGCAGCAGAAAAAAGAACCCAGCACCTCCAGCCATCCCATCTCCTTCCCTGGGCAACCCCAGCACAGCGCTGTGGTTTATTACAGACGGCTTCATCAATGATAACCAAATGTGACACCTAGTCACCCCGATTTCGCTTGCAGTACAGCTGTCCTGGAGAAGGGACAAGCCATCCCACCATCGAGCTAAGACATAATCAAATATTTAAATGAGAATTTCTTCTCTAGGTCAGCTTTGCCTTCCTCCTGCGGCTACCAAGTGGCAGAGCGATCGCCTCGCATTACCGTGACAACCCGAGGATGTGTTACAGCCATCCCCAGGCTGCTGAATGGCAGAGTTGGGGTACTTGACATGCTACAATAGGATACGTTTGCCTTTTTTTTTGGAAATGAGAGCCTGACATTGTGAAGCAGTTAAAGCCAGACATCCAAGTGAGGCCATCACCACACACAGGCTCAAAAGGCTTTGTCTGCCCTTCTAAGAGAAATTTCATAATATGCGAGGGTGAGCAGTCAGCAAAAGACTTGGATCTCTCGACTTATAATCATCCTCGGTTTCCTCACAACAGCCCTGAATACATCTTTGATTGGTTATGTATGAGAGGAACCGTCCCCAGCGTGGTGCCAGACATGTGCAATGCAGACCTGGATTGGACTCTCCAGCAGGAAGAATTCAATTCAGCAGACAGGCTCGAAGGGAAAAAAAAATAAAATAATAAAAAAAAGTAAAAATGTGGCAATTATTTCATCCCGAATGGTTTCAAGCTATTACTGGTTCAATAAGGGCTTGCCTGGAAATTAAAGGCTAGAGCACTTGCAGCCCACACTCCCCCTTCCTCCCACAGATGAGGCAAAAAGCAGATTCTCATGCTACGGCTTTTATCTCCCAGAAAGGCATTTTCACCCAGTGCTCCACTTCTCATCCCAAAGGCCAGGTCCAACCTGCCCTGAGGAGGGGATCCCATCCCTTGGAGCACCCAGCCGCCTCCAGCATCCACCCAGGACCCCAGCCCTCCTGGGGGCTCGGAGGGGAGGGCTGCTGGGATCCAGCGCTCATCCACTGCTTAAGTGGCTTTCCTGTTGTTCTAGGCGAACAAAAGCCGAGCTGCGCAGTGGGCCCTGAGAAGGGTGCCTTCCCTTTAATGAACGTGATTTCAATCCCAGTGAATATTCATAAAATTACCCTGGCTCTAATTTGTATAAAATGACAGCCTGCAAACCATGGATGATTGAAGAGGACCAAAATCATTTTGTTTGATTACAATCTCCCCTCCCTCCCCCCCCCCCCTTCATTATCTTTTATGTCTATTTAAACTCTGGACACTGCATATTCATCTCAATTCTCCTTCCATCTCTCCTTCTGTTTGTGAGCTGCTGCTTTTTTTTCCCTCCCTCCCGTCTCTCCTCTCCTTTCATTGTAATTTTCTTCTTGCTTCTGTTGTGCATTCAGGGATTTGAGGAGGTTTTCGGGGGAAGGGGGGGGTGGCAGCGCACTTCATTTTATATATGAAAAAAAAATAAGTGTGTTGTCTGGATAGAAAATTACATTTGCATGCTTGAGGGGCCTGAGGGCTTCTCTGTGGGCTTGGCAGAGATCCTACCTCGAGGGAGGGGGGGAAGGTGGAAGATGCTGATTTGATTTCCTCCTCTTCCCACCCCTTCCCCCTTTCCTTTCCATATTATAAATGTCTGCCTGATTTTCCTTTTCTTTTTCTGCATGTGCAAACCACTTGAAGAACAATGGCACAGATTAGAGGCCTTCCTTAGGGCTGTTTATGAATGCAGTTGTGGAGTTCAGCAAAGCAGAAACATTACATACAGTAATTGGACATTTAATTACTAATGAAGCTAGCAACTGAGTATTTTTTTTCCAAGGGTCTGAAGCAATGTGACAGACCCTCCAACTGCAGGTTTAATTATGGTTGGAGATGGGCTTAACACTCCATCTTACACTCTATTACCCTCTCAAAAGCCCTTCTGCCTATTTGTAATTTTTATGCCCCTGCCCCCTCCAAAGAGGGAAACATCCCAACGCGCAGGCGACCGGACAGGATGAAGCATCTGCTGCTGCTCTCAGTTGTGGTGGAGCTGAAGCCAGCCTCAGACAGGTTTCCTACAGACCCAGCTCTCCTAGGAGCATGGAGGGAAGAGACCTGCTTCAGTAGCCGAGAACTGATCCCTCATTGCATGATGATCAGTTGGACTCGATTATCTCAACCAAACAATTCTATGATCATGTCCCAGTTTTGGCCCAGTCTAGTTTGACATCTCAGGTTCCTCTTTTTAAGAGGTCAAATACTCAGAGCGCTTACCCCCAATAGCAGAGGTTTCTTCTGCTCATAATATTCAGCTTAAGTTCTCTTTTCCTTTCTCCTCTTCACCAAGTCACCGCCTTCTCCAAAGCCCACGGGGCAACTGGAAATGAGGCCTTTGTGAAAGTCCCCATGCTGCACAGGAGCCAAAGCAGGCTCCAGGCAGTGGGAAAGCAAGGTTCTGTCCTCAGAAAGTTTGGCTTCCCAAGGTTTATAACCAGGCATCTGTGCGACACTGGGCTGGTTTCACAAAAGAGAGGAAAGCAGCTCATGGGTCGGGGAGGGGCAATAATTAGGCTGGGTTCACTTAGATAACTGAGGTTTCCATCCTACCACTGGCAGCAGATCTCAGAGGACCCCAAAACAACAAACTAGGCTACACTGGCTCACACCTTTCACCTCTATGTTGTCTCTGACAGAGGCTGACAACCCTGAGGAAGACCCAGTAAGACCTTCTCCCCTGCTTCTGGCACGAAACAGCTTCAGGACTTCCTGAGCTGGAGCCTGCATCTGGACCATCTGGTTTAATATCACTGAAATGGGGCTGGAATAGGGCTAACAAGCAAGTTTGGAGCTTTTTGATCTTACTCTGCCTGAGTTTCATTCGCTGCTACTCCAATTTCCATCTTCAGGTGAAAGGAGACTAAGTGCCAGGCAATCCCACCTCCTCGTGCAAAGTGCTAAACTCCAGGGAGCAGAACCTCCAGCTTCTGTTGATCAGAAAATCTTCTAATTGATTACAGATGAATGCCATGCAGTGAAACTGTTGGATTTTAAGAGCACAGAGAGCACTTTTGTAAAATGTCATATGCATATTGGGATGTTTCTTTCCTGGGTTTAATGACGAAGTGCAAATTTGTGGGGATAAAAGGCAGAGGAAGGCAGAGTAACAGATGTGAGGAGGTGAAAAATGTTCCCAAAGAATAAGTTACCCATTTCTTTGTCCAAATTTCCCAGCACATCCCCCTACTGCTATAAGACTGCATTCTCTCAAGGTTTTTTCATGTTAATGCTCACCTGTGTCATGACCAACACTCCAACACGAGTCATAGATTCAGCTGGACTGCACAGTCCTTATGTAGCAGGGTCACCTCCTCCAGTTTTAGGGTGCCAAGTCCGCAGGAAGGACTCACGTCTATGGGAATGTTGGGTCAATTTAGCTAAATCCACTGCAAAATGGAGCAGTTGGTTTCCCACTCGCATGGCTGATGGTGGGTTTCATCTCCTCTCCACTGAGGGTCGAAGCCAGTGGACGGGACTCCTCTACCAGCAAGTACAAGAAAAGCACCTACATACCCCGAAGGACTGGGTTAGCCTCACCTCCAGGCAGCACCGCTCTCCCCAGTGACTATGAGAGATCTTGGAGGACTATACTGAACGGGAATCTCAGAACAGTTTTAAACAGCATTTGCTTCAGGAATAGACACAATTTCCCCCCCGAATTTACCTTCCAAATGTGGGATTCAGCCAGTAAGCACATCAGAAGTTCACTGGCACCGGTGAGAGGCCCCACTGCTCTGCCCCTGACTCGGAGGCTAGACAACTCGCCTCTGGCTGTTTTCAGAAGCAGATACCATGATCCTTGGACCAGGAACAACAGTCTGTGCTAAACCTCTTTCTAAACTTTGCCCAGTTGCACAGTTTTGACTGAATCCAAGACTTTTTTTGTTGCTTGGACAACATAGGGCAGAGGGTCTCAGGGGATGAAGCAACCTGGCCACTCTTCACCTTCCTCACACAAACAGCAGTCAAACAAAAACTATTTCTGTGTCCCTTGAGATGATTTGCAGCCTGTCCTTCACACAGAGGTGCAGCTGATGGACTGCTTTAGTAAGTCTTTTCAGCTTCCTTTTCAAATCAGGCTAAATAATGTGGGACCACAACGAAGTGGAGGAGTGCGGAACTTGAGAGGAAACCTTTCAGAAAGGGCAAACAGCCTGTACAAACCTGCACAGACTGTCAGCCTCTCTGGCCAGATCCTGCTATTGAAATTGAGTACAGCCAGCTAGAGAGATCTTCTGGCCTGTGTCCTGCCCTTACCTCCTCCCAGCTACCCTGGCATGTGGTGTCCACATTTCAAAGGAATGCCATATTTCATCCAGGACCGACTCCAGGAGCACCTCAAACACCAGCAGCCTCTGCCCTTTGAGAGTCAGTTTAGTGCTACAGAAACGCTGATGGTCACCCACCTGCTTTCCTGTGTGCCAGAAAACCACGATCCTTTGGGTTTTGATCTTCTCAGAGATCTTGTGGCACCAAGAACATCTCCTCACAGTCACTTGGACCCCAACCTCAGAGCACACCCATCAACTCCTATCAACATCAGCTGTATTTCAAGCTATTTTAAAGCAATAGCAGGGAATGCAAAACACAACCTAAATAAAAATTACATGACAGAACATAACCCTGTTGTGAGCTGCCTGTGACCAGCACAACTCTGTGCACTTCTCCGTATAAGAAATTATACTTTGCCTAAGTGACTTGCAACTGCTGCTGTCCATACGAGAGCCCTTAAGCAGGGTCTGCTTTATAGAAAAGGATGAACACCCGCCTGCTGAAGTCTGGGCCTCTTCAAGATGACTCAAGTCAGACATCCAACATTTAATTGCTTTTGAAGACCAAAGAGCCCCTCTCCATTCTCCTCCCATGTGTTTATCTTCTGCAGAAGTCAGCTGCTGAGTTTGCAGGAGAAAGATCAAATAACAACAAAAAGAAGTTTCAAGTTGCACACCCACTGCCATTAATCATATTTGCAACATCTTCTTTCCCTCTCTGCCTTAAAAATGCTTACTTCCAGACCCTGATCAGCCTGCTCCCTACAAGCACAGGTACAGCGCCCAGCAGAGAAATGGATTCCATGGGGGAAACATGCCATCGGTATGAGAAACTGTTCCCCTGCTCAACACATCCCCTGATGCCAGGCAAAGCTGCCAGCAGAAAGCCAGGATATAGAGGGTCAGTCCTGCTCAGCCCTGGGGCTGGAAGGAGAAGGAAAGCGAGAGCCTCCTCCAGCCCTCAAGCCATGGGAAGCACAGGTGGTGAGAGGGAGCAGTGTCAGTGCCCATTTGGGGTCTGGTGCAGGAGCCTGAGCTCATCTGTAATTTGCTAATGTCTGGGGACTGTTCATGCCCATAGAGACAAAGTAGCTGTGTCTAGAGAGCTTCCCTTTATAAGAACCAATAGCCCCTTCAAGTCACTTCAAAGAGAACTATCCCACCTAAGAGAACTAACCCACCTAACAGTTGTCTTCTTTCCAGCTGCCCCATGGTCCAAGAAGTTCATCACCTTCCCATGCATTGCCAGATGCCTTGCCTAGACAGAGATGCCCCAAACACCCTCCAGACTCTGCCGGTGTATCAAAACCTATTCAGATCAGAGCCAAGACCTGAAGGAAATCTGATCTCCCTCAGCTCTCCCACCACATCCAAAGTGGCCTCCCTGTCACCACTCGCTCCCAGGGATTTTTGAGCTGAAACTCACCTTTGCCCCCAGTTCAGGGGGTTTGCAGTGAGGGACAAGGCTTGGGTGGCTGCGGGACTACCCTGAAGTTCACACACAATGGACAAAAGTAGAGCTCAGAAACCCATACCAAGGAGATTCAACCTCCAGTAAGGTCAGAAATGCCATGCCAGCACCATGGCATCGCTCAGCACAAGCTGGATGGACGTAGTAGGGCACTGCCTGTTATTTGCTCCTGGAGCTTGGATGGAGGTAAACAACTCAGCAGGTCCCCAGGTTCTCACCTCCTCACAGGGAGCATGGCACTCAGCCCCCATCCCAAATAATTTTGAACCCACGGGAAGCCCAGTCAGCCATCTGCCACTTGCCAAGAACATGCTGTCGTGGCGGAGGAGCACGCGGCTCTCAAGTTGGACTCTCTTTCAACATCTCTAACTTGCTACATCTGTTGACTTCAACTGCTAAAAGCCAGTGTAAGCTGATTTTGCGAAGAGCCCTATGTAAACTGTGCTGTTCCTCCAATATAAATAGTATGGTCATGGCTTATAGTTTCAGCAACTTGATGTTTTGTTGGCCAAGAGCAGGCCCAAGGAACTGGAGATGCAAACAGCTTCAGAAAACCTGGCCAGCTGCACAACATGGTCTGAGCAGGTCCCACAAGGGACAGCGCTCACAGCTTACGTGGCCAAACACAACACCCCGTCACTGCAGCTCATACCCACGCACCTGGCCAGGTGAGCACTTCACAGTGGGCTCAGCACCCCAGAGCATGATCCTTCCTGCCCACAGTTATCAGGAGAGATGTACTGCAAAGTTGGCAGAGAGACAAACCAACTGCGAAAAAACACTTAAAAGTCACAAATATCCCAAATCTAATCCTGCCCCTGGTAAAACCAGGTCCTGGAGTCTGGATTTTTAAGACGAAATGCTCTCCTTCCTGCTCTAACAGTTTGGGAAGACAAAGGAGGAGAGCACATTGGTATGGAGGGTCTACAGCCTCCACTGCCACCATTCTAGTGCCTCTCAGTCCCAAGTGACCAGGACAGCTTGGTGACTGCCAGTGGTGGTGCTGACCTCACCTAGACGAAGCAAGCACAAGGAACTGCACACTCCGTTTATACAGAATCCACATCAAATATGACATCTCCTGAAGGACACAAGGACCCATATATCCTCAAAACCAGCAGAAAGGCTCTGCTGTACGGCTCACATACTGTATGTGAAGTAGCCTTTAAATCCATGTACTCTGCATGTCCCAAAGAAGCCATGCTTCTTTGTTCTCCAGTGTAGAAAACATCCTTCGAGCTAGCTAGATTTCAAAGCTCTCCAGTCCTCACTGCAACCAGAGATAAATACATTAGGATGCAAGGAATTAATAACGTCAGACTACAATTCTGAGTTTAATAGAAACTGTTCCTCCCACCCCTCACTCTGAAGAGGAGGATGGCTGTTAAACCTGTGCAAAACTTGCATTAATTCACCAACTGTTTCCATGGTAGAAACTGGTGATGCAGTGAAGTCAGTGACTTCATTTCCTGAGGACATCAGATCTTGTTCTAAACTAAAAATACAGTTTAGGTCTGCAAGGGGATGCTGGTTTTTTTAGCTTCCACGGAAATCTCTGGGAAGGCATATACCTGAGTAGGAATCAGGACAGCAAACAGTTTGATGGACTTGCAGGTTAGTCTCTCATCCTGGCGCTGCTGCCTACCATGATCTGCTGCTTGGAGACAAGAAGATAGAAGCAGTTCATCAGGAAAACCGCCTCTTTGCTTTCTTCAGTGCCCTTAAGAAAAATACGTTGCCCACATCAGCTGTTCATGCTTTGATACCAAAAGCAAGGAGATGTTAACACAGCTCAGAGAGGAGACGGGTAGAAGTCTCAGGAGATCAATCTGCCACACATGCAAAATGATCATCAGCAAGAGGCTGAGGAGACAATACAGACATTAAACACAAGCAAGAAATCCACAGCTTTATTTCCAGGGCAGTTGGCAGTGAGATAGAGGAGCCATTTTACACACCTGAGCTATCTCCAGCAGCCCGCTGACACTTGCTTCTCTCCTCTCCCAACTGTGCAATTTGTTTTCATAGTTAATTACAAAGAGAGATCAACATCAACCTGCAGAAACCCAGCTGCATCTTAGCTATTTTTGGAACAAAAAGCACAGGACAGAAAGTGATCTCCTTTGATGGGTAGATACCCAAAATAAACGATCTTTTATGCTTCTCCATCATTTCTTTCTCTTTTATTTTCAGTTAACGTATTTGATCACTTTAAAACAAGACCCACTCTCATGAATTCTTTCCTAATTAAATGTTCTAATTAAAACGCACCACACTCCATAAATTCACTCTGGTTTTGAAAGCAGAGTTTTAATCTGGAGGGCAAATAACTCTGGTCTGAAAGTTGAAAGAAAAAAACCCACAACACGCCCCACATTCAACCATGTTTAAATAAGAATTCTACCCCAAGACCTAGAGGGTGAATAGGAACACTCACCCCTGCTTAACGTTACCAGGATGACACTGCCAGGCAACACCACCTCTCCCGAGTCCATACATCAGCTGGCATAATGGCAGGGTCTATCCTAATACAAATATTTACTCTGATTTCTACTTAGTAAATATGTGGAACGCAAGGTGACATTTACAGATCACCATGATCAATGTAACCACTGTCCTACCTGCCCTGCGTCGCGCTTCTCTGGATTGTATAAATCCTCCTACACCTATACAATTTGGGTATACGCTTGAAGATCAAGTAGAAGGTACAATAAAGCAAAATTTTTCTTCAGTCAATCTGTAGTTTCACAAGCTTCTGCCCTGCTCTGACAAGAAGGAAGTCCCTGAAGCCACCAAATATAAGTGTGTCTGTTACTGGGATAAAATATCCCACCTCCTTCCCAAGAGACTGGGAACATGAGTTTACCACTGTGTGTTTTCCCCACTGTTTATTAACCAGGACACCTTACATAGCCAAGCTGTATGCTAGACAGATGCTGTGTGTTAAACATGTAAACTTAAGATCAAATCTATGGTACATATGAAATGCTTGAAAAAAAGAATTCAAAGAGATCCCACATCAAACTCCGGTCTCAGCCACATCTCCCAGTAAAGCCTCCAGAGATGCTTGTGATACAGAGCAGACTGGTGCCACCTCCTTCCTTCAAAAGAAGGCAGCCTCCAAGGTATAAAGGAGATCTCAAAGCAACAAATTAATGTGGGAGAAGATTCATCAGCCGATGATGCTATGAAGACACGGTGCTATATATCTTCATGGTGCACAGCCCTGCTGACACTGACATCTATGACCCAGCTCCTGATGCTCCCACTCTGAAACAAGCTCCTGCATGTCAGAAGCCATTGAGTGGCTGCAGACCAGCACCTCCCCAAGAACCATTGCTGGAAACAAGAACTCTGCAAAAACACATTTCCCTTGCTCCCAGTTAGGATATGCAGTTTTGTTAAGTTTCCTAGAAAGAAAAACGATCCAACAGCCAATTTAAGACATTATGAGCTGACCTGCACATGTGTGATGACTTCCATGGCACGGACCAACTCCTCTACCCTCAAGTGGGATCCTTCCCCTTCTGCCAATACACATATTTGACGGAAGTTTTAGCATAATATGCAGGCAAAGCTCCTCCCTCTAGGGGTTTTTCATTCCAGTGTCTAATTGTTTTGATGACTTCTCACAGGGACCAAATCACTGGGAAAGAAGACTGAGTATTACAATACAATCTACATTTCTGCAGAAGAGCACGCTTTCTCATAGCCCAAAATAGCCCAAAAAATTATTTTGTTTGGATGGGCCTTAGAAAAAAAATTATTTATTTGCAACCAAGCCTTTTTTCATCCCAAAAAGTGTCTCTTTCCCCCACCCCCAGAACATATGGTCACATAATCTAAACATTACCAAGGGCACTGATGGCGAGGTAGGTACTTGGTGGCAAACAAGCACTAATGTTCCCTAATACAAAGGTTGCTACGAATCTTGCACCAATTCAACTCTTCACCAGCAGATGAAAAAGGGTTTTTTAGGGAGAAAAGCCTTACTTTAATCACAGATCTTCAAGATGACAGCTACACTGCAAAAATGAAACACACTCACGAAGCCCCACAGGGAAGATCAATGGTTTTAGGTTTCAGGGAGATTGGACCATATATTTTTAAAGTTCTGCAATATGAATTTGGTTTAGACAAAAAGAAAAAAGTGTGGGAGAAGTGTAATCTATAACACTTGTTCTTTCTGAGTTTGAAAGCCATTTATCATTTTGGAGACACTTCTGCAGCTCAATTCACAAGCAGCCAAAAAATATGATTTTTACAGCAGAATGAACCATTACAAGCAGAAAGCCAAGCTCCTGGCATCCTGAGAACTGGAACAACCTGATACCAGCATGTTTGGTAAGGAGGAGCTGATATCTTCCACTTCATTAGTGCCTCAGGCTTTGCCAGCAGCCTTGCTAATGTGGCCACCATGAGCCCCAACCTGACCCACAGAGGCTCTCCACAAACCACCCTGGAGGACTCGAGCACCTTCCAACACATAATCCTTGGTCTCTGCTACAGACCTGGGGAGGCAATGTCCCAGATCACTTCTAGCCATCACAGGATGAAACCAGGTGCATAGCCTGTAGCTAAAACAGGGGTGAGGTTCTCCTGTAGTCCTGAGATCCTACAGATAGATATTCCCTAAACCTGGACACTTTCATCTTCTGAGCTTCTCCATATTGAAGAATACATTAGCCTAGAGAGTCACCACTCAGTTAAAGCACAATGATCTCAGGAAAAAAAAACCTTGCTGCATCTCATGTGAAGAACACCTCATCCTTTGTGCTCCTTCTGGCTACACTGTCCATGTCCTTCCAATTTTAAGACAGAGCTATTCTCTGCTCTACCCGGCTTGATCAGACACCATGGGAAGCTAAAGAGACAAGAGCACAATGTCTTCAATCCTCTTCTACTTACGGATCTCTACGCATTTCCCAGTGGAGATGCAACCCCACAGCATGAACATCAGCTTCCCGAAAACAGGCTGTATCTTCTTAGCCTGACTACTTCTGCAGATCCTTTAAGGTAATCCTCTAATCCCCAGGCCCTCAGACCACAGCCAGTGGGACAGGAAAAGAGAGACAGAGATAGAAAAGGAAGGCAGAAGGGAGAAAGGAGTATGAATTTGGAAAGGAAGATAAACTATAAAAACACAAATGAAGGCAGGAAGGATACTAAATCCCTACCACAAGAGCATCAGCAAAACATGTTTGCATTCTTCTGATACCTCCTGCCACTCAACAGCTGACAAGCCAAGCTAAAAGGTACTGCAGAAGGTTGATGTTGGAAGCATTTGCAACTTCTTGCCTTACAATACTCCTGCCAGGTGCAGGTTTTGTTTAAATTAACGTGCCACAGCAGGGGTACACAATTATAGGCAAGTTCTCAAAAATAGCAGGAAACAAGATTTTCACTCAGCAATAGCACAGGCTTCCTTTCTTTGTCCAATGGCACAGAATGCAACTCCAGAGCGAAATCCATCAGTTAAAGATTGTGGGGAATGGGCTGTCTCTCATCCCATTTACTTACCTGACACGGAAGATAGTAGCTCGGACACAGGGTAATGCTCGGTGCAAAGAAACCAGTCCCAGCAGCACAAACATCCCAACCCCTGAGGTCATAGTCCATCCCCCGCACTCCCTCCAACTCTTTGGTGACTGCAATTAATAACACACATCTGAACATCAAATGAGCATTAAATCAGAAAGGAACCCAGTTTCTACAGCACCCCAAGCCCTGAGGACCTCCATGAATTTCAGCTGGGAAACCTCCCACAGCAGCAAGGCACAGAGCTCCACTGATCCCACCAATTCATCCTTCATCACGCTGCTTGCAGGAGATTCACAGCAAGTAGGCAAGTGCTAAGAAAAGCAAATGGCTGGGTTCTCGCACTCTCCGAGTCTTCTGAGATGCCAGGCAAGCAGGGACATCCAAACAGATCCTCTTGCAACACAGGGTCATGACTGCATGATGGAGGCTCAGCAGGGAAGCCAAAAACCAATGCCAAAAGGCAGAGAGACAGAAGGACAAACATTCAGAGACCATTCCCAAATGGAATAAGTTATTCAAAGACATCGAGATTTTATGATTTTTTTTCCAAAGAGAAAGAGCAGCCTTAGGAAAGGTGGTCAGCAAAGGCAGAGAACAGTTCTCTGAAGACTGAGTGTCCCTCTCTCCCCCTCTTGAGCCTTCCCTCCACCTGCATGCTGTAGGAGCAAGAAAAGCAGAAGGGATCTGCATCAGAGCCAGCTCAATCAGGGAAGCAAGCCCCAGGATACCTCCCCTGGTACAGTAGGGACCTCTCCTGATGGACAAAATGGAGAAGGGCTATTTTACTTTAGCTGCTGTGAAATGTCTGGATGCCAACATCGATTAGAGATGCGTCTCAGCTAGCCAGTCTGTTACCCAGTTCGCAGGGGTGAAGCATCAGCTCTGCTTGGCCTCTTGTTAGGTTTGCTGTCCAAGCATCATCCAATTGTCACTCCGGTTTATGAGATGAAGGTTTGCATTAAGATAAGACTGGATGAATTCTTGGCAGCATGTCTAGAGCAGGCAGATCTAACGAAAACTAATTCAACCACCTCGCCACATGCCTCCTGCCCACTGGCAGCAGCAGGTCTAGAGAAATGGGATAGAGCACCAAGGAACATAGGGGTGATTCAACCATGAGGATCAAAAAAGCCTGCTAACTTTGAAATAAATGTACTTGTTTAAAGTGACACATGGACTTCATATGCTGAACTCCTTCAAAACGCTACTTGAGCGTACTGTTCACCTGATCCTGGGGTCAACACCACGGTGAATGATGTTCCTTTCCTACAGAAAGCAGACATCTTCACCTACCTAGAAACATTCCTACCACATTCCAAATCACTAACCCCTTCTGAAAACCACAAAATGGAGGTGAGATGGGTTTCTGAAGCCTCATGTGTTCTTCAGATAGAAAAAGTCTTCCAAGATCAACCACCTTAAGCCACCTCAGTCGGGATTCATCTTGTCCTGCTCTGGACTCGAGCAACAAACCCCTCTGTTCTAGTTCCTCATCCTTCTCTCCCCAGTCAGAGCACACCCAAAATGCCCATCTCCTTCCTCAGCAAAGCGAATCAAAACAGAATTAGTCTCCAGCCAGATCTCACCTGGGACACACCATGATCCCACCATGAGCATCACCATGCACCTCTCCTCCCACTCATTCCCATCACGCTGTCGGCTTGTTCCGAACTAGCACATTGTGGGACTCCCCCAGCTCACTGCCACCCCACAAATCAGCAAAGGGGGGATGACCTACAGCTCCTTCCCTTAGGAAAACATACTGAACTGTTGCACTGGGTAAGGTTGCAACCAAGAGAAACGCTTGCTGTCACCGCATTTGGAAAGAGCAAAGCCATCAGAGTTTAAATTTAGAGACGAAGCAAATCAGACTACTGCATATCTGTTTTCCTCAAATTAGACTTTCCTTCAAAAAAAAACAAAGAGAAAAAACCTGTGACTGCACAGTGCCCCAGCACCCCCACTCCATCCCTAACTTAGCAGGCGTTTTTCTACATTACAAAATTCCAAAGGCGGCTAATTAGCCAAGACTCAGCAAACTCAGGTTAAAAAAAGAAGCTGCTCCAACTCCGTCAGGGAGGCAGATGGCAACGGCGCGTTTCAGACACTGCAGGCTACATCAGCAGTTTCTCTAGCCGATGGTGTCTGAACAGAAGAGGACTGCGGATCGGAGGCAGCGCGGAGGTCCGGCTGCCAATGGGCCACAAACAGGTGACTAATTGCCATGAAGAATTCCTCCCCAGCTCTTACCATGCAGCCTAGAAAGGCATCCAATTGATTTATGAACTTGCTAGAGGTTTCCACCCTCCATGGGTTGGTCCTCATGCAGCAGTCACAGCCTCATACACACAAGTCTGGGTGTTTACCGTGGTGTCCAGAGCCCAGCGTTTTACTCACCCTTTCCCCAGACTGGCTTCCCACTTCACCCACTGGGGTGCAGGAAAAAGATAGAGCTACTGTCCATGACAAGGGAATGAAAATGTGTCATGGGAAAACCTGTGCTGGGTACATGAAGCAGTGAGATCAGTGCCTCTGCAGCCCAGCTGACTCTTCAGAATATTCCCTTACGCTAGCAAGAACCCAGCCAGGTAGACACAATTTAATTAAAATGACATCAGCTCATAACGCAGGAGTCGGAGGTCCCTCTGGACACAGTGCCCAGTGGCTAATACGTTAGACAGAGACCAGCAGAGGTCAAACTTGCTTGGATTCCATCCACGCTCCTGCTTTTCACTCCTCTTGGTTTGAAGCAGGTCTTCACTTCAGGCACTCTCCCATGCGCTCTTCCCAATGACCTGAGCTCTCACCAACACCACAAGCCACCAGGCTACATCAGGAGCATCAATTCCTTTTTGCCTTGTCTCCTGTCCCTCTCAATCTTGTCCCATTCCTCCAGGGTCCTGAGGCTAAGCAGTAACAACGAGGGCTCAGCAGCTACACAGAACCATAGTGCATTGTCCCCACGCTGCAGGGGGTGTTTTAAACACTCTAGGTATCCCAATAAAACCTCTCATGGAAGCAGTGGAGGTAAAAAGGCACATGACAGAGATGGGACTCTGTATTTGCAAAAGAGCACGCAGCCTTTGTGCCTGCGTAGACTAGAGACAAGAAGATGCTCTTTGGGTTTTCAGATGGTCAGTTAAGCAGTCGCAGGTCCTCCCACTGCCCAGTTACTGCTCCTAAAACCCAAACCATCTGCAGGCCCAGTGCCTGATTCCAGCTCAGTTATAGTTTGGCAACTGCACAAAAATATCTGTCAGGAGAAGCCATATCACATTCTCAAAGCATCTACCTGGGGCGATTAGGGGTGGGTGACCAGCTTCACCTAGACCACAAAAGACTAAGCTCTTCAGATGCCACCATAGCCAAGATCCACTGCAGCAAATGTTCTCCCTGAACTTCTCCAGTTTGCTTTCCATTATGCCTATAAAGAATAGCAACGCAGCGAATTTGTGCGGCTGCGGACGGTCTCAGCCCCTTGACTGGGATGTAGGATGTGTCTGCTGACATGTCCACAGCACTGTGTGAGGTGAGGAGATCCTGAGCGGTGAGCTAAGCTACCTCTTGTGCTTCCCAATGCCAACACAGAGAGCAACTTCCAGCTGAGAGGGCAAGGCTGTTCACGTCCAGGTCCTGACTTCACAGATGGACAGGGTCTGGGCTTCAAAAAGGTCCAAATGAAAACGAGAGACAGGCTGCTCTGTGAGAAACATTGAAGCCTCATCAAAACATCCGCTGTTGCTCAGGGACTGATCAATAGCAATCAATTTCTTCACATCAGCAGGATTTTGCAAGTGCCTGGTGCTCTTCTGGATGTGGCCATTAGCACCTACAATCTCCAACTAATAGCCTGTAATGAAGGGATTTTACCTATGCTAATAGCAGGGCAGATGATAAACAGCAATTCCACTATCAATGTTCTTTGGGGTGGGTGAATCTTCATCTTACCACGGCAGAGGAAAGAAAATGTAGGCAGAGATGATGCTGGCACCGTAGGGAGTCAGCAATTTAGATGGACAGGGAAGGAGCAGGCATTGGGGAACCATTGGAGCACCTCTCCTTCACTTTGATGTCCACAGAATCTGAGCGATGACAGGAGCTTCCCCCAGTTGCACCATCTCCCTCGCAGGTGGATGGATGCTCTGGTAGGAGAGCTGGGTCCATATTGACGCTGCCTTCCCCTGCACACCCACCAGGGATGGGCTTCTCTCCCTTCCCGATGCCACACACCCGGCAAGAGTTAACTCCGTGGCTGGGTCCAGCTCCTGCTTTGTGGGTTTAATAAGCCTAGAGCTGTTGCAAGGGTGTTAAACTCCCACTCTTTCCGTTCAAAGGCAGCTTTGCAGAGCTGAGCAGTCTTAAAATGCACAGCTTTTCAGAAGTGTGACCTTTTCACAACATTTCCAATTCAGTAAAAATTCGTTTCCTCCTTCTTCAAGTACGTAACTAATGGTAGTCATGAAACACCTCCTCCAATGGCAGCAGGCAGGCTGGCCAGGCTCCCCGCTGGCCTGGAAATGTCACCACCGGTTCCCTTTGGTTATCGCTATGGCGTTTCTCCAAAGCCTCAAGGGCACGGAAAGTCACCATGCCATCATCAGGCATCCAAGCACTCGCACACCTGGTTTTGCAAGCAGCCGCATGCTACCTCCATCCCCCTGCCCTCTTCCCAGCACGGGGAGCAGCCAAGGTAGGCACGGAGGGCAGCAGGATCAGGGTCCTGGACCCACCACATCCCCCTGAGCAACCTGGGATCAGTGCAATCCCCATCCACCCGTGGCAGGAGACATGTCCCACTTTCAGAAAACTGTTCAAATTGCTAATTGTCCACCCCAATAAAGCCCACAGCTGGCTCTTTCCTGCAGATGTCAACCTGAGAGACCTTCCCAGGTCTCCTCAGCACCAGATTTAGGTCACATCCACAGGTTTCACTGGCCATCTTTCTTTGCTCTTGCTTACCCCCGGGTTTCTCTGTGGGAAAGCGCAAGAGAAGCATTTTAAGGCATTTGCACCAATAAATCCTACAGCACACCAAGGGGGAGACCTTTCAACTCACAGCAGGTAGCTACCTGGCCCCAGTCCTCACCCTACACCTAATGCCCAGGGCAACCTTGTTCATGGATTCCTGCTCTCATCCCTCTCCACCAAGACACTCGCAGCTCCAGTGTTTCCCAGATTGCAATCCAAGAATAAAAGCTGTTGCTGGACAAAAAAAGCAAAGCCTCAGGCTGACAGGATGGACAGCTGCATTGTCACCCACAGGGATTTTTCCATCCTAAATGCCTACAAACCTGCAAGCCCCCGAAGCTGCTCCTTGCTCCATCTGCAATGCCAGACCACTCTCCCTCCACACCAAAGCAAGCAAAACCCCTGTGCACATCCTGCCTGTCCTCTTCCTCTGCTTGCACCAACCTGGAAACTTCTCATTCCCGCACAGACTGGAAGATCTTGAGGGCAGAGGCCAGTTTTCACACACCTGGGAAGTGTCTTCAAGTGCCACGTAGCTATGCATGAAACAGAACCACTGAACTGCTCTGTCAGACAGCTCCCTTTCACATGTCATTTACTTCCCTACAAATTAACTCAACATTTCATATTTTGCCATTTTTTAACCATTTACTCTACAGGGGAGGGGGGAATGTGCTGGCTTTCCTTCTAAGGGCAGCAACCCAGCTCTCAAAGGCTACCAAACACAATGAAGACTGCGTTCTGCATCCCCAGCTAAAACAAAAGGTGTCCCAAAGCTTCATTCCTGTGTTATAGTCAAGGACCTCATATCAAGTTGCATCCTTCTTCCAGGGGGCCCAAGTCCTTACCACAACATCGAACCCTATAATGGGAAGGAGGTGGTCCACAGAGACTTTCCTGTAGTCCCTACAGCTCGGGAGACTTATATTATCTTAGAATCGTAGAATGCTTCAGGTTGGAAGGGACCTTTCACGGATCATCCAGTCCAACCTCCCTGCAGAAGCAGGGACATCTTTAACTTGACTGAGTTGCTCAGAGCCCCAGCCAACCTGGCCTTCAATGTTTCCAGGGATGGGGCCCCCACTACCTCCCTGGGCAACCTGGGCCAGTGTTTCACCACCCTCACTGATGCCCTTCCTTAGTTTAAAACCATTACTCCTTGTCCTGTCACAACAGGCCTTGCTAAAAAGTCTGTCTCCAGCTTTCCTGTAGCTCCTTTCAGTACTGGAAGCTGCTCTAAGGTCTCCTTGGAGCCTTCTCTTCTCTGAGCTGAACAACCCCAACTCTCTCAGCCTGTCCTCGTACGGGAGGTGCTCCAGCCCTCGGATCATCTTCGTGGCCTCCTCTGGACCTGCTCCAATAGCTCCATGTCCTTCCTGGGCTGAGGACTCTGGAGCTGAACACAGGACTGCAGGTGGGGTCTCACGAGAGCAGACTAGAGAGGCAGAATCCCCTCTCTAGACATGCCGGCCACGCTTCTTTTGATGTAGCCCAGGATATGTACCTATAATATCTTAAAATATCTGGGATCAGTAATCGAAGCAGGCAGGTCACACGTTCCTTAAGGCAGTAGTCACGTGCTGTAGGTATTGGCCTCAAACCAGCATAGAAGTCCGCAACAATAACACTGCTGAGAGCCACCAGCATTGACACATGGGGTATTTCTGAGCTAACTGACAGGACACCACCAATCCCAAAGTTTACAAACTTCTAATTCAAGCCACTGTCAACAACCCAATTCCTGTTTGCAAGGAACATATTATTTTTATGCTGACAAAGCTTCTCCAAATACAGGGCACAACATCACACAGACCAAGTTTAGAGTCTGGGATATAAGCTTCCCAGAAAAACCCAACCAAGGGGGAACTCCAGCCTTGTACCAGACTCCATAAACCTGCCACACAGCTCCAAAGCAAGCCTTGGCTAACCTGCATTTAGGCATTTTCCCTACCCATTGCATATTTACCGCATGGGTTTATTTGGATGTGTTTTGCTCACGACTTGCTCTTTGGAGCAACTCCAAATCTGCCTCCCTCTTAAGTTGTGTTACAATATAGTCATTCAAACTGATTGCAAACATCAGAAGCGAGGGTTGATTTCTTTATGCACACTAATTCTAGACTAGGTCACCAAACTATTTTCATAGTTATGTCAGCACTGTCTAGACAAACCATTAAAAACAGGATGCAATGATCATCAGAAATGCAACATCAAGCCTGTGCCCAGAGATATTGTGGGAGCCACAGGGAGACAAGAATAAAGCCAAATCTGTCCCATTCACATAGGTTGGCCAGAGTTGTAGTAGAACTTTACCAAAGCTCACCAGAAGAGCATATATTTAACTGCAAATTAAAATAAATAAGCCGACATCAACAAGCCTGGAGGACAGAAGGATCTCAATGCAGTCACAAACCCATCCAAAGCGACTCCTCTGAGCTACTGGGTGCCCACGTCAGCACGGAGCCTTGCCGGGAGGCTAACCACCACATCACCATCTTCATACCACCATGCAGAGTGCCCTGTGCAGGAGTCCCAGCATTAACTCCAGGATCTGACCCTGGGCACTCATCCTCACCAACCTCCAGTAGGCTCCCATCACCAAAACCACAGGGCTGCACCCACGGAGAGTTTCTTCCTAGCATTGTGCATCAGAAAGGCAGCTTCCCATTTCTTGCCACTTCTTGGCAGGGAGCTCTTCCAAACTCCAAGAACACGAGCTGTAATCTTGGCAGAAAGGGACACACGTATAAAAATCACCACTCTGTCAAAACAGAAAAATAATGCAGGAGCTGATCTGTGCGCATTAATCCACTGCAGTCAATGAGGAGACAATTTCCCTGGAGAAAGTCATACATTAAAAGGAAAAAGAAAAAAGGGGGGGGAAGAGAAAAGATTAATGTGACTTTGAAATATCACAAGCAACGTTTATCTTCCTCCTGCCACCGCAGGTTTCTCGTCTTTTTTTTCTTTAAACACAAAGAGCTTTAAAATTCGCTATGAATACAACACTCCTGCCTCACATGTGCAAACATAGGTGCACTACAGTGTAGCAAAAATATAAATATAGCACCACCTGCTCTGCCGCTATACAACTTTAGTATTTTTAATTAATTCAATTTAAAAAAACGCAACTGCTTTTCACTCGTATAATCTTCTAATTACAGTCAGAGTGAATGCATCCTTCTCGGAGGTCCTACTCATGCTACCGATTTGGTCACACACAAAGTTCAGCCCTTGGTACTTCTGTGTCAGCATCAAAGCTGAACGCAAAATATCGTTCCCCAGTTTACATTTAGGAGCAGATACACGCTTCAGGCTGTGTCCTGGGCATGACTAGAAATGCAAGTACCCGTTCCCTCTCTAGGGTAGGACTAAAAGATTTTGCCAGTCAAAAAATAAAAATAAATAAGGTTCAATCTGTGTAACATGCAGACTACAGACACGCTTAAAACTGAATTGCGTGAACTCAGCCTTTGGCAATCCTGAAACAAATGAGCTCACCATACCATTTATATTCTCATTTTCCTTTTATATTTATCCCATAGATCATAAATATACATTAATAACTGTAACAGTCAAAGTTTACATTCGGCCGTAACATTTAGGATCAATACTCTTCAAATGACCTTTAATAGTAATGAGCTGCCATAACACTGTCTCGAGGACATTAAATTTTTATTAGAAATACTTTATTACAAATGTTCAAACCTGTCTCCATGCACTTGTGCACCCATACAAATATTCTCACCCTCTATTATATTTTCCCTTGACAAAAAAATAAAAAAAGCAAGGCTTCAAGGTTTTTGGAAAATATGTGCATTATGGAGACTTCAGATATTTCACATTTTCAGATGCGGGGTTTTTTTGTCTTGTTGTTTTTTAATCAGAACCCACAAGCCGGGGGCTGGAAAATCATCCGCTTTTCAGAATGATAAATAGGAATTGTTCCCATGTGGCTTGAACAGGCAGGACCAAGCTCCCTGTTACCATAAGCACTCATTTCGAGGGGGTGGAGGAGGTCTGAGAAGCTGATGCCCTGCGGAGGGGTAAGCAGGAGCAGCATCACCTCCTGGCCCTGAAGATCATCCCCTTCCATGAGGAACCAGCCAGAGGCTCAGCTCCATTCCTGCCTCTGGTTCAGAAGGGTCCTGATGGGACTCCCTCCAATCAGAACAGGTCCATTTCACACAGCTCCAGCTGACTGAAAAGCAAAAAAAATAGAAAGACAAGGGAAAACAACAGAAAAACCCCACCTAGTCAAGATCCAGCCTCTCGCTTAATTATTTTTTTAAAGACTAGTCAAGTTCAAAATCAGTTCTCGTCCATGCTTCGCTGCCTATTATAAGAATTAAAAATCATTCACAGAGTGGGGGGCTTGTAGCAATTTATTTCTTCACTTGCAGGTTGTCGACTCAAACCATAGAGAAATCTGATTTCAGTAGAACAATGAAACCAAGCAGATGGAGGTAAAGTCAAACAAAGGAAACATGGAAAAAAAAAAAAAAGAAAAATATTTCTCTGCATTGTCAGTAGATGCCACCTCTAACAGTTGCAAATTAAACACGTTCAAGGCATCACCATACATTGCAGTTCATGTTCTCTGAAGAGCCTGACTTGGCTCACACAGACACCAGGTTGCTACCAGGAGCCCAGACCTGACTGGGAGGGGAGCATACGCGCGTTTCCACGTTTCGTCCTAATTTCTTGGCAGTCTTGACTTAAAGCACTTCAATTTCGCTTCCCTCGTTCATGCTGATCTAGAGCTTCGCCTCTAAAAGCATTTGGTGATTTCCAAACCACGGCAATCAAATGTGAGGAAGGCAGAAGAGCTGATCAATCGTTATTTGCACTCCCCAACCCCCCGATTTTTAGAGAGATGCTCTGAAACCCCAGGAAATGTCTTTCCATGTGTTTTGGAGAGGATCCTCCTTTCTCGTGGGGGTACCAGGAGGACAAGCAGCACTCTCCTCTCCACCTTAAGCATCCTCCCACCTTCCCAAACCCCTTATCTGGGTCAAGGCAGTGGCAGCCCCTAGCTGCAACCCCCATTTCCCCATCGGCTGTTGTGGCGGCTCATTAGGGTGAAGAAAGGCTCCAATGCATCATCTCACCAGTCTTGTCGCGGGCTGATCCGAGACGGGTAATTCCCACTGCTTAATGACCTGAGACCAGCCAAGGCAGAAGAAAACGGGAAAGGGAATCTTCTCATTCGTTACCCATCCCCGCATACCGATAAAAAGAATGATTACACTTTTAAGTTCGAGCAATTCCCTGCAGTTGTAGCCATGTCATATCTAGATTGTCTAATTTACATGCATATTCATAATCCCTGTGTATTTAATTAAATTCTTCAATCCCTAGAGTGTCTTTCCTAAACAATAGTAATTTATCTTGCACAGATAAGGGTGCCCTCGATTTATTCCACTCTGTAGCTAACAGCATTTCCTTCTGATCAAGGCTAGGAAGCAAACTCGAACAGAGGGTATCTTTAACTATATTTAAATTGCAAGATTAGGTTGCTTCTCTTTTCCTTTCTCTCTCACCTCAAGTTACCCTTTCAAATAATAAATATTTCCTCCTGACCTCTAAGGAAAACCTTTCACCCAACCTCCTGATAACAACTGCATGCTCCAAATTCAAAAAAGCTGCCCAAAATGCATGTTGCAAAGAGACCTCATAGACTTTGCCATGATGAGCTACCAAGCACCAGGGGGTTCATCCACCATGGTGCATGGGACGTCGTCCACACACACCGCAGGCTACGAACTCCTCCATTGGAGCCCACAGCAAACAAGGAGCCACGCAGTAAAAAGCTGCAGCCAAGAGGATGAAGAGCCCTTCATCTTTCCACCAAATATCCCTATCTTTGGCCCCATCAACTCTGCACCACTGCCAGGGGAGCAGCCACTCCACCACCTGCGCAGAAGGGATGCTATGCCTTGAGGAGACTCAGGAATAAACACAGAATCATAAAACTGTTTGAGTCGGAAGGGACTAATTCCATCTAATTCCAAACCCCCATGCTATGGGCAGGGACATCTTCCACTAGATCATGGTGCTGCAGATGTGGGACTAGGGCTGCCCTCACAACCATGCAAGCATCCCTCTGCACCAGCCCCATTTCTTAATCTCCTCCCCAAGCATCTGCTGCTGACCACTGCCAGACACAAAGGAACGCAGCCGTTTTATTCCCAACCAAGCTTTTGAAGCCTTTAGAGATGCTGTTACTATTTATGAAAATAGGGTCAGGATCCTGCTGTCAGCTCCTTCCTGAGCCGTAGAGTCACCCGTGCCACAGAGGCAGCTATAGGAAAGCCCTTGGGAACGGGACTGCTGGGACTCAGTGATGGATAGGCTCCAAGTTACAGCCGGTAACGTGACTCTGGAGTAAATCCAACCTCCTGCCACCCGGGTGTCCCTGCACTCACCTCCCCATTTCATACACAGCCACATCCATAAAGTCCTGCACCAACGTCCTCAAACAACATTAACTCCCCACTTCATACACAGCCACATCCATCAGGTCCCCTCTAGACCATCCCCGTGGCCACCAGACCCCTGCTTTGCAACCACCACATCACAGCCATGTGTTAGCACCCACAGCTGCATCCCAATGACACCACAATGAGTCCCTACACTTTACAGTCAGTTGCTTGTCCCCTTGTTCAATAACAAGAGAAGCAATGGACAAGGAGGGCAGTCATCTCCGCACTGGAGCAGGACCCAGCACTGCCCTGGAAGAGGCTTATGCAGTAACGCTGCCCTGTTAACCCTGGGCTCGGCACTCAGAAACATAGAATCACCAGGTTGGAAGAGACCCACCGGAGCATCGAGTCCAACCATTCCCACCAGTCTCTAAACCATGCCCCTCAGCACCTTGTCCACCCGTCCCTTAAACCCCTCCAGGGAAGGCGAGCCAACCACCTCCCTGCGCAGACTGTTCCATTGCCTAATGAACCTTTCAGTGAAGAATTTTTTCCTTAAGTAGAGCCTAAACCTCCCCTGGCGGAGCTTGAGGCCATTCCCTCTTGTCCTGTCCCCTGTCACTTGGGAGAAGAGCCCAGCTCCCTCCTCTCCACAACCTCCTTTCAGGCAGTTGTAGAGAGCAATGAGGTCTCCCCTCAGCCTCCTCTTCTCCAGGCTAAACACCCCCAGCTCTCTCAGCCGTTCCTCATAAGGCCTGTTCTCCAGCCTCTTCACCAGCTTCGTTGCTCTTCTCTGGACTCGCTCCAGAGCCTCAACATCCTTCTTGTGGTGAGGGGTCCAGAACTGAACACAGGATTCGAGGTGCGGTCTCACCGGTGCTCAGTGGAGCCTGTGGGACAGCGAGGTGCTCTCCTCCACCAGCGATGTGGAGCTTGCCTGACGATCGACCCTGCCATTGCCAAAATCTTCCTCAAGAATTCATAGCTGGATTCAGACATTCCCAGCCTGTTACTTATTTCAATGGTTTCAGCCCTCCAGAGTACAGGGACATCCTGTCTCAAACCTGCCGAGCCTCATGCCAAGAGGACATCTGCTTGGAAGGCAGCCCCTCCGGCTGACCCAGCCCTGGAGGGTTGCCTTTCTGTCTCTGCGAGATCCCAAACATACCATTGCACCCACAAAGTGAAGCCAGTTCACAGCAGAGCCAGGAGCAAGAAAAACTGCTCAGGCAAACCACATTCCCACTTCAGAAGCTTTGGAAGATTTTGTAGACCTTGGAAACATTTCTTCCTACTCGGGGCAATTTTAGGTTAATGGTTCATCAAACCTCACAGTCCAGGAAACCGTCGTGTGGCTGACCAGTGTGTGGGTGTGGGAATGGGTGGGGAAAAAACACCCTCTCGGGCATCAGTCCTTCCCACAGCACTTGAACCACAGGCTGAGCTAGGAGCCACCAGAAGCAAGCCATAAACCAGAGAGGCAAGGGAAAACCTCACCACTGCTCTGTGCCTCTTTCAGATATTGGGAATGCAGAGAATGAGCAATCGCTCATGGAAAGCATCAATCCCCCATTCGGGATGCTCTCCAAAACACAGCATCTCCACGTGAGGAGCAGCCGTACCTGCCTAGTACCTCTGCAAATCCCATGAGCTGCGAGAACACACGATGCCCGAGCTCCTCATCTGCCCGGGAGCTGGTCTCCAGCCTCACACGACTCTGATTTCCTCAAGCTGACTTCATTTAGCTCTGTCCTTTTCATCTAAGCCTCATTTCACAATCATTACTCAAGCGCGAAATAATAACAAAGCATCGGTCATTTCAGGAAGAGCCCTTGGTATCCCACAGCTCACCCTTCTTGAAAAACTAGCGCTTTCAAGCAAAAAGACCCAGTTTTGGACAATTCCAATGAAGCCATTCCATGACTTCCCCTCTTTTCTACAATGGAAGTCAAGGAGCTGAGCCATGGCTAAGAACATCCGATCACTCATCTTTATCCTGCTCAGTTTTTATGATTTTCCAGAGCCAGGGTGACAGCAGATTTTTATCAGAACACAGGAAGAAAAGCAACAGAGCACAGTTTCCCTCTCTCTTCTCTCCTAGACACCACAGCACCAGTTACGACACACTTCCAGTTCCTCCTCTGCCCCTCAGATACTCCACAGGGAAGGCAGCCCAGCATGAGCCACCAGCAAATAACCTCCAGCTTAAACAAAGCACAAGGCATGTGAATCTTTCAAACCAAGTCACCGTGCTGCATTTTAGAGATAATGGACATCTGAGCTGTATAAGGGCTGTTAATCAAAGCGTACAGAGTGATGCACTCGAAGACAGCCACTCTTTCCACATCCTCCCAGCAACATGGTTGGGAGGTGACCAGAAATCATCTTTTCCCAAATAACTAGTAACTTCTAAATAAATCGGGAGCAAATATTTGCTCGCAGAACAGCTCAACCTTGTCAACAACTACCTCATCCAGCCCGAACCTAAAGCAGCAGAAAGAAAGGATGCGTGCTGCTCTTCACCATCCGTTGATGAGATGGTTTTACAAGCTGTTATCCTTGCACTGGAGAGGGCCGTGGGCAGCTTTTAAGAGCGTTGTGCTGTGTCCTGGCTCTGAAATCAGCAGTCTCATAAACCAGTATCTGAACACACTCCTCAATCTCAAAATAAACTGGCTGCTGTCAAGCACACCTGAGGGGGGGTTAGCCAAAGAACCTGAATTAATGTAGTGGCACGGGGTCCACGAAGCTAAAGCAGAGCGAGTCAAGCTCAAGAGAAGTCAGATTGAGAGGGCTTCAGGAAGGAGAAGCAATGCACATTTCCATGCCATTTAGGAGATTCTGGAAAAGAGCAAAGGGACTAAGCTCCACTTTGCAACATTTCAGAGGGCATAGCTTGAAAGCATTCCAAACGCCACTGCTCGGTCTCGGTCATCCTCACAAGCACCTACTTCACACCTGCCGGTGAGTAATATTTTCCACAGTGGGAGGAAGCAAGTGAACAGAAGCAGCACACCAGAGGCAGAGTTCACCATCACAGTTGGTCACACACTGGTCACGGTTCCTCTCCATCAAAAGCTGCAAGAGCTTTTAAGGCACAATCTCATCATGAGCCAAAGCAGCACAAGAGCAAACTTCGTTGTCCCACTCATCACCTTTCAAAGCAGAAGGTATCTCCTCACTCCTGCCTCACTCATCCTCCAGCAGTTATCTCCCAACACAATAGGTCAAGCAACACTGCAGGAGCCGTCAAGAGCGGAGGTGGCTGGGGACCATGCCAGGCACTGGAGCCCTCAGCGTATACTAAAAGCATTTCTCAACAACGCCAGCTGACTTTAGAGACGACAGCCAACCTGCTGAGATCTCTAGTCTCTCATTCCAAGTCTTCATAGAGCTTGGTCGACCTTAACAACCTCCCAACACACCACAACATTTCCAAAATGGACTTCACAGCCTGATTTTTTCAACTCTCAGGCCAGATGCCCCTTGTTTCAGCAAGTATGTCAAATATGCAAGTCCACAGGCTTAAAGAGGAGAGACTGAAGAGGGGGAAGATGCTTCCCAACCGGAAAAAAGAAATACAGCATTAAGACTTACCTCAAAATGTAACAAACCCAGGGGACAAATTAAAAAAGGAAACCATAAAATGTTTGTCCCACTACTTCCTTTTTAATTCTTACATCTGCTATTTTACAGTAAAGTTTCATCTGCTGTGTATAATTAGACAGATCTACATATGCGCGTAGAGATTTAGTTGAACTTTATCTGTATAATTTTTAACCTTAAAAAAATTTTAACTGAAAAAAGAGCAACTACCAGAGAAGGAACAGCATCACCTCAGGCATAAGGTCTCAAAGATGCTGCTCCGCGAACAGGCGAAGGTTTCAGGCCACAGTCTGCAGACTTGTGCAAGGAAGTCAGCAAAAACACACCAGCTTATTCCTGCTCCCCTTCAGCTCCCCACGCAGGGCCCTGCGGCTCCAGGAACATTTTAAAGACTTGCAATGTGAAAATCTGTTGTAAACCCCTAATCCAAAGCAGTTCACCAAGAACCAGAGGCAGCGGGACAAACGCTGCATGGCATTCCACTGGAAGAGTGGTCAAGCGGTGGAGACATCATGCCTGTAGTATTCAAAAAACATGCAGATATGGCACTCTGGACATGGTTTAATAGGCACTGTGGTGTTGGGTTGACAGTTGGACTTGATGATCTTAAGAGATCTTTTCCAACCTTAATGATTCTATGATTCTGCGTTAGACTACAGCAAACTCGGAGCACAGCCCAGTAGGTTTCCCAGAACAACTCCATCCTCATCCTGGGCCAGCTCCTCCTGCAAATCACATAATAGCCTTTTTGTCCTTTGATAGGAAAAGATTAAGCTGGCTTGGGGTTTCTTGATCCGTAAACAGGTTATTTCCCTAGAGATGGGAAACAAAATAGATACAACACTACTGATTCCACTGCTGGAAATCCAGCATTTCAAGCAGATACCAGTACAGCCATTAAAAAGCTCCAAGAGTGGCAGGTCGAGGACACGAACACAGCCCAAGTATCCAAGAGCCAGCAGATTTGATTGCAAGAAGGGGAAGGGGATACCCTCAGTTTGCAGTTACAGCCCCATACCAATCATCTTGGCATAAAACAGATATCAAACTTATTTAGGTAACAGCGCACACCTTGAAACCTGAGAATCCACCCAGCAAATGCCATCACCCTTTGCAATTAAGCACTTAAAATGTGCACCAAGAGGGAAGGAAATTGTCTCCACTCATGCAGGAAGGACCAAACACCCCGCGCTTTAATAGGAAAGAGCATCACGTCTGCAAAGCACCCAAACATCCCATTCGCCTTAGGAAGAAGCCAATCTGCCAGGGTCTCCAACCACCATGAGGAAAAACAAGGCAATAAGCAACTCTAGACATCCACCAACCGAGCTAAGAGGATGAAGCATTTCTCTGGAAACAATGAGGTTCTCTAATAACAGGACTGCAGCGGCGGCGTGAAAGGGAGGGAGGAGGAGCAGGCGGGGAGAAAGGGACTAGCTGGATATTTATCCCATCCTCATCTTTGTGTTATCAGTACCCCGGTATCAGCATTGTTCAAAATGGCTGCTTAGATGGTTGCCAGCAGCAACAACAGAATCAGTCCATCTGCTGGCATTCTCCCTAATCCATCTCAAACACTCGTTGTCTTTTTAAATGCACGAAGGGGAAAGAAGAGAAAAAAAAAGTCCGCCTTGTACAAAGAAACAGAATCCTCCTATAACAGAGCCTTTTAACTAGATTTTATGCCACCCCTGTTTCCAGGACACACAGACAAAAGTTAATTTTATGATAAAAGAACCAGTGTAAGGTGCTTTTTTGTTATGAGATCAGAAAGCAAATGGAATTTGAATTGTCTGCAGTGGCATGTATCTGACAAAGATTAATTTAAACAGATATTGTCTCCGAAACCAAAGTCCATTGAACGGCTTCACAGCCTATCAACCATGCGAAAGCAGCTCCTTCAGCAGCACTGCTGACTCCACCACTTTCTTTAAAAATGGCTTAACCTATTTCTTGTAAGATAAAAGGTCATATATAGTTCTATTTTACAAACTCATAATAGCCAAAGCCACACCAAGCAAGGACAATCGGGGGAAAATAATAACCAGGGGGGGATTTCCTCCCCCTTCACAGACAGATGCTCGACACTTGCTGGGTATTTTTCAAAGTGCGCCGGTAGTGAGCGGCCGCAGCGCTGCTGAAATGTTTCCACATCCTTAGAATAGATTAAATACCCTGGGGCCTCCGCAGGTCGCTGGTGCGGGATGGAGAAGCCCACCCCGGGGTGGAGGTGCTGCAGCAGCTCTGGGCGAAGAGCATGGGATGCTTCCTTCCAAGGACAGAAAGCCATAAGGATGCAGGGAAGAGCAGCCAGGCTGTCAGCTCCCTCGGTCCCTGGGCCAAGCAGGCAGGAGGGGAGCAGCACTGCTCCCCAGGCGCTCGCTCACCCCCCTCAGCCCTTCTCTGAACACTGGGGTATTATTTCTCCCTTTAATCACAAGAAACAGATCCATGCATGCCATCGGCGGGCTGTGCGGATGGAGACAGCTGCTCAGACTTCAATGGGACACACACACACACACACGGGGTGGGGGGGAAAGATGCAGCAATCCAAATCCTGCAATTTCTTCCCTTTTTATTTCCAGTTGATATGGAGCACCACAGGGAAAACACTACCAGACAGTTTCAGAGCATTTGATACAGCAATGACCCAGCTTTGGGAAAAGAACGAAGGAGAAGCAAAATAAAAGATGACAGCCAAAAGCACTTTTAATATAGTTTCAGTACTTTCAAGAGAAAGCTTCTGTACACAGAGCAGCCAATGAACTGTTACCAAAATAAACACAACTGGCTTTAAAAAAATTAGAAAAAAATCTTTCTGATGATAAAGAAAATCAAAAGAGACGAGAACCAGCGAATGAGACAGAAAATACATTTATTTTTCATCCTTCAGACACATTTCTTTTTATCTGGCATCCAAAGCCATTGTAGTTCATTAATGCAAATTTTATTTATCTCAGGAGCCCATTTGTTGCTCTGCCACCCCTTTGACAGGGCACTCATCTTCATCAAGGCAGCCGCACAGCCACTGCCAGGGCGCAGCACCCCCTGCGATCCCTGCCTTTAAAAAACCACCTAACGCCAATAACGAGTCACGGCTATTATTGGCGTTCCGAGCAGTCACCCACACCCCGGCATCAGCTGAAGGATGCAGGCCAGGGCTACTAGATGGCACCCAGAGAGAGGCACAGCCTGTTCTGACCTTGCCAAGGTCCCAGACACCCCGTCTCTCCCCACGTTCCCACCGGGAAGCCCTCCTGGCCGGCAGCTGCGGGGCACAGGCACCGTCTCCAGGTGCAAAGACAGCAGCCAGGCAGATGCTATGCTGCATCCCACCGAGAGAACCTCAATAACGATTATCCACCCACGATCAAACGCGCTGGGTGGTGTAGGTGCAAGACAGCAAGAAGCGGGGCATCACAAGGGATCCCTTCTCCAATTTTAACCCAGGGGTGACAGCAGCAGGACATTCGCGGATGACAAGCTGGACCAACATATCAGCATGCAACCCTTCCGAGTTGATATTCCAGCAGATTTGCCTCCTAAGCACATTCATGGTTTTGTTTTTAATGGAATAAAAAAAAAAAAAAAAATCCCTGGCAACACGCACCTAGGATGCGACAAGTAAAAGCCCTGGATTTTATTAATTTGTGCATTGCTTCAAATGCACCGTTTTACGAGGACTAACCCCAATCCTGCACAAAATCCTAAGCTATAAGCTTGAGACAAAAAAGCAAATGCTCTTAAAACACGACGCTAGAAAATCCATTTGGAGAGAAACGTGGCGGTGTCGAGCGCAGGTGAGCCCTCGGCATTTAATAAAACACACCCGCCACACCAAGCGGAATCTATTCATGTTTAAACATTGGGATTGAAAAAAAAGCCTTTGAAAAATTGAATTTTTGCTCCTGGGATGTTCCATTGTAAAGCCAGGAAGACACCTTCCCCAAGACATCCCTGAAGAAGTGGTTTTATAGGTCCTGTGTGTCTGTGAGATGCTATCAAGTTCTTTCTCAGCTCCTACTGCAAAGGCACAAGAAGTCAGGGCTCAAGCCTGTATATCAGACCTTAACCTCGTGACTGCTAGGTCAAAAATGACATGGGTCTCAGTCCTGCTCCTCTAAGCATGCAGAAGAGCATTTTCAGGGCCTCAGCAGCTCTGTCAAGGGGCAGGGAGAACTCATCACCACCATCAAACCTCCTGGCTCCAAAACTGTCTCCATCCAAATGGCAGAATTGTCTCATGGCACTTAGTAACACAGCCAAGCTTTGGTGCCTTTGAGATTTTGTTTTCATTGGAAAAACAATCAATTTCTCTTGATGCTGATGCTAAAGAAAGCCAAGGCTCAGCAGAGGCAGGATGCAGTTACTCAGAGGAGCCTCTTTCCTCCTCTCCGCATCCCCAGAAGACCAGGAGCACGAAAAGCCCAGGACATAACCTCTTCAAGACACCATCAAATGTAAGGTAGGCCATACCTTTTCATCTTATTACCCTCAACTTAGCTATCCCACACCCCCAGCTCATCAAACCATTCACACCAGGCACATATGGGGAGATCAATGGGGAAACACAGGTTCAACCACCACTTGTCTCCTACTGAGCAAAGGCAGGATAAGATCCTGGCACCCACCTTCCCAGGTCCCCAGCAAGTCTCACCCACGGCCCCTCCAGAAGAAACACACAGTGCGAAGAGACAGGGGAGCAAGAGAAGATTCCTTCACCACCACCTTGCCTGGGACCTTATGCAAGGTCTGCTCCTCGGAGCATGGTCAGAGGAATGGGAATCAGTGCCTCACACCTCCAGGAGAAAAAGCAACACCTCTAGCTCTCCAGAAGAGTCACCTGCTTTACGTATCGGCATCATGCAGCAACAAGCATTGGCCTCTCCCTGAAAACTCCTGGGTTCAGCTGCCTCACAGGGTGAGGAGAAGATGCTGCTCCTGAAATCCCTACTCGGGTCCTCACCCACACGAGCTACTGCAGCCTCAAGGGCAGGGAGCGTGATGAAAAACTTGCACCACCGCTAAACGCAGAGCTCTCCCTGTAACCCAGATGCAAAAACCTAAAAGTCAAATGCAAGCACAAGGTTGGCCATGACATCTGTCTGAGCTAATCCCAGATGGGAGCGGGTCTCCCACTGGGAAAAGGGAGCAGGACGTAACCTCAAAACATCAAAGACTAGACGCCTCCTCCATGGACCAGGTCCTCCTCCAGGGCTAGGTTCACGTACGCACCAAGGAAGCACAAGCCCACGAACTCTCTCTTCCACCCTAATGCTATCAAAACAATTTTTTTTAATATATATATATATTTCCAAAGAAAATTTAAAGCTGACACACCACAAAGGATGATTCACAGCTGAATGTGACTTTACAGAGCAATCAGAGAGACGAGCTCATTTAAGTTTTCCAAAAGTCCTATCTGAGGTTAGAGGCACTCATCATAAAACATCTAACATCAAAGCGAGCGTCAAATAACAGCGAAGCACATTCCCTCGCACAAAGCTGCAGAAACAAAGCACGCAGGCACATGTGGTTTATGTTACTGCCATTTTAGCACTGTTAAATTTCCTAAAAGATTCCCTCTAGATGCGAGCAAAATGAAAATCTGCTGTAAATGATTCGTGTGCTGGAAGTGCAGAAAGCTGGTGTCTCACCTGGGCTAAGCTTTATAAAAGCCTAGGTAAGCTGAGGACAAACTCCTACTGCCTGCTTAAGCCAGAAACCAGCACTTGTCACACTCTCTCTCTCTGAAAAATGCTTCAAACCTATTTTTAAAGCCAAAAACTAAATACTGAATTTCTTGTGCTCTATTTTTCATGACTCCGGCGTCTTTAAACTGGCATTTTTTTTGCCTGGAATAATTAACCATCCAGTTAAAAAGGCAACCCAGCTTCAGAGGGTCTGTTTATACTCTTAAAAAAAAAAGAAAAAAAATCAAAAGCCAATAAATAAATCTGCTAAAAAAACCAAGTTAAAATTCCAGCTGTCAAAATTTTCCTAGCTCTCCCTGCACAACCAGCAAGTAACTCCGGTGGTTTTCATCATCTCCAATTCCAGTTTCTATAACACAGTCCAGAACACGCTCCAGAAATATCTCACCTATGAGGGAGCAGTAATAAACAGATCATAAGTTTTAATGCCTAATAATCCTTCCTTTCAATTACATATGTTAAGAAAAGAATAATTAGACACGTAAATGGCTTAATGTATATTTAAAATGTTCAACAGTTTCCATCATGATAGGGCAAATGAACCTCTGCTGGCCTCTTTCATGTGGTTTGAAGCATTGTAATACACACGGCAGGATAAAGTAATCTACTCCTAAAGAAAAATAAAGTCAAAATTAATTAGCAAATTGCAAGCATGTTGTACAACAGCCCCACCCAAGAAACTAAGAGGATACAGAGAAATTAAACTCCCTTAGCAGCAACCTGACATGGGGCACTGGGTTTCAACATAAAAAAAAATACCTTTCATGACCCATGGTGTTTCTTCCAAGCCTGCTCCCACTGGATACAGCCTTAAACCTAAACCCAGGAGGAGACTGAGCTTTACACAAAACAAAAGCAACCACAACTGGCCGTAGGAGCCTCATCAAAGTGTTTTTCCAAAAATAAACAGCTCTATAAAGCAGCACACCACCTAGAATTTTTTTAAAAAAAAAGCTGGATACAAATTTAGACTCTGCCCCGTTCCACGCCACAGGCAAGGGAAACCAAGCGCTTGCCTAAAAGCCAGCATTTTTAGGAAAAAAAAATTTAAAAAAGTAGTTTTGGAAGGAAATAAAAACCATACAAGAAGTCTCAACCACGTTAAGAGCACAGGAACCCGTTGGTATTTTTACCTCTGAAGCTGCATTTCAACAGGCATCATTACAAATAGACACAGGCAGAGCTGAAAACCGTAGTGTAATAAAAAGCTTCCAAATCAAACCCCCTCCCATTAAAATGCTTTTACAGGTGTTATTTACAGGTATCAAGAAGGCAGTTGAAGAGGGTCAGAAAATCCCTTGTGCCTGGATATCCAGCGTAACCACTAGACTAGGAACCACGGGAAGGTACCGAGGACTGACCTGCACAGCATCAGATAAAATATTCAGATTTGAAAAACAAAAAAACAGGCTCCCTCCAAGTGTTTACCAAGCCAGCGCATTTTAAAGCCCTGCTTCATTGTGACTCTAGCAGCAAAAGTAAATCCAGCCTATGTACTCATGGCTGGACCGCATACCTCCCCACCGGGGCACAAAGGCTTATCTGTGGGTAAGGAGCACGCACCACGCAGGTTCCTAAGCGGCTGGTTACAATGCAGAGCACAACACCAAGCTCCACAATCATAAAAAGCAACGAAAAAGGAGAATTCTCACCTAAAACTGCCACAGACCCTCGCCCACCCATCAGCAGCCACAACAACGGGAGGACAAACCGTGTTACACCATCCCAGGGAGCGCAGGCGAGAAACATGAATTCATCGTGACGGCTCACAGCCTGCTGTCAAAACCCACCAAAGGTCCTTTTCTCTCTCCCAAAACCCAGGAGATAATGGTGTAAAAACTTTTGTTCATAAATATTTATGCAAGTGAACTTGTTAAAAATTAACCGCCGTCGTTAAAGGTTTTGTATCCTTTAGGATTCCCGGCATGCAGCGCAGTTGCATGCTTTATATTAAGCCTGGCATTTCTGCATTCCTTTCCTGCATGCTTTTGTCATTTGTCTAAAAATTAAAAGAAAAAAAAAAAACCCACACACCACACACACACAAAGACGGGATCTGTACACATAATAATAAAGCAGTTTTTAAGAAGACAAAGATGCCTGTGTTCAACATCCAAGATCTTTCTTTGAGCAAGGGGAAGAAAAAAAAAAATCAATTTAATGACTCCAGTGAGATCAGGGTTTAAGCCTCATTTAAGTTTTACTAAGCATGAAGGAATTATTGGTTGATAATGTGGCATATATGGGGTTTTTTTCAGACTTGCCAGCTTTCCAAGCACGAGGGAGCTGGAGCCCAAAGGCAGTTTGTCCCCACGAGTACCACCCTCATCCCTCCACACCACCTTCTATCTCCAGAAGGTCGTTCCCCTTGGAGCTTGACTTTCAGTTTTGAAAAGAGATTTTTCCAACCACAGGGAGAAGGAATTTCACATCCGTACTATCCTTATTTTTTTCACAGGTCTGAGTCAGAAACACAACTGTACAAACATCTGATCTTTATTAACAGCAAATCTCAACTGTGCAAACCTCAGGTTGTGATGCCGGGAGCTGGCGGTGCCCATTAAAGGGATCCTTGGAGGGGAACAGTAGTTTTGATTTAGAGCTAGTGAGCATCAAATAAGCCAGGACTGGGGTTTTATTTTTTTCCAAGACATAACGGTTCCCATATAAGCCGACAACCGAGTTCCTATCTTAATTGCAAACACACACATACAGAGCCACAAAGTGTTTGTGTCTCCAGTCGCTGGAGCTCTTCCACCTCACCTTCCAGCAGCATCTGCAGGATGGATGTGGAAAGTTGGCGGAGAACATCTCAGCTATGGCTCCCATCCCCTGGATAAACACGCAGCCCTTTTGTTTGATGTAAATCTTCCTCCTCTGGTTCAGGGACTGCCCCGACAGGGCTGCTGAGGGGACAGAGGTGTCTGACCCCACGTCACCCACCCACCCGCTGCCATCCAAGAGTTGCTGCACAACCACCAAGACCCAAACCCCGTCCGCTCCGAAGACAAACTCCCATGGCGAGTATCCCGCACGCCCCTTCCACGCTGTGAAAACAAGAGATAAATCACCCACCGCCGTCTTTGCAGCGAGTGCTTCCAGAACATGCTGCTTCGTCTGAAAAGCCGATGGCTCGGAGGACAACGGATGCGAGCTCGGATTTGAAATCTGGAGATTGCTCAGACCTGCCAGGCGATAGGAAGCGCCAGAGCTGGGACCATCCTCTGGCTCACCCAAAGCAGCAGCTGCGCCAGCGCTGGCCGTGGCTTTGGGACAGGACTGCTCCGCATGTCCCACACGCACCTGACCCCGGCGCTCACCCAGGTCCTTCACAGCATTAGCCAAAATCTTGTCAGAGCCATATTTCAAAGAGAAACACATTAAAAAACCCCTAGGAAAAGGAAAATTCCTTCGTAGGGAAGCAGCCCAGGTTTTAGGCAACTGTTACCTCCATATCTCTCACTCCCAATCCGGCTGCTCACCACATCCACATCTTGGAGGGCAGGTGAATAAAGCATCACCCACAGTAAGATGTTATTTTCCCTTCTTGAAGGGCTACTCCTCTCCTTCTAACAAAATTATTTGGGTTTGATTTCAAGGCATTTTAAAGAGAATAACTGCCTTAAGGCAGCCCTTACAAAATATTAGTTCACTCAAAAAAAAAAAAAAGGGGTATAATCATATCCTCAGAGAAAAACCTTTTGTACTACAGGAATGTTCACTGCATATCCTTAGAGGCAGGAGAATTCTTCTGCTGTCTCCTATTTTCACGTCTGAAATGGAAAATGTTTTGATAACGCTCTTCTGAATGTAAACTGTACCAAATGGGATCTTTTTTTTTTTTTTCAAAGCAGTTCTTTTCCCCAAAAAAGGAAGGAGGGCTCTTTAAATAAACACGGCCGAACTAACCCTTCCTTACAACAAAAACCACCCTCCCTCCGCTCATTCACGCCCTGCCCTGGCACAAAATGAATTTACATCTCGCATTTGCAAAACAAATTCTAGCCTAATGTCATTTGAATGGGAAGGCACATTCAATCACTTCCAATAGCAACCAGGAGCGGATTATTTTATGTAAAGCATCACAATTTGTTTCTCTTTAAATATACACGGGTATAAGGTGGATGGTGAGGACAAGAGGGTGGAAGGATGGGGAAAGAGGAACGTTCCCCCTCCACCAGCGCACACAAAAGCCACCTGCCCATGGAGAGAAAACACGATGCCATTATTCTCACCATCATTCCCACGGCCCCTTCGCCACCGAACGAGGCCGCGCGCATCCGTCCCCAAACCCCGCGTGACGCCAGCGGTGGTACCCACCAGTCCACCCAACTTGTCACCCACACCGGTCCCTCGGTTTCCCACCAGCTGGTCTCGCTCAAGGGTCCCCAGGATGGGAGAAGACGGGGGAAGAATGTCCCCCTTGAGAGATTTTTTCCAAGGGACCAAAGCCCCTGATGGAGAAGACAAAGGCAACCGCTTGGAGCTGCTGGAGAGATGTTTCATGTTTATAAATCGATGTCTCGATGGGAGGGCTCGGACCTCCGTGGGAGCAGGGATGCTCAGAGGGGAGAGGGACCCCCAAAGCGGGGTTGGGGAAGCTGGCAGGGCTGCGTGTCCTCCATACAAATTCCTGATGGAGGCTTTTGGTGGGGTGGCTGTTTGTGTGTGTGTGTGTGTGTGTGTTATTCTTCCACTCGCAAGGGGATGGATGGATAGATGGATGGAGTCCCCACTGGCCACTGACCCACCTCACCAGGATGGAGAGGAGGGGGTCACCCCCAACCCTCCCAACCTCCCCAAACCCAGCATCTTCCCAGTGGAGCACAAAGCGGTCCCTGCCCCCGGGGCAGGATTTTCCTGTCAAACCACAACCGCGCCAGACAAAAGGCTGAAGTGTTTGGAAGGGATGGAGGAAGGGGATGGAAAGGGGGGGGGGGGGGAAGGGGGGGGAGGAAGAGGGGGTGGAAAAGGGGAAGGAAGGAGGGGGAAGGGGTGGAAAGAGGGGGTGGAAAAGGTGGGGTAGAAGGGGGGGGTAAGGTAAGGAGATGGGGCGGGCAGAGGGGGGGTCGAAGGGGGGTAAGAGGGAAGGGGGGTCGAAGGGGGGTAAGAGGGGCTAAGAGGGAAGGAGGTAGAAGGAGGTAAGAGGAAAGTGGGTAGATGGGGGGAGAGGACGAAGAGGGGGTAAACGGGGTGGAAAGCGGGGGCGATGGAGGAGTGGGGGTAAGGGGGGGGTGGGGGGGACAGTGAAGGGGGGCTGGGGAAGCCGAAAGGGGGAGGGCGGCGGAGACAGGAGGGGAGGACGGAAAGAGGGGTGGTGGGGACGGAAAAGGGGGGGGCAGGCGGAGAGGGATGGGGGGGCGGAAAGGGGGGGTGGAGGTGGAAAAAAAAAAGGGGGGGGGGCGGAGAGAGGTGGAAAAACGAAGTGGGGGGGAGGAAATGAGGAGGAGGGAGGGGGCGCCGGTAGCCGCATCCCCCCCCCCCCCCGCCCCCCCTCCATCCCCGGGGGGTCCCGTCCCGCACTCACCGACTTGCAGCACGTTGTCCACGGCGCCGGTCTCGAGCAGGCGGATGCCGCGGCGGAAGGGCAGCCCCTCGCCCTGCGGCGGGGCCGGGGCGGCGGGGGCGGCGGGGGGCGGCGGCGCCGGCCCCGGGACTCTCCTCGCCGCCCGGGGCGGGGGCGGCGGCGGCGGCTGCGGAGGGTCCCCCCGGGCCCGCCCCCCCCCCCGCGGCGGCGGCGTTCGGGGCCGCGGAGGAGGAGGCCGAAGAGGAGGCTGAAGAGGAGGAGGAGGCGGCGCGGCCGGGCTGGAAGCTGGAGTACATGCAGATCTGCCTCTCGCTGCGGGGGAAGCTCCAGTAGACGATGCGGCGCTGCACGGGCTCGGGGATGCGCTGGAAGCGCCCCTCCACCCGCTCGAACGCCCAGCTCCCCGCCACCCGCTTGGCCGCCGCGTCCAGCAGCGACTCGGGCTGCAGGAGGCTGCCCGCCCCGCCGCCGCCGCCGCCGCCGCCCCCCCCGGGCCCCGCGGCCGCAGCCGCCGCGACGACCGCCGCCGCCGCCGCCCCCCCCCGGCCCCGCCGCCGCCCCCGCCGGGCAGCAGCCGGGCAGCGCCGCCCCCGCGCCCCCCGGCCCCGCAGCCGCCGCCCCGGCTCGGGGGGGAGCGGCCCCGGGGCCCCCGGCGGGACAGGCCCGCGAGCACGAGCGCTTGGGGCCCGGGGCGCCGGCGGGGAGCGGCGGGCGGAGCAGCTCCTCTCCCTCTCCTCCCTCCGCCATGGCTGCGACCGACTGAGCCGGGAACGGGGAGGAGGGACGCGAGCAGGAGGAGGAGGAGGGGGAGGAGGAGGGAGGGGGGGGCGGAGACTCGAGGGGGTGGTCCCGGCGGCACCGAGACGGCCCCCCGCGGGGCGGGACGCTCCGCCGCCCCCCCACCGGCACCCCCGGGAGACCCCTGCGCATCCCTGCTCCCACCGGCACCCACGGGATGCAGGATGCTCTGCAGACCCTTCCTATCCCTGCTCCCCCGGCACCCCCCGGGATGCAGGATGCTCTGCAACCCCTTCCTATCCCCGCTCCCACCAGCACCTCCCGGGGTGCGGGGTGCTCTGCAGCGCCCTGCCAAACCCCACTTCCATCAGCACCCCCCGCGATGCTGGGTGCTCCGCAGGCACCTGCCCGTCCAGGCTCCCACCGGCACCCCCGGGATGCGGGATGCTATGCTGCCCTTTCCTATCCCTGCTCCCACCGGCAGCCCTAGGGATGAGGGATGCTCTGCAGACCCCTGCCCATCCCTGCTCCCACCAGCACCCCCCGGGATGCTCTGCAGCCCCTTCCTATCCCTGCTCCTACCAGCACCCCCCGGGATGCTCTGCAGTCCCTTCCTATCCCTGCTCCCACCGGCACCTCCCGGGATGCAGGATGCTCCGCAGCCCCTGCCAAACTCCACTCCCATCAGCATCCTCCCGGGATGTGGGATGCTCTGCAGGCCTCTGCCCATCCCTGCTCCCATCAGCACCTCCCGGGATGCAGGATGTTCTGCAGCCCCTTCCTATCTCTGCTCCCACCAGTACCCCCCGGGATGCAGGATGCTCTGCAGCCCCCTGCCCATCCCTGCTCCCACTGGCACGTCCTGGGATGCAGGATGCTCTGCAGCCCCTTTCTATCCCTCTGTCCATCCCTGCTCTCACTGGCACCTGCCGAGATGCCCATCCAGTTCCACCCCCTGCCACGGGCAGGGACACCTCCCACTGGATCAGGTTGCTCGAAGCTTCATCCAGATTGGCCTTGAACACCTCCAGGGATGGGACTTCCCCGGGCAACCTGTGCCAGGGCCTCACCACTCTCACAGTAAAATCTTCTTCCCGATGCTTAATCTAAATCTCCCCTCTTTCAGCTTAAAACCGTTCCCCCTTGTCCCACCCTGCACCCACTGATACGGAGTCCCTGCCCAGGTTTCCCGTAGCCCCCTCTATGAACTGAAAGTCTGCTATAAGGTCTCCCCAGAGCCTTCTCTGAGCTGAGCAACCCCAGCTCTCTCACCCTTTCCTCATATAGGAGGTGCTCCAGCCCTTGGATCATCTTCGAGGCCTCCTCACTTTGCCGACACATTCAGCTGAACACTGTCCCAAGATTTTCCCCAGAAATACACTCCTGTTCTTTTATGCTGCCTAATTTTAAGTGAAAAAACCCCGAGGAAGAGCAGAGGTCACAGATCTCAGAGTTCCAACCTCTTACTCTGTTTTTCTCAGCGCTTTAAGAATCTAAATGCGATTCCTTTCTGTCTGCAGCTCAGTCACATCTAGACCATCACTGGCTACTCCCTGGCTGCAAAGATCTCCCATTTACCTTTACCAACAGAGCAGGGGTACGTTTCCTGGAATGACAGGGTGATGCAATTAGGGAACAGGAAATAATTATGCACCTTTGCTATGCCACGAGGAACCTCCAAGCCCAAGGTCTCCCTCTGAGGGAGGGAATCAGATCTCAGGCAGGTAATGAGAGCAGGCAGAGCGCCTGCAACGAGAGATCTCCATTTTAGAGAATAAGCCACATGGTAATCAATGAAGGTCAGGAAGAGGTTTTCCTTGAAGGCTGAGGTGTTCCTTTGCTGCCGCTGGTCTTGTTCAAGATAATCAGTGCTAATAATCGGGCAACAGCTATACACAGGTTTGTTTACATTCTCCCCAGAAATCACATCCCCATTTCTTCAACCCTGAAGGGCTTTTCACTCTCCGCAATGAACTGTTGCAACAGGGAGCACTTGCGAGCACAGGAATTTGACCATCGCCTCTGCTCGCTGTGGTGGCAGCAGGACCTGGGGAGGGGACAAGAAGGACTTCATCCACCTCTGCTCCTCCGTGGTTGCACAGAGGGACCTCAAGGGGCCATCCCAAAGCACCCTCAAGGTAGAGACTCAGCACCCCAGCTTGTCTGGTCCCTCTGTCACCAGTCTCTGCAGAGCTCATCTAGTGACAACCTTGAGCGTCCTTACTTATATCGTCCCCAGACAGTGCAAATAAAGAGGATTTTAGACTTCAGCCCAAGCAGGGACGTTATTCATTCCCGACAAGCTCACTTCTCCCTGCATAAAACATATAATCCAGACTCAAATCAAAGCAAGGTCAGCGCAGTGGCTGGCCAGCCTGTCTCTGGGGGTTAGTGTGTTATTTCAAAGACAAATCAATCTATTTTTCCTCTCCCTCTTCATCTGAACATTCGCTGCTCCTCATTCCTCCCCATCTCTCTCTGTGGCTTTCATTACTGCCTTGAATTTCACGAGGAGGGGAGCTCCCCCTTCCCGGGGAACACGGACAGACCTCTTCTCCCTGGGGAAGGATGCAAAATGTCAGCCTCCCGCCCAGCCCCTGGTGCTGCTCATTCAGAGCCTGTAACCAGGTACATCAATAATTCACCGCACGCTTTCCTGAGCCCGGCCATTTGCTGAGCCGCTACCACCGTCAGTCCCAGCTCCCCTCCTGGCTTTGAGGCTGTTTGGTCGGGGTCTGCCTGTGCTGTAACCCACCGAATCCAGCCCTTCTGTCCCGATCGCTGGTGTTATTCACAGCGTGCTGGTTTTTCATGTGGGTCAAACCATTATATTTTGAGTTCCTGGCTAGAAAATTTACGGACCAAAGGGGCTGGAGTGCCCGTGGCTCTACACCACGGTTAGACAACAATGCAATACAGTATCATGGGAAATTCTTTGGGTGCCAGCCCAGTCAGAAGCCCAGATTTATTTTGCAGGTGCTGTGGGGCAAGAAATCTGCTTTGCTGTTGCTAGAAACTAAATTCAAGAGCTCAAACAAAGAGCCGGAAAGGGATGCTGCCAAGACGTTCACCACGGTTTTCCTGGCACCTGTGCTTAGTTCTGTGGCAGACAGGATAGGGGCTGGTAGGCACCACGTCTCAGCCCAAGGGGTTACCACCTCCTCAGCTGCTCCCACCTGCATACCTTCACATCTCCTCACTCCCCACTACGCCCAAACCCCATCCTCAGCAGAGAGATTGCCTTTCCCTGGGGTCTTGCCCTCCCTTGGATGCTCCCACACCTCTCTGAAATTGCTTCGACTCTGAATAGTCAATATTGGGTCCTCACTAACACTGCCTGAGCCTTGCAGTGATGACAGCAGAGCTCTGCAAGACGCGATGAGCACCGAGGAAGTCTTCTGATGACTGATGAAGACATATGAGAGCAGCAGAAGCGTTATTGCCCATTAACGACGGGAAAATAGCTACGGTGCAGGTGGCCACCAAGCTCCTACTCCGGGCACCCAGACAATTTGCTGCTCCGAAGCAGCCGAAGCTGGGTTTATTGGCAGCCAAGCTCCCCGCTACGGCCACCAGCCCTAAGCACTCAGTGGCAGTGTGGTGCGTTCTGCCTTTCCTGTATTGCTGGTGCTGTTCTAATCAGAGGCACGAGGCGTAATGCAGGGGAGTGATGCACCATGCAGCTCCCCTGCCTTAATTCATTCTGAAACAGAGGGACCTGTCACCCAGGACAGTTATCCCTTACCTTTCCTATGGATCAGATGTCCAGGAAGGGGCAGAGACCATTGTCTTAGGAACTATTTGGCCTTGCAAACAACGGAAGACATACCTTGGTTTGCTTGCCCATGGGGTTGAGCCCTGCTTTTAGATTCTTTAGTGCCTAGTAAGGTCTCCAACAAGGTGTAAGATTGAGCTGGAGCTTTTTGCCATCAAACTGTTCCAATTCCCTGTGGATTCCCCACCGACTCATTAGTGCTGAGTTATTGCTGTGCTCCTCTGTCAGCAGGGACTCTAATGAAGTTGCTTTTCACTAGCCAGCCAGTTATTTTATGAAACTTTCCAGCACTGGCAATCTCAGAGACCTCCTTCAGGCGTGACTGCGATTGTCCATGCACTCAGAAGAGAAACACAGGGACTGAAAGGCACTATGTCCCTTCCCAAGCATGGGCTGAGTTTCAAGATCAAGTGCAGGATGGTTGCTTTTACCTGTACTTTGATGCAGGAACAGCCCCACTTGCGTGCACGTCTCTGTATCTGCTCAGGGATGTGTAAGTTTAAAGCAGGGGATGCTCAGGGTGCTGCAGCTTCTCTGTCCTTTGTCTGCTGCCAAGGGGGGCAGCAATCCCCAAGATTGCCCAAGCCATCCTTAATCCTCTCTCCCACACACACAACATTACACTTCTGCCTTCCCCCATCCTCCTAAGATCAGCAAAGTTCTGAGTCTCTCCCTTGCCACGAGGATTCCTGCATCCTTCCAGCAAGTGCATTTGCTGCGCAGGCCAGCAATTAAGCACAGAGGAGCTGCTGGGCAAAGACCCTCGGCTTCCAGGAGAAATAGCTGCGTCTCTCTTTCCCGTTGTGGACTCTAAAAGAACAGAGAAAGTCACTCAGCCCCACGCCGAAGAGCAGCATCCATCCCGGCCGGCCTGGCTGCCACGGTGCTGAGCTCAGCAGAAAGCCGCCCTCGGGCCCATCGCCCCCCTCTCAACCACCAGAGCTCCCTCCCCTTCATTAGTGATGCTAAAATAACTGGGGAATCATTTCGCAGGCTACAAGAGCATGAATAAATGATGGCAAAGCGAGGTGTAAACAACACTCCATCAGCCTTTTACATCAGGTCCGCCCTGGCTTCGGAGACACGAGCGGGTCGCAGGGTCCGGCCGGCTGGGAAGCCGGAGTTGGTCCAGGGCTGGGGTTTGTCCCTCCATCGTCCATCACCCAGGGTCCTGCTGCTCTTCCTGGGCTGACAGTTGATGACAGGTTACACCATCATCCCTTAGCATCATTCCAGCCTTTTAGCTTCTGCAGTTAACACACTTTGCAAATGGGAATTAAATCGTAGATAGCTCAGGGCAGGGAATGGTCTTCTAGGGGAGGAGGGAGGAATTAAACCAGTTAGAAACGCCACACTGAACAAACTTCACTTTTTCAAGGGGAAAAAAAGGAAGCGATCTGTGATGGAGAGAAGAAAACACGTGGATGCTGCGAGCTGAAAAACAATACAGAGGAGGCTGAAAGCTGGATTGATCCAGGCTCAAAGAGAAGCTACAAATCCTAGTGGTGGAGCGTAACTAGAGAGGGAGCAAGGGAGCGGAGGAGCCCAAATCTGAGGGAGGCAGGAGACCCGGGCCTGGGCTGCTGGGCTGGGTGGCCAGTGAGCGATGGGCACACGGGGCTCGGCTGGTTGGCTGGGGGGTGACAATGGGGCTCGGCTGATTGGCTGCCAGGTACAATAGCATCACAGCTGATTGGCTGAGAGGCTAATTGGCCTGTGGTTGATTGGCTGGGAGGCTACAATGGTGCCGCAGCTGGTTGGCTGGGAGGCTACAATGCCCTCTGGCTGACCGGGGCCTTGCTAGCTCCATGGCTACTTGGCTGGGAAACCGCAGCGCCTCAGGGATGATTGGCTGGCCTGCAGCCTCACTGGATGCTAATTGGTCGTTGTGGCCTTAATTACCGCATGCTGATTGGCTGGCTGGGGGAAACAAATAAGCCAGTAAACCCCAGCTTTTGGTGACAGTCAAATCATTCCAATTTATAATGTTTCTCCAAGCTCAGGCAGTGTCAGGTCCATCGCTGTCACAGCCGCATTGTCCCAGGCCGCGCTCCGCAGCGGGTACCAGGAGCTGGAGTTCGGATGCTCGGAGCACCTGTGCTGGGTCATTCCTTACCCACCCTTTCAACAATTTATTCCTAAGCCATTTCCACAGGCACATCCATGTGAAAAAAATAAAGGGGGGGGGGGTATTTTCCAGCCTTGAATCTCTTCCACAGTAAAATCTGACAAGCATCATTAATTCAGCTTTTCTATTATAGCTTTGTAAGGGCCCTCATGTCAGCTGGGGAGCTGCCTGCCCTGGCTCAGGGTTGGTGTCTTTTAGTAAAATCTTCTTCCTAATGCTTAATCTAAATCTCCCCTCTTTCAGCTTAAAACCGTTCCCCCTTGTCCTACCCTTTATGATGCTCTCTCTCTCTCTCAGAAGATGCTCCACGGGTTCATTCTCTTCCTCCAGCTCCTTTACAAGACTGTGAGGTGTGTTACCCGTGCTGGGTGCCGGCAGAACTCAGCTCTTGGCAGTGCAGCCTGTGGCAAAGCTTTGGCAGAGCCACCAGCAGTGCCGGCACGAGGCTGTGACACTTAAAGCCACCCAACACAAGAGCAGGATGTGGCACAGACGTGGCACATCTGTGCTGTGCCTTCACTTCAGCTGGAAACCAAGTGTTGCACCCAGACATGACAAACCTCCCCTCAGATGGCAGCAAAAAAGGGAGTAGCTTGCTAGCTGCTTTCCTGGGGAGAGGGCAAGCAGATGATCCCAGTGTGGGATCCAGACTCACCCTTGGGCATCTCCTCCAAGCTGCAAATCCACGCGTGTTGTGCTGGTGAGATGTGTCTCTCCTGGGGGTCTTGGTTGGCCTTTGTCTGCTCATACTGGGCTCTTTTCAACCTCTAGATCAAATCATAAGGGAAAAAAAAAAAAAGAAGAAGAAAACTGTTCCCTCTGTGCCATCATCTATTGACAGTGAGCAAAGACGGGGTAGAAATGCGCAGCACAGAGAAAGAGTTGTTTTGTTCTTGTATGGTGACTGCTGGATTGTGCTGGAGGGGGACAAACAGGGGAGGTAGAGCCGTGCAAAGCTGTGCCACGGTGGCACCGAGAGCACCTGTGGCACCAGGCTCAGCACCTGGGTGAGAGCCTTGATGTCCCATGGGGCCAGGGCTCCAGCTGTGCCTCCCCCTAACCCCTTTGGACCCACCAGGAGGGAAAGAAGGAGCTGGGATGGGTCTGTTGCAGGGCAGCAGATGGCTAGAGGAGAAACTTGGAGACTTAGGAAGGAGAAGAGGGGTTATGGGGGAAGCAACAGGTTAGATGAACCCGTTGAAAGCACCTTTACCCAAAAGGCAAAGAGGTGACCCCACCTTCTGTCCCTGGGGACTGCTTTGGGGTGACTCTCCTCTTTCTCTGCCAACAGACCAAAGACAGGACATGCCAAGCAACAGGGCTTTGAAAATCCAGGGACTGGGCTCAGTCCTGCTGGTGGCCCAGCCAAGGCCTGTGACACGATGCTGGGGAGGGAGATGGGGGTGAATGAGGCCGACATCTGACGCATTTCTTCAGCCCCGTCTTTGTCAGGTTCCAGCACCGGTGGCCATGGAGGGGATGGGAGTGACTGGGGCTGGCTCCTTTCCGCGGCTGTTTCTCTGCTCTGTCCCATCTCCCTGGGCACTGCTGCATCGAGATGTGTCTGGATGCGCTCACCAGCGATGTCAGCAAGTTGGCCAGAGCTGGAGGCAAGCTCAACAGCCCTTGTTCCCCAGCTCCTAACCCACAACGGAGATACTGCTGTCCCCAGCCAGCACCCTTCACCCTCATCCCCTAGAAGCAAGAGGGGCCCGGCTGGGCTGGACTTGGGGGTCAGAAATGCAGCCGCCTGCAGTTATTTTGCCTAACAACAGTGATCTCTCTGTATATTTTCATTCTGTTTTCCTAGGCTCAGCTGCCTCCTCAATGAAATGTTTCCAAAGCAGCCTGGCTTGGCAGCAGGCCAGCCCCGGCTGCCAGATGAATGGGTGGAGGAGGAGGGACCCATTCCTCTTCTTGACACAGCATGGCTGCACAAGAGGCCTCTGTTGACATTAGGACTGGCTGTTCCCCCTTTCCTGAGAGGCTGTGCCTGGCCTTTGGCAGCAGCAGCACACAGGGCCAAGGATGCAGGCTGCATGCGATGGGGACTGGGGTCTGTCCTCCTCTGGAGCCATGGTACAGCTATGGACCACAGGGTCCCTTGGCGCATCCTCCTCCAGGGTGGTGGCACAGCCACAAACACTGGGGTACCACGGCACATCCTCCTCCAGGGTGGTGGCACAGCCACAGACACCAGGATGCCACAGCACATCCTCCTCCAGGGTGGTGGCACAGCCACAGGGAAGCACTGCCAGGACCAGAAGTCAGCCCCAGTTTCTTGCCCTGCACCCTCCTCTGCTGAACCAGCCCCCCTGGCAGCTTAGCACTCCTTGGAGCTCTCTGACTCCTACTGACAGCGTTACTCACGCAGCCATCAGCGATGCAAAGAGCCTATTAACTCCCCCAAAACACCTTTCCTGTGCCCTTCTCAGAGGAAAGCTCGCAGCGCTGCTGGAGCGCGGACACCAACACAGGTTTTGAAGACCTCTGAGTCTCCAACACCTTACGGGGGGGGAGTGATACCATGGAGGCGGGTGGGGGGAAGCAAGAACAGCATCTCCAAACCCTTCAGGACAATAACATGGAGCAGCACCAGCCTCACCCTAAACCTTGGCCATCATGCAGACATACAGGACTTCAGCCAAACGGTGTCACAGCTCATTCTCGCACCTCGATTTCTCTACCCAAAGCAAAACACCAGCCCAAGTCTTCAGAGCTGGAAACTCGTCTGCTGTGAGGTAGCCAAACCTGTGAGGTAGCAGTGCAGCACGGTGCCACTGGACTAGCCACCCAGCACCAGACGTGATCCCGCTGTCACTGCTAATTGCAGATCTGGTCATCAGGAAAGAAACACAAATCGGTGTGTCCGGCTCATCTCAATGTCACCTACTTGCTAGGGACACCTTTACGAGCCGTACAAGGAAAGGATGTGTAATGAAAGGGCTGAGAAAGCACCAGAATGCAAAAGAAAGAGATAAAAGTCGCCAGCATCCTTCCAGTCTCACCTCTCAGCCCTGACACGTCCTGCTAGGGACGAGCTGCTGCAAGCCAAGGAGCAGAGGCTGGGTCAGAACTGCACCCAGCAGTACGCCACAGGGACACAGCCGCCGTGGGGAGAGGGGTCTGCCTGGGAGTAGTGGAAAAGAGGCCAACCACACATCGATAAGATGAATTAGTTGTCTCAGCAGCACCAGCAAAATGAGCGAGAGGAGCGGAGCCCGTGAGGCCCGGCCTGCTTTGTTTCAATTACAGCAGCTGCCAGAAGAAAAAGATAACCTCGATATTGATGGCAGGAGCAGCAGACAGAGGTGCCCTTGTGGGCTGCTGGGAGCAGGTAGAGGAGGAAGGGGGAGGAGGAGGGAGGGAGCAAGAGAGATGGAGGAGGGGGAGGAGGGTCTCAGTCAGCGCTCCATGGGAGAGCCTGCCTGGCTTCCATGAGATGGTGAGAAAGATCTATCTGATGCCATTGCCCTCATCCTCATGAGGAACAGCTTCTCTCCACCCTGGCTTTTGTGCTGGTCGCTGGAGAGAGCATCCCCCCCAACCCCAAGAGGCAAGGCAGAGGGGAGCAGCATCACAAGATACGGGGTGGAAATCCAGCTCAGAGCATCATCAGCAGGACACCGCAGCATGGCAACCGCATAACACTGAGCAGGAAAACCATCTCTTGCTCCCCACTCAAGCTGTGGGGCCCAGAGAGGAGACAGAGGCTTCAGGGAAGGCACTGAGTGAGGCTGCGTGGGGTGGTGGATGGAGCTGAACAGAAGAGCTACAGGGCTGAGACGGTGACGGGGCAGCCTGAGGTGCATGCAGCCCTGGCTGCCTGGAAGGTACACAGCATCCAGCTGCTCGAGAGCTAGGCAGCCCCCAACACCGAGCAGGGACTGGGGACAAGATGCCCAAGATGACCTTGAGCTGCAGCAGCAGCTCAGGGGAGGCACCTCAAGATCACACCTTCAAACCAGAGACCGAGGTGCTGAGGTGAACTTCCAGCTGGCAGCGCAGGGTTAATGCCCTGCCTGGGGGCACTGAGCTCTTGATTCACATCTTGGCAGGGGGTAACCAGAAGGTAGGAAGAGAGGGAGTCTCTTTGGTCTTCAATCCCTTTACCTCCAGGCCTCTGCACTGGGGAATGCACCAGCTGCTGCTTCATGGGGTCCACATCCGGTTCCAATTCCCCCCTGACCCAAGCCAAGAGAAACACCCAAGACCAGCCCGGCACTGAGCCAGGCCCCCACGCCCTCTATGGGGATGGGGTCCCACCAGAGGCCAGGCTGAGCAGGGTTCACTTCACAGAGGTTTTATTCATAGCCTGGATATCCACACCATCCTCCAATCTTGCTTCTCGCCCAGGAGAGACCCCAGGATCCTCACCCTCATCCTCCCCGGGCTGGGAGCCCCGGATACAGCCCCTCGATCTCCAAGAGGGGACAAGGCCACCACCTTGCGGCCACCCATCACCACTGCACATACTTGTGTGCAAGGCCACGAGGGTCTCCAGGATGTGACTTCTCTGGGGGGTACAGGGTTTGGACCATGGGGAGCTGCGACCTCCCACCACTCCTAGTGCCTTCATCCCCTAGGATCACATCCTATGGGGCACACGCTGTCCTTTCCCTTGGTCCCCAGACAGGACACCCAGAGGTGCCGGGACACCCAGAGGTGTCAGGACAGGCAGAGCGCGCTGGCAGTGCTGCTCCCATCCCAGCTCTGGCCCCTCCAACCCTGCCCTGCTGCTCCATGCGGTGTCAGCCAGCAGTGACCGGGGACCTCCCGGTTTGCACCACAGGCTTCATTGAGCACAGAAAGGCAGGCGGCAGCAGAGGAAGGATCAGAACTCAGCCCTGCAGCTGAAAACTCAGCACCTCTGGGTGTCTAAGGGGGATTTTTATCCCTGGTCACAGCGTGGGAGTAAGACCCACCTGGGGGATGCTGGAGGGGGCTGCTACACCAATGCCGCTGCTGACCGGCAGCCCAAAACAAGTCCTTTTGTGCCTCTGGGAAGTGACTTGGTATGGTCTGCACACTACTGCGTTCTGTGAGGCTGCCCAGCCTGGCTTAGTGCTCATCTCCCTCCTTCTGCTTCTTCCCCTTATGATGGGGCTGGCTGTGGTCTCCATGGTGGCCGTGAGCATGGGTGGCAGGTTTGTGGTCCCCACTCATGTCTGTGGCTCTCTCACTGCTGACTTCGTGGTGGCGATGATGGAGGGGGTTGTGCTGGTGGATGGGGGTCTCCGACTCCTTCTCCTCTTGTTCTGGAAGTGGGCTCAGGGTTGCAGGGATCTCTGTGGTATTGTTAGCCTGGGGAAAATAACACAAGGGTTAGTGTGCTATGGGAATGCTCGCATGGACCCACCATGACCCTGTGAGCGCGCCTGTGAGCTGGGATGAATGCAAACCAGCATCCATCACACAGAAAGCTGCGTGGGTCAGAACAAAAGCTCTCCAGCCCCAACCCAGGGCACAGGAAGGACAGGAAAAACTGGGGCACACAGAGCAAAAGCCTCTCTACCTCCATTCCTTGAGTCAAGCTGTATGTGGACTAGGAATTCCTGAGCCAAGAAGTGACTTGACATTTAATATTTTAATATTTCTAGATTGATTTTTCTCCCAGAACACGGCTAATCATCTGCTGAGCCCAGAGCTGTGTTCCTTTCTTCGGTCCAAGCTTGCCACCTCTGGGTCCACTGCCTGCCCCTTTCTTATATCAGAACAGCCAGCAATCCTAGTTATTTTTCCCAGATCTGGGTTATGACCTCTTTAGTCCCCTGTTCTCAGCCTGAAAGCTCTGACCTATTTAACCACCCTTATTCCAGGCCTTTCAGCACCTTCCCTCTCGACCACGGACGAGGGCAGCTGCCAACCCAGAGGCTGCCCCCAGTGTGAAGTTAAAGTTGGTTTTTCTCCTGACGTGCAATGCCAGAGGAGAGAAGGAGCCCAACTCCAGCAAGCACCCCTGTTCCTTACCTCTTGGGTGGTGTTGGGGTAGAAGGAGCAGTTGCCACAGAAGTCCTTGCTGTGGGTGAAGCGGATGGCCGACTCCACGTAGGGGAAGTGGAGGAAGCTGTAGGGAAGCTGGATGTGGAAAGCCAGGCGGCCACACCTGCAGGGAGAAGCCAGGGCACAGCCTAAGGTGGGGGTCTTGGGTGGGGCTGTCACGTCCCACTTAAGAGAGCTCTTTGGAATTACCAGCACGGTGTCAGAGCAATACAAATTGCTCAGGAGGAGGGTGCAAACGATATTTTACTGAACAAGGTGCATGGCCTGAAACAGTGATTTCAAACAGTCAAACTACCCAGGAGAAGCCATGGCACAGCTTGAGGAGGGGATCTGGGGGGCTTTGGGAAGCCCATCAAATGCTCTGGAACCCCCCCCCCCCGAGAAGCCTCAGCCCAGATGGAGGACACTCACCGGTCATAGACAAGGAAGTCATCCTTGTCACCTCCCAGGATCTGCCAGACATCTGGCTCCTCGGGCTCTGGCTGGTAGACGGGGACACCCGGCGGAGCTTGGCGCTTCAGCTCTCCAAACATGACCCGGGAGAGTGGTGCCTTCTCATTGACGATCATGTAGCGGACATCAACCGTGCCCTGCCGGGCCAGCCGCTCCCGCAGGCCCCCGAGGCTGCGGGGAAGGAGGCACTGGGAGAGGGCTGCCAGGCTGGGGGGCTGCCATACATCCCCCAGCACGGTGGGGCTGGCTTTGGGGTAGGGGGAGCAGGGCTCACCTGTGGGCCTGCTGCAAGCAGAAGTGTCAGCTGGCCTTCAGCAGGGCCACCACCGTCACCTGCCCTGCCGCTTCGGCCATGGGGCTGAAGCCGTTGACGCTCCATGCCGGAGCCTCCTGGCAGAGCTGGCTGCTGTTGGCTGCCCCTTCGGGGTCCGAGGCCAGCCCCAGCCCCAGCCAGGTGGCCAGGGCTAGCACCAGCAGCCTCATCCTGGTCCCCCGGCCCTGGCAAGGGGTGAATGGGGTGTTAATGCTTCACTACCAGCCTCAGCTCTACCCTCTGCCCCGGGGTTCAACCCAAGAAGGTCCTCCCAGCTCCACTGCACCCCCAAACTGCCTCCCCATGCACTCCTCAGGGCAGACAGAGACTGGTGGGCAGTACCATACTGGTCCCAGCACAGCACTGGAAGCTGGGACACCCTTGACATGGGGGTGAGGGGAGGAGAAAAGGGCAGGGGAATTGGGGTGTCCAGCTCCCGGTGAGCTGCATCCTCAATGCTGACTTTCACGAGCACCAGCTGTGACAGGCAAGTGCCCCAGTCTGCTCCAGTGGCAAGGCACCCACTTCGTGCATTATGGGGGAAAGGTCCTGATCCCCCTGTGGGCCTTCTCCACCTCCCCAGCCCCCAAAGCCAGACCCTGCCATGGGCAGCAGTATTCTTGCCCCCAGGGGTGGGCAGGGATGCAGCCTCCATCATCCTGGCCACCAGCAGGGAGTTAGGGGGACAGGGATGGTTTCACCTTCAGGTGACCTTGAGAATCCTTGATGCCCCACAAAGCACTTGAGGGGTGCACAGAGCCTTTAACCCCCCCTACCCTAATATCTGCCTGAAGCTCTTCTTCCCACAGCCCCCTAACACGGCCCCTTCCAAAATACAACGCGGCCGCCCAGGACCCAGCATATTTAATGGACAGAGGGAGCACACCGGACCCGGGGTCAATGATCCACAGAGGTGGGGAGGGAGCAGGGGGCTGTGGGGTCTAATCAGGACAGATGTATCCCAAATCCCCAGCCTTCTCCCCCCAGTAAAAACAAGCCCTCAATACCGCACTTCTCACCGACGTCCTCTGGCCAGACTTTACTCCCAGCCCCAGCAGCTCTTGGCAATGTCCAGCTGGCCCTGGTCTCCCATTTATCTCCTGTCCTCTCTCCCCGCCCAGAAGGGAGGAGAAGAGCCCAGCTGGAGCAAGCGAGGACTGCTCCCCAGCCACCACCGCCTGCCTTGGGGATGGCAACAAGGCAGGCACTGTCCCCCTTAGTGACACGAGACTTCAGGGTCCTGCTGCCACAGCCCAGCCAGAGCCGTGCTGGGACAAAGCGGTGCCTGGTGCTGGAATGGTGCAGAGGGTGCCAGGCAGTGCCACAGGGAAAAGACGGGCATGGCCACTCAAACCCACCCCACAGGAGGGCCAGGAGGCAATACTTGCAGGACCGTGGAGTGACATCAACAGCGCCATCCATACACAAGGTCCTGGGGGAGCCCCACTGCAGCCTCTGTTACCCTGCAGACAAAAAGATGGGTGCCTACCCTGCACCCCTGAAGTGCCAGAGACCCCTGCCCCACAGGGTACCACCTCAGAGGCCATGCTGCCCCGCTGCACAGTGCCACAGCCTCTCTCAAGCTGTGTTTGGACCCACAACGGGCCCCTAGCACCTAGATCTGTGCCTCCTGCCTGGCCCCGCACCAGGGCGGTTGTGCTGGTGTGAGGAGCTGGTGTTCCCTCGAGAAGTCACAGAGCCAGTAGATTCCTCCCCCAGCCAAACAAGAGCCGCACACGGACATCTCTGCAAATATTTGAGCTGTTTATCATCCCTGGGCTCTGTACAAAAACATGATAAGGCAGGGAAGGGCAGGAGACACAGGCACAACCAGGGCAGCGACGTGGTCCTGGACACATGGGGAGAGGGAGATTTGTGCAAAAACAGCCACAAGCAGCAGAGAGAGAGAGGTTTGCTGCTGGACAGCTAGAGGGGCTTGGAGACACCAGCAAGGATGTGGGGCCACGGGTTGGGATTGGGGAGCAGGCACAGAGTCAGCCTTGAGCAAACCCGTCCTGTGACCAAGGCCAGACCCCCAGGCAGAGCTGCCACCCCCCATCTGCACGCTGCTCCCCAGAAGGTCCCTGCCAGGTACCCTGGGCACTAGAAAGCACCCAGCACTGAGCAGGGGCACGTATCCCTCCTGCACACCCTGTCCCAGTGGGATTCGGGGTGGCAGGGAATGACCCAGCACAGACACAAGCCATTTCATCGCGGGTCCCAGGGGACACCTAGCCTGGCAGACAGTTCACAGAATCATTGAATTACAAAATCTTTAGGCTGGAAAAGACCTTTGAGATCTTCAAGCCCAACTGTACCTGTTCACTACTAAATCATATCACTAAGCACTTTATCTACCTGTCTTTTAAACACCTCCAAGGATGGTGACTCAACCACTGGTTCTCAGCCATTCCAGTGCCTGAGAATTCTTTTGGTGAAGAATTTTTTCCTGCTTTAATCTGAACCTCCCCTGGCACGACTGGAGGCCGTTCCCTCTCGTCCTATCACCTGTCACTTGGGAGAAGAGACCAGCACGCACCTCGCTACAACGTCTTTTCAGGGAGTTGTAGAGAGCAATAAGGTCTCCCTTCAGCTTCCTTTTCTCTAGGTTAAACAAACCCAGTTGCCCAGGATGGCATCCACTGGTCCCTCCTGCTGAAGAAGCTATCCCATGGCAAGTGAAGTTGCTTTCCAGCCACTGATAAAAGAAATAATCCCTAATACAAAACGTGGAATATTTTGATTCAAGCTACAGTAGAGTTAAGTTTTGTCAAAGAAATTGTGGTTGGTTTTGAAAGTTAGACAGAATTCCCCTCTGACAACATGTTTTCTTTTAGGCAGTGTTTTTCCCACTGCTCCTTCTTCAGAGGCGATAATGTCTTGCGTCAAGTATGATCCGTGCTGAGCAGATGTATCTTCTGCCATCACCTCTGTTTGGAGTTTTCTTCCTATCTCAAATGCAAAGCCAGGCAGAGCTGGAGCCAGCTCCAAATTAGCAAGAGTCTTGACAGTTGTGAAGTTCAGAGTAACATTAAAATTAGACCTTGGAAAGCAATAAAATAAGATTTCTGGGGGAAATTATCCACATGCAAGTGGGAAATATGTCGTGCCCACAGCTCTCGTCTTGCTACAGGATTGATGGAGATCACTCCCTCATGCTGCCCAGCCCTGATGAAGGATGCTTGGTTTCTAGAACTCCAAAGCGAGCCTTAGAGAGTTTTATTTATATTGCATCAGGAACAGCATGGCCAGCAGGCCCAGGGAGGTGATTCTGCTCGTGGTGAGACCGCACCGTGAATCCTGTGTTCAGTTCTGGGCCCCTCGCTACAAGAAGGATGTTGATGCTCTGGAGAGAAGAGAAACAAAGCTGGTGAAGGGGCTGGAGAACAAATGTTATGAGGAGCAGCTGAGAGAACTGGGGTTGTTTAGCCTGGAGAAGAGGAGGCTGAGGGGAAACTTTATTGCCCTCTACAACCACCTGAAAGGAGAGTGTGGAGAGGAATCATAGAATCACTAGGTTGGAAAGGACCCACTGGATCATTCCCATCAATCACTAAACCATGTCCCTTAGCACCTCATCCACCTGTGCCTTAAACACCTCCAGGGAAGGTGACCCAACCCCCTCCCTGGGCAGCCTGTTCCAGTGCCCAATGACCCTTTCTGTGAAGAATTTTTTCCTAATGTCCAGCCTGAACCTCCCCTGGCGGAGCTTGAGGCCATTCCCTCTCGTCCTGTCCCCTGTCACTTGGGAGAAGAGCCCAGCTCCCTCCTCTCCACAACCTCCTTTCAGGGAGTTGGAGAGAGCAATGAGGTCTCCCCTCAGCCTCCTCTTCTCCAGGCTAAACACCCCCAGCTCTCTCAGCCGCTCCTCATAAGGCCTGTTCTCCAGCCCCTTCACCAGCTTTGTTGCTCTTCTCTGGACTCACTCCAGAGCCTCAACATCCTTCTTGTGGTGAGGGGCCCCGAACTGAACACAGGATTCGAGGAGTGGTCTCCTCGAATGTCCCTCAGCACCTCATTTAAACCCCTCCAGGGAAGGTGACTCAACCCCCTCCCTGGGCAGCCTGTTCCAGTGCCCAATGACCCTTTCTGTGAAATATTTTTTCCTGATGTTCAGCCTGACCCTCCCCTGGCGGAGCCTGAGGCCATTCCCTCTCGTCCTGTCCCCTGTCACTCGGGAGAAGAGCCCAGCGCCCTGCTCCCCACACCCTCCCTTCAGGCAGGGGGTTTCAGGTAGGGAGCGGGGCGCTGGCCCCTCGCGGGGAGGAGAAGGAGCCCCCGCCCCCCGCTCCGCCCCCGTCCCGGCGGCCCCTGCGCGCGGCCCGGACCCGGTGAGCCGGGGGGGGGGGGGCAATGAGGGGGGTGGTGCCGGTGCCCGTGTGCTCGCTGGAGGGGGGTCCCGGGAAGGCTCCCCGGGGGTAGAAGGGAATCATCCAGCAGGTCTCCTCCCCCCAGCACCCCGGGGCACGTCTGCGGGGGCCGGGAGCCGCCGGCGAGATGCTCTCGGGGGTGTGGTGGGGGGGATGCAGGGCGGGGGTTTGGAATGGTCTTTTTTCTCCCTTCAGTATAACAGGTATTTGGGAGGGGAGGGAGTCGCTTTTCTCGCAGTGTCCCTCCCATTTCACCCCCTGTGCCCCTAGGACACTGTCCCTCCTATTTGACTTTCCAGGCCCCCAGGACACTGTCTCCTATTTCACCCCCTGTACCCCTAGGACAGTCTCTCCTACTTAACTCTCCATACCCCCAGGACACTGTCCCTCTCATTTCACCCCCTGTGCCACTAGGACATTCTCCTATTTCACCCCCTGTACCCCTAGGACACTGTCCCTCCTGTTTCACCCCTGTGCCACTAGGACATTCTCCTATTTCACCCCCTGTACCCCTAGGACACTGTCCCTCCTGTTTCACCCCTGTGCCACTAGGAGATTCTCCTATTTCACCCCCTGTGCCCCTAGGGCACTCTCTCCTATTTCACCCTCCGTACCCCTAGGACACTCTCCTTGTTTCACCCCCTGTGCCCCTAGGACACTGTCCCTCCTATTTCACCCCCTGTACCCCCAGGACACTCTCTCCTATTTCACCCCCTGTACCCCTAGGACAGTCCCTCCTACTTAACTCTCCATACCCCTAGGACACTGTCCCTCTCATTTCACCCCCTGTGCCACTAGGACATTCTCCTATTTCACCCCCTGTGCCCCTAGGGCACTCTCTCCTATTTGACCCTCCGTACCCCTAGGACACTGTCCCTCCTATTTCACCCTCTGTACCCCTAAGACACTCTCCTGTTTCACCCTCTGTGCCCCTAGGGCAAGGTCATTGCCCCAAGCCTGTTCCGGAGAGCATGGTAGCTCCACACCATCCTTGTTGGAGAAGGAAAAGGCGCATCAGCCTGCCACGACCCCCTCCCTCCAATTTGTGACAAGCGCTGAGGCAGCACAGAAGCCTTTTAGCTGTAACCAGCACGTCGCTTTGTGTTTACCAGTCCAATCTCCGTGTTCCTGGTTGCTGGGACAGGACATTCCTCCCCCACAACCCTTGTCCCCATAGACTTACACGTGCACACAGCTCCCCCTCACCTGGATTTCCCCTCCTCTTCAACCACAGGCTGCCCCACACCTCCAGTTTAGCACAGCGCAACGGAGGCAGAAAGTCACTTAAAAACCTCCCTGCAGCACCCTCAAAGGGACACATCGCTCCAGAGGGGACGTGCTGGGGCGAGGCTCAGAGCTTTCTTCCCCTGTGACCCCAGAGCAGCAGAGCAGACAGGTGACTCGGTGTCTTTGGGAGGTTGCAGGTGGTTCTAGAGTTGGTTGCCCTTGCACAGGGCATACAGGCCTGTGGGACCCATTTATTTAAAACACATGCATTTTAAGGGGTGCAAATTTACTTGTATGGGCATGTAAATGCACTCAAGCTCCACGGGAGGTGGGGGAATGTCTCCCCGCAGCCAGCAAGCCCCCCTAACCCCATGCGTCCTCCCTGCAGGCATGGCAGCCTCACTGAGCCGCCCCTTCTTCATCTCTCTCCACGTGCCCTACAGGCAGGGCTGGGCCCAGGACCTGGCCAACACCTTTCGCTTCCATCCGGTCGCCGTGCGGGAGACGCGGCGGGTCCGGCAGCTGGCCCTGCGACAGGGATCTGCCGTCTTCCTCATCAACGAGCGCCTGGCACCGGGATGCGCTGGTGCTTCCTCCCACGACTTCCTCTACGATGTGGACCCCCAGCCTGCCCTGGGCACGGCCTCCAACGTCTGCTTCGAGGTGGATGACGTGCCGTTGCTCTGCGAGCGGCTGCAGAGCCACGGATGCTCCCTGCCGGTGCCCCCCACTGAGGTGAGGGATGAAGGTGGCTCCGTCACCTACGGAGTGGCGAGCTCCATCGTGGGCAATGTCAGCCATACCCTTCTGGACCGATCCCGCTACCGGGGACCCTTCCTGCCTGGCTTCCAGCCCATCCGAGGAGTCCCCTCAGCCACGGGGGACAGGATTGAGATCACCCACTTTGACCACATCACGTGCGTCTGCCCGCGGGGCAGCGCTCGGACAGCTCTGGACTGGTACCAGCGCTGCTTCGGCTTCCACCGCTTCTTGCTGAACCCGCGGGAGAGGCCGGCCGAGGGGTACGTGCTCGGGGGGCAGGGGGTGGGCATGCTGCTCCTCGCGCTGCAGAGCGCCCGGGGCACCCCAGCGCACGGCTGCAAGCTCGTCTTTGCCGAGTCCCTCTCGGAGGACGGCGCCAACCAAGTCGACACCTTCCTAGAGCAGCACGGTGGGGCCGGGATCCAGCACGTCGGCCTCCGCACAACCGACATTGTCGCCACAACCAGGGCTTTGCAGCAGTGGGGAGCACGGTTCTTCACTCCCCCCACTGCCTATTACAGCCAGGGGGGCAAAGCGGAGGAGATCCGGGGGGCTGGGCAGGACCCCCACTTACTGGCAGAGCTGGGCATCCTGCTGGACACCACAGTGCCTGGGGACAAGGGCTGGCCGGGTGCTCAGGGCACAGAGAGCCCTTCCCAGGAGTATTTGATGCAGATCTTCACCCATCCCATCTTCTCTGAAGAAACCTTCTTCCTGGAGCTCATTGACCGTCGGGGAGCGCCAGGCTTTGGGGAGGGCAATATACGAGCACTGTGGAAAGCTGTGCAGGTCTATATGGACCGGCAGCAGTAGTGGCAATACTACACTCCTCCCTCAGCTCTCCATCCTCTCCAGTCCATCCCTGGAGTAACACGGTGGAAGAGGTTCCAGCAGGTGCCTGTAGCGTGGCCCAGGTGGGCAGAGACCAAGGGAGGTCTCCAGGTGAACCCAGAGCCAACTCAGCGTGGGAGCAAGTTACTCGGGGCCAAGGCTCTGAGCATCCCACAGGATGGAGGGTAGTTTTTCTCCTCCCCTGGGTTCCCCGTGATTTATCGATCTCACGTGAAGAATTTTCTGCCTAGTTCCATCATAATGTGACTTGTGCCTGCAGCGTGGCCAAGAACACTCCTGGCACAGCAACACTCACAGACACAGGGGGATGTGGGGCTGCCAGAGGGGACTGGATAACCCAGCAGCCATGGACACAGCAAGTTACCACCTTCTGTGGGAAGTGATGGCCTCTTGCTCTTCTCAATTAAAGAATTAACTTGCCAGAACTGCTTCATTTTTGTTTCTCCTCCCATTTAAGATGCACGAGTGCCAGGCAAGGATGCAAGGAGCTCTTTCACTCCTTGAGGCAGGCTGTCCCCTGCATCCTTAAATTGAGACCAGTTGTCCCCACAGCCCCACCAGGAATGAGCCCCTCCTGTCCCTGCCCATCCCTGGGCTTGTGCCTTTGCAAGGTTGCTACTGCATCTCAGTCAGGGAAAGCCACAGTGTGAACACAGCGAGGAACAGGTAAAAAAATGGGGATAAAGCCCTACAAAAGCCCGGGGGAGGGCTTGCTTGGCCCCATGGAGGAGCTGCCCACAGGCAGGAGCTGATGCCTGGCCTCCCAGGACGTGCATTAACAAAGAAATCCCTGCTGTTCTCAGCCCAAACAGAAACCCCGCCAGCTAATCTCATCTTTGAGGAGAGGCTGCCCAGCACCTCTGGTTCAGCACAGTGCAACAGGGCAGAAAGTCACTTAAACCCCCCCCACGCTTCACAAGATTTATTATTAGAGAGCCTGTGGCTCCGGTTCAGTAAAAACAAGTGTATAAAATGGGCTACCGGGGCCAGGAAGGGTACAGCAGCATCCACAACTGCTGGCTCAGGGACAGGGCTGTGGGATCAACGTGGCCCCAGCCTTCCTGCTGCCGTAGAGAAACCTCTGCTGCCATGAGCCCACTGCCAGGGCAGCTGGCAGACTCTGGAAGGAGCCCCTTACAGGGTGATGCGCAGAGCTGGCAGCAGGTACAGGGCCACTGTCCCCTCACGACGAGCAGTTCTCACCACAGCTCGGGTCTCTGGTGGTTGTGGAGGTGGAAGGTGCCGTCACGAGGCAGTCGGTGCCTGGAGGAAGGCACGGAGAGAGAGCTGCGTGCCAGAGCCGGTGCTGCTCACTCCCTGCGTTTTCGTTCCCCGCTTCCGCTTGGAGCCCTGGCGAAGACACAAAGCAGGGCTAAGGCAAAGCCCGAGGGGCTCCGGGGGTGCCTGCCAGGCAAATCCCCCCTTGGCCCGACCCCAAACCCCAGGGGAGATCCACCACCACCCACCAGAAGCTGACCCACAGCAGCAGGGAGCAGCTCCTAGGCCCCATGCAGCCCCCAGCGATGGTCACCTGGCCTGAGCTACTCTCCTTCCCGCGCTGCTTCTCGCATGCTTTCAACACCTGAAGGAAATAAATGAGAGCCCAGAGCTCAACAGCAGCTGGGTCCTGGAGGCAGGACAGCTTGCAGAGGTTGTGGGGGACAGCAGAGGCTCCCCTAAGGAAGACAGAGGGAGAGGAGGAAAAACTTAGGTGCTCTCCAGTACCTTCTTCATGGCTGTGGACACAGCAGAGGCGTGGAACTCCTCCTCTGTCACCCAGCGGAGTGGGGAGGAGGCAGCGTCCAGGGTCAAATCCCCATCCAGGGGCAGGGAGTAGACCACATACGTCTGGTGGATGTGAGAGAAGATGTGAACAACCTGTGAGGGGAAGAGAGAACATATGAAAGGGGCAGTGACAGCCAGCAGTCAGCATGTGTGCACTGCTCAGCTGCCTCACAAGTGCACTGAGTCTGCCAGGGCTCTCAGGAGCAGGGCAGGGCTCGGGAGAGGCCACAGCAGGAAAGGGGGACCCTCTTCCCTCCCTGCTGTGTCCCCCGCAGCTCAACACAGGGCGCTAACACTGCATCCCTCCGGCTCCAGGCTCACCTCTCCGATGAGCCGCAGACCTTCCGCTGGCACAGGCCGCCCCAGCCAGGCCTGGAGGTGATCTGCCAGCGCCTCCCTCTGCTTCTCCTCCTGCAGATCCTGAGCCAGCGGGACACTTGGGAACTCCCACAGCCCAGCCAGGAGACCTGGGGAGGGGGCACAACAGGCATGTGAGCCGGCAAGGGGAGATACTGAGCATCATCACGGCCCCCAGGTGCTCTTTCCTGCACTTCTGCAGCAAGCACATCGCCAGCACGTCCCTCTTCCCGGCTACTCCGTCCCTCGTGCAGGTGGGAAAGGGCCGTATGATGGTTTTCACTCCCCTCACGCCCAGCGCCTTTACCTGAGCTGGGTCTCTGCACAAGGAGGAATTCCAGGGCCCCGTGGCAGCCTCTCCGCTCCAGCACACACGTGGCCGTTTGCGCTACCCGTGGCTGCTTCTTCGCTGCTTTCCGGGGGAAGTTGGTCACCCCCAGGCTGCTGTCCCACGGCTCCGTGACTGGGGGGCACAGGCGACAGCCCCCAGCACCTGCAAACACCAACAAAGAGTCGCCACGGGGCCCAGACCCAGAGCCACCACAGGGATCTCTCTGGGCACTCACCACAATCCTCAACATCAACTACTGGGGCGTGTTTGCCAAACAGCTTCTGGGAGGCAGAGGCCAGCTCCTTCTCCACCTGCAAGGGGAACACGAGCGAGGACAGGCTCATCCACCAGCCCACCTTGTCCCCACGCGTGGCAACCCCCTTGGGGCCAGATCTGGGGGCTGCACTTACCCTGCGCCGCGCTCGGCAGTGCTGCTTCACGGGGCACTCCCCGCACAGCGGGGCCTTGGGCACACACACGGTTGCCCCCAGCTCCATCAGGGCTTGGTTAAAATCCCCCGGGCGGCTCCTGTCCACCAGGGCGTTGGCCATGTCCCTGGGATAAAAAGCAGTGAGCAGATGTGGGGAGAGGGTCCCAGGACCTTCACCCACCTCCTGCCTACGAGGAAGGATGCTCTGAGGGAGGCAGAGGTGACAGGGGTCCCTTCTCCACTGGCTTCCCAAGAGCTCCTGTGTGCCTCCCCACCTTCAAAGGCTTGGTCCCCGACAGCTCCCAAGTGATCCTGCCCTCAGCCACCAAAAACCATACCACGAGCACCATGGCTCAGAGCAGGGATGGAGCGTTGCGCTTACCAGAGGTGGTCAATGACAGCTGGGCTGCTGGAATCAGCACCGATGCACCGCAGGCGGCACAAGACCCGGATCACGTTGCCATCCACAACACCGGTAGCCTGGGACCAGGAGTTGGGGTTACCATGCTGGGGTTACCATGTCCCTCAGCACCTCGTCCACCCATCCCTTAAACCCTTCCAGGGAAGGTGACCCAACCCCCTCCCTGGGCAGCCTCTGCCAGTGCCCAGTGACCCTTTCCGTGAAAAATTTTTTCCTGATGTCCAGCTTGAACCTCCCCTGGTGGAGCTTGAGGCCATTCCCTCTTGTCCTGTCCCCTGTCACTTGGGAGAAGAGCCCAGCTCCCTCCTCTCCACAACCTCCTTTCAGGTAGTTGGAGAGAGCAATGAGGTCTCCCCTCAGCCTCCTCTTCTCCAGGCTAAACACCCCCAGCTCTCTCAGCCGTTCCTCATAAGGCCTGTTCTCCAGCCCCTTCACCAGCTTCGTTGCTCTTCTCTGGACTCGCTCCAGAGCCTCAACATCCTTCTTGTGGTGAGGGGCCCAGAACTGAACACAGGATTCGAGGAGCGGTCTCCCCAGTGCTGAGTACAGAGGGAGAAGAACCTCCCTGGACCTGCTGGTCACGCCGTTTCTGATACAAGCCAAGATGCCATTGGCCTTCTTGGCCACCTGGGCCACTGCTGGCTCATGTTCAGTCGCTGTCAACCAACACCCCCAGGTCCTTCTCCTCCAGGCAGCTTTCTAGACAGACTTCTCCTACTCTGTAGCTGCACAGGGTTGTTGTGCCCCAAGTGCAGGACCCAGCATTTGGCCTTCTTAAACCTCATGCCATCAGGCTCAGAGACGTGTCCCTGCCGGCCACCGATGCCCAGCTCTCACCTGCCCGTACGAGATGGACGCGATGGCTCCTGCCGTGTATCGACCCACTCCCGGCAGCAGCTTCTGCAGATCCTCAGCTGTCCTGGGCATCCGTCCCGCCAGCTCCGACACCACCTGGCAGAGAGAGGACTGAGGTCAGGGGAGCAGCCAGGGTGCACGCATGTCACCCATTTTACCCACGATAAGATGCGATTGCAGCCTCCATAGCCTCGTGCCGGCAGCACGCAGCCCCAGGGAAGCTTTGGAAACACCTCTCCCACCAGGGCACCTTCCTCGCTGCCTCCTGCAGACGTTTCCCTCGGGAGTAGTAGCCAAGTCCTGCCCACAGCTCGTTCACCTCCTGCTCCAAGAGACACAACGGTGGATGAAGAAGCCACAGGGGCAGGGAGAGCAGCCGGCCCCAGCGACGCTCACCTCCAGGGACGCCTGCGCCAGAGCCTGCAGCGTCGGCCACTTCTGTGGTACAAAGGGAAGGAGACAAGTGAGGGACAAGTGGAGCCGTGCTCTGCAGCTGGGGATCTGCCACAGAGAGCGGACAAGGGTTCTGAAAGGGCCAGCCTGTGGGCACAGGAGCCCATCAGGAACGGTCACCTGCATCCAGCGGTTGTAGTAGTCGATCACTGTAGCCACCTGTGTCTGCTGGAGCATGATCTCCGACACCCACACTGTGGGGAGCAGGGCAGGGATCAGAACAGAGGCACCAACACCACCCGCACCCCGTGCCGTGGCCACATCAGTGCCGGCTACCTGCATCACAGCCCATCCAAGCCCTGGGACCTCTTTGCACCCCCTGCCTTCCCCACCCCCTGCCCCACACGAGCTCCCCCAGGCCCAAAGTGGGTTCTGACCCCTTGGTGCCACTCAAGTGGGGCTCAGTGGCTCTCCCAGTCAACTCAAGCAGTTTGCTCCAACAATCGGAGCCACAATCATCACAACGCCACATTGTACATCCACGTCAGGGGGCAACACGCAGCAGGGCACCCCCCACACGCTGGGGCTCCACCGATGCCTCTCACCCGCGTAAGCCCGTCTGTCGGCATCGGGCTCAGTTGCTGCCTGAAAGAGGAAGAAAATGCGAAAAACAGGGTGACACAGGATCCCACCGCGGAGGGGACCCGCACGTAACATAAAATCACGTGTGGTGCTTTTTGAACGCTGTGCAGGACATTGCCTCCAGGTTCAGAAATCCCAGCAAAGAAGCACCCCTAGCCGTCCCGAAACAGCTGCTGCCAGGCTGAGTGCAGAACAGGCAGGAGCTCAGCGAGAATGCTCGGCAGGCTTAAAGCGAACACCTAGAAAACCTTCTCTGAGCAGTGCACCTCATTGGTGCAGGAACAAAACAAGTTTAAAAGTCACCTAGAGTAAATTTACCAGGGAAAAGTGCTCAGAGGCTGCAGAAGTGTGGTTTAACCCTGTGCCCCACTGCACTCTTCCTACCTAGGAACGGGGGACAGACCACCCACCCCAGCACCATCAGGACTAGCAGGGAGCACGCTCCCATTTCATAGAATCATAGAATGGTTTGGGTCGAAAGCGACCTTAAAGCCCATCCAGTTCCACCCCCAGCCATGGGCAGGGACACCTCCCACTGGATCAGGCTGCTCCAAGCCCCATCCAGCCTGGCCTTGAACACCTCCAGGGATGGGACATTTCCAACATCCTCTTCCATGTCCATGCATTTAGGAATGCATTACGTGGGAAAAGACACCGTGGTCGCCCCAGCAGCACAGCAGAGAGACAGGTCACTGCCTCCACCGCCTCCCTCACCAGCGTCCTCCAGGGCAGGTCCCGTTTGCATCTGTCGTACCAAGCCAGCAGGTCCCGCCGCAGGGCCTTGATCTCAGCTGGGTCACTGAAGAGATGCAGGGCAGGCGCTGGAGCCGGGGGCCCTGCCAGGAGAGCAGCAGCGTGGGGTCAGGGCATGGCGGGGGATGGTGGGGAGAGAGGCGTGCAGGGCCCAACTGCAGCACCGAGGGGCCAGACAGCAGAGCCTGACAGAGCTGCTGCCGTGCGGATGGGCACCGTTAACTGCCCGGGCTGGGAGAGGACAGGACTTATGGACATGGACACGAATCATAGAATGGTTTGGGTTGGAAGGGACCTTAAAGATCACCCAGTTCCAACCCCCCTGCCATGGGCAGGGACACCTCCCACTGGATCAGGCAGCTCAAAGCCCCATCCAACCTGGACTTGAACACCTCCAGGGATGGGACAACCCCAGCGCCTCGCCACCCTCACAGTGAAGAATTCCTTCCTAAAGCCTCATCTAAATCCTCCCCTTTCCGATTTAAAGCCATTCCTATCACTCCAGGCCCTTGTAGAAGGTCTCTCCCCAGCTTCCCTGGAGCCCCTTTCAGTCCTGGAAGCTGCTCTAAGGTCTCCCCAGAGCCTTCTCTTCCCCAGGCTGAACAACCCCAACTCTCTCCGCCTGTGCTCAGAGCTGCTCCAGCCCTCGGATCAGCTCCGTAGCCTCCTCCCTGCCTGTTCCAACAGCTCCATCTCCTCCTCGTGTTGGGGATTCCAGGACACGGACACACACGGTCACGGACACGGTCACCTCCGCGGGGCAACGCGCCCCTCCCGCTCGGCACCGCGCTGCTGCCGCCGCTCCGGAGGCTCCGGGCCAGGCGGCGGCTCATGGCTCAGGGCCGGTCCCCGCCGCGGCCGGGGCGGCGCCACGCGAGCTTTTCCCGGGAAAACGCTTCCCCCGCTCCGCGCCGCGCGGACCAATCGGAGCGGAGGCCACGCCCACATGCCCCCGCCAGAGCCAATCGGAGAGAAGGACCCGCCCATTTACTCGCGAGCCAATCGGTTCCGAGGTCGCGCCCACCTACACCGCTTGAGCCAATCACAGCGAAGGCCACGCCCACCTGCTCGGCTTGAGCCAATCGAAGCGAGGCGCAGCGGGGGGCTCGCGCCCTCAGGCTTCACGGGAAGGGGGCGGTGCCTCGCGCGCCGCAGCCAATCAGCGCTCGAGGGGGGAATAAACGAGACTGCCCCTCCCATTCTCCCGACGAGCCCTGCGGCCGCTCAACAAGGACCCCCTGAGGGCTGCCCCCAGTAAACGCCTGTTTGATTAAAAATAAATTTCGCTTGAAAAAGGGGTTTTGAAAAGAGAGAAAAAGTCGCTGGGGGGTGGAAGGAACGAGAGTACCCCCGCGGTCGGGCAGCACGGGGCGCGGGGCCGCGCGTGGCGCTGAGCGGGAGCAGGCGGTCGGTGGGCAGCCCCGCGGTCGGAGGCCCCGGTCGCGGCGCGGGGGCCATGGCGCCGCGGAGGGTGCCCGTGGTGGACGTGCAGAGCGACAACTTCGCGGAGCTGTGGCCCTCCATGCTGCTGGCGCTGCGCACCGCCACCTTCGTCGCCGTGGACACGGTGAGGGGCGGCGCGGGGGGCGGCGGCGGGGCCGGGGCCGCGGCCGGGGCCGCTGACGGGTGTCTCCCCGCAGGAGCTGAGCGGCCTGGGCGCCAGGAAGTCGCTGCTGAGCCCGTGAGTGACCGGTCGTGAGGGGAGCGGTGGGAGGCACGGGATCGCGGGGTGGAAAAAGACCTTTGACATCGTCAAGTCCGATCGTCCCTGTCCTCCAGTAACCTTCTCTCTCAGCACCTCATCCACCCGCCTTTTAAACTCCTCCAGGGATGGGGACTCAGCCACCTCCCTGGGCAGCCTGATCATAGAATCACCAGGTTGGAAAAGACCCACCAGATCATCAAGTCCAACCATTCCCATCAATCACTAACCCATGTCCCTCAGTGCCTCATCCACCTGTCCCTTAAACCCCTCCAGGGTAGGTGACTCAACCCCCTCCCTGGGCAGCCTCTGCCAGTGCCCAATGACCCTTTCTGTGAAGAATTTTTTCCTAATGTCTACCCTGACCTTCCCCTGGTGGAGCTTGAGGCCATTCCTTCTCATCCTGTCCCCTGTCACTTGGGAGAAGAGCCCAGCTCCCTCCTCTCCACAACCTCCTTTCAGGTAGTTGGAGAGAGCAATGAGGTTTCCCCTCAGCCTCCTCTTCTCCAGGCTAAACACCCCCAGCTCTCTCAGCCGTTCCTTATAAGGCCTGTTCTCCAGCCCCTTCACCAGCTTTGTTGCTCTTCTCTGGACTCGCTCCAGAGCCTCAACATCCTTCTTGTGGTGAGGGGCCCAGAACTGAACACAGGATTCGAGGAGCGGTCTCACCAGTGCCGAGTACAGAGGGAGAAGAACCTCCCTGGACCTGCTGGTCACGCCGTTTCTGATCCAAGCCAAGATGCCATTGGCCTTTTTGGCCAATGTGGCATTGGGCACACTGCTGGCTCATGTTCAGTCACTGTCAACTAGCATCCCCAGTGCCTGAGAACCTTTTTGGTGAAGAAATCTTCCCTCATATCCAATCTGAACCTCCTCTGGCACACCTTGGGGCCATTCTCTCTCATCCTAACACGGACACATGAACAGGGACAGACTTGCCGGCTGTGGGTGTTCCAAGGCGTATCCTGCTGGTACCGGTTGCCCGGTTCCTTCCCCTGCAGCCCTGGCTCTGTGGGGTGGGTGGCTTTGTAGCCAAGGGAACCGCCAGCTCCCTCTCTCCCGCCGCCCAGGTGCATCGAGGAGCGGTACAAGGCCGTCTGCTGCGCAGCGCGCACCCGCTCCGTCCTCTCCCTCGGCGTTGCCTGTTTCAAGCAGCTCCCAGAGAAGGTACGTGCCGCTGTTCCCTCTTGTTCTTGCCTTCCAAGGGAGCAGCGGGCACCGGGACTCAACCCACGCGTGCTCGGTGGGCTCGCCCCGGCAGCTGGCTGTGACACGCATGGCTGTGTTGCTTTGCACGCTCTCCCCTGCAGTCGGAGAACACGTACCTCTGCCAGATCTACAACCTGACGCTGCTCTGCATGGAGGAATACATCGTGGAACCCCAGTCGGTGCAGTTCCTGGTGCAGCACGGCTTTGACTTCAACAAGCAGTACTCCCGGGGGATTCCGTACCACAAGGGCAACGACAAGGTATACAGCAACTTTCCTGGGGACACCTTGGTTTACTCCGCCTCAGGCTTCTGGGGAGTTTGCTGGCTTCAAATCATGGAATCGTAGAATGCTTTGGGTTGGAAGAGACCCTTACAGGTCATCCGGTCCACCCCCCTTGCAGGAACGAGGACATCTTTAACTTGATTGAGTTGCTCAGAGCCTCATCCAACGTGGCCTTGGATGTTTTCAGGGTTGGGGCCTCTACTACCTCCCTGGGCAACCAGTGCCAGTGTTTCGCCACCCTCATTGTAAAAAATTTCTCCTTTATATCCAGCCTAAATCTCCCCTCCCTTAGTTTAAAACCATTACGCCTTGTCCTGTCATAACAGGCCTTGCTAAAAATTCTGTCTCCATCTTTCCTGTAGCCCCTTTCAGTACTGGAAGGCTGCTTTAAGGTCTCCCTGCAGCTTTCTCTTCTCCAGGCTGAACAACCCCAGCTCTCTCAGCCTGTCCTCATATGGGAGGTGCTCCAGCCCTCGGATCATCTTTGTGACCTCCTCTGGACCTCCTTCAACAGTTCCATGTCCTTCTTGACATTGGCTTCCACTGCTCTTGGCATCCCGCACAAGGTTGCTGCAGCATAAAGAGAGGCTGGTGCTGGGGACTGGAGTGCAGCATTCTCCCTTTCACTTCTCTGCTGTTATATCTGGGCTGGCACTTGCTGCCGTTGCTTTTCCAAATGTTTAGGCTTCTGGTGGGATCAGGTCGTGGCTGTAGGCAGCACTTGCTTCCGTGGGCTCTGAGGGCTTCCTAGATAGAGGACAACCTGAGGTGCCAAGGCTCGTTAACTGATCCTTCATCTTGCAGGGCAATGAGAACCAGAGCCGGAGCGTTCGGACTTTTTTTCTGGAGCTCATACGAGCGAAGAAGCCTCTTATTCTCCATAACGGCCTGATCGATCTGGTCTTCCTGTACCAGTGCTTCTATGCTCACCTGCCAGACAACCTCAGCACCTTCACCGCTGACCTCTCGGAGATGTTTCCAGCGGGAATATATGACACCAAATACGCTTCAGAGTTTGAGACTCGCTTTGTAGCATCCTACCTGGAGTATGCGTACAAGAAGTGGTGAGCGACACTGGTATTTAAGGCTTATGGGAGGGAAGGCAAAGAGAGTGGCCAGTGTTATGTTTGTTTTTCTAAGCAGGGACGTGGGGTTTTGTATTATCCCAGTGAGCAAAGAAAGGTGCTTTTCAGGTGATTGCCCTGAGCTCTTCCCGTTTGGGGTGCCGAGTGCATAAGGGTGCGATTTGTAATCCCCCATATCTTTGAGGTGGGCAGCTGCTGAAAGAGGATTCTCAACTTCCGCTGGCATCAGTTTTGAGCTCAGAGTGACCTGATCTAACTGAGTAATAATTGATTTGCTGTGTGGCCCCGGTTGAGCGGTGCCACAGGGCTGTGGCAGGAGCACGGGCAGAGAAGAGACCCGTAAAGCTCAGCTGGAGGGCAGGAGCTGTGCCCGCAGAGCCTGCCAGTTCCAATTCCATTTTGTGAGGGATAAAGGGTGGGTGTTCCCTGTGCCTCCTGACGGTGACCAGCTCTGTCATCCTGCTCTTGACACTCGTGTGCAGCCAGCTACGACTCCCATCACTTTTCTTCCAAGCAGAAATTGTGCTTTTGCTCCAGGGTGTCCTGTCTTGCTTCCTGCCCCAGCTCCTCGTGGATATCTTCCAGGCAGACACAGAGATGTCTGCTTCACGCGTCAGCCTGGCCCCTTGGTCCGTGCTTCCCACACAATCTAAACGAGCCCCTGGCAGGGATTCAGCCCCTTGAATCTCCGTTAATCTGAAGTCACGCTCTGTGCAGAAGAGAAACGGTGGCTTTGGTGACTGTTTTATATCAGGAAATGCCATTTTGACAGGTCTGAAAACACTGAAGATACAAATGCTTTGTTTTGACAGGATAAAAATACTTTTATAAATGGATCTCTTTAATATTTTAATCCACAGTTATAGTTACATGGAGTCTTCTAAGGTTTGTGGCCTTTTTAGCCAGCTCTTGAGACGAAACAGTTCTTTTCTCCTGAGATGGAAAACATTTCCCTGTTGTTTGCGTTGCCCAGGTTCAGCCTGTCTGGGCAGTGGCTGCCGGATGCTCTACACGATACATTATGAAGAGTAACGCACGTCTTAGTGCCCTTTGTGTTTAAAATCAAGCTTCACCGGAGACGCTGTTGTCCCTGTTTATATGTCAACATAAAAGAAACCAGTCTTTAAACCAGCATGGGAGCAGTTATTTACTGAAGCTGTTCTGGGGCTGTTTCTCTCCAGGTGGCTGTCGAGCTGGCTGAAGCTCAAGGGCAGCAAAGCAGTGGAATTGAGACTTGGTGGAAAGTAGCGTGTTTGCGCCAGCTCCGTAAATTAACCACAGTAACTGTGCTCTCGTTCCAGCAAGCGAGAGAACTGCAAGCTGAAGGATTCCAGTGGCCAGCACCTCACTGTCGAGTTCTGCAACTACCCTGCCAACATGTCCTGTTATATCGACTACCGCCACTGCTCTCTGGAAGAAGAAAGCCACAGCGTGGGAGGGGGAAATAAAGTGCCCATCTGTGAGAAATTTTCAGTAAGTAACACAAATCCCTGCTTTGTGGCTCCAGGGCCAGAGCAAGAAGTGGTAGGAAGGAACGTGGGAACTTCCCCTGGTTTGCTTTGCAATACAGGGACAATCTTCAAGCTTCAGGTGGCTTCATGATGGAAAGGGAAATAGAATACTCTGTTTGAGGTGGTGAATTCCATAGGTTACACTAGACAGGAAGATTCAGAAAGGGATTAAAGGGCTTTAAGTAGGGGAATGGGATGAGTTACAGGACCCATTGCTGTCTTGGGAGGGACTGGGAGTTCTGCATGAGTTTGGCTTGTCCTCCGAGCAGCCTCTTCCCTCCCCTGCGTCTTGATTAGATATAAAAATGCTACCTGTCTGCAGTTCCTGGGACTGCAGTGCGGTGTGAGTCACAGCAGCTCGAGTCCCGGCGCTGCTACAGCCGTCAAGAGTCCATCTGATCAGATCGTAACTGGTTTCTGATGCTCCAGGGGGAAAAGGAGCTCTTCCAGGTGTTGCAGGTTACTGTCACAGAACAGGGGCTGGGGAAACCTTGGGAAGATTCTCATCCGAATTTCCTGGGTGTCGTGGTGCTGTAGCTGGACACTGTTGTTCCCGCGGCAGAGGGGAGGAAGCAGCCGTGCTGACAGGGAGGCTGGTGGTGACGAGCTTCTCTCTTTCTCCCTAGGCCTACGGCTGGTGTCCCAAAGGCGTGAACTGTCCGCAGTCTCATAACATTGACCTCATCATTGATGAGGACGACAGGCTGTGGGAGGAGAAGAGGAAGAAACGGAAGCACAAATGGAAGCGGCGGAAGAACACAGAAGCGCAAGCAAAGGCGTCTGAACAGGAAAGCGCAGGGAAAGATATGGAGCTGGCTCAGAATGGGGAGGAGGGGCCGCCCCGAAAACAGAGCTGCTATGAGCCTGCAGAGGTCACACCCAGTAGCGAGGGCAGGACCCCAGAGGACTCCATGGACGTGGAACCAGAGGGTAGCTCAGACACCAGCGCACAACAGGAGGAGGATTTGGGGATCGCAGAAGGAGCTGCTGCCCAGCTATCAGCCGCTGCGAGCCCTTCTCCCAGAGAAAATGCCTCCGATGGTGACCAAGTAGAGGGGAAGCCGGAGGTTCTCACAGCGGGGGGCTCGGTCAGTCCCCCAGACATCCCCGAGACTGAAGCAGCACCTGCTGTGGAAAAGGGAAAGGAAACCCACGGCCTGCCCCAGGGGGGCACCCACCGAGCCGGCTTTGACGCATTCATGACTGGCTATATCATGGCTTATGTCTGGATGCTGAAGAAAGGGAAAAACACAGAGGCTGGGGCTGAGCCCTGGCTGCCAGACTGCCACAACAAACTGTACCTCAGTGGGAAATCCGTGCCACTTCAGATAGTGAAGAGCTTGTTTTCCAAATCTTCCAAAGCTCACAGCCAGAAGATGAAGGTGGCCTGGGCCAATGGGTAGAGTGAGGGACTCCTTTGTTTCCCTCCCTCAAGTTTTGAAGTTCTTCATTCCATCAAGAAGTGACCAGATGGGGAGCAAATTTCTTAACTCCTATTTTTGTTTTAATATCTGACTGATTAAATTGCTCTCACTTGGTGTCCCCCTGGTGTTCTCTGGAGGCACAATGGGCTGCGAACGCAGAGGCGAGGTTGGTAAACGCACATCACCAACTGCAGCCAGGGCTGCGAGTTTCAGGTTAGGGCTCTGGGAAGACCACACACCAGCTGCTTTAGCGTAGGTTTCACTTCTTGTAGAAGATGAAGAGGGTATTCGCTTGATAACAAGAGAGAGACCAGAGCTTCCCACTTAAACTTCTTAGCTTGTTACAGCCCCAGCCTCCTCCCAGGTCTTGCCTCTATCAATCCTGCACCTACAGCCTCACTCCATGCTGCCACTTAACTGAGTGGTTTAGGGTGGGAGAGCCCCTTGCAGAAGGCTGTGCTGAAGGTCAGTGTCTTTCCTACAACACACGGCTGAAAGCTCCAAACTGCTGACCCATGGAGCCAGCTTGATAGAAAAGGCTATAAAAATCACTGGAGGACGATGCAATGCGTCTGCTAGACACAAGGTGAATGCTGGCTGGTAGACACCTTTCTATGAATTTTTAGGCAACTGTTGCTGCTGGCAGGGGAACTCCCTCCAGCTCTCCTTGGTCCTGGTTTTTCTAGGGAGCTCAAGGTGGAAAAAAGCATTGTGGTTTTTCTTTTAGGTGCTGACCTTGACTGGTTTAGAACACACACCTGGGAGAGCCACGTCCCTTCCTAGTTGTATGTGACTAATCTCGGTTACAGCAGACCTAGACAAGACCTTTGTCCCTACAGGAGAGGGGAAGGAGAAACCTCCTCCCACATGAGCGAGGTGATCCGAGCGCAGGACCGAGCCACAGCAGGTCCTCAGGCTTTTAAGTAAGGGAGGTGCAGGGGGACCTGAAGGCAGCTACACAGCGCCGCAGAAGTCCTCACATTCCATGGATTTAATAGTGTCACCTTTCAATAAGATGCAGGACAGAAAGAGCACAGAGTAAGGATGACCATTCATTCTGTCTGTAATCCATCACTGAGTAATCCTGAATACAAACTCCAGCAAGGCATTAATGTCACCCATCGCTTCAGTAAGCGTCTCGGCCAGCTTTTTTAAGACAGAGTTGCCCTCTTAATCACAAGACTCAGGCCTTGATTTTATTTTTATTTTGAAAGCAAGTTGGGAAAGTTTACAAAACCTGACCAAGAAAAAATTATGAAAATATTTAACTGGATTCATCTTTGGTTACTTCTTATTGCAGTTCCAATAAAACATACACCATTTCTACAGTTCAAAAAAAGTCAGAAGGTCAATCAACATAAAAACAAGACGTGCTTTCTTTACATATTCATAAATATCCACAATATTAGAAAAGTTGGTTTGCAAAGATTTTTTTTTCTGGCAGTGTTAACTTACTATTATACACAGGCTACGAACTTCTTCCTAAGCCTTTAATTACAAGTCGAGCTATTTACAGACTGCAAAATATTAAGACGTAAAACTCCTTCATAAATACGAAAATAGATCATCTCGCAAAGATCTTTATACTTAAATCAAATATCTGGCTGCCCCTCCTCCCAAAAAAAGGTTATTTGTTTTGCATAGAAACGTAGTGACATGCAATATAAACAATAGCATTAAGTGCAAACAGGAATTATTCAAGTGTCTTTAGTTGTACTGGCAAAAAATACCAATGTTCTGTTACACATAATACATCGATGCCTCCCCAGCAAGTGCACGTCTGCTGCAGCCCCTGCTCTGCACTGCTTCGAGGGGCAGCAATTCACACGCATTCTCCTGCATTTTATCAACCTGCAACCACAACAAAAATAGCTTATAACAGACATCTGAATGAATCCAACAAAGAAGGATTTAAAGTGAGTTAAAAACATCTTTGATCTCTTCAGGGAACCTAGCAACGTGTAGAAAGTGTTTTAAAAGAGCATGAACTGCTCCCGTAAGAAAGTCAAAAACAATGATAAAATCCAACCGCAATAAAACTCTGTCACATCACTATAAAACAAGCAGTTCGCTGACCACACGTTCGTGTTCATCAGCAGCTGTCAGGACACGGCCCCCAGCAGAAAAGCACCCTCGAACAGGCAGAAAACCTTGGAGGAACTGCAACCTAGACACAGCTTTACACAGCCAAAAGGATGAGATATAGTAAATGCCAACTGCATCCACACCCTTGGGAACACCGGGGTTTAGCAAGCACTTTGCTGTTCTCCAGGGGCCTTTTACTCCACTTTTATACACGTGGCCTGAGCTGCTAGTTCTTGGTGCTTCTCTTTCTGACACCTCCACCTCAGTACAAAGAGCTTCAAAGTTGATCAATGTGCCCTCTGCACGTCAGCTGGCTGTGCTTGCAGTAGACACGTGAGAAACTTTTAGCCGTGCTGCTTTGTAAGAGAGTTATTTGGGGCAAGGAAACATTTTAAGTGATAGTGGTGCAAGGAAACGGATGAGGTTACTGCGATGGGTGCCACAGACGTACCCCAAGCCTGAGTGCAGGCTTTGCAGGCTGTGCCAGAGGGCATCAGGCTTCACGAGGAGGTGTCAGCGCTGACAGCCAGGGCTGAACAGCAGCCACTGAGCGGCCAGAGGTGTGCGTGTGCTCCGCGTTGAGGCACTCGTAGGATGCTGGGCAGCTTCCTTGCAGCCTGGTGATCCAGAAGTAAACTATTCGTTCGTATTGCTTGTTTGTCTGAAGTCACGCGTAAGTGCATCTTGTGACAACAGAGGCTGGTGCTGATGGTTTCTCTCCCAAAAAATTACAGTTGTATAAAAAATAAAAGCAGGCACCAGGCAGTTAAGCAGCTGGCAATGGAGTTCTGACCGCTTCCCAGTCCTCTAAGAAAGCGACACGTGCACAGTGCCCGCCACACAAACTGCTCTGCGCTCCACAGACGGGATGTACACGACAGATGATTACAGATCAGCACCTTCAAGAGGCAGAGGTGTGGGCCAAAAGGGGTGATGAGCATTTTCTCTTTCAAACTGCTAACAGCTGCCTAATCTGGTGTGAGCTGTGCTAAATAGCTCAGTGACAGCAGGTTTCTCAATTCATTCTTCGAAGCCACTGCAAAGGGATAACTGCTGCTCAGGTTAACTCATATTTCACAAGATGAAGTCATAACTATAGCTCACAGAATAGTTACCTACACCTCTGGAAAGACAAGTGTCTCAACCAAGAAAGAACTAAGGCTTTCTCCTTCATCCTTTCTTCGACATGGGAAAAGGTTAGGAATAGCTTTGCTTGCAGAGAGGAGCTTACGTCCATCTTTACAAGACAGCAGGGAATAAACTGTAACAAGCTCCCTGGCTGAAATTCTGGTCTCCACTCCATCACCGTCTGCTCAGTAGGCATGCAACACACACCTCTATTAGGAATGATAACATAAGTTAAAAAATAAATAAATAAAAATCCCATGTTGTGGTACAATGACAGAGGAAGAGGGCAGGATGGGGCAAAAACATCATCGCAGACAAGCTTTGCTGTACATCACATCCCACAGGATCTCTGAGGATCTCTGATGCTGGTTCCAGCGAGCAGCAGCATTAGAGCTCACGCCACTGCTTTTCACATGTGCCTGCTAGTGGAGGGGGGAAAAAGAAAGAAAGAAAGAAAAAGATCATCCCATTCAGTGACAGGAGAAGCCAATGAAGACAACAGCTTCTTTCCATAGAAGGAAAGAAAAAGTTGGAGACAAGCTAATTTTCTTCAGTTTGACAGTTCAAAGCTATTCTGTGAGTCTACTGCCTTTCCTCTTCCAGGAACGCTCGTGTGGCTGCAGCACTTCTGGAAGCTTCCCCCAAGCAGGGGACACCTGTCTGTCCTCTATCACGTAGTCTGGTTTTAAATAAGGAGCCATCGTTACTGCAGTGACATCAATGAGATGGGACATTGTACCAGAGAGGGAGGTGAATATGACCCTTCTAGCTTGGTGGTAATGGTCAACGGTGATCTAGAGATTGTAGTTAATTAACTCTTGTAGAAACATATTGATGTCCATTCAGCTCTTCAGAGCTAAGAGCCCACACCTCCAAAAGCTCAGTACAACCAGTACTTTCACTGGCAGTTTCTCCAGGAGCCCAGGAATGACAATGCCTGGAACATGGCTCTCCTCTGGTGTCCTCAGCAAATCTTTCTCCCCATTTGGGTTGAGGTACATGAAAAGCCATAGGAGAGCAGTGCTTACCACATCCAGCTTTCCTGCATTAATGTGTTATTACACATCATTACCAAATCCCAAGGAAAAAGGAAACACCAGTGAACAGCTTCTTGTTAATCGCAAAATACTTGTCATGTGATTCAGCCAGCAGATTGCTACCAGCGTGAGGGGGTTTGGCTTTGCAGCTTTTGAAGCAAGAGTTTGTTTAATGCTGCAACAGCATTCAAAGACCAGAAAGCATTCCAATCTGCTCAACACAGCTCCAGAAGATCTCTGTGCCCGTTTTTAAAACAGAGGCTCTGACTCGTGTGCATTGCTACAGACTGTTAATGCCCAATCTGCAGCGGTTTAGAGCCGCTGGTCAGTTGGAGGAAGAGGGAAACCCACGGGCTGTTCTTTCTACCCAACACGGAGCTTAAGGCCTTAAAATGCTCCATGCTGCAATCCAGGTCAAACTGTTCACCCACTGCCTGCTCTGGCTGCTGCCTCTCAAAAGGACTGTGGGGCCCACATGGCCATTCCATCTGCAGTAGTTCCCCCTCCTAAAGCAAATCAGGAAAGGGAATAAGCACAGCTTAAAATAAAATTAAAATACTCAGTCTCTCCAGGCGCTGTCTGCAGCTATCTGTTTGACAGCCAGGTTCTACTATCGGCCGAGTCTCTTTCAAATGCAAAGCCCAGCACTACAGAAAGACAGAGTTTAAGCGGCTGGGAACTACTGTTCCCTCAAGGACACATTCACTTTGAGCCCTTTTCTTTATATGTCACAAGCTGACTGCGTGCTGCCGCTTGCTGAGATACTGGAGGAGGTCTGAGACAACGGGGCAGGACTGTCCCCATCCTGCTCCCTGAAGGGCCACGACTCTCTCTTCAGTTTGGTGGAAGGACTAACGCTGAACAGAGGCTTTGTAGACTCTAGTGAAGTATTTTTCAGTAGGTTGTCTTCCACCTCCATGTCTTCAGAAGGGAGACAACCCGCAAACGCTTGTGAGGAGCCGTGCCCCTCAGAGTTCACCAAATTCTCAACTGGGACCTTTTTGTAAGATAGCAGCTCAGGCTGGGCAAGCACTAATGGCTGATTACACGCTGTATCTCTACATGTATTCTCAGCGGGGCAGAATCCATTTTCCTCCTGGGCCGTCAGCCCATCTGAGCAGTCCATATCCTCCTCTTGTCCTGGTACAGGAAGAAATTCTGGCCTGTGAGACTTGGCTTGAAAAGGGGGAATCTCTGACACACCATATTTACTGCTACTCAGGAGTTTCTGCCGGACCTCTGCACCTAGCTGGGCTGGGTCACACCTGCTGACAGTTGATGACAGTCCCCCAAACAGGCCGTACTCCTTGTGCGGCAGTTCAGGAGAGACTGGAAGTGATCTGCATCTTCTCCCGGGAAGAAGGGAAAATTCTTGCCAGTCTGTGCTATAAGCCTGCCGGAACTGGGACTGGGTGGCTTTCAGGCCTCCACCTGCCTCTGGAGAATGCAAGTCAAACACAAGGGAGATCACAGACTTGCTTGGCATGTCGAAGAATTTGATCTTCCCCCCCTTGAGATCCTCTCGGGCACTGAAGGGATTAACTTTCCGGCCTAACCCTTTGTTTGGCGTATAGTAGGGGTCCTGCACGTTTATCTTCCTGGAAGGCTTGCGGGAGAAGATATCCGACTGGCTGCGTGACAGCCAGATATTCCGACGTGGACGGGGTGACTTGGGTGGGATCTTATCATCCAAGGAACTCAAACGCTTTACTCCTGGTCCTTTTTCAGTTGACCCTGGGTAGAAGAAAAAGAAATACTCTTAGCTTGAAGAAGCTATGCCCGCACGTCTGCTCACTCACAGAGCCTTCGTGACAACTGTAAAGAAAAAGCTGCAGTTCTCATGTTCCACAGTCTCTTCCATAACCAGGTTTGCTCCCTCCTTCCAAGTTCCCGAGCAAACACAAGGACACCTTTCCCTTCCCCTCAGTGTATTAATGGTTTCAAACGTGGAGACTCGGCAGCCCTGCCCACAGCACCTTTAAAATGCAAGGCAGCCAAAACTACACGTACAATATTCTCTCCTCTTTACTCATGCCTCAGGCTAATTAAAAGTCATCTTAAAGACTTGAGGAAATGCAAATTCAGTTAATGCCATCTTACTTTCCTAAGCAGTGAAATTGGACTGCTTCTTTAACATTTCATGATCCCATTTGCCACCCGTGTCATGGGGAATGCTGATTTGGCAAGACGTTATTGTCTTCAGAAGAAAAAGGGGAACTGTACAATAATTTTGCAGGAATGAAGCAGTCTTTCCCTCTTTTATTCAAACCCTGTATTTTAGGGCCCCTTCTAACCTCCTTGCTGCCAGTACACTGACAGCAGAGAAAGCACAGGGTGCTCTAGAAGAAGAACAGTTTGCATGTTTCTACTTTTTTCATCTTGGCTTCCAGCAGAGGTTGCCCAAGATCTCTTGGTGATACCGACTATAAAGGCGAGCAAGTACAAACCATAATTGCCAAAGGAACTGGGACTTGATTAATCCTGATGGAAAAGGTGTAAGATCAAAATAAATGCCCTCCTGATTCCATGAAGAGTTTCCTTCTCAGCCTTCACTCAGTACATTATCCAATATAGAAACTAGGGATATAACAATAGTTTGAGTCTAATGGAAGTAAAGTTGTACACATTTGTGTGTATTTGCACACATGCGTGCGCACACACATACAAATATAAATAAAAGCTGTATCACTAGAACAGGATAGGACAATTGTTATTTTAGGAAAAGATCCTAATTACTTGAGCGTTTGGAACATGCATCTGCCACTGGCTCTCAAGGTGCCCCTGAAAGAGCTGTGACAGAGTAATAACAAACGGATATAAAGAAGTGATATATCCTTTTGACTACAATTTCCAGAATAAGCACAAATGGATTTCCACTTTTCCCTTTAAATACTTCCACAGTTTAGACTGTAGTCACTCCACCTAGGAAAGACTACGCATGTCAGAGAACAGGACGTACCACTTCTCCAGTAAGTTGCAAATCTGGCGTGTACAACCCAAAGGGAAGATGTCAGGGAAGGAAGGGGTGGGAGGAAACCAACAACCAAAAAAACCACCAAACAAACAAAAAAATGTTCATTTTTAACTCACATCTCTTTTAGATGCTTTCCAGGTATGGGAGAACTACCACATGCATGCACTCCATGTGGTCTGCAATACAGAACTTATTTCAATCTATAACCATATTAGAGATAAATATATCTGTATATATATTGTGTATCTCTATATACACAATATGAGGAGCTATTTTTACTGTACTGTAAGTTTCCAATGCCAGAAGTCTACTAACATAAAAGATACTTAAGAGTATGCGCCAGCCTACAAGAACTGCTTGCAGTTTGCTCCCCACACCAGGTGGCACTAGATGCCTTTAGAGAAAGCCCTTCAAGGCTCGCACTCCCAAGCAGGTCTGGGATTTCTCTCTTCCCCAGTCTTGCAGAGTACAATACTTCTGCATCTTCTCCATTCCTTCTCTTGAAGGAATTTAAGAAGCTTCTAAGTGATATATGTCACCTATGCCAGAGAAATTACGTATGTACATGGAACATGGCAGGGACAAAGCAAAAATTGATGGATTTTCATACATTATTAGCAACTTACAAAACCATCCTGAAATGAACTCTACATTTCCCCTCAAGACCTTGTGGCCGGTATCTTTTGAGGCACTTTAAGAAACAGTTAGCTGTTCTTTCCCAAAGGATACTCTGCAGCGCAAAATATACAGCGTTGTTCCAGAATAATTTTCAGGCTTTGAGTAAAATCATTCATAAGCTGCAAATATTACCATAGATTGCTGAAATCTTCAAAATATGAAGCACTGCAACTGCTTGCTGTTAGCCTGCAACAACGTTCAGACAATACAGACGCTTACCTTTGGGTTTTCTTTCGCTGTTGTCAATGTTCAAAAACTTTCTCTCTCTCTCTGAGTCCTCATTTCTCAGGCGGTTTAAAATCCCCTCCAGTGTTTTGACAATATCAGCAAATGAAGGACGCAACTTTGGATCCATCTGTGGATAAAAATCAAATAGGTTCACATGGCTTTGTCCATGCTATTCTACTCACACAGGGGACAGGCTGAAGGAACTGAGGAAATTCGAGATCATCCTAAGTGTATTGTCATTGCAAAAAAACTAAGTAAAGCAGGGGAAGAATAGTACCCAGTCCCACTCTGTGATAATTAAATGAGAGTTATAATAGACAAGTTGTATATATTCTATAATGACAACACATTTTAAATGGCAAAGGCAGGAAACTCTTAGATTCAGGGCTGAAGAGAAGCTTTTGTTTGTTTGTGTGTTTTAAACAGCTTTTGTAGTTCAAGGATTTCTTTCTGGACTTCAGTCAGTCTGGAATTATATATCAACATTATTTCAAAATGTGCCTGAAGCAAAAAGGACTGAGCAGAGCAACTTGGCTATATCATTCTTAAAAAGTTTGCAATTCTTCCATCATCTTTATGTGGCTTTAATTAAAACCCACCTAAATGCCATTGCTGATTTTAAAGTTTAAAATGTTGTATTTTTCCATTTGTTAATTACCCTTACTACTGGGTTTACTGGTCTGTCTTGTGAGGAAGCAGGATTGGTTATATCATCTGACAAAGTAATACAACAGAAAAAAAGATCATCTTTACACAAGTAAAATACTCTACCCAGTCATAAGTGTGTATGCAGTTTACATTTATCAGTATGTTTTATTTGTTCACCCTAGCAGAAATAGGCCTCTAAAAGTCCAACACTAAAAAAATGTACTACAGGACAAGCAGCTTAAATTATGAAGAATCCCTCAGAAGGGTTTTCACCCTGTTGTACCCTGACCCTGTATACGTATTACAGGTTAAACTACCATAAGCAGCAATGTCTAATTCAGAAGCTGAAAGATAACTTCATTACACTATTAAAAAAGATTCCGCTTGACCCAAATCCTGTTTCCAGCTCTCTAAAGGCTTTTTCAGAGCAGACAAGCCCAGACAAATCTCACCTCTAGTACAAAGGCAACAGTGATGCTTTGTAAACAAAAACCCTGAAGACCTCCCTGACACTGCCTTGCAGGTCCTACAAGATGGATCTTTCTGGAGAGAACTGGTATGATCAGCAATGCTGCAAAACCTTTAGCAACACAGGGTAAAGGGCTAAAAATTCATATGTACAGTAAGAAAAAAAAAATCAACCAACCAAATCACACTTGAAGAGTTTAAGAGCAGCAAGAAAGCTGTTCTAAGGTAGCAGGAAGAGGAGAACATCTTTTTCTGCTTTCCCTATTTCACTGAAAGAGTAGGGAACGGGCAACAGCAAAGCAAGTACTCTGTACTCCAACGAACCTACTAACTTGGGAAACTTAGACAGTTTTTGCAAACTGCAGGGAGTAAAAGGAGTAATCTGGCTATTTTAATTTGTGCTAGGCAAGATCCAGAACAGGAGCAATAATGAAAAAGTGACTCAGAGAACATCTGCCTCTTCCATCTCTGAGTAGTCCAGATTCTGCTCAAATGGAATAGATGGTTCTTCCTCAAGGCAGCAGCTGCCCACAGCTCAGCTCATGAGCTTTTTGCTTGATCATAAATGATTATGTTTATGTTTATTATATGTTTATTATGTTTATAGACTTATGGTTGTTGGGAAGCCATAAGTTTGAGATTTCCTTGCATGTACTTATTTAACAAAAAAGCTGCTTTAACAACAGCAAATTAAAACACATTTTAATCCACTACTCAAATACGTCACTTATTACTGGTTTTCTTAGGTTGCCCTAAAACACGTTTCCTGGCTGTAGAGAACCCCAAAGCTTTGCACATTAGCTCAGCTAATCAGCTGAACTACACAGTTTACACTGTTTGTTGACCTATTAAATAATAAAAAGCCATATAAACGTCCATGTCTAAGAACAAATTATCACCCAGTTAACCTATTATTTAAGCACAGCATGCTTAGTAAGATATAAGAAACCTGTATCTATTCACCACCTTCTCTACTAACTAAGGAGAAGGGATGGGACACATATTAAACAGCAAGCACCATTTGACAATAAAAATCCTTTTTCTCTGAAAACACTGAATTCTTCCATGAGAATGTAAGATCAGTCACTTCCCCTTTCTTCATGAGCCCAGTATTACTCAGAATTTCACCTGCGCTGAAAAATTCCTTTGAATCACACCCCGCATGTTTGGATGCAGTACGGTTTCTGGAGTCTATAGGTGAGCCGAGCTTTCCAAAGTCACATCCCACCTCTAACCAAACCCTTAGTGTTCACATAATCAAAACACTTCATACACATAGGTCAGACATACCACTGTCCCAGTGAAACAAGCTCCACTGTGCTAAGGTGGAATCAGAGGAATGAAGTAACTTGTCCAGAGTAGGTTCCACAAATGTTTTCAGAATTAATTCACGCTATCTCATGTCAGCAGTCACCTGTTCACATCCTCACCTTTACACTGCTCTACCCTTGAGCGAGCATGTGCTTTTGTACTTACATGAAGTAAAGAGAGAGCTTGGGGCAAAAATAAGCATCAAGGGCATGGAGAGACAAGACTGTTTCTTTCAGAAGAAGTGTTGACATGAAAATAAAACCTGAAAAATCAGTGACAGCCAGGAATAAAAAGCCTGTTCTGACACTTTTCCTACAAGCACTGACTTGGACACAGTGTGGGTATTGGCTCTAGCACAGCCTGGCTGTGGGGGCCCAGGCAACGTTTTGTGCAATGAAATCTTTAGAATGTGCCTCAAGTTAAGCTGTGCAAGCTGGACATTCCCAACTTCAACCGAATCTGTGGAAGCTCAGGTTCTCTTACTTCACATAAACCACTTCACTACACAAAGGTACTAGCAATCTCCAATGGGATAAACCACAAAAGAAAACTACTTCCCTGGAAGTTTCACACTGAAGGTAGCCAGCATTATCATAATTTTACTTGAATAACTGGCAGGAAAGTTTCTCCACACAGCTCATCGCCTATAACCTTACTCAATACTGAAACATTTGGGTCCAAGTCTGTTTTTCTGAAACACAAGCCGAAGATTTAGACGTTTATCCCACCTTCCAGAAGGCAGCATATAGTTTAGTTAGTGCCTGCTCTTAATTTGTTTGCCCTTTCTGTTTATGAGAACAACTCTGAATTCTTTCTTCACAGCTCAGTAGGTCTGTACACAATAACAGCTGGATTTTATCAGCCCAAGGGCCAGCCAGTGCCAATAGCACACAACTGGTTATGATCAGCCCGAGCAGCCTGCAAGAAGCTGTTCACTGTCCCAGACCTGTTCATCCAGCATGTCAGAATTACAAAAATACTAGATACCTTTTTTCAAGGGGAAGGAAAGGGTTATAAAAACTGCAAGGGACTTTCTGGGTTATCAGAATTGCGCTGCTTTTACAGGTAGCCTATTCTAGTGTCTTGTGAATGCTTCCAGCTCTATCTTTAACGGCCAGATGGATTTAGGGAACTCCAGTTTACACCTCTGCCCTTCAAGTGAGTTACTCACGTTACAGCAGTTGAAGGCGAGCTGCAGGAAGTCAGGGGGACAGTCTCCCACCATGTGCTGGAAGGCGTCATAATCTAATCCAAAGTTCTGTACAAACAAAAACATAGCATGGAGATATAAACAAGGTCTGCAATTTGTCCCAAAGCATCTTCTTTTCAGAGTGTCCTTACATGGAATTATCAAGAATAACCATAAATATTGCCTCTCAGCAGGCACACACAGAGGACTTTTGAGACAACTCCATGCATGCCCCGCACTGCAGCATTCCCAAAGGGCATTGCTTGATACAAGACACCTGACTTCAAAGCCCATCCTCTTCCTGGACTAAACTGCAAAATCCATTACACTTGAAGCGTTGCCCGTGTGGATCTGGAAGCGATATCCTTCTAACTTCTATCCAAACTATGATGTTCCGCCACGGGGACTTTCACAGTGTAAAAGTACAGTCTGCTATAAAACCAGAGCCTTTGCTATCATGAAAATTTACCAATTAAAATGTTTATTTTCTCAGTGGATGGTAGACTGGTAATACAAATTATCCAGTTCCTTAAATGCACTTCTATAAAATCTGAAGGGCAGAGAAACAAAAGGGTCTCTAATTTACTGCAATTCAAGACCTAAGCAATTTTGCATTTTCAGAATGAGAAGGGAATAGACAATTTGGAAGACACCCTCCTCACAGTGGGCCAAAAGCTGCCCTGCAGATGGGACTCAACCAAAAGGCAACTGAAGAAAATAGGAAGTATCTCGTATGACTGGTCGATTATAGCTCAGATCAACAGTGCTTAGCGTGGTCCATGCAAAAATAGGCGTGAGCTTATTTTAGCTGCTGCTAACACAGCTCCTGTTCCTTTCACAAGGAAGGGCTGCTTAGCAGATCTGGTGTGCCAGAAGCACCATGTTCTGAATCTGGCAATATGTCTACAAGTCTACAAAACCTATCACTCTACTAAAGGAAGGTCACTGCAACACTCTCAATCTTCTGCTGATTAGGGATGGAAAGGATTTCCCATGAGGACTGCGGCTGGACAAAATCTGTGTGAAAATGGCTTTGATGCAGCTTCCTACAATAACAGCACAGAAGAACAAAAGCCTTTTACAGGCTATTTTTAATGTAATACCTATTCACCGTATCTTTGGCAGCAGTGCCAGAACTCCTAAAGGCCACCCATTATCATGGCATACTTACCACCTCCCACCAATGTTATAAACATAACCGCTTACCTCTGTGCGAGGGAGATAGTCTGGATCTGCCTGTATTCTTGCTATAATCTCACACAGAATTATACCATAGGAGAACACATCTGCCTGAGAGAAAAAAAAAAAAAAAAGAGCCACACGTTTCAGCTATGAATACTCAGCATTCTTATCTGCCACCGAGTCTCACCCCAAATGGTTATCATGAAACAACCAGACCAACACCACAGCCTTACAACACTAAGCAACTGCATGATAACTAGTATTTTCCACCTGAAGAAACTCACGCTTGCAGTAAAGCATTCTTATTGCATAAACAGCAATTATAACTTTAAAACTCTTTCAACAAAAGAAAAAAAATCCACAAAATCCACTCTTAATTCAGCAGTGTGAAAAAAAAATCCTTCCTTGCATAAAGAATGGTGAGGTTGCATTTGATGTCTTACAGATGGGAGTAATTACAAATGTAGCCAAAACATGGCTATATATATATATAGGCCGATATGCCCGTATATCACTGTGGTTAGAAAGATGGGTTTAGAATATACAGCATCAGAGCTTATCCAGAACATTAATAATGTTTTTAGGAAAAATTAAAATTTTCTCTTCTCACAGTTCAGTACCTCTGGAGAAAAGTCTTTTGCAAAACCTGAGATCTCTAGTAACACTGTACGCATTCCCCATTGAAATTTCCATGACACTTAGTACCCACTCACCTGACTTCCCCCAGAGCAGCACAGCTCCTCAGAATTCCACCCACCTGAATTTATCATGTAATAAAATTTAGGAAAACATGGAATACAAGTCTACAGAGCAGAAGCCAACATCCCTTATCCCTCAGACATCAAACAGGCTTGTGTGTCACGTTTCATGTTGATGAGGTATGAGACTTGCTTCTTTAGTCCTCTGTGCCCTAGGCTTAGTGAAGAATGTGGCACCACAGATTTGGGTACTTTATTATTAATTTAGGTCAACTGGAACTCTTAAGAAAGCTTTGAAATGGTAATTATTACATTCATTACTGCAGTAGTTACTGATTTCCTGGAAGTTAAAAGTACCCCCAATCAGACAGCCTGTTGCCTGCCAGCTATGAAGAGGTTCGGATGTGGGCTCTGTCATAGAAAGCTGCACTTGCACAGCTGAAGTAGACTAAGTTACAAATGGGAGAGAAAACCTTGTGTAAAGAAGAGCTTGACTGAAAATACTGTTACTAAAATCCAATGTGATCTGATCCTCCTCTGAATGAAACGTTTTCCCAATGCCAGAAATAGGAAAACTTAGAAATAACTTCTGAGAACTTCTTTATCCGGGTTATCTTACCTTGAGAAGTCACGGTTTTCTTTTTTTTAAATAATTGTGCAAGTTTACATACAGACCTTTTACTTCTACCTAGATTTTGCTAATATATGGTCATGGAAGTAACTTCACTACATTTCTCATGAGACTTGGTTAAGTTGTGTTAGGCCATCAAGCAATTATATTTCTGCATGTGGGGTGTTTCTGGAAGTAGCACAATACTGAATTATGCTGAAGGCAATTCTATTTTCATATAGGAATCTACACCATTAATTAAAAATATAAGGTTTTCAACACTCATTCTCCCTTAGTCTGAATGACCTACCAAGCACAGAAATGTCACAAATGTAAATATTTTTAATATTATGGAAATTCTCAATTTTATATACAGCTATTGCAGAGACACATCTGACAGCTGAAGTCCATCTATACCATGTACCTACCTTTTCATTGTAAGGTTCATCTCTAAGCACTTCTGGCGCCATCCAGAATGGTGAACCCACCACTGGTAGCTTCTCACTATACAGATATGGGATAGATGGCAGGAAAAAGGGGAGGGGAGTGGGCAGAGAAAAAGAGAGGAGAGCCATTAATTAAGTACTCCAATTCAGGCATTCCTGCTAACTTGCTGTAACTCCAAGTATCTGCAGAGTACTTTCACCAGAGGCAAGTCGATACGTGGGTTCCACAACATAGCATGTTTTACACTGGTTTCCTGCTGGAGTCATGGGAACATTCAAGAGCAGAAGAAGGTAAAAGAAAAAGAACAGTTAAATCAATCACTCATATTTTATTTCTGGTTTCCAAGTGCTTGGCCACTTAAAAAAATAATATATTTTCTTTGAAGGTATTTGTTAAGTTTTGATTTCCAAACTCTTGGCAGAGTGCACTCCATCTAAGGTTTGTGGACATGACACCAAGTCCTCCCTTCACAGTGAGATGTGCAGGTACCCATCCCTACCCGTTCACTGAGACGCAGCTCTGAAAGTATTCGGCACAGCCTGCTTACAGGGTGTCAAGATTGACCAGATGAATCCTTTAAGAGGGAAAAACTAAAAGTAACCAGAGTAAGTTTGAAAAAGAGGCAGCATTTCCAAGAAGCTGAACAGTGGGGACTTAAAGGTCTCAGCTTGCCACCAGTCCTTGCAGGGATACCTCTCAAAAACAGGCCTCTGAAGGCCTCAAATATTACAGCCTGCTAGCCAGCCAACTGGAAACCACCACACCACATCTGAAAACGGAGGTAAAACCAGATCAGACCAAAATGGTGGCCAACGTAATAATTTTTTACATTGTTTGTTTTAGTATCCAGCTACCTTAATTTGAGCTATCATTATACTCTCAGCTTTCAGGGCATCTCAAGGCTGGTTATTAAGAATCCCTGAAGGCACCTGTGGTGCCTTCCCAATTCCATGACAAGTCCATATGAATAGAGCTGAAGCTTTCAGCACCTTAAAGGGCAGAGGTTCCACAGAAGCATATGAGATACACACTGGTTGTACTTATTCATAGGTTGGAAATGAAAATGTTCAATTTGTTAAGCTTTCAGATCAACATTTCATCAAAACTAACACAAACCTTCCAATCTCCCAAGATACAGTTTTAGGACATACACATTTGAAAAACAGTGCACAGCTGAGATCAGCTTTTATTGTTTTCTTTGCAGTCAGAAGAGGTGGAAGCACACACCGCAGAAAAATCTGACAGCCCATGCCACAGTCAGAATACTCAAAAATACACAACATACAGAGAGAACAATGAAATCTTTGTCCTTGATCTCCCTAATGGAGGGATGACAAAAGGATTGTTTCCAATTATGACAATAGCTTGGGACAGTCACCTGTGCATTCCTCAAATGAATTAAAATTGTAATTCCATCCTAAAGAAAGCAAAATGGCAAGCTACTGTTAGACAGTAATTTTAATATCTCTTTGTTATAAACCTGGATCCTAACAACTAACCCCAAGGTTAAAGAGAGTAATACTGGAATGCTACCGAATATTGTTTATGAAAATGGAAAAAAAAAGTACATTTTTTTGCAATTAAGGACATTTTTTTATAAAATCACTCCAATCCAGAATCCTGGACAGTATCTTCGTTTGCTTTGTTACTTGTTTGTTTGGTTTTGTGGGGGTTTTATTTTGTTTTTAAACCCAAATTCCCAAGAACCTGATTAGAAGATCTACTGAAAAGCTTGAGTAAATCCTCTACTCACTAGGGCATTTTTGAAGAATAAATGTCACCAATAAATCTATACAAATGGACAGTAATTAAGGCTGGAACACTTTGGTAAACCAGTGTGCAGCTCTACACTGATGACCGAGGATATTTTTTGTACATTTTTTTTATCAGAATGCAATATTGGCCTCAGGGATCTGGCCCATTAAAGCTTCTGACCTGCAACTGCACTACAGCTCTTGCTGCATTTTGATTCATTCACGTACCTGTGATCGGGAATTTTCTCTGCTAAACCAAAGTCTCCCACTATTGCTGAGTATCCATTCTCATCGTGTTTTATTAAGCAGTTCTGGAAAAAGAAGAACAGAAGAGTTATTCTCAGGGCATGAAACCAGTTTACTGTTTGTTTTTTTATTTTTAATCTGAACAACACTACAAGATATTGTTTGGAAGATGCTCATCCGAGAGAAGCTTTTGGCTAAAAGCAACCATCCTTTCCCCTTACCCTCCCCCCTACACAATCACATGTCTGTCAAACTTAAGATGCTGCAAACAGCCTTACACTTAGTTAATAATCCACTTAAAAACTTGCTGAGAAAGCAGGCAGCCACAGGCAGCACAGACCCAGCTAGGTTCCAGCAAAAATTAAGATGATTTAGTTCCCTTACTGTTCAAGTATGCAATACACACTGTTCACTATGACATCTTAAATTTTCTCTTTACAATTTGCCTGCCCCTGGCCAAAATACAAGATCAAAGCAGACTCCAAATGGTTTTGTACATTTTGGTACATTACCTGTTGAAAAGGAACTCACTGCTTTGCAGTGGATTTTTATCAGAATATACAAGATGTGACAAAGTTATACGTGCTTTTAAAGTCTCAAATAAAATGCTTTATTCTACAGTACATCATAAAACATTGGGGCAAAGTCTAATAGCCATCAATCTTTTCTTTACAGATGTGCCCTCCAGTGGCAGGAGGGAGGGCAGTTTAAGGACACACACAGATAATTCTGGTTTGGCAGCATCGCATCACAGTCAGGGTATTATTGATTCAGTTTTGTTATTTATTTACAACTCTGTGAAACATGCTTTGACCATTCCTGTACCTCATCTTTTCCCTTCTCGCAGAATGAATAAATAGGCAGCTTCCCTAAGCTTTTTCCACAATAGGTGGAGCAAGACAGAGAATTCATTTCCTTGCCACATGCCCTGTATCTGTATCCTTCTGCAGGCAGTACAATAGCAGTGACAGGCAGCAAAACCACTGCCGACTCCTACAGAGTGGTACCCTGCATTAATTAGCTAAACAGCAGGAAACACTTTCCAGCTTTATTGTCCTCAGATGCACAAAAGCCCCTTGCTGACCCCAAAGCATTTGCTTGCCTGTATAGTGTGACTACCAAGAAAAGCGAGTCCCTTGTCTAAAAGATCAAGTTCAGGTCATCACTGTTTACATTATTCAAGATGATTGAGGCTCAGGCCGTGAAGGGAGTTTTCTTCCTGCCAATTAAAAGGTTGAGCAAGCCACTCTTGCAATCCTGTAAAGAAAATGTATGCCAGCCTCTTGAAACACATGCCGGGCTCCTGAAACGATGTGTTTAGCATGACCCAAGTATAATAAGTACAGTTAGCTTGGGGATTCATAAACATGTACCGAGTTAAATCAACCATGCCTGCCCAAAGAGCAGCAAAGCTTCTCAGTTACGGGCTTTGTTATCTTTTATCAAAGAGCACATTCATTCAGCTTCCCTCTGTTCAAACATTTGGTCACTGTAAGTGGACTTAAAACTGAGAAGGATAAAACTTTTCTGAAAAATCTTACTCAAATGATTCAGACAAGAGTAATTACATTGTGTACCACACCGAAACAAGTCTACGAGGATGCCACAGATTTTGCAGCATACAGAAATACTGCTACTAGTTTATACAGGAAAATATCAGGTTATTTTCTGACACAGATTTCTCAGCAAGTAAAGATGATTCATAATTTGACATTTTAAAAGAAAACCACCTCCTAGTCATAAAAGGACTAGTTTAAAGATCTACTCTTCCTTCTTACATTACCTTTGGCCATTTATATTCTCTTCCCTTTGAGTAGCAAGACTTCAGTGGTTCATTTTACCTCCCGGGTTTTGTGGATTAAGGTTATTCTCAAACTAAAAAATTCCAAAATTTCAGAGGAACATTTAAATCCCAACTAAGAACTATTTTCACCATAACTAAAAGTCTGTAGAGACATTTCTCATGAGCTTAAAGATCTGCAATAATTTACAGGGCTGCTTTGATACCAAAAGGAGGCTTAAATGCAACATCATCCTGACAGCAAATTTTCCTTCAGCTTCTTACCAGTAAACAATCACATCCCGTTAGGCAGCGATACATCAACCAACTGAAGATCTGAGTGCCTAGCAAGCCCCTGGCAGTCTCAGCTCAGGTACAGCACCAGTAGATTATTCCTAGACAAATCATGAATCAAACCAATAGCACATCCAATCTAGTTGCCAAGTAACACTACCTGACAGTTCCAAGCTCCTCCCCAGATAAGTAGGAGCTGCCTGCAGCAAAGCTGGGCTCCCTTCCAGTGCAGGCCTTTGAGATCAGAGTGGACACCCCACCACAACAGGGTCCAGAGGTCCTGCAGGAGATGCCAGTTCTCGACGACAAGGCACTGGGGAAAGCCTAGGGCTACCCTTCTGCTATAAAGTACCCATCAATTATTTGGCTGTGGCAGGCAGCACAATGTTAAATGACAAAGAAAGAAGCTAAACTGTTTCTCTCCCATTAGTGGAGGCTTGTCTTTTGTCTGCACATGCAGAACTGCTGAGTGTGAATTTAAATTCATTAGGACACCTATTCCAGTACCGAAGTGACTTTTTTATTCCACTTAAATCAGCCGTGGGCAGGTGGCATGCTCCAGACAAGAAAATGCCAGTGTCACCACAAATTCTCACCATAGTGAAAGTAAATGATTTAATTCAATTGGTGCACATTTTTATGCAGTTAAGCGGCCAGTTTCCTGGAACCCAGAAAGAATGGAAGCCTGTTCCTACTGGAATCAGTAGTAAAACCCTTCTACAGGTATCAGTGTGGTCAGATGTTAACTATCAAGCCTGTACTGCTCATTAAGGACAAAGTTTTGCAGATGGCAATACTTCATTCTGTGCTGAGATCCTTCAAGTGTTCAAGGCCATCAGCACCACCACATTCCTCCCCCACCACCCTAGTAACACCATTACACAACAGTGCATCAAATTCCAGCACAGATAAGTTTAATTAGCAGGTTTAAGATGCAGTTCATAAAAAGGTGTTTTAACGCAGCCCACAGTAACTAGTACTTCACAGGCACTCAAAGACATTTTGAAGCATTCACAATCTACTGCCAAGATAAATCAGGATCAAAAAAGGGACAAAGCTTCATTACAAGCCAGAAGGTTGAAAAGAACTTTTAAGTTTAAGGTAGAGGTGGTGTCTTCATAGGAAGAGTACAACAGGGCATACATACTCCACTGTTTCTACTGAAAAAGTGATACTTCTCAGTTCCTACAAAAAAGAACATACATCAATGTGCTATGAAAAAGTTTCATTAATGGGTTTTGGCACAGAGATGCAAGAGTTTGAATCTCTCTCTAGCACAAAGAGTCTCTCAGGGACTGCTTACGAGATGAAACACCAAGCAACTTTACAACACTGGCTTTAAGAAAACACTTTTGACTTACTACTGCACTATTTGTATAAGCTGCAAGGCAGTAAAACATGACAACCTTCCCAAGATTTCTGTTTGTACCTTCACAGACATGGAGGTTCTTTCCTTTGGCAGCTCACACCATCAAAGAGGGCAGTATTTGTCTTCAGTTGGGTTCACAAGGTTTCTTCCCCAAAACAGGGACCCCATCAGTCCTTCCTGAGGCAGTCTCTTAATAGAAGCAAGGAACTCTGTACATCAGCACTAAAGAGTTAACAGAGCTGTTTATGCTGAGACAGATGTGAAAGAACATAAAGACCCCTTTGTGTGTTACAGGAGCTTAACATCTGCTTTGTGCAGCCTAATCCTACTAAGGCGAATGCAATATTCTACTCTCCCTTTTACATAAACAAAACCAAAAATAGACTCAAAAGTTTCAGAGTTAAAAATAAGTTGCTTAAATGAAGAAAACCCATTGTTTTATTTTACGATATGACATACAAGCTAAATTCCTCGGAGATTGTATTGCACTCCAGAAAATGCAGGAATGCTACTGCAATATCATCTGCAACCTTCTGATGAGTTACTGAATTAAAATATTTAAAGGCCAACTGAGATGCATCAGCTGTTTTTAAAGCGTTATCCATCTCCTATGAGAAACACCACGGACAATTAAACATACAGCAGGAAGTTTACACTACTAGATACATGTTTGGAACTAGAACCATTCAGTTTAAAGGACAGGCTCCATTTGGGTCCCAAAGTACCAGTAAGAGTTCAGTGTTGCAACTACTATCAGAAATAATCGTCTGTAACAGCCAATTTTTCCAGTGCAAGCTCTTCCCTGCAGCACAGAATCTCCAAGTGAGAGCTTACTCTAGCACAAAGGGGATGTTACAACTGCAGCAGCAAGTACAAGACTCATCAGACAAGGGTTCTGTTCACTGCTGGAGTTCTATTTTGCATTGAAAAAGCAAAGAGCCTACAAGATAGGAAGTCAAGGTATGTCAATTCCAAGCCCAAAGGCAGTGAATTTATGTTACATCAGATAATCCACGGTAATTGCTTACATGCACAACTCTGTCCTGCAGTAACTGAGACTGCTCCTCGCAATGAAAGGGTGAACCGTTACACATTTACTGTGAAGTGAAAGCATATGTTGGCAGGAATACACACACGTACATACGTATGCGTGTGTGTATAGCTATAAGCCAAGATATTACAATTTTTAATAGATCTTATCATCAATGGAGCTCACAACGTTCCCTAAAGCTGCTCACAACCTACTACTGATTGAAAGCAATGTCTTACAATGGTACATAATTCTGCAAAACTAAAAGGCATGTGTTTTGGGGTTTGCCTGTTTATGTTCAATCAAGAGCTTTGGTAGCGGGTTTTTGGGAGGTGGGTGTTCAGCTAAGACAGATTAGCTGCTTGGGAGAACAAACAGAATGCATGTTGCAAGCAAATTTTGAAAGAATATAAATAAAAAAACCCCTCCAAAATACCAGCCCATGGTATCATACCCAGATTTTCAGCTTGAAACATGACAAGATCTTTTATCACCCCTGCAAGAAGTAGACTGGGACAAGACATGTGCTATGTGGAGAATCTGAAAGAGTGAATACGGTGACAAGAGCTGGAGTCCCAGCTAGAGGTTGGCAACAACCAAGATCAGGGTCTTGAGCGAGATTCTTGAGACAAGAGGAGGGAAACAGCTGAATTGGAGCAGCAGAACAGGGAGGGGAGAGCTAGAAGTAGTTAAACAAAGATCAGAAGGCAGAAAGATAGTTTGGATAAAGAATCAAGCAGAAGCAATAGGAAGAGTGTAATCGCAGTCAGCCAGACAAGTTTGAACAGTAAGATTGAGGGGCAGGAGCTGGGAGCTAGAAGAAGAGGACGGGCCTTAGAACAGGGAAGTAAAGCCTAACTGGAGGCTGGCGTTACATGCTAGAAGAAAGGACTGGATCGTCGCAGAGCAGGTATGATCAGTCTTGGAAAAATGGGCAGACTCCTAGATGTTCACTTCTCACTGCCAAGGAGTCCCTTTTGTTCATCTATTCCTGCTCCATAGCAAAAACAGGCAATGTGTATCAGAAACACTAACTAGCAGTAGCAATTAATGCTAATTAAAAATATTTTGTCTACTATTTACTGTATTAACTAAAGCAGCAGACACTTCTGCCATGACTCTGCAGTTCCCAACCCTGCTAATGAAGGGCATAATGCCATTTTTTCCTAGTTTTTTTCAAATTGGTAGGGAGTTGCACACAACATACACTACACCACAAAATTAATATTGCCCAAAAGATGGGTTGTAAAACTTCCTGTAAGAACGTTCATTCTTCCCCTTATGCAGACACATTAAGGTGAAGTCTTTAATTACATGATCACACAGTTTTCCACCTGGCACCTGCGTCTTTCAGTGCACGCAACGGATTCACACTGACAGTGAACTGGGGCTGTACATAAAACACTTGGATCCCTATTTTCAGAACTGGCTGCTCCTGTCACAGAAATAGTTGGGTGAAAGAAAAGTTGGGAAGAGATGAAAAAGAAAGGCTGGGCTGGAAATGAAGGTCTTCTGTCTTGCGGTTAAGACTATTGTAATGTTGCCCCAGGATGTGGATTCTGGCCTTCCTCAGCATCACAGGAGGATTCTGTGACAAGGAAGCTAATTTAACAAAATCTTTCAGACACTGTTGCTAATCTTGCACTTTCTCTGCCTCCAGGGGTCAAACGTGATTAATTTATAAGTGCTGTAATGCTTCCAATTGCCCCTGAGGTCAGTGAGCACATTGCCTTGAACTTAAACATGTGTAACATGCCAAAAACTCCAAACAAAGTCTTAAAACACATACCTAATATTCTCACTTTTAATCTTTTCTGATAAGGCTGCGTTTATTCATCTCCCACATCTCAGGGACACTAAGAATAACTTTGCTGTCATTAGGGCAGTCACTGGTGTAAGCTGCCAAGGAAATCAACAGTGCTTCTGGACCAGGGTTTGAATGCAATGCAAATACAGTGTAAACAAGGTGTTGAAGGACCTCTCTGTGTAGCAGCAAGTTATTTGTTCTCAGGGGTGAGGCACAACAGGATTTTGCTGTATTCTTTTTGCTGGCTGGATGTTTCTTCCCCGCGTCTTCCCAAACACTGTTATTGTAATTGTAGAGAACAACACACAATGGTGCAGAAGCAAGTAAGTTTTAAGAAAAACTTCATCACAACCCACTGGCTCCTACTGAAATCCTTTCAGTGTTTCACATTACAATTTCTGGTTTAATGACTGCATCTTCTATGGCCAAGCCTGTCAAGAGTTAAAATTCATAACCAGAGCTCCTTGAGAACTGCTGAAAGAACCTCATAATTCCTGGATGCAAATCCCCCTTGTGCACATTACAACGAGCCCTAAATAAAAAAAGTTCACAGGGTTTGCAGCGATATGGACAGAGGACAGGGAATGATCCCACGAGGCTGGTTGTCATAACCCATCTATGGCTTAATCTCTGCGTAGATCTCTACGACAAGTCAAAGGTGAAGACATTGCGTTTATTGGCTTACAAAATGCGCGAGTCATCCAGCCCACACATGTAATACCTGCAGGCTGGGAACAGCCAATCCAACAACCCTTTCCTTCTGAGAGATTCAAGTTAGGCTGTTGCTGTTCATCAGGGCAGATCAGCCTGATCAGACACAGCAGCCCCAGCCCAGCACCTAAAGAACTGAGCTACTCACGACACGCCGAAGTACCGGCTGTCTGGGCAGCGCACTCTTCTAACAAGCACTGCCTCTGCCTTTGACAGAGGGCAGCGGGAAGGGCACCAGTGGAATATCAACCCTGACATTCCCTCTGGGCTGTCAGATCGACTGTAGTGACCTACATCTACTCTGCTCTACCGTTCTTCCCTCTGGCTTTCTGCAGTATCAGTGCTGTTCTGCCCCTCTCCACTTGGAGAGAGAGCACCCTGACGACACGAGTTGTCAAAACCTCCTATTTGTCAGTCTAGATTGGCAGGGGGCCGAAACTTTTTCTTCTTTAAGTTTTTATGCATCCAGTCCATAGACACATATATTGCTACCATCAGAGACAACTCTGCTGCCATAACTGACAGAATAAATTTATGTATTCTTGCCACCTGCTCTGGGAAGCTGCAGAAATTACAGGTGTGCCAGATGCACAGGAAGGAAGGCAGAAGTATGGATCTAAATTAACCACAAATAATTTTTTTATAGTAAAATCCATGTTGGAAGGGTAATTTGCAGTGGGTATTGTGTTAAGTGTAATAGGTAAAGCATGAAGACTCCTGCACAGGAAATCTCAGTTTCATTCTGTTCATAGTTCAGTCAAGGTCAGCAAGTTTTCTTGGAAAATACCTTCCTCATCCCTCCAGTAAACCCAGTGTCTGCTCTGACTTTTGCAGATGTCTAAATCCTTGTCTTTGCTTTCATTAATAAAGCCTTCACATCAGCTACTGCAGTTTAACAAAGAGAGGACAATATAGAACAGTATTGAATCTGCCCTTGTCCAGTTCAGATCACAAGTTTTCTCCCAAGGAAAGAGCCCATCACATCTTCCTTAAGCTCGCTCACATATTGACTGTTTACTAGTAAGAATGAAGACACTTATCCCAATGCCAGTGCAAAACCTGGTAAAATACAAGGCATCTCCTCAAGCAGTAGCCAAAAGCCACAGTGGGAGTTGAAAATTTCGGCAATTGGTTTTCACTACGGTTATTATCTTAATTTTTTTTTGCTTTGGAACAAAGTGATTTGTTCAAAATTTAGCCAGCTAGCAGGGAAAACATTTGCTCAGAGTCATTTACCCAACAGATTTAAAGTCTATTTTATCAATACAATCATACACTAATAAAATTCAAGAGTATCTGGGTATTTAAGGCCAGGTGTTTCATCTACTTCCCTTTCCAAACAGAACAAGCAAGTGCATATGTTACTTCAAAAAAATAAAAATAACCAACCACCCCAAAATCCAAACCACCACCCTAAACACCCAAGAAACTGTAAAGTGCAGAATGCAGCTGATGACAAATCTTTATCCTGGCAGCTTCCAATGTGACATCATACCTTTACTGCTACGACCCATCCAAATACAGCAAAACTGCTAGTAAATTCTCAGGGTTTGGGTTTTTGGTTTTGGTTTTTTGTTTGTTGTTTGTTTGGGGTTTTTTTTAAATAGCCCTTACTACTTCCCGTGGCTACCGATAACTTTGCTATTGCAGCAAAATCATGCGCTCCTTCCAGCGGGTGCATTTTCTAAACAATTGACATTCAACAATAGATAACATTGAAGCAGTGGTAGGGCAGCTCCAGAGAATGACATTCAACTATGTAAAGCTTTGAACAAAGGCCTTCACAGAAGTCTCAGGAAATGGATTTTCGTATGACTAACCATCATGGCACGTGTTTATGATAAATGCTGCAGGCACAAAGTACTCTTAGTAACTTTGGTTCCTTGCAGTAACTCTACTTACCCACTCGTAAATCCTGAGCTGAAACAAGGGCAACATCAAGTTGTCTTTTCAGTTACATTTACACATCTCTTACCTGCACACTCCAAGGTGACTGAAATGGAGCTTTCTGAGTATATCATGTCAAAGTGACATGACTCCAAACCTGGATGTTTTCCTAAATCTCACTGTTCCTTGCAGAACTTAGTACCTTTCACTTGAAAGGACACTCAGTTTTATGACTTCACTGAATTCTTCTTTCTCCTAATAGTTGAACTATGTTTCCCCCTTGTCTAAATGCACATCCTTCATCTAACAGTGCACTGTGATAGTTTTACAAAACCTAAAGCTGGATGGAGGACTTGTAGTCACTCACATTTGCAAACACACTCTGCTGTGTTTTTATTTTTAAAAGCCATTTCCAATACCAGAAAATAGTTCCTTTTAGACTATGATAACATTCTTCTGGATGCTACTGATTGAAACAACACACTGAAGGCTTCCCAAGAACAGTGGTGAGTTTAAACTGGCTCATAAGCTCCAGGCAACAGGACGGAGAGGACAGCAAAGCCCTCAGCACAGGCTGCAACAGACAGCAAGTCCCAGTGTAAACACTGGGGCAATTTGTTCGCAAAGCCTAGTGCTCCTCTGTCAATATTTCTAGCTAAGCTTGAAGTAGCTACTTCAGCAAACTAAATTCACACAAGTTGTCACCAAAGCAGTTCAAGCAAGCCTATGTCCATTGAAAACTCCGCCACCGGAATATCATTCTGGACGAAATTCTGAAATCTGAAAATTTTCAGTTAACTGATTTGATCCCACAGACTTTCAAAATGGAAAAAATAAGCACCAGGATTGTGGACAACACTTAATACTGAATTAGTAATGAAAGGTCACTCTTCCTACTGAAGAACATTTGTGAAATACATGGGGAAACAAAAACAAGGAGATTTTAAAGTGCATTTGTAATAATCTCCTCAATTTGGGTTCTTTATATGGTTGACCTGTTCCAAATGTTAGATTGTTATGCTTAATTATCCAAGGATTTAAATGCTTTACTGAACAATAATTCAGAACTCTGTAGCTGCTTTCTGAGAAATCCTAGTCTGAACTTATTTAAGGAATGGCTTTCCTTCAGGACAGTTATTTTTCCACTTCCCATACAAACTACCAACATGCTCTGAAAAAAGTTTTAATCGTATAAACTGTATTTCAAGTTGTCTCCCAAAACGTCTTAGATCACACCTTGTATTAATAGCAGTTTTCTGCTGGAAGGAGAAGAACCAAACAACCATTTATGGTACTTTCATTAGGATGTTCCCTTCATTTTATCAACGGTACCTTGGATGTAAGGTCTCGGTGGAAAATGCCTTTGTAGTGAAGATAACTGATCCCCATGGCAATGTCATATGCCAGTTTCACCCTCACTGTCCAGGGCAGATGCTGGTTACTGTCTAGTAGCTGTTCCAGGTTACCGCAGTTGATGTACTGAAAAGACAAAGCAACATTTGTAATTAATTATTTAATTACATATATTGTCAGGAAGGTAAAAATCCATCATTACAAGTGTCCTCAGCTCAGCTACACATTAAAACCAGGTTGGTTTTTTCTTAAAGGCCAGTCAGGCACAAAACTTGCAGATCATAAGAGTCTGAAAATGCTTCTGTTTGCCTCCTGTATCAATGCAGTTATGTTAAAGGTGCACACAACAGCCACCTCTGCATTAACTCTACGGTATTTAAATGGACCCTTCAAAAATACCTACAATATAATACCTCCCTCTCACTTCAGTGTGAGGAAAATAAGGGCAAAAGTTATAATGAGCCAACTCTCCAGCAGAATAAGTCAACAAAGAGAGGGCTAAGTATCCAAGTGCAGGTCGCGGACCCAGATCAAGTTCCCAGATATCAATTCCCTAAACTGAAGCAGCATCAAGGAAAAATATTACAACATGTCGCTGCAAGCTACACTTTTGTACTGCCGTATCTACAAGTTCTAATCAGCAATCTGATTCCCACTGTGTCCAGTCCTACATCAACCCCATCAAATGGTGGCCCTCATGAAAAGGAACCTACATTAAGTATAAGATAAATGCTACAAGAGACAGTGAAACAAAGCAGCACCCAAATGATGCCAAGTAATATAACCGAGAGTTAAGACACGGCAGCTCCACTGCTTCTCAAATAGTCATTACAGCACCACTGGGCTTATGCTTTACATCATGTATTAGTAGCTTCTTTTTTGACTCCCAGCCTCAATTCTCTTACCAGCCACAAAGCAAAAAGATGCTCGCTCCAGAGGGAAAACCTGGCAGCAATGCAGTGACTAAGGAAAACCCAAGCAAAGCAGACAGGACAATTTGCTCCCAATCCTGGTTCAAGCATGTAAACCTGCAGCAGGCTGCACCAACTCTGCACCTGTGCCAGACAGCTCTCCAACGCACTCTCAACAGGCTTTGTATTTTCCGCTGTTATTCACCCCAACAAAATGTGTGCCACCATTATCATGTTAAAATAAAAATTGTGTTGCTCTTGTTGTTTCAGAAGCTTTGAACTTGCTTGCATTTTTGTTGGGCTGCTTTGTGCCTTGGAGCCTCGGGCACAAGGCAGACACAAACCGCAGACCATGCAGTGTGGATGCAGACAATCTCCTCACACTCTGCATACAAGCTATTAAGTCCACGGCTCATGGCTCACCTCCTGGATAGTCTACAAAACCCAACTTCTTCCTTACAGTCATGGCCTGTCTTTTCCTGAGTTCATCCGTTGATTTTGACACCCTTTCTCAGCAGATGCAACAGTTGCACAGGTTACCGTTTCACAAGGCTAAATACATTTTCACTGTCACCAAGCTTACTAGGAGGGGACACCACAAAGTGGTCTAGGGCTCCTAGCAATCACTCTGCACATCCACATCCCACGGGAACTGGCTTCAGCCCAGCCCAGGCACAGAAGCACATTTCACTGGCAGTCCAGGACAGGACCCATTCTCTCTCCCTGCTCTCCCTCTTGCAGCAGCTCTGGCAACTGCTGGACAAGCCGGGAAGCACGTGTGCTGCACAACAACACAGAGCATCCTCAGCCCCAGCATTTCCTTTTCTCCTTTAAACGGGAACCTTTGGCCTGATCACGGTGCCATGCATCCACCTTTTGTTCTTGAGCAATAATCAGGCAAAGGGTGAGTGCAAGAGTTACTACTTCACACTCAGTGCTCTTCAAAGCATGACTGACAATTAGCTCCAGTCTGGGCCAGATTGTACAGCTGATAACTACCATCTCATGGCAAAGGAGGCAATCCCACAGATGGTGCCTGGCTCTAGAAAATGCTCCAATACTGTGCAATTTCATGTTCTTATGACTATTTTAAGATGCCGCTTAGTACCTTTTGCATTAGACTAACAGCAGGAGAATGAGTGCAATGATACACCGGACAGGATTTCAAAATAAGGTACAGAGAAACGGAATGCTTCCTCTTATTGACAGTTTCTAGACAAAGCAAGCAAAAAGTAGTTGTATTCTACAATTAGGCAAAGAAAGCTCATGAACTCTAGAGAGCGATCTCCCTGACACAGTGGAAAGCACTGTCCTGTTCTTATCATTTTCTATCAAACTACTCTCTTTTGTGCTTAAGTCAAGATAATTTAATTACTCTGAAACTTTTGCTTAGTGCCTATCATTTCGCAAAATAAAAATGCTGGCTGGCCCCTCTCCAAAATCAAGGCAAACAAAACTTAACACACTGATGATAAAAATCAAATGTTTAGGACTGCTGTAGTCCAAGCACTGCAGCTGTGGGGGAAGGGAGTTGATCAGATGACCACACTGGAAACTAGAAACTGCAAGCTGGTTCAAGCCAGGGATCCCAAACAAACTGGTTCTTATGCTAGGATTTCATATTTCAGGAAAGCGGAGCAGCCCAAACAGGTCACTTGGAGGATATGCAATCTCCATCCTTGCAGATTTTCAAGACTCAGCTAGACAGAGCTGCAGCCAACCCAACTTTAATGTTGGAAACAATGCTGCTTTGAGCTTCTCCAACTTTGATCTCTCTTTTTCATCGTTTCTATTTGAGCCCCCAAGGGAGCTAGGTGACCTTATAGAGCACACAAGGAAAAAATGCTGCTCGGTATAATTAGATTTTTTTTTCCCCCTCCAAGTTGCTACCATGCTTAAGGAAAAAATGGCAAATACCATTTCTATATTAACTTCATATATATTCCCAGCCTGTTCGGAACAGTGTGAGCAGCACTTCTCATCCAGTTATGTTCCATAGAGTGGCTGGACAAAGGTGAAGCACCAAAACACTTCCCCAAACCAAAGCTGCCTCAAACAAAGGCTACAGTCACCATTTAGTGTTCAGCAAGTGGAATCATCCACTACAGCTTGAATCCTGGTGAAGCCATCCTATCAGAGAAGGATTGCCAAAATCGACAAAAGTCATCAAGAACTGCAACATTTACGTCCACCATTGGTCAATTGATGGTTAAAAACAGAATTTATTTTTGCACCAGCCCAACCTACACACACCTATGACATAAGATACATGAGATGCAAGACTCAAACCTGACTCCAGCACATATACAAACCCACTGTGGCCTCCCATCAGAAATTGCCACCTGGCAAGTGCTCAGACCTAATTTATTAGAGATGCAAGTTCTGGTTCTGGCTCTAATTTCTAGGGAACTTCTGTGAAGCACAGCAGGCCAATCACCAAGTGAACAACTGAACTAAGATTCTCCATAGACATCTCTAAGACTCTAGTGCATTTCAGATTTTAGCTGATACCTGTATGCAGAGTCTTGAATTGTCACTAAGGCAAGCACCACACAGAGTTCAGTGCACTCTCAGTGTCACATAAGTAATCCAATTCTTGCGGTCATTCGGGCTGATAATGCAAACAGTCAGCCTGGTGGCCTGTTTTTTCCAAGCCCTTCAACAATGTCTTTCTGGAATAGATATGAAGTTATGTGCATTATTTCCTAATTGCCAATGCAACTGAAAGAAAAATACTGTTCTCAAGCTCTTGCTAGCACAAACCAGCTCAGTGTGGTAAGAATACCTTAAAGGACAGCAAGTGCACCTCTCCCAAAGAGAATACTGGATTTTATTTTGTCCCCAAAACATTTCAGTGCTTGTACAGTAAGGCTACAGTGCTCACATCATCTCAAAGCATTATTCTACTATAACAACAACAGCCATTGCATAAGTGTACAAGCAACTGGAGCAGAGATCTGATCACACTGAGACAATGAAAGTACAGGACACTACATTTCATAAAGAGACCTCACAGCTAAATGAAGCAGTGTTCAGACCTTTTCAAACTCTGTATCATCAGGTTGCAGTGAAACAGCTACCCATTATTGCTACTGCTAGCTTTTTGTCATGTAATAAGACACCAGCAGCCAGTTTATCTGGTTGCCAGAGTATAAAAGTAACCGCTTTAGGTTAATTAGTTTTGCATTTATTACAACTTAGCACAGCAAACTGGATACTGCTTTAAACGACGGTTTTAGCTCACAAAAGTATTCTTTTCCTACAGATTTAGCCATGGAAAGACCTCATGCTTTTGTTGCTAGAATGAAGTTCAGCAAAACTGTATGCGTTGCACCTCTCCCAAACCTTATGAGGAAAGGGGGCAGTAGCTTCTCTGAAGGAAAGTTACCCAGATGCTCAGTCAAGCATGGCTGCTTTATGGATCAAAGAGCATCGAGGAGGCTTAATGCCACAAAATGCAGAAGTAGCAGTCTATAACCCTTTCCCTCACAACACCCAGGGCAGAGGGAAACATTCTGTTTTAACCCAAGAACAGGATAATAGGACTACTTCCTTAGAAGATACTCACAGTCACATTATCAGATTCAGGCATATAAAGTGAGAAGTAAAAGGAAATTCAGTATACTTACAAATAACATTACATGCTTTATTTAAAGAGATTAATATGGAACTTCAGGGATCAAGACTATAGCCTTCAAAACTCAAAATAAAAGGTCTGAATACACTAATATGAGACCCAGAAGCTTTTAAAGAAAAGGTGCATCAGGTTCAGGTGTTCGCAGCAGTTATTGCTCAAAAATGAAGACTCCAAATATTGCCAAGTCTGAGGGGAAAGACTGAAGGGAACTGCAAAGAGTTTTCAGTGCTACTTTGAAAACCAGTGCTCTTTTAATATGTAGGTCCAACATTAATATAAGTCATGAGATACTGCACAGGTAAGCCAGAAAAAAGTTCAATTGCTATTTACTCAGCTTTAAACTGTCACTGCTTGCTATTTAAAAAGCCATAAATAATCACAAGATACCCCTAATATGGTAGCCCAAATGTTGCCACAGGCAACACGTTAAGTGTGGAAAAGTAGGTGTGGAGAGTGCATTTGAGGTGACAGAGCAAGGGAGGCAAGCAAAGAGTAAGAGTTCCTACAACCCAGAGCACAAGACAAACACTGAAATAGCAACGAATGAATGTACTGGAGAAGCCCAATGAAGAAGCAAGCAGAGAAGCAGGAGCAACAAGAATCACAGCTGTAGCACCTTCAGTGTGGAAAAGTAAGAGATGGCAGAGCAAAAGCCAGACTGTAGTTGGACTCTAAAGGGACACCTGGAAACCAAAATAACAACATTGCAGATATCAGCAACAACCGCACTGAAGCGGCATAAGAGAGCACGAGTGAGCTTGCCCATTTTTATAATTTCTAGTGCTGGAAGTAAGAAGGTAACTCTCTTGCCTAATAAAAGGCAGTTGAGATCTTTCCATTCACTCACCCTCCTGCAGAAGTTAAAAAAAAAAAGTTTTAAACCACTATTTCAAGGAGAACACAACCCAGTCTTCAGTTCTGCTATGTTTAACAGTCACCTGTCACACTCAGCACTAAGTGACTATTTTGAAGACTTCTGGCTGCAAGACAACAAGTCAATGTACCCTTCTGCCCAAACGGGTATAATTAGCTACAGCTACATTTCCTCGTTCCCCCAACTCATTTCATTGGTTTTGACTGTGCAGAACTGGACAAGAAAGCCAGTATCCACATGTTCAAAGCTACAACATGAGATACTACAAGTTGATACACAAATTGACTACCAGATTAAATGGAACTGGTTTTGAAGTTAGTTCATCGACCTCCATTTGGTAAAAACCCACTGTTAAAAAAAAAAAATCTACAAAGCAACCTCCCCCAAGTATCTCTGAGCAGTACCCTCCCTTTTCTACTACGTATCTAACACACTGATCGCACCAAACAAAACAAATGGAACATTAAAACAGAACAAGTGGGATGTTTAATTTGGGCTGCACAAGCATGTTATTGGACAGTTGAACTGATGTTGCTAGGGAGAAAGCCACAAGTACTGAAAGGGTCAGAACATGCAGGTGAACCAAGCACAGTTCAGAACAAAACTCAGAGAGACCAGGAGGACTCAAGAGGCTGAGAAAAACAGCCTGATTGAAAGGACAGAAGAAAAGCCAAAAGCCTTCTTCTAAAGGCCACTTTTCTCTCCTGCACCTCCATTGCTGAAAACAAAAGAAAAAAAACCCTAAAGTAATCTAAAGTTAATCACTCTTCCGCTTTTTGATCAATACAAACAATTCAACTAATTAAAATAACTCAGTTTTTTAATTAAGAAGGATCTTTAATTAAGAAGGATATTTAAAAGCTTCAATCGTTACAAGATTAAAATAATCTTGCTTTAAGTGTCAGCTACTCCCAGAGGAGAGGGCCAGCTTCCTCATGTAATTGCCATGGCATCGTTACTCCTCAGAACTCGGGACCAAAAGCCAAGAAACACAACAGATCGACCTCTGTTTCTTCTTCCCTGTCAGTCGTGTCATTGATGGGTTCACTGGCTCCTCCTTCTAAAAAAAAAAAGGCATGTACAGGCATGGCTTACTTTATAAGGGCAAACAAGAATTAACATGCACTAACTCAGGAAGGAGCTGCAACGAAAACCATTTATTGCATTCCAAACATTAAGTGCTAAGCACGGAAAAGCAAATGGCAAGATTTGTCTTCCTTTAATTCTTTGCATCCAACAGCTCATACTGAATTTACCTCTTTCCTGTCATTCCATTTGCTCAAAATTTAATGTTCACTTGCTTGCCTGCTGCTAGAAATGGATTACTGTAAGTAAGGCTTCAACTGCAGGCACCTAGCAACAATGCACTGCTGCCACCCATACATATGGAGTAAGGTTTATGGACATTCACTTACTCATATTCAGGAAATAAGCTTATTTTGTTGGAACCGGAAAACACTCCCAGTATATCTATACAAACTGACCTTGATAACAATTTTTCCTGTAATTATATTACTAGAAAAAAAACAGAAAGCAAAGAAGGCCTAACAAAAAAATGCATTTATAATCTGAAGTCACTAAGTTTTGGATTCTAAGTAGAGCCTAGTTTCAGTGCAGATAAGAATCTGGGATATGGCAAGCTAGCAAAGGCATAAATTAGCACCCAGACACAGAAGAGAAAGCACCTCGTTGCTGACACAGGCAAGAGAAACAGCATGCCTACAATAACACTTCTGTTAAGAGCAGAAGGCTCTACCCATCATGACAGCATTTCTAACATACTATACCCTCAGTTCTGCCTCGAAGCAAGCTGTAGCCCTTGACAAGAGGCTCTTACATAAGCTCTTTCTCACCTTCCTCACAAAGATACCAGCAGCAGTAGCCCACAGATTATACGCCTGCAAGACTCCAGATAAATAACATGTTCGCTTCATTTTTTTAACTCTGCAAAACACCTATAAGGACCTACTGCATGCAAAAGTTACAGCACACAAACACCTTTTGTAGCACAAACTTTGTTTAAAGTCTGCACAAGGAATATTGGTTTTCAGCTGTTTCAGAGTGCTTTCCCAAGCCTCAACACTTCAGCTCTGTCACAAAGTCCATTTACATTTGAGGGCGCTCAAACACTTTATTGGCTATTACAGAATGCACCCATATCCCCTATTAATAGTGCTGTGCAAAAAGCAAATGTTAAAGGAATTTTCTTGTACAACAGTTTTTGAATGGTTTGGATGGCTGAGAAGTGGAGCGAAATGAGGAAGTAAAACTACAAAATACTTGTTAATTCAAGAGTATGTTTCCTGGGGTGCAGGGGAAAGGAGGGGAAGGAAGAGAAAGCACCACAAACAAACTGAATTTACTGGAAAATATGTAAGAAAATAATCCCAGACAAAATGTTAAAGGGCCAGCATCACAGAACCTTTTTGAACTGCATCTCTTCATACACACAAGTAACAGGAAAACCTAGTCCATAAGGCAGCATTGCCCTTATGCCACAATAGATGAGAAGTTCGCATCTTCGCACTCTTACTAACCTAAACATATAGCCAGGATATCAGAGAGCAACATTCAAAGAATTGCAGGGGTTGCAGTTCACGGACGTTTTTAATTTTTTTTTGGTGAGACAAAAGCAAATGGTCCCATACAAGTGCCAAAACACTGGTACTAAAAATCCAGCCCTCCAAGCCCACACAACTCACACACACATTCCCATCCGCACACGTGTGTCACAGGCACAGCAAAGGGAGAGAAGGAGCGAGACAATGGAGTTTGCTGTTTGCAGTTCAACGTTTATCTGCCTTGTATCTTGCTTTCTCCTATCCTTGAAGCATTCTAAGAAGAAAGAAGAGGTTACCACCAGCAAGGTATTCAACAGGCCTTTCACAGAACACTACATATTTAGATGCATTTCTCTCAATTAAAATAACAAATAATAAAGGTTCCTTGTGCACTATTACAGGCTCTGAAGTGATGAAACAAGTTCATCACCCTCCTACAACAGGCGTGCAGGAAAACAATTAAATCCAACAGCCTGTGAAGCCATCATTTTTAAAACTATAAAAAAAGAAAGGGAGGAAGGAGAAAAGAAGGTTTAACTTGGGCTCTTAAACTCATACACAGGCATTTAAGAAAGAGACTAGAATTCAAAAGCCTGCACATACAGAAGTTCAAACTGAAACAATTGGTTGCTCATCACTTCTGATCTAGCACCTGCATGCATAAATATAAACTATGCACCTAAAGTTATACTCAAATTTTCAAAGTCTTGACTGCTGTCTTTACATAAGGATTTCTTTAGGGTCTCTGATTATAGCAGTTCTTATTTCTGAACTTTCTTCTCTGTGAGAACCCACCCTGCTCACTTTGGCTAACCACATACTGAAAATGCATCTAGTGGTTTCCCTGCGCCTTCAGAACAACGCAGGGCTTGCACATCTTTCATAGCTTGTCTGCTTCTGGTAGAAGGGGAGGCTTGTTCTGGAGACACGTCCTCAATGTGCTTAAGTTACCTGGTCACCACCAACCCACAGGTTTTCCCCTTAACTGATTGGTCAGCATTTCCCTCTGAGAGCAATCCTGTAAGGCCAGCCTGCATCCGCCATCAGACAACATTCTGGTCAGCTTTGTTTCCCACAACTAAGCTTTTTGCTGTAGCTTTTTGAGAAGCAGTTCTACCTTTCTGTAAAGCAAGGACCTACTTGAACCTCTCTTATTTATTATTGTAATTCTGCACGTGTACAGATCAGAAATCACCCTCTTTAAAAAGATATGATTTGACCAATTCCCTCAAAATTTATCAGGCACACAGCCACAGGAATACACACAAATTCCATAATTAAAGCTTCCTCCTATCCCCAGAGCAAGTGTTGCAACTAGGTACAGTAGCTTCCTATCAAAGTGAAGCTGTGCCACAGGGGCCCTTGCTTTCTTGAGGGGCTAACTTGATGCGACCAACTCAAAAACTAGACTAAAAGAAATCCTCTATTCTTCACTGTTTTTCTGGAAACCCTAGATCATTGATCACTGCAGTGAGACAAGATGGTTAATTTTCATTCGTGAAAAACTAAATAGCCACCAGATGTAGGAAAAAAACTGAAAGATCACCTAACTTTAAGGTCCCCTGCATGCTTTCCAAGAACCTGACTTTTGATATTTAAGTACTAAAACCTGCAAAGCTACAAAGACTTTTTTGAAACTCCTGTGGAGGCCTGTATCATTTTCTCTGAAGAAAGAACTGAAGGGTCCAGCATGCCACATACGCCACAAGGCTGCAAAAGTATGAACTGGAGATGGAATTTCAGCCAGAGCACTAAATTTCCTGCCTCCTGTCATTGAAGGCCAGGCCCCCTTGGGTGATTTTAAATGGGCTTTTTTGGTATGTACAGTACATCAAGCTGTGTTTGGGACTGAAGTCTTTTTTCCTTTTAACTAATTCACAAAAATATTTGGTTCCCAAGGAAAATAATATAAACAAAAGAATATGCACTTTGTCTTAACTTCTGTGAAATAACTTCACTGTCTTAGACACACTGCCTTTTTGTGTTACAAAATAATTCACAAAAAGCTATAGCATAAGGTTTAAACAGTGCGACATTCTCCCAAATACCAACGCTACCCTCCCTTTTCTAAAAGCTTTTTAAACTCTACTATGAACAGTTGAATTTACTTATTACACACACCATGTTTAGATTTAATCTTCCATCCACTGGTGCATACAGGTGAGCCAAGCTTACTTTTACTTTTCATCAGCCTAACTCAAATCTCACGTACAAGGTACAATGATTGGTACCAGAATCTGCAGCTCTTCAGCTGGAATAACTGATCATCTAGGCTCAGTAGAAGTACCTGCAACATTATTTTAACAAAAATGAGATGTCTTTAGCTGCTAAAACAGCATGATAGTGCTCATATCCTTCTAACCCTTCCTTGGTCTTCCTAGAGCTGATAATCTACACTGAGTCGTTACTGAAAATGGGAGTATTTTTATTCTCTTTTTCTTCATGCACCCTTTCAAAAAATATAGTTAGGGCAGATACCTCAGTCCCCAAACCAATATGGTTAATTAGTCTAGTAATTTCCAGTTAATACTGCATGAGGGGACAGTTGCTTCTAGAGCCGCCCATACTTCTTGGCAAGGATCAACGGCACAGGAACAGGTCTCTTCCATTCTGCAAGCTGGGAAGTGTCAGATGTATTAAGCCTTTCCTATGTGGATCTCTGAAGTTGGAGAAAGACATGCTGTACTACTCTAAAGAGCATGAATCCACGGAGAAAAAGGAAACTTCTTTGAAGATAAAACAGCATGATGCCCTGCATAGCACAGAGAAAGGATGAGGTCGAGCTTGTCAAACTACATTTGCTGAGAGCGCGTTCAGCCACTTTCTATAAATTAAACTGAGAACCCAAGTGAACTGTTAGAGCAAAACTGAAACTCACAGTCCATATGCTGGGAAGAGTGTAAAATTAAGACCAAATATGGCTCAAGAGCTGACAAGTATTTTTGAAATTCTGTTATAAGCAATCAAGAGACAAAGAGAAGTGTCTGCACTGAAACAAATTTATAAAAAAAATTATCACTGCATTTCAAAACGATCAAAGATGTGCTAGGAGTCATTTTGTAAGCTACACAGGAATAGAAGAAAGCACAATGAGTACATGTGGTCCTGGATAAAGCTGTTAAAATAACTTTTTTCACATATAAGCACACACACAAGTACCTAATGTTCAAGTTCACAGATCTCTCTTTTAAGGTGACAACAATTTAAGCAAAAGCTAAAGACGATGTTTTGAAACCAAACTCTGAAGCATATCCCAAGGCTTATCAATTTAAAGATTCAGGATCTTTAAATTTTCTAAAAGACATTGCTAGAGATGTGGTTTGCCATGTTATAAACACATTCATCTTGGAACATAAACAGAAGCTTCCTAAATTTTTGGCTCTAAGAAAAAGTCCCCATTACCTACATCTGTTTCCTTTCAGCCAGATCGCTGCTGTATGCGACAAGGAACGTGATACTTTCAGTTCTTCCCAACAGCTCTGGTGTTCAAAAGCAATGAAGTACAAAATGCAGGCAATAGATTTGTCTTTCTGTACACGTTTTTTAAACCTAAAAAGATTGTGTTGATATTCAGGCACACAGTTACAAAGATTCCTGCATCTTGTAGGTTCCCCTTAACTCTATTCCCCAAAGTAAAAAAAATCCACAGTTCCATGTAGTTTAAAAAAGGATGCTAGAACTAATTAGATATTTCAAAGCATCTATTAGCTTGGAACAGTTCTCCTGTGGTGAGATTATAAGTGAACAAGAACACAAATGAAGCACTGCAGATCTTACACGACACATTTGTTCTGTTTTAGTGCTGGAAAAAACAAATGCAGTGAAATGGAAGGATTTCTCACCTTTTACACTACAGACTAGTCTAGTCTTCCAAACACTCAAGTTATTTTCAGCTGTTTTAAACCCTACCTCTGCTGCCACAATCCTTACTCTTCTCAGGTCCTACAGCCAATTTCTCAGACAGTTCTCAGTCATTAAGGAAATACAGCTGCTGCTGCACCAGACAAGTTTACCATTACTCTTCTTGAGAGGTAAAGTCCCTGGGGTCCAGGTGACCTTGAAGCAAGTATATGCAAGGCCTGACTCTTAATGACTCCTGTAAGGGAAAAGCTAATGAACCCAAACAACCACATTAACAGAGGAAATAACACAGATGTGTTTTGGCTGGACTTCAGTCCTTCGACAAAAGGGGCAAGCAAATAATAGCAATTGGCACTCTAGTTTTAGACCATATAACCATTCTTGTCATCAAGGTATTCTTTCCTGGAACTAAATATTCAATTGTCATACTCAAGTCCATACCAGGAGGGGTAGAAAGTAACCATAGTTTAACAGAGGAACCAATGCCTCTGACAGACCTCTGGTAAGGCTAAACTTAACGCTCCTGGTACTTGGGTTTTATACCTCCAAAGGCCCAGACTGCCTCTACGCACTATGCTTTCCAGCACTGGTACCAGTACAGCACCACTGAAAGGACTCCTCTTTTTCCTGTTCCTAGGGAAGTACATAAAATGAAGCTGTAGCTCCAACACCTGCCACAAAAAAATATCTGCACTACGAACAAAAAGAATAAAGTTTGTAAAGTAGAGATTTATTACAGTATTAATCCATAGGTCATGCAATTCATTGGCTGAGAGATCATAAGGATCAGTTTAATCTGCAGAATTTTACACATACTTAGAGTTCTTACAAGTTTAAGCAGCCAGTCCTTCTGCAGCATCTCAGCCGGGAAGCATTTAAAAATGCCAGCTGTTGGCTCCTGAAAGTCATCTGTAAGATACCCTTTGTCATTATTGTATCTTTTTTTTAAAGTTACTTTAAAGCAAATTCCATTTTTACACATTTAGAATTAACAGGTACATTCTCAGAGGAGTCACCAAAAATATTCAATAGAGTTTACGCAATTGCTTACTGCATTCCTTCACAAAGTCACAGCAGTTGCCGGTTTCACAAGACCATAAAGTAAGTAACTTATCATACTGCCCGAGACCTCCAATACACTCAAGTAACATGCTTTATGTATGCAAATGAGACCATATTAGATCAGAATTAGGGACCAATCCTGAGAAGATATAAAGGACCAAAACATCTCCAGAGTTTCCTCACCCTTCTGCTTTTTGCTCCTCCTCTTGAATTGTCTTTGTCAGTACTACAATAAAAAAGACTCTATAAAGTGCCTCAGGACAATTTCAGTAAGCATGGGTTGCTAATGAAAAGCACAAGCTAAAGGAATGTAACCTGATCTGGAAGCTTCTAATCAGCACGGCTTGACATTAAGTAATACCTAAACCTTTAATCTTACATGAAGTAAAGGGCTTCTCTAATAATTCTCTAAATTGTTGGGGTCCTCTTTTTCCTCTAAATTGGATGGTGTTGCAGGTTGCGGTAAATTAGCATCAGTTTTGTGACTGAGTTGCTGTATGCAACTTCATTTCTCTGAAAACTAACTGCATGTTTTTGAGACAGTGATCTTCTCTAAAGCGATAACACAGCGCATTACTATGCAAAAAAGTCCAATGCTTATGCTTAACCGAGGCCATCCTCAAGGTGGTGGAAAAGGAGCCGCACCTACGAGGAGGAGCAAATAGGGCAAGTGACCCTAAACCGACCGATGGAGTATTCCATTCCATTGACGTCATACTCTGTATCAACTTGAAAGATCACAAGGGTCTCACTCTCTTCTACAATGGCTGATGTCCAGTGAAGGCCTCGTTTGTCTGGTTGCTCCTGATCCCAGATCCGTGCTTTCCTGAATCCAGCTCCCTCCTAGCCATGGATTCATTCCCTCATGTCTGCTCTGCAGTATTTGTGATAATGTAAAGTCATCGAGGGGTGGGATGACAACACCATCTCATATATTTGCTTATATTTTATTACTTTTTATTTATTTCTATTGTTGTCATTATCGTTTCATTAAAGCTGTATTTCTAGTTTCCAACCCGTAAGTCTTTTGCCTCTCATTTCCCTCCCCTCTTTCCCTGCAGGATGTGGGGTGAAGGGACTTTGGAGGCTCAACTACACGGTACTAAATGTGAGCTGGCAAACAGGCAAAACCTAAACAGGGAACAATTCCCTTGCTGTATGGAATATTAGCACAATGGCTGGTAATAGGAACCACAGCGCTAAATACACCGAGTTCTCTAGGTCTGACAGGCAAGCCTACTGTGATCATCAAAGCTCAGTTAAATATTTGCAGTGCTACACAAGTTATTCAAACAATATGAATCACACTAGTGGAATAACCGCAGGGATTGGCAAGTGTTACAGGACACGGGAGGGACAAAGAAGCAGGGAAGGAAGGGTGTTCTAAGGCTTTTTAAAACTCTCAAAAGTGAGCAATTGCCATCTGGGAGGCAATGTACCTCTACAATTTTTATTGCAGCATAAAGTTTTAGAGGAGGAGACCTAAGTAGTGTCTGTCTGGCTTTCTCCATTCCAGGGTCAAAGGCTCCCCATAGAAAGGTGCGTAAGAACTCCAGGGAGAAAAAAAGAAAGAAGGAAAATGAAGTATTTTTAACTGTAGATTCCACCTGCAAAAACTACATATCAGAAGGGCCTTCCTGCTCAAAGAACTTATTTTCCCTTCCTTGTAAAATGATAATTCAGCACAACTGTAACAATTCTGAGAATTTTAAGCTTTTAACATTTTTAATTCTCCATTAGTGCTATCTCCAAAAGTGAAAAAAAATCAAAATCCTAAAAAAAGGAAAGTCTCCAGAGTCCTGAAACTCCACTAACTGCATCTATAGACTAATTAAATTACTGCTGTTGGGAGGAAAAGCAGAGGAACTTATTGAAAAAAAACCCTCTCTCTCCAAAAGCTACAGGGTCTTTCATTTAGATGAGTTCTAGGAGTACAACAGGGATCTACTAAACAAGGAAGGAGAGGGTACAGGGGGAAAAGAAGTATTTTCCAGACTGCTACATAACAGCATTCTTGCCTCAAAACGCTGAAGTGTGGTTGATGGTAAAAACAGCAGCGTCAAATTTGGTAAGTTGTTGCAGTGCATCATGTCAAAATTGTCCCATAGCAATTATCTTGCCCAAGATAAAAATTAACGTGTGTGGAAGGATTTCTGTAGTTATTTTTTTCCTGGGGTTTATGACACAGCTATATAAAAATTAATTGAACCCGTGCACATTTTCAGCTCAAATAATTCTGTGGATTCTCTTTTAAAAAAAAGAAAAAGTTAAAGAAACAGTCAAGCTTATTCTTACAGCACTTTTTGCCACATATATCTGCACTGAACTCTGTTGTCCATACTGCACACATCGCCAGCGCGCTCTGTTGCAGACAGCACCACACTAAGCACCCAGGAAACATTTTAGACTCCAAGGCACTTTCATACACACAGCACTTCCAAGGCGCAGTACGCAAAGCAGCTGATACGGAGAACTCAGCGAGTGGGATGCGCCGGGGGAGCCAGGTGCACAGAAAAGCTGGCTTACCCCTTCCAGCTACCTCACCATTGTCGAAGTAACAGCTTACAGCAGCTTAAAACCAAGGCTGGCCAGGTATACTCTTAGACCCAGGACACTTGGGATGGAATCGGGACTGACCGGGTAAGACACCAGCAAGGAGAAAGACGGCAAGACTGCAAGAGAGGCATCAGGCAGACAGCAGATCCTACTGCTGGCTGAGACAATACTGCCCAAGAGAGTTCCAGTGCATGTCAGCTCCTGCACTGAGCAAGTAAAGCTACAGCTTCAGATGGCGGCAGCCAAGCATTTGTGCACTTTTGTATCATCCAGCTTGAATTAATGGCCATAAAACTTCTGTTGTTACAATTAACTATTGTTTGTGAAGCACTGCAATTTCAAGCCATCCCAATCAATACATAACTTTCCCTTCCTCATCACCTATGCACACAGCTGTTAGGGTTTTCATTTCCTTTAAGAATGAATTATCAAGATGCACGACTTGTTTTGTGCATATATATATATACATCTAATTATAACAAGATTTTAGCCTGACGTCTCTCTTAGAAATTCAGATAAACCTGCTGAACAAATAATTTAAGACCCACAAAAAGGTATTAAGTGGTTTTTATAGACCATATGCTCTGTTACCTGCTTCAGTAGAATAGCATGGGCCTATAGAACCTGCAACACACAAATGCATTTGTTTGCCTCCCATCTAAAATTGGTGCTTGCTCGTGGATCCGTTCCATGGTAAATCTGTATGGGTTAAGATCATACACTATTGCTCTTTAGCAATGGCTGCTCCAGACTAACTGGCTCACAGCTTCATGTGCCCTGGAGAGCACGACGTCTGCTGACCTCCTGGCGGTGGCTCAGTCCTGGTCCCTGAATGCTCAGCAGCATCTCACACTGACTGACACCAGAGCTCGTACTAAAATGCAAGTTTCTCCAAGTCTGAGGATGCTCTGTGCCAGGATATTAAGGAATGGAAGCAAATAGAGAGTTGTCAGATTAGGAAGGTGACCAGAAAACAGACAGAGGCTTGAAAGAGAGGCTGAAATTCAGCTGGAGAGGCATGCAGTACAGCAGGAAGCCCTGCAGATTCTTGTAGTTACAGAAACAAACCACTAGCTACAGATGCGAGCAGAATCTCGAGAAAGGAACTCCCAGCTCCTGGTTTTACAGAAAACAGCACAGCAAATGTGTGTCCACTAGCTCAGAGTTATGGAGGCAGTCCAACACCTGCCAGCTCATCCGAGCAGCACACCCAGTAAAGCAGCTACTTCACTTTCTTGAAATGTTTCTTAACTGAGTGCTTGCAAGGACAGAGGTGCCTGTCAGCCTAAACCTTTCCGCGACTCTAAGGACAGATACTGAACTATTTCAGAAGAGGCACATGCCACAGCTTCTGGGCCAAGAGCTTCAAAAACAATATTGGATTTTCAGAACTGATAAGACTGTTGATTCTGAACAAGGCCAAAGTCCCAGAGCAGTCTAAAATTAAACAATTCCATTCTTATTTTGAAAAAAACAAACCAAAACAAACAGAAACTGCTTCTTGCCCAACAGTTTTAAAAACAAAAGCCACTTGAGAGAGGACGATTAAAACAACATAAAATGCTGCCAAAAGGGAAAATCCCAGGGCCTACATATAACAACACCTTTCTCATCAGAGCAGCAAAAAACCTGCTCTGCATGATCCACTGCCTTTTAGCCTCCCATGTGTTTACACATGCAAGAGAAGAAATCTGTAACGCTCCACACTCTGCCTTCCAGTAACAAAGCACCGTGTATTACAAACGTAGCCCCCTAACAGGCTTATAAAATCCTCAAGGCTCCTCTCACACCATTTGTGGTTATTGCCCTGCCTGCTAATAGCACAGAAGGCTATCACACAGGTTGCCTAAATCCATTCACCAAACATTTGCCTCTAGTCCTCAACTTCTTCTGTCATGGAAACATATACATACAAACACACACAATTTCCCATCACGCCCTCAAAAATCTACATGATCCCATATCCCTTTTACTTAGGTGTATCATCAACTGTACTCTCAAAACACAAGAAGAGATAATTAAGCTCCTTACAGAACAGGTCCAGCATAAGGTAGTGCAAGAGAGGGTTCTCCTTGCAGTGACTCAGACACCTATTGAGCAATGGGCCTCTGAATCAACAGTTTCATCTCCAAAGGAGTGAAACCCTGGCAGAAGTTCTCCAAGTGCTAATAGCATCAGGCTACTATCAATTATGTTGAGCACTGGAAGCCAGGAGACCATCTTTTCAACCACAAGCTGAAAAAAAGCCATGAGACAGGGCTGATTTGTTTATCCTCCTGGGCTATATTTGAACTGGTGATTCACCACGTCCATCTTACTAATAATTCCCTCAGCCAGCAATTTCAGCCCCCTTCTCTAACCTCCAGAAGCTTTCAGAGCTCCACTATTACTCTACACACACTTCAAGATGAAAAATGCCACTGCTGTTGCCAGAAAACCCAACTACTTCCTCCACTTGGAACATACAGAGCTCTTAACTGTTAAAAGCTCCGTAAAACCGAACCACCACTGTACTGGACACAATTGTGTGTGGATTCCCTACAACATCAACCTATGATAGACTTTGGTCATTTTTCTTCCTATCAAAAGGCATTAAATGTCCACCTTGGTCCACATAAGAAAAGCAGTGATCACTACACATAGGTTAATATGTCACTAAAGCTATTCTGTTTGTCAAATTTTGCATCAACCTTCAGTCTAAAACTTTTCCTTTTTGGTCTCAAGATGTTTCAGGAATCTCTTCTGTTATTCTGAATTATAACCTCAAAAAGCTATTCTCTGAAGCCTTTCTTAGATTTATTTGCTTGCCAAGAACTCAAAAATAGCTGAACAAAGCAAACAGCTATGAAGTTAGCTCTCCATGAGGAAGCATCTGTGCTGTTTTCATTTTTTGGCTTTCTGGGCGGGGAGGGCTGTTTAAATGGCAAGAAATGCGATGGGGGGGGAGGAGGGGACAAACAAACCAATCAACTCAAAACCCACACTGAGGAAGATCTGCCAAGATTTAGTACAATAAAGTGTGATGAAGATCCATCTCTTCTAGGACATGTTTAGTGAGTAGAAGGGCCTGAAACCTCCTGTTTTAACTGATCAGAAATCCAAAAGAAACTGTCAAAGTCAGCAAAGCCTGCCTGAAGGACTTGATCAGCCATCTAATGCCAAATCTTAGAAACATTTCCTCTGCTGAGCACAGGAGAGGGAAGGAGGGGAAGGAACAAACTGTTCCTCTTGTACCAAAGGTTCCCTCACATATGCTGTAGCTTGAAATTTCTGGAAGTGTCTTTATCTTTGCTCTTATGCTACAAATACAGCCACTGTGAACTGGTGTGCCTCACTCTAATAGGAACTAGAATTGCAGAATTGTCACCCCAGAAGGTGAAGAAATTCACTGCCCACACATTTGCATCTTTGCCTCAGAGCCGTGTATGAAAATTACTGAAGGCCATGGCCACACGTACCCTGATGACTGGCACACAGCTATGCACTCTTCTCATTTTGCAGTAGTTCTTAGCAAGCGTAGCAGGAACCCTTTTTAACCACCAATTAATAACATACTTGTCTGTGCAGGGTGGGAAAGGGTTAATCTTTTAATTGAGAATTTCCAACTAAATAGAAGTAAATCAGAAACATTAACTTTACAAAACATGAGTTTTTCCTCAATCTGTATTCAAACCAAGCCAGCAGGAAAACATTTTATTGATTTTTGACTCAAAACAGGCAACACTATTCCTAACGAGAATACTCTCTTCTTGTTTTTCCTGAGCCGTTTACAAGGGGATTAAGCGTACAACCCAGTAAAACTTGGTGGGAAGACTCACATGAATGGAAACTTCAGTTCCTCATTTAAGACCTAGATCCTGGCCAGGGTATATGGGCAGTGGAATAATTCTTTTTTACTGGTCTCAGATTAAGTTGTAATGATGTTATTCTTGATATTATTCCAAAAGAAAACACGGTAGAGACTGAATACACTAATATTACCCAGCTGACACATCCCTGATTCACTTGTGAAATGTACACACAATTAGAGTATACATTAGACTTAAATACAATGCAATGTCACTGAAGCAAATAATATTTAGGAGCAATTCAACGGTAATCCACATCTCTCATTCAGAATATTATCAGTGACATTTAATGTTCCCACGGTGATTTTTTTTCATCCTTATAAGTACTTCTGATGAGAAAAGACATAAGGGCCAAGAACAAAGTACAGTTCTGAGTCTGATCCTGCAGTCCTCCCACTGCAGAGCAAGCAGCGTGCGCTTAACTCACGAGTCACCATAAAAAAAATATCACTTAAGGTGATGCGCAGATGCAGAATCTGGATGGAGAACGATGGAGAACTGTTTCATATTGAGCATGGATATTTTAAATAGTCTTACCTCAGTAAGTGCGTGTAGTTGTCCTTGATGCACACAGACACCCATAAACCTAAAAGAAACAAGAAAAGAAAAATGGTTTGGGCTTTTTTCCCCCCCCTCTTTTCTTTAAAGAAACTAAGCTAGTAGGAAGTACTGGATATGCCAAGAAAAAAGGAAAAAGAAAAAAAATAATTCAGCCTCACAGATACTGCATACTTCAAGGCTGATTATTTAAACATCTTGCACAAACCAAAAACATGCGTCTGCACTACAATATAATCTGAATTGGCAGTTCCAGGAGAGCACAGGAGAGAGCTCAAACTCAAGATGGAAAATTGCTAATTTTACTACAAACAAAGGCCAACATAATGATTTACACAGAAAGGAACCGTCTCAGGATTCTGTTTTAAGGAAGCTTAGGCCAAGTAGTCCACTGTTGGTCTGCATAAACAGAAAATTACTTCCCTTTGCATTTTGCTGCGTAAGCATAAAGATGTTTCATCCTATCCCATTCCTAACCACTCAGGAACATGAATGCACATACGTGCTGTAACTTCTCCTCCCCAACCCCCTATTCTACAGAAGTTACCCACACTGCACAAAGTTCAGACTCCTGCTGTAATGACAGTCACTCTTAATTTTTCTGGAAAGGGATGAAGAATGTGTGATATATTTAACATAAAGGAACAATTGAAAGCTCATTTTTACCACCATACAAGCTGAAATTAAAAGTGACAAATGTAAATTAATATTCACTGTAAATATCTGCCATGAGAAAGCTCTGGAAAACTTAAATTGAGTGCATGTCAGATCCCTCCCTGCACAGATAAAGTATTGGTTCTTTTTAGATTAACTAATTTTCAGTTCTATCATTTACATTTTGTTCTCAACAAGTGAAAATACGTTGTCTGTCATTTCCACAATGTTCAGAGATTTCCACTTTGCAAGCAAGGGGCAGAAATGAACAATTTCATTAAATGTGACAGGGGAATCTTGTGGAGAAGAATTTGAAGGAAAAGGACCTTTTATATCCTCAAACATTGCTGAATTTAAAAACAAAATTATGCAAGACACATGTAGTACTAGTTCAGCTAAGCCGCTTTTGAAGAAATGAATGATCCTCACTGTTCTCTTCTTGTCTAACAGCTGACTGGTAAATTACAAGCAGCCAAAGAAAAATAACGTAGGTAAAGTCCTTTGCCTAAGCTGATCTGTGGAAATCTGTTTACAACCGAAGAAGAAGCAGGACTTGTACTTGGATGGCTATTGCCTGTTCTCATCTCAAATAATATTCCCCAAATTTAATATGCAAATTTTAATTTGGGATATAGTGAAAATTCCATTCCTCTCATTTAATGACAAGCAGTAGAACATGACCAGGTATTCAGAGGAAAGGGGAGAAGGGTTCCTTTAGGTATGTCATCTACTCAAAAACATTGCTGCTCCAGAGTTTCGCTTCATGCAGCAATTGCATATGAACAATTTTGCAAACAAGTTGACAAATTAAGCTTCCTGAGACTAAAAATCCAGGCTGCTCCACAGCAGAAATCTGTTTGTTCCTTAACGCATTTCGAAAGAGTCCAGAGCTATCAGGCATGGTGTTACAGCTTTATTCACAAGCAAAAAATGGGGAAAAAAATCCAAGACATCAGTCCCACTATTAGACAACTTTTGAAAATATTATTTTCTCTTTTGTGAAACATGCTAATGACACAAGGTTAACCCAGTACTGCAGCATTTTCACTCAACAAAAACTGAGGCTAAGTAATTAAAAATAATGATGCTTTCATCTATATACAATCTCTTACTTTGCAAAGGTGTATTACATTACTTTCAAATTAGGAATTCACTCTATTTGACTTAATTCTAAAATAGGAGTACAATTAAGTGTTTATTAAAATTCTCAAAAAATTTAATCTTTAGTCTCACCTTTAGCAAAGGGGAAAAACCTCGCTGTCACCCAAAGATTGTTGGAACATAGATTTTTCTGTCAACCTGTTTTGGTCTCAAAGGAAACCTAACTCGTAATCTTTGTGAACCTCCACTTAAGGCAGAAAAATCACACTGGCTCAAGGCACCGAGAGTTAAGAGCTCAAAGCTTCTTCCGTGTTTAAAGTTTCTGCTGGGAAACAGACATACATTTCTAACTTTAAATCAGAAATTAAAACCAAAGCTCAATATCGTGATCTCATGGAAAAAAAATGGACATAAAGATACGTTCATAAATCCCACATATTTAGAGGTTATTACCCCAGAAAAAGAGAAACCTCATACAGTGATAAAGACAGAATTAATGAGTTTACAAGCAACATACTGAACCCATTTAAACTTTGCGTCAAGAATCTCAGTTTTCAGAATCTGGAAAAGAGATTGATAGAATAGACCTCTAGTAATCCAAGTTGCTGGAAAACTTCTTCACAGCTGCTGTATCAAACAATAAGAAGCCAAATACTGCTACAAAACCCTGTTGGAAAGCATTTGCTCTACAAGATAACACGTGCAACTGCTTGCTTGGTAATTGTATTTCTTGGTAGACTTAACATACGATTTCAATTTCTGAGATTGCCCAGATGAGATTCCACGTTCTGTGGATAGGAAGCTGACACGCTGGCCCAGTACAGCTGAGAACATTCCTCTTGGCTAGACGGATTGTCTCCAGAGCCAAAACGTGCTTGTAGGTGAACTTCAGCAGAATGTCTTGTCAGCCAAAGGTTACACTTCCTATAAGCATTCCAGTCGGAAGCAGCTTCTAATGAGCCAGTCCTCCACAAAACAGGAGACTTTTTGCAGATTTAAGGAAGTTTACTGTCAAGACAACGCATTTGGCCTTATCAGGAAAGCTGAAGCACTTCCAAAATCATAATTAGCAGTTGGAAAAGCTTCCCCAGAAGCTGAAAACATGAAGGATGCTATTTGAGTCCACCCTCAGCACAGCACATTTCCACCACAAAATGCTTTCTAACAAATGTCAGGGATGTTTAGATGTTGGAAGTCTCTTTCCGTAAACCAAGTTGTTCCTCAATCAATCTGGAATACCTGCCCTCCTAGACAAGAGCAAGAGAAGGTACTGTGGATATTTCTTAGTCCATTACAGCAGTTACACAAATTGCTGTCAGTTTAGTGCTAGGGAGAAAATGCTGGACAGAAAAGGCGAGACTAAAAACTGTAGCCTCCATCTGCAATCTTTGCTTCCCTGTGATGTACCAAGCATAACTAATATCCACTGTGGACATCTAGACATTGCACACATGCTTCCCATTAAAAGAACTTCACTGGGACATGTCTGTGTTCTCTATATAAACCTGGGACAGCTACAGTCCAACAGAATAAATTGATCTCCTCTGAAATCTACTGCTTATATGAGAAAATTCAGCAGTTCGATGATAACATTAAAAATAAGAAACAAACCAAATACTCCAATGCAAAAGTCTCTCATATGAGCTCAGTAACAAAGAGAAGCAAAGTCAAAACAGAGATATTTATTTCATTGCAGTGGCTGTTATTGGAGAATGAAGAGGGTAAAACTATTAAGTTTGCATTAAGACGTTTCTTGATGTTTTAGGCACCATGCTAGATTAAAAACATATTTAAACTTTTCTACACTTGCATTTTGATTCAAAACATGGAGGTAGGGCATTTCAGCTGTACTCTCTAACATTCTACATGATGCACGCAGCCTCTCTTCCGCTGTCTTGTGTTCTGCATTTCTAAAATACTCCACATTACACAGAGAGAAGTATAAGTATTCTTTTCCATTAAAGCACTGTTCAATATAGACAAAGGATATTAAAAGAGAAAAGCCATCCTTCTGCCTATTGTAATAATGTCACTCACAAGTAATTCCACAAAAAGAAAGGTTTGACAGGAGAAAACTGCACAAAAATACCCTGGAATTGTGCGCTAGATTTGTCTGAAAGGAGATGAAATATAATTTTCCTTGAAAGGATTTAATATAATACGCACACTGCTTGCTTATTCGTGTGGGTCTGTGCACACGCAAGAAGGTGGATTTGATCAATGACTCGATCTGCCCGCACACTCGCTGCCAAACACAGCAATACCTCCAAGTGCTCCCATGAGAGCACTTAAGACATGAGCTACAGCTTTCTGCATGGAGAATGTTTTAAATGAAGTTCCCAGGGTACAGATTAAATATAGAAATACTTTTTGATGCAAACACTAGCGACAAAGACTGAAATTCTATCTCAAAAATGAAGATGCACTAATTTAGCAGGCAGTACAAGAGATGGAGAATCTGTGTTAACGCACCACTTCACCTGTGAAGAAGAGAAACACACACCTGTAAGACATTACCAGAATGAAAAGGTATCAATTTCTCAGGCTGCAGCCCCAAGGCTCCCAGCCTAGGACACAAAGACAGAGAATTTTTGAGTCCTTTTTACACATATTTTCTTACTGTGATTTGGGTAGAAATCTTGTGACTATGGCAGCACATCAGCACTTGGAGAAGCAGCAAAGCAGTGAAAAATATTTACAAGCCAGACCGTTCGTAACCCTGGTACTGGATCTAAGCCAAGCCTTCAACAGCACTGGGCTGTAAGTGGGACACAAGCTAATAAGTGAGTGAAGAAACACTCCAGACTTTGGTTTCCCTAACCTAGGTAGTTACAGACTTACCACGTATCAGCCAACCTGTATAAAAGTGGCTACAGTAAACATCACATGGTGCAAACCAGAACCCCAGGTTCCTTTTCCACTCCTGCTCTTACCATCTGTTTTGAGGGAAGACGTGACAGAGCTGGCACACCCACAGCAAGGAGAAGTGTAGATCAGAGGCAGAAAAGCATTTTAGCCCTCCATGTTTTGGATGCAGGAGTGAGGGGGAGATAGAGATGATACGAGCACTTCATGAACACCATTAGTCTATCCATGCCTCAAATGTCCCTAAACTGATCCCTGGGAGGATAACAACATAGACAAAGCCAGCAGATCTTTTCATAGATAGTTCCTTATGATCACCAGACAGTGGCTGAACAAGAAGTTACTATATTAGCTAAAGTCTACTCTGCCTTGTGGAATCACATCTGCTAATTGAAATAGGAAGCAAGAGGGAAGGAGAAAAAAAACAAACTTACTTTTTACAATCATGCTAACATAGCTGCAAGATGTAGAGTCTTCTATTCCAAAACATTCTTAACAGAATGACAAAAATACTTTTGCCAAAATAATCCCTTTAACACAGAGCAATTTCTCATTTTCTTAATGGAAAATATATTAGAAAAAGGTTTTTTAATATATGTTTTAGATACATGTATCGATGCAATCAACAACAAAAGTACAAGAATATTTGCAATAACATGGAGAAGTTAACTACATGCACACCGGAACAGTTATCTTGTAAAAAGCTGCTGTGTATTTTGGAGCACTGGCAAAGAGATGGGTATTTTTAATCATTCAAAGGATACTAACGATTGTTGGCTATCAAATACACTAGGAAGAGGAATCTCTTCTCTCTTCAGTATCACTGAGTTCCTATAAACCAAGGAAGATTTCTAGGGCAAAACCACTGATTCAGTTACAGATTTTAGGTACTACAGCATCAGGATTTCAGCATACTAGAATAAATGCATCACTTTTGAATCCGACATTCACTTTCTAAAACATTGACTGACTGAACTGCACATCTTGAAATAGGCTGACAGCAGATTTTAGGTGCTATAAAGCCAGTTATTTATCCAGTTTCATAATTTTACAAGCCACTTTATATCAGAGCACCTCACAGCCCTCTACCTGCTACCATGAACCTCAACACATGACCTCAACATTTCAGCCTAAGAATCCACTTAGTATCCTTACTGACAAACAACAGATCAGCACTAAGGTAAGTAACTTGTTTACAGTTTAAGTTAACGGTAGGTAGCCCTGGAGCTTACAGAAGATGAAGCTCCAATGTATGTATGTATGCGTTACATAAAATCAGAGTACACCTTCAAGGCACGTGGAAGAGATTCAGGAACCCATACGTAAACTTAATGCTAGTGACAGAACAGTTTACTAGTCAATACAAAGGAAGAACTTCAAAGGACAGAAATTAAGCGACAGAAATAACATTTAACAGTAAACTGAGGTAGCTCATGGTCCCTGGAAAGGTGAAGTTACACATTAGAACCTCTTGGAAAAGGATCATTCCCTTTAAATACTAACATTAGCTTAAAATATTCTAAAATAATCCTAGGAAACATTTCAGCAAGAACATGTTGTTGTAGGATGTTTTACTAGCAACATCACAGCAATCTATATGCAGACACATAGACAGGTAGCACTTTAAAAAGGCAAAGTCATCTCCCAGATATAAAGGGACTGGAAACACTGCAGTAAGTGATTTTAAACCAAAAAAAAAAAAAGTGAAACGTAACTAACACATAAAAATGTTATCTGCTACAGAGAAAAATAATAAATTTTACTGTGCATTATTCAGTAAAAGAATAAACTAAAATTAAATAGTCCTCATTTGCATTTTCTGTTGGAACGTCTTTGCTGCCCAGCAAGGTTACTAACCTAATATATATGAAAAAGGCAATATTTTGTACCAGAAAACCAACTATTTGATGAAGTCTCAAATCAAGCCATTCATAAAGCAAGTCTAGCTTATTCTTCAAAACAAATTGTGCAGAGAAAAAATACTTCTGTTTAAGTAATTTATTTCTTATGTATTTACTTCTAACCGCTTAGTTGAGCACACAGAAAAAATAGATTTCTCTATTAATCCCGTGTAATAACTGGGAGACCAAATGTAATTCCTTTTCTGCTTCATGAATAAATCAATACACTATTGTTCTTTCTGCAGGACCATCTGTGCAACACCACTGACTTCAAATTATTCATAGGCTTTATGGTCAGAGGGGACCAGTATATCATCGATATGATCTTTTAGACATCATAAGATGTTTTAATTTTAGCAATTGCTCAGAACTGAGCACAATAACTTTTGTTCTCAGCAACACCTGTGCCACGTTGTTCAAGGGGAGGCAGGGTTACATTAACTTGCAAATGAATGCTTTTTGCCTGTCAAAACTGTCAGTTTCCTACTTTCCCTCATGCCAGCCTAAATGAAATACTTTCAGACTTGTAGAGCTAGATGCTTTTTAAAACAAAGGTTTAGAAACCACAGAAAGTTGATAAAGAAACTGATGAAAAGTACTGACTTCATGATTCTGACAATGCCAATCCTATGAAGTTACTCTTTCCACAAACCTTACTAAAAAAGCTGCTTTATCAGAACCCAGGATCATATGCCGCTTAAGAATTCTGAGAGAAAGGAAGTAGTGCATAGATATAAGAAATAATGACCCCAAAACCAGAAAAGACAGATATCTGACATCATTACAAAAACCAAACAGAAAAGCCAGAGTAGTTGCTAGGAATTCACCTCACCTTGGAGCAGAGAAAACAGACTAAGAATTTAATTAGGGATGGATTACTACAACACTTGAATAAATACACCGCGATAGGACTCATACACTTTACTATGAGTAAAAACTGTAAGTTCACATTCTTGGTTGTTGGGGTTTTTTTAAGAAAACAAAATGATAGAAAATGGGAATGATTAATTACATACTCCCTACAGATAATCCAAATGCTTCCACTATGTCTCCTCACAAATACTGAGGGAAATGAACAAAATAATATTGTTACCAATCAGTTGATGAAAACCAAGCCAGGATTTCAAGGATCAGAAAGGCTGGTTATAATGGATTTTAGAATTCAGTACTATATATGTACTATTTAGCAGCCTGGTGAATAAGAGTTAATAAATTTACTTAAAGTTCACCCTTTTCAGAAAAGGCTGTGCCACCTGAGAGTATCGAAGTAGCGCAATAGCATTTTAGGAGAAACAGTTATTTGGTGCACTGTCACCATGCCTTTAAACTTCTTAATGTTATGGCTTCAGCTGATTATGTTAATTGCTTGTGACATCACCATTAAAGAGTAACCAAGATTGAAAAGATGCAAGGAATACTAAGATACACATTGAAACATTTTGGATTTGAATACAGTAATCTATTCCAAAACAAGAACTATCTTTTTCCTTTCAAGAGTAGATAAATCAGACAGTTAAACTCTAGCTTCTTTTCTTCAGTCCCTCTTAGCCCACCTTGCAACACTACAGTAAGAAAATACTAAAAAATAGAAAGCAGACCTAAAAATATCAGCAAGTTATGACAGTTTGCATTGTTAATCTTCAAGATTAGTAACAATAGATTATTTGAATGGTGTTAAATCTGCAGTAATTTAAGTTCATGAAGAGAAGCCAAATTTCACTCTCTATAAATTTCTAATGAATCAGTAAAATGATATAATGTGAAAGGTTTTCTCTGAACTAGGATACTCATCGCTGGTCAAGTCCGGATACCAAAAATCACATGGATTTTCAATCTGTCTTTTCTTACTTCTCCCTTTCTTCCATTAAATCAGAAACTGATCCAAACATTCATAACAGATACAGCTACAATAACACGCAAATTAAAAAAAATAATTAGAAAAGCTCTACTAAAGACAACCTATCTCTACATGATTCATAAAAAAAGCCAGTATACCTTAAGATGTTTGGATGTGAGAGCCTGTTCATAAGTTGAACCTCCTTCAGCATGTTTGCTCTGTTGCTGTTCAGTGTGTTCATCTTCAAAGCCATTACCTGGTCTGAAGTTCTGTGCCTTACCTACAGGATACAAGCAAAAAATGGTAAGGATATCGGGATATGACAAGCAAGACTAAAAAAACAGGAACGTTGTAGTACAACACAGAGATCCTTCATGACGAACAACTTGATCTACGCCGATTCCTGTAGTCTTTATCAAAAGGATTACTTTCTACAAGCATACTACCCAAACACGAAAAGGCGTTTTGCTCTTCTCTTACAACTGGTAATGACTAAAAGCTTAAGAAGTTGGGAAAAAAAAGTTTATCAGCTTCCTATTACAAATGAAGGAAGCCACTTTTCTTTCCAGGGAGAGAAAGTAATCTACTCCAACACCTATGAAACTCACCTTCATTCCACCCACACTGTCATTGTTCCACAGAATGTGTTATGAGAGGACCTGCAGGTTACAACTAAAGGACAGGTTTCAGAGGTACTCGATGTCTACTTCTGAATCAAGACCACAAACTAGATTATACATTTAGTGGACACAAAGCATCCATACCAGCCCCTGCTGCAAAACAGAAAAGTTACCGGCCACGGTATCACCTAGACTGGGACATTAGCAGTGGCTAACGTAGACCAGTAGCATTCCTGGAAATGTGTTCCCATGATTTTCTTCCAGTACCTGCAGCACAGAAAAGGGGTGCTTCTTACAGCATTGAACTACCACCACGGCAAATCCATCCATGTTTACGGAGATTAGTTTAGCAAAGTCTGTGATGCTAGAATCTCAAAACTCATCATCTTTCTAACTTAAAACAGAAATCTATTTGATAATGCAGGTACAGACAAACTACCTACGTTTTAAACAATGGCAGCTTGCCTCCTATTATTCTGGAAGGCCCTGTTCATCTTTTCCAATAAAAGCCTTCTTTAACTGTCATATGTGAGTTATGGAAAAACAGCTGAACTCGTGATAAGCAGATGCAAGAAAAAAGCTGGGTATGATTTTTGGAGGTGAGGCTCACTGGTAGGTCTGAGGCAGTGACACCCATTTTCAAGTTTAGTTTGTACTCCTCGTCTGCAAGAACAAGGGGTGTATTTCAGCTACACATTCTCACCTAGACACAAAGCACCAGGCATTCAGCACAGGATGTACTGGGAGGAAAGGGTGTCACATTTCAGATGTGTGCCTGGGTTAACACTTCCAAATTGCCTATTCCCATCCTAGCCTGAAGTATAAGGTAGCACTGGAAACATCACACTTAAGTGCAGTAAACAACATAGAGGGACTAATCGAGTAGAGAAAGAGCCTCAGAGATGCATTTTCTCCTGCTTTGCCACCTGCCCACAAGCTTCTCAGCTGCCTCACCCACAGTCATCCAGTAATCCCAGTGCAAGAAGGATCACAGAAAGGAGGAGAGAAGGATATAGAAACCAGCACTGAGAGCAGAAATCAGCAGCAAGTTCGTAAGCACAGAACTCTTCCTTTCAGTGGCAATACCGGCTTTAAAATAAAACTGGTCAAACTACAGCTTTAGTGCATTATAACAAGACAATCTAGAATCCTTCTGCACATAACCCATCTTGCCTGTTTGGCATGCTTATTGGTTTTAAGCAGGATGATAGCATGTAAAGTTGATGGGGTTTATTGTTACTTGTCAGGTTTCTAGTGTCTATTGTGTGCTTTCATTAATTCTTAATTACACAGCTTTTGCATACCAGCCAATTTGAATGAACAAGCTACACTGGGCAGGTCAATATCTATATATAGACTTTAAAAAAAACAAACTACGTTGTACTTGCGCATTAGTTTTATTTGCAGTAGTGCTCTGGCTGAGGAATGAGGAAAAAAATCAAAAATGCTTTCATAGAGATAAAGGAAGATTTGTTCCCACAATGCAAATTTAAATTGAGACAAAAATACAGCTTGAAAGCTTTGAATTTATACACAGCAGCTGTGTCAGCCTCTGGGTGGAGGGTTAAGACTCTTGGGTGTTGTGGTGGAGTAATTTGGGTTTGCAGGGAAGAATTGGAAGGAACTTGACTCCTACAGGCAGAAAGAAACTCTCAACAGAACTTCCTCTGACATCAGCTTTTCACTAACACAGAATTCTCAAGGTCTGCCAACAGCAAATGAATAGAGGTAGAAGGCAAGCAGGAACTTGGTCAGTGTATGGTGTTAAACAATATTTGTGTTCTCGTTACATCTGCTAACTACCTCTTAATTTCCTGCCTATTTCTATAGTTCACTCAGTTCTGTACCAAAATTTCAAGTCTTTTTGCCTCAATCCTGAGGTAAAAGCAGAATCCATCACAGCACCTGCTTCCTTGTTCTTTGCCTTTTCCTTGTTCTGACCACTCTTCTTAATCTAGGAAAAACCTCAGAGAAGAGGATGGGTAAGTTTTAGGGCACTGTCCTGCATGCTTCCTGGATTTTCAGGTCTGATACACAAGAAGTAGCAGTTAGCAACTCCTTCTCAAAGGTCTGACTGTCCACAGCACTAACTCCACATCCATGGAAACCTGAGCCACATTTGCAAAGACAAAATTTTTCATCCTCCCTTTCTTTTCACTCCTGACGGACTTAACAAGGTTTAGTGGTGAGGTCTGGGGGTTCTTTGCTTGTTTGTTTTATAAAATCATTTTCCCCATGCTTGGGAATAGCTCAGATTTCTAGCATATATGGCATATTCTGTCCATGTAACCGGTCACAGCCCCCAGCACTGCACTGTGCTATGTTTCACTTAAAAGGACACTGTAAAGTAAGACCAGGGATTTCACTTGAACTTCTATGTATTGTTCCAATGCTGGAAGATGTATTTCTGCCAAATCTGATAGAACAGCAAATTACCTAATCAAACCAAAGGAGGGGTGGGAAAACAGAGACTCTTACTCTCTTGCTAGTTTCCCTTTAAGCAAGGAGGATGAAGCAGAACTGAAGGTGGGAGGGCATCTTCAAGAGGACAGTACCCAATATTATGAGTGAAATCAAATACCGGTTTATACATCATGGAACACAATTCTAATCACTTGGAATGTTCATAAGGCTAATTGCGTTCTCTCCTCTGAAGTACTGCTGGCAAACAGTATTTCCGTGGGAAGAACAGACTGCCAAGAGGGAATAGACAAGCCTACATAGAAGGAGCTATCAGTTACGCTACCCTCTGCCTACTTCCTTGTCAATCGTACCCTAGATGTAATTTGGGTCTATTGTGGCATCCCTTGCCAAAACCCAGTCAAACCGTTCAGTTTTAATCCTTCATCTCCTTTCAGGCCACTTCTGTGCACTGAAAGCACAGAAGTGATGTTTCAACCGCCTGACCACTCCAGAAGGAAAATTAGTAAATATTTTGGAAATATCGTTGATCCTATTTAATATTTGTTTACAAGGCAGTTTGCCTCAGGCACATCCCTGAATACTCGACATAAGCAGGGATTCACTCATGCAACTCAAAACTTTCATTGATGCAACTTAACAGATCGCTGTAAAGCTTTTAAAGCTGTTGACATTATTATTAATTAGGGTTGCTTGCATATCAGAGCAAGTAACCTTTCAATGTTGTCTGGATGATTGTGTCTCTGCTTAGAAATATTCTAACAATCCCACAGCTGCTTTCCCATGCTGCTTTGCACACACTTCTGACATCTCAGTCTGCTTACCTATGTGTCTCCATCTCCGAGGTCACAGTAACCAGATACTGCCTCCCTGTTTTATTGCTGGCAGGCAGTTAAACTGTCCCTTTGCACTCCAATTCTTCTAGGATCAAAGTACTTTGTAAGTACTTTGACACGGCTACAGCCAGCTGCACGGCCTGCCTGTTCACTGTGTCTCCAAACATGTTCCGATCTTCTTTAGAAGAAAGTGAGTAGTAGAGGAAGTCATGGGTCCAGGTAAAGATATAGTAATATATTTGAAGGAAAACTCCTAATAGTGATTGAGCAGGGCTCACACTCAAAAGAACTATATGCTATGTAAATGCTGCCCCAAATTCACACAAGGAATATCCTGCGAAAACCAATGTTTTCAATTTTCAGCTTGCTGTTTAGCTACGATTTTTTTATTACTAAAAACCAAACATAATTTAAATAATTATTTTCCAGTCATATGGATAAAGCACAGCTTTCTGAAAATCCAAGGCTTTACATTGTTTCCACATTTTGCCTGGACTGAAAGGGGAGGAGTATTTAAGCAACAGCTGAAATCTAGCTTGATTTCATCTTTCACAAAGCCTTCTTGATCTTTACTATTAACTGTACCTTTCCAATTGTCCTTGGACTGAGCATCTGAGGAACACTTCCTACTATTGATGTTACAAACGTGCCAATATAACTTCTAGTGTTGCACCTAGTTTTTCACTGCATTTTCATTATTTTCCAACAATATAACAATGAGTTGGAAGTATTTTGTCACTGTTCTCTTCCAAAATTGCAATTAATTGCTTCCCAGTTTTTCCTCACCTTTCTCTCTTCTGGCATCCAGCCTCAATGCTTAATTACATTTACAGATCTTACACAGCTTACTACAAAAATCATGTTGCCTCTTCTACTCTAGCACTCACACCAATTTTTTTTTATTTTTTTTTTTTTACACATCTCAATTTTCATCTGGCCATTTCACCTTCACCTTTTCTGCCTTATGTCTGAAGTGCCATTTTAAAAGCAGCCCTCTCTAGTCCAAACAAATGGCCTTCCCCGAGATTGCTTCTCATTTCTGAGCTCACTGTATTATCCACAAAAATGCTGCATGTATTTTTACTTATACTGGCTCACCAACCTTACACTCACCAATTCAAATCTATCCTCCACAGTCAGTCTTCAGCTTTCATGTTAGGGACATACACAGCAAAGGTCCAGTGATTTTTTATTTATCTATGCCACCTTTTATCAATCTCTTTTCTCTGTCTTCATCTGATTTGCAAGTATTTTCTCTTGTGATGACAAGAGATGAAGATATTACCATAGTCAGCCCTCTAGGCTGTTTGTACTAACCACACTACACAGTATAACTATGTTTGACTGAAGAAAGCTCCCTTTAATTGAGAAGACAAACCTGTTCTTCAGCTCAGATCGCACTGTAAAACTGCAATCTCAAATGTTTTTCTAAACTTCAAAATGCACCCATAGTCAGATACACATATTCATAGTAGTGATGCTTATATCAAGTAAAAAAACTTCCTCATGTTACTAGGAAAATCTGCAGTGACAAATAGAAGCTTCAGGAAATGCACCAGTCCAGCTGTTACATTGATGCTAGGGAGTCAGATTGGGTTGTGGGTGTTTTCAGAGTAGTTGTATACGTCACTACACACTAACTTCTTCTAGTGAAGAAGCCTGCCAAGTGTAACAAAACTTTGCCAAACAAAACTAGTCACCATGCGGTACAAGAGCTTTAGCACAGGTTCAGAAGACATACAGAAAACAGGCACGAACCAAAACCTCAAAGCATTCAAAACCCTGATGGTAACTGTGACTCCCATTAATTTCTATTACTAAAAACAACTGTGAGAAATACACAGAAAAAGTTAGAGCCTTTACCATTTTCCCTTCAGTATAAAGGCTTGTTATTGGTCATGAAACAAATATCCTACTTCAATAACTTCTGTAACTTCTAGCACCACCAGTTCAGGAAAGTATTAAGTTCAATTATTACAGCATATTCCACACCAACAGTCAAACAAGTTTTCCAAATTTTTTTTTTACTAAACTAAAGCAAATGTATAATTGGTGAGACAGCAGTACTGTTGATACTTTGTAAATCTATTTGTGTGTGCCAAAATTCCCTCAATTTCTCTTTTGTATTTTTACTTCACTGCCCACGAATGTAGAACCAGAGCCCAAAATACAGCATTCATTTCTTTTAAACAAACCATTTATTGAGAGGAAACTGCGCATATCTCTCTGCCGTTAACTTGATCTCAATCAAATCTTAAAGACAAAAAGAGACTACAGTCTTATTTTGAGAAAAAGCACAAATTAATCAGAGGACTATTGTTCCACAGTTTGAGATGAGATATAAACAGGCACAGCCTGGGTGGGGAAGCTGACTGATTTTGTAGCCAGTTCAGCAGAACGTAACCATATAAATTTCCCTTGGCAACCCAGGAGAAGGAACAGGGACCCACCTCTGAAGTACTAGGCAATAAAATGCAGAGGAGCATTGTTATACCACAGCTCAAGCATGTACTTTATACACAAGTCTAATGTCATAGTCTGGAAAGGAAAAGAAATATTGAGCTTTAAGTACAGCACTGGGAGCTTACTCTTCATTTTTAATGTTAGCTACAATCGGCTCATTGAACAGCCCTGGGCATGCTACTTCATTTACTTTGATTCCCTCTTTAATTGCATCTATAAAATGGAGGCAATATTGCTAGCTACCTGCCAGGGAAACTGGAAGTTTAACATCTACAAATGGCTATTGTAACATCCAAACATAATACATACAGACATACACTGTGTCCTCATTATCCTATTTGGTTAAACATTTCCCGTGTTCCTATGGATTTATCTTGTGTGAAAAATGATGGCATTTACATAATCTACAGATGCTCTTGAAGTAAGAAACACTTCAAGCTGAGTTTTCCTAAAATATAGTTGCACCTTCATTCTTTTACTGTATATTAACAGTTTGGTACTGAGCACACAGTTCCCCCAACTCTACCGATGATATCATCGCTACTATTCAAACACAGCTTGGGGGTATGTTTTCAAAATCAGTATGGAAAACTTGAAAGTTTTATTCTGTGTAGAAATAATTTCCTTACCTTTCCTTCATAAATTTTGCAAATAAATGCCACCATGCATAAGTAAGGATGTCGGTCTCACATTTCAGAACAAAGCCAGCTGACATGCAACTATTGCTACTATAATCACAGTTGCAGCACTAGAGCTTGACCACAACCACAAATAAGATGACAGCAGGAAGTATAAAGGAGCTACATTTTCCTTATTTGAGGATATTTATTATTGTTTTATATTTTGCTACATTTAATAACTTTCAGGCTGTAGCCAAATACATAAGTTCTAAATCCATTCTGGTTATATAAGCCATTCTTAAGAAGAGCAGTTTAATGAAGAAATTCTACTAGCAAAAAAAAAATACCTAATTAAACATACCATGAAGTTCCTTATGTGCCTTCTCATTGTCAGTAAAGGCTAGGAAGCACAAGAATTGTATTTGCAAGACTTAATTGCAGGCAGCGGATGTGAAAGTTACAAATTGCTATTAGTGCCCCAGTGTTAGACATATCGTCAGCTACGGATTAGTTAACAAAGCAAGGCTGTATGTGGAGTATCAATCACTCCAGCGGATGTTTCATAGCTCTGTCCTCTCCTCAACCCTTCATCCAACAAGACCATGAAAACAGAAGGCTCCACCCTTGGGGAGCAGCGCCTGCTGCTGCTGCCCAGTGCAAAAGGCCATTCCCGATGCCTCAAAGCACAGCAAGATCAGATCAGGAGCCCTGGTGACTCCCAGACAGAGGAAGCTGACAAGGATAGGAGAAGGGAGTCCCTACAATTAGGATATGGCCTCAGCAGCTGCTGGGAACAGGACATCTTGGATGACTCACATCCAGAATTCCTAACAACTCCAGAAGACTACAAGAAGCCTTATCACGCAGGTTTTAGACTGCCTTTCTCTAATCATGATCAATGTCTATTGAGAGGCTACAAAGAAGCATCCCCTATGGATCTGAAACTGTAAAACACATACCTGGTCTGTCACTGCCATCAATAACAATTTGCATTTTCATTTTTTGACTGTATAGCAGTGATACTGGCATGTGTTACCATCACACACGTTCTCCAGGCACAGGCAGTGAAATCCATCACCAAAATATATTTAACTTCCCTCCCCGCTACAAAACCAGTAAATAGGTGTTTGGAGAGGTGTGTAACCATGATTTTAAGTGATGCCCTCTTGTTCTCCAGATGCAGTGGTGTTAACACTGGACACACGCCAATGCAGTTATTTCAAGAACAGTAAATCAGCACCTGTCTCTCAGTATCAGCAATGAACGAGCTTTACACAAATGCGCATGTTTGCCAGCTGGCAAAACACGGACAATCCCAGAGCTGCCAACCCAGCACATCTCCATCCAGAACAGAAAACGAAACAGATCATTTAACTGTGCGTGAGAAATTATTATGGAAAACAAGACAAAAAGCCCACAAATGTTTCTGTGCCAAGGGAATCTTGCCACCTGCCTCGCCCCTGGGAAAGTGCACAGTGATACTCAGATTGGCACAACTTTTCTTCCAAAAGAAAATCAAAGGCCCAAAGGACCCTGAACTACAGAAGCTACTGTACCAAACACAAAATCCAGCCAGGGGGTTATCTCCTATGGCAAGGTCCCACTTGTTACAGTATCAGAGTGCCTTTCTTATTGTTGACAGAATTTGTGAGTGTTCTCACTAGTCTGAGGACAACAAAAACTTACTTCAGGCATTCAATCTATCTGCTGCTCCACAAGAGTTAGAAGAGGGCAAGTTTCCAAACAGGGAATAATTACACATCAAAACGGACAATTTCACATTAATTTACTTTCTTTTTCCAAATGAGTATTCTTTTTGCATCAAGTTTCAAAGATACTTGTCCTTGCTTTTTGCTAAAGAAACAAATCCTTCACTTTCAGGGTATAATGACACTTCTGCCATTTTTTTCAAAGATTCTCCTTCAGCAGAGAAGCTGGCTGACCAAACCAGAGAAACTGAAACGTGAGTTTTGTAAGCAAAGCTCTTTTCCCTGTTTGTTAATTTGCTTCACTCAGTGTTTTAGACTTTACTTGTAGTGATGCCAGAGAGCACCGCAGAAGAAGTATTATAGAAACATGATTTTGCAAAAGGCAAAAGCTTTCATTAGATCTTCTACCTAGTGACAGCTTTTGAGTCACTCTCAGTGTTTCCTCAGCTGACGTTAGGGTGATTATTACATACATATTTTCAGACTTCTAGCCAAAAACTAAATAAATGAAAATCAGGACTTATTTCAGACACTAAATGTGAACTAGCCCTCCGTTCTACTTTGTATTTCAAAGCATTTTCAAATCTGCTAAATGTAAGTGCCCTGCAAGTCAGACATATAATTCTGAATTTCAGTTGAGTGGGGATGGAGTTTTTTGCCCCAGTAGTGCCATCTATAAAGAATAATAACGCAGATGACCTTTAAAATTCCTGTATTATTGATTTGTTGGAGTAAGGCTTATTTATTATCACTTGTCCCCACAGCCTATGCTCTATAAAAGCACTGGCTAATTAAGTGACAAGGACTAGGATGACAGCAACTTGGCACATCGATAACCAAAAAATCATTAGCAAGAGGAAGACAACTGTCTAGTTTAGTGGTTACCATCCGCATCAGCAATTGGCAGAAGGCTCCTGAAAGGCTGATACTTCACACATCAGTGCGAGACAAATCAAACTTACAAGACTTCTACTTTGAGTAAAAAAGCACCAGCAAACTCAAGATTTATGGCTCAGCTCCAGAATGGTGCTAATTCCTTCTCCTGACAAGTATCAGAGTAGAAAGAGACTACTTAGAACCACCTAATTGATGTAACTCAAGAGCTTGAAACGAAGTTCCAAAGTTATCATAGCCTTCTTGGCCAGTTTATATAACACAGAGTGACTGTATTCCCAAGCAAACAATTAGAGGTGTGTTTTAACACTAACTACACATAAAAGACCTTAAGCCTCAAATATTTTGAGCAAGGTGAAAGAGTTTCCTCCACCCAGAAGAGGAAGATATTCAGATTAAGACTGAATGCCATTGAAATAAAATTAGACCAGAAGGCATGTGTGGACAAGAAGATTCAGTGCCTGTGTTTCTAACAGGCATCACATCACACAAGAAGCGCAGCAACAACCGCAATGGCTCTATCCCACTGTGACAGAATGGAAGAACAAATTTAGAAGAGGAACAACACACCACACCTGGGTGAGAGGGGACACACCACTCAAATGGGTGTCCTTTCTCAGTCACAAGGGATACTCCCCATGCCTACAACGCTAAATATTAGATCCATGTAACCAAAATGTAGAATAATCCATTTACTAAGTCCCTATTCATTTTCCAACCTACAAGGATTTCTTCTGCCACTATTTGTCATAAGCAGAGCCCGGAGTATTTTAGTTTGCCTGATGTAGCAACACCCACCTCAAGTAGAAAAAAAATAAACACTTCAATGTTTCAGAATTCCATCATCTAGACCATTTGTTTCCAAAACTGGTGACCTTAAATTGTTGGTAGCTATAAGTTTATCAACACCTTGCCAAGCTTAATCAATAACTTTGTAATATAAAAGGATGGCTATAAATAACACCAGTGAACGAACAGGAGAGAGAAGACAATTTCTAGTTGGTGAGGCTGCTCCCACAGCCATTTAGTTTTTCAGATTAAAAACTAATCTATTACAGTTTCTAGCCGTTACAGTCCTGCAAAACTACTGACAAACACAAAGAGGGATGGTAATTGAACAAAATGGTAATCAAAGCATAAAGCAAAAGACAGCTCTCAAAGAGTAATTTTGGGAAAGCCAGATCAGTAGCATCTCTCAGATCTACCAGAGATCAAGCACATCAGCATGACAACATCCCAAGAGACAGTATCATAAATGATACTAGATAATGTACATTAGAGGTAACAGAACTACCAGTTTTATTTAAAGTACCTTACAAGTATTTGATAATAAAAGAATTATATCAAAGTGTTCTTCACACTACCCCTAAGCATAACCCTATATCAGCCCCGCTTCTGCTTTCAGCTGAATGCTGCTTATCTTTGAGGCACCTTGAAGACATTAAATAAATAGGAGAAACAGGATCCTGGCCTCAGGCACAAGGTATGTATTTAAACAGGCGCACCCCTTCTCTCATCAGTCAGCACCTTTGAAGCATGTAATTTTGACCATAAAGACTGACAACCAGCCAATTAACTGAGGACCATCATTCCAGGGTATTCAAACAGGAGGTCTTACAGCTTTGGCACATACAACATGAATGTCCCGAGGATCCTGACCCGTTTGCACCATCTTGCATCTTGTTAAGTCAATCAAAAGCTGCCCTCTCTTTGTACTCAGATTTGTCCTTGCACCTGCATAGTGCCAGTTTCACAGGTTATGGAGTCCACACATCACAGAACAGCACTGACTTATTTCCATTTGTTTCTCAAGGGTATCCATGTTACATCAACAATAAAATTCATCATATCTTGTTTTTCACATAGCTGTGATGCACGTTATAAGACATATTCACAAATAAGCCAGATATATTTTTCCTAGAAGGAACTACTAGAAATTAGCAGCTTAAAACCATAATCAAAGGAGTAGCTAGTGATTCACAGGCTCTTTGCCTTGCTCAGTTTTAAGAGCAAACCTCAGTGTTCTGCACTTGCCATAAAAAATCAGAATGGGTGCTAGGCAGTCAGCTAGTTCAACCAGACTGCTCATAGCTTGACAAGACTTGTGTTTTCTATAATGCTTAGTATTCAGGTGAACGTGAATTGGAATTGCTATAATGATGGCTCCTCCTGCTGAGTAAACAGAAGTTTAATTTGTGTATAAATAAAGGTGCACTACAAACGCAAAGATCATTCATAGCGCATATAACCATTAATATTACATTTAACCTGTAATGTACTCCTCTTCCCAAGTTAAGAGAAGGCAATTTCTATCCACTGTGATAGACTATATTTAAAACTGTTATCCACAGCAAAGGACAGAAGGGAAGAAATCACTAAAAACAATTGACAGTTAAACAGCAAAATAAAAATTACAAACTCACAACAGTCCAAGTGGTCTTTGCTAAATCATCTGAATGAACCCAATATATGATACTCACAAAACCACAGACAAATACATAACCAAAGTTGACATGGGGTTTTTGAGACACTTTTGCTAATTTAAAGGGAAGGCTTCATTGCTCTTGCAAGATTATGTACACAGTAAGTCTAGAGCTATCCTGTAGTTTTCTCAAGTTCAATCATTTAGCTCGAAGTCTGCAGATCAGACTGAACTCTCTGTCAAACCATGAGGCTCTCCTCCCTGGAAGCACATCAAGGTTCTTGCATGAAATCTAATCATCAGCACAGTAGGATTAATGACAGAGGTGGTCAGGCTGACAAACTAGCAGAACAGAAACCTGCTTAAATGAGTATGGGACTACATATAAGATAAGGTCGCAATGCATTCTCACCCCTTTGTGCCAAAATTGAAGCGAGACCTTGTTTGAAACCGATGTGAAAGAAAAGGCTTTGTCACTCATTGTCTCCCTGCAGGAGGTCTGTGGTTGTTTCTGGGAAAACAGACACTGGATACTCAGACTAACACCATGTACTCTCAGAGTAACCCCACGCCAATGATTGCCAATGATTCTAGACTGACACCATGTGATGTCTCGTTTAGCTTACTGAAGGGGGAATGGCAGGGGAAGGTTTTTAAAGAGTTACCACAGTGCGTACAGGGAAGTAAATAAGGTATCAAGGACTTCTCTTAGTTAACACAGTTCTCACAGTTTAACTCAGTATGCCACTACCTGACTAAACCAAGCCCTCTCTTAAAATAAGATATCCTTAATAAATCAATTACTATGAATGCTGGAAATTTACCCTTACTTTTAGCCATTCTGTTATTCCCAGTTATTTAGAGATGACCCAAACCTATTGATACCCTCCATCCACTTCAGCTGCAAAGATAAGTTCCAGTGACACACAGAACTTAAAATCAGTTCATTCCACATTAAGAAATGTCTAGCTACAAAGACAGTTGCTACGAAATGCTCCACAAAGTTTTCCAAACAGGAAAACAAGAAAAACGAAACAAAAAAAATGCAAAAAAAGCACTCCACCTTCTTTTCAATTGGCATACAAGCTGGCTTTATAAAAAGCTGATCTGTACCAAGCCTCCTACACACACCAAATAAAATTCTTCACATCTGCCCATTTGAATGAATTTCTAATACAAGTTTAAAAAATTTCATGTATCTAGCTAAACAGAAAAAGTTCTGTGAAGTGACTTGCCTTTATATAAGAGGAGAGGTATATATGGAGATCTGAATGCCTTTATGTATTAAAGCAACAAAAATAACTTTCATTTTCTAATTCACATAGCTATTCACAGCAAAAAAAAACGGATAAAAGCTTTTCGGTTTAACTTCTTAAAGAAAAGCCCACATGAAGTGTCACGGAATGATCATAATATGTTGTGAGATAAAGTCACTGAAACGGAAATAATTTGGAATGTGACTTCTTTTAAAGTCAGGAACTAGGAAAAGGAAATAAATTATTTTTGCAATGCCTGAAAGCATGGAAGTCAACTCAATGTCATTTCCCTCTACGACAAACCTTACCAGAACAGTCAGAACAGCAGAAATATCACCAGCACTCTATAAACCTGGGGTTGCCTGTATAGCTTCTTCACAAATTGCTTTACAAAGATCTTTATCCACTTTGCAGATTCACAGCAGCAAGTCACCGACAACACCAGATTTTCTCACCCATACTATTTACTTCAAACCAATCTCTAATTATTGGAGTCAGACGCATGGTACAACAAGCAGCAAAGGAAACAGAGAAGAGCAGCTAATTGTATGGTAATGTCAGTGCAATACGCTTTGTGGTTTCAAATTCAGTAACCATGTGTAGATCTCCTAACATATGCATTTAGGGTTGGGAGGCAAAGAGTACCGAAGGAATAAGTAGAATCCCACAAAACTAATAATCTAGCTAAGTTAAGACATTCACGAGAGAACCAATAGCCATTGGTATTTAATACACCACAGGGATGCAAAAATACATGGCAGAGACCAAAAGATAAACCAATTTTTTTAGTTTTTACTGTTTCTCCCAAAAAGCCTCTGCAACTCCCCAGTTAAATTACAAATGATAAAAAACAGCTGGAAGAGTGACAGAGGAAATATTTGACACCCACAAGCTCTTCATCATGCACTCTTCCCAAGTAAAGCAAATACAACAACCAACAGTTGACTTCAGTGAAAAGCTGATACTCTCATACATTCTCAGCATCAAACATGAAGCAATCTACATGGAGAAGAAAGAACTAAACACGCACCTTGAACACCTCAGAAAAGAAACCAGAGCCAATTTTCTCACATGTGAAGTCATCGAGACGAGTAAGTCTAGAAAAGGCACTTATCAGGGCTCTGTATGAAGAGGTACAAACTCTTCCTATCTGGGATGCAGTCCCTTCTCCTCCAGTGCCACCATCGAAGTCTTCAGCACGCTCCAAGCGTGGTGGAAATCCTGCTATTGAATTCCGCTTACTTCGGTCCATTTTGAAAATCAGTTTTATTTTTCTAAGGGAGGACTTCTCACATCTTAGGTAATTTGCCGTCTTCTCTACCCTTATTGGATCCTAAAATACAAGAAATTGGTATTAATATTACTGGAAGGTATCTAATAAGTTTGATAGGACTCCAAGACAGCTTACACTCGTTTAAGAGAATAAGAAAAATAAGCAGATATCCAAGTAGGGACATGGAAAAAAAAAAACAAATAAGAAAAAGCCACCAAATTAACCAGACAGCATCATCAGTAAAGGCAGACAAGCTAATCAATTCCCTTCAGATTGATGGGAATCCCTTATACTCTTTTACAAGATGAATAGGTCTAGAACTCAAATTTTAACTGGTAACAAATTTCATTCCCAACTCCTTTCTTTTTCACTTAAGCTTTGGTGGCTAAAGTGACCAAAGAGGCAGGAGGGAACCCACAAAATTTAACGTTCCATTTTGCTTCAGTAGCAGTTGGTGACCAATCTACTGCTATTGCAAGAAACCATTTCACATTAGGGACTGAACACAGGATCCCCAACTATAAAAAACAAATCGACTTCCAGTTGACATAAGGAAAAATATTAGCTGTCAATAACAGTAGCTGGAACACCAAAATTTTTGTTTCTAAAGCTTCCACCTATGAGTGTTCCAAGACCGGTTCCTTAGCTGCTAGGAACAGAAGCTTTTATCCACTACAGACCTATCCTCCAAATTTATAAAGACATCAACAATCCTGCTACAGAAACAAAATATTCTTACAAGAAAGCTCCAGAACAAATCTCCCCATGAACACACTTCATAAAGCTATATTAATTTCAGTTCAACTGAAAACACAGGAAAAGCCACATTCACCAAGTAGGAGAAAAGAAAAAAAATAAAAAGAAAGAAAGAAAAAAAAATTCCCTTACTGTTAAGGGGGTGATGAAGTAATCACAATGACTTGAGCCCATCAAATTCAGCCTGGACTGGCAAACCTGACAGGTGGCCTACTTTTTTTTTTTCCTTCTTTAAACCTTAGACTCAGTTTATTCATCTTTTCCACATTTAACTGTTCATTTACAGCAATTTGGCAAACCCCTACAAAACCTAAGCAGAGCGCGTAGCCAAAAAGAGGATATATTTCTTTTTTTTTTTTTATTGTCTCTCCTGGGAGTGAATAAAAAACTGGAGGGAGAGGAAGGAAACAATGACATTAAAAAAAAAAAAAAAGCAACAATGTTGAACGAAATAATCACGAAGCAGGGAACAGGCCAAGCAATTATACTTCTGTTTACACAGATGTACAGAACCTGAACAATACATTAAATGTGAAGAGCACCTTAAAAAACAGAGGCACGCTACCTGCTCCCTGAACATACAGCAGTGCTGCTACACTGGTTTTGTACTCAGTGTATCTTTCAGAGATGCTCTTGAGCTAACACATCAGAAAAACACATAGTCTTTCCCTGCCTTCATAAGTAAGCTATGTTGAACAGTGTGGAATTAATTTGAGGTTGCCCTCTCCAAAAAAAAAAAAAAAAAAAAAACAAACCAAAAGAAAAAGCAGCACCACCATCCATATTTTTCACGGGTGTTTATTTCAAATATCTTGACATCTACCTTTCTAAATGGCAGCTGGGGGAGGTGGGCATGAGAAAGTCTTATTGTGGCCTTGCAAAGAAAATTTAATCTATCAAATCCCACATTCATACAGAATTTTATATGCAGACTCCCACATGCAGGAGATTACTGCACTTTTCAGATGATAGTACTACACAACCTAATGTTATGGTGTGGCCGCCTGCCACACAGAAGATCAGGATCCAATTTCTGACCTCATATTCTTGTCCCATGAGCCTTGAGGATCTGGAAACGGTACAGAAGCACCCTGGGAAGACAAAGCTTGTTATATCTCCCTGGCTGAAAAAAAACAGCCCAGAGAACCTCTTCAGCCATAGAGAAAGTGCCCAGGAATTTCCAAGGCATGCTTAAATAATTCCTTTTGATCTGAAAGACAGAGGCTAACATTTCGTTACTTTTCAAGGAGATAAAGAAAGAACTGCCCGTGGAAGGAAGGTAGACAAAAATATGCTGTTAAAAATTCATTCTCTGGAACAGGAGATGCAAGTACCTTTGGAGACTGACCAGAAAGTCTGCTGCAACTGAAGGAACAATGTTTTAGAACTTATTTGCAGCCCCCACATGCGCTAGACACAAGGAAGGGAGCAAGCATTTGTCCCAGAAATGCAGAGTCTGACACTCCAGTATCACTGTAACCCCATACGAAGTGGGCCCTGAAGGCTGCAGACAACTCTGCTAAATCTAATGAAACAACATCCACACTGCAGCCCATCAAACTAAAACAACTTGTAAATCAGGACCGTAAGCCCCAGTTCTCAGGCTAAGCGAACATTTGCAAAAACACAGTAGAGAGGATTGCTGTTGTCTTAACCAGAAGAACAAGTCAGATAAGTGATCTCCAACAGGAGGAAAAGCCTAACACCGTCTTAAGGGTCCAGATACCATTAACAAAAGATCAGCTCTCAACATTGTCTCTCAGTCTATTTAATAGGGAAAGGAAAAAAAAAATGAAGTCTCACACATACACTCACTTTTGATTGAAATCACATGGTGAACTTTGCAAAAGTCTACACAAATCCCACAGTGAAAGAAGAGATTCAAAGTACTTCACACAACATAAACCACAAAAGGTTTTGCCATCTGGATTCCCACATAACCCATTCCTTCATTTTTGCCTGCTGGAGTTTGCCTTCTTTCCAGGGAGACATACAAAATCCCCAGAAATTATTAGGATAGAGCTCCATTTATCTAGTTTGCTGCCCAGCACTGCATACACAGAATTAGAGGAAAACGTCAAGTGGGCACAGTTCCAAGTGGGCCTCCTGTCATTTTGGCCACTTATACTAATGATGACATTCTCAATGAAATCAAGGTTTAATTGACTGTCAAGTCAGTCTGAGGTACTTTAACTTACTGCCTTGAACGGTTAATTAAAGTGCACTGAACAGAATCCAAGCCTAACCTGCAAATCCTGCAACCAAAAAACGTTGTTGGGTGGGTTTTTTTCATATTAAAGTCCAGCTTAAAAACTCTTAACCTGTGCTCAACAGCCAGTTAAAAGAGGACACTAAACACTCCAAGAAACATTTTCCAATAAATTCTCAGCTTTCAGACCAATTTTTTGACATCCTTATGCAAGGAAAAAAGCAACTCCCTCTGCCAAGACAAAAATAATTTAGATGTATACCTCAAAATGCATACCTGCCCTACTCATCCATTTATCATATTACTAAAAAGCACAATTTCAGAATGTTTCAAGTCCTACTGCTTTTTAATTTCTTGGTTTAAAAAAAACAAACCTTGAAGAAAAAAAAATTATCCATGTTAACAGATCATTAAGATCATCTGCACTGTATAAACACATTGATTTTTTAATTGTAGAAATTACTATAAATACAACTACTATCAGCATTCATTTGGTCAATTAGATGCTTGGTTTTCAAAACCAGTGCATAAGCCTGGAAATATTTAAAGATGGAAAGCCCACAACAGCTCAACAATTTATAACCCACTCATCAATGCAAAACTAACAGGCAACGTACAACAGCCAGGACTTAACATTTCATACTTTGTAGAATTAAAAAAGGGTAAGGGCTTTCAACTTTGGCAGCATCTCTAACACCTCAGGCTGTAAAACAAGATCCTTCCAAAAAAGAAAAAAAAACCCTAAAACATTTAAATTCATTACTAAGGCTTTTTCTGTCCCAGTATCTTTATAGTATGTGCACTCAGATGTCAAACTCACGATTTCCTAAAAGATGGCCTTAATAACAACAACCATTTTTAGACACAGAAGGCTGTCACTAGGCACTCAGCCTGGAAAGTAATAAAGCTGGTGGATGCATGTTTTTAATTTGAAAAGGTTTTCTTAAGAACAAGATGCCAAAGCTTTGACATAAGAAATTTGCCAAGAGTTAACTATTTAAACTCAGCCTGATGTAACTTCAAAACCCAGCACTACGCAAACATGAAGGAATTGTGCTGGCAAGCATCACCAAACAAAATAACAGGGGAAGTATTCACTGTAGTAACATGCAAATTTCTGAAAAGCTTCAAAGAAATGAAAAGAACAAAATCTTCCAAAGACCAAATTGACTTTGAGGTCATTAGCTTGAACAGAAAAAAAAAGTTTGAAGTGAAACACAAGAACTCAAACTAAACAGGTAAAGAGAATCAGACAATACATAATTTTCTTCTCAACTGCTGTCATCCGCTTTCCTAACAGAGGAAAGTTCCCTGGTTTGTTCACTATTCAACTTCTTGTCTTCGGGAGAAAGATAATATCAAATATTTACAGACAAGGTAGCTACAAGTATCACAGTTTTCTCTGTGTTTGAGAAACTCATCGGGAAGCTGAAGCCTTTTTGACTATTTTTCAGGATTGAGTCTTACAGTCCAGCTTAAGGCCTCAATTACTACACTCGAATGTGAAAATCCCAACATTTTCTATTTTCCTTAGGGTAACGTTCTTCTTTAATTTCATCTCCCCTTTAGGGGTAAGTCCTAGCTCTAGCCAGTACCGTCACAACATAAGCTTCCCACAGCTCGGGCTAACATTCCTCAGAAAAGACCTGCACCAGCCCTGCTATACCACTCCAGAAACCAGGGGTCTGTTAAACTGCATCGTGGTTTTATAATGCAAAAAAATTCCAAAAGACGCTAAGCTGAAACAAACAGTTCATTTATTTTGTGACTGTAGCCAAGTCTGAAGCTAGTAAAAGAGACTAGCCATTAGCTCACCGCAGAGCTCAGTATTCAGGGCCAAGGTTGCAGGTTTAAAAACATTTCCATCGAGCATAGGCATAAATTCTGCCACACATATAGAAGAGGGAGAGTGGGGGAGTGAAGGGGAAGAAAACATTAAAAACCCACAAACAAACAGAAAATCACTTTATCCTTATGCCCACAGTATAACTGCCAAAAGTTCTTAGGGTACAATTACAGTAGAAAACTAAATCTCTATGGAAGGTCCTCACAAAAATCCATTTGTTTCCTGCCTGGATTCAGCCACTGCAGCGCACAGAGCAAACGGACTCTAGCCTTACTACGGAGCATCGTCAGAGTAAAATAATCACTCGAGTAGACGGTGTTCAGTACACAGCTGCAGCTTCAAATGGATAATTTCCATACATTATGTTTGCCTAACAAAACCAAGCTCAGTAAAGACACTGAGAAGCAGCTCATGCCTTCCAGGTGTCAGCAAGCTTAGCTCTTGCAAAAAACAAAGGGAAGCGAAGCCTTCCGATACCAACAAGTATTGGAACATCTCAATAATTAAGGAATATTCCCCTCTGCCACTCTGCCAGGTTTATGACAGCTCTATTAGCACTGGGAGGATTCACATGAGACAGGAAGCAACCTTCTGCTGTTGTTTCAACACAGACAGCAAGACAACCAGCACAGCAAAGCCGGGGTGTGTGGGGGCAGAAATAAGAGAGAAAAAGAATCCTTGAAACAGGGATGAAAATAAAATAAGCATGCTTAATTTAACACCTGACTGACCTCTCTTGGACATTTATACATCATCATACAAGACAGTCAATATTTGTACTTCCCAACTAAAAGTATCATCTCCACAAATATTTAAAACACATTCCGTAATCTATCCTTAAAATACAGCTGAAACACCAGCCCATGTTACAGGTTTCATGTTACAGCGAAACACGCAGTGCTGAGTTTTCTTCAGATACCTGCTGCACAAACGGAACAGTAACAAGTTCTTGACTAATTTATTTATGAATCTTCGAAGTGAGAACAGGGTTTCCCAAATCTGTTGCTGTTAAGGTACTGGAGACATTGGTGTCTGATGGTGTACGTATCAATCAGAAGCAGCCTGGGTACCAAAGGGAAACATGCAACTCACAGCTAGGGAGCTACAGATCCAGAGCTTACAGTCAGCCTTCAACAGCAAAGTTCTCAACTAACTCCACTCCTGGTTGTAAGAGCTATTACAGTTCTCCAGTGCAACCAATGGGACAATCATATCAAAAAGTGGCTTAGCCATTACCAGAAACGTGTTCAACTTAAGAAAAAGTGACAGGATCAGATGAAAAGAAGCTTACTATCTAAGTCAGAAAGAGGACTTGGCAACAGACAACAGATGGAGCCACTGTGATACAGTTGCCAATTATTAGATGTACTTACTGATAAACACACAACTTCTAATGAATACATTAGGGAATTAATAAGCAGGAGAAGGGCTTAGAAAAGATTTATGAACATTGCTCTGTTCTGATCTTGCCTAGAAAAGCACTTATTTTTGTGCCAGGCTGCAAGATACCATGCTGCAAGGATGCAATAAAAAGCTTTGCCATTGTGCAAATGCATATTTCTCAGTTACAGTTAGAATATAGAAAGGGAACCTATGATGCAAGTGAACCACAAGCTTCATTCTTTTCTGCAGCAGACACAGAAGCAACCGCCTCCTTTAACCTTGTGTTTCCTTCATGAATTTGTGAAATCATTTGCATAAAGAATTAGAATGGCAAAGGCAAATGTACTGAAGTGGAGGATATAACTAGGTTACCGGAAGCCAATAAATACCACCACACCACCTCATTTGAACCAACTTTCTCCTTCCACAGTCACAAAAATATTAAGCACTGAAACAAGAACTGTTTCATCCCCACCTCCTGCACCACTCCCACTGCCAGCTGCTCATTCTAATGAAACAGCACAAAACAAATTCCAAGGAAAAACCACAGAAGAGCACACACTTGCCACCAGGTACAGGGAACACATCCCTCTGCCTTCGTTCAAGCTACTCATGTTTTGCATGCAAGTTTTACATAAAGACAAATAAAAACAGACTGGAATTTCACAACCAGGTCTACAGCTGTACAGTATAGTTCTGCAAGAACCAGAAAGTGACATTTTTATTGGCCTATCAGGATATAGTCTGCAACAATAATTTCCAAAGATGATGACTAAATGGAAAGGTTTATGGCTAGTCCACTGGGCATATCAGAGTCTCTCATAAAAAAAATCCTATCTTAGGTCGTAAATTCCACTGCCTAATTAAGTTCGTAGAACTGTAAGTCTGTTGATTTTGCAGACAATAAAATATGCTAGAACTCTGATCTCTACTAAAAAAAGAATAACTTTGGTTGAAGCATAAGGGCTTCTCGTACATTACCCTAAATATTAGCTCTAAGTCTTTCTTAGGGAGACAAACAGAAAGGTATAAACTTCAACAAAATTCAAGTCAGAACTCTTGAAAGCATTCAACTATCAAGGCACCACCTATCAGAATATCCAAGGGGAAAGTCCCCCCGACTTAAAGCAAACCCATTCTCACCCTCAAAGGAATGCAACATTAAGAGAGACCATCTGCATTGCACAGTGCCTTTCATCTGAGAGCCATAAAGCAAACATATATGCACATTTACCTGAGGAGCCGAGCCCGTCATTATACCATGATTCATGTATTCTTACAGGGTAGTACTTAAAATAGCAAAACGCGGGCCAAGTTTTCGCGCACATCTTGGCAAAGCGACCATTTTCCAGGCAACCCTCGGGCAAAGATCCTGGCAGCGCTCAGGCAGACCCTTGCCCTCGGAGCCGGGCACGGGCTCCTGCTGCCCTCGCTCGCAGCCCCTGCGACACGCACCGCTCACCTCCCCGCACTGGGGGGGATGGACACCCCCCCACAAGCTGCCCCTTCCCCTCCTTTAGGGGAAAACCCTCCCTGGGTGCCCCCCCTTCTCTCTCATCGCCTTCGGGGGGTGCCCCGTACCCTACCCCAAACCTATAGGGGGTTGCCCCCTCCACCATACCCCCACTTGCGAGGTGCCCCCCACCTCTCTGCATTCCCCTGCCTTCGGCAGGTAGCGACCCCCACCCCTCCATGTCCTAGGGTTGACAGGCCCCCCACACCTTCTGGGGGTACTGCCCCCCCCTTCTTCCACCTTCTGGGGATGCCCCCTCCTCGAGCTTCCATCTTCTGGGGGTAACACATACACCCCCTTCCACCTTCTGGAGGTGACACATGCACCCCCTTCCACCTTCTGGGGATGCCCCCCACCCCTCCACATTCTAGGGTTGACATCCCCCGAACTTCTGGGGGTGCTACCCCTCTCTTCCACCTTCTCAGGGTCCCTCCACCCCCTTACAACTTCTGGGGATGACCCCCCCCACCTTACAGGGGTGCCCCCTCCTCTACCTTCTGGGGCTGACACAGACACCCCCTTCCACCTTCTAGGGTTGGCAGACCCCGACCTTCTGTGGGTGTCCCCCCCTCCACGTTCTAGGGTTGAAACCCCCCAACCTTCTGGGGATGCTGCCCCCCCTTTTACCTTGTCAGGGTCCCCCAACTCCCTCACAACTTCTGGGGATGAATTCCCCCTGCCTTCTAGGGTTGGCTGCTCCTTCTTCCACCTTCTGGGGCTGATCCCCCCCTCCACCTTCTATGGCTGGCAGACCTCAACCTTCTGGGAGTGCTGCCCCCTCCTTCCACCTTCTGAGGGTGACACACACACCCCCTTCCACCTTCTCGGATTGACACCCCCCAACCTTCTGGAGGTGCCCCCCCACACACCTTCTAGGGTTGACACCCCCAACCTCCTGGAGGTGCCCCCCCTCCACCTTCTAGGGTTGACACCCCCAACCTTCTGGGGGTGCTGCCCCCCTTCCACCTTCTCGGGGTCCCTCCATCCCCTTACAACTTCTGGGGATGACACCCCCCCCCCCCACGCTGGGGTCGCTCCCCCCCCGTCTCCCCGTTACCTGAGCGTCGGCAGCGGCGGGGCCCGCGGGCGGCGCGGTCTCTCATGGCCGCATCCCCCCCGCTCCCCGTCGCCCTCAGGGACCCGGCGCGGGCGGGCGCCGCCGCTGCGGCAAGCGCGGGGGCCCCATGTGAGGCGGGAGCCTCCAGCTGCGGGCGCGGGGGCGGCGGGCGCCGCGGCTCCTCCCCGCTCCCAGCGCCGGGGGGGGCGGGGCCCGGCCCGCGGCCGCCTCGCGAGCAGCCAGTCAGAGCCGCCCCGCGAGGGACGGGCGGCGGCGCTCGACCAATGGGGAAAGAGGAGACGGGAGGAGAGGCCGCGCGGGACGTGAGAGACCCTTTCTGATTGGTTCTGACCGCGTGACGGGCGGGCAGTTTGACCAATCACCGAAGAGAAAACGACTCCCCCCCCCGCGGGAGAGAGCGGCAGCCAATGGCGGGGAGAGGAGGGGGCGTTGCTAGGGGCGCCTCGCTTTCATTGGGCAGAGCGTGAGGGCGGGTTATAAATAAGAGCAGCGGCCAATGGGAGCGCGGCGCGCGATGACGGGCGGGCGGAGCAGCCAATCGCCGTGCGAAGTAGCGAGGGGGCGGGGCCTAAGGCCCCCCGGCCTCTTGCCCGCCCCCCCCGTTCCTACAGCCGCTGCCTCTCGGTGCCCGGGCTGCTCTTCCCATAGGGATTCATAGAATCATTAAGGTTGGAAAAGAGCTCTAAGCTCATCCAGCCCAATCCTCAGCCCAGCACCAGCGTCCCTGCTAAAGCACGTCCCGAAGCGACGCGGTCTTTAACCCCCCCAGGGATGGAGGCTCCCCTGGGCAGCCTGTCCCAAGGCTTCGCCACTCTCAGCAAAGATTTTTTCTCCTAATACCTGACCGAAGCCTCGCCTGGTGGAACTTGAGGCCGTTTCCTCTCACCATATCACTTCTTACTTGGGAGGAGACCGGCACCCACCTCGCTACAACCTCGTTTCAGGTTTATGAGGTCTCCCCTCAGCCACTTGAAGCCAAAACAATCCCTCAGCCGCTCCTTGTAAGACTCCAGACCCTTCACCAGCCTTGTTTCCTTCCTCTCAGAATCACAGAATCACCAGGTTGGAAAAGACCCACCGGATCATCGAGTCCAACCATTCCTATCAAACACTAAACCATGCTCCTTAGCACCTCGTCCACCCATCCCTTAAACCCCTCCAGCGAAGGTGACTCAACCCCCTCCCTGGGCAGCCTCTGCCAGTGCCCAATAACCCTTTCCACGAAGCATTTTTTTCTGATGTCCAACCTGAACACGCTCCAGCACCCCTTGTCCTGGTCTCTTCCTCCCTTCAGGTCTCACAATGTCAGTATTTTACTGGAACTCTCTCCTTTTTTAGCAGCAGCTTTTGCCCCGGTCGCAGCATCAGTCACAGCTGCACCCAACATCCTGCTCAGCCCTTAGCTCCCTCTGTGATGCTTTTCAAATATTCTAATATTTTAGCTGCCAAGCTGTAATATGTCTCTGATTTTCACTTATAAACTGTTATGTTTCAAACCACATGTAGGCAGCTCGTAACAGGTATAGAAAAGATAACTTGCTTCCTGCTAAGACACGCTGCCAAACTTCAAGTATCCATTCCAAAGCGCAGTGGGACTAGAACATCTCATTAAATGGTTGTAAGGGGGATTGGTTTTGTTTTACATTGGCAGGGGGTTTATTTTTTTCCCTGATCTCATCCTTGGCAAAGGCTGAGCTACTTTTACTGAAAGTCTTCTAAAAAACAAAGTTCATTGCTGTAGTGTCTTGGAGAGAATAACACGGAGGGTGATTCTGCCCCTCTATTCCTTTCTTGTGAGAGCTTGTCCAGTTCTGGAATCCTCAACATGAAAAGGAGATGGAGCTGTTGGAAGGGGTCCAGAGGAGGCTACAAAGATGATCAGAGGACTGGAGCACCTCCCATACGAGGACAGGCTGAGAGAATTGGGGTTCAGCCTGGAGAAGAGAAGGCTCTGAGGAGATCTTATAATGACCTTCCAGTACCTGAAGGGGCTCCAGGAAAGCTGAGGAGGGACTGTTTGCAAAGTCTTGTAGTGACAGGATGAGGGGCAATGGATACAAACTGAAGAAGGGCAGATTTGATTAGACATAAGGAAGAATATCTTCACCATGAGAGTGGTGAGGCCCTGGCCTGGTTGCCCAGGGAAGTTGTGGCTGCCCCATCACTGGAGGTGTTCAAGGCGAAGTTGGATGAGGCTTTGAGCAACCTGATCCAGTGGGAGGTGTCCCTGCAGGGAGGTTGGAAATGGATGATCTTTAAGGTCCCTTCCAACCCAAACTATTCTATGATTCTGTAACAGTACCCCAAGCACTTAAGAACAGCAGCGTTATAACTAAAAAGGGTCTTGAACAAGAACATATCACTCAACCACATTAGTAAAATGTTTTCTAATTATCCTTTGTCATTAAGTTTACATCTAATCTTTTCAGGTCGATCCAAAATGTGCTTGAGGGTGTTTCATCTTGGAAACATGAGCACCAACTCTACAAATAATACCAAACAGAGATGTGCACTCACAGTTGGATTAAAATCTCTAATCCACAATTTATTGATTGAATTTAGTCTCACAATTTCATGGACGCCTACAGAGAAACTTCCTCTGTAACTTTAACTGAAAAAAATGTAGTAATTTTTGCACAGGTTATAGATTAAAAGTACCTTTGGGGATGGAGGGGAGAAAGTTGTCCTGTTTTCTTGATTTTCCTTCTCAGTTTTCTTCACAGGAAATTTTCCCACGCTCCCAAGTATTAAATATCAACCACATGCAAACATCTATTCTAATGACAGCTCAAACACTGGGTGCAGCAAAGCTTTTGTAATTAAGCTGTTAAACAATTATTATCATATCCCTTGTATTTTATTCAGCCATGAAGCAGATGGAACTGCACCGATCTGTGTCTTCTGCACTCTGACACGCAAGCAGAACTGAGCTCAAATGAGGCTTTTCAGTAAGACTCATTTTTTAACGTTAAATTTCAATTATTTACTTTTTGCTGCGATTTATCTAAGCTACTAAAAAGAATTTACAAAGCCAACTCTGAAATATTGCTGTCCCTGTCCCCATTCTCTAGGCCAGAGTGCAGTGATCCCTTTTACACCCTCTTAAATCCCAGTGCCTTCCAGTTTCATCTCATTTTTCCTCCAGCATCCCTCGTCCCTGCTGGTTCTGTAGCCTCGAGGTGACATCTGCTGGTAGGTTTTTATAATTTCGCTTTTTGGGAGCCAATCCCAGCACTAAAGCGAATGAATTCTCTTCCCCGAGTTCCCCGTCATAAAATTCACCTCTTTTCTGCTTCCCGAACAAGAAACACATTGTCTCTGTTTTTAGCCTGCAAATGCCTTACTGGTAATCACTGAATCATAGATGGTTTGGGTTGGAAGGGACTTTAAAGATCATCCAGTTCCAACCCCGACACCTCTGATAATAATAATAAGTGATATCCAGGAATAAGCATTTATCCCATGGGCTGGTGCAAGGTAACACCATTAAAATATGCCAGTGTGATCCAGTGAAATTAAATCTCCATTGGAAACCCTCATACTGCACTTCATATAACACTGCATAAAGTCCTGTGGTGGGTGTCGTTAATGATCCCTGTTTTGACAAGAAAATAAGGCAGTCTTATGACCCCTCCTACAGCTTTATCTCAAATGCAAGGACCATGTTTTGAAAGCAGTAAAACATGTTTTTGCTGGTGGCTGCGTGTGTACATCCACAGCAGAACCTTTGTCTGAGAAAGTCTCCCGTCCCTCCCTGCAGCTGGCAGAAGTATCCTACTAAATCTATGGCCTTAAAAACTGCGGAAAACCAGTGACATTTGTAGTCCTCCTCTGTTTCCCAAAGAGGGGAAAATTGACATTGCATTAAAAGGCTCATTAAAGAGACTCATCAAAGGGAAAGTCTTGCAGATATCACAGCATACTTCATTCTAGCCATCTCTCTCCTCCATCCCAGAAGGGTCACACAGCCTGTAAACCCCACAGGAGGAGGCTCTGCTCCCCGAGGTGTTCTCTTCTCCCCCCTGCTGCCCCCAGGATGCTGCCCCATGCAAAGATCTCAAAAAAAACCCAGCTCTGTAGCTTGCGGTGTCCTCCTCTCTGTTCTCACCCTGACTCTCTTCCCCAGACAGATCACTTTGACTTTTAAACGTAATCGGTTTGACAAAAGAGCGGCCAAGGGTTAACTCAAAGGGTGGAAATAAAAATAGAAGTGAGATAAGTTGGGTGAGAGCAGGCAGGAGGGGGAATTCCCTTCCTCTGAGCTTTGGAAATGCCCTGGAGGGGAGAAATTTGGGAGATTTCCCCTTCCCAAGGAGAAAGATTCTGCAATGTAGCCATGCAAATTTGCCTCCACTGTAGCAAAGCAGGTGTTTTCCCTACCGGAGAGGTTTTGGGGGCTCCAAAACTTAACACATATCAGGTAACCCAGACTTTTCCCCTCCCAAGGGACCAAAACAGGGGTTTGACTTCCAGCGCTGTGACGAGATTAGGCATTTTAGCGATTTAAGCCATGAAAGCCTTTATGCAATGAAACCCCTCAAGGACAAACATCTGCTCTAGGTAGGACTGGTCAAATTTTGCTCTGATTTACATCAGTGGAGATCTAGAGCCACATCACAAGAACCACAGGAGAGGGTCCCAGTGGGACTGCCTGGAATTTGCCCTTGTCTAATATCAGTGTTGTCCCTTTTTGAGCCCCTGTCCTATGTGGACAATGTCCACATTGAACAGGACGGCCATGAAGAATGATGCCTTTAGGCTTTTAGTCACACACCAAGCACCCCAGATTTCATAAAGCATCTTAATGGGCTCCTCTGGAGGTGCATCCTTCCACCTGCACCTCCCTCAGCCAGCCTTGTAGGTGGCCTTTGCAGACCAAGGAGACATTCCCTGGAGGTGTTTAAGGGATGAGTGGACGAGGTGCTGAGGGACATGGTTTAGTATTTGATAGGAATGGTTGGACTCGATGATCTGATGGGTCTTTTCCAACCTGGTGATTCTATGATTCTATGATTTGCTCATGGGTGAGAAGTCATTTCCCACCACTCTGAGCAGGGAAAGACACAGCAGGGACTCCATGTGCTCCTCATCATATCATAACTATTCTCCTGGCAGCAAGGAGGGCTCCACAGGGGCTGCCTGCACAAGGATTTACATGCCTGCTGATGAAGAACAGTTAACAATTCTGTCTCACCACTGGTGTGGACAAGGCAGCCATCATGCCCTTGTGCATAAAGCCATCCTGCCTTATCAGCCCAAACCTGGCACCACGCGTGTCTGTGTGAGACTTGGCAAGCGCGGGATCATCAGAGCATCTTCCACATTCCTCTTCCAGAATGCTGGGCAGGAGGCTGGCAGCAGCATCAGGCACCCTGCCTCGGGAGCCGGAGAGGGCTTGTGCCGAGGCAGGTGGATGTTCCCGTTTAGGCAGCTGCCCTGCTGTGCCCAGTGCTGCAGGATTGTGCTCCTCTGCCTGCTCATCATGGCCATCTGCCGTCTTGGCTTCGACTGTCCCCACTGCAGTGGTGGCATGGCGTGGCTTTAGCCAAGCTCCCGGTGGTACCATCACCGTGGAGCGACAGAGCTGGCTGGTTTGCTCTCCTATCTGCTCTGTGATGCTCCCAGCCATGAGACTGTGCAAGCACTGGGATGGCGAGCCAGAATTTACCCCGTGTTACAGTGCCTGGGTGTTCACAGTAACACCCACCAGAGCGCAGAAATATGGACTTGCGCTAGCTTGGACCATGGGGAACAACCAAAGAGACCACACAGTCCTATTAAACAGCAAGGCCAGCAACCCTCATGGCCATCAGTCCCAGCTCTCCTGCCCCGTGCCAGGGCCCAAAAGGGTTCCTACATTGCCTGGTGCATTGTCCTTATTCTCCAGTTAAGCCAGCTCCTCTATGGGTTAAAAGCACAACTTTTGCCTCCCCAGGTCCTCACATTTGCTGCCCTTACCTCTGCAATTACAACAGCACAGAGACCCACCCCTCTCACGGCCCTGAGATCGGAGTTCTCTGCCACAGCAGAGCTCTTTAGCTTGTCTCCCCCAGCCACCTCAGGCTTGGGCATCCTCAGCTCTACCCCTGCTTCCTCCAGCCCTTTCTGCAAAGCTTCAAGACCTATAACCAGCTGCTGCTGCATCCCTGCTCGTCTGTCTGAGAGATCCCCCTTGCAGACCAGCACACCCCCAGATCTTCCAACTTTTTAATTTTCTCTGGCTCCCTGAGCCAGCTAAGTCCCAGTGTTTATTATTCCTACCCCAGAACAGTTTTCTGTCTCTGATATTTTGCTGTCTCATCTAGGTTTTTTCTTCAGTTTTGTTTTTCCTTTCTTCCTCCGCTGGGTTACAAAGCTGTGGGGAGCTCTTGGAAAGGAAGATGAGTCAGGACAGATACACAGGGGGGATGAAGACAACCGCCCAGCCTTGAAGTCAGGTTCACTGCCTGCGTCACTGTTATTAAAAATAGATGAATGGCAGTGCTTTTTGTATTGGAGGAGCGACAGAGGAGATGTAATATCCCAAGCTGCTGAGCAAATGCTCCCTCTGTCTGCCTGCAAGTCACCCAGTAGCATCTTCTGCTCTTTGATAAATTCTTTTTTTCTTGGCTCTGACTTGTGGGATTTAATTTGCCTTTCATTAAAAACTGGTTTAATGTTTCGATGCTGGAGAGGAGGGGAAAATGACTCACCTTGGATTTGCTCTTCTGCTCCAGTCAGTTTGCTACCAGCTCCCTTGAGAACTAGAATTCCCTTCCAGTGCCGAGTCGTTTGCCTTTGAGAGCAGCCCCTCTCTCCATCCCACAGCCTTCTGGGGGTGATATTTTGGCCTGTCCACCCCAAGACCAACTCTGATCATGCCCAGACCTCCTGAAAGTGCAAGGTGGCACGGGGTAGGCTGGGATCCACTGAGCTGCCTGCAAGGGCAGGGAGGGACGTGCTCCCAGTGCCCCGTGGCCCTGAGGCTGGAGCATAAGAAATGGGATTATTTATGCAAACCCAGAGCCCAGTTGAAACACCCGCATCCCAGCAGTGCTGCCCACAGCAGCCATCCCTCTGCCCAGGGCTCCCGCTGCTGTGACCTCTGGGTTGTGTGAAAGGGGTGATCGCCCTTCAGATTGCGTGGGGACCACGCTGGGGTGATGGTGGCAGCAGGACCAAAGCTGCACCGCGGCTCTGCTCACTCAGGGGATGCTCAACCCATGTCACAGCCCAGGCGGGGGGACACAGACCAAGCACTGAGCTGCCACATCTCTTCCAGGGCCAGCAGTGCCCTCCTTCCTACCTATGAGGACAGGCTGAGAGAGTTGGGGTTGTTCAGCCTGCAGAAGAGAAGTCTCCAAGGAGACCTTATAGTAGCCTTTCCAGTGCCTGAAGGGGCTACAAGAAGGCTGGGCAGGGGCTTTTTATGAAGCCTTGTAGTGACAGGACGAGGGGCAATGGGTATAAACTGGAGAGGGGCAGATTTAGACTAAACATAAGGAGGAAATTCTTCATGATGAGAGTGGTGAGGCACTGGCCCACGTTGCCCAGGGAAGTCATGGATGTCCCACCCCACCCCTGGAGGTGTTCAAGGCCAGGTTGGATGGGGCTTTGGGCATTCTGGTCCAGCGGGAGGTGTCCCTGCCCCATGGCAGGGGGGATGGAACTGAATGATCTTTCAGATGCTTTCCAACTCAAACCGTTCTATGATTCTATGCCTTTACTTCCCCTTAGGCCCTTTGCTGCCACTATTTATCACTCACTTGTTCTCTATTATCTGCTCCTTCCTATTAAATTAACATAATCAACATTATCATCTCTGACCTGCTCAGTGCTTTGGCTGCCAACCAGAAACAAAAGGACAGGAGCTAAATAAAGCTGCTGCAAGAGAGAGCACAACACTGGCTGAAGCTGAGGTGATTTTTGAGCACAAAACTTCCTTCCAGAAGTTTTTCCAAGTCCTTGTCTCTTGTTGCTGCCCAGACCTGTCTGCTGAACATCCTGCACGGCTTTGCAAGGGAGTTTGCAGTCCTCAAAAAGCCAGAGCCCCTGTACAGCCCACACGGGCACCGGGGGCTGTGCCTGCTATCTGAGCGGAATATTTTTGCTCATTCCGTGAGAAAGTGGCAGCACTCCAGCAGGATGTTATGACAGCCCTTCTTTTTCCTCCCTTCTCCAGAGTCAGAGAGCAGAGCAACATCGCTGTAAAGACACCGCCAGACCGACACAGTCACGTTTCTTGCTCTCAACTCCGCCTTCGATGCAATGGGGAGCCAAAGGTGCCTTATTGGTGTGTCAATCATAACCCTAATGAGTGCAGAGATCAGCCAGAGTAAGAGCAGTGACCTGCAGGGGGGCTCATCTGCCTAGGTTTATGGTGCTGCTCCCAACCCCCTTGGGGAGTGCCAGCCCAAGGCTCTCCTGGCCCCCAGCTGTTGAAGATTCCCCGTGCCATGTCTATGCGCTTAATTAAAGCAGAGGGACCGGTAACCTTGACAACTGAGAGCCTCTGTCTATAAACCAGCTGAGATGGATATCATTTCGGCATCTCCACAGAGAGGAGAGATGCGAGTCAGAAGCTTGCAGGTGTCGGACACGTTTGTGAGCTGTGGTCATAGCCAGCAGGGCCAACGTCCCAGAGCTCACGTTTTCCCCAGGGATGGGTCCTGGTGAGGGTGGAAATGTCCTGCTCCCTCGCTGGTGAGACTCGGCAGGCTCCGAGGTGCCGCACTGGGTGACGTGACACCAAGAGCCCAACCCTGTTGGGCACAAAGGAGGCTTTGCTCTGCTGGGCAGCCTCACAGCAACTGGGCAGAGCAGAAGACTCTTAAAACTTACCAAAAAGTTGTAAGTACATGTAAAATCATTCCCCTTAGAACTGAGAAATTTGTACAACCCAATTACTTCACCCTTAACAAGATGCCGGAAAACAGTATATCTAGTTTTGGTGGTGATAAGTAGCAAAGGGCTACTTCAGTTCTGCATCAAATCAATCCTGTTCTCTTCTACTGTCTTCTGAACTGGAGGCAGGAGCTACCAAGGAGCTTCACATTGAAGAAGGCAAGAATTCTCAGGGATCAAAACCATCCATTTTCACCTTCCTTCTCTGCCCCATGGTGCTGCAGACTTGGGTATCGGGATGGAGAAGGGGATCCACAGCTTCATCTCTGCCAAAGCAGCGGGAGAGAGGGTCAACAAGGATCACATCATGACATGGAGCCCTTGGATGCTTCTGAAGCCCCACGTTCTTTGCACCTTGCAGGCAAAAGGCACTTTCCCAGGTCAGAGGAGCCCCAAACCTTCCTGTTGTTTCTGTGACAGGACAGGATGGTTCATGCCAGCTGTGCTGTGTGAGGCTGGGGTGGGGGAGGAAGCACCGTTACGAGGGATTTGCAAGGGGATTTTTGGTCGTTCCGGAGAGCGACCCCCAGCTTCGCAATGGTGTTCCTTCTTGAGAAATGCTGAGAAGAGCATGGCCAGGCTTCCTGAAGGATGCGCGCTGGCTCAGCCCTTGCAATGCCTGGATGAGGCTGACCTGCTCCCAGGAGGCTGGGAGGGATCTGGGGACAGAGGGTGGCAGGATGCCCTGGAAAAACAAACCATGGGATCCTGAGCATCCAGCTCCACCCTAGCCAGAGCAGCTTCCAGGGACACTTAGAATCATAGAATTGCTAGGTTGGAAAGGACCCACTGGATCTTGGAGTGGCCTCACACTGAGCTGTGCCCCAAACCAGCGTTGGGGCCCTAGAGCGATGGCCCATGTTGAGCTTGGCCATTGTCTCCGTTGCTGTATGGGGCAGAAGTTGGGGTGCCAGGCTCAGCTGGAGGTGCCAGGGGCTGCGTGGGACCAGGGCCAGCAGCAGAGTCACTTGGGCCAGCGTGGGGTGATGAGATGGTGCAGAACTGGACTGGGGTTCCCTGGGACTAGGAAGGACCAGCACAGGGGGGACCTGCCTGAACTGGGGGTGACCAGTTTGAGTGCGCCGTGGCCAATGCGGGACTGGACCACGAGTGCCCCGCCTGAACTGGGGGTAACTGGTCCAAGGATGCCGTGACCAGTGTGGGACTGGACCACGAGTGCCGGCCTGAACTGGGGGTTTGGAGTCCGACAGGTGATGCTGAGGGAGGTGCCGAGCCGGACTGTGGGTGCTGGTGACGGGACCGGGACCGCTCTGCCCAGCTTGGGGGTTGCCCAGTACCGAACTAAGGGTGCCGGGTACCAGACTGGGGGTCCCCAGTAACAAACCGAGGATGCTGGGTACCGGACTGGGGGTCCCCAGTAACAAACCGAGGATGCTGGGTACCAGCCTGGGGGTCCCCAGTAACAAACCGAGGATGCTGGGTACCAGCCTGGGGGTCCCCAGTAACAAACCAAGGATGCTGAGTACCGGACTGGGGGTGCCCAGTAACAAACCGAGGATGCTGGGTAACGGACTGGGGGTCCCCAGTAACAAACCGGGGGTGCCTGGTACTAGACTGGGGGTGCCCGTTACCGGACGGGGGGTGCCGGGGCCGAGCCGGCGAGGGGTGCGGGGGGTGCCGGGAGTGCGGGGGGTGCAGCAGCCCCCGCCCCCCGCCCCGCCCCGGTGCCGCCCGCGGAGCCAGCGCGGATCGGCCCAGCATGGAGGGGACCTGGCTCCGCTTCGCTGCCGCCTGCTGCCTCCTCTGCGCCCTGCCAGGTACCGGCGGCGGCCGCCCGGGGGGCACCGGGGATGGGGGGGGGAGCAGGAGGCATCGGGGGGCGCAGCCGTCGGGGAGGCTCCTCGGGGAAAGAGGGACCGGGAGCCCTCCCGGGGATGGAAACCAGGGGCAGAGGGTCTGAGAGTCCTCCCCAGGGTGGAAACTACGGGCAGAGGGGCTGGGAGTCCTCCCCAGGCTGGAAACCGGGGGCAGAGAGGATGGAAACCGGGGGCAGAGGGGCTGGGAGCCCTCCCCGGCATGGAAACTGGGGGCAGAGAGGATGGAAAGCGGGGGCAAAGGGGCTGGGAGCCTTCCCCGGGATGGAAACCGGGGGCAAAGGGGCTGGGAGTCCTCCCCAGGCTGGAAACCAGGGGCAGAGGGGATGGAAACCGGGGGCAGAGGAGCTAAGAGTCCTCCCCAGGCTGGAAACTAGGGGCAGAGGGGCTGAGAGCCTTCCCGGGGATGGAAACCGGGGGCACAGAGGATGGAAACCGGGGGCAAAGGGGCTGGGAGCCTTCCCCGGGATGGAAACCGGGGGTAGAGGGGAAGGAAACCGGGGGTCGATGTGTTGGGAGCGGCCCCCGGGCTGGAACCCTCCGGGGAGCAGCGCCCCGGTCGCCCCGGGATGCTCGGGGTGGGGGCCCCGGGCTCGGCCGCCCGGGCTTGCCCATAGAAGGCAGCGCTCGCCGGGTCAGCGGGGAACCCGAGGGGATGCTCGGGAGCGAGTCCCCCCAGCAGCATCCAGCCCTGCGAGCCCCCCCCCCGCCGCCGCCCCCCTGCGGCTCTCGGGGTGCCCGGAGCCGCTGCTGGGCTCGTTCCCTCCGGGGGAGCCTGGACAAAGCCTCCCCCGGTGAGAATGCAGGCGATGCCGGTGCCCGGGACGGTGCAGGAGCCGCAGCCCAGCCCCAGGCAGCCTCTTCCAGGCTGTGTTTTGCTCGGTTCCACCAACACCGCGTCCCCGCTGCCCCAAGCTGGGGGGCTGCTGCCACCCCCGGGGTCCCGGCAGTGACAGGCTCCGAGCTGTCACCTAGGGGGTTGGCAAGCAAACGAGGTTCTTCTTCTTTGCGGCTGAGAAAACACCCTTTTGGCCAGACCGTGGTCAGATCACAGCAAGAGAGGGGTGACACGCAGAATTTCGGCTTCCAGTAACTAACTGGGCTGGTAAAACCCTAGGGAAAAACTTAGTGTATGTGGCTGGGGGGCTGAGACCCGGCGGAGAGAGCAGAACTCGGGCTGAGGGTTTGGGTGCTGGATGCGGGTTTGGCTGGGTTTGAGGATGAGCAAAAGCAGCCCCCCTGGAGCATGCAAAGCCTCGGGGAGCACGGCGCTCCCCACACGAGGGTGGCTGCACCGGGACGGAGTGTGGGGACGTGACCAGCCCCTGGCAGAGAAGCAACTCGACTCGCTGGCAGAGGAACGACTCAAGGTTTCCATCGCCCAGAGCAGGAGGAGCAGCTCAGGGCTGTGCTGGTCCCGCGTCTCGCAGTGTTTCCAGCCCCTGGCACACTCGGGTAGCCCAGGAACCCCTGTCCCAGCTGGCTTGCAGAAGCCCTCTCACTGACTCAGACTGCTGAAACGTGCCAAAACTAAGGTTGCGCTGGATTTTTCTGGGATCTTTCGTGCTTAGTGTCCCAAAGTCCCTTCACAGCCTCAGGAAACGGTACCTATGCAGCTGGCCTGACCCTTGTCCTCACGGCTTTTGGATCCGCTAATCCCAGCCGCAGCTGAGAGAGCAAATATTTTGTGGAAATAGATGGTATGGAAGAGATGCCACCAATAAAAAAATGCCCGTGGCAAACAACCCTCAATGAGACACCAGAGAATCCCAGCAGGACAGCGATGGGGGAAGGGAAAGGTTCACCCAGAGACTGGCCCCAAAGTCGACAGTCCCTAGACAAACCCATCCAAAACCAGGCTTGTCCCAGGCCCGCGAGCCGCTCTGTGCCCTGCTCCTGGCACAGATCCCCTCTGCCCGCGCTGCTCCCCGGCCAGGTTTGCTGTGGGGCCACAGAGGGGCTCAGGCTGCCGCGTCCCCTGTGCTCTGCCCATCCCAGCCTCTCAATGCAGCCTTTCTTTGCTGCTCGCAGAAAGCCACTTCCTCCAACACCGTTAGCCTTACAAATAAAACCCCGAGAAATTTTAGTCTGGGCATTTTGCTGCCTCCCCCTCCCACCCCGAGCTGCCTCACGGGCGGAGGGGACGGTGCGGGACTGGGAGTAGCACAGGGGCATAAAGCCCTGTCTGTTGGCACCTGGGGCGTGCGCACAGGCGGGCAGTGTGTCCACTTGCAGAGCCCCACAGACGACTTGCCATGATTTTTTTTCCCCCTTGTTTGCCCAGGGAGAGGGGGAGTGGATAGAACCGACCCCACCCTGGCTGGACGGCTCCAGCTCTCGGTCTTCTCCTCAGGGTGGTACTTCTGGCTGTGCGGGGTAACCACCGACTCTGCACCCCCTGTCCAGCCCCATCACGTCGTGCCGTCGGTCTTCAGTGCCATTTCTGCACGTGCTTTTGCCCCAGCCCCTGGTGCAGGGAGGATCTTGGCTCCCTGCTGCTCTTCCAAAACTTGACCAGCTGGGCAGGGGCAAAGCACCGTCCTCCTTCAGCTCCCTCTGGGCAAAGAGGAGCAGGACGGTCCAAAGCACAGAGTCCCCTCTCTTTTCTTCCTTTCCAACAAGATCCTCTGGGTGGGCAGATGCAATTCTTGCCATGGGGGCTTCCAAGGGGCCACCTTGCAGAGATGCTGTCTGCCTTCATCCCCGCCCCATCCCTTCATAAGGCTCAGCCCTGCTTGGTTCTGGGGCCACGTCCTGAGCCCTGTAGGGCTGCTCAGGGCAGGATGCGCCCTCCAAGCCTCACAGCCCGTGAAACCAGCAGCCACGCAGCTGGAAGGTCCTGGGGCTGCTCAGAGCTGGGCAGGTTTCCTGATGTCCAGAATCCCCCCAGTTCATCCCACGCTGCACTGGAGACCAGGCTTCCCGCAGACATGGGGCTGCTATTAAGGCAACTAGGTAATTAATTTTCTCCTAATGATGTGAGAGCTTCCTCCACTGCAGCTGTGACTCCCAAGGTAAGCAGGGCCAGCGCTGGCTGCTGTTGGTGTATTATTGGGGTTGTGTAGGCACACTTCCCTGGCCTTGGGTGCCATACAGGACCCCAGCAGCCTCCAGGCAAAGGGGTCTTCATTACAACTCAATTCCTCCACCGAGGAACAAAGCAAACAATGCAGGAGCCTCCTGGGCACCTTCTCCGTAGCTCCATGCAGCCAGTGGAAAATAACTGGCTGTTGTGACAGCGGTGGCGTGCTCTCCCCTTTTGCCCTGCCATGGGAATTTGGCATACGCCTCCTTGCCTCTAAATGGAGCATCAGTGATGAGGCTTGATGCAAACCTGTGGGAAAGCACAGTTTCTTGCCTCTCTCCCCGCCCCGGCTGGGTGGGGAAGGGCTCACGTGGCAGGGCTGGGCAGAGGGTGCCACCCTGGGGTGCTGCGTCCTGCAGGCAGGTGTTTGGGCTGGCGCTGCCCCTGGCTCGGACTCCGGCCCTGCTGCGTGCTCCGGGCATGTCTGTGCTGCTTTTTGGCTTTTCCTAGCACTGAAGAACCTGTGCTCAGCGTTTATGGCGTCGAGCTGCTCACCTCCGCTCTCACAACTCGTGCTCTGCCCAGTTCTGCTATGCCACCATCAGCTGGTTGTCCCCATCCCAACGAGGCCATCAAACAAGGTGGTAGCACTGCCGCACTCCTGGCTCCCCTTTTTATTTTCTTCCAAGAGTTAGAGCTTGAGGCCTGGCATCCGCAGATGCCCTGAGGAAGCGTCCTGCTGCCTGCCCGGGCAGGCTGGGCGCTGGGCTGTCCCTCCCCGCCGCTGCGCTCGCTTGGCATCCCGTATCTAATCTGAACCCCGTCTCGTGCTCAGCTCGTGGCCACCTGCCTATCGGGCTGGAAGGAGCTTCTCAGTCAGGAGATGCAGTTTCTATTCCTGGTCCTTACCCCAGCCCGTGCTGTGCAGCGTGCCTGGCCTGGCAGCTTTCCAGGGGCCGGGCACTCGGCATCCCCAGTTTACCCCCCTCCTTGCGCAACAGGGCACGGCTCAGCTCCCAGAGGTTGTATGGGGTGCGGTGAACTTTGTGCTGCACCAGAGCTTTGCTGCGGACCCCAAGCAGGTCTGATCTGTCTCTGCACCTCATGCCCAGACTCCTCGTGGCAGATGGAGCCGGTTCAGCCACTCTCTGCTGGGATGGAGACACGCTCCAGGCATCAGCCCTGGCAAGGAGAGCACTGGAGCCTGCAGCAAACTGGCCCAGTGGCATCGTGTCACATCCTGCCAGGACCATTGAGGTCCTGCAAGGTATCAAACTGGAGCTGAGCTTACAAAGCAGTTGCCCTTCGCACCAGAACTGTATCTCTGAGCCTTGCTTCATCATGATAAGGGTGTTTGCTCTACAGCATCCCTGGGTGCCTCTCGCGCCTACCTGAAGAGCTCCAGAAATCTCTTCACTTGTTTTTTTTCTTTATTTCAAGCTCGGAGTTAAGGAGAAGAGGTCAGGCTCAGCTGGTATCTGTCTAATCAGCAGCTGTTCCAGTTCTGCCCTTCAACGAAACCAGGAGCCTTGAGTTTAAATCCCACCATATGGGTTTTTTTGCTTTTATACTCAAGCTCTTTTTCCTTGAAGATCTTTAACTACTGTTGGCTGGTTGGTAACCATAAAAATGTAATAACTGACAACAAAAGATAATTTCTACACTTAATGAAGTACTTTGCTAAAGAAAAGGATATAATATAATTGCTTAAATACATATAGGTTACGTCTTATGCTGTAGCTTTTTAAACATTATACTAATTTTGCATTTTAGTAGGTTGTTCGTGACTTGAGTTGTTACACTTAAATGGAAATTGAATTCAGTTAGTGCACAAAAATAGCAATTTAGAAGGGTTTGGGTGCCTTTTCAGTGAATCAGAGTAGTGGTTTGTCATGCGTTCTGTAGGAAGTTGATGTGAGTGAGGTGCTGTCCGCAGACAGTGACAGCCTGCGGAGGAAGATGCATCTGCACCAGGGAGTCCTGCTCCCACAGGCACTTCTTCGGAAATCCTGGGTGGGTCCTTTCTCGTCTTCGTGCTCAGCTCTCGTCTGTGTCTCTGTGTGCCTCCTCCAGCGGTGACTGCAGCCTCCATCCTACTGCCCTGCTCTCCCTCTCCCTCTGGCAGCCAACCAGCCACTAGCTTCCTTGCTTTACACGGCTCTCCTACACTTCACCCTAAGTGGTTCTAGAGATGGTGGTAAAACCTGTGGATTGGAGTCAGGTTTATGTTGATCCTTGGGGAGCTCAGGCTGCTCTTTCTGGCTAAGAAAGAGGGTGCAGGGTGGTTTTGGGAAGAGCTCGTCCGCAGGGTGGTCCAGGTGGGGCTCTGCTCTGTCTCATTGCCCTGTGTGGTTCCGAGAAACAAACAGCAAGTGAGGTGGCTGCTGTGGCAGAGGATGAAGGAGACACCTCTGCTCCGTGTGGCTGCCCCAACACAGCAGCCGTGCTCTGCGCTGGTTGCACAAACCTCCCGCAGCCCCTCGCTTGGCCCCAGCCCTGAAACAAGGGCAGGGAGCGCGCAGCAGGAACGGCTGTCTCCTGCAGAGCTGGCTTCCTTCACTCCTCACCATTATGGGATATTTATACCATGTCTGCTCCAGAGCTGGTGGGAGCTCAAGCTGATGGTTTGAGATCCTTCGGTGTCATCATACAGCACTGGAGAGGGGCAGAAGTCACGGGCGGATGCCCTCCCTTTTTGGAGAAGGGAGCGTTTCCCACCCTTGTCCAAGGCAGGGGCTTCTCGGCTGCCTGCATCCTGCCTCCCTTGGGGCCACGCTCTTCCTTCAGCCCTCTCGTTTCCCAGACAGAGGTCACTGCAGTCAGCACTGTCTGATGGGAGCTGCTGCCCCAGATCCACCAGCCCTGCCCTGATGTGGTCTGAGATCACTAGTTCTCACCACACGCAGGCTGAGCCTGGTGGTTACCAGAGACCTGGAGCAGGAACAGAGCTGTGGCCAGGGGACCGCCAGCCAGTTCTGCTTTAGCAGGCTCTGCAGTGCAGCAAAAGCAAACTTACCCTCGGTTCCTCATCGGGGAAACAGAGATGCTGTTATAACCAGAACTCCTGCTTGCAGCTGGTCCTGCTTTTTCACTCGCAGTACAGTCATAATTGCTTTATTATGGTTCCAAGGGTGATTGCAACTGCCTTGGAGGATCCCAGAGAAGGTGAAGCATCCACACTAACTCGTTGCCTTTCCATGTGAGCCAAGAGGGCCCTGGTTCCTTCTTGTCTGCAGGAGCCTGATGAGGATGATGCCTTAGGCAATGCAGCCACAGCCTTCCTGGCATGTGGTGCAGGAAGCAGAGCTCCTCCAGGAAGATGCCAGAGTAACGAGCTCTGACCTGCGTCTCTATAAGTAACTCGTAAACAGCTAAAAACATCATCACTCAGCGACTGAAACAGCATTTTCAGAGCTGGAGCTGGGGGATTTTCTGACCTGCTGGGCACCAAGGATCCAGACCTAACCACTGTGGTTGGACCCTGGAGGATCACAGCTGGTGCGGGGTTTGGTGGGTCTCATCCAGCACAGCCAGCTGCAAGGCTTCGGAGCAGAAGCCACTGCACTGCTGGGTTTGCACTGAGCTGGGTGGGTCTGGGTTGCAGTAGGTGCCTGTTTTGGTGATAAAACTGTGGGAAACTCCCTTGTGGCACTGTAGCATCCATGTGGCAAATCTTAATGCAAGACCCTGCAGGGGTATTTTTATTTTAAAACAAAACCGAAGCAAAAAGGCACTCTCACACCCGCATCCTCACAAGCTCCCAAGTTGTACCAATCTAATATTTCCCCATGTATTTTGCTTGGTGACTGTGCTGGCTTTGGATGTGTCCTTACCCCTTACGAGATGGCATCGATAGGGATCTTTAGTCCTGAGTGATCAGGATTTTGTTTTTGTCTGTTGTTTCTGTCACTGTCCTTTGTTTCCTTGCCTTTTTCTTAAGGCTCTTGCTTTGTTCTCTGTCTTGCCACCATCATCTCTTAATGGCTTGAGTCTTTGTGTTACCCTGGCTTAGGCTGTCCCTTTTTCCAGGCTGTCCTTTGTTTCCTGAGCTGGATGTGCTGGGATGTGCTGGCTGGATGACCTGCTAATCCAGGTGCCATCAGCACCTGCCTGCTCAAAGGCCCCTGAACGGTGTCCTGGTGGTTCCCCTTCCTGCTCCATGCCTGCCAATTTTAACATCTTTTCTGCAATTCTCTACAGACCAGGTTTTACACATCATGGTGCTTGCACCAGACCTGGGCTGTGCTTCCTGGGCAGTCATAAACATCAGGCAATTCTGTGGGAAGGCGTCCTGTGGCTACTTATGGAGAGAAGAGCTTAGGGGAACACTGCTCCCAGCAGCTGCCCCTCTTGCAGACAGTGGGGAGCTGCTTGTCCCCACAAACCCTCTTGCCCCGCAGCCCCTCCAGTTTCTGGCACTGCAGGGAGGTGCCCTGGCACGTAGCGACCAGGCTCATCCACCTTCTCCCTGTTCTTTTCCTAGTCAGGAGCTGGTAGAAGCATTTCAGAGCTGCTCAGGCCTTTGCGCGAGACAGCTCTCCCCATGTCTCGGCACTGGTGAGACCGCTCCTCGAATCCCGGGTTCAGTTGCGGGCCCCTCACCACAAGAAGGATGTTGAGGCTCTGGAGCGAGTCCAGAGAAGAGCAACGAAGCTGGTGAGGGGGCTGGAGAACAGGCCTTATGAGGAACGGCTGAGAGAGCTGGGGGTGTTTAGCCTGGAGAAGAGGAGGCTGAGGGGAGACCTCATTGCTCTCTCCAACTACCTGAAAGGAGGTTGTGGAGAGGAGGGAGCTGGGCTCTTCTCCCAAGTGACAGGGGACAGGACGAGGGGGAATGGCCTCAAGCTCTGCCAGGGGAGGTTCAGGCTGGACATTAGGAGAAAATATTTCACGGAAAGGTTCACTGGGCACTGGAACAGGCTGCCCAGGGAGGGGGTTGAGTCACCTTCTCTGGAGGGGTTTAATGGACAGGTGGATGAGGGGCTGAGGGGCATGTTTAGTGATTGATGGGAATGGTTGGACTCGATGGTCCAGTGGGTCTTTTCCAACCTGGTGATTCTGTGATTCTAAGTCTCTCCTCTGTGTGACCCCAGTCACGTCTTGCCACCCTGTGGGAGCCTGTGCTGGGCACAGGCCAGCTATTCAACGCAGCACGTAGCCAGGCTCCCGCTGGCCAGGCACCTGGCCACCACCTTTCCTGTTTACCTCACGATGACAGCGCAGCTCTGTGTGTGTCCTTTGCTGCGTAGGAGCAGGTAGTTGGGTGTTTACAGAGCAAGCATCTGCCAATGCCCAGCTGGATCCTTCGGCATTGCCCAGAACTGGTTCTGGAGCTGTGAGCTTTGGTGCCTGACCATGACGAACGCAGTGCTGAGCTATTTTCCTTCCAGGTGCCAGTGTAAGCGTATCCTATGTCTTAGCTCCATTTCAGAGAGCAGCTTGCTTTGTTTAGAGGCACATTCTGGCCATGGACAGCTGGATCCAGGCAAGGCCAAAGGGAACATCACTCACGCCTTCGCTCTTCACATTTAAGTTGCCCCAGCTGGGGCTCCCCTTGAGAGTTTGTTCTCCAACTGTGCCGAGCGGGGCTGTGCTGCCTGCTTGTGCATCCCCTGCCGGAGCCCTCCTGGGACTGGGGCCCCGGACTGGGGAAGCACAGCTCCGACAGGCTGCTTCGAGGTTTTGAATTCTCCAGCTGGTCTGGGTACTGTGAAGGTCTCGAGAGAGAGATGTATTGTGTCTTTTTTTAGGGCCTGTTAAGTGCTGTAGCTGGAGAAGAGCTCTGATAAGTGTGTCCCTTCTGAAGAGCTTTTAAAAACTGCTGAGATTTCCCCAAAGCCTGAGTACGAGAGTAGGCTGCTTTGTTGGGGGATGAATGTTCTTTGGTTACAGCATCTGCCTTGGATGCTTCTCCACTGTGCAGAGAGTGGGCATGAAGATGGGGTTTCTTCAGTACATTTATTTTTTCTGCAGTTGGCCTGTCTCACCTCGGTAGCTTGTGCAGAAACTTGAACAGAAATCATCAAAATATTGACCATGCAATGTTTTTAAATTGTCTGGAGCATCCATCTTGATGTGGTTACATTTCTCTGTTTTCTTCCTGTTGACAGCCTGAAAAATGCTCCCAGGATCGGTGTTTCTGAACGGGCAGTGTGAGGGCTTTGTGGTTTCCCTTCTCCCTCATGTCCCGCCGTCTTGCGGCTGGGGATCCAGGGGGGATGCTTGCTCGTTGCAGTTTCCCTCTAGAGAAGCAGTCCCTCTTTGCTGTAGTGGGAGGCTGAGTAGCTCCCCATTTCTATGACGACGGTTGCACTTTATGGTGGTGATGTGTTCATAAATAGCTCGTGGAGGCGGCTCCCAAAGCACACCCCCAGCCCTGCGAGCTGGAGTACGTTCTTGCTACTCATTTCACCGTTTCCTCTAGCAGCAAGCCCCCGCTACTCTAAGATGATGAGCAATGAATGTTTTACCCGTGCCAGCCACAGATTTTTTAAACTTTTCTACACTTATGAGGCATAGGATCTACCTCAGCTTTTTCCCCACTGTTTTTTTTCTGCACTTCTCACTCTTTCTCAATGAATCAAGGAAGACTTATCTAAGTTTCTCACAGAATCAGGTCTTAGGTGGTACTTCTAAAAACAAACAAACAAATCCTATAAAAAGTTTTGAGAGGTGCTCCAGGTTAGAGGGGTTAGTGATGCCAACCCCACAGAACAGGAGCACAAGGCTTGAGAGGGAAGAGGGTAAAAACAGTCCCCTAGAGCAGGTCCCTGTCTCAGAGAGGCCATGAGGAGCTATTTGAAACCCTTCCCCAAGTGTGAACCTGTGCTGGGTCTGGAATTAAGGAGGTGGAGAGGTTCAGTTATTGGCCTCCTCCTCTCTTTCTCCTCTCAGTGTGGGATCTCTGACAAACTTCTCAGCATTTCTTAACTCTGTTCCATAGGAGAGGGACAGAAGACAGCAGAGATCTTGGTGACACCATCACCTTCTCTTAGCACAGCGCTAACCTCGTATCAGCCAAGGGAAACCTCTGACTTCAGTCCAGTGACTGCTGCCGTTCCTGAGACAAGCCTGGAGAAAAACTTGACTACTGCAACACTCAATGCCAGTGGCAACCACGCTACGGAGATGGAGGATGCCTCCGTCCCTACCACCCCCATGGGAGCCACTGAGGCAGAGAGACTGCAGGCTTCTGCCACTGCTAGCCCTGGGAATGTCACCGTTACACAGCATGAGCACCACAACGTGAGCTTCTCAGTCACTGAAATCCCCTCCCCTACCCCAGCTGCCAGTACTCTGGAAGAAAACCAGCACAACCGCGAAGTCACAGAGCCTTTCAGCACAACGGAAGAAGTGGATGATGCCAGCAGCGCAACCCCCACACCTCCTCCGAACAGTGTGCCGGGTGAGGGTTTGTCTTTACTGCCTGTGTAGAAAGTCCTGACCCCAGGATGTACAACCTGGAAACTTCTGGACTATCTTGGGAGCTGGAGAGAGGGAGAAAAAGAGAATGAGCCATTGCATGGCCAGTTCAGTAGAACTGACTCATAGAGGTGCTGCTAATTCAGCATCCTCTTTGTAAACCCCATTCATTTTGGTATTAATTGTGCTGGCTGCTTTCTGATGAGGACGTTGATGGTGTGCAGGGAAGTCTGTTATATTTCTTATCTGATAAACATGCTTCAGCAGAGCTGACCTCTTGGGCTCTTCCTGCACTAGGGCTGGGGGCTTGACAGGAGCCTTCCCTGCTGCCTGCAGAACAAGGCAGTGCACCCTCCCTTACCACACAGCATGGAGGTGGGCAGGCACAAGCATCACCCCATCCATCCCTGGGCAACCATGGGATTCCCTACCCTACCTTCAGATCCCTCTGGACAGCATGGGAACTGGCTGTAGGTTCTGTGATCCCAGTCTCCCCCACCTTGGGGCCTGCCAGGCTGTCACACAGCCCTGATGCAAGGCAGGTATTGATTGACCATCGATTTGCATGTTGTTCATGCACAGCTGCATCCTTTGCCCTGTCTCTCGTGTCACGGGGCCCTGTTGTGTGACGCACAGACATGGCCTCAGGAGATGCTGCTATCCAGTCCCCAGGCAACCCACTTTGTGCTCCCCATAAGGAGATGTGAAGGACCTTTCCCAGCCTCATGCTCTGGGGTGATCCCCAGCTCTGTGAGGAGGTGTTTGAGGCTTCTTTTCCTGTGGGCTCACCTGAGGTTGGCTGACATTGCAGGCTGGTATATGTGACATTCTAAGCACTGGGGCTTAAAGCGTGGCTGCATTACAGGACCTGCTTGTTTTCCAAAGGATTGAGAATAAGCTGCTTTCCTGTAGTGCCAGCAGCCTGCCTTACAGCTGTGCTTCTATCTCAAATTCCGCAGAATGGTGTGCTTGCATTTTATCCTTTGAAATAACTGCTTGTTCCTATTTTGCAGCAACAACTAACAGCCCTCAGCTGGGCTCTTCTGATGAGCAGACCGTGGGACCCACAGCAGCGAGGCCTGAAACGAGGCCAGGAACAAGCCCTGTGGGTGCCACAGAGGAGAGCTCCACGGAGCCCAGAACTTCCTCTGCTCCCATCTCCACGGCAGGGAGCACGTCCTCTGCCACCACCTCCAGTTCTGCGATGGTGAGAACCTCTGTGACCAGCTCCACATCTGCTAGCACAGCTGCCATCCCCAGCAGCACATCTACACTGAGGCAGCCGTTAGAGCCCGTTCACGAGAAAGCTTCTGTCTTGGATGTCGGTGATGACGAAAATCCAGGTAAGTACCCTGCTTTTGTCCCCGCTTTCACAAAACAGAGCAAAAGGTTAAGGCCAACGCAGATTGTCTTTTGGTTGCACTGAGAAGAAGCAGAAAAGTCAAGGCTTTGCTACTCCAGGCCTTGAAGGCTCTCCTTTGGCCTCATTCCTTTGGTATCCTTGCAGAGCTACCCAGTTCTCCTTTGGCTGATACAACGAGGGCTGATCCCTTGGTAATCACCGTGATCTCCGTCTTCATTGTCATGGTGGGCATCCTAGGCCTGGTGGGCTTCTTGAGATATCGCCAGCACAACAGCCGCGTGGAGTTCCGGCGCCTGCAGGACCTGCCCATGGTGAGTAACGCCTTCAGCCCACCCTGATGTGGTCTGGCTTGCTACTGACTGCTTTGTAGTTCCCCTTCTACATCAGCAATGCTTTGGGTATTAGCAGCAGCAAGAATTCTGATCACAACTCCTGTTCCCTCTTAGGTCCCTCTCCTTCCATCCAGGGTTTGAATCAAGACGCAAGTCTCAAGGTTGGCCACTAAAGCAGCTCTCTCTCTGCCTTCCCCTCATTCTGCAGGGGAATGCTAAGAGGTTAAGTAGAGAGAGGAAGGGGAGCTCCAGCCAAACTTCCCCTGAAATGACACCTTCCTAGCCTCTCCTCCTGTATCCTGACATACTTGCTTTGTGACTGTGACAAAGCAGATTCTGTGCTCTGTTCCGGGGTGGTTCTGTTTGTCTGCGTTTGACCCTTTGGGGATATAAAAAAGAGAGTTTCAGAGGCTGGATTAGCTCTGGGGAAGCTGCAACTCTCTCACTGTGCTTTCTGGGATGGAGCAGTACCGATTTCCTTCTGCAGCTAGGAAGCAAGCTGATGCTGTGTCACGCTGAGTGGAGTTTTCCACATCCCTGCAGCGGGCAGGCTCTTCCCGCATACACCTCTTCTCTCCAGAAGCTGCAGCAAGATGGGAGAGTGACAGTCCAAAGATCCAGGAATTGCACAGGGACAGCGTTTAGGTGGATTGCTGGGCAGATGCTGCCTGCACAGCACTCTTCCAGGCTGGGACTGTTTGCCATCGTGCAGACATCTCATTAAAGCACGCTCTTCTCTGCTTCTAGGATGACATGATGGAGGACACCCCTCTCTCACTCTACAGCTACTAGGCAACCAGGCTGTCCTCTGCCTGGCCGGCTGAACTTCCCAGAGGAGAAGGCCTTAAGGACTTGGTCCCAGACAATCTGCTGAGGAATGAGGGCCTGTGATTTGCACGCAACTGAAAGAACCTTTTAAGATGGCTTTTGGTTTTAGACATTTTAAACAGTTCAATGTTGAAGGTTTTTATGCTGGAAATCACAGAGCAAGTCTGGCCCTGTTCCTCCAGGCTCTCCTTGAAACAGTGCCCTGAAGACATGCCTCCTCCTTTTAGTGTGGTGACAAATTAGCCAAGACAACCTTTGCCATCGTGTTCTGCATGGATCTCTTCTGTCCCTCTTGGCAGCTGCTGCTTTCAAAGGAAGTGGCCAAGTGATCCATACTTCTAACGGCTTTTAACACTGGTGGTGTTGGTACAGTGCTAGCAAAGGAGACTGCTGTTTTCTGAGGGAGCCAAGGATGTGGAAGCCAGTTCTCATGGGCTCCCTCTTGTTCTGTGTTTTTAAGGTTATTTGTTTTGGGTTTTTTCTTGCACTTTTTTTGTTCCTGTTTCAGCTTTAGTCCTGGGATCAGCACTGATCATCCCGAAATACTTACCAGGAGGATGACAGGCTGCCCTGCTTCCTCCTTCCTACACGCATACCTTTTCTCTTTAACCAGGGAAAACAGTTTTGTGGCCATTGGAGAAGTGCCCTTGCTACTTGATGTTGCTTTGAAGTTGCTGGGAGGAAAATGAGCATAATTGTAGCTTAACAGGGCTTGATAGGACTTAGTCTATTGCCAATTAGATGTACTAATTTGGTCTCACCCAAATTAGGAAACTCTCTCCCTATACTTGACGCTTTCAGCATATGCATAAACTCCTTGCCCAGGCTCAGTAAGTGCTTTAGCGCATTTCCCTGCCTGGATTGACACACACCTTTCCTCAGGTACCTCCCATTTTGCTGCTAGCATCTGGTTGCTGAAAGTTGTTGTACAAAACTAGTACTGAACTCTCCCTCCTCTGCTATGCAAGGTCAAAGCTCTTTTACCTTCTCCTGTTGGTCTTTGAGCCAGTTGGTGTATTGTCATGAGGACAGATCCTGGATGTAGGTGCCTTCCCCCCCTTCCCTTTCTAGGCATTAGGCTGATTAGATTCTGCACTTTGGCCTCTAAGTATCTCTGCTGTAGACTGCATCCAAGGCTCTTGAGGCCCCTCAAGGAAACCCACGGACCAGAGTCTCTGAGCGTAAAGGCTGAGGCTCTTTTGGTGCCCTCACCTCAGAAAGACTGGAGTGTGTGTGACATGGAAGTCTTCATGTGATTAACACCTGCTCTTGTTTTCTAATTCACGTTTGACTGCAGGTAAAGTGAAACACATGCCTTCTCTAGAGTGTGTGATTTTTGGCTAAGCCAGTTGTTCCCTCAGGATACAGCAAGGGCTAGAGATTATCTACCGCATTGCTCTTAAAAACTTTGGTCTCTCCTCTCCTTTCAGTGGCAACGCTCACTGACCCCACAAAGGACAGATACCAGGCATCACTAGCAAAAGTACCTTTTTTTCCAGTGCTGTTATTGCTTGTCTTAGCAGGGAAAGGGGAATTTCCCCATCAGCAGGACTCAAATGATCTGCAAAGCCCAAAGATGGAGCAGAACCAGTCTGAGTCAAATAGATGAACTGCGTAAGGCAGCGGTTCCTCCTTCCTGCGTTGCTACTTCTGAAGTGGCTGACGAACGGCTGCAGTGCAGTTAGGGTTCAGCTGTGGCTTTGCCTTGCATCTGTTTATTGTGAGGATGCCCAGTAAAATAGGGAAGAAGGATTGGTTCTCTCCTAATGTTATTGCATGAAAACTAAAAGGCAATTGTCACAACTCCAAAGCTTTTATATCAAGCATTGTCTGCACAGAACAATCTCCCTAGCTACAGGCTTGTTTCCCCTGCCGGAGGGCAGGGTGCTACTGGGTTTTGGCACTAAGAGAGGCAAGTTAGTGGTGGAAAATAAAACTCCATCCTGGCTGGAACTGGTGCAGGCTGGCGTAGCTAGCACACAACCAAAAGGGCAGGGGCTGGTTGTTCTGGTTTCCCGTGCACCGCTGTCCAGGGAAAAGGGGTGAGGAAGAAAACTTGCCCAACACCAAAGTGCAACTTTCTTTGTAAAATATGTTAATAGTGGATTTTTTTTCTGCAATAAAGTTACAAATGCCAAAGGAGTCCTAGTCCTCATATTTTCATTGCAAACATCTAACTGAAGAGCTTTTGTATATCGCGGTGAATCCTGTGACAGATAAACAGCAGCAGTTTGGGGTAGAAACACTCATAGAGCCAATACTAGTGAAAATGCCAGAAAGCTACAAACCATAGCTCTGAGGGTTCAGAAGGAACCTCCTGCTTGTTTTGCTTCTTGTCAGGGTCGTACCCTGTCTGGGTTGACTGAGATTAATTTGTATATGGTCAAATCAGATAAGATCTATTTTAAAGAACCACACTAGACCAAATAATCTAAGACGCACCTTTAGACTCTCTTCCTTTGCCTCTGATTGCAGATGTCCTTATTCTTGCCTGTTGTTAGCTGTAACCCCAAACTCTATTTACAGTAATATCCTGAAAGCCAGACTAATCCAAACCTAAAGTAGTATCATCTGTCATGTTTCTTTCTATGGCACAAAAGACAAAGCAAACTGAAAAGCATGTGCTTCTCTTTGTTTAACTTTATAGCTGTTTTGAACTCTTCCCTTTGGAGCTCAGACCCATAGGAAGGTAAGCACTCATGGTTTGTTTAAAAAGCCCAGCTCTTGCCACAGACCTGGTAAGAGTCTCTTCCGAGCTAACAGTCTCTCCTGTTACTGATAACTTGGGAAAAGTCATCCAGCTGATATCCTAGACCGTTTGTGTTACAAGGTTTTCTACTGTAAAACCAAAATACAGCGAATGAAACCACTTCGTCATAGGCTTTATGATGTTTTTGAAAGAGTTCCCACGATGAACCTAGAAAAGCAAATCCCTGAAAGATCTAGAGCAAGGGAAGAGCAAACAGATTTCTTAGCCTAGCAAAGTGCTTGCTCATTACTCTGAAGATGGCAGGATGAACTCTTAACCCTGCACAGATTTCAGTCCTGTCCCAACATACAACGTACAAAACAGGAGAAGTAAGTAACAGAATAAACGTGCTACAACTGAACTGGTCTTCTCAGGTCTGAAGTCAGCATTCTGGTTTATGTTGGAGTTTCTTCTGTTCTGCCTTTTTTACCACCAGCCCCACTCAGAGATGATTCATTCATTCAAACTGCTGAGCTGCCTGGTTTGAGAGGTAGCACAGAGCAGGTCTGCGTTAGCTGGAGGGGCAGCAGCAGGACAAGCTTGTGCAGGCAGCTGCCTTTTAAGAGGCAGGAAGTTTAAGTTTTGCCCAGCCAAGTTCTGACCTCCCTGCCTGGTGATGCAGCCTCTGAAGGGGCCAGGTTTGGAGATGGACCATGGGCCAGCTGCAAGGGCTTCATCCTTCTCATGCAGCAAAGCAAACTGACAGAACCAGAAAACAACTGTTGCCAATTTCTGCATGTCTCTATGAACACAGCTCTTGCTTTTGATAAGGCTTAGTTTTAATGCCTCCTAGGTTAAGGCACAATTATATTATTAATTAGCAAGGGGACAAGTATCAATCAAATCACTTATGTTTAAAGCTAAATAGGAGGGAAAGAAACCCAGATAAAAGAAAAGAAGAGTTTGAGACCCACCTGCCTTGTCTGCCTTCCCCTCCTCACCTCTCCAGGCTCATGTTTTGAAAGGCAGAGGATTTGAGCACCTGAAAAGTACCAGTGCTAGAGCTGCTGTGCCAAGGGCAGGGCTACCTGCGCTATGTGCCAGTTCTCTGCCCACTCAGTTATCCTTCATGGCTCGGTGCCTGTAGTTTAGTTTTGGATATCCTGTGTTTTCACTATCACGTCACATCGCAAGTCTGTAAATAAGGCTACAGACAGTGTTCAGAGAGAGAAACTGCCATGGGAAACATTGGAGTGGACAAAGCAGCGTGTGGATCTCCTAAGACCAGCATCCCCCTGAGGCTCTCCCAGGAATAAGTCCCCTGCACTTGCTCCCCTGTAAAGCAGAACAAAAGAGGCATTGCACTGATCCAGGGAGCAGGAGCACAGAAGCAAGCCGACAAGGCAGAGCAGTAAACTTTCGGTAATTAAGGCTATGAAATTATGCACAACCTGGGAAGATTTTGGCCAGTAGCCAAGCAATGTTGTTCTCATACCCAGGGGAGAACAGAAAATGCCTACTGTCATTTCCCAGGCACCCAGGAAGGAAACAGGAGACTGCACACCACCACATTATTTTTACTTAATTTTCTCTGACAACATTCAATCCAGTATAAATGTAGATATGTCATGGGGGAAGAGGGAGAGTTATTTCTAAGTGTACCTCCTGAGCCTCTGCCAGGGATGTTCCCATCTAATTGCTACCTCTGCTTCCCTGCATTGCAGAAGTGAGAGAAGGATCTTTCCAATCCTCTTTTCCATCCCCCACAAAGAAAAATGAAATCATGCACTTCATGCCTAATAAATGTACTTAAAAGATGTACTCAACACTGCTCTGCTTCACGTGCACCAGCAGTTTAACAATGGTTAGCCTCAGTTCCTCTGGAGTAATTTTTCTTTTGAAAGACCCATCAGCCAAATAACTCCATGAACCACAAAACCAGCATGAGCTAGATCAGACAGACAGTGGTCACAGCTGCAAGAAAATAACCAAGTGTTTTGTTCCTACTGTTCAGTTCCTGCTCTGTTTACAGGTAGGCCCAGTTTTCCACCCACAGTTCAAACAAAGGCCTCAGTTACCAGAGATATCCTCCCAGTCATAAAACAGGTCTCCCTGTGATGAACTGCCCAGAATTAATACATCCCTGCAGCAGAAGCCTTTTGCTAGCGCTCTTTGAACTATAATGGAACATCTGTTGACAATCTCCTGCAGGGTAACTTTTCCCCTCCCCTGTTTTAATCCCCTCTCCTTTAGAAGTACTTTTGCTCTGAAATTAGACACATCACTTGCCACAGGATGACTCTCACAAGCATTAAAAGTGTTTCCTTTCACGCTAGTCTTCCTTGGGAGCTGTAGGGAGAGGGATGAGCAGTGAGCCCCCTTTAGTATTTTCTTTAGAATTTGCTGTTATGTCTGAATTCCAGAAGCTTTCAATGCTAAATTACAGGTTCCGCTTGGAACAAGATGAGGCTCATGGGTTCTGGAACATGCCTTTCAGCCAGATGTAGGCACTAATTTGTTTTTGACCGAGAAGGGTTTTACTGCAAAATTAGTGAAGTTTTCCTTTGTGCTAATCCTGGCTATGCTTTCTGATCACGCAGGCAGATCGAGCCGTTAACGTGATCATTGCTTCCATTCCCCTACTGATCAGCTTGTGGGCAGGATAAGAATTTTTGCTTACTTTTTAAAAAGGATCTCAATATTTATAGGTGGAAAGCAGTTGTGCACAATACTTTGTGGCTGGCTAGCAGAAAGGGAACTCGTTTTCAAAAAGGGCTGAGAGAAGCACTGGGAAAACAGCTCCTGTTGTTTTTCAGTCTAACCTGGTGTCCCACAGTGAGTGACAGAGAGTTGGTCACTTGATCCTGCTCAGCCTGTTTCTTGGATGCATCAAGTCACTTTCTAGCTCAGCTTCAGGCAGATCCAAGCCGTTCAAGCAGGCTTTGATATCCCGACCACGATCACTGTTCACACAGTCAGGTCCACTCTTAAGAAGCAGAGTTGAACACTGGGAAGCAGCTGTTCCCTGGAGAGGGAAAACTTAACTGATCACAGACTGATCTTCAAAGTAAAAGCCACAGTTCATGTAGCTGAATGAGATGAAGGTCATAGGAACAGCCTCTGCCTCTGTGTGCCATGCTCAAGCCCCAAATGACTGCTGCTACTCTTGGCACCACCAGACTGTTGGCTTTTCAAACCAGTCCTAACCAAGCTCTGCTGGCCCCACATTACATCATCCTTCACTCTGTGTCCAATCTCAAGGTCCTTTGTATTGACTGAGAAGTAGGCAGCAAAGAAAATGCCACATATCCATCTCCTGTGCTATCTCATCTGCCAGACTACAAAGCCTTCACCATCAAATAGGCAGTTGTCCTCTTTCCTCCTGCTCTAAGGTTCTCTGAAACTCATTCACTCACCTCTTCCCTTCTCCTTCACCAGATACCAGTTCTAAAATTAAGTTCTCCCAGAGGAAAATGGAATTAAAAAACCCAAACCACATTAAGAAATTTCACAAGGCCCTTTTTTGCCACTTTATTCTCATAAAGCAAACCCAGCAACCTCCCCTTTATGGTGGTCATGGAAGCTTCTGTACACAAAACAACATTCCTTAGCCTGTTTCAAGCCACAGAAGAGGAAGCAATTTACCAACACACGCTCATCAAGTCTGCTGTTCCACATGAGGTCTTGTCAGAGAGGGTAAATGTATGGTCAGCCCGTACGTGTTCCGTTCTTGCTATGTATAGAATCTCCCCAAATGGCACAATCTGAGTCCAGCTATATATCCCAGAGCTTTAGCTACCCAACAGTTCAAACAATACCCAACACGACCCAAAACTTGCAGCATATTTGGGGAAAAAATAAACAACATAACATTTGAAGGCATTAATAGAGATATCACACAAAATGATCTCTATTTGTTTTGGTCCACCAAGTGAGAGCTTGGAAGATGAGATCATATAGCCCATCCCTTGGGAAAAAGCAGGAGCAAAAGGCTGAAGCTAGGAATTCTCTGACCCCGGAGGAAACTCCCAGTTGCAGACAAGCACCACAGCACCTCTCGCTTTCCAAGCCAGCCAGCAACAGCAAAAGCTGATTGATGCCCCACAAAACAGACCCTCCGTCAGTGTCTGTCACCTCAGGTGAAAGAAGAGAATACGCAGAACTGCGTTGTAAAGGTGTAAGGCCTAAGCAAGAGAGCATGAGATGACCCCACACAGTTCAGGTCTCAGACAGGGTGGGACTGGGCAGGTCTGTGAATGATTTCTCAAAACGGCCGCTTCCCTTCCTTGAGTTGCCCCCTTGGGTCAGTCCCGCACCTCATAGCATCCAGTTCTGCTAAATCCAGGTAACAAGTCAAGAAGAACTTGCCTGCCTAGGGAAGCCAATATCCCTTCCATCTCTTACGTGTTCACTAAGGAAAGAAGGCGTCTGTTAGTTAACACAAAAGGCCACACAGCTTTATTTCAGGCAGGCTGTCAGACAGGTCACTGCTGAGCTATTTCTAGTCTCTACTCCAGCATTGCTCTCCTCCAGCTCAAAACACAGCATGGAGATATCTTTACAGTCTACAACAGCGGAAACAAGGAATCCAGACTTCCCCAGGCTCCTTACCCCATATGCCAGCTCTAAGAACAAATGACAGCCTACGTCAAGCCCCTCCAACACTGCTGGTTCAGTGTGGACTGCAATCCATGTCAAACTAATACAAAAACATCCTGATTCACCTTCTACCAAAACAGAGAAATTCCAACAAGCATCCTCACGTGATACATAAGCTCAAATAAAAATTGATGCCCACATAAGTGAATTGTGGCCCCAGGTGTCCTAGCACGCTGCGCACTGATCAGGGTTTCTGGTGCTGCTACAATATAAATATTTACTACTAATACTAAGCAACAGGTAATTAAGTTCTTCTTAATAAATGAAGGGTCCTGCTTGACCATTTGATTGGTAGAGCTCTATATAAGAGTCCCTACCTGGTGTTCCTCAGAACACATGTTAAGGAGAAAAATGTAACCCTTTGATGGGACATGAAGACTCTTTAAACATTGTCCTAGAAGCAACAAGACATGTTACGTCTGCTGCTACAAAGCAGTCAATTGTAGCAGATTTGCAAGTAAATTCTGAACCAGCTGGATTAGTAAATTGGAAAAACAGAACACGGGGCAGTTTAATGTGCCTTACAGCCTCCATTCACAAGAATCTTAAGCATCTTATTAAAGTAGGGCATGATTTTTTTCTTTTAAAGGAACATTAGCCCTTTGTTTCAGATTTCTTTTAATACTAAATGTTAATGCAAACACAAGGGGGGTTTATATCCTATAAGCAAGGCATAAATCCAAAAGGATAAAGAGGCTGAGAGACAAACCTTCTTGAAGTGAGCGATTTTCACTTTCCTAACCTGTCTGGCTGTGTGTCAGCACCAAAACAAAAATGGAGCCACATTAAAAAGCTGTATCTTGGCACTGTCAGAAGAAATGATAAGTATCGTAACTGGCCCTCACATGCAGCTTTACATTACCCTGACACTAGACGAGGAGGGAGGATGAAAGAACAGACAGGCACATACATGTTACCTCTGTCATGGCACAGCAACAATGCTCTCAGAGCAAAGTTTTATGGTCCAAATGCTTGGCCACTGCTGCAAATCGTACTGCCTTCCTGCCCTTAGGTGCCTAATACTCACCTCTACCAGTAAAACTGGGCACAGCAAATTATCAGTATGACCTCTGGGATGCCCTGAACAACAGACATAAATAGGTTCTAGAGACCTCAATCATCTGCATTACTGTGGAAAACAGCAGGTCCTGATCCTGAGGGTGTAGGAACCAGCCACACTTGCCTCCAGGCACCTCAATCTCTGCAGTACTGGAACTCTCATCAGAGCCGACGCCTCTGAGGCTGAACTCAGATGTGGAAACCTCACCAAAAGATGGACAAAACCACGCTGCCTCTCTCAGCGTGTTCTTGCTTCTCTCCAAAAGAAATTAAGCAAGCAGCAAGCTAGGTCAAAAGTTCAAGGATGAGCTTGCTAAGCCTAAGCCTCCACCGTCTACTTTTTTCATCTGTATTTGACACCACCTCCAAATCATGCAAGTTTAAAACACAGAGAATCAACCAGCTCATTTCTTCTCAAAGACAAAGTCACAACACCAAACCCTTCCAAAACAAGGATCAGTTTGTGTTGGAAAGGGACAAGACATCTGACCTGACCAAACAAAAGGGAGGCTGGAATACCATGTCTTGGAGTGCTAGTAAGATTGGCGTAAGTGGGGAATAGTTCCTGTGGTCTCTGTCTTTCCCTGCAGGCTCAGTGGGCAGCACCTCCTTCAAGAACAGACTTTTCACTTCATCTTTCAGGCCAGAGACTGTAGATCTGATCGAAGCAAAGCGATAACGCCAATAGTCCGTTAAGCTTCGCAATGCCTACTGGAACAGTTACTGGGGGTGGGGATGGGGTGGGAACCCCTTTGATGGGGTTTTTGACAGAGTCAGGCCACGCGGCAGCAGAAGGCAGTTCTGCTGAGCAATTCAATTGCGTTCTCAGCAGATGAACAGTCTGGCAGCAGAACCTCTGCCTCCCCACTTAACCCTGTTCACGTTGTTATCTCAGTTGTGCCAGCACAATTGTTTTCTGCAGCAGCGCTGTGAAACACACCACTTCGGGGGAAAGAAAACCCAACCAAATACAACAATGATGCACTTGTTAGAACCAGCTCAGCTCCCTGATCGGATTTAGAGCATGCCAAATACTGCAGTGGCAGAAACTCAGGAGGCAACGTGCTGTGAGGCCAGTGCAGGAAAAAGCAGAGGGGTTGGCACATTTTAGGCTTATGTTGACAGCACAGACACATCTCGTGAAATCATAGGCTGATAATAGGTGGGAGAGTGACATAATAAGGGAAGGCCTTAGGCTTTTACAGAAAAAGAAATAAAGAATCAATATTTAATTACAGGAGAACTGCAATGAAGGTCCATTATTGAAAACATCTCACCAAGCTGATAAAATATCCTTTATCAAATAAAATCTAAGAGTAGAGCTATGTCGATCTCCACACTCAGTGTCTACTAATACTTCCCCTCTAATAAAGACATAAATATGCTTACGATCAAGAGGGAGCAAGATCAGAAAAACAGAGGAGGAGTTAAGGTATCCTTTAACTCCATTTCAATTACCAGATTGCTATAAGTCTTCAAATTATTTGTGTGACTACCTCCCTCAAGCGCCTGCCTAATGCAGAGCAGTTGCCCTTTAACAGGATCAGAAAAAGGTTTCAAGATCTGTGGATGGAAAGCAGAAGGAAAGTCCTCTACATTATAAGCAGTACAACATTGTGTCTTGGTGATATTTACCGTTTTGGAGAACACAAAGAAGGAAAGATCTTTTCTGTATTAATACAGTCAGATGACACCAAATCACGCTGTAGCCTAGGTGACATCAGCACTAGCCTGAGAGAGATCAACGGGAGTGTTGTGATTTTCCTGAAAAGAGTGAAAAAAAACATACCTGGGACATAAACACGCCACAGAGACACTGGGACCTGGACACCCCACAGAGACATTGCTGCCTTCCTGCAGAGGAATGACACGTATTCTCTGGATGCTCTTTTACTGTAGCACAAAGCTGTACAGGGAAGTGAACAGTGACATGAATCTTCAGCTAAACCTGTGACAGTTAGGACATCTGGCAGTTGTCCGAGGACAGTTGGGGTTGGACAGAGGACACAATTAAACAGAGCCAGAAAGATCTAAGGATCCTCAACAAGGAAGCTCCTACGTCACACATTTCTCTCCAGGGAGCAGGACAAAGCTCTTGGGTAGGGGTGGGGAGAGAGCAAGAGCCAAGCTGGTGGACGTTAGAGGCACAAGCAAAGCTAGTTCCCACCAGCTGAGCACAGTGAGAAAGGAAAGCGAAGGGCAGCTGCGAACAAATTACAGCTTAGGTAATTCAAATATGCTTGACTTAAAATATTTAAAATTCAAATATTCTTGGAGGCACTGATTATTATTTCCAGTCTTTTCAGGAAAAAGCAAGTGAGGTATTGTCCAATGAGCAATGAGGAGAGCATGTGGAGTCCACCACCGCCCTGACAGAGGCCTTGGGTAAGAGACAACAACACTCCTGATTAAACAAGGCAGATGAAACGGCTCAGGTGAGGCATGAGCTAACTCAGGCCCTGCCAGCTCAGCTCCAAGGCCAGGTGGGAAGGGAACAGCAGGTACCCATTCTCAGCGCCCACGCGGAATAAGCTGAAGGTGCTAACTCTCAGGATACAAATGTCTCAGTAAGAGAGGCTGCAATTTTACTCCCTTTGCTCACTGTCTCAGAAGGACTGGACACCTTGCCTGCACTTAGCCAGAGGTTCTCTGCAGGACAGGGCAGACAAGCTGCTTCGAGCTTTACCAGATCAGGATTTAAACAGAAGACCTCACCTCACAAAGCTGACAAATCTACTACCTTCAGCATCAGTAAGGCCAGTACCGTACTAGCCACGGAAAAGAACTGTACTCCACAGGTCAAATACTCTGTCCAGGCAGGTACAAAGGACCGCTGGCAAACTAGCACGACAAGATGAGGATCAGTCCCCAGCATCTTTGAACTTGCCAATCCAGACCCTGTGAAAACTAGCTGCAACAGCAAGAGCTGCCCTGTGGAGCTCTAAACAGTCACCAGCCAGCAGCACCCTCCTGTGACACACTCCTTCAGCTCCCAGACAGTTACTTCCCTTGAAACCCAAGACGTTTTCACGCTTAGAAAAAGTGGAAAAAGTTACATTTTTCTTCAAGAACTCCCCTGCACCAGCCCTGAATCTACAAAGGTCTTAGCACTTACATCTATTTCTTGTAGACTCTTGGCACTGGTGTACAGTTGAGATGCACAATCTCCATACTGCTGGCGAAGCACTTGCTGTTGCTAGTTACAACATTCAGCTTCCAACTCCTCTGGCCTCCTTGGCAAGGTCTCCAAGCTGCCCCGAGTGCTGTTCTGCAATCACCAAGCATCCTCTGTAACAGCAAACAGGAAAGGCAGGAGGTATTAAGGCTCCAGCCTAGCTCTTCAGTTGCTGAGACAGAAGGGATAGGAAGAATAGGATCAAGGAAAACCCAGTAAGGTGGTTTCAAGGTTCAGTCCCACACCGATCCCTGACAAAGGCAGAGTACGGCAGTACCCCAAGAATTCCTCTCTGTCACTATAATGTGTGCTCAGTAGACCCCAGAAACCCTGTTTTCCTGGACCACTATCTTCAGACAGAAAAACAGGTAAGAAGCATATTAAGAATTAAAATATTTAAACTAAACACCCTCAAAGGTAGCAAATGACCAAATATAGTACTCCATAAGGGTTTTTGCAAAGGACTCCGTGTGAGGATGCGCGACTGAGGACCAAGCTTGGTCACGTCCCACCAGGAAATCACTTCAACTTTGCGTTCCACTGCCCACTTTCTCTCCTGTGAATCAAAGGTGGTTTTCAGATCACTAAAAGACAGCAAAGGAAGAAGCCCTTCCTACCTTGTATCCAACACTTGTGTAAGAATGGAGCTACATTGTGCTGCAGCCTGCTGTTCCTTCAACAGGACTCCAGGAACCTAAACAAGAGGTGATCTGTCAAGAGGTTCCTGTGACCATCGGTGCATCAGTTCCAGTGCCTTTACCTCCACTACCTTCTGGCTTATTGATTTGCTGCTGCTGGAGCTCTTTCTGCTGCTTCAGTCAATTCACAGACTGAGTGAGCAATTCAATGGTCGGAGCAGACAGGTAAAACCAGACTTTGTATTAGAACAACTTAGTCCTGGAAGGAACATCGTTAGCTAGCTGGTTCACCTTCAGAGGTTGGAAATATAGGGATGCCTGGAGAGAAACCTTAATTCTAAACAAGTCTGATGGGATCCTTCTGCCCTCCTCCTACAGAGGGCACACATAAAATAAGAAAAGTCGCTTGAAGCTGTAGATTCTATAAGAGCGCTCCACAAAGAAAGAAGTTTGTACATCTGAAGTTGTTCTGTCCCCAGGAACTTGCAGATTCTGTGTCCTGACACTTCATAAAACTCAGGACTAATGGTTCAAAAACATTGCACGAGAACTATAAGGTTTATATCAGGCTGTTATGACAAAAAACTTCAGATCTGGGGCTTGATCTCCAACATGGCAAACGTGCTGGCAGGGAACAGGGAAGCTGCGAAGCGCACATGCTTTCAGATGGAGAAGGAGGAAGGATTAGCAGCACAGAGGCCTTGCTAAGTATTTTCGTGAGCAGTGTGCACCCACACAGGGAAGTGGGGCTTTCAGTGTGGGATGAAAGAAAACTATGCACAACACAGCATGGAGGGGCACCCCCAGGACTCGCCTTCCCATGGTGCCCCGCGCGCTGCCAGGCCTTCCCCCTTCCCATGATGCCCCGCGCGGCGCGGAGCGGCACGTGGCGGAGAGTCCCGCGCCCTCCCATGATGCCCCGCGGCGGCGCGGAGAGGCGCGCGGCGGCGCGGCTACGCGGGCCGCGGGGACTCCGTTTCCCATGGTGCCCCGTGCTCTGCCAGGCCTCCCCCTTCCCGTGATGCCCCGCGGCCCGGAGCGGCGCGCGGCTGAGGCCCCGCGCTCTGCCAGGACTCCCCTTCCCATGGTGCCCTGCGGCACAGAGCGGCGACGCAGCTCCGCGTACTGCCAGGACTCCCCTTCCCATGGTGCCCCGCGGCCCGGAGCGGCACGTGGCGGAGACTCCGCGCGCCCGTGGTGCCCCGCGCTCTGCCAGGCCTCCCCCTTCCCATGATGCCCTGCGGCACAGCGCGGCTCCGCGGACTGCCAGGCCTCCCCCTTCCCGTGATGCCCCGCGGCCCGGAGCGGCGCGCGGCTGAGGCCCCGCGCTCTCCCAGGACTCTCCTTCCCATGGTGCCCCGCGGCCCGGAGCGGCACGTGGCGGAGGCTCCGCGCTCCATTGGTGCCCCGCGGCACAGCGCAGCTCCGCGGACTGCCAGGCCTCCCCCTTCCCGTGATGTCCAGCGGCCCGGAGCGGCGCGTGGTGGAGGCTCCGCGCGCCCGTGGTGCCCCGCGCTCTCCCAGGACTCCCCTTCCCATGGTGCCCCGCGGCCCGGAGCGGCGCGCGGCTGAGGCCCCGCGCTCCAATGGTGCCCCGCGCTCTGCCAGGCCTCCCCCTTCCCGTGATGCCCCGCGGCCCGGAGCGGCGCGCGGCGGAGGCTCCGCGCGCTCTCGCACGATGCCCCGCGCGCTGCCAGGCCTCCCCCTTCCCGTGGTGCCCCGCGGCCCGGCACGGCGCGCTCCCGTGGTGCCCCGCGGCATGGAGCGGCGCGTGCGGGAGCAGCTCCGCGGCGCCCTGGGCCCCCGCGGGTTCGAGGCGCACGCCTTCAAGGTACCGGCGGCGCCAGCGCTCCCCGAGGCCGCCCCCTCCCTGCGGGCGAGGGGGAGCGGCTTTAAATGGGGGGAGGGGGAAAGATTTAGGTCAGACATTGAGAAGAATTTCTTCCCTGTGAGGGCGGGGAGACCCTGGCCCAGGTCGCCCCGGGAAGCGGTGGCTGCCCCAGCCCTGGAGGGGTTCAAGGCCAGGTCGGATGGGGCGTGGAGCCCCTGATCCAGTGGGAGGTGTCCCTGCCCGTGGCAGAGGGTTGGAACTGGATGGGTTTTGAGGTCCCTTGCAACCTAAACCAGCCTGTGAGGTTGTGATTGGAGGACGTGTCCATCTGCTTGAGGGTAGGGAGGCTGTGCAAGGGGATCTGGACAGCCTGGATCAGTGGGATGAGGTTCAACAAGGTTAAGTGCCAGGTGCTGGGGTTGGGACATAACAACCCCGTGCAGCGCTACAGGCTTGGGGAAGAGCAGCTGGAAAGCTGCCTGGCAGAGGAGGACCTGGGGATATTAGTTGACAGCAGCTGAATGTGAGCCTGCAGCGTGCCCAGGTGGCCAAGAGGGCCAACAGCAGCATCCCAGCTTGGATCAGAAACAGCAAGGCCAGCAGGAGCAGGGAAGTGATTCTGCCTCTGTACTCAGCACCTCGAATCCTGTGTTCAGTTTTGGGCCCCCGCTACAAGGACATTGAGGGGCTGGAATGTGTCCAGATGAGAGCGGTGAAGCTGATGAAGGGCTAGAGCACAAGTCTTATGAGGAGCAGCTGAGGGAACTGGGGTTGTTTAGCCTGGAGGAGGCTGAGGGGAGACCTTCTCTACAACTCCCTGAAAGGAGGTGGGTGTTGGTCTCTTTTCCCAAGTGATAGGATGAGAGGGAATGGTCTCAAGTTGTACCAGGGGAGGCTCAGATTAGACCAGGAAAAATTTCTTCACCAGAATGGTCCTCAGGCACTGGAACAGCTGCTCAGAAAGGTGGTTGATTCCCCAGCCCTGCAGGGATTTAAAAGATGGATAGATGAGATGCTCAGGGATATGGTTTAGTAGTGGACAGGTACGGTCGGGCTCAATGATCTCAAAGGTCCTTTCCAACCTCACGATTCTGCGATTCTCGCACCTTGGCCCCTCACCCCCATCCGGCAGGTGCCACCCCAGCAGGACAAGCTCCGCGTTTCTCCCCACTCAGAGGCGAAGGATCAGCTGGTTCTGCGAGGGGGCTGGGGGCTGCCCTTGGCTCGGCAGCAGGCAGGAACGCTCCCTGGGAGCCGTACTGCTCTGCAGGAGAAGAGGCAGGTAGAAGGGGCTGCTGGTCCGCCCGGTAAAGCGGATCGAGGTTACCCTGCACTGGGGCGCTGCAGCTCAGCCAGGGATGTGCACAGGTCCTTCGTGCTGGTCCTGGACTGTGAGGGTCAGAAGAGTTAAATAAAGATGCTAGCAGGGAGTAAAGTCCTCTAGGCAAGGTTAAAATTTAATCTAAATGTAGAAACACTTGCCTGTTAAAGTGCAGATGACCTCATCCGTCTGTAAATGGCCTGCAGACACTCATTCTACCCATGATGGGGTCACTGCCTTGAGCTGAGGCAGCCTCTTCTGCTGTCCCTTGTCCAATCCTACGCACTCAGTTTCCACCAAATGTTAGAGGTTCCTTCGTTGCCCACCCTAGAGGCAATCTGTAACAACTCAGTCTGCAATATCCAAGGCAGATGTACAATCAAATGCAAATCCATCTGCAGTAAACCCAACCTTCTCCTCGGGAAATGTATTTGTCACCTGAAATATTTGTGTTTTCTGCTCTATTCTTGATCTGACAGAAGGTCAAAGGGAATGAGGCGTCAAGAGAATCAAAATCTCCAGAATTTTGAGAATAATTTCACACTGCTTTCTCAAAACACAGCAGCAGAACGAGGGGTAGAACCCAAGTCAAAAAGGCTACAGCTACCAGAGGGCAGCCTTATAGTGCTGTGACTCTAGATTTCATGTCATTGATCTTTAGACTTGACCAGTATTTTGCAGATTCAGACTAAATATTGGATTTACATTACTTTATATCTTTCTGAATGTTAGGCCTGGTCTTTTTGGCTTCCCAGGAGTGTGGGAGTCATCATCACCTGTAATAAGACTGATGATATGGTGTAGTACTCTAGTTGGGGGGTGGGGTTTGGCCATTTCTGCTCTGATCTATGTGCCCCTGGTCATGTCGTTCTGCTGCCCTGGCTTGATCCCTCATTTCTGGACTGCGTCATAACACATACAGCCTGGAAACAAATATCAAAATGTGGCTATGTCACAGTCCATGCGCTGCAGCTGATGGTTCTGGGGGCTGCTAGATGCCTCACATGCTTCATTTTCATCCATAAATGTTCCCTGCTGGAAAAATAAACCATGCAACTTGTCATATGAGCAAAACAGAAGCACCATTTTTCTTTTTGGCTGAGGCAGAAGGTTTAAACAAAGAATAATAAAAAAAAAAAACCCACAAAATGTCAGTCTTTCCAACTAATTAGAGACATCACAAGGATCAACTGGTCAGCAAGAAATGGAGGCACAAAAGTAGGACAGAATCTAATAAGGGTCCCACTTCCAGTCACTGAACTCCAGAGAATGGCTCTGCACCAGGAATGACTCCGGTTTCAGTGTGCTCTCCCAAAAGAGCATAACCCTGATAGGGGAAAAGATTTCAGAACATGCTACTATTCAGGTCTCCATGTTAGTGAGAATGGCAACTGGATGCCCCTCCTGCACTCAACACACGCGAATCTGGCTTGTGCTATTCCATACCAGTAAATTGGCTTTAGGCAGAAAAGGCTTTGGATGTCTCGGCTCTTGAACTGCTAAAAACCAATAGTCCCGTGCTTTATTTCCTGTGTGGTCTCCCACAGGTAAAAGCCCTTTGAGATTTTGTTTTAGAGAGAAGTCTGCTTTTCTGGGATATAGGTTCTGTGAATTTTTGCTACCAGCAGGGATATTTGTGTACAGGGTTTTAATTCATCATGGATCTGTCTGCTTCTGCTGGCACAACAGATATTTTCTGTGAAAAAGTGAGTTAGGCTAAAACGGGTAGCAGCGCTTTCAGGCAACAGAGGGGCTGTGAGCTGACCAACTCCTACAAAGAAGTAGGAGGAAACTTGTCTAAGAGGCCAAGTGAGAAGCTGTGGAAAAAAACAACCCCAAAAAAGCTTTGTCTAAACTGAAACATCTGATTTACGTTGGCAAGACTGGTTGCTGACACTTCCTCTGGTTTCAGAGCAGAGCTGGATAAAGGGCAGTCTTGAGCTGAATGCAGTGGATGATTCTTATCTCTCACATCAAAGTACAGCTTCCAGAAACTGTAAATTCTGGTATGTAGAACAACTTGGTTTGAATGGAAAGCACTAGGCAGGCAATTATATCTGAGTTGCAAATGACGAATGATGGGAGCTACCCTTCTTTCCACTTTTTTAAAATTCCTGCTACCCACTAGCAAAACAGGGTTGTTCCTGTTTTAATGGAGATTTGTTTCTTTGCCAAAGGTTGGGTGGTACAATGCTGTTCTCCAGCCAGCCTTTCATCTCCCCTACCCGGACGACACCCTGGCCTTCGTGATCCTCAGCACACCTTCAATGTTTGACAAAGCCCTTAAACCTTTTGTGAACAAAGAACGGTTAAAAATAATCCGGGATCCCGTGGATCAGTGTGTTTCTCATCATTTGTCAAGTGTGAAGGAGGTAAGAACCCGAAATACCAATTCCTTTTACTGTTGTGCATATAACCAGGGGGTTTGAGCAGCAGAGAAAGCCTTCCAGGTTCTTGCCCTTGCTCTTTAGAAGTGTAAAGCATTATTCATGATGGTAAGAGCATCAACAAGCTATTGACCTGCTTTATGCATATTCTGTCTTTTGCCATTACAACCTGTAGCTATGTAGAGTGCTTTACAGTCATTGTTTGAAAATCCAAGCCCACAGGCAACTGATAGACTTCAGTAGCAGGATGTGGAAATCCGCAGGCGTCACCTGCCTGGTTTGCCAGCATCCAGCACTTCTGCAGTGGCAAATCTTTCTCCATGAGCCCGGTCTGATGTTTTTTAACTTTTCACAGAAATTCCCTGACCAGAGGGTAGATATCATGTACGATTACGAGATCCTGCCAAGCCGAAAGCCCAGGTTCTTGGCGCAGACAGCTGCCCATGTTTCTGGAGCTGCGTATTACTACCAAAGGACAGATGTGAAGCTTGATCCTTGGGGGAACAAGGTGAGGCAAAAATACTGAGTAGAATCACCAAACTGCAATTGTACATTGTTTACTCTAATAGTTCGTCCTGCAGGAAAACACAGAGTCCAGATTGCATACAGAAGTATAAAGCATTTCAGACAGGAATCGAAAGCTTCCAAGATTCTTCAGGGTGGTAGGGAGATGCATACTTGGAGAAGAATATCTTGATCTATTGAAACTACTGAGACAAAACAATAAACTTCAGAGTAAAAGAAGATCTGTTACTTGTAGCATTATAAATAAATTGCACTGTGGTTAATTTCTGTGTTAGATTTTCAAAACGGGGCTCCTCCCCACATTACAGCAGCATCTGTGGAGACACAGGAGAATGGGAATTAAATGTAATGCTCTGAGCCACATGTTCAGGTAAGAGTTTTCCTTTCTTTGTATAGAACTCCAACATAGGGCTAGGAGCGTGAGGAATTGCATCAACACTTGCTGTTTTGACCTCTAGCCATTTCCAGAGACAAAATGAGACATCCTGGATCCTTCTTTTTTTTTTCTCTTCCAGAAGATCTATGGCGTATGTGTCCATCCCAAGTATGGTGGTTGGTTTGCTATCCGAGCACTCCTCCTGTTCCCAGATATTCAGGTCCCATTCCTGGAACAGCCTGCTCCTGTTGACTGTGTGAGCACAGAGGAAAAAAGAATCGAGCTGCTGGAGCAATTCAATTTCCACTGGAAGGACGGCCGCTACCGGGACATCATTGAAGTGAAGGAAAGGTATTCGGAGGAGCAAAAAACCTACTTTGCCACTCCTCCAGCAGAGAGATTCAAACTGCTAGGGCTGACCCAATAAACCCAGAGAGGCAGCATTCACTGAGTGGCTCCGTGGAGAGGCAGGGAAGGCGAGCAAACCATAACTCATCAGCACCTGCTTTTCCACTGTGCTGTGGAGGAGGATGTGCTGATACAGATATGGCAAATCCACGCAGCATGCACAGCGTCTCAATCCAAACATCAGCTTCTCGGGAGTAAGAGGGAGCAGTGCATCATAATATTTGTGGTCCAGAAGAAGGTGGGAGCAGTGCATTCTGTGCTGTTGCTGATTTGTCACGTCTTTTGGGTAAAATAACAATTAGCCTTTGGTTGGGAAAATTTCAAGCACTTTGGCAATGGGAAAACCCATGCTGCTCATTAGAGAGGTCATTTTTGTTATCAGTAATTTTCTTCCCAAACGTTTTGGTTTTATTCTATGTCAGAGTAGAAAAATTTTCAGTCATTGTACTCTGTCAGGATTTTTTTATCTGAATTCTGGGCAGATATTTTTTGGATATTTCCCTGTGTCACAATCCTCCCTAGGGAATAAATGCTCAGTCTTTTCAGTCTTGCTTTCCTCAGAAAGAAATTTTGTCCGGTACTCCCTCACTTGCAAGGCAATAATATAAAATAAGCGCTGGCTTAATTTAACTATGATATCTTTTAGTATCTCCGTTCCTTAACATCCAGAAGAAAAGAGGGAGGAAAGGACAGTACCAGGTCACAGCCTAACGCTGATACATTTCCTCTTCACCCAGGGTCAGCATCCCTGAAGAAGCTGACATCCTTAGGTCAATCCTAGGCACTTTCCACTGTATAGAGCAGCCAGCTCAAATCTTGGGAAAGGTGCTGAATAATGTCTATGTCAGGTCAGTTCTTACATTAAGATAAGCGACTGAAAAAGACTATTCTCATGACCTTTTTCTAAGGTAGATGAGGTTTGTATTTAAAATATTTTTCAGTGCTATGCCACAACCCCCCACTCACTGCAGCCTTACTGCCACAGCTTCCTGTTGTACTTTCCTTAAGGGGAAGATCATAAACCTGCACGCACAAAAAGCCCCTTGCACGAAGCATTGTCACACGCACAGGTGAAAAGGAGAGAAAAAAAAGATGTTCATGTTACTTATATTGCTGGATAAAACATCTTCAGACAGAAACATAACTATGTTTTATATCAGTTTGTCCTGTTAGATTTGTTCAGAGGTTACACTGGCACTGGGGATCAAGAATTAATTTATCTTTGAGCACTTGGAGGCTGAAGCTGCAATAATATAATAATAAATCAGAGTAATATTTTTTCAGAGTTTCGCTGCTTGACTGTAGAGCAATGCTGCAAATCACTAAGCACTTTTCCCTTTCCTTGATGCCAACACATTGATGTGAAAATGCTCACTTCGTAGAACTGAGCCCTTTCTTTTTATTTTACATTGTGATTCTTCATACCATTTGGAGACCCCGATACTAAGGTTGCCCTCAGTCACTTCTTGGTACGGTTTTTCGTAGTCCATAAACTAAGCACAATCAGAATTCAGCATAGGAAGTTTGTTTTCCTGTGAACGCAGCAGTGTGCATGTGGTTGCTGGGTTTGGTTCAGTGTATTTGCTGCTGAAAATAACAGATTTTATTGTTCTCCACACTTTGTTCACCAGTGTGACTAAGGCAGACACCTGACTTACTGTGTGATTGTGCTATTGTGATTTTTAATTTAAGCAAAATAATGACAATTGTTTCAATTATGTTCTTTTGCTAGAGTTACGTCTGGTTGAAATGTTGGTTGACCTTCCAGAACTTTCCAACCTAACTGTAATTTAGCAGGGACTCGAGTTGATGGTTCATAGTAGTAAATTATACAAAATACTGATTCTCTTAGAAGGATAAATACAGAATGGAATCAGATTTATCTTTTTATGTCACCATTTAAAGTAAAATATTTTGCTATTTGGGGGTTGATTTCTTATTTAATATTTTGTCTCAGTTAATTTATAAACAAAATACCATAGCCATTACATTTCATTTTTTGTAATTTATTTCTCTTTACCTGGTATTTTGGTTAATAAAATCTACAAAATTGTCAGTAACCTCAGTACTGAGTATTTTTTATTTAAGCAATGCAATGATTAACTTGTGGAGAGCTAAGGATGTTAAAGTGAGAATTGGTCGCTGTTTTAACATGCTGAAAATGATGAGCTACCTAAGACACACAAAATCCAGTATCTGAAAACAAAAGAGCTAGTTATCTTAGTAGAAGTTAGTTAAGTATTATGGCGTGATCATCTGGGATATCAAAAAAGAAAACACACAGCATTTATTAGTAAGTCTAATAAAAGTCAATCATTTAACAGCAAACGCATGACGATGCACTTTCATTTTTCCTCTGCTCTTGCAGTAACAAAGATCGAAGGTGTTGAGCAATACAGAACTGATCTCTGAGGAATTTCCCCTTGGTAACTTTAAAGAAATACCTAAGTACCAGAATTCTTATTTGTTAAAACATATTGGTGACTACTGAGTCACAAATCTCTGTTCTTTGTGCTTCTGCCAGTGTATTATGTCAGGCGGAACGGAGCTCCAGTATTTAATAACACACCCATTCCTACTACAGCAATTCTGGGGTGAATTAGATTGGTTCACACAGGTTTCTGCCAGGTCACCAAGGTAGTAATTGTCTTTCCTTGCTGGTTGGAGTGTAATGGTCTTTGTTTTATAAAATGGAAGTTTGAGAACCTGTTTGACTTACTTTCTGGGACAAGACTGGACATGGTGAGGAATGGATCACTGTTGGATCCTGAGGCTTTGTGAAGGCATTTGCAGCATTTGCAAAACGCAAACAAGTAATTGCAAACACTTAGATAGATTTACTAGTTCAAGTATCACATTTTACATTTTTTGACAAGGAAGTTTTTCACTAAATCCTAATTTTTAAACATTATTAAGGTATCTTTTTTTCTTAATATAACCAGTAGAGTGAGTGCTCAAGAGACTAAAAGTAAAAAAAAAAAGGCTACTTGAATTTGAATTCAGTTTTAGCAACATGATACTCAGTGCAAGTTAATAAAATATTCTATGGGGAATTAACAAATGCGTCATATCTTCATGCACATATTTATTATTTGTTCTCTTCAGTTAAAATTTCCTTTTCTTTCACTTCATGAACCTTAAAATAACTGAGATTTTTATTAAGATTAAGGGTGTGACAAAAAGTACTGATTAAATGCAAAGCACTATCTAATCTGAGGACAAGTAGCCATCAGGATTGTTGCTCAGAGATGGAAACCCACTTTTTTTTTCATACCAGTTAAATCGGTTACATCTCAGTGGTACAAGAACAGGCCCTAATGTGTGTTTAGGGTTTGAAGTAGTGTTTGGCAAACTTAATTCCTTATATTTGTTTCCTTCTCCTATAAAACGGATGGCTTGGAACAGGTGTCTCTTCCTCCAAACTCTGGAAGGCTTAAGATGGTTTGCTGTATAAATCAGTGCTGGTGTGTCAGACAAAAATAACCATCCTGATGAGAGTAGTGCTCTCTGGGGGTTTTTGGTTTGGAAGCGTTTAGGTTGTTTGAGTATTTTTTTTGTTATAGGGCTACATTGCCCTCCTGTGGGTCAGAAGAATAATTCTACTCAGTCACTACAGCAGACATGTTTAATTTATTAATTTGTGATCAAAGTTATCAGTGCTGTGGCTACTACTTGATGTGGATTAAATTACTAAAAATGCACAGTGGCTTGAATTTGACTAAGAAAAAAAAATCTGAGTGCAGACGTCTGTATCTTTGATAACAAGAAGTGGCAGCCACTGATCAGCAGCACTGTGCTTATCAGCACTCTTTGTTCAGCCCCGTGCGAAAAGAACATTTCAAAAGTTAGCTTTGAATATCGATTTAAGCCGCAACAGTTCCAAAGTTCTTCCTCTAAGGGGAAGTGGGTTTTGCCTTCCCCTGCAGCGGTACCTCTGCAGCCCTAACTTTCACCAATTCACCTACAAGAACAGAAAACCAGATTCAATGAGACTTCCTTGCTGTTTTTTGGCTTCCTGGCCTACCACGTATCCCGTGACAGGTGATCAATCACATTTGCTTCAGGAAGCCAGCAGAGCCACAGAGGAAACAGAACCAGGGAACACAAACTTTCTCTCTGCAACTGAAAAGATAGAAATACTTAGAAAAAAACAGCACTTAGATAAAAAACGGGGAGGCAATTTTTTTCCCCGATAACTGAAACATAATGATGGGAAATACAGACAAAAAATTAATCATCACAGCATAAGCAGTAAGATATTTTAGTGGAATGTTCAAAATCTCACCAATAATATAGCACAATCTTCAAAACATGATTATATAGGTATAAAAGTAGTTGAAATGGCTGTTTCCTGAAAAAAATAAATTGCATAACTACCACTTGGTAATATTATATTTCTCATGTTACTTTAGTTGATGTTTGTGCAGTGAGGAAACATCATAACCCCACGTTTTATTTTCCTGAAACATTTCCTAAAGGAAAATCTGAAACAGAACATGATTGTCTTCAAAGATTCTGGAAATCACACACCTTTACGCTAAGTTGGCCTGTTGTTCTTTTTTTCCTCATGTAAATCAGAGCACGGGATAGGGGAATTCCTGTAAGTAAATTAAAGGAGGAGGTGGGGGAAATTCTTGACTGAAAAATACCTTACCGAATCTTAAATTTATGCTGAATCATTAGCTTTTCTATGAATGCATAAAGCCTCTTATTCCTCTTAAAGGAATTAGCCAGTTTTTAGGCTTTAATTTCATGTCATTTGTCATAACCTTTTTTTCCAGTATTGTTCTGACTGGTCTTCCCAAATCATTCACTGCTGCTTCAACCGTTTTTGGTTTTTTAAACAGGCTCTTCTTCCAAAATATAATAAAAATAAAAAATAATTTCCCCTTTGTTTTGTGAGAAGTTAATTTGATTTAATGTGTTCATTTTAAATTATGTTTATGTAGATTAAAGACTTTTTTTTATGTCTTGACAAAGGATATTAATCTCATTTGTCAGTGCAAATGCTTCAAAAATACGTTGCTATAGAGCATGGAATGTAAACCTACTGAGCTTACAGTTTCAGAGGAGACAGCAATCTTAAAGACTTCTCATATACTCATATAGATATGTCAATTGGTGTCTTGCACAGAAACATTCCAAACTGAGACTTGTGTCCCATTATACGTGTGATGATTTAAGTTTCAGGTGAAAGAGCCAAGTTTCACATCTTAGTCCAAACCTCTCATCACTAGGTGTGGTGAGAAGAGCTACCACAGGCACATTGCTTGTGCGGGAGCTCTGCAAACAAATCCACAGCGTGACTGCAACGCGCTCTCCTGGAGCCACAGAAACGCAGGCGGCGCAGAAGAGCTGATGGTGCAGTTGTTTGATTCCCACAGGCTTTAGCCTGGAAACCTGGAAACCACAGACTGTTAGTTAGTCCTGAACATCAGACTCACTGAGGACTTCACAGAGCATACGCCTCATGTTTTTCAAACCATTAATACTCAATGATCTGGTGGGTCTCTTCCAACCTGGTGATTCTATGAAACACCAACATCTTTACATCATTTTTACATCTTTACATGCCTTGTTTTGATGTATTATATTACTAAAAAGTACAATCACGGAGTTTTGCTTACTTTCCTAACTAAAGTGCATCATTCTGCAATACCTGTGAGACGTAAACTGCTTGCTTCTGTTCTTTGACCTGTATTGATTGGTTGCACAGTCCAATTAACTGTTCCACAAAGCCCTGATGAAAAGGCTGGAGTGCTTGCTGAGCAAACAGTTCTTTTAAAACTTAGTAATTTTTAGAGAACTTTTCAAAACCGATGAGAAACTCAGTTTGCAACAAAGCGCTAATCCTTTCAACGTTACTAAGCTTTTTTTTCTTAATACATCTAAAAAAATACAGAATTTTAAATTTTGAAATAACATACTCATAAAAGATGTACAAAATCTAGTAAAAGTTATGTTCTGTATGTCAAAAATTGAAAGTCATATTCAAAACTCTGTAAAAGATACATACAGGTATTTAAACTTTCAGGGATTATTTTAAGAGTGAAACTTCACATGCTTTTAAAATATGTCCTTCTGCAAAGTGGTAGCCAGTTACATAAAACCTCAATAATCATAGCACTCGGCTACAAATAAAGAGAAATCAAAAAGACAGGCAGTATCATTTATTTCAGTTTCTCTTTGTCTGACTGTTCCGAGCAAGGTATTTTAAAGAAATTAATGAATTCAAGGTTATTTTTATAATAAGCAACTAAGCTAGCAAAAAAAGATGTGCAGTCACACATAGGGGAAAAAAAAGGCAAATAAAAAAACCCCAAACCAAACCAGAGGAAAAAAACCCACCTCGTTCAACCCTTTCTAAAGTATCTTCAGTGAAAATCCCACGAAGCAATACACGATGCTGCAACAGCGATCACTCTTGTCACCAAAACTGAGAACTCCTGATGTATTTTCACCTCACTGCAAAATATCACACCTATTGATCATGAAAGCAAAACCAGTTCATAACTACAATTAGAGCAACGTGCATCTTGACATGTGAAAAATTATTTCTCAATAAATAAGGATTATAATTACTTGAATGCCATAAAAAAATCCACTAGTCTAAGATGTCACAATACTGGAAGTGAGGGTTAAGCCCCAGAACGCTTAAATGGAAATTCCAAGCTGCATCTGAATCAATGTTGAGTTTAAGCTCCCATTCATTTGCTGGGAAAGGAAGTTTGATAGGCATAACTAACTTTGTACTGAACCACACTGCATCAGCATTCACTCACTTACGTATATGTTAACATTTGTTACTTCTCAATGCCACCCTTGTGTGTTAGCCTCACCTTCAGGTGAAGAATAATTTTGATTTTTAAATACCAAGCAAAATGATCTAATTGAGCATCTCTTCAGTGTATCTTCAGGAAGACTCAAGGAATTAGCCATGTTAGTTTTTATTGGAGTATTTGGTAGTAAGGCTTCTGCGTGAAGTCTGTTTCCAGCTGCACAGAACAAGTTTACTACTCAAGGCGTGCAACTTTGGCTTCTGACTCACCCAAGTACCCCTGGGTTTCCACTTTGTTATCGCTTGCTAAGCAGGACAGGACTTGTTTACTAGAGGAGCTGAAGTCAGATTCAATGTCTTCGCCTTGAAACTTTAAGGGTTACATCTTTACAGGTACATAAAGATCACAGGGTTTTAACTCCCTTATATTGTTTGGCAATAGCTCCTCACCCAAATCCTCAGCTCTGAAGTTCAGGACTTTATTACAAGCCACCTTTAACAATGAAGCCACACAGCAGACACAGCTTTACAGTTAACTCAGGGCTATAGTCATGTGCTTTCTAGTTTTACAGCATGCACATAATCATTTGGAATACAAAGATTAAAGACAAGGCTGTGCACATCAGAGAACCAGATTTTGTAGTGCCATTCTTCTTTTGATCTCAGTCATATGACAAGCTAATGGGTAACTGGCATATTCTCACTCGCGTTCCACACAGTGGGAGAGATTAGGGATGAATGTTTTACACCCAAGGCAGTTTGCTTTCCAGAAGGCCCAGGCTCCCACTTCCATACAGTGTTTGAACTGAATGGATGATTAACATGAGCCAGCAGTGGCCCAGGTGGCCAAGAAGGCCAATGGCATCTTGGCTTGGATCAGAAACGGTGGTGCCAGCAGGTCCAGGGAGGTTCTTCTCCCTCTGGACTCGGCCCTGGTGAGACCACTCCTCGAATCCTGTGTTCAGTTCTGGGCCCCTCACCACAAGGAGGATGTTGAGGCTCTGGAGCGAGTCCAGAGAAGAGCAACGAAGCTGGTGAAGGGGCTGGAGAACAGGCCTTATGAGGAACGGCTGAGAGAGCTGTGAGTGTTTAGCCTGGAGAAGAGGAGGCTGAGGGGAGACCTCATTGCTCTCTCCAACTACCTGAAAGGAGGTTGTGGAGAGGAGGGAGCTGGGCTCTTCTCCCAAGTGACAGGGGACAGGACAAGAGGAAATGGCCTCAAGCTCCACCAGGGGAGGTTTCGGCTGGATATTAGGAAAAAATTTTTCACAGAAAGGGTCATTGGGCACTGGAACAGGCTGCCCAGGGAGGGGGTGGAGTCACCACCCCTGGAGGGGTTAAAAAGATGAGTAGGCAAGGGGCTCAGGGACATGGTTTAGTGATTGATGGGAATGGTTGGATTCGATGACCCAAGAGGCCTTTTCCAACCTGGTGATTGTGATTCTACAATTCCCAGAAATTTAGCATGAACAATCAGTTTTGACCAAAGTGGATGCAGAAATGACTAAGTCAACATGGTGCATGAAAATATGCCTGGCCTGTCAGTCACATCTGTGCTCTGGGCACTGTTGTATTACTCAAGTCTGACTACCAAACTATCTTACTTTACCCTAGGAGAGCAAAGTCACACTGAGTGTGAAGAGTACTACTGCAACATGAAAACTAAAGTGTTGGTACCTCCATTCTAACAGAGCTGGAAAAGGCCTTGAGGAACTGAGACACCTACAGGCTGCTCAGCTGACAGAGCTTCCAGACATGCAGCCTGCATTGCCTCCAGGCCTCCTGTTGAGGACACATAAGAACAGTAGATAGCATGCTCTTTCCACAAGTTTATTTAATAGAGTTACAAAAGGATACCACTACTCGATAAGCAACACATGGCTAACCACATACACTGCGTTGTCACTGAAGTCAACAAGGCTTGATGTACAGATATTAATCATTAACAATTTCTATGAACATATTGTCAACAGGACAAGCTTTCCTTCAAGTAAAAAAGTTACTCTTTATACCTATAGCATGAATCCCGTGACTCAGATGCAATGACTTAGTCAAAGTTCAGTAACTGATGCTTGCTCTTTATGTAAGGCATACTAGCTTCCACTCAGACTGAAAATTTATTTCTGCTTAGAGAAATACTCTTTACTTTTCTGAACATCAGGCTTGATTGTGTCACTGCCAGGCTTCCAGCCAGCTGGGCACACTGAAATGATAAGAATGTTTAAGTTTTATCAGCTGCTCCTGCAGAACATGCTTTACACAACATAAAAGCAAACTAGCAACTCTAAACACAAAATACATATTTGAAACATACAGAGTGCATTACTCAGCGTCACATTATGTTCAGATCATTTTACTCAGTTCCATTTGTTCATCAGAGAGGGACAGCAAAGGAACCAGGCATTTGCCCCCGGAACAGCAGGCCACACATACACCCCTACCCACCCTGCTTAAAAGCTTCACAGAAGCTTTCAGAAGGTACAGTTAGGCTTGATTATCACAAAGGTCTTTTCCAACCTAGCGATTCTATGATTCTAAGCTTAAGAGCAAGGTAACACCAACTTCTGCAGCCTGGGTCAGAAGGCTTTACAATTATTACAGTACACTTCTCTCCTTGGATCCAGTCAAGTCTATATTGTCCTTATCTTTAATTAAGCCTGGTCCCATTCTCCAGTTTAAAAGGGAAGAAGAGTTAAAACTGTCTCCAATTCCCCCATATGGCTATCAAAAGGCCAAAGAGCAAAAGCTGCACGGCCTCAAGATTGCAGCAACTCCTGAGCAGCCCTTTTTGGATGGTATTGTTTGTACACAGCTCTGCAAGGCTTAATGCACGATCCACAAGGAACTGGCAATTTCAGCTACAGCATTCTCAGCTTCCAAGTGTTACTACACACCTTATACTGGTTTATCCTGATTTAGATGAGACTGTAGTCTGGAGGAGAAACTTTTGCCACCTTCTGACTGCTCTAGGGTGTAGTAAACCCCAAGAGGCTTCATTTGAATGACATGTGACAGCTCCATCAAATTAGGCTTGTCTCCTCAGCTGACAGAGGATGCCATGAGTTCAGAAACACTGACTCTCCTCAGGCTATAGCACAGCCACAACAGCAGCTTATTTTAATAAAATCTGCCATTGATTTACCAGTTCTGAAGCAAGTTAAGCATGACCAGCAGTGACACCTGTCATTAGTTAATTAAATCACAGCTGAAGGCTACTAATACATATAAAAACATTGTTTCCATAACCTGGTTCAAACCTTCCATCCACAGAGCTTTTTCTGCAGGAGTTACCAAAAAAGCAATCAGCCTCGAGCAGTTTATATTACTCAAACTCTAGGCACAAAGATTCTCATCCATTTTTCCCTCACTATACAGGGATACAGCTCAACAGGCTTGCCAGGAATTTAAATGCTTAAAAGACAACAATACTACTGATTGTTACCAGCCTAACAAATCTGAGAGCAGAGTCTAAATTATGCTTGCCCTCTCAGGTTAAATTATTACATCATCTTTTTCTCAAGTATTTTGTGTGTCTAATTGAAAGAGATGTGTGACATGTGTGACAAGATATCCAGCATCACAATGGTTTAAGTGATATTTGAATATTAGTAAGTCCTCAATGGGCCATTAACTGGAATAAGATACAGTTCTATGGTGCCCTTCAACAAGCAGCTCTACATGACCAGCTGCATTTCAACAGGCAGTTACTTTCTGTGTGCAGATCTATACACGTACTTAATACCTTTCAGTAAACCTCAACTTGCCCAGTTAATAGTGTTCTCTGCAGAAACATCTAAGATGAGAAAGAGGAAGAACCCTTACCTTCTCCATGCTTATCTGTAAACTGGAACGCCTGGACAAGTCTGAGCGTTTCATCAACAGAACGGCCAACAGGAAGATCGTTGATAGTTATCTGCCTCAGGATCCCCTTCTCATCAATTATGAACAGACCCCTAAAAAGCACATAATAAAGTTAAACACAGGCTTTGAAAGACAGATTAAGCTGAAGCGAGTTTCAAAAACTCAAGTTCAGTGTTCCATTACAGCAGTTAGTTATCTAGTGTTACTGACCTCTTCCCCAAACTGAAGATTTTCAGTGTACACACAGCACTGAAACATTAGTGGCTGAAAGCCACTGGGAACCAGGAAGGACAGGAAGTAAGTAAAAACACTAACACAGGAAAGCAACACTTCCTATTTAAGGAAGATACTAGTGGAGAAGCAAAGTGGAAGGGAAACAGGAAAAAGGGGAATTGAAGGAGAGGCACTCTTAGATTTGAAGAGCCACAAACACTGTTCTCAAGAAAAAACAACCCAGCAATGGTTCAGTCCCCCTAAGTCACGTTAAGAGTTCACAGAAGTTGAAGTCCCTTAACAACTTTAACTCTGAGCAGCTGACTGAAAGATAAGGCATGAATTTTAATTCATCTTTACTTTAACCACTAGATCAAAAACCTGTAATGACTTCTACAACTAAGTAGGTCTCACATTACCAATGTTTGCAGAAGCTCATCTCCATGGGACTTCTGGAGAGAGGTAACCAAAGGTGAGCACCAGGCATTTACCTAGCTTACCAAAACCATACAAAGTCTAAACAGTGAGAACAAGTACACCTCCCCTTGTAGGAGTGGTGGATAGCTTGAAGCAGTTTACCTCTAGAATAGCTAATTGCTTCAGCTTGCTGCAGGTGTTGAAGTATAGCCAAGCTCTGTTCACCCGCCATGCTCCATCCATTGCAACATGAGACTTTTAACAGCAAGTTTACCTTCTAACATATTACCTGTATGCAATGCCTTCATCCTCTTTAAGTACTCCATATTCTTTGGCAATGACACGATTAGTGTCAGAAACCAGCGGGATTTTCATAGGACCCAAACCTCCTTGTTTCTTGGGAGTGTTGATCCTAAAAGTACAAGTTTAAATGTTAAAAACAGACAGTTCAGAGTAAAGTACCAACAAAAGCTGTTCCTTTCTGCAATATTGCACTCAGTCTGCCATGAGGCAAGAACTGAATGGTATGCTTGGTTCTGTTCTGAAGCACCCCACACTACCAGCACTTCAAGCGCCTTTATTTTTGAATACACTCAGAATTCAGTTCCTGCAATAACTGAGCCCAGGAAGCATACTCTAATAGGTTCAAAGGTTGATTCTTACCAGGCAAGGTGACAAAAGTGAGAGTCAACAGAAGCTCCGATTACTTCACAGTTAATTTTCTTGAATTCATCAGCTCTGTCACTGTATGCAATAATTTCAGTTGGACAGACGAAAGTGAAGTCCAGGGGGTAGAAGAAGAACACAACGTATTTTCCTAGAAAAGCAGTATAGCCAGTTAATCTCCTACCTTTACAGGAGTTATCACACTCAATATCAACCATTCAAATCCTGAAAGAAGAGAAAGGGCTTGATGCAACACCACCTTTAAGGATTAAATGGCAAACTAGACACCCGTTTTTCACTATGCTGGCGGCAAGCCCATAAAGGACCTAGGGGATTTACACTTCAGCCAAATAGCGCTCTTCAAGGCCACTTTTACAGCCAATAACAGAACACTCTGCCCAACTGAGGACTCTAAAACCAGACTGTCAATTTGCCTCTCTACCAAACCTCCTCCCACAAGCCTGCTCTAAGTACTCCTAGCAGCTACACTAGGCTTAAGACCCTAGCTTGACTACTAACAGAGAGCTAAGGACCACAGCTTCTAGTCAGTAATGTAGATGGCTTTAGGAAGAGCTATTTCTACTTGAATACTTCAGGCTTTCCCTTTGATTTTAGGAAGTTTTTTTGGCAAGGCTTTTTGCCAATACTCTAGAGAATGGAACTTCATTGGTTAGAGGGAAGAATCTACTTTCAATTGACTGAAAGTCTGCAAGTGAAGGTATTTTTGCTGTTTCACATAGTACTCTGGAGAGGTAACATCAACTTCATCATATGACAGACAGGACAAATAAGCCTAATCCACAATCACAGTGCAGAGGAGTTTTACAATGCTCAGCAACAATTATCATCGCTGTAATAGTCAATCATGCTACTAACAGCTTCCCAAGCACACTCCAGCCATCACCAAGAACCGCGTCTCAAGCTGTGTACTCAGGCTGCTGCCAAGTTGTCACTGTCACTTTGAAACAAAAATCCAGATGTATCTATCACTGGTCACCCTCCATTTCTGCAATATGAGTAGATTATATCTGTGTTATTAGGGACACAAGCTTACCTCTATAGTCAGAGAGTTTGATGTCTTTGAATTGCCCATCTGGCATTACAGCCGTGGCAGTAAACTCAGGGGCTGGTTTTCCGATGAAAGCCTTTCCTGAAGACATCTTGGTTTATTCTAGATAAGAGTTAATAACAAGTTTAAATAATGGTGCATTTGCACCTGGAAATAAGCATTTATTCAAATCACCTTATTGATTGCAATTGAAAACCAAGGAGTTCATCAGCACTTGATCTTGCAATACAAAGGTTATGGGTGAAATTAGTTTTAGCTTTATCACCTGGGTAGGCCAGTCAAAACACTAGCATTGTTCCCCCTAGAGAAGAAACACAGAAAGATGCAGCCTACACATCCAGACAAAACCACTACATAGACTGCTAGTACTTCCAAGATCTCTGGCTCATCAGTCTCCCAATGATACAGTAAGGGTTATCTTTGGTCAGCAACAGCATCTGGAAAAGGCACAGCCTTCTAGAGTTTTAGCAGTGTTCAGTAAATCTGCCAGTCCCACTGGGTGGACAAATTAGAAAATCTGGATTTAAGAACTTTTGGTGAGGAGATCCTTGTTCACTTTTACAAGGGAATTTAAGACCTCAAAACTTGATCCAGAAGAAAAGAACTTTTATTAATCTCCAGGAGCAGTGCTCTGCATAACTACACTTAAGCCTTTCAAACAATTAAGCCTTGTTTTATTTGCAGCTACAAAGACTCAGAGCATACACAGGAACCACACTGTGTCAGTAACTGAAATTTTATAAGTCTTAAACCTGTACAGCCAGGTCTTTCCCTGCCTCCCACCCCTGCTGAAAAGGGCTAAGAAGGTACCACAAAGACAAGAGATACACTTCTGGCTCGCTGCCCCAAGAGGCTGGTCATGTTATACACCCTGTGCAGTATTTTGCTCTGTCTGGGAATGCAGTATATCATGTTAGAATTCCAGTTACTTCCACAGCATAATCTTTTAAATAGCTAACTTTATGAACCTCGTTTCTTTAACTCACAAAATCTTAAAAGTGATTTCACACAAGTGATCCTATAGACTGCTACAAGCACGAGTTCCCCTGGAGATAAAACCTCTGAAAGGTTAGCATGGGTCTCATGCTAAACCGAGATTCCAAGATTCTACCAAGTCCTGCTGCAAGGCACTACGTCCATTCTATAAACAGTTGAGAACATCATTTCTTGGCTCCTTCCCCACCACTTTCTCCCTGGAGAACTAGTTCAGAAGCCATAAACATCAGCCTTCAACCCGAGTTTATCAGTTCAGAGTCTTTTCATTATGAATGACCTTGAAAGCTTCTCTTACATAATCTGATGATACATAAGCAGTGATCAGGTACCTCTGCTTTCATTTTGAGAAATGCCAACCCATTCAGTGTTTCTAACTGACTTTTGCGACAAAGCTCTTTATCCCCATGTTCATCCAACACTTCAGTCTTCCACTGCAGCAGACTGGGAGCCAGTCTTATGAATGAAGGTGGTTCATCAGTTCTGCTGATGCAGTCTGGCAGGAATTCAGTGATCCCTCTGCCAAGCCTTGCATGTAGCCATGAAGGCAGGTGCAACCCTGACTGCAGTCCTGTAAAAGGGATTAGGGGGACAGACACTGCACAAGGGTTTATCCAAGGTACCTCCTTGTCTGAAATGCACAACCCCACATTTTGTGACTGAGCTGCATTAATGCCCTTTACTCAAACTCAAGGTCATCCGTTTGCTCAGCACTATTATGCCAGCCCTCCTATATTGGTTTCATCAGCAATCCCCTGCAGTATTTTATTAGATTTGCAATATCAAATAAAAAGCTGTCAGATGGCTCTAAATTTTTAGGTACACAAAAATCTTTAATATTGGCAGGAGCTTTCAGTTTCCTCATACTGCAGGAGAGCCATCTGCCTTCCTCAGGGCATCTACTGCGACCTGCCCACAATTCTGCTTTCCCGTGCAGCATCAGCAAACGTTCTCACATGTTCTGCTTGGATTTTTAGCCACAGCATTTCCTAACCCACAGAGCAGACCACAGATTCGGCATGTTATTTCCTTTTGTTCTAGGGGAAAGGAGAATGGACACTACAAACCAGGTCTGCTTGAATACAGTCAGAACACCTTCCCGAGGCCAGGCACGGCCTCAATTATCCTCAAATTGCAATTACAATTAAGTCAGGCCTGCACTCTTCACTAGTAATTCGTACCTCTAGGATATCTCAAGCATAAGCAAAACGCTGTTTCAACACACACTCTCAGCCTTCCGCTCCAACCTGTCACAGACGTGCGGCTGAGCCACCATGCCGCAGTTGGACTGAGCGATATAAGCAGCCATCCCCTGGGTGCAGGTGCTTCGCAGCCAAGGTCACCTATCTCCTGGGTGCAAGGGCACTGCAGCCAGGGTCACCCAGACCATGGGGCACTCATCCCTCGGGTGCAGGACCTCCAAAGCCAGTCAGCCATCCCCTCCCTTCGGGAACAACACAACTAGGGTCACCCATCCCCTGGGTTCAGGCACACTGCAGCCAGGGGCACCCAGACCACAAGGCACCCACGCTCACAGTTCAGACACAATGCAGCTAGGGTGACCCATGCCCCAAGCTCAGGGACATTGTAGCCAGGGTCACAGACTGCAGGGCACCCATCCATTGGGTGTGGGGGCTCCAGAGCCACAGAATCACAAGGTTGGAAAAGACCCACAGGATCACCAAGTCCAACCACTCCTAGCAACCACTAAACCATGCCCCTCAGCACCTCATCCACCCGTCTTTTAAACCCCTCCAAGGATAGTGACTCAACCACCTCCCTGGGCAGCCTGTTCCAGTGCCCAATGACCCTTTCTGTGAAAATTTTTTTTGATATCCAGCCTGAACCTCCCCTGGTGGAGCTTGAGACCATTGCCCCCTGTCCTGTCACGTGGGAGGAGAGGCCATCTCCCTCCTCTCCACAACCTCCTAGTCGCAGAGAGCAAAAATGTCTCCTCTCAGCTTTCTCCTCTCTAGGCTGAACAACCCCAGTTCCCTCAGCTGCTCCTCATAAGACAGTCTCCCAAGAGCTGGGTGAGGGCACTAAGCAAACAGTCTCACCCATCCCTGGGCTGCATCATAAGGAGTGTGGCCAGCAGGCAAGGGAGGGGATTCTGCCCCTCTATTCCTCTCTTGTGAGAGCTCATCTGGAGTCCTGTGTCCAGTTTTGGAATCCTCAACATAAGAAAGAGAGGGAGCTGTTGGAACGGGTCCAGAGGAGGCCATGAAGATGATCAGAAGGCTGGAGCACCTCCCACACGAGGACAGGCTGAGAGAGTTCGGGTTGTTGAGCCTGGAGAAGAGAAGGCTCCGAGGAGACCTTAGAGTGACCTTCCAGTACCTGAAGGGGCTCCAGGAAAGCTGGAGAAGGACTGTTTACAAAGGCTTGTGGTGATAGGAGAAGGGGGAACGGATATAAATTGGAGAAGGGCAGATTTAAACTAGACATAAGGAGTAATTTCTTCATTATGAGGGTGGGGAGGCCCTGGCCCAGGTTGCCCAGGGAAGCTGTGGCTGCCCCATCCCTGGAGGTGTCCAAGGCCAGGTTGGATGGGGCTTTGGGCAGCCTGATCCAGTGGGAGGTGTCCCTGCCCAGGGCTGGAGGGACCCCCCGCGCCCCCAGCCCTTTGTGCGGGCCGGGAAGGACACGCGGCCCCGCACCGCGGCCGCCAGCCCAGGGAACGGAGAGGCCGCGGGGACAGCCCCGCCGAGCAGGAGGGAGAGGGCAGAGCGGAGAGAGAGAGGAGGAGGGGAAGAGAGGGCAGAGCCAAAAAAAAACAAAAAAAAAAAAGGGAGAATGGGGGGAGAGAGGGCGAGCAAAAAAATGGGAAAAGAGGGGGAGAGAGGGCGAGCGATGGCGAGTTAAAAAAATAAGAGAGGGAGGAGAGAGGGCGAGCAAAAAAAAAAGAGAGAGAAAGGGAGAAGATAAGGCGAAGGGAAAAAAAGAGAAAGGGGGGAGATAAGGGCGAGCAAGAAGAGAAAATGCGGGGAGAGGAGCGAGCAGAAAATAGAGAGAATGGGGAGAGAGAGCAGAGCAAAAAAAAAAAGAGAAAGAGGGGAGAAAGGGCAGAGCAAAAAAAAAAAAGAGAAGGAGGGGAGAAAGGGCAGAGCAAAAACAGAGAATGAGGCGAGCAAAAAAAAAAATGAAAAAAATAAGAGGGCAGAGCAAAAGGAGAGGGAAAGGGGAGAGAGGGCAGGCAAAAAAGAGAGAATGAGGGAGAGAGGGAAGAGCAAGAAAGAAAATGGAGGAGAGGGGGAGAGCAAGAGAGAATGGAGGAGAGGGGGCAGGCGAAAAATTAGAAAGGGGGTAGGAGGGGGCAAGAGCATAAAATAAAAGGGGAGAGTGTGAGCAAATGAAGAGAATGCGGGAGAGAGGCGAGCAAAAAATACAGAGAAGGGTGGGAGAGAGGGTCGAGCACAAAAAGAAAATGGGGGAGAGGCGAGAGCAAAAAAAAAAGAGGGGGAAGAAGGCGAGCAAAAAAAAAAAAAAAACAGAGAAAGGGGGGACAGAGGGGGCGAAAGCAAAAAAATTTAAAAAAAAAAAAAAAAAAAAAAGCAAAGCACCCAAGGCCCGTGCACGCCCCCCGCCCTCACTCACCGCCGCAGCGCCGCTCGCTGCCGCCCGCCCCGCGCCGCCGCCTTTATGTGCGGCCGCTCTCGCGAGGCCCGGCCCGCCCCGCCCGGGCACCGTGACGGGGCAGAGTCGCCCCCACCCTTATCGCAGCCCCGAGCGGCGCTCCCGGGGCCGCCAGCCCGCGGGGAACGTGGCTAAAGGCTGATAATCCTCCGGACCCCGTGCCGGGAGGCGCCCTGGAAGCAGCCGGGGTGGGGGCTGTGAGGGGGAAGGAGGGATTCCGGCAAGAAGAAATTCCTCTTAGTGCCTTAATCTAGGAAAGGTTAGAAGCCGTCAGAGAGGCAGAGGGTGCACAGGATTCTGGGGGAAAATAAGAGGAGGTTGGCGTGTCGTAAAGGTGGATGGAAGTTCGCTTAATTATCCATCAAATCAAGAAGGATGTTGAGGCTCTGGAGCGAGTCCAGAGAAGAGCAACAAAGCTGGTGAGGGGGCTGGAGAACAGGCCTTATGAGGAACGGCTGAGAGAGCTGGGGGTGTTTAGCCTGGAGAAGAGGAGGCTGAGGGGAGACCTCATTGCTCTCTACAACTACCTGAAAGGAGGTTGTGGAGAGGAGGGAGCTGGGCTCTTCTCCCAAGTGACAGGGGACAGGACAAGAGGGAATGGCCTCAAGCTCCACCAGGGGAGGTTTAGGCTGAACATGAGGAAAAAATTTTCATGGAAAGGGTGATTGGGCACTGGAACAGGCTGCCCAGGGAGGGGGTTGAGTCACCTTCCCTGGAGGGGTTTAAGGCACGGGTGGATGAGGTGCTAAGGGGAATGATTTAGTGTTTGATAGCTGATAACACAGAAACAGTTCCAGTCCCTTGGAGGGGCTCAGGGCCAGGTTGGATGGTTGGACTCGATGATCCGGTGGGTCTCTTCCAACCTGGTGATTCTATGATTCTACAAACCTGATCCAGTGGGAGGTGTCCCTGCCCATGGCAGGGGGGTTGGAACTGGATGGGCTTTAAGGTCTCTTCCAACGCAAACTGTTCTATGATTCTATTAAAAGATTTGACCCTGTGCCTATCGAACGCTGTGAACACACATCGCTTTGTTAACAGGTCTGATTTAGAATCATAGAATCATAGAATAACCCGGTTGGAAGAGACCCACTGGATCATCGAGTCCAACCATCCAACCTGGCCCTGAACCCCTCCAAGGGACTGGAACTGTTTCTGTGTTATCAGCCGGGTCCTCCACCCGATTCTAACTCCCAAGGCTTCCATTGATTATTCTCCGTCAATGGGAAGACGGATCCAAGTCAGCAAACAGGCTGAAAACTAAATAAAGTCAAACCTCGGAGCTTTTGGGGAGGACGGAAACTCTTGGAAAATACAGTTACTCACTTCAAGGAGTTTTGCATCATTCTGAGAGTGAAGCGACTCTGAGGGACAATCCTTAGGAGAGAATTGTTAATCCTTGGGTCTTGTTTGGATCCAAGACTGAACTGAAGCAATGTGGTACTTTTTGAGGACCAAACCCTGAATTTAAATATAACAGCTCTATTAGATAATGAATACTAAAGGCCATAAAGGACATACCAATGAAAAAAAATGCTTCCTTTACTCAAAAGCAATAAAGGGGTTTACGCACTGAATCCCTTGTAGAGAGGAAGGTGCTGGCTGCTATACCAAATTTTTTTACTTCTTTGTTTTGCAGCTTACATTGGTGTTTCTTATACCTGCTAAAACCTGATTATAAATTGTAACAAGGAAAAACCCACAAAGGATTAACAGACTTTAAATGTTTGTGATCTGCGTCCCTGTGTAGTGTTGCTGGGTGACCGTACCCCTGTGGCAATTCACCCACGAGATTACAGCTTTCAGGACCAGACGAAATCACTCCTTAAATAATAAATGCAAAATAACAGGTATGTGTGTGCTCAGGAAAAAACTGTGCACGCAGCTTAAGGCAAGTAGTTTATCTACTGCTGTTTATATTGTTACAGCATGCTTAACCTTTTACAGAAAGAAATTTGCTACTTTCTTAATATCAATGTTGTTACGACAACTGAGGTCTATAGATTGAGACATTTCTATACCTACCCATCAACTCAGGCCAACCTGTGATCAGATAAACCCTGAAAGGTCAGGCAGTCCTAATTAAAACCCTTAAAACAATGTAGTCTTAATGCAATTGTGGCCTGTTTACCAACGGACAAAGCAGTAATTACTTTCTCATGATTTCAGGCTCCTTTAATGCTTGTTATGCTCATTTCTCACACTTTCAGAGGCATAATATACCCATTTTGCATAGCTACCGCAATACACTTTGTTCCGGGTTTGCACCTTAAGCATTACATTTCTATTCATATGTCCATGGCCTCATTATTTTTGATTAGTTTCTGAGCTAGTCTTTCCAAAGATCAGTTTCTGGAGGTTTTGGAGTGATAAATTGAGAGGGCTGCTCCTTGTTCAGTGAGCAGGTGGGTTTCTGTAGCCTTTTTCAATCTTTAGATCTAAGATGCTACTTAGATAAAGAAAAAATAAGTTCTCTCGGAAAGGGCATGTCTACCCAAACAGGTGCTGGAAGGCCAGAGTTCTCTCCGCACCTTGCTTCTCCACATTCTGTTCTTCACACAGCAGATTAACTGTGGTGTACTGCTCTGCTAAAACAGCTGCCAGACAGGATCAGCTTGTCCCTGATTAGCATGGAGCATCCAAAGCCCCGATGTAGGTCTCCTTGCACCCATCCATACAGACGTGACCAAAATAAGTTGTTTATATATTAACAAGGAGGAGCTGGCTGGCCCTGCAGTGCTGGAGCACTGAAACTATCCAAAGATAATTCGCTGTTCACCAAGGCTTGTAGTGATAGGACGGGAGGAAATGGGTATAAACTGAAGAGGGGCAGATTTAAGCTAGGAATAAGGAAGAATTTCTTTCACCACGTGAGTGGTGAGGCACTGGAACAGGTTGCCCAGGGAAGTTGTGGCTGCACCATCTCTGGAGGAGTTCAAGGCCAGGTTGGATGGGGCTTGGAACAGCCTGGTCTGGTGGGATGTGTCCCTGCCCATGGCAGGGAGAGTGGAACTCAATGATCTTTAAGGTCCCTTCCAACCCAAATTATTCTATGATTCTAAGAAAGATTTCCAGATTGGTAGCCACGCTAGCTTTTACATGTATCATTTTGATCATGGTATCTCCCATGTATCCTGGTTGGAAATAACTCCCTGATGTGAAAACCAAAACCCTTGATGCGTGTAAAAACAAAGGCAAAAAACCAGGTCTTACTTCAGAACACTACCACACATTTGGGTGTCCATGCATTTTGTTGAAAGAGAATTTGAAGATTTTATGCAAGTATATCCAAATCTTCTAAAGTAAAATGAACTTAATCGGAACAGTAGAGTGAACTGGGTTTGGGCAATGCTGGGCACGCCTCTTGAGCACATACACATCCATGCATGCCCTCTGAAGTCAGCACATTAGGACATCATCAGGCACGTTCTGTAGAGCTGATCTCTGCACACACAGAAAGCCTGTTGAATCCTGAATTTACTGTAAACACACGGTACCATCAGGGGCACAGTAAGAAGAAAATCCTGGCCACATGGGGACATTGTAGTGTAATATATGCAAAAAAGCAACTGAAAAGTCAACAACTGGCGTGTTCCCAAGCCGTGGGGCATTTATGCACAAGCAGCTGATGCACAATAGTTTTGATGAAAACAATTACATATCATTAAATATACAGTGCAGAGATTTGCTTTCCTTGTTTTGCTCAAGAGAAGACTGTGTTTCTAGGTCAAAATGTCTGGCATTACCTCTTCCTTCTCTACATATACAAATTTTGTTAATTAACAAACTTTATTACTGATGTGTGGATAATCACTGCCTTTTGATGACAAAATGCTTTAGTCTTCCTTGTGTTTTTTCTTTCACTCCCTAATACATTTTGGACAAGTACAGTTGAACTCGATGATCTCAAAGGTCTTTTCCAACCAAACGATTCTGTGGTGATTCTATGATTACCAGAGGCTGAGGTTTGTTAATCTTACTGCATTAAGATTGTGGATTTTCTGATAGATTTGCGATTGACAGGATCTCCTTAAAAATAAATCAAACCCAGCAGTGTTTCCTCACCTTTTATTCTTTCCTCTTTGCAATTGTCTTTTTCCTGTTACTTTTAATTGTCTTGTCTTGTCCTTGCACTCTTTTTCCACTTGCCTGTATTTTGCTGAAACAGGCTGCACAACAGAAAAGTCTGGGCATGTGAATGCCTGAGAGATTAATTAACCTTTGTGCCCTTAAGCCTCCTGAGCAGTTCAAGTCAGAACAGCAAGGAAAGAATCTGCAGCAGAATTATCTTTCTGGAAACAAATAACAGCCTCTGCAAAGCCCTTGTGGATACGTATTTTGCCATATTTCTTATCTGATCTTACTATTTTCAAATTCTAAATGTCTAGATATTACTTATAAAAATGGAAGCCTGTGGTAAAAGCAAAAACTGGTTATAATTTTCTTTAGTTTGTTTAAGATTAGGTGTACCTTCCTGTAAACCTAGGGGTAGTCTTCCAGGTACAGGACAAAGTCTGCTTCTGGTGAAGACTATCTGACTCCAATAGCAGGATTGTACCTACCCAGAAGTAAGCTCTCTGCTGTTATCAGTCTGCTTTAATCTTACTTTCGATCTTCTTGTGCAAATAAGGAAATGTATTCTCGTGCACCTGCAACAGAAGGAGCCTCAGTCCTCTCAGGAAGCACCGCTTCTCTCTCCACATGCACATTTTAGCACAAGAGCTGGAGCAAAGTGGGTGTGACTGGCTGTGGACTTTTCCCGGATTCCTGCTCTTTAGAGCTACACGCAACACTGAGGAAATTTTGCCTTCCTCCCAGTAAAAACAGGTTCGAGAGGCCACAACAAACAGCAGACAAGGAGGCTTTTCTGTAAGTGCATACATGTCACACAGGCTTTAGCTGTGAGGTTTGCTTGTGTCCTGTCCCCCTGTGTGATGCAGCCCATCAGATTGATGGGAATGAGAGAGTCTGGCTGCCTGGATTTCCTGATGGGAGACAAATCGAGTGTAGGAGAGAAACAAACGGGGCAGCCTTGACCAACTGTCCAGGAGCGGAGGCTGAGGGTGCAGTGGCCACAAGACCCCCCGTGCCCCGAGGGTGAGTGGGAGTGAAGTGACAGGACCTGGTTGACAGACCTAAAACAATATAGGTGACCCCTGGACGATTCATATTGCTATGTGTGCCGTTTAATCTGTATCTTCTCACATATATCAGTGGAGTTGTGCTGTGCTCTTCTTGGTGCAGAGAGTGAGAAAATGCATCAGTCATATTGTCAGCAGAATCGGGCTGTGCCAGGGGGGCAGTAAGCAGCTGTGGCCAGAGACTCTGCATTTTTGGGGTGATATAATTTGTTTATTCAATGATATAAAGGCTGGAACCTTTGCCATGGTGGTTAGAGATCCCACCTACGTGTGGACACGCTGCATAAGCCTCCCTGATCGCCAGGACAGGCTCTCCAAATCGTTGCTGGAGACAAAAAAAAAGTCTCCCCATGGACAGTGGATCTGGATGATAGTGATAGGGCATTGTTGATGAGTATTTATAAATAATTACTCTCTTGTAGTAATGATTAGACACATTGCCTTGAAAGCTGTTAACTTGTTAATCACTGCTAATAATATGTTACCTTTCTCGTTCAAACAATACCAAAAATGTCAGCAAATAAACTCTAAAGCCTCATTTTGGAGTTCTAGAAAGCACGCATCCTTTAATCAGGCCTGGGCAACACGAGAGAGGGATCTCCATCAATCGTGTGCAGCAAACAAGAGCTGGGGATGGAACGTATTTTCCATTTAAAGGCATGTGTGTAAATTTTCCCAGAAGTCTTATGCATATTCCATTACTTTCCAAGGTCTAATTTGAATGTTGTTATGAAATTCACAACAGTCAAAACTGCTAATTTGGAGCTTTGAAGCCAGCTCTGCCTGACCTCGCATTTGAGATGGGGAAAGGCTGTGAACAGAGGTGATAATAGAAATAGAAGAGGGAAAGGCTGCAGAGGTGATCACAGGTGACACATCTGCTCAGCACAGATGAGACTGAACACAAGACATTATAATCTCCAAAGAAAGAACAAAAAACACTGTTTGAAAGAAAACATGTTGTCAGCAGAAGATTGTCTTGAAAAGAATACAATTACTTAGATGAAAGTCAGCTCTGCTTTAGCTTAAATAAACAATATTCCAATTTTTGCAATGGTAACAACTTCTGGTATCAGTAATAAGTTAAGTAAAGCTTGATCTCTCGGAGTATTCATCGAATCATAGGATAGTTGGGGGTGCAAGGGACCTTAGAGCCCAGGCAGTCCCACCGCCCTGCGATGGGCACAGGCACCTTCCAAGAGACAAGAATTCGGGTTTTAATTTGGGTTTTAACTTGGATTGCCCTCTGTGCTTCGGCACCTCATGCATTCGGCACTTTGAAGCATCTTGGTTTGTATCAGAAACAGTGTGGCCAGCAGGTCCAGGGAGGTTATTCTCCCTCTGTACTCGGCACCGGTGAGACCGCTCCTCGAATCCTGTGTTCAGTTCTGGGCCCCTCACCACAAGAAGGATGTTGAGGCTCTGGAGCGAGTCCAGAGAAGAGCAACAAAGCTGGTGAGGGGGCTGGAGAACAGGCCTTATGAGGAATGGCTGAGAGAGCTGGGGGTGTTTAGCCTGGAGAAGAGGAGGCTGAGGGGAGACCTCATTGCTCTCTACAGCTACCTGAAAGGAGGGTGTGGAGAGGAGGGAGCTGGGCTCTTTTCCCAAGTGACAGGGGACAGGATGAGAGGGAATAGCCTCAAGCTCCGCCAGGGGAGGTTTAGGCTGATCATTAGGAAAAAATTTTCATGGAAAGGGTCATTGGGCACTGGCAGAGGCTGCCCAGGGAGGTGGTTGAGTCACCTTCCCTGGGGGGGTTTAAGGGACGGGTGGATGAGGTGCTGAGGGGCATGGTTTAGTGACTGACAGGAATGGTTGGACTGGATGATCCGATGGGTCTTTTCCAACCTGGCGATTCTGTGATTCTATGAAAAAGGCCGCCTGTCCGGCCGCCGGCAGCTCCCGGCGGAAGCGGAAGGGCAACGCAGAGGCGGGATAAGCAAGAAAAGAGGGGATAAAGCCGGAAAAGAGGGAGGAAAGGCGGCGTTCGGTGCCGGGTGAGTGCGGCGGCGGCGGGCGGGGCGCTGCCCTCCTGGCCGCCCCGATAACGCGGGGATGGGCGCTGCCGCCTCCACGGGAACCAGGGTTTCCCCCACCCCCGAGACAAGCCTCGGGTGCCCCTTTACGCATCGGTGTGATGCTTTATGGATGCGTTTGACGAGAAGCAGTTGCTGTCACAAAGGGTGGGATGTTTTGATTCGGGCTCAAGTTTCATCTAAGTAATCGTGCTCTTTGAAAGTCAGACAAAATGTCTCTCTGATAGCGTGTTTTCTTCTTCCAGACACTGTTCATTCTTTGGAGATGATAACGTCTTGTGTTCAGTCTCATCTGTGCCGAGCAGATGTGGTTTTTTTCTATAATTACCATTATTTGTTGCCTTTCCCTATTCTATTTCTATTATCACCTCTGTTCGCAGCCTTTCCCCATCTCAAACGCGAGGTCAGGCAGAGCTGGCTCCAAAGCTGCAACTCAGCAAGAGTTTTGACTGTTGTGAAGTCCATAATAACATTAAAATTAGGCAAAGTAGTAGAACATGCATAAGATTTCTGGGAAAATTTATCCATATGCCTGTCAGTGGGAAATACGTCCCATCCCCAGCTCTCGTCCCTGCACACATTGATGGAGAGCGCTCCTTGTGTTGCCCAGGACTAGTGAAGGATGCTTGCTTTCTAAAATTCCAAAATGAGTCCTATAGAGTTTTATTTGCCAGCATTTTCGGTATCAGCAAGAGACTCCTCACTTCGGGTTTAAAAATGGGCAGCTTCCCTGCTTAGTGCTGCTCCCTCCCAGCCAGGCTGCTCTTTGAGTTCCTCTGAGCGCTGCTCTGTTATGAAATGTGGCAATGGGAGAGGTGAGAATTATTAAGCTAAACCCACATCTTCCTTGTCCAGAATTAGTTTGCTTCCATGTTTATTTTAGCCTTTGCCTTTCTAAAAAGAGGCTTCCAGCTCTTTAATGAACTAAATAATGATAGTTAGCAGACACTGTACTTCTCTAACCTACTTCATCTCCTCATTAGGGGAAGAAGCTGAGTGGAAAGTATTAATTAGTGTATTTTCTTCTAGTGTTTCTAGTTCTGGTGTGTTTCCATTGTTCCAGAAGCTGTAGTTCTGCTCTCTCTGCAACGTTAATACACAACGGTGTTAAATGGAGCCAGGTGGTTCTTAGAAAATGTGCTGATGCTGGTTATTGATTAAACGTGTACCTTGTCTTCTGGACTGAAGTATTACACTTAAGGTGATTGTGCAACATGGTTGTGTAAAGGATATGGTTGTGTTATAAGCCAATGCAAAAAAAGAAGGCTAAGTCTTTGGTTGCATTGCATGGTGTAAGAAGATACTTTATTTAGGCAGCTGAATTTGGGTAAAAATTACATACTTGCATGTAGGTGACTACGAAATTACTGTGCAAATTAAGAATAGAATACTGTTGTTATTGTCATTCTTCCTTCTCTGACTCCTTACCCAAAAAAATAGGTGAATACCCACCCACAGTTTGTTTCAACGACGATTGCCATCAGCTTTAACATCTGGACTTAATGCATCGCAGTGCAAATTCAGAGCTACTAGTTTGTGTTTAACTGCAGTTTTGCACCAGGAGGTGCTGGTCTGTTATAGTCCTGATAAGAAAGGCACTCAGGCTCTGTAAAGTATCATCTCAACAGCTATTTGTTAGAGCCAAACGTATAAAGAGGATAAACTTATTAAGAGCCAAACCTATAGAGAAAGTTTCAACCCCAGTGATGGGGGGGGGTTGGAACTATAGGATCATTAAAGTCCCTTCCAACCCAAACCATTCTGATTCTATGATAGCATTGATAATCTTATTTCCCGTCTGGTGCTGTGAATCCTGAGTTGTGTGTTGTTGAACAGACCTGCAATTCACACGCAGTGTGTTGTGCAGACCATCTCCATAGAGAGGGTTTCCCTGTTTCAGTTACTTGAGCTGTTAGGGACTTTCTTACAAGGAAACAACTCTATTCATCCTTTCTGCTGTCAAACAGAAAGGATGCTCCCATGAGAACACCCTGCTTTTTTAGATAAAGGCAAGGACACGTAGCTGGTGTAATCGCAGGTGCCACGTGGGAGCTGCCTGCAGACTCCCGTTACAGCTGAGCTATCCTGCAGCTGTGGGTTGTGTGTCCCCCAGCACAAGCCTGAAGGCCACTCTGTGCTTGAAGCTTGGACCTGCTCAGCTGGTTAACTGCTGGGTAGATCACTGGCTCCTGGGTGTACAGTGACCTTCAGATCAGGATCACTCCAACTACTGTGATGTCTTTCTGTAAAACAAGTTTGCTGCTTGGCGTCTGCTGTAAATCTAAAAAAAAATATGGGTTGAGAAGCTAAGCAAGAAATCGAAAATACAAACTTGCTGTGTGAAAACATCCCTCAGCTGGGACTTTATTGTCTAAGGAAAATGATAACAACATGGAGAAAGCAGAGCTATGTTGGAATACTGTGCTGTGTGACTGCTGTGCTTTGAAAACGTCCCTTCCTCCTACACAGGCAGCTGTTTGTCCGGCATTGTTGCTGCCACTCTTGGTTTCGTCTTTTTTTTTAAAACAGATAGCATTAATGAGTTTGGACACAGCTGAACTTGGGAAGTAACTTCCTCAGCTCCTGCTGAAATCAGCCAGCAAGCTCTGGAGCTCATCCTGGATGTGGTTTCTTTTTAACAGTTTGACCGGAAATGCAGATTGTGAGGATGTTGGGGCACACTGTAAAACCCTCCTTTTTGATAAAAAGCTTTGCTACTGTGAGCATATTGCCGTTTGCAGCTGCTATAAAGCCAGCAAAGGTAATGAAAGATCCTGCTGGACGTTTGTTCTGTTGAATTTCACAGGGAAAATGATTGGATATCACAGCACGAAGCATGAGACAGAAGCTCAAACTTAAAGTGACAACTGACTTGGCCTAATCTTTTTTAATTCTTCCTTTAGTAACAGGAGAATGCTGCTTGTCTGTGAATTTGTGCTAAATCAAGTGTCTTACACTTTCTACAACAGCAATGCTAGCTACTGGATTCTAATTGTCTGTGAAGTGCATAGAATCATAGAATCATAGAATAACCAGGTTGGAAGAGACCCACCGGATCATCGAGTCCAACCGTTTCTATCAAAACAGATATATAGTATATAAAAAAACAGATATCTAGTATAGCATGCTATACTAGAGTTGAGCTCTCAAATTCCCATCAGAGCCCACATGAAGATTTTGAGCACTATGGGAAGAAGGAGTCTTTCAGCTCTTTAATATATATAATAGTGTTTCTTTCTGAATGAGCAGGGCGACAGAAGAGGAGGAACACAAAATTATTTTGTGATTCAAAGCACATAAATGTGTAAGAACCTGCTGCGCCTTAGCTCATTTTGCATATAGCTAGTTCTATGTCAGAATGATGAAAAATACTTATATATGCAACAATCTTGTGCTTTGTGTACAGAGGTGTTATTTCCTAGGGTCCACCCTTTAAAGTGTCTTCATTTTGTCCTCTCTGCTAGCCCTGGCTTCACATCAAAGAGGAGGTTTTGGTGTCCTCTGATTCGGTAGTGTTTGCCTGTTGCAGGTATAGAACAATTTTTAAACAATGTTGTAAAGGAACCCAAAATGTTTCTGGTTTTCTTAGCAATGCCAGGCAGTTTTGATAATGAGCTGTAGTTCAGCTCTGAGTTGGCGAAAACTGGGATTCAGGGGTGACAAAGCACATACCTGATGGGACGGATCCTCCAGTGGTGATGTTCTTCAGAGTACTGTTTTATTATTTTTGGGTTTGTTTTGTTTTTTCTTTTCCTGGGCTGTGCCTCCATATTCCCTTTTATATCTTTCATATATCACTTTGATGTGGGCTTTTACCATTCACTCTTAATCAACCCCCTGCTTATATCAGGTCTTCAAACCTTAACCTGGACCAGCTGTTTCTGATAAAGTTTATCCCCAGCAGCAGCAGTAACTAGAGCCTGGTTTCAGAGCCAGCTGGTAGAATAGAAGGACTTGGTGCAAAAGTTGTATGGAGTAACTGTACACTAAGGACAATTCTCTCTCTCTCCCTTTTGCCTCATCGATGCTTACTGCTGAATATTTCTCTTCTTAAAGCATGGGCTTCTCTGTTAATTTTATGTTATTGCAGGATGCTTCTATTTTTACTTCTGATCTCTGAGAAATCTTAACCCTGTGCATTGTAAATGAGAAGGGAGAATAAGAAGGAAGAGGAGAAAAAACACTTCTTTTCGAGTCTTTCCAGGGTGGCTATTATTCTCCTTCATACCAATAAAAAGTAGAGTCATAGAATCACCAAGTTGGACAAGACCCACTGGATCATCGAGTCTAACCATTCCTATCAATCACTAAACCATGCCCCTTAGCACCTCAAGAAGAACCTACTTCATCTGTGTTCTGGAATCATGACAATGTCTATGATTTTATTTATTTATTTTTGCATAGAAAAGGCAAATTGTTGCAACTTACTGAATTGCTGCAAAACTCAGTTTGTTCTTGTTGTTCTTTAGGTGAAAATGTCTGCAGCATGCGACTTTGTTGTGCTTCGCACTGGGCAGAAGATGCCGCTTATAGGACTGGGAACTTGGAAAAGCGAACGTGGCCAAGTAAGCAGAGAACAACACAATAAGGGGCTCTCAACTAGGATTTGTTTGTGCACCTTTTTTTGAAGGTTCTAAATCTGGGGCCTGGATCCTTCGCTAGAATGGTTTTAGTCTTAGGTCTGCAGAAGTTGGTCAAATGTAGGCATGTATTTCCATTACTAAAGCCTGGTGGAGCAAAAGGAGCAACAGAAGATGCCTTGGGGCTTGTTAACCCCGGCCTTGGGCAGTGGTGCTCTGGGAGATAAATTAGAAAGAGACCAACGAGTGGGGTGGGACAGGGTAAACGTTATAGCTATAATATGGTGCCCAACTCTTCTGCTGGTAAATCCTCAGGCTGCCAGTTTGACCAGACATCCATCTGGCTTGGGCAGGTGACTCAGCTGAAAGCATTCTTTTGGGAGGCAAGAACGACGGTTGTTCTTGTCATAAGTCCCATTCCAGCAGTCAGCCTGTGTTCAGCAGGAAAAAAAAAGAACTTGTTTGGGTCATACTGCTTTTAGACTAAGAGGACTAATACATCGTTAGGCATTCAGTCTGCTTCTGAATGCAGTGAACTGGCAAACACCACACTTGGAAACAATTCTGTGTGTTACTACAAGCTGTCTATGGGAATGTTTGCATGCTGTGGGCTGTGCCTCCCATCGTAATACTTCTCCCCTCTTCTATCTTTTTCTTTTCTGTTTCATTTATTTCAGTGACAAATTTCTGTGGGCAGAGGTTGCCTTTCAGGGCAAGTATGTGCCGTGTCCACCAGGGGTGTCCTCTTGCTTGGCAGAGTTCTTTTTTTGTTGTTCTTAATGTTGTTTTTAATGCCTTTTATGTTAGCTTCATGATGGGTTTTGGAGTATGTCGGATGACATTGTGCTCCTGACTGAGAGAGAAAATGAAAACCCTTCTCGGGATGCCCCATTGTGCTATTAGCTCGTGCCAGCTAGATGAAAAGGTGGGAAACAAGCTATAAAAATTGAATCTATTCAGAGCCTTTTTATTGTTGGGCTTCCTGCCCAAACAACCATCAGGACAGTGGATTTGTTGGGAATAGAAGCTGTGCTAATGTGGAAGCTGAGCTGCTGTGAGGGCTCAGTCAACCTCTTAAATGAGGACAAGCATCGATGTTCAGCTCTGCCACTTGAAACATCAACTGACCGCTGAACGAAGTTCATTAATGTGCAGGAACTTAATGGATGAATTTCTGTGCACCCAAACCAGTTTAATATGCGTTGCCCTGAAACAAATGTCTGAAACAGCAAACAATCTGAATGCATTGTTTTGTGCACTAACTGTTCTAGAAAAGTGTGGTCTTATAAAACAACCTGGAAAGATCCTGCTTGTGCATAATTTAAACCTAATTCAGATGGATTTTGCCATAGTAAGCAGCACTGCTAGCAGCTGAACCCCACAGGGGATCCAAAAATCTTCTCTGGGGTCCTATGGAGGTCAGTGGAAGTCGCTTCTGTGGAATATTTGCTGTCTTCAAAGACTTGCTCCTAGGTCATTTTCACTGCAAGACAGAGTTACAGAAATTGCTGCTATTCTTTTCCTATGGAATTAATAAATTCATGTTTAACACTTTTCAAAATGATTTGCATCATTTGTATCTTTTAGATGGAGATTTATGAAATTCAGAAGCACACCAGTGACTTGGCGGTGTCCAAATGATTTACCCTTAAAAGGACATGATGTAGTTCAGGAAGAATAATTGTAATTGTGAGTTAAAGACTAAGGGCCAAAAACCTGGAGAAGCAGAAGAATAATAATTATATTTGATCTAGTTGTTTCCCAACAAGAAAACATTTATCAAAAGCTGTTTTGTGCAAGGGCTGCATTAGAGGCAAGAATGGAAGTGGGCGGCTTTTAAATTATTTCACGTAAATATTTTGCAGATTGTCATTATTTTCCTTGCCAAGCTGCTTTTCAGTCTTGACGTACTGTTGTGATTGATCGCTTTACTATTGCCGTTACTATTCCTGATCCTAAACAAGCCTTGTTCTTGGAGCCAGATCTCAGCAGTCCAGTACAAAGGTGTCACAGCAGCCTTGGTTTCCTAGACAGTGAGAATGGCGGGGTAGGGAATTATTGAATCTAAATCCATGTTGAAAGGCCAATTTATAATAATACAGTGTGTTCTGTCTTGCATGATCAAATGTTAGAAGAGAAATTTGTTTTATTTGTTACCATGGGAACACAATGGCTGTTGACATGATGGAAGGGAACACAATACAGAAACCTGTGAACTGGCAGCACGAATGAGTTCAAAGAGAAGTCCATTCAGAAAGGAGCACCAAGAGTATCAGTAACGTGTTTTTATTTAATATTGGAGCATGGTTATCTGTAATCCTTTGATGCTTTGTTCTCTTCTCTCAAGAGGCCCACGCTTTCAACCTGGACGACTGATCCCCACCAGATGAGCAGTCGAACCTGCTGTGGTAGAGGCTGGTTCTGTGGGGAAGAGAGGCACAGGGCTGAGAGAAGTTGTGTTTCTGTGCAAAATTTCGGGAAAGCTGAAGAGGAAATGTCTCCCTCCTAAAACCAGTCAGGCTGGGTATCTTGTGACAGCATTGCAGAGATGTAAGAGATTGTTGAGTTCTTGAAAAGTTTGTTAGGCAATCCAGAGAATTCTTGTTACATGCACAAAAATGTCCTACTACCAATTATGTTAAGGGAGGAACTTAAACTCCAATTCTGAAAGATAGGAAGCAAAAGTCTGTATTTTGGGGAATTTCAGCTCTAAGTTGTCATTACTTATGCAGTGGTCTGAGTTCCTTTTCAAAATTTTAGTACGGTGGTACAGTAACACATTCTGGTCAATATTGCATCTGAGGGTCATGTGGATTGATGGTCTGTTGGTTTCCCATTTCCCATCAGTAAATGTACTTGGACTGCTAAAATGAGACAGCTTTGCAGGAAGCAGGGGAGGCTGTCAGAGCCTTTTCTTTCCAAGTACTGTTGACTGGAAGTGAAAACCCCTTCATAATGGCTTGGGCCTGTGCAGAAGGGGCTCCCTAGTCACTTGAACTCCGTGTTATGTAGAAGTATGATGAGAGCTTATTCATTCTTCAGCTTGTAATGGGTAAATGGAAGAACTGGAAATCTAGAAATTGGTAGTACAGATACTCTGTTTCTGAATCTTCCACTTATTGTCATCAATATCCTGTTCCTTCATCTTCAAAAACCAAAGAGGGTGGTTGGGAAGCCCAAGTTCCTTGCTATGATGTATAAATGGGAGTGTAGTTCCTAGGAGTTTGCTGTACAAAGAGTAAGGCTTCAGCTGCAATACTGGGTCTGTTTTGGGGCAAACCTCTTCAAGAAAAGCATAAACCACTTGACAAGAGAGCAGCACCAGTGATGCCCCAGTGGTCTGGGAAAGGTATGTTGTGATGAAAGATGGAAGTGCCTACAGTTGCAGGATCTAGAGAGGCTTGAGAGGAGGCATGCTGGCACTTTCCCAATGTGCAAAATGCCCTTACAAAGGGGAAGCTATGGATTTCATGTCTGTGAGGAACAGGATGTGGTATCAGGGCCGCTTGGTTAGACATCCAAAAGTCTTTGCACAGGAAGATATCCAAGCACTGACTGTCAGTTACAAGAAGGGTTTTGACACATGTATGTAGGTGTAGTTTGGACTTACTTGGACCTGCTGTGGGGCATAAGGATGGACTGGATGATGGCTCAAGATCCTTTCAGACCTACTTTCTGTGGTTATGTGATGGTGAGTCACACTTATGTTGTGTGACTTGCCCAACGCAAAAAAAAATTTAGTAATTGCTCCTTCCATAGCAGTATTAACAGCCTAAACTAAAGAATATATGGAAATTCTGAAGGATCCTTTGGCTGTTGTTACTTCACAACACCAAATATCCAGAGGCACGTCATCTCTGATATTTTTTCTTTTCCTCTGACCCCTGGGAAATGGCTATACCTGTCCGAGTGTGATCTCTAAAATACAAAGCTTTCTGCTAAAACAAAGTACTCTTCTTAAATTTACTTCTGTCTGTTATTAGTTGGGGTTTTTTTCCCCCTCCAGAAATAGTTGGGTTTTTTTTTCACACTGTCTCTTGATGATTTGCCTTTTGCATGAAACAGGAACTCTCAGTTCACATTGGAATGTCTGAATAGGCTGAGAGTAATTTCCACAAATACAGGTTTTGCCCAAATCCAAACCTTATTTAAGTGACCGGTACCAGTTTTTTCAGTGCTAGAAATTTATCAAAACATGCAGATGTAGAAATAAGTCCCCCTGTTTATTGTTATGCAGAGACATGTTTGGAGTGCCTTATCCCTAGTTTTCTGCAACTGGTACCTATTTTCATTTCATGGCAAATATTGTGCCTGTTTGGATTAGAAAAAGTTATCCTGAGAGAGGAAATGGGGGATTAGTACAGATGAAGAACACTGCTGATTTTACTTTCCTCTCTGTTCCACAGCTCTCACCTTTTTCAAGGGTGGATATTGAGTCTTAAAAGCCTTTAATATATCTCAAGTGATTTCAGAATTACTATGACCTTTACCTTGTGGCGACCTTCTGGGAAATGTCTTTCTCAAAGTGAAACAAGGAGTGTAAATACTGTGTTGCTAGAGAAAGGAACCGCTTACCTCACTGCCTAAACAAAAGTGCTTTGTCATTCTGGCTAAGGGAAACTGGTCTGCATTCCAGTTTTGCTCTCAAAATGCCAAAGAATGCAAGTGGAATATCCTGTGTCTGCCTTTACTGCAGTTCTTGACAAGAAAAATAAATAAAATCCACCAGTAAAAGAGATCTGAATCACCCTTTTCTTTCTGTAACAGCTGAAAGCCAGACTGTATATTTCCTTAATTGATGTTAATAATTTTGTCAGCTTTAAAATTGAAAATGCCAGTACTTTAATTAAGTTGAAAGAAATAAAAGAGAAATCAATCTCTCTAGCTTTTGTGGACACATTTTCTAATCCCTTGATCAGAAAGATATAATCTCTATATATAGATTAGGGTCCAGTTGCATCAGGCCTTGTACACAGAGTAATTTAGTCTCGCACAGTCTCAAGAGATCAGAGAAGAGCAATGTATAGAAATCACTGTACAGATAAGATGTGCTTTTACTATAGCACTGGAGATAGGCTGATATAAAAGAGCTTCGTGTCTACTGGAAGTCAATATAGATTTTACTTACATTCATCTAACACGAGATGATGACTACGTTGAAATCTGTAGTAATTCTTGGTTCTTGCACAATCAGTTATTAAGAATCTTTATTCAAAAGCTATATAAGAATCCTCAAGAAGATACCATTCTGTTTTCTTCTTTTGTTTCTAGACTTACTCCATACCTGAGGCCCACGTGGGAATGTTTTGTGCTTATGCTTCATTAGAGCTTTCAAAAGCAGAAACAGGCTTGAATTACAGTGCCTTGATTCCCAATCATTTTGACTTACGTGTAGCAGCATTGAGTAAGGGAAGTGTTGCTGTTGGCATTGCCTTATTTATTGAAACAGTGGAAAGGAAAATGCAAGGTTGTGAGCTTCATCAGGAGATCCCCTGCAGGCCATGGAGTAATATCCAGTGGTGACTTTTGTTGTTGTGCAATCAGTGAGAATGAGGCACGAAGGAAAAATGTGCTGTGTAAGTGTGACCAGTAGAACCAAACGCAAACTCTGGGAATTCTAGAATTTGGAAAGCAGGCTTTTCCTTTACTGGGAGAGAGGAGTTATCTTCCAGGCTTGGCTGACATTGATCGATTGGTTCCAGAAAGTTTGTATTCCTAAGCCACGATGTATTTGAAAACTCCTTCTTAACGCTTAAAGCCATACAGGACTGTATCCTACTCTATTTAAGTCTTGTAACCTTATCTAGGTCTGTAGTTTGGGGATGTTCCTCACTAAATCCATAACATTTTAAACTTTTTTTTTTCCCCCCAGTCTTGTATCCTTTTCCACCAATTACATTGGGTTTGCACTGTGTTCTTTTACAGGTGAGAGAAGCAGTGAAATATGCTCTAAGCGTGGGTTATCGCCACATCGATTGCGCAGCGGCTTACAGCAATGAAGCAGAGATCGGTGAGGCTTTCCAGGAATGCCTTGGGCCCAATAAGGTAAAAAAAACCCCAAGGATCGCTATGCTGACTGTGTCTTGTAGCAGAATTTACAGCTGTGACCTGAAAGTGGACTGTAAAGTTGACATTTGTGGCTTTTACTCCTACTCTATCCCAGCTGTTTGTTGTTAATCAGGAGCAGACATGAAAGAGAGCTCGCTTTCCTCTTATAACCATTCTGGTTGTCAGGAGAAGATTCAGCAGTGTTTTCATGGAAGCTACAGGAAATACCTCTTTTGTTTTATTTATTTTTAACTGCCCTGCCTGCCCCTTTTTCCCTTGCAAACTATTCCAATCTGTGTTTTAAGAAATTGAAGGTTCCAAGAATCAGTAGTTATAATGTGAAATATTTGCCATGTCAAAGTCACTGTAGTTTCCAGTGTAGAATAACATGCAGTAGTGGGTAGACACAGCAAATTTGATGACCGAGTTTTTTGGTTATGGGTAAAATATGAGTGAGTAAATATGTATTTTTTTAAACAATGACTGCATTTGAAGTAATCTTCAAACTGACTCTACGGCTTAAATATAATGTAATGGGACAGGCTTTCCTATGGATCACCTGAGGTGAAATCTTAAATTCACACCCTTGTTCTTGCTGGCCCAAGGGGCTGGCCTTTACAGCCTTGCAGCCCAGGGAAAGGAAGTTCTGTTCCTGCTTTCCTGCTGCTCTTGCCTTGGCTTTAGGGCAATTTCTTTGTTATGTGATTAGCTTGAGAGAGGCTGTGTTCAGCTTGCCCTAGGAATTCCCTCCTACTAGATATGGTAACTAATAGAAGGAAGGTTAGGACTCTCTTATTCTGTTCATATTAGCTAGCTAGCATAAAACGAGAATTTTCAAGACATCTTTCTCTTTGAACAAAACAGCCATATGTGAAAGACACATGTTTGGAGGAGAGGAACTAAGAAATTAATCATTCTAGCTTCTACAAAGTACAGGCTTGAGTGAAATTTGGTCGCATGTAAGACAGAGAGAAGTGCCCTCTGAAGGTGTTCTGTGCTTCAGCTTCCCAAATATGATATCCCTCTTGCATTTTGTACTTCCTAGTTAACCAGCTCTCTATTTGTTTAATTTCTGGGTCTTACCATTCAATACCCAGTTCTTAGCGTGTTCCTTCCAGAACCTAGGAACTCGAGTGCAGAGATTTGGGGAAACAACTTCTGTTTGTTTTCCCACGCTCTTTCCATGAGAAGCATTCTTGGTTTATAACATGTGATGAGTATAGTAAGTTAACTGGTTGTGCCTAGAGTATGTTAATTGTTAAATAGAAATTAAAAAATTTACATATGAATAAACTGAGTAATCTTTCATAGTCACTTAGTAGTGGCTTTAACCCTTAAATTGGAAAGTGTGTGGAGAGGATTTTGTTTTCCAAAATTTCTAGTAAATTGCTAAGTATTTGGTGTACTTTAGGACTTGCTAGTGTACGTGCTTCTCTTGCTCTTCTCCATCCAGCACCCAGTATACTTTTGAAAGATTTAATTTGTAGGTTCCATGTGTTACCTTTCTTTCTTTAATAAACTCAAATTGTTCTCTTTGTTTTAAAGCTAGTTGGGGAATTGCTGTAGTTTTCTTTCTGAACTTGTTCCAGTAAATTATGCTCTCCTCCCTTTCTTAAAGATTATTAAAAGGGAGGACCTGTTTGTAACTTCAAAGCTCTGGAATACCAAGCACCACCCAGAAGATGTAGAGCCAGCATTAAGGAAAACACTTGGAGATTTGAAACTGGATTACCTGGACCTGTACCTCATGCACTGGCCTCATGCCTTTGAGTAAGTTCTATATGGGAAGGGCACAAAATGCATAAACCTCAGTTTTACATAAGTGGCTGGTGGTGTATCCTGAGGACCTTCTTTCTGAGCTGTGATTTCCTTCCTGTGTATACTGCCTGCAAGGTGTTTTTCTGTGTGGCTAGCAGTATAGTCCTACACACTGTCATATAGACACTCTTTCCTACCCATAACCTGTATATACTTGCTTGTATTTGGTCCATTCATTCACAGAGGCAGTTGTTTAGATTTCATTCTTCTTTGAATTTCACTTGGGTGGGAATTTTACTGTTAGATTTGCTGTAGACATACAGTAGAGGCTTCTGGTTGTGTGTACAAATATTGTAAATAGAAAAGGAGTAGATGTTCTCATTATTTGGCAGTGATGAAGCTGGGAAAAGGAGGTAAGTCTTAATTTAATATTTTTCAGCAATTACTTAAATTTTTCAATAATGAGAACATCTAGGTAATGACATTAGGATCACTAAACTTCTGACAGTTTGGCATGGTTCTGCTTTGACAGAAGTTTTGACATGTTTTGACAGCGTTCTGCTTGAGAAACTGTCAGCCTCTGGGCTGGACAGGCGCACACTCTCCTGGGTGGAAAACTGGTTGGATGGCCGGGCCCAGAGAGTGGTGGTAAATGGTGTGAAATCCAGCTGGAGGCCAGTGACAAGTGGGGTTCCCCAGGGCTCGGTGCTGGGTCCAGCCCTGTTCAATGTCTTCATCAATGACCTGGATGAAGGCATCGAATGCACCCTTAGCAAGTTTGCGGACGACACTAAGCTGGGTGGAAGTGTCGATCTGCTGGAGGGTCGGGAGGCTCTGCAAAGGGATCTGAACAGGCTGGACCACTGGGCAGAGTCCAATGGCATGAGGTTTAACAAGGCCAAATGCCGGGTCCTGCACTTGGGGCACAACAACCCTATGCAGTGCTACAGACTGGGAGAAGTCTGTCTAGAAAGCTGCCTGGAGGAGAGGGACCTGGGGGTGTTGGTTGACAGCCGACTGAATATGAGCCAACAGTGTGCCCAGGTGGCCAAGAAGGCCAATGGCATCTTGGCTTGTATCAGAAACGGCGTGACCAGCAGGTCCAGGGAGGTTATCCTCCCTCTGTACTCGGCACTGGTGAGACTGCTCCTCGAATACTGTGTTCAGTTCTGGGCCCCTCACCACAAGAAGGATGTTGAGGCTCTGGAGAGAGTCCAGAGAAGAGCAACAAAGCTGGTGAAAGGGCTGGAGAACAGGCCTTATGAGGAGCGGCTGAGAGAGCTGGGGTTGTTTAGCCTGGAGAAGAGGAGGCTGAGGGGTGACCTCATTGCTCTCTACAACTACCTGAAAGGACGTTGTAGAGAGGAGGGTGCTGGCTTCTTCTCCCAAGTGACAGGGGACAGGACAAGAGGGAATGGCCTCAAGCTCCGACAGGGGAGGTTTAGGCTAGACGTTAGGAAAAAATTCTTTACAGAAAGGGTCATTGGGCACTGGAACAGGCTGCCCAGGGAGGTGGTTGAGTCACCTTCCCTGGAGGTGTTTAAGGGACGGGTGGACGAGGTGCTGAGGGATATGGTTTAGTGTTTGGTAGGAACGGTTGGACTCGGTGATCCGGTGGGTCTCTTCCAACCTGGTTATTCTGTGATTCTGTGATTCTATGGATGGCAAAGTTAGGTGCCTGAAAGTAGTCTCCCTGGAAAAAAGTAATAAAGCTTTATGCAACAGGTTTCTATACTGAAGATTGCTATCTTATACTAGCTGAAAATTTGGCTTGCTGTGAGGTAAAGTCTTTCTTGAGACCAAAATGTATTAGAAGTTTAAAATAGTCTGGTGTCTTCATCCGAGCATTGGGAAGTGTGGCAGTTATTCTTGATTCTGCCATTGACCTACATAGTAACCTTGAGGAAATAACGAAACTGCTTTTTGCTGAAGTTTTACTTACTTGTAAAATGAGAATTAAGTGTTTTGTAAAGAAGACAGCACTTTTATCTAATAGTTATTAACTGTACTGGTGCTGCGTCATGGTGGTGTCTGTATGAGGAAGAAATGAAAATGTCTTCTTATGACAATTTAATTGTAGTAAGTCTACAATTTGAGAAAATATGAAAAGAGAAAGTTTAATAGTTAAGTGCTAAATACACTTGTCCTACAACCCCATCAGAAAGAGAGTTCCTTGCTTTATTTTCTTGTAGATGTGGAAGCAGTTTTTTACCTCTACAATCAGTAGAAAGGCAGGGAGAGAATAAATCTCCTTTCAAGATGTTTGCATGGAGACTTTACTCGACCGGGAAAGTCCGGTCAGGTTGAGGGGCTTCTTTCTGCTCTGCAAATCTGAACATTTTTTTTCCTCTTGTAGTCATATGATCTAAATTTTACAAAGCATACAGCACTAAGGATAAGAGGAAAGACACTGAGATTATAAATATGTCCCTCAGCATAACAGAATGAGGAAGTGTTTTTAACGAGAGCTGGTTTGGAGGAAGAACTTCTGTTAAAAATTCCCCTGTTGTGAAATGTTTGTTTTCCAGTTGATTGAACAAAAAAAAAAACCAAGTCATTAAACATTGCTTCGATGATACACATAACACAAATAATGATGTATGTTTAGATATTGCCAGTATTTAAATTTGCATGATGTTGTGGAAACTATTGATAAAACTGACATTCTAATAAAGCAGTTTTGTGTTTTCTCATTGGAAACTGTTCACTCTCTAGTTTTCCATTAGCTCTGCTTCAGCGATCTTAATGTGAGGTTATCAATAATGCCTGTTGTATTGGGAAGCTGAGCAAAGGAATGTTATTTGCACAGAAACTAAAGTAGACTTCTGCGTGAAAACCACAGTGCCTCTAGGTCTTGAAAATCAAACTCTCACTTAATATACTACTCTTGACATACACGGCTGCTTTTCTGAGTTGGGAGCTCATAGGGCTTTCAGAGTTATTTTTCATTCTAGATTTATCAATGATATGAACAAGAACCGTCTCCCCTTGTCCCAGCTGCTGTCACTTTTCACACCGTTCACTGCTGAGCTGTAGAGCTGTGTGACACAGTCTCTGAGATCTGAGCTAGCAGAATCCTGCAGTGGTTACGAAGCTGGGCTCTTCCAGTGGGGTTGCAGGCACCCCTTCATGTACAGGCTGCTTGGAGACCAGTTCATAGCCTTTTGGCAGTGTGGTGGTGTCACCTGGCATAACCAGGTTCTTTGTGTCAATTTTAGTTGTTTTGTTGTTGTTGGGTTTTGGGTTTTTTGTTAGGTTATTTTTTGGTTTTGTTGTTTGTTTTTTTTTTATTCATCCAGGTTGGACGGGGCTTTGGGCAGCCTGATCTAGTGGAAGGTGTCCCTGCCCATCACAGAGGGCTTAGAACTAGATGATCTTTAAGGTCCCTTCCAACCCAAACTATCCTATAATTCTTAAATTGGTTGATAGGACTAATTGGAAGCGCACCTAGTCTACAGTCAGCATGCGAATGTTAAGTGCAGATTCTCACAGAGGTTTTGTGTAGAGTGACACTGCTACAGAATCCAGAGGGAGTGTGAAACGAGCATACTTTGAATACAGGCTCTCCCAGATAGCTCTTAAACCAAGATCCCTTTGGTAGCAGCTCCAAACAGACTATGAAGAATATCAGTCCTCCCTCAAAACCAAACTGAAAGCCCAAAGCTGCTCTGAGTGGCTGCTCTCTGAATCAGCTGATTTGCTAGGATTAAAGTGCGCAAAGGGCTGCTGCTGTGTATCCAATGGCTTATCAGTTTTGTGTTGTCACTACTGTATAGGTAAGTAGTTCAAAGTACTTTATAATGAGTTTACATAGGAATTACTGTATGTGAAATAATTCCTTATAAGTTAAGTCAGCATAATGGAATTGAACAGACAAATTGCTCAATTTCTGCTGTCCTCCAAACTATGTATAAGCTATTAAGACTACTTTGAAGAAAGTTTTTTTTTGTGAACTAACATAATATAAATAATGTGGGATATATATTTATATTCTGCCTTTGATGCTTTAGACGAGGGGACAATCTCTTCCCAAAGAATCCTGATAACACGATGCGTTATGATTACATTGATTACAAGGATACTTGGAAGGCTATGGAGAAACTGGTAGAAAAAGGTCTTGTGAAAGCCATTGGGCTGTCAAACTTCAACAGTCGTCAGATTGACGATGTAATAAGTGTGGCTACCATCAAACCAGCTGTGCTCCAGGTAAGGTGAATGAAGGGGAGGATGAATACCTTTCCTATGGGTCCATAAGATTGAAAGATTTGCAAACCAGTGTTACGTGTTTAGCATAAAAGGTGCAGCTTCTTATGTACAGGGAAGAATATAGCCACCTCTGCAGGAGTGAGCACACAGAGGTGGTCTTCCCAGGTAGATTTGCGGGGGAAGGAGGTTTATATTCATGTTCTGTGGCCATATATGCTGGCTTAACTGAATAGGTTTGTGGAAGAGTTCATCTTCCCTGTGAGGAACGAATTAGCCTACAAGAAAGGCAGACTGTGGGAGAGTAATTTGAATCCATTCTGTAGAGCTTCGTTGCTTCTTGAATAATCTGTTAGGTACATGGGGAAAATGCAGCGCACTAAGCTTAGGCGATCTGTTCTCTGTTTCCTGTAAACTTAGCCTACCAGACACACTTTAATTCTTTCACTAAAGCTTGTCCTCATAAGGTTATGCAGAATCTGGAACAACCTTCTGTGATGGGTTTGGTTCTGCTGTGCTTTTGACTTCCTGTTTATTTGAGTTTTGTGTTGATATCTGTTCTCTTAGACGCTTATTATGGGTCATTTTAATAGGTAGAGTGCCATCCTTACCTAGCTCAGAATGAGCTGATAGCCCACTGCCAGAAACAAGGCCTGGTTGTCACTGCCTACAGTCCCCTTGGTTCTCCAGATCGGATGTGGAAACACCCAGATGAGCCTGTGCTTCTAGAAGAACCTGGGATCAAAAAACTGGGAGAAAAATACAGCAAGTCACCTGCGCAGATCATGCTCAGGTACAGAGCGATCGTGAGAGGGGGTGGCAACTGGGGCTTGGCCTTAAATAAAGCAAAACACACAAGCCAGAAGGAATCTACTTAAAAGTGCATGTTCTTCCACATTGGTGGGGAGTTAAAATTGTGGGGAGTGCCAAAAGCAGAACCCCTTGGTGCTTGTTTTACAGAGGGAGGAGAGTTGGTTGTGCCTTAGGTCAGATGGATGTGCTAGATCAGAGGAGTCCATTCGTGGCCTCGAGCTATTCACTGCCTTTTCTGCTGTGAAATAGCAGTCGTGCAGTTCAGGCCGCAGCGTACCACATCTGAGTGCCACCTACTGAATTTGTATGTGGCTGGTTGCGTGAACTCTTTGAGCTGTTGCTACTGCATTCAGAGAGGCTCCCAGGAAGAGAGGCTGAGGAAGGAACCTCCCTCCTTCACACCGAAGAACTGTTTGCTAGTTTGTTTTTATATAGCAAAAGCCAGGTAGTGCATACTGGAAAACAAGATGATTGAGTGATATCCAGAACGCGATCAGCACCTTGTAAAGTAAAATTGGATTTCTGTCCTCATATTTTGTGTGGCTCCACATCTAGAAATATCACAAGTACAGTTTTGCGCTGTCACCCTGCCAGATGAATATGTTCAAGACTTGGTGCTCAAGCCACTAGACAGGCACTTGAGGGATCTGGGTTTTCTTTTAATTTCTCAATGTCATGTTAAAACTTGCATGAAGTGCTTATATACATTTTCCTGATTGTTCCTTGGGTTTCTGGCTTAAACTACCTGAAACTTGCTTTCTTGTTCAAAGGCATGAACATCTTCCTCTCATGGACTGGTCCAGTGGCTACTGTCTTGCTTGAGCTTGGACCTACACAATATAGTGCAGAGCTATAGCAGCCCTCTTCTGGGAATTTTTACTTCATGTAGAAACATAAGTGGCATCTCTGCTGCCACAGATTATTATTCAACCAAAATAAATACCAGGGTTCTTGACCTGCTTGCATAGAAAATCTCTCTTCTCCTTCTCTTCACAGATGGCAAGTGCAGCGTAAAGTGGTTGCCATTCCCAAGAGTGTCACTCCTGCTCGTATTCAGCAGAATCTCCAGGTAAGTTTAAATGTTTAATGTGTTAAACACTGAAATAGTTAGTGGTATGTCACGTCACTGCTGCTGTTCTGCTCTGTCCTGGGTGACTGAGGAGCGGAACTTTACTGCTTTAAGCCAGCTCTATTGCTTATGGATCTCTGGAGAAATTCAGGCACAAAGAGATGGCAGTGACTTACAAAGGAAACAAAACCAAAACTCAGCATCAATTAAACGATGAAAAATCCATCGTTATTGAATAAAGCCTCATGTTTTTATTCTCAGGTGTTCGATTTCAGCCTTACAGAAGAGGAGATGAGCCACATTGGAAACCTGAATAAAAACTGGCGTTACATTGTGCCAATGATTACGGTAAATTTTGCATGTTTCTTATGCTTTTGTTTACGTGCACGTGACCACAACTTGGGCTTTCTGCAGTTTTCTTTCTTTTACTGTCCCTGTCAGTACTTAATGAATAAGAACATTACATCTTTTTAGGGTGTCTAAAATGAAAGAATTTTGTAAATGCTAGGCACAAAAAAGGTGGCTTTTTGAAATTTGTTTTCACCTGTTTTGGCCACTGATGGGTGTCTTTGAGCTCTCATTATGGACCTTTCTGTGGGCCTGCAGCCAGAGTCCCATCTTCAAGTCCCACCAGGCTCCTGACGATTTGCTCTTCTCACGTACAAGCAGGCTGAGGTCCGTGCCATTCATCCAGAAGAACCCCTTGTTCCAGCTGTCCTTGTCTGCTTTGTACAATAAACCTCTAAGATCAGTGAGGAGTCGGAACGCTGTTAGTTCTCCACATCCATTGTGAAAGCCATGTGAGGGAATTTGTCCACTTTGCTCCACTGGACGTCTCCATATCAGTGTCTTGCAATGACCTTCCTAAATTTGGCTTAGGCTGTGTTATTTTTCTTCCCAAGCCCATTAGCCACAGCATCTTTTAGCATCAGTAATTTACTCTGGCACCCAAAACCTTACCTTATGCTGGTTTTAGAGAAACCAATGCCTTCTAAGTATTGAAGGCTCCTTGTTCTTTATTTTCGTATGTTAAAGGACTTAGCCCTTGTCCCTTTCCTCTCACCACGAAGTAATTTCAATGCCTTGCTGTCTCTTGTCTTTATAGTGTACCTCATTTCTTGTTGTCCTGCTTCTGACTGTGCAACAGAGAGCTGTTGCCATTCCCTGGTGTGTCACAGACCAACATATGGCAGCTCTATAATGAGTCTGAAGTGATTTATCCTTTCTCTGTCAGACAGTACATCATTACAGAAGGTCTCTCTCTGTGAATCTGGAGGCTGTCAAGCATCCCCTTGCCTTTCCAGTGGTTTATCTGCCTATAAATTATTCTTCAGTAGTTGGTGGCTTCTGGCTATTGGAATTCTTTGGGCAAAGTTTTTCTCTAGGATTTGTCATTGAGGTTTTTTGAGTGTTTGAGGGCATATCAGTGACTCATCCGAGTTAGAGAAGCTGTGAATGTGTGGTGAATGACTGCCTCCCATCCAGGGTAGGTGCTTGTTACAGCTTTCGCTGTTTGTCATGCTGCGGCCTATGAGAGCTTCAAGGCCACACTTTCAACAGTAGAGTTGCTGCAGTATGTGCGTAAATATAAACCCTCACATCCCTGCAGCCAAAATTATCTTTGTGCTTAGGGATCTGGAGTCTGTAGACCAATCTGCAAGCTTCGCTGCTGATCTGTGTGAATGTGGCAGCAACAGGCACACCTGCTGCTGACAGTGTGGTTTTCTTCAAGTGTTTTGCTACTCCTGCTGCAAACAAAGTTGTTTTGTTAATGAAGCTGAAAAATACATTAGAATGTAGCCCAGCTTGGATGAGCCGGGACAGTTAATGTACTTTTGTTACCTGGGAGACCTGATCAGATCACAGCGATTCACAAAGGAGAGATGAAATACAGTTCAAAGTGCTGGCCCATCCAACTGGAAAAAGGGTGAATGGGATGCAGCTGGGCTTCAAAGATGTTACCATATTGTCAGATAAAAAGACAGGAAGAGGGAAGATGAGGGGAATTAAAATGCGACTCTAGCTGTAAGATCTCTAGTGGAACCTTTTGTCTCCTGCCCATCCCTTCTGGGCTTATCAGAAAGAATTTTCGTCAACTGTGAATTAAAATTCCTGCCTTACCTTTCGTGCCTATCTCCTCCATGAGTCTAACTTACAGCGTCTGGATTTCAAAGTGTGATATGGCAGTGATATCAGAGCTCCTATCGTAACTAACAAGACAGTCTTTCCTTGCTGTGCTTCACTGATCTATAACCACAAGTTCTTACAGCTGTGCCACTCTTCTCCACATTGTGTTTTTGTTTAAAGCCTGAGGAGAGGCTGTTACATTGCCTGCAGGCAATCTAAGTTGCTTTATACTTCAACATTTCTTTATCCGGGTAGAGATCGGAAATTACCTTGCACCAACCTGAAATCCAAACTTTTGGAAAGACATAATTGGCCAAGGAATACACTGAAGCAAAACTTGAATGACTAGCAAGCCAGGAAAGGAGTGATGGTGGTGTGCACGTGACAATCTGTCTATTTTTGATAGCTAGCTACTGTTGACCTCCAGTGTGTTTGCTGGTGATTTTTTCTTACCTGCCCTCCCCTTCTCTCAAATTCCTGGGGTGGACTGCGATCAGCTATGTGAAACATTGACAGTGTCTTGGTGTGCTGTGAACAAGAATGCTCACCTGAGAGCTATTCTGTGTAGCAAAATATGCAAGAGGAAGAAATATGAATTCCAGGAACTTGAGGAAGTTGTTGGCTTTCAAGGGATGTGAGGAAGCCTGAAGATACTGCAATACTTTTTGTCCACAGCTTTATGGATTGTCTTCGGTTGACAGCTTCATTTCAGCTTTATTTTATTTTAATCTGAGCGTCAGTCAAACCATAACATCTTAGTTTTCTGCTCTATAGTGCCCTCAAGTGACTAATTTCACACTTCAGTAGTCTTCACGGTAAACAATTCATTACTAGGGTTTCCAGATGTTGCTTTGTAATGCAGGTTTTGTACTGAAAGCAAATAGAGGGACTTGCTAGTGGATACTTGGTTTGAAAGTCCTTGCGATCTCCCTCTGTCCCTGTAACATTTTCAGTGATCTCTAGCATCATCTTAATATAAAAATCACAATTATATGTATAAAAATCAGTTATTTCTGTAACAAACTTTGATTCTGTCGTTAGTCACTTACTGTAAGTTTTAACTAAGTGATGCTAGTCTGTCCCCCAGGAGGTGTGTACATCTTTGCCAGTGCTGCACCTACATTTCCCCAGATGTTACAGGTGAGGAGCAAGGTTTAACCTCAGCTCCATGGAAGCTGGGGGTGTGCAGTAGACTTAATGCAACTGGAAATATACCTTGTGCATCTGAATGCTTAGAGGTGGGATGTAGGAACTGAGATTTCTACGTGGACGCTTCTGCTTTTCGGCCAGCCCGAGCTTCTCTTTCGTTCTCTGTGTCTATCACAGAATCACAGAATAACCAGGTTGGAAGAGACCCACCGGATCATCGAGTCCAACCGTTCCTATCAAAACAGTTTTAAGTATTTCCATTTTACAGCTGGAGAAGCTGGTCTGCCATGGAAATGTTCTTAAACAAAATGTGCTCTAGAGGAGTTCAGTGACACAATCAATACTTAAGCGTATGACCCTGAACAAATTAGTCAGTGTGTTTCATCTTATCCATCTGTAAAAACTGGCAGCCCAGCAACTCGCTATCTTGGAAACATCGGCAAAAGCTCCAACTCCAATACAGTGTTTTGAAGTGTGCATGTTACAACACTTCCCCAGCGACAGCTACAAGGCAAAAGGCTTTTAACTATTCTCAATCTGATTCTTCAAACCTCGGCAGCTGGAAGAAAGACCCTTGCTGTAGGCTACAGAAATCTTTCTTTTTAATTTTTTTTTTTTAATTTTGCTTTCAAGAAGCAAATGTTAAGATGACACAAGGGCAGAGGGAACAGCTCTTGTTTAAGCTGAAGAAGATGCTTCCAGATGTTTGGAGTAAGATGATTTAGAAATCTAAACCATGCAGAGTTTGAAACTGAGAGTAAGAATGAATTTTTATCTTTCTGACATGAGTCTGTCTGTTTGCTTCACAGGTGGATGGGAAGCTAGTAGCAAGAGATGCTGGACACCCCCATTACCCTTTCAATGACCCCTACTAACTACTAGAAAATAAGGTGTTAGAATAACATGCTCCTCTGCACACTCTTCCACAAAGTAATTGTTGCCACAATTTATCAAAAAAACATTTTCAAATGAAACCTTCCTTCCTGAGTAGGTTTAGTCACCATGTGCTCTTTCTAAGTGACCTCTGTCCTGGAGTCACCATAGCTTCCATGTCAAAGTTTGTGGATTTATTACAATGACTACAGCCTTGCTCCTGGAAGCACCAAATCTTTTGGGGATTAGATGAAGAGTAGATGAGCCTAAATCAAGTTCCAAACATATCATTATCAGGTTAGGGCAATACTTGCAATTTACTGCCTCTGTAACTGTTTTGAAAGCTTCAGTTATTGCCATAAGGGAAGAAAAAAAAGGAGAGGAAAGGCATGAAAGCATTTTGAGACTGAACAGCTGCTCAGCCATTGACTTTGATATCTTTATTAATAGTTTTACTCAGAGAATAAAGTGAAATGTGCTACAGTTTCACTATGTCCCTAAACCACTCATTAAAACCCAAGTAAACAGCCATGCCCAGTGCTTTTTATCCCCTTTAGAGTACTTGTGGGACTTAGAATTATCCCTCCTCTATTTTATTTTTCTTTTAATTTGCCTGTAGATTTGAGGAGAATAAATGCATACCCTGGAGCAGGCCTTCAGGGCAAACCTCTGTTGATTTCTTATGGGTGGGTTTCAACTCTGACAATAGCTCCGATTGATGGTCCGATCACAAAAGCCTGGAGAACTTTTTTTGTCAGTCTTGGTAAAGCTGCCCAGTGTCTCTTTGACCAAAGATGTCCAGACTGAGTTCTGGAAGGTCACAAAACCGGTTCCTGACTCCACAGTAAGAGCAAAAAACTGCCAGAGGGCTCCTTCCATTTTAGTGTCGCACATTCAACTGCTGCCTGGGTTGATGCTTGGGAGAACCTGTCCTGTCTTCTGTTCCACCACCGACCTGGGAACACTGGACCAAGCTATTTGCCTTTAAGGCACCTCTATTTTCCCACCTGCCATGTCTCTGTGTCCCTGGCAGCAACTAGCTGTACACTGCGAGCAGGACTGGATCTTTGGCTCTAATGGTTGTTTTGTTCCAGACTCTTAGTGAATTGTCTATAGCCCTTAGTACAAAGGGTGTGAGGTGTTAGTACCTACTGCTGCTCTGACGGTGACACCTTCAGCGGCCTTAGCAACGCCAACACTTTATCTTGGTTTCTCTACCTGTAAAACAGGATTAATGCTCATTTGCCTTGGTGCAGATAGGGTGCAGGCAGAGTTTCTAAAGGCCTCTGGGATTTAAAACAAAGGAACTCTTTCAGATCTGTTGATGCCGCTCAGAAACAGTCATAGGCACAGCTCCTTGTTTGCTGCTGAATAAAGAGAGCTTAACTGACTGTAAGGGAAAGAAAGAGTGCCTATTATTTTCCCCACAGCGATAACAAACATAGCATCAGAAAAATTATCCTCTGTATTCAAGTAGTTCAAAAATTAAAGAATCAGATTATTTTAGTTTGATAACCTCATTTACAGTAGGCCCATAGTTTAATAAAACTCTGTATTCGTCTCAAGCGTAAGAGCTCTGCAAGTATTTCCTGCCCTGGGCCTCACCGTGTGCAGCTGAACTGGAACAAACCTGTTCATCACTCTTTGTAATCCTTATGTAAAATTTAAAGAATTTCTGCTCCTCAGTAAAGTGTCTTAATTCCTGCTGAATTTACCTCAATGGTGAAAGCCATTACAGCTCTGTTAGGAATCTTTGCTAGACTGGATGTTTTCTTCAAATGAGAATGCAATCCCTGGTGATTTTTTATTCTAATCAAATATGGGTGGCTTTGAATATAGTTCTTACTGCAAATCAGTAGGGAAGCAGTTTTACTTTGAAGGTGCTGTGCAGAATGTTAATAGCAGTCATGCTGCCAAGAAAAACAGTTTTTGTTGCATGTATTTCCACTTGTGTGTTTGCATGTCTCCAATAAATACTGTGCTTGGTGTATGACTTTGAGACTTGTTTCTCCCCACTCTCATGTCAGGGCCCCAGTTAACTGTTTTGAGTTACTTCTTTAATCAAGAGTAGGTATGCAGGCAGATGAGAATTCCTAAGAAAAGCAGATGAATTTTATGTCTCTCTTAAACCCAGCATTCCCCGCTCCGTCACTGCAAGCAGTAACACAGCATGGTTGAAGTTAGCGAACCTTTATCTTGATGCAGCACTGGGGGAGACAACTCTCTAGGTCTGCAGCCGCGGCCGTGCTGCTGTGTAGGAGTTTGATGGGGGGCAGCCGCGTCTGCCTGGCCGGGCAGGTTCCCTCTGCTGCAGGAAAGTGAAGCCCCAGTGTGAGCCGAGCGGGAAGCCAGCTGACACCTTGCTCTGGAGAGATGGAGGTCAAGCTGGAGCCAAGTGACCGCTCACCTTGGAGAGGTGGAGGTTGAGCTGGAGCTGATTGACACCTCGCTCTGGAGAAGTGGAGGTCAAGCTGGAGCCAGCTGACCGCTCACCTTGGAGAGATGGAGGTCAAGCTGGAGCTGACTGACCCCTCACCCTGGAGAGGTGGAGGTCAAGCTGGAGCAACCTGACCGCTCACCTTGGAGAGATGGAGGTCAAGCTGGAGCTGACTGACCCCTCACCCTGGAGAGGTGGAGGTCAAGCTGGAGCAACCTGACCGCTCGCCTTGGAGAGATGGAGGTCAAGCTGGAGCCAACTGACTGCTCGCCTTGGAGAGGTGGGGGTTGAGCCGGAGCCGAGTGACCGCTCACCTTGGAGAGGTGGAGGTCAAGCTGGAGCTGACTGACCCCTCACCCTGGAGAGACGGAGGTCAAGCTGGAGCTGACTGACTGCTCACCTTGGAGAGATGGAGGTTGAGCTGGAGCCAGCTGACCGCTTGCCTTGGAGAGATGGAGGTCGAGCTGGAACCAGCTGACCGCTCGCCTTGGAGAGATGGAGGTCAAGCTGGAGCTGATTGACCGCTCACCTTGGAGAGATGGAGGTCAAGCTGGAGCCAACTGACCACTCAACTTGGAGAGATGGAGGTTGAGCTGGAGCCGAGCAACCCCTCGCCATGAAGAGGTGGAGGTCAAGCTGGAGTCGACTGACCGCTCACCTTGGAGAGATGGTGGTCAAGCTGGAGCAAACTGACTCCTCACTCTAGAGAGGTGAAGGTCGAGCTGGAGCTGACTGACCCCTTGCTCTGGAGAGATGGTGGTCGAGCCGGAGCCAGCTGACCCCTTGCTCTGCAGAGGCAGAGATCGAACGCGGGGAGGTGATACCAAGGCAAGGGTGCTGGTGTCTCCCAGCTTGTAAGGCAAAGGAACAGGGGCTCTTCGAAGCCTGGTGTGGGGGTGGGCCTGCTGTGCAGCACAGCTGCTCCGCTCAGCCTCCTCTGGGAGGAGAAGGAGGAGCTCCCCGTTCCGGGGCTGCGGGAGAGGTTCTCGCTGGGGCAGCGGGGGCTGGCGCGGACTACATTTCCCAGCATCCCCTGCGGCACCGCGACGCCCCCGCACTACACTTCCCAGCGGGCAACGCGGCACAGCAGCCGCCCCCGACCCGCTGGGACTACAGTTCCCATCGTCCCCCGCGCTCCGCCGCCCCGCTCTCCCACGGCGGGCTGGCGCGGGGCATGCCGGGAGAGGTAGTCCCGCCGCGGCGTGCGCGCGCCGGCGAGGCGGGCCGGGGCGTGTCCTGCGGGGTATATAGGCAGCCGGAGGGGTAGGGGTCTGCACTCTGCCGCCGCCGCCCCTGTCTCTAGCAGCTTTTATGCAATCGCCGGCCGTCGCCGCCGCCGCTCCCCGCTGCGTTGAGCCCGCGCCGGCCTCCCCGACCAGGTAGGGCTGCGCGGAGTGGGGGGGGGGTGCATGCTGGGGGGGGGTGCAGCTGCGGTGGGGGGGGGGAGGGCATCAGCGGAGAGGGGGGCGCTTTGGGCCATGGGGTGCGGGGAGGTAGGGGGCGACAGGGAGATCTTCCTGTAGGGGGTAGGGGGTGTTGATGGGGCTCGCACGCCTGCCGCCCGTTGCCCCCCCACCCCCTCCCCTCAATGCCCCCCCCCACCGCCCCGCCGGTGGTACGTGCCGCCCCGCTCCCCCTGCGCCAGCTGGGCCCGCTCGGCTCGCGCGGGGCCGCCACGTGACCCCTGCGCGGCTGCTGCCATCTTTGTTGGGGGCAGCCGACGCCGCGGAGCGTGCCCGGCGAGGGGGGGTGGGGGGTGTCGTCGTCACGTGACGCCGCGCCGTCAGCCCGTGCGGAGCCGCCGCCGGCGTTTGGCGCCAACTTGGGGGGGGCGGGGGAGGGGCGGGGCCGCGGGAAGGCGGGAAAAGGCGCCCATTGTCTGTGAGGGGCGCAGCGCCCTTTGTCCCGGCCGGACACCCCCCCGGCAGCCAGGAGCCCGGTGCGGGGCCGGGGAGAGCCCAGCCCGAGCCTGCAAGGGGCCCGCCTCCTCAGCCACCTCCGAGTCGCACGAGGGTTCGGGCTGGAGGGGCCTCAGAGCCCGTCCAGTGCTGGTACCGGATCTTGTGCCTCTTGTGTTGCTCCCCAAGATCTGATTTTCATGTTCTTGTGAACTTCACAGCAGTCAAAACTCTTGTGAATTTGGAGCTTTGGCACCGGCTCTGCCTGACCTTGCGTTTCATAGAATCGTTAGGCTGGAAAAGACCTTAGAGATCATCAACCCCAACCGAGCTTAAGGGGGCTGCACACGGAGGTGGTTCCAGAAGACACGTCTGTTCAGCACTGAACACAAATTTATCCTCTCCAAAGAATGATCAGTGGCTGGAAAACTGCTGTTTGAAAGAAAACATGCTATAGAAACGATGCTCTTGGAGGGATGTTCTAACTTCCAAAAAATACCATTACTTGGATGGAGCTTAACTCTAGCTGAAATCAAAATATTCTACTTTTTGTATTAATAACTACTTTTTGTACCAGTTCCACCCCCCCAGCCATGGGCAGGGACACCTCCCACCAGACCTGGCTGCCCAAAGCCCCATCCAGCCCGGCCCTGAACACCTCCAGGGGTGGGACATCCATGACTTTCCTGGGCAACCTGGGCTAGGGCTTCACCACCGTCATTGTGACGAATTTCTTCCTAATGTCTGAATCTTCCTTTCGAACAATAAACGAAACTAAAACTAACAGGCTCCAACAGGCAGGCGTTGGGGTGAGTGGGTAGGTGGAGTCACTGTCAGTAGCTGAGTGCCTCGGAGCTGACATCTCTGCTGGCTTGGTAACACGCCTCTGAGAGCTTGGTTCCTGACACGAAATCGGTGGCCTGTGATAAAACCTTCTTTGATTTTATGTTTGCAGGATGGAAGAGGAAATGGCTGCTCCTTCCACATCCACAGACAAGACAGACAGGTATGGAGGAACTTGGAGTTGATGTTTACTGAAGTACATGGAATCCTGGGGGCTAGTGAAACAAAGTGGTCACCCTTCAAACAGGTTGTTAGCCTGAAACGTAACAGGTCATGGAATCGTAGAATGATTTGGTTTGGAAGGGACCTTAAAGCTCATCCAATTCCAACCCCCCTGCCATGGGCAGAGACACCTTCCACTAGATCAGGTTGCTGAAAGCGTCATCCAACCTGGCCTTGAGCACCTCCAGGGATGGGGCAAGTCTAGTGCTAGAAAATGCTTGCAAGGACTGATAAATGCAGACACCAGCTGTTGTTCTGGAAGTTCCTCATCTGCGAGTTAGTAAACACTAGGAAATACTAGTATGACTGGTGTGTAGTTGTGCTGTGGGCAGGTCCTCTTGCCCCTGTCCAAGATAATGGACTGGGCTGGACCTTATGGAAATGGAGCTGTCTGAGATGCACTGAATTGAATGGGGTCTCACATCTCATTCTCTGCAGATGCATCATGCTGTGCTATGAGAAACCACAACCTGGGTTTACTTTTATCCTTGGTTTAGCTGCCATAAGAGTCTGGTGAAAGTTGGTACAGTGCTTGGTGTTGTATTAGTGTGTGACTCTTGAAGCAATTTCTAGACCATCCTTTATCAGATTCTGATACCTGCTTCTTGCAGTGTTTGATGAGAATTTACCTGTCTGTCCTTGGTCATCAACGCTCTAAAGTTGGTCCAGGTTTAAGTAAATAAAACTGAACAAACCTTCCCTGCTTTGGTCGTTATGACCTGTGTAATGTATGCAACTCACTTCTATAAAAAAAACTACCTAGGTTTTGAAAGCTGCAAAGCTTTCTGATTAATATGGAAACCACCAGAATCCTGTATTTGATTATTGTTACTCATTTTTCCTTCCTAGCATGGATGTAGATGGAGAATCGAAGAAACTATTGGGTTTAGGACAGAAACACTTGGTAATGGGAAATGTTCCGGCGGCTGTGAACGCCTTCCAGGAAGCTGCGAGCTTACTGTGAGTAGTAGAATGTTTTGTGCAGTTGTGTAAGGCTTTGTTCTCAGCTTGATGGGATTGGTGTGACTTACACAAGAAGGACTGATTATTTTTCTTTACTTAATTTATGCTGCTGTGGATGTAATGCAACCTAAGAGAGCGCAAACTACTTAAAACCAGCTTGGGCGTTGGACAGTATTGTAGTCAGTGTACACTTAGACAGCTTTTGTGGTAGTAATTGCCAGTGCAGTTCCCTGTGGAGGAAAAGAGACTTGATATTTTTTTTTGAAGTGTGTGATTCTGATATAGCCTGTTAATATGAATGTAATGGGGTAGTGTTACTTGCTGGTAACTTTGCTAGCTGTGATCGGGGTGATGTGGTTTTGGGTTTTAGGTTAATTTGTCTTGCTGGATGCTTGAGAGCACTTCTAGCTAAGTTGGAGGAGTGTTCATTATTTTAGAGGAGTGCTTGTTTTTTGCTTGAAACAATGGGAGATGAACTGAGAAACTGATTATTTCTGTCTGGAAATTTTTAGCTTTCAAGTTCATGTACGCACATGCAATTCTTCATTGCTTTTGTAGGGGTAAAAAATATGGTGAGACAGCGGATGAGTGTGCAGAAGCTTTTTTTTACTATGGGAAATCTCTTTTGGAGCTGGCAAGGTATGTTAACAGTTTCTGATTTGATTAAGAGTCTCTCTGGGGTGGTAGGATTTCACCTTGGTGCAGGCAGGGTCACACTAGCACTCCCTATAGGCAGGGTTGTATGGGTGGGATGGGCTGTGGCACTGCAGCTGTTATTACAAAAAATAGGGGGTAACAACCTTTTTGTTCCATTTAGAATGGAGAATGGTGTTCTGGGAAACGCCTTAGAAGGGGTGCAGGTTGAAGAGGAAGGAGAGAAATCAGAAGATGATTCTGCATTACCGCCTGTTGATGGTATGTAAAGCTGTCTGCTGGGTCGTGGAGGCACCACGCCCCGTTTTCATGTTAAAACAATCCAATTTCAGTCCGTTGGTATCTTGGGTTGCCAGATCATTCCACTGAACCTCTTAGCCTGAACGGACTTTTATTTTTGTTCTTCTGATCTTGCCTAAAGAATGAACAAAACCTCTAAAACTTGTGCAAGCAACTGGTCACTGAAAGCATGTGTAAAGGGTCACCAGGTGTCTGTCCTAAATGCCGCATTCAAACTTGCTTTCTTAAGCTTCACAGTCACCTCAAGCTGCTTTTTAACCTTGTAGCAGTACAGTGTGTAGAAGGACTGGTCAGAGTCTCTGTAAAAAGAACAGTCACTTTTATGCTACCTGCAGCTGGAGATGATACAGGAATTCCTGTCAATCCAGGCTGTTAAAGCTCTGGCACCTCTTGCTTAGCTGTGACTAAAAACGCTAGCGCAAAACTGCACACTGCTTGAGCGGCTGCTTGCAATAATGCAGCCTGGAAGGGATTTGCTTAGTGCGAGTTACTATGTTGGTTGTGTCCTAATTCCTTGTACTTGGAAAATGGAGCTTATAGGAACGTCATCTAACTTGATGACAAACCAACACACTGGAGGGTCTTGAGGGTGGTGGTGTCAGTGCCCGTTAATGTCTTTATCACTAAACTCGAAGAAATGTTTATGCTTCCTCAATCATGTAGAAGAAGCAAGGGAGGAGTTGAGAGAACAGGTATATAACGCCATGGGGGAAAAAGAAGTGGCCAAGAAGTCTACAGAAGAGTCTCCAGTACTATCTGAGAAGGAAGTCAAAGAGGAGGATGTTGAAATGAAAGAGACCACAGAAGAAAAACCAACAGAAGAAGCAATTGCTGACAAGGACATAAAGCTTGAAGAGGCTAAAGAGAAAATGGAGCCTTCTGTGGAGAAAGAAGTAACTTCAGAAGAGCAGAAAGAAGTAACTTCAGAAGAGCAGAAAGAAGTAACTTCAGAAGAGCAGAAAGAAGTAACTTCAGAAGAGCAGAAAGAAGTAACTTCAGAAGAGCAGAAAGAAGTAACTTCAGAAGAGCAGAAAGAAGTAACTTCAGAAGAGCAGAAAGAAGTAACTTCAGAAGAGCAGAAGCAGGAAGCAGCTGTGAAGGAGAAGGAAGTGGAAAAAGAGCAGAAGACAGTGCCTGAAGACAAGGTGGCAGAGGCAACCGAGAAGGAGGGGACAGCGGAGGTGGATGAGCAGGCAAAGGCAGCTGTGGGAGAAGCTGAAGCTGGTGGAGTGGCTGTGGAAGAGAAGGGAGAGGCAGGAGAGCAGACAGCAGAAGCAACAGAAAAAGAGCCAGCTGTGGAAAAGGGAGAGGCTGTAGAAGGGCAGGCAGAGCCAGCTGTGGAAGAGAAGGCAGTAGCACAAGTGACAGCAGAAGTGCAGGCAGCAGTCGCTGTAGAGCAGAAAGAAGCTGCAGAAGAGGAAGCAGAAACAGCTGAACAGAAGAAGGTGGAGGAGAAACCAGAGTTGATGGAGGTGGATACAGAAGAGAAACCAGATGAATCTAAAGAGTCTGAGTCCTCAAAGCAGCCTGTGCCCACAGAGGGCAACGAGCTATCTAAAGATGTGGAAGAAAAGGATGAAGTAGCTGCTAAGGTAGAGAAAGAGGAAAAGAAAGATGACCTGATGGAAGAGGGTGAAGGTGCTCAGGTAGAAAAAGAAGAGAAAGATGACCTGGTGGAAGAGGGAGAAGGTAACAGTGAGAGGAGAAAAGTACTTGTGGGTGGATGACTTGATGGATTTGGCTAACAATGGGTAAAGTGTTCCATTCAGGATTTTCTGTTTGCCTTGGAATAAGGCGCAGTAAAGGGGCTCTGTAAGGATTTTGCATCCAAGTAAAGTTCCAAGGAATAGTGAATAGTCTCAGTTTCTCTAGACTAACGCTTAACTAACTGCAAAGCAAATCTTACTTAAAAGCAAACTTACAGCCCTGTGAAATGCGTAAGTAACGGCTAGGCTGGTGGAGAATACTGAATGGATGTTCACTTGCATGCCTCTGGGTTTATTGCACTAACCTTTGAGTAACATGAAGCACAAGTTGCCTCTGGTTATAACCATATTTTTTAAAACAGTGGAGCAGAAAAGTAAGAACAGCAAAATACACAACAAAATAGTGCATTTGTTTGGAGGGGGCAGGGAGGAAACTCTCCATTTGAGTTGTTCTGGTGGTAATTACAAGTGAGAACTTGCTTTGCAAATCTAGACTTCGTTAGCCCTGAAACGTGAAGGCTTACTGCTGCTGTCTAGCACGGTCTTAAGCTGTCCTAGCGCTTTCTGCCATTGTTTTTGCCTGCTTCATTACAGCTGTTTTCAGGATTATGTTAAAGTAACCTGATAAAACCTGTACATCATGAAGTATTACTTGCATGGTCTTACTAGGCCAATGCTTTCTATTGCACAAGGTAATTGATGAGCTGATTGTTGAAACTTTGCTTGTCAGCAACTCAGCTTCACAGGAAGAGCCTTATTTTAGGAGCGGAAAATATTCAGACTAAGCAGTTCTGGACACTGAAAGAATTTGTAGGGCTGAGTACAGCGAACGCTCAGTGATGGAGTAGCTGCCTCCTAAGGTGTTCTGGAATTAGTGGTTATAATCTAGGAATTAAGCATGTAACTAGAGCACACTGGTCAACCATTGCTCTGAAATTATCACCCACCCTCTTTTGCTGCATGTGTCCCCAAAAAGGTTTCTGCTGGTAGAACAGATCACGCAGGGCTCCACAGGATTGGAGGTCAAATCAGTGCTACACAAGAGCAGGTTCATTAATAACATCGCCACTTATATATCTGACACGAAGAATAGGAATTCAGAAACGGTCTTATTTGTACACAGCTTGGCAGCTATCTTGCTGAAAACACTTATCTGTAGTGTGAAGTCCAGCAACTGACCAGTGCCTGCAGGGCTGCTCAGGATCCCATCCCTTCAGTGGGAACTCACTATGCCTTTGTAAGAACTCAATTCTGGGTAAGTTTCTGTTCTAGATAGCATGAAATTAAACTTAAAACGAAGACTAAAGTAGCCTGGAACTACTTTAGTCTACAGTGCCTAACGCTTTCAGCAAGATGGCTGCTGCTGCTGCTGAGAATTGAGTGTATCTGTGCTCTTCATCACACATCTAACCCGTCACTGGAAGGATGAGGGCTGGATATAATATACTCTGCCTGACTCCACATGGAGCAAGCTTAGCAACAAGTAGTATTGTTACTTGTCTACTTTCCTTGTAGAAACAGAGGAATCTGAAGATGAAGATAAAGAAAACGATAAAGCTGAAGATAAGGAGAATGAAATGACAGTGGAAGACAAGGTAAGGTTGCTGAGCTGTGATACTGGTGCACGTGGAAGAGTGCAGGATTTTTGAAGTGTCCTGTTACCGTCTTTACTAAGGCTCACTTGTATTTCATTTAGTCCTGTGTAGGAAATGACTTTTGGAAGTGAACGTTGCCCAAGGAAGGGGCAGTGTTGTGTAGTTCACATTGTAGGATCTTGCTCAGCTCTGTCCCTAAGTTTGGGCTGGTTTAGCTGTGCTGAAGCAAATGCAGCCTGGAAAATGCAGGACCAGACAGGGAAGAGTTGCTTTTGCACAGTGCTGCTTAAGTCTGAGGTGTTGGGTTGATGTAGCGGTCAAAACACCTGGATAAACCTGAAGCCTGGTGGGGTGGCATGCTGGACGGCCGTCTTGGATAGAATATCTGCCTCTTCCTCACTATTCTAACCAAGTCCAAAAGTTGATTTTAAAAAAGTGAAAAATAAACCCCTTTATTTAGGTCTTGGTGCTTGGCACCCTGTTAACTAACAACATAGCTTCTGTTCCACTTTAAACATCTTCACTGCAGGCTAAGTCTCCATTGATGCCATAACCTTTTTTGCATGTTCTTTTTCCTTCTAGTGGTAAACTGTTTACATCTTAAAGAAATGTATTCCTTGACAACATTGCTTGGAAACTTAGTGTTGTTGTTTGATGTGATACGTAACCAAGTCACTTAATCCTTCATGCATTTTCTTTACAGGAAAGCGAGGAGGAAGAAATTGGAAATCTTGAGCTGGCCTGGGACATGCTGGAGTTAGCAAAAGTCATCTACAAGAGGTAAAGACTTAGATCCTAATTTGGATACACGCTAGAGAAGAACCCCTTGTAAACTGGGGGATGATGTAAGCAATGACCATGGCACATTTCTGCTCAGGGTTTGAAAAACACTGTTTTTTATTTAGACAGGAAACAAAAGAAGCTCAGCTCCATGCAGCTCAAGCTCATCTAAAGCTAGGAGAAGTTAGCATTGAATCTGGTAAGTAGTATTAATTCTTGGGTGCAAAGTGTTCAATTCCACTTCCTGTCACTCTGCGTTTTGTACTTTAAAATCAGAGGAGATGAGTTAAGGCTGTTAATCATGGAATCATAGAGTGGTTTGGTCCCCCCTTCAGCTTAAAACTGATCCCCCTTGTCCTATCCCTGCACTTCTTGATCAGGAGCCCCTCTCCAGGTTTCCTGTAGCCCCCTTTAACTATTGGAAGGCTGCTCTAAGGTCTCCCCAGAGCCTTCTCTTCTCCAGGCTGAACAAGCCCAACTCTCTCAGCCTGTCCCCCTATGGGAGGTGCTTCAGCCCTTTGATCATATTCGTGGCCTCCTCTAGACTCACTTCAACAGATCCATGTCCTTTTTGAGCTGTGGAAGTGATTAAAGTTGAAAATAAAATTGACCTTGATAAGTGCAGCCATGTGAGACACTTCAGAATCAATAGATAAATGTGTTGATGCCTTAAATGGGATAGTCCTTGATTTTCCAGAACAGTGAAAGAAAGCTTTGACTAAGAAATAAAGCGTTACCAGATCAAAACCAGCCCTGTGTTCTGCTCTGTAGCCAAGGCTCAGTTAGCTTTGGAAACCTGGGAGAGGCTTTCCTTCTTGAAGTAATGACTTGCTGAGCTCAATGGGAGCTGTCGGTGCTACCCCTTCCACAGAGTAAAGACTGCAAATAAAGCAGTTGATTTTATTAAACTTCTCAAAATACCAGGATGTGCTCAGGAAATGCCCTGTGTTATGCAGCAGAAAAAGGGAAGCAAGCCCCAGGTTCGTGCCTTCTAATATCTTATCTGCTTGTCATTTAAAACCATGTTTTGGTCTTGTTAAATCTAGGTAGGGTGTAGGCTTCCTCTGGCAAGCATTGGAAATAGTCACTTAGGTTTCTGTCCAAGGGGTATAGAATGAGGGTTGTGTCTTATGCCACAAGAACGCTTTCAGGGGAGAGCTGGACTGGAAGGTAGAAGAGAACTGTCCTCAGCTCTGCTTCAGGTTGCCCTCAATTCATGGTGGCAGGTAAAACAGCAGGATTTGTGTGCCTGGGTTTGACTCGGCTGCTCAGTTTACTGTGTTGCAAATGGACAAAGTGCTCTTGAGAGGGATGGAGAGAGGGGACTGAACAGTGTTAAGAGAGGGGAGGCAGCACCGGGCTGCGAGAGTTGTCACTTGGTGATCTGACAGCTGCCTCTCACTGAACTTGACTGCTGTGTGCAGTGCTGGTTCTTTCTGGGTCATGTCGTGCAATAAAATGCAGAGTAACTGCAGAAGGGGTTTAGACCTTGCTTGTTCAGGTAAATTGAGTGTGGCTTATCAAGACTGTATGGCTTTTTCCTGTAGAAAACTACACACAGGCTATAGAAGAATTCCAGTCCTGCCTGGCCCTGCAGCAGAAGTACCTGGAAGCCCATGACCGCCTGCTCGCGGAGAGTCACTACCAGCTGGCGCTGGCGTATCACTACAACAGCCAGTTCGATGAGGCGGTTCTGCAGTTTGGGAAATCTGTTGAAGTCATTGACAAGAGAGTGGGTGAGTGGATTTCTAAAGCGACCCAGTGAGTGCGAGAGCATTCACAAGTCAAAGCAGGCTTCGCTTAAATGCCTTAACAGTAGTTAAAAATGCTCGTTCCCTTGCCGTGCAAACGTCTGGTGGTCTGAAACTGGTAACTGATCATCGGGATTGTGGAAATGGTGTCTGTTAGCAGACACTTCCCTCTCTGGATATTGAGAACCAGACAGCTACTTTGTCTTGAGGTTTTTGCCATGGTGACTGTTCCCTCCTAGCAATGCTTACGGAACGAATAAAGAAGGCAGAAGGTAGTTCCCCTGAAGATGAGAAGGAGCTTGAAGAGCTGAAGGGACTGCTTCCTGAAATTAAAGAAAAGATAGAAGATTCAAAGGAGTCTCAGAAGAGTGCAAGAGTAGCTGAGCTGGCACTGAAGGCAACTCTGGTTAGTGTCCCCTGTAGTTTCCTTTAACTTGAAGTAAGCCAGTAACGGGAAGAGTTTGGGATGGATTGTACTCATCTGGGGCTTGTGGTTGCTCACAAATGGTACAGTGTGAGATCGTGAGAAGGAAGGTGAGGCAGCTGACAGCTAGAGAGGGCAGTTAATAAATACACTGTTGTTAATTGTACCCAACTGAAGCAGAATTTGATAGGCTTCTGTAGATATTTAATGTATCAGGTCTGGAAACGAGTGGAATGTAAGAATGGGCTGAGTGTTGCATCGCTCTGAGCTTTTTCTGTCCCGTGTGGAAGGGCAGGAGCGGAATGCAGTGTTGAGACATGGAGTTTTCTGTCTCTTTCTAAACTAGCTTGCATGGTTTTGTGTGACTAGACAGCCAGAACTTGTTCCAGTGTTTTCCTTCTGCTTTTCTTAAGGTTGGAACTACATCTGGCTTTGCACAAAGCGAAGACAGTGGCTCTGTTTCCACAGTAAGTTAATTAAAGGTGGATGTTGATAATTCCTGTCTGCTGTAAGGATTACTGTTTGCTGTTACTCATGTGTCAATGTCTGTCTCGTAATAGATTCCAGTGAGAAAAGCAACTGATGGTGCATCTCAGTGTGTTACAGACATCTCCCACCTTGTCAGGAAAAAAGTGAGTCCAGAACTGACTCGTACAACGCTTTGAGTGCTGCTGGCTTGCTCTCTTACTGGATATGTTATCTTAAACCTTTTTTCTTTACTTAGAATGATGTGTGGGGAGGGGGAAGCACTATAAAAATATCACCAGAAATAATAGTGTATGGGAACTCCTTTCCACTGGGAGCCAATCAATCTGGGAACCATCCAGCCTCCTTCTTTGATGGTTCAGTGCCCTGCCTGACCCACACCAGTCTAACTTGGAGCCAAGTTGTGTGGCTCCTGCAGGCTCGCTCTGAATTAGTGCCCTCTGAGGACCTGCAAGAGCAGCGTGGCCTGCAGACCATAAGAAAAGGGCAAGCAACCAGGCTGAGTTGGGTTCCCTTTCCAAGTGGAAATGGAGAATTGGACTTGTAACAAAGCCAGTCTGATGGTAGTGATGATAAGCTGCCTTTCACTGAGATAATAAATGTACTGAGCACCAGGCTCCTTTTAAAGGTGTGTGGCTTTTTTTCTAGAACTGTCTGCAATTATAATTAAAATTTTCCCCTCTGGGATCTCTGTTTCTCTTTTGTGCTGCTGTGGCAGAGCCAGGGCTGTGCTGTATTCGCCTGGGACAAGTTGGGGCTGCTTTGCACAGATGATCTAGTGTCCTTGATGCCCTAAACCTGCCCCCTTTAACTGTTACCTGGCTCAGCAATTGCATGATTCCTTGTGAAGCTAAAGATAATTCAGCACTGTCAATACTGGCACCTAAGTAATGTCTTGCTGGAGATCCTTCGTGGTCGAGACCTGTGCCAGAGCTTCAGAGCTTTGGTTAAATCCTAGCACTGCTGCTTCTGCCTTAGGCCTGGCCAGCAGAGGTTGGATACATAATGTGCAATGACACCTAGGTGTTAATATTCTAAAAAAAAAAATACTTAACCTTTAATTTGTACCTAGTGAAGACTAAACAATTTTGTCTTCAGAGGAAGCCAGAGGAGGACACTCACCAGGGAGACAATGAAGCTAAGAAATCTAAACCAGAGCCGGCTGTCAATGGTGGTGGTGACCCTGCCCCCAGTGGAAACGAGGTTGCAGAAAAAATGGAAGAGGAGGTGGGCAGCTGAGTCAGGAGTCTGTGCTGTGCTTGCTTATTTGTTTTCTGCTCTTCAGGCATTGGTTTGTGTCTGGTAGATGCACTAGGTTATTGCCTGCTGGTCTACATAAAGCTTCCTCGAGGAGGTGGGGAATGTTTCCTGGTTGGTGGGATGCATGTTGTGCCGTGGTCTCGTTTGCTGGGCTGGAAAGATGCTGCCTGTGGAGACTTGGAACCTTGGAGGGGAGGGAATGCGAAGATGCTCTGGGGGTTGGAGTTGGGCCTTTCCACCCAAAGCATTTTTTAAAACCCAGAAATATTAACTCTTATTGCCTGCGCTGCAGCTGTTAAGGTCAATATTTTAGTGTAGAGTTGGGCTCTGAAGACCAGCAAGGCGCATGTTGTCAGTTAAGTCTTCAAACTGCGCAAGCCTTGGACTGTTGCATGAATCGGTGCTGTGCGGCGGTGTCTTGTGTTTTAAAAACAAAACCTTTTTCTTCTCTTTTAGACAGAGAAAAGGCCACAAGCAGAATCAGGGGCTGCAGTTGAAAGCACAGTATGATAATTCTTTAACCTTGGACACTCCTTCTTAAAAGGAAAATGGTTTTGTATATAGTGTATTTTTTCACTTTTTGGCAACTTTTATATGACTTCAATAAAGATTGTAAGCAGATGCTCCTGGCCCCGTTCCCTTCTTTCGAGGCCTTGAGCAGCCTGAACAGGCTGGGGAACGCTGATAAGAACTTGTCTGGCCCCTGCCCCCTTCCTACCAGCCAGGAGAGGGCTGAGAAGAATCCTCAGCTCTGCGCAGCCTCTGCTTACAGCTTTTGTACCCATGTTTGTGGAGAAGGAGGGGGTGTGGGAGGAGAGGGGGATGGATCCTTGCAGGGACAGTCACTGAGTGACCCTGGGGCCCTGTTTGTGCCTTGGTGGAGCTGGGAGGCTGCTCTGGCCCAAATGTGTATCTGCTTATGGATATAGAAAGACCAAAAAGAGACAGCAAGAGCCTGAAGCTGTTTTACTAAACACCCAGAATCATCTCCGGCACAGGGGCGAAAACCTTGCTGTGGAGTTTGCTGGTTAGTGGGGCTGAACTGTGTGTGTTTCTTGAGGCTTCTCTTAGAAAAGGCTGGTGGGAAGGTGAGGAACGAGGAAAACACCCTTTGCCATCTCTTCATCACACCCAGAGAGTTAAAGCCCCGGTTCCCTGCTCCAGCTTGATGAAGGGAGGCAGGGGCACAGTCTGGTTCCAGCTCACCTGGGGGGAGGTTTGTGCTGTGCCAGGGGCTCCTGAACAGGAGGGGGGTCTTCTAAGTCCATGAAGGGGTCCAGGGGGACACGGGAGGGGACAGAGGGGTGGTGGGGAGTGATGGAGCTGCCTGGGCCGAGCGCTGGCCTGACCGGCTCCTAAAAAAGGAGAAAAATGGTGTTAAGAGCAGGGATTCTCGTCCTGATCCTGCAATGGGCACCAGCAGGAGCTGCCCAGACACCCCGTGAGCAAATTCTGCCTGTGGGTCAGTACCCGGGGTGAGGGACCCTCCTGCCCCGGTGGCCCTGGCTCTGTGGGGCACCCGCATCCCCACAGCAGCTCCTGAATCGTCTCCCCAAGGCCCTATCTCCGCTCTCATCATCCCATCTGCCTCAGCAGCCTGACCCCCTTGCAGCTGGAGACCTGGAAATACCCCGAGATGAGGCTCTTGTACCGTGAAAAGCTCCGGTGCAGCCAGGGCCGGTGGGAATCGGGGAGCCACGGGGGGTGGGAGGATGGGGGGGGGCAGCCGTGCCCCTGCGCGCTCCGCCTGGCATCGCAGCATCCCCACCTCTGCCTGCAGCTGGGCCAGCGCCTCCGCCTGCTGCTGGGCTGCCCGTGAGCCTGGGGAGGGGGAATTGGTCCCCACAGGGTTTATACCCATCCCCGCAGCCCTTTCCCTTAGTGTCCCCTGGGGCTGGGGCGCTGGGTCCCATTCACTCTGCAGGGACTCCCCCTGCGACAGGCTGAACAGTGGGGTTGTTCAGCCTGGAGAAGAAAAGGCTCCAAGGGGACCTTAGAGCAGCTTCCAGGACTGAAAGGGGCTACTGGAAAGATGGGGAGGGACTTCTTCCAAGGACACGGAGTGACAGGGTGAGGGGGGATGGCTTTAAATCGGGAGGGGAAGATTTAGATCAGACATTAGGAAGAAATTCTTCGTGCTGAGGGCAGTGAGGCCCTGGCCCAAGTCGCTGCCCCATCCCTGGAGGTGTTCAAGGCCAGGTTGGATGGGGCTTGGAGCAGCCTGATCCAGTGGGAGGTGGAACTGGGTGGGCTTTGAGCTCTCCTCCAAGCCAAACCATTCCCTGATTCTGTTCCTCTCCAGTGTCCCACAGGAACATTGTGTGGGGCTCCCCACCTGCCACCAAGTGCTGTTGCTGAACACGGACCCCACCCTGCGCTCCCTCCCCACCCTGTGCAGCCCCCCAGCTCCCACCCCAGATCTTCTTGCACACGTTGCATATGACACTGGCCGCCCCAGGCTCTGACATGGCAGTCTGGGGGCTGCCCTGTCCCTGTTCCCTGTCACCTACCGGCATCCACTCTCCTCTCCCTCCTGACCTTCAGTGCCAGGAGCTCGTCTTCCAGCTGCCGGTTCCCCAGCTCCAGGGCCAGCAGCGCCGCGTCCAGGTCCCCCGTCCCAGCACCAGCAGGTTCTGCTGGCACAGCCAGGGCTGCCTCAGCCACTGGCAGTGGGGACGGGGGTCGGGGATGGAGCTGGCCCTTACCTGGCCTCCTGCCCTTCCGTGGCCTCGTAGCTCCCGTCTCCAGCGCCGTGGCCTCCGCCTGGAGCTGGAGGAGCCGCGCCAGGATTGGGGGGTGATGCCCTCCGGCGCGCAGGTAGGACAGTCGCAGGGCCCTGTCGCAGCCTGGAGTCAGGGGCTGGCTGGGAGGCCGGGCTGGGATCCCCCGGCGCCCACAGCCCCTCACCTGGCCTCGGCGGCGAGCGGCCCCGCGGGCGGCAGGAGGGCGTCGAGGCAGAGAGCCGCCCTGGGGAGGCACATGGCGGGGCTGAGGCTCCCCGAGGATCATAGAATCATAAGGTTGGAAAGGACCCACCGGATCATCGAGTCCAACCATTCCCATCAATCACTAACCCATGTCCCTCAGCACCTCATCCACTCGTCCCTTAAACCCCTCCAGGGAAGGTGACCCAACCCCCTCCCTGGGCAGCCTGTTCCAGTGCCCAGTGGCCCTTTCTGTGAAGTATTTTTTCCTGACGTAGCCGGGACTCACCCTCCGTGCGACAGCCATCCTGTGGGCTCCAGTCCCTCTGGCACACGGCTCGGCTCCAGTTCCTCTCGCTCAGGCCGGGGCTTTGCCAGGCGCAGGCTCAGCCCTGTGGTTCGGCGAGGGGTGAGGGGGCTTGGTCCCCCAGCCCTGCTCCGGGTGGCTGCTCCCCAGCTCCCCACCTTCTCTTTGCTGCTCCAGCTGCCTCGTCCTCTCCCGGATCGCGGCCACATGGCGCTCGTGGGCCTCCAGCAGCTCCGGCCGCCGTCCCCGCGGTGGGGTCGCTCGCCGCTCGGGGGGCTGCGAAGGGCAGGAGGGGCTGAGCCCCCCTGGCCGTGGGGCCGATGCCCACCCCGGGGCCCAGGGCTCGCTATACCGCGGCCGGCGGCCTCGTGGCGGCGGGATTGGCCGCGCGGAGCAGGAGCCTCTCGCGGGGGGTCAGCACGTCCCCCAGGGGAGCCCCTCGCGTTCGGTGTCCCCGCAGGAGCCCCGGGAGCTGGGGGCGCTCAGCGCGGTCCCTACGCTGGGATGCTCCAACCTCGCAGAAGCACACGGGAAGGAAAAGGGGGGAAAAAGAAAAAAGTGGTTAATACAAAAACCTTTTGTGGCATTGAGGCTGCCTGCGTGGCGCGGGGACAGGCACCCCCAGCCCAGCAGCCGTCCCCTCCGCAGACCCCGCTTGGCCCTACCGAGGCGTCCTGCGCCGGGGTCCCCTCAGGGACGCGGGAGCCAGCGGGGAACGGCGTCCCCAGGCAGAGCTTCTCCTCGTGCGCCCGCAGCAGCCGGCGGGAGCCGCAGGCCATGCGGCAGCGGGGGCAGCTGAAGCCACCCATGCCCAGAGAGCAGAGCGGGGGCGCTCGGAGGGGCCGCTTCGCCAGGGCAGAGGGTTCTCCCGGCTCAGGTTGGCCCTGGCGCGGCCGAGGAAGGGCTCACAGACCCGCGTGGCGGTGCCCGCCGTGTTTGGAGTCACCGTTGCTAAGCTGGGACGGGTGAGGGAGGGCGGCCGCACCCCTGGCGATCACCAGTGTCTAACACGGGCGCTGGAAAAGGGACAAAAATGGTACTCGGGCAGCTGCGCGACCCACAGCGAACCAGAGGGAGGTTCCCCGTCCCCTGCAGCGCTTCCCCTTTACAAAGTCTTTGCTGCGGGCTTGCCTGGCCCTGGGGGTGCCCCAGAAATGCCCCTTGTCCTTTGCAGCAGCTTAAAACTACACAAGGCACGATTTAAGTTAATGACAACCTCTCCCCTTCTCTCCTGTCCCCTTCCCAGCGCCTGCTCAGGGTTCTATCCCCTTGTCCCCGAACTGATTCCCCTCCCTCCATCCCTGCTCTCCTCGGGGTGCTACGGGGCCTCCTCTCCCTTCACCACCACTCCAGACACCCCAGACTGTGCTCAGGACAAAGTTGGTGCGTGACTTACAGGGATTTGCCCTCTCCTGAGGCCTCGAAAGGTTCCAATGGGGGTTAAACCATGCACATCGCCCTCAAGAAGGTTGGGGCACAGACGCTGAAGGAAGATGTAAGATGAGGTGCTCTCGGGTCACACAAGTCCTGCTCCTGCTTTGCTGTCCCCCCTCCCCATCCAGGAATTGCTCAGCAACCCAGTTTGCCCAGCACAAGAGGCCATCGACCTAGAGTTCATGCGAAGGACTTGTTAAACTTACCCCGTTTCTTGACAACGACACATCATTTGTCGCTTCAACGCAGACAGGAAGTTAAAGTTTTAAAAGAAAGAATAAACCCTCCCAAAGAGAAGCTGCATTTGATAGGACCAGAGTAGCAGGACCTTCCAAAGGAACAAGATGATCCATGAGACGTCTTAGAGAGACTAAGTGCTTCCCAGAGAGACCCAGCAACCGGAGCCCGGCTTCCAGCGACGAAGAACCTCCCAGCTCCCTCAGGCAGGGGTCCAAGCACCAGTGTGAACCCAGACCCCAGGCAGCAGCAGAAGCCCCGGTGTCGCAAAGCGCTCGCCCTGGAGCTCACGTGCAAAGCCCGATGGCTAAACACTAACTTCATTGCACATCTGTCCTCTCCACACGTGGTCAGGAGTGCAGTAAAGATCCCAAGCAAAACCGCTCTGGGTCAGCGAGACCACGATTTCATACTCAGTGCGCAGCTCCATCCAACCCACTTGCACTCCGTGCACAACCACACCAAGCTTTCCACTCCAAAACGTTTGCGTACGAGCTGAACTTTCAACAGACACCGAAATAGCTTAGGCCACAACCGAGTTGTTTGTAAAATCCTCTTTAATCTAATAGAAATGTTTTCATGAATTTTTAAAAAAGATTTCAATGAAAACAGCTTTGGATCCAGACATTCCCTTGCCACGGTGTGAACATGAACAGCAGCATTGCACTAGGAACAAGTGACACCGACCGGTCGAGCTTCACCGTTTTGTATGAAGCGAGAGAAAAAAAAAAAAAAAAAAAGCCAACTGCTTGAGCAGAAGAGAACTTGAATTATTTTCTTTCATTTCTAGTTTTTAAAACACCAAACCCGTGCTGTCATCTCCCCATTGTTTTGCCTCTCCCTTCTTAAAGGAAGAGTTTAGCTCCTGCAGCCTCAGCGCTACAGCAATGTTTGCCAAGTGGAAAAATACAGCAGGAGAAGAAAGGATTTATCCCCAGTGCTATTAAACCCCCAAGGTTGCAGGTCCCTTTAGAGGAAAGCTTCTCTCACATAAGAAAGACAATTAGAATTGGCAAACTGATGCAAAATATTTATTCCAAGTTAGTTATTTTGATGCAGTAGTTTTTCCCCCTCATACAGACTCAATGTGATAGTCACTTTTTTAAATCTGTAAATAATGTTATCAAAATAATCTTAATCTTTGAAATCTCACAAAAAATTTATATTTTACAATCCACCCTGAATATCAAGGCTGCAAGAAGAAGAACACAAACAATTCCTATATCCAAATATTTTACAGCTGTACCCAAAAAAAAAAGAAAACCACAAACGCCTGGTTAAGTGATGAAGCTCCCCGAGCCGCCAAAAAAAAATAAAATAAAATAAAAAATCCATGTTATTAGCATTAATTTAACATAATTAGAACTTCAATAGCCATTTTGTCATTGACAATGATTGTTTTAGCACACTGTTACCGCACGCCATCGTGTAATGCGGGCGGCACTGTTAGAAGCTTGTTGTTGCAAAGATCAGTCAGCCACTTGGATCCCACTCACAAGACTGAACTTGTGCACTGCCCCACAAGGGATTTCTGTCAAAACTTGCTAGCTGCACAAACTTCTATTAAGCATTAGGGCAAAACCAAAAGAAAAAGCTAAAGAAGCCAATTTCTCTCTTCTTTGGGATACAATTATTTCCCTTGTGCATGAAGTATCAACAACAGAAGAAAAAACTGAACAGACTGGAGACAGAATAAACTCTGTTTAGTTTATACAACCCCAAACACGTGTTGAACTATGAACTGAGTTTATTGGGTTGGTTTTATTTATTTTAATTTTCTTGTGCCCACTTTCAGGCATCGTCATCTGACGTTTCGCTGCTACTAGTTTCTGTGTCTGAGTCCTCAATCTTTGTCTTAAAAGTGCTTCTCCAGTGGAACAACAGGCTGGAGCCGCGGCCCTGAAGAAATCCGTTCTTCCCAAATCCGTTTCTTCTTCGCTGTAGGAATGAAAGCAAGTTTTAAAACAAGCAAAAGCGCAGAGAGTAACTGTCACTAACCATCTGCAGACACAAACTGTAGATTTAACTGTATGCATATGCTCTGCACAGATAACGCAGTCATCGGTGGCACTACAGTCTCACTTCAATTCCCCGTGTTCCTTAAGAATTACACCACAGAAGACTTTTGCATGAGAAGGGAGAGGAAGAAGAGTGGTCACAAGCAGAAAGAGCTGGGAACGTACCTGCTCTGATTTAATTTGGAACTCTTTAAGCTCATCCTCCGTGAGGGGAAGGTAGTTCTCATCATTTTCAGGATATTCCTGCCATCCCATTTCTTTTAATAACCTGATTTGTGGAGAAAAATAGAAGGGGCACAGGAATTAAAACAAGGGAACAACAGCAAAGGAGAGAACATTTTGTCCACAAAGCACAAGGTTTTGTATTAAATCACTCCCAGTCCACCAGGGAACCTTCTATAGGAGAGATCACTTCAACGGTGCTTTGTGTTTACCCGACGTTTTTCATACTCGATGTCTTTTACAAATATTTAATCATCAGCAGTCCTGCTCAATGGGTAAACAACCAGTCTGGCAGAAGGAAAGCAAATTTGAAGTTCTACCCAAGGACACCGAAGGAGGACAGGAGGTAATCAAACCAGTACTGCAGCCTGGGATTCTCCTAAAACTTACTATCTATTTATACCAGATGCTCACACACTGCTTACTCAATGAAGAGAGATACAAGCTGAGATAGCAGGTAAATGTTTTCTTAGCTCTCTTTAACTTTTACAGCATTTAAAGCAGCACAGGAGTCTTAAGTGCAGACAAAGTGGTGTGTGCCTGCACGGGTGTACCTTCAGTCTGCAGACTAGGCCACCTGATTGTAAATTAACCAGAATCACACTAGCTTTGTGCTCACCCCTAGTGTGGGCAGGTAAGTATCTAGGCAGCATTAACACACACGGACGTGGTACTAAAGAAGCACAGGAATTTAATTATACACCTTGGTAAAGTCTTGGCTCAGCTGTCATCAGCACCTGGTTTTATTTTCTACAGGACTCCACCCAGTCCGGCACCAGTCATGAAGCCCACATACTTCTAGCTCAGTACGCACAAAGCTGCTGCTGCTTCCCAGAGAGTCCCCTTTTTTCCTTCTCTTCACACAGTCCAAGGACTTGCCCACCTTTACTCCATACACCTTTTTTTCCCCCCCCAGCCCCGTTTACTCACCTGTGTTCTGCTTCCAATGAATGAGAGAGGTTTTCTCCCTCCTCCGGCAAAGGAAGAGAAAGGCCATTCTGATGGCAGTTCTCTTCCCAGTTTTCCTTTGGTTCTGGTGTGCTGTTGCTCTCCATCTAAAGGAAAATAAAAGCATCAAGGCGTACTTGCACAGACTGTGCCAACAGCACACTTCCAAGTTCAAGCTTTTGCTTTTGGAAGTAAAGGCTTTCACCTTTAGTCCAGTTTTTTTTACAGAGCCTGGACTGATAACGGTTGAAAGCAACTTCTACCTGGCTGTGGCAACACAGCACAATATGAATGATACTTTGTGGACGGCACTTCTGAGTCAAGGGACTAAGTGCTGGCATTACAAAGGCATCATCAGTGGCTTCAGAGTGAGAATAAGAACTATGAGAATGAAATACTCCCAGGTATGGCCTTTACATACACATAAAGCCACAGATTTATGTATTTAGAGGCCCAAGCCACTCTCTCCATTCGCAAGCACCAAATTCAGCTTCCCTGTGGATGTGGTTTGAAAGGAAGGTTTGAAAGCAATTCAAGATCTTAAAGCACGGTATTGTTCCACCCCTTAGAGAATCCTTGCAAAAACCTAGATTACCTTCATCAGTGATGTTCCCTTCCACCTCATTTATTACTTATTAGTTTGCATTTCATCATGTTACGCATTTCCTTTTCTCACAGTGCTGCGTTACCTCTGTCAGCATGTGTGCCAGACAAACAGAAGTCATTCCTTACCTCCTCCAGAGCCTGAGCGACATACACTGCTCTGTTTTTTTGCAGTACCCAACTCCTTAAACAGAAAGTGATCATATATACAGCAAGGACAGTGATCTTACATCATCCAGCTTGTCACATTCTCTGTTCTCTGTTATCTCCCCATTCCTATCATCTTTCAGTGCCTTCAGGAATTCGCTCTTTTTATCAGTGGTACGGCGCATCAGCTTCGTCAAGCGTGAAGAGCAGATCTCAATGGGAGGGGTGGTGCTGGAAGGACTCTAGGCCAGGAAAGTAGAATATTAGAGACTTAAGTCCTGTTCAGGGTGATTAGACCTTTCAAACACCCACTAGTTCTTGGGAGGGCCCTTAACCCCTCAAAAAACCTGTACTGTCAAATTCCCATCAAAACATTGACCGGTCTTGCACATTCACCGCTTCTCCTACCAGCACACTGTTCTTCCACCTAGCATTATTGACTCCTAATTTTTTCTTTCCCTAGAAGCCAATCTGCACGGCCGCGAATACACTTATTTTGTTCCTTGGCAATGTAAATCTCTCAATCGATGCTGGAGTCTACCACAAAATATTACAGCAGAGAACTTCACACAAGACATACCCTACAAAAATTAATAAAAAAAATTCAGTCTCAGATACTGCCTAATTCAACGTAGTAAGGAACAAGCCAGCAATGGCAACAGACATACAACTGAATATGAGAATAAAAAGCTAGCATAGTAATGAAATTAAAGCTCTCGACATGGTAATTAGTTTGACTGCAGTGCCAGAAGGTAATAATGGACAAAGGACATTAAAAATTACATGTCTTCTGGTAATTTGGAATACTCCACTAATGCACCAGAGCTCTTTGCTAGATGGCACTGTACAGAAATGCTGAGGTACCAATACCTAATTTCTACATTTAGGTGAAGGCAGTTACAGCTAAGGTTTAGAAACAGCCCTGAAAGGAAATTCAATTTTACCTCCATTCTGACTTTATAAATAACTTTCTCTAGAAGAAAATAATGTTATGTAATTCACAAATTATCTGAATAGGCCAGTTATCAGTGCTTTGTTCTTTTTACAAACCTGTTGAATTTTGACTCCCAGAAGCAGAGGAGAAAAAGTTATTCAGTGTCACTTTTCTATAAAGTTTTGTGGAATTTCAAGTTCCAAACCAGCATTTTGTATATAAGCTATAAAGTGATGTACAGAAATACTAGTCAAAATGTGTTTTGTTGCAGTTACTGCTCAAATATTAACAGATTTATATGCAGGGTGTTCTGTCCTTATTCAGATAAAAAACAAAGGCAAGTTAGTTTTCACCTCAACTCCCAACACCATCACAATTAAAATCAGACTCTGCAGCTAAAGACAGATGCACACACATTAAACCCAGTCAGCCTTTTCAGAGCTCACTGCTTGTGCCGTTGCTCTCCTAGAGAAACGAAACGAGGTAGATAATTTTCCCCCTTCTTTTCCCATATTAAAGAACAGCACAGGAATGAGTTTATCTCTGTTTGCACCAGTTCTTGGTATCTGCACCCTGATAACACCAAGTCTACATATGTCTAGTTACGCAACACCATTTAGAGCATTGTTACTTTTTATATTGGAGGGAAATTCCAATACATTTGAGCAACCACCAATGGCTTTATATCCAAGGTAAACCCCATCTTTATTTCTTATCATATATCAGATGTAGCAGAACGTGCTAAGAATGTGCAAGTGAGTCACTCTTCAAGGATGCAAAGGCAGGTGTACCATGTACAGAGAGGACCTTATGTTTAATATATAGTAAGCCACATGGATGGAAGTTACCACCCTGTCCCCAAACCGAAACCCTTACCTCTTTGGGAGAGGTGAGGACTGAGCTACTCGCCAGTACCGCTGGTTTGGTTACAGACACTGGACTGGTAAAGGCAGAGTCACGGCTGGAAGAAAGCGAGCCTGCTTTATGTTCACTTCTGTTGGCTTTCCATGGACTTGGCTATATTGGAGAGATCACAGAATACTGGACAGTAAATGGTAAGGCACAAGAAGGGGTTGCTTGCAAGTAGTAAAACATATAAATACTACGTTGGTTGTTGTGTGGATTTTTTTTCTTCCCTCCTCAAGAACAATTTCAATAAGTTTACCTTGACACCCATTATTTTCCCTCATCATCTTCTGTTTCCCCCAAACTGCACACAATTCTGCTTTACGGGCACCACACTCCAGTGAAATACTGCTAGAGCTCAAAGAGAAAACCCAGCATTCTTCTTCATTAATTGGAATCACCACTGAGTAATGCAATGCACCTTACAGCTGGCCACAGAGGGGAAGTTAAAAATCCCAATTAAATTCACATTTCATACGGGAACTCTACGCCACAAAGAACGGGTCTATATCGCCTGACAGGAACCTCCCCTGTGCAAGGAAGAAGCACATTGAGTAAGAATTCTGTCCAGACTGATAATGCAAATTACTTATTTCCTAGGGCTTGAAAGTGTCCATCATTGCACTGATCAAGCACCAACAACAGAAACGAAAAAAATAAAAGAAAGAAGAAAAACCAGCCAGATCACTAAAGTGCAGGAGCACTCGCTGTTTTGTTCTGAATACTCTCTACAGGATCCCTTCAAATACACTGGCAATTTGGCTGAAAAGAAAGACTTCAAGATAAGTTTTTGTTACTTGGAATATTATTCTTGAGCCTCTCTTATCAACCAAGGCCAAACACTGTCAAGTGACAGTATTTAAAAAAATGATCCAAACAAGAAACTTGTATCAAGTAGCGTGAGAAATACTGGTGTCAGAGCATTAAAATACACTGGTTCTTTTGACCCCTTAGGCTCCTGAAGCCAGCTTCAAGTCACTAGCAAAACAACTTGCACACAAGTGGGATTCAGTTAAGTGAGGCAACAGATCTTGCACGCTGCAAGCAACGAGAGCAGAAGCCATTATTTTGGCATGTTCTCACTCTCCACTGGGTTATTTTATTAATTTTTAAGATAAATAAATCAGCAGGTGAGGCTGTCAGCATTACTCTTCATTCCAACTTAAAAAAAAAAGCAGTCCACATTATTGAATGGACTATTCAACATTCACAGCACACATTCCAAACATTCCTTTCAAACCCAGAAAGTATCCTGATCTGCGCAATATTATCTGGTACTAAAATCAGGGCATAGAATTACTACAACAAAAACTTTCTTTCTGCAGACTCAGTGCTTGCGCTGGTCAGACACTCAGCTCCTGGCTGCTGATTGTTGTTCTCCCAGCTTCCATGAAGGGGCAGCAGCTCAGACAAATCCTTAAGACAGACCCCTACATGCACACAACAACTGGAAATAAATACCAATAGGAATAGTTTGCAGATTTCCAGACTTTCGATGATTGCATTATGTGCTGAGGATGCACAGACCTCCCACTTTTTAGCTTTGCTAATGGTCACCATTCATTAACCAAAGCTTGTTGACACCAGCAGACAACTCTCCCCTACTGCACTGCCCACCACTGAGGAGACTCTGCTCCCCGAACAGTCCCAGCACCCCACACCAATGTGTATGTATGTTACATTTAATATCTCAATCACTAAGTACATATTTAAATCCTGCTTAATGTGACTGATCTCTTGGGCTACACATCAAAAACCCCCATCTTCTCCACTAGCCAAATAGCATTTTATATGTCATCAATGCTGCAATACCTGAGGTATGAATGCAGCTGTAATTCAGGCCTACCAAGTACTTAATTATAAGGAACATGGGCAGCTACCACTACGTAGTGCCATAATCTCCAATTCAGATCTAGATACACAATCTGGAATGCAAATGAGAGCTACGTAACATGCAAAACAAGCTAATAAGGAAACCCTACCATTATTTTTCATGTAAGCTGAACTGCAGTCACAAGGCAGTCTTAGAAAAAGAGATACAATTTTTCAAATTATCTATAAAACTATTTTTCCAAGTTTGTTTCATTCAAAGAATCAAAACTTAAAGGGTCTACTTTCAGAACAGAGCGAGGAAAAGCTTTGAGAGCGGCTTTTCTAGACACAGTGAATGAAAAACCCATGACTATGGGCTTTAGAAGCCAAACAAACCACAACAAACGCAATGGCAAATGCCCAGCAAGGAATAATAGCTAAGAAGATTTTTACGTCAAAATTCTACAATTTCAAGTAACAGGTCTATCAAGACCAGCAGTAACAACAGACATGTAACTGCTTTCAGAAGTGCACTTCAATCTCTCAACTTCTGTGGTTGGTACAGCAAAAACTTTCAGACCTCACAAGTTATCGCTGTACACCACAGCAGCTAAGACAAAAGAACTGTATGCATTCCTGTTCACTAAAGTCTGTTTACTTTGAAGCATCAAAGAGACAATCAAATAGTCTGGACAGAAACTGTGCCTTTGGCTTTTTGTTTCAAAGACCATTCAAAACATCCAGACTAAACCCAGGTGAGACTATACATATATATGCATCAATCAAGCTGTACAACCAAAAATAAAAGCCACGGAAGGCCCCTGATCCATCTGAGACTGCATTGTGTTTAACTACCCTAAACAAATATGCATATGGACTGAGAACTGTATATTAGGTTTATATTAGGATCATTTGATAATAAATGGAACCATTCAAATTTTTCCTGTCATTGGCAGAATCTGAATTAAGATTAATTTAGGAAAGGGAAAGAATCTCCAATTTTGCTTTCTTCCACAAAAAGTTATTAATCCTTCCTATTTCACTTTTATCTTTGAAGTGCGTAATACTAATCTACTCTAATTACAGAGAAGATCTTGTTGGAATGTCACAGCTGGCATTAGTAATTAATAAGCTTTAAGACTCAAAGTATTTGGACACCTTTTTAAAGAACAACCTAGCTAATAATTTTCTTCAGCTTCTTGAATACTTTCACTATTACTCCTACAAAGTTTCTAGGGTCTCTATACATGTAGATCCTCTGCAATAATGGACAAGATAAAGCCTAGAACTCAAACAAAAAAGCTACTACACTCCTCCTTTATTTCTTTCACTAAAAGACTTAGAGCACAAACCCCATTCCTTTCTCCAGGTTGTCTTTAAGGCTCAACTAAATTAGAGCTAAATTGCAGGATGTTACAATCTAATCTGATCTTAGCCTCAATTGTGTTTTAAACACATCAAAGTATTGTAACCCAATAAAGATTTTTCAAGGCAGTCACATGAACCATTTGAGCACATGGTGGCACACATTCCACCTCTCCAGCACTGCTTGTTTTGTCTAATTAAGATAAAGATTTGTCTAACGCAGAAGAGCACACCCCATTCAAACAGACATTAGTGCAGTCAGAAAAGAGGTTATTTCTCTGCATGGAGAAGACCAAATGGCCTTTTAACAGGGAACAACAACATTTTTATCAGTCCAGACTTCTACTGTGAAAGGCTACTGCCCCAGCAACTACTGGATTCCAACTCCTGCTGTCTGCTAGGGGTTGATTCCCTTGACAAGGGAGAGAGCTCTCCCTTGATCCGTGGTTCACTAACTTGTTTGGAAACCCCTGTACCTTGGAAGGAGGAGCTGCGGGTTTAGGAACCAGATTTTTGTAGACACTTGGGACAATGGTGGTGGCTTTGTTGCCATTTGCCAGGTGAGAAACAGGTGATGTAAATGCAGCTGAGAAGGCAGCAGCAGGATCCTCTTTTGAAACCTTTTTGATGACCAGCATCTTGGTAGGTTGCTTGGCACTAGGGGGATTTTCTGTAAAAATAAAACAAAATTTGGAAATACAAATGTTCAGTTTCATAACAGCTTCAATATATCACTCCAGTTTCTCCTCTTTCAATCTTAAATGCTACATATCTGATTCTGAAACTGCTATCAGCTGTCCTGTCATTTCAGCTTTGAGCAAAGATACTGCATGAGGATGTCAAAGTTCAATGTTTTTTCATTTAACCACAACTGCTCCCTTGATGTCAAAAGGAAAAACCTACAGTGACATCGGCTAACAGTCTTCTACAATACCTCAGGAAACGGAACCGATTGCACTTTTTTGAGCAGCCATGAATCAGCTTTGCTAATTCCCTAAGACAGCATAAACATTTGGCAAAACATATACCTCACAAGACAGAGTGCTTTGACAAACAAGCACAATTAAAATTTCTTAGGCCAAATCAACAGATTCGCAGGAGCAGAACAATTCAGCAATAGCTGTGGTACGAACAGCTACAAGCACTATAAACACTAATTGTCATTATTTTTGGAGCAGATTAGCTGACAAACATACAAAAAGAATACAATCTGGTACCACAGCAGGATGTGGTTTTGAATTTTGTTTCTACTTGTAGTGTTTACAGTACCTAACCCAACTAACCTAGCTACATCTTAACTAGCAATTAACAGACCTGTATTTAGTAGCTGGAACTGAAACCTTGTTTCACTCATTTCTATTTTTTCCACATATCAAATCAAAATCAAAAGCAAAGCCACTCCGAGTTTGCTTTTTTTTTTAAAAAAAAATCAACTAAATCCAAACCATAATTATAACAGTTTTGCTGTATTTATAACATGAAAATCACAAGTCAGGACCTAATGTCAAATTCACTCTCCCTTCAGGAGATGTCTGTGTAAAACTAACTGCAGTAATGCAGGAAACAAACACAGAACAGTGACATGACTGCCACCAGCAGCTTTTTTATGACAAACACAGTTTCAAGTTGACAAAAAGGCCAAGACATTAGTGATGACTGGGGAAGGAAAACAACAAAGGAGATGAAGCTGCAAACTGTCTGCTTCACTTAAATCTATAAAATCCTTCTGGGTGGAAAAACTATCATTTAAACATTGGTTACAGCATCAGCATTCTGCACAGCTATGTAAATACCTTTACCTACCCCATACTCCAGAAGGTGTTCCTAAAGGTTTGTTCTGGTTGCTGTGTCTTCCAGCTTCTGGATTCAAAGATGGCTGTAGAAAGACAATGCAAATGAGTGTATCATTATAATGCATAAATCAAAAAACCGCCAGTATTAACAAAACATTGTGCTTCTAGGAACCCAGAGTCCAGGTAGATTTCTCTGAAGAGCACCTGAATTAGAAAAGAGTACTTTGTCACAAGGGAGCTAAAACCTAAGTTTGTATTCTCCTTGACTTCTGCTGTATGTCCAACAGAACAATCAGAGGATTCAAGGATAGGGCCTTTAGTCTTCTACCACACAATTTACAAATTCCACCAACCAATACACACATAGAAGACTTAGGTATTTAATCAGCAGCTCAAAGCACAAACTAGAATCCAAATCAGGTACACAATTGATCCTGTCTCACTTCCCAAGTATTTTTATACAATAATTATGCATTAACCAATAAACACTCCACCCCCAAGCACCACTAGGCTCCTTATGTAAAGGCATGGATATATTTACATTTACTGACAGAAAAGCTACATGTAAATAGGTGTTAAGCTTCAGAGTCCACTTCTCGGGACAAAAGTGCATGCAGACTCAGTGCTCTCTGCATACCCACCTTTGATTCTCTATCAGAATTCACCTTAGTGAAACAACTACAAATGCATCCAAGCTCCAAGCAGAGTACAAAAAATTTAAACATTCAATGACAACTGCTCCTGATCAGCTATTCCTCTTCCCCCGTCCCAAATAACTTTGGTTCAAAATAAAGTAATCTTTTTCCATTTTTTAATGCATTCTTCATGTTAGTTACTATGGTGACAGCATAAGTCTTTAACAATGAGCTTCTGAAATAGTAGGCATTCCTGTTCTATAAGAGTAAGGAAAAAATGACACACCATAGCATAAATTCCTGCCCCAGATCCTAGAAATTCCTCTGTTTCAGTGTTTAATTTTTTAGTTACAGGTCAGTTTTATAGCAGAGGTGCTCACACCACAGGAGAGCTTAGATTGGCAGCCTGTTCTGCAGACGCTTCGAGAAAAGCATTGCTGTTGTCAGCCACACAAGCCTAACAGCTCTGTACCTGACCACAGTACATGTTAGTTTCACCACTACAGCAAAGACAATACAGGAGTTATTTAGCAAAGCTTGGTGCTAGACAGTGTGTGGCATTATCACCTTAAAAAAATATTGGGGGAATTAATCACAGAATGAACAGCCGTGTAGTTGGGGAAAAGCACTCATCGAGGCACCGAAGAAGAGAATGAATAAGTACATGGAAGAATGATTTGGAACAAGATAGGCTACGATAGCGCACAGTAATAATCTTTACCATACCTTTCTGCACTTCAACAGGCTTTCGATAGTCTTGAGAACAAGCTTATAGAAATTCCGAATTGTAGTAACTTTGAGAAATCAGATCAACAGAAATCTACAGGCAAGCTTTATTACTGCTTTCCAGGTGTTGACCACCCTGTGATGCAGGGTACCACTCCCAGCAGAAGCAGCTGAACAAGGGCATGCAATCGTTCCCCAGGCACTTCAGCAGCTTACAGCAAAATAGCTCCTGTGGCAATTTCAGCAGAGACTCTAGATTTTGGCATGAAGCAGGTCTGTAGCATATATTTCACTCCAACTGCTAATGTCCCGAACACAAGCAGTGCCAGCAAACTGCCCAAGACAATTTCATCTGTAAACACCCTTCCAGAGAGAAAAGCTGAATAGCAGAGCAAAAACTCAAGATGATAATGCACACAAGTGTGCACAGTATCGCCAGAAACTCTCATTACTGGAGACAGCAACAGGTTTAGCATTGAAGATGAAGTCAGAGAATTGCATCAGGTGAAGGCAGTGAGTTACCAGGACCTTGCAGATGTTGACCTCATTTCACCGGCCAAGAAAAGGCTAGAGAGTGAGCAAGAAACAAGATGTAAAAAGCAAAATACGTGGTCTGATAACAGTAAAATCCTAATCAAGGGTCAGGATAAAAAAAAAAAAATATAAGTTGGAAAGACAAAGTAGAAAAGGTGCTCGTATCTCAAAGCATGAGCATTAAGGAATGCAGAAGGATAATGATGAAAGCCTTAAGTTCAAGTACTATTTGGTAAAGTCTGGAAAATGAAACATAGTCTGGTAAAAATAGTGCCAGGATATAACAGACTAACATACTGATAAAACCACGTGAATCAGAATGTTGGGTAAGAATAAAGCTGATGAACTAGAGATGCTGATGGAAGAATCTGCTCAAGAAATTCCAATCCACAGATTAACAGAAAGATAGGAAAGTATCTCTGGTAACAAAATACTATTCCAGAAGATCCAAGACAGATGGTTGAAAAGGTCTAAACACTTCATGAATGAGCTTGGGAAGGTTATCACAAACATCAACATGTACCAGAATGCAGGAGACAGGAACAGCAGGCAGACTGAAGATAAGCCGAACAGATGTACTTAGGAGCCAAAAAAAAAGGCTTTGTAAGCAAAGCCACAAAGTCAGTACAACTGCTCTTCCTGTGGCAGATCAAAGTGTCACCTTACGGGTTTTCCTGAAGATCTGGCTTATGTGTTACAATGGTGTCTTTAGTTCACAACAACCATCTGGCAAAATATACTAATGCGCCAAAACCCATTATCCAATGGGTCATCAAGCCCTGTGGACTCCAAGTACCAATTAGCATCTTGTCAGCACTGGAATAATTTTGTTAAATCTGTTGTGATCTCAAACATGGAATGGAATGCAACTCTAGATCCTCACCACTTATCAATGCTAATAAAAACGAGATCTGAAAAGCCACTTCTCACAGCTGCCACTTCTAGTGAGAAGCTACACACTTACAAAGTCTTCTTCCTCAAACTGCAACTGCTCTTTATCTTCCTTCTTCTCCTCCCTGGATTCAACAGGCAGCTTTTCTTGAAAGGCGGAACTTTTCCGAGAATGGAAGTTGCCATTCCAGTGGCGATGAACTCCAGTTCCTCCTCCACCACGCTGGTTCACACCGTCATGGCCCCGCGAGGGACCATGCCAGCCAGGCTGACTGCCAGAAAGCCCAACATGAGCTCCTTTAGAAACACCAGAATCTACAGAATCGTGGCGGAGAAGGGATGGCTGATGCCAGCAGTCTAGACAAAAGGAGATAAGTATGCAAATAAAAAAAAAAGTCAACACAGTGTGTAGAATACTGGAAATATCAGGCTGTTTTTCTTGTTAAGTCAGTGTTCACTAAGGCACTTCTCAGCCAAGCTTATTAAGCTACTGTGTGATTATACTGGAAAACAACCAAAGCCACACAAAGCACATACATGTACCACAGAAACCCCTTAGGCCTGAGCACACGGCATGGGAGAAAAGACGGCACAAAGTTTCTTATAGGATGCTTTCAAAAGGTACATTTTTGTAACATATTGTTTCTATTCTGCAAAATTCTTCTTTCTGTGGAACACTCCAAAACATTTGCTCTCAGGTTGCATTCTGATCCTTCGTACTCACCTCCTGCAGTTCGGAGGGGCCCATTATTGAAAAATCCATCAGAAGAGTTGTGTCTCCTACGGCTCACCCCAAAGCGGCCCTCTCCCCGTGGAAGATGCTCTCCATGTTTCTCAAAGGTGGCTGCAGGGGACTGCAGAAAGCAAAAAGCGATGTAATTAAGCATTCATTAGGAGATTGCAAGAGCTTGTCAGTTCAACTTAAAGAAAAAAAAATAAACCCCACATTCCTGTACCAGTTTTCAATATAGCACCTAGATTTGCATTGCTTCGCCAACAACATCAACAATCATGTGAACTTGACTGGAATGACACACAAATCTACGTATCTCACACAGGATCTGAGAGAACCTCGCACACTGATCGCACCAGCGGTCTTTGCAAACGCATACTTTCTGCAAAATTCATTTAAGACATTCTGTGATACACAGACGCTCATTCATTCACTGCCCCTAAAAACAGATGAGTAGACAGCAATGCAGGATCTCATCAGTGTGACTAAAATTCAGAGGCACTCAAGTTAAGCCAAAGCACTTTTGGACTGAAGCAACTACAATGCTGTAGAAAACATTAAGCATTAAACATTCTAGCAATAAGATTCCAAAGAATCTTTTGCTCTTCACTTTACCTCATCAATAAAAAATTCAGAGGTTTGTTTTAAGTGGATCAAACAGCCTAAAATTACTTTTGTGTCCTCATATTTAAGCACAGAGGTGAAAGCTGTATTCTTCCTTGTTCATCAATGTTGTCCATCATGATTTGGTTTGCTAATAAGATGTTTTTCTCCATCAACATGCACAAGTAACACAAATTGCTGAAGTCCCAAATTAAGAGTTCCCAGGTCAACCTAAGCTGCTTCTGGAACCAGTTTTAGAAAGAAGGGGATAGGCAAGCTGCCCTCATTTTAAGGTTGTAATAAACGAATGAGTAATTCTGAGTTTGGAGTTAGAGCCCAAGGGCTTATCATCAATCTTCTATTCACCAAGGGTCAGATTGTTTTCATAAATCAAACCTGAATTATATCTGAATTGTAAACAAGTGGTAGATCATATCTTGACTCTCACAGACTTAGGGCCATTTCTTCAATGATTTTCTACTTGGGATCCCACTCAAGTGTCAATGCAGAGACACTGAGCTACTTCCATGTCTGAATGCAAAGACTGCTCCTTCTCTAAAATTCTATTCTGAAATTCTTCTAGGAAAAGGATACATTTGTTGAAACAAAGCCAACAAAACCAATTTTCACCTTGGTAAGTTTCCAAAAGTCTTTGGAAACACAAAAGAAGTTAAAATTAAACATTTTAAGTTGAACAAAACACTGGGTAAAACTTCTGCTTTTCATTATTGTCACAGCTGTAGAAGGTGACCTGTATGAATGTTACCTTGGTTGACTGTGGCGTTGAGAAGTTAAGCCAGGCAGGAACAAAGTCATGCTGCGCCATTTAGGTCCAGTGTCTCCCTTCAATAAAATGAGGCATCAAACCTCATGGCCAGGATCTGCAAATGAAAAGAACATTCCCTGACTGTCATCTTTTCCAAAGTTTGGCTTATATGAATAAAAGGTGTAAAATGCTGTAGTTTTTCATATTACACTTAAGCTTTTTTTTTTTTCCCCTGCTGACTCTGTTCCTCTGACCAAAACCGGCAAGAATTTAAACATTTCCAGCTACTTCTCATTTACAGTTAACATGCCCATGAAATTCATGATAGGATAGGCTTAGAGGTGGGAAGAAAGCAGAACCAACAGTATACAAAAGCCACACAATGCATGGAATTGTAAAAACAAGACATGACAGAATACGGGGTACGTTCCCTCACTGCTCATTGTCTCAGTCTACAAAGGGGTGATCACTGCATGTTTTATTTCAAAGGCTGTAAATCAAATATGACCAAACCAGTGATGATGTTAAGAGGCACTGAGAGCAGATCAGGGACCTGAAAAACAACCATATGCCAGCTCCTGCACCCCCAACTTAAAACTGTATCCAGATCCACCAACTGCCATATACCCGGGAACATCATATGTTGAATCTGCTTTTACAGCTAACAAGCCAAATGGTTTAGAACAGAACACGAGCTGGCTGAAGGACCTGTATCTTAATGGAGTTTCAATTAAAGATCAGCTGAGGCATCTGAAATCGAATTGTTCTTTCCAACACATCACAGGAATTTCCACTGCTAAAAATGATAAAATCACATTGATGCTCTGTGCAACTGAATTGATGCTCTGTGTAACTGAGGTTCTCCAGTTTACCATTTGGCTTGAATTTTCATCTTGAACTTATCTATGAAGAAGTCAACATAGAAGCAAAAAGTACATACGACCACTTACCCTGTGTTTGGCCTCTGCAGTCCAATGTCCTCAGTTTCTGTGCTTTGCTGACCTTCGAGTTCCTTCCTTCTCCAGTACGCTGTAAGGCCAGCCTTGAGGCAAAAGTGCGTCTCAAAGCAGAGCACGAGAGGCCGCACTTCGTGCCAACTGTGCCCTTCACCCCCTCAGCTGCTCATTTTAACCTCTCTTTGCACTCTCACTACAAAAAAAAAAAAACCCTAAGAAGGTAATTTATATTAAAAAAAAAAGCCACGACCCCGTTCACCTCATTAAATTTCCTCTGGTCGTGGTAGTACAGAAATCAGCCTTAACATTACAAAAAGGTTTGTCAAGTCTGCATGACAACATTCAGAGCAACACCATGGTTAATACTGAACAGATACACTCAAGTCTGATGGATAATTCATGATCTGCAGCAGATCAACCTGAACACTTTGGAAAAAGGACGATGTTACATAAAAACGTTTCCCCCAAATGCTGAGATCTAAACAAGAAGCATCTGCCCAAGCGATCTTAAAATATAAACTTCATTTTTATCACATACATCTGCTAAAAAAAGTATAGTATTTAAAAAAAATGAATGTTGGGATATACTCTGGTCTTCACGTAATTTGGTTAATGCTCCACAGAGCTAAGCACTGCTCAATGTAACTCTCAAAAGCGGGCACAAATGCTTATCTCTCCGTTTTTCACCATTTACATGCTGAAACATAGGTCACATGAACCAAAAAAAATGCCAGGCCCAAAAATAATCTCTTCTACTCTATGTTTTATAGACTGGGTGCTGCTTTTAAAGGGACAAATTATTCCACAAGATCTTCCTGTTCTACAGTGGAGAGTTCACTTCTGGGTCAGTCCTCTTCCATCAAAGAGGTGAGACAGGAACTGTAGTCACTATAAAAAACAAACAAAAGCTCATCAATACAAGCAGCAAAAACATGACAAAGTGTGACTAGAGAGAAGAACAGAAGGAGAAATTGAGCAGCAACACTTTAAGTGCCAGAATCTATTTGATATGTGATCAAAACAAGACCTGGAATAATCTAATTTGAAAAAAAGGTCCCCGAGAAGGGCATTTTTACTTCCAAGTGATCACTTCCCAGATTTAGTTTATAAAAGGGCAATACAAACAAGCTGAAACAGAATAAAGAGAAGAGTGGAGAAACTGCATCCAGCTGATGAAGAGGATTCCACACTTCATAGCAATTTTAAATCTTGCTGTTAAAATAATAACAAGACTCTGGGCCGCAGGTAAGCCTGGCCATTTCACATGCCTCATCTCCTCTACTCGCCCACATCATTCCTCAGCTGCTCCAGTGCAGCCAGACTCCCCTCCCAAGAGACTCACAACAGTAAGACATTCAGTATTCCATTAACACCTCCACAGAAAATACCACCAGCAAAAAACTTTTGACGTTCTGTGCAATGGCCTCTTTTTCCTCAAGTCATCTTATCTAACCAGCAGCAGAGAGGCCTATGGCTCCTTAAACAGATGAGAAGTTTTATCTCTGTTTTGATGCCATCAGCTGTTTCTCAGGATCCCTTCAGGCATGCCTTATTATGCATTCACCTTTGACTTATCAGAGGATTTTTTTTCCTTGTTTGGATACCTTTCCATTCTTTGACCTGTTCTGGTTTTCATTGAGGTTGTTATGCCATTCTTTAAGAATGTGGATTTAGTTTGTTTGTTTTTATTTTTTAGACTGTTTTGATAGAGGCTCAAAATCAACACTACAGAGAATAGTAAAAGAATCACCACCTGTTTATCCTCTGGGTCATTCCCTTTAACAAACCCCCTCATTTTAATATCATTTTTTCTTTCTGGAACTAGATGTTATTGCTCTGTAGGGGAGTTTGGAAAGAGGGAACCACTTCTGCACCTAAGCTGTGAGCCATGATCACATTTCTGGAGGCAGAATGACAACAAGGAGCCTCCCAAGTCTTACAAACCACCAGCTAAGATGAGGCAAAACCAGAGTGGACATGGCTACACGCAGTACTGACCTGGGAACTTTCTGAGCACCTCATCCCTTACCAGGAGCTAGTAAGCATCACACACTGCAAGCAACACAAGCGCTAACTTATCAAGAGCTGCTTATTTTTATTAGAGGGTAATTTTTCAGTGTAGGTAGGGACATGTTGGAACATCTGCTGCAGACAGAACAGTCTTCCCATCACACTGAGCTCAGTACAGGCACAGAACTTCTTTAGATGTGACCTTCTGATGCTGCTACCAAATGTTTGAGTAGCAAGTAAAAGACAAACCGGGGCAAAGACAATGCAGTTAACTACACTTAAACAAGATTCATTACTTTCTGAATAAAAATGCTTTTTGGAACCAACCCTATAGCAATTAAGCTATGTAGAGTTATTACTTCTATCAACAGTTTAAGAAGTTGATTTAATAAACCTCAAGAATGATACATGGCGATGTGAAAAATGGACCTAAACAGAACAAAGCCCTCACAGAAATGTTGTCTGGATTGCAAGGTATCTCAATAAATGAACACTACAGAATTCTGCCATGAAGTAGAAACTAGGTCTGAGTATGAAATAAAAATAAAACCACCACAAGAAGTACAAGGTCCAAGTTCCACTTCACAAAAAACGTTCCCAAAACCTTTGGAAAAGAAAATTGAAAAGGAAAGCACATTAACAGTTCTCAAAACTTCTATTGCCACAAGACATCTTTTAATATTTCAGCACCATCAAAACCAAGGTGAAACACTTCACAAAACTCCAAGTACCGATTTAGAACAGATCTTGCAGAAGTCCAGGTCTCCTGCCCTGTTATTTTGGTATCACTGGCACTAACAGTGCCCAGGGCAGTTCGTTAAGAGGCAATATCTGCCAGCACGTGGACAGCCTAGTGCAACTCCAGTACACAGTATTTTGGACGGATATCCAAGTCTTGCAAACATCATGCATGCACAGGTAGCATAAATTAGTCACTAATGATCAGAAAACTTCACACTTGTTAAAGGAATGAGCTCCACATTACCTCCAACCTTCTATCAAGTATTTGATACTTCTGTAACCTGTATTCTGAAACAATCTCGCTTGTGGATGCAGTAAGTTAAAGCGTGATGCTTTAATTCATCTCCACCTACTTCTCTTCAGGTAGAATCACAGAATCTTTAAGGTTGGAAGAGACCTCTAAGATCAAATCCAACCGTCAGCCCAACACCACTTTGTCTAATAAACCATGTCCCAAAGTGCCACGTCTACACGTTTTTTGAATGTTTCCAGGGATGGAGACTCCACCACTTCCTTGGGCAGCCTGTTCCAATGCTTGACCAAGTGTGTAGAAGGCATACTTCTTCAGAGTTATGACTCGAGCCCTTCCAAAGCTGTGTTTCCTGGCACAGGCAGGGTTCTGAAGGCTGGCTGCCAATGTGCACTGTGCTGACACAGCCTGCACCTGGCTCTGTATTTCAGTAGGCATGAACACTGCTCTTTGGCCATCGCCTTCCTGCAAAGGGAGTATCACTAAAAGAACAAGGTATGTGACATTAAAATGCAAAACTTTTTGCTAGAGGAAAAAACTTGCTGTTAGATGAAGTGTTGTAAATAGGACTGCTACTGAAACCCTTCAGACCGCAGGATCTGTCCACATGCTAGGTTTTACAGCCTCCTCTCACACACACTCTGAATCCTGTCCAACATCACACCTTCAACCTAAGACCACTTCCACAACCTACCATACCACTGATCACAGTTAACACCACAAAATCATAATGAGCGAGACCCGAAGTATTTCAATTACCTTCTCTGATAGCAACCTACAATAAATTCTTAAGGGGAAAAAAAAAAAAAGTAAAGAACAAGAGTGAGTAGCATCAGGGCTCCCAGGACACTTTCTCAGACTTTTCAGCCAGAGTCTGTATTATAGTTTATTACCAGTCAGTGCTTCTATGCAAGTCTGCTGAATTACTTTCTTTTTAAACACATTAATACATTTTTGCCTCCGAAGCAGTGGGGGAGGGCAGAATTTACTTGTGCTTCGTGTAAAAGTAAATTTGTGGCTGTAAAACTGTCGGTCTCAATTCAGTTCGAGGTTTTCTTCTGCTGCCAAAGTCCCCAACCACATTCTATTTAGTTTTTCATTGTACTCCTGGTTTTATACATGATATACATACCCAATGAAGTCATCTCTCTTCCAAGCTAAGACTATTTGTGAAAGCTTTCCTACCTTTTACTGTACCTTTTAGATACAAGCTCACCAAAACTTCATAAAATGCTCAATGACCATTTTATATAGCGGCAGAACTGTGTTTTTCAAGCTTTCTTCCTAATATCTAACACTGTTTCTTTTTCGATTACTACACAGAACAAATGACCTTTTGACAATTACTCAGTAATTAGACTGAAGAGGTTCCTCAAAGTACAAGCAGGGTCTGCTTTTCTGTAGCCACACACAGGAGCGTGTGGAACAGACTCATGCACTCCCCCGAAGGTAAAGCTCCCAGTTCTTCACATATCGCATTTACAGTTCAGTCAAACTGCTCTCTGCTTAACTCGGGAAAACAGAAAGGACAAAGATCATTCCCAGTAGCCCCTCCTAGTTCCAGGAAAATAGCAAACAAAAGTGCTCATCGATGCAAACTTAATTAATTCTCTCTCTTCTTTTCAATGAGTTCAAGTTTGAATTATTTCTATAAATACAAATCAGAAAAAGAGAACACAATAATAATACTATCACTGAATGAGACATTTGAGAAAGGCACACCTCCTTTCAGAACAATGAAATCTGCATTAATGAGCTTTGGTGAAGAAAAAGGTTGTCTGTCAACTACCCCGAAATATTCTTTCCCTGATCAAAATGAAGTCTTTGCTAAGTAATACAAATACTATTAAACCATAAGTAAAATTAAATCCTGTATTAGCAGTTGGGTTCCACTTGTTAACAGTTCTAACAGAAAGGATTTTTTCAGGTTTATTATTTTTTACATGTTATATTAAAAATTATTAAACTGTTATTTCATAGCAATATCTTTTCATAAATTTTGTTGCTACAAAAGTACTTTTTTCCCTTGGTAAGTGCTTAAGTTCCATATCTAAATATTCTCCACAACGTTATTTAACCTGCAAGTGGAAGAAGTGATATTCATCCCTGAGTCAAATAAACAAGTTACAATTGTCAGATGCTCTTTTGTATTACAGATTCCATTGTGTATTTGTTTAAACTACGAAAAAACTGATATGAAAACGGAAGGAATACACAAGCATCTTGAGGTTAAAAGACAGGCACAGACTACAGTATGCAGTCCAGGACAAAATCCCCACTCTCACCATTCATAAAGTGTTCTTGCTGTGTTACAGTTGAATTTAGTTGTCAGTTGTCCTAACCCTTCTGTTAACTTGCAGGTCTACTCCTGACATAGACTTGATCAGAGTCCATCTCTGAAGCAGAGAGAGTTTTTAAAGCTTTGATTCCCAAGCTGAGCTTTCCACGTGTACCTGACAGGAGGAACCAAGGAGGTATTCAACATACAAAGACCTGTACTGACACAGACATAAGAGAGACAAGCTGAGATAATCAAGACACCGAGCTATGAAATTTCTCATTGGAAATGGATCAAAATGTTTCAAAAGTTCTAAGAAAATGCATTGATTAGCCATATCAGCAGTGCATTTTTGCTTTCATTTCCCCTTCCATCTCCTGCCTTGGCCTACAAAACTGCAAAAGCCAAACAGGAAGCAAAATCTGCCCCGAGATAAAAGACTCCCTGCCACGCAGTGCGAATCTAACATATGGCCTCTCTGGGAATACCTGGAATCAGGGCTTCTCGCCTTTGCTCACACTGTGCACATTTCTGAAACAGACACATTTTACTGGATGCTTTTTCTGCTTCAATCTTCCTTGCATACCTCCTCAGGTCCCTCCACCTCTGCTGTCTACCTAGAATCCTATTAATCACATTATTTCAATTGCTCATCTCCTGCAGCAGCAAAACACGAAGACTTGGAGGCTCCAGTGGAAAATCAGCATAAAAGTAAACTTTCACCCTTCTTTATACATTTATTAAACCAACCAACAGCAGCTGTAAGAGGTCACTGCCCATTTTTGCCACAGTTACAGCTCACTGCATTCCTATGTATATTCCTCTTAATAGAACATGTTTACTTAAAAAAGGTAAAGATTTGTTTTTCTAACTGGCCAACTCAACTGAGATTTCAGTAAAAACCAGATGCCAGCTAGGTTGCAAAAGTATTCAGAAAAATCAGTGAACAATTTAATGGATGCATAAGGCTGAACAGAATTTTCTTCCCTCATCAGTTTTCTTTCTGTCCAGCTCTTTTGAAGTTCTTTAATCAAGCAGATATGCCTAAACACACACAACAGACCTTTCCCCTTAGCAGAACATAATTTAACAGGTGTATGTTGGTTTATGATAAAGAATTAATATCATGTGTATTCACTAAAGTATGATCTCTTTGTAACTAATTTTGATCCATCTGAGTATTCACTGAAATAGCAAGTTACAGCCTGAAGCTCAACCAGGGAGGAGTCAAAAGCACACTGCTGATTTTCTTAACAATGTAAGTAAGCCAGACATGAAATTTCATTCATTATCCTGTTTTCCAAAAAAAGCAGCACATGGTTAGGTCTTACTATTATTAGAAACATTTTATTGAATAAGATAATTATGTTTGGGCACATAGCTCTTTAAGAATAATGTAATTATAAATCTTGCTTCAACCTCAAGTGCATTATTAGGCTTTACTCTAAAATACACCAGTGCAACATTACTGCTTATAGAATTGTCAGCAGCTGCTGAGCCGCCTCTTCTCAAGTTGAGATAGTTCACTTGCAGTTAATGGCATGTTCACCTACAAAACAAACTTGGGTTCATTTTGCTTTCAGCTTCCATTAATACAATTCTCTAGACACACCTTCAGATTGTCTACATGACTGGACCAGGACGCCCTTTTGAGAGGACAAATGTAGCTGTTCCGGAATGGCACCTACAAGCAACAGCGCTCACACACCAGGGGGATTATGTATCAGAGTAACTACAATACGCATCTGCCATAGTTACCTGTTCCCTTCCACTGTACCACACGGCTAAACCTCCAAATCAGTAATTCCAATTAAAGGACAGTTCTATTAATTAAAAACACCATGGAAAACATTGTTTAAGTTGCACACAGCCGCTGAAAAACTCTAGCATCTAAAACGCAAAATATCACTCATATCAAATTTTACACAATTATGGAAATGTGAGCACATTATGACACCAAATGATAAATTCAAATGTTAATCGTGTATCAAACCAAAACTTTCCCAGACACATGTATTACAAGTTCTCATGAAAAACAGTCACTACTGAAATATTAACCCCTTGTTTTTCAAGTTTAAAGCAAGTAAATTCATCTTGCAGAATCATCAAAACTGATTTGTGTTCTAGAAACAACACTGCAAATCTATATATTCCAAGATGAAAACATGCCAGAAGCTTATCTGTGCAAAAGTTTTTTCAGAGTAACAGGCTAGTGGTGGGGGGAAAGTGTATTAACTGTTAATATTCTGCCCGCATTTGCAAACCAGATGACTAACTTCAGTGAACAGAAAACAGATAAAGTACATACAGATGTCTCCATATGGACCAACCCCCTTTCCTCTATTGGCAGTCCTCACGCTGGCCTCTCATACAGAACTGCTTCACAAACAACCTGTCCATTTACCTACTTACTTTCCACTTCTCTAAGGTCACACTGACCGAATCCTGCCTCCTTCAAAATTTCTAGAACAAATACATGCACCCACCCAACTGCATACCTTGTAAAGCCCTAGCCGCCTGGTCTTATGAAAAACACTGATGTTCAGAATGCAGCAAGGTCTGAGTAAAGAGATATTTTTTTCTTTCTTAACAGCAATCCAAGATAAAAGGGCAACCAGGAGTAACATAACCAAATCACAGATAAAAGTGACTTCTAGGACTGCGATGTAGGAAAGATTCTCACCTGAATACGAAAATGCCATGGACAAAACCTTCACCTTTAGCCATGCTATTGATTGATGCCTGCCCTTCCAGCCCCAGCTGATTTAGATTTCTGCCACCACGTCACTACAGCGACAACAGTATCAGGTGCACTGAGAAGACCAGAGCCCAAAGCCAGTAAACTTGTCCTTGGAAGCAAGCTGTATTGTGGACAAGCACACTTTGGAAAACAAGGCATCTGGATTATCTGTACAGAAGCCTGTGTAAATTAAAGTTCTGAACCTCAGCCAGCAAGCACAATACATTGCAATGAGTGCTTCCAGAGGGTTTTGGCGAGTTTACTCCAAGTACCAAGACAAGACCATTTTAAACATGTAAAATCTAAAAATCTTTATAAGCACAGACTTTCTAGATATTACCAATAATTATTCCTGGATGTTTTATACTCTACTCTACAGCTACTGGTAATACGGCCATAGCTTATATTTCTCTCCTGAGCCACTTAAATGGACTTTGGAGGGAAGTGGAATCTTAACAGTCTTTAGTACTGTTTGTTGCAGCACCACAGTATTTACCTGAAATATTAAAACCTACTCACTGCTCTGCCCTGCTACAGGGAACACTGTTCCAGGCATTGCATACCCCTCAATTAACAAGTGTTTCTATTGGCGCCACTGATACAAACTCAAGAAACAGTTTAAACTGGATGAGGCTTCAGAACAATGTTCTGAACTTCCAACCAGCTTCAGTATCTTATGAAATAAGGTATTTTAAACCTGAAGAGGATATTATACTAATTTGAATCAAATCCAAAGGTCTTTTTAGCTCTAGAAGGAAACAACATCAAACATATTCTATGATTCATACATTTCGCAGTGCACTTTGATCTACAGACCTTTTGAAAGTATGAGGTCAAGATAAGGCTCTATTCTGCCTTGAACCTTACAAAGCACAACACTTCATCATGGCTGCCTTTAAAGGTACCACAGGCCTCCTCACAATCTCATGACAGAATGAGTGAAATAGCAGCGGAGAGCCTGTCTATCTGTATGGTCTGCCCAGAGCCCTAATAAACAAAGTCCCCACTGCCACCACTCAGTAGCATACATCAGGATAATGTTCCCCATCATAAGGAAAGAATTACAAATATGTAATTACAACCTTACCCCTGCTGCGTACTGCATACCTCCTGCTTACCTGTCTTCCAGAGACTTAGACAAGGCCTAAGCAGAGGTGAAATGAGTACTTCTCTGGTACCTTGAAAAAAAAAGGGATAGGTATTTCCCACTTAGTGCATTTTATAACCCAGAATTTTACCAGGGTTACTATTGCTACTGTAGCACATTTACATTTAAATATATTCCATTTGCAGCTAAGAAAAACATATTTCCTTTGGAAAAAAGCATCAAATGCAACCAGACTATTTATCAAATATTTATGCCATGGCAAGAGAGACTATAAATCAAGCACAGGGAAGTACAGATCTGCATTCCAGATGAAGGATAAGAGAGTACGAGGCATGTCACTTGCAAAGAGGAAAGAGAAGAGTCAACAGAATAAACAGAGGAGAGGACACTCAGAAATAAGAGACTACTCTCCTGAACAATGCCATAGTAATTCTTGCCCTTGATACCATTACTTCAGCCCTACAAGACCAGTACTACAAATTGGGAAGAGTGGTATATGCCAGTTATAGGTACCTCCCCTCTAAGACAACAGGGCAAGCCTAGGGGACTGATCATACCCCCTCTGCCCCTCTCTCCACTTGGATTATTTCCAAATTGTTTTACCTCAGGACCAGGACAATATGAAGAAACTCCACATTTATTTGTCTGTGACTTAGGCATGACAAAGACATTCACTCAGCACTTTTCAGCATGTGTACAACACCTGCATCAGAGCCTGTAAAGTTTGCATTGTCTATAGTTTTCACTCCACTAGCTTAAAGTTTTCAGCACTTTCTCTAATTAGGAAAGTATCATCAAACATCAATGCATAGAAGCTCTGAAGACAATTCAGTTTAAAAAAAAAAACCCCAGATATAAAATAAATGGCACAAATCAAAAAAACCCTGAAGTTTTCATTGTCTTGATCACTTGTAACAAGTGATCCTTAATCCTGTGATCGGATCATTTGCTGCAGCTGGCAGATATCTCCTCTTTGGATGTTCAGTGTTTTGCTGACAATGTCGTTCTTCGATCCTAGTGTCTTACAATCAACTAGGGAATACTAGGAAAACATCTTGGAAAAACAAAATCTTCAACCCCTTTTCCCGAGATATAAGACTTGAGCTCTACCCTCTCCCATAAGATGTCTTTGAAAATAAACTAAGCAACGTCCCCCTTTACCAATTCGTAGAGTGACCTTCAGTCTGCAGAGGTAAAAAAAAATCCTAAAATGGCTCAAAAAGTATCACAAAAGCAAGTTTGTTATCAGCAGATGGGGTTTCATTATGCAGCCTTTCATACCTCCACTGGAATATTTTTGGGGGACTGTATATCTAAACAGTTAAACATATGCTGGAGAATGCTGGTATCTCTAGAATCTCTTTTGGTTGTCGTTATGGCTTGAAAGCCTGCCTCTGCACCTACTCTGCTGCAAATTCAACACATTACCACTTGTTTTACTCACCACGGACACGGCAAGCTGACTACCTCTCTTTGCAGATAGATTTTGAGATGTCTTCTCCAGACCAGTGCTTCAATATTCCCTGACTGAAAGGCAACCCTAGCAAACGGTGGGCTATTTTTTTGGGGAAGTCCCACAGACCATCCTGTATCCCAGCACGAAAAGGATATAATGACATTCTGGGATCAAATATAGTAATGTTTTTTTAAAGAAAACCCACCCCTCCACAACCAACTCCAGTTTTACTGTTGAAGTTATAGGCTTTTATGTTCAAAGCACTGATGATGAAAAAGCTGAAATGACCCACCTAACAAGCACAACAGCTTGCAGGCAATGACAGAGCATTGGAGCTGACTCCTAGTTATACCCACAGGTAACTTTTTTAAGCTGCTTTATAGATCACCTGCTGATATCTGAAGAAACACAAGTTGGGTAAAACCAATCTAGAGCTAAACAATCCTTTCCACACACACCCAATCCTCACTCAGGGGTTCTCTCTTTTACAGGCTTTATCTTCTTTATAGATCCTGTTACCCAGCCACATCTTTCCCCAAGTACAAGAGTATCACAAATTGAATGAGATACTTCTGGCTGAAGACCTACCACTGGCTCCTCAGCTTAATGGAAGAACTGCTTCATTACTTCATTTACAATGCTCTTTTATATATTCCAGCATGACCAGGGAATTTTCATGACAGTGATGCTGCTGACTCACAATAATTCAGGAACCACTACAACCCCTAGATAACTATTCCACAGAACTACAGCCTAGCCAGCTGTTATTTGTCTGCATAACACTCCCAAACACAGTAATTTGAACCCATCTACACCAAAATGGCTGAAATCAATGCTATTGATTTCTGACCATTTCCTGAGTTTGTAAAGATCATATCACCTGCATGTTCAATAACAACACTTTTCAATGCAGAGAAGTGAAAACACCAAACAGTACATGACCCAGGATGGATTCCCCAATGCAAACACTTTTCCCTTGAACACACCCAAGCCCTGCCTTTTTCTAGACCTTGTGAGCAGAAGCGCTCCTCAACACTTGTCAGTATTCTGGAAGTTTTCCCACCTCTACAGGCTCTCAGGTCCCTAAATGCTGTAGAATACATTCCACAAAGCCCAGCCAACCTGAAGACATTAAAGTCATTATTAACCTGTTTCTCTACTTTAACTAGAGTTCAAAGTAGAGGAAAGAGTTTTCCCAAACCAACAGTTAAGATCATAACACATTTGACATTTTAAGGGTGAGAGCGCTCCCTTGCTGAGTTTTTTTAAGATCAGCATCAAAGGTCTTTTCAGACCACCTCACATTAATCCTGATTAATCCCTTGATGATGGATGGCAAAACGCTCCTCTCTGCTGAAAGGCTGGAGACCTGTTGTAATCTTTACCATACAAATTCACCAGCAACTTTGGGAATACCAGTAATTTCTGTGCCCAGAATAATACCGCATACCTCCGTGGCAGACTCAGCCCTTTAATTACAAGTTAACTGTTCATCGCAAACTGAAGATGACAAAATTCCAACAGAGTGGCGGTGACTGCCACGTGCTCCGTATGTTGCAACTACACTATGAGGGTCACTCAGATACAGAGGACAGCAGTCCCTGCCACACTAAACCTTCATCCCCACTGCCAGCCCTTCCCGGCCACCGCACCATCCTCCCCGACACTTCCAGTTCTAGAACAGATGCTGAAAATAAAATTGCTCAAAAGAAATAAATTTAAAATTCTGCATTTCTTCCTGTATTGGAAAAAGAGAATTTTCAAAACCAAGGACATGCATTTAGACCACACTACACACTCCCCTCCCTTTGCTTATTAAGAGCCACCAACACGACACCAAGAAGCTATGATGTTCCCTTCAGGGTTGAGGATAAGAACATGAAAACACTGAACTAGAAGTGATCACACGATTCAAGAGAAAAAAAACAACCCACATCAGTATTTTTGCTAGAATGACTAAAGCCTAAAACTCCAGCAGCTCCCAGTGAACAACAGTCCCTAAGGCACAAGGTCATACACTGCAAAATATTTGTTTCTGAGCATCAGTTATCAGAGAAAACCTCAGTTATGTTTGGATGCACTGGTTCAAAGTATTTTTGTTCAGCCAGACCGTGAAAACATGACTATTTCAGATTAGTCACTTTATGGAACTGGATGCACCAACGCTTTGCAAAGTCTTCCTGTTTAATCACAAAAAGGTCTAAGAAGCATAAAGTGCTAACATTCTTCTTCTGACACTTCTGAAGGCCAGCTAGACAAGGCAAGAACTGAAACAGTTAAGAGCACTTTAATCAAGAAATTCCAGTTGGGAGCGATACAGCCTGATCACTAATACGTATGATTAATTTAACCAATATGCTTCCCTTCCCACTGATCGTCACGCTAATGGCCCCATATAACCCAGCATTTTTCAGTCTGCCCAGCGTTTGCACACGCGTGTATGAGGTGGTGGATACTTTGCCACTATTGATCTCTACCTAAATCCACTCCCAAAAATGTAAATTTATCTTCTGACCATAAACTCATTAAAATTTGGCACATTTTCACAGTAACGTATTAACTTAGAGAACACAAGTTAAACAACATCCTGGCATTTGTGAAGTATTCTAAGAAGGACCGTGTTTCTGCCAACTTCACTGCTTTCCATCAAATCTGACAAGTAAAGAGAACACACACTTCAATTACCCTTATTGAAAGGAAAGCCACATACAATTTAGTTTGTATCCTGTTCACAAGGTAAGTAAAATGCCTCCTTATGTTGCTGCATTAGCACAGCAAAATCTAAACCATTCCTGCCTCTACAAATAAATGAACATAAACATCCCAAACAAACTTCCTGGTACACACTCTACCTCCACAATTCAGTAACCATGACCTTTCTCTCTATAAGTTACAGCAACAGTCATCCATGCTTGTGCTTTTACAAAGCCACGAGAAAAAAGCCGTATCCTTGCAAAAGCAGCCAACACTTCACTGAGGAGAGGTGCTTTATGTTTTAGCTCTGTTGAACACAGTCAGCCCTTTTCCAATCTGCTCAGACAAACAAACAAAGCACGCCTTGAAGTACACTTCACAACTAAACCAATTCAGCCGCCACACAACTTCCAACATCTTGTAGCACTGAAACGAAACTAAAAAAGCACTTTTAAGTCTCCAGCCAATAGCTTTTGTTCCCCTAGTAAGGAACATTACCTGACCCCCCACACCCCTGAAAAAACTCATGGATCCAACCACACCACCTTTCTGTACTTAAAAAAAGAATCCCACAGCTCTTGAAGCACTTTTTTAAATGTCAAGAAAACGTTAGTGAAGATCGCTTTTTTGTAATGACTTAATTTCCCAATTTAACACAGGAATTTCAAGAGGCAGTAATACCACATGCAAAGCAGTCGCATTTGAGAGACAAGGTGACCATACCCTGCAAAATGTTCTCAAAAATATTTTTCCTAATGATACAGGAAGCATGCACTTCTCCACTGCATTTGTTACATAGCACATCTGCATTCTGCTCTTATTTCTCGGATATCCACAGAAAAAATAGGACTTCTTTTTTTTTTTTAAAGATGCCATCTGTTGTTTCCTGCATATTTTTGCTTTAAGTCCTAGTGTGATATCTGCAATGAAAACTTCATCTAGGATTAAAACTACAAACCAGTCAAATATGAAATGCAGAGGTTGCACTTTTCTAGAAATAGCTGTAAGGAAACAAAAAAATGGGAAAGAAAAAATAAAGAGGGGAGTATCACCTGAGGGTTTTCTATCCCAAATTCAAAACTTCAATAAGTTCTTAAGGTGCTTTCCTCCAGAAATTATTAGAAAGAATACGAGAAGAAGAATTGCTCCTCTTAGACCTGTTGATTTTATTTCTTCAAACGACTGTTCTACACCTGTTTCCTTCCCGAGTCAGAGACTGGAAGTTTGAAATACGGTCCCCATACGGATGAGCGCAGGGACCTTCCACTGAAATATCAGCCTTATCCATTCATGAAGTAACATTTGCATAAGCCTTTTTTCATAACCACCTAACATTTTTACTGCAGAGTTGACACTGCTTCTATAAACGCAGCTTTGATGGCTCCTCAGTTATCTCGGCTGTTTCCTCCTCTCTGCATTTCCACATACTTAGTCACGCCCAACGTTTCAGAGCATTATCAACATTACTAACACTTGTGTCACTCGGGGGCGGGGAAAGGAAGGCTGACTTACCTGGTCATGTTAATATAAAAAGATTTTTAAGCAATGCTCTTAAAGCGATTTTACCATCACTTACAGGGATTTAAATAGCAACAGTTCCTCTAAAGCTGTTTAAAACCCCTGTAACTTGTGGAGGCACCCACTGACTACTCTAAAATTGCTCCAAACCAGCTCCTTACGAACCAAATTAAATTCAAAGTCTTGAATGCTCAGTGTGAGCATGACTGTCCCAATAAAGCCCAGCTACAGCTTTAAGGTTAAACCACACACAACTGTGAGCCAGCAGGGCATAAAGCACGCCAAACAGACACACCGACAGACCTCACAGGGTGGGAGAATCATAGATTAGTATAGCTCGGAAGGGACCTTAAAGTCCATCCAGTTCCAACTTCCTGCCATGGGCAGGGACACCTCCCACTAGACCAGGATGGTCAAGGCCCTTCCAATCTGGCCTTGAACACCCCCACAGAGGGGGCAGCCACAACTTCCCTGGGCAACCTGGGCCAGGGCCTCACCACCCTCACAGTGAAGAATTTCTTCCTAATGCCCAATCTAAATCTTTCCCCCTCCAATTTAAAGCCATTCCCCCTCATACCATCTCTCCATACCCTCGGAAAAAGTCTTTCCCCACCTTTACTGTAGCCCCTTCAGGGACTGGAAGTCGCTCTATCGTCTCCCCTGACCCTTCTCTTCTCCAGACCGAGCAACCCCAACTCTCTCCGCCTGTCCCCATAGCAGAGGTGCTCCAACCCTCCGATCATTTTCGTGGCCTCCCCTGGACCCGCTCCAACAGCTCCGTGTCGTTCTTATGCTGAGGATTCCAGAACCGGACACAGGACTCCCGGTGGGGTTCTCGCTGGTTCCGTGCGAGCAGACACCGGGTGGCCGAGGCCAGACCTCCCGGCCGAGGCCAGACCTCCCCGCCGAGCCGCGGAGGGGCCGGGCCGGGCCGAACCGCACACGTGTCACCGCCGGGAGCGGCGCCCGCGGGGCAGCGGCCCGGCCGCCTCCGTCCCCGGCCCGCGATGGCGCCGCGCCCGGCCCGGCCCCCTCCGGGGCTTCCCCGCGGGGTGACAGCGCCGGGCTGCCCGCGGCGGGGCAGCGAGCAGGAACGGCGGCCGCGCGGGGACCCTGCGGGCCCCGCCGAGCGCCAGGCCGGGACCCCCCTCACCGCCCCGGCCTGAGGGGAGGCCGCGCGGGGCCGCGGAGCCAACGGGGCTGGGGGGGAGGGAAGGAGGGGGTGTCGGGCCCGTCCCCGTATCGGCGGGCGATGAGGAGGCGCGGCGGGAGGAGGAGGAGGGGGTGTGGGAGCCGCACTCACCGGCCAGGCCCCTCTCGCTGCCTCCTGCGGCCCCAGAACCATAACAAAGCTCTGCCCAAAATGGCTGCCCGGCCCTGCCCGGCCGGGGGCCGGAGGGGGCGGGGCCGCGCGCGCGAGGGGGGCGGGACGAAGCGGGGGACACGCCCCCTTCCCCTCGCGCGCCGCCTCCGCCCCACCAATCAGAGCCGCGGCAGCACGACGCAACCCCCCTCGCCCCGCTGAGCGCCGCGGAGGACTACGCGTCCCAGAAGGCCACGCGCCGCGCGCGCAGCGCCGGCTGGCCGGGCGCCGAGCCGCGGGGCACGATGGGATTTGTAGTCCGGCAGCACCGCGGCGGCGCTCTGCGCGAAAGCGAGGCTGGGCCGCGGCGTTGATCACAGAGACCCTTGAGATCACGGGGGGCGCCCGTCCCTGCCCCCCGCCAAACCACCTCATCCAAACATCTTCTAAACGCCAGCGATGGGCGCTCCTCCACCTCCTCTGCCAGTGCCTGAGAACCCACTCAGTGAAGAAAAATTTCCTGATAACTACACTGAACTGATGCTGAAAACGCCGTCAAATAAACTCTCCAAGACTCGTTTTGGAGGTTTAGAAAGCAAACACCGTTTAACCAGGCCTGGGCAACAGATCTGATTACAGAATATATTTCCCACTTAATGTATATGTATAAATTTTCCCAGAAGTCTTATGCATATTCTATTACTTTCCAAGGACTCATTTTAATGTTATTACGAACTTCACAACGCTCAAATCTCTTGCTAATTTGGAGCTGGCTCCAACTCTCTGACCTTGCATTTGAGACAGAAAAAGGCTGCAAACAGAGGTGATTGAAGAAGAGACGTCTCTCAGCTCAGATCAGACTGAACACAAGATGCCGTCATCTTCAAATAATGAACAGTGTCTGAAAAAACAGTTTGAAAAACAAAGCACGCTATCAGAGGGACATTCTGCCTAGCTTTAAAAAAAAAAAAAATCCCATTACTTAGATGAAAGTTAACTGTACTTTAGCTTAAATCAAAATATCCCACCTTTTGTAATAGTAACTGCTTTTGGTATCATAGACTCATAGAATAACCAGGTTGGAAGAGACCCACTGGATCATCGAGTCCAACCATTCCTATCAAACACTAAACCATGTCCCTTAGCACCTCGTCCACCTGTGCCTTAAACACCTCCAGGGAAGGTGAATCAACCTCCTCCCTGGGCAGCCTGTTCCAGTGCCCAATGACCCTTTCTGTGAAGAATTTTTGCTAATGTCCAGCCTGAACCTCCCCTGATGGAGCTTGAGGCCATTCCCTCTTGTCCTGTCCCCTGTCCCTTGGGAGAAGAGCCCAGCTCCCTCCTCTCCACAACCTCCTTTCAGGTAGTTGTAGAGAGCAATGAGGTCTCCCCTCAGCCTCCTCTTCTCCAGGCTAAACACCCCCAGCTCTCTCAGCCGTTCCTCATAAGGCCTGTTCTCCAGCCCCCTCACCAGCTTTGTTGCTCTTCTCTGGACTCGCTCCAGAGCCTCAACATCCTTCTTCAATAGGGAAAGGCTGCAAACAGAGGTCATTGCAGAAGACACATCTGTTTAGCACAGATCACGCTGAACACAAGGCCTTATCATCTCCAAAAGAATTAACAGCGTCTGGAAAACTCTATTTGGGAAAAAAGACATGCTATTAAAAAAAAAGGTGCTATTAAAATATGTAATCAAAAGGATATTCTGTCTAACTTTCAAAAAATACAGTTAATTGTGTGAGAATTAAGTGATAAGTTTTGTTGCAGCTGGTTTGAATGTTTAATTATCTTATAAATCTGTCTTGTATCAAGAGAGTGTTCAAGGCCAGGCTGGATGGGACTTTGAGCAACCTGGTCAGTGGGAGGTGTCGCTGCCCATGGCAGGTGGGTTGGAACTGGATGGGCTTCAAGGTCCTTTCCAACCAAAACTATTCTATGATTCTATGAATCTATGATTCGATTATTTGATGATTTGATGATTCTATGATCTAGACCTACTGCCTTTGTAAGATGCCTTATTTGGAAGGGCATCTGATTCAGTGCTGAATTGTGTAATAAAAACATTATTGTTTTTGTTTCAGAGACTTTGTGCTTTTCAATATTTTACCAATGAATAAGTGTTTCTCACAACTATTTGGAAAAAAACCCCACGCTATTCAAAAAAACACAATATTAAAAACCCACGCTATTAAAAAAACCTGTTATCAGAGGGATGTTCTGCTTAACTTTCAAAAACAAATACAGTTTGATGTGTGAGAATTAATTGATAAGTTTTGCTGCAGCCCGTTTGTATGTTTAATTATCTTGTCATATAAATCTGTCTTGTATCAAGAGATAATACGCAGACAATCTCCAGACATGGATAAATAACCTGAAAGAATAAACATTCTCTTAGAGTTGAAAGAATGTATTAATATGCTTAGTTGTCCAGCAAGATATAGTTGTCTTAGGTCAAGAGATAACCTGAAGGAAGTCTCCAGACATGGTTGGATAATAATAATAATAAAAAAGTATTCTTTGAAGATTTACATGGTTCTTTGTCTAAAACTAGTATGTGTACCCACTGCTTTTGTAAGATGTTATGCCTTTTTTTAGAAGGCATCCAATTCAGCGCTGGATTGTAAAATAAAAATATTATTGCCTTTGCTTTGAAGACTTTGTCCTTTTTAATATTTTACCAGTGAATGAATGTTTCTCACAGATGGATGAAAACTTAACTCTACTCCAGCTTAAATCAAAATACTCCACTTTTTGTCATAGAAAGCCTCTCCTGGCGCAGTTTGAGGCCATAAGCGCGGATTTTAGAGGGAGGTGTCCCTGCCCCTGGCAGGGGGTTTGGAACTGGATGATCTTTAAGGTCCCTCCCAACCTGAACTATTCCATGATTCTGCGCTCATTGCTCTCTATAACTACCTGAAAGGAGGTTGTGGAGAGGAGGGTGCTGGCCTCTTCTCCCAAGTGACAGGGGACAGGACGAGAGGGAATGACCTCAAGCTCTGCCAGGGGAGGTTCAGGCTGGACATTAGGAAAAAAATTTTCATGGAAAGGGTCATTGGGCACTGGAACAGGCTGCCCAGGGAGGGGGTTGAGTCACCTTCCCTGGAGGTGTTTAAGGCACGGGTGGACGAGGTGCTAAGGGACATGGTTTAGTGATTGACAGGAATGGTTGGACTCGATGATCCGGTGGGTCTCTTCCAACCTGGTTATTCTATGATTCTATGATCTCGGAACCCGCCAGCAGCGGCGGCTCCGCTGCGGGGGCGGCGGGGGGAGCGGAACGGACCGAGGCGGCGTTGTTTCCGCCCGGAGCAGCTGCAGCGGCGCTCCCCAGGGCGGAAGCAGCTCCGGCTGCACCCCACGCCCCGCCCGGAGCAGCGGGACCTGCCGTTCCCGGTGAGTTCCGCGTTTCCACCCCCCCGCCCGCGGTGACAGGGGACAGGACAAGGGCAATGGCCTCAAGCTGCGCCAGGGGAGCTTCAGGCTGGATATCAGGAAAAGAATTTCCACAGAAAGGGTCCTCAGGCACTGGCCCAGGCTGCCCAGGGAGGGGTGGAGTCGCCACCCCTGGAGGGGTTTAAAGGACAGGTAGGCGGGATGCTGAGGGACGCGGTTCAGTGGCAGATAGGAATGGTTGGACTCGTTGATCCAAGAGGTCTTTTCCAGCTCTGTGATTCTATGATTCCCTGGGCTACCTGGGCCAGGGCCTCACCGCCCTCACAGTGAGGAAATTCCTCCTTATGTCTAGTCGAAATACACCCCTCTCCGGTTTATACACATTGCCCCGTATCCTATCACTACAAACCTTTGTAAAAGAGTCCCTCCCCCGCTTTCTTGTAGCCCCTTTGAGTACTGGAAGATGCTCTAAGGTCTCTTTGGATCCTTCTCCAGGCTGAACAAGCCCAACTCTGTCAGCCTGTCCTCATATGGAAGGTGCTCCAGCCCTTGGAACATCCTTGTATGCCTCCTCTGGACCTGTTCCAACAGCTCCATCTTCTCCTTATGTTAAGGATTCCACGACTGGACACAGGACTCCAGGTGAGGTCTCACAAGAGAGGAATAGAGGGGCAGAATCCACTACTCTCTGAATATGACCATCCAACCAGTTTCTTATCCACCGAACAGTCCACCCATCAAATCCATATCTATCCAATTTAGAGAGAAGGTTGTTGTGGGGGACCATGTCAAAGGCTTTACACGAGTCCAGATAGATCACATCCATTAGTTTATAATGTTACAATTCTAAGTCAAGAGTATAAGCTTAAGTCTAGACCAATATTAATATCCTGTAAGAGTTTGCGAGGGACTACATGAGCTGTCTGGAGTTCAGTGATAAAATCTTTTGATATGTTTCCATAAGGTTGCTGCACGTGAAGTTTTTGCAGATGCTTCAGTGCTTGGAGGGATTAGATCCACGATGTTATGTTGACATCAGTGGGGATTTCAGACGACCTGAGAGGGTCTTTCCAACACACAGAACTCATGGTTTCCTGATACTCAGTTCTGTAACTAGAAATGGTTATTGTAACAGTTTCTACAAATTTAGAACTCCAGTTCCTAGAGGTACCTGGAACAAAACACACTGCATGCATAAATCAGGAATGAGCAGGTAAACCTCTTGTCTTTAACGACGCATCTATATGAGTCTCATGTCTGGTACAAGTCTGAGCTGTGATTTAACTTTGGACACAAGACAAACCTCTCTGCTCATCAGCTTCTGATTTTCTGAATTTTTCTTTTTTAGGGCCTTGATAAAAAATAAAGATAAAGATGTTTTCTCTTGTGCAACGATGCTGCTACAGCACACCTTTCAAAGTAAGTTGTTGAAGCTTCTGCTGTCTGTATTTCTTTAAAACAGTAAAAGGTACAACTGGAGCATGGAAAAAAAAGGTGACTTGCAAGTTAGAGTAGCCACATATTTATCACTCAGCATGTCTGAGAGAATTCCTAGTTTCTGCAGCAGCTTTTAGCCAAAGCTAAGGTATTTATTTTATTAAACTGAATTTTACTGTCTAAAGCTCTTTTTTTCCTCTCTTTTTGGAAGAGTGGTGAGGGGATAGTAGCTAGTGTTTGGGGTGGCCTTTTCCTGCTTCTGGAATAATTTTGTATTCTACTCTGATCAGGACTGATAATATATTAACTTAAAAATGCCTAAAAAATGCATGGGTGCGTGGCGGGACAGGTAGAAACACAAACCTATAGAGAGTAAGGTTTGCTTATTCAGCGCGAGGAGCTTACTTGCTCTTCACCAGCTGGGTTGTGAAAGCTGCATCAGTTAGTTTAATTAGTTAAGTTAAAACCACCTGAACACAGAGAGGAAGAGCAGTTGTGATGTGACCTGACCTGGAAAACCACTCGGAACAATATTTCACTTCAGGTAACTGTAGGTCCTGAAGCCTATACCCTAGGGTGTTCAGACAAGTTTATATTTGCAGCTCCACAAGTTCACTGGTGCCGGACTACTGCTGCATGGAAAGAATAAGACAACTTGCCCTTCTCCCAGCCTTCGTCTGCGGAGAGATGTGTCTCTTCTCTCAAGATCTCCAAGCTTCAACCCAGCGTCACTATATGCAACCAAGCTCCAGGCTTTTCACACCTCTCTCCCCTTCTTCAAGAAGAAAACCCCCAGAGACTCTGAGATCAAAAAACCGGGGGTATTGGAACGAAGCATGGAATCACTAAAGGATGCTCCAAAGCCAGCCCTTTACTTAAGCCTCGCAGGGTTAATTCCATTCGTTTCTGTGCCACTGGCAATGGCCATCCAAGGGACCTACTACCCGGAGCTGGCGTTTGCTCAGGTCACCTATGGTGCTGTAACAGTCTCTTTCCTAGGAGGAATGAGGTGGGGGTTTGCTCTACCAGAAAAGAGCCCGGCCAAGCCAGACTGGCTGAACCTGGCTAACAGTACAGTTCCTCCTATATTTGCTTGGCAAGCTTTACTTTTGAAAGATATCACTTCTGGTGCAGTAATGCTGGTAATGGCCTTGGGGATAGCACTACATTATGACATTTCCCTTCTTCCCGATTATCCTAGGTGGTTTAAAGTACTGAGGGTAGTGGGAACAGTGGTGATGGTGTTATCACTATTAGCTACTGCAGCATTGAAGGCTGTTTCAGAGATGGAGCTAAGTGACAGCAGAAATAAATGGCAGAGCTCAAAATAATAAATCGAGGGGAAAAGGTGTTTATCTGCCAATAAGGTATTTGTATTGAGTTCCAGGGAAATAAAGACATGCTCGTGCTTAGAAGTCATAAGATGGCAGCGATCAAGTTGCTTGTTCTCAGAGTAAACAACTTAGCAAGTTTAATAGGAAAGGATTGTAAATAATGTCGACTTCCAAGACAGGCGTGAGTCTGTCCTTATGAGATGTTACTCTTATAGGAGTTTAAAGTGGAGATTCAAATGACGTGGGTATGAATTGCTCTGTGCTGAATTATTAAAGTATCTGATTTAAATAATGATAATGTTCTATGGTGAGGAGAAGACTGTGTAGTTATGAACAGTAACAACGGGAGAGCAGTTCTCCCAAATTAGTGTTTAAAGAAGCAGCAGAGGATTATGTAGAAGTACATACAAATCCAATTCTTATATTGTGGAAATGCAAAAAAAAGATAAAACTTATTTCAGTGGAGCAGATGCTGAGAATGCTGTGTGACAAGTGCTAGTTGGGTAGGAATGGAGAGGCAGGGTTTGATTGCAACTGCAAACCAAGGTCAGCACTCACCTAAAATACATCATCCAGCTGCTGTGATGGAGTGGGGAAAGCTAGAAGGGGAAGCTCTGTCTCCTTGACAAGGCACTGCAAGAGATGGAAGTTTAGCCGCCTACTCAGGCTTACTTAAATAAAAAAAGATACCTGGGCCATCTGTTCCTAGGTTTTGTTTGGTCTGAGGGCTGCTGAGCCAAGGAGGCAGCACGCAACAGCCATAAAGATATCATACTCCTGAATAAAAGTACTATTGAATGAAAGGACACAAGGATTTGCTTGCTGGCCTGAGAAGACCAGATAATTTGTCTCTCCTCCCTTCTCCAAACTCGTTTTATTTGAGCACCCAGGGCAGGTACAAATGGACTTGGGAGTCTGCAAACCCTTCATAAAGGGCCAGTTACTGAAAACACGGCAGTAGCAAATGCTCTTTCTATTTATGTCTTCCCAACACATCCTTTAGGGGAAGAAGATGCACCGTAAGTCACACAGCATTTCTTTCAAGCCTCAGCTACTTGTACGTAGACATATTCTCTATAGGCTTTTTATCTTGGGTGTTTCTTAAGTAAAGATGCAAAAAGAAAGCTGAGGAGTGACATCCACACACACTCCTAGGACCACTTTAGATAATCCTCATAGTTCTCTTAAAGTGCTGTTCTTCATTGTTGGTCTATACAGAATAAAGAATGCACTGTGACTTAGAATTTGTTATCGGTTCATCCTGCAAAGAAGAGACGTTTAAGAAACCTGCCCGTCCGGGACAGAGCCGTGGTCTTAGCCGATACCGCTGAAACAGCACCCATGTACATTCACCTCGAACTTCTGTAACCTGTTAACCTTTACAGCTTAACAGCAAAACAGCTCTGAAACAGCAGTGCATTTCAGTGCTCCCTGAATATAAAGGAAGTAGAACAAGAGTTTGTGAATGAAACAGTTCTTTTAGTCTTAATTAGACATAGTGTTTTTTAAGCTGGGTCCAGAGAAGAGCGCTGCCTTTGGCTTCATTTGGGGAAAGAGGAGCTGAGTAGCAGAGGCCATAACTAGCCCACTTCAAAGTTTCATTCAAACATCGTTGAATCCACAAAAACTAGAGAAAGTAACTTCATAAACAGCAGGTTCCCTCTAGCTCAACTAAATGGGAGCTTTATGAGTAGGGATCGGAAGTGAACTGCTCATTCCCAAACTAATAAAATACAGCTAAGGTAATGTTTCTCAAATGGTTCACGAGGGATCCTGACATGTAAAGAAGAAAGCCTAGGAAATATTACCTATCATTTAATCCCTGAGAGGGCTCCACAGAGCTGGCAAGGCAGTCAGAATTGCAGGAAGTCTGAGTGATTTCACACTGAGAAGAGAAACACGTGAATGTTTTACTACAGAAGTGGGCTACTTGCACCTTTCAAATAATTAACATTTATAACCAAACTTTCCTGTTTTCCTACTGGGAAACAGGATTTCCAGTAAGAAAAAGAAAAAAAATGGCAGCAACAGAATTCACTATGATGGGAAAGAGACCTCTTCAGAAGCATTCCACAGTCAGTTCTCATTTTATTATGAAAAACTGTTTAAAACAAGCTTAAACATGGGGAAAAAAAAATACAGAATAGAAATTGTTTCACATACATAAGAAATCCTTTTGAAATAAAAGCACACACAAGATAAAACAATTTTTAGAGACACAAACGCTCCATCGTCTAGCATGTTGTAGCCTGGCAATCTCCCAGCCCTACATAAGAATGCAAGACCTAGATTCTTAAAGGTACCTGCAGCATTCACCTTGGAGGCTTTTATTTGTGTATTTATTTCTTAATTTTACACAGAGGATACTGCCCTGCATAGTGTGAACGCTCCCCTTTGGCTACACAGTGCAGGCTTCCTGTTCTGTGACATTCCGGTTGTGGTTTTGGGTTCTAGAATAGCACTGTCTGTCAAAGTCCAGGCAGCCTTATTTCAGCCTCCATTTGAGCTGTGCAGAAAACACAATCACATTGTGCAAAAAGTGACTTCAAGTATGTTCATTAAAGGGATCAAGAAATAACTCCAAACTCTGAGTAGTATGGTTCTACTGAGCAAATCCAAACTAAATGCAGGCTGCTTAGGAGAATAATAGCATCACTTCAACGCTGAATGCAGCTCATTCTATCGCAAAACATTCTGTCCACTCAGATTTGGAAGAGGTGGGACACAAGATGAGGCAAGGATGTGCACCTTGCAGAACAGCAAGTATTCCATTGCCAAGTCTCAGCATGTGTAACACAGGGTAAAAACACATTTAATCAAGGAAAAAAAAAAGGCAAAAGGCTTTCCCTATAATTTGATACTAAAAGCAGAACAGCCACTCTAATGAATAGCATTTCCATTTAAAATTCATCAGAACATTAAAAAAATAGGAGCTCTACTGTCATCATTGATACCACTGAGAAGAAAAGCCTGTGCTGAAGTGGAATTGCATCATCAGAACTGTGAGAATAAACTTCCAGAACAGTAATTTCTCAGCCACTTACCATCCATGTTAGTGGGGTGGCTGGAAAGTAAATATCCAATTCATATTTAATGCCCATCACGTCCAGCAGCAGCAAAAAGGCTCAAATGCAACAAGGTTCTAAGTAGAGGTACCACGTCTTCCCCATTTGTTATCTTCTTTTCCTTGCTTTCCACCAGAAAAGGGCAGCTAACACTAACCAGGTATCCCATCTGCTCTTATCTACAGCTAACTCCGAGCTGTCCGTAACAGCCTCCTTCCAGCTGGTAACACCAGCCAAAGATGCTGGCTTTGGGGCACTTTAGAGAACCTGATTACCATCTCTAATGGAATGACTTCCTCAGATTTTTACAGGGCAAATTTGCCATTTATTTCAGGTAACTTAATCCAGTCATGAGAGGCATTCCTACTCTTCACAGAGTATATCCCGAGCTGGACATTGGATAAGCCAATTTACTTTGAAGGGCAAGAGTTTTAATATTTCCCTTTGCTCAGGAAAAGCCCTCTGATCTAATTCTCCAATGTCTCTACTGAAGAGCTTGTGTTAGAAAAGGCTTCTGGCCGACGAAATAAAATCTGAGAAGACAGAATCACTCATTCCTTGAATGAATTTCTTCTTTGTGTTTTACAGCACAGCTACACCTCCTTCGCAGCGGCTAGTGATCATGTTGGAAATTTCAGTCCAACTGTCCGTATGAGGGTTATAAACTTCAACAGAGTCAGTAGTTACTGGAGCAGCAAAATCATGGCTGGGAGCTCGGCCTCCTGAAGCATAAAGGAATCCATTCACAGCCACGACACAAACACCAGCTCTCGGTACCTTCATTGATGCAACTTCAACCCACTTTTCCTAATGAGAAGGTAAAAGAGTCAACAAGTAGTTTCAGGGTAAGCCTCAGTTCTGATAAAGGTAATTTCTAGACTGAAACATATACAAAGAACAGCATGTATACACTTCACAGTCTCAAACATGGTACATTTACAGTATCAAAAGGATTATCAAGATTGAAATGACAACACTTTCAAGTGATCCAGATCACGCTCGTCACTAAAGAACAGATCACATACTGTCTGTATGCAACAACCCTCCCTTTCTTCAGTCACACAAGGTGTTATCCGTCTCCAAAATAAAGAATGGTACAGAGTTTGAAGTGGGAAATATGGAAAATCAGATTGAATTCTAAATGCAAAGCAGAATGGCACATTGGATTGTGCTCTGCTTTTATCACTAGATACTGTTCTCAAGAGCATCCTATGAACATGAGCAATAATCAGGAATATTTTTTTTATCTCATTCAAAAGTTTAAGTATTCAAGGAGATTTTTCTAGTAATGCTGAAACACCACGTTTTGATGCAGAAGAAACATTCTCAACTTTTGCAATGAAGGGCAACTCTTAGTTTTTCCAGGGCGTTTCTTCTCTCTAGTCAGATTATTGACCATTCTGTTGCAGAGGGGGAATTTACCACCACATCTCAACCCTAACAAGAATTTACCAAGCCACATCATATCAGTATTCGTTAGCTTTCAGTGTCCCAAAAGCACACTTGTAATCTTTGTAAAGTCAGACAGCAGGATTTACTCAGGATTATGAGCCAACAGTGAAAAGGAAGTGGAATTTCCAACTTTTTTTTTCTAAAGAAAGGAAGCAATCTATATAGCATCTTACATGAAATCTACGTTGATGAAAGGAAGGGACTTTACTGTACCTCTTCAAAGGAGTATCTTTCTACACTAGCAAGTGCATCCCGAGATTCGCTGCAGCCTCCCACAGCATAGATGCAATCGTTGAGAGCAGCCACCCCAAGATAAGCTCTCCGGCTGCCCATCGAGGGGAGCTCAGACCAACGTTTAGATATTGGGTCGTAGGCTTCAACGGAACATAGCTCCAAACCTTCAGTGCTGATACCACCAACAACATATATCAGACCTGTAGAAACAAAGTTTCTCATCTCTTCGGTTTCATAATACAAAAGTTTGAAAGAGAGAAAATGATTGTCACAATACAAGTTTCAGCCTGACATTAAGATGGCTTAAGAATGTCAGCTAAAAAACCTCCATTTGTCCAGCGGCAGCACACATAAAGCTTTCAAATGAGTAACTCGATGCTCATGCGCTAGAAGCTTTGATGAAAACCATAATCAAGTGATGGGGAGAGAATTCAGAAGGCTGCGACTACTGACCAGGCCTGGATCAAATACTTAATAAGCACATTTATAGATCAAGTCTTTAGACATGTCTGTCTTAAAATAACCTGTGACAACTCTTCAGATTGTCACAAAGAAATGCACACAACCCCAAATATGGAAGATAAATAAAAGCAATATCAGGATGGACAATCAACTGTTCAAAGACTAGCTGGAAGACCATACTGGCAGCCATGTAAAAGCTGTTTTCATTACATAAAAGGCAAAAGACAGAGAACTTTATAGTCTTTGAGTTCTGCAGAATTAAAAATATAGTCTTTGAGTTCTACAGAATTAAAAATATGATACTAGAAGAACAAATAAGTGAGGCACAAGCATGTGCAACTGACAGCACAGTACAAAAACAAAGGTAAAAATTCACGACTGAAACATAGAGCTTCAAAATCCAATGGCTCTTGGAACCCAAACTTAACAATACTCACCTTGCATTTCACAACACCCAAAGTAGTAACGGGGCACAGACATGTTTCCCACCACATCCCAACTATTTTCCTCAGGATCAAATCTTTCAATTGTGTTGCCAATCTCTGCTCCAACCCAACCTCCTGCAAATAACAGCAAACACAGGGAAGAATTTAATGGCATAAAGCGGTGTGTCAGCTGCATTTTTAGATATACGGTGCACTGTTCCAGGACAGACTAATTTTGAAACCAGCATGCAGTCTACAATGGAAATAAGTTATAACTGAACAATAATCCACAAAGATTTGCTACACTAATGCTCATGTAAACAGCTGTTTTTCAAAATTGAAGTTCCCAAATTTGTAACACCAAGATGTAATATTTAAGATGAAATCAGTTTACAAGTTCTGTGAATTAACACCTTTAAAATTAAAACCCCCAAACTTACCCAAAGCATAGATAGCACCGTAGCACGTGCACACTCCCAGTCCACAACGGGGATGGTTCATGGAAGCCACAGTGGTCCACTGCTTAGTAAGAGGATCATAACATTCTGTACAGTCAAAAATCATTGAGTCCTTCTCACCTGCATAATAAAAGTAAGAACTGAGACAGGGGAAACACAATGTTTTGCACGGCAGATTTAGAATCATTCTTCACTTCCTTCCAGGACAGACAACATCTTTCTTTTAGCTAGTCAAACACCCAATGTAGCAAAAGCTTCATCTACACTCCGAACTGAATCATCACTAGGAACCACTTTTGTCAACAGTTCTCTGACACGTTACTGAAAACCTCAGAGAGGTGAACAACCACGGTGCTACAAACTTGCTACTGCGCAGCACGACTGACAGGGTTTTTCAAGACCAAAGAATGTATTCTGCGGTGACAAACCCAGTACACATATGCATTCTTTAATGATGGGCAGGTAGAGCTACTTTTCACATCCTTGTGCAAACACACAACAAGCCTTTCCAGGCAGGCAGATCACAAGTGGCATATCCTGTGCTACTGCTTTTTATGCTCTAGGCCTCTGCAAGACTACAAGAGAAGAAATGCTGTTAGTGGTGGTGCACAAAGTCTGCAGAATACCCAACACCTCTCAGTACCTCTGCATATGTCCAAAGGCTTAGCTGTGAGTTGCTCTACCGTAAGGGGGAGAGATAGTAAAAGTAATTAGTAAAAGATGGGCAATGGAGGAACCCGAACAGGCACTCACAGAGCACTGATGCTAGAGAACCAAGGAACTCCAATTAAATTGTTATTATAGCTAAAAGCTGTACTGTCTGTTCTTGGGTTCCTCAGAACCACTTACAGGAAGAATCATTTAAAAAATCTCCATCCATGTAAGAAATCAATCACGGTTCAGCCATTACCTCCAATGGCGTAGACCATTCCTCCCACCACTGCCACACCCAGCCCACTCCGGGCCTGGCGGAGAGAGGACACTGTGGTCCAGTAGTGGCCAAAGGTGTCAAATCGCTCCACACAGCTGAGGGCTCTACTGTCACTCCAGCGTCCTCCTTGTAGCCGGGTGTACCCACCTAGAAAGCAAGCAGAAAGATCACAGTGGAGTAAGAGCTTCCTGCTCATCCCCGTGCTCCTGTATCCAAACCAAAAATTACAATAACAGCCATTTACCACGTTCTTTCTTTGAACTTTCCAAAGCAGCACTGTTTCTCCAGCACACGTGGAAGAACCATAGAATCATTAAGTTTGGAAAAGAACTCTTAAGATGATCAAGTCCAACCATCAACACAATACCAACATGTCCACTAAACCATGTCCTGAAGTGCCATATCCAAGTGTTTTTTGAACAGTGAACCATGGGCAAATCCTCTGCTGATCTGCAGATTTTTGTCCAAGGCAAATGATTTCTGAGAGGCAGATCTAGACTTGGAACGCCACATAGTAGTGACATGACATGTGAATGCTGTCCCACTGGGTAATCCTAAGCAGAAAGCCGCTAACGTGGTAACTCATCCACATGAAATATTCTTTTCTATTTTTATAGCTTTTGATTAAAAATGACAGTATCTCCTTCAGCACTGTAACATGAGATACTACTTCATCATTTGTTTTACAAGGTTCAAACAGCCACATTCTAACCTACTGCATAAAGGTACTTCCTGGCTTTCCTCCGGGGACGACCTTTAGAAGCCTGCAGAAAACTGCTGACCTTGTTCTCTTTGGGAGATTTACAGACTTCACAGTATTCTTTCAACAGAGTTTGCAGGGCCACCCGAAGGCTGAAATCTGGAATACCTTGAAGAAAAAAGCAGATTAAGGTATAGTGAAAAGGTATAGTGAAAACGTACAGACGAGAAGCAACTCAGCAGTAGAGAAATTACTGCCTTCTAAAACAGCAGACAAGTCAAGATTGCCTACTTTTCTAAGACTTTTTCAAAAGCATGTTTTTAAAGTAAGCTGTGCTTGTTTGTTTAAAAGTAATATTTGTTTTAATAGCGTCAACATTTTTGATCATACAATCGCTGAGTTTGGAAGAGACCTTTAAGATCATCCAGCCCATCACCATGGTGCCTACTAAACCATGTCCTGAAGTGCTGCATCTATGTGCTTTTTGAACACCTCCAGGGAAGGAAACTCCACCACCTCCCTGGCCAGCCTGTTCAATGCTTCACCACTCTTTGAGTAAATAATTATTTTCTTATATCCAATGTAGAAACATCATGCTATCAAAGGCCATCAAAATCCAGTAAGTCTGATTCACACATAGTTTGCTCAAACCCACACACCTGATATTGTTTCTTCTTTCACTTACTTTCTATGTATTTTAGTAGCCTTTGTGCTGGTAGCAGAGGGAATCGAACAGGCTCCAGGACTTCCACGACATGTTTCTTTCTTTTTCCCACATCCTTCAAAATCCACTGCATTGCGGCGCTGAAAACCTGGTATTCGTCCTCGATGTTTAGGTCCTCACTTCGCAAGATCTTAACCAGCTGCTCTTTTGTCAGCGCCAGGAACTCCTCCCCGCTCTGCACCTCCAAGAAGTGTGTGTGGATGTAGCTCTCTGTGAACTCCATCAAGTCGTGACAGGCGATCTGCTCAGAGAACTGGAAGAGGCCAATGCAGTTCATTGGGTCGAGCTGTCCCTTCAAGAACTCGCAGCAGAGCTCCACCACCTCGGTCAGCTGTAGCATGTCGGCAGCAATGATCAGCTCCTGGACGTTGTGCTCCCCGATGCTCACCACCCCTGCGGGCAGGCACACGGTGGTGGGGACCCTCTCCAGGCTGCTGCCATCCAGCAACCAACACTGCAGCCCCAGCTGTCAGGCAACCCAAACTGTCAGGGAACCAGCAACCTTGACCTTGGCTGTTGGGTAGCTCTGTCCATCCAGCAACCCTGGTGATCAGGCAGTTCTGGCCATCAATCAACCCTGGCCATCAGGCAACCCTGGCCATCAGGCAACTGGCAACCCCAGTCCTGGCTCCTGAGCAACCCCAGTCTGGCAACCCTGGTCCCAGCTGTTGGACAACCCCGGGCCATCAAGGAACTGGTAACCTCAGCCTTGGCTATTGGCCAACAGGCAACCCTGGCTGCTGCGTACTCCCAGCCATCAGGCAACCCCAGAAGTCAGGCAACTGGCTGCCCTGGCTGCTGGGCAACTGGCAACTCTGGTCCTGGCTGTCAAGCAAGCTCAGCTGTTGGGCAACTGGGAACCTGGCTGTCGGGCAACCCCAGCCAACGGGCAACCAGGAAGACTGGGTATCAGTCAACCAGAAGGACTGGCCATTAGACAACACCAGCCATCAGACAACCAGGAGCTCTGGCCATTGGGCAACCAGGAGGACTGGCCATCAGGCAACTCCAGCCACTAGGCAACCAGAAGGACTGGCCATCAGGCAACCTCAGCCACCGGCCAACCAGGAGGACTGGCCATCAGGCAACCTCAGCCACCGGCCAACCAGGAGGACTGGCCATCAGGCAACTCCAGCCACTAGGCAACCAGGAGGACTGGCCATCGGGCAACCTCAGCCACCGGCCAACCAGGAGGACTGGCCCTCGGGCAACCCCAGCCGCTGGGCAACCAGGAGCCCTGGCCATCGGGCAACCCCAGCCCTGGCTATCAGTCAGCCCCGGCCATCGGGCAACTAGGAGCCCTGGCCACCGGGCAAGCGGGACCACCGGCCATCGGGCAACCCCGTCTGTCAGGCAACTGGCAACCGCAGCCCCGGCCCCGCCACGGGGCAAACCCCGCTCCCCGCCTGAGCCGCTACCTGTGTAGATGAAGTCGAGGAGCGTGTGGAAGGTGGCGGCCTCGAGGCCCGCGATGCGCACCACGTCCCGCCCGGACTCCTTCAAGCCGCCCGCGAAGAGCGCCGCGAAGTAGGGGCTGCTGGCCGCCAGCACCAGCCGGTGCACGGCGAACGCCTCCGCGCCCACCTCCAGCCGCACGTCGCAGAAGCTCTGCCCGGCCCGCAGCCGGTTCATCTGCGCCAGAAGCACCCGGGCGTGCCGGTCCGAAAAGGAGCTGCCGCCGCCGCCGCCGCCCTTGCCCGGCGCGGCGCACGCCATCTCGGAGCCCGCCCCGCCCCGCGGCCTGCGATTACCCCTCGCACTGCGCATGCGCGCCCGGCACCGCCCGCGGCTCCCCGCTCCGTCCACGCATTGCGCATGCGCCCGCGGGGCCCGGATCTGCCCGGGGACTGCGCATGCGCGCTCGGCTCCGACCGCGGCCCCCGGCTCTGACCGCGCGCTGCGCACGCGCACTCGGGCTTGGCCAGCGGCGCTGGGCGCTCCCCGCGCTGCGCATGCGCGCTGGGGCCGCGCTCCTGGCTCCCTCAGCGGGCGAGGGGGCGGGCTCGGCCCAAGCTGAGGGACTGCTCGCTGGTCCGTGTTGGTAGAATGGTGTTAGGGGATCAGGGAGAAATCATAGAATCATGGAATGGTTTGGGTTAGAAGGGACCTCTAAAAAAAAAGCTGGTGAGGGGGTTGGAGAGCAGGTCTTACGAGGAGCGGCTGAGAGAGCTGGGGGTGTTTAGCTTGGAGAAGAGGAGGCTGAGGGGAGACCTCATTGCTCTCTACAACTACCTGAAAGGAGGGTGTGGAGAGGAGGGAGCTGGGCTCTTCTCCCAAGGGACGGGGGACAGGACAAGAGGGAATGGCCTCAAGCTCCATCAGGGGAGGTTCAGGCTGGACATTAGGAAATAATTTTTCATGGAAAGGGTCATTGGGGACTGGAACAGGCTGCCCAGGGAGGGGGTTGAGTCACCTTCCGTGGAGGGGTTTAAGGCACAGGTGGACGAGGTGCTAAGGGGCATGGTTTAGTGTTTGATAGGAATGGTTGGACTCGATGATCCAGTGGGTCTCTTCCAACCTGGTTATTCTATGATTCTATGACCTCAAAGCCCAGCCAGCTCCACCCCCCTCCCACTGGACCAGGTTGCTCAGAGCTTCATCCAACCTGGCCTCGAACACCTCCAGGGAGGGGGCAGACACCGCTTCTTTGGGCAACCTGTGCCAGTGCCTCACCACCCACACAGGGAAACATTAATGTTTAATCTCAATCTCCACTCTTTCAGCTGAAAACCATTCCCCCTCATCCTATCCCTGTGGTCCCTGATCAAGAGCCCCTCTCCAGCTTTACCACAGCCCCTTTAAGTAGAGGAAGCTGCTCTAAGATCTCCTCAGAGCCTTCTCCACACTGAACAAACCCAAATCTCAGCCTGTCCTCATAGCAGAGGTGCTCCAGCCCTCAGATTGTCTCTGTGGCCTCTGCACTTGCTCCAACAGATCCATGTCTGAGGACTCCAGAGCTGGATACAGGACTCCACATGAGGTCTCATGAGGGCAGAATTGAGGGGCAGAATCACCTTTCTCACCCTGCTGAGAATCACCTTCCTCACCCTGCTTTTTTTGATGCAGCCCAGGACTGGTTGGTCTCAGCTGCAAGTACACATTGCCAGCTCATGTTGAGCTTCTCATCCACCTGCATCCACAGTCCTTCTCCTCAGGGCTGCTCTCAATCCATTCTCTGCCCAGCCTGTATTTGTGCCTGGGATTGCCCTGAGCGAGGCGCAGTACCTTGCACTTGGCCTTGTTGAGCTTCATGAGGTTCACACAGGCCCACTTCTCCAGCCTGTCCAGGTCCCTCTGGATGTCATCCCTGTCCTTCAGTGTGTCAACTGTGCCACGCGGCTTGATGTCATCAGCAAACTTGCTGAGAGTGCTCTCAACCCCACTGTCCATGTCGCCAACAAAGATGTTAAACAACACCAGTCCCAACACTGAGCAATTCTCTGAGGAATGTCACTTGTTACCAGTCTCTACTTGGACACTGAGCTATCGACCACAACTTTTTGAGTGCAACTATCCAGCCAATTCCTTATCCACTGCGCAGTCCATCCATCAAATGCTTATCTCTCCAATTTATTGACTAGAATGTCACGTGGGACAGTGTCAAATGCTTTTCAGGAGTGCAGGTAAGTGATATCAGTTACTCTTCCCTTATCCACCAATGCTGCCGCCCCGTCATAGAAGGCCACCAAATTTGTTAGGCACAATTTGCCCTTAGTGAAGCCAAGTTTCCTCTGTTCTTGCATGGTCACTTGGCCCTGTGGAGTCTGTTCACCTCCACAGGCATCTCTGGCCACTGCCCTGCAAGCTTGCAGCCTGCTTTGTGAGGGGCTTCCCTGTCTATGGTTAAAGCTGGTCCTCTGCTCACTGCGCCTGGTGCTGAGGTAATGGGTGAGCAGCAGATCTGCCATCACCTTATCCACTGCCTTCACAATCTCTGTCCCCTTGGGAAGGTTTAGTTTAGATATTAGGAAAAATTTCTTAATTGAAAGTGTTATCAAGTACTGGAATGGGCTGTCCACGGAGGTGGTTGAGTCCCCATCCCTGGAGGTGTTCAAAAGATGCGTAGATGAGGTGCTCAGGGATATGGTTTAGTGGTGGACAGGTATGGTAGCACTCGATCTGAAAGGTCTTTTCTAACCAAATAATTCCATGAGTCTATGCTTTTTCAAACAGAGTTCCTGGCCACCTTAATCTGTGCTTGTGAGCAAGAAACATGGCAGTGTTGGGGAGATCTCACAGCTACCATCTGCCTGGGGCAACCCCAGGGATGGGAGGTGGGGGGAACTGCTTGTCCTTAGCTCAGGACTTTGGCATCTGAGCCACCCTCTTTCTCTGTAGTGTCATGCCACATTGTGGCCTTCCCCTTCATTCCAGGATATATGTTTCATCACAGTGTCCTGTAGCAGTACCGTGTGTGCCACTGGGGTCAGCAGTCACCATGAAGCAGGGCAGGCTTCTATCTTAGACTCTATAATTCACTGAGTCACTGCATGCCGGAGCCCTGACCGAGGAATGAGTGTCACATACTGAGTTACACACTCACAGTCACCGGGTCTGGCAGAGCTGGCACTGATTCTGAGAGAAAAGCATCCCTCCTGAGTTTTCCACAACTGTTCCAGCAACATGACATGCAGCCAAAGCAAAAAGCAATTGGAGAGCCTTTTGGAACGCTTCCATATCTATTTACTGTGAGGCTGGGAAATAAAAACACGTCTGCTTACAGTTACAATGGTCATGTCCCCTCAGGCTTTTCTCATGATTCTGTGTTGCATTGTAATAACTTTTAAATGTGCCTCGAGAAGGAATCCGACTTGTGATTCTATGGGGATTGTTGGTTTCTCCATTTATCAGCATTTCACTCTTGGCAGTCAAGTGGTAAAATTCAAGCTGGTCTTGAAAAAACATCCATAGAAAATACAGATCTAGGTTGAAAAATAAGGTTTCTGCAGGCACACACAGTTGGATGCTTGCTGATATAATGTGGTATAAATTTTAAGCTAGGTTAATAAACACATTGAGATGTTTATTTCTTTGATGAATCAGTAGAAGGACCCCTCTTGCGCTCACGTTTTATTCATCAGAAGTGGCCTGCGAGTAAAAGGCTTAGAATTCTCCTAAATGCCAGTGGCTCAGTGGCTGGCTGGTGTCAGCTGTTAGACCCTTGGCCAGTACTAGGGTTTCACACCATAGCGCTAAATTTACAGACAGAAATTAGTGTTGCTGAGACTGCTAATTTTGCCCTGAAGGCCTGTCCTGTGCTGTTTTGATGTGGTGAATGGTTCCGCCTCCAGAAGAGGGCACTGCTTCAGCACTTTCTTCTGTGACCATTCAGAATCCGTGTAAGGTGGAGCTAATGCTCTCACGTACTGTTGTCCATCTCCCAGAAAGCTGTAGATTTCCAGGAATAAGTCTGAAGGTACACTTCACGGTGTGAGATTCCACTGTAATGAGGAGCCTTTTGATTAACTAATGCCAAGAATGACTCATTGCAGTGAAGGAATTTAAAAAGGTTTAAATTTTTATTTAACAAGCTCCTAATATGATATTTGCCCATAAGCCAGCTGCGTGCTGACTGACATATGACAGGTGACGTAAAAAGCATGCCCTGAGTTCCTCAATGTGTCTGGTGGCTCATGCCTGCACAGAAGTGCTGCTGTCACAGTACCAAAACCTCTCAATGAGAATCACAGAATCACAAAATCACAGAATAACCAGGTTGGAAGAGACCCACCGGATCACCGAGTCCAACCGTTCCAGAATAGTTTGGGTTGGAAGGGACCTCAAAGCCCATCCAGTTCCAACCCCCTGTGATGGGCAGGGACATCCCACTGGATCAGGCTACCCAAGGCCCCATCCAACCTGGCCTGGCCTTGAACACGTCCAGGGATGTGGCATCCACAACTCTCCTGGGCAACCCGTGCCAGTGCCTCACTGCCTTCATCGTGAAGAATTTCTTCCTGATGTCTAATATAAATCTTTCCCCTTCCAATTTAAAGCCATTCCCCCTTGTCCTATCACTGCATGCCCGTGTGAACAGTCCCTCCCCAGCTTTCCTGTAGCCCTTTCAGGTACTGGAAGGTCACTCTAAGGTCGCTCCACAGCCTTGTCTTCTCCAGGCTGAACAACCCCAACTCTCTACGCCTGTCCTCATAGCAGAGGTGCTCCAGCCCTCTGATCATCTTTGTGGACTCCTCTGGGACTGTTCCAACAGCTCCATCTCCTTATGCTGGGGATTCCAGAACTGGACACAGGATGCCAGATGAGGTCTCACAAGGGAGGAACAGAGGAGCAGAATCACCTCCCTCGCCCTGCTGGCCACGCTTCTTGTGCTGCAGTCCAGGACACAGTTGGCCTTCTGGACTGTGAGTGCAAATTGCTGGCTCATGTTGAGCTTCTTATCAGTCCGCACCCCAAGTGACCCAGCTCTCAATCACGTTGTCCCCCAGCCTGTGTTGAAACCGCACACAAGCTATTCAGGCTTTCTCTTGAAACCCCTCTGTGTTGTGCCATAAAGCGTTGCAGTCCTCCCCATGTTATCTCACAGAGGCCCATGGCTGCTCAGATTTCCCTGGCTGAAGCGTTCTCGGGAAAACCTTTCCAGATGCCTGGAAGATGTTCTGCTGAGCTGAGGTATCTGTTCTCCTTCTCTTAAATCCTCCAGATGGTGCTGTTTCTATGGGATGACGCATTGGAAAAGGCAACAGAAATGGGTGGCTAAAAGGTGTTGCATGTGTGGGTATTGTAGTTCTCCTCTGTTACAAGATCTTTGTGAAATCTAAGGTGCTTTGGCTTTGTGGGTTTTTTTTTCCATTTTTTTTCCTGAACCCCATCAAGATGGGAGACTTCTAGTTTCAAAGACACTGAAAGAAAAATAATTGATTTCAAAGTGCAGGTTTGCTTTCCTGCCTCTGTAGGAACTACAAACCCTGTGGGATATTTTGTGATAGGGAGACACTTTCCGTGAATGTCAGTCAGAATGTTCCAGGTCAATTTTCTCCTGCAGCTTCAGTGGGTATGAAATCCTCACTTGCCATTCCAAATTGCAGTTCATCTCTGCACTTTGTCCTCTGTACTAAAGCATCTGCTGTAATCTTTCAGTGGTTCTCTCCCTCTCCCTCTCCCTCTCCCTCTCCCTCTCCCTCTCCCTCTCCCTCTCCCTCTCCCTCTCCCTCTTAAGAAGCTTTTTTGAAATCTTTTGTCTATTTTGGCATTTGTAATGAGGTAATTTTATTACTTTCGCTCTAATGTGACTTCGGGTAAAGGTGAATTAAGGTAACTGCCTGTTATCAGAGCCGTCGGTCCAGACAAGTTTAGCATTCCTGATCTGGGTATTGAGAAACTCTCCCAAGTATCCAGGTCTGCACAGGTACGGAGAAGCAGGCTGTGTGAGACTCTTAACTGAGTGGGGCGATGCCCAGCCGTACCCTACGGAGCCATCTGGCAGGCAGCAAAAGTAGGGAGCATGTTTGAACTGAGAGACTCTCCAGAGTGAATGTGACTTTCCCAGTGAGTAAAGCACAAATAATGGCTTGTGATTCCAGGAGCACTGGGAATATTTCATTGCTGCGTGCTCCAGGCTTCTCCTTTATAATGGTGTTGGGGAGAGAGATAGGTGGGATTTGATAAAATGTAATAAAAAAAGAAAAAAACCAAACTTTTTCGGTTTTAAACTGTGCCCTAGTGATGAAAGGATTGTGTCATCTCACCTACTTGTGTGGAGAGGTTTGCGTTGTGGGTACACTTACCTAGCAGGAAGTTCGGAGGAATTGCAGTGCAACTGGGAATGTTGTGCAACACGCGTGGCTACAGTTCCCCACCAGTTAGAAGATTCTCGTGTTTAAGCCATAGATCTGGAGCAATTCCAGGCAATTTGATTTAAAGTAAACATCCTGGATGCAGCGTGTCAGATACTAGCACAATATTGTTTTAGTATTTCTCATTACTCCCGTGGGAATAATCATTCCGTGAAGAAGGAAAGTGATCTAATGAGAGAATTAACTCAAGAGCCTGAACATTGAATTAATCACAGCTGTCTGAAAGGGGAACCAAGGCAAACTCCACAGAGAGCTCACTGCATTTCCAAGGAAGGAGGCCAAAAGAATAACTAAGACTCGGATAGCAGCTGGTGATCAAAACAGAGGCAGGAGCGATCTGCTTTTAGTAGCTAAAGGGAAGCAGAACTGTGCAGCAGAGAGTATCCCCCCTTGTTTCTCTCAGAAGTTAAACCTCGGTAGTAGGGGATTGCTTTAACCTTTTCTTGGAGATGCTGAAAGCTGCCAGATTGTTGGGGTCTGATCTTCACTGTTCTCCCATTCATCTGAATTACATGACTGATGTCATGGCTTGGCTCTTTTCTCTGTTGTTTAGAGTTGTCTGCAGCTTCACGCTGAATTAGACCTGCTCGCTAAGGTGACTTTATCAAAGGTGCAGGTCTTTTTTTGCCAAAAGGAGAAGTGCTTGAGGATCATCAGTGTTCAGGCACGTGGGAGTTTCGGTCTTGCCATTAGTAAAGTCTGGCAATGTTTCAAATTGTAATCCAAATCCTAATGCTTTTTGGACTTTTTACTTAACTCTCTTGTCTAAATCACCGTTTTGCCTTGGATAGTAAAGTAGATGAAGTACACAACACACCCATGAGCTCTCTCTAGAGCATGTAGCATTTTTTTAAATAATTCCAAGTTAGTCAAACCTTTTGAACAGGAAAAAAAAAAGAATAACCATAAAATGTGAATAAATTCAGATAACTTCACTTCCTTTATTTTATCTACTAATTAGATAGATACCAAGGGCATGTTTGCTCTATAAGAAGGTATTACACTTGCATTGACAGAGCTTGTGAGCTGATTTAATTGAGAAGGTGAATAGAGTTAAACCCTGCCTGATACCCACCACATTCCGCAACCTGTGTGTGCAGTGGGGTCATTCCTGAAGCTGCGCCTCGCCTCTGTGGAATGTGTGATACATCACAAACTCCATGAGTAACTGCTAGCAGGACGTCTGCAAGTCCTGCGCCTGCTTACTTTGTGAGTCAGGACATCCAGTGAAGCCTTAAAAGACTAAAACTTCCACAGAGTAATGTATCAACTGTAAATGGCATAGGTTGCTACTGTGCATCCCAGCTCCGTGGCTGCTCTGCCATGTATTTCCCTGGATGATTTTTTCCCTCGATCTACCTTCCCTTAGGGTTTTTCAGAATTTCACCTCTGGGGTCATGCACTAATTCTTTGGTTGGAAAGATCGTTTTTACTCGAATCTTGCCCTTCAATGTGCTTGCAAAATCTCTACTTCATTGTATGAGTAAACAAAAATGTTGATTAGAATCAGAACAGACCCTTTGGGATTCGTAACAGAGGACCTGCCTTACAGTAATAGTACAATTTTTTACCCAGTTGTGCACCCATGTCATGGTGATATCATTTGCACTTTGGTTTTCTCAGTTTGCTTATCAGAACGCTACATCAAATGTTATCAAACCCCTTAAAAATCCATATCTCATCTGCAGCTTTCCCCTTTTCTGCAGGCTTATTATGTCTTGGGAAGGCAAATTAGCCTGTATTGACACTATTTGTCTTAAGTAATCCAAAGTTCTTGTTTTTATAAGTTTGTTATCCTTCAAGGTGCATGGAAATGCATTGCGTAATAACTTGTTCTATTTTTGGATGCCCAGGTTTTTGCCCAGTATTTTAGTTCATAAAATCTCTTATAATTTTTGCATAATGACTTTTGTCCAAGGATCACCTTACAAAGCACAACCCCCTTTTGCAGTGTGAAACAGGGCTCTGACACAGAACTTGTCTGTGCTAGTCCCTAGTTCTGCAATACTTGCAATGATCAGATAAGTCTCTTTCTGACTCTCACCCACTGACTCAGTTTGCTTCTCGCTACTTGTTTTCCTCTCAGATATACTTTGAAGATTAATGAGTATTTAGAAAATGCTCTGAGTAAAGTCTGCACATGAAAAATGCAACAGAAGTTGAAAATGTCATCATTACTAATGCTTATTATTTTTTAAAAAGGAAGCTGTACTGCAATCAATATCCATGGAGAATTATGAACTACAAAAATAGAGTGAGGACTCTAAAGGTACGACAGGAAATTGTGCCTGGCACAACTAAACTGCAGGTGAAAACAGCTGAGTGATGTGGAGAAGAAAGCCTTGGCAATGGCACAAGATACAGCGGGCAAGATTTGTTAAAAATGCTTGGTATTGAAATACAGGCTGGATAAAGTATTTGTATTACTGATGGATGATGAAATCCTTTTCAGTCTGCAAGTCATTAAAGGCAAGGTTTGTCTTCATAAGTAACAATAATTTTGAAGCAGCAGGCTCAGATAACCTGTACTGCGGAGTTGTAACCGAACTGCCAAGAGAGATCTCCGTTGTAATAACTCCTGGCATTTCAGTGAAGTTTCAGAAGACTCATAGTTTTGTGCCAGTGTTTAAGGAGAGAAAATTAAATAAACAGAGCAAGCAGGATGACCCAGCTAGCCGTGTTATGGTTAATGTGACACCGTTCCAAGCAGCACAGTACAAAAGCTGATTCTTGGCCAGGTAGTAAATAAGTCAATAATTGGCAATAATTTTTATCAGCCTTGTTTTGTTGATAAATCCAATTTAATTTATTGAGAAAGGTTGTAAATCTGTTTCCTACGGGTTCGTGTAGGAACACGTTTCACAACACAATTCACAAAGCATTTGATCTACCATTGTGACATTTTGATAAGGATCTTAGTCGAGTCTGGTGTCATTAAGTGCAGAGACGTCTCAGTTGTCTGGGCCAGCGTGAGTCCGGAAGCAGGGCATGTGCTTTTGAGCTGCGATGTGCAGCAGGCACTAACCAAAGCAGGTCAACATTGGCTGGGGATGTCTGCACCCATCGGTAACTCGGATCTTTCTTTTCCCTGGTTCACCCTCACAATGTATTGTATTTTTAGTGATTTGTGTTATTTTTAATTTTGCTTTACCTGCGTTATGCTAGCCTTTTCGAAATGTAAACCCATCACTGAGAGCATTTCTGAGTGAGGCAGAGATTGAGAGGTAAACTACTGTGAGTGTAAAACAGCTAGAGAGAGCAAACAGTGACTTAGGAAGGTTGGGCTATTCACGTGAAGGTTTCATAACACGGTGGAGTTCAAAGCAGTACGCCTAAGAGCCAAGATCACAGTTCACACCTCTGTGACCAGGGAGCTATACAGTGGAGAAGAGTAATGCCAAGAAAAAATGAGGAATTGTAACATATGGACAATGAAGGCATGCAGATTATTGGAATGATGCTGTTGTCGTTACAGGCAGTGCAATTAGGGATGCCGGGACATGGTGCCCTCTCTGCCATGGAGTATAGCTTTGATTTGTTCAGTCTAGGGAGGACTGCAGAAGGTACAGAAAAGGACCATAAGTGTGATTTAAGGAGAGAGGGAATGTATTCTAATGACATACGTAAACTAAATAAAGCTAAGATAAAGCTAATTACTAAGAAACAATTTGGTCCAGTGTGTGCACCGCTGAGCAGAAGAGCACTGCTGAACACTGAATAACTGTGTAATACAACAGGATTTGGCAAAAAATGATGACTGGAAGCTGAAACAATATATGTTAAATTAGGGATAATATTTAACACTGAGGAAACAAAATATCAGGTGCATCAGACAATTCCCCATTTTTCTGAGTTTTAAATCAAGACTGAAAGTCTTTCTGCACGATAACTTGTATTTGAATTCAACATAGAATCATAGAATAGTTTGGGTTGGAAGGGACATTAAAGATCATCTAATTCCACCCCTCCTGCAATGGGCACGAACACCTCCCACTGGATCAGGCTGCCCAAGGCCCATCCAACCTGGCCTTGGACACCTCCAGGGATGGGGCAGTCACTCTCATGGTGAAGAAATTCCTCCTGCTGTCTAGTCTAAATCTGCCCCTCTCCAGTTTATACCCATTGCCCCTCGTCCTATCACCCCATGCCTTTGTAAACAGTCCCTCCCCAGCTTTCCTGTAGCCCCTTCAGGTACTGGATCAATGAAAGAATGACCAAGAGGTATGGGACAATTTCTGTGCTAGAGACAATTGAGTAGTTGTTGACCTTCGGCTTAGAAAATAGATGACCTAGAGGAAATATGGCAGCTCTGTGAAATTATTGGAGCCACAAAAGAGTTAAACGGTTTGCTTAAGGTACATTGTGAGTCAGTGAGAAAGTTAAGAATAGGAAATAAGTAAGGGTCTTGGTCCCTTAGCTGCTGTAGGATCCAGTGCTGTTCAAGAGCACGTAATAACCAGTCTCATGGGTCATCCTGAAACTGAGCATGGAAGAATTGTTTGTTGAGAGTGGTTTCAAGAGTAATTTAGGCAGAGAAAGGAGAATAAAGTGGAATGGGAAGAAAAACAGCAGATACACAGGGAGAAACAATTGTGCAATACAGTAACAAAGAAAGTGAAGGAAATCTTTGGCTGTGGCGATGCAGAAAGTGTTGGTGTTCTGGCAGTGAGACAGGATAATTAATTCTTGAATTCTAAGCACAGCAAAGTAAAAAGCAGTTAGATTTCTGCCATGATTCAGGTGCAGTAAAGGACAGGAAAGAACGGAGTTAGTGAAATAGGACGAAAAAGATCTGTCAGAGCTTCTTGCTCTTTTCAAACAGTAGAACCAACAAACTGAGTTAGCACAAAACACAGATGTGGCAAAGTGTCGCTCTAAAAACAATTCAGTGCTGGTAGGAATTCGTCCGTTGTTAAATATACTGAGAAGCTGGTTGGAAGCAGAGCATGACCTAATGGGTCTAACATCACTGTTGCAGCTGTGTGAAACCACTCACATAAATAAACAGCCCAGTGAAGAAAGTGTGCTAGATTTTTAAGATTCTCCTGGTTTAACAGGATGTGCCAAGTCATTGTTTTAGCTGTGGGCCAGGTCCTTAAATTTTCTAAGTGGGCCAGGTCCTTAAATTTTGTAAGTTGCCCAGCTCCAGAGCAAACACTGAGATGATGCTGATTTTCACAATTTGATAACCTGACCCCCCAAGTTAAATCCTTCTCATGGTTTCCCTGGTGATACCAGTGTGAAAGGCAGTACAGAACGGCACAGGCCTGTCCCCTCTACAGCGATGTCAGAGTGAGTAAGGATGCATAACAGAAAGCAGGATTTCATTCCTCCTTGCCTGTTGTGTCCCTCTGGAACTGTGCAGATTTTGGTTTTGCTTTGACAGTAACAGCAGTGCTGGGAAACAGAATTACTCATGTGAGAAACCTGACTGGGGCCCTCCCTGACACTTCAGTTTGTCAGAGATCTTTCTGTTTGGAATCATTCAGTGATTAATTGCACTCAAAATTATGCTTCAAATTCATATCGTAGGAGACTTGATACCGCTGTTCTTTAAGGTAAAAGCCCAGTGCAGCAGACTGTGCATACCACACGCTGCCAATATATGTATCCAGGGATTTATCTAGTACATCACAATCCCTGGTTTTGCGAGTGTGTTTTTGGGATGCAACATAAATACATTTTCAGTGGTTAGTAGCCAGGCTCACTGACCTGCTTCTGCCAAGCAACATTTCTTCTTTACCTGAGCAGAGCTGAGTGCAGAGGAGCTCGTGGCAGGAGCGCCGTGTGCCTGTGCTAGTGAAGGGTTTGGGTTGAAGATTTGGGGCATTACTGGCATGGCCTCTCACAGGTCTCGAGTTCTCTCCGTTCCACCTTAAGTCAACAGGAGCTGCCTGTGCCTCTCAGTCTTTGGAAGTCAACCCCTAGATGTTACCTTCAGGCTTCTAGCTGTTCAGTTCAAGTCACAAGATTACACCTGTGCTAACCTGTCCGCGAGCTTTGTGATGCAGATACAAAAACATCAGAGAAAGGGTAATATAACCAGCTATTGATTTATTATGTTCTAGGAAGTAAGGGATAAAGCAGGCTGCCTTGATGCCCTAAGCCCAGCCTCTAGGGTGATTTCTCTTATCCTGACATACATCTACTAGCATTTATCTTGTCTGTTTCCCTTTCTCTCTCTTAAGTTTCTCAAACTTTCGGAGTTTCTTTTGGCAGGCCCACTCCTCGCTGCTGCTGCCACTGCTGGAGCCGCTGCTGGAGCTGCTGCTGGAGCTGCTGCTGGAGCTGCTGCTGGAGCTGCTGCTGGAGCTTTCCTCCGAGCTTCCAGCGAGGAGATACTTGATTGCCACCTTGTCCTTCTCGTTCATTTGTAAGCAGAGGCAGGAGGATTTGCTCACTTTAAATGAGTCCCCCCACATATTCCGGCACATGTCAGTCCCATTTGCATACATCTGTGTGTCAAATAAGAAATGCATGAATTACATTTAAAAATAACTGAGTTAAAATCAATTATCACCTTTAAAAAATAGGTAGTAGATTATAAACAAGGAGTCTACAGTGATTCGCTGTCCTGCTGTATGCCATGCTTCGTCACTTTTGAGACATCTTAAAATTTTATCCAGCCCCACCACTGGCAAAAGAGATTTGCCTGTTGTGAGAGCAAGTGATCACACAAAGTGCAAGGTGATCAACAGGCAGCCCTTTGTTTCTGCCCTGGGACTGCCAGACCAGAGCTGTGTGAGAGCCCGCACAGCTTCTAGCATGTCAGGACACTCTGGCATGTCTCAAGATCTGAGTAGTGCTGAAAGCGCCAGGCTGAGTGCTTTGAATACATTAATCTTTATATCTGCAGGCTAGAGACAGCCCAGTGGAGTCACGGCTCCGTGGGATCTCTCTGTGCCTGCTGCAACGTACATCATCACCGGGCAGGACTTCACAGACAGAGAAGGGTCATAACCGAAAAACTGCTTGAAGCAAATGGATTTTCTTCAGGCTTCCAAAGTGCTGTGTCCAGCAGTGCAACGGCCTTTCTGGCTCAAGAAACTGTAAACTGCAGTTTCTTGCATACTCTGCAAGCAAAGCTGTTCTAGTCTTGATACTACATTATCTTCTAAGGCCTCTCTGTCACAGGACCTGTACAACCACACAGCAAAGATACTTCTTGTTTGCCAAGCTCACACTGTGACAACCTTCTGTCTGCCCAGTCTGAGTTTGCCTGGAGAGTGTTAGCTTAGGAGTTACCGTGTCCAGCCACTTAACCTTGCCTGCATTTCTCCCATGTGTTTGTGGTTGAAGTTCAATCTTTTCTGTTTCTGTAAAAGAAGCTTTAGGTAATCCCAGAGACAAAGCTAAAAATGAAGTTGAGGATGGGAGTGATGCAGGAGTAGAAACCTTGAGAATTACAGAGCGGGAGTGTCAATGACTGAAACAGCAGGAGTGATAGGCTCCAGTGCTGACTGATTCACCTTGACCATGTCACCAGTATCTCTCTGAAGGAAGCTGTATTTCATTTGTAACAGTACAAATAGTCCTTGCACATGCCGCTGATTCTTTAATCCTACAGTGTTTCTCTTAGTGCTGTAGTTTCTGCATGGCGTGCTGGTTTACTGTCATCACCAGCTCATATAAAGATCTGACACTGTGAATCTCAGAGAAGGTGCCCTGCCTTTGTGGTTGGGAGATTTCTGTATGGAAGCTGCTCTGTGTGCAAAAAAAATATTACAGATTTAAGTCTACTGTGTGGAATTAGGACTGGGCATCTCTACTCCTGCACCTTCCTTTGCTCAACCTATTTTCTACAACAAGTTCTTATGAGATGTCTCTCTGTCTCCCCACATGCAAACAGTGTTGACCTATACTGTGCAGAGAGGCAGCTGAGAAGAAATAATAATCATTGCTCTTGCGTTAGAAATCTATCCTTTGTGAATAATACAGAGTCTGTTCCAAATAACCCAAAAGACTCTGTAGTCTGTAGAACAGCTTTTCCATTTGCAGTGTCTCTAGTTAGGGCTTGCTCCATGGATGCTGCAGCTGCTGGAGGATGAGTGTGGAGTTTGGCTAGAGCACTGAGTCAGAAAGGTTCCTGCATCCAGTTCCCTCTTTGTGTTCTGGAGGCCGGCAGATCTAAGCTGTTTCTTTCCCACTATTCCTGTGGTTTTAAGCAGTATTAGATATCTTCTTCTAGCTCCTATACAGTTCCTGTATTTCTACCTATTTTTAGCTAATAATTCTAGAAAGTATTAAAAGCTTTCGTGTTGGTTTTCTTAGGTCTGTATGCAAGAGGATGGCTCAAGAGAAATCCTCTTCTTGCATCCCACTGCTTCTGTAACCTGTATTCATGCTCTTCTACTGGCTAAATTGGTAATACTAACTATGCTTAAAGATCAAAGCACAGTCAGAACACTGCCACAAACAAACAGTGCATACAGCCCACTTTCCAAACGTCCCTTAATTACCGCAAAGGATTCTGATTCTTCAGCTTCTTGGGAAATGTTCTAGTCTGGGCATTAACATTGCTTGGGGAGCGCTCCACGGGGAGAACAATGACAAAATGTGCCTCATTTCAGCCAGGCTAAAGCTGGCTGTGGTCCACTGTGCATTCTTAATATTCAGCATTTGCTCCATATTCAGCGTTTGTTCCAAATAGTCCTTATGACCTTACAGCCACTTGCACATGGCAGACGTAGAGCTACTAATCGCTCCTCCATATGAGTCCAAACCAAGCAAGTCTGATGTTTGTATATCATATACTTTTCCTATGGGAAAAGTGTTTATTTCAATTTCTCTGAAGAAACTTCATTTTTTTTTTTTTCGCCACACAAGCCTATTTTTGGTGAAAAACATGGGCAGTTTAGGGTGTGGTTCCACTTAGTTTAGGAATGGCTGTGCCTGACTTCAAGTGATAAGACCTCTGGATTTGCTGCATATTTTTCCCTGCAGATGGTATATTTTCTTTAAGAAATAAGTACAAGGGAATTCGAGGTTAAAAACTCCTATCTCTGAATCAGGGACAGTTTGAACAGGGACTGGAGATTATTTACGGAGATTATCATTTCATTTTTCACTTCATCTGGAACTACTGATGATTTAGCACATCTGGGAAACTAAGCTCTCAGTTTCCGCAGCCCATTTGTTTCTTGGCCACCGGCCTGAGCCTGCTGATTAGTGTCACTTTTGCAAGGCAGGCAGCAATCCTGCACTAACTGGACTATGACTTCCACTTATATCAGTTGCTGAACAGACTTCTGGAAGTACAGGCACTTGAACTGAATTCAAAACGATGAATCTGGGATCTCTGCAAGCCTTACTACCAGTCCCTAAGCACTACATTTAAATTTTGTTTATTTCTGCAAATTGGACCATTTGGACAGTTTTCATAGACTCAGTGAAGTGCATCTGTTAAATATATCCAAATAACTGTAGCAGTTTTGGGCTGTATCATATTGCCCTGATGCTAAACTTATTTGAGTGACTAGAAAAAGTCCTACTTGGCTCTTGAAAGGTCTGTGAATCAGGTAGAAGGCAATCCTGCTTCTATAGCCTTGCCACTTTACTCACTTTACACACTTTTGTTCATAAAATTAGTTACCCCAACCGTTAAACCTTCCCAGAAAGATGGGATGAGCTCTCAGAAAGCTTGTTGGTGCTGCTCTCTAACCATTGGAGTTACACAGAACAAAGTGAGCCATTGGCAGACACAATGAAGAACACACATCAGAGATATCATAGGTCTACAGAGAGCAAAAGGGAGAGTTGGGGATTTGGAAGATGGAGGACTTGAACATAACAAGGTAAAATAGAGAAAAGGACAAAGATGCCCAATAGGCAAGAAAACTTGAAAAATTCCTTAGCGGTATGGGAACTTAGGTCCCAATTTAAAGAGAGAGAGATGTTTAAAGTCCCACATTATGTAACAAACCTTATAAAATGCATCTCTATGCCTCTGCTATATGCCCAAAGTTCATTTATCTTTTACCTTCTAAATCCCAATGTGGCTAAAATATCAGTGCTGCTTGAACTTTTGTTTCACAAGTGGTATGGATAGGGATTATATAAAAGCATATTTACTTAGAGTAGGCAATCTACATAAATATAAATGTTTTAAAATTTATATAATTGAAAGGTCTGATGTAGGCATGGCATAAGTCGCCTGTTGCATTTTACACCCACATGTTCAGGAAAAAAAACAAGAACCCCTAATGCCATTTTTTCTGCTCCAGTTGTTCAGGTTTTCTTACCTTACTGTATGGAATACATTTATCCTTACAGTGGTTTTCTCCACTTTCATCCCATTCCCAGTCCGTCAGCCAGTTACGAACACAGATGGAATCATCTTTGCAGGCTTCATACCTTCATGGAGATTATCATGGTAGATATGGTTATTTCTCTCAGTTTTTTTTCCAGTGGACTCAGATTCAACTCAAAGCATCTACGTGTGCTGTGCTGGTAACGTGGCATGGTTGCACAGCGCAGCTTAGCAACAGATTTTCATGAAATGCGCACATTATCTTAGCTTGACGTGTACATAAACTCTGAGCTGGCCAGGAAGACTTAAATCCCCATGAAAACTAAACAGTTCACCCACTGCATTTTATATTTACAGGCTTTGGTAAAGGGCTCATGTTCTGAGGAGCAACACTGATTCATACGATGTTTTCTGCTTGGTTAGTTTTGTTGATGTTACTGAGTGGAGAAAATCCTGCGTGGGAGGGAGTTTCAGGGATGCTCATGTTCAATATTGTGACAGAGCACAGGTACACAGTGAGCGAACTGTCATTTGAGGGAGATGTGAGGAAAGTTTCTATTTATGAACTAACATGGGAAAAGAAGAATGATATTTCCTGAGGGGGGAATGTGCACTAAAATAAGGAAAATCCACAAAGAACAAAATCATGTAAGTAATAGGCTGTCAGCCTCAGAATGAAGTTTACAGAGAAGTTAAACTTGAAGGGAAGGAGGAAAGAGAACAGTCTTGTGGAGTATAGGGTCCAAAATCTTAAATTTTGAGTTATTTTTAACTTGTAAGGGTTAATGTAAAAAGAAAAGCCTAGAAATGGCCTGAACCAAGTATGGTCTGCAACTGGCTGCTCTGTGTGAGGAGAGATCTCATGCCTAACCATTATCCTACATAATTTCCTTCATTCCATTTCATTTTATGTTCTACTTTTTGGCTCTTACCTTTCTTAAGAATCACTTTCTGCACATCAGTTAACATCTACTTAAATTTAGTCTCAATGGCTTTAGGTGGACGATTCACACCAGTGTCTGAGAGTCCTCAAACCACAGGTGCAGCCTTCAAAAAGTTAGTGTAGTTCAGCATGATATTTATAATTAATACCTTTGGATATATTTTCTGTTTGTATTTTTTAATCTTCAGGGTCATGTTCCCAAGCTACTTTGGTAACATGAGAGCTGCAGACGTACTTTTTAAAATGAAATATGATGTTGGCATGTGGTCACGGACGCCCCAGAACTAGACATTGCAGGACATTTGCACATGCAGAGAGGTACGAGCACGCACATCTGCAGAACCTTCACATAGGTTTTCTGGGCTTTTTGGAGGGAGAAAGAGCAGTAACAGATGGAGAGTAATCAGGGCTTGAACTAAACAGGTCTGCGGCAGGAGAAACATGTTCTTAAATGTGTTCATCCACAGATCTGCTGTCAAATGTCGGGGGTCTGCTGGAAATACAGGCTGCAACTTGATAAATTAATATAATGTGAGATGAATAGGCCGATCCTACCATTTTGTACCATGACTGGATTTGGGACTAGGGACCATGAGAATAATCAGTTGTTTGTTAGCTGCTGCGGGTGCCCTGAGAAAGACACACAGAGGTAACTCCTTGGTGACAGCTGTTTCTCTAATGCCTGCTTGAGGGCATGCCAGCTGGGAGCATCAATGCAAACTTCTTGTTAATCGCCATCTCTGAACTATCCAAATACCAGCATTAGATTTAACCATTAGCCTTTGGTTCTTCAGGCCATGTCGGCATGTGCTTTACTTGATGCATGCACTTATATTAATTGCTTTCTAGCAAAGTTGACCCCTACCTATTGTGAGCTGCCTAGCACTAGCGCTTCCCCTTGAAGCAGTTGTGCCCTTCCTACAGTTGTCTTTTTTTCAGTTTCCTTTTTTATTTGGCTAAGTATTTTCCAGCCTGATGGGTTCCCAGACCAGGGCTGCTTCAAGCCCTGTCAGACAGTACCACTGGCACGTAGGTGGGGACAGGGCAGGGGAAAGAATGAGCAGCCCTTAGGGCTTCGCAGAGGGCAGAACTTATTTTGAAATTAGTGTTACCTTCAGTTATACTTTTCAAATTATGAATATGTATTTTAGAGTTTTAGTGAACTGGGGCATTCACGCCATGCATCTGGTTTCCTCTAGAAGTTGAATTAAATATTTTTATTGAAGTATTTATATTCGCTATTATCTATTGAACTGTCAAATGAAATGTCTCCTAATTGCAGTTATTGCCTGACACTGTGGTTTGTTATATAAGGAGGTGGAAAGGTGTAACTCTATTGTTAGAAGTTTTTCTTTATCCCAATGGAATTAATTATGAAGCTAAAAATCATGACTTATGAAAAATCTGATTTCTGCTGTCCAGAAACTCACAGGTGGTTTCTTAAAACATTAATTAGAATGTGTGAGAAACATAAACATAAATGCTTTAAAGATCCTCCCTGAGCATACTAGGTTCCTATGCACGATGGACTATATTTTTATTTTAAAGCTTCCCCCCTACCTTTTTATAATTAGCTATATGCCTTTTAAAGGGCACAGAGCCCTCTCATAGGTGGATCAGAAAATAGCTTGTACACTGGGCTTTTTCAAAGGCAATCATTTTAGGACTAGTAGCAGCGAGGAATCCTAAGACAATAGGAAGAAAAGGAAGGCCCCAAGCTAGTCAGATGAATTTCTTTTAAATGAAGTCACTGCTCATTCAGAATCCTCTGCACATTTCTAGCCACAAAGACATACAGTCTGCAGCAGGCACACTCACAGCCTGTAGAGAAAGTAGGTCACATCACTAGCAGCACTAAAGCACGCTAAGGGGATTCCAGTGAATAGAACATGCAAAAATGTTATTTTAAATCACCAAGAAGAGTGGGAATTCTGTCTAAGCTCTTTCCTAGCCTCAGGTCTCAAGCAGGGTGAGGGAATGGCTTTGACAGTGGCATTAGGCAGGCGCACAGACTAGGATGCACGCTAATGGGTCATCATTACATTTTTGATTCAGGCCAGGCATCTATGACGCCAACAGAGGCAATAGATCATTGTTGAGTATTTGTTTAGAGTGGAGCCTACTCTCTGCCAGGAGACTTGATACTGGAAAAGGGTCAGTTTTTCCTGTGCAGCAGCTCTTAATCACACCCCCACACTTTCCAGCAAGGAAAGTTAAAAATGCTGTTTGCCCATGGGTCCTGGTCGGACACAGTGGACACTGAAGGTTTTGCTATGTAATATTGACCCACCAGATATGCGTTGTGTATCTGGTATATACAAAGGCTGCTTAAACCAGTTCATAGATCCAAATAAAACTTAGAGGGTCTGTTTTCTTTCATCTTTATGCTTTCACTGGATATAGCAATTTGGTGATGCCTTTGTGTGCTACTTATTTCATGATACATTTGGTTTAGATATTGGTATTCTATCACTTTTTGCTTTCAGATTTTCAGAATACTTGATTCTGGGCTTTGAGATTCTGAGCACTGAGGCAAATTCAAGGTCTCAGTCTTTATCTTCAAGTAGTTCAATAACCTGGATTCAGTTTAAGAGATTGCCAAAACTGTAGTTAGGAAGACTGCACAGGATAAATCAGTTCCTGAGGCCCGTGATGTTTCCTAACGCAGAAATGAAATTCATCACCAAAGGAAACTCTAGGGAAGCTAAGCTTCTTGTTTCCTTCTCTGGCACAAAGCAATGAAAACGTATTTAGAGACAAACCCTACCCAAATACTGCACTGCATACATGACTTTGCCCTTGGAGAGAAGATGAGGGTGAAAATGGATCCATGTGTCAATGATATCCAAGTTGCACAACCATTAGGGAACGCACTGTGAAGAGCAGTGCAGGGGAGCCTGACCATGCGCTACCGTGTGTTCTGTATTTTCTGTGCTTCCAAGTTAAGCTCATTTATAATGTTTTTAGAAGTATTAAAACAGTTTTCTGTGATTTTCAGAGCAGCCTAGAGGATTCAAACATTCACAGTTCACTACTATCAAGGGTTGCTAGCAGTTACAATCCTCTAGTATGAACACAGCCTGTGCTGTTTGTGCTACGCTTCACACCAGTTTAACCATCCAGACAAGTTACTGTAGGTACTAGACACAAGGTTAATACACTACTGAGATTTATATGACATTATTTAAGATCCAACATTTCATAAGAGGGAGGGAGAGAGAGATACTGGATATGGACGACTGAAAAATTCTCAGTACCCCACCTGGATACAATGCTCCTACCTAAGACCAGGGACAGATGGGTGCAGGCTTGTCCTACATGTCTTGCATTCAAAAAATAATGTGATTCCTTGATGCTATATTTTGGGAAACAAAATTAAATGCTTGCTCATTGCTATTAATATTTTTAGCCTTACTGCTGCAAGTTTCTCTGAGACTCAGACTCTTAGAAGTGGTTTTAGAGGGATGATGGAAGGGAAGAGAAAAGGCCAAGTGTGGAAGAATTAAGGAATTAAGCTAATGCATTACATTAATTAATTGAAAACATACAGGATGTGGCTGCTTTTGTGATTTCATAGTGCATTTTATACATATAAAAGAAATGTATCATATCCCATCATGCTCAAGTATTTAGATTTAAAATGCTGTATGCATAAATACTCACAGGAATGGACTTTTCAGAGGAGGGGACAGGCCTTCACTGCTGCTAGAGCCTGTCAATGTGGTGAGAGCTCCCCTGCCACGTCAGGCAGCTCTGATGCCACCACACCGCTTCCTTGGGAGAACAGGGCGGTGCTGTCCCTGAGTCACTAAACTCTGGCAGTTTAGTGACTCCATCCTGCATTCAGCCTGTGTCTATTATTTTGGCAGTGGTAGCAAAGCAAAAAGTAGAGAAGCAAACAAGAAATGAGCAGGAAAAATAGGAGAAAAGCCATCAAGGTGGTACAACCCCATCAAATCGTGCTGCTGTGCTTCATCCACCCATCCTTCTTGACACCTGAGTAGCACAGTCATGTAAAAGCTGAATGAAAATACTTGGGTAAAAAGCTGAACCTACCAGTCATCACAAAAGCTCTGGCACAATGGAACAGAGCGAATAGCTGCAGTGTGGTTGGGATGGATCCAGCGAGCAGCATGTGGAGAACACCGGTAAAAGCACTCAATTTTCTTCATGAAATCTTCACAGCTGTGATGGGTGAGAAAAGCCACAAATAAGCCTGTTTCTTAGCATCAAGGCTATAGGCTCAGTTTTCTAGGCCTGCTTTGATGTGGATGCAGTACTACTGAGTAGGAGAAAAACATAGAAAAGAATCTTTTCGCCTTGTTAATGTCTAAGTTCCAAACTCATTCCTTTGGCATTGTGTACTGACTCTGACTGTGCAATTACCACAACCAGCTAAAGAGTGCACAAATGTTTCCATGCATATTTCAGCCCTATTTGCCAAAGCTTTCCGTAAACTTTTGAGGCCTTCAGTTTTCCTGGTGAGAACGATTCCACACAACAAGAAAATGTAGTTTTAAACTATAGGACAAAACTTCTGTACTGCAGACTCATGGTTTTCGGGTTTCACTAGTCTAGATTTTCCCACAGCCCAGCTGAAGTTACTTAAAAATGCGTAGTACTGCTGCTGCTCTTTGGGGAGTGGCAGGCAATAGCTGTTACTTTTACACATCTGGTTTTGCTTAATTGTTTTGTACTTTCATTCTTTTATTTCTATAACTTGCCATGTTTCACAGCTCTAACATCTAACAGGGTACTAAAAATCTTAGTTATTAAGAGATTCTTCATGGTTACAAATCCCACAGGACTACAAGAATTTTTATTCTAAGTATTCATTTAGTTGATCTGCTTTCTAAACAAAGGAAGATGCTTGGTCTGTATTGACTCGGGGTCACACTCCCTGGTGTGTGGTGGCTGCTTTGAAGAGCCCCAGCAGTGCCAGTAGTTGTTAATGACTGCTTTGCATTACTTTATCTGGTTCTATATGGAAAATAAACTTAAAAACACAGAAGTCTTGATAAAATGGCATAAATCCTTCTGCACAGACAGTATGTACTTAGGAATTCATGGGCTTTTGTGAGAGGAGAAGTTGCCCAGGTATAAAGATGATGGGAACTAGTCTGGGTAGCATCATCTCTAGGACCACCTAGGGACTGTCCCTCAGCAACTCCCTGGGGCGTTACCATTGCCTGTGTGGCTGCTACAGCACAGAGCTATTCAAGCAGGGCACAGACAACATCAAAGCTGACTTACGATTCACTGAGCTGCCCACATCTGTTCCAGTAGCTGTTCTTTACTTTAATTACTGGGGAATGAGCCAATTGCTCTGTGAAGTCAGCGTTGCAACAGGAAGCTGTTAGGAATGAAACAGATCTTTCAATAAGGGTTTTCTTTAATACTGTGTTTGGAAGATTAGAAATGTAAGATAAATTAGTTTTGGTCCATAACATGATAAAGCCTCTAAGTACTAAGTAGAAAATGCTAACATTTTTGGTTTTGGAAATGGCAGTGTAAACGTTAAGTGAGATGGACTGGCATCAGCAGTGCTTTCTCAAGGTGTTCCCAGAGACCCCAAAGAACTTCACTAGTGTTCTGCCAGATGTGATATCCTGAGGGATACTAACTTTGAAAGCTACCAAATATAAAAAAAAAAGAATTGAAGGAATGTTAGAAATACCGTATGCCGCTTGCTATAGGATTTTGATTTAAACCTTTCCCAATTCATGCCTGCTACAGTTAATTAATTGTTATACTTAATCACAATAAGCCAAATTAATCTTTGCTGTAAACTCTTTTAAGCAGATGGAGCTATAAGAAACTAAAGTGCATGAGAATTTTTTCAAGACAATAAATGAAGCCAATGAGAGTTTTGCAGCTGACTTTTTTAAGAACCAGAGTCTTGCTCTTGATCTTCATGCAGCAAAATGCCAATGAGGGAAATGTAATTTATAGTGTATCTTATATATTTCTGAGAAATTAATGGAACTGCCATAACAATTAATGTGTACAAAGTAGTACTTCTAGGCTATATTCAGCAAAAATTAAACTGCTCTTACATTGAGAGTACAGGGTGCATGCACGCAGTTCTGGCTCAGGACTTGGCTTCGGTTTGTGGGTGTCCTCTTCCAGACATCCATATTTTTTGCCGGCAGATGACGTTATGACAGCAAGGAGGGTGACAGCAAACTTCAGCATTGCTGTCCAGTCCTTTTTCCTGTATGGAGAGAAGTCCTTATTTGTAATCTTTAATTTTAGGAGAGGCCATCACATTCAAAGGAAGGACTGCTTTAGAAAAGCCACATGGATAAGCAAATAAGATTTGGTCAGCAGAGATGCATGAATAAAAATTAAGACATACATTCGCCCTTTCTCTTTGCTTTATCTGAACACTTATACTTCTGCTACATGTTTTTGAGGTTTGGTGGTGAGTGATAAAAGCCACTAATAGTTCAGGCTATTTATGAAAATGTTGTAATTTTCAGTATTTAAGAAAATGACTAAATTTCTTCCACTGAGTTGAATTTAGCTTTGAACGCTTCCAAGAGACTTGCTTCTGCTTCACTGGGTTTTAGGAAATGATTGATTAGTTCTGCAACCTGCAGAGTTGTTCTGCACACTTGGAAACTGCATATTCAATAAAGCTGCAAGTGAGCTAATAGTGGTCTGAGCTGCATAAATTACATTGATAACTTGCCTTTATTGAGGCTATGCTAGTTTATACTTAAGATTATCTGATCCATTATTTTCTGCCTCTTTTGTAGAGTTCAGCCAAATATGAAATATAAAAATATTTTGTCTGTAAGACTATAAAATTTCTTTAAACACAGACTACATATTAGTGAGCCATATAGATAAATCTAGAACCTGTTTCATAAATGAACGCATAATTCTTTATACATGTTCTTAATTTGACCCCTCATTCTTTAGTTGAAAATTCCTGTTATCTTTTTGGAATAATTTTGCCTGCGTAAGGACTCCAAGTCCTCTATGTACCTAGACTTTTCAGATATAAAAGAAACATATTACAGGAGAATAAAACTGTCTCTGCAGTTTCTCAGTAGTTTCTCACCTCTTTCGCTCTCCTTCTGGGTGATACTTCTCCCTGGAACAGGAATACAGTAAATTGCTTTACTCGTTTCCCACTTTATATACACACCATCTGGCATCACTGCTCCAGAATTTGTTTGCCTTGGAAGAGTTCCTTGACCTTTTGGAATGCTGACATAGATTTATCTCAAAAGCAGATGCAGTGACCAGCACATAATGCCCTTTTATTGCTTGCAAACGTCAACATGATAAAGAGGAAAGTACAAACATAGGTTAGACTTAGAAGAACAACAGCTCTTCTCTATACCAAGTACAACTAACCACTTGCATAATTTCTAAATGTTTTCTTTTGTTATTATTAGATTAATTCCCACAACAGTTTCATGGGGCTTTTGTCACAGATTAGGACTTCACTGAACTAGAGACATTAAAAACAAGGCTTCATATTCCAGTCTGACTGGCTTAATTTTGACTATAGATATGATGGCTTCCTTGGCTTACACAATAATTTTGCTGCAGCCCCTGGAAGAGACTCCACGTTTCTATATTCCCAGGTCTTTGCTCTTTGTTCACAAGAAATCTGCTAGTTGCTCTGGTTGCTCTACCTGCCTCCTATGTACCATTGATAGTGATTCCTGATGGATTTCATTGAGAGATCTGCTTTCTGCAAAGAGGATTCTGGATCCTTTTTACATAAGGTAGGCATGGTGATTACAGATAGTTGCACTTCCTTTCACAGACCAGCTCTTGTTGAGTACTGTAAAGGACAGTGCCACTCGCTACTGGGCAATGAGTTGAATACAGAAGAGGAGTAGCATCTGTTGGCTTTGTGTTAAAATAGAACGCTGGTCTGTCAGATAATACTCTGGGGCCATTACTTACAAACCTTTTTTCCTTGAAAAAACAAACATTGGCACAGTAGAAGTTTGGTATGAAGCTAACTGAGCAAACTCACTGAGCATGATAATAAAACAATCTCGATAAGCTATAAGCACTGCCTCTTATCTTAGCTCTAGTAAATGCCTCAAGGCACAAGTGTGGCTGGCCTAAAAAAAGCCATTTCCAGATCAGTGGAAATGGAGCAATTTTTATGTTCCTGGATGAATTTAATTGAGACAAATTTAAAGAATGAATTTAATTAAAGCAAGTTTAAAAATGCATAAAGTAACTACAGGAGAAGCTGAAGTAAATCTAATGGCCTATTACTTACGCCTTCACCTCATGTGGCTTGATCTAGTGTTGGCTGAAGTTAATGGAGCTCCTTGCTGAACTGTAATGTGAAAGATTTGTGCGTACTGCTTGGCACTCGGGTCTGTGTATTCATACAAAATAAAGACCACTGTGTAATACGAACACGCGCTTCCAACATTGTGATGAGTGGATGGGCCGGCTTGGTAAAAAGCACAGAGACAGTACACGCTCTGTGCCTTCCTGCTCGGTTTGCATAAAATACATGCATGCTTGTAAAGGTGTGAGGATGCCAGGAGGTTTCTTGTACCGTCTCTGTTCGCTGAATTGATGTACAAATTATATTAAGCTATAGGAAACTGGGATCTTGTTCAGGCTTTGAGCATGAGCCAAAGGGGACCACTTGCTGGGAGATTAGGCAGAGTCTCGAGCAGCAGGAAGGAAAATTGTCATATGTTTGTGATTTCTTGGACTTGGCTTTGGTTTGCGAAACATGTAAGCAGGCTCAGGCTAAGGAGCTTTTAGAGACCTCAGCTATACATCTTCATAACCTGAGAAGTGAATCATGATTGTCTTTCCTTCAAGCATTCTCTGACTGATTTTTTTGTGTGTTGTCTTATACTGAGAAATTAATTAAAGGAAGTTTCTTGCCCCTTACCACACCTGAATGGGTCATTTCTCCTTGTTAAAATGGAACTTACGTTCAAGTACTCAGCAATGGTCTGGTACTTTTAAGACTCGTACTGCTATTTAATTTTAACTTTAGTATTGGTGCCTTGGTAACTTCTCTTCATCTTTTCAAGAGCTAGAGTTAAAGTATGCATGATGTTAAGAGAAAGATTTAAAGCATGCGTGATATTAAGATATCACCACAGACAGCAATTCAGACACCACAAAAACATTTTATTATTATTATCATTATCATCATCATCATTATCTGATCTAATTGATAGTGGCTATGATACTAGTAAAAGCATGCATCTATTCCAGAACCACAAACACTGCTATATGGGCCTCGAGAGCCATCCACCTGAGAGGCTTCATTCTGGCAAGAGCCAGTAGCAGAAAATTAGGGGGAAAAATGTTGAAAAAAATAAAGCTAGTTTCTAACTTCCCAGCCTCTGGCAATCAGTTTAGTAACCATGTCAACTGACATCTCCTAACTCAACATAGAGATTCCTTTTCTTGAGCCAGATCTCCTTAATGACTGAAGTAAGTTTTTACAGAGTTATATTCTTGGTAACTCTGCAGAGCCGATGTGGTTAAGGGAAAAATTGTTTGCGCTTCCAACTGGTGACAATTGCCAGATCCATTTCCCTTCTTGGCATCTTGAAAGAGTAACAACAGTGTGACTGGAGGGAGACAGAGTTTCAAGAGCGTAAAGTAGAGCATTTGGCCTGTTATAGCTTTATTATAGATGGCAATGTGTGCTAATGACATTAATCTGTTTGTTCCTTGTATCTCAGTGTGAGTCTGCATGGTCAGAAGTTGGAAGTGTTTTTCTCGTTAACTGTAACAAGGAATGTAATTAGGAGCACAGGTTGTCATTGAATTGAGTGCCATTCCTGAAGCTGCGTTGCAGAACTCCATTTAAATTTGCAACGAGGGCACATTATTGATGATCAGCTAAGTGTGTATTTTTTACTTTCATTATGTTAGACTTCAGAACCAAGAGTTCGTATTCACAAGTCTCTCTGCTGAACATATCATGTCACAAGTCAAGCTGAATACTAAAGGAGACACTCCAGATGGACTCAGTCTGGCACTCTTGACTGGAAAAAAAAGCTGAAGTCAAATTGCAATGCTCCTAAATTTAAGGCGGGATTTGTTTCAGTTCACTTTGGTGAGGCTGGGATTTCTCCTTTTATTTTGTCTGTGTAAGGAATACATCATGGCACAATGTAAGGCTTACTTGCTTCATTCAAGCACACAGATGTTGCTGAGCTAGTTCTCCAGATGAGCACGAGGATGCCAAAAGCACCAGTAATTTTATATAACCAAGAGAGTGAGTCAGCGTGGGGAAAAAAAGCAGATATTTTAATGAATAGTAGGTTTAAAAAGCAATCACAACCCAAACAACAACATTATCACTGCAAAAAATGTTATTTTAAGCCTCATGGTAGGTTTTTCAAAATTAAAGGGGACAAAAACCTACTTATTTTAGGTTATTACTGAGTTGAAAGCACCTCTTGAAAGCATAAATGAATGCTCTTCCATTGCCCTAGTCTTTCATTTGCTTTTCACATTTTGCTAGTCTGTTACTGTGAGGTTTCTTGAATCGCTAACAGTTATTGTTATTTTTTCTACAAAGAATGGCCTTTGGTTTGGGTAGCTAGCGAGTGCAGGCTGTGCTGTGGGCTGTCACAAGTGACAAAGAAAATCCGGGTCCAGCCTGACCTGTACTCCAGCATTGACCAGCTGCAAACTTGTTATGAATGATGAATTTCTTCTTAGAAATACTGTTTTTTATATATGAATACTGTTTTATATATGAATACTGTTTTTTCTTTTATTTACACTTTTATTATGGACATTTAATATTTGTACAGAGGTGATGCCTAGAAGTCCCTGTATAAAGTTGTAATGTAGTGTTTTAAAGTATTCAGTGACAATTCAGGATTATGGATGGCCATGGATAATAGCTCCTTTTTCACAGAATCATAGAATAGTTTAGGTCAGTCAAAACTCTTGCGAATTTGGAGTTTTGGCTCCAGCTCTGCCTGACCTTGCATTTCATAGAATCATTAGGTTGGAAAAGACCTTAGTGTTTGATGGGAACGGTTGGACTCGATGATCCGGTGGGTCTCTTCCAACCTGGTGATTCTGTGATTCTGTGATTCTGTGATCATCAACCCCAACCGAGCTTAAGGGGGAAAAGGCTGCACACGAAGGTGATTGCAGAAGACACGTCTGTTCAGCACAGATCACACTGAACACAAATTTATCCTCTCCAAAGAATGATCAGTGTCTGGAAAACCACTGTTTGAAAGAAAACATGCTTTAAAAATGATGCTCTTGAAGGGATGTTCTGTCTAACTTCCAAAAAATACCATTACTTGGATGGAGCTTAACTCTAGCTTAAATCAAACTATTCCACTTTTTCTACTAATAACTACTTTTTGTACCAGTTCCACTCCCCCAGCCATGGGCAGGGACACCTCCCACCAGACCTGGCTGCCCAAAGCCCCATCCAACCTGGCCATGGGACACCAGGAACACCTCCAGGGATGCGGCAGCCACAACTTCCCTGGGCAACCTGGGCCAGTGTCTCACCACTCTCACAGTGAAACATTCCTTTCTAATGTCTGATCTAAATCTCCTCCGTCTAATCTAAACCTGCCCCATCTAAATTCTGCCCTGACCCTGTGCTGCCCCTTTCCCTCTGCAATGCTGGCACAAGCCAGATGGGGTTGTGCACCCAACCAGATGGGGGAAATCATCTAGCAAAAAGAAATCCAGCATTTTCCTTTTTCCCTTGCTACCAGTGTTTGTAGCCAAATCAATTTCCCTACAATTTATAGCACAGCTGTATTAGATTTGTGTTGCTGCAAGGAGCAGGGTGGTATGTCACAGTGACAGAGACAAACAGGGGAGGGTAGGACTGGCAGTACTTTAAGTCAGAACTGCCAGGCTCTAAGACCCATTGTGCTAGCATTTTGATTTGATTTTTTTTTAATTGTTATGTTGAACACCTGGTAATCAAAACCAGGAGCCGATAGTTCTATGGAGAAAACAAATAATGCAAGCACAGGGTAATGGTGAGATCATATTGGTCAACATATGAAAAGACAGTGACAGGAAATGACCAAATTAATCATTGCTGAGCTTCTCCTGTTTGTATCACAGCAGGGATGAATTTTAAGGAAGACACAGTTGAGGTGTATTCCGTGTCTCTGCAGACATCTCTTGAGGAGTGACTCCCATACAAGTCATATCAGTTGTAGATAGCTTGACTCATTGCCCTGTGAGGAATCTGTGGTTAGAAAACTGACTGCAACACTCATGGAAAATGTACTTTTCCCCAATACCTTTCTTTATGTTGTCCCCTCTAATAATCAAAACGTGCTTTCACTTCCAACTCCCTTCTCAGCTTATCTACGCTCTCTTTCAACAGAGACACATTACGTCTCTTGAGGTGTCCCGATGCCAGCCTCCACTGCACACCTGTTGGATTTTTATGGTCTGCTTTCTTGTATTTGTCATCTCATGTTTGGGAGGTGATTCTGTAAGTAGCAGTAAAACCACGTGCAGTCTAGCCCTCCTTAAAACTCATCTTTGCCTGGGTGCCCAAAGAGAGGGTGACAACAGTTAGGATCTGATGCTACTCCTGCTGGGCAGCATCTCTCCATTCCCCACGCGATTCCCTTTCTGGACCTTTCAGAAATACACACAAATACACATATTTATATGCATATGTAACTTGTAGTCTGTTAACACCCAGGGTAACTGCTCAACTACAGCAATTGCTGTACAATCAAGTTCAAGCTGACAGTGAAAGCAGGATATTCACTGGCCTCTTTCTGTCTCTTTAAAGCTATAATGGGTTTGATGAGCTTTTGTTGCTAAGAAGTGTTGTTAATTCAGGTATTGCACTAAGCCCTCCCTAAGCCTCACAGCAATACTTCTAACTCCTGTTAGAAATATTTGGGTATTTACTTCTTCTGCTTCTTTATCAGATGTAAATATGATACCTAGAACACGATTACAGCAGTGCAAAGCTGTCCCTTTGACATACTGCATCACTGCAAACAAGGACATATGTCCTTCATGGTACATAAAGAAGGAAAATAACTATTGGAAAGCAAGTAGAAAATAACAATTGGAAAGCAAGTCATATCTAGTTGAGACTGGGCTTTTGTTACATCCAGATCTAGTAATTGCCATCCCGAACCAGCTTGTCAGCTGGTTTACTTTGTTATTCTGTCCCTAATACTGACTATCAGTAGCAGTTTCCAGTGAAGATTCACTGGAATAATATACAGTATAATATACTTTTATGGAATGACCTGCCTGTAAGAAATTTCTTCCTAATCCTCCTTAATTCGATGACTAGCATGTGCCTTGAAATATGAGTGTTTATGTCCTTCCTGTAAAAGGTCCTCATGTATCTAGGAATATTTTTCTTAACTACACGCATGTCTAATGCAGAACTTCCCAAACAGCTGACCTTGCTAGATTCAGATAATGAGTAAATTTTGCCCAGATTGTGTCAGGGGCCCAGACTTTCTAATTCTCCTGCATTCTTCTGGAAAATCCTGTATTTCTTACTATTTCCCTGGAGCTTAGGGATGGTGGTGACAAGCCATACTCTGTGGCTGCAGTTGCTGAGCTGTGCACGCAGCACACATTGCCTGGCTGGCCTGGCAGAGCTGGGACTGGACTGCTGAACAAAATGACACATCATCCTATAAAGAACAATTGATTAGTCCCGGTCAAAGCTTTTCCTAGCAAATCTCACTTTTTCTGCCGTTCATGTAATTACTTTTTTTACCCTTATTTTTTATGTTGCTCATAACTGGTATTCTTCAGTGGTCTCATGGTGGGTATCTGTGTGGATCTTGAAAACAGAATGCTGTCACAGGGGTGAACTTCGGTAAACAGCCAAGAGTCATGGCGATGACGTGCAGCCTGTATAATTACTTGTCATTACTGACATTCTATGCAGGTACAACACAAGATGCCAAAGTTCCAGGCTGTCTTCCAGGCTGACTGTGTGTTGCCAATTGCCAAACATTAGTATTCCAATGTAAAGACCAAAACATCTCTCTGAATACCATTAGAACTGGGTCACGAACAGAAAGTGCATAACAGCTTGACATGCAGAACAATTAAAGCCATTTCCTCTGTCTCATACCAAGAGTAAAGATTACGTGTACAGTGTGAGCAGAATGACAAATGACAAGTCTTAGCAATATCCTTGTTTAGTGGCATCAGTGATGCAGATCTGCCTTGGAAACAGTGAAAATAGGTGATCAGCTGGGATTTGTGCTGCACTAGTTTTCCTAAATGTTTGAATTTAACAGGAATCCAAATGAATCAAGTTGAATATTTCATTTTGCAGAGGAAATTCTCTAGCTCAGCAGCATCCTAATAACATCTACTATTTAGCATTTTCTATTCTGTTTTGAACAAAGAGGTTTTAACCTCACAGCTTCAAACTGTATATTTCTATTCCGGCTCCAGGAATTATTGCTGTAGCTGTGTGCTCAGCAGTCATAAAAATGCTGCAGATGGATTTATGTAATTTCAGAAAACATTATGGAATAAGCTGCCTAACCAAAGTCCTTTGAAACCAACTAGAGAAGAATGGAAGGGAACTCTTTCTGGATAGCATCATTCCAGCTACTTTCTAAATCAGAAGGGCATGCTGAGACATTCTTTATAAGAAGAAAATGGAAGGTGGAAACCAGGGAAAGGAAGTAGCTGGAACTGCAGAGACAATTAACTGAGTGTTAGCTGAGTATCAGTGAGCTACACAGTCTCTCTGTGGTCCCCTGCTCTTGCTGTGTTAGTCTGGATAACACAGTAATCAGCTCCTTCATTAATTACTCTTCTATCATTTTTGGATGTGACAGAGTAGTTCTGGAGTCAAACACGCTGATCATAGGCATGGCATTGCACCGTGCTCTGCCTCATTTGTCTGTGCCCCCTTTCCCTGCCAAGCCTCGCATGACCCATTCGCTTTTATTTAAAGCTGGATAAAAAGTTCAGAAAACTAGCTCATATGGAAAAGAAAAATCAGGTCACTCAGATTGCTCTGCAGATTCAGGTCATATTGACTGACGAGTTTAAATGGAAAAAATATGGGAGAATCAGTAAAAAGAGGAGTATTTTTCCTATTCCTTCAACATGAAACCTCACTGTTCTTTTGTTTCAAAAATATTGTAACGATATCTTGAGTCCAAAATACTGAACAGAGAAGGGAATAATCCAGAAGCAAATCAAACACAATCTTTTCACAAGTTATATGTCCTATTAACCCCCAAAGGGCTTTTTTATTTGGAGTGATCTAAAAGATTTTTAAAGTGTTTTGGGTAAAGTACTGAACCAGGAGGCAGTTATTTGCAATTCTATCTAAAACATAACAACTGAAGCTTTGTTTTTAATATGTTTCAAAGGCAGGTAGTGTTATTCAAAATAGCATTGCGACTCTTCTTTCTGTATTTATGAACTCTTTTTTTGGCACACAGAGCGAACAGGTGTGAGCCGGTGCACGGTGGCCCACAGGCCATATCCAACAAATAACTAATTGGCATCTGTGTTGCAACACGGCCAGGATCCAGCCAAATTATGGCAAGGCACCACGCCATCCTAATAGACTCGCATTATCACGGATGCCAAGATTCCATAAATTGGCATTATTTACATTTAGTTAGGGCAGGGTTCCCAGCTGGGAAATTCCACATGGTTGTCCACCTTTTCCATGTACAATTGCAGTGGAAAAAGAGCTTTGAAGAATCCAGCATTCTGAAACAGTTTTCAGCAAGAATTTAAATATTCTTATATTCTCAATTATTTAAAAATGCTCCCACTCATCTACATCAATAAATCGTTCGAAAGCATATTTTTCTTGTCTTTGTACAAAATGAATAAAAAAGAATTATAAAATTAGACTTCTGGCTGAAGATGTATGAGCCTTTTCAGCTTGCAGCAGCAAGGTTCCTGGCTATGTAACAGTGAAAAAATAGACAACTTTGAAGTTGCTTTTGTGAAAAGTGAATGCAGAAACTGGTAACTTATACCCTCAGGAAATAATTTGCAAAGACAAAAATGCCAAGAGGCTGTGAATTATTGAGATGAAACACAAGATGATGATATATGCTCTGATTACTCCTTGAGGTAATGAATCTCGGTAGGTTTGTTGTTTCTGCTGAGGAGTTGGTGAGCTGCATCTTCATCTGCTCCCTGATGTGATCTGTCTCTCTGTGGAAGTGGGCTGTAGCACTTGATGGCACGGCTGGTAGACGTTCCTGCAGCACGACGTCCCTTCAGTGGGCTGAGGGCTGCCCAGAAGCTCCAGTGAACCCAGTGCTGTGGTAAGCCTGGGGCCTGGGGCCACTGCATCACACTGTTGGAGCTGGTGGGCCTCACGGAACAAGGTATGGTGTTTTCCCAAATGCTACCTCTGACTGGTGGGGCTCAGTGACATCGCAGGAACGGTCCTGCACTTGCCCTACACTGTCAGAGGCAATGAGGAATCTGACAGAGCAGCTGGCCCTGAACCATGATGACGATGGCAGAAATGCTGCCCTCACCCCACAGACATCACTGTGTTGTGCATCCTCAGTCTACTCCCAGAGTGATAAAATCATGGAATGACCTCAGTTGGAAGGGACCCACGAGGATCATTGGGTCCGACTCCTGTCCCTGTATAGGACAACCCCTACATTCACACCATGTGTCTGAGTGCATTGTCCAAATGCTTCTCGAATATTGGTCAGGCTTGGCGCCATGACTGCTTCCTGGGGAGCTGTTCCAGTGCTCCACCAGCCTCTGGGTGAAGAACCTTTTCCTTAATATTCAACCTAAACCTCCCCTGGCCCCTCTTCCTGCCATTCCCTTGGGTCCTGTCATTGGCCACCAGGGAGAGATCAGTGCCTGCTCCTCCTCCTTCCCTTGTGAGGAAGCTGTAGACTGCGATGATGTCTCCTCTCAGCCTCTTCCAGGCTGAACAGACCAAGTGACTTTAGCCGCTTCTATAACTTCCTCGGTGCAGGGAAGCCGTGTGGGTGCAATCCCTCTGCTATGTGGGCTCAGAGCTGTGTGGGCTCAATACCCCCGTTGTGTGGGTTCAGAGTTTTGTGGGCTGAGTCATGTGGGCTAAATCCCGCTGTTGTGTGAGCTCAGTCATGTGGGCTCAGACTCCCCTTGTGTGGGCTCAGAGCCATATAGGCTTAGTCCTCCTGTTCTGTAGGCTCAGTCTGCTTGTTGTGTGGGCTCAGAGCCGTGTGGGCTCAGTCTGCTTGTTGTACAGGCTGAGAGTCGTGTGGACTGAGCTATGTGGGCTCAACCCCCTTATTCGTTGGACTCAGAGCCATCTGGGCTCAACCCCCTCAGTTGTGCGGGCTCAGAGTTTTGTAAGCTCAGACTCATTTGGGCTCAATCCCCCTGTTCTTTGGGCTCAGAGACTTGTGGGCTTAGAGTTGTGTGGGCTCAGAGTTGTGTGGGCTCAGAGCTGTGTAGGCTCAGAGTTTTGTGAGCTCAGACTCATTAGGGCTCAATCCCCTTGTTCTTTGGGCTCAGAGCCGTGTCGGTTTGGTCTGCTTGTTGTGTGGGCTCAGAGCTACATGGGCTTAATCCCCTTATTTTTTGGGCTCAACCCCTCATTTGTGTGAGCTCAGGGTTTTGTGCGCTCAGACTCATTTGGGCTCAATCCCCCTGTTCTTTGGGCTCAGAGCTGTGTGGGCCTAGAGTTGTGTGGACTGAGCTGTGTGGGCTCAGAGTTTTGTGAACTCAGACTCATTTGGGCTCAATCCCCTTGTTCTTTGGGCTCAGAGCTGTGTGGGCTCAGAGCTACATGGGCTTAATCCCCTTATTTTTGGGCTCAGAGCCGTCTGGGCTCAACCCCTCATTTGTGTGGGCTCAGGGTTTTGTGCGCTCAGACTCGTTCGGGCTCAATCCCCTTGTTCTTTGGGCTCAGAGACTTGTGGGCTTAGATTTGCGTGGACTGAGCTGTGTGGCCTCAGAGTTGTGTAGGCTCAGAGTTTTGTGAACTCAGACTCATTTGGGCTCAATCCCCTTGTTCTTTGGGCTCAGAGCTGTGTGAGCTTGGTCTGCTTGTTGTGTGGGCTCAGAGCTACATGGGCTTAATCCCCTTATTTCTGGGGCTCAGAGCTGTCTGGGCTCAACCCCTCACTTGTGTGGGCTCAGGGTTTTGTGAGCTCAGGCTCGTTTGGGCTCAATCCCCTTGTTCTTTGGACTCAGAGACGCTTGCGCTTGGTCTGCTTGTTGTGTGGGCTCAGACTATTGTGGACTGAGCCGTGTGGGCTCAGAATTCTGTGAGCTCAGACCTGTTTTGGCCTCAACGCTCCTGTTGTGCGGGCTCGGTCTGCTCGTAGGGGCTCAGAGCCGTTTGCTCTCAGCCTCCCCTTAGGGTGGGCTCAGCCTTATTGAGGCTCACACTCATAAGGGCTCAGTCTCTCCTTCCCTTCTCTTCATCGAGTGCACCCTTAGCAAGTTTGCAGATGACACTAAGCTGGGTGGAAGTGTCGATCTGCTGGAGGGTCGGGAGGCTCTGCAAAGGGATCTGAACAGGCTGGACCGCTGGGCAGAGTCCAATGGCATGAGGTTTAACAAGGCCAAATGCCGGGTCCTGCACTTGGGGCACAACAACCCTGTGCAGTGCTACAGACTAGGAGAAGTCTATCTAGAAAGCTGCCTGGAGGAGAGGGACCTGGGGGTGTTGGTTGACAGCGACTGAACATGAGCCAGCAGTGGCCCAGGTGGCCAAGAAGGCCAATGGCATCTTGGCTTGTATCAGAAACGGCGTGACCAGCAGATCCAGGGAGGTTCTTCTCCCTCTGGACTCGGCACTGGTGAGACCGCTCCTCGAATCCTGTGTTCAGTTCTGGGCCCCTCACCACAAGAAGGATGTTGAGGCTCTGGAGCGAGTCCAGAGAAGAGCAACAAAGCTGGTGAAGGGGCTGGAGAGCAGGCCTTATGAGGAGCGGCTGAGAGAGCTGGGGGTGTTTAGCCTGGAGAAGAGGAGGCTGAGGGGAGACCTCATTGCTCTCTACAGCTACCTGGAAGGAGGTTGTGGAGAGGAGGGAGCTGGGCTCTTCTCCCAAGTGACAGGGGACAGGATAAGAGGGAATGGCCTCAAGCTCCACCAGGGGAGGTTTAGGCTGGACATTAGGGAAAAATTCTTCACAGAAAGGGTCATTGGGCACTGGCAGAGGCTGCCCAGGGAGGGGGTTGAGTCACCTTCCCTGGAGGGGTTTAAGGCACGGGTGGATGAGGTGCTAAGGGACATGGTTTAGTGATTGATGGGAACGGTTGGACTCGATGATCCGGTGGGTCTCTTCCAACCTGGTTATTCTGTGATTCTACGATTCTATTCCCCGCCACTCTCGCCCCCACCTCCCAACACCCTCCAAGTCTCGCGAGATCCCGCGAGCCGGGGCGGGGATCGGGGTGGGGGGGGGGGGGGGCGGTACCGGCGGCCGCGCGGGAGCGGGCGGCGCGGGGATGTCCCTCCGCCCCGCGCGCAGGTGGTGGCGGCGGCGGCGCCGCTTCTCCCCGTGACACCCCCCCCGACTCTCCCTCCCCGCCCTTTCTCTCTCCCTCCATGGAGGGCTGAGAACCCGCGGCGACATGAGAAAGGGACGAGCCCGGGGGGACAAAGCGGCGCCGCCGCCGCCGCCGAGGAGGGAAGCCGGGCGGGCGGTGGCAGGCGGCGCGGCGGAGCGCAGAGCAGCCCTGATGGGGGGCGGCAGGAAAGAAGCGGACGACGCCAGGGCGGCGGGGGCACCGGAGAGGGTAAAACCGCGGGGTGGGGGGCAATGAAACCAGCTGGGGGGGGGGCGGCGACACCGGGTGGCCCCCCCCGCCACGCGTTCGCGTGGCGGGGGGGGCACCCGGTCTCGCCGCCCCCCCCCCCCCGGGGCTGCGGCTGCCGCATCGCGGGGCTCCGGGGAGGGGGAGCTCGCAGAGCATCCGCCGAGCATCCTCTGGGGTCAGCGCCGCTTCCTTCTCCCCGCCCGGCAGAGGGAAGGGCGGGCTTGGGGGGGGGGGGGGGGTCCGGGTCCTGGTGGTGTGGAGTGAATCGTAGAACGAGTGCCAGGTTGGAAGGGACCTCAAGGATCTTCTGGTGCAGCCGTTTAAATGAGATGGGTCAGAACCTCCACGAGCTTAGCATTAAAAGTGTCCCCTCCAGGAAAGAAAAGGGCAGGCTTGGTGGGTGTCTGTGTCCTGGTGGTGTGGAGTGAATCCTAGAATGAATGCCGGGTTAGAAGGGACCTTGAGGATCATCTGGTGCAGCCTTTTAAATGAGATGGGTCACAGCCATCTCAAGCTGAGCCTTTCCTGTCCCCTCCAGGAAAGAAAAGGGCAGGCTTGGTGGGTGTCTGTGTGCTGTCAGCAAGGAATAAATCCTAGAGTGAATGCCGGGTTGGAAGGGACCTCAAGGATCTTCTGGTGCAGCCTTTTAAATGAGATGCGTCAGAACCACATTGAGCAGAGCCTTAACAGTGTCTGCTTCAGGAGAGAAAAGAGCAGACCAGGTGGATCATAGAATCATAGAATAACCAGGTTGGAAGAGACCCACTGGATCATCGAGTTCTGTTGGTGTGGAGTAAATGCTAGAATGAATGCCAGGTTGGAAGAGACCTCAAGGGTCATGTGGTGCAGCCTTTTAAGTGAGATGGGTCAGAACCACATCAAGCTGAACCTTAGAAGTGTCCCCTTCAGGAAAGGAAAGGGCAGGCTTGGTGGATATCTGCATTCTGTCGGTGTGGCGTGCATCCTAGAACGAATGCCGGATTGTAAGGGACCTCAAGGGTCATGTGGTGCATCCTATTAAATGAGATGGGTCAGAAACACCTCAAGCTGCACATTGAAAGTGTCCCTTCCAGGAAAGAAAAGGGCAGGCTTGGTGGGTGTCTGTGTCCTGGTGGCGTGGAGTGAATCGTAGAATGAATGCCGGGTTGGAAGGGACCTCGAGGAGCATCTGGTGCAGCCTTTTAAATGAGATGGGTCAGAACCATGTCAAGCTGCACATTGAAAGTGTCCCCTCCAGGAAAGAAAAGAGAAGGCTAGGTGGATGTCCACGTTCTGTCGGCAAGGAGTAAATCCTAGAATGAATGCCGGGTTGGAAGGGACCTCAAGGGTCATGTGGTGCATCCTTTTAAATGAGATGGGTCGGAACCACCTCAAGCTGAGCCTTAGAAGTGTCCCCTTCAGGAAAGGAAAGGGCAGGCTTGGTGGGTGTCTGTGTGCTGTCAGCAAGGAGTAAATCCTAGAATGAATGCCGGGTTGGAAGGGACCTCATGGAGCATCTGGTGCAGCCTTTTAAGTGAGATGGGTCAGAACCATGTCAAGCTGAGACTTCGAAGTGTCCAGTGTAGAGGAATCTATCACTTCCATGGGTAGATTATTTCAATGTTTACCTGTTCTCATGTGTGAAAAATTTTCTTCTAGAATCCAGTTGCAATCTCCCCACGCGTTATCCCTCATCTTTTCCATGTGACTCCTTGTAAAGAGGGAGTCTCCATCCTCTTGGTAGACACCTTTTACGTACGGTGTCCTGAGCCCTGCCTATAGTGCCAGTGGAGAAGCCAGGGAGGATGCAGTGAAATCCAGCTGTGCCAGCTGCCTGACAGAGAAGGACCTGGTGGTGCTGGTTGACAGCCGGCTGAATATAAGCCAGCAGTGTGCCCAAGGAGGCCAACAGCATCCTGGCCTGTATCAGAAGCAGCGTGGCCAGCAGGACCGAGGAAATCATCCTTCCTCTGTACTCGTCATTGGTGAGGCTGCACCTCGAATCCTGTGTTCAGTATTGGGCCCCTTGGTACAAGAAGGACGTTTTTTTTCTGGAGTGCGTCCAGGGAAGGGCAGCAGAGCTGGTGAAGGAGCTGGAGAACAAGCCTTATGAGAGGTGGCTGAGGCAACTGGAGTTATTTAGCCTAGAGAAAAGGAGGCTAAGGGGAGACCTTAATACTGCCTACGACTCCCTGAAAGGAGGTTGTAGAGAGGTGGGTGGTGGTCTCTTTTCCCAAGTAAGAAGTGATAGGATGAGAGGAAATGACCTCATGTTGTGCGAGGGCAGGTTCAGATTAGATGTCAGGAAAGATTTCTTCTCCAAGAGAGTTCTCAGGCACTGGAACAGCTGCCCAAGAAAGTGGTTGAATCACCATCTCTGGAGGTGTTTAAAAGATGGGTGGATGAGGGGGATATGGTTTAGTAGTGGACAGGTACGGTTGGACTTGATGATCTCAAAGGTCTTTTCCAACCAAACAACTCTATGAATCTATATGCTTGCTGGTATGAATAATTGCAGAATACGTCTTGCTAGCAACCTTCTATAGGTCGCTCCTGATCGTGATGTTAATTGTGATGCATCTTGGGGTCTTAATTCTTAATGCAAGAAGTGGTTTATTTAGGCAATGTACTTTTGCAGATATTTGAAAATGCATAGACTGGTTAAAAATGAGAGTGCCTAAGTTCCACATGTCCACATCTATGTCTTGCCTCACAAAAAAAGGACGTGCTGGCTGCTGCTAAGACTCATGGGGCTGAGACCCAAGGGATCTTAAACTTAGTTTCGATGTGTTTTGATATCCCCAGTTTTACAAGAGAGAAAAAAGAGGGATGAGACTTAGCAGTTTAAAAATGTAGATGGCAACTAATGTTTTTTTGGTTTTTTTTGAAGAGGAGAAGGTATCACAAGCATGAAGATCCCCAGGATGCTGTAATTCATTGTTTTGCCATTTTTAGGAGCAAAGTGGAAAGCTAGGTTATTTGACTTTTTCTGTCAGAAAGGTGTCTTAAGTTTACGTCATTGTTGCAGATGCAGAGGTTTACTCCTTTTTTTTTTTTTTAATTACTTCTTAGGTTTTTCTAGAAAATCTGCATTACTTTGCCTTCAGTTCTAGGAGAGCTGCATTTTGGCTTTAACTAGTGCATCTCTCTTGAATGCAGATTTCTCAGATTGGGCCCTGGAGGAAGAGAGCTCTGTTTTTTAATTTTCTTCTCTAGTGCCCTGTTAAGACAGGTGGTTAAGAGGTGCTGCTGCTTTTGATGCTTGTCAGTTCCTGAAACAATTGAAGAACACCAATATACTCATTCAGGAAAAAAAATCTGAAAAGAAGAGGAAGTGACTTAGTTTCTTCCTGACTGTCCATTAAAATAGGGGTTGATAGAGCTATCAAATGCAATAGCAAGGTGTTTGTTGTACTGTTTTGACATGTTGCATATGATATTGACATGGAAATTAGAGGAAGTTATTTCCATTCTTGGTACCTGTGAGCTAAGCTTTCCACCAAACATGCATACAGAACAGGTTGCGAATCATATAATGTATTGGACACTCAGGAAGCTTCACCAAAGCAACACGAGTGCTACAAAACAGGAAAAGCTGCAAATTCAGAAATGCTGTTTTTTGAGATGCACAAGTGTTTTAGTGGGAGATACTGCCAAGTTTGTTTTTAGCTCGGGTGCTCTGACCAGGACCTGGTGTGACTCGTAGGAACAGATCTTTAGGTGCTGGCAGGTCCTCAGTGACGGATTGTTTCAGGAGTTTTGTGGCTGAAGAAAGCTTCTACACAACCTGTGTGAGAACCCCCCTCAAACTTTAGAGGAAAACCTCATCCCTTCTCCCCTCTTGTCTTCCGTTTGAAGTGGTAGAAGTTTTGTAAATGCAGTAAGCAACTGGAAATGAACACATTGGACAAATTTAATAAACAGGAAAGATAAGTATACACACAGTGCTTCTGTCTTTAATATCAGTAATTCACTATTTCTTTAAACGTCAAGAGTTGATAATGTGTTTGTGGTGGAAAGGGCCTTCTGAGATGCAAAAAGCAGCATGATACTCTGTTTTCATTGATGCAGCTTGTAGCTTGACAAATCTTTCCTTTGGGGGCACTTCTGATTGGAGTAGCCCTGTTGTTTCCAAGGCTGTACATGCCCTTGGCTGTACCGATGCAGCAGTGCGCACAGCTGCAGGGAACCGTTGGGAGTTAAATTCAGATTTCACAGTTTGTTTGCCATACATTTGTGCAAGTTTGTGGTTGGGGGAGACTAAGCTGCTCTAATGCTCGAAAAAGTACCTGTCAAACCATGCCTGTAGTAGTTAATCGCTGTACTGACCTTTATGCCTTTGAAAATTTGGTCCTTTGATGTGCTGTCCTTGTCATTCTGACATTACATATGATTAATATTTTCACTTTTTTATGAGTTCCATAGGAATATAAAGATTACTAGACTTGGTCACATTAAAGATGTCTCCAGCCTGGTATCCTGCCTCACCGGGCTGCCAAAAGCAGATGCTTGGGGAAAAGCATAGTGTATATTGAGGAAATACCTCTCCCAGCCTCCAGTAATTTGTGGCTCACAGATTTCCTGAACTAGAGGTGATATTTGTTTTTAGTCCCCCCAGTGGGTTTTTTCTCCTATGAATTTGTCCAATCGGTATTTGAAGCTGTGTGCGTTTGTAGCATCCACAGCATCCTGTGGCTGAGAGCTGCAAGGCTTAAGCACATTTTGTGTGGAAAACCCACTTCTTCTTGTTTGTTTTTGATTTTTCTACCTGCTTGTTTCATGTCTTGTTTGTTAATTCTTGTATTGGAAGAGGTGATGAAGGAGAAGACCCTTCTATGTGGTTTACAGCTTGAGAACTGTTTATTTACCATCTCTTGCTTGTGATGATTCCAGAGGAGCTTCAGAGAGAAGTGACTCTATCCTCGTCATGGTCCTTGCTCTTTTCTTTGCAGCTTTTGCAGGTGTTTTCCTGATTGGAGACAGTGATGTAGGGATCAGAGGTACAGAGTTAAGAAACAGTAACCAGGACTGGCCACAGTATTTCAATGTGTGACACCTTGTAAACTTAGATAGCATATTAGGTTTTATTCTTTAATCTTTTACCTGCCAATCTTTAAGCATGGAGTTGCCACTTCTATGGAACTGTCTGTTATAACTCCACTCTCACACTTTAAAATGCTAATATCTAATTCAGAATTTGTCATTGTGTATATAAATTTAGGATTTTTTTTTTTTTTTTTTTTGCACTGTGCATCATTTATCTTATCTGCTATTTTACAGCCCATTTAAACAGTATCGTTCAGGTCTTCAGATGTTTTGCCGTCACTTTTGCCACCTTGAATAACTTTAAGCATTGTCAGCAAGCTCGGTCACGTAAGTGTTAAGCTTATTTCCTAGATTTTGCCTTAAGTTGTTGAAGGTATCCAGCCCAGAACAGATCCTGTGGGACTCCATAGGAGTGGGAGTGATCCTTCTGTTTTGGGAAAAAGGCCAATTGTTCCAAATTCTTATTTCCTATTTGTTAGTCAGTCATTAATTCATAGTTGAGTTGTCAGTGACAGCTTAGTTTCATTGAGTGAGGGCATTTTTGTCAAACACAGCCCACTTGGATTTCCATGAGGAATCAGCTTAATCATTGTATGCTTGCTGACTGCTTTGAAGGAGAAAAATGGAAAGTTGGGGTGAAAGTTACTGTTGCTTATGAATAAGTCACCCTCATCCAGCGGCACGTAAGCATTGTATTGTTCCCATATCATGCTTACACAATTAATTCGGGGCATTGTGATATTTCTTGAGAAAGACCCCACGTGGATCATAGCTAATATTTGCGAGAGGTGCTTTTATTAGCATTTTCTGCTCCAGGTAGAAGTCCAAGATTGAAGTTCTCATACAAATGATTCTTCAGTGTCTAGAAGATGTGACTTAGGGGGGTTATGTACGAGCAAGACCATGCTTTGTATGTAGAGGGTAGATAGCAAACAGCAGCTGACGGGTCCTTCTACTGTTAAGACAGGATTCAGGCTTAGAAATAGGTGGATCTTCACATAAAATGACTTTGCTTTTTGCTAAAGGATGTAACAGACGCAAAAAGCATCCAGAGTTGAAGTATTGGAGGAGGGATCTAGTGAAGGTTATTAAATAGGCAGACTGCATCCACCTGAGGGAAACAGCTCAGATTAACGACCACCTAGGAGAACGTTACAGTGGGGCAAATGCATGATACTTTTCTTTACTTGTCTGTAGGAAGTGCTTTTGCTGGTTTTATTGTTGTTTTTTTTTCCATGAGGAGTGACTGTTATCCTGTCCCTAACAAATCTAAATCTTATCTTCCTCTGAAAGCATGGATGAATAAACAGATACAAGGAAAGCTGAAGTATTGTGGAAGGTCTAGGGGGATGGAGCTTGAGGGTCAGAAGGAAAAGCAGAGGACACTGAATGTTGCTGAACAGCATTCTGTGCTCTAAAGGCATCCAGTGAAGGAGTGGGTGCTGCCCAGTGGTGCTTTGCTTGGAGATGTGACAGGACGAGGGAACAGAAACAGACCCCGTGCGTGTCAGCATGTTACCCTCCCTTCTGTCAAGCTTCCCTCTCCTCCTGCTATGGACGCCCAGAGCCGGGAGAGGATTTATGAGTAGGTTCAATGACTTTGTGATTTTGCAGGATGGTAAAGAGATGAAGGGGTAACAGTAGCAGAATCTCAACAAGCAGTTCAAGGGGCTGGTAGAGGGACTGCAAGTTATTGAGGTGGGATTTTGCATTAGGTGGACCCTTCGTCACGTATGAAGTTTAACTTTGCTGCTGCTGAAGAGTTGGATGGAAACGCTGCTAGACCTAGAGGCTCCCCTGCTACACACCTTCATTGTATAGGAAGTGTTCAGCAGATGCCAGCAGGCAAAGCTGCGTACATAATATTGAGAAGGAGGTAAAACCTTCTTGGTTCTGTTTATTTTTTTGTTGGAGGGGCCCTTTCTAGAGACATTCAGTGCAGAAGGCTGTCTCCAGCTGTAAACTTTGGTGTGCCTGAAGAAGGGAGATCTTGCATATTCCCCAGACAGTACATGTTATTTCTGCACTGGATAGAAAGTATTTCCTGACCTTTGAACAGGATAACTGACTTAACAATCAGATAGTTTATAATCTCTTGGAACTTTGAGAGTAGCAAAAATATTCCTTTCTCTCTCTGTCTTTGAAACTTCATAGATCTGTACTTCCCAAAGCCAGAGCAGATCATAGTGCTTATCCAGTATGGTTTTCTCACATGTGCAGGCTGTGGAGCTTTCCTGAAAGATAAATTAAAACATCTCTTTTAGAAACTGATCTTATCTTACCCTTAGATCACGGTGTGTCGGTCACCTGTTCTGGAAAGCTCTGCCTATGTTTTATTATTCCTGCAGATAGAAAACTAAACGACATCTTATTTCAAGGTTTGTTTTTTTATGATGTCTAGCTTTCAGCTATGGAATATGCCTGTGCTAGCACAGGCAGTAAAAATTCCCTACTCTCTGATATCTTTTCCATGCATAAGTATTTAAAATGTAAAATCTAGCTTCAATTGGAACAGAAGACATGGAGTTCTTCTGCTTCATAGAACTGAGTTCTTTTACTCCTAGCACTGTGTGCTTTTCTCCTGGTTGTTCTTGGAGGGTGTGCACCAAAAATAGGTGTTACTGTGGCAGCAAACTGGAGTGGTGTGATGGCAGAGAAGGTTACTTCTCCTTAACTGTTTGATACTTGCCTTTTGACAGTTTTAGGGATTACCACAGTTGGGTGTGTTGTATGATAGGAAGTTCTGTAACGTTATGCCTATGTGGATATTTCTATTCCCTGTATTCGGGATACCGTGTAAATGAATCCAAGAGTGCTTACAAATGTTGGGTTAGGAGGCTTATCCCCCCTTTCATGCTATCTTTGTATTTTGATTTTTTTTTTTTGTCAGGAAGGAATGGCAAAGGATTTTTCCGCTGCCTTCTCACCCCATTCATTTTTTTGGAAAGCAGTCAGTGACCAGCAGGGAGAAATCCTAGAGTGCTTGTCAGATTTGTTTTGCCTCTACAGCTGCAAAGAAGCTGTTACCATTCTTCCCTTGCTGCGTGGCAAGCCTTGGAATGGAAGAGATCTTTTTTTTTTCTCCTAATCAGAACTTTTGTGCCTCAAATATAATAAGCATATTCTCTTTTTTTCTCTTCCCTCAAGGTGCCATCAGTGCTATTAGAGGCAGTGCCTCTATAGCGATGAGTCCTGCACATAGACTGTGTAACAGTTTGGTTTTCTTTGGTTTTGTCTGCCATGTGTCTTCCCTTTTGTTTGCTAGGTGAAGAAACAAGCTTTTAGAGTTCGACTGGCATTTTCTTCTGAGCTCATCATTCTCTCAGGCTGCTGATCAGAGCTCTGTCCCAGCTTCTGGTCTCCTCCCCAACCATGGACCCTATGGTTAACAGATCACAACACTCAAAACTATTCCTTCTAACTTCCTGTCAAAACCTACAAGCTGGGATGAATCTGAAGAAGATGGCAGTTTATTTCCAAAATTCGAGAAGTAAATGGGGTCCAATAGGCATATTGCTAGCAATGCAGATTGCATTTGCAATCAAGTGTAGTTTTTAATATCCATGCTCAATTTCCATAAAAAACCAAATAGAGATAAAACATAGCCAAATATATTCCATAAGCATCATTGCCTCCTCTTACAAAAGTCGAGACAGGGTGCTGCTGACTTCTAGAAGACTGGGAGCCATCTGCTTACATAAATACTTCCAGCTACCTGTTTTGGGATATTATTGCAATTTAGGGCTGATTTTCGGGCAATCCCGGCCATGCCTGTTTCATCAAAGAAGCTGAAGAGAGCCTTAAGGAAGACATTGATAAAGACTCCTAAATTATCAGCTGTGGATGTGACTTACTGTTAAAAACTCTGTTACTCTTTGTAGACCTCAGGCTTCCTTTTCCCATCTCCCTTTCTTTGTTGCTGTCTAGCTCGTTTTCTCATTCAGGGAGACAGCAACAAACAATAAGTGTGGTTTTGTTTGTTTTCTTTTTGTATGAGAAGATGCTATATGGTGAACCAGAGTCCAGAGTGTATGGCTGGGTGGCAGGCATTCTTACTCAACCTCAGAGTTTAATTTCTTAAGTTTATCTCTTTCCCTGTAAAGAAATAAAGATAGTGAAGAAGGCAGAGCATAGATGTGGAAGAAGGAGCTGTTCCCTATGACATGTATGGTTTTGCCTCTGTTTACTTCTCTGTCCTTTTCCTGAGGAGGCAAGAAAAGAATCCGGAAAGAACAAACCTCTCAGTGTCCTGTAGGCATGTGCTGCTGCCTTTCATAAGCTAATTCTTGTTGATGACAGAGCTACTCCTGCTCATGTCTTTATTTGCCAGAGTTGCTGTTTTTCAGTCAGGCAGCAATGACAGCTGCTGGCCACGTGTCACTCTGAGTTCACTTGTATGTTTGTGCTCATGTTCAGAAGTGTGTGTGTGGGAAAGTGACTGAAGAAGAGAGTCATCTAAAAGCAGGCAAAGGGGAGTAGTCAACCAGTTCTGCCATGGGCTTGTTAGGTAATAGCAAAATACAGCCACAGGGCATGTGGCACTTCTCTGGCCTGTCATAATAAAACATCATCTCCCTCGAAGTTGAATATTAATGGATGAACCTAATTTGTTTAAATTGATTTGTGTAAATCAATAAGTAGGTAGGCATTGCTTCAGTGCCTTAGATGATTCAGCTCGCTCATTTAAGGTTTTGGTTTCCTGTCACAAGTGAAGAGTAAGAGCAAATGTTGCGTATTAGCCATACTAACGTCATATATAGCATTTTAGAACACCAACGCAGGCAGCGGGGAGGTGATAAATGTATAGGTGTTCACACTGCTGATGATCTGTGTTTTAGTTCAGCAGTGCTCTCTATTTCTTGTCCAAAGGAGTGAAGAAGCTGAAAGGAGTCTGTCAGAAGTGGCTGGATTTGGTGTGGGAACTTGTTGTTACCCGTTATTAGCTTGAAGAGGAAAGCTGCTGCTACTTGGTATTTGCACTTGAGGACAACTGTGGAGTGCTTGTCCCAGGCTGGGATTGGGCATCTACAAAAGGCTGAAACACTGTGGGTATCATGACTGTATGCTTTGGGAAACCACGTAGTACACATGTGCCTTGTGTTGGAGGAATGGGTACGTGTTACTGACTTTCCATCTAGAAGTTAAATTACTTCTTGTGCAAGCTCATATGCATTCCTGCAGTGCAAAGAACATGAACGTTCCCCTGCCTGTAGAGGTATTCTTAGAGTCTCTAGAAGAGGCAGTTCTTCATTTTTATCGGATAGGTTGTTATTATTGCCTGAGCTGTCTTTTGTGCTCCATAAACCAACATGGCTTTGTTGCTTATAAGAAATGCAGTGGATTATTAGAGGTACAATACGATAGACGTTTCTTTAAAATAATTTGTTTTTACTCTTATTTAATTCTTATTCATAGAACCTGAGTAGCCGAAGCTAAGGAAGCAGTGAAGACCACCAGGCTAGTGAACTATTTGAGTTTGAACAAAAAGCTTTGTCACCCATCAAGACCTTGTTCCTCAAGAACAGCAGCTAAGTAGACAGGTTATGTAGAGTCGTAGCAATTTAATTTCCACATCAAATAATGAAGGGCTGTGGTTAGTGTCTTTTTGTGGTGTTGCAGTATCTTTTGATGCTGGTGAAAATGCTGCTCTTTGGAAGATGAAGCTGAGTTCATGGTCACTCAAAAAACTTCTACCTTTTTGCAAGGAAGTAGAAAAATCTGTTTTGAGTGAGGAAGATGTGCTTGTTTTTTTGATGTCTCGATAGGTGTCCCTCTTGGCTGTAGGAAGTTGGCACTCCGTGATACGTAATCGAGAGATCTGAATGCCTTGTTTGGTTTGTAATGAAGTAACTGTTGTTACCTTTAAAACCTGCTTTGAAACATTTTCTTTATTTTTCTTGCTCTTCCTCTAATCTGTGCATTTTTTTGCTGTTTGGACTTGCTCTAGTGTTAATTCCGTTATTTATGTGGAAAAATAGGATGATGCTCTTATTTCTTTTCAGGAAAAAAGCATACCTTTGCTACTAGAACTGCATCATAAATATTTTCACTTTTTGTTATACGTATAGTAAACAATTAACAATAAAATACTTCCTAAAGCCTTTTAGTTGGTCTGAATTTTCTTGAATGTAAAAGTGACATGGTGCTTTAAAATGTTCCGTGTTCCTGTTTAGATTCCTGGAAGAACATAGCAGTGTTAAGGCTGGACTGTGGGGAGCTCAAGAATTTTTGAAATGTAGTTTCTGATTCACTTGCAGTCCACACGTCTTCATGAACTGTTGATATAGGAAGATTTTCTCTAATGTTTTTTGCTCCATAGTGTGACAAGTAATCCACCATAAACATTTTCAACAGTACAAAGCCAAAATGAATTATTTAACTACTTAATTGAATGACACTTGGATTGGTTTTTTTTTCTGGGGCCTTTGCTGTGTCGTGCTAGTATTTCTGAAACTCTTGTAGGTTTTTGGCTTCTCAGCTAATTCTGCTAATAGTGAAAATACTTAACAATTGTTACAATAAGGTGAATTTTGGTGCACTTCTGGAGTGCTGCTTCCATTATTTGCACGTTGTCCAAACATCCAGCGTCCATTCAAGACAGATATTCAGTAGCACTTCAATTTGTTTCTCCTCTGAGGCTACGTTCTATTAGCCTTGGCTTCTTGCAGTGACTGTGAGCCATCTTAAAAAAATTAGCTGAATATACACATTGTGTGTTTATCACTTTGGTGTTAGCTGCTACCACATCAAGATTCAAAAAATAAAGATTTTTATTTTTAGGTCCTGCCATCCCTGTTGATTTTCCCTTCTTGGATTTGATGGAGGAGTTCACAGACCACCTTGTCTTTCATGATGGAAAAGAAAGCACAGTATGGTTTCAATGGCAAACAAAAGCTGGCCTGCAGAATATAGAAAGCAGTTTTAGTACAATTGAATCGTGTGTACTGTTGGACCCAGGCTTGAGACATTGTGTTGTGTTTTCTTAATCCAGTCAATCAGTAAGTGCAAGAGGAGTGAGGGGAATTCACTACTGTCTGTGGGATGAAAACGTTGTAGCTACATTTCAGGAAGCTTGAAGATTTTTATAAAAAATCTTTTCTTGCGAAAAATATTTTCTATGTGACATTCCAGGAAGGCATATTACTAACTGGAACTTATGCATGCTTTTTTCGTGATACTGAGTCATACACATACAGAAGGACCTCATAAACGCTTGATTTATACTGTACAAATAGTTTAAGCATGATTTCGTGTTTCCAGGAAGACCATCTCCCTGTACACGTTGTTTTCCAGTTATCCCAGGTATTAAACTTAGGGTTTGCTTCTCTTTGCATTGAAGAACACACAGCTTAGAATCATCAAATTACACTGCTCTGCGCTCTGCCTTAATATGCAATTTGCTATTACAATGCAGGTACGCAAATTGGCAAGTGTGCATAGATACCTTTGGCCTTTATGCTGCTTTCTGCCCTTTCTGAGGACGCACGTGCAAGACCCAAAGAATCTGACTTTCATCAGTGCAAGTGAAATGTTAAACTTTTGGAAAGACAAAACTGGAAAAGAGTATGGGGAGACACGTGGAGCTGTGTAGGGAAAAGTAAAGTTCCAATAAGCCGTGAAATAACTGAATATCTTGCATTGTATTTTTGCTGTTTGTTCTGTTAATCTCTTGGTAGATCATGGAATGCTTTGGGATGGAAGGGACCTTTACAGGTCATCTAGTCCAACCCCCTGCAGGAGAATGCCTTGTTCACCGAGAACTAGATGAGAGGGCTACTGACAGCTCTTCTTATGAGTTTATTTTTTGCCATTTGAAATGGAGTGAGACCCCAGTTTTATTTTCCAGAAGCCATTGTAAGGCCCCAAAGCAGGGAAATATCATCTCAAAAAATGGAATGCTTAGTAATTAAAAGAGATTTATTAGTCACTAAAATTGCACTGTTCAGTCTTTAGTGTGTTTACAAGCATTTTATTATTGTAAAAATCCCATCTTATTGTGGAGCTGTAGAAAAGACCTTTAAAAGGAAATTAAATGGTCAGGACTGATGTTAAGTGTTCTGGACAGCACCGGAAGATTGAGAATAAATAAATAAATTATAGTCACTGTTTTAGAGGGAAGCTTATAACTGAGTTGTGTAGTTAATATAGTGACTGTAGGCATTTAGATATTTGAGCATTTAGTCATGAATGGATGCCGTGGCATATTAGTAGCAAATATATCTTTCTCTGTTTTATTAAATGACTTAAATTGGACCTGTGCAGTGTGAAGATGGTGGTAGAAATACGTGACCCTGAAAGTTAAATCATGCATTCGGTTATTTGCATGTTCTTTGACCTTTGCAGTGATCCCTGTTTTTAGGGCAGAGGGGAGTCTGTTTTACAGCATTGTTTTGCAGACACTTTAGCAGAAGTGTCTGCTGACTGTAGTCTTTCGCTTTGAACTTAATGCCCAGTGATGTTCATTAACCTAACAGTTGGGCATTGTTTTTGTTCTCGGGCAGGAGGGAAGAAATTTTGGCTGTTATTTCTTTGGGATAGAACTGCTCATGCTGCTTGATGAGGAGAAACTTTTGTGCCAGACTGTACAGACTCCATTTCTTTGTGCAGGCATTGATAAGAATTGTGAATTAGTTTGTCTGCCATTTAATGTGATTTCTGTTAAGAAAAGCTAAGGATTAAGCTTTTGTTTTGTTTCCAAAGGTTGACTTCATTTCCTTTAGGTCTAAAGGTAGTTTTAGGTAGTTTTATTTACAGCCTTATAATAAAACAATATTTTTTTCCCACTCCATGTGTGTACCTGCTGAAGAATCTGAGGGAAAATTTGTTCTCGAGTAAATTTTGCGTAATTGGTTCTTGTTTTTGCAGTGCATTGATGTGCTTATCCCATTTGTGGTAGGAAGTGAGAAGATTACAGATGGTTAATGGAGACAAAAATACTGAGGTCAAAGGACCGGAACTTTCACTGCCACAAGTGAAAAAAAGTATTTCCTACTGCAAATGACGATTGTCTTCAGTGATGAAAACTCCAGAATAAAATGCATCTTGGTCTTTCTTTGTCAGGAATGTGAAAAAAGTAGTGTTCTATCTCTTATCAGACTGTCATGCCTTGTTAGATTTTATTTTACCACTGGTCTTTGTCTACCTACAGATGGTTCCACTACTGCTGCTGTTCAGGTGATAGTTATGGTATATGAAAGCATCCTGAGCAAAAAAGTAGTGTGGTTAAAGAGGATTCCCGTAGTGTTTTTGATTTCATGCTTTTCTTGCTGAACAGTATGAGCTTTATGAAATAAGATTGAGTCTTAAAATTCTGTGACACGTCTGTGAGTAGTCACTGAATATCTAATTAGAAAATCCCCTTTAACTCATCTGAGTGGTTCCCTGCTAAAGTTCAGTTTGTGAGTTGCCTTTTTCTTTTCTTTGTAGGCAGCTTCCTTTGAAACAAGCCTTGGAACAGCAGTTGGGCATGGATTTCTCATTTCTAGCCCCCTTAGCCTTGGGAATGTTTTTTAAGGGCTGTGTCTCATATTGGGCCAACAGAGACTTTTATTTAAGACTATACTTCAAACTTAATAGTTCTTAACATTTTTCTTCAGGAAAGATCTCTGCACCATTAGTAAATAAGTCATTTTTATACAACAGGCACATTTTACTACCCTGAATTATTGTTCACTTTCCAAACTTTGTATTTTCAGCTGGTATTTTGTATATTTTATTTGTGCTTTAAACATAGAAAATTCTATATTGTTTTGGGTTGAGAATCAGGTATTAATACAGATAACTTTTCGGTTTTTGAACTGTGACCCAGAGTTTCCTGTCTGTCATGTATAAAATTAGGTGAAATTCTCTTCCAGGCCCTATTGCTATGAAGCAATTGTTTGTTTATGTAAATTGAATGAACTTTTAACTTTTCACTAGGTCTTGTTCATCTTAGTAAACAAACAGAGAGTTTATGTTGCCAATGAAAAGTACTTGACTGTAACTTTGTTTATAGACATTAAGTGGAATTTACACAGGTATAAGTAGGTATTTTATGTTGTTTTACTCTTTCCCTGATAATGAGACACTATGACAATGTTTAGAATGTGAACAAAAATAAATATGATTGGAGATCTGAAAGCTCACTCATTGACAAAAAAAATAGCATCTGTGTTGAAGGGAATTCAGGCACCCTGCACAATGTTCTGGTAATTCTTCTCATTTTTATAGCCAATATAAAATCATAGGTCTTTTAAATGCACAGCATAAGATACAGCTGTGTTTCTGCTGCTTGCCTAGTTCCTTAAGCATTTGCATTTTAATCTTTCTTACAGCGTGATTGTAATAAAAGGTCTTAAATGAGGTGTTTTCTGCATAATAAGTAGCTGAATAAGTCTGTGAGAAACTGGCTAATGAGAAGTTTTGGCTTGTTGAAACCTTGGATTATGGTCTTTAGCAAATCTAAACATACATCTCTCTTTGACTGTAAAATACCTAATGAACAACAATATAGAAGATAATAAATTTGAGTATTTGATAACACATAGGATGCTAAAGAAAATGTGCAGCAATACAAGTGAGTAATGTTGGGGACACATCACACGCTTGGCGCATCTGAGTTTTAACAGAAGAAAATCTTCAGTCTGAAGGTGTTATTGAGGTCTTATAACAATAGATTTTATTGCAAATCACATTTTTTTCAGTCATAGTTCCTTAAATCCTTACAGCAGACAGGAGTCTAATGTACAGATCATGGATGATAGAGTTGTTCGTGTTTTGTTTTTATTTTATCTGGACAGGAGTTCATTTCCCAGCTCTCTACAACCTTTTGATATTTGAAATACTCATGCTAGGATATTAATGGTAAAGAAATGATGTGGCCTTTAATGTGCAGTGTCTTTGTTCAGACTGGCTTTGTTTTCAATATAACTAGCAAGCATGTTGTGGGGTTTTGGGTCTTGATATATTGGTAGTGGTTTCTTTGAGCTTCTGTAAAGTTTGACTTTAGTAGAAGCTCTGTTAGCTCTTCCTCCCGTAGATGAAATTCTTTCGCCTCTAGGCATTTACAAGCAGAATTTAAGAATTATGCTACCCTTTTGTCTCTTAGTAGGAACATCCTGAAGCAGGATCAAATACTTTGCTTGTTTAAGCTATTGTGGTGTTATTTATGTTTTCATATAAGAACCAAACATTTCAGCTTTTATCACTTAATCACAAATTACCACGTCTTCTAGACTGTGGCTCCATTAGGAGTGAAATGATTCTGCGTATCAGTGATTCTCAGAGAGGCAGTAATAATGCACATAGCTGTAAATATTTACTTTCTCTTTTTAACAAGATTTTAAATGCCTTCCTGCAGCTGGGAATACTTGGCAACAAAGTTAACAACTTGAACTTCCCTCCTGAAACAACATGAAATCTTTTGTGTTTGTGTTTAACTGAGATTTTTGGTTTTTTACAGAAAGATTTAAATTTCTTTCATATCTTTTCTGTCATCCCTGTTGTAACTACAGAGTTAGCTATTGGTGTTCAGGCTGAGAAAGTTGGGATTGTTCAGCCTGGAGAAGAGAAGGCTCCGAGGAGACCTTACAGCAGCTTCCAGTACTGAGAGGGGCTACAGGAAAGCTGGAGAGGGATTGTTCACAAAGGCTTGGAGTGATAGGACAAGGGGCAGTGGGTGTAAACTGGAGAGGGGTAGATTTTGGCTAGACATAAGGAAGAATTTCTTCACTATGAGGGTGGTGAGACACTGGCACAGGTTGCCCAGGGAAGCTGTGGCTGCCCCATCCCTGCAGGTGTTCAGGGCCAGGTTGGATGGGGCCTTGGGCAGCCTGGTCCAGTGGGATGTTCCTGCCCATGGCAGGGGGGTCAGAACTGGATGATCTTTAAGGTCCCTTCCAACCCAAACTATTCTATGATTCAGAATGTTAAATGTGTGCATGTTGAACTGTGTATCTTTATTGAAAACATCACTGTGGCAATAATGCTTAGCTTTCCAGTAATTCTGAAAACTTGGTATTGACACTAAATGAAGTTCATATTATTTATCTTTGTGGGAATGTTGGGATTTACTGCAAAGTTCTTCAAATAAATCTATTAAAGAGAAAAATATTGTGAAACTCTTGTCTGTCTTTAAAATACCAACACGTTTATATAATGTAATATATTCTGTACAGCTCTTCTCTCTTGTTGATGTAGTCAACCAATATATTATAACCTCTAAGAAGCTGTGTTGATTTAATGTAATATTCCTTAATTCTGCTGTCTCTGACATTTTTCAGGATGCTACTGGCGAGTTCATGAGTAAAGCAGATATATTTAAGAAGAGTCTTAGTTGCAAGTTCTTATTGAGCCTACCATTTTGGTCACATTTGGGCTCACCTCAGGTTCCTGGTAAACTTCTGGCCCTCTTCCCTCCATATGTCATGTCCAGGCTAGAAAGTGAAGGCAAATTTCAGTGCTAAATACTGAAGCATAAATACTAAGATTCTATTGTGTTTATTGCTACTTATTTGGACAGATATTTGGTTTGCAATCTGTTCTCTAAGCCTTTAATTTTCTTTGTCAACGTCTTCTAAAGTATATTAGAGCAGATCTAATGACAGGATCAGATTTATCTTTTGTTAAGGATATGCACACACATTATATGAAGTGATAAGGAATGGTTGAGAAGAAAAAAAAGTGTTTCTTAGATATGTGCACCCAATTGTGACACAATGGGCTTTTATCTTCTAAAAGACAAACAATACTGTTGAAAAAATAGAAAATGCATCTTTCAGGGCTTTTTTTGTTACTTTAAAATAATTCGGAATGTGTCAAGTTATCCTCGAGATGCATTAGTCATTGGTTTTCTTCCTTACAAAATGGGCTAATATTAGTGTATTCTTTGCCAATTTGTTGTACTTGAATTTTCATTTTTTCATTCCCTCTGACAGTTTGCTAGAATTCACTTCCATGTGACCTAGGTTGTTGTATTCATTAGGCTTTAGAAAAAAAAACATTACTCATATTTCGATTTTTTTATTCATGAATTGTGTGCTCCTATAAAACCTTTTCTGTAGATATTTTTGTTTCCCTTTGCCCACCCTGACTAATAGCTTAACATGTTTTGACCTGCAGCTTTGAGTATTTGTTAGCCACAGAATTTGCTTGTTGTAGAGACCTCCAGGAAGGGTATATATTTCAGTTAGTTATAACAGTTACGTGTTAGGAAGTGCTCCTTTGTGTGATCTGTTGAATCTTAAACATAGACCATAAAGACAGGTGTTAACAAGTTTTTTCTCAACATTAACCTGTTGCTGATATACCCGTCTGGCTAACTGTATGGTACTTCATCTGGCAGTTCAAGGAAGTACTTTGTCTTGCATCCATACTTCCAGTATTTGTCTGCCATTTGTAGATCAGGGATCTGTGCTGTGTCACTCTCTTGCAGCACCGTTAAATTAATATAAAAATAAAAGAGCGACTGAAAATCATTGCGGTGGAATCTGTGCTTGTACTTCTCTTTCTTGCTTGAATTGCACGGGAGACTTTCCCTGTGCAATGGAATGGATAAGATGATTGAGAAGGTTGCTTTTAGCTGTACTCTGAAATTAACGCATCAGGTTTGTAATGTGGGACATTAGTGTAATCGTACACATCGGGAAGCGCATTTGGTTTCTTGTCTTTTCTGTGCAGCTATTGTTGCAGTCTATCTGGTTCTTCGTTTTGCTGTGTGATAACGTCTATGTGAGACTTCAGCAAGAGACACGGACTTGTATGTATTTCCAGTGCCACAGCTATTTCAACTGTTTTTCTGTGCAAGTGTGTTAAATGACCAAGCTGAAACAACGCAGAGCATCTTGCTGTTAAGAAAATCCTTTGCCATTCTTCTTCATATCCTACTGTTTCAGATTATGTGAGCAAACTTTTGTATACCCCTTCTGGAGGGACTGGTAGGAATAATCTTTGCCTAGCAAATCAAGATCATTTGTGTGACGCTTTTATCTTCAGCCCTGAGCTTTGCAGGATTCTGCTGGCTGTTTGAACCTGATTTTTAGCTTGTGGCAAAAGCCACAAAGCCGAGATAAATGAAGAAGTTTTTTTTCTGTCACCTTTGAAAAGATATTAATGAAGAGAGGTTCACAGTCCTTTTCACAAGGTGTGAGCAGTGTTTCTGTTATGTGCTTACTAATGCTTTCATTTCTAAAGCTGCAATATTTTTTTTCTTTTCACAAGTGAAAGCGGAGTCCTTAAAATTACGGCAGTCTGTGCTACGCAATCTATTCTTCAACCACTTGCTCTGGCGGTCTAATTTACTAATTTGAAAGCATCTAAGCAAAACTTTGCTTTATCACTGCAAAGAGTTTCCTCATCCATCGGTTTGAAATATTGTATAAGATTTTTCAGTCCTTTGTATGTATTAAATCTTGCTTTGGACAAGGACAAGGGAAAAAGTCTTCCTGTAGGTTTTTTTTCCTTCCTCGTTTAAGACTGATAACATAAACTGCTGCCATTTCTGTGTAGTTTGCCTATGGACTGCGGTATTAAAGCTTGGCTTTGGTGGGTGAGTGAAATAAGTTACAATCTTGGGAAAGACAATTCTATTGTTGTTGAATTAGAACTTTCCCTCTTCATTGTTTTGCTCACACGATGTAGGCACAGCTCTTGGAAAAGGAGATTTTAAACCGGCTGTGTTGTACTTCGCATTTTTTAAAACGCAACAGGCTGTCGCAGAACATCACACTGGATTTTTTTTTGATATCTGAAAAGTGAGTTTAACAGTAGATAAACCTGCAGAGTGTGACTGGGGTGCCTTTCTTCAAAACACTCGACAGCTCTGTAGTCTTCTCAATATTGCCCAAGCGTTTAATGTGTGTAACAAAAAAAGGTGTGTGAAGATTTTTCCATATGTATTAATCCCTGTAGAAGACCGTGTAGATTCTTTGGGGAGTGTGTGTAGATTCTTTGGGGAGTGTCCCTTTCATAGCTTTGTGGTACAAGTCCTGGTGGGGAGGAGTTGCTTAAGCTGGGGGTGGCTGTTTGAGAAATCTCAAAATTTCTTTTGTAATTTCAAAAAATGAAATTTTTTGCAGGCAAAATAATAGTTTATTACTTTATTTCAGATGAAGAGAAAGTCCTGCTTTCTTGTATGTGCTGATTTTTGCTCCTTTTCTTGGGTTGGATGCTAAATTAATTGTTGACTTGAGAGTAAAATTACTAGATTTATTGGAGGTTTATTAGTGGGGTAAGGTGTACCTTGCAATCTAAGGATGTCACACGGAATCCTCATGAAGACATGTGAGATGTTTGTGGAAGTGATGTAACAGCAAAGAAGTAGCCAAGAAAATTCCACATGGCTTTATCCCTGTTCTCTGATTCTCTTTCGTGTGTGTCCTCCAGATTATCTTCTAGCATTTGTGCTGGGTAGAAGGAAGGAGATGTGAAGGAGGTGCCCCAAGTTGCAGTTCAAGTAGGGGTTATATTCTGTTTCAGTCTTGAGTGCAGATATATTTGGGGAGGGATCACAGAATCACTAGGTTGGAAAAGACCTCCAGGGTCATCAAGTCCAACCATTCCTATCAACCACTAAACCGTGTCCCTGATGGGCACTGGATGGGCCAGAGGGAGCTGCCGTTTCTTCTGGCACGAGCTTCCATCGATGTTCTGCCTGCCCTCTTCCCAGCTCGGCTGAACACGGTGGAAGAGCAATACAATTTGCAAGCAAGGCTGTGCTTCCCCTTCCTAAAGGAACCCAAATGCCCTGGTGAAGGCAAGACAGTCACGGACGCGGCCTGTGCAGCGTGAGGATGGGAATGAAGCTGGTTTTTGTGGGGAATTGTGTAAGCAGGCAGTATATGGCCTGGGGGGATGACCAGGAGCATCTTGTGCACAGCGCCTTTCAACAGCTGGGATGAATTTCTGGGAAGTAACTAGATATTGAAGGATGCTGGGAACAGTTGTTGGAATTGAAGCATAACAAGTGTGAGAGGGTTGGCTGGGTGACATTTTAAACTAGTTTTCTCTTAACCTGGAGTGCCTATGTTTTCTTCCAAGGTACAGTATTTTCTGACCGACAGCTGGGAAGTGCATGATGTGTTTTAGATGTTACAGGCGTTTAGGAGAGGCAATATTGAAAGTGTCTCTGTGTGTGTTTCTGAACCTTTACTTAGACATGCATACATATGTAACTGCTTTCTCCCATTTCAAATAGAAACAGCAAAGCCTTTCTTCCCTTGGCCTCTGCAGCTCTTGGAGGTGAGCTGGGGGACTGCTAATCTCATAATTCAGAATTACTTAGCTTGCTCCTAAGCTCCTAAGCTGTCTTTCAGCTCTCCAACTGACAGAGAAACAGAAGCATAGGCTGCTGGAGATGAAGGTCTGCAGTACCTTTGTGGAAAAGATCAAATGAAAATGTGAGGCTCCTTGCTGCAAGATGTACGTGAAGAGCCTTAAGATTAATGTAGGTGTCAGCTCAAGTGGTTTTCTCTGCCCCAGGTCACTTGTTTTCATGTGTCTTCCCATTCTTGCGCCAACGTGGGTGTTTGCAGTGGTGTGATGAACTGGATAAGTGAAGTGACCTACTTTAACCCAGGTGTCTCTCTTGATCTGGTTTAGACAGTGGAGTGACTAAACATCTAACTGTAACCAGAGGAAGAAATTGTATCAGTACCTTTCAACTTGTGAAGGGTGCGCCACCAAAGCAGATGTGGAGCAAAGCACCCTTGTCCCTCAAACAAATAACAAAGTTATTTACTATTATGAGGTGCCAAAATGATTAAAAGGAGATGCGGTCTAAGAAAGGTCAAGAATGAGTGACTCAGAGCTAAGTGAAGATTATATCCTGGTTTGGATTGGGCAATTTGAGGCCGAATAGATTTTTAGTTAATAACTTCAGAAATAAATGTTGACTGCAACCTGCAAATTTTAATTAAAAACTGCTACTGGTAGATTAAGTTTTGATTTAAATGTGGTTTAAAACTATGTTAAACCATGTGGTGACGTATCATGCAGGGAAAGTTCCGTTCAGTTTGTTTCCTTGCAGTTTATTTTCTGCTTCAGATGAGATTTCATGAGGATAAGCATGGCTTCAAGGGCTGTAGAACTAACGAGAGGCGTTTGAGAGAAAATGGAGCAATCCATTAAGACTGGTGGAATGTGTTGTGCTGCTGCAGAGAAGGGAGGACTTGACAAAGTTCGTCAATATAGGCTATAATGGAAAGTGTCACATTATCTTCAAATTCATGTATGACAGCTGTCCTTGTAATTCCTGGAGTGGAACTGAGAGTTTGACACCTCCAGAAGAATTAAATGCGTGAGGAAAGCCCTGTGGTTGTGCTTGCCACTGTTCTGTTACTGCTATTTTGATTGAAGGTTTGCTGTACGCTGTGAAAGGAATTACATGTGTTGGAGTGATTCTGAAAAATGCATGTCTGATTTTGTTTATGATAAAACCAAAGATGTTTCACAAAGGATCATCTTGTTTAATTATTATTTACTGATAATCTTGTAGTAGAGCTGTGACTCAGGAGTTTTGTGTTGCACTTAGGCATTGCAATGACTGTATTGCTTATAGACTAGATGGCATAAATATTCAAGAAATTCAGAGAAAATACTCTTTGCCTTAGCAGGAAATAATCAGGAATCAAAGCTGAGCCTGATTTTTCAGTAGCCTCTTTTCCTACACACTGGAAGAGCAAATAACTGCTGTGGCATAACTGCCTCCTAATTCTGAATATTCTTAAAGATATTCCTTACAGCAATAGTGGTTTCAGAACCATAGTTGACTGAGGTATTGTGATGTGTTTTCCACACAGATACGTGACACGAGAGGGATTTGCAGTTTTAAGTGGCTTGTTCTCTGTATGTGTGGTTTATGTGTTTGTTGTTTTTTTTTTTTTTAAACAGTTTTCTATGCATTGGAGATGTTTCAGAAAACAGATACTTAGCTGTGATTAATGAACTTCTGCCTGTTTTTCTTTCTACAGGAGATGACAGCAGAGTCCACTCCGTTACGTTGCAGGAAGCTCAGCAATCCTGACATCTTTTCATCTGCTGGGAAAACAAAGCTCCATCGTCAGCTGAGTCAAGATGATTGCAAGCTGCGAAGAGGTAGTTTGGCAAGTTCTTTGTCAGGTATGCCCTTTTGTAAAGATCATATGACAGTTCATTGGTAGTAAAGATGCAGTATTAATTGTTGGCTTAGCAGTTGTAATACAAGATACTGGTAAGTTGTCTCTTTAAAACTAGAGGTCTTTTTGGGAGGGCACACAAAATTTTATGTAAAAGAAAGATGCAAAAAGAGGTATGAGTAGAAAGGAGTGAAAAAGAGAGACTGGATTTGCAGTTAATTCCTGTGTATTGCCCAGATTGAAAAGTTAGAAGTTAAGACTTGATGACCAAAGTTAAAAGAAGGGAGCAGTGGAATTTTAGGAAACAACGTGATGCATTCTTACCTCTTTTACTTTTAAAGGCAGCATTGATTGTTAGCTTGCCTATTTTGCTATGCTGTTTCTTACTGGGAAGTTGAGTTTTGTATCAGGTTCAAATAATTATTTAGTTTCTTTTTGGCTTCAAAAACACTGTAGGCGCTTGTCATTCCAAGTAAAATACCTGCTTACTAACTAGATGGGGTTTTTTTTCAGTTTGTATCACTTTTTTTTTCTTCTGAACACACTTCTTATGATGAAGTCAAAATATGATCTACTTTTGACTTTAGGTCTTTCTCATTGTGGAAATTTACTGCTTGACGTTTTTCAGAAAGGAGCATTACATTGACAAGAAAAAAAAACATATTGAGCAGATCCTTTTAAATGTGACTGTACTTCCTGTGGTAAAGTGCAGCAGTGTTTACCTTGTCGAGATAGGAGCTACTCTTCTCATTGTTTGTGTATGTAGCACAGGAGATTAGCGTCTGCACTAATCAATCAGATACAGGGAGACTTGGGAGAGCTATGGATTGTTTAGCTTTTAAGATAATATGATATTGCAGAATAGTGAGATTGTTTAAACAGAAAATATCCATCCATGGTTCAAAGCAAAGTGATGTTTAAATGTCCACTATACTCTGATCACAGCTGCATGAAATCTGCTGAATGGTAGATGAAGGTGAGGATGTGTAAGCTTTTTAGAAGAGGTAATATTTTACAATTAGATTTACAGTTCTTTTCATAAGAATTTTTAAAATTATACATAAGAGATTTTGCTCATTAACATTTCTGCTCTATAGGAAAAGAAATTTTTTTTAATTAGCAGAAAAATATTGTTTCCTTTTTTAAGCTGTGTGAAATGTGGAAAGGCATAAAGTAATAGAAGTCTATATGGGTTTGGATTTACCTATTACCTCATAATATAAACTAGATTTTTTGCACACACTTGGTTATCAAACATAATGAATTCACAGGTAATGTGCTCTTACAGGTTGCTCTTGCAGGTTCTAAGCTTCCAAAACCTTTAAATTGCTTTTTCTTATTAAATGTTTTTTTCTCTACATTGAATATTTGTTTTCACCATTGTATTTTGAGCTTGAAAACTTGTTTAAAAACAAGCTGATGCTATTTTGGTTTTCTTTTTAAAGGAAAACAGTTACTTCCCTTATCAAATAGTGTCCACAGTGGAGTGGGACAGACGATATGGCAGCCACCTGGAGATACCTCAAACCTGGTCCGCATGAGGAATCAGTCCCTTGGACAATCTGCTCCTTCACTTACCGCTGGTCTGGTGAGTGAGTCTGGGAATCCTTGTGATGATTTTGTGCTATAAATAAAAAGTGATGTGATCCCGTGCTTTTGTCTCGGAGAATGCAGCATTTTCTTCCTGTGGGCTCTTTTTAGGATACAGGGTGAATTAAGAGGGGAGATGGTGTTCATCCTGCTGTTGACAAAAGGCAGGAAAAAACCATGTGCACATCAAGAATAATTTCATTCCGGGGAAGCTCCTTCTCAATGCTACTTGCGCTGCTTGATACCTGAAAGGCAACCTCACGGGAAGTCTAGGGAGATGTGAGCATGGGAACTTGACCATTTAAAACATGTTCAAATGGGGAACAGCTTTCTGAGTAGCTACAGGATAACTGTCTGAGGAATTGAAGAGCTGGAACTGACAATCTGCTCTTCTGCATGGTTTCTGTCAAAAGGTTTTGGTAAAGTGACGGTATTTTTGAAGAATGTTACATCTGCTGAATTAGCATTGTCTAAGAAGAGAGCATTCTGTTTGGTGGGAGGAACTCAAGTGGCTATAGTCAAGAGAGAAGTGCAAACCAATGGAACATACGTTTTAGTTGTAGATTTTCTTTATTACCTCTAAATATCTAAAATCACTGAAGTGCAACGAGAATGAAAATATAAGAGTAGGAGAAGACTACTACTACTCCTAATTTGTGAGCAGTCATGTGTGCGACAGAAATAGTTGCTAAATAGTAGACCAAAAGCTAAGCTAGAAGCTGTTTTTGCTGAACTGCCATAGAGTTGCCCATATAACAAGTTTGACTCAAATGAGTAAATTTTGGTGTGCGCTACTTCAGAAAGCTGCAAGTAACTGGAGAAATTTGTATTACATTGTAAGACTGTTTAGAAGCAATGACCCCTTAAATAAATGGGTGTGCCCTGGAGATAGCCCTTGGATTGTTAGCCCTTCAGATGTTTTGGGGGATCCTAGACAGCTTGGCACCCCCAGGTTATTAAGGTTTGGAAAGGCATATATTTGTATTACCTCTAATTTTGTTTCACAACAAAGTATTTGTAATCTTAGCATTTTCAGACATGCCATTGTGGTGAAATTATTCTGATTTGATTTAATTGTGTTGTCTTAGTTTGGTGCCTGCTCAGTGTTTGCCTTAAATTCCCATTCTTAGCAGTGGGTATAATATTGTATCAACAGAAAGGGAAAATGCTCACGTGAACTTGGCATCTCAGTATTTATCCGATAAGGATTAATAAAAGTAATATGTTAAAATGCAGGCCTGTCGTGTAGAGGCAGGCAAATGCCTTGAAGCTTTGTAGCTTAATTTAATGAAAATAACTGTACTTTAAAACAAAGCATTACTTCTCAGATATTTAATTTGGAATACTGATTCACTGCTTAGCAGGTGTGTGGATTCAAGAAGCTGCAGATGTGTCTGGGTGTTACAATTCTGTATGTTACTAGTAGGATGTATTTTCACTTTGTGGTGGCAGTGTTTGTGCTGTCTGTCAAGTGTTCTGATATGAAACACAGTGCCAGTAACTTATTTTAAGATAATTTAACAGTCTCTGCTTTCTAATTAAAGCAGTATTTAGATACTGAACTATATGGTCTTTGTATACTTATGGTAGGCTCTATGTTAATTACAGTTGCAGTTAATTAAGCCTAGAAATTAAGAATTTTATATATAAATTGGGCTTCTAAAGTAATGACTAAAGAGCTGGTCACGAGATGAACACCTAATTAAACACAGTGAGTCCTGGGATCTTGGAGCTAGTTACACATTCACAGCTGTTTTAATATGCTTGTGGTATTGAAATACGCTTCACAAATTAGAAGAGCAAAAGGTCTCTTGCCAGTATAATTAATCTCCTTTGAAAAACAGCTCTATTAAGAGATGAGTAGGTTCAGTAATGCAGAGTGTCATTTTAATATGCCAGCCTTGCTTGCTACAGCATTTGATTCTTTTATTATTTGTTATAATACAATAGACTGATAGCTAGAGAGAAGTGTGAGTGTAGAACGGGAAAGCCAGAATACTCAAAGCAATGTGTATTGTTTCTGCGCTCTCTTTTTGGCACTGTAGCTATCAGTGGATTTTACTTTGCTAAATTGCTTTGCTGGCGTTCAGTAGTGTGTTGTTTTACTTTCAAACCACTACTAATCCTACAGATTGTTTGCTGTGCTTAAATTGTGTTCTTTTCAACTTTGAAAGTATTTGCAAGGCAGAAAGGTAAACTAACAATAGCAATTCCATAGAAATTAGTTCTGAAACAAGACTGATAGGTAGGCTCCTTATCTGCAACAACTCAAGAGCTGGAAACACATCGAATTCTAGCATGCTAACCTATATAAGTACAGTTTATTGTTAGACAGAATCTTTCAGCTCGTACATGTGTGATAAATGCAGATTAATGTGTTGGTCTAGCAGTTGCCCCTAGATCCTTGACTTGAGAAAGAACCCAGAGCAGACTGGATGCTGAGTGCTCTCATGGTGGAACGATAGATGTTGATCTGACCTGTGTGCTTCTAAATATATGTGAGGATTTCTGAGGATGACCTTCAGTTGATCATCTGCTCTTAAGACGGATGTCTCAGATCTGAGTAGATTGAATTCTGGTGGGGAGTGTCCTACTTACGACTTTTCAGTCCCTAAGGCGGCCAAGGAAGTAGTTGGAGATGGAAGACATAAGCATCATTGTGAGCATCTAAGTGATGTTTCTGCTCTCAAGGCCCAACTACAGTAAAAACCAGAGGCACAGGGAGTGTGTATAAAATGGATTTGTATAAGGAACAGAAGGATAATGATGTGGAAAATCTCTTATGATTTAGTTTGGGGGTTTATTTATCTGACATCTCAATCTGCAAGCACCCTGTTGTAAAAAGAACGAGAACTTGGACTGTGTTTTGAACGCAGCTGATGTGAATGATCAGGAATACGGACGCATTCTCTTATGAAGAAGGGCATGAAAAGCATTAGAATTTGTCAGTTTTAGAAAGGAATAAAGAGCTTGTGAAGAGAAAGTTGTGATTCTTGTAGAGGAGGTAGATCAGGAGTGTCTTTCTTGGAAATATTTATTTTGACAAAACTCAATCTGAATGAAATCGATTGCCAGAAGCAGTGCTGCAAGGTGTTAATACTCCAGGGCTGGAGCATTTATGAGTGGGCAAGAGATGATCTTCCCCTCATGTTTGTTGTTAAGGACAGGTTGCTCAACTGGAGCGCTACACTAATGCTGAATAGGTATTTAATTTTGTGGGGAGAGATGTGAGGTGTTTTGTTTGTCCCCCCAGCCTACTTGCCCTCATAGAGAGCATCTCAAGCATGCTATCCAGTGTTTTGTGAAAGAACCACCTGACAGTGTGCCACCCGTTAACTGGGACTGCATCTTTCATCCATTGCTCACTATCTAATGCCTGGAAAAGTTTGAGGTGTTCCATGAATAAGAAACCATGCATGTTCCTTCTGCCAGCTGTGGTGATTGGAAAACATTTGAAGAAGCCTGTTGGTGGTAAATGGGATAGTTTTCTAAAAGACATTTTGAACTTTTATATCCTTTTTTTTTTTTTTTTTAATACTTAGAAACTTCAGTGTTCAGGACTAAACTGAACCTCGTTGCATTCTTTTGACTGAAGAGTTGAACATAGGTTTTGAAAATGAGGTCGAGGATTCTGGCTGGGTGGTTATAGTTCTTTGCTGTGAACTTTTTTCCTTATGTTCTGTACACCATGGTCTGTGGTCAGAGTCATTTTTCCATCTTCAGAGGTCTGAAGGATTCTGTTCGTGAAGCAACTGGTGCTCTGTTAATCCTCTGATGCCAGACTTCCAAGATTTCCTTCTAGGGTCAGTCTCTTCAGAGAATACTTTCAAATGACTCCTGATTTTACATTTACTTTGTAAGGTACTGATTAAAACAAAATCCGACAACTGTGTATTCTTTCCCTGCTCCTGTTTGAGAAGAAGTAGTTAAAACAAAAAGCCTTTCAGATTTTGAATGATCTGGAGGGCAGAAAGGCTCAAATGCAAAGACTTGAAACCATTAACAAGCTGAAGAACTTCCTATGTTGAATAACACTGAAGCAGTGACACTGCCAGTGCAGCCGAATTTGCTGTGAGTGTTTGGTTCCCCAGGGCTGTGTGGGTCAGGCAGTAGCAAGTGGAATAGGACAAACGGTCACCCTTGTGATGGTGGGTTCTTGTCTCTGCGAGGAAGTGTGTATTGGAAACCTGGTAACTGAGGCAGACTTCACATTAGCATGTTATCTTTGCTGTCCAGGTCAGGTATGCTTTTTAGATACAGGAGATAATATTGCTGTTGATTTGTCTAAATTTTTATTCTTTCTTTTTTTAATTCTTTTTAGATATGTTAGGAATAGAATCGTTTGCACACAATATATTTGCGCACCCCCAGAACAGTGTATTTCCCGTGCTCAGGTTGCTCTTTCTGATCTTATTATAAAAGGATGTGCTTCAAATCTGCATTGTCTTTGGCTACCAGGAAGAGTGGCTAATTGGCTGGAGACGTGGGTGTGTGGGTGAGGCACCCTAGAGAATTCCATTTAGCCTGAGGTGGAAGCAAAATCCAGTTGCTAGTTTTTATAATATAAACCATTTGTGGTGCTGGTCTGCCGTCTGCTGGTGGCCTTGGCAATGACAGAAATTATTCACTCCAAGATCCAAAGAAGCTTTTGTAAAGCGGTTTTAGAGATCCTGGTAATTGTTGGTGATTTTACAGCCCAGGCATGTTATCCTGGCATTGTGTTCTGCTGCAACTCCTCGCTAATAACCTCACAGAATCACAGAACGACCTGAGTTGGAAGGGACCCACAAGGATCATGTGAGTCCAACTCCTGTCCCTCCATAGGGCAATCCTAAAATTCACACCATGTGCTTGAGTGCATTGCCCAGAAGCTTCTTGAATATTGTCAGGCTTGGTGCTATGACTGCTTCCCTGGGGATCTGTTGCAGTGCTCCACCACCAGCTGGGTGAAGAACCTTTTCCTAATGTCCAACGTTACCCTCCTCTGGCCCCTCTTCCTGCCATTCACTTGGGTCCTGTCATTGGTCACTAGAGAGAGATCAGCGCCTGCTCCTTCTCCCCTTGTGAGGAAGCTGTAGACTGTGATGAGGTCCCACCTCGGGCTCCTCTTCTCCAGGCTGAGCAGACCAAATGACTTCAGCTGCTCCTGATACCGCTCCCCCTCTAAACCCTTCACCAACTTCGTGGCTCATGTGGATGCTCTCCTGTATCTTTAGACCCTTTTTATTCTGTGGCGCCCAAAAACCTGGCTATATTTTTAGCTACAATATGAATTAGCTTCATAGTTTAATACTATTTGGTGACTTGCAGTGTTGTTTTTTCTGGTAGCAGAGAGATGCTGGCTGGGACAATTAGGAATAAGGTGAGATGATGCTGATGTTTCCAGGTTGCCCTCCAGGCAGTTGTGCCATCCCCATGGCTCAGGGCTGCGCTCTGCTCCGTGGCCGCCGGGTGGCACGGCCGGGCTGGAGAGGAGGCTGAGCTGTTCTGCTCAGTCTGTAGCTCAAGGAGGCCTTAGTTCTGTGCAGATTGTAGATTCAGTACAGAAATTAATGCCAAAGGCTCGATGAAGGGCAGTGGAACCAGAAGGTCATGCTTCTTCATACTCTGTTTCAAACCCATCCTAGATATAAATGAAAATCCCACCTCTAGGTCTCCTGCTTAGTCCCTTGTGCTTTAGTGGATTTACTGGTTATTATTTAGGATCTCTGCTTTATACAGGCATCTGGATAGCGGTTGTTTATCTCACAGCGATGAGGTTTTGGAAGGAATAGTGTTTATAGTGACTAGCAGGTATCTGACTTGCAAATTAAAGACAAAAAGCACAGTAGCTGATTTTGCACCGCGCTATCCAGCTTTCTGCTCAACGTGCATGTTGGCTGTGCATAGAGCTGAAAAATAGGCAAGTGCATAGAGCTGAAAAATGCACCTCCTCGCAAAAGAACTCATTTTTCATTGAAAAATACAGTACGAGTTGGGGGACAAATCAGTAATGCCACTTGTACAGAGAGTTACCTCCTGCGGATAGACTGGGTGCAGGAGCAGACACGCCAGTCTGATGGGAAAACTTCATTTACATTTGTGTGCTCTGAAACACGCAGGTGCTCTTCTCCCAGAATGTCTTGTCATAAATAACCTTACTTCTAGTTTGTATTTTAGGTGGTAACATGTTGACTGTTTGAATGTTGCTGAGTACAGCTGAAAATGTTTTTGTCTGAGAATAGTCATTAAAGTTATAGCTGATGATGGCTATACACTGTTTAGGGAGTAGAGAACTTTCAATATTGGACTGTACGAGTAGAGCTTCCTGGTTTTGTATTGTTAGAAAAGCAGAAAATAGCAGAAACTATAGTTGTATGAATAAATGTATTTTATTACTGTATGAAGTCACAGAAATTGCATTTTAAAATAGCAATTTTAATTGTAATAATTTGAGATGGGAAGGAAGTGGACTTTCCAATTAAGACCATGTGAAGTCTAAGTTTATGCATACTAATTAAAATTCTGAAAATTTTGAATTTACTTATGCTGCAAAGTCTGTGAGTGAATCTTTGAGAGTTTGTGTACATTATCAATTTTGGAATAAGTGACTATAAGGAGACAGAGAGAAAATGTGTTGCTTAAGGAGCTAAAGCAATGTCCAGGCTTGCATTTATTTGAAGAGACTAGGCTTGCGGTAGAGTTAGGGAGCAAACTCTAGACAAAGAGTTGTACATATTGGCATGAGCTGAACAAGGATTTTGGATCTGATAAGGCAGGACAGTGGAGAATATGGCCTTTGCAAAGAAGTAAATGATAATGTAAGCAAACAACAGAAGAGTTTCTTTGAATCCGTTTAAATGTTCTGAACAAAATCCTGAGTGCTGGGCAGTGTTTTAGAGTGCATGCAGAGACTAACTTTTGTCACAGCTTTAAGGTATCAATGGTAGGAAAACTAAAATGCTATAATTCTGTGTCTTTTTGTGATACATCATGGCACTGTCAACAGGCTGGAGGGAAGGGATGCCATCCAGAGGGACCTGGACAGGCTTGAGAGGTGGCCCTGTGTGAACCTCATGAAGCTCAACAAGGCCCAGTACAAGGTCCTGTGCCTGGGTCAGAGCAATCCCAGGCACAAATACGGGCTGGGCAGAGAATGGATTGAGAGCAGCCCTGAGGAGAAGGACCGTGGGTGTAGGTGGACGAGAAACTCAATATGAGCTGGCAGTGTGCATTTGCAGCTGAGAAAGCCAACTGTATCCTGGGGTGCATCAAAAGAAGTGTGAGCAGCCAAGTGAGAGAGGTGATTTTCTCCCTTTGCTCTGCTCTCATGAGGCCTCACCAGGACTCTTCCATTCAGTTCTGGAGTCCTCAGCACAGGAAGGACAGAGATCTGTTAGAGCGAGTCCAGAGGAGGCCATGAAAGATGATCAGGGGGCTGGAACACCTTCCGCACAAGGACAGGCTGAGAGAGTGGGACTTCTTTAGCCTAGAGAAAAGAAGGCTCTGGGGAGACATTATAGCAGCCTTCCAGTACCTGAAGGGGCTACAGGAAAGCTGGGGAGGGTCTCTTGATCGGAAGGGCAGGGATAGGATGAGGGGGAATGGTTTTCAGCTGAAAGAGGGGCGATTGAGATGGGATCTTAGGAAGAAATGTTTTCCTGTGAGGGTGGTGAGACACTGGCACAGGTTGCCCAGAGAAGCTGTGGCTGCCCCCTCCCTGGAGGTGTTCAAGGCCAGGTGAGATGAGGCTTTGAGCAGCCTGGTCCAGTGGGAAGTGTCCCTGCCCATGGCAGAGGGGTGGAACTGGATGGGCTTTAAAGGTCCCTTCTGACCCAAACCATTCTAAGATTCTGTGATTCAGGACACGTGCTTCACATTGACATTCAAGACTGATAGTCCTGATAGGGTTTTCACTCATAAACGTCATTCTGAATATTTCATGTGTATCTGTGTAAAGAACGACAAATAATTGTGATAAATGCTGTACTAGAGTTATATTCAATATATGGAGCATATTACTTAAACGCAGTCAGCATCTCACTCTGAAGAAACTTCAGCATATTGCTTAAGCACAGTCAGCATCTTTTCACTCATTTCAGTTAAGTGAATTCCATTTTGGAGTGGACTCATTGGCTTAAAGGAGATTTTCATACTTGAAAGAAAATTTGAACACCCTTCTGTGTAACCTGAGGCTTGTCATCCTAGGAAATATGAATTCATAAAACTTGCCTTGTGATAATTGTTAGGCACTAGACTGTCAGTTTGAATGATTGCCGTTCTCATTATCTTCAGATGCTGCGTGTTATTTTTTTGTCTGTGAATATGTTGAATTGATTTTTGGCACATGCAGTCAGTTCTGTTTCTGACAGCAGCACTATTGTAGGTATAAAGTGAGAAACTGCTGTAGTGTGCATGGCAGATTAGCTTTTTTGCTTGGGGAGCTGTGGGGAAGTTAAGATAAAATACTAAGAATTATTCAGGCTGTCTTGAACACACATTGTCACTGATTGAGTCTTTGTTCCATAAGTGTTGTTTTGTGGTTCATATTGACCTCTCTGTAAAAACATACAGATGTAGACAATAAAAATTCTGGTTTTTAGTTTAAAATAGACAAAAATGGTCTGTCTTATTTTGGTGATTTTTGGCAGGTATTTCCATGCAAAGGCAGTGTGAGATGTCCCTCTTCTGTATTTTAGTACAGCTGCCTTCTGTGTCTGGTAATGCCTCTGGTAACTGTTTCCAAGAATGGATAATAGGAGGATCAGTCTTCAAAGATGAAATAGTTTGTTTGCCCAAGTTTCAAAGCAAGCTTTAGGACACGTGTAAAGCTCCTCCATACCTCTTCAACTAAGGAAAAAGCTTTGGAGATGGTCTACAAATCAGCAGCATAATCCTCCATGTTTGGCTGTTGTTTTTTGTTTGATACCTTTTCCTATGCCATATCTATTTTGGTGTATCCAAGCCATGCAATGTGTCTTTCCAGCTGTGGGGCTTCAGCTCCAGAGAAACACACTGCTTGCTTATTACTGCTTAGAGGAAAATGGGAATGCAGTTGTTTATATGCTTCACCCCTGAACTGCTGCAGATCAGAATCTTTCCTGGAGTTAATCTAAAGTCCTTATTACTTCGAGATTACTGGAGGGGGAGAGGTGAAATCTCTTGGCTGAGGTAAGTATAGCTTTGTAAGTGAAACACAGTACTAAAGCCTGAGACTTAAGCAACAATCCTGATATCTGAACTTTGATAAACTCAGAGAGGTTAAGTCATTTGGTCATCAGCAGAGCTCTGAGTAAAGCATATCTTGCAGACTTTCTCTAAAGTGTAGCTTATTAATGCTTGGCAAATGTTTGAAGCTCAAATGGATGGTGCTATAAAATACTCATTTCTGTAGTCCCTGTACCTAGTGTGACTGTGTCATTATCTTATTTATTTATTTAAGTTATTTAGAGTTGAAAGCCACTTGTTCAAAAGCCAGGGGATATCTTGATCTCTTACCTGGCTTTCCTGTAGTATTATTGCTATGTTTGCTGCGTTGTTACTGCTGAGCGTTTCTGCAGGAACCGAGAGTTTTAAACTCTTCCCTGGTGGGAACCGCAGAGTCCTTGTGCTGTGAGAACACAAGCTATGAAGTCAGAATAACCTTTACACTAGCAAGTATGATTTAGACTCAACATCTGTAGTTCTTCCCTTTGTGAACAGACTAGGATGAATAATGTCTGGGCTCTTTTTTTCAAAACTTTGTCAATTAAAGGAATAGATGAGGAGAATTCTTGTATTGTGGCATTTTGGATTGATCAGTTTTTTTTCACTGAAGGCAGTTGTGGCCAACTAAGTTTGTACAGTGCAAAATTAGCTGAGAAGGGTGCCTTATGTGTTCAAAACAAACCTGCTTACCTAAGCTGTTTTATTAGTAAACAGAATGCAACAGCTGACTGAGGTGCTTCTCGCTTTTTTACTTATTGCAATGATCACGTTTCCATTTAAAAAAAAATAATCTTGTGTACATGACAAATATAAAACTTGCTGTAGTAGAAGTGTGCAAAAATATGTGTGTCGATTTGAACTTAAAGATATTGGCAAGGGGTTGAAAGATGTGCAGGGTTTCAGATCTGTCATAAAAGGATGTGAAATGTAATTAACCCAAAATAACCTTTAAAATATTTTTTGAGCCTGATAAATTAAATGAGCTGTTGAATAACTTAATGAGAGATTTTAATTTTATACCTTAAATAATATCTTATTAAAATCCTCAAGATTTTGCTTTGTGCTGGAATCCATGGAGACATTTTCACAATGACCCCATGATTCAGTAGCACTGTTAATATACATGGTGCATATTTGAGGGGTAAGGTCTAGGTTAATGGCAGCATTTGTTCTTTAAGTGCTTGAAGCTACAAAGCTCTAATTGAAGATATGAATGTTCAAACCTCGTTATTTTAACGTGTCATATGGTATAGTGACAGTAAAAGTAGCTACATGATGAACTTCTATGGCAGGGTTTGTAATTTGTCCATGAAAACAAATTATCATGTGAAACTTGGAATTAAAATTCTCTGCCTTGGAGTTTAAATAAAATTTGAAATTTCAGGTCTAATGGTTTCTGTATTTGTATGTGTTCAAAATTAGAAACGATTATTTGCATGCCTTTAAAATATAGAGATATTGCTGTGTGGTTTGTTTAAACAAGTGCATGCGCTTATTTTTTTCCATGCAAATATTTCTACTTAGATACTCTGTTATGTATTTATTTCAAGGAGTTAAGTCTGCAGAGGTGCTTTGGGCAAATTTGCATCTCAAATTTTATAAAGATTGGTAACTGAGCTAATTTAATGGATGAGCTGTTGCCAAGGAAAATACCTAGTGTGTTTACCACAGTGTTCAGAATCCAGTGGTTGAAGACAAAGGTCAGAATGCGCATTACTGCTTGCATTTCATCAGTGTTGCTAACCTTGGCTGCCAGTGTGCAGCTTTGTGTACTCTGTTGTCTCTAGCATCAGCTAGATTCCTTTTGAAGTCCCTCCTGCCCACTCTGATGTTCCTAAGCTCTCCTTTCCTTCCTGTGTTCTCCCAGAAGCGTTTATTTTTCTCTGTGGCTTCCCTGTCCCAATAAACAAGGAAAAATACTCCCCATAGTAAAAATTAATTCTTATTATTTGATGTTAGCCAGAAAAGCTGCAAGTTGGGACTGCTTTGTGCACAAGGATACTTCTACTGTGACCTCCTCAATCCCTCTTCACTGTAGATTCTTTGAGCTGTGGAATCTTAATGTGAAGGCTACAGAGTTGTGTCTTGTATTACAGTTTCACTGTTGCTCAAAACCTGTGTGCCTCTTTCTTACTGTACAGTTACCCGTTCTGGTACCATCTTTGTTTCTGTAGTATCTCCTTGCTAAATGAGCAGTGCTCTGAATGGGCTTTTGATCCACAAGCTCTTTGACTCGCTCAGATGACAGTATGCAATATGAAATTAGGTTTGTGGATATTAGGACATCTATTGATACCTATTAGAATCATAGAATAACCAGGTTGGAAGAGACCCACCAGATCATTGAGTCCAACCATTCCTATCAAACACTAAACCATGTCCCTTAGCACCTCGTCCACCCGTGCCTTGAACACCTCCAGGGAAGGTGAATCAACCACCTCCCTGGGCAGCCTGTTCCAGTTCCCAATGACCCTTCCTGTGAAGAATTATTTCCTAATGTCCAGCCTAAACCTCCCCTGGTGGAGCTTGAGGCCATTCCCTCTTGTCCTGTCCCCTGTCACTTGGGAGAAGAGGCCAGCACCCTCCTCTCTACAACCTCCTTTCAGGTAGTTGTAGAGAGCAATGAGGTCTAGTTTGGGTTTAGGGAAATTTTTTGTTGTTTTGCCTTAATTCACTTACCAAATAATTTCTCTCAAAATAAGTTTGTAACACTCTACATTTTACTTTAAAACACATGCATGTGTTTCTTAATAAAGAACTCTTAAATCTTATTAGTACAAAATAGGCTAATGAAATAATTAGCTAAGTTTAGCAAGATAAGCTGATGAGGTTTTTGAAAGGAAAGAGGAAAAATTTGTAAATTGTGTACATGCAGAAGTGTCTGAATTAAGAGGAAAAGTACCCTGTCAACATTGTCAAATTATATCGATCAGGCATCAGCATTGATACTGGTTAAACAGGCAGCTGTTTGAAGTGGTACGTTTGACAATGACATCTTTGTATTTTCTATATGATTACTTGCCTACTGACATATTTATTTTCTTGATGTAATTTGCATACTGTGTTTAAAATGTGGCTGACCGAGAGTTGAATTATACCAGAGTAGAAAGAAAATCACATCTTCTTATGGCTGGTATGAACATGCATGAATATTGGGCAATATCTGCAAACAAGAGTTGATTTATGTATCAGTTCCAAGAAAGCATTCTAATAAATTTGATGGACTGTTTCTCTGTTTTTTAAGCTAAAGCTTATTTAGACATCAACTATATATAGATAAAATTAAAAAAGAAAATTGCAGCAAGCCTTTATATAAATGAGAGATTTTGAAAACCTTGCGGGACCCTCTTCCACGTGGATTTTCGTCAGACAAATGTGTAGTATCTACTTCCCTGGGTGAATGTCAAGAACAGATTAAAACCCATTTAGCTGGAGAGCTGCTTGGCCATTAAACTTGGCTTTACAGTGTGATAGATATCCCATCCTGTTCTAATCACCAAACTCCTCTTTTTTTCCATAAACAAAAGTAAACTGCTCTTCGCCTTGGCTTACTGTAACTCCCAATAATTTCAGGGCAAAGGTGTTGTGGTGCCCAGCTTCTTCAGTGAAGTACATTAATGATACACACTCTTCCATCTGGTATCTGATTTCTTTTTACTCCCATTATTAACAAGGCTTTTATCATCAAACTTTGCCTGTGCTCTGTGAAATCTCCATCTGAAAATAGCCATGGGCAACCATCAGTAATTGGTAACTCCATTTTTCCTTGCACATCAGGAAACTTCTCCAGTAGTCTGGGGGTTTGAAAGTGGGTTATCACAATTTCACATTCTGGAGTAAGCAGTGCAAGGTTGGTTAAACTCCATTTTGTGTGAAGTAAAATGGATTCATTTCACCTGAACTATGTAATTAAGCTTATTCTTTTTTGTTATAAGCTTCTGTTCTGTGTTGAATCCCTCATTTCAGAGGAGTGGAAAGTGTACGATAATGTTCACTACTTGTAAGTGTCATGATTCAGTTTTCTACTATATGTTTTACAGATAATTACTGTAATCTCATAAAATGCTCAAATTCAGACATGGCTGTGCTGAGGATTGGCTGTCTCCTCTACATGTAGTTCTACATCCTGGTATTGTCTCCTCAAAGTGATTGGCAAAGGTTTAAGAGGTTGGGGCTGTGTCTGGGTGATGCTTTGAAGCAGACAAAGCATCAGTGAGTAGCACAGACCACTTGAGTGTCGAAACCTGGATCCAATTAAGAAGTAGCAATCTGGGACCTGTATTACCCACTGTATGATGAGGATGGGCGATGCTGACTGCAGGGTGCCCAAGGAGATGAGCACTGTAGACTGTAATGTTAGTGAGGGACTTCCATTACTTATTTGTAGACTGGATACGTGCTACACTGGGACATAGTGGGAGTAAACTTTACACGTTCAGTGACTGTTTCATAAGACAGATCAAGTTCTAGCAAAGAGCCTGTGGGAGGAGAGGTAATATTGCTTTTATTCTTAGCGGCGCGCAGTTACGGTTCAAAATGTAAGTCAAAAAGCCACCCTAAAGGCTGAAACTGAACTATGTGTATGCAGAGCTAAAAATAGTAAAAAACCTGCTGAAGTTGCTTTCAGTTTCAAAAAGATGAACTAGTTTAGAAGAAGAAAAAGCCTTGTTGAAGAGCAAGGAACATCAGCTAAGAGACCTTCATCTTTATAGTCTCCATGGAACGGAGTTAAGGACCTCTTCAAGGCAGAGAAATGCAGCGTTCTCCTCTCCTACCTCTGAATAAGAGTTAAGACTGGTTAAAAGGAAAGCAAAGCGGTTGAAAACAGAATAAAGGAGGTTGTTAATTCAGTGAGTAAAAGGAGATAATGACACAGCTTTAAATAATTGAAGGATGAAATGTGTGAACTACTAATTGTGCTGCATAGCCAATTGCTTAATATAATTTCAGTAGTTGAGGGCTGGCAAGTGGCAAATGTACAAGTGTTTAAAAAAGGGATCCAGGAGAGATCTGTGGAGTTACAGAATTCCAGATGTTCCCTCCATGTTACAGTTGCCTGAATCCTGATTTCTATGAGTGTAGTTTACCATTCGGTTGCGTTAACACAATATTTAAATAGAGGAGCCCTTACCGAGCCATTCAGATAACACTGACAGTGCTGACCTCACTGTTTATACTGTGCTATTACAATATGTTTGTCATTGTTGGGTTTATATTTATTTCTAGGTCATCAATTAAAATGCTGAATAATGTTGTATGTGTGACTGTTCTGTTGAAACCGAATGGTTGTATTCAGTAGCATTTCTTCTGACAGCTACTTTAAAAAAACATACGATTGTCAGGTTGTTAACCTGGAAGGTTTTGCTATTTCTTAGAAATACATTTTGAAAAACGTAGTTTGCAGGCAAGTTAAAACCTCTGAACAATTCCAAGTCTGATGTCTACGTGTTCACTTTATCAACAGAGGCAGCAATTTAAACACCCTGACCCCCATCTCCCCCACCCAAAAGCATCTAAGAACTCTTGTCAGAAATTGAATTTGTTTATTTGCAACCTTATTTTTCCATAAAAGCCTCAACGGCTGATGTTATGTCTACTTTTTCCTTACTAGTAAAAGCTGATGCAGGATTAAAATAATCTTGCCCCGGACTGATATCATCCTTGCTGCTATGAAACCTCCTGGATAATTTGCTTACTCCTTGTCCCTTGTTTGGCTGGATAGGGGTGGGTTCTTTGGACATTTCCACTGCTTCTTGTTGCAAAAGAAGCTTTGAAGGTCGTACTGAGAAAGAAAGGGGGCTGCTAGTGTGGGAAATTCAGGAGCACGGGGCAGAGAGCAAACTGCTACAATAAACTGATAATGCTGATGTTTGTTAACTTTGAGATATATATAGAATCATGCTGCTGTTGTCATGTTTATGGTTTGTCCATCACAGCTCACACTTTGGTTGCTTTCTACTTCAGTGACTTCAGAGGGAGCCCTTAGGAGACGGGTTTCTTCAGCTTAATTACCTGTTCTGGAAAGATCTTCAACCGTCCCTTGAATTCCACTGTGACGGGACCCATTTGGATGCTATGAGATCATTCTGTCAGCGTAGGCTTGTTTACTTCACAACTTTGGCAACTTTGGAAGGCATCTTTCAGTACTAAACCATCCACCTTTTGCCTTAGCAGATAATTTTTCAGCATGGAACTGTGGATTGCTGCTGGTTATTGCCATGGTTTCTTTCTTTTATATAGACCTAACGTTTGGTGGAATTGAATTCTCTTTTCTTATGTAGTTTTCTGCATTAATTAGTTTCTTTCTGGATCCTGTCAGGCTCACTGTGATACCAGTTTCTGAGAAGCTTCTTTTGTTGATGTGTTTAGAAAAGGCTGTACTTCTTTTACGGAAAGAATTTTCTTTAGGGATGCTGCCAAGACTCTGAAGACCAAAAAATCTTATGGCTTTGTGTTTGAGTGTAATCAAACTGGCATTCGTCGTCATTTTGCCTCTTTAGAGCCGGAACAGATCTGTAGACCAATATGTATTTTTGGCATTGTCTTTAACCAAAATTGACAGCAATGGTGTGAATGATCATGATTGTAAGAAACGTTGAGCAGTGGTAGGGAAGTTTCTGCAATTGTTCTTTCTTTCCTGGTAACTTCTAAGGCACTGGGTGTTTCATCCAGGCTTGAAAAGAAAAATATATACGTTACTGCAGTTTTGTAAGAACTGGAACTGAGTAGGAGACACCCCCTCACATTCTCCAAGGGAGAGACAGTTCATTGTTTATTGTGGCTTGGCAGCACTGTTTGACACTCAAATATGACGGCTCTTGATTAGCTGTGGGGAGATCCTTTCTCCTGCCTCCGGTTGGGTGGAGGTGAAGTAGGAGAGCTGAGGTTACCTCTGTAAGGATTCCTGGAGGGAGTAAGATGACAAAAAGACAAATTTGTAGGAAACTGAATGTCTTTAATTCTGTTGCTTGAGAAGTAGCTTATTTATATTGCAGTGCTGAAAGAATCTGACATCCTTTTTCCAAAAACATGGATATTAGTGACCTAGCTGTGGGTGACATTGGAAGGACAGCTTTTGAAATGCTCCTTGTGATGCTTCCGTGTCAGTTTAGCATACTGCTTTTCCTGTGGAAGGGATGGCGGGATGCTACTCCAGCAAATGGAATGTCTCTCCACGTGCTGCCTTTGTGATTTCTCTGGTTGTCCCAAGCTGAGTCTGCACGAGGAGGTGATGGGGTCTTCCCTGAACTGTAAACCTGACCTTTCAGAAAAAGGGGAGAGGGAACCCTCATGTTTTGGTTGTGCATAGTGGAGCAGAGCATACTTGTAGCATCATCTGCAGTTTATTTCTTTGCTTTTCACTACTAAAGACATAAAAAAAATTAGTATTCTATAAGCTTGAAAGAGAGACTATTATCTAATTGGCTTTTGGTTAGGAGGATACTGATTTCTAGGTCAATGTAAAACAAATGAGCATTTAAATTGAAGAGGAGCAGCTGTTCCAAAGCCCCTTTCCACAGTGCCTGGTTTTGTTAAGGATAATTATGTCTAATTTTAAATTATGATAGCTTTGAGTATTGAGCTTTGCCTTGTCACATCCACTAGCTCATTCTCCTTCATCAGTAGGAATGTTCTATCATGGAGCTAGGTTTCTGACTGGATTTATTTTGCTGGGCCTTTTGAATTATGAAGAGAAATACAGCTTTAAGGATGAGGTTTTCATATGCTGATGTTAGCATGCTCCCATTCTATTTTTTGGGGGCTCAAAACAGGTAAAATGTTGTCTGATTCCTGTGGAAAGATACTGCTGGGAAAATAAGTATTTATGTAAACATGTAAGATTTTTGTTCATAATTTTAGCTTGAAAATGAAATGTTAGACTCCAGTGCTGAAAAAATCCAAGAAAGCTCTTGTCAGCCCTTGGAAGGAAACATATGCTAAAGATGTCCTGTGGTTTACATACTGCTTGTTTCAATTAACACATTGATATTCTCTGCCAGTTCTTGAGATAAAAGGCCAGGTGACAATTCAAATGATGCATGAAAATCATAATTCAATTTTTTTCTGGTAAGCTTATTTTTTTTTAATTAAAAAACCCAAATACAAAGAACAAAAGATTTCAGCTGCAAAGCTCAACTTCATATAAGTAATTCAATAGGTTAACTGAGCACTTTTAAGAACATATATTCTAAAATGTATTGCTGCTGCAATGAGGCACATTTGTTTTTATGAAATGTCCATTTCTGGACATGGTAATATTGTAGTGTCATGCATGGGAATTGTGTGTTTGAATTGAATTTGGAGTAAAATGTAACTATAACTATCAAGAAGTGTAAAATACAGATTTTTTTTCCATTTTAATTTGAAATCTAAGTCTTGTTTTACCTCCTAGTTTTATGGGAAAAGGTTGTCTTCACATGCCTTTTAAAATAACAAATATCACACTTTTCCTCTGAGAAATATTCTCTGGGGCTCTAAGTCAACACCTCTTACTGTCTTTTGTTTCTTTTCCGCTGATTAAATGTAATACTTAGTGTTAAACAAAGCCAAAAAAGTTTGAGAGATTGCCAAATTATTATTATGCACCTGCTTTTTTTGAGGAGAAATAGCTTTCAAATTAAAAAAAAAACAAAGCAGGGGAACTCATAAAAATGGGAGATCTGACACAGATTCTGGAAGAGAAGATTAACAAACCACATTTGTCATTGTACTGCAAAGCATTGAAGTCCTGAATGAATTTATTCTTTTATCTTTCTTTTTGGTTTTTTTTCAGTTTAGTGCATAAATATTGGGAAAAGGAATATCTATAAAGAACGAACAGCTTTTAACTTGTCTAGCATTTTAAGGGGATGACAGAATTGTGAGGAATGAATAGCAAAATTGTGTCTGAGACCAGAAAGGAAGAATAAAGATCTGTCAGAATCCATCTGCAAAGGACTGCTGTGAGACAGGTATCGCTGTAAGCTTAGTCTGCTATAGGCAAGGAGGGCAGGGGAGAGTAAAAGCCTCTAACTCCAAATGTTTTGGCTTCTCGTCTTTGTGTTTATTTTGAAGGCAGTGATTGGATGTATTATCATGTTGGTCTTAAGCAGGCAGAATAGTACAAACTTTGGAGACTTGTTCAATGTCATCGGGAAACCAAGGTAAAATACAAGGTGTATTGAAGAGGTTCCCTGTTTTGTGAAGCATCAAGTGTTTGTTCTGAAGAACTGAGTGTCCAAAATGATAAATATCCTGTAGATAAGCAAGAAGAAAATAGTCAGATACAGCTTGCTCTAATCTTGTCTCTACTATGTCTTGTCCTTAGAACTCTGTAAAGAAAGTGCTATCTCTTTGTACAAACCATCTAGCTTGTACTTCAAAGACAAATCTGGCTTTATTGATGAAGAATTGGAAGCAGGAAAGTTTGGAAATAGTTTACAGAAGAGGCAAGAATGTATACGTGCATCACTGCTGCTGTGGTGAGGCTGCAGGAAGAGCACTGGCAGCCAGAGGTGCTCAAGAACTGCAGAGGAGATTGGAGGAAATCTTACGGATGGTAAAATCTTGGGGGTATTTCTCAGCGTGTTATTGCACGAGATATGAGATCTGTTCATATTTAATAGCATTGGTTGAACCAGTTTCTTTGGCATAATAGCTCCTGGAGAACTGGGTTCATGATGTCTTTCCTGCAGGATTCTTGAAACTGTAAGTTTTGTTGTTTCTGTAAACTTCTGAGTAAACATCACTAGCTTTCATTAGGGAAATACACAAGAGTTGTTATTGGGTTCTTGAGCTTTGGCTTTGTTGCCATTTTCATAAGAGGTATTCACTGCTGATACTTTAAGTCCAGCGTCTCTAAAGCATGAAGATAGTCTTATAATAAAGTAAGAGAATCCTGATTTTTGGTAATGTGTTTACTAGATAGAAATTTTACTTCTTCAGGTTTTAGTTTGCAGCATTTATTGAATAGGGCTTCTCTGCCTAACAAAATAAGTGTTTCTTTTGCAAATGGTGTTGTATTTGAAATGTAGCATCACAGAAAATAGTTTCCATTTTGTCCTAATGTCAGTTTAGCTCCTCAATGAGAATGTTTCCGTAGTGAGTTCAACAACTTCTGTAAATATTGAAGTTTAATTGAAGATTACTTTCCAAAGATGTTGTTTTTCCAAGGGGCTTGAGCCAAGGAACTCGTTTCTGCCTGGAAGCTGGTGTCTCTTCTGAATATACTTTCTAGAGTACAGCATGAAAACAGTTGGTCATAGATGAATGAACTCTTTCCTCCACCCCTGTCGACAGCGAATTTACATTTGTCAGGAAGATGAGTGAGTCTGCGTCTTTCATAATGTATTGAGTGTGGGGGGTGGGGGAGCCTTCCTCAGAAATCTAAATCTAACAAACTGGAACCACAAAATTCTCTCTGAAAGCTTGATTGCTGTGTAAACCTTGAATATTTCAGCCGTTTTTCTCAGAATTTCTTCTCCTTGGGACCAAGCCTCAGAAGTGGAGTTTGTTACGGCTCACAATAAATTCCTAGTACAGTTCATTGTTAATGCACAGCTTTGCTCCAAAGGTCTTAGTTTATCAAACTGACTCTTGTAAATAGGCAGGAAATCCAGAAGACATTCAGACAAGCTGTCAGGCGAGCTTCCTTGGGTTGCCTGCCAAGTATTTATTTATTTATTTATTTATTTTAAAAAAACAAGTTACCTCATCAACCTTCCTGCTTTCAGTAGTCTGTCAGTTTATCTCAAAGGGACAGGTTTTTAAATCTCCAGATAAACATAGCTTGATCAAAATAAATAAACCCTCCCCAAGCACTGAAGTTTCAGATTGACAGTGAAACATTTGGCTCATTCAGGTTGCGCAGACAAATGTTACTTAAAAAAATTCCATGGAAATTGTCCGCTGACGATCTTTCAGAAAGTGATCTTTTTTCCCAGCCGACAATCTGTTATGTAAGGAAATGTTTTATCTTTAAGGTTTGCCACAACTCGATGTGCTGTTGTTTTTAGTTTTGACTAAAAACAGTAAGGAAAATAATTAATTTTGAATCATGAAAAATGTGAATTTTTAATCTCAGTATTTTAGATCAGGGGACTGTTCTTTTCAAAGTTCCGTAATAATAAAAGTATGCAATAAAAAGCTTTGTGTCTTGTTGCAGACAACTGAAAAGCTGCTGCTTTCTTTTGGCCTGATGTTTGGAAGGGAGTTCTCTTTGTATGGCGAAGCACGAATAGGTCTTCGTTGTTGGTTTATACAGTTGTATCATGTTGACGACCTTCATACCATGTGTCCCATGATAGGGTCCCCCTTGTGTTGTGATACTTTCTGGTGTTTCTGTAGTCGATACTAAATGTCACAAGTGGTTTAATGCCTGTTCTAAGTTGTTGTTGTAAGCGAACTTAGACCTCTAGTGTTAGGAGTTTATGGTGTGCAGCTACCGAATTGACTTAAGCTCTACTGGAGAGTACACAAGTTTGTGATCCACAGTGTAATGATTCAATCACTGAGACAGCCTTTACTGCTTTTGCTTTTATGGTGACGGTCGGTTTCTGTGCTGATGCAGCAGTATAGACCACAAAAGATGGCAGGATACGGTGCAAACAGCCTGAAAGGACTAGGAAGTAGGAGCCAAATGGATTGCTTCCTTCATATTTTCCTTTATTCTTAAGCCAGAGGAAACTTTCCCTGAATGTTGAGCGATTCCCAAAATGTCCTTCAAGTTTCAATCACAATTTAAGATAAGTAGAAGCATTTTATATTCAGCATAAAGCAAACAAACTGTGTACAGCTCAAAGATGAGCCAGGGAGTTCTACACAGATACTTCTTTGTCCACATGTATATACACACTCTAATATAGTAGATACAGACTCCTTTCTTACTTATCTCCCTTTGCAGTTGCTTTGGTGATTAGGAAAAGTGAGTAATAGGATAATGGCTTATTCACAATTTCTCAATTTTTTTTTTTGTACGATGTATTGTACATGGGAACAATCACGCTTTTTCATAGTTGCTTCCTGTGGCCATTGCTTTCCTAACTGGGAAGTGAACACGCCTTTGGTCATCTTCCACTGATGCTATTCAGAAACCTGTGGGCTACAGAGTAGCTGAAAGAATTGCTGCTTTGATTATACTGTAGTTAATGGATGGAAGGCTCCAGTCATCTTCAGTTATTGGAACTGTTTTAACCTTTTAGATTTGTCTTCTGAAAGACAGAGGAGTAATAGATTTTTGTAGCAGGCAGCAGGATGAGGTCTGAATCAGCATCGGTGAGAAGAGATTTCTTCGTATCAACAGAAATGAAGTGCTTTTTATTCTGCTCCAAAGTATGTAACGTGAAGCGAAGGTACTGACCAGAATCTAAACACAGACCACTCCCAGAGCTGATGAGCTTTTTGGCACATGAATAGGGAGTGACTGGACCAACAGATCTTTCACCTTTTTGCACTGAAATGTAGGGTTGGTTGCTCTATGGCATGTAAGGAGTAAAATTCCAGGTCCTCTTAATATTCTTAAATATTTTATCATACTTGTGGTCTTTCCTGTAATAATTAAAGGCGATTGTGTTCCTGAAATCTTTCAACTCTGATCTTTTTCTACCCGAGAACATTTCTTTTGGATCTTTCAATTATATCAATACTTATCTTGAAATATAGGTAACAGACATGATTTTCCATAGTGATCTCATGAATATCATATACAGAGATGATAGGACTCATTGATGACATATAAATCCTTTCGGTTTGTTCAGGGCTTACAGGAATCATTATAGCTGTCGTGCTATTTTTAGATCTATTTTTCAGTTTACAATTTCACTATTACTCCTAGTTCCTTTGTGGAGTTGATGCCTTTTAGGATGCTGTCATCTTCAGCAAGCACTACCTTTGTACTCTCTGTCTACACAGAGACATTGAACGCTTATACTGGTGAGCCCATTATCTTATCTCTGATAGCAGCTGATAGCAGGTGTCCAAGCAGAGTCTCTTCCTGGAACACTGCAGTTGTTTGTGACTCTGGGTTGTCTGCAGTCTGTTTTCCCCTTTTAAGGGTTCTTGGCACATTCTTCGGTGAATTTGTCCAAAGGCTTTTAGCTGTGCTCATGATTTTTTTCATCCTTTACAGCAAGAAGTAGCCCAATGTGGCTATTTTGTAAAACAGTACCTCCTTTTATTTCTTTGGGAGTTGCTCTTAGCCTCATTTAATTCATCCTAGTACTGGCAACCTGATAAACTGTCCTTCCCTACTCATAGGACAAACCCTTTCAGGCACATACTTACAGGAAGTTCACAGCTCTTTCCATTTCTTCACGTCTTCAAGTCAAGATTAAAAAGCTTTTTCAGAGAGAGTGCTGCAGCCAAACAGGAATTGGCTGGACCATGTCCAAATGATCCCAATACCTTGCTACCTTTTCTCTTTTCTTACTGCTGCAGAGCAAAGCAAAATTTTCTCCAAATTTTTTAATTCTTCCTTCCTTCATCAAATCAAGTTGGGAGCTTACTAGAGTTATGGGTGAACAAACTTTGAATTCCCCATCTTTTTCCCCTCTTCCAATGCTGCCTGCATTTGAAAGCTGTTTGAGAATGTATTTTTTATGATTAGCTTTTTCTATGATTAATAATATTATATTTTATGTACTTCAGTTTCTTTAATAGCTTCCAGTAATGTATCTCTTAGTGAAATGTCTTATACATTCACTGGAGACTTATCAGCTGACGTTTTAAGATGTTAAAATGAATGTCTAAGGGTGGCGCAATGACAGATTTTTAAAGGTAATATTTTGTAAGAAAATTTTGGCATGTCAGAGAGCTACTTTTAAATTCCATTTGTTCTTTGCTTGATTCAGTTTGGTGCTAAGTATTCTCTCCTACCCTCTTTCACCATTGCTCTTCTATGGTAGATTTTGTTGAAGGAAGAAAAAGGGAGAGTGGATGAGTGTTAGCAGAGGGAGGAAAACGTGGTCACCACATTTGGTGGTGGTTTTTGATCTGACATTTAAATAAGAATTGTTTGCTCTGAAGAAGGGAAGAGGAGAGGAAAGCTTAGAGGAAAAAACATGCCTTTTTTTTTCCACAGCAGCCCTGATTGGCTTCTCTACCCCAGAAACTGGGTAAGTGTGGCAGGCAGCCAATTTGAAAGCATTCTCCCCAAGAAAGCTTGAAATTTGGAAGAGAACAGATGATTCTCATGGTATTTCGAGACCTGTGCCAGCCTCAATCAATTATAAGTCACTCGTGAAGACATTTTGAGAATTGACTATGTCTGAATATTAAGGTAAATAATCCAGGAAGGATTAGATGTATATGTGCTAATTAGAATGTTTTCAATTATATTACAGGACTAAGTGGGGTTATATAGTGTTGTTATCAGGCTTAAACCTTTTCATTTAGTGGCTGATTTTGGATGAAAATACGTTGTGGCTGGTATTGCATTCCTTGTTTCCTCTCACAGTACATATACTTTGTTTAACGATGGGGACCTTAGAAGAGGTAAGATCAATGATCCTGTGAGTGCATGGTCAAATACAAATATTCCTATAATCTACTATAAACTAAAATAAACTGCAAAATGCATGTCATATATCCGAGTATGCATGCCAAAATGTTTTGTTTCTATGGGATTTTTAAAGTAAGAACAGAATTTGTTTGATACTAATGTCTGATAAAGGAAGTGATTATTTGGAATATGTTTCTGAGGAAGCTTATTTGATGGCACAGTGCTGGAAGTAATACTGAAACACATCATAAATATCACAGTGAAGAAATAGTCGTGTGTTTCAGTCTTCTTTTAAATGAAGCTTTATCTGCATTTTTATGTTACTTTTTCTCCCTGGTGACATGTTCTTAAGTTCTCACGCAGAGTTTTGTGCATGGCTTGATGTTTTCCAGTTATATTTGCAAAAGAAGATGCTGTTCCTTTAAAATCAAGTGGCTCATTGAGTTGTTTTTACTAGTGCTGCTTTTTATACTGTACAGTATACTCCATGCAAATGAGCTGCCTGCTCAGCCGCTGTGTGGCTGCCTGCCCTGTTGGGGAGCTCACAAAGACTCTGCAGACCTAATTCAGCATTCAGTTGTTTAAAACGGCAGATGGAAGGAGGTATCAGCAAGATGAGGATTTATTAGCTACTCACAATAAAAGACCACACTCGCTCCGCAGAGGATCAGAAAAAGCCTGGTGAATGGGATTGAGTTATATCTGCTTTCAGCTGACTTTACAATGATATGTTTAGCTCATGTGACTGGGTCACTTAGCATGAAGATCAGCTGAAGATTTCCATGTAAATATATATTCCCTTAAGCACCACCAACCTGTGTGCTTGTATTCAGACTTTTTTTTCGGTTTGCAGCTGTCATAACTGTGGGAACAGAAACACTTCATCGAGCTGCGGTGGGCAGCCTGCGGTCTGGCCTCTCGTTGTTGTCGCGTCCGCACACTTCAGGATGTCTGGCTGAAATCCCCTCATAAACGCAGCTCTTGATGAAGTTTGATTTCTTCTGTATATCTCGCGAAGTCCTTCTGAGGCTGAAGTTAGGTTCTTTTGAAATGCAGTATTTATATTCTGAAGTTATAAATAGGTTCTTGCTAAGCTTTTATCAGGAGATGAAATCTGTTGCTTTAGCTTTCTGCTAAAAAAATTGAAGGTTGTTGTGGCAGGAGGTTGTTCATTGTATTTGCAATATTTCCTTTTTTCCTTCCTAATATAGAAAGGACACGTGTAGGACAAAGGCTTCTTGACGTGCTCAGTAATTTAAATAATACTGGGATGAACATATCTAGACTTTTACGGAAATGGTGTTTGGTATAGCTAGAAGTGTTATCATTGTTTATGTTTCAACGCAGGCTAACAGCTCGTTTTAGACTGTGATTGTTTTAGACTGTACTTTTAAGGGGCAAAGCAATTTCGACCTTGCTGGAGTTGTGTGTGTGAAGGGAGCTGGAAAACAGAAACTCCAGGACAGACTGAAAAAGCTTCAGCTGAACTGTGCTTTTTATTTTTTTGCCTTTTTGCCATGGATGACGGAGAGGGAAGGGCTTCTTAGGGCAGCTCCGTCAGTGATGAATAGATGAATGAATTCTTAAATGTTCCGAGCCTGCAACATGTGTTCCAGACCCGTCAGCACATAAGAGTTGCACGATCTCAGCAATGAACTAAAGAATGTGCCGTGTCTGCTGCATGCGAGGAGGAGACCGACATACCTCCGAGACTGCAGAAACAAAGAATGTGTGACAGGATCTGAGGAATCCGACGCTTGCTTTGTCGTGGAGAGGAGTGAAGGAATTTTAAAAAAATTGGAACAATAAAATTTCTGGGTTTTCATAGTGAGGTTTTATCATATTTTAAATACTTCTGTGTCCTGCATGTCCGCAGAATTGATTTTTCAGTTCAGTGTGACCATGTTTTTTTTAAAGGAAATGTGACCTGGATTTTGTGAGCTTATTATAAACGGTAAATGAAGGCAGCTGTTGTAGTTTACTGATCCCTTATAAAAGCTCAAGTAAATTGAAATAAAAGAAAAATATGTACGTGTGGGATCTGAATTAAATTCCACTCTTTCGCCTTACATGGAATCATGGATTATTATTTATTTCTAGACAGTTGTGTATATGAGGGGAGTGAGACATCCAACCTTGAAAAGATTTAGGAAAGTCAAACAGATTTTTTCCAATGTGACCTGCTAAATCTACCACAAAAGAGGCAGATGAAATTACGTACACAGAGTCAGAGACCGTGGCTGCTGTTCTTCATGACAGGCAAGTGAAAGACCATGCCCTATTTTTAGCAAACGGATAGAGAGGGAGTAGGAGGGGGAGAAAAGTTTGAAAATAATGGACTTCTTTAACAGTTAGAGAGCAAAGCTAGCCAGAAGCAAGGGAGCTTTAGCAGGAATTCGTGGTCAGCAGAGTCGAAATATGGATGATTCAAGTATTCTTCGAAGAAGAGGACTGCAGGTAAGAGTAACTTCAGTCTACTTTTTTTTTTCTCCTGCTTGAAATGTCAACAGTCTCCTAAAAATGATTAAAATCCTCTGAAGTAAATGAGATTGACTGAGTATGTTACAGTGATGCTAGAATTTGAGTTTTTCTGTTTTCACCTTGTATGTATCTTATTAATTAAACAGGATTTTGTCTAAAGTAGTAAAATTCAGGTTGTTAATTTCTTGGTTTATATCCAATAGTCTTGTGAATATTGTTATGGAAAGAATTGAAGTCTGAACTATAAGGCTTACCTTATTTCTGAAACTTCACTTTTACGGGTACTTATAAAAATCTGTTAAATGACTTTTCATACTTGCCTTACAGTAGCTGAGCATTATTTAGAAATTAAATGTCAAAGCAGAGTGACTATTTCAATTTATTTGAGAGTTGTGCTTCTTTATTACTTCAAATGCACAGTAATCCAAAACCGGAATGCAATTTTACAATGTAAATAATATTTCTATTTTATTTTCGACAACTGTCATTAAGTCGAAGTAAATACTCCTGCAATTTGTTTTAAGCTTTAACACACTAGTGAAGTTTTCTTTTGTAGTGGTGCTGTGGAAGTTTTATTCAATTGCAGTAGTGTGACAGATGTGGTAATCGCTGTTGGTGTCAGTGGTGTATGACGGCTGAACTGATTCTTATGGAGTAAACCAGCTGGAAGTGAGTGAGCTCCAAAATCCTCGGTGAGCTGGGCATGGAATAGATTTTTGCTTGAAAGCACCATATTCTTTTATTTGCACTGTAATGTGATATAGCCTATTACATACTTGCTAGCATAAATAATTGTTTATAGACCATGAACCTTGCCTATTAAACAATAGGAGAGGCATGGTTAATTTAACTACCTTGGAGGAAAATAAATGCACCTTTTTAACATTCTACCGTTCATACCTTACTGACACTTTAAGGCAATTGCAGTTATTGTTGCATTACCAGAATATATTTTCTGCCTCGCCTTTTATTTTTTGTGTGTATTTGATTTTTTTCTTCTGCCAGCTTATTAATTACTAAAATAATTTGACACAATGTGCTGCATATAACATGGTGACAGTGCTTTATGGTAGTGCATTTGCTCATCAGAAAATTAGCTGCATTTAATTTTTGTATGACTGAGTATATAGGAATAATTAAGGTTGGTTTTGGGTAAGCTGATGTTTATTTTCTATTTATTTAACTAGTCAGAACTCCATAAACGAGAAAATTGTTTCTAACCACTCACAATCAAAATGCTTCAAGCTCTATATGTTGATTCTTTTAGAGCTTTCCCGAGCCTGGAATTTCTCTAGCTGTTCTGTCTGTTTGACGTGTGGGGGAGTGGTTTTCATGATGATGCTTCAGGGGAGTATTAGAAAAGGAAGGGAGGTTGGAAGAGCCCAAATGTCTACCAGTGGCAGCAGAAGAAGCACGGGGAGTGGGAATGCATTTCCCTGGTTTAACTGTGTAATATGGTGGGATTTGATAATTTTAGTCATCTTGAGTATTTAATATGTTTGTGTACGCACTTGGGTAGATATGTATCAATACACATCCATACATGTGAGTGTAATTAATACCTTCCTCAAAAATGCTCTGGGAACTAAGAAAATGTGCTAAAAGGGCATCAGGAAAGGGCATCACAGCATCTTGGAACAGACTTTTTGGAGTACATTGTGGCTCAGAGAAGTGACCGTTTTAAAGATCGCATCAAGTTTACTATTCCACAAAAATTAAAACGCTGTTGGTTCATGTTGGCACTGCTGAGGCAAGATGTTTGTTTAACGTTTTGGGGGTAATAGTTTGGAAAGCCACAGCCTAAATTAGATCCTCTAATCCAACCTCTCCGCTCAAAGCAGTGCTAATTCCAAAGGTGGATCAGGTTTCTGACGGTCTTGTCCAGGCTGGTTTTGAGTATGTTTAGCGATGGAGACTCTGCAGCCTTTCTTGGCACCTGTTCTGGTACTTAATCACTTGCCCTGTGAAAATATTGCTTCCTTTGTGTTTTGGGATAGAAGAACATTTTCCACGACCTACTAGTACTATTTAATGTAATATTTACATGTTGACTATTGAGATGAACAAACAGATAATCTTAGTTTATTTTTCTTTCCACAACTTATGTTCCTGTTCTGTCTTGATAACCTCTGATTTTTGGTTTTTTTTGGGGCAGGGGCTGTTTTTGATGCGGTTAACTTGGACTTGGACTGAGATGGCTTTGAGACTGCCGTGCTTTAGGGGTTTTGCCTTTTTTTTTTTTTTTGTTTTTATATCTTCCTGCTCATTTGGCATCTTACATGGTGGAATCTTTTTTCTTTCTTGGTGATGTTTTGGTCTTTCTTTTCTCCTGCCTTCCCCCTATTGCTTTCTCCTGCCTTCCCTCTATTGCTTCCTGTAGCTGAGTTCTTGGTATAAAGACTACAAACACCTCTTTTGTGTGTTACTCCTGCTGACTAACAAAAGCAAAGTGATTCTTTTGTTTGTTTTCCTTTTTTCTGTCCCTATGGAGAGCACATCTATGAGGCAGTAATCTGAATACCCAGGTGCTTTTCTAATCTCCCCACTCTTTGTTCATATCACCAGATTTTTTTAATCTAACCGTTACTGGATCAAACTCCTTTTTTCTGACCTTTCTGAAGTCCCTTTCACTTTGCTTCCTCAAGACTATTTTGAAAGTACTGTTGTTCTATTCCTTTCTTATTTTCAGTGATCACCTGTTCGAGGACCTGAGTTGCGAGACTTCCAAGTTTCCTTGTGCTCATCTCTCACAGTTGGCTCACTCTTTTCAAAACCTATCTTTTTTTTTCCCCAATTAAATAGCCTACCTGCCACCTCCAGCTCTTTCCTCTTCTCTAACAAATGCCTGCCTACATTTTCCTTGTGCTTCTCATTACCTCCATTACCTTCATTACCTGCAATGTACTTTGCATCACTACCGTGATGCTCTGTCTTCTCTGGGAACTCTCTTCCTCTGTGGTCCCTGCACTAAACAACCAGGTAGTGGAAGCCGATAACCTCAAGGAGTAGGAACTGTTCCCACAGGCCAAGTCAATATATTAGCACATGGCCTGCTTGATTGCCACCTTCGTTTGATTAGTCTGGTTCTGTTCATCCTGTTCGGTGTCGCAAATTTGGTTAAGAAATTTGTAATTGTGAAATATGTGGAAATGAAAATCCAGGAGGGGCAAATTGGATTTTCTGTGTGTGTATGCATAAATACACAGTCTGAGGCATGTGTCCAGTAATATTGACAGAAGGTTGGGAAAGTTCTTCTCATAATGGAGTATTGTTTTAATATCTAAGCTTGCATTTTAGCTGATGAACTTGGGCTGTTGACAGAAATTGCTGCCTGGGGACAAGTGCTAATGCAGGTGCTGGAGCTGCTTCTGTTGAATTGGACAGAGATCTGTGTTTGTTTAAATTATTTGTCGTGATGTAAAATACATTGCGATGATAGGTACAAATGTTTTCTAAGGCTATCTAGATTTGTTGCTGAATGTTCCCTATACACATGTATCAATTGTTGGTTTTCGTATTTTTGCACAAATGAAAACCAGAGGTACTCAGTGAGTCCCTGTGTAGATGGGCTTGTGTTTTGGACATCAAATTGTACTAGAAATTTGTGATTTGTTTTTCTTTCGTCGCAGTGTCCTTATGAGTAAGTGCAAGGAAGGAGAGTAATGGAGATTGTGATACTCCACATTTCAAATCCCTGTCATGTAGCTTATATTCTGCATTTTTGGTACATGAGCAGGATTCAGATGTGGTTGGATGTTACCGTCACCACAGTTCTCCATGTTTTCCTACAGCGTGCCAGCCCCTTTTCATCTTCTGATGAAATATGGGCTAAGTTCAACCAGTTAATTTACTTTATTGGACCTTTTTTTTGTGCTGCTTTCAGTGCAGATGTGAAACACAGACTGCATCACAGTACTTGAATATGTTTCTGTTGGCTAGTTTTCTACTATGCAGCATCTTTGGCTAAAATAATAATAAAAAAAAATATAAAAGCAGTAAAATGATTTCTTTCTAAAAATTCATCTTACATCTTCCTCCCAAGACAAAGCATGGAGAATATAATCTCAGAATATTTGATGGACTTGGTTTTGAGCTTGCTTATTTTACTCAAAGGACTGACACTGTTTTGTTTTGTTTTGTTTTATGGGGAAAGGGAATAGGGGAATCGGTGGTTACACAGGCTCATACTGTTTTAAGCTTCAGTGTATTTAACAAAAGGCTTACTGTGCTGTTCAGTTTTCTGTACAGTTTAAACCTTCCCTGACATGTCTTCAAATGTAATTTAGAGACCCTGAAAATTGATATGTTCTTCAATTTTGTTTCCTTAAGAGTATCTTTCATAATTGCTGAAGACATTCTTTGCTGTCTACAGAGCTGGTTAGGAGACCTAATAACGTGTGCAGTTAGGAAGAATGTTGCCTTTCAGTATTTTTAATATATTTTTTACAAGTTTTATAAAAAGTTAAAAGTAGAAATTCTGTTCTACAAAGGAAAAGAAGCTTTTACAATGAGGGGAGACCATTAATAAGACTCAGAATTTGATTTTTTTTTTTTTTTGGTCCTGCACTTTCAAAACTTTTGAAATGTGTTAATTGAAAGGTTAATATGTAAACTTTAAATTTAGAGTTTGCTTTTAATTTCACATGAAGATGCATGCATACGTACACATGTGAAAATCTGCAGGTAATATGAGTCGATTGGATTTTGGGTTTTGGAACTGCCTGCTGCAAGGTATCCTGCTATGGAAAATATTGACACCTACTCCCAGGAGAAATCTAGCTCTGCTTTTATAACCTTGACAAGAAATTTGACTTTGAGAGGCTTTTAAAATTGTACAGGTTACTCATCTTTACACCTTTGATTCTTTTGGTGCATTTTTCTTGACTTTCGTGTTTTCCTGTGCTTTGCTGAGCTGTGCAAACCATCTGAGAGCTTTCTGTAACTCTGCATTCCCTTTCAACTCCCTCCACTCCCCAAGGTCCTCACTCCTGTGTTCCCTGAACACAACTTGGTCAGGCCAGGGATGACGTTTGCCTTGGTTTGGGGTTTGGCCTGGACTATGTAATTTTCATTGTGCTTGAGACTTGATGGGAGACAATGGAAAGTGTGCTGAAATGAAAGAAAAGATTTTGCTTTTGAGGGGGATTGGTTTCTGTACCATACTAGTGATTTATGTCCTTTTGGGATATCTGTGATGCGTTTAAAAGAAATGAAGAGGAAAAACTCTCAAATTGAGATAAAAAAATCTAAGCACCTTTCCTCGTAATCTTTGAGACACCAGAAGAATGATTGCGTTGTGTTTATATCAAAGCAAAGCTGACCGTTCTGATTTGAAAGCTCAAGCTTAAGTGTCCTTTAGAAAGAAAAAAGACAATTTTTTGAAATTATGTTTAGAAAAAATGTGGATGCTTCTTTGAGGTATGAAAGTTTCCTCTGGAAGATAACAGAAACTTGGGTGTAAAGTTTCACATTTGAAGTCTGGCATAGCTTAGGGTGGTTTTCTGTAGGTAATTCCCATTGCAGTTACTTGACAAATTCAGAACTCCAAAAGAAAAAAACAAATTTTCCATGGAACATAATCACATTTTCTTTCTAACTCAGATTCTTTGTATTAACAAAACTTATTGTGTACTGCGTAGCGATTTACCAGGAACATAACCTAATCCACAGATCAGATGTCTGCTGAAGGGCTTCCAACAGTGCTGATGCAGGCAGTAACCAGTTATACTGACAGCTGAAGAAGAGGTGGTAATACGAGAAGATAAATAAAAATAATTTATGCAGATACTGAATCTGTAGACTTATCTTAGGATGCAAGAAATAGCTGTTTTTCTGTTTTTCCTACTGTACTGTTTTTCCTAGTAAAAATTTTGTTTAAAAAGGCAATATTTTTAGGATAACCTCCAAGAGATCCAAGATTTTATGTTCAGACTTGGCTGTTATTCTTCCAGTAAATTTTCAACACCTGAAATGAATGAAAGTTTAGCCTGGAGAAGATGTCCAAAAGGTAGTTGAAGTTCTTCAGCTTCTGCAAAAATGAGCAGCTGCCAGAAGGAGGAGGATCCACATTAGTGTTAGCACAGCAGCGAAGGCCACATGAACCTGTTGTAAAGGTTGGCTGGTCCTTTGCTGTGGCTCTCCAGACGGGCTGGACTGTGTTTTTCTAGTTTGAAGACTTGAGTGAGGAGAATGATTGGGAAGCACTAGCTGCAGATTAATGGAATTCATTAATTAGATCAGTCATAACCAATGTTTTTGACTGAGCTCAGTCTGTGGAGACAACTTGTGAAGGTTTATTACACGAGTCTGTTATAATCTTGGCTGGGATGCCAATGTCATAACATGGGAAAATGGATTGTTATGATGAGTAGAGTGTGCTGCAGCTCATCGTAGGACTCAGGATTCATGCTCGGAGAGGTACAGAGCATCGTTGACTTTTGGCAGCTGTCTGCCTGGTGAATGAGCTTTCACGCTGGTTTGATTTTTCAGGATTTGATGTTTGTGGTCCACTTTGTACTGGAGGAGGAAATGGAACTGAGTTTGGGGGAGCACATGCCTCTGACATTCACTTTGAAGACATTGGAAAATATAGCAAGGGAAAAATGCGAGAGCTTGTCAGAATAAAAAGTCCTTGAAATACACACAAGGACAAAAGGTTAAATGGTTTGCTCGGACACAAAAGATAGCATTTAGCTGCTGTCTTCAGGGTATTGTTAAATTGGTCTGATAATTTGCTATAGTTATGCTTAAATGAGTGCTTTCAATTTGTCAGGAAGGACTTTGTGAACCCTTTATAGCCAAACTAAACTTTTTATTTTCAGCCTGTGAGAAAAGATAAAAATGCTTGTAATTAATTCAACTACTTCAGGAGAAAAGGCTTTGTGAGCGGGTGACTCCATGGAGGAATGGGGGTGTGTGGGGGTGTGTGTGTTTGTGTGTGTGTGCATCTCAGGCTAAGTAGACGTTGGACAAAGGGGTTCTTCCTAAAGGTGAACAGGGATATCTTTTTTCATACATTTCATTGGTTTGAAAGTGTCTGCTTGATAGACTTGCTTGTTGCCAGGAGGGCACGATGAACGATTTTTGCTGCTGCTGGTAGTTGCAGGGATTGCTATGTATAAAGGGGCTTTTGTTTCTTCTCCTTGCCATTAGCCACTTAGGGTGCTTCATTTGTGTTAATATCGCTTCATTTCGTACTTGCTTAATGTTGGAAATCTCAATTCTTAAAAGAAAACCCAGTTCTCCAGCCTAGCAACATAACATGCTGCAAGACCAGTGTTTAATCTGCTTATCTTTAATAGTCTCCACTGCTTACACAGACCCACTTACCTATTTAATGAGAAGAAATGTCCTGCAGTGAGGCAGCATGGATTTTGCTTCCAGGCTTATGTCATCAGCCCCGAAGTTGGAATTGGTTAGAGCACTTTTTTATTTTCCTGTCGGTTTGCTGATTATGCTTTCTCTTCTGTTTCCCTGATACATTGAAAGATAGTAGTTGTCTTTGTTTTTGTAAAACGAAACCTAATTAAAACATGCCAAGTGAAAATCTAATTTTGAAAAGCTATCAGCATTGACTGGGGGCAGGTAGTCCTCTCCTGTATCCAAGGAATGAATATGAAGCATCTTTGCATTCTGAATATTTGTAAATTCTGGCTGCTAGTCAAATAAATGACAAAAGCGTATTATGAGTTGCACTATTTTAATAACACCTAGAAAAGGCTCTCTAAAATGTCAAGAGACATTTAAAGTCAGTTGTAAATATGTAGTAGAATTTCCCATATGATTTAACAGGTGTTCCTCTCCTACTTTGTATTAAATTGCTTTACCCAGGCCATTAGTATTTATGGAACTTTGAGAAAGTGGGATTTTAACATGTCTGGGATCAAATTTGGTTGTTCTTGAATTTCTACAAGCAATTATTAAAGAATATGGAGTAATTTTGAGGCACCAAAGCGCGTCTGTACAAATCGTCTGTTGTTTTATGCTGTTCTCTCAAATATATGTATTAACTCTTTAAATGGGCTTTATTTTTAAAAGCTGCATATCCTGACTGTTTTGATACACATACTTAGCACAACAGTGAGGTGCAGCTATCTGCGTTACTTCATCCAGCATCTGTGTGAGCAGCAGAGTCTTTTTGCCCACCAAAGCAGTGAGCAAGTGCAGCTCCTTTTCTCCTTGTGTCCAGGGCAGCTCAGGAGTTCCCTATAGTTTTGTGTGTGACCATGCGGATATACTCTGAATTTTCAAATCTGTGAATACAGCAACAAACCATTAAAAGTTTATATATTCCGTCAGAAATCAAAAAATGGGGTTGGAGTTGGTGGGCTTATTCAGGTTTTGCTATGTGAATGTTCATGTTTATACTCGTTCAAGGATTTTCTTAATTATCATGCAGGTTAAGTAGTATAACTTGTAGCCTGGCTGTCAGTGGCACAGTTGAAAGAAATTGCTAAACAAAACACAAGCCACCTGAAAACAGAGGAAATTCAAGGGGTATGGAAAAGATTTGTTAAGAGTGGGTGTAATGTAGCCAGTTGTGCTTTAGAAGTATGCATTTTCACTTTACTCTTACCTTGTGAAAACATTGTATTTATACTGTAGACAATGAAGCGCAGAGTTCCTTAAACTTGGCTTGTGAGCTTTGAAATAATTATCTCTATTTAGAGAATTTACTACAAATCACATTTTGTAGTTTTGTTATTCAGCTCCTAAAACAAAGACTGGTAGGCTCTATTAATTTGAATTTGCTAGTCTTATTTGTTCTGTATGAGAAAGCTAATTTCAGTTTGAATTCAGCTATTGTATACTATAACATAAGTACATAATACGCAGCTTTTTGCATAAATGCTTCTATATGATTAAACTTTGAAGTTTCTCTTTTAGCTCTAAGGATAAATAACTATATCTGGTAAAAAGTATTAAGTTATTTCACGTTTTGATGGTCATATTCGAACATTCAGCCTCACCATCCTTAACTGTTCTTCCATATACATTTTGTTGATGTTCTGAAGCACTGAGTTAATTTTCCCGATGCACCCTGATATATTGTTGTCTCTGGTGGGCATTTGGGTGATGCATTCTACTACAGGCTTTCCATAATGTAGTGGATAAAGAGTTTAATTCTTCTGTTTTCTATCCAGAAGATATCCTGACGTAGATCATTGCTGAATTTAAAGAATTTATCCTTAAATAAGTAAGTGCACTTGTGGTTCTGTTTTGTTTCTCTTTGGAGATGAGATACAAAGCTTTAAAATCAGGGCTTTGAAATTAGCAGCACTTTGTCTCTGAGTACAAACAAGTAATTCTCTGGATGGGAAATGGTTCAACTTTGGTTTTACCTGTCTTCGGTCAAACCTAGAAATGAGTCATTTTGCTGATGGCAATGCTCCTTTTGAATCAAATTGTTTTAGCACAACAGATGCTTTTGTAGCTGAAAGTTTCTCTTTCCAAAATGCTCTTGGATATTAGTGTGATAAAATCATGTTTGGAATGAGGAGGAATATAATTATTGCCTATTGTGTGGCATAGCTGAAACAACTAACCTAATGCAATTGCTTTTAAATTACTTTCATCAAAATGTGAAAATATTAATTGACTTGGACGTTTATCACTTGTTTTATATCAGCATAGGCTAATAAATGTCACTGGTACTGCCAGCCAAAAAAAAAAGAAATTATACCAGATGCAGTTGGGGCAGGTTAGCGTGGTCTGTGGATAAGGTCCTTTCTGCTCCATTTGTTCCATGAGCTGTGGCTTGTACGTGCTGGTGGTGACTCCAGGACACGTTAGTTTGAAATACAAGAAGCCTAGCCCATGGTTGTCTCCTTCCCAGCAAATTTCTGGCCCTCAGACTATTATTGTGTCCAGCATTATGCTGCATTTAGGCTTTAAGCATATGTAGCGATCTCCTCCTCTTGAAAAATGCGTGCAGTTTAGCTTTATTTTTCATAATTTTAGTGAATCATTTGGCCAAGTTGGAAGAATATGAACAAACCAGAGAAGAGATCCCACTCTGTGGGCTGATCGTGGGATGTCTGTTGTGAGGGGATCAGGAGCTTAAAAAACTTAAACAGTGACAATAAATTTAAAGGCTGGAGGAGTGGATTGTGGTGAAATAAGGGCAGGAAGAAGATTGGAGGTGACTGAAACAAGGACACAAGGGGTTTTACATGTCCAATTGATACGAGGACTACAAAGGCTGTGGAATGACAGTTTTTTCTCTCTCATGGTTTCTAGTCATTTGATATTTCTTTTTCAAGCTTTTATCTTCTCTTTCATTCTTAAATTCTAATGTCGTGCGGCTTCATGTTCTTAGCTTTGTGGGCTGTTTTGACAGACCCTACCTTAAAACTCTCTGGGCCAAATTTAAACCTGGCAGTTCTGTCAAACTTGGGTCTCAAAACATTTCTTTATGAAATAGCACCCAAACTGGTTGTACTGAAATGAGCAAGTAGGAAAGATTTTTTTTGTAACAACTAAATAATTTGGGACAGTTTTGCGGTGTGCTGGTTACTGCCTGCCTGTAAACTTTGGTAGTTTGAGAATGCTGAGCTGATGTTTTTCTTCCAAAGTGGCCACCATGAAAAAAGCCCCTCAGGGACATGAGACTACTGTAGACTTTCAGAAAGCAATGTTGTGCTTGATTAAGTTTAGACAGATGATGGAGTGATGTAGTAAAATCATTTTTGTTAAGGCATAATACAACAGAGAACGCAATGTAGCACCGTTGGGAATGATAAAAATGAAATACTAAAGAAAAACCATGCCCTTGCATATAGCTTTCAGCAGCAGACGCAATAGATGTAATTTAGTTGTGTGGTGCTGGAAACGTAATATTGATTTATCTTGAATCAAGAGAAATGGCTTGTACCCTGCCTGGTTGTATGGATTGCAGCAATCGCTGTGAAACGAGTTACCCAAAAATGGTACTGTAAGAGAATTCCTTCTTTTTGATAGAGATGGGGAGGCGATTGTAGCCAGGTAAAAAAATCCAGTTACATGTTTAAATGAGGAGTTGAGAGGTACTTCATGTGATGTTGCTGGGAACTGCCAATTTTCCCTGTACTTAACTCATACTTCTTGAAAAAGAGCAATTTCTTGAACGTTAGCCTCCACGTAACTTGCATAAAATTGAAGACAGAGGCTTAGTGGAATGAGATGAGCTTGGGGTAGAACTTGTCTTGCATTACTTGAACACATCACCTCATCTTTTTTGTGGCATTTGTGCGCTGCAAGATTACCAGATTTCTTCCTGTTTTATTTTTTTCTTTTTTTTTAAAAAAAACCATCAAGCACAACACCATTTGAGGTGAAATTGCAATGATGTCTGAGAAGGTTGGTTTGGTTACTGCATGGCATGTAACTTCTTTCTGTTTTTCTCTTGCTCTTTACTATGTGAATAACTCCAAGTGATTTCCATTCTTTGTATTTTTTGGCAGACAGTACAATGCTAACAAGTAGTTTTACTGACTTCACCTTTCAAGCAGAAGCAAATGTGTTTTCTTACTGTTTAAGAAGTTGTTGTATGGCTTTCATTCACTTATTCCTTAATCCTCATGTGACCTAATTTCTTCCTGAAGTAAAATGGATGTAAAATACCCTTAATATGTCCACTGATATTTTAACCAAAACTTTCTAGTATTGGTGTTTTGGGTCTCTGATCTCTAGTTAATCTCTCTAGTATCAAGTGAACCTGAATATTCAAGAAATGATTATTTATTTTTATTTTATTTTTGAACTTTAAACAATTCTCCGTTCTAGCTTTCTGACAAGAGGGCTTTACCTCAGTTTGTTATTTGTTTTTCGTTCTTAACCCCCTAGTTGTTCTGCAGATGAAGTCAAACAGCACTGCAGAACTGTGCACATTGTGTAATGGGTCTCCAAAGGAGGCTTCATACTTACGTATGTTCTGTTTTCTGAAAACTTTGGCATTTAACAACAGTCATTTCAATATTCTTTACTTTTCTGTCAGGAAGCGTGCTTGATTAGAGGTCTGCTAAATTAACGGCAGCAGGAGGCATTGTGCAAATGAAACCTGACCACTTGAGAAGTAATGTTTTAAATGGAACAGTTGCATTTTTTCCCCCAGCTAGCCAACTCATTTTCTCCCCAAGTATTCCTGGTGAAGAATTAGTGCTTCTAAACTCCTAGGAGGCAGATTTGAGAAAGCATTAAAATAATTCCTTTTGGTATTTCAAGAGCCCCCTGCCCTGCTCAAATAAAAAAATAGGGCAAGGTATTTAGCTGTAAAAATAAAAATAGGCTACCTTTGTATGTGGGATGGGCTGTTGGGTCTTTGAGTGTTTTTATGGAGTTGGTTGATCTGGCTTTTCATATTTTATAAAAAGAAAGAAATGAATAGTTTGTTTTCATGATCCAAAGCATAGTATAAATTTGCAGTTGTTTTGTGTGGAACAAGTTGTTGTTAGGATGAGAAAGAATGGGTGACCTAAATTGTATGTAAAACCTGGAAGTGTTGAAACAGTTTGAGATACTAAGTCAATTCCAAGAGAACTTTAAAAAAAATGAAATAAATGAAATTCCCGTTCAATACTTGTGGAACAGACAGGTTTGGGTACTATATTATGCTATACAAATGCAGGGAAAAGATCTTCCATGACTCTTGAAATGAATGGGGATTTGTTCCTAAATGTCAGCCATGTCCCACGTTCTCTTCCACTTGTAGTCTTGGATGTGTATGAATTTTAAAAAGGAAAAAATAGAATAAAATCCTTTTATTAGTGTAACAGAGTGTGAATGATAGTTGGTGTTATGGCTAGAAATTGGTTTTAAGACTAATATTTTGGAACAGTTTGAGCAATACTGTAGGCTCTCACTTAACTTGCCTCTCTTACAAATCTGCTTTCTTTCACAGTCATTCAACCATGCACATATATTTGGATAACATATATTTTTTGGTCAGTTTGAAATAACATTCTCTTTATTGTTAAATGCTTATTATTCTTTTCTCCTCTGAATCTTCTGTTTGAGATTTGTGTTGTTGCCAATTTGTGTACTCCTAAAATGTCCATAGTAGCTGGGAAACCACATAGAAAATGAAAAAATATGCAGATGAAGTATAAAAATATCCGTAAATGTGTTTTAAGTTGTAGCAAAAGACTGTAAGAGAAATACTAAAGGGATCGCTTCTGAAATATATTCTTTGACTTTTAATTGCCCCATCAGAAAAGATGTTATGAACGGTTGAGTTTTGTTTCACATAGTAAAATCCACGTTCGGGTCCTGTAAATGCTTCCATAGACCGTCTCTTTGTATTCTGAAATAAATTATAAACTGAGAGAGTTGGTTTCAGATGCATACTATGGAAGAAAGGTTGACAGTGAGTGGTGAACCTGATCATTTGGATATACTGTCTTTTGAACATTTCTGGAAGCAAATCTTATTTTGCTGCTTTAATATGTTTGAAGTCCAAAATAATCTTACACCTAGATTAGCATTACTAGGATGTGATAATGGATTAAGTACTGATCTTTTTTCCCCCCCTGTTTCATCAGCTACTTTCTTCTGCAGGGGTGGTAATTGCTTTGGAATGGAAATCTTCAAATGGTATTTCAGTTGATAAAGATTTGTGCAATATCCATGCAGATATTCTTTTGCATTAAAAAGGATTTTTCTACTGCTTATTTTGACACATGTTAAATAGTGTAAGAAATATCAGAATGAGAATCATAATTCCTTAAAGAACTCATGTAATAGCTATACGAGTAGTCTCGTGGCAATACGAAATCATAACATGGAGATCAGCTCATGAAAATTTTAAACCAAAAATATGAGTATCAAGTAAGAAATAAAGCATTTATTGTAGTTAATACACCTAACACCACAGGATTGACTGTATACAAAGTAGAATCATAGAATAGTTTGGGCAACCTGGGCCAGTGCCTCACCCCTCTCATTGTGAAGAAATTCCTCCTTATGTCTAGTCTAAATCTTCTCCTCTCCAGTTTACAGCAATTGTCGCTCGTCTAGTCACTACAAGCCTTTGTGACCAGTCCCTCCCCAGCTTTCTTGTAGCCCCTTCAGACACTGGAAGGTCGCTATAAGGTCTCCTCAGAGCCTTCTCTTCTCCAGAACCCCAACTCTCTCAGCCTGTCCTTGTATGGGAGGTGCTCCAGCCCTTGGATCATATTCGTAGCCCTCCTCTGGACTCATTCCAACAGCTAGGTGCTACTTCTTTTTCTCAATATCGAAAGTCTTATTGTTTAGAGGTCCCTGAAATGACCACTTATGATAGTTACTGGTGGAATGGAGTCAAATGCAAAAAACCTTTGTAGCCTCAGTAGCTTTTTCTTCTCTTGGAGTAATTCCTGATCCACAGTGTCTTCTTCACCAGTTTAATTCCTAGTGCTGGAGTGCATCCTCTTGTGAAAAAATGTGGTGATTTAGCTCCATCCATCCCAGATGACACATTTGTCGCTTAAGAGATATTTCAGCTGGAACCTCAGCGTATCATCAGCAGACAGATGCTTCCGTGGTTGTCACTTGCTGAAAACTGGGGCCGATAGTCTTGCAGCTCATCTCTCATAAGGTAACACGTAGTGCAGCGTACTAAGAGTGTAGTAAAAAGCCAAGGAGGCTCTGTGTAACTAGAGAGGATTCACTGAAGATGAACCACAAAACAAACAGAAAAGTGTCCCCACAGAAAATGGCAATGGCAGCCGTAAAATCAGATAATAAAGCGATCCTACCATGAAGGCAAAAAAACAACAAACAATTAATCCCCCCCACAGAATCAAACTAAACAGAAAACAAAAAGCAAACAGGCTTAGTGCAGAGAAGCACAGGCATAGACTAGCAGCCATGTTCTCACTAAAAAAAAAAATCCTGTCCTTAAGCTGATTAGGAAAATTCCTCTTGTGCTAAGCCTTCACAGTTTGCCTGCTATATATATGGTTGGCCATTTCTGAATACCTCCATAGATTGCACATCTAGAAAATGCATTCCAGAAACCTGCGGCTTTTAAGCCTTTTGTTTTCCAAAGAAAGAAGTCACTTGTAAAAGAAGGTGTTATAAATAATACTGCAGTCTGTGCTGCATCAGTGCTTTGGAACAAAATTTGCTCTTCTGGTTTCTTTGAAGTTTGCATATGCGCAAATTAAAATGCGTGAGCCTTCCAAGAAAAGAAAATGTCTTTGTATGTGTGTGTATTCATAGGAATTGTGTGTGTATATACACATACATTGGAAATAATATATATGCAGTGTCCATTTGTATCTCTTTAGGACCACAGAGAATGTAGGTACTTCATCATCTGTATCGCTACTGTTTCAGAAGCATCGTCCTCTGAAAATCAGAAACTTCTAGTTTCAGTTTCCAACGCATTTACATGCGCCCATTTGTATGCATCACCTCTCATGTGAGTGTTGTCCTTTCTTCTGAGTAGCTTTCCTTTCAAGAGAACGCTCTTGGTTCTACTCAGTGAATCCCAGAGACTGTTCTCATTGCAGCCAAAGACTACTTTTGCGGGAATGATGGCTGCTACCATTTGAATATTCATTTATTTTAGATGAGCTAGAGCTGCTCGTGTGTTGAACTATGGAAGGCATTGCCCAATGCCCATGAAGTCACACTGCAGACCTTTGAAGCTACTTCTCTTCTGTTGGCTCGAAGAACAAGTTATTTCCTTTCTTCTGTAAACTTGTTCCTTAAAGTTGATGCTTGGATTTTTTTTCTAGTTTCAGGGTCAAGAATATAATACATAGGGAAATTAATTTTAAGAGTAGTAGCTGGCTGTGCTGGCTAAGAGTCTGGGATTTGTCTTTGTGAATGACACGACCAGAACCAGACATGGTATCATAGCTGCTGATGTGTTTCTGATTGAGCTAATGGCATTATAATAGTAATTTTTATATTATGTTCCATCCTGTTCTTGATGCTGCCTAGCAGCTTGCTTGCTTTATTTCCAAACTCCAGCTGTACATTGTCTTCGGTGAACTGTTTGCAGCTTCTCCCCTCGACTTCATGAAATTAGTGCTAGTTTGGACTTACGTGGGTGGACTTACGCAGTTAGTCGTGTATATATTGATTCTGGTATTGTGTGGATCACTCAGCTGATAAATTCCTCACACTGCTAGGGACTTACAGAAAAATTTGCACATTTGCTCTTGTGCTGTATGTACTAATGTATGCTGGAATTAATGGAAAACCTTGAGGTTTCCTACCTAACATTTTGCTGCAATGAAATAATTTAGTTCTGATCTTCTGCATTTTGGGTTTTTTTTATGTCTGTATGTAACTTCATACGCTTAAAACATTACTGAGCTTTCTGTCTGAGTGTACAGGATATAGAATCATAGAACAACCAGGTTGGAAGAGACCCACCGGATCATCGAGTCAAACCATTCCTATCAAACACTAAATCCCTCAGCACCTCATCCACCCGTGCCTTAAACACCTCCAGGGAAGGTGACTCAACCCCCTCCCTGGGCAGCCTCTGCCAGTGCCCAATGACCCTTTCTGTGAAAAATTTTTTTCTAACATCCAGCCTGAACCTCCCCTGGCACAGCTTGAGGCCATTTCCTCTCGTCCTGTCCCCTGTCACTTGGGAGAAGAGCCCAGCTCCCTCCTCTCTACAACCTCCTTTCAGGTAGTTGGAGAGAGCAATGAGGTCTCCCTTCAGCCTCCTCTTCTCCAGGCTAAACACCCCCAGCTCTCTCAGCCGTTCCTCATAAGGCCTGTTCTCCAGCCCCTTCACCAGCTTTGTTGCTCTTCTCTGGACTCGCTCCAGAGCCTCAACATCCTTCTTGTGGTGAGGGACCCAGAACTGAACACAGTTTATATGTTTAGCCTATTCAGGGATGCAGGATTCAGGTAACAGAATTTTCTTATCTGCCCAATGAACAGGGGACACCAACCAGGTTGGCTGTCATCTGTGGAGAGAGAGAGAATGAAAAGGAAAAAAATCCAACAAACTAATCCAAAAGCATTATCATCTCACCTCTTTCTAATTTGCTTAATAAACATAGACTAGGATAGGAAGAGAGTAATCTTAAGCTTCTCCACTGAGTAAGTGATTAACTGGTATTAGTTTTTATTCTAAGCACAAGATACAAGCAAAAATCCAGTGGTTAAATGGAACATTTCTCAAGTTATTGCAGAGAATGCAAAATATATGATTCTGTAGTCTGGGAGCAGGCCTTTTAACGTGTGTGTGCAGTTCCAGGAGCTAAGAGAACAAGTTTGCTCTTTTCAGCTGAAAGTAGCCGAACTAGAACAACTTAGAGAGTAGAGGGGTTCGTAGATGAGACCTGCACAGACAGGACAGGGTGCCTCATCTTAACTGTGGGAGCCTCTGTGCTGTTGCTGAGGGTGCACGTCTCGGAAAAAGGCAGCAAGCTCTGGGAAGCCTGGATGCAGCCATCTTTTGGACAAGGCTCATCTTCCAGGTAACGCCACTGTATTCTGCTGTCCTGAGGAGGCTCCTGCAGCAGGGGAGATCCCTAAGGAGAAGGGGAAGCTGATTGTGACAGTGGGAGATTCTGTTAGTAAATGCAATCAAATGGTTTTCTAATGTAGGATGGTTGTGGAGGGATACTTGTGAGGCTAAAATCAGGTTGCCGAGTGGGACACTGAAATACAACATTTCTGTGATAACATTGTCTGTAATACCTGCCAGCTCCACGAGTGGGGATTCATAGAGAAGAGATCAGCAGCCCCCACGTGTGGATGACATAACGGTATAAAAAGAAGGGATTAGGTGTGATGGGATCTGATCAGCCTTTTGGGACTGAAGGCCTCTGCCCAGGAGGAATGTTGCGCCTCAGTTGAGACAGAATCGTGCTGTGGGCACTAAACATTAAAAAGAATGTAGAGAGACAATTCCAAAGTAGCATCTCTTCTGGGAGTTCAAACTGGTCTTCCCAGTAGATTCTTTATTATATAGCATCCAAAATATACTCTTTGTCGCTTATCCTAATGAGGTGCTGGCTCAGTCTTTGTGGGCAACTGAAATCTTCCACTGATGTGACTTGTCCTAACTTTGCAACTTCCTTAACCTTATTTCATGTTTCCTGGTTGTTGTCAGTGTCCTGATCTGCGAGTTGGTAGCACAGTCCTGGAACTGCGTCTTTTACTGTTACAGTCTGGGATTTGTGCCCAAAGAGATTTCGTAATGCTTTTCTTCTGCAATGTTCTTATCCTGGTAAACTTTGTGTACAGAGCCACTTCCCTGCCCATACATCTTAATTCACCATTCCTGAAAAGTAGATGCTGACTATGCTACCCCATAGGTTATCCTCCTGTGGGTAGGTGTGTGGGATGCCTGTTACAGATAGTGGTTGTTTAATGCCAAATATAGTTTTGTTTTGTTTTTTTAGCCTTCTAGAATGAATGTGGAAGCACTTGTATGTTCTGCTTTTCTTCATTGCTCAGTATTGCACATGGCAGCTAACTGGCATTGCAGACAAATTAATTTCCCTTTCCTGTACCTTGCTGTTATATTGTTTACTTGCCTGTTGAGTTTTTCAGTCCTTTTTTTGCTCCCTGCATTTCTCGGGTTCCAGGGACTTATTTACCTTGATAGGAATACTTGAATCTATGAAGGCAAGCACAGAAGGAGGTTTTCAGAGAGTACAATGAACTTAATTTCCCACTTTTTCTGTTGAGATGAATGGAAATTTGTGCAGTGAGGTCCCTATATTGTTTTGAAAATACTATGGTTTTGTCAGTCATTCGCTTTATCACTTTTACATTCTGTTCATTGTCTCTCTAGGACTGAAGAGGCAGTTCAGTGCTATTTAACTACACTGACATTGTCTTAATAATTCATGCTTTGCTAGCAGATAAAGTTTAGTGCTCTTCAGAAGTTATTTTACAAATAAGTCTTTCTGGTTTGTTTTACACTACAGACTCTGCTTCCTAGAACCAATACACATTTAAATACTCTGTACATCTGCATTTAATGTTAAGCTTGGGTAGAGAGGCTTATAAATATTCAATATAACTATTGGGAAAATTAAAAGAATATTTTCTCCATCTAAAATGCCTATTGATTTTTAAATAAGTAGGCATAATGTCTATTGATTTTTTTTTTTTTTTTGAGCAAGTAGTAAATTGCAATTTAAGCAGAGTAAGCATAAGTGCTGGCTCGCTTCTACCAGCTTCAGGTGAGGGAGCGAGTATGATTTGAGTTGCTTTACTTCTAGCTGAAGTTCTTTCTGACACTACGTTAACAAAGCAATGCACTTTCCCAGGGGCTCATCTCCTCATAAGACAACGGACTTATTACATCTAAAACCTGCTTTTCCCCTCTGAAGATAGGGTAATTTTTTTTTTGTTCTTTGCCAAGCTTCTGATAGTTCTTGTCTCTCTGTGAGCCACCTCAGTATTTTTCTTAGATAAATGTCAAGCTGATGTTTTATTTAGTTTCAAAGATAAATGATTATATAAAAATACATGATGGGCAGAAAAAAGTCATAGTCTTATTAATTATTTAAGAAGATAGTGAGTTAATAACAGTAAAAAAACCCCAAGAGTGTTACCTGTGACTTGCTTCTTTAAGTGACAAAAGATAATTTCCAGTGTTAAGTCTGAAATGTCCCTTAGCATATATGTAAATCTGCAGTAGCCCCAGAAGTGGCATTGGGATTACTTTGCGTTTATGTAGGTTAGCTAAGTTCCCTATCATCAGTCGTCTGTAATTTCTGGGCTAGGTGGTGGTTCTGCTTTCCTATGTTAAAATTCTGAAAATACAGAAAGTCTGTATTAGAAATAAACCCTTAGATCCTGGAAGTTTGTGTCTGAAGGTGTCTCTAGACTCTTGAGTAAACTGAAATGCTTAAAATGTGGCTGTGAATTTGATGTAATGTTTTAGCCCCAAGAATATGAGGGATATTAAATATAAGTATATTTTATTAATTCTTGGTTCTCGCTGCTGAAGTTGCATTTCTTGTGTGGAATTTGGTGAATCATGCAGCTTGTGGCAGCACTGGCTGAGAGAAAATATTAATGGCTAGATATGGATTAATAAGTTAAACATTTAAAGGGAATAAACTAAGGATTTTCTTGATGCACAAAACAACTTCATAATCTGAAAGAGCATGTAAGTAGGAGATTGCTGTTGGGAAGTTAAATCTTGAGTCTTTATTTATGTTATTTTTCACAGATAGTCACTAGACTTTTATCTCTGTACCTTTTTTGTTGTAATTTGTTCCCTCAAAAATGCAAAAGGTTCTGTGAAAGGTCTTAAGAATTTTGCTCTCACTAGTGAGTATCATGAAAATTAAGTGTTTTAACATCTACAACAAATATTCTTTCTACAAAATCTCCTCTAACATGTTTGCAAGCACATGAAAATTTTAACGTCAAACTCTGAGGAAAGCTATTGAATTGGAGGTGATTGTTGGTGGAGTGGAATAGGCTAAAGAAAATTGCAACAAAACTGTTGAAAAAGAACAGTAAAATGCCTGTGCAGAGGTACACAGTTGGGTTTTATGTGCTTGCACTACTTCATACTAAATTTTTTTTTTTGGTCTTCTAAAAATTTGCCTGCAATATGGTTTATAACTTTGATGCTACTTTTTCTTTCCAGTGTGTCTTTCCTTCTTGTAGGATGTATGACGTGTGCATCAGAGAAGCATGGATTACCTTCTGGTATTCCAGTTCTCCTACAGTACAGTAAAGACAATGAGTGAAACCCAATGTATTAAAGACTTTTTGGCTAGCCAGAAGCTACTATGAGCTGAATGCTTTAACCATGCATTGAACTGAACCTGAAGGTGTGAACAAGGACACTGATTGTAGTTGATGCTGAGAGATCTGTCAGGTTCAGGAAAAACCCCTCCCCAAATCATCTTTGGAGAGAAGGGCTGTTCAATGTCAATTTTTGATGAATTTGCATGTCTTGCAAAGACTTCAGAAAATACTTCTGTACCCATAGGTACAAAATAGAATACAGCTTAAAATCTGTCTTTGAAGCCAACACCTGAATGAAAAAAACCCTTCCAGTTTCTTACAGAAGGAGTGGAGGATGAAGAGAACTCTGTGCCTGATAGTGTGAGTGAGTAATGACAGTACAGACAGTCCTGAGCACCTGAGAGGCTTTTCCTGGTGATGAAGTCACTGTTTATTCTAATTTGAAGCATGATAAAGGACAGAAGGCAGAGGTTTGAGAGATTGATTGGTATCTTTTGTCTTCATATATTTTCAAGAGAGTTCATATTTATAATTTAAAAGCAACAGCAAGAAAATCCTAGCCAGAACATGTCCCCGTAATAGAATCAGCTGTTTCTGTCAGTCCATTACAGAATACACTAATCGCCCATCAGAAAGAAAAGTCATTAGGCACAGTCTGCAGTTTCTCAAATCTATGCTTTGGGAGTGAAGGCCTGTGTTTCACCAGTACTTTAATTGGGGATGAATTTTCCTTTACTCTGAAACAGATCTCTTGGCACCAAGTAAGTCTGAATTATCCAACCGTATTAAATGTAAGGATGTGCAGAAATACATCTGTGAAAGATGTTTAGGTGTATCACATACTTTTTGATAGGAGAAATCTTAGACATCCGAAAACCTTAGTTCACTTGCTATTAGCACAATTAATGATATACCTGAAGGGCAGGGCTGGATGTGGTTAGAAACATGCCCAGGGGTGAGGTCAGTCAGTGCCTATGGTTCCCACCTCTTCTGCCTTTCATTTTGAAAGCAATAGATGTTGCTTTTCCTGGATATGTTCTGCCTGCTCGAAGCCTGAAGATTGTCTTGCATGCACCAGTACAAACGTTTCACCACACTCAGCTTGATCTGTAAATTAATCTTTGGTTTGGCCAAGCACCTCTTCGCAGTTTCTCATTTTATTTTTTACCTCAGAGCGTTGTCACGTGGGCATATGGCAGGCAGTGGTGTTCCCCTGGAATTGTGACATTCCATAATGATGATTTTTAAATTAGGATAAGGTTGGTGGTTATCACTGTTCTTCCTCACCAAAACTGAAGGAACCATTTAATAGGCAATTTTTATTTTGTCTTTATGGCTGATTGAAACATTCCAAAGCAGATAAAATATGTGTTTAAAAGTATGTGTGAAAGAGATGATATGTTTCAATTTAATGTTTGTTTTTCACCAAAAATGTTGTTTTCTAGAACAAATTATAACAAGGTAGTTGTAGAAATACTTCGGGTTGTACCTCTGAAATCAGTCATGCGTGTAACCACCTTACATTCCCAGGGGATGAATCTCTTCCTGTACACATAATACAAATGTCAAACTTCTGTGGCTGTTTACTTTTGCTGTAAAATATCTTTATTGTCTGGGAATGAAGCAACAGGGCTCCTTCTTTCATCACTTTTGTCAAGAACTTCTGTTTCAGTTTGGTTGCAGTTGGGAGCCAAGCAGACCCAAGCAGTACCAGAGACCTTTCTCTTTTGAGGGCAGAAATGGAAGTTCGAATTCTGTTGGCTGCTTACAAAGATGTAAATACCGGTGGCATCTGTTTATTCTAAATTTTCACACATGGCTCAGCGTGTGGATTTCTTCATGGAGTGGATGACGACCTTTAACTATTCCTTTGCAAACACAATCAGAGCACCCTTTGCCTGTCACTCCATCCCTGCTTCCTTCTGCTGAGAAGCCGTGATTTGAGAGGGGTGAGCTGAAGGGCCTCATGTAGATGAGCTAAGCAATGAAAAATTACATCTGCTTGTTCTGTAAATAATGTCCATTCAGAGCAGATGTAATTAACTACAGAACTTAATGGATGTCTCGTGAGGTTACAGATGCTATCAGTCATAAAGTAGATGAAGGCAAAGGAGCTTTATACGCTTGGAATTCCTTTTAGGACTAATTACTAAATATCTTTAAAATTGATTGCTTATGCTTTCAATTTCTGAGAGTGTTTTTACATGATCTATGTGGAGTGGACTTGCTGCAGCTCTGGGGGAGGATGGGAGATGCCTCTATTGTTGAGGCTCTTTGAGGAACAAAAAAGTTTATCTTGCCTAGTACTCTCTCCCAGAGCCTCAGCATTAATAAACTTGGCCTTATCTCAGGGCCTGCCAAGCTGTCCAGCCTTCTTGGGAAAGTCATCTAACACAGATTTTGGGTTTTTTTTCTAAATTAGTTGAGAAATATACAGTTCTAAAGATAAAATTCTGTTGATATGTCAAAAGTCTTAGCCTAATGCTGACAAAGCAATTTGGAGACGTGGAGTGCCTCTCAAAAACAACCACCAAAACTTAATTTCTGCCTGTCTGCTTGCAAATACTTTACAGCAGGGGAGTCTGTGAGAAACGACCCTGACAGAATAAACAGAACTCTTTTGACTGTTATAAGCTCCCTGATGATGATGTTAATATTGAGCTGACCGCGTACCTTTTCTTGGCCCAACTGTGGTATTGAAGAGTGTCTCTCAGCTGATGTATTTCAATATAATTTTCTTTGTACCTTTGTAACCATGGCTTCTTTGTTTGCAGCTGTATTAACAGAGCATCGAATGGATCTGAGCTGCGGAGCGGGGCCAGGAGTTTTCACGAGATGTGTGTTGTTTTATATAACTTTTATGTAGGATAAACCAGAAGGGTCCCCAAACTTACCAAAATTATTCTGGGCTTGATTATTCAGTTTTAAATTCAATAAAGGCTGCTTAAAGAATTTTATAAATAAAATTGGTGGTCAAGTAGCCTTGATGTCAGCTGGGAATTCATTTACAAACAACCTTTTAAGGAGTAAATGTGTATACAGTAGAAATGGCAACTGACTTAATCACAGATTAATATTAGTATGAGCCAATAAGAGCGAGAATAAAACTAGATTTGTTTATTTATAATACTCTTGGCATTTTTAGCAGCTGTGACTGTTTCCTTGTGATCACGGCATGCCCAGTCTTGAAGGAATTTTTGGTGCAAGTCAAGACAGAGTCATTTTAAGAGCAGTTTCTAACAATAGCATTACAGCTGCAGTCCTGAGTGCCTTTGAGATGCCGCTCTTTTCCGTAGTTCTCTAGAGTTTTTTAGCATGTGACCTTTTGACTTAAATTTCTGAAACTGGTGCAGTCTGGCAAAAGGGAAAAGAGTTTTGAACCGTTGCTCCCGTTATTTTGGATGACTGCTCAGTGCTGGGCAGGCTCTTTCACCCATGGGGTGGATCAGTAATTTGCTTCATGGTCTTGTAAAACTAGAATTAAGTAATGGGGAAGATTAATGAGCTAAGCTGTGCGCTTTATTCCTTTCAATATTCCTTCTCCCTTAGGCTAATTTGTGGAAAATGATAATTCATATAAGGATGATTTAGAGCATTTAATAAGAGTGTTATACCTCAGATTTTAAAGCATTACCTATCTCTTATTTACAGACGACTTCATTGCGTCTCACTTTTTATTTGGGTGATCCACGTGCACTTTTTGGGTGGCTGTTATTATTTCAGGGAATAAATTGCCATGATGGTCTTCTGAAGCTACAGCTGCTGCAATTTATGGATTATTATATTATATGAGAGCAAGTCCACTTTTTTTTCTTCTGCACTAATTTTTTTTTCTATGCTTCTGCACCACAACACTGACTCTGGCTTTCAGACTTCAAGCTGTAATCTTTACATTTACTTTTTCCTGCAAATGAAATTACATTTTCAAAACATAAAAGATTGTGCTATGTATCATTTAAAATTAAGCTTGGCAAGTGTATTGAAGGGGACTGCTGCTACAAGTTTTTTTTTCAGCCTTGAGGAAAACAATAGTAAATGAGTTTGCTGACATCTAAGGATGAAATAGCTGAGTTACTGTACCTCCTATTCTTGATGTGACCATGGTTTGCAGAGGTTGTCTGTAATTTTCAGAAACCATTCACTGTTTAATCTCAGCAGAAAAACTTGGGATCCAATATGAAACTAGCTCTTTTCTTTACTATGAAAAGAAAGAGACTGCTGCTTGACTGATAGCGTGAAATTAGAGTGACCCTGTGCTCTTAGTCCTGAATGACAGAGATAGGAATGAATCCTGCGGAGGAAATGAGACTTGGAGAATTGCAAACCATTCATTGCTCTGGCTAGCGAGGGGCATATGTCCCACCCTGCCCGTGGCTGCAGGCGCCTGCTCCTTGTGTCTTCTGCAGCGCAGCTGTGTTGGGCAGCTCTCCGTTCACCCGCCTGGGCATGTGGCTCACATACATTGTTGTCATTATCATCTGCCTATCCGAGCCACGATGTGAGGTTTCAGTCGTGTTTGTTACCATGTGGGTTCTGTCTGGCCTGTGGTGTACTGCGTAATGTTGTATTTTGGGCTTGAAAACATGATGTAATGCACAAAATAAAGAGTAGACACTTCAGCTGACTAAAATATGTGTATGGGGGTGGGCACTGATGATATTTTAAGAAAAGTGGGAATTCTTGTCTGTTTTGAAATGTATTCTGGAATTATTTTAGGTTGACTAACCAATACCCTTAATCTTATGGAAAGCCCTGAGGTTAAGTGATATGAAAGGTTAGCAGGCAGCTTCTGGAGGCATATATTCTTGACAGGTTAATGCACAGATGTGACCTGGATCCTTGGCTTTGCCTACAAAGGAAGAACTTTGTGTTGCCCAGGCAGGAGGGCCTGGCGGGGAAGGAAAATAATTTGCTGTGTTTGAGAATTTTGCTTAAAGGGCTTTTAGCTTTATTTTTTTCTTCAGTAACTATAATTTGAAATAAATCCAAAGGCTGACTAATAAGAGATTTCTAAGCTGGAGATAAGAGAAAGGGTGGAAGATGCTAAAAACATTAAATGCCTCTTTGGCTGATGTGTGACCTGTGGGTTTGAAGACCAGTATAAGCTGATTATTTAGAGAAATAGTCACCTCTTAGTTAAACAGCTGAGTTTTTTTCCCCGTTTAGTTTTTATGTTAATGTACTTTGCAAATGACATTTTTACTGACACCTAACTTCTGTTGAGGTAGAGGACTGATCCAAATGGCGTGTTTAATCTAGTTTGAACTTGTAGGATGTTTAGGGTAGGACTGGGTGAACTGATATACTGTTGACTATTCTGCTGCCACACCCATTGTCCTGAAAGCTCTGGCACTCTTGTGCCATGAAGGTGAGATTTTTTTAGGAAAGGGCAGTTCCAGGCAATTTGGCTGGAATTGGGAAAGTAGGAAGATGTGCTGGGACTAAGATATCCATGGCAATTCAGGATTTGTGTGTTTGGTGGCATAAATACTGTACTGTGTGGAGAAAGGTGTGGGAATTAAATTCTCTGTCATCTCAATATCTTGAATGAATTGGCAAGAGTTTGGGTATTCATTTTCTGTATTTTAAGCATCTCTGCTGCTAAGCAGATGATCCTGAATTTAGTTTCAGAAAAGTCAGTAAATTGGAGAAAATATCGGCAGCATATTCCATATGTTAATCTGACATTCATTGCAGATACGGGTTTAGTGTTTCTATTTACAATTCTTTGCTGATGAGTTTGGGAAACAAGTTCAGATGTAATCGTTTCTAGAGAGAGAAATTGAGAAGTACTGTTTGTAATAACTATTTACAATGATACGCTGAAAAGAAGGAAATTATTTTTCCTGACAGATTCTGATAGGAGAAAGGGAAGCCTAGTGTGGGGTGTTTTTTTTTTAATCACGATGAAAAATTCCTTCCTGTTACTCTGGTGGATGGATTACAGTTTGTCCTTGCATGGCCAGGTTGTATTTTCCATCAGAATTGGAGATTCCAACCCTCATTATATCATTTCTGTAATGCAAATGGTTATGTATAGAAAGAGATTTAATTAATCCCCTACTGGTTGGTAGCATACCCTAAAGCAAACATAGTCACAAAGGAAAAAAAATTAAAACATGAGTGCATGGTACCAGGTCAATGACTGTCAGTGGAGTTTCATCATCTGTAAAATATTAACTTATTAACTGTAATTTATTTACTGTTATAGCTGTAAAAATATTTGTCTAGTGGCCCAACTGGTATTATAGTGAGCTACCTTGCAAGAAAGCCAAGGTCAAAGGCAATCTCAGGAATCGTGCTGTCTGCTTTGGCAAAAATATGGAACATCCTGAATGTAGCGATGGTTCTCACTTTAATTTGAAAGGACTACATTTAAGCTGCCATCAGTGCAGACTCCAGCATCCAACTTTGCCTGTGGGTCTGTGCCATATGTGCAGCTACATATTCAAGGACAAATTACAAGACTGAGAGAAAGTGACAATTTTGAGTGATGGGCTCCTGTTTGTTTCACACTTTTACAATGTAACATATCCATTTAAAAGATGCTCATTGTCTTGCTGGTCAGTGAACAAATAGATTTCCAGACTTTATTTCTATTTAATATTGTATGCCTACATATATGCACCAAGCCAGTGCTCCTCTGCTCCCTGAAATATTCCTGTTTTCAGACACAGTTTCTGTATACAAGAGACGGCAGTAGGGCAAATGTCCTGTACCTATGCACTAAACAATATATTATAAAAACAGAAAAGTGATGCTTAAAATAAACAAGATATTTCCTCTTTTACCTTTCTCGCTGTCTTAAAATATGCTAGGGCCAATGAGGATCCAGTCCTATCGTGAAACGTGAACTGTAGTGGGTGCTGTGGTGTCTGACTGATGCTATATTTGCATAATCTGAGATGGTAAGCCTAAGATAAAAGGAAACAAATACAAGGAACTCTTTTGAAAGAGGGTATTTGAACCAGCTTTTTTATAAATTCTCTGATGATGAATTTCTTTCTCAAGGTTCATTTTCAGATAGTTGCCTGAAAATCTGCTGCAGCTTTTGTCATTTAGAGATCAAGTTGCATGTTTAATAATTATGCATTGAAATGTGGAACTGATACAAAAAATTAACTTTCAGAACAGTCTGTTCCTGTCACTTGGGTACGGCAAGATTTAATATGCTTGTTCTTTAGTAATGTAGAATCTGTGAAAGTAGTTATTTGTTTCCGCTTTTGAAAGTTCTGTGTGAATTATGTGCAACAATCTTTAAAATATCCTTATGCTATTTATCACTTCGTATAAATCAAATATAAATGTCAGCCTCTGTGTTGAGGGTTATATTGTTTACCTAGAGAGCAGGTGGCGTGTAGGCTGGCCCAAGTAAGAATGGTAAGATATATAGGTACTGGCAGCACAAGTGCTCGGGGGGCAGATGTGCTGTTGGAAGATGCAGTTTGGAATTTTGAATGTTCATGTGTTGTTCTTATCAGAAGGGTGGTCTGAAATGAAAAATGTCCTTTAGGATAGACTAGCATATTTACTTAAAGTATTACAGCTGCACCCTGTAAATAGTGTTTCTGACCAAGTACTCACAGTTCAGCGCTCTTTCATTAGTTTTCTTACCTCTTAAAACGAGATCTATTTTTTCAGGATCCATGGATGTGTAATGCCAAAATCCTTTGTGGAGCGGGTGGAAACAGTCAACTCGCAGCACCTCCCTCGTGATTGACCAAAATGTTTAATCTGTACCATAAGAGTGATTCCGAGTAGAGTGTCACCTTTATAGGGTACTTGTGTAATGCTGTTGGACTTCTTTCTTATGTTTTGCGTAATTATTTAATGAGTGGTTTTGTAGTGCTATGTCATATGTTTGAAACTGTCCTGTCATTTTTAGATGTAAACTCTCAACTGGTCCCATTGCACACGCTGAAGTGTTAAGCCCTCTTAAGATCCAGCTGAATCTCCACCCTGTGAGCATGTCCCCTTCTCCAGTAGGCATTTTTTTTCTGCTCTATTCCCTGGTGATCTGCCTTGTTCTTTGAATAGTGGATGTCATCTAATAAGTGCCCTGGAACACATCATTGGTGCTGTCTGCAGTCTGTTCCCTCCTAGCTTCCATTTCCAGGCATTTTCTTTCCTCTTCTTCCCCAGGATGTAACTTTTCTTAGCGACTAACTCACTGGTGATACAGAAAAAGCAAAGCTGAAGAGCTCATCCTGGTGCTGCTTGTAGACATGTAACTTCCAGCTCTGGTGCTTTTGTGTTGGCTCCACAGTTCATGGTCTGGTTGAGAGAAGTGCTGTTACCAGCCCTGTTACCTTCTCCTGTTTGGAGAAGCAAACAATGGTGCAGGATTGACCTTCCTCCAGAAGGCAGGAAACATGGTGTGGGACATGGGGGGCATGGCTTGGTGTATGGCTGATGGAGTTTTTGAAGGGGAATTTAAGATGAACATGAAATGAGGCATAGTGGAACAACAGGGGTAAAAATTGATTAATTTGATTGTGCTCTTTGTTGTCAAGACCACAGAGGTATTAAATCAGAACCACTACCTATTGATCCCACAGCTGCACTGAGTGTGTCAAGGTGGAGGGGCAGAATGGAAACAATTTCTACATGGATAGAATCATATTTCAGTTGCATTGAGATGTCATCTGTTGGTACTTTTTTCCTTCCTTACTTGGAAACTGAATTGATCACAGATTTGAAAGGATTATTTCAGGAACAAAGCCCAGATCAATCCTTCTTTTAACCTTGCATGCATTTAATCCTGAATCAGCTACATTATAGGGAGTAATAAAGGTAATACTGTGTGAGTACAAGTGTACGGTAGAGGAAAGAAAAAGGTTTGGGCACTCGATTACTGGGTGATGACTCCTGTTGGTTTATGGCTGTAAGGCGCAGCCACTGGAGCTGTGCTGCTGCAGGGAAGGGTTTTCTCCTTTAAGTGACTTTTCAGCCCTAATGAGGAGAGCAAACCTTGTAAACATGAACCCTAAAACCTCAAAAATTAGAAGGTAGGAAAAGAGATTCAAAGGCAACTGTTTTCCTTTTCCAGCCAGTAGCATGAAATTCCAGAGCTTTATTCATGCGTTCTGAAATTTCTGGGGCTGACTGTGTTAGAATAAATGGAAATGTGCCTTTTGAATAGGAAAAGCACCCGCTGCTAAGCATCTTTGTATAGCAGATATTCTTTGAAGAGGATCAATTAAATACATCTGCTCACATGATGCAAGAGATATATGCATGTATAAATAATATACCATAAACACAGGTTAATATATAATAGCTGTATCATACCTATTTATCCATTTGCAGTGGCAAAGAGCTGTCACTACTACATAGACTTAGCTTTAATTCTTTCTAACAAACGAGAGCGGAAAAAGTACCTTTTTAGAATATAAACCACACAACCTGTTATAGATGCTAATGATTTATTATCTTACATACTTGAAGTGTTTTGATTAGATCGTGACAAGTTTGTCTGACGACAGGGATTTATTTCTTGGTGCTGTAAGTTGTCAGCCCCGTGATAATTCACACATGGAATTTGCTCCGTACTGTTCAACTGTAATGAAACTCCAAATTGGGGAGAACTTGGACTTGAAAATAATGACAGAATGTTTGAGATTTAATGATTTATTTTCTTCGTTCTAGAGGCTGCAGCTTTTTTTCTGTCTCTGAAAAACTTTGCTAAGTAGTGCCTGGTGTATTTATTCCTTAACAGAGCAGTTTGTCAACAGCGTTGTTAATAATTTAGGCCAGTGTGTGCTCCATAACTATATAGGGAAAAAGAGGTTACAGGATTTTATGGACTTGCCGTTTTCTATTGACTTTTTTTCAGTATTTGGTGAAAACACTGATTTTTATTTTTTTTTTTTGAGTGGGGATGAAATATATAGCACTTGGATCAGTATCCTTGAGGTCGGGAATCGAAGCTGCCTCTGTTATAGAATCATAGAATGGTTTGGGTTGCAAGGGACCCTAAAGATGATCCAGTTGTACCCCCAGCCCTGGGCAGGGACACCTCCCACTGGGTCAGGGGCTCCAAGGCCCCATCCAGCCTGGCCTTGAACCCCCCCAGGGATGGGGCAGTCACAGCTTCTCTGGGGGACCCGGGCCAGGGCCTCCCCACCCTCAGCGTGAAGAAATTCCTCCTTATGTCTAGTCTAAATCTTCCCCTCTCCAGTTTATACCCCCTTTCCCTTGTCCTAGCGCCACAACCCTTTGTGACGCCCCCCCGGTGTCTCCGGTCCCGCTCCCGGGGCGGCGGCTCCCCCTGGCGGCTGCCTCGGCGCCTCCCTCCCCGCCTCTGCCCTCTCACTCGCACTCTCTTCATTTAAGAGAAATAAAACTCTTTAAAACCCCCGGCCTCCCTTCGCTTTTGCTGCTTGGGTGCAGAATGCGGCTTTTAACTGGGAGTCGTTTAATTGCCCTTGGATTTTTTTGTGCTAATATGTAACACAGGTTATGAGTACGATTAAAAAAACAAAAAAACCCAACCCCAAAGCCTTTCTCTTGCTCTAATTTTTGCTTTTGGTGCAAAGGTGAGAGTGGCAGACACCAGGTGTGTGGCGTACGGCTCTGCTTCAAGCAGTTCGGTTGTGATGCCGATGAGATGTGCAGGAATCCATCACCGCCGTGTCTGTGTTTAGGTGTTGCAAAGTTATGTTTGCTCTGCTGAGAGCTGAGAATCATAGAATCATAGAACAACCGGGTTGGAAGAGACCTACCGGATCATCGAGTCCAACCATTCCTATCAAACACTAAACCATGTCCCTTAACACTTCGTCCACCTGTGCCTTAAACACCTCCAGGGAAGGTGACTCAACCCCCTCCCTGGGCAGCCTCTGCCAGTGCCCAATGACCCTTTCTGTGAAGAATTTTTTCCTAATGTCCAGCCTGAACCTCCCCTGGTGGAGCTTGAGGCCATTTCCTCTTGTCCTGTCCCCTGTCACTTGGGAGAAGAGCCCAGCTCCCTCCTCTCTACAACCTCCTTCCAGGTAGTTGTAGAGAGCAATGAGGTCTGCCCTCAGCCTCCTCTTCTCCAGGCTAAACACCCCCAGCTCTCTCAGCCATTCCTCATAAGGCCTGTTCTCCAGCCCCCTCACCAGCTTTGTTGCTCTTCTCTGGACTCTCTCCAGAGCCTCAACATCCTTCTTGTGGTGAGGGGCCCAGAACTGAACACAGGATTCGAGGAGCGGTCTCACCAGTGCTGAGTCCAGAGGGAGAAGAACCTCCCTGGACCTGCTGGTCACACCGTTTCTGACCCAAGCCAAGATGCCATTGGCCTTCTTGGCCACCTGGGCCCCTGCTGGCTCATGTTCAGTCGCTGTCGACCAAAACCCCCAGGTCCCTCTCCTCCAGGCAGCTTTCTAGATAGACTTCTCCTAGTCTGTAGCACTGCACAGGGTTGTTGTGCCCCAAGTGCAGGACCCGGCTTTTGGCCTTGTTCAACCTCAATCTTGTGGATGCAAAGGTGGTGATGATTCGGTCCAAATAAGTCGCCCCTGTGCCCTCGACCACTGCCTGCTGGGCCCGGGCGCTCGCTGCTGGGCACAGCAGGACCCCACGCGTGCCTTCGAGGGGCCAGCTTTGGCCTCACGTGTTGATTTGTAAATAAATGAGTTATATATAATAACAGGTGAAATTAACTCAAGGTTTTCATTCTTTTTTTTTTTTTTTTCCAGAAGGAGCTCAGTCTCCCCAGAAGAGGAAGCTTGTAAGTATGATTCCTCTTTATTCATCATTCGGTTTGTTTTGAACACTTATAGCTGTTCAATTGTGGGAATCACTGAAATGGGCAGATACTCTGCTTTCTCTGTTTGCGTTTTCAAGAATCTGTCAAGCACTTGGAAGCAGCTAGCTTGCATTTCTCTGAGACTGAAACCTCTATTCATTTCCCTAAGTGTAGTAGGAAAAGTAATAGTAGTGTAAGCTTACTTCTAATTATCAGCTTGAACTGATCCTGAGATGGAAGGAGCTGCAGTGTTGAGTGTTGCTTGCGTTGACATAGCTGAAGTGACTCCACAGAAGTCACTGATTATTTATGCGATATGGACGAGTTTGATCACTGCTCTTCAAACAATCTGTTGACAGAAATCTAAGTACACAGCTCCAGGGCCGTGCAGGTCAGATGTTTGTGGAGCAGTCAGTCTAGTAGAGAAATTTTGATAAAGTAGCAAATGCTGGTAAAAGTAGGCTCTTAAAAATGTGGTGTACACAAATAGCATTTTTTAAAATACATTATGATGTTCAACAATTTTTTGTGAACTAATTTGTGTTTCAATGATGTTATAAGAGCTTAGCTTCTGCTGTGCTTACAGATTTATGGTGGAAGAAATTGTGTTATTGATTGCATTATATAAAAGAGAAAGCTATTGTACTGCCTGTTACTGTGTTATGATTTAAAATTGTTCCCAAAGCTTGTGTACTACGTGAAGCTCACAAAAGCATATAACCTTTCTTCCTTAGGTTTCTGGCTCTAATGAGAAATGATTTTTAGTCTTTTAATGTAAGCTATCTCCTTTGTATAAGAAAAACTGTTTGGATAATGCAGTGTTTGGAAAGTACCAGTGATTCAGGGCTGAACAATGCGACTGATCAAAAGACCTTTTTTATAGTGGGGCATGACTAGACCTTTTTGTTTAGTTCATGTGACAATGGTAAATCAGTCGGGGAGTTATTTAAAGAAGATGAAACACTGGCTGATTTTTTTTTTTTTTAAACCAGTGTGCCTTAAAGGCAAGCTTAACTAGATTTGATAGATAGTTTTTGCGAAAGTTGTGTTCATGATTTGAAGATTGTGAAGGTTCTTTGAATAAATCATGGAGCAGTGAGTTTACCAATAAAGTTTTTTTAAAAATGTAGCTTAGATATTTTTGTCCAAAACTTCTGGAATTGAAATTGAGGATGCCAGAGATATTCCCTTCCTTCGGTCAAGCGTGGAGGTGGGTATGACACAAAACTACTCACGTGTTTACATTCGGAATACCTGAGATAGAAATAAAGTGTTCCACGTTTGTAGAGTTTTGGTTAGTAGTAACTAAACTGAATGACAATGTTTTATTTCTGTGTGGACTTAACGCCTTCAGTTTTCATTACTTCACTTTACTTTTCTTCCACAAGCGTGAGTGCCTCTTCAGCCATCATTATGTGAAGAAATTTAGCAACCTCTGTCAAGAAGATCCAGGCTGTGCATTCTAAGCACAAGGTTATGGCTAATAGTGAGACTAAAAATCTATGAAGAAGTGAAATGTTTTTGATTAGTTCCCTGTGATATCTAGTTGATATTTGATCACGGTTTCTGAAATTACTGGTTCTGTAGACAGTTCTACCAAAAGATTTCTTATTTTTTGAAAAGTTTAACTTTCTAAGAAGTCAGCAGTGCATTGTGGCTTGTGTATATTTGTGTCGATGCCATATCCTTAAGGGTAAGTGTTCTTTTGGAGCTGATGTATGATTTGTATATCCCAGTGTCAGAGTGCTTACTTGATTTTCAAAAACCCCACTCATAGTCTCTGAATCAGGAATTAGAGAAGCTTATATCAGTAAAAGGAATAGTTATAATATGCGTGTGTGTGTGTGTATATATATATATAAAATTTACATGTAATATGTATAAATTTGTTCAACCATTCTGTCAAAAGGGTGGCCTGACAGTGTGTACATACATAAAGGCTGTACTAAGTTATAAGTTCTGGAGGCTTTTCCTCTGCTTGAATCAACTTGAGAATGAAAAATAAATTCTATAATAAAATTTATTCTGAAAAGCTATTGCTGGGCTGTAGCTAATGAGTAGGGATAGTTATGGATGTTGCTAGGTCCTCATTCATTGACCGTCATTTATTGACTTCTGTTCACTGATAGGAACAGAAGCAGGAATTGACAGAACGATGAAGTATCTGGCTTGGAGCCAGAAGCCCTCAAGAAGTGCATCCATTTTCTGCTTAAACTCCATCCTTTGTAGCAGTTCAGTGGCAGTTGTGTTATATAGAAATACAGATCCACTCAGCATTTTTCTGTGTGCCTGTGTGGAAACTGGAGTGCATTTACCACTGTAAAAAGATCGTATTTGGAGAGGAAGTCCTTATTTTCCAGGGAGCCAGGAGTAGAAGGAAGACTTGATTATTGCTGCTTGTTAGGTGATTGCTTTGGTTGATTGTTGAATTAGAAAGGTTTTAGAGTGTGAATTAGTGAGGGTATCTGTCATTGCCAAACGGAGAGGGGCGAGCTCTTCCTGACATTGCTTCTGACTTTATCTGACTGATACTGCTTCGTATTTGCTTGGATCAGTATTAGTTCATTGTGCATGAACTGGCTGTACACATGGACAACAACAGCTGCTGTGCTTGTTTGCACTAAGGACGAGAAGGAGTGGAGTTAGATGTCTCAGTACTTTTGGCAGGAGAGCATGAGGAATTTTATCACCTAAAAAAGGTCTTGAGCAGAAGCTAAACAGAAATGAATGGCAGGATGGAGCCTGTGAACTCTGTTGATTAGCGTCTCTGCTTCCATATTAGCAGAAGGGAACATGAGCACACCATAAATGATGGCTTTGCCCTTGGAGATGTTGCAGTTTGATCTTGAAATAATCAGCACAGAGTGAGCAGGCATGTAAAACAGATGGAGGAATTGTGTGCAGAGTGACATTAAGAGGAATGCCTGATTATTTAGATACCGTTTTGTTGGTAATGTGCTTAAAGTGTGTGTGTTTCTGTAGGGGTTTCCATTTAACACACTAAAGGAAATATACTCAACTGAGTTGTAGGCTGCAAAGGGGTTGAATAACACAAGTATGAGAACAGGAACAAGTAGTTATAGTCTGTCTCTGGTGTGGTTCAAGAATCAGAGCTCAAAGTTTTTCTTTAATAAATTATGCATATAAGTGTATTGGTTATGTTTTTCTCGTGCTTTGTTCACAAAAAATAATTAGCATTCATGAATATTTTCTTTAATTTCAAATAGCAAATATGAAGTGATAGACCCAAACTTTGATCTCCATCCTATTAGTGGGAGTGGTTTAATTATTTTCAACCATTACCCTGTTCTCTTCTGTTGATGCTACAACATGTACAGAGTTTGTATTTATATTGTTGGCTTCAGCTTTCAAACAGTTTTGATGTGCTCCTGCGCCTGAAGTGCACTAGAGACGTTCCAGACTTGAAAGGACAAAGGTGGAGACCATGCAGCAAGACAAGGCAGTGAAGCGCTCATGTGTGTTCATGTGTATGACAGCAACTTGGCATCTAAAAGACCAGGCTGTAAACTGCAGATTTTCCTTGTAGCTACAGGAGCTGCAACATTGTCCTGGAGCTCACTATTTCTGATTGCCTCCTCAGCTAATCAGCAGTCGCTAAATTGAGTTGGGGTTGCATTTAAGCCATCTGGTTTCTTGTTCAGTACCCCATTTTTAATAAATGCAGTTGTTTATAACGTGAACTAACTGACCCGTTCAGGTCTTTTATGAAGAACGTGGGTTTATATTTGCAATCCTCGTGTTTTCTTATGCAGGGTTACCAGCTTGGGTTGCAGTAATTACCAGCTTGGGTTGCAGTAATTTTTGCAATATTTAATGTAAAATTTTCCAAAAAGAAAATATTGCTTTCCCACATTCTATCTAATTTGAAAAGAGTAATTCCCTCAGCAAACTGAATTTGCTAAACCAGTTCAGATGTAAGTTATTTATGTTAATTCTTTCCTGCTATCAACCATCTGTATCGAATATACTTTTAAAGTCTGTTTATATATGGAAAAAGAACATGGAGGCATAAGAAACATGAAAAGTAGTTATAATCCAGAATATATCCAGTCAAAATACGTATTTAAGTAAATAAAATATTGCAAACTGCTGTTCGAAATGTGCTGATAAGAAATAATATTTACATCAAGTTTTTATGTCTGTCTTTATGAAACACAATAGTGCTTGCTAAAGATGTTTGCCAGGCTTTTATGGTGGTCGTTATTCCTTCTAATCTCTTTTTAAGGCAATTTATGCCCACTCTGGGGCTTGTTTTCTCTCTTTCTCCCCCTCCTTCTCTGCCTTCCACTTGTACTTGTAAACCTCTGAAGGTTTAGTACTACAGCCCTGGACATTTCATAGAGTGTTTCATTAAACAAGTCTTCATCATAATTTGTTAAATCTGTCCCCAGCTTCCTGACAGTAAAACACCACACAAACACACCAAGGAATTTCTTTGGGAGGATATGCTGATTACCAGTTTATATCAGTTTCTACTTGTATTCTTTTTAATGCTCAGACCTTGGAAACAACGACAAGTTTGATGGCAGGAAAAAAATATTTCTGGCCTTCAGTGCTGGTTTATGTCTTTATCTTGCTGTGCTGAGGTGTGGTGGGAATTTCCTCTGTGTCTGCAGAGAAATGGAGTATATCATTCCATTTCTGTTCATCTTGGCGGGTAAGCATTTCTGCTGGGGATCGATCGATGCTGTTTCCCTGCCAGGAGCAAGTGCGGTGCCTCAAGCGTGGAGAAGCCGAAGTGCTGGAAATGGAGTAAAAAATAGTTCTGAAAAGGAGTAAGGAGTTTTGCTAATTTTGCTCTCTGTTCTGTCTTGGATCTGGAAATAAGAGTTAGAAATAATGCCTGCATTCAATGCCTTCTGCTTGTGATACTTTTTATAGACAGAAGAGAAAGAGGTGGTATTTTCTAACCACTCCATCCTCCTCTGAGCTGCACAGAGGCAGCTCACCAACAGTAGATCAAAAATAACCCGGTACTCTTAAGCTGATATGTGGGGCTGGCTCTGGAGGTGGAACGTGCCGAATTCCTCCTGCAGGGCTCGGTAGGAACGTTGCTGCTCATATATTAGGCTTTAAAAATAATTTGAAGGCATTGTTTCTGTGAAATAAGTGATTTAGTGAATAAGGGGGATTTTAGTGATCTGTATATACTATAATCTCAGAAACAAAGACTTTATGGAGGTTTTCATCAGGATTTAAAAGTGAGACAAGGCTTTTGTGCGGTTTCTGTTATCAAGTTTCCGCTACTTAAACCAGCGTCTTATTGCATAATAAAACTAGACATAACATACCAAATCTGTACCTTTTGTTGCTTGCTCTCCTTTCTTACTCCAAAGGCACAACGTGGTGGGGCAGGGGCACTGGGTGTTTAAGGAACAGCCACCCAAGGCATCCTGGCCCTTACTTGTGAGACTTTGCAGTTTGCTTTCCTGGTGGGAAATGGCTGTGGAGAGGTTGTGCTCTTGTGGCGTGAGGCACCCCTGCTGTGATTTGCAACACGGGAGGATCTGAAGATGGGAGTTGTAATCTGGAATTTGACTTGGGCGATGAGTACTTGTGAACACCTGTCTTTACCTGCCTAAATACAGTCTTTAACACGCTGAAGTCTATCAAAGATAGACGTTTGGAATGTTTTTGAGGAAAGCTACTTTCATACAAATACACATTTAAAAAAAGTTGGACATTATTTTGGGACGGTTCTGTTGATAGCATGACATTGATTTTGAGCTAATCGACATTGCCATTTGCAAACAAAAATGCAAGACTTGCACTGTACAAGGGAACATCGTCTCCTAATGGAAGTGTTCCTCCCCCTCAGCCCCTCGTTCAGCATTTGGCTCCCCAGGCTGCCGCAGTTGCTGTCTTTTCAGTGCTAGAATCCATGAAGTTTGTAGCTGAAACACAGCTTGGGAGTCAGAGGACGATGTTTTGAGATTGAAGTTGTGCATGTTCCTCAGTCAGGGGATTGCTGTCTGGAAAAGGACTGGTTCACATGTTCCCCCGCCAGCCGAGAACAGCTGCTCTCTGCACCACGGATGACTCTGCAAGGGCTTGGGGTGGGAGCAGCGACTCCATTCCTATCGCACTGTGAGTTTTCAAGCTGCTATGTGAGATTTCTGCCAGAAACCTTTCAAGTGTGCCATCGCTCCTGTTGGCTTCACGCTTTCCTTTTGATTTGGTGAGAGCGACTGTTGCTACTCGGTGAAGCCCAGGACAAGTTTGTCGTTGATTTGCTGTGGGCTCAGCAAATCGGGACTATATTGCTGGCTGCTGACAGCTCACATGGCTGGGTTGTGTCCTGGGCTTCTCTGTGCCTTTCTTTTGTACTGGTGGGCTTCGTTTCCTTTCTCTGGATGCTATTAATAGACTCATGGAAGGTGTTTTTTTTTTTTTTTTTTAAATAATTAGGTTTTTGACATGAGCTGTGTGATTAATCTGGACCATTACTGAACTCCTGAGGTCTTTGTGACACTGGGGGTACATGAAGAGCTTGGAATTGCACTGATTGTTCTGTTCTCTGCGTTGGAGTGATAACGATGGCCTCTCCTTCCCAGCTCTAAGCCTCTTACGCTGGGAAGAGACATAGTGTTTCAGCAGAATGATGAAACGGAGGAAAGAGAGGCTTGGAGCCCCATCTCTGCGGATCCAGTAAGGATTGCTCTGAAAAATACATTGCACTTACACATTTCTAATTGAAATTGGGAAGAAAAACAAGCTAGAATTTTCCATGGCCTATAGACATGGCCATTATTTGTTAGAACTTTCTTTATCTGTCACGCTTATTTGGCTGTACACAAAATTTCATTTGGAAGCTTTAACATTTAACTTTTGTGGAGTATTTACCATACAGTACGGCCAAAATAGAAGAATATTTAGATGTTTTTTAATGATTTACATTGTGGTTAGGTCTTGTACCAAGCATTAATTAATGTAGTAAAACTGAATGTTTGTAACTCTGTTTTTCTAGTTTAGTCACTATTCAAATTTAAGATGTGCTTTTAATAATCTGCCAGACAGCTGTCACAGGGCTCAAATCTACAGGAACCTTTGCTACCTTTATTATATTTAAAAATAAATAACGCTGTTGAAAGCTTTGAGATTCAAACAAAAAAATCTTCATGTACATTGCCACATGTATTTCTACAAATGAAATTTAAACAAGCAATTCCTTTTTAATTGTGCCTTTTATAAATGCTTTAAAATCTACTAATGAAAACGGCTGTTTGGTGCTGTAATTATATTTATTATTTTATTAGTTAAAATTAAGGAAATGGTATATTTAATACTATGTGTATAAGAGGTTAAATGAATCTATCATGTAGGCAGTGAAGGGAATATCAGAGTAAAAGGCAGGCTTAACCTTTTCTGTCTGCGGGCTGTAAAGCTCATCAGCTGTTCAAGCAGAGATTGCTAGTGGGGAGGATTTCCAGTATGTAAATGTTACTGATAAGTATTTGGATTCATTAGGAAATTTAAAGCAAGGAGCAGTGACAAACATGCTTGACTACAGGACTCTCAGTGTAAAATGTCTGAATCCTGAACAAAGCTGAAGCATGTCTCAGATTTCCTTTTTGCCTAATTTTATGCTTAAATATGGTTAAAAGAAACTTTTTTTCAGCCCTCAATAAAAATCGAAGTTATAGTTGTAAAAATACAGTGGCAGTAGTTTGTATTCTAACACCTAAGTGGACTTTATAATACCAATATTTGTAAGTTAACTTTTACTTTATTTCTGGTGAAGGACATGTCATTGTGTATAGTTCAGTAAAGTTAGAAACTCTTTTTGTGTGCATGTAGAAGTCTGTCTGCAGCTCTTAGAAAGCAACTATTTGGAGAAATTTTCTTTTTTCTCCATGTGTATGAGTCTGTGTTGGCTTCTAATTGTGCAAAAGCAGTGTACTTTCTAGAACTGAGCACCGAGCTGGGAATCAGTGTCTGCAGCTGTAATCCTAAAGCTGCCTGGATGTGCTATGGGTGACTCACGTAACCTCTTTGTGCCTCAGTTTCCCCATTGCTAAAATTGGAATAAAGCCATTTTGCTGTGTTGCTTTCAGGCTTCATTAGTTATTCTTGTAAAACATGCTTGATGTTATTTTCTAGTTAATGGGTCGTGTAATTCATGTTTTCACAGTTGCGTATTTCTGTTGTTGTCGCAGCAGTCGTGTGGAACCACAGCTCCCAGATTGTGAAGGGTGCAATATAAATGGTCCATGTCTGTTACTGGTGCCATTAGCAATTTTGTTAATTTTTCTCAATTAAACGTTTTATGTTAAGATTTGACGGTGGTGTGTGTTCCAGAAAGCCTGTGAATCGCTACAAAAAAGAATTTGGATAGTTCCAGATTGGTAGATTTTCCTAGTGGAGAAGTAATGTTGACTAAACATTATATTGACTGACAAATACATTTTGGATTGGATGCTACTCAAAAGGATGACTTAATTGATTGCATTTATGAAAAGTATGTAACTTGTATTTCAGAAGTATCTTTTTTTTTTTCTTTATTGAAACAGAAGGTGTGATATTTGATATTGACCCTGATTTACTTTTTTTCTGCTGTGGTACCTTGTCAGAATCTCCTCTCCTTTGTACTCCCACTGCCGAGGAAGTGATGTTCATCAGCACATGTTCTCTCCTACATCTGCTCCAGGTCTGCAGCACCTTAAATTCCCGTTTAGTGCTGACTGTGCACTTGTTACTTCTCCTCTAGTATTTTACTTGAACTCACAAGCCCAGAGCAATCCGTCTAGTCCCTGCTACAGCCATCCTTTTCAGTGGAGGTAAGGAGAGGTGTATCGACCAGGATTTTCTAACAGTTTGGTGTTGGTGTGACCTTTTATGAACTTACCAGCTTTGTAGTTTGAGAGAATAACATCTAACAGAAAGGAACAGCCTTGTGGTTATAATTTACCTCCAGTCATTTACAGTTCAAGTCAATGTTGCGAGTTGGTAGAAATCTTTCTAGTTCATGTGTAGTTTAAGGCCCTGTATAGGGAATATAAAATTAAGTGTGCATGCAAATTCCTGGTTGTTCCTTGTGCTAGCTTCTGATTTCACGTGCAGCTTGGACCATGGAGCAAAGGAACCCTCACAGGTATCTCTGGTGTCAAGAAAACCAACTTAAAATTAACCAGCCTAGAGTGGGGTCCTTAAAAAATCTGTGCTTTGAACAGCAGATGTGCATTCTGTAAATCCACATTGGTTTCTTACAGAAGCCTTCAAACGCGGGGCCTGCTAGGGGTACTGAGTAAAATCAAGCCTGTTAGTAAATATGAAGTACAGGAGTAAACAGAAAAAGTCCAAACCAGCTCAGTTTGTATTAAAGTATTTAGGAGATTGTCTGATGTTTTACCTTCAGGAGCAGCCCTTCCTCCAGGCTGAGCTGCTGTGGAACATGTGTGGCCATCAGCAGCCCCAAGGGAAGCTTCAGCTTCTCCCCCAAGAAGAAACCTCACTTCATGAGGCAGTCACAGAGAAAGGCTAACACGAACTAGAGATCTTTGGGTGCACAGTTATGAAATTGGAGCTCGGTGGTACCTACTTAAAACTTGAGCCAGCGGAGGGCTGGTTTTGAAGTTCTAATGCGGCAGTGTGGATGTAGCTGCTTGAATTTCAGTTACTCATCAGGTGGTAATGCAATAGTCCCTGAACCTAGAATGTTATTTCAGAGGGAGATTGCTCTTGCTGGCCAGCACTTGTAGGAGTAACAAGAAAATGTGAAGTTGAGCTATTTTAGGCATCTCTCCCTCTAATGGACAGTAACACATATTACATCTGTTGGGTGGAAATCAGGCTGTTGGCAAAGGAAAAGGATGTCACTTGCGTCTATACTTGGTGTACTGGGTGCTGCTGTGAAGAGGGAGGTGGTTACTCAGTTCCCCTGCCGCCTTTCCTGCGTGTTGGGCAGCACTTATTGGAAATTCTTACTATAGTGCTCATTTTGGCAGCACTTGGAGTGAAGGCCAGTGAGTAAAGAGCAGTCGCAACACTTCTAGTGTCAGTCTTATCAATATAATTTAAATTATTTTTTGTTATTTAAAAGCCAGTATTAAGTAATATTCCTTTACAAGGGTGTTTAAATGTGACTAATTGCTGTTTAGCATTAGGGCTCATTAACAGACTTGGTTATATATATATATACACACACATATATAATGATATCTATCTATCTCTATATATCATGATGCATATAATATATATATGATATATATATTATATGATAATGGTAATTATCAAAATTAGGTAATTAAATAATGGCAATTATATAATATATATCATGATATATATATTGCAAATCAAAATATTATTACCATTATCATATAATATATGTACGTGATATATATATTATATGATAATGGTAATTATCAAAATTACGTTACTGTTAAAAGTCAATTGAGAACTGTTCTTTTTGCAGAGATAATCTAATGATTATCGATTATTTTCAAATAATATTGGTATCTATATCTTTTTTTTCTCTGAGAATCCTTCAGTCTTCAGGCTTTTGACATGGACCAGTGAATCATTTTCTCTCTAAGAATAGTTCATATAAAAGTCTTAGTGTCAAGTTATATTCCGTTGTTACTATGGACTTTTCTTGATAATAATATTTTTCACACATGGGGACCTTCCAGCCATCTGCTCCCTAAATACTGAATGGTTGATGATTCACAGATACATAGCTCCGTGTAAGAGATTAGCTCTGCTATAATAACTTTTTATTTTCGTCCTTGTTACTTTCACCTGTGCAGCTCTTGATCCTGTTTTATCCCGTCTTTCTTTGTTGTAGTTTTGTTTACTTGGTTACGGTACCAGTGAGCCATTCCTGCTTGCTTAGAGCAAAGGTTCATCTTGACAAGTCGTTACCATCATTGATCTACTCAGCTTAACACCCTTGGGTTGGCCAGGCTGGGGTTCATTTCCATGACTATATGAGCGATACTAGGAACTTGTGGGATACATAACTAGAAAAGGATATGCCTTAGTATTGAATCATTCTCTCTTTTTTTTTTTTTTCCATCTATATAGTGTATGTTTGCAAGCATCTACATTGGTTTCCCCTTCTTGCCTTATTTTCGTGATGTTGTTGATATTTTTACATGGATGGATGAACAACTGTTGGTGCATCTGACGTCAAGTGTGTTCCACAGCTAGCATGGTAGTTCATGGCTTCTGGAAGAATTAATCTAATTAAGAGTGAAAATAGTTTACATTTAGCCTTTGAACAACAGAAAATAACGTAAATCTCTCGAAAGAGTAAAAGGAAATATGAAATGACATAATTACAATAAAAATAAATTGATAGCAGGTGAAATAAGGCTGCTATAGTTGATGCAACTGTGGGCTGGAACTAAGGTCATGCATCTTTAGGAAGAAAAGAGAGCAATGTCCAAAAATACATTGAAGTACTGGCTCTCATGTTTGCGGTCTGGCTTGTACCCTTCTGGGGGTAGCAGGGAAGTCAAATTACTGATGGGGAAAGTGAGGCCATGCTTCACAGCTGGTCTCTTTATGAGTTGGCAAGTCCTTGTGCACCCGTATTTGTCCTTTCAGCAAAATAGAGATTTACACCACCTCTCAATATCAAGTTGCTTACAAGATGTCCTGAATTAATTGTTGTAATTTAGAAGTGGTGGGCCTGGAGATTAAAGGAATATGCATTGCCCCCTGCTTCAAAAAATTGCTACGCTTTCTGTCTCAGTGCTAGCAAGATCTAGACTGGTTTCAGTCCTTCAAGAAATGGGTTAATTTGTGGTAACAAGGGTGAATGTGTTCAGGTGCTGCACTTCTGGCCTCTCTGACTGCTGCAGGTGAGGTGAAGTCTCACTGGGAATTTGGTTTACCTTAACAAAAAAGGGAAGAGTTAGGTTCAGCTGGAGTGAGTATTCAAGGGATATTTTCTCATGCTATTTGGATTTCATGAATTCATGCCAGTTGTGGAACATATTCTTAAAGGGATGTATGGTGGTGATTATTTTTAAAGGAAAATTTTCCCTTGGAGATTGTAGCCTTAGTGAAGTCTACTGATTCAGAATAGTTTCATGGATTTTTCTCTTTTCTAGTCTGGGCAAAATCTGGTTGCTATTTCTGAATGTGATGGTGGTCAGGTCCTGCTGTCTTATAGAAGTAAAACAAAACTGGAAACCTAATGTTGCTCCAAAACACTCGATGTTCGAGCATAGTGCATAATTACTTATCAGTGTGTAATTACAATGTTATGAGTTTTATATAATTAGGATTTTATGGACATCTGTGATATAATTTAAGAATATATTAATATATTTACATAAAAAACCCCTATTCTCAGAAACAAGCATTTAATCAATAACTGTGGTAAGTAACAAGAACGTAGTACATGTAGATATTCAACAAACGTACTGGGAGGGTTCCCTGCCTTTATTTAAAATCTTTTTTGCATAAGCTGTAGTAGTGGATGAAGGGAAGCCTACATGTAGAGCTATGGCATGTTTAGGGGTGTGTGTGTGGTTCAGTGGTCAGCGTGCTCGGTGAGTCTGCTCTGTTGCACTGAATAGACGGGTGTAGTGGGCAGCTCACCTTCACCAAGGGGTGGAGATGGAGCTTTCACCTTGTTTGGATGGGGTTTCCTGTTAGACTTGAGTTCTGTTTCATATGTATTGGGATTGCTGGCGTGTCTTGATGAGTGTATTGTAACTCCAGTCCTTCGATTCACAGGTGGGTGCAGAAATTCCTTCCATACTATAAGCATGTATTCTTGGCACACACTGCCCCAAATCACCCATGGTTTGGCTTTTGAAGACAGGATATATTTTACCACAGCAGCAGGGCAGCACCTGCAAACGAGAGGAATTCCATGTATTTTTCAGGAAAAGAAAAAATAAAATTCAGAATTCAAGCTTGACTAAGTTCTTTATATTTTTTATTTTTAAATACCTCAAGGCTTGTCAAGAGTTGGTGATAATTTCCTATCTCTACTTAAATTTCCTTTTAGTTTGAAGTCACCTGATACAGGTTTTAAGTGTTTATATTACAATTTCCTATTTGAGCAATGTCAGAGTATGAATGAAGAGGATTATATTCAGCTTGAATGATGCTTGGAAACTGTTCTGATTTTGTGGCAAGTGATATCTTCCTGCTTTAGTGCTTGATTTGGTGCAGGTTCTGCTTTCTAAACTGTGCTAAATAATTGGTCAGAGTTGACTGCAAGGCGTGTAATGTCACTTTTGGAAACAATGTAGAGAAGCGATTCAAGGATAATGAGTAACAGAACAAGTTTATGAATGTATCATTATGTGAGATGGTGACTTTTGAGAAAGTAATCTTTTGGCGACCCAACTGAAATCTACACCTCACACTGAATGAATGAGTCTCCCAGAATTCATTTCTTTTTTAATGGAAATTTTTCTTTTTATTCCTTTTCTTTTGTGCCTGTTATTGTTCTTGTGAATAGTTTTCCCATCTAGGGGATGGAGACTGCAGGGGAGGGACATATTGGACAGATTCAGATAGCTTTCTGTCTTTCTTTTTGTTGTGGCTGGGCTGGTATAATTTTTTCCTGTGAAGACTTAATGCAAGTGCTAAAAACCACGTGCCCTGCCGGGAGCAGCAATAGCAGAAGAGTTAAACCCTGAGGCATGGAGCCAGAGGTGTAAATTCTTGTCTCATTCCAGGCTCACCATTTGGCTACCCTCCATGGGACAACTTGTAAAGGATAGCTTGATGGTTTAACCTGGGAAATCAGAGGCTCCCAGGCGGTAGTTATGTACTTGTGACTTCAGAAGTTAGGAAGCTTTAATGTTTGCTAAAAATTACTATAAAAAATAAGTAAGGGTAAGTGGTTTGATAACTTTTTCTTCTATGTAATTGTGTTTGAAGGCTGTGATGCTGGTACACCTGCACACAAGCTGACTCATTTACTGCCCCTGCACTATTCAAAGAGTTTGGGATGGTTGGGACAGACCAGCAACTTCTAGTGGGGAACAAAAGCTCAGAAAGTTCTTAATAGATTGTAGTACAAACTGAAGCTTTTCTTTATCTATCCTTATCCTCAAATTACAGTGATTTCCTCGCTTGGTAGTACTTTGTTCATTTCTGTACAAAATTCTTCCTTCCACAGTCTCTTCCTCAAAGCCCTTTGATCTCAAATGCAGATAAAGAAACAACCCATGTGCTCAGATTCCTGGCAAGGGAATCATTCTGAGAAAGCAATGTATATTCTTAACCAGGCAGTCATGTGTCTACTATTGTTGGTAGACAGTACCATGCATTTTCCAAAACTTGTTTTTAATTGTACTTTGAGGCAACCAGGTACTATTTTTAGCTTTGACTTGGAAAATCGATAAGTGTGTGAACAGGCTCAGTAAGATGCTGTGTGCAAGCACTAATTGTGGAGATGTACAGAGAGTGAGTACCTGGTGTCAGCTTAGTGGACTTGAGCTGGGGAGAAACAGAGATAATATGGCACAGCTGCCGGCATTAGCAAAGGACCCAGGAGCAGGAGATCCCTTAAAGATCTGTTCCCTGAAGAAATTACTATTTGGAGCCATGAGTTGCAATTTCTAATTTAGATAGATAAACCATTTAGTGGATCAACATTAACCTGAAAGCTTAAGGCAAGTTCAGGTTGTAAAGAGGATTTAAGGGTAGCATTGCACCAGTTTCAAAAGCCATATCAGCAGTGTCTCTATGTACTGTGCAATGTTAACCTTTGTCTCAAATTGAAGCTATTGTTTGAATATTCAAAACTGTACCATGCCAGAAGGTCTGCAGCAGAGCTTCGTCTTCTATTGTGTATCATTCTGTGCTCTCTTTACTACAGGCTGCATCCAAACTCTCCTTTTCTTCAGTATCTATATATTCCTGGTTGTGTTCCTTTATCTCAGGCATGCTTGTTCTAGTCCTCCAAGTTCTCTCTTCCCCTTGTTTATCTCCTAAAATTTTGCTACTTTGGCTAGTGGTTATTATTCTGTCATTCAATCCCTTGTGTGGTACTTGAGAGCATAATCTTCTGACCTAGTTTACATTACACTGTCATTATGAATTATTAATGTTCTAAAATAAAATCTTCAAACAGTAATCTTTGTGGTGAAAGAGCTCTGTGTGCTTTTGTTTTCCTTCCTGTCTCCCTGTTCCTTTCCTTTCTCTAGACCTTCAGGTCTTTAAAGCAGGGATGTTATTGATCCAGCCATCTGGGAAAGACTTGCTGTGCGACGAGAGTTGTCTCAGGGCTGAGCTAGGCATTTCTTTGTATAAACACTAAAATAAAAAATTGTGTACACAATACTGGGATTCTATTAGAAGATCCACTGCATGAGTAGAAGTGATAATGTCTGTTTCTGTTATAGCTTGCCTGAGAAGGTGAATATTTATTTTTGTGCTATTATGTTGTTCCTATTTTCATTCCGGTGACTCTCAGTTTTATTTGTCAGTAGATGGGAAATTTAAAATAACAACAGAACAGGTCAAATTATAATTCTTAGGAAATTTTTAGGACAAAAAGGTTTAACCTAAAGAAATCTGGTGAAAATCCCTCTCAGCTTTCCTCCGCACTTCATTTGAATGCAGCTGTTTGTCCATTCTGATTCTGAGAAGCTGGAAGATTCCCAACACACAGATATTGACCAGAAGTGGGCCTTTTAAGACACAAGTGTCTGCGTTGCCCTCTTAGAGAACTTGCAATTAATTTGAACAGAATGGAGTTGATTACAGCTACATTTGTCTTTGGCACAGAGGAGCAGCCCATGGGGACGTGTTCCAGCCTGCACCCCATGTGCGCAGCCTCTTCTAACATCAAGATGGATCGTAAAACTGTGACCTGTCGCTTCTGCAACTTTCCTCCTCTTCTTAAAAATAAGGGCATCTGCAGACTACATCGCAGAAGGCCGCAGTCTGTTTTTTATATACTGTTGTTGTAAGTAGTCAGTATTGTGGAAAGTACTTTATTTATTAATTTTTCAAGTCATATTTTCTCTGCAGGAAGTACGTTCCTTGGACACGCAGGTGGTCATTTGCATGCATGATCTATGATGTCTCTGCTTATCAGTTCGTTTGGTAGTTTGTGTGTTATGCAAAGTAATTTGATGAGCTGGAAATATTATTTACTTTTATTACTAGTTCCAATTTTGTTTAGATTTTATATTTTATTTCTTCTCATCTATGAAATCTGTATAATGCTAGATCTGTAATCAAAATTTAGAAGAAGGGAAATGAAAGTATAAAATGAATATTTCCATTTATCAGCATTTTCTTTTTTCTAGATATCTGAAACAGTTTAAAAGGTCATTGGTGAGGTGGGCTATATAAGTCATTTATTTTAAAAATGAGCAATTCTGTTACATATTTTTTATTTTAGCTAGATTATTTTGATTTGTTTGTGCTGTTTTTGATGTGTTACAGTAGAACGTAGTAAGATTTAGCATTGTAAATTTAAAAATTTTGGTTTTAGTATTTTAAAATATTTTTTTCTCTGGAGAATGCAAAACTCACTGAGGGTTCCATATCTGTCTATTCTGTACTTTATTTCAAAGCAGAGAATTCAGTTTGGACAAATTTATCTTAAATTATTAAATCTGTTTCTGTGTTCCAGAACTCTAACGTGTACGTCCCTACTGATACCTAGAGGGACATGCAGGTTAGAAGTCTTGTATGTAAAAGAAATATCTGTCAGAAGAGCTTCTAAATATTATGTATATTTTCAGGAATGTTGCTTTTGTAGTGTGTCGCCTTTGTAGGTTTACCAGTATTACTGTAAAACTGTTTTATAGAGGTGTATCAATCTGTACTTACATAAAAATCGGTGTTTGGGCTTGTCCATTCTGTCATGTACATTATATATTTCTTGGAGGCTCACAGCCTTGAGTAGTTTATTTGCCTGCTGGTTGTTGATATGTTATCATGGCCTTCCCAGACTTTAAGATTAAAAGCTCAGCTTTTGCTGTGAAGATTCATATTCTATTTCTGTTAAAAATTTATGGCCAAATTAGGTCATAATTCTACCTTTAAAACTGGATGTATACCAGCACTCATGATGTTTCCCAAGCATGGTTTTGATTTCTCATGTCTCTTCTGTTTGATTTCTCATGTCTCTTCTGTACTATGGCTTATTTTGTAAAGTCTATTCTTATCCCATGCTCTAACTTCATTAAGAATTTATGCTTGAAAATGTAAAATTCATCCTCTTAGCCTGTTCATTACAGAAGCATTCCCCTTGCTCCCAGAGTAACTCTTCTTAGCTGACATCCTACAAAATAAGCTTTTTGTCTCAGAAGAGCTACGGGAAATGCAAGGGGTTTACAGTATCCTTAGTTTTTCAGGTGAGCCTAAGTGTGTTAATTAAGAAAGGAGGAAATGAGCTGTGGAAGGTCCTGCAGTGGAGATTCAGGTCAGAGCAAACAATCTGAATCGTACATAGAAACAAATCAGATGCCAGAGGTCATTTTAGAATTCGGGCTTGATCTGGTCTTCAGGGGAGTGTGCAGTCGAGCTGGTGAGAGCAATCCCTTCTACCTGGCTATCCAGTGTCGCCCCAAGCCTGGGGCACCATCCTGGTCCTTGGCACGTTGTCTGTCCAGGTTGATGCCCTGAGATGGGTGTTGGACATCTGTGGTCTTACGAGCCATCAGTTGTGATCCGAGTAGCAAAAAGCAATCTGGTTCACCCACTTAACTACAGCTCTCTTCCCTCCTCCCTGTTTGCTTTGTTAATTTTACCTTGATTACTTGTTGTTGTCTTGGTTTAGTTTTAGCCATCCAATGGTGATTCTTCAATCCTCAATCCCTGCAAAAACACCAGGTGTACCAATGGCTTTTGCTGCTGCTTTTTATCGTTTTGTCCTTTAAGCTCTCTGCTGTGGTTTCCCTGTAAAAACGAGGGAAATAAACCTGCTTTTTCAAATCTGCTTTGCTGAAGCAGTCTTGTTGGAACAGGTTATGGACAATGTCTATCAAGGACTGTATGTTACGTTTCTTTAGGAAATATGTAAAAACCCTGTTGTGGGAGAACTTTGCAACAGCCTGGTCTTGATGTCAGGGAGGCAGAGGTGGAAGAATTCTGCAAGGAACTGAAGCTAATGTAGTGCTGTACTTCTTCATGGAGAGGCTGATGCAGGTTGGAATGGCAGGAGAAGTAGTTAAGGTATCTTCCTCTTTGCAAGTGCTGTTGCACAGTGAATTCATTAACACTGTACTACAGGTTAGAAAGAAAATTTTAAGTGCATCGTGATAAATAATACATGATAAAGATGAAGAAATGCTGCAGTGGCAACAAGAGGTTCAATCTATGTTTTCCTTTGGATAAATTTTGGTTGATGAAGAGGAAGGAAAATCTTTAGATGAGGACATCGAGGTTATAGCAGCACTTAGTGATGCTGTGTTTTTTGCCAGTGTTACTGAGTGGCTTTAACAACATTTTGGATAAAATGTTTGAAGGTTTCTATATAAACATGAAGTAAGATCTCCAGAACTGATGTTCTGTATTGTTATTTTTTAAATAACGTTTCTCATTTTTTATGACGTTTGAGTCACGTATTGATGTTACATTTGATTAAATCAGACAACTGACATTTGAATCACACACGAAGACGACCAGGCTAGGGAAAGAATACGAGTTCTAGTAACTTATTTAAAGGGGATAATTGACCTTTCTGGGGCATCTGAGCCCAATCAGCAATTTTATGAGCTTGAAATAATGTTAAGCCTATGTTATATTGAAGTTGCCAAACATCTTACCGGTCTTCTTTGGGAGGAATAATGTTGTATGGAATAGTAACGTACTAATAAGTGATTTTTTTTGTAACTAGAAACACAAGGAAAGAATCTTTCTTATTAAATTTTCATAGGATTTTGTGAACAATTAATTTTGTTTTAGTAGTGCTTGCTTCTATTCACTATTTGGTAGTGTTTTCATTTAGAAAATATGCATCATGATGGTAGAGCTGTAGTCAACATTGTTTATATCTGAGCGAGTACAATTTTGTAAGAGTTGCTTTAGGACTATAGAATCGGGCAATTGCTTACGCTTAAGCTGTGCAGTGGTAGTGTAGTGAATTAGATAGCATTTCAGGCTATCCACTATAATGGCAACCCCTGTTAATTCAGTAACTGTGCTGGATTAAAGTTACATGAGAAGCTGGCAGCTTTTATTGAGGTATATGGGTGTTCAGTGCCTGGTAGCTAGTTCAGGAAACGTTTCTGATCCTTTGAATCATTAACTAGCACAGTCACTGGGGTGTTTCCTGCAGGGTAAATGCACACCAGGGGGATGTTCAGTTCTTCTTCACCCCCCAAAAATTGACCATAAGGTCTTAGTTTGATCTCAGATAAATGTGTCTTTCGGAGCCTTTTTATACAGAGGTAGCAATTGAAATCGGCTCGAACCACTGTAGTAGAAGAGTATGGCTCTTTAGTTCTGTGTTGGCTTGGGGATTTCTGCCAAAAACCGGATGAAATCTAATATTGTATAACCTAGCAAATAATGATAGAAAAATGGACCTTAAAGATATATTCAACTTAATATTTTCTGTCAGGCTGTTACTTACGTGTCTTGAGATTGCAGTCTGCTCAAAGACAGTCTGTTCTTCATTTGCGTAGGACACTGTTCAAATAATAATGATGCCCCAAATAGCTCAACACACATCTTTCATGTAATTTTTTTTTTAAAGGAACCCTCCTTCTTTAGAAGAATATAGGACGATCTTTCTTTTGTTGGTATTGAAAGACCAAAGTTTTTCTGCTGGAGAGTTTAAATGTTACGCAGTTTTGACTATATTGATAGTGATATAGAGCAGATATCTTTTCAGTTCATCTGTGTTAACTTATATTTACTTATAGCAGAATAATTATCTATGCTTTTCGAATATACCATTCACAGTTTAAAATAAAATTGTTGTTATCTTTATAGAGAGAGAATCTATCTTCTCTTTTGTGACTCCTCCGAACGATTTAGCTTTGCTAGTAAAACAGTTTTAATTTCTGGGTTTGAGGCTATTAAAAATGTTATAGAACTATTAAAAAAAGTTTGTCTGAGAGTATCATGTGTTTTATGTGATGCAATGTAGCCATTCAAATGATTGAATAATTAGGAAGTGGTAGGGGTTTTTTCAATTAGTGATTTAGCTGGTTTCCGTTATAAGTTTTCATTTACCATCATGTGACTCAGGAAAGTTATCTGCCTTTGAAAGCTACTGGACTACTATGTGTTTCATCCAGGTGGAAATATTTAAAAGACGTAGACAAGAATATTTTGTGGGAACTTTTCCTGATACCTAGTCAACTTAAAATGTGGTCAGTCACAAGAGTTTTGACTGTTGGGATATTACTTTTCAAAATGACCTCGGTGATCTTCTTGGTACCACTTAGAACTTCACGAGGAGTTCAGCTTACGTTTAAAATGACAGTTTTTTTTAAAAAAGAAGATAGTCTTATACCAAGTGAATTTATTTAATGATAAATGTAGCTGCTGTGAAAGAAGTCCAGAAAGTAATGGGTTTTGTGTGGATTGTTTGCCTAATTGCATTCTCATTTAATGTCAAGCTTAATTAATGTCCTACTTGGGTAATGGTTAAAAGGAGAAATTGGGCAAGTCGTTGACATTGCCTATTTATAACTGCCCAGTGGACATGGTGTCATCAGGAGGGCCCTTGAAACCATACATTTGGTGGGCAGAGAAATACTCCATCATCACAGGAACCGCTGAAATGTTCTGCAGGTGATCGTTTCTGATGACAGGTTGGACATGAAGTGGAGATTCATGGAGACTGAATATCCTGAAAGGCAAGTGGAAGAATTTCATGAGAAAAGAGTCTTCTTCAGGCTTAGAATAGCTCAGGATCAGGATTTCACAAAGTCATGTTAACTTTTTTATGAGCTAGATAAAATGGAAAACTCACCTCGTAGCCTGTTGGTGTGAGAGCACTATTTTTCTTGATGTGCTTTCTAGTGTGCAGAAGGCTGTATTTTTGATCTATTTTCTATCTGTCTAGAAGTTATGGGTCCTAATTTTGCAAAATGCTTTGCTTATCAGGCAGAGACAGTAACATAGTTCCTTTAGAAGGATTTCATTTGTCATTGTAGATGTGAGAAAATCCTTATGCTTTGCACAGTGGTTACAACTAAAGGGAATTCTGCAAATGATGACGTCATATTTTAAGACATGATGTATTTTTAAAAGATGTTTGACTCTTTCATTGTGTTCTTCTGTTTTTCTGGCAAAGCTACTGCATCTCCTAGTATGGTATTTACACATGTTTTGGGGTACTCTAAACTTCTCTGTAGTTAACGTTTAGGGACAGTCCCAAAAAGAGCACTTTGCAGGTGCCGATTGGGTTTTGCTACTGGCATGTGGAACAGGCAATTTGTAAAGCAGGAATATAAAGTGTTACAGAAATTCTTGCTATTTGTAAGCCAGGGTTATATAATTCCCGAAGTGCTTTTTGCAGTTCTTGGGTAAGTGCTTTGCAAATCCACGTTAAATAGCAAGATGGGTGGACAGACAGGTTTGTGATGCCAGCAGACACCTTGTTTCCTTGCCCTGCATTTCCCAAGAGCAGTGGAGGCTGGACAGGGTTTCACTGGGTTAACACTGCTGTAGAGCAGTCACTGATGCCCATGGAGAATGTTCTAACATGGCTTCTCCTCTTTGTGTCCTTTCTATCTGAGCTGTGAGAGCGCTGGCACTGAGTACAGGGATGTTACGAGTGAGGTGTCTTCAACTGCTGAGTTTTCAATCACTTTTGAAAAAAGCGTAATTTATGTAATTCAGTGATTTTAGCTGATTGTGATCTTATTTCCAAACTATAAGCAACCAGGAATTTATTTTTGATGTGATGGGTTTATTTATTACTTAACTGAGCACTTTCCCCCCCCCCTTATTGCTTGGGAATTTCAATTCATGTTTTAGCTGGTAGAGTACATCTGAGTATTTTTATACCTTTTCAGAATCAGAGTTTATTGGAATTGGAAGTCACATAATATCCTGAATGTAATGCTAAAATGCTGTTCTTCAATTTCTACTCTTGATTGATGTGTGTTATTATGTAGATATGAAAATGAATGTGCTTATTCTTTCTCATCAGTAGTAGACAGTGGTGGAGTTTTGTCTGGTTGTGCTCTAAACTGACTTTGTCAAATCAAACCAGAATGTCATTTAGATTTGTTTGATACAAATGTTTAAAAGCATTTGAAGCAATGGTCGTGTTCAGCAGAGATTCTGTTCCCGCAGCACTAAAAATCATGTTTCCCTGTTTGGAAGCTCAGGTGGAAGGGCATTCTTAGCTGGATTACATTCTGTGATGCTTGATAACTCTGTATTAAAATGTGCCATTATTTAGTGGAAACTTATGAAGACCGTCATATTCTTTCGTGTGATTCTGTGGAAAGCTGAAGGGAACCCACTGGGATTTCTTTCTCCTGGGCGTTTATGTGTGTTTCTTAAGGGCTGTATGGAGGCAGTGCCAGCTGTTGATTGTCATCTTTCTCATGTCTGTGATAAAAAGCCACTCAAGAAGGCTGAAATATGAGAACATCATTAGCTTTCCTACTGGCAGAAATGCTTAAAAAAGCCACGATAGAAAGAAAATAGATTGCACATTGAATTTTTTTTTTTTTTTAAAGGCAGCTACAGCGAGGTTTTGTTTAGACCCTGGAAAAAGCAAAAACATGGCAGGGAGTTTCTGCAGGCACAAAGGAGAAAGAGTGAACTTGTGGCTGCTGTGCAAGGGAGCGTGTGGGGAACCTCTGCTGTGCATCACCCGCGTCTCGCTCGCGTTCTGTTGTCAGAATTCAGCCGCTTGAGTTGTTTTGCGGGCACCAGGTGCTACGGAGGAGTTGGTGTTTGCTGTGACTGATGTGTGTGCGGTGCGGCTGAGAATGGATTTCTGATTTGAAACTGCTCTTAGGTGGCATTGTAAGCTTTTTGTTTTGTAAAAATAAATGTAAAATCCACTTGGGTTACTTAGGCTAAAAGATGGAATTTGTTTAAAAATTGTAGATTAATTAAAAAAATGAGCAAAATGCCCCGATGTGCCTCGTGTCGTGAAGCAGAGGGGCCACCATTTCAAAATAAACCCACAAAGTAGGCACTGAATGGTGCTTTCTGTGCAGACACTGCTTAAAACCCGTGTGTTAGCTTTGCAAACAGAGCCCAGTTCTGGTGGGGCTTGAAAATCTTTTGATTGTAATTGGATGAACACAGAGAGGTGTATCGAAAGCGTATATGCTGTGTATACAACTAACTCCAGTTTTAAATTGTATGTCTTAGGAAGGGAATAAATATCTCATTTTGCACTGCCTCCTAAGGTGGAGGGAGGGAGGCAGGGATGGAGCTGGGAGAGAACGGAGGCAGTGGAAACAGCAGCAATATGTACGCTTGCCTGCCTGTCTCGCATTAATGGAACAGCTTGCGAGGTCTACAGGGAATTTGCATTGGCTCTGTCACTGGTATTATTTAGTTCCTTATTTATTGCTAGTGGCTTGATTGTGCTGTATTTTCCCAGCAATGAACGCTTTTAAAGATCATGTCTGACTCCTTTTGGACAGTGCTGTCCAATTTCTCTCTGCCTGCTACCAGCATGTTGAGACGATCCAAAAGGTAATTTAAGGATTTTGCGAGTAATTCTTACAATGTTTATCTAAGCTACTTGTTTTGATGCTGTTTAGGCTTGCTTCTTCTTTATTTTTAACAGATGATATCATGTTCCTAGTATGTTAGGTTTGATTTCTTGATGATTTGTAATTGTATTCATTGTAAAAATCATACTGTGCAGATACACCAAACATTCTTTTTTAAGGTATTTATTTAAATGCATTGTTCCTTACCTCTCATAATATGTGGTTGAGACAAGGGGTTTGTTTCTATGAGATGATGGATAGATGCTTTACTGACAACAAACTGCTTCAGCATTCAAAGTAGCAAAACAGTATTATGACAATATAGACAGCACTGGCCAGGGCTTGCAAATATTTTGACTTCTAACACTTAGTCTTTTTAGAGCTATGCATAACCTTAAATTTTAAATAATAATTAATATATTTGGCATTTTTTTCTTGGAGATGTAAATATGTTAACGTAGGAGTTATTAGGATGAGTGTGTGTATTCACACTAATCTAAGGGTTTTGATAAAATCACATTGAAGTGTGTGAACTAATAAATGGTCTCAGTTCTGATGCGGTACGGTGGTGTCCCTTCCAGACTGGGAAATATCAACGTAATTATTGCTCATCAGGTGCTCTGTGGAGCTTAACGTATGTAGCCTGAAAACTTCCTGGTGAGTATGGTAGGTAGTTAATTCCAACTAAAGCAGTATGCTGGGGTTTATGAGTAAATGGTTGCAGTGACTATCAGAATTTCTCAGTTTGATTTGTTGATACAGTTAAAAATCTGTGTAAGACTCAGGATATAGGCTTTGACTTGACTTTTAGTGTGGGTTTTGTTCACCAGCTATCAGAAAAGATATTAATCTTTTTTTGGATGATTGTAACTTCCTAATTACTAATATATTAGTAATATATTGGTGGGCTCTCTATTTCCTGCTCTCATTCCACATTTGTGGTGTAAATTTTATCAAAGTTGCCTTCTGTGCTGACAGTGATTTTTAGAAATGTTACTGGTGGTGAAGGAAGATTTTGTGAATAAATTTAGATCTTAGTTGCAAAGAATCGCCTTAGAGATGTTATTCTTTTCAAATACAAGTTTTGTTGTCTTTAGCCTGGTTTTTAAAGGGAAAGAGCTCCCTGAGATGCAGGTTGTGTGTTGATTTCTCTGCTCCCACCAACGACTTTCACACTTATTGAGCAGTTGCAGCAGTGGTTTGATGGAAGAACAGAAGTGGCAGAGTCTCAGTCTTTCCTTATGGATTTCTTGAACTTTGCTGGGAAGACGAAAGGGAGGCAACTTATTGTCCTGTGCTTCCATTTCCAAAGGATAAGGTTGGTTGGACTTGGCTTTCAGGTGCTTCTTAGCCACCAGCCAATGAGCACAGAGACAGTGGGATGTAACGGGACTTGGCTCGCTGTGAGAGTGAGGTGCAGTGGGCAGAGCCCGGAGCAGCGAAGGAGCTGGGTTGATGCAGGTGAAGGAGGGGGGGGGCTTTGGTGGAGGAGGACATTGTTCCATGAGAAAATAATCCATGTTAGACCTGCAGCTTATGGAACATCTCATTTATTGGTCCTGCTTGCAGAACTTTGTTTTTCTAAAGCTCACTCCATTCTAGATGGTGTTCAGCGTGCACAAAGGTAGTATTTTGGGAAGATTCAACTACCATGGACTTCCATGCAAAGAGGACAACGGCAGTATATGATTCTATGATTCTATGATAACAAATAAAGAATCTTTATTTTTCAGTACCTTGCTAGTGTGCCTTTTTGAGTATAAAATTAGACATCAAGGATGGAAAACATTTGAGAGATACTAGAATGTTTCAGGTGCAATATTTTGTCAAAAAACTCCTCAAAATTTACAGTTCCTTTTATTTGTTAGTATTGAAGTACAAAAAGAAAGAAATTGATCTGTAAATCTGATGCACATCTTAATGGAAAAGAGATGGCTTTTTATTGATCTGATCACATAAATGGGTATTAGATAGTTCAAAACAATCACACAAAGCTCTGAGGGTGCATAGCAGAGGGCTGCTGCTCAAAGTCATGTGGTGGAAATCCTGTTTTGCACAGTGTGGAAACCACAGCCTTAGAAATGAAATATTTGAGCATGTGTGACAGTTTGCTGGGAATCCCACCTTCTGCCATGCTCTGGTGGCGCCCTGCCAGCTCCTTGCTGCCGGCTTGGGGGAGGTGAGCAGGCAGGTTGGGCTGATCTTACGTGTATTGTGATCGCTCGGCCAGTTCATACGATGCACCATTATATGTGGTTCTTGCCAGGGCATTGGTCCTGAATAACACGTATGCACGTATGTAGTAACTTTGCTCCTGGGAGAGTGGTCCCTGTGCATCCAGTGCATTGTAGTGTGTTTCTGCTCTCAGAATCTGGGCACATGTTATTAAATGAATAAATATTTTCCCATCTTAATTGGACCCCTTTCAAAGCTAATGTTCACTTCTTAGTAAAAGTCTTACTTTTAAAAATTATGAGTGCAATTTAAATTTCTTCTGAGCATTTCTGTGCTGGGCATTTTTAGCAGCAGGGAATTTTTTTGCTGTGTCAAATATTTGATATAATTTTCCTCTGGTCTGTTTGTAAAAGTTCTGTACAGTTCTACTGTGTTTGTGATAGCATCTGTGCTATTAATTCTGGGCTTCTCTGCCTTCAGTTTCTCATAGTCTTTAATTTGTTTTTGCGTTGTGATAATGGGTTTCCAGTGATATTCTGACTGCTGTGCTATAGCACGTTTCTCTATAATGATGACTTTGGATATGTTTTAAAAATCCTAAAGGGCTTCACTCCCATATGGCTTTTCCTGCATTAGGAGGCAAATGGGAAAGACTCCTCTTTCTCCTTGGTACATTTTGTTGAAATGAGCTCTCTAGTGCAGCTGGTGGGATTCTCGCTGCTGCTAATGGTACTGTAAAAGCAAACCATCTGCTCCTCCGGTCAAAGTGGCTGGATTGTTTCTTATTGAGCAAATTCCCGAAAGGATAGAGAAAGTCAAGAGCAAACTGTAAATACATAAGTTTGTCATGGGAGGGGTGACATAAACATATATCAGATTTACCTGTCAGGCTGGTTCTGTATAAATATTTATGATTTTAAACTATAGAAGAAATATGAGAATTCCTTAGTTCAAAGGGCACGTGGGGTTGGGATTCTTGTATCAGCTGTACTGAGGCGTTGAAATTGGATTATGGAAAGATAAAGCATCTTTCTGACGTATTTAAATTAAATGTCTCGGGTTTAAAATCCTTTTGTTTCTTTGTGCTTTGGGCATCTCTTGAATATTCTCTTGCAATTTGATTTTATTAGCAGCGGTGTAGAATTTGTGCAAGTGGGTGTTTGTTGGTCTTGGAAGCCTGGCTTAGAAGGATGATTTCTAATATTTCCTCATTTTTTCAGCAGTTTAATCCTGTCTGGGTGGAACAGGCTGTGACTGTGGATTTTAATAATCTCACTTTTATTTAGTGACTTTCTTTTTGAAAAGTTAAGATGGGAGATTTGTATATTGAAGTGACTTGAGAGACGCCTCTGGGGGATGACAAAGGTGGATTTCTGTTAGGAAGACTGTGCTGGGTTTGTGTCCGTGGTTGCCATTGATGCTGTTATTTGCTTTCCTCTTTTCCTTTCACTGAAAGGACATCAGTGATGCAGTAATTCGTTAAAATCACCGGAATTAACTACCCTTAAAGTTTAAAGAACCTTTAAGTAGCAAAACACCTCTAAAATCAGTGATGAAATGCAATGATCTCCATTCAATTATAAACAGTTCCTTGGTAACTGAGAAAAATGCTCTTCATTATTGAAATACTCACAAACAATGCGAGGAACCACATTTCAGCGGGATGTAAAAGAGGGGGTGGGATGTAATCAGGTAGCCAAGAACACGTAAGTGGTGCTTTCTGATGTACAGGTGTATTCATGCTAACTTTCAAGCTGCTGCAACAGGACCCTGTTAGACAGTCCAGACATATCCCTTCAGATGTATCCAGTGCCTTTTTAATGTTGATTCATCTAGATTGACATTAAAATCTCTGTGTTAGAAGGGTGCTGCCTCCTCCATATTTACGTTACCAATTTACAGAAAATCAATGAGTTTGATGGTAGCAGAATACTTACTGTGTGGGAATGTAAAACTAATCTTAAAAACATGTATTGATGCTATAATTAACATTAAAGTGACAGCTGTCATGCGACACATTTCCTTGCTCAAATGAATAAAGTAAGAAATGTTTTCCCTATGTTGGGAAGGATGTGAAAGACCTGAAAATCTGATGCTTTTGAGATCATTTAGCTCCAATTTTTACCTAGCTCAATGTATTCAATGGCCTCCGACACTCCTAATTGGAGAGTAAGTTTCATTCAAATTACTTCTGCTAGTATTTCAATGGCCTTAGGACAAAACCACGGTTTGGGAGGTGAAAAAAATTCTACCTTATCTTCCGAAAAGCTCTTTTATGAGCATAGTCTTTTGGATTGCGTGAAAAGGTAATGGACATTTTGATCTCTAATGGATGAGTTTGGAGGAGCTTCTAGCACACTCTCCATTACAACATTTTTGTACAGCTTAAATACAATGAAAGAGACCGGTGTGCCATGAATGGAAGGAAAGTCCTCCTAATATCCAATATAAGTGTAAAGATTCAGAGAACACACCTGGGTTGTTTGTAATTTTTGTTTATTTGGGTTTCTGTCTGTGCAAATCAGATTTTAAATTAATTTTCAATACTCCTGGCTGTTTCTCTGCCAGACAAAAATCCAAAGAGTCCTACGGGGTTAAAACTGAAGTTTTAAGCCTTGAAAGCTCTTTGTTCAGATGGAAACTCTCTTGTATGAACACTTGGCTATTGCCCAGATAAACCGGTTTTTCAACTCAGAACTTTTGTGGAGAGGAAACCAAGCAACATGTAAATCACGGGTGATTTAATGAATTACTTGGATCCTTCTCATGATGGAGGTTGCTGAAAATAAAATAATTTTACACTGATGTTTTAAGCTAGTAAAAAAAATATTGGAGGAATGTGGTTCTAGAAGAAGTAGGAGGAGAAGGGAGATTCTGAGCTTCACAGAGGACAGAGGTTGGTGCTACTATGGAAAATGAGACAGAAAAACTACGTACTGGCATGCGTTTGGCCTGGAAATGTGCAGTTCTTTTGTTTAATTGAAGTTGACACATTTGGGCTTTGGAGTCCTTACAAAGTCTATGCATCTGCTTATTTCAACTGTTGTTTTCTCTGACAAGTGAATTTTAAATCCAGAGCGCCTACCAACTTAAAGCTCTGGGATGGACTTGTAGATGTATCTGGTGCTGAGGAACCTTTACCCATGCTGTGACATCACTCTTTACAGGCCCTTGTTCTTCTTTGAAGAGGTGCTGAGCTATGGTGAGGAGCAAACTAAGAGAGATGTTCGCTGGTGCACCCATTATTTTAATGGTTGTGGAGTGCTGATTTTAACAAGGAAGTGTGCACAGTAGAGCAGAAGGTTTCTTTTTTTTTGTAAAAAGCAGATCTTATTTAAGGAACTGAGGAAAACGATGTATGACCTGATTATCTGTCACAACACACCTACCTGGAGGCAAATGACTTAGTTCTTGAACACGTGCTGAACACTTGCTCTTAACCACCATCTCAATTACCATACTGAGAAAGTATACATTTTTTTCCCAAACATTAAGGAAAACACCTTTAAAGTGATTTGATTCTACTTTTGTAGCTAATTATTGGGTATTACCTGAGCAGTTTTTCTCAGTCTATAGTGCCTCCCTCCCTATTTTTTCACTACTCTGGTAGTGAAAACTCATAGTTTATTCCAAGCCTGTTAAAACTTTAGTTCTAAAGACTATTCTGGCATGCTTGCTTCTGGTACTACATCAGCTGAAGGTAGAGGGGTCGAGAGAACTGGACTGAGTATGAGAATGCTTACGAGTCCTGTGTGGGGAGTCCTTATTGCAGACGTTAAATCCTGGCCACCCACCAGTCTCTTTGGCCAACAGTTTAGGCAATGCTGTGTTGTAAATTGAACATGTTTTGAGATTGTGAGATTAATAAATTGTGACCTTTTCCCCAGAATGCCTCTAGTTTGAGGAGTTGGTATTTGATGGCGATATTTTATATGAAGACAATGCTTAGTCATGTATCAAAAGTCTAAGCGTTATGCTTATATAGTGATATGATGCTCGCCTTAATCTCCCTGTATCTGTTGCTGCCTGCTGCGTTTATGCAGAACTAAGCATATCGCTTAAACTGCTTCAGAATTGATGGAAGATGTAAATGTCACTTTATAAGTTCTATTTGCTGAAGGAGTTACTTTTGGTACCATAAGATACTGCCAGTGAGCATGTGCTAGGGGAGAGCCGCTGAGACCTACAGCAGCGTGAGCCCCTGTAGATGAAAATTTTCTGTGAGCACATACGCCCTGAATATTTGATCTCGATTCAAGCACTATCTTGAATCCTGTGGTGGCATTTGAGATGACTTATTTCCAGTATATTGTATGTTTTCCTGTCCTTTAATTTTGTTCCAGTCTTGATTGCAAGGTAAATTAGTATGTTACAATTAGACTTAATTTAAATTAAGCATGATTGCTGTGGGATTTGAAGACCTGGCTTTCTGTAAGTGTTTGCATTTGTCTTCCTGTGTGTCTTCATTTTTGAACTTTCAGCAATTTTCTTGGGTTTTATATTCATTTCACTCTGGCCATGCTGGTTTAGGACTTCATAGTGGAGCAGAACTGGTGTAGTGAGAAAGCTGGGATGATGCCCTGAAACAATACCCAGCCCCCAGAAATGTGTTTAACAGCAACCTGTTAGTTATACAGAAGTAGGTTAATTTCTTTTCACAGTCCTGTCTTTCCCTACTTTATCTCAGAGAGGTTTTGGGCCATGTTTACCTGTGCTTGTGAGTTTGTGGTCAAGTTATCACACATAATTTATAACCATAATACCTATCTATTTCTAGTTCCTTTAGTTATGATGAAGTATATAAAGACTTCAAAAAGCTCTTAGTGGTTTCTTTGTGTTCTGGTCCACTTTGTGAAGAGGAATGTTTATTAGATATCAGCTTTTTTTTAATAGCCGTGTAAATTATTGCTCTGTGATTTTACTAGGACTTAGTTTTTTCCTGGTTTCTTTTATGATTTCTTTTTATCATGACTGCTACCATCCACTTATTTTTGTTACATTCAGATATTTGTACTTACTGCTCTCCACATCTTCTATAAGTGGAATTGATTTTGATTTTCATCTTCAGCCTTCTATGTGGAACAGCTTCAAAAACAAGGATGCTTTCTTAGGTGATGGCAGAACTGCATCAAGCTTTAGCTCTCAGCTTGTAGCTTTTCACATTTGTGTTTTTCATCTACTTAGTTATGATTATTTGAGCTTTGAGCTCCTGAAATTTCAAAACTCTGTGTGAATATCTGTAGTATGCGTTTGTATAGTTATTAAACTGGAAGGACCATCCTTGTATGAAAAATTGGTAGCGATTGTGTAATGAGCATTTGGCTCAGATAGCAAGTAAGCTTTACACAAAAGAATGAGGTTTAACATGTAATCAGGCTTGATTGTTCCAGAAACTTACTCTTGCTGGAGATGTGAGGCTGCTTTTTGTGCCAGGGTGGGATCTGCACTCTGTGCCTTCCCCACTTGTTCTGCTTTTTTGTGGTTTCATTGCTCCATTAACTTGAAATGCCTTCTACAGGCTATTTCCTTATTATTTTAAAGTGGCCTGCTTATTTGATGTGGTACAGGCTGCAGTATAGTTTGCTAATGTATTTTTCTAAGTCTTTTTTCATGTCTTTTGTTTGTTGTTTTTATCTGAGAGAGCGTTTTTATTGACAGACCTGCCTCCCTGAACAAGTGAGGACCAAATAACCGGATACTTCATTTGCAAATGTAGTGTATCTCTGTACATAAATTTATGCTGCTTTTACCTGCTATGCTAAGCATTTTCTGTGTCCACAGAACTCCATCTCCTGTCTGTCAACTTCTTTGGCATTTAGAGCCAGCTCTTATCTAGGTATCCTTTTTCTGTTTCTGCCATTTAACAAGTGTATAGATTAGAGGGGTCCCCAGCAGCACGTCTGTTCGCAAAGCTGAAGGAAGGAAACTGAGTAATAAGTATTCTCTGTTGATGTCTGGTTTGGATTAAAGCAGCACACTGACATGCATGTCTCCTCTTTATCTTGCTTTGGGGGGGAACAGCTCTGCTTAGCCCTCTTGGGTCCAGACCGGCAAGGCACAGTATGGTGCATCCCTTTCTAAGGCAGCTTTGTCCTGAACAAGTATCACAAGTTTTGTAGCTTGCTTGCTGAAATTACAGTTTTGTTAAGGCTGGTTATTTCCCTAACATGTCCGTCAAACCGTTCCCAGCCTGTCTTCGCGACCTTGGGTGTTACCTGTATTTTATAGAGATGTTTTTGAGGACTGTTCTCCACCTTTGTGTGTGCGAACATAATGAGGGGCAAATTGTTTATTTTCAGGGCTTCAATTTGAAGGGCTTTATGTTTGTAGGTATGCATATATTCATATTTTTTTAATACTTTCACAGGGAAGTGTTTTTCTTCTCTTCAAAAGTGAACTTTTCTTCATTAGACTGCCTTTGGAAGCCACTTGTGCTTTTTAAGAAACGTGGCTGAGGTGCTGCTGAATTTTTGTGGGTTTTTGCTTTGTTTTCTAAGAAGCTGCCAAGAGTTGGGAAACATTTTTACTTGAGGAAGGAGAGGCTCTTTTGTAATGAAAATTACTCAAAGTGGACTCATAGAATCATTACGGTTGGAAAAGACCTCTGAGATCAGCCAGGCCAACCGTCAGCCCAGCACCATCATGCCTACTTAACCTTATCCCAAAGCGCCACGTCTACATGCTGTTTGAGCACCTCCAGGGATGGAGACTCCACTGCTTCCTTGGGCAGCCTGTCCCAATGCTTCACCACTCTTTTGGTAAAGAAATTTTTCCTAACAGCCAATCTAAACTTTCCCTGTCACAGCTTGAGGTAATTACCTCCTGTCCTATCACTTATTACCTGGGAGAAGAGACCAGCACCCACCTTGCCACAACCTCCTTTCAGGGAGTTGTAGAAAGCAATAAGGTCTCCTCTCAGCCTCCTGTTCTCCAGACTAAACAATCCCAGTTATCTCAGCTGCAACTCGTAAGACATAAGTAAACTCTTACCTTTAAGTTTCGAAGCAAAAATGTAGAGTATCATTGTAAGGTAGGCAGATTAGGACTGAGACTTTGGTTTTCTGGATCTACTTTATCTGCTGTGTTTTGCTATAGGAGGTGACCTTGTGAGTGGTTTACGTGTTCAATAATTCGTTTATTTCGTATTGGAGCTCTGCAAAATTCAAAAGGGAGGAATTGCAGCCCCAGGACAATAAACTTGGACTTGGGACACTCTCCCTAGAGTCTTCTCTTCTGCCCTGTTTGTCCAAATCTGGTGCCGTGTTCTGTTCAGGCTTTTCTGTCCTCTAAAGGAATGGAACGTGCTTGTGACTTAAAAATGCCTAATGGTTCTTAGGAACGCTGACGTTGTCCATCTTGCTCCCTAGGAGAACTGAAGATGGCCATCAGTAAGGCTTATCTGCCAAATAGCAGAAAAATTCTGCCAGGCAGGCACAAATTCTGGATCTCTTCAGTTGAATATTTATTGTTAATCTCCACAGTTGGAAAGATGAGTCCCGCCAGCAGGGTAAAACCTTTCCAGGAGAGCTGACGAGAACACAGGGCTTCTCTGCCTCTTCCAGCTACAGTTTGGGAATAGAGGTGTGGAGTCCTCATTGCAAACTAGGGATACTGCTGGCTGATGGACAGCATCCATCTGTGGTCTGAGCCTGTTCAGGTTGGGGTCTGATGAACCTCAAGTATATCTGCATTCCTTTTTGGGATGGAGGGCAGCATGTGTGTGTGTATATATATACACACAGACACATATGCGCTCGTGTGCACACACACACACACACACACTCTTTTTTTCCCCATTTCCCATGCTTTTTCTGTATTAAGATTTCCTTTGAGTGGTGTCTGCTCTGGCATTTGCCCTGTCTGGCAATAATTTAAGACCAGTCAGACCCGACAATTCGTATGAACTTGAGGAATAGCTTTTCCAGTCCATCAAGTTGTGTACTTACAAAGGTATTATTGGTACCTCATCTTTTATGAGCCTCTATATAATGTATTGAAAAGATTTTTGTTGTGAATCATCAGTAGAAAATAAACCCTGCATGCTGTTTTTTTAGGGAAGAGTTTACCTTTTATTTTGAGTATATGACACAGGAAAAGTGTAGATCATCTCACCCCCATGTATTGACTTTGTTGGTCTAGCCTTCAGAATATGTATTTTTAAAATTTGGCAAATAATTTAGTTGCAAACATCTTAGTCCTATTTGCATTCATAGTGCTCCCACCCTGTTTACTACTCCACTCTGTGACCATGTGGAAATCTCTGCTCGGTGCAGGGGAGGTAACTCCATTGACACAGTCTGATTTGGAGATCTTTTCCCAAAACAATGTATTGTTTGAATAGCTTTTAGATCAGACATGTAATTTATCCTCGCACTGAGGTTTGAAGCTGCAGTTAGCTGATAGAGCTGATTTATAACATTTTTTGATACTTAAGCTAAGAAAGAGGAGAGCTACAAGGATCATCAGAGGGCTGGAGCACCTTCCATTATGAGGAAAGGCTGAGAGAGGTGGGTTTTTTCAGCCTAGAGAAGAGAAGGCTCTGAGGAGACCTTATAGAGACCTTCCAGTACTTGAAGGGGCTACAAGGCAGCTGGAGAGGGACTGTTTACAAAGGCTTGTGGTGATAGGACGAGGGGCAATGGGTATAAGCTGGAGAGGGGCAGATTTAGACTAGACATATGGAAGATATTCTTCATGATGAGGTTGGTGAGGCCCTGGCCCAGGTTGCCCAGGGAAGCTGTGGCTGCCCCATCCCTGGATGTGTTCATGGCCAGGTTAGGTGGGGCCTGGTCCAGTGAGAAGTGTCCCTGCCCATGGCTGGGGGGTTGGAACTGGATGGACGTAAAGGTCCCTTCCAACCCAAACCATTCTATGATTCTAAGAAAATGCTCTGAAGCAAAGTGAAGAGAACTGTTTGTGCTATGTGCTACCCAGCAACAGAGTGACTTTTCACATTTTTTGTACAAAATCTATGTTAAACCTCACTTTTGACTCTTGGAAAACTGTTTCTGTTCATTTTCAGCTCATGCTTAGTTTTTTGGATGCATCTTTGGGGAAGAGTTCTTAGAATGGGTTTGTTAATATTACACACTTGTATATCATTCTAAGTTACACGGTTTAAAGATTTGAAACAATCATTTTGTCATTCCATCCTTGAATTTGTTTGCTTGGATTTTTTGGAAGGAAAAAATGTGCTAAACTATCTTCATAAGAATTGCCAAGTAGAGACTTATTTAAAAAGCAGTTATGCTATGTGAAGCATTTAATAATAGAATTGGAGGAAACGGGAAATGAAAGTATGCAGTTATGCTTAGTTTTCATTAAATCATCCTTTCACACTTTATGATGTAACTTCATGCCAGTATAATGCATAACACAACTGAAGTAGGAGATAGTAATGCTTGAGAGGGTCGGTGTATGTTTTCTCCCATTAAATACTCTCTGTATTTATTCTGGGGCATCTCTTCCATAATCAGAGAATTTTTTTCTTATTTTTTTTTCTTTTCATATAAGAATGAAGATAGGTTTGGAGTTTATTTGTGAGGGAGAAATGTTTCAGAATAAAGTGGCTTGATTTAGGTGAGAATGGCTGTACTAGTCATGGTAATTCGTTTCGACGTTTCATTTTGTTTGGCTTTGCAGAATTGTTCCTATGTTGTTAATAATGCAAAAGGTCTGGACTATACAGTGTGGTGCAAGCGGGTGTGTGCCAGCTTCAGACATTGGGCAAATTAGACATAAATTTGTGTTAGATGGCAATTTTAACCTTTTCTTTTGTAATTTCTTAGCTTGAGGTGAGCTGCTTCTTGTATTTGAGCTCTAAGTGGAAAAGGAGAAGGGTTTATCTGACACACAGCTTGTTTTCGATAAAGGGAAAATGGTCTTTCATGCAGTGAGTTAATTCCTAGGATGTTTTTTTTCCTTAAAACAAAAGAATGAGTCTACATCCAACTCACTGCATGCTTTATACATCTTGCATCACTCGACATCTCGTTCACTTCAGCAGATGTGTTTGGCAGCATGTTGAAATGTGTGGCATTATAAATTAAGAGAGTCTTTTTTTTTTTCACCCTCCCTGTTCTCTTTGGATATCGGTGTAGAAGCACAGCCCACGCTTCCCAAGATCTTTTATCTCCATGCTCCTTGTCTCACAGAATTCACGTCTTTTCCACAGTCATCCACACAGTGACTCTAATTTACTGTCACCAGCATGAGGCACGGGAACACCCCTGAACATCTTTAATATAGAATGGAAAGGTGTCAACTAAACAGGCAGGACTTTTCTCTTGTTTTACGGCAAAGGGAAGTCATTTTCACTTCTGAGAAGACTTTCTCATACCTCATAGATAGCACTGCAGAATTTTTCTCTGAAGCAGCTCATGCAGTGCACAGATCTGGATTAATATGGAATAGGCATTAAAAAAAAGGAGGGAGGGGAATGAAGCTTTTCATGCTGTGTGGTACAAACACACTTGAACACAGAATGAGTCTTCAGCAGCCAGGTGCAACTTTCGCCTCCAGCAAGCCAGAAAACTTGGAGCAAAGTGTCCAGGTACAAAAGAAACCTTCTTTGTCCAGTTTATATACTCTCATGAGATGCAAAACAATGGGCAATGCAAATTAGAGAAGAGCCTGGGTTGATGAACAACAAACTGCCTTTTTTTTTTTTTTCTGTAGTTGTAGTCATCATGGTTGTAGTGACTAGTTCATGCAAGTTTCTTGCGGAAGAGGATCCCGCACTCCTGCAGTTGGTTTGCATTGTTATTTTTCTTTAAAGATAAATCCCTTTACATTCTGGAGTTCAATCCTATTTGAAATTCTTCAGTAAGATGGGGGAAGCAGGAATGCTGTGACCTAGTTTCAAGGTCGTGGGAGTTGGGATTTGACTTTACAAAGGAATGGAGAGCAGGGAAAGATTGTCTAGAGATGCATTGCGGGAAGAATCTTTGGTCATTTAGTCTGGATAAGGTAACCAGGAAGGGATCCAAAAAAGGATGTTTCCCTGCTTATGGTGCTTAATGACAGGAAATATATGCTCTTTTCTTCAGTGACACTGGAAGGAGGATAGTTCAGTGTCTGTTGCGGTGGAGAATCTGTCTGTGATCTTTAAAAAATTGCTTTTAAGAAGTTGGACTTGTGCTTTAAGTCATAAGTGACCACAATTGTATTTCCTTAAGAGAAAATAAGTGTTTATTGTAGGAATGCAGAAAGCACCAAACCTACACCATGAATAACAACACTTTCCCCCCATTTATTCTGGGATGAATAACTTTTAAACTATTCTTGAACATGGAAAAAAAGGATCACTTGAACCAGATGCTTACTTATTCTTATCTATTTTAGCGAACTAATTATCCCTGTTGTTGGTAGTGCTAAAGCTTACAAAATTGCTTCCATCTTTGAATTACTATAATTAAGACAATAACTTTCACATCTAGTTAACATTGCTGCGCAGCTGGTGCATTCATTGACATGCAGATTTTGGATTTTGTAAATTTTCTGCCATTGTGAATAAAAATTTTAAATACTTATTTTCATTTCCAAAATGTCTGTTTCTCATAAAGAAGTCTTTGTAAAGCAAATCAACTGAAACCAAACTTCTGTAATGTCAGAGGAGAATCTAGTTAAATTTGGTTAGGTGATAGTCCATTTTAGCAAAATATGTAACCACAGTTAGCTTTTGTAGGTGTGATTGCTCTAAATCATAGAATCGTAGAATGATTTGGGTTGAAAGGGACTAAAGGATTCAAAGCTCATCCAGTTCCAACCCCACTGCCGTGGACAGGGACACCTCCCTCTGGATCAGGTTGCTCAATGCCTCATCAAACCTGACCTTGGAAACTTCTAGGAATGGGGCAACCACAGCTTCTCTGAGCAACCTCTTCCAGTCTCTCACCACCCCCATCATGAATTCCTTCCTTATATCTAGTCTAAATCCATCCTCTTTCAGTTTAAAGCCATTACCCCTTGTCCTTACAAAATGTCCCCCTCCAGCTTTCTTGTAGGCCCACTTTAGGTACTGGAAGACGCTCTAAGGTCTCCCTGGAGCCTTCTCTTCTCCAGGCTGAAGAACCCCAATTGTCTCAGCCTGTCCTTGTATGGTAAGTGCTGCAGCCCTCTGATCATCTTGTGGCCCACAGGTCCATGTCCCAGAACTGAACACAATACTCCAGGTGGGGTCTCATGAGAGCAGAGTAAAGCGGAATCATCTCCCTCAACCTACTGGTCACACTTCTGTTGATGTGGAACCGTTGGCTTTCCAGGCAGCCAGCACACATTGCCAGCTCATGTTGAGCTTCTCACCCATCATTTGTACTTGGGATTGCCCCGAACCAGACTCAGGACCTTGCACTTGGCGTTGTTAAACTTCATGAGGTTCACACAGGCCCACCTCTCAAGCCTGTCCAGGTCCCTCTGGATGGCATTCTGTCCTTCCAGTGTGTCAACTGTGCTACACAGTTTGGTGTCATCTGCAAATTTGCTGATTTTGGATCCCATTTTGTAGGGATTTGGGCTCACTGAGTTAAATGTCAAATCTGGAACAAGTCTGATACTGGACTTCTGAAATTTGATTTTGAAAGGAGTTATTATTTAATGCAAGAGTTAACCTGGCATCTGGCAGCCTGAGGTTGTTGACAAAACTAGAGCCCTGTCATTAAAAAATCACTAATATGAATCATATGCATTAATGATTACTAACTAAAATGTGATTTAAACTATAATTTTTCTGTATGTTTTTTACCTGAAGTCGATTTCTACCGAAGCCTCTGGGAAGACACGTACAATCAGTGCTCACCTTGTTTACTTCCATATTCAGCAGCTTCAACTATGAGAAATTTTTCAAGGTCTATAAATTCAAATAGGCTTCAAGAAACTTCCCTATCATTATTTGTTTCTAATAACCAGCAGCACTATGAATAACTTGATAGTGGTGTTGGTTATTTATTTCTAAATGTTTTTTCTGTGGCCCTGGCTATCATTACACGAATGCCTCAAGGATGTTAATCAGTTTTGCTCAGTGAAATGTTAGAGAGTTAGAGATGTCCCCCGAGTAAACTGCTAAAATAAAGAATCAAATATTGATTTATGCTGAAACTGAAGCATTGATTTCTTTTTCAGACTGAAAATGCGTATGAAACCCCGTGTACTAATGGTGCTCATTTTAGAGGCTCGATGTCGAATCATCTGTTGGCGCATGGAAGGTTTGTTAGGCTGTAGTTGACGAGCGCCCGGGCTGCATGCAGCTCGCAGGTACGCTACCAAATGTTCTCAGAAATAACGCTGGCGAGGCTTCTGGCTCCTGAGCACATTTCAGCGGGTCCAAAGCCAGTGTCCAGTTACCAGATCCACGTCCGATGTCCTGCAGTGTTCGGTTTCAAGAATGCGCTGGGAACTCTTCAGCACACGTATACAAATGTTATTTTTACTGCAGGCAGAGAAGTTAAATCTAGAAATAAGAAAAGCACAATTTCCACAGTGATGGCAAAGGCATTGTTTCAAATATTTCAGTATGAACTATCTGTTTTCGGTGTGTGTTCAGACATAAAGCAAGTTGCCCTCACGCTTTCAAGGTTTTCTCGTCTTGGGTTTGCAGTATGGGTGTGCGACCTGGCTGGCACAGGAGAGCCGGGGGTGGCAGCAGGGGTATTTTTACATTGACAGCTTTCCAAAGGACTCCGCTGTCTGGAGCTTGACCCCGTAACTCCAGGCAGTACGGAACCTCTGTGCTGTTAAGGTCATATTTAGCCTAAACTGGAAGACCCGAAGGGGGTTTGTTGTCTAAAATTATGAAGTGGGATCTGAGCAAAAAAGGTTAATGAGACTTATACCAAATTGTGAGAGAAAAGGAGAGTCAAGGTCAGGCTCACCTTGCATTTAATGAAAATAGCAAAACTTTGCCTTATAAAAAAATAATAAACCTTGGAATCTCTCTGGACTGGTTAAGAACTTTCTTTTTTTCTAGTTAAAATACTCAGAGATATATAGGTAACCTTTTCCCTTTCTGCTTTCTCCTTCTACTCCTGTTTTTCATAGAGATTGAATTAATTTTAGGGCAGGGAAATGTACAGTATTGTTTGGAAAATTCATAAATGAACAGTAAACAGTATGCTGTTTAAAGGATTAATAACATGATCCTCTCATTATCTTGGCCCCGTAGCTCAGTATGGAGCCCAGTACTGTCTGTCTGGCCGAAGAGCAGCTTCCAGGAAATAATTTTTCCTTTATTTGAACTGTATCTGCCAACACTTAAATTGACTAGTCTGAATTTCTTTGGCACAGAGCCTTAGTTAAGGCCAGCTTTACTTCTTTCCTATTTAGCTCTTCTTCTTTAGGAGGTACTTAAATTCTGTCATAATGCCTTCCTGGGGGAGGTCACCCAACTGAAAGCTTCATGTTGCCTGCTCTTTTTCCCTCCCTTCTTCCATTTTTTTTTTGCAGGACTTCATCACTCTTGTTCTGTGGTTTCTGTGGGTTTCCAAGATTTATTAAAAGTTTTGTGTGTGTATCCAGAGAGCTCCCTTCAGCCAGTAGGGACTATGGTTGCATTGCTTTGTATATTTTTCTCATCATATAACATAGGTTGAAGAAATACTGGTGTTAACATCTGTGTTTAAGCTTTGCCTTATTGCCAGCACACATGCTTCATAGAAATGGCTAAATGGACCTAAGTGACATTCTGCTTTCCCAGGCTGGAGATCCAGGGAGAAAGGAAGATATCCTGTTTTGGAGGTGTAAAGAGAATAATTTTTTATTCCTAAGCTGGGGCTCGGCTTTCACTCCAAGCCATTCCCTCCTCTGGGTACATTTGTGTAAACCTGACCTATTTTAAGGGGTCTCAGCTGTGCTTACTCTCCCACCACTTAACCCTTTCTCTTTTGGTTCCATGTATAGCAGAGAAAAGGAGTTTGCAAAACTTCAATTTGGCAAATGCAGGCAAGCAGTTAAAAAGCTCTGAGTTTGGGACAGTTCATGTTCCCTGTTATGCTGTGATTTAAATATACTGAGTTTCCATAGCCAGCTCCAGACGTTGCTGGGGTAGTGTGTTTTAGGAACGCTTTTTAGCAAAGGGATATGGCCACAGGGGATGGAGCTTTGTTTTCTCATTGTGCTAGTGTTTTATTTTGAGCAAGATCTTAATTTTTTACACTGTAATTCCTATTAAAATAGGCAGGACTTTTTATTTGTTATGTAGTAACATGTATTATATTAGAATACTTTGTATTTCTGTATTGTGGGGAAGATTTTCTAGTAACATAAACGTAATGTTTATCTGGTATTTGTGTTGGAATTTGAGTATTCTGGAGGTTTTTTTCAGTGTTACTGGAATAGCGTGTATTAAAAAAAATAAATCTATGAACTGAGATTTTAAGCTTCTTCAAATCAAGCTGTTAGTTTTTCCATACAATGTACACAATGGCAATCAGGTTTCGGATGGACTGTTGTTGAATAATACATGAATGTAAATGGAGATGGTATGGAATCAGTTGGATAATTTTGAGGAATGCTTTAAGTACACTAAAGAGCCTGAATAGCAGTTAATGGTGCTTCAACTTTATTACTGTTTATTATAGTTGGCAGTGCTGTTGTGTTTTTTTCTGCATCGAGTTCTCTAGTTTCCTATAGAACAGCAATAAAAAAGCTTACAAATAATGGTAGTCAGATGCACTGTGTCCTGTAGCAGCAAAGTGGTTTTGCATTGAATTGTAGTTCTTGGCAGTCTGAGCATGTTTATTGTTGGGCAGCTCCAGCAGAAAAGCCAGTGCAGGAGGGGATGGAGGCAGATGTCAGCAGTTGGAGCTCTGCAAGCTAACAAGCTTTGCATGTGCCTGCTGTAGTCCAACGTGGATCTTCACAGGACACCTCCTTGTTCAGCCTCTGCTCAGCCTTCCCTGCCTCTATCTCTTCTCCCACCCCCTATTAAGACCAATATGATTTTAGTTATTTCTTTTGAGAGTGCTGAACTAAGAAGAAACTTTTCTGCCAGCTAGAAAGCAAGTTAGATGTACAATGAATAAATGTATGTGGCTTTAAAACTTGGTTGGTTGTGAGATTTTTGCTGGAAGCTTGGAGTGTTTTTTCCATTTAAACAACAGGAAAAGGAGTGATCAGCAAGTGATTTAAATAGCTTGTTGCTCTTATTCACAGCTCCCATAATTTAAAAATGTTTCCCTTGCCCGTTGCAATTCGTTTTCTAATCGTTACAGCTAAATGTTTGCTACTAGCAATCACAGGCTGGAAAGCAATGGAGGAACACGTCGTTCTCTTCATTTGGCTAAGTTTTTGAAACTCCAGTGGGGGAAAAAGTAAATCTGAACTGCCTCGTGCAGAAGTGTTGCTTTCTTTGCTGGAACCAAGTCATGGCAGTGAAGGGAGCTGGTTTGGAAGAGACTTGTCTGAAAATTGCTTTGCAAAATTTTCTATCATATGTGTTTGCAAAGATTCTTGACTCTCAGGTTTTAAGTTTTATTATAATCCTGCTCATCTGCCGAATTGTGCTGACGCTTTGCTTCGTAATTTTAACTCTGCCCTAAGGAATATGGCTTGGTTTCTTATAGAAACAACCAACAATTGTAAAAGATTTATTTGCTAGGTTGGATATTGGTAAGAATATCTGAAGCACTCTGATGTATTCTAGAGTTTTCTGCTTCTTGTGTGATTTGTAAAGCATGAGTTGCACATGTGAGGAGTGTGTGGTCAGCTGTCCTGAATGGCCTGTGCAGCATGAGACACAGTTCTTATATTGCTTCCAGTGTATTAAAACACTTGTTGCTTACAAAGTACCTTTTGGCCCCATATATTTACTTCTTTGCAAGGTCACTACAGAGACTGAGAGCATGAGGAGATACTGACCTAACTACTGAGTGATTCCTCCCTAGCTGAAAGAGATTCTGCAGGACCTGCCTTCAGGTACTCTTGTTCATCTGGCCATGCCTTACCATTTATCTCTTTTTCTTTCAGCTGTCGGACAAGCAACAGAAAGAGTTTGATTGTAACATCCAGCACATCTCCAACTCTCCCACGACCACATTCCCCTCTTCATGGACATGCAGGTAACTCCTTAGGACTGCTTTACCTGGGCATCGTTAGGAAAGATGTCAGTGTTCAGTGTTGCGAGTTTGAACATATACTCTGCCTCAAAATATGCTCTTTGGAACTTAATCTGACTATACTTTCTCACTTTTCCTAACTTGTAAGAGAGTCCTTAAGTTTCAAAATAAACGTTATATGTCCTCATCTGTTTTGTGACTTCTAGTTTGCTGCCATATTCATCCTCCACTCTTTCTGGGGGATTCAGTCCTCTTGCGTCCTGCAAAAAGAACCTGAAACGGAGAAAGAAGTAAAATAAAATAAAATAATTTAAGTAAATATCTTGTTTGGAGACTCATAGCATATTTCATTTGTGTCAGTGATTTAACTGCAGTTCTCATGAGAAGAAACATTCTGCTTCTTTCTGCATGCCTCTGGCAGCCTGTCGCCCATGCAGTGTACCGTCTTATGGTCTCTGCTACTTAGAGCAACACAAGATAGTTAGGATTGTTCTTTTTATTTTATTTTTTTTACATTACTGCCAGTTTTACCATGCCAGCAACTGGAAAATGCTCATTTCAAAGCAAAAGGGCAGCTTAGTCATCAGGGTGAAGTGTGTGGAGATATTCTTTCTAAAGAAAGAGAAAGAAGGGTTCTTCAGCCTACAATAACTACATGTTTTCAAGAGGGGTCACGCACGCAGATTCAACAGCTTGCCTAAACAGCGTGTTCCCTTGATGTTTTTGTTGCTGAGGGAGGTAGGTGATGTATGCCTTTGTTGTTGTCAATATTTCAAAATGCCAGAAGGTGTTGCTTGGGCATCAGTTGTGGCCCTAATGGGCACCAGTCAGTAGCATGAAACAGCTTGCAGATTATCCACAGCGGAGCCAGTCTGGAAGCACATCGCTGTGGCATGTAAGACAAGTAACTGTTGTTTTCATTATAATCAGACTTTCCTCCTCCTACATGGCAGTATGTTCTGTAAATACTTTTTGGAGGCTGAAACTAAGGAAATGCTGAGAAAGAACAGCAAATTGATAGTAGCTCAGCTAGAAGAAGCCACCTGCTTCTGTTTGCAGAGCATTGCATCTCAAGAGGTGACATCCAGCCTGCTGAAAGCAAAACCACCAAAGTTATAGTTCAAGAATGCCCATGGAGAAGGCCCCAAGTGCTCTAAGTTTTCATAAAAATTTGTCATATTTGCTCAGGATGCTATAAAGCCCAGTCAGTCATGGAAGGATGGAAATTTACTTTAATGACATTGGAGTTTTTTTTAATGACCTATGATTTTAAAATTCAAATGTTAACAAAATCTTAAAAGTGGTATATTAAAACCATTTTTGTTTTACTTCAGAATCTCAGATAAAATGCAAGGCCAAAGATTTGCATAGGGCAGTTCTCTTTCATTTCAAACTCCCTTGGTTCTGTTGTGTGTGGTTATGAGAGTGATAGCTTTGTAAAATTACACTTACCTACATTGCGCTCTTTGTTCTTAGATGTGATATATATTTTGGATTTAACAAATTCTAAATTAGCTGTATAAGCTCTTACTTATAGTAGCACGGAAAGATGCTCCTCAGAATATGAAAGAAGTGTCCTTGCTTGGCAGATTGCAACAAGATGTTGATGTGATCGTTTCTCTGAAAAGAAATACGGAAGTGTTCACAATATAAACATCTTCTCTTTTGTTTAGAGTTGCTTTTCTCCTCTTTCCAAAACAAAAAAAAATTGCTCTTAGTGGTTTTGATGCTGTCTCAGGATTTACAAGCTCATCTTTTGTTAGAAGTATGCGACAGTCTTCTAGAAGCTAGAGTAACCAATTGGTGATGTACTGTCTTTCTTTAGCAATTGTTGCCAAATATTTCCAATTTTTGTTCTGTTGTTGCATGTGGAATTTAAAACTATTAATTAAAAGGACATCCTTTGTGACCTCCAAGAGTAGCCAGTAGGACACGGGAAGATAAATTACTTGTAATTCGAGTTCTCTCCCAGTACTATATTTAGGAATCTTCCCTTGGAAAAATAATTTATTCAAGAGACAAAAGTAGATGAAATTTAGAGTGGAGTCACAAATATTTTCTTAAGAAATATCATATATGAGATGTGAATTTGAGAACAGGCTGTGATATTTATTTAGTATTTGAACAGAATCTATCAAATCTGTTTGTTCAGGCTCCTACACTGATAAGTTACTAAGAAATGCTGGAGCCTCTCTCTGGTCTCTTTTGTCTTGAACGTGCATCTCTTAATGCCCATTCTGAACCTCTCTTACAAATCAAAGGAACAACAAATGTACAGAGAAATCAAGGAGGCTTTCTAAAGTGTTTGTCTTCAGAAACCACTCTAAAATTGAGTTCTGTACAGCACAAGTCTCAGGAGTTATTCTTCTGCATGTCATGTAAAAGCACAGCTGAGTGTCCATCAGGCAACCCTGCCTCCTAGTGAGTACGGGTCCAGGCAGATAGACTGGATATTTGAAACAGCATCTAGATAAAATGCCAAGCTATTTCATATCCTAGAAAATTTAAAGTAAAAGAAATACCTGAGAGATCTCAACGTATGAGCTGAGAGTACATCCAAACAATTTAAACTCTGCCGTGAAATCACTTCTGATTCAATTAAACTTAATGGATTTGACGTGTGCTTGTTCAGTTTTCAAACTGTGTGAAATAAAATATTCCAAAATGATCTGGACCTTTGTATAGAAAGCCACACCTTGCAAACTTTGTGGGAGAATCACTGTGCTTGTCTTGTCATCCAAACTTGGATTGAAGTGACCGCTTTTTTTAGGAGCACAGCTTCGAAAATCCTTCTTTTACTCACAATTATACATGTATGTTCCTTACATTTGTTTGTATTTGTTTGAATCCATTTTTTTAAATCTGAAAATTGCAGAGAGGGTGTGCACTGTGCAGCTCTGATAGCGTAGCCATCGTGAGGCTGATCATTCAATTACTGTTACATTATACTTTAAAGTGAAAAGCTTCAAGTCAATTGAAGAACTAACATCATTCTTATAATTCAGTAGGAAATAGAGAGATTCTTACAGCTGGATGATTGAAGTTCAGGCTATTTTGGGATTTACTGTCTGCAGCTGTAAGGTAGCCAGGTTGGTCTCCAGTGGACCTTTGTCCTGTTCCCATCTGTAATGGCAGGAGGACAGAGCTGCTCACAGGCAGCACTGTGGTACTGAATTAAATTATTCTGCTCTTCCGCTGCAAGTTCAGTTCCACCTTCTGGCAGAAAAATAGCTATTGCTAAGGCCTCCATTTATTTATTAAATTGGGCAGAATATGTAACTGCTCTAGATCCTGCCCTGGTTATCAAAGCTGCAGTTCATCACCGTTTCATGTGTGTGATCCTTGGATGGTGGGAGAACTGTATATGAGACGGGTGGTACATGGGGTGCTTAAATTATTTTGGCCATTTTAAATTTTGTATGTGCTGGAAGGCAGCTAATTCTGTTGCCTGTAGGAAGATCTTTAGCTGCTTTCATTAATATTCAGCCATATTTAGTGTATCCTATGCAGAAGCCCACAACAACTTTGTCTTTTGTATTTATTTCTTTTTACAAATATCAGAAGCAGGTTTGACAAAATGGTTCTAGTATACGTTTTTGGACTCATTATGTATCTGATGAATGTCACGCCTGTAGATGATAGCTGAGATTTTCACCTATTTATTGCCTGTAAGGTCCAGTTTTGTACTTGAAGGGTGGCAGATGTACAAATACTTGGCTGCGTCCTTTTTCCTGTGTCCGGAAGATGTAAAGGTTTGTGTAACCGTGTTGATTTACCTAATGGGTAATCATTCTGTATAACAGCCTCCCTCGAGACAGAGTCGTTTCAGTTTCAGTAGTAGCCAATTATAACCCTAGAGCAGCAGAGGAATTTACCTTTGCTAACACAATAAATAGGGTTTCGATCGGCCTTGGTGAGCGAGACCGTGGCACTAAGGTTTCTCTTATTAAAATTCATTCAACTATAGCAGATGCAGCAGTAGTGGGAAATTTTAGGAAAAGTAGTAATTCCCCTTCTCCCTGTTGTTGTTTTAAAAGCTTCACTCAGTCTTGAATTGAGTAGAAAAACTAATTGCTTTTCATTTTAAAACGAGAAGCAACTCACAGGGGATCCAATTAAGATTCCAGTGTCTGTAAGGAAATATGCCACAGAAATCTGAAAAAGTGGTTTTAAAAAAATTAGTAGTTTTTCTGTACGAGATTGTGCCAGCTCAGAAAATTTGAAACGCCTACCTATTTAATTTCAAAATTTAAAAACTGCCATTAGCCAATTTGCTTAGATAGCCTGATATCCAGTTTTGATCATAATCTGGAAAGTTTACAAAAGATTGATGAAGATTAAAAGGGTAATGACAGTTCACTGCTTGTGAACAGCAGTTGGCAAAGGACTTTTTGTTCAGAAAGATCATCTTGACACAGTAGCATTTGCTGGCAGTAAAGCTTGAAAAATGGGAAGGCAAAGACCCAGGTTCCCCCCAAACTGGCAGCCTTCCTTGCTTTGTTAGAATTTCTGTATAACCATGGAAAGGCCTCGTTCCTGCTGTGTTTCCTCCTGACCTAAAATGCTCCGCTAGCTTCCTGCTAGCAGGTAAATCATGACCCTAGCCCCTAGCTGTCTGCTGCTACCAGGGCATGTGTGTTTAGGTACCAGAGTTGTTCACTTTGTGGCTCTTGTAGCCTTCTGTCTTTCTTGTAAGCTTGCAGTGCCATCTAGACTGTCAAACCAGTCTTCTCTTAATTCAGAAGCGGTGTGATGTGTCTCTTTTTTTCACTGTGACTGTAAGAATTGAAACAAGTGCAAACTTAATAAATGAAGCACCAAATATAATTTAGTTATTGGTTTCTGATCGCTCTCTCCCCTTCCCACTTGGAATATATTTGGAACATGTTAAATGGTATCCAGTTTAAGGTGAAGACATGCATTGTGTTATATTACACTGTGAATTTGTTCTAGTTCTTAACTGATAATACAAAAGAAAACTAATCCGAAAGAAAACAAACCTGTTACTCAAGCCCTGTGTTTTTAATTTAGTTTATTCCTGGTGAAGCAGATTGTGAAGTGGTCTGGAATTCACTTACCTCTCCAGTTATCACCCCTTGACACATGTTAGATCAGCCCGGGGCTGCATTAATCTCAACCAGCTGCTATTTTTCCCCTTGTAGACTTGTAGAGCAGATGGAGTTTGCTGGCCTGTGCTGTGCTGTGGCCATCCTCATACCCCAGAAGGCATCAGCTTGTTCTCCCTCTCCTCCTGTCTACCTGCCCAGGCACGTGTGCCAGGTGTGCACACATCTCGCTTACAACGACTCGTGGAGAGATGCGATTGCAGATTTTTGTGAACCGTATGTGTTGTTGAAGTGTGAGTGAATGCTGCCTTTAGCTAAGCACAGTGCTTATATTCCATCTCTGCTCAGCAGGACAGTTAAGGTGTACAAATAACTTGGGTTAGAAATTAATTCAACTTCATTATAAGCTTCGTGGATGTGCTGGATAGGACCGTAACCTCAACAACCAGCATGCAAGGGAGCTGGGCACTTAGTATTTATCCCAAACCAGAGGCAGGTCCTTTGCAGATGACTCATCACTGGTGTTTGACTTTTCAACGTGACTTTTAAAATAAATCCATTTGATATAGGATTTAAATAGGAAAACATTTCTGATGACCACAGTTATGTACCTTGCAGTGCATTGTTTGACCTCTTATCTGTTTAATTTTCCTGCTCTTATTTTAGTGTTATTTTATTGTCTGTGTACAAAGAAATTGCTGTTGGCATATGCTTAGCTTCTCTTTTGTGCTTCTATTTAGGATCTGAAAGAGCAAACCACTTAAGAATATGCCCAATAGAAAGCACGCTTGCTGACATGCAGCTTCTAATTCATCCGTAACTTTCAAAGGTTTCTGCAGTTAGTCTGCAAATAATTCTAGCTTTCAGAAGGGCTTTCAGTGAAATGGTTGCTTTTTACTTTGAAGTGAAATACATTGCAATATACCACTTACCAACCATGTGCTTACACATCATGTGACAAAGCCCAGAGAAAGTATTCTTGTGCCAAGTGAAAATTAATTGTTATTTTGTCTTCACTGTATAAATTCACTGGAACTTTAATTTTCACGGTAGAAATATTATTTCAGAAAAGTGGTAGTTAGGGTGAATGCTGATAGCCTGATCATCTTACATGTGTACAGTCCTTTTATTATCTTGTGCAGTTCCTTTGTTATGTCTTTTTTTGTTTCTTGATGAATTTTTTGCATTCAGCCTTGAGGTATGTTGTGAAGAAATACTTTCTTACTATTTATTATTCCTGAAACTCTTCAATGTAATTTCTAATTCAGGTCTTTCATTGAGAAGTGTTAGGAAAAGTTTGTATATAGAAAATACAGCAAAATATTTAAAGACTATGTAGACTACTGATCTAAAAGTAAGAAAGAAAATCTACACCTTAAATTATTTTAAAAGGAGAGGAAAACACTGATGCATCAATATCAAAACGTTTCTTTAGCAAACTAGTGCTCAAATGATCAAAGACTCAAAGCTCCGCGTTTTCAATTATTTGTGACTGCAACTTGCAGATGGAAGTCTTTCTGCACAGTGAAAACTTACTCTGGTTGTTGAAAATGTGAATTAAATTTATTTGAGTGTTTTTATTTTTTCAAACAGGCAGCAGCCCTTTGGACAGTCCCAGGAACTTCTCTCCCAGTGCGCCTGCTCATTTTTCCTTTGTTCCTGCCCGAAGGTAAGGCAGGATCTCTTCTCTTTGGACTGGCAAGCAAGTAGTTTATATACTTTTATTTAGATGTGACCTGTGGGTTAGAAGTTTTTGATTGTGTTTTTTTTTCTCTGATGTGTCCTATTTTATTTTATTTTATTCTTTTATTATTTTTTAGATCTTGGCAGCCCTTAGAAAGTATTAGATGCTTTTCAGACCTAGAAGAATATAAAGTAAATTAAGTAGTCAATACTGCCTGTGGAGAAGGCAACATTCTCCCAGAAGGATGACACATAGGGCATGCGATATAACAAATACTTTAGTCATAATGACATTAAACCCAGTTATGACTAGGATAATATTATTTTAGTTGTAGTCCTAGATGCTCTTCTTGCTGAGGTGTATTCGAAGTGTACTGATCTCCATTGCTACATCTGTACAAAAACGTAAACGTACCTAAAATTAGGCATGTGCAGTTGTGTGTCCATTTGTTCACTGCCTTCTAACTGGTAGCAACGTTTTGGTTTTCTCTACCATCTTGGGCATTGGTGTCGAGAGTACATTAATGCTTTAATGAGGAAAGCAGCTGATAACTGAATTGCAAGTCAACAAGAACTTCTAGAAGAAGAGCAGCATTGAGAGACCTGAATATGCAGCTGTCATTTGTCCTGCAGTGAATGCTCAAGAAACGCTGCTCATTCCATGCATCAAACTGATGGAAAGAAATCTGATACTATAGCGATGAATTTAGTGTAAGGAATAGGGTAGAAAGAGTGAACGCAGCTGGGAGAAGCAGACAAAGGGTGTATTGAGTGTTGGATCCCAGCAGGTAGGCAGAAATGGATCATGGTACAGAAAATTTTGTGGAGAAATAAAGAAGGGGGGAAAAAAGAGATCCCGAGCTGGGTTCAGGCATAGGAGCAGGATTATTACATTAAAATGTGGGGAAGATATTTTGGATTTGCTAAATTGTGCCTTGGCTGTAAAAGCCCTGTCTTGTGTTGAAATGATCTGAGAATGGGAAACGTGTGATCATCCTGAGAGGAAGTAGGTTTTCTGAGAACGACAGATTTAGCTTGAGGGCTAGTTAGCAAAAGGACAGGTCTCAGAAAATCAAAGAAGAATAAAAGGTTAGGATTTAATGAAATAAAGTACAGCTGTTATTTGAATAGCAGAGAAATCCTGGAGCGTTTCTCCATTGAGGTGATATGCTAGAAGACCCGATATCCTTGAAACTGTTTGAAGCAGACTTTGGTTTTTGGGTCATGTAAGAAAAACCTTTATTAATAGTATGTGAAATGTGACAGACTGAATATGCATATTCCTCTTGCCTCAGAGGGAAAAATTAGTGTCTTACCTGCTGGTAAAATGATTCAAATGGACTGACGGCATTCATCTTTGTCTTTATAAAGAGGTATCTGAGCCCGATCTGGGTGTATCATATAAGTTCTGTTCAAGTCCACTGAATTTTACGCAGTTTTCACAGTATCTGGAGTTCTGGACTCTGGAACACAGGAGGAAAGTTGCAGCTGAAATCATTGTCAAAACTTAACATCATTTTTCGACATCATGTTTCAACTTGATGTCTCGGTGTCATTGCTCTCTGAAATTCCAAGCAGAAAGTAAATGTCGTAATAGTAACACTCCACTTTTTAAATCTAATTTTTAAAGAAATAAATGAATAAAGGTTAAGCCTTCCCATAATGAATGCTTTGGCTCATTTAACAGTATGCATGTTGCTCCCTGTGCATTTTCTGCAATAGAATAGAACACTTAGGCATACCTTGTTTTAGGAACTTGTTCTTATTTTCTGTTTGCATTACAGCCTGAATATCCACACCAGCAGTACAGTACATATTTATTTGATTATCACATAGCACTATTAGAATAACTTCTATATGATTGTGTGAAGTAATTGGAAGTGTAGTACTCTTTTACCCCAGACAATTGGATATTTCACTGTACCCTTTTGATCGGTGTTGAGTGGGTCTTAATAGACGGTTTGTACCTGATTTCTCCCCGTTGCCATTGCAGAAATGATTTGTTGCTGATTTTCTGCCTTTTATACTTGGTGTAATTTCTTCATTTATTATCCTGTTTGGACATCAATTGTGATTTCCATTCTTTCATTATAGCCCTGTGATGAGTTGATTCTTGGAACAGAATAGGAAACATATTTGGGAAACTCATTTTATTGTAAAGCCAATTTCAGTACAATATACTGCAAGATTGTCCTTCGTTTGACTGGTGATTCATCATAAATCCCTTGCCAGACACCCTGTCAGTGACTGTCATAGCCACAAAGTCAGCATTTTCAGGAATCCTCCTGCTTCAATAGGGAACTGTGTGGTTAATTCTGCCTATATTCACTAAAACTGATCTTAGTGGAATTTAAGTAACAGATGATGAGGATTTTTTTTCAGAAATCTTGTTCATCTTTTACTTCTCCCCCTCTCATTATCATTGTACAATTTCTTCCATACAGCCATGGACACAGAGCGGACAGGTAACGTGTATCGCATTGCTGTTGTTTGTGTATGTGTCCCTAACAAGTTCATGCTGGAATAACCCCATTTAGGCATTCAGCTTCTATTCTTTGGTAATCAAAACAGGAAATTTTTGCATTTTGGCTTAAAATAGTAAGCAGGTAGTGCTCTGGAGAAGATGCATTGCTCTTCTGGCACTTTCTTGTTCTGAAACTGGTTCATTGAATAGCATTTAGCTGCCATAAAAGTACCTCCTTAATTAACTAATTAAAATGCCATTTTAAAGGCAAAATTTGTTGTTCTTTTTTTTTTTTTTTTTTGTGCCAGCAAAAGGTCTATAATAAATAAAATTAAAGACCTGAGCATTTTTTCCAAGTAGCTTTTCCTGAAGCAGTATTGCATGAAAACACATTTATTAACAACACTAAAGTAACTTTGAAATGCTGTGCATAAACGAAGGAGGAATTTTATTTTAAAATCTTGTACTGCTTGTCTTTGATGTGGAAGATTTCTACTCCTGTCTCTCCTCTTTCTGCTAGAATAGAGCTGATGTGCATTGTCCTGGCTGCTTAGCACACTGCTTGCTGAGGTTGCATCAGCAGAAAATAGCCCAAGCGTGAAAAGGCATCCTGTAGCTTTTCTAAATGAGAGAGACTTTTTTTTTTTTGTTAACTTGATCAAAATGAAAATTCTGAAGTAATTTCAATACAAAATTGAGAGAACTCAGTAAAAAAGGGATTAGTCTTTCCTTTTTGAAAAAAAAAGGTGTGACCTGTGTGTTCCTGTCTACTGTTTGAGATGTCAGGAACGTATGGTCTTGCTTTGGGACGGAGGGTCCAAACTGAGGAGGAAGCAGTGACCTCAATATTTCCCCAGTGCCCCTGTGAGTTACGAGAAGCTGAATGAAGATCAGTGATGTTTGGTGTTCAGTTACTGACCATCATGCAGTGTCTTTGTAATGCTGACATTTGTTGGTTTTCAGGGTGAAGAAGAGAATTTAATTTCTCTAGGAATTTTTTGAGATTGATTTTTGAGATTTACGTCTTTTCCATGTAATTGTCTTGCCGAAGAAAACATCACCTGTGGCTAAATGGGGTTTAGCTATAAGATAAGCATGCAATAGAAATCTGCGTTACAGCTTGATTTTATTTTTTGTTTAAATGCACGAAGCATGAGTTGTCTTAAAAAATTCTCCTGACATAATATTCTTTCAGTGATGTAGAACAGTGAGTTTATTTCCCTCTCATTCGAAGATGGATGGTTGAGAGGAGTGGTGGGTATTGGTGCCTGAAAATAAATGGAACTATATCTGGAAAAAATATAAATGGGTGCGCAGTGAACTTTTTTTTTCTGAATCTAAGGCTTCATGAGTGTGGATAGTGAGATGAGAAACACTATTGTGAAGCAGCTGAGTTTCATATAAGCATGTAGCACTATTGCAGACCTGTACCAAACGTCGTATTTTAGAATGCACTTGCATTGAAATCTGTGTACCCACCCATCTTTCCAAAGTTATAACGCTGAGCTGTTCCACTTCAGCTTCACTTTATGACCTGTTACTGATAATCTGCTGCAATCACATAAACAAACAGACACATTATAGGTTTCAAGGAGGGTAATACTGATTCTTCTCAAAGCAGTTATGCAGTTCCTTGGGTTTGATGTTGGTCAAACAAGACCTCTTCTGCAGTACCTCTAGAATGTTTTGGCTGTTTTCCCTGAGGGTAATGTTTCTTTGGCTACAGTAGGGAAGTAACTGCTAATCTTATATTGGCTGGAGGAGGAGACCCTAGGTGGGATTTCTGTGATTTCTATCTCCTCAGTATTTTGAGTGGACCGCTGGGCTCTATTCAGATCTACTGTAGTGGATTTAATTCGCCAGATGTGTTGGGTACTGTGCTAGGCAAAATGCCTTCTAACTAGGAAAAACAACTGGTTTGCTTGCAGTTGATCCTTGATTTAATATGGTTTTTTCCCTTAGTTTGAAACTTTATTTGGAAGACAAGGAACTGCATTAGTAATAATTGTAGGCATGACTGTCTTTTTCAGAGAAGTTTGAAATGAACTGATGTCTTTTGTCTGTTTAAGAAACTCCAGTTTTTGCCCAGCTGGTAATATTTACAATGCCTCTGCTTAATGCAGGAATCCAATGTGTGTTTACTTTATCTTTTCCAAGGTCACTTTTGCTTTTAAAACTTACCCTAGCTGTTTTTTTCACAAAGGTCGTTGTAAATAGGATACCTCATTTATCTAAATTACTTGAGATTTCAGTAGAAGTGTGAGGTTAAGAAATTTGGAGAAGGAAAATGCTTACTTCCCCCAAGTATTAGTCACACTATATCCCTGGCAGTAATTTCCCTTGCTTCTTTTCCCCAGAACGGATGGACGCCGCTGGTCCTTGGCCTCCCTTCCTTCATCTGGATATGGGACAAACACTCCCAGTTCAACAGTCTCAGTAAGTGGCATAGACTTTTTCAAGCAATTCAGTTTGTACAAACACACCCTAACAAATCAGCTTCTGAGTCTTTACTAAAATATCTGGTTTTCTTCATTGTTTTGCTAACATTATTTAATACACTAATTATTTTAAAAATTATTTTAATTATTGGTTCTGCTGCTTTTTCCTCCATTTCCCAGCTCCTATCATCTTGCACTTTGCCTTTAGCATTGGTGAAATCCCAGTGCTGCATTTGGCTCAACTGATCAGTTGAGAGGCACAATGTGTCAGAAGTGGGAGGACTCTAACAGACAGCGAATAATTACTGGCCAGCTCTCAGGGTTTTTTATGACTGGGAAATGAAATTCTTGTTTGCTTCCAAGTTCTTAGTATGAAAACCTCTGCTAACACGCTAGCAGAAAGAAAAACTGATAATCCACATCTGTTACTCAACTCCAGTAATTTGAATCTCCTAATGAAGCTCTCTCAGTTCTCACGCATGTCATTGGAAAGGCTGGATGCGGTTTCTTGAGTTCTAGAGGCTAGTGTGTCTTTAGTAGCAGTAAGGTAGCAGCCCTATAGTAACCCTTATAACTCTCAGACACTTCATATAATTAATCTTATTCTTTAGTTTATGCAAATTAGATGCTGTGGTTACCCGCATAACAACCTTGCAAACACTAACATAAAAATGTGAGGGCAACCCGTGCAGACTTAATGTAACACGCATTTGTATGTGTGTCATGGTGAGTGTCTTCAACGGTGTGGTCCCATATCACTGCCTCTTTCCATCATACTTCTACTGATCATTTTGTTTTATAGGTATTATTTAGAGTATGTTCCTAAGAATTGTCATACCCGCCTTAATTAGGACTCAGTACTCCAAGTTACTGCAAATCTTATAGCGAATATCGTGTCATTTTTCCTTGTGAGCTCTTCTATTAAGTTCATTCATAACTTTCTAGTGCCTCTCAAACACAAATTTATCATCACAGTTCCTTGAGTGGTGAGTGTTAAATCAGGCCTATATAGCAAGAGAAGAAATTGGGGTCAAAGGTTTCCTTTTAGTGTAAAAGGATATGATTAAAATTAGATTTTGCAAGGTTAATCTCATCTCTACAACATTATATGTTCAAACACATTCCTAAGACTCTGGTTTGCACAATTTCCACAGTATGTTGTTTTTTGTCCTTAAATACAGTTGGTTTTTTGTTGGTATTATTCTTTTTTTATCTCCTTAGAAATTAGGTGGCTTGATTTCAGTCTTCTATGAGAGAAGTCTCTGTGTGTGTGTGCAGATATATGGGCAGGAGCACAGAAAAAGGTGGGAGAAGATATCATTATCAACATAAAAAAGATGCCCCTGGTTTCACTGCCAAGCAATGTTATATGTTCAAGCACCTGAAGTCAGCTTTTTAAAAGGAGCCCTGCTTTTGCCTCTGTAGTCTTAGGTTAAATCTTTATGGGCATAAGCCATGGCTGAGTTCTCTTCTGAGTGCAAGCTCTGACTGCGTGGAGCAAATACAAGTACTTTCTCTATGGATGACATCCAAATAGTTTGATCATTGACTGTCACTGCAAGAACTTGCGGAACGCCTATGAAGATGACACATTTGGAGACCAAACTACCTGCAGTGTTTAAGTGCAATCACTAGTTTTTCAAGAGTTTATAGTTTGACCAGCATTTGGCTAGATGCCTGTGGGGAGGGCAAAATTAACAACAACAAAAGTATCTATTGGAAATATCAGTCCTTACTTTGAAATAGGGACATTAAAGCTACTTTTAGAAAGTTCTCAGCTTTCTGACATGTCTCTTGTCATGTTCCCAGAAATAGCTAGATTATTTTGATTGAGATTTCTCCAGAAAAAAAAGAAAACCAAACAAAACCACTAATTTGAGATGGACACGTCACATAGAAAGTATCAGTTCAAATGGTGTAAGTATTATAAGGTTGTAAGCAACAGAAAACAAGGTGGTATAATGAAAAACATAAAGCGGTAGTCAAATGTATATCTAAATTCACTTTCCTGCAGGAAATAATTAGAGTAAAACCTGTCATTCCAAGACTTTTTTTTTTTGTGTGAAATGTCTGAGCCTCTCATCTCTTGTCCTTTCACTTGTTCAGTGTTAGAGTCTCAGAAAGGCATTTAAATGGGCTGTTTAGTAAGTAATGATGCAATTCTTGGAGCTATTAAACTTAGTATTAAAATTCTAACCCAATCCTACTTACTACTTGTCTATAACAATGCTATTATCATAGTACTTCATAGATTAGAATTAATTAGAATTGATCTGAATAACACCTATGAAGTTGATAAGCAGTATTAATCCTGTGTAGACTTTAAGAAGCAGTTAAGGGGCTTGTCAAAAGGGCACTATGAATTGATGCTGTAGTCGCAAATTTAACAGAATTTTGGGCTTCCATCTGGTGTGTTCAGTCCTCTAGATTACATTTCTTTTTGAATCATATAGAAGGAAGGAAACAAAACATCAAGAAGAGGAGTGTCAGTTCTGTTTTCTGCTTGCCTGGGTTTCTGTACAGCCCTTAGAGCTGACCTGCATCTCTCTGGTCATAGATCAGCTGCTGTCCCAGCCAACCAACTGAACTAACCAAGACATTCACCTGTTCTTATGTCATAACCTCTAGGTTCTGCTCTACTTTTTGCTTCCAAATGAGGGATAACACTTTAATCTTTTCATACGAATCATGAGTATCGGACCTACACTGAAAAAGCCAGAGATGAACTTCTTTCAAATCAATTGAATGGGTCAATGTACAATTATTTTAATCATCTAATCTGCCATTCATTTTCTAGATGCAGAGTTAAATTTATGAACTACTATAGCATTAGCTTGTTTTTTTTTTACTGGAGAAGAGTTTACTAATTCTGCATCTTTAATTGAGACACTGGGGGGTGTTAGTATTAGTCTGCTGCAAATATTGAACGCAGCAATGTGATTGCTTAAAGATCAATACTTCACAAGTGTTTCACTTTGCTTTCCCACTTTTTTATTGAAGGGTTGTGTGCCTCAAGGCTGCTAGAGAAGCCCTTGACAGAGAAATGTCCATTTCTCATCATGGTCTTTATCTTCAGGGCTCTCTTTAATTATTCTGTAGAAATGCAGACTTTGTGATCTGATTGCTTTTAAGGAGAGAAAGTGGAAGGAAGATGTCATTGAGTCGTCCATGTGTTGATTAACACTGCTTCCCCAGTGATTTTGCTCTTGGAGGACATAAAGTTTTTTAATGCTTTTTCTAGAATATCAGCTTTGATTATCGTTTTTTTTTCTAACTCTAGTAGCAAATAACTACGTGCTAACCTTCCTTAATGTAGTGGTTTTAGTTTAATTATATATTGAATAAGGCATGTATTTGTAATGCCAGAACTTGAGTACCTGCTAATGCAGGTTTCTCAGACGGTGTCTTCAGTTCTTCCTGCTCTATTGCAGGATTCAGGTTATACGTCACCAACGGGATGTCAAGTGGCACATACCTTTTCTTTGAAAAGTGTTGCTGTTCTTTCATAGCCAGGTACTTTTTCCTCCACACCTTGTATTGTGTAAGACACAAAGGAAGACATCAAAGAAAGCCCTGAAAGTCAAACAGAGTTTGCATATTCCTGTAGTATGAGGAAAGAATCTTTGCAGTCTTTGGCATGTGCGAGGAAAGAACCTTTGCAGTCTTTGGCATGTGCCCTGTGCACAGCAGAATAGCTGAGGGAAAAGGGACTCTCAGATACCCAGACTCTGTCTTGGCTTCAGTGTGGATCAGACCAGCGTAAGCTGATACACCGTGTGGATAATCATCACTGTTTGGATGCTGTGCTGAAGATGACTTTGACTTCTCAAGATGATCCCTTCACCTAGGCTTGCCAGAAGGGAAACATTGAAAATGGTGGCTTCCTGTTCTAGCCATGCTTGGGGAGTTTGTGCATAACCAAGGTTTTCAAGGGGGTTCTTTTCTGTAAATACCTCTGTGCAGTGCAGAGGGATTGGATCTGGGGTCAGGAGCGGAATATATTTTTATCAAAATATATGATCTTTAGGTTTATAAGTTCTCACATTCAGATCCCTATCTCAGCCTTGGCGAGAATTCTCTAGATAAGACTGTTGGGATCTGCGACAATCAGTTTTGATTCAGTTCAAATGTGATTACCTTCTTGATGAATTTGGATGTACCTGTTTTAGGTGATTTCAGTGTACTTTCTCATTCCAAACGTACAGAACTCAGTGAAAAATATTGTTAGGGTTTGGCTTTCATTGCTTGGCCGTACTTCTTAGCTTTCTTTTCCAAGACCATCAATAGCAAATAAGTCTAGAATAGCATGCTAGGTGAGTTAAAGCTTTTGTCGTATATGTTGTATCATGTATAATTCCTTCATAACACTACTTCTCATACTAGGATGTAGTGCTTTCTAGTTGGAGTGAGGGTAACTGCAGCAAAAGGAAAAGTTTTTCCACTGGACCAGTGTACGTAATTGATGTCATTAGATGAATAAGGAGCCTTGGAATTCAGATTAGGATGATATTTTTAAAAAAGACCACTGGTGTGATTGAGTGCTACTGTGATTATTTAGCTCTTCTTCCCCTGCCTTGTTTTTTAATTTGTCCTTACAGAATATATTTTCTTACTTTTGTGAAATGGAAAAGGGTATTGAAAAATGACACCAGAAAAAATAAACTCATTGACCTACAGCTTTTTCCCTGGAACATTCAACATTAGATGTTATTAACACTTCCCATAAATATTTCTTTTAATCTCAGGTTTCTTGAGATTCAAGAATTAATAAAGTTTAATGTCTGTAATTATCGCAGGGTGTGTGTCGTTTAAGTGTGTCAACTTATTTAAAGATGAATCAATTGTTGACAACGAGAAATTGTTAATCTTGCAACTCCGTGAAGTCAGCTACTTTCATTATATTATTGCATAATTGATTGGAGAAGAAGCCTGATGGATAAAGGATGGGAGAAATAAGATCCTCACCGTTTACAATAGTAATTTCCAATGAGAGCCAATAATCAGCAAAAACTCTCACGTCTACACAGCTCCATAGCATTCTGCATGCCAGTGAAATCCTGAGCTAAGAGAGCATGAGGGAAAAGGAAAGAAAGCTGCTCATCACTCCAGGAACCTCCTTATCCTTTCCAGAGCAGCACTGGTGCTCATGTATCTTCCTTTCTGTCTTCAAATTGTAAATTACATATATGATCAAATGTAATGGTTTCAGAATCAGAGGCAATGGTTCCCTAGCCTTCTCCCAGAGTTTTCCTGATCTCACCAGCTCTCTCGCTGTACGTAATGGTTGGCTTAACCTAATGAGAACAAGAAAAAGAGGCACCTGGTCTGATACGTAGCTTTCTTTTCCGCTGGAGTGTGCAGTGTTTGGCAGAATCCGTTCCTCTTCCATTCATTAGCTGACCCCTATGCATGCGTTTAGTGCATTTCTTTTCTGTATTTTTTTCTGTACTCAGTCATCATGCTCATCTCAGGAGAAGCTGCACCAGCTGCCCTTTCAGCCCACGGCAGATGAACTTCATTTCCTGACAAAGCATTTCAGTACTGAGAGCATCACTGATGAGGAAGGGCGCCATTCACCAGCAATGAGGCCTCGATCTCGCAGTCTCAGGTGAGCTTCAGGTTGTGTGTTGAATTTTTAGGATGTTGGACACACGTACTGCATTTCCATGTGTGCTTTCAGATCTAAGAATAGTCAGTGGTAGTTGTTTTGGTACAGGCTTCTGAAATTATTTTAATCGACATTTAAGCCACCCTGTCTAGTCAGAAAGGACTTTTTTTTTTAACATTTGACATTGAGATTTTGGGTTGCAAAACGATTGCATGGTCTGCTTTTATGTCTTCACAATAACTATGAAAACATGATCCACATGCAGTTTGGACTAAATCTATAGGATATGCATTTCCTTCAGTGAAGTTTCTTCTTGGAATTTTGCCGCATTACTGTAAGGAAATGTTTACAGTAACTGTTAGTAACTTCTCCAGCAGCACTTCTGAAGGGGTATGAAAACTAGAAGAGATGGAGTCAAAAACTTAAATGGAATTGCACCCAAGAGCAATTTCGTAATAGTGCTGAAAATATTTCTCCTGCATTAGCAGCTGAATAATTTTTATTGTTGCTTCAGAGGACTGGTAGTTCAAAGATAGTTATCTTCGGGGTTATTTCATTTTCTATACTTAAAGTCAGAAACAACTAGAACTTTATCTTTCACAGAATCACAGAGTGATTGAGATGGGAAAGGATCTCTGGAGGTCATATTGTCCAACCCCCTGCTTGACCAGGTTGCCCAGACCCATGTCCAGGTGGCTTTTGCTATCTCAAGGGTGGAGATTCCCCATACTCTCTGGACAGTCTTGCAAGTCTCTAGCAATTATGTGGAATAAATCCACAAACTTTTGTATCGTGGCAAAAACCTTAAGTTTTGCTATGCATTTAGTGCCAGACCAAGTGGATGAAAGTCTAGAGGTATGTACCTCTAGATGCAGCATCTTCTGAAAGAAAAAGGATTTATACAAAGAGGTGAAGTCTCCCTTCTGCTTCTCATCTGAGGATGTCAGAGGCAGCTATCGCATTTAAGTCAATGCACAAGATCCAGAAATTCTGCCACCTGGAAATACTGGATCAATGTGCCCAACTCCAGACTTAGGCTGGGGTTTGTAATAGAAAGAAGTGAAACAGACCGTGATAAAAAAATCCATGGTGAGTATTGTGTCGTGGCAGAGCTGACCTTTCATGATTATTTGTAATTATTTGTATGTTCTAAACTTCAGTGCAGGCTGCATGGTAATTGCATATGGACCTACTAAGTGTAGTTACACAGTATTCTACAGGAGCAGGTGAGTACTGTAAGTAGTAGCACACTTAGCCTGTGACCTGTGCAAACTGCCATGTAGTAAGACTAGTTCTGTGATTTGTACTAAGTCTCTTTGAACAATAATTCTACTGAAGTCCTGTTGCTGTCAGTCTTAACACTGACTATCGCTAAGTAGTGTAACTGTAGTAATACTAATTCTTTATAGATAAGGCGGCTACTCTTGGTAGACAACGCATCACTAAAGAAATTGTGGTCCTTTTTAACGCAGATGTATTACTTTTGGCATAATGAAGTATGAGACACTCCTGCTAAGGAAAGAATGATAGAAACAGTAAAACAAAGAGCCTAATTTTGGTTCTTTTTCCTTGTTAATATGGATTATCAGCTTGTGGGGAATGTTACCTTTGTGAGCCAATTTATAAGCAGAGTTATCAAAAATAGGCTTATAATTAGCGACAAGACATAGTAGTTCCTAGATGTCTCAATCTTTCTCTTTTTTTTTTTTTTAATGCAGCCCTCAAATCCTTCAAACTACTGACCAACAGAGTTGCTCAGGCTATGTTCACTTTGTTTAGAACAATTCTGGACTTTACCTAAAGATCTTTTCTCTGAGGAGTAAAATGCATGCAGAGTGTGAATCCTTGCACTAAATTATTACTTTTTCTGAGTTAGAGAGATGCTGCCCTCCACCTTTTCCCAGTTCTCTTGTCATCCTTTAGCAGTTGCTAATACGTGGGAACGTGTGAGAATGTCAGAGATAAAAGTAGAGTTAACTAAAACCGACTTCTTCAGAAGCTGCCTTTCTGCAGTCACTCAGCCCACCAATCTGCCCATTTCTCTTCATCTCCTTTCGTATTTCAGGTTAATGTTGTCTAGGGAAAAAGGGTTGAAGACTGTAGCAGTGAATTTTTATATAGTTGAAGTAGATGAGATCATCTTTAATCAAATATACTCCTTCATCTCTTTGCTGGGTCGTGCTTTTTTAAATGCATTCCTCCAACCTTCCTTTCGACATCCTGCCATTGAGAATTTGTAGAGACAACTCCTAGAAGATGACAGTTGCCGAAAAAGGCTTCTGACAGTAAAATAGCCAAGATGGGAAGAAGGAATAGGTGTTGTGAAACTACACCAGTGGCCCACATAGTCTATTTTTATCTCAAAAATTGATCCTGCAGGTTGTGGAGTGCTCTCATCTCGCTGCACTTACGTGTCAGCTTTAACCGTTTGAGCAGTCTTGGTGGTTTAATCACTTCATGCTGCTGCTTTCAGAAAGTACCGTCCACCACAAGCTGTGGAGAAGCAGGTGGTGCTCCCTGCAGAGCAGGGGTTCACACAGCCACAGATCTGTGAGAGAAGGATAATAGTTCTATATTCTGAAGCATAAGGCATCTATTTCTTATGAAAGTATGTTAGGACTACATTACAGATAATGTTGCTCTCTTTGTTTTCTCTCTCAGGATAGTGAGTTCTGTGAACTTGGTTTTAAAAAAGTTCTTCAAAGTAATTGATTTGAAATTTATTAACTTCTGGTTTCACTCACCGTATTTATGGTTTTCCACTATGAGGAAAAACTGGATATTCTTATTTATCCTCAGTACAGCTCATTACTTTAACTTTCTAGTGTTTTTTGTCTAAAGTGGTGTCAGTTAATGTTGACACGTGAAAAATCATGAAGCATTGGAAAGAGCTGTAGTAGCCCCTGTGTGACTGAAATGTATGCCCTTTCCCTTAATATTCTTTCATGTATATACAAATATATTTTATAATTACTATTTATTAATTTAGGAAACACTCCTTAGGTTCATGAGAATGTCCCTTCTAGTACAAAGAAGGGCTGAACTGGAAAACTGTTCATTGATATAAAACCAATCAGAAACAGGATTTTTCTGCAGACTAAATGCAGCTGAAGCTCGGTGTTTGAGAAAATGTGTATAAAAAATCAAAATGTAAACAAACTTAGCAATGACTTTTCCAAATGCTCAATGAGAAAGACTCTTTACAGTTTGGTTTTGCTGCTTGCCTCTTCCATGCGAAGAAGAATTACTGTATAACCTGCTTTGCCTCAGCACTAGAATAACTGCTCTATGTGAGCTTCCTGTGCTGTTTGGTTATGATTATACAGGAAGAAGAATCCTTGAATAAATTCTGAAAAATAATCTGATTTTGCAGCTTTAATTTTTTACATCATTTCCTCCATAGTATAGCTTGTTGTAATTCTGTGGGAAACTGTATTTCATTATTACTATGCACAGTGCATAAATTCAGAGCTTAGCAGCTGGATTCTGCTCTACTGAGCTCACATTTCCTTTAGAGTTTGCCCTGTCCAGAAACAGGATTGAGCCCCAAGGTCTGGATATTGAGGTCTATGTGAAGCACTGAGTTGTATTTGCTCTGAAGTTTGATGGTCAGATATAGATTGCCCATATTTGCTTCTGCTTTATTGTCTCGTTTTTCACAGGGATTTTTCTGACTGACTTCCATTATTAACATAATTAGTATGAGGTCAAAGGTTTGTTTGTTTCTTGGGGCAAGAGGAAGGCTGGTGCTCTGCTCACCTTCAGCATTAGGTTTACTTAGTTTCTACTTCATACAACTTCAACTCTCTAGTTTTAAAATTCCATATTTTGTGGGTCTGAAAATGACAGAAAATTAAGGCCCGCGGTTTTAATTTTCCTGTGGACACTGATTTTGGTAACATGCTGTAAATACATTTTAATTAAATACTCATGTGTGGGGTAATGTAGAGAAGAGCACAGAGTGCCTTAGCTTCTCTACATAAATACAGCTGTCACAGTGGAGGAAAAATTAGGTTTTTACAAACATCTCGGTTTTATTTTGTCACAGTTAAACTAGGTTTTGTAAGATTTAATTTATTACTGTAAATGCTGTTACTTGAAATAGCTGTCTATAAGCTATTTTCACTCTCTAGCATCAGATAAAGACACATTGGTTTTGACATGTAGAAGGGTAGAAACCTTTGCGGGAGATAGATGTCACTGGGAGTCTGCCACCACATCATTTCATAAAGTGGAGGGAGGGTGAAGAAAGGAAAAAGAGAGAGCAGTTTTTCATTCTGCTGTTAAGCTTAAGGGGACAGATGTTATTCCTCTAATGTCTGCTCTGCTGAAATGAAAAGCTCACTGACAATAAGCATTTCTTTCACAACATCAAGAAAAGAGAAGCAGCCTGCTTTTTGTCTTAAAATGTTATGCATGTGCACAGTATGTGTCCTCTGTTTTACAGAAAATAATCTGTTCCTTTGTAAGGCTTGAAATGTTAGACTGGTTTAGTTCTGTACGTGAAATTTTTGGTGCTAGATAGATGTGTGAAGCTTTTGCATTTGAAAAGCTGTCATGCCAGTAAAATGTATTAAATTCTTTTTTTCTTTTTCTCTGGATATCCTTATGTTCTCTCTTGATGGCAGTCAGTTTTCTGCCCAGTCCTGGATTCTTTTCCACCTGGTTGTGTCTCAAAGGTGCTGTAAAGTAAGCAGCAGCGCCTGGCCGCTGGCCTTTGATTAGTTAGTCAGTTATACATGTCATTATTTCTGTAGTTTCCCAGGCATAAAAAAATTAAGTTGCAGTCTTGCTATAGTCAACTGGACATTTAATTTGACCTGCTATATTGAGCAAATTTTATTTTGACAGGCAGTTCGAACCTTGATGCTGGTTTTATCTGGTGTTGCTTCAATGCCCTGTTGTGCTTAGGGTGGGGAGGCACTCGCACAGGTTGCCCTGAGAGGTTGTGGCTGCCCCATCCCTGGAGGGGTTCAAGGCCAAGTTGGATGAGACTTTGGGAAGCCTGGTCAGTGGGACGTGTCCCTGCCCATGGCAGAGGGGTAGGACTGGATGGGCTTTAAGGTCCCTTCCAAACCAAACCCTTCTATGATTCCACAAAAAAGTGGTATTAATCAGCTTCCAAAGTGAGAGATGAAACTGCCAGTGCCTAAGGAAGATAAAGGATTGAAAGTAAGTGGTGCCAAACAGCAGGCTCTTGTGCAAAGAAACTACTTTATTTCAGATAGATAAAACCCAAGTGCAAGCCTGAGGAACTCCCCTGTCATTTTTGTGGCTCTCCTTTAGGAAACATCAACTGGCAGGACAGCTCAAGAAGCATGATTTCTGCATAGCTCTTAATTTCCTGTATCCATATGAATAAAGTACCTTGAAAGCGAAAGGCAAACCCCTTCATCTTTTATTGTAGCCCTAAGACAGCAAATACTTAAACATGCACTAATTCTACTAGGACTACTTTAGTGTGAAAATGAAGTGTGTATGTGCCTCCATATTTCTGTGGTTAGTATCAAAGGGCTTATGTAGCCTTGTAATTTATGCCTCGCTTAAATCACACAGAGAAATAATACATTATACAAAAACAAATTCTTCAATAACTGTTATGTAGTCACTGAGTTCTTCAACTCCATTTGAACTGTCAGTAAACAAGCGTCATGTGTTTGTGGCAGATTGTTTGGTCTTACAGAGAAAAGGATTAAAGATAGCAGACTGGGTATGTGTGGGAATTTGCTTGTAGGTCTGAAATTTAAATGTTCTTGCCCTTCTTTTTATTACATCATGCATTGCATATGAATATAAATGTAAGTTTCTTTTTTAAGAGCTTTTTCCTTGATTAAAAATAGCTATCTACCAAGCTAAGGGATACAGTTTCTTCAAAAACAGTTGATGAAAATGTATTTTTACTTGATATCCAGAACATCCAAATCAGTTTTTCTCCTTTACCGTAAGGATTCAGTGAGAGATTTAATCTGAAGTGCATTTTCCCAAGCTGAGGGATAAACATTAATAAAAACAAGACACAATGTAATTCATGGAATTCCAGGATCAGCCATGAAAAGAGGTTGGTATTGCTGTATTCCATGAGTCAGTGAGTTAAATTTTCTTTGAATTGTAAATATATGTTCCCAAAAGAATGTTTTTTCCTTTAAATAGGTTAGCAGCAAGGTAGTATCTGTAAGAACGTTTGTAAAAATGTTTAAAATGCATTTATTCCATTTAGAGGGATTCATTTCATCCTTCACAAGAAAGTTCAAAATGTTTTAAACTCATTCAAGATAAAATTGTATTTTTTGACATGGAGAAAATATTTTTAGCAATATGTAGTACTCTTAAAATCATAAAGACAATGATTATGTAAGATGCCAAATAATTGGAACCCTTACTTGTCTTGAACGTTAAAGCAAGGTAACCAGAGAAATGAGATGCTGTAGGCGATCCTGTAGCCGGGGATTATCTGCATTACCTCACTCTGGCTGTCCTCAGCGGCAGAATGAGTCAGAGCATGGCATACCATCAATTTTGATGAAATGAGATGCAACTCTTCTTTAGAAAAAATACCCGAACAGTAATATAAATGCAGTTTGTCAAGATTTGGTGTCCTGTTTTTTTGGTGTGCCTTGAAGTTAGTTGCTTACTAACCTATGCGTACATGCAAATGCATCCGTGGTGTAACATGCCTCAAGGGAGCGCAGTGCTCATGAAAGTATTCTGTTCCTATTGCTTATGGTATTTTTATGTAAGATTTAGCTGAAAAAAACTACTGATGCATCTCTCCTGTAGCGTGATATTCTTCAGACAAAGGGAAGCAAGTCCTCTGAACTTCCTTGTTTGGTTTTGCTCTGCTCCTTTCAGGCACTAGAGATTCCAAGACAACAGTGATTTCTTCCTGGGCAGGGCTGCTACCTCTGCCTTGGGGGGCAGTAAGAGAATGAGGGAAATAACAGCTGTACCTGCAACAAATGCACTCATTTTTTACATGCTTTTATACTGGGGCTTGCACTCACTGAAAATAGGTGGGTTTCTGCCTGAGTTCGCCTGAAGATAGGACTGTTAGCAGTTTTCAGATGAGTTAACTGTGAGGGCTGTAGATTGCCATTGCTTGCTAGGATTTTCCTGAAGTTAAACATCTACCCATTACTGAGGTGAAGTCAAAGCTTTGGAACGGCTCAGCATGGCAGTATGATGACCAGCACTGGATTTTCAATGTGATATGTGTAAATGATAACGTACTTTCTTTTCTTCTCTAGCCCGGGTCGCTCCCCAATTTCCTTTGACAGTGAAATAATAATGATGAATCATGTGTACAAAGAAAGGTTTCCAAAGGTAAGGAATCACTTTTTTGGTATAATGCATTCAATGAACTTTTGACCAAGCTCAGACCAAGCTCAGAATTAATTTGTTGTGCTTGTTGGAGAGGGAGCCTAGCTCTTACACTGCTTGGAAATCAGAGGGAGTTTGCTGGGAGTTTGAAGCTGCCTTCTCTGCTTCGTGTGTTAATTCTGAGTAGCAGAAATAGAAAAGCTTTCTGTATTTGTGCATGTACCTCATATTTACTAAACATCTCATGTCTTTTATTGGCCTGACAAATGCTTGCAGGAATGAGAAGGGCCAAGCTCTGGCTGTTCAGTCCATTTATTTTGTTTATGAGGCCAGTGTCTCCATATATTTTTAACTAAACATTGTCATCTTCTTTAAATTCCAAATCAGCTCAAGGCTGGAGGAGAGATGTTCTGCTTAGTTTCATGTATACTAAAAAAAGCTGTTTCAAGTAATTTCAAAATGTGTGGAATAACATTCTGTTATTCCCTTATATAATTGCATTAAATTTACTCGATTCCGAACCAAACTTATTTGGGTTTGGTAAGCTTTCTGTTTACATATCGCAAATGCAAAGTTTTCTTTGAAAGTCATTCCAAGTTATACTGGAGTTTTTGCCAAAATGCTAATTTGCCGCTGGGGTTTCTGGTACCAGAGAAGCAATGAAAATAGGTTTAGATTTTTAGAAAAGTTAATCTGAATTCAGTCATGCTGAAATGTGATGGTTATCTGCAATGAAAATAAGTGTGTTTTGTGAAAAAGCTGAATTTTGAAATCTATGGAATCAAGATTTGAAAGTTGACATCTCATTGAAATGAATGTAGAAGATCCTGTATCCCAGGGCTGTCGATGTGGCCTTTCCTCCCTCTTCTATCAATAGCAAAAATAGATGTTTCTCTGGAGGCGGGATATCGGTGCTTATAGAGATAGAAATACTGTGTGTATATTGCTTGGGGCAATGATTTTCACGTTCTGTAGTCTTGCCTAAAAGTTCTGAAAGCTGCCTCATATCTTACATCATTACTCCAGAGATCCAGGGAGGGATACGGTCTCAGGACCAGGGTATTTCCATGGTCATTTGCATTTTCATAAAGTGTGTTCTGATTAAGTTTTGTTGTTCATTCATGTGAGCGTAACTTTCACCTATGGAATGCCAATTTTATTCTCAGCTATTGTATTTTAGAATGTTTTTTGAGCCTTATTCGTTTTGGAATTGAGAGTATATTACTTTAGTGCCCTGCTTGTTTAACTTTTAGTTCTGGGATAGTAAAACTTAGGAATAATTTCTGTTTATTCTGTACTCTTAGGCCACGGCACAGATGGAAGAACGACTGGCCGAGTTTATTGCATCCAATGCTCCAGAGAATGTGCTGCAATTAGCAGATGGGGTCCTAAGTTTCATTCATCATCAAGTTATTGAACTGGCCAGAGATTGCCTAGATAAATCACGTGAAGGTCTTATTACTTCTCGGTACTTTTACGAGCTGCAGGAAAACTTGGAGAAACTTCTCCAGGATGTAAGTGCTGTCTGGAAACGAGAATATGTTATTTTGATTGAAACTTTAAACAATAAGCCAGGACTTTGATTTTAGGAGAGACAATGTGGATTCCAGGGAGGGGCAGCAGGTGGGAGTATCAGGAGACGTGAGTTGTTCCAGTTTGCTGTTGATCTACCAGGGACGAACTTGAGCAAATCACTTCACCTGTGTGCTTTGTTTGTACAAAAGTTAAATATGCATAGGATTAAGTCAAAGGCAGTCTATACCATTTATGAAAATTGGATTCACCCAGATGCAGGAAATTACTGAACTTTTCTTTCATGTACTTCAATACTCCGAATAACTTATTAATTACAATAGTGCCTTCGAGGAGTGAAAAACACCATAGTTTGTAGTGTTGCTATGAATTTTTCATAAAAGATTTTCTTGAGCTGAACTTAATCCAGTTGTGGGGTTTTAGTATTTCAATGTGTTACGTGGTGTTCAAAGCATATGAAAATACACAAGGGGGCACAATTTTAATGCATGCTCAGTATGCTCCAGCTACTCATTAAAGATTGCTCTTTTCCTTTAAAATGAAAATAATATTAAATATAAAAAATCTCTTGGAATTTTTTGTATTGCTTTTGTGAAGAGTCAGTGCTATTACCAGTTGCTGTGTCCAGAGCTCTGTTTGGGAATATATTCCTAATCCTCTGCTTTGATTTAAGGACATAGCAAACTGATAACACAGGATTTGCAAAGATTGCAGCCTCAGATAACAAATACCGGGGAGACACCTGGAAACAGAACACCTGGAATAATTTATTTTCTGTGATATTTTTTCATCTATTTGGTGAAGATTTATTTATCTGCCATTGATCTGTTTGCCCGCGAGCTGGCATGAATTGCACTGGTTTGTGCCCCTTTGCCACTCTTTCTGGACATTTGAAAATGGCTGATGAATAAAAAATACTGTATTAATAGTCAATTATTGTGTTATAAAGCTTTGTGAAAACTGCAGAATCTTCCCTTGTATCAGCTAAAATCGTTAGCTACCCCATTTATGTGAGTATGGCTGTAATTTCCCTGATATTTATTATGCATGGGTGAAAAATTGCTCATGTTTGGTTTTGTGGTGTTCTGCCTGGACGGGGAATATAATTTTGACAGATCAAGAGAGGTAGGGAATATCTTTTGAGGGCCTGCATGGTTGTCTGTATTTGGGATGTCAGTAACCACTATGATTGCTGAGAGTTGGTAACCACTGATTTAAAAATGTGTTTCTTGGTGGAAGTGGTGTTCCTTGGATGCCATGCAAAAGTTTGACCATTGATGCCACCAGACAGGGCTGGAAAAACTGTGTCTAATCAAAGAAAACATTCAGTGTTTGTAGTGTTTAAAAGAGAGGGAAATGTTTTGGAGGGTGAGAGTGGCAGGGTGGCCTTTTTGGGCAGGACAAGCATCGTCCTTTCCCACCGTGAGCTGATGGTGGGAAGAGGAGTTGGAGGGGCTTCCTGCAGCCAGGTGAGCCCATGTCCTCCTTCTGTCTCCCAAACCTGGAAGCAAGGGATTTACACGTCAGCTGTGAAATAAGGGATCAGGCTTCTTTGGGTGATGGCTTGGAAACTGAAAACATTTCACTAAAAGAGGGTGTGTTTGCTTGGCAAAACAGCTTATCTTTCAGGGGCGCAAGGGGACTACAGTGTGTTTTGCTGCTTCTGGTAGCAGATACTTGGAGCCTGAAATTCTCTCACTCCCAGACTTCCCTCCTCCACGTAGGCAATGATTTCTTATACCATAAAGAATAAAGAGAGCAGTAAATTGGGTCTGACCACTTCCCGCCTGCACGTTCAGGCCTGTCTTCTGGCCTGATGAGGTTAATCAGGATTTCAGAGAAGGTGTGGGTCAGATAAATCTGCTTTTTCCTTTCCTCTTCCCTCCCCTCCCTCAGAACAAATCCTCAAAACGCACTTCTTCAATGTCCTTTTCCCCTTCACCCTACATGCATTACACTGCTGCTCCTAAGCACAAGGGAAGACGATGTTGAACAGTGTTTGAAGGAGATGCAGTGGTCATCTCTGGGCTTGTTCAGGAATTAACATTCAGGGCTTGCTTGAACTTCTTCCTCCTTAAGGTGTTCTGCAGAGTGGGGGTGAGAGAAGGGTCAGCTCTTAAGTTTAATTGATTTACTTTAGGAAGTAAGGTGGGCTAGAGACGATTAAAAGGGGAACTCAGAGAGACGAGGGGGCAGAACAGGCTGGGAAGGAAGAGGACAAAGAAATTAAAGACAGTGGAGGAATGCCAAAGACTGCATTCCACATCTTTCTCATTTCTTTTATTCTGTCCTATTGTGGTTCCTTGGCTTTTGTTTTACACTGTAATATGTAAAAACTACTTGTTTTCCCCTGCTTGGCAGTCTGTGCTTTGCCCTTCAGACTGCATTCTGGAAGGAAATAATTGGGGCATTTCAGTCTAAATATATAGAACTTGATGGTAATATTTCTTTTGGAGGGCTCACCTGAAGCACAAGAAGCTTGGAATCAAGTTTAGATTATTCCAAATTTGACGGCAGGGTCTTTATCTTTGCTTAGCTTGTAAATTATCATGCGGAGTTACGCGCTTTGTAAATAATATCAACACGAAGGCCCTCAAAAAAAGCTCTTCTACTCAGGCAGTTGCGTGGTCTGTGCAGTAGGATATATAGTTTTATGGTATATTTTATAACACATAGAAAGATTGGGATGATAATTTATTGGTGAATGAAGAGGTCAGCAAGTGGCAGGAACCCTCAGATTTTCATAGTTTTACTGTGAAAGAATAGATTCTCTTAATTTCATTTTTAAGGTGTTGATTCTGACATGTGGTAACAAATGAAACTCGCACAGTGTTTCAAATCATAGAAAGAAAGTTCTATTTAATATGTTGCAGTTCGAATCTACTTTATGTTGCAAAAATATATCTGTGAAACAAAGTAATTGGATATGTAAATAATGAGTTGTTTAAATATACCAAAGCAGAAAGCTTTTAGAAGTATTTAGATCCTGGCTTTTGTAATAAAATGCCAACAAATCTCATTAGTTATGGCCAGTGATATCTTTTCCCTTGTTTGGAGCGTGAAATATTGTCTTTTACCCAGAAAAAACTATTGCTTATTGCATCATTGAAATTATCCTGGAGTAAAAATGTATTTTAAGATATTTGCTTTCTATTGGAAAACATGAACATGAATGTTACACTTCACATTTAAAGTAAAAATATTGAAAAATAAGGTAAAGCGCAAATAGCAAAGAATATATCACATTCAGTTCTGCATCTGTTACCATGGGGAGGCTATAAAGAATGGGACAGGTCCTCAGGTTACTGGGGAAAAAGGGTTATAGTCAATTATTACTTGGCTTAATTGATGAAGTAAAACTGTCCAGAAGAAGTTTGATGGCTTTTCCTTGGTGTAGGCAGTTGGTGAGGCAAGTGAAGGATTACAGGTGTTTCTGTGCGTGGAACAAAAGAACCAGGGGAAGGGAGGCAGTATTACACTGCGGTGACTGGGGCTGCACATTGGCAAATGGATATTCTGATTGGGATGGTTTTCTTAATACGAGACTGAGGAAATTTATTGGTTCTTGGCACTGCAGGTCTATTGTTTTGGTTTCCATCAGTATATTAGCTCAATTACAGAGTTGTGACTTGCATATCCCAGTTATTGCTCCCGCTGAACCCCAGGGGAGGACAGTGATTTTAATTTCATGCCCCAGTAGCTACAGTTAGTGACGGATGGGGCTTTCAGATAAGGGAATCGGTTTGTAAATTACCCGTTCCTACCTCCTGTACACGTGTCACTGGCAATGTGTGGAGGAATGGCATCAGCCTCTACCCACAACCACTACAGCTTCTCCCTCCTCCCCTTGGGAGGTGGAGGGGGGGAACCCTGAAATGCCACCAGCAACCTTCAGACAAGCGTGTCGTCATTGGGAACTGCTAATTAGATGGCATGGCTCGTACCAAGGCACATGGAAGCAGCAGGCAGCGCTTGGCTATATAACCCTCTGGTTTCGAGCAAGCATCCTTGGGACAGACCGTAAACAAGATGTCTGTAGGGATGTCCGGGCTGTCCTGCGTGAGAAGGAAACAAGAAGAGGCAGTTTTACTGAGGATCTTGGAAGAGCAGCGCTGTGCAGGGATGATGGCTGAGTGGCTCTTACAAGTTGTGTTTGATTTTTTTAATCCGTTTCTTTTCCTTTTGCTTTGCTCTGTCATTTGGCAGTCGTGGTCTAGCTTCTCATTTTCTAAACACTCACCTGATTAAATTAGTTATGTTTTTAAATGATTTTGCCTAAACTGTCATAAATGAGAAAAGGAGAAAACAAAAGGTCTTGATTTAAAAGAATAAGTTTTCTTTAACATTATAAATGGGTGCAAAATGATGAATTGTTATTTTTTGCATAATGTAACTTATGGGGGGGAAGGACTTTCCAGTTGCATGGCTCATATTTCAAATAATACAAAGTTGTTGATGTTTTATTTATTCATTTCAACACAGCTAACCCCTGGTGATCTGGAATGGCTTTTCAAATATGAAAGCATTAATTTCTTTCTAGCATTCATACTTTTAACTCGTGAGTTTGCGTAATGCATTAGGAGACTCAGAGTGAATACTAATCATCTTCATTTAGGCTCTCTAGCCAGGAAGCATCTCTGATGTTCTTTTTAGATAATGAAGTAGCAGTTACAGTGTTTTCTTCAAGGTTAAAATTCTAGCTCTAGCATATCAGTGCTGAAGTAAACAAATAACATTTCTTATTCTGACTGGTGTCAAAATGAGAAATAATGACTTCTTATTTTTTTGTTTGGTAACAAAATATTAGGGATATATGATTTGAAATGATGCCTGTCTGTTTCTAGCTCAGAATTTCTGCTTCCCTCTGTTTTTATTGTTCTTTTAGGTGATCAGCAGTGTGATTTAACTTCTCACCCTTACTTGTCTTTTTCTTAGATGGTGCTAATGAGCAATGCTAAATGAACCTTTTCGTTTCTTGCTGCTTGTGTCCTTGTTGATAAAATATCATTCCTATAAGCCGCTGGCTCATTGCCAGCATAAGCTCATGGTTAAGTTCTGGATTACGTATTTTTGGCTCTGCTAAAGCCTAATTTTTAGACCCTGGTGAAAAAATAGCTATACTTTGTTCCAGAGTTTTTATGTGTCATTGGAACCATCTTTTTATCACCTTGCAATGAAATACTATTTTATTTGTACTTCAGGACTCATAATGCAACCATCATGTGCTTGAGCAAAGGAAGAATAATCTGGGGGAGATTGTTCAATTTTTCTTTAGGAGGTTTTTTTTTTACATTTGTTTTAGTGTGTTCATTGTTATAAAAACACACCCTGTCACACACACACACACACACACACATCCCTTAAAAAACTAAGCTTTGAGTTTATACTGGAATCTGGTAAAGTAAAGAGGGTGGACAAGAATAAATTCTCTCAAGTAGGTTTCTATATCCTCTTTGCTTTGCTTGTCTGCTTGGTCTCACATAGCAAACAATACAGTGCTGCACTTGTTCAGCAGAATTTGTAAAAATAAAGAGAAGCTAAAGTTTAGGGTTTTCCTGATGGTGAACAGAAGTAATTCAAATTCTAGCTGAAAGTAAAGCCTAGAAGTACGTGTAGCTGTTAGTAATTATCTAGATGTCAGTATAGGGTGGAAAGTAAAATTGAAAAAAAATGTTTCTATTTTCATTTTAATAAATAAAATAAAAACACATCATAACTAATATAATTGATAGCTCATAAAATGCAAATAGAGCATTTGAAATATCTCTTGCGTGATGAAAGGAGTCAGTTGTAATGGAAAAGCTATATGTAACTTGGCATCCTTGAAGGAGCTGAGGTGGGTGCCTGCCCTGACTCAGTCATGCCTTTGCTGCTCAATTATGTTCCTGAGCTGGTGATTGCTCTGCGTTCACCATCTTGCATATAAAAACGAAGAGTTCACTGCTAGGAGCATAACGTGGCGTTCTGCTCTCCACAGGCCCACGAGCGATCGGAGAGCTCCGAGGTTGCCTTCGTTACCCAGCTTGTGAAAAAACTGATGATTATCATTGCGCGACCAGCTCGGCTGCTTGAGTGCCTGGTAAGTTTGGTCATTGGGAGAGTACATCTTTCATCTAAAGGGCCTGGTGTGTGTTTGAGAACATAAGGATCACAAAGCCTTCAAGAGAAAGCTTCAAATTCTCATGAAAACATTGATGAAAAATAAATCAATATTTAAAAAAAAAAAGAAGTCCTAAGTGTCTTTTGCATTAATATACAGTTATCTTTCCAGTGGGGTGCCAGCTGCAACGGCAGGTAATTATATTTTACTATGATGTTTATGTCTGTGGGGCCAGATGTAGCTGTTAACATAATTTTGTGCTATTAATAATTGATGCTGCCTGACTTTCCTTGTGCTGTTAGTAGGTACGAGAACGGGGTGCAAAGGTATGGTGTGGGTATGGTGCCCAGGGAGCTGTGCTAAGGAAGAACAGTCACTAAGGAAGAAGTTCCTTCCATCGATAGTGTTGGCTTGTGGACTTAAACTCTTACTGTAGACTCAGCAGTTGCAGAGGAAAACTGGTATCAGGTTTTCCAGCTGGGAAAGGCCAGTGAGAGATCCAAGCAGATTTGGAAGCTTGGGTTTGAAATCCTCTTCTGTGCTGTTGGCCTATATAAAAAAGCAGGTCTCGTTGCTTTTTTATCAACTTACTCTGGCTAATGAGGATTTGTTTGTTTGGTTGGTTTTTTTTCTTTTTTTTTTTTCTTATTTGATTCTGTAAACTGGTGAAAAGTGTTTAGCCCATCCTGGTGAAACAGGCCACTGTGTCCTGCAACTGCGAAAATACTTTGTAGGTCCAGTGGAGAAGCAGCCTGAACCTGCATTCTCACTGTGATGCCACAGCTGAAGGGTTAATATAAAGCTTGAATATATATGGACAGAGATGGACACAGTGTGGTGGTGGGTATTGGTTAGAGGAGTCAGATCTGTGACTGCATTGCAAAAGGTTGTTGAAAAGTTGGTGAGAACGTAGGGAAGAGTCACAGAAAATTGTTGGAGTGGTGAAGGTGTCGCAAGCCTCCAGTGGAAACTTGTGAGATAGCAGGATGAAATTTCATGACGTGCTGAAGCTCACAATTTTATGGTTCTTTCTGGACATAAAAATGATGAGGAAGTGACATCTGTTTGAGATGTTAGAGAAGTTGGCTAAATTAGGAGTCTGTGGCTGGATATATGCACTTATTGTTTGAAGCAATTGAGGGCCATGGGTGACTTTTATCGCTGGAGTCACTACAAGATAAATGAGGTTTGCAGAACTTCCTTTGACAAAGCAGACAAGAGCAGTCCAGCCTTTCCAGTGTTACCAGTTTTTGAAAACACTTGCAGAAGTACTGAGAAACAGTAGACTTTGGAGGGGTCCCTTATTCCTCCTCCATGCTTTGCTGTGAACCCTGTAGCACAGAGACGACCGTTGTCAGTGGTGAAGAAGAGGGCTGCACGACAAGCAAGATAGATGCCTATGCTTACTTATTCAAGAAGTCTCCTTTACATTACATGGAAAATCATGGAACAACTCCATTCATAGAATCATAGAATCACAGAATAACCAGGTCGGAAGAGACCAACCGGATCATTGAGTCCAACCATTCCTATCAAACACTAAACCATGCCCCTCAGCACCTTGTCCACCCGTGCCTTAAACACCTCCAGGGAAGGTGACTCAACCCCCTCCCTGGGCAGCCTGTTCCAGTGCCCAATGACCCTTTCCGTGAAATATTTTTTCCTGATGTCCAGCCTAAATCTCCCCTGGAGGAGCTTGAGGCCATTCCCTCTTGTCCCGTCCCCTGTCACTTGGGAGAAGAGGCCAGCTCCCTCCTCTCCACAACCTCCTTTCAGGTAGTTGTAGAAAGCAATGAGGTCTCCCCTCAGCCTCCTCTTCTCCAGGCTAAACACCCCCAGCTCTCTCAGCCGTTCCTCATAAGGTCTGTTCTCCAGCCCCCTCACCAGCTTCGTTGCTCTTCTCTGGACTCGCTCCGGAGCCTCAACATCCTTCTTGTGGTGAGGGGCCCAGAACTGAACACAGGATTTGAGGAGTGGTCTCACCAGTGCCGAGTACAGAGGGAGAATAACCTCCCTGGACCTGCTGGTCACGCCGTTTCTGATCCAAGCCAAGATGCCATTGGCCTTCTTGGCCACCTGGGCCACTGCTGGCTCATGTTCAGTTGCTGTCAACCAATACCCCCGGGTCCTTCTCCTCCAGGCAGCTTTCTAGATAGACTTCTCCTAGTCTGTAGCTGCTCAGGGTTGTTGTGCCCCAAGTGCAGGACCCGGCATTTGGCCTTGTTAAACCTCATGCCATTGGACTCAGCCCAGCGGTCCAGCCTGTTCAGATCCCTTTGCAGAGCCTCCCTACCCTCCAGCAGATCGACACTTCCACCCAGCTTAGTGTCATACTGGGAATGCTTTGGCTTTCAAAACCGTTTTTGTGATTTAAGATGAGTTTGGTGACTCCAGTTATTTTCCAACGCTTCAATTTTTTTTTTTTTTTAAGTGAAGGCAATGAATAAAGGAAATAAATGTAAGCTTATTGTGTTTGTATTTGCGGAGTTCACCGTTGTTATTTACGCTTGCTTACACTCTTCTAGCAACACGGTGTTTAGGGAAACATGAAACCTCAGCTTTGTGAACCCGTCTCAATACCTGCAAGCAGTTCCAAGCTCAAGCCAGCTTTTCACTGCAAATCCATATGTGTCCAGGTTCCTCCACTATTTTCTGCACCTGATGTTCTGCGAAGTGAGTGGGAGCAGGTGGAAGCAGTAAAGTCATTGTGATTTGAGTAATGAACTCTAAAACATGTAGTGACAACCTTCACAATGGAGTGGCTAGCCTTCAAAGTGTAAAAATAATAGTTGGATCTCTATATGAGTCTTCCCTGTGTTTTTAACCTGTAGTGTGTTTCTAGCATTTTTTTCCAAATATGTGTTTTATTCTCCTGGCATTAAAAATTAAGTATTAATGTTCCTTTTATCCTATAAAAGAATAAGAAATATAGTAGTGGATAGTTGACCATTTAAGTAGCTTTGGAACTAAATTTCATTTTATTTTTTATCATTTTTTTTGTAATTTAACCTTTAGCTTCAGTTGTTTCTGAATGTATAGACGATTTTTCTTAGATTTAAAATTAAGGATAATTTTAGTAACACAGCTCATTCTTACATCTTCCTTGTAAATAAAATAACTGCCCATATAGACCTTGGTTGTGAAGGTTGTGGTTGCTTTCATGGAGATGAAGGCATTTTAAACTTCAATTATTTGGCTTCAGGTTTTGTATTACTTGCTGGACTGTGAAATATTTGTTTACAGGCTGAGTCTCTGTGCCTTCAAGAAAATAATAATGATGATGGTGATGATGATGGAACTCCTCCCCTTTCACTAGAAAATTTTTGGAAAGTCTGCAAAGAAGCTCTTTGATGGTGAATGATGAGGTTTATAGGGGAGAATCAAAGCTAACTAGTGAACTTGCTTGTAAGCCGAGTGCTCCTGCACCCAAAAGCTTGTCTTTTATTTCCAACTGTATCTGTCAGTTTAGTAACAGAGATCACACCTCCTTATAACCTTTTTGTGCCCTAAGATCATGTACACCAAGACTGAGTGGAGTATGTAGAAAGTGGCTGCTGATAAAATAGCAATTGCTGGTTTATTAATAATTTCATTAGCAATTGCTAAGGTTGGGAGAGTTACAGAATTGGGTGGATGTATGGTTTGATCAGAAGTGATATTTGAAAGCTGGAGAGATTTATATTGACTTAACTCACCTGTCAGATGGAGGTGGCAGAAAGTGGCACCTCAAGTCCTCATCCCAGACCTTCCCTGGCATATCTCAGTGTGACAGAACTGGGAGGTGTGTCCACATTGATGCTTGTGTTATCATCACTGTATCATCTGATAGTCTGGGTTTTGTTCATAAAAAGTCCCTGCAGCCCTTGTCCTGTTTTTATTTGCAGATCTAAGCCAGTGGACATCCTGCAGGCTGTAAATATCTGCCATTTTTGGAGAGGGGAGTAGTCTGCGTTGACTTGCTTGTTGTAACTACAAATGTTTCACATCACTGCTCAGCCCAGAATTAACTTCGGATGTTTCTGAGGAATCTCATGTATGGAAGAAAAATGCTTTGTAATTGTAAAGCTGAATCATTTACCCCTCTCTGTCTCTCTCACTACCTTGCTGTAGGAGTTTGATCCTGAAGAGTTCTACCATTTGTTAGAAGCTGCAGAAGGCCATGCCAAGGAAGGGCAAGGGATTAAATGCGACATTCCTCGTTATATTATCAGCCAGCTGGGACTCACCAGGGATCCCCTGGAGGGTGAGAACTTGTTTTGTACTCTGCAAACTACTGAAAGAGTAACCGGATCTCCTGGTCACAACATAGCTGAAGGAGACTTTTATTTTATTGGTTTAATTTCTAGACCATTTTTCTTTGTTTTCCTGTTTGCTGTCAAATTCTAGCCTGTCCTTTCCAGCCCCGTGTCTCAGAGGAGTGTTTCTGGGGTAAGGACTGCACATCAGCAGTGACAGTTCTTTACTTATGGTGTTAATAATGTCTCCCTTTATTGTAGCTGAAACAATGTTAGAAAATGACTTTATGATTTAACTGTTTTCTCTGTGCTGTTGGACAGTAAAAGTAAATTTACCTGTTATTTTTCTGACCTGCCTGCTGGTAGCCTGAGTGGAAAGTATCCTCTCATCCCACTTTGTTGCCCTCTCTGGAAAAATACATTTGTTCTGATTTGCCATGAGAAAACAGGATCAGTATGAATTCTTGGTGGATATGAGATTTTATTTTTACATCCCGCATAACAGCGAAACTAAAAAGAGCAACACTTTAGAAGAAAGTAACAGCTTTTCTGCTAGACCTCAGAATTGCATATGGTAAATTGAATATGCTGTAAATGTATAGAGACACAGAAGATCCTAACTTTGGAAATAGTGAGTTAATATTTCTGCCTGGCTGAATCTCTTCTCCTATGACAAGTTTTATGAGCGTGCACAGCTTGCTCAGCAACAATAGAAAGTGTGACAGAGACTGGATGTTACTGTGGAATATCTCAGCAATTGAATTGTACTTCTTGTTTTCTCAGGAGAGCATAATTTTAGCATAAATTAGTAGTCTGGATAGGACTAGTTTAACTTCTGTGCTGTTTACTACCAGAATGACAGTGACAGGTTGGCTTCAAACGATGAGCTCTTCAGGAAAATTTCTACCAAAGATTGCTAAATGCAATTTAATAGCATTTGTTGAAATCTGACATTAAAGGGAAATTTCCTTTGATCCCTGTCATGGGAGAGAACCTTTCCATTACTAATTCCCCTTACTAAAGTCAAATTTTCTTTAGAAATGTGTAGAGATGTCAAGATGCCTTATTTCCTTTCTGTAAGGAGGGCACCCAGAAATGTCAGTGTTGTCTGTGTAGAGACTAGTGGTTAATGTAGGATTTGATTTTGCAAAGTTTATAGCATCTCCTAAGACAGCTGAGTAGCCTAAACTAGCCAACTTTCTCCTGGTTTGCTGCTGCTCAGCATTTTGCAGAATCAGACACGTTTCATGGAAAGAGGTCAATTGAAATTTAATGCTTTTTCAGAGTACGGAGGTGCCACCAACCTAAATGCAGACATATATGCATGGAATAGGTTTTCATATTAACTAGCGAGTGATCTCCCCAGTCTTGCATTTATCGCTTTTACTTATAGAAGCCACCTAGAATAAGTCAGGCTGAAATTAGAACAATTAATTATATTCATCTTTGTATAGAATACTGCCTACAGCTTAAAAGATGTTAAAGGTTATCACTGTATAATTAGGGTGACTTTTTACATGGGGGAGAAATGTCCTTCCTCGTCTCCAAGCATCTCTTAAAATCCTGGTTTTCTTGTATAAACAAAGAGAATAGTGTTTGATTGAGATCATTAGGAGTAATCTTTACTCTTTCTTTTCAGAAATGGCCCAGCTGAATAGCTATGACAGCCCAGACACTCCTGAGACAGATGATTCAGTTGAGGTAAAGCAGTAATACACTCTGTCTAGCGCTTTTTTTTTTTCCTAAAAGAAGTAGTCTACAGTCACGAATTAATTATAATGCAGAGTAATTTAAATTTTAAAAAGTGCTGACATTTAAAAGCGCATGTTAAAACTACTGTTTGCACGTACAAATGTGGAAATCTCTATCCTGTGGTGGTGAAGTGCTTAAAAGTTGTGAACAGGCATTAGCATCAAGTTTTGATGATTTTTTTTTTTTTTTAGAATTCCAAACAAAAATCACGTGGAGAAATTCTTTACTTTGCATTTGTATAATACCTGTTAGTGACGCGTATTGCAGAGAGTTGGCTTTAGTAATGGTCTGCTGTAAAAACATAATTATGTAACTTGCTGGGTTTCAAAACCCCTTAGTTGTTTAGTTTATTGATATTCTAAAAATGTAATTTTGGGGAAAGGCCCGAGTCTTACAGTCCTCTGATTGTGCTAATAATCGTGGAGGGAATCTGTAAGGGTCCTAGGGGTACAGGCAATTATCCTAAAAATTGAAGACTCGAGTGGGTTAGAAATTGATTGAGTTTGGGTGAATGCTGCTTAAGAAGAAAAGGACAAAAAAGTGACATGTAGAATGAAATAATTTCTGCTCCTGATTTCCATTTTCTTGTCTTCTTTCCCTAGAGCCGTGGGGCCTCTGTCCAGTCAAAGAAAACTCCATCTGAAGAAGAGTTTGAAACTATTAAACTGATCAGCAATGGTGCTTATGGGTAAGGTTTTTTAGACTTTGCTTTAGAAGAAAAAGCCCTTCCCTGTTCAGGGAAAGGCGATAGCAAAGTTTTTGTTGGGTCGTAAGCATTGTTTGCTTGGATCTTACAGAGCTTCCAAACTTGTGATGTCTTCTGCATTCTTCTGGGAGATGCCATTTCTTGCACGTTCTTGGGGTTTCTTAGACAATAGCCCCTGTTCTTGGACGGAGTTTCTGGCGGTGAAGTGCTTACATTGTGCTGAACTGACACACAGCTTCTAGCTCAGGAAAATAGTTGCCTTATATTAAAGCTTTCAGAATACGCTGTTCCTGATCCCTCTGTGGTACAACTTTTCTGAAGCCCTTCCTAGCTGTGACCTCAAGCCTGTTTTCCCTGTAACTATAGTATTTCTGCGCTGGTTTTTTTTATGGTAAATAGGTAAAACTTAGACACTTAAGTGTCATAGCTTGAGATGATAAAAACATTTTCCCTAAACATTGTCTCTAGGGAAAACAATTGCTTAGTTTATTGCAAGATTTCCTAGGTAGTAATACAAAAAATGTAGCACTGTCAGTCTGAGAAAATTATTTTGCACCAATTTCCTTATTGCTTGTCAAGGCAGTTGGTATTTCCTTTTGTGCTGGCAGGTTAAGTCCTGTGATTTGTGTTTGTTTAGTGGCTAAATGAGTGAGGGTAAAATTCTATAGTTGCAAGTGGTATTGATGATTCATTGAAACAGCAAGAATATTAAGGGAGAGGTAGTTTATGCTTATCCACTCTTCTGTATATTCAGATTCTATATGTAACATATGTGGCTGTTTGAGAGCACTTGAAATGCCAAAAGAAACGCTAAAATTACGTTGGGGCAAATCTACTGTGAGAAGTAATACAGTAAAATTGCTATTAGATTTTATTATCTGTTGGAGAACTGAGAATGAGGTTGGTTGGTTAAAATTTTAACAGCTTGTACAAACTTATTCAGTATTTCAGAGACGTTTCCTGGCTCTTGGCAGTTCACAAATCCTACCAGCGATGGTCATTACATTGTAACTGAGAAGCAGCGATGTTCAGTAGGGCATAACAGCTAAACCTGAGCATGTCCTTGAGTGTTTTGTTGACGTGGGTGCTTAGTTAACAGCAACTTATTTTTAAGAAATAATATGTGGAAAAGGTGTAAGCATATGTTTTTGGTCAGTGAAGACACAATGGACCAGGTCAACGAGGCACGTTGTTAGAAACGAAGATTTTGTAGATATTCAGTCATATTTCTGCATAGGCCCCATGATTTAAATGTAACTTTGTGAAAAAGAGGGAGAGAGGTGGTAGTTTTACTGTTGTTCATTTCTGTCTTTATACAGGGTGTGTTTTATAGTCAACTGCAGGTGAGACACAATAGCATGTTAAATGTAATAAGCTCCAGAGAAAAGGAAACAAGTACTGATTCAATAAAGCAGGCAAAGTAAATGAAAATTTATTTACAAACTGTATTATTAATGTGCAGGAATCTAATGATCTGCAAATGATAGTTATGTAAGAGACACTTTTCTGAAGGAAACCCGTGGTGACGGTGTTGAGTCAAATAAATTTATGGACCTTAGAAAGAAATCATGGATTCCATATGCTTTGGACAATTTAAGTGAAATGGTGACTGTAGTGTTGAAAAATACCTGCCTCTGCTTAAGGAGGTTTGTGACATTTATGTCTGAACTATTTTCTTGTTAGTGTCATCAGCAAAAATGGTGCTTTATTCAAGAAGATGGAGTAGCTTTTTGAAGGAAGCATTATGGGGTTCTTTCATTTCTAGTGGAGGTTATCACTCAGATGAGATTTTATGGAGTCACAGATAAGTCTGTCAGGATCCATCACTGTTTAAAACAAAACAAAACAAACCAGTTTGAACTGAAGATGGAACTTTTTCTTTTGGTATTTGGCTTTCTAGAGCAGTGTATTTGGTGCGACACAAGACCACCCGTCAGCGCTTTGCCATGAAGAAGATCAACAAACAGAACCTAATTTTGAGAAACCAGATCCAACAGGCTTTTGTGGAGAGAGATATCTTGACATTTGCTGAGAACCCCTTTGTGGTCAGCATGTTCTGCTCCTTTGAGACTAAGCGCCACCTGTGCATGGTCATGGAGTATGTGGAAGGTATGGTTGTTATCGTCTACACCTGCAAAGGGAACTTAAATAGGGTGGATGTGTAGTGAGTATGCACTGTGTCTGCTCATTAAGGATGTTGTTTCCAAGTAATTTATAAGGTATGTGCTTTTGGGTGTTAGACTGGTCAGTGCAGAGCTCTGAACACAATAAACAGGAAGGCCACCTCCTGTGTTTGCTATTCTTTTCTTCATGGAAAGCGAGCTCAGTCAGCCCTGCAGTCACAGGGGAGGTCGTGATGCCCTTTCAGGGAGGAGTGTACCGATGGCTTGGGCTGAGCTGGAGAAATGAGTCATTCTACTGCTAGTACAGTTTAGCGTAAGGAGATACTCCATTTGCGAATCCCCGTGACTAATACAACATGATTGCAGTGGAGCTGAGGAAACACGAAGCTACATGTAAAAAACTGCTGGGGTCAGAAGTCAGCACAAACTTTCCAGTCCTCGCTGGAAAGAGATCCTCCCACACTCCTATGGGATGGCATGGCTAGATCCATAGCATGTTTCCTTGGTATTACATTTAGAAAAAGACAGTTAAGAAACATTACCAAGAAGCACAGTATTTGTTCTTTAGTGGCTTTTTTAAAAATAGGGTGCTATTTTATGCTGGGGGGCGGTGTGTGTTTTGCTAATTCTTCGGAATTTTATATTATCACTGTATCTTATTGTAAGCAATATATTTCCACTGGCGGATAGGATTAATTTCTTATACATGGCTTGATTGACTGAATGTTTATGAGGAAAAAACTTATAGTTATTGTATGAGAGCTCTTTTAGATGAATTAGTGGAATGAAAACAGATGTCTTGATATAACAGTTTCTATTTGCAAGTAGAGATGAAGGTCAAATGAAATATATTTCATTAGAAGCTTGAATCGGGGGTCCACAGACTTATTTTCTTGAGTACCACTGTATCCAAAGGCATGGCTACCTGTCCATGGGTAGGGAGAGCCAGTTAGTAGCTATAGAGGTGTTTACTTATTCTTTTAAGAAGCTTGTATATCTGAAGTAGTATATGTCTCAGAGGTGGAGAGCAAAGACATTTATAGAGATGCCAAACAGCCATGAACTGCCCTTTGGAAATGGCATCTGTACAGTTCTTGAGCAAGCCTGCCCAGCATACACAGATCTGTGTTCCCAAGACTTTAATATTTATTTGAAGCTCAACACGGAGAGTAGAGAGCACTCTAGAATTCAGGCTAAGAGGATTGAGAGAGACAGTCTCTAGGAAACGAACTCTAATCTGGTATTGCAGACCAATAGCTTTTCTTACTGACATTTGCCATTTTGCTGTACCATATTTGCAACTTTTTTTCTAGGAGGTGATTGTGCTACACTTCTTAAGAACATCGGTGCCCTACCTGTTGATATGGCAAGGATGTATTTTGCTGAGACTGTTCTTGCATTGGAGTATCTACACAATTATGGGATCGTTCACCGGGACCTAAAACCTGATAAGTAAGTCTTTAGTTCTTCAGAAGCTGGAGGGAGAGAGACAGTTCTTTAGGGCATTTCTCCATAGGCAAGAGGACATGGGTGCTAGAAACAGTAGGGATCTTCAGTGGCATCTGACATGTAGGAGATCTTATGGAGTCTCTTGCTACTGATGCAGAATCAGATAGACACTGGGAAAGGGTGGGAAGGACGTCTTCAGATACTGTCTCAAAGTTGTTGCTACACTGATTAAGTTATTGTAGAGGGTAGCCTGATTTCTAGTTGCCTTGGCAGCTCTGTGGTATTGGTTGCATAGGAGGCTTCTTTCATGTGTTTGATGGGGCCATAATACCGAGAACCTCCTGAGCGTTATCTTGTGTTCTTTTTTTTGAATTGCTTTTGGGAAGCAATTAATTGAATATGGGATTATTTTGCTGCTTCTCTTTCTTCTAGTCTCCTGATAACTTCCATGGGTCACATTAAACTAACAGATTTTGGACTGTCTAAAATTGGGTTAATGAGTCTTACAACTAATCTTTATGAGGGACACATTGAGAAGGATACCAGGGAATTCCTGGATAAGCAGGTAAGCATAAAAATTTTGTCTGTTGATATAGGATCAGATGCAGGATTCTGTCTTGGGATAGAATTGGAGTTTGTAGCACTTCCTCTCTGCCTTGATGCTGTGCTGTGCCTTGTAGAATGGGAGGTAAAGATACAAGTCCGTTCTCATTTTTGTGCGTAAATTGGTATTATCTGTTATTTCATCTTCTTGTTTTGGAATGAGGCACTTCAGCTCTTGGTTTGGGGTATTGAAAGTGTGGCCTAGATAGCAGTGCAGGTGTGAACAGAAGTTGGCTTAGGGATGTAACGCTGATTTTGCTGGAAGGTTGCTCCACGGTCTCCCCCTTCTGGTACTTAGAAAGTTCATGTGTCTTCTATATGCTGCTGCTTATAATTTTGTCTGATGGCTTAAACATTGATTTTTATCCCCATGATGTTTACTAAGGGTCATTCTTCTCCTTAGCCTTCCTTTTGCTAGGCTTAACTAGCTGAGTTCTTTTAGATAACAAGACAGATTTTCCTTTGATGAATGAAGAGCTCTTCCGTGCACCTGTTTCCGCTTGAGTTAACAGGAACTGTGCTGTTCTGGGTGCAGGCACACCAGTGCCTCATGTAATGGGATTAAAAAGTACTTCTCTCTTCTGAGAATACCTAGGATCGCAGCTGAATTGTCTGTTTTAGCTGTGCCAAGTGTTAATTCATCCTGGGGTATTGTCTTCCTTTGCTTCTGAGAAACGATGCTTTTTCTAGCAGGGACTCTCTTTAGTCACTTGATCATAGTCTTGCACTTTGCAGTGTTATATATTTTTACAACTATTTTGTTAATTGCTGCTGCTTCTAAGCCTGAGGCAACTTAGATCTGGCAACGTGATTTCCTTAGCTATTGTCTGTGCCAGCTGTACCTTCCAAGTTTAAATGCTGAAGTGTGTAATCATGCTGTGCTGCTAATTCTGCATCTGTGGAGCTAAATTCTGCTAGCAGAGATGTGAGAGGTTTGTCAAAACTCAGTTCCTGATAACTAGAGCTGTGCCAGCAGACATCCATCAAGCAGACAGACTTACACACACAGAGTATGCATTTTCCCATATGTTTTACTATACCAGCACCAAAGAACTCCTTAGCTGGCATGTCCACGCTAGAAACATTTCCTAGTATGTGCTATCATTTCTGTGCAGATAACCTATTCCTCAAATGTAGACTCTTGCTCCATGGAAGTAGTTCACAACATAAAGTGGTTAGTGACAAAACATCACTAACTTCCTTGTAAAGCTCTGAGATAGAAAAGACAAAAGACAAAAATAAACTTTGATGTGTATTTGGCACTTTGTAGGTTTATTGGTTTCTTGTGTGTTTTTCTTGAGGTCTGTGGGACTCCAGAATACATTGCACCAGAAGTGATCCTGCGCCAGGGCTATGGGAAGCCTGTGGATTGGTGGGCCATGGGAATTATCCTGTACGAGTTTCTAGTTGGCTGTGTTCCTTTTTTTGGGGACACACCTGAAGAGCTGTTTGGACAAGTGATCAGTGGTACGTTTCTGTTCCGTTCTGTTCTGAAGGGGTTTCAAAGTATGCTATCAAGTAAAACTTTGACAATATTGAGGATCCACCATTGAGTCAGGAAAGACTACGTCTAAAACAATGGGGTTTAAAGTATTTATCTTTCAATGCCAAAGTAGCATCCACCTGATTCTAGCTCTCCAAAGTTGTTGACTTGCTTCACATCTTGCTAGATAGATCTGTCATTGTGCCTGGTGTGGGAATCGTGCAAATCCTTGTGGGACTGGGGAAACTTGTTTGGGGATTTTTCTGTTCTGTCTTTAACTTAAATGATGGAGAACGTGAAAGGAACAGCTGCCAACTGGTCTCGGTCTGATTTTTGTTCTTGCTTCTGTAGGTACAAATATCAGGCAATTAGTAATTGGCTTAAAAATGAAATAAAAAGAAAACTCTAAGGAAAACGCATTGAAGCTGTTGTACTCTGTACCTTCATGTCTTGTGGCTTTTTAAAACTCTCTCCTGCTTGGAGTTGGAGAAGTGGTTGCTTTGTGTTCTCACAGTGAATATGCCAGTGAAAACATTTCCTACTGGGAATGCTTTATGAAACAGTAAATTTTTAACACAATTGACAAATATCCTTTGTGGGAAGCAAATTTCAGCAAAGAACTAAATATGATGCATGAAATAGTTACCTGTGAATTGTTCTCTCTGTTCCAAGTAGAACGAACGTGGAATGTGCGGGCACGAGATACAGCAGCAGCATTGTCAGTGCCATTGTTTATGGGTTGTCATAGAAGTCCCATTTCATACTTTATTAATAGAGTTCTTAATGCTTTTTTTCTCCACAAGCACTACTTGGATTGACAGCAGCTTTAGCTGACACTGAATTTTATGCATTTTGGAAAATGTCAATGCTTGAATTATATTAACTATGCAAGCTGCTGAATTCAAGGTATTTACGATTCTAGGGCAATGTAGGAATGTGAATGGTTATTCAAATTGGTTGAGAGGCTGGTAGAAAATGTCAAGTCTCTTTTTGTCCCCAGATGAAATTGCCTGGCCAGAAGGTGATGATGCTCTGCCACCAGATGCCCAGGACCTAATTTCTAAACTTCTCCGCCAGAATCCTCTGGAAAGAATGGGAACAGGTAGGCACGTCGGACATAGGAGAGTACTAGCCAGAAGCAGGAAAAGCTGCTACCTTGCCACTGATGTGAGCCCACTCGTGTTGAAAAATGCTCATTGAGAGCTGGGAAACAGTTTATACTGGGTTCAGTGAATCCTGTGTGATAAAACTCTGAGAATTAATGTAGATTGTACATGAGTCAGACCGATTTGACTGTCTTGTTTGGGAAACAAGGAGCACCATCAGCTCAGCAACATAACTGCTCGAGGTTGTGATGTTCCATTAAAGGCTTGAGGATTGTGTCTCCATTTGAACAGTGTATTATCAGATTTCTTTGAAGCTATTTTTGAGGAAGGCATTAATCTCCTGCATGGATGTGAACTCCTGAGTGTAACAAAATGAATGAAAACTTTCCTATACCTAGAGGCCTGCACTGTAGAAGTCATCAAACATGCAACAAAGTCTCTTTGGCAAAATTGGGTGTATATGTCAAGCTTTCTCTGTAGAATATCAGATTTAAAGTTATACCACTCAACATTTCTCATTTCCTGATAGTAAATAACCATAATCAATCTCTAGCTATGCTTATGTTTTAAAATAATTTGTGCAACACTGCGGCTTCACAACACAAGTTGTCTGTTTAATTGATTTATTTGATTTAATTTTGTATTTCCAATTGGAGACTACATTTTAAGGATAAAATAGAACCTAAATACATAACAATTCCAAAAGGTGCATGTATTCAGCAGACATAACACACGTGCACACAAGGGTGATGAATAGATCATGAATTAATAATAATATCAGATGTTTTTCACATGTTGTTCTTTAATCCAAATCCATGTACTTGAAAGACGTGGCTGTCATGGAAAAGATGTAGAGTTTCTTGCCTTATAATTTGAGTTGATGGACTGATTTTTTTTTTATTTCTTATACACCTGTAGTGCTGAGACTGCTGTTCCATTTGGCATCTCATAGTGCCACTGGCACTCAGCAAACCTTTAATCTCTTTCCCTCTTCTAGTCTCTTTAAAAAAAAAAGACAGTAGCATCTTTTATTAATATTAATTTCATTTGAAAAAAGGTGCATATGTACTAGTAGACGGATAATCCTTAGTTTCTCCTTCTGGGTACCCAAGCTTCTGAAGTTAATAACTAAAGATACTAATTCAGAAAGATAGGTAAGCCCCTGCCTTGTTTTAAGCACATGGCTGAGTTTATTCATGAGAATGGAGCCATTCACATGCTAAGGACCTTTCTGAGTTTCCTGTCTTTATTTAGCTATTAATAAGATGATATTTAGAGATGGGAAATTTTAAATTAAGATGTTAATTAGTTCTTAATCTTGCAGCTTGCTGTGAAATGTAACAGCGGACGTTGTCTTCCAGCCAGTTTAGTCATATGTTGTCATTAAACAGGGAGAAGAGGTGGGAAGGAGGAAATCTTGTTTAGATTTTATCCTGTATCACCACTTCGGTAAAAGGATAATTTTTTTCTCAAAATTCCTGGAAAATGTGTGACTGGAATGTGCTCTGGTACTTTCTTTTAGGCTCTTGATAATTCTAGGTTTTGTTTTTCTTGTTATGCAAATGCTGAAATACTCTGCAATAAAAGATGCTCATTTCAGGTAGTGCCTTTGAAGTGAAACAGCATCGGTTCTTTAAAGATTTGGACTGGACTGGATTACTTCGGCAGAAAGCTGAGTTCATCCCACAGTTGGAATCTGAGGATGACACGAGCTATTTTGACAGTAAGACTAAGGATTCAGCCTAAACGGCATCATATTTTTCTAGCATATTTCACTTTTTAAATTGTTAGACATAAGTAATTGTTAGAAATTGAATAAAAGACTTGATGGAAATTGCTTTAAAAAGTTTCTGTTGGATGCCAAGTAGGGTTTCTTTGAAAGCAAATGAATTTTAAATGAAAAAATGTGGCTGCTGAAGTCAAATCGCCTCACAGTAGTGTCTGTGGTGCTGTCAGCCATGGCTCTCTGGTTGTTTTGCTGGGTTTATTACAGTACTTTCAAAGCATTTGGTATATCCAACTTTGAGGTTTTGAGCAATATTATCTTTCCCTAGTGACTGTTTTTGGCCAATGAATGTTTCATTTAAAAAAACCCAAATAGAACTCAAAACTTGAAGACAAGTATGTAGGGAAAATACTTTACAGATTTGAAGTGACTTAAATTGTTTTCACTGCAAGTGTATCACCTTATTTTAGTATTGTTAACTCTAATGAGATATGAAGTGAAGTGCTTGTCTGGTGTGTATAAATGTCTGGGAACTGCCGTGGTATCAGTGCTATGTGAGATTCCTGGTATTTCCAGATAAGCACCAGACAGAGTTGGTGCTCTTGGGAGAGAAGGGTGGAATGTCATGTGAGGGATGGAGAGGTCTCTGTCCCCAGAGCCTCTGCTCTGTAGCTTTTCTCATTTGACCTGGGGAGCTGAGCAGGTGGAAAGAGTCTGGGTTTGTCACTGCTCAGAGAGGTCTTTCCCCTACTCCAGCTGCAGCATAGGATAATACTGAGCTGTTTCATTTCTCTGAGCTATGGAAATTCCTGTCCTGCTTCAATGGAATCTCTTCCATTCTTCTCCCAGGGCCACAGGACTCTCTGACTCCATATAAAGCACATTTTTGCTCGGCTCCCACGCTTTGCTTGGGGTGAAGGGAGCAAGAGAGCAGTCTGCCTCTAGCCCCTTGGCTGCCACACTGCAAAAGCAGTGATCCTGTTTAAATAAAGCACTTCCAGTCTGGGGAAGAGTCTTTTAGGTTAGAGGCTGGGTGGAGAGGTAGGATGGAGAGACAGAGAGAGATACAGAAATCTCCATGTACTCACTGCAGGGAGCAGTTTGAGCTCTGCAGAGAGGGCAGAGGTGGGTTCTGCTTGGATTGAGGTTGTATTGGTACAACGTATGTATAGAAACTGAGGTGGTGGTGTGTTACTGCATCTAAGTGGACTTACTGGACGTTGAAACTTGAGCTCTGGCCACTGAATTTGGGTCAGTGATGGGGAGAGACTCAGCAGAGCAGCCGGGAGTGGATCCCGGTGGGTAAAAGCACCACATTATGTTCAGTGGTGCAAATCACTGGGTCTGTCAAGTAAGAATGATTGCAAACTCCCCAGGTGCCCAGGCATGCTCAGCAGGTTATCGGGGTGACTTTGATGTGAGTCCTTTATAAAGACTGGAATTTGCACGTCAGGAAATATCTCACCGAGACGCTGATAAGAGTTGGCGTTGCTGTTATAAACCCTAATGCAGAAAATTTTAGAATTTATAAAAGTAGCTTTCTGGCTGATACAGTGCAGCAAATTTGGCTCAGTATAGCTATCTGTAGCCAAACTTATTAACGCCTGCCCCACAAAATCCAATGTGGTTGGTTTAGAAATCCAGTGCTTCAAATCTTAAAGCACAAAATCTCTTTGGAGGCAGTTTAGATTTTTGCATCAAAAAATAGCTTTATATATTGGCAGCTTGCCTATTTTCTTTCACAAAATCTAATCCTTTTTCTAGTCGTAGGAGAGGGAAGAGAAAATATTTTTTGGGGTAAATGTTTCTGTTTTCTAAAGAAGGCTTGCATGTATCTATGCAGGACAGACTTTGTACAATCATAAAGCTATTTATTGTCAATCGGAGTGGTGAATTGTTTCCGTGTTTCCTTCCATATGTTTGTTTGCTGTAGGGAAGAAATAACCCTAGCACGAAGGGTCTGCAGGATTAGACACCTGCTGAGTATCAGCTGCTTTCAGGATATAACATAGCTGATGATCTAAGATAAAGTCAGCTGGAAGGAGGTATTCTTTGCTGCTAATGGTACAGAATGAGCGAAACTGTCTGGGTGTGTCTCAGTATTAAGGAGAATACCCTGCGTGGTGTATGAACACATGAAGTTCTTTCTAAGTAGACAAGTAGGAATGCTTGAGGTGTGAGAGTTCTCAACACTCCTTGCACTGATGAAATGGGCCACATCTTGTTGACAGCCCGTTCAGAACGGTACCAACACCTGGATTCGGAAGAAGAGGAGGACACTAACGATGATGATCACGTGGAAATTCGGCAGTTTTCCTCGTGCTCACCAAGGTTCAGCAAGGTAGGAGCATGCTAGCTTGTTGAAAGAACAAATCTAGAGAGGAATGCGGTTTCATTGCTATGTGTGAGGTAGGTTTTAATCATGCAGATAATATGTGGGGGTCACGTGTCGTTTAGTATTCACTGAGGAAAAAGAAAACTGTATACATTCTTTCTTCTGTGATAGTTTGTGTCCTGTTAGAGGGGAATGCCAGAATAATTGGAGAATGAGATTTTATATTTCTTAAAGTTTCACTAATACGCAGGATACTGTGGAGGTCTCTTCTGCGTCTGATACAGTCTGATGTTTTTACTAATGATTTGTATGCTGCATAGAAAGTGTCCAAAGCTTATTTGTAGAGTGTCATTCTGAAAGGGTCTTCCAGCAGGTGACAAGGTGGCTTTAGGATGAAAATTGATTTGGACATTTTGGAATGATGGTCTAAAATTAAAGAGTTCCCATGCAATAAGAGCACAGGTGAGGTTTAAACCTTTGGTGGTGTTCATTGTCTCATATACGGTCTGAGGAGCAAAAGGCAAGGTGACAGTTTCAGAGAGAAGGATCTGGGCATGTAGTGATTGCATGGTGAGTTAGATGTACCAAATTATTGAAGCAAAAAGGCAGTTACTATATTGGGTGAGCATGAAGATGCTGGCAAATGAGAAAATCCTTTCCATCTTCTTAGCAGTAGGAAGGCCATAGCTGGGGTACTTTGTCCTCTTCTGGGAAATGTTCTTGAAAATAACCCATAGACCAGTAAAAGAGATCCAAAGGAAAGCAACAGGAATGATCTGAAATCAAGAAAACATAAAACCTAACGGGTTTCCAAATACGTAACTGCTAGAAGGAAAGAATAACATTGCCGTTCTTGTTTTATTGATATGAAATGATGGGCACAAAGAAGGTATAGGGTAGATGGTAAGAAAAAGTTTGCAGTGTTGAACAATAATTAAACGCTGCCATGGGTTGACTGGGGAATTTGTAGCATTTCCATCTCTGCTGGCTTTTAAGAATAAGTTGGAGAAACATCTGTCAGATGTTACAAGAGAGCTGGTTCTGACCTGAGGTGGGGAAATGGAGAGGAAGCCCTGAGGAGGTCCCTGTTGGGCACGCTTTCTGGATTCGGGTGTGCTTAGGTCTCTCATTCTTATTCAGGTGATCTGAAATAAAAAGCTAAAATTCTGGGCATTTAGAAGTTGTACAACTGCACTGGTAGCTTGGATAAAGCAAAGCACGTTTGTGCAGAGGCAGAAGGGAGAAGAAATGCTGTTTTGAGGTCAGCCCCCTCTATGAATTGTATTTCCCTCTCCTTGATGAGATGGGAGTAGGACTTTTAGTTAGAGCTTCTGAAAGATATTTTTGTTTTTCATGACAGTTCCTCTAGATTTTCACTACCAAGTCAGTTTTGAAGCACCAGTTCATTCTTCTTTGCCCTCAGCTTGGCTACAGGCTTAAGTAACAGTTACCATTAATTTTATGGAGTTGCTCCTGATTTGCATCACCAAGAGTATGTTTAAAATTGGACCTAAGGATTGGTTAGGGTTTTGAAAAAGTTCTCAGGAATACGCAAAGGTTTCTTTTTTCTGCCTTTTCTCACCGTGAGTATTATTCATTTCTGAGACTGAAGCTTTTCTTTAGGTTTCAGTGTTTTTGCCACAAAGGGAAAAAGTTCACTTTTAATGAATTTATTTTAAGACCTGGAAAATTATGCAGCATTTGTAATGTGGGAGGCATAAAAGCCTCATTATATTTTGAAATTCTTGTCTGACAATTCAGCCATATGATTTATTAATAGTTATCTTGTTGATGCTCTGAATTTTTAATAACATTATTTTCATTAATCTCTTCTTATGTAAATTAGGTCCACAGTCAAGTGTAGTTTTAAAAGGCTGGATTTTTTTTTTTGCTTAATCATTTAATTATTAAAAGACGGCTGTAAAACCAAGAAAGGCACTTTCATTAAGCTGTCAGCATTATAGTAGATTCCTTGAGGAGGGCAGGACTTTTTTGTTCTGAAATAAGCTTGGGGCAATGCTGATAGACTGATGATAATGAAATGGGGTCAGGAGCATGATGCCTATCACCGAATTGAGTTTGTGTAGTTAGATTTCAAGATCCAGATGCCAGCCTTCAAGGCCTGCGGAGCCTGCGTTAGCAATATCTCCTCTTAGATTTGAAAATCATTAAAAATAAAAATGAAGTAGTTTCAAAAAGTCTTGCTATTTCTGTGATGTGCTGGGCTGTTTTCTGAGGAGAGATGTGGGGTGCTGTTGTAGAAAAAACTGTTTAGTATTTTCCCTTTCCTCCCTGGTGCACTTTGAACACACATCTGCACTGTGCTGTTTAGTCAAAGAACATTTAGTCAAAGAACCAAGTTCATGCTTTCAGGGAGTACCTTCCATTCTGAGAGACATTATGCCCCCTGATCAGAAAAGGCTTATTTTCTTTGTACAGAACTATCTTTTGCTATATACAGGTGTACAGCAGCATGGAACGCCTTTCCATCCATGAAGAGAGGAAGACTCCACCACCAACTAAACGGAGTCTGAGCGAAGAAAAAGATGACCGACTGGACAGCCTCGGTGGATTGAAGAGTCGAGACCGCAGCTGGGTGATTGGATCTCCTGAAATGTAAGTACTGTAGAACTAAGTCCTTTGGTTTCTTATAGCATCTGAGAGAGACCAGCCTGTGCCAGAATTTTCTATGATCAGCGTTAGGTCAGGAATGCATCATATGACGTGTTTCCACAGGTGAAGCCTGAAGAGTGGAATGAATAGGTGAAAATGAATGTGTGGAAATGATATAGCCCTTACATCTACCGAATTAAGTACTAATTTAAAGGGATTCTAAACCTTAAGTAAAGATTTCATTTCTAGAAAGGCAAGTTATGGTAGAGATGTACCAACAATATGTTTTTTCTGAAACGTCAGTGAATCCAAAGTTCAGTGTTGCCAATCTTTTACCTTTTGTCACAAAAGTGTTTGATAGGAATGGTTGGACTCGATGATCCGGTGGGTCTCTTCCAACCTGGTTATTCTATGATTCTATGAAATTACTGAAACTGTCAGCTAAGTCCAAAGTTTGCAAAGTTCAGGGTATAAAAAAAATAATTTTATGTTCTAATAAAAAAGTCAGTAAAATATGAATGCCCCTATTTGGTTTTATTCCTTCCTTTCATAAAAGGTTAACAGTGGACTCGGGTGTTGCTCCAAGCCCTTTGTGTTTTCAATCCTAATGAAATAGTTCCGTCTCCTAACTTCAGATGTTGACTTCAGATGCGTGAACCGAGTCTGTGCGCTGTTTACACCCTTGAAAGTTCATTATCTCCCTAACTTAGCTGAGGGGCTCTGTCTTGTTTTCTCTTTTAGATTGCGTAAGCGCTTGTCTATGTCTGAATCCTCCCACACGGAGAGTGACTCGAGCCCACCCCTGACCGTCCGCCGCCGCTGCTCAGGGCTTCTCGATATGCCCCGTTTTGCCATCTCTGCCGAGGATGAGGGAACTGTTCTGAAAAGGCCACAGTCTGAGGGGATGCTCTTATCCACTGTGCAGTCACGGGAGGGGCTGCCGGTGCCCATTCCAGAACAGCCTGTGGAGCAGGAGCTGCAGCTGGAAGGTGATGCTGGACCCACTACCCCCTCCACAGCCATCAGCAGCGCCTCAACGCTGACAGGTACTTGCTTGGTGTGATGGTGTGGTGGCCCCCAAGACAGCTGTGTTAGCTTGCAGACAGTAACTTTGTAAAACTGGGGATTTGGATATCAGGTGATGTGAATATCTCATGCTAAGTGGTTATGTTAGTATCGTTTTGTGGTTGTGCTTGTCTTTAAAAGAACATCAGTGATCTAATCTCTTCAAACATACATCTTATATTTCAGACCTGTCATTTCAAATTGATTAAGGTCTTCTCGTGCTTAAGACCCATATGATCTATGCCTGCTTACAACCACTGAGTGCCTACCTGAGGCAGCACTACAGCAAATCACTGGTGGGTTGGGGCTAGGAGAATATTGGTGTCAGATGTACTGAAAGATCCATGCTTCCCATGGTTTTATTTATCTGAAAAGCTCTAGTTTGGAGTAGAGACTTGAAATTTGCTAGGGGAGTGGGGTTTGTGTCAGAGACATGCTGCTTGCTATCTCAGCCAGATATTCCAAAATGTAGCCAAGTCACAGGCGTAAAAAAAAAAATGCACCATAGGTGTAGTAAAGCTGGTCTTGGAAGTCAAAGTTTGACTTCTCAGAAGCTTTGACTGTCCTGGGACCATTCTCCAGCACTGGGGTGAGCTGGACCTTCCCTGTGATGGTGCCCTGGGCTGCTGTGGTGCGGGGCTCTCGGTGCTGAAGGGTCTCCAGCTCCTGCTCCTTTCAGGGCACTGGGAGAGCAGAGAGTGAACAGAGGAGGCCAGAGCTGGGAACTGGTGGAAGGTAGTAAGGAGGACAAAAGGAAATTTGGAGTAATGGAAGAGAGTGGGGAAGCTGAATTGAAGGTTAGCAAGGGAGCATTTGAGAAGGAAAGGGGAGGAATTAGGGGAATGGAGGAATTAGGTTGTGGCATTGAAATACAAGGACTAATTGGTAAGAAAATAAGACATATTAGTTGGGGAAACTGGGGGCAAGCAGGCAAAGCTATGTGGATGCATTCAGCAGGGAAAGGAGAGGAAAGGGGTACTAAGCAAGGAGTCAGAGTGGCAGCAAGACAAGGACAAGGTGAAGGGCACTGGGCAGATGTGATGGTGGATTGATAGCAGAAGGTGGATTTGCCTTAGAGGAAATTTGCCTCGAGACTAGAGTAAAGCCAAGATCTCCACATCTCATTATTCCTCTTCTGCAATGCAGTTATGAAATTTCCTCCAAAATTGTCCCCCTCCTCTCTATGGCCCATCCTCCCAGAACAGGCCTGGTGTTGCCATCGCATATTCCATTAAACCGCAGGAAAAGGTGTAGGAGTTAAGGAACGTGCTTGGATGACATAGATGCCGTAGTGGAACCCTGGTTTCTCAATTTCATACTAAAATCCTAGAAATATGTTATTAGAAGTTGCAAGAACTCTTCCATTGCAAATCTGAGTATCTACAAGTTGAAACGGGTAAAACCAAAGCTTCTGTGGGCAGCCTGCTCCCCTGAGCCTAATACATTAGAGAAATCTTTAATCCGGTGCGTGGGGTGCAGGGATGACGTAGCTTCAGTGTCCCCAGTCCGCAGAGTTAAGTCAGAGGTAGGGGACTGCAAGGAAAGAATTTCATTCCTCTCACTGTCTCAGAGTGCTCCTCTAATGCTTATCGCAGCCTTTTCACACACAGCCCCTGATTCAGAGTTCCTCATTGTCCAAGAGCCTTGTTTGAGGCTGCGGCTGTTAAATGTTGATCAGGCATCTGGTGCTGAGGTCTATGGGAATTTTTATTTTCATGGTACTTCCTGCTTTACTTAGTATGCAGAGCAGTGGTGCCCACTTAAATAACGATGATCAATGTTTTGTTCTGTTCTCATTGTTCAAAATGTGGCCCTTAGGCTTTATTTATTGCATGCTGCTTAAAATTTGCTTTTGAAGACAGAATGATTAATTTCCCTTGTGGACTTGCTGTGATGCTCACCACTTTCATTTCTGAGCACCTTGTAAATTCTAATTAATGTATTTTCACAGTGCCCCTTTAAGATATCGGATGGGCAACTGAGGCACCGAGCTTGAGTACAGCAGCCCAGCCCCCAGCATCTGCTGCTGTCACGTGCCCTGTCTGATTTTCAAGATTCCTTCACGTTTTATATATAATTATAGGAGGCTAAGTAATGCAAGACTAAATTGCAACGGTACACGGAAGGGGGCAAATTAAAGTTGTCTTTACAATCCACATTTTCACTTTGCCTGACTTTCATACCTTAGTACTCTCTTAAAGTGGAATTTTTATGTGCAACTCCGGTAGAACCTGGATTTTCTATTACAGGCAGTTTTAACTTAAAGATTGACAGTTCTTGCCGGTTGTGAAAACAGAACACTTCCCATAAACCTGTTTTCATCTCTGAACGATCCCATCGAAATGACTTGCCTGCAGAACTGCACCGCAGCTTTAGGATTCATGTAACTGCTACTGAGCAACGTGATTTCATTAGCGAGCTTTTCCAACAGAACAGAAGCTGCTAATTTTCTGTATTCAGAATAACCCTGGGGTTTCTTCTTAGGAAAATTTACTCTTGGACTTCATGTAAACATGACTTTGATTTAATGTATTTTGCCTGTAGGGGAATAGACTGTTAGGAATTCCCTGTGGTTCTAATCTGTTTTAATTTAAACTGTAGCTGGGAGCACTGCAGATTTCTGTGATCCACGCGCCCGCAGTAATAGCAATGAAGGCCCAGACTTTACCACTCCAAAAGCCATCAGCGATTTGGCAGTGCGGCGGGCACGACACAGGTTGCTCTCTGGGGAATCAGGGGAGAAACGTACCTCAAGACCTGTCAATAAAGTGATTAAATCAGCATCCGCTACTGCCTTGTCTCTCCTGATTCCCTCAGGTAAGAAATGCCTTGGGTGAGGCATTGTCAGAATCTGCAAGCACTAAACAAAAGGTCTGCAGACAGATCCTCCCCCTTCTCTCTCCTGGAATAATGCCCTCGCTGGCAGGAGGGGAGCGATCTAACTTTTACAATCGGTTTAATATTTACTCCTCTGCAGGATAATGAATACTGCTTTGCCACTGACGGGAGCATTGTGTGTGTGGTCTGACTGCAGCTTCTGCAAATGGCAGCTGGGCCTTATTCTTTTCCCTAGTTTTGTTTAAATTGGCTCCTAGCTGGTCTCTAGACAATGGTGCAGCAAGGAGGTACAGAGATGTGGAACAATTTTAACCCTCAAGGTACTGTTTTTTGGGGGTCACATGCTGACTATAGTGTTGTTTGGGAGCTGAATGTATCTGGTGCATTCGTGCGCTGGGAAATTTCAGTGGCTCCAGATAGCTGGAGGTTGCCTGTTCAAGAATTCATAGCATAAGTCCCTCACAAAGCAAGTTGACGCTGAACAGCTTACCTTGTTGGGCTGCCTCTGTCTCAAAGCAGAGTCAGACAATGACTGTTCCTAATGCCAGGTGGTAACTTCTAGTGAACAGCCCAACCATGCCGAGCTAGGACAGACTGGTTCAGCAGGAGGCTCTCCCCACAAGGACTTTGTCCCTCTTTCCGGAGGATAAATCCTTGCTGTATTTCCAGAGCTGTCCTGCCTAGACAGGAGGAGGAAATTGCCATGAGTGCCAACCCAGCAGAACCTATTGTCAGAGCGATGCCTGCCCATCCCTCTCAGCCAAGGAGCTGGAGGTGGGGATGCAACTGCTTCTTGGCATCATCATGGTGATGCACATTGTATTTCTTGTGGTCTGTGTATTGGTTTTTTTTCAAACTACCATCTCCCTCGTGAAAATCTTTACAATGTGTATTTAATCACCCAGCCAAGGTTCCTCCAGAGCTACTCTCGTCTGCCAGGTAAATATGTGCTGGTGTTTCTTAATGGATTAGAGGGCTTTTACAGCTGCCTTTAATATTCTTGCTCTTGGGTTTATTTTACTGATGTGGACCAGCTTCACTTTAATATGAGTTCAGTGTTTGCTTTGTGATTTTAAAACTGGATTTTGCTCCACTACCAAGCAGAGTCAGGTAGTTTAGCTGGTAGCCCAGCCCTTGGCTGTTCATTTGGGAAGAGCACCCTAAAATTACACTTATGGTGTTGTTTTTCAGTAGCCAAGTTCCTGCAGTAGCTAATTTTTTAGGGTTAAACGTTTTTGCTCCCGTAAGTTTAAAACACTACGAAAATGACCTAGATATAGTTGTTGTCCAATTGCCTATCGTTTTTTTGCTTCAGTACTACCTGATTTTGATTTATTTGAGCACCAACATGAAACTTGCAGCAAGATCTAGAAACTGATCCGATCTTTTGGAGGGGGATACTATATCATAACCTTGAAATGGAGCGTTCCAAGATTGTGCCTAGAGTGAATGCTTAGGATGGGTTGTAAATCCCTGAAAGTGGAGAAGTAAACACTGTGACCCAACCATAATCCTAGACAAGCAGTGCTGCTATATTAAATACACACCTCCAAAAGGGCTTGTTGGAAACTCTGCTGATTTCTGTATTTCAAAGCATGACTTAGATGAAGCTGCAGGCAAACCCAGCTCTGGTGAAGACCACCAGCTTTAAGAGCATTGGGAGAAATTGTTTCCTAGCTATGCTCTAACAAGAATTTTCTCTCTTTTGGAGGCCTGATTTCCTAATTTTTACCCACCTTTGTGTCATCACTGTAGATCACCACACGTGTTCTCCATTGGCCAGTCCAATGTCACCTCATTCTCTATCCTCCAACCCATCTTCGAGGGACTCCTCACCCAGCCGTGACTTTTCTCCTGCTATCGCAAACCTGAAACCACCAATCATCATCCATCGGGCTGGAAAGAAATACGGTTTCACTCTCCGTGCCATTCGCGTCTATATGGGTGACAGTGATATCTACACTGTGCATCACATGGTCTGGGTATGTCTCTGCTTTTCTAAAAAGAGAACCCTTTGGGGCCAGAAATGCATTTAGCCAGGGTTGTGGGATTCAGCTTTATAAATTGCATTTTGCCACCCTGTTTTCTCTCTCCTCACTGGGACCCAAAGTTATCATTTTGGGGTGAGGGAAACCCTTTAAAAATAAATAAATTAGTAGCAGCACTCTAGGGTAGCGGTTTTCAAGCCCACCACAGAACCCCAGCAACCTTTCTTTCCTGATGACATGAACCCACCTTCTTTCACCTGCAGCACATACCTTAAAGCATGTTTCTGTGTGTGTACCCTCTTTCTCTTTATTGGGGTTGTTGCATGAGGGCCAATCATAGCTAATTTATTCAGACCCGTGTTAGCAATTATAACCTGCTTCGGATCAGTTCAGTCTGCTGGGGTTTTCCAAGCAGTCACTTGGAATTGATTACAAGCCTTAAAGCATCGCTGCTGCTATGCTGATTGCCTAGGGATTTAGCTCTTGGCTAAGTTGTGTGCTATGCTAAAAGGTCTGGTTTCCATGTCTGTATCTTTTCCTTCCCGTTATTTCTAGTACTTGATCTCTGTGTTCCTTTTTTTGTTAAAGTATATGACTTCTAGGAATGATCCGATCCCCGGAGCAGTTTTGTTTGAATTCTGTAGTTAGGGAGGGACAGGGTCAGGGTAAAAATGGTTCATTCTTTTCTTTGTATCTCTGTGTTCATTAGACAACTTGGACTTCATGTGCTTTGGTCATCATTTAACACCCATTCTTACCTAGGGAAAGAATCTGAAGCTACATTTTTCCCTTTCTCTTCTCTGCATCCTTGAAAATGCTGAGTTTACCAAGATACGGATTTGTAGTCTTTTCTGGCTAAAGAGAGTGTTGCAGTATTCTCAAGTGTATCTGTCTCCTCACTGTAAAGGAGGCTTTCCTTTCCAAACAGTGATGATGAAAGGCAAAGTGTTCATGGGGTAAAAAGTCTGATGTTGGATAGGTTAATAAAGAAAGGATGGAAAATGGAAAAAGAAACTGGAATGAGATACAACGTAGAAACCCTAAACACACGGCACAGAGCTTTATTCAAAAGTCTGTCAGCCTTCATGGATTCCAGCATGTACATGGAAGGATGCTGGATTTGGGAAGGCAAAGAAATTGAAAAAGATTGAATGCTTGTCTGGAAGTCAGGAGTATCTAGTTAACATTCCCGAGTGCTGAAAATTTTTTGGAAGCATGTTAAGCCTTTTGTTTTGGGAGGAGCTGGTCTCTTGATCAGCTTAACTGTCCTGGCTGCCTGCCTTGGACTGGGAGAAGGCTGGCGGGATGCTGGGGAGGAGTGGAAGAGCACAGATTTTCGTGCTTGGCTGTGCCAGTCAGTGGTTTCTTTCACCCTTCTTCGAAGCAGCTGACGCTGGCTGCGGCGAGGGATGAGATGCGCGGGCTTTGAGTCTCATCTGGCCATCTTGTGCATTCCTCTTCTCAAATCAGTCGTCCCCTTCTCGTCCCCAGCACGTGGAGGAAGGCGGCCCGGCCAACGAAGCAGGTCTGCGTGAAGGGGATCTGATAACCCACGTCAACGGGGAGCCGGTCCATGGGCTGGTGCACACGGAGGTGGTGGAGCTGATTCTCAAGGTAGGGATTCAGTGCCGCTACGTTATGGAAAATAGGTAGTATGGAAAATATGAGAGAGCTTGTTTAAAACACTGTAGGTATCTAGTTGGCATTGTCTGACATACAAATATGTATGCAGCACCTGGCCCTTCTTTTGCAAAACTCATTGCTGCTGCAGGATCCCTAAATCTCCAAAATTTCTTCATGTAATCTACGCTGAACTCAGATATTCTATGTGAGAAATACGGACCTGTCAGATACATTTTTATCAGCATTAGAGACAAAGGTTAGTAAGATCTAAGTATACCTTTCCTCAAACATCACTTTTAAGAAACAAATACCTTAATTTTTTTCCAAATTACTTTTATTTTTTGCCTTTCGGCTGTGCTAATGTTATTAGTTCTTAATACTGCTTTCTCAAGGATTATTCCTAGTGGTATTTAAAAGCGGCTTTGTAATGGTTGGTCTTAAAATTATCCAGTTAAACGACTTGCATTTTGATACTTCCTCTGAGCTGAATCCATTTATGGAAATAAAACCCCAAAGTTTGGACTGTTCCAAGAGACAGAAGTCTTTGGGATTTGGAATAGAGGAGCAACCGGGATTATTATTATTTTTTTTAAGATGAGTGAGACGAGCCACGCTCTGTGATGCAGATTCGTCATGACAGATGCCTGATATGCTCACATCTGCCATCAGTGAGAGCACTGGGGATAGGCTTGATGACAGAGTATCACTTTGTTCAACTTTCCAAGTATTACAAGTATTAAATTGAGGCAGTTGGGATCTCAATGGGAGGGGTCAGCTGCTGTGTTCTCCCTGCTTCTGGAAGCTTTACCTACCAGCTGGGGCCTGAGCTAATCATTTGTGAAAGCCTGACTAAAGAGGGCTCTCTCTCTCATCAATTCCTTAATAAATGATAGGTGGAAATGAAAAGGGGAAAATGGAGTTTGACAAAGGATTACAAAATGGCAGGCAGCTTCAGATGGCCTCATTTTAAGCAATGTCTCTGCATCTCTTTTCTGACAGAGTGGAAATAAAGTCTCCATCTCCACCACACCATTTGAGAACACGTCCATCAAAGTTGGGCCAGCTCGAAAGGCCAGCTATAAATCCAAGATGGCTCGAAGGAACAAGAAGAGCAAAACCAAGGATGGTCAGGAAAGGTTCGTTTTGATGTTTCTCTTTGAAAATTAAATGGTAACCAAGATAATTTCAGAGAAATCTTGTGAAAGCACTTCTCAGATAATGTGTATCTGCAGGTATGTCCCTTAGTTCTTTTCTTTTTGTGTTCTTTTTAACTGTGCCAATTGACTGAAATATGCCAGTAAAGGTAAATAAATAATTTGAGCTTGTGAACAACTTTTGGATGCTTTTCCACAGTAAGAAGAAGAGTTCCTTGTTGAGGAAGATCACTAAACAGGCATCACTACTTCACACCAGCCGGAGTTTATCTTCACTAAATCGCTCTCTGTCCTCTGGAGAAAGTGTGCCTGGCTCTCCAACTCACAACCTCTCTCCTCGGTCACCAACGCAGAGTTACAGATCCACTCCTGAGTCTGTACACTCAGGTAAAAAAGAAACACTCCAAAACCCACACACACCCCAGACAACAACAAAAAAAATCCACACCAACAGAAAAAAAACTTGGAGAAGATTTTTGCTTGTTGATTAATTTTTGAAGTAAAATGCACAGCAGCCAGTAGTAGCTCTGTTTGTGAAATAAAATTACAGCTGTGATATCAATCACCTTAGGGATGGATGTATTCTCATTCATGATTCATTTAAAAATGATAACCCGTACATCTTTTTAAGAATTCATTTGTTTTACTACAGCATCCTTTCACTTTGATGCAAATGTATATTATGAGTTGCTATGTTTTTATAGCAGTTTGACACATTTTCTATATGAGTTCAGAGAGGAGGAATCAAAGCAGTGTGGCAAAGTCATATTTGAAAATTGAATCAGCTGATGGAATAAAGAGATTTGCTTCTTGAGAATAGCAATGAAACACAAGGTTTATCTGCTTGGATGTTTTTTTTCAGAAAAAAAACGTTCCGATAGCAGAATGTTTCTTGCTTTATTCTGATGTTTTGTGATGATAATGTGAATTCTCATCTGAAGCCTTGCAGTGTTACCTTGTAATATTCCTGCAGTGCTTTGTGGTAATGTGGCATTTTGTCTTGACATTGTACATCTTAGTTTCAGTAATTTGTTTTAATGGCCTAATATATATTTATCTTCTTACTCATTTTTTTTTTTCTTTTAAGTTGGTGGCAATTCTTCCCAGAGCAGCTCTCCCAGTTCCAGTGTTCCAAATTCTCCAGCCAGCTCTGGACACATCCGACCCAGCTCTCTGCACGGACTGGCACCAAAGCTTCAAAGGCAGTACAGATCTCCGAGGCGCAAATCTGCAGGAAACATCCCTCTGTCGCCGCTAGCTCACACTCCGTCACCAACCCCGCAGTCCACGTCACCGCAGCGCTCCCCGTCTCCTTTGCCAGGACACTCGGTTGGCAGCTCCAGTATTATTCAGTCTTTTCCAGTAAAACTACACTCCTCTCCACCACTGGTGAGACAAATTTCTCGCCCCAAAAGCGCTGAGCCTCCCAGGTCTCCTTTGCTAAAGAGAGTGCAGTCAGCCGAGAAACTGGCTGCCTCCCTGTCCTCTTCTGAGAAGAAGCTGGCTTCCTCACGTAAGCATAGCTTGGATATCTCTCATTCCGAGTTTAAGAAGGAGATGCTACAGAGGGATCCTAGTCTCCAGAGCTTACAAGAATCTGCCAATGAAACAACAGGTGGCAAACTTGGGCTGGCGGAAAAAGGGTTGTTGCAGAAACCAGGTTCGCGGAAATTGGGTGCTATTCGACAGGACAGAGTGGAGAGGAGGGAGTCTCTGCAAAAACAAGAGGCCATCAGAGAAGTAGATTCTTCTGAAGATGAAACGGATGATGGTTCAGAAGACAGTCAGGATGGGAGAAGACTGGACAAGCCCCCTGACAGTGGAGACCAAGGCTCAGATTCTTTTAATGAGGATAATAAGTTTTCATCTAAATTGGAAAGCAAGGATAGTATTGAAGATGATGCCTTTCTACCTGAAGATCCAAAAGGTACAGAAGATTTGCAGAAGGGAAATAATCAACAAGCCAAACCTGTTTCTGAGCCACTGCAAATCACTGTGCACCCTTCCCCATCAGAGGTCCCCCAAAGAACTGCTCCAGAAAAATCAGCTGATTCAGAAAAGCCATTCCTAAGATCAGAAACAACTGCAAAGGAACAAAAATTGCTGGAAAACAAAACTTTTGAGTGTTTTGGTCCAAAAGACAAGTCTTCTGAAGCAATCAAAGACCTAGGGGCACCTACAAGTACTCAAAAACCAGTAGATTGCACGGAACGTATACAATGTCCATCTATTGTACTCCTGGAACTTGAAAACGATGACTCTTCAGGGGCCTCGTGTGGTAAGCTTGACCTGAAAGACCCTCTGCTAACAGAAACCAGTCAGAAAAAACAGGATCCCAAACCTCTGCTAGCACTTTCTTCATGGTGCACGGCAAGTGTGAGCACTCCTCTTCTGGTAAGTCCTACGGATCGCAGTGAGAAGGATCTCAAGGAGGCGCTTCAGCCTCCAGAACAACACAGCACCTCGTTTCTGTCTCCTGGGAGTGTGAGTAAAACGTCCCAAAAAAGTCCTAGTACTGAAAAGCAACCCAGCTTGTCCCAGATAGAGAGTGTTCCAACTGCCAGCAGAACGAGCCCAGCAGGTCCTGTATCCTCCACGCTCCTTGTTCCCAGTGCTATTGAAAGAGCCCTCTCTGTCTCTGAGTTAGTGCCACTAGCTCAGAGCGTGTTAGGCCCTTTGAAGCTCAGTATGTCTGGTTCCAGAGAGGTGGAAAAGCGAAAGGATTTCCCCCATTTGGGTGCCTCCTGTAAAGAAGAGAGAGATTCAAAACAAAAAAAGCAGGAAACTTCGCAAGCAGGAGCGTGCCAAGAGAAAGCCAAGCTCTCTGGCACAGATGGTCTGACGACGAGGAGCAGATCCTGCACAGAGGCGTTAAACTCAGCAAAGCCCTGGGAGGCAACGTGTCCTGTGGTAGCAAAAAAGGAGGCAACTCTTAGCAGCGCTAAAACATCTGAAGTGTTGGGAGGTAGCTGCAAAATCACTCCATCGAAAGAGCCGCCTCGTGCTCTTGGACAAGCAGCTCTGAGAGCTTCTCCCCTGCCAGATGGCAGCACGAGGCCCTGTAAAGAAGGGGCTCTGGCACAAGCAAAAAGCAAAGAGGTTGGAAGTCAGTTAAAAATACAAGACTTTCCCCTGTCACATGATGGTGCTGTAAAGAAAACATAGCAGCATCCCTGGTACACGTGGACTGGAGCATTCTACGTTCAAAATAGAGACTGCATGTTTGAATTTTGTAATATACACTAATATAAAATAGAACTTGTGTACATCTATTTTTGGGAGGGTTTTTTTCATACTGTTTTTTGTGTTTTTTCATCCTTGCTATTCTATTTTTGTACACAGTAATGCTTGCCGTTTGAGGTCTCTTTAGAACAGGGTATCTTGAAAGCGGGGCTTAAGAAACAGTTTGATTTTTATTTTCTTTTCCTTTTCCAGACCTTTTATTTTACCTGAGTTCAGGGCCTGTTGTGCTCTTCCCTCTATTCGAGATCCCAAAAATTCTGAGTACAAAGAAGGCAGCTTACTTTTAAATTTCTGCTTTCCAACCTTGTCTTTGGAATGTCATTGAAATTCAATAATTTTAAGTTTTTTCTTTGAATTTACAACCTGATATCCTTTGACGAGGAGAAGAAACCACTCTGTCCACGAGTTGTTCTGAAACTACAAACAATCCCTCTTCAGTGCAAGTAAGAGCTCTTTGTCCCCCTGGGCATCCACAGTCCTGCACGCGTCCTTAGAGGATCCAGAGGTAAGGGACTTGGCTGGAGGAGTTGGACAGAGAGCTTTCAACCTCTTCTCTTTAAACCAAGTAGAAATATTTTTGAGTGGAATTATCAGAAAGAGAAGTCTCCAATCCATAAGCTGGGGGTTTTTTTGGATCTTTTTATTTATCTCTTATGGGACACATGGCAACTTTTCCCTCTCTTACTAAAATTTTAGTGATGTTTTATCTTCTTTTCTCTGGCTTCAATTCATAACGTTCCCTGCCTTAGAATAAATGACCCCAGGAAAAGGGAGCCTTGTAGGTTGGTTTTAAAGTAGAGGAGTTTGTAGTTATGTGATTTCCAGTACATCTCGGGCAAAGTTATCTCAGTGATAAATGACCTTTGGAGACTTTTCCTTCTCTTGGTGAGTCTAAATAGGTAGGGAATTTAAGGTGTTCCTTAACATTTCTGAATTGGGGCTTGGGAAACTTGCTGAGTTTTCTGAATGTGCCCATTTAAAACAAACAAACAAACAAAAAACATTAAGAGTTCTGCCTCCTCAAGTTCTATGGACAAGCTGCAAGCAGACTTCAAAACACATGTGATATTTTAAGATTTCAGCCTTGGTAGGTAGATCATTTCCACTGCTGAGGTCACCTGGTTCTGTTAAAAATTACTCTTCGCCCTTAGGTTTAGACATCACTTTGCTTTAAGTGTGACCGACTGGCTAACAGTGCTCTTTGCTGAGGATTAGATCAATAATAATACACCAATAAATGTGTCGAGTGGTGATACCTATAGCACTGCAAGCCATTTCTTCATCCAATTAAAGGTTCCTCTCAGTGAACGCTCCCGTCATTTGTCCCAGATTGTGCTTGGCTTTTATTCTAGTCTTGTCTGAGTGTATCCCCCTGCGGATCACCCGCAAGGTCTAGTATCCTGCTCACTCTGTTAGAAGCAAAATGATCGCGCAACAGTATTGCGAGCTGCGACCTGCCTCTGTTGGTCTGATTTCATTACACCACTGCCTTTTTCATTGTCTTGGCCTTTTCTGGACTTGAAGTTTTTATCCTCTTCCTCTAAATGCAAATATGATTTTATATAGCAATATATTTTCTCCATCTCCTTCAACTTGATTTTGGCTCAGTCCACAAATCACGAAGATCTCTGCAATCTTGCCCTGGTTCTTTCTGTATAACCATTGTTTTCCCCAATTATATACTTGATTTTGGCTGCTTGGATTTAATTTCTGGACCAAGTTTTGGTTTGGTTTGAGCTTTTTTTTTTTATTTTAAAATGTTTAAGTGAGTGTTTACTACGTGTGTCTGTGTGAACATGTATGGTGTCGTTAATACACTAACCAAAGCCTCAATGCTCCCAGATAACACGTTAATAAATCTTGCTGTGATGATATTGAGAGCAGAGCCTGCTGTGCTGTCTCTGCTCTTTTTCCTGGAATTCTGAGGCTACTCGTAAACACTTAATTTGCAATTATAAACTGCAGTATTTCCACTGCCTTGTCAGGGTCCTGGGTAGCTCCAGCCTCTCAAAGCACTCTTGGTGATGAGCATCATTCTGTGCTGATTTGGAGCACGAGCAAGGAAGGAACAGACTTGGCAGGATCTGGTACTTGAGCTGGCTGGTTTTCTCCCCCGTGGGTTGATCTACTAGAAAATTGCTGAGAAACAGGGTCCGATTGGCAGGACAGGGTAGGATAAAATAGATGGGAATAGTGAAAAATTGATTTGGTATCCTGAGTCTGTGGTAATTGCGAAGACGAGCCTCGAGCTTATCTCCTGAGAAGAGTACTTAGCCTTGGTGAGAGGGAAGTCTGTGTAAATTAAATCGTGAGCCCAGAGTTGTGTGAGGACGTGGTCTGGCTTGGCTGTTCCCCGGGTGGTAGGTCCCTGTTTCCCTCTCCTTGTGGGGACATGGCTGCTTCTGTGAGCGTCATTCTGGGGCATCCACCAAGGACTCTGCCTTGGGAAAAGCAACCTCTGTCTTAGGAGAGAGAGGGCTTTGTAACGTGGCTTATCCCAGGCAGGCTGGGATGGTACCCCCTGAAGGTACGAGCTGTAGAAGCCACCGACTCCCTACCTTTGCAGCCGGTGGTTCCAGCGCTGAATTGCAGAGTTATCCTTTCTAATGTGTAAAAAGAGGAGTAAAAAACGTTACAGCTTTTGCTTGAATTGGCCAAAGAAGAGGTGAGGTATGTGTTTAGTCGCCTCTTTTTTTTTTCGTTATGGTACAGAAAACGATTAGTGCAATTTAAAAAAGCCTGGTTTTTTTAGAAGCCGAAGTCAAGCAGCATTACCAGGAAAGCATCCTAGTGAAGCCCTGCATCTCTGCTCCTAGTCAGCCCTGCAGTTTCCCTTGGCGTGCCAGGCCCCCCACCTACCTGTTAACACCTTCTGTCAAATTTCAGTGATGCACCTTAGCAAAACGTTTGGGCAAAAAGACTTTTTCTATAAAGTCTTGGTAGTAAACCAGGCAGATACACCGAGACTTATTCCTCGCTCTGCTACAAATTGCTTAAATACCTTCTCAGATAAGCTTGCAAAACATGTCAGGGAGGAACGCAGTGTTGGAAAAGCTGCGTGTAAAGAGTGAGAGCGCGATTCCCAGCGCAGGATCAGACCTGCAGTACGTGAGCGAAGCATTTGGCAAGCGGTGAACTCGGCCTCCCTGGAGAACCCCAGGTCAGACAGGCAGGGAGGAGAAGTTGCGTGCGTGTGGTGTGTGTTTGGTGAACGAGCTGTGCATATAACCATCCAAATACGCTGCTTCCCTGCTTCATTTTCCCTCTTCCCTTCTGTCGGCTTGGATGTGTGTCTTGCTCCTCATCCATTTTGGGATGATGGCATCAAAGCTGGTTCCAGCTTCTGCAGCTCCTTTCTGCTCCTACATCCAGCCGGCGCATTCCTGCCCCATGCCTCATTTCAATGTTATTTTTCCCTTTGTCTCTTACTGTTGCAAACGAAGAGAAATGGATGATATTTATTGTAAATATTAGACGTTAGCATTGTAACGGCCACTCCTGGGTCCGAATGTCAGAGGCCTTTGGCTGCTATTGTACTACAGAGCGCTTGCCGGGGAGGAGTAGGAGTGACCAGTGGTTTGGTTGCCACACTTGCATTAAGGTGTGAGTTGGAGTATTTTAATTTTTTTTGTTTTTATTTCCGAAGAGGGGAGGATAAGGTCTTTCTCTGATTTTCTCTTACTGGATGTGAAGGATAATTCTGTACTTCTAGTAGAAGATTTGACAGACGTGTGTGTTTACGTTGTGTTCGATAACCATATCCAGGTGGCTGTGAGAGCACCTCCTGAGCTGGGCTCCGCCAAGCTGTCTCACTCAGCACTTAGCTAGATAAGAGAAAGTGTGGAATTTCTGTGTTTTTAGAAACTTGAACAATTGCCACATAATAGGGGTGCAATAATTTTTATTCATGTTGTACCTGCATGTCGATGTGCAAATCCTCCTCCAAAATAAACTTTTTTTTTTTTTTTTCATAAATTCAGGCTCCTGTGTGTTTCTTAGAATCACGGAATCATTTGGCTGGCAAAGACCCTTTGAGGCCATCGAGTTCAGCCGTACCTGTCCGTACCAAATCATATCCCTGAACACTTCATCCACCCGTCTTTTAAAGATTCCAGGGGTGGGGACTCAAGCACCTCCCTGGAGCCGTTCCAGTGCCTGACAACCCTCTGGGTGAAGAAATTTTTCCTAATGTCCAATCTGAACCTCCCCTGATGCAACTTGAAGCCATTCCTTCACATCATATCACTTGTCACTGGGGAGAAGAGACCAGCAGCCACATCCCTGCAACCTCCTTTCAGGTAGTTGTAGAGAGCAATGAGGTCTCCCCTCAGCCTCCTCTTCCTCAAGGCTAAACACCCCCAGCTCCCTCAGTCATTTCATGTATAAGACGTGAAACTAAAACTGAGGAGAGAAGAAAAGAGGAAGACAAGGAGAGAATGGGCTGACAGTCATTGAACACAGCAGCTGATGGGCGTATGAATTATGTGCATGATAAAATCCGAAGGGCAGCAGCTGCCGGGGGCACAGGTACAGCATTGCCTTGGATTAGCCAAATGACATGAGGCAGCAGGAATCATAGAATCACCAGGTTGGAAAAGACCCACCGGATCATCGAGTCCAACCATTCCCATCAATCACTAAACCATGTCCCTCAGCACCTCATCCACCTGTCCCTTAAACCCCTCCAGAGAAGGTGACTCAAGTCCCTCCCTGGGCAGCCTCTGCCAGTGCCCAATGACCCTTTCTGTGAAAAATTTTTTTCCTAATGTTCAGCCTAAACCACTTATTTAGGCTCTTTTGATAATACATCATCCAAAACCTGTCCAAAACCAGCCCTTTGCTTTTTGCAGGTGTGCTCTCTCCACACGAAAAAACCTCTGAAGGATTATTCCTGTCCTTGGAAATAAAGAGCTGGGGAGATGCTCATGTCTGGGAGGTTGGACTCAGCCTCATTCGCTGCTGCTGCGGATGCTCAAAATATCCTGTGTCTCCATGCTCCGGAGAAGCTTGTCAAGCAGAAATCGGGGGCGAAGCTCCATCCATGGGAGATTTGCAGAGCCTCTGCCGGCAGCCTCTTGCCGCGCTGCTGGTCGTCATTGCTGACGCTGGTTCATAAAAGAATGATGCTGCTGCCCACGTGCAGAGGGACAGCGAGGCTCAGAGGGACGGGAGTGCAGAGCGCACGGCGAAAAGATGCTGTTACATCTCCTGTAGCCCTTTCTCTTGGCACAGTTAGGCTCAGAGCTCCTGCAGCCACTCTTGGCTCTTGCACAGGGACCCGGGCTGGCCAAGCTCCGTGATCCGAGTCCAGAATGTGACACTGGACTCCGTCCACTGGGCTGGGGCAGGAGCATCGCTGTGGCCACCTCCAGGAAGGGGGTGAACAGAGATGCGGCAACAAGAGCTGTTCCCAATTATTTCTTCACGGGAGCATCCAGTTTTTCTCCTTTTTTTAAGACTTTCTAGCTAGAGTTTAATTAGGATTAAGTTTAAAGTCCACAGCCTTCCTGCAGAGTTTCCCCCACAGTCAGAAATAAATCGCTCTTAGTCCACAGCGCTTTATTCTTCCAGAGGATTAATCCACAACAAATAAGGGCTGTTTTCTTCCTGAATGACGGCGTACACGTGCGCAGCTCAGCGCGCTTCGGTGCCTGCCCTAACACCAAGATTTAACTCCTTCTCTCAGGGTCAGGGGGCACAAGGAAGATCCTGGGTGAGTCCCACGGCCAGGATTTTAATACTAAATGGTGTGGGGAGGGCTGGCTCTGCCCTTGCCAGGGTCACCCCATGGGAGGTTTGGCAGCAGCACCTGTCAGGGTCAGACTGAGCGAGAGCTGCCTCCCTGGGGCTGGGAGGGTTTGTGCTGTCCTGGTGAACTGTGTGATGTGTTGCTCCTGTGAGCTTATGGTTCTGACTTCACGTGAATTTGGGTGCGACAAGACTGGCCCAGGCTCTTTCCCCCCACAGCCAAGCTGCTGGAAGAGCAACACGTGTGGTTTCAGAACCCAACCCAGGCGCTGGGAGCAGCCAAGAGGGAAACTGGGTTGCAAAGTGCTAATTCCTGCTTGTTTTGGAGAAAGGCTGGACCTTGGAAGCTGTTATTGGGCAGGTGATACCAAATAATACCTACCAATGCTGTGAGAGGATGGTTTTATCCCACCTTTGTGTGTGTTAAAACAAAAATTTCTATGTATTTTGCTTCAAATTCAGGCTTTACTGGCAGAACTAAGCTCTCTTGGGGCATTGCTCTCTGCCCCCTCCTGGGGACTTTTCTCCTCCGATCTCTCCTGGAATGGGATGTCATGTGTGTCTGGAGATACCCTGGATACCTGGAGAGCCCTAGAGTGGGACCACGGTGCTAATTACAGAAGGTATTTACAATTGCTGCTTTATTCCTCCTGCTGCCCAGCTGCAGGATGGCTCGTCTAAGTCCTTGTTTCAGGGAGCAAGGCGAGAGGTTTTGGTGTGGCAGAGGGATGCTGTGAGCGCTCGGGCGTTTGGGACGGGGGTGACATCCAGCTGGGCACAGTGAGAAATGGGACTTGAGAGGGACCTGGAGCATCTCATGGGCTGCGACCTCGAACGCCACCTCCTGTGTCCAGTGTGGAGTCAGGACACACACTGAGGGTGAGGGGGATGAGGTTTGGGGTGATGTCCAGATGTCTGTGGCTCCAGAGGGTTTAACACATCTGGCTCTGCCCTGTGTCTCCTCATCCCCTGCAACCACTTGAAGCCCTTGAGGCTGCCCCGCAGCTGCCCCCTCTCCTCCTGCCTCCATCACGTGCCACTGGGCTTTATATTTTAAATGCTGATTAGGGCTGACCTCATATTTCAGAGCTTACTTCGTAGTCGCTAATGAGGGATAAGGAGCGTTAAGCTAATTAGCAAGCAGCAAACGAGGGCTTAGTCAGTCTTCTCAGCCTGACATGCTGTCAATGAACCAGTTATTTGATGATTATCGTAAACCTTCTCAAACGGGCTGGCTAATTCTGATGGGCAGCAGGGAACTGGGGCGAGTCGTGGCTGAGGTGATGGGAGCCCATGGCCCTGCGTGGCCCAGGCCGCTCTCCTCAGGCTGGAGGACGCTCCTGTTCTTGGAGTCGAGGGATTTAAAGGAATAAACAAATTGTGGGGTTTTTTTCCCCCAGGACTTTGTTGAGTGATAGTCTGTGCTGTCTGCCTGGCTTCGCTGCTTGAGGAGAGGCTTTACCTGAAGGGCCACCTAAGGAGGAGCGTGGCCACCTCTGGATGCTGCTTGGCTCTGTGGTGACTGGAAATCCTTTGGCAGTGTTGGCGCTAGGAGCTGGTGATAAATCCTGTGGATGTGGGGACATATTAGTCCTTGTGCTTGGCTTGTGGCAGGGGTTGCATTCGTATTTTTGGGGTGGTGACCCGTCACACCCCCAGATGTCATCCAGGGCTGACCCAGGGAATGGGGAACTGCGATTTGATGGGAATTGCGCTGGCACAGCAGCCTTCATCAGCTCATGCCGCAGCCTTTTGGAGATGGAGGGAGATGCTGACTTGCTGTCACCTCTTTATTTTGTGTTTGCCTGCCCTAGCCTCAAAATACCCTCCTGCAGCCTCCCGGCTGCTGCAAAGCCTCTTCCCAGAGCAGCTCGGCTTTCTGCTGGTTTTCAACTCCCTGGGTCGTTAATTATCCTGTTACTTTGATTTACTCCCCTCCCTCACCATGTGTTCCAGCAGGGAAGCGCAGCAGCCAGGAGGCATGGGGGAAAAAGCTTAGCAGCAAGCTGATCAATAATTCACACTGGAAAGGAGGGGGAAAAAGTCCCAAACTCAAAAATCTCAGATCCCAGAGCCCTTGTGGGAACATAGCAAAGGGGGAAATGAATGGGACTGACTGGCTGTTCTGGCCCAGGAGGGCACGAGGACTGCTCCACACCTGGTGAGGGCTCAGTCCTGTGTCCCCAACATGCTCCTGCGGTGCCAAGAGGTCTTTTCAACTCTAGATGGGGGTCAAGGTGATGGCAGAGCCTCCTGGACAGATCCAGGGCAGAGACTGGGGAGAGATGCTCCAATTGCTCCTTGAATCTCATTTTCCTACTTTTCTGTGGGAGGAAAAAACACCAAACCCACTCCCTCCTGCTTTGCAGCTGGTGGGACCCTTCCTGTGGGGGCCCTGCACCAGCCAGGCTATGGGGCTTCGGTCACCCTCTGTCACTCCAGCCCTCAGCAGGGATCATCGGCCGGCGATGGATCCGTCCTGCCCTACCACCATGCCCTTCCCCCTGTGCCACCCAGGCCTGGCAGCCGAGGAGCTAAAAATAAGTGAAATGCAGGGGATAACCGGGTTCCTAAATATATCCTTTCTTTAATTAGCACCAGGCGACTGCCTTGCAGTCACGTCCGACCGCCTGCTAATCCCACTAAGCTGTGCCCACGTCACGGGGCTCTCCCGAGCAGCCCCCCCGAGCTCTGGCCACGGGAGCAGCCTCGCTGCCAGCTGGTTTATCCACACTGGCCCTAACTGGGGCCTTGGGGTGATGGTGGGTTTCTGGGAATGGGGTGCTGCACGCCGGGGATGGTGATGCCCCAGCACAGGAGCACCCAAAAGATATTTTTTTCCTGTGTAACTCATCCCTCCAGCCCTTCCGCTGTCTGATCTGACATACTGGGAGTTAACTTGGGCTGGAACGAGCTGGGAACCTCTTGGGCAGTGGGATGCTCTCCCATGCTGCCGCCTAAGTTGCTTCTGCGTGCGGGGCTGTCATTGAACTCAAGGGGATCAGGCTGGGAGAGCATCCTGCTCTCCTAGATCTCACCCAGGAGCATCCCTGGCTCTCCCTGGGGCAATATTTAATGCGTTGCAGGTTCTTCGGGCTCTGTGGCCCCTCGGTGAGGCAACTGGGTGAAAGCCTGAGTTGGACCATGGCTCTGGCTGCCCGTTTCAGTATCATCTCACATTTCTGACACATAGTCTTGTTTTTCCCCTTTGCAAGAGCATCCCCCCTTTGCCAGGAGGGAGAGATGCAGCAGAGGATGGACTGAACCCACGGACCTGGTGGCTGCAAGCTCCTCTCTGGTTAGCAGCCAGCTCTTCCACTTTACTAAAAGGCTGAAGTCCCCCCCTGAGCTGGCTCCCAGGAAGATCTGCAGGCAGCACAGTGGGGAAACAGCACCCCAGAGACATTTCTCGTGGGGTACTTCAAAGCACATGGTACGGGTCTCGCAGGGATGGAAATGAGTTTGGGCTTTGCTCTGGCAACCCCATCAATCCTGGTGTGGAAGGTCTTTGGGAAAGAGGCTGCTCTCCCAGGTCACTGGTAGCAGAGGGTTACGTTCCCCGTTAGAAGAGCCTGGATGGTGCTTTTAATCTCTGACTCTGAGCTGAGTTGTTGGGGCTGAGCCAGGCAGTAACCCTCTAAACAGTATCTTTTCTGCAGTGCCCATCTCCCCACTGGGCTCGTGGCCTCTCCGGGGCTGGATCCCGACACCTTAAACACAACTAGGGAGACTGCACATCTCCTCGGAGAGCCTGCAGCTCCCCACACTCCCTGCCTCAGTTTCCCCTTGCCAGTGCAGATTTTTTCAAGTCCTAGGGGTTTGGCAGCTTGGACTGATGTGAGATTGCAGTCGAGCTGAGCTGGTGCTCCTTTTCTAGCTGCATCCTGCATAGGGGGAGAGGATGCAGGCAAGTGCACAACCCCCTGTGTGGAGAGGGGACGGTGATCCATTGGGGTCTGTTTGCTTGATGGGGCATTTGCCGCTCAGGGAGAGGGGGGTGAGCCTGGAATAGAGTTGAGGTTTATGGGGAGGGTTGTGGGGATTTGCCCGAGGGAAATTTGCTCTCTACAACTACCTGAAAGGAGGTTGTGGAGAGAAGGGAGCTGGGCTCTTCTCCCAAGTGACAGGGGACAGGACAAGAGGGAATGGCCTCAAGCTCCACCAGGGGAGGTTTAGGCTGAACATCAGGAAAAAAATTTTTCATGGAAAGGGTCACTGGGCACTGGCAGAGGCTGCCCAGGGAGGGGGTTGAGTCACCTTCCCTGGAGGGGTTTAAGGGATGGGTGGATGAGGCACTGAGAGACATGGTTTAGTATTTGATGGGAATGGTTGGACTTGATGATCTGGTGGGTCTTTTCCCACCTGGTGATTCTGTGAGGGTGCTTGAGCACCCAGTTGGCAGAGCTGGAAAACGCCACGTGGCACCTGCAGCCCAGTCAGGTTGCCCACGCCTGCTCCAGAGCATCAGAGCCGCTCCAGCCTCCCAGAGCTGCATCTGGCCCCTGGCTCAGCTAGAACCCACGATTTCCCCCAGCTTGAAGGGAATCGGTGTGTTCCCACCCAGGCAAACTCTCACAGAGCATCCTCTATGTCCTGTGCTTCAGAGGTGCCAACCCATCACTTGGTAGGGGGGAAAAAGCACCTTTCCCCCAGCGTGGGGCTGGCCCCATGGGCTACTGTGGTTTAGGGTTCCCCGATTCTGCGGCAGCACGGTGGGGTCTCCGGCTGAATGCCGGTGCTAGGGACTGGGGAGAACCCCTCTGCACCCGCAGGTGCTTCACTGGAAAGCCAAGTGCTGCCGGCAGCGGCCGGGCTGGGGTTTGGCCGCATCCCCGTGCGGAGCTGGTGATGGATTCCAGATGGCCCGTGGGCACACGAACCTCGCTGCTGCATGTTTTTCAGCAGCTGGGCTGCAAGAGGGTCCTGTCCAAAGGCAACATCCTTCAGAAGGTGGCTGGCGGGGCTGGGGGGAGGAGGAGGAAGAGAAGGGGGGTGGTTTTATTCCCTTGGCTCACGGGGCAGCGGTGGCCTCACAGGGCTGACTCCATTTCTCCATCCCATCTGCCTCCTCCCATCCCTGTACTGGAAGCAGTGAACGCGTGCTTCCTGCCGCCTAAAAATATTCGGGATGTGGGCAGGGAAGGCTTGGCCCCACGCTGCGTGGGTGTCGGGGCTGATGGGGACCCACCCTCACGCTGCAGGAGGGAAGAACCCAAGCCTGGGCACGGATTCAGCTGGGCATCAGGGCCCCATCCCCGCCCTGGAGCTGAGGGTCGGGGAGCGGATCTTAGGGAGGTGATGAAAAAAATGGTTGGAAATCCAGCAGGTCTGTGGGCTGGTCGGAAGGAAGATGCACATTCTCATCATCTGAAAGGCCACCCCAGCGTGCAAGCTCCTGGGTCCTCGGGAAGGGACATGGTTTGGGAGGATGGTGCCGTGGAGTTGTTGGGGTTCCCCGCCCTGAGTGATGCTGCGATTTTTCCTTTGGGTTCAGAAACCAGTCTCTGAGCTGAAAATGAGGGACATTTGTACCTGCAGCGGTCCTCGAGCAGAGGGATTTCTCTCACTTGGGAGGACCCTTGGGTGAGAAGGAGGGGTGCTGCGCTGTCAGAGAGGCTGTGGGAGCCGCACGCTGTGGGGCTACATCCACAATCCCTGGCAGAAAGGGCAGCTGAAGCCTTGCTCCGCGGGTGAAAGCCGTGACAAGGCTGTGCATCCTGCTCCCAGCAAGAGATTTCCATCCCAGAGCAATAGGGGGTTTCTCCTAGAAATTATAAACACAAAAATTATGCCTTGAAGTAGGAAGGAAAAAATGAGAGCAACATGGAAAAAGAAAGCAAAAAAAAAAAAAGCATCCCAGCAACCCGCCTCGTGCCCAGGATCAAAGCTAGGTGCCGTTTGGAAGCTCTTGGACAGAAATATTCCCCGGTTTCTTCGGCCAAGCCACTGCAGTGAAAGGCTGCTTTGTTCCCGGGGCCTCGGCTTCACTTTTGCCCCTGTGGACTTCGCTCCTGCCAGCAGCCGGGGCGGCTGAGCGCGGAGCTGTGCCCGCTCTGCCGGGGACAGGTGCCAGGGGCTGCTGGGGACCGACCCGCCTCTGGCTCGGCGGCACCGCTTTGATGGGCACAGAGGAGCAGGATAAGGAACCGCCGCTGCTCCTCTCTCCGGCCACCCGCCCGCCTCTGAGGGCAGGTATAAAATACCCAGAGGTATTTAATTCCATGAGTGATGTCGGTCCAAGTGCCCTTACATTCCTGCTTGCCCCCTCTTCCGCCCCGATTCCTGCCTTCTCCTCACATCTTCCCAAACTTTAAGCCAAAGTTACACTCTTTATTTTCTTTAAGCTATTTTCGTTGTCCTATTTCATAAGCTGCACTGCTCTGTGAAACTGGAATTTCCCTTCGGCAGCTGTTTCTAGGCACAGGGCGCTCCTCGCCTCTGCAGCGCTGGGGACACTCTGGTTTGGACAAAGCAAGTGAATTGGGGTCCTGCATCCACCAGGTCTTGTATCATGTACTAACGGCCTTCAAGCTCCTCCAGGGGAGATTTAGGCTGGACATCAGGAAAAAATTTTTCATGGAAAGGGTCATTGGGCACTGGCAGAGGCTGCCCAGGATGGGGGTTGAGTCACCTTCCCTGGAGGGGTTTAAGAGACGGGTGGACGAGGCGCTGAGGGACATGGGTTAGTGATTGATGGGAACGGTTGGACTCGATGATCCAATGGATCTTTTCCAACCTGATGATTTTATGATTCTACAATTCTATGTATCTTCCACACTCCAAAGCTCAGGTCCCACACCCCCCTGTATGTACATCCCTAAGGTCCTGCATTTCCCTGGACTCATATCCTCAAGATCCCACTTCTTCAGGTCCCACATCCCCCTCACCCACCTCCCCAGACCCCACCCTGAGAGCAGGAAGGACCCTGAGGTTGACTTAAGCCCCTTTAACTCCAAAGTGTCTCAGATCAGACCCGTATAAATCCTTTCCAGGTCTTGAATGTGGTCACATTGACTGGTTTTGATGGATCCGAGGTGGGGCAGGGAGGATGGCTCTGGCCGAAGCCCAGCCCGGAAAGCTCTCCGGGCTCTCGCTCAGCCCAGAATTGCGGTGGGGAAAACTGCCCAGAACAGGCCGGCCCTGTGCAAAAATGGGAACCTGTGTTGCTGATGAAAAGTGCTTTCTTTGGGTAGGATGTTTGTATTTCCTTTGGCAGAGGAGCCGCGGGAGCACGCACAGCACCTGCCGGGGGCGGGCGGGCTGGCTCTGCTCCCAGCGCACCCATCCAGCCCCTTCCCTTGAAAGCGGGAGGAAAGGGAAACGGTTTGGGAAACGCTCCAGTGATGGTTCTGCTTGAAGCAGGCTTTGCAGCTAGCGAGAGCCTCGTCTGGGCAGAGAACCACGACAACAGCCTCAAAAGCTGGGATCTCTCCCAGGAATCCATACAGGAGCTCTGGATCGAGAGTTATCTGCTGGCCTCCCAGCACCTACGGGATGGACAGGAACATCCTGGCCCCTGCCCTCCTGGCATCCCCGTCTGCCCTGGACGCTCCATCCCAGGACATGCCTTTGTTCACCCTTGGGGCCCTGGACAGTTAATGCTTCTCTTCCTGCTGCTTATCCCTCTTCTGGGAATCGGCCCCTGGATTGCTCTGGTTTGCATCACGGCTGCGAGGCTGAGCCAGCTGAGTGCGAGGAGCCAGGGCCGGAGGCTGCCTGCACTCCTCCTCCCGCTCCGAGAGAGAGTTCAAGGCTCTGTCCTGCAGCTCGGGATGGGGAAGGGAAAGAACTCCGGCTATGCGGAGGAGAGCAGGAGCCCACAGGGAAGCGAGAGTCAGGCTTTGCTCCATGGCGTGCGAGTCAGTGTTCAGTGCGGAGGAGAATGGCTGGGTGGCTGTGGTTGAGCTGTTTGCTGGGAGCCACCCAGTAAACCACCATCAAGGATGGGTTTGGAGGCAGAAGGGAGGGCAGCTGCCCAGGTTTGTGCTCTGCCCCTTTCCTTCCCTGCTCTGCAGTGTCCTCAGGGAGCACAAAGCTGCTACACAGAGGGTGCCCTGGCAGTGTGTACCCTACCCATCCCTTCTCCACAAAATTGTTTCGATTTAGATGGTTTAGTGATTGATGGGAATGGTTGGACTCGATGATCCAGTGGGTCCTTTCCAACCTAGTGATTCTATGATTCTATGACTTCCCCAGGGAGAAAGTTTTGCCATCAGATAGCATAGATCTGATGAAAATTCAGGGATAAAATAACAACCAGAAAAGCAATTTGTCTTGTCCCAATTAGAGTGAAGCCTCCGTCCTTCAGACCTTTCTGGGTGCTTGGATTGTACTGGTAAAGAAAGGCTAACGCTGGGACTGTGCCAGCTGAACCTAAACTGTTGAGTTGTGTGTTCCTCCCCCACCCTTGAAAGCATCGTCCAGAGTAAGATTTTATGTTTTAATGTGTTGTTCTAATGGATGAAACCTGGCGAGTGAGATGACGAGATTTCCCGTGAAATGCGGATTCTAGGTCTGCAGCCAACCCTGATCTACTGGCTTACTTGAAAGCTGACGGCCCCTGCTCCAAGCTTGGACTTGATGCTCCGGGGAGGGAAATGCTGAATCGTGTATCTTGCCAGGTGGAATTGGGGCTCATTGCCAGGGTGAATGCTCCTCGTGTCTCCCAGGGCTCGCGCAGGGTGCCCATCCCTGGAGGGGCCCCAGTTGCAGAGGGTGCAGGCTGCACCCTTCTTCTTGGGGACCTTTCCACACACCCAGCCCCCAGTCATGGTGGGAGCTGGGGTGAGAAGAAGCCACCCCAGCTGTATGTCCACGTGCAGCTGTTTTGTTCTTGGCAGAGGTACCTGATGGATCCCATGCACTGGCTGTGCATGTTGGAGTGGGATGGAGGGGACACGCGACTACATCCCTTGTGGTTTCCATAGGCAACTCCCTCTCCTTTTGGGCAGCTCAAGGCACCATGCAGGCCCACGTAACTGCCTTGCCATTTATTTATGACCGTGTCTGCGGTACTTGGAGCTACAGCTGTTGGTCTTGTTGCTCCTGCCACCCAGCAACACGGTGTCTACTAAACTAAGCTATTAGACTGAAATAAGTCTATCTTGAGAGGAGAAGCAGAGCATCTTGGTTGCTGCAACAGGCCCATGGCTTCTGAAACAATCATAGAATCATAGAATAGTTTGGGTAGGAAGGGATCTTAAAGATCATCTAGTTCCAACCCCCCTGCGATGGGAATCCCTGATGGCCTGAGTCAAACTCTGATGCCTTCCATCGAGGCATTATGGCTGGGGGAGGACTGGCTTTGGAGATTACTTTTTTCTTTCCTTCAGATCTTTTTAACTATGGGGATGATCCTCTCCCCCTGAATCTCCTGCATCAACCATCTTGTGCCCCATGAAAGCATCCCAGGGGCATCTGTCCATCCATCCTGCGCCCTGCCCTGTGGTACCATGCCTGGTGGTACCCTGTGTGACTTAGTATTTGATTTTTGATAGAAATGGTTGGACTCGATGATCCAATGGGTCTTTTCCAACCTGGTGATTCTATGATTTGCAGGGGGGAACCCAGGGGACTTGCAGGAAGCTTTGTGGTGTTGCTGGGGATGGAAAAATCCTGGGGATCTGCCCTTTCTCCAAGAAGACATCTGAGCTGGGAGGTGTTTTTCTTTCCACCCAGTCAGCGCGGCCGCTTGGAAATTTCCTATGCCGGCTCCCGGCTGTAATGTTTTCATAACGAAACGACCCATCTGGCAAACCCCTGAAAAGTGATTTGCCAATTAGTGACTTATATCTTTCCTGTAATTCTACCTCATTAGCCCTTATTAAAAAGAAATACATGAAAAATAACAACAAAGAGCCCGTCCCTAGGAACGCCTTGCAAAATCCTCCTAGTTTCTTGACGATGTTTCCCCTTTGCTCTCTTCCCACTGGGGTACCCAGGGGTAACCAAGTGGCAGGTATCAGCTCACAATGCCCATGGCTCGTCTGTTGGGTTCCACGTGGCTCCTGCCGCCTCCAGGGGATGAAGCTGGGCTAGCTGCATCCCTCCACCCCTGTGGGCAGCGAGGAACACGCAGCAGGCAGACGGGGCCCGAGGTCGGTGTGTTTTCATGCAGGGCATCCTCCTAGCTGGGTGTAAAGACACGTGAGCCAGCCTCCAGGGTCCACACGGGTGCTCCCGGCTCCCCCTGCGCCGGGACCAGGGGCTTTTTTGTGCCCTTTTTGGTGCTCCCCACCTGCTGGCAGAGGGGCCTGGGGCTCGAGTGGTGGCAGGAATGCTGACTCGGCACCTGAAAAGACTTACTTGGCAGTATAAGAAAACGCTGGCGCAGCATTTTGGGGGAAACGGTTGACTCGAGGGGGGTTGCAAAAACGTTGCTCAGCAGGCAGCGAAAATGTCAACTCATCGGGTTGTAAAAACACTGAGCTGTTCACAACCCCAGTCAGCCGAGCCATGCGTGGACCCACTCTGCCCCTGCCCTAACGTTGTGAGGATGCTGCTGCGGCATCCCAACCAGCTCCCAGCTTTATGGGGTGAGGCCACCCCAGGTTTGCCCTTGAGAGCCACCAAGCTTGCCCAGGTCCTTTGGGTGGCCACCCTTGGGCCACCCCATGCAACTCGTGCTTCTCCCCAGCAGCTCCCAAGACCTCAAATAGAAAATGCAAAACATGCTTATGGAAAGGTACCCTCCTCCTGAGCTCCCAGGGCTGCAGGGAGGCCGCACAGTCAGTAAATCCTGGTCCTGTGCTGTTCCAGTGCCTGGAGTTTGGCACTGGAGCGTGCCAGGACCCTCCTGCCAACACCGGCAATTGAAATGCAAGAGGCAGGCAATGCCACGGCAAACTCACCGATTTTTCAGTGGCCTCGGTGCCTGGAGCTCATGAAGGAATCAGGAAACCAAACGGTGATATCCAAAAGTCCCACAAAATTAAAGATCTAAGCAATCTGAGCCAGCGGAGTTGGGTCTTTCGGAAGGCGGTTTCAGCACTGCAGCCCCTGCTCTCCCCCCAGCACCAGGAGTGGCGTCACCAAACGTGGTTCTCCCTGAAGGCAGGAGAAGCAACTAAGCATGCAAGAACATCGCTGATGCCTCCTGCTCTCTCTAAAGACACTGTAAAAGGATCAGAGGAAAGGCTCCATTAAGGACGATGTGTGCACTACGTGTATTCCTCCCTTGCTTTGGCCCCAAGAGGGTTTTGGGTCTCGGCTGTTTCAGCTCCAGCTGAGAGCAGACCGGACCTCTGCGAGCCTTGTTTTTGAAAGTGTCTGTTAAAGATGAAGCTCATGGCCTCGTCTGGGAGACACAAACACAGCTAACACCACGACAGCCCAATCACGCTGCAGTTCTGAATTTATTAGAAACAGCTGTCAGTACATCCTTCTAAAACATTACATGTCAATGTGCTTTATTGCAACTTTTTATTGCATTTTTTTTGATCTAGAGCAAGTAGGCCCAGGATGCTTAGTGTCTGGGATTTAAAAGCCCAACCATCTAGTAAAAGAAAGTACAGCAAAATCGTAACACACCTGGTGACAAGTACAGTGTTGCATTACTGAGCTAGAAACTACAGGATGACTTGTCTGAAAACACTAACATACAATTGGTTTCCTTATGAAGCAGTTTGTTTCTTTTTTTTTTTAAAGTTAAACTACATGAATTCCTTTTTTTTTTTCTTTTTACCCCGCCCTCCCCCCCCAACTACACCATAAACGACAGAAGAACAGGTTTTACACAAATAACAAACAAGAGTACCAAAGTTACATGCTGGAATTCATCTGGAAAACAAAATAATTCGGTAGCTTCTGGAGAAGCAGGTTCTTAACAGATGCAGTTTCCCTTAAAGAAAATAGAATTCAAAGGAAAGCGGAAACATTAATGCAAAGGTTGTACAAAGGAGTGTGCTGTTATTTCAGCCCTCAATACAAGATCAAACACCCACTCATGCTTTACATTGAACCACACCTTATACAAAGAGTCCACTCACGAAGGGACACGTACCAACACCACCCATTGCACATCAGCTCTGGACGGGGGAGCCTGGGGGTCTACGCAAACGTGCAAACGCTCACTGCATCGTGCAGGAGCACAAGGGTTCCTTTTGCTAAAGCCTTGCCTGGAACAGAGTTGAAGGCTTTGTCCCAGAGTCAATAACAACCCAATTCGATTCGGTTTGGAAATGACCCCCAAGGAAATCCAGAGTTCAGCATTTCAGAAGCACGTATGCAAGATGAACACAAGAAACTCCTTTTCATTTGACAAAAACAAACCCAATTCTGCCTGAACGCATGGCAGAATGTGCTAACAGTGAATTTTGTTTGATTTTTAAGGGGCAGTGCCACTTACAGCTAATGCATATAAATGTGTACGTGAATATATTTTACATATATCTATATACATACAGTACATATACACACACGCACGCGCACACACACAGATGATGCAGACCATTACAATCCCGTGGTGCAATAAACAGCCAGATATACAAAATTAACAGGTTTCATCAAACATATCTTTGCTGGATGTAGAAGTCACTCACAAAAACAAAACAGACCAAAACCCCAACCATCTGACGGAACACGAAACCCCACCGCACGCGACGGAGACCCGAGGGCAGCTTATGGCTGGTCCCCGGCATCCGACAACTCCCCTGAAGCAACGAGACTGATGCCGGAGGGGTGAGATTCACCCTTGGACCCTTTTTTAATCTTTGGATGCAATCATTTTTCCAAATGATCCCAAGCCCCTTGCTACGAGCACTTGGCAAGCGCAGGGTACAGCGATGGTTAACACCGGGGAAAACCTCATCCCCCTCAGTTGCCAAGGCTGACCTCGCAGAAGCAATCCCAAGGGAAGGTGGTGAGGGGGGCATCAAATTAAAGCTGCTTTCTCTAATGCAGGTTGATCAATGAGGCATTATTTTCTATCAATACGGGCCCATTCGCACTTTTTTTTTTGCCTCTGAAGCTCATATCACAATTTTTAAGGTAAATTTTAAACCAAATGGTGAGTCAGGTCATAAAATACAGTGAGTCTATGCCAATAGCAATAAAAAAAATGCAAATTCTGCATTAATTGAATGGAGCCAGTGCCAAAGACCAGCACTTCAAGCACTGTCATCATCTAAACAGTTAACCAGCTAAAGCTCCTGATCTGCTCCTGTGAACAGACAGGAAGGAGCTGAAAAGACTTCAAGAGAGATTTTTTTTCCCCCCTTCCCATTTGGTGGAAAGTATTTCTGCCCACAGAATGCAAGATTCACAAAAATGTTGGACAAACTTCATCTAACCCCATCCAAAGCTACTCCTCACGCCGTACTTTTAGCTAGCCGAGCTGCTTCACCAACGGGCCCACGTGTATCTGGGCTAGTGACTCGGTTCCCTTCTCCTGGCTGCCAGGGTTGTGCCAAGGGAAACAAGGGGATAAGCTATGAGAGTTCTCTTCCAACACAGAAACAGAAGCAACTCCTTAAGGACATCTCTTAATTTCCTGACTATTCCCTTGCATGCACATTTAAGGAGAGTACAACTGATTATTCCAAAGGGAAGGGTCTGCTCTGGCATCTCCTCTTCCTTTCATGGTTCAAGGAGATCCTACTTCATGGTCTGTCTACTATTTCATAGAATTACAACCAGAGGGATGCTTTATGATGTCAACCTTTCCTCTTCATTAAAGCTATTTGCTTTGAACGCTGAATTTGAGCAAGTCTAACCCCCGTTCCCTTCACAGCATCTTTATTTTTCAGGAATGTTATTTTGATATTGCTGTTCCAAAAGCAGAGAATGCAAATAAAGAAAAGGAAACTTATACTTAAGAAAATCTGATTTTAAACATGTCCTAAACAAAACAACCCCCAACCCATCATAGTGCTTTGTAAAACTGCGTTTTGAACCTGTCTCTTACCCCTCCTGATCCACAAGCAGTACCTGTTTCATGTCTGCACAATGCAGCAAGCATACAAGACTCACTAAGTTTTCAGAGTTTTATTCCCTGTTAGTGTAACAAAAATAAAAAAAATAAACAGACATTCAAAACCAGAAGCGAGATTGTTCAAGTACCAAATAAGGGGCTTTTCCAAACTTAAGGTCCGACACTCCTATAGCAATTCTGCTGTTTTTAAACAGCCACAGCATTCAGTTACAGACATGATGCCATCCCAGGCTACAGAGAGCCCAGGATGTGGGGTAACAAGGACCCTCCTGCTTCCCCTGTCCTCCCCAAAACAGCACTAAGTGTGAACATTCATTTCCACAGTGCCCATTACAGTTGCCTGGCTTTGCAAAGGACTAACTTTGATTTTTGCCCTGCTGTGACTTGAATTCAGGTATGATTAAATACAAGCTCTTTTCCTGGGAATGGCTTTCAGTTGTGGAAGTCTTGCTTACACTAATGTCAGTGAGAAAAGAATCAGGCTCATCACATTAAATGGAAAACTTCTTGGCCATCTGCAACATCAAAAGGGATGGGTGTGGGAAGAGCATTTAAATTTTTGGCATCAGACAGAGGGATGTACTGGACGTAACTCTAGAGTGCTGTTACCAATGGTACAAAGCAGCAGCCCAATCCACTGCTGATGAGAATTAAAACAAACAAAATACAACCCCAAATCTAGAGGGCTCCAGTATCAGAAGGTGGACAATCACATATTACTGCTTCACACCCTAGTGAAGCATCTGTCGGGACATCCCTCTGTTTCTAGGTTGGTTCTTCCCGTGCTAAGATTACTTGTAATCAGAAAAAGAAACCAGTGTGAAAAGATTTATAACTTTCTAGCTTCAGAAACACGGCACTCATGGCTGATGCAACAGGGCCAATGGCAACTGTGGAAGTAGACCTGATTTCCATCTATACGAATACAAAATACTGAATTGCCCCTGATCCCTGCAAATATACTTCAAAACAGATTAGAAGAAACTGTGCATATGCGAGTTTCAACATATTCCCCTCCCCTTAACACTGTGCAAATGTTATTTATTTAATTCTAACTATATATTTAATACAATATGGGTCAACGAGCTCCGTACTCCTCTAACTGCAGTCCGATAACAGACAGCTGCTACAACAGTAAGACTATGCCCCCTCTTTCCTCCCAACTTTTTGACTCTTAAAACAAAAACCTTCTCACATCTTGCTGTTTTAAAAGAACTTGAGTTCCTTTGTTTTGCCTTTCTGTTCCCATTTCCTGTATTTGTTTTAGGCTTAACAGCTGCTTTTCGTACTAGGGTGTAAGCCTGCACCTCACAGACCCATTTCTGCTTTCTCAGTCATACAAGTGTAGAACAACTCCTGGAAGCCACGGGTTTTCTCACAGGTCTAACGCCACTGAGCAAACAGAATTATGCTGAGCACAATAAGTGCAGCAGGACCAAGCCCTTGCCCCATGGATCACGCCACGTATACGTGCCAGTAGGTTTTATACCTATTTTCAGTCCCCCTCTGAGTGCAAAACAGATGCAAAAAGAAATTGTGCAATGGCACATGAGAGTCAAAGGGGAGCAATTGTAGCAGCTGGTGCCTAAACCAAACACAGAGATACAGTGGCAAAACGCAGCCTCAGAGAGCCTGCTGAGAACAGAGCCGAACACGCGGAATGCGGACATAGTCTGCCCACAGCCCTGAGCTGAAGGTTTGGGCAAAGCACAATTTCAACGAATACTTCAAGATGGCTTATTGGCTCCAAGTGCATCATTTGCAGCAAATACAACACTTGCAATCAGCAAAGAGATCTCAGAGAGTGAGAGGCCAGAATCCCAACTCCCTCACACCACTATAAAGCCAAGCTACCTTCATGGACACCAGCAGAATTGTACTGTATTTACCTTGGCAGAGCTGGGGCAAGAGCCTGAACCAAGACCTCACAGGATCAGTCAGATTCCACTATGGGGAAACTTCAGACAGTCCTGCTTCGCTATCCCACTGCTTTCAGTACTCTGAGGGTGTGCCAGGATTTATGAGCTTGAAAGTAGACCTGCGCTTGTTTAAAACAAAACCGAGCCCTGTCTAAAACCAAGGGAGTTGTGGAACACTTCAGCTAGGTTGTCTCTGTCACAAAACCAAGGATCATAAATGTGCGCCCCATCAGCCTCAAATGTTAGCATTGTAAGTGAGATTGTAAAGGCAGAGAAAACAATCATACAATCCATGAGGCGCTCAGCTATCATTTATGCCTTTGAACTGATTTCCCTCACCTGGGACTCAGCCCAGCACCAAGGGAACAGCAGATGTACAAGAAACGTGAGGATGACAGCTTTAGACCTACCAGATTAGAACTGCAAATCATCCAAGAGGTAGGATAACTTCCTTTAGGAATTTCCATGCCATGCCACTGAGGAATCCATTCCACGTTTTCACTAAAAGCAAAGGCTACATCTCATTTTTCCATGAGAAGCTCGAGACAAGGGAAAACATGAGCAAACATGGGTCACTTTGACATAGCAACTTGCATGAATTTCCTTCTCCTCTCCCCCAGTTTTGGTTAAGTTTTGTCATGTTTAATTTAATCAGAAATGTAGCAATTACAGAATTCTTTGCCTGAAGATTGCACACTCTGTCCGATTACAAAGTGCCTAGGATGCGTCAGGGTCATTAGTGCAAAATAAAATAAAGTATCTTGCAGGCATGCCAGGCAACCAGACCACCCTTCCTGCAACGGCTGTCAGCACTCTAGCCTTGTCACTTCCCAACTTGTAAATTCATGCCATTCAGCAAAATAATGCTTCTCGTGTAAACATTAAACATCAACAAGCCAGGCACGGCTGCCCAGGCATTATAGAAAAGAAACCCATTTGAACAGGAAACCAGCCCCAGGGTCAGAAACAGGTCTAGAGTGTTCTCAGACCTGCATGACTGTCTGCTTCCTGTCCTGTACAATGGGTGCATTGCAAGGGAACGGCTTCCAGTAATAGGAACAAAAGTAACTTTCAAGGTTGCGCACTGAACAATTACTTTGCCAGTTGTGTTTTGATGCCAAGCGGTTCCTTTTGCCAAACTTAGCTCTTTTTCATTTTAGAAGCTTAAGGAATGGAAATAAGCTGCTTTATGTACTTTCCAGGGAAGGGATTTATTGGATGATTGTTGCACTTGAAGATGCCCAGGACAACCCATTCCATATCCAACAGCAGCCCAGGCCAAAGGATGGTACCAGACATCCAATAACTGAGAAGTATGGCTCTCTTGCCTTCCTGTGTTTTGCATCACGTCAAAAATAACTACATGGGAATTTGGATTATAACAGTATAAAATCCTGCTTGGCTGCAGTGGTGTGAGAGTTCAGAACCCAGCTTGCGAAGAACAAATTGGAGGAGATCTATAATTGGCACATTCACTTCTTACAACTGGAAAGGACTACATCTCGTGAAAAAAATTGGTACAATAAGCCATTGAGGAGCATTCGATTGCACCTACCTCTTCTATACCAAAATCAAGCATTACAAGATTCTGTCATTGTTCAGAACAGAACTGCAACAAGTGAGTGCAAGCTTCAGCCTAGTTTACATTCTGAAGCATGGTATCATTAAAGACTGAAAACAGAATCCCAAGCTGAGGAATGGGAGGAAAGGGATGAAGAAAGAGGAGAGTGAGCAGTTACATCAGATCAGACAAATTTAGTGTTTTGAAGCCACACAATGTTTAGCTTTTCCTTTTATTTGTTTCAAGTTTTGGTGTAAGAAGTATGTGCGGAAGCTAATGCAGCCTTCCCCACAAGTGCTCAATCTAGCAACGAACAAAGTTTTGGCGTGTTCAATTTGGTTATAATTGTTTCCTTTAAGTGAAGACCTGTAGTGCCATTGAAACCAAAACTTTGTTACTGTTGGCAAAAAAATAAAGCGACTTTTCTTTACAAGCATTTTTCCATTTAAATAAAAACCTGAAGCTTTCCCATAATTCCTTTGGTCTTCTCTCACCAAATTCCATACTACCTCAAGACAAGCCCTGTTTTGGAAGTTCGGCTGAATCGCAGTGAAGCTGCTAAAATTAACAGAGAAGAATTGCTGTGGTAGAGTTTCCCCCCTAGTTTCTTGGGAGTTTAAGACTGAAAGACATTACTGATGCCTCAAACAGAGGCTTCAAATTGTCTCTACAAGAACAAGAGAAAACAAAATCCAATTAAAAGTTCCACTGAAGGTGCCTGGCAAAAAATTATCTCCATAAAACGATGTTTTGCTTCCAGTATTTTTGTATGCGTTGTGTTGTTTATTCCCCTCATAAGGAAACAAAAGTATCAGTGTAAAAGCACAGCTGAGCTTTTAAGGTAGCACCAGGACACCTACACCCAAGTTGTCGTCTTGTTGCTGCTAGGCCTCTTTTTGATTCACATTCACAGAATCACTTCTTGTGCAAAACAAGCAGTCTAAGGAGAAAGAATGCCCTCCAAGTTCTAATAAAAATTGTAGAAAAGAATCCAAGACAGCCAATGCTTTCCTCCTCCCCAAAATTTATCTGCAGAGAGAGGGGGGCATCTGTGCGTAGACAGGATAGGCAAGCCTGACATTTAGGGAATCATTGTGTTGGACAAGGGATGTCTGCTGGTAATGAAGAACCAAATCCTTGAGTGTGCTGTACAGGTTATATGGTTCTGCAAACCCGTAACCTCTTGGAGTGCTGTAGATCACACAGTGTTTCACTTCTCCATCAGCTCTGCAAGAAAAAGAAATAGGAGAGGTTAACATCAAAGGACAAACCCAAAGTGACAGTCTATTAACAATTTACTAACACAGCAACTCTGCCAGTCACTAAATTGCATAATGGAGGACCCAGTAGATGCGAGAAGAGGAGATTAATATAGTCTGGGAAGAAACAGTGCTTCAGGGCATGCGATTAAACACTCTTGCATAATAATCCACATAAGAGGCCTCTTCTGTTCCAGCAGTACAATTCCCTACTGCATTGTTCTCCAAATGTTTCTTGAAAAAAAAAAAAAAAAAAAAATCAAGAGCTTAACTGAGAAGATAAGCACCTGAAGTCAGCAATGACTTTGTGCTCAACTCATCTGGAAATGTTTCCACTAAGCAAGAAAAGCCAAAACCCACAAATTCTTAGGACCTACAGAGTATTTCATGAAATGCAGCACTAACCTTCCAGCAGCATTTTTTAAATGTTAAGCACAGCATGGGTTCAAGTCGGTTCATTATCTGAAGCCATAGCGACTGAGCCCCTAACTTGGCAAAGCAGTTACTGCAACACAGTCTTTCCAAAGCTGCTAGAAAAACCTATCTGCCAGAAAGATCGATTATTATGTAATCCCTCTACTGGAGCCTATCGCAGTCCTGGTCACATGTAGGAAAAGGAAACGTTACACCATCCCTTTGCCAGCTTGTAGTATCATACAAACCAAGTAAAAGTATCTGATGAACCCACCACTTCAGTGATGCTGACAAAAAGTATGTTCAACAAAGCAGATACTACAATCTTCAGTTACCCTGAGGTGAAAGACCTTCACATATTCATTTCTCAAAGAAGCAATTAACCTCATATGAAATAAATCAACAAAAGGCATTTTGCACTACAGAACAGGCTTGAAGGATTTTTAGATAATGGAATCAGTATTTCTGACCTCCATTACACCAGCATAAAACACAAGAAATCAATGCAAGGCTGTGTGAATGTCATAAGAACTACTGTGCACAAATAATGGTGATACTTCACAGGAGACGTTATCTTAAACATACAAGAGAGGATTCTAGAGTTGGGCATGTCTGAAAATGAGAACAGAAGATGTTACAGCCTTACAGGATCATTTTTCTTCCTGTGTGCTCCTTGGCAGGAAAAAATATGGAAATGTGGCCTCAATTTATTTATGACTGTAGATCTTTGATTTGAGATACTTCTGAGATTTGTAGTAGCTACTTGGGTGACTGAAAAGACTGCTAGGACTACAATTATTGCACATTAAAAGCACATTCTTGAAACAGAGTTTTTATTATGCTAGTCTTCCTGCAAACATGCAACGTTTTCCAATGTTTATAGGCCTAGGCTAGGCCTGGCTTTTGTTCTCCAAAATGAAGAGGTATAATAGAGTTCTATACATTGAGCAGTTAAAACAAAGAGGAAAATAAGACTTACACCACAGAACAAGCATAACATCCTTTCTTGCTACTCTCTCGAATTAAAAATGCTCCATCAGGTTTCCCACAGAGCAAGTCTTCTGCCTGGATACGGTTGAGATCCCCAACAAACCAGGTTTTCTCATCATGATGTGGCAGGTTTTCATCTTCTTCATTCACAAAGTACATGCTGAAAGAGAGGATGAATTAAACTTCATCAGTGGTCAGTAAAGTAGTTAAAAAGTAGAGTGATTTAGTTTTACCAAGATAACTCAAAGAAATAACACAACACACCCAAACTGGGAGGTCAAGCTCATAATGGACATATATGAAAAGGTTTCAACTTCAGACTTAAATGCCAACTTCGTTTAATACTTAATGTTAGAGCAGAGTTGCTGCCTTGTATGACAAAGCTCCTCTAGAGAATTTCTCCTTTTTTTCTACAGTCCTTTTTCTGAGAAACCAGTGTTTTGTAATACCACCCCCCACAAGAGAAAACACATATTCATGGAATACTTCTCAGTAAAATCACACGTATAGTGACACTTACTCATCAATGTTTTCATTTTTGATCCCCAGCCAGTCGTTTATTCGCTTCTGTCTCACCCCTTTGTGATTGAGCCATCTGCCAGAAGAGAGCATTAGTATGTTACTTTAGAGTATTGGGTTTTCTTACAGACTCAGCTAAAGTTCAGACACAAGGCTGCACAATGGAACAGACTCAAGCTTAGTTTGTTCTCCAGTAGGAAAAGCCATAGAAAGACTACAGATTCCATAGAAGCGCTCTCTTGCACCATATTCCGAGATACCTCCTTTACTGGACACAGCAAAAAGGAGTCACGAAGCAATCTCTTAAATAGAGAAAGAGGAGGGTTGAGCTGAGAAGAGTTACTGCCTCTGCACAGAGCAGTCCAGAAAGGAAGCAAAATACATATCGTGACAGCTGCCTGTTTCTCTTGGAAAAACAAAATGGGTATTGCCAGTGGCTTCTTCTAACCTCCTAACACCACCTTCTGAGACACTTTGTGTTCTGCAGGAATCCTAGTGCACCAAGTCCACTCCAAGGACATTAGGAGCTGGATAATACATTTTGGTTATAACTCATTTATCTTAACCAGGAGTTGCAGAAAGTGCACCTAGTTGTGGCAGGCTCTTCAAGTCTAAGCAATCAAGTCACAAAGAGGCCAACTAATTACTCAGACATCCCATGCCAGAATGTAGTATTGTAGTACTCACAGAACTTTGGTTATGAAAAGAATATTAAATTCCCATTATCCTGATGGAAACAGTCATTAATCGCATTCATCAGAGCTCTAATTCTGAGGTACAGGTCAGGCTTACTTACACAAGATACTGATCTCTGATTTTGCGAAGCTGAATTAGGTCAGGCTTGATACTATTCATTTTCTTATCAGTCTCTCTGTTGTCCAGAGCTTGTTTCTTCAAATCTTGTTCCAGGCGCATTTTACTATCATGGATCTCACCCAGGCGTGATTTTAATTTTTCATAGTTCATCATTATCCTGCAAACAAGTGTAATATTTGAGAGGTGAGGTCAAACCAGTCTAGAAGGACTGAACCTTACCAGTAGCACTTACATAAGAGTATCACAAGAACTACTATAACAGCAGCTCCTCCCTTTCACTGCCTCATCTTAACATAAGAATTACTGTTAAAGTGCCAGGGAAAGACCTCCTGCCAAAAGGCCTACCACCTTTTTGCATCGTTTGAACCTTCAGTTTACCTTAATATATTTCCTCTTGGTGGAGATGCAAGAAAAATATATCTCTAGGAGGTAAGCTGGAACAGATTCCCCCTTCCTTCCCTTTTTACAAGGACATGCAGTGATAGGAAGCAGGGGAATGGCTTTAAATTGGAAGGGAGAAGATTTAGATTAATTAATAGAAAGAAATTCTTCACAATGAGGATGGTGAGACATGGAAGTTGTGGCTGTTCCCTCCCTAGAGGTGTTCAAGGCCAGACTGGATGGGGCCTTGAGCAGTGAGGTTGAGTAGGAGATGTCTCTGGGGGTGGAACTGGGTGATATTTAAGGTCCCTTCCAACCCAAACCATTTTATGATTCTATGATTGATTCCCAGTCAAATTCACTTTTTGGTCTATCAGTTGTGCAACCCCACCACAGGTATCAGTACCTGCGAGATTTCAAATGCAGACTTCAATTACTGATCAAGAGGTACCAAGGAGTAACACTGCCTGGCTCTTCATTCAGTGTTTACTTTGCAGTTTCAGTACAAGCCCAGAAAAATCACATATTTTCCCCTCAACTGATCTTCAGTCAGAATGAAGCACCACAATCATATAACAAAATCATTGCAGGTAACTGTTTACAGTCTAAAAATCTCCTTAAGGATACCCTACTGTGATTCCTGAAGCACTGTGTCAAGTTAGGCATCATACCTGGCATTTCTTCAAAGGCCCAGATACAGCTACTGCTGCTCGTATCTTTACAGAGTGGCAATTTCAAATGAGGCCCTTACTGAATTTTTGTTAGATGATCACTATCCACTTGCAAGTAGTGGCAATTCAATACTGAGGTTCTTTGAACATGACTAAAACAGACTATGGACTACAAGATTTACAAGATCTACGTACATTTCACACTTTATAAGTGAAGATTTTTCTGAATTATATTCTGAGCAAATCCAAACAGAAGTAGGACAAGCGGATGAAATTAGTATTTCCTGGTTCTCATCACAGTATCTTGATTTACTGAAGTTAAGAGAGAATAATCCAGAGATCTCCCACCAATTCTGCCTACAATGTTATTCCTTGACAAAAGAGGGCTTTACTGAACACACACACCTTGGAGAAAAATCTCAGAGAAAATACTGAGTTTACAAAGTGTTTTATATGATGCAATATTACATTAAAGAATTTCATGGGAGTGTCAATGTGGACACTAGCTCTTCCTCATAAGCAAACAAGTTGAGAGCATACCGTTCAATCTCTTTGTCATTCCCCTCCCTGCGAAATCGTTCAATGTATTCTTTGCTGTATCGCTCTTGTGAGTGGCACTGTTCCTCAAATATCTTAATAGTTTCATTAAATGCTTCAATTGCGGTCCTCTTCATCTGAATTTCCTATGTGAGGAGAGAGTCCTTCGTCATTTGCTCATGCTACACATGACAATGCAAGACTATGTTCCCTGAATTGACTGAGAAGATGAACTTTTCTCCCCCCAACAAGTTAAAAAGTGAGATTAATTAGTTTTAAGTTTATCCAGATGTCCAAGTAGAGTCAGGGAAGACTTAGGCCCCATAAGTCTACACTTCTTCCTGAAATGATGCTCTCTGTTATGCTGCAAACCCATCAAATATTTTAGTCATATTTTCCATCTTAGTTTGCAGGAAGACTGCCAGCAAATCTCCTCCCCATATATGAACTATCTTCTTTTACAAGAAGCAGTCCAAACACTGTATTCACACTTCCTTAATGTATAATATCTGGTATCTGGTTTGAACCTGACTTCATAAAAAACCTGGATCAACCCCTCCACAATTTCTCAGTGCAACATACAGCAGCTGGAAATACTCAGCATAAGTCTGCAGTGCAAAGCTTGTAGTTGATGGCCTTCTCCACTGCTTTACCTTACACTAGGAAGCTCAGCTCTTCTTTCTTGCTTGCTTCATACCCTACCTCTACGACTATCAGCAACAAATAATATTCACTGTTTCCACCACTTAGAAACCACCTTGTTCTATCCCACAAATTACTAAGATTTTTCCTTGTATTTTCTGACCTTGGCCTGGCCTGCCTTTATTAGCCATAACAGGTTTACTTTTTAAACAAGAAATAGACTCTACAGAGAGCTAAAGTAGAACCAACCTGTGATGTTCTGGTATATTCTTCATACAGTTTGTCGTACTCTTTACTCTTTTCCTGATACTGAGCATGGTATTCTTGAAGCTTTTTACCTACTGCATCTATATTATCTTCTTTCACCAACTGATCCTGTACATACAAAAAGCTATTAAGTCTTCAAGCAAAGCAGCTTTTCCGTAAGAGTATTCATTTGTCCACTCATGCACATTTGCATTTTACAACTATTAAGATAATTTTTATAATCAGTTTTCGACATAACACAAACTCCGTACCTAAATCCCCCTTCCTTCATGCAACCAGTTCCACAGTTTACAGACAGCAGGAACTGGAACTATGGGACACCAAGAACTATGTCAAAAACCTAAGCTTCCAAAAATACACTACAGCTTATGTCTGGAATTGCTATTCCCTACTAGAGAGGGGAAGAAGAGAATTGCTTGGAATCTGAAGTTAAAGATCAGAATATTTTTTCCAAAAAGCTCCGCAGTTCTTGCTTAACACAGGACAAAATCTCAGGCTACTGAATAAAAGTCTAAAAAATACACTTGAAATACTTGGATGGCTATGCACAGCGTGAGCACCTACATGGCTCGTGTGTGCTTCAAGGGCAACACTGCCTAGTACAGTGCCCCATGGGGCCAGAAAGGTCCAACGGGGGGAAAAAAAAGCTTCTCAAAGAGGTTCAAGTCTGCTGCACGGAGACTGGAAACTTGATAAAATGAAAGAGCTTAAATAGTTAGACAATTTGGAAGACCCATTATTATGAGCAAATAGAGATAAAATGTGGAAATTGACCTCTTTTCTCAGTTTTCAAAAAAACCCAAGGCTTTACAGAAAAAAACAAATTCACACACACATTTGCAATTGGTCTTCTGTCTGCACTAATAGCTACTGGGGTCTGACGAAGATCTTACCTGCTGGTATCGGGACACCGGATACATCAACTTCACATCAAGCTTCGGGTTATACTGAGCAAGAGACTCGTTGCGGTAGTGGTTAATCAGTTCCACGACTGAATTAAATGTCAGTGGATCAGAAAAGCCATATTTTCCATCCCGATGATAGATCTTTATCAGTTTATTGTTGCCACCCTTCCTGTAAAGCAGTACGGTCATTTAGAGGTTTTACTGTGTACCTCCTACCCCTCTTCAACACTAAGGCTGCTAACAAAGACAACAGTGAAATTCCTGGCCCAGTGGCTTTGACACTGTCCACCTTCATAGCGGTTCTTTACATAGTAGCAGATATTAGGTAATTTCAGAGTCAATACACACAGAATTATCACCAGATATTATTTGAACAGGAGCAACGCCCAGATTAAATTTCTTCCCATGAGTTCACTCTGGAGCCAGCTTATGGTATTCAAGACCTAGCTTTGTGAGAAGTTTTGCAAGGCAAAAGGAAGACACTGAAGGCTGAACAAAGGAGCCATATGAAAACCCACAACTTCAGGTCACTAATAGTATACGACCAAGTATACTTTACACAGTGATTAACAAGTCTTTTGAGCTATGGATGCTAGCACAGGATACACAAACCTGAACAAAATCCTTAAGGATTACAAGATGGTTGTAAGTTTAGGACTTTACACATTTATACACCAGATTTATACATTCTAGCAGTTTCCACAAATATAGTGCTTATTTTTGCCCTTTTTTCACCAGCAGACTGTTTAGGCAATATCCTGTTCTTCCTGCACTCTCAGTATTGGTTCCTAAATACATCTGCATTCAGCAAAATAACCAAATCACGCCAAACCTCAGTGCGCAAGCCATGAACTTCAAGGCACAAGTCAAAGCAGAATTTAAACTACACCCTTGGGTTCAAACCTGCCATTAAGACAATGGACTTTCACAGCACGATCAAACATCTTCTGTATCATAGTAACTCCCAAAGGTGTGCTACAGAGGCAGTGGCTTGCGTGCCTCGCCTGTTCGCTTCTAACAACCAATCCTGGGAGTCTGGCAGAGGCAAGCAGCTGGCCAGGCCGGGCAACGCACCAGCAGCTAGTCACAAGGTCTGCTGCCCAACTGCAGCAAGCAGAGCTGGGGCAGCTCTGTGAAGTCTGACACTTGCAGACAATTTTAATGAAGAAAGGAACACAGCTCAAATTCAGTATTTCCTAAACTTTAAATCAGAAGACATAAGATACTTTTTTTACAGAGACACTGCATTATAAACAGCAGAGCTGCATGCTGATGAGATATTCTACACACTCCCATTGATCAAAGCCCTAGTTTATAAATACCTTTTACCTTAGCGGTTCTGAAACTATAAAGCACTACTGAGCGGCTCTCCTTCCTGTGTCCCATTTAATCTACACAGACATCCTTACAGTAGTGTTTAATGAGGGACAGGATTCAATTGACTATCAGACCTAGCTCATTCTGCGATCTGTACCTTTGGAAGCGTCTCTCAGCTTGAGCCATGTCAGCTTTACACACAGCTATGGCAGTCACTGGTCAACTTTGGCCAACTCAAGGTTTTATCATGTGGACGAGAACTGCTCAATTCTTACCGTAATGTCAGAGTGTAGTCTCCCTGCATCTTGGTTGATGCATCGCGCACCAGGAATGTTCCATCTGGCATATCTCGTAATTTGTCATTTACTTCTTCCCTGGAGAATGAAAAGGAAGGCAAAATTAGAGGCATTAAGGACATGATCATCTTTGCCACAGGTATCAATACTGGAGCCAGTAACACCAGCATGTGTAAGGAGTTCAGTCTGCAAAACATCAGGCAATCTTCTTTCACGCTTTCCAGTCTTTTAGACCATCCAAAGCAAGTCTTAACTTGTGTAGTTATACTAAATAAAGCAGCTGCAGTCAACTGCCACTTAGGATGAAGTCTCTGTTTAAGCAACAGTAGCTGCTGTGTCTCAGAGTTCACAACCTTTCCCTGTAATCTTCTCAGGTTTTGAAGTCCATACTGGAAACAGGTGGCCTTTGAGAAGCCAGTCCTGACCTCTTAAGAAATGGGCTCTAGCACCATAGTTCAAAGGGGTCTAGAGTTTAGCACAGTTCTAGTCTCAAGAGACTCATTATTGGCTTAACTCTGATCTTATTTATGGCGGTTTTAAACCACTACAACCTTGCTAGCTTCCGTGCAACTTCTCCTTAATTAAAAGTGAAGCAAAAAGATACTCAGTCCAGAGCTTTAAGCTAAATCAAGAAATCTTTTAGTGAAAGTGAGTTCCTGTAAGTATCAAGAAAATTATTTCAGATGAAGAGTTAAGCGTCTTTCCAGCTTCGACCATTTCACCTAGATTACATATCTCACTTTGTAACAGCTCTCTCACAGGTTCATAGAAGCACTAAGCAGTTTTTAATGCAATTGTTTGGAAACTGAAGTTTATCAGGTAGCCTCAACATTATCTAAATAGAGCAGGAAGCCAACTTAAGTCTTACAAAGAAAAATTAACAGCAGCTTTTTTTTCAAGGAACAAGATTATTACAAAATAGCCTTAGTTTTGATTTAACTACCTGAAAACCATTCTGTTAGTAAATCTGACTCCTATGAAGTATCATGTGCATATCTGCTTACTCCTTTCCGGGCATTTTACAGGTTGGACCCGGCTAACTCAAATAGCCTCCTCCTTTTTGAATGGATAGGTATAACCTAAAGGATTGGGCTTCTGCCTGCAAGTTGCACCATGGAGCTCATGACAAAAATCTTCAGCACAAGTTCCTCATTGAAGAACGTGGCTCCTGCCCTGACAGCCCAATGCAGTTCATACCTGCCGACTGTCAAGTTAAGGTCATAAACAATTCCATCTTCACATTTTAATCCAATAAAGCCACTCCAATGTGATTTGTACTACATTAGCTCCTGCCATCACGTGCACTGTTAATTGAGGAACAAATCCACAGTCAAACTGATACCAGTATCGAGCAGTTTTAAACAAACCCTGCCTAGTGGCTTTTGTGATCAGGTTTTGCCACTCTGCTTCAATTTAGAATTAACAGAAAAATATCACTGCCGAAGCCCTTCAAAAGCAAGATCTATCCGGGTTTGCTTTCTAAAGATAAGGGTGGTACAATAAAGATATGAAAACTGTAATTCCCTTCTCAGAATGTCAGTGAACTACTGTGGCACACACACTCTTCTTGCCTCTATCTGACAATGTGTTTCCAACTATTATGTGCACAAGTCTGAGCAATTCCTGGTCACACTCCCAGCATGCTCACAATTCCCCTTACAGTTCCAAATTCTAGACTCCTCAGAAGTGCCTTAGGAGGGAAAGAGATGAATGGACACTTCAGTTCTTTTATGCAATTAGGTATATTAAAAACTGGCACTTCATTTTATGAACCTAACCCAAGTAATCTATTTTCTCAAGTGCAGAGAAAAGGGTTTCCTTAAGAGGTAAAATTTAATTTATTTGGTACGGGTCTGTATTATTTGCTCTGTATAGCTGGTGATGGTTAGCATTGTTTATACCACCATGTAATAAAAATTAATAGAGACACAATTTTAACCAAATTGTTAAAGAAACCAAAAATAAGAATGCAGCTACTGAAAAGTTTGCTGGACTGCATGCATGCTACCATTGTATGCTTACAAAATCGTATTAGCTACTGCTTCCAGAAGTACTTTTCTCTGGAATAAACTAATTTTCTCTTTTTTTTAAAGGCTTTGTGTATCTGGAGAAATTTAGAAACCCCAAATAACCGTCACCAATACTGTCAATATCTGTACCAGAACACTAACAACAAACAAAAGCCCTTGAACCCAACTGAATACTTGCATTCAGGTGCTTTTCCAAGTATACTCCTGAAGCATTTCCCTCCTATAAAATGCTGCCTGAAATAGACTTCAGGAGAAAAAAGACCATGCCTAAGAGGTTTATTCTATTTTTACTAACATATTAATGTATTTTAACTAGTATTTTTTAGTAATATTCTTTACCTTGAGATGTCCCCCCAGTACCACTCTGCTTCCTGCAGAGAGAAACTGGAATTGTCCTTTATTCCATTCGTGTTGACAGGAGTCATTGGCTTGGGGGGCTTTGGCGGAAGAGCTGAAAACGAAGAACAGATTAAAGAAAGGTAAACAAGGGAAAACAATCACCAAAGTGTTAATGAAATGTGACAGTGAAAAAGCGAGAGAAAATATGCATCGTGAACTTGGATTTCAAGCTCTCTAAGTAAATGGAATTTGTAATTTTTAAAATAATTTTGAAGTCAACATCTGCAGTGAGATCCTAGATTTCCTGGTACTCAAACCAAACGTGCTCAAGGGAGGGGAAAGGGAAGGAGTATGAGGAAATGAGAGTTTTTGTTAAAAGGAAGATTGGCTCAGTCGTGACTACAAGGGCAATCACAGCCTAAACCCCCAAACAAGTGACAAAGGTGCATTGTGTCTGAAAACCACAGCCTGGAGAGCACTGTGCACTGCTATGGAAAAACTCCAGCTGCTCAGGCATCACCAGTCCTTATGGCAACCCATAAGAGCAAACAGGTGGGCTCTCCTTCGAAGGGAAAAACACTGCTAGTGGGAAAAGTGGTGGCTTGGCAGCAGTATATCCATCACAGACCCAAGGTTCCTGTTTCATATCAGATTTGTCATTTAGGCTCCTGTTAGGAATAAAAGCTATGACCCTCTGACTACTACAGGACAGGAGGTGATAAAGGAAGGGGATAAAGAAAGGGGAACGGGGACATTAGGTCATTATTAGAGTGCCTACACCACTTTACACGGTTAAAATGTTTACCACAGGAAAGGGAATCCTACAAATCCCTGAAAGACAGGCAGAATTGCACATCTGTAGGCCTAGTGCATACCTGCCCAGAATTCCTCGAATCTGAATTCAAGGCCAACAGGCTTTTACCTCTATTCCCAGAATAGGTTACACAATGTAAGGGCACACAATACACTGAAGCTCCTTCTATTTAGTCAGGTTTTGCTCCAACTTTATCGTGGTCTTGAATGTAAGCCCTATATCAGGAGTAATTCAGCCGCCACGGGCATGCTCATGTATTGGCAGAGACTTGTCTGTCAGCAGAAACACATTACACTGTTTTCTTCAAGAAAGATGCCTTGAGTGCTCTCCCCTGCTTTACAGAGGCTGAACACTTCATCAAGAACGCAACCACTGAAATGGAGCATTTTTCAGGCATTTCATGAGACAATGTTTTACAGAGGCAGGTAACATTTGGATTCAGAATAAGAAGGCAGCTACACATATTGATTTGCTCCTAGCACATTTTCAAAGTCAGATCCTGCACATCTGTGCTCCCAGCTCTATGCCCCAGCCATCAGATTACACGACCATCAGTGAGCAGACCTGACACACGCTGACAACAGCCATCTTTCAGATGCACACAATCCCAGTGTACAAGCAGAAATACAAATAAAGGGAGCAGAAAGAAGATCTTTATCTCTAGCTCCAGAGTGGAACGGCTTAACACTGAGAGGTGTGCTACTTGGCACCGGCCCTCTGCTCACCTCTGAGCCACACCTCCCACATTAAAGAAGGGAAAACAGTATTCCAACTGCAGTTCCAAATACCATTTCATGTTGAATATCCGACACAGTAACTTCACTGTTCTCAGACAAACCAGTAGATACTTTAATCGAGCCAATCTAAACTAAATCTGAACCTTGACCCAGACGTTTGCACCCTGGGGCTGCTGACCAAACACCTGATTCAGATAGCAGCATTCATTCTGTGGGACGGAGCATTCAACTGTAGCATACAGGTTCTTTTTATGAGGTGAGCTGGGACCTTTCAGGTGTGCACATATCTAGAGAGGCAATAACAGGTCTCATTATAAAAGGAAGGCGAAAACCTTTGGATTCAGTGAAGTAGCTTCCTGGTTAAAAGGCTTGGGCTAGGAGTAACCAAATCACTACAGCTGTTTGTACAACACCTAATATTTGTACAAATCACTGAGAGCAAGACAGTTCTAACCCTACTTTGCCTGAAGCTCCCAGCTCCACTCTACTTTTGCAGGGTCAGACCTGCATTTATCCAGTCTAAGCCTGTGGAATCAATTGTACTTACTGTGCCCTGTGCTATTCCCTCTCTCTCTCTTTCAAGCTCCTGAATTAGAAAGCATCTCCAAGTCCTCCCTCCTCCCCACCTCACAGCTGAGCTGTGCTGTCTCATGTACTCTAGAGTCAGGATAGATGCAGCGGTTCCAAGTCTCATCAGTGTCTGCACATGACAGCAAATCAGAGTTCAGAAAACTTGTAGATGTTCTGATCTACTTTAGAATCTTTTGTAGATTGAGTCATCAACAAATGCATGAAGGCTCATATAAGAAAGCACACAACAGCATGGAGGATTCTTAAAAAAACTATACCAGCAGCAGCAATTATTTTGCTGTGTCTTGCAAGTGAAGGTTTGGACACATCAAAAACTTCAAGGTATTTTATAGTGTAAAAGATTTCCAGGAGAGGCTGTCAAGTATTCTCCTGAGTACTTGAATGCTTCTCTAGCCCTCCTTGTAATATTAATTCTTGCTCCCTTATACACCATGGAATTATTTAGCAGCTTTGTTAGGGCTCAGTCCAAAGCATGGGGCACAGAAAAGCAAACTATGAGAGACCACAAAGGTAAGGAACAGGAGTTTGGCATATGGACACAGAGCACTAGACACTTAAAAGAGGTGGAGATGTGGTGCTTTGGGACATGTTTTGGTGGTGGAGTTGGCAGTGGTGGGTTTATGGTTGACCTTGGTGATCCTGGGGGTCTTTTCCCACCAGAACGATTCTGTGATGCAGTGATTAGAGCAAGTGTCATTACTACAGGTGCAGGTTTTCTTTCTTTCCTTAATATGCAGGTATGAGTTCTCACTGTCAGGGGGTTGTCTGCAAAACTTCATCCTGCACGAGAAAATTGGAAGGAAATTCTTCCAGGGAGAAGAATAAGGCTTGGACCAGTTCCTGTAAAACCTGACTCATGGAAGCCAGTCCTTTTCACAATAGACTTTTGAAAAATGCTTTTTAATAGCTTGCACATTTTAAAAATACAAAAGTATTTGTAAGGGTGGATCCTGTTTCCAGAAAGCTATGAATCTAATTCTTTACTTTCAATACTTTGAGCTCCTTGAATGGATTTTCCCCCATCTTGGGCACAGAACCAGATCCTGGCTACTGCTTTACCCAGTAGGCCAACATGCCCATCCACTTCAGCATTCCTTGGCTACTCTCTCAGCCTCACAGGGCTGTGGTCTGCACGAATGGAGATCTCAGCTCAAAGGTAGTTTTAAACCCCACAGCCCAGAACCTGTGATGACACAAGAGGAGCATTTTGTAGTACCACAGCAAGCCTGTAACAGAGCAGCATCCACTCTGCCACTCTCATAACGCTGGCCCAACTGCCTGCTAGAAGAGGAATCCTAAAATAGTTTTTTCTAGTACCAGGACAGTACTTAATCACCCTGCCAGGAGAAATGCTGTGCTGTTTCTATGAGATGCTACAGAAAGCCTTAAAGAGTCTACAGACGTTGATTTAAATAAAATAAAAAAAAATATCCAGTTTTATATACCTCAATTGATGAACATTAGAGAGCTAAAATCCAACAGTAAAGTAAAATAAGGCTGGCTTGAAGTCAACAGAAATGCTCTCAAGAGCAGCCGTGTTTCTTTCCATGTCACTGGGTCCAACTCTGATCTAGCCACAGGCACAATCTTACTTTATCTCAAAACAAGCTCTGATTAAAGTGAACGATCCTGATGGTTTCTTGCCTCCTTTTTCCTGGGAGAGAAAGAACATTGATCTCAAGTGATTAACAGCACAATGGATCTGTCTGTTCTAATAAAGAGCTTGCTGTTGGCACCAGATACACAAATATCCTTCCGTACCAAGTCTCTAGGACAGCTTTATGGCACAGATCTTTCCAAAACCCAAAAGGTGACAGCTCAGCTGGACCCTTCTGCTCCCGCATGAGTGCATTCCCAAGATCCGCCTGGCACACAGTGATGAGAGCAGACTGGTTCTCCCACATGCACTAGTGGGCATCTCTAGTTTTTGGGGTTTTTTTAGCAACACTAGTCTCCTCTTTCTAGCTTCCCCAAGCAGCCTAGCTTGAGCTAAATCCCAATCCCAGATCAGTGTCACTTAGAAGGAGGGAAATAAAAAAAAGGGCTGGGCATGGAGTAGAGGCAGCAGCAGCCAATGCAAGCCAGGGCCGGGATCGGATGTTGCTGACATCAGAGCCTGGTGGCTGCCATGTGGCTCCAGCAGGTAGCTTCGCCTGAGCTGCGGCACAAGGCCATAGGGAGAAAAATCCTATTGATTAGGCTTTGCCAAGGCAATTTTATTTTTTTTTAATGCTTTCTGGACCGCATAGAATTGTTTTTTTAAGAAGGCTACTCAAGATTTAACTGACTTGATTCCCTGACATTCAAACCACCTCCAATGCCAAGACAACCAAGGAAGCTGGCAAGCGTCTTGAAGTTTAGCACCATTGTATTTTTAGTTAAATTAAAGTTGCTTGTAGAAATTAGGAGTCTGTATTAATCCCATATTTACCTTCAGCAACATACACTGTCACTTCCATGAGATATGCACTTTCCCAATCTGGTTTTTAATAAAAAACTTCACAAATTTACATGATCCAAGAGCCACGGAGCCCTAGGTGTGAGGGTTTTCAATGGCACTAATTCAGGAGTGAAAAAAGAAGAATGCCTTGGGTCTCCAAGTGCTACATCCCAGACAGTATCCAGTTAAGCAGCCTGTTTCTTCTCTGTCTGCAGTATTTGCATACAAGATAATCCTGCCAGTTAATTAAACTCCAATTAGCAGTTTTAAGGCAGATGCCACTTAGTCTAAGAATGGCCCCATACTTATTTCTTCCAGTATTTTCCAAGAGCTGCAGGCCAGATATTTGAAAGCATAGCAGGTTTAAATGCAGTATGAACTCTATCTTACTATTACAACTATCAAGTACTTTGAAAGAGTCAATTTTAAGTCACTCGGCACTTTCATGAACTTGTTATTCTTTCTGATGTTCTCAACCTACTCTCCCAACACAGTGACAAGCAGTAAAAAGATCAGAGGATTTTCAAGATAGTTTACCCAGCTTCAAAAAGGCTGATGTACAGTAGATACCCTACAAACTGTAATATCAAGCTCTAGGAAGTGTCATTACTATGGAAACATGCAAGTAGTCCACGGTTAAGCTAGCTAACATTTTAATGACATAGTCCTTAAGGACAGAAGGGTTTTCCCTTTGGAAGTACAGATGAAGACTTGGAATGAAAATGTAGGATAGCCTTTTAAAAAATAAAATCTCCTCAATCTTTAATTGTTCTCTGTAGCCTAACTCAATTTCTCACTTTTTTTTGATTTCTCTAACACTTCTAAGATAAAGACTCAAAACCTTTCCCTCCCTCAACAGTCCTGCACTTGTCATTGCTGCACAAGATCCCCTCAAGACATCTGGAAAAAAGTATATGCTGAACAAAGGTGCTTTTTGCACACCATTTCCATGAAATAGCGTACTCGGTGTGCAAGCCAGAGCAGTGAGGCACCATGCTTTGGGAAAGATTTTCCAGCTGATGAAAAGGAGGGTCTTGCACACCTGCTAACAGCAGTTCCTTCACCACCACTGGCAAGTAAGTTATCTTGGCAGCTCCTCACCTCAGCTCGTCAGTTCTTTTGCCAAGACCCCTTTTGCAAAGTACTGAGCACCGCTGCCCTTCGAAGCTGCCCTTCCTCTAAGGGCAGCTAACATGTACTGAGAGCTCCTCAAGGGACAGAGAAGGAAGCTACTCGATCGCATTATTGCTGGCCACAGAACCTCAGGCATGCTCACATTTTCACTCTCCTCCCCCAAAACAGGCGAGATGCCAAAAAGTAAGACATATTCAAAGAACTGAAGTCTTTCAATATCTCATTACAGAAAACAGCAGACAAGTTGGCAGAAAGCCAGGCAGGCTTCCAATGAAAACACTCCCATTATAGCTTTGCTTGTGTTTCTATGAACTTTCATAAAAACCAACACCTTCAAGAAATATTTCAGTTTTGATTAATTGGCTTTTTTGATAAAGATCTGTTTTGTTTGAAAACTCCCCAGCTATCCAGTCCTCTCCCACACCTCCCAACCACTGTTTCACCTCCTGCAGCCTGCCAGACTCCTGCTGCACTCCATTCTTGACAAGCATCCACAGCTACTGCACAGGTTAAAAGAGTATCTGCTAAGGGACACCTGCAGAATGGTGGACAACAACAGCATGTGAAGAAGATGCTGGCTCAAATTCAGAATTCTTTCGGGCGTTTCACAAGCACCTCTCACTACTTAGCAAGGCTTTTTACTTCATGGGCTGAAATGAAAGAAATGGAAGATGCTCACAGCATCTTCTCTTCATTCCAGTCTTCACATGAAGTTGCAAAGCCAACCCCCCATCCTGCAACTTCCCAATTATTTTCACTACTCCATTAAAAAGGTTTTTCCTTCCAACCACAGAGTAAGAGCTACAGCAGCATCAGAGGTTCCATGACCAACAAGGCTGAGATGCCTCTCCCAGTGTTAACATGAGAAGCATGAAAAGGACAAGCCTTCTTTTACTTATCAAGCATAATTAGCAAACTATTAATAAGATGGATGCCAAAATGATAGCAATGTTTCGGAAATTTTACCATGTTTTTTCATTCAGAAAGACTGTTACCATGCAGCATCACATGCTCAGCTTGCTTCAGGAAGGAATAGCGCTATCTCCAAGCCGGCAGACCTTGTTTTTTACCAGCTCTGTGGATGAAAGTCAGCGGCAACATTTTATTGTCCATTAAAATCTGAAGTGTTTGATAAGAACAACTGTACTTTACAGTATCCAATGTATTGTATAGTCTAGAAGACTACACCATAAAGTAGATATAAAATGCAAGGAGCAAATAGATTCTCCTTTTCATTTATTAACTAAAGCTGTTCCTCATCTGCTTTCACAAAAGAAATACCACAGCATGTTTTCTACTCCTCCATAGGTTGAGTCTTCAAACAGCTATTAAAAAATACCCTTTAGTCAATTCACTGAGATAGAGTTTAGATAAGAACAAATTTAGCATAAGCACAGAGCTACCGTGATCAAGAATGAAGAACTAGCTTTTTATTGTAGAAGATGCAGTATGAAGTAAGGCCTGAGCAGTGACATGCTATGGCTAGGAGACCTACCAAAGCCGCAAGAAAAAGCCATCTTAAATAAAACCAGCCCAAGGCTGTTTCCCTAGATATTTCAAAGACTAACCATCCATCCAGATGTCAGGTACAAACCTCACAGGATAATCAATTCACAGAAATTATTGGCACTGCTGAGAAGTTTGCTGCACAAAAGCCTACTTAAAAACAATAATAATACAGCTGTAAATACATGGGACTCTTGCTTCACATGGGACTCTTGCTTCTCTAAGCAGCATTTTATTTTGGCTTACCACTAGCTCAGACCTTTCAGAACAGTATGTAAAATTGTTCCTTACACACTACCTGCCACTGTGCTATGCCAAACTATCTTCTAGTTATTAAAGTAGAAAAAATTTCAACACCACCTAAATTGTTATCAGAGAGCCATCGAAATAAAGATCAAAAGGTGCACTTCAAATCAACACTCCAGAAGAAATTTGAAGTTAGAGAAGTATTCAGAGGAAAAGTGCTGTATGTTGTGTCATGCATCATCTTTTCCAAGAACCTTGATCTTGAAGGACGCGCCATGGAGGCTGAAGTTGCAGCCCATAGAGTCCTACATAGGGCCCTCAGCAGCAGCTGCGTTTCATGGCAGGCATGGGGTTGTCTCACCAAGTTGAGACTGCAGGGCAACTGCTCTTGTTGAGATCTCAAGGTGTAACAAAAGAAATGGATTCAACCTCCTCACTCAAGTACATAGTGATCTTCAAAATATTTTAATGAAATCCATTTCACAGCAGCACTTTGACTTCTTTCACTTTCCTGAAACTGAGACCGAACCGTATGCTTTGAAAGGGAAAGGTTCTTCAACATTCATCTCATCCATTCAAATTTCCTTGTATCCTTTGTATCCTTCAATAGACTATTTTTGGAGACAGGAGACAAAACAGAGTAAAGATGCCACATACTCCAAAGACTTCTAATATGACACTTGGGAGCAGTTCCTCCTCAGAGGGCCAGATTCCTATGATGTCCCTAAGGTGACTGTGCAGGACACCGAGTACCGACTGCTTGGGAAATCTAATTACAGTGTACAAATTCACGTTGTAACAGACAACAGAACTTACACACACAGTACTGTCAATGAACTTCTCATCCACATCACTTCCAAAACGTTTTCCTGGGGCAGGTGTTAGAGTGGAACACCGCTGCCCACACTCAAACAAAACACACCCAAACCCACGGGCTGTGTTCCCTCATTACAGCAATTTCTTCTCTAGCTCCACTGCAGCAGCTCTGGTTTCAGGGGGTTATGTTTGGGTTTTTAGAGGGAGGTAAGAATTCCTCTAAAAGCAATGATAATCATGAGCAGCATCAGATTTTAGGGACTACAGAGGCTGAAATTTAGGATGAGGCTACAGAAGGTGAAAACCCTGGAAAAATGGCTCCCAGGGATTTTTTTCTTTTGTGGGAAAGAGGAGGAAAGTAATAGAGTAAGTGATAGCAAATAGAAAGAAATGGGAGGTTTATGTTTAGAATGACAAAACTGACCTGAAGTACAATACTGTCAGAGTGATACCAACCCCAAACTGAAGTTATTCTGTAGTGAAAGAACAAACAAGAAGGGAACACTGACTGATGTTTTTTTTATTTGTCCAAACCCCACATTTTTTTTTGCTTAGAGATTTGACATTTTTCAAGGTTTTTCTAAATAATCACACTTCAACTTCAAGGATATCTGATTTTAGAAGTAGCAACGTTCCTATGAACTATCATTAAAATAACATTTTTCCAGTTCACAAAAACTGGTAGAGAGCCTGGGCAAAGGTTGGAAGCAGTCACAGGCTGAAGCAGTTGAAGTATTCAATCTCCTTTTTCAAAGGGTGCTGAATGGAAGGTAGCCATCTCAAGTGTGCTGCTGGACTCAAAGCCAGAGAAGAACCTGGATCCTGTTCAGCCACAAGAAAACTTCAGAGCACATTGTGCTTCAGCATCAGGATTCACCAGGCAGCTGGTTGGTGTCTAGCAGGGCAGCTGGGGTCTGTTTTGGGAAGGGCTGTAACAGGCACCACTCCTACCTTGCTGCTTTTGAACTGTATGAATTCTTATAAAATTCCCTGTATGCAGCCACTCCAGAAGAACTGAAAGAATTTAAGGTACTGGAAAATATTCACTGAAACATTGCAAAATCACAGCAAATGTGAAGAACAATGAAAATCTCTTTAAAGAGGTAACATCCACTCACGTTGTTTGGGGACCCAGCACCAGCTCATATTTCGTAGTTTAGATTATGTGGAAAAGAGAATTCTTGCTTACTTAGCTATTGTGCAGATTTTAACCTGTCAGAAGAAATGAGATGAAAAGCAGAAGAAAAAAAAGAAAATCTGACTAATTTCCATAGGGGCATTTAGTACATGAGCAGAGTCTGTTCTTTAAGCATTACTCAGCAACCTACTTTACAAAATGAGTTCCCAAAAATCCAGTTAGAACACACCTATTGCTTTAATGGAGACAGAGTTTTACAGTAACCTGTTTCAACACAGTTAACAGTCTTTTTGACAATAATAATGCCTAAGCTTTAAAACATACAAGGAATGCTGATAAAAGTATTCTTTCTGCTGCTGTTTCCAGCGTTCTCTGCCCAAAAGTGACTCACTAAACAACCAACATGAGATGATGTAAGGCACCCAACTGCTTTTAGTGCTGGGCGCAGATGTGTATGACCAGCTATGCCTCTGTTTTCCCAAGCTGTAGGGCAAAGATAAGCCCAAACAGCTTCATTCTGCAATAAGATATCATGCAGGCAATGGCAAAGACAGAAGTCAACTCTGCTGCTTGAGAAAATTATATTCCCCCAAGGAAACTGCAAGAAGAGCTTTCTCCTTTTAAACAGGTGAGGTAGAAGGAAGCACCACAGTGATTAACTCCTGTCATGTACAGGCATCATGCAATACACAAAACTGTTTGGAACAATGATTGCAGAAGTAACATTTGCTGCAGGTTTTGCCTTGCAAAACACATGGCAAAGTACTTGGTTTCTTCTCAGAAGACTCTCCTGTGTTTCAGTTTGCATAAACCTGCAGCTTTACAGAACACAGAATTGAACAACTCCCTTAAGCAGGCTTCCCCCACCCCGTACTATTTCTACATCATCTGAAAGCGTACTGATAAACAAAAATGCCAGTCTTTTAAAGCAGGCTCTCCCATCTCAAGCAAAGCATAATTTCACTTTACATTAATGATGTTATTTTTTTGGTTTCATGTATTTAATTGAAAGCTGATGAGTGATATTCTTTAACAGTTAGAGCCATCAAAATGAAAACCAAATGCAAGGAATGCAAAAGCAAGCCTGAAAATGCAATCAGATAAAAAGCAGTTACAGCAGTCATTAAATGAAAAGGCCAATAGAGAAATCTAGGTGTAACAGGAACAGAATACAAGCATTTCACATCATTGTCCTCATCGGAGCTGAGACTCCAAACCATTTTCCAGGATATACAGAACACAAGCAACGGAACCTTATTTATTCCCTGCACCAACCCAGTCTCTACAACCTTCCCTTCTGCATTAAGAAAACTCTCAGCCCCCAACATCTGCTTTTTTTGGAAACCTGACTTTCAGCAAGACTTAAGTTTGCAATGAAGACAGTTGCTGCCACAGCACTGCTGTCTCGATTGCATGCACTAGTAGAACTATTTTTTTTTTTTAAGAGTCTAAAAGCAGAACTTTTCTTTGATAAGCTTCTGGAGTCAGCTCAGATAAGCTGAAGGACAATACTGACAACGCCATTAAAATTTGCATCTGCTGTCCCACTGGAAAACTAATCAGGCATAGATATGCAGGGTTCACCTACATCTGGCTACTGTGTACCACAAACCCCATTTGAGAAGCCACATTCAGTTCCCACTATAACATTGATAATGATACAGCACATCTGAGCAAACACTGCCCTTGAGATCAGAACCCTGTGTTTTCCAAATTACAATTATAGTATCCCTCCCCTAAAACAAGGGTTGTCAAATTATATATGAGAAGAAAATAGAAACTATACATGAATAAATACACTTTTTCCCTTGAATACTTGTTTCACTCATACAACGGCAGTGCTGCTTTTGCAAAATAGATGAAACTAAGCAGCCTATAGATTATTGCTGCCCTCGTCTCTCAATTATTAAGAGAGGGCATTTATTAACAACAGCACTGTTACAGCCTGTCTCAACATACGAGGCAAGGAAGAGTAACATTCTGGAAAAGGACAGTTGGATCAAGTTACAGAGAGAGTCAATCATGCTTTGGACTAAAAGGCTTCAAAAAGGTAGCTTTCTTATATCTTTAGGACAAACACTTATTCTATCTGCTCATTACTAGACAGAGACCATTCTGCATTAGTAACCCTACTTTTAAACTTGTGGTTTTCTTCAGAACCCACACAAATGAAACTTAACCTCTAATTTGCAGCTGAGCCAAATATCTTTGCTGACATCTGTGTCTGAAATCCCAGTGGAACACACTTAGTGATTTTCATCCAACTGTGAAAAAATGTATTCAGCGATTACACATTTTATCACCAACTGATAATATATCCCAGATCTACAGAGGGAAAGATATTACTTAGTCCTACTTACTAGAAGTGAGGCAATACATAGGTAGTTATGCTTTAGGTACTCCTGTAACTTTTGCAGTCAATTCAACATCCTCTGCTCAAAAACTTAAGTTATCGCCAAAACAAGTTTTTGCAGACCTGAACAGATGTCTTTAAGAACTCAATTCAATCTGGTAAGCTATTTCCTTGACTTTTCAGACAGCAAGACCCACAGCAAGAACAAACAAATGTGTGTGAACCCCTGACAGTCAGTTTCCTAATGCCGGAACAGCATATGACGCTGCTATGGCTACAGTACTCTAAATTACTCCTGATTAGGAAGTTTAGAAGCTACTCTGTTAGCTATAGCAGCTGAGGGTTCCAGTTTGTCTTTAGGCATTGAAAGTTATTTAGTTGCACCCAGTGTTCTTTGCCACATATAGTTCCTACCTTATGCCAGCGATACGTTTTATTATGCCAAAATACATGCAAGCAGATGCAAAAAGCATTAGGGTACAGGAGTCACCCTGCTGGTTGTCACCACTGCTGCTCCTGTATTAGTTGTACTGCTCTAAGGCATGTTTTGCAAGGCTGACAGAACAGAATCTCTGGTTCCACTGCTCTATTTAGGAAAACAGTTCCATTCTTATGTTTAAGATGGATTGAAGCAAGCAGAAACCTAGCAATCCCTTGTTGCCTGATCCTGCCTCTACTGAAATTGGGAAAAACTCATGTGAGAGAGAGACAGAGGCATCAACTTTTTTGGTTTTGAACTTTTGAGCAAGCTTTCTAGCAGAGAGGTTTCAAGGCCCACTCTGAGCATCCATGTACATCTACAAACCTGGACAGAAAACACAAGCACACTGATAAGCTGGTGCAGGTGCACTGAGGCCTGACAGAAGCTATGGCTGAGCTGCAGGCTGCCTGCCATCACAGGATTTTACTTCTGCGTTATTACTGGGCAACGCTGAGGTGGGTATTAAGACAGCCTGCCAAGATAAATTTGAGGTCTACTGGCCCTTTACAAGGAACTGTATCCCCGCGCTTGACATAGAGGTTACAGGTGACATCGCACATTATGTTCACCTTGCTTTTGTCTTCTGTCTGAAGTTTAGATGCACTAAAATGTGATCACGAGCAGCCACGCATGACTGGAGACACTTGACTGCCAGTATTAGTCCTTGCCCAATACTGCAGCATAAAGACCAAGCAGGGATCTCTTCACGCAAGTTCTGTGAACAAAAGACCGTGCTGCCTCCTTTGGCAGCAGGGATGCTCGCTGCATATTGTTAGTTTGTGCGCTGCTGAGAAAACATATTGCCACCATTCAGCTGCTCAGGCACTCCAGCCACCGCGCAGGGGAATGGTACACTGAAAACCTTCACAAATTTTTATTGGAAGCAGGCCAAACGGAGTTGTGGTTGTTACCGGGTGCAAACGCAGTGACTTTATCCCAAGGCACGCCAAGTGTTTAAGTCTTCCAAATAAATTCCTCCACACTCCCCTTAGGGATGACCTATCATCCCAGACCAGAAAATGCTTTCCCATCCCACCTCGGGACAAGGAAAACGCAGACAACCTCCACCATACTCTCCTTCCGCCTGCAACTTCAAAGTTACAGTTGTATGGAACCAGGACATGCACATGGGGACCATCCCATGCATCATTTCCAGCTTAAAAATATGAAGAAGACAAGTTACCTCAGGGATCAGCAGGAAACATTAAGTCATTTTATTAACTGGTGTTTGGATCATGCAGAGCCCTGATCCCTGACAAGGAGGCTTCAATAATGGAAAGACTGGCATTGTTCATGACAGAAGTGCTACTTCTTCATGTGAACTTCCAAAGCTGCACAGCCAAATTCCAGCAGAAATACTGAAAAGTTCTTTTCTGACCTGTCCAGTTAGACCAGCCCCTTTTAGCAGCTTCTAAATACTAAGCCATTTAAGGGGCTTTCTTTATTTCCCCCCACATCAATTGTTTTAAGTCACCTACAATGGGACTTGAGTTATTGTTCACTCCATACAAGAAAATACAAAAACGAATCTCATGAATAGTTAAAATCAAAAGCATTTACAAGGAAGAAACTCTGAAATTCACAGAGGCAAGCAAACAGATTTGACTGAACTTTAGCTTTCAGGAGCAACATCTAAAAATAGGTAATGTCATCTATGCAAGAATTTAACAAGTAGTGGCCAGTATTCAGTGTCTTAAGAGATCTGTCCAATTTTTAAAGCATCAGAATTACCAGGGAAAGTGAGTACAGGTCCTTGAGATCCAAAAATCTCAGGATGATTCCCTCCTTCTCTTTTAATTAAAGTAACACATACCTAAGGAGAGAAAAAAAGAGCTCACTGCACTGAAACAAAGAGATTAAACCACACTTGGAGATACAAGCCACGATTCAAGCACAGACTGAAAAGCGCATTTTGAAAGTCTAACAGTACATACCATACAGGAGATACCACTTAGAAGCACTTATTCACTATCAGTTTCTCTGCAGGCTAAGATTTTTGACGCATATTTTACCGTACCTGCTGGCTATACAGATCAGAGACCTGAGAACATAAAGGCCCTTCAATTATCTTACTGCCCTCAGCCTGTTAGACTCTGACAGGTATAGATACAGTTTCACCAGTACCCATTTATGCTTACTTTAATTCATTACCAAAGAAAGACTTCTCCTTGTAAGCCTTCCCTCACTCTTCAGACACAAAAGAAACTTTCTGTCCCATCTAAAAACTTCAGGCAATGAGGGGACAACGCATTCCTTCATTTTCAGCACTGGCAATCTATCCGAGAGGGGGGAGAAAAAGTTGCATCAAACCCTTCTGAACAAGGTTATTAAGCATTATCAAAGTAACAGTGCCTCCAGGGATGTATTCCAGCCTATTCCCAAGTATTATTCCCCCAGCACCAAAACCCAGAGACAACACACACCCAATCTGTCAATGCTGGAAGAGAGCTGGGCAAGAAAGAGAGGTCTCGGAGACTGTAAAAGCGATTAAACTGGAACTGAATGGAGGTAGGTAAATCACTACCATCAAAGTGTTACAGGCACATAAAGGCACACAGGTGAAGAGGGTAATAAAAGCACTCCTCTAGAAGTGAATACAGCCGAAATATACGGTTTTCAATAATGTTCAGAAGAAAAAAAAAAAAAAAGGAGACTCAGGAGAGGTGCTGCGAGCAGCTCTCCTACTCCTGCCTCCCTCCACCTCCCAAAAGGCACCATAAATCGCAGTTACCTTCCCACCCCCACAAAAAAAAATAAGTATTAAACCACTTCAGCCCAGGAGACAGCGGGTTCAAATCCCTGAAAAGTTTACGCAGGCATCAAAGTTTAACTACGGATATTTATTCCTCCCCCGCCACCGTTTTCACCTCTGTAGATTCCCCCCCGTCCTTTTCCAAAGGGGGAGAAGTCTGCAAGCAGTAGGAGAAGGGAGGATGGGGCAGGGGAGAGGAGGCAGGAATGAGGGGTGCACAGGCAGGCACGCAGGCTTCGGCTCCCTACCTGGAGGGTCCATTTCAATGTAAAATATCAGTTCAGTGGAATAGGGCATCATCACTTCCCTCCAGTCCGTGTCATCGCGGTCCATATCCCACACCGTGTTGTACATCGCGACAGTCAAGAACCAGCAGGTTTATAAATAAGAGAATGGCTCTCTCGGCTTTTAATGGAAGGAGGAAAAAAAAAAAAAAAGGGGGTGGGGGGAAGGAGGAGGGAAAATGCCGCGAAGAATCCACCCCGCTCTAAAATAACTGTTCTAGCAAAAAAAAAAAAAAAAAAAATTAAAAATCGCGAAATTAAACTTAATTTAAAAAAAAAATCAAAACACTAAAGCCACCTCAGCGGCTGCCCTGCAGGAACCGCGGTCGGGAGGGGTAGGACGCATAGAGTGCTGCTTTTTTTTTGTTTGTTTAAAAAGACACCTTTCCACCGAAAAGCCACTTTCCTGAATTCTCTCTAAAAAATCGCCATTTTCGGGTTTTTTTTCAAACACCGGGGCTGCGAGGCGAACAAAACCCCGCCGCCGCTCACAAAAAAGGGGGAGGGCAGGAAAGAAAAGGGGGTAGATGTCGGTGTGGGGATGGAGTCTCTCCGCCGGCGGAGGAGAAGGAGGAGGAGAAAGGAGGGGGGCGACAATAACGGAGAGCGCGGAGCCCGAGCGGGGCGGGCGGCGCGGTCCCGGCCGGGCTCAGGGCTGCGCGGGCAGGTGCTGGAGGTGCCGTGGGTGCCGATCCCCGCTGGGTGCGGGCGTGCTGGCGGCTCCGGTCGCGGCCCCGGGCTCTGCGCGGCGCCGCTCGCTTTCATTTTAAAGCGGCTCGAGAGGGGCCCAACCGCCGCCCGCCCGCCGCGAGGACACGCCCACGCGGCGCCCCGGGGAGGCGGGGCTTCGCGGCTTTTTAACCCCTTCGAGGGCGCGCGAGCGGGCGCTTCCACGGATTCGCAGGAGGGGGTGGAAAGAAAAAAAAAAAGCTGAGCGGGGAATCGTCCCTCTTCGCTCCGGCGAGCCGGAAAAGAAAATCTTTAAAAAAATAATAAAAAAGTCATCGCTTTGCTAACTTTTCCCCTTTTCCCTTTCGCCACCTCAGCAGAGTCTCTCGCTGTGTTTTCCCACCCCACTCCCCCGCCCCCCCCGCGCGCGGAGGTGGTAAGTCCCTCGGCTGGCCTGTCGCCAAGGGGCTGCAGCCGCGGAGCACGCGCGGGGGGGCGGGGGGAACCTGGGCCCCGTTGCCAGAGCTGCTGCCTTTGTCTGAGGGAGCAGCGAGAGCCCCGATTGGCGGAGGCCTCCGAGCCTCGCAGCCAATCAGCTGCCGCCGGAGCCGGCCGGCTCGCTGGCCATTGGCTGCCAGCCCCAGTTACTAAGCGGGACAAAGAAAGGCGGAGGGAGATGGGGGGGCAGAAGGCGCGGGCGCCCCCGGGTCCTGCTGCCCGGCCCGGCCGGGGCGGGGGCTCCTCCTGCCCGTGTCACCGTCCCCAGGCGCTGCTTTACCCCCCAGTTGCCTGCTGTGCTGCTGCCTGAGACCTGGGTGGTCCCCTGGCTGCCTTGTGCAGGTCATGGAATCACAGAATCATCGAATCATAAATCCCAGGATCATAGAATCCCGGAATCATAGAACCCCGGAAACCCAGAATCATAGAATTTCTTAATCCCAGAATCATAGAGTCCCGGGATCTTATAATCCCAGAATCATAGAAGCCCAGAATCCCAAAATCATAGAGTTTCAGAAGCCCAGAATCGTAGAATCTCAGAATCAGAGTCCCAGAAGTCCAGGATCATAGAATCCCAGAATCATAGAATCCCAGAATCTCATAATCCCAGAATCATAGAGGCTCAGAATCATAGAAGCCCAGAATCCCAAAATCATAGAGTCCCAGAAGTTCAGGATCACAGAATCCCTTGTTTGGAAAAGACCTTTGAGATCATCGAGTCCAACCGTACCTGTTCACTGCTAAACCACGTCCCTGACCACCTCATCTGCCCATCTTTTAAACACCTCCAGGGATGGGGAATCCACCACCTCCCAGCGCCTGATGACCCTTTTGGAGAAGACATTTTCCCTAATGTCTAATTTGAATCCCCTGGCACAATTTGTGGTCCCTGGCAGCTGCCTGTGGCACGTTCCGTATAATAACCTGAGCATTTCAGAGGGCATCACAGCCCTCCGCTACAGCGTGACCTCCAGAGAGACGCAACGTTCCTTCTAGTGACATAACCAGTGGAAAAAAAAAAAAAAAAAGCAGAGGAAAAGGCACCAAGTCGGATGGCTGCATCTCAGAAGCTTTGGGATAAATCTGAGCTGCAAACACATCCGAAACTGAACCTCAGTCTGCCTGCCAGCCACATCGTGATGGCCAGACACCAGTGGGAGGCAGAAATGCAGCCAGCTCGGCACTCAGCTTCGGTCCTAACGCAGCGAAGCATCCTTAAAGAACGGCAAAATGACAGCTGTTGAGAAATTAAGGAAAAGCCCTTTCTGTAGACTTCCAACCAGTGCACAAGGACAGGCAGAGCACCTTGATCTGGTGTGCAGACATCAGGGAACGCTAGAAAACCCAGCACACAGAAGTTGTCTGCTTTATTCGCACTTTAAACCATGGAAGAGCAAGTTATGAGTAATTTCTTCTGCTTTAGCACTAGGTAGACGCTTCCTGAAAATGTAACTCCTGGCTTAGGTGAACCAGAGGGGGACTGCAACATGGAATAACTGAAAGGCTATATCCAGTGTAAGAGTATGTAGGAAGAGCTGGGCGCAGACGAGCTGAAGTTTGCTGATGTATCACAACTTCCACGGCAGCAATCGAGAGCAGCGCTGCTCCAGTAACAGAGCTCCTTGAGGGACGGGCAGCTGCAGAGCACAGAGCTTTGATTCAAATAACTCACTGTAGATAAATTAATTTTATATCCCCATCCACAAACTCTGATTAATCCTTGATAACCAGATATGATTCCTTATTTTAATTTTTAAATTAAATTTCTTGGGCTGATACAATATATCGGCTCATGCTTGCACAAAGTGAAATGCCCTCCTTGGAAGCACATTCTTCTCCCCCAGTGAAATTTAAGTTTGTGTCAGGGGTACAAACCACCCGCTGCCCACCGACGGTGCGTGGGGCAGGACTGCAGAGCAGTCCCGCAGGGTGGTGGTGGATGCAGTTGGAGATGGGGATGCTGCTTTGCAGACCCCACATTGCTGAGAAATGGGGCTTCTGTCCCTACTGCAGCCCTCAAACTTTGATTAGCAGCTCTGACAGGGGGAGGAAAGAGGGAGGGAGGCTCGGGTTGAAATTCATTTTCCCCCTTCCTGCACCTCATTATAAGTTCCACCCACATAAGACCTAATTACTTGGCTTTTATGCTGGCAAAGTGGATTTCATCCTTGCTGTTTCCCATGGTGGTTGCCTTCATTTTCATGGCGGCACTGATGGTTACAGCTTATTGATGTTTTCACTTTAGTGATTTAAAGCAGAATACATTTTGTTATTAGCAGTGGTTTCTCTCATTGCTGCTTTAATCAAAGATGCAATTTAAGGCAAAGGATTGTGTGTAATGGTAAACAGTAGGATAATGCCTTCAGAGAACAGAATATTAATGTGTTTTTATTTTTCAAAACTATGCTTATAATATATCCAGGATTACTTGGCTCCCAACATTCATGCATGGAATGCTCCCTTTCCTTCTGCAGTGCCTGCCTTGCAATAGGGGCGAGTGGCTGTGTGCGTGTGTGTGCTGGGGAGGGAAAAGGAGGCACATGTGCCACCTTACACACCACAAAATCTCCTCTCACTTTATATCTGCCCTCCATGGGCACAAACTGTGAGCATCCAGTGTCACGGCAGTGCTCTCAGAGAACAGAAACAGAGCTGGGAGCACACTGAGTGCTCAAGGGATGCTCAAGGTCCGACTGAGCACCAGATCATCCCAGGTCAGGGAAACCTATGTTTGAACACTGAAATAAAGTACTGGTGATAATGACAATGTTTGACTAGGGGACACGGTGCTCTAGAATGGTCCTGGTGCCCCATGCCAATGCTGAAAGGCAAGAAATGAGCAAAACTTCTGCTGCCTCCCCGATGTCCCCGCATTGACGGCCATGCATTCACTCACTTTCATTTCCTTGGATCTGACAATTTGCATTTCAAGGCAAGATTAAATATTGAAGTTTTGAGCACTTCCATGTGCTTCAAGAAGAGTCGAATGGACCCAGGCTGAAACAGGCTGAACACAGAAAAGCCATTTGTGCCAAACTGCTTGGTTTCCTCTTTGCCGAGCCATGATAATGTGATATCCAACAGCTGAATGTAGGCCACAACAGGCTTTTATAGTTGGAGAGGTGGAGGAGGGAGGGGGGCTGAATCCACAGCACTGCCAGCCAAAGGCACAAAAATGATGAGATTTTGGGGGCAGACTGGGGACTCCTGGCCACTCCCAAGACCCAAATATTAGCTTCACTGTTAGCACAAGCTCAGTGCCAGCTGAAGGGAAGTTTGTAGAAGGCAGGGCTGCGTTTGAGTCAAAAAGGATGACTCCCTGGCCAGCAGTAAATGCTACACAAAATTACTAGCCTTGCAGTGCACAGACACTGGGATTTGTGGATTATCTGCCGTAATTGGTGGCCAGCTTCCCACAGGGGCAGCCACAATTTGCAAGTAACAGCACGAGAACAACCGGTCACGGCAGTTTGGCTTAGTTAACAGATTATTCCTGCCTGTTTCTCACCTCCTGGTGATGAGGAGACGAGAGAAGCAGGAGAGTTACTCTGCTTTGGCTCAGACGCTGCCCCTGGGATCTCAGTGCAACTCAGTGCTCTGCAAGTGAAACCTGGGGCTTGCTGGCAGAAGAGGTGGTGGGAAAGGTTCATCCTGTCTTCCTGAACCAATGTGGTGCTGGCAGCATGAGGACAGTGCAAGAACCATCTTTCCCTTGAATTTTACAAGCTAAGCCCAGAAAATACCCCCAGGACTACAGATTAAGAGTATTAACCCCTGCGGAGGTGAACTAGCAGTAGTTTCCCTCCCTGCATCCTCCTGCACCTTCATGTGAAATGTAATGCATGTTTTTAACAAGGGATACGCTTTCTCCTCTATGCTTTAGTGTAATTTTATGTCCTAATACTCTGTAAAACAGTTGCCTCGCTCTACCCTAGATGCAGCCACATTTCTGTGGTGAGGAGAAACTCTGGCAAGTGTGCCGAAGTTGGGTGCTTTGGTTTGAAAATTATACATTGCCTTAAAAACCCGTATTAAAGAATAATATGTGGTCTGCAAAAATGTTCGAACTAAACACTTCAGTGTTAGGAAGTGTCTTATTTACAGCCGCCAGAGCTGCCTGTGCCCTCTTCCCTCCAGTGTGCACACAATAAGGAACGAGGTTGAAAGGGGCTCACGTATGTAAAGGTCGTAGCTCAAAGCATGCACACCGAGTTGAGCTTGTGAGGAATCATACATTAGGCATTTCCTAACTTAAAAGCACTTGGCTTTGCATTGTAAACAACATTCTTTTAACATAGGAAATAACATTTTAAAAAAGGAATAAGATCTGTTAAATAAATGTCTACGACGTAGGTTATTGCAGCTGGATTCAAGGTATTCCTTAGCAAGGTTTGGACTGGCCTTTCCTTACTGTTCCAGACATTTCTGCCCCAAAACTGCAGGAGTGACGGTTAGTTCTGGAAGCAGAAAGCTGCTGTCCTGTGAAGGGAGAGGAGATGCGTGTGGCTTTTGAAGCGTATGCCAGCCTTGTGCTCTGCCCACTGGTGTCCAGGGTGGACACGTCTGCGACGAAGGGTGCCCAGGGATGGGTGTGCGAGGGGGTGGGCACGGAGGGGTGAGGGAAAGGACACGCTGCACTGAGCTGTGCTGAATTGCTGCTTTGGCAGACAGCACCGGGCCAGCTCTTTAGAAAGTTCACGTTCAGTTATTGTTTTGACAGGCTGCCAAAGTTTTCCTGAGGAATGCAGGCAGCAGAAGGGAAATGGTGATTTTCAAACTTTTTTTTTTTATAACTCAGCCAAACCAGAATGGAATTTCATGGGAAAAGCGAAAGGTACATCTCTAGCCTCGGGGTATCATCCCTGCCAAATTTCAGAGGCTGGCTGTGAACAATGGAGGTGTCGGAGCATCTCCAAAGCAATGCACGCTTGCACGCACTCACATGTGCTCACACACAACTCACATTCACACTGGAAGCATCTTCTCTAACGGGCAAGTGTTCCCATCCTACCCCCAGAAGACAGACATTAACCCATAGCACTTAAAAAAAAGGAAGGAATATCCATGGTGTAAAAGCAGAAGGCAAAGCTGGTTTGCAGCTGATGAAAGGTTTGCGGCTTGGCCCTGGGAGGACGCTTAGGTCCTCTCCCCACCCTGATCCCAGCCTGGAGCCAGCTGTGCACCGTGCTTCAGGGACCCTACGGCTGCGAAGGGCATCCCTCGTCTACACACACTTCACTATGTCAGTCCCAGAGCTGCAGCCTATTTCTGGAATTCTTCCTACCCCTAGGAAAGGCAGGAGGTTGCAAGGTCCCCTCCTCTTCCTCAACAGAGGCAGCAGAACAGCCAGTGAGCCCGGCTCCAGTGTTGTGGCACCCCAGGGTCTGCGGGGCCGTGGAACCGGCCTGGGGAGCTGCCAGTTACCTTATATTTTCCAGTACACTAATTTCTCTTGTCATCTTGCCAGTGACAAACAGAGAGAGTTAAACAGAGCAATCCATTAAAGAAGCAGCCTGACAGACCGATTGTTAAGGGTTTCAGCGATCCCCATTTATACTGGCTTGAAAAAAATTTTGCCTCAAGCAGCTCCAATTACAGAATTATCGGACCACACTCCAGTCCCTTTGTGCACTTCGCATCTCTGTCATCGTTCCAGGCCTCTCTCTATTTAGTCGCTTGGAAATGGCGAGGGCAGGAGACTTGTAACAAGTTCAGAGAAATCAGAGGGGAAAAAAGAGAGAAAAAAAAAGCTCCCCCCTCAGTTCTAATGTCCTAAACTAGGACATTTTTGAAATGTAACCCTGTATAGGAATTTAAAATATTTTTCACTTCCTGTATTCATTGCTTTAATGCACTGGAACTACTTGCTCAGATTTTTTTTTTTTCCCAAGGAATGTACAATAACCACTCTGTAAATTCTTTGGGTCTGATTTTAAGAGGAACTGTAGAACCTTATTCACGGAGGAAAGAAATAATCCCAATGCCTTCCTGCTCTAACTCTTTCTTCTTAATAAGCATGGCAGGATATGTTTTGGTCACAGCCAGTGATGCAGGCGGCAGGAAGAGGAAATCAGTGGCAGTTCTAGGAAAAGTGAGGTCTCATCCCTGCTTTGCTGCCATCCCATCTGATGACCTTCAGGCTGAGTTGCCAGCACTGGATTGAAGGTGGCACCATTCCCGGCAGGAGGAATTCTGGAAAAGCCCAGCTGAGCGGTCACTTCTGCAAATGCAAAACTTGAACTCTGTAGGTTTGCTTTTATTATGAAAAAAAAAACCCCAAACCCAACACAATAGTTTTTATGCACTGCGATGCAAAGCTGAAGGGTTCCCTAATCCTGCACCCTCAGCTGAGCCAGGCATTGTCACCATGACACAGCAGCTACGTGATGCAGATGCTATGTCCCCGGCCAAACCTGACCTCACCTATTTATCTTCCAGCAAACTCTCCCATTCCTGGCTTCCGGAATGGTTTTACAATCCCATCGATAGAGTTATTCTAGTACTAGTACCCTTGTATGTCCATAACATGTTAGCCCACTGTAAGAAAACATCCCCTTTTCTTGATGTGAAAATAATCTAGTGTCCCAGGGAGGCTACTGAGCAAAGCTGTCCCTGCGTGCTGCTGGGAATGGTTTGAGATCAAGCCTTGGTGCTAATGCCCAAACAAACACCGGCTTTGCTCTGGCGCCTAAACAGGAGGAAGTTTCTCGTGGCTGGGTCCTCAGTCCTGCCATGGGACTCCCCTGTCCCCATCCCCTTCCCTGAGATGTGGCAGAGCTGACCCACTGCTCTTCGGGCCCAGGGAACCTTGCTGCAACGCATTCATACTCAGAGCTCTGCCCAGAGGCTGTAATGAAGACTCCAATCCAGTGTTTGGGTGGAGATTGAAAGTGGGAGAAAAAATCCTGTAACAACCCAGGAAGCTCCTGGGGCTATTGAAAAGTCATCTCATTTCTTATTAATTGCTCAGGCCAAGAATTCAAGTGGCGGCAGTGTGTTGGCTGGGGTTGTTTTCCTTGCAGTTATCCACATGCAATTCATGCCTTGGAAAATGACCCATTTACCATCATGCATTGTTGCTTAGCTACACGCGCTTTCCCTCTAAGTTTTCCCAAATGGAAACATGGCTCTATTTGCTTTGGAGATCATTTTCCCTGGCTTTCTTTGCTTAACAGCAAATAAGCGCAAGAAGAACAGCCTCTGAACACTAAGCAGGGAAATAAACCAAACAGTGCTGTGGAGGGTAATAATTTAAAAAGCAGCACATGGATGCAATTCCTTCCTTGACCAGCCAAGGCCGTGGGCAGGGAAGGCTTGAGCAAAGGCAACTTGCTCATCAGCTTCCTTAAGACCCCTTTTTGACCGTCCCTTGCATTAAAGTTCTTTCCCTGCTGAAGATTTCCAAACCCAAAGGGTGAATTTGGTTGAATAAGACTGGGTTCCCAAAAGAATAATATTAATTTCTTGGAGGACAAGTAGGATGTTAGGGCACTGAGAACTCACTCCGTGTCTTGCTGCCACAATTGCCTTGTGGAGTCCTAGGCACCTTCTAGAAACATGCAGGAAAATACCTCCTTTGTCCTAGCAAACTACCACACCACCTTGCACCAGCAGGAGGGACTTCATCACCATCAAACCTCAGAATTTCCCAGATTCACTAAGTCCTGGCTGCAATGGCATAGCTGTCGGTGGGCACACGCTGGCAGATCGGCCACCACAGTGTGGACTTCAGCTTCCAAGCACACCAGGTAAATCCTTCAGCCGTTTGCTGGAAGCATGAGCCCATCAGTGCCTGTGCTGCACAGATGTCCTCTAAACATGCAACAAATCCAGAGCATTTGGAAGGCATCAGCTTTACTGCCCATGCACAGAGGGACTGTGCAGCATATGTGTGGCTGGTCCCCAGCCTCCCAGGAGCGTTGGTCTTGCTAAGCATGTGCCTTAGGGCTGAGCTGTGCCGGCATGATGTTCACATTCAGGATTTCCAGATGTCCTTCTGGACATCTGTTCTTCTGTTCCTTGATGATCAAACAAAACTTGCAACATCTTCAGATATTGCTGAGGACAAAGCTTTTGGGTAAAAAGGTGGCCAGGTCTTTCTCACAACACATAGGTTGGCAGAGACCAAAGTGCAAACCCTTTTGTTTCTCAGTGCCACGAATGTGAGCTCTTTGCAGAGCGCTGGCAGCTGCCCCAGCGCTGGGTGCCTGCAGCTTCCAGGAGGAGTGGGACACCCAAAGGGTGAGCTCTCGCCCTGCTTTCTGCTGACAATGTTTAAAATGCGTATTGTCTCCAAAAAGCAAAAGAGGAAGGACAAAGTAAATAGTGCGATACCGATTGCCAGGCCAACATACTGGTCTAAGGTTTAATACAACGGTTTCCATGCCAAGAACCTGCCAGAAAGTGAAGAAGGGTATTGTACCTATGCAAATCCCGGGCAGTGAGTTAACACATCCCGAACACTGTGTGCTCTGTGAGCGCTGCCAGTACCTGAAGAAGCCACCTTTACTGCCCCGCCACTTGGAAGCTCTTATCTCACTTTGACCAAATGTACACAATGCAACTTTGTTTGAGGCGACACCTCCCAGACGAATGGCCTCTTAAAAGTGCTTTAAGGAATTAAATGAGATAAAACAGTAGAAGGGGGAGAGGTAGGGTAAGGAGAGCTGCTGCACCACGAGAGACAAAGTTAATGGACACTAAAACCCCTAAATAAGGAGCTATGAGCAATGTCAGACTGGAAGAGGCTAATGGAGGACCAGGCTCTCTGCCACCAGAGACATCCCGAGACAGTGGCTCCGTCCCAAGGCGAGTATCCACTTCACTGTCCCCTGTGTCCCTGCAGCAAGGATGGGGATGCTGTTGCCTGCGGACGCTGCCTGGGTCTGCAGCACTCGAGCTAACCTGCCCACACCTCCACACTGAGCTCAGGCACATTTTCCTCATCTGCATAGCATGGCCGCACATCCCGGCTCCCTGCAGCAGGTGCATTCACCACAGGTGTTTTGGGGAGACCGGCAGGTGATGGGATCAGTCAGCATGTCCTCTCCTTCCCTTTGCCGTTGTGTCACTGCAGCTGAGGCCAAACCCTGCTTCTTGCACTCCCCTCTGGTCTCTGTGATTGATGAGGAGATGACAGGCCTCTCTTGCCCTGGGCAAAGGGCTGGAGACCTGCTCTTAGGAAGCATGAGTGTCTCCTTGGTGGAGCCGCGGGCTCCTGCTGTGGGCAGTAGCAGGAAGCAGGACGTGGCTGGCACAGCATTTCTCTAGCAAACTAACCCATAATGCTGAAGAGGTGCTAGTCTCCCTGCAGATACTTCAGTGATGCTGATGAGGTAGCCGGACAGCACAGAGCAGTCCCACAATGACCACTCTCTTTTGTGGTCCCCTATTCTGCCCCAAACAGCAGAGCATTAGCTGCGCCCAAAAATCGCAATAGGGGAGGACATAAGGCTGCATTTCATCTGGCAGCACTAGACGGGGCTGGCCTGCTGCCTGGGCTTCTCCTTCCCGCTGCGGTAACACTCATCAGGGGCTCTGGGTTTTGCAAAGGGAGAGCAGGCTGCTGGGAAGCAGCTTAGTCCCAGGCCCAGGGTGGCTCAGGAGCACGGTGGCCAGGGCAGAGGTGGCCCCCGATCAGTGTCTCTGCACCCTGCATGGGCAGAACCTGCCTGCCTCTGCAGCCCTGGGGCTCTCCAAGCTGATCCTACCTCCTTCCCACTGCTATCCAAGGGGATGTGCCATCCTGCAGTCAGAGCATCCCACTGACACCATCAGTCCAGCACCGAGTGGTGCCTTGGATGGGTTTGGAAACACTGCATCCGTCACTAACTGCAGGCTGAGCATTTGCCTGGTCCTCGAGCTGAACCAGGCTAAAGGCAGTTTTCATGAATGGAAACCCCTCTGGTTTTATTGGTCTGTAGAGACTGGGAACATCTGCCTATTGCTCAGAGAAATGGCAGGCAGGTAGGATAAAGGTTTGGCAGGACCTCCCCTTTGTCCCACGTCTTTCCTGGACACCCTTTGGAGCACAGCCCCACCGGCACCTGGTGCCTCTGTGGTTGGTTTGGAGTTGGCCCTCTGAAAATCAAACATCAAAAGGGCCTTTTCAGTAAGGGCTATTTCCACATCAAATGCCTACCTCCAGTCCTGAGCCATGGGGGAGAGAGAGCCCTTCATAAAAGGAAAGGGAAGATTAATATTATTTTTCAAAAGTATAATGGGAGGTTTCCACTCCCTGAGCACTTCAGAGCTGTTTTTTGCACAAAGCTGGAATAATTCCATGCCCAAAGAAGAGGGAAAAAGAAAAACATGTTTGAGAGGGTTACAAATGCCTAAAAAATATGATTGGTCTGAATAGAAACGTTCATGTCACCATCACTTTGGGGGCTGGAGAAAGCTGCTGCTGGGAGAGTCTGACCTTCCCATGGGCATGGGTGTCCTCCATCCTCCCTCAGGACAGCAGGGCCATTCCAGACACCTACTCGAGCACAAGGAGGTGGAGAGAGCTAGAGATGGGATGTTGGGGTTGCAAACTGGTGGGAGGGAGATGGGGAGGACATGAGTTGGAGAAGATGCTGGGAGCATTCTGTTGGGCAAGGAGGACAGGGGAAAGATTGCTGCTGGACGCAATCCTCCTATGGCTCCACAGAGTGAAAGGCAGCATGAATCCAGCCATGTGCCTAGATCATGGCATGGCTCCACGTTAAAAAGGCACTTGCAGTTTCAACATCTTCTTCTTAAATGCCATGTTCCATGTCATCATGAGGGGACTCCATCCCAGCAGCCTCGATAGCAAGTTTCTGCTCTGTGAGCATGAGCCATCAGGACAGACAGGTGTATAAATAACTATTTGATCTCTTCCACTGCAGAAACCAGCTTGAGAAATACATCTGATCCACTAGCTTGCAGCCTGAGAAACCAGACTAGGAGCAAGTTCCCACCCTGGAAAATCCCTTGCCTGTGCCAGGAGGGGCTGGGCCAAATGCAGATGATGCCCTGGGGCTGGCAGAGCTGCTACGGGGCAATGTCCCCAAGCTGCTGGGTCAGGGGTGGCAGGACTCAGCACCTGAGAGGTGATCTGCTGTTGGTCGTCTTAGCGCCTTCCTTGCTTTCCTCTTCGTGATTCAACAGACAGGGCTGAATCTCTTGTCAGTATAAGCCTCACCTTCCTCTGGACTTAGAGTGCAAATGCACAGCAAGATGTGGGACAGTCCTTGAAGCCCCAAGCTCTACAGTCACTGGTGCCATGAGACCCTCAGTGGTTTTCACTCAGTAAGTATGTAGAGAGAAAATCCTTGTGCGTAGTAGAGAGAAAAATGCAAAATGTGATCCTGAGGGCTCAGAGAAACTCTTCTGGTTACACCACATTTTGCCTTTTCCCAGTGTGTGGGGTTGCCTGTCCATGAAGAGGGCTGGAGCAGGCATCTTCACTACATGAAGTTCACCTAAGCCCTCAAAGAAATGATTGAATGGCCCTTCAGGTTCATCCACTGGCAACTGCAGGGACAAAGATTTCACATTTGCATGAAAAAGCAGAAAAATCCCCCAGTCCTTCTGCTGGAGATTGCAGCTGATGGCTGGAGGGCAGTGATGGAAGGAAGAAACAGCACGGAGTGGCTGAGCAGAAGCTTTTGGGACTGTGCCTGTGCACACCAAGTGCCTCAGCATCCTTCCTCGACGGCTTTCCTGCACACCCGGAGCCAACGCAGGGGAGGGCGACGGCAGATGCAGCTCCCTTTCCCGAGACATCAGCTGCCTCTGGGAATATGGGGGAACGCCCTGGGAAAGCGGCTTCACGCTGGTGACGGGCGCTGACGTGTGGTGGGTCGGTGCTGGGAAAGCCAAGGGTGTGCTGGAAACGGGAGATGCCTGCGCCAAAAGATGGTGGCAGTAGGATACAGCTGGTTTGCTGCCTGCAGGACTTCAAATGCTCTGCCTGAAACAACTTACTCAGATTTACTGTAAGCGGTAGCCAGGCCATCTACAGCTTGTGGTGAACCTGCCAGCCTTGCCTGCAAAAAGGGCCATGGTAGCCAAGCTGGCCCCCTGCCCAGCCGGCTGGAGAGTGGGGAGCGGAGGGTCTCAGCAGCCCCTGGCCCACAGGAACAGTGTTTTCCATGGGTTGCTGCTGTTTGTTTGGGTGAAGGTGTTGAAATTTGGTGGACTGCTTGCTAAGGAAGAGGGAGGCAAAGAATACAAGTGGAATAACGGGAGTGGGCTCCTGGGTGTGTGTGGCACATACCTCACACACGCGCACACACACCCACCAGACCCAGCTCGCCCACGTCTGTGCTGGTGGGGTCGGTTCTCACCATTTCTGGGGTCCCTGTACGACTCCTGAGCCCATGGAGCTGCACTCACAGAAACCAGCCCTACCAGGGTCCTGCACAGAGGGAAATCTCCCCTCCTGCCTGCAAACCTGCTTCGCCCCATAGCCAGGTCCTGCTCTTCACAGCCAGATGGTGCAGATCCACTTGCCACCACATAGCCTCTAATTTCAACCATTTGCCCCCAGTCAGAGCCCCTCTGTCTGCCTGCTGGACCCCTCGGGGCATGCTTACCTGGAGCCAGGTGTATAGGAGGAGGAGCTGGAGGGGGGATGCTGCTGCGGGGACAGGATGTCACCACATGGCCATCGGGCTCATCACGAGGGATGGCTAATTTTCCGTTCACATCATGGCTAGGTCACTGTCAATTCAGGTCTGCCAGCAAGAACGGAAACCTGGCTGGGTTTTCTGACTTGTGGTCCAGCAGCAGCCCCGCTTCCCCTTCCGCTCCCCCAGTGTGCAGCGCTGTTTGGTTTCCAAAGGGAAATCAGGAGTTTTTTCCCCTGGGAGAGGGGATCAGGGGAGTTGGTAGGGATGGCAAAGCATGGCTAGAGTTTGTGATATTCAGAGCTTCTTTGTGGATTCAGACAGGAGGAATCCACCGCTGCCCACGGGCATCACTGCTCAGCCCCGCACCAGCGGCTGATGAAGTGTGGCAGAGGCAGGAGCTCTGTGCTTCAACTTGGAAGGCAACAGTCCCAGGAGGATATATCTAGATCACCCAAAAGCTGTGGTGACCAAATCATTCTCTAGCAACAACCCCATCCCAGCATGGAGCTGGCTGCAGGGTATCCTCATGCAGCTGGTGGCGTTTGTAGAGCTTACTCACTGCAGGAATGAACACAGGAGGTTGGCTTGAAACCTGCCAAGTCCTTACAGGGACTGAGGGGTTCGCGGTTCATGCCCCTCTCCTGCCTGTCCTTCCTGCAGGACCAGCTTGCTAGAAAAAAAATGAGTCTGGGGCTAAAACCTCCAGCACAAACCTGGTGTTGTATGGGTGGGGGGCGCTGACCTTGGCCTCACAGCCCCCCAGCACCAGCTCGGGCTTAACTCTCTCCTCTGCAGGAAGAGTTCAAACCTTCCAGTTAAATCCGGGAAGGAGTTAGCAAGTCTTTGTGGCAGGCAGATTAGAGGCAGAGGTAAATGTTCCTGCTAAGTGTAATCTGGCTGGTTAAAAGCTCAGCTCAGCCTCTATGCCAGCATCGTCCTTGTTTATTATAAATATAGGAGTCGCTTCTGCAAAAGGGGATTTTTCCTTTTGCCTGTTTAGAGATGCAAGAGATTGAGGAGAACCTGTCACCCTCCCCCTCCTCCGCTCCCCAAGGTGTCATTAGGGTTTATTGCCACCTCCCCTTGCCCCCTTCTCTGTGGGATGCATTTTGTGCTGGCAGCCTCTGATCCTGCGAGTGCAGCAGAACTGGGATTACAGCTCACGGAGCTGTGGGTCAGGGCAGGTAAAGGCAGCAGAAGCTCCCAGTGCTCGGGAAATGGGGTTGGGGGCAGAGCCAGGGCCCTCTTTCATCCTGCAAACTGGAAGCTCCTCCATTTCCACATCCTGGGGAGGCCCCCTGGATGGGATGGGGCAGGATTTGGGGAGGGATGGCTGGGAGGCTTCAGTGTGAAGCATGCAGGAACCCCAAGTACAAATAAAAAATAACTATATAAAAATAGGTAACAGTAATCTGGTCATCTCTTAAAACACCTATTCCTGAGCTGGTGGCACTGAGATGGGCACAGGAGGTGGCAGCTTTGCCTGTGACCCTCCCTGCCCTGACCATCCCACCCCATGGCAGGAGCATCCCTGGGACCCTGTCCCCTGCAGGTGACAGAGGGCTCCTTGGGCAAGGGTAACCAGCACCTGCATGCTGGCCTCCGGAGCTTGTGGGCACCCTGGAGAGGGTCCCTTGTCCCCATGGCTGGAGGGTGCGCAGGTGACCTCTCCCTGGGGACAATGGCCCAAGTGGAGGGCTCTCACGGGGAGCACGAGGCAGGCAGGGATCAGGGGCTTACCAGGGATTAAGGTATTTTTCATGCATTCAAACTAGTCGTCACGAACCCAGAGCTATCTAGGAACAGGCAACCTGGAGCACCGCGCCCAGGGGACTGGGGAGAAAGGAGTTAGGAGCCAAGGCCGCCCTGGTCTCCATCCCCAGCATTTTCAGGGAACAGAAGATGCTTGGAGAGGCTTGGAAGCCCCTGAAGCCCCAGGGATTGCTCGTGAGTGTCCATCTGGGGAGAGACAAGCACGTGCTGCACAACCCTGGTGAGATGTGTACTGGCAGAGAAGAGGTTGAGGGGCTGAGGGGGGACAGCAGCGAGCCCTGTGGGGGTGGCAGGGCGCTGTGCCCTCTCTGAAGCCAGGACAGAGTGGTCCATCCCAGGAGGTATGAGGGCTGGGTGGCTCCAGGAGCTTGTTAACCTTAATCCTCCCTTGGAGTAATGCTCAGGGGAGCTGGGGACAGCAGTTAAACCCACAGAAGTGGGTCCTCGTGTTGAGCGTGGCACTGCAGTGGGGTCAGGGGGGGACGGAGGGCAGAGGTTAAGGGCAAGGAGAGCAGCAAACAGTCCCACGGCCTAATCTGACATGCGGACTTGGAATTTATAGGCATGTTATTGGGCCCTGCCTTCCCCTGGAGTAAAGGGATGGGTGATGTGATAGCCAGCTCCATGTTGGGGTCATGTCCGGCAACGCTGCCTGGCTCTGGGAGGTTGCTGCTGGGTCCAGCTCTGCAGGGCTACCATGGGCTGAACCCAGCCTGGATCAGAGCAGCTTGGTGGTGCCAGCTCAGGGTGGAAACCATCTGCTTTTGGAAGGATGCTTGGGATAAAGACTATGGGATGAAAACTTGGGCTGAGATGGCTCAGAGGAGCAGTGTGAGGATGCTCAGGGGTGCTCAGACAGCCCATGCTTCTGCCCATGCAGACCCCAGGTCGCTGCGCTGCAGCAAAGGACCCCCTAGCTCCTGCCATTAGTGAGCCACTCTGCTCTGCAACCACTAGCCATGCTGTGGGGCTTGCAAGCCCACACAGGACAGACCAGCCCAGCTGGCATCCCTGCAGATGGGGACACCCTTACTCAGAGCATCCTCAGACTTAGCTCCCCACCAAAGCAGAGACAGGTACCGACAGCCCCTGCAAGCCCCCTGACACCCCATCCCAGCCTGTCCAGGACCCCATGCCAGCCCCCGAGTTCCAGCTGAGTGGCAAATGCCGTGTGGATGTCCCCATCCCTTGGCAGCGCAGGTGTCCCTCCTCGCATCCCCTGCTCTGAGCTATTTCACTGGGCAGCTTGGTGTGGCATGAAAGGGCTGCTGAGTTACACCAGTATCTCCTGGACCCCCAAGTGTCCATCCCACCTCCTTCACCCCTCTGTGGGCTTGGCCCCTTGTAGGAACCCATCGCTCTGTGCCTAATCCAGCCCATTGGTCTGTACTGTGGGGCTGGCACCACTCAAACCTGCTGTATGTCCCAGGGAGATGCCACAGGCCATTGTCACCCATTCCAACATGGTCAGTGTCACCTTGGGCGCCTCCGCGGTGGGGTGAGGGCCTTACAGGGGCTGTGGATGCCATGTGTGCCTGTTCCCTGAGGCAGCGAGGATGGGATGTGCTGTCCTAAGTGGCGTCTTAACTAGATCTGATCAAGACTTGCAAAGCCACAGCGCCTTCAATTCCCTTAGCACTCCAAATCTGCTACTGTTCATCTAAGCAGATTATTTTAAATACCCCATGATGGACTGCTCCTTTGTAATATAATTGTATTGGGTTTGCGTGGCAAGGTTTTGGTATTGGGGGGGTTACAGGGGTGGCTTCTGTAAGAAGCTGCTAGAAGCTTCCTCTATGCCCGACAGATCCAGCGCTAGCCGGCTCCAAGACAGACCTGCTGCTAGCCAAGGCCAAGCCAATCAGTGATGGTGATAGAGCTTCTGGGATAACAGATTTAAGAAGAGGGGAAAAAAAAAACCCTACGGAATTGCAGCCAGAGAGAGGAGTGAGAACATCTAAGCAACAACTCTGCAGACACCAAGGTCAGTGGAGAAGGAGGGGGAGGATGTGTTTCAGGAACCAGAGCAGCCCATGGTGAAGACCGTGGTGAGGCAGGCTGATCTCCTGCAGCCTGGGGAGAATCCCACATCGGAACAGGTGGATGCACCCCAAGAAGGCGATGGGGAGCCCATGCTGGAGCAGGCTCCTGGCAGGACCTGTGGTCCCACAGAGAGGAGCACACGCTGGAGCAGGTTTGCCAGCAAGACTTGTGACCCCACAGGGGACCCGCGTCGGAGCAGTCTGTTCCTGAAGGACTGCACCTTGTGGAAGGGACCCACGCTGGAGCAGTTCGTGAAGAACTGCAGCCCGTGGGAAGGACTCGCATTGGAGAAGTTTGTGGAGGATGGTCTCCTGTGGGAGGGACCCCACACTGGAGCAGGGGGAGAGCGTGACGAGTCCTTCCCCTGAGGAGGAAGGAGCAGCAGGAACGTGTGATGAATTGACTGCAATCCCTGTTCCCTGTCCCCCTGTGCCACTGTGGGGGAGGAGGTAGAGAAAATCGGGAGTGAAGTTAAGCCTGGGAAGAAGGGAGGGGTTGGCAGAAGATGTTTTCTAGATTTGTTTTTATTTCTCATTACCCTACTCTGATTTGATTGATAATAAATTATATTATTTTTTCCCCCAAGTTGAGTCTATTTTGCCTGTGACAGTAATTGCTGAGAGATCTCCCTGTCCTTATCTTGACTCACAAGCTTTTCCTTATATTTTCTCTCCCCTGTTTGGCTGAGGAGAGGGAGTGATGGAGCTGCTTTGGTGGGCACCTGGCCTCCAGCCAGGGTCAACCCACCACAATAATCCAGCCTTGTGTGTCCCATTCGCCTCCTAGATGCTGTGATTTAGCAGCTGCAACAGCCAGAAGCCTCCCCAGCTCCCCTTGTTCCTTAGGAAATGTCCCTCGCACCAGGTCCTTCCCCAAATCCTGCTGTGGCCAGATCCCGGGGATGCTCCCAACACACCCTCAGTGTCCAGCCTTTCATGTCTTGGGGTGAGTGGTGGCTGGGGATGTGCTGCCCTCGATCTGCTTCATCTGCACCAGGAGCTGAGCACCTGCTGCTGCTGTGGGGCACTGGCATTGCCCCCACCCGCACCTCGGAGCCAGATCCCACCTCGGCTGCTTTCACCCAGACAGCGGCCATGCAGAAGAGCCCTTTCGGGTGGTTGTTGCCAGTTTTCAGGCTTCTTGCTCCAGCTGACTGGCTCTGACATCTCAGCCTAACAAGAAAGCATCCTGCCTCCCGCTCCCACTGGAGAGGGGGCTCGGGGAGGGGGTGGGATGGGGGCGCAGCACGGAGCCCACCCAGCCCCGCTCTGGGCAATGGCAAAGAAGCTGCCGCTTTTCCAAGCGCTTCCTCTGGGGCTTGTCTGATTAATGAGGGCTTGTTATTTCCAAACTGTTTGAAATCGTGTTTATTTTATCTGCTGCCGGATTCCTCTGACTCAGGGCTCATCGTTAACTGCCAAAGATGAGTGACAGATCCCACTAATTACAGCTAATGATGGCCTTAAAGGATCTCTGCGCACGCCCGTGTGTTTGTGTGCACACATGCCAAGGGCCATTTATAATTTAAAGAGGGGAGAGTCGTTAGCATAAACCATGCCCGGATTAATTGCAGAGAGTGGCCTCTCCAGGGAGGATGCTTACCGAGAGGTTGTGGTTTCAAGTGCTGGATGCTCAGGACGGTACAGGCTGCCCGGGCAGTGGCCGTGTGGCCTTGAACAAGGTGTCAGCCACGGGGACACCAAATCAAAGCCATCACGTGAAAAACATTTGGCATGGAGCCACTGAGCAGCCCTTGGGGACCAAGTGTCCCCAGCACAGGGATAACTGGCCATGCAGGGCCATGGGAACTGACATCCAGCCCCTGGCAGAGCTCTGCAGGGTGTTTTTCAGCTGGGAGGAGTGCCATGTCCGAGAGACCCAGTTCTCCAGCTTCTGTGGGCAGGGAGCAGGAGCACCGTGAGACAGTTTTTGAGGCCTCCCTGAGAACAAAGTAGCTGCAGGAGCACAGTCCCTTACTAGAAACTGGAGACCTCACCTGGGTGGCTGGGATTAGCATTGCCCCTGCCTTGGGGAGGAATCTCCTCCCTTAGACCTTGGACAATCCAGCCCTGGCATTGAACTCTTTGCTTATACATTTCTTCCCTGGAGGGAAAGAGGGAGGATGGAGAAGATGAGGCTTTCCCCACCTCTGGGCTAGAGGATGCTGCAGGAGCTCACGGCCACCACCCCAGTGAGGGGATGGGCAGGGTGGCAGCTCAGGCAAAGCGAGCACGCCCTGCAGAAGGGCTGACCAGGGGACTTAGACGGCTGGCACAGTGGGATTTATAATCATAGAATCATTTAGGTTGGAAAAGACCTTTAAGATCAGCAAGTCCGACTATAAACCTAGCACTGTCATGTCCACCACTGAACTGTATGCCCAAGACCTTCCCTAAACCAGCTTTCCACTTGCTGGGCTGACTTTCCCCCAGACCTGCAAAACGGGCACATGGGAATGGATCTGCATGTCCCCCGTCTCCATCTCCTTGCCCTTCCCCTCCTTGGGGTCCAAGAGATGCCCTCACCCCTCTCCCCACCCTGCTGATGTGGGTTGTGAGAGAGGCATCCAGTAGGAAACCAAAAGCTGTTCCAGATGGCAAAAGGCTCAGCAGAGCAGTCAACTGCTCCCAAGCCCTTATCTTTCTGCAAATCAAATCCACCCTTCTTGGAAAAAAATGTAATTCAAGCTCCTCGGTCTTCCTCAGAGCTGGGGAGTGAGAATAGTGAAGTGCCAGCACCAGCTCCCCAGAGAGGGGAAGCGCCATCCTGCAAAGTGTTTCTATATTGGTCTCTGCCATGAGAAGGTCTAAATTGGAAGTGATAGCAGCAGCAAGCATCGGGATGCTGAGATGGACTCTGGGGCCAGTGCCAAGGGATTTCAGAGGCTGGATGTGCTCGGTGTGGAGGGATGCCTGCCAGTGCAGGACACTGCGCTTCTAATCCCACTAAAAGCTGGGAGGAAACAACTTGGACGAGAGCTTTTGGCTTACTTGCTGAAAAGACCAGATTCAGGTCAAGCTTGATGGCTCACGAATTTGTCTTGGATCCTTTGAACTGTTCTGGACCCTGAAACAGTCAGGTTTTTCTTTCTGAAGCACTCCAGATGTTTCAATTCAAGGCTTTTGCAGAAACAGCTGCTGGAGGCTGCAGACCAGAATCACCCTCAGAAACACACAGCAACCCCACAGTTACAACCTTTCCTGTAAGAGCCCAACTTGGGCTGGTGCTTTGTGTGTTACCGACCCCCGCTCTGGTTCAGTCCAACTGATTTTATTCCCAGCACTTCTTCATATCAAAGAAATCAGTCAGCAGTGAGCAACTGGTTGTTCCCGGAGGGAAGTGGACGTCAGACACGGCTATTTGGCTGCAGATTCAAAAAACCCCAACAAAGTTGGGATGTTCTGGGCTACCTCAAAATAAGATGTTACTGGCACTTAGTGAGATTCAGCCCCCACCCAGGCTTTGTCTCAAGTTGCCCTGCACCAACTTACTGAAAGCGTTTTTCTCAGTTTCACCCCCTTTTTTCCCACTCTGAAATGTGAACATTGCTTTGCAGCTGCAGGTGGGGATGCTTTCCCTTGCCCTGAAGCCTTTGCCTACATCGCCAGCCTTGGGGGCAAAAATCATTGAGCACATCTGCCTACCAGGTCACTGAGGGTTTCATGTGTCTGCATACACAAGGGGGAGTGGGAGCGGGTGGCTTCAAGGCTCCAGAGCAGCTGGGGGGTGTTCAGAGCCAAACTGTCTCTCCTGAGCCCAGGTCAAGTGTTTTTTTCCCCCGGTGCCACAGCCAGGGAGGGTCGGAGCCCTCTGAGATGTGGACAGCCACAACCACAGCAGGACGGCCACCGCAAGGTCCTGGGTCTGGGCACCGTGCTGCAAGCAGCTTGCTCAGCAGCACAGAGACTTCTCCAAATAACCCCCGTGATCGCTGTCACCCGGCGAAAGAGCCCGATTGCAAAGAAAACAGGGAAGTGGCTGAAAAAATAAAGGCACTGCCATGGGACTGTGCACACCCAGGTTGGAAATTTGGGATGGTGCCGAAGCACAGCCCAGGATGCTCCTCCCACGCCAGGGCATGAAGGGCTAACGCAGGACAGAGGGATTAGTGAGACCAGAGGCCAGCCAGAGGGTACCCTGGTGACAGCACTGGGGATGGGCAGCCAGGACCTGTGTGTCCTCCAGGTACTTGGGAAGAGCTGGGGATGCCCAGCAGGGGTGCAGCAGCACATCTGCGTGGCATGAGCTCGAACGGTCTAATCCCAACCCCATATCCCCAGGGGACAACGTGGTGCCAGGCTGCTCACTGAGACGCCAGCCTCTGTGGGTACCCCAGCTCCTCCACCATCTGCACCCCTCCCCAGATGCCAAAAGTATCCAAAAGATGGAGAAATCTGCTCAGTGACCCCAAAGCACAGCCATGAGCTCCCAGAGACTTTATCCAGAGACTTTCAAGCCCCAGCCATGGGGCGGTAGCTGTTTCAGCTGAAGAAAAGGATAAATGGAGATGAGCTGAGAAGACACAGATGAACTGGGCAGACAAAGCTTTGCTGGGAAAACTGGAAGGTCACCAAGCCTTGAGATCAGGATAAGAGGCAATGCCAGTGCCTGCCTCCCAGCCTTGTGCGTACGACTGCCAGAGACTGAGCGCACCAAACCTCTGCCTTGGGCCTCTGCTTCTATCCAGCATCAGCCAGCACGGGGGCAGGAGCAGGTCCAGGCTCAGCTGGATGCCCCTGGCCCTGCAGAACAGGCGGGTGTGGGTGGAGGCAGCGGTCCCTGCCTTATCTGGCAAGGCTCTGGGATTAGCTGTGTAGCTTTGGAGCAGCTCTAGTGGCCCTGCCTTCAGTGGCCAGGTAGGAACAGATACACACAGATAAGGCAACCTGAACCCAGGAGACAGCGAGGCAGCTTTGTTAACCCCCATGCATCCAGGCACTAATGAAGACACTATCATTCCCCGTTCCTCCTTGGCAGTTTGTGCGTCAGCCCTGGCTCGTAAGAGGTCAAAACCTGACGCTTGCATGGGTGTCCCTGCTCTCCTGGTGCTGCTCTCACAGTTCTCTTGGCCCCCTGGGGATACTGCTGGTATAGGGGCTCCACTGGTACAGGGTAACACAGCCTATGCGGGAACAGAGCTGGTACAGGGGTCCACAGCCAACTCTGGGCCCCATGGCCAGTACAGAGAGCTATGGATAGTACAGGATGGAGACTGCGGACAGCATAGAATCGTAGAACCACTAGGTTGGAAAAGACCTTTGAGCTTATCAAGCCCAATCATGCCTGTCTACTACTAAACAATATCCCTGAGCAATTCATCTGCCTGCCTTTTAAACCCCTCCAGGGATGGTGACTCAACTACCTCCCTGGGCAGCCATTCCAGTGCCTGAGAACCCTTTTGGTGAAGAATTTTTTCCTAATGTCCAATCTGAATCTTCCCTGGTTCAACTTGAGGCCATTCACTCTCATCCTGTCAACTATTACTTGGGAGAAGAGACCAGCATGCACCTTGCTACAACCTCTTTCAGATAGTTGTAGACAGTGATAAGGTCTTCCCTTGGCCTCCTTTTCTCCAGGCTAAACAACCCCTGTTCTCTCAGCGTGGGCACATGCAGCGAGGGTGGGGTCCCAGGTGGTACAGGGACGTGCAGCCAGGATGGGAACCTGCCAGTCAGGGACACAGCTCCAGGGATGGAGTTCCATGGATGGCGTGGAGGTATGCAGCTGGCATGGGGACACATGCAGGGGAACCCTGTAGAGTCCTGGCACAGCGACGCTGCAGGGCAGAGGATGCCCAGCAGCATCACCCACCCCTTTGATGGTCCATCCCTACCTCCCTCCCTGCACTGGGCAGGAGGGCCCAGCACTGCATGGGTGCATGGAGGTAGAAGAAGCCGTGCCAGGTCCCTGCCCACATCCCCATCGCTGGCAGGCCAGGGGCTGTTTGAGGCTGGGCGCAGCGCGGCACTCCCCATCCCGTTAGCTGCGGCATGAAAGCGCCCGCCGCAGCCTTCATTTCCAGGTAAACAGATGAGGCAAGCGGCTCGCCTTCCCTCCCTGCCCAGCAAACCCGGCTGCACAGACCTGCAATTCAGCCCCACGGCCTCGCACAAGCCCCCAGTGTTTGGGAGAGGGCTCGTACTCCCCGGGGGGACGCGCCACGGCCAGGCAGTTGACACCCATCCAGGTTGGAGCGGGGCCAGCGGATGCAGAAAGAGCCGCTGTGTTTTGGCTCTCTCCCGCTGTGCCAAGGGTGGGGAGCAGAAAGGGCCCCTTGTGTGAAGGACCCGGCGGCTGCCCCCACAGCTCAGCCACATCCAAGGTCCTGCGAGGCCGTGGCCGTGGTCACCGGTGGGTGTGTAGGGTGGTGGGAGCACAACAGGGTGAGGGGGTGAGATGTGGCAGGAGGGGGAGCCACAGCCACCACTCTGGGGTGCATGGTGCTCGCTGACCCATCGCCACCCGGGAGATTTGCAACTACAAGAGACAAAAGCCGTGGAGGGGTTTAGCCAATCAGAATCATAGAATCATAGAATCACCAGGTTGGAAAAGACCCATCGGATCATCGAGTCCAACCACTCCTATCAACCACTAAACCATGTCCCTCAGCGCCTCGTCCACCTGTGCCTTAAACCCCTCCAGGGAGGGTGACTCAATCCCCTCCCTGGGCAGCCTGTTCCAGTGCCCAATGACCCTTTCCATGAAAAATTTTTTCCTAATGTCCAGCCTAAACCTCCCCTGGCGGAGCTTGAGGCCATTCCCTCTCGTCCTGTCCCCTGTCACTTGGGAGAAGAGCCCAGCTCCCTCCTCTCCACAACCTCCTTTCAGGTAGTTGTAGAGAGCAATGAGGTCTCCCCTCAGCCTCCTCTTCTCCAGGCTAAACACCCCCAGCTCTCTCAGCCGTTCCTCATAAGGCCTGTTCTCCAGCCCCTTCACCAGCTTCGTTGCTCTTCTCTGGACTCATTCCAGAGCCTCAACATCCTTCTTGTGGTGCGGGGCCCAGAACTGAACACAGGATTCGAGGAGCGGTCTCACCAGTGCCGAGTACAGAGGGAGAATAACCTCCCTGGACCTGCTGGTCACACCATTTCTGATCCAAGCCAAGATGCCACTGGCCTTCTTGGCCACCTGGGCCACTGCCGGCTCATGTTCAGTCGCTGTCAACCAAAACCCCCAGGTCCCTCTCCTCCAGGCAGCTTTCCAGACAGACTTCTCCTAGTCTGTAGCTGCACGGGGCTGTTGTGCCCCAAGTGCAGGACCCGGCATTTGGCCTTGTTAAACCTCCTGCCATTGGTCTCAGCCCAGTGGTCCAGCTTGTTCAGATCCCTTTGGAGAGGGGGGTTGGAACTAAACGATCTTTAAGGTCCCTTCCAACCCAAACTATCCTATGATTCTGTGATCCACAGGCAGACAACAATGCCTTTGCTAGGGACAATTTCCCCTGTTTCACGCCTGGCACCTTCCCCCCGAGAAGGTGGCTTTCTTCCCCAAAGAGCACAGGGAAAGCGTTTCCCACCACGGATGACAAAAATGGATTCACAATCCAATTTTACCCTAGTACCACTTCAGTGATTTTGATGGAGCTGCTCTGGATGGGTGCCAGTTTGAGCCAGAGGACAGCTGTCGTGGCTTCATAGACCAGGGGTTTCTTATCTGTGTCACCTTTGATTACTGTAATTGAAATCCTGCTCTGATCTGAGCTGTGCCCAAATGTTTCTGCTGCCTGTGCGGCTCTCGGCTCGAATGGCAAAATGACGTTAATAGATTTTAAAGCCAGACAAGGCCTGCGAGAGCATTTCTGCCTGACCTCCCGGATAGCAGCCGACAGTTACCGCTTACCCCGGTCCCACGCTCAGCCGCTGGCATGGCCCTGCCGGCCCCCCGTGACTCATTTTCCCTCCTGGAAGCACAAATCCTGCCTTTCCCCAGAGCTGCTCACATTGTGTGCCAGACAGCCTGCCTCCTCCCATCCCTTCGGAGGAGAGCTGGGATGCTCTCAGGGGAGGCAGGGTCCAGGGAGGGTGGTGGTGGGATCACAGAGGGATCAGTCACCCTTGAGCCCTCCCGCTCCAGTATAAAATCCCCCGTGGGCAGCGTTGCCCTTTCCTGGCATCGCCTGACCAAAAGGGCAGTGGGGCGACACACTGCTGCCAGGAGGGCTGCAGGGGACAGGAATGACACCACGCAGGAGAGGATGCTCCTGGCTTTGGTCCCAAGCAGGAAAACCGGCTGCTGCTGGCAGTGCGACCAGCGCTTTGTCACCCTCCCTGTCTTCTTTTGTGAAGCCGGAGTCACCGCAGCAGGAAGAGTGACTCCAGCCCAGACAGTGTCTGAGGGCAGGAGCCGAGAGGACACGTGTGCTGGCATGCACGCTGCTGCACTTTGGCTCAATGAGCAACTGGTGTGAGGAGCGAGCCAGCCCTGGTTAGGCTGCGACAGCGAAGCCGGTGGCTCTGTCCCGGATGCGGAGGGTTTGCTCAGCCAGCCTGGCCTCCAGGAGCCTCCCTTTGGAGCAGCAGAGGCGTCCCAGGCGCAAAGCCCCATCCAGAGAGTCCTGCAAACCCCATGGGGCAAACCTTGGCTGTGCCAGACAACCTCCCTGAACCCCAAGTTTTTCTGAGCCGGCAGCTTTCACGGATGTACAGCCTGGCCGGCACGTGCTGGCTTGCACCAGAGAGGATCTGACGGAGCCATCCCGAAACCTCACGTGCCAGCGAAAAGAAAGGAAGGCAGCCAGAAGGCAAGGCAGCCCCGCACCCCACCGCCGGCACACACAGAGCTCCCTGAAAATCCCGACCCGCCGAACAGCAGCGTTTCCTCTCCGGCAGTGAAACCCCCAGCGGGTCATGGGCTGGCGACGCACACAATGCTTGGGGTTATCCAGCCCGTTATCAGCTCCAGCCATGTGATGTGGGGAGGAAAAGGGTTTCAATCTCAGCTGAGCTGTGTTTCCGTCAGGAGCCGTTCCTCCTGTCACAGAGGAAGGTTGGACCACACCATGCGTTTGACACCAAGATCGGTGGAGTGGGGCTGTGGCTGCCGTGAGGACAGGGATAGCAGGACTGTCACCCCGTATCCCTACGGCATTGCCAGGCTTTCCTTCTCATGTCAGGGAAGCTGTTGGACTCGGAGCAAAGTGCAGTTGCTCCTGCCACAGCGTTGCTTGGTGGCACTGCACATGGCCACCTGCACAACCTGGGGATGGAAGGGGCCAGAGCTGGTGACCCTCAGGGAAGGGGCAGTGACCAGGGTGTGCGGTGGACACCTGGGCTGGCTGAAACACCTCTTGCTGGGTGTCATAGAACCACAGAATCATAGAATCACTAGGTTGGAAAAGACCCACCAGATCATCGAGTCCAACCACTCCTATCAAACACTAAACCATGTCCCTCAGCACCTCGTCCACCCGTCCCTTGAACATCTCCAGGGAAGGGGACTCAACCCCCTCCCTGGGCAGCCTGTTCCAGTGCCCAATGACCCTTTCCATGAAAAATTTTTTCCTGATGTCCAGCCTGAACCTCCCCTGGCGGAGCTTGAGGCCATTTCCTCTCATCCTCTCCCCTGTCACTTGGGAGAAGAGCCCAGCTCCCTCCTCTCCACAACCTCCTTTCAGGTAGTTGTAGAGAGCAATGAGGTCTCCCCTCAGCCTCCTCTTCTCCAGGCTAAACACCCCCAGCTCTCTCAGCCGTTCCTCATAAGGCCTGTTCTCCAGCCCCTTCACCAGCTTTGTTGCTCTTCTCTGGACTCGCTCCAGAGCCTCAACATCCTTCTTGTGGTGCGGGGCCCAGAACTGAACACAGGATTTGAGGAGCGGTCTCAGCGGTGCTGAGTACAGAGGGAGGAGAACCTCCCTGGACCTGCTGGCCACGCTGTTTCTGATCCAAGCCAAGATGCCATTGGCCTTCTTGGCCACCTGGGCCACTGCTGGCTCATGTTCAGTCGCTGTCAACCAACACCCCCAGGTCCTTCTCCTCCAGGCAGCTTTCCAGCCAGACTTCTCCCAGTCTATAGCTGCACAGGGTTGTTGTGCCCCAAGTGCAGGAGTGTCTCTGCTCCCATCCTAGGCAGGCACCCTGGTAAGCTTGTCTGAGCAGTACAGGCAACCTCCCTTCCCCAGGAGGGGAAACTGAGGCACGAGGAGATACTAAGAGAGACCTTCTGGCCCCTTGTCCCTGGGTTGCTGTGGGCCATCCTTCCATGGGCTGCCCCAGCTGCTTAAAGCTGATTTGAGGAAGGTGACTGCAGCACAGGGTCAACCCTAGTTCTGAAATCACAGCGTAGGGGCACCCGCTGCTCCTCCAAACTCTCTCAGGGGAGCCAGCAGAGGCACCAGCAAAGGCTGGGGTTGCCATGATCGCCTCCCACTCCATGATTAATTGAACACGGGCTGAAGTTAGCTGCGGAGGCAGCACCCCTGGGGTCTCCCATCAGCATCCCACTGCCCGCCAGTTGCCTGCAAGTGGGTCAGGCAGCAGCTGCCTCCCAGCTGGGCACCCTGCCTGCTTGGGGGACCCCCATCCCCTGCTGCAGGTAGGAGCATCCCTCCCTGCTCCACAGCACGGCTCTGCACCTCTCACCTCCCTGCTGATCCCATCTCAGAGGCTTTTGCCTCTCTGGATTCACTGCACTGGGCTACATTGTGGCTGGAGCAGCTGGGGAGGTGCATGGCTGCCTTCTGGGATGGCAGGAGTGTGGATCCCTGTCGTGTTCCTCCCTGTGCCTTCAGGGATCTGTTATTTTTAGCCACTCTCACTATCTCACATCTCTAGGTAGGCTCTGGCTCTCTTCTCTGCCCCTTTTCCCGTGTCAATTTGTTTTCTCCATATTATTTGCAGATGAGGGGAGGCAGAACCAGGAGTCTGGGACCACTTGGCCACAGTCTCCCCATGTTGTCCTCCACCTAGGAGATTTTGGTTGGCTTTTTTTTTTTTTTTTTTTTCTGGCTATTTTTAATCCCCATCGACAGCCCCAAGAGGATCAAAACCTACGGGCTAATGCAAACCAGAGGCACTCTGCAGCCAGTGCATCAGGCCAAGCAGTGGGATGCTTGTGGCTGTGCCGGGATGCTCCCACGCAGGCAGGGCGGTGAGTGGACACAGTCTCCAGCATCCCGGGCAGGCCAGGGTCTGCACCCGCAGGCTGGCCCCTCCTGGCAAGCTCTCTGCTCCCTCCTGACCCCCTGCACATCTAAGACTGTAACCTCCACCATGGCACATTGACATGTGAGCCGGGGAGAGCGAGAGGACGGGCTTTCCCCTTGGACCCAGAAGAAAGCAAACAGCAAAAATGCTAATTGAAAACTTAAAAGCCAGATATTTCTAATTCGGTTTCATGTGGCAGTCCCGCTTGATGGCAATGCTGCCACAGAGGTGCCTGCGCGGAGCCCAGCTGGGGAAGTGCCCAGCGTGTCACATCACAAGATGTAACGGGATGTCACCCATCCCCAGCACCGCCGTAGCAGCTCTGTGACCTCCATCCCTGCTGAGCAGTGGGGTGCGGGGTGCTCTGGTGCTGGGCATCTGGGGATCGACCCACAAGGACTGGATTTTGGAGCTGCTGGGAGAATGATTCCATGGGGAGGTGTGCCTCAGTTTCCCCATGGCACAAGGCTGCCAAACCTGCTGTTTGGGAAGATGTTTTCAAGGCGCTTGGGCTGGTGCTGGAGCCTGCTCCCCACTGCTGACATTGTACCACTGCCACACAGAAAGAGGGGAAGGGCTGGGGGCACTGCTGGAGCAGAGGATACCTGCCTCAGCAGGGTCCATCACAACAACAGACACTCTCTGGGGTGAGGAGGGTGTCCCAGCACCACTGGTCCCATCCCCTCCAGCCACTGCTCTGAAGGAGGAAGGGGGACATCTCCCTTTCTCGATTCTAATTCTTTTCCCTAAAAGGACCCCAAATCCTCTCATTTTCTCCCGAAACCTACACCACAGGACAGAGATGCTCCTGCCCTTAGCGCTCTGCTGTCTTTTCCTGCCTCCCACCCTTCGTGTTTGGGGCTATTTTTTGGTGTTGGGTCGGGATTTTTAGTGCAGAATTCTGTGCCGCATGGTGAGTAAAGGCATCTTGCTGTCTGAGGAATAACGGCTTGCTGGAGAGATAATAAAGCAAAAGGGAGTAAATTAAAGTGGCTATAAATAGCACCAGGAGAGGAAAGGAGATGAAGTCATCTTCCTTCAGCTGAGCTGGTATTTGCATCACTTCTTCCCTCTGCCTTCCCCTGCCCCCTCACCCTGCTCGGTAAGTGGTGGCCCCTGGGTTTGGGGGTGCTGCTGCAGGTTGTGTGTGTCCCCCTGGGTCCCCACAGGACTCAGAAATGTCTGGGGACAGCTGTCCTGCGCTGGGACCTTGCTGGAGAGCACAGCAAGGTGGCCTGGATGTGACTGATTGTCCCTAGAGGCTCATTCCCAGGTTTGCCACCAACCCAAGGCATTGCCCCATGCAAATCGGCGCACGGTTGCAAGCAAACCAGTGCCTCCAGCATGACCCGGCTGCTGCATTCCCCAGCCAGTGGGAAGAGCTTCCAGGAACCATCCCAGACCCATCCCATGCCATTTCCCTTGGCACAGGCGGCTACAGAGACCTGCCAGGAGCAGCGCCTGAGGAAAAGGGATTCAGCAAACTTAATGAGAGTGAATCCACCCCGGGAAGACCCTCCAGGAACCAGAGTTCATAATTTACATTTTTATCCTTGATCATTTCCACATCCAAGCCTCCACCATCAGCCCCAGGACGCACGGCAGAGGAGGAACCCCAATGCCCCAGGAGCCTCCCTGGGGTTAGCAGCTGTCTTCAGACCTAACCCAAACCATGGCCCTTGCTCCCAAGGCAGCCGCTGTCCCCACAGCCCCAAAACTCCCCCAGCTGCCCCAAACCCCCTCCAGCTACTGCTCGCACGATGTATATTTACTCCTGAGTCAGAATGAGGTCACACGGCGGTTTCCTCCGTGTCAGCTACCGATTCCTATTCCTGTGCTATGCGCACACGCCCGCCGTGTTATTGCAGGGTATTTATAGCTATTTTACATGTATAATTATAAAACCACAACTCCACACATGCACAAAAATAATCACAGTGCCAGGACGTGCAGGCAGCGGGGGAGTGGGGCCAGGACGATGGGAGTGGGGCCGGGGCACGGACCCCACCGCTAATAATAATTCTTCGCGCTTTATATATAGCGCCTTTCATCCGCAGCTCTCCAAAACGCTTTGCAGGCATTTAATTAAGCTTCCCAACATCCTAATGTGATGACAGCCAAGTAATAATAACCACAGCAAAGAGAGGGGAGGTGGTAGGACTTGTGTGAAGTCCCGAAGCATCACAGCCCACGGGGCAGCGAACCTGTGCCCTGCCCCACACTTGTGGGGTGCCCATGGCAGGACACGCTCATAGGAGAGATTTTGATGCAGAAAGGGGATAAGGATCTCAGAGTCTTGCCCAACCCCTCTGCTGAGTTCCAGGTGGGGACAACCGGTGACAGCACAGGATCCAGGGACAGCAGCAGCGACCCTGGAGATTGCTGGGCTGCAGCTGCCCAACATCTGGATCAGCGGGTGGAAGAGCCGTGCAGATCTCGACAAACTCGTGGGTGAGATCTCAGGGGAGAGCAATAAATAAGATGACAGGTCTGAAAGGGCTGATTTATGAGGAATATTTAGAGTTGTAATCCTGCCTGGCCCGGCCACCCCCTAGGGAAGCAGGGTGATGACAAGGACACAGATAGATCACGAGGAGACAGCACTCACTGGGGCCAACACTGACATATCTCCAAGAGGGACAGCTGGAAGCAATTGTGCCTCCTGGGGGTCTGGGCAGCTTGGTGTGGGGACACAGCTGGATCTCAGTGGCGTTGTGGAGATGGGATCCCACAGGGATGGACCTCTGTGGTCCTTAAGGACTGTCCCTCCCTGCCACACGCATACCTGCCCAAACGGACTGTTTGCCTCCTATCCTTGGAGCGCTGCAGAGATCACAAGGAGCACATGCTTCAGGTTTGGACACTGATGGGATAAGAGATGCCACCAAGCAAGAGCGATGTGACAAGAGAAGGTGGCCAGCAGAGGGCTGGGACGGCTGGGACTTCAACCACGATAGAATCATAGAATCACCAGGTTGGAAGAGACCTACCGGATCATCGGGTCCAACCATAAGAGAGTAAAAGCAAAGAGGTGTTGGAGGTACTGGTAATAAAAGGGGTAGAACTGCAGTCCTGGGGGGAGAAGGCTGAGTAAGGTCATTAACCTGTGCAGAAAACACACGCTCCCAGTTCCTTTCTCCACTTGTAGAGGGGTGGACGACCAGTCCCCATCCCTCCTCCCCATCCTGGTGATGCCCAGCAGTGTGTTGATGGACACAGAGCGATTCTGTACACATGAAAACTACATGCAAGTCAAAAAATCATAAACCTGGATTTGGTCCAGTAGCAAGCATTATCCTGCCATTTTATGGCTCTGTTGGTAGCCTTTTCCTCCCAGACTGCAGCCAGATCCCTGTTCACTGAAACAAGCTGAGCAGCAGAGCCCAACTGAGAGCACCCACACAGGCTGAGTCCCCCAGATGGGAGAACTGGACCTGCTTGAACCTCACCAGGACCAAAGAGCAGCAACACAGACATTAAGCAACAGAACAGTTCCAAACCTTCCGAGGGGCTGCAAAGAAATGCCCCCAAACCTTAGAATCATAGAATCACCAGGTTGGAAAAGACCCACTGGATCATTGAGTCCAACCATTCCTATCAAACCAGTCTCTGTGATGAGAATGGAGGGAGGGGAATGGGAAGAGCTTGTCTGGCCAGGGAGTCAGCACAGCCTGGGCATCACCGCAGAGACACAGCACCTTCCTGTCACCACACAGGCCACTGAAAATGCCCCACAACCTGCTGCTCCCCCCTCCCCAAATTTCACTGCCATTACTGCCCCCTGACCCCACCGTGCACCAGGCATCTCTTACCAGGGGCTGCAGGCACCTCTGCCATCTCACCAGCCACGATGAGGGACTCAAGGATCTTTGCATGAAGCTCAGGGCTCGTCTCAGCACTGCAGGGAGAAGCAGGGGGTCTATGAGGGTGCCAGCAGCTCAGCCCCGCTGGAGAACCCCACACCACTGGGATAGCACCCAGCTGCCCCGATGGATCTTCTGTGCAACTGGGGTGATGCTGCATCCCATGCGTGACATCACACCTGCTCACTGTGAGACAGATGTGATGGCAAAGCACCACGGTTAGGATGGGGGCTCCTGGCTTTCCCTTCAGAACGCTCCGGGGCTGAGCTGCTGGTGGGCTGTCATCCATCAGAACCAGCTTAGCCGGTGCCTGGCTACGGGCACCCTTCTCTCACCCCGTCTGTCCCGTGCATGGCAGGAGAACCTCACCTGGCTGCTGCAGGGCGGAGAAGCAGCTCCCCGAAGAGCTCTGCAAGGAGCCGGGGTGAGAGGCGGCTCCTGCGGGTGCTCTGGCAAAGGCGGTGGAAGTGGCAGATGAGCTGGTGCAGGAGCAGCGCCTGGGGCTGCTGCAGGGCTGGGGGGGCCAGCAGGGCTCGGGCTCGCTGGCCACACTCCTCCAGGCCTGAGGTCTCTGCAGCAGAGAAGAAGCAGGAGAAGAAAGGTCAGTTTGGGAATTCGTGGCCAAAGACCTACCAAATTTAAAGGCTCAGCTCTCCCCTTGCAGTAAAAGGGAGATTTAGGCTGGACATTAGGAAAAAATTTTTCATGGAAAGGGTCATTGGGCACTGGCAGAGGCTGCCCAGGGAGGGGGTTGCGTCACCTTCCCTGGAGGGGTTTAAGGGACAGGTGGACGAGGTGCTGAGGGACATGGTTTAGTGATTGATGAGAATGGTTGGACTCAATGATCTGATGGGTCCTTTCCAACCTGGTGGTGTTTCTATGTAAAGCAAGCTGGGAGGGGAAAGGTTTTTTAGGAGAAAAAACTCTACACCTGAGATGAGAGCTACAGGCAAAGCCATAGCAAGGTCCCCGTGGTCCTCCCAGAGTGGTTCTCTCCCCCCATGATGTGAGGGTGGCTGGTTGGACGGCACTTACTTTTGGCAATGTGAGTAAAAGCAGGGATCTAATAACATTGAACATCATGGAGGTGCCACCAGGAGCCCCATCACAGGTGCCCTGAGCAGCCCACAGCCCCGTGGTGTTCTCACCAGCATCCCCCCATGTCCCCAGCTGCCCTCTAGCAGCCTTGGCCAGGGCTCCCCAATCTTGTGAGCAGTGTGATCAGCAGCCTGGAACCACAGCCCTGCCCAGGCGCGGGAAACAGCCTTTCTCCAGCCACCCTCCATCCCCGCCTTGGCCTGGCCCTTTGGTCTGTGAGGGACAGGGACGTCCCCAGGGTTGTAGCTCTCAGCTGCCTTCAAAGCGCAGCTTGGCCGAGTGCTGACTCGGCTCCCTGTGGCTCTTTGCACCCGGACTGAGGCTTGGCTGATGCCCAGGCAGCTCCCTCCTTGGGGCTGGTGTCACCAGAGCTGGAGGGGCAGCAGCTCGTGCATCCCTTCTGGATCAGGTCCACAACCTGGCTGACCCCGCTGGGCGGGCGATGGGATGCTCCTCTGTCTGACAAGCTGCTCCCAGAGGATGCTCCGCTTTGCTCCAGGCTTCCCCTACCCCAACTGGATGCTTTTTTTGCACCCGGGGGATGCTGCAGAAGGAAGGTCCACAGCCAACGAGGGGATTTGGGGATGGTTTTTCCTTCTGCAGAAGGTCAGCTTGCCGCTTTTCTGGGCCGCGGCCTCGAGTAGGGCAGAAGCAGCCCGCTTGCAAGGGCAGACTGCCAAAACCCAGCACTGTCTCCTGAAAGACTTGTGTTTTTGTTTTTATTTTAAAGCCCCAGAGAAATCCCCATTGGTTTTGCCTCCATTTCTACCCCCTCCTCCTCCTGCACCCGTTGTGCCAGGAGCAGAGCCCGCTCTGGCGCAGGCTGCCAGGGAAAGGCGCTTCCCTTTGAAGTTGCTTAACGAGGCAACCCAGCTAATTGCTTCCTAATTGTTTTTTTTTTCTTTTTATCCTTGGGAGGGAGGCAGCCTTTGATTTCTGCTCTCTCCAGTGGGTGAGGGGAAGGCAGCATCTTGGTGCCACCAGTCCTGGGGGTATTTCTTCAGGCTCTGTGCTCCTGCACAGGGCAGGGAGGGCACGCACAGCCAGGTTGGATGGGGCTTTGAGTGTCTTGTCTGGTGGGATGTGTCCCTACCCATGGCAGAGGGGTTGGAACTGGATGATATTTAAGCTCCCTTCCAACCCAAACCATGCTATGATTTTATGACAGGGTGTGAGTTATCCCTAATCTTCCCTGGGTGTCTCTCCTGCTGTGCTGGAGGCCACGAAGAACCTGTTGCCTTTTCCCACTGGGATAAGGTAGGAAAAGACCACACTGGTTTGGCCATGGGTGATTTTTTGGTGCCTCTTAAGTCAGCCAAGAGCATGATCTGCCCAAGAGCTAATCTGGTTTAGGGCAGGGAAGAAATGCACAGGGATGGAGGGCAATGCAGCAACTGGCAGCAAGACGAGAGCTGCTGTGAAAGGGGAAATCCTGGATTCAGAGATGGTGAGGGGTTCAGGTCCTAGCTAACAAGGTGGGAAAGGGCTTCATGTATTCCTGGTAATGTCCATGGGGCCTCAGACTGGGAGATGCTGAGCAGGTCTGTGGGGACTCATTTGAAACAGGTTTTGGTCCCGATTTCCCTTTAGGATAGACCATGGACTCTGCTGACCTGGGTACAAGCCCTGCCCTGTTTATTTGAAAAAAAAAACCCAAAACAACATCCCAGACAATAAAGCCTGAAACATTGATGGTCTTGTACATTTGCACAGAGACTGGAAAGCTTGCAGGGACCTAAAGGCACTTCCTAATGGGACTAAGATGAAAAAGCAGAGAATTTTCTATGCCCATATAAAGCCAAAAGTTAACAAGATTACAGTAAAAATTCCCAGGCAGCAGAGCCAAAATATTACAGCAACGCTTTCTTCTGGGGCCAGCATCACCCAGCCTTGGCAGCCACACGTCCCAGCAGGCAGCATCTCCTCCTCTGGGCACTGCTGCAGGAGAAGACCCTGCCACAGCCAAGGCAAAGCTGCCCATCTGGTTTTCCCTCACTTTCCTTGAGCATCTCGCAAAAGGAGCTGCGTCACTCCAGTGCAGGGGATGTTTCCAATGGTCCTTCTTGGGATCTGCCCTTAGTGCAGCATCCAGACCGGGGATGCAGACAGGAGCCACCCTACGTATGCTGGGGAGCCTTAATAGGAGCTTTCCAAAGCTCCTCCAGCCCCACAAAGTTCCCAGACACAGGGGTAGCCTGACTGTGCTTACCTTGAGCCATATGGACCAATTCGCTGTACAGGGCTGGGGGGACCAGGGGCGACGGGAGCTCCTGGAGGTACCACTTCAGGGCCTCTGCCAGCGTCTGCGCATCATACAAGTCCATGTCCACAGCCGAGGCATCTGTAGGGAGAGACACAGCAGGAGCCCTTAGCCCGTGGTGCTGCCCCTCTGGCGTGGAGCTTGGAGCTCTTTCACCACTGCACGCCCTCCTCCAGACACGGGTGCCAATTTCTTTGCCTGTGCCTCCATCCCCCAGGTGTGGCAGCCCAGGATTTCACTCCCCAGCAAAATATTCCTGCCCCAGTTTCCACTGACCCCGAGTTAAACGTGCCCCCAGAGAGCCTCGTGTGCACTATGCACCCAGCACATGGTGTGGGGGCTCTTGCTGTCCCCCTAGGGTCCCACATGCCAGCACCCATGGGATGGGCTGAAGAGCTGCCCCAGGCCCCCTGTGCCACCCCAGCTCTGGAGGAACTGCTTGGGAAAACGCATCCATGCAATGGGGTTACATTCCCCAGACACTGCCCATCGCTGAAAGCACACGTCATCCTCCCAGTGAGCCCAAAACACCGTGAATGTGCCCCAGCTGGCATTGCTCTCCCAGCTCTGAAAGGCAGCTGCCCTGAGGGAGGTGGGGAGGGTGCTCCAGGGACCAGGGCAAAGCACCCAGGGGCAGAAATGTCCCATGGTCTGCAAGAAGCCAAAGGGTGGGAAACATCCATCCAAGCCCCACAGCTGGGCTGGTGCGGGGATGTTGCTTCACCAGGGTTCAAGGGCAAGAATCCTTTCAGCATCCTTTGGTATTGCTTCATGCGTTTTTCTTGGAGGTCTCTCAGCCCAGCCAGGCCAGGAGGTGACTACCCAGAGGGCAACGGTCCCTTTTGCGAAGATCAGGAGGTTTCAAAATCCACCTTTGATTCAAACTGGAGCCAAATGCAATGTTTTGAAATTCTCCTTGCAGGAGAAATCTTGGGGTGGGGGGAATAATAAAAAAGCCCAAGATATTTGGGATTGCTTGAAATGGTTTGTGTGTGGAAACTGATTTTCTCACTTTTTCTAAATGACAGTACTGAAAAAAGAGCAAATTTTGCACTTTCTTAAAGATGATGTGTCAGGCCCCAAATGGCTTGATGTGACAGAGAAGATGATGGGCTTGCCCTGCTCTGAGCTCCCTTCCTCTGCTTTCTGGGTCTTTACCCCCAGACACTGCTTTACCAAAATCAGTGCCATTTCGGGAGATGCCCCACCTCCCAGCCCAGAATTTTCCAGCTGAAAGTACCTCAAGTCTCCAACCATTTCACCAACCACATGAGGCCACAGTCCCTTCTCGGGTAATAAGCCCAAAAGAGTGGGGAAAAGCTATTTCCTAGGTTTCTGAGGAACCTGACTAGCAGGGTTGGTATGGGGAACAGCTTCCCGACTCCTGGCAAAGGCAAGTTTTGTGCACCTTGACCTTGATCTTCTCTCCTTGGGGTGTCCCCACCATGGGTCAGGCATCGTGGGAGCCTGCCTGCCTCCCCCTCTGCCTGCTCGGGGACAAGAAGCTGTGGCGGGTCCCTTATGGCCAGTGGCTGCCATTTGGCTCAGAGACCAGAGAGAAAACAGATTGACCAATGCCCGAAGTGAAGCCTTTAACCCAGCTGCTGGAGACGCTACCTCATTTTCAGGAGCAAGCACCCGCTCTGCCAAGAACCGTGCCCCAGGGCAGCGTGGGGACAGCTGGGAGAGATGCCACCACTCTAGGGCAGGACAGAGGGCGCAAACGTGACCCAGGGCACCTTCTGATGTCACTGCATCACCCTATGGGCCACCCTGCCCTCAGCATCCTTGAGGTGGGCAGAGCCCTTGCATCCTGCACCCCAGCCCCATTCTGGTCCATCTGATGTTCCCAGCTCCCGGTTGCACTTCTGGACTCTTTCAGCTGGCCAAAAGTGTTATTTCTACCTGGATTTGCAGGGGAATGATAGCAAATTCCTCATTTTGGTAGCACTTGCCCTGCAGAAGTGAACTGGCAGGTTGGGTCCAGCTGGGTAAGGGGAGGAAAGCAGCGCCAGGGATCCCGTGAGATGCTCCAGCCCCCACTTTGGGCTGAAATTCTGCAGTGCGTGGCTGAAACTCAGGGATGCTGCTGTGGGGTCTCAGAGTCTTGTTGCTTGGGCAAGAAGCTGCTGCCATCAGCGGGATGCACCAGGCAAACCCCAACCCCCTTCTCACCTGGGGGGAGCCCGGCTGCTCTCTCCTGCCTGCTGCTGAGGTTTCTTCAGGGACCTGTCACTCGCCTTAAGGATGCTGGTGCAAATTGGGGAGAGCAGCCGCAAGCTGTTTCTGCGCAGGGAAGGGGCGGCTGCAGGGCACTGGCCCCAGGCGATCAGCCCCAGGCTCCACTGCGGCCTAATTAACTCATTTGAATCGTTAGGCATGGGCTTGGGGGGGCGTTCAAAGGGAAGGCTCAGCCGGTTTCAAAGTGAGACTTGAAAACATCTTTCCACCCAGAGAGAGAGGCGTGATGGGGAGGCCAGGCTGATTCACACCCCGGTAACAAGGATGGATTGCTGATGGCAACATTTTCCTTGGCGCGTTGACTAGAAAGAACCATTAGCCTGTTGCCCCCAGCCTCCTGGAGATCCAGGGGTACCCTCCTGCCTCAGTTACCCTCCTTCCCTTGGTGAGTGGCTCCCCGTTAGGTGGAGAGCAGGGCTTGGGGTTGCTCCAGCACCAGCTGCGCCCCAGCAGCTCAGGGAGGCTCGGACAGCATCTGGGGAAGGGTTAATCCTGGAGCCTTCCCAGCCAATTATGCCGGCTTGACCCCACGGATGCTTCTCTCTCCTTATCAGAGGGAGATGATAACCAGCTATAAGAAGTTAATGATGCTGCAGGATGAGTCAGTGCTCTCCCACTGCTCTCCAGATGTTCCCATCCCTTCCCCCAGGGGAATGACGTAGGGATTCCATCGCCTGCCACAAATAGAAGGAATACACCCCAAAACCCCAACTCCAACCCCATAGCAGCTCCCTCCAGCACACAACCTGCTCGCAATCAGCCTAGGACCAGCAAAGAGCATCACTTGCCCATGGGGGAAGAAAAGCAGGAATTTATCTGTGGCTGCAGTGTACAGGATGGCCACAAACCCAGACGGAAAAGCAATGGGTCTCCTCCCACTGGGATGCCAGACCCCCACATCCCAGCAGAGGAAAGGGGGTGCTGGGACTTTAGGCTGAGTCAGGCCAGGCAGGAAACACCAGGACCTCTCCTGGCCACTGCAGCCAGCCAGGGAGGCGTGAGTAAGCCTGGAGTTTCGGTAAATGCAGAGGATGTTTAGCCAAGAGGTGGTGTGGAGGAGTTGGGGGGGCTTGTGCTTGAGCAGGTCCTGGTCACTGGCTGTTCCCTGCGTGTGGCCACAGGTGACAGCTGGACTCACATCCCCAGCCAGTGGTGTGAGAGGGTGCAGACCCTGCCCAGACCCCGCAGCCTCTCTCGCAGCAGGGAGCCCTACAGGCTAAGCTGGACCTCGGTCACCAAGTGCTGCCATGATCTTGTTTAGCCTGGAGGAGAGGAGGCTGAGGGGAGAATTCACTGCTCTCTACAACTACCTGAAAGGTTGTGGAGAGGAGAGAGCTGGCCTCTTCTCCCAGTGACAGGGGACAGGATGAGAGGGAACAGCCTCAAGCTCATCCAGAGGAGGTTCAGGCTGAACATTAGGAAAACATTTTTCACAGAAAGGGTCATTGGGCACCGGAACAGGCTGCCCAGGGAGGTGGTTGAGTCACCTTCCCTGGAGGGGTTTAAGGGACGGGTGGACGAGGTGCTGAGGGACATGGTTTAGTGATTGATGGGAATGGTTGGACTTGATGATCCGATGGGTCTTTTCCAACCTGGTGATTCTATGGTTCCATGATTCTATGATTCTATAATGTGACGTGTTGTCCCCATGGTAGAAGGGCATCAAAGCTACCCATTCCTGGGGCTGACTTGAATACTGACTTAGCAGTTTCCCTACCCCTTCTGGAACTTCTAGGTTTAATTCTCAGCTGGTGCTGCTCTGATGTCCTTGTCATCTGCTCCAGGGGGCTGTTACCTTCCCATCTGCATGGATGGTGCTTGCACAAGGATCTGCACACCCCACGGAGCCAACCAGGTGTTTGAGGCTCCTGGAAATCCCACAGTGGGGGCTTCCTGGGGAACCGTGCACCAAATCAGGGCATTTTTAGAATCATAGAATCATAGAATCACCAGGTTGGAAAAGACCCACTGGTATATCGAGTCCAACCATTCCTATCAATCACTAAACCATGACCCTCAGCACCTCGTCCACCCGTCCCTTAAACCCGTCCAGGGAAGGTGACTCAACCCCCTCCCTGGGCAGCCTCTGCCAGTGCCCAAAGACCCTTTCCATGAAAAATTTTTTCCTAATGTTCAGCCTAAACCTCCCCTGGTGGAGCTTGAGGCCATTCCCTCTCGTCCTGTCCCCTGTCACTTCTTCACCTTTGATTCAGCATCACTGTAAGATCTCTCAGCCAGCCTGCTGGTACCTCGTGCTGGGGACTTGGCAGCTGCCCGTGCACGGGAGCTCCTGGCAGCCCCAGACACCCTCCCATCTGGGTTTCTCTTTAACGTACTTGCACTCAGACAGGGCAGCGGTGCTGGGACCCCCTTTCAAGGGTGACCAGCGAGGCAGCCCCCTTTCTCAGGTTCCCCAACAGCCATGGGAGGGGACGGCGAAAGTTCCTCCAGTTCATCCCGATGGCTCTGGCAGGGCCGTCTGCGCTGCTGCCATTTATTTACCCTTCTTTCATCACCACCAAATATAAGAGATGAGCTCATGCCTCTTGCCAGGCTCTGACGATGCAGGGTTTATTTCCACTGCAGGTATAAATAAAAAGCAGCGCAGCAGGCACCGGGGCGCCTTGTGTTCGGGAGTAAAGTCATTGTGGTGGGGTCAATAGCTCATCCAGGGGAAACAAGAGCCCTCGGAGGCCTCCAGCCCCTCTCTGGCATCTCAGGGATGAGGATGTGCTCCCTCCCTGGGCATCGGAGCCCTGGTGATAGGGGGAGCGGAGTGAGGCCCCCTGGCCTGCTCTCCCCTCCACCCCAGCCATTTCTGCCCGGCAGCAGCTCCCGGAAAGCCACGGGACCCACCGCCGCCCGCTAATCCCCACCGAGCCCTGACCTAATTCCCGGGCATGTGAGCGTGTCTCCAGGCAGACTGCTCTGCGCCGGGGCCGACATCAAAGCGTGCGGAATGGCAGCACAGGCACCGCACGCCTGGAGACACCGGCTCCAATCCGCCTCGCGCTGCCGCCCGATTCGCTCCAGCACCCCAAGGTGCCAGCGGTTGCTGCCCGGCCCTGCTGCCATGGAAGATTTTCCCAGCGCTACTTGGGAAAGGCTCGTGGTGTTTGCTGGGGATGTTTAGCTGAGGGGAGACCTCATTGCTCTCTACAACTACCTGAAAGGAGGGTGTGGAGAGGAGGGAGCTGGGCTCTTCTCCCAAGTGACAGGGGACAGGACGAGAGGGAATGGCCTCAAGCTCCTCCAGGGGATGTTCAGGCTGAACATCAGGAAAAAAATTTTCACAGAAAGGGTCATTGGGCACTGGAACAGGCTGCCCAGGGAGGTGGTTGAGTCACCTTCCCTGGAGGGGTTTAAGGGACGGGTGGATGAGGTGCTGAGGGACGTGGTTTGGTGGTTGACAGGAATGGTTGGACTCAATGATACTGGGGGTCTTTTCCAACCTGCTGATTCTATGATTCTATAATCTGGTGATGGACTCAAGAACCCAGATCAGGGCATAGGGTATCCAAAATGCAGGAGGTTTCAGTGCTGGGTGGGTTCAGCCCCATCGGAGACATATGGGGCACCCAAGGAGTCACAGGGGACTCACAGAGGCTCTGTGCCCTATCCTCCCACAAGGGAGGAAGGATAAGGATGCGCATTATCCCTACCCAGTGGTGGCAAAGTTCTGCCTGGCTACTACACATAGGACTTTGCAGCCATCACCAAGCTGAGCCTCCCCAGGGTCGGGTCCTGCAGCTCTGAACAGCTCCAGCACCCACTAGCCCACCCACAGCTCTGCTGCCACCATCCAGAGAAGGTCCCAGGTTTCCAGCAGCGGTGAGGAGAGTGCTGCCCGGCACATCTCACGGGACACAGGCAGAAACCTGAGCAAGCATGGGGTGAGAAGACATCACCCGTAGGCACTGAAGGGCCTCGTACGCCTCTAGTCCACAGGATGATGTCAGGAAAAAATATTTCACAGAAAGGGTCATTGGGCACTGGAACAGGCTGCCCAGGGAGGGGGTTGAGTCACCTTCCCTGGAGGGGTTTAAAAGATGGATGGATGAGGTGCTGAGGGACATGGTTTAGTGATCAATGGGAATGGTTCGACTCAATGATCCAGTGGATCCTTTCCAACCTAGTGATTCTATGATTTGCCCCATCCCCGTGCTCTAAACAGCCCCTGAGCCACCCACCCACAGGGAACAGTAGGAGTGCTGGGGGCTGGAAATCCTCCTCTGTGTGCCCCCAGGCCATGAAGCAACCCCTCACTGGGGCACCGCAGAGATCACCCAGGGGGAAGAGGAGTGTTGTACCCTGCTGCTGTCATTTAAAGATCTTAAAGCTCCACTTTCTTCTTCTTTTTCTGCCCATAACTCCTTCCCTGTGGCTGCAGCAGGGCTCCTGGCCAGCTGATTGCTGCAACCCTTTAGTGAGTCCTCCCAGCCCCCCGTGGGGCTGTGGCGTTTCGTTGAGTGCCTTTTCGGTACCGCCACGTGACTCTGACTCCCATGTGCAGTGATGTTGCATGGCTCTGCTTGCCACTCAGGGCATAATGGACTGAATCAAGCACTGAATACCCTAAACCAATTAATTCTCCTCTGGAGCCAGCATAAGCCGGCTGTGAGCCCATCCTTGCTTCACCCGCTGGCCCTGGTGGCATCTTAGCCAGGTGGCTGTGGAGATGCTTGCTTCACAGAACCCCTTTTATTGATGAACTCCGTCTTTGCTTTCTTTTTTTTTCTTTTTGTACCTATAAATGTTTTTTTCTTGCATCATCCAACATGGAGATACCAATTCTGGTGCACAGGCTCTAGCCCGTAGCCAGATGCCATTGTCCTGCAGGACATCAACAGCACCAGGATGGGAACAGGCTCAGCCCAGCATCTAGAATCACACAGATGGGAAAACCTTCATCCCAAAGCTTGGGGGTAAGGGCTCCAAAAGAGCCAGGAATGGGGAAAGGGCTTGATCAGCACAATTCAGACGGGCAGCTGCACTGCCCATGGGCTCCCCAGGACAGCCAGGACCACTTTGACCTGTAGGGCTCCTTGTCCTGAGAGAAAGCTCCACACCCTCCTCACTGAAAGTTCAGATACTCTTTCAGTGTAGAAAACACTCTGCTTTCTCTGACACCTTAAGATTTGGGGGTTAGAAAACCAACACCTGAACTTTTTCAGCCCCTCCTCCTTTTTCCATACACTTTCTAGCAGTTTTCCTGGAACCTCTGCCAAACACCAGCATGATTTGTGTATTTGCAGGGAAGCTGAAACCCCCAGTGGGAACCTGGTTTTCCCCTTGGCCGAGATGGGGTTCAGTTCCAGCCACCACCAGCCCTGGCTCTGGTTTCTTCCCATCCCCCAAGACGTTTGCTTGGCATTTGCAGGCAGGCTGCTGGCAGAGATGAGGTGCTGGAGGGATGGACCATCAGGAGAGGAGAGGAAGAGAAACAAGACTCTTGCCTCTACCATCTCATGCATGGGACATGCAAACTTATATTTTATTTTACTTTTTGGCAGGGATGTTTTACTCCACCGAGCGCAATGAAAGGGCCTGTACAGGACCCAAAGCAGAGGTGCTCTCCTACCCATCCCAGCCCTGTTAGAGCTCCAGCAGAGCCCAGAGGAAGAACTACTGGGTCTCTGGTCTGCAGGAGGTTGTTGGGGGGACAGGCTGCCAACTCTGGGCTCTGCTGTGATGCTGGCAGGAATATCATCCCCATCCTGTTTGCAGAGCATCCCTCCAGCAGGGCTGAGCATCAGCTCGTCTGTCTGAGAGCTAGAAAATGCCTGATATTCCCTACCTGCTCCAGCCAGCTACAGGGAGCCCCGGTTTTGTCCAGCCCTGGTGCTGCCAAGTGCAGCCCCCTAGGTTTCCAAATAAAAGAGCTTATTTAGGTCCTTGAGGAGATGTGGAGGCATGGGAGCATCAAGTCTCTTGGGGCTGTTGAGGATTTTCAAGGCTTTCAAACGTTTTGAGAAAAAATAATTATAGCATTTCTCTGCCCAGTGCTGGGACCTGTGGTAGGAGATGAAAATCTGGATGGACACAGCAGCTGCTCAGAGCTCCCGCCCAGGCTCCAGCAAAGCCAGCAGATTTTACCCCTGGCCTGAGGGAGTCTCCTAAGGCTGGGCAGGATTTTGGTAGTGACCACTGCAGTGCTGCCAGGGAGCCCTGTGCCTGCTGGGGATGCTGCACTGCCTGCACGGGGAGGACGGAGGACCTGTAACTCCTGCGTGCTCAGAAAGCAAAACATCCTTCTCATGCTGTTGTTGCTGCCCCTCCCTGCCTAGCCTGGGCATCAGTGCCCATTGGTGTCTGGATGCCTTCACCTCCTCTGCAGACCAGCTGGGAAATCTGAGCACCTGCTACTCCTGCCTTCCCCAGACTACAGGAGCATCTGCAAGAGGAGAGCAGCAGAGTTCTGGGGTGCACAGTGCCCCCCATTATCCCTGGGGGAGCAGAGCCCTCCTTGGGCAGTGGGGATGGAGCAGCCCCAAGACCCCTGCATCTCCTGCTGGGACCCCTGGGACACTTCTTCATCTTCTCCTGCATCCCTTCCTTCTCCGCGGCCCCAGGACACTCCAGCATCCCCTCCTGCGACCCCTGGGACCCTCTAGCATCCTCTCCTTCTCTGCAGCCTCAGAACCTTCAGCATCCCCTGCTGGGACCCCCGGTACCTTCCAGCATCCTCTCCTGCATCTCTTCCTTCTCCACAGCCCTGGGACACCTCAGCATCTCCTGCTGAGATTCCCGGTACCCTCCAGCATCCTCTCCTGCATCCCTTCCTTCTCCACAGCCCCGGGACACCTCAGCATCCTCTCCTGCGACCCCCAGAACACCCCAGCATCCTCTCCTGGACCCCCCCGGCATCCTCTCCTGCATCCCTTCCTACTCCGCAGCTCCGTCCCCCGCCCGGCGAGGACTCGGCTCCCGGTGCGCGGGGGAAGAGATGAGGTCATGTTGCTTAATATAGCGATTTCATCACAGCCCTTCTCCACAGCAACACGGCCCGGCTGCCGCCGGCTCCCCTCCCCCGGCAGCTCCCGGGATGCTGGGGGGATGCGGTGCCAGACCCGGGCTGCTCGGGGCTGGACCGTGCCTGGAGCCACAGTGCCGCCCTCTGGGCACCGCGGCCAGAGGAGGATGGAGATGCTCCATGCAGCACCCCCAGACCCCAGACCGGAGCAGCACGCCGTATCCATCACATCCCCGTGCCATCCCAGCCGTGAATTTAGGAGCAAAGCTGGGAGATGGGTTTTCTCACCCTGCTCATACCTCCCCCCACCCCCAGCCGCACAAAACGCTTCACGTTCTCCTAAAAAAGAAGCTTTACACCCCCCCCACCCGATTTTTTTTCTTTTTCCCTGTCGCACCCACAAGAGCCTGCCTTGCTCTTCAAATAGAAAGCCTAGAGGTTTGCAGAACAAAATATTTTTCTCCCTAAAACCCCTAAAATAGAGCTTTTGGTGAAGCATCCCAGCTCCACACCTGCATCAGGCGCCGAGGGGCATGGTTTAGTGTTTGATAGGAATGGTTGGACTTGATGATCCGGTGGGTCTTTTCCAACCTGGTGATTCTGTGATCCCTCTTGGCAGCATCATACCAGGGTATTTTGGGGAGCAGAGAGGGACTTGCATACAAACAGGGCTTTACAGAGCTGTAATTAGGGGCATAATGAAGTTGGAGCCAATAAGCCGTCCCTGCTCTGCCTGGGTAGCACAGCTCGCCCTCCTAGGAGGGACACAGCGCTGGGACTTACCTGTCAGAAGAGCTTGCTTCAGCTCAGCATCCCCCAGCGCACCTGGGCTGGATCTGTAGAGCACCTCGCTGTCGAGACCTGGGGAGCAGCCAGGAGAGAGGAGTCACTCCCGAGTCCTACATCCTCCCCTCCAATGCGATGGAAGCAAGCAGGGACTGAGACCACCCAGATCCCTCACTTTACCCAAGCTGCATGGGTACCAGGGTTCGTGAGGAGAGATTTGGCTCTAGAAAAGCTCTCAGGGCATCTCCCAACACAAGTACTCGGCACTGGTGAGACCACTCCTGGAATCCTGTGTTCAGTTCTGGGCCCCGCACCACAAGAAGGATGTTGAGGCTCTGGAGCGAGCCCAGAGAAGAGCAATGAAGCTGGTGAAGGGGCTGGAGAACAGGCCTTATGAGGAACGGCTGAGAGAGCTGGGGGTGTTTAGCCTGGAGGAGACTGAAGGGAGACCTCATTGCTCTCTCCAACTACCTGAAAGGAGGTTGTGGAGAGGAGGGAGCTGGGCTCTTCTCCCAAGTTACAGGAGACAGGATGAGAGGGAATGGCCTCAAGCTCCACCAGGGGAGATTTAGGCTGAACATTAGGAAAAAAATTTTCATGGAAAGGGTCATTGGGCACTGGCAGAGGCTGCCCAGGGAGGTGGTTGAGTCACCTACCCTGGAGGGGTTTAAGGGACGGGTGGATGAGGTGCTGAGGGACTTGGTTTAGTGATTGATGAGAATGGTTGGACTCGATGATCCGGTGGGTCTTTTCCAACCTGGTGATTCTATGATTCTAAGTAGAATGAGTGGTCTCGCACACGCCACCGCATGTGCCCTGCAGACAGACACCACAGCTGCCCCTACCTTGTTTTTCCAGTGCCTCGATGAGCCTGGCCACGGTCGTCAGCACCTGCTCGGGGAGAGTGGGGTGCTCGGTGAGCTCTGCCTGCCCAGGGAGCCCTGTGATGGAAAGATGGGGACAAGGGGCTTAGAAATTCCTGCCTGTAGGAATTCCAGCCTCCTTCCTTGCTTGCCCCAGGACAGGAGCAAGCTGCTGTTTTGGCACAGCCACAACCAACACTTCAATTCATCTGTGCCCAGTTTTGGAGAATTTCTCCCCTATTTTTATGTTCTTTTTGCAGAAAGAGTTGCCATTGGGGGCTCAGCCACTGGCTGAGATGCAAAGACCTGCTCAGGCACACGCTGAGCGTCCTGCCCTGAGCATGGAGACCCTTCAAGCCCAACCCTCTTCCCCACCTCTCCTCCCATGGCACTGAGGATTGGCCCCTCTCATCACCCACAGTCTTTAGTGGCACCAGCAGGAGCTGTGGGGCCAGATCCACACCCGGCACAGACAGCTCCCTGCAGCTCCCTCACACTTGAATTTTCTTGTCTACAGCAGGGATGAACACAAGCCCAGGGAGGACTCAGCCGCTTCTTTGGCTGGCATAGACCTCCCCAGCCCCTGGGGAGCCCCATCCCATCAGGGAAACCCTTCTTATCACCCCATCTGATAAACCCTTCCTGTGCAGGAATACCTGATGAACACAGTTCTGGGATTTCCACCCCCTACTTTTTTTTTTTCCTGCCTTGAATCCACCCCTTGGAGGGCAGCAGGCAGGGGCTGGCAGGGCTGCTGCAGCACTCCAGAGCTGGGCTATGGGTGGCATCTGTAAAGGCTGATGTACCAAGAGCTCTTTGCCCATTTTATTTGGATCTGCTCTGCTGCAAATATATTTTTTAAAATATAGCAAATTAAATAAAGCCCGAGCATGACTTCTTCCCCACAGTGAGGTGTGCTTCAGCTCAGCCAGCTACCTTGTTATGCTCAGTCCATCTTTGGGTTTTGCTGCCTAACAGAAGCCTGGATGCTCAGGTATTGAAGCCAAGAAACCCATAATAATTTTAAGAAATGAAAAAGCAAAATAACAACAATCATAGAGACTTCGGGCACAGCCACCCTGCCTTCGACTTTTTGCAAAATCACAACCTGGCCGCAAGGGGTGGATCCAGGCTCTGATCTTTGCTGCAGTGATGCCCTGATGCTCCCTGGGGAAGAGGGTGGGATGAAGTCTCCTGTTCATGGGTGGCTGATCTGGTCCCCAGGCACTGCTGGGACCCTCCACTGTCTGACAGGGATGTACGGATGGCTTTGGGTGGGAATAAGGAAGATTTCAAGGTTTAAAGCAAAGCATGTGGTTGGGGGCCCATGGAAAATGTCCCCACCGCACAAGTGTTTTTTTAATTAGGAAAAACTGGGCTTTGGTCTCCCAGCTGATGGCTTAGGGAAAAGGTGGTGGCTGCAAAAAAATTGCCATCTGTTTCTTCTTGTTGAAAACAGTAGGAATAGCCCCAAGCTCAGGTTGGAACCTTAGCTGGACCCCAGCATCCTGACACGCCACTTGGCTCCGACCTTGGGTGAAGCAGAGGTGATGCCTCACAGCAGAAATGCCACCCAGGACAACCAGGCAGGGGCAAACCAGCTGCCAAGCTCTTGGGAAGCCCTCTGGGACTCAAATCCACTGCAGAGCCATTTTTAGGATGTTATTTAATTAAAAAAAGACCATTCCTCCCTGCAGAGCCAGCCCTGGCTCCAGGGTACAGCTGGGAAATGCAGAGTCTCTCCCCCATTCAGGACACCCTGTTTCATCCTGCTCAGGGTCCCCAGGCAGCACCGGAGCTCGGTGGGCACAGGGGCTTCACGCATGGCAATACGCTGTTGGCACAGAAAAATAAGCATTCTGGCCAGCCAGAAAAAAGTGTCCTTCAAAACCTCCATCTGGGAATGGAAACAGTATGGGAAGAATTTAAAAAAAAAAAAAAAAGTGCCTTGTCTTCCAAGAGGATGTTGGAGATATTTACTCTAAGGGAAATCCCGCCAGCTGGAAGGTTTGGGTTTAAACAGGCATAAAATGGTACACGCTGCTCTGCTGCTGCAGAAAGATGGGGTTATAGGTTGTGAGAGTCCCCCCAAGGTGCCCGCACACCCCAGCATCTCCCAGGAAAGCCACCCCAGAGGGGCACCCACAGCAGGCAGCACCCAACATCCATGGTCAAAGCATGTCCTGCAGATGGCAGCACCCTCCCCCATCTACCCCCAGAGTCTGGTTTTAGTTTTTCCTTATTAAAAAAAAAAACCCAAAACAACTCAATTTTACTTTTTTTAAAAAATGAAATTGTTAAATTGGAGAGCCCTTGAGCCTGCTCCGTCCACACTACAGCACTGAGTTCTCTAGGGCTCTGCCTGCCAAACAGCCAGAGGGCTCCTCAAGCATCAATGAACTCGACTGGGAAGGTGGCTCAGACCACTTCCTTGTCTGGCCCAAAAAAGTGGTCTCCTCTCTCCTCCAAAGTCACCAAATAGCTGCTCACTGATCCCTGACAAAGCCTCAGGGACTGCGGATGCCTTTGCACGCTCGGAACATCACTCAAGGAGGAGCACCATGTTCTGGTGAGGCAGAGAGGGGTCCCAGAATGCTCCTCATGCTGCCATCAGGGGGCTGAGCGACAAGATCCACATGGCAATCCCACACGCAGTGGTAGATGGTTGTCCCACACCAGTAGAGTCCTGCTGTGCTTGGGCCAGTGCTCCCCACCCTCTTAAATCACCGTTATAAGGGGGTCTTGAACAATATTTTCTCCCCACCCTCTTAAATCACCATTATAAGGAGGTCTTGAACAATATTTTGGAGGGAGACTGGCTTCTCAGCAGCAGGTGCCCCTCTAAACCCAGCACTCAGATACCTCCAATGCCTACCCAGCCCTGGAGAAATGTTGCCTCTCTGGTTATCACATCCATGGTCTCCAATTCAGCAAGGAGGGTGCCCGAGGCACCAGGCCTGCAGCTGGGCAGGTTTCGATTAGCCAGTGCTGCTTTCCAAGCCCCATCTCCACACAGACAGCTATTTCTCTTCCATTGCATCCCAGAGGAGAACACCACCTCTGCTTTGGCCAGGGTTGCCACATTGTGCCTGGCTGGATGAGGGTTTTTTTCACTTCACATCTCTTTTTTTTAGCCAAGTACCTTACACAACTGCTGTGAAATTCCTTCCAGTCCCAACGCACTCGGCCACATTAAGTGGTGAGGGCAGAGCTAGCTGGGCAGATCCCAGCAAAGAAGCGGCTGGAAGCCCCCACGCCACAAAAGGTCCTGTCAAACTTCCCCCCCAGCGCCGTGCTGCAGCCTCCAGGGATGGAGGAGCCTCCCAGGGATCAACCCTGCTGCCTGCCAAGATAGTCCCCTGTCCCAGTTAGCACAAAGTGACAGGAGGCTGGGAGCTGGCCAGGGGCCAGCGCTCACCCAGGCACTGAGAGCAGCTGGAATCGGGTGCCGCAGTGATGGGGAGAAGAGCAGTTGGGAAAAAAAAATGTCCCCAAGGACCACCAGGGGTTTTCTGCTCCTTCCTGGTGGACCAAAGGACTCCTGCATCTTCTGTGCTGTCACAGACCCAGACCCCCTTGGACACCCCATTCCAGCACAGCAGGATGTCAGCGAGAAGCAATCCCTGCAGTGCATTTGCTTGGAGGAACAACACCCCAGGCACCCCCTGCTCCTCCTGCCACTGCCTCAATGCACCCAGGAAGATAAATCCCAGGGCAGTTCCACCATCTGAGGTTGGATCCCCATCCTGAGAGCGGATCCCCACCAAGCCACCCCCAACGCAAGGATCCATTTGGGCTCCGTGCCACCCTCACTGCCTTGCAGTGGATACCCATCCATGGGTTCCCACCTTTTCCCACTGTCCCATCACTCACCCCAGGGCGCAGGGGTCCCCGCGGGAGGTGGGGGCAAGGGCCGTGGCCTGGCCTTGGCAGCCGTGGGGACGATGCGTGCAGGACCCAGGTACTCCACGTAGGTGCCAGGGAAGTTGCCGCGTTCCTTGGTGCGCTCGTTGAGGCCGTGGAGCCAACCCTGGGGGCTGCGCTCGTCCCCGTCCTTGTAGTCGGGGTTGCTGAGCAGCCCAGCCCTGCTGACCGTCAGCACATCCCCAGGGCACAGTGCCAGGTCCTCCTCCCGGTCCTTCTGGTACTCGTAGAGTGCCCGATACTGCAGCCCATCCGAGGAGGCCATGCGGACAGCGCGGTGTGGGTCACACTGCCCCAATCCAGCTGGGCATCGGGGGCCTGTGGTGGCTGCGTGGGGCCAGGCTGGAGCAATGCAGCAGGGATGGGAGCGCTCCCTTCCCTGCGCACGCAGGATAAAATCTCACTGTTGGAATATCTCCGTGTTGGAGAGTGGCTCCTGATACCCTCCAGCCTCCAAAATCACTGTGGAGCCATGCTGGTGCCTAGGGCTCAGCAGGGCTGGCTCAGGTATGGGCAGGGAGGCTTTTCGTCACTGGGGCAAATGGAGCAGCACAAATGAGGCCGATTGGAGTGTTGGATATGAATGTGCCGTCCTCTTCTCAGCCTGGTCTCATCTGCACGGGCACGGAGGACATCCCCCTCTCTGCCAAAGAGAAAGGCAGCAACATCAGCGACCAAATCGCTGTCTCAACCCCATCACCCCGTATCCCCATCGCAGCCACCCGATGCTGGGGAAGAGTCCAGCGGCTCTCGCTCAGCTCCCACTTCCCAGGGAGCTCCCGCCAGCAGGACTCAGCTGCTTGCACGCAAGGAAAGTACCGGCAAGAGTCTGGAAAGTAGGGCAAGAGATCACGCCACGGGCTTTTAAAATAGACATATGTGCCGAGAAACCTCCTGCCGCACACAGCTCCCCTCCGGCAGCTCCAGCCTGGCATCACCGCCGCTCCGAGCTGGCGGATGAAGACATAGGGGTTTTGAGTGGTTTATTTTTATTTATTTATTTAGGGTGCATTTTTAAATATTCCTCCAAGAGAAGCACCTTCCTTGGTGGGGGGATGAGAGGGGGGGAGGCTGTAGTGCTGCTGCCAACCCGCTGCCCCCCAAGCTTCCCGCAGGACCCCCGCGGATGAGGGGTGGAGGGATGGGTGAGGAGCAGAGCCGCGGGGCTGCCTGCCTGTCTGTCTGTCCGTCCATCCATCCATCCATCCCCCCGGCTCTCCTCTCGGAGCCCTCCCGCTGCCCCCTCTCCAGCCTTACCGGGCGCTGCGGCTTCCCCGGCGGGAGCGGAGCCGCGCTCCGGCGGTGATGTCAGCCTCCTTCCTCCTCCTCCTCCTCCTACCCGGTACCCGGACGGCCCCCCCTTCTCCCTCCCTCCCTCTCTGCGGCGGGGGGGGGACCGCCCGGCTACTGGGGAGGTGGGGAACTGAGCGGCTAAGTGGATGATTTCATCCCCAGATGCGGCATCTCTGCTCCAAAATTTGCCTCCTCTGCGGGATGGGGAGTCTCCATCCAGCCCTGAGGGACACGGGAGGACCAGCATCCCATGGAAAACACTCTCTCCTGAGCCAGACAGCTCTCCCTGCTCCACCACCCCAGCCTTTAGCCGGGATCAAAACCATGCACAGGACAGGCAGGGGCTGCCATGGAGAATTCCAGCCCAGGGATGCTCTAGTTCCTCGCTATCCTCATGAGCATCTGCTCAGAAATGTTCTCCAGACCAGAGATAAAGGCTGGGCACCTCGTAATACAGCGCAGGGTGATGCTGTGAGAGCTCCTGCATGCAGCGATGCTCCTTAAAAATTAACGAGCCAGCATTTAAAATGTAATGGGGCAGAGAACTTGGAGAGGGCTGGCAGGGCTCTTAGGGAAGGGGCCAAGCTCAGCTGCAGCAGGGACACGCACGTCACCAGCCCATGGCAACAGCAGTGTAGACACATACATGGAAATAATCAGTTCTCAGCTCCCTTCCAGCTAGGGGGACACCCAGGTGCTTCTGCCCCGGGGTGGTTTGTGCCTCCATGGACAAGCTCGCCAAAAAAACATGATTGTTCACAAGGCAAAGCTGATGTGATGTTCCCAGAGGTGCAGAGGCTTAGACTTTCGGTTTTAATTTTTTCAGCCCTTGCCTCTCATGCTGACTCCTCTGAACTGGCAGTTGCTCCTTGCCTTTGCCGCAGGTTAGGCATCCTAAAAATAGATGGTACCTAAAACACGAGCTCTGAGAAATGCACCGTGGCTGAATCCAGGCCAGCGCTGGAGCAGCACAGGGGTGACACGCTGTCCAAGGGGGCACCAAAGGAGCTGGGAAAACAGAGGAAACTGAGGCACAGAGGCCAGCAGAACAACACAGGAGTCGCATTGCCCTTCTCACCCATGATTTCAGCAGACTCCCTGCTTCTTTCCCTGCAGCGCAGGGCCTGACCTTGTTGGGCAGCAGCATCCTAAGGGATTTCACCCCAGCTGTCCTGCCCCAGGCAGCATACAGCCCCCACCACCCCATTCCCCAGCATGAATCCAGCCCATCTGCTGGCCTTTGAGGACTAAGAGGGCTTTTTCTCTCCCATGCCCCAGTCCCGATGGCACCGTGCTGCTGCTGCAGCTGCCAGGACAGAGCCAGGGTCAGCTGCAGACAGCCACAAGCTGCCTTCCTCTCATATCGTGCTTCCCTGCCCAACGCTGCCCCAGTCATGCCCCCTGTGTCCTGCTAGGGTCTAAGGGGCACCTTGATGGAAGCCTAAAGTCCTTCTTGGTCTCCCCAGCTGTTCCATTAGACCTTTCTAACCAAGCAGGCTAGGACACCGTGCCAGCGCTCTAGGGGCTGCTTAGGAAAAGGAGGGGAGGCGTTTTCCTCCTGGAAGAGGATTAGGGGAAGCTGGTGGATGCACAACCACCTGATATTACCAACCTTCCTAGCCTGGGATCTAACCTATGTACAGGCCAGGAATTAACACAGTCCCAGGGCTCCAGAGCAGGGAAACACTCTGGCACGACACCCACCATCTAAGCTGCTGAGTGGGACCCCTCCATCCCAGCAGCAGATATCTTCCTGCCCTTATGGTCCAAGGACACCATCTCCTATTGGAGCCCAGTCCCATCACCCCGCTTCTCACTGGATGGGGCTGAGCATCGCCCCAGCCCTCCCTAGCAAGGCCAGCTCCTGTCCCCTTCTCACTGTTATCTTAGAGACATCCCCCAGAGCACCCCTTACCCACCCCCCAGCTGTACTGCAGCAGGGTTATTCCAAAACAACCCACTCCAGGTACCCCTAACCCTCCACTGTTAACTCCTTACCTTTGCTCCAGCCTCAATGAGGGGGTGCATCCCCACAGGGTGAGCAGAGAGCCCCCAGCAGCACCCTGGGAAGAAAGAAAAGCTGCCTCAGGCCTTCACTGCTATTTATTGAGCAAGCAAAGGTGCTGCTTGTTGGATCCAGATTAGACACAGATCCTTCCTCATTTGCCTAACGAGCGGTACTCATTGCAATGAGAGCTTTGCCTTCGACTTGACTGGCTGTTGCTCTGCTGACAGCTGTGTGGGAGGAGGTGCCCTTGCACCCCATGTTCCCCTCCAAGCCCCGCTATGCTCACTGTGTGTACAGCCCGAGATGGGCTATGGCATAGAGAGGGACACGTCTGCTTGCCGATGTCCCCATGCCATGAGCCCCTCGCCTCTCCTTGCTGGAGGAACAGCCCTCGGTGGGAGCATTTCCTGGGGTGCTTGCCAGGCACCCACCTCAGCTGCCTGCCCTGTCCTTCCCAAAGCAGCAGGGGCAGCCCTGCTTCTCCTGTCTTTGCTTCAGGGGCGGCTCAGCACCATCCTGTCCAGCCCTGAGATATGCTGGCCACGCTCACCCCGTACCTCCCAGCAGTGGCCAGGGGAAGTCTGCCACACAGCTGCAAAGAAATAGAGCAGAAATAGAGTTGTTAACATACCCGACTGGAGTAAGTGAGGCTGCAAAGCTGAGCTGAGCCCTTCCCAGCTGGAAAAATCAGAGAGAAACGATGTTTGATTTCTGCTGACATTTCAAAGTTGGCTTTTTCTATTTCATCTCTCCTTCCATTTGGAGGGGGCCATGTTTTGTTTTTTCTTCTCTTTGAGAGCAGGAAAACTCCCTATTCTTTTGCTTCTCTCCCAGGGTGTTCAGGAGTGAGCTCTGGCCTCTGCGGGGTTTGGTTTAGGAAGAGCCAAGTGTTTCTTCAAACAACTTCCCAGTGCCTGCAGGCAGCCGGAGCTGCTCACTCCTACAACCGCTCTCTGCCATCGCTGCCAAGCTGGGATACCCTAACCTGGGGAGGGAGGAGCTGGAAAAAGCTTGAGGAACATAAGGAAAAGCTCGAGGCGCTGCTCGGGGCTGGCACTGGGGCTCTTTTTTGCACCTCTCTGCAGGGTTGAAGCTTCACAGCGTGGCAGGCACCAGGAGCTGCCGGAGGGAATGCCGGAGCAGCAGCCTGGCATGGCACCAGGGTCTGATTGCCCCTCAACAGGTCCCACACCCCAACCTGCAGTGGGACAAAGCTCCATTAACCAGGTGGCCCTGGCTGTTCTCACCAGTGGGACGATGGCAAGAAGATGGTGAAGGCTTCTCAGCGCGACTTTTGCCTGCAGCAGCCCCCAGAGCATCAGTGCTTGGGCACGGGGCTGCCCTGACATGACCCTGGGGCTCTCTGCAGCCCGAAACCTGCTTGGCTGGGCTTGATAACAGCTGGTGCCTCTGCATGGCTCTTGTTAATCAATTCGTGAGGGATTTACCCGCCTGGATACACGTGGGGAAACAAGAAAGCCTTATCAGGAGGGGCACTGGCAGGGCAGGCACGGGGCGAGTCACCGTGGGGGTTAAATGCACGGGAAGAAGCTCAGCCTGATGCACAGGCAGGGAGATGTCATCAAGCCCCTCTTTAATTGCATTAGTAACACACAGCTAGAAATGGCATCATGATTAAAATAATTTACATAATGTGCAGGGCCGGATTCTTACCCTGAGGGATTCCCGCTGGGGGGATGCACCACTGGGACATGCTTGTTGTCCCACGCTTATTGCCCCCATAGATCCACCCGGAGCTCCGCGTGGCACAGATCACAGCGCTAGATAGGGCAGCTCCCATTTCTTTGGACTCACGTCGTGGTCTGGCACGTAGCCGCAGAAACGGGGAGGATTCCCCCAAAGCGGGAGCTGCAGCCATGGGGAAATCACTGCGGTCTCACTCTCCAGTCCCTCCTAGGGTGGGTGGATCAATGATTTCCCCAGTTCTCTGGCCAAAATGCTTTGAGTCCTTTTGAAGCTGAGAACGGAAACATTTCATTTTTAAGATGTCAAAAAACTTTTGGCTCCTGTAGATTTTTATTTCTCCCCAGCAGGAGGCGGGAAGAGGTGAATTCAGCACAAATTTGCAACATTCAGAACTTCCATCAGCAAATCTGAAGATGGGTTCACCTCTGGCGCATTGCAGTGTGTTCATGCACCTACCATGCTCCAGGCGACTGGACAGACAGCTGGATGGGTGCTGCCAGCCCAAAATACATGTGTGAAAACCCTTTGAAAGTGCTTACCCGGCTGTCACTGAAATCCTTTCACAGAATCAAAGAATCACCAGGTTGGAAAAGACCCACCGGATCATCGAGTCCAACCATTCCCATCAATCACTAAATCATGTCCCTCAGCGCCTCATCCACCGGTCCCTTGAACACCTCCAGGGAAGGTGACTCAACCCCCTCCCTGGGCAGCCTGTTCCAGTGCCCAATGACCCTTTTTGTGAAATTTTTTTTCCTAATGTTCAGCCTGAACATCCCCTGGTGGAGCTTGAGGCCATTCCCTACGTCCTCTCAGCCACTCCTCATAAGGCCTGTTCTCCAGCCCCTTCACCAGCTTTGTTGCTCTTCTCTGGACTCGCTCCAGAGCCTCAACATCCTTCTTGTGGTGAGGGGCCCAGAATTGAACACAGGATTCGAGGTGCAGTCTCACCAGTGCCAAGCCTGGTCTGGTCTCTGTCTTTGTTACCTGATGCTTTGCCAGGAGGGAAACTGAGGCACGGGGAGAATGTCCCCTGTGCCCAGATGAGACCCTGTGGACGGCATTAAGCCAAGCTCGGCTCAGCACCCGCCTGCTGACAGATTGCTCAGGCTCGTTAGCATTTGCTAATTCGTGCGAGCAGGCTGAGCAGGCTCCAGCAAACCCCGCTAGTGGCAGGGCTGCCAGGGGTGCAAGATACCAGTTTAGGTTTCCCCCTCACCTATTCCCGTGCAGACGTCACAAGCTAATTTGCCTGCAGAGAAAAAGAAGGGATGGCTGCTCTGAAATGCCTCCTTGGAGCACCTGTCTGGCTCTACCTCACCCTGGGTTGGAGGGCCCCGTGGCTGGGGTCAAAGGGGATGGGGAAAGCCACACCAGAAGTGAGCGCAGCCATTAATTAGAGGATGCCGAGGCCCAGGATCATCAACAGAATGGGAAATCAACACTTGAACACTCAAAATGTGAATACAAGCTGGAAGAGGCGTGATGCTGGGAGGAGACCTTACAGCTTTTCCTTGAAGAAAAGCTCAGGGAGGGGTGCTCAGCATAGACGTTATGCCTGGTTCCTCTGCAACCACAGAGGACCACAGGGATGACCATTTATGACCATTTTTGTGCTTTCGGCCTCCAAGGGGCAGGTTGTGGGGCAGGAGCTGTGGTACCCATGCCTTCTCGAGAGGCATCGCTGTGCTTCAGGAGCGGGGATGCTTGAGATCCAGCCGGGCTGCGTGTAAGGATGGGAACAGAAGGGAGGTGGTGGCGACCTGCTGGGCAGGAGGGATATGGGAATGTCATCGGGCTTGTCCTTCTGTGGTCAGGCTGTGCCTTCCTGGAGATCCAGAAAATCCAGCCCTGGCTCTCTAATCAGGCTTGGATGGGAGGCGTTGGGGAGCGGCCAAACCTGGGGCTGTGGCGCCAGGCTCTGGGGAGGTGAGGATTTCCCCGTGGCTGGGAATGATTTGAAATGAGAGTATTTATATATTTGCCAAGACAATTTTTGTGTTGGGGGGACAGCTTCAGTAGAGGGATGAATGCTTAACCCATCACTTGGAGTGGTTTTGTCGCAGCAGTGGGTGGGCAGCTGCTGCAGGAAAGGGCTGAGCTACAGGCGGTGCGGGAGAAAGGATTAAAGCCCCTGGCTCTCACACAGGTTGCACTAATACCCAGGATGCCCAGGAGGCTTGAAGGCTTTTCCCAAATGCCACTTGGCTTTGGCTGGAGCCCAACAGGGCTGACTTCATGCTGCTGACATGTATCATTATTGCCAGGCAGGGAATTTGCTGCGGGGTTTCAGTAGGGTAGACAGGGAATTCCGGCACGGGGCAGAACATGCCAAGCACCCAGAGTCTGTGTTTGCTGCCTGCTGTTGCCGGACAAGGGCTCCCTGGCCTCCTGCATCACTCCTCAGCTTGATGGCAAGCAGAAAGGACACGCTGTGGATACTGGGGAAGGACTGACATGAGCCCCAGACCCAGAGGTGTGTTGGATGGTCAAGAACCACCACCACAGTCAGGCCTGGGGTTGCAGCATCTCCTGGTGTTCCCACTGCAGCCGTGATCTGGGAGAACCGGCCACGTTTCAAAGCATCTTTCCAAAGACAATCACTTTTGCCAGCCCTTAGGCGATGGCAGGTCTCTGCTGACCTGCTCCAGCACTGGCATCTGTTACACCTGTCAGCGTCTGCTCTTCCAGTCATCCTGCTGTGTCCCGGACGGTGAAAATCTGCCTCCCTGCGCAACAGTTAGGGGTGGCCCACACAGCTTTGGCTTTTCCTTTGCAAACCGGCTTGCACGGCGGTTCCCCTGTGCCCTCCCCTGCCTGGTTTTGCCCAGGAGGGTGGAGATAGGTCGTTTGGAGAGATTCCTTCCCAAGTGGTTCTGGGCAGCATGGAATCCATCTGGGAATCGTAGAATGGTCTGGGTTGGAAGGGACCTTAAAGCCCAGCCAGTTCCAAGCGCCAGCCATGGGCAGGGACATCTCCCACTGACCAAAGCCCCATTCAGCCTGGCCTTGAACACCTCCAGGGATGGGGCAGCCTCGGCTTCCCTTGGCAATGGAAGGTGGGGTGACCCAACCATAGCCATGCCGGGAGTGTGTGGCAGAGACACGGAGGCTCAGACCTGTGGGGCTGCACATGGCTGGAAAATCTTGAGCATGATGTCCATCATTGCTGCCAAACTCTGCACTGTAGCAGCACCACCCCGCGCTGTATTATGGGGTGCCCAGCCCTTACCTGGAGAAGATTTCTGGGCGAATGCTCATGAGAAGGGTGAGGAATCACAGCATCCCTGGGCTGGAATTTCCCATGGCAAGTCCTGCCTGTCCTGCGCATGGTTTTGATCGCAGCTAAAGGATGGAGTGGTGAAGCAAGGAGAGCTGTCTGGCCCAGGAGGGAGTGTTTTCCATGGGATGCTGGTCCTCCCGTGTCCCTCAGGCTGGATGGAGACTCCCCATCCCTCAGAGGAGGCAAATTTTGGAGCAGAGATGCCGCATCTGGGGGTGAAATCCGAAGCCCCCTTAGGACTGATGCCCCCGCAAAGCCCGGTGGCTCCCAGCCTCCTGCTCCCTGGGGGTCTATCGGGTGGGGACATGGGCAGGGGGGACACGCGATGGAAGGGCTGTTGGCTGGCGGTGACATCACGGTATGTCGTGTGTGTTCCATCCCCCGCCCAGCTCAAGCGCCCCTCGCCCAGAGGCCGCGGTGATGGGCGCGGGCAGCACGTCGGGGCCGCTGCCCAGCCCCGGGGGCGGGCGGCAGAGGGCAGCAAGGCACCGAGGGACACACACGAGTGGTGACATCGCCACCCACAGGGGGTGGCCCCGGTGGCCCCGGGCGGGGCAGGAGGGGTGGAGGTGGAGGAGGTGTATGGGGGGGGGGGGGGGGGGGGTAGGTGTCCCGCCTGCTTAAAAGGCGGTAGCGGCGGGGCGGGGGGGGACAGAACGAGCTGAGTCGGGGCTGTGGGACCTGCTCTCCGCTCAGGTAGGCTGGGATGGAGCTTGGGGGAATGGAATCCGTGGGGTTCTCCCCCCCCCGAGGGGAGCCCCCCACCCCCTCAGAGCTGCATCGTGGTGGGGGCTCCCTCTGACCACCTCTCTGCTCTCCCCAGGTGCCAAGATGGGGTGCTTCACCTTTATCAAGGTTATGATGATCCTCTTCAACCTGGCCATCTTCGTAAGTGCGCCCAGGAGCCCCCTTGTCTTCCCTGGGAAACCGGGATGAGGGACTGGGATCTGCAGGAGAGGCTGCTGGGGAGGTCTCTGAGCAGGACAAACCTGTCCCCGTGTCCCCATGGGCTCCTCGTGGGCTCCCTGTGTCCCCATGGCCTCCCCGTGTCCCCATGTCCCTTTCTGGGGGGACGGCGTGGGGGATGCGGGTGGCACTTGCGCTCCTTGCGCCTCAGTGAGGTGTGAGGTCTGATCTCTCTGTCCCCAAGCTGAAGACTCCAAGCCTTGAGCTCGCAGGGGTCTCTCACCCCAGTGGTGTGTCCGGCTCTGGCCAAAGCCCCGGGGACGGCTGGGCCCTGGGGACAGTGGCTGTTGCATCAGCCACCTGTGTCCCTCCCTGGGTGAAGCTCTGGAGAAGGGTGCTGGCTACCAGCACGGGGGTTCTCTGGGTCCCTGCTTGGGGAGGGGGCTCCATCTCAACCCGTGTGTGTGATAACAACCTGTAGTGTTGGGGGTCTCAGAGGCTGGGGGTCTCCAGAGCTCTGCTCCCACCCAGGACGAAGGGTGGTGGAGCTCTGGAGAGCTCTGCAGGAGCAGTGGAGCCACCTGGAAGGGGAGGTGGTGGGATATAGCCTTGGGAAAGGGGGTGCAGAGAGCCTCCAGGCTCACCCTTGTTTAGCCTGGAGAAGAGGAGGCTGAGGGGAGACCTCATTGCTCTCTACGACTACCTGAAAGGAGGTTGTGGAAAGGAGGGAGCTGGGCTCTTCTCCTAAGTGACAGGGGACAGGACGAGAGGGAATGGCCTCAAGCTCTGCCAGGGGAGGTTCAGGCTGAACATTAGGAAAAAAATTTTTCACGGAAAGGGTCATTGGACACTGGAACAGGCTGCCCAGGGAGGTGGTTGAGTCACCTTCCCTGGAGGGGTTTAAGGGACAGGGGGATGAGGTGCTGAGGGACATGGTTTAGTGATTGCTAGGAATGGTTGGACTCGATGATCCGGTGGGTCTTTTCCAACCTGGTGATTCTATGAAATCTCCCTCCTTAAAGCCCCTGCCAGGACCTGGGGCTGATGGGGAAGGTTGACTGTGTGGAGGGCAAGGGCTGGGGCAGGCTGGAGGGAGCCCTGAGCTGCCCTGGTGGCAACGTGTGAGTGTTTGGGGTCAGGGGCTGCTCAGCCGCTCCTCCGGGTGAATGGGCGGCTGCCCCAGATGGAGGAACTTGTGGCAGCGTGATGATGGCCAGTAGCCGAGTTGGCCACGTGGGCCCCTCTGGGGGAAGGCTGGTGTCACTACTGGCTTGGCTGAACTGCGTGGGAGTTTCTGCCCCTGAGCTGCAGGGGGGTGTAGCTGTGACACCACAGCCAGGGTTGTACTGGTTGTGGGGTATGTTTTGGGGTAGTGAACCATTTGGCCACCCCAAGTCTAAGGTGGCAACACCCTGAGCTGCCCTCAGTGGCCACACAGTCTTGCTTTGGTGTGATGAAAACTTTTAGAGGGGAGAAATACCTCCCTGTAGAGGGGAACTTTCCCAAACTGCAGGTCCCTTCCTGCCTGGGAGCTGACGTTGTTGTCTTTCTCCTCTCAGCTTGGTGGCGGAACCCTCCTGGGAGTTGGCATCTGGGTCACAGTGGATGGACAGTCATTCCTGGATATATTTGGGGCGCTGTCCTCCAGCGTCCTGCAGGTTGTCAATGTGAGCTATTTCCTCATCGTCATTGGTGCCATCCTGGTGGTGATCGGCTTCCTTGGATGCTGCGGTGCCCAGAAGGAGAGCAAGTGTCTCCTGATGATGGTATGGAACGGATTTATCTCCTTATCAAACGTCATTTGAGCTGGGTCTCTGGTGCAGGAGATCCAAGGGACAGATTTCTGTGTGGAGAAGTGCTCCTTGGATGTTCCCAAGTGGTGGGAAGCTGGGTGGACCCTGGAAAGGCAGTGCTGGACTCAAAATCTGCCCTACGCAAGGGTGAAAGGAAGAAAGAACTGCTGCTGAGCAGAGATCTGTCTTGGAGTGTGTCAGCCCCATGCAGATAGAGGGTTAGAGGGCCCCAAGTTTGTCCTCTGGAGCAGAGCTGAAGGCAATGAGATGAGACTTGAGCTCTGAGGTAGAGTCCTGTGGCCCTTGGGAAGCAGATGGGTTCCTGGGGGCCCTGTAGACTCTCTGACTCCCCTCCCCTTCCTCTGTTCTAGTTCTTCTCAGTGGTGCTGATCATCTTCATTGCCGAAGTTGCTGCTGCTGTGGTGGCTCTGGTCTACACAGGTCTTGTGAGTGACATGTCTGGATCTTAGGTTGGGCTAATCTGGGACCTGTCTTACCCCTTGGGAAAACAGGAGACTTTGTGGGGCTGGCAGTGCTGCCCACGGATAGAGAAGCTGAGTGGTGGTTACTGCTGTAAGGGGAAGAAATGTTGGTCTCAGCTGGCACCAGCTGCATGGGCAAGCTGGGGTGAAGGTGGAGGGAACACAGAAATTAGAAAGAAATGAGGTTCTGGTGCAAGTTTCACCACTTATTTCTTTCAAACCCCTTAGTCCAGCATCAGTTGAAGCTTGACACCTCTCCACCTCTGATGGTAGGAGCCACACAGGAGAGGAAGTCCCTAATGCTCCATGCTGAGCAAACTCAACCCTTTATTATGCACCTGAGAAACCACCTGGGGAGAAAGGTGACTGCTCTCACCCTTATGGACTTTGCCTCATTAGGCACAGGAGAAGTCAACCGCAGGGCAAGCGTCATTCCTGCTCCCTCAGTTATGGTGCTTATCAGATGACTCACTGGTCATAAGTAGCCTTGGCGCTATAAATCATTGGTTAGTGGGCAAGCTGTTTGTGGGTTTGAAGGGATGTGATGTGACGTGCTCCTGGCCATGCTGGGTCTGGTTGGCCTCCTCCCCATGGGCTGAGATCAGAATGAAGGCTCTTGGCTCTGTGGTGCTCTCTAGGACCTTCTCTGATAGTGTTTCTCTGCCTCTTCTTCCAGGCAGAGACGCTGCTGACGGCTGTGGTGACCCCTCTCCTGAAGGAGAAGTATGGGACAGATAAGAGTCTCACACACATCTGGAATGTCACCATGACGGAGGTGAGCTGAACCCTGGGACACTTGTCTGTGGGTCAGGATGCTCCCAGCACAGGCCGGGTGGTGCACACCTGGGTGGGCCAGGAGGACGGGCATGCGGACATCGTTGTAGTCCTGGATGTGCAGAGCTATTGCCACCCCATCAGTCTCCCAGCTGCCTGGGACCTACCTGCATGAGAGCTGTACCTGCTGGGGTGTGGGGCAAAATCCTGATCCCAAGAAGTTGCTTGGGCACCTCTGAGAGCTGGATTGAGATGGGTGACCCTTTCCGTGGAGCAGTGGGGTCCAAAACATGTCTGACCCAAGATGGAGACCTGCAGGACACTCTCCCCATTCCTCCCTTTCCTCTCTTTCCATCTTAGGTCCATTGCTGTGGCCTGAATAACTACACAGACTTCACTGGCTCACCCTGGTACGAGAAACACAAAACCTACCCGGCTCCCTGCTGTAAGGATCGGGAACCCTGCAATGAAACACTTGCCGCAGAAATGGATGTTGCGGTATGGATGCATCAGCAGCTCTTGCCTTCTGGCAGACCCTGGTTTGGTGTGTGCTCTGGCATGGGGAGGGAGACCTGTCCCGTAGCTCCAACATCAGCTCTGGACGTGGTGGATTTAAGTCCTGGGGGATGCTGTCGTGGCTTTGGCTTTTCCTTAGTGGAGACAAGAAAAGCTGCTACCATTGCTCTGGTTCTAAAGCTGCAGAGTGGCAAGCCTGGACTTGAGCATGAGCATGAACCCAGGCACCACCCTGTCTTTTTGGGTGATTTCCTTGTGTCTTCCCCTCCACTCTCCCATCCCAAATCCGTCTTTGGCCTGAGAAGAGGCTGAGTTTCCCCCTGAAGACCCAGACCTCTCCAGGGCCAGCTCTGGGCTGGAGAATTGTACCTCCCTTTATGGAGATGCTATTCCCCAGCGGTTAGGGGATTGCTACCCCTAGCTTGTCCTCACCTGCGTGGTTGCTTCTTGCAGGGTTGTTTTAGTCAGATCTTGGAAGAAATCAAGACTAACGCAGGTGTGGTGGGTGGCGTGGCAGCTGGCATTGCTGCCTTGGAGGTGAGTGCCTGAGCATCTCTGTGCTGCCTCCTCCTTCTACCTGGAGGTAAACAGTGGGTGGCCTGAGGGCTACAGGATGGGTGGTGGTGATGGGTGCAGCCCTGTGGATCACCATCTGCCCCGGGGTGGCCACTGAACCTTCATCCCTGGGCACACCCAGCTCTCCCTCCCTGAGTGTGCTGGGAATGGATGCTGTGGGCATCCCAAACCTGTGCTGGGGGGGACAGACGCTTAGAGGCCTGACTTGCCTCTTGTCACCCCCAGATTGCAGCCATGACGGTGTCCATGTACCTGTACTGCCACCTGGACCAGAAATGACCCCACAAGGCAGAAGGATGATCTGCTCCCCCCTATCACGCCGCAGCGCACCCATGGCTTTCGGCATGGGGGGGACCCCATCGCTCCCTGGACCTGATGCTGTCCTGTGCACTGTGAATTATAGCTGGATTGTGATCTACTGAGCTGGGATCTGTAGAGTTTATGTGTATATTTTTGTACTGATCAGGCACGCTGTGTCTGTATGTCGAGATTTGAGGGGGGCTGGTTTGAAGCGGGCAGGGGTGGAAGCTGCTTGGGCTGTCTGGGAGATGAAGCAGCACAGGGGCAGATCAGGGCTGCTGATCCAGCAACGGCACAGCGATGTCTTGATTAATCCCTTGATTAATCCCCGCACCTCTCCCCTGCTGTCCCCAAGGTGTCCCTATGCAGGGGCTGGCAGGACAGGGGGCTGGCACCGGGGTTGATCTGTGCTTTGCTCCATGGAGCTGGGGCTGGCGGCTGTGGTTACTACACCCTCCCATGTGGATGTATCTGCCCCCACACCCCCTTTCTGCCAGCTGTGACCCTGTCACCCTGTTATCCCCTAAAAGAGGCGCTGGCTGGTCTCTGCCCTGCATGAAGACAGCCCTGTTGGTCCCTGGCCCCTGGGGTGGCCGGGGTTGCCCTGCACCCCTTGTCATTTCATGGCTGAGCCCCTCTTGATGCTGTAAAGAAAAACCAAATAAATTTTTCATCTTGGATACAAATTATTTTCTGGAGTCAGTCTGGGCCCTGCCCTCAAGAAACAGGCGAGGGGCTGCCTTGCCTCATGAGCCCCCCTGCCTGCCCTCCCTCCGCTGCGGCTCCTCACCTGCTCAGGTGCTTGGAAACAAGCAGTTTGGTGTTTGCACAACAGCCGGGGAGCAGGATGTGCCATTAGCCTTGCAAACCTGCTCTCTGCCCTCTGTGCCACCTGCTGCTTGCTCAGAAACATTGGGAACACCAAGGAACAGCTCGCTTTGAAAGGCAGGGCTGCCTCTGGGGTGGTTGTGCTGGTGTCCCCGTCAGCTCTGGGAAACCCAGATGGGGTGGTGAGGGAAAAGGTGTCCTGCCAGCCCCATCTCCAAGCACCTCCGTCCCCCACCCATGCGATGCACCTTTAATGTGTGGGGAGGGTGGGGGGTCATGAGCGGGCTGTGAGGGTTCAAGCCACCCCCTTTCCCCCGCATCGTCCCCTCCCTGGCTTCAGTGCCAGCTGGTTACCCCACTAGGTTGGGAAAGATCTTGGAGATCTTTGAGATCTTTCTCAACCGTGCCTCATTTTCCCCTTTTCAAAAGGGAGGCCGCGGTGGGTAGTTTTGGGGGTGGGTGCTGTCGAGGGCTGCTTCACCCTATTTTTTGACACGAGGCTCCCTACTCCCCCGGGTGTGGGTCAGAGCTGGAGGGACGTAGTGGTGAAGGGCAGGGCGATCGGCCGCGAGGCAGGAGGCCAGTGTGCAAACAGCCTCCCCGTGCGCCGCCTTGCTCCGTGCCTGCCATGGCCGCCCCTTATCGGGTCCTGCACCGGGCACGGGGCCGCACCGCACGTCCCTGGTGCCTTCCAGCACGCTGGCAGGAGCAGCAGGGTGGCAGTGGGTGCAGGGACGTACTCCCCAACCCCGGGGTGACTCAGCCGTGGGGACACGGGATCTGGCCCTGCCCCGTGGCGAGGCGTGGGGTGAGGCTGCCGGTACACGGCCTCCTCTTCCTCCTCTTTGCTGGACTGGTGAAGGTCCTAGTTCCACCATAAACGTGTGACCTCATTAGTGACGTCAAGGCTTTTATTTCTCTTTTTTTCCCCCCTCTCTGGGCACGTGGGAGCCGCCTGGATCCCGTTGCCTCCCAAACCCCTTCCTGGAGGTGTTGTGGTTCCCGGGAGCCATCTTGGAGCCAACCAGAACCGAGCAGTTGGCACCGAGCTCCCTCTTTTTGGGTCCGTCTCTCAAAGCCGGCTCCCTTTGCCATCATCCCCACAGGGTGGAGTGGGGTTAGGGCAATGACCCAGAGGCACCGGGCTTTGCGCCTCTTCCCTGCTGCAGAGTTTCTTTGGGACAAGGCAGGCAGTTTCTGTGCTGCTCTGTTTTGGCAATAACTCTGCAACCACTGGCTTGGCTTCTCGCCGTCCACCTGCCGAGGAAACTCGAAGGACCAGTTTCTCTTCCCGGATGCGATTCCTCCGGGTTGCCCTTCCCAAATCTCGGCTTCCCTGGCAGCGGAAGGGTGGATTCGATGATCCAGTGGGTCTCTTCCAACCTGGTTATTCTAAGATTCTATGAAGAAGCGAGGTGGAAGCCAGGCTGGTGCTCCCACCGTGCCCTTGCTCTCTGCTTCCCACCACCCAGGTGCTTCTGGAGCTTCTGGGCTTCCTGAAGGAGACCTCATCCCAGCCAGGCCCCCACACCCCCATCCCCACCAAGCTGGGTGGGCACCACCAGGCATCTCTACACTTTGTGCCCCTTAGACTGGCCTGGTTCCCCCTGACCGGCCGCACCCCGAAAGCTGACAGGTGTTCGGTCAAAATGTGAGGCTGAAAAGTCCCCGAGGCCACGTAGCAGCAAGCAAAAACTTCCTTATTGCGCCTGGGAAGGCGTCCTTGGGCTCGAGGTGCCCGAAATAGGGTGTGTGTGCTGGGGTGGGGGTTGCTTTTCCACTCGTGACTCAGGGTGGGGGAGAGCAGGAGGGTGAAGGCTCTCTGGCAGGGACTGCAGGAAAGCCCTGGTCACTGCTGCCTCCAGCCATGTGCCCCGTGGTGCTCCCTGGCCGTGGGTCGTGCCACCCGCCGTGGGGAAACCCTCCAGGATGGGCAGAGCCAGTGGAAGTGAACAGCAGTGTGGCTTTGCTTTTCTCCTGGGTCGGGTTTGCTCCTCTCGCGGCTCAGGAGGTGACGAGGATGGCAAGGGGAGAGACTCAGTCATGTGGATAGATGCTCGGCAGCAGAACTGAGGTCACCGTCAGGGCCAGGCTCAGCAAACAGGTGCCAGTCCCTGTGCTCTGGAGTTGGCTCTGTGCAGGGAAACAGAGGAGTGCACAGATCCACGCCTGCTCCTGTGGATAGTGTGGCATCTCCAGCCTCACCCTGTCTCCTGTGGCCCCACATGCCCCCATGTGATGGGGACCAGCCCGATGCCACCATATTCTCTGCCCTGCAGCAGTCCTGGACCTTCTCCCCGTGGGAAACAGCTACCGTCAGAGCCCACGTGGGGAATTTCCCCCTGCCTGGGGATCAGGGTGGCTCAAGGCTGAGCCATCACTCCCTTGGAGGCAATAAGGAAGGAGCCAGGGCTGGGTGGGGAGGATTCATCAGCCTCCCACGGGATGGTGTGTTTAGCATCCCTGCGGGCACAGAGTGGGGAGCATGAGGGGCTGGGAGCCCCTGGCTATACGGGGAAGTCAGATACCTGCATTTCACCCGCCAGCAGCCCCATGGGGTACTGGTTTATGTGTTTCCTCTTTGTGGTGGGTGCCGGGCATGGGTCAAAGTCCCAGAAGATTTGCAGGGTGTGTTTGCCACCGGCACCATCTGTTTCGGGGCACAGCGGGCAAAGCCCTGCTGGCAGAGGGGTGTGTGCGGGCAGGGAGCGGGCTGCGCTCAGAGCGTTAGGACATGAGCTGCCCACCCCTCCTGGGAATTAGCTTTGGTAGGGCACAGGGTCCTCGTCAGAGGGAGGAGGAATCACGGCTCTTTGGGCTTGTGCTGATAAATGGAATGGGAAGTAAAAGCAAACTTATCCAGCACCAGCTGCCCAAGGAGTGCCCGCTGCGGGGGATTTTCCCCCGCCTTCCATAACAGCCTGGCCAGGGTATACCCGGATCAGGGAGGAAAGGACACCCTTGAAGGGCACAGGCTGGCCCTGGGGAAAGAAGTGAGGCAATGCACCCTTTCCGGGCACAGCCTTCCTCCCTGGCTCCCCTTCTCCTCCTCCTTTCTGCCCCAGAGATAAACCTTCCTGCGTGCCCACCCAAAGGTGCTTTCTGGGCGGGTCCATGCCCACGTTATTTGCTGGGCTATCAGCGAAGGTGGTGGAAGGGCTATTCAAAAGGCAGCAGGCAGGAGCTGACAGTGCACCTGGGATGTTAATCATTAATGCCGCACTGGGCAGGACACAGCACAATAACCATCGCAACAACAATCCAGGGTACCCAGTTGAAGATTAATTCACTGCTGGGTTTCGTTGGGTGTGGGCACAGGAGGTGGCAGCAGGGGCTGGGGCTGGGCTGGGCACAGGGGAGGGATCCCTGCAGCTGGGACCAAGGAGGGAAGCCCCTTCCTGGGAGTGAGCTGGGCACATCTTGGTGTTGCAAGGCTCTTTATAAAGCAGAAGGTACAGAAAGTGGGAGATCAGCTCCCCGAGTTGGGATGCGAGTGGCTTGGGAGCAGCATCATTGCCTCCCTCCCACACACCAGCGCGCCCTAGGCACTGGCATCCCTCCAGTACCGAGATACCTCCATCCAAGAGGACCGTGTCTGTTATCTGGAGAATGCCAGCTGGAGGGTGCTTCCCTCCATCTGTGGGGCACCGAGGGGCAAACACACCATGGGAAGGGTCAGCCTAGACCTTGTCTCCCACATCCCAGCCCATCATCAGAGCACGGCAACTCCCGCTCCCCTGGCACAGAGATCCCTGCCAAACAAGCATAATGCATAAAAATAACCACCACCAGAAATGATGCAAAATTCCCCTCCCCCCAAAGCTCTGGAAAGGTCAAATTTCATGCCAAGGCTATTTTGCTTTTGTTTAATTATCAGCCAACTCCTGGGATGCAGAGCAGCCCGGACAGGTTCTCCTTTGTGCGGCTGCACAAAGCCAGGGAGGCCAGGCTGTGGGCAGCTGCCTAGGGCCGGGTGAGACCTGGGAACCGGCGACGTAGGCAGCACAACAAGCTGGTTCTACACGGGGCTGAGCTGTGGGAGCTGATGGGTCGGGCTTCCCAGGGAGAGCAGGCGATGGGTCAGTCACCTGACCAGCTCCCAGACATCAAGGGATGCTCCAGCATCTGCCAGCTGAGCCGGGAAGTGAGCGGGACCCCAAGGAAGGGAATGATGGGGAATGACTGGGCTCCTCTAACAAGCTTCCCAGAACTGAGCTCTTCCAGGCAATGAACCTTGGCATCATCATCACCCAGGATGATAAGCCACAGCTTTCCAGTAACCTGGCACAGGGGGTTAACCTGCTTTTAGTGAGAGCCCGCTCCAGCATCACCAAGTAAAGCCCCTGGGGCTGGGGGAAAAGCCTTTGTGCCTGGTCCCAGGAAGAGGTGGCAGTCGCCTAGGAAGAAGCCCAGCCTGGCTGCGGAGAGCTGGCAGGGGAGTAGGAAGCAGCTGGGATGGGACGGAGGTTGTGGCCGGTCTGTGCTGGTGGCCAACGCTCTCCCATGGTGCAGGGCCTATGGTTTCTGCCCAGGAACAGGCACAATCCCAAGCCCTCCCTACCCCATGGGGGCAGAAATTTGGAGAAGTCCCTTGGGCTTCCTTTGAGTCACTCAAACAGGGCTGACCCAGAGGCTATTTTACTATTTTACTCATGGCAGGACTGAGCTTGCTCCTTGCTTGACTTTGCATCCACCCCGCAGGGAGGAACAAAGGCTGCCATGCTGAAGAAGGTGCTTTTGCTTTGCCTTCCCCGGCAATAAGTCAGGGGCTGAACGAGGCAGGAGCCAGGCTGGGGGTGGATCTGGCCCTGGTGTGGCATGACATGAAATGCCAGGTCTCAGTTCCAGCTGTGGCTGGTTGATGGCAGGGGCCCCGTCCCCTCCAGCTATGATGCCCCTTCCTTCAGCAGAGACCTTGGGCAGGGGGTTGCTATTCCAAGAACCCATTTTCCTCCAAGGAAAGGAACCCAAACCCAACAGCGAGGCCAGAAATGCAGCTCAGCTCCAATATGCTCGCTGCTGGATGGAAGGGTGCAAGCACGAGGGTAGGTTGCTCACTTCACCATGCTGAGTCCCCAAGGGGACACCAAGCTAGGAGCCAGGGAGCGAACACAGACCCAGGCTGTGAGGCTGTTTCTCCGCAGACATTGGCCGGAGGTGGCAGGGGAGGCACAAGGGCTGGTTATGCCAAGCAAGAGACCCTAGGCAGTTGGTCAGAATTCTCTCAGTTGCTGAACTGAAGATAAGAGTAATAAAAGCTTGAGGATAAAACAGATCACAAACCCACGCCAGCCACTTGGGCACCACATGGCATGGAGGACCTCTGCTGGCACAGGAGCTGCAGAACAGGGGCCCACAGCAGCCCTGCGGCACACAGGGCAGAGTGAGACACCAGAGAATAGGGGTCTGTCCTTTCTAGGCAGGTGGCTGCAGTGGAGGACTCCAGTCCTGGGCCACGCATAAAGCCAGCTATGAAACACATGAGGCTCAACAGCTTTGCAATGTTTACTCTTGGAAAAATAATTCAATTCAGAAAGCAGCAAGCCCCGGAGATGCCCATGGACCCAGCCCTCCCACGGCCACCGCAGCAGAGCCTTGCTGGAGGAACGTCAAGGGATGGAGAACATCACTCGGCAGGCCCACTGCAGTGGGTGGAGAGGGGGTCAAGTCCTGCTGTCGCAGAGAGCAGGGAGCCACTGCTCTCCGGTTGCTGCATGGCAAGCAGCAGAGAGGAACTCACATTTAGCCATTCCCTATCTGCAGGACCACCTTCCCCAGCCCCAGGAGGAGCCAGGAAGGAGCCAAGCCAGAGCCTTGCCAGGGAAGAAGGGAAAACAGGTGCATTTAGTTTTAGGGAGAAGGGAAACAGGGCCTTGGGAACAGAGATGCCAAGGAAATGGCATCATGGCGAAGAGCTGTGGAAGGTTTTCCAAAGTACGGCATGGGGAGGGAGCTGCTTTCCCCAGGAAGAAGCCAAGTCCCCTTTCCCATTGTGCTGAAAGGACCTGCTTTATGGTTAAGGACCAGCACAGAGAGGCTGTCTGAGCAGAACCCCAATGCAGGGCAGCGCTGGGGGTGGCAGGAGAGGGCAGAGTTGAACCCGAGTCTGGGACTACAGTCTCAAGGGTGCCACCCTGCACCCCTCCTGCATCCACCCCCTCCCTGCTGCTGTGACAGGCACACCCCAGACTGCAGGGTCAGAGTCCTGTGGTCACACGAGAGCCGTGCTGTGGCCACGCTGGGCTCATTGTGGCCACAGAGAGGCAGATTTCTCAGGTTCGCAACTATTTGTATGCTGGGCAAGGGAGGAAGGAGGGGAACAGAGGATGGAGCCAGGGGAAAAGACGTAAGCCTCCCACAAGTGCCTCGACACAGGCTGGGGGCTGCCAGCTCTCCAGGTTGCTTTCCTGCTATCCTTCCCCCCCTTCCCACAAACAATAAATAAATAAGTTAGTGTAGTGTAGACCCCAATGCTCCGTTCACAGTGAGAAAATAAAGAATAGTCTCTGCAACCACAGGGAAAGGGCTGAGCAGCAAATCCTCCTCCCAGGGGCAAGCCAGAGAATAGCACCCCTGCCCAAGGCTTGGGGACCTGGGCAGAGAACAGATCTCTTGCTGCATGGATGAAACAGGGAGGTGTATGAGCAAGGGGACCAAGAATGCCCTCAGTGCAGGAGGGACAGGACATTAGTACCATGTGGCTGGAGGTGGGAGGGGGCTCTGGGGTCCTTCCTAAGGCATGGGAGTGTGGATAGGGACCCCTTCCATCTCCCTCTGTGTAAGGGATGTACCACAGCAGGACAGCCAAGCTGCCCATCCTGGCTCAGCTCACAGCTTCCCTGCTAGCAACGTACCACAGTAAGGGTGGGGATTCAGGAGAAGAAACTCCCTCTTCCTCCAGCTAAAGCTGGGGGGGAGCTGGCAAGGGAAGGGGGAGACAGGGTACAGTACCACAGGCAAGGACCACACCAGAGCACAGCAGCTCTCACTCCAGAGGGCCCTGGTCCCTCCTGCCCCTGCAGCCAAGGGAGATGCCCTCAGGCTGCTCCCATCTCACTCTGCAAGGCACTTTCACCCCCTCTCCCACGACTCAGGGGGTAGGGCTGTTCCCCACAGAGAAAGTGGGTGAGGATGGTTTGAGCCACAGCACGCAGTCTGGTCCGCTTCCATCTAGAGGCCTCTCCAGCTCCCAGAACTGCAGAGAAAGGAAAGGGGCATCTGACTGCCCTCATGCTGGGTCTGGGGCGTCCCCTTCGTGTCCACAGCACATTGAGCTCCTCTTCAGCATTCCCTTTTGCCTGTGAGCTGGGCTGCACCAATTGCTGCAGCCCAAGAAGCAAAGCCAGCGTGCAGGGAGACATCCAACCCAGCATACAGTCTTCAAGGTGCATCCATCATGCAGGAGATAGAAGAGATGCTGGAAGATTCCCTCTTCACCACCGCGCTCACCACTGGGCATGAAGCCAGCCAGGCAAGAGTTAATAAATAACACCCAGCTGGTCAGATGCACGTGAGCGTGCTGCCCTCTCAGGACTTGGGGGCCAAAAAGGGAAGCAGAGGTGTTTCTTGAAGTCCCCTCTAGCCCCCAGTTGAGCATCTCCTTCCTCCAGCCTTGCCCAGCCACGGGGCAAAGGAGCAGTGTTAGTAAAGAGTCTGTTAAAAAAAAAGTTCCTGGGACACAGGGTGGCCTATGTACAGGGAAGGACCCTGTCCCGTGCCAGGGAGACCACAACAGGGGGCTGGAGGAAGCCCAAGATCTCAGTTTTCAGCCTGAAATGACAGTCCACGTCCAAGTCACCGGCTTCCGAGCTACTGCCAACACTCTTGCTGCACCACGGAGGGGTCTGTGTCTTTCCCCAGTCCCCTGCGCTTCCCAGCTACTTGTCTCACGTCTGCTCTGCTGCAGCAACTGCTGGCACTGCCGCCGCCGCCCCCTCCTCCTTGGCAGGGGGCTCCATGTAGATTGGCGTCACCGATGAGGGCTTCTTAGACCTGCAGCGGAGGAGTCAGGATGGGAGCAGGCAGGGCTGGTGGTCCCACCCATCTCAGGATCCCAACTCCCAGCAGCCCTGCCTGGCCTTCCTGGCATTATCTCCTTCCCCCTGGGGCATCCTCCAGGTCCTGTCCCCGTCTCCCACCACACTAATGAAGAATAGGGAGTGGTTTGCCCCAGGACTGGGCTGGGACAGAAGATGACAGAAGGTGGCAGTGCCACAAAGACGGGGTGGGGGGGATTACTGAGGTTGCTGTGCCCCCCCTATACTCACGAGTAGGGGGAGGCAGGGACTCCCACCACCAGGAAGTGGTTCTTCTTGCGGAAGAGCCGCCACAACCCCTTGTGGTTCCCACGGACATCCAGGTCCCAGATGTGGAGGCACTAGGATGGTGGGGAGGAAGGAAGAGGCATCAGAACCTGGTGAGAAACACCAGGGCCAGGCATCTCCTAGCAAGGTAAAAGCCACCAGCCCTGCCCTCTCCAGGGCTGCACCCTTTGGCTGGGGTGGTGCAGGGCAGCATGAGTGAGAGGAGAGTGGGAACCCACTCCCTTCCCTGTCTCAGGACAGGGGATTTGATCATCGCCTCCAGGCGAGTGATGGAAACCACCAGACTAGACAAGCTCAGACCCTGGGCTCCCACACAGGTACACACAAAACTCATTTTCTCTACTGAGCCAAGCATCTGCCCTGGATGACCCAGTGTCTTCTGTAAACGCCAAGAGATTTATCGTCACCCAAGGACAGGAAGAATCAATTTGCTGAGCTGTGTCCACGCAATAAGCAAACCCAAGAACAACAGCCAGATGTTTCCCAGCGATGTAGAGATCAGTGCAGGGGTCAGGACAGACCACGTCAGGGGCCTCACCTTTGCAAGCTGAGTCCAGGTGGTGAAATCTGCTTCCTGCTCCATCCTGATGAACATGACGTAGACCTTGCCCTCAGTGTCAGGCACAAAGGAGTCTTCACACGGATTCTTGCTGTGGTCCAAGATTTCAGCCTCGCTGCAGAAACCAAACAGGGATTGAGAGGGGACCACACCTCCTCACTGTTGCCACTGCAGAGTACTTCTGACAGGCAAGCGGTGGCTGGGGCCACCAGGGCCACCTCTCCCCTTTCTTCTGTCCTGGTTGGTTCATCCAGCGTGCCCCACAGCCTCCCAGCCTTCCTGCAGGCACTTACCCCAGGAGCCGATGAATTTCAGTCTCGTAGGCATCCTTCCTCAAGCTGTTGGAGGAGAGAGCACAGAGACCGGGGCAGAGTCAGGTGGTTTGATCAGCAGAAGACATCCCAAGATGATCCAAATCCAAGACTGCCCCAGCGTAACAATAAAACGCAGGTTGGAGCCAATGAATGGAGAGCAAGGACTGCCATGCATCCTGGAAGATGTGGCAGCAAAAACGTGACCCTTCAACATGTCTACCACGAGCACAAGGTAGATGAACCCAACCTCAGAAAAACACTGCAAGGATTCCCTAGTGGAGGCCAGTGTGCTAGGGCTGGAGGTTATCGCTGTTGTTCCAGAATGAAGGGAGACATCCCCAGCACATGGGGACAAGGGTCGGGTCAAGCAACTGTTTCGTCCAGATCTCATTCTGACCAGCACTCACCTCTCCACATTTTTAAGCTGGACATTTGGAACTGTGTTGAACTTGTGCTTCTTGAAATAGGCTTCCTGGGAGGAAGAGAGAGGAGAGGGAGGAAAATTGGGTTCAGTCAGAAGTCATGAGTACTTGGAAGTCACCTCAAGCATCCCTCCTACTGGAAAGGCAGCAGAGTCTGAGCTCGGCACCAGGGTGGAGCTTGGGGGCTGAGGGAGGTCACTTACATGGAAGTAGCCGTTCATGTTGAGCCCCACGATGCCAAAGTGGTAGGAGCGCGAGATGTCAGGGATGATGCACTCCCGGCCTTTCCGCTGCTCGGGCATCCGCATCCACATGTCCCAGTCCCAGAGCTAGAGATTGGAAATTGCATCTCACACTGTTTGGTGATATAATTTGGTGGTTTGGCCACGCAGGGACCTTTCTGGCTGCCCATATCAGCTCCAGGCCCTTAGGCCTCAGCCTGCCTGGGCTGTTCCAGCCACCTCTGTGGCTGGTTATGTGGTCCTGAAGTTACTATCTGTCCCAAATCCATTCTGCTTGGATATCCTTCCCAGCAGAAGCTCAGAGAGAGACAGTGCTCCTCCAAGAGCTGTACCCATAGGCACTGGGTGATGATTGGTGACTGCTGAAGGGCAGAGGCGGGAGTGCAGAAGACCGGGTACCCCTAGAGTACTCACCTTCTCAGGGGTTGGCCACTTTGGCTCCAGCTCATCCTTGTACAGGCTCTTCCGGAGTACCCAGCCCAGGCCTGGCATCGTCTCCACACGGTACAGCAGTGAGGGGTCCTCAGCTGTGTGCTCATAGCCCTGTGACATTATGAAGAACATTCAGCATCCTTCATGCACCCCTACCCCACAAAAAAAAGGAGGCATCTTGCTCCTTTGAGGCTCTCAGTGTGGGGAAGAGGCAGACATAGGAAGCACATGGCAGGGATAAGAGTGATTTGCAGAGGTACTTCTGAACAGTCCTGAGCTGAGGAGATGGTGATCCCTTAGGATGATAGTGAGGGGGACACCCTGCTTTAAAGATAGAACTTGGACCTCAGGGGAAAAACACAGGGCAGAGGTGTCCCTTCTCCACCATCTTTCCCTGACCCACCTGGTCATTCCAAGCAGAGATGCAGTACAGGCTCTCGTCCTCCTCCAGAAGGTGTATCGACTGGCTCAGAAAGCTGAGGAAAGAGTTGCTCAGTTCCTGCTCGAACACCCTTCCCTCATACAAACTGTGGCAAATTCTCCACCAAGGGACAAGCCACCCCCAACTGCTGCAACTGTTTAATCCATCTCCTGGGGTGAGATAGCTGATGCTGGTGTGAGATCAAGGGAGAAGCACCCAAACAAGCTAAGTTGCATCTTGCCATGAGGAGGGGACAAGATTATCCATCAGTCTTTCCTTCTTAAGAAGAAACAGGAGCCCTGTTAGACACTGTCCCAGCCCTCTTGCTATGGGGCAGACTTAACTGTGTGTGTACAGAATGGACCAGTAACTCCAAAAAGCAAAGCAGGAAGAGATCCCAGACCCTGAAGTCACCCTGCATGGAATGCCAGGACAGAGGACTTCAGACTTTCTGCAAGCAGAGCTCAATTAACACTGTTGCCTGGGAACTGCTCAGTCTCAGATAGGTGAGCTACAGCACTGCAAGCTCTGGCCTCTCCTCAGCAGCCAGACAGCTTTTAAGAAATGCCCCACCCAAAGAGGGACCCGCAGCTTTACCTGAAGAAGTCCACAGAAATGTCAAGGTCTTCCTCCAGAACCACAGCAAATTTAGCATCCTGTAGGGCAAGGAGAATGTCAGAAGGATAGAGAGGAACAGGACAGAGCAGAGACACCGAACAGTGCTCCTGCCTGTGCTGTTCACTGCCCCAGAGGGATATTTCCAGCTCCTGTGAGATGGAGGTCACAGATGCCAACCTCCCAGGGACACCCTGTGTCTGCCATGGGCAAAAAGTGAGACAGGGCACAGGCAGAGGTCTTCTCACTCACCGGGAACAGGTTGAAGGTTGCAGTCAGACTGGCTTTGTAGTGCTACAAGAAAAGATGGATTGTTACCTGTGTTAGTATTGACCTGACACAGACGTGAGGCTAAGCCCAGCCTCCCTCAAAAGCTATTCCAGGTCCCAGGAAACAGCTCTTCCAGGATTTGGGGAATGCCTCTCACCTGGGAAACTCTAGCATTTTTAATACTGATGGGAGTGTGCTGGATTCCTGAGAGGCCAAACAGCTCCACGACGTCCATTGGCTCCTGCAATGGAAAGGTACAAAGCTTACCAAACATGGTATGGATATATTCTCCCCACCCTCTGCCACTGTCAGCTCCCTGGGACAAGAATATGCCTGTGGGATGCCCCGTAAGTGGCTGTTCTCTTGTGGCAAGTGAGGCTTAAAATGATGCTGTGTTATAGACCCTGCAACAGGGAACCCACCAAACCCTCTTGGCCCTTCAGCCCTTAAATATCATGATAATTTTCTGTTAGCCCTGCCAGTTTGCAGACCCAATAGTTCCGAGACTATCTGAGAGGCCCTAAATTCCCAGTTCCTCACTGATAGTGCAGAAAGAAAAGAAGTATAGCCAGGAACACCTACAAGCTGCTTAACATCAAGACCGTAATCAACCTCACTTTCTCTCACAGTTGCCAAGGAAGAGACCTCTCTGACCAAGCACATCCATCCTGGGGCTAAAGGTGATCCATATTTGGGATGACAGATCTCTGTCCCAAGAAGGGCCCCCCAAGGGGGGCCTCTCATTGCACCAACCCTTCTGCCTTTCCCTGGTATCCACCAGGACGCACGAGCATCCAGGCTGCCCCCTCATAGCTGAGGGATGCTGGTCAAGTTGCCATGGCAATGGATGCTGCTATCTTTAACCACTCTGATGTGCTGTGGTGAGAGCCTGAATAAACAAACTAGCTGCCCCAGCCCCACAACCTGGCAATGGTTGGAGAAGCCTACAAGGGAACAAGCCTGTTCCCTTCCCCGTCTCCATCACAAGGCAACCAGACAGCACCTCGTGAGCTGCTGCAGAGACGAGGGCCAGCAAGCTCTTGAGAACTACTAAGATCCCACGTGCCTGTCCCAGAGCACATACTGCTGCCTGAGAGCCAGGGCTTGCAGGGGGATCCTCTGGGGCTTTATAAGGTTGAGCTGACAGGATGGTCTTTGCTCTATAAAGGGTCAGTTCTCCTCTACCTGGCCTCAGCTTTCATAAGCCTTGTGAACACAGAACATTTGGGGCCTCTTCACCTCTTAGTGAGAGTAGAGCTGGACAGGCATGGCTGGACTAGTTTGTTCTGCTTCATGTGTGGGAGCTGCACAGGCAGTGTTACACCCAGACCTGCTCAAAGAACTGGCAACACTTATCAAGTGAGAAAAGAGAATAGGGAAGAGTCCAGCATCACCACCTCATTCCTGCACACCAGCCCCCTTCTGATTTAAGGATAACCCTGGGCTTTGCTGAATGCCAAGGCAGCTTTACCTGCACCCATGGATGGCTAAAGCTGAATGACTTTGTGGAAGAGCAGTGTGACCCATAGCAGGAAGAAGGGTGAAGGGACCAAGGACTGGGCCAGCACCACATACTCTCAGCTGGGAAACCAAGGACCTGCCTGCAGGGACCTCTGGGAGCACTCTTACCTCGTAGTACCCATCGATGAAGACTGTGATCATCTGTGGATTGACACCTTGAGCCGACAGCAAGGAGCGCAGCATCCTGGGGAGAGACCAAGGAGCCTGAGCACAGCACAGCCCCAGGGGGCTCAGGAAATTCAGCAGGGGGGTATGGATTCCTCAGGGTAAAGTGTGGATGATGAGGGAACAAGAATACCCCATAGCTCTTCCCTGTCCCAAGGCCAAGGACCCTGACAACTGTCCAAGCAGGTGTGCCCATGGTGCTCATGCAGCCCCAGGAGGAGGCTGGATCCTGCCAGCAGGACGGAGGGGAAGGCCTGTACCATGCCTGGTTTCATGGCACAGAGCAGAGACGCCGTGTCCCCTGGCAGTGCTCACCTGTACAGGTAGTTGGGGCGATTCCCAGCAATAACAGCTACAGGCACATCAAAGACTTTATTGTCTTTGAGCTGAAAGAGAAGAATGTGCATGAGTGGGGCTGGGAGCGGTTATGCCAACCTAAACAATTCTACACTACTGAAAGCATGATCCAAGGGTAGGGATTGCCCTGCCTGCTAAACAGCAGAGCTGCATAGTCCTAACCCTGGGCTCAGGCCCACAACAACCAACCAGGACACCACTCACTGCTGCTCGAGACCCTGCCAGCTTCCCACCTTCACCCCACCTCAGACTCAGCTCCCAAATGCCAAACTGCATCTGCATGGAGACCTTTGTCCAAACCTTTCAGCACTGTGCCAAGCTCAGACCAAGGCCGTGACAGCTGTTCCATCTCCAAAGGCAGAGTGTCTGCTGCCTGCACTGACGTCCCTAGAGGCATGGTAACCTGGCAGCTCAAAGCAGACATAGGGCAAGGGAACTCCCCTTCCCCAGCATGACCTGACCACCTCACCTTTGCTGGGATTAAGAGCTGGCCCAGAAGCAGTTTTCACCACTCAGCCGGTGTTTATGGACAGGACTCTGCATCTGAGCTGCAAATAGACCTAGTCCAGCCCAGCCCTCCCTCCTGAAGAGCCTTCCCAGAATACTCCGCCCCTGCACTCACAGGATCAGGGTTGAACTCAATGGGCGTGGGGTCTTTGCAGCTGCAGACGCTGCCGTAACCTTCTACTTTGCTGCAGAACCTCTTTCGGCGGCGGTTCAGCTCTGTGTCGGGCCAGCGGCACTCAGCATCTGGAGGCACCAAGGAGGAAAAAAAGACTGCTCATCCCTATGGCCTCACCTTGTGTGCTCCAGGCTGCACTGCTATATGAGTGGTGCCCTCTGGGCTTAGCCATTACAAAGCTAGTCCTCGTTACTATCAACAAGCAGCATTTTTTCATATAACCACAGGGGCTACTCAGAAGTCATCCCCCACCACATGGCCTCTCTGAACAGCAATGGGCCCATGGTCAAGGCCAACAGTCAGAAAAGACTGGACTAAGCCTGGTTTGGAGAGGTGACAAACAGCCAGACCACCTCCCCATCCTCACCTTTCTCAAGAAGCACGCTTAGAATTGCCATGGAAGCAGGAAGAAAGGAAGCTGGCCCCATTTTAGAAGTTATCATCCTCATCCCAAACAGTCTGAAATCCATTCTGGGATATGTTGACCCATGGCTTTAATTCAAAAGCACCAGGAGCAGCAGGCAGACATCTCCCAAAGATACCTGGCACTGCAGAGTGGATCATACTTCCTACCTTCCACGGATGTCAGATGAACTTCTGTCTTCAGCAGTACAGGATCACCCCATGTCGAGAGGGCAGGTGACTTGGCATGCTTCTCCCCGTACACTTCCCCTGGAGAAGGGACATAGGGTCAGGAATGTCTGGAAAGGCCCATCTCTCCTGTTGTAAGCACGACCAAGGGCTGTAGCTCTGGGTGGCAGCTTGGCACCTTTTCCCATTGGAAACTCTGGTGAGCTGCTGAAGGCATGTGCTTTGCCTCTATCCTCTCCCTCACCCCCAGTAACAGAATTGCTGCTCTCTGTGACTTGTTCCCTGCTCATATAGCATGTTGGGTATAAGCTGGGTTTATCTTCATCTGCCTTCTCCCCGAAAAAGAAGCCTGTGCTAGACTCACCTCCCTTCTTCCCCACAAACGTCCACATGTCTCTCCAGCTGAGGAATGGTGCAACTTGGCTCCCCAGGCTTTTCAGAACATTCTTGGCTGTGTCCTTGAGGTGAAAGGAACCTTCATCCTGGAACAAAACCCAACCCTGCAGCTAAGGTCTGGCTCCTGATGCAGACAAGGAAGGTCTCCCATCAACACCAAAGAGGTACAGGGCCCACTCCTACCCTTGAATCAGCTGAGCCAGACAGCTTCAAGAGCAGGTTCCCGAGGTCTGCGTGTCACTAAACGTGCCATTGGCTTCTTCACGATCTACAGACTGGTCAGAGGAGTCATGGACTCCTGTTTCCTTGAGACCAAATTGTTCTTAAGCAGGTACGTGTTCAGCAGCACTTCACACAGCTAAACCTGTAACCTTGCGAACACAGTGCTGCTCACGCAGCAGCCCAGAGTCAGCACAGTCCACAGTGCCCCTCCCAAAGCTGGGAGCTGGGACCTAGAAGGGTCCCACCACATCCTTTTATTTCATAGAATTACAGAATCATTAAGGTTGGAAAAGACCTCTAAGATCATCCACACCACTGTGCCTGCTAAACCGCGTCACAATGTGCCACATCTACATGTATTTTGAACACCTTCAGGGATGGAGACTTCACTACTTCTCTGGGCAGCCTGTTCCAGTGCCTCTCTTTTAGAAAAGAAAGTTTTTCCAACATCCACTCTAAACGTCTCCTGGCGCAGGTTGAAGCCATTTCCTCATGTCCACTCTCCACCTAACCTCTCATTTATTGTTGCGGGCTCTGACACATCTGCTTTTTGCTCTCCTGTCTTGCTGTGCACACAGCAGTATCTGTAGTAACAATGAGGAGCAAGAGGAGAAGGGAGATGATCCAGCCAGGGAGGTAGAGCCCAATGGCGATGTGACATTCAGCCCTGGGAATGCCCGATGACATTCAGGAAGCAACTATTTTGATGAGCTTTAGAGCATCCTGGCTCATGGTGACTTTTTCTTTTGACACTAAGGGAATATACCTTAATGGTGAAGATCAGGATCCGTCCCCGAGCAACCATGTTGAGGAAAAGTACCATGGCTTCATCTTCATGGGGAGAATAGGTGTCAAAGACCCTCTTGGCCATCACGTGACCCTGTTGGTATTCAAACATCAGACACATCTTAAATGCTATACCTGCAGGGATTGCAGAATTATGGAAACTGTGTAAGTCTCAGTCCCTGAGCATCCCAATGAGTCACTTTTCTGGTATGCCGGGGAGTCAGTCCCCAGGTAAATTCAGCCCTCAGGCTTTTACCCATGATATTAAGTGCACTGAGGTCCATGGGACAGCATTACCCAACCTCACAACTCCTCTTCCACCTGCTTCCCAAGGACAGCTAGGCAAGCCTGAGATAAACAAAGCAGGGACCTTCTGGGTGACTGTGCTGTGGTCTGGGAACTACAGGCAAACAGACACTCGGGGACTTCTCTCTTGGTTGCCCTTTACCTCATACACCTAACACTTGAAGAGCAAGGAAAGATGAAGTAAGAAGGACAAAGACAGGTGCACGGGGATGATTTACCGTAGCCTGATTTAAGACGATGACATGGATCCCTCTTCCCTGCTCCCGAGCCTCATCTTCCAGGATCTACAGGTGGAGAAACAATGAGAACCATACACCAAGACCTCTTCTTCCCTGCCCATTCAGCACAGCAGAGCCCCCCAGACAAGAGGCAAGTGTCTCTCCTGTGACATTTTGGCTTTGCTTATGGCAGTGACAGATGCCAGAGTAGAAGCCAATGTGGGAACACCTCCACAGTCCTGTAGGCAGGAGAGGGATCCACTCCCGACCTTCTTGCCAGCCACAGAAGTGCTCCCACCACCCACTGCTTGAGGCTTCAGCCATCCAACTCCACCTGCCCTCTGCACACAGGAACAGTCAGTTCCCCTCACTTACTGTTGTCCCATCCACAGCCACATAGACCTTTGACCGGCTGGAGTAAACCTCAACATCCAAGACCTTCTTGTTGCTGACAGGGTGCCTAGGGACCTCCACATTCAGCATCTCGTCATCTACAGGGGAGAAAAGCCCAGCCTCAATCAGGCAAAGTACCTCTGGCTTGTCCTTGCTCAGTGCTAGCCCAGCCAAGCCTCCAGGAGGCCATGCCCATCAGGGATCCCAGCCCAGCAAGCCATGGGTGAGAATCTATGGGATGGCAGGTAAGGGAAATCCAAAATACCATCAAGCCTGGCCCCACCTATCCCCACACAGACCTCTGCAACCAAACGTGCTGAAACCTTGAGAAGACACATGAATGGGAACAACCTGTTCTATTCACTTTTATTTAACCCATATGTATAGACCTGTCTTTTGTGCTGCAGCTGGTCACAAGTTCATCCTGACTTAAAGAAATTATTTCCCTCCCTCTAGTTTCTTGCTTTCAAAGAAAAGCAAGATGCTGCCCCTCACCATAGTCCTGCGCAGGCTCCTCTTCCTCCTCATAAGCAGCTCTCCTGGTGTCCAAGATCAACTTGATGTTCACAATTACAGTCACAAGCAGGAAGAGGACAGCACCTGTCTGCAACGCAGGATGCTTTGTGTTACCAACTTGTAAGTAACAACCCTGAGATCAGGCCATCTCCTTGGCAGTCTGCAGGGCACCCCAAAGAGATCTTGCAGGGGATGATAAGCATCTGTTATTTCCCCTGTTTTTTTCTGGGAAAAGGCAAAGAAAGAAATACAGGTTGACCAAGTTTTAGGGTGAAATGTTTTCATTAGCTGAAGAACACTGAACTCTTGACACATGAGAATTATATTTCAATAAGATCCTGCTTCCAGATTGGTGAGCACACTGCTGCTAAAATATTGTGTGGAGGTTGAGGGTCTCTGCATATAAAGAGTTTGGTAATTCAGAGTTACAGCTCCCACAGTAACCTTAACTTTTGCCTCTCCTGCAGCATCACTTTCAACTCTCCCTTTGCATCCAGAAGATGTATCCAGGGTATTCTGAGCGAGAAAGGCTGCTGTGTGACTAAAGCAAGGCAAAGGCAAGAAGCTGAGGTCTGACTTCAGGAAACCATGCTGTGCCACAGGCTGCAGAGAACAGCCTACAGCCTTACTGTCTGCAGCAAACCAAGGCAACCTGCGTGAATGCTGACACAGAGGGCGACAGGAAGGTCCAGGGGCTACAAGAAGGTTCAGGGGAGACCAAGGGGAGGGAGAAAAGAACACATTTCTATTTATTAAAATACATCTTGTTTTTCTCTTTCCCAATTTCAGTCTTCTTGCTTGTTTTTGGACCCAGCGTACAGCAGAAACAACTCCGAGCTAGAAGGACCTCTTCTGAGACAGAGCCACACAGGAAAACTTGGACCACCAATATCCCATGTTGGGAAATGATTTGCCTGTGGGTCAAAGCTGCAAGAGCACATCTGGCCACAGCCAAGAGGATGGTCTTAGAGCTGCAGTGCTGCCTAGAGATGCAGGACAGCCTAGGTTGAAAGATGAGGCCTTCACTTGACCCAGGGAGTGCTGTAACCCAGGGACCAGACGCTTCTCCACGATGGAAAGGTGACAGCAGTGTGTGGTGGCTGCAGGCATTTGTGCAAAACCAAAATCTCTGCCCAGCAGCCACAGCCCTGCTCCTATGGACATACCAGGCAGTTCCCCCAGGTCACACAAGCTCAGGGTTCTGCCAGCCTCCCAGAGCATTCCAAGACTCAGCAGCCAAAGGAGAGGATGGGAGAGGTTGATGGAGACTGCTCATAGCCTGGGTCACCCCAAAAAAGGGTGCTGAAATAGGTCTTGAGTGGTTTTGGGACACTTCCCTTGTCTCTCAACCCCTGAACAGCTTGCTTTCTAAAAATCTGCACCTTTTTGCTCTAGAAACCTTGATTCTCTGAGGTCTGGGGTTGAGATCACACACAGGCCTGCCCTTGCTGAGAAACACAAAAAAGTATCTCCCCTCTACCTGGCTGGATATTGCCTCAAAGTTACATGATGCTGCTACCTCTGCCAAGCAGCCAAATGGGTTCAAGAAGTAACTGAGGAAGATAAAAAACCAGCAATAAGACAAGAGACAGACAGGCAGAAAATATGGAAACAAACAACACTTCGGCATTTTGGCTTTGCTGGCTTGCTGTTGACTTAGGCCAATGAATAGCTTTTGATATTTGTGCAAGGAAAGCTTTTAATTAGGCAAGAACAGAGCCCTGGCCTCACAGCAAGGAGCAGGCTGCGCTTGGTGGCCACAGCAAAGCCACCTTATCAACTTGCCCAGACTTTCTGCCCTGGTCAGCAGTGGAGAGGCAGAAAATCAGCCCCACAGCCCAGGGCAAGCGAGGCAGCACCAAGCAGGACCAGCAGTCGAGTTAGCAGGACTGGCTCAGTCAGAGCTGCTGACAGAGGCCCAGCGACCGTACATGTGGCTACTCCACCGCTGCAGCTCTAGTTTACTTGTTTTAAGCTCAGTTTTCATCTGTGTTTTAAGCCACAGCAGTGCCATGAAAGACAGAGATGACAGCAGACAAGGCAGCCCATTGCCCTTGGCACAATGAACAATGCTGGCCTGAATGATCAGGCCTTTTCCAAAGTTCCAAGCACCCCAGAGGATGCAGGACTGAGCAGTCTTCTTTCCAGAGAGCCATCACAAGTCTTTGTTCTCCCAGGCACACGCAAAACTCCCCTGCTCCCTTCCACAGAAACCAACTGCCAGATTTCACAGAGCTCTGCTCATCCCAAGAACAGCCCATTTTCTGCAGCTCACTGCCATGGGGCCAAACCCTTCCTGTCCTTATGTCCCCAGATACCCTCCAGGATGCTGATTCCACCAAGGATTAGGTGTTTTACAGCAGAAGCGACCAAGCCTGTGGCTCTCTCAGACACCAGCTGCCTCTGGTGCAAGAGACTGTATTACTCAGCCCTATTTTCTCTGTCCACCTGTTGTGTTTTATATCAGGGTTGATTTGCAAACCAAACAGGGCAAGGGTGGATTCCCAGTGCAAGCTGAGCCCTGCTGCACTGGGTATAGGTCTGGAACCAGAAAGGGAGGAATCAATCAGGTTTCAAGCTGAAAGCCTCCCAGGGACACCTGGATAACTGTATCTCCTACCACAGCCATCCAACAGGTTCTTTGCACCTGGAAGGAACTGCTAGACATAGCAGACCCTTCCACACACAAAGCCACTGGCTGTAGCTTTTTAGGGGACAAGTTCTGCTTTCGCAGCATATTAGGTCACCCAGGACTGCCAGCAGGCCCACCTCTACCCAAGCAGCTGCTCCATAAGCTCGTAAACCCTATAGATTATCCTCCCTAATCCACCACAGGCCTGTGAGTGACTCACCTGGCACAGTTTCCGCAGCGCGCGCTGGTTCATCAGCTTGTACTTCCAAGCAAGGTACCAGCTCCGCTTCTTGTGGGGCTTGATGGCAGGGTTGGGTTTCCACTCATCCATAGTCATGGGGGCTGACACAGGGGCAGCCACGTGGGGCAGGGGTCAGGATGCACTCTGCTCCGCTCTTGCGTCCATTGGGGCTCCCTGACAAAACGTGATCAGTGCAGGGTGAGGGAGGTGAGCACCTTCAAACCCTCTTCACAGCAAACACAAGGCCTGGCACAAGCCGTGGCCAGGAATGGCACACGTACCACAAGGAGAAGCCCCACGGAGCCTTCCCACCTGCCAGCCCCTCCAGCCCCACAAGGAACAACCCAAGTTTTGCCGAGAGCTGTGAGCAGGGCGATTGGAAGCCTTCAAACCCACATGCCAATGAGGAGCTCTGCTCCAGGCCAAGCCCTTAGTGAGGGCTGATGCAGTGCGTGGGCACACTCCCAGACCCTAGAAAAGCAAAGCCACCAAGAGGCACAAACTGGTGATAGGCCCTGCACCAGCAGGGGTTATGGAGGTGCTGGGCCTGCCCATACTGGACCGCAGGGTCCCTGTTGGGGAAAGGTACCCTCCTCACTCACAGCAGCAGGGCTGTGAGGCAGCACCACTGACATAGTGGGGATGCAGCCAGCACCATCGCCATAGCGAAGATGCAACCACCCTAGACACTGGGACCAGAGCTGGGGCCATCATTCCACTGCCAACACCAGCATTGTAGGGCAGAGGAGTTGTGCCCAGGTGAGGCTGCCCCCACACCCTGATGGGCCTGGGGCAGGATCACAATGATTTAGGTTAGAAAGGACCTTAAAGCCCACCCAGTTCCAACCCCGTGGCCACAGGCAGGGACACATCCCACTGGATCAGGGTACGGAGACCCGTCAGAGCCAGGGGCCTGGCAGAGGCACAGGCCTCCCCTAATGGGGCCACGCTGGGGGGGAGAATCCCACATACTCTACCCGGGTAGGGAGAGGAGCAGTCGTGAGCCCAGAGCGCTCAGGGGAAGGGCAATGGGACTCTGGGGATCGCGGAGGGGAGGGCGAACAGGGGTCCGGGCACTCGGGGGCTGTGGAGGCCGCGAAGCGGACGGAGGAGAGAGGAGATTAAGGCGCGCAAGGCCGGGGGCCTCAGGGATAGGACCCCCTAAGCAGCGGCGGGAGCGGAGGAGGCGTTGGGGTCGCGCGGAGGGCGAGTACCAGCCTCACTACTCACGATCCGCGCGCAGGGGAGGAAGCTGAGGCCGGGCCGGAGCAGGCAGGTCCGTCCACAGCTCAACGAAGCCGCCACCACCGCCGCCGTGAACCCCTCACGCTACTTCCGGCGCCGAGGAGGGGCGGGGCCAGCACAAGCCACGCCCACCCTACCGCTCTGGGCTGCCTGGAGGACCTCGATGGTGGCGACGGCGAGAGGGGCGTGACCACGCCCACAAATGGTGGAGACGGCGATGGGGGCGTGGCTTGTTCTGGCCACGCCCCCGCCCCGGCGGGCGGGGGCGTGGCCAGAACAAAGCCACGCCCCCACACGCACACCTGGTGGCGCGCCCCGCGGTGACAGCGCGTTCGCCACCGCCCCCAGCGACCCGCATGGAGGTCGGCGGGGAGTCGCTGCCCGCCGAGCTGCGGGATCTGGCCTGCAAGGTGGGACGGCGCCCTCCCGCCGGGCTGCTGCGGGGGCTGCGAGCCGAACCCGCCCCCGCGCCGCCCGCCCCGGAGCGCGGCGCCCGGACGCCGCTCGCCGACCGCCTGCGGGCGCTGCGCGTCGAGCTGGTGAGTGCGGAGGCTCCCGGAGCTCTTGACAGCCCTTCTGGCCGTCCCCCCCACCCCGCCCCGGCCGCCGAGGTTGCCGGCAGCCCCCGGTATCTCCGGGAAACGCCTGAGTTGCCCCCGGTGCCTGCCGCCTCCAGGGCACCTTGACCACCCGCCCCCACTGCCTGCATCTTCCAGGTTAACTACCTTCATCCCCCCTCTCCGCCTTACATGTCAGCGTCGTCCCCTCCCGGTATCTGCCTGCATCCCCCCCTCCCGGTATCTGCCTGCATCCCCCCTCCTGATAGCTGCCTGCATCCCCCCTCCCCGTATCTGCCTGCTTCCCTCCTCCCTGTCTCTGCCTGCTTCTCTCCTCCCTGTCTCTGCCTGCTTCCCCCCTCCCTGTCTCTGCCTGCTTCCCCCCTCCCTATATATGCCTGCATCCCCCCCTCCCAGTATCTGCCTGCATCCCCCCTCTCGGTATCTGCCTGCATCCCCCCTCCCAGTATCTGCCTGCATCCGCCCTCCCTGGTATCTGCCTGCATCCCCCCCCATCCAATACCTGCCACCTCGGGGCACTTTGCCTCTGGCCTGGGCTGCCTGCATCTGCCTTCTCCTGCATGATTTAACAGCCCCAGCTCATACCCCTCCCTAAAGTCTTTCTTCACCCCTCCAGCCCATGCAGCATCCCTGCCTGGGATCCCTGTGCCCCCCCCAGGCTCTGGTGGGGACCAGGGAGTCGTGGGCATCAGGATTTAGGGCAGGGACCTTCGCCAAGGACACAGTGGCAGGTCCAGCCCTGCGTACCCCCCTCCTCCCCGTGGGTGTCACCCCTGGGTGACAAGGCACAAGCATTGCCAGGAGATTTCTCGGGGTTCGCTTCCTGCTGGGGCGTCTCCAGTGGCTTGTAAAGGGTTGGGCTCTGGCGTCGGCCTTTCCCAGGGACTGTGGGAGTGCCGGTGGCAGCTTTCTCGCCTCCCTCCTTTCGTGGAAGGAGCAAATACCAGCGATGCCTGCGCCTCCGCGAAACGTGGCGAGATTGGGCAATGGGTTCAAGTGCTGCTGGGGGAAGGGACGCTCCCACGCATGCAGCCACCGAGGGAGGGAACGAGCATCATTTCTGGATGGAAACAGGCTAAATATGCCGACATCCCTGCCTGCCACCCAGGAGGATGGGGAGCAGCCTGAGCCCTCTGCACCCACGCTTTGCCTGGTTTGGTGTCACCCATCGCTGAATGCTTCTCGCCCACCCTCCGTGCCGGCTCCCAGGCTGCACTCTGACCAGAGGAGAAAGGTCTGTGGGTTGCTCAGAGGAGGAGGGAGCAGCCGCAGCGTTTTCCCTGCCCAGGTTGCAGACAGGGTTAGGTGATGGTTTTTGCAAGGCCTGGCTTTGGCCACGCTTTCTGAACCTTGAGTCAGCAAAGCTTTTCCTTTCTCTGCCCCAGCTTGTCTCACCAGTTGATGAATAGAATCATAGAATCACCAGGTTGGAAGAGACCCACCGGATCATCGAGTCCAACCATTCCTATCAAACACTAAACCATGTCCCTCAGCGCCTCGTCCACCCGTCCCTTAAACCCCTCCAGGGAAGGTGACTCAACCCCCTCCCTGGGCAGCCTGTTCCAGTGCCCTGAAGAAGCAGGGACACCTCCCACCCAGGTCAGCAGCCTGGGAATGGCCTCCCAGGTGCCCAAAATCCAGCATTGAGCTCTCCCCTGTCTCTATTCACATGAACAAGAACCAAAATCTGCCCTCCCTGCCCCCAGCAGAGAGCAGCAAACCCAGGGCTCAGAGGAGGAGTTGGCCTAGGACTGAGCAGTGGGAGGAGAAGATAGAAAATTCCTAGTCTCACCTGGTTTGCGGAGGATGTGTGGTCCCTGGGACTGGATGTCGTGAAGGAAGATGATGCTTATGGGTTTCTTGTGCACTGGGTAGGATAGCAGGACCATATCCCCCCAGGGGGATGCTCTCCCCCTGGCACCTCGCCTGCCCTCAGAGAGCACAGGAAGGAACATGATGGTCCTCCCAGCTCTGCTCTCCTTTGAAAGAGGAGGGGATGTTTCTGGATGCAGGGGAAGACAGCATTGTGGTGTGCACATGGGGAAACTGAGGCACGGGTGTCATATCCCAGTGCAGGGGTCCAGGTGGATCTCCTCCTCTCCCTGCCACGCACACAGGACTGCGGTCACCCTCCTCCCTTCTGGATGCTGCTGCCACCCCGGGTCTGGATGCCAGTGGACATTGTGTGGGGACCACCACGCAGGCTTTGGGATGGCTGTGGGCTTGGTTCAGCGTAGCTAACACTTCATCAGGAGGAATACAGAAACCAGATGGATCTGGATCTCCTCCTGCACTGACCTCGCCTTGCTGGAGAGGGGTTTTCTTGGGGTGCAAGGTCAGGCTGGCAGCAAATCGATCACCAACTCTTCCCAGCAAATCATACGGAAAACAGGGAGCGTTTCCTCACACTCTGCTTTTGGAGTGCCTCATCTGGCATCTCTGACAGCCACAGTTGGATGTGGCAGAGAAAAATGGGGACCTCCCCCACGAGGGGTTCCCAGCCTTCCTCCCATGCTGTCTCCCTGCCAAGGCCAGAGGCTTTAGCAGCGTGTGCAGAAAAGTCCATTGTAGGCAATTTTTGAAATAACTTGCCTAGAAAAGGAAGTTTCTGCACTTCAGAGCTGGCTCCTGTCCCAATCCAGTCACATCACTGCTAGTTTTCGTTTAAATCCGGCTTGAGGAGCGTGGGGAGGGGATGGGAGTCGGTGTCAGATCTCTACAAATCTTTACCCCTTTTTTTTCGTGTCCTCTGAACTGAGAGGCGTCACGTGCCGAACCCCTGGCTGAAGCTTTCCCAGGCTCCTTTCTCGGACGCTTTTGTTGCTGTGTTTGCTGTGGGACCGGAGACAGGGGGTCCCGAGAGACCAGCGGGTCACTCATAGACAGGCGGGTGACTCTGAGGGCACCGGATGCTGGGGACCGGGCGCTGTGCTTAGAAAAGATCCCAGGAGACTCTGTGGATTTCCATCGCAGCTTGCTGGTGCTGAGGTGTTTGTGAATGAGTCCCTCGGCATCCACAGCTCCCAGGCTGCCTGTACCTGTCCTGCCATGGCTTTTTCTCCCTCGCATCCCACCACCGCCCTATTCCCTTTCCTGGCAAAATATTTGCGTCCTGTGCAGGGGAAATCCAGTGGCTTTCAGCGGCCAGTATCACACAGACAGGAATGTCTTGGCATGCAGGGCTTTCCGTTAGGAAAACAGATGTTTCTGCGGCAGCTAAAGTTTTGCAAAGAGCTTCCCCCAGCTCGGAGGGGCAGGAGCCAGCGTGGTGAGCAATGCGATCAGGCAATACCTGTCCTCCCCCATTCTGGGAGTCTCAGGCTCCAAATCCAGCTCTGTTACATCGTCATCAGGCTTGGCTCAACCTTTAGAAGGAGGAAAACAAATGCTTGAAGGACACCACTGAAAGTCTCAGGAGGTGCTGATGGTCCAGCTGGATCTGAGCAATGTCCCAGCACATTGCTGCCTGATCTCTTCTGTGCTGGCAGCTGCCTCCCAGGGCTTGGGGTATTCTGTAGGCTCAGATCTGTACCACCCAGTGCCTCCAGTTCCTTTTCTTACTCCTCTCCCCCTGGGAGACAGTGATGTAAGTGCCCTGGATTTATTTCCCCAAGGGGGTTGGTGGCCTTTGGGTGCCATAAGTTGTTTACCCCTGATGGTTGTGTCCTCAGGGCTTGGACAGGGTTTGCTGGGATGGTTCCCTGCAGGGTTTTATCCCATGCTGTGCTGTTCATCAAGCAGCTTGGAAGACCTGTGGCCACCATGGTGACACCTCTGCTGGGCTCTGCTGGTACTTGGGTCCCTCAGTCACCAGGGTCATATTGGTCTCCCCAAACCTCTGTATTCTCTTTCTCTCCCTGCCAGGCTTATCTGCGAGCAGTCGACGTGAAGATCCTGCAGCAGCTGGTGGCGTTGAATGAGGGCATCGAGGCGGTGAAGTGGCTGCTGGAGGAGAGGAGCACGCTGACCAGCCGCTGCAGCAGCCTGACCAGCAGCCAGTACAGCCTGGTGGAGAGCCAGGCGGCCTCGCGGCGGGGCAGCTGGGACAGCCTGCAGGACCCCAACGACAGGCTGGACAGCATCTCCGTCGGCAGCTACCTGGACACTTTGGCCGATGACATGGATGAGTATTCCCAAAACGCTGCCGAAACCAACGCTGCACCTGTGCCGGGCACAGCCCTGGTCAGGGCAGAGCAGGATTGGGTCAGGATTGACCCCGAGAGGGCTCTTGCAAAGCAAGAGAAGAGCAAAGCAGAGCACGAGTGGCCCCATGTGGACCTCTCCCCACCTGGGCTACCACAAGACCACTGGTTTTCTAAGGAGCCCCAGGTGGCCAACGGGTATTTGGGCCAGCAGCTGCCTTCTCTGGAACAGGGCAGAGACACCAAATTGCCATCGGGGGCCGGGGAGAGGCTGGGGAAGGGGAACTCGAGTGGAAAGACTCGGAAAGCTGAGGCTGACTTTGAGAACTGCAAATTCAACAGCAAACTGCACCTGGAGTATGATGCCCACTGGCGCTGGCTCCAGTCTCAGGACGATGTGACGTTCTTGTAGCCCATGGCTTTGCCTTCCCAGACCAGCTCTCCCATCTGCCTGCTCTGCTTCAGTTATCTCTGCTTGGGAGAGTTGGGGTGGCTGGGGAATGGGGACAGGCTGGCTTGGTGGTATTGCACTGCTCCTCTGAACCTCAGTCTGTGTTTGGTGGTGCAGCCCTAAGGAATGGGGTGCCCACCCTACAGCAAATTTCTGGAGGTGGGATGAGGTGTATCCTTGTAAATTTAATTCTTTGCTCTGGGGTGGTGCTTGCAGGTGGTTAATCACTCTGATGCCTTTGATGTTGGTGGCGGGGAAGGCTTGGTGGTGAAGCCTGGGACAGTGGGGCTTCTGGGACTCCTCCCCGGCTCCACCTCTGCCCTCTAATCCTCAGTTTCCCATCTGCAAAGACCGGGAACCCTTCCCCTAAACTGGGTATCCAGGGAAGACAGAAGATGCTCCCATGCATCTGCAGCTCGATGGGACCAGACTGCTCAGTGAGAGCTGCAGGGCAGGACCATCAGCAGGGCATCCCTGTTGGATGTGCTCATTTCCACCACTGTCTTCATGGCCAGTGTCCATCCAGGGTGCAGCTGACCTGGGGCACCGAGGGTTTGGCTGCAGCACATCGTGAATGCTAAAACCCCCTTCCTGGCAGGTGAAGCCCTGCCTGATTTAAAGGCCCCTGTGAAGTCAAGTCACTATAGCTGCTCCCACTGGGCTGGGGAGGCTTAGTCTGTGCCCTGCGGAGGAAGGATGATGGTGCAGACTTCCCTTCCTGGTGTGTTTAGAGGAGAAGGGCAAAACACTGGATGAGAGATGGAGATCCAGTTCTCCCAGTTCGTTTGTGGACGGTCTCCCACCTTGGGAGAAAACTTGGTCGTGGCGGCATACAGGCAGCCTGGCAGAGCCTGCGGGGCTCAGACTCAGGAAGGCTCATGGGATTCTCCATCTGTGTGATGAATGGTGCCAAGTCTCTGCCTGATACCAGCAGCCAGAAACATGAGGCTCCTCTGCTGGGGTGGATTTGCAGTGACCCTGCCCTCGAGACATCTCTGTCCTTTTAACCTCAGCTTCTGCCTGTGCCTTTTACTGTCCACCTACTATGTCTCCCAGCACGCCCTTTCCTCCTTTCTGGCTTGTAGAGCATGGCTTGCAGCTGGAGCTGTGTGCAAGCTTGGTCAGGAACTGCTGCCTTCACCAGACAATGCAGGGAAGGACGTGGGCATTCAGAGCCTCCTGCTTCAAGGAGAGGGGCTGTTCCATGTGTGTGGACAAGACTTGGAGAGTCCTGGCTTCACAGCCTGTGGGTGTGTCTGTCCCCAGCTGAGTGCTGTGATGGTTTTGCTTTCTCTGGGGTTCTGTTGTTCCTTTGCCTGTGTGGGTTGCAGCCTGGCATTTTACTTGCTAGGGCTGTGGGAGTAGGGAGAACATCTCCTGATGTCAATAAGAAGTGAAGAGAGCGGGAAGACCTGGCTATGACTCTTGAGATGTGAGCTGGCCGTGCTTAGGAAAGTGGTTGGGTGCACAACAGGTTCAGCTTTGTATCTCTGAAGCAGCACCTTCGGTGGAAGCTACCCTCCGTGCCAAGACTCCCAAGCACCCTCCCTTGTCCTGCAGATCCTCAGAGCTTCTTTGGATGAACATAGAGAGCAGAACAATGTGCAAAATTTCTGGAAAGAGCATCTGCCAAGGACTTAAGGGTATCCCAGCAAATTGTGACTGGGTTGCCTTACGGGAGCATCCCATCTGCCTGCTGTGGAGCTGCTGTGCTTGGCTTGCTGTCACCTGTGAGCAGCTCGTGGCTCCCTGCATAGCTCTGCCTCTGCTGCTGAGCCACCGTGTCCCCCAAGGATGACTGTCCCCCGCTTTCCTTCTATCCCTGCATGCAATGAATCAGCTGAGGGTCCCAGGAGGAGACGGGGTAAGTCCTACAGCTCTGTTAAAATCATTCTTGACAAAAACTAGCTGGCTTAATAAACGGTAGTGTTTTTCACAGGCCGTACTGTCAGTGCTTCACTGAGCTTACAGGGGTTTCTAGGGGAAGGTGAGAGGGTCGGGTCTGAAATGCCCTAGAGCTGCTGGCAGTTCTGCAGGCAGGGCAGGTTTAGCCCCCCTGTCCTGAAAAAGGCACAGGCCACGTGCCCGGATACCTGTCCCTTCTCACACAAGGCTTCCTGAAGCAGCTGGGTACCAGAGCACATATGCTGGGAGGGAGGGTGCTGCTGAGAGATTGAGCATATTGAGCTCAGCTGAATTATGTCTCCAGCAGCAGATGGCAGCTTTGCCCTTCCTGCTCTGTTAGCCATGCTGGGGGCTCCGTTTGCCTTATTCTGCCTCCTCCACCCAGGATGTGCAGGAGGCGTCTGGGTGCAGGGCAGAAACTTCAACCCAGCCCTGGGTGGAAGCAGCTGCAGCTCTGATTTCAGGCTGTTGGGATTTGCTTCTGGGTGGGTCCCTGTAAAACCACTGGAGCCGGTGCTCATGCAAACATCAGCCTTTCCAAAGCAAACCCAAGCGGCTTATCCAGCCGTCCCAGCCTCAGTATCCTTTTCGGCTCCTGGCTTTGGAATTGTGAGCTTTTGCAGATGGAGAGGTGGATGCTGGAGCCAGCAGGGCTTGGCAGGATTTCCTCATTTTCTACTGGGCTGAGGTAAAAAAATAAAATGAAAAACGCTTGGAAACAAAATGTCCAGCCCATTTGTCTTCCAAACCTAGAGTCCAGCAGTCAGACAGCTCTTTATCACTGCAGATGAGCCTTTGCTGGGGCTTCCCTGGGCGTGGACTCTTCATCTCATGGGAGCTGAAGTTTCCCATAGCCCCAAAACCAGGGTATCCCCCAAATCCGTGGAGGCATTGGTGAGATCGCACAGTTTTCCTGCCATCCCTTGCCCTGTCTCTGGGCTGACTTAATGAGAGGTGACACCCATCCAGGAAACACCCCTGCAGTCCCTCTTGCTGAAAGGTGGGTGCAGCAAGGGGTTGCGGAGCATCCATAGGTCATAAACAAGATCTACAGCGTCTCTCTGTGCCCCTACCCAGTGAGAAGCAGTCTGCTCCGCCCTGCCTCCTGCTGCCCTTGGACTGTTCTTGGTCTGTTGAGTGTGGTATCAGGTAAGAAAACAGATAAAGCAGGCAGGATCCCAGCTGGTGCCAGAAGACACCCACCTCTGTTACTATAAAAAACACCAGCAAGCCTTTTTTTTTTTTTTTTAAGATATACACAGAGATTAGATTGTCTTAACGAGGCAGTAAAACACTTTAATAGCTCCCCTTCCTAGTTATTAGAAAGTCCCCTGGGCTTTCCCCTCCCTGCGAGTATCTTGGCTAGGAAAGGGCCTGTCCCCTGAGCGCTGCAGCTTTTTAAGTAATTTGCGTTGGTTCCTGCAGGAAGGCAGCGTGGAAATAACCTTTTACAGGGGGTGAAGAGGCTGGTCCCTGCGCTCAGAGGGGAGGTGGTATCCAGTTTCTTCGGTAACCACCGTGGCCCCACACAACCCTGTGGGCTCAACAGGTGTGGGGTGTGTTGCTGTGGGGTGACCCAAGGGGCAGGTGTGGGGGATGTGTGGGTGCAAGTGCAGCCTGTGGAGCTGGATTCTGGCACCCTCACCCTCTTTGGAACAGTAAGGGGGGGGATACTCCCTGTTGCCCCTTGTACAGTTTCCTGCAGAAATTCCTTTCCTTGAGAGCCACTGTCACCCCTAAGAAAGCTCACATCCTTCCAGGGGAGCCCACGTCAGCCTTGGAAAGCTCTCATCCCACCAGGAGAACCCATATACCTCCTAGAGAGCTCCCATTCCCTCCCTGAGAGCCTACATCACCCCTATGAAAGATCACATCCTTCTAGGAGAGCCCGCATACCCCTCACAGGAGCCTCCATTCTCCTCCAGGAGAGCTTGCTTCACCCTTGGAAAGTTCACATCCCTCCAGGAGCACCCATATCCCCCCTAGAGAGCCCACATTCCCCTCTAGGAGACCCCAAATCCCTCCTGGAGAGCCTGCATCACCCCTAGGAAAGCTCACACCCTTCTTGGGTGACCGTGTCCACCAGAAGAGCCTGCTGCCACGGTCCATCGAGCTCACTAAACAGTGGGCATGGCTGTAGCTGTGGCTCAGAGGTCTTAAGCAGTGTTAGGTTTATGGTTGGACTCAATGATCTTAAAGGTCTTTTCCGACTGAAATTATTCTGTGAAGTGGCTTATATTCTGCACGTTGCTCAGGGATCATACGGTGAGAGGCAAACTCTGTGTTTTAGGGCTGCTTGGGACTGCTCTAAAATGCACCCTTAGGGCTTTGCACAAGCACCAGCTTGTTCCAGACGTTCCTGCCACAGCCCTGCCTTTGGCACCCTCTGCTCGGAGATGAAGAGATAAGAAAAGGTGCAGATGAAGCAAGTTTAACCTGGGTCTGCTGGCATCCTGCCTGCCCATTCTTCTGAGCACAGTGATGTGCCTGAGAATCAAACTCCTCAAGTGAAGGGCTTCAGCCAACACAGTGTGATGAAGTTACATGGTGGTAGCAGTGGCAGGGTGTCCCTCAGGCCACCACAGACCCTTGGGAAGGGGCTGGCTGGTGCACCCCACTACTCCCCGTAACTCTTGCTGGGGAGCAGTGCTGCCAGCAGAACCCTGGGCTTGCACTGCCTGACCCATTGCAGGCAGCGTGGGGCAGAAGAGGACAAAAAATGGGGCAGGAAGGGCTGGTTGTGCCCCTAAGTCCTATTCTCAGCCCTGCGGTGCTTTGGCAGCAGGGACGGTCTCCTGTGAAAGGCTGAAGTGTTGATGCTGGTCAGAGAAAAGTGGCGATCCCCAGAGAGAGCCCTGTGATGCCAAAATAACCTCCAATTCAAGACAACATACAGTCCCCCATCCCTGGGGACCTGGCACTCAACTTGGACCCGTCATCCATCCTCTCCTCTGGCCAGTACCGCTCCTCCAGCCCTCTCTCCATGCCCTGCCCAGGACCCCCAAGTATGAGGTTAAACCAGCCCAGCCGAGGGTTCTTGTGTCCTGAGTTTGTAGCTGGTTTCCAGATTTTCCTTCCCAGGGTTGCAGGTCTCCAAGGCAGGAACCTCCTACAAGTCTTGTGCAGAAGCAGCAGAGGAGAAGGGGGAGATGTCATCTATTGCCTCTCAGTTTAGCCTGGAGAAGAGGAGGCTGAGGGGAGACCTCATTGCTCTCTACAACTACCTGAAAGGAGGTTGTGGAGAGGAGGGAGCTGGGCTCTTCTCCCAAGGGACAGGGGACAGGACAAGAGGGAATGGCCTCAAGCTCCGCCAGGGGAGGTTCAGGCTGGACATCAGGAAAAAATTTTTCCTGGAAAGGGTCATTGGGCACTGGAACAGGCTGCCCAGGGAGGGGGTTGATTCACCTTCCCTGGAGGGGTTTAAGGGACGGGTGGACGAGGTGCTGAGGGACATGGTTTAGTGATTGATAGGAATGGTTGGACTCGATGATCCGGTGGGTCTTTTCCAACCTGGTGATTCTATGATTCTGTGATTCTTCTAAGGAAAGGGCTTATAGCATGTGATCAACCTTTATTACACATTGGAGAAGCTACATCAAGCAGGGACTGCCCCAACTGCCCAGGGTGGCTCAGGCACCAAGAAGCAATCTCAAGGTCTCCTGCCTCCTCCTACCCTGTGGGGCGGCCTGATCCTGCTCTTGGTGTTGATGGCCTTGGTGAACTTGGGGATAAAGCAGGACCATGAGCCAGGAGCAAGCTGAGTCTTTGGGAAAGGCCTCCCTGGGCTGGCAGCAGGCCAGGCCTTCTCTTTGGAGACTAATCCTCAGGTTTAAGACTTTCCCAACTCTCCTCGGGAGAGCAAAACAAGCCTGCTTGGGGGCCTCGTGGGCGTGTGAGCACGGGTGGATGATGAGGATGGGCTCGGCATCAGGCACGCTGGGTGCTGAGACAGACTGGAGGCACAGCTCTCCCTTTCCTCGTCCCGGGGTGATGGGCACCCACCCTGACCCATCGGGGACCCCAACGTGCCACCTTCTCCTTTCCACTTCCACGTTCGACACGCAAGGCTGGAACCTGGGGATGCCCCTACTCAATGGCACCCAGGGGTGACACTAAAAATCTGCGTGTGACCGGGAAACGTGTGGGCTCCTGCTGCTGCCTCCTGCCCACCAGCCCTGCTTTGGTCCCCAGCGGGGGGAGAGAAGAAAAATCTGAATTGCTCTTCTGAGAAATTAATCTGCTTTTACCGTCTTAGCGCAGCCTGACCTAGAAGAACCGCCCCCCCTTCTCCGTTTTGGATTTTTTTTTACTCTTGGGGTTATTAAAGGGAAAATTACAACAAATGTGTTGCAAAGAGGCCATGAAAGAGGCTGTTCAGACCTGCAACAGGGCTGAGGGGAGACCTCATAGCTCTCTACAACTACCTGAAAGGAGGTTGTGGAGAGGAGGGAGCTGGGCTCTTCTCCCAAGTGACAGGGGACAGGACGAGAGGGAATGGCCTCAAGCTTCACCAGGGGAGGTTCAGGCTGGACATCAGGAAAAAATTTTTCACGGAAAGGGTCATTGGGCACTGGAACAGGCTGCCCAGGGAGGGGGTTGATTCACCTTCCCTGGAGGGGTTTAAGGGACGGGTGGATGAGGCGCTGAGGGACATGGTTTAGTGTTTGATAGGAATGGTTGGACTCGATGATCCGGTGGGTCATTTCCAACCTAGTGATTCTATGATTCTATGATGCTATGAAAGTGATTCAGGCAGCCCCTGAGCAGTATTAGTCAGAATTTCCTGTGCTGCCCTCTGCTGTGGGAACCCTTGGTCATAGGGGCTGAGGAGAATTGCACCAGCCATGGGTAGTAAAAGAGAAACAGTAAAAGGCTGAAAGATGTGTTGGGTTCAGCCTGGCAGGGTGCAGAGTCAGGGGGAATTTGGGCTGGAGAGGAGCAGAAGCTGAGCTGCTTTAGGAGAGAAATGGTGTGGCAGCAGGGTCTGGCAGGGGAGGGCAGGGATGCTGCCTGGCTGGTGGCCCTGTGCTGCACAGCCACCTCTCAGCGGGATGTCAGGATATATCTGCGCTGGGGACACTGGTGGGGAAGGATGGGGAGCAGGACCAGAGGAGGATGTCCCCAAATGGGAGAGAAGCAGCTGCAGTGCTTGTTGTCCTCTCTGGACAGCTGTGGTCCTGGGTGGCCACAGGATTGGGGCTGGATGGGGAGACCACGCTGGCCACTGAACAGGGACTGGAGGTGGAATGCGCCTCTCCCAGGCACCTGCTCCCTCAACATTGCACCTTCTGCTGCCCCATTTCACATCCCTTCTCACCAGCCCCCACCATCACCAGGGATAAAGCCTGGATGACCCAAATGCCATCCTTGGCCTTGAGGGCACAACCTGGGTAAGGTAAATCACAGCCACCCCAGCACAAACCCAATTCTTATATAAGGCTGAAGCTCAGGTCTTGGGTGCTACATCCAAGCATGGAGCTTTGTCAAATGTTAAAGTTCATCGACTGCCCTGCAAAGGGCTCTGCTCCTGCACTGCGGAACCAGGATTGCTCTGCTCCTTCCCCACTCCCCCTCTGCCTCAGTTTCCCTTTTTAAGATGTGGGTGATTAGAAAGGAAAGAATCCCCCAGCCTCCCCCAAAGCCCCCCGTTCCCAGGACTTTCTCATCGCTGTGCTGTGGGCTGGTTCCAACTCTGTAAGTCTTGGAGCAGAGTGGAGGAACCAGGCATCCGCTCTGGCACTCATGCACGCATCTCTGTCTGTCTGTCCGTCCATCTGTCTCCCACAGAGTGCTGTCAATGGGAACAGGGTGCAATGCTCAAGGCTCTCCAACTTCTGCAAACGGGTTTTAAGCCCAGAGCCAGCCCCAGCCAGGATCTGCGCCCTGGGAGAAAAACGGTGCTGGGAGCCAAATGGGTTTAAAGCAGTTTTTGGGCAGCAACCCCTGTTTTGGAGGCTCAGCCCCGTGCCTCAGGGCAGGATGGTGCAGGCAGTGTGAGCAGCGGGGATTACAGCTGCTATAAAAAGCACTGGCTCTCTCGCCCCTGCTCCCTAAGGCGCTTAGGGGAGGAAAGAGGGACTTAAAGAGCAACTTCTTACACTGAAAAAGACTGGATCAGTTGGAACAGTCTGGCACCCTCATCTGTCCCTTCCCCCTGCAAAACTCACCCAGAAAAACAACCCTCAGCACTTCTTCCCACAGACTCTGGGTCTCTGATGTTGGACGTCCAGACCCTCGTCCTGTTTGGAGGAAAAGGGGGACAAGGAGGACAAGGAGAGGGCTGGGGTGGGAGGGCACAGCCCAGCCCAGAGCTGGTGTCCTGGCACATGAGAATAATAGATAAGTTTGTACTGGCCCCCAAATAGCTCTCCCTTCCCCATCCACGCAGCCTTGCTCGTCCACCTGGTCCTGTCCTGCCAGGATGCTTCATGGTTCTTCTGAGGTTACTGGTGATGTCCTCCAAAATGCAGGCACTGGTTTCTTGCTGTCAGCTAAAAGCCACGTTCTACCTCCAGTGTCTGGAGGTGAAACAGCTCCATGGCTTCTCTGGACTGCCATGCCGGCTCACAGAACACCCTCAGGGCTCAGCTCAGCGTCTGGTGACATACTTGGAGACAAATTAGGGGTAAGAAAGATGCCAGATGACGGCAATGATGCAGGAATAGGGAGATGCAAAGGAAGGTGGTGTGGGAAACTGTTATCCTCTGCAGTTTTGTCCTGGCATGTGGCAGGTTCCAGTGGGGTCAGCAGGCAGAACAGCTACAGCCATGGGGTCCTGCGCAGCTCCAGTGCCAGCCTGGTTCTTGATGTTGACCGGGCACCCACCAAGCCACCCTACTTCTCACAGAGAAGGTTGGTTATTCCCCCCTGCCATGCACCACACTGTGCTGTTACCTGGGGCCTCAGTCAGTCCAGGGGATGGGCACAGCACCAGGGTCCCTCCCTGAAGCACTGCAAAAGAGGGGTTTCAAAGCGGGGTTCCTGGGTCTAGGAGGCCAGCGAGGGGAGAGGGCTGAGGGCACTTCCCCGCCTGCCCTTCCCAGCTTGGAGCAGCCTGGTGGACCTTGGTGCAGGCGGCCACAGGAGGGAGCTTGGCTCCATCCTTCTCCTGCTCAGAAGACAGTGGTCTGGGGTGGGTGACAGAAACATTGGCTCTGGGTGTGAGCTGCTGCTTGGTGCAGGAGCATCTCCCAGGGGTCAAACCATGCTATGTGGGACGTGAGACGTCTTGAGAAGGTGGCAAGAACCCATCTGTAGTGGAGGTGGCTGCCTCAGGGAAGTGTCCACTAGATTTCCAGCAGCTGGTAGTTGATGGGTCCCTGATGCAGAGGAGCCCTTGAGGCTGTTGCGCACAGCTGTGGGGGAACCAGCGGTGCCTGTCAAGTGGCATGTCCCTGTGGCAGGGACTGGTCCCTTTGAGAGCGGTATTTGTGCTGGACACACGGTTTCACCATCCCTCCACAGCAGTGGTTGCGGGGACCTGGGTGGTTCCAGTGCCCAACATCTAGATGTTGATAGGGCAAGGGAGCAAGAAAGCTACCTCCCTCACACTGTACAATCTCCTGTCCCACAAGACTATGGACCTTACCAGTTTCCCCAGCCCATCGACAGCTCTGGTGCTGCAGCCCCACTCCCAGGTGCCGACAGACCCAAGATCACTCCCAGCATCTCCCCTGGGAGCCAGCTGGCAGCTGCCCATGAACGCAGGGCCAAAACAAAGGAAGAAAAATGATGGTGGCAGCAACGGCGTATGTGATTGGAAATGGTTAATTATTGGGGCAAGGTTTGCATGCTGTTGCTACCACCACCTTTGCTTGCAGCAAAGCTGACAAAGCCTCAGCATGGGCATGCTGGTAATGGCTCTCATTAAAAGCCATCAGAGCAGGAGGTTGAAACCACATCCATTTCCCCTCACACCTTTCAGAAAGGGAAAATGATGCTGTGGTCTCTGCTATTAGAGGTGTGCTCGGTGCCTGGGGCTGGGAAAGGCAGCACTCATCTTCCTGAAGGCAGAGGCAGGAGTCCTGAGTACTTGTTTTTCTTTGGGATAAAGCCTGTGGGCCATCAGTGTAGCCTTTATTTTTTATTTATTTAATTTTTTAGTTCAGAAAAGATGTGGAGATTAAAGGGATCTTCATAAGGAAGAGGCATTGGGACCAAGTAGTGGTCCCAGTGCCTCTGCACTGCTGTCCAGAGAAATGGTGGATCCTGGTTTAAAACCCCAAGCAGGGCAAGAGCTGGCCTTAAAATGCCAATGAAACCATCAGCATGCTCCCTTTCCCACTTGGTTTTGGAGCTTGCACCCCACCTTGGCTTCTGCTGGCTTTCCTTGAACCCCTTAAAAGGTGTTAACGATAGGAAAGGCTGTCTTTGGGCAGAGAGAAGTGGCAGGAAGAAAGAAGAGCAGTTTTAGGGGGTGATGCCCTGGCAGGGAAGAGAAAAGCCCCAAGGGAAGTCTTCCCTCTCCATCAGTGTGTGCACATGTGGCTGACCCCGGTGAAGAGCCAGCACCCCTCGTGGTGGCAGCTAGTTTAGGGGTGACAAGGGGGAGGGCTGTGCTAGGAGAGAGATGCAGGCATATAGGAGCTATTTTCTCCAACAAAGTGCTGGGGTTTCCTGCAAATGGGTCTGTGCCCTCCTCTCCAGCAACTTTCCCCAGAGCTTGAGGGTGTGCCATATCCCAGCAGGGCCCCTCCTGGTCATGGGATGCTGGGCTCAACCAGAGCTGGCACGGGAGGGGAGGTGGTGGCCTGGTCACAGGTATAGAGGAGGAAGGGTTCCCAGGAAGGTGGGATTGCCACCCCTCTGCCCCAGAGCCTCTGGATGCGCCCGATGAAATAGGCTGCAACCTGGAGCTGCAAAACTAAGGGGAGTAATGGCCTGGGCAGATCATCAACGTACTGGGTTGGGGTTGGTCCCTGCTGACCTTTCAGTGCCTTTCCACAGCCCCCGGCTCACGCTGCAGCCCCAGATCTCTGCTGCATCCTAGATCTGTTCCCCGAAATTCAGACTCCCCCATTTCTCCTTGTCTCCTTCACCCTTCTCACCACCCCATCCCCATGCTGCATGCCAAAGGACTGTCCGGCTCCTCTGTAGCTTATTTCTCTTGTGAGCTTTGTTTGGTGGATGTATTTTGCATTTGCTTTCTTTTTTTTTTTCATTTTTGCTCTTGACAGGAAAGAAAGGGAGGTTATGAACCCTTGGGCAGACGTCAAGGCAGCACTGATGAGCCCAGAAGAAGAGGTGACACTGCCCATCCCGAAACGGTCCTTAGAAGTTGGCAAAACTGGGGTGAGGAGGGCTTCGCTCCATGGTGCCGAATTGGCCCATCCCTTCCTCTCACCTCCCAGTCCTGCAAGGTGGCTGCTGCACTGTCCCACTGCTCCATCCCTCTACTCCATCCCTCCGCTCCATCCCACTGCTCCGTCCCGCCTGGCCCGGCCACTGCGCTGGTCACGTTTGCTGTGGCAGGTGGCAAGTCTCGCTGATGGTAATGACCACGTCCTGGGGCTGGCGGTCCCGGCGCCGCGGTACCTCGGGCATCTCATTCATCTCGTTGACGCTGTTGCTGATGCAGTTGACGTCACTTTTGTTGCTGTTGTCGTCTGGGCTGGGGCCAAAGACCCAATCTGGAAGAGGCAAAAGCACAAAATGAGCCCCTGGTTACCTCAGACCATTCCCAGAGTCAAAGCTGTCTGGGATATTGCTGCGTCCTACTAGATCCTACCCTTTGCTCTGGTTGTTCACTCACCAGGAGGGGCCCCTATCCACCAATTCGACTTCAGCCCCCTTCACTCCCCCAATACTAAGGTCTTTACTCTTCCCAGCTCTGGGATGATTTTCAGGCTGCTGGTTTCTGGAATCCTTCCCAGCTTAAGCAAATGAAATCACCCTGCTAATCCCCAGAATGAAAATGAAGTGTCTCCGAAGTGAAGCGCACGAGAAAACAGTGTATTTCAGTACAGCAGGTTTTTAATGTAGGAAATGGAGGGGATAATTAAATAACTGTGTGACATCCAAATGGGGCTGGAGGCATGGCCAGGGACTCGAGCGGATCACGGGAGCGCATCACAGCCATGCCAGGGCTTCAAACCCTCCATGGGCAGCTTCAGGGCTGTGGCTCTGGCCACCGGAGCTCCAGAACGAAGCTCTGAGATGATGTGGCTGCTCTCACAACCCTGGGGTGACAGATTCTACTCCAAAACACAGTAGTCGCTACTGGATGGTGGTGTCACTGGGTTGTTCCCTGCAGCACGAGGAGCTGCCTTTCAGTGTAGACAGGTGCTGCTGCTGCTTCCAAAATATGTATTTTAAAAAAATTTGGCTGTTGGTGTGGTGACAGGCCATGCCCAGGCATGATGAGGAGGCACCATCGATGGGGAAAGCAAAGCTGGGGAAACTAGGTGAGGGAAGACGAGCCTCTGGGACCAGGCAGGACCTGGCTGAGGTGGACAGGGAAGCACCAGGACCCTCCTGCTTCAGCCCTGCTACCAAAATAAAGTGGAGGTGGCAAACAAAAGGACCAGCCTGAGGGACTCTGCTTGTTCACCAATGGATTGCTCTCAAGAAATAACATTTCTCTCCTTTGTGGCATAGAGTATTTCAGAGCTCTTCTGTTCCTGTGGATGATTTCAGTTGTTCTTCAGTGGAAGAGGCAGGCTGCGTGGTGGAACAGGGACAGAGTAATGCAATCACAGTGAGATGTTGCCTTCTTCATGGGCTGTGGAAAAAAGTTTCGCAGCAAACCCAAGGCAAATGCTGGCAAATGCTAGAGTGGGATGCCAGGGATGAAATGAGATGAAAATTTTATTTCTTGCATCAACGGTGGTGAGGAGGAGGCAGAAGAAAGAACTGTGATCCTCCCTGTGTTTGCTGAGTGTGTTGTAGGTTGAATTTTGGGGCTTTTTTGTAAGCCTGAAAGAGCTCAGAAGTTTTGCCGTATTTTGCAATGCAATATTTGAATTTATTCTCCAGTCGAAAGTCATTTGGCCACGTTGTCCCCTAAGGCAGAGGTCATGGCTTTCCTGGTGATGCCTACGCTGTGGAGCCAGGGTGGGTGTCCACCCTGCCACAAGGACTGGGCGAGGAGCAGCGGGGCTGCTGTCCTGCTGCCTAGCATGGGCTGGCTCCAAGGAGGAGAGAGTTCCCACCACACGGCACACAAGCAATCTGTCCAGAGAGTGACTGTTTTTTCTTGTTTTCCCTTTTTTCTTCACCTCCACTGCTGCGCCAGTGGGGTCTGCTAGTTGTGTGAAAAGAAGGGCAGGAGGAGAACCACCACAGCCCCACAACTACTGTGGTGCTGACTAGAGTCATTGGGGAACTCAGAAAAGACATGGTCCAAAGGCTTTTGGGGAGCCCCGAATTCTCTGAGTCCCAATCAGGACATGTAGCTTTTACTTGCATGGTCCAAAGCCCCCACCAGAGGCCAGGCTCCCTACCACAAGCCTTCCCTGAGGAAATCAGCCAACCTCAGGAGGCTCTCTTTGTTTTTTTTTCCCTTATAGTCCCCATTTTGCTCGGATTTACTGGATTTAGACCAAAGCCAAACACTCCACCAGCTGCTTCCCAGCCTGGCCCCACAGCCCAGGCTGGGTTTATGGTGGCTGTCCCTCCCCTTTTGCCTCCAAGACCTCCCAGGCTTGTGCGTGAGGAGGATCCAGAAAGCAATAACAAGATTGCCTCCTACAAATACTATTAAAGGTCTCGGCTTGTTTTCCTTGACGTCAGCGGTAAAACTCCGGTGGGAACAGGGGCTCATTCAGCAGAAAAGAAAGGGAATAACCTGGGAAGAGGTGACAGGTCCCCAGATATCCTAGGAACCAGCAGGTGAGGGTTGCGACGGGAAGGAAAGACCACGGCTTTGCATGCCTGTGAGCAAGGGGAGGTGGCATTTGGTGGCCAAGCCATGAACTTTTGGGGTCCTTTGTGTGCCTCAGAAGAAGTAGGAGACAGTCCCGGCACTGTGATAAAGACAGAGACACAAAGGATGGGTGTTTTGGAAGAGCATTAGAGGACCCAGAAAAAGCTGTTTCTATAGGAAAAGAGTCACAGTGCATCATTACCAAAGGCGACGTGAGTGACCAGGGCACCCGGGGAAGGCAGCTGGTGTGAGGCTGCCTCAGTCTAATTCCTGGGTAAGTGCGGGCTGGATTGTACGCGCTAATCCAAACCGCTCCTTCCCTGGGAATTATTTCTGGAGCCTGCTGGATCTAATTAGCTGGTAATCTGCAGGAAGATGTAATTAGGCTGTCATTAGAGGGTATTTACTGTGATGCCTTTATGATTTGACTGTGTAAGTAAGGAGTGAAGTAATTACACAATTACACGTTATTTGTGGCCATTTATGGCCTGTAACTTCAGCATGTTGCCATGTGTGGAATAGGGGAGTGAAGCCCCGTGGAGCCAGCGGCGGATCCCCTGCCAGCAGGACCCTGGAGAAGCAACCATAAAAATGTCAGCGCCCTCATCTCTGCTGCCAGCCACCACCGGCCAGCTCTGTCCCAGCCATACATGCTCCTCCCCCACTTCTCCCTCCAGCTCCAATCCAGCTTGCTCAACCTGAGGATGCGAAACTGGGATCCCCCAGAGCCCCCCGTGGGAAATCTGGGGAGGGATGAAGGGGAGGAGAGAGGAGATCTGCATATCTTTGGTCTCGATGTGATTAAACCTTGTTCTGACGTAGAAGGATCTTTGCAGGGGATGGGATGCACAACTTTACCTCAAGCAGAAGCAAGTGTTAGAGATCATAGAATCACAGAGTCATAGAATCACCAGGTTGGAAAAGACCCACTGGATCATCAAGTCCAACCATTCCTATCAATCACTAAACTTCATCTCAGATGAAGAACCCTATAGGGCGCTGCAATCGGATGATGATGGGAGGTGAGGGGTCAGGAGCTGAGGGATAGTGATGACTGAAGGTATCACGACAGGTATTTCTCTCTCCAGCCCTTACATCTAGCAGGGAGTCTGCATAAGCAACACAAAATGCACACAATGAGCACTGAGAGGAAAATGAAATCCTCGTTTGGAGCAAAGACCACATTTAGGTTCACATGTGGTCTAGCTAGAAAGCAGGTGAAGTCAGGCTGAGCTGGGACACCCAATGGGCCTGGGGCACCAAGGTTGGGTGAGCAGAGGTCCCACAGTGCGCTCCTGGGGCAGTGGCACCTCTGGAGTCAGGACAGCCACATTTTGGAGGTAAATAAAATCATTGCCTGCCCTTACCGAGCTGGTGGAAGGAGCTTGTAACACACGCTGCAAAACCAGGGCGTGCATATGGGCATGTGTGTGAATGCCTCAGATAAAAGAGAGGACAAAGTGACTTTGTCAGCCAGGCTGGGGGACAGCATCCAACTCAGAGACATCTCTCCCTGCTTGCCAGGTGCTGTGGGAGCACAGCATGCCTGCTGAGGTCTTGCAGGGTGAGAGGCAAGGTGTAAAGTGCCGAGAGAGGGTGAGATCGATATGGAGGGATTGATCCAAAGCAGCTGTGTAGAGGAGATAGGGTAGACTGGGTAAATCGGAGCTGCAGAATAGCATCTCTCCCTTCATTGCTGAGTGATGTGACTTAAAGTGCCCCTTCATCTCTCTGACTCTGCCTGAGTCTTCGACAGCATCCCTGGAAGCAGGACCCTTGGGATATGCTGATCCAAGGGGGCAGAAAAATAACACGCTGGGCTACCCGGGTTCTGCAGCATGTTTTACCCATCCTCATACCCATGGCATGAGGGACCATCCTCTCTCAGAATCCCCTTGCAGTGCAGGCAGCGGGGAGCAGCCTCCTGCTGCCTGTGTGCACGGGGCTGGAGGGATGCTCTACACTCAGTCTCATCCCAGGGGGTTGGCCAGGACCCTGCATTCATCGATGACAGGGTGGGATATCCATGAGGCATTTCAGCCACTGGAAAAGAGATGTCCCTGACAGAAAAGCAGAGGAAGGTGGGAGAAAAGGGTGAAATTTAAATGCAATCCAGTGAGTGAGATATTCACACTCCCTGCAGAGATGGAAAGAAGTAACGGAAGGGGAAACATGTTAGATGAACAATCAAACTTGTGCTCTAGTTCTACTTGCTTTAAATGGAGCTGGGTGTGAAAACACCTGCCAAAAATGCCCTTTTTCCCAGCAGCAGGAGCAGAAGAACTCTTTGTTTAAAACAGATCCGTACCCAGCGATCACCTTGTACCCTGCAGCAAGGCGGGACCAGCTCCAGCCAAAGCATTCCCAATGGACACAAGTTCAAGGGTATCCCCCACGCCTTCGACACAGTGCAGCAGTCGCAGCTGGACACCGTATCTGCCTCATTGCAGGACAAACTCTGCTTATTCATTAGCAAAATCAGCAGATATCTCCCAGGGTTGTTCTGCTGGAAAATCTCTGCCTCTGTCAGTAGCAATTTTTTAGCAGGAGATTCCCTTCCCCCAGATTCTCATCTTCCCAAGTCATCTTGCTTTCGGAGTCTTCCTTTCCTGTTTTGCAGACATTTCTTAGCTTAGCCATGCTGGCTGAGTCAAAATTGTCCTGCATCCCGAGCAACACAGGACACATTGCTTTGCTGCTGGGCAGGTAAGGACACTGTCCGTCTGCAGAGCTGTCACTGGCATGAAGGGTCTGCTGGTGAAAGGGAGTGTTATGGAAAAGTCATTCAGTTAATCACAATATTCTCTTAAAACTAGCTTTTCTGCACCGGTATAACCCTGGATGAAGTCTGCATTTGATCCTAGTCCCATCCACAGGGCAGTTTTGCTGCTCCAGAGAGCAGGTCTTGGAGAGGTGATGACTCAGGTGTGGTGTGTGGGAGGCAGGGACGCTGCTGGGGTTGGGCGCTTGCTCTCTGCAACCTCCAGTTTTAGGCATTTGCAATGGATGCAGAACAAATGCAGCCAGAGGTTGAGGACCTGTGCTTGGAAGACCAGCACTTGCTGAGGAGCAGAAAGAAACAATCTTTGCCCCAGGGGCCTGACACAGCCCATCGCTGTACCATGCGATGGCAGGAAAGGAGATGCTGCTATGGGATGGCTCAACCCCAAGACCAACCTTAGTCAATCCCTGGCAGCATATGCTGGCAGCCGTCCTACTGCTCGGGCTTTGCACTTTGAAGGTTTGGTTGAGAAAGCAGCTGTTCTAGAGTGGGGCCACCTAAACCTGCTTTTTGCATGGCCAGACCACTGCGGCTGCTTGTCCAGCCGACGAGTGCAGCCCACAGCTGCAGTGATGTCAGGGCCAATGTGGGAAGGGGGATTGAGAGTGGGATTAACCCAGTGAAAGCCAGCCTATGGCAGCCACTGCTACACATCAGTGACCCTAAAACAGTGGCTAAGAACCCCTTAAAGCACCTCCATGCATCAAAAGGGTAACTGAGGCAGTGGGGTAAGTGTCAGAGGTGGGTTAGTACTGGGCTGGGGAAACCAAAGGGAACTTTGTATGATTTCTTCTTTTCCCATAACTCTGAATCAAATGCATCATCCTCAGAACAAAACCCCAAAAGAAGATGCAAGTCCTCTCTAATGGGCTTAGGACACTATTTGCAATCCCTGACACAGGCTGAATTATCTTAAAAGCTCTGCAATTCTGCATGGGAGCAATAAAAGTGGATCCCAAGTCCCTGCAGGATCACCCAGCAGCTATTTTCAGCAATGCTACGTTCACGCACAGTTTCTTTGCTCAAGGAGGTGATTTCCTAAAAGAAGCCTGAAATATGGTGGGTGGAGGGTAAGGCTGAAAAATAAAAATACAGCTGGTGGGTCAAAACAGCAAAGAAAAGAAAAACTCTGCTCTGAGGTTGGCTTAGGGTTTGGAGCATCCTGAAGCTATCAACCAACACTGGCACCAGCGAGCCTGCCCTGCCTTATCCTGCAGTGTCGGGGCATCTGACACGGACCCATTCCTGAAGGAAAGGTTTCATTGCGGTCTCCTCTGGAGATCAGCAATGCGGAGGAGATGTCAGCTGAACCAAGTGACACCAGCAGAGGTTTCCCCACAGAGCATCAGCTCCCATGCAGACTGACAGACCCTTCCCATGCGGTTCTCGTGCTGGCAGCGCGACACTTTCTCGGAGACCACATGTTTTGCAGTCTCCATGCCAACTGCTTTGTTTCCAGTCAAACTTTCCCCCACCACCTTTCCCCCCCTCCTTTTTTTTTTTGGTGTGTGCTTAAATAAGGGCAATATTCAGTGAACTGCTGGAGACAGAGGAGGGAGGGCGGGCTGATTCCCAAGGATTGCAGTAATTAAGCACTTCATACATTGGTGACAGGCTTGTCATTTGCCAAGGCGGCACTTTGCTGCAGCGCCGTCTCCGGCAGCTCTCCAGTGCTCCTGAGTTAAGCTGCTTTCCAAATGCTTTGACCCAATTTGTCTTAACTGGTAGCTAGGTCTGATCCGGGCTCATGCAGGAGCCATCCTCCCACTTCAGGGGGCTCACATCCATCCTCAAACAGAGATGCCTGATGAGTTTTAGGAAAGTCCTAAACACGAGATTTTGTCAGCTCAGAGCATGCTGGGAGGGTCTGGTGAGAAAGTATTTTGGGCTCCGCTTGGCCAGATCTCTCTAGGAAGAGCTGAATGCAGGCTCTTTCAGAGCCTTTTTGTCCAAATCCAGGTGCTTTGGAGGATAAGGATAGACAGGATCCCTAGGGGAACTCTACCTTCCCCCTCTCCAATAATACATCTTTCCCGGTCCTCTGGTAAAGTCTTCCATTTTCCCTACCCCACTGGACAAGGCAGCAGCATTTTTCTCCCTCCAGGGATGCCTGGACAAGCTCCCATTGAATTTTTAAGACGTGGCTGTGAGACAGGTGTTGGTGTCTCAAATACCAATTCAGATTTTGCAGGGGAAGACCTCAGCAGCATCCTGAGATTCCCCCCCACCATCCCAAGGCCAGCGTTTGCTCTTCGTGGTCCCTATGGCTGCATGGGGCTGAATGATGCTTTGACTCTCCCAGCTGTGTCCTACAAGCTGATATTGAGGAGTCCAAATCATCTGAGTGACTGTTTAAAGCAGCAATTAACTATTCTCACTTTAATCTCCGCGAAACAGGCTCCAGCCCTTTGGCATCTTATTTCCATCTCTCTCTCTGTATCCTTCTAAATATGATTAGCACAGAAATGCTGATAGTGGAGGTTAGAGCTGCTGCCGAGTGTATAAATCCAGGCATTGTGTTATAACACCTAATAGACCAGCTTCTTATTTACCATTCCTCAATCACTCTGTCCTGTCCCTGAAGTAATTTTATGCAAACTCATTCAAATGAAACCTTCTCTTTAAAGGCTGCTGCTTGGTAGTGTTAACAAACACGGTCTCGTCCGCTCTACTTTGAGGACTGGCTCGTTTTAAGTGAATAAATGGTGTGAAGATGGGCCAAGAGTGTTAAATAGGATGAGCTGGAGGCAGCTTTTGACACTGAGAGGTGCTGTTGGAGTTTGGGAAGTGCTTTACTCTCTCTGTTTGGGTGTGGCAGAAGCTCACATCTGGATTTCTGACCCTAAATTGGAGAAATGCCACCTCCAGCCACGTCAGGAAGGATGCTCTGACAGCAGAGAGGATGTTCAGATGGGAAACGTCTTCTTCCAAAGTGGCTGTAGGTGGGCACATCCCAGGGCTGTCCTTGTGCCTGTCCAGCTTTGGGACACCCAAAAGCTGCTGTGAAAGGCTGTGGAAGTCCCTTTGCAAAGGGCTTTGTGAGGGAAGTGGCACACTGCTGACCCAGTCCCACCTTGAGGCAAAACCAAGAGGTACCCAAGGTCACCAGGGAGCACTGGTGCTGAGCTGGACGTGGCTTGGCAGTGGATACAGATGCCTCTAACTGTGGCTTCAGCTTCAATTCCTGCCTGGAGGGGCACAGTTATATGGATTTTAGCCCTACTTTGTAGTACTCACTCAAGGGGTGGTTTAGATCATGCACATCCGTGTGTCAGGGACCCCAGTAGATGGAGCAGGAGGTGTCTGCTCCGTGGGGCCACTGCGACTGGTCCGGCTCCCACCTCGAGAAGGGGTTTTTAACCTGCTCTGACCTGGTCCTTTGAGCCTCTCAGAGCAGGAGTGTGTATATTTTTAGGTGCTGTCCCTGCTGCCTACCTTTGTTGGGAAGACAGTGTTAAATCAGATGAGCCGGGAGAGGTTACAGCCTGGCAAGCTGCTGATTAAGTGTTATATTTAACACTTTAAGACAGTATCTATTCTCTTCCAGCTGGGGTGAGGAAAGACTCAGCAGTAGCTCCCTGCCATTTTCCTGGCTGAGCCTCATACGAGACCACAAGCACTGCTCCCTGCCAGGAGGTTCAATCCTTCTCGTCCCAAATATCTCCACCCCAGATATCCCGTGTCCCAGATCTGCTGGCCCATGCCCAGCTGTGATCCCCTGCCCAAGGACTTGTCTTGCCCCGTCACCAAGGCATGGGAGCTGCCCACCCTTCAGGCACCAGATGGAGTTCTAGCAGTATCTCCTGCGTCCCAGGAGGAGGCAAATAAAGGGGAATTGTGAATGAACACATGGATTTTGCTCCAAATGACCATAATCTCCTTCCTGTCACCGAGACGAAGCCTGCAGGGCTTCGTAGAATCATAGAATCATAGAATAACCAGGTTGGAAGAGACCCACCAGATCATCGAGTCCAACCATTCCCGTCAATCACTAAACCATGCCCCTCAGCACCTCGTCCACTTGTCCCTTAAACACCTCCAGGGAAGGAGAATCAACCCCCTCCCTGGGCAGCCTGTTCCAGTGCCCAATGACCCTTTCTGTGACGAATTTTTTCCTAATGTCCAGCCTAAACCTCCCCTGGCGGAGCTTGAGGCCATTCCCTCTTGTCCTGTCCCCCACCACCTGGGAGAAGAGCCCAGCACCCTCCACTCTACAACCTCCTTTCAGGTAGTTGTAGAGAGCAATGAGGTCTCCCCTCAGCCTCCTCTTCTCCAGGCTAAACAACCTCAGCTCTCTCAGCCGCTCCTCATAAGACTTGTTCATCCGTGGCTGGGGGACGGGCTCGGAGCAAGGGGTGTGCAGAGGGATTTCAGCCCCACTTCTCTACAGACAACATTGCTCAACAGAGCTTCCAGGAGGGTTATGCACATCTGCAGGAGCCAGGAGCTTAAATCCCTCTGGGGATTCCTCCTGCTCCCCCGGTCCAGGCTGGAAAAATGCAACCATCTCCCTGCAGGGTGTCCTGTCGCCTAAAAGAGAATATGGCAAGGTGACTGATAGGGCATGGGGGCCAAAACTACCAGGGATTCAGGAGAGAATTTGTGCTCCCCGGCACCACCAGCCTTACAAATTACAGGGCGAACAGCAAGAGTACCAGTGAGGGCTTGCTGGAAGCAGCCAAGCACCTTTGCCTGCACGCAGCGGCTGCAGCCAGCAGGATGTCTGAGCTCTTGTCCCCAGTGACAAGGGACCTTGTTCCACAGCAACAGGATGAAACAAAAGAGCCAAGAAGCCAGTTCTCATAGAAATATACACTCTTTGGGCTATCATCTTATAGATTCGTGCAGCAGCCTCAGAGGCTGTAATGGTTGTTCTAGGTGCTGTACAAGGGAGCCAGATTGCTGGTTTATGTCTCCTTAGGAGTTTGTGGGTTCACTGGTGTCTGCTAGATGGTTAAGCTTTTCTTTCACAGTGCACTGGTGGGTTGTTATCCTGTGCTCAGATATCTGTTGCCGTAAAACTTTTTGTTCTGGAAACCTTTAGGTCAATCTCAGTTGGAACCGAGCAATGGATTTTACAAGCGTTCACCAGCACAGATGTATGCACGTAGACATTTACACGCACATACGCTCACGCACAAACCTCATTTCTTTAGGAAATGGGCTAAACTTAAGGATTTTCTCTGGGAACTTGATTGACGCACAGCTCAGTTTGGGGTCCCCAGCACATCAGATAAACACACATTCTTGTGAACATGAAAGGATCATGGTTTGGTCTAAACCCCACGCAAACCAAAGGAGAGGCACAAACCACCAGCCCCAGCCTTTGCACCAGGCTCTTTTTGACCACATGCACACAAAGCGTGATGCCCACACTCACCTATAAAGTCGTGAATGAGGTCCTTGATGAGATGCCCGACAATGGCGTATGCTACTGCCACCACCACCAGGGCTGCCATGAGAAGATAAAGGACAGCCTTGGGCAGAGGAATGGCATCTCGAGGAGGGGGTTTGTACTCCTTGTAAAGTTGGTCATTGTCTGAGTACGAGTACTGGAACAAGTGGTCCAGGCCAGCTGTGAAGTTGCTGGAGTTCATGGGCTGGCTGTTGGACAGGTAGTTGTCCTGCTCGGGGTCCTGGAGGACACTTACCACCGAGCTGGTGGTGGCTTCCACTTGCTGTACCAAGTTCAAAGTCTTGTTAACGCTGGGGAGGATCTGGGAGAGGAAAGTGCTCCAATCTTTGATGGCACTAATGTTGCAAATAATCATAATTGCAACGGGGAAAGATATCTCCAAGCCCAAGAGATTTAAAAAGGAGAGAAAGAGGCAAATATTGCCGTGCTTCCACCAAACCATGTACTGCAAACCGGGCAGAGAAGGTCTTCCTGGGGTAGATTTCTCACTTACAAATTCTTGCAAGGTCGGTTAGAGTTGCATTTGTGGTATGTTGGTCCTCAACCCTGGAAATGCCTGCAGCAAACCCCTATTGACATGAAGTTCCTTTGGAAAAAGTAGGTGCTGGAATGATTTTGAGCAATATCATTTTTTTTGCTCAGATTTCTCTCCCTGATGCCGCTCACTGAGGAAAACTGGAGAGACAGGATCCTGTAGGTATTTTCAGTCATCTGGAAAAGAAAGAAAATTGCCTTTCTCCAGCTTCTTTTCACAGGCGATGGTCCTTGGAGAGACAGAAATCTCCCCTTTGCTCTCCCCCGGACTCGGGCTGGGTAACAGCAGGTGCAAGGTGTGTGGTGTCGTGCCGTGACTCTCCCTGTAACGCTGCCTGAATCGTCCGCAGAGGAGAAATGTATCTTCAGAGCCCACAAAGTTCAGCTGCTCCTGGTGCGTGATAGAGCCGGCAGCATGCAGCTCCCAGCCATATCAGCCTGCCTTTCAGCAACTTCTTTTGCCGGCATCTCCCAATCGACTCCTTTTAAAAAAACGCAATCATAGTCAGAGACGACAACCACGATAGCAGTGAGCGCAGCGCCCAAGCTGGTGGACTCCAAAGAGCAGCCCAGCCAAGGAGTGAGCGTTCTCGGATTTTACCTGAAGGAGTTTTGGGAGGGAGCAGATCTGCTTGCCTGATGCTCCAGCTTGTTTTATTCAGCGCTCGGCTCCCCGTGGACCTCCCCGCAAGCAGCAACTGATCCAGTGCCACTGCCTGCCGTCTGCGGGGTGTGTGTGCATGCGTGTGTGTATATGTGTACACTCCTCCCCGTCCTCTTCCCCTCCTGTCCCTTCACCCTACAGCCTGGCTCGCTCTTCCCAGTCGCCGTGGCTCCTAGCACCGAGAGGCATCAGCTACTGAGAGGTTGGCTCCACAACTCCCTAGCGTGCTGGTGAAGCCGGTGGTGCGTGGGAGAGTAGGCTCAGCCTCTGCCCCTGCTCCCCAGGGAGTTAATCCTTTCCATGCCAAATGATGCGCCTTGATCCGGCTGCTGGATATTCTCTCGGGGTGGGGAGCAGCTGGAATGTGTGTGGGGGTATGTGGGGGTACACGCGTGGGCAAGAGGTCATGGCGAGAGCATCCCAGCAGCAGCCTGGGCTCGGGCAGCACTGGGAACAGGTCTGGGGTCCCCTCGGGGGTGAGACTTCAGCTCCAGCCCAGCCGTGGCGCTGAGCGCAGCCTTTGTCTGGGAGCTGCGCTGCTGGCAGAGAGAAATCAAATCGCGGGTGCTGCCAGGAGGAGGGAGGACATCATCAATCCCATCACTGGCATCCCAAGGGAATGATGCTCCCCACAGCCCAGCTCGCCCCCACAAGCCTCTGCCCAGCAAAGTGGGGTGCCTGATTTGCAGAAAGCCCAGAGGGTTCGGGGCTGAGCTCCTTCGCCATCTCCCCTCCTGGTTAGCTGTCTGTGCAAACTGGCAAGTGCCAGCCTGTCCCTGATTGCCTTGATCATGGATTTAAACTCGTCCAAGTTCCCTACGAACATATCTCCTCATCTGCCTTGGCAATGGGATTTCACTGGGGTGCTGGCTTGGTTTGCAGGCACTGGGACTTATATAAAGAGGAGGAAGAGGAAATCTGAGAGAGGGGAAAATTGTCTTTCTATATTTGGAGGTGAAAATAAATCACAGCTCCATTTTTCACTTCTACTTTTTTTTTTTTTTTTGGTACAGCTCCCCCATGTAAGAAATAGCTGTCACGAGGACAAGGAAATCACCACATTAGGCCTGAATGCAGCTAAATGGAGCTTCTGAGAAATAATAGCAAGAGATTAACTTTGTGTGTGTGTGTGTGTGCATGTGTGTTACCAGCCAGCAGCAAATCTGCCAGCTGCCTGGGGGCTGGAAGGGTATAGAATAAGATGGCAACATCTCTCCTTTACAATAAAATCACAGGGGCTCAGGTAGGTGACAGGCAGATTGTACAGCCCTGGAGTAATGGAAATGTGGAGGAAAAAGATTTTCTGCTTCCCTTGATGTGTGCATTGACCAGGTCACTGTGATGTCTGTCCTCCAGGACCATTTTACAGCCTCCTAAAATTCCTTTTTGTAAGCAACAGAGCTATAACAGGTTACAGAAACACATCTGGACAGCTGCGTGGAGACACATTCTGCAGTGGGACACATCCTGATGTCCCCCTGCCCAAGCATCATGCTGCCTGGGGTTGGAGCTTTTGGACAGTGAAGCTGTAGGGATGTTTTGAAGGCCAGGGCAGGAGTTAGGAGCTAAGGCCAAATGGCTCATCTCTCAGAATCTGAGTCCTGCCCCACCAGATTTTATCCTTCCAAGAGGGAAAATGTGGCAAGATAATACTTTAAAAAGAAACTCTTCCATGCAAGGAAGTCTTGGGCTCCACACAGGGAGCCCAACCACAGCGCAGTCTTTTGCTCAGGAGACATTTTTTCCTGGGTCCTCAGAAGGAGAGAACAACACCCAGGACACTGATCCTTGGGGACTGAAGCTACTCTGAAGGTGTATTTTCACTGCATCTGTTTGGTGTTAGCAGTTGCCATGGCACCAGTGCCTAAACTGGAGGGAAAGAGAGATCGTCAGGTCTGGTCTGAGCCATCCCTGTGCCTGGCTCGGGGTGCAACCGTCCCAGATGGACTCCCACCACACTGTGTCCCTTTCTTCCACATTGAGGATGGAGCTGAGCAATCTGGGGCAAAGGATTTGCAAAGGGGCTTAATCAGAAGAACCGAGGACAGAAGGGGATGCTCTGGAAGTCTTAAGGTCCTCACTATCTTCATGTACTTTAATCAGACCTGAGTTGGAGTCCCTGGGGAGCTGGGTCAGGGTCTCTGCCCTGTGTGATATGGGTCAAAACAACCCAAACAGAGGAATTCACAGGTAGTGAGGACTGTACAAAGGAACACCTGAACAGGGTTGCAGGTAGAAGGCTGCTTCCCCACCTATAAAACCAGGGTGACAACTGCACCATCAGCCAACTGGTTTTTACTCATTTGAAAACAAAGCGAGAAGGTGCTGAGACCCGGCTGATTCCTTGTTCTCCCCACTGCTTCACAGGCGCCTGCCAAAGGAGCAGAGTGCTTGGCCATCCCTCAGCCTGTGCATCCCACCAGGCTGGGGCTGTCAGGGGTTCACTGCCTTTGAAAGCTGGGATCATAGAATCACAGAATCACCAGGTTGGAGAAGACCCATCAGATCATCGAGTCCAACCAAATGCATGGAGACCCTCTCTCCGAGCCCTCCCGAGCTGCCCAGTGGCTCGGCAGCATGGGTGCTGGTGGTCCCTGTCCTGCTGCCCGCAGACAGGGGCTTGCAGCTCAGCTGTCTCAGATGTCTCGGCTCAGACGTCTCCCCCATCTCCCACCAGACTCTCTGCGAAACGCCTGGCTGTGAATCAGCACCTCAGAGAATGAAGAAAGCCATCAGCTGGTGGCTCTCTGCTTGCTTGGGGACAGCTGGTGGCTGCAGCCCAGAGTTTGCTCCAGAGGGCTGGAAAGCAGCTCCCTTGGGTTCCAAGACCCCTCCTCAGCACTTCTGAGAAGAGGATGGAAAAGCACTTGGGGGAGCTCTGGGGTCTGCTGCAGGCACTGAATTCATTAGAGGGTCTTAGGATAATACGGAAAAAAAACCCCAAACCCTCCACTTTTTGCTTTTCCCTGCAGCAAAAGTAAAGTGCCCTCTTGTTTTCATTAACAGCCATATCAATTTAAAGTGACTAAATAGATGCTTAATTGTTCATTATACATCCTCTGCACCTCTTGTCTGAAAGGAAGGTTTTATTTCCGTGATTATGGTTTCCATCCCACTACAGACAGAGAAAGCATGGAGAAATATAGAAGTGTGGGTTTTAATAACCTTTTATTTCAAACTCTCTGTTATTAAAAAAAATGTTTGCATTTTCTGTGATAGGGGGAGAAGATTAAAAGGATGGCCATGGCTTCCACTTAGGGAACATGGCTAATGATTTCAATAAATCACTTTAAATAAAAATCACAATCTCCACAATTCCACCCAAATGTCATTTGGCAGAAGGGTTGATTATGGGAGCAAAATGAATTTCAGAATTAGCTGCTCATCCTAATGCAACTGGACAAATTAAATTTAAGGGCGCACGCATACCCCATCTCATGCAGAAGAGCAGTGTTTTGGCCCCTGGGAACAAGAACAAATAATTTTTTAGTGGGTCAAGAAAGATCTTGTTCCTCATGATGAATGTTGAGTGCTCTTTCCTTAGTATTTGTATTTTATGGCTTACTCTCTTTGTAACTCCAGTCACAGCCCTGGTCTTTATTTCCATACAGTCGGGATCAAACTGACTGCTGGGACATGCCTTTGATGATGCTGGTGTCCATGCAGAGCTGAGAAAAAGCTCTCAGACGTCATGAGTGATGCCCTGAGCATGCGCTCTGGTTTCTTATCTCTGACTGGGATCAGATCCCAGGGCTTCTACAGAAGGTGAAGCCTAAGATGATCCTACAACCTGGTTGCCACACCATGGCTGGAGATCTGACCACCCTCCTGGCTCCACTGCTGGCATCGTGGCCTCCTTTGTGAAAACTAAGGGATGCAGAGGCAACAGGCCATGGATGTGGCAACAACTGTTAGGTGCAAACTGAGCTGCAAAGGTGGAGAACATAAAGCATGTCATGTAGGAAGGCTTTGTGTCTGCCCTGGCTGAGACCTAAACAGAAGTTGGTTGAGGGTATAATCAGGAGGTGCAGCTCCAGCAGTAATATGTAAATCTGTACTTTTGAGTGAGATATTAATCTGCTCAAGGGTCATTTTTCAGTCTTAAGGGTTTTCTGTGCCTCCTGTGTTGTCTGCCGACACCATAACCTGATCCTCACCAAAGATGCCACCACACGTCTTCAGCAGAATAAGCACAAAGATCTATGCTCTCATTTGGCACAAGGTAAAATGGTCTTTACAGGACTTCAAACCATTCACATTTTAGCCATGCAGGGTGACATCCACATTCAAATCCACATGCTGGTTTGTGGGGGCTGCACATCTCCGCAAGCTTCCCACGGATGAGCCATGCTGACCTTCGTTCACCCCTGGATAGGTTGGATGTTCTTCCCTGCCTCCCTGCCTGGCTGTGCACGGCTGCTGCACTGCGTCCCGGAGCAGCAACTTCATTTCCAAGCAAATTCCTGACCTGTTCCAAAGTTTTTTCAGCAACTGCATGACACGAAGTTATGAAATACAGGCTTATACTGGATTTCCATTCCTGGCATTTCTCTCAGCCAGTGATTTCTGCTTGAAAAATCCAAACAAACACAGAACAGCAGTAGTTTTTAGCAGATGAATCAGTGAACTATCTTTATCTAACTCTCTATAAAAACACCTTGTTAAAAAAATGTGTCTGATGTATTATTCATGCTCTCAAATCTGAAGAAGTCCATACTGTACTAATAAATGACACCATGAATGGGCCATATTAAGTGCAATGCCTAGGAAGACTCTTCCCTATCTGCTGTCTCTGCTAAACGAAGCGGGATTTTAACTCTGCGTGTGGCACCATCTCATGGACAGCTTGGCTTATTTGATGGGTTTGAGAGGCTGAAGGCATGCACAAAAATATCCAGCCTGAAAAGCTTGCTCCATGAGAGAGAGGGGAGCACTTCCCAAGTAAACAAACCCAGGCCAACAGGACTAATTGCAGTGGAAGTGAGGTAGGAAGAACGAATTACATTTTCAGTTTGCATGCCTAGAAAGAGTGGCTTGGCCACAGAACAGCACAAAATGGCTGGGAATTATTTGGAGGGGTTATTTACGGGTAACTCTGACATATGGGCAAGCAGAATAGGAAGGTTTCATTCCAACAGGTGGAAAAGTATTGTTTTGTTCTGTTCCACTCACAGCTTTGCTATCCTGAAATCCATTGAGATGATGAGCCAGGCTCTTGGCATCGAACACCTTCCAGAGCCTCTCAAAGGGAGAGGAGGGACGTAGGTGGAGGGAGAAGCTGGCAGCCTCTACATTTTTTTGTCTTCTCCACCATCTAAGCTGGATATGTAGAGCTAAAATTAAAAAAAGTCACCAGCTGTTTCTTTCAAGCAAAATGCAGAAGAAACTGCATGGATGCAACAGTGTCTGAGTCTTCAGAGAGTTTGAAAGGACAGGACTGAGAAGTCCATCCACCTGCTACTGTCTGGGCTCCAGCAGGAAACTTCAAATGTCAACAACATGTAGTGTTAAGGTGGAGATGAAGGAATTGAGCAAGACAAATAGGAAAACTTAACCTCCTCCCCTGAAATACTTCCCTCATTGCAGCTAGAGATACAGAAATAGAGACCTCCTCTAATGCTAGTGCTTGTTCCCCTCCAGACACACACACAGGAGTGTATAGCTCTGCTCTCCGTCCCTCGCAAAGTCTCCTCCAATTTTTTATCCTTCCAGTGCAGGACCTGCTTCAGACATGGGACCTGTAAACTCATGCTGGTATTTCAGGTGTGGAGGAAGAGCTGAGTAGGGCTGAACATGTGAAATGCAGCTGGGTTGCCAGGCAGGTTACAAATACACTCTGTGACTCCTGATTAATCTGCCACTGCATCCGAGAGGTGATGCAGCGCTCTCTTCTGCATTGCAGATTGTGTTCCAGCCGTGCCCTTTCCCCATCACCTTTCATAACCCTTTCCTGCTTTTTCCCAGGCACTCATTCAGCTTTGCATTACACAAATGAGTGCCTAATCTGTATGTTGTTGCCTTCTTTGGGTGTAACTGTGTCTGCAGACCACTGCTGGTTGTCCCGTGGCCACCTCTGCCACACAGGGCATAAAAGGAGCTGATGGTAGATGAGGGCTGTAATGTTAGCCTGTGTTTGTCACACCAGCAGATACAGTGTCCTGACTGAAAGTGGGTAACGCTCCCTCTTCTGTGCTCCAAAGCAAGGTATTCAAATGGTGGATTATGGATGAGAACATCCAGCAGCTATAGGTAGTATGTGGGTGCTGGAACAGAGGAAAGATGTGGGCACAGACTTTCTGGACTGAAGACTGAAATTGGATGATAGCACCCCATCTCCCCATCCAGGTCAGGTGAGATCACCCAACTCCTCATGAACTGCAGCAGCCCCAGACTGAGTGACAGGAGCATGAAGAAGCTCCAGCCTGGCCTGAGCTCTCCTGTGTCTCAGCAGGGACATTGCCTCAAGCACCCTGTGGTGCTTCACCTCTAGCGGCAACGCTTCTCTTGTCAGCAGCAGACACTCGTGATTGGCAGTGGCAGCAAAACCCTTGATTACTTTGGGATGGGATAAACACAGGAACAGAACCAGCAAAAGTAAAAAGTACCTATGTAACAACTAAGGAAACAATTTTTAACCCACCTGCAACCAGAGGTTTGATTGTGTCCCTTCTGTCTTTTTATTTTGTGATGGACGCACTGCATGCTGTATTTTCCAATCTCCCTGCCTGATGCAACCAAAAAATAATTCAGCCAGGGAAATGTGCCTTTCTAGGACTTGAAACTCCAAGAGAAGGCTGAATTAAGACTAAAGATGAAGTTCATAATGAGCAGGACATGATTTTGTTGCATAGGTTTTTTACTACACAGAGACACGGTGTTTTGACTCCTGCACTTTGCAACTGTGAAGGTATTGCATGTCCACTGCTGTTGTATCAAGTAGTCCACAGCTCACCAAACCTCTTGGCTTTCAAAATGTTGATTGCATTGCATGTTCTCCTGGCTGAACCTGCTGTTCCACAGATGAAGGAGGTCTCTCCATCAGCAAAGAGCTATGCAATCAGTTCTTGTCCTTCAGGGCTGGGTTATAGCTTTTTCTAGTGAATCTAGTTTGAGACTTCTTCACTGCTATTGTAGTCCACATCTTGCTCTGTCCCATCAAACACAGAGCTTCTTGTTTCCTTCTCTCCTGGAGTACTCTTTGATGTTTTTGATGGGCAGAGCTATCTGGAGATTAGTGCAAAAACTACTTACGCACTCTACTTCTTTTATTATAAAGAAGAGAAAAAACTAAGCCGTAACTGCTAAGTCCAGGCACATTAGACAATCCAGGAATAATAGGTGAGAGATGTGGAAGCAGCCCTTCTGTTCATGGTGAGTTTCAATGAAATTACATGCAGCCCATTTCTCCAGAATGAGACCCTGATGAAGGTGAACCCAGGATCTGACCAGTGAGAGAGCACTGATGCTGAGATTTTTCCTTCTCAAAACCAGTTCTGGCTGTGGAGCTGTGACCCAAGGAAAGGAAGCCTGACTCTGAAGTCAGAGATCAGAGGCCTCTAATTCCCATCCTAGACTATGCCTGCCTTCACTGTTACATAGTGTAACTAGTGCATCCTCATGTCAACGAAGTGAGACTCACCTTTAAACAGCTGAATGCACTTTGCTCATCTATGCATCTCATCCCATTCCCAGACTTGCCTCCTCTGCCCGGAGGCGTGTCGCGCACTGAATTTCTGGCCCTAGATTTGTTTTGCTGTTGTGTTTTTCCTCGCCAGCCTCTAGGCAGAGAGCAGACAAGCAGCCCTTCATCCACCACTGCCGATGATTTATAACCTTGGCAACAGCTCCAGGGCTTCCAGTCACTGTATGGGTTAACGGCTGCTAGCAGAAGACTGTGCAGTTTTAGGTTTTCTTTAACAAATGTACAACATGGACCTGAAATACAAGTGGCTTTGGTTATTCTTTTGTCCAGCTCAATCCAAGGTCAAAGCCAAGAACAACACGGAGGAGCAATAGTAAAACACACAAAAGCCCTCAGCAAAATTCCCTGCAGGGCTCCAAAGCACAAGTGTATTTTTATTCTCCCCATGGCTTTCAGAGGGAAGCTGGGAACAGCATCCCTGTGTCACAGACACACAGGAGCTGGGCACCGGATCCCAAACTTATTTGAAACAGAGACTAAATCCTCCTTGGTTTCAGTTGACTTTAATTCACAGAAAGCCAGGTGAGATACCCAGCTAGTTCACCATTAACAAGCTTTCTTAATTGAAAGCAAGGCTGTGTCTTTAATGAAGGAAAGAAGCAGTACTGGGAGGGCAGGAAGCATGGCAGCGGAGCTGAGGCGCTGAGCCTGTGCCAGGAGGGAGGGGGGAAATAGATCTCATATCTGAGACCCCAGCATTAATTCATATGTTGATGAATGCCATAAATTAGATTGCAATCAGGCTTCATTCTCCGGGGACCTATTCCACCTAACGAGGCAGAGCGGAGCCTGTTCCAAATCCAGGGAACTTCTGGAGATTCCGAGCGCAGTTCTTTCCTTCCTCACCTTCAATAAATAAATAACGTTGGAAAAAGAGGAAGGTATTAGCTGTGAATGGATTTTAATTGAGCAACAGTAAATTCATTTCATAATCTTTAATTATCAGAGATGCTTGCCGGAAATGTAATTTACAGGAAACTTGCTTCTTCACTTGTAAGTCACTGGAAAGTCCTAGTGATGGGGTTGAGAAGGGAGTGTCGTCTCTGCAGTCTTGTAAATAATGTATGAAGGCCCAAGATTGCAGTTACTTGCCTTTTGGGGTGAAGCAGCCAGAACAGAACAAGGGTCTTGCAGCAGGTTTAGATCCTGGCCCCTGGCAAACCTCAGTCCAGCTTATGGCTGCAGCTGAGAATCAAGCAGGAAAAAAATATTTAAGTCAGATGATGACTGGATTTGATGGTCTAAATCTGTGATTATCCACCCTTCACACACACAGTTCCTCACCTTATCTTGAACCTCACTGCTTTCTGCAAGAAACGCCCCCTGTCCTTTTGTTTTACTCACACTCCTGAGATGTTACAGATCCCCTCCTCCTGCTGTCCTCTATGAACCAAAGCCCATGCAGGCTCCAGAGTTCATCTCCTGGGCTGCCTGGGTTAGAGAAGGCAGTCTGGAGAGTTTTGGGGAGCAGTGAAGAGAGTAGGCAGCTATTGGAACAACTCTTCCTCCAACATGTTCATCACGGCAGGTTGCTCTCTCACACCTAGACACTTATTAAGTCCCTCACTTCAGGAATAGGAGAGGTCACAAGGGATCCAGAGCAAATTATGAGTGCCCAGACTGGAGACATCCAGGGGTCTCTTCCAGGCAACATGCCTGTGAGGCTTTGAAAGTAAATTACCCCATCTGGAACTCCCAGTGAAAGAAACAGCTATGAGTCATGAGTAGTGATTAAGGACAGCTTTAGGTGCAGAGATCCGGAATAAAATCATAGTGCTTGCTTCTCTGCTCTTCTCCTCTCTGTTCATGCTCCACTTCTTGCCTGCTTATGCTGGGATGAAAGCAAGTCTCCTTTCATCTCAATTCCTAGCAGAGCTAGAGTTGTCCCAGCAAAGGGAATGTGGGCCGATTCTACTCCTGAAGTTTGTTGACATGTTGCTAAAAAAACCCTGCTTACTAGGAGAGTAGGAAAGGAAAGATTCTGCCTTTCCATGCTGAAAACTTTGTGGGATGTAGTTGACAGAGAAAATCTACCTCGGCAAATGGTTGGTACTAGCTTGGAAGAATTAGCTTGACGTGTTAATCCCATGTTGGATTTGTGAAATAAGTTATGACAAACCAACTTCTTGCCTGGTAATCTGAGGGCACTGTGCAAGGAAACCATGGGGAGAGTGTTCTCTGTGCCCTTTAATCAAACATGGACTTCAGAATTGATGCTAAGAGTGGTTAACACATCTCCCATACCTCAGCTTTCCCTTGATAACAAGGGAATGGTGCTGAACTGCTCTGTGTGTGGGACCTGGGATGGGTGTGGTTGGAGAGGAGATAGACCTTGGTATCCCATGCCCAAGCACAAGGCCATCCTCTGAGTGTGGGGTTGGGGAGGTACCCCAAAGCTGAGGAGCCTAGTGGGGACTGTACTTGTGGGTTGTTCTCTGTGGGGAGGTCTTGGTTTGGGATGGCTTTGGGGCACCTCTCATGAGACCCAGGGATGGGGTGCTACAGGGATGGACAGGTCCAGCCTCCCCAACTCTCATAAATAAGGGGAATGAAGCAAAGCTGAAAAGAGATGCCTTTTCGGACGCAACAGGGAGCTCCTGTTTTATTTCCTCTTCATTAAATACCGTGTTTTTCTCTAATGAAAGGGCCATCCAAAGCAATAATGAAACTCTTCTAAAATCTCAGTGTTTCAAATGCCACTCCTCTTTCCCATGCCGAGATGAACCCAGGCTTCAGCAGCTCCAAGGGTGGGCGCCTTGCTGCCGCCTCACTGTTTCTCTAGCAAAATAAAAGCAAAATTAGTTCCCCACCAAGAACTGCAAAGCACCCACGCAGGGGGTTGTTTCGTTCATCCCTTCTCCCCCTACATCAGTGATGCCTTAATCTCCTTCCTGCTGGGCTCTGCCACGTGCTGCCTTGCTGGAGAAGGGCAGCACGATGCTGCTATGGGGCTTCAGGGCTGCCTTCTCACTACGTGGTCTGCCCTGTCATCATCTGTGTTCCCCAGCAGGGAGTCACCACAGGGACCTATATAAATCCACCCTAGTGTGGGCTTTGTCATAGCTCTTAGGGTTGGGTGTGTTTCTATAGGGTATATCACCGATATCTGGAAGTCTTACATTTCTGAGGTTACTCGGGATCTCCAGGCACATCTGAGCCATCCAGCTCTCCATAGTGCTAATGAGTGTCCTCTCTCCCCGTTAGCAGTGATTAGGTAGAAAGCCCCCTCAAAGCTATGAGTATCCTCACTTCTTTTAAGGGTTTGGGAGCCAGTGCCTGCCTCCTGCAAAAATCTGGGAGTTGCAGACAGGTGATGCCCTTCAAAGCAGCATGACCAGCCAGAGGGTGCTTCGGGAGGCAAATGTGCCAAGTATCCTGTCAGCTCCAGGCTTCTACCCCTCAGATCTTTTTCATTTTGTTCAGAATGTGGCAGCCTCTCTGCTGTAAGGATGTGTGGGGATGGCAGCAGCTTCAGGAGTGACTGTGCAGACGCAGCGGATGGCCTGTAAGTGTCTCCTCATCTATCATCAACGTGAAGTTCAATTACAGCCTATTGGGGTTTTCTTGATTTGCCAGTTAATTAATAAAATCTGCATCACAGATGAGTTCTATTTACATAAGAGCTGAAGGAGGCAAGTCTTCATCTTATTTAATAGCAGTGAATATTCAGCTGCCAGATTAACTCATTGCTTCCAGTGCCAAATATTTGTTTACTTGGTTGTGTTTGAAAGATACTCTGAATTTTCACTGTCTTGTTATGAAACAGAGGCAGTGATGGGATCTTTGTTTTCTTGAGCTCTGGTTCTTTTATTGAAACAGCTTTCAATAAGCTGCAAAATTGATTCTGTATAAAGGTAGGACTTGCTGGCTAGAATAAGAAGTTCCTATAGGGGTAAAAACACAGACCTATCACACCAGGGACAGTACAGAACTGGAAGGGAAGGCTGTAAATTTGATACAGACACAAGCAAGTTCTTTTTCACATGAAGTGCGATTGCACTGTGCATCCTGTTGCCACAGGGTGTTGTGGGGACTGGCACGAGTTCACAAGGGGTTCACAAAATGTTGGTGGGTACCCCATGAGCTGAGTATGGCTTCTAGCTGGTGAAGACCCTTGAACCACAGATCACCGAAGCTGAGAAGAGTGGGTCAAAGCCACTTTTTATGTGCTCTGTTTCTGCTGATTTTTGTGCATCTGCTACAAGCACTGAGCGGGCTGGGTGGGCCACTGGTCCAAGTCCATAAAGCCATTCCTACGGCAATTTTGCCAATAATTTAAAGAAGAGACGACACAGGTCCCACTACAGCTGGTGGGAACCAAGCAGACCTCAGAAGGCCCAGAGTTCTGCTGATCTATTAGGAAATCTTGAGTGACTGTGCAATTATAGATGTTTTTCAGCAACTTTTTAAAGAGAAGATGCCCCTAGCCAGTCTATCATAGAGAGTAACACAGCAGAGGGAGCTTCCCTCTGGATACAGTTCACATCTGACCTTTGTTTGTTAGTGCCTCAGCATTGTCCTTGTCTGATGAGCTTCTTGGAGGACTGAAGAATTAAGAGGCTGTTGAGGTGCCAAAAGAAATTAAGGAATATGATTGGGAAGGAAACCTGCAAAATGAACCTTGCTTTTTAATCAACGTACCAAGCAAAGCAGGGCTAATCAGCATTAATCAAGTAGAGCAATGTTGTTAGATGTAGGCCCTGATTTAGAATAAGGGGCTCTACTAATGACCCAACAGAAACAGAAGAGCTTTTCCAGCTAGAATTCCCTTGCCCAAGACACTGATTGATCTTGTGAACGTATATTGATCTGCTTTCCCAATTGCACAGCAGCTTGGGCTCTGCAATAATTTCTGCTTTTTTGCAATAGAAGTGCTGGGTGGCCTCTCCTGGAAGGAGTCACATGGCAGCAACCACAAGCCAAGCAATAAAACGGCATCTAGTGGGAGTGAGGCATTTTTGTTTTCATTATTCAGCCAGCATGTGGGTGTGCATGGCTCTGCCCTAGCAGCAGCAGTCATCTTGCAGGCAGAAACCCACAACCTGCGAGAGCAGGAGTTCCCTCAGTGAGCAGCCACCACCCTGCAGAGATGTCCAGTGAGCTCTGCAGGTGGTTTGGTGGGGACTGAACACAGGGATGCTGAAACCAGTTCCCTGGGAGGTGCCTTCATCTCAGTTCTTCCTAAGCCAAAGTTGAATGCTTGCAGTCTGGGCTACAGTTAAATGAACATGGATAGAAAGGAATGGTTTGTGTGGGTCTGATTTTACCACCACAGGGTAGAGATTACCCCACAGGGGCCAGGGTGGCCATGTCTACATTAGAATCATAGAATCATAGAATCATAGAATCATAGAATCGCTACATTGGAAAAGACCCACTGGATCATCGAGTCCAACCATTCCCATCAGTCACTAAACCATGTCCCTCAGCACCTCGTCCACCTGTCCTTTAAACCCCTCCAGGGAAGGTGACTCAACCACCTCCCTGGGCAGCCTGTTCCAGTGCCCAATGACACTTTCCATGAAAAATTTTTTCCTGATGTTCAGCCTGAACCTCCCCTGGTGGAGCTTGAGGCCATTCCCTCTCGTCCTGTCCCCTGTCACTTGGGAAAAGAGCCCAGCTCCCTCCTCTCCACAACCTCCTTTCAGGTAGTTGGAGAGAGCAATGAGGTCTCCCCTCAGCCTCCTCTTCTCCAGGCTAAACACCCCCAGCTCTCTCAGCCGTTCCTCATAAGGCCTGTTCTCCAGTCCCATCACCAGCTTTGTTGCTCTTCTCTGGACTCGCTCCAGAGCCTCAACATCCTTCTTGTGGTGAGGGGCCCAGAACTGAACACAGCATTCGAGGAGCGGTCTCCCCAGTGCCGAGTACAGAGGGAGAATAACCTCCCTGGACCTGCTGGTCACGCCGTTTCTGATCCAAGCCAAGATGCCATTGGCCTTCTTGGCCACCTGGGCCACTGCTGGCTCATGTTCAGTCGCTGTCAACCAACACCCCCAGGTCCTTCTCCTCCAGGCAAGTACCTTAGAGAGCCAGGGCATTATGCCTCATAGTTCTGTCTTCTCCCATTAATATGCTTCTTAGCACTGCTGGATCCTTCTGGCCGGTGACTGGGCATAGCTATGGGAACAGACAGGCCAGGACCTATGGCAATATGGATGAAGCCACTAGGCTCTGAGGAGAAGAGCTTTGGCTAGATCCTCAGATGTGGGCTGTGCCATGACCACCTGCCAGTGACTAGAACCAGGTCTGGAGTTTTTGGCTAGCTGGCTGAGATCAAGGGGCTGTTGTGCTGGATAATGTCCTTCTATGTAGTGGGAGCCATTCCCAGTCTAAACACGGGTGTGTTGAAGAGAAAGGTGGAGAAACTGAGGCACAACCCAGTCGAAGAACCTGTCTGGGGTCAATGGCAGCAGTATGAGCTCTGTTTTTGTAGGACATGTGAGGTCCCTCTGACATACCTAAGAGGAGCCTCCAAGGTTTCTCCTTCTGAGGTCACATCCCATGCTGCCTTTCAGAAAGTGACATGGGTGCTGCCTCTATCACTCTCACAATTAAGTATCTAAGAAATAATTTACTGTTTGTGCTCTTAAGTCTGGGTGTGCAGGCGACAACCTGGAGGCTGAGCGCAGCAGGGAGCTGACACGCGCTCTGCTTTCTGGATGAGGCAGCTGTACTTTTTGGATTCCTTCTTTCATTCCATTATCCAAATCCTCCCCCTGCCTTGCTGTCCACGATGTTTGAAGTGTCAGGCATGAAAGCGAAGGGGAAGTCAATCAGATGTGCGAAGGCCTATTGGAGATAATTGCCAAGCCATCTCCCAGAGAGATTTCCTTGCTTAGCTGGGTCAGCTGGGAAGGGGAACATCATAAAAGTGATGGCACCAACTTCTCTGTGATCTTTTTCTCCCTCTTGAGCAGAAACGGGCTGAAAAACAGCATCTGAAGAAGGCACGGAAAAAAACCAGCTGGTCTTGAGGGAGTCAGGCAGATGGGTCCATTGCTTGCCAGAGAGGGAGGGAGGGCTGTGTGGGCAGCGCAGACAGCTATGAACGTGCTCAGGAGGCTTTTGCAAGGAAGCTATGGAGAAGATGAAGTCGTGCTCTCCGCAGTGGAGCACAGTGGGAGAGTGAGCAGCAGTGGACGTCATCTGAAACAAGAGAAGTTCAGACCGGTTATATATATTCCTCTCATATATCCATAGTTTTTTCCCCATAAGGACAGTCAAGCAGTGAGACGGGTGCCCAGAAAGGATGTTCAGTCTCTTGTGGAGACATTTTACAGAGAAGAAGGCCTGGATGCTGTGGGACTGATTGATACCAAGCAATTCTGACAAGGCCTTCAAGCAGAGAACTGAAAGAAAAACAAAGGCTGGTTCGGTGGGAAGAAGAGACAGCCTTCTGATAAACAAAGGCCAGCTGAAAGGAGTACTAGAGCTATTTCAGTGGGAACAAGTACCAACTGAAAGAAAAACAAAGAAAGAGAAATATCAACTGAGTTAATTTTAGCGTAACTTGGTTTTTTAGCATGTGTGGTAGTTTAGCCAACAATAAGTTAGTAATAGCTCTATGGACAGCTACCTTTAGCCAATAATTCACTGTGGATACCCTAGTGGGCACCTAGTTATGTAACTAAAAATGGTATATCAAGAAACAGCTAACTCAATAAAGTGTCTTTGATCCATAAGATTGAGGTCCGTGCATTTAATCCCCTCAGTCTCTGTTCTTGGAGGATTTTAAGCCCAGAACAACCTGGTCTGATCTCAGAACTAACTCTGCTCTGAGGAAAAGGTTGGACTTTGATACCTCCCAGATTCCCTTCCAACTTGAATTATCCCATGACACCAGGAACGTGTCCTTCTCAGTGCCCAAGGGGACAGAGGGAAAGTGGAGGTTGAGGCTGAATACCGAACAAAGCTCTTCCAGACATGGGGAGACGTAAGTACTGAGGTGCCTTAGCATGAAAAATGGAATTTATCCATCACTGCAGGTTGCTAGGAACAAACGATGCATGTGGATCAGGACTAGTGTGGGCAGACTTACTGTGACCTTGTGTGCCTTCATGTGTGAATCTGAGGCTCTGAGGTGACATTTGAGTTCCCCAGTCATCCCAGCAGAGCTGGACATCCCTGAGCATGAAGGCTGCTCCTCTGTCTTTCACTCCCATCACCCCCAGGATCTCGAGGGTATCACACATTTTTCAGCCTCCCCTGACCCTCTCTCTAGGTCCCATTTCTTTCAGTGAATGACCCAGGATATTTTCCAGGTATGCCCTGTGTTGTTTTCTAGGAATTCTGTAGGATTTCTGCTTTCCTTTCTCTGAATGTCCCATGGTGGTTTCTAGGAACCCATCACACCTTTTCTCAGAATTTTTCAGAGTTTTTTCTAGGAACACCCATGTTGCCTTCTGGGATTTTCTCAGGTTGCTTCTAGGAATTTACCTCTAGCCTTCTAGGTTTGTCTCCAGATTTTTCCAGGATATTTCCAGGTATTGTCAAGGCATTTCCCCAATGTGGTTGCTTTCCAGGAATCTCCTCTGTGCTTTCTATGAATGTCCCAGGATGTTTTTCAGGAATCTCCCCTTTCCTTTTTTTTTTTTTAAAAAAATTTTTCCCAGTGTGCTTCCCAGGAATTTCTCAGGTTGATTTCTAGGAATTCCCATATTACTTTCCAGGACTTTTAAAGTTCCTTCCTTAAAATTCCTAGGAATTTCCTTTTAAGCCATTCCTCATGTTTCTTTCTAGCAATGTCTTCATGTGTCTACCAGGTACTTTGCAAATGTTTTCTCAGAATTTTCCAGGATTCTTTGTAAGAAGAATTCTTTGCTTTCTGGGAAACTACTTACTTTCTAGGAATTCTATGTCCTTTTCCAGGATTTTGCCAGGATGCTTTCCAGGAATCCTGGAACCCCCTTTTTACTGTGTTTCTGGAGCCCTTCTGCCTTCATGCAAGTCTTTTTGAGGCTATTTGTCCAATACTGGTATGGGGAGGTGACTGACGTGGCTTCATGGAGGCACCTGTCCCCCTACTGACTTTTGTGTGGAAATGTGCTTCTTATGGCAGCCCTGGGGACCACCTCTTGCTGTGTTCTTGTCACTGTTCTTGCCTCTGTGGTGATCTCAGGGATGCAGGTTCCTTTCTGCCACTGGTGCCTCTGAGCTTCTCTCCACCTCCCTTCCTAAGTGAACACCAGTCTGCTTCTTGCTCGGGGATCTCACCCAGAGCCACTTGTGATAACTCAGGTGCCAAAGCCTCACTTGTGCTCAGGCCTCCAAGCTGATGTTGTGAAGAGCAGCAATGTCTTCTGCTCTGCCTTAGCAATAAAAACAGTCCTGAGAATGTTTCTCTTCTGCCACATGAAGCAGAGGTGATTTCTTATTGTTCCAGTCATGTTCAAGCTGGCCAGGTAGGGTGATCATAAAGCATACTGAAGAAGGCACCTGGATCAGCAGTGGGAATGGTGTGGAAACCACCAGTTCCTGTGAAAAACAGTCCCATTAATCTCCTAAGGAGGTAATGTGGTTTGCAAGTAATGCCTGGAGATGACAGATGGGCTGGAGATTTCAAGGCATTAGTGAAATCCAGGTGCTATGAAAGGCAATGGCAAAAGCCAGTGAGGGATTCAGAATTGGTTCAATAGTTTCAAACCTTTGAAGTGATGGTGATTCACTGAGTGACCTTGGCTATGACCTTGGTTTCCCATCAGCTTTGGGGCGTGACTGAAGTGGTGAGGGCAGCAGTGCCTTTTTCTCTCCTTGTCTCTGTGTCAGAAGTGTAGCAGATCTATTGAAGCTGAAACTTTTTTCTGGGTAAAAAAAGAACAGTTTTGACAAATGTCTCAGTTAAAAAAGAGTCCTCATAGTCTTGAAACACTTTGACACTTTGACAACCAAGTTTTTTAGCTTCCTAATTTGAAACACCTTCACTCTGTGATTTAAGCTTATTATTAACGACATATTCAGAAGCTACTGAAACAAAACATTTTAATTGGCCCCAACCAAGTGGTTTTATTTTAGTTTTGTTTCACATTTAATTTGCAGAAGCTTGAGATTTTAATCTTTCATCTTCAGCTGAAACAGGAGAGAAAAAAAGAAATCTCCAAAAGCTTTATGAAGTAAATTACCCACACTGTCTTAGCACTGGTACTTGGACGAAAGGCTTGTCGCTTTATGCCTTTGCCTGTTGTTGGGCTCACTAAACCTCCCTCTCCCCCAGATAAATAAGAACTGCAGCTCTCAGCTGGATGTTGTGTTGCAAGCAAATACACTCAGCTGTGAGCTGAGGAGCCTGAGGGATGGACACACATCTCTTTCAGCTGCTCCCAGCGTTAGGTGACATCTCTCAGTATAGAAGGCAGGTAGGTAGGGGCAGCAATGTTTTTCTCTGAAAGGTTCCTAGCCTTTATTTCTAAGCTTGTTGGTGGCATTTCCTCTGTGGGAAGAAGAGATGAAAGACTATGCTACCCCTCCTCCCTGAACATGTACGTCTAGGTTCTCCGTGACGCACATGCATGAGCGAGTGTTGAGTCTCAGAGCCCTTCAGCAGTGCTCCCCGTGAAGCAGGACCAGATGACCTTTCATTGTACTCATCCAACTGTGTGCAGTGCAGCTCTGGAGGCAAGCAAGACAGATGTAAATATGCAGCTCATTTGGATGCTGAGCCTTCCTTGATGAAGAAAAGCACTCGGGCGTGTTAAGGGGCAGCTATTTGTTTTCCTCAGCCCCCATTGAGCTTTCCAATTAGCCAGAGAGCAAGTGACGGAAGGACCTTCTGTTGAAGCAATCGCACAAACTCTGTGTTGTCCTGCACCCATCTGTTACAGAGTGGTATGAGAAGTAGCTCTTTCCAGGGAGAGAAACTGCCTTGTACTCTGGAGAGAAAGCCCATCAGCCTCAGCATCTTGATAGACATTTGACTACTGAAAGTCTAGTCTGTAGACCAGGGCCTGGGACTGAAGGTGGCTTGTGCTGAAGTGTCAGGTGAGCTAGGTGACTGGAGGCTTTCTGATTTGTTGAGCAGCTGATCTTCCCACTGCAGTGGGACATGCACTGGGGAAGACCAGATGGGACCATTCCTTGACCTGGTGAGATTCCATGTGGCATTCACAGAAGAAATTCAAACAAGACTTTGACTCAATATTGGGCACAATGGGCAGTGTAGCAGGTTTGTCAACAAGCCAGATTTCTGCTAAGACCATCCAGAATCTATTTAACATAATCTGGCATTTCATAACTCTTACAATTCTCTCCTATGTTTCTCTTAATGGCATGCAAAATCACAGACTTTGGAAGGAGGGGAAAAAAAAAAAGCAAGTTAACAACCTTTTAATAAAAATTATACACGGGACTTCGTGGCAGAGGAAGGCGTTCATTTCCCGACTGCCTCGCTTAATATGGAAATAAAGGGCAATCAATCAGAGCCAGTCACACCCGCAGTGCAGAGCAAGAAAGGACCAGGCTGACGATGTGGGGGAAGACACAACAAAAAGCTCTAAATGTTTCATTTTAATGTTCTCCCCCTGTAGCACTTTTTGCCTTTTATGCAGTGCCTCTTTTTTTCCAGGTCTGCTCAGAAAGCTGGCACTCGCCAGGGGATGTGCAGCCAGCTGTGAGGGGCTGTGGTGGCCATGTGAGCCCACAGCTTGTGGGCTAGAAGCTCACAGTCGGAGACCTACGAGTAGGACCCCTGCCACAGCAGAAACTAGTGGTCCTCATGAGTCCGGTTCTTTACCTGAGACCAAACTGCTCTGGTCCTGGGAGATCTGATCCCTGCTCTGAGCCTGAATGTTTTCTTCTAGAAGCAGAGATTTTTATTTTGTCTATTACCTCTAGACTGTTTTTTAAAACTTTTAGGATCTCTCTGTGTGGGATAACTCATGGCTCAAGGTCAAGTTTCCAAGCTCTCGGTGTCCCCGGAGGGAATTTTCCAAACCAAAAGATAGACTCCAGCAATGATCATGACAATATGACTGTGCTTTTGAGCATCTCCATGCTCAGGATAGTGCTGTAGCCCAGCCAAGGGACAGAAGTGACAGTGCTTAGCAGAATCTTGACATCAATTTAAGTAATGGGATTATCTAGGGATGAAGAAGGAGTGGGAAGATGGATGGGAAAGGTGAACGTCAGGGCAGGAATGAAAGGGGAGAGGGATGTGTGCTGTCCAAAGGGAAACCTGTGCCCACAACTGGACCTGCTTGCATCCAGCTTCCCGGTGCTGCTCTGGGTCCATCTCTCAGACTCCCTCCCTGTGAAGTGAGCTGCTGGCAGGGAAATGCTTTCTAATGGGGCCAGAGAAGTATGTGGCACTCTCTCTCCTAGAGGCTGTGAAATATGGCCAAGGTGTTAGAGGGACATGGTCTCATGGTCCCTTTTCCTCTCTGCCTGCAAACAATCCCTGTGACCTTTGGAAACTCACCTTCTCTTTTCCACGCTTCGACATCCCTGGCTTGAAAAATAGTGCTGATTATTCCACTTCCCTCTGCTTTCCTGTCTGGTTTCTACCAGTTTTCAAGATGGGCCTCTTTGGCAGGGGAAATAAGCACATATTTTAACTGTATAACAGTATCAGGGCAAAGTTTATCTGACTATGGAGGCCAGGAGGAGGATGACAGGCAGACAGCTGAGCAGAAGCAGTTCAAAGTTTCAAGCTGTGAATGACCCCTTTCTTTTACCCCGATCCTTAATCCTGGCTATTAGTTCTTCTGCCTGACCCAGATGATTATTTCCAAATATCACAGTAATTTTGAAAGGAACAAAATGTTTTCATCAGACAAGGGAAAAAGAGAAGAATACAACCAACAGCACAGAAAACAGTGAAACCAGCTCAGTGCGTTCAGGAAAAATAAATTCACGGAAAGGGTCATTGGCACTGGAACAGGCTGCCCAGGGAGGGGGTTGAATCTCCTTCCCTGAAGGCGTTTAAAAGACAGGTGGATGAGGTGCTGAGGGGCATGGTTTAGTGATTGATGGGAATGGTTGGACTCAATGATCCAGTGGGTCTTTTCCAACCTAGTGATTCTATAAGTCTATGATTCTATAAGCAGGAGGACAGTAACAGGGAGTGATCTGGCACAGAGTGAGTTCAGGGGACTTGCTGCTACGCTTCATGCCTGGACGCCCATCTCGCATCCAGCTTCAAAGCCTCCCGCTGCTGCCTGCTGATAGTATCACTCTTGCAGCTTGCGTGAAGTTCAGTGCATAATCTCTGAGCATGAGAAGATCTTTGTGTTGGGGATGATGTTAAGTAATGATTTTTTTTTAAGGTGATGAATGGCAGTGGGCTTGTTTCCATTTTGACTTGGTTGACAGCAGACAGATGGTGAGTGAAAAGTAACTGGTTGTTGACTATGACTGTTGTGGAAATATTTAGCTCAGTTGTTTGGAAAGCCTCATCTGTAGAGTAGATCTCTGCCTTTATTTACATGCAAGCAGCCATTTGGGTCATGTGGGTGAGAAGAATTTGGTGACAACTTTAACCAAACAGGATCCCAGAACAGTTGCAAATATAAGCCAGAGAGGCATGTTTTTCATTTGAAAATAGATTGTGTTTGGTCTGAACTGTGGTGGCACAGTGCAGTGTCATTATGGAGAGGGTTTTCAAATCAGAAACTCACTTTCATGTCATTTTTAGTACACTTCTTCAAAGAAGATGGCTCAGACTAAAAATCTATCCCAACTTCATCTGGAGAAGAGCTCATGTAGCCAGAGCAAATTCCCTTTGAACTGCTCATGAGTTCTGGAGAGAGGCAAATACTCCAGATGCAAATATGAGAGAAAGTACAAAATTCTTGAGGGCCCAGTTGGAAATGTGTTATTCATATTTAGTGGGAAAGCTAACCTGCATGTCATCCCAAGATCTGGGACATGACAGACCAAGCCTTGACTACGTAAAGGGTGCTCACCCGGTGGAGGAGACGTGGTGGGCAGGGATTAGACAGTCAATGATCTTTAAAGAGGATTTGTAGGGCTCTGACCATGTCTGGGCTTTGCTTTAGGCTTATGATGAAGGGCAGCGACTATCTCCTGGCAGTCCCTTGAAGGTCTGGCTTGGCTGATTAGTCTAAGGATGACTGGGCTAGAGAAATATCATAGGATGGTGTAAATAGGCAAGAAAATCAACCCCACCACAGAAAGGGGTCTTTCATGCTTGACCACCACTATGCTACTGGGTATTGTCCTTCCAGTGTCTCTTCTGGTTAGACTACACAGTCCTGCTGGTGCAAATCAGCTGTGATGCTAATGCAGCAGGTTCCCCCTGGCTCTAACCCTCATGCAATGCAAAATATCTTCATTTTTTACCTGAAAGGATGTTGTAGCAGGGTGAGTGTCATTCTCTTTTGCCAAATAAAAATTGATCGAAGAGAAGAAACAGCCTCAAGCTGTGCCAGGGGAGATTTAGATTGGATATTAGGAGAAGTCTCTTCACTAAAATGGTTGTCAAGCATTGGAATAGGCTGACCAGGGAACTGGTTGAGTCACTGTCCCTGGAGATATTTAAAAGATGTGTACATGTGGCACTTGGGGATATAATTTAGTGGTGGAGTTGGTAGTGTTAGGTTGACAATTGGATTAGATGATCTTATGGGCCTTTTCAACCTCAGTGATTCAATGATTGTCCTATAGGAAACCAGAGAAATAAATTCAATGCGAAGATGTAGGGGGAGGCTAGAAAAGAAATGGAGGCTGAGAGGGAGTGGGAGGCCAGAGAAAAAGTGAATGCTGAAAGGTAGTGGGAGGCAGGAAAAAAAGTAGAGGCTGCGAAGCTTTGGGAAGCCATAAAAGAAACGGAAGCTGAAAAACCATAGAGGCCAAGGAATCAGTGGAGGTCAAGCAGCAGGGAGAGGTGAAGAGGTAGTGGGAGGCCAGAAAAAAAATTGAGGTTGAAGGGTAGTGGGGAACTGGAAAAATGCGGCCAAGAGGTATTGAATGGCTGAGATGTAAAGTGAGGCTGGAATGTAGTGGGAGGTTAGAGGAAAAATATTGGAGGCTGAGAGGTACTGGAAGGCTGGAAGGCATTTATAAACAGAATGGTAGCAGGAGGCCAGGAAAGAAATGGGAGCTGAAAGATAACAGGAGGCTGAGAGTTGGTGGGAGGCCATAAGGCAGTGCATGTACAGGAGAGATGGAGCCCATAGCATGGGAGGCCCTGAGGTCTGGGAGTTCTACAAAAATGACAGGTCAATGGAGAGGGAAGCTGAGTTGAGACTACAGAGCAGGAGGTTCAGGAAATTTGGAGGCCATGAGATTAGGAATCTCTCCACCATGAGTGGAGGTCCAGGGAATGGAAGCCTAGCAAATGGGAGGCTAAGGAACTTGGAGGCTAAACTAGTAAGGTGTGTAGGTTGGTTCTCCTACAACCAAATAAAATAGGGTTAGAAAAATGAACATGAAAGAGGAGGATAACTTGGTTCCAATGAGCCTGTTAACAGTCTCAGAAGCAATCTTTTCCCTTTCATCCCACTGCTCACCCAGCATGTTTCAGCACAACCAGGAAGACTTTTGATCTGCAGGATGTTTCAGTTATTTTTCTTTATTTTCTGCTTTTTTTTCTTTGAAAAAGATTTTTATTTTTCTTCCCTGTTGTTCAAAACTCTCCAAAAGAAGTATATTTTGGGAATACCATCTTGGAGTGTTTCCAAACCTTCATTTGTTCCTCGCATCATGAAGAGGTCCCTTCTATGGAGGAGACGGGTCTGTCTCCATCTCCCGCAGTGATGCGGTGCTGGGATGGCAGACCTGCAGTGAATAGTGCTCAGCACCCCTGCTGTCCCTGCAGCAAGCTGTGGGCTAGTAGAGGCTGAAACTTGCATTCATTAATTAAAATTAACTTGCATTAATGTTGATCACTGGGATGGGCAGATGGAGGTACAACCTTGGACTTTTACTCTTTCAGGTGCCATCTTCTCTCTGTCTCTTTTTTTCCTTAAAGTCTCAAAGGACAAGTGATTAAGCTGCGTGGGTGCAGAATAGAATTCCCGTAGTACCATGTTCCTAATCAGTTTTCTAAATACGTTACAAGGTGCCACAGCAGTACTATGGATTTAATTGACCTTTTACGTTGTAGAGCATAAGTATTAAACGCCAAGCTGCCTGAAAAATAACACGCTGAACTTGATTTTTCTTGACTCTTTTCTTTGTATGGGTTTTCTGAAGGATGGTGTTGAAGAGGGTGCCTTACCAGAGCAAGGACAGGCAGGAATACAGAGAGGCTTGGATGAAGGGGACAGGACGAGAGGGAATGGCCTCAAGCTCCGCCAGGGGAGGTTCAGGCTGGACATCAGGAAAAAAAAATTCTCGGAAAGGGTCATTGGGCACAGGCAGAGGCTGCCCAGGGTGGGGGTTGAGTCAACTTCCCTGGAGGGGTTTAAGGGACGGGTGGACGAGGTGCTGAGGGACATGGTTTAGTGATTAATGGGAATGGTTGGACTTGATGATCTGGTGGGTCTTTTCCAACCTGGTGATTCTATGGTTCTATGATTCTAAGTGCAGCCCATTGGCAAAGAAACCATGCAGAGTGTGGATGGACACATCAACACGACCAGAGCCCAGAGCCCCTGCCATCATGCGTAGTACCAAGAGGTGTGGAGAAAACATGGCCATGGGCTAGGGAGAGCCTGGCTCCGTCTCAGGCTAAGAAGTGCTTCGCTGCTTCAGGGGAGGTACAGGGATCATCTGTGTTGAAAAAGGCCAGCAGGCCAGCCACACAAATCTTGTGTCTACCCACAAAGCCCTAATGCAGCTTAGTGATGCAATCCCAAAATAGTCTGGTTGTCCAGTGAGAAACCCTCTCTAATTCAGCATGCATGTTTATTTAAGGAGCCACTCATTTTCTTCAACCTGGCTTCCCCGGCTTCAGTGACAGCATAATCACCTGTCAAGCAGCTTATGCGGTGACAGACCGGAGGAGGGAGCACAGAGCAATGAGGAATCATCGCTCCAGGTGATTTTTAATATCTAAGAGGCAGTGGCAGACAGGACAGTGATGGGAAAGTGTGGGCATTGGCAACACATCTGCTAGGAGCTGTCGGTCCTGCAGGCAGACAGATTGGCTTTTCAGCCAGAAGAGTAACCTGCAACAGAGCATGAAAGGGAGAGAAGCACCAAAGGGTGAAGAGCTATCCAAGAGGGACAGGGGAGAGCAGTGTCCCTGCAGGGTTCAGGCACAATCTGATCTAGGATAAGAAGAGACTGGCAAGAGTCAGGCTTGATGGGGCTCAGGTCGTCACAAAGTTTAGTCAAGTTTGTCTAAGGAGGGTGAAGATGGAAATTTAGGCAGTGATTGTGGACTGGAGCAGACAGCCTCCCTGCCCTGTTTGGGGACATGTCTAGTGACAGGGGCTAGCAGGAGGGGATTTTCACAGAGTGTGAAGATCTGCTCACATCAGTTCAGGTTTTTTATTAGTGGGAGCCTTGTTTCCTAGCCATCAAAAGGACTGGGACTAGCTTCATCACACATGGTACATCACACATAGTACCTTTCTTATCTTCTTCTGACCTTTTGTGAGCTTTCCTCCAGTGTACAGGTATGGATGGCTTCAAGGAACTTGCACCTCAGGCTCCAGATTTGAACTATCATTGCAGCACAGTGCAGCCTGCTGTACCTGGGGACTGTACCTGCTTCTTTCACCTGCAGCCTCAGCAGTGAGGTGTAAGGCAAGAGGACCGTGAAGGCAAAATCCCCCAGATATTTCCTAGACTGATGTTTTGTTTGCTGCCTGTACCATGCTGCAACTTAGCCCAGTTTTGTCTACACAGGCTGTGCAAAATATGCCCCACTGGGAGCATCCCAACATTGTCTTTCAATGCAGCTGAGCGACAGTATCACCCTGAACCCCCAAATCCAGTGTTTAGTTTCAAACACTGGCTGAACCACAAGGAATCACCAGTTACTTTCATTGCCACAGCCTCCCATGGGATGAATTTGCCTGGCAAGTGTTGGCATGGCCAGTCCATGGATGAGTTCTTCCAGAAACACAATTCCCACTCCTCCCCCCACCTTTTTTTAAATGAACACCTCAACTTCTGCCATGACCTTGGCAGATGGTGGTCATATTTTCTTGCTATTCTCCTTCCCAGCCATCCAGGGAAAGATGCTCTGATTTCAAGACGAATATACCTTCGAAATGAATTTTCTATTTCATTACACTACTCAGCACCTCTGAGAAGGTATGATAAGAACTGAATTCTTCCCTCTCTTTTATTGCTGGTTGGCAATAAGCTATTAACAGAAAAAGATCTGGAAACATCCTTTGCGACTTTAGATTTATCTTTACTTGTCTCTCTGGGCCTGATTTATCATTTTACCTCACCTGGGGTTGTCTTGTCATCAGCTCCCTGCTCTGCTCCTCCTGTTCAGGTGCTGGAGCATCCTGCCCTCCTGTGTGAGGGCCACCTCTGCTCCCAGCTCACTTTGGGAACAGCCCTGCCCTTGCTGCTCCCTGACACCCAGTCTGCTTTTGTTTCCAACTGAACTGTGATTGGCAAATGCGCAAATATAAATGTTAGCTTGGGTATTTACTGAAGAGATTAAGTGTCCTTCCACCTTCTCTTTTTTTGGTTGCTTCTATCCCATTACCTGATACAGCTCTAGTTAAGCCCCTTCTGCCAGTTAAATGGGTGCTGCCCTGTCCCTCCCCTGGGAGCAGGGGCTGGACTTTGACCTCCAAAGCTGGTTATTCTTCTTTGGGTGCTGAAAGAACAAGTATTGCTTTTATCTTCCTCTTCAGCCAAGTGTGGGACATAGCTGGCCTGATGGATCATTGTGTTCCTGGTGTGATAGGAGTAGGTGTCCCAAGGCTGCAGAAGTCACAAATCCCAGCCCTTCTTTTTCCTCTGCTTTGTCTTAGGCTGGGACCAAGCATCACAGCGGGGGCTTGTTCCTTCCTACACGCTGTCCCCAAGGCTACGGAGCTCTAATCTGGCCCAAAGGGCTGTGCAACCCCTAACAGAGGAGAAAGAGGTCATGGGGCTGATCTCCACAGTTTTTGCAACAAATGGTCTGTGCTGGCAGACTGACTGCTGCTTTCTGTCCCGGAACTTGGTATGCTTAGAGGAGTTGGTGCCATGCTGTGATTTTAGGAGAGAGATCATTGAAACCCAGATCCCTCTCTTCTATCCAGGGAAATCACTTTCTGTATTCCCACGCCTCTGTTCTCTTGGCTGTAGCTGAGGTCACAGCCCCTTCATGCTCACATACATTTGGACAGAGTCTCCAGATTTTCAGCTCCCAGACCATCCTTAATATGTACTTAATATGTAATTTTTTCTTAACTAAAACTTCCACAGCTGTTCCCTGTGTGAAATGCAAACTAAGGTGATCCCAGCCAAGAGCTTCTCCTGGTGCATTGGTATCAGTATAAGAGAGCTTCTTCCAGCTGCATCCTGCTGATGCCATTTCTGGAGGTTTCTCTGCTCTTCAGACAGCAAGTGCAACAGTCCTTGCTTCCTCTGAGGCATTGTTAGCTCATTTTACTATCAAAGTGACAAATGGAGGAGGGGGACAATGCACCTACCTGTCCTTCAGCAGCAGTATTGAAAAATGCTCTTAATTACAACAGGATCGTGCTTCAATCCAGGTGGTCCCGCCTGCAGATGAGTGGTCCTGGGGAAGGCTACACGTATGTCATCCTCTCCAGGGCCCCTGCCACTGATATTTCCTCTAGGCAAGTCGTGTGTTTTTCCAAATGCAAGGCTTGAGAGACTGGAATACCTTTTTTCTTGAGAGTTTTGGGACTGGATGGATCCTTGCTCAGAAAGGAAGTTTTCCTGAGTTTTGATCTTACTGTACTGTAAGCACTGAACAGCTACAGCACTGCTTTGGGTGGATGTTTAATATAGTCAGATAGATGTGAGTAGGAATAAGAGTGGAAAGATGGATGAAAGGGTGGATGCGTGAGTAGAAATATGAGTGTGGCATAAACCAAAGCCTTTCAATCAGTTATAGGGTCTCTTGTTCCTCTTAAGGGGCTGTTGGCTGGGAATTTGTCAAAGACTCCTGATGTGACAGGGGGGAACAGCCCCTGCCTGACTCCAGCAGGATTTGTTCAGTTACCATCAGTGTCTCTGAATCCTGCTGCCTGTAATGGGATCTGGCCAAGGGGAGGGTGTCCTGACCCTTAGCAGAACACACATTCCTCCCCAAAGCACCTGCTTTTCTTTCAGGTCTATTTATGTCCTCTGGTATCCTTTGATCCCCACTCTCAGTGGATGCTGCTGCTTTTTGCTCTTCTTTTTTTCTTGCTGTTAAATAAGCATTTTACTTTTAAGTAAGAAGACAGGGGTGAGCAAAAAGGTTAAACCAGTGATTCCAGCACCTAGTGAGAAACCCATTCCCTGTCTCCACTGGGGAGTGCATTGTTTTGACAGTTGGTTTCAGGTTGCTTCTCTTCCTTCTTCCCTTTGGGGATCTGGCAATATTATTAGACGTTGGTTTGCAGATTAGTTTGCACAGCTTCCCTCTGGTGCCTGTCGCATAAGGTCCTTCATAGCTCCAAGCTGCAGCATGACAGGAGGGACTGTGCACCGTGCCGTGCAACACGACAGTTGGTGGGCTCTGAGTCACCAACTCCAGGCCTTTTCTGCTGTTGAGCGTGTCTAACGTGGTGAAACAGAGGACTACATCCAAAGCACCAGTCCAACACATGAGTTTAGCTCTAAGCACATAAGCAGTGGATCCAAATCCTTTGAAGGAGACCTAGAGCTCTCCTGGAAGATCTGGTTGAGTTCAGACCCCACTTACTGGTAGCAGAAGAGGGTAATTTGAGGGCACAGGGGTTATGATTTTTGGTAGGATTTGTCTGCCCCAGCTTTTGGGGAAGGCAAATTCTGTCTGCCTGGGAAATAGTCCTGGGGAGAGGGGTAACATAGAAGATGTGCTAGGTTGTTCAGCCTAAGGTTGGCTGGAGATATGCTGGTTTCCATGCACTACGAGGTAAAATTAATTCTAAAGGCATCTCCTTGGAACTGAACTCAGAGATGCTTGTGAGACACGGGCTGCTGGCTGTTACATCTGAGCCTTGTTGCCTGCCAGGTGATGGGGTGACCGGTCTGCCTGCTTGGAGAGAGAACCCCTGCAGAACCTGCTGCTGGCCTTAACCTGCCTGTTCATGAGAGGAAGGAAATGTCACCTCCACCCTGTGACCAAGGCTTCAGCTATCCAGGGAGTAGGAAATGCTGCTTGCCTCTTCTTGGCTCGTGGTGTGCCTTGTAGGTGCAGAAAGATTATCTCCCTAGGGCTGAGGTTACCAGGTTTTAACAGAGCTGGAGCTTTCTTTCCTTTAGTCCTCAGCTGTTCAGTCTGCAAAGACCGCTGTGAAGATCAGACTCTCATGCTCTCTTGTTCCCAGTCTACCACTTCAGCAGGCAGGTTATATGAGGATCTTTTTTAAAGGCAGACACTCCCCACACTGTCTCTCATTTGCACCCAATTGAGTTTATCACTCATGGGTTCTCTGGTCTGAGAATCCTCTCTGATTTTACATTCTTTGTGCCTCCTCCACTGGGTGCTTTCTAGTGCCTCCCTTGCTCGCTCTGTAATCAGATCAGCTCCCTGCAGGGATTCATGGAGGGACCTTGGTTCTCATTGTCTAACTGGTTGGATTTGTTTGAACACAGACTGACAGTGAAGGTTTTTCTCAGGGCTGTGTGGTAGCTCTGCCTTTTGGAAATGGAAATGCCCTCTACCTCAGCAGTTAATTGTGGCCTTTTGCTGAGCTTCTCACAGAGGTTTTTCTTCGGAAGGTTTTCATTCCAGGTGGTGTGGTGGGATGCGTGTGTGCATTTTTGGCAGTCTTTTTCCTGCTTGAGGCTGGCTGCAAGAGATTCCTCCTTTAGGAAGATATGCCCATGAGGCTGACTTACTGTTTTCTTGGTTTGCAGCTTGCATTTTGAAATGGCTCTCGCCTGGATCAGAATTGCTCACCTTTTTAATGCTTCTGAAGCAGTTTTCTTCATGGCTCTGTCCTCACTTGTCTGTTGTAACAGGTTTCAGTTATCCAGCTGCATCCTAACTCAGTTCCCCTGTATTTTCTATGACCAATCACATCTCCATCTGCCTTCTCACACACCACCCAAAGGCATTAAGGGGTGACAATATTGTTGAGCTATGAGCCCAAGCTTCAGCTGGGCAGAAGCTTTCTCTCAGGGTATTTTGAGCTCAAGATCCTGTCAGGTGTCCAGACCCCACCTCAAGGCTGGCAGTATCTCTTGATATTCTCCATGTCGTGGACCTTCTTCTTGCATGGAAAACATTCTGGTCTTCTAGAGGGCTGCAGAAATTCAGTCTTCTACTTTCCCCAGAAGGAGGATGTGTTCATTAAAACAGACTCTGTTCCATGCTCAATCTCCAGCCAGATGTATTCACCCTATGGGCTTTCCTATTGTTTAAGCCAACAGTGTCCATGCCTTCTCCCAGTGAGCTCAAGCTCCTCTCTACCGTTTCTATAGCAACCTCTTATCCTAAAAGAGCCTGAAATCCCTTTGTAAACACGGCCCGAGGATATGCCCACAAACACATGTGGGAGGGAGGATGGCAGGTGCCCCAGAGCCCAGAGGGGCACCCAAGAGGGAGTCAAGAGTCATCTTGTACCATTCTGGCTTTGCAGGCAGATTTGAGAGATTTATTTTGCCAGCCCAGCTGGTGCTTTAATAACTCTACTGCTGTTGTACACTCAGAGAAAAAAAAGGACCAGAAGACCTATTGTGCCTGTAACTGCCTATGGCTCTGGGACACTGCAGGACCTTCATGGCCTGGACCTAGGTCCTGGCTCACAGCCCTTGGACTCTTCCTGGCAGCCTCATGTCTAAGGAAGCCTTGATCCAGCATCCCTCGATGGCAATGGAGAGATTATGTCGAATTTAATGCAGATGGCTCACATGTGATATGAATAGAGCCCAATCTGCTTTCTCTGCAAGATTATGAAGCCAAGCACAATGCACCGTTGGGACAGAAACAGAGCAAGTGAACTCAAATATGGTCCCATATTTGTGATGGCGCATAAATCCTTGTAGCTCCCCTGGTTAAATCCAGCATGGATCACTATTACTCGAAACACAACTTTGCTGCTACTCCCCTGCTCTCCAGGGATGCTGAAGTCCTCCCTCTGGCTGAGAAACTGCATCACTAGTGCATGGTGAATGCCCTTGCTAATAGTTATTATTCTTATTTGCCTGATGGCGGCACACAAAGGCACCAAGGTTGGTGGCAATAGGAACAGCTGATCAGCTAGTTCTGCCTCCAGGGATACAGACATTCATCTTTCCTTTGGCCATGCCTGCCCGGTACCTACAGATATCCTTGAGTTCCTTAAGGGCTGTGTGGGACTAAACTACTCAGGGATGTTTTTCTACTCTTGTGTGTGTATTTTTGGCCTGAAATTTTCTAGAGGAAATCTCTCTTGCCATGGAGAGTGTATTTTCCTAGGGTGGACAAAGAGGTAGCATAAAGTTCATGGAAATGCTTTGACGTTCTGGTTCCCCGTCATCACTGAGATCAGTAAGCAAGGGCTGGACACCCACAATATGTTTCCAGAATGGCTTCAGTGAGGCAGTAGAGAGTAACTGATTTTCCCCAGCGTGCAGGCAGTCCAAACCATCTGGCAGCTGAAATAAGTGTTTGATGGCAACGTTTCCAGCATAGGCAGGAAGAATTATTTGGCCTTCCTCTGGCATTTCCTGATAGCTGAAGCGATGACAGCTGAAAATGTCAGGAAAACACATCTATTGAGGTGTCAAATTCTGCTATCCCCAGGCAGGCATGGCTGATGACACATGAGGGCCAGATGATAGAGTCCTTTCAGAGCTACCTCAGAAGAGGTGACCGGCTACAAGCTCTTTTCAACAAGTCTTTCCTGGAAGTCCTCAAACACTGATTGTACTCGACTTGAATGTGCCAATGGCCTTCTGAGGATGCCTCTGCGCAGCTCTGTTACAACACCAGTTGTGTGAATGATTTTGAGGATGTGGAAGTTGTGGTTTAGCACTTAATCAACTCCATTGGAAGGAGCAGAATGGTTGGGTAGCAGAGGAGCACAGAACCTCTCTGGTGTAGAAACGCAAAACAATTGGAATGAAATTATGCTGATTATTTGTGTATTTCTTGGAAAAAATGAAAAGCTCTGGAGAAGGCTCAGACTGTTAATTTCCCCCCTGAGACCAGCACAGAAAGGTCTCTTCGAGAATAATCCACCCCCTGGGAAGCCCTCCTTCAGCCTAGCTGAGGAAATATTAATAACACAAGCCCAGGGAACTTGTCCCCAGGTTGATGTGACTGGTTAGCCAGAGTGAGGTGACAGTGTTGTCTCATCTGTTTATGTTTCACCTCCCTTCCCAGGGTCACATTTGGAGGAAATACAGAGCCACCCTGTTGACAGTTGGGTTTCAGCCCAGACACTGTCACCACCTGCTCAGCCCGAGGACAGGACTGGTGATCTTCACAGGCGGAGGTCTGACATCTGATGGTTAGAAGTAAACCAAGAACCGTCACCTCTGCAGGTGGAGAGATCATCCTCATGCTAGACTGAAGCATCGGACCTTCCCCAGGCGGTCCTCGCTGCAGGGAGTCTTGTTTATTCACAGGAAGATCTCTGCCAGCTGTGAGAGGCTGGAAGGGGAGCAAGGAGAGAAAGACACGGTTGTTGCTGGGAGACAGGGAATGACAACAGTTGAAGTCACCTCCCTGGTTTTTGGGTGTGTTGTTTGTTTGTTTGTTTTTTCTCACAGGCTTGTGACAGTCTGTACCTGTGAAAACTGGACTCTGAAAGCCAATACGCGGGGAGGGAGGTGTGAAAATCCTGACCTTGGTGATACTGGGAGTGGGACTGTTCCCATGACTTCATTAATATTGCTGCTTTACTTTTAGGGTGTGATGCTGTGTAGTTTAAATAGAAGTTCAGTTCAGTTTTAAGCCTTTGGTTTGGACTGATCTTTAGGTGTCACTCCTTTTTCTTTATGGTTGCTTATTGCCAGCCTAAGTGGTGTGGTGCTCGGATGTGTTCCACCCAGAGGTTATTTGGGCACTTGGGGTTTCTCACCATGAGAAGGTCAGTCAATCCTTGAACACTGTTGTTTGCACACAGCACACTACAGTTTCATGTTGTTCAGGGACTATATTGCAGGACAGAGTGAAATTGCCCCTTCCTGCCCCCTCTGAGGGGACAGCAGAGTCTAAATCATGGCAGTAACAACTGAGATTGCACTAGAGAAAGGGCAGTTATGAAGATCTTATCTGCCAGGACAACCTTGCTTTCAACAAGCAGCATGCATAGTAGCAAAAGCAATGCTCCTCTGCTTACTTAAACAGATTATTTGCCTTATTAATGAAGGAAGAAAATATGAGCAAGAACAAGCTGCTCCAGCCCTGCTGTTTAGCGAAGAGCCTGTGCGTGCATATTGATAAACAGAGTGATCCTGTAGTGTGGTCACAGCTGTGTGGGAGGAGGCTGAAGTGACAGACCAAAACAAGCGTGAGCTCTAGGTAGCTGATGGACAAATCTCCTTGCTCCTCAGGTTCCTGCAGTGTGAGGAGTAAGGATTCTTGGCTGAATCATGCCCGTGGTTTGGACTGACTTCAGCTTTCCATGGGAATCCCTCCCTGTGCTTGCCAGTCTGGCTGCTTGCCTGGGTTAGTGCTGGGGTGATGGATGACGGTTTGGATGTCACCCAGACAATGGTCTTGTGCTCTTGGGCATGCAGCATCTCCTGCAGTTGTACAGGCTCACAGGCTCAAATTCCCTGCTCTTCCCCAGGGCTATTAAAGGAGGTGGATAACTTCTGACCTGTCCCAAGGAAACCTAACCTGCTTCTCCAAGCAGTCCATGAGAAAACCAGCAGCCCTCGGGGACAACAAATTGAAGAATATGGAGGGATGAGATAGAAAGCCTTTCAGAGCCAGCACCCCAACAGGTGTGACTGGAAAATTTGATGTTAGCAGCAGAGCTGAGTTGTGAGGGACTGGGGGAATGAACATGAAGATGGATGCTTGACTGTTCAAACCAGGGTTGGTCTGTGCAGAGGAACACTGCACAGCTGCTGAGTTTAGGTTAGGATGACCAGTTATCCCTATTTAGCCAGACCAGTCTGGAGGTCCTGAAAAAGCCCTTAGGAGACTCTCTGGGACTATGTCCAGTGCTATGGCAGGACAACTAGGTACAGAGGGCTCAGCCCCAACCTCCTTGGATCTTGTAGCTTGATACTGCCTCCAGGCTGGACCAGAGAACAAGCAAGATATCCCCTAAGCACCAGAGCTTAAAAAAAAAACCCTCTTTCTCTCTTTTCTCTCTTTCCCTGGGATCTAAAAAGGCATGAGTTGGGGCATTGCGTACTCCCCCACATTGCTTTGTGGTGTCTAGTAAGGGTCTGAGCTCTTCTTGCAACTTGTCTCAGCAGGGTGGTCACTGGGGCTCTGCCCCATCCCACCGACTGTTCAGTGGCACAGGCACAAATTGAGTCTTCTGGTAACCTCCACCTTTTGAGCTATGTGGGTTGACATTAACTGACCCATTCAAAAGTAACGAGAGTGGGCTGACCCACAGGTGTAACACGGTGTGCTGCTGCCTTTGCTGAAAACATGGTTAATAACAGTAATAAAGCCAGCAGCTTTGTGGCTCTGGCAATGTATCAGCATGCTGTCACACTCTGATGGCAAAACATTTCAATCCAAGCAAACAGAAGGTGATGGGCCTGCAGAGAGACATGTGTTGCTGCTCTATTATTTTTATTGTTCTTAAGAGCAGTGTTTTTAAAAGCCCTTCATTTCCTGATCACACCTTTAAGTGACAAAAGCCAGTCTCTGCGTGGTGAAAGGGCAGGAACAGACACCTGGAGGAGGCAGGCAGCATGGAAAACCTCTCAGGCAGTTGCTGTTTAAGTTCCATGGCTAGGGGCAGGCCAGGTTGTGATGTTGAGGTCACTGTGTTCCTGAGAAACCATTTGCTTCACGTTTAACCCTCTCGAGCTGCTGGCACCAGGGTGTGCTGAGGAAGCCCTGCCATGCCTGCTCAGTTTGCCTCTGTACGAGCTGCTGCCTCAAGGAGGACTCAGCTCTCGGCAGATGAGCGATGGCCTGTCTGTACTGACTTAAAGGCAGAAGAATCATCTAGGTTGGTTTCTTCTCTGTCCTCCCCGAAGCCACCCTCGACATCTCTCACCTGAAGCACCAACACCTTGCTAGCCAGCTGCAGCTTGAGCAGCATCACGGACGAGGAGGGGAGATGAATCCTGTGTTCAGTTCTGGGCCCCTCACCACAAGAAGGATGTTGAGGCTCTGGAGCGAGTCCAGAGAAGAGCAACAAAGCTGGTGAGGGGGCTGGAGAACAGGCCTTATGAGGAACGGCTGAGAGAGCTGGGGGTGTTTAGCCTGGAGAAGGGGAGGCTGAGGGGAGACCTCATTGCTCTCTACAACTACCTGAAAGGAGGTTGTGGAGAGGAGGGAGCTGGGCTCTTCTCCCAAGTGACAGGGGACAGGACGAGAGGGAATGGCCTCAAGCTCCACCAGGGGAGGTTCAGGCTGAACATTAGGAAAAAATTTTTCATGGAAAGTGTCATTGGGCACTGGAACAGGCTGCCCAGGAAGGTGGTTGAGTCACCTTCCCTGGAGGTGTTTAAAGGACAAGTGGATGAGGTGCTGAGGGGCATGGTTTAGTGCTTGATGGGAATGGTTGGACTCGATGATCCGGTGGGTCTTTTCCAACCTAGTGATTCTATGATTCTATGATGAAGCATTTTAGCTTTCCCTGCTGTCTCTATCTCCTAACCAAACCAGGAAAGGGTGTGCAGCCCCCAGCAGTCTGTTGGAGTGGGATTCCTCTAGGGGTGCAGGGCTGGCTTTCCTCTTAAACTGTATCTTTTGCTGTGACATGACCTGTTTGTCCCTACAAGGGGTTCCCAAAGGATTTAGCTGACCCAGGGGCTGGAGTCCCTCTCCACAGGGTCACACAAGCTCTGAATTGGGCCCAGACCCTGCCCCAGGGGCCATCACCTAGGGAGGGCAGGAGTGTGCTCTGTGTTCAGAAATCCTCAGAAGCTGCTAAATCCTAGATCCTTAGAGAAATTAGAAGGAATCTGTAACTTCGGTGCTGAGACTTTGGGCCAGACAACTTCTGCTTCTAAGCATTAGAGCGAAGTGTCACCCAAGTACAGAGTGCACCTGGCCCTGGGCTGGTGATGAATTGTAAATCACTGGTGTTTTATAACGGGGCAGCTTTTCACTCTTCTGTCCACCTGCATGAAAAGACATCGCTCCTGCAGATCGAAACGAAACAGATTGGAGTAAGAGTTCAGATGAAGAAGCCTGTCTACCCAGGGAACCCTGTAAATTGCTCTGCCGTGTCCCCAGGAAAGTGGAGGGATACACATGTATTTGCTGTCTGTTTCCAAAGAAAATGTGATGCAGGAAGGTTTGGAGGCAATGAGATGGAGTCCAGGAGACAGCTGCCTGTGTGGGTGGAAGTGCTGACAACTAGGAAACCTCCAGTCTAATAGAAAATGCAACCTGATCGATGCATTTGATGGTGAAAAGAGATGGGGTTTCAATGGCTGACAATCAAATGTGTATGGATGGAGACTGCTGAGAAGAAAAGAATCCTGGTCCGGCAGCTCCTATATGCATGTGAGAGCATGGCCTGCCTCAGGGTTTAAACCTAAGACTAAGTGATGGTTTGAGTAGAACTGACTGTTATGTGGTGGGAACAGCCCAGCCTCCCCCATCAGTGATTGCTCTCCCCCAGGAAATTCAGTATATTTCATAGAGTCATAGAATCATAGAATCGCTAGGTTGGAAAGGACCCACTGGGTCATCGAGTCCAACCATTCCTATCAATCACTAAACCATGTCCCTCAGCACCTCATACACCCATCCTTTAAGTACCTCCAGGGAAGGTGAATCAACCCCCTCCCTGGGCAGCCTGTTCCAGTGCCCAATGACCCTTTCCATGAAAAATTTTTTCCTGATGTTCAGCCTGACACTGCACCTGGGTCAAGCCAGTTAGAGCCCAACAAGCAGCAGCATCTGCATGACCTCTCTGACCTTCATGGGCCACAGCCAAGGTGTTTGACTCAGTTTTTCCTGGTGGTCAGTGCAAAATTGACAGGTCCTTTACTGTGCAAAATGCTTAGAGCTCCAGCAGGAAGTGCTGTGGGAAGAAAGAAACCAGTTTCATCTGAATGAAACAAGGGGAAAAGGGAGAAAATGAAAGGATGCATCCCTGCCAATCTGTGAGCTGGGATAGTTTCAGTGATCAAAGGTGACATTAGAGCGGTGCTGGGAGAGGAGCTGCTTTAAATAAGTGGGTTTCATCTTAATTGCATCTCTCTAAAGCCAGCGTAGCTGTTGTGTGAGGAAAACTGTCTAAGCCAGAGCCTGATTGACAGGATGGAGCGAAGGAGGAAAGGGAAGAGGGGGAGCGCGGCTGTGGCCCTAGACTTGAGTGAGGAAGAGACTTGCCAGGATGTGATGGTGCGTGTGTCCCTGGCACTCGCTTTTGCTGGGGTCTCAGTTTCAAGACCTCCTTGGGGAGAGCTGTCAGGATGATGGACCCAAAGGGACGAGCAGCAGCTTCTTCAGGGAGGCCCCAGGCAGCCTTTGGGGAATTCTGTTCCCTGTCACATCTGTGAAGGAGGAGTGATGAGACTGATGGGATTCTTCTGCCTTCTCAGTGCCTGAATCTCAGAGCTGCTGATGTGGTCTGTATCAGACACTAGCCATCAGTGAAGAGGGCTCGACCCTCATAATCCCTCAGTTTTGTAGTGAGTGTGATGTATATGGAATGGAATACTCTGTTGGTCAGTTTTGGGTCACCTGCCCTGTCTGGTCCTCCCTGCAGGTTTGCCCCTTTCCCACCCCTTTCACTTGCAGCATTCCACCAATATGAGGACGACCTTCATCTCCACAGGAACAGATGTAAGCAATGGCCTTTCTGCGTACCAGTGCCCCATTACTTTGTTGATAATTACAGAACCTAAGCATTATCACTGTTAGAGGCAGGCATTATTTGAAAACATGTAGTTAACTTTTGGAAAATGAAGTTACTTGGATGAGGTTTAGCTGAAAGTTAGAAAATTAATTCTACTTCAGGCAGCTACATGGAGACCTAAAGGGGGTTTCAGACAGGTTATGAAGTATTTGTCAGCTTTTGATTTTTGACAGTTGGCAAAACTCTCCAGCAATACTGGTTTGCAGCAGCTGCGGCTGGCAGGCTGGACTCAAAGCTGCCATGAAAGTCATGATGCTTGTGCTGCTCTTCTATAATCATCTGGCTTCCCTTTCAGCTGTTTTTAGGGTTAGAGCTCTTGGCTCTGTGGTTAACTACAGCTCACTAGAGGCTTGGCTGAGTGTCCTCTGTGGAGGCTGGGCTCTCATAGACCTCTTTGTGTCTCAGAACATTGAGATGTGTTGCACCTCTTGCATGGCTCTCAGCCCTCAGTGGCAGATTGGCTGTCCCCTGGAAGCCTCTCAGGGTCCAAATTTCCCTATACGAGGCACAGAGCTGTGGTGATCAATCCACAGTCTGAAAAAGGGCCCAGGTCTGCTGGGAGGAGATTTGCTTGCCAGAGCTCCGTGGTGCCCTGAAGAGCCCTTCTCCATCTGTGAGCAAAACCAGATGGGAACAGCAACAGAGCCGAAGAGTTTCAACATTCCCCTGTGATTGAGGTGGCTGTGCACCCTGGGGCTGGTGTATGATCAGCTGAAGCCAAGTAACACTAATAAGCAGTTGATTAGTATAATCACAGCTTCACCTGTTCATCAGGGGAATGGGGCATTTCCTAATCAGCTGCTGGAGGAGCCCTGGAGACTCAGCTGGCAGGAAGGGGATACCTGGTCTTTGCATGTGTTGGACACAGCAAGAGATGCTCCACTTCCATATTTTTGTTTCAGCACCCCAATAACACTGCAAAATGATTCCCTGGCCCAGGAACTGAACATCTATGACAGCCAGCAGAGAGCATGGTGGGACTGCCTGGGAGAAGGCGATCTTTGACATGTTTGTGATGGTTTTTTTGGGATAGGATGTAAATTTTGAGCTTGGAGGCAGAGATATTCCACAGGTGACCAAGAGCATGGAGTTGATGCTTTGGGTTTGTTAGCAGCCTGGGAGTTTTTGGTCAGAGAGCTCTTCTGCTTCTCTGTAACACATTTTTGCTCAAGATGTGGCTGTAATGGGAAATGCTTTGCCCAGTGCATGATTGCAGCTGTGCCCAGGGAGCAGCTCCACATTTCACATCACCAAGGAGTGCTCAATAATTGCATTTAGATTCAGGCTGTGGTGCGGGCTGTGTAGTCTTCCTGTGCCTCAGTTTTCCCACTAGGTTTGATTGCTTATAGAAGCTGCCCAGACCTCCCATCCCTGGTAGCTGCTGCCCTGGGGGCCCCCAAACAGTGCTCTGACAAAGCTCAGCTGGGAGGGAAGTGCTGGGCCTTTTTCCCTCTGTAGCAGCTTTCGATGCCTTCACCCTCACCGAGAGTTATCTATGTAGCCCTTTCTTTTGAACTGTCTTTGGCTTTCAAGCCTACTTCTCCTCTGCTAGCCTGCTTCTCAGCCCCCCAGTGTGCATCCTGCCAGCCCAGCTCTGCCTGAAAGAGGAGGATGGGGATGGTTGCATAAGCCACATGCTGTCCTCCAGCTTGCTCCTGCATCGGCATTCATGCTGCACAGCCCCTATTATTGGGCTTGCAAATGACACTAATTTCCCTTTCCAAGCCCTCCCTATAATTTAGCTGCAATGTCCTGTACTCAGATATTATTAGCTGTGTCTTACGTGAACGGTTGCCCTCTTTCTGTTGGCGGGGAGAGATAATGAATTTAATAGGGACAGCAAACCCAGGCCGAGAGCCTTCATCTTTATTTTTTAATTGACCTGGTTGGCTGGGGTTGGAATGGCATTAAACAGGCTCTGCTTAAGCTGGTCTCCTTCCTCCTTAGCTGTCACTGTCAGCTCAGAGGGGTTCCCCAGACCACTGCACTACCGGAGCGGGGTGTCTTAAGAAATGACCTGAGAAGTCAATGGACATCGAGCTTTCTAACCTCCAGGTAGCTGTGATCTATTTCAAGACCCATCACTCCTTGAGAGACTCAAAGCCACTCAGCTCTTTTGTCATACAGCTTCCCTTCAAGGTTTTATTGTGCTGGGCTGAATACAAGGTGACCTTGATGCTAAGGCACACCACACCTGCACATGGTTTGTCAAGAGCAGAGAGAAAAATGAACTGTGAGAAGGTAAGGTTCACTGACCTTCCCCAACCCACGGCTGTCCATGCTGTGAGCAGCTCAGCCCGTGCTACGCTGCCTTCCTGTCCTTTCCTGCGCATGTCTCGCTTCCAGCCAGCACGCCATTTCCAGCCCAAAGCAGGACGCTATATGGGGAATTTCTGGTGGCTCCACAACCGTGTGATAAGGCTTGGCTTTGCCTCCAATTCTTCTTGCTCCTCGGCCATAGATCAAACCTATGTGAATAGCCAAACGCAAACAGTGTCCCCACTTTCTAAGTGACACTTCGCCAGTGCCCCAGCAGGCTGTAACGTGGCCATGAGAAGTTTCTGCTCCCGCAGTGGTCACTAGGATGCTTCTCTTGTCTGCATCAAGAAAAATAACCTCCAGCCAGCAGGCAGGAGGAGGCAGGATTATCTCCAGTAGGCACAGGGTGCCCACGTGAGGGGTCTATACACCAGGCTTCTGTTATATTCTTTGGTCTGCTCGTGACCATGCTTTGAGATGGTTTTGTACTTGATGCCGCTACTGATTTTCTGAAGATCTCCTGCCTTATCAAGTTCGCTGGGCATGGGCGGAGTCTGTTGCTGGGTATGAGCAAGGGCAAGACTCAAACCCTGGGGACCCAGGGGAGAAGCAGCCCAGGAGCAGATCAGGGGAAAAGGGCAGCCAGGAAAGAGAGTGAAGCAGCAAGTTGCTGAACAGGCTCGCTTGGATAAGAACTGGAGAACGCTGCTGGAAACTCAACTTCACCTCCCTGGACAGTGGAGAGAGATTTTCCTTCTCCACACATAGTCACCAGGGGTCTCATACTGATGATGGATAAGGAATTGATGCTCCGGCTTTGTTAATTTGCTGTGTGTACTTGTACCCAGCAGTGCCATGAGCTTGTGAAAAGGATTTGCATCCAGCTAAGTAAACATATTAGAGATTCAGTCTATAGAGAAAGACTTAGAAGATCATCTTCTGTTGACCCCTCTCTACCTGATTACCAGCCTTCCCTTGAGCAGATGCTCAGTTCCACAGCAGGGATCAGAGATGGTGGCTTTTGCTCAGCAAAGTTTTTTTACAAGAATGTGATATTCCTCAGGATAATTAAAGATAAAATCCAGGACTTTGCTACAGGCCATCTCTGCTGGTGACCAAGGAACTTAATCTGAGGCTTAGCAAAGGTTTTGCTAATTTAAAACCAGCGATCAGGCTGGGCTCAGTAACAAAGGGAGGAAAAACCCCCAGCCAGAGTGAGTTGGATCAGCTTGTGCTGTCATTTCTTCTGGCTTTGATTCAGTTCTCTTGGGAAGACACCCAGCCGGGCTCCACTCCATTTCCACGTCACCTGAGGTTGCTCAACCAGCTGGCTTCAAAGCTTCAGTGTTTGAAGAGATCTCTTTGAAACATCCTCCGTTCACCTGAAACCAAAAAAAAAAAAAAAAAAATAGGAGGAGGAAGAAAGCAAGGAGAAGAAAAGCTCTGTGGGGTTTTGGAAGTGTGTGATGGATGTAACCCCTGCCAGATGTGTGTTGGATAAGCCACAAAAATCCTGGGGACTTTGAGAAGATCCACCCACCTGCTCTTGAAAGGATTTGAGCTGGAAGGACAGGGCAGAGGGGATGGGGAGGAAAGCACCAAGCACTGGTGCTACCAGAGCCTTCACAGGACCTGCCAGTCCTTGCAGGGGTCCTAACACTTGGCTGCCAGGAGGGCACAGAGCTCAGCTCCCACACAGGGGAAAGGAGGTGGTCCAGCCACGAGAAGGAGGAGCGGAGCTTTCTCCAGCTAGTTCTTAAAATGAACCTCTTCCACTTCTCACTGGTCACAGAAAAAAAAAAAAAGCATTTGTCTGTGAGTCAAAGCCATAAAACACTGGAGGCTCCACTGCTCCCCTTGGGAGGTTGCTCCAGTGGTTGATCCATACCAGGTTAAAAATCCCCAATATTCTGGTCACATTTACATTTCTCTGACTTCAAATGTGGCCCTTATAGCCCCTTTCTCTGATGGACTCTGTAGCCTTGGGAAGGTGTTTGTATGGGACAGGCAGATCACCTCATTTCATCCTTTGGAGGGGATGTTTGGTTACAGGAAGCTGAACAAGGACCAGGACCACAGGAAGGAGAAGGAAGGAGACACTGATTCTAGAAGAGGCCTTTGGGATCTTCTCTGCTGCAATATCAAAGCTGTCATCTCTGCAGTGTCTGTCTGGAAGGATGTGGTGGTGATGACAACTCCTCTTTCCAGGTTAAGATGATACTAGGGGGTGGATTAGCACTAGTTTCACTGGCTCTTGGTATCTTAAGAAGCCTCCAAAATAAATAATGTGCACGTGTCTGGAGGAGCTGTGCATCCCTGCTCCCAACACCTCCCTCCTGCCAGCAGCTGCTGGCCTCTTTCCCTGGCAGTAGGATTTTATCTGCCAAGTCCATGCTATCTGTTAACCTCTGTTTTCTCACCAGCATGGTGCTTACTGGTGGCTCCTGTCTCCTGGGGGCAGAGGTGGATATGCCTTCTCTAAAAGAAGTGGTGTCTCTAAAAGGTGGTGTTGCAGGTGTCCATTGAAAGTCCCTAGTTTTTATAATTTGATGGCAATGTGGCCCTGGTAGTAAATGGTCAACAAGAAGGAAAATCATCCTGATTCCAACTCTCTTTTCAGCTGGAGATAGGAGAAAAGGAAGGTTCCCCCCAGGCTGAGGATGGCAGGGTACAGCTCTGCATGCCCAGAGACAGCTGGAGCTGGATGAAAGCTTCATCTTCTCCTGTTCATTCCTCCACCCAGTCCAGTGACAAGGTGCTCGATGAAGGCTGCTTAGAGGATGAATCCCAAGGAGTAGAGACACAGAGAAGCAGCTGCAAGGAGTAGTGAGTGCAGAAAAATCAATCCTATTGCTCCACAGAAGTGAATTTATGCACTGAGGATATGCCAGGAGAGGACGCCAGGGAAGAGTGGTAGGTTGATCTCTCAGATGCCTTCTGCTTTTGCTTCAGTGTGCAAGATTCTTCCCCTGTTCTCCTAATGACCAATGCAATCATGAACAACCACCAAAAAAAAAAAAATCTGATAACCTGAGTTTTTTCAACAGCTATAAACAGGTTTTAATGTAGTTCCAGACATTTACACCAGAGTCTGGTCTGTTGTACCTGAAGTGGGGGAAAAAAATTTCCAAGCTTGCAAATATCGCTTTTTTGTTTTCCTTCAGAGGAGGAGAACAACTCCTCTCAAGGCAACTAGCACCTTTCTCCTGCCAAAACAAGCGCAGCAGTGTATGGGGTCACACAAACTGTATTCTGATTCCCTGGCCCTAATCTCTAAGCAAATATTTTGAGACTGAAAATTAGAAAGAGGCCAATAGCATCAAACTGTAGGGGTGAGAGGTGTGGAAAGGGTCTGCTGTACTGATTCCCAAACCCTGACATCCCACGAGCCTATCAAGATTGGTCTGGCAGCAGATCACACCCAGGAATATTGCTAATGAAACAGCTTTAAGTGTGGAGGAATGGGAGCTGCTGCACTTTCACTGAGGGGCTTCTGGAGATTATAGTAGTAGTGGGAAGATAGTCCTGTAATGTGAGGAACAGATTTCTGCTTGGCCCATGCTGATGCACCTGGATCTCAGCCCTGCTCCACGGGGAGCTACACACGTTTGCAAAGCACTCTTATGACCTCTCCTGTTGCTGCAAGAAGTTAGTAGGAAAGGATGAAAGAAGAGGGCAGGGCATGTCTCTAAGCCACTGTGTAAATCCATGAACATGAATCTTGACAATCACGTTTCACCCCCACCCTCAAAGTCCTTCATCTCCAGAGGCATTGCAGAACTGGGAGAGGCAGCAAGGATGGCCACCAGTGTGCGATTTGTCTTGTAAAAGAACAAGTGGGATAGGACTGTTTGGTCTTGGAGCATCTTTGTTGCAGGCAGTGGTCACTCCTTGACTGACCCTGTGACCACCGTTCTCAACAGACATGCAGAGTCTATATTATTAGAATTGGAGGTGGGCAAAGGATTGTCATCGCAGAGCTGGAGAAGGTAGAAATGGCCACCAGACAAATAAAACTGGCAGGTGAAATATTCCCACAGATCCTGTTTCAGAGAAAAAAAAAAATCCAGCTTGGGGGGAGAAGAGCTCCAGGCCTGGCAACCTCTGCAAGCACATGCTCCTCTGTCAGCAGAAACGTGTTGTAACACGTGCCACAGTCAACCCCTGATCTTTTATCTTTTCCTTAAGGAAATAAATCTCTCTCTGACACCCTGCTAATCTGAAATCAGATGTGTCTTGATTGAGCAAAACAAAGAGAAAATGGAAGTGCAGGGCACAGGGCTGATGATAGGAAATCTCTCTCTTGCTTTGTCTCAGGGACTTATTTCCCCAGCCTTACCAGGCACTGAGATCCCCTGGAGAGGTGATAGATGGTCTCTGCGCTAGCCGGACAGGGAGACCTCACTGCCTGACACACAGGTACCGTGTAAACAGCCTCTGTGCTGTCTCTGAGTTTGTTCCACCTGGGAGGTGGTGTCTGCTTCCCCAGTCTGCAGCCAGAGCGTTTCAGGCAACGGAGGCCAATTACCTTACACGTCGAGCAATTTGGGAGTGATTTCACGCTTCCTGGGTGTACCAAAGCCATGCCCAGGGAGCCTGTCCTTTTGGATCATGGATGCTAAACATCAAATTTGAAGTTTCCAGTGTTTAATTTCCCATTTAGACAAGGCAATTAAAAGCATCGCCATGTAACGCAGCTGATTTTCTCCTGCATTTTTATTGCCTTTGTCCTTAAAGAGAGTGGCGCTGAAGCAATCACATCCACCCCGCAGCAGTGTCCTACTGCAGCATGAACAAGCCTAGTTGCTTGCCTTGTCAAGGGCATCTGAATGTCTTCTCCATAATTACACAACCCTGAAAGCCTGGGCTGTAAGAGGATGCCCTAGCCCACCTGGAGAACCACTGTGCAGGTACATTTCCATATGAGACGGCTGTTCTGATGTGGGTGTAGCAGCAAGGGAAGGAGCATGAAAATGAATTTTGAGGACAGGGCCACTGATGGAGTGGAAGGGTCCTGAGAAAATGGAGCCAGACTGTTTATGGAGATGCCAAGTGAAAGGAAGACAGCAATGAGTGCAAGCTGCAGCCAGTGAAATTCCAGTTAGATATTAGGAAAGAAATTCACCCTCAGGATGGTCAGACTTTGGCACAGGGAGCCAGAGAGGTAGGGGAATCTCAGCCCTCAGAGATATTCAAGACCCAGCTACATGAAGTCCTGGACAACATGATCTAAGTTGGTTTTCTTTTAAAGGGTGTTGGATCAGAGAAAAGCCTCCAGAAAGGCTCCTTCCAACATAAATTATTCTGTGACCCAATGAACAAGTCATGTCTGGGCATGACACCAGCAAGACTGAAGGATACATTCCTGGTGTTAATGGTCAAGGCTGTCCACAACTGGAGGACATCTGGGAATCTGCCCCAGCATCCCACTGGTGGATACATCCCTCCAGAGAGACGGTCAGAGTCTTTCCATGACTCCCTGGAGCTCCTGCATAGTACCAAACATAAAAGGATGAAACTCTCACCGAATATGCTTGGCTAAGACCATGGGATGCTTGTAGCCTCCCTAGCCAGTAGCAGAGATGCAATGAGTGTTATCTGGCCCTCTTTGAGCTTTGCTGCCCGGGCTGTAGGCACCACTACCTGCTTTTTTGTCTGGAGGGGGAGTATGTTACACAGCAGCACAAGGCAGCGTTACAGGGACAAATGCCTGAAGACGCTGGGACTCTTGCTTCAGGCCAGACACAGCAGGAGTGTCTTGAGGCACCAACTTCTCTCTAAGAAATGGAGAACAGCACAGATGTCTGTAAACCAGGTGAGAGGCATCTAAATGGGAAGATTAAGGTCCTCCTGAAAGCAGGATAGAAATAACTCAGCTCTGCATCAGCGTGTGAAGTTTGCTCCCAGTGCAGGTTATCCATCTCGCCGGCCACTCCCCAGCCTCTGACCATTCCTTGGGGCACATCCAGGTATTTACTGTCAGTGCTGGCTCTTGGGGGACTCTAAAGTGTGTTCCCTTCCGTTCAATTATCTCTGGGACCTGTAAAGCGCGGTAGCAGAGGTGGTTGTATTGTTCCGTTTGTTCCCTGGCAGCTGACAGGTTTGTAACCAAGTAATTAAGGGTTGGTTTCGCTTGTACCTGAGAATCAACCACTGAGGCAGAGATAAGGTAATAGCAACACAGCAGGTACTCCGCTATTATTTCTGGCTATGAATTAATCACAGACACTACAGCTCTGCGAGTAAGTGCATTGATCATTTGCTGTAACAATAAGAATTTCAGCCAGTTATGCTCTTTTCCTCTCTATAAATACTTTGGAGACTGCAGACTTAATGAGTATGAGTCCAGGCTCTTCCCAGAACACTAATAGCATCCATTTAAAAAAAAAAAAATACAACCCAGCCCTTTATTTTGTGCTTGCTGAAAAGCTTCTCTCTGTTAACTGCCCAAGTCTGGGGTCTGCTGAGGGAGATTGAACTCTCCAGTTCACAGGAGGATCCAAGATGTTCTGTGAGAGAGCCTGGGAAAGATTAAAAGCAGCCGAAAGCCAACCATGCTGGCTTGATAACGGCATTTGGATGCCGTTGTTGTGGCTGCTGGCACTGTCCCCCTTGAGAGCTCTAGCGTGAGTCTCATGAAAACTGCTGCTTAAGGTGAAGCCTTGGGGAGTCGTGGGGTGAGCTGAGATCCCACCTTGCCATTCTACTTTGGTTTTTACAGCTCTACAGTGATGAGGGATGAAGGCCCAAGCAGGGAAATGAGGTCAGATGGCCCCAAAAGACTCAGAGGAAAAAACAACATGTTGAAGCAAAGCAGATTATTACCTTTTGAAGCCAGACAAGTGGTTTTTGAATCCTTGAAATTCATCTTCTGTGGTGAGGAAAGGAAGAAAACACAAGATTGGTCATTTCTTTACCCGTAGCAGGACCAGCCTGTATCCTGGGGTCTTCAAGGCTACATATAGTTCGTTTAATCATCCTGCTGCTGCTGGCAGAGATGGTCACCATGGCATGGATGCTGTGGGACAGGGTGGTGCGAATCCATATGAAACCAGGTAATGTCACTCCCGCTACCCAGAAAAGCAGCGCTGACGGTGCTGAGCAAATAGCCTGATGTGCATCCCAACAGGCACAACTCCAGCCTGTGCTTAGGACCCTGTGCCACACACTTGGGATGGGCAGCAGAGCTCTGTGCATGAGTCGGAAGGGAGAGATTAAACACAACTGTGAAGGAGCCACATTTAGCAGTGTGTTTCCCTCACCCCTAAATAGGTACTCGAGGAAAAGTTCCATGAGGTCAAGTGATGTTCTGGGCAGGTTTTTTTCTCTCTTAGAGGAAGGGTGATCTACTCAAAGGCACAAATAGGTTTAGACAATCAATTTTAAGTTCTCTGCAGGCTCCCTAGCCCCTACTGAAACCATTCATTTAGAATTTTTAAGGCTCTGGGCTTTATTCTGTGCTCATTTTACAAACAGGACTAACAATCTTTGGTCTGTGTATTTAGACAGCAAACTCTTCCATGTCAAGACTATCTCCTGTTTTTTCCAGCTGGGAATTGGTGGTATAATTTTCAGATGGAAACTCTGCGTGTGCTGTTTTCTAATAAACAGTAAAGAAAATTCCTGTATGTCCCTACTGACTCATATAGGCAAGATTATTCACTGCAGCTTCCACACAAACAAATATGGGAAACAGTTGTCACGACTGACGTACCTTTCAAGAGTTGAAACTTCTTTCTAAGTATGGGCTGAATTATAAAGTTCAGCGTTGACTTTTGTTGCGCTCCCAAACTACTTAACTCTCAGCATGAGTCAAGTAGTATGTTTCCTTTAGATAGTCTGTTAAGTTTTATATTCTTTTGCTCATTAACTTTTATTTGAACTTATATTTTATGAATTAATATAATTGAATTAAAAAGATCAAACTTTTACATTAAAAAAATGCTGAAGTATGAAACTGGATTTATTAGAGCCATTTAAAAAAAAACAGAATGTGGACTGAATCACAGAGTTTTTTTGTTGGTGGTTTGGGGTATTTTTTTGAGTCAAGATTGCTGCTTTTAGCAGGCTTTGGCCACCTGTAGACTCTCATTTAGTAGGCATGGTGGTGTTGGGCTGACAGCTGGACTTGATGATCTTAGAGGTCTTTTGCAACCCTAATGATTCTATGATTATGATGGCCCGTGAAGGGGAGGAGAATGAGGATGGATCCAGTCACGGTAGAATTTACCTACTCACTAGTAAACACCCATTAATGATATGAAATTATTTCCAACACTTAGCCAGGACTTCAACTTGGTGCTGAATAAGCTTCCTCGTTTTCCAAACAGAACAACCCAAGAAATTCCTTCAAATTCAAGTGGTAAATATTTAAATGCTAATTGCACCAGCAAATAGCCCCTGGGCCAGAAAGGCCTTGCTAGGTTTATTTGTTAGAAGTTTTCCTTTATTGAGTACAGCTGTACAGAGAAAAAGGAGAAAACATGGCAATAATAAAAAGGTAGCTGCCCAGACATCCCTGGAGGATCCAGGCTTAGAAACCCTCTCTTATCATCAAACAGGTGGGATTCAGATGAAAAACATAAAAATTAATGCTCTGAAGTTCTTTGGCTTGAGCTTAGTGCCCCTTCTCCCAGAGATGCTGAGGTTAGAAAAATTAAAAATAAAAAATAAGAATTTTTCTGGTTGACCCAAGACAAGCCGTATTTTCTGGCATATTGTTTATATATCCTCTCCTCACCCTTTGTAATCCAGCTCTGGTGTGTGTCTCTGGCATATGTTTCTTTTGAGCTTCCAGTGTAGAACATCTTGATGTGCTGGCTCTGACACAACTTCCAATGGAGTGGACATGCCACTTTGACTGGATCCATGAGGATACCCTGCTCTAAATATTGAGGAGTGTGAGAGAGAAGCCTGAATCATAGAATCATACAATTGTTTGGTTGGAAAAGACCTTTGAGATCATCGTGTCCAACCATACCTGTTCACTACCAAACCAGATTGCTGAATGGTCTTGAATAGCACAAAGAAATGACAATTACTAAGTATATCATGGTCCTCCCAGAAGAAAAAACAAAACAGCGGCACTAGTGAGACAATCAGAGAATTTGAAAAAAGCAAAAGGATGTACTTTTTAATACATTGTGTTATTACTTTGTGAATGTTATTGCTCCAGGCAAAAGTGTAATAGATCCAAAAGCAGCCTCAGAATTTAAGGCGAGCAGCATCCCTCAGGGCCTGTTAAAATCTGCATATTCGCCTCCACTGCAGGAGTCCATCAGCCACAAATTGCCTGAAACAAGGAAGAAATTCCAGGGAAGGATCCCTCCAGACTTGTATTTCTCTCGCTAAGCCCCTGCTAGAGCCCCCTGCCAGACACAGGTTCATGATGAGATGGGATCCTGGCACATCTTTTTCTGTTTTGCATTCCTACTTGGCAGTGCCTTAATTCCTACCCATGGTAGAGCTTTTCCTTCCACTAGGATGGAATTTCTCACCATGATGTAGCCAGTCCCTTGGCAGGCAGAACACCAAACAGGCTCAGACCACCAAGCCTTTGGAAGCCCAGGCCCCTGAGACACAGTTTTGATGTAGAAACCATAACCATTGAGCTGACATCTTCCTGATGACTGAACCAGGTTTTACCCAAAGCCTGTGCTCAAACATTTTTCTGCCCTGACAAGGGCAAGGAACTTGGATTTTCTTCTTCTTAAGAAAAATGCCGGATCATTTTGTACATGAACCCTGTACCACAGGCTCCTAAATGCCACCTTGGAACCAACCCAGCTCCTCTCTGTCTTAAGCCTGTTACATAACTCAGTTGAAGGCACCCAATGATACCAAGTGCTGTTCTCCTTGAGTTTGCTCTTCCCATTTATCTCCCTCTCTGCTAAAGATACACTCCGTATGTCTTATTTGCATTTGTCTAGCTTCATCCAGAGCCATTGGCTCTTGTTCCGACTTTCTCAGATAGATTAAAAAGCTCTTTAGAAACTGGTGTTTTCTTCTGCTGACGGCACTTACGCGCTGTAATCAAATCACCTCTTGACCTCCTTTCCGATAAGCTAAATAGACTCTCTCAAAGTCTCCTTGCAATTTTTTTTTCTCTTGCTCTCAGATTATTTGCAAGCTGTCTCCTGCAGCGCTCAGCCTGTACACAGCAGTTCTGGCTGCCTCTGGGGATGGGGACAGGGGGGAAGTAGGTGTTTTAAAGAAATCAGGAAAGTTGCCTCATGGCTAAGGCTTTGACTTTGGGTCTGGCCTCACTGTAAGAGCATCTACCTGGTCCACAGTCTAGCCAGTACCTATAGTCATCCCTGCCTTGATCTTCATGTGCCAAAGCTCACTCTTTATAAAATCAATAACAATTTGCTCTCCTATTTAGGGCACAAATAGTCTCAGAACACAGCAGCCACAATTCCCAGGCAGGAGTGCTTCTCTTCAGACATTGGACCAAGACCACAAAAGAGCAGTGACCTGCTGAAGTGTCTCTTGTGAGCTTTGGACAGAGCTGTCCTCCAACACAACTGGGTGCTTGCTGCTCCTCTCAAGAGCACATCTTCCTCTTCTCCTTCACCTTTCACAGCTCCCCTTCACTCATAGACCTGCAGCCCTTCTTCTTGGAGCAAAACAGCAACCTTCTTAACTTCAACACATCCCTTGCAGTTGCGTTTCTCCTCCCTCAGAGCCTTTCCTTTGCCGCAGGATGACCAAGCATCTTCTCTGCAGCATTATAAGAACCACCAGGATGTGGAAGATCCTCCTTTGCACAGCCAGATGTTGTCAGGCTTTAGTTTCTAGCTCCATCATTAGCAGAGATTCTTCACTGCTCCTGCAGCATCTGTATTTTTTCAGTGATGAAGTGACGAGGCCCGGATTTGATGCTGCCCCTCAGGGTGTCAGACTTGGAATGATTCCACCACCTTTCCCCACCACTCAGAGGCATTCAAAAGGTATTTAATTAAACCCACATCAGAGAGCTGTTAGCAAGCTTTCTCCAATTAGCAAGGCGGAGAGGACTCTATGTCATGGGGGGATATGAGCAGACATGAAATGGTTTTGCTGCCTGTGCCTCCCTCGGTGTCAGATTAATTGGCACTTTTCTTCCAATTTAAGGCAGAGCTCTGGGCACAGAGAGGTCACAGCATCACAGTGCCATCCCATCCCATTTTTTAGTTTCCTTTCTCTCTCTCTGTTTAAACGTAATTGAGAATTTCCTTACACATCTGAATCATGTTGTACTCTATCTGCCAGGGCAAATAAAGAAAGAAAATTAGCAGTACTCAGATTGCTTCTAGATGCAGAGCTCTTTTAGGATGTCCACTCCCCTCTTCCTTACCCGTTCTTTGCATGTGTGTGTGCATTGACTTTTTCTGTTGTTTTAATGCAAGCCGCAAACCACAACTGGCTGTAAATCAACCTCAAACAGGCTTGTAGGTGCTCAGTCCTTCTCTGTATGGAGCAAGTTGAATTAGTTAGATAGTGATCCACCCTGACTGAGGATCTGCCTCCACGGATGTCAGTTTGAACTTGCAGAAAGCCACAGAGATTAGATGCAAGGACAGATGCCTTTTTGGAAGCATTAACAGGAGGCTTGCCATGCAGATGTGGTCCTCCTGCATCCCCCAAGGACCTGTTGACGCTCAGGGTGTGCCTGCAATACTCAGTTGAGTCCTTTCCATGCCCTAGCTGGGGCTGGCACAACCCTTCGGCCACTGTGGAACCTTCCTACTGGTTACAGGTGGTCAGTTCTGCAAGTTAGGATCCAGCTAGTGATCACAGTGCACAGTGCCAGGATGTCTGGTGGTGAGCACAGACTCTAAGCAAGGTGTGGATCTATGGCTCAGTGGCTGGAGAGAACCACGTGCCGCGACTGGTTAAGTAACTAAACTCCTGCTCCTTGGGCTGCCCTGCCCAGACGCAGCACTGCCACAGATTCCTTTGGAAGGAGAGAGAATCCAACTCTCACTCCAGGGGACATAGATTTAACAGCTTCATTCTTTGACTCCCACACTTAAAGTCAAATCTAGGCTGCATTTTTATCCTTGGAAATCCTTACAGGGATGTCCTGAGTGCGTTGACAATCCACTCCATTTTTCTTTCCACATTTAAATGCAATTACAATTCCAACACAGCAAATCCTGTTCTATAAAGACAGGGCACCAGGTTTTGTTTATTATTTGCAAATCACCAGCTAGCACATACAAAAGAACTCTACCTCAACGTGCAAGCCTACGATGGGGACATGCTGCTATGACAACAACATGAGGCTGAATCATCCAGACAGACAAGACGCACATAATTGTGTGATCACCTGTTCCCGCTTGTTCAAAGAAAATTTTATTAACGCTGCTGAAAGTACATTAGAGAAAAGAGCATAAAGCATCCACACATCCATCAAGGTTCAGCTAATCAATGCAAGAACCGCCTGAGCCCAGTGCCTTACTGTTCAGCCATTCAGCATTTCACAGGCTTTAGGATAGCACTTGTTCTTGCATGTGAAAGACCAAGAAAACCTCAATTTCAACTAAAATGAAACATTTTTTGATTTGGGTCTTGCTGAGAACACTCAACTTCTGACTGTAGGATGTTTGTGGTCAGTGAAGAGACAGTCTGGATCCAGGATGATGAGGATGGACACGACGGATGGCAAACACTTTTTAATATTTTAAAAGAAAGCAAGCTGTTCTATTGTGTTAGAGACAAACAGGAATACACAGGGCCGTAATTTACTCAGCCATATATGTAAATCTATGTGTGTTTGTGCTGTGCAGGTGCATTAACCACAGCACCCATTTCCAGCTGCTCAGAGAACAGTTCCACTTGGTTTCCTTTCTCCCTCTTTTCTCCTAACACGAGGGCACCAAAATCATGAGTCTTTACTCCTAAGGCTGTTTCATGTCTTTTTTAGCCATATAACCCCTGGGCAGCACAAAAATGGCTTCATGTCAGTGGCAGAATGTTCCTAACTGTGAGTGTCTGGCACTCTTTTTTATGCTCTGACTTTTCTGAGTTTATTGGTGGTTTTGCTTCATGAAGTCTTTCACACCTTAATCTCACTCACCCAGAAGACTCCAGCAGGTATAAAGGGCTGCTCAAGTGGAAAGAAACCGTTTGTATGCATTAATCACACTCCTTTTGGAAAGATGGTCAAAACATTCAAAAATATTGTTTTTCAAGCATTTTGTCAAGATTTCTACACTCAGTGACAAAAGAAGCAATTTCAATGAAGTATTCACAGCATTTGAAGATCTTCTACCAGAAGCATCAATGGCTTTTTTACATGACTTGAAGAGTTTTCCACTGATGTTCCTTTCTGATACTGCCTAAATAAATATCAGTCGAGTTCACCCAGAAGCTGACAGCCAGCATTGTTGGCAGGAACAATGTGAGTTGAGATGTTTTCCTCTGTAGATATTGCATATGTATGAGTGTCTCACTGAGAACATTTCCATCTGCTCCATAGCGAACGGAAGATGTGGGTATTCCACCAGGGCCATGCTGAGACCACTCAATCAGCCACTAATAAAACCAGCCCCAGAGTAATCTGAAAACAAGAGGTTTGGATGCATAGACATGAAATGCTGCTCAGTGAGCCTGTGCTACAAGCTAGGGCTATTCCCTTTAGTGAAAAAACAAATCATGAAAAGCAGCATCTCTCCCCACTTTCCTCTGGATGTGACACTAAGGTTTAGCCAGGTGCAAGGACAGATTGTTTGAAAGTCAGCTTCAAAAGGCAGTGAGGAATAAAAAAAAATTCCAAGAGGGAGGATAGAGAAGCATGACAACAGATTTGCAGACAAAACCAAAACCTCGTTGTTGGAGATGAGCGGCGAGGTACATAGAAAACAGGCTGAACAGCCATGCTCAGAAGTTGATGATCAGCAGCACGAACTCTAGCTGGAGGCTAGGAGCTAGTGGTGTACCCCAGGGGTTAATATGCAGCCCAATCTTATTCAACATCTTTATTCACGATCTGGATAACAGCACAGAGTGCACCTTCAGCAAGATTTGCTGATGATACAAAACTGGGAGGAGTGGCTTATGGTCATATAGGTGGACCTTGACACGCTGGGAAAATGGGCTGACAGGAATCCCAGTAAGTTCAACAAGAAATGCAAAGTCCAGCACCTGAGGAACTGCCCCAGGCATCACTAGTACATGTGGTGACCGAGTACTGGAACAGGCTGCCCAAAGAGGTTGTATAATGTCTCTGTCCTTGGAGATATTAAACAGTAGACTAGAGACAGTCTTGGCCAACCAGCTCTAGGTGGCCCTGCTTGAGCCACCTAGGCATGATGAGCTCCAGATGTCCCGGACAACCTCAACCACTCTGTGACTCTGTAATTCCATGGAGGTTTTAAAAGGTAGGTTTTTCAAATTCGTTTAGGAGAATGGACTAAGCTTGTGAAAACACCTTCAACCCTGCCTGGATCCTGGCTGTGGCTGAGAGGACTGACTTCACACCAGGTCTGCACCAGCTGCACTGTCTCAAACTACCAATAGACCAGATCTAGCAGCTGCCTTTGCTGGATGACACTGTGCTGTTAGCAAGAGTCTTCATGATCAGATGCTGCTGTAAGATCTCCCCTTAAAAATGAAGGAAATCTTGATCACTTTGTTAATATTTAAACCAAAAGCAATCTGGCAAAAAAAAAAGGAAAAAAGAAAATCCACTCTGTTTCTGATTTTGGATCCCCTCTGCAACTCCATCTCCAGTAAGAAGTTCATAATCTCTCTGCATGGCTGCAGAAAAGCTGGGGAACTTGTGGGCATGGCTGTCACCTCTTTGCACCTTCTTAGCACTCCAGGTTCTAGGTAAAGAGACAAATTCTAAGGCAGGAATCTCAAAAAATACATTAAAAAGCAATCCCGTGATCTTGTACTGCTTAGAAATCTGGGGATGCCTTTTGTTGCCACAAGTGCAGAAACCTTGTGCATCAGCCTTTCAACTCAGTTTCTTTCCACAGCTTAGCAGATGTATTTCACTATTTGAAAAGGGTTGGCTGAGCTGTAGAGAATGGATCCACCTCAGACCTCTTCCTTGAATCCTTTCCCTGGCAAACAAAGCTGGTGAAGGTGCAGTGTGAAGTGTGGGGGTGGTTGTCATTCTGCTATGTCATGTTATCAGTCATCTCCTCTTTCTCTACCTACCAGAACTCAGAAAGATGGGATCCTTTCTACCTGTCTCATTGAATAGAGCGAGGGGAACACACACACATGCAGAACGAAAAAAAAACGTAACCTGGCAGAAAGCAGACATGCTGTCACACCTCGGAGGGGAAAATTGATACAGCCTCTTACTACTGTTTCAAAATCAATTTCAAGCTGGTTCCATGAAAGAAATGGCATAAAGGGCATTAGGTCTGGCAACAGAGCCTGCTGTTCCTGGGATGATGGATGGGAGATGAGTACAATTACCTGGACACCTAGAGCTGGTACATAGCCTATTCTGTTCAGCAGGCTCTGGCTGTCCTTCCCCATCAGTAGGAAGATCAAAACAAACTCTGCAGAGCCTCATAGGGCTGCATTTATCTCTGCTCCAGCTATCTTGAAGAACACAACGAGGAGCAGAAGTGGCAGCTGCGCAGAAACAACCGTCTGCAATGTTGTACCAAAGATGATCTGCTGCACAGCCATGCAGGGGAACCTCTAATGTGCTACAGCTGCCCTCCTGCCCTCTGGTTTCCCTGTCCCCTGAGCTGCAGTGAAGCTGTTGTGAAGGAAGTCTGCTGGCAGCATTCTGCAGCAGCAACCTGACCTCTCTAGATGAGAGCTGATGCCTCCCAAATGGTGTACTCCAGGTCAGCCATCCCCTTGGGGGTGTTAGTGCTAACAGCATTAGCCACAAACTCTTCACTGGGTTATCTACCATGAGGTACTTGTGAGTAAAAACACAGCGTTGTGTTTTCACTAGTGGTAAAGGTGACGTCAAAGTCATGCCCACATTAATCAATCCATCATCGAATCTGATTCCTTCCTCCCGATGCCCTGGAGCTGTTCTGCAGCTCACCCCCAAGGCTGGGTTGCACAGCACCCTCAAAGTGGTTTCCAGGGTAGGCAGTCAGCCAGTGGCAATCCCGTTTCTCCCATCCGTCTCTCCAAAATTCACTGTCCTCTTTCCTTCTGTACCTGAAGAGAGGAGCAAAATACAAAATGCAGGACAAGTTCCTACATGCACCCTCTTGCAGGTACCAACTTCTTTCCCTTGGAGGCTCCCTGGGAGTCAGCGTGGATGGTGGGGCCACCATGAGCTTGTGGGGAAAGAGATGCTGAGGTCCTGGCACTATCCACACACCCAGTGGGTCACCCATGGAGTAGCAGAATGGGGACACCTGCTCGTGGATTGTATGATGCTCACAGAGCTGTGCAGCAGGGAGAACCAGGTGGCCTGGAAGAGGCTAACCTGAGAAAACAGCTGTACACCTTTAGCCTGTGGATTTCCCTTCTCTGGAAGAAGGAGACATGAAGAGGCACAGCAGGCAAGCGGTGATGGTTGCTGCATTCCCCCCTGATTGGCAAGGTCCTTCCACTGGCTCTGCTTTTGTTTGGAGGTCAAATGGAATGGGAAATGCCAGAAAGTGGCGATTCAGAAGTTGTCAGGAATTGCTGGCTGTGTTTTTGCTCAGGATGACAAAAGCATAGGGTTCTAAAGCCAGCTTTAGGAGAGATGGGGATCATGGCATCTAATGTTATTTGGTGAAACTAATTAAGTCTGGTCTTTCTTTTTTTTCTCTCTTGAAAATTGAAATGCTTTGGGAAAACTGTATCCTCTGCCTTGTGGCTGCAGGCAGCTCTCCTGAATAAGCTATTGTCAGGCCTCAGAGATGTGAGTCAGAGCATCTTTAATCTCTGGGCGGGAGCGTTCTCCATGGCTTTCATGCTTTGGAATAAATCTTCAGAGACGTTCCCAAATTAAGTACGATTCCTTTCTAATCTCCTTGCACTTCTTCCTCTCCCCATTTTATCAGCCAGGCTCAAACACATTCAGCATGGCCTACTTCGAAGCAAACTGATTAATGCAATCGCTTCAGGTTTTAGGAGGGATCAGTGCTTACAGCAGGGGAAAGGGCTCCTACTGTTGCCAGCAGCCCCAGCTCCACAGCGGCTTGGGAGGCTTATAGAGATCTGCCTGTGAGCAGAGCTGACAGCAGAGGGTGGCAGCAGGGATCACACGCTCACACGGGCATCTTCCAACTCCAGTGAGATCCTGCTTAGTGTCCGGGCAATTCTCCAAGCCTTCAAGGATCAGAAGCAGCATCAAGCTGCATAATGTGGCTAGTGCCTCCTGGGCCTCGGGAGAAGAGAGGAGCTGTTGGTCTGCAGAATCATAGAATAGTTTGGGTTGGAAGGGACCTTAAAGATCATCCAGTTCCAACCCCCCTGCCATGGGCAGGGACACCTCCAACTAGATCAGGCCCCATCCAACCTGGCCTTGAACACCTCCAGGGATGAAGCATCCACAGCTTCCCTGGGCAACCTGCTCCAGTGCCTCACCACACTCATAGTGAAGAAATTCCTCCTTACATCTAGTCTAAATCTGCCCCTCTCCAGTTTATAGCCATTAAAAGGGACATGCTGTGCAGCTCAGTAGAACCCCTTCCCTTCCTGGCCCCAGCAGCAGCCACAACCTCCGCCTGATCCTTCAGCCAGAGGCAGCTGAGCAGAGGATCACAGCTCATGCTGCTCAGCTGCAGCTGGCACACATCTGGCATCGGAGAGAGGTTTTAGGTTTGCATCACCACCACATGAGATGCAGTAGGATGTGAAATGCCTGAGTCAGGGAGCAGCTGTCTGAATGTCACACTGCTACGGGATGGGTAGAGAGGGATGCTGAAAGGGAGATGGTGAAATGCTGTGGGAAAAACACGAGCTCTGAATCAATGTGTGTGCATCGATGTTGCTTGCTAGAGAGAAACTGCTCTTCTTGGCTCCTATGAATCAATTTTTCTGACAAAAGATGCCATCTCTCACTGCCAGCCTTGTCTGCATTTAGCTCATTCAAGTCATCTTCTGTTTGTCTGATAGAGGGTCTCCTCACATGTGGTGCCCTTGGATAGCCCTTAAGAGCTTACAGCCTAAATAGACAAAAGCTGCACAACGATTAGCTGCATTTTACAGATGAGAAGCCAGCGATGGAAGAAGAATGCAGAAGGACATCTCTGTCTGCATCTGTGGTTTTGGAGTTGCAGGATCCTGAATCCATTTGCCTGGGGCTGGGAGATATGAAAGTGTAAATGACCTTTGATTTCTCATCAGGCTTCCCAGGACCAGAGTGGGCCAGGCTATAGTTTTTGAAGATAAAATGAAATAATAACTAAAACGCTGAACTAAAAAGTCAGTATATTTTGGATTGGCAACACCAAAATGGGATGTTTTCTGTGGAAAGCTGAAGGTCATAGAGCTCTGTGAAGCTCATTGAGCACAGTGGATGCTGGTGCTAGTGGAGGTAGGAGGGACACAATTAACCAAAAAAAAAAAGCCTTGACAGATGTGAAGCTGCTCGTTCCCTGCCTCTCTTGCAGAGTTTCTTCTGCCTTTGCCCCCTCAAGAAGAGTGGCAAGGAGCCCTACCAATTCCTGCCTTTGCAGTGTGGTCCGTGTGTCTACAGTGTTGGGTTTTGTTTTGATTGACAAGAGTGGAGGACCCTTGTGCTTTAGTGAGTGTATAATATCTGCCTTGATGTCATTTATTGAAGCTTTGGAATAGCTGTGCTTCCTAATTACTTCTTCCCGCCTGCCTGAAGAACACCTTTTGCTTTCAGATTAACTTCTCACTGTCTTTTTGAACTTATTCCTCTGTAGTCCAAGCACCCTGGGTTTTGTGAGATCAAGGCAGGCTTGTTTAAGGTAAAAGGCAAGCAGTGATCACGTTGGGTTTTTTTTCCCTTTTCTGCACACGAACGTGCCAGGTTTGCTGATTAGACTATGTGGCACAACCGGCTGACTTAGGGTCCTTCTGCCTTCAAAAGAGACTCTCCAAGAAGAAAAAGTTTGTAGGCTGCCTTTGAAGGGGAAAAACCTCCTTCCTGATGTTCACAGGGGCTTTGGTAGCATCCAGCATGTGCATCCATACACTCCACACATATAGTTTGGACAGTGGTCTCTCATTCTGGCAAGCAAGAAGATTTTCAGTCTGCATGATAGGTGCTTCCTATGGAAAAGCAATTTTACAATTCAAGCTGAAAGTGCTTATTTACCCCAAACAGTAAAATATCCTGGACAGAAATGGCAAAGTCCAGATCCAGACTGAAATTCTCCACTATACAGTGGGAGAGTGCTTTGGCCAAGTTTAGATTAGTAACAGTCACATTGTTCTTACCAAATATAGATTCAGCAGAGCTTTTAAAATGCTAATTCACTGTAGTTTAGTTGTGGCATGGAGTAAAGTGCCAAGGTTTTCCTGAATATAGACAGGAAATTTAGGCATGAATGATAATCTGGAAATCACAGCATCCTTATTGTCCAGAGAAATGGGAGAGCAATTGTCCTTGGGTTTTGTATAGCACCAAGCACACTAGGCAAGCTGACAGACCAGCATCCTCTCATTTAAGGTTTGTATCCTGCCCATCTGTTTCAGGCAGCCTGTTAAGCTGCTTGTGGTCTCCTCAGTGATGGTGACTTCCTTACGGAAAACTAGAAATCAGGTCAGGAGGGAGGTCTAGAGGGCACCTCTACCCAAAGCATAAACCCAGGCGAAGGGCGTATTGCTTGGTCTTAAAAACTGCAAGAATGGAACACCATCCCTGTCCAGGCAGGATTATTTTTCCCACTCTCTCAGCCTGTCCTCAAAGGGAAGGTGCTCCAGCCCTCTCATCATCTGGCCCTCCTCAGGACTTGCTCTCACGGATCCGTGTCCTTCCTGTGCTGAGGACTCCAGAGCTGGATGCAGTGCTTCAGGTAGGTCTCAGGAGAGCAGAGTTGAGGGGCAGAATCACCTCCCTTGTCCTGCTGGCCACACTTCTTTGGATGCAGCACAGGGTATGGTTGGCTTTCCGGGCTGCAAGCACACATTGCTTGCTCACATTGAGCTGCTCATCCACCAACACCCTCAGTTCTTCTCTTCAGAGCTGCTCTCAGCCACAAGAACTTCACAAGAACTTTATGCAAATTTGCAGATTGCTCATGTATTTCCCTTTTCTGAGACTAAAAAAACCTCAGTCTTCTTCAGACTCCTTCTACGCTTCCTGTTTTCTGGCACTGCTGGTCATCCTTCTCACCTCCTGACACATTGAGACTGGGCACGGCATTGCAGCTGTAGAGGAAGGATGCCCCGATGGATCTGATGGCTTATGCCTGACGATGCATCTCAGGATACAGCAGAGCCCTTCAGCAGCTGCACATGGAGTGGCTCCAGCAGCTCAGGACTAAAGAAGCCCTGAGCACAACCTCCTTCCCTCCTAGAAATCAACTCATTCTTGCTGCTTGCACACAAGAGTTGCTCAGAGCAAAGTGGAAAACCCGGCCATAGAGCAGGACAACTTACCTGTGAGACAGATGGGCTGAAGCAGCGCAGCCTGTTTCCCATTGAGTTATTCCTGGAGGCCAAGCTCTGCTTGCATTCCACAGTGCCCAGTAAATGAGATGTTTCATGTTCCGGTGTTGATGAGAGGCACTTTATGACAGCAGGGTTTCTCTGCCCTCTCCCCAGCTGCCTGTTTACTCCAGACTTGTCAGAACTGCATGTCTGGTCCCCCTGTGAAAAATTTGGTGCAAGCAGTCAAAGGATTTAAAAGTTATTAGGAAAAAAATTCAACAGAATGGTGGCATAATTCTTCTTCCTTTGGAAAGAAAGCTTAAAAAAGATGAAAAGTATTTGCTTCGACTCTCTGCAGGCAAGCTGGCTGGAGAGACTTTTGGAAAGCTATTCCAGGAGCCTGGAGCTCTTAGTGTCAATAAAACCTGCCACTGGGACAGCGGAGCCATCTCACTGCAACCCGCTCTCTTCTGCTTCCTGGCAGTTTCAGGCGATTCAAAAATGAGCCCCGAGCTCCCAGAAATGCAATTGCTGGCAGACTGAAAGGGAGGGTGCAGTGTGTGGAACAAACAAAGATGTCAAACCAGATACCACAGCTTTGGAATACAGCTTGGAGGGTGGCTTGTGGTGGGGCCAAGTGCCTACAGCACAGCTGGTTTGGAGAGTACGCATACTTGATTACTCGAGTCCCTGCTGAAGGCTGTGGACAGAGCCTAAAGGTTTTAACAGGCTCTGCCCGACCCTTCTTTCTTTTTGAGGCTTTCCCCTATGACTGTAGATGCCACTGCTCATGCCAAACCTCCTGAATTTCTTCCATGATAATCCTAGGGCAGTGAGGGCATTAGGACATTTTTTCATCAGGGCGCTGAGCGTGGAGGCTGAAAACTTGGGTGTGATTTCTCTGTGAATGGGATGAAGGTGCTGGAGCATCCATCCTCCAAGCTCTTCAAAGCTTAATGAGGCAAAGTGCGGAGAAATCTGATTTCATCTTTGAAGCTGGCCCTGCGTGGAGCACGGTGTTAGACCAGAGACCTACAGAGGTCCATCCTCACTTAAATGAGTCCGTGATTGCAGGCATGGTTTGGGGTAAGACTCATCTTTCTGGACTTCAGGTCTTTCTTTCTGAAAGAACGAAAAGTTACCTTCCTAATTCTGCATTATCCATCCAGCCAAAATCATAAAGCAGAAAGGAAAGAAATAAAATACCCAATCCCTTTTTTCAAGGCTGGGAAGATTGTTGTGCTTGTCAGACATTTCATTTTTTATGACATTTTCACTGAATTTTTTTCTTGAAAATGTTATTGCTTTTTAGCTTGACTGAAAAGCCTGCTTTCTGAGAGGAGAAATTCTCAATAGCCATCTTGATAACGTTTTTTTAAAAGAAACCCGAACTATTAAAAGCACTCATTACAAATGCTGAAAATCCCTCACAGCCTGCCTGTTTTGAAGCCTACAAAATGAGAACAACTGATATTTCCGTATTTTTCACAAAACAGTTTTTCCCTTTTATTTTTTAAGTCCTTCCATTCAGGCTGTAAGCTTTTCAGGTCAAAAATTGCCTCTTTAACAATGTCATTTTCCAGCTCCACTTCACCAAGGTTTTCAATTTGGATGGGAGCTCTAAGTCAGATAATCATTCAAGACCACAATGTCTCTGGTTCAAGGCAGTGCTGACCATTTTAGGTCATAATGCCAAACTAAGACTTTCAGTTTATTAAAGAACTAAGTTTGAAGTTTTGGTTTTTTCCCCAGGAGATGAGCTCACTGGTGCTCTGCTTGCTTTGTAAACTATTACAAAAAATAATTATTTTTTCAGGAAGATGCTGTAAGTCCTCTGCTTTTCCTGAACTGCAGTTATCAGAAATGATTATCTTTGTGCCTGAGAGATCTGTCATGTCTGCCCCTTCCCTTAACACTTACAAACATGTATCATGTTGATGAATTTAGATGGTCATTTAAAGGTAAATTGCTTGCTCTACTTTTTGCTTCTTATTGATTGTCATGTAATTAACTGATTCATTTTGTTAATATAATCCAGAATGTCTGTAACCCACTTAATCAGCAGAGCCTGATCAGAAGACTAGGGTTTAATTAGACTGCACTAATTGCCCCAATGAAATGATATTTCCTCTGTCCTGAGCCATTACTTATAGGACCCAGATGTTTTTTTTCTAGTGAGATTTAATCAGGGACAGAATAATATTTTGCCTCCTGCCAGAGGAAGGACTTTTCTAAGCAAAGACAAAGTGGTTGGGGAGAGCAGTCACACATGGATAGAGGTGATACACCCCTCACCAGCTGAGCAATATGATGGTTTACCCACCCACTGAGACCAGGTGTATTTAAGGTTGCCTGGTCTGTGCTGGGAGCACCTGAGCTGACCCTGGAGCAATTCAGGACCTGGGGCAACTTGGTACCATAGTGGTGAAGGATGGTGTGTTGTCACAAAAATATTTTGAAAAGCCTGATGCCTGTGTGTTATACTCAGACCTTCTTTAAACAGAAGACCTGAAGCGTTTGGGGACTGTGCATACTGTGGATGTCTTCCAGGGGATGTACCTCTACCACCCATCAAGATGGTTTCTTCAAACCCAGATGTGAACATAGAGAGCCCCTCAGCTGCCAGCCAGCCTCATTCCTGGCCCTTGGAGATTGTATAAATTACAAAACTCATACACGGGGGCTAAAATATTCTCCTAAGGGAGCCAGTGCTTGCTCTCTGCAGGGTTCAAACAGTGGGCAGGGAAGTTATTCCTGCCCTGGAGAAAGACCCCATTTGCAGAAAAGTCTTTCTTGGTCATGCAAGCTGAGAAGCGAATATTTTTAAATGTGGTACAGGGCGCTTGGTAGATTAACTGCTTAGAAATTAAGTGTGTGCATATATATCTATTATATATTCTATCTTTCAGTTTTCACACCCGGACTGACTATGGTGGGTGTCTCTCTACAGATCATAAAAATGACATGATGGAGGTAGCTGTTACAGAAAGATGGGTGCAACCCTTTTTGTTTCAGTCCTGGTCCTGCAACTGGATTTGCATGAAGACATATTTGTACCCCTGAGCAGCGTCCCTGAACGCATCCCCAAAGAATTTTGGTGGTGGTGCTGAGTGAGTGGTGAGGACCCAGCAGGATCAGGGGCTGTTCCTGGCCCATAAGGCTGAGTTATGTCCTTGGATGTGTTCTGCAGTTCTCCAAGTGCTCTGTAAATGTCTGAGCTTGGCAAGGAAAATGGCAACTGATTGTAAATTCCTTGCAAAAATGGACCTTTAGCAAGGCTAAAACAATTTGCAAAATCAAGCTGAATTTGAGAAGTCATTTCAGCCTTCCCTCCTCCCTTTAAGAAACGCGGGATGTGGTTTTGGAAGTGCCAGCACAGCTTGACTTTGACATTTCCTAAAACCAGGCTTTTTAATGCTTGCAGGTTGTGCTGTTGGCTTGCTTGTGCTTATAAAGGAGAGAGAGATAAGACTGGCTAATTAGCTTGTAAACAAAAGAGAACATTTTGCTTTTCATCAAATGAAATATTTTGTGTTGTTGACTCAGTCTCACACATGTTTAAAAACATTTTGGCAAAAAAATTAAGCTAGAACCAAAGGTGGAAAGTACCCTGTAGGGACAACCTTCCTCTTGAATGAAGGGCTCGTTCTTGAAAGCAGTTCCACAGACTGGCAAATGGCTATTGCACTCAAGTTGCTGATGTTTTTTTCTCAGAGTGGGGGGAAAGTTCTTTGCAGGTGAGCAAGCTAAACACAGGCTGGTGAGTGAGCATCTGCTTCCAGGTACTCTTCAGCCAGTGCTATAAGCTTGAAGAGGAATCAGCTGCTTAATGTCAAAATTAGTGACAGAGACTGTGATTAATGCTGCATGCAGCAACAATGTGGAAGGAGGCTTTGTCTCTGGAGGAAGCTGTTGCATTACCTGGAGGTCACCCCTCTTCCTGCTTCTCCACTCATCCCACATCCTCCTCCTGTCTCAGTGCCACTGGTCCTTTCTCCATTTCACAACTTTCAAGCCATGATGTGTGGTTTAGCATGGTGTGGAGGTCTCTGCCCTTGAGGTGAGGGCATCTTGATTTCCAGCACGGGGGCAAGGAAAGGATACACCAAACTCATGAGGAAGGAAGCGGGTGTGCAGCATTTCTAGGCATCAGAGTCTGCCGGAGTAGCAGCTGTGGAGATTTTCCCCTATTCCTTTTGCCTTTGCTGCTTTAAGGAAATAGGATTTTGTAGGTCCTTTTTTTTTTTTTTTTGTAAACAAACAAGATTAGTAAAGATTCATTTTTTCTCTTCTAACAGTAATAAAGATTAGGTACCACTGGGGCAAAAGCGACAGCAGTCATAAATGAATCAAAAGAAACCGTGAAATCTAATATGCGATATGGGATGATGAAGGGCTCCAAGGCTGAAGCGGTCAGTGGATGCCCAGCTGCAGGACACGAGAGAGCTTCAGGCTGAAATGGGTGCTGTGAAGGAGGGCACTGCATGGATGGCTGGGTGGGATACGGACTCGGCGCGTAGCCACAGCCCTTCATTGATGGCACAGGCATATGGGCTCAAGCTCTGTGGCAGCTCAGCAGCCAGACGGCTGGGGGTGGGAAGCATGTCAGCTGCCTGACTTGCATCAGTCTGGGCTCATGACTCAGTTTTCTTTTGGGTGATATTCATATAAACGTGCCAAAAGCAGCGGAAGTGCTGGAATCTTCGCTGAAGAGGCTCTGCCTCCATCCAGCATGCAGCTCAGCGGTATGTTGAATGGCACCTGACCTCCAGAAAGAAAAAGGATTTTTGTCCGTGAAGTTAATATTTTTAAAGCACTTAGCATTTATTCTCTCAATAAGTGGCTTCAGTGGAAAAGCAGTTGAGCTGTCGCTGGCAGTGATGAAATGGGATCACAACTCCAGCTGATAGCAACTTGGTATGATCATACTCAGTTTCCCTCTCGTGGTTTGCAAAGGAATTAACTGAAAGGATATTTAACTAATTACTTTCTCAGCTGAATGTGGCCAAGCTATGCTGGTGCATGGGAGTCTACATCCTGCAGTCTTCGTCACTTCAGGGCTTCACCTGAGAAGATCTAGGTGGCATTGCTGAATTTTGTTAGAACTGTAGCTCTGCCCTTATCCTCATTACAAATTTTCACTTCAGCTTTTCATTGTAGAATGGCTGAAGCTGTTAGACAAGGTTTGAGGAGTCCCTCCATCAGGAGACGTTTTCTCACATTCTCTCTCCCTCAAGCTCTTTTCCACTTGCCACAAAGGTCATGAGCTCTCTTGGGAAGACTTGTCTTTATTTCTGCCTGTGAAGAGCTGATATGAGGCCCCAGTTGCTGTGATCCATTTCTTAAAAGTTTCTGTGGGGAACTGGGAAGAGCCTGTGCTCCATAGCAAAAGGAAGGAACCTCCAAAAAGGCAGTGCCATGAGTTCATACCATGGTGGTGACTGAAAGATAGGCTCTGTTCGATATTTTTTTGACTGCTTTTTTTTTTTTTTCCTGCCTAATCATGTAGGGTCCCTGAGGAAAATGTTTGGCATCCACCCCTCTCCTTGCTCACACTGGAGGGACTCGGCATCCTGCAGAGACACAAGAGAAATCACTGGATTATTCCTCATGGTGATTATCCTGTGATCCCTCAGGACTGTATAAATGGGAGCTGATTACAGTCAGAAAAGGACTAAATTGTGTAATTAGAAAGAGGGAAAAGGGGAGGACTTATCCTCTGTCTGAAGGTGTCGGTTTGGAGAGAAGAGTGGAAAAGACAGTGCCAAGCACTGTCTGTGTGCAGGGACCCATAGCACCAGAAAGGGCCACCACTGACCTTGTTGCCAGCTACTCCTGCTGCCTTGGGCAAGCCCTTTGATCTTCTCATCTGGAGAAAGAATGAAATATTTCTTTACGATGTATCTCTTAGCTGGTTTCTTTGGGAAGAAAGGGGATCTCCTTCATGCATGCCCACCTTGCTCCAGGTGTGCAGTGTGGTTCGCTTACAAGTGGGCACGTCATGCTCAGGCATCAGCATTATCCCAAATTTCCCTCTGGGACTTTTTGTGAATGGTCAGAAGACAAAAGCTATGGCAGGATGGAGTCCTCAGTGGCTCTGTGTTGGGTGTAAGATGACTATGACCATTTTTCTTGCTGTAGCATTTTGCCTCCCCTTCCGCTTATTATTGACCCAATCTGGCCTGGGCCAGAAAATGTGTCTGTTCCCATTGCAGGCAAAATGTATGCGGCAGAATTGTTCTCAAAGCCGTGGTGAGGGAGGCTATTAATCTGAGTATTATTCATGCCAGGAAAAATAGCCAATTACCTTCCTATAGAACCACTCTCTGCCCAGTGAGCCAGTAATTGCAACATCTAACATTCGTCACTGACTTCTGAAAGCACTTTGGGAATAAAATACTGACAAATGGATTTGAGCTTAAAAGAAGAAGAAGGGGAAAAGTTAAGTACTAGATATTCTGGAAGTGTAAATGGCTGCAGGGAATCTATGCTCACTTCCTAAAGATGAAAGAATTTGGTTTTGTCTTATATCCACTCTATTTTATGGTCCATGTTTTAAAGGTGCATAACCATATTAACATAGATGTTTAATAAACAGAATAGAAAAATAGCATGTAACTTGAGGGGGTGCTGGCCTCTTCTCCCAAGTGATGGGGGACAGGACAAGAGGGAATGGCCTCAAGCTCCGCCAGAGGAGATTTAGGCTGGACATTAGGAAAAAATTCTTCACAGAAAGGGTCATTGGGCACTGGAACAGGCTGCCCAGGGAGGGGGTGGAGTCACCTTCCCTGGAGGTGTTTAAGGCACGGGTGGACGAGGTGCTAAGGGGCATGGTTTAGTGTTTGATAGGAATGGTTGGACTCAATGATCTGGTGGGTCTCTTCCAACCTGGTTATTCTATGATTCTATGATTCTATGATTTTGCGTTTCGTGACATTTAAGAAGGTCATCGGTTCAAATGGACATGAATGAAGTGGTTTTGCGTGTAATTTATGTCCCAAGTTTACCAGTGAAACAAGCAGCAAAGGGGAAATCCATCCTTCCCCTTCTCCTTTCCCTCCCTGGAGGAGGAAGGAAATCCAAAGTCCTTTTAAGAGCCACAGTGCATTGCATATTGAATTCTTTGCTTCGCTGGACTGCGCTGAAGGCCACGCTTCACTCCCTGTCTGTCCCCAGGTGCTCCACAGATGGCATCCAGAGATGTGACAAGTTTCTCACAATCTATGAATGCTGTCGGATGGTGAAGCCTCTGGGAACCCATGGGCTCTGGAGGATGTGCTCCAAGGGCTGAGACACACGCGTCTTGTATCGCAGGCCTTGTGGGAATCTCATCTTGAGGGCACCTTCCCTGCCTGCCCATGCAGGGGTTCACTGCATGGATCAGAGGACGTGGCTCATTTCACAGACTTGTGAGGGGTTTCCCCTGTGTAGGCAGAAGGAGAAAATAGCCAGGTATCTCCAAAATGCTGTGGGTTTGCCATTTGTTAAAAGCGTGTCCTTTAAACTGCTCAGTGAGCGCCAGCCCTCATTTATCACGTCAGCTGTGATCCATGGAACAGGATCATCCTCACTCCTTCCTGAGGAGTAGCCTGCCCTTCTCTTTCAATGAAAACAAATCTATGCTCAAATTGCTGCTGCTCTGAGTTTGCTTTTCATCCCAAACCCACCCACCCCCAAACACCCTTTAGGCTGTACCAAAGGGATTGCCATTTTGATCTGAGAGTGCACTAACAGATACTGGACGGGAACTGCAGCACTAGGGTCAGCCATGCTCTGAACGGGTATGTAAAACAACATAAAATTGTACAGAAGTGTCAGTGTATTTTGAAACACTACTGTGCAGGGAAGGCATCTATCTCTCTGCATCCCTCTCTCCTCGCTGCGCTGCCTGCTCTGTCCCAGCACAGGATCCGCACTCCTGCAGCCAGCAGCCCCCACGGCCAAAGGCTGTGCCTTCAGACCCTCAGAATCAGAGAGTTGTTAAGGTTGGAAAAGACCTCTAAGATCATCCAGTCTAACCACCAGCCCAACACCACCATGTTTACTAAACCATGCCCTGAAAGTGCCACGTCTACACGTTTTTTTAACAGCTCCAGGGATGGCGATTCCATCATTTTACTGGGCAGCCTGTTCCAGTGCTTCATCACCCTTCCAGTAAAGAAATTTTTCCTAATAACCAATCTAATTTTAAAGCTCCATTTTAAAGCCCAGCCTCTTGTCCTTGCACCTCTGTATTGCAAGAATGTGGGAGCAGGGCCTGTGGCTGCCTGCCTGTCTGTCCATCACCTTGCTTGTCTACCTGCCTATCTGTCTCCCTGCCTGTCTCTTTGTCTGTCTGTCTCCCTGCCCGCCTGTCTCTCTGCCTGTCCACTTGCCTGCCTGCCTGAGTGTCTCTGTCTCCCTGCCTGCCCGTCTCTTTGTCTGTCCATCTGCTTGCCTGCCTGTCTGTCTGTCCATCCACCTGCATCTCCCTGCCTGTCTCTCTGTCTGTCCATCCACCTGTCTGCCTGTCTGTCTGTCTACCCCGTCTCTCTGTCTGTGTCCGCCTGTCTCCCTGTCTCCCTGCCTGTCTCTCTATCTCCCTGCCTGCCTGTCCCTCTGTCTGTCCATCTGCATACCCATCTGAGGGTCTCCCTGCATGTCTGTCTCTCTGTCTGTCCACTTGCCTGCCTGCCTGTCTCCCTACCTGTCTCTGTCTCCCTGCCTGCCTGTCTCTCTGTCTGTCCATCTGCTTGCCTGTCTGTCTGTCCATCCGCCTGTGTCTCCCTGCCTGTCTCTCTGTTTGTCCATCCGCCTGTCTACCCCTGTCTCTCTGTCTGTGTCTGCCTGTCTCTCTGTCTGTCCATCTGCATACCCGTCTGAGGGTCTCCCTGTCTGTCTGTCTGTACATCTGTCTGTGCTCCCTGCCTCCCTGCCTGTCTCTCTGTCTGTCCATCCGCCTGCCTATCTGTGTCTTTCTGCCTGTCTCTGCCTGTCACTGCTCGTCTCTCTCTCCGTCCGTCTGTCCATCTGCCTGCCTGTCTGTGTCTCTCTGCATGTCTGTCTGTCCCTCTCCCTCCCCCTCTGCCTGCTTGTCTGTCTGTCTCCCCCCCCCCCCCAGCCGATTCCCGAGCGGGTCGATGCTGCTCGGCGCTCGCTTGGCCGCGCCTGCGGCCTCGGGGCGGGCCGGCGCTTTCCCGCGCTCGGCGCGCGGCTCCCCGTGAGGCGATGGTGAGTGCGGGGCGGCGGGCGGCTCCGCGGCCCCTCGGCCTCCTCGGCCCCTCGCCCCCTCAGCTATGTGTCCTTCTTGCAGAGGCGGAGCCTGGCCCCCAGCCAGCTGGCCAAGAGGAAGGCGAGCGATGAGGAAGAGGAGGAGGAGGAAGAGGAAGAGCGGCTCGTCCCGGCGGTGAGCGGGGTCGCGGGGCGGGGGGGGGCGGCCGCCCCGGGGATGGAGGCCCCGGCCCCGAGTCTTCGCCGCTGCTCCCCTCTGTCCGGGCGGGTGCTTGGCGAGGAGGACCGCTGGTGGCGCCTGGGTGCCCCTTGGCACCGAATGAACCCTCGTTTTGGTGTTTTAGCAAGCGAGTGGCCTTTATTAGCCTGGGCTACACCAGGAGTGATCTCCATCTATGTGTTTAGCGAGACACATCTTAAGGGGAGCGGCTGAAGGAGCTGGGGTTGTTTATCCTTGAAAAGAGGAGGCTGAAGGGAGACCTTATTGCTCTCTACAACCATCTGAAAGGAGGTTGTAGAGAGGAAGGTACTGGCCTCTCCACCCAAGTGACAGGGGACAAGATGAGAGGGAATGGCCTCAAATTGTGCCAGGGGAGATTTAGGCTGACCATTAGGAAAAAAATTTTCACAGAAAGGGTCATTGGGCACTGGAACAGCTGCCCAGGGAGGTGGTGGAGTCACCTTCCCTGGAGGTATTTAAAAGATGGGTAGGCGAGGTGCTCAGGGACATGATTTAGTGGCAGATAGGAATGGTTGGACTCGATGATCCAAGAGGTCTTTTCCTACCTGGTGATTCTATAATTCTATGAGACAAGAGCTGAGGATGAAATTTATTTCCTACTTCCAACCATATGGATAAATTTTCTGAGGAATCTTATGCATATTCTATTACTTTCCGAGGTCTGATTTTAATGTTGCTATAATCTTCACAACAGTCAGAACTCTTAATAATTTGGACCTGGCTCTGGCTCTGCCTGACCTTGGATTTGAGATAGGAAGAAAACTCAGGTGATTACAGAAGACACATCTGTTCAGCACAGATCAGACTGAACGTGAGATGTTATCATCTCCAAAGAATGAACACTGTCTGGAAAAACACTGTTTTAAAAAAATCATGCTATCAGAGGGACATTCTGTCCAGTTTTCAAAAAACACAGTTACTTAGATGAGACTTCACTTTAGCTTAAATCAAAATATTCCACTTTTTGTAATAGTAACCACTTCTTGTATCGTTTGGATGGGCTCCTTGCACTTAGTCAAGTTCCTTGTGGGATTCCACACCTACAGGAGTGTGAATTTGATGTCCCTCGGCAGTTGAGGAGGGGGGTCAGCTGTTTGAGGGTTCCTTTTCCCCGCTTGAATGTGACTACAGACCATCAAGCTCCCACTGTTTGCCATAGTTGTCCAAATTTGATCACAAAATTAATAGTAAATTGCCATCTCTGCTGAATGCCTCACCCACGGGTTGTGATGGGCAAAGCCCAGTAGTCTCAGAGGATAGACAGCAATAGGTTATTGCTGTCATGGAGTCACCACAATCCTAGTCAATGTGCAATTCTTGTGATGATTATGACTATCACGATGTTGTCATGAAAGCACGACATCAGGCTGGCTGTGACTGGTGGATGGGGCACTGCACCTGGAGAAGGTGCAGATGTGTATGCCTGCTTGTGAAATAGAATAGAATCATAGAATAACCATAGAATCATAGAATAACAAGGTTGGAAGAGACCCAGGGACCTTAAAGTCCATCCAGTTCCAGCTTCCTGCTGTGGGCAGGGACACCTCCCACTGGATCAGGTTGCACAAATCCCCATCCAACCCTGAACACTTCAGGGAGGAGGCAGTCATGGCTTCTCTGCGGAGGAGTATGGGTGCTGCTTTGTGGTTGTGGAAAAAGCTATCCTGGGAGAGTGAGTGTTTTGTAATAGGGCAGGCAACTAGGAATGGGTAGATGTTTAAGACAAAACAGAATGCTATGGTGCTAATTCTGCATCATACAGGTCAAGTGATAGGATGAGAGGAAATGGCCTCAAATTGTGCCAGGGGAGGTTCAGATTGGACATTTGGACAAATTTCTTCACCAAAAAGGTTCTCAGGCACTGGAATGGCTGCCCAGGGAGGTGGTTGAGTCACCATCCCTGGAGGTATTTAAAAGATGGGCAAAGTTTAGTGCTTAGGAATATGATTTAGTAGTGGACAGGTACAGTTGGGCTTGATGCTCTCTAAGGTCTTTTCGAGCCTAGTGGTTCTATGATTGTATGAAAGTGCTTTGCCTAGAGCTTTCTGTGTCAATCCTCTTTTTCTATGCCAGCAGGTGGTTAAAACCATCCCTCAATCTGCAGAGGACTGTGTTAAATCAGGGAACAGATCAATGACTTATTTATCTTCACGCCTTGATAGATGTCTGAAATTGAGGTTTTAGTGCAAGGCCTTTCACCTGCTTAACAACAGGTGTCATGGGAGCCTCTGGGGACTTTCATGTAGCTTGTTCCATCCTATTGACCCTTCCTTTTTTCACTTCTGCTTTTTTTGGGGGTGGTGGAAGCAGCATGAATCCCATTACTGACAAACCTGCTCCTTTACAGGTTGGAAGGTGGCAGCTGTTTTTGCAATTAGGAGAGTATTTTAGCCCTCACACAGGTTAAACATTAAGGCTTGGGGACCTTGGTGGTGTTGTTGGCTCTGTCCTTTGGCAGTGCAGGTCAGTAATGATTGGGTCGGTTCAGAGATACTCAACTGGCTGGGACGTTGTCAGTGTGGTTAAGTGCTTACTGAGTGTGACAGTGGCACATTTATCTTCTGGTCTCACCAGATGTCCCTGAGTTTTTCTATCTTGATTCTGTTTTTCAGACTCGCAAGAGACAGAAGCCTGTCAGTGAGACAGAGAGTAGAGAATGTTACAAGTCGCCTTTTCGGAAACCCTTGGCTCCGTTGACCAATAGACCTCACTGTGTGGATAGTAGTCAACATGTAAGTGGATGTTACTGCTAGAACGCCATAGCAGGTGGGTGGCATATGGAGCTCATTCATCAGAGGAGTCCCAGGAGGGCTAAATCTCCCTAAATTTCCATGGTCCCATCTAACCAGAGATGTTATGGAAGTGCTACACACGAGAATCTTTAGAAGAGATCTTTTGCCAGCTCTGGCCTTTTAAGGTTGCAGGTGTGGTGGAGGTACTTTCTATGATAGGCAACCTGAATAAGAGAGTTCTGTGGGGTCTTCATGAAGGAGAGTGCCAGGGGAAGCTTTTCATACGGATCGCTCAGCTACTGTCTGCCTGGTTCTCTCTGGGCTTCCACTGCTGGAGACTGGTTGGGTGCTCGCTGATCCAGCATGAACGTTTCTGCAGTGGTAACCCAGATCCTTTACAGGAAATGAATTGCTTGACTGAATTACTAAGGCAGAGGGAAGTAATAGCATTTAAAGAAGTGAATAATGCTAGTGGACTTAAGATGGGAGTTATGAAAAGTCAATTTCGGGCATTAGAAAACCCAAAGGAAAATAGTTTCGAAATGCAGAGTTGGTGGGGGGAATTCTGCTGGTTGTTAATTTTGTCATTTTGGGTATTTTTGAAAATAGTTGGGGTTGAAACTTGAATAGGTTGAGTAGGAGGACTCTCAGCTCTTGGCAAAATTGAGTTCTCAAAAAATGTCCTGGACTTGTCTTCTTGACCAGCATCTGATTTCAGACTTATTAAGCATGTTTTCTTTCTGAATTCCTAGGAGGCTTTTATCCGCAGCATTTTGTCCAAACCCTTCAAAGTCCCCATTCCAAATTACAAAGGTAAGATGAGAAAGTTTAAGGATTGTCTGTGTTGACTGACTCGGGTAAAACAGATGACACTCAGGCCTGTCAAATATATCTGTGGGGATTATTGTTATTTCTTGCACTGATGCATATGTTCCAGAAATCCTGACTTAATTCCAAAAGAAAAAAATACTGGCACATTAGCAAAGTCTTCACATTTCTTGCTAGTGTTTAGTTTGGATAATCCTACATTTCAGAATTGGATTTTGTATTACTGCTGTGTATTTGATGTAGTGCCAGAAAGAGAGTACACCATATCGCAAATACAAAAACAAGATTAATTCCACACGGTGGAGGTTTACCATCTAAATAATACCCTAATGATACTAACAGACAGAAGGCTGTGGGTGAAAAAGATAGTATGTGCCAGCTTTTTACTTGGCTTGGTGTTGTTAAGTCTCAAGGTGATCTTCAAATCAAGACACTTTCAATGTTCAAAGCCTCAGCTGGTTTAAATCAGAGAAACACAGGATCCCAGACACAAATAGGCTTGTTCTTGTCCCCTTCTTCCCCTTCACCCTCGAGCTGAAAAATTCAAATGCAGATCAACCAGTTTGAGTTAAACTTAAAAAATATGTCTGTAGGCAGACGCTGACTGTGAAATGGCAAGCCCTGAAAGAGTTGACAAAGTTAACTTGTGGAAAAGCAGATTTGTCAGGAAGCTGAAACAACTGTAACAGGAAGCTGCTTTCAGTTATTTTCCTGTTTTCACTGGGACATGAGACTGTTTCGTGTGCTTTTTGTCTTGGTGTACACACACGGTTGCTGCAGCTTGTGATACACTCCCATTTTGCAAGGAGCTTTAGCAAGCAGCAGGCAAATTGACCCTGCTTGAATCTTTCCCGAGCAGTATCAATCCTGGCAGCATGTTTGCCTGAGTTTTGATGGGAAAAAGGATTTCTGTGAATGTTCTTTTTATCTCTGTTTATCATCTCCATTCCAAAACTGTGACATCAAAATCTAATACTAGGAAGAGGGACTCATCCTTGGCTTCTGCTCTTCACAGAAATAGGTTACAAGGCCTAACATCTGCTATTGGTCAGCAGAGGGAAGATAATGCCATAGAGTAGATAATGGCAGTATGGTGCTAACTCTGGTACTGTAAATCCTCATCACTGTTAAAGATCACTTCTTGACTTTGTATAAAAGATACAACTCCGGCTAAGTCTGGGTTAGGTGATCCAAAAAGAGGATTTGACCCAGTATATACTATGAACATGAAAATGTATTTATTGAGCTACTAAGGTGTTACATTCTGGAATCTTGCTTGCCTTCAAAAAACTCAACCAACCACCTTTGGGTATTAGGAGTAGCCCTGATGCCCACAGATAGCTGAGGGAGATGTTGTGCCTATTCGTGTCACACAGGTCTGGGATTAAGCCATCTGTCACCTTACAAGACAGTTTATACTGCTGTGTGCCAGCACATATGGCATCTCTTCCATGCAGTCACGCCCATTTTGCTGCACCCAATGTGATGGGCAATGCCACCGGTCCAGCTTTTCCTCGGCTCCTTCGTTCTGTTCTTTCCTGCTGCAGAGCCTTCTGCTGTGTGCTGGCAGAGTGCTGCCAAACAACCACCCTGTGTGGGGTTACTTTCTGCACAAGTTGTGCCTGCAGCTCCACTTCTGCAACCAATTAATTCCCTGTTCCTAAATGTAATCACACTCTTCTGCAAGGCTCTGCATTCTTCCAGGAGGAAGTTGTTCTTTGAGTTGTGCCTTTGTTTGCTTTCAGGGCCACTGGGCTTGCGCGCGCTGGGTATCAAACGGGCAGGGCTGAGGAGTCCTCTCCATGACCCTTTTGAGGAAGGAGCTCTGGTTCTGTACGAGCCCCCGCTGTTGAGTGCCCACGACCAGCTGAAAATAGACAAGTGAGTCATCACCTGGCACAAATGCCTCAGCTCTGACCTCCTTGTACGCGTAGGTTTGTGTGCTTGCTTCCCAAATTTGTCTAAGCTGGGGTCTGAACATCAAGGAGAGATTGATTCCAAACATTCTGCCTCTGAATTGGTTCATATATGGTAACCATCAAAGAAGGAATGTACCCATGCCAAATCATTTGCTTTCTTCCACAGGCTGTATTATCTCCCACTCATCAAAAATTTAAACGTGTTGCAAGGGATGAGGATGCACGCATGGAGAAGCTGCTTAGAAAAATCTTATGGTTAGTTGTTAGTCAGGAAACATCAACATCCAGGACAAGCAAAGGGAGATGACAGACAGTCAAATGTTAGGTACTTAGTGGTTTTTATTCTTAGATAGGTTCCTTCTGTGCGGTTGTTACAACTTAGAAGGGCTGTCAGCTGCATCTTCATGGACAGTGGAGAGGATTCCTCTCTCCAGTAACGCATTTACAATATTGTTATTGAAACAAGGAAAATAATAATGAGTCTTTAATCGTGTCTCTGAACCACATTCTACCCTTGTTTTAACCATGGCCCAAATACGTGGTTTCACCGATGTTTTAGATTGTAGATAAGGCCCCTGTGACTTCATTCTCAAAACTGAATTAATGCATATTTCACTTTCTTGTTGGTAGTTGCTTCCCTCATGCCACTGGGGCGTCCTCAGTATAGCCATGAGATTTTCAAAAACCTAAACAGATGCTGTACAGAGTTCATTAATCACAGTCTTCTTCCTTGACTGCCTCCTGCAGGGACAAAGCACCCGTGCATGTTGTGGTGGATCCTGTCCTTAGCCGTGTTTTACGGCCCCATCAGAGAGAAGTAAGTTTTCCATTGGGACCTGAGGGTACTGCTGGAGGGCTTATTGCACTTCAAAACACTGCAGTTGCTGTGCTGGAATTGTTACCCACCAACTGTGAGGTTTACATAAACCTTGCATACTAACGAAGTGTGACAGTTCACAGACTCTAGTCTGCTGCAAATGTGAAGTGAAAAACTTGGTCTAGCTGTCCTCTTAGAGGCCTCAGTGCTGTAAATATTCTCTGTCGCGTGTTAAGCAAGAGGACATACTGGGAGTATTACAACAGTCCTTTTTGTCCTTAAAAATGTTGAAATTTACTGCTTTCTTGTAGGTAAGAGCTGTCTCTTCTCTTGCCTCTGATCTAGCAGGGCTGGAGCACTCCCAGCCTAAATGTTGATGCTGACTAGTATGCAGATTTGTTTTCTGTGGGGTTGTGGGTCAGCTGAGAGTGGAAACTGGGGAGTTTCTGGGAGCCCTGTATGCTGGTTGCACAAGTGTAGGAAAGCACCCTGGCTGACTTCTGTGTCACCAATGATACTGTAGGAAAAGATAGATTCTGCAGGTAGATGGGATCTTGCAGAGTTGAGGCACACAGTCCAGCCTTTGCTTATCCTGAAGTCTGGAGATGCAGCTTTGCTGAGGGGAACTCAGTGTGGGTGGTGATAGGATGTAGTTGCAGTAAATTATCTTGCAGCCTAGTCTTGAGTTAGGCAGGGCAGGCTGTCCACGACTGTTTTGCTGGGTAGCAGAATTACTTGGATCTGCAGTTTCTGAGGCAGGAAACACTGAAGCTCTTCTATGTGGTGCCGTGGTTCCCGACAGAGTGTGGAGTAGATTCCTAGTTCACTGTATTTTATTTGGAGGCTACCCTTTGTAGGTGTAGGAGAGAAAAACATTTTATGTCATAAATATGTGCAACGTCACAGTATCAAAGCAGTGATGCTGATCTCCACGTATCTAAAGCGGGTATCTGGACAATTTGAAGTTCATCACAGATACAGTATGTTATGATTTAAGCCTCGAGGCAGCACAGATGGAAGCTGTGATTGCTGATCTTGCAGGCTAAGCAGGTCAAGCTGGATGTGTCCCTGCATGGGAGATCTTCAGGTGGCTTTGAGAGCACTGTAGGCTGCTCCAGGCTTGTTCTTTTATCAGAATTGGTACTGAACCTGGGACCCAGTGTGATGCTCATCTCTTGTTATGTAGCTGGAAGTACTCTGGTTTTGGGTAGGATGCTGCCTGCTGGTGCTTTTATCAAGTAATGGTAGTTATATTGGTGTCCTGGGCACACTGTCTGCTTTTGACAGCCAGATGTCTCTGATAAAACAGTCTTTGTTCTAGTCTGACTAATAAGTTGTTGCTTGCTAAGATTCCTGTGGTGCTTTATACAGGAGATGCTCCCAGACAGCATCACTCTGTTTTGTCATGTCTTTTGCCTGGTTGCTGGGAGGTTACCCAGCTGGATCCCCAGCCAGATGCACTCTTCTGAGTCAGTAAGGTATTTTGTAATTCCTTCAACCTGTCTAAGAAAGAAAGAAAAGGACTTGAAAGTGCAAGCAAAGGTGTTCCGTCTTCCAGTCCTAAATAGTGGAGCGCAGAATGAATCCGTTGTCCTGGTGAGTGAATCTGTCCAGGTGTGTTCAGATTGTGTCCCTAACTCCCTGCTCTGCTGGCACGGTGCAGGGAGGTTGTAGGTTCTGTGCACAATACCACAGTTTTCCCGTGATAGAGGAATGTTTTGGAGTCTATCTCTTTTCTTTCCCTCCCCTTTTATCTGCTTTGGTGATGTGTCAGGGCCTAATGCAGGGCTGAGCTCTTCTCCCACCATGTGACGTGGGCTATAACCTCAGCCCTGTGTCTTCTCTGAAGTTAAATCAGCTTTGGGCCTTGAGTCCCCATGTGAGTCATTTCAATTCTATGCAGAAGTGACAAGGTTCTGCTAAGGGTGTTCTAGGAGTTAATCAGGCAGCAGAAACACTTCTGCTGTCTCTATGAGTCTGTGTTTTTAAAAGTACCTAATTGAGTGACGTTAACCTGTTTGCACTGATTGATGCAGGTTAGGTGATGGCCTGGGCTTATCTAATGCAGCCAAGGGTAGACATTTCTGGGAATTCCTGTCAGGAAGATGGTTATAATTGTGCAATTAATATGTAGTAAGTTTTCCTGCATGTTATGAGGCAGGTGTTGGCATCAGTACTGTTGTTCTAAACCAGATTTGACTGCACTTTAGTTGCATCTCGGGTAATTTCCCTCTGTCTCATTAGAACACTGCGTTTCCCCAGGGTGGTGCTACACAGATTTGCTGTTTGTTGTAGTCTGTATTGCAGTAATGAAGCTGTAATGAAGTTGTCATTCTACTGCTGTCCCCATCCTGCTCTGAGAGAACAATTTTTTGGCAGGGAGTGAAATTCCTCTGGGACTGTGTGACAAGCCGGCGGATCCCGGGGAGTCATGGCTGTATCATGGCAGATGAAATGGGGCTGGGCAAAACCCTGCAGTGCATCACACTCATGTGGACGCTTCTCCGGCAAAGTCCAGACTGCAGGCCTGAAATCGAGAAAGCCATGGTGGTGTCTCCCTCCAGCCTGGTGAGAAACTGGTACAATGAAGTAGAGAAATGGCTGGGGGGAAGGATCCAGCCGCTGGCCATTGACGGAGGCTCCAAAGAAGAGATTGACCGTAAACTAGGTACAGAAATGTTTGCAAACGGTGTGGTCGGCTGGCTTAGGTCAAATTCTTGTGTGGGAAGAAGTCTACAGTCTGATGTGAATATCTCGGAGCTGTCAGTAGAACTCTGGAGAGTGGGCAGAGATGGGAGGGGGATGGGAATGGGGCAGGAGTGGGGAGAGAAGCATGGGTATATGTGGGTAGAAGGAATGCTACAGATGAATCAAAACAGACAGGTTTTCCTAGATTTTAAGGCAAAAGTTATGACTACAGAGCTTGAACCCTTTTCTATTAGTTTTCCTCATTATTTCCTCTTTTTCCTTCTCCCTATCCATCTGCAGTTGGCTTTATGAACCAGCGTGGCCTGCGAGTGCCTTCACCCATCCTGATCATCTCCTATGAAACCTTCCGACTCCATGCTGAAGTGTTACAGAAGGGCAGTGTTGGGCTGGTCATATGTGATGAGGTACAGGGGGATCTTTAAAGAGAATCTGTTCCTGATGTTTTCTTGAGATCTGGGCAAAACTGGCTTTGCTTACTTAAAGGGAGGGGGGCAGAAGGAAACAAGGTGGCCACTTTGTAGGTCCCTGCCAGGGTGGGGGCACCTCCTAGGACCTTCTCAGCATGGAAGAGGTAGCAAGAAGGAGGTGCACTGTCTGCCTCTGACTCTGAAAGAGGCCTTACTCAGTTGGAATGGTAGTGCCCTGGCTCAGTGATCTGGTCTTCTGTTTTTCTGTTGTTTGTATCTGCCTTTGCTAAAGTGAAAAGTGCTTTCTGTTTGGCCTGGCCTCATGTTCTCCCTGGTATTTTTTAACTTGGCTCTGCTTTGAACCAGAGGGGGGACTGGAGACTCCTGAGGTCTCTCCCAACTTAAATGATTCTGCAGTTCCTCATCCTCTTGTGAGTAGTGTTGGCTGCTGTCATCCACTTTATCTAGCTGTCTTATGCTGTGCATGTGGGGGAGTTTGAAGGGCACTCCCATGGCAGGACCCTCTTTCCCTCTCTGTAGCCTCCTGTGCAGAGATAGGGGAGCTGGGTGAAGGGTTACCTAGTATTTCTTGTTCAAGAAGAGAAAGACCTGGCTTGACTTTTTCTGATTGCTGACTGCTGGTTCTAACTTTGCCAAGCCTGAGTTGTCAAGCTCTGCTTCCACATGACTGAAATGGAGTTGCTTTTTTTTTATTATTATTGTTTGCTATTTATAGTTATATGTAGTGAGCCCAGGGATGCTCTGAAGGACAAAACAGAACAAATGCCCTCTGCCTCCTTGAAATGATCAAGCTGGGGGCCTCAGCCGCTCTCGAGGTGTTGTCCACTGCCAGTAAGAAAGAATTTGTTAAATAGTGATGCCCCCCAGTGGTTTGGGATTGTATTTGCAAGAACAGTGCTGAGAGGAGCTTAAGAAGAGGGAACATCCTCACAAGTTTAACTCCAGCACCTCTCAGTGCCCCTGGGATGGGACCAGCAGCTAGGGGTACTGAGAAAGCAGGTCCTTGGCCTTTTGTCTTCCATATGTTCCAAATAAATACTCAGCTCTGCAGTAATCTGGCACTTGTAAAAAGCATCACATCACTCATGCTTTGTCCTAGAGCATAGCACTCAGATGCTAATAAAATTGCTTTTCCCAAGCATGAGAAATAGAGCCTGTATTCAGATGACCCCTATAAGAGGTGCAGGATTTCCAAGCTGCTTTCCATCAGAACTACTGGATTTATCAGCTTCATCTCCCCCAACTTTTTTTTTTTGTCTTTATTCAAAGGGCCATAGACTGAAGAACTCTGAAAACCAAACATACCAGGCTCTCAACAACTTAAATACACCTCGACGAGTCCTTATCTCAGGCACCCCCATTCAGAACGACCTGCTTGAATATTTCAGCCTGGTGCACTTTGTCAATTCAGGCATCCTAGGTAAGACGTGAGTGTGTGACAGACATGAGGAGGGGAAGTTGCTGGCAAGGCCTCCCCTCGCTCCCGCTGCCAGTGAAATCGGCAACCAAGACAAGAGGAAAGGTCGTGTACAGGTTGGAGATGTACTTTTCCTTTAGCTTGTATCCAGAAAGTCTAAATCGGAGTGCTCTGTTCCAGAAGATTGTAATTTGGAGTACACCAGTCCAACAAGTGTTTTGGAAGAGAAATTAGTAATTAGAGTAATACGAATATATGATGTTGAGTACTGTGTGGCTCATCCCATGTAGCTGTACTGGTCAGCCAAAACGTCCACTTAGGCTAGGAGCTTCTCTGACAGTAAGACCTTGGAGATACTGCAGGAGTTGCTTGGCAGGAGGAACCAGCTCATAATAATACTTCCCACAACACTCCCAGGTTATAGCAAATTCAGAAATCTAGGCCAGAAATGATGTGTTTGCAGGAGAGTCTTTGTGGAGAGGAGGGTTTGAAATGACATGCTCTCTGAGTTGAGTACAGAGGCGGCCTAGGAGACAGCATTCCCCTGCTCTCTTGTATCCATCTGGCACAGGAGGTTGAAGTGGCTGGTGCAAGATGTAATGCTGTACCTTGTGGCAGAGATAGGCAACAAAACCTGAATTTCTGGCAGTCTGCCATCACACTTTCATATTATCAAGGAAAAAGCTGAGGGTGGTGTCTGGCATTTGGAGTTAAGACTGCTGCTCTTCCTTTAAAGCGAGGGAGGCCTGTGAATATGGGGTTAACTTCATCTGAGATAGAAAGAGGAAGAGTCTGGAGGAGAGATTCTAATTAGTGTTGAGCTTTTGGGATCAAACACCTTCTACAGTTGCTGGGAGCAGACTCAATATCTGTCTGTGACTCCAGAGCTCTGTGTCTGAGAGCTCTGTTTTCATTTTAAAAGCAAAGTAGTCTTTGCATCTTCTCCTGCATCACTGGGTTAGGAGTGGGTGCACTGCTTTCCAGAGTGGAACAGCTTGTCTTTTTCAAGAGGTCATTTTTGTTTCTGTCAAGGAATGAAATAAACCCATATGTAAATCACTTTCTAGTTGCTGTAACTCTTCATCCACATTAGTCTGATTGTTTGGTGTCCAGTCCGAGGGGTTTCTCATTAATTCTAGTGCATGTGCAACTCTTGTTAAACACCATTCTTCAGAATCTTCATCTTACAGGCAGCAGCTGTTTTGCCTTCGGGATTTCTCAAGGAAAGGATGGGATGGGGTTGTAGATGTTCTGTGTCTGCTTTTTCCATGTGCTTCAATTTTGAGTAGTTATTGCCCCGCCTGATCTGCATTTTGGTCAAGACTAGTCTGCCCTACTTGCAGTTTGTTCTTTCCAAGATGAGGTTGATACTGTACTGCCAGCAAAGCTGCATGCATGCAGTAGTCATTTTTCCCACTTTGAGCCTGTGACCAGTAATAAGCAACTGATTACAGATAATTTTGTAACAGGCACGCAGAATGCCTGTGCTGTTGTTTGCAAGGACAAAATCTGGGACTGAAAGTATAGCAGGAATGTGAGCAAAACCAGTACGTACTTGACTGAACTTGGGTTTAAGTAAAATTGTATGACCTTTGGCAATGAGTTGTTACTGGGAGTCCAGAATGATTTTCTGTTGTCCAGATTTGCCTGCCTTGTTTGAATCTTTCCTGGCTAGAAAGGAAAACAAATCCTACCAATGGGGTGAGAGTTCATTTTATCTGCAGAGCCTCATGCTTGTGTACGATAACTGGGGCTGCAGGATACTGATCGAAGGGGTTTTGGTAGTAATTGTCACCTTTTCACTTCTGTTTTTTACAGGGACTGCACAGGAATTTAAAAGGCATTTTGAAATTCCCATCTTGAAAGGCAGAGATGCGGATGCAAGTGAAGCTGAGCGACACAAAGGAGAAGAGAGGCTTAAAGAACTGATCAGCATTGTTAACAGGTGAACTTCATCCCTCTTCTCTTTGCAGAGCTTTTGCATAAACCTTTGGTGTTCACTGGTATCTTTCCAGATTACAGTTGTAGCTGTAATGAAATCTCTTGCCAGTTATGTCTATTCAGCAAGTGATTGTGCAAGTATTTATTGGCTAAGAAACCTACGTAGCATGTAGCTTCAATCTGAAAAATAGCACATTGAAATGGCACAGTTAGCTGCAGTCATCCCAAGCAAATGTACTCGGGTACTGAACCGTGATCTGGCTCTTATGTTTCTGTTTTCTGCTGGGATCCAAATAGTCATGCAGCATTCTTTTGTGTTAACTACAGTGTAGACTCGGTCAGACTTGAGATCTGTCTAGCTTAGATGTTGAATGGCAGACAGAAAGAGTACAAGGAGTGTCCCTCAGGTCTGTTGGTTGCCCACGTCATGAGGGTCCAGTTCACACCTTCATGGCTTTGTTGGCTCTGTAGAGCTAATGGGATTAGACTGCTAGTGTCAGAGATGTGACTTTTGATCCCCAAGTAGCGCCTCTGTGCTGTCTTATTTCTCTTTCATTGATTTTGTTTAAGCCTGTTTTTTCTATTTTTCTATATTTCTATTTTTCTGTTCATGGGTGTTTTTCTGTTCGTGAATATAACCAGTTTATCCACATCTGCTGGCAATCTCTTGTCTCTGTAAGAATTCTTACTAGAGAACCTTTCAAATTCTCAGCATTACTTCTTTATTTCTTTTTCTTTTTTTTTAATCTGAACGTTTGCAACCATCACAAATACAATCCTGCAGTCTACGGTCATGGTAAATTGAATTTCACACCGAGTAGAGCCTTGCTATAGAGACAGCCCTGACCTTGACTTGGGCCAGCTTTCAGATGCCTAAGAGAAAGGAACGTTTGGGAGGACAAGAGCTTATTCCTTCTTTAGGTGCATTTATTTCTTTCTATAGTTGGTGGAAAATGAGTGTAGAAGTGTGTTTGGGAATGCTTGTGCCTGGCTGTGTCCAGGTCTGTGTCCTTCCAGTTTTGTGCAACAGTCATGATACACAAACAGGGAAGATGAAGCCCACAGGTAGTAACAGATGAATGGGCCGAATTTGGCAGGAATTACAAATGAGACATTGATGCATAGATATGTGGAATCATAGGTGTAAGGCTGGAAGGGGCCTGGAGAAGTTGTCTGATCCGTTTTGCTGTCCCAAGGTAAAATGTATTAGACAGAAAGTGCCCCTTACTTAACCCCCACGCAGCACTGAAAACTTTAAAAATTCCCCAGGACACCTTTTCCGAGGCATCACTGTCTTTACAGATAGGAAATGCTCTTAATGTGTAACATAAGTCTTTCTTATTGCAGTTTAAGCCTGTTACTTTTCAACCTTCTGCTTATGAGTTTGGAGACCAGATTATTCATTTCTTTAACAGCCTTTGACAGATTTCGGGGCTGTTCTATATCCCTGCTATCTTTCCTCTGTAGGTTTTGGAACAGCACATTTTCAATGTTTACTGGCAGAATTGGGTTTCTGCACATCTTTCTTATTCTGGTTTTTCAATTCAGTATTTTTTCTAGTCCATCCCGTCTTCTAAAGTGTGGTAGAACTGCCCCATGAGGCATTTCTAGAGCCCCAAAGGATATGCCCTTTGCTGAAATTTTGGGCTGGACAGTTAAACCATCTTGGCTGAGGATGGCTTCTAAGTTACTGCATGAGGAACTGTTTGTACTTTGAGTTATGTCCCTAGTCTGTGACGGTTAAATCCTGTCCTTCCTTGCTGTCCGTGCTACTGGTTGTAGCTCAAGTTGAAAATGCTGTTGATAATCTGAGAAAGAGCTGAGTTTCTCTTGTAAGGGACTGGGCGCATTTAGGTGAAATCATGCATGGTCCCTCCAAATCTCATGAATGAAATTGGTAAGCCTCACAAAGACAGCGGGTTATCCTTGGTTCAGAAGCACGGGCTGATGGAACCTCTTGCATTGGCTTAGTGTGGATGGTGGCTGTATGACCTTTGCCATGTGTGGCACTGTCACAGGCTTTTGGAGGTAGGATATCAAAGGGACTTTGTGTTGAGCTTGTGAGAAATAATAGGGTAAAACAGGGTTTTGATGTCATCCAAGCATCTGATCTTTCCTTCCTTCCCTGCAGGTGTTTAATTCGCAGAACTTCAGACATCCTGTCCAAATACCTGCCGGTGAAGATCGAGCAGGTGATCTGCTGCAGGTACCCGCAAGCATGTGCTCTGTCTGCGTGGGGGATGGGAGGAGCAGTGGGTGGAGCACCAGGAATGACCAAGGAATTGCAAAAAGCCCCTCAATGCACGCAGGGACTATTTCTTTCTAGGAATGAAATTGTAGCCGTAAGCAATATGTTGCTTTTCCTCATGAAGCAGGGATGGACAATGCACAACTAGTGGTTATGCCAGCCAGCTGGTGTGCTCAGAGCAGCTGTGTACATCAGAGCCCTGGGCTGTGCAGAGTATCTGCAAGCTTCTCTTCCAGCTTTGGGCTGAGGCACTGATGCTCTTCCATCAGCCTTGGAGGCAGTGCTAGGCTGTCCATGCTGTAGCTAAAAAATTGGGCTAAAAGGAACCCATTATGTGGATGGAGGAGAAAGGATGGGGTTGGTTTGGGGACAGTCTGAGTCTACAAAAGTCTTATTCTGTTTCAGACTGACACCTCTGCAAGCTGAGCTGTACAAGAACTTCCTGAAGCAAGCCAAGCCGGTGGAAGAGCTGAAGGAGGGCAAAATCAGTGTGTCATCTCTCTCTTCCATCACTTCTTTGAAGAAGCTCTGCAACCGTAAGTTGTTCCACTCACTCAGTGGGTTTAGTTTTTGTACCGTTGGTGGATTTTTTGGGGGTCTCCCTCATGCACTCCACAGTCTCTGAGCTCTCTTTGTTCTCCAGACCCTGCTCTTATCTATGATAAGTGTGTGGAAGAGGAAGAAGGTTTTATGGGAGCCCTGGACTTGTTTCCTGCTGGCTATAGCACTAAATCTGTGGAGCCCCAGCTTTCAGGTACTGTGTAACCCAACAGTACAAATCTGTAAGTGCTGCTTAATACAGGCAACCATGAGACTGTATTTAGCGTCTTATCAAATGTTCGTCTGAGTTATGGAACCTGGGAACTTCTGCTCTAGCTTTCTTCTTTCTTTCCTTTTTATCCAGGAAAAATGCTGGTTTTGGACTACATCCTTGCTGTTACAAAAAGCACCAGTAATGACAAGGTGGTTTTAGTGTCTAACTACACTCAGACACTGGACCTATTTGAAAAACTCTGCCGGAACAGAAGGTTTGTCTTTGTGCTTCCTTTGTTTAATCCTGCAAGACTGTATTTGCAGCCTACACTGCAAAAAAAAGTGGCTATTTTTAAAGTTTCTAACAGTAGGAACTTATGATCTGTCTTTTGTCTCAGATGTTCTTGAAGTTGAACTAATGTGGCTTGTGCTTTGGCTACTGGCGTCACTCAGCAGAAAAGCACTAGGCCTCCGCAAAAGCTCCTAAAGCCCAGGATCTTGTTACAAGGCTGTTTGAAAGATTATTTTTTATTTTTTTTATCTTTTGAGTGGGATGCTGTAAAGGTCACAGCAGTCTGACTGTAGCATATCCTGTATATTCTAGCTATTTATATGTCCGGCTGGATGGCACCATGTCCATTAAAAAGAGAGCGAAGATTGTGGAGCGATTCAACAGCCCCTCGGTAAGTAGAACCCGCCAGATCTGAGCATCTCTCCTGCCAGTTCTGAATGCTGTGAGTGAAAGTACAGCTGCCTCCATAGTTTAATCCAAGCCTGCCTTTTTCCACAGAGCCCTGAGTTTATCTTCATGTTAAGCAGCAAAGCAGGTGGCTGTGGTCTGAATTTGATTGGGGCTAACAGACTGGTTATGTTCGATCCAGACTGGAATCCAGCTAACGATGAGCAGGCCATGGCTCGTGTGTGGCGGGATGGCCAGAAAAAGACATGCTACATCTATCGACTGCTTTCTGTGAGTCTTACTCCTCTTGCTCTCCTCAGCATGGAGTTCTTGGTGCCAGCCCAGACTGCAGCTGCTGTGATTGTGACCAGAAGGGGAGAAACCCTTTTGTGTTGGTGACCAGAATTGATTGGAACTTAATTGCTTACTGCCCTTAGGTGTGTTGCCATGGAAAACCAAGAAAGTTCAAGCTAATCGTTACTGCAAGCCTTGGTTTCTAATGGTGACTGGCTTCTGAGAAGTAGGAACGACTGAGGCTTTCCAGATAAGATGCTCCTTTGAAGTCATTTAGGCATCTGACTTCTTTAATTTTGTGGGGTGTCTGATGCCGGAGTTGCAGGTTTTCAGTCTGGCTGCAGTCTGTTTTGGTTGGGTGTACGTGTACTTAATTAACAGCAACTGTATTCCCAGAATTATAGCAGTGTCTAGAATTTAGAATAGCTTTAGAATTTCCTTTTTCTGTAAGGAAAAGTATGAAGTTTAGTCTTTTCAGGCTACTGTAACGCTTTGTCCAGCAGTGTCAGTAGTGATTACTGCTCAGAAATGTCCCCTCTCTGCCCTTGTTCTCCTTCACCTCTTAAACCTCTTATTAGTTCAGACTGGGGGTTTTTTTGGTTTGGGTTTTTGTTTTCAGTAAGCTTGTGTTCCTTGATCAATTAATATTTTGCTTTGACAAAACAGATGTTTGCCCATCTCTTCCTTATGTTATTCCTCATTTTCTCTGACCTGGCTGCACCTGGAAGCAGAGTGGTTCTTTGATTAAGAAGTAGTGAACTAGTCTGCAAACCAGGACTCATCACCCCCTTCTTTTGTTTTGCAAACAAATGTAATCTGGACATTTTGCTCTTAGCTTTTTGCCATAAGATTGGAGCGGACTGGGCTTTCTGCACATGTGTTCTAGAAGTAGTCTGGTGCCTCCAGGCACTGAGTGTGATCGATCTGTGTGTGGGTGGACCAGCAAATACCACTGATGCTCGTGTCGCCCTAGTCCTTGCTGCTTTTTTGGAGAGGAGGTTGTGTTTGGGTTTTTTTGACAGGGAGTGGCTATTGCTGCTCAGCTCCTTTCCCTTCTTTCCTGTCAGCACAACCCAGCACAGTGTGTGCGCTCCAGCCACAAGTGGCAGCTCCACCTCTTCCTCACCTTCCTCCCTCGGATCCACTCTCATAGCCATGGTGAAAGACTAGAGAAGCAAAGTTGGGTTAGATCAGCAACCAAATAGGACTGGTTGAAGTGCAGGTAGTAAAATTTGCTTGTCATCTGTAGCAGTCTGGCAAGGCACTAGGTGGTCCTGAGAGCTCACTGATGTTCCATCTGGGACACTTCCCTGTTGTGTGGTGCTCCTGTAACACCAGTGTCACAGCTGTGCTTCATCTCTTGACTCCATCCTGTAGACGGGGACCATAGAGGAGAAGATATTCCAACGCCAGACCCACAAGAAGGCCCTCAGCAGCTGTGTAGTGGATGAAGAGCAGGATGTAGAAAGGCACTTCTCACTTGGGGAGCTGAAGGAGCTCTTCACATTAAATGAGACCACCACCAGTGACACCCATGACAAGTGAGTAGAATGAATGACTAATGGATGGAGTCAGCAAAAAAAACCAGCTTGGCCTACTGATTCAAGGGTTCATCAGGCAGCAGGAGAAAGCTTATAGACCTCAATTGTCTCTGCTTCTGAAGCTGCTAATGACCTGGAGATGAGTATTTCCTTGCTGTCCTCCCTCTCTTTTATCCTAGAAAAGCTATGCTGGCAAACTGCCTTGTCGTTACCTGTGTCTGGAGGCTGTGAAATACTGCAGCTAATGAGAAAAGAGAAATCTATTTGAGATGTTCAAATCAGTGGAGCTCAAGTTGGTTCTTCCTTGCTGCTCCCTTCCTAGTGCTTTCTGATCGCCAAATGCTGAGCTGCTTCCACTGCCAGGGCTACTATATCAGCTAAGAATTCGTAAGGCCAACCCAAGTGCTATTCTGGGGACTAAAAGACTTTCTTTTCCATTGTCTGCTCTTCTCCCTCACTGCTGACACCTGTGATATTGTAGATAGCAGAAAGAGGACAGGGAATGCTTCACTGTCAGAGTTAAGACTCCAAGTTCAGGCAAGAAGTGAGGAAGATTAGTTTTAAGCTGACTCAAAGCTTTGTTCTGTGTAGGTATCTTGTCTGCATGGCAACAAGCTTCGACAGGGCGGCTGCTGCTCTTTGTCTCCTCATGTGGCAGCTCAGTAGAGTGTCTGTAGAACAGCCTGAGCACAACCCTGTGGTTGTGGTGGGATCAAGGATGTGTTTGGAGCATGGTGTGCTCTCTTGAACTCAGGAAGCCTGACACAGTGCTAAGAATGTGTTAGCAGTGGGGGTGTTCACTTGAGATCTGCTCTAAGCAACATCCCTCACATTTCAGGGAAAACTGTACCTGAACTTCCCTCGGGGTTTTGCTGGACCATTCCCACGTGGCTAAACATGGAGAGAGAATGCTTTGGTGTTTCCAAAATGTGAGAGTCATAGTCCTTATCTGTCACACGTTAAATGAAACGTGGTAGTGATTAATACTGTCTGAAAATCCATTTGCTAATGTTGCAGGTGATGGGGAGTTAATTCAAATGTTACCGGGTTGCCTTTTTGAAACAACCCATGCAGTAAAGTAGAGGAACCTTGCACTGATCTTGCACGGACTCTGTTCCAGGATCAAGTGTCGTCGCTGTGTGAATGGCCACCAGGTGCGGCCCCCTCCTGAAGGATCTGACTGCACCTCTGACCTCTCCCAGTGGAACCACTGTGCCGATAAGCGGGGGTTGCAGGACTCGGTGCTAAAGGCTGCGTGGGAAGCTGCTGTCACCTTCACCTTTCATCATCACTCCCATGAGGAGCAGCGAGGGATTCCCTAACAGGTTACTGTCCCCTGTGGGGGCAAGGGGCAGGCTGCTGTGGCAGTCCACCCCACTTTAGTTCCTTTCAGGGAAAGGGGCAGTGGGTAGCAGTACGTTCTGGAGTGGTGTGTGGCTGTTGAATAGCAGAATAACGTGGTTCTGAGAGGCTGGAAGGGATTTAGCATTGGCCTTGCAACAGTAAGGAACCCATCGCTTTTTCTCTGCTGTTGTATTGTGTGACTGAAAAAAACAGCCTTTTGGGAACTGGGAAGAACTGGACCTTGTATACTTCATCACATTCAGCACTGGTTCTCATGCTTTTGGTGTCTGTGCCTTCTGCTCAGCCAAGTTTTTCTCTGCAGGTTTGTTAAGCCTGCAGTTTCATAGCACCTGATGTGCGTAGTCATGGTTTTCTTCCTTGACAGCTGTGGCTTGCGGCTGCTGATCAGAAAGTTGCAGGATCCATTTCTGTTGTGAAATGTGAACCTTGCTGATTACTCAGGAACAAGAGGATTTGTACAAGGGAAAAATAAAAATCACCTTGTATGTTGAACATCTGGCCTGAAAGATCATACAGGCAGTAGAAAATCAGGCTCTATTAAGGTAATTCAGTTTCTAAAGCTATTTGCTTTGTTACGGGCAGGATCCCCTGATCTGGCACTGTTTTAATTAGATTGTATTACAAGCCAGTAATAAAATTCACACTTTGGTACATAACGGGTCTTAATTATTTTTATTATAAAAACATTACAAAAGAACAAGCTGTTCAAAACCTCTGTATAAAAGGACTGCTGACATTGGAGGGGGCAACACAACTGCATGTGAATAGTAGGCTACTTGGTACATAAAGAATTTCTATATGAAGTAAAATTTTCTAAATGTAAAAGGTCAAGACTGGGTGCTTTTTTAGCTCGTTTTCGACTCCCTTTAAGTGGAGGGAGGAGTTCTTGTTTCAAAGATCACAGAATGGTTTAGTAGGAAAGAGTCTTTCTGAAGTCATATTGTCCAATGCCCCTGCTCAAAAGCAAGGTCACCTTGAGCTGGTTGCCACAGATTCCAGCCAGATGGCTTTTGAGTCTCTCCACCAGTGGAGATAGTTATTGATGAAATATCAGCTGATACAACGTGAAATTTGTAACAACACTCAGTGCAATAAATAACTGCTTGTCCCAACATCTGCAGGAAGTCACAGAAGCTTGTTTGATAATCTGTCCCACTTAAAATATCCAAACTGAGGAGATGGTAAGAGGTAGATCACTTGGAAATACAGCTGTTGACCCACATGGCCTTGTGTCACTTCACTGTGGTAACCCTTCTTCAGATGAACAGGAAAGGGACAAGAACAACTGCACCCTGCTTGAACCAGGGGAAGAAACCCCTGCCTCTGTGATGAAATAATCTTATTGGCCAGGGACTGAACTGCTTAGGTTCAAGCGGATTGGTTTTCTCCTGTGTCCATCACATGACACTGAGGTAGTCAGCAAAGGCCTGTGAGGAGTCCCACGAGTCGTTGACCACACTGCACACAGCTTTCAGACGCCGAAGTGCTTCTTGAGCTGTTTCAGCATCCTGGTCCAGCCAATTTTGGAAGAGGCGGAGGTGTGTGAATGGAATCCGTCCCCCTCTCTGCTGGATGTGGCCTTCCAGTTTCTTTGTGAACTCCAGAAGCCCATCAGGTTTGATGCAATTTGAGCTTCCAAGGGAAAGGAGGACAAAAAAAAAATTATTTCATTACGAGTCTAGGCTAGAATTCAAGCAGTTTAAATTACTGTTCCTTCTAGTTCCTGCCAGTGCAGGTATCTAAGGATGTTTCAATGCGCAGTACAACTTTCACACTTTGTACTGCTGAAGAATGATCTTCTAGTTTCGATGAAAAACATAACTGAAGCACAGTAATACGAAGGGCCGGAAGCTTTTAAAAACTTGGGTAGTAACCACAAGTTAAACTCCTTATTACTGACTTAAGGCCACAGTTCAATCTACTTAAAGTGTTGCAGGACCTAAGCTGCTGGCTAAGCAGTGCCGGGAGTGCTTCAGTCTCACAGCAGCTGCCTGGACCAAGGGGCATGGCCCAGCCTACAGGTCCCAGTGCAAGCCTCAGCAGTAAGTGAGTGTTTATCTCTTCCTTCTGAGAAGATCTGCAGAGCATGTGTCATGTCCTGGTGTTTTAAGGATATTAAAGGTCCTTTTCCCTGCATAGATCTGTAAATAAGTATGAAGTTGCAAGCTGAACTTAATCTTGTGAGATACACAGGAACAATCATGATTCAAGGCTGCTGAAAGAGCGGCCATCGTTAAATACACTGTCAGCAATCTGAGCTGGGAGAGTGGGAATAATCAAGCAATGAAGTCATTAGTATTGCAGAAATGCTACCTTCCACGTGCTTCATGATGGTTACTACCTATCTTTATGGCCATTAAAGCTCAAGTAGAGAACAGCAGTTCAGGTTGATGACCAAAACTGATGAAAGGAATGCAGAGGCATTCACAGGATCTGACAGGAGCGATGACGGCATTCTTTCCCTGTTCCAGGGCAGTGAGAACAGCTATTCATGCTGATGCTTAAGAATAAAAGTACATTACTTCTAACCTACAATGCAGGAACCTCCCAAGGAAGCAGCAAACCAAAGCTGCTTTTTAGGTGGAGCTTGACTCACTTATAAAAGGGACAATGAGATGCCTCAGAGATGCTGAAGGTCCCTGGGGCTGTATGGCCTCTTAAGTTTTTCTTGGGCATATGTTCTTTTGAGGAAGGAATCACAGAACGGTTTGGATTGGAAGACACCTTAAACATCTAATTCCAACCCCCATGGCAGGGACACGTCCCACTGGATCAGGCTGCCCAAGGCCCCATCCAACCGGCTTTGAACACTTGAAGGGAAGGGGCAGCCATAGCTTCACTGGGCAACTTCTGCCAGGGCCTCCCCACCCTCAGCGTGAAGAATTTCCTCCTTATGTCTAGTCTAAATCTCCCCCTCTCCAATTTATGGCTAAGGAACAAAACTATGTTTGAACTTCTCCTACTGCCTGAGCCCAGTTCAGCTCTTACGCTTGCAAAACAAGAAATCCAGTGAGTTCAGAGCAGCAGAATACCTGACATCCAGCTGGCAAAGAGAAGAGGAGGAATCTTCAGAGAAAATGTCTGCGAGGGCAACCAGCCTTTGATTCCCTGAGAGGGGAGAAATACAGGTGTTAGACGCAAACTGGGAACTGTCTTAAATATTCAAACAACCACAAGGCTGGAACAATAGTGCAGAAAGGAAGCTCTAAGCATGTGTGTGCAGCACAAAGGGCTCATCTCCGCACCCTCAGTTTGTCCTCCTCAGTGACCTAAAGTGAATTTGCCTCACTGAGCACGGCATTCAAAGCATGGGAAGGGTTTGCTGATAGGGCACAGTTTGTTTCACTAGAAAAATCCTGGCTTTGTTTGAGAAGTCAATATGCAGCTTTGTTTTAAAAGTGGCCAATAGCACAGGATGAACTCAAATCTCTGACATTAGGTGTACTTCAGCAAATCCTGAGCTTTCCCATTTCAATAAAACAGAAACCATTTCTGGATTTACATGAAATTAATTTCACAGATGTTTCTGTTTGGCCTGTGCCCCAAAAAGACAAGTGTTTCTGTAAATTTCAGTTCTACTCCTTTGACACAAACCCTTCCTTTGCTTATCCCCATCCCTGCAGTGCTGCCAACAGCTTTTAAGGCACAATTTCTGGGAAAAATCCATGCCTTTAGATGAGAGGCAGTGCATCTGCTGCTGGATCTGTTCCTATTAAAGAGTGTGAAGCAGACTGGTGCTCAGTCAAATCTGGAGTCCCACTGATACTTGCTTTTGCTGCAGAAAAAAAGCAACCATAATGCCTGTGCAGCACCTGGGCTCTCGGTACATTGCTGAACACAACTGAAATCCTGCCTTTAAAAAATGAACTCGGTGCTTCTTACTTCATGAGCTAAATCCACTCTGTTCATGCACATGTTAAGTTCAGCACAAAGGTCACCAGGTAAGCAACTCCAACCCTTAATTTATCTCCAAGGGAGCTGGTCTAAGGTCAAGGCCGCATCACAATATTCACAGTACGCACCAAGACGATTCCCAGGCAGTTTGAGGCTCTTCAAAGATGAGTTTCTTTTCACTGTATTGATTATTTCTGACAAAAACTCAGCAGTAGAGCTTTCAAACAGTCGACAGAAGGAAAATGTGATTTCTACAGAAGAAATGGATTGACAGTACATGTTAGTACTCCCTGCGTGCTTCATTATTCTGTAATTACATCCTGCAGGCAGCTCCAGCCCTTAATCTGTATGCAAGAACAAAGCTTCCCCAGCAGTGGATTGCAGACAACAGCACTGCTGCTCTGTCACAGGAAAAGAGCACGGATCATGCCCGGGGAAAGTGGCTTTGCGGCTTTGCCAGCTGACCCACTTAAAGGCTACTGCGCTCTGCAGGTTGAAAAAACCTTTGTTTTATAACTGATAATACAGACTCTTCTTGGCAGCACATGCCAGCTTTGCAGCTGCTCCTCTCTCTGCCCTGGTGGCACAAAGAACCAGACACATTCCCCCTCTGCCAACAGCTATGGATCTGCTCCAGTTTAACTAAACCTTGTACATCAGAACATCACCTGTCAAACGTCAGCCAGCCAAAAGCAGCCACCTGCAGCACCTTTCCAAGCACCAGCACCCCGGAGTCTGCTGTACCTTGCAGGACAGGATCCTGAAGCAAAAGCAGAACTTCCTTCTGGTGCTCAGCCAGGTTCATATCACGGAAACTCACTTTCTTCAAATTCGGGTTACACTCTAAAAGCAAAACAAGTTCTCCAATAAAGCACTGTACATCCTCAGGATAAAGAGAGCCTGATCCAACTACAGCTAACGCCCAGAAACTGAGCCAGACCGTGGGTAATTTGTGCTGGATTCCAGGTAATTAAAAAGGAACTATCCTGCTGTGCAGGATCATTCACATGCTCGGCATAGAACATGGGAACCATTTCCTTTTGTCAGGAGTCTTCAAGGATGTCCACACTGAAGAAATGGACCCACCTAAGCTGGCTTCGCACTAAAGGATGGAAGATCACAGCAAGGAAGCTACTCTTTGTCACAGCGGTGTTAGCAGAGTACCTTTGAGCGCCTCCAAGAGGAGCCCAAGCTCCTGAGAACAGGGCAACGTGGCGCTGTCAAGGGACAACTGCTGGAGGGACTTTGACGCCTTGAGCACTGGCAGCAGGAACATGGTCTGCAGAGGTTCCCTGGGGAATCGGATTTCCAGCTGCTCCAGGCAGCTCTCTGAGGGAAGAAAAACAACAATGAAAGAGCTTGGTCTGGAGTGCCTGTCTAGGTCCCAGAGCAAGCAGGGAGTCTGTGTGACTGACATGATCATAGTTCAGGTCGGTAGAATGTGCCTGTGTGACCCACCCTGCCCCACAGAGCTCTATGGCAACTCAGACCTATGGTAACATCAGTCCCTTAAGGCTCATTTCAGGAATCCTGACAGACCACAGGGCCACCAATTTCTGCTGTGTTCTAGCAGTACAACAATACTGCAGAAAAGGTTCCCAGAGCACAGCTCTTCACTGACCCCACTCCATTCTCGCTCAGGCTTTGCTTACTGCTTTTCTGGTCATTCAGGGGCTGAAGAGGGTGGTGGGAAACCTGTGAGTCAAGAACATGTTGCTGTAGCTCCCACACTGTAATCCGGCGGCTTGGGCAGTGCTTTACCATCACCTGTGGTACTGTAGTGATCAAGAGATGCTTTCCCTCTGCTCAAGAATCTGTCTAAGGCTTTACAGCCTCACAGGGAATAGGATGGACAAAGCAGAAGCTCCCAGCCAACGTACAGATCTGATGGGACACGCTTCTGGTGGGCTGCGTGGACTGTCACTGCTAGCAGGTTATGACTCCCCTGTTCAAAGCTGACGTTGCAGCAGGCTGGCACACAGCAATAAAATGCTTTGTCCAAGGCTCAGGCTCCACAGAGCACGTCAGACTGGAAATGACAAACTGCAGCACCATCTAAATCAGGAAGGTGAGGCTGTAATTGGTTAATTACACAACACTGTAACAGTGCGGAGTTCAAATCTGGGTGCCAAGCTTTTTATGGCTCTATCTGCCTGCCACATGCTGGTCATCACTCAGAATCTGTTTCCTACCTGGTATTTCTGCCTCACTGCAGCTTGGATTCCCCTCTGGCCTGTTCCCCTCCAGCTGTTTTTTGAGGTCAAAACTGAGCGAGAGCGTTTGGAGCTGGGGAAGGGCGCTCAGGATGCAGTGAACAAGCTCCATGCAGGGCACATGGGAATAGACGTCACTCACACGCACGACGCAGAGATTGCAGTCCGGGTGGCAGGACAGGGTGCGGAGCCCAGAGAGGATGCAGAAGATGTTAGCGCCCAGGCCTGGAACAGTATTTGTACAGAATGGTGTTAGCTGTGCCTGTACAGACACCAACACACACAGCTGGAGCTGCAATGGCCAAGCAACCTCAGTCAAAAGCTCACAGACTGCTTTATCCACACATTCTTAAGCTGCACGTACAGGAGACAAGATCTGGCCCTCTCTGGGTAGCATTTAACCACAAGGCCAGGGGCTGCTCTGGGGGAGAAGGGCTCCATTCTCTCCCTCAAAAGAGTCCTCACACTAATTAATCATCTCTAACAATGCCATTTTTAGGATCAGGTACCAATATTTTTACAACACCCGTTCCAGTAAAAATAAAATCAGGGTAAACCTGAGCATTAAGTCAGACCCCTAGATCAAGGCTGGAGGGAAGCAACCTGTTCACCCCACTAACCGTTGTAAGACAGTACCAGGTTTTCTAAAGACAGCCAGGAGCTCAGCAGGTTACTCAGTGTCCGACACATCTCTCCAGTCAAAGGAATGGAAAACAGTTCCAGCGTGGACACGCTGCGGAAGTGGTGAGCTGCTTTCAGAGAAAAGATCCCAGCTGATCCTCCTATTTTCTTACAGCCAGCATGGTCAGTGTGCAGAGATCCTGGGGAGGAACTAGTCCAGTTCTCAGCATTTTCTCCCTCTGTGGTGCTGTTTTTGTCAATAAACTCCGACTTATCCTCTCTAGCAACAGTAAAAACAAAATCATATAGGTCCTCTGGGTCAGCGTATCGCCCCCTGCTTCGTCTGAGGCAGCGACGTTTCTTCCCTACTGCAGATTTCAGCCGTCTGCGTGTCTTTTGAGGAACGGGGCAACAGGATGGCTGGTCTGAGATGCAACAAGAAGATCCTCCCTGAACGCTGCTGTGGTCGCAGGGCACCTTGCTGCTTGCCTCATTGTACACTTGGTTTTGCAGAGGATTTCCGTTCATCTCCACATCAGCCTCCTCAGGGGCTCTAGGGGATGTCTTCTGGTTCTCACCATCGCTCCAGGCCCTCTTGTTGCAGCAGCTCCTCTCTGATTGCTCTTGTGTTGGCTCCTGGCTTTGAGCTTTGTCCTCCTCTCTGCAAAGGCCACACGGGCTGCTGTGATACATGAGGGCATTTCCTGAGCGCCAAAACCCAGCACTCATGCTCAAAATGAGAACGAGAAGAACCGTGTCGGGAACAGGCCAGGAATACATGGACACTTGGTTGACAGAGCCATGATGAATCAGCCGGTGAAGAAGTAACACCAGCGAACGCCTGGTGGACTGGTCGGAGGAGAGGAGGTGCTGGAACTTCAGGACGTGCAGGGACTCAGCCAGGTTCTCAAGCACTTTCTGGTTGTGCTCAGCCGTAAGCTCTACCGCGCCCTGAAGCATGTTGCAGAGGGTAAGCTGGGAAACGTGCAGGGAGCTGTGGAGCAGCGGCAAAAAGTGATGGTCGTTGAGACGCCAGTCAGAAGAAACATCCAAGACACCGTGAAGGACGTTTGAGAAGAACGTTTCAAGGAACTTCTTCCTCCAACAGGTTATACTCTGCAATTAAACAACAGGGCCATGTTCACAAACTTAGCCACTATTTTTCTTGTTCTTTTCAAGTTAAATTATTGCTATCTGCTAACCTAATGAATGTAGTGCTCAAAAAACCCCTCCTGCTAGCACAACTGAACCTGTCTGTCTAGCTCTCTGCATCCTTCCTCGATGTATTAGTTGAAAAACTGAGTTACTCCCATCACCCTTGCTTCATCCTGCTTCTGGCCCCATTAAAACACATTCAGTGGTTTGAAGCTGAGCCATGTGTTTGCCTATTAAAATCCCACATCATCAGGAATTTTCTTCCCGAGTGTCTATTTATAGGCTATGACTAAGTAGTCTGTTAACAATTCTTTTGCAATGCTGAATCAGTGGAGCTGCTTCAGTTTTCCTACGTAAAACCATTCGTCCAAACTCACTATCTTCTCTAAGTATTTTTCTAGGGCTTTCTAAGACATCAGCACATTTTTTGCCACTGTAGGTGTAAGCATGATATAAGATACTGGTTTTATCCTCTGTTTCCCTTGGAAATTCACCTCTAGAATGAGGGCAAACTCGCTTACGAGATGAAGGGTGTGGCTGTACACTACAGCTCCTTTTATAAACCCCGTTTCCCAAACTGATTGTACTGGGGTCATGCTTTGGTCCTGAGCTCTACGAGTCCTTATAAACAAGCCCCAGCAATCGCTTGGAGGTGGCCAGGAGCACTGTCAGGCTTCAAAATGAAACGTCATGGAAGATGTTGAAAATGGAGAGCCTGCGTCCTGCCCCCTCTCTTGCTGGCAGCATCTCACCTCCGAGTTGGGTGGCCTGGTTTTCATCACATCGTCCCACAGCTTGCGCCACATGGGCTGTGTTGAGATGCCTGGGAAAGAAACATAATTAACCGGGTGCTTTCAGCCCTTCTCCTCGTCAGAGTGTCCTGCTTTGGCACTTGCAGGGGCACCGGGCAGACGAGGGGCAGCTCAGGGGGTGCAGAGACAGACCCCTGCAGCAAAAGGATGGTGCTTTATGGTGAAGGGAAGAGTTCAAGTCCCCCCTTTTAGGGGCCGCAATTTCAAAACCAACTGGTTTTGCTGGTTCTTGGAAGGCGCAGAATTACTGCAGAGCCCACACTGCTGTCAAAGCCTGCCTGGCTACAGGATGGGGCTCCAGATTTTGGATGCGGGGGTTAGCCAGGCCGCATCTGATGGCAAGGACTGTGCATAGCAGTGTCTCCCCCTTAGAAGTGGGGTTCAATCTGCTGGCCTGGTGCTCCCATTTGCAGCCAGGAGGTGTCCATCCCCCTTCTCTGGCCGGGATCCCCACAGTGCGGGGCTCCCCTTTCCAGCCTGAAGGGTCGCATTCCCCCTCTCCCACTGGGGTCCCCCCAGTGTAGGGCTCCCATTACCATTCTGGAAGGGTCCATCCCTTGTCTGAAGCCAGGGTCCCCCCAGTGTGGGGCTCCAATTTCCATCCTGGAAGGGTCCATCCCCTCTCTCCGGTCAGAGTCTGACAGTGCAAGGCTCCTGTTTCCATCCTGGAGGGGTCTGTCCCATCCTCTGCCAAGGACCCCCACTGCAGGGCTCCCATTCCTAGCCTGGAGGGTCCATCCCTGCTTTCCAACTGGAGTCCCACAAGCGTAGGCTCCTATTTCCATACAGGAGAGCCCTTCTCCACTCTCCAACTGGGGGCTCCCAATCCCAGCTTGGAAACTCCATCTCCCCTTTCAAACCGAGGTCCCCCTGGCGTCAGGCTCACATTTCCAGCCTGGAAGGGTCCATCCCTCCTCTCCAACTGGAGTCCTCAGGGTGTGAGTCTCCTGTTTCCAGCCCAAAGGGATCCATCCCTCCTCCCTGGTCCGAGCCCTCCCAGTACAGAGCTCTTATTTCCAGCTTGGAAGGGTCTCATTTCACTCTCCCACCAGGGACCCCCCAGTGCAGGGCTCCCATTCCCACCCTGGAGGGTCCACCCCCCACCTCTCCAACCGGGTTCCCCTGGTGTGAGGTTACCATTTCCACACCGGAGGATCAATCCCCATCTCCAACCAGCGTTCCCCAAGGTGTGAGGCTCCTATTCCCACCCTGAAGGGGTCTGTCCCCCTCTCTAACTAGGTTCCCCAGGGTGCAAGGCTCCTATTCCAGTCCAGGAGGGTCCACCACCCTCTCTAACTGGGGTCCCCAGGGTGTGAGGCTCCCATTCCCACCCTGGAGGGCTCCGTCCCCTCTCTAACTGGGGTCCCCATGGCGCGAGGCTCCCATTCCCACCCTGGAGGGCTCCGTCCCCTCTCTAACCGGGGTCCCCATGGCGTGAGGCTCCCATTCCCACCCCGGCGGGTCCCCCCCGGCTCACCCGCTCTCCTCGCCGCGGGCTCGGCGCGCTGCAAGCGGAACACGTTGAGCAGCGGCAGCAGGCCCCGCAGGAGGGGCGCGGGCAGCGCTGCGAGGGCACAGAGATAGAAGGAGAGATGGGGGATGGCGGAGACTGTGGGCACAGCCCGATCCCGCGCCCCGCGCCCGGCTCACCGCCCCTTACCCCACGCGTCCCGCTCCAGGGCGCCCATGTGGCGGCTCACGGCCAAAGCGCTCAGAGCACAAAGGCTGCGCGGACCCTGCGGAGGCTCCGCCGCCATCGCACCCCGCCGCGTCGCTGCCATCTTGGGAAGGACATCCCCGCCACCCGCCGCCATCTTGGGAGGGACAACTCCTCCCCTTTCGCCATCTTGGGAGGGACGGCCCTCGCCGCCATCTTGGGAGGAGGACGGAGCGCGCGGCCACGTTGGGGAGGTCACGTCGATGATTACGTGGAATAAGCACAAAATCAGCAGGTTGGAAAAGACCCACCGGATCATCGAGTCCCACCATTCCCATCAATCACTAAGCCATGCCCCTCAGCGCCTCATCCACTCGTCTTTTAAACACCTCTGGAGAAAAAAATATTTCACGGAAAGTGTCATTGGGCACTGGCAGAGGCTGCCCAGGGAGGGGCTTGAGTCACCTTCCCTGGAGGGGTTTAAGGGACGGGTGGACGAGGCGCTGAGGGACATGGTTTAGTGATTGATGGGAATGGTTGGACTCGATGATTCGGTGGGTCCTTTCCCATGTAGTGATTCTATGATTCTGTGATTCCGGAAGGCGCCTTGGAGAGCTTAATTGCCGCTATTTTCAGTGTCGACATCGAGCGCTAACCCTTTCCCGGTCGGGATGTTGCGACCCCTGGGGAGAAGGGCACGAAAAGGCGTCCTTCCAAACTCCTGTGGGCGGCCATCTTGAGACGGTCTCAGCCTCCGCTGGCCGCCATGATTGGAAGGGAAGCGCTGCGATTTCATTTCCGCTTCCGGTCTCTTGGCGTCACTTCCGGCGGGTGACCGTGGCGAGTCCTTCTGCGGGGCGCGATGGGGCCGCTGGACACCGTGGTTCACGCCGGGGAGCCCGAGGTGAGCCGGGCCGGGCCGGGCGGAGCCGCAGCCTCGCGGGACGGTGCCGCACGTCGGTAACGGCTCTGCTTTCTTTTCTTTTGTTCCCTAGGAGGAAGAGGAGGAGGAGCTGGTGGTAAGGCGGGCGGCGCGCCGGGCGGGCCTCGAGGGCGGCTTAGCGGGGAGGGAACCCGTGGCCTCAACGGTGGCTCCGTAGTCCCGGGGGGCGCCCGAACCGGCAACGTGCGCTCACAGCCCAGAAAACCAACGCTGTCCTGCCGGCATCCAAAGCAGCGGGACCAGCAGCGTGAGGGAGGGGATTCTGCCCCTCGGCTCTGCTCTCGTGAGACCCCACCTAGAGTCCTGTGTCCGGTTCTGGAGTCCTCAGCACAGCAAGGACATGGAGATGTTGGAGCAAGTCCAGAGGGGTCACGAAGTGGTCGTAGGGCTGGAGCACAGGCTGGGAGAGTTGAGGTTATTCAGCCTGGAGAAGAGAAGGCTCTGGGGAGACCTTAGAGCAGCCTTCCAGTAGTGAAAGGGCTACAGGAAGGCTGGGATGGGACTCTTACCACGGATTGCAGGGATAGGTTGAGGAGTAGTGGTTTTAGTTTAGTTTAGATCTTATGAAGAAATGTCCTATCGGGATGCTAAGGCTCTGGCACTGATTGCCCAGAGAAGTGGCTGCCCATCCCTGGAGGTGTTCAGGGCCAGATTGGATGAAGCTTTGAACAACCTGATCCAGTGGGAGGTGTCCCTGTCCATGGCAGGGGTTTGGAATTGAGTGTGGCTTTAAGGTCCCTTCCAACCCAAACCATTCTACGATGATTCTGTGAAGGTGCCTGGTGCCTTTTAGTTCAGACAGACAAACTTGCAGGGGCTCAGGTCCCTGTTGCTGCTCTGTGCTAATGAACTCAAGTTTAGTGCAGTGGTGGCTGGGCTCTCACTTTGGTGCCATATATGGCTCCCTGTTCAAGCGTGGGCCTCCAGGGGCAAACGTTGTTTTGGGGTCTCCCAGTCGTGACGGCAGCCCCGTGTCTGCAGGATCCTTTAACCACAGTGCGGGAGCACTGCGAGCAGACGGAGAAATGTGCCAAGGCACGGGAGCGGCTGGAGCTGTGTGATGCACGCGTGTCCTCCAGGTCCCAGACAGAAGAGCAGTGCACAGAGGAGCTGTTTGACTTCCTGCATGCCAGGGACCACTGCGTAAGTGCAGCACCCAGGGGTGCAACATCCATTCTGATGCTGGGGGCAGAGCTGCCTTCAGCCACGCTTCCAAGAGCCCGCACCCCTCAAGTGTGAGGTGCACTAGCTGCTTGTTCTCTGAAGAGCTGTGAGCCTTGATGCTTTTTCTTGTTAAATGTTTGCTTTCTCCTCATTACAGCAGTTGCATGTGGGTTTTGGTAGGTTATTAAACAATGGAATGAGTCAGATATGTTGTTTCTGCCTTGCAAATGGCACTCTGCTATTTCAGTGTTGCTTTTGCCATTTTAAAGATCAAACCTTTTTAGCTTGAGGTGAAACTTTGTAAGAGATCTCAGCTTGTTAGCTTCTTTGAGTGACTGCAAAACAGCAAGGAGTGCAGAGGGCTGCCGGGCCATCTGTATCAGTAGCCCAGAAGCCTCACAGGCGTGTGGTAACACCATGCTGATTCCCAGCCCTAAACTATGGGGTCTCAAGCTCTTTGTCTTTTCAGGTTGCTCACAAACTCTTTAAGAGCCTGAAGTGAAGGTGGGTGATTATCTGCTTCCACAGCCAGTGCTGGCAGTTCCTGGATCCACAGTCCTGCTCCTGCCTGTTCATTCTCCACACCAGGTGTAAACGGAACAGTTTCCTGGCAGCGACAGTGTGTCGGCCTGTCACAGCATCTGTTCTCATGGAAGATGTGCAGCTACGCAAAACTCATGTTGTTGTTCTGTAATTTTCCATATTAAACAGTTCCCATGGAAATACCCTCTGTTTATTTCCTAGCTCTTGTGCTTCCAGGTTGTACTGGGTTAAGGTCAGAGCCCAGTCCCACGGAGAAAAACTTTTCCTCACTTGTGGGAACATCCTTTTTGTGCAGCCGTGATGTGCAGTGGCAGGAGCGCCATCCCAAAGGGAGGAATTTTCTGTTGGAGCCACAAAGATTATTTCCAAGTCTCCCAAGGCCAATATTGTTCACGCAGCAGGTGAAAGGGAACGACCCTTTTCTAGGAAAGAAAAGCTCCTTAGCGCTAGGGCAAAGTTGTTATCTGTCCCTTGCTGTCACCAGCTGCTGAGAGTGGCTGGAAGAGCCTTGTGGCTGCGGTTGGCTTCTCATTCTTGCCCAGAGTGACCGACACCATTACTGCAGGTGAGCAGGGTGGTGGTTCCACGTGCTCAATCCCCGAGCGGAGCAGGAAGGGTCACCTGAGGTCTCTGAAGTACTGCTGTATGACCCACCAACCTTGCGACTGTCCGGTGGGAGGGTCAAGTTCACACCCTGCCTGTTTTTCCTGAGTGGAATGCTTAGTAGCTGGAAATCTGATCATAAAATGGGCTGTGTTGGAAGAGATCCACAAGGATCATTGAGTCCCACTCCTGTCCCTGCACAGACAACCCCAACATTCACACCGTGTGTCTGAATGTGTCATTCAAATGCTGCTTGGGTATCATCAAGCTTGGCAGCACAACTGCTTCTCTGAGGAGCTGTTCCAGTGCTCCACCACCCACTGGGTGAAGAACCTTTCCTTTATGTCCAACCTAACCCTCTCCTGGCACATCTTCCTGCCATTCCCTTGAGTCCTATAACCGGCTACAAGAGAGAGATCAGCGCCTGCTGCTCCCTCCCTTGTGTGGAAGCTGTAGGCTGCGATGAGGTCTCCCCTCAGCCTCCTCCAGGTCCCTCGCGGCTCCGGGGAACACGTGTAGCGGCTGGAGAGGGGACAGCGGCCGAGGGGGCGTGGCCAAGAGAACAGCGTGTGTGTGAAAGGGGCGTGGCCAGAGAGAGCGGTGGGTGAGGGGGAATGACAGGAAGGGGCGTGGCTAAATTCGAGGGGGCGTGGCCTTAGCGGCGTGTCTATATAAGGGCCGAGCCCCGCCCCGGAAGTCGCCGCGCGATGGCGGCAATGGCGGCGGTGGCCCGCGGGCCTCTGGGGCTCTTGTTGAGGCGGAGGCGACCGCTGGCGGGGCTGGGACCGGGGCCGCGCCGGCACCGGCACAAGGAGAAGTGGGTGAGCGGGTCCCCGCCGTGGGGGCGGCCCCGCTCGCCTCCCTGCTGACCCTTTTGCACCTCCACTTATGCTGCACTCTTCCCTCTCCCCGTCCCGGCTTCCTTGCATCCCCTCTTGTCCTCGTTCCACTCCTCCTTGCACCCTTTGCAACCCCATCTTACCCTCGTTATGGCGTTATTGTGCCCTATTGTACCCCTTCTGTGTCCCCATTTCACCCTATAGCGCCCCTGTGAAGCCCCCCACATGTACAGCCATTCCCCTCTTTGCGTCCCCACCGCACGCCCCTCACCCCATTGAGCTGTGCCCCATCCCAAGCCCACCCCGTGCCCTCGAGCCCCGTTCAGCCGTCCCCACGCCGTGCCCCCCAGTCCCATTCACCTGTGCCCCATCCCGCGCCCACCCGGTGCCCCCCAGCCCCATCCAGCCATTCCCCGCTCCATTCCCCACCCTGTGCCCCCCAGCCCCATCCAGCCATTCCCCGCTCCGTTCCCCACCCTGTGCCCCCCAGCCCCATCCAGCCATTCCCCGCTCCATTCCCCACCCTGTGCCTCCCAGCCCCATTCAGCCTTTCCCGACCCAGCGCCCCCGTTCAGCCACTCCCACCCCATTCCCCTCAGTCCCATTGAGCTGTGCCCCATCCCGCGCCCACCCCATGCCCCCCAGCCCAATTCAGCCATTCCCCACCTACAGGACACCACCACAGGGGTACCTGGGGCACAGTCACTTTCTGGGGCAGGACAGAACCTGGGGCTGGATTCTCCCAGAAAAACAAGAAGGTTGGGAATCTGGGATGTAACGATGTAAAGGTATTTTGTCTTTTAACCTCTCTGGTGTTTTTTCCTGCAAGGCCACCACGGCCCCCCGCATCCCGGCCACGCGGCTGGCCCTGCACCACTTTGACATGAACTACAGCCTGCACCTGAAGGAGCTCTGGCCCTCCGTCCGCGTTGGCCTCCTCTGCGAACAGAAGTACGGCGCCCTTCTCAACAACTTCTCTGGTGTTGACCACGTCACCCAAGAGCTGGAGCTTCTCAGTGCCACGGATTTTGTTTCTGAAGCCTCCCAAAAGGCGCAGCAACTGCAGTTGGAAGTGGGGAGATGGGAAAGCGTGTGCCAGGAGGGGTCTGGCGAGTGCGGGACGGTGACGCACACAGAGTCAGTGACGCACGCAGAGACATCACCACAGCTTCGTGCTTCCATCAGCTCCAACATCAAGTGTTACACCTTCCCCAGAGGAGACATCACACGCTTTCGCCCTGCACGGTGAGACATCCCTGGGACAGACCAGTGCTGTCACTGTCCACCTTAGGGGCTGCACGTGTGTGAGCACCTCCTGCTTCTGTCCCCATCCTCATGTCGACTGCTGTTTTCTTTCCCCTCACACATTTGTTTTCTTTACTCAAACCGGTGATTTTCAGACCGGACATGCTGGGGCTCCTCGACTACTATCTCATGGATGCAGCATCTCTCCTGCCTGTCCTCGCGCTCAATGTGCAGCCAGATGACTTTGTCCTTGACCTCTGTGCAGCTCCAGGTGGCAAGACCCTGGCTCTGCTGCAGACGGGGATTTGTGGTAAGTGGAGGTGGGTATTCCCTGCCCCCATGTGTGAAATGGGGCTGGAAGAGTGTGCTTTGCCCATTAATACCTGACCATTAATTACTTGTGCTTGTAAGAGTCGGGAATTTGGTGTGTTTCTGCAAGAGTGACGTTCCTTGTATGCCTGTTTTGTTGTCTCAGGGCATCTGACAGCCAACGACGTCTCCATGTCTCGGACAAAGAGGCTGCACCAGATTCTCCATAGCTACGTGCCCAAAGAAATCAGGGAAACTGTGAGTGTCACGTCCTGCGATGGAAGGGACTGGGAGCAGGTGGAAGGTGGCACTTTCCATAAGGTAAATACAAGGAACTGGGGAAGATAAACCCACTAGTTCACTTTCCTCCTGTTTCAGAGGAAGACAGTAGCTTGTCTGCAGTATATTTGTATAGTTTTCCCTAATCTTAAATGCAGAGAAAGAGATGAGGCTAAGCCACGTATGGGTTAGTATTTCCTCCTGCTGTACCCTTTCTGCAGGATCTGGTGTATGTGGGCATTTGGAGTTGCGCCTTCATTTACCTGTGTAATACTCCATAAAAATCCTGTTCTAATCCATCAAATGGAATATTAGATAATTAGATGTGAAGATTAGATAATTCCATAGCTGGACACAGCTGAGAAACAGGGAACTGGGTTCATTACTCGGAGGTACCACTGCTGGAGCTCTGACTGTGCATTGTTGCAGCCAGAGGTGCCGCAGTAGTGCCTGCCAAGAAGATGCAAAGAGTGGAAATGTTAAATGAGGACGCGTGCGGGGGTGTGATGTTATTCACTGCTTCCCTGTCTGTCTGCAAAACCCAAAACACAAAAGCAGCCAGATGAGTTACTATTAATTGTGGCTGCACACCTGTACTCGACAGCATCAGAGGGGCAAGCTAGCAAAAGCTGCTTGGTGAGCGATGGGGGCAGAGGAGTTGAGCAAGGGGCAGGTTGTGCTACATTTGCTGAGCTTGGCCTGGGCCCAGGGCTGATGCAGAACCTCTGCTGCTACAGGTGCTGGTGGATGTGCCCTGCACGACCGACAGGCACTCGGTGATGGAGCAGGACAACAACATCTTCCACAAGAGACGAACCAAGGAGCGTCAGATGTTGCCCATGCTGCAGCTGCAGCTGCTGATGTGAGTGAGCTCAAAGCTGTGTTTTGGGGCTGTTTGCGTTAGGATAGCAGCTCTCCATGGCCAGCACCAAAACCTCCTCTTACTTTATGTGTCTCCAACTGTGAAATCTGGAATGGCAACAGTTGAACACATCAAATCATAATAAATGTAAGAAGATGCACGTGTTCCTGGTCACATCAAATGTCCTTCCTGTCCTCAGCAGCAGCCACAGAAGGTAGAGAAGAGGGTCTAAGGAACATAGGTTTCTGCAGTCAGCCTTGGCGGGTTCCCAAGTGTCCACTTCTCCCATCCCATGGGAGGACGTCGGGATGCTTTGTCACCTCGTTTCACTAGGAAGGCTGGATGGGCTGACTGCAAGTTCAGGCAATAAGGAAATGGCTTATAGAGTCCCATGGCAGAACTTGAACTGAGGAAGCCTCTTTCCCTGTACGTACTCTTAACCCATTTCCTTGGAGGCAAGTGGAGGATCCCACCTTCCAGCTGCTCTCCAGTAGCATCTGTCCCATGTTAAGTGCTTTATCAATCTAAGCATCTGCTTGACCCATATTGCCCTGGTATGAAATAGTCCTTGGGTTGACGCAGTGAGGCTGCTGGGCCTGCAGAGTTCAGGGAAACCCGTCTCCTACAAATTATGTGCTGGCTCCCTAGTTGCAGTGGGTGGGAATGTTGGTGTCCCACATGGTCCTTTTCTTCCCATGATGATTGTGTGTGTCCATTTTGCCTGCAGGGCTGGGATCCTCGCCACCAAGCCGGGAGGAGAAGTGGTGTATTCTACATGCTCCCTCTCTCCGCTGCAGAATGAGTATGTGATCGAGAGAGCCATAGAAATTGCAGAAACCGAGTTTAACATCAGTACGCGTGTCGAGGACTTGAGCCACTTCAGGGTGCTCTTCCAGGACACATTTTCCTTCTTCTCAGACTGCCGGCTGGGGGAGCTTGTGCTGCCTCACCTCACAGCCAACTTTGGACCTATGTATTTCTGCAAATTATGTCGGATGTAGAAGCGGGTGACAGACTGTCTGCAGGTCCCTCTTCTTGGAGGTAGCGTTGTCCTGCAGGAGATGATCAAGGATAGCAGCAGTCATGTACAGAGACTCCTGCTGGAGTCCTAATTTTAGCTGTACTTGCACAAGCCAGTCAATGAGCTCAGCACGCTTGTTCCCATTGATTTCCTGGGCAGCCAGGTATTTGGATCTGGCAGGAAATACTCTACATCTCCAAGGGAAGAAAAGCTGCTTTATATTTATTTTTCTTTTTAAAATATCTCAAAGGAAATCTGCTTTTTTACTGCGGGTAGGGAGAATAAATGAGAAAGACCTGCTGTGGAGTCTCCTGCCTGTTTATCTGTTTGAGTTTGGGTGTTAATGTAGGAAAGAGAGAGGAGTTTTATCAGAAGGAGCAATTCATTTGTCTGTCTTGGGATGGAGTAAATCACCCTATGCAGATATTGCTCTCCTATCTGCTTTGATCCTACATGAGTGTGTTTGGGTTAATAAACGCCATCTGGAGATCTTAGTCTTTCTGTCCACAGAAATGAGCTGCATCTGTCTCTGCTTATCTCCTACCTTCAGAAAGAGCAGTCTGAGGTCCTGGAATAAGAGGTTCCTAAGAATACTGCTGCTGTGAAGTTGGAAATGTGCTTGGGATGCGTGAAGTGTGGTGGTGGAAAGAGTTTGGTACTGTGGAAACCCAGTGACTGTTGCCATCCCTCATGGATAGGAAAGCTGTGATTGAGAGGGAAGATATGAACACTCCCAGGTGTGTTTAGATGCCTTTTAATGTCCAGTGGGAAGGTGTTTGTATGATTTTGAGTAATAACTATGCACTGATACCATAGCCATGGGTGAAGGATTACTGGAGTTGATGATAAAAGTTGCCTTAATAGCTACGCTTTTATTTTTGTGAGTGAAATACAGTGACGAGGAGGGTAGATACAGCTGTGTCCATCGTTCCAGGAAGGTGCAGCTCAGGTTTGTTATCATCTGAACCCTATTTAAGCCCGTCCTGCCCTCTGCATCACATCTTGGTACCTTACAGGATCTGCGTATTGGCAAGGAAGGGGGTCAGGAAGCAGCTTTTCCTTCCTCTTCCTCTCCTTGCTGTCATCTCTCCACTGCCTGTTGCCAAAGAGAAGTCATGTAGTGCTGTCCCTGTTGCTTCACCGCTGGCCCTACAGGCGTGAGATTGTGGAGGCTACACCGCTCTCTTCTCTTGGCTGAGGGTCTCCACCTCCTTCATGAAGCGGAGGCACAGCTCCTCTTGCCAGGGCAAGGCCACGCACTGCACGGCCACGGGCAGCCCCACAGCTCCTGCCACAGCCTGCAGCGGGGACAGAAGCAGGGAGGAGTCACAGGGGGGGTTCAAACCTCCAGCAGCTTTTGGAAACTTAGTTCAGGCACCCGTCTCATGATGGAGACAGGGAGGTTGGAGGCTGAGCCCTGCTATTCAAGCAACTTTAGGGCACTGGAGCAAAGGGAAGGCTCTTGCTGTTCTCACAATGGAAACAGTTGACAAATCTTGGGCAACTTGTTTAAAAATCTCCCCCACGCCCCAGCCAGTTCTGCTTTGGGCTGTAATGCAGCTGGACCCCTTTTCCTTCAGCATCCTCATTCCTGATCCATGCTCCACTGGGAGCCTGGGACTGAATGGCCTCGAGTTCTGCCAGGGGAGGTTCAGGCTGGACATCAGAAAAAATTTTTTCATGGGAAGGGTCATTGGGCACTGGCAGAGGCTGCCTAGGGGAGGGGGTTGAGTTGCCTTCCCTGGGGGTGTATGAAAGGCAAGTGGACGAGGTGCTGAGGGACATGGTTTAGTGATTGATAGGAATGGTTGGACCTGATGACCCTGTGGGTCTTTACCAACCTGGTGATTCTGTGATGAAGGTGTCATGGAGGAGGAAGAAAATGTAGTGCAGTGGCTGTCACAAGGACCTACTGGAAGAAGCCCTGCTGCATGTCTTCTTTCTGGTTTCAGTGTATAATCCAGCCTTGGGGTGTTCCCCTAGTCCCCCACAGCTTAGTGACACATTTTATGGGGCTTGGGAGAAAAGGCATTTGCCAGGGGTATACAATGAAGAAGTACATTTTTTTTTGCTCTGTGCCCACATTGACGGAGATGTTTTGGAGCCCCCGATTTCAGTGACACTATCACTTGAACATCCATCAGCAGTCTCTGCTCTACCACTTTCTGTTTTGCATACCTGTTTCAGTGTCCGGTCCCAGGGGTCATCATAGCATCCTCGGTAAATCTTCAGCTCTTCCTCATCAGCTTCTGTCACCCTGCTGACAGGTACAACCCCAGCAGGGAAGTTCAAGACGTTATACAGCATTGTGGAGGAGATGGCAGCTGGGAGAAACAGAAGAGACAATACACATAGCTACAGCCTCCTGTCTTCCTTCAAACTTACACTTTACATGCTCCTTGAAACCTCTGAGAACCTGCTGCTTCTGGAAGAAGAGGTTGCATAGGGCTGGTCATCTGCAGGTCCAAGTTCTACTGCAAGAAACAACTATCACTAGATCACTTCATGCATGTGTCTGTTTCCATCTGCTCAGAAAGCTTTACAGTAGTTATTTCTTCTTCTTAACACCCATAAAATGCCTAGGTGGGTGGTGAAGCTCTGTGGTAAGGGATGTGTCCATCCAGTCTCAACCACTGTGGGCTTCTGCCCCTCCCAGGAGGTCCCCCAGTCACTTACTGAGGAGTTTCCCAGGGTATCCTGTGGTGAAGGCAGGGCCCAGGACAGGGCACAGCATAACGTCCAGCTGCAGTTCCCTCCACCGGGCGATAAACTCGGTGCGGTACACCTGGGGGAGGAGAGAGGACAGGGCATGGAGGCCACGTTCATGCCCAAGGTATCTCAGCTTCTCCAGGGTACGCACAGTCACTTGGGAGAAGAGGCCACCTCCCTGCTCTCCACAACATCCTTTCAGGTAGTTGTAGAGAGCAATGAGGTCTCCCCTCAGCCTCCACTTCTCCAGGCTAAACAATCCTTTCTTCTGTGCCTTTCCCTCTGCCTCCCCAGCACCCCTCTGCACGTATCCTTCCTTAACTGATGACATAAAGCTGCAACTCACAGCATGATGTCAGAGAGAAAAGCCCTCAAGACATACCTGTATTTGATGGTGATGATTCCACATCTCCTTCACTGATCTGCAAATGGAAATTGTAGCAACGCATTTTAGAGGAGGAGGGATTGCTTAATTAATCCTCCAGGTTTATAAGCCCTGGTGATTTAGCAATTATTGAAACAATACATCTTTCCCAATTTCTCTAAAGTTTCCTCTGGCATTTGGCCAAGCAATTAAGCAACAAATGTCTGGAAGTGGTAGAGATAAGGCTTCTCTTGTGAGCCTGGATTTAATACTCATTTCTGCTACACAGGCTTCCTCTATGACCTTATCCCTCAAAATCCCTCAGTGCTTTCAGGATAACATCAGGGGCAGCACAACACTGGGTAGATATGTTCCTGAAGGCTGAAGCCCAGCATGAATCCTGTCCTCTCACACCACCGTTGACATTTGGAGGAGAAAGTACCAATCATCTCCATAGACATCCCTGGGGGTGATGCTGTCTCACCTCATTCCACTCAAGGCACTCAGATAGTCGGCCAGGCGGGGAAACTGGAATGGCAAGAGGTTTTTGTTAGAGATATGGCATGGGGATGCAGGAAATCACCAGTCCTGTACCAACTCTGTCCCTGTGGATGCTGCACTGAAGGTGAAAGTTGATAATTAAAAATGCTCCTCATTATTCTGGTTTTACTTTGCTTCCAAATTTTGGTTGTTGGTTCCCAACTTGTTTCTTAAAGCTGCAGAGGAGGAGTGCACAGACTTGAACCAAGTCACCTGTCGTTATTTTTGATAAATCAAATATTTCATAGCTTGGTGTCTCACAGAAACAGGACCACTGCAAGCACTTTGGTTGCCTCCCACTCACTGTTACCTTTTTGATCCTGTCAGATGAGAGCAGCCCAACTGGCCAGAAAGGCAGAGAAAAAGGAGGATGGAGGAGAGAAGTCCTGCAAACAGATGCTCACCTGATGAAGGGGCTACAGTGAAGACCAGCCTTATCAATCACCAGGAGTCCCTGTGAAAATGTGGTCTTTTGGAGGCCTCCAACACAGGGACAGAGCTTCAAACTCAAGTTCCCCTCCTGCAGTAATCCTAATGCATGAACCTGTAGGAAACCAGGCCCTGCTAAGTCTAGAATTTGAAGAACCACTTGCTGTGGGTTCCACATTAATCTTTTGCAGCTCTTGGCTGGTTCTCCTCTTATACTTCGTTTCAGACTAGATAAATCCCAACAGTGGTATAGAAAAGACCTTTCAAAGAAATCCCAGTGTTTCTAGTTAAAGGCGTCTCCCAGAACTATCACGCTTTCAGACTTCACAAGGTCTTGCTGTCACCACTCTGAGCTGGAGGCAAAGGACTCACCAGAGGTTTAAGAATCAGAGCCAGCAGCTTCTTTCCCAGCCTTGGGATTTTGCAGCAATTCACCTGTGGTTTCAAGTTTGGATCTACAATATCTCCTGTGCTGAGAGATGACAAGAGGAGGTGGGTCATGCCAACAGAAGCTGTCTACCCTTTCTCAGAAATGTGAGTATCTTCCATTTGAAAGAGGAAGAGACAGGCTCCTTTTACCCATGCATTGTGCTCGTGGGCTGGGAGATAAAGGTGTTTTACAGCACTGCTGCCAGAGAGCTCCTACTTACAACACATCCAACCAAGCACGGCCTCCATCAGCAAAAAAAGTCTTCAAAAACAGTTCAGTCATGACATAGTGAATCCGAGGTGGAGAAAAGGGCACCAGCTGCACCAAAACACAAGATTAAGTGGCAGCCTGGGGATGTGAGTAATTTTCAAGGTCTGACTGTGGCTAAACTTCAAAGGCAGAGCGGCAGCTCACTGGGCTCCATATGCTGATGGAGGCCCCAGTTCAGCCTTTTGCCAGCCCAGGCATCTCCCTGTTGGATTATTCCTCCCTGATTACAATTTGGCTCAGCTCTGAGATCTCTCCAGAACTCTTTCCTCCTCCATTCTGCTCCAGGCAGTCACTGAGCCAGGAACTGCACTAGTTTCCCTCCTGTCCCAACAAAGTCGACACCTACTTAGATATGGACTCACTTTGCTATGATGAGCATCGCTAGCATGTTTCCCCTCCCATGCCCCACAGTCCTTTTCCCTTAACAATCCAGAAAGGACAGGCGTCTCCATGGACATTGGGGAGGAAGGAGAAAACCACCTTTCAGAGCCCTGCTGGGGGAGGACAGACCTAGGAAATGCTGGAGCAACCTTCTAGGTTCAAATGCAGCACTTGATGGATGCTGCTGTCTGGTGGGGACCACTGCCACCAGGAGAGCAGAGACAGATTCATTACACACCTGGTCCCCTGAAGGTACAAGTTTGCTAATTGCTAGTGCTGTTTTCCCAGAGAAGGTGTGTATCTGAGTTGGGCATGTGGCTGTAGTAACTTAATCCTGTATCTCTGGTAGGTTGTTCATCCCACAAGTGGGCTTGGGCACTGCATCTAGTGATTCCAGCAGTGAGGAGCAAAGCTGGGGACACCTTAGGGAGAAAAGGGCAGTTGTGCTCACCTGGTGCCCCGCTGCCTCCAAAGCCCTCTTGGTGTCCTGCACGGCCCGCCGCATGCAAGGGGACAGTGGGAAGTAGCTGTCTGTGTCGTAGAATCCGACCCGCAGAGGAGCAGAGCTGGAGTACACCTGGAGCAAAGAGCCACCAGCTGAACATTTCCAACACTGCTGGGGGTAGGTCTGCCCCCATGCTGAAGCCCACAGCAGAAGGGAATAGAAGATGAAGATGTTAGAGAGTAAATAACTTTCTGTTTTGCTGCTTATTGTTTCCATAGGTTACCCTTTCCCAATGTCCACCCTCACCTTTTTCTCCAGCTTCCCCTCCATCCCTCCCTTCAGATAAAGCACAGCCGCTCAAGACCAATAGATTCAATCACTGCTACAAAAGATAGAGGTGGAAAAAAATCTGAAGTTCATCATCTGCTGCAGACAGAGAAAGGAAATGTCCTCAGTCAAGAGATGCGCTGGAGGAGTTTCTGATCCTGTCTTATCTTCCCCTAAAAATCTAGCTTTTTGCTCCTGTTGTTGCCTGCCTTCCCACGCTTTTCTGGGGTGTCTCAATCTGATAAACCACATGCCACCTGCAAAAGCCAAAAGAGTAACTACCAGGAAATTACCAGAAGGGTAATTAGCCTATATTTTGCTAATAATTATGAATTGTGCCCTCAAAGAGTTACTGGAAACCAGTACTGTAAAGATAACTGGCCCCTTAAAGAATGCATACATGGAGTGTGCAGCCCCCTCCAAAGAACCAGGGCTTGCTGACTTAAGGTCTCACCTCCTCATCAAAGGGGATGGGGGGCACCGTGGGGTCCAGACGGAACATCTCCTCGCAGAGCAAGGCCTTCATGCACAAGGCGAGACTGTCCACATCCCTCGCCATTGGCCCCAGTGCACAAGGAACTGGAGAGGGACAAGAGCAAACATCCACGTTAAGCAAATGTGTGCGCCAGACCCTGTTCCACCACTCTACAAGGCTGCGTTGGGTGCAAGGGATGGTCAGCCAGTGAGACGAGAGGTTTTGAATGGTCTCTAGACAGACCTTGGTTGTCTCAGGCTTTCCTCAGCCCTAGAGGAAGACACAGGACTCTTCACAGCATACAGAGAAAAGCAACTAAAAACTCATATACCTGCCAGGATCCCACTGACTGGGTCACTCACTCCGGACAGGCTGTGGGAAGAGAAGAAGTATATTGTCATTTCAGTAAAGGCAAGATATTCTCAATATATTTGAATTGCACAGTGGGGTATCCAGTTTAGGACCCAAACCAGAAGGAAATTATTAAAAGCATTTGATTTGAGTCACGCAAACCAGAAGATTTTGGTCAAAATGAAGAAAAAAACGAAAACCCAACTTCAAACACTAACAAATCTTAGTTTTAGTTTAACGAAAAGTTATCCACTTCGGCATAATTTAACCATTTTAGCCCACTTTTAATTCCAGGCCAGATTTAAAATGAAAACATGGTCATTGCCCCACAAAACCCAATAACGCTGCCTCTTGGGAGAGGTTTTGAGCAGAGCAAGCTGGCCTGTAAGAAACTCCCTTTTCTTTCCCCGCCAAGAACTCATTGAGCACCTTGCCCCTTTTGCTGACTTTGACAATTAGCAGGCTCCTTGAAGGTGGGAAGGGCAGATCCTGGCACCTACCTGAGCCTTTCAGCTGTGGGTTTGAGCCCACACAGCCCACAGAAGCTGGACGGCAGGCGGATGCTGCCACCAATATCCGAGCCGATGCCAAGGATGGAGCCTCCTCCTGCAATCAGAGCTCCCTCTCCTCCTGAGGAGCCCCCAGGGCTTTTCTGGTGGTTGAAGGGGTTTACGGTCTGGCCGAAGATTGGATTGCTGCAGTCATAGCTAGGGAGAAGAAAACCAGCAAGCAGCATGTCAGGAACTGCCTAATTCCTTGAGTTTGTTGGTTCTCCCTTGTAGTGAGCTTATGTGGCACAGCCAACCCCATCCTTCTACCCTGTAAATCTCTTGGGACATTGATCATTCCCACGAATCTCTGCTTTCACTCCCATGCACAGTACATTTGATTTCTCTTATGTCATGGTGGTTTTTTTTTTCCTCTTTATCTTATCTGAAGACCATTTCTAGTTGAACTGAGATCACCGGCAGCTGATGGAAGGGGGACTTGTACAGGCAACATCTCAGGAGACAGGAGGGAGCTTGTCCCAGGACCTACAGGCTGGACTTTAGCTTCAGGAGCACAACTAGAGGAAAGATTTCTAATGATATATGTTACTTGAAGAGGGATTGCGGCACGTTGGTCAGTGCAAATGGGATGGCTCCCTGCTTCTTCAAAACCTTGACTAGGACGCTGTCCTCCTGCACCAGAGTGTCCAGGCATTGCACAAGCCCGCAGGTCGAGAGATGCCCCTGTAGAGGAGAGAAGTGACAACAGACACAGTCAGCGCGGTTCCCTTGCAGTTTTGGAAGGATGACCCAGTGTCCTTGGTGGGGCCAGTGGGTACTAACCCACTCCTTTTCAAGGCCTTGTATGAAGGGCCAATGACTCCCTCTCTTTCTATCCTTGGCCAGAGGGCTGCCAAACACAGAATTAAGACTTATCCTGAAGCTGTTCTTGCTCTTTTCCATGCTATTTCTCGTCCCCGGTCCAGATACAGCTTCATAGGTGCACTATCTCAGGATCAAACCTGTCCTGCTGTCTAAGTGAAGCCATCAGTGGATGTTCAGGGAGACAATATACATCCCAGACAAAAACAGTGTCATTTTTTTCAGTTAGCGTTGGTGTTTGGGCCTTGCTTTGGGCTTAGAACCATTTTACCTGTGTTGGTAAGTCAACATGGAGGAGTCTAACAAATTCAGCTCAGGAGTGTGTGGTGAGTCCTCATCAGAGCTTTTTTGTGAGGGGGTCCCTGGTGCATCTCATGCACAGGCTCTTCTCTAAGGGGTGAGTCTACAGCACAACAGGGGTATGAATTTAACAGTTCCTGCTACTAATGACTTTCTAGAAGCTTTGCCTTGTTCTTATCCATGATACTGCAAACCTCTGAGTAGATGTCTGAGTAATGGCCCAAATAAGCAAGTAGCCCAGCCAGTGCTAACTATTCACCCCTTGTCTTTTGCTGACGGAGGCTTCTAACTGCTAGGGTTGCAGCTGCAATAAGATGTGGGGCCACAGCCAGCCAACCTTCCTGTGGTGTAAGCAGGAAGGGAATCAAGCCCCTTCTCCATTCTCTGTGTCCCACCACCTCACCACCCAGCCCAGTTCACAATACGACACTTCCCAGGCACAAAGGGAAGCACCTTGTGGCCGATGTGGTCCTTGATGCTGACTGGGATGCCGTACAGCAGCCCTTTCGCACTCTGCCGTTGTATTTCCTCGAGCTGCTCCTCACACTCTGGGATAAAATGTCGCAAGCAGTTTGTCTGCTGAGTCACTTCCAGGGCCTTTGCCAGACACGTGGAGGAACAGGTGTTAGTTAAGAACAGCACTGGTACGCAGCTGTAGTCAGAAGCTAGCTGAATGGCCTGGTTTCAGCTAGGATAGTTAATTTTTCTTCCTTCCCACGCTCTGCCTGGGGGAAGGTTGTGGTTTAACTCCAGCTGGCAACTAAGTGCCATGCAGGTGCTTGCTCACTCCTTCCCTGGTGGGATGGGGGAAGAATTGAGAAAAAAGGCGAAACTTGTGGGTTGAGATAAAGACAGTTTAATAGGATAGCAATGGAAGAGAATATAGAATCATAGAATCATAGAATAACCAGGTTGGAAGAGACCCACCGGATCATCGAGTCCAACCATTCCCATCAAACACTAAACCATGTCCCTCAGCACCTCGTCCACCCGTGCCTTAAACCCCTCCAGGGAAGGTGACTCAACCGCCTCCCTGGGCAGCCTGTTCCAGTGCCCAATGACCCTTTCTGTGAAGAATTTTTTCCTAATGTTCAGCCTAAACCTCCCCTGGTGGAGCTTGAGGCCATTCCCTCTTGTCCTGTCCCCTGTCACTTGGGAGAAGAGGCCAGCACCCTCCTCTCTACAACCTCCTTTCAGGTAGTTATAGATATAGATATACTACTACTACTACTAAAACAATATACAAACCAAGTGATTCACAATGTAATTACTCACCACCTGGTGGCTGATGCCCATCCCACCCCTAAGCAGTGATCCCCCCTCTCTAGCCAACTTCTCAGTTTATATACTGAGCACGATGTTTTATGGTATAGAATATCCCTTGGATCAGCTGTCCTGGCTATGTTCCCTTTCAACTTCTTGTGCACCTCCCCATTGGCAGAACATGGGAAACTGAGAAGTCCTTAACTTAGTAGAAAGACTACCTAGCAACAACTGAAAACATCAGTGTGTTATCAACATTATTCTCACTCTTAGTCCCAAACATAGCACCATACCAGCTACTAAGAAGAAACTGAAACTATCCCAAGCCAAAACCAGGACACTGGGTCTTCAAAACAAAGGCTAGTGTCTTGGCATGAAGGTAACCCTCTTGCCAGAGCCTCACAACTCAAGCCATCTCAAACGACTGTTCAGTGATGGGTCTGACCCAGGAGACAGAGAGACCCCTGCTTTTTCATATTTTTCTCCTGATATCTGCTTGATATTAAAGACTTGTCATTGTCACCAGCCCACATACCATGGCACGGAGAATATAGGTGATATGCTCATCACACTGCAGACAGGCACTTACCTTCCCTAAGTAGGTGTAGAGGACAGTCTTGGGGGACAGAGACCCTTCCTGCAGTCTCTGAGTGAGTTCCAGCAGGGGCAGAGACAGGATGGCATCCCTCTGGACAGTGGGGACCTGAAAGAGAAAGATGAAGGGGATGCCAAGACAGCAGCTCCAGCTACCGTTTGGCTCAGAGGGGATGAGCCTCTTAAGTTTTGCCAACATTATCAATGGATCTTGCTGATCCTGCGTGTGAGGGTTCAGACCTTGAGCTGATGAATGTTTCATCCCGAGTTTGGATGTCATGGATACGACAAAATCACAAAATCCCAGCTGTCTCTAACGGTGTAGAAGAGTTTCACACATCCATTGCAGCAGAGGACAAGGCAATACCTCACATCAGAGCCTTCCTCCTGGCACTGTAGGACTTATGTGCTGACCAAGAGGTGCTGAACAAACACCAGGCTGGGCAGAAGGTATTGAAGTTATTGCAAACAAGCATCGTGCTGGCACTTCACCCCTCAGAATAGGTACAAGCAATGTGGTCACCCTGGTCTGAGGACAAACATCTAATAGCTGAAGCCCAGCAAACTGCAAAGAAGTTATCAGGGACTCACAGGTGGGTAAGGTCTACTCCGGTGAAGACGACCAGCAGTTCTCAGTGCCACCAGCTTTTTTAAGGTATATCATCTTTATGTGATTTTTTTACATTTAAGAATAAAGGTTGTAAAGATAAGTATCACTTGCAGCTCATATACTTCATCTCCAGGTATGTTATCTGAGTAAATATAGAATCATTAGGCTGGAAAAGAAAGATCTGCCTACTACTAAATCATGTCCTCAAGAACTTCATCTACCCACCTTTTAAACAACTCCTGTTCCGTTGCCTGACAACCCTTTCTGTGAAGAAGTTTTTCCTAATGTCCAATCTAACATGAGCTGGTTTAGCCAGTATCTACTCAGAAGTGAATGGTGGTTAGAAATCAGTTGCAGTTGGAATTCAGGACCACATCCTTGCTGGTTGGGTGCTGGCCTCATCCATTCCCATGTCATGTCCTGGGTGCTCCCAGGGTACAGTGACTGCCCCATACTTCATTAGCATTAAATTAGGCCAAGAATCTTCTGGGCAGCCTGCTGGGTGGGGACGTCTCACTTGCTGGGAACCCTAGTGCGAGCTGGTCTGAAGATTCTCCAAGACCCATCTGGAAGCCAGATTTTAAGGACAAAGATATAGTGGTGTGGACAGATGTGTAAACTTAGACTTAGGAAAAGGAAAAAGCTTTCTTGCTTCCACCCATACAGGCAAGAGACATTTCTAGATCCCAAAAGACCTGGGTTTTAGATCAATGAAGGTCCAGTGCTTCAGCACCTGTGTTGTCCAAAACCCTCTTCCCAGAGACTAATTCACATCTCCCTGGCTGTAGACTCCCACTGCATCTCATCCAGCTTGAGGAGAGCAGTGACCTGCCTTCCTCTCAAGGCAGCCTCTCCTCTTCTTGAGGGCTGCTGGTGCATCTCCCCTGGATTCCTCATTATAAAAGCTATGGAGGCATGAGCTGGAAGGAGGAGGTGAACAATGACATCAGCAGGCACTCCAGTGGGACTCAGACCCCCCCAGAAGGATGCGTTACCTGTTCCCTGAACTGCTGCACAGCCTTTACCATTTTCCTCACACCCTCATCCCGGGTTCTTCGAGCCTCTTCCATTTTCTTCTGGATCTGCCTTTTGCCCAGCCATTTCCAGACCACCACAGCTGCTGCTGAGCCGCAGAGCAAGGTAAGGGCAGCAGAAAGACCCACCTCCCTCTCTGGCAGGAGCTCTTTCAGCTGTTGCTGGACCATAATGTGACCTTCTGGTTTCCAGGGATGGAGTGAGAAGGAAAAGCAATGCAGGAGGAGACCTTCCCTACCTCCCCAGATCTGTTCCTTCTCCCAGCACCACTGCCTCTGGTCAGAGAATAGTTTGTAAATCCAAAGCTGACCCCAGCAAAGCTGCCTTCAATGGAGCGTACAGAGGAGAATGATTGACCAGGAAATGGAAAAGGTGAAGTTTAGCCAGTGAAACTTTGGGTGTCGGGTTTATAGTGGTTTTCTGGACTGTAGGAAGTTCTCAGCTTGGGAGGAAGGGCTGTGGGATCAGCTGAACAAAAGGAGCAAGGAAATAGCTGCTCCCCTGTTTCCTGAGTGGCCTCAGAGGACAATGGGAGAAGGGGAAAAAACAGCTTGAATTCACAAGACTTCCTTGCATGGGGATGGGGAATTGTATGACAGGAGGATACATACCCACTCACTCACCAAATCCCTTAGCCTATGCTGCACCATGGTGGATGGAGACCATTTCACACCTGTGGGATGGGACTCGACACTGTTGTGATGTCTGCATATACCAGAAGGAGAGGCTGTTCCATCTCACAACACAGCATATTAGCGTTGTCTTAGGAGTGGAAAATCCCAGAGCTGCAGGCCACAAGTAAACTATTTCCAACAGATGCTGGGACAGCTAGTGTCTGATGCCTTTCCAGCACAGATTCCTCTCATTACAAGCACACAAGAACCTTGCACTAAGCTGAAGGAACCAAGCCCACCACCATCAGCCTCAAAATAAATTCCATGATCTGTCTGTGACCTCTGCCGGCTTTGGATGATGGGTCCTCCTATGGGTTCCACCTTGAAACAAGTTTTTGGGCAGCTAGATTGCACATTACAAAACTTCGCAAGATTGCACTTGATGCCTAGAAGCCCAAAAATCTGATCTTGCTTCCACAGAGTGTGGAACTGGATATGGAAAGGAAGGTGAAGCGCCTTCTTCCATCAGGGCTTGGTAGTCCTCCAATACTTCATTTTTGATCCATTGTCATGTCCATTCTTAGCAGTTTAAAAACTTTGCTCTTGTTTTCTGTAATGGTTTGCATCAGTAGGGAGTGTTCTTCTCTTTGTCCTTAACTAGGGAAACTTATGAAAGACTCTAAACAACATTGGCTTTGACATCCTCTAAGGACCAGTCTGGAGCAATTAGCTATGTGGCCTTTTTTACTGTGTTCCCTTGCTCAGAGGGTGGCTCCTCAGCTAAGGCTCTGCTGGTTTCATGAAAGCAGCAGGATGGGGACTTGCCTGCAGCCCCTCATCTGAACAGGGTCAGCTCCCAGCAATAGCAGCCCCTCTCCCAGCCTCTGGGAATCCATTCAAGAGCTTCCCAAGGCAGAGGTGGGTTCTTTGCCTATGTGACAGCAACACCACCTCTATGATGGGCTGAGCAGCTGTGAGAAGTTTTTTCCTCTGTGCTGAGGAGTGTCAGGGCATCGGCTTCCCACACCCACCTCTGCACTAGGACCTCTGCTCTGATCCTGCCCTTTAGACACTTGGCAGATGTTTGATGGAGACAGAGCCAGCTGCGTCCAGACCGACTGGGCCCCTCACCACAAGAAGGATGTTGAGGCTCTGGAGCGAGTCCAGAGAAGAGCAACGAAGCTGGTGAGGGGGCTGGAGAACAGGCTTTGTGAGGAACGGCTGAGAGAGCTGGGGGTGTTTAGCCTGGAGAAGAGGAGGCTGAGGAGAGACCTCATTGCTCTCTACAACTACCTGAAAGGAGGGTGTGGAGAGGAGGGAGCTGGGCTCTTCTCCCAAGTGACAGGGGACAGGGCAAGAGGGAATGGCCTCAAGCTCCTCCAGGGGATGTTCAGGCTGAACATTAGAAAAAAATTCTTCACAGAAAGGGTCATTGTGCACTGGCACAGGCTGCCCAGGGAGGGGGTTGAGTCACCTTCCCTGGAGGTGTTCAAGGGATGGGTGGATGAGGTGCTGAGGGACGTGGTTTAGCGTTTGATAGGAATGGTTGGACTCGATAATCTGGTGGGTCTTTTCCAACCTGGTTATTCTATGATTCTATGACTTGGTATTTAAAAGGTCAGATTTATCAGCAGGTGCAACTGTGTCCAGGTGGCTCAATGGTGCTGAGAGAGCCTGTTTCCCTACCGATATATGAGTACCTCCAGCTACGTGAAGGGTGGCGTGACCTCCTCCTGCCACTGCAAGGCCACAGATAGCCCCATGGCTCCTACCGCAGCCTGCAGCAGGGGCACAGACAGTAGGGTGTGACTGGAGGGAGCAGAAGTTGAATCCACCCTCAGGACTGGGATGGTTTCAAAACCCAAGCCTGTTTTGTGCTCCGAGTAGACCTGCTGTGGCACTCCAAGAGCCAGAGGAAATTAAAGTCCCAGCTGGGATTGGGACCCAGTGGGCTGGGTCACGGTGGGTGGCTTTGTGTGGACACACATCTAGACAAAGAGGAGCAAGGGGTGCTTGGAAGAAAAGTCTGCTGGGAAAGAGACCACTGTCTCCATGGGGAAACTGAGGCAGAGAAACAAAGAGATGTGACCCGGGACATCATAAGCACAGGAGGATGACCTGCCTGACTCACAGGTCAGTGTTCACTCCACCACATTGCACTGGTGTGCACTGAACAACCAAGGCCAAGTGCAAAGTTTTTTCCATGTTTTTCTTGCCTGAATCAATCCAGGTCCAAGGTCAAACTCACCAGCTGAGTTAAGATGAAAGCCAAGCCCCTTTTCAGAAGAAGAATCAAACTGTAGCAGCTGGTCTGGGATTTCACGGTGACATCCACAACACCTCTTCCACTGCGAAGCATCACAGAAAAAAGGCAGTTAGACCAACTCACTCCTGTCCCCAGCGAGAACTGCAGTGTCTTTGCTTGCAGAAGCAAAACTGCCCAGGCTTGCTGTCATCATGCTCCATCCAACACCTTCAGCTCTCAGGCAAGATGGGTTTTAAGAGAAGTTTTCTATAACTGAACCGTTTTCCCTCTAAACTGGTAGTAATTATTTTTGTCAGCTTTGACTCTATTTTGATTAAAAGGACAAAGAATAAACCCTGACAGCTGTACCTCGTGTTTACATTTATGGAACCAAACACTCTGATATGCTTTTTCAACAAAATTTACAAAATGAGGTCTGTCAGCTACGCTGTTCTGAAAGATTTTTAAAGACATTTCTCAAAATGCCAAAGACAGAGTGAAATGGGCTGGTCCCCTCTGGTGAAGCTGTTCCAGTTGGCTCAGAGGACTGAATAATTTTATTTTTTTGTTGGGAACTCTCCAGTTTCTGACTCATTCAATCCTGGAATGACTATTGGAAGCATGAGACTTTCCTCAATCCCAGTCCAACTCCACCAACAGTCATGGACCATAACAACTAATAAGAAAGTTGCCACTACTTAATCTGCACCTTTCCACCAACCAAGAACACCAGTGGAGAGATGACGGTCTGTTTCTGTCAATTCTTTCTTGTGTTGCTCACCCAGGACCCTGTTTGTTCTCCCTGAATAAACTGCAATAGGATGGGGAGAGAAACACCCAATACCAACCCTCACACCTCTGACACCAGGGGCTGCTTTCTCCCTTGATCATCCCTACATCTTTCTCATGGGTATTGCATTATTTTCCTTGGGCCTTTCCATAGCCAACTGAGTTGTATGGATCCTACTTACAACTTTTTTAGCCAGGTCGAGATGCTATCAGCTGTTAGTTCTTCACCAGAAGTCCAGAAGCATTCCTACTTCTTCCATCACGCTCGGTGTCTTGCACAAGTCTGTTCACACTGAGTGACAGCAGAGACTTCAGCACCCTGGTGGTAAAGAACTGAGATGTTCCCGGCTGCTCCCTGGCTGGGTACAAAGCTTGCAGCAAGAAGTTGGGCTTTTCACTGGTCTCACCATGGGAAAACAAAGCAGGAGGGAAACCAAATGATTTGAGTGCAAAGTACAAGAGTAACAGGACCAAAAGGAAAAAAAAGAAAAGAGCCGATTGTGAACATTCTTGGAGGGATAAGGATTTGTGCAGCTGACAGCTGTTTCAGAGCGAAAGATGTACCAAAACTAATTCTTGCATTTCTCTGTTTGAAAGCTGAGCTGTGCTATGTTAAGGCATTTCATATAATCTATTTTTCAAACACTTGCTTTTAGCTACTTCAACTACCTCCTCCCTTGACACTTGTTTGAAATGAACCTCTGGGACCCTGGGGAGATTTGTGTCTGTAACATCTTCTGCCACTTTCTGTTACATCAGAGAGCTTTGTTTGCTTCAGATGCTGCAAGAGGCCAACCAGACTGTCCTGACAACTCATATTCTGCTGGTATCAGTTCTGCTACAGAGTTTGTTTGCTCCTGCTGCCACGACTATACAAAGCTTAACCTGCAAGCTAAAGAAAAAATGCTGCAAAATAAAGTAAAACCAAATAAAAAGGCTGGAATGTCTGGTGACTCAATCTCTCAACTTTGCTCACTTAACTTATTTGGCCACAGAATGAAATGTGGATTGAGGAGAGCAGATTGAAATTCTTATTAAAATTGGGAGGAAGAAGGAAAAAATAGCAAAGACCACAGTCAGGATATTGTGCTGGAGATGAGAGAAACTAGTAGAAACAAAGCCCTTTTGGGCCCAAACAGTATTTCTACTTGATTCTGTGAGACAGACCAAAGCCTGGACTTTGGTCAGTGCCAGGCAGCTGGACAAGTTCTCTGCAAACACACAGTGCAGGTCTACAAGGGCTGCACTGCCCGAGCCAGCTGCTTCCAGTGAAGGAGGCACGGAAGGGTTGGAAACACATCAGCATCGTGCCAGCAGGAGTGGAAAGCAGCTGATGTCCTCCCTCCAGCCCGGAGGAAGAACCCTCCTGCAAACCTGAACTTATGCCCTACCGAAAGCTTTTCCCTTGTTGAGTTTACCAGACCGCTCTCTGCTTTTTCCTGATATTTATGCAGCAATACTGCCTGATGTCATGCACAACATACCTTAAGAAGGAGCCTGAGTTTTACTCAGAAAAGTGCTTTGCTCTCTGCCAAGCTGAGGCACTTACCTGTTCTTTAAATTCCTAAGCAGCCCCCTACATTTGGTCCAAACCCGTGTCTCATTTCCCTCACACCTCATCCATCTTTCATCTTCTGGATATGTCTCTGCCTCATCCACTTCAGTGCCAGGAGAGCTTTGGCTGGGCTGCAGACCAGGGCTGAGAGCACCCACGTATTCTGCTTCATTAACTGCTGGATCATAGTAAGAACTTCTCTTTGGGTGCTGAAGCCTGAGATCTAATGACCAGCTGGAGGCAGGAAAGGGGAGAGCAGAGCAGGAGGACAGTAAATCCCTTCCAAAGAGCAGCTGGAATGCAGACTGAAAGTATGCATGGGGAAATTCCTTTCAGAAATAGGACCCTTTCAATATATGAGCAAAAGACACTGTCCTTTGCTTGTGAAACAAGGTCTGTGCATGCTCAGATCTAGTCAGGAATACTACTCAAACAAGCTACCTTTTAATGGTGAACTCCCATCCTTTCTGTGAGAGGAGAGCCAAAAATCCTTCGCTCCTGGCCTGAGATAGTCATGGCCATTTGGTAGACCCCCACCAGGCAGGAGCTTTGTGGCTGGTGCCACCCAGCAACCATCTTACAGAGGCAGAGCATCTTCTGGAAGCAGCGTTGTGCCATGGACTTTCTCCCTGCTTTGTGCTGAAAGGAGGATGGCGAGTCAGGCTGAGGACCCAGGAGTCGCTGTGTGACAGACCTGCTTGTGACCATGTGAGGCTGCTGGGTGACTGCAGCATCCCTGCACGGCCCCAGGGAGGCAGAGAAATAACAAGAGTAGTGCTGCCCCTTGGCTCTGTGGCTCTCTCGTCCAGTAGGGGAAATGCAACCTCCAGCTCAGGTACCTGGAGAGATATGCAGGCTTGGAGAAGCCACAGGTCATTGCTAACGTCGATCCTTGCTTCAAGGCACACTTGCGAAGCATTTTGCTCTCCTCCATCACATCCACCTTCCCTTCCAGGCTCACCCTCCACCTTGACAGTGAAGGATGGGTTGAGAAACAGCACACAATTGTCACAGTGAGCCTGGAAGCACCAGAAAGTGTGAATGGTCTAAATGTAGCCACAGAAATGCTTAAACCCAGTTTTCCATCAAGTGCTTAGAGGCAATAAAAAAACAACTCTTTTTTTCCCCCCGTTGCTTAACTGGAAGAAACAATGAGGAATAAGAGTGAAGACAGACCCATTACCACTTCTCACAGCTTATTTTTAAACAAAGAAAATTAAGCTTTTCACTACTTACTGCACAATTAGACTGCAGAACCCACTGCCAGCGGATGGTGTGGAGATCGAGAGAGTAAATGAGTTCATGAAGGAGAGCTTCCTTTGCAGCTATTAAAAGTGATGGCCTGACTACAAGTCTTCCAAAAAGTCTCTGTGCCAACCAGTAGTACAGCCAGAGAGGGAGTCCTGCATTCAGCAGATTATGCCCTCCTGCAAACATCTGCTCCTGCCCATTGCTGGAAGTAAAATATTAGGGTAAACTGCTCTTCAGACTCACATCATGCAACAGATGTTGTTACACTATAGTTATTGGACTCCTTTGGTCCAGCATTAACTGTCATTCCTTTCTTTTGGTTGTTTTTACTCATTTTAACTCTAACAAAGAAGGACAATTTGGACAGAGATGAGATTTTGCTATTTTTAAAGAGCATTTATTGAAACGGCGGTTCAGAGTCTGCAGGTCACTATTTACTCTGCTTTGTGCATCAGATGTGAAGGGCAGGGAATGAAAAGTCATCACAGTGAAGGCAGGTTCCCAGAAATCACACATTTCTCTTCGTGCCGTGAGCAAGTATCTCCACCTCCTTCATGAAACGAAGGCACAGCTCCTCCTGCCATGGCAGAGCCACACACTGGACGGCCACCGGTAGCCCCACCGCTCCTTCCACAGCCTGCAAAAGTTAAGCAGAGCCCTGAGTCAGAGCACCTGGGGAGTCACAAGAGAAAACACTGTCTTTTGCCATGATAGGAAGAGAAGGCAAAGGAAGACATGCAATGGGACAGCTGCGCGTACAGCAGCCTAGCTGCACACACAGGGCAGTAGCAGGGTGTATGCAAACTGCTTCACTAAACAAGCTCCCACTCTCATCAGGAGATGTAGATAAGCCTTGGGACAATGCGCCAGAGGTGTCACCGTGCCAGTCATAAAGTTTTGCTAAGACTTAAGCTCTTCTCACTGACCTCTTTCAGCCTCTTATCCCAAGGGTCTCTGTAGTATCCTCGGTAAAGCTTCAGTTCCTCCTCATCGGCTCTCGTGACGGTGCTGACCGGCACCACCCCAGCAGGGAAGTTTAAGACGTTGTATAAATTGGTATAGGAGGTCGCAGCTGGAAAAGAACACACAGAGCAACCAAAATGGCAAAATATAGTGTGCTGAGCCGAGGCAGCAATGACTTTCAGATGACAATTTGGATTACAGGAATCGGAGACCGGAGTCACCGGACCTGAAGAGACTACAAAAACATGCTGCTTTCGAATGGTCTTTTGATGGAGAGGTTTGAGAGCTGCATGGGTGCTGAGACCTATGCCTTTACCTGTCAGTCAGATGGAGGTTAGATCTGCTCTGGAAGAGTATTTGATCCAATTGAGAGTCTGCACTTATGTCTCCCATACACCAGGGCAAAAAACCTCACACCACACAAACCAGCTATCTTCTCATAATAATCCAGATGCCCAGTTCTGTAACAACTTATTGGGGATTTTGGATTCCTGGGAGCCATTGCCAAAGAGATGGAGGACCCTGTTTGATGGAAGCTATAAAAATTTCCTTTTATTTCTGCTAGTCACAGGCAACTTTGCTATTTGCAAAGTCTTGGGAAACACAAGATGTCCACATTCAGAAGAACATGGCCTTGTACTAATGTCTACCACCCCTCTGACAACTATCCTCACAGCCACCCTCTGCTTCAAGAGTAGCTCCTGGGCTTTCTACAGGAGGGATGATGCAGGGGAAACTCACCCATGAAGGATTGGGACAGATGTGCCACTTATTGCTGCCCCATAATAATCCAAACACCTGCACCTCAGATGAGGTCAGGCATGAGAAGACCCACCCAGAGGAGGCCTCTCCTTTGATTTCTTCTCCAGAGGGAAGACTAAGCATCATGCATGGTTTAGGAAACATCCAAGAGACCAGCTCTGCCCACAAACACCACCATGGATGCATCCAGAGACACCTCAATGGCGATTACCAAATAGCTTCCCAGCGTAGCCATGGTTAAAAGCTGGCCCCAGCATGGGGCAAAGAATCACATCCAGCCTTAGCTTCCTCCATTTAGCAATGAATTCAGTGCGGTAAGCCTAGAAGGAAAGATAGAAGAGATGACAAACATCAGTGACAGGTCAATGCCTACAGGAAAAAACTTCCCTGGGTAGAATAAAAAAAAAAAAAAAAAATCAAACAAGTTGTGAGATGTGCTTTGAAAGAGCCATTGGATTTTGTTATTCCACACTTAGCTTTCCTGTCAGGATACCATGTGCTGCCCAGACCTAGACAAAAATGCTAGGTGGACATTTCATTGTTGATTTATTCCAGTATTAAACCAATCCTTCCTATGAACAGTTTTGTCTTCAAATTTTATCTATCAACAATAGTTTGAAGAATCACATCTAGCTGACTAATAAGTCAAATTTCCTCAAAGCTTTGGTTATTTTGGTAGAAGAATGTAGAAGACACGATTAAAAATATTTTCACAAAACCTTTCATTCTGCATCAGGATACAGATAAGAGAAAGAAGCAGTAAGAGACAGCTAGGAAAGCCTTCCCCTCACAATGCAAGCAGCACAGCTTCAGGCTTTTTCTGTAGATCCAAGAGAGATGTAGATTTGCAGTCTGATTCACCGCAGCTTTGCTGAACACCAGGCAATGAATGAATCCGTCCTTAAAGTGGATATTCTGTGACAGGGATACATTTATCCCATGTTCTAGCCCCTATTCTGCACAACGCCTCACCCCAAGTTTTCTGTACAATGGTCTTCCACATCTCTCACAAAAGCCCCAGCCGCAAAGCTATTGTTTAGCGTGACCTCAATTTCCATATGCAGTCTGAGATCCTTCCTGCTGAAAGCTCAATAAATGAGATGGGTTTACAGGAAATATAGTCGGTGTAGCTAACCTGACTTTCCATTGTGAGATAAAATCTGGTTGCTAGCCAAAAGTTTTGAATCAGCTCTTGTCTGCAGTAGATGAAAAAATGCGACTAGGGGTTCACTAGAGAAAAGGAACTCAAACTATGTCCGAGGTCAACAAATCTTTTTAAGAGTTTTCTTTTCAGTTGGTTTTGGTTTCTTGCAGGGGAGAGAGGGATCTATTTTCACCTAAAAAAACCCCAGACTAATTCCTTTCCAATTATTATCACCCGCTCAGCAACCAGGAAGGTTTCAGGAGTTTTTCCAGCTGTCCTATAATCCGTCAGACTTGATGGAAGAGGGTGTGCGTGTCCATCGAGTGCCTGGCACAGAGTGTGTGGTGCAGGCTGGGGGCATGTGTCTCTTGGGGAGGGTTAAGAGGCTGTTGCAGGGAATGCAGATCCTGCCTTGTGGGAGGACACTGCAACAGCTCAGCTTCCTCAGCCTTGCAAAACACCAGCTGAAAGAGGATATAATTACTCTCTATGAAAAGATCAAGGACAAGGGCAGCAGTGGAAATACCAGGGAGGAGAGGTGCTATTTAAGCTCAAGGACAGGAATAAAATAAGGATTAAAGGGAAGTGAATAAACAGCATCGGAAATATGAAGGTTTCCAACCATCGGAGAAGAGTGGAGAGGACCCAGCCAGCAAAAACAAATGCAAGCATAAGACTCAGCTTGGTCAAGAGGAGCCTGATGAGTCTGTGGGCAGCGCTGGACCCAGCCACCGAGAAGAATGCTTCCTGTCCTGTGTTTCTGACCCCAAATGAGTTCATGTGAAACTATTCTAAGCCAAAGAGTTCACAACCACAATTTTTGACTCCTAAGGTCTCTGCTGGGTAGTTCAGGCAAGGTCTTAGCCTGTGACAATAGCACCTAATGTCTGAAATGAAGAATTTGACCAAGAGACAGAAGCAAGAAAAAAATGAAGCCTCATCTTTAGTGGCTGTTCTTAATCTATTTCTGCTTATAAAAAGCAGGGCAAAGGATAATCTTTCTTCCCCACCCTCCAGTAACTTCCACATGAACATCTGTTGCCTAGAGCTCTTATCACTTCTTGCAAAGCTCAACTTTCAAAGAAAAGCCTAGCTGCTTGATTTTGACGTGATCCATTCCCAAACCCAAATCCATCACAGAGCTCAAAGCAACTGCTTATAAACTTAGGGATCTCTCACTATACTTAGTAAGGAAAAAGAAAAAAATAAAAAGATCACATTACCGCCACTGCTCCGTGCTGATCCCAGAGGTTTTTGGCAGACCTGGAAAAGTGGTAGAGGTAATCGGCTTCGGGACAGTGGCAACAGAAAACAATTAACAAAATGCACAGACTGCCCTTTGTTATGGAAACCACATGACCCTTCTGGGATCAAGCTACAGGATCATCCAGCTGATTCCACTGGCTTCACAAGTGCATAGAGGTACATCAAAAGAGAGTTGTAGAATCACCAGGTTGGAAGAGACCCACTGGATCATCAAGTCCAACCATTTCTATCAAATACTAAACTATGCCTCTCAGCGCCTCGTCCACCTGTGCCTTAAACACCTCCAGGGAAGGTGACTCAAACCCCTCCCTGGGTAGCCTGTTCCAGTGCCCAATGACCCTTTCTGTGAAAAGGGTCTTACATTAAAAGCTTGCCACCACGTCTAGGTGCTCTGGCAGCTACACAAAAATCATGGCAGTCTTCTAAATTCACTTGCTCCCAGCCTGGTGTGTTTCTGTCTCTCCTGGGAGGCCACCTGCCTCACACCACACTGCACCTGCATGCAGAGACCTCTGCATTAACCTGGCACATGATGCTTTGGTCACCAGACTCCACCTGATGGGGAAGGTAGCCCATGTCTCTCTGTGCTGATCTGTATGGATTCATCCTAGCCCTGCCAAGATGAGGATCCTTGAGCTCTTGAAGTAATCTCTGGCTGTGTAGACCTGGATAATACCTTGCTAAGCCCAGGTGGTGCTGAGGCAGCACATCCTCATCTGGCTCAGCCTGTGCTGCACAGCCCCATGACAGGGCTTTGGAAAGCAAGCTGCCATCTACCTGCATGAACCTGCGGACACATCCATGTACATCCCCTTTCTCTAGGGCTACTTCAGTGCATCTTACCCCACTCCACAGAGAGCACTGAGATCCCGAGCGATTCGTGGGTACTTTTGGAAAGAAGAGAAAAAACTTGGAATTAGTCTACAACAATGCAACTGAAATAAGTGGCTACAATGCAATTGCATTTTGGGCTCACTTCTTGTCCTACCAGAAGTGGCTCTGAAGAACAGGTACGGTTTCTGGTGGAGTGGTTTTACATTAATTTATACATTTAATTACAACAGCCCACGCCAATAATGCTCTAGACAACACCGCCAGCCCCAAGAGCATCTTCTGGATGTCAGGATGCTGTTTAAATCCTTGCTAGCGATATTCTTTCTCTTGGAGCCCATCACTGGATAGGCTGGATGGCTCACAGGTTCCTGAGAATGGATCATATTTCAACCTGCCCATGCAAAACTCCCACAAAGGGCTGTCAGACCCACTTGATAAGTTCAGGCCGGGTTTAGAGACTAAGCGTATTTCACGATGAAGCCCATCAGGCACTTAACATGAAGCAGCAAAGCACTCTTAGAGGGCAGCAGCCTATCTCCCTGCAAGCAGAAACCTCTCTATCTTGTTGATTTCCTTTAACGCAGATGAGACGTGTCCACATACTTACTATGGGTTTCAAAATAATAGCCAAGATCCTTTTCACCACAGTAGGAAGCCTGTAAGTATTGAACTGGGATTTCAGGTTGGGATCCACGATGTCTCCTTTGCTGGAAAGGCAGGAAGTGAGGGAAAGTTCAGGACAAGCCATCTGTGCCAGAGCTACAGTGACAGCAGTGCCGTTTCCAAAACAGGGTTTGCCTTAGAAGACAAAATCTGCCTGTTTCAACCCAAAACACTGAACAAGAGATGCTCATGTGTGGTTTAGATGCTCAGGTGTAACTGCTCACTGCAAAAGTTACAGAGAAATAATTATTTTACTCCCTATATTGTCAGTGCTATGCAGACTCTTGAGTGCTTTGCAGCAGTCACGGCGCTGCTGGCACATGGTATCATCCTATGGTGTTATCCATGCATGCAAACTGCTCTTGTGAATGAGCTGCTGCTTGTGTAAAATTCATCCTTCCAGAAACTGTTCCTCTGCTGTTCATTATTCAGTTTACACCCATAAGAATATAAACACTCTGGATGCAACTACTAGCTACGCAGTGCCAAGTCTCATGGACCACACAGAAAAGGGGGGTGTTACTCACAAGCAGTCCACCAGGTGAGCTCCACCATCCGAGAAAATCCCTCTGGTGAACAGCTCGTCTACCACGTAGTCAATCTTGGGTGGTGCAAAGGGAACAAGCTGCAAGAAAACCATCCCTGTTCAAGAGGTGACAAAGATGAATGACTCACTGAGCCCTCTGTGAACCTCTCCTCCTCACCAGTGAGGTGGTGGGAAGAAGTGGTGGAAAGCTTAGGCCCTCCCTGCTGCTGTAGGACAGAAAGACCCTATTTTCAAAGCGTTAACAGTATCAGCCCATTGTCCTTTCCCACCTCCAAGGCATTAACACATCATGACCTGGCCCAGGCTCCACTCCTCCACATGTTAAAGAATTTTTAGAAGCTTCAAAACACTAAGTATTTTAAATTAATTTACATCATTGGAAAAACCCCTATATAGAAATCCCCACTGGGGGAACCGCAGGATAATTTAGGCTAGAAGACATCCCTGGAGGATCAACTGCTGCAACTCACTTCCATTTACCCACCAAGGAACCTGTAAAATGTCCCTCTACAGCTGAGGGACCGTCCACATTGTGGGAACTGATATTTATGGTAACACCACATATGATGGAAATAATAGGGCTCTAGAAAAAAAGGTGACTTGGAAATATCTGAATGTGATTCTCCTCTCTGCTAGGCCAGAAATATAAGGAAGATTGCTTTGGTTTGGGAAACAAAATATTGTATTAGCCTTCTTCTTGATGATCCTAGGCAGCAGAAGTGGAGAAGGAAAGTTACTTGTCCAAACTCTGTAAGGAGGAGGATAACAACTGCAGGCAACCACAGGCAAGAAAACCCACCGTATGCCCTGCATCCTGGAGGAGCTTTCTTGTCTGCTGGATGGCCCGTTTCATGCTGGGTGAAGGCTGGAAGTAGCCATCTTCTTCATAATATCCAATCCGAAGTGGCTTTGAACTGGTGTAAATCTGTGAGGACCCACCACATGCATACATTAAATGTACAAGACTGGACCATTCCTTGGGCTTAAGAAGGCAGCAGCTGAGGTCTCCCGGGTTTGAGGAATGATGGGAGAATAGGGTTGGTGGAAATAAGTGGTGTCCAAAACACAGGGCTGCAATGATGGTCATTGGTATGGTCCTTCTAACACCATCTCCTGCCACATGAACACGTCCCAGCTTTGAGACAGCAGATGTGATAGTACCCATACAGACCACATGCCTGGGATGCCTGGCTAGAGACAGAGCTCGGGGGCTGTTCATAGAATCATAGAATCACCAGGTTGGAAAGGACCCACTGGATCATCGAGTCCAACCATTCCTATCAATCACTAAACCATGTCCCTCAGCACCTCACGCCACTGTCCCTTAAACACCTCCAGGGAAAGTGACTCAGCCACCTCCCTGGGCAGCCTGTTCCAGTTCCTCTAAGGTAAAAGGCTGGTCTGCACTGTCTGGGTGTCAGAGACAACTGAAAGATCCTAGTATCTGAGCTACAAATCAGATGGTAGAAGCAGAGAGCTAATGGCAAAGGGCAATGATTTCTTAGGTCAGTGACTGTTAGATCAGGCTTTCTAATTACAGGTGTGAGGTGAATTCCTCAGATCAGTAGAAATTAGTTCCTTTAAGGATTGGTCCAGGATGGACCCAACAGGCTTGTTTTGGACATTGCTGGGAAAAGAAGGGATCGGTATCTAGCAGGTCTCATCAGGGCAAGCTAACAGGGGCCTGCTAACCCCGCTGTGTGGCTGCTTCTTGTGGCTGCTCATGCTGCACGTTCTCTGTTCAGAAGGACACTTGCTTCCTTGGGACATGAAACCAGACAGAAATCTCCCAAGATCTCATTCTGTTGCTGGATAAATGGAGGTATAGAATCATAACATAGAATCACCAGGTTGGAAAAGACCCACCGGATCATCGAGTGCAACCATTCCTATCATGGAATGGGATGGCCTCTGAGCCTTACCTTCTCATCAAAGGGGATGGGGGGCACAGTGGGATCCAGCTGGAACATCTCCTCGCAGAGCAAGGCCTTCATGCACAGGGCCAGGCTGTCCACATCCCTTGCCATTGGCCCCAGCATCCCTGTCACTGCAAGCACAAAGGTCCTGTCACTGCAGGCAGATGGGCTGGTGCTGTCTCATAGTTACCGGTAGGGGTTCAGCATGGAAGAGTTTCAGTCAGGCCAGGGAAGAGGAATGAGCGTAACATGCAAGAAGTGAGCAAGGAGGTCCAACAGGGACAGGCTGTAGTCTCGGAGCAGAGGCAGCCTACTGATTCTGACCTTCTGGGCCAGGCTTCTGCAGGCACAAGGCTCACTCAAGAGGAGCGAGGACTGCAGCCTTCCTGCCAGCAGCAATAGCTGGCAGCAGCTGAAGCCATCAGAGTCTCCTGGAAGCATCTCCAGTGAAATAGCCCAGGTCTTTGGGATGTGCATCTCACATTTATCACTGCTACGGATTGTGTTGCCTGAACGGGTATTGCTTCAATTCTGCTCAGATTCACCCACCACCATCCAGCTAGTGCAAAAAGGCAGGCCCTGATCTAATAGATCACCAGTTTTTACTGCCCATGAGACGCAATCGAGCAAGGACATTTCCTGGCATTGCAGCAGCAGGAGGAGATATAAGAAGCAAAGTTTTGACAGAAGTAACATGCCACCTGGATGGACTTACCTGATTGCATTCCTACAATAGGAGAAACCACACCCCGCTTGCTGGAAATATAATGGGAGAAGCAGATTAGCAGCAGCTCTTGCTGTAAGGCAGGTCACTACGCTGAGTTACAGACTTCCCATTTGCCCCCAGTCAACATCTAACAGGGAAAAAGGTCCTGCAAAGACTTGACACTTTCAAGGCTAGGAAGACTTCCACAGTCTGTAGGCTGCTAGCACCAAAGACAGTTTTTACCATTTTCTTTCCCTGGTGCATCTGATTCTCATCTGTGAATAAACCACCTCTGATAAACAGAAAACTCTCATAAGCAAAGCAGGGGCTGGAAAACATCTGACAAGGAGATGACCCTGTAGTATATGCTTTCAGCTTCCTGGCCAGGGTTAATAAAAAAATGAGTAAGTCTTTGCTGTGTTAACAGATGAAGGGCATCACACGTCATTAATAAATCCCTTAGCCCTAGCTCACACAAGGAAACAGCAGGTGGTAACTTAAACCTGGAGGAAACCATGGACATCTACTACAAAGTTTGATACACTGTGGGGGACGCTATGCAGCCTCCACAGTGGATGGAAGAAGGGGACAGATGTTGGGATGTACCTGATTCTATCAGCTGTAGGTTTGAGCCCACACAGCCCGCAGAAGCTGGATGGCAAGCGGATGCTGCCAGCTATATCTGAGCCAATGCCCAGGATGGAGCCTCCTCCTGCGATCAGAGCTCCCTCTCCTCCTGAAGAGCCCCCCGAGGTCTTCTGGTGGTTGAGAGGGTTCAGCGTCTGGCCAAAGATGAGGTTGCTGCAGTCATAGCTGGAGAGAAGAAGATGATCAGATGAGTGAGGTGCTTCTTTCTCTGCAAAACATCTACACAGGACACAGAGCATCTGTGCGGGGATAACCGTAGAATTAATCCCAGCAGGTAGAATCAGCATGAATGCAGTCTATTGGTACAGCTGGATTTGAGAAGAAAGAGGCATCAAGTGTAAGATAAATAATCTCAGATTGAAATGAGGAGGCAATTAACTCAATGTGCATGATTAGCTTGGACAAGGGTGGGAATTTGTGCATGCAGGCCGACCCTCTTTCAAATTGCAAGTCGCATGTCATAGCATTTTCATGAAGACGAGCACACAATTACTTTATCATTGTCTGTGGGATGTTGGTTTTCACAAAGGGGATTGCCCCCTGGCTCTTTAGAACCTGGACGATGACGCTATCTTCTTCCTTCACTTGGCCCAGAAACTTCACCATCCCTCCAGAGGAGACGTGGCCCTTGGGGATGGGAAGCAAAGCTCTTTAGGTGCTTAGGAAAGATGCTATTTGAAGCCATCACAATAACGGTCTTAAGTCTTAATGACTCCAATGACAAAGCTCCCACCTAACATTTCTCTCAGACAAAGCAGGACCTGACTACCCCGGGGAAAATGGAATCAGAGCAAGTTAGAAATTTCTGCAGAAAACAAAATTTTCATGAGAAGAAAGGCAAGTTTGCTGGTTCCATGAATATGTGGTCCAAAACATCTTTGACTTAGGGAACTCTTGGCCAGCCCTCATGAGGTGAAAAGCAGCAAGCTGGATCCCTTGTACCGGGGTAAAGGACTGGGCTACCTGATCTCTACCCAGCCCTAAGCCAAGAGGCAGGGCAATTAGGGATGTACCTTGCAGTTAATGTGGTCCTTGATGCTGACGGGAATGCCATAGAGCAGTCCCTTCTCCTCCTGCTTCTTCAGTTGCTGCAGCTGATCCTCACAGCCATGAATGAAGTCGATCACACAGTTCACCTCCCGAGTTACCTCCAAAGCCTCTCCAGGACACAGAAGAGCAAGCGGACAGGTGAATGGAAAAAAGGAAGCAAGCAGTATTTAAACTGAGTTTTCAAGCAGAAAAATTGAATCTCCTCACACCTCCAGCACTCATTATTCAGACCTTACCTATAAACTTTAGATGTTTCTACCTAAGACAGTTTTCTGTCCTGGATCTGTCCTACTTATTTGCCCATAAGCCACCCTCCAGCCATCACAGCGCTGACAAATTGTAATCCCAGCACTGCCAGTTCTCTCAGCAAATGAGCTGGTTTTTAATTTGAAAGCTCCCACTGTAGGAGACCCCTGTGACATCTCTTCCATATTGGAGGTATCACTCACTTTGCCCATGTAGGAGTACAGGACACTTTCTGGGGACAGGGACCCTTCCTTCAGCTTCTCCACCAACTCCACCATTGTCAGCGAGAGGATATGTGCAGTCTGGGTTCCTGGGTTCTGCAAAGGGTTGGAAATCAGGGGCAGAGGGAAAAAAAATACCAACAGAAAAGGCTGGTGTTGAGGCTGAAAATACCCAGTTCTAACATCTGCCCAGCAATGACCTTAAATGGAGAATTTTAGGACAAATTCCCTGTAGAAATGCAGATCTCCTGCATGGCACTACATGTGCTGGAGTGGGGAATTTGCTGATAGGGAATTTGCTGAGTCTTAGTTCATAAAATCAGAACCAAAACAGGCAGAAAATTGCTTTTTGACTGGAATGTTGCATGAACCTGTAAGAGAGGTTGGATAATCTATTTCTGTTTACCCTCTTGCAGGCCTTCACCCCACTTCTAACTCATACATAATGTATTGAATAGCTAAAGTTTTACAAAGTTTATCATTAACATGGGAAAAAAAAATGTGTGGGCAGTTTGCAACCTCCCTCTCAAGAAAAGAATAGCAGTAGGTATTTATTATAGGCTCAAGATAAATCTCAAATCATAGAATCATAGGATCACCAGGTTGGAAGAGACCCACTGGATCATTGAGTCCAACCATTCCTATCAAACACTAAACCATGCCCCTCAGCACCTTGTCCACCCATCCCTTAAACACCTCCAGGGAAGGTACCTAATCCAAGAACCTGACCTCCTAAAATCCAAGTGCTTCTTTACTTGGACACAGGCAGGAGGAAATGGCTTTTGGTCACTAATGTGTAGATGTTGGTGGGATGCAACATCCCTAGCCTCCATCTTCATGCTTTGAGAATGGTGGGGCAAACAGATCCCTGTTGAGGGGCAGAGGGAAGGAGGACAAGAGAGGAAAGGCTTGGCAGTAGGGATGGATGAGGAGAAAAAGGCATAGTGATGTCTGAATGAGGGGTTCCCAAACCTCCATCCATCTTTCATCCTCAGGATTCCCTTGACAAGTCTGTATTAGAAATACTTCCCTTACACTGCCTTTACAGCAGGTTTTTTTGTAACAGCAGGGAGTAGCGACCCTCAAAAAAAATCGGTCATGATCCAAAACATGCACGTGTCCTAACCCCATTTCTTAGGTCACCCAAAATACAACCCCTTCGACCCACACACACTTTCCCCCTGATTACCTCTTGCTTAAGCCTGTGAACTGCCTTCTCCATTCGCTCCAGGGCCAGATCCCGTGTTCTCCTCGCCTCCTCCATCTTCTGCTGGATCTGCTTGCGTCCCAACCACTTCAGTAGCATGATGGCCCCAGCTGAACCACAGAGCAGAGCTGAAAGGGCACGAGAGTCTCCCCACAATGGTTCTAGGACCTGCCACAGTTGCTCTTGGGTCATCATTTATCTTCTAGTCCTTCCTGTTCTGGTCCAACTACAGACACCTGAGTCTCCAACCTTTCCCTAAGGAGGGCTGATGAAGGCAGACTGTGATTGCCTGCTGTGCAAGATCAGCTCCAAGGCACAGTTGCACTAACAAAGTCCAGGAATGGAATTTTTAGACCATGGACTTTGAAAGGGTCTGCCTTCCAGAGAAGCACTGTGGGTCAGGCTGCAGAGCAGTGCACTCAGCTCACACTGAATGTCTGGGGGCAGGGGGGAGGTTGTCCCCCAAGGCTGCGTCTCCCCAAGCCACCTCCTGCTGCTGTACCTGCTTACACAGAGCTGATAAAATGAGCTGAAGGTCTGCAAAGCTCAGGTGTGGGCTATCCCTACTATAACCACATCCAATAATTAATTGGCAGTTAAGCCTATTAACTACAGGTGCTCAGACACCATCTCTGTCCCCAAACAGCAGAATACGTACCCCTTGGAGCTTGAGACAACACAGCTCTGCTTGTCCTGGGGAACCCAGTGCAGGGGGTAAAATTGCACCTGTTGAAGAGGAGCAGACTTAGGAGAACCAAGAATTTGAAGGTGATGCAGGGCACAGTGACCCTAGAAAGACAAGATGGAAGTAGCTATCTGAAAATGTCTTCAAGGAGCATGACTTGATCTGTTTAATTTTCAATTGGAGCCCCTTTGAAAACCATTTTGGCAACTCAGATTAAGGTGTGAGCACTTTTGGGAAGTCCTCTCTGATGGACTCAGCATCCTATTCACTCTCCAGTTCCTAAGCCCTCTTCTAGCCAGCACAAGGCAAAGGAGCTGGACTTCGCAGCGTTGCCAGCCATGGGAGCTGCTCATTGCAACGGGTGCCCCCCACTCTCCAAGAGTACAGAAAGAAGGGTCTGAAAAAACATAGCTTATCTCAGACCTCAAGGGTCTGAAAGCCCTCAGGGAAGGAACAGATGTTTCTGAAATTTCACTGCCAAGATGTCAAGCAACATTGCCGTATCTGGAGATGTGCTGGCTCTGCCCCAAGAAGTAGGGTAGCAGAGCTTGTAAGGATGATGCATCCAGGGTAATCGTTACTCTCTGATGAAGAGGTTTTGTTTGGCGAGTTGAAAGCCAGTGATCATGCTGCTATCGCATTACCTTGCCTGTTATAGACGCCGATGGGATTATTCCTGTGGCAGCAGGAAGGGAGCTCAGGGAAGAAGCAAGACCTCATAAGGAAAGTGGTTGCTGGCTGGAAAGGCGAGGAGGATCCTCCTTGTTTTACCAGAACAGAGAGCAAAAAGAGCACAAATCCTCAATACAGATGGCACTAGCCTCTCCCCACCGACTGTGTGGATGTGGTCTTCACTGCCCCATCCCAGCCTTAAGCTTCATAGCTGCCACTCCCTCTGTCTAGGCTGGACTGGGAGCAGCCCGTAGCTGTACAGCTCACTGCAGGTCTTTCCTCAGGGCTTCCAGTGAGGAGCATTTACTGTTTCAGGTCCACTGGCTTCTCCATCATTTGGACTCCTGCACTCTACCCACCTCTGTGCCAGAGAGAGAACAGTTAAATCAATAGAGTGATGCAGTACTTGGCTCTCCAGGAGCACGGGTGCAGGACCGCACAGGGCATTGCCTCTCCTGGGATAAGCCCCTCCAGGCTTGAATTTTAAAATGCAAACAGAAACTTCATGCAGCATTTTTCTGTGTGGGCAGTGACGACCTGCAGCTGCTGAAAAGCCCCACCCAAGCTCTTCTGGGGCTTGGCTTTCAGTCCTGGATGCCTGGAGTTCCCTCCCTCCTTCTTTCCAAGCCTGTTGATAAAGAATTGAGGTCCCGAGGGCTGCTTTCTGCTAGGCTGGCACAAACCTCTCTGTCCAGCCCTTGAAAAGGCCCCATGGTTTTGCAGGGCTCTGGTTTAAACTACGAAGTGAGATAAAAGCCAACATGAATCCTGCCAGAGCTTTGTTACAATCTGCCTGTGACATTTCTGCATTGGCAAAACGCTTTTGCATGTGGTATGTTCCTCTCTGGAACACCCTCGGAAACCTAGTAGGAGCAGCCACTGCTGCTGCTGCCAATCCCAGTGTTGGAGACTGCCAGCGGCTGGAAAACCCAACTGGAAAACCTGGCCTGGCCCCATCTGCCAAATGGGAGGAGAGAGTGTGCAGGGCAGCCTGTCCAGCCGGCTCTCTGACCCCGGCATGGTGCTTTACGCATGCAATACTGTGAGCTGAAGCACTGCATGCATCCATCTGCTCTGGGGAAAGCAGGAGTAGGTGTCTGAAGGAGAAGGGATTTAGTGATCGCTCCAGATTTCCCTTCCATGGTGTACAAGGTGCCAGTGCTGTGGGAAGCAGTCCAGCTTGCTCCACTTGCCAGAGCCTGCAGGCAGACTCAGATTTGACCTCAAATGGCTGGTCTGTGGTAGGGAAAACACCAATTTCATCCTCAGGGAGCTGAGGAGGGAAGGGAAAGCCCCTTTTCCTATAGCACTCAAAACAGAAGTCTGAACATCTCCGACAAAACCAGTCCTCATGCCTCAGTTTCCCCATTTGTCAGAGGAAGAGCATGTTCTTGCACTTCCCTGGAGGGTTTTGAGAGGGTTTTTAAAATCCACCCCACCCCCCAAACAAAAACTTTAAGTAACAGACTTCGTGATAACAAAAAATATTGTATTAGGACAACGACTGGAAGTGCTCTACCACTGCAGAGCTCGCCTTGCTTTCTCCTTGCACCCCAAAGCCGGCAGTCAGCCTAGCCACGACTGCATCCTTGTGGAGGGGAACACGAGTCCTGCAGGTGAGTCAGATGAAAGGATGACCTGTGCTGATGTTAGCTGGGATCCTGCTCCAGCTAGTGCACGGGACTCAGGTGAGGCTGTTTTTCTTCAAGGCAAGCATCTCCACCTCCTTCATGAACCGGAGGCACAACTCCTCCTGCCAAGGCAAGGCCACGCACTGCACGGACACGGGCAGCCCCACGCTGTCACGAACAGCCTGTGGAGCAAACAGAGTGGGAGAGGGCAAAGGGACATCCAGGGGCAGGGACGGGGATGTTGGCATCCCTGAGGAATCTGGAGCCACTCACCTTTACTAAGGTCCGGTCCCACCAGTCCCGAAAATACCCCTGGTAGCTTTTAAGCTCCTCCTCATCCTCTTCCGTCACCATCGTGACGGGGACCACACCAGCAGGAAAATCCAAGGTATTGTAGAGCATGGTGTAGCTGACTGCCACTGGGGAAAGAGAGGGAGCTTGTAGTGTGAGCCTGCTGCAGACAAGACTTTAAGCCCCCTCTGTGTACATGAGTTTCCAGCTAACGGGGTACTTGCAGTAGGAACTCAAAGGCTTCAGAATGGAAACTTGCCTCTTCACTCCCACATGCATCGGGGGAGGATGCCCTGTGTGCTCCCCACGGATCATAGAATCATAGAATCAACAGGTTGGAAGAGACCCACCGGATCATAAAGTCCAACCATTCCTATCAAACACTAACCCATGTCCCTCAGTGCCTCATCCACCCGTCCCTTAAACAGCTCCAGGGAAGGTGACTCAACCCCCTCCCTGGGCAGCCTGTTCCAGTGCCCAGTGGGGCTGCAGCTGCCCCAAGAGCTAAGCTCTTCCCATTGTTGGCCTTGGGAACATGAGGGGAAGAGGAGGAACACTTGCCAGTGGTACTGGCAGACGGCCACAGCAGAAGCATGCTGGAGGCAAAGGTTCCCCGTCAGCAGTCCTACCTGAGAGCTTCCCAGGGTAGCCGATGCGAAGAGCCGGGCTCAGCATGGGACAAAGCATGACATCCAGATTCAACTTTTTCCACTGAGCGATGAACTGGTGGCAAAACTCCTGAGAAGAAAACACACTGGTGGTCAGTGGAGTAGATGTGCTGTCCCATGGCTGCTGGCTGAGGCTCTCCTTGGGCGCCCAGCTCGTGCAAGGCAACCTGGGACACAGGTGTGGGTCTTGAGGAAACCAGAATGGAAACAAAGGCAAGCGTGTGGCAGTGGATGGCCCTCATTTTAAAGTGTAGGAGTAAAATATTCAGATCTGGTTTGGGATCTTTCATGTGTCTATATGTCACCCTAATCTTTAAACATGCTGAGAACTTGCATATCCAAGTGACATCCATTGCAAAGTGATGTATATTTCTATTCCGTGTCACCAGTAACTCCATCATCTCCTAACCTTGATGGGTACTGAATCTGCCTCTTCCCAAACAAAAATAAAAGAAAATCCATCTAACCCCAAATTGCAACACTTTACCTCAATTTCATGATGAAGACTCCAGACTTCAGCCACAGTGCTGAAAAAGGAAACAAAACCATTGACATTAGGAAAAAATTTTTCATGGAAAGGGTCATTGGACACTGGAACAGGCTGCCTGGGGAGGTGGTCGAATCAACTTCCCTGGAGGTGTTCAAAGGATGGATGGATGAGGTGCTGAGGGGCATGGTTTAGTGATAGGAATGGTTGGACTCAATGATCCTGTGGGTCTTTTCCAACCTAGTGATTCTGTGGTTCTGTGAAAGGCATCAAACGGGCTGCAAAGACCAGCTTTAGGGGCAGAGCTTCAAAAAGCAGATGGGCATGTGTTAGCTCTGCTTCTGGATCTGCAGCCAAGGGAAGAGAGGACTTAAGCAAAGTCCTGTCTTTCCTCTGAAGAGCTGGGGGTCTTATTTCTGCTTCTTCCCATGATGGAGGGATAAAGACTAAATGCAGATTGGTGCAGTGCTGTTCTGGACTCACAACTGTCCAACCCTGTTACTGCCACCGTGCTGAGATGGAAGCCCACGCACACCATTTCTCAAAGGTCAGGATGTGTGAGGCAACTGATCCTTTGGTGTGGTACAGATGTACTGCTTTGGAGGCACAGCACAAAATACACCCTCTCTGCCACAGCATTTGAGTCCTTTCTCACCACTAACTGCTCAACACTGACAGAGCAGCAAGGAAGAGCAAGCCTCATTCCCTGTGCATTTACCCTTCATCTTACAGTGCCCCGACCTCATGGTATGACGGATATAATAACCAGTGCCGAAGCCAACACTGCATTTTGTTCCCTCCTAAGCAAGAGGCAGTGAGTCCCCGTCCTCATTCCCAGCCTCAGTACTAGAACAGTTTGCCACAACCTGCAGGGTTACAGTGTTGACAAACTGCTCTCAGTTTGCTCCCACCCTGTGTTTTCTGCCTGGTATTTTCTCAAATACATGTAGCCAGGGCAATATCCCTAATGTAGCAAACACTGCTGCTCTCCCAAGAGAAACCCAAATCTTCACCCATTTCCTCAGGCTCAGATTTACTCACTTTGCTCTCATGCTTCTTGCGATATCTGAAAATCGAGGCATCTAAGAAGGAGAGAGTAAAAAGAATTTACATCAGTCCCAGCCCTTTCCTCTGAGACAGCTCTGTCACAAGTACAAGTTGTTCACTCAGTGCTCAAGCAGAACTTGTGGATTATGCCCAAAGTAGGGAGAGGAAGAACAGAAATAGCATCACTCCATTGTGGAGATGTGTCTAAGCACAGCCACAAAGCAAGGTCTAGAGATTTCTCTACAGCAAAGCTTTACTGCAATAGGACACAAGTCATTCACCACTTATTACATAACTCCATTTATGCTAGAAAGAAATGGACCTTACGAAGGGTTTGGCAATCCAGGAGAGCAGAGTTTTTAGCCAGTTCGGTGACTTTGCCAACCAGAACAACAGCCCCATGCTGCTTTTCTCGAGCTCCCCTTTGCTGAAAGAGAAAAGGGTGTTTAGGTGAATAGTGTCCAGAAGCAATCACAGTACATCAGCTTTCACAAGGTCAACGCCCCTGAACAGCATTATCTAAGTGACAGAAAGAGGTTCGTTCCATTCCCCGGGGCTGCTCTAATTCTCACAGTATTTACAGGGTATCAGCACAAAGTTTCCTTTCACCTGTCATAGAATCATAGAATAACCAGGTTGGAAGAGATCCACCGGATCATTGAGTCCAACCATTCCTATCAAACACTAAACCATGCCCCTCAGCACCTTGTCTACCCGTCCTTTAAACACCTCCAGGGAAGGTGACTCCAGCCCCTCCCTGGGCAGCCTCTGCCAGTGCCCAATGACCCTTTCTGTGAAAAATTTTTTCCTAATGCCCAGCCTAAACCTCCCCTGGTGGAGCTTGAGGCCATTCCCCCTTGTCCTGTCCCCTGTCACTTGGGAGAAGAGCCCAGCTCCCTCCTCTCCACAACCTCCTTTCAGGTAGTTGTAGAGAGCAATGAGGTCTCTCCTCAGCCTCCTCTTCTCCAGGCTAAACACCCCCAGCTCTCTCAGCCGTTCCTCATAAGGCCTGTTCTCCAGCCCCTTCACCAGCTTTGTTGCTCTTCTCTGGACTCACTCCAGAGCCTCAATATCTTTCTCGTAGCGAGGGGCCCAGAACTGAACACAGCATTCGAGGAGCGGTCTCACCAGTGCCGAGTACAGAGGGAGAATAACCCCCCTGGACCTGCTGGTCACACCGTTTCTGATCCAAGCCAAGATGCCATTGGCCTTCTTGGCCACCTGGGCACACTGCTGGCTCATGTTCAGTCGCTGTCAACCAACACCCCCAGGTCCCTCTCCTCCAGGCAGCTTTCTAGACAGACTTCTCCTAGTCTGTAGCACTGCACAGGGTTGTTGTGCCCCAAGTGCAGGACCCGGCATTTGGCCTTGTTGAACCTCATGCCATTGGACTCTGCCCAGCGGTCCAGCCTGTTCAGATCCCTTTGCAGAGCCTCCCTACCCTCCAGCACATCGACACTTCCACCCAGCTTCGTGTTGTCCACAAACTTGCTAAGGTCAAGCCTGGTAACAATCCCAAAGAGAGACAAGGTTCAGAGGAATCACTTGACAATAAACTATCCAGTAAATCCCAGTGCCTATCAGCCACTATCTGCATCCAATTGAACTGCTACCTGTATCCAGACACTAACCAGACCCTGGGGAGGATTGCCATAGAAAGGCAGTGATCATACTAAACCAGGCTATACTTACAATTTCTTGAGAAAGGAAGCACCCCCATCTGCAAACATTCCCCTGAGACAGAAGTTAAACATCAAATAGTCCACATTCATGAGTTCAAAGGGCACCAGCTGGAAGGACAACAGAAAAGAAGTCAGTGGCACAAGCACAAGCGAGCTGTGTGAGAGAAGCCACCAAGGGCTTGCAATGTGCCAAGCTAGCCTGAGGTTTTCCTGACAAGCTCTCAGGAAAGCCTGTAGTATATGAGGCCATCAGGTCCTCCCCATCCCATCCACCCTTCCCTGAAAAAGCAGTTTTCCCTTTCAGCAACAACTGATGAGTCAATGGATACAGGATGGGCTCGGCATCCTGATATCTGAGCAACCCCAAGGCAAAAAAGTCTCTCCAAAACTGGCAGTGAGTGCCAGAGAGCATGAGTCTCTGCTCCTCGTTTCACTCCTGATCCTGTGCAAGGGTAAGGGGGAGCTGTGCAGCCAAGACTATGCATCACACACAGAGAAGACTTGCTGAAATGGCAGAGAGGAGGAAGGAGACAACCTCTGCTCAGCACCCCAGGAACCTAAGAACCCAGAAATGTGTCTGGGTCAATATGGGACTGCTTGGCTAAAAAAGATCCGCTATCTGGAATTTTCTCCCTGTTTCCAGGTAGGAAAAAACAGGAGGTGGCTTTCCATGCGTGACGCAGTAGATCCGCAGAACTGTTTGCCAAAGGATGTGACATAGAAGAGGTGGAACTGGCTTGAGAATACACTGAACAAGTACTTGGACAACGGCCTGCCACAGCCACAGAAAAGAGCTGATCCATCAGCCTCAGGAAACAAACAGAGCTGACAGTAATCATACACCACTAGGACTGTAAACTCCCTGGGAGAACTGCCTCATGATCCGGGTTGTACAGCACGTAGTGCCATGTGGATTTTAGCCAGGGTGTGAGTAAATGCACCCACACTACAGACCGGTCATACAGCGTGTGTTTAGTCCTCAGCATGTGTCACGGATTGGGGTGGGTCCCCTTCTGTGTCCACCAGCATTTAAGGAGCACCCTAAGCAGAGGGGAAATCAAGCTGCAATACAAAGAATTCCTTTTTTTTCCAGAAGCAGCTATCTACTTTCACCAAAGCTGCAGGAAGGTGAGCGGATTCCAGATCCTCTCTCCCTGTCAGATTTGATGTTCACCCAGGAGCTCCAAAGGCACGGTAGGAAGGAAGAATAGATGCAGCATAATTGTTGGGTTTATACAACACCTTACCGTGTGGCCAGCATCCTCCAACAGCTGCTTCATCTCCCGAACAGCACGTCTCATGGCGGGGCTTGGCATGGTGAAGAAATCAGTTTCATAGTAGCCTATGCGAAGGGGCTGCATGCTGGAATAGATCTGCAGAGCAAGGGAAGAGTGCCAGCTGGAAGGATGTCAGCAGCGTCAGGGGCCAACAGCACACCCATGGCTCAGGGCGAGTCTGGAAAGCAGCACTTCTCTCGCTCACATGCCCATCCTCAACATGTGGCAGGCTCCAATGGGTCCCACAGGGCTGCCAAGAGTCACTGGCATTGTCAGCCTGAGCGATGGCAGCTCTTCTCAAAGACTTTTCCCCCCTTTGAGATCCTTTACCTCTTCATTGAAGGGAAGGGGAGGCACTGTGCTGTCCAGGTTGAACATGTCCTCGCACAGCAGCGCCCGCATGCACAGCGCCAGGCTCTCTACGTCTTTCGCAATCGGTCCCACTGCTGCAGCCACTGGAAGAGACCATGTAAAGCCTAACGATGCTTCTTTCTTTGGTGTGACAGACCAGAAAAGAGCATTCATAGCTGGGGGTCTTTCAAGGGCATGACCTGCAAAAGCAGGACCTGTTGGCACCATTCTGACTTAGTCTAGTGTTAGGAACAGTTGTTCTGTGAGAACTGGACTGGGGATGCCTACAGGTGCCTTCCCACGATCAAGCCCATCATTACGGACCCGGAGTTGTTATCCATTACTAGGTGCCCTGATGTTTCCATTTCATGACTGACAAAGCTTTTTGTTTAATTTTGTAAATTACAACACATGTACAACATAAGACACCCACTTTGACTGCTAATTCCCCCATAACCAGCTGAGGGTCCTTCTTTCCCCTGCCCTACCTAGGGGACAACCATCAATTCCTACCTGCCTTCTGCCCAAGGACACCAGAAATTATTCCTTTTTTACTGCAAAGAAAAGAGACAGAAAATACAGCAGCTGAGAAGTTTTCACAGACGGGAAAGGCTTGCAGTAGCAAGTGGTAATGAAAACGCTGCCCTCCCTTTGCAAATGCTGAGGTAGGGAGCAGGAAGGGCTAAGGGAAACCCCAAAAGAGACCCAACATGGGCCAGAATGATTTATGTCCTGTCAGTCCCCTCAGCATGCAGATGGAGAGGTTTACTCATATCCACTCAGAGGAAACAATGCTTCCCTCTATATGGGCCCCCCAAAAGGTTGGAGGAACAAACAAGACCTTCCCAGTTCCTCCTGTTTCCCCTTGTCCACGGAAGCAGGGGCATCCCAGCACAGCAGTGGGTAGGGTGGTGTGTCAGCCTCACCTAGAGACATCACAGCATTACTTGCAGTACCTGAGTCTGTTCCCAGTTGGTTTGAGTGCACAGACCCCGCAGAAGGCAGCGGGGAATCGCAGGCTCCCTCCTACATCGGTTCCAAGGCCCAGGATGGACCCACCTCCTCCTACAAGTGCCCCTTCTCCACCAGAGGAGCCTCCAGGACTTCTAGTGTAGAGCAGAGGGTTGAACGTCTGACCAAAGATTAAGTTCTTGCAGTCATAGCTAAAGAGAGAAACAGAGATTTCAAATGAGAGGAATGTAGAGATCGGCTGAAGTGGACTCCAGTCACTACAAAGAGACTTTCAGAAGGCAATTAGGTTATTCGCTAGTGGTTATAGTGACATCACTTGGCCTGAGAGTTTCCCAAAGCCCCATGAAGACCGCTAGCCATTTCAGGGCAGTCCCAGGATCTGGATTCACTGCCAGCTTATTTCAGTGTCGTCAAGGCTTCTCCGGACGACCCTCTGGCAGCACAAATACATCAGGCCTTCTAGAAAGCCTCCCTGTTCAGGTTATCCTGAGTGCCACAGAACATTCAAATCAGCCCACCTGGAGCAGGTCCAGGCCCCCCTCACCCTGGTGGGACATTGTTGAGCCCCTGCTTGGGAATGTGCCAACTGCCAGCTGCAACAATATTTGAACATCAGACTTCCCCAGAAACTGGTGCAAAATCTGATAATTCCTAGGGCAACCTCTTTGTGTGACTTTTTTTTTTTTTAAACACCATCAGTCATTGCCACATTGCCTTAAGGAGGCATTTCATAAAGCTGGGGCAATAGTTACCCACAGAGGAGCTCTGCCAGAGGTCACCTGGCAGAACACTAGGACATGGTGGCTCTCCAGCACAGTACATCTGAAGTCACCCCACGCCAGACAAAGCAAGAGGTCTGGGAGAAGGATAATGGAAGGTTGTTAGCTTAACTAGCTTCCCCTTTCATAAATATGTGTTTGCACTCTGTAGTTAACGGGACCGACTCTGAGGGGGTTAACTAAAAAACAACCAAAAAAACACCACCCCCAAAACCAAACCAACCAACCAAAGGCAATTTTAAAACATTCAGCTCAGGAAAGAAGGGCAGTGATTTCTCTCCTCTTCTTTTGCTTCTTTATTTTGTTTAGAACTAGAGTTAATTTTCATCCTTACTGTACATGTGTTTACTTTTTAAAGTCAAACTTAGACACTAAGGATCGGGACCAGGTGCTGTTATTTAAAAAGAAGGGGGAAATGAGAATCAGACTTGATAGAAACCCTCACTTGAGATAAGGGAGAGAGGATGATGCCACACTGAGGAAAGGGAGCACCCACCTACCTGATGAGGGACTGAGGAACATTGGTTTTGACAAACGGAATTGCTCCCTGTCTCCTGAGCACCTGCACCACCACGCTGTCCTCTGCTGCGGGTTTGTTGAGGTTTTTTATAAAGCCTAATGTGGAATCATGACCCTGGGAACACAGGACAATAAGGTTTCCAAATGGAGAATTGCAATTCCCCCTGCTCCTGTATTTTTATCTCTCTATATAACTGTGTGTGTGCACCTCCAACAACTCATCCATCACGTACAAATTGCATAGCATATTTGCAGTAAATCTGACCAGTCTTCTCTGTTGGCTTATATGGGAGACAGGCAGCAAACCCCATCACCTGCCAGTGTAGGCCATCCCACAACAGGGATGACAAAGGCAAGCCAGATGCTGAGGTCAAACCTCACCCTGCCACCAAATTTTAAACCACAGAGATCATGGGATACATGTGATATTGCACTGGTGGTACCTGGCAATCGATGGACTCTTTGATGCTGACAGGCACCCCGTATAGCAAACCAGGCTTCCCTGTCAGTTTTGCTTTCTTGAGCTGGGTCTCACATTCCTGCAGATACTCCGTGATGCAGTTGGTTTCTATGGTGATTCGGACAGCCTTGGGGAAAGCAGGCAAAGCCCACAGGTGAGACACAGCACACAGCACCGCACAACAGCCTTCTGCTTTGCAAAGGACACCTGCCTTTTCCCCCTTTTCCACATCCCCATCTGAGCAGTGAGTATCAGGGCAGCCCTTTCTGTTCTTTCCCAATACACTCAAGACATTTTCATGCCAAACTTTGTCTGGAGATGGGGAGGCATAACAGAGAAAGGCACTCAGCCCAGAAGAATACCAAAGGCAATTCTCTTGATTGAGCTTCTGGGATGGCATAAAATGATAATGCTAAAATGTAGACCCAGGCGGTAATCAGGGCATTTTGGCAAAAGTAGACAATGAAAGTGGATGCAGAATCTTTGAGTATTACCAACTCATTTGGAGATGGAAGGGGGACTGCAGCAACACTGCAATTTTTCTATAGCCACACTTGCTCCTGGAAGATATGGGCTTTCCTGGGAAAGTATGGGCTCTCCAGATGCTGAGCTTCCTGTTCCTCTTTGCTCCAAACCAAGACCAGAGCCACTGCAGCCAGGCACCACACTCACAAAAATGCACAAAAGCCTTAGCCCTAACCAATGAGCAGTGACAGCCCACCAGCATTTGAAACAGGTTTCAACCTTGTGCTGAGCTTCACCCCAGAAAGCCAGCCCCATTGCTGGTGAGATGCTGCCCCACTGCCTTTGGTCCTTACCTCACTCACGTAGGTGTAGAAGACGTGCTCCAGAGGGAGGGAACCATCACGGAGTTTCTGGGAGAGCTCCGGCAAAGACAGCGAGAGAATGGAGGTCCTGTTCACAGAGGGATGCTAAGGGAAAGGTTGAAAAAGTAATGACATACCTCTGCCTCCCTTGGTGCCCACTGTAACCCACCCTAAAAATATCTGCCGTTTGGTGGCCAAATGCAACATTTGCCTCAAGACTGCAATCCTGCTCCTACCCTGATACCAGTGAGCATGGGGTGAAACTTGCAGGGCCAGTAGTAACGCAGACTTTATAAAGCCTTGTCTTCCTCACCAGTCCGGTCTCACCAAGCACCTGCTGCTTAAGATAAAGCCTTTCCTGCAGCCCTGTTCACTGAGGTCTTGGCCAGGCCTGTGGAAACTGCTCAGTGCAATGTTTTCTGCTGAATTACAATGGGAGTTGGCAATGCGGTCATGGACATTGCGCCAGCAAGAAATTAAACTGGAACTGGAGCCAGCTCTTCTCCTACCATCACCGAGATAACCTACAGGGAAGCACAGAAACCAAGGAGCTCCTTTGGCTGATAGCAGACAAATAATTGCGCCAGCAGAGGTTTCCTCACCACCTACTAAATACCATGAAAAAAAGCACCAAACCTCATCCCCCAAGCTGGACTCTGAACCCAAGAGAGACCACTGCAACCACAGGTCGAGCGGTTTGAGGGGATCACAGGGAGGACAGCGCGGTCGAGCCGGATTTCTGGGCACTGTGCCTCAGCACCAGTGTCATTACATCCCATGCCTGGATGCGTCTGTCCTCGGGCTGTGTGGCTGCACTTTGGCCTCTGCTGATAACACATTGCCTCTTGCGTTTTCCAACTGCCTCCTCAGCAGCCAGGCTGAGCCTCCCACCATGGCAGAAGAGGCCAGGAAGCTTTCAGACGATGGGCAGGGATTGTCCTTTACATTTTTTCCCTGCTGTTTGCTGGTGCCTGTATTGCTGCCTGTTATCCCCAACCGCACAGGGATGCGCTTCCTCCCCGTCCCTGCTAGAAAGCAGTGCTAGAGGGACGAAGAAGAAGAGGAGGGGGGAAGAAGAAGAGGGAGGGCAATTAAGAAGAGGGAGGGCAATTAAGAAGAGGGAGGGCAATTAAGAAGAGGAGGGGGGGACGAAGAAGAAGAGGAGGAGGGGGGGACGAAGAAGAAGAGGAGGAGGGGGGGACGAAGAAGAAGAGGGAGGGCAATTAAGAAGAGGGAGGGCAATGACGAAGAAGAAGGGGAGGATGAAGAAGAGGAGGGGGTGAAGGGAAAAGAGGAGGGGGTGAAGAAGAAGAAGAGGAGGAGGAGGGGGGATGAAGAAGAAGAGGAGGAGGTGGGGGGATGAAGAAGAAGAGGAGGAGGTGGGGGGATGAAGAAGAAGAGGAAGAGGTGGGATGAAGAAGAAGAAGAGGGAGGGCAATTAAGAAGAGGGGGGAGGACAAAGAAGAAGGGGAGGATGAAGAAGAGGAGGGGGTGAAGGGAAGAGAGGAGGGGGTGAAGAAGAAGAAGAGGAGGAGGGGGATGAAGAAGAAGAAGAGGAAGAGGTGGGATGAAGAAGAAGAGGAAGAGGTGGGATGAAGAAGAAGAGGAGGAGGTGGGATGAAGAAGAAGACGAGGGAGGGCAATTAAGAAGAGGGAGGGCAATTAAGAAGAGGGGGGAAGGACGAAGAAGAAGGGGGTGAAGAAGAAGAAAAGAAGGGGGTGAAGAAGAAGAAGAGGAGGGGGTGAAGTAGAAGAGGAGGGGGTGAAGTAGAAGAAGAGGAGGGGGTGAAGAGAAGAGAGGAGGGGGTGAAGGGAAGAGAGGAGGGGGGGTATGCACGCACACAGGGATCTAGAAAGGTGGAAAATAAGCCTCAATCCCCATAGCTCCCCAGGAGGATGCCCTCTCGCTGTCAGGACAGCCCTCAGGAGAAGGGGCCAGGGTGCAGGGTCCCTGCCTGGGCGAGGGAAGAAGCCCTTGCCCGCCCCCCCCCCCCCGCAGCATCCCCGGGTTTGAGGGAGGAGGCGGCGGGGGAGAAGCTCTTTCCGCACCCACCTGCTCCCGAAAGCGCTGCGCGGCCGTTTCCATCTGCACCAGGCTCCTCTCCTGCCTCTGCTGAGCAGCCTCCACCTTCCTCCGGAGCGCCCTGCGGCGGCGCCATGGCAGCAGCCCCAGCAGCAGCAGGAGGCCGGCGCAGCCCCACAGCAGCGCGGGCGGCGGGGCCCGCATGGCCGGGGGGCTCCGCGCTCCGCCCCGAGCCCCGGACAGGGGAGGGAGGCGAATCCCGGCCGGGGAGGGGAGCGCCGAGCCGGGTTGTGGCTCTGCGAGCGGCGGCACGAGAAGGGAGGAGATTCGGGAGGAGGAAAAGCTCCGGGATGGACGCTCCCCCCGCCCCGCGCCGCGCGGTTTCTCTCTGATAAGGTTTATTTATCCAGCCGCTCGCTTCGATCTCCTTTTTTTTCACCTTCTCCTTGGCTGTCCCGAGGGTACCCGGCTCCTTGGCGTGTCCTGAGGCCGAGAAGCCGCGTGGTGTGAGAATTAATTGAGACGTTTCGCTGCGGCTGTTTTGTATGTTTAGTTCTCGTGTCATATAAATCTGGCTTGTATCAAGAGATAATACGCAGACAATCTCCAGACGCGGATAAATAACCTGAAAGAATAAACGCTCTCTTAGATTGCAAGAATTTATTGATAAGCTTAGTTGTCTAGCAAGATGTAGCTGTTTTAGGTCAAGAGATAACCTGAAGCAAGTCTCCAGACATGGCTGGATAATCCAAAAAAAATAATGAGCATTCTTTGATGATTTATATGGTTCTTTGTCTAAAAGTAGTGTCTATACCCACTGCTTTTGTAAGAGGTTATGCCTTTTTTTTAGAAGGGCATCCAATTCAGCAATTATAAATAATGTAATAAAAATATTATTGCCTTGGCTTCAAAGACTTTGTCCTTTTCAATATTCTACCAGTGAATGTTTCTCACAGTGGGAAAAGGAAACAAGAAATGGCTCAGCCCGTGCCCAGCAGAGTCCGCTCGGTTGCTGTGAGATCATGGGTGTGCCGGTGTTTCCATAAATGCTGCGGTTCCAGCACTGGAAACCCGGCATTCCACCTTGGGCAGGGCTCGCTGAGGTCTTGCCCTCTGTTTTGAGGGAAACTCCAATATAATTTCATATATTCACTCCAAAATAATTTCTTGCGTTCACCAGCTCCACGTGGGGTCTGTCGCTAAAAAAGACCTTCGCAGCTTGCAGAAGCTCGTCAGCAAGCGTGTTTCAAGCTGTTCAGTTTAAATGCTGCCGGTAAGATTGTGGAAAACCAGTTGGGAAGGATTTGGGATTTAGGATGTCTTCTCCCTCCCCTGCCTCCAAGCAGGATGAGCTGTGCCTGAGCCATTCCTGGCAGATGCACAGCTAGAAAAAGCAAGGGGGAGTTACACACCCTAGACCTGACTTGTTACACACCCTTGACCTGACTTTCCCGGTGTTATTGCCAGGCCTCTGGCTTGCCTTCAGCCTTCAGGCCATTGGGGCTAGCAGGCAGCACCCCAGGGGCTCGCAACAGAGCCTGGGTCCTGAACGAAATGCTGCCTTTTCTGCCTCTTGGAACTGTCATTGCTGTAGTCATTGCTGTCATTGCTCAGCCCTCACTGAACGTGTGACTTCCAACTTCCTGCTCCGTACTTGAGGATGAGCAGCTCCCTGTTATCTGGGTCAAGGAAATTACATGCAAGAACAGTCTTCCCCTCCCCCAGTTTGTGGGGTTTTTTCCTTCTTTTTTCTTTCCCCCTCCCTCCTTCCTTCCCCCTTCAGACCGTGGGGCTCGGAGGATTATAAAGTAATGCAAGCTCGCAACACACTGCAGTCCTGTGCATGGTTGGACTCGATGATCCGGTGGGTCTCTTCCAACCTGGTTATTCTATGATTCTATGATTCTATGATTCTATGCATAAAAACCTGCGAGGGGAGCAGAGTTGGTAGGAGCAGCCTTGCAGTGAGCCAGGAGGATGGGGTGAGCTCAGGGTTCGTGAAGGCAGCTGTTGTGATCTCTATCTATTCCTTCCTTCCTTCTTTTTCATGCTGGAGGCTTCACGCTCTCCTCAGCTGCACTAATGACAGCAAAATAGAGCTGTTTCCCTGCAGGCAGTAAAGCCAGGTGCGTTTGGAGTCTTTTAACAAGAGAACAAGAAAGGTGGTGAGCTTTGAAGAAAGAGAAGTTAAAAACTACTTGTGGTGGAAGACAAAATTACTTCTCCAATCCTCTTCCCCCTCGTTTAAACCCTGCTTAAAATCTCTCATGCAGAAAAATATTTCCAACTTCTTCAGTTCAGCTTGTCAAAGGGAAGAGAACAAAATACGAGCTTCATGCCTGGAGCACCTGTGCCTCCAGGAACTGCTGCCAGAGATTGCCCTTTTCCCCTCTCCTGCGCAAATGTATGGGCGTGAATAAGTGGGGTTGAGGGCAGTGGCAAGGCTTGAGTCTCTGCTGGGGCCAGCCAGCTCCAGGAGGTTAACCCAGGGCACGGGGAAGCACCAAAATGCAGCCGGACTGTGCTGTAACCCAGCTGCCAGCAGAGATGGGACAGGGCAGAGGGGCTCCAGTATAGGCCAGGGTCCCTGGGGACACCCTGTCCAGGAGAATGTGCCTGGGACCACCTAAGAGAGGTGAAATTGCTCTGGCCTTGCTCCTCGTGAGCTGGGATGAGGGAACCAGCTGCTGGCATGTGGGATGAGCAATGTCGTGATGTCCCTCTGGGCCACCAGTGCCTCCTTGCCAGATGAGCAAGTGGAGTTTTTCTGTTACTATGTGCGTAGGGCGGTCCATACACTGCAGCAAAAGGAGCTTGAATCTTGAAGTGCTGAAAATGAGGATGGATCTTGCCCCTGCACCTCCTCCACTACCTAGCAGAGCTGGAGACTGTGGTTAAGGGAGGGTGAAAGGATCAGCTGGATCCATGAAAGCTTCTTTCCCCATTGCTCACACCCCTCCATGTGTGTCGACAGAGCTGTGACGGGGTGGGTATTACCACATTCCAGAGGTGCTGTAACCTTGTGCTTACTAAAGGAGAGGCAGAAAGGCGTCATCTTTTCCCTGTGACACACCACACATGATCAGCTGGAACACCAGCTAGCCCCTATTCATCTGACACCAGAGCAGATGCTGAGTGCATGGCAAACACACAGCAATATTTTCCTTGACGCCGTCTCCTGGTGTCTGGAGAGCCGTGGCTTCTCAAGCCAGAGGTTAGGTTTCAGTGACTAATAGCTGTGTGCTTGTACAGATATTTCAGGCATGAAGCAATCTAATTCTGGCACTTGCAGCACCCTGCAGCAGGGAGATCACAGTTTATCCACGTGCTACAGAAAAGTGACATCTCCTGTTTACCACCCTCAGCTGATTTAATTTCATTTGCTGCCCTTTATTTCAGAGGCAATAAGAAATTGTTTGCTGTTCACCGGGAATTTATACACTTCTATTTTTCCATTTCACCCTACTTCTTTTACACTGTGTCCCTGAGGGTAACAACCTGCCCCTGCACCCCCTTCCTGTGGTATGGCCCTCTGGAAGAAGATCAAGCTTTGTTTACAACAGTCTCTCCTGCTTCATTTCTCCTCAGTTTTTCACAATATTTCTCTCTCAATATTCTCTCTCAAATTTTTTTCACAATTTTCTCTCTCAAATTTTTTTTTCACAATTTTCTCTCTCAAATTTTTCACAGAAAGGGTCATTGGGCACTGGAACTACCAGGGCGACTACTGGAACTACATTGGGCTACCAAGGGAGGTGGTTGATTCACCTTCCCTGCAGGGGTTTAAGGCACAGGTGGACAAGGTGCTGAGGGGCATGGTTTAATGTTTGATAGGAATGGTTGGACTCGATGATCCGGTGGGTCTCTTCCAACCTGGTTATTATATGATTCTATGATTCTATGATTGCTCTCCCTGTAGGTTCCTGACCCCGGTTTGGGATTCATCAATGTGACCTGCAAGAAGGGGAAGCAGCTCCTCTCAGAGCTGGAGTTTAACCCCTGCAAGAAGGTTGTCGAGAAGCTCAGGCAAGAGGTATTGTCACAAGCGAGCGATTCTTCTACCCCTGAAGAAAATGGCATGTTTCAACCAAGTCATTCGTTTGGTGACACCTTTGTTATTCACTTTGTATTCACCTCTGCCTGTAGAGAAATGCCTGTCCTCCTCACTGATTGCTCCAGAGCTCTGACAGTGGGAGGGCCGGATGCCCCTAAATCTGCTTCAAGCTGGAGTAAATGAGTTACCATAAGCAGACTGAGTGCATAGTTTGTGCCAGCTTTGTGGACTCTGCTCTGAAGCAGATTAGGGAGTGCTCGTGTATTTTCACCAGCAGCAGAGCTGACCTGGGATTGCACCATGACGTGCACTTAAATAAACTCTCTTGCTCCTTGTGTACTTGGCAGCTGTTGTGTGGTAGCTTGTTGGAGAATAAGGAAGAGTTGAGATCATTGATCTCATCATAGTTGAGATTCCCCTAGAATGGGGAACTCTGTGAATTGCTAAAGGCACCTTAAGCAAATAGTTTCAGGCTCTGAAAACCTCCTTTCTATACAAGTGAGAGAGTGGGAACTTACTTCTGGTGCCTGTGTTACACCAACCTATGTCCAAACAGTTTTGTATTTCACGTGAACATTAAAGAATAACAAAATAAAGAGAGAGAGAAAGAACATTTAAGTGGGTAAAATTACTCCTGTAGTTGTTTTGCACAGCTGAATGAAGATAATTGTATTGGCAATTGTGAGTGATTACAGTATTATCTGCCATCAAAGAAGTTATTTTTTTGAATGCTAGAGGAATTAATGATACATAAAACTGTGCTTAGATTGAGTGCATTCATCAGCAGAAATGCCTCGTGCTGGCACTGCTGCACTGTAATTACTCCAGCCACTCAGAGAAAGTGAGCAGGAGATAGGGGGCTACTGTGGATACTGCCAAAGATTTACATGCATTTACATTCTGAGCAGCTCTGGTGCTAAAAGGGACGGGGGCAGAGCTGGTGCTGCAGAGCTGGTGAGGTGGGAACAAGTTTTGCCCTTTCTTTTTTCTCTAATGTTAATATGGAGCAAAGAATGGAGAGCCAATCTCTGTGTTTAGAACTTTACAGGGTGAAGCCAGTATGGCAAAGGTGGTTAAATGCTCCTCAGAACAGCCAGAGATGAGCCCAGACTACATAGGATGATGCCTCATGGTGTGTTTAATTGATAAAACCATTCCTGGGGTCATGAGGAGTGATGTCTAGCCCTGGAAGACCCTGGAGCCTACAGGAAAGATGGGGAAGGGCTCTTTATCAGGGAGTGTAGTGATAGGATGAGGCATAATAGTTTTAAGCTGAACAAGAGGAGATTTAGATTAGATAATAGGAGGAAATTTTTTACTGTGAGAGGGGTGAGACACTGGCACAAGTTGTCCTGAGAAGCCATGGATGCCCCCATCCCTGAAGGCGTTCAAGACCAGGCTGGATGAGACTTTAAGCAATCTGATACAGTGGGAACTGTCTTTAAGGTCCCTTCCTACCCAAACCACTCTGTGTTTCTATGATTTCTATGATTCCTTCGGCAAGAAGACGCGATATTAGGAGGGGGATGTTTACAGACTGGGGAGTTGCATGAAAGGCTGTTGGAAGGATTGTGATCAATCTGTGCAGAGCAACAGGGTGCTTGCTACGATGCAAAGGATTTGGAAGGGCTTTTAAAAGAAGGGTGGCATGTTGCAGCCCCTTTACAGATTCCATAGGCCATCTCCAGCTATGTACCCATGCCCAGCTCAAGCAGGGAATCTTAAAACCTTCTACAATCTCAATCATCTTGTGCAAAGCTGCTTTCTGAGCTGTATCGTGAGCTAAATTAATAGAGAAAGAGGACCACAGACCCTTTCCAGCTTCTGGGGGAACACCAGGCCAAGCACAGCATATGTTTCTTGCTATTCTGAGAAGACGTTGCTACTGGATGCACTTGGCATTTTGGTTATGAGCCACCAGAGAGCAGGATCGAGCTGCTGTCCTGGCAGAAATCTTGGGCTTGGAGGCTTTAGCTCACTAAAACCCTATGCTGCATACCCTGAACTTGCAAGGAGTGATGAACGAAGCGGAAAGCCCTTTTCTGGCTCCTTGGATGATGGGACAACACAATCTTTTGTGGCGAGCTGTGCTTTGATTTCAGGTGGTTTTAAGTGCTCTTATAAAATCATAGAATCATAGAATGGTTTGAGTTGCAAGGGAACTTAAAGATCATTTAATTCCACCCCATTGCCATGGGCAGGGACACCTCCCACTGGACCAGGCTGCTCAAAGCCAACCTGGCCTTGAACACCTCCAGGATGGGGCATCCACAGCTTCCCTGAGCAACCTGTGCTAGGGCCTCATCACTCTAATAGTGAAGAATTTCCTCCTTATATCTAATCTAAATCTTCCCCCCCTCCAATTTAAAGCCATTCCTCCTTGTCCTGTCACCACATGCCTTCATAAAAAGTCCCTCCCCAGCTTTCTTGTATGCCAGCTTTCAGGAGTTTTGATGTTGGTCCATCTGGGCCAGATTGGTTTTGCAAGTGGACATCCCTGCAGGGCTTGATCTTAGATCCTGCAGGCTGTTTGTGCTCAGAAACCTGCAGTTCTGCTGCTGACAGGGCTTTTTTCAGTGTCCAGGACCATGCCTCATATCTGGCAGGCTGCCCGCGCTTTTGGATGGACAAGGGCATCTCTACCTTCTCTGACTGCGTGTCGCAGAAACAATATTATTGGTGTTTGAAGCTCCACGGGCCAAGATTTGGGGCTAACATGGGCAGCCCCCAGTTTAATCCTGACAGTCTTCCCCCAAAGCAATATCCTTCCTTAGTTTGAGGTCAAGATTTAAGTGTGGTCCTGAGTCACAGCAGGGTTCTGAGCTCTCATCCATCTGAGTGTGATTGGGCTGAATCCAGATCTCCTTGGCTACTAATGCTGTGATTTTCCTTACTTGGAAAAAAGCACACAAACCCTGAATTTTCATTTCTTTCTTTTTTCTTTTGCTTCTTTTTTCTTTTTCTTTTCCTTTTTTTTTTTTTTCCTTTTTTTTTTTCTGAGCACCCTGCTTTCAGAACAGGCCAGGAGAGGGAGACAGCCAGCCAGTTACTGCACAGCCCATATTTGCAACTGTCCCTGTTTGCTGTGGGATGAGAGAAAACATATTTAAACATGCACATTGATTTTTCCCAAAGGGAAGGGTTGATCTGTGCAGGCCCCTGGGTGACTTGTGATTTACATTTACACAAGCAGGATGGGCACTGGCCAGGAGGCTCATGGCTTGGTGGAGCTGGTTAGTGGCTTCCTTCTTCTTGAGGACCTCCTGGGTCCGAGTGCAGGTTGTGATTGCTCTGCTTTGGTCAGTGTAAACCTCCCTCTGCTGTAGGTCTGAGGTGAGCCCACCAGGTGGGTTATGGGGATCATTTTAGCATCACCTTGAATATCACCCCTATAGGGATACTCAAGTTGCATGATCATAGAATCACAGAATCACCAGGTTGGAAAGGACCCACCGGATCATCGAGTCCAACCATTCCTATCAAACACTGAACCATGCCCCTCAGCGCCTCATCCACCTGTCTTTTAAACATCTCCAGGGGAGGTGACTCAACCACCTTCCTGGGCAGCCTGTTCCAGTGCCCAGTGACCCTTTCTGTGAAAAATTTTTGGCAAGACAACCCAGCACTGTTGGGGTACAAGGGGCACGAACACGCACAGGCAGTGGTGTGGAGGTTCTCATTGATGCCTATAGGTCATCTTTCTGGAGTGATGAGAAAGCTGCAAAGCTTTGTGGCCTGTGCTCCCAGCAAACAAGTCGATGGATCAATCAGTCCCTCCCGCCACCTGCATTTTCCCCCCCGCTCTCATCTCTCCCAGGCTGGCACTGCTGAAGTACTGGTGAGATCACTCCTGCGTTGCAAAGAAATAAATAAATAACCAAATAAAAATGCTGACGTGGAGAAGTCAATCAGCTTTGTGTGGCCTTGTAATATCTCATTTTATCCGCGCCACGCTTTATTAAATTCTCATAAACCTGTCAATGAGGACAGATACCATTTCAGTTTACCCCATTAGTTCTACACAATGACATCGGGGGAGAGGAAGAGATGGGGAGGTGCGGGGGAGGCACTCAACACAGAGAAAAGAGGAATGAATTTAAAGAAAGAAAAAAAAAAAGAGAAACCCAGAGCCAAACTCAGCTTCATGACAATAATGTAATAACCTCGGCACCCAGGGAAAGTAATTGAATTAAGTGGCTTTTGTTAATAGTTTTAAGATTTAGAAATGTAAATAATAGTTAGGACTCTTTAATGGGACTCTGGTTTTAGGTAACTGCAGCCCTGAGAATAAGAAATGCTTTGCTATTTAATATGATGTCAGATAGTTTTGTTACTCCTCCGGTTTCATGCCTGCAAAGCATATTTTGCAGTTTTAAAGCCTGGTGTGTTTATCATCTTCCCTTTCTAACTTCAGACGGAGCTTAATTCGGGAGTATTTGCATGAACCCTTCTTAGCCAGTCCCTATCAGTTATTTGCACCGCCAGGAATAAAGTATTATTTCTCCCGAGCCGCTTTGGAGAACTTCCTGACTGCAGGGTTACTCTGCTCCGCAGCCTCCCATCTATTTACATGTTCATTAAAGGCAGGCGGCAGCGGGCGCTTTCTGTGGCAGGGCCAGACTCAGCTCCTGGGAGTAATGCCATTGGGAGCAGTGATGTTACACCGGGCTTAGGCCAGTGGGGATGGAGAATCCAGCCAACAGGTAGGATGAGCCGGGTGATTTCGAAATGACTTTCATGGGAACTCGTTCTGCTTAAAATATTATTGGATTTTCATTTAGGAACCTATCAAAGTGTGCGAATAAAGTCTGAGCTGCCTTACCCACAGAGGTCTAAACAAACAGTCCTCCCTTCTGCTCTGTGATCTGACGGCTCATGGATTGGAAAGGGTCCTTCGTTAAGGCACGAGCTGAGTCTCAGGGAAACCCACTGTGCCAGGCAGAATAGGGGGCTTTGCATTTATTCAGACTGAATATCTTCTCCTTTGCAGGATGAAGGCGCTCCCTGAACTGTGCTGAGGGGATGTTGCCTTCCCCACTTTTTCCCTTATTCTGTGTAGGCAGTAGCTGTACGGGGACCTGCAGATCCACTCCTGCTGTGCAGGCTCTCAGATGTCTTTTGCTCTGGTCCCACAGTGAGTGAGCAGCTCTGCATTCACCAGGTTACTCTGACACATCCTTGGAGGAGCTGCCTTCTACGTTGCTTCGCCTGCAGCCTGCAGTGATCTCTGCCATTGATGGCTTCAGCTCTGCTTCTGTGCTGTGCTTCTCATCCGGTGAGATCTCAGGAACTTCACAGCCTCAAATACCTTCCTCTATCACCTTCATAATCCCTCTCCCACAATCCTCACAGGCTTGGCTGTAAAGAGCCTAAAAGCACCAAGCCCAAGTCAAACCTGACCCAGCTCACATGGGCACGAATTAGTTGTCGGATTGTAAATGCAAAAAAAGGGATTTCAGGTTACACATTATCTCTTGAAGAATCTGAGAAGGGGTTCCTTACTTCTGTCCATTTGCCATATTGCTGCACTTTAAAGTGAAGCTTGGGTAGAGCAGAGGGGTTTTTCCTTTCTCATGGAAAAATAATTTAAGAACATGAATAATACTTCAACTAAAATAACAGATCCATCACTGTTCTCTCTTCATTAAAAAAGAAAACCCAGCTACTCTATAAATGATCAAATTCTTAAAAACAGCCTTTAACTTAGTGTTTTCCTTCTAAGAAGTCCTATTTTTCTGACTGTGCTGCCACGGCACGGACCATGGCAGAGGGAGAAGCAGGTGCTGGCCGTGCTCTCGCCTTGTGCTCTCCTGCAGGTGCTGCAGCTTTGTGCAGCGTGCTGGGTCCCAGCACAACCGCTTTCCCAGGGAAGAGGCTGGAATACAAACAGGATTGGTGGGTTTCTCTCCTCTGCAAAATAAGAAGGGGCCAGCTGCTTGGAAATCTCAGGGCATGGTGTTTTCTGCGCTTCAATGTTTCGTGGGAGAGGTTGGCTGCCTGCTCAGTGCCTGCCTCACCTCCTGGGATCCTGCTGGGATGCTGCTGTGTCCTCAGCCAGGACAATAGGACTTCTCTGCCTAGGCTAGAATCCTGCTGTCCTGCATCTTCCCAGGGAACAAGGGACCCGTGTTGAAGGAGAAGGGCCGTGGATTTGGGAGAAGGCTCATGACCCCCTCTGCCTCCAGTGATGCAGGGGACCACTCTTGTTCCATCGCGACTGCTCTGCTTTGCAAGCTAGGGTGTGCAGAAATGGGGCAGGATAGCAGCTAGAAAGAGATTTACATGAACCTATAGGCAGGGAAGGACTACTTAATCGTTGGAGAGCCATTAAATAATTTGACATGATAAGACCCAGGCAATGCTATCTTCTGCAGATAAAAAGCAGATTGTTTGTCTTCAGCTGCAAAAAGGCTGTTGCTGGCTGTGAAACTTGCCACTGGGTCTGTAGCTCGGTACAACAACAGCACATCTGAGCAAAATCCTAAAAATTATTGAAATACACTGAGAGCTGTGTTGACCTGCTTTTTTTTAAGTGCATCAGGTGAAGCAACAAAGGCACGGGGTGACCCCGATTCAGGAAACAGTGCTGAGGGATGGGGAGGCACATATGCATGGAACAGGAGATGCAGGTGTGCCAGAGCCCCTCCCAATCTGCAGAAACTGCCTGTGAACGGGAGCCTGGCCCTGGTTGCAACATTTCATCTAATAAAGACTGAATTGCAGGTTATTTTGTGGGACTGTCCTAGGTCTGTCTTCACCAACAACCCCCCTGTTCAGCCAGAAGCCTATTAGAAGCAGATGAGGGAAGAGCCCTGTGACCCAAAGAAATCAGACTCCAGATGATTTACATGGAGCATGAGGGGCACCAGAAGGGCAGCCAGCCCAGAAAATGAGATTATAAACTATCATCCCCTGTTACACGCTGGGACATGGCTACAGGGTGGCCCTCTGACATCATTTGAGGAGGCAGCCATGGTCTAGTGGTGAAAGCAGAAGGCTTTTGTCTCCTCAGATTGGAAAATCCCTCATCCTGAAGAGTGTCTGAGCATACATCGAGCTTTTGCCTTCCCTCCTGCAGCCCTTTCCTGACCTGGGTGCAGTGCCTGGCACCTTTAGAGGATACAGAAAAACCCTTACTGGTCACTGCCGCACTTTGCTGTCCCTATGGCACGGTCTAGAGATGTTGGTGAAGTCAAACAGTTCCAGTCTGGTAGACTGAGATGGTGAAAAAGATGATGACCTTCCCCCAACTGGCCAGGTCCTCCAGAGTGTATCACCAGAGGTGGAACCGCTCCTGCAGTCAAGCTAGCAGCTTTGGGGCTAGTGGAACCTGCAGGGCATTGCTTTCAAGTAGTTTAAACATTGCGTCTTTTGGAGAAAGGAAAGAAGTGAAAAACCTGGAAAGGTGATACAGGAGTCCTGATGTGGATGCGCTGAGCTGCTTAAACTGATTTAGGGTTCAAGCAAGGCCAGAGTTGCGTCTGAGACCAGAAAATGCAAAAGAGCCAATCTGCGTACATAAGTCTGAAACCCACTGGTGTGAAACCCACTGGTAGAGTCTTGGGTGTTTAATGTTCTTCACCTCTGTGACGTGAACTGATAAGGGGGGAAAAGAAGCACTAAAAGGAGTCCTCAGAGGAGGCAGAGCCCGGTGCTTAATCTGCTCTGGTGTGGAGGTGGTTAATAAGATAATCTCCAGACCCTCTAACACAAAGAGAATGTGAGTTTTCTGATCCATAAAGGATCAGTCCGCAGGAAGCCCCATCAGACTCCTCAGCGTGAAATTACACCACAGCAGGGGGGTACAGTCCTGCTACTGTACAACATTAAAGAAATGAATTAGGACTTGACATTCATGTGCTTAATATGCCTATTCCTGGCATTATCCCACAAGGACCAGTCGCCGCCAAGGACTTATGGTCACCGGGTCTAGGAAGGTATTTAGGGTTGCTCATTTGCTTGCTTACAGATCCAGGCTATCTGGCTTTCCCATCTAATCTCTCGGCGTTAGGAGTAGCAGGGAGCACAATCTGACTCTTCTATCTAGCAGTAATCCAGTCCAGTGAATAAACACTGGGTGCACCCTTGTTGCTCAAATAAATCACAGCAATCCTCTGGACTGATGAGTGTCGAACAAGGGAAGAAACATGGTGCACATAAAATTACTACGTGGTCCTCTAGAGGCTGAGAAAGGGGGAAAGAACCAACCCTGACAGTAATTTTCTCAGACAGTTGCTGCTAACAAAAGTTAAATATTTACTGGAAAAGAAGGCCTCATCAGATCTATATTAGAAAATATTCGAACTCGGTTAGCCTCCTCAGGTTGGAGGTGTGCCTTGGACAAATGTGGGCACTCTGAGCTACTTTACTGAATGGGCTTTGCCAAGAAGCCAGAGCCTTTCCAAGCCCCAGGTCTGGGCTGTGTGAAAATTCCTGCCTGTTTGAACTCCGAGTCAGAGCAGCGTGCTTTTGGTTTGCTTTTTATCCATGAAATATTTTGTTAGAGAACAGAATTTTAGGGGGAAGGGAAGAATCTACTCCACATTCTGGAAGAAATAAAAAGGAAAATGTTGGCTACAAGGCTGAGGAGTTCTGGTTTTGAGCTGATTGTTTTCCAAGAGAAAATTCAAATATTTTTTTTTCAGAAAGTAGCTGTCCTGCAGGAAATTCCTGATTTCATGGATGTGCCACACTTCTGGCAAGAGCACTTGTGATCAAACTTATTGAAAAGCCATTTAACTGGAAGTGTTCTAAGAAGAAAGTAAGCTTTGGCAAGGTTAATGGGGGGAAGCATGGGCAGGCTCTGGAGAAATAAATGAGAAGCAGAATCTTTCCAGAAGCTGATTTTGCAATTGTCTGGCATGGGGAGAGAGTGAAAGCCTCCCCGGCACAAGGACATTCTTGTGACTGTGATCACATTGTGCAGCACGTGGATGCTTTGCAGCCCACAAATCTGAAATTTTTCACTGTCAGGTTGGGGAGACACTGGCCCAGGTCGCCCAGAGAAATTGTGGCTGCCCCATCCCTGGAGGTGTTCAAGGCCAGGTTCAATGGGAGCAACCTGATGCAGTGGAAGGTGTCCCTGCCCACGGCAGGAGGAGTGGAACTAGATGATCTCTAAACTCCCTTCCAACCTAAACCATTCTGTGAATTCTCCTCTTCAACCCTTTTCTCTGGGAAATGGGGAGCATGAACGTGGTGGGACCCTAGGACTCATCCAGACATGGAAGTGATGCTCAGCCTGAATGTCTCGTTAAGCTCATGGTAACCCATGGGAGTGGAGATCATGATTTCTATAGGCTATTTTTTCCCTTAGGCACAGACTTTGTGGGAATATTTTTCTACTTAAATGTAAATCAGAGCTAACATTGTTGTGGGTGAAAACAGATAACAATTTATATCCAAATATCTTTATTCTTTTGAATTTGATGGAAGTTTTGATGTTGGGCTCATACATCCTGACATCAAGCCAGGCACAGAGGCACTTCTTGGATGTATAGAGCAGTCTCTGGTGATTGCTATGGTTATCAGATAAACAACAAATAGAGTTAATGGTTGAGGTGTGTGAATACCCCACCTCTATGGATAGGATGTGCCCTCCCCAGCTGTTTTCTCTGCCTAGAAGCACCATCTAGGTGAGTGATGTGTGGTCACTACCCCATCTCCCAAATCAACAAACTAGCCCTTAATTTCAAGTAAACATCTTAAGGATGAAATAAGAAAAGAGCCTTGGATTCTGAAAATTGCCCAATGCTTCACTTGTCCCATTATCCAGACAACGCAGACGTAAAGCGTTCTTAAGCCCATTCTGATGATTTAAAATAAAACCCAAAGAAACATTCCTAAGTAAACCAATGTGTGGAGGCTGATGGAACACTTCACACCTGAATGATAACTCTCCATTATCCAAGAGAGTGACAGGTTTTTTTAGTGTTCTTGTCTTTTGTTTCCTATGAAATTAGAAGTCTCCTGCTGAGGGTTGGGTTTCATGTCTGGGTCACAGTTTCTACAGAAAGGAATTTTCATTATGGCCTTGGAAACACTTAAGTCTCCCCGTGCAACTGATCTAGCTGAGCTTTTCATAATCAAAAGGACCATGGATGCCATCAGCAATCAGGGATGAATTCTCAAGCAACCCGAGAAGGAGGTATGAGCCTTAGGATGAGAAAGGATCTCATAGCAAGATTAACATGGACTGTGAAGGTAATTAGCTGCAGTAACTGTTTGCTGAAGGTGAGGTGAAGGTTACCTCCTTGTTGGCAGACTTCAGACTGGAGGATGGATTCCCTATTTCAACAGAGAGTTAATTCACCAAAGTCCTTTGGCTTGTGATGTGCAGGGTGACAGAGCAGACCGTGAAGCTGGAACAGAGGTTTTGGGATCAGTCTAGCAATAGCTCGGGCCACACAAAGTGTAAGAAGTAAAGAGCCATTCCCAAAATATCAAATGATGTTGGAGAGAGAGTGTATTCAAGAGAGACATGAGACCAAGGAATGCCTCACAGGGCATAAAGCCCCAAATACACCCTGATCAGTAAAATTCAAAGAATGTATTTTTTAGCCTAGGACTTGCTCTGTTTTCTGAGGACATAGTGAAGGGTCTGTTTCTTGCTCTAAACCAGCCCTTCATGTAGCAAAACCAGGCTTATATTTAAAATTCCTTTTGCTTTTCTCTCTTCAATTTACACAATACAAATAGTCTTAATTTTTTATTTTTCTTTTATTTTTTTTTTTATGGACGCTGTTTTCCAGTTATTCTCATCATTTTTCTCTGGACCTTCTCCAGCTGATGCACATCTGTCTTGAAGTGGTGGCCAAAACCAGACACCTGTTCCATCTCAGATCTGACTGGAGATAAGCAGAAGATGCATCTCCACATCTTATGGATTCTGTCGGGGATTTTCATGGTTGTAAAAGTACCTCATGGATATAATGTAGCTTAAATCAAGGAGCTACATTAAAAATCTGTGGCAGCAGTTATGTAGGCTGAAAATGGCACTTTCTTTTGTGATTATTCTCTCTTGCTGAATGTGATGAAAATATGGAACCTGTTTCCTCCCTCCATGCAGCTTTCTCTGCAGAGGCTAGGAGCCAAAACCACAAAATGCATTAAAAGGAAGTCAAATAACTGTTGTAAGGTGGCCCTCTTTATCAGTGTGTTACGTTCAAGGGTTTTCTGCAGTGGCTGAAACAGCTTTTGGCTTAAGATTGCAAGAGAAAAAGGCTGTAAAGACTCTGCCATGGCACATCCCCTTATAACATCTGATGATCCATTGCAATCTAACTGAGCTCTTGAGGTCTGGGATAAATTTGATGAGCTGTGAAACCAGAGTATCAATGAATGTACAAAGATATTCAGCCTCCTTTGACAAACAGGAAAACCAGAAACAAGAATGTGAAGCCTTTTCTCCAAGCCACATATAATGGGGCAATGGAGACAACAGCAGTGAGACAGGGATCTTAGACTTGCTCAAGGTCAAGGCTGCCTTGTTTCTTAACTGAAAGTTAATCCTTTAGTGTGGATGGTGGGAGTTCTATTTTTAGGATTCTATTCTTTTATAGCTGATGAGATTTTTACTTCCTGGAAGCTTCTACAGAGTCTCACAGTACTCTTCTTGCGACAGGTTTTTTGGTTTTTTTTTCCAAATAAATCTGATTTTTAAATATTTAGCAATAAAGAAGTGTGTTTGGTTGGTGCTGGGACATCTCTAGGCTCTTTAGACCCATCTCCTGCCTGGAGCAAGGCTGTTGCCAACACTGGGTTGGGCTGCCCAAGGCTGTGTCTAGCCAATCTTTGAAATCCTCCAAGGATGAGAGAAGGTTGCAGCGAGGTGGGTGCTGGTCTCTTCTCCCAAGTAACAAGTGACAGAAAGAGAGGAAATGTCCTCAAGATGCACCAAGGGAGGTTTAGATTGGATATTAGAAAAAAAATCTTTACTGAAAGACTGTTGAAACATTGGGACAGGCTGCGCAGGGAAGTAGTGGAGTCTCCATTCCTGGAGGTGTTCAAAAAGCGTGTAGACATGGCACTCCGGAACATGGTTTAGCAGGCATGGTGGTGCTGGACTGATGGTTGGACTGGATGATCTTAGAGGTGTTTTCCAGCCTCAATGATTCTATGATTTTATGATTCTATGATCCATGCCCCAGGGCTGTGCCACTGCCATGGTCAGGGGATTCCTAATGTTTAGTCCAAATCTCCCAAGCTGCAAGTGGTGGCTTTTGTCCCTTGTCATACCATCATCTTATAGAAGAAAACTTTGGCTCCATCATCTTTCTGCCCTTCTTGAAGCAGTTGTCAGCTGCAGCTGCTAAAAAGGACTGGGAAGAACATTGATGGAGTCAGTGTGAAAACAACTGTGAACCAGAGCAATGAAAGATGGGGAACCTGGGGGAGTTGATCAAGGGATGCTTTTGCTGTGCTGGGGATAACAGCTTTCTCAAATATCTGTGCTCTCTTTAATGACCCAAATTGCCTGTGCCTTGTTGTAAGGCAGTTCCTCTTTAATTGCAGTATTTAGAACAATAATTTATTAGAAGGGGTCTTTGCAGATTATCTGGTCCATACCTCACCTTGGTCATTCTAGACAGTATCTGAGGTTGGGAGGAGCCCATCTTTCTTTATCAACTCATCAGTAAGCTGAAAGAGAGTCTCTGGGTTCTAGGGGACTGAAATGAGACAGGATGGAGAAAAAGGTGTTTGCCTCAGAGTTCCACCTTTTCCTTAGCCCTGGAGGTGCAGCACACAGTGCTGTTACAATTGCACTGCAGAGGAGGCTCACAGCTGGGGGGGTCTGTGTTTAGAATATGAATGCTTCTCTTGGGCTCCAGTGGTGGCTCCTTCCATGCAGGAGTTGGTAACCAATGTTGGGAAGCCCTTCAGGGCAAGCTGTGGGACTTAGCCTATCTCTCTGTGTTGAAGCCTTCTACTTCAGCTGGGAATTACTGGGAGATCCCAAACTATGTTCCCTGATTTAATTTCAACAGCAGACTTCTTGTGTGCTGCTGGGCGAGTCTCTCAGTGTCTCCCTGTTTCTGCTTCATAACTCACCTTCTTACACCTTCCATCTTCTCCACTTAGTTGACGCATCTCTCAGGGGAAAGGGTTATTTTTACACACGACGGCTATGTACAGTGCCTTGCATCACCAGGCTCTCATCCTCCCAAGAGGAACAAAACCCCCTTCAAGCAGGATAAAAAAATAAATACTAAAAATAGCCCAGTGCTGAGCAGGTTTGTGGGGCTGCTCTGCGGAGAGCCGGTGAGGCAGCCCTGAAGAATGAAACCAGAAAAAGGACACAGGGCAAGGGGAGAGACAGCCCTTTCCACTGGCCCCCACCTGCCCCTCACTCCCCCACTGTGTGAACCTACTGTAGATTTCTTGAATTTCCCTTTGATGTTTATCTCCCCCCAGTAATTCTATTTGGGGGATTTGCTAAAGCGACAGTTAGAAGAATACAGCCTGGAATAGGGCGGCCGAAGGGCGAAAGAATGTTAGAAACAGGATTAAGATCATATTCTACAAGCGGTTGTCAGCCTCTGAATAGGGTTGAAGTTTCTTATCGGGCCGGGGTGCCAGAATGCCTTTGGATTCTTCTTCCCGCTTTCTCTCCCCGCTGCACGGGGCTTTCAGCGTGGCAGGGGAAGCATAATCATCGCCCTGAATGGGGAGGTGGGCTCTGACGAGCTTCGCCCCATGGCAGAGAAGCTGGGAGAGGGGATCAGAGGGTTGCTGTGGGTGTCATAGGCAGGAAAACTGGTTGCTTGTGTATTAAAAATAAAAAGCAATAGTGGTTAATGCTGAAGTGGGTGGAGGATTTTAAGGTACAAACCTCTATATTAAGGGGAGAGTATTCTCTTTTGAAAATCCAAGCTCAATGTCTTGATTTTTTTTTTTTCATGGTATTTCATGGCTTTCATTGGGCATTTTACTTGTTGTTGTTTTAGGTGGGGTTGGTATCCTGGTGGGAACTTAATTGGAAATATTTGGGGCTTGGTTCTGAATGTTCCAGATGATAGGAAACAGAAGTTCCAGAAAACCAGAAAAATCTGGAAATAAGGAAAGGAGGGGGGATGTGTATTTTGAAAACCAACAGAGGGAAAAATACTTCTGAAAGAGAAGAAATTTGGGAAACTTTTGAAGCTACTTTCTTATAAACCAAAAATACAAATAGAATGAGCTTGCCTGGGCAATGGAATCAAGTAGTATTAAATTTCTCTGGGAAATATTTGTGTGCTCATTTCAGAAAGCTAAGGGCATATGGGCTTTTATATTTCCACCTGTATGATTCTTCTGTCTTTTTTACAGGTTAGGACTTTATAATGCAGAAGATTTTGAAGGGCCCAGTGTCCTTACCTTTCCCAGCCTGCAACACAACAGATGGAGCCATGTGAATTGTCTCTAACCAAATGTTCCAGTAGGAACCAGCAGCGTCTGGTGAAATATTCAGATTCTTCTAGGGAAACCTGGGTTTTGTTTTACTGACGTATTTAGAATACATGGATGTGGAGTGTTTTTCACGTATTCTGCACAAAGCAAATAGAAATCTTGCCATCATTTCTGGTTTGTGTTGGAAAAGAAAGTCTTGCAGGTAGTATCATTCCTAGGCTGATCAAAATATCTGGGAAAGGAACAAATTAGCTTTCTGTTTCATGACTACATGTAGCTATTCTGCAATGAGGACTCCATTTTTCTGTAGCTCTTGCCTGCTTTAAAGTATCAGTAAAACTTCGTTAAGAAAGCTGTTGACTAACAAGTGCTCAGCAGAAGCAACAGAAATCCAGCAAGACAAACTGTTTCCCCAGAGATTGCAATATAGGGGGAGTGAGAGGGTGTGAAAGCCAAAGGGGTTAAAACCCAGCTCCTGGAGCCCTGTGAATATGAAAGCATCTTGACTTTTAAATGAGTTTCTCCCTGGTGGTTTACAGAAATTTGACAGCCGAATACTGAAGTCAAGGAGTCCTTTATCTGCATGACAAAATCCCATTAATTATGTGGGGGCTCGAGAGTAACTTTCTTGATGTTTATGGTCGGCTGTACTGTGAAACTTAAGTGAAACAGGGAGTAAATGACATTACCAAATCCAAAAGCAATGAGGTTCAGGAAAGTTAAATAGCCCACACAAAATGATGTAAAATAAATTAGATTTTTTAAATTACTCCGTTTTTCATAGTCCTTAACAAAAAATGTTTTCAAGTCGAACTGTGAGGCTACATTCTATAGTTCTTATTGATGTCAATTGGAATTTTGCCTAAATAAAATGCGCCCGCTTTTTTTTTTGACTCTTTAAATCCATCATTCCTTGCTATTACTCCTAGACTTTGTCACGTCGCTCCCTGCTACATTCAGCCCTCGTTGCGTGAGTGCAATCTACTTGTATGCCATAAGAGCTCCTGCCCCAAGGAGCTGACAAACTGCTTCATTTTCACGCTTAAAACTCATGTTTCCAATAATCCTCAGTCATGTAAAGTACCAGGATATGAACAATCACTCCCTGTTCAAGGCAAGCACAAGGAGTTGGTTTTATGGGAGCAGAAGGGAGAATCACAAGGGCTTTATGGGCAGAAGATGCTCTGTGGTCAATATCCACCTGTATCACTCATATTGCTTCTCCCATTGTGCTCCTGGGTTAGTGTTTTTTATAGAACTAAAGGGTTTATACAAATGAAATCCTGATGAATTGATTATGCCAGATAATGATGGTGGTGTTAGCTTGGTCTCACAGCTGGGGAATATAGAGCACTTTCAAAGCCATGTCAAGAAATTGCAGTAACCCCATCAAGACAAGCCAAGGTATGGGAACAACCTGAATGCTCCTTCCTGAGCAAACTGCTCCCCAAGGACACGCCCGGGACCAGCAAGCCTGCACCTTTCCTCCTTTTTGCATTTGTCTGTGGTTGTACCAGTTTTTCCTGACCACCCACTGTTGAGTGTAGCTGGGAGACACTGGTGGCAGCTCTCCAAGCGATTTTCCAGGGAAACAACACAACTTTTGGAAGCCAAGTGAATGCAAAGCAGGACTAGATCTGTCTTCTTAAATCCTCATCATTCAAATGGTGCAGCATTGCTTCCACCTTGTGCAAGGGCAGCTTCATGTCCTGTGACTCAAGCAGACAGGGCAATATGAAGTATGTATACTAAAACACCTAATAATGGGTATAATCTGTTTGATGCTTTTAATCTATTTTATTTCTTTTTTTAACCAAGTTTGAGACATCATGAAACAAGGCCAGGTACCTTTGAAAGAGCAGAAACCTTTTCAAGAAACTGTAGGAGATGGGGGTCTTACCACAGATCAATAAAAGAGAAGATGATGGGTGAGAAATTAGGTTCTACCTGACAAATTTATGATGCAACTGTCTGCTATTAGCTCCCAGTTGGTTTGGCACCACCAATATGGTGCAAAGCACTCTTCATTGCATCACTTGAAGTAGCCTCAAGGCTTGTCCAAGTAGAAACCCAAATATTGAATTTCTTTCCCCATGACGCTGGCCTGTACCATAGTTGGTTATGGTTGGACTCGATGATCCAGTGGGTCCTTTCCAACCTAGTGATTCTGTGATTCTATGATTCTATTGCCATCCTGGCTAAGGATAATGGACTTGGTGATGGCTACCAGTGGCAGCAAAGTGTTCACCGGCACTGGGTGACAGTTAGGGTGACAGCTGGGAGCCTGCAAGGGGTACAGGCGACTCTAAACACATGCTTAAACACGGCACTATTTGCCCAATAATCAGTAACATCGAGAGGGCAACATTAAACAAAATAATAAATTGTGTGCTGAGCTTCAAATTGGATCCCTTTTTTTATTTGATTTTGCTAGGATTTATTCCATTTGACAAACCATGCTGTTTAGAATACAATAGTGGCATAATCACAGCCCGGGGCCCTCATTCTTCAAGATAATGGGATACTTATTCATCTAAGGCAGGTACAAGTCTGTCCTTGGCTTTCATTTTACAAGATTACTTGTATTTCTGTCTCATTTGCAGTAGGTGATATCTGTCAGAAAGCAATTTTCACCCAATTTGGGGTTCTTAATATTTTGTCTTTAAACTCCTTTGTTGTTGATTTTTCCTTCCCCCACCGTTTGACACGCATTTGGCAAGCAACCTGAGGGCAAGCCACCCCTTTTTTTTTTTTTTTACCCTTTTTAAACAAATAAATAAGTAAATATCATCCCCGGCCCTGTTTACATAGCTCAACGATTTATTAGTTCAGCGTGACAGCACAGGAATTTTTCAATGTACTGGACTTCCTGACTGGTGTGTGTTCCACTTCATCCTCAAGAAAAAGAGAGCTGTGCTCGTTTTTGTTCAGCCTGGCAGTCTGAAAGTTCATCACATCGGAGAGTCTTATCCCCCCACAGACACATGTCAAAAAGAGGTGTTTTAAAGACCGATTGGAAGGGCTGAGCCTAGGTTGTGATTCAGGCACTGAGGGCTTAATTTCAACATTTTTTTTTCACGTAAAGGTAAACAAAAAGCAGGTTATTTGTTTTGGCAGGAGCACAGTGATTTTTGCAGGTATTGCTGGGAAATGAAAATAAAACAAAATCAGCCCACTAGCATGGTTCTGCTAGGTGCTGAAAAAAACTTTTGTATTTTTTCCGTTAAAAACGAAATGGGGAAAAAAAAAGATATTCTGTTCGGACCTAAAAAGTGATGACTATTTCTAGCTGTTTGAGATATCAGCCCTTCCAGATTCCCTGTGTTGAAAGCTCTTCTCATTGCCCTGCTTTCCCACCTCGCCTTGCTTACCCCTGCAGCCCCCTGTGCTGCTTTTGGGTATCCTACATTCATTTGTCCCTAAATTCTGATTCTGAAAATGCAGCAACTCCATCTCAGCTTTTCTTTTCTTATCCCTCTTCCCCTTAACCTCGCTGAAAGCTGCAGGAACGCGAGGGAGATGTGAAGCTCCTTCCTAGCCCTCACGCTTGTGCTGAGAACTGGTGGAGATGTGACACATTCCCGCAGGTAACATTGCCCTGCGAACGTCCTGGGAGGTGGAGGGACTGAAAAATGCAGGTGGAAGCAAAGCAAACAAACAAAATTGGAGAAATGGGGCTGAAATCAAAAGCTCATCTCTTGTCTCTCTTTAAGCTGGGTAGAGGAGCTTTGTGCAAAGAATTACTTTGAGGCAACTCGGACACCTTTCTTTTCTCTGTGGGTGTCTCTGGAGGCAAAACTAATTCACTTCTTCTGCTCCATCAGGTCTCCCCTCCATTGTTACCCACTAATGTAATTTTTTTTTTTATCTTGAGAAACATTCCTGCCTGAGTAATCGTCTCCAGCACGGAGAGCAAGGGGAGGAAATTAAGATATTATTGAGGGTTTGAGAAGTATCTCATGTTTCAGAGTGCATCAGAAGGCCTTTTTTCCCTTAAGGTGCATGTTACAGGGAGGTTAGGCAAACTTGTTGGATGGCTTAGCTGAGGGGACAGGGCTGGGGTGGAGCAGGATGGTTCAGGAAGCTGTGATGCTTCTCTCTTCTCTTGACACAGCAATAAATATGTCCTTAATTCCACGTATTTGTCAGTCTACATCAGCCAATGTCTCAGGGGAAGAGTTTCCTTTTTGGTGATCTCCATAGTGCAGTCACAAGAAATTTTATTATAAGGTTCCCAACTTTACTTGGGGAAGGGAGGGGGCTGGGCTACAGGATATGTCAGATGAGGGTATTTTTTTGGTGGCATAAAGACAAACTGAAGCTAATACATAACTTCTGAGTAGCCTTTTGCCTTCAACAACCATGAGCAGAAGGGAGCTGACCTGCTTCCACCAGGCAAGTGATTTATCTTGCTGTAGGAAAGTTCGTTTCTTAACTAAAGAACAAGACCATACACATGAAAATCCATCAGCAAAGGTTTTTCTAGGGTAACACGGCGGATGTCAATTTTTCCCATGTATTTCCCAGGGCAGCTGTGGAGACTCACATGGAAATTTTAAGCCGGCTTCAGAACTGCTTTGTTTTTCTCTGCTCCTTTTCATGGACACCTTAGAGATACGATCTCCTGTCCCCAGCAGCCACCCTGGCTGTGGCCACCAAACCCCTGAGACAGGCCACTTGGCTTAACTCACAGAACCTTTGTGGTGCTTGTGACCTATTAATTGACTCCTTAAGAAAGAAATAATAGGGAAATCAATATAAATATTGCACTTGGGATTAAACTGTGCTTGCTGGTGTCCTTGCAATAACAGGTGGCATAAAGTTTTCTGTTCAGAGACAGTCTGGGAATAGCAGGTGCCACACCTGAGCTTCCTGTGGGTTGTGTGACCATACGGGCCACCCCTTGAGCATCTTTTCCAATGGAATAGCTCCAGTCACGTCCCTTCCCCACGCCCAATACCATTTAACTTTTAGCATCCCAATGTCCTGTGGAAAGGAGTTCCCCCAGCTAATTATGCACTTTGTCAAATGGGACCTCCTTAGTTCGCTTTGCAGGTGACACAGTGACCTTGAGCTTGTTCGTTCAGCACCCTCTTTCTCCCCCGTGCAAGAGGAATAACCCCACGGTTTGAGACTTCACAAACTGTGGGTGGACTATGTTGCAACCTGGACAGTCGCGGTGTGCTGTGGAGTGGAAAGCAGTTCTGGACAGACAGTGTGACCAACACAGAGCATTTTATGTCAGTTTATATCATTTTATGCTGTTTGTTGTAAACCTACCCAGACTTCTCAGTCATGTCCTGGAGGGGACCAGTCATTATGTGATGAGCTTTTCCACTGATTCCTATAAAGAAACATAAGGAGGAAGGCTGATCTCCAAGGAAATGAAAAATCCTACCAACCTTATCTTTTACTGGACCTTTTGCTATGTTTATTATAATAGCTTCACACCCCTGTTTATGAGTTTGCCCATGTGTGTTTTTGCGGATATGGTGCAGCCCAACACACTGATATTTTGCTTTACTAATGCAGAGAGAACGTGTTTGAAAGAAAACCAAGCTAAAGAACATCCATACCTTGCTGGTGGACTGGATATGTTTTCTGCTTCTGTCCACGAATGAAGTAACTTTGCTTTAGGTCTCTTCATTATCTGTTCAGCACTTGTTGGGAAGGTGATTTGCAAAACCCTACTGAGTGTATGCTGCTGAAAGCATGAAGATCTGCAAGACTAGCTGCTCTGGTCTGGCCAAGAAATGGACTTGGCTTGTCCCAGCACTGCTTTGCTCCCAGAGGAAAACAACTGGGAGCACAAGTTTGTGAAAAAGAAGCAGTATTAGGGTTGCAAGGGCGCAATACAAACGCCCTGCTCCCTGTCCTGAAACATGGAGGTGACACTGGGAGTAAATCACAGGTCTTGACTGAACCACCTGGACGGGTCCTTGGTGAACTGAGACTTGGAGAAAGCTATTTCACTGATGCCTGTTGATTTCTGTGGAAGTCCAGCAGCTAAACACCTGTCAGACTCGGGGTCGCCTCTGGTAACCCTAGTGTAGATGAGATGAAATCCTACCACTTCTGCACTTGGACACTACCCTGCCCCTACAGGAATGAAAGTATTTTCCTTCATCAGCTGCAAAAGGCCAAGTATTAGCTGCACTCTGACTGTGGGGAGGCTGGATTTCACCTCATCTGGCAGTCACGCTTGCCTGGGGATGCTGGACTGACTGTACCTGGTGGTGGGAGACACCAGAGGAAAGGAGCTGAAGAATTTCCCAGGGCTGAACAAGAAGCCAGCCTTCATCCAAAAAGGCGCTACGAATCCTGAAGACAGCAAATTAAATGTATGCAAAAGCCTCAAGTGATACATGGACAAAAGTTGCAAATATTTAAGCCACTTAAGCATTATTAATATCTGCTTTGTTGAAGGTGAGATGGGTTCCTCTGACATGTGCCTTGCAGCAGATTAAAATAAAAGACCAGCATGGTCCCTTCTGGACTTGCAGCTCCTGAAAGCAGAGCCAGCCCCAGTGTGTAATAGGATCTTCACTGCTATTCCAGGGCTTGAATAACATTATGGTGACTTTGCATAGATTTTTGCCCATAATGCAAATAGGGAAATGATTTTCTAATCAGGTGAGATAAGGCTGAAACATGATAGATAGAGTTGGACTTGTTAATGCAATACAAAGAAGTAGCCTGTAGCTCCATAAACTATTCTTTAAAATAATGCAACGTTTAAAAAAATGAGTTTCTTTGGCTAACAGCAATGTGAGAGAGCCTTGATGCAAATCTTTGTAATGAGTGCATTTCGATGAGCATTTGAAAAATATATATGTATTTATTTGCATTGATATGTTTATATGGCTTTACATATCAACTTAGTCAGGAAAAATTGAATAAAATGTCTCAGGTCTGGGAAATGAGAAGAGATTATGAAAAGCAGATTTAATATAGCACCATTTTTTGATGTTTGTGGCACATTTCATCATATTGCCAGAGACACCCAATTACACAGCTTGCAGAGTAATCAGCAAATGGGGGATCTGAAGGAGAATATTAACTGTGGCCTTTTTTTTCCCCTTCCTCCTCCTCCTTCTTTAGCAAATATTATGTTATGCTTTATGGAAATGGATCAAAATGCCACATGTGCAGTTAATACTGAGCTCTGGAGCTCTTTCAAATCTTATTTTTCCCCTCACATTGTATTTTTCTGGAACAAACCTCCTGATAACTTTAGGACATGGTCTTTCAGGCCAAAACATCACCTTGAACTTCCTGCAAGTTTGGCTTCCAGATTTAGCGGGTTGATGATTTTATCTCATTGACTTTGAGAGTGGGGGACATCAGGTCTTACTGTTAATTGCAGAGAACCATGTGTGAGGAGGTGGTCATAGCTCATCTGCTCATTTCCCTCTTGGTGGAGGCAGGAGTTGACTGAGCTATTTGGTGGCCTTGAAGGCCTTGACTCTTCTCATCCACAGGGTTTTTAATATTTGAAGCAAACCTGTAACTGCAGCGAATAAGGAAATCTAGTGATCAATATCCCCCTTATTGTGGAAACAAGTAGTAACAGCTGCAGTCTGGGACAATCACAGCTGGCTAACATTTTGGACACATGCGATCATATGGTCCATGAAGGCACTGATGGAACTGGGTCAAAAAAATTAGAAGAAAAAACATTTCTGGCAGGGGTATTCCCAGGCTCAGCCTATATTCCCACTTTTCCTGGCTCTCTGCCTGGTTTAAGAGAAAGTCACTTTTCTTGAGAATGTCAGAAAAGTTATTAATCATTATTACAAATGCATCTGCTTTTCCTTCCTGATGTCTTTTTCCTTACTGTCTTTTTTCCTCACCAATATTTCTACAGGTGAGGAAAGAAACTAGGAAGTCATATTGGTTCTAAAATGAAATCTGATTATTTTTCAAGAACTTCATTACAAGGTTACTTTGGGAAAAACTCAATAAATTCAGAATTATTTTTTTTCCTTTCAGCATCATCAGGTATCAAATGAGGCCAAGATGGAAAGTCCTTGACATCACTAGCAACTTCTTGTTCAAACAGAAGCTTCACCCTGTAGGTTTTGTTCAGGCTAACTCTGAGAGCAGCAATGTAGAGGGATGAGCTTTATAAAAGTATCTCTACTATCTTCTTGAGCACAGCCCACCCTGAACTGCTTGCCCTAGTAAAGGGAATAAGTCTTCCATCAAAAGAACGGAAACATTCCCAGAACTGGAGGAAAGCCCTAGTCATTTGAGAATGGTCAAATTTATCCTGCACCGCTGTCTTTAAAGACAAGCTCTTTGATCAAGTCTTTCCCATCATAGAATCATTGGATGGTTTGGGTTGGAAAAGTTCTTAGAGGTCATCCAGTTCCATGGGCAGGGACGCCTTCCACTAGGTCAGGTTGCTCAAAGCCTCATCCAACCTGGTCTTGGCTGCTCCAGGGATGGGGCATTCATGGCTTCTCTGGGCAACCTGTGTCAGCGCCTCACCACTCTCACAGTAAAAAATTTCTTCTTAATATCTCTAAATCATCGCCCCATAAGGCATGAACTTATCTCCTGGCTTGTGCTACTGGAAGATGATGAGAGAACAGACAAGTGTTTCAGAGTCTTGCAGCCAAAGGAGGCTTTCACCTGCCACTCCAACCAGAGTGACCTCTACAGCAAGAAGCTGATTATTCTTCACCTTCTTGTGCAGATCTTCCCATGCGGTCCCAGCCTTCCCCAGCTGACAGGCAATGGCTTTTGCCACCAGGGATACGATGGTGCCATGGGACCAGGCAGGGGAGCACGGTGCGGGCACCGTTACCCGACACGCACCCCACGTCCAGGTTTTCTGCACTAAATGATGCCTCATGGCCCACCAGTGACACAGGTTGGGTACAAAACAAGTCAGTCTGCTTGCATTGACACCCCTGCCAATTGGTTTGAGTAATTTTTAATGAAGGATTGGCAAAATAAGTTTTCCTTGATTTTTTTTTTCTTTTTTATTAGTGGAGTATGAAAACAGGCAATAATTTTACAGAAAGCAGGACTGGTACAATTGTTACATAGCATCATGCTGCAGCTTTTCGGAAATGAATATAAACTCTTTTTTTCCCTTCTTTTACCTACCAGAATAAATAAATATGATACACATCTGAGTTCCTTGATAGTGAATTCTAAAGCACAAGGTCTTACACTACAGCTCAATTTTACAGCGATCTGTACAGTATATTAGTTTTATTTCCTTTTTGTTCTCCTTTAAAAGCTTTTGTTCCTTTGCAAAATAGGTTTGACACACAAACACGGTTACACTTCGGGGCTAACTGTACGCCTTGGGTCAGGAGCTGGGAAAAAACGTTAATTGATTGCCTCCTGGCATAAGAAAATAAATCAAAAAGTTATTTTGCATTGCACAGACACATCTAAAGTTCTGATGTATGAGATGGCCCCGCTCAGTTGCTAGAGCAGCTAGGAAAGGCTTTGGCTCTTAGTCAGGTATCAGATGCACTATTTAACTTGCCATGGGTTTAATGTATGTCTTTCTAAAACAAGTTTTGCCCAGGGCTTTTAGCTTGACATCCAGACTATTAAAAAAAAAAAAAAAAGATATGGTTTTGTTAATATGTGACAAATCTTATATTCTTTACAAATTAGTTCTGGGGCAAAATGTGTGGCATTGCTCCACTGAAATCATAGAACCATAGAATAACCAGTTTGGAAGAGACCCATCAGTGCAATTACTCCCCTATGGCACCACAGCAGGTCAGAGCCATGGCTGGTTCTTACTTTTAAGAGTGTTGGCATTAATGAGAGCCATCATTAATGAGGCACCCACATACAGAAGAGGAGATGCCAACATCTCAGCTTCTGTATCTTTTCCTCAGAAGGGCTGAGGAAGCAGGGAACAACACGGACGCTGGTGTCTGTGCAGCTGGGATCGAAACAGTGAGTCTGCTCAGTCCGTGGAAAACAGGATGCTAATCATTACTGGGCTGTTTTGTAACGTGGTGGGAAAGTCACACACATCAGAATGGGGGAAATTTTGTTTGTTTGATCTTGCTTTGCTGGAAATTTGTTTGTTTGGGTTTTTTTTTTCTTGTTTGTTTGTTGCACCAACCTTTTCTTACCCCTCTGCTATGGATTTGGACCGAGAGCAGACCTGCCTTTTCACTCAATGGGAAACACAGGAGGTGTATTGTGTTGCTCTAGAATAGATCATAAAAAATCAGCAAGGGGCACATGGAAAGGTAAAGAGGGAGGGAAAGAAAAATCAACACGGCTTGTAAAAACCAGCAGGAAAATTCTGTAATTGGCTTTTTTCCAAGCTAATTGAGTTATGTTTCATAGCTACTGTAATTAAACTAATAGAATATGTTGGATTTGAATTTGCATTTCCTTTCTACAGAGGTTTATTTAATCTTTTACGTATTAACTCTTCAGAAGTGTCCTGAAGTTGCTCAGAATTGTCGTGCTGGTGGAAGTACCACACATGCCACATGGGGACAGAAATAATTCCAGTTCCCTCTGCGTCCACCCACTTTGGTTTTTCTTTAGCAAAGATGAGCATCTCTTTGGCTGCCTGCAGTGGCAACAGAAACCTAGATGAAATACTTCCCTTGGTAGAATACCTAAATGAGATGCAACTGCTTGTTGATGGTTATTTTTGTGTTTGGGAGCATTTTTTGTTTTCTACACAGCAAATGGTAATTTTTGGTGGGGAAAATAGAGGCAAAACTCCTCTCTCTCTTTATTCCCGTATTCACCATCAATGATATTTCCACTTGTTTCCTAAAAAACAAATAAGAAGAAAAAAGGGGGAAAAGAAGTCCCTTTTCTGCCTCTCAGCATCAATGGTGGATCTTTACTACTGTTAGTATTTAGTATTTCTCTGGCAGTGTTTAAATACCTCCTATATTTTAATAACACCTATCAGACTTCTCTTGCCAAGTAGAAGAAATTCAGCTGCAAACTCTTACCCTGAATATTGTGACCTGTTTTCTCCTGGACCCTGATCCCTCAAGGACCGTAGCTAAAACCTTTAAAAATTCAGTAAGTAGGGTTTGGAGCCACAGCTGATCCACCAAGAAGCAACATAAGGAAAGCCATAGGAAGGGGAAAAGACCAGAAGAGGAAATCTCCAAATACATAACCTGTTTCAAAATAGGAATTAGGGACATTTTTCTCCCAGTCTCTCCATCACTGTTTTTAAAGGACTGGGAGTATCCTTTTCCCAACCTCTATGTCATGCTATGCATTTATTTGACTTTGCTTTCATGTACTAAAAAAAATCAACTTAATTGTCTACATTATGAAACTCAAAATGTTGCTTTTCTTCTTAAGTTTATCTCCCTGTGGCTGGAACAGTACCAGGATGGATGGATGGATGGATGGATGGATGGATGGATACATAGATAGATAGATAGATAGATAGATAGATAGATAGATAGATAGATAGATAGAGACTTTTTTTCCCTCAAAAATAGTTTGCCTGTCTGACTGGGTAGGATCTCTGGGTTACACTCCAGGAATTCTATGCCTGTGAAGGAAGAAGCTGTGTTCTATCCAAGTGCAATGTCTGTTAAAATGGATAAGATCTCTGCTTGGACAGTGAGGGCTGGGAAAACTCATTCCATTTTCTTCCTGAGACTCCATCAACAACCTCATTTTCCTAAATAGCTGGATCCAGTGGAAGGCAAGGGAACAAGCAGACCTCACCTTCTCCATCACAAATCAGGGGGCATTTGCAGGAGTACTTCCACCATGAAAAATTTTCAGGTTTGTAAAGTTCAAAGAGGAATGGTGCATAGTCAGTCCCTTCGGTCATCCCACTACATACACAGGCTTGAACTGGATGGGGAAATCTCTCCCTGTGTTGTTTTTCATTTGTTTGTTTCAGAAAAAAAACCCAAAGCCCAGCGACATTAAAACAATATGCAGGAAATAGTCAGTTTTGGCAGATAATTAGTTACTAAACTTTTGCAAGCCAGGAGTCCAAATTCTTGCTTTTCTGACTTTCCAAACTAATTTTTGGCTTTGTATTTCAGCTTACTCCCGTTGTAGATGTTTAATTTTGACCATAAGAAGATGAACCTCAAACCTGGCATAAAAAACCCCTTCAAGAGCTCATTAAAAGTATTTAAGCAATACTTTTTCTCTTGTTTATTTTAAAATTTTAGATATTTTCACCTTGATTCAGAATGGAGAAATAATATCTACATAAGAATTACTCTCATGCCCTGGTCCAGGAGCAGCTGCAGCTCTATCAGCCGCTACAGCACGCAGAGGCAGATGAGGATGACACTGAACAAACATCCCTAGGGACTGATGGAGGTCTGAACATCTCTCCCAGTTTGTTTTCTGGGCTGTGTTACCCTCATGTTGATGTCCATAGTTTAACATTGTGCCAGATACTCCATCTGGGAGGTTTGTGGTAGCTGATGCAAGCCTGCCGAGGATGTCAGTGATACCACAGGGGATGAGGGGGATTCAGGCACCAGGGTCAGCTGGGATGTGTGAAGTCAATGAATGTTAAATAAATTATTGCACTGAGGCACGGGGAATAATTTCCCTCTGTGGCTCAGCGGGGAAGGACTCACCTCCCTCCGGAGGATCATGGCAAATCTAGTTCTGGATCAGGGGAGCTTATCTCCTGCACTCCTCGTCTCCACATAGCAGAAGCATGGCATAAATCCACGTATTTTGACCTTCCTATAGCAGATGCTGTGATACCTATCTTGGCTGTATCTGCCCTGATGTGGAGCAGACATCACCCTTTCCAGCCCCGTGGGACTCAGAGGAGAGATGCCCCTCTTATCTGTGATGGCACGAGAGCAACTATGACCCTTTGTTCTCTGCCTGAAACACCCATTGGCACGACTTGCAGTTTCATGGGCATTTTTTGTTGTTTAAAGAAGATCTTAAGTCTGGATACGGTCTTCCTGACAATTTCCACCCTTCTTTGCTTCATCAGCTCAGTCTAGACTGGAACCAGGGAACAACATCAGAGACGGCATTAATTAAATTTGCAATTGCTCTACTCTGGCAAAACTACTCCATAGCCCACGGATGTGCTGAGATTAGCAGGAGGCAGGAAAAAAAAGAGGTGACTATGTTTTTGAGGAAAGGGGAGGAGAAAACTCAAAGCTTTGTTCTAGCATCCCTGGTTTGGGAGACAGACACCCACTGCTGCAATAAGTGAAAGCTGGGACTTTCAAAGGATCTTTTTAGAGACAGTAAATGCACTTTGGTGGTTTTAATTTAATCAGACTCCTTTGAAAGCGGCAGCCAAGAATCTACTTTCTACAAATACATTTGTTTTTCTGCTGGTCACGGGAGCTGATTTGACAAAGTCAGGAAAACTAAGGCAGGAGAGAAAACCCTCAAAACTGAAGTGTTTGGCACAACAGAAGTACTTCAGGAAGATGCTCCATTTTCCTTGGAAGCTGGTGCAGTCGTTGAGCTTCTTCCTCTGGAAGTCTACTTTTGCTATGACTTTATGAGATATAAAACATCATTTCCCATCAAATCCGACTGTTCCTACATTTCTATTAGAAGGAGTTAGATGCCTTTTCAAGAGGTGTTTGTGAAGCTGAAAATGTTGGTTCCCCCCCGCTGTGTTTTAAGATGTAATTTGGCCCCTGGTTCCTACCTTGGTATGAAGCAAGGTGGGAGCAAAAGAGGCTGTGGTCTGTGGGTCTGCACTTCATGGTTAAACCAAGTATGAACCAGGTGATCATCTGCAATGAATTATCACAGCTCTGCCCTGTATGTTAACCCCAGACCTGGCTGACACCCATGGGATTCAAACCCAGCACCTGCCACAGAGTCAGTTTGGATTTTTTTGATCTTGGGCAATACTAGAGATTAGACTGGGTCTCATCCTTCCCTAATGCTCAGGATAACAGCAGTGGGTTCAAAGGATTTATTTGGTTTGGCCAAAAAAGAAGCCCACGTGATATGTGTTGGCAGAAACATTGCTTCTCGACAGGGAGATCCTCCCCGTGTTGAATGAACGGTCAGTCCAATGAAACCAGGCTAAAACTGTTCACTGAGATAATTTTGAAGCTGGTGAATTTTGTTTACTTGCAAACTTTGTATTTTTGGCCGGTTTATCCATTGCACCTCAGCTTCAGCAAACACAAAGAGACTACAGAGCCCCTGCTCATCACCTGCTTTGCCTCCAGCATTGCAACATTTTTCACTTCTTAACTTTTCACTTCCTAACCAGTTTCTGAAGCTGCAGGGATTGAGGGTAGAATTTGGTGATCAGAGAGTTTTTCTACACACATCTTGCATTAATCAAGTTTTTGTCAAAGAACCATATGATTCATGGTGTATGAACATACCGGGTGTTCATACAAAGTTTTTATTATTCTCTATTGCCAACGTTGAACCAAAATGCTCTCCAAACAGATACACACCCCCACTTAATTTGTAAATAAAGAGCTTTACACTTCACTGAAGATCAAAGAGGAAAAAAATCTAGATCAAAAAAAACCCTGTGAATTTGGCTTTCATTTTTTCTCCCCAGCCAGAAGCATTTGGCCATTATCCTGTCCTCTGTCTTTGAACAAGTGCTATTAATAAGTAAACAAAAAACGCTTGCCTTATAGGAAGTGCTTAGACAGGAAATTCACGTTCACGTCATTTCCCAGCTGTTATAAAATTGGCTTTAGCAGAGAAGGGAGAAGTCTAGTGGTGAAGTGCACGATTGTTTTTCTTCATGAGAAACATCATCAGGATGCTGACCCAAGAAGAACAGCCAGCTACGAGCTGAGGTCGGAAGGATGTCTGATTTGTAACTTTGATACTAGCTACTAAAATTGAGAAGGAAGGGGGAAGAAAAGCAAAAAGAGGTCACAGTTCTGTAACACTGACAGTAACACACAGGCGATCAGTGCTGTCAACATTATAAACTATATACAAGACAAAGCAGGACTCTTTCTTTTCCCAAAGAATGCAACAACAACAACAAAAAAAGTGTATATAACACAGTTGGCACATTATCATGGGACTGAGGAAAGGGGGTTTCTCCTGAACATTACAAGCTTAACTCATGGCAGTCCAGAGGACAGTTTGTCTCTCTAAACATACATGCTCTCCCCGTTCCTCCTTAAATATTTAGCGAAGACAAGGCCAGTAGCAATGTCTGGTGCAATCATGGTGCTAATAAGACATGAATGAATGCGAAGTTCCCCCTGAAAGGGAGCACCTTACTCCAGGAAGAGATGAGGGTGGGTGGGGGTTCAAGGAGTGACATGTCTAGTGCCAACCTCTGGTGCATCTTCTCAGGAGCAGTGGTAGATCACCTGGCAGTCAGTTGGGTAGGGTGTCAAGCCCGAGGGATGCCGCGTGCTGCTTTGCCCGGAGCCTTAGGTTCTCAATGCTTGTTGTTTTACTGTTCAGGCTTGGAAGGGAGCTGGAGGCCTGCAGGATGGGGGAGGACCAGACCTGCTGAGCATGGGAGAGCGACTGGTAGTAGGACTGACAGTGCAGGGAGCTCAGTGGTGCCATGTTGACGTTCATGCCCAAGTAGGGCATGGCAGATGGTGTCCCCATTTCGAAGGAGGAGTAATGGACCAAGTTGTTGGTGGCTGCCATGTGCTGGCGGAATTGCTCCTGTAGACGGAAGAGGCTCAGGGGCGAGGAGGAGTAGGAGTGAGTCTGAGCCAGGCCACCGCTGGATGAAGGTGTCACAGTTGCGCTGATAGGGGACTCTGGAGCAGGAGACAGAAGGGATTCGAGTTATTTCTACGGGCTGGGTGCAGGTGCTGATCTGCACCCTGGTAAGATCTGGACTGCAGCACGGGCTTCTCTCTTGCATCAGGAGTGTGAAAGAGAGAAGTTAACTCGGGAGGGCTAAACAAATGGCTGTTCCATACTTAGCACCTTAATTCCTAGAAATGGGGCTGACCTCATTGCTATGGCTTTCCATCTGCCACTGGGCACTGTTCTCCCCAAACTCTAACCTGAGCAGAAGGTCTTTACTCTTTCTGTGCTCCTGCTACAGCAGGTATCATGCCCTCCATGGGCCCTAAACAGTGCAGGGGACAAGAAGACAAACCTGGGCAGCGCACTTGCAAGTACCCACACCATAGGGAATAAGGGACTTTACCCACCCACCAGCATCCCCCTTGGTACACCAGGTCCTGGCACCAACCCCCATCGAGATGCTCCCCCTCACCTGCTTTTGGGCTCGCTCTCTTGCAGTTCAAAGCCTTGCTGTCCGCATCAGGGCTCTTGTCCAATTTAGCCTCATCCAAGGTGCTCTTAAACTCCTCATCTCTGTCGGTCTGGTCCTCGGGAGCAGACTCACTGGCCGACTGCTCTGACAGCGTTAGGTTGAGGTCCGCGCCTACCTCACTTGGGAGGCTCTGGACCTTCTCGGTGTCTGGGGTGGTGGCCTGGGTCTCCAGCACGGGTGGCTCTGTCTTTCCCTCACTGTGGCTCCCTTCACAGTCCTTCTGCTTCTGCAGCTGCTCCTTCTGCAGGCTACGCTGCTTCTTTCGGAATTTGGCTCTCCGGTTCTTGAACCAAACCTTCAGTGCCACAAACAGAAAAGGAGAAATTGTTGAAAATCCTGCCTAGTGCCAAATCAGATCATTCAGGCTGGGAGCTTCAGAGGAATCACAAGTAACGAGGTACTGCAAGCCCACTGTGCCTAAATATCATTCTGCTTTATTGGATCTTAGAGCTCTACCTGCTTTCAGTGCTTCTGCAAATAGCACAACAAATATATTTTTAAAAAATTCCAGCTTTTATGTTGATTCTTTAAACTGCTCCACTGGTGGTGGCTTTTTTTTTCTTTTTTCTACATTAGTCAGGCAGTTCCATCTAATCAGAGTGTCTGATAATTGAGTCTGATGACAACACATTCCCTTACAGTACAGTGATCTGTTAGCTTCTAAAACCATTCAGGTTTAAGTGTATCAAAACTATGATGGCAACGCTCAAAATAAGTTGTTACAGGTATAGGCTTTTATCAAGGAACTGAATTTAAGGAAAGAGGAGAGAAACCATGTTTTGCAACCTAAATCAGTAGACATGGATTGGAAGAAATACATTTGCCAATCTTGTTAGTGCTGATGAGGAAACAAAAATTTTGAACATCAAAATGCCTTGACATTTATGTAAAACACCTAATTTTTCTACTAGTTATCCAATTCACACTGAAGAACTTGCTAGCTAGATTTTTAAAGCCCAACCACGCAAGAACCTTCCCACCAGCACACTGTGCTAGTTGAAACAGAACAAACAAATCTTAGCCTGAGATGTTACAAATATTGACACTGGTGGAAAAGAGCAGCTGGAATTACTTGCGTTTCTGCTTTCCTGAGAATGCCAGAAAAGCCTTGCAAATAAATAAATAAGTAGACTTCTGCTGATGTTTCTAAAACTTCCCCCAAAGAAATGTGAAAGAACAAATGAAAACCAGCGTACACTTCAGACAATCCTAAATTTAAAAAATGTGTGCCTGGATTAAGAATTTCTTTAGCAGATGTGTGACTTCAGATGGTTTTATTCCTGCACCCCTCAGCCTCTGCCTTTGACAACTTCACTACCCCAAAATTTTTTGTTGCACTGGAAGAATCTTGCAAGGTTAAGGGAGTGGTCAACCCTCTAGGAACCCCACTATATTCTTTTAAGCTTTCCCACTCACAAACCCACAGATTAGCAGTACCTGGACTCTGGCTTCAGGTAGGTTTGTGCACATAGCCAGCCGCTCTCTCATCACCACATCTGGGTAATGAGTCTTCTGGAAGGTCTTCTCCAGTGCCTCAAGCTGTTGGGCGGTAAAGGCCGTGCGACTTCGCCTTTGTTTGCGGTGCTGGGATCCATAACGTGCCTCCAAAATGATGTCTTGAAATGTACAGCCGTTGGAAGACAAGAAAAGTGGCCAATTTAATTATTGGAATTTGTATGCTGACGGTTGAATAAAGCACTTGCTAACACCAGATAAGCCTACATGACTCTAGATCTAATAAAACACGTACATGCATTTTGCCAGTTAATTGAGGTGTAGGGGAAAATAAAACCTCTGACTAGAAAACCTGTTCTGGAAAGGAAACACCTTTCTATGGCAGCTATGGAAACTGTTGACATTCCAATGCTGAATTTAGTTGAAATTAGCCAACCTGATTCAACATCAGTGGAGGGGACAGGACACGCAAATGCCTAGACCTCACCATGGCACAAGGCTCTTTCATTAAGAAACATAACTTAATACAAAGTGTGGAGATTCATCACCAGAGTCAGGAGAGGGGCATAACATTATGTGCTATGTTCTTCTTGATGCCAAGCGCAGAGCTTCTGCAGGCTGCACAGATTGGTGGGAAAAGTCCATGCAGCTCGAACACGGCTGCCTCGAGCTCATTTTGTTGGTTGTGCTCCATTAGAACACATGCATCTTTCCAGAAACCAAACTAAGCTGGCTCTTCTTTAGTGTCTCGTTATGTAGCTCACTGTAGACTTCAAGAGAGCTGTTCTGGGCTCCAGTTCAGGAAAGCACTGAAGCTCATGTGCTTACGTGTGTTTAGCTTGAAAGCACGTGCTTTACTGAGCACAGACACTTTCCAGCATATGGGGTGGAAACACTAGCCAGGAACCAAGACCAGTCCCACTGACTGCAAGCCCAGAGCTCATGTGCTAAGCTCTTCTCAGTGGAAGAGCTGCTCAGAAGGTCTGACTTTGCAAACTGTTCTTGCGAACATCAGGGCAGAGAAGAAATTTGGACTGGGGAAAATACGATGTCGACAATAAAGGACTTATTTTTTTAGCAGAGATGACATTATTGAACAACAGTTAGTGAAAGCAGAAAAAACTTAAATGAATGAAAATAAGTTACTTCAAAATGAAAAGGAACTTTTTATTATGCAAGCTGGGACATGCTGTGCTACAATGTTGGAATGAAATAGTCTGGCTAGGGGTTTGCTCTCAAAGAGGAAATGCAGAAAGAGCAGTATCTGGTATCCTTTTTAATTCAGTTAAGAATGTGACTTCCAGCAGAAGGGACGAATGAACACACTACAAAACAGCCTAACAGAGAGAAAAGTTGGCATTGTCAGTGTGCGGAGTCAGACAAAGGCTCTCGCTGCTGTTTATTTGTGCTTTTATGGTGAACATCATGGCATGAATGTAAACAATAAACCAAAACCTGCTGTCAGGCCAGCCCCAGAACCCCACACAGCCAGGCTCCAAATATGTCAGCTAACCAGCGTAGCAAATCAGCTTTGCACCACTGAAACATTCCTCTTCCAAATTTCCAGCTGTTTCATTCTAGATGAGCATCTGCAGCGCCTTTCTGGGTGATTGCCAAAGCCATGTGGCAATCCATGTCTCCAGGTCTCCAGCCAAATACGGTATAGTGCTGGTTGCATACAAGAGAATTTTGCATTCATGGTGTTGAAGGTCTTTGGGAAGTGAAAAAAATGCTAATAGATGCCACTTTGGAAGCAAAGAGACTGTCCTTCAAGCATTAGACACAGTGCAGCCGTATGAGGAGAAGGGAAGTTCCAGGACAAGATACCCCAAAATATTTTACAAAGCTAACTTATGTGTTTCAAGTACAAGCAATCAGGAAAAAGGACACTGGTTAAACACCCTACCTGCAAGCTGGAGTACTCCCAAATTTCTAGAGTAGAAGTTAGACCTAGCAGCACCCTGGAGGCAGCAGCTCAGGCATTAAGTTTGGCCACTCCAGCAAGAGCCAACCAGCAATTATTTTAACTGTGTTTTCAGGCTTTGTGCAAGAAGGAGAATATAAATTGCAGGTGAGGCTTTGCAGTTACAATCAGAAACCTCTGTTTTCTGACTTAAGGTCATTTGCTTTTGTACTGTTTTATTCTGACTGTCCCTGGAAGGCAAATGAGATCTATAACTCTGCACTGAAAGATATTCAGAAGTAACAGAATAAGAAGCAACTGCAAAGGAACCAGCTCATGGGTATGTAATGCCTACCAGGCCAATGATAAGCAGACAACAGGACCGTGGGATTTAATTTGGAAAGTCTTCCAGGTAGGTTATTAATTTCAAAGATAAGAGGTCAAAAAACCAATTGAATCTCCCAGCCAAGAATATGAGAATAGGTTTTTTTCATTCTATTTTTTCATCTCCCTCTGCTTTTACTTTGTTGGTGTCAAAGACATTAAGTCCTCCATGCTGTATGGTAAAAGATACAGGTGATCACAAAAAATCTTTCAAGAGCTCCTTGCATCTAGGAAAAGGGCACCTTGAAACACAAGGTCTACAAGGTGCGTTGCAAAGTTCAGGCCTATCTGCTCCCCTCCGGCCACTTATAGGCTGCAAGGATGAGGGGAGAAGGAGATGGATGACTAGGACAAGGAAAGTGCCCACGTGCCATCCTATTGCAACCCAGCAGAAGAGCCAGGATTAGAGTCCAGGTCTCCTGGATCCCACTTTGGTTCCCTTTTGATGAGGACAGTGAGTCCAGGCTCTGCTCTGCAGCCCCCAGAGATCCTACAGGCCACAGTGAGTGGTCTGAGGAGCTGTATTAAGGCTGTCACTGCTAGAAACAGGATAAGGGAATATTGCTGGCATGAAGATTTGAGTCAGCTGTAGTTCACTGATCCAAAGAGTCCAAGACCTTTACCACCATGCCTTCATGAGCTACACACCTAGAAGGACCATTGTGAAACTTCTGCATCCTTATTTTGACTTAAGCCCACGTATCTTAAAATTTACCCCGCTAAAGTTGTCTGGGTAGATAATTTTTTTCCACCTACTCTAGGCTGGAAACAGCTTCACTTTTTTTTTCCTGTTGTATCAGATGGCTGGAAAGCTGTCTTAAAGCAGATATGTAGTGTTCATACAGTCAGGGAAAATGGTTCCATTCTGGGAAGGTGTCTAGAAATGCCTCTGTGCTCATTTCATGCCTTAGCTTCAGTATACTGGGTGTCAGGTCTGGTCTATCACATGGCATCCAAGCCCTGACCAAAACAGTGATGTTGAAGCTATTGACCATTTGCATTGCAGTAGCTTTTAATGATCTCAGCCAGATCTGGGTATTTTGTGGTAGGTTGAGATGCAGAGCAGATATATTTGCCCTACGATACAAAATATTCTCAGGTCTGCATCAAGTATTTTTGAACAATCCCTCTACCAAATAATAAAACACCCTCTGGACTTTGCATTTCCTTCTAACGAGAGTATTGATGTTGTGTTGTTACACCCCTGGCTGAGTACAGAAAAAAAAGGTCAGATGCTCTGGAGCAGTGGCTCCTGTCCCACTGACCCACCTCAACACTACTGTGTAAATAACACTCTCTGGGTAAAGTCACATGCGACTTTCTTTGAGCCAAAAAAAGCTCTTCTATGGAAGGCAAAATACAAAGCAATGGAGAGGGAGCCAGCAAGACCTGCAAGAAAACGTTAACCACGCCAAGCTCTAGGATTCCCTAGGAAGAAAAAGGTTGAGGTGAGGCCCAAAGAAGATCCAAATGAAGATAATTTTCCAGAGAGAAAGGGTGTTTAGTAGGACAAGAAATGGAAAGTAGCTGAAAGAAGCTGCAACATAGAAGAACAAGCTACGGCCTTGGATGGTAGGGGATGGCCATTAGGAGATACGAGTCCTGGACCCCTCGGTGAGGGAATCGAATTCACTGCATGCTCATATACATTGTGATATTATCTACCAATAAGAAAGTAAAATTTCTGCTAATTGTAGTTCACTTGTTAAAACATATTGCAGTGTCTTTTTTAATCCTCTCTTTTCAATCCCACACAGTAGGGCTGCATCCCTTCTCATCCCCGAGCTCCCCAGTCACTGGAGGCCAACGTGCAGAATGATGCAGGAGCCTGCTTGCAGCAAACATTAAAGGACATGTGCCACCTGCAGAGCTTGGACCACCCCACACCAGCTCATGATGCCACACTCCAACTCCCAATGAGCCGTTTCACTTGGTGCAAGCAACAAGGAATTTTTTTCCCCCAGGAAAATGGCAAAAGCCACGAGTTGTTCTTACCAGCCAGTCTCTCTGCCAGGGTGAGGGCGTGCACTGAGGGCCTGTAGTCAGGGGCGTGCTGGGCTTGCTGAGCTGCCTGCTGGTGGAGGTTGTACATGGCGCTCAGCGAATTCATGGCGTGGAGGGAGTAACCATTCACTCCATAGTGCTGCATGGCGACATAAACCTGAAAAAGAGCACCAGAAGGAGAGAGCTGCTTAGGAATGTGCTGTTCCAGACTCCCGGTGTCTCAACAGAGCTTTGGAAACGCTGAGCTCAAACCTAAACTGCTTCATGCAAGGCTCACTTCCAGCCTTCCAACTCAAACACGTTCTGGAACAGGAATCAAAATAGTTGCTATAGACCTAAAGCACCAGTGACCCTGGTCTGGCATCCAAGCTTAGAGACCAGTGTCTGACTACATCCCATTCATTGTATGTTGTACAAAAAGTGAGAAAGGATTTATTTTTTTACATCTCATAATAAAATACATAATATTATTGTTACTTCTAATGAACTGACCTAGCTCTGTCCTAGAACCAGCTGGAATTCTGTTCCTCTTGTTGCTTACAGTGGGCTGTTCCATAATCCTGTTGCTGTAATGTCAAATAATCTTCCTTATCTGAACCCACTCATGCATAATTTTTTCCCGTTCATTTTTATTAAGGTTCTTCTTAATGAAACACTACAGATACCAAAAAAAAAAACCAAACAAAGAACCAAACCAAAATTAAAAGCATTTAGTGTAAAAGAAAATAACTCTGTACCATAATAGGACAAAATATGTTATAGCTAAAGAAGGAATTAAGGTTTGTAATAACTGCTGACATTTCATAGCTCAATAGCAAGGAAATTATTTTGAAAACCAAACACCTTTTTTTCCCCACTGTGGGCTCTGCATGAAACTTCAAAGTGATTTTCCTTATAGACCACCTGTAAAACTGAGCAAATATTGACCTCAAATGCTTAGTAATGCTTCATTCCTCCCTGCTATATATGATCGAGAGCCTTCAGGATGCCATTTCTGTAGTTTGTACAACGTTGGAAAGGAGGTTGTTAAGAATTTGCTAAAAAAGAAAATTTTAAACACACGATTTACATAAACAAGTCATCTTCTGGAAAGTCAGAGAGGTCAGACCATTCAGAGAAAGAAGTTCAGCTAGGCTAACTTAAGGAAAGCAGACAGGTTATCTAGGAAACCTCTTAGAAAATAGTTTTGATTACTGGATGGAGGTGCTTCAACTCCCATGATTTTAGAAGAAATCTGATACACTGAACAGCAAAAAAGTGGATGAAAAATTATCTGTTATTTTTTTCTGTACTGAGGAAATTCCTCAGTTGGTCCTACTCTCCCCTGGCTCTGAATTCTCATTCTCTCTTTCTTGATGCAGGAGTCATAAACACAGAGTGACCTTATCTAACATGTTGTTCCTGGGAAAATGAGCTAAATTTTGTGTTGTAGGGTCCGGCAGTGACCTGGGGCATCTGGTTTTATAGTATCCAGGCCATTAATTTTGAATTCTTCTTCAAAATGTTTAATTTCAAAATTTACCCTAGTTCTTAGAAAAGCAAGGACTTTTCCAAAACAAAACACTAACTGTCATCTATACCATATCAAAGTTTTTTTTCACTCTAACAGGAGAGAAAGACGACTCTGTTCTGAGCTGAACCACTGTGACAACAGATATTTTTGGTTCAGATGCTGAATCAACACAAGAATGCAGCAGCTCTGCTCTAACTGAGCTTATGGAAGACCTAAGCAATGCCAAATTGGTTCTCTGGTTCTCTGATCAAGGTGAGAGACTTCACTTGCCAACAGCTTTTTGGTATCTTCCCCATGATGGGTACCCAGCAAGATTACTTGGGAAGTAAAAATTACTTGAGGACACCTACATGTCCCCAGCCTGGACAGTTCCTGCAATTCAGCACAGCCTGAGCCCATCCTCAGCGTGTTTCATTTCCAAAGAGCATCACCCCTCTCCATCCTGTGGCAGAGCAGCACTCAGCACACACCCAGTCCCTATGGGTAGGGGGATCGCCTCAACCCGCCGTAGGGTCATTTGTGGCTTTACTTTCACAGTCCAAAACAGGACAGGATTTTCTGGCCAAGGCAGGCAAGGACACAAAGGCTTGCAACTTCATTTTGCCTCTTCTCTTCCCACCCTTTAACTTGTGAACTGCCTGGCAAAGTGGAATTCTCAAAGCTTATTAAGTTCCTGCGTGTTTTGTGAAAACCATTTGAGGACACAGAACCTAGTAACTGCCCTGGGCTGCTGCCAGACCTCCGTCCTTAATAGACACTGGAGAATCCACACCGGGGTTGAGCCTTGCCAGGAGATGTGTGGGAGGCCGTGTGTCTTTGACTCCCCAGCTCTCAGAGACATGCCTGTTTGTTTTCTAATCCCCCTTGCAACATCGCTGGTTGTGAACCAGGCTGGCACATTCAGGGAAAAATGAAGAGGGAGAGGAGGGGAATTATTCCTATACTATACAGTCTTCCAAGAACTCTGCCAATGTCATTGCCTCTGGAGCCCAGTGTTTTCACTGAAACACTTGCTCCAGGAAGATTTCAGTTTCTTTGATTGTTAAAAGATAATATTGTGGGTACACGTGTATCTGAACACAGTCTTCTGGGTGGGCTGGAAGAAAGCGCATCAATTTAAAAAAATTAAAAAATAAAAAGCAGGGAACTTAATAATGATGGACTCACGACAGGAGTCACTATCCATCATGTCTTTAGAGATACCTGCCTGGCATGCTGCGATGCAGACAACAAGCAGAACTTCCTAGCCACTTGTGCAGCAAATGCATTATCCCAGATTCAATATAAAAAATGAGGGGAAAAGGAGATCTCTTATGTTTACTGAGCGAGACTGTTCAGCCTAATAAGCAAAGTTAACTGAGACCGCAAACGGCTCCTGTTTAACCATCAGCTACGAGCACACTACAACCCCAATAAATTAAATATTTAAAAGACATCATGCAGCAATTTTTTTTAATGGAGAAAGCCATTCATCAAGCCACCACTGTGTTTCACAAGCTGTCGAATAGTGCTTACACTGGTTAAAATAATCTTTATATTTCATTAAGCAACCAAATAAGCTGATCCCTCCCCACTGGCTGTATAGATGGCTTTAATTTTCAAAATCTGCAAATGCATCTTTTATGTCTCTGGGTGGCTGGAGGGCCTCAGGAACAGCCACAGCTGGGAGGAGGAGGAGAGCAAAGTTTAAGCTTCTGCTTTGTGGAGGGTACAGGCTTGAGCAGTCATTAGTACAGCTGGAAGGGTCCAACCTGAAAGAAAGGGGCTGCCGCACCCTGATTTTGTGCATCAGAGATTGTTGAAGAGTTGGGAGCTGCCAAGAAAGGAGATGGGAGCTGAAGAAAGGTGTGGGAAAACAATAAGTGAGGAAAATCTCTGTATAGGGTGAGCCCAGCCTGGCTTTGCCCCTGCCGAGAGCCTGTGGGCTGATCCTGCAGCGTTTGCTCAGTGTGAGGAGATGCCTTGGTGCAGTGCCCGGGGCAGGTACCTCCCTGGTTTCTTTCTGCATGGCCCCTCAGGGCCACATCGGGGACTGTCCTGGCATCAAAAGACTTGTTCTTTCCTAGCTACCTACGCTTCACAGCACCAGGCTGGGAGGTCTCTAATGCTGTGCGCTTTGCCAGACCCTGCCGGCATTCCCACTCCTCCTGCTTTTGCAAGGCCAGCGTTGCTACCTCGGTCCTGAAAAGCCTCTCCTATGGCTTTTCCCTCTCACTTAAGCTTTCACCGTGCGAGCCTTATGGATGCTGTACCCATTTTTCTTCCCAAGCTCGCAGAACCCTCAGGCTTTGGATGCCCGATCAGTCTGCCCTAGCTTTAACTGCTGCCAGCTGGGGGAACACCTGGTTTCTCCAAATTCCTAGAGACCACGCATTGTGGGTTTCTGCCCTTTGCAAATCTGGAAAGCAGATCGCTCCTTACTCAGACGCTGCTGTTCAATCTGATGCAAAACAATTTGCACATAGAATCATAGAACAACCAGTTTGGAAGAGACCCACCGGATCATTGAGTCCAACCATTCCTATCCATCACTAAACCATGCCCCTCAGCACCTCGTCCACCCGTCCCTTAAACACCTCCAGGGAAGGTGACTCAACCCCCTCCCTGGAAAGCCTGTTCCAGTACCCAATGACCCTTTCTGTGAAATTTTTATTCTACCAGCCAGACGTGGAAACCCCATTATCCCAGAGCAGAGCTGCACTGCTCCTGGCACAGCACAGCTCCCCTCCACCCCTTCCCAACACTGGCCTTGCAAAACTCTGGTGCCCTTAAAGTTAAAACCCAAGAGCGGTGGCATTTATTGTGCACTGTGTAACAGCGTAGCATATCGGAGAAATTTTGCCCTATATTGGGCTTTAATATTACCAGCTTTGACTTCTCAGCTTGTATAAGAGGCTTTAAGGTTCCCTATTTAACTGGTAACAATTTTTTAGCCAGGCACACAGTTCTGTCCTGAGACAAGATGTGAAGATGAGAGAACCACAAATTTCCTTGCCAAGTGAAAATTCCTCTTCCTAGCAGCTTCTGTTTGTGTATGTGGGGGACAGGAACAGGTCTGAGAACAATAAGACATCTTTTAAAAATGAGATGTTGATGTTTATGCAAAGTACCTTGTAGCAAAACAACCATATTTTCCCTTCTAACAGACGAAAAAAAAAACCAAACAAACCCACAAGACCTCAAAACCCACTCTGGAGCAGTACTAACCACATCCAAGAACGTGAGATAGGAAACATTTTCTGCTTCCTACTCTCCTCATTTCACTCCTTACCCCTCACCTTTATCAGTCCGTACCTGGCTTCACACTGCAGCCACACACAAGGCATTGAACAAAAATATAGAAATGACAAAAGTCATTAAGGGAGAAATGTATCGATCTCTGCAGCCTGTAAACTCAGGTGTCACTTGTTCTGGCCACAGAGCTCGTGTCAACGCTGGAGAGCTTGTCCCCATGCTGAGCTGTCCTGAATAAGGACATCTGTGGCAGCTCCCCGTGCTGACAGTGCTCTGGAGGAAGGGAAATTTAAATCAAGAATGTGGCTTTGCTCAAGCACATTATTCTGGCAAATAATCTCCCAAATCTAAACTAAGTAGAGAGGGAAGAATTTTCAATAGTTTCTTCTGGTCATTTTTCTCAGGTAAAAGTAAAACCCACTGAGGACTAAACACTTGTAAATGTTGTTGAGTGAGATGAGTTTGAGGCTGGATTTTGGACTCAAAGCTTTACAGGGGCTTTGGACCATTTTCTCTTTTCCCTTCAGCTGTTCTCTCTCCATAGTGAGTCATCCCGAACTCAGAAAAGCACCAAGGCTGAATTCACTGGCTTACAGAATGTGCTCAGGTGCTATAACGAAGAATGGGGTAATAAACCCTATGAGGTCAGAGTTAAACACACTAATTTTTTCTTAGAGGAATCAAAAGGGGGATACCAGAGCCTGGTGGGCACCATGGGGTGTAATGTTATCATTTCATTAAATCTTTCCAGAGATGGGGGGGAAGAAGGGTGTTTATGAGGCTTTCTTTACGTGAAAAATAAAGCTATACTAAAAAGTTACATCTGAATTTTGACAGCTCATTGATAGAAGTGAATTTCAACACCACCGTCTATTTCCGATGAGGAGAAGTTCACCAAAAAAGAGTTTGAAGTTTGGAAGGGTTCAGCACCCCCTTGGGTCTGCACCCTCATGCAAGACACAGCTGGAGCACAGGGGAAGCAGCAGGAAAAAAAAAAACAAACTGATTGCAAAATAAAAATCTGATGTTCTTGTCTGGAGTTCAGGGTCCTGCACACGACAGGAGAAAAATAAGAGCAGCCCTGACAGGTGAAAGGGAAAGCTGTGGTCCTTGAGCCCAGGTGCCTGCTCTGCTGGTAAAATCACCCCTCGTGCTCCTGCAAAGCCATCGTTCATTACTAACGGGGAATAACAGCTCCTGGGTTTTGCTCATAACATCTTCCCTATTACTGCTGGTACTAAACATCACTGAAAATAAAATCACAACAAAATATCCTCCCCCCACTCCTGGAGCTCTTCCGCTTTACGATTTTTTGCTTTGAGTCCTTATTCAGAACCACTTTAAGTCAGCAAGGTAAATAATGAATCTCTGTCTCTGCTTCTCTGACAGTCTAGGAAAATAGGCTCAGTCTATACACAGACATTGAGTTTATATGTATTTGGTAGCAAATGAATTACATACCTGGGGGATTCTGAATAAATGATCCTTGCAAGAGGTTTTCTACAATTTTTTTTCCACATCCCTAAATCTTTAAGATATATAAAGGTCCAAAATCAGGGAAAATAATAACCAGCATATCATAAATCACTTGTGTTCCTCACGCGATATTGCTGAATGTCTAAGGAAACAATCTCACCGTTGTAGTGGACAAAATATAAATAATTTGAAATACTGGAACACATCATATTTTCCCATTCAAATGCCAAAGTCCAAGAGCAACATGCACCATAAAAACAGGCTTCCAAAGGACTTTCCTTATAGCTGAAATAAATGAATTGAGAACAGCTCTAAAAAAAAAAAAAATCAAGATTCCCCATTTCAAATCTTCCTGCAATATTTTTACACCAGTGTAAATCTCCAGATTTAAGTGCAGTTAATTTCTTAGTGCAGAGTGAGATCTTGATTAGACCTGGTCTAGTTGAACAAGTCGCAGCCCATCAAAAGCAAAACCTGACTAATTACACCAATGCTCACAGCTCACATTCAGCTATTACTACTGACCTTAGTGTAAATGAAAAAGATCTTTTTCTTAAAACCAGCAAGCAGTTGAAATTTGGAAATACTTCCATTTAGGGATAGGATCACAATTTTTAGGTAGACCTTGTCAAATAATTGTGTTTCTCAAGTCTATATTACTGAAGAGCACAGCAACTCTATTTGTAATGCTCATCTATTTGTAGCAGAAGCATAATAGGATGTGAGTTTTGCGAGTTTTACAAAACAGACCTCAAAGCATCCTGCTGGGAGGAGAACATTTTATTATAGGGCTGTACAGACTCAGTCACTAGGTTGCCAGCGGCTGAGGTAACACGCCCTGGCTGACAGAGGTAACTCTCATCAGTTGCTGTGATTTTTATTTAAAGCTTTTGTAAGATCATCATTTCAACCCCCCCCAAAAAAGCCCGAGTTTGTTCAAACAGTTCCCAGCAAAAGACTTTCCAATACCTGTTTGAAGAGGTGTGATTCAAAGGGCAGATTCACAAGGTCTGAAATACAAATAAAATAGAGATACCCTCACACTCTGTTTTTTTCAGCCAGCGTTAAGGCTTGGAGCCCAGTGACTTGCAGTGTAGAGCCAGGATTGGGATCACTAAACATCACGGTGGTGCTACATCTCTTGCTTGCCATAACTTACACACGATGTTCAGTGCTTAATGATCACATCAGTATAAATACACCTCCCTTCTTTCTCTCCTTCGGAGCAGCGCTCAACCCTCAGTAAAAGCTCTTGTAATCTATATCTTGTAATCTAAACGCTCTTAATATGAATGTTGCTCTGGTCCTAGTTTCAGCATCTCATTCTGCTTCCAGTTTGGTCAACAGCAAAAAAAAAAACCCATGCATTTTAGATCTCTTACAATTAATATCACAAAGGAAGCCGAACCCTGCAGCACAGACTGACTCCGAGTAGTTTGAGTACCTACAGCCTGGCTCTGCCAGCGCTGCTGCCGCACACTCCACCTTCGTGGATGTGAAATACAGCAGCATCTCTCTACAGCTTGGCTCTCACACACCTGCCCTGCCCGCCTGTTCTCATGTCTTGAGACCTTACGGCATCTCTGCCTCCACACTGGCTCTGCCTTCAGGACTCGGCATAACCTCAAAGCGCTGTGCAATCAAACTGCTGAATTCAGGAGCAGCTTAAAGTGTTTAACTTGGGTGTTTATATGCAAAAACAAAAAAGTACTTTCTCCCTCACCCCTTCCAAAACAAGCACATTTCTGGCTTAGTTGTCTTTGCACGCGGTTTGTCTGGCTGAGCCCTTCCACTCACTTTTGTGAAAATGGCTTTGCTGTGAGAAGAATCATTTCATTTGCTTTAATGCTGGCAAAGGGAATTTTCCTAACTTGATGACAGCAGAGGTCCAGACCTCCCAAATTCTGCCCTTAAGGGCTGCTGGCAGCATAAGGGGAGGCTCCCTGCTTGCTCTCTGCTGCAAAAACAGTTTTGCTTGCAGCATATTTAGCTGCAAATGGCTTACACGAACAAATTGACTAGCTTGAAGGCATCTCCTTGGGGCTGCTGGTGGGGGTTCCGGAATCTCCAGTGTCCCTGGAAGATGGAGCAATACTCAGGAAGATTTTACCCATAACGGGGCCTCGTTAACAAGACAGGGACCTACAGTTCTGTGTTGAAATATGTTTTAAGCCTGTGACATTTAGTAACCAGGACGTCTGTCTGTCTTGAGCACCACAGCCATGATACTGATCTTACCTCCTAGCCCTGAGCTGTAACAAGAGAGATCAGTCATTGCAAGAAGCGCTGGTAGAAGAGAGTCCTGACACATAAGCTTTGTAAAGATTTGCTGAGGCAGCTAAAGACACTCCCTCCTGCTGTTCTCGGGTGCTGCCAACCTGGTAGCTGGGCTGGCAGAAGGGATCATGTGCTTGCTCCAAGTGCTCCCAACATGATGCCTCGGCTGAGATGTTTGGCTTCAAGGGCAGAAACTGGGATATGGCTTGGAGGGAGGGTAATTCTCCACCACCTATCACTATTCATCAAGTAAATGTAAGCTGGAGCTGTAAATTCTGGGTGTTAAGCTGAGAGCAGTTAGTTCTGGACGCAAGGAGGAGAGAGCAATGTCTCTGTGAGATGCACTGGTTTGTGATGCGTCACTGGAGTTCGACCCACTTGGCACACAATTACTTTCTTATCTGGTTAGCTGGAAAATCTACAAGGCTGTGACTCTAAGTACAATTTTGCTTGAAGGTGATTTTGGAGAGATCTGAAGAACAAGCAAATTTTAATGGAGACGGCAGTGGAGAGCTTGAACCTAGGACATTTCTGCAAGTACATCTGGATGCTGGGTCACCCGCTGCTAACTATAGTCATAGAACACTTGGTGGCAATTCCTTCATCTCAGACTAAGATCAGCTATAAGGCAAAATGATGGACAAGTCCTACCTTATTCAAAAAGGAAAAGAAAATCCTGAAAGAAAGCTCCAGCAAGCCATACAATGGTGGGGCACTTTTAATATCTTAAAAGAATAAAGCAGAAGTTTGAGGTTTCCTTCTTTACAAGTTATAACACTAATTTTCTTAAACCATTAAAAAAGACGGTTTGGTCCAATGGTTTTACAAGGAGGGCAAAAGACTTGTGGCATCTTAAAACAAGGCCACGGACTGGATTTAGCAGCAGGGGCACCAGGGTCTGGGGAGCACCACAGGTGGGTGTAATTCTTTCTTCCTTTCCCGTAAGTGTTTGGATCCATACACTGAATTAAGTGCACTTGCCAAGGTAAGCAATATATTTTGGCCACCAGCAGGTGATCCGTGCTTTAAAGAGCTGCCCACTGCAAAGCAGCTAAATGTCTGCTGGGTTTGCAGGGAGGTGTGCGGTCCTTCAGCAGCCCACACCTGGGCTAACACACCCACCAAGAGCATGAAGAGCTGCTGCCTGCTTGCTCCCTGCCAGCGCTTGGTACACTTGGCACCAAACAGCTTGAAGACATCAGCTTTCTGCAGCTCCTTTGGGAGAAGCATTTTCTAACTCCTCTGATTCATCAGCTTGCCACCCCTAGCCCAACTATTTATTTTTTTTGGAGGATCCTGGTGGAATTCCCAAGCATCACCACCCCCATGCTTTTAATTTTAATGTTTGGACAGTTAAAAGCAGCATTTCTCATGTTCGTTTGCTCTAGCAATGCAGAGGCTGCCATCAGTCCTAAAAGAACTGTGCCAGCAGCTACCAGGAAGAAATCTCATTTGTATCGTGGCCCACACGCAACTCCTGGCTCTAAATACCCATTTCCCACTGTTTCGTGGACTACTGGTCCTTTCTGGTCCCAGCACTCCTCAGTTCCTCTCTCCTACAGCTGCACCAGTCGTGCTTTAGAAATCATCAAGTGCCTGATCCAAAAACCTGATGAAGTCAAAAAGGGGGGAAAAAAAAAAATAGAATAATTCCTGGACATGTAGCTGCATTTCAGATTTGTAAACCCTCTTTACAACAAGCATATTTTGATGGATGTTGCCCCCAAGCACGTTTGTTTATCAGTAGCTACATGGGATTGGAAAATTTGGGTTTTACTGGATCCATGTTCTTCAAGATTTTCCTTGTTTCTGTATTTTGGCCAAAAGAAGCCAGATAGCTACAAACATTAGTGTTTGGACACGAAATGAACCTTTTGAAAGGGTTCAGACCTGACTGACATTTGTTGGTGCCTCAGCAGCAGCATTTCCAACTTTAGGAGCTGAATTTGGAGATGCTCCTGAGAAATCACTGAAAGATTAACCCGTAGAAAATGTGGGCTATATCTAGCCAATAGGTTTACTCCTAGCTTTGCCAGCAAAAGCAGTAGGTAGCCGCATCAGAATTGCTTGGTCCTGGACCTTCTCCGCAGCACCTTTGTTTTGGCAGGGCTGGTTGCAATGATGACAGAGCAGAGAGAAACTCTGTTCGCTCTGGCTTCTTGTCATCCAATCCTCCTCTTTCTCTGCAAAGATTTGGGAGCAAAACCCACTGCAGTCTTTCCCTCTACGACTATATTGTGCAGAACTGGCCTGGCCAGGCTGCCCCTTCTCTCTCACCTGTGGGAAGCTCCTCAGGCTCCGTTTTTCTGAAGCAGGTAGTGACCCCAGCACTAAGGAAAAGGAGCATTTGCCCTGGCTCCATGAAACAGAGAGGTGTCTCTTGAAACAACACCACCACTACTGCAGGAGTCTGCTGATTTGTACTAGCACAACGAGCCAGTCCCACTCAGACACGTAGATCTCTTTAAATTAGCAGGGAAAGCCAATCTAAACTGGTTTTCTATGTACTGACTTAGGACATTTTTTTGCGTTACGTTGCTGTAATTTAATCCAACTTCTCATCAGTCATGGGGTAACTCAGAGTTGAAGTCACTCTTACCCTTTCAGGAATTTTCTGCCCTTACGCTTCTTGGTTAGAATGGAAAAAACTGAACTTAGAAACGTGATCTGAAAGCCAAAGGGTTGTAGATCCAAATCTGTCTGGGGCATGCGAGTAGCTGGGATTGACTTGTATCAATTCATTCGTGGGTGAAAAGCCTGCATGGAAGGGAAAAGCTAAACAGTTGTTGCGCCAGCTCTGAGATGCGGGTATTGAGAGAGAGAAACCCGAAGAGGTGAGAAAGCTCAGACTCGCTCTCTGCCCTCCTCCACTGCACGGGGACCACGGAGGGTGTAAAACCTCTTCTCCTCCTGCTCCTCTAGGAGAAGCGAGGCTGGAAGCTGCCTTGGGGCTCATCCCTTGCCACCCACCGAGGAGAAGGCTTCAGCTCCGTGGGTGGGTGAGGAACCCAGCTCCCCCTGGGGACGTGGGGCAGCCTCACTGCTTCGGGTCGGCTGTGCACGGCTTGGGAACTCAAAGAGGGGAGGAGAACCAGCAGGGATAGCTTGAAAAGCTGGGGAAAGGAGGTGCTGAAGGTTACCCACGCAGCCCACTCCGTCGAACTCCGGCTCCATCCCTGGGACCTTTCAGCCCCAGAGGTCCCCACAGAGCCAGCTAAGCGCAGACTTCTCTCCTCATTTGCTTTGTGTTCCGTGCAGAGGAGACGGAAAGAGAGGAAAAACCAGCCCTCCAGCCCAGCCTTTGGGAAGCGGGAGGCTACTTCAGACAAAACTGTTATCCATTAACATCCAATTATCACTTGGTCCAAGCCATTAATTATAAATCAGCCTCCTAATTGGGATAATTAGCTCTCTGCTACTTAATGTAGTATGACTGATGCGTTTGGAAAGAAGGTAATCACTCCATTTGTTTAGCGTTAGGAGAACAAATCCAACTCTCATGGTTTAATTTCAGCCTCAGCTCTCCCCGCCCGGCCCCCCATCAGCATTAAAAGCTCTTTACAACCCCATTAATTGTTTGGGAATCGCGGCAGGGACCGGGCACACGCGGCTCCGCGGGGTTTGCGGGAGGGCAGCCCCCGGGCCGGGGATGCGACCGAGCTAGAATTCCCGAGGGGGAAGCGCTGTGGATTTGGGGAGGGGGGATGATGAGAACAGAGGGTTTGAACCCAGCGCGACCCACAGGGGCGATCGCTCCGGAGGGAGCGGGGGCTCCAAACCTTCCTCATCCCACCTCGCTTTAAGGAACCGTTTCGGGGAGAGCAGGAAAAACTTTTTTTTCCCCTTTTTTTTTCTTTCCTTTTATTTTTTTTCTTCCCCCTCCGCTCCTTTCCCCCACTTCCCCCTGGTTGTCTCATTAATGCCGGCTGCTCGCGAGCCGCCGATAGCTGCGGGACATGATTAGATATTTATTACTGTCATTTACATGGAAAACTTGAGCTAACCAAGTGGAACTGGAGAGGGCCGCCGGAGGGGATGGGATGGGGCGGAGAGGGGGGGAAAATTTCTTTTTTTTCCCCGGCACTGGAAGCCGAGTGGGAAAACGGGACCCGGCCGCCTGGAGCGGCCGAAGGGAAGGGGATCCTGCAGAGCCCCCCAACACCGAGGACGAGGGGTCTGAGGTCGAGAGCTCCCCGGGACCCAGGATTTGGTGCCGCTTCGCTCCGCCCGGGTTTCGTTTGACGTGTCCGAGCAGCGCTCGTTGCCCGCATCCTTCGGGAAACGGGGGATGCTCGGTGCACGCATCCCATCGAGAAACGGGGGATGCTCGCCCTTCGCTCCTTTCTGCTGCCAGCCCGGCCGAGGAGACCCCTGGGGACACCGAGGGCTCGGGTTGGGGGGCGTTGACCCCCCTTGGACTCCCTTCCCTCGCCCCAGCCAGCCGGGATCCCCGCCTGGGAATAAATTAAAAGAGCAGACGGGGAAAACCGGGGAACGGGGGGCTCCCTGCGGGGCGTTTCTCATCCTTTCTCCCCCCTCCCAAAAAAAGGAGCAGTTGAGGCAGGTCTCGCATTCAAACCCATCTTCCCTCGGAGGAGAAAGTTCCCCAAGTTGCCTTGCTTCGGCTGGAGCCCCCGTGTCCGCACAGCATCATCCCGCAAAGCGGGACCCTCCTCTCCGGGGGTGTCACCCTCCCCTCGCCCCCAAAGCCGCCACCGGAGCGGGGACACGGACTTTTTTTCCGCTCAAGTGCTGCTGGGGAGCGCCTCCCCCCTTCCCTGTCTCTGATCCCATGGCCCGAGGGGCGGCTCTGGCGGAGATGTATGAGGTCTCTCGCGGTAAAAATATGCGCGCTGATCCCCATTTGGTTCGCTCTATAATGGAGGGGTAAATAGGTTTCGACTGCGAAGCCTCCGATTTATCAAGCGAACCTGACAGCGCCGGTCCGGGATTTATATACCTCTTAAAGAGTGAGAGCGGGGGGGAGCGGTGGAAGCCACAGACTGCCCCCCCCAGCTCTTTGCAGGCACATTTCCCTCCGTTTTGCCGTCTAACCTTCCCGTGGGATGCTGCTGGGGAGGTGATTTTCCCTAGAAAAGTTTCCTAGCGCTGCCGCAGCCTCTCCCCGCTCTTGCCGTCCCTCAAACTTCCAGCGGCAACGGAGAAAAAGAACCCGAGCCGCCCCCAGGCAGGGGCATCGCCCTCCTCCCCCCGGCTCGGGATGGTTTCTGCCCTCGGCAAGCTCTCACCGGGCTGCGCGGTTTATTAAAACATCGTTATGTTAATTGAGGAGGGGGAAAAAGTTGCTCTCTCCCCCTCGGAGCGCAGCAGGCGGGGGGATGCCCGTCCCCCCCCTTCCCCCGAGCCGGGTTGCGGTCCCAGCCCGTTCCATGGGAGTGAAGCCCTCGAATGAGAGTTGTTTTTTTTGCCTTTTTTTGTTTGTTTAGAGAAAGCGTAGGATGCTCCAAATAAAACGAGAGAGACAGGACGGGACGGGATTTGCGCTTGAGCCCGGGCTGGGCTTTGCCCCCGTCCGCGGTGCGCGTATCCCTGTATCCCCGACGGGGAGATTCCTGCATCCTCGCAGAGAAAAGGCGATCTGAACTTCTTTCCCCCCGCATCCCCATCCCCGCATCCTTACCTGCCTGCCCGCCCGCCGTGGGAGCGGGGACACGCGTGGGGATGCTCCCTTACTCCATGCGCTGCCTCCGCGCCCGGCGGAGCTGCCATCTACCGGGAGGCAGCATTGAAGAAGGATTTTTAAAAGGAGCTTCATAGCGACCCGGGAGCTCCCCTGCAAGATTTTCAATGGTCCTCCACCCTGTCAATCAAAACGGGGCTGCTGAGACACCCCCCCCCCCCATCTCCATCTCCATCATCCCCCCCATCCCAGCCCTCCGTCATCCCCTCCCCAACACTTCTTACCAGTCATTTACTCCAAGCCGAGGTGTAAACGCCTAATTAAATCCCTAGGAGCGGATGGGATGCCGGTGGAGGGAGGAGGGCGAGATCCAGGGCTGGGGAGGGGAGTGATGGGGTCTGTAAGGAGGGAAGTCGTGCCTCCCACCCACCCCCGCGCCCCCTGCTCAGCACCACGCTGGAGCAGACCCTGAAGTTTCCCCTTCCCTCCCAGCCCCTGCGTGGAGGTGCCGGCGGGGGATAATCTCCCAGCGTTAATTAAAGACACCCCCACCCCCTCCTCCTGCCCCCCTCGCTGTCCCAGCTTAGCGGGCTGCACCCCTCGGCTGCTCTTTACAGACGGGGGGGGGGTGTGGTTTGGGGAGACAGGGACACTAGACAGAGAGATAAAATCAGGAATAGTGGAAAGAGCCCAGAGGAGCTCGCAGCCCGCCCCGTCGAAACGAGCGGCTCTGCCCGTGTGGAAGGGAACGGGAAAGGCAGAGGGAAAGAGAGCGGGGGAGGACGGGGAGCCACGGAGCTTTGGTGGAGAGGGAACGACCGGTTAACACATCCCCCCGCTTTTTGGTGTATTTTTTTTTATACTCTCCCTCCCCTGGAATACTTTTTTTCTGCATGTAAAAAGAGAAAAATCAGATCTCCCTTCCCTTCTTTCCCTTTCTCCTTCTTTCTCCCTTTCTCCTTCCTTCTCCCTTTCTCCTTCCTTCTCCCTTTCTCCTTCTTTCTCCCTCTCTTCCTTCTTTCTCCCTCTCCTCCTTCTTTCTCCCTCTCCTCCTTCTTTCTCCCTCTCCTCCTTCTTTCTCCCTCTCCTCCTTCTTTCTCCCTCTCCTCCTTCTTTCTCCCTCTCCTCCTTCTTTCTCCCTCTCCTCCTCTCTCCCTGTGCGGGATTTTCACAGGTACCTTCCCTTCCAGCCGTCGGGCTGGTTGTTTGGCAGCGCTCCCTGTAACTGGAGCGCTGGTTGTGTTTGCTTTTCAGCTTTGCCTCCGCAGCAGAAAGAGCAGTTTAAAGCCTTTAGAGAGATTGCTAATAGATGCCAGCTCCTTGCCTTTAGATTCTCTCCCAGCCCAGGAGGATTTAGGATGGGATTGGGAGACGAGACGCCATTTCAGGCTCCAAAACACCCTGTTTTAAAATGACTGCGGGTAAGAGGATTAAAACAATAATACCCTTCTCTTCTTGAAGGTTTTTTTTTTCCTCTCTCCCTCCTATAGAAAAGATTTCTTCTCCCAGAGCAAAACCGTTTAGACAGGAATTAAGGGAACAAGAAAGAATAAGGTGGTGGGGGGGAGAGGACCTTTTAATTTGAGCTTGATATTTTGTACAAATTCTAACCAAAAGAAAAAGAGGGCGTCGGTCTGGCTCAGGACACCAGAAGGCTCCAAGTGCCACTTTCTTGTATTTATTTTTATTGTATGTAATTTTTTTTTCCCTACAGAGTTTGTGGGATACCAAGGATTGTCCTAGGAAAGAGAGGGATGTGGTGAATCTATTTAAATCTATTTCAATCTCTCCCAGCCCTCGCTCCGCAAAGTCTCTCTTGCTCCCTAGGAAGGAGGGGAGCCCCCCGCACCCTCTAATTAACAACCCGGGAAACGAATTGAAAGTTGGCTCTTTGATTGCCGTTATCGCTCTTTTTCGGGGGCGTTTTTCGGGATGCCGTGCCCCGGGGTACCCTGAGCATCAGGGGAATCACCCTCCTCGCTTTTTTGGGGTGACTCTACCAAGGGACCCCCCCAATTCCAGTGTGCAGCCAGCACCTTCGTTGCTCCGCTAAGCGCAACGAGTTTAAACGGGGGATAACGGAGCTCAGGCAGATGATGCTTCCCAAATTTCAGTGACCCCCCCGGGAATCCCTTAGCGGCCCCCAAATCCCTGCTGGGGGCAGCCCCGCCGACCTGTAGCTCGCAAGAAGGGGGGGCACAAACTGCAAAAACCCGCTCAGGTGGGCTGCAAATTGAACTCCTTCGTTTATTGCAGCGGGGAAGGGTCTCCCCGTGTACCGAGGTTGGGGCGGGGGGGGGGGAGGCAGCGGGGCTCCTCTCTGCTTTCTGAATTATTTTCCCCATTGTCTCGCTTTTCTGCTCGCTGAGCGATGAAGCACGGGAGGTTTTGCGATCGCTTCGATGAAAAAAAAAATAAAATAAAAAAATAAGAAAATTCCTTAGTTTTAATTCTTCTCGAAGAATTAATAAGAGTTTCTTTGAAAAAATCTTCCCGTGCTCTTCAGCGGCAGGAATTCTGCTCTTTAACCAGCCCACTGTGAATAAACAACTGCGCTTAATTCAGCGCAGAAACGAGTAAATAGGGAATTTAGCAGAGATCGGAAAAGTACCCCCGCAACTGATTTATCCCATTCCCCCCCTCACCCCGAGGGATCGATGGGGGCGAAGCATCAGGGAATGTCCACGAGTTGAGTGGAGGTTACCCGGGTTTCTTCTCCAAAGCTCGGGGAGCAGAAGGAGGGATGTGGGCTGAGCAGGAGGGAGGGCAACCCAAGCGTGGGGTGGTTTGCAGAGAGGTGGGGGGGTCCTCCCAACTTTCCTCGCCCTCCCTTCAGGCTTCGACCCCTCCCGAGCCTCCTCATCCCCTCGGGGCTCCGCAAACTTGCAGCCGGCACCAGGTCCGACACCAAATCTCGGCTTGGCTGGGCAAGAAATGCAAATTCCCCCAGTAAATGAAGAAAAATAATAATAATAATAACAACTAAAAATCAACACGGGGGTGAAGGGAGCAGAAATCGGTCATTCACATTTTTTTTTTACATCGCAGAACAAAATGAAATATGAATATACATAAATCTACCACCCCGACTTGATCCTGCACTACAAGACAGGTTGGGGGTGGTGGGATTTGTTAGTTCACCAAGTAGAAAGGACATTTAAAGCCTCCGTGATGGTAACGATAATATTTTTGCTAACCGCCTATGTCTATACATGTACCAAAAAATCCGCTTCGAAACCCATTTTTCATGTCTTTCCTAAGTGAACCGGGAATTTCAGGTTTCCATGTAGGCTCTAAGCACCCTCACCTGCATGATGGGAAGGACAGCTGCTACTTTTAATTTGAAAACTGCTTTGGGGAGAAAAAAAAAAAATCAATGGGGCAACCAGTGCATAATGTTGGAAGGAAATTGTGCTTTTCCTTATTTTCTTTAGAAATACACATACTTTCCTTATCTTGGGTATTTTAACACACACCCCATCCCCATACACATAGAATTGTGTGTTTGCATTTGCACAGAAATTGCGGCTGTTTCCTTCAGAACACCTAAAATTCAAGCCAAGCTGGTTATGTTTTAAACAACTAGTGCATTAACTCCCTCCTTCTCTCCTTCTTTGTTTTTGTGAATTTTACCGCACCTCTTGCCAGGACAGTAAATAGATAGAGATGCAGACATTCAATTATAGGTTGAATAAAAAGAAATAAAGCTCTGTCCTTGGAAGATGGACGAGGAAGAAAACTGCTAAGAGACAAACTTCTTTACCCCTGGATTTACAGAAAATACAGTGCAAGACAATTTCTACTTGTCTCAAATTATAATGGCAACAAGGTCTTAAAATATCTACTTAACTATATCAAGGACACTTGGTTTTGTTTTGGGGTTGGGGTTTTCTTTTTTTTGGTATGGGGCATCTTTTGGGGGTTTCAAATGTTCCAGACATTGTCCAGTACTTTGTCCCCGACGCCAACTGCATTCGTGTGAGACCGAAAGGGGATTAACTTGTGAACTTTTAAAAATCAGAACTTAAATGAGAGGCAAATCTAGGCCACAGCTCATTGTGGGAACCGTTTCTTAAGCAATTAAAGCGAGAAGAAATTCCTCGCAGCCTTTTTCCTTAAAGCAGCTTTCTGAAGGATTTAAGGAGGACTAGTGTCCGGTCCATCAAGAAAGATTTAAACTGCACAGTGATATAGAAAATCTCCACTTGCTCTTATTTAAAGGGGCACTATCATCATTTCCATAAGACCCTTGACATTGTTTCTTTAATCTTGTTTATAAACTTAAACAGATTTAAAAAGTTTTTTTTCTCTTCCCTGCTTCTTTTTTTTTTTCCATGAATTCATTGAAAATATATTTGATGCAGAATTTGAAAAGAGACCAAAACAGGCTCACTTTTAAGGATTTTCTGTTACTAAAAAGTCTCAAGCCACAGCTTGCTACATTTCTCCTTTTGCTCTTGGAGGTTTGGAGGAAAGTGAGATTAGTGGGAATAGGAATTTATATTTTTTTCCCCTCTGGGATCAGCTATATAATAAAAGTTCCTTTCTCCCCAAATTAGGAGGACACAAAACACCTTTCCTCCTCAAAATCAACTCAAACCTTCATCCAGAGCTTGTGATTTACCGCATTTTCCCTTAGCTGAGAGTGGAATTATATCCTAAGCAGCCTCCTGCAATGTCAGGTTTCTTTCTTTTATTCTCCCCTTCTGTTTTCTGCCCCACTATACTTGTGCTCTCTCACACCCTGGCTGTTGTGGCTGGTTCCTACCCATATTTAGAGGTCAGACAGCGTTTCTCACAGTTTTTTTCCATTTTGATCTACTTGACAAGGTTTTCTGCACAGCATTAAAAATACCTGCTAACCTTATTCCAGCAAAAGCAGTTGTTCCCCCTTAAGTCTTAAAAAGAAGAGGGGGAAAAAAAAAAGAAAGTGAACACCTTGGAGTCAACAAAGCTTTTGGTGCTTACAGCTAATTAATAGCCCTAATGATATTTTTCCAAGTCCGTGAATACATTATGTTTGCAATCCAAAAAGGCGTTAGCCCCATTCAAGGGTACTTCAACATCTGCTCATTTAAGGGCAATTAATCATTTTGATATATGGTTTAAAATTGACTGCTTCCAAGGGACTTTTTTTTTGACAAGAATAACAAAGCAATTTGCCAGGAGCCATCTTCTGGACATGTTATTAGCAGAGCCTTCATCTTAAAGAGGGTTAAAAAAAAAATCCTCAGATTTAGGTACCTGCTTTAAAGGGAAGCCAACACCTTCTCTCTCTCCTGCTTGCTTTCTTACACTTCCTCCAATTCTTCATCTAACCTTTAATTCCCTGACAAGAGCTAGAAATATCTTCCATCTTAGACCTAAAGTTTGCACCTTGATTGCAGAGGCATGTGGGTTTATTATTTTGCCCCTCGAGGAGGTGAGTTGAATATCACAAAATATGGAGCAAGCTCAGCTCTTCCTCCTGTTTCTGCTTTTCCTTAATTGTGATGATAACTAGTTCTATGTGTTTGAATAAAAATTCTTTATATTCCCTTATATATATATTCATCCTCCTCTCAAAGACAGACTAGGGAATTTCTTTTTCTTTTGCTATTAACTGCAGTTTGTAACTGTAATCAGCCATTCCTTAGTTTAGCCTATTTTTTTTTAAAAATACCTGTAAGGAATCAAATCTACCAAGAGTATTAAGTGAAAACAGGCAAAGAGATCAATTTTTTCAGCCTCTGGTTCCTGGTAAAAGTGTTAGCTGAGAGAATGTAAAAGGAAAGTCTCTCCCGTGCAGGGAATTTAAAGTATAGTTATGACAGGCAGATCTACTTATTTATTTATTCAGTGAATCCCAGCTGTGTTCAGAGACTCCTGCCGAAACGGGGGCCTTTTCTAGCACAGGAGCTGCAGATGAAGTGAGAAACAGGAGGGCATATAGGGCAAAAAGAGATAAGCAGGAAAGGTGATGATAAAAGGCAAATAAATAGAGGAGTGATGTGCCCAGCTTGACCTGCAGCACCAGGGGTAGCTGGAAAGAAAGGCATCGTTTGGTTGCATCCTTGGCCTCCTGGGCACAATGGCCTTTGGGATCCAGCTTCCCACAGGGACACCCCACGCCTGGACCGCTCTGTCACAAAGACACAGGTGGTTTTCATCCTCTCTTTTCACAGGCTGCTTAGAAAGAATCAGCAAAACAGAAATGTTGCAATAACACATCAGGAATGTCCTTATTTGATTTAAAACGTTATTAATTTTTTTTCCAACTCGATGCACCAAAAATTCCCCGTGTGTTAACTCCAATGTTGAATTCAGAGACCTTTATCCCTGACTTTCATCTGACCTAAGACTATCTAGTGCCTTGTCCTCACCCAATTTTTATCTATCAGTCTAAAGCCAGGAGAAATGCTGTTGTTTGCTTGGAAAGGATTATCTAAATGAGTAAAGCAGGTGTGAAAAATGTCTCCCTTACGCTATATATCAACCTTATCTCTGTCTACAACAACCTGAAAGGAGGTTGTAGTGAAGTTAGGGTTGGTCTCTTCTCCCAGGTGACAGGAACAGAGGGAATGGCCTCAAGTTGTGTGCCAGGGAAGGTTCAGGAAAAATTTTTCTTCACTGAGAGGGTTGTCATGCACTGGAACAGCTGCCCAGGGAGGTGGTTGAGTCCCCATCCCTGGAGGTGTTTAAAAGATGGGTACGTAAAGCGCTTAGGGATGTGGTTTAGTAGTGGACAAGTACAGTTGGACTTGACGATCTCAAAGGTCTTTTCCAACCTACTGATTCTATGATTCTGTGTCACTTCGATTTTGATCAGAAACTTGACACCACCCACAAAATAACTAAGTAGCCTGGGAAAAAAAGCCAACCAGGGAAGAAATTTGGTTAGTTATGATTCAGCTCCACTGTTGCCATGTGTTACAGTTGTAGTTTGAGTAAGAGACATCTCCTTTCTCCTCTGATGACAGAGTGCTGTGGGTACAAGACATCTCCTAGGTGGCATAGGGGAAGGAGCAGGAGGTTGGACCATCAACCTCCATATGGCCAAAAAGACCTCTGGCAGCTCATTGGTTTTGAGATCTTCTAAGAAAAAATGTTCTTCCTCTCCAATGAGTCTTCAGTATTGGCAATTGAATGTCATTCCAGACCCTTTGCCTTTGTATTTTGCTGAGAATCTTTTTTTACAGAAAAAAATACAATGAAACACTCAAAAATGCCCCTCTTGTTTGATCAGACCCATAGTTCAGGAGGTCTTGTGCACAGAATGAAGGTTCAACCCGTTTTCTGCTGCCAGAGGAGGAACTGTGGCAGCCTGATCTGCCCAGTCCCTTTTTGAAGGGTATAAAACATGTTTCTTTCTGTTTTGTTTGGGTTTTTTTTTTTAGCCATCTCTCTCACAGACTAATTCAAGAGGAAAAAAATCTCTTGGGAATTTATAATAGTCATACTGAAATCCAGCATGAGCAAATGCATCCACCTGTCTTCACAGACATCCTTTATAGTCTGGGTGTACCTGTAATTTTAATATTCTCCATGCTGGTTGGACGCACGGTAGGATGCTGCCTCTCCTTTGACAAGCATTTCCTCACCAGAAAAGCTGTTCCTCTCCTCTTTAAGAGGTCGGGATCTCCCATGTGGCTGCTGCACTCTGTTTTATTAATTACATCTTGACAGGACTCATGGAAAGAAATATAGATGTGGAGGGAGGCTGTGATAGGGATATTACAGCTCCTGGAGCTGTTTCTCCATCTCTAAGAGTGCCAGAAATGTTATCCAAGTGGAACAGAAACTCCAAAAGGATGCTTAAAATCAGGTCCTCCCTACAGGTCTGTCATGGAGAGTCTTGCTTTTTTGAGCTAGAGCCCCATTCCACGTGAGGAGCAGAGGAAACTCAGTCTCTGCTTTACTTACCTTTGCAACACCCCTTGATTCAGGTAGTTGCCATTAGCTGTGGGGATTTCTTATTTCTTTTTAAGAGCCCAAGTTAAGTCTGTAAGAAGACCTGCTTTCTCTGGGAATGCAGGCAAGGTGAGAAATTTAAGGCAATGAAGAAGTTCCTGACTGTAATTTTCCAGAACCCTTAAGCCACTGTAATAACCCTCTCTTTCCTTAGCCGAGGTCTGACTGCACACTGTGGGATGCTTTGAGTTCAGTACCACTCTCTGCTGTGGTTTATCCTTCAAAGCACTCTTGGAAAAAAAATTTTCACAGAAAGGGTCATTGGACACTGGAACAGGCTGCCCAGGGAGGGGGTTGAGTCACCTTCCCTGGAGGGGTTTAAAAGACAGGTGGATGAGGTGCTGAGGGGCATGATTTAGTGGTTGATAGGAATGGTTGGACTCGATGATCCTGTGGGTCTTTTCCAACCTGGTGATTCCGTGATTCTGCTTATCCTTGCAAGAGAGATCGCTCTTGCCTCTTGGTTGTATCCAAGCATGGACCCAGGCTGAATGTGCGTCGAGAGGGTGGTTATTCCAGCCTTCCACCACTGAAACCGAAGGAGGGCTTTGCTACTGAGGTTAAAGATCTAGCTCTTACCTTGCACATCAGACCCAGAATTGAATGTCCTCAACCATCTTTTCAGAAAGAAGTCCAAAAGTTTGTCTCATGGATATCAGCACAAGCTCTGCCTATCCTGGCAGTGAGGCTGGATGCAGTTTATCTCTGTTTCACTGGTGTAAATGCAAAATAATTTATTCAAAAGCGATGATATTTGTCTAGATTTACATCATTTAGCAGTAAGTTCAGTCCTTCAGTAACGGATGCTCAAATGCATGACTGCATTTATTTTGTACCTACCTCTGAGCAGAATGATAGATATGTTTCCTGGGGGATAAGATCCATCTCCCAGGCACAAAACCAGGCTAGCTGTGTTTTCCACAGGAGAAATTTCAAGGACGAGAGGGCTGGGGAGAACAGAAACTCCCTCTCACATCTGGAGTGTGGTCCAGCTGCCACCTCTACCAGCACTTGTGCAACAGGGGCTCAAGCCCTTACGTTGCATTTCAACTCAATTTTCCTGCACTGATTCCCTTTTTGGGGATGCACTGGCTGCAGGCACCAGCCCAGCTGACCCACCACAATGTCATCTCCTGTGCCAGTTCACCGCTATGATGGGATTCTCCACGGTGGGGAAAAAGGAGAGGAAAGGAAAACAAGCCTCACTTAGTTTTGGGTAACACAGGACATGAAATATGTTAGGTAAACACCTTATTAGAAATGATTTGTCATCCCTCTGCCTCTCTCAGCTGCATGCAACTCTATCTCCAGACTATTATAGTATCAAATATATTTTACAAGAGTTTTACCTACAGGTGACTTGCTCTTTATTACTGGATGTAGGCAAAATCAATACTTTAGCAACTGGAAGATCATTTATTTTGCTTTTTGAAACATTTTTCAACAGTGGGAGAGCAGCTAAACCCTGCGAAGCTATGATTAAGAACCACAAGCTCTACCTTTCTTTCATTCTCCCCCTCCTAACCCATTTATTGACTTAAATAGGTAATTTCCAAGCCCAGAACATCATCCTGAACAGCCACTGCTGGTGCAAGGTTTTCTTTCTTTCTTTCTTTCTTTCTTTCTTTCTTTCTTTCTTTCTTTCTTTCTTTCTTTCTTTCTTTCTTTCTTTCTTTCTTTCTTTCTTTCTTTCTTTCTTTCTTTCTTTCTTTCTTTCTTTCTTTCTTTCTTTCTTTCTTTCTTTCTTTCTTTCTTTCTTTCTTTCTTTCTTTCTTTCTTTCTTTCTTTCTTTCTTTCTTTCTTTCTTTCTTTCTTTCTTTCTTTCTTTCTTTCTTTCTTTCTTTCTTTCTTTCTTTCTTTCTTTCTTTCTTTCTTTCTTTTTTTCTTTCTTTCTTTCTTTCTTTCTTTTTTCCCCTCCCTTGCAGACAGATAATTCTTTAAACTTGGGTAATTTCAAGGGGGAATCAACCTAATATAAATGTACCTGTCAGTGTTTGAAATAGAAGCAGATTCTGGCCTTTCAATAAGGCCACTTCTGCAGTCCCACACTGGGGAAAAATCAAAAATTGCAGGGAACTGATAATGCATTCCTCCAGCTCCGCAGCCCTGATGGAGTTCAGTCAGGCCAAATACCCTGGTTGCTTTTGTATGTTTATTTTACCTTCTGATTTTTTTTGAAGGTCATATGATTCAAAGATGCCGGAGAGAAAATTCTTGTTGTCTAGGGAGGTTTGTCCCTAAGCCACAGTGCTCTGCTGCCAGTGACTGCCCCACAAGGGAAGTAAAACTCAGCCTTCAGATGTGCACGTGGGCAGAATCAGAAGATGCCTGTATCTCGTATCAGCCTGGAGTTTTAGTCACCCCGCAGTGAGCGGAGGGAAAAGGCATTTCCCCACACAGAGGTGAGGAGGAGAGGCTGGGCACCGGCAGTCACTCCAGAAGAGCAGCTCTCCAAGAGCCTTTCACCCACTCCAAGATTAATTTCTCACCCATCCCACCACCTCTAGCCACTTTGTAAAATGCTGGTCCGATGAAATTACTTAATGTGGCTGATGTGGTGTCAACCAGCCCTTCCAGGGGCTCATCCGCATCCCACGCTCCCTTCCAGCAGCAGAAGTGAGACAGCAGCTTTAAGGAGCTTCCAAGTCCATGGGATATTACCTGCATCTCCCATGAGCTGCTGCTGGACTTTGAATCTCTGTTTCACCCCAAAATAAGGAAGAAAAAGTCTTGGACATCTTGCCAGCTTGCACTTGTAAAAGAGAGCAGAAGGCCTTTCTAGGACAGCTGATGAATGATTTTTGTGTCTGTATATGACCCTTCTAGGGTGGAAATGTGGACTATTATATTACCACTGGAAAAAAAAAAGCACCCTGAAAGAGAGGTGGATCTAGTTTTGAGTTTGATTAATTTGGAATTTGAATATTTAGGATTTTTTTTTTAATGTCTGCAAAACATATATTTACAAGCTGAGAAAAATTAAATTAAATTCTATTTCCCAGTGGAGCATTGTTGTCTGAAAGCTGAATCCCTGCCATGTGGGCCACACTGATGTGGTGTTTCTGGGAGACTACACCTACTAAAAGGCATTGTGCTTATATCTAGTTGACCTTTTTGATGTATCGAGGGAACCCACCTGACCTGTGGTCCAGCACTGGACATGTGTCCTGGCTAGAGAGCAGGAGCTACAGAAGAGGTAAAGCAGGGTGTAAGCCCTAAATGCATCATAGAGACATGGCACTTCATGTTTCGTTTTCTTATGACAAAGCGAAGAGAAAAGCAAAGCAGAACAGGATTACAGAGCACTGAAATGTTATTCCACTCCACCCCCAAAAAACGAAATGCTTTGACTTTTCCAAGTGTACTTCTTTCGCCCTCCACAATTGCTATTCTGAAGAAAAAAATGAAATCTCCAGTTTCTTTAACCCAATTTCAGACTGAAAAATTGTTGAAACAGCTGGATTTTTTTTCAGGTGGGTGTTAGGAATCTCACTTGGCTCAAACTGCTGTCGTTATTTCTAATTTCAAGCCTCAGAGCTGAAATGGTGAGGAGGTCATTTGAGGAGTTAGGAAAATTAAAGCACGTCTGTGAACGTGGCTGGGCTTATCGTAGGACTGAGTGTGGCTGGTGCAGACCTTGGATCCGCACCAGCATCCAGTCAGACGGAGCGTGGCTAGCAAGAGCCCATGGCTCATGTCCCCTGGCTTGGGCAAATCTTGCTTTATTCATATAACTCCATTTCGTATTTGGTTTTGAGGTCTTATTCCCAAATTTTCACTGCATTCATTAGTTGTATTAGCTTACAACAAGACAATTTGCTTAATGTGCTATCATGGTTATTTTTCCTGCATGAACTCAGCATCCATTTGGTTTTAACAAAACTTCTCAAACATCTGTTCAGTATGAAGTCAAATGAGCAAAGTCTTTGCTTAAAAACATACATATGCACATATTTGTATATCCATGTTCCAATACGTGCACGAATCCATATGTTTAACCTACACCCTCCGCACTGTATTATTTATTATTTATTATTTAGTGTTTAGTGTTTAGTGTTTAGTGTTTATTATTTATTATCTGAAATGTATTGCTAAAGTTGCAGGCACTCAGAATCACTTGATTTTCCAGAAAAAAATGGATATAATAGTCTGGTAGTGACAAGAGGGATTTCTACTGTGGGTTTTTTTAGTTTGGTTTTTTTGGGGTTTTTTTGTTTTTTTTTCTAGTGGGTAATATCTCTTTTAATGAAATCTAATTTTCTGTTTTGAAGAGAAGAGCCTGATTCCCTCACACCCTGTAATCAAGGATGCTTCTTCTTCCTTTCTGGCACAACCATGCAGGGTCACACACACTGGAAAGGAGCCTGTAGACCCCACAGCCTGATGTGGTGCTGCAACGTGTACTCTCACAGCTTTGCTACAAGGGCTGCGGGTATCAAGGCATGATCCTGTGTCCCCCAAAATAAGTTTAAAACCAGGATACATACAGAAATTGCCAAAGGATGGAAACAAGTTGTCAGTCATGAGTTTTGTTGGATTTGAGTTGTGGTTTGATTTTTTTTCCTACCTCTTGTTCCTGCATTTGAAATGATCTTGTCATGCAGGAGGGGCTGCCAAGTGCAAAGCCTCGTTGTGTTTTGTTTTGGGTAGAGGTAAATCTCCCATACGTATAGAATCTTGGGTTTTTGGAAGTTCTCTGCCTCCTGCTAAATAAACCAGGCTGTCCACTAATGCCTGACATGCCTGCAGGCAGGGGAAATGATGTGCCATCACCACTTGGTGCCTGATACTGATTCCTTTCTACTTTATTTCGAGCTGTTTTGCAAGGATGTCATTACATGGTACTGTCCCACTTTTTCTGTTTCCCCTCACGCTCACGGCAGAGCCGGCACAGGACCTGGCTCCGGCTGGTGGGGATGTCTCATTGGCACATGCAGAGATTTAAGCACCTTCCAAAGGTGGGAAGTCTGAGGATTGCTAAGCCACTTGCACGACTGGCCAGTATTTGAATAAATTAGATGCCCCTAATGCTGTGTCTTCTTTTCATCTGGGTTTGCTGATGACAGTCCAGGTTTCATGCAGGAGAAATGTTGCTCAAACCCCGCTAAGGTCTTTACTTCCTTCTGCATTCCTCTCGCCAACTCCAGCTGAATTTCACTCATTTTGGAGGAAAGTCACCAGCGGGAGGCTGGGAGGTGGTGGCTCAGGCAGTCTCACCCCCTCCGCTCCACCATCCACCGTTCCCACTAGAGGTCTGGCCATCTCGCATTCACGACGTGTCCAGCAAAGTTTGTGTCAGGGGGTTTAAACTTTAGATTTGTGTGACCAAGGAATTCCCAATTCTGTTGCATGTGTTCCCCTGTCTCTCCCTCTCCCCCCTGTCTTTCTCTTGGCTGTGAAACAGCACAAGGAGACTCTTTGTATGCTCCTAATCCTGAAGCAACACAGCTTTAGCAACATCCAGGGATAAAAGCACCATCAAACCACAACTTTATGGGGGCAAATCTCCTCTAATCCCTCGCTTTAGCTAAACAAAGCTTCTTGCCCTAATCCGCTATCGCTTTAAAAAAAAAAAAGCTCAGATTTTGTTTTTAGTAAGAAGATGATCCAAAGGACTAATTTTAAGAGAGACTAACCAACTCTGACAGCTTTTAAAATAGACGACAAGAAAATAGATGCAAACTTCCCTCTCAATTCAAGGTTTTTCAGGCTATGCAATAAGAAAAATATCCAGGGTTTAACCGCTTTCCTTTAAGCTCACTCTTATTGTATTAAATGCTCTGACCAACTCAGATTCAAATCACCAGGCCTAAATGCCATTTGATCTTTAAAAAGAGAGTTAAAAAGTGTGCATATTATTCCCAGGAAGGCAGTCCAAGGAAAATCAATTATCATAAACAAGGATTATATTACACACACAGTCAGTATGGAAAAACAAACACGATGCTCATAATGGGATGTTGAACTGGCTCACATCTGAAGCCACTTTGACTGTATCAAAAATTAGTTATTTGTTAATTTAAGGATGGGTGTGTGGGAGTATGGTAGTGAGGAGTAACCAAGCTCTTAAACCAAGCTCAGACCAAGTTTTCCTCCCAAACCTGAACTAAATCTTGACTTTTTCTCTCTCCCCACTCCCTCCCCAGCTCTCTTGTAGGAGGTAGAAGCGTTATGGTTTGTCTTGTGGGTTTCAGTGAGTGTGTGTGGATTAGCACTACTTGGCTTCAGATGTGGGAAAATGTTGGGCTTGGGGGAGTTATGGGGAACCACTGTGGTCCTCTGGGGGCCCTGTTGGTTTAGGTCCCAACAGGGAGCGAGAAACCAGTTAAATCCATTGATTTCTTCTTCTGGTTTGCATCTCTGCGCTTAGCAGGGTGGAGATTTTGGGGTTTGCTTCAGTGTCCAGTCTGGCACTCTGCAATCTGCCTGGGGGATGAGAAAAATGAAGAGCAGGGTTGTTGCAGCACCGTGGTTCCATCTTTACTCATGCGTTGCTCTGGAGGAGCAGGAGAAACCTGCATCAACATTTTTCTGCTGTGTCTGATACAGCCCTGAACACACTGCTGATGCGAGGAGGGGGTCATTACTATAGCTTTGTCCCTTTGGTGCTTCTGGGCAGGGAGGGAGAGATGGATGGGGTTGCCACTCATGCATTGCCACTCTCTAACCCTGCCCCAGAGCAAGGGTGGGACCTTTTCTGGTCACCAAGCCTTCCTCCAAGCTGGCTGGGGAGAAACAAAAGAAAAAAAAAAAAGGAAGAAAGTCCCCAGGAGAATTCCAGGTCTTTGAAATGTGGTTTGGTGCAAATATCACCGCATTGTGTCATCAACGGACGTGAGTAATTACTGAGTATGGCACAAAGAGGGTATTAAAGAAAACTGAAGCTGCGGGAACATCTTGAGGTAATATAAAAATAGAAGTTAAATAAAATGAGGAAACTTCCCTTCACATGGAAACTTGCTGAAATGAAGCAGTTTTGATGCTCAGCTCATTGAGAGAGTCTGGGCAGATTCTTTGAATGTTTTGCCATTACGAAAATTTGCCGAGCATGACGTGTTTTTGCCACATGTTGGCTGATCAGTCAGATGGGGAACAGTTCTGCCTGAGGTGTTTGAAACATCCACCATGAACTTAGCTCACAAAGGATGCCCCATACCCCTTCCTTGCTGCTGCTCGTCCCAGCCTGCACCATCAGCCATGGATCCTGTTTCATAGAATCATAGAATCATAGAATTATAGAATCACAGAATCATAGAATTACAGAATCACCGAATCACAGAATCACCAGGTTGGAAAACACGCACCAGATCATTGAGTCCAACCATTCCTATCAAATACCTTATCTAATACTATCAAATACTAATATTATCTAATATTATAAATATATCAATAATATATAATATATCAAATACTAATATTATCAAATACTAAACCACCACAATCAAATACTAAACTTCACCTTTGATGAAACCCACTGATGACCCCCAGGATGCCCTACCTGTGGTACCCTGTGCTGGCATCACACACCACCAGGCATACCTGACCCACTGTGCATCTGCAAGAAGGAGTGTGTTTCCCTGAGGTCCCTGGCTACCCGGGCGTGGGAGCTTTGTCCTCGACCAGAGAGACGTGTATAATCTTTGCCTAAGCACCTCCAAGACCCCCAGCTTCCCTCCACTCAGCTACACTGAAAGAGCCCTTTTGAAGTCTGCCCGGTGTTGCAGGGTGTGTTTGTCCCCAGAGTATGCATGAAACTGGTAAACACCATTTTTTGGATGAAAATCTCTAAAGTCCATATCCTTTCAGCCTTAAAGTTTCCCTTTCTCATTGACCTGTGCCCAGAAGTGACTCCTGATTTGAATAGCAAATAGTAGCTGTCTTTCCCTCTACAGCTAAGCCATTTTCTTTTCCTCCTCCCCAGGCGAGGTGGGATCCTTTCATGATGCCCTTCAGAGCAGCCGAGCTGTGGCAGAGAAGAAGGGGAGGCAGCAGAGATGGCAGGCGATGAGTGGAGCCCCAATCTTGACTTGTGCAAGCAGCCTTTAGTGGGAACCTGTTTTTTCCTCCACAGACCTGGGCAGCAGTGGTTTTCCACCAGGCAATGATGACCCTGCAGATGTGTTGTGGCACAGGGCTAGGATTTTTCAGAAGCAGCTTTTAGTTTGGCCAGCGCAGCGCTGGATGGCCCAGCAAAGGTTTGGTTTTACTGGTTTTACAGCTGTTTTTGTTGTCTGTTCATCACCAGACTTGGATTAGGGAAATGTCTGTGGAGGAGAAGGTTAATCAGTAGGAAACTTTAAAACTTGGAACAGGACAAACATGGACTTGCTGGAGAGGGTCCAGAGGAGGCCACAGAAATGGTCAGAGGAACAGAACACCTCTCCTATGAAGAAAGGCTGAGAGAGTTTGGGTTGTTCAGCCAGGAGAAAAGAGACTCCTGGGATACCTTATTGTGGCCTTTCAATACTGAAAGGGGGCTTATAAGAAACATGGGGAAAAGCTTTTTAGCAGGGTCTGTAGCAACAGGACAACCGTAATGGTTTTAAACTAAAAGAGGGTAAATATAGCCTAGATGTAAGGTGGAAATTTTTTACAGCTGATGAGGGTGGTGAAACACTGGAATAGGTTGCCCGGAGAGGTGACAGATGTCTCATCCCTGGTAACATTCAAGGTCAAGTTGGACGGGACTCTGAGTAACCTGATGGAGTTGAAAATGTCCCTGCTTATTGCAGGGGGGTTGCAGTAGATGACGTTTAAGGGTCCCTTCCATATCAGTCAATTCTACGACTCTACGAACCCCAGAGCATCCCCAGAGCCAACATACACCTCACCTGCCCGAGTCCCATGCTGCAGGACAGGGATGAGCCATTGGGTCGGAGCTAGCAGCCCACAATCAAGTCCAAGGAGTCAAGTGTCAGGTGGGATGAAACTTTTGAAAGACAGCAGCTGGAATTTTTTTTCCAGTATGCTTCTCCTCCCCTTTGTCCTTTGGGAAAGCTGGGATTGTCACTCGACTTGGAGGACGCAGCCCTGAGGCTGGGAGCTCTGCCTTTCCCAAAACAGCCACAGAAAATAAGCAGGTAAAAGGGCCTTGAAAGAGCTCGGCTGAGAGTTGTGGAGGTAATGGGATGGTTTCTGTCCCTCTGATGGAGCAGCCTGGGAGAGTTTCCACAGGTCATTGGTGCTTTGCCTTTTCAGTGCTTTTCCACTGAGGCAGGACAATAGGGAAAGCGCCTTTATTTGCTTTTGTGTAATGAAGTCAAACAAGCATCAGAGAATTTGCACTGAGGCTCTGTCCTATGGTTTTGATCTGTATGAAAAAAAAAGACATTTCTTTGGGTAAAGCTTATCCCAAAAAGCATTTGGTGGACTGGGGGCACCTCTTTTGTTTTCAAAAGTAGGGTAGTGACTGGGGGGGGCGGTGCTTTGTCCCTAGTTTTAGATTTCAATCTATATTTTTTACCTGTTCAGGGAGACGTTGTGGGATGTGAGAATACCTGGTTTGAGCTCATTGCTGGTAATCTATGTGCTTGCCGAAAAATGAGTTGCAAAAGGCTACAGACTGTCTGGAAATCCCATTTTTCCTCCCCCCTTAAATCTCCAGGTCTGGGAGTCATGTGATGTTACTACACACTCCACTTTGACTTTTAATCAAGCTGCAGAAAGGGAGCTATGCATCGTTTTAAAAGACTGAAAAACAAGGAAGGAAATGTGTAACATTTTGTTTTAATTGTCTTTCTTATCTCCTGACTTACCAGTTCAAGCTATGGACAAAGGCACTGAACAACCTGGTGGGGACACTTTGAGGCTTAATTCAATTATTCAGCATGCTGAGACATTATATTATAAAATCTACTCTTTTGTTGTCCATATGAACCCAACTGAAATCTATGAAGTTTACTGTATCACTACTTCTGTAATATCATTTCTATTTTTTACTTTAAAAAAAGCAACTGTGAGCAGAGTTTTGGCCGCAGGTTTTGAGTCTGGAGCCCTGAACACCCAGCTCTCTTCTTCAGCTTTTTCTACTCTCTATTGCTTTTTGTAACATTTGATGTGAATAGCTCATAAAAAAACTCTGCAAAAAGCAAGCAAGCAGCAAAACCAAACATGTCCCCATTGCAGCAAATGCTAGGAGAAATAAATTTAGCTGAAAAATCCCTGTCTTGGTTTTTTTTCTTGTTATATTTCTTTCTCTTGGATAAGGCAGAAGAAGGGGGAAAAATTAAAATCCCTTGGTTGCAAAAATGCCTTCAGTCAAGTTCTCTCTCTTACTGACAGCTCAGTTCCAGCTACAGGAGTCTTAATGATATTTTGGCCATAATGCCAAGAGAAGCAAGAAAGCCCCTTCAGACACCAGGAGCTTTGACCCGACTGGAGCAGTAAGTAGACAGCTGAAATGTATCTTTGAACTCAGGCAGAGAAAAATAGTTTGTCATGGTGTCCCTCCTCCTCCCCATGTCCATCTCACCGCTCAGGCACAGCGGGTGCTGGAGGCGTGAGTGCCTAGTGGCTTGGGTTTGTCCCCTATTGGGTGGTTAGGAAGGGGGAATACAGGGTTGGTGTTAACTGGTGTTCCTCTTGCTGGGGTATCTCCTTCACCTCGGTTGTGCAGGTGTCCCATGGCTGCAAACCTCACTCTAGTCACCAGCAACATGTATTTCCAAAGCCTCCCATGGAAGAAAATGAGCTGGATTTCCACTGGCCAGCAACCAGTGTTACCAATGCCTGTCCCAGTGGGCTGCGACACTTTGTAGGCTTAAAAATTAGAGGTTTATATTCAATTGGGGTTGAGTTAGGGGAGAGGGATGTGCTGTTGTCACCTTAAGCATGGATATTCCAGGGCCTCCAGCTCCCCACTGGTCTAGGTGAACTTACATCCTGCCCTACATCTTGGATCAACCTCACTAAGCCGTCAGCAACAGTGTGAGGCAGGTGTGACCAAACTCCTATCCCAGATTTTGGAGTCAGGGACTTAAAATTTTTTTTCTGCTGACAACAAACATTCAGACTGTTTTTGGTGGCCACTCTAAAACAATACAGAATTGTCCTTGTGAATGTCCAGACTTGTGGGGACAGAGGCAAAGTGCATCACTGTGAAGACTGCATGGTCCCCCCTGCACCTCTGCCCTAAGAGGCTCTCAGAGACATCTCCTCCTTTGCCCATCCCTTCCTTGTGTTCTCTTCAGAGCTGAAGGCAACCTCAAGCAGACTAGGAAAGATGCTTAGAAGTGACATTCTGGTGCTTCCTGATGCCAGCCCTGTGGCTGCTGGGCATGGTCTCACCTGTGCTGGGTTAGGCAGATGACAGGGATGCTCAGTTCTCCCTGTCTGCAGAAGTGAAGCCCCAGTCTGAAGAAGAGTGTGTCGTACTCCCAAAGCTTTGGGTTCTCAGTGGAAGTAATTTTAAAAAATGATCTTTTACCCCTTAATCAAAGTCTTTATCCATATGTTTTAGTTGCCTTTAAACCCCAGCTGGAACTGTTTGCAGATCTCTCTCAGCTATTGGCTGAGATCCTAAGTGATCCTAAGTAATAAGCACTAATGTTTGAGCTTCAAAATCACTTGCAACATTGCAGTATGGCAAAGCCATCTGGTTGAAATCTGTCAGTATTTATTATCCAGTGGAAGTTTTTATCCAAGCAGCTCTGATGCTGTCTTTCGTTATCATGGAGGGTTGATCATATTAAACTAATTATAGGGAATAGCTGATGACAAGTTCCTCTTTAATCTGCAATCTTTTTCTGAATCAGAATTAAGGTCATTCTCCAAGGCCATGGTTTTGAAAACTCCCTGGCAGCAGCTGTTAGCTAGGTTAAAATATTTACAAATCCGTATATCTTCTGTTGCTCCCATTAGAAATGAATAAGCAGGGATTTGTTAGTTGGGCTCAAATTCACCATTGTTTTAGAGCTAGTGAGTATTGTTCCCATGTCCTGCTTACACCACGTGGGGTGGATAAGAGGGGATTTCGCACATTCAAGCTCGCCAAGTCAGTTTTTCTTAGTCAATGTTAGGTTGCCTTTAAGTCAACATAATTTGTTTCCCACCCCTAGATTTGAACATAGCAGGAGATTGCCAGCGTGGTCTGTAGGAGCAGTGAGACAAGGCTCTCTGGGCTGCTAATGCTTCTTCGATGCCTGGTTGTGAACTGAAAACAGCCTCAGTGAAGACTCTTCCCTGCCTGCATCCTTACAGTCACCTCCAGGCAGACGAGGCAGCTCGCGGGGCCAAGATGAGGCAGCTCAGGGGAACCTCCTGATCGGGAGGTTTGTGCCCCTGTGGTAAATGGTGAATGGTCTGGAAGGAGTCACCATCTAATGTTTTGTCTCCTAATCACATTCTGCTGTGAGACCTGGATAGCAGCTTCCTCTGCCATGAGAGGTTAACTTCTCACTTGTATTTTAACTTCCATGTGGATTTACAGGAGGTGAAGATTTTGCCTCTTAATGTTTATAAAGCCTGGTGAGGACACCATTTTCCAAGTACTTCCACACTTTAAAAATTATTTTCCTGTAATATGATGTAATTTATAGCTTGAGCTTACTGCCAGGTCCCTAGAATGTAACTTGGTATGACTGCCTCCATCCATGCAAGCAGGAGCAACTGGAGTCCTTCCCTTAGGGCTTACTCAAATACACTATATTTAATAAGAGTTAATCCCTTTAACACAGTTGCTGGCCTTGCCTTTTAAAATTGGATTAAGACTGATGCACTATAGAGAGTTTTTAATGCCAATGAACTCAACCTGTTCTAGAAAATAGAAGTTGTAAACATGGTACGGATGCTAAGATCAGCCTAACCCTAGGAATTGGCCTTGGGAAGAGCTGCACAATGGCCTTTGTCACACCTTTAACTCAGCAGGACCTGAAGGCAAATCTGCAGACAGATGAGCAGAGCTATGAAGAGTTCAGCTGATTCTCTGCTGCTTTCTCAGAGGCATAATTAAATGACAGCTAGGCAGAGAAAACACTCTTAGTGCAAGTGTCCTGAAGATGGAAACTACCAGCACCAGGAAACTGGAGATGTCAAGACCTAGAAGAGATCTTAAGATTGAGTAAAACTGTTGCAGATCTGACTTATAAAAGAGAAAAAGAAAAAGTGAAGCAAATACAGCACGTGTGTATGGTGATTAACAAAGGGTTCCCACATTTGTGACTTAAAAAAAGCTGTAGAAGGAACAGCTCGCATTCTCCAAAAAATGACTTTGAGAAAAAAATCTGACACTCCATCTTTTTTGGGTTAATTTCCTGAAAAAATTAGATATTCTTTTCTCCTGTCTTTGGGGACAAGGTGTTTTACAAATAAGTTTAAAATGTAAGCAAGTATTCAGATTTGAGCTTGAAGGGATAAATGAAGGTTTAGCCCTCACTTTTCACTCAGGCTGGTTTCCTAATCTCTACCTCTCCACAGCACTGAAGTTTTCCACGTGATCTCTTTTTCAGAGCAATGAAGGAAAAATAAGATTGACTAAATGATTATACATGTGCTTGGATCTCAAATCCAATGCAAATGGGGCAGGGTGGAGGCTGTCCTGTGGGCAACATCCAGACTCCGTGACACAACCAGGACTTGTGCACAGGGCTGGACTCCTTGCACCGAGCAAGTCTGTACCGATGGGCAGCTGGGACTTGGCCTGATTTATTTCCTCCATACCTTTTGTGCCTTTCTCATGTCTTTTACTTTCCAAAGCAGTGAGAGGAGAGAGGTGTTTGCTTAGCCTCATTCCTTCGCCCCGTCATTTGTAATATAAAGCCATAAAATTAAACCCAGGATATCTCTAGCCTATTGATAGGCATTGGCAATCTCAGATCCCTTTTTCTAGATGGAAGGGGCAGTTCATTCACGCAAGAAATCACCAGATTGCAATGCATTTGGAAGTGGGGGAGGAGGAGTAAACAGACCCGTTACTCTAACTTGGCATAAAAAACAACGTGATGGATAGTCCGCGGTGACCATTGGCTCCAGTGGCTGGAGGACAAGAGAAAAAAAAAAAGCAAGCAAGAAAAAAACCCAGGACAAGCAATCTGCAACCAGCCTAGGAAGATTACTGCCATAAAAGCAATGCTGGAAGGGGCTAGTTATCAAGTGGAAAACAAGAAAGTACAACTGGCTCCCCAGTCACCAGATTTAGGGGACTCTGGTTGGAAGGTTCATACTCCGGTGGGCCGTTAGAGCAGAAACAGAAATGGATGCAGTAATCCAGAACATATTGAGTCTCTAGGTTACCATGAAATATAATGCAGGGAGAAATGAATTATTTTCCAGGGGAAGCTGTAGAAAGCACATATATAGACTTTTTTTTATTGGAACTGTGTTATCAACAGCCTCTCTTAATAGTTGAAAACAGCTTCTTATGTTTTTTATAGAGTTTTAAAGATCCCTCTGGACATGTCTGGAGGGGGGGAGCTGCAGGCAGAGGAAGGAGAGGGGGAAGAGAAGAAGGGAGGTAAATGCCATCGAAGTGAGCACGGTGCTGATTTCCTTGGGCTGTCTCAGCATTTGAATATGGTGCTGCACTATGTAGATTTTGCCTCATTCCTTGCACAGAAATAATAACACACATTGTCTTGGTCACATGTAGGGGGCTAGCTGGCCTGGGTGTTTTCCTATGCAAGAGGGTGAACATGCACTTCTGCAAAAAAGTGTTGTAGGTAAAAAAGGTGCCTTAATGCTGTTTTTACCCACCCTAGAGTGTCCGCAGGGGTTGGAAGAAAGCAGCTGGAGGAACCAAAGAAAAGCCCAAGAAGAGCTAAGCTCTGCCTCATTCCGGAGGTTCAGAATCATCTCCTTGATTTCCTAAGCCCACATTTAAAGAATGAAGAATCTCATGAAATCAGTCTCATGACGTTTATGAGACTTAAAATGTTTGGGAGTGAAAATATTAAGGGAGATCTAGGAGAGTTTGATAGGTTTTTCCATGCACAAAGAGCAGTTTTACACTTCAACTTCTGTATCCTCTTCTAATATTAACACCTCGTGAAAGAGCTGATGCTGATGACATGAAGTTGTCATAAATGAATCTTCAGATTATAAAAATAATGTGTAGTAAGGTTTCTATTGCCTTTTATCTGACTTCTGAGACTCTGTTCTCTGTGTGGTGTTTACAAGGATTTTTGACAGCCATGGGTAAAACAAGAAGGGAAAGGAAGGGGAAGGAGAAGGGACAGGGAAGGGGTAGACGCCAAGCAAGTTGATTTCACTGTCTTGCAGGACCTGAGGTTTGAAGAGACCAGGAATTTGAATCATGAAAGTTCACAGCAGAGATTTTTAGTCACAGCGGACTCCTTCCAATAAAAGAAATGCTGAGTTCCCATGGTAGAGTAGGCAGGTAAAAGCATGAAAATCACTTTGCTTTGCAATAGCCTGCCTGTGTCTGGAATTGGGCAGCTGCCTCTACAAGCAGCTTCTAAAAGGTAAAAACAGCTGCATGCAGGAACCAATCCATCAGCCAACAATGTAGGGGTATTGTCTTCAAATCACAGCTGGACTCTTTGGAGTAAGACAAACAAAAGGAAAAATCAGTCTAAAACTCCAAAATTCCCTTATAACATGAATCATCTCAATCAGAAAATATGCTCGATATTCTCTGTCTGCCCATCCAACATCACTGTGTTTGTCTTCTGCTTGTTACTCCATAAAGTCGTTCAGTAAAAGTTCCTAGCTGCAGTTTTTACTCTGCTTCAACATTTAAAAAAAGTACCTGTCTTCTGGATTACTTAAAGCCCAGCTGATGCTATATCGAATAGAATAGAATAGAATAGAATAGAATAGAACAGAACAGAACAGAACAGAACAGAACATGCAGGAGTATGAACAGTCTTGGTTCAGCCCTCTAGACATAGGATGGACTTATGTATACAAATTGAATTTTACACTAAATAATGAACAAAATAGTTTTGGAGACACAGCCAGTGATCTGGCATATTATGCAGTCTAAATTGCATTTTTTTTTTAATAGCTAGACAGAGAGGTGTCTGACTCAGCTTAGCATTCTTCTCCTCAGTTGTTCCCCTACCGATGTGTGGCCTTCTACACCAGCACCAACCTTAAGAACCAGCCTGCAAATGCATGGATGGGTGTGTGCCCTGGCAAAAGCTCATTAGGAAAAGGTGGGTTTTGAATTTCTCAGTGTGGTGGGCTGGACAGGTGGGCAGGTGGTTGTGCCATCTTCCAGGTATCCTGAGGAATGGAGATCCCAGAGTGACATGTGCTGGAATTTCTTGCTGTGCCAGTTTCCAGGTCTAGTGGGAGCATTTGAGATGGTAGTGGGGGCACATTGGCACAGATTTATATGCCAGGCTTGTCTCTAGCTCCAACTGCTGTTCCGCCTGGGCTTCTTTCATTTAGAGTCCTTTGTTACAAAATGTAATGGATATTGCCCTAGGAGCCGTTTTCAATTGCTCGTGACGACGTAAGAAACAATTAGGCAAAGCATATTTTTGTTTATATCCTCACTGCTTCCTTTCCTCAGAGAGATTTAGAGATCCCTGGCTGGTCGGGTTATTAAAATGTTGCTCTTGGAGGCAGGATCTGAATGCATCTCGCCGGGTGGAATGGGGTCACGGGTTCCCCTGGGCTGGGTAGTGGTCGGAGGAGGAAGGAAAGGGGAGAAACCAGAATTGAAAATAACAGAAGAAATGGAAATCCAAAGACACTATCTTTTTATTTGCTTAAAAAAGTTTTCCAAAGCCACCTTAAGGGTAGTTTTTAGGCTGGTACTTCTACTGACAAAACCTGCAATGGGCACTTCAAAACATGCCAGGCTTTGACCTGGGACAGAGACACATTTTCCAGTGTTTGTGGCTGGCCAGTCAGAGCCATTTGGAAGACAATCCAAGCAAGGGTGAAAAAAAAAAATGATGGATGGTGTCAGAAGAATGGGAGACAATGCTGGTTGCTGAGCAGCAGGCAGGTGATGCTCAGAGAAGCTCATGGCTTGGGCTTAGAGTACCAAAGTGGGCTTAGATGTGGGATATGCCAAGGCATGGGCTCCTGAGCAGGTCCTATGTGTGCTGTTGGGATGCAGAAAGGGACTGAGAGAGAGGAGACATCCTTCTGCCTCTCTCACTTCTTCGAGGGATGCTGATGGGTGATGCGGGCTGCTCTGAGTGTTGTGTCACTTGGTCTGGGATGGAAAGAGGTGTCCTCAGCTCAGGTAGCCATCAGGAAAGGTTGTCAGTCAGGTCCTGAACCCAGTGGGAGCAAGACCAAGGGAGACCCCTAAATGGAGAGATGCTGTTAAACAGGAGGGCGAAAGGAGAGAAAGACCCACTAGTTGGGAAAGAGGTGACAAAAGGTGACAAAGAGCTGGCACAGCATTGAGAACAGTGGGAGGTGAGTCCATGTCTGACAGCAAGGACAGGCTTGATGCCAGGGCCTCCAAGCATGAGATCCCCTGAACTGCTCCGTGCCGGGGCCTTCCAGCAAGAAGCCAAGAAGCAGAGTTCACTGTCACTTGGGGACGCCAGATTTGAACCGATCAGGCTGTTCACTCTATCCTTCTCCCGACATACGACTGATCTCCATTGGATGTTACTACATGGCCTGCCTCCTTTCCAACGGCCCAAATAACGGGGTTGATGCAGTCATCCTTTGTCATCCTTTGGGATGAGGTCTCTCCATCTATTAGACATGTTGCTGTGTTTGCCTGGGAATGGCCCATGCTTCTAAACACAAAACCAGCTGAGAGCAGCCAATACCAGTGGTGAAATACTCTTGCTGTCTGCAGGCAGACACAGTGCAGCCCCATGCCCTGTTCGGGAGGGCAGGCCCCTTCATCAGCTTAATGAGCCCAGCGATCTGCATGCAAACAAGGGCTGGTGTGGAGGGGGAGCATTCATCACTTCAGAAAAGGGCTTGGAGATGCTCAAAACACATGGCTTGTCCTTGGGAAATTGTAGCCTGAGGATAACATAGCATTCGGACCTTCATCTGGCACAGGGAATAAACTGGAAGCTGCCTTCCTCAGTCATTTGAAATAAATCTCAGTTACTGATACAAAAGGCTCTCAGGGGGTCATTGATAAACCTCAGTGTGAAACCCAAACAGCACAGCTACCTCCTGGTGAGGAAGGAGCAGGTTTAGAATGGGTTAATTAGAAAGATAATGAGCTAACAAGGCTTCATTTCTGTTCAGCGGTTCAATGAGGAATTCATTAGAAAGGCTTAATCTAACTGAACAATCCCACGGCTTAGAGAGATTGCCCATTGATTGCCAGCCCAAACTGTTTATTTACAGGTTTTTGCTGGCTGAAAGGTCTCATTCCTTTATTTTAGGGCCATTCGGATGTGCCATAAGGAGATGTGGGTCCTCAGCAAAAAGCAGTAACAATAAAAATCTAGTAGTAAAGCCAGATGGGAAGGAAAAAAGAGATCGATGTTCCCAGTAACACCAACCACCTAATTTCAGTGTGTTCCCCCAGCTGAGGATGAGGCCAAGGGAGTTTATATGTCAGGTTTGGCTGCTACTGGAGAGAGGAGAAATTTAAAGTTAGGAGAGAAAAATAAATGGAGCACAAATGCCATGTAAGTGGGGAGAGAGACTGGAGCTGATCCCTCCAGCCCTTTCTCTATTTCTCACTTCATAGCATAAAATGGGTCTCATTTTGAAGTCTTTCTCATGGGCTTTCAAACAGCCTGGGGAACCTTCTGATCTTGGGAGCGTGAGGTGCCTCCACAGGGTCAGGGAGGAGCCAGGAATGTGGCACTGGAAAAAATCTTGGAATTAAACCTCTGCAGACAAATCCCCTTTCCTTTTAGCCCTCTAGCAGCTCCACTTCTCTTCCTTCATAAGCATTTAAGGCAGGAGGTGGGATTTTGCAGTGGAATGGCTGAGAGATGGACATCTTTCGCACCAGAGGACGTGAGTGTCCAGCCCATCGGGTGCTGGTGAGATCCGCTGCAGCTCTTCATGGTTCACTGTGGTCTGTTTTTCATGTTTTTACAAACAGAATCAGTGCTGGGCTGGGCTGCGTTGAAGTTCTAGGAGGATTCCCTTGTTAAGATCAGCCTCTGAAGGTACCTCTCTCCTGAGAACTGACAGTTCGTTAAAATTCCAAGCCAAAACCTCTGTTAATGCAACCTTTTGATGATCTGTTCGTGTTTCAGTGGGATTTCTTCACTTTTATGCTGGGTTGCAGGTTTTGGGGATAGGGGGTGGTCACAGGGAAGGGAAGCTGTGTGGGCTGCTCCTGGAGACTAAACAACGTGGTTTGTGTCCAGGGATCTTGTACCAGAACCTCCACCAAAACACAATTGTGAAGTCCTGAGTTTGTTCGTGACCTCACCCACCCATTTAACGGTTCTTTTTAGCAACATGTGACAGGACTATATCTAGTGAGAAAAGATCCAGTCCTGGCAGGCTTTCTAAGGAGAGAGAGCACCTTTAATAGGGCCATCTGCTATTGTCAGGAAAATGGTCAGGATGATGAGCGTGGACACAAGCTAGGCTGAGGGCAGGAAGATTTAAAAGATCCCTTGGGCATCTTCCAGCGATGTTAAAGTGAAAAAAAAAAAACAACCTAGAGTGCCTTTAAATAAATAGGAGGCCGGTAGCTGATCTGCCTTGAGTCTTTGTAACCTCTCTGCAGTTGGTGAACAAGACCTGTCGATCAGAACCATTATGTTTGCACCAGTGAACGAGGCTGGTGGTAATTTCTATATGGAGTACGTTAAAGTGTTCGAGTCACATTATATTTGCTGAGCTCTTTAAAATCTTGCTAGATTAATAGCCTTTTAAAAAAAAAATCTATCTTAGTGCCACATTAACCACAGGCCACAGTGTATTAACTTACAAAACCCAAATTGTTCTTTAATATTCCTAAAGCTGGTGTTAAGCACAATAAGAACAATTTTCGCTTTCAATAAGAATCTGACCCTGGATTTGCCCTCTGCCCTGACCTGGGTCTTTCTCTACAACCATGAGGGACCATGTGGAGTTGTTCTATGCTCCCTTGAAATGATGATAATTAAAAAGCATTTGCTTTCAGATTTTTCTTCCATCTGATTATCCTTTCCCCTTTGGTCTCTCTCCCCTCCTGGATGTGCAACTGGACTTGTCATACCTTTTTTTATGCATTGTTAGGAAATTCTTCTGTTTTTCTGGCAAATCATAGCATGCAGCAGTCCAGATTTTATTTATTGTTATGTTGGGCTTCCTGGGGCTTATTTATGGGAGAGAAAAGTGACACAGCCCACTATTCAGTGCATTATTCTGGTGATGCACTTGCTGGCTGTGTGCAGGGTAGTGGCTAGCTATCACCTCAGTTTTCCCATACTGTAAAGTCTGAATAGCAATACCTGTCTGGAAAGCATTGGGTGAGATTTGAATTGGGTAACATTAATTATAATTACAGTGAAGAATATGTCAAAACTTGGAAAAAATAAAGAATAAATAGCAGGGGTTTTTTTCCCCTATGCGATCTATTATTAAAAGGAAGAGCTTCATATGTCTGGTGCTGACACCTGGACATTTACGTGGTTGACTTCAACGTCCCCTGTTAGTGCTTCCAGGTGATTTGTAGGGGGTATGAAGCCTCATGCTTCATGGTTTAAACTGATCTCGACGTGTTAGGATATTACCATGTGATGGACTGTTACCCATCAAGCAGTGATATTGTACTTTCTGCTTAAGACTCTGGTGCTGATTCCTGGCTGGAATCAGAGTTGCAAGCCAGACTATGGTAACTCCTGGCTACATAAAATGCTAATCAAAAGGGGAATATTTGTAGGGAATAATCAACCACATGTAATGATGGAGACCTGCAGAAACCCAAGCACCTTCAGTTACATATCACTGTTTAACAAAACCTCTTCTCCAGCTCCATGTTGATTTGGGAAGCAGTCATCTTCCTCCCCTCTTTCCCCCCTGTCTGTATCCTCTCTCTGCCTGCCCTGTCAAGCACTGGGACACTGCTGTTATCTCAGTGACCCAAACAATGAAGCTTAAAAATCCTCTTCTCCTTTGCATCTTTTTTCCCGAAGACAGATTTCAGCCGGGATCAATTGGCTGATCAACATGGGGGGATGAAGCAGCAGAAACCTCTTAAACCAGTCCAAGTAGTGTCTGGGCCTCCCAGATTTAGAGAACTAAGGAAGTCAGGGCATCTTCTTCTGGCCAGGAAATTTTCCTTTCCTATTTGGAATTAAAGCAGTTGTTATGCATCTTGGGCACCCACCCCTCAGTCATGCTGAGCGGGAGAAAAAGGACTGGTAGCACCTGATTTGTTTTCCAAACTGACTGGCAAATTTTCACGCTTCAAAAATAAGTACAGAATGCAGAGATTTGCAAATAGGCCAAAGAAAAAAAAAAGAGGAATATAACTTCATTTGTTGGTTTATTCAGAGGACAGCAGACAAACAGCTCTATTGTCAATTTGGAGAGCTTCTGTAAGGGAAATAAAACACTCAGATTTCAATATTTCTGACAGTCTACTTCTTTTAGATCCTTTAAAATCCTGCACCCAGAGCTCTGCTAAGAGTAAGACTATGTTATTCACTAGTTGCACTGACTGTTGCCAATGTGTGTTTTATGGTTTTGGCTGCTGCAAGATAAAATCAGTGCATGGGTAGATTTTATTTTCTTCGACCAGGGGACTTGGTAATGCTGCACCGGTGCAATACTGCAGAATATTTATTAGCTGAGAGAGAAGCATGGAAAGAATTGTTGAAAGAAGAGTTGATGTTCCTAACTTGCAGTTTTCTTTGCTCTTGATTTTAGGTACCTGCTCTTGCAAAGTAATAGTTGGGGAGAGGGAGGGAAGAGAAATGAGTATTGTCTCTGTGTTTCCCATGCATTGTTCCCTATGAAAGCATCTCCCTGCAACCTTTACCTTCTGTTCAGACAGCCCCAGCCTGCAAAGAGAGAATGGCAGACTTGTGATTTCTAAGCTCCAGATGGGGCTCCTTTCTTCTTCCTCTGTAAGTTAATGGTGTCTTGCTGAGACCAACTGGGCATGTAAAGATTTGGGCAAAACTCACAGCAGTGGTCTCATAACCTCAAGGCTTCACAGTCTCATCCCAATGTGACGGCCGGTCCCCAGCAGAGCTTGCCTGTGGCTCTGATGCGGTGCCAAAGGAGATGGGGAAAGTTATGTTGATTACATCTGTTTACCAATGGTTAAATAAATTAAAAGCCCATTGCAGACCACCAGCAGGCCAGGGTCCCACAGCCCCTGCTTTCTGCACAAGGTCCTTTTTGCACTCTGCTATTGTTTTCTGTGTATCAGTATTGGAAGGGTGACTTTAGCTTGGTCAGGATGAATCTTTGCGCAAAAAAAAAAAAAAAATTGATGAGATGCAAGCTTCCTCCTTCCAGCAACAGCAACTGTCTCAGCCAGATCCTCTCATGGGACCAGGGTCGCACAAGTGAAGTCAATGGGCTGAGCTGATTTGCACCAGAGGGCAGCTGGATCAGCTCCCTCCTTGCCCACAACCTGTGCCAAAGGCAAAGATGGGAAGAAACATTTGTGGGAAACCCTCTAAGAACTTGGTAAACCTTGGAAGAGCCTGCAGAAGGATTTTGTACTTTTTTTGTCACTGTTGGCACAACATGGGAAGGGTTTGTCCCTGATTATGGTCCTTGTTTGCTGGGTAGTGTGTAGAGTCATTGTAAGGAACAGTCACTGTTCTGAAGAAAGTGTAGTCTTAATTAGTGGAAGGAGAAACGAGGTAGTGAGGGAAGTGCCCACGGTGTTGGGAGGCTGAGGAAAATCTGGGAAGAGGACAGTTTCCACTTGGGGGTCTGATCCAAAGCTGTCACTTCAGCCCTGCAGGACCCTGTGGGAAGGAGGCCTGGAGGGGAAGGAAGGCTAAGTGGCCAGCTAGGGCTTCTCTGTCTCTAATTTCTTTGATTCTCTGAGCTAAGCCATCAGATCCCTATTTGAGGATTTTTTTATAATTCATTCCTAAGCAGCCAGATTACCAGCCATATGGACAAAGAGTACTAGAGAAAGATTATTAAGATTATTAAAACAGATTATTTTTGCCACTGGAGCAGAAGTTGTGATCAGTGGATAAGGCTCAAGCTTTTCCTTGTTCCTGTTACACACTGAGATGGTTCCTGTCACTTTTTCATTTCACATATAACAGATCACAAGGTCTTGGGCCTTTCAGTACCAGTTACCTTAAGTACATCTAGAAACACTCCTGGTGCTTGGGGTTGTGCTGGTGTCCTGTAAGACGTTGTTGATCAAGGCAGTAGAGTAGCCTTGTGAAAAATTCTTCCCAACTGTGTCAAGAAAGTTCTTGCTTGGTATTTCATGGAAGCAACACAATGATGAAGCAAACATCTGCAGAAATAAAAGCCCAAACAAATGGCAGAAATTGAGACCAAGGTGATTTTCCAGGACTCAGGTCGACCAGGGAAGTTGTGGAGGCCCCCTCCCTGGAAGTATTCAAGACTAGGTTAGATGAAGCTTTGAGCGGCCTGGTCCAGTGGGAGGTGTCCCTGCCCTTGGCAGCATGGTTGGAACTGGATGTTCTTTAAGGTCCCTTCCAACTTGAACCATTCTATGATTCTATCATTCTATGATACTATGATACTATGTTTCTGCGACGCCAGACACCTTGTCTTGTATCCATTGCTGTATGGCTTTTGGGAAAGGAGGCAGAGGCATAGTGAATAGTGTGGTTTGTCCATGTGTGTGCAGTCTCCCATAAGGGAAGGGGTGAAACCCTTTATTCCGTCGGCCTGCTCAACTTGGACAAGTTTCCCTCCTGTTCATGCTGCTGACTGGTTTCCTTTGCAGTGGGAAGGACATAGACCCATGAACTCACCAACGCAACAACACACCAGAGGTGTGTGAAAGAGAAGTGCCCAAGACTTAATATTTACCCATGCATTACTATGTGTATGTGTAGAAATCACATGTGTAAGTTCTGTTGGAGGAAACTCTTCTGTGACAATTATCTCACCCTTTTGGATATATAATCTCTCTTCTTTCACATCATCCATCACTACAGTTGTGATGCCATGAGCGTATCCAGCTCTGTAGCAACAGAAGAACAGAGCATAGCACTGAACCAACAGAGGAGCTACTGGGGTAGAGAAGCCCCTGGGAAGGCTCAGCCACAAGTCACTTCAGAGAGACTTGCAAAGGTACCACGCATAGACGCTATTTTTGGTATAAGTGTTCTTGTTTCAAGTTTTTTCAGGTGTGAAGTTTCCCTGTTCGACAGCCCATCAATCACATAGGGGGACACCATTAATAAATCTGTCCATGCTTCTCCCTTGAGCTTGAAGAAAGAAAAACTCCAACTGTTAACAATTATTATAGAAAATTAACTCCATAGCTTTAAACAAAGTCTCGTTGCAGGCTATTTTTCCATCGTAAGGAAGGGGAAAAAAATCCCTGTAAGAACTACAATGACATGAAATTACATTTCTTTTTAAAACACAGACATCAGACAAAAGTTGAGCCCTGGAAGTAGATGCATGCTCAGTGGCTTCTCATAATCTTTTTTTGCTGCATTTATTGTCTGGACACTGCAGAATGGAATAATGGGAGTCACTAGCATTACATCCAAAGAGCCAGCAAAGTCTGATGTGATTTTCTGGGGTCACTGCCCTCGTTCCTGAGCTTCTCCCATCATTTGTTGGCCAAGCTTAGCTGTTTCTTTTAGAAAGCCTTCACTCTTCATTTCCTGACTGTCCGTGATGAAGAAGGTGAGTCATGGAGAACTCCTTCCAGCTCTTAGAAACCCATTTCAGTGGCTAATTACCCTGATTGTTAGTGATTTGCATGCTTGCCCTGGTTTGAACCTTGCTGACTTCAGCTGCCAGTCCTGAGTGTTGTTATGTCTTTGTCTTTTAGAGTAGAAAGTGTTTTATACCAGGTGAAGGAACCACAGGCTATGATCCTGTCTATGACACATGGGAAGCATGAAGGGTATACCTATGGGCCAAGGTCCTGTTATCCTAGAGCTCCCCTTGGAGAACAGCAGTGCCATGCAGGAAATTTCCTTGGGTTTCCTTACATGTTTATACCTCCTCAAGAACCACTCTGTTTTGGCTGGCTTGATCAATTTGCACACATCAAGGAGTCAATATTAGACATCAAGGACCTGTCATATGAGTGATGCTGTTCTCTTCCCCCAAACACAAATTTTGAGTGACCACAGCTCAATAGACTCCTACTTTGCCCACATAACCTTTTTGTCACCTCTACAGGAGCACTTAGCAGAGGTCTCCTCTCCAATACATCCCTAGGAGCTCAGTGCAACCTTCCTGTGTACCTCCTCCTACCAAATCTCCCTGTGTAGTCTCTTTTCCTTCCCTCTCTCTCTGTCAGAAGCTTTCTCTGACTTGATGAATCCATGCACAGTAGTAAGTTATATTCATTTGTCTTGTTCTCCAGTTCATTTATCCTATGGAAGGCTCTGTTGTGTAGAATCCTGATTGAAAGCCCGCTTATTCTCCTGGTTGTCTGAAATGTGGCATTTCAATCAGCTGATTGCTTATTACTGCAACCTTGCTGGAAAATCAAGGCAGCACCCAGCAGGGTGGGGAGAGAAGTTTTCCCTTGTCACTTTTCTTGTGTGGAAGAATGATAACAGCATTTTCATTTCTCTCCTGCTGCCTGCTCTGAAGAGTTCTGCCTTGATTTTTATTTTTTCATTGCTATTTTCCAGTCACTACATGTGAGATACAAAGGTTTTGTTTTACTACTCATCCTCAAACAGTTCATTATCTGGGAGGATGGGGGCGCTTGCAGCTGCAGGCTGATGGAGTGCTTGCTTGTAATAGACACCATGGGATCTGCAGCAGGTCCTCAAGCACCTTTTTGGTGTCCAGGGGAACAGATTAGGTAAGGATTTCCTAGGTATGCCTGACAAGCAAAGCATTATGAAAAGGTTTGACACAATCCTCTTCTCATCTATTCCTGTTCCCAGGTCCCACAGCATCACTCAGAGGATCTCCAGCTGTTTGCAGTAGGACCTCTAGCAGCACACTGTTGTGGTCACATCAGGGCTGGCAGCGAGAAGGGGACAATTAGTGCCATTCTGGGCTGGTGCTGGGGCACCTCTGGGGTCTCCAGCCTGACCTCCCATACAGAGCAGGGCTTTTGCTAGTGCCAGGTCAGGCTGGCCATAGCTGTGTCTAGCCAGGGCTCAAACACCTCCAAGAATGGAGATCCCTCATTGTGGTGCCCTGTCCCCATGCTGCATCACCCACATGGTAAGTACTTGTTTCCTGCTGAACCTCCCAAGCCATAATTTGTGGATATTATTCCATGTTATGTTGCATGGCACTTCTGAGAAATGTTTTGGCTCTGCTGTCTTTCTAACCACTTCCAGTTATCTCTAAGCAGCAATAGATCCCCCTTAGTCCTCCTTGACAGACTAAAAAAGATCAGGTCCCCTCATCTTTTCACGTAGGACATGCCCCAGACCTCTTTTCCCTCTTGGCCCACAGATCCTAGACTGGGTGATTCCAACAGTGGCTGCACCAACGCTGAGCAGAGGGCATGAGAACTTGCTTTGATCCGCTTGCTGAAGTCCTCCTAATGCAACAGTATCTAGACTGAATGATGGGCAAAATCCATTTACTGATCAGCACTGCATCACTGGCTACAGCAGGGAAGAACTATTGGAACAAGTGACCTCTTAAAGTGCTTTCTTCCCCAGCTTCTGTGAGTATGTGACCCACACTGCAAAACTATCCCTATTGCCTACAAAATCACCTGCAGGGCAAAAAGAGATGCTCCTGGGCTGGGTGGAAATGAGTGTGACTTGTTTGTTTTTTTCTAGTACAGGTGACGGGTGATGGTGGTTTGGTTTGCATATGTGACACATTTCCTCTCTTGGAGCCACATCAAAACCAGTCCCTATAAAGTAAATGCTACTTGTGGGTTCGAGCTTGTAGGCACATGGATGGGTTTAACCGTAAGTATGGCAATGCAGAGAATTGCATATATTTTAAGAAAAGAGCTATTCAATAATTCATCTTGCCATGCTGTAAATGTGGATGCTTCTCTTTAATATCTTTCCCTGCATCCACCCTTTCAGCAGCAAAAGACTTAGCAGAGGAATGTGGCACAACCTGAGCTCTTCCTCATCACCAGTCAGGACAAATGAATTCCAGTAGCAAAGCACACCATGGCTTTATCATTCTTTTGACAGGTAATTTTCTCCCTGGTGAATATAACTGAAGCTTTTGGAAACCGCCTCTCAGTGGCTAGAATGAAGCTGTTTCACTCCTGGAAGCAAGGAATGAGCCCAGCAGTGGTGCAGGCTTGTTGCTCTGTGTCTCTCCGAGTCCTACGTTCCTAAAAGCCTGGTGAGATTTTTTATTATCCCCTGATTATGTCAGATGTCCTCACTTGCCTGTTATGACCATCAGGCATGTTATCTATCACAGTGTTTTTCCACCAAACTGTTGTAGTCCCTTCTCCAAGGCATTTTGCACGCCATTTGGAGATAATATTCTATCCCAAGAGTTCACAGTAGGAAGACTTACTCAGCTGCAAACTTATTTAAGTGTCGCCCCTCTCGTGCTAGCAAAGCCAAAATTCAGATGCAAGAAGGGCTGTGGTGTGCTGTTGAATGTAAAGAAGCAGATACAACCTCCACTGTAGATAGAACCAACAGCATGGATGGAAACAAGCTGGTAGGGGCATATCACAAGGAGGAAATGCAGCCAGCGAAATGAAGTAGTAGGTCTAGAAGGAAACTGGGGAAAGAAGTGGAAGGTCCAGTAGAAAAGCTTGGGCTATATGGTCAAAATGGGAGTGAGAACCTTTCCAGCTCACGCATGAATGTGAATGCAAACAGGCTACCATCACTGCTGTGCTCCTGGAGGTCTCAAACCCTCCAAAAAGATCTTAAAATCCCAGCATTCCAGATCAAGGCAGAGAAATGGCCCTGCATGTGCATCTGCAGAGTCATTTGGCTTATACAGAGTCCTTGGCTTATAGGCAAGGGCTTGGGTATCATCCCTGCATTTGGCTGCTCTAGAGGAACCCAAAACACAAGCAAGGCAATTAAAGACAGAGATATCTCCAAGTGAAAGAGTGTTTTGCTTTTGAAAAACTCTTGGCTTTCTCCCTTGCTTTCTCCCACTAGCCTTTCCCCACCTCCTGATAGTTTTCTGCCAGACCAATTCCTTGAGCCAACTCAACTTGTCATGCATCAGGAACATGAGGAAGGGGACAGGAATGCATAGGCGTGTAGCTGGGATGGGAACACAGCACAAGAGTCCTGATATCAGTATGCTTCAAATGGAGCAGAATCCACTCCTGAACTGTTGAATAGTTATAGAAAAGATCAGTGATGTCAGATGTTCATCTGAAGTTTTTACGCTGGAATTTCAGTAAATCTCCTCTGGATTCAGGGTGTGGGATGCCCTCTTATCCTTTTTTAATTCACAGACCAGCAGAGCTCTATTCTGCAGAGAACAGGTATGATCCTTGCATCCCTCCCTGGGCATAGCCCCAGGAACTGCATCAGCCTCTTTGGTCTGTGGTCAGCGTGGCCCAGAAGCCCGAACCTGAGGCTCTCTTGGAACACTTGCCCAACCCAAGTTCACGTCTTATAGTCATCTAGCCAGGTGATGAACCCATTTCACTATGTTGGGGTTGCAACCAGTCTCTTGCTTTTCCACATGTAAGGACTGTACCTGCCTTCTGTGCTGAGGCAGCTGGCAAAGTGAGGAAGATCAGGCTGTACTTCTGTGACTTGAGGACCAACAGAGAGGCAGCTCCCCAGGTTTGCGCCATGCGGCTACCTTAGCAATGCGGGGGAATTCTGAATGGGGGGACGATGCCCAAAGGGCTGGCTGAACAAGAGGCAGCATGTCCCTTTTTGCAGCTCCCATCTGAGCTAGGCAAGCTGTCCTGGTGGGTCAAAGGTTTGAAGGAGCCTGGGCATGAGAGCAGGCTGACTGTCACACCAATTCCCTGCTCCTTGCACCCCTCTCCCAAACCCACCCAAGCCTCCATCCTCTGGAACAGCCTCCAGCCTCATGAGCCTGCTCACTTTGAGCAGATCTATTTAAAATTCAGACAAGAAATGGGTTCTGGCTTGTTACAATGCCATTCCTGGAAATGGAGTCATCACCAGAGACTATTCCTTTTTACAACTTTAGGTATATAGATTTCCTCTCAATTCAATTTATTTTTATATAGTGTCTTTAATACACTGTCTCTCCAAACGCTTTAACAGATAGAACTGAAATAATGAGATAACGCTTTGCAGAAGTGTGTGCAGCCGCTCTCAGATGGGCAGCGGGGTAAAGCAATAGATAGAGCAAAGAGTGCAAAGTGGAAGCAACATAACTTAAAGTAGCAATAATATAAGCACACATTCATGCAGACTATTACAGCAAGCACAAGAACTGATGGATATGGGGAAAAGCTTGTAGTCAGGTACTCTCAAAAAGGAGGAATTAAGGAGTAATTTGAATTGAGGAAAGATGGCTCTAAAGGGGAATGCATTCAAGGAAGGGATCGAGGACAGTAAAAGCAAACCTTGACTCTGTTCATCAGGAATGGAGGTCTTGTTTACTCCTCCATCACCGCAATATGAAACAGAGCTTGGGACAGCCTAGGTGCTGCAGCTCCGCTCCAGAGATGTGCTTAAATTGCTGCGTTGTCCTGGCTTCCCTGGAAACAGCCAAGTGTGCAAAGATGCAAATGTACCCAGCTGGAAATTTTTCTCTTAGCCTCTTTTCACTGGACAATGTTGATATGAGCAAAGCAAAAGTTTAACAGGTGAAGAACTGGTCAGAGGAGGAACTGGTGTTTTAGTCTCATTAACATGTTGGTGACAGAACAGACTGTTTTCATGGTTTTGTTTAAAATAAACATAAAACCAAAACTATTCTGTGAAAAATGTCAACAAAATTGGAGAGGAAAGTTAATTTCATCCACCTCAACTCACTTCTACTCAGCAGAGAAGAGCAGCATGAGAAGTTTCAGTGCTTTTTGTTTTCATTACAGTTTGGACTGGCAGGAAAAATGAAATCATGGGTTTTCCTGTAAAAGGGACAATCCTGTCACAATTCAGCCACTGTGAGTGACGGGAAAAAAGTTGAAATGCTTTCTTGGACTGGGATTTCTGGGCCTTACCAGTGATGACTGAACCTGAGGGTAGTTTCCCTGGGACTTCTTAAGGGACAAATCTTGAGTGACAGAGAAAGCCGCAGGCAGACAGAGGCTGCTAGTTGAAGATCAGGCAAGAGGATGGAGCAAGCTCATGATAGCCCTGTACCAAACAATTTTGAATTGCACCTGAAAATGAACGAGGAGCTGGGGAAGGAGGGTGATGAGCAGAGCACTGGGTTGTCTGGGGAGCCCTTGCTTTCCAACACGCTTGTGACACCTCCCTTCCCAACATACCCTCCATTTCACAGAGCCAAGTTGTTTTTCAGCTACTGTGAAAGTGAAGTGGACCTCTCCTGTGCAAAAAATCCCAGGCTGGATTCTCATTTCTAAGTGATCTTTAACCCTTGGAGTGGATTTATCCTTGTAGACAATGGGTGGTCACTCTGAAAGCAGAGCTGAGATAAGTTGCGAGTGTTTGGATCTAGGGTCCCAGTTTGGACTTGAAAGAAAAGGTACAGAAATGTGAATTTTGATTACGTTTCATTTAAAGAGTTTTGAAAAGATTTGGAGCTGAATGAAAAGTAACAAAAAGCCAGGGAGATGAACGACCCTTATAATAAATTCAATTGGCTTTTGTGCAATTTGTTGCATAGAAAAACCTTATTAATATATTTTGCAGGTGGTTGGGTCATTTGTCATCAGGATCACATTTTATGGAAAGTAACTTTCCTCCTTCTTTAGTTATTTTGCTCTGAAATGAGTTTCCCTGGGTCCTGTCTGCAGGCAGGAGCTGAATTGGCTTCAGTAGAGCCACATGGCTTCATGGCAGAGAAAGATCTGGCCTGTTATTTTCTATATATTTATAAGTTATCCTTATTTAATATGGTCTACAGTTAATATCTCAAATATACATACCCATAGCCCCCATCCATTAGGAAAAAATCCAGCCCTATATTCTAGTTAATAATATTGTTTCCTTCTGTTTTTCTTAAAAAACTAGGTAGCTTCCCTCTCCAGAGGGAAGACAGGCTGAAAAAAAATAGAAAAAGCTTATTTCATTTGCATTTTCCTAATTTGTTTTCCTCTGCCTCAGACATGTGTTGCCTATAAGCTATTAAAACTCTTTCTCTAGGGTTATTCTCCCGCCTCCTTCCCCCATCTGATATTCACAACTTCATTCTGCCTGGATCAATGACTTCAAATTTGCTTTATGACAACTTGAACAAACCCATGATGGATCAGAAAGGACCTCAAAGTAGGCTGAAGCCTACTCAAGTCAAGAGCACCAGACACGTTTGTTAAAGACCTCATTGGCCTCTGATCCTTGGGTTGCTGCAATATTGATTTTTGGGGTCCGAGCTCAATTGTGCTGGAAGTCGAGTCGTATGGAGCCGCGTGCTCGTGGGGGAGACGGGAGCTTTATAATGGGAATGGATCGATGGGGAATGATTTAGCACAGAGGGACCTGGAGGCTTGGCAGGAAAGTTAAGCAATAATCGAATTTTGGGCTCAGAGCCATTTCAGACCGGCATGCTGCTCGTCTTGCGCAGTTCGCAGAGCTCTGGGGCTGCAATGCCAGGTCTGTGTGTGGTGGGTGGATGCAGGTTCTGGCTGGCTCCCAGCTCGGCAGGCAGCAGCCATGCCCCACATGCATTCTGAGTCATGGAGCTGATATCATTAATCTCCAGCAGGTGGGTGTCAGCTTGCTTCTGTAGCCCTCCTTAGATTTAAAATAAAGCAAGTTGGATCCTCAAATGCTGTGAACCCCCTGGAGAGGTTCTGGGACCTCAAGTGACTCCAGGACCTGAAAGGTTGACCTCAGGTGAGCCCTAGGAGGGATCCCAGAGAGGTCCCGGGACCTCGAATGACCCCAGGGCCTGATAGGTTGATGTCAGGTGAGCCCCAAGAGGGTCCCTGCAGAGGTCGTGTGACCTCAAGTCACCACAAGGCCTGATAGGTTGACCTTAGGTGAAACCTAGGAGGGTCCCCAGGGAGGCCCCATGAAATCAAGTGACGTCAGAGGCTGATAGGTTGATATCAGGTGTTCCCAAGAAAGACCCCTGGGGAGGCCCTGACACATTGAGTGGCCCCAGGGCCTGATAGGATGACCTCATGTCACCCCTGAGGGAGGATGCGCTGTGACGTCGAGTGACAGCGGGGCCTGGAAAGGTGACTTCAGGTGATCCTTGGAGGATGGGTCCATGACCTCGAACTACCCTGAGGTCACCTGAGGTCAACCTGGCTGGCCCTGGAGTCACTCAAGGTCATGGGCAGCCTCCCCAGAGTCACATGAGGTCACTGGCAGCCCCTTTGGGGTCACTCAAGGTCACGGGCAGCCCCCCAAAGGTTACCTGAGGTCACTGGCAGCCCCTTTGTGGTCACTCAAGGTCATGGGCAGCCTCCCCAGAGTCACATGAGGTCACTGGCAGCCCCTTTGGGGTCACTCAAGGTCACGGGCAGCCCCCCAAAGGTTACCTGAGGTCACTGGCAGCCCCTTTGGGGTCACTCAAGGTCACAGGCAGCCCCCCCAGAGGTTACCTGAGGTCAACCTGGCTGGCCCTGGGGTCACTTGAGGTCATAGGCAGCTCAGACTCGAGGTCATGGACAGATCCAATGGGGTCACCTGAGGTCAACCTGGCCAGCCCTGGGGCCACCCGAGGTCATGGGCAGCCCCCTTGGGGTCACCTGAGGTCAACCTGTCTGGCCCCAAGGTCACTCGAGGTTGACCTCAGGTGATCCCGGCTGGGCTGCCCGTGACCTTGAGTGACCCTGGGGCTAGCCAGGTTGACCGCAGGTGACCCCATTGGATCTGTCCATGACCTCGAGTTACTCGGGGTTGGCCATGATCTTGAGTGACCCCAGGGTGAAGCCTGACCTCCAGTGACCTTGGTGGGGGCTGTGACCTCAGGTGATCCCTGGGGGGATCCCATGACCTCGAGTGACCCCAGGGCCTGATTATTTGATTTCAAGTGGCGCCTGAGAGTGTCCCCGGAGAGGCCACGTGACCTCAAGTGACTCCAGGGTCTGATAGGTTGACCTCAGGTGACCCCTGGAAGGGTCACGGAATCACAGAATCACAGAATCACAGAATAACCAGGTTGGAAGAGACCCACTGGATCATCGAGTCCAACCGTTCCTATCAAACACTAAACCATATCCCTCAGCACCTCATCCACCCGTGCCTTAAACACCTCCAGGGAAGATGACTCAACCACCTCCCTGGGCAGCCTGTTCCAGTGCCCAATGACCCTTTCTGTAAAGAATTTTTTCCTAACATCTAGCCAAAACCTCCCCTGGCGGAGCTTGAGGCCATTCGCTCTTGTCCTGTCCCCTGTCACTTGGGAGAAGAGGCCAGCACCCTCCTCTCCACAACCTCCTTTCAGGTAGTTGTAGAGAGCAATGAGGTCTCCCCTCAGCCTCCTCTTCTCCAGGCTAAACACCCCCAGCTCTCTCAGCCGTTCCTCATAAGGCCTGTTCTCCAGCCCCTTCACCAGCTTTGTTGCTCTTCTCTGGACTCGTTCCAGAGCCTCAACATCCTTCTTATGGTGAGGGGCCCAGAACTGAACACAGTATTCGAGGAGCGGTCTCACCGTGACCTCGAGTGGTTTGGGCTACTGAAGGGGAAGGTGCCCTGCATAGGTACGGGCTGGGACCTCCTGTATGCTTGGGCACCTTTCTTCTTGTGCAGGGGCCACATTGTGCAGTCTATTGTCTACATTTTAAAGTGGTTCAGAGAGTCCATAGGTTCTCCATTCCTGGAGATAATCAAAGCTCAGCTGAACAAGGCTCTGGGCAACCTGAACTTAGATCTAACCTCCAACAGGTCCCTGTTTGGAGCAGGAAGCTGTACTAGACACCAGATAAGTCCATCTAAATTGTTCTGTTATCCTTCCCATCATCCCATCAGGCTCTGCCTAAAACTTAGTTTAGTTGATTCAGACCCCTCTGCTCTAACTGGAAGGACTGTTTTGAACTATTTCTGTTGGTCAGTAGGTTCTTCTTGCCCAACCTGAGGCCATTCCTGCTCACTTCCAAGCCACTTAATGTCCCTGTTCCAACCTCACCTACCCCTCATGTATCTCAGTGGGAGGTGACCAATGACAAGACCCAAGGGGATGCCAGGAAGATGTGCCAGGGAAGGTTTATGTTGGAAGTTAGGAAAAGGTTCTTCATTCACAGGGTGGTGGAGAACTGGAACAGCTCCCCAGGGAAGCAGCTGTGGTGCCAAGTCAGACAATATTCAAGAAGCTTTTGGACAATGCACTCAGACACATGGTGTGAATGTAGGGGTTGTGCTATACAGGGCAGGAGTTGGACTCAGTGATCCTTGCGGGTCCCTTCCAGCTGAGGACATTCTATGATTCTGTGATTTAGTTGAGAGCCTCTGCAACGAAAGATCTGCTTTTGCTCTCTGGATAGACAAGTTGTTCCATCCCACTGATGCTAAGCGACTGCTGGTAATGGATGCAGGCTGAGAGCAGGTCTAGGGATCTGGATAAGTGCAATTAATAAATCTTTGCTTGGCAATTCGCAATATTTTAGGGGCAAAAATAGTGGTGTCTTAGCACAGTGACAGGTAGGTGCAGCTTGTGCTCTGAAATCTTTGCGGAGAGGTGGGAAAAGGCAGCCAGGTTTCGTACGTATGGGCAGATTATAAAGTGTGGGGATTAGCAAGGAGTAATTACAGTGCCTTCACTGTATATTAAGTGTGTGAAACAATATACAGGCACTCAGCGCACGGCAGGCATTATGGCTTGGTGTCATAGTTGACATTTCTAATATCCATTATTCAAAAATTGATTCCATGCCTGACTATCAAGCAGCATCCAGCTATAATATGGGAGAAGCACCACACAACAGCACTGTCATCTGCTAAGAGCTTTACAAACATTAGCTAATTCTGCCTTCCCTCCCCGTCAGCGACAGGTAAGGGCTGTGATTTCTGACTGTCTGAATCCTTGGGGAGAGCTGTGCATTAGATGAAGTAGCTCTGGGGAAGCTGCTCTAGACAGTGATGCCACCACAGCCATGAGCATCCAGGGGATGAGCAGCACAGGGAGTGTCTCTAACTTGGGATGATGCCCAAATTCTCCAAAATCTGAAGAAAAACACCTTCCATGCTTAGAGATGATGAAAAACAGGACCTTTTAAAAAAACCTATGTTTTGTGCTCACATTTTTTCAAGCTTTTAAGGAAAATTTTTCACTTTTACCTCTTGTAAGCACCTCTAGGAGAGGTTTTCATTTGGTATTTTTTTTTCTATCTCTGTTTTTTCACTTTGGCCCTCAGGAAAGGAGAAGGAAGGGTGAACAAGGTAGAGAAAACAATAAGCAGATGAGGGAGGAAAACCTCAAACAAGAGAAGAAACATTTTTCTTATTTAAATGAAAGAATGCACTTTTTCCAAAAGATGACCTTTTTTTTGAAATTAAAAAATATCTAATTTAGGAAAAAAAGGTGTTTTTCCATACTTGGCCCATTTTTGGTGTCTCCACAGCTCGTTGCTGGCTGTTGACAATCCAGATTTCATCTTTCTCTTCTACCTCTGCTCAGCTCTAGGAATTTCCATTCCCAAACCTCCATCTCTTTAGATAAATCCTCTCTGAAGATTACCTGCATTACCTGCTTCTCCTCGGAGACAACCTACTCTTCTTTGCTAACAATTAACAACAGCTCTCACCAACCCCTTGGCTCAATTGCACAATCTTTAAAAGCAGCCCTGACATTGATGTGCCTTTTTCCTATTTTTTTTCTTCCTCTGAATTATTTTATTGCTTCTGACTGCAAACTCCAGCACCGAGGTCCTGGGGGTTGATGGGCTCCTGCTCTCCTCTTTGGGCTCCAAGAGTTTCCTCCCCACACCCCCATGAGCATCCCACCTTGGGGCATGAGGTCTCCTGGGTTTGTATCTCAAATCCAAGCAGTACCATGAAATCAAAGGAGATGATTGTACGGAATAGCTGTTTTCCAGGTCATGTAGCCGTTTGTTCTGGGGATATCTTTGGAGATTATGTTATGTGTATGAAGGATAAGTTCCAAATGATTCCAACAGTCTGCACTGAGGCTGCAGGTATGAAATGCAGAGCCAGTAAACGATCAGATCGGATCTTAATTGCAACATTGACAAAGGAAACACAGTGCAGCTTCTCCTAGTCAAAACTAGGGTAAAACCTCCCCTTGCACCCTCCTGTTCCCTTCCTACGTTTCTACTCTGCCCTTTTGGTGCTGCTTGTGTCTCCAAAAGACAGGGAATGAGTCTTGCTTAAACTTGTGTGTCTGAGTTATCCCAGGATCATCCAAGAAGAATTTGTTCCCTGTAAGGATGGATGTAATCCAGGTGTTTTCCAGTGAGGAAACCCAATTGTTTTTGATGAGATCTCTCCATACCTGCCTGGTCCAAGCACAAGCAGGACTGAATGCCCTGCTCTTGTGGATCTCTTAGGCTTGATGCATCTTTCCAGTTGGTGGCTGCTCTGTGTGGTACCTCAAACTGGAAGGTGGAGATGGGGCTCACCATATCCACCAGCGTACCCCAAACCTTGTTCCAATGCGTGCACCTCCAGTATGGCAAAGCAAAAAACACCGACATGTCCTCAGGCCCAGCCTCATTTGGAGGTTAAAAATAACACAAAGGTGCTTAGGAAAATAGAAAAAATAAAAATTAAACCACCCACACACTTGAAAGAAACCTGCCCCTTTAAGAAAGGATTGAACGTAATCTATTTCCAGCGTACGAGAGATCGGCTAAGGATTGCTGGGACATTTTCACTGACACAAATCTACATAATCGTTTTAAACTTCTCACCATTTCTTCCGATTATTCTCTTTCTGTCACTTTAGGAAGCTCTAAAACTGATTTTCTCTCCATAATCTTCCAGTATTGCTTAGCACCCAAATCTCTAATATTTTAAGAAGATTATTTCATTTATAATTGATTGAGTGTATTTGCCAGTTTGCTACTTCAAAGATGTTGTGCTTTAAGGGGTTCAGGTGGAGCATTATTAAGTTTCTACCCCTTAGCCCCCTTCCAAAAAAAAGAGGCAGAAAAATTTTGCATCCTGTCTGACACTTGATGCATTTTTTTTTTTTTTATAGTATTGGTATTATTTACATGGTCGGCATGCTGAATAGCTAAAAAATAAGATCTCCAGAGATGAAAGGCAAATTGAGCTGTCTCCAGCTACGGCTCGGGGCCGTAGTTTCCATCGCAGGGTGCAGTTTGACAAGCAGTGATTGCAGGCAGCCGGCTCAGGCAGTGCCACGTCTCCCTGCACACCAGCCTTCCCTTCCAGATTCCATCTGCCCTCCTCACTATTCTCACTAGGAAATGGAAAAGTTAAGATATATTTTAGGTTTTTTGTTTGTTTTCTAGTGTATGGGCTGCTTTTCAGCCAGATCTGCTCCCTGGGGTTGTTTTCTGCATTAAGACAAGAAGGGTGGTGGGCAGGGAAAGAAGTGGGCAGGAGGAGAAGGGGCAGGAGGAGAAGAGAGTGGGTAAAGGGCATTTCTGAGACACATCCATGTTGAAAGTCATCTTCATCCAGCTCAGGGCTGGGCTATGGTAGGTGCTGCCTGCAGGCAAGCATACTCCCATCACTCAGTGGTGGACGTTGTCTTGTAGGGTGGTGGAAAAGGGGTTTGAGATGGAATAAGAGTGCAATAGGTAATATTAACTGAGAGCAAAGGCAGCAGGACAACTGCAAGCAGAGACATACAGAAGGGAGACCACTTAGTGCACTCTTACTCCCCACTGCGTAACCATAAAGCCTCAGAAATAAGGGGAGATTTCCCCAATCTCAGCCCTGCTCTGCCATTCGTTCTTTATCACCTGTGAACTAGTGAGAGGATGCATGGCGCAATGCCAAAAGGAAAGCTCTGAGCCCTCTTTTAGGGCTGGCAGAGACTTAGTGATGCTCTGTCACAGTCATTTCGGGGAATGGAGCAGCTATCAACTAACAAGAATGAATTTCAAGGCTGATACCTGAAAGCCAGGGATAATGGGAGGTCTGCACAATCAAACACGTCTCCTGTTATAGTAAAACAAGCAACACTTGAAAAAGACATGGAAACAGGCTTCTTTAAATCCAATTCAGGGATTTGGAATCCCCACTAAACGCTTAATTAATTTTTGATTAGCTGAGAACCCATTAAACAGACTGATTCTTCTAGCTTTATAAGTAATGGCAGCATGCTGCTTTAATTAAATTAATACTAAGAGATGTTCATTTTCAAATCCTTACGTTGGTTATTTGAGAAAAATCATTTCATTCCCTTCCCTAAGAGGTTTACCATATTCTTTTAGCCCAATGCAGTATCTCTTCCCATTCTGTTTGTGTTGCTTTTGATTCACCTGGAGGCAGGATCTGTCAGGGTTCTGAAATTGTTCTTCCCAAGGGATGTGGGGGTGTCCCAGAAGTTTTAAGGGCCAAGAACCTTAAATTCCTATGGGGGTTCACCATATGGGTATGAGATGTCTGACTGTTCAGGGTGTCACAGCCCTGGCTTCTCCCATGCACACTCCCTGTGGAGCTACCGTTGGCGATTTCCTATGACAGGTACAAGATATGAATCTTGATTCTTCCTCCGCAACATAGCAAATAGAATGATCACCTCGTTTTTGAGGGTAAGAGCCTGTCCACAGGCAGCTGCTCCAGGGCAGCTCATGCAAGGTAGCCTGTTCCAGGTCTCCTGTGTGATACCAACATGTATCAGAGAATATATCATGGCTTCCTTGCTCCTGGTCTTCAAACCCCTAGGGCTTTCTCCGTTTCCCAGTGGAAATCAGAGTTGCGGCTCAACCTTGGCTTCTTCCCCAGTGACTGATGTCTTCCTATATACTCTGGTGATGGAAGGCTTGGAGTCAGCCCTTGGACCTTTCCTAGATTACAGAGACCTGGCATGGACACAGGCATCACTGGGTGTGATTGGGAAAAGAGGTTGGACTCACTCTTGGAGAAACTCATCTCATGGGAGGATTCAAAACCTCCCCTCTGCCTTTCTTTCCACCCACAAGTGAATTTTGCATCCTTCTCCCACTGCTGTACTGGTTTAAAAACTCCTTCCTGACCATTGCAGTCCCAATGTGTTAAAGCTGGCAGCTAGAGGCTCATCTTGCTTCAGTCCTGGGTCCTGTGCAAACCTCTGAGCTATCCCCTAGCCCACGTCCATCTGATCCCTGTACAGGGAAGCCTCTGAGGTCTCTACCTGTGCTGAGCGGGGGTCCACATGCACCCAGGCATCCAGGGAGTGAAGCCTGGAGCAGCCAGCAAATTTCCATATTTATTTATGCAGGCTCACTGTACCCAGCTCAGACACTTGCCAGCCACACAAAGTCCCAGATGACAACATTGCTTTCATGATGCTACTGAACAACTTTACATTGATTATCATCCCATAAGTGGGGAACCATTCTTGTCATCTGAGGGCTGGGATTTTTTTTTCCCCCTCTTTAAGCTTTTTTCATTTGGCAGAAGAATAATCACTTTTGCAAAAATAGCTCACAGGAACCCGCTGCTTGGACAAACCAATTAGGAATGACACCAAACCTGGCTTGGTACAGGTGTGATTTTCCTTACACCATCTCCATGCCGTTTTGACTTGACATCCATCCCTCACTCCATTTGCTCTGGGTGCAGCTGGACTAAGCAGAGCATGTACTTTCCTCCATGCTGTGTTTATCCTATCAGATGGAAGGTGAGAAGGGGCTTTCAGCCCACCAGTGTCCCCTTCACTGATGACCTTGCAGAGCTTGGAATCCACTCAGACCCTGGCTGTGGGAGCAACAAGCAGGTCCATTCTTGGATGATCCCTCAAGGATTTAATCCCAGGCACAACAGCAAACATTGCCATTACACGGGATCTGGACGGGGGTGCTTGGAGGACAGCCCCAGCCCCTCACGCATTCACCCTCTTGCAGACCTGCCCTTGCTCCCACTCTCCCCACTGCCCTCTTCTTGTTAGGAGCTGTCGGAGGCAGCTGGCTGCTCGTGCATTAAATTAGCAGATGTTGCGGCTACACAACATTAAGCACAACAATACTGTTAATGTGCCCTCCAGAGCCCTCTGCCTCCCTCCTCACCGGGCCTCACCAGACACAGCCTCTCCGGAGGCAGATTAATTTCAACTCTCTGGATCATAATAAATTAATTTTTATTTGAAAAAGCCGGGGTAGGGGGGGGAGGGCTGATCTCCTGAGCTGCAGAGATTTAAGCCAGCTGTCGAATGTCTCCTGGCATTTGGGTTAGGAAGTAAATACAGAAGGAGGGGATTTTTATAAAATGCCCATCAGCCCTCCTTTCTGGGAGGCGCATGAGGAAGGTTTGGAGGTAAATCTGCATTGTGGGGTTAATGCTTTGCCCAGTTCAGTGCTAAACAAATAGGAGGGGGAGTAGTTTTCTTCTTCCCGATGCAAAATGGGCTTTCATAATGCTACATCCTGAAGGCAACCCTCCCAGGATGTGAGGGTTGAGATGTGATGTCTCAAAGCAGGTACCCATGCCCACCAAGCCCTCCTTTCCTAAGAAGCCCCTTTTAAATGAGATAGTTGTTGGAATAGCATTTACCAGCTTTGCCACCACTATTGGAGAGACAAGGCACGGTCCTGACAGCCCCTGGAGCACCCTTGCCCCAGCCCTGACTTGTGGTCCTTGCACAGCCTGGCTCTCCAGCCGTGACCAGGCAGCAAGCTGGTGGCAGCTGACTCTGTTGGACCACAGAGTTTCTAAGCAGAGGAGATTTTGATGGTTCAGCCTCATTCTGTTGGACGCCAAAGGCTCAGAGCTACTTTTGGCTTAAGTAGGGGCTGTCTGTACTCAGCACTTATGAAAATCAGTCCTGGGTTTTTTCTCAGATTAACGATCAGTATGAGAACAGAGGCTGTTGGAAACCCAGATCTTCCTTTATCGGTGGGAAGTGCATTGCCAGCCATGGATTTGGAGGATGTGGGAGTTGGGCTTCAGCTGCCCATCCCTGGCTTCACTTCTGAGCTGAAAACTTGGGCCTGGCAGTTTTACTGTCAGTCAGAATGACTGCTGAGAAATCTGGACTTTGGCAGGGCTGTGGACATGACCATGTTCCCTATTCTCGCTGAGTTAAATGGCAGTGGCATTTCAGTCATTTCAAAGGCCAATAAATCTGTCCAAAGGTTGATCCATCTCAGCATCTTGTCTCCAGCTGTGGCTAGGAGTGAACAGTGATGAGGAATGTCGCGCCATAAGCTCACAGTGATTCTTCACCAGAATGCTCTCCTGAGCCTTGGTTGTGTGGTCAAGGGTCTTCCCAATGTAACCCAAACAAATTTATTTTCTCCATTAATTTCTCCATTTGCCTTTGAGCATTCCTGGCATCCAGTGGCAAGGAGCTCTGCAGACCTAACAGGTTTTCCATGAAAGGTAATTTTTCCTTTTCCAGCTGGTCTGAGTTGCAACCTGCAAGTGTCAGCAACTGCCTCCCAGTTCTTGTACAGGGAGAAAAGTGAACAACTCTTCTCTGTTTACTTTCCTCAGCCCATTTTATATTTATCATTTTCCTCTTAAATAATATATTTTCAAAAGATGAAGAAACCCAGTCACTGCAATTGTTCCTCATACAGATGCCTTTTGTGTTTTGTTCATAGCTGGCTCAAATACTAGTACATCTCCTGGGTGCTCAGCTAGTCTCTAGCTCCTCATTTGATGAATAATTTTGTAATTTTGGGTGTGTAACTGTGGAGCTATTCTGCCGTGTGAGGGCAATAAAAAAGCTGTTCTCCCTGCCCGGTTTTTAACTCCCCATCTTGTCATGTCCTAGGTTAACAGTAACTGCAGCTTATGGGGAAGGGTTAATTTTTAACCTGGGTCCATTTGCCTACCTGGTTCCTAGCCCAGTCCCTGGGACGGTTGTGCTAGCTGAGTTCACAGTGAACTGTAACGAGGTGGATGGTGAAAGAAAGTTTCACTGCAAAAACAATGAGAACACAGCCCTAAAGTCAGGGTTGGAACCTGGGAGTCAGGCTGGAGTGTGTGTCTCCAGCTGAGATGCTTCTGGCTGAAGGGCAGAGAGGTCCTTGGGTGCACAGGACAAAGACCTGCTCATGCGTCTGCTAAGGCCTCTTGAGAGCTGCTGCCGTGCATCGCTGGCAGTCACTGGCCCATGAGCATCTTGTTTGTTCCATTGTAAAGGCTTGTGCCAAACCCCAATGCTGTCACTCTACATCTCAGAGGAAGGTGAAAAAAAGGCATGCGGGAGCAGGGACTAGAAGGAAAGTGGTGCTTGTGATAACACAAGATCAGGTTTCACTGAGACCTTTTTTAAACACCAATTGAAAACCCCTCTTACCACTTGACAAGTTTCCAAAATCCTCTTTCTTTCCAGAATCTACCCATGGCCCTTGAGTAGGGAGAAGAAGCTGAGAAATGAAGGCCCTGTTTGCTTTGTGAAAGAGCTTGACAACGTGTTGAGAGAAAGTGTTAGTCACTGTCTTCAGAGCGTTCAGAAAGGAGCCATTTATCTCTCTCTTTTTTCTTTTTCTGCATCTTCTAAGGAATCTCTGGTTGTGATCCCTCTCTGGGATTTTTCACAGTAGTCTGATAATGTTAATATTTATCCAGGCCCAGAGATGAACTGACAGTGCTGTGTTCTTTCCTCTTTCTTATTATCTCTGTACATCTATCAACTGTTACTTATGTCTCTATCTTCAGCAACACCCAGCCTGGGGAAACGACGGTCAGAAACAGCCTTCAACACATCCTTTCAACACGTCTCACCTCTGGTGCATTATTTTCTTTGTTTGGTTTTGTTAATTTGTTTATTAAAAGGCTAAAGATTTTAAATAATGCCAGAAGCCGTTGACTAGTCTAGGAATTTGGGCTGAGTATAATTCCTAGACTATTCCTTATCCTGTATTAAAAAGTTGATTGCGGACTTTTGGCAGAAGGGACTTAGAGACAGGTGTTTGTCAAGAGTTTAGTCTTTGAAGAAAAGGACCCACGGTGGAATTTTCTTCTACTGGTGGTAAAAGCGTTCTGGTGTCTTATCATAAATGTCATTGAAAAGCCCATCAGAGTCATTGTTATCCTTGGAAGAGATGACTGCAGAATAACAACAGCCAGACATAATTTGTCATGGAGACAACTAGAATTTCCCAATACAGGGTGTAGCACAACCAAGTGAAAAACAGCAACAGTAAAGTTTCTTTGTATGGAATCAATGCCTGCCAACATTCATGATTTTGTTGTGAGCTTTGTGAACGTCTTTATTTATCTTAAGGCCTCCTGCCTGGGAGTCAGATGAATACAGAGAAATCTTGGTTTGCTTTTGTATATAAAGGAGTTTATAAGTCTCATGTTTCCCAAGTACAATCAAGAAACAAGTAAGAAGGTAACTAAGATGTCTTGAAAACTGTGTGGTGGCTAAAGTAATCTCTCAATTATTATTAAGAACCTGATTTGGAAAATGGTAATGTTGGCAGTCGGCTGTACTTCCCCAGTGACTTCTACAGTATCTACAATCCACCATCATACACATGTGAGGATGATGTGGCAGTGCAGAATGTCCGTGAAGCCACTCACAAGAGGATAGATACCCAAAGTAACTGATTTCACCTCGAACTTTTATTGATGCAGTGGATTATCCTCTGTTGAGAGCACAGATGGGATTTCACTGGTGAATAAAATTTTGGAGATTTTCTCTCTGATTTATTACTGTAGGGTTAGATTTAGCAGTGTACGAAACCACAGTGAACAGGTTGAGCACCAGTCTGTGTAGAGTATGGTTTTACATGTATTTTATCAATGTGTTTAGGACAAGCTTTAGATTAGAGATTTAGGAAGAAATTATTCACAATGAGGGTGATGAGGCACTGGCCCAGGTTGCCCAGGGAAGCTGTGGCTGCCCCATTCCTGGAGGTGTTCAAGGCCAGGTTGGATGGAGCTTTGAGCAGCCTGGTTTAGTGGGAGGTGTCCCTGCCCATGGCAGGGTGTTAGAACTGGATGATCTTTAAGGTCCCTTCCAACCCAAACTATTCTATGATTCAATGATTCTATGGCTTCTAAATTAAAAAAATACTCTGTGTAATTCACTGGATGTCTACAGGAAAGATGTTCTGGTGTGACCACTAAGTGTTTGTCAAAGGTATCATCCACATTGCCAGAGCTGGTGACTCCAACCTCCACTCCCCCATTTTGAAGAAGCTTACATATCACAACCTTTTAAAACTATGTTTATCACACTGATATAAGAGTAAACAATTCAACTCAGCCAAGCATATTTGCTCTTCAGGGAGGAGTTATTGTAAGCAACCCACATGCCATGTAGTGTTATCTCACAAGCTGGGACAAAATAGCTGCTGGCCAAATTGATGAAGATATTTTCAATGTGGCCATTTGTTCCTCTATAGCACAAACTGGCTAAGTGAAAGAGCAAAACATCTAGAGATGTGAAGGCCCAGGGAGGTCAGAAGCAGTCTTTCTCTCTCTGAATCAGCACCAAATCAGGCCATTTCAAAATGAGACAGAGAATATTGAAAGGAACAAATAATTTAATGAAAGGCTGTCATTGAAAGCATCAACAGAGCAAAGATCAGAGCTTCTTTTTGAGATCTGTGCTTCGAGCAGCAACTTCCAGAGAAAATCCAATTCCCTAGAGTCTATGGTGTACTGTAGACACACAAGTGTGTGTTACTTTGCATGTCATCACACCCATCCGAGTGCTTCTTCCCAACCTGTGTATCTCTGGATCATGTAGAGGGGTATCACTGTCTACACAAATTCCATCAGGCTGTATCTGGTTTGACCTAAGAAATCACTGCTACCCAATTAAAGCATAGCTACATCCACACTAGGAACTACTAATCCTACTCTTGTCCAAGAGAGAGAAAAAAACATATGCCAGTGTTATGCAGAAAAAAAAATAATCATACACTCATTAATTGTAATTAATTAATTCTCAGATTGCAGCCCAGACATGGATGCATTGCTGCCTTCTACCACAAAACTCCTCCCATCATCTGACCTTGCTCCTATGAGCAAGTTTTCTCAGTCAAGCCAATAGAGCTTTTTTCAGCTCTTCCACTAGATCTGCAAAATATATGCAGATTTATACAGTGAGGCACACACTAAATACTCTGGGGGAAGGAGTAAAATAGACATTAATCAGATATTAAAGGACTTATGAGACAGGGAGAAATACACATTTGGGCATAGTTTGGGGTTGGTTTTAAATTTGACGTATATACATATATGCAATTACTATGAATATGTATGTATTGTTGCTCTGTTTTGAACTGGAATGGATAGACTAAGAAGAAAAAAGGAAGAGGCAGGAGAAAAATACCTAATAACATTAATGTTAGAGAACTATGGCTAATTTGCAAATGGATACCAAATAGAAACACGCTTCCTTTAATCTGTGTTGCTTTAAAAAGGAAAAAAAAGGAGGAGGAGAAGGAGGCTGGGGTTAGTAAGCTATCTGACAGGCTGAGCAGCTCATCTGCTTGCAGGGATTGGGTTGGGAGCAGATATTCCCCAGTGCCTTGAGTATCAAGTGTGTTGGATATGGCTTTTGATCAGAGGGGTAAGGTGCTGCCTCTGCTTCCCTAGGATGGCTCCCACTGGAGACAGGCACCTCCCAAGGGAGCAAAGGGAGAGGGTTTGGTGGTGGGGAGAAGGACAAGAACAGCCCTGCATTGTGTGTTTGCACCAGACCCTGGCCTTTCCCCTGGATATGTCCTTGTAATTTCTGGAAATCAGAAATAAGCTGATGTGATTAAAGAAGAACAGATCTGGCTTAGTGCTCTTCAAGCTTAAAAAGGTGTTAAAGATTTGCCAAATTACAAATACAGAACTAACAGAGACCCAAAATAAGGACGGCTGCCTAATTCCTTTACATCGAGAGACAAAATTGAAGGGTAGCATTACTGTGATTGATGGACAGATAGCAGCCTGGCCAGAGAGCTGGTGCACATCTAAAACCATTTTACACCCAGCCCACCCTTGATCTGGGCAAGAACTAGTTTTTGCAGGCTTTTAGCTTTGGTGATGGTTTGCTGCTGGTGACCCAGTGGAAACAGGGTTTTGTGATGTTACTTTTTTTAGGGGAGGGGCCAGGCTTGGGTGTTCTTTACGTTACACTTCTTTTTTTCTCTTTTTCTTTTTCAATGCAATCTCTTGAAGTTATCTTGCATTAATTAGCCGTCATCTTAACAACACTGTTGCATGTTAGACGAAGAGATCTCTGAATTCAAATAAGACTTGACCCTAAGAGGGACCAGCTCCCTGGCTTTTTCTTCTCATCTCCTTAAATCTAAAAATTGCTAAGTGATCTCTGAGGCTCAGGCTTTCCTCGGAGATTAGTGTAAGAAAAGCCCCAACATCTGCAAAAGTGACTGCTTTTGACAACCGTACAGATATCTTAAAGAGCAGGAATTTCCCTAATAAAACCCCTTAAAATAAGTCTTCTTAAGATTTCTTAATGCCACAGTGATCAGTTTGCATGTTTCAGAAATTCAAGAATTTTTTATCTGCTTTGGAAAGTTATGAAAAAAAATGAAGCAGGTTTATTTAAAGGGGAGAAGTATTTGAGATGCAGGAGAGACGGGGTAGCAAAGCTTAGGAACTGGTGATAAAACCATAAATTGTATAGCTCAGGGAATTTGTGGACTGACTAAAAATGACAAAGCAAAGCAGCCCAACTTGGTCATCAGAATAATAACAAAGAGGACTTTTACCATGAAAAAAAAAAAAGAAAAGCACGTGGACCCTCTGGCATTCCGTAGGCAATTTAAATAGCTTAATTTGGCATTGTTGTGATTAGCCATATGCCTGATAGCCTGTGGGCCAGATCCTCAGCTGGTGTAAAGCAGAAGCTTTTCCAACTGCCCTATTCAGCAAAGTATCTCTATTAATGACAGCATTTAGGTGTCTGCTGACATGTAAATGTGTGCCTAGATCCCAGCAGAGACACCGGGAGTTAAGCATCGCAAGGAAGCTGCTCTGGCACAAGGAGAGATTTAAATAAACATATCCTGGAGCTGGGGCATGAGCCCCTAGTCCTAATTTACCACATATTTCTAGCATCTTGGATGTTGGCACAAAAGGTCAGGATGCCTGTGAGATTCCAAATCACAGAAGGATGCTGCTGGAGATACCTGTGGGCTTTTGGCACCTGATCCAGCACTCCTTTCCCCTGCCTGGAGGCTGGTGTGAATACATGAATATACTTCAGATTGTGGTTCCTTGAGTTGAATTTCAGTAAAAAACGTCCCACCAAGGGCAGGATTACTAAAGAGTGTAAGGGCTTTTGTTTGATTTTTTCTTGCTGGGTTTTTTTTCCAGTTTGTGGGCCTCCAACAAAATGCGGAATTTGGGTGTCTGAATTTCTGACACCTTTCCACTTGCATGTTCTTGTTCTTCATTCCCATAAAACTGAACAGGTCTCAGCACTAGGCAGTCTCATTTGAAATTTTGTTTTGCTTCATTTTATTGTGTTCTAGAAAGATCAGAAGGAAACCAGGCAAGGCACAGGAATTCACCATGGATATTTCTATAGCAGCTAGAAAGAAGGATAAGTGGAATTATGTCTGGGGTAAACTATACAAGGGTACGCACACATAAGTTTAATTTGCAGAGGGAGGATGCAGATGCTTTATGGCTTCCGCTCTACACACCCATGATTGATGGGCTGAAGGAACTGTTAGGATACAGGTGACACTTCTGTGCAAGAACTGGCTGTATGTCCTGGGTATTTGTTGCAGATACATCCCATGTACCTGAGGTGTTGTGGATGGAGTAAGAGCAGGCAGCAGGAACCAGCATATTAAGCCCCATAGAATCATTTTTCCTCCTTCTTTCCCTTCACAGGGACACTTTCCAGCTCTGCTTCAGAGTAGAGAGACATTCCAGAATTACAGAACAACCTACCAAAGCCAAGAAATCTGGTGGATGCCCAGCCCTAGCAAAGGTGGAGCAGGAAGCAGATCAGGGATTAGACCCACAAAAGGACATAGGTTCACAATTACCATGTTAAGCCCTTCAGTCCAGCTGTAAAGCCTCTGAACCACCATCCAGCTCCTGCTTGACCCCGGATGCTCCTTAAATCTCTTTGGTGTGCCAGTTTGCAATGCTAAAATTCCCAGGTGCTGAAGAGAAGTGTTGCAGGGCCTCCTCAGAGCATCCTAATCGTGCCTTGGCTGAGAAGCTCAGAGCCACTTATCAAGTCCAAGAGATGTTTCTTAGCCTCCCTTACCCATGATGTCTATCTAATAAGGACTCCCAATACCCATGAACAAATCATGACAGTGATAGTGGTGGTAGGGATCAGGGAAGGTGGTAGAAGACCTCGCAGCTAGCATCTTTTATCCTCTGTATTTGCATGTGTCTTTATTCTGGCATGGTGAATTGGTAAACAATTCTAAGAAGTCCTATACCTTAGGATGGATAGGATAGGGTAGGATAGGGTAGGATAGGATAGGATAGGATAGGATAGGATAGGACAGGACAGGACAGGACAGGACATTTCACTTGGAAGGGACCTACAATGATCACCTAGTCCAACAACCTCAGCACTTCAAGGCTGACTAAAAGTTAAAACCAATCCAAAAGTTATCCTAGAATTGAGTACATCCATGCTCAGAGGTTGGAGGAATCAGGTCAAACCTCCTCAGACAAGGTTGTAAATAAAGACTCTGAGGGAGTGTAACAAGGTATGTGCTGTTGCATGATCAACCTTCAGAATTTGAATTGTTTACTGGAAAGCTTCATTGTTTTTTTTACAAAATGGGGTGGGGGGGTTGTTTCATTTTTAAGAAAGAAAGCAGGACATTTTGCTGATGGGAGCAGCTCAGACTGCAGGCTTCAAAGGGGAAAATCGGATCAGGCAAATTCATGGCTCAGCCTCTCAGTTTCCTTACCTGTGAAATGGACACAAGATTGCTTGAACTGCCTCTTCCAACGTGCCCCTGCACTGAGGGCTCCAACACGATATTAAAGGTGCAAATTAAGCCTCAGATATCTTATCCCTATGCATTACTATTAGAAATACTGCTCGGAGAGAGAAAGAAATATACCACGGTAAGGAAAGTTTTATTTAGGACACGGTGGGTCTGGATTTGTCTCCATCAGCCTAAAACTAACAAGAATTTGGAGCAAAAAAAAATATCTTTTCTGTTTTTATATCTCAATCAGGACGAACTGTCATTTTTAATTCAAATGCCGGGGTCTAGAGTTGTTTTCCCTGCAGATGCTTAGTTGTATTGGGAATATCAGGAGCTGCCAATTGCAATAATGGTTTCTAATTCCAAATTAATTCAGTGTAAATGAACTGTCAAGAGAAGATTGATTTGTTTTGGTAATTGCCCTGATGCAGGCTGCTGGGTGACAGCGGGAAAGAGCAAAGAAGGGAGCTTTGGCAGGTCTGGCTGAGCCTAAGGGTGGATTGAAGAGACAGAGGCCTAGCTGCAAATATCATCTGTCAGGACCACTGCTGAGCCCGATGCTTTTTTCCAGCCTTCAACAATGTCTTCAGGAATGAAGTCAATGCTTCAAAATGCTCCTTCAGTTAAAGAGATTGGTGTGTTAAGCGATTAGGAAAGGATGGAGAAAAAGGACACCCTCTGCTGAAAGGGCTGCGTCAACGGGCCACCAGCCTTCACCCCATCCAGGGTGGCAAAGTGACAATCTTGCTCTGTTTAATGGCTGGAAAGGGCTTAATTGAGGGACCTGGGGCCAGGTGAGGCTGGGTGCAGGGCTACCTGTTAAGGAAGAAGTATGGTTCCTTGAGTAGCTGCATGTGGATGCATCCTCTCTGCTGAGCCCTTCTAAGGGCTTTATCTGCAGCCACAGCCTGCAGAGTCTCTCTCTCTCCACAGCGTTAGCACTGCCCAGGTCCACGTTAGTTTTGTAGGGTCTACAGAATGAGTATCAGCTGTATGTACAACCCAGAAAAGCATTTTAGCAGCGAAATTCAACATGTTATACTTTTAGCAGTGAAAACAAACCAGAACATCTGGAAGACACATTGTCTGTAGCCCAACAGTAGACTTTGGAGGGTGGACATGGGGCACTAGCTAACTCAATGGTGTGTAGGTGCCTTTAAAAGCGCAATAACTAACTTATTTTTAATCCGTATTGTATATAAATACATAAGCTCTGATAAAACTACTCCATAGATACAGCATTCAGGTTATTGCTACAGTCTACAGAACAGCAAAGCAAGAAAACTCCCACAGCACATGACACAGCCAACTCCTAAATCTTATTGAATTTGCTTGCTAAAGCACTGCTAGACAAGCTAGCTTTTGCTCGTTGTATTTTTGGGGTTTGGTTTTGTGCGTGTGGTTAAATTTGCCAGTCGATACAGGTGCTGTGTGACTGAATTGCTAATGGAGTCTGTAGATTAGTTTATCAATAGCATTTAAATACTTTTCACACTTGAAGTAGATTTTGAATTATTTATTTGTTTCTGGTCAATTGCTTATGATTTCATTAGCATCAGTCTGTAAAGTGATACTAGTCTTGTTGGAATACTTTAAAGATTTCATGGCTCGGCAAATTTTTCTGGGGGAAGGAGATGTCAGGACTTAAACTCAAAATCCAAGTCCTACAAAGAATCTTTCTTTAAGACAGTAGATCTGTTTGCAGCAGATGGAGCTTTCAGGATCGTTTCATTGGGGAAATGAAGGAGGCGCGGTTATAAATCATCCTTGGAGACCAAGAGAGCTTGTTGGTGATCGTTCATCCATGCTCAGTAGTACGAAGTGCTGGTGGATGTCACAGCCCTGGTTGTGCTCGGTGTGGCACATGTGGCTAGACTGCTGGCATGGAAAGCTCAGCCCTTACAGTGATGCCCAAAAATGAATGCAGGTCTCCAAATGGGGCACAGATAAGTCTGGGATCCCACAGTGACCCTATTGCAGAGCTAGAAAATGAACCGAAGCTTTAAAGTCCCTTTCTACAGCCATCACAACAAATACATTCGTCTTCTTAATTTAAAAAGTCACAAATATGCTAAACCGTCTAATTTCATATGTCGCATTATTCTGATTTGGTGGTGGAGTGTTTGCATCATCTTGACAGATCTTAAAGTTGTCTTTTAGTCTTTTAATAGGTAACACATGGAGTCCACATAAAGCTCATAACAAGCTAAGTACGGTTAAACAAAAGGGCAGTTTGCCTTAAAAACACTGAAGGTGTATATTTACAATTATTATCAATGTACTTTAAGAAGGAGGGAGTGGATTAAATGTAAAGCCAGGGTAGAAACCCACAGGAAAGGACAGCGGAAACGGCACTAGAGAAAGGTTGTGGGAGGAGGAGACTAGTTAATCCTTAGCAACTCTTTGGCTATTCTGGTGGAATAACCAGGACTATAAGTTAAATCTAGTGGAGATCTGGTGAAAATCTGTCCAGGAGAGTGAGAAGAATGAGCCGGAGGTCACTGTCTTCTGCTGAACTTGTCTCCATGCAGATTCACTGTCCCTCCTTCGCAGCACAGCCTGTGGCTGAAGACACTTTTACAGTGATAGGAGGGAGAAGAGGGAGGACCCCATGAGCCCTTCATGGATAGGGTACAGTTTAGTGAAAATTAGGCAAGATCTCCCTGGAAGATGATCCAAATTTCCCTAAGGAATCTTAAAATTATTTGCAAATGTAAACTGCTGCTCCTGCCCTGTGCACTGTACCCCACTGGTGGAGAAAAACAGATGCAATTTGGTAGCAACCAGTAACACTTCACAAAAACGGGGGCAGGGAGTCCCCCTGAATCCCATGAAGAAGGGCTGGTGGAGCAGTCACAAGTAACCTGAATACTATGTGAGGAATATAGTGCTGTTTTTGGTAGATGCACACACATTTTCTCCCACTTAAAGAATCTGGGACCATGTAGGACACTGAGTCAGCTGGATCTTAGATGCAACCCTTTTTCCTTTTCTCTCCTCTTTTGTCTTCTTTTCTTTCCTCTCCTTTTCTTTTTCTTTTTCAGTTCAGCCTAAATAATGATCTAGGACAGCTCTGTCACTTTAAAGGTGGCCTTTTTAAGTGCAACCTAATCTTCTTCTATCCACTTGGACCTTGGATTTAAAAAATTTCACCAATCCGGATTTCCAAATCCTTGCAGATTCTGAGGGGGCTTGTTTATGGAAGTATCCTTTAGAAAACGGCTTAGACTTTAAGATGAGGAAACGCAGGGAGCTAATGTGAAGATTTAGGACTTTCTAGGAAGCTTGCAGTGCCTAAGCCCTGCTTGCTTGAGCAGTCTGAAGGTCCTTTTGCAGACTAAGAGGGATTAATACCCCTTTAACCAGCGGGGCTATGCACACATTCATAAATATACCATCTCTCTCACTCTAATCGCTTCGCTCCCTAATCCACAATGATTTCTTAGGAATTATCATTTTATCTCAGCTAAATAAGCACATTCCTTGTGCTTTCCTGTAGAAAAAAGAAAATCTTTCAGAAGCTTTTCTTTTTTGAAAGTGGTGCCATGAAAATCAAGCTTTTATTTAAAACCTTGAGTAAATAAGGGAAACTTTGTTTATTTGCTTTTGAAGAGAAGGGCAATGGGTCATGTCTACTGAGCGCCTGCCTGCCGTTCCACCCACTACAACTGACTCATGTGGAGTCAGGATCAGGCCTATTTATTTGCCCAACACCATGTGAAGTGACAACATCTCTCTGGATGCACAAGAGTTGGGTGGAAAAGGTTTTGCGAATTACTGTTATGTGTTGATCATTCAAAGAGTCTCGTTTTGAGAATCCCAAGTAGTTTTTCATCAGATTTGTGGGGTTTTCTTTACCTCTTTTGCTTTTCAGATTTTGGGGGGGAGTGCATTTTTTTGCGCTCCACTTGCCTAAGTTCAGCTGCCTTGAATAGGACTGAGTGTCTTGTTTTTAGGAAATGTCACCCTTATTTTTCAATGACCTGCAGTTTGGATTCTCAAGCAGCAACACCACGATTGCTGCAAACACAGCTGGGTTTATGGGATTGATCTTGGGGCAGAGAGGAACTACAGACAATAAGAAATCTCTCTTCTAATGACTTTTTAAAAAGAAAATAAAATAGTTCTTTTTATTGCTAAGAATACTGTACAGAAGTGAGTATTGCTTTGGTGAATCTTTCCTCACTTAGGCTTTGGTTTCGAAGATCACTTTCAAATCCAGAAATGAGTTCAGGCAAATTCCAGCTGACCCGAAACACTCAGCGCTGGGAAAGGCTTTGAGTTTAATATAAAAAAGCCTCTGAATTTCCTCTATTTCTAATTCTTAGTCATTTTCGTTAAACTCTTGCCTTCTATCACAAAAATTACATATAACCTTGAGAATTAGTACAGCTGTCCTGCACAGAGGACTCTGGCACCTATAGGTTTTAGTGTTCACAGGCCAAAAAAGTTGTAATATAGTATTTTTTCTGGTGAATTTTATCTTTTAAATAGAATTAATTGGGAGGCCATGAATAATAGTTGTAGAAAATCAAAACTATTTTGGAGCAGTTCTGTTTGTTTAACTTAAGAATATTTGTAAAACAATTTGGGATAGTGAATTTAAGTATATGTCTCCTTCCTTAGTATATATAATAATGATAAGTGAAGAAATAGAGCTATCTCCAAGTATTTCTGGAGTTCAGAGGTATTTGAATCTGTGGTTTCTTTTATGTCCCTCTCTACTGAGACCATTCAATTTAATAAGAAATGAAATAGTGTGACAAATCTGCTGCAGCGTTTTATTACTTACAGGCCCTGTGGGCTTTTTTCTTCCCTCTCCTAGCCCTTCTCTCCTGCCGCCCTCCCCATGCCCTCAGTGGTCAGAATAGAAATACAGAAGCCATAACATGGAAATATAGATGTCCTACAATGAAATATTTGTCCTATCAGGATTGTTTGCAGTGGGCAACCCCGGGCTGGTGGCCACGCTCCCCGAGGTGTGCTGAGGAGTGACCCTGACGAAGGTCCTTCCACAGAATCATAGAATCACAGAATGGTTTGAGTTGGAAGGGACTGAAAGATCATCCAGTTCCAACCCCCACCTGCCATGGGCAGGGACAGCTTCTGCTGGATCAGGTTGCTTATAGCCTCATCCAGCCTGTACTGGAAGGCCGCTATAAGGTGTCCTCAGAGCCTTGGCTGCTCTAGGCTGAGCAAACCCAACACTCTCAGTCTGTCATGATAGGGAAGGAAGAAGAGAAGATATGGAAGACCCCCTCTCCCTATGCCAAGAGGTTCTTCAGTATTTGCTACACACACAGCCAGGCTTGATATAGAGCTGGCTTTTGTCCACTCTTGCCTGCACACAGGAACCTGGATGTGAGGCTCCCTAGGGATGGGACTGACTGAACTGAAGCACTGTATGAATGAATTTGACAGCTACCAAAAGAAATCTGCTCTTGTACTAAACCCAGGCTTTGTGGAGAGGTGCCTCCAGTTGCTGGAGGACCTTTATCCATCCATAGTTTTGCCACCGTGGTATCTGTCACCTTCTTTTGATGTAGCTTGGAGGTCTTCAAAGCAACCAGATCAACTGAGGGCTGGTATTCCAGGCTCTGTTTTTTAACCTGTATTTGCCTACTGATATATTTGTCCTCATAGTATTAAAGGACTTGGAGCCCTTCTTCTATGAGGATGTTTCCAGTTTTGTTTGCTAAAATCTTCTGGCAACAGCAAAAATACCCCTAGTGCTCCAAAGGCTCTCAGTTAAACCTGAGACTGATCCGACTTTAGGGAGATTTGTACCTGGGCTGAGGCCCAGACTTCACATCTTTCCATACGACGCTTCTGCCTTAATGCTTGCTGAAAGCTTGAAAGTGGCTGGGAGGATTAGCTAATGGGCAATTTAAATGGGTCATTTCATAAGAGATGTGTATGATAGGCAAGCTTGAAGCCTTGCTTAAATCCTGTAGCTTTGTCTTGTCACTGTGTGTCTCTTTGTGCTCTTGCCATATGTCTCCTGGCTACTTTTTCTGTTCTCATCTTCCACTCCATCAATTGCAGAGCTCCCTTTCTTTGTCTTCTCAGCCAGTCTCAGCTAAAGCCCATTTTTGTCAATGGGAGTCATAGATTAGGCCTTCGAACCCCATCTGACAATGAATCTTCCACACATGGAAACAGAGAAAAAAGATTAGGTTAGGGGAAAGAGCTTTATGTGTGCTTGCACATACATACACAGTCTCATTTTTTTCTTCTCTCATCTTTGTGTTTCTTTTTAGGACTGAAAGATCTAAAGAGTAGGAAGTTTTTGATAGTGAGCCCAGAAAAGTATATCTAAAGGATGCTAATGCCAAGCATAGTTACTGCATGCCCAATGGCTTAACAATCCACATTAGGCTGGAAAAACAAACATATTATGCCTTAAACTATAAGAATCTCTTTTAATGGAATTTGAGGAATTAAAACATGAAACCAAGGTTTATCAGCCTGTTGCTAGGAGAGCTGTGGTCTGTATTTGCTCAGGGAATCATCATCGATAATCCTTTAATCTAATAGCAAAATATAGAAAGCTGCTGCACCAGACCGACCCCATTGGATGCAAGCAGTAAGCAACAGAAGAGAGCGATGGGGTTACCCAATAGCAGCTGTTGAGTTATGACTGTATCCAGGAGAAAGCCATGTGTACAGACACCTTGGAAGCATATAAGTAGGCTTTTTGTCAACAAATGGATCAAATAGACCCCAATAGGAGAACAACTATGTTGTAGCATTTCCCCAGGAACAAAAAGACCTAAGCCCACAAGAATGGCCATACAGGGCCAGGCCAAATATCTGCTGAAAAGAATATAGATCCTGTTCCTAAAACTGCCCAACAGGGAAGTTATAGGGAAGAACAGAGGACACTTTCCCTGAATAATCCCTAGCTGCTGGCACTTTGCTGTTCAGACACAGTGAGCTGGTGGTGGTATCTTGGAACTCAATATCTCTTTGTGTTTTTTCTTCCATGAATTTCTTCATTTGCCCTTTGAACAAGCAAAAACTCTCAATATCCAAAATATCTCTTCTGGAGGACTTTGATAACTTACTTATACACTCTGTTGTGTTTGTTGTGAATCTTCTTTAGGTTATACTTTTTTCTTGTACTGGAAGAGCCAGTGAACGAATTTCTCTTATTTGCTGTCTCTGAGCTTCTTGACACTTTGTAGAGATGCAAGTGCAATTTCAGTTGTCTTCCAAGTGGCGTATGAGATCAAGGAATACCAAGAATCTCCCTGAATCTTACATAATTATATTTCCATCTCTTTGAATTGCTTTCGATTTGGATACCAAAATAAGAAATTATGTAAAAAAATAGTACAAACATTTGAATTCACACCTGAATATTGTCAGCCTTGACGCATTTAGTGTGAGTAAAATACAGTGCTATTTGCATGCCTGTGAGAGATGGGGCAGTAGAGTGCAGGACTAAATAGCCACTCAGCTCATTAAACAGTTGACAGTCTTTTTTGGGCAGCCACTATAGAGACAAACAGAAACTCCAAAACTTGCTGCACCAGTTTAAAAATGTTTTGGATAACTCCTTTTTGCTGCTGAAGTTCTCTGAAAAACAGATCTAGCAGCAAAGCTGGAGACCTCAGTTTCTTTTCACATGTTAACAATCTAGAAGCACGAGGGTTATATTTCAAGGTGAGCACACTGGTCCTGAGTCAAATCTCTCATAAATCACTGTCAAACTGTTCTATCTCCCATCCAGTACCTAGGATGAGCATTGTGATTTACTGCTTACTTCAGAACTCGATCCAAAGTCAATTGAAGTCAGGGGTTGACACGAAGAAGTTCAGCCCCCAAGGCTATTTAAGCAGGACTTATTGAAGGAGGACCTTATAGATATGAACCTTCTGTCTCATACTGTTCACTGTTTTTATTTTTGTCAATGTCCTCATTTTCCCACCTTTAACTCCATCTCCTGCAGTTCTGATCTCTACTGTGGATCCAAAGTCTGCAAAGCAGTCAATGTCAAGGCTTTTCTTGTCCCACGAGAAAGGGCACAGACTAGCAGCAAATGTCCTCAGGAACAGGTGAAGCAGACAGTAGGGGCTATTCTCCTTCTGCTGAAGTTGACTTCAGCTGAACCTGGACTGCAAAAGATTGAAGATTTCAGCCTATGCGTTGCACCCTGGACATCCACATTTCCTACGAAGCAGGGGAACAGATAATAACTATCGGTTTTTATGACTATCCTTCTCCCCGCTGAGAGGAGTCTAAGATAAGGCCCACTCTACCTCAGCTAACCACACTCTTCCTATTTGATTCCATCTTGTCCCTGAGACCAGACTCTCCAAGCCTCTGGGCTATGAACAAGATCTCAGCAGTCCAGGGATCTAGACAGCACTTAGGATGGCACTCTGAGTCGGAGAGTCACAGATACAAAGATCCGGGCACCTACGATGATGCTCTTGAGTAAAGCCAAACTGATTTTCAGGGAACAAACAGGGTAAACAGGCATAGAGGTGTTATTACCATGAAGGATTTGTTACTCTTCTGAAAGCCTTCAGCAAGATCAGGAGCATCCTCAGCTTTCTGTGGAACCACACCTTCTGGTCCTACCTAATGGTAACCATCAGCCTCTCTTCTTTCGGGCTAGAGACCAGGGTGTGGCTTTAGGAATCTATCTGGGCCACATAGTCTTGTAAACCTTTGTAACACCGTGAACTGTGAAGCATGTTTGGAAAGAGAAATCTCTGCAGTGCCACTTACCCATGTGAAGTCTGGGACATCTAATAACGTCCCAAACTCTCCCTCCTGCAAGAACTGCCAACATCTTTCTGCTCTACCATGCTACCTGTTTTCAAGTAACATGCAGAAACTTGTCAGTTGTCTAGGAAAAGCACCTCTTGGAGACCTCTCTTCAATGTCGTTGACATTGCCAATGGATATAAAAAAGATTTTGGGGAAGAAAAGGGGAGAAGAAGCTAAGTAGAAGAGAGATGAGCACACAAAAACAGAGACTGGTTTATTGTATTGATATCTTTTTCATGAAATCATGGCAAGGTGTGTGACTACAGCAACACAAGAGCTTCCATGGAGGTTTCTCAAAGCCCATTGCTGTAGGCAGCATAGACCCACTCACCTGAGAGCAAGAGGGAACAGTAACTCATTTTTCTCCACATGAACATGGATAATCTTGAGGTTTTTCCAGCCTTGTTCTTCCCCTTGGTTAATGCCCTACCAACAGTGCTGCCTGCAGGAAGATGAGACTCCACTCACTCCTGGCCACTGCTTGCCAACTGGCGGAGCAGCAGCCAGTCCAGAGCCAACTCTTCTCCTGCCCAATAGCAATCTCCCCTGCAAACTGATGGGGGTGAGACCCATATCATGTCATCCCCCTCCCTAGAATGCACGCCCTCGCCTGGGGCTGCAGTCCCACATGGCTCAGCCAGGAGACAAGGAGAGCCAGGGTAGGGACAAGCCCTGGTGGCCTCTATTTTGACCATATGGCTCCAGCACTCCAGAATCTTGTCTAACAGTGATTTTCCTTAAATGCAATCCTTTAAGGTGTTAAATCTAGCTTTAACTTATTTGGCTGATCCAACTTAGATCAGATTATGTTTGTATTTATTGGGATTTATGGATGTATGATTGCCTCTGAGCCCATATGGACAGCTAATTTGTCAATTAGAGCAATGCTGATCATTGTGGAGGCATGGCATAGGCTGTTAAGCACCATTATCGGTTTCAACCAGGTCTGACCTTGAGACACACATTTATTTTGCCTGACAACCTTTTATTCTCACTGCCGGATTACAGATATGTAAATTGGGCTAAAACCTTGAATATTCATCTTAGGTACGTCAAAAAAATAAGAACTTGTTGGAGATGAAGAATATAACAGGGAGAGCTGTTGAGCTGCATGTGGAGAATTGGACCTGCTTAGATCTCGCTTTGCATTTCACTCGTGGCAGTGGTAGAGTTTGGGGCCAGGATGTCAGGGTAGAGCCCTGAGAGTCTAATTAAAACCAATGGCCATTTTTCAAGCAAAGAGAGGTCAACTCTGATTGCTAATTAAAGGCTTTTATTCCTATTTTGTTGTAGCTAAAGCAAGGACAATTTCCCCTTTAAAGCAGAGGTAAATGGCATTCGCTGGGGATTTTGGTACCTGGCAGAACAGTCAGTTCTTCCATGCTAGAACCATCCCAGAGACAGTTAGGGAGGCTGGGACAGCCCTGTCGTTTGGTCAGGACTGAGTGAGTGGGATGAGATGGTGACTGGCCTCAGAGGTGTGTTAAAAGGCTGGGAGAGAGGCAAAGAAGCTCCTGGTGTGAGGTTAGCCCCACTCTTCTCTCGCCCCATCAGGCTGTTCAGATGTACTGTGGTGACCTGAGCTGTGTGTAAGTGGGAATGTCAAATGTGTTTGGGCCAGCTGATCTATACAGGTTAATTGGATGCTTGGGTATTTGTCTCCTATAACTATTTAGAAGCGAGGTGTCTGAGCATCTCTTATGACCAAGGAACAGGGCAGCTGGTGGTGATGATGTCTGACAGAAAAGAGGTGAATCATCACCTAAAGGCACTCATCTCCCCACTGAACTGAGAAAGAACTTTGACTATCAGCTTAAATGAAAAAGCCTAGATTTTAAACAGCTACCATCAAGCCAGATGAATGCTACTGTGGGTATGGGATGCAAATGTGGGCCTGGAGAGGGGAGCTAAGTGCTTCTTAACCAGCTTCCTTGCCTTCCTCTTGGGCTCCCATGGCCACATTAGTCAGATACTTCATAAATCATGTGTCTGAAAGAGCAATTGTTCCACACACGTCTCAGTGATTCTGCTCTTGTCACCTTGACCCTGGTGTTTTACAGAGAACAAAGCTTACACCCACACCTGTTAAAGGACAAGGCTAGGCACTAAGGAAGAGGATTGTTTTAGTAATATGCCAGCAGCCTTATTGGCTGTAAGGGAATTCAGTGCGTAGATGATTTAGAGGGCTAAATTCATGAGTCTCCCATCAATTCTGAATTAATTCAATTGCAGTCATAAAGTCTAGAATCTAAACTAAGAGAGATTTTATTTGTTTGCTTGTGTCTTTAAGAAAGTACAGATTGGAAGACCGGAGCAGTATGAAATCTTGGTAGTATTGCTAAATTGCTTAATAAATTGAAAAAAAGGAGGATATTCTATAATTTTTCTTCTATACTTCACAACTGGATGTTGTTCTCAATGAAGTTCTCTTGTTTCTCTCTATCAGAGGAAGGGAAATGTTATTGATGCTGATTTGCCTGGAAAGACCCTTTGGCCAGAGTCCCACAGCTTGAACACCTTGGAGGGGGAAATACCTCACAGTGGCAAAAATAGACTCTAAAAATAATAAGGATGAAAAATAGTAACTTTTCAGAGTGAATAGTGGGGTTGCTTGTTTACCAAACAGGACATGTAAACCCATTACATAAAATGTCTTTCATCGCCCATATGCTTTCTAACCTAATCAGCTTTGAATCCTGTTAAATCCCAGATTGAGATAACAAATGAACAGCTCAGCTTGCTGGAAGAAAGACAGCCTCTTTCCGTTGGGTATTAAAAAGAGGCAAAGGTCAAATATTCCCCTGTGGATCACCCAAAAAAAGAGATCATGCCGATAACACCTACGCTTTTGCGTGCTAAGTAAGTATTACTGAAAGTAAAATTCATGGCAAACGCAACTAAAGGGGAAAGCTTCAGATTAAAACTCACATGATAGCTTTGTGCAGGATGGAACACCATATGTTAAAAGAAGGTTTTTGTATTCCAAATCATATTGTCATAATGTTTATAATACAGAGATGGAGATGCCATTGGCTAGCATGCCAAACCAATACAAATGACAAGCCTTTGACCTCAACCAGCATTCTCCTGGGCTGCATTTGGGGTGGCCTTTCTGCTGATCAGCCAAGTTGAAGCCACTGCCACTTGCCAGGAGATGCAGATCAGCGAGGACCATCGTGATTTGCAAAAGAGATGAGGTAGCTCACACCATGCCTGATGCGCAGGCAGTGTCGGATGGACTGTCCTAGGAGACCTTTTTGGGGGGAGCTGCAAGCCAACATTGGGTTCAATGGGAGCTGGGTTTCTTGGAGAAGCATTTTCATAACTCTCACTTTTTAACATATTTCTGTGATATTTCCACTGAAGTTAAGCCAAATCTGACTTCCAAATATATTTTTTTTTCAAGCAGTATTGCTCCTCCTTTAGACAGGTGAATAAGAGTGGATTTTGGGCTATCCGACAGTGCAAGAATCCCTTCCTGGCATCATTACAAGGGCTACTGATGAAGTGGGTGCAGAGGACAAGACCAGCTGGGCCATTCCTTCAGAGATCAGGCAAGAGAGGTGTCAGGAATTCTGGCTGGGTTAACACCTGTGGGAAATAACACTTTCCCTGAACAAGACCTGTGCAAGAGGATCCAGTCCAGTCCAATAGAAGGATGTCAGGGATTATCTTCTTTCTAGCCCATGTGTTGTCCCCCTCACAAACAAATATTTGTCAGGAGTTGAGTACAGTTGATCTGAAATTTCTGTAAGTGTTAAATAACTTCTGATCACAGCTACTTCCCCCTCAAAAATGGCCCTTTTGGATTGAATCCTCCTTCCCTTATATTTTTCTTTTTTTCTTTTCAAACTCCAGATACTTCCTCAATTTTTTTTTTATTTTTATTCTTAGTGTAAAAACCTTCGCTTCTTTGTCAGCTGTCAATTGCTTAAAAAATGCATGTGTAAGTGCAAAATTTTCCATAACTGCAAAAACTGTTGATCAGTCAACAGTTTTCACAGTGGATAGATCTGTGCTTTTCCATAAGGCTGTTGTAGTTGTACTGACAAGTGTCCTTTAAGGTCTTTCTATGAATATTTGTATATATCTGTGCCTGCAATTTCTGCTTACCAGAAACCAAAGAAAATGACCAGTCTAGCTAAGCTATCATCTCATGTTTGTTGGAAAATCATTGACGTTACTATTAGTTCAACTTTGAATCTCCATAGTTTGGGATTTTATGGAAAGCCTTTGGACAGATCAGCCCTTGAATGTCTAGATAGCATCACCCATACCCTTAATTCTAGTGTTACATAAAATGTTCATAGCCGAGAGCTAGATTAACTTTGCCTATTTGAGCTAGCAAAGAGAAGGTTAAATGGTGAGTTGATTTTCATCTATAAACACCTTCCCAGGAAGCAGAGTTCTGGTAGCAGGCAGCTTATTAATCTAGCAGACAAAACCGAACAAAGCCCAATGGCTAAAAGATGAAACAAATTCGTACAGAGCAGAAATGAGGGACAGACTTCTAGGAGGGAGGAAGGTTAACCACTAATGAACCTTTCCTAAAGAGTCTGAGTTCTCTGCCTTTTCGTTCTTAGTGGCGCAGCCTTTCTGTTTGCCGAGACCCATACCACGAGGATCCCAGAAAAATGAAAACAGGACTATGTGGAAGAACAAAACCACTTTTGAACTGCTTTTAGGGTGTCCTTCTACGCTACATCTCTATGCAAGCTCATCTTTCCACTCCTGCCTCCTTCCTTGAAGATCACCTCATTGCACAAAATTGAGCTCAGAGAAGCTGGACATGAAAACTGAGCTGCTGGATCCAGTCTGCTGTTATTCCTTAGTTTTCCATCATAACTTAGTTTTTATTTAAACGTTCTAGGGAAGCTTCAAATTTGGATGAAAGAAGTGGGTGTAAAAAGCAACTTCTGAAATTTCACTTTTTGGGGCTTTTCAGTAACGTGCAATAAATTGAGGAATAAAGAGAGATGAAAGAAAGTCAGCCCACTAAACTCTGTAACTAGTTTTAGATTTCAGAATAAAATCAAACTCAGAGTATTTAGTAGCTTGAGTTAAGGTATTTTTTTATTGGTGATGATGTGAATCTTACTCCAATTAGCTAACGAATTTTTAGTTTAGGGAAGGTCTGTTTTTGACTTTCTTAAAATCATCTCATAAGCAAGGTGAGGAGATGAAGACAATAAATTTAAAAACAAGAAAAGATTTAGTTAGGACACCTAATTAGGATTTCTAATCAGGAGTCATCAAGACCTATAATTAGCAGGGTTGTTCAGACTCATTGCTTTCTCTTTAATGGCCATAGGACATCCAAATGGTTTTAAATTATGTACCATGGGCTCCTAATCAGTTTATTGAACATCATAAATTGTTAAAAGGAGTTAATAGCTTGTGTTTCTTGATAGAAAGTGCTAATACTCGAGGCAGAGAACTCATCAAATGAACCTCGTTAGAGAGGGGAGGAGGGAGATTGTGTCTCAGTGTCTCATTTTGTTTTAGTAATTAGCTTTTACTGGATTATCCGATCCAAATCTTTATTCAGTTTACTCTGTCAAATCTAGTTTGCATTTTAAATGGAAAATTGACACTGGGAAGAATTTGTCTCCTGACTGGTTTAATGGGTCTGGCTGGCAGGAGGCACTGGTGGAGAGTGGGGGTTATTACAAAAGCCCAGCAAGGAGATCAGCCCTGGAGGGTGTTCTCCAACAGTTGGTGTCCTTCAGCTTTTTCCCTTGGCATGGAGCACCCTGCGCACTGGTGGCTCTTCGGAAGCACATGCCCTATTGCACCTCCAGTCCCAGCCTGGCTTCTACTCCAGCAGCCGAAGAGCAGCCGTGTGTGAAATTGCTATGATCCGGTCCTGGCTTGTCCCTGAGAGCAGTCAGGGATTGACAGCACAAAGAGCGCACTACTGTAAAGTCCTCATCTGGGAGGACATCGGCTGGTTTTGAGCAGGTTTTTGTCACTGATGGTGGTTGGTACAAGCTACTTTAGCAGAAGTTACAAAAAAACTCCCAATGGACAATCACAAAAACTGCACCCTAAAGGAAGAGTACTTCCTAAACGCTTCCCTGGCTTGAAGTGAGTGTGTGGGTATTACTTTATCCCTGTCTCCTTTATCCCTGTTCATGTCCACACTGTGCACTGAAATTTTGTGGGAGTAAATCAGACCCGAGATAAGCATTGCTTAGAAAAAAAGTGATAAGAGAATAAGTTTTCCATGTGGCATGAGGCATAGCCAGTTGCTGAAGTTATTTCAAGGCTTCAGGGCAAATTATTTGAGTTTGCGTCTCCTGATTACTAACATTATTTATCATTTGTACGGGACAGGAGAGGAATGAGGTCCTGTGACTCAAGCAGCCTGAGGAGTTTCCCAGTCCTGACCTGAATGGATCTTCTCTTAGTGATGTTTTACTGAGCAGAAGCCGCCTGTGGAGCTAATGCCTAAGCCCCAGTGAGGATTCACGGACATACCCGAAGTCACCTAGGGAAATCTTTGGCAGAGCACGGACCTACAGCTTGTTGGCCTCTTGTAATGCCACCTTCTCCCACCGCAATCCCCATTTCAGGACAGTGGATTGGCAGCATTCCATAGGAGAAACGTCCTGGCTCAGACATTACATCCCCTGCTGGCTTTAGGAAAGGCTACGGAACAAGATTGCAGCAAATACCATGTATTTTGCAAGCCTCTCTGAACCCATGCTACAAGACAAAAGAGATTCATCCCCTTCTTGCTGCTTGGGAAGAGGGGTCGGAAAAGTGAGTCTTTCCATGCTAATGTCACACAATTACCTCTTAACTGCCAAAACAAATGGCAGAAATGGGGAAAGTGACACCAAATCAAAAATGTCACAGGTGATCGATTCATGTCATCTACCGTCGCCGCAGCTGAGGCTGGCGAGAGACACAGTGATAACACAACACTAATATTATATTACAGCCTTCACGGCGCCGAATGCCAAGTGATGAATATGTGTCACTTTATGTGTCGCTCACTCTCCGGGCCTGGGCGGGCGAGCATGGAAAATGGAGTGTTCAGGATTAATGATATCGAAAATGATAGAGAGGAGATTGAAAATTCCTTCCTTCCTGAACCATGCAGATTGAAATGTACCTCAGAGCTATCTCTTGCTGCCCTCCTCCTCCACCCACTTTTTAAAGGTCTTTTCCACAACATTTTGAAGAAGAAAGGAGAAAAAAAAAAGAAAATAAAAGAACGGAGAGGAGAGGAGAGGAGAGGAGAGGAGAGGAGAGGAGAGGAGAGGAGAGGAGAGGAGAGGAGAGGAGAGGAGAGGAGAGGAGAGGAGAGGAGAGGAGAGGAGAGGAGAGGAGAGGAGAGGAGAGGAGAGGAGAGGAGAGGAGAGGAGAGGAGAGGAGAGGAGAGGAGAGGAGAGGAGAGGAGAGGAGAGGAGAGGAGAGGAGAGGAGAGGAGAGGAGAGGAGAGGAGAGGAGAGGAGAGGAGAGGAGAGGAGAGGAGAGGAGAGGAGAGGAGAGGAGAGGAGACTATATAGTGTTTTACTTGGAAATTACTTCCTCTGCTCCTCATGGTTTTATTTATGGTCAAGGTTCCCATCTTCAAGTGCATGTCTATTCTCACACAGTTACAGCACAGAATATGTTAGTGATTTTAATCCAGGACCACCACCACCACTTCTCAGTGAAAAACCTGATAAGGCCACAAGGTTGTGGCTGGTTGGAGGTCAGTGAGTGATGTGTTTTAATTACCAAGTGATCTTACTGAGATTTCTCAGTGAAAAGTGGAGCATTTTAATGCTCAGAATTTCTATTTTGCAGCCTTCAGAAATTTCAGGTAAAAAATCAGAGCCCCACATTGCTGGTATTTTCCCACATCTAAAAAGAATCAAAACAGAGAAGATGGACCACAGCTTTAGGGATAAATGACCTGGTTGATGTCACAGGTAGAGCTGAGCTCCTCCACTCATGTTCACACACTATTTATGCATGGATTCTGCAAGATGACCCATTCCCAGGAGCCCAGAGACCGCAGACTCTTTGGTGAGGCTGGAGAAGGTTACAGGTGAGTATTTACATATCTGCAGGATTAGACTCTGCCAGCCCATAGAAAGATGGTTTCATGCAGACACCCCACTTGTCCTGATCTTGGGCTGAAGTTTGGTTCTGGGAGTTGCAAGGCCATTCTGTGGCATCTGGAGCTGTCAAATGAAGTGTTTGCTAGGCTTGATCAGGACCCGGTGGGAAGGGGATGGGGCTGGAGAGAGTTTAAACAGGGATGGTTTACTCTGTGTCTGGCAGTGGGTGCTGGTGACCACCCTGCTTTTGAGGAGTAAAGCTACCTCCTCACGGCTGTAGATGTATCAGACCTGGAGCTTCGGGTTGGGCTTATCCTTGGTTTCGTCAAGGTTGCCTCAAAGCTTTGATAGAGAAAGCAAAGGAAGAAAAGAAAGTTTTTAATACTTTTTTTCTATACTTTTTCCATTACCATTTTACTTACCTCCATGTTATTTAATTGGGTCACCTCCCTAGGTGGGAGGAGGGCTTATTCCTTCCTTCTAGCTAAAGTGAAAACTATCTACTGCCTTGCTGTGCCCCCATCTGATATTATACATGCTGCTCTTCCAGTGGAGCTTCGAGCTTTTTGTCTTTGAGGCACGGTTAATGGGGTCCAAGCTGTTTTTTTAAGCAACTGATGCAGCATAATGGAACAGCCTTTTTCTTCTTTCTTCTTAACCCATTATGACTCCTGAGAATAGTGTTTCACACAGAAAAGAGAATGAAATCAAAGCACAGAAAGCTGAAATGGGATGCAAAATTTGTTTGAGTATCATGTGGAAAAAAATGCTGGGATAGCTTCCTCACACTGGCTACCAAATACATGCCTGGCTTTATCAGCCTCTATTGAAGAAGGAGCACTAATAGTGAATGATCTTAAGGACTCACAGCCTTCGGTTTCATATAGACTGAGACTGGAGAAATCAACTGAGAGTATCTAATTAATTGGATTATAATTACATTTGGAAAGCTAAAAGGTAATAGATCTGTTTGAATTATGATCATCACAGGCTCTTCAGGGACAGACTGTGCAGCGTGAATCACTTGTATGTGATCGCCAGAGACAGGAAGAATTAAATGACTGCAAATATTTTAAATAAGAGCACTTGTTCACTAGTGAGAATATTGGCTGCCAAGGTTGGCTGACATGAATCTGTCCGCTGTGAGATTGCAGCCACTGGCCTGTTGTATGACTATTTTTTAAAGGCTATTTGATCCAAAAATGTTACTTTTGGGGTGGTCCATCACTGGAAGAAGGACTGAGTTCCATAGGAAAATGTGAACTTGGAGATGAAGACTACATGTGGCTGGTGCTTTCCTGAGTTTTAACTCAAAGGGGCCACACGCCATCATTGGACAAGTATTTCTGGCTGTCTTTTCTTATTCTTTCATGTCTCTTTACTGTCCCTGTGAGCATAAGATGCTGACTTCCCCAGCTTTGAATATACTTTTTCTGCACAAATCCTTCTGACAAAAAAATAAAGGAAAATGGAGCAGAAAGAAAAGAGGAATTTTGGAGACAGAGCATTAACAAAAGCCTGTAGATTTCCAGCATTGAGTTACAGGGTGGTGGAAGTATTAGATCAGAGCTATAAATCTAATGAGATGGTAATGATATGCAAATTAACAGCACCATGAGCCAAACGGGTAAAGTTTCTTTATGAAGCATATTAAGAGGCATTTTGCCTAAGTGGAATGGTTGGATGAACAATAAATACTTAGACACAATCTGCAAGTATTGGTTGACAACAGCAATAAGATAAACAAAGCAAATGAAGGTATTATTCCTCCATTTAAAAGGGTAGATAATAGAAATGAACTGTCCTTCCCTCCTGCTGAGGGAAACTGCAGCTATGCAGTCTTCATGGAATATCAGGGATCTTTGGTTGCTCTTGTTCTAATTAATACTCACAGGAAACTTCTTGAAAACATAGTTTTTAGCCAGTCTTCACGTATTCAGGGATGAACAAGAAAATGTGAAACCTCAGGCCAGATTGTTTCCTAATGTAAACGAGGTAAACTCCATTTGCTCTACCAGTTTATGTTAGCTTTGCATCTGGATCCCAAACTGTACCTGCTAGTGTCCAGCTGTTGATAAATATTGAGTGGTCTCACTATGACATTTTAATTATAGCATTATGGATTTCAGGAGAAGGGGGAGGAAAAGAAGAGAAAGCATTTATTTTCATTTTTAAGCATAAATGAAGGGGGAAAAAGAAAGAAAGGAAGAAAATAACAGTCCCCCAGATCCCACAGGGATTTAGTAGAGATTAGCTAAATCCCATTTCTTATCATTTTCAAGGGCTCCATCCAACCTTATTTTAACTTCCTTGCCGTAGGCACCTACTCTGCAATTTTCACGTGGGATAGCTTGAGATCTCTTAGCATTGTCACCTGCCATACTAATGACATATCTTTTGTCTCAGCGTCTGGAGGCCTCTTTGTGCTTCAAGGCAGGACAAACTTGTCTTTGCCTCTTGCTCTGAAGACCAGGTTCATCCTCCGTCAGTATGGCAAACCCTAAGGTCTGCAGAAAACAGTTGCTTCATCTGGAGGTGTAGAGCAATTTGGAGGAAGGACTGCTGAGTTAGGACCCAGATATGTCCGTTTGCTCTAAATTAATTTGGCACTGAGGTGAAAGTAGTGCTATCCATCAGTGGTCACCCCGAGATCATAGAGACTTCCCTATTAGCAAAACCCTGGCTACTACTTCATATTCTGCCTCCCCATCCTTGGTTCCATCTATTCCCTGTGAAAAGCATACAATTCAGGAAACACCTAAAATACAGTCTGCTGTCAGCTCCGCAGCTTGCAAGACTGCAGTGGGACAAGAAAGGCTGGGAGATGACTCACTGGATTGAGTCCACAAGGTGTGGACACTAATACTGGGGTTTGCTGCATCTGTCCATCCATCCATCCATTGCCCTCAGTCCACTTCTTCTTAAGGGGAGGCACCTCATCTTTCCCTGTAGCAGGTACCTCTGAGAAACTTTCTCCATGAAGTGGAAGAATAAGCCTAAATTCAGGTTCACCTGTATCATCTCCATATACATCAGTAGCTCTTTATTTTGGCCATAGTTCAATGAAGTGTATAATGCCAATGTGCTCCTGAGGAGCACCCCAAGGAGGTGGAGGGTCCCAATCCAACCCACCCCACTGGTCTCAAAGGACATCTAGGAGAGGTGCTTGGATGTCTGCTGAGCAGCTGGAAAACCTGCCCATTCTCAGTCTATTGGGCACTTCAACAAAGATAGAGCATCACTGGGATCTCAGACCTCACCTAACTCATTGCAGACCTTCCTATTAGCTGTTTGTCTCTCACTGGGAATTTCTGAGTCTGCTGAACTCCTACTGCTGGCTAAGACAAGCCAGATTCTGTATGCTCCTCCGTGTAATGAACACTGTCTAACATACAGTTTTTCCAAACTTTCCCTCCATCTGCCTCTGGTATTTCACCAAAGCCTCCAAGACCTGGAGTGAATACATTTCTTGATGCAAAATCTTGGCATTTTACCTGTTATTTGGCCTGTTCTGTGCAGCCAAGAAAGACAACAAGGCTGAAGTGTTTGAGAAATGTGGTTCAACAGATTGCACGTCAATCTAGGAGTTAAGCAACTCGATTTCTACTCCTCGGTGTGATTTCTTTGTAAAGTCCTTTCAGATCTATGAACAAAAAATAAGATTCATAGAAGCTAAAGCCAGAAGTGTTATAGCAGCATAAATGTGGGTGCATGGCATTCCCCCTTCAGAGCTTACTAATAAAATAGTCACCTCTGTCTGTGGTCAAGTTTAATATCTGACAAAATCCATTCTGTTCACCTCTATTTCACAATCTGGACTGCCCTGTCAATTATTAGCATTGTGCTCAATGGAGCTGCCACACAGCTCATTTTTGTGGTTACTAGGTTAGTAAATAAATGTGTCACAATAAACATTACGACTTCTAAGGGAGTTTGAAAATAAGCGGACAAGCTAATAGGTGCAAAACTCCATTAAAGCTACCAATCTCCTCCCTTATAGACTGCAAAGGTGGTTGTTCTGTGAGTGACAGAAGGGATGGAGCCTCCTCTGCTTCCTTCCATCCAAACATCAAGGTAGCCCCCCCACACCACTTCTACAGTCCCCTTGTCTTTGGTGGTGGCCCCAAATCCTCTGTGTGCTGGTGCAGCACACGGATGCAAGTTGTTCGTGGGTGATTTAGGAGATGTGCATGGCTTTGTCTGCAGGATGCTGCAGTCCAGCTACTGAGGAGAATGCTGAGCAGAGCAGCTGAGAGCTGACTTTCTCAGCAGCAGTGCTGCCTTTTGCTTTACCAGCAATCCTGGCACGGTGGTGTGATGGTTGCACGGTCAAAACAGCCAGGGGCATCAAAACTGGGGAAGTGATGGACAAACCACAACTGCACTCATCCAGTGGAGGCTGGTGCATGGTTAGGAGTCAAAGAGAAAGACAGTCACTGTGTCTTTTAATATATTTAAAATTCTAGGTAGGGCTAGTGGTGAAGATAAGACTGATGGGTTTAGGGGCTGATATTTTTTGTCAGATGAATTAATCAATCTCATAACAGGGATATCCAGGCTGCCCATGCAGTGTTTGACCAACACAGTCTAGGTCAGTATGTGCAATTGTTGCATTTATTTGCGCAATATCTGCCAGGGTCATTGTGCTGCATGCAGTAGAGTCAATGACAAATAAAAAGGTTGAAGCAGGAGCTTAGTATGTTCAATGCTTTTCTGAAGTGAATTTTGTAAAAGTAGACCTCCTGTTTGGCTATTTCCGAAGAGAAGACTGAATGAGCTGCGGCAGAAGACAAGCATGGGCTGCCTGAAGCAAGAGGCACCTCGCCTGTGCTTGGTCCCTGGTGCTTGTGGTCAAGCTGAGGTATGACCCTATTCCTTTGCTCCCTTTTTGTGCTTCTGGGAATTAGATGAATCCCAGGCTTGCACCATATGTGAGGAAATTTTACTCCTGAAGATTAGCTTCAGAACTTTCTGCAGGACTTTGGATTGGGCCAATGTCCTGCAGGCAGGCAGAGAGAAGCAAATGCAGTGCACTTTTGTCCTGCCTGTTTATTCCCCCTTCCAGTCTTGGCTTGAGGCTGTCTAATCCCTCACATGCAACTCCTATGCAGAAAATTTTAACAAATCATGGAACTATCTAAAGAGATTGGCTTGCAGAATGAGAGAAGCCCGTTTCTGAGTTCATCTGAGACTGCTGGAGAAAGAAATACCTTCAAAGGCAGATAAAGTTACAATTTGTGCAATAAAAGGTGTTACCTCTACCTGCAAGCCTCACCTTCTCTTACTGCTTCCTCTACCAACAATCCCCATAATACCCACACTCGGGTCCATGAAACTTCATCTCTTAAAAGCCAAGAGTCTTCTCCACAGTGAAATCCTCACGTCCTCTGAGCCCCTTTACAACACCTGAGGCCAGGATCCCCCAGTAAAGATTAATCTCTCCATGCTGAGCCAGCATGAAGCCAATTCAGCGCTAAGTGCAACGTTTCCCCCATACATTCTTGCAGATAGAGCAATATTATCCTGTATTAGGGAAGTGGCTGACTATGTCACTTGCAACATGCCAAAAGCCATAAGACTATATTGGTTTTCAGACTCCTGCTGTGTTGGTTTGGGCATTTTCTGTTCTCTTCTATGAGAATACCCTGTTTTCATCGCCAATGAGCCAATGAAAGGAATCTCTTTGGCATTTAGCCTTTAGTATTTCCTAGGCTCTTAATCTTGGGATGGGGAAACTAGCGCTGGGGAATGGACATTAAAGGATGGCTGATTTTCTTTATCCATTTCCTAAAGAACATGTATCTGTATCTGGTGTTTCTATGAACAGTGGCACTTGAGTTTAGGTCTTGCACAACCCGTTAAACGTCAGTGTGCTGGGATGTCAGAGTAGGCATTTCTTGTGCTTACTTTCAGCAGTGTGCAAAATGAAGGATAAATAAAAGAAAAATAAAAGCTGAATAAGACTTGCTCCGGAAGGTCTTCGGTAAATAAGTTTTGCTCTTATGTAAGTTTGCTGAGCTAGTGGGTAGCAGAAAACACAGATAGAGCCAAAGGTGCATTCACAGCCAAGCCACTACCTTGGCACGAGCAGGAAAACCAAATTTCCTCAGCAAGTTGCTCATCCACAGCAAATATTCTGAATAAGCCAGGTCTGGCCCTTGTTTGTGCTGGAATAACACCAGGGTAATGTCCTGACATCAGTGGAGTAACTCCAACTTTAAAGTCATGTAACAAGCATCTCAATCAAGCCTGGGAGCCAATTGCCTCAGCGTGAAGTTACGCAGCTGTCACTTCAGCAGTTTCTGCGTGGAGGTCCAGAGCACCATATGAGCTGGATGCTGGAACCCTGAAGACACCCCATGCAGGTGATGTGTCTGTCCACGGTAGATTGCTGGGCTCACTGCTCTGTTAACAGAGAGAACAATAGAGAACTTATGTCTGGGATCTGGATTTGAACAAGATCTTGACTAATCCCTCCAGATATGAACCCTGTAGGTCCCAAAGAGGTATAGAGATGATACTCTGGAGACAGCAATCTTCTTTCTTCGAGCAAAACAAGCAGAGACCCTTCATCACAAGGTCCTGCCCAGGAGCTTGACATTCACAGCAGAGACCCAGTTACAGTGTTCACAGCAGACTCTCCAGCTCTCCAGTTCCTATTGTTCATGTCCTGCTCATTAGTCCCACAGGAAATATTTTCTTTAAAGCCACCCTATTTTACAGATCTGGGTTTGTTCTCCTCAAGTTACAACAGGCAACTCTTCCTTCAAGAAGTGACTTTAACAGCCCGGTTCACAGGAGCTCCCTAAGGATTTGTGGACACCAAACACATTCAGCTGCTGCCATCTACTACCTCATGGGACCCTCGTCATGTGCTTTTACCGCTAGGGTCAGGCAGTTGCCCCATTTCAAACTCTTCCAGCACTAGTATGATTTCTACTGTGGCCCACTGCACTCTCTATAAGAACATGGTCCAAAGCAAACAAAAGAAGGAGCCCTTTTCTTCCTCTGCAACCACAATGCTGCTTTTTTTTCCTAAAACATACGCCCCAAATCCCCTTCTCCAGCCTGACAGCTCCAGAACACTGGAAACCTTGGGTAAGGTGCTGGGAATGAAAGTGTCCCTTTTACTTGCCTTCAAGGGAGGGGATGGGAGCAGGGAGGGACCATCCAAAAGGATCAGATGCAAATGAAGGTTTTAGAAGGAAAAAAAGGAGAAAAACATAAAGAAGAAGAGAATAAGTCTTATTGGTGGAACACAAATGGAGTTATAGCTAGGTACCATTTGCTGAAGGAAATTGCATTTCTATTTGGGAATAAATGAGTGTAAAACTTGTTTGAGGCTCAGGTAATAATAGAATGGGCAGGAGGAAATTGAAATTTATGACTTTGCAAATGACTCCTGTAGAAAAGAGAGACACACATCAGAGGTGTCTTTTTATCCCCCCCACTCTCTTCACCCCCTTCCCTCCCTCCTCATTTTCTCTTCTTTCTGCAGATGAGGAGGACAGGTCTGCAATAAAACAGGTCTAAGCTTTGCCAGCTCGGAGATGCTGTGGGAAGAGGCAGAGGGGGGAGCAGGGGGCGAGGGGACATTAGCACTTGCCGTAACATTTCCAGTGCCGATGTAAATGGACGTGCTACATAGTCAACAAGACACACTTGGCTGCCTGCAAGTGGGAAGTACTTAAATCTTGGCACTGATAAATGAAATATTTTTAAGGGAGCTAATCAGTGAAAATGGGGTTTCATCAGGCACTGACATGTCTCGCTTGCTTCAGCGAGTCCAAGAGAGAAAAATGATTGCGCGGTGCGGTCCAGAGCCAGCTAGAGATGGGGAGAGAGAGAAAGGGATGCGGGAGGCGGCAGCCGAGGATGCTTGCGGGGTGCAAGCCACCGGGACCAGTGCTGGCTGCACCCCCGCCTCCGCATACCCCCAGTCCCCGCCGGACCCCTGGGGTGTCTGCCCTGCTCTCCCCACCGCCCCCGCTCCGCCTGGGTGTGATGGATGGGCTGGCGCAGAACGGACTCGGTGCAAATCCCCAATCTGCAGCCTGCTGGGCTCAGTTGGATCAGCAGCAGGCTAGCTGGTATTTCTGGATAAACACTAATAAATCTTTCTTTTCTTCCTGGCAAGTGGTACTTCCCCTGCCTCCCCCTGCCCCACATCTTTGCTCCTCTCCTGCTGCTGCAAGGGGAGAGGAAAGGGAGGTGAATTCAGGGTGTAAAAAGTGCTCAGTGGGGATGGAAACCAAGCTCTGAGACAGACAGAGATCCCACTGGGGAAAACCTCTACGCTACAGCCTAGCAAAATGTCCCACTGGCCCTGCTGCCTCCAGTTCTGGTGCTGGCTGGTGGGTGAGTGGGAACAAATCAGTCCCATTCTCATGCCTCAGTTTCCCTTCTCTGGAGTCATGATGATCGTTCCTTTCCCCACAGCCCCAAAGCCCTGGGTGAGCTGTGGGTGCAAAGGGGCTGCCAGGAGCTAGGTTTGACCCTTTGTGGTGGGGAAGAAGAGGGTCAACGTGCAGGGGGGTTGTGTTCAGCATTTTCAGCTCACAGCTTCGCAATGACACTTGTCTTCAGCTCCATGGGTGTGCTGGGGGCTAGCTGAGAGCCATGTGGGCCAATGGATATCCCCATCGTTATACTCTCCAACACATCCCCTGCACCCGACTGAGCAGCCCAGCCCATTAGCATGGGAGGTTGAGCAACAGGAAGACAAAATAGTCTGGGAAAAAGGGCTCTGAGTTGGCTTTGCCTCCTGAGCTGGGCCCTGGTGGGCACAACCCCATGGGGTTCCAGCAGGACTCTGCAGGTGGGTGACCACAGAGATCCCATCAGGACAAGGCAGAGCTTTTACATACTTCATCCAGAATCCAGCGGCTGAAGCTGTCCCTGCTGCTAACCTACCTATAAGTGACCTCAAAATCCCCTGTAAACCAAAATACAATCAAGAGCTCCTGCTGTAGCTTCTACAGTGTCCTTGCTCTGCATCCATGAGGGACATACCAGGAATCATTCTCATCCAAAACGAAAGATCTGTGCATGTAAAAATTATCACTGAATGAAATTATTCCAGCAGATGAGCAGAAAGAAGAAATACATAAGTTAAAAGATGAAAAAAAAAAAAAAGCCTGGTGCTTACATCCTTAAGTCATAAAGGTTCAAAGCAGGATTCCCTCAGTAATCAGGAAATGAAAATGTCCTTCAATTACAGAGCATTTTAAGACATGATTATTTCATGTGCATGCTATTAAGAAAATGACAGTGGAAAATTCATCATGAAATAAATTAATACTTAAACATTTTTAAAAGGCTCCCTGGTGTATTCTTACCACCCTCCCCTTCTGACTCAATAATGTGTTGTTTCTAAAGAAAATTTTATTGGACTAAAGATAATAAAATACATGATGAAAAATACATTTGGAAAGCAAATTCATAACTACTTTTTTTTAAAGGGGACAGCTTAGCTGCAAATATGTAAAAAACACAAGGACAATTTATTATTTTCTGCTGGTGGAAAAGATGGGGTTTTTTCCCTCACAAAGTCAAACATGCTGGTGTTTGAATAATGGGCTCCTAAATTCACACAATTTCAACAATTTAGTCTATATCTACTTCTTTTTCATTCTGCATCTCTCCACCCTGCCAATGCAGCATACCACTACTTGTCACATTACAGCATGGAAGTATCACGACCATGGCAAGAGCTGATATTCCCTGAAAACTGCAGATAACTACATAACGTATTTGATTTGATCTGATTCCAAGTGAATTTGGTGCTGGGGAGAGATATAACAATGTGGCACAGGAGAGCTGAGCTCTACAAATGGGTCTGTTCCAGAGTCCGCTGAAGCCAGTGCCTTTTTTTCATGGATTTTGATGCAGTTTGGCTTAGGAGGTGCCTTGCAAGAGCCACGGGTATTGCACATATTTGCCTCTCTATTGAGCCTTGCTGGGATGGTCGGAGATTGCTGTAGCCAGAGGTGCACCCCAGCCCAGTAGCGGAATGACCTCTCTTTCCGTACAGCAGATTTCCACCAGCTCAGAGCCTGGTGCCTGGTACAAACCAGCAAGCTATGCTGAAACAAGAGTGAGTTGAGCCTCAGGAACTTTAAGTTGAGGTTGGAACCTTGTGAAGACTCTGTAGATCAGTCATGAGCACGTTGCACTCCCAGTCTGAAATCAGAGAGCAGGGGGTTTTTTGTAGGAATCTTGACAGTGCTACCTGCCCTTGTTGGTCTTTACTTCAAATTCCATGCTCTGGGCTTGTGGGAGACCCTGCCAAAGGCAGGACCAGGCACACCTTGCAGCTCCTTGGGGCATGGGGAAACTGGCTGAGGATTCCCAGGAAAAAGGAGCTTCCAGAGTGCAGGGAGTCCTATACAGCCAGGACATGCTTTTGTAGGACACCATACAAGATTCTACCTTGACTTTTGTCTTACAAGTAGACAGTTGAATAATAAAAATGATGCAAACTTAGCAACGAGCACTGCTGTTCGGACTGCTGCTCAGAGCATGTAGGCATCATCTTGCTTTGAACGGGCACAACTGCTGGACTCCATGGGAGCTGGGACTTCATGATCCTTCCAACTTGAGATAATCTACGATTCTATGATTACAAGCCTGTTCTGCCACTGTTCTTTTGTATTTGATTCGCATTATATGGTTGTGGAGTATCTATTTTTCTGTTCCATGGCTCACGTTTTGAGTGGGGACTATAATTCATGTAAGGTGCCTGCCTAGATAACTCACAAGTGGGATATACATGGCTGTCTCTTACTGAAGTACATTTTACTGTTAACATGTATTATATTTGCACCATGCCAGAGGGGGTGTCTGCAGGTCTAAAAATGTTGGTTATACCTACAGCTACTCATGTTATTAGTATAGTTGTAGATATTATATGATTTATTGATGTGTTTTTATTTCCCACTGGTATGGTATAAATATATTTATTTCACAAAAGTGGTCAATAAATTTCCCTTATGAATCCTGTTATCTGCACCATTAACCATTGATCATTTTTATGAGGTCACAACTTAAGGTGTACATGAATTTACACCTTAATTTGTGACCCTTTCCAAAATAATACATAGCCACTTCTGAACTATTCACCTCACAATAGGCGCTGCTCATTTTTGCTCCTTTCTGCTGCACTCAACATTTGTTTCTCATCAGCTAATGTCCTAGCATCATGTGCCCTTCAACTGTTTCATCTTCTCAGCACACACACACATACAAAAGGGGCTAAAACATTAATCAGATAAAATTTCCCTGGACAAAATTCATTCCTAATGTCATTCTGGAATTCAAGCAAAATAGACTAAAGTGACAAAACAGCAGTAAATAAATCCAAAGGCATGCTTTAGCTTTCTTGCTAAAAAGGCAAAGGCTTCCTAACAGCAGGGAAAGGAGAACAGGAATGCCAGAAACTCAGATATTTCCAAATAGCCTTCTCTAATGTCTTACTTTTCATTGTCTTAAAAATGGTCTTTCAGACGTTGGGCAGTATGAGAACAATTTTCTCCCTGTGTCCCTCATCAGTTTGCTCATTGTTTTATTCAAAATATGGAAGCCAGCAGTACTGAATTTTCATTTTTTACTGGATTGCAATGTGCTCATGCTTTAGGGTGAGGACTGTGGTTAAAAGCTCTGGGGTAGATGCAATATTCCCATGTTCTGCCAGTGGCTTTCACTTTTGGTCTTCTCGTCCTCCACCACTTCCCAGGGTGACATAGTGCTTTATATCCAATTACTGGCTATCTGTAAGTAAGTGATTATTTTTCAAGTTGCTTTCTCAACTCTGATCTGCCCTAGGTGGGTCTTGGCTGTTCACTGCTCTCTCTGGTGGTGCCTAGTCACAATGTTTGTGATCTGTTTGTGTGGTTCATCTGCCATGTGCCCAGTATGGCTGAACTAGTACTCCAAGAGAGCTGACCTTTCAGCAAGCTCCATTCTCCATTGTCATGGACAGTGACTCATTCTTCATACCTCAAGCAAATCATAGAATCATAGAATCACTAGGTTGGAAAAGACCCATCGGATCGTCAAGTCCAATCTCTTCCTCCTTCCTTTCCTGCTCCATTGCATACATACTTCTCATTCAACCCCTGTTCATCCTGGCATCTTTAATGCTGATATACCCTGCCACCCATTTGACTTGACAAACATCCTAGGTCTATCCCATGTGTCTGTTTTGTCTCCAGTTGTGCACTCTTCATCTTCTTCGTTCAAGCTGAGCTAGCTCTCGTTCATAGGTTTGAGAAGTCCATCCCTTCTACTAGAAGCTGCCTGGAAAGAATGTCCAAATGGTTTGTTTGGCAAGGCTGTGGGCACTGTACTAACAAGCAATCCCAAATAATCACCAGAGTTCAAGCAGCTTTCTGGGGTTATACGCTGGTGATCCTGTACACACTTTGTGTGATAGATAGCTGTGCAAAGGACACATTCATAGACATGCCTTACATGTGTCCTCAATCAGTGGAAACACAACCCTTAGTGGACTGACTTGAAGAGAGGTGACAGCCTCTGATCCTACCTTGGCCACCAATTGCCTTCTGTTCAGGCAAGATGTTTGTCCATTTCCTGCTTGGTGCCCAGCTTGGCCACAGACATCTCCTCAAACACCGCAGCAAACAGCATGATTTCTTTTAATGATGACTGGACATGCCACGTGCCGCACCGCTCCATGCTATGTATTGATGTCCAGAGAGGAAATACAGGAAAGCATTCAAGTCCTGTAGATCCCGGTTGTGATGCCAAGTGATCAGGAGTCCCACAACCTTTTTAAATCGGAGATGAAGGAGAATCTGAAAAGCTTTGATGCTAAATGTGTGATGCGGCAGAGAGATTAGTCTAGGTTTTAAACAACACACACAGCGTGAGCCAGAGCTCTCTTTCCCCATGCCTCCTCCACAGCTCTCTCTTTACCTGGAGTTTGGCCGTACAGACTTTTTATTTGCACACTCTTGTCCTTAAAAATAATAAGTGACTATTTGCCTGTTCAAAGCCAGAAACAAGTTGACCAATTGCTGTTGTGTTTCACTTCAGGGTATCCATCTAAAGGCAGAGGGAGAGAATCAGTCTATAATGGTTTGCCTGGCTCGAAAACTCCATTTTGGGCCACGGAGAGTCATATTTCAGAGAGTATTGATCACAGTGCAGTTTGTGTTTCCTCACGTCCATGATCCTGTTTGCAGCCCTGTAAAATAATAACAGTACTCATGTCAGTAAGGTAATTACCATTGATCTAACACACTGTGACAAATTTTTCAGTCATGCCACTTGATTCATACTTAAAGTTATGGCACTGCTGACTGCTCCTTAAATAATTGAAGGATGCCCTTTGTAAATCAGCACACTCTTGCCAAAACGTGGCAGTTTCTTCTTTGTTCCAGGCCTTGTTTCTTAGCTTCATCAGGGATTTCAAAATTAAACAGATAGCTTTCCACAGCCCACATAGTTCACACTTGGAGCAAATATCATCTGAGCTGGCAAATCAGTTATGAGACCTTTGTCTAAGAAAAGTGGGGAAAAAGGATGAAAACGGTTAGACTACAGGGAAGACCAGGGTCTCTGCAGTGGTTAGGTTTGCTAGCAGGTGATAACAACAAGACAGACAAAGTCAGATTTGGTTAATTCAAAACATCCATGAAAGCACTTGTCCTCCTCTTGTGGCTGGGGTTGCTAAAGTCCAAAGAAGAGCAGTGAGAAGGGGGGATGGACCTGATCTCCTGTTCCTAGAACCACTGGTTGTCCACACAGGAGTTCTTTACAGGCTCTGTTCCAAGAAAATGTCTTAGGGTTCTGCAGCTCCACTGCATAAACCTTTAGCATGCCAAGGCAGGCACAACAGCTTGCTGGCTTGGTCTCTTCAGCATGGAGCTCCAGGGAAACCTTTGAGTCTCTGACTTACTTTGCAATATGTACATTAAATACTATTACTGGCTTTGGAAATGCCTTTGGGAAATGGTAGCACTGCTAGGCAAATTATTGAGTGGTAGAGGGTTCTGGATAGTGGGATCCATTGTCAGCTATCAATAAACCTACTGAAATACACATGAGCTACAAGGGAAGCTTGGATAAACTTACCACTTGGATAAACTTCAAGAAATCAGCTGACTTGGTTGCCAAGAAATTCTAGACATTAGCTGGACATCAAACACCATGAAGGAGGTATTTCTCATTGACATTGATGGATAGATGACTGCCCTGGTTCTGAGATACCTTCTGGAAGAGCCTCTTTCCTTTTCTATGAAATATGGAGACAATACAGGGAGATCACCTCGTTGCTTTTTGAAGATTTTCTTCAGCTTAGCAACCCATAATAGAAAAACGTGCTGGTGGAGCAATCAATAAAACCTTCATCTTCCGTGTCCTGGGAGACTGTCCCCAGCTGCTAGGCCTTTTCTTTGCATGTTTCCTATTTAGAAATTCTCCTTTGCCATGTACAGAGGACATTGCAGTTGTTAATACAGGGGTTTGCAAATAAGGTTCAAAAACAAACCAGGAGAGATCAAATCACACAGCTACGAGTCACACGTCATCTTCCTGGCTCAGACACAGTGTTTTTTGCTTGGTGGCTGTCATGGGACTCCAGTGCTTGGGGAGTGTGCAGATCTGCAGCAGTTATCATGGTATTATAGCCTTTGGAGAACAAATTAAGTAAACTGTCCTTCAAGAGACCCTCAAGCCTGTCCCTTTGGTATTGTTGGGACATACAAAGCAATGGCTCTGGCTTTGATCCACTTTGCTACCTGTGAAGGGTCCCTTTTTGTGGGCATTCTTGTACCTGCTTGAGAAGAAGCCAGAACAAACAGAAAGCACCTTAAAGGAGCTTACTAAATAAGTCTAGGATTGAGTGAACAGCATATTCGAGGGGTCAAATTTAATTCCTTCCTTGCTTTTGTATTCAGATTAGAGGCCAAGGTAGATTTGTGGAAGCCAGGACTCCTCAGCTAATGCTGCTTTTGCACTTAACCTGCAATTTACCTGTCAGTAACAAATACATTAAAGGCCAGCTAAGCTCTTCAAACTTCCAAACAATTTACCGCACCATCAGATGAGCTCTTTAGCATCCAAGAGCACAACAGCCTGTTCACATCTAAGAAAAACATCTGCTGCCTAAGAAATCCTCCTCAAAAATGCATCTGGTAAAATAAATGTGCATATTTAAAGGAACAACAGATTTGGAGTCAATCAAACACCTCAAAAATAACAATAAAAAGCCTTCCAAAGAGACTACTTGCCAGTGATGTATTGGCTTGGTTAAGAAGGGCTGTGTTTTCAGAGCCTCCTAAATTCCTCAACTCAAGTGTTGAGTGGAGGTTTATTAAGTGACCTGTCTGGATGTATATCAGCCTTGTCCCTAGTGGGGGTCCTATGTTAAATTCCATCATTAAAACCTATTACTGAGCTATCAAAACCTGCTGTAATTCCATCTAATGACCTTATTTCCCTAAGCGTAACTCAACGCAAGGTTTGCTGATGTGGTGTTACCTCTTGGTGGGCCAGAGCCCCTTAGCAGAGCAGGCAGTGGGGGGGAAGAGAGGGAGAAATCAATGTCTGCAGAGATGACAAGGCACACGGCCAGTGACTAGGGACCAAGAAACTATCCAATATCCCATTTCCTATCCAGTCTATTAGCAGCTGAAGTCAGCCAGGGCTTCGGGTTTGATTGAAGGCTGAGCTGAGACCAGATAGAGGAGGAGAAGCCCAGGCAATATGGCCACCAGACCAAGCTCCTTTCCAAGTCACTGAAATCACTCCTAAAAGTCGGCGTATATAAAAATCAATTATTGCATCGAAAGTTCAAAATGTTCTTTTTATTTTATTTCATTTTTTTTCTTCGCCTTGCTCTGGTTAAGGGGTGCACACGAGTTAAAAAGGGGGGGGGGGGAAAGAACCTTTTCCTTCTCCCCCTCCCTCTGTCCCCCTTCCACACACACCTCTACTTGCCATGAAATCATTTCGTAAATACAAAAAAGGCCCCTCAGGCTATTGGTGCCCAGACACTCATTTTTAGAGTGGATAATTGACTCCTTTCAGTTGATAATTCATAGCTTGCATATGCCAGCTAATACATCAGTGCCCAGAGACTCAGCGAGAGCCCCGAGCACAAACGGGAGAGGGGAAAGGAAAAGAAAAAAAAAATAAGGAAAAAAAATATTTCAGATGATAGATGAGTGCATTATGGCTTTATGAATGAATTATGTCCTGCAAATACCTTGAGCAGGAGAGACTGTCGGCCTGTATCTATACTAATCTGGGAGGAATTATGACGATTTTCACATTAAAAAGGGAAAAGGGAAAGAATTAATTGAGCAATTGGGCCATTAAAAATGTATGTTGGCATGTTCTCTATGTCCATTTTCCAATTTATCATATGCTAGGAAGCTTCCTCCCAGGGTGACTACCATTTTTCTTCTCTTTCTTATGTTTGATCTTTTCTTTATTTATTATAGGTTCCTGTCATACAAAACCAGATCAGGATCATTTTGACAAGACAAAGTCTGGGCTTGTTTTGTTTTTGTTTTTTTTTTGGCAGGGAGGGTCAGTGTTTTCTTTGTGCACATAGTCCCTGTTTAAAAATAGGGGTGGGGGAACCATAATGAATTTCTTCCTTGCATCCCATGGCTCCTACAGTCAGCATTGTTAGTTTAATAAAAACAGAGTTCACAGTGTTTGCAGATTTTTACTCCTTCTCTATTTGAGAAGGCTGGAGGTGAAGTTTGGCTATAGGAGGGCAGATGCGATGAGACTTTTCTTTTAAAAAGTTAGAGGTCCCTAATGTTGGCTCATCTAAAAGCATCAAGGATAAGTGCCAGCACATGCAAACAACCACAGTGCACATGTGTGAAACACCACACACAACTGCTTGAAAATTTCACCAACACAGACCATGCATTGCCCACCTCTGGTATTTAGCTGTGCATCATGCTCATTGTTAGCCAAAGTATATTCTGAATTATTATGATTGTATTCTGTATATGCACCCTGTAGAATGTGTTAATTATTTTCAGATTTGAGAAATAATTTAGAGGATTAAAAGATTTTGCCAATGGGAGAATATTTTTAGAATAACAGCAGTGTTAGGAACTGTTATAAACTCTATAATTAGTTGGTTTGTTTAAATAACTGAAATAAGTACAAAACATGTTTCCTACTTTTGTATACATAATACATTCTATTACATTGCTTGTTGCTTAAAATTTTAGTCTTAGAGTCTAGTAAAAAAATATAAGTGATACAACTGATGTAAAAAAAAATGTATGATCTGTCAGCAAATTTCAAACAATCTGACCAACACGTATTGTTTAACCTGTGTCTTCAATTTTCTAATCCAGGAATTATGCTTCACCTGAACTTCCTTTAATACAATTAGCGTGCTGTGTTTGCTGAAACATAATGCCTTTACAGAATAATGTTTTATGCTGCAAAGCATATCTAATCTTTTCACGCAAGTCACTCTATGGCAAATCATTTTATAATATGCAGGAAATTTTTGATGTTGTTTGTGTTCTTGTGTTTATGAGGTCTTTAATTGATTGTAAGCTGCTCTTTAAGTACTTAAAGATGTTTTTTAAATCCTATTAATTTTTCCTGACTTGTTAAATATTTGCTAATACGTTGGCTAAAACACATGTGCACTGCAGGAGAATTTCAGCAAATTATTGTGTTTGTATTCAGGACCTTTATGCAGGATAAATAGGTTTATTGTTTTATTTGAGGTGCAGCAAGCCCCTATTTCCCCTTGATTATCCTCTACGTGGGAATGGGAATTTTGCTGTGAGTTTGATTTAGTTGTTCTCTGCTCTTGTACACAACGAAGAGGTAAGCATATCTCAGTGCAAATGTCACCCTCCTGGATATCACGGCTTTTTCAGCAGCTACTCTGCTGTACAGAAGCTTTCGCGAGGTTTTAAGCAACTCCTGTGAGAAGGCTGATGTATATGAAAAGGACATGAAACAGATTTCTGCTTCTGCAAATCTTTCTGAGCTTTGAAAGATTCCTGTCTTCCCTAGGACCAGAAATTTTATATGGAGGAAACAAGCAAGGACACCCAGCAGTCCTGTGCTCAGGGGTACCCCCGATGGGTCACAATACATCGGCTTTCGTTGACACCTAAAAAATATTCCAGTGCCCCCAGATGGCACCAGGTCCTGGTTATCACACTTCTCCCACTCAGGTGGGAGCCCTCTTCTCCAGCGAGGGTGATCCTGGAGAGCTTGAATCCTTGTGGGCAGATTTGTTTTCAGTAAAATAGCCCTCTTCCTCCAAAGCAAACAACATCATCTTGGCAGTAAATCAAGACTCAGAGGGCAAAGAGTAGGAAGATCAAAAGCCACGTGCCTCCCCTCTGAACTTCTGTGGGGCAGCAGGATCACACCATGGCTGAATGTGGGATTTGGGATCCTACATGGATGCAACATGGTGGGGATCACCTGAGCCACTACTGGGAGAGGCAGGACACCCTTTGTCCATCCAGGTTCCCACCAGCAGTCTTAGAATCATAGAATCATAGAATAACAAGGTTGGAAGAGACCCACCGGATCATCGAGTCCAACCATTCCTATCAAACACTAAACCATGTCCCTCAGCACCTTGTCCACCTGTCCCTTAAACACCTCCAGGGAAGGTGACTCAACCCCCTCCCTGGGCAGCCTGTTCCAGTGCCAATGACCCTCTCCATGAAAATTTTTTTCCTAATGTTCAGCCTGAACCTCCCCTGGTGGAGCTTGAGGCCATTCTCTCTCGTTCTGTCCCCTGTCACTTGGGAGAAGAGGCCAGCACCCTCCTCTCTACAACCTCCTTTCAGGTAGTTGTACCAGTCTTCAGTCCTGCTTGGAGATCTGAACATCTCTACATAGATGAGGCTTAGTCACATTCCCCCATTCTGCAGGAGAGGGCCAAGGGTGTAAGACTCTACAAATACCCAGAGGGACACTCTGCTTTGCCAGGCTCAGGGCCCTCCTGGGCAATGGGCTATAGCATGATGGACAGCAGTGAGCCAGAGTCTCATTGCCCCCTTACACGTGTTTGGCTCTTCTTTTCCTGAGCACTCCTGGCCTGCAGCACAGGGAAGATTTCCTTGTTATTTTCGCTCAGTGGAGAGAAAAAAATACAATAAAAGTTGCTTCTTACTTCTGGGAATCTTCATTTTCTAAAAACTATGTATCAGAAATTAATCACACAGTGGACATCTCCACGTAGCATCACTGAAGAGACCTGAGCTCTGTTGCGGCACAGCATCCTCGGCCAGCCACCCTACCTGCTCGTGCCTCTGTCTCCCAGCCAAAGGATACAGACACATGCTGCCTTCCTTGAGCAACCCCTCTGCTCTGGGGGTGGCCCCCTGCTTTGGCTTTGCAGAGTGAATTAGTCCAGCAGGGCCTTCCACACCATGGAAACTGAACCTAGTTCATCCAAAAAACAGCACATCAGTCTTGCTGATTACACATGCCTTCTTCTGGTAACACGCATCTTGGTAAAGGATTAATGACAGCCAGAATCCCATTAAGAGAGAAACACAAGTTCCCCAGCTTACTTAATATCAGGTTTCTTGCACCTGGGTCACTAAAGTAGGACGTAACCTGCAGAATATGAAATGTCCTGTTATTGCCTTTGTCACTGACACACACACAGAGGTGTTGTGAAGAACAGACTTTTATAAACCAGACTCCCTTAGACATACCAAGGCGTGCACAGACCTGACGGCACATAATCTTTGCAGGAAGGTTGTTGTTATATTCTTCTCTAACTTAGCAGCTCCAATTTCAGGCGGATATGTAGAAACATGGATTTTTTTCTTGCTGTTTCCCACAAAAAGAGAGGAATGAGTGTTCCCCTGAACAACTGCTCCGTGGAAACCTTGATTCCTTGTGCAATGCAATTCCTTGGTCAACAGTGGTGACAAACCCAGAGTTTGAGGTATGTTGAAGGGATTTGTACACAAAAGTTTAACCATTTTGCCAATGCCTGTATATTACAGCCAAGGAAAATCATGACCAGTTCTACCTCCAGCTAACCCTTAGGTGTCATACAGTCCTGTGGTTACCAGCATCTTTCCTATTCTACTGGAGACAAAGAAGAGCCACCTAAACAGGTATAATATTGTTTATCCAGGAAGAAACCATTCCGATGGCTTTTCTCCTATAACCTTGAAGCAGGCTTTGGATGCCTCTAACGTCAAAACTACCTCAGACCAGAATAAACACCTCGGAAAGCGTTCCCCAAAATACAGCCTGAGTGAGGACAAGGGAGTAGCCTTGATTTTCAGAGACTTTTCCCTGTTCTGCTTCCTGGAGGATTTTACTTGGGAAAAATTCTCCTTCAGATGACTTTATTTTATTAGTGGATGATTTTATGCTATTTGCCTGTTCTGTTTGCCATTTTAGGGTTACACCAGGCAAGAGAAAGTCTAAATAAATATGGAGAAACAAACCAATATCCTACCAAGATAGTAGTCTTTTTCTTTTTTTTTTTTTTTTCCAGGTTAATAACACAAAAAAACCCCAAACAAACCCTTGGATGTCACTTTTTGAAGAGTGGCTATAAGTAGTATTTCTTGTTCCCCAGAAATGCAGGATGGAGAGACTCTTTTGACTTACATTGTCAGAAACACATGAAGATCACTGCACTTCATGGGAAAAAAAAAAGTGGAATTTAAGTAAAATGTTGGACTTCTGGAGAGGCACTTGGAATGCAAACAGGATCTTGATGGAGTCAAGAGCTGACTCGCATATACCCTGACTCCAGTGAATCTGGGTCCTGCTGTTTCTCTGTCCAAGATGACTGTGTAAACCTACATGATCCATCCAGTTACTCAGCAGGATTTAAGAATCAATTAGATGTAATTTGCTTATTTTTTTGGTCAAATCTTTATCACTAGCAATGCCTCCTATGGCATGTCCATGGTGGTGTCACCGGGAGAGAGCAGCAGCCTCAGTGGCTGTATAACACTGAAGCCTTCAGAAGACTCTCCATGCAGCTGTAAGGAAAAAGGGTCAGGGATGTGGCACCTCCCCAAAGCCAAGCCACAGCTAAGAACCACAAGGAAAGCACCTGCATCCAGTGCCATTTCTCCACCTAGTTTTATACCCGGTCCTTTCTGAGGTGAGAAGTGTCTCGAGAGAAGGATTAATTATTATTAACGATAATAAAATCGTCCATGCCCTTTTCTCCACCTGCCTTCTCTCAAATCTCTCTGTTTGGTTACCCCCTACTTTAGGGATCCCACACTCAAACGGTGCTGATAACTTAGGGATAGGACCTTTCTTATTGAACAAGGTGGGAAAAGCAGCTTCTAGTGTCAGGAATTTCTTCCAGACGTTCAGCATCTGTATTTAAATTAAGAGGCTTAAAGCTCTCCTGAACTTTTCCAGGTTTTTAATTTTAGTTTAACTTCAGAAGTGAAGTTTCAGACTCTGAATATCATATCTGGAGTGCCATCTACCGCGTCTTCCAGGGACTGCTCTGAAGTAATGTTTGAGCTCGGAGAAGAGCAGCTGTCAGGAGCTCTTCACCTGAAATTCTGGATGAGGGTGTTTGTATGTGGCTAAGGATGGGGGAAACTCAATTGCATGTTCAAGAACATTGAAAACAGTGTGAATGGACGTTGATTTTTCCCAAGTAGTGAGGCAATGTTGTGAGTTGACTCCAGTGGGCAGCTCAGCCCCACAGGAAAACAGGGCTCAGTCCCACAGAACAGTGACTTGAGAAGACAAACGCCATCACTGCAAACATCCCCTCTTTCCTCATTCTTCCCTCAGATTTTATTGCTGAGCACAACACCATAAGGTCTGGGACACCCGTTTGGGTAGGTGGGGGCAGCTGTTCCAGCCACGGTCCCTCCCAGCTTCTTGAGCACCCCCAGATCACTTGCTGGTGGGGCAGCCTGAAAAGTCTTGATGCTGTGTAAACGCTGCTCAGCAATAGCTGCAATATCCCTGTAACACATTGTTTTGGTCATGAATCCAAACCAGAGCACCATACAAATTATTGTGAGGGCCTCAGTGAGGGCCTTTGGAGCTCAACTTTTAAATTGCAGATCTCAAGCTCGCCATGTGGGCCAGCAATTTTGGTAGCCAAGCCTCCCTTGGGTCCAGCCCTGGAGGATGCTCTCTGGGGTATGGAACTCTCTCTGGTGTGTTATGTTTGTAGGCAGCACGAGAACATTACAACAAACTGCCATTAAAAACAGGCATGATCAGGATCTCCCCAGACTGAGAAGATGCAGCAGATGTTGGCTTGTATCAAAAATGGTGTGGCCAGCAGGTCCAGGGAGGTTATTCTCCCTCTGTACTCGGCACTGGTGACACCGCTCCTCGAATCCTGTGTTCAGTTCTGGGCCCCTCACCACAAGAAGGATGTTGAGGCTCTGGAGCGAGTCCAGAGAAGAGCAACGAAGCTGGTGAGGGGGCTGGAGAACAGGCCTTATGAGGAACGGCTGAGAGAGCTGGGGGTGTTTAGCCTGGAGAAGAGGAGGCTGAGGGGAGACCTCATTGCTCTCTACAACTACCTGAAAGGAGGTTGTGGAGAGGAGGGAGCTGGGCTCTTCTCCCAAGTGACAGGGGACAGGACGAGAGGGAATGGCCTCAAGCTCCACCAGGGGAGGTTCAGACTGGACATTAGGAAAAAGATTTTCATGGAAAGGGTCATTGGGCACTGGCAGAGGCTGCCCAGGGAGGTGGTTGAGTCACCTTCCCTGGAGGGGTTTAAGGGACAGGTGGACGAGGTGCTGAGGGACATGGTTTAGCGTTTGATAGGAAAGGTTGGACTCGATGATCCGGTGGGTCTTTTCCAACCTGGTGATTCTGTGATTCTGTCATGTTGAAGCCTGTCCCCGCCCCGGGCGAGCTGGCAGCCCTGCATCCACAAGCTCATCCCGGTGCAGAGCGCCTGCAACTTCCAGACAGGCAAATCCCAGCTCCAGCGCAGAGATCCTTCATAGCAGAGGAGCGAGCTCCCTCTGCTGCCCAAACCTCTGCTAGCGACAGGCAAGACCTGGCAGACTTTTTATTTTTTCCATGCCTGCATCCTCTTGGAAAAGAGGCAGGAGGAAATCCTGTTGCCTGGCTCTGGGGGGAAATCCGTGGCAGGACCTGCTGCATCTCACAGCCTTCCTACAGACCGGATCCTGTGGCTTGATCCAAGCCTGCTCTTCGGAGAGAACATAATAAATGGGAGCCAATTGCCACCAGCATCCCCTCTCCCAGTCCCTGCTGCCCCTCAAGCACCAGCCCTGGGGAGCCAGGCTCTCAGTCGGTTTTGAGTTGGCACTGGGTCATAGCACCTGCAGCCCAGTGAGATACTTGCCTTGGCTTGTTGCTGTTGCCAACTGTAATTAATTACGTCAAAAGGGCAAATTGCCCATTTTATGAATTATTTCTTGCAGTCAGATGCAGGCACGTTGCGTGAGTCTGTGCAGCTATGTGGCTTTTTGGTGTCAGCTAAAGGATTGGTGTGATCTCTGTAAATTCATTAGCATTTATCAGCTCTCTGTTCATGGCTATAACACTCTATCCCCCCCCGCCCCCCTTTCTTGCCTTTCTCCCTCCACAGAGCAAAGATTTATCGCTGAATTAAAGCTGGAGAGCTCCTGGCCGATGAGCTGGGAAAGGAGGATAATTCTATTACTTGTCAGAGCAGTTGAGGGGGAAATTGTATGCAATAACTGCGGCTCAGAGCACAGGCTCCAGAAGTCCAAGCTTGTGAGATGGCGTGGGGAAAATATGAAAAAAAAAGACCAGGCAGATGAGGTGGTGCCTGGTGCCCAGGGCTGGGGTTTCCTCACTCAATATCTGTAGCAAAGAGGCTGAGCAGTAAAACTGCCCACAGATTTACTCACCCGTCTCCCACATCTCCCTGCACAGCTGTGTACTGTGTTATGCCATCGGTTTGTAGCACAGTGCTAAAGAAGAGGATATTCCCGCTGGAGTGAAGCCTGCACTGAGGTGGGAAGGTCCCTCTGGCCAGTGACATGTTCCTGCCCTTCTTTAGCACTGGCAGTAGCCACTGTGGCACAAAGCAGGGATCAGATCCAGCAGGAGACAAACTTTTTATTTGGAGGAAAAAAGTGAATCAGATGAGATTTTTCAGCCAGATTAGATTTCCAGCACCAATACAAAGAAGGGGGCAGCCCAGGCAGTGGAGGCAGGACCATCCTCTTGGCAGGGTAGTGGACTAAGACTAGCTGAAAGTGAGCATGAAACCATGAGCCAACTCATCTGAACTCTGGTTGGGTTGGACTAGGAGTGTGTCTGCCTCAGCTGCTCCGTAGCAGCTACTCATAACTTCCTGGTAAGTTTTCAGGACAGCTTTTGCATTTGCTTACCTTGGGCTAGTACTGATGCTCAAAGTTCATTGCCACCATCCTTTCCTTTAACAGGGGTCTCAATATCAAGCAGATCCCATTTGCGGACAATAATGTTGCTAGGGAAGAGAAAATGAGGCAGTGTTCTGGCCATCTCTAAATCATGAGCCTAAGCTGGCTCGTTCAACATCTAGATTTCCCTCACAGTATTACGCTGTGTCAAAAATGTAAACTCCAACCCTGTGGTGAAGGCTTGATACAGAAATCTGACCTGAAGATCCCTGCCCTTATTTTTTTCAATTATATTTATTGCTAGTGACACCTACCAGCTTCATCTGGTAGTGCAGAAAATGAATACAGCCTTGATCTTCGTGAAGGATTTAGATTTTCTACAGCCCTCAGCGCCCAGGTTGCCCTATCAGGTCTTAGTCAAGAATATATTTATCTCTGAGGGTCCCTGTTCAGCCACAAGTTTATTTTTCCATGACTATGGCCACCACATTTCACAGCCACAGCTAAGCTCTCCAGCTGCTCTGTTTTTTCAGCACTTTGACTCACGGGATTCAGAAGAGGGTGCTGCTTTTTTATCAAGAGTGGGGAAGGATTTACAGGCTGAGGATGTACTATGGGGAATACATGAGCTCCAGGGTTGGTCTGTGAGTCTAGAAAGTCCCAGATGTCCCCAGATTTGCTTTGCTGTTAACTAGTCTGTCTCCAGAAAGTTCCCTCCACCAGCATTTGCCTTACGCTCTGATGCATGAAGGTTTTGAGGCACTCCTGATGCCTAGGCATGATGCACTAGGGGCACCATCCAGGGTCACAGCTTCCTACTGCTGCGATCCCGGATATTTCTGAGCACACATTGGCGCGTGTAAAGCCCAAGAATGAAAATGCTATTTTGGGGATCTCTTCTGATTTTTGCAAATTGTCAAGTCACAAGTTTTGGTCTGGAGGTGCTCTCCCATGCTCGAGGAAGTTGGCGTAACAGTGGGACACAATCTGGTTGTCTACCTTCAGCAAAACCCTGCTGAAAGGCTGAGGGTATTTATTTCCCAAGGTCTTTGCTTGCAGCCTTGAGTATAAATTTCCTTCCATTTATTTGTCAAAGACTCAGCTCCTGTGCTGTGTTTGGGCTGTCAGCAGTCGCCTTGAACATTTAGGTCAATCACAGATATTATTTCTGTCTCTGGAGCTGGCAGCTCTCATCTTAGGCCTTCAGCTTTGTGTGCTGCCTATAAATAAAACACCACTCATTCTCTTCAGTGGGAAGAGGCAACGATGAGCTCAAAGTGTTCCTTTCACAGGGAGGGGCACTCATTTCAAATAGCTTAACCCCTCAAAGAGTTATCAGACCCCATAATGAGTATCCCTTTTGCTTTAATAGGAAGCCTGGTGAGAATTAGGGGATAAAAATAGAAATTTGAGCTGCAGTGTAAGGCAAACTTGTATTCGCTGCTCATCAGTCATTTGCTGGACAAAACTCTGCATGGTGGAGACGTACAGCCAGATTGGGAGCACTTGGTGAATGAGAAGAGGTACAGGCAGAGGCTGAGGGGTGCAGAAACACTCATATTTGCTTTAGTCTTTGTAGGCACTGGTTTAACACATGGCTGATATTGCTGGAGGGACTGAGCCCCCAGAATCGGTAATCTCACAGATCTAAAGGCTTCAGGACCATGGGTCAGGTCAGTTGATATTCTTATTGCTGAAAAATATCAGTTCCCAGAACATGTCTGGCAATCACAACTGAGTCTTTTCCTCTACAGATGAGTATTTTGATATTATTTAAAAAAAAAAAAAAAAACAACAGAAAAAAAACCAACCAAAACCAACAACACCCAAAAAACCTTTTATATATAAGCCCTAAACCAGAGTGTTTACCGGTGGATGCAAGGTTGCTCAGCTCAGGTGTTCTTGGCAGAAACATTGTTGGCTATAGAGGAAATAAATAATTGTTATTTTAGGGGGCATCACTCTGCAGCCATTTGTTCTCTAATAGCAGATGGATGGAGATTTATGCACTCTTAAGTAAAAGAGGGTGTTTTTTTCTAATTACCCTGAATGTAAACAAATTTGGAGTATTGGCTAGGAAAGAGAACTGGGAAAAGCCTGCAAAAATTGCTAAAATAGACATCAGGCAGGCATCTATTACTGTAAATTATTCCTACCCCAGTGCAGCAATGATTATAAGCTCTAGGTCTTTGTTTAATCTTTTACTTCCTTTAGAGTGCATGCATATTGTTTTGTCGCTTATTGGAGTCATTTTACAAAGTGGATCTGGGGTGTTTTCACAGAGGGTCTACATTGCCCATGATTGACTGAGCTGATTCCCTTCCAGAGACTCACATATCCCCCTGCTGCATAAATTGGAGCTGAGCACTTTTTATTTCCTTGCAAGGGAAATGAGCTCTGACGAATGGGGATGAGATGAATAGCACATTATTTGGGGGCTAAGATAAAGGCAGGGGCTAAGAGAAGACATTTCTCTGGGACTGCATGGTACTTTCTCATCTCACTTCTGACTCCATCCCTTCCCTCAGCCCCCTGCTCAAATATTTTTTTCTCCACTAAAACAATCTCCCAAACACCTGGTGATTACTGTATCAAGATATGATGAATTGCAGAGCTCAAAAAAAGTGACAATCCTCTGGGTTTTCAGATTTCTAGCCACAATGGTGAATTAGGCACCAAATTTTTGCAGGGGGATCCTAAGAATCTGTAGGGAGGGCCAAGCATCTACTGTGCCTGAAGCCAGGTCAGCCAGTCCTGTGGCTACCAAGCATCTAAGCATCCCTCCTTCTCCCTGAGCTCTACCCTGTGTGCCCCAGCCATGTCCATTGCTGAGTCTCGCCTGCTGCGCCGCTCAGCTTTGATCGACTCTCTCCGTCCTCCTCAGAAAGGCATAGATTTTTCTGTTAGCTGCATTCCTACTTGTTGATGATAGATCCATCACTGCGAGCCCCAGCTCTGTGCAACCGGTTTGTCCCCCTCATAATTAGTCCATATTTAATCATTACCATGGATAAAAGGCAGGGACACGTTGCAGTCATCCTCGCAAATCATCTTTTGTCCAGATGGCCCACAAGGTACATTGTAAACCTCATTAACAGATTGTGCCAATTAATTATCTGGTATGGGAATCACTTTGCTAACCACTGAAGGCAGCTGCCTCCAGGAGGGAGTCCAGCCAGGGAAGGGCTCGCAAAACTCATCCCCAGCTGATGGCCAGGGAAGGGATCAGGGATAGCACTGCTGGACATTGCTGCTGCTTTTTCAATTTTCAATTAAATGTTGGTATAGAATCATAGAATGGTTTTGGTCAGATGGGACCTTGAAGATCACAGGGACACCTTCCACTGGATCAGGTTGCTCAAAGCTTCATCCAACCTGGCCTTGAATACCACCAGGGATGGGGCATCCACAGCTTCTCTGGGCAACCTGGGTCAGTGCCTCATCACCCTTACAGGAAAAAAACTTCTTCCTTATAACTAATCTAAATCCACCCTCTTTCAGCTTAAAACCATTCCTTCTCACCCTCTCCCTGCACTCCTTGATGAAGAGCCCCTCCCCAGCTTTCCTGTATCCCCTTTAAGTACTGGAAGCTGCTCTAAGGTCTCCCCAGAGCCTTCTCCAGCCTGAACAACCCCAGCCCTGAACAACCCCAATCCTCTTGGCTTGTCCGTGTATGGGAGGTGTTCTAACCCACTGGTCATCTTTGTGGTTCTCTGGACTTGCTCCAGCAGATCCACGTCTTTCCTGTGCTGAGGACTCTAGAACTGAATACAGTGCTCCAGAGGAGGTAATGCTGGCTATTTTGCTGAAACATTTACCCTTGTCTCCCCAAAGCAGGAACCATGTAGACTGAAATGTATCAGCCTTTCAAACCAGCCCAGCAACAGGGAGTGGTTTCCTCGTGGTGTTAGATGCACCTCAGGCCATGTGAAGTTGCATTTCTTTTTTTTACTCCAAAGTAAGCAAATTAAAAACCAATTTTTTTCCTCATTCTAAAACTCAGCACCTATTGATAAATCTGTAATGAATTTGTGCTCTAGGCTATTAATTGTTGAGCAGATGTTTAGGCATAGGATTTCAGTGCAGTAGAGGATCGATAGATGTTGAGATTAAATTATCCAACTGTTTCAAAACCCAAATAATCACTGCTTGAGCTTGTTTAGTTTGGGCCTGGGACAAAAGTCAATTCCTTCCCTGTGGACATTTCTATAAAGTACAGTTGACATAAGAAACGATGAGACTCTGGAAAACTAGATTGAGCTATAAATATTCAGCTCTGCAGTGGATCCGAGAAGAATAATTTAACTTCCTCTAATGCCCAGCTCTCAGAGCGCTTAACAAACTCTCCATTCTTGACAATCCTCAGCTGTTTAACAATTCAGAGCCCCTAATCCATAACTTGGGAGGGAAAAATGAAGATTTGGTTCAAAAACTCCTAGCTGATGGAGTTAGAAGAGCTTCACTGTGGCGTTTGCAATCAGCTGAAAAAGAAACCAGAAAAGGATGGAGAAGAGTGTCCCTGTAGGTATCTATAGATAGTCCAGATAAGCTCTCCTACCATTTTTTTTCCTGCTTACAAGGTACTATTTCCTAGGATAAGCATCTTCTACAAGAATATGCATGCTCTTGCCAGCAGTTTCCATGCCCTCTCCCCGACCTGAGCCCTCCATGGGGTCTTTTCAGCCCATGAAAACACAGCAGCTGCTCTCCAGCTGTTTAAACAGTCTGGGCTCAGGAGCAGGGGAAACCTTTCCTGGACAATTGCAGTAGGAGAGGGACACAATATTCATTTACCCCCTGAAAGTGCCTGGTTTGCTCCAACACCCAACCAGAGTCCTTGTAATCTATCTCCTTCCCAGCTGGGATGGGAATTGTGCCGCAAGAATGATTCCTGGGAGCAGCGTGGTAACTGGGGCCAAACGATGCTAAAAACAGTGCCTTTCTGCAGAAGCACTGAGTGGTTTTTAATCTGAACAGGGCAAACATCTGCCCATGAGATCTGCCTTGCAGGCACAGGGGGGAGGGTCCTAAGGCACATCCTGAGCAAAGTCAGGACTCAAACACCTCCTTCACCTAGAGATGCTCCTTCTTCCTGTTTCTCTGCCTTGTCCCAGGTGATGCTGCATTCACAGAATCACAGAATCATGTAATCATTGGGTTGGAAAAGACCCACCGGATCGTCGAGTCCAACCTTTCCCGTCAATCACTAAACATGCCCCTCAGCACCTCATCCACCCATCCTTTAAACACCTCCAGGGAAGGTGACTCAACCCCCTCCCTGGGCAGCCTGTTCCAGTGCCCAACGACCCTTTTCATGAAAAATATTTTCCTGATGTAGCCTGAACCTCCCCTGGCAGAGCTTGAGGCCATTCCCTCTTGTCCTGTCCCCTGTCACTTGGGAGAAGAGACCAGCTCCCCATCCCTCCCAAGGATACTGTGATGGGGGTGGGAGGATGATGTCTCTGCTGAGCTCTCTCTTGGTGTTCCCAGTACCTTTTTTCTCCATTTCTTGCTGGCAAACAGCACGGTTGTTGTTATAGCAACCTCAGTGTGGTTAAGTCTCTAGAGGCAAGGTTTATAGGGAGAGGCAATGTCTTTTATTAGACTGACTGATACAGCTGAAAGAGAAAAATAAAAGGGAAAAAAAAAGAAGAGGGAGAGAGCGGCTCTCTGGCTTACAAGCTCTTTACAGGTCCCTGGAGCTCTGGGTGGAGGAGAACAAAGCGACTACAAAGGAGAAAGAGGTGGCATGTTGGGACTTGCTGTAGGCACCCAAGAAGGAGCAGACCTGGACATTGCAGGCTCAGCCACGCCAGCAGCACAGCAGCTCAGGAGTTACAGAGGTGCTAGTCTGGTTTTATCTGGTGGAAAGAAGTGATTCAGTGGGAAGCAAGACCTGTGTTCATTGCTGGCTCTTCCTGCCTAACATCAGCACAATGCTAGTTTGCCTTCACCGTCCAATTATCATTACAGCATCTCTCAGGTGCTGGTTGTCACAGTCACTGCTGCAAGTATCATTGTGTCCACAGCCAAACCAACCCCTTTCCCTCTGATCTTCTGTGCATCTGCTTTTTAACCTCTAATCAAGCTACTGAGAAGAAACCTTGGCAGCACCCAACCTAAGTGGTCCTCTGGGAGTACACTCCCCACTGGATCCATCAAAAGTAGCAGCACTCCAAGGAGCTAATCAGCAAGGTAGCACCTGGGGCATATTCTGATCTAATCCCCAACCCCAATTCCTTGGCTGTGCCTTCTCGCTCTCAGCTCTTCTTTCACTGCATCTCCAGAAGCATCAAGTGTCTCTTGCTCGGGTCCCAACCAGCTGGTTCTGCTTGCACAGGATCTTCTCTCCGGCATCCATCAAACATGAGCCACTGCTTTCAGGCACCTCATCACTCAGGGAGACAGCACTCCTGATGCTGGTACATCCTCATCAATCAGCGTGCTGTTCTGAATAAAACCAGCCTCCTAAAGCACAGCCGGTATTCACCTGAATGGTATCTATTTCATATGCTGACTGCTCGGAAGCCCGTTATTCAGACTGTCAGTTTTTGCTTAAATTTATGGCTTGATGATAATTTTTCACAAATACTGAGCTCAGAGCAAAAAGCTGTGCAGGCACTGATGTAAAAGCTCTTTTCTTTCTGTCTGGTGTTTCTAATCTTCAGTATTGCTGAAGTGGAAAGTCACCTTTCGCTTTGCATATTCTTTTCTGTTTAACTAGGCCCTTACAACCTCCTGAACAGAAAAGCAGATCAGGCAATAATTCATAGCCTGTCTGCTGAAGGAAACACAGGCGTATAAAAGAAATGTAAATTAATTCAGCATTAAACAGGTGGCTCTGGGGAAGGGTGGCCCAACTGCAGTGGGGAAGGGCTTGCACGTGGTCCAACAGAACAACATAGGATGGAGGCAACCCCTCCAAGTCAAAACTGAAGAAAGAAGAAAATTCTGTGGCAGCTGATTTCTCTTTGCGAGAGGAGAATTTGCACAAGGTTAGCTAATGTAGTACAAGGCTTCCTCTCTTTTAATAGCTGCAGAAAATTTTGTTTCAAGACGTTTAACGACCACAGATGAGCAGGAGCGGGGAGCCATAAATGACACATACAAGGCCCTGGACAGGAACACACCTGCTAACTCAGCAGGGGAAATCCTGGACTTTGTTGGTCCTAAAAGCAAGGGCTATGTGGACAGACAAGGAAAGATGCCAAAGCAAAGCTTAACTTCACTCAACAGCCACTCCAGCCCTGCTCCTCTCACATGGGGAAGAAGTTGGCCCGTAAATACTCCTGTGTAGCCTTGGCTTTTTGACACTGATGGTAAAAAGAGCTCAATTTCACAAAAGCATCTAAAGTCGTCCCAGGATAAATACATCCCACCCCTTCTCCACATCTCCCCTGTGTCTAAACTGGGCCAGCACTGTTAGGCTAGCCACACTGCAGCAGTCATGCCATCCACCAGCATGGAGAACTGGTGAATTTGGCATCACCCACACCTCACGTGTGTTTTGGCGCGACTCCCAGTGTAAGTGTTGGCCAAGCTGCTTTCCTTACTGTTGGCCAAGCAGCCTCCAGAGTCCTCAAGAAACACTCAGGCAATCTTCCAGCTTGGAGCAGAGCTTCTGTAATTAAATTGAAACTACTACTGTGAGCAGATGAACTCCCTCCTGGTTATGTCAAGAGGATTGCACAGCTGGACCAGCGCAGAGCAAACTCCCTCTTAGCCCCTCTAGAAGTGTGCCACGTAATGGGGGACACTGGATTTATACTATGGCCCAGACAAAAATCTTACCAGGTACACTGACCATTTCCATAAATTCCCATTAATATCAAACCACAGATGAAAACCCCAAAAGACCCCGAACCATCTTTTTGTACCTAGTCTTCACCTGAATAGGGGAACATCTTGCTCAAAAGCAATGGGTTTAACCCTTATTTCTCATTAAAAACAGTATTCGTTTAATCCAGGACGTCAGTCTCACCACTGGGGAAGGAAAAAACTTCAGGCTGGAGAAAGGGAGCAACTCTCCACATTGCCATAGTGCAGATAGTTTAGAGAAAGCTTAGCATGAAATCGCTGCCTTCCATTGTAGTTTCAGATCTTTAGCTCCTGTTGAAAATACCAGGGAGGTACAGGACAGGTACATCACTGTGTCTTGGAACCAAAATTCCCATTGCAGGTTGGAAGAGATGTCAGGCTTGCCTAATAGAGTTATAGGTTCAGCCTTTGGTTGTCACTAAAGTGCTTTTTTAGGCATCAAGGACCTTCACCTTAATCACAAAAAAACTGCAGGGAGAACAACATTGTACCCTAGATGGGAAGGGTGCATTTTTTTCAGCATTGAATCTCCTTGTCCTGAGTGCGGCTGCATGCAGGCTGTACAGCACTATCCTGTACTGCTTACCATTTAATTGGATCAAACTGACTCTGATTGCATTTAGGGAGCTGACAAATAGCATATCTGAAAGCCACTCGCCCATTACAGCCAAAGTGGCTCTTGCTGTAGGGAGTTAATTAAAGCCAAGATTACAAAGCTTTTTTTGCTGCGATGGAACTTGGCATTTGGGGACAGCTGGAGGCGTCAGTCTGAATGGAAACAACCTGAGGAGCCTGCACAGAGTTATTTCCATTTAAGAGCATAGTTATCACTGCAGTCCCAATAAACTGTGAAGCTGAAATGTGAAGCCTTTCTCAAGCTTGTCTGGAACTTTTCACCAAAGCAGGTCCAATTAGAACATGTTGACTTCTCAACAGTAATCTATTTGGCAAAAGTTCTTGGTTTTAATTACATTTTTTCTGCAAGAGTTTCATTGGCCTCGGATTTTGAACACAAATAAGAAATGGAAGGGCAGAAAAGATGCAGAAGAAACTACAAGAGCCCAGCAGAAAGAATATATGGGGAACTGGGAGAAAAAGCGTCTGAAATTAGCAAACCAAAGATGCATTTCCCTGCAGGAATATGCTGAACATTGTTATTCTAAAGTGGGCGTCTGAAATTCTTCATCCCAGTGGAGGATGACCAGGTGACCTAGCACTTAAAGCAGTTTGTGAGACAGGCAGGGCAGCATTCCCATACTGATCTCACTTCTGAAACACACCCTCCTTGGATATAGAAGTTCTGTATCCAAAAGAGGTCTTGTGATTGTGCTATAGGCGATATGATGCCATTACAAGCAGCTCATTAACTTAGGCTAGAAAGCAGGTAGCTGAAGCTGATCTTGTCTGTACTGGATTTTATGTCATTGGAAGAGTTCCAGAATTTGCAGGCACAATTTGCTCCCCCTGATTCCCCAGCCAGCTATGGTCTGTTTGGTCCATAGTTAGGGGTCATCAGTTGTTCCTGGATGCCAAGGCCTCAGAGCTGCCACTAACCCGTTCCACCTCGGAAAGGTGACTTGAGCACATCACTGCCATCTGCCTGCTGGCTGGTAGGACTGTGCCTAGAGATAAAATCATCAGGTCCTCAGAAAATTGAGCTCTAACAGACCACTGCATATCATAGCATCCAAAACCTGGAGTACTTAAGTACTGATCTCCACTCAGTGTCACATGCTGGATACACTTCATCCTGAGCAGAGAGTAATCCAGAAACTAAGAGGTAGCTCGCATGCATCTTGCTGAAGATTAGTTTATACGTGTCTTCTGGAACACAATCATCCAGGCTGGAGTGAGGACCAAGGGAAGCAGTGGACCATCCCCATGATGCCAGAGATAGGGAATCCTCAAAGAAATCAGGCTGAGGCCGGGTGTAGCAGGGACAGAATCAGGTTCGAGTTCGCCTATCCATACAAAAAAAGAGACAAGTTGAAACTCAGAGGTGGACAGACAGTAAATTATATCTGCATGCCCCAAAGAGATAAAGGTCTACAGACATTAGTCATGATTTACTCACCTGACTTAGTAAGGCACCCGAAGTGGGTAGTACACAGGTATCTTAGCTCTTTTTATCCCTGCTACCCCCTGATTTTCACCTTCCAGACTAGAAAAAGGTCTTTGTAGAAATATATTTTATCCTATAAGCTTTAAACAAGGCTCTGGAAGCAGAGGAATTAATTGGAAAATGATTGAAAGCTACTAGAGGGTTTTGTATGGCTTTGTTTAATGGTAGAAGATTGCACAGAAATGAGAGCTGCTGACTGGAGCTCAGCAGCTGGGAGCGCACAGTGACCCCAGGCTGCCAGCAAGCTTGGCAGAGCCAGATCTTGACCAGCAGATTTGCAGCATGGAGCCTTCTCATTTTCCTGATTAAGCAGTGAAAGCCACCCCCTTGGTGTTCTCCTCCCAACCTTGTAAGTAAGCCTCAGGCACCACAGAGTTAAACAGCATCATTTTCTGACCCCAGCATAGAGCCCTCAGTGGGTTTTCTCAAAACTGTTACCTGTCTATTGCTGGTCATGGCAGCTGGGAGATGCAGAAAGCAGAAGGAAGGCTGCTTGCCTCGAACTTCATGAAAATGAGCTAGGACAAACGATGTATGTCCTGGCCAGGGCCCCCAGGTCTCGCACATTGTTTTCCCCCAGACCACCACAGTTATCCAGCCAGCCACAAATAAACATGAGAGACAAACAAGCTTGAGGTATTTTCGTGGCTCACTCATATGAAACAAATCCAGCCCTTCCACCATTCCTTTTGGTGAATTCCCTTTGCCCCAGGGTCCGTCACCTCACCACAGTGCCAGGGATGGCATCGGTGATTTATGAAAGTGAGCTGGGATCACCACACACCCACCTGTGTGGCATTATCTGTGCAGATGACACCTCAAACAAATTATCAAAGGCTGTTCATTTATTCTCCTCGTCACACTGCAGATACGGTCAGATGGAGTTGTTGAAGGTTCTTCCTCTCAGCAATGGCTACAGTTATTTTTCCCCTTGAATGTACTTTGCAACAGAAACTTTTATTTTATTCTGAAACTTTTCTCACCAAGTCATCATTGCTTTATTTGGGGAGAAATATTTTTTTTGTTTGTTTTTTATTTTCTTCCTGTTGCTGCCCATTTCTTCCTGCCTGAGAACATTGTCAGCAGCGACAGCACTGATACAGCCGGTACCTGCTCCTCCCTGGGACTTGCTTTGTGGCCTTTGATAGGAACTTTCAGAAGGCGTGAGTTCAGTGTTGCTCTACAAGCTCTGCCACTGGGTCAAGCCTCCAGCAGCTGCCTGGGAGGGGGTTGACGTACCTTTGTCACCACACCTAAAAATCTAGTTGGAGGAGTGACAAGGGTGACTGATGTAGTAAACCTGTGTTTTAAGTGCTCTTAGAAATGTGGGGAGCAAGATGTATGTCCTTACTTCTATTCACTGCTATGTATTTCCCTGTGAAGATAATAAGGCAAAGTGTTTCACACCAAATGGTCTTTCTCCTTTTCTCCCCTCAGCAAGCGCACTTTGTACCTGCTCATTAATGAACGTACACCATCCACATCGACCAGGGCTGGCACTGTATTGAACTTCGAATGCCTTTTCAGTGCCATAGCCTAGTTAATAATTACTTTTATGACTCATTCCGCTCCATGCTGCTGGAGCACCATTAAAAGAATTGACAGTACAAATAACAGAAACATTAAGCCTAATGATGTTGAGAGTGTGAGCCCTGCTAAAGTGCTCCCAGTGTCATGAAAGAAGAGCCTTTCCCTTTAGCAGTCGTCCCACCTGGGGGCTGTTTTCTTCCTGTCCTCAGTGCTGCAGAGGAAAGTCAGCTTGCCGCTCCTTTGAGCTGTGACTGTAGGAGCGCAGGGTGCACACACACGTGCCATGGGTCACACATGCTCGTGCAGCTTCCATCCCCATTTCAGAATATCTTTGTTCAGCAAGCTCTCGGATTCTCAGTTTCAGGCTGGGGAACAGGCCTTATGAGGAGCGGCTGAGAGAGCTGGGGGTGTTTAGCTTGGAGAAGAGGAGGCTGAGGGGAGACCTCATTGCTCTCTACAACTACCTGAAAGGAGGGTGTGGAGAGGAGGGAGCTGGGCTCTTCTCCCAAGTGACAGGGGACAGGACGAGAGGGAATGGCCTCAAGCTCCACCAGAGGAGGTTCAGGCTGGACATTAGGAAAAAGATTTTCATGGAGAGGGTCATTGGGCACTGGCAGAGGCTGCCCAGGGAGGTGGTTGAGTCACCTTCCCTGGAAGGGTTTAAGGGATGGGTGGACAAGGCACTGAGGGACATGGTTTAGTGTTTGATGGGAATGGTTGGACTTGATGATCCAATGCATCTTTTCCAACCTGGTGATTCTATGATTCTATGATTCAGCATGGTCCCTACCTCCCCTGTGTCCTGGAGCACCCCTCCAGCAGCTGTGCCTCGCAAGCAGCTCACAGGCTTATGCTCAGCTTGCCTAAATCATCAGGGAAAACGCACTAGTTTGAACCACTTGCTTGGATTTCCCTCCCAGCTGCACAGGGGCAGGGGGGCACCCAGCTGATGGGTGGGTAGTAAATGCCATCTCTGAATGCTTCTGTCTCTAATGAGGTCATTTTCAAACATGAACCGAACCCTCTGAATCGATTTTTCCCAGTGTCTCCACTCATGTTCTAGATAACACATTTTACCCCATGCCACAGGGTCTCCCCAGCTGTTCCCCACAAGGATGCACAACTCTCCAGAAAAGTCTGGTCAGAAACGAGCAGAAGACAACGGTACCTCCACTGCAGTCCTGCTGCTGTTACCCCAGTGGTGCATTTGACTTCTATTCCTGCCAATTTACTCCCATTTTTCCACTAATTTCTAATTCACAAGATTGGATTTAATATTTCTCAAATTAGCTTTAAATAGCATATCTAAGGATCACAAAGCTTTTTGGATGAACAGAATGTGACAACAAGCCAGATGTATTTAAGACTATTTAAGATTAAGAGACTTTGGTTCAAGCAGGGAGTTTTCCCGGCTGTTACTTCCCGAAAGCAAAACTGTTTCTGTGAAATAGCTGTTTCCTTTTCTTTTAAGAGGAATATTCAGTTTATCTTCCCTTTTCTTAGCCAGTTCTTCTTCTTTGCCTTTATTGCCACAAATTCCCTAATCTTGTTATTCTTGGGTGTTGGAAAAGCGTAATCATCTGAGCCATGAAATTGAAGACAACAGCAACACTTCCAGGGAGGTGACTTAAGTCAGAGGAATTAATTCTCCCAGCAGACAGCTCTTATTTAGAACAAATGTGATTTTTGGAACTGAAGCCATGTTTTTAATGAGGCTCTATGAAAATATACGTAGCCCAGAGCTTCTGCGAAATTCAGCATTATGCCAGAGGAATGCATCATGGCAGGAAAACAACAGCCAACAGGATCATTCAGTAAGTTCATCGCTCATTTCCCTGCAGAAAAAAACCATCTCTGTATTTCTCACCCTTGAGGACTGCTGCCCTGGACAAGGGAATCTACAGCTATTTATAGAGTGTCTGAATTTGGCCCATCCAAAAGGTATATTTTGAGGTTTAACTGAGAAAAGAGATGGGTTTTCCTCCCTTTCTTTCAAATGAAGGCAGCAAGCACACACAGGTGGGTCTCTGCATGGAAATCCTTGCCCCAGGATGCTACAGATGCTGAGAGCTTGTTTTTTATCCTTTGGGAAAAGTAAGATTACTGCTTTGATCTGAGCTGAGACACCCTTTTCAGCTCTTTGCCTCAGTTTCCTTTTTTGTCTTCTGTCTTTCTCTTCACTCAGAGCAAGGACTGCCTTACATATGCCTACGTAGCAAAGCACCAGATGTGTGGATAGGAGCGTTGGTCATCACTGTGGTTTAAGGCCACAGTCAGAGGGATCTCCAGGGAATTACAGCCGTGAAAAAGGTTAAAGAGATGCAGAGAAAGTCTCCTTGGTTTGGGGGCTGGTTGGTGTTTTCAGATGGAGGATAAGAAAGAGCAGCCATTTGGAGACCGTCATGCAGCATGAAGCTAGGAGAGCAGCCTTGAGGAGCTTTCCATGTTCTGCTACCTGGCTTTACCTCCCTGGAGCAAACAGCTCTGCCGCTCCCAGATACAGCTGTAATTGCCAGCCAAAGGTTGTTTTTCTCCAGTGAGCTCAATGGCCTCGTGAAAGGGCCCGGAAACCAAAGCTGGCTTCTTATTTGCACAACAGCCATGGGGTGCAGGTGACAGTGATGTGTCCACCCTTAAGGAGGCTGCAGAAGCCAGACCCTGTTGTTTGCAGGCAGCATGTCCTTTCCATCTGCAAAATCTGCCTCCAAATGGAGAGTGCGGAGACCCAGAGACAGCAAATGGGATAAAGCACCAGCCATTTGCAATGGGGAAGGAAGGATTACCTCGTAATGACAGCATTGGGTTCGCCTTGCTCCGCTGGAAATAAAAAATGGACCATAAAAGATTATGCCAAGATAACAACAGACTCATCTCCAAAAGAGGCACCTTTCCTGCCTGGCACCAGGTCAGAGAACTACACAACGAAGCTGTATTCACTGCCACAGCAGATTGATGCCAGAAACTTGATCAAAGATTTCAGCAGAAGAGACCTCCCATGACAGTTTTGAGAGGGTATGCAGATCTCTGGAGGCACAGTTTATTAAAAGCACCATCACAGAGACATCTGGCTTTTTGGACTTGATTGAAAGCAGAGGAACTGGCAAGGGACTGTAGCCCCAAAGCTGCCTTTGAAAATTGGTCCTCGTGCGGTGGCACAGCCCGGCAAGATCTTATTTTAGGGGTGCCTGGAGGATTGAATCATAGAGCAATTCTCAAGTGTTTGGGTCGGAAATTTCATCTGGAACCTGGGAAGCCTTTTTCCTGGCAAAAGCACCATGAGAATCAGTGTCTTCTCAGGACAGACCAATTTCAAGGAATCAGGATTTCCTGATGAAAATGTGCTCCCTGGAAAAACTCCGGGGGACTCTTTGTATGCAAGGATGCCTTGAAAAATATAATCTGTCCTCCCAGCCCTGACACCCTCTGTGCTCTGAGAATTCAAAGTCATGTCAGTGCGTGCAGGTTCCACGGAGGGAGACAGAGTGATTACAAGTAGCAGGAGATCTTCTGATGGAAACAGTGAAATCTCCTTTCCACTGACTTTGTAAATTACACTGAACAAAGCCATGGAAACAAGCTTGTAAGGATCAATCCTTGCTGACCAGCCCTGACAGTTTAGCCGTCCTTTGTAGCCTGGTGGTTCTCAGTGAGCCTGGGTGAGCAGCGGTCTCCACTGGAGCTTCCTAGGTCAGCAGTGGGAAAAGCTGGGACAGCAGAAGCCCCCAGAGTGGCCACCACTGCATGGAGTCATTCTCTGAGAGTCTGAAATTGTTGTTAAAATGAAAAACATCAAGCTTCCAGCTCCCCTAGGAAGTGTATGAGAGCAAACAGTGGAGGACAGTTCTGGAGGAGATGCTTGATATTCCTGGTCCATCTACAGGGGAGACCTGCCGCACAGGATGATCATCCTGCTGTGGCTTCACATCACCCTGGGGTCATGGGCAGGGTATTACTCTGAGACCACCCCAAATGAGGAGCTCTTTAGGTTCACCATTCTGATATCCAAGAGATTTAGAAAACAAACACAAAAGCTTCTCCTAGAGCACATTGTAGTGGGGCAGCCAACGGTGTCTCAGGGTCTCTCCCAGAGACACTGAAAGCACAGCTGAGCTGACAGCATCTGGCAGTTGGAGGAAAACAGTTTTTCAGCCTCTAAGTTGAGCACATTTGCTATGGACTCAGTGGAGACTAATGACATAAAAGCTCTTTTTTTTTTTTTTTTTCACAGACGGACTTTGCAAATGGAAATTTCATATTTTCATGGATATTGCTGCTCTTTGATGGATTTTTTTTTCCTCTCCCAGGATTTTTCCAGGGAAAAATGCCCCATTTCTTGCACAAGAGAGACCTGGAAGGTTTGTAACTTTACTGTATACTTGTGAGTCCTTTAAAAGAATGGCAGTTCATAGCCATGCATGGAGCTCCTGAGCCCAAATCAGAGTGATAAGCCAGAGAGGGAGGTGAGGGCTCCTGGGGAAGGGTGAGCATTTCGTAGGAGGGAAGGGTGGAAGGGGTGAGCCGGCTCGGATTAGTGAAAGGGAAGTTCTAGCAAATCTGCAACAAATCTGAAATGTTTCAGGGATATAAATTTCCAGGAGGCCAAAAGGTATCTTAGATGAAAATCACTGTTGTCACAAGGACAAAAGGAAATAAACTAGCCATGAATAAATTTGGGCTGGGAATTAGAAAAGTTAATTACATTCCATGTAAGGTTTGTTTTATTCTTTCAGATGGGGAGAGAAGCTCACAGTCCAGGTTAGTGCTGTGCAGCTGCTGTGGCAGGAATGCTACAGGCTGCAAGTCCAGGAGAACAGCAGTGAATGCTCAGCAAACCCTCCTCTGTGCTTTCTCTCTGGTCTCACTCTTAATAAAGAAAAACCCTTCCAGGCAGTTCTTCCTAATGGCCAAAACCCCCTCTTTTCTGAAGGGAGCAGGTTTTCATTTTACACGCATTGTCAATGGAGCCTTCTTAGCCAGCTCATTTCCCAGGTCTTTAACCAGCCAGCCTGCCTGGAACGGAGAGATTTCCTCTCATCTCAAATCACTTGGCTGCACATGGGAGAGAGGCCCTTTGACGAGGTGAATTTGCAAGGCTCTCAAATCCTCTTTATTTTCACTGTGCCATCCTTCCTTGACTCATTTCAAGAGACCATGATGGGCTAAGCTCAGAGGGAGCACAGAAAGGTGATGATATCAATCCTAGACACACAAATACACACAGATATAGCTTCCACCCCTTTACCCCACCACAAATTAAACATCATCTATACCTAGGACTGGGAAGGATCAGCTAAAATAATCCAGTCTAGTCCTTTATCCCCAGAGTGGTTGAATTCAGAACACCCCACAGTCCTTACCCACCTCAGCCCACAAAGCTGCTCCTCCCGTGTCCCTAATAAACTGGAAGCCCACAATTCACACCTTGTCTGTTCAAGAACATATCTAGAGCTTAATGCACACATGCAGAAAAAAGGGTAAATAGAGCTATTGTTGCATTAGCCAAAGCTATGATAGGCAGGAGTCCACAGTGGGTGTAGTGTCTAGGCAACCGGGTCTTCAAGGAGCAGTGGCATTCAAGAGGCAACGTGAACTCCTAGGGATGCTTTTTCCTTGCAGCTAGTTGCACTGGCTAGAAAATCAAGTGGCAGAGCAAGGACCACAAGGTAAAATGCATACAGATAACCATGGGCCACACACTGTGACAGGCTAAGGGAGAAAGGGAGAAGGTTGTTGGCAGAATGAAGGAACAAGCAGGTCAAACGCTTTCTGAGTGCAATTATTTTAATGGGTCTGTCTTTTCCAAATTCCACATTTCACACACATAGATAGTACTTGAAAAAAAGACTCACACCAGAAATGCTGACTCGGAGAACAAGAAACTCTCCTCGTCTCCTGTTATGCAAGGAGGCACAAGATTCACAACATTAGTCACGGCCAATCACAGAGGCAGACAGACACACAGACATGGAAATCTCAAAAGACGGAAAAAGGCAAGAGCAGGGCATTCATGCTTCAGAAAGCAGCAGATGTTCCCATGCCCCCCTTGCTGTGCAGGCAGGCAGCTGGGCTCACGGCCTGGAGTACAGACCCTCTACACCATGGGATAGCATCTCACTGGTTCTACACACCTCTTTGCCCAGGAGTCACCTCTGTCGGTTGTTGTCTCTTGGCTACCAAGGTCGTCAGCTCCTAGAGCAACAGCAGCTTTATGGTGACCTGTGTGTACAGCACAGAAAGAGATCCAGGATCCTGGAGCTGTGTCAGGGTTCCTGATAAGGTACTGGCTGTGATACCACAATACAAGTGTGAACCACACTAAAATCTTAGATGGCCCTCAAAGTCCTGCTTTTGCCCCTGTTCCTGCCCAAAGAGCCTTTGCCTTTGACTTCTATGGGGTCTGCTGCTGTATTAACCATAACTGGTAGCATTTTGTGGTGCAGCTGCGATAAGGATTGATTCCAGTTCACACACTTCAGGCTTTTTGAGCCTTTAGTGAGTAAAGAAAGGAGTTGCATGGTTAACACTTGATTTTATTACTTTTTTTTGGCTCCAAGTGCTCAAATAAAAGTGCTGCAGTAACCATATTCATGAAGGCAATGCCACTAATGGACTTCCAAAAGACTGGTGAGCTAGCGGCTTCAGAATCAAACCTACATCAGCAAGCTCTCCTGCTTAATTGCTACAGCAATCACCAGCAGGCAAAAATCATGGGAGCTTTCGTTCAGCACAGCAGTTCCTATGTGCCAAAGGGCAGCCAGTGCAGGAGACAAAACTCACCCATGAAAATGAGCTCTGAAGGAGATCATGCAGAGATCAAACCATACAGACTTATCCCCCTTCAAGCAATCTCCAGGCTCAGGTGTGCTAATACCAATCCTGTTGCTTGGCAATGTGTTCATCTTTAAAGCAGCTTTAAGTGGAGTTGGGAGTAGGCATTTTCCCTCCTGCGCAGGCAGGGAGCTGAGTGGTAGTAGAATTCAATTGTTTGCCCAGGACCTGGAGGCTGAGCCAAAGACTTAATCCCATGTCTTCTCAGGCCAACACAAACATCATTCTCCTGAGCCTGCTTCTGTCCCTCCTATCCAGCAGACCAGCCCTGCTGAAATCACACTGATGTCATTCCTTGATGTAGAAGGAGTTGTTCGAGGCACCAAACTGTTGGAGCATTCAAGAAGAACCCACTCAAAGACAGAGCGTTTGATTTCCTCTCATCAAGAAATGAAATTCAACCTCATCCTACCCCTCATCCTTCTCCCTCTCTTCCAGTGTTTCCCCTTCAGCCTGTCATGTTTCCTTCAACCGTCTCCCTCCTATAGTATTTCACATCTCTTGTAGACAGAGATGACTGAAGGAAACACGACAAAGGCCCCAGAAAACTTGGGTGGTGTTGGGGGCATGGACTGTTTGCTGGCCCTTACAACACAAGAGCTTGGGGCATCAAAGGGAATTAGTAGGGTGCAGGATGAAAATAACCCAAGGACAGAAAACTTTACAGCCTCTCATGAAACTGTGCAACTCCCTGCTGCAGGATCACAAATAATGAAAGTTGACAGACATTCAAGGCGCAAATGGATTATTTCATGAAGAAGAAATTAATTCAGGGCTACTACATACAGGCACCACTTCTGGCTCAGGAAGACCCTAAGCATCAGTGCACTGGGGGTTGGTGGAGCATTTTGGGCAAGCAACGCCCTATTTTTGCCCTGTCTTTATGCTCTTCTCCAAACCTTGTTCTTGGACTTGTCAGAAAAGGGTTGCTGGTCTAGCTGGGCAATTGGAATGATCTGGCATGGTCACTCTTGTGTACATATGACTTCTTAGTCACTCAGAGTCTCAAGAGCCCCATTTCACGTTCAGGATTTCCATAAACAGAGAACCTATGGAGCTGCTCCTACGCAAAATCCACTGTCCTGCTACTGCTTCCCCACACATCAGTCCTGCCTAGCACAGCTGTCCTTCCACACATTGGTCCCATCTCATAAAACACACGAACATCCCCTACAGGGGTTAGAGCAAAGTACAGCATTAGCACAGCACTGTCTTCCCAACAAAGGTCGCCCAGGGAGGAACACAAAGCCTTTGCAGAATTAATCCATCAGGTTAGGGTCTTTCCAAGGCAGAGGTGGTGTCTTTGCATGGAACAGCTCTAGATAAATTCTCTTCTGCAAACTGATCCCACTGCTCCACAAGCCCATAAGCACATTGAGCAGTAGGTTTCCTGCAGCAACAAGATCCTCTCCTGACTGCTCACTCTGTGTAACAGATCTCATAGACACTTGAGGGAAGGAGAGACAGTCACCATCTTCAAACACAGTTGTACTGAAGTCCACAGAGTTATTTGCTGTCTGCCTGATGTGTGTCCCAGGCCAGCCTTCCACAAAAAGATGGAAAAGAAGCTGCCTAGCACTCAGTACATAATCATTGCCCAAGGATTTCATTTGCAGGCTCCTGCCAAACTCTTGGTTACTGCAAGAGCGTGTCCCCAAGGATTCAGCATGGCTGATCTTCCAAGTTACACACCACACCAAGCAGCATAGCTGCAGCCCAACCTGATTAAAACAAGGGGAGAATACCAGTGCTAGCTGTGATCCTTGTGATTCGTTGTCTCTTAGAGTGGGTGGTAAGGTCACCCAAATGAAGGGCAAGGATTTTCAGTGGAAGGGAGATTGTTCCACACTGCTTTTTCGATAGCAAACACATAGCTTTGTCTCTACTGCCAAAAAGCCTGGCACTAAAAATGCTGAAAACTTCTTGTGGCTGAGTGGCAGCAAGCTATAATTTACTGCATTCTGGCTTCTTTCACATTCAAGAATTGCTTCACTTCTGAGAAGAAAGACCTGTTATTTGTCAGCCCCATGTAGCCACTCCTTCCAGCCATCATATTTCCATGTTATGTTAAACAAATTAATTCATTCCCGTCTTCCTATCTGCTCCTCTGAAAAAGCTGGTCTATTCCCAAGAACTGATAGTCAGCCTTTCACAGCAACATCATTACCAATTTTCTTTTTAAAGCCACGTAATGGTCAAGTTCCTTTCAGTAAAAATCCAGAATTATTTTGCTGTTGCAGCCACATCCCTTAAATTGATTCAGAAAGACCTGTCTGTCTGCTGGCTTTTCACAAGCACCTTCCCCACGCCTCTGGCTGATGGTACATCATGGATTTCCAGCCCATCCATTGCAGCGTCTGGCTGGCTGCTAACAAAAGCTCTGCCTGGGTTTAGGATGCAGTCAGGTCCCTGGGCAAGTTGAGCTGTATTGCCTCTCCTCCTGGAGTGTACTTGGCCACTGGCCCATTGCCTTCCATGGTGAAGAGCTTGCAAGTCTTCGTATTCTCATGGACTGGTGTGGACTTCTTGGAGGAGATGGGAGAATTTGTGGGGCTCAGCTGAACGGCAGTGGTGTCCTGCACCGTGTGCTCGCTAGTTTCAATTTCAAAGGCTGTGTTGCCAGGTTTGATGAGCCCAATGTTGGAACCTGGTTTGGATTTCCTGGCCCCATAAGCTGGGGGCCTCCGGCTGCAGATGCAGCAGGCACCAAAGAACATGAAGGCCACCACCAGCAAGATAGGTCCGATGATGATGGGAGGGTTGTTCACAGGGAGGAAGGTCCCAAAGGCAAAAGCTCCTACTAAAGTGATGTTGATCCCTGCTAGCATGATGCAAAGTCCACAAGCACAGCAGAGAGCAGGGGAGGGGAGGCCCTGAGGTCGTGTCTTTTTCTGGATGGGTTTCTGGGACAAAGAAGCGCTGCTCTTTTCACTGAACATGTTGAGATGAATCTTGGAGGTTGTTTCCGTTGTCACAGACTATACACCCTGTTGAGAAGGCTAGCTCTGGTCTCCTGCTGCTTTGAAATCCTTGGAGAGGAACAGAAAAGCATGCAAGTGTTAGAACAATGAACAAAAAGCACCTTTCTGCCACCATTCAAGGTGAACAGCATCCTCTCCAGGTTTGCTGGCACAGACAACTAAGTATTTATCCAAGTCTGCTCTCAAGTCTGGGCTCTCCCTGTCCTTGGTGGTCGTGTGCAGTCAGCCTCTGGCTGGAACACTGAGCTCAATATACTCAACGCTCTTTGCCATCCAGATGGATGATGTTCAAGTGAATCTTAATATGTGATAGCCCAAAGCCTACATTTGGCTTTGCCTAGAGTCTGAACCACAGCACAGCATTGCAGCAGTGTGGCTGGACAGACAAACCCATATCATGAGCTCAGATGTTTCTCACGTGGCTTTGAGACCTGTGCTGCATACATCTCTTGACTCTCCTCCTACTCCATCTACCTGTCCTTTAAAATACAGGTTCTTCAGGACAGACAATATGTTCTGCTGCCCATTTGGTCTCACAGCGTTTGCCTGAGCAACTGTAAAACCAAACTTACCCAAGGTTCATGCCCAAGCAACACCAGCTCCTGGATGGAGGGTCATGGAAACTGAGATGATGAAGCTGGAAAAGAGCCTGTGTGGGCCCAAGGCAGGAACATATAGCCTTGAATTATAACAGCAGCTTCGCCGTGAGGAGATTATTGGATGTGATAAGAGCTGGCTTTGTGTTTGCTGTACTTTGCTGGGAAGCCAAATTGCCAGAAACCAAGCTGCCAGCAGCTTGCTGGTGATGCCTTTGATTTTATAGGCAGGAGAGCAATTCTCTTCCCAGCCTGATTGCAAACAATAGCGGTCTGCTCTCTCCTACTCCCCTGCCTGACTCCCTAGCCTCTTCCTTCCTCTGCTATCAAACCACTTTCAAAAGGGTTGCTGGGGGAAAATGATATTGCAGAGGTTTCTGCCACAGGAGCCAAAAATCACTGTTGTGCTAGTAACACTACAATGAAAAAAACCCAGACCATCACCCACTACCCTGAAATAGGGCAGGGGGATCAGCTGGGCATTTTCAACATGTTTCCCGGGTTATAAAATTGTCCCACGCCTCCAGCTGAGGCAAAGCTCTCTGCTGCTCTGTCCACTGTCATGTCTCATTTCCTTTGTCTTGGCTTTTTGTTTAGACCTGAATAAAGTGCAGCAGTGAACTTCCAGTGAAGTTCCTATTCAGTAAGACATCAGCTGGAGCTGCCAAGGACCAGGCACATGAAATGATTAAATCCTTCCTCATTGAGGGATGCCTGACTGGGTAGGGTTCTCTCTGCAGGCAAAGATTTTTCAGGAGAACTGAGAGAGTATGAGGCAAGGAAGGGCATTTTCTCCACTAGCCAGGCTAACTGCTTTGCAGCTTTCTCAAGCTGTGTCCTTTTGTTCTGCCAGAGAACCCTCTCACACTGTGGTGGAGATGGAGCCCTGATTCTGCCTCGTTCACCAGTCTAGAACTAGCAGCAAAACATCTTCTCGTTGAAGACACACACTGTTCTCAGCCCAGCTCTTATGGATATGCCAGTCTCAATGTCTGGCACATACACTGGCAGGTACCCCAGTGCAGCTCTTCCCCTCAGTTTGCCCTACATCCTCCCACTACAAAGTGAGTGGCAGGGAACTGCGTGGCTCCTTGTGGTTAACAGATATCACAGATCCACAGCAGCAAGTTTCCCCTCTGCTGACTCCTCAGCACTCACCTGCTTCCACCCTGCAAGAATTCCTCCTCCTGGGAGAGCTGGGCAGCTATCACAGCTGCTGGGCTCTGGCAGGATGCACCATCAAGCTGGCTGACTCTGCTCCTAGGCAAGGCAGGGACCAGAGGTCATGCTTCCACTGGTATTTTCCAGAGGAGCTTCAACCTGTTGCTCATCATATCTGTCAGCAGTCACCTGTAGTGACTCCAAAGAGACCAAGCTGGTTTCTGGCTGCTTTCAAGGTTGCAATGATATCACCCAGCATGGTCCCTGGTAGCTCATTTTCTCTGTCAGGCAGGTTTTGTTCATTGTTACAGGTCTGTGAGTATAGAGAGTTAAACTTGGGCAAAATCCTCATTTACCTCATCAGGCTGTAACAAGGGGAGAGGAAGACAAGAGGGCTTGTTCAGGCACTATTGGCAACGATAATTCAGGGCAGTTTACACAAGAACAGCATGCCCCAATAGATAAAATAGAACCACAGATCTGCCTCAGAAGGATAGATGATGTGAGAGAATGATCCAGCTGTGCTCAGGTTGGGTACCACAGAATCACTAGGTTGGAAAAGACCCACTGGATCATCGAGTCCAACCATTCCCATCAATCGCTAAACCATGGCCCTCAGCAGCTCATCCACCCGTCCCTTAAACCTCTCCAGGGAAGGTGACTCAACCCCCTCCCTGGGCAGCCTGTTCCAGTGCCCAATGACCATAGACTCCCAGGCATCCATGGCCACTTCGGAGAAGGAGAGGGGACCAGGTATACAGTGCAGAAATAGGGACTAGGTATATAATGATGGAGACCTCTCACCTTGCAGTTTGACTGGAGCAACCGTCAGCTGCTCATTTAGCTATTCTAGGATCAGCAGAAATCTCCCAGGTTGGGCTGTGGGATTGGTCAGGCAATGGTAGCTACCTGCCCCCTGACAACTGAAGAAGCAAGAAAGGAAGCTAGCAAATAAACCACTGTAGCTTAAGCAATGATGTGTGCAGCTTGCCAGGAGCCATCTCCTTAGGAGGATCCTTAGGTTGGGTATTTGGGAACACATCAGCATCACCCTGCACAAGAGGTCAGAGACTAGATCAGATAGTATGACAAAACCCACAATCCTGGACCTCCTCAGATACATTCGCAACTGTAAAATATGCATCTGTCAGTTCAAAGGGCCAGTTCTAACACAAGGACCATGACACAGCCCTAAGAGTGAAGCTGTGACAACATGAATCCAAGGGTTTGTGTTGCACACCCTTAGGTGGGGAATACAAGTACTTCGGGTGACTGAGGGAGAAAGCCGCTGAGTACACAGAGATGGCATCAAATAAAATCATAGGGAGCCAGATCTGCCTCATTCATACTGTGTATATGGAGATTATAACCTCAGAAACATGGGACTGAGCTGGACAGAGTGGTCAAAATTAGCACTGTGTTGAGATCTCAGTTAAACTGTGTGAGAAATTCAGGGGTTTGCCACACCCTTTCTATAGCTGCACCACAACGGTTCCAGTCATGCTGTATCCAAGACAAAAGTTTTTTACCATCCTCTTTGCTTAGGACATCTACATGGGGCAACAGACCTTTCCCAGAAGAAAGCAATGGAGTCATTGGAGAATCTAATCTGCTCCCATCAGCTTGGGGCGGAATTACCTCAGAAGACAGCAGCACCACAGGGCTAGGACATGACTTGCACAGATGGCACCAAGTAACCAACAGTAGATAGAAGACAACATGTTTGGGCTGGGAACATTCAGAAAGTGGATCACTGATTACTTTTGTCTTGATCTCCATACAAAAAAATAGTAGGGATTCAGGGGGGATTCCTATTAGGAAACCCCATGAAATGGGGATGAGAAAGCCAGCAGAGCGGTGGAGCATAACAACAAACCAAAGCTACGAGTTGCCTTACACCATCCTCTACCTGGTAAGGCCCTGCAACAACACGAAGTCTACCCCTATTTTGAGTGCCATGTACAACAGAAGCATCTTTGTTCTCCTGTTATCTCCTGTAGCACAGGGGAGAAGAGTCTCTCTTCATCCCCATTGCAGTCACAAGAACTTTTTGATGCGGGTCACTGCTGACCTGCCTGAGGATATCTGGCAGCTGTTACGTTCCTGCTTCTACTTCAGCCAAGGTAACTGGTTCAAAAATGACCAACTTTCTTGCCAACCGAATTATCCTGTCCAAAATGATCGACTTCCTTTCCATCAGGAGAGGAAAAAGTTCTGTTTGGGCTCTCTGTGTGAAATAGGCTCTTTTCGTAGAATCATAGAATCGCCAGCTTGGAAAATACCCACTGGATCATCGAGTCCAACCATTCCTAGTGGGGAGAGTCTGAGTTTCTTCTCCAAACAACATTTCAGCTTGAAATGTGTGGCTGCCAAACACTGCTACACACACACAAAAAAAATCTACATATCCAAGATAGAGTGATGGAAATACAGAGGCTATAGTGATTCCTTCCAGGGAAATATCCATCCCTTCCCTCCCTATATTCTCAGGGGGACAAACAGAGAAGTTAATTCCTAGCTCTGAGAGTTCCTAGAGCTCCAAGGGCATGCTAACATCTGCAGCATTTTGGGAGCATCATTTAAAGCCGTATCAGCAGCAGCGAGATGCACAGCTAAACACACTTCTCTCTTAGTTGCAATGAGGAGGATCGAGCTGTCATCCTTCCACGCAGCTTCATCGCAGCCAAAATATTTGACAGAGCCCAGATGAGTCTCCTTTTGAGAGGTGTGATGGCAGAGTGAAATAATGAGAGTGATCAGCAAACAGAAATTGCAGTCAGACAGCCGTCACCACCCCACACAGAGAGACAGACTCACAAAGACACACACATGCACCCGTTGGCTCTCAGGAGAAGCGCGAGACTTTTTCCCTGGGCAAAGTAGTGGGAAACTCTTTGGCAGGGCCAGAGGGAGCCTCAGTGCCTGGAAGGAGAGGACACTTACCTGGGATGGAGCGTGGAGCTGGGAAGGGCGATGGAGACAGCAAGTGCCTCAGGTCTCCCCTTCACCCTTTAGTCAGGGATGACAAAGCCATGGCTTGTCCCAGCAGGGTCGGGGCTGGAAGCCCAGCTGTGCCCCAGGAGGAGGATCTCACACGTCTCCTTCCCTCTCTTCACCGACCTCGGGAAACTTTGCTCGGCTGCCTGGGGAGCCCCGGGCAGCTCCTGGGAGAGCTCAGCGGGCTCTGTGCGAGCTTGAACGCCTTCTCCCCACTTTCCTCCTTCCCCTGGGAGGATGACGTTCATCTCCCTAGGCAGGAGGGGGTTCAGGCGAAGCATCGCTGCCCCGCAGCATCCTCTCCCTCCTCCTCCAGCCGCCTCCCCCGCTGTCCGGCTGCCTCTCACCCTCTCCCAGCGCCTTCTTTTTCTTCTCCACGGCTGCAGCTCCCGCCCCCTTCAGCTGACAGAGGTGCCCGGAGCAGAACAGCCCCTTTGTCCTCCTCCCGAGGGGCAGCCCCAGCCCCAGCCCCGCTCCGGCAGCCCCCGGGGCGGAGAACAAAGCGAGAGGAGGGGGAAACCACCACCAGATGCCAAGGAATGAGATGCAGGCGCTCCGGTTGCTGCAGAGAGGCAGGGATCTCTTCAAGGCAAGAGGTTTGAAATGCACGTTGTGAATAAAAAAAAAATAATTAATTAAATAAATAAATAAAAACCAAACCCAAAATACAACTGGTGTCCGGATGCCTTTGGATCCTGGAGGGATGCAGAATTCTCTGCTGGTCGGCTGGCAGTGAGGGATGCTGAGACAGGACCTCCCAGAGGTGGAAACACAGGGTGAGGGAGCTGGGAAATCCAAAATACCACCCTCAGATGCAAAACTAATGTTTTAACGTGGCAATCAGATCTCAGGTACACTTAAAGGTACTTGCTGTGAAAACATGCTTGATGCTAGACCCTGTTGCAAGCATAGTCAAGATCTTAACACCCATCTTAAGAAGCCAATTGCTGACTGTAGAGTTGGTGACCACAGGAAACAAGGCAAGCTGCGGGTAATAAATAATACTATAGATAATCCTTTCACGGCTTAAACAGTGCCGACACTCACATGCCCTCATCTGCTCTTCATGCCCACACTGCTGTAACCAACCCAGATGCTGCCAGTGACAACTGAACAGAAGCTTTTCTCCTGCTTATAAGAAAAATCTTATACAAATTGGGTTGGAGCTGATTGAACATGAATCATGCTCCCCCCTTTTCCAAATGACTGCTTTCATGATCTCTAGAGAGGGAGAAGGAGAAAGGTAACACAGAGATTGTGAAAAACAAAGGTCAAAGAAAGAAATCACTGAGAAGGAATGAACACTTCTCTCTGTTCTCCAGGCACTACTCCAGCCTGAGTATTCTTAATACAGCAGCATCCTCTACTGCACCACATCACATTTCACCTTGCAGGTCATCCCAGAAATTCAAGCAAAAACAAGCTTTGCAGAAAGGGATTCAGCCCCTGCTGGGGAAGGCAACTCTGTTTTCTCCTTAGCTCAGGTAACCTTAACAGCACACTGTGTGACTTGAACAAGAGGTCAGGAAGGTATCAGAAAAGCAGTGCTTCTAGAAAGAAATAACCATAAAATCTCATTTCAGTCCCTTCCTGGAATGCAGCATTTCCTCTAGGGATTCTCTGGCCCTGTAACATGAAGTCCCCAATGACTTAGTGTACTCATCCCTACCTGAAAAGTCATGGGTGAGTGCCCAGTGCAAGATATTCTGGAGAAAATCTCTCAGTGCATGTATGAGAGAGACAGTTCTACACGTGGCAGAACTGGTGCTTAGTGTTTGCTGACTGTTGCTGGGTAGAAACTGAAGTGGCTGAACTCATTCCTGGTGTGGCTCCACAGAGCACAACGGAAAGAGCCCTATAAGTCATGTTTATTTAGGAACAACAGCTGTCAGTGGGAAGAGACCGCCAGGGTCATTGATTCAAGCTCCCTGCTATCACATGGTATAATAACATTCATAAAGTGCTCAAGCTCCAAAGGGGGCCAATTAATACCAAACGACCCGTGAGCTGTCCCCTAATAGCACAAGGCAGTGAAGAAGAAAGCTGAACCCACTTCAAGTTGGCTGTGGCATGACTCTCCATCACACTTTCTGCTTAATCGTCCTGAAGCCAAATAAAAAGGCTTTACTGAAACATTACATATTTAGGGCTCCACTAAAGCAATAATTCTGAGTTTCGCACATGTGGCCCTGACAACCCGGCAGATTGCATTCCTGTGACTAAAACAACGGCTAATTCAAGAACTAAAATTAAAGGCTAGATTTCCCATTGGTATAAATCAGAACAGATTTATTGCCTTGCAGAGCTTTGATAGCTCATGAGTATTCATAGTTTGCCAACAGGGCATTGCTAGACTGCTGGCTCCTAATTTCAAACTTGCCAAGAACTGGGAAGCTCTGCCTTCTTCACAGGCAAGATCCCAACCCTCAGTTGACTAGAAATAATCACAGAATGGTTTGGGTTGGAAGGGACCTTAAAGATATCCAGCTCCAACTCCTTTACCATGGGTAGGGACACCTTCCACTAGACCAGGCTACTCAAAGCCCCATCCAATCTGCCCTTGAACACCTTGAGCACAGGGATGGGGCAGCAACATCTTTTCTGAGCAACCTGTGCCAGTACCTCATCACCCTCATAGTGAAGAATGAATTTCTTCCTTATGTCTAATCTACATCCATCCTCTTTAAGTTTAAAGCCATTATCCCTTGTCCTATCACTATTTGCCTTTAAAAAAGACCCTCTCCATCTTTCCTGTTGCCCCTGTTTAAGTGCTGGAAGGATGCTATAAGGTCTCCCTGGAGCCCTCCCATCTCTATGCTGAACAACCCAATTTTCTCAGCCTATCTTCATAGGATGGGCGCTCCAGCCCTCTGATTATTTTTGTGGCCCTCCTACAATGTTATTCCTCTGGGAGAAGTTGTTTGTTCTCAGCTTCTGCTGAATTCAGAAATTAGCATAAGTCAGAATATTTCTGAATGAGAGGTAAAATTTTCTGGCTGCCTCTTCCCATTGTCAGTTCCTGACTCTGGTTTACGTTAGCAAGAAATTTCACTTGAGAACTCTTACAACCACAAAGTCTGTGCTTCAGTGCCACCACCTCCTGGTCCAAAGCAGGTCAGGATGATGATTACCACACATGAAGACCTCTGATATCACTCCGGTTTTGTGGAGTATCTCTCTCCGAGAATAACTTTTAAAAAAGGTGGGAAGGGTAAGGATGATCCACACCTTCACAGAGGTTTCAAGAAGTTTTGGTTGGGACTGACACTGGAGTGAAAGTGCATGAGCAGCATCCACTCTCACAAGAACAGCAACATGCCAACAGCCCAATTCTTCAGCACACCAGGACCAAAAAGCTGCAGCCCATGATGCTGCCTTGCTGAACTGTATCCATCACACAGGGAGTGTGTGGGAGACAGCAAATGCCTGAAAGTTTATGGTGCAATAAGATCATTAGACAAAGGTCACTGCAGAAATGTCCCCCTGCAGATTTCCATGAGGTCTTCAGAACTGGCACCAATCTGTGCATTTACATTTTAATTGCCTCTTAAGGGAAGGAACATCAGACTAAATCTGCTGCCACTCCAAACCAATTCTAAATGCCACCAGTCTGTCAGAAAGTTTGCACTAGGGCAGAATCTGGCTTTGCCTCTGTGCTGTCTCTGGCAATCCAGAAGAGGGCAAGGCCAATTTCTGCAGCAATGTTTACCTGCCTATCACATCAAGTAGAGAAAGGAGGTAAAAAAAGAAATTATTATTTGTCATTCCTAGAGGCAGCTATGAAATTACAGTGCAAGAGATTTAAACCCATGAAGGAGGCATCTCCTTGTACAGCGTGTAATTTAAATCACAGGAGCCTGACATGGAGAACAACAGTATTAGTGTGCTCTGACCCAAGACATAGACACAATTGGACCCATCAAACACAATAGACCAGCTGCAGCTTCTGGCTCACAATATCCCCATGTTTCCAATCACCGGGAATGGCCTGAGGGCGAAAGCTTGCTCTAAGTTTGCCACTGTTCCAATAATCTAAGACCCTGTTATTGACAGCTGTTGAGGCAGAATATTAGGTAGATTTTTTTATCTGGTTCTATTTGACTGTTCTTATGTCAGGGATGAAGCTTTTGTTATTTCTGAACGTGGACAAAACCTGGCTTTTCTGATCAGAGGAACTTGCAGCCACACTTCATGCATAGTCTTCCTCAGGACAACTGCAATATCTGACACAGTCTCTGCATCTCAGCAGGGAGAGTTCAAGCTTTTACTCTGCTCTTCCCAGGAGCTTTCTCATCATGCACACAACTGTCTTCACGATCTAAAGCATCTGGGCCAGCAGTATCCAGATTCATTAGCAGATGCTCCCATCCCTATGCCTGCTCATGCCTGCTCACCAAACCCCTTCAGAGCACGGCTCAGTTAACCCCCAATTAACCATTTTAGCTGAAGACTGTAGCCAGAATACCTGTATTTTCAGCTTGCTTCTTCTCAGGGTGCTGGCAGCTTTTCATCACGCACCTGCACTGCACTCAGCCAAACCTGCCAAGACCCTCAGTTCAAAGAGCTGTGACCTGATATGGACCCAACCTCTCCTGCATGATCCACTCAAGCCAAGACTCCTGCACACAGTTTTGAGGAAGCTGAAATTAGAACAGGACACTGCTGGGGGATAGACTGGGAAAGGTATAGGGTTGTCCTCATGCTGAACCAATTGGGATTTAGGCCCTGGACAGAACAGAGATTTCAGCTAGGCAGTCAGTGGGAACTATCAGCCTAGCTTCTAGCATCATTAAAGTTCTACCTCTACTCTCCGATCCAATGATCTACTTCCATAGCACCTATGTGTTTGGATTTTTTAAAATACTCTAAAGATAATTTTTACCCCTTTACACAGATGTAAAAAAAAAATCTTCCAGATTGGAACAAGTTTCTCCTTCCTATGACACCCCCTGTAAATACTGAGTTGAAGAAAGTTAGCAGACAGGAGGCAATGTGCAAGTGGCTGTCCTGTTACACAAACACTGCAGTAATTTTTTATGAAGCTTTCTCAAACAGGAGGAAAATAGCAGGTCAGTTATCAGCAAGGGGCAAATATTTTTAATTACCTTATAGGGAGGATTATGTCTCCTGTGTTTAAGTCTCAAAGGTTCCCACTGGCAAACTAATTAGCAAGCAGCTTCCCTGGAAGAGAAGGTCTGAAGTTATGTGGGTTTGTTCACCCAGGAGGCAAACACCCAGTTTATTCTCCTCTGTCATACTGTAGTCCTCCCTGCCAGCCAGATCAGACCAGTGGATGGTTGATCTGGAAGACACAAAACCACATAGTGTGTCTGTCAGCAACTCCGCTTTATGATTTCAAATGCAGTTCATCAAAGACCTCAGTGTTACATCTTTAAAAGAGGTGCTGGTAGAGATTTTAGTTAAAGGGCTGCTGGCTCCTCATAAACTGAAATCAGAGTGTGTGTTATATATTATACTTTATACACTCTATGTTACATATTATAATTTCTTATCTTCCCCTTCTTCTTGAGGAATAATACACAAATAACATCTGATCTGTATTTGAGCTGCAGAGGTAACTAACAGCCTCAAGGGGGTAGGAGTCATGATAATGAGCCCCTGATCCAGCAGGGCACTTAAATATGTGCTTTTTCTAACTATTGGCCTATTGAATTAGGTGGGACTACTCACAAACCTTAAGGTAAGCATGTACTTTCTATACTCAGTATCTTCACCAAATAAAGCAGAGGTAACACCACAAAAAACTGCCCTTCCAAGATCATTTTTCTCTCTTCTATTGGGTGTATGTCTTAGCTGAATTTAATGATGTTTCTGAGGATGGGATTCAGGTGGCATCACAAAGCAGCAGTGGTAAAATCAGGTTTTGATCATGAAGAAAACCGGAACTGATGAGATGTGAAAGGATAAAATAACTAAATGTCATGTCCTCTCTGAACCCAATTCTGGTGGCTGAATCTGAATCACAAGAAAGAGGACAACCATCCGTACCACCTTCTGATACCAGGTGATATCTACCACATCAGTTCAGCCTTGGGAACCGACTCTACCAAGGGGTCTATTGGCCTCTGCTCACAGTGTCTTCTTGTCCATCCAGCCACTCAAGTATCCCCTGCTGAGCAAGGTGCTGCCACCCAGTTGAGCCATGGACAATATCAGAGGCTGACTGCAAGCATGTGCTCAGGTGCAAATATGTTCATTTCACTCATCCCCGTGGGGAAATGCACCCACATGATGACTTAGACCATCAAAATCTATTTCCCAGTGGAAGCAGGCCAAACTAGTTACACTGTAGGTAAAATGCTGGATTATTTCTTTCCACATCTTGATTTCATAATTTTCAATGGTGTCCCCATTCAGCCTGTCATTGGATGTGGAAACCTTTGGAACAGATCTGATACTGCTTTGTAAACCAGCAATAAAAACCTTAGTTTGTGCCTGTTATATCCACCTGATGGTCAACTTGTAGCATGCCAGACTGCAAGAGAAACTAATTACCACCAGCATAAATCACATTAGTCTTGCCAGTTTGGATTCCTGGAAAATAATAGCTTTGAGGGATGTCAGTCTCAACAATATCAACAGATGGTGTTTCTGTCTGAAGAGGACACATGTCCTTGATCAGATTGTCAATGCTTAGGGCACTGATGCTCTTGTTTCTCACCCAATGTCCTTCACCCAAGGGCTGAGACTGTACATGGCAACACAGAGATGATTAAGACCTGGAAATACAGCTAGTGCTGAAAAGCAAGGTCATGGTGTTGTGGTTCATGTCCCTTCAAAACATGTAACACCTTGGACACAGATGAGATCTCTTGGAAGTTTTTGTGGCTTGCCTCATGGCCCAATCTGCAGTACAATAACAGAACACTTCACAAGGTGACTCCTTAACTCTCCAGAGAAGCAAAATAAACAAGACTTAAGTGAAAATTAAAGATCAGAATCGAGAGTCCTTATTTGTCCTCATGTGCAGGTCTGGAAATATTTTCAATGTGTATCCTATAGCCTCACCTAGAAGGTGCATAAAAAAACCCCACCCAGACTATTTGGATCCTTCTGTAGTTTAGCCAGATTCCACAAAACTTCATAAAAGTTGTTGCAGTGACTTCAGCAAGCTGTGAACAAGGTCAATAGGATGCTGCCTTGTGATTATCTACCCCCTGGTAGTGAGCAGATGTCTGTGGCTTCCATTTGGGATATCAGGTTATAACATGGCAAAGCACAGATCATTAATCACATCCTTAAATGAACTGATTATAAGGTCATCACGTCAAACGCTGCCTGCACAAGTTTTATTTTACATGGAGTCTAGGGAAGCATCTGGTGAAAACACTTGACTCCAACTCATTAGCTCTGCTGCAAAGCCTCTCTCCTAATACACTTAATCTTTCTGCCTCTCGGTTCCTGCACCACCCTCCCAGAGTCATCACCAGTGTCAGGATGAGTCTGGCTCTCAGACACCGTAGCCCAGAGGTGCTGAATTTGTCTATAGCAGATGTAGACACGCACATATTCCTCACCAGACTCCGGAACTACCCACTGGTCCATATAGAGCAACTGCTTCTCACAAGTTTGAGATGAACTGCGTGTGATTTTTGCCTTTAATAGCAGGATCCAGAGAAGAAAAAAAAAAAAATCCCACAATAACTATGCGTCATGAAAAGCAAAGCAGCTCATACTTCACCTATTCAGCAGGCTCTGGAGTAAGATCCTCAGCAGGAAGCAGCAGTGGGGTCTGCAAGGCAGACTTTTGCAGAGTTTTATTTACATGTAGTTTAAGAGAGAGGAGAAGAATCACAAGTTAAATAACTTTCACCTGCTATCAAGAGCAGACACAAGCGCTTGCCCTCAAGACAACCACATCTTTTTTTTTTCAAGCAACTGGTACACAATAGAGGATCCTACTTCACCCTGCCCTTCACAGGCTGATGTGATCCATAAAGTGGTGAATTAAGAAATCTACCTCTCTTCCGCAGAGCACAGGGTTTCAGAGACATGCCAGCAGGTGTTGGGGTAGGTGAGTTCGGAGCAGTAGGATCTAGATGAGCACTCCAGCCTCCAACTCTGATGGCAGATAAGAGAAAGCATTACTGGGTGGAAAACTGGTGGGGGTAGGACAGGAGCAACAGGGAGGCATCTTTCTATAGACAGGATTTAGTGCTGTTTAATTTTAGAAGTCACTGAAATCGCAGAGTTTCTCTTTCCTGATCCCACATGCAGGCAGTGCGGACACAGGGAAAAGCTGCCTTTACCACTGGTGAGACCCTGCTAATTCCTCAATCCAGCAGGTTGATTAAGACCAGGTATGAATTAAGGATGGGGCTCTCAGCTGTCACCATTACCAGGAAAGTAGGAAATTCAGATTAAATCTCACATCATCTTTAGCAATACTTGCAAAGCCGAGAAATCATAAAGTGCCATTGGAAGATGTTGGCTTACAGGAGCACTTTTCCAGGACCGTGGATGTGGTCAAAGCCAGACACCTCTTCCCTCATCACCTCTCAATATACTTCTTGAAAGATTCACGCTTCATCCCTTCCAGAGACACAAGGGACCAGAAGTGCCAGGTGCTACATGAACACATGGACATAAGGGGTTTCTGTCTCAGAAAGGACAGGGGGATGCTAATACGCACATTTGGCAAGTGGGAAACTGAGGCATGGAAATGATGTCAAGGTGAGGCTCATCCCAAGACGATGGTCAAGTCTCACTGACCCCAGTCTGGGAGGCAGTGGGGAGAGGCTTTCCAGGCTTTGTGCATCTCCCAGAGAAACAGCACAATTACAAAGGTGCTGTGAGCATCTCAGCCCACCGGCAGCAATCAGCTGAGCACTGTCTCTCTGAGGTCTGCAGAAGATAAGGGCTTCGCTTTTTCTTTTATTCCACTAAATCATTCGCAAAAAGAGAGTAAGGACATTTAACCTGTTTGACTGAGGAGTCACTGTGTGCCTATTCCTTAGGCAGCAGAAGCAGTGCCTAGAATTATTCACCACTATTTTGAGCAAATAGGAAAAAAGTAGCCTGTGTATCCAATGTCCTGAAAATAAAGCAGTAAACAAAGCAGCAGCTCAGGCTGAAGGTACGAAACTGTGGCTGAGAAAGAAAGCCTGGACAGTGATGATTCAACTCGGGGAGGTGGTTAGCGCTACAGCAAACTGCTGGGGGAAGATCTGCAGGACCCAAAGAAGCCAGCGCTGATTTGTAACCATTTTCTCATGCACAGCAAGTGAGAGACTGCCCCAAAAATACTGCTGTGTGTCTGGATATAGGATGAACTCATCAGCTGTTTTCTGAAAAGCCTGAGGTGCTGCAAACGTGATTAAGGAAGAGAAAGATAAATAAACCCAAGAACAGGAAAGGCCTTGGATAACTGTTTATGTGGCTTGTTAAAAGGAGTAAAATGGTCTCCTCTGAACATAAGGTTCCCTCTCATCTCTCATACTGATCATCAATTTATATTAAAAAGGCCAGGCAGTTACTGGGGGATATGGAGGCATTTCCTCTGCTTTCTGGTCAGGTGAGGACTGGACTTTCCTCGCTTCCTTAGAGAAACAGGTCAGGATCAGAGCTTCTGCTTAGCATTCTTTTGCAATTCTGACCTGCTGCTAATTGCACTCCCGGGCCACGCAGTCCTTGACCAGCCAGGGCAGAGTTTAACTCTGTAGAAGAAACCCACTCTTAATGACCGTCACTGGATTCCCTGTGGATTTGTTTTTCTCAGCTCTTCTCAAGATCTGGGAAAGATCTTCACAACTGATGAGCACACGGCATAACCTCTCACGAGCCATCAGCTCAGCAGCAGCTGATGATTACGCACACTCCCATCCCCTTCCAATTACGACCTGAACTGTTTTAGCAGCACCACACAGTAATTTTTTCATGTGATTGGAGCAGGCTGGTAGCATACACACAGCCAGCTCTAGAGATTCAGCTAACAAGGGGCACCTCATTAAGTACCTCAGGGAGAACTTTCAGCTAATGTGTTTTCCTTAGCACTCAAGATGGGCCTGGAGCATTCACGCTGACTGCTGAAAGGAGCCTGCTCACAACCAATAACTCATTAAGCGAAGTAAAACTCAATGACTTATCATAGCTGACAGTCTCTAAATAATTAAGGGTGTCCCTTATTGCTCCTTCCTGCTCCCTCAGCAAGTTCACCAGCCATCGTTTCGCTGTCATCTTTCCTCCACTTACTTCTTTTAAGTGCCCCCAGCCTTCCCCCTCTGCGACCTGAGCTGTCAGGCTGCCTTCAAGAGAAGCTGGAACTACTTTGGCAGGAAAGCAGCTCATCAGCTGGTTTCCAGCATCTTTTCCAGGGCCTCCATCCTCCTTACAAGCTCCACCTTGCTGAGGGCACCACATCTTCTCTGTCTCTAGGCTTTTACCACCAGTTCGCCTACAAGGAAGTCAATCCCTTATCTATGCCACGCTGCATCCCCAGGCACAGAGGCTTAGTTGGGTATTTGTCACGTTTAACCCCATTTTTAAAAAATTGGAGGAAAATCCTCCCCCCCACCCCTGTCTCACCCAAGAGAAATCTTCTGTTGGCTCTTCTGTGTGTTCAAATGGGTGCAATTTGATGCTGGGTGTGCTTTACTCCCCTGTGAGACTTTCTGCTCTCTGTTGGGGCCCGTACAACACCTACTCATCTCAGTGGGAAATGTTACACATTTCACAGAAAGAGTAAGAAGCCAAAGCACTGAGTATATGCATTTCTCACACTGTTCTGTGTGCAACTACAGCTTATTCCAAATTCAATAACATGGTGATCCCAGCTTCTGAAGAGACAGTTTAAATCAATGATTAATTTAAAGTAATTTATACCTTTTAACAATTCAAGCATGTTTCCCAGGCCAGAGACCTGCAAGCCATGCTGGATCAATGCCTGGAAATCTATGAGCATTATTTCAGGTGTAACTATTTATCCTCCGTAGCACAGCAATATCCTCGCTGCTAGGGAAACAGTTCACCCATCGGTTCACTGTTTTCTGGCATTTGGGGTCCAGTTCAATCATTTGCTCTCTCCAGGCATCATCCAGCAGGTCTGGGGATGCACAAGTGCAGGATACAGAGAGAGATGCTTTTCTCTTCTAACTTATTCCTGTGGTTCCTCTACACCTGCTTCTGTACAGCCTTAGCCTGCTCTCGACTGGGAGCCAAGGACCAGCGCCCCTGAGGTCCACAGCTCCCCACAGGCAAATATGCAAGAGGCTCCTGGAGCAGCCAAGAGGACAACAGGCAGTTTTCAAACTCAAACTCTCCCTGTGTTTATCATGCAACAGAGTTTTGGTTGTTTACCTCCTGACCAGGAGATTTTTCTGAGCTCCTGGTGATGACCACACCACCCACGGCACAGGACAGGGATTTTGGCAGCAGACGGGCACTGAGGAGCAGGGACATTTCTAATTAGATCAGGTTGCTCAGAGCCCCATCCAACGTGAATGTTTCCAGGGATGGAGCATCCACCACCTCTCTGGGCAACCTGTACCAGTGTCTCACTACTTATTGTGACATAGATAATGAGGATAAGCACCCTTTTTTTCCTACATATGCCCTGACTCCTGCACAGCATCTTCAGTATGACACAGTCTCTGTGCACCTTGCTCACCTCTTCTGCAAAACATGGTTAATTGTATTTTAAGCACCTCAGCCTCTGTGGCTCATCTCTTCAGCCAATAAACTCTCCTGCTCTGCACTTTGCTCCAAGTCTCCCACTACCTGAATGACCAGAGAAATAGAAATAGTGGCAGAGCGATTGAGTTGACAATGACCCAGTTTTATTGACAACATAAAGTTGACTGTAATACTCTTGAGGGCCAGAAGTGTCCATGTGGGGAGGGAGTAGTAGAAGACTTGATTGCAGGAGAAATAACAATAAAAAAAATTAATGCAATAGAATTTCCCCAGATAGCGCTTGACTGGCTGGTTATATCACAAGTGGAATGTTTGTCAGAAAGCATTACTAAAATCTGCTGTATAATCCAGGAGAATTCATAGGAAGCGTTATACAAGAATTTACAGGTTTGCTACAAATTCTTATGCTGTCAGTACTGAGGCTCTGTTCCAGACGACAGACCCTGGTGTGAGCTCAAAGCTGTCCCTGATCTCCAAAACAGGCAGGAGGAGAAAACTGGGGGTAGAGAAGCATCTTTCGGGATTGCAGGAATCTCTGTGGGACTCAGCATCATGTCAGCAAGGTATCAGAGTATCCAAATTGGCTACTGGTCCCTCCAAGGCAGAGGGAAATGCCCCACGCGTCGCTGCAGACTCCACGGCCATTGATTCAGGTTTTGATCTGACCTTTTCATTTGCCAGAGCAGGCGTCAAATGGGTATTTGATTTTAGCCCTCCCAGCTGCACCCCCTGTCCTTCTGAGAGCAGGAGGCAGAAGGGAGGAAGGCAACAGCAGGACACATCTCAGCACAGGTAAGAGATGAACATATAAGAGAAATGAGAGCAAGGCAGGAAGACACACAAAGACACAAACACAAACAGTACCATGTAAATCTCACTTCTGAAGGAAACCTGGCCAAAAAAATAATTAAGACCCATTCAGATCCTAACCAGCTGTATCCAGCAATAGGCACATGCATCTGCCCAGGCATTTCAGAGCATATCTAGCACCTCTTCTTGTTATCATTCCTTCTCCATTTGCTTTTAATTGCTCAATCTATAATTTTGTTGAACAGGCTGCCCGCTAGGTATCACCTCAGAGCTGACTATTATACAGGTGCTGCCTTTAGCCTGAAGCAGAAACATATCAACATCAAGACTTGGGATGCAGCCAGGAAAGCTGCTGATATCACAGAGAATACGCTAAACATAAATTTTATCCTGCTTCCATCCTGTAAGCTTTGAACGCCTTGCAACAGTGGCTTTAGAAATCACAATGCAATCAGGAGATTACACAGAGCAAAGATGAAACACCACAGGAACGATGCCGGGACAGGGATCACATTTAGCCCACTTAGGTACCCAGAAGGACCAGCTCGCATCGCAGAGTTCCAGTCTTTCAAGGTAGGGAGCTGTGTCTCTGCTCTGTATTGGAGGGCAGCACTGGATTCCACAGTTCCTTGAGTGGAGATGTGAGTAGAAGAACTAAGCAGAGCTGATTAGAAGTTTTCAAACCTGTGTTGAAGCAAGAAAACCACCCAAAACATCTCAGGTTCCATTAATCTACGTTGCTTTTCTTTCAAAAACTGGATGCCTGCCTTCCTCCTAGACCAACTAAGGATTAGCACCAGGTCCTGCAGCCTGCTGACATATGGATTTGGCAGGGCTGAGCTCCCAGCTTTGCAGCAGAGACCTTGGAGCTCTGAGATAGCTACAGAGATCCCACAGAGCCTGTGGGCCATGGCAATGTGCTGGGCCAGAGCCACTGATCCCTCAAAGCCTCCTACAAATACTAGAAGAAACCAGAGTCAGTGCGAAACCCACCAACGTCCTCAAGCATCTATCAAGCCTGAGAGCATCCAGCTCCCAAAGCTGACTCTAAACCAAAGCATGACTCTAAACCAAAGTCTTCTATCCTGCAGAAAAATAGGATTTTTCAGCTTGCTTTAGACATTCAAGGACAGCTATAATCCCCGAACATACATAACAAAAGCTATTTGGCTGCTTAGGCTTTTGTGATGGAAGGAAAGCAGCATCCCTTAGACCAGAATAGCCTTCAGTTCATTTGGAAAAGGAATCCACAATAAGGTATCAGCTTCTGACACCTGCTAAAGCCTTATTTGCCCAGCCAAACACCCAGGGACACCCAGCACACTTCACGGGTTAGACAGTCAGTGCCTGAAGGCAAATTGTTCAGTGTGAAGGACACAGCTTGACTTCAGGCTGGTTTGCAGAATGACCCCAAGCTCCAACTTTCCTCTGTCATCTTTTGCTTTCTGTAAAATCCCCTTGGATAGACAGCACCACTACCAGGCACGCTGTATTGTAGACCCTTCTCAAAACACTCTTTTTAGCTATTTTTGATGCTTTTTGGAGGGGCGCCCCACAGCTCCAGCACTGCAGGCTGTGAACCCACACTGGGTTAATGTCCCCAGTCCCGCTGCATCAAGCACTTACACACATATTCTAAGTCCAGTTGAGGACAAATACTAGTTCCAGTACATCAGAAGCTATTCCTGTCAAACAACACACTGTTCAGCTTACCCACAGGCAAACCCACCAAGGAGTCAAGGCAACACATGGTCTCTCTGCAAGCCCTTCTACCCCAAACGTGCTCCTGTAATGTTCACACAGCTCAGGTATTGCCAGGTACAATCCCCAGAGCCTGGAACCCTATGAATGTGTGAGAAACACTCTTTGTCTATGCCTTCTCCCTGATTTTCAGTGACGTAAGACAATTTTGTGGCCAGCAGTTTCCATCAGCTCCAGCCAGAGCAACCCCTTTGATTGTAGGTGTAGGGATAGGGTGAGACAGCTCTGCCATTAAACAAGACCATTCACTCCAGAACAGCATCCCACCCTGTCCTGACAGACCTGAGAGCTCTGCGGCCAACCACCCTTTTGTCCTAGCACGATCTTCTCCTTTCCCTTTTAACTCAGCACAGGTCTTCTACTTCACATGTAGTCACCGTCATCCTGGGCCTCCTGAGCTGCAAGAGCAGAGCAAGGCTGCCTGGGGAAACGTGCCACTAGGGTGAGGAGACTTTGTGACTGGTTTTGATGAAGACGGGCACTAGAAAGTAGAAGATAGAAATGGGTATTCATCTCCTGCTGTGCTAAACCTTTTGGTCACTGATTCAGAAGGAGGGAACCCTTCCCAAGATTGCAGATGACACATCCCACCCGGAAAGCTCTGACTTTGCGAGTGATTATTTCAGGATGAAGATGAGCTGCTGTTTCTCTCTGTAAGTCTTGTGAGAGCAGTGTGACCCAGAGTTTTTCACCCACTCTCCTTCTGTTTTCATCCATCAGAGGAAGCAAACATCAGCTCCGTGAGGCCAGACAGCTTCCACTCAGGTTTCACCGCCAACTATTCATTACAAAGGGCTAGGAAATAGAAACCAGCCTGGGATCATACCAGACGTGGGCTAGGAAAATTCTCAAGTTCATCTTCTGTGGTAAGCTGCCTACTACAAGCTGAACAAGAAAGATGATTAAAGATAGTTGTTATTGCAGTTCAGAGCCAACAGAGACAGCTTGTACTGGGAAGCACAACACATTGTGCATAAGAAAGTCCACTGTAAGCATTAGATTACACTTGCTCGGAAAAGTATCACGCTAAAAGACGGAAAGACTCAAATCTTTGGTCCGCAGAATAGCAGCAAAACAAAGAGAAAGCTGAATGTTATTCAAAATGGGGAAGATTAGGCAGAGAGACAGAGAGTGTAGCTGCACTAAGAGAGTCTTTTAGACACTGCTGGAACGGGGCTGCTGTAGGAGGTGAAGCAAGGGGCTGCGGCAGTGAAGGATAACATGTAGGATAACAAAGATGTCTTACTACGTGCTCTCCTGCTTCTGATGAGCAAGGTCAGCATCTGCGTCCCACATTCTTGTCTGGCAAGTCCGCTGGGAGGGGCATAACCACTGTGGTCAGTGCAACTGCATCTGCTCTTTGGGACAGGATTGAGCCCATATAAAAGGTGCTGACAAGCAACTCAGATGTGCCACAAAGGAAACCCTTCTGGTCCTTTTTTCTCACATTGAGAGGAAGTGGCTTAGATTACCACAAGGCTTTAGTAGGGCTAAGGACTAAAACTGCTCTTTTTCAAACCATTATCCCTCACCCATATCATGCTGATATAGTCTCTGTCCTCATTTTCTCTCTCTGTACTAAATCATATATCAACTGAGCATGGATCTATCTGAATCTGCAGCTTCCAAAACCAAGTAACGCTTAATGCATCTAACAATATACGAAAATACGTGTGCCAAGCTCACCTTGGAGCAGCAGGAAAGTCTTCTCACAGCCTTCTCCAGTTCCAAAATCTGCTATTTCCTCCCTTCTTCCTTAAGGCATGATCTTGGATGCAGCTGGACAGGTTTTCTTAATCTAGTGAGACAAAGATGCAACACCAGCACCAAGGGCACTGAAGATAGCAGGCAAATATGAGCATTGCTGACCTGCACAAAGCACACGCATCTTACTGTGCTGGCTTTTGCTAATTTTACAAATGACATTTTACTAAAGAGAGATATTATTTCAGGTCTTACCAGAACTGATCCCTCCACTTGTTCTACCTTTTGTATTAAGTTATCATGATGCTCAGAGGATGTGGTGCTGTAATACCTTAAAAGCCTCTCAGCCAGTTTGGGAGGGAGGTTGTGTTCATTCAAGTTTTGAAGAAAGTAGGCTGCTAAGAGACAGAGAGAAGAAATTCTCTTGCTGAAGGAAGGGCAACAGTTTGCTATTGTCAAGTGAATCGAGATAGAAAACAAGAAGGTCTAGGCCAGGGCAGACTGAAGGTGCTCTGCAAATGCCCTGCAAGTGCTAAGACAGCGAAGGCAACTGCATCAACACAAGACATGAGCCCCCACGTTTCCTACAGACTCCATCCCACAATAGCTCGCTTCGGTAAGAAGGCATAAGCAGAAGAGACAATGATTTCTGCAGCTCCCATAAGGAGACAGCCAGGGCTCTGCATTATTGCAGGAGTCCTTAACAGCCCATAAATAGAGCCCTTGTGTTAAGAGACAGCCCAATCTTCCCACTTATGCTGCCAACAGCTCCCCTCTCCTCGCCACAGCAAGAGCACTGTGGAATGAAGGACGTTGCCCCTTCAGAGCTAGTGACTTATTTTAGCTGTTAGCCCTAGCAACTGGAAAGGAGAAAAAAAGAACAAAACAGCAGTGAGAGTTTTATGACGGTACCAGAGCGCAAAGCACCAGGAAACCTACAGCAATGATCCCCAGGAAACACACTTGGGGTTTGAGCTGAGCAGCAGGGGCTGGAAGGAGAAGAAATAGCAGTGGTTCTCCACAGTTCAAGACTCCTCCTGGATCACACAGAGGAGCATGGTTTTAGTACTGACATTGCTTTGTTATTATCAGTTACTATTTGCAGTGCTACAGACTAGGAGAAGTCTGGCTGGAAAGCTGCCTGGAGGAGAGGGACCTGGGGGTGTTGGTTGACAGTGACTGAACGTGAGCCAGCAGTGGCCCAGGTGGCCAAGAAGGCCAATGGCATCTTGGCTTGGATCAGACACGGCGTGGCCAGCAGGTCCAGGGAGGTTATTCTCCCTCTGTACTCGGCACTGGTGAGACCGCTCCTCGAATCCTGTGTTCAGTTCTGGGCCCCTCACCACAAGAAGGATGTTGAGGCTCTGGAGCGAGTCCAGAGAAGAGCAACAAAGCTGGTGAGGGGGCTGGAGAACAGGCCTTATGAGGAACGGCTGAGAGAGCTGGGGGTGTTTAGCCTGGAGGAGACTGAGGGGAGACCTCATTGCTCTCTACAACTACCTAAAAGGAGGTTGTGGAGAGGAGGGAGCTGGGCTTTTCTCCCAAGTGACAAGGGACAGGACGAGAGGGAATGGCCTCAAGCTCCACCAGGGGAGGTTCAGGCTTGACATCAGGAAAAATTTTTTCACAGAAAGGGTCATTGGGCACTGGAACAGGCTGCCCAGGGAGGTGGTTGAGCCACCTTCCCTGGAGGGGTTTAAGGGACAGGTGGATGAGGCGCTGAGGGACATGGTTTAGTGTTTGATAGGAATGCTTCAACTCGATGATCCAAGAGGTCTTTTCCAACCTAGTGATTCTGTGATTCTATGATCCTATCAAATTTAAGAAGTAATAGTCCCATAGCGTTAGGCTTTGTGAAGACACAGACTAAGGTCATGAAGACGGGATGTCCCATGTAAAACAAGGAGACAGAGGAAAATTAATTATCACATTCCCTTTCTTGAAACGAGGTAAACCGAGGCGCAAAGCGGTTCCCAGGATAGTTGTCTGTGTGAATAGCTCAAGTTAGGGAAGCTAGAGAAAGCAAACGAGTTTCATGCATCAAAATCTCTAGGATTTCAATCTGAAGAAAAGGAATATTGTTGTCAGTGAGTGCATTTTTAAAGTACATTGAGTATTTTATTATATTTCGGGAATCACATCACCTATGTTGTTGCGTTGTACAGACTTGGCCCTTGTCAGGCCTCCAGCTTCTGTCCAAAAATAAAACAATGGGGAAATCTGTATTCCTCTCTGGAAATGTTCACACAAACAGCAGTACAACTTTAATTAATATAATTAGCACTCATAATATATTTCTGTTCTTACAGCTGTGACAACTCAGATCCCATGAACTATACTGCTGCCTCTCCAGTGTGAACTGGGACATTTTGTCCTCTTTCAGCATGTTAAGCCACCAGCACAAAGAAAGTTCTTTCTAATTGATTTTCCATGGGAAACTCAGAATGATGGATGATTTGATGTTTCACAAGAGCCTTTCCCAACTTTAGAAACAGCCTAGATAGATCCAGCCCTGACCACACTGCTAAGCCCCAAGCTTTTCCCAGCTCCCTGGAGAGGACAAGTAGGTGCCATAGTGTGTGTCTTTGGAGAATGTGGCAAGAAATCTTGAGCTGGGCTTCCAGCTGGGAAGATTGAGATGTGCTATCAGGCAGGTTCACAAGTAGCTAGGCAGATTGGCAGGGAGAGATGCGTGGAGGAGAGGGACTGATCTTTATGAGCAAGCTGAATACAGAGGGACAAGGTGGTATTAAACTTCCTTTTCACTTCCCTTTTGCAAAATGCCTTGCCAAGGTCCGTGGTTTGTTCAGTGTGTGGCTGAACCAGATACCTAAATCACCTGAGGTAAGCAGGTTTCTCTAGAGGTAGGGGATTTAAATACATTTGCTTGGGAGACAGAGACAAACATGGCAGGGAAGAATGGATTGGAAATCTTGTCTGAAGACTGGAGGGGGAGACATCCTCCAGACCTTTCCTTCTCATCCCTTCATTACCAGTGAGCTCACAACCACGTCCCTTGTGCTGTTAAGACTCGACTTTAGGAATGGCGATAGCTCTGGAATAGATTCTGAGAAGTGACCAAGGATGCAAACTGAAAGACGTCATGGATGTGCCCCTGATGGGGAAGAATCAAAAAGACCTATTATCCTTGTAAAGTACACAGATACACAGCAGCAATCGTTTACTGCAGTGAAGTGTATTATCTCTTGATGTGGTCTTCTCTTGCAGACCTGATAATTCGTCTCATCCTACACCTTAAAAGAAACGATAGCTGAGAGATGTAACAAGTGAGATCTCACACCGCAAGATATCATTAGCCTCACTACATCTACTCAAGGCTGTTTATTTTTCTCCAATACAAAGTGGAAACATTTAAAACCTTGATGTACAGTCAGGAGAACAAATTAACAGAGATTGGCAAATCTGACAGTTACCCTCCTTTGCGTGTTTCTTTGCTAATTCATGACTGCTGATGTTATGACAGAATCATTTGGTTTGAAAAGACCTTTGAGATCATCGAGTCCAACCATACCAGTCCACTCCTAAACCATATCCCTGAGAACCTCACCTACCCGTCTTTTAAACACCTCCAGGGACGGTGACTCAACCACTTCCCTGGAAGTGGAATGCGACAGTTCTCCTCCTCATTAGCAATTAGTTATTAGCCACATAATTCCAGTCCACAGAGAGCCTCTGCACTAATGCCCAGCGATGCCCTGGCTGATTCTTTTCTCAGGGGGACAAATACACCTCTCACAGCCTCAATGTCCTCTAGACCAGACTTTTTGATCATCCTCCTGCTCTTCTTATTGTTGGTAAAGAACAAAATTGATACAAAGATGAGATTGTTTCTACCAAGAGATGGTGGCAGCAGCTCTGAAGCTCTAATGAATTACAAAAAGTTGGAGAGGATAAGCCTGCTGAGTGGAAAGAGGGAGATATCACTTGCTTTCATCAGAGGACCTCCTGGGAAGAGCTGAACCCTGAGTGTCCCAAAAATTAAGAGTGCAAATTGATATGTGCTCCATCACTTCGCAATGTCTGTGCGTCATATGAGGCAGGGGTAGCTGTTACCATGACAACTAATCTAATATTTATTTTAATTTTTGCTGTAGTCAGATCACAACAGATAGGAAATAGCCATGCTCAAAATTAGAGTAATTGTATGTGTGAACACATACACAGAAAACACATGTAACTGCATACCTGGTTGTAACTAAATAAAAGAAATATGCTTTTATATGGGTAATAGATTTCTTAATGAAATGGAATCAAACTGGACTTGATCTCAGAGCCACATAGAACAGAGATAGCTTTATCACAGCCATCATGTTCAGTGTTAACTTAGCCTGTCACCATCCTAGCGGAAAGGATAGTGTCTAACTTCTATATCCTACATTTGGAGAACTACCTTGCCTCATCCCAAGCTGCCTGTCATCTTATTCTCCCTCCCATGAAGGCTTCTTCTGGAGAAGAAACACAGGGGCTTCTCATGTCCTAATACAAATGTCCTGACATCATCCCCAAAACCATAGTCCAGACAAAAATATGCCCTCAACCCAGTAACATCACCACCCCAAAGTTATAGAACTCAGGAAGGGACATGCTTGAGATCTCCCTTTCTCAACTCAGCACATAGCTGGCAACCATCGCTGCCCATCCTCAAGGCAGGAAGCCAAATGGAAAGTGCAAACAGGCCAGAATCAGGAACCCCAAGTTTGAAAGCCCTCAAATTCCAGGTGTCAAAATGCTTGACGCTCTGAGCAGGGAAGTGCACAGTGCCTGAGGCACAATATCCCTCACAGACAGAGGTGGTGCGCCAGGCATCCTTAATGCCAGACGGCAGGCACGGACAGAAGAAAAGCCTTAAGAATGTTCCCAGGAATTCAGGCACCTGGGTGGTCGCTGTCACAGGCTTCCAAAAATGACAAGCCAGATCTTCTCCTGCCGTGAACCAGAAGATTTCTCATGACATCAGCAACAAAACTGAACTGTTTTACATCAGCTTTGTTTTGTCAAAAGTGAGTCCTTTCACGGAGAACCTTTTTGTGTTGTTTTTTTGTGCGCGTGTGTTGTTATTGTTCCCTTTGGAGAGTGGGATTTTCCATGATGAGCTCACAGCCAGAACACCAAACTCCGCCACTGCTCCTATCAATGCAAATCCAGAAGAAAGCTTGCAAACTTACAGCTTAAGAAGATAGCACTTAGGACCCACCCTGAAACATTCTGACTCAAGAAGAGCAACTTCAGCTAAAAACCTGCTAGTTTTCTGAGCTGTGAGGCTGTAGGATCGTTGTGTCATGGGTGAATCAGACAGGAAGGAAACATGGAATAGCAAGTCTTCTTTAAGCTTCATAAAGACAACAAACATCTCTGCCTTTCACTGACTGCACAACACACCTCCAGCTCATGAAATCCTTAAGCTGCTGACTACAAAGGCTGTGGATTACAGGCAGGGAGAATGTACTAATTACTTCTCCAGCATCTCCTCCTGGCCACTGACAGAAACAGGTTGCAGAGTTAGACAGGATTTAGCTTTCCCCAAACCAGCCCTTCTTATTCTCAGCAAGAAGCTGAGGTGTTCCAACCTCCAGTTTAGAGTATGATGGGATTATCAACCCTTCCCTTCAGCTGTTACCAAACTAAACCCTTTCCTTGACTGTCGGATCTCCCATTAGTGCAGGAGACAAACCAGGATAACAGAATAACAGGTTCCCTGAAGTTGAAGTCCTGCTTTGAAGCAGTGACTTCATTTGGGCAGATGAGATAGGTATTTAGAGAGAGATGGATGTTTGTGTCTGGAACAAGAACAAGTAGAGGAAACAGCTCAGTAAATGGTATGGTTTTAGGTATTTTTAGTAACATAATACAGCAGTAAGAAGGAAAAAAAAGGATGAGCAAGAAGCAAAGAAAATCAGTTCTGCTTCAACTGAATACAATGGGATCACACTAGTGCATCAAAGCAAGCTCCTGGCCATCACCTTTATGAGCAGTCTAGATTAAATCCATTCCTATGACCCTGCTGCCCAAGAGAAGGCCTAAACCCAGCCTAGGGCTGAGCACACCCCATCCCAGTGGGTTTTAATCACATGCCACCAAGACACCTCCCTCTTTGTCCATCTGTTCCTGGCTGCTGCTGAGAACCCTCTCATCACCTCCAACTGCAAAAACAGCAGCTGCAATTAATAACGTGCAGACACTCTCAATTGCTCATCTTGGCAGCCATCTGGCTTCATATCACATACATCCCTGCTATGCAAATCAAAAGGGTATTTCATCTCCTGCCACCAATAGCTGAAGGATGGACTAAGAAACAAGCAAGAATGATGTGATACAGAAGATAGATTATAAACAAGCAAGAGGCAAAGAGGAGGGTGCTGAGTGATATATCCATGCAAACAAAAGGGGAGCCGCCTTCCAGAAGCAACAATTGTGATTTTGCATTCCCTGAGGACCCATTTTGAGCAATGATCCATGAGATCAGTCATTCATTTTGTCTGTTTTCCTTTTTTTTTTCCTACGATCATCATTTTTGTTCATCTCAATTTCCCTTCTCCGGGCTTTGAGTGCAAACAAACATAACGAGTCAGATCTTTACCCACTCTAATTTGGTGCAGTTCCCTGGATGTCCATACAGCAGGGTTGATTAACTTCAGCCTTGTGTCTTCAAAGGACCCTTTAACAGCAATTACAGGATAGATGAGTAGGATTTTAATCTCCAATTAAGCCACCTTAGCTCAATTCAGAGGTTCAAATTTTGCCTAGCTTTGCCATCCAGCAAAATGTTCTGCATTTTATGTAAATGATGGGAACACAACAGGAAAGAAATTAGAAAACACACCTCCTGGGATCAGGACAATCCCTCAGAGTCATGTTTATACAGTACTTCACTTGGTAGGGATCTTTGCCATATGTGGGGTTTTTAGATGTACATTTTTTAAGTCAATATTTGAGATAAGAGTCTCTATCACATCAAGCATCCCATCCCACATCCGCTGCTGAGAATTTGGCCCCAGGACCTAAGATGAGTATCTTCCCTGTGTGGCAGAAAACATCACGCAGTTAAGATAACAATGTTGTAGTAGGACACGGCACTTGCTGTAATTGTAGTTCAGCTGTAAAATTTCACCGGGCAGAGATTCAAGATGAGAGTTCTGATTCCCAGGTTATGGCAGTTGTTGTCCTGCAAAGGAGATGAAGGACCTGGCAAACGTCCTCACTTGCTTGGAGACTAAGTGGGACACTTCAGACACCCCAAGCCAGTGATCTTCACTCTAGTAAACAGAGGTGAAAGAACAAATGCTGGGAGGGCAAAGGACTAAACATTCATCTGAAAACACATCAGTGTGAATCTTGATCTGGACAAACTCAACCCAATGTGATCTTATTGCTGTTTTAAAGGGGGTTAAGCAATGTGCAAAAAGATATCACACGTAATTATTTTTTAAATCCCATCTGCGTCATATGGACTGTAAAACATTTAGCTTTTAAAAAAAAAGAAGTTGGCAAAGGGAAAAAAAATGCTTTGTATACAAACCTTCATTCAAATAAACAGAGCTGCCAGTGTACATAGAATCATAGAATCACCAGGTTGGATCATCGAGTCCAACCGTTCCCATCAATCACTAAACCGTGTCCCTCAGCACCTCATCCACCCGTGCCTTAAACCCCTCCAGGGAAGGTGACTCAACCACCTCCCCAGGCAGCCTGTTCCAGTGCCCAATGACCCTCTCCGTGAAAAATTTTTTCCTAATCTTCAGCATTACATCTACACCCATCCTCAGAATTAGTGCAACTACATCTCTTTGATGAGTTAATGTCCTTTCTCCCGTACAGCCTTCCTGTTTGCAGATATTGAGACAAAATGAGGTTGCGAAGAGATTCTTATTATCAACATTTTGTTTCATGCACACTTTGCTTTCGTGCTCTGTTTTTCCATTCAAGGCTTGTGTTTCTTTCATTCTGTTTATTTTTGCTTCCTTGCCCACTTAAGTTAAGACAACGACATTTTGTTCTGTATTTCCACGGCTGTTCCGTGGTGATTTGTTAAGGATGTTGGGTTTGCGGTCAAACGCCTGGAAAGATAAAAAGTTGGCAAGCTGCTTCCCTCATTAGGGAACACAGCTCTCGAGCACTTGAGCACCAGCCGATTTAGCTGAATTATTCAACAGAAGAAAAAACACATGACAAATGATAAAAAAAAAAAAGCTACAACAAGTGTGGGGAGGGAAAGGAAGCTTCTTGATTTTGGTGCTGTTGGAAAAGTTTGGCAGCATTCCTCAAAACTCAGTTTGGGGTTAAACCCACCTAAGGAATTCGAGCAAGGCTGAACGGCTGCACGGAAGCAGGCAGAAGCCGGCATTCATGATTCAGATATTGGACTGTATTGTTGCTGTCTTGAACTGATAATGAAGAAGCCCAAAGGGGGCATTTTTCCAAAACCATAATGCGAGGAATGTGTTCAACATGCAGTTTGTGAGTAACTAGCTGGTGGTGCTGGAAATTTTCCACAGGCTTCAAGCATAGAACAACTCACCCTGTGGATCCACAGTAATAGACTGTGTGTGTTCCTATTGTGTATTAAATACCATGTAATTCAGAAGAGCTTAACCACCCATGAGAGAGGAGTGTGTTGCCTCGCGTGTGCCAACAGAAAGAGTAGTTGATGTGTGGGAGTTTGTGCCCTTAACAAAGCTGTGAACTGGACCAAAAACTCTGATGGGAAAGTCAGGATTGTCTGGCTTCTGTTTTCATGTAACCTGAAAAAAAGAAAGTGCTTGATTCAGGCACAAAATTAAGCAGAGGGCTCAAGACCTCGAGGATTCTCATATTGCAGGAGAATGACACGCATCTGGGCAAAACCAGAATCTCAATCTTAATTCCTAAGCAAGGTGACTAAAGACACAGCCTCTGGTGAGAGATTTCGTCCACCCGAATGGTAAAGCAGAGTTAGTATCTTGGAGATGCCTTAAGAATATGGAACAAAGTCCTTCACTAGAGAACCCAGTATGCAGACTGGACTGCAGAGGAGAGCGTGGATGACTGTCCGTACTCCAGAAGCATCACGGACAGGAGGAGAAGGGTGTTATTTGAAAGGTTCAGAAACAGGGACTGTGTAATTTAGGTATCAACTGGTAATCAAAACTAGAAGAAATCTGGACTTGTCAAAGCCTTTCTGGCTATGCCAAAATTATATCTGAGTATTTTGGCTATGCAAAAATGCTCAGAAATGAGGAAGAAAACAGAAAACCTGCACATGAGATCTCTACTTTTTCTTACAGCTCCATATTTCCTGCGTTAAAGCAAAATGAAATGAGGTTTATGAAACTTCATAAGCTATTGGGATCTGCTTATTTTAATTGACATCCTACGTTAGGAAGATAAAACCTGAATCTCAAGATCTGGGAAGCATGTCCCTTAGCTACTGCGGGGCCAGTAAGAGCAGTGCTGCTTCTGCAGCCGGCTACCACCCACTCACTCCTTCCCAGGCAGGTTTGTTCTTTCACTCAGAAACACTGTACAAATAGATTTTGGATATTTTTGTGAAGACATTGGTTTTATATACATCTTGCGTGTAAAAGTGACTTCAGTGATGTTAATCCCTGAGACGGGTCTGCATAAAAGCCAAAATTTTTCTGCCACGGTTGTGCTGACAGGAGAGGACCTAACAAATGAGGAGAAAGCAGCAACAATGGAACTCATCAAGCAATTAAATCCTTTTAGTAGATGACCCAGACAGAAAGAAAAGTCAGGCAGCGAGATCTGCTGATGACACTGAGCCGTCACTTAGAAGAGGACGAATATCACAAGCATGGTGCTGAGCACCTCAGTAACGTAACAGGGCTGAAATTCAATTGCAGACAGCAATGCCATCAGGGAGCAATTAGAATTTGTGCTGTAAGAATGAAGACCGACCTCTGGTCTTCTGTTCCCAGAGGAAAAGACTGGATATGCAGAAACAAATTAGTAGCTACAAATAAAAAGGCACCAAAGAAATCTTGACATACTAGGATGACAGTTTTCTAGGGAGCAGGGAAGAACCAGTGCTAGTGTATAAGGCAGTAACACGCCTTAGTGCATGCAGCTGGAGCCAGAATGCAGGGGCTTTTCCCATCCAAAAGGCTCAGGGTATTTACCTGGACATTCAAAAGCTGAGAAGGAATGGGATTATAAAGAGTAAGGCTTGGGAAAGTAGATATATTTACATTGGAAGATGAGGTCATTGCATGAACTAAGATGTAGAGAGTCACTACAGCTGTGTTCAGATGTTGCCTTCAGGCTCTCCTCCAGCCTTCACAACAGCCCAGACCTCTCATGGCATCTGTACACAGCTTTAAAGGCTGGGAAGGCAAGTAGCCCTGACTTCCAGCAGGCAAATTGAGCTAGAGGGTTTACATCACTTCCAGCCCCATGAAGAGCTCCAGGGAAGCCACGAGACACAGGCTGAACAGATGGGGCAACTCTTCTTGGAGCAGCTCCAGTGCCAGCTTAGTGTCTTTCCTAGAGACCCCCTAGATTCATCACCCTTTGGGATAACGTGTGTGAAGGGAAAGCACAAAACCAAAATACCAACAGGCTGACTTTCTGATGACAGTGTTTGGTGTACATTTGCAGTGCTGTGCTGATATACTATATGCTGATATACAGCTGCTATATCCATATCAAGAGGATCAGTCCAAGTCGGCATCTGATTTCCTAAAATCCCCCGCCCATCATCCTAGTTTTTTAGAATCAAAAGCAAATTGGCCAAAATGGCTTCCAGCACTTGGGTGAGACTTTGACAGATTTGTCCCTGAAATCAAGAAGGCAGGGGGGAAACTATTAGTCTTGAGGCATGGTGGCCTTTACCATCGGTTAAAGCAAAGGTCTTGCTGTTCCACTGACCTCTGGCGATGCTTTAGGCATTAGGCAGCGTGCTGACATGGTCTGGCAAAAGGTAATTAATCAGAAGCCAGTATAATTGAACACTCCCACTGCTGGTCAATTAATCCGATCACTTCACTTATAAATTCATAATCATCACCTGTAACTGCAGCAGAGCTTATTTATATGCCAGAGAGGTTTCCAGTTCCAAAAGACTCACAGGTGTCTGGGACAGAGCAGGACAGTAGTGAAGCTGGTTACAAAACAAAGCATTCCGCAAAGCTGCTTCCTTCCCTCCTCCAAAACACCCGGTTCCATAAGAGACAGGAGGAGAGAAAGAAAAACAGCACAGAAGAGAAGGGAAACTCTCAGAAATTAAACTTGCCAAAAATAGCAACAGGAAAAAGGCAGTGATTAAAAACAGAAAAGAGAGGCAGGGGGAAGAAAAGTTGATTTTGTAGAACCCCTAGGTTGGAAAAGACCTTCGAGATCATCAAACCCAACTGTACCTGTTCACTACCAAATCATATCCCCTAAGCACTTAATTTACCCACCTTTTAAATATCTCCAGGCACAGTGACTCAGCCACCTCTCTGGGCAGCCGCTCCAGTGCCTGAGAACACTTTTGGTGAAGAATTTTTTCCTAATGTCCAATGTGAACCTCCCCTGGTGCAGCGTGAAGCCATTCCCTCTCATCCTATCACATGGGAGAAGAGACGCAACACCCACATCTCTACCACCTCCTTTCAGGGAGTTGTAGACCGTGATGTGTCTCCCCACTCTGGATATGGGACCCTTACAAACAACTTCATATGCTTTTCCTCTCTTTTTCTCCCCACTCTGAAGGGGTCATTCATTATGCCATTCATTTTTCCCCAACGTTGCTGGCTGGTTCTGCACTTCCACCCCAAGCCCTAGCGCTGTGTTCAAGCCACTAGTACAGATACAACTGCTGGTTATCTGTAATGCGAGTGCATGGAGAAATCAGATGCTCCAGCAGCAGATTTGGCATGAACAGCAGAACAAAAGCTTGCAAAGCTGCCCAGGCAGTTGAGACCTAAAAGGAAAGTAAGTGGGATGACCAAACCCTAGAGGGCCTTCATGGTATTTCCCACGGGAGATGGAGCCTCTCCCAGTTTCAAATAAAACTTGAAATAAATTGCTCAGAACATGGAGAAGTTTACAAATGCCCCTTCCTACATTGCAATGAAGCTGAGAGCAGGTGTAGACGTGACAGAAAGCACCATACTCTGATGGAAAAACTACGAAAAATGCTTTGCAGGGCATGGTAGCACTGTGAGACAGTTTAAGGCAGGAGATGAGGGAAGCTGCATTCAGCTGCTACTGGGACTAGACACAGGATATAAAGGGGATTTTCGATAGCTAGGGAGGACATGATCCTTTCACAAAATGCGGCAAAGAGTGTATTCTGGACAGCATCCCCCACTTGGCTCAGAGAACATTGGCAGTCTGCTGTAAACAGCCCCGAAGTACCCTAACTGCATTAAGTTTACTCTGTAGAGCAGCAAGTTTATGACACAACTCAATACAAGGGGAAACCAGCTAGTGTGGGACCATCACTTACTATAGTCAGCTGCAAGCTTTGCACCAGGACTCAGGACGAGCATGGAAGGCATTTGCTCCACAAAAGTTTTTCATGGCAAGGAATTACATTCTTCTCCAAAAACAACACGCCATGGATAGCGTCACACAGAAACAAAAGAGAACACTGACTTGCAACTTATCAAAAGGAGTTCAGTTCTTGGATCACCCCACGGGGCCTTCTCGTAACCTGACAGCACTGAGTGTGGCTGCTTCTGCCTGTTCCTCGATGGTGTCATTTCGTTTCTCGGCCCAATCATGGAATCATTAAGGTTGGAAAGGATCTCTCAGATCATCCAGTCCAGCCATCAGCCCTTACACTACTAAACCATGTCCCAAAGTGCCATGTCTACATGTTTTTTGAACACCTCCAGGGATGGTGACTCTACCACTTCCCTGGGCAGCCTGTTTCAATGCTTCACTACTCTTTCAGTAAAGAAATTTTTCCTAACATCCAATCTAAACCTCCCCAGCTGCAACTTGAGGCCATTTCCACTCACTTTCACACAGCTTCCCTCTGCTAGAGCAGAAAAGCCAACCTGCTTCATCCACTATCACCAGAAGGAACCAGATTGTTGGTGTCACCAACAAAAGTCACCAGCAAAGCTTGGTCACAAACAGGACACCCCACACAGGTTTCCAGCGAACAGCTGTTTCTGCTTATATCAAAAGGACACTGCAGCTCTCAGATCCCCAAAGCTGGCAGGTAGTGATCCCGAATGCAATTCTGATTTTTAATACAAAACAAAAGGCACAGGAACCATGAAACAACCTTATGTACCCAGCAAACCAGCTGCAATGAAGCCATGCAAAACATTCCTACAGAAAGAGATAGGGATATCTTTTCATTGCCTACAGCAAATCTTTCAAAGCTAGAACAGTTTATATTGGGATTGTTCCTATAACTCAGGTCTCTGAAGAAGTCAGGGCTTGACCCTTCCCATGTCTGTCTCAGTTAATCAACTTGTGTCACAGTCTGTGTCTGCTTTCCTCGTACACGTAGTTCCACAAGTTGTTTCTCTGCTTCAACACAGTCTGTAGAGGCCACAGCAGTCTTCAAGCAGATCTAAAGCTACTGCAAGGAGAACACATGCACAAAGAATAGGGTGAAACTTGGGAATATGAAAAAAGGAGCAGGAAATAAATGAGGCAGCTGTGCTTTCCTGACAAGCAGCCTGGAGCTGGAGGCAGGCATCCCGATTCTCAATTGCAGGTGACCAGAAAAATCCTCTGAAATCCAGAGACTCATGATTTCAAGTAAGGGAACACATGAGGAGACAAAATTCACAGCCACACACATACATAGTGTGGTTTAATAGCTGGGCACAGGATTTTGATTGGATGTGGTGCCAGGTTAGGTCATGAGCTTCGCTCTGGATCAAACAGAAAGCATAAACATAAAGCATCAGACTCCAAGCTCCTCTGCACCTTTGAGCTTGCACCCTGCTTCTCACTTAGCAAAACGTTTCAGGAGGTTCCATTCCCCCTTCCCTCTCACTCTACAGTGAATCAGAGCAAAGCTGCTGAACTGGGGCTGCTTGTCACCCTGCCAAACTTTGCTACTCAATCTCGGTGTGAAAGCAGCTGTGACAGGCGGCGACAGAAGATCCAGCATCAAATTAATCAGCTGGAAGGGATCCAGGAAAACACTGGCACTGCCTCAAAACCACTGGATGGGTCAATTCTCACCATACTCAATGTTACAGATGTTGGGTTGGGTGCAGGGTCTGACACTCTGAACCAGAGTATGCCAGCCAGTACCCACAAAATAATCTAAGGATGAAGTATTTATTTTAGGGTTCTTTTCCTATTGGGAGGAAATTTGTGGCCCTTTAGACTTGCAACAGCTTTTTTGGCAAACAATGCCAGTGAAACTCCCCCATCGCTTTTACAACTTTGTTTTTTGTTTTCTTCCCAGAGAAGTGCATTTCTGTGCTTGGAGCATTCAAAATGCACTGACCAAATCTGGCAGGGGTAACCAACACACGGGAAACACAGTGAAGGAGGGAAGAAAGAAGGATACAGGCAAATATTTCTTTGTCAGGCCTTTCAGTTACCATGGCAGTATGTTACCATGGAAGCCAAATTTGAAGCCTGTTGCTGCCACTGTAGTGGCCCAAAGAAAAAGATTAGTTTTGAAAATTAATCAAGCTCCTCTCTATCTTGAAAGCCAGCCCACCCACAGCCCTCAAAAAAAATAACAGCATCTTGCCACCCCTGATAAAGGATTCAATAAATATGTGGGGAAGGAGGAGACAGCAGAAGAAAATGCCACACAATAGAAAACAGGAGCTTCCTTTTATGCAACCAACAATGCAGAAATAGCACTGGTAAGGACAAGGCTGAATGCACTTTTTGAAATATTGCGCATAATGATCAGCAAAATCCTGCAAAGCATCCTGTGCCACTGGCTCCCGAGGGGCCAGAAGGGGGGTACTTTGAGACCAGTGCCATTTGGTTACCATTTGTTTGAAATTACCCCTTCTTAATCATGTCTCTGCCTTGGTTTCCTCACCTACCTCCTGGGAAAAGCTTGGGGAAGGGAAGCAGAATTTTCCTGGAGGCCACCTCAGGCAACATTAAAGATCAGTTTAGCTGCTCTCCTTGCTGGTAAGAACATATAGTTGAATTCTTGAAAGTCACTTTTTTCCTTATCCATCCTATTTGCCCATTGAAAAAAAAAAAAAAGAAGACACTTTCCACAGCCCCTTTCATTTTTCAGAAGCCAGAGAGCCTGCATAAGCTGCCTGCTCTATTTTATCACTGGTCACTGAAAAACAGTGGCACAGAGATTCAGCCCTTTCTGAAGGAGAGATGGTGGGAGACAGCAATGAAACGGTGTCGTGTCCCACAGAGTGCCCAAACAAGAGATACTCAGGCAACAAGAGCAAACCCAGCACTACTTTAAAAGGACAGATGACAGATTCTCTGGATTTGTGACTTCCACCTAGAAACAAGTGCATCTTCCCCACTAACATGAAAACAGCATCATGAAGTCGCACCAAATTAGGCCTTCTGGGGATTTAACACCTAAATCTAGCTGAACTCTCATTGAAAGACAAAGGTCAGAGGGAAAGAGGCACCTGTGATGAGAGACTGTTGGAATTAGCTGAATCTGATTTCTTTGCCTCAAAATGAGATGAGGACTGTATCACAGAAACATCACTCTTACAACACTGCTGTAAGGTCTCCTGTGCTACCTGGGAGGTAGGAGAGAAGGGGAAGCAGATGCTTTTACAGCACAGTCCAAACAGCAGCATTTGATTGGAATGTATCAGATTTCCTTTGAAAGAAAGGTGAGCACAAATAAAGGGCCTACCACCTGGTTTGGGATCCCTGGTCTGTTCAAACTTCACTGGAAAAGGGATTAAAGCCCATCGTATTTGTCACAGACCAACTGATCCCATTATGCAGTGCTGCATCCCACCTCACCAGAACAACCTTCCCCACCCAAAATCAGTTGTAAATTCTAAATTTCTTCATAGATGTAAAAAATTACTCCGCAAGAGGCAGTTAAAATGAGATGGCACCCAAGAGAAGAACAACCAGCTTAAATCAACGCCTCCTCCTTGTTTGGGAGGTTTTCTCAGTTCTTAGCATTACACAGCTCTGGTATCTCTCACTGCTTGTCTTTCTCTCTGCCAGAGGTGACTGCCTTGCAGAAGGAAAAGCACGTCCAGACTTTACCTCTTCAGTGAAGAGTCCTGAACAGATGAATTTCTAAGTATGCACCTGGGGGGAGCAAGGATGCTCTAATACAAGTCACACATGAAGGGAGCTGCTGGCAGCATCCTCAAAGCAGCCGAGAGCACCACAAAAGGCAGATGGGGCCCTGAGCCATCAGCTGAAAGGCTTGTCAGAATTGTCAGGCCAAGTTTTACTACGTAGTGTAATTCCTGCTGGGCACTTCCTATGTTTTACACACCAGTGCTTAAAATTCTTTGCACTGAACACATCCAACAGATGAAGTATGTTCGTGCAGGAGGAGGCTTCAAGCCCAGAGGGATACTTGCTCACCCAGACTGCAATTCCACTAAATGAAGGTAAAGGCATGAATACCCCCAAACTAAGATTTTCTTTGGACATTTCGCCTTCTCCCCCCAAGCTCTCTTCTGTAAAGGGAAGGCAAACCTGGCTAGCAATCTTCCTCACCGTGCAGAGGACACAGGCATTGGATTCACTTTCCATGACAGATTTTGGAGAAAGAGAGGGGCAAGGACTGACTATCCAGACCAACAGTTCAGCCAAGAACTCAGGAACAGCAGCTTCAGTCTTTGCTCTGCTAACTTGCTCTCTGGGACTACTCTTACCGTCACTGAGCAGCAGCAGGTGCACAGTAAAGTCTGCAAAGGACCACTTACCAATGCTTCAACAAATCTACCACACCCTGCTGTCTCTGGGCAAGCAGCACTGTAAACGTCCCCTTTTCACACTTCCATGCTAACAGTGCTGCTCCAGACTTCTGAAGTCTGAAAGGATTCAGGGTTCCATCCAAAAGGAGTATTGTGCATCATACCACGGCTCCTGGCCAAGCTTCAGGATTTCTGTTTCACACACAAATCAGAGGGAAGAACACGAAATGTAACAGTGCAGGTAAGTTCCTGAGCTACTGGCCTTCATTTATCTGCTCTCTTATAAACATCGAAAGGATCACGGGATCCCTTCCAGCTCTCACCGTCCAGTCATATCTTCGTTTTTACCTCCAGAAAGCTGAGATCCCAGGAGCCTCCAGAGACTGATAAAGCAACGCAGCCATGAAAGAGGGAGGTATGCTTAGTCTTCAGAGATTTAAATTGTCTTAAATTCTGTGTCACGTAGACAAGTAAGCAAATAAGTAATTCTCACAGAACTGAAACCACACAGAACTGCCAAATGTTTTAAATCCATAACTTAAAGCATTTTAATAAAAACAAAGCAAAATACATTTTGTAACCCGTCCACTGGCACAATGTATAAAAACTTTTAAATAACTTTAATATTAGTCACAAAATACAGCACTTTGTATAAAAATAGCTGTATGCACACTGCTAAAAGATAATGTAAAACCTCTCTGAATAGGCCATGCAAAGACATTCAGCTTTGACCTTTAAATTTCCATGCGTTTTTTGGATCTGCTATTATACTTTATTCCTTCTCATTCTGCTTGGGAGGGTTTTGTGCCAGCACTTGGGGGCCACCTCCCCCTCCTCTCCACCCTGCACACAATGCCTTGGCAAAAGGTTTTGGAAATGGCTGGCAAGTTTAAGGTGCATCACGTCGGGCATCTTAGTGGCCCAATTTTCACAGCTTACACTTCAGAAAGTGCTCAATATCCATGTCCTTCTGCATGGACACCTCACCTTGGTCACTTAAAACCTTCGGTTTTTCAGCCAGTACCTTTCTGAATTACTCCTGACCCCTGGAGCACTACAGTACTAAAACTGGAAGCAAAAATCTAGACGCTCAGACTCAGTTCCACTGCAGGAGGCAAAATGCCACAGCTGCAGCACTGTTTCTGCACAGATGCGTCTCTGCGTTTGATAATCCTGAATTACTCACACACCAGATTCACTGAAGCCTGTCCATTCACATTAACAACTCAAGGTAATACACATAAAAGGACTAGGAGAAATTAGTTTACAGAAAGGAAGGTATAACTGACAATAGCATTAATACAGGAAAGAAAGATACTAAATATAAACTGTTACATAAACAGTCTGTTACACTGTGGTTATCAGACACAAGAATGTAACTGACAGAGAAGGGGACACGTGGAACAGAAAATGAGATGATATGGAGTATATTTTAGTTAAGAATTAAAAGATGTCAGATAAAGAAAGAACACCCACCCAGCTTTCATCCCACATCCTGACACACAAACTATCAACAGGATAAAAAAGCAACCCTGTTTTCTTCATTTCTACAAGCCTGGGCAATCCTTGCACCTTTACACTACCATCCTCATACGACTTAAGACCAATAAAGGTAATGGAGGCAGAGATCCAACCCAGTCATCACCTTCATTTCCTGAGCCTACATAAAGACAGAAGGGCACTGTTGGTTGAAAACAGTCCCTGCTGCTAACACTAGCAGCAGCACCTTGCAAGATGTGCCACCAAAGACAGCAGCCATAGGCAGGGAGAGATGTGATGCTCTGCTGGGCAAAGCAAGAAAGTGCTTCCTTTTGATGTTTTCAAGCTTGCATTTTAAAGCATGCTCTTCTAAGAAGAAAATAAGGAAAGCTTAGTGATTTATCATCTCAAATACAGCAGCAAACCCACCTTCTCCTGTTTAAAAAGATCAGTTACATTATCTTAATGCACCAAATCTGACAGTTAAAAAAAACATTCCCATAATAAGCTGTCCCCTTAACGTTACAAGTCACATCACTAGAGCAAGCTTCTTATCGAAGCGTCAGAAGCAGAGAAGCTTTTATCAGCACTGAAAATCCAAATAAAAACACAGGCCGATCTTGACAATCCACAGCAGAAAAATAGTTTAAAAGGCTTTATGGGGAACTGGCTGGAAGTCACTGGTTTTGGTGGCATGCGCCATTGCTCTGCGCTTGGCAAGGCGGGACTTGGATGGAGGAGAAAGCTTCATGGAGCACACAGCATGGGCAACGCTCTCCTGCTCTGCGCTGAGTTCGTTCTCGTGCTGAGACAACTGGCGGTTAAGGGCTATAGCCTCAGCGGCAAAAAGTGTCAGGTCTTTTGTGCTACTGTTCCTTTGAAGGGAAAAAGAAAAAGCAGTTACAACACAAACAGTCACATCTGCTCAACACTCCTACTCTGCTTAACCTCAGAGCAGAGTATCTATTTTCAGGCAGTTTTATTTCTCCTATTACAACACTGACATAGAGGCAAAACGACGGTTAATATTTACATCTCTTATGATTTTGAGGACCAGCAAGAGATAACAAAGACAGTCTGGGATTTTGGAAACAGCCACAGTTCTTGTCCTCGTTCTGCCAAGGACTTCCAACGGAAACCCAGGAAGCCACCAGAGGTGCCAAGCTTAATTTCTACATGTTAAAAAAGGATAGGCATATGAGGCAATACTGCTGGCTGTTTCCAGAAACTGCAATCCCACTATAATTGTATATCTGGCTCAAGGAAATTAATTTCTGATGGGAAGAACTACCTGGAATCACCGGTGGTAGACATAGGAATAGAAATGGAGATGTGAGATTGTCTCTCTAGTATATAGAATCTGCCATCAAACCACTTGAAACAAGGCTGGCCCTGCTCACAGTTAAATTGATACTGTGATTACCACCAACTACAATGTCGGATCTGCATCTGTGTACATGATGATTATTCACCCATCAGAACATCGTCTCTTTGGATAATGCATAAAAGACCTTTATGCCTTTTTTCTCCTCCTGGGCAGCAAACTGCTAAAACCATAGTTATTTCCTGCCTAACATTAGCACTGCACTGCAGGAATCCTCTCCAATGCCTTTCCCACAAACGAGCAAGATTAGTTCATAAAGAAAAATCACAGCTTTAATATTTCTCACGCTCTTAATAAAATTAGTGCTGCACATTCATGAAGTTCCACTCTCAATCAGGGATCTTACACGCTCTGATTTGTCATCTCCTACCTCTCCCCATTCTTTCAGCAATGATTCTTCGCCAAGTTTACAGATATTAAAAAAAAATACCTTTGAAGAACTTGAGGTGTAGGTAATCCCCTTTCAGGAGCCTGCTAGAAGAAGCAGTTAAGAAAAGTTAGTTACGTTTTAGTAGCTGGGAACCAAGCTTACCCAAGAAAGGCAACTCACCTGCATCTTTACAAATAATGGATACTGCATATAAACCAATTTACTGTGCGTTTAAATTCATATTTCATTTCAGTCTACCCTCACAAGAAGATGCCAGTTTGCAGGTATAAGACTAAAGCTGTGGAAACTCTCCTGAAGGCAAAACATTTCTTTCCTGAACTAGCAATACTGAAGCAAGAGAAAACATTCAGTTAAAATCTTATCTGCCAGCATTCTGCATTACTGTATTAAAGAGTAACACAATAATTAGTGTACTGCAGTGCTTGGTATTCACAAGAAGGCCATTTAAAAATGCATAAAATAATAATTAAAAAAAAGACAACAAACACTTAAAGCTTGACAGATTCATCCAAATATTTACCACACAGAGCTCCAGAAAGAATATAGCCATTGTATCCTATTTAATTATACTAAGATAAAAGCACTAAACCATGCAATGACTATTAAAAGCCAAGAGACAAGAAACAGCTTGTTTGTCACTTTGGAAGAACCATAACCCTTAAAAACATATAAAGGGGGATACATACTCCTTGAACCCATGAATGTTGCAAAACTTGAGAAGCACTAAGTCGTTCTTTGGCGTCACGAACCAGCAACTTTGAGATGAGATCTTTGGCCTCAGATGATATATGCGACCAGTCCTTCTCAGGAAATTCATACTTGCCTTCCTGAATGCTCTCAAAAAGCTTGTTCTAGGAAAGGAAAATTTCTTTAAATTAAACAGCATCTAGAGTGCAACCAGAAGACTTCCCAGACAAGATTCCTCTCACTTAATTTTATCCACCTGATGCAGTGCATGACAACTGAAACCACCCAGTCTCCTTATGGAGTCAACAGAGAGTGACAGGGAACTCCACAGCAGGGTTGGAACTGGGTGATCTTGAAGGTCCCTTCCAACCCAAATCATTCTATGGTTCTATTGTAACTGGCTGCACTACAGACACACCTCTTCACTGCTGGCATTATGGCAAGTCATACACCTTAATATCACAGTGCCAACCACACTCTCCCACACATGCCCAGGACACGCACATTCACCTGGCAAACTCTGCAGACTTCTCCTCTATCCCAACCACAGTCCGTGCCACAGTTGCCCACAAAAGGAGGGTAACCACTGAGCATGATGTACAGAATCACTCCCAGGCTCCAAAGATCACACCGCTTATCATAGAACGTGGCCTCCTCCGTGAAGACTTCAACCACTTCAGGTGCCATGTACTCTGCAGACCCACACTAGGAAACCGGATTCAAGCAAGTTTTCAAAAGGAGGGTCAAAACAAAACAAAACTCAGGTTTATCATTTTCCTCTTTTAATAGCAGGCAGCTTGGTTTAAAAGCAGAATTTGGCATCAGGGACTACTAAAGTTTATTGCTGGCTTTCGCTCTAGGTCTTATTCTGTCAAGCCAAATCACAACTGCTGCATCGCTCAAATGTTAAATGGAATTTCCAAAAGCTTGAAACGTTTTGTGAGCATATTGCAAAAGAAAAAATAACATGTTTCAAGTGTATGGACTAGAGAGATGTAACAGAAGGCAAAAGGGTTCCTACTCTTCTCCTGCAGAACCATCAGCTATTCCAAATGACTCTATCATCCTTTAATAGGGTCAAAATATTAATTTTCATATTTCAGGATTTTAAATCTTATCCATTAGTTATCAGGATTTTCAGAAAGTGAATAAGTATCACAGGAGGCAGTATTTGTAGCAAACTTCTGCAGAACTGTCAGATTTTAATTTCACAGCAATGCCAAAAGCACAACACCGTAGCTTTCCAAAATAAAGTGTATAATAAAGCTACACACTGATTACAGAGTTTGTATTGCACTCAACCCAAATAAGGCGAAATGAACACAAAACTAAGGTTCAAACTCAGTCAATAAGCACAGGAAAAAAAACTCCAGTAAAAGCTTCCTCAGTTCATGGGTAAGAGACAAAGAGGACCAATGTGTTACTTTCCAGCCAACACGAGAATTAATACAACGAACTCCTGTGCTTTTGTATATTTTTACGACAGGGAATCTAAGACAGTATTACCATACCACACATACACCTGCTTTAAATGAACTATTCACTGAGTGGAGTTGCAGTAAGCCCTCTGGAAGCTTTCTCTGGAGATAAGGAAAATTGTTTTATCGTAGAAGGGAAAAAGCACGAAGCCACAGTAGTCTCTTACCGGTGTTGTTAATTCAGGAGTAGTTATTGGAGTACACGCACTGTTGAGCTTCACCCCACTACCAAGATCAAAGTCACATATTTTTACTGGTGATACCTAAAACCAAGGACAAAACAGTAAGAGGTCCACAAGACCAGGACTACCGCAATACATATGAATACAGCATGATACAGAAAACCCCACAACAAAAAACAAGTTGTTTTAGCAGAAGGGCTAGAGAAACCCAGTCTTTTACAGGTATATTCCACCCCTTGCATTTGCCTCCTCTGTCTCTGTCGCACCCATGTCCCCAGCATCTGACTCTATTCCATCAATTTTTCATTTGGCTAGGCAAGTGCTAGCACACATTGGGGCGGTCTGGAAACTATAAGTGACGTGCTCAGCCTGCCTGTAAATGTTACCTGTCCATCTGGGTACTGTCAGAGAACAGACGAGATGCTCAGTTTTAACTGCCATGCTCTCTCTAAGAACAGTTGGCTTTTTATCTCCTAGATGCTTGCACTTTAACAGCTCACAGAAGAATTTAATCTGTCTTTAGGGCTTCAATTCTGGTAAATTTAGTTGAATATCACTAATTGGTTCAGAAGTCTTCAAGAAGAGAAAGACAGAAGATGAGGGCTGTCTTTAGAAACAAAGTTAAAAAATACACTTCAGAAGGTTAAGAGGCCAGAGCAGCACCTTTTCTGGAGATTCGCACAGGATGTTTTCAGGCTTCAGGTCCCTGTGAGCAATACCTAAACAAGAGTACAAATGTTCATTAGAGAAGGTACTCTCCTGTTTTAGCTCTCATTACTCCTCTCTATTAGAAGGTGGCCTGGGAAGTATTCTAGACCTGGGTTTGTTACACAGCCCCCCCTTAACAATACTGCAAATAATTAAATTTCAAAGTGTGTTTGTTACAAGTCACTGTTGCATCCTGCTATGCCTTTATCATCCTTAAATGTACATGAGATTCAGTCAAGCAAATAAGAACCTGCTAACACTGGAACTTTCTGGCTTAGCCCAAATTAATTATGTTAATTAAAACCAGCTCATTGGCATGGCTGACCTGTAGTAAAGTTTACTGACAATTTAGTCAAAAGATTTTTGTGGTTTCTACAGTAAGGTCCTTCCACAGCAATCAACTGCTGATTTGCTGAACTCCTACCAGCACAGACAATACTTGAGACATTTTCCCCAGATAAAACCCTTGAGTTCTTAGGTAAAAATATCATCCCTTTAATGGTGAGGTATGTGCTCATTCCTGAAGTAAAATAAAAATGAAAGGGTTTGGTTGGAGATGCAGACAAAAAGACTAAAGGAGAACAACCAAAGGGCTTCTATATTCATTCAACTGCTATCAGAATAGAAAAACCCAACAGGGAAACTCAAAGTTATCTGCCTGTTGTATTCACAGGCAAAGGTGGTTCTATGTTGTCAAAGCAGTTCTTCAAATGCCTAAACGCAATTTCTGGAAGTTCTCCATTTAATAAGATCAAACTTAATGTGGAGGCAGAAAATGAGAACTAAATATTAAATCAAATGAGCAGCTTGGCTGTAATTTAACTGCATTCTAGCTTTGCTTAAAAAAAATGACACTCCAAGCACACTTGATACTACTTCAGAGTATGAGAAAAAAAAAATCCCACCAAATTCCACATAAGTGACTTTCTAATATTTTTAATTCAGCACACTCCATGAGACACGACTTGAAACGTAACATTAATAGCATAGCACTGATCTAAAGAAATCAGAGCTTTCATAAGGATGCAGCTCACATTGCTTATGCCAGGAAGATGGGAAGCACTACAAAGATGGCCCGTGCTGACATTCACAGCAAGGCTGACAAAAACTCCAACAGTTGGCTTGGCTTGCACTGTGAAACCCAACAGCACTTTTTTGTATTATAGTTTGAATTCCAATGTCTGATTATGTAATATTTTATTTTGCAGTTGCACACAGCGCTGAGAAAAGAAAACAACTGCCTCTAAACACTCCTCCAGTGGATTATTAGCAATGAAGCACACATATCGCAAGTGGGTGTAAGGCAGTATTATCATCCAGCTGAGTTTTAAACTACTCCTGCCAAAAAAATTAGTTGTCTTCATTCAAATTTTTTTAAAGCATCTAGCTATAGCACTTTGCTGTTAAGCTGTGCAATAAAACAGCTTTAATTTCCTGTTTACTTTAGTGTTCTGTATGCTACTTACTAATTACTTTAATGTCACACAGAAGAATCATAAAGACAACAATAAAATAATAGGGGATGGTGCTGTAGCTGATTCTGCAAGCTGTGTTCCCACTGTACCAATTCATAGCAAATGACAAGAAAGGAAGCGGATTGCTACTCTAAAGCCATTTTAATGAATCATTCCCATCTTGTTTGGGGAAAAGGGAATTAAAACTAAAGGCTGAGAGAGAACTACAGAAAGATATTAGCTGAGGCGATGTTAAAACTTCCTTGAACAGTATTCCTAGACTTTCAGCTGTTAACCAACCTACTACAGCCCTAACACATCAAATAAGTATTTCTCCACACGTTCAGCCTGTGTTTAGGCTGCTATAATATGCTCCTTATTTACCCTATAGCTCAAAGCCAAAATATTCTAAAGGCAGGTATTCAAATAGTACATTTTCTGCAGGTTTAAAGTTGAGTTATCACAGATACAGGCTACAAAGATTACCAAACTTAACCTAAACTAAGCTTGTTTCCACATTTAAATTAACTTCTAATAACAATTACAACAATATTCCTCACATTTACTACTTTCTTCATTTCTACGCTTCTTTTTTTAATGGGTTTTAATCGGTACAACCTAGTGACATACCCGGAAGGAATGCTGTGTTTCCAACTCAAGTGCATAAGCAGTCCTGTGACTTGGAAGTAAAGCCTACAATTAAACCGTTATTGAACTGGGCCCAGTGCTAAGCAACTTAGACAGCAAACAAAGACCTGCTAAGCATCTGTAAAACCCGTCTAATCATAATAGCAAACTGAATGGAGATAAAAGTTTATCAGAATAAATGACAAATAAATACAGCCTCTAATTACATGCCATTCTATTTAGAGCTAGTTACCATAATCCAATGAAAGCAAACATTCACTGAAATTGCTTCATCTATGCAAGACTGATAGTTCTAAAATCTTTCACGTCACATTCAATACAAACAGATACTCTCGGATGACCTAGTGCACACAGATATTTTGAAATGAAAGTACTCTAAAGTTGAAAAAGCAGCAGGAAAGCATTTTAATGTAAAAGAACTCTCTACAAAGAAAACTGCTTTTAAATCTGAGCAAATCACTAGTGAAACGAGGACACCTTCAAACAAGGACTATCGTTCACTTGTAAGTGTCTCAACTCAACAGTGAGAGCCTAAATGTGGAGAGCAAAACCCGCTATGAACAAAGAGGTTTGTAACCAGCAGAGTTCTGGATAAACACTGAAAAGCATCTCTGTGGACCAAAAAAAGGAGAAAATTAAAAAGAATACCAGCTCCCTTTTGAGTAACATTTACATGGTGGCTTAGGTAACAAGAACAAGCAAACAGATTCAACTCTAATGTTAATTTTCCCTGGATGCCGATTTAACTTTTCCTCTTCAATAGGCTATATTATCTTAACACAGATGATTACATTAACTACCATGTTATGAAAATAGTATTACAAAGGAAAACTGAACAAGTCACCTGGCATTACTACATATAGAAATGCTAGCAAAGTCTGACTTCTTACACATAAAATAGGCTCCCTACCATAAGTGTACAATATCAACCAGCAAAGATAGAAACAGCCTTCTCTTACCTTTTGTATGAAGAAAATCCAGAGCAGAGGCAATATCTCTTACCACTTTGCTAGCTTCTCGTTCATTGAAGTGCTTCCGCTTTTGAATATGGGCCAGGATTGAACCTGTTGGGATAAAAGTGAAACAGAAAAACCTTAGTCTGAGTGCTGCGTGAGCTGAGAAAAGGCTCTGTCAATACGAGGATAACAATGCAATAGCCACTACTGGTCTTCCATAAAGGGAGAACTGATCTCAGTGTGAACAGGGCCAGAAGTAATTTAGAAAAGTTACTTTGCAACTAACACTCTGTGCTAGTATGTTTACATGGCAGAAAATCAAGCGTCACAATCCCATGTTTTTACATTAGAATAGCCTCAGAAAATAATGATGAACTAATACCAAGTATAATGAGTCCATAACCTCATTTCTCACATTTTATAACAGCCTTCCACAGCAGGCAACTTCTGAGGGCCGAACAGGGGAATGACTAAGAAGGAAAAGGTACAACTGAACAGCTTCAGTACTTAAGCACGCTAGAACATAATTTGTGGGCACTGCAGCCCTTTAGTTAAAGCACAGCATGAGAAGCAATCCCTTTTTATTGCCCCAGCACGACTGGTCTTTTTTTTTCCCAAACACCACGAACTTGCTAATAGTACTAGTAAAGCCTAAAGACCAGCTAAGGATGTGTGTAGCACTTCAGCAAAACCTACCCTCCCCTAGATCATGGGTGGCCGTGGTCAGACAAACTCTCCTCATTCTGTGTAATGTGACAACTGAAACCTTGCACTTATAAAGTCAAGTATATGTGGTTTTTTGTCTCTCAACACTATGAAAATAAAGAGGTATTCTGCCTTTAAATACACATTAAAATTCCCACTGACATCAAGGGAGTTCAAAGGGTTTTCCTGGTATTGTTGTTCTTTACACCTTTAGAAAGTAATAACAGTTCTTGAATTTTGTTTCCATCCCTGTGGAAAAGATGTTGCAGGAAACAATACTGAGCCACCTGAAGTGCTCTTTTCATTCTGCAGTTTTATTTCAGGTTATCCTTCTGAACAGAGCTGGTGTTCCAAACTCTCTCAGCTAAGAGTTATATCAATACCAATGAAAATACAGTCTACAGACTACACAGTCAGTCCTCATAAAGGAATCCCACAAACAGAACAATAGGGCACTCCTGCCACAGTTGTTTCCACCTCTGCAGTTATTCATCAGAGAGAAAGCATCACATCTAAAAATTCCCAAGCATTTCTAACAAGTTCTTCATTTTCTGCTTTACAACACTGAGACAAACAGGACTGGGACAATTCAATGAACACAGGCACAGTTATTGCACTGTACCTCCTTGCAGCTTCTCAAAGACAAGGTAGTATCTTGTGTCATCTTCAAAAAACTCTATTAACTCCAAAATGTTCCTTGAAAAAAAAAAAAGAGGAGAAATTGGAGAAACAGGTACAAAGTATAGGCAGAACAATGACGAGTTTCAGCATGGATAATTAGGAAGTGCCAGAAGTAACCAAAAATAACAGTGCTAATTAAACAAGTTGCTTTGGCTGCCTATGGCATTAAAACCAAATTTCAGTCAAGAGTTGGAACTGTAAGTAGAGGAAATGCTTCAAATATCAAAATGAGAAAGGATTGTGAGAGTTCTACCATTCAACTGACAGGAAGATAACTGGTAATAGGTTGTATTTAATAATTCAGAACATTGCATTTGTGCTGAAGGCAAGAACAAAAAAATAATTAAATTGGCATTCTTTCTCTCTGGAAATCACAAGGCAGAACACACAGAGGAGACAGGCATCTGTCAACATGACATTAAATCCAGCGCATCTATTATCACTTTTAGACTAACTCCTGTTTCGCTACTGTACAGTCTTTGCAGTGCAACACAAACGCCCCATGACGCCTTGAGAATGTCAAATGTGTAAGTCATTTTTCTACACTTACAAGTACACACAAAATCCAAATTCTGCACATGGTCATGACAGCTTCAGTTTTTCATCAGTCATGTACTGGATGACCATCTGCCCTTAACCACACAGAACAGAGATATAATCTGCTTCTCTATAGCACAACTTCTCTATAGCCCACCAGTTTGGTAAAAAAGTTTGTTTTTAAATTATCTTTAAGTATTGTACTAAAAATTGTAAAAAAAGATATGATCGGTATGATCTCCACAATTGTAGTATAGATAACAGCTGTTGCTTAGATTCTAGATTAACAGAGACATCTAAAGGAGTAGTTTGGCTTAAACTCATCACAGAGCACACTGCCACTGGCTGTGTAGGCTCTTCCTCCGTTTCAGACAGGAGTAGCAGCTTTAAAATTACTTCCTCCTGTGGCTACGTGAAGTCAGCAGACATCCAAATGAAAACTAAATTAGTTTTTGGCTGCTCTAAGAGCTCCAGTGCAATGCAGGAGGCTGACACAAAAAGAAGGACAAACTACACATTAAGGAAGGGAACAACAAGACTCTTCCTCTCAACAGTAGCTGCCATCAGGTGAGCTTTTGCTGATGGTGAAAACATTTTAACATTCACCCCTGTGAAACTCCTCATTTGGACAGAAGTCATGCATCACTGAAGCACATTCAGGCTACACTGATCTGGTTGCTAATCAAGTAATGACTTATTATTTGTAAATATTTCTCCAAGTTTTACAGGTAAGAGAAGGATAAATTCTCATTTAGAATGGGTCAAGTCTAAATTTCAACTGGTCTTAAGGAGACTACTGCAAAGCTCCTAACCTAGTCAAACAAGAGGCATGAAAATTTGAAAACAATATTCAAGATACTTTAAATTAAAAAATAAACATAAGACTTAATACTTACTTGTTACCCTGACACTGGTATAGAGTTTCTATTTCACGGAAAACCCGACTCCGACTATGCCCAGCACTTTTTTCAATGATCTGTAAAAAGAGTTAGAGCTTACATTTGAAAAATTACTGCAGAAACTGTGCACGTGGCTCTGATCTAAAGCTTGAATCTCAGGCATGCCTTCCAGAGAGAAATACTCCACCTTTTGTTTGTTTAATTTCTCATCTGTCATTTATTTACAGTATCAGCAGAGTCGTGGGAGGCATTCAAAAGACAAGAGTAGTAATGACAGGAAGAGAAGAAAGGAACTAAGTCCAAGTCACTGACCAGTTACCACAAGCTTTTTCTTGCATCATTTTAACTCTGCAACGTGCAGAAAAGGGTATCCTTTTGAGTCCTAACAAAACCAGATTTGAGTCACATCAGACATTGAACAGTCAAGAAGAAGAGATTTGTCATGACAGGCATTTAAGTAAAGAGTACTAAAATCATCACAAAATAAGAGTTTGGTTTAGAGTGCAAACTTCACAGAGACACAACAGTACCTAATGAATTACAGAAAATATATATTCCATCTCAGAGCCCTTCTGTACAACTGAAGTCACCCTCCTTCAGACAGTCCTCAAACTGAAAGAGGACAAGGACAAGGGCTTTCACAGAGACTGGATAGTTGCTACATTAACTGAAAGTTCAAGACATCACTGCAAATACTACCACCATCTGTATCCAGTATCAGTTTCTCATTTTCACAGGCAGAGTTCTCTGGTACAGAATGGAAAACCATCCACCAGTACTACATGGAAAGCTTGCCCTGAGATCTAACCATCACACAGTTATTTACTGTCTGTGAATTCTGTCTGCAGATGATATACCAGTTTATTCCAGATGCACAATACTTAAGGCAACAGATGTCTCAATGGTTATAAAGTAGGCTTATTTCAAACAGCAAACATTTTCTAAAAGCTTTTGCTACTACCCACTCTATTACCAGCTTTCACTGAAATACCAGGAGGGAGAAGCTACAAACTGAAGTGCTTTTTATTCTATACTTACTTTGACCGCATACTCTTTTCCAGTTTGGAGGCTGACAGCGCCCTGAACTTTGGCATATGCTCCCTCACCAAGAAGCTCAGCAGTCAGCTTGTACAAGTCTGCCAGAGAAATTCAAAATAAAGGACTCGGTAGCCAAAGCATTTCTATAAATAACATCAAGAAAAGCTATTTATTTGCTAAGCATCCTCCACAAGACAGCAACTGAAAAAATTCCCTTGATAATGAAGACAGAAAATAGATTCACGCAGTATTATAGTAGATGGGCGAGTCTTAATTATGTCTAATTTTTCACTCCCCTCCCCGCCATCTGGCTCCGGGAAAATTTAAAGACTTCAATCCAGCGCCAAAATTTAGTACTTTTGTACAAGAAACATTTTCTATCTCGGCAGTTGCTAGGACCTCATCCACCTTGCAGTGGTAAGCAATGTTTACCTAAGAAAACCGAGAACAGCTGAGGGGAAAAAAAAAGACCGTTACAATTAAAAGCCTAGAAGCTGCCACTGACCTTCAAACTTCCCAGGGACTTGATCGGTGGCTCTGGTTCTTTTTTTCTTTTTCCTTTTCCCACTGTCTGCTATGGGGAGAGGCTGACTGCTAACCATCTCTGTGGGGCAGAACATAAAGGTGCCTTTAACACACAATAAATTACTTAAAGAGAAAATGAGCATGCTCTTGTCTGTTTATGTTCTTAAGCTACCTAAAAGTTTCTCTGCTTGTCTTCATCAAAGGCTGCCAACTCTCCCCCAAATAACAGAGAAAACCTAAAAATACAATTTGGATCCTAATTAACAGCTTTGGGGAGGGTTGATAAACAAACGTAGAAACAGAAGAAAATAGCTATGCACCTACACTGAATCCTCCTCCAACAGCACAATAAGGCAAAGTACGAGAATAACCTTGTCAACAGCCACCATGAGCTACCCACGACATAACACATGCCCTGATGCAAGGCAGGATTTACAGCTCTCACAAGGGCACTATTCTTTAAGCTGTTGTGCTCTTTTACAAGTAGACTTTTTCCAGTCAGCTTAAGAAAACGAGCTTCCAAAGCTGGAGGAAGATGTGGGGAAGTTTCAAACAATGCAGTGAAACAAAGCAACCACAGGAGTTAACAAGTGAAAGGAGCGATCTAGGTCAGTTTATGCTGCTGAAAGCCCAGACAAAAAAACGGCTTCTCACAGAACCATGATGTGGCTTTCTAAACCACAGATCAGTGGATAACTTATGCTCCAAAATAAGCACTTTTCATGGCATTTGGATATTTTTTTCCTGCATTACTATCTCCAGATATCACAAGAGCTTAGTCAGAGATAAGAATTTACTGATGTGAGATAATAAGGCAGAAAAAGAAAACACACCCACATATTCTTAGGGAAGGAGTAAATAAAAATGTTGCTATACACTTCATCTACCAGCAGCTGCTTTACACAGCTAAGATATCTTCAAAAAGGTTAAATGATTCCACACTGCACTCACATGAGCAGTTCTCCATAACAGTCGCGTTGTGCCAAGCTGGCCAGTTAAAAATCACAGCAAGAAGTCTTTAAGGCAGTAGCAAAACATTACTGTGACATTTTACAGCCAGGAAGATTTCTAAATAAATTCACAATTAAAGATCTTGTACTACAGAAATAAAAATGAATCCCTAGAAGTGGTGTAATCATGAGGACACTGGTAATGAAAGAAGAGCGTGTCCCAAAAACAAGAACAACAAAAAACTTCTGGCAATTCTACTTTAATAGAGAGCCTTTGGCAACAGCAGGTTTTCTGCCTTTTACTGTTTCTAAAGTACTCTTAAAACACAGGGGAAGCTCTGAGGTAGAAAATATTACACAACAATCTACCAATACATGAAATACATTTTTGTTGCTTCGTTGTATTTTTCTTATCAATACCTGTCAGTAATAGCCATTACAAGTGTCACTTAGAACTCACACCTCTGAAAACTTAAAACAAGTGCTATTCTGAAAGCCCTTAACAGGTTACTGAAACGCTTATAAACACATCACTCAAAGCCTCAAGACAGTAGTAAATTCTCATTTTCAAGTCTTAAGCAGAATGCGGTAAGAAATCCTCACAATGGATGACATATGCGAGTTCTTAAATACAATAAGAAATATACAAGCATACATTTTACCAACTTATGAAGCAACAGCTTCTTTTTAACTCAAACCAACACACACAGTTTAGAATTTTAACATAGGAGGTAAGCCTTTGACTGCAAGTTCCAGCTCTCACCAATTTCAATTCAGCCTGCATTAGAAGTTACTCGGAACTGGGATCAAAATGACACACAGGAAGCTGCTCAGAGACAGAGCTGGTCTGATTGACATAACCGATTTCCAAAAGGTGACAAACAAGTATTTTAATGACCTGACCTTCTGCGAATCTTCAAAAAGGAAATCCTAGCAGCTCAGGAGAAAGCCATCCCCATGTTCCGGAAAAAAAAGCCGGCAGGGGAGAAAACCAGCTTGGTTAAACAGAGAGATCTTGAGTGATATCAAGAAGCAGAGAAACGTTTATAGGCTCTGGAAGAGGGGACAGGCCTCTTGGGTGGACTACAGGAGGGAAGTGAAATTGTGTAGAGAAAAAATCAGAAGGGCTGAGGCTCAACTAGAAATCAGATTGGCAAAGTCTGTGAAAGATAACAAAAAAATCCTTCTATAAATATATAAATAATAAAAGGAGAACTAGGGAGACCATACAGTCCCTATTGGACGCAGAAGGAACAACAGTGACAGGGGATGAGGAAAAGGCTGAGGTACTTAATGCCTGCTTTGCCTCAGTCTTTAATTGTAAAGAAAGTCGTTCTGCCTGTGTACAAACCCAGGAGCTAGAGGAGCATAATGAGGCCCTCATGATCAAGAGGAGGTGGTCAGAGCCTTGCTAGCCTGACTAGACAGCCACAAGTCTATGGGGCCGGATGGGATTCAACCAAGGGTATTGAAGGAGCTGGCGGATGTGCTGGCCAAACCCCTTTCCATCATCTTCCAACAGTCCTGGAAGACTGGGGAAGTCCCACTGGACTGGAGGCTGGCTGATGTTGTGCCCATCTACAAGAAGGGTCGCAGGGAGGATCCAGGGAACTACAGGCCTGTCAGTCTGACCTCAGTGCCAGGGAAAGTCATGGAGCAGGCGATCTTGAGTGCTATCATGAAGCACATGCAAGAGAACCAGGTGATCAGGCCCAGTCTGGACCGCTGGGCAGAGTCCAATGGCAGGAGGTTTAACAAGGCCAAATGCCGGGTCCTGCACTTGGGGCACAACAACCCTGTGCAGTGCTACAGACTAGGAGAAGTCTGTCTAGAAAGCTGCCTGGAGGAGAGGGACCTGGGAGTGTTGGTTGACAGCGACTGAACATGAGCCAGCAGTGGCCCAGGTGGCCAAGAAGGCCAATGGCATCTTGGATTGTATCAGAAACGGCGTGACCCGAAGGTCCAGGGAGTTTATTCTCCCTCTGGACTCGGCAATGGTGAGACCACTCCTCGAATCCTGTGTTCAGTTCTGGGCCCCTCACCACAAGAAGGATGTTGAGGCTCTGGAGCGAGTCCAGAGAAGAGCAACGAAGCTCGTGAGGGGGCTGGAGAACAAGTCTTACGAGGAATGGCTGAGAGAGCTGGGGGTGTTTAGCCTGGAGAAGAGGAGGCTGAGGGGAGACCTCATTGCTCTCCACAACTACCTGAAAGAAGGTTGTAGAGAGGAGGGTGCTGGCCTCTTCTCCCAAGTGACGGGGGACAGGACAAGAGGGAATGGCCTCAAGCTCCACCAGGGGAGATTTAGGCTGGACATTAGGAAAAAATTCTTCACAGAAAGGGTCATTGGGCACTGGAACAGGCTGTCCAGGGAGGTGGTTGATTCACCTTCCCCGGAGGGGTTTAAGGCACGGGTGGACAATATGCTAAGGGGAATGGTTTAGTGTTTGATAGGAATGGTTGGACTCGATGATCCAGTGGGTCTCTTCCAACCTGGTTATTCTATGATTCTATGAATCAAAAATTCATATCTAGACAGGTTCTCTTCTATTTCAAGTATTACAGTTTCAGGGCTTGTCACAGACTAAAAATTAGCAAAAAGACAGGAGATGAATCCTGCATCTTAGTACAGCTGACATTTCATCACAAACATCTCCTGCACTCTACTAGCTGGCTATGATATTTACAGTCTGATGTTAATTAACTCACTTCATTATTTCAATTCCCTTTAGTCTGACTCAATTCTTAAATTACAGAGAAACATTTCCTTGAAACCGGGAAGTTCACTAGTCATGCATACAGAAACCGAATTACTGAAAAGTTGACATTTTCAGCCTATAGCCTTGACCAAATTTGCTATCAGACAGGCATGAAATGTTTGCTTTATAAGATTCTTATTACCCTTCTGGTCTGCTACTTCACATCATTGTGTAGTTCACTTCTGCTTTTCCTTTAAAGGTATCACAGCTTCATTCTCATTATTCACATTGTTATAATGAACCAGTACTTAAATAACAGCTGGTATGACAAGAAAATGCTTTTAGCCCTGCCAAGCACTTTTTCAAGATTTTTCAAGTTTTAAAAGAAATCCTGTGTTTCTGTGATTGTGCATCACAGCATTTCTGAAAACACCGATAGACAGTGTGCCTCAATCACCCAAGCAAGGCCTGCACACTGCATGCGACAGGGACAATCGTGGGCTCTGAGGAACCTCACCCTGCCAGGCAGAAAGCTCAGAGACTGGATTAACGGCTCAGGAGGGAAATGGCCTATGGACACATCAAGTCGAAGATGAATGTCTAAATGTGTCATTTTAAGGTAATTTTACAATGTGACCCAAAGCGCTGAACCCCTGCTTCTACCAAATCAACTGAGCACTCGCTTTAAAATCTATTCTGGCTGAGTGCAGGGAAGTGGGAGCAGAATGCTGCTTGGTGTTTGGAGCAGACTAGCCAAACCTTTGCTGAAGAGCACTTCTTACATCCCTCTCAACCATAACAGGCAGACTATTCTTTGATAACTCCTGGCTGACTAGCAATCTCACAATAGCTGAAGAAATAGGGAAGAGTTCAAATTCTAATTTGTCCTTTTCCTCCAGTCAGGTTAGGATTAGTGCTCACAGGATAATGTAATCCAGTAAAATCCATACGGCAACCAAAACCAGAGCTAGTTTCTGTCTTAGCTGCAGTCCTGTATTTTAGTATCATCATAACTCAGTGTTGAGGCAGTATTTAACACACACATTATTCAGAGCCTGTGTGGGAAGTTATAGTTACAGCCTTTCCCCTTTGCTATTGTGGCCTCTACAACTATCTTCAAAAGCATGAACAAAACCACTTTTCGTAAAAAAGACTTGCAAACAATGCCAAGTGAATAAGAAAAGCCACAATTACCACAAGTTTAACTTCATTCACATCTTAAATCAGCTTTCATCTTGCTTCCTAACACTCCACATACAAACAAGCCAAAATTCACTACCCAGGCATAATCCCCCTCTAATTCTAGTCTGCTTCACAAAGGAAGGAAGGGTGTATTTAGAAAACAAGGACACACATGTAGAGGAAGCACTTGGAGAACATAGTACACATGGCTTTTCCTATTAAGATGATACCTTGTTTGTGTTCTTGAATTTAATGGAAGAAATTTGCAGTAGAGAGTCCTGGCACTACCACTTGCTTCAGAACTTTAGCTGGGTTGTTCTGCAGCTGAAAAGGAACACAATCACATTTACATGCAGAAATCACAAAACCATTGTTACTTACATTTGTGTAGTTCTCAAAGTCTCAAGAGATTTCAAGAAACTGTTGTGCTGGGCTTCGTCTGAGCACACAGCAAGAGTACATGCCTGCGTTAAAGACTTTACAACTCTTAAGCAGAGAATGCAAAACAGTTATTTCTAGCACTCTGATCATTTCAGCTGAAAAGACCCCCTCGTTGCAGTCTTGCAAAAACAATGGAGGGATTTATGGTATTCATACGTTCTTGTTGTCATAGCATTGGAGAACCATAACAAGTTCAGATATAAAATACAGAATTACTTTTAATGGACAAGAATTATCATACTCCTAACTTAGATCACACTCTGCTGAGACACAGCACAGCAACTACAGCCGTAACAGCATCAAGTTAAAGCATATCTTGAAATTGTTCTTGAAAGCAGCCAAACAGGTTCTAACAGACCAGGCGCCTGAGAAAGCATTTTCAATAGCTGAAAAGCTTCTCCTGAGAACAGATACCACTAGTGCTGTATTGACTCCTAGCAAGTGACAAACAAGGCAGTGATGTTGAGGTAACACCACATGAAGAGAAGAATCAGGAGCCTCAAATAAGTCCTTCTGTGGATTCACAGACAACAGCCACAACCCAGAATTCAATAGCTGAAACAAACTCATCCTGCCGGCACAGGATGTTTTCAGGCCACTGGGGTGGTACCTAAAGAGCTGCAATTACAAAAATATTACTGCCCCACAGATACTACAAAAGCAAAGCAAAGCTTTTTTATTCAGACTGAATAAAAGATCTCTGATGAGGCTTTTCTAACTGAAATTTAAAAATACTATTTTGACTAACTGAACAACTGCACCTTCTGAACAGCATCCAACTTTACTGTCAATTTATGCTTATTTTCAAAGCCACTGTTTACTTGTCCAAACAGCTACTGACAGACTGAATAAAATAGTTAGGCATGACTAAGTCCCTTGATTCCACAAGCATGACATACCTGTTACTCTCTGACTTCAAATAGAAAACTGTGTGCTCACATCCCCCCACTTCCTCCAAAAAAAAAAAAAAAGTTAAACCACTCTGAAGTTTTGGACAAAGAAACAAAATGGAAACTAGACTTCAGTCTTATTTTCGTCCCAACACAGTATCTCACATTGTTCTTGGAGCCTCCTTTCTATAGGAATCAAAGTCTTGCTGGAGATGCGGCTCATAAAAAAACATTTCCTCAGCAGGTGCTGATTCTGCCAAAATCTGCTCATTGTAGGAAGTTCAGAATAATCACAGCTACATTTATAAAGCAACTACATAGTGATCAATTACGCTTGTAACATTACAGATCAAGGGAAACACAACTTGAAGAGGAAGGACAGCAAATTTTTTAGGACAGCCCTGTGTTAAACCCAGAGGCAGATTATTTTAATATTAATTCTATATTGCATTAAATAAGAATATTAATCTCAAATTGTAAGAAGTGAGTATTCTTACTGTTCATTCATCTTTACAGTAGCTTGCCATAATTCATTCTTAGTTGTCAGAGTTACCCTCTCGTCACACCTGCAAGAAAAATTTTAGTATCATTTAACTCATTAATCTGAATTATCCATGAATGAACAGGAACTTAAAAACATCCCAAGAGCTTCCCAATAAGGCACATGACCATTAACACTTTAAAATGAACACCCAAAAGTCCAGAGGAAGCCTGAGCAAGGTGATTTCATGAAAGAGCAAGCCTGAGAAAAATTATCAATTCACCTACACAACGTAAAAGCTGACACAATCCTTCTAGAATCCTTCACACTGCGATTCCCTTCTGTCACATTTCTAGAAAACCACAATCACCTCATCTTCTCTGTAAGCAAGTTGCAGAGTTGTAACTTTTCATAGTCTCAACTAGCCACTTCCCTTGCAAACTAAGTATGGGGTTTCCGAGGTTCTGAGTCAAACCCTCCAGCAACGGGTGGGTCTCATCTTGCAGGAGAGCACAAAGTTATTTCAAACGGATTCCTCCCACCCCAATTTATTACTTCATCACAATTACTACTGGGGAAACAGGGAGAACCTTAACAAAGAGCAGAGCACACAGTGCTCTTTTCCCTCTCTTGTTGGGAGAAAATAGCATATTCTAGCACACATGCTATAGACACAGGATCTGCTGAGGTTTGACTATGTTTAAAGAAACGCATGTGTGTCTGTGTAAAAGCATTTGTTTTCATTCAGAAGAACTGTTACCATCCCCACTGGAAAGACAAAAAGGCAAATGAAACTAGTGTGCTGACCCTGCTATGTATTAACAAGTAAGGGCAACATAGGAGACCGAATGTGGCTTAAAAACACGCAGTAATCTTTTAAACTTCTTGTTCTAGGACAATGTGCCTTTGAGACATGGATGAGAGGACATAACAGGGTGTAATATTTCACAGAGCTAACAAATAAATCTGTATGGTAAGCTTTGTCAGGAACAACATGGCATACACACTGGTTACTGGACCAAACATCACCTTCCCTCCTTCCACATACAGCATATTTTGACTCAACTACTCAAAGCTTTTCAAACTCCTAGAGCACTTCTAAATCAGGGAGACGTGGAACAAACAAGTTCTGAGGGCCACTTACTAAACAGTAAGCTGCTTACTCTCTTCTATATCTGATGGCATCATAAGACTGTATGCATCGCCAGTCAGCTCCTCTAACCCCACTCAGCTCTCCTGCTAGTTTTCAAGCCTAAACCAAAAAGAAAAACTTCTTAGAAGAACACTTTTAATTTCATACAGATACAAGATAAGCATTTCCTGTTCTTACTCCACACCCCAACAAATGATCAGATAATGACATTCATCACTGGAAAAGTAGCTACACAACATACTCCCCTGTTAGCAAGCAGCCTTGTTTGAAGAGGTTAATCTAAGTGTGTACGTGAAGTCTGAAGCAAGATTGATTTTTCTTCTTTTTCCTCCCTGTGCTCTCAACTCCAAAATGAAAAACCATTAAACTCCACTACATTTTCACATTTGATGTCACATAGAATTTGTACCAGTGTTTTAACTTTTGTTACCAGGAGAGTAGTGGAATATGAGAGGAAATTCATACAGGAAATAACATCATGATGGACAACACTCAATGTCAAGAAACTTTCAAGTGTCCATGACATACACACCCACATTAACTGGAAGGATGCAGATACCAAAACCAATTACCTTCAGAATTACAACGGAAGAGGTTCAGCTCCGCACGTGTATTTCGCCTTGTTTCCATCCAGCACCTGGAAGGCACGGAGAGGAGCTCTGTTCCGAAAAAAATGCCAAAGTGTAGTTCTTCAAAGTTAATCAGAACATATGCCAATCTTTCCAAACTACCTGTGGGGCAGAAATTTGTATGAAAAAGCAGCTTTTATAAGCAGTAAGGTCATTAAAGGGGGGAAGAGGGGAGAGGATCTAAAAGATGGTTTACTTCTAAACAAATCTGACATTTCACAAACAAATGCCACTGGTGTCAGGGGAACGGGCTAATTTTTGGCTGTCACGTGTACTGCTGAAGCCAGCAGCCGAGCTGTCACCAGGGCTGTGCCACCACTCTGGGTCTGCTTCTCTTCCCTCTCAGCTGACCCAGAAGGTCACCCTGGCCAGGCCAACACAGAGATAAAGTACAGATTAAATTGAGGGGGAAGGAGGGAGTATGTCTCACCATTTTATGCCAGAGAGAAAATACAAGAATAACTAAAAGATACCTTCTGATTTTTGGGGTTCACGGGTCTCACTGTTTCATGCCAGAGAGAAAATACAAGGCTAACTAAAAGATAACTTCTGATTTGTGGGATTCACGGGTCTCATCGTTTTATGACAGGTGAAAAATACAAGAATGACTAAAAGATAACCTGTAATCCAACCTAGGAACAGGTTCATTCGCCCTCGCCCGCTCTTCCCTCGCTCCCACAACATCCCCAATGGGAAGCAGCCGTCAGAGGACTTCGTCAAGAAAGCTCTCGGGGTGAAACATTGCGGATTGAGCCTTCGGAGAACAACCAGCCCCAAGCAACAGCGAAGCGCCCCGTCCCCGGAGAGGCACCGAACCCCTCCCCGCGGCCGCCAAACACGGGAATCGCGCCCAGGGGACAGCGCGTCTGTTCCTCCACTCGCCGCGGGGCGAAGAGCCGCAGCCGGTGGCTCCTGCAGGCACGGCCCGGGTCCCCTCAGGGCTCCGGGTCCCCTCAGGGCTCCGGGTCCCCTCCCTCACCTCCATGGCGGCCGCCGGCGTCCCAGGCGGGAGGGGGCAGCGCCGCGGGGCCGCGCGCCTCGGGCTGCGCGCGGAGGGAGCGGTGCGCATGCGCGCGTGTTGGCCACGCCCTTTATTCCTATGGACACGCCCCTTCATGAGTCAGTCCCTGCCCCTAAGCGGTTGGCCCCGCCCCCATGTGCCTGGCCCCGCCCACCCTGAGGGCAGAGAGACAGAATGGCGTGTCCTGGAAGGGAGAGGGGGGAATCGTGGAGTACAGCTCCTGTCCCTGTCACAGGACAACCCCAGCGTTCACACTGTGTGTCTGAGGGCATTGCGATGGAATCATAGAATCATGGAATCATAAACCTTGGACACCTCCAGGGATGGGGCAGTCACAGCTTCCCCAGGCAACCTGTGCCTCACCACCCTCATAGTGAAGAAATTCTTCCCAGTGCCTAGTATAAATCTTCCCCCTTCTAATTTAAAGCCATTCTCTCTCATCCTATCACTCCATGCCTTTGTAAAAAAGTCCCTCCTCAGCTTTGTTGTAGCCCCTTCAGCTACTGGTAGGCCACTAGAAGGTCTTCCAGGAGCCTTCTCCATGCTGAACAACCCCAACCCTCTCAGCCTGTCTTCACAGCAGATGTGCTCCAGCGAATTCCTCACCGGGGTTCAAAGGAAACATCCCAGAAGCAGAGGCAGCTGAAGCCTGTGGGTCCCAGGACAGGGTGGGGGTATGAATATCAATGGTGGTTTTGTGGTATCCTCTCCTAGGATGAAAGTATGCAAAATTCTCACAAAGCTGGCATGGAAGACTGTGTCCTATGAACAGCAGAAGGACTGAAGCCTGGTTTCCTAGGGATGCACTCATCATGCTGGTATGATGCTCTGATACTGGGCAAGGTGCAAGCCAGAGCAAAGCCACTGCCAGCAGCTCTTCTCCATATGAATCTCTGGAGGCCCATCCAGGTTGAGGATGCTCCCGTTTCCCTTTCTCCTCTGGGGAGGGCAGTAATAGTTTTTACCTCCTAGTAGCTGCCCATCTATTTCCACAGCACTTAGAAATATTTTATTCTTGAAGGATCCAGGACTTACATCTGAACATCTTTTCACAGAAAGGGTCATTGGGCACTGGCAGAGGCTGCCCAGGGAGGTGGTTGAGTCACCTTCCCTGGAGGGGTTTAAGGCACGGGTGGAAGAGGTGCTGGGGGGCATGGTTTAGTGTTTGATAGGAATGGTTGGACTCGATGATCCGGTGGGTCTCTTCCAACCTGGTTATTCTATGATTCTATGATTCTATCTTGCCATGTATACTTCCACCTGAACAGAAGTGGAGGGTAATCTCACAGAGCAGCTCAAATCCATGTAAGCACATTCAGACTCTCAATGACTAGGACTCTGGCAGTTCAGAGCAGATGGTCTCAAACTTCTGCAGCCTGTTTTCAAATTGAGTCTTCATGGTTTTTCATTCCATCCGATGCTGCTTGTTATACTTTTCTCCTCTAGGTTAAAGGGCTCTTGTATAACACAGAAGCTTTTATCTGTTGAAGTAGGTGTTCATTCTCAAAGCAGGATGAATACCAATTCAATACTTGAACACTTCTTGTTTTTCTGTCCCTTTTGCTACTTGCAAGATAACCCACCTGCATAACACACTCAACCAAAGGGCAAATCTTATATTTCAATTTAGCCTGTTGTACAGCAGAAGGGGAAAAAAAGTATTTTGGTTTTCATCTTGTTGTTTTTAATAGAATAGGCACAGCATTTCTAGGAAATGCTTATGCGAATATTTCAGGTATAAGTCCCATGAAAAAAGGAAGAAAAAGCACATACTCAAACAGTATAATTAGTTTATTAACCACAGTAAAACAAGTTGTTCCTCTACATCATTTTTTCCTTTTATTTTTTAATAGCATTTACCTGTGCAGCACACTGCAGAGAGGATAAGGAGCCATCTATGCTGGCTGTGAGGCAAATAAGAAGTAATTACCAAAGCTAGTTCTGATTTAGCAGTGTTACAATTGTATCACAGTACTTCATCCTAAGTTTTAATATTAAAATTATTTCAAGCCTTGACTAGAATTATTCCTCTCTTATCTACCTATTGCCAAGCACCTAAATCTATATTTAAGAACCTGCAATCTAGTCTAGTCTGATTTTCAGGACACAGAACATGTACTGTTCCCTCCGCTGTTCAAGGAATTTTTACAGGCTCGGTTTCTTTGAAAATTATTCTTCTCATTTAGGCAATTAAACCCAGAGACAGGCTTATGCAACCACATTTGGCAGGATCAAGCTTCTGTGTCATGCTTTTGTTGTGAATGTCCCTTCACCACTAAAGCAAAAAAAAAAAATCTAGAAAGAGAAAGAGAGAAAGTACTATTTCTTTCAGGAAACCTTATGATTCACATGTAACATTATGGGTCATGTGAGATATCTCTAGTCCTGGAGATTGTGTTTCAATGTCCCATCTGGCAAAGCTATTCATTACTGGGGGTAAGGAGAAGTTCTTAAAATGGACATTGAAAGTACCCATATGGATGTTTGTGAATGCCAGGATGAAATTTGCTTTTCCTGTAGCCAGAACCATGAGGAGTGCTCACATCTTCACACAGTGCCATTCCGCTGCCCATTGGGATGGAGATCCTGGAAAGCTCAGGTAATATGGGACCTGGGGAACATGTGGTCTGCTGGAGCTCAGCAAAGCAAATCTGCTGGAAAGAAGCAGGAAAAAATACGTGTTTCCACTGTACAAGCTGATCGCTAAAGGTTGCTTCTGCATGACCCTAGCTCCCCCATCTGCCCCAAACATCTGCTCAGCCACAGCACAGTGACTTCTTCCAGTCCAGAATCCTTTCTGTCCTCAACAGCCCCTCTCTTTTCTGCCAGACTCAGTAGGACCCGTTACAAATCCTTGCAGCCCATTTCCTATGCTGTTCTGCTTCGGAGAGCAAGAGGAAGTGCAAACTATGTGCTATCCCGAATGCGAGGCTCCTGAGCAGCCACTGGAGACACACAGGGCTGTGAGCAAGTAGTCTGACTTAAGTATTATAACTTGCTATTGATTATTTAGGTGGTGCCCATGCCATCATTGTCAACACAACCTGGACAAGAGGGGTGAGATCTGATGATGTTACACATGATGTTTTGATGGTATGTTCTCATTCAAATGAACAGAGCTAAGCTGGCTCTGCCTGGGGGAGCCTTGGGATGTTACCCGGACGAGTAACAGCCTCTCTGGCCAAAGTTCTGGCTGCTGCAGTTTCTTCCTGTGACACTGTGCATTTCACATCTATCTGCACTGCCTAGAGGTTTAGAGAGTATTTGCACATGGATAAAACAGAAGTCTTGGGGCCAGGAATGAGCAAAGCTTTCAGAAAGTAGGTATCTTCATCATACACAACTGGATTCCTCAGACATAAGAGGTGCTGTTGTATGCTAGGTCTGCACTAAAAAGGGAGTATCTCAGACTCTTCTGTTACAACCTTGTGCAGGAGAAGGGGCATTTTTTAATCCTCCTTTTGCTATAGGCTGGTTACAAGAGAGTAAAATTTAAGAATGTCTGTAGGTTTTAGTGAATATGAAAGCCAGCACCAAAGGGTGTCTTGGAGAGGAAATTGTTAACTACCAGGAACAAAAATAGGAAGATAATTTCCCTTCTGAGTGGCAACATTTTAAAATGCAGCATCCTAGTTTCATTACACTGCATTCCTCTACTTAGGTATTTATTTTTGCATCAGAGAGCAATAATATCATCCAGATTGCAAAGTCAAGCAAGAAGGACTTAGACAAGATGCCAGGGCTGGTGCTTCCAGCCCAGGGGAGAGTGAGAGAGCTGAGTTCCTTACAAGGCCAGTTATGGGTTACAGAAGCAATCCAAGGACTGTAAGAAAACAGGTACTCAGAAATGAGCACAGTCACCAAAACAGCAGAACATTTGCCACAATATTAGGAATTGAGGCATTCCGTTATCTCTACCAAAACCAGCACATCCACCCTGCTGGTTTAGGCTGGGATTGAGATCTTGTGCACTTGTTTCCTTCAGCACGTGTAAGCACAGAGAATCCTGTCACTACTGGAAAACTGCAAGGTGAGTTAAGACCTAAGGGAGTACAGTTCTGGCCCTGGCCTCCACCTGAAGATCCTACAGCAAGTTGCCCCAAGACTGTCAAGTCTCACATATGCTCACCTGACAGCCAAGTGAACAGATGGCAAAACGCTTGTCTCGCTCATTAGGACTTAACCCAATGCAATTGGTAACTGGCCTAGTGGATGTAAAATAGGAAATGACAAAGGAGAGGTTTGTTCCAGGATGCCAAGTCCCAGGTGGCACAGCTTCCTTAAAGCTAATAATAAAATAGCTACTGGAGGATTACACTAATGGCAGTGAAGCTTCTCCTTCTAACACAAGATGAAGAGTCATACAAGTTGAAGAATCCTGAAAATACGGATCCTCTTCCTCCCCCTCATCATTATTGTTTCCAGCAGGAGGATGTTATTTGCCACCACTTGCTGAGTGTGAAGCAACTCTGTACCCCAGCAGCACCTGGAGCCAATTGTTCTGCAAGAGAAGCCCTGCAATCCAGGGTTCCTCCAAGTCCTAAACTTCTTTCAAGTTTTCCACAAAATTACATGATTGAATCAGTGATTACATTGATTACATGAGGAAAAGTGCCAGATTCTTTTAAGAAGCAGTAGTTGTGGAGCTTGTGGGCTCACTTAGGATCCAACAGGATAGTGAGTCCTGCTGTATGGATGTTAGTAGCAGATGCCGTCACCTGGTATCTCAAAGCATCCAAGTAAGGTCCCTCATTGGAGCTGAATAGTTGGTGTTCCAAGAAATTTGCAGGCAGACCATGCTTTTCTTTTTTTCCCCGTGGCCACCTTTACAAGAAGAGACTTTCTCGTGTTAGAGACCTTATTTGCAGTTGCTATGTTCTGCATCTGTGCAAACATGCAGTAGTCCCCAAGGCACTGCTGGCATTTCAGCTCTGACTCAGGGTCTCTTTTCATCAGGGAACTGAATGCCACACTCTTTCTTCGAGGTTTTCTTGACACTTATGAGTCATTTGTCCTTCCCTGACCTGCATGAGGGAATACGGCTAACCGGGCTGCACTAGCAAATCTATCAGGCTCCAGAAAGTAAAAACTGCGTACATTCAAGAGAAACACTCTTGCCTCTAGTTGTGAAACTCTGCTACAATCAGCATCTTACCCCAACCCCAAGAAAGCGATTAAAGAATAGGTCTAGTGTTATTAACCCATTTCATCCCTTTCTGATCCCATGTGGATTCATGGTCGTTTCCCAGCATGGACCGATCTTTTAACCCGTGGAAGCAACGGCTTCTCATTGGCTTGTTTTTCTCTCTTCACAAGTCTTCTCTTACATTATACAATTTTTCACCAAGAGAGGAGAAATATCTCAGACCAAATCATGTTATGGTTACTGTGACCAGTCACCCAGGACTCAGGAACCACACACTTAAGAAAAAGTAGTGAGCAAAACTCACTGGAAAAATATCTTCTTGTGGGGTGCTGGTAGAGAGTTTGCAAGAGGAAGATGCAGGCCAGCAACATTAGCCTATGTCAAGCCACTTTCTGAGATCTCAAACTCATTGAGAGCCGTCAATGCTGCAACTCTCAGAGGAAAGCCATTTTTTAGCTTATCCTGAGTGCTGTTTCATTATACCAGTCTTGCTACAGATGAATCAGGAAAGAACAAAGTACATTAGGCTTATCAATGTTTTTTTTTTTAATCAATTACAGAACAAAAGTGTTTGGACTTTTACTGATTTGTTTACAGAGAAAATATTGGAATGATGTATCAGGTGGTTTTGTGTCTGCTTTGCTCTGTTTTATTTCCATGTAAAAATATACATCTGATACACAAGATTAAAAAAATACATTTTTCCAACAAAATAAGTGCTTTGAGCACTAAAAATTCACTTGTGCGCTTCAATTTTGGCCTAAATATTTACATTTTCTAGCCATATCCCCTCCCTACCCCAAAATGGGCAAACCCCAGGTTATAAACATCAGCTGTCTGGTATACAAAACTTTCCCAGAAAAAGGGAAGGAAACACAAATGTAACAGTTCTGTGGCTCAGATAATTTGATTTTAACTAACTTCCCCAAAACCATACAAAAAATAGTTAAATTATTGTCAAATGAAAAATGGCACAGGGAACACAACACTGATTATCAGGTACTGCAAGCACGAGAGGAAATTTTGAGATGTGATAAATTTCAGGGGAATAATGGCACAGACCAGGTAGCAGTGGTAGGCTTTCAAAAGGTCAAAAAAGTTTAAGAAAGACTGATTTTGCCTTTTTGGAAAACCAGGGTATATTAGATATCTTTTGAAGTTCTTCTCTACCTGATTTACTATGCTGTAGGGTTGTATAATGGAAAAACAATTTCTACAGCCAGTATCTGCTGATCTTGAGCCAAGACGACGTGTCAGGAAATGCTGACATGTTGAAAGTGTTGCTTTCTGGCAACAGCTTCCTTCCACCACTTTCTGAGTCTTTCTCAGGAAGACTGTGCTGATCACACTGGAAAATGGCCTCATTCACCTCCTCTTGTCATGGGGCCATCTCGCCATTAGTCCAAGCTCTGTTGGATGTATCTTGGAACATCTTGAAGTCCCCTCTGCCAAGCATGAAAAATCCCTTGGGAGGGAAAAGGGTCCCTTTGGTAAAACATGAATTAGGACAGAAGGAGAGATGTTCATAGCTCATGGTTAAAACCAGTACATCAGCAACTGGCCACATGAAGGTGGTTGGGATCAAATGTCAGCAACTTGGCAGAGCTGATCTCAGATGTAAGCAAACCCACTGCATGTAGGAAAGGTAACAGGCACTACTCAGTAGCCAGTGTCACGCCTGCTTACCAATACAGCTGGAAGAGGATGGATTTACACTAGATATAAAGAAGAAATTCTTCGCTATGAGGGTGGTGAGGCGCTGGCACAGGTTGCCTAGAGAAGTTGAGGATGCCCCATCCCTGGAGGTGTTCAAGGCCAGGTCGGATGGAGCTTTGAGCAACTGGGTCTAGTGGGAGGCGTCCCTGCCCATGGCAGGGGGGGTTGGAACTGGATGAGCTTTAAGGTCCCTTCCAACCCAAACCATTCTATGACGATTCTATGATTTGGAGCTCAGCATAGCTGAGGACAAAACAAGAGGAAAAGTAGCTGAAGGGATGTTACAGACATAGAATTGATTCTTAGAAACCAGAGTTTGCAAAAGTCAACCAAACTTGCCAAAAAAAAAATCTGTCCAGAGATGCATGGCAAGCTAAGGATTAGGCTCTGTTCTGAAGAGGCTCTTCTGCAGTGTTCATAGTTCATTGAGTTGAAATGCCCAGAGGGAGTCCTTGGGGAAGAAGTCTTCCACCACAGGGTCTCTTGTTCCATCAGACTCCAAATGAGCCAGCTGAATTCACTTGCCAGAATGCTTCAGTGGCAGATTCGTTCTGTCATTTCTTTCTGCATTGAGGGAGGAGAGAAGAGTAAGAAAGAAATAGTAAGTGCAAAGGACAGGTTTTAGTAGAGTGATGTGCCAGGCAGTTTGGTAGGTGTCCAAAAACAACCCAAGGAGGCAACTGTGGGAGTCTCAGGGAGTGTTTCTCTATTTCCAATGACAGCCCTCCTGGGAACTGCTCTACCTCAGCAGCTACTTCCTGGCATCCTCCTTGGTCTCTGTGCCACAAGGTTATTTTGGCAGTGCCCTAGCGTTGTGAGTTGTCCAAGGAAAGAACATTGGCAGAGATGTTGAAAGCTGCAGGTCCTGCTCCTGACTCACCCATGAGCAGCCAGACAAGGCAGTGCCACTCTCACAGCCTCCAGTTACATCTGCCTAGGGAGGCAGGACAAGGAGCTGCTCCTGGCTCTCACTCTGGGATGTGACAACAGCTCACCCAAAGGATCTGTGGTTTTGGCAGGGAATCCTACAGCCACACTGCAATGCAAATGAGTGCTAATAACAGAGGGCCACAGGAAACATCCTGTGAGGGTGAGCTCTGTTTAGGCTAATAGACTGCTTTCTTTAGCCAGGGTGCCGTCATGCCAGCTGCATTAGGAAGGTGCTCAGCTTTCAGCTGGTGGAAGATGGAATTTGTCCTTGCCTCAAGGAGCTCAACAGATAGCTTGCAAATCATGTACATTTCTGCAGTGAGGAAAGTCTGTGCTCCTCTCTGGTTCATCAGGGTCACGGCTTGTGAATCTGTGTGTGCACACAGACCCCTTCATGCACCCCAGACAAAGGTTAGCACATTAAAATGCATTCCCAAAATAGACCTGAAGTAGGACCGTCTGTGGAAAAGGAAGGATGCAACTCTGAAAAAAGGAGAACTAGGAAAGTAGGAGGACCCTTGAGGAGCCCCATAAAAGGCCCTTTAGGGATATAACCACGGGGGATAGAAGCTGCAGTCTCAGCTCTTTAGTTCTGAAAGTTTTGTTTTTAAAATCCGTCGAGTGAGAGTGACAAAGAGAGGACAAAATCATTAAAACGCAGAACCCTTCCATCAAATAAAGACAGTGCTCTGCCACAAAATCATATTGCAAAGAAACGTTTACAAATATCTCAGAAGAAATAAGAAGAGGGGGTGAGAGACTCTGAATATCCTTCTGCAACAGCATCCAGGCCACCCCACTAGCACAGCACAACGCATTAAAGCAGCCTTGAACAGGATGGGCTGGGGTGGCCAGTGGACTGCCAAGCTGCCTGCAAGCTGCTCAGGCTGCCCCCAAATTCCAAGGTATTCATTACACTCCAGAAATCCTCACAGCTCTGCCTCCATACACATCCAGCTGGACTTCTGCCAGCGCTGCTGCCCAGCACCATGACTCGCCCTTATCAAGGAAATAAGTGCACGGCTTCTCTCTGCCCCCACATTTCTTCATTTGTTAAGAGAGTGAATCAGTGCCTTTCACTAGTTCTGCCAGCACAAAGGATCTCTCATTCTTGGCTCCCAGGATTTGCTGCTAGGAAATCACATCCCAAGGAAGCTTGACAAAAGAGAAACTGAGGCAGCAAAGGGAAATTCAGCCAAAGGCAGGGTTAGAAACCAAGAACTCCCTTATCTGCAATCCCTGCAATTTTTTTAAGCTATTTGGGCCTAGCAAGATGTTTTCTGGCTGGGAAGGTGCTGTTTGTTTGTTTTTTTTCCTTCTTACTCCTGAATCTGAAAACTGGGGCTCCTCAGTAGAAAGCCCATATTGGAAAGTTCCAAGCATAATGCAGCACTCAGTCCTGCTATCCTGCTCCAGATGTGTGCCCTCCACGTGCTTGGTGTCCTTCTACAGTCACAGGCAGGGAACAGGCACCTCTGCAGGCAGGAGAATCCTCTGTCATGGGATTTATGTGGACTAACCCTAAATGCAACATTAGGAAAGCTGTCTGGCCTCACGAGGTCGTCAAGAGACCGAACCTCTCAGGGACAGTTCATCTCACCCCAATGACAGATTGTTGTCTTTTCACAAACCTTGAGAGCTCACAAAAAATGAAACCCTGCAGTCTTAGTCTAAAATGAAGGCAGATGCAACACACTGTCTGTTCTTGCTTAAGTGTCAAACCAGCTGATGAATCCTTCAGGATTTAAAAACAATTAGGAGCACAGCAATAGCTATGATGCAGCCCCGTGAGAAGGGGAATGAGCAAAGCAAGTCACTGGTTCTCTGTCTTCAGTTGGGCAGAGTAATTAGTCACAGGAAAGAAGATTGAGGTCAAGTATAAAGTGCTGCAGAGGCTGGATATTATTATTTGTGAATCTTCTTCATCTGCTGGTGAAGCAAAGCCAGGACAGCATGAATGCTGGGCTCCTCACACGCTCCACAGCACAATGAACCAGATCTACATCAGGCTCACAGGGGCTCATTGGAAAGTCTCTGGTTTGTACATGAAGGAACTTCCCATGATTGTTTTCCCTGCCTGCAGCAGAGACAAATGGTGTTGGAAGCTACTGGATCAATCCTAACCCATGCAGACTTTGGGATTGATGGTTGCATCAAGCTGCAGCCTCCCAGAAGAAACAGTCACAGTTGTTTGTAAGCTGCAGCAACTTGTCCCTCCCTCCTTGACTCAGCATTGCATCCTGGACACAGACGTCCTCTGATTTGCAGGACGCTCTCATAGATGCCTACAGCAAGTCATTGCCTGAGGGAAGAAGGTCTCCCATGTGGTTGGCTCTGCCTGGGGCTTGGATGCCAGGCAATGGGCACACCAAGAAATGAGACATAAGTAGACCGAAGGTAAACATGTCTCATTTCCTTGTAGTTTAAGCCTGGTTGCATCACGCAGGAAAATTTGTTCATCTTCTAAGCCATAAATCATCTCATGTTGCATGTGAGTCACTGGCATTGAAAGCCTATTTAGCAATGCCAGTCTCTACTTTGGCTGTTAGGTGCTAATTACTTAGATTAGTAAGCATCAATAAAAGGAGATGACAATATTATGGGCTGTATATCAATGCTGAAGAAGTCTGTGATGAGGAGCAGTGGTGAGGAACACTAACAGAGGACAGAGTGATGTTGAGCTGCCATTTTCTGGAGCTGAAGCCATTGTGATCATATAGGTCACAATCAAACTCTACAAAATAATTAACATAGACACTGTTGTCATTCAAGTCTCCTCTGGTTACATCATCATCTCTCCATGCTCCCAGATCATGATCAGAGCAGACAGGCAGCAAACTGACTGAGACAAATGAAAGCAGCAAAGCAATAAAGCGCTTAGCACTTAGGGGCAGGAGCATCCCCTTCCACCCCCACCTACTCCTAAACATGCAGCTCATGCTGGGACTTTGCTCAGCTCTTTCCTTCCTGGAATTATGTTCTCTTGGTCTTCCCTGGCTCTCCACTGCTGGGTACAGCCTTTTCTGCAACCCAGTCCTTATCATAGTGTGCTAACTACTGAGTTCCCTATTAATTCTTCTCCCCATTGCAACATGACCGTACTCAACCTTGTCTGTGACATACTCGCTTCTCTTACAAAACTAACTATGTGCATTTGCTCGTTTATGTGCCTGGGCTGTCTGGCCCCTGCTTCCCACCAGTCCTGCTGTTTCCTAGGACTCTCACTCTCTGCCTGGCTAATTGCTTCCCAAGAGAGGCTGCAGACAAATATAGAGCTCCGGTGGGGCCTCTCCAGCTTGGTGTCTATACCTGTTGTCTGGAGCTGTGTTGCCTGTTGGGGCTCTTCTTCCTGCAGCCTCACAGTAATACACACTAGGATCTCAAGTATGGACCTTAGGCCACTAACAGGAAAACTTAAGACTGTGGAAAGGAGACCAGGGCTCAAATCTGACCCCTGAAAGCCATGTGGACACAACACTTCCATGTGCAAATTACAGGAGAGCTACCAAGACAGCGATCCTGAGGGTATTAAAGAGAGATTCATAGAAATGGTAGCAAAGGCAAAGTTTAAGGAGGGTTTTCAAAGGGTAAAGGGTTTCCTCAGTGTTGCTGGGAAGTTCTCTCTCAGAGCACTAAGCCTCTGGTTACAGGGCAGAAAAGATGGGTGTTTTTTTCTGAGGTAGAGTGGCTGAAAGAATCCAGAGAGCATGACTGCACCACTCAGAGCCCAGATTTCACCTGAACAGACCAGTGCTGTGTTCAGCCCATGCCACTCTCACACCCTCCACCTCCCCATCCCTGAGGCATCCTTACCAAAGGCTCGAGCTCCCGATGGTCAACGAGGCTGAACTCCCTGATGAAGTAGTAAAAGTGCTTGTAGCAGGTGTTGACGTGAGCCTCAGCTCCCATGTTGATGATGCTGTCAAAGTGGTGGATGTAGACATGGACAAAGACACGGAAGAGGCGGGTGAGGATCTTAGTGCAAACTTGCTGGAACTGCCTGGGGAAGGGAACACCTGCAAAGCAGAAGCAAGTTGGAAGCTATTTGACCATTTCCAAACAAACCAGCTAGCATTTAAATGTCACTGTCATGCTTAACAGGCCATCATGGATGATGAGGAAGGACTCCCTTGGCTAATGTCAAGAGTGACAGCTACAGTGGGGCAATGTGCCATCTCGCTCTCCTCGCATACTTCCTCAGTACCCAACTAATAATTTCACACAGGCATGATCTGAAGATTTGAAGAGTTTCCCTACAGAGAAAATGTCTCATCTAGAGGAGGAGGCCACATCTCTCCACATCTGGCTCTCTCCAGAGCAATCTGGCAGAGGATCCTTCTGTGCTCTCTCTCTGCATTTCCCCTACAAGCCTGTGCAGACACAGCTTAAAACAAGTTGTATTTACTCAGGTCCATGAACAAAACAAAACCTCTACCTAGCAGAAAAGATACCTCCCCTGGTCCTCTTTTGCTTGCTCCATACACCCTCAAACATCATTTATGATGTTTCGACAGAAACAGGCGGGGCTCCTACCTTGTTTCCTGATCCTCATTTCAAGCAAATATCTCACTAAAAGAGGAAGAAAACTGCTCATCTTACTGATGTTGAGGTTGTAATTTCATGGCATCTGCACAATGCTCCCTCCTGAGAAGTCCTCTCAGGTTGTTTGAGGACGGGACCCACCACACATTGCTGTGTCCTTTTAGCCTTGTCCCACACAAGGACACAATTTCATACTCTATGTTTCCATCCTTGTCTAAATGCACTGCTATCACAGAGAAAATCTCAGGGGTGTGATACAGTCACTATCAGCAAGCTTGGAGTAAATCTCTAAAGGAAACATGGCTTTGAAACCTCAAACGTTTTTTGGAAGGAAAGAAAATGAGACAAGTGGAGTTTGTTTTCCTGAAGCTTCTTCCTCTCCCCTGAGCAATTCAATGGAAATTTGCAAAGAACAAAATACAAACCCCCCTTCCCACGGCTGTAGCAGCCTCCTCCCTCAGCTTCTTATTAATGCAGCACATAACTCTTCAAAATCTTTCCAAATAATTTCCTCTCAACCACGGCCAGCTCACACATTTTGCACTGCAGAGAGCATCAGCAAATCTCTTAGCTAAAAAAAATTTAGAATGGTAATTTTATCTTTGAATCTTTCTCATCAGCCTCGCTAGGCAATTAAACTGTTTTTCCAAAAGACTCCTGGCAGTTTTGCTTCCCAGCAGCAATTCCATGCCACTCTACTCCGTGGGTGGCAAACGCAAAGGATCTGTCCCTCCAATGTGTGCATGGAGCCTGTGTTTTCAATAGCCAGGGTTTTCTGGGTGCTGGGTTCAGTACAGAAAACAATCTTCACCCTAAACCAGAGTCACCTTCAGCCCAGCCTGGTCTCACTTTCCTTTATGCACAGCGTGGGTGCAGCAGGCAGGACAGAAGCATGTGTGTTTATACCACAGGTGGATGTCTCAGACACCACTTGGAGGAGGACACGTATCTTAGCTCAGCATCACACAAACACCGAGAGGTGTTTTTTGAGACTGATTGACTGCTGTTGCTCTGCATAACCTCGAGCACGCTGCAGCCCCAAGGCTGCTCCTGCACCAGGGACCTCAGCATGTCCCGTGTCACTGCCGGCTCTAACAGATCCTGATAGGATTTCTGGGAAAGGTGTTCGCATCTGGCAAAGTACAACGAGGATCTCCCCGTGCCGGCAGCTTAGAGATGGTATTGGAGATCTGCTTCTGCTTTTCATCCTCGGCTGCAGAGCTCTCCTTGCCTCCCATTCTGATAAGGGCAGGGGTCAGACAGACACCTCTGGGTTTCCCTGCAGTCAGGAGGGACACGGTGCTTCAGCAGCAGCTTCATCTGAGGTTTTTGCTCTGAATCAGAGTTTGCTGGGCAAATAAAAGCCCTGATCACCCAGCTGGGGACTCATGCATGCCATTAGGGCTGCAGACCAGCTTTGAAGAACCAGTCAAGAAATATTTCTTTTAATAAAGAAAAATTCATGACAACAAGTAATTTCTGATGAGCAGACATTGCAGGGCCCTGGCTGGGGAATACACAGTGTTCTGAACAGCCTGGTTCCCTGGCACCAGAGGCGAGCTGTTGCTGCCAGAAACTCAGCAAGGTGCCGCCAGGCAGACAGCAAGGCATTTCTTGCCTCCAGTTGGTAACCCGAGTGCCTCCTCAGGTCAAAGCAGGTCATGAGGAAGAAATCAGACCTGACCCAGGAGTTCATCACCAAGCTGCAAAAAGTGATAGTGAAGGAAAGCAGCAAACCCCAACCCAGTCCTGAGCTGAGAGAGAAATAAGATCAGGCAGTGAACAGCAGACCAAGAGCATCTCAGACTGATAACATCTGTGATCCAGATATTGGTGTTAGATGAGCCACATCCAGAGCTGGCAGATGGTGGACAAGTGGCTTTCCACCACTTTTATCCTAAAGTCGGTGAAGAACTGTCTTGTCCTATAAACCAGTTGCCAGCAAGTCTTCATGGATGTGCTGCCAGCTGAGAGGCTTAGCAGGGCAGACACCTTCAGCTATAACCTGGGTTTTCCAAAAGCATCTCTTGCATCAGGGAACAGAGATCTAGCATAGACCTTGGGGCCGTTGGATACTATGTGAGCTGCTGACCTATCCTAATGATGCCTGGGAAGATACCACCAAGCTGCCATGACCTGCAAGTACCCTTCTGGGCTACCCCACTGCTGTGCTTGGGAGGTGAGGCTGGGCTGCTCTTCTTTGTATTCATCACAAGGTGTCAGTGTGTGGCCGTCCCCTCCAAACATGGCCAAGCTGTAGAGGGTGGCTGACAGCCACCAACGGACTTCCACAGGTCACCCCTCATCCTACTCTGTCATGATGCCACCTATCCACTGTGGTCCTTTGGGTCCAGAGATCACTGGGGTCCGGCTGTGGCTCTTCTCCCAGGTGACAGGGGACAGGATGAGAGGGAATGGCCTCAAGCTCCACCAGGGGAGGTTCTGGCTGGACATTAGGAAAAAAATCTTCACAGAAAGGGTCATTGGGCACTGGCAGAGGCTGCCCAGGGAGGTGGTTGAGTCACCTTCCCTGGAGGTGTTTAAGGGACGGGTGGACGAGGTGCTGAGGGGCATGGTTTAGTGATTGATAGGAATGGTTGGACTCGATGATCCGGTGGGTCTTTTCCAACCTGGTGATTCTATGATTCTTTCTCCACAACCTCGTCCCTCTCACTTGCACACATGCCAGGGGAGGTATGGGCAGCCCCAGCAGCACAGGGCACAACCCTAGGCCATCAGGTCTTCCTGTTCTGCAGCCACGCCTGTATCTCCTGTGCCAGGACTCTCAAAACATGCTATGGATGATTGACTGAGCCCTGTGTCTGGCTCGGGGTCCTGCTCCAGCTGAGCGAGCGCTTCCCCACAGGAAGGAAGCAGGTTGTGCGTCTGATGAGCAGCCTCTGCTAGCAGCAGTTGTGCCTCGTTGCTGATCTCCAGCGACCTGGAAAGCAACCCACAACAGCCCCAGCAGGCACTGGGCACACCGGCAAGGAGCTGGAGAAATACCCCATCACCTCACCCAGAGCTGAAAGGGATGGGGTCTCCAGAAAAGGCTGCATCTGACCAGCCCAGAGAGAGCAGCAGAAAGCACTGGCATAAATGCGGCTTGCCCTGGGTCACAGCAGCTGCCGCAGCGGATGTCCAGCAGACAACACATGTGACATCCTCTGTAGCACACGAGGGGACACAGCGAGAGCAGGCTGTGCCTCCTCCCTGCAGCCAGGCGTGCATTGCAGCCAGCACATCCCAGCAAAGGGAAAGCCCTGGGACTAGGATCTCTGCGCTGGCCTCATGCCTCTCCTGCCCTTGCAGATGGTTATTTTTAACTGAGCAGCCAGTCCCCAATACGTTTATATCGGAGTCGTCCTGGCTGCTAGGAGGGGTCACTGCCCAGCAAAGGGGGAGCAATGGGGCCCATTCCCCAAGCGTGCGTGGCAGCAGGCTGCTCCCACCATCCCTCCCACCTCTCTGCCGTGCTGGGACACGAAGATCAGGTCCCAGCTGGCAGCAGAGGGACTCCACGAGTGGCCAATGTGCCAAGAAGTGGTGTCTGTCACTTGGGGGACCTTCTCCACTCTGAGGTGGTGCACAATAGCACAAACCAGCAGGAGTAGCAGCTTGGTAAGCTGGAGGGGTGAGGCTGGTGAGACTGACTCTGCATAGCTGAGGTGAGTGAAAGTCGGGATGTAGCCCTGAGTTTTGGCAAATCACCCTGGAAGTGTGATGTTTCTTGGGTTTTCTTCACCCACCTCAGCCCTAAATACACATGGCAACCCAGCAACGTCATCCCAGCACGTCCCAGTGATGCTGGTCCCAGCTGCCCCAAGGGACAGCAGAACACCTCAAAGCCCATCTGGGCTGATACAAAGGCACTGAAATAGCCTTTACGTTTAAATCACTGGTGCTCACCATCCAGCAGCCTTGGAAGAAGCAGCAGCGAACCCACAATCTGACAATTCTTCTGTGGTGAGTGATGAGGAGGGGACCACGGGATGCAAAGTGAGCTTGCTCAGACGCCAGCAAAAACATCTACACTCTAGGTCAGCTCTTTTTCTCCATCCATGATCACAGGCATGTGCTACCCAGACGTGGCACACGGATCAGACAGCTGGCGGCTGGAAGTGTTGCCTGTCCCAGGGCAGAAACACAGCCTGATTCCAGGAAGAATGGAGCAGAACAGCCATCCCCAGCAGCAGAAAAGGGAGAACATTACCTATTCTCCAAGCCAGGGCAAAAGCTGCAAGTACAGCAGGTACAATTTCACTCACTGTAACACAGCCAGGGTGCTGGCGAGCGGTGTGACTCACAGCTCTGAAATGAATTAGCACCTTCAGTTTATCTTGGATGTTTTGCTTGAAAACCCCAAGGTGTGATTTAATGCTCTGAAAAATCTGTTTTCCCTACTCTGTGCTGCTTGCTTCAAAATGTAAAGAAACCATGTGGGACTACGCGTAAAAGGAAATGAAAATGAGAGGTAACAAAGTTCTTGCGCTTACCGTAAGGGACTGCGAATGGCTCTTGCATCTTTCCTGTCATCTCTCCCATCCCTAGCCCTTGTGCTCCAGCCAATTTAATTTTTTCATGATGAATCAGTACTGGGAAGCTATTTTGCTTCTTGGCAATTGTACTTTTTTTCCTCTGCAAAAGCAGTAATGAACTATGTGATGAATTATTGCTGTTGGTATTATTTTTCAATTTCATTTTAGCCACCATGGTGTTCAGTGATTCATTTTTTCCTAAAAATAAGTCTTTAAAGCCCCATTTAAAACTAATGGCGTGATGGCAGCTGCAAGCTGGTGTGGTGTTAATTTTGGAAGAAAATAGGCACAAAAAGAAGACAAATCATTTAAAAAAAAATCCAGCTGAGAGAACGGCAATAATTAGCTGAATTCTGAACATTTTTCTCCTGTTGTTATGGGGAGAAAGTGTCAGATAATTTCGCACCAAGTTTTCTCTGTTTTTCATAATTGTTTTGGGAGCATGCTCGAATGGCAGAAGAGTTTTGAAAAGCTTTCCAAGAACTGTTCCAAAATCTCCTCTGAGTGATGCTCTTTAGAGCCACAGGCACGTTTGGCAGAGAGCACAGGGTGTTTCCGGTGCTGGGTCTGATCCAAACCCTGCATCCGCACTGATTTAATAACAGAGAAGTCTCAGCATCCACAACAATGCTGGTTTGGGACAGCTGACCTCGTGCAACACGCAGTCTGCTGCTGGGCTGACTCGAGGAGATGCAGCTGACTGCCAGGGGCCCTGCAAACCCCATCCACTTAATCCTCCTTCCCACCAAGCAACAGCTCCCTAAAACCAGGAGCCATAGGGCAGAATGATTACCAGGAGGAACAAAGATTTTCCAGGTGGCAATTGGTTCACGTGGCCACTCACTGAAGAAATCTACTGATATAGTTTTACCAGCTGGTAAAAATACACCTGTAGAATCATTTATTCATCTCCCTGCATGGGAACAATGCTTATTCTTCATTTAAATGTATTTTTCAGGACAGCTATGTTCGTTGGAAGAGCAGAAACAGAGCGCTAACGCATGCAAACTGATACTGAGTCATCGGGGAAAGCTGCTGCTGCTGCTGTAGATTTATAGCAATCAGGCTGGCAGAGCTCACCCCATGCAGGGATTTGTCTCATCTGACTAGCAGACAAACAGATTTCCGCTCCAGAGGAAGAATTATACAGCAAAGCCCTTAAGTGGGACTGAGACCTCCAGGGATAAGGAAGATGCAGTAACGCCCTCACCCCCTTGCTGGGGTACCCAGAGGGCTTGTCAGCCCTCCTGTCCCCATCAAACCACCACAGGGCTTTTCTACTGGTGCCAGCTTGCCATCTGAGGGTCCTGCTGGTTAACTCTGCCAGGTCACAACCCATCTGCTGGCGTTGGGCTTCCTCGCCGCTATTTCAGATGTCAGCAGCGCCTCTGGCCTCACTGCAGAGCCGGCACAAGCTCTGCATCATTCAGTCTGGCTAAACCCAAGGTGTCTGTCACCCAGGTTGCTCTGCTCCCCTCCCACCTCTACAGCTCTGACACATGCTGAAGGACCAGATGCTTTAGTGGTGTAAATCAGCGCTGCTTAGCTCTGGTCACTGGAGTTGTGCCCATCTACCCCATCCAAGGTCTCCCCCATGATGACAAAGGACCCTGTAAGCCCACAAACCAGTGATTCATCTCTGCTCATTTCCAGCTGAGCCTGTCAGCCCAGGGTGAAGGATTCTGACCCCTGAAATACCTTCCCCTGAACTGTCAGGACAGCCATGAGTGAGTGAGCCCCGCTGAATCATGCGCTGCTTCAGGCTTTGTAGGTTTTGGATGGAGAGGGATGCTGAGGTTAGCCTCAGGCAATGTTAGCAAGTTTCTAAAAGAGGAAAAAAAAAGTAGTCTGTTTTGTCTGCGGTTGATTGGCGTTAGCCAGGGAAATAGTTGTGCTGGGACAGTTGTATTGCACATGGCAAAGAAGGGTCAAGAGGGAAAGCTGAGATGCACTCAGCTCATAAAATACCTGCTGAGGTGGTGGTCAGTCATGCCAGTGAACATCTCCTATGCAAGAAGGAGTGGAACAAACATTCTTGATAAATCCCATCTCTATTACTGATACTGAAGAGCTTCACCTCGACTCCAAAGCATGAAATATATTTTTCCCTCCATCATCTTAGAATCATAGGACTGTTTGTTTGGAGAAGGCCTTTAAGATCATCAAGCCCAACCGTACCTGTCCATTACTAAACCATATCCCTAAGCACTTCATCTACCCAATTTTTAAATATCTCCAGGGATGGGGACTCAATCACCTCCCTGGGCAGCTGTTCCAGCATCTGAAAGCCCTTTCAGTGAAGAAATTTTTTCCTGATGTCCAATCTGAACTTTCCCTGATGCAACTTGAGGCCACCAGAATCCTCTCCCCTCCTTAAAACAGCTCACATGTCCCCTGTGTCCTCTCGGTGCCTTATTATTGTCCTGCATCTTCTCCTAAGAGGCTGACTCTTTAGGAGGGAGGCTGAGCATCTCTGTTTGCTCACCCTGGCCGCCGTCCCTGAGCCCTGCACCCCCCCTGCTGCGCATCCCCCAGCCTCCTCCTGTCATCCATGCCAAGAGCCTGTCAGCAACAGGAGGATTTGACATTTCCCTTAGGCCAAACACCTCCATCTCCTGAAATGCCAGAGGTGCCAAGCAATTACCCGGTGCACAAGGCAGGCCAGTGAAAGGCTGTTAATTGGGGACACACTGATGACAACAACAGCCTTTCGTGCATTTTAAAGTGCAGTCTCAGACTAAGTTCCCTTTTAGAGATGTAAGGCCAGAAGCACCAAGACACTCCAGCAAAGGGACTGAAGTCACTCAGGGACCTGAAGGTGTCCCCTCCTCAAAGAAGGCTTGGAAGAGAGACCCCGGTAATGGCTTTAGAAGAGAAAAAAACATAGGTTTGCCCCACGCCAGCCCACAGCCAGTCTGAATCTCACCCAGAACATCCCCCATGCCAAAATAAAAGAAGTAGAAATTGGGGGCGTCAGCCATCCCTCCTCACATTGGGATCTGCTACACCCTGGAGGGAGAAGAGCCAGACACGGGGTGAAAACCAGCAGGACCATGACTGTACTTGGGTTTTGCACCTGTGAGGGAGATGTGGGAGGGTCGTGGGATGCTGCTGTCCCTCTGTGGCTGTGGTCTTTCTGCAGTGTTAAGACTCTTTGTAGCCCTAACTACCCAAAGCAGCTTTCAAGCAGCATCACATCCCAAATCCAACCTGAAAGGCATGGAATTGGACCAGGACACTCGTACCTGCCAGAGGCAAAACAGAATAAATCCATGTCTGCACCTCTGCTCTTAACAGCACATGGATCTTCTTGGGAGAATGGAAGATCCAGCCTGTACGCAGCCAGAATCAGCAGGGACTTTGTTGTCCCCAGCAGAGCTGGGGCTGCTGGCATGGAGCATCCTGCACTGATGCTGTTGGCCAGCTACATTTCCAGCCTCCTCTGTTCTCTGGGATGTGTGGAGCCCAGAGCCCACGAGGGAGGAATGTCTGTAGGGCACAGTGAATGCCCCTGGTGAATTCCAAGGGCTGACTCCTCCACATACCCTGAAGACAGCCTGTCTGCCTGTCCTGTAGCGTGAGGATCTGGCACTGCACTACCCAGACTGCCATGAGGGGAAGAAGGCAGCTATTACCTGCAGGTCTTGGCTTCAGGTGAGGGAGGCAGAGAAAAAGAAAGCCCCAGAAGGCAGGTTGTACTGCTGTAACACCAGGCATAGCCAGGTCAGCCAGGTCAGACCAGTCATCTGGGGAGTAACCCCCTGCCAGAAGGCTGAAATTAAGAGTTTGGCACAAGCAACCTGCAGGCTGTGCTTCCCTCTTGCTTGCAGAGACCTGTAACTCTTCTAAGCCTCCAAAGGCCAGAGGCTTTCCCAAAATAGACACAATTAGATGCTACAGCACAGCCAAACAGGTCTACATCAGCAAGTGGCAGCCAGTAATCCCACACAGGCCATTTTCTTCAATGTTTTCTAGCATATTAATGAAAATCCTGAGCCTAAACTGTGCTGACTTCGTACATCTCTTGTCAGCTGTGCTGCTTGGCTAAACAAAAAAGGTCAAGCAGATTCGCAAAGCGAGGTGTGTGTCTCCGAAGCTCCTCAAATCTTCTTTTACATTCTAGAACCTTTGCATTTCATCAGAAAAGCAACCGGTCCAATGTGCGACCTGGGGCTCTGGCAGCTCCGCCACCCAACACATCCACTCCAACCACTGAAGTCATCTTCCCAATCTACAAGAACGCAGCTACGTAGCAGGGCTAATATCAGCTGCCAAGCATTGCAGGTCATCAGCAGAGGGGTTAGTCTGCAAGCTGTGTTACCTTTGGCAGCTGCTGCAAGCTCTTGAGGCCAAAATTTTTGAATAGATGCATCATACATGCTGGGCATGGACAGACAGAAAGACCAGCTCCTAGGTTAGGTATATCTGCTCGTACAATGCCTCAGCTAAATGGTAAGATATGATGAATTAGCAGAGATGGAAATGTTAGCTGGGAAGTGAAGTGGCAAGGTGGGATAAAGGTTAGACCTTGGAAGCATGAACCTACTTGGAAAACCAAAAAGAAATGGAGTTGGTTAGTTTAGGGAAGAGCACAGTGCAAGGGTGTGATCATCACCTCCATGCAGCCCTGCAGCTCAGCTCCTTCAGGAAAGGCAGGGAAGCTGATGACCTACTAGCCCTCATTTCTCACAAGCACAGAACTTGTGGCAAAATTCAAGCACAGAAAAGGAAAATATTATTTTCAACATCTCCTAGGAGATAAATGAGAAACCCTGAGCTCAATTTACAGCAAGGTAACTTGCTGTGGGATGGCCATTGAGAAGGAAATGCCACTTTATTTGGGATCACAAAGTTCAGCAATACCAACCCTGAGGCACACCAGCAGCTTGGGAAAATGAACCGGTTACAATCCCAGCCTTCCCATGAAGAACCAGAACACACTCACCTATCCTGGTGGGGAAGATGTCCTCGTTGTTAATGAGCATCTCGATCCAGTCCATCAGCATACACATGTACTGCGGGGCCGACAGCTTGGTTGGTTTCTTGTATTTGCTATCATCCTGCCACCTGTACTCATACTTGAGCCCACCCGACATGATGGGGCAGCTCTTCTCCGTGCAGTACTCCGACATCGTGCCGTAGATGAGGTTGATACGGTTGAAGAAGTCCACCACGTGCACAGCGATCCAGTCGTTGATGCTCTCTCCAGGAGGCAGCTGGACCACCGCTTTCAGGTCCAGCCCAGACTTGAGGGAGGCCTGGGCTTTCTTGTACAGCTCGAAGCGCTGGGTGCCCGGCTCAAACTTCTTTCGAGGACGAAACGTTTTGTCTTTGTTGAAGACTTGCTTGAGACACAACGCCATTGCGGGCAAGGCTGGCCAGGGTGAGGACAGAGGCTTGGTGCAACGAGAAACCCAAAGCTGGGCTCTTCAGGGATGGAGGTTTCTGGGAGAAGAGAAAAATTTTGGTCACCTATGAAGGTGTGAATGTGTGGGCACGACTGCAGAGACAAATTCACACCAGGATGCTGTTTGGCCCCACCGCTGCATATGGAAATGGAGATTTGGGGTGAGGTCCCAGCCCCTCCATATCCACCAGGGTGACCTGGAACAGCTGCTGCCCAGCACTGGAAAGGGTGAGCACTGCCACACGTGCCCTATGTCAATGATAGACAGTCCTTCTTCCCTCCTGAGCACACCAGGAGCTCGCCGGCTACAGCTAGGCTCTTATCTCTGGGGCTTTATCAATAACTGCTGCAATAAGGTGAGAGCTCCACCAGGGGAGGTTTAGGCTGAACATTAGGAAAAATATTTTCACAGAAAGGGTCATTGGGCACTGGAACAGGCTGCCCAGGGAGGTGGTTGAGTCACCTTCCCTGGAGGTGTTTAAGGCACAGGTGGACGAGGTGCTGAGGGACATGGTTTAGTATTTGATAGGAATGGTTGGACTCGATGATCCGGTGGGTCTCTTCCAACCTGGTGATTCTATGATTCTATGATTCTATGATTAGTGGAGTTCACCAGCCCGGACAGTCCCAACCTGGTGGCCCCTTCCGCTTCCAGCAAGGAGGAAGCATCTCTTTCCCAGGGATTCCTCAGTACAAATAACCGCTGACCCTGCCACAGCGGCTGGCGAGCGATGCTCCAGGGACTGTGCTGCGACCACAGCTGGCTGCTGGTTCACACAGCCCCAGCGCTGAGATCAATGGGAAAAGGATGGATTGTTTTTGTTGCTCTGCCCCGTGTGTTTGTTCAAAAGAACAAAACCTGCATGTGAAGAAGGGAAACGGCAGCCTAGCACAGCAACGTGACGCGCCAGGACGCACACAATGCACCCAGGACCCGGCTGGGTGGTGAGCAGAGCAGCTGATGCTTCGGGTGCCTCCGTCTGGAAGTCATTGCTCTGTGAAACGCTGAGCTCACTCCTTCCTACCCAAGCTCAGCAGCACAGACAAGGGCTGCGGTCTGGTTTCCTCTTCCTCCCTGAAGCTCCCGTGGAAATCCCATCCGCCCCAGGCTGTCCCAGACAGGCTGAAACTTGTTTAATTATCAATGATGGTAACACAAGATCAAGACCTCCTTTTGATAAGCCTTAGGGAAGAGAAAGTCCTCCAACAGCATCTCCCTGATGGGAGGAGATGAAGAAAGAGTTAATAACAAAGAAGACAAAGATTCAAGGAAAGGGGAACTGACTTACTCAAAGTCACGAGCAGGAGGGAATGGTGCCTGTGCAGAACTTGTGTGCAAATTCATTATTAAAAAGACAGCTTTTAGCCAAAAGCTTGCTATATAATCTGTTTTCTAAACTAGTCCTGAGCCACAAGTAGATCCTATTCTGCCCAGTAGAGACCGGCTAAATATCTTGCAAGAGAAACCCTGTGCTGGGCTCATGCCCACCCAGGGGGCATCACTGGGAGGCAGCAGGACCTAGTGATCATCCCGAATTGCATCAGAATCTGCCCTGTGGGGATTTCTACACCACAGCCAGCATGTGGCTGTGAAGGGAGAACCCCAGCGTGGGTGCAGACCCTGGTGTGAGTGTAAAACCCAGCGTAAGTGCTGTTCCTGCACCAACCACAGCCTTTCCCACAGACTGGATCATTGCTTTGTGGCTGCTACATTGCAGCATGGTGGTACCAAACCATGCTCTGCACCCAGGTACAATCAGACCTAAACCCGTATGGTTTTAGCTGGTTTTTGCCCCACTGAGGGGGTCACTGCCATCACACAATGTTTTGCAGCGTGAGTTTAATACCAGAGTGTCTACAAACCTTCCCAAGAACATGTGGCTGGATGGGATTTTAATGGCCGTGGCCCTGATGTCCTCATTTATTGGCAAAGGGCAATGACTGGGGGATGTTTCTTGGATGCTTTTTCCTCCCTTGCCCCTAGCAGCCATCTCTGGACACATCAAAGATCTTGTTCCTCACTTCAAAAAAAGAGCACAAGCCCTCCAAAACGCCAGCTGGCATCGTGTCATGACTCCCCCCTGTCCTGAGGGGCAGGATCTCTGGCACAGCAGCCCCAAGAGAGCCCAGCGAGGCCAGGGGACTCCGGGCACAGCCAGGCTGTAAGGAAAAGCCCTGATCCGGGGCTTCCCACTGGGCTGTCACATACTCAAGCTACATTCTGTTGATAACACCTCTAAAAAAAAGCCTGCTGGGAGTTTGCTAATGCAGAATGGCTTCTAAATAAGTACATATTTCTAAATAAGTACTATTTCTTCTAAATAAGTACATATGGCCTCTTCTCCCAAGTGACAGGGGACGGGACAAGAGAGAACGGCCTCAAGCTCCACCAGGGGAGGTTTAGGCTGGACATCAGGAAAAAAATTTTCACAGAAAGGGTCATTGGGCACTGGAACAGGCTGCCCAGGGAGGGGGTTGATTCACCTTCCCTGGAGGTGTTTAAGGGACGAGTGAATGAGGCGCTGAGGGACATGGTTTAGTGATTGATAAGAATGGTTGGACTCGATGATCTGGTGGGTCTTTTCCAACCTGGTGATTCTATGATATACATACATACATATATATTTATGTGTAACTATAGCAATGAAGATCCTAACCCAGTGGCGTAGGAAGTGCTGGGCTTCCCTTTGGGATGAGGCAACCTCCACCTAAGGAGAAGTTGGGATTTTCCCATCTGACACTCGGCAGCTCCCAAGGATGGGGATGCTGCAGCACCCACTAATCTGTCCTGCAGCTCCCTCATCCCCATCTCCAGCCGGTCCACAACCCCTGATGAAGCTGAGCAGCCACTTTGCCCAAATCAAACTGTTTCTGCTGGCCTTGGCTCCATTCACTCCACTCCAGGAGCTATTGCTGTTTGCAGGCTCTTCCAGGCAAAGGCTATATTTGTTCTGGGATGATGAGAAGCTGCCCTGGCAGATGATATCCCATCAAACACACCACTTGCAGGGTCCATCAGCAGTGAAATCTGTTCTGCATGAACATGGTGGGGTCCCCGTGTTCTTGTGTCTCACATTGAATGCCTTCTGTAAATACTGAATCACTCATTGGGAAATAAACTGCATCTCATCTCTCAAAGCCATCCTACTGTCCTGTAACTCATCCCATGATGCGATCTCTGTGTTACCCTGCAAGATGCTCTCCCTCATGAGGCAGGTGCTTTAGGCTTCAGTACTATCTGAATAAAACACTGGTTTTAATTAAAAAAAAAAAAAAGCAACAAAACTGCTAAACATCTCCCACGTTTTCCTACCACGTCTCTGTTACCAGGAAGCGTGGAGAACAATCTGCTGCTGCCCAAGTGCCTGGAGCAGGTTTGACCCCTGTCTCCTGAGCCTGTGGGATGCTGGCCCCACAGCCTCTCTGCTCCCAGGGCAGCAGCACACGCTGGAATATCACAAGTAGTTTTGCTTTCAGGAGCCTCGCCATCATCTCTAACAAATTACCAGATCACTAAAAGGCCTTGTGAGTCCTTACTGGAGAAAAACAGTCTTCAGAAATTAAATTTAACATGAAGCCAAAATACATCCTGGGATTTATGACCCAAAGAAGCAGAAGGAGGCATTGGGCCAAAAATCTAATTTCTTCCCTACCTCACTCCAAAGTTTTCACTGCCCAGAGAGATGGATATGCAGGGAAGGATGTAAGCTGTGTGGGGAAGGAGCTGCATGGAGGCCAGGATAGGGACTTGAAATACCAGCTACAGCCCTTGCAGCTGGGGTGCTGAGGTGGGACACACCAGCCTGGGGCAAGCAGCCTCTGCAGGATCGCAGATACCTCAGTTTCTCCTTGGGCAGGGACTCAGCACATGCCTGTGCTTTGTGGGAAGAAAGGCAAAGTCCTTCGGGGAAGGACCCAGGCGCATCCTGAGTTTCACTGGTGGGAAGGGACATCAGCAGCAAACACAAGACCAGATTTTCCCAGTGTCCAACTTTAGGCATCCAGCTCAGCCAGTGCTCTTTCATCACCGGTCGAGTATTTGAGACCGGTCCATGTAAAGATACGGAAAATAAGAGATCCTCCAAGGTTTATCTGTGGCACAATGTCAGCAGCACCTGGCATTTGGGGCTGTCGAGTTCCTGGAAACGCAGCTGGGGCTGGAGTGAGACAGGACACCCATCCAAGTCCACATCACTGATCACACTACTCTTTTTGGGAAATCCAAAGGGCGAGCTTCCATTCACAGAATCACAGAATCACTAGGTTGGAAAAATCCCACTGGATCATCGAGTCCAACCATTCCTATCAAGCAATTCCACAAGCTTAGGCAGCAGCTTCCTAGGACACGACCGTACACGTCCTGCTGCCGACCCGTGCCAGCAGAGCCTGGACTGGTGCCGCGGTGGCAGCCTGCGGCTCTTTGCCTTCCTTTCCCACGTGCAAAATCAAAGCTTCCCCAAGAGGAGCCTTGGCAAGGGCTGCAACCCTACTTCACCACGCTGCAGTTCCCATCACAGGGTGGTGCCGGCACCCCCGTGGCTCACACATCGCTTTCTGAAAGCATCTGCGAACCCCCAAATCAAACCTCATCCTGCTCTTGGGATTGAATAAGGAGAGGAGCGGGCAGCTATGGAGCCAGAGACTTTCCCCACTGCCACTCCATGTCCCCGCTGTAGATGGTCAGAGGAGGATGAGTGAAGCTGCAGGGTGGAAAGAGGCTCCTGCTTCCCACGGGACATCCATGCCAAGTGCTTGCCCCCATCCGCGCTCCAGAAATAGCCTCAGCTTTGCAGAGGGCTGGCTTCAAACCCAGCTGAACAGCCGCAAAACCCCAGCCGTGGCTGCGAAAGCTGCTGCCCTCAGTCCTGCCCCTGTTTTTACCGACAGCAACAGAAGTGAAAGTCTGTCGGGTTTAGCAACAGCCAAATGAGCACAGGGTTAAGCTCGGCAAGGGCCAGGCAGAGCTGCTGTTAGGGGTGTAACAGGCAGAGACACGTGAAAACTGATTTCCTAGATTGCTGGCAGGTCCAGGGATGAAAGGAAATGAACTGGATGGGGGAGTATGCAAGTTCAGGGACAAACTAAGCCACTAATTTCAGATTTGAGGGCTGTTTTGGTTTTTTACTTAAGCTCTTTTTTTTTTCCTTCTCCTTGTTTTATCATTTGAAAACCACAGAGGAACATGCCAATGCAAAAGCTTTGTTGTAAATTAAAAACAACTCTGAAAGGTCTGTTTAGAAACCGAGAAAACAAAAGGGGAAAGCAGGCAGAGCGGTGGAAGGGTGGCTTCCTCTCCCCCAGTCCTGCAGGGGCAAATCAAGGTCACCCTCCAGTTTTGGCCTCGAATAAGCTTCAGTTGGACACCCAGCAGGAAGGATCCGTCAGACACTCTGCCAGTCTCCAGGGCGATGGGCACTGGGAACAGTCTCACACTCCCTGCCTCAGTTTCCCCAGTTTCAAAACTCCTCTCCTTCCCCTGGCTGCCTTTATATTGAGCTTTGGGGCAAAAGTGCTTTGCAAGTGCCCCTGGGAAGCATTAATGATCACAGAGGGTAAGGGGAGAGAAAGGCTCCTATACTGGCACCTCCCGTGGCTCTGGTATTAAGCATATCCTCTCTGGATCTGGCCCGAGACGGTTACACACTTTCATAAGCATCTGGAAACCGCAGGTGACTGCTTTAGCAGCACACTCCAACTCTCAGTAGCGATGCAACAGCCAGGGAGCGCAACAAGAGGTCCAAAGCGACAGGCAATCCACAGGGAGACTCTGGCTCCCGCTGCTTTTTGAAGGGACTGGAGGAAGGGCACAGATCTGTGCAGCTCCAGGCACCACACTGCAAACTGTAGGTTAAATATACAGCTCTGTACATCCCCCCTGTCTTCAGCCACTCAGATGTCTACTTCTGCTTCCCTGATTTAGGGGATTCCCTTCTCCCCGCCCCAAGCAGTGTAGAAGTCCTGTCCTGCCCTGGTCCCCGACAGAGGAGCAGGGCAGGCATCAGCTCAGCTGCTGTCTGCGAGAGTCCGAAAGAGCCAGCCACCAGATAGACAGTCTGACCAGAAACCAGCTGGCCCTGGGGCTCGGCTGGCTTTTCACTGCTCTAGGATGCATTACTGTCTGGCTGCTGACTCAACAGCCTTGTCTCTGAGCTTCCCTCCAAGCCCTAGAGAAGTCCTGCTGCAAAGTTTGATCTTCAACCTGTCCTGGAGCATCTTTGCAACTGGGGCTTTTTCTCGGTGCACTTGAAAATATATCAGAAGCACCCCAAAGGGCAAAGCTGCCTCTCCCAAGCATCCTTTGCACCGCAGCCACCTCAGATCCAATCTAGACAGGGGCTGTGGGCGTGTGGGGATCCCAGAGAGGGGAAAGCATCCCCTCCTTGCCAGCCTTTCCAATAGCGATGTCTGGTTTTAATAGTCCAGGGAAGAGGGGGTTGCAGAAGGATGATGCTGGGGAGTACGGTCTCGGGGTGCTGGCCCCACTCCCTCTGTGCATCCTGCTGGAGCCAAGCCCCCAGCTGGGCTGTCCGTGAGAAATGGGATTATTGGCTGCTGATCCCAAATATAACCCAAACGATGGAAAATTCCAGGAAACGAGCCAAGACAAGATGCTGGGAGGGGAATCAAGTCCCAGAATATGGGCTGGGGGAGCTGCAGAGAAGCCTTGAGTTCTCAGCAGCATCTCCTCGCTGCCAAACCCTCCTTGTGCAAAGCCCCGAGTGCTGCGGAGACCCACAAGAGGTGTGGGCATCCTCTGAGGCAGCCCCCAAGCACCCATCTCCAGAGCAGCCACCTCTGGAGCAGCAGTAGGACTCAGCCCCCGTGTCCCAGATGGGGCCAGCTGCCAGTGGGAAGCCACGCTGGTCCTTCCCCCAGCTCACTTGGTGCTTGGAAATCCCCAGCTTGTGTAAAATGGACACAGCAGAGCTTCCAGGAATGGGACCTCACTCCTTGGCTTGCCCACCCCAGCCAGATCTGCTGTTCCCCTGGCCCCGTCCCGCTCCTTGCCCTGGGTCTCTGCCGTGTCACTAGCAAACAGCAGCTCCACGAGGACCACAGTGTGGCCCAAAGGCACCAAAACAGTTTTTCCCAAGTCACCCAAGATGCCTCCAAGCAGAAAAAGCAAAGCCCCATCTCTCCAGGCTACAGGTAGCACATCCAGTTCATTTGGGGGTGACACCCTGTGGGGCTGGGGGCTTTTTGGGGGTACCTCATTCCTGGGGGATGGGATCTTGCTGCTGCCACCAGGGACTTGCTGGGAGCCCTGCAAAGAGGTGTCGATGGCCTCTGCGGTGCCCGACTGCTCCGGTGCAGTCCCAGGGGTGATTGCTCCACTGTCAGAGTCGTAATCCCAAACACTGGGAGGTCCAAGCCTGCGAGCTCACGGAAGAAGATGAGAGCAGATAAGCAAGTTGCTGAAAATCCATCTTGCTCAGCTCCCCCCACCCACAACTTTCTGCCTTCACTCCAAGACCAGAAAAGCTGCTGCGAGGACTGTCCCACCCAGGAAACGAGTGTCTGCCCACACCATCTGCACTAATCCCCTGTCCATGAAACAGGCTCCTTTAGTATTTACACGCTGGCAGCTGAGCTGAGACATGATGGAGGAAGGGGAAGAGGCTCCTGCAGGCATTCGTGCCCCAGCTGGGTGAAGGATCGCACTTTCCCAGGCTACCCTCGACCAGAGCTTGCCCAACCCATGCTTAAAAGCACCCCAGGAGCATCCCTGGGGATGCAGAGGGGTGCAGCCCTGGCTTTATCCACCCCCAGCACTCACCTCATTCCCCAGCACACTCAGTTTCCAGCCTCAAATCCCTTTGCTGCACTTTCTGCTCTCACTGAAGAAAAAGAAAACAAAAACTAAGAAGAAAAAAAGTCCAAGTCGGGCTCCCTGTTGAGACGGTCAGCGGTTTGGGGATCACAGCGGCAGGGAGAGCTGCTGCGCTCTGGCGTTCGCTGGGGTTTCGTTAGAGAAATGCGGGGCCAAGGGTTTTTCTCTGGCCAGTGATGTCACATCCTGACCCGGCCGACAGCTCCAGCTGTCCCTGGAAAACCCGCTGGGTCCCCAGCAGCCCCAGGAGCAAGCACGCACTCTCACGGACAGGGACCCACACGCACCATGCCTGGATGAGGTCCTTGTTGGGATGAGGTCCCACGCTTCTGGCTGGCTCCAGGCTTTCACAGGGCAGCAGCTTGCGAGGGGAAAGGAGATGAAATCCTGCAGTATTTCTCCCCACACACCTTTTGCTCAGTTTCACTTCTCTTCTTCCTTCCCCTCTCCGCGCGCACACACAAAAAAATCAGGCGGAGGTTTCAGTGCCAGGCCAAGCTGGACACCATCCAAAGCAGAAAAGGCAAAGGAGGGGGAAAGAAAAACCCCAGAACAACTTTGACTGCACAAAGCAGACTTTCTGTCTGTTGGTCTCAGAGGTGGGGTGAGTTCTGAAGCTCACTGCGGTATTTAAATAGCGCTCGGCGAAAGCAAGCCTGCGCCGGCATGCTCAGCGCTGAGAGGAGCAACCAGCCAGCGTGGGATGGCTCGGCTTTGGGAGAGACTCTGCTTCGGGGTCAGGCTGCTCAGGTGCGGATGTAAAACTGGATGCTTCCAGATGTGGTGGTGAAGTGGAAGGCAGCAGAGCAGCCCCGACGCTCATCATCGCAGGTCTTTCCCAGGGGAGCAGCTCGGCTCAGTCACGGTGAGATGAGATGCAAGCATGGCTGGAGATGCCTGCAAATAGTTTGGCACCAGGACAGTTCTAGTGAGGAAACACTTCTAGGCTTTGCTTAATTGTGTGTTAAACTCAGGTTCAGCCAAGCTTTTGTAGCTGGTGGGGCAGCAGGAGTGTGAGAAAGGAAACCACAAACCCAGCAGCTTGAGATGATGGGAGGATCTGGTTGCTGGGTGGGTCTGCACGAAGCAGGAGGATTTAAGATGAGGGTTTGCCTCCCTGGATCCTGCCTGGCTTCCCCTGTTGCTGTGGCTGGGGATTTAGCTTCTGACTCCACGCGGGTTGTGCACCCAGGAGGATGCATCTGTGCAGGATCTGGCCTTCTTCCCCCTTCACAGGGCTTCTCAGCCACAGGTGATGCCAGGGTTTGCCATTGAGGCACAAAGCTCAGAGCCAGTCTTTAAAAATAAAGTCACCTGCCCAGCAAGGGCAAACAACCTCAGTTATCCAGGAGCCTCCTGGAGCAGACGGACAGGAGGAAACTCAGCCTGGACCCAACATGGCATCTTCTCCCTTTTCCTCCCTCTCCCTGTGCGGGTGCAGCATCCCACACAGCACTGGTTCTGTACAGGTGCAACAGAAACTCTTTGTCACCTGCAGCAGCATATTATTAGAAGCAAAGAAGGCATCAGAGGGCCCTCAGCATCTGGCAGCAGCTGCTAGTGGATTGCTTTTGGGTGGAAACAGAGGGAATCAGGGCTCTGGCAGGGCTGAACATCTGCTGATGGGATTTTGCACAACCCAGCAGCCCCTTGCTTTCCTACGTTTCCCTGTTTGGGATGTGGCTGAAGGGCAGGTTACGAGCCAGGTGATGGGAGAAGGATGCACCAAGGACACGTAGGATTCACCTGTGCTTGGTGCCCCTCGCAACATGAGAGGGCCGAGATGCCTCACACCTGCAGCACGTTTCCACAGAAAGGAGGCCAAGAGCTGGATGATGTCACTGCAAGGTTCAGGCAGCAGCAGCTCTGCAAAGTCTTTTTTCAGTACCTGGAGAAGCATCCCAACACTGGATGATCCCTTGCACATCACAGCCAGCCCGGGTACCAGCAAGGGCTGAGCAGCACTGCCATGCTCCACTCTGGGGACCCAGTGGGCATCAGCATCCACTTTCAGTCGAGATGCGGGGAACTGCCTCAAAACTTGTAAGCAGGAGGCAAAGCTCTGCTGAGCAGATCTAACCCCTAATGCTGAGCCAGGAGGAAACTTTCAACTGAATCCCCAGCAAAAAAAAAAAAAAAAAATAGGCACAAATCCCATACTGAGGGGGCTTGGCCGTATAGCAAAGGTCCCAGAGGGAACTTACAGCCAGGATTTACATCCAGGCAAGATGGAGCCAAAATACTTTGAGGCGAACAAAATACAAAATACTGAGGCGAGATGGGGTCCTCCCACCCTCAGTGACCTGGAGCCAAAGAGGGGCCAGGAAAACAGCACAAGGGCTGGAGTTGCATCAGTTAAAGCCCTGCAAGTCCATGGGGGTGAACAGCGTCTCCTGTCAAGAAGTTATCCCCTCACAGGAGGCTTTTGGTTTTGGAAATCTCACAGAGCAGAGAACATGCGGTCCCAGAGCTGCCAGAGGTCTCAGCTGCGGGCAGAGCAGGCAGGAGCTGCTTGAGAGAAAGGAAAAGGTCAGAGGGGCAGGTCTGGAGCAGGAGGGATGTGTTATTGTGAAGAGGGCATTTGCCTGCCCCGGAGGAAGGAAGGAGGGGGCTTGGCCCTGCTCCTAAAGGCAGGTGCACGGCTGAATTTATCCGAGGGGAAGGAAGCGGGGAAGGAAGCAGGGAATGAAGCAAGCCCAGAGCACTCGATGGCTCCATCGGATCTCACAAGTGGTCATGGGCAGAGGCCCAACAGCGATGTGGCTTTGCACGGCTCAGCAGGACACAGCTGTACCAGGGCTGGGGATGCAGAGAGCCCTGCAACAGCCGCAACCCAGGCCAGGCTCTCCCAGCCACACAACACCCTGCACAGGGTGCACCCCAGCAGCTCTGCAACCCACCATCCAGGGAGAGGCTTGTTCCCAGGCAGGGGTGGAAGGCTCTGCAAGCCTCTGCAGACCACAAAACACAGCGAAAGGGAGCAGTGGGTTTGTTCTGGTTATTCCCAGAAAGGCAAAGGATGTGCCTAGAAAAAACTGCCTCAGATACACAGCGTCAGGCACAGGCAGCTCCCCATCCCAGCTCCATGAAGCCCTTCAATATCAGAGACAGGAAGGGGGAACTTCCTCAGCCAAGGAGAGGGCCAGTTTCCTAAGGCAGGGGAAGAAACCAAGCACAGCTGAAGAAGAACTGGAGTCAGCATTTTAAGCAATGGTAAGAGCATTATCCTTCAACCTCCACTTCCTTGATTGCTGCAACAGCCGCCTTTCACAGGCCAGGGTGTCTCCCTGGGGAGCAGGATGGGCTCCTGGGTTTCATGCTGATGTGGGGGTACACAGGGAGACGGTGGTGAGTGGGCAAATCTGATGCTAACAAGATCCTCTGGCTGCAAAACTTATTCCACTGCTCCTAGTGGGAACTGCTGCCACATCCCACATCCAGCTGGAGGCAGAGGACAAGCAGCACAGAGGGAAGGAGGTGGCTCCTGCAGCATCTGGTTCAGCTGTGAAGGCCCTGGACCTACAAACTACTGGAAAACCGGAAAGCAACCCTGAAAACTATTGTGGGATTACTCCCTCTGTGAGGCAGCTCATCCAGGATCCAGGGCAGCAGGTGAAGGAAAACGTTGGTCTGACTCAGTGCGGCCCACCATGTTATCGACCACGGAGGAACGGCTTGCAGATCAAAACATATTTTAGCACAAAATACCCCAAGCTCACACAAGCTCTGTGCTTGCTGGTAGCTCAGAATAAGGAGACAAACCTTCCCTCTAGTGGTTCTACCGCACGTAAGCCTCACAGTTACTTTCTCTTCCCACATCAAGACCAACCACATCGTTTTCCCCAGCTCTTAGGCTCAACATGGATCCTCAGTGCATCAAATCTCTTACAAATACGCTGAGGCTACACCCGGCAGCCAGCACTGCTGTCCATGCACAAGTGCACCTTGTGCACTAGAGAAGCCACAAAGACTCAAAACACCACTGGCCTATTTCTGCAGCAAGGATGGTTTGTATGGACAATTCTTCAGCTGAGTTACTCCCTCTTACCTCAAGCATTTAACGGGCTGGAGAATCAAGCCTAGAGTTTGTCCAAGGACCTTTTTATTACAGGTCTTTTTCCCAGTTTCAGCCTCATCACCACCACAGATTCCAGACTGCACTGCTCCAATCCTGGAGCACAAGCGCACAGATTAGTACCTACATTTCCAAAAGAACTGTTTCCACTTTTCCCCTTACACACTAGGAATCTTATTCACACCCTGTCAAACTTGCACCCTACAGCTGGGCCACCAAATATTGAACCAACTCTCTTGTCCACAGCCAAGATGCTCTGATGTTGCAGCATCTCAGACTACAGGGCCACCTGCTGTTATCTGTATTCCTACATGATGTTATCATCTGTAGGAATACACGTTATAGTCTGCATACAGATCATACAGAAATACAGTAGGAAATAGTTGCCTGAAGCTTCCCCGCTCACAACAGCGTTTCAGTGGCACAGTCCATCACACTGGCTTCCTGGAGGAAAACACAGCACTAATATTTCATGGGGCTGCAACAAACCCCAACCCCAGGAGCATATCTGGGAACACCTCCCAGGAGGTTGTGCAACCTTCAGTTTTGTCTCCCTGCCACTGCACGCACATATATCCACACGAGTCCAGCCAGCTCTAATACAGCACCAGATCATGGACACCAAGTCAGTATTTTCTGTGTCTCTCCCTGACACAAAAACTGTGTTATGCTGTGCATTCAAGGAACACGACACCTGCAGAAAAACGCCCTTGCTCCCTCCCTCAGCCCATTCTCTCTCTGCCAGAGCTAGAAAGTGCAGTCTCTTGCCAAATGGCTGCAGGCGATACGATCAACTTGGCCTTTTCAGTTTGGGTCTTATGTATAAAAAGTTTCTATGCATGCAATGCAAGAAATATTTCATTTTCTTGAATTTGCCATTTCTGTCTGCCTTAAACCCTTGGAGAAGTTCTCACTTGGGATTAATTACATGGCGGGTTGAAAAGAAACCCCACTCAGTCACAGGCAGTGACTACTACAGCCTTTAGTAGAGACTTTTAAATTCAGAAAGAAGCTTGGGTATAGATTTGGAAGCCTTGAATTTCACTCCTGTTGCCTATTACTCACCCAGGGATGTTATATTATAGCTATATTAAAAATGAATACAGCAACTTTCACTTTTTTCAAAGCAGGAAGTGAATAATGAATCAAAACTGCCCTTACTTCAGCTAAGGGAAAATGATTAATGGAGCATAAATGCTACAAAAGTAGAAAGGCTCTTTAATAAGGGTGATTTGCTGTTCAGATTGTAACAGCCCTATCCACACCTCCTCTGATTATTCACCTACTGCGCACACACTCAGACCCAACACAGAAACAAAAAGGTGCTATTACCAGGGAGCACGACCATCTCCTTCAGCAAAGCCCCAGGAGATGTTGTGCCTCTTCTAGAAACATCTTACAATTCCCTGAATGGACAAGAGTTCACACCTAAGTTATACGAGTTACTGCTAAAACAGACTGCAACAACAAAACCTAACTATCCACCAAGAGTGCTTAGCTGAACACTATTCATATCCGAAGAACAGGCTGAGAAAGCATGGAATGACAGTAAGTATTACAGCAAGAGGGCCCTACAATTACACTTGCATAAGAGCCCTTTATAACTTATTAAACCTCTGTATCAGGTCACGGCTAAAGGTAGCACAGAATATCCATTACCAGCCCTGCCAAAATAATTGGTCTTCATCTAACAGACAAATAAGTTGTACTCTTGCCTCCATTTCTGTAGCAAGAGAAGGAAAGCTTTCCAGCTTCAGCAGGCTGATGGTGGGTGGTTGCAATGTGACCTGGACAAAATGGATAATTATGACTATGGGCAAGTAGTGCCAAGGATTTGATGTGGATAAGGGAAATACTTCAATGTTGCTCCTGTAAAGGTCCTGGCTGTCTTCTGTTTACTTGCCTACCTGTGCAGCAGCGGTGTGCTCATAATCCACACGCAGGCTGCACATCACTTAGCGCTGCTGTACGCCCTTGTCTACAGACACACTGCCCCTCCTGTGAATGAAAATAAGAGAAGCTCAAAGCACAAATGCTTTGGGATTCCTTTGTGGAAGACAGGTTTAAAAAAAACAAACCAGCTGCAGTCCTTAAAAGCCAAAGTCTTACCAACATTTTCACACCAAAGCACTTTTTCATGTGTTGTCACTTAGTAGCTGAGGAACCTACAGGTGGCCTTCGCTCTGCAATTCCATCTCGCTTTTATTGGAGATAGTGGCTTTCCTAAAATGGGAGCAAGAGCGATGTTTTGTGCCTCCAAACATCATTTGTACCTGACTTGCCAGTCTGTGAAAAATTAATTCTGTAAACCATGCAAACATTCCTCTGCACTATTCAAAAATATACAAAAATAAAACTGTTTATAATATCTTACTCCTCCAGAAAAAAAACATCTCTAAGACAGAAACACGGCAACAGGATAAAGCTAATGTATCAATTAAGAACAAACTTCCCAGAACAAATCTAGTCACTATTTTTTAATCCTGAGAATAACACAGGCCACAGTACACATCTGTGTAAGGAACCTTACACACGAAGTAACAAAAAGGAGTCTGTTTCAGAGCATCGGTTCTATTGTCTTTTCTTGCTGGACGAGCCTGTAGAAATTCCACACATTAAAAATCGCTGGACCATGCAATTATAATGGCAGAGGGCATTTAAAATGCATTTACTGAGAAGAAATATTGATTGCTATCTGTCTCCTGATGTCGGTGCAGTCCATTATGTCTCCCCTTCTGTCACTTTATTTCAGATTTCAAAAACACAGCATGCAGCAAGTTACAGAATGGGAAAAGGGTTCGTTCTGATGAAGTTATACTGAAGTGCAGGGCTCCTCTTTGACAACCAGTTATTGTCGTTCAAATGGCCCAAGTCTTGCATCAGTGCCAGTCAGGCTTGTCTATCACACTCTCAGGATGTCTCCAGATCCTTTCTGTAGCCAAGCCCCATTTGTAAACCAAAAGAGACATGACCACTCCAGTTGGGAACTGCCCTGCCTGCTGCTGGCTCGCTTCACAAAGGCCAAGCTCTACGACTTGTCAGAACCTTGACTAGGTCTCAGTCCTCCTCCAAGTCCGCTTTGCTCAAGCTCTGCTATAACTGACATATATTTAAATTCACTAGATCTGTGGTTGAAGGTCTCCACTAATTTGTAGGTCTCAGAACGATCTGTTGCATAGAAGAGCTGCACCTGATTCGCCAAGCACTGTGCTTCATGGACCACCTGCAAGTTAAAAAAGAATTTGTTACCATCTGGTTGTGCTGTAGGCGAGTACCCCATTAAAAAAAAGACTCTTCGGCAGCTGAAATGCTGCAGTCCAACTTATCAAATGCCTCAATTCCAAGTCACCTTAGTTTTGCAAATCTCTTAAGAAACGACCTCCCTCTTGTTCCTGACCTACTTATACACTTCAGCACTGTGCCTAAAAACCACTTTCCCGCTGAACGTACACCTCAGAGGTCAAATGTCTTTTGTGATCCCTGCCCACTCTAAGGCACCAAAGCCTCATCTTTCCCTTCTTACGGTTGACCCATTTGCGAAAATTGATTGTCTACCCTGAGATACAACAGGGCAAATCCATTACCAATGACTCCCCCCCGTACGGTTTCAGAACTGATGCAAGTAGGTCATTTAGAGGTGGGATGCTTTAGTTATCTTGTTCCACCACTATAATCCCATGTGCTACTAGTCCTAGGGCCGCACAATGACAGACGTGGAAATAACAGCACACCCACACAGGATGGAAAGTGCAAAGGCATGTAGAAACCCTACACAAAGCTCTGGAGGTTTCCTTATTTGACACACAGTATTAAGCTTCACTGTTTTAACTTGTTGGCAGGTAATAACAGCTTTCACTTAAATTTGCTTCCATTCATAAAAATACAGAAGTATTTCTAATTTTTTTTAACAATAATATGTAATACATAGAGCAAGAAAAAAAAAAACTGCATGAGCTGAAGTCACTAGATTTGTCCAAAGTCTGATGATTTCCTTCAACTTTCTCCAGTAGTAAGCAGGGTAAAGAAATCTAGTAACACTACTCTTTGGGAAAAGGTCTTCTAAAGACTTTAATTCAAATTTAATTCAAAACTATATGAGGAGCTGCAGCATGAAATGAAAGAAGGTAATGAACGGATATCTCTTACCAAGAACTTTGAGTCCATTTCTGCTGTCATTAGTACAATCCCTTTCTCCTTCTGCAGCTCAGGGTAATGGTACAAGACCAACTGGCTAGGAGCAGTTTCACCCTGGGTCTAAAGGAGATAAAGAAACCTGTTAGTATCCCATAAAGAATTTTAGCTCTGTTGCAGATTTTAAGGCTTGATTACAAACCCTGAGTTATTATCTGCTATGGAGACAGTAATTTTGCAAGGCTTAAGGGTCAGTTCTAATTGAAAGTTCATTATCCCTGATATTTAGAGAAAACAAGGGATTTGCAGAGTTAGGTTGGGTTTTTTCTTGACTGAAAACCATTCTGCCCTTAAAATAACCCACAATTTCCAGAAAGACACTAAAATTCTTTGAGCATCTACTGGTACTTTAAGCAGTTTGCACCAACAGTTCTAAAAAGTTTGGCAAGAGTTCTATTTTCATAGAACCACACAGAATATCCTGTGTTGGAAGGGACCCGCAAGGATCATCGAGTCCAACTCCTGTCCCTGCACAGGACAATCCCAACAAGGGAACACAATGAGCATCAACGGCTGCTACGCACACGCCAACAAACAGTGAGGTCTGGGAGCACCAGGAAGAAATCACAGACCAAGGGACTAGGGATCTGGGGAAAAATGAAGCATCTTTCTCTGCAGGATTCTGTAGGGTTTTGTTATCTCCAAAATACTAAACCACTGTTTGTCTACAAAAATGCACTGTTTAGTCTGAACAGCACGTTCCTTGTAAGAAGGAGGCCTGTTGGAAGTCATTACTTCAAAATTTTGAACCAACATGCTGATTTAGCAAATATTATATGCTGTCCTGCATTGCAGAAGGATGTCTCCTAAAGAGTTCAGAGCATTTAATGAGAATAGAAATTGTGCAGTGTAATGCAGCACAGTACTCTATTAGATTTATATAAAAAATATTTTGAAGGCATCCTCTATTGTGATGTCATTGAGCTGTCTTACCCTTTTGCCTGGCTTCACAAGAGAAGATGTGAAAATAGAAAGATAGTAAACTTCGGCTCCATGATGCAGTTGGTAAGTACAGTATATTAGATTATTACTGTATTGTTATTACTGTATTTAATTATTATGTGATGCATGTGTTAGGGTTAGGTTACTTGAGGTTAGGTTAGGTCAGGTCAGGTGTATGCCCCAACTCGTTTATTGACAAAAAACCACTAACGATGCTCTGGTCAGAACCATGTACCACCGCTAAGTGAGGCACAACAATATTGTGATACACTGATATTATATTTTTCTGGATCCTAAGCCATTCTTGGACATTTTTATTTCAACAACTCACCTGAATATTTATTAGGGAAGTGAAGTGCAATTCTGTTCCTGACCACTGCCCCACAAAGAACTCATAGCCTTCTTTTCTTGGCAAAGCATATAGAAACTGCAGAGAAATGATAAAAAACAATTCTCCCTTTCATAGAACAAAATGATGCCCGTGTCACACTGGCCTCCAGCATAAACGCTTTAGCAAGAAAACACAACAGAAAAAAAGGTTTCTTTGCCCCACTAAGGAAGACAGGACAGCAGGAACCAGGCTTCAAAGCAGACAATAAATCAGTATTCTCTTATGAATATTATTTCATTAGCAAATATGTTGGCATATATTTTTACCAGTATTATGCGTGACAGAAAAAAGAAAAGGACAGTGAAGAAGATTCAGATTCTGACTGGTTTGTTCACTTCAAGAAAATTAACAGCAGAAATAGTCAAATGTATATTAAGGTGCATTCAGAGTGTTCAATCCTATAATTTCTTTAACTGCTCCAGAACAGGCAGCAATCTAGAGATTTACAGTCTGTTCAGCTCCACAGGCTAGGGACTTGCTCATTTTCCCACCAAGGGAAAGGACATCATGGAAGCAGAAAAATATGCAGGATACCCAAGATTAAATACCAACACACTGTACAGAAATGTACCTAAAGCTATAAGTAATTCTCCAAGCTCCAGGTAGCTCAGCAAGCCAGATATATTTGATCTTGCTCTTGGCAAATAAAACACCCAGGACCATTCCATCAATCCAGTGAAGTATCCTATACAGATCTACAAAAGCATTCCTCTCAATGCAGTGAAGTCTACCTCCTTCATTTCCATAAAGGAATGCAACATTTCATTTCTGTCTCAGCACAGTGAAGGCCATGCTTCAGCACACAGATTACTGTAAAAACACACCTCTTCCAACAGGCAACAATACTAATCCAGCAGCATGTGGAGCAGAACAGCAGAAGGCTATCCTTTAGCTTGTTAGCTGTTCTGCTTTTTTGTAGTTTTAACTTCTTCAAAGCAACAACATGCTCATTCACACAGGCATCTTCTAATTGAAGCTTTTACGATATCCACCAACCCACAAAAGAAACAGTGAATCCACTCATTTCTGAAATAACCACATGATGCATTCTCTGCACTTTACACTTTATGCTTTGCCGTGTTAGCATCCACCTAAGACACAAAGCACAGAAATTACAGATTACTCTGTATCTGTAATAAAGGGTTTGACTACACCCAATTCCCCTCTTCCTCCCCATCACAGCTGTTGAATTACAATGCTGGGCGTTTACACTACTTAGTTTTGCGATGCCTGCCATACAGGTTTGACAACTCACACTCCTTTAGAGGTAGAGGTGCACTACCTATACATAGCAACATCAATGAGGCTGGCCTACGAGGCTTGGGTCTCCATAATGCTGCACAGAAGAGATTTAACCACAAAACATCAATTAATGGAAACCAGAGGCATGCAGCTAAATCCACCTCCTGGGAGATTCTGCACTCTCATTGCTAATCCCTACATCTCTTGTATCTAGACATCCGATGCCGAGATCAAAATGTTTAATACAATACGAATAGTTGCTTTTATCCAAACATTAAGGCAAATATTTGAACCCCTGGATTTTACTAATCGAGCTGATACAAAAAGTCTGAATGCAGGAGGGTCAAAAGTTTATGAATTAGGCTTTAGAGAGGAGAAATGCATTACAGCTATACATCCATGCATTGCGAGCCTCTGCTATACATACCGACGGACATTTCTGGGCTCTCTTCCAAATTAAATCAAACTTCTCAGCCTTTGGGGAAGAAGAGAGAGAAATTCAATTTTCATAACACAAATGGAGATGCACAGTTATTCAGAATCATCTCATTAATCTGTAGAGGCTTCAGCTTCCATCTACAGAAGCTCTCACTGCAGGAACAGATAACAATGAGCGCATGCAAAACTGTATGTCGTTCTTAGTTACCTAAATGTCACTGATATCTCATTTTAACAATGCTGTCTCTAAGATGTTGCAGCAACTCCTTGGATTCAAAGCTTTATTCACTGGAGGTGGGAGGCCCATGCTTTAGGCGTTACATTACATCCTTTTTCAGTAAAAGCTCCAAAGCTCCACTGCATCATGTGGTGTCAACAGTTGAGCAAGATGACATATCCCTGGCCTCATATTGTGGATTTTATATTAGCCATCTGTTCTTCAGTATTAAAATGCAGCCTAGATACTTACTCAAATAATATACTTATTGCTTTGGTTTATATTAAAACCACAAACATATTTGGTCATCCCTGATGATATCTGGCAATCTCACTTATGTGCAGTTTGCATTTCCCCAAACCTTTTGCCTGCTTTTCTCTTCCCAGCACCAGATATTAATAACTCCTCTAACGTGTTAATGAAAGAAAACACATGCCATTCATCAACACAAAATTCCTCCGTGTGTGCTTTTAAGCACTTGAGAATTACGCGAGGCCTTTCTTCCAGCCAACAAAAACCTTCTGGCAAAAGAAGTAACAGTTTCTTTCCCTGATGACACCATGAACTACTTCCTAATGTGACTGGAATCTGGTTTGCATTAAAGCCTTAAAAGCTTCCAAAGCTCCTTCTAAACCAGCGCACCGCAGAACAGTGCCAGCCCCACTAATGAAAGACCTACACCGTTGTAAATGGAGTCTCTGGGTTTGGCCCTCTGCTACGGATAAAGGTGTGATTCAAACTATTTTCACAACATCCATATGTTAGGAAAGCTGAAACACAAAGCTACTTGACCTCAAACCCCACGCTGACATTTCCAGAGTATAAAGAGCTTCATACATTTAGAACTCAGCCTCTTATCACTTCAGCCTCAGCTGAAAGGGCCCCGTACAACCCCAAATCAGACCCCAGATCTAAACGAGGTTTCAGGAACTCAAGAAACACACAGTTCATGCCCAGCTGTGAACAGGCAGATTTAAAAGATCATAATTACATAGAAACTCTGAAGCAAAGAGTAAAAAGAAATCCCAAAAGCAAAAAAACACTTGCAGCAGATTAACAATTAACATCTGGTGAAGTTATCAGGAATAAGAAATACGATCTTATCACAGGAAGCACCATGCAATCTCAATGAAAGACACCACTGCCAATAACTTTCAATGTACGAAAGTAAGTCATTAAATGATAAGCCACGTGCAAGTTATTACCCACGTGCGCTAATACTGCCATATTATACTTGAGTTAGCAGTCAGTGCTGCAGGGAAGAAGGGAAGGAAATGAGCAATGTTGAGAAAAAATGATGTGAAAACATAAATGTTACATTAATAGTTACTAGGGCCCTGCAGAGTACCGGACACTCAAAATCATGGAATCATAGAATCAACAGGTTAGAAAAGACCTCTTAGATCATCGAGTCCAACTATTCCTATCTGCCACTAAACCATGTCCCTGAGCACCTCATCTACCTGTCTTTTAAACACCTCCAGGGATGGTGACTCAACCAACTCCCTGGGCAGCCTGTTCCAGTGCCTGATGGCCCTTTCTGTGAAAAAATAATAATAAAATAATAATAAAAGATGGTTGGAAATTCAAGCCAGGCATGCCTACAAAAAGTACTGGCTTTATTGAGACTGATGCAAGTGAGGAAAAAAAGGGAAACAAAAGCTTTTATTTGGGCCAGTAAGATCACTCAATCTGGAAGAAAGTTTGTTCTTGAAACCTCATTTTCTTTCAATAACTGCTTTTAAAAGCAACAGAATCACAGTTAGAAAGCTTTGCACACTGGCCTTTCAAGCACGTAACTAGAGGGGAGCTACTTACAGGAATAACAGCATAAACCGTATCTTTTGCAGAAAAATACTGATTCCAGATCTGTAGGAAACAAAGATGAGCTACAGTTAAAAATCAAGCAGCTAGCAGCAATATTAAATGCTTTGCAAGGAATTCCTTTGTAAGCACTTTGAGAAGTCATTTTTCAACCAGGCCTCACTGACTTTCCTGCTAATGTAAAACACTTCGCCTAAGGTTCCAGAGTACTTGTACCAACTGACATATTTGAATTAGGTAACAGAAATGAGCAGTGGGCTCAGAGGTGGTTCAAGATTTACCAGCTATCAGAAATGCTTTTTTACCCAACAACCACACTAATGAGCTCTAGAAGGTTCAAGCGGGTGAGGTTTTTTTAATAAAACATATGAAACACTTTCAACAGAAGACAAGACTTCGTGTAACACTCCCCTGTGTTCACAATTTTTTTCTTTACCTCAGCAGGATAGCGACACCTACATAAAGCCCAAAGTCCTTAATAAATGGAAAAGCACAAGTAAAAGCCCAGAGTCCAGGACTCTCTCAGTTGCTCTTCCCCAGTCCTACATAACTAATGAGAACAACGCTTGATCGATGAAATGGAAATGGAGGCACTCGAAGGATACTCACGAGTTATCAAATGCACTCCCTGCTAGAAATGGCTCCACATCATCTCTTGCAAAGCACATAAACACTTCTATAATGTTCCTGAGCTATAAAGAAAGCAGCTAGATTTCTGCTCTCCAAGTTTTACTGGAAGGCTCCTTCATATGTGCTGCTCCTCTCAAACACTCATGCCTACATGAAGCTTCTTGGCACACAGTCTGATTAGGAAAAAAAATCCCAGATCCAATTCAAAAATGTGGAACAGATGTGACTTGTAAGTAGATAAAAAGGAACACAGTGCAAAGCCAGGCAGATATTAGGGAGAATAATCTGATTCCCAGTGTTCCACAAACAGACACAGACCCCAACAACCTCCTCCTTACCCTAACCTTTGTCAGTATGGGTACTGAGACCCTCAAGTGACAGACAATGTGAGCAAAGAGAGAAGACAGTAAAAGCTTTGGGTTTATTTCAGCAGAACAGACATAGCCAAATCCACATGAGCTACAGCTAGGGTTTCCCTTTACCTGGCTTCAAACCTGAGGGGAGCTTCCTTATGCCAATTCAACTGCTACACATTAAATGGCAACAATAAGAATTACAACAGAGACATTTTTTGAGTCATCAAGCCTAGATGTATCATTTATCAGATGGGCATATCCTAGGTAGACTACCAATACAAGGAAAACTTTATCTTCTATTATTGATATGCACGTGAATGTGCTTTTTGTAAATACACATCCATAGCCATGTTTTATTTTTTAGTCTAGGTAGAATTTCCATCCTCACATGTAGATTTCCATTAAGCACAGATGTGGTGCGAACTTTATTCCATTTAAATCCATCACCTGTTTTATCTCCTCCGCTGATTTGTCTTTCACCATCTCAACATTAAGGACTGAATCAAGCGTCTGCAAGAGAAAGCATAAGGAATTTGGCATGATGACAATTCTCTGATTCAAGTAAGAATCCAGAATGAATGGATGCAATTACAGAGAACCAAATCCACGCTGTAAATTGAATTAAGTTCCTCTGATGTGACTTAGTCCTCCAAATTGCCAAAGAAACTAGAAAATCATAAGCAGTAACACACCAACAAGTGGATTCGCACATCAAGGCAGAAGAAAATAGATTCTGTCAGGACACAGAACACACTCTGCTCCAATTCTGCAGATCTCTACTGAAGCTGCAAGAGAAGCTGCAGCCTTTTTCCTTCAGCTATCTCAAGCACATGCTCTGTTGGCAGATTTACCCAGAAAGTTTGCCAAAATACAAGCATGTGAAAGAATAAAGCCATTCTCTTGTCCCTCTACTGGCTGATCTTTGGAAATAAATTTCCATGCTGTAAAGGCAGTTTAACTCTTTCAATTTATTACTGTCAGCACCCAGTACAAATCCCCTAACTAGCAGGAGCTTCTAGGATGTCAAGACAGAAAGGAATGGATAATAAAAAACCAGACTGTTGCGAGTTTTAAGACCTGAAAGTGATCCCAATAGTAAATTAATATTTTATACTCAAGTGCAGCATAAGGAATGTAAGTTTTATCTCAAGAAGCTCTTGGCTGAAGCACTGATGCAGCAATACAAGTTCATCTACATCCTAGATTCATTAAGCGAGTCCTATTTTAACACTCAGGTTCATTTCCCTTACCTTTTCTTTCGTGAAGCCTCCCTTCGATGCCTTTGTGCCCAAGCCTTCTGCCTAGAAGAAAACATTCTTTAGTTTTTATAGCTGATGCTTTAATACCATTTATTTGCCTTGCCCGCGACACATAACATTGCTGCTGACAAGATACTCTGAGTTCAAATTTAAGACACTTAGAGATTGTTGCACTATGTTTTATTAAAATAAAACCTTGATAAGGGGAATGAGTAGTTTAATGTGAATCATGAATTTCAAGAACAGGAAGGATTAACTCAAACTATTATGCATTTTGAATCCAATGTTATTGAACAGCTTTGTTTCATTCACTACAAAATGATACATGCAAGAATATGTAACTCCATCTGGCCAAACTAATCTGGAACTAATTAAACACTTAATAAGGCCTCAAGAACAGAATTTACAGCCTAAAAAAAAATGAAAAATAATATGTTGGCATACAGAACAACATTTTTAGCTACCAGAGTGTAAAATTCCAGGGCTCTTTACTAATAGGAACACTTTATAGTTGTAGCATTGTGCTGATCCTACATAAATGACATTATAGTTTTAAGATATGAGAATTACAAAGAAAATCTGCCTTGCCTTTTCCTCCATGCATCTGATAAATTCTCCTTGCTTGGAATATCCCACAGGCTGCTTTTTCACTTCATTTCTTTTTTCCATACGGGATTCAAATACATCTGGACTGGATCTGAATCAGAAAAGGGACTATTAACAGTTCTGGGTGATTAACACCATTTAGCCTTTTAAAATGTTTATTGCGGCACTGATTCTTGCTTTTAACTTAAAATTTTAACTTGTTGTTAGCAAAACTATCTCTTACCAAGCTGATCCTGTTGGAAGCCTCTCACTGACTTGGCATCAACTACATATGAATTTCAAGGCTGCATTTGGCCTTAACTAATTAGCATTTGGCCTTAACTAACTTAGCTGTTGAAGGGCTCTTCATCAGGGAGCACAGCGACAGGACAAAGGGTTACAGTTTTAAGCTGAAAGAGGGGAGATTTAGATTAGATATTAGGAAGAAATCTTTTCCTGTGAGGGTGGCGAGGCCCTGGCCCAGGTTGCCCAGAGAAGTCAAGGATATCCCAACCCTGGAGGTGTTTAAGGCCAGGCTGGATCAGGCTTTGAGCAACCTGATCCAGTGGGAGGTATCCCTGCTTATTGCAGAGGTGCTGAACTGGATGATCTTGAAGGCCCCTTCGATCTCAAACCATTCTATGGTTCTACGATTCTATGATATTAAACTGAAAGCCAATAGAAGGGATAAGACTTTGATTCCAGAAGGAGAGAGCTTGATAAGCAGGGTTGTATCTACACCGTGGGGAGGCCCTCAGCACTGCTGGTAGAGTGCTCCTTGGGACTGGGATGCCTGTGCAGACTCTGACCTCTCTGAATTTAGGCCTGGCCTAGAAGAATGAAGACCTTGTGGATTCATCACAGACTTCAAGCTGGTGGGGAGTTTTTTTCTGTCAAAAGTGCAAAAATTATCTGTAGTTCATATTTGCAGCAAGGGGGGAACTGGCAGGAAAAAGCTGTAGACATAACTTCATTATTGCTTTACAGTGGTGTTAGAAATAACAGAGGAGTGGGAGAGAGCAGCGGGCAGTGAGGAGGTGATAACTTGATGACTGAAAAGGACAGAAATAAAATGGAAATTGGCAAAAGTGAAGCTGAATTAGAGTTTGTAGTACCCTTCCAGTACTTAAAGGGGATCTATGGGGAGACTCTTTTTATCAGGGAATGCAGGGATAGGAATACCGGGAATGATTTTAAGTGGAAAGAGGGGAGATTTAGGTCAGATATCAGGAAGACAGTTTTTACTGAGAGGGTGGAGAGTCACTGGCCCAGGTTGCCCAGAGAAGCCATGGATGCTCCATCCCTGGAGGTGTTCAAGGCCGGGTTGGCTGGGGCTTGGAGCCCCTGATCCAGTGGGAGGTGTCCCTGCCTGGAACTGGATAGGCTTTTGAGGCCCCTTCCGACCCAAACCATTCTATGATTTTATGAATCAACTCTCTCATAGGGGCTCAAAGCTGAAAACACCTCCCCTCCTCTGAAAAACCCAGCCCCTCCCTTCCCCTCAGGACCCGCCCCCCGCACCTCCGCAGTTCCTGGATCTTGTCCCGGTATTTCCCGTAGAACGGGTTCTCCTCCAGCGCCGCCGCCTCCCCCTGGCCCTGCCCCGGCCCCGTCGCCTCCCTGCACGGCGGGGCCAGCAGCCCCAGCGGGCGAAGCGCGGCGCGGCTCCTCAGGGCGCCCGCCAGGCCCCACGCCTGCAGCAGCGGCGCCGCCATCGCTCCCGCTCCGCCCCCACGCGCGCCCCGGGTCCGTCCGCATCAACGCCCCGCCCGCCCCGGAGACCCGACGCGAAGGTTCCGACACGCGCCCCGCTCCTCGTCGGAGCCACGCCCCCTGTCCCCGCCCCGCCCACCGCCCCTCAAGCTTTATTTGGATCAATTAAAAGACGGGAGAGGAGTCGTGCGGCTCTGAGGCTCACAGCAGCTCCCCCTACAGGCCAGGGATGAACCCACAGACCCAGCGGTGCCTACATAAAGCCCAAAGGATTCAGCATTCCCAGCCCACAGCACGGCCCCAGCAGCCGCGCTCTGCCCCAGCCCTGCTCTCGGGGATGATGGGATCCAGAGGAGAGCGACAAAGCTGGAGAGGGGGCTGGAAAACAGGCCTTATGGGGAACGGCTGAGAGAGCTGGGGGTGTTTAGCCTGGAGAAGAGGAGGCTGAGGGGAGACCTCACTGCTCTCTACAACTACCTGAAAGGAGGGTGTGGAGAGGAGGGAGCTGGGCTCTTCTCCCAAGTGACAGGGGACAGGACGAGAGGGAATGGCCTCAAGCTCCGCATGGGGAGGTTGAGGTTGGACATTAGTAAAAAAATTTTCACAGAAAGGGTCACTGGGCACTGGCAGAGGCTGCCCAGGGAGGGGGTTGAGTCACCTTCCCCTGGAGGGGTTTAAGGGACGGGTGGACAAGGTGCTGAGGGACATGGTTTAGCGTTTGAGGAACGGTTGGACTCAATGAGCCGGGGGGTCTCTTCCAACCTGGTGATTCTATGATATTGTAAAATCGATAGCAGAAGTCCATCCTACAACAGCAACTTGTGATCAACCACGCTCCCACTCTGCAAACGAAGGAGCCATGGACCTAGGGCCAGGCTCCTCCAAAAAAACCACAAAAGATTCAAGAATCCCTTAAAGTTTAAGGTAAGTTGCATACAAACTAAACTTACAAAAATATTTTGCCAACTCTGGCTTGTGGCTATGATACAGTGTGTATAAATCAAACATCAGAATGGTTACATTTTATTGCTAGGGTTTTTTTATTTGGTTAAGGAATTACATAGTAATATGTAAAAGGGCATGGGAAGTGACAAGAAGCAAGTGTTGGCTTCTTGTCCTGTCAAAAGCCAAGGTTGGTTGGTTTGGTTTTTAAATACCGTATTTTCAAACATCACATCAAAAGCATCTCCATAATGAGTTCTGTCTGCATTACCCAAACAGGATAGAAGAGCAACAGTGAAAGAATCCTAGGCAATGGGCAAGAGGGTTCTATTTTGCGCATTCCTTCACTGATTCGCACTTCCAGAATACAATTATTCATAAAACTATAAGCATCCAGTCCAAAGTTATATATAAGTCAACAGTTATGAACCAACTTCCACATGAACCAATGGTTTGGCAAGGCAGGCAACTTCAATTCATTAACCATGCAAAACACTCCCAAAAGATCAGTGGTGTTTGTGAGCAAAATCATGCAGCTTGGCCCTGGTCTAGTCTGCAAGAGAATCCTCTCTGCAATTATTCTCTGTGTTCCAGAAGGTTACAAACACACTCCGTGTTTAGATCCACAGGTAAAACCAAACTATTCAGTTCCTCTATAGTAAGGAAACATCACTTACTAAGCATGCATCAGTAGAGAATGACGATGCAATTGCACACTCCTATCCTGCTTTTTACCTCCTCCTGCTGGCAAGAGCACAAAAGGTTAAGGTACCAAGAAGCGATCATGTTTAGGTGCTACTCATCAGGCTGCCTGGTGGACTTATACCTCTTATGGAACTGTTGAAGTTGTCCAATACTTCCTTTTTTTAAAAAAAAATAAAACAGATAGGCTCATCTCAAAATGTAATCTGGATGCAACACAGCAAAGCTAAAAGGATGCTGACGTGAAAACCCAAGCACTTGGTAGGTAATTGCTCCTGTAGGCTCATGATATAAAAACTCTTTAAGCTCTTCCCTCTAAAAATAAATCCTGCTATACATGGGCATCATTTACTATCCCTGCTTTCCTCTGACTGAGTCCAAACTCATTCCTGGACATACTTAGTCAAAATTAGAGGTTTAGCTGAAGCTCTTAAGCACCCCTTTTATGCTCAGTCCCTTATTATGAACAGCTTACTACCAACATAGCCCCTGACGCAACCTTCTCCTTAAATATGCATAATTTACTCTATCTCAAATATTTACAAGCAGAAGCAGCCCATCTTTACATGACGGATTTCCTTCTGCTCTACGTAAAGTGCAGCTCTCTAATTTAAGGCAAATTTCAGTGAAATATAAAACCATAGTTTTATTTTAGTATGTACACATTTTAAATTAAAAACAAGAACTCTCTTGAAAAGGAAAGAATGAGAAGAAAGTGTTTCCAAGTTTAGGAATCTTCTGGATTTTAACACAGTCCCAATATTATGTCCTCTCAACATAGAAATCTGTAAATTTCTTTCCAATAAATGCAAACAAAAAAAAGAAGTGGCAATGCATACAGTAATTTAGCCCCAAAGATCAGTAAAACACCGGGAAAGTGCAGACATAGTTTTCTGTGTCCCGTAGTCTCCTTTAGCTACAGTAGCATCCAGCAATACCACATTTCTAAATATATATTCTATACATCTAATGCTAATCTCAGTTCTTGTAATGAGTATTTCTCATCTCCATCTGTGTCAAATTTCTTAAAGCTCTCTGACTCTTGGGCTGTAGAGCCAAGCAGTTTTTGAAGATCTTCATATGATAGTTTTCCATCAGCATCTAAAGTTGCTCGTTCAAACAAATTCTGAAGATCTGCAAAGAGAACAAGTATTTAAAAAGTACCTCTTTTAAGTACACAGAAATATCTTAGAAGTGGCTCTTCCAGATTACTGCACTATGTCTTACTACCTAGTAATTAGACAAAGCATCCCCAAGTAAGCAGCTTGCCTGCTGTCAGCGTAACAGTTTAGGTGAAGAAAGTACAAACATTTCTGGATTAAATTACATTAAATGTGAAAAAAAAATAAATCCCTATTTCTGAGTAGGACTAATACCTCATTCTACAACCACTAACTGCATACAGATGCAGTTATCCTCCACAAAAGCAAGCTCAGAATGACTGTTGCTATACCAACAGCACCAATGACAATATAAAGGAAGAAGTGTCTATTCATTTCCTGACGCAAAGCATTGCCCTTTCAGTAGCAGAAAAGACTGAACAGCAAGATCCAGAAACCATTCATTTGGCCAGGCAGTGTTTCCTTCAAAAAATAAAGAAAAACCCCCAAAACATACAGACTCACACCTACTTCATTTTCTTTCAGCACTCTAATTCTGCCTTTGACTTCTCTTTCAATCTCTGGGGCACTCGATATAGTATTTTGCACTCATAGTAATTACAATCCACTTATAACAAACGCTCCCAGTTTCTTTTCTTTTACACACTAGTCTTTATTACTATTTTAACTTTTCTTTTAAATCCATAGTTCTCAAGCTTTTAAAATTGATCTCCCTTACCCTAGAATGACCAGACACACCATCATAATTTAAATTATACTATCATCTCCTGAACACTGACATGAAATATTCAGCAAAAGAAAAGGTCGGCCTATAAAGGACATACCTTCCACGCTGGAAACTCCTGGTAAGGACAGATGTCTCAGCTGTCCACTGCTCTCTGCGTTGTCATCAGCTGACCTTGAAGCCAGCCTTGAAAGGTCTGTGGGCTTTGCTGTAGTACTCGGACTACTTTCAACTGTTACAAAACAATCTCTATTAGTCTTAACAGTTCCATGGAATTACAGTTAGCAGAAACAAAAGAAATCAAATAAGACTAATTTCAAAATAATTTCAGAACACAGCAGTGGGTTTTTTCCTCTTTTGCCAGTAACTAGAAGAACAGAAGGAAGGAAATCTTTTTTTTTTTTGGACAGTTATAGCTTTAAGCTTTCATGCTATACTAGGAGATGTATATTTGTACACCTCGTACAAGGAATGACTTGGAAGCACTTTCTACCTCTCAGTCTGAAGGTGCTGAACAAGCTTTATTAAGCAAATTACACCTGCCCACCTGGGGTGGCTTTCATCTTGTCAGGTGTCCATCTTCCCCCAACAGTGAGGTCTAAATCTCCAAGCTGCTGCTTAGTAAGTTAAGAACAAGCACAGTTCCACTGTAATAAAGTATTTCAAATCTTATCCTGCGCACTACCTGAATACATGTAGCAGAAATGCAGAAGAGATCTGCCAGCAGAGACACGGACCTTCCCTCTAAGTTACACTCAGATTTTGAAAAAGCGAAAATAATGTTACTGGGTATAAATTTCTATCAGTTAAGCTCTGCATGCCGTCAAATACAAGCTACTGATGCACACAATACCTGCTACATGCACAAAAAGTCACCTTAAATTTGTAGTCATATATAGCTTTCTGGTTTAGAGCCAACAGTTTCCTTCCGCTTTAACTGAAATAACCTCCACCCAAAGTCTTAGGGAATAGTCTAAATTATCCACGTTCAGTTGTTATTCTTTGAATTATAGGTTCAGGTTTTTGGACAGTTATCATACAACTTTCTTACCATTCTTAGATGTCTCAAGGAGTCTGTCATTTTCTGGCTTGCCTGCGAGAACACTGATCATCTGAAGCTTCTCTCTTAGTTTTGATACATGAGAATCTCTAGTTCCCGTTTCCTGCATAGGTAGAAAAAAAGCTTCTTAAAAAGTACCATTTCAGTAGATGGAGAACATCAGAAAAAGTAGTAATTTAAAATATGTAAATACTTTTGAGTGACTTAGAGGTCTCCAGGCTGATCAAGTTTAAAACAAGATTAAAAATAAAATTAAATAAATTCATGGAAAGATGAAAGAAATAAATTCATATTGTCTGTAAGAAAACAATAAAATCCGTACTTCAGCCTGAAATATAGGCAACTATTTTGCAGATCGTTTCTTATTCTTTTGCAGAATCTTGCTTGTTTACATAAGAAATATGGAAATTAAATGTCAGATTATTTTGAAATCAATCTAAAACACATTCAGAGCGAACATCTATACACATAAGTGAACTGCAGAATTGTTTTAAATGTTTTTCTGCAGTATTGGCTACTTTGTGTCAAAGTAAAACCACCACAGTTTTCAATCTGGAGCTCCTTCACTCTTTTTACCAGTAGGTTCTAGATGACAGGTTGAGTTCACACCAATCCAAGCCTAGAAATGACAGCGTAGCCCAGTTCGCGCACTTGCCATCTTTCCAGAAGATGGGAACCGAGCTCAGCAGCACCACCTCTAGTCCCCAACGTACAAGGTGGCCATTCAGTTAGACTGGCATCAGATCATTACTCAAACACGGCTTTCGTCAGTTCCTAGACTCCACTAGTGCAAAATTCCTCTCAGTCAACCCACAGAAGTTTTCAAAACCGGATGAACACCATAACCCCAAATGAGCTGGCTGCAGAGTCCCCTGTTCTACTGGACCACAGCTGGAATCACCCAAGATTTTTCGCAGCTGTACAAAGGGATATTAGAGCAGTTCTGCTATGTTATCCCATATTCAGTTATAATGGCAAGACTTTGAACTGTTACAACTCTTCTCCCATCCTAATTGACTTCCTGTCTCTCATAATGGGACAGATAAACTGTCCTTTCTACTTTAGACTTTTAAAACAAACTAGATCACATTAGCCTGCTTGTGGATCTTTCCTCAATTAAGTCTCATTTAAAACGTGATTACAAAGATAATTACATACTCTACTAATCCAGTATAATTTGTATTTCCTTGCTTTACCTTCAGTTCTTTATTTGCATGAGTTTCATTATCTAGTTGATCTTCATTTTCCACTCTTAGCGAGGTAGTTGCATCATTCCCCTACAGGAAAAAAATGAAGGGGAGACAAGTTTATTCATGTGCTTATTTTCTACAATAGCGTTTCTTTCCTTCAGAGTTGGCAGGCATGAAGCAGGAGAAAAAAAAGAAAAAAAAAAAACAAACCACGACAAATCATTAGAATAAACACAAAGACAGCAGGTTATGAAATTTATCACAATATCATCAGCATGTTCCTTACCATTAAACACACAGAGCACCTTCTCAGAGACAGCCCCCAGTATGGTACACTGGAAGGAATTATGAACTTATTCAATATTAATAATTTAATTTTTTTTAGCATTTAAACTCCACTGAACAATCCAGAGGCACATCTAGCCCCTCAGGGATCTTTAACAGACAGTTTGTGAAACCTGTCCAATTAAGCAGTCACTCAAGTCTTAAATGCCACAGAGACACTTTTTTGTAGATTCTGCAGGGAAGAAATAACGGCTTCAGAGATACCCCTAAAGCTGCTTATCTGTTCAGAAACAGAAAACAAATTTCAGCCTTTTAAAATTAAACCTAAAGTGTCTCAAGTTTCACTCTGCTATTTCCTCCATTTGGGTTTGAAAAAGCTGTATGTGTAGTGTATACAAAGTATTGAAGCTACCAGTCTGAGTAGACACCCTTACGCATCAAATACTTACCACATACATAGACAAGTTCTCTCTTTTGTCCAGATTATTCACAGCAAGGGGGGAGTTTTCTAACAGCACAACCCTCTGGCTAAGGTTACCAATGGCTGAATCCACATTTAGAAGCTTGAGGTCATTCAACTTCTGGTACGCCACTGCAGAATTATTCAGCTTGTCCAAAGCCGCATGCAGTGACTCACTTTCCTGCAAGACAAAACCAGCACACAACCATTTACTCAGCTTCTGCAGCGCTCTCTCTATTAACAACCTAGTGACTAGTGACTGACCCAGTTTAAGCAGACACACTTCAGGCTGGCTCTCCACCGCATCAGCTGAAAACATCCAACTGGAAGTTACCAGAAAGTTATTCCTGCTTTCAAAGTTTGAAACTGAGATTTTCCTCAGGGCTAACTTCAGCTGTGCCAGCAAACACACAAAGCCTACGCATCTAATTTTCCAGGGCAAGCTTAGTAACTACCCCAACTATTTGTCCCAAGAAAGTATTCCAGACATATTTGTACTCAAGATTCATTTCTCAGGAAGATATTGACTATTAAATGTAAGTAAATGCAGTCATGACATTCTGACCCATTCACATACTATCCTTTTTTTGTTGCCAAATCCCTGGTTTCCACACCCCCAATTACATTGAAGGTGACTCAATACATGCCACTCCTAGATTTGCTCAGATTGGCACATACCTGCCATAAAATTCGTTTGATAAAAAGCCTTTAGCTCATTTCCATTTACACAAGCAAAGTACACCTATAATTTGTTTGATATCTGTTTCCGTCGCTTTACTCCTCACCCAGCTGGAGCACAAACAGGTACTCTCTGATTAGATACTTTCCTGTTTGCACGTCCACAGGAACAAAATACAGCACAATTATCTTGCATTTCATTTTTAAGGTTGCTATCTGCATTGCCTTGACAATAACATCCCTTTTTGTAAACTACAATACCGCAAAACACACGAAAGCATTAAGTATCAGTGATAATTGTACCAGTATTTGTTATGCAAGGGAGAAAAATACCTTTTTGCAATTTTCTGTTTGATTTCTCTCAGTCCTTGGCACATTAGTGGCGGGAAGTAAAGGTATCTGTTTTAATTCTTTCTAAGGAAAGAAATATAAAAATATGTTACTGAATGCTTGAAAAAAATACTAAGCTTTTAATAACTGTCAGGCTGCAGTTAAGGATGTTTTGCTACAATTATAGTTGCTCATGTCTGTTGTGCATGCAGTATTTTAACCAGGCTAATACAGTTTTCTCTTTCAAACACAAAGGGTCCAAATTTATTTTAATTAACCCCCTAAATTAGCTCTTCTTCCTTTAACGACATATGATAATACACATTTCAATGCTACCATACACAGTCATATCTACAATGTTTTCTCAGCACTCACTGATTCAATCAGATTTTATGAAATGCCCAATTTAGATTTTATCTGCAAGCATTCTTACTAATGTAATGCTATATTGCAGTTTATCTGAAAAACTTTATTTATTGATTCAGTTAACCCTGAGTGAGAGGTTAGTATAAATACAGCAAGTAGTTTATGGTAAAGGTGGTCAGTAATTTCATGCTTAATTCAACCAAACTGTACCTCCATGCTTCCACCATCCCCAGCTCTTAAGAGAGTGGAGATAAGTTACCGTAGAATCATGGAATCGTTTGGGTCAGAGGGAATCTTAAAGCTCATCCAGTTTCAACTCCCTTTTGTGGGCAGATCCTCCCACTGGATCAGGTTGCTCAAAGTCCCTTCCAACCTGGCTTTGAACGCCTCCAGGGATGGGGCAGCCACAACTTCTCTGGGCAACCTGTGCCAGGGCCTCACCACCCTCACAGGAAAAAATTTCTTCCTAGTATCTAATCTAAACCTCCCCTCTTTCAGCTTAAAACTGGTTCCGCCTGTCCGAACCCTGCACTCCCTGATAAAGAGCCCCTCCCCAGCTTTCCTGGAGGCCCCCTTTAAGCACTGGAAGGCTGCCATAAGATCTCCCCAGAAACTTCTCCAGCTAAGCAACCCCAACTCTTCAGCCTGTTCTCATATGAGAGCTGCTCCAGCTCTCCGATTATCTTCAAGGCCTCCTCTGGACTTGCTCTAACAGATCTGTGTCCTTCCTGTGCTGAAGACTCCAGAACCAAAGAGAGGACCCCAGCTGAGGTCTCAGGAGAGCAGAGTAAAGGGGCAGAACCACCTCTCTCGACCTGCTGGTCACACTTCTTTTGACGCAGCCCAGGATAGGGTTGGCATCCAAAAGCATAAGCAGTTACCATAAGCAGTAACCTGCATCACACAGAAGCAGAGGTTCCACATCTGCGTGATAGGAAGCAAAAATCTGCAGGACAGAAGCATAGAAGCAACTAACAAATCTGTCTACAGAAAAACACATACTTGATTCCATAGGGGAGATGCCACACAGGGATTACGACATTAACAGTATATTTATGTACCAACCAGCACCAACTAGAACTTTAGAAGTATTCTGAAGGCTTAAGGAAAAACCCCACACAGTTCTTAAACTTGCTTTATTTTAGACAAGTAACCATTAAAACAGCATTAAATCAGTACATTTCCTTACCACATCATTCTGGAGTATTTCCATGGATTTCTTGTACTCTTCAATTACTGTCTGTATATTTTCAACGTCATGAGAAACACTGGTAAGAGTGCTACCTATGTTTGCCACGGTCTGGAATAAAGATGACAAAAATCTCAGCCTTCCTTATACTGCACTGTCCCAAAGTTTCAAACAATTCTTTGCTAGTGGAACTGCTGGCAAAATGCCACAAAAATACACATGTGAATTTGAAGTATTCAGAATTTTCTCTGCAGACAAAACTGCAAATTATACCCAGTGCATGTCCAGGCCAATAAACAAAGACTTACTCTTCACCATTAGAGCTTAAGCTCAACCAAAATTACAGGTTGGTTGCTTGCATGCCAATACAAATGGTCTAGCATTAATGATAAAAAAAGAAAAATCCTGAGATGAAGATATCTTACCCCCTCTCTACATGGAGGATTTGTATGGAATACAAGGATGCTGATGCTGCCCCGTTTACCCTGCCTTGCCTTTCAGGGTTACCCATCAGACAGTATATACTACAAAACGTAGTCTCCCAAAGGTTGCAGAGAAAATTTTCAAGCAAGTATTGCTTTTTTAAAACGAAAGAACAGCTCTGAAGCATCAGAAAAGCTCCTGTGAATTCTACAGGTACAGCCAGGGTGCTGTGACAGCAACCTTTGTTTCCATCTACTGCAGTGTCCTCTTTCCCTTGCCTTCACCTATGTGAACACCTTCTAACCCCAGCTCTTAAGTCAGAAACTGGTCTGTTAAGCTGCACTGACATTTTAGCAATTGACAGCATAGCACCCATCATATCGTCACCTGTCACATCCACAAACACTAGTGGAAGTTAGAGTAACAGGACAGAGCATGCTCTTATGCTTCTCATTCCATTTTTAACACTTTCTTAAACCATCAAAACAGATAGAACCCGTCTAAAATCCCCTCTTCCTATGAACCTGTTATGCTCATAAGCCCTTCAAATCATAGAAAAGACTTTTGAGATCATCAAGCCCAACCATAACTGCCCACACATCATCATAGAATCTCTCTCACTGCACTGCAATGACGCTCTAGCTACCCAGAGTATATTCAAACAATATCCATATAAATCCTCCTCTAGCTCTTCATTTTGCAAGTCTAAACACAGGTTCAGTGAGCAACCTCTCTGCCCTGGAGGACCTCAGGACACTGAGCATCTTTCATTAGTCCAAACAAAAGCTCCTGTCCAAGAGGAACACCCTCGGTAATCCTTCAGGATTCTAACGCCAGTAGGCAGCTTCCCATTTACAGGAACAGTACCTAGAGAGAAAAAGGCTTAAGAAAAACAAAATCCTGTTCTAAAAACAGCAGCATTTTCTTCCAAGAAAAGCAGGTAATTCTAAAGACAGCTGGATGTAGTGGGCAACTGAGATTTTTCACCAGGGCTATCAAAAACCAGGCAACCAACGTACACTTACTGCTGTGTGACAGGAGATAATGCAGTGCACACACGGGGCTTAAGAGGACCCCGCGTCTTGAAACTTAAAAGCTTTTCATTAATATGACACTTACAAGCCTTTAAAACCGTTCTGTTTAAACCTCAGAATAGTTTTTCTACACTTAACACCTCCTGGAAGGATTCAAGCTCTGGCTTTATTTTAACAAAATTCCAAAACATAAATGCAAGCATGATGGCATCAAGAGAGCAGTGGAAACAGATGCCACATCTAAGAACTTACTTAGACTCAACAGCAGAAATTGGAAAGAACTCAAGAGTTCCCAAGATCTTTGATTTTCACTAAATGTGATGAAGGATGGCCTTATTTCAACACAACAAAGCTTTGCTGTTCAGCAGATCACTGCAAGCCAAAACCTTTTGGCCCTAGCACTTTGTTCTGACAATACTGAAGGCACCAAGAAGACAACAAGATTTTTCTATATCACATAAACAAAGCAGGTGCAAGTTTCAGGTTCTAGGCACTGCCTTAAGACTTACTTCTGATATGACAGAGTGAAAACTCAGCATGCTCATAACACACTAGAGGCTTAGGAAATAGTTTTGTACTCCTCCCAGAACCAGAAATCCTTGCAGCCTAATCAGCCAAATCACACTAATTGCTTTGCATATGACAACCTTGTTGATTATACATTAATTTTGTAGGGATAAAAATGAGAAGTGGTAATGCACAAAAGCCACAAAGACAACTTGGCTGACATCAGGTGTGAGCCCAATATAAATATTTATTGCTAAATAAACAGAACTGCCATGGAAGAGCTGGGCAAGTTTCAACAAGCCATTCTTTTTACCAAAATAAACAGGACAGTTCTTTGGTAAATAATGCTCAGCTAAGGCACATGGTAAGACTGTACCAACAGAAGTCACTTTAGAAGTAAGTTTGTGCCACCCATAGGGCCCATCTTTAAGAGACTGTCAGAAATCTATCCCAGTACAATTCAGGTTTTGCTGTGCATGCAGAACACCAAGAAAACTCCCACACTACTGGTTCCAGGCCCACCACTCCCAACCAAGACTCCTACCCACCTCAAGATTGTCAACGCAAAGCAAGATGTAGAACTATGTGCTGCTCAAGATGAGGAAGATTTCCAAAAAGCAAATAATTTTCTTTTCTGATTAAAAAAGTTAAACAAAGGACCTATTTGCAGACAGATATTTTGCAAGCGTCTTACACGATAAGATTAGTAACCTGAAGGAAAGCAACCAGAAATATCAGCTCCAAGGTAAAGAAGTGAACATAATACTGCCAGAAACAAATGCATCTCCAGAAAGGGACAACAAAGGCCTTCAAATTTCTTATCTGCCACACATTATCGTACAACCATACAATATCAAGTACATGAAGTCCAATTCAGAAAGCAAATATTCCTCACATGCAATTCAGATGGCTCCTGTTGTCATTACTGTCCCAAACAGCCCAGCTGGAGCTTAGCAGCACAGGACATGTTTAGCAATAGCCACATTTACAATACTTGCCTTCTGAAGTTTCTCTACTGTGGAAGGAAGAGAAATCAAATCAGAAGCAGACTTGACATTGTTTTTGAGATGATTTACTGTTGAGGTCAACAGTGACAGCTAAAAGAAAAAAAGACAGGAATATTCAGTATTACTCAACATAATCCTGATTAATGACCTTTCCCAATACTAATGTTTCAATCTGTAACTTTAAAACATAAAGCAAGACAAAAATACATACATACGCACAAAGCACCTTTGGCTCCAGGCTGTAAGTCCTGGCTAGGCAACATTAAAAAAAAAAATCTTCCAAGATAGGAAGGGTTTTTTAAAATTGAATTAAAACCACAGAAGACTCTTCTTTTCAATAAGATATCTTCTGTCCATTTTACACTCATCCATTTAGAGAAAGGCTGTTGCCCAAAAAAGATTTTTAAAATTGTGCAAGAAGCCTTTATGCGACGGAAAGAGTCACCTACCTCTGTATTTAGCAATCAAATCCACCTAGCAACACACACGAGGCCATCCAACTTCTCTAGCAGAGCGACAGGAAAACAAATTCCATGTATCACCAAAACCTTCTGCTACAGAAGTGGAACAGTGACAACCTAGGTACAGCAGGCAATCTCAATTTGTGTCAGCTGCTTGACCCAGACAGCAAGTTATTCAATGGGTCTTCAAGATTACTTATTCATTCCACTTAAGAGGTTGTCAAATTAGCAACAACTGCATGCTAGTCATTAATTGCTAACATTAACACTGTAAGATCAATTTGTAGACATCAGTAGTCAAAACAAATTCTTCTCACACTTGACAACACAAAAGTAGGGCGGCTGAAACCCACTTTCTTCTTGTTTTGCAAGCTAAGGAAATGGGCAAGATCCTAATTTTACATCAGGCCAATGCTGATCAGCTGGCATGTGGAGCCTTTGGTTCCACAGCTGTGAATACTGGCTGAAATAATTCCCAGCAGGACATCCAAACAATTCAGGGAAAACAACAGTAATTACGTTTTGATCCCCAGAAGAGCTGGCACTCAGCCTGTAACCAGACCCAAAATAACTTAAGGGCCTGGAAGAAGCACATGCAAGTATCTTTGATGTTCAGGTGCAGATGATAGTGTTTTAGAAGTCCAATGAAGCACCTAAGTATATGCGGATAACGCATACTGCCAGATGCCAATGGAAGCAAGTCACATTTTCACATGTGTTTATCTGCCCCACTAAGCGCTGAACCACTGCATGGGACTTAAGGAAAAACCAATCTGAGCAGGCACCTCAGTACTCTTAAAAATTAAACCCAAAGCACCAGTGTCAGGGAGGGTTCCCCACACAGACCTCTTGATACCACTAACTGTGAGCAGCTCTCAACTACTGCCCTCTGAGGCAAGAATTTCAGTAAGAGCCTTGCTGGATGCTTTGTTTGAAGCATGAGGAAACAGCTTTCTGTTAAGTGGCTTAGTTCAAGCCGCATAAACAGAGCTAAGATTTACACCGGCCCAGATTTCAAGTGTGCATTAGCAGATTTTATATTCACAAGAAACCACTACCTCATTTGTACCAACATGAACTTGCACTGATTCAGGCTACTCTTTTCAATGCTTATGAAACGTTTGCAGACACTCTCAGAAACCTGAAATGTCAAATTTCTCATCAGAAACATGACAATTATTCGGCAGGAAAATTAAGAGCTGCACAGTCTCTACGTTCTTATAATTTCTCCCTGAGGTTTTTCCACCAGCTGTATAATTTCTCCTCCTTGCAAGGAGTCTCCAGTCCAACCAGACGCTCAAACATTTTTTGCTTCTTAGATATTCAGGGTTACACTCCATTTTAACTTAAAACCAAAAATCTAGCACATGACACCGAAGTCCTTAGATAAAAGCTCAGCACTGCACTTCGAATTGATTTGTAAAAATAAATTTGAATGGAATATTTTACTTTTTTTTGAAACAGAGAACGCACTGATCCCTCTCACCTGTTTATTGATCTCTGTGATATTGACCCAGATTTTATTCAGCCCCAGCTCTCCAGTCTCAATTTGTTCTAGTTGCTTTTGCTTCTGCACCAAATCTTCATTCAGTTTAGGAATTTCTTGGAATGATGTCTTTTGATTAGATTCCACTAAAAAGAAAAAAGAAAAAAATAATTTAATTTATTTAAATAAAACCCCAAAAGTCCAGTTAAACAATGTTGAAAGGCAGAAAACAAATTACAATGGCAACATCTACAGCTATTACAGAAGGCAATAACAGTTTCTGCATATGGTTTTATTGCTAATTCAGAATTAAGTGTTTGTTCAGAAAGACAGCTCTTTTTTATTTTAAGAACATTTATGTCTGCAGGGAGAACCCAAAGAGACTATACTAAATTTAACACTTTACCATAATTTTGTAATTCTGGCAAGCCTCGGCAGGACTTTATTTAGTGCAGTTATGTTGCACTACTTTCAGAGGAACATAAAATAGTAACGGGACCACGAATAAGAGCTGCCAACAGTACCAGGGCAAAGGAGGCACCTGAAGTGAACCTCCATGCCCTTTCCAGCCTGCAAAGGGGCTGCTAAGGATGAAGTGAATTCCAGAGATTAAAGTGATTACAGTCCGTGTGACACAAAGACAACTGAAAATAACATGCAGGAACGTCTGTTGGTAAACAAATGGGTGCACAAGGTCCTTGAAAATGAAGTCAGTTATTACTGCCATTAATACTACAGGAAGGGGGAAAACGCACAGCTCAAGCCCATTCAAGTGAGCCTCAGAAATGCAGCTCTTCCAGGTCTGCAGTGACGCAAGTTGTTCAGCTGCAAGCACTATTAGGCAATCCTAAATCTCTGGGTCTGGGAAACAAATAAGCAAAGGTCTTGAGATGAAGATGACAGTCCTCCAAAACCTGCACCTCCACCCTGCAACACAGCACTGGAATGTGTCACAACAAACTGCCAGCATTCAGAGCAGGCTGCCAAGGGCAACGGGACCTACACAGTACAGAGCTGGCAGCTCCCAGAGCTCATCTCCATGTGTGACCCATCTGGTCAAAAGGAGAAGCCTTCAGAAGTGCTCCAAGCCCCTGGAGTGGATGCCCAAATACACACAACTGGAAAGCCATGCATCTTCAAAAACCTACTTGATTTTTCTTGAAACAAGTCCTTAAAGTAATTCCTAGGTACAGACTAATCTGCGCTGATCACCCAAGATCCAAATAACACTTTCAGTTAAGTAAGACCTTGGAAGGTGGATTTTAGCTAAAACAGACTAAGAGCCTAACTGTGCATTTGACAAGCAGTTCACACTAAATCTGATGTCTCATAGGCTCTTGTATACAAATTACTTTTTGTTTTGCCACTCTCACCGTGTACAGTGAGGCTCCACATAAAGAGTTTTTTGCAGTGCCAGAAAAGTTAAGTACTATGTGCATTCTTTCATCGTTAATAACAAATGAAGGGAAGCACCACAATGACTCCTCTCTATACCAAACACTAGAAGTAAAAATGCCTTATTCTTATAAAGCATTCCTACCATACTCAGCTTGTTCAAAGAATGCCAGAATATTCACAAATACCACCACAGGAACCACCTCTTAAAGGGAAAAAAACTGGATGAAGATTTAGAGGAGGAAGATTCTTTTTCCAAACTTGCCCTAGGGCAGAGAGATCCCTGTCTTTGCCTCTCCATCCACCCACACATCTCACCAAAGCACAATGTTACCTTTTGAAACCAGGTTGCTCTTGCTGTCTGCTTTTTTGTTGCTGTTTTAAATGCTGTGCCTCACTATAAGGCACCCATCTAGTTTCTAGGCATGCTATTACAGTGACAAGGAAATCTAAGACTATTTTATCACTACAGGAAGTATTAAATGCACAGCTTTTCTATCTATCCTATTAAGGAGAAAACAAGCACATCTGTAATCGCCTGACAGTAAGCTCAGAGCGGAAAAACTCTGTTAACAAACAGGCCTGTGTAGAACAGGAATGATGAAACTTAACTACACCAAAGCCAACATATGTTGTCATCATGCAAAACTTGTACTGCCAGTACATACTTAAAGCAGACCAGTCCACAAAGAGCATTTTTTTCAGAGGAACATACAGGTCTACAGTCCCATAGCAACAAGGCTAATTTACAGTGTACCCAGAACACAGAGACAGCTACTGCAGAGCTGTTTCGTATGCTCACTGCCACAGTGCAGCACCTGTAACTAAAGATATCCTCCATACCTGGTGATGCCAATCACGGCTAACTCTCAGAGTCCAGTATCAGCAATGCTTTCTCTCACTCCCAGCCAGCAGGTTCTATCTTGTCAGACAACTCCCCAAGGACCAACAGCAAAGAATTTGTACACACATTTGCTCAGTACCTCTTTTACCACAAGCAAATCAAGCCCTCTGCTTACCTCCAGCCCTAACATGCTCCTAACTTTTGAGCTAATTTCACCAGCCTTATTTTTTAGGTCATCTTCACATCCTCAGTACAAAAACTCTACCACAAAGACCAAAGCTACGGGACAAACCCCACAGTCAATAGCAGTACTCTCTAGGCAAAATGTAACTAGCTTTCCCAGACCAGCTAGAGCCCACCTAACTGCTTCAGCTTTGCTCTCTGCTGCTCTATCCACACAGCTCCCCAGCTTATCTTTGCTTTTCCAGCATTCATGATTTTAAACGCTACTAAAATAAGGTAACAAAACACACTTTGTGTCCAGAGGTGAGGTACAGAGAACCCAGGGCATAAGTTATGAACAAATCTCACCATTTGTTACATCTCAGCATTACAGAACTCTAATATAGAAACCTTACACGGACAAGGAAAACCCGAGTCCTACAAGCAAAATGCTTAACTCCACACATCAAAGTATTAAACATGATGTAACTCCATGCCACATGCAATACAACATAAAAGCTGAACAAGAACTGGTCAACGCAAGTAAGATAAACATTCAGAGGATATGAAGAAGAAACATAACACTGAAAGAATATTCAAATTGCAGCAACACCACAGCAAGTACTAGATGTTTCCAAAAGAGCTCAAGACGAGGTGTTTGAAGGATGAATAGATGAAGTGCTTAGGAATAAGATTTAGTAGTGGACAGGTATATTTGGGCTTGATGATCTCAAAGGTATTTTCCAATCTAGAGATTCTATGATTCCACTGTGCATTTTGCAGCAGCCTGTGTGCCGTTCTCTAGGCACCAAGAGGAAAGAAAGTAGTTTGCACAGCTGAGAAAAAGGATGCTCAGCTCTCCCTTACACGGGGGACTTCCACGTAAAATCAGGAAGTTTAGAAATATATGCACAAGCAAGTACAGTCCCACCTATAGCCCAGCGACTCTGAAAGACTATGTAACATTTGCCTTAGGTTCGCCCAGCTTCCAAGTGTTTTTGACTCAGAGGACTCCTCAATCCAGGTGCAGCTTGCTTACTCAGTACTTTCAGTAAGCAGGCAGGCAAGTGAAGCTCTGCTTCCTGCCCGAAGCAGATGTGAAAACAGTGCAGTTACATTTATACTTACTCGTTCGAAACTTCTCCTTTATTGCATCCAGATCCTCCTTGAGAGCCACCTGCATCCAGACCAAGCCAACGCAGGCTACCACACAAGCAGCAAGAATGACAAACGCACACAATGGGTAACAGAACTTGCAGCATCGTAGATAGTCTCCCCTGGGTAAAACAAAAATAACAGATGGTGAATATTCAACAGTACCTAGAAAAGTTTTATTTTAAATGCTGTTCTATCAAAGCAAGGGACAGCACTGGAACAGGACATATTTTGGCTGATAAGAGCTAACAAAGCGCTCTTCCAAGAACAAATACAGCTGTACAGTTACATCAGGGCTAATATTCACTGCTCAGTTTATCCTCAGGAGGCACATCTAGCACATTTAAGAGCAGCTGTCAGGTTTCCCTTACTGAAATTTCCTGCTCTCCTCACATAAGCTTACGTTACAAACATCTGCTTCATAACTTGGAAAGCAGGCTTCAAGAAAGGTCATTACCCTATTGGTCCAACAAGTACTCCTAGACCACCTGAAACAACCTAAGTTTTTCTACAAAGCGCCTGCTTCTTAGAGTCACATTAATACTGCTGTTACTTAAATAAAAAGTTTATTTATTGGCAAAAGCACATCACAACCACCAGAAAACCAGCACTGCAATCCCCATGCCATGTGCGGGGACACCTCCCATTGGATGAGGCTGCTCATAGCCCCATCCAACCTGGTATCGAACACCTCCAGAGATGGGGCAGCTACGACTTCTCTGAGCAAATTTTGACCCCATGCTGCTCAAAGGACGAATAACCATGAAGGAAAAAAACAGAGAATGATTCAGATCTGCTCCTACACCAGGACAGGCAACGCATGGGGCAGAATGCACTCCTTGCTCACAGCTCCTGACAGAGCCCTGCACCCCACACCCCCAGCTGCCAGGCTGACCTAGAATCACAGAATGGCCTGTGCTAGAAGGGACTCACATGGATCATTGAGTCCAGCTCCTGTCCCTGCACAGGACAACCCCAACATTCACACTATGTGTCTAAAAACATCGTCATAGAATCATAGAACGGTTTGGGTTGGAAGGGATCTTAAAGCCCATCCAGATTCCACCCCCCTGCCATGGGCAGGGACACCTCCCATTAACCAGGCTGCTCAAAGTCCCATCCAACGTGGCCTCAAACTCCTCCAGGGATGGGGCAGCCACAGCTTCCCTGGGGAACCTGGGCCAGTGCCTGAATGCCCTCATTGTGAAGAGCTTCTTCCCAATATCTGACCTAAATCTTCTCCCTTCCAATTTAAAGCCACCCCCCTGAGCCTACCCCTGCATAGGACAACTCCAGCATTCCCACCATCCAAGAGCACTGTCAAAACGCTGCTTGAATATTGTCAGGCTTGGCACCCCAACTGCTTCCCTGGGGAGCTGCTCCAGTGCTCCACCACCCTCTGCGTGAAGAACTTTTTCCTAATACCATAGAACTGCTAGGTTAGAAAAGCCCTTTGAAAGCATCAAGCCCAACTGTACCTGCCTGCTACTAAATCACATGGCTAAGCATTTCATCTGCCTGTCTTTAAAACACCTCTGGGGATGGGGACTCAACCACCTCCCTGGGCAGCCACTTCAGTGCCTCATAACACCTTCCGCTAAGTTTTTTTCCCTAATATCCAGCCTACCCCTCCCCGGCCCATCTTCCCGCCGTCCCCTGGGCTCCTGTCGCGGCCACCAGAGGGACGAGACCGGCGCCTGCTCCAGACCGCGACGAGGCCCCCCGTGCCCCCTCTCCTCCAGGCTGAGCAGCCCAAGCGACCCCCCGCCTCAGCCCTTCCCGGTGCGGGCCTCACTTGCCGCAGCGGCCCCGCGCCGCCGCCGCCGCGAACTCGTCCTCCTCGGAGCTGGACTCGGAGTCGGAGGCGGGCGGCTCGGTGCGCAGCAGCCGGTGCCCGGAGCCCTTCTTGGCGGGCTTCTTCCTCCGCCCGTCGGCGGCCAGGCCGATCAGGGCGTTCAGCTCCTTCCGCTTCTTCATCTTCTTGTGCGGCGTCGGCGGCGGCGCGGCGGGCGGCTGCCTCCCGCCGTCCCCGTCCTCGCCGTCCTCCGCCTCCCCCCCGCCGCCGCCGCCGCCACCGCCTCCTCCTCCACCACCACCCGGTGCCGCCAGCGCGCCCCGCGCCGCCAGCCCGAGGCGGCTACGGGCGCTCGGCGGGGCCGCTGCCCCCGCGCCGGCCCCGCGCCCCAACCGGCCCCGGCCGCGCCGCCCGCCCCGCCTGCACCATGGCGCCCGGAGACCCGCCCCCAAAGCAACGCGAGCGACCATTGGCTGCGGACCGGCCGCCGCCGCCGGGGTGCCGCGCTCCCATTGGACACTGACGGGATACCGCGCTCCCATTGGTTGAAGCCAGGCCACCCCGCTCCTATTGGATGCTGCTGGGATGCCGCGCTCTCATTGGTTGCTGCTTCGCCACCTCTTTCCCATTGGTTGCGGCTGGGTTCCTTTGAACGCCGCTCGGCTTAAAGGCAACCACGCCCCCTCCGCCAGGGCCCGAAAACACTCCGGGAGACTCGGGTTCGAGTCCCGCGCCCAGCAGGTGGCGCTGACACCACCATATAGAAGGATTTTGGTTGGAAAGGACCTTAAATACCGTCTAGTACAACCCCCTGTCATCAACAGGGATGTCATCCGCTACACTAGGTTGCTCAAAGCCCCATCTAACCTGACCTTGAACATTTCCAGTAATCATAGAATCATAGAATCACCAGGTTGGAAGAGACCCACCGGATCATCGAGTCTAACCATTCCTATCAAACACTAAACCATGTCCCTCAGCACCTCGTCCACCCATCCCTTAAACCCCTCCAGGGAAGGTGACTCAAAACCTCCCTGGGCAGCCTGTTCCAGTGCCCAATGACCCTTTCCATGAAAAATTTTTTTCCTAATGTCCAGCCTGAACCTCCCCTGGTGGAGCTTGAGGCCATTCCCTCTCGTCCTGTCCCCTGTCGCTTGGGAGAAGAGCCCAGCTCCCTCCTCTCCACAACCTCCTTTCAGGTAGTTGTAGAGAGCAATGAAGTCTCCCCTCAGCCTCCTCTTCTCCAGGATAAAAAACCCCAGCTTCTCTGCCAACTTGTTCCACTGTCTCACCTTGCTCATCATTAAAAAATTCTTCCCGATATCCAGTATAAATCTACCCTCTTTTAGATTAAAACTATTTCCCCTTGTGCTGTCACCATAGGCCTCAATAAAAAGTCCATCTCCATCTTTCTTATAAGTCTTCTTTATATATTGACAATATAAGGTCAAAATAAGGTCTGCCCAGAGCCCTCTCTTCTCCAGGCTAAGCTCCTCTGACTCTTTCAGCCTTCTTCATAGGAGAGATGTTCCAGACAGAATATATTTCCATCTTACAGGCATATGGATAAATTTTCGCAGAAATCTTATGCATATTCTATTACTTTCCAAGGACTAATTTTAATGTTCTTATGAACTTCACAACAGTCAAAACTTTTGCTAATTTGGAGCTTTGGAGCCCGCTCTGTCTGACCACGCATTTGAGATCAGAAGAGCCTGCAAACAGAGGTGATCACAGAAGACACATCTGTTCAGCACAGATCACACTGAACACAAGACATTGCCATCTCCAAAGAATGAAGAGTCTGGAAAAACACTGTTTGGAAGAAAACCATGCTATCAGAGGGACATTCTGCCCAACTTTCAATGAATACAGTTGCTTAGGTGAAACTTCACTTTAACTTAAATAAAAAAATTATGCCACTTTTTGTAATAGTAACTACTTCATGCATAAGGACAAGGGGCTGAAGGAGGTAGCTAGAAGCGGCTGAGCAAAGGTGCCCTCTGTCCCCTTGCCCACAAGGCTTGGCGGGGGCCCTTGCTTCCAGAGATAAGGGTGACAGGGAAGCGGTATTGCCTGGAATTGCCTTCCCTCTGCCAGCCACAGGGCTGTGCAAAGCTGCCACCTTACCCGCCCAGCCCGGGGCAGGATAGAACCACAGAATCATAGAATGGTTTGGACTGGAAGGGACCATGAAGGTCATCTGTTCCACCCCCTCTGCAGTGAGCAGGGACATCTTCAACCAGATCAGGTTTCTCAGAGCCCCATCCAACCTGACCTCAAATGTTTCCAAGAAGGGAGCATCCACCTCCTCCCCGAGCGACCTCCTCAAGTGTTTCACCAACCCCAGTGCAAAAAACTTCTTCCTAATATCTAGTCTAAACTTCTCCTCTTTCAGTTTAAAATCATTATCCCTTGTCCTGTTGCTATAGGTCCTGATAAAAAGTTTTCCCTATCTTTGCTATAAACTCCCTTTAAGTAATGAAAGGTGGCAATAAGGTCTCCTTGGAATCCTCTCCAAGGCCAAGAACCCCAGCCCTCAGCCTCCTTTCTCAGGGGCAGCATTCCAGGCCTTTGATGTTTTTGTGGCCCTCCTAATCGTATTTATTTTGATCATTTTTGTGGCTCTTCATCATAAATGATGAAGACCTCAGGTGGAGAAAGCCCAGGCTATGCCTATTTTCTCCTTCAGCCGTGTGTGCATTAAACCCCCCCTAAAAAAACATGTTTAGAGGAGTAATTTTCCCAAGTGCTGGCTTCCCACGCTCTCACACACACACTACTCAGCCAGGCTCTTTTATCCCCGCTCTAAAAGGGCTACAAGGATGATCAGAGGGCTGGAGCACCTTCCACACGAGGACAGGCTGAGAGAGTTGGGGTTGTTCAGCCTGGAGAAGGCTCCGAGGAGATCTTAGAGTCACCTTCCAGTACCTGAAAAGGGCCACAAGAAAGCTGGGGAGGGAGTGTCCATAAAGGGTGGTGGTGACAGGACGACGGGGAGCATGTATAAACGGCAGAGGGGCAGATTTAGGCTTGATGTAAGGAGGAATTTATTCACTATGAGAGTGGTGAGGTGCTGGCATAGGTTGCCCAGGGAAGCCCCATTCCTAGAGATGTTCAAGGCCAGGTTGGATGGTGCCTTGGGCAGCCTGATCAGTGGGAGGTGTCCCTGCCCATGTCTTGGGGCTTGGAACTGGATGGGCTTTGAGGTCCCTTCCAACCCAAACCATTCTATGAGTCTATAAAAGCCCCGAAGTGCTGGTGTTGGCTGGCAGCAGCAGGGGCTGGGGCTCCGTGGGTGCCCCAAGGCTGGGCTGGGGTGGCTGGGGGAGTGGGGAATCATAGAATCATAGAATCACCAGGTTGGAAAAGACCCACTGGATTATCGAGTCCAACCATTCCTATCAATCACTAAACCATGTCCCTCAGCACCTCATCCACCCGTGCCTTAAACCCCTCCAGGGAAGGTGACTCAACCACCTCCCTGGGCAGCCTGTTCCAGTGCCCAATGACCCTTTCTGTGAAGAATTTTTTCCTAATGTCCAGCCTAAATCTCCCCTGGTGGAGCTTGAGGCCATTCCCTCTCATCCTGTCCCCTGCCACTTGGGAGAAGAGGCCAGCACCCTCCTCTCCACAACCTCCTTTCAGGTAGCTGTAGAGAGCAATGAGGTCTCCCCTCAGCCTCCTCTTCTCCAGGCTAAACACCCCCAGCTCTCTCAGCCGTTCCTCATAAGGCCTGTTCTCCAGCCCCCTCACCAGCTTTGTTGCTCTTCTCTGGACTCGCTCCAGAGCCTCAACATCCTTCTTGTGGTGAGGGGCCCAGAACTGAACACAGGATTCGAGGAGCGGTCTCCCCAGTGCCGAGTACAGAGGGAGAATAACCTCCCTGGACCTGCTGGTCACGCCGTTTCTGATCCAAGCCAAGATGCCATTGGCCTTCTTGGCCACCTGGGCCACTGCTGGCTCATGTTCAGTCGCTGTCAACCAAAACCCCCAGGTCCCTCTCCTCCAGGCAGCTTTCCAGCCAGACTTCTCCCAGTCTGTAGCTGCACGGGGCTGTTGTGCCCCAAGTGCAGGACCCGGCATCTGGCCTTGTTTTCCTTCCCTCCTCATCCCTCACCCCAGCGGGGAAGCGGGGCAGGGGGCACCCCCGAGCCCCCCTTGCGGGCACAGCCGAGGTCCCCCCGGGATGCTGCTTCCCCGCAACAAGCCGAGCCGTGATTCGGCGGCGGGTCGGACTCTGAACCGGCCCCCCCGCCCCTCGCCGGCTGCAGGCGGTGCCTCCGCCCGCAGAAAAGCGCCTCCTCTCGAGCCGGCGCCGCGTCTGCCGCGGGGATGAAGCTCTCCTGGCTGGGCGTGGATGTCTCCCGGGTGCTGCACTTGGCTGCCGTCTTCTGCCTGACCTGCGTGTTGCTGAAGGCCATCCAGCTCTACCACCGGCGGCGGGAGCTGATCCGGGCGCTGGCTGACTTCCCCGGCCACCCGACCCACTGGCTCTTCGGCCACATCCATGAGGTAGGGCTGGAGCCGGGGAGGGAAGGAGGGAGAGAGGGGAGCAGCTTCCCCGAGCAGCGACTCGGCCTCGTGGTCCAGGAGAACCGCTTCTCGCGCTCCCCGGCGTTAAGGGAAAGCTGAGCATCCTTTTTCTCGGCCACGCAAACGGCTTTCTTTGCTTGTGATGCCCAGAGAACGGCACATGCAGGCTGCTGCAAAACGCACAGTGGAATCGTGGAATCTCTAGGTTGGAAAAGACCTTTGAGATCATCAAGCCCAACCGTACCTGTCCACTACTAAATCTTATCCCTAAGCACCTCATGAGAGAGCTGGGGATGTTTAGCCTGGAGAAGAGGAGGCTGAGGGGAGACCTCATTGCTCTCTCCAACTACCTGAAAGGAGGTTGTGGAGAGGAGGGAGCTGGGCTCTTCTCCCAAGTGATGGGGGACAGGACAAGAGGGAATGGCCTCAAGCTCCACCAGGGGAAGTTCAGGCTGGACATTAGGAAAAAATTCTTCACAGAAAGGGTCATTGGGCACTGGAACAGGCTGCCCAGGGAGGGGGTTGATTCACCTTCCCTGGAGGGGTTTAAGGGACGGGTGGACGAGGTGCTAAGGGACATGGTTTAGTGATTGATAGGAATGGTTGGACTCGATGATCCGGTGGGTCTCTTCCAACCTGGTTATTCTATTCTATTCTATTCTATTCTATTCTATTCTATTCTATTCTATTCTATTCTATTCTATTCTGTGATCTACCCATCCTTCAAACCTCTCCAGGGATGGCGACCCAACCACCTCCCTGGGCAGCTGGACAATGCACTCAGTGAAGAAATCTTTTCTGATGTCCTATCCGAAAGAGGTGGCTAGCAAGGAAAGAAAGCAATAATATAATGCGGCTGAGGCAAGGTCATCCCGGGCTTTAACCCACCATTGGTGCTGGAGGCAGCTGAGCTGCTGGGGCGGGTTCTGCTGTCACCTCTCTGCTGCCGTGAAAGTCAGGGTACAGCCGCTGCAGCTGTCTGTGTGGTGTTTGCAGATTTACCCTGCTCCTGGCATCCAGAAGCACCTTCTCTCCTTTGCCAGCTTGCATTGGCTTCACAGCCAAGTGAACCAGACAGCGCATTGATTGGTTTGAGTCATGTTTCAGCTACGAAACACATCCCAGGTTTAGCATCCAGCACAGGGGCTTTTTTTAAGGCTGCATTAAAGTCGCAACTAACTAAAACCATGTATATAAATAAGCCTTGTTCTGGGTGCTCGTGGTGTGGATGTGTATTTCCCAGCGTATGTTCTTGCCTGCACAGATAGGAATGGTTGGACTTGATGATCCAGTGGGTCTTTTCCAACCTAGTGATTCTGTGATTCTGTGATCAGTGCGGCTGCTTTGGCCTCACAACTCATTGACAGGTTTGCAAGGAGTAGCTGAGCTGCCTGATGTGAAGGGCTTCCCCAGACGTGGTAAAGGATGCTTCAAACTGCCCTGACCTCTTTTGGGCTCTGCTGATGCACTGCCCTGGCCAAATCTGTGGCACGTTAAATAATTGGCACACAGAAAAGTAGCTGGGAAATCTGGAAGTAACCTCCAAGGATCTGTTTGTCTCTGTGCCATGGCAGCCCCAGTTTTGCTGTGCTGGACAGGACAGTCAGTATTTTGGCAACATAAGCATGAAGATGGGCCAGTTCAGGGCTTTGTAGCACTGCCAGTTAGACTTTAAAACAAACTGCAATTAAATAAAGTATGTTTGCCTGTTTTTCAGTTGTGACTATCCTGGAATATGATTTAACCATTTGTGCTGATTGCTCACTCCCAGGTTGTTCACAGCTCGACTTTTGCCTTGGACAGTATTTTTTTGAAGAATTCCAGTTTTGCAAATTTAATCATTTGCTGATTAAATGCTGCTGAGTTCCCCAGAGCCCAGCAGTTCATTGAGCCAATGAGGGAAGTGGCAATGGTCTGGGTGCTTGCTGAATACAAAGTTTACACACACCTCAGAGGAGGATCCGAGAGCTGTGTTCAGGGAGAGCACTGACTTTTCCTATTCTGTTAATGTCAAGTGATTAATTGCTGGGTTTGATTTAGGTCAGATTAGTACCTCAGATGATTTATTATGCTGTGGGTGGGTCTCTACTTATCCAAATCACTCGGTAGACACTATTAAAATAGCAGGAGAGGTCGTGTAGACCTGTTCAGTCTCATTGCAGCAGCGCTACTTAAAGCCCAGAGTGCCAGCCCTGAGCTGGCCAAAGTGACTCCCCAAGGCCATGGTTGGTGGGAAAATAGAGGAGAGCAGGGAGCTGCCCCCTGGGCACAGGGAAGCTGGCAGTCCCTCTGAAGCTCTTTGCCCTGTGCAGGTGGCTGAAGGAAAGGAGCCAGCCTGATTCTGAGCACAGTGCAGCTTCCAGCCCAGATTTCACTCCTGTGTTTTCTGTTTCATTTGCTATTGCTTAGTCTTTAAAAGCACCTTTAAGCACCTTTTCCCAGACGCTTTTAGTGTTGGATCCATTTCAAAACCTGCATTTCAGGCTGAGAGCAGGCTATTATCTTTCCTTCTGAGACCCAAGCAGAGGTTATGCTTTTCTTTTAACCCCTTCAAGAGAGGATAAAGTAGAAGTGATGGTCTTTCATATAGAGCCTGGTAGCTGGAGCCCTGTTTAAGAAGCAGGATCTTTCTGTTCCTGTTCTTCCACAAGCCACAGGACTTTATACCCTCTGTCCTGGGAGTGCTTGACAGAGCAGGTAGAGGTTACTCACCTGGGGAGTAACATCTCCTCTCAATTAAACCTGTCACACCTTCTGCCAGCGCGGGGATCATTCTTGGTAGCACAAACTGAGTCCAGTGCTTCTAAAACAAGGTTGGATGCAAAGGCTTCTAGCATTAGGACTTCTGCCAACGAGTCTTGCTCAGCATCTCCCAATTACTTCCATTTATCTTTTCTGTGATTTCACGACAGGAGGAAGCACAAGCAGACATATCAAAGGGACCTTCATGTGTTCAGCTGCCAGCAGTTGGGGAGGGCTGCCTCCTTTCACCCCAAAACTTAATGCCTGCAACCAGAGAAACTGGTGGTTCTCTTTAATAAGTCCAAAATCTTGAATTTGAGCAAGACAAGTTGAGTAATAACTTTCTATCATGAGTAACACATGATGTAGTTTGTCATTCTGCTGGATGCGAGAGACACATGGGATGTGCAGCAGGGACCCTCACAGCTCACAGGGAAGGGCACAGCCCGGTGCACAGAGTCTGGCCATGCCACCACGCAGCCTGCACAGTCCCCTGGCAGCCACCCCTTGCTTCCTGAGCATCTTCTGGAGACACACCTGACGTGGGTGATTACTTGTGTACAAGCCATCTCCCAGGTTGAGAAACAGTAGCCGAACTGAGCTGAGCTCAGCACCAAAGAAATTGAGCAAATAATTGAGTCAATCAACAGGGTGACTTTATGGCTGGTTTCTACACCAGTGTGCAGATGTAGAATCATAGAATCACCAGGTTCCTGGTCTTCCGCAGCCCACAGGACTTTATACCCTCTGTCCTGGGAGTGCTTGACACAGCAGGTAGAGGTTACTCACTTGGGGAATAACCTCTCCTCTCAATTAAACCCATCTCACCATCTGCCAGTGCAGGGGTCATTCTTGGTAGCACAGAGTCTAATGCTTCTAAAACAAGGTTGGATGCAAAGGCTTCTAGCATTAGGACTTGGATCATTGAGTCCAACCATTCCTATCTGCCACTAAACCATGTCCCTATGTCTAGACATGTCCCATGTCTACCTGTCTTTTAAACTCCTCCAGGGATGGTGACTCCACCCCCTCCCTGGGCAGCCTGTTCCAGTGCCCAATGACCCTTTCTGTGAAAAATTTCTTTCTGATATCTAGTCTGAACCTCCCATGTTGCAACTTGAGGCCATTGCCCCTTGTCCTGTCCCCTGTCATCTGGGAGAAGAGCCCAGCTCCCTCCTCTCCACACCCTCCTTTCAGGTAGTTGTAGAGAGCAATGAGGTCTCCCCTCAGCCTCCTCTTCTCCAGGCTAAACAACCCCAGCTCTCTCAGCCGCTCCTTCTAAGACTTGTTCCCCAGCCCCTTCACCAGCTTCATGTAATGTAATTAAACTTAAAGCTTCAAGTCAAAGCAGCAGACGTGTCAGCCCTAGCTCACCAAAATCCTTTCTTCTGCATATTGTGGCAGAGTAGTTTCTGTTCAAAGAAAAGGGAATTGTTACTCAATTCTGTATCTGTGATATTTTTTTTCTCTGCTTGTGACTTTGGATCTTTCCACTCGTTCTTTGGCCATTGCCTGTTTAATATACAACAGCACTGGCTATAGAAACAGTAAAGTGGTGATCATTTTCAAAGAGTGTTGCTGGTGCTGATGTTGCTCCTTACCGTGCAGCTTCCAAGGACCAGAGATGGTCCACCTCTTGTCCAGAGAAGGGCCACAAAATTGGTGAAGGGTTTAGAGGTGAAGCCGTACGAGGAGTGGCTGACGTCACTTGGTCAGTTCATCCTGGAGAAGAGGAGAATGAGGGGGGACCTCATTACAGGTTACTGCTTCCTCACATGGGGAGGAGGCTGCCATGAAAGCCCTGCTGTATTTTCTCATGACTACAGGGTGCTAATCACTCAGTCATGTGCACATGAGAACATATCTGCATGCCACAAAATGCAGGTGTTGTTGGGGGTGAATCTGAGTCTTCTTTGGAGTGACCACGGAAAAAGAGCAGATAACATGCATGCACTGATAGACACCACCACTGTCCCTCAGGATGTTGTCCAGAGTTAGGGCCAATTGAGAAGGAAGAATTATTTTATATGAGGTTTAAAAGTAACAAGCATCTCTACTTCTGATGCTCTGCAAACCCAGAGAGACAACCACTTGTTTGCCATTACCTGGTTTTGTATTCCGAAAGACCTTGGACTTTTTAAGACAGTGTTTTGGAAGATGATTTATTTTTTCCTCTGAATCTAAGTAGTCTTTCTCTTTTTATTTCCCCACAACTACAGTTTCAAAATGAGGAAGAGATGCTGCTCAAGGTGGAGACCTGGGCACAGAAGTACCTACATGCTCACCCTGTCTGGTTTGGGAATTTCTCGGCATTTCTGGTTATCAGTGATCCCGAATATGCCAAGGCTGTGTTGGGCAGAGGAGGTGAGGAAATAATGCCTTCAGCTGTGGCGGAACAACCACAGCCTTCAGATTTCCCATGCCAGCCTAAAAATTCACAGCAAGGCAGAGTTTTGCAGAGGGGCTGTCTTGCAGAAGTCATCTAAAGTCACAGAGAGATATTTTTTCTTCATGCTGTGCCCCTAGTCCTTCAGGCACAGGGCTATGGGAGTGACAGGGGTCCCTCCAAATCAGTTGCTGTCAAATCAGACTCCTTAAGTGCTCCTTGAAAGGTCATCTTCTTGGTGCCTGACCCCAGTGAGGAGAAGACAGCTGGAAACTATTTTCTCAGCTCAGACCCCTGGCATCTTTTGCATCTTTAGTGCATCCAGAGAAAGGTGCTAAACAGTGCTGCCTGGGAGGGTTAATCATTCATCACGCAGCACAGACTTTGGACTACCAATATCCTTGTTTATTCCAGTCTGGGCATCTGCTTTTGTACATATTCCTCACAGCTGGGCCAAATACTTGATGATGAATTACTGATGAATTCATCTTTAATTATGAAATACTGATGAGTTCTGCAGGGATGCCACCAATTCTGCTTCATTCCCAACCAAAAGTGAGAGCCCAGAGGGACTTTTCAGGTGCAAAAAAAAGTGGGTTGATGTTACTGAAACAGTTACCATTTATTTTGTTTTTCTTGCTGTTTTTTTTCACAGATCCCAAGGATAACATGAGCTATAAACACCTTGTCCCATGGATCGGTATGTGTTCCCAGGGCTTTGCCTAGGAATGACTCTGAAGTTAGTCAAGAATACACTGTAAAGAAACAGCATTGTGCTTGTTCCTTGGTGTAGTTATAGCTAAAAGCTTCCTGAGATAATTACATTTATTGAAAACAGTACTAAATAATGCTATTTCTTGTCATTCAAGGAAAGAAAGTTCAGACGTAGTCATACATACAAAAGAGAAAAATGTACATGTCCATAGATAGCAAAGGGGGATAATAGGAGAAGTTTCGATTCAGTGGAGGATCAATGAAAAGTGCATCTGCTGATCTCAACTTCCCAACTTCGGTGCTGGCATTTCTTTTTGGAGGCAGCGCTGTGTCACTTCAGTGAACAGGGCTCTGCTCCACCCTGGGGACCCTGGAGCTGACGGCAACGTTTAGAAATTCTCCTAGCAGCTCAGACAGCTGATTTAATGATGCTCCTTGCAGGCAGAGGTTGTGTCCACAGGCAGGTGAAAGCAGCCTGCTTGTGCCCAGCAAAACTTGCCTTGCCTATGTTTCCCCAGGGAACGGTTTGCTGATCTTACATGGGCCAAAATGGCACCAACATCGAAAACTCCTGACTCCAGGGTTTCATTACGACGTCTTGAAACCGTATGTGGCCCTGATGGCAGAGTCTACTAATGTGATGCTGGTAGGACTCATATCTGATGCTCCTCTCTCTGCCCTGTTTTCTTTTCCCCGATCCTGACTGGTTAGGAGGTAAATGCAGGAGCAGGGTTTTCTTGGCAGTGCTCTTACTTGTAAACTGGTAAGTGTAAGGACAGGCTGTGCCTGTCCAGGTTTCTGAGCCACCACAAATCCCTTAGGCTGGAAGGAAGGAGCAGGTTGAGCCTCCCTGGGGGGACTGCGTTTCTGGTACTACTTTGGGCTCTGTGGGTAAGATTTGACGATTAATGTTACTTCCACCCCCAAGCTGTGCATAATCTCAATTCCAACTGCAACTTCTTATGGGGTGTTTATGTAAATGAGGAAGTGAAGAAAATAAAGGTTCATAATAAATTGGAGCAGAGCTATACTGTGACTTAGGGTTAAGGGGTATCATTTACAGTTGACATACTCATGACTGGATTGCAATCCTTGCCTTGCCTAATACACAGTGGAACTGCACTGTTCTTCCACCCATTGGTGCTGGGCATGGTGGAAACCAGTGTGAATTACAGGTGAGGGGCACCAGGCTTTGTGCACATGGTCTGGCAGATGTCTGGGTGCCAGATCTATTCCTTCTCCTTTACTTCCCTCCATCCAACCTCCCCAGCAGTTCCATACAGCTGTCCTCCATCCCACCAGCCCAGGGGGCCCCCAGGAGTCAGGGGCTGGAGAGCCAGGAGAGCCTTCGCATTGCACACTGGTGTCTGGCAGTTTATAATTCCTTGGAAACCATGCAAAGAACCCATTGTGGGAGCCCATGCCACCAGGTGGCAATCATTGTATGTGCTAAGGACGTAAGTCTGTCCTTATAAGCACTGCTTCCCAGCCTGGTTTCATGCTGCAGGAGCTCAGATGTGACCATGCTCCTCCATCTCCTCCATTTCTCAGCTTTTGAGTTCACTGGTTCCTTGCAGCCTCAAAGAGACAGAGGATTCAACAGCATTTTGTGTTTGCTAGGCAAGAGAGGCACTATTTACAGTTTCTCTAGGGATCCCCTTTGGGAGGAGTTAAGCAAGAGCTCCTGTGCTGGAAAAACACAGTAAGAGAGAGATGCTGAGATGGAGCCTTGCATCTTAGACACCAAAGGCACTGAAGTCATATGTGCTTGTGAAAGAGAAACAGAAAACACAAACTCAGTGAAGCCTGATGCCAACATAGGCTGCTATTGTGCAGGATGCACACTGCACCCTAAGAATTGCTTTAATATAATAACTTGCCCCCTCACCCAGCAATTCCCCCATCCTGGGCTTCTCTGGGGTGCCTTTGCCCTGGGGTAGGGTGTACCAGGGCTCACAGCTGCCAGGGCTCAAGAGTAGCAGCTGCCTGAGGCAAATATTTATTCATCATCCTGCTCTTTGCTTTCCTCCTCTGAGATTTTGATGGCAAATATAAGATCCTCTTCTTTTTTCCCATTTCTCTCAGATGTATCCCTAGCTAGGCACTCATTGACAAGAAGGTGAATGCAAAGCACGCGGAACTGTCCCTTACCTTCTCATTTCTGTCTCCTTTGCACCCTAGGATAAATGGGAGCGGCTGATCACAGATGGGAAACCAGTGGAGCTCTTCGAACACATCAGCTTGATGACGCTTGATAGCATCATGAAATGTGCCTTCAGTTGTCACAGCAACTGCCAGACCGACAGGTCAGTGCTGGCTGCCCCAAGCCCTGGCAGAAAGATTGCAGCTCCAAAGGGAAGTGGGCAAATTACTTATCACAATGCTTCCAAATCTACAAAGTTCCACCATTCCCCTCTCCCCAGGAAAAACGCCTACATCCAGGCCGTCTATGACCTGTGCCTCATGGTGCACCAGCGCCTCCGCATCTTCCCCTACCACAATGATATAATTTACTGGCTCAGCCCCCAGGGATATCGGTTCAGGAAGGTCTGCCAGCTCGCTCATGACCACACAGGTATTTTCTGCCTTCATCCTCTCCCAAAGCTTTTGAGCAGGTTGGGTGATGGCTGAGAAGAGGCAGTTGAGTTAGGTCCTTGCCTGTGCAGTGATCCTACCCAGAGGCTCGGAACCAGGATGCAAGCAGAGCATCAGCCTATGGCCGTGATCCAATCTAGGCATAAAGCAAGGGGGTCTCACAGCTCCTGGATTATTAAACTGGACTAACAGATGATTTCCCTTCTGGGAACACTCCTGTTAAATGATCGGAGACTGGTAAGACAAGAGATGGGTGCTGTAGGCAATGCCAATGCAAGGGACGATTTCCCTTTTTAGTCCTGGCATGATATTTATGCAGGAGGGGTGAGTGAAATAAGCTGTGGACAAAGAAGTTTGCAGGAAAGGATGGCAAAGTGTACAGCATTTGTTGCCGTGCTGCTGAAAAAACCAAACTGCCTGAGTTGCAGAAGCACACGTCAACTGCGTCATGAACTAAGAAGTAGTCACCACCCTTGAGTGAGCTTTGCATTGGCAGGACAGTTTTGCAGCCCAGCATGTCCTGTTCCTGCTGAACCTTTTCTTTCTTCCTCAGACAAGGTGATCCAGGAGCGAAAGGAGTCCCTTAAAGATGAAAGGGAATTTGAAAAGATCCAGAAGAAGAGACGTTTGGACTTTCTGGACATTCTGCTGTGTGCCAAGGTGAGTGTTGGCAACCTGTTCTGGGGAATACAACACGCAGAGGGATTTCATAGTCTTGCTGGGCATAGGGTGGTGAGGATAAAGGGATTTATAAGCAAAGGAAAAGAGACCCCTCCTAGGATACTGTAGAATCATGGAATCATAGAATCATTAGGTTGGAAAAGACCTCTTAGATCATCAAGTCCAATCATTCCTATCTGCCACTAAACCATGTCTCTGAGCACCTCATCTACCCATCTTTTAAACCCCTCCAGGGATGGTGACTCAACCACCTCCTTTAGAATTTATATATATATATTTTTTACATTTTTTATATATATCTAGGACACTATAATAAATACATAATATTTTATATGTAAGTATGTATAGATGTGCTGCTGAATGTGCTTCTGGGCTGTTAGGATGAGAATGGAGCTGGACTGTCTGATGAGGACCTGCGTGCCGAGGTGGACACATTCATGTTTGAGGGCCATGACACGACAGCCAGTGGGATCTCCTGGCTCTTTTACTGCCTGGCATCGCACCCAGAGCACCAGGCACGGTGCCGAGAGGAGGTCCAGGGGATCCTGGGAGACCGGGAGACACTTCAGTGGTAAGGATTCACATTTCTTCAGCTGGTAAACTTATTTTTAGGTGAGCCATGTGTTCAAGGCTCAAAGGCTAGGGTGCTAAGGAATACGTTTGTAAGGTTGCTGCATGCACGGGGACATTATAGGATGGAGCAGATAATGCATCCTTCAGCTAAATCTGACTCCCTGCTCTTCAGGGCTTCAGGGCTCCAATTGCCAGGACAGACACAGGAAGAAACATCCATTCATGCTGGATGCCACGCCAAGACCTGAGCCACTGACATTGCCCTTGCTCTCTCCTGATTCTTGCCACAGGAGGTTCTAGTTGTGTTTTTTCACCTTTTGCTGTCACTTTGCGCTTAAGATTGGTCAGAGATTGTTAAGGTTGTTCAGAGGTGTCTTGGGGACCCCAGCTTGCAGCAGCCCCTGGTTAGACATTGTGGGTTCCTCCATACGCCCTGTCTGTTGCAAGAGGGTCTGCCCAGGGGACTGGTGGCCGTGGGGCAGGGTCCTCCTGGCACAGGGCAGCGGGGGAGTGTGCAGCTCAGCCTTGCTCTGTCCTGGCAGGGAGGACCTGGGCAAGATGACTTACAGCACCATGTGCATCAAGGAGAGCCTTCGCCTTTACCCACCAGTGCCCGGTGTGTCCCGGCAGCTCAGCAAACCCATCACCTTCCATGATGGACGCACCTTGCCAGAAGGTCTGTAAATCCTATTCCTGCTTCATAAAATCGTGCTCTTGGACGTGAGCCCCATCCTCGCTGCCTGCTGCAGAGCAAAGATGGCAGCCCTACCTCTGTGACTACCAGCACAGACATCCAGAGAGGACTGTGCAGATGTTGGCACCCCATCAACAGGCATGGTGGCATCCCTGTGACATCCTTCCTGCCACCACTGCTATAGAGCAACCAAGTTTTTTTTGCCTGTGCCAAAAGTGCCTTGACATCCTGGCTCATGGTTCACCCATTTTGGCAAACTACAGGTACGGCGGGGACAGGGATTGTGCTGTCCCAGCTGGTGCCATGGGAATTGCCCTGTGCTGCTGCTTTTCTCCTCTGATTTGGCACACAAGCAGCCAGTGTCAGCGGGGGGATCAATGTGCCTACAGTGCCGGTGCCTTCCTAATTTTCACCTTTTGCCTTCTTATAAATAGAGAACTGGAAACAGTTTAGTTTCCTCTGAAGCCAATGAGAGTAATCTCATAGATTTCTAGTTAGCAGATAAGACCATGTTGATTTAGAAGGACCTTTATGCAAGCACACTGCAACCTCCCATTTAGTTTCTCTGTCACTGAGCCCTTTTCTCCAACTTGTGATTGCTTTACAGGCAGCATCACTGCGATAAGCATTTATCTCATTCACAGGAACCCCGCGATATGGAAAGACCCTTCGGTGAGTTTTCTTTTGCCTTTCTAATAATTTTTCCCCTTTGTGTTGGGCCTTTTCCAATGTCGCCTTCGTCTGTTAGCAGGAGAGCAGAAACCCCTCTTGTTGGTGAGCATCTTTGGCCACAGGAATCATGCAGAGATGTGGCTGCCTTGTGTTAGTCTCAGTCAGGGAGGGCGATCAGACAGCAGCATTAGGGCTGGATGCTGCCCAAACAGTGAGACAAAGTGCTCTGAAGAGCTTGTATTGCCAGATAAAAAGAAGATTTTGCTCAGCCTATAGGTAGTGACCTGAATCCCAGCTCCTCAGCTTCCACCATAGCTATGTCTGGTTTATCTTGGCAACTCTGTTGCCAAGCAGAAACCAAGGGAGTTTAGGGTTTGAGTTTCAGTCCATCTCAATTTGAATCCTTTCTCCAATGGGGTTGCTCAGAAATTATGGTGTGTAGCATTTTTTAAGATACCGGTCTTTATTCCTCAAATAATTATTCCTTTTCTTGCTGCATATTCTTCATTGCCAGGTGTTTGACCCTTCGCGGTTTTCCCCAGAGAACATCTCTGGCAGGCACTCTCACGCCTTTCTGCCTTTTTCTGCTGGAATGAGGTATAGTGTATTGAACGCTGAAGGAGTAGTGTGGAGAGAAAACAAGCATCCCTAGAAACTGCTCAGCCCAGGAAGCACGTGCTCTTATTATGATTGCTGTCAGGGAAGCACTCGCAAAGTGCTTTCAGAGACCTTCACCTGAAGTCCTGGCCCCGCGACATAAAATAGTTCATGGGCATATAGAAAGCATTTGTGCTTCAGAGGGGTTCTGATACTGGCAAAATGGGAATTGAATGTGACCAGGCCCCTCCTAGGGACAGGGAATGGGCTCCCCAAGCTGCTGAGAACCCTACTGGCATCATGTGGAGAGCCTACAGCATCCTGCACTCCTCTGCTCTCTTCTCCTTGATGTGGAGACCCCATCTCACCCCTCATCCTTTGATTCCCCCTTGTCCCCTCCTGCCAGTCCTTCTCTTCACCCTGTCCTCACCTCAACAAGGCAAACACATTGCAGATCCTCCTGCTTGGAGACCCACCACCTCAGTTCTGGCCTTTCCACTGGTTTCCCTAACTCCCCTCCCTCTCCGTGCTCATTGAACAAACATCCAGGAGGCCCTCTACCCCTGTGTTGGCCCCCAATTTCCCCTGCTGAGCCCATATCCCTGCATTTGCCACCCAAAATGCTTCCTGGAGCTCCCAGAGCTGCAGAAGGGAAGGGTTATGTGCCGGTGTGAGAGTGCTGTGATCATGTCACTGGGGTTTGCTGTGCCCAGCACAGAGATGGGGTGGCTGAACTGCTCTATTTTATCTCAGGAACTGCATCGGGCAGCAGTTCGCAATGAACGAGATGAAGGTGGCGCTGGCCCTGACCCTGCTCCGCTTCGAGCTCTCACCTGACCCTTCCAGGCCTCCCTGCAAAATACCTCATATCATCCTTCGCTCCAAGAACGGGATTCACCTGTACCTAAAGAAAATCCGCTGATGTTGGAAAACATCCTGCCTTCACTGGAGGGAGGGACCAAACAGATGATGGGACAATGTTTCTCTGAGGCAAAAGGTGCAGGGCAGGATTCGGGAATGAGGATTCCTTATTTCTGTGCTTCTTCCACCAGCCGAAAGCTCTTTTCAGCCTGGGCTTGGGTAGCCTGGATGGCATTACGCAGACCCATTGCCATCAGCTCCACAAGGACTGACCTCAGAGCAGGTGGACACGGCCATGCCTCTTCACTGGCTTCCTCCTCACCCCACTGTGAGAGCTGGCCTGGCCCGGCAACATCTGCAGGTCCCACCAGCATCCTCCTTTCCAAATCCTGCCTTTGCACTCATGTTCTAGCCAAATCCGTGGCCGTTCCTAGCCCTGCTTGGTCATTCACACACCTTCCTCAGTGCCTGGAGGTCAGGTCTTCCCTCCTGCAGCAGGGACAGCCCACGGCAGACCTCTCTGTCTCTTTCTTCTTGCACTCATTGTGTCTCTTTTTTTGTTGAAAGCACTGATCTAGTTTGGGCTCTGAAATTCTGCCTAAACTGCAAAATATTCTGTAATTTTTGTGTTAATAAACCAATAACTATTCCTGTAACAGCAGCTGTGTTCCTTTCTGTTGCTGATGCTTGCCTGCTTTGTCACACCTATGGTTTTAAACCCTTTTGGAAATGGGAATTGGAGAGGAAACCTGTGATTAGTAAGAGACAATGCAGGTCTGGCCAGGCTGCAGCCAACACAGCAGCCCCTTTACAGGGGTCCTAAGTGTCTTCCTTTAAAGCTGCAAAGGAGGATTCCTGTTAGTTAGAAATGGGGAGTTCTCTCTTCTGTTTTGATTTTCCTAAGCTGGCTAAATGACATGAGTTGTATGCTTGAGGCACACTGGAGGACACTAGCGAGGTGGCCTCTGCAGGAATCATTACTGGGGTAGAAAGTGTCACATTGGGAAATCCCAAATGCTGCTGTTGCAATTAGCATCACAGTGATGTCAGCTCTGGTTCCTGCGTCTGAACAGGCTGCTGTGTGGTAAGAGCGGCTGACTTCACACAGCTCTTCTCTGCAGAGATAAGGCAGAGAGAAAGCAGCGTGGGAAACGGGAGGGCCTTTCTTGTGGGATACACCATGCTAGGCTACCAACACTGTAAGCCCAGTCACTGGGGAGCCCATTAGCAAGGTTATATCAAACAAAGAGGTGTCCAATTTTAATTTTAAATAAACAAAGGGTGCCCATAATAAATAATAAAAATAATACAAATAACTTAAGACGCCTCACTCTGTGCATATTACCAACCCACTGCAAAAGTCACACCGAGGGTGTCCTCAGAACATCTGTAACTGAGAAGCTGCAAAAAACAGGCCAGTATATTCATAGAATCATAGAATAACCAGGTTGGAAGAGACCCACCAGATCATCAAGTCCAACCATTCCTATCAAACACTAAACCATGCCCCTTAGCACCTCGTCCACACATGCCTTAAACACCTTCAGGGAAGGTGACAGGATTCTGCAAATGGAGTTGCCCATGCACCCCTTCTGCCACTTCACCTGTATCTCTTCTAAGTACATCCACAGCTACCTCCAAGCCCCCTACAAACCCCTCCTGCATCTTCTCCTACCTCCTGTGCCAGCACATCCAGCTGCCATCAATAAAACCTGCCCGCTGTGGGGCACTTGCTTAGCCGAGCAGCCTCAAGAAGACACTTCCATCAGTCAGCTTCACCTCCAACCTCCATACCTCATGGTGCTCCAGGCATCCAAGCCACAAATTAATTCCTCCTATGAGAAAAACCTCTGTGATGCCCTGAAGCAACTGCTATGATTCAGTAAGATCCCATTTCAAAAGAAATGATAAAATAGAGAAATCACCTGCATGCACTGGTAACACAAAGGGCATGAGCGCGTCATCCAGTTTCACCCTGAATTCATTACAACTTTGTTATGTCTGAGTACACAAAAAATACCGAAGGATTTCCACCCTGACACGGATTTGCATTGATAGCTTGCGAGAATAAAAACCTAGGTCACTCCATAACCTGGAATAAATTGAGGGAAAGCAATGATTCCTCCTGACGAGACTCTGGTCAAGGAGAAAAACAATAAATGCACCTGACTCAAAGTTGCTCAGTCACAGCTTCTTGTGATATGGCAAGTAATAAGCTGATAAAAACCAATTTCTTCAGTTGTGTTCAATCGTATTTCAGGGTCACTGGGTAAAAGCTCATTGGGTAAAAGCTGCAAACTCATCTCACCTCGGTTACGCAGCTAGGACTGTTTCAGCTACAGCAGCTAAGGAATGTGTCAGGGTGACAATTTTCCATGCAAAAAGTCATCTTTGTACACTGAACAGACCCAATGTGGTGGAGCTCAACATAGCAGAGGCATGCAGTGACCTGTCACAGCAACAGCAGGAGCACTGCCCCATGCAGACTCTGTAACTGAATGCAGGACTCCAGGTGAGGTCTCACAAGATGAAGTAGAGAGGGAGAATCACTTCCTTTGGTCATATCCCTTAGCCGGTCGGGGTGGGTAAGCAGAGATATTAGAATGTGGCAGATTACTTTATACACCACACTGTCTGATAAAAAAAAGCACATGAAAAAAACAAGCATCGGACCAAACTTCAGTCTAACCGAATCATGATTTTCTGGGCTCAAAAGCAGAATAGATTAAAAATGCTATTTCTGTTTTCAAACTTCCCGTTCCTTTGAAAACCTGGACTTTTGGAGACTAAGTCTTCCAGGAAGAAAAATATTGAAGAAAAAAATCAGAAACTTGTTGAACCCAACATTATTATCTCAATGAGGATGCTACATGTTTCCTTTTGTAATGAATTCCACCAAAAAAAATAACAAATCTGAATTCATAATGCAAAATACATGCATTTTCAAAATACTTTTAAGCTCATTCATGTGGCAGTGCTTGTCTAGTGGCAGCTCAGTCAGCAGGCTGTCTTAGCAGGGGCACAGTGGTAGGGCACCCACTTTGAAGCCACTGAGCCAGGGAAGCCCAGGTGAACAAGTGCCCACACACTCCAGCTGCCCATCCCCTCTTTGGACGCAAGGTGCAGCTCTAAAGTTGAAATCAGAGATATCCCTGCAATAGATAAAGAGAGAGAATGCTGATTAAAATGTAAAATGTTACAAAACGCACTTTGGAGGATGGCATTAGGATTCACAATTATCCTGATAAATTGAAAAAATATTGAACTTAATAGGATGCGAGTCCGTAAGCATAGGGACAAAGCACAAGAGCAGGCACAGCCACTGCACAAAACCAAGAAGGGGAAATAACTGATAGGCAGCAATCTGTCCCAGGAGGTATTTTTTACATATAGAAGCTCACAAATGTAATGCAAAGCAATAATATCCCATTGTTGCAATCAGAGCAAACATCGTACTTGGATACATAAATACAAATATGTCTCAAAAATTTTTCATTTGCATCTCTTTCACCAGATGAAATGAGACAGCTCTTTGGAAATCTAAGTATAAAGGCAACTGCATTTACTCCAAAATGTACCTTGCCTACATATTGTAAAATGTAAAAAGAAATTTTTTAATCAGAATGGCTGAAGTCACTGGAAGCAATGACATTCACCTCTATATTGGATCCAATTTTCTTTGAAGATAAGATTTGAAAAAAAATATCATCTAAAAAGGAGTGGCTGAACTTTGTCTCACGCACATGAAAGATTAAAGCAAGAATATCTGATGAACGAGAGCACAAGGCAGAAATCATAGTGTAGCCACTGAAAGAGAGTAGGTAAAAGGGGCTCAAACTAAGGGAACCTGGCTTAACAGTCCTCATGTAAATAATGGGCAGCTGCTAAATTGTGTTTAGGTAGATACAGATTATATAGGAAGAAGCACTCCCTACGATTTCTTAAGCCCTGGCATAGTTTGCCTGGGGAATATGTATTTTCAGACATTTTAAGAGCAGGTCATTATTATTGCTGCATAATCCAGAACTCTAAAGAAGCCAATGAATATGATGTAAGGATACAGCAGGGTACCTCTGGCCTGGTTTGGGGGAGCAGACTGAATTAAGGGTAGAGGAAAGACTGCATTGCTTCTTTTCCAACTGGATTGTCCAGTATGTGCATGGTCCTGGCTGTGGGATCAGTCAGGCTGCTCCTTCCTTCTCCCTGCTCAGCCACTGGCCACCACACGACTTTTAGGACTCACTAAAAATCTGCCTTTTCATATCTGGAGAGGAAAAGGAAAGGTGTTCTGCACCATTCCTATCCTCCCCTCTGTTTGGTACCTGTGGCTTCTTGGCAAGGGAAGGGAGAGAAGCCCATTTACCCTGCAGCTGCATCCCAAACCAAACATCAGATCTGCACACAAAACTCTCTTCGGTGCTAAAACCTTTCAAGGCCAGGAGCTAAAGTCAAACTCTTCCAAATAATGCCATGCAAGGCAGCCTAGCTCCCACTCCCCCTGAGCCACACGGGCCAGCCTGCATCCCACATCCTGCATCCTGCATCCCGTATCCCATATCCTGCATCCTGCATCGCACTTCTCACATCCTGCATCCTCCATCACATAGCTCATATCCTGCATCCTGCATCCCGCGTCCTGCACTATCCTGCATGATGCATCTCCCATGGCTGCTCTGCTTTTGAACTGGAAAAATGGACTGATGCTGCAACAGGGCTTCTGGGGCAATGGTGTTGCAGTGCCAGAGTAAACCAGATCTTTTCAGGATGCAATTTCTGAGTGTTTCCTCCTAGTTAGCACTTCCCTTCTAGATATTTAAGACACAGCAGTAGTAAGAAGACCTGGTCATGTGGGATGTATAATTCAGAGCAATAAAGCCAGTCAAGGAACAGATGCAGAGAGGTTACATCATTCTTTAATCCTTCACTACATTCTGCCAAAAGGATAATTGCAGAGGTGATGAACTGACCTCAGGCTGCCTGACTTAGACCTTCAGATAACTAATTTGACAAGAGTTCACTAGAGGAGATATGCAGGGTGTCACAGGATAAGCCTTTGGTTTATAAGATCTTGGGGTTTTCTTATTGCTACAGTTCAGTCTTTGAATAAGAGCAGAGCAAAGATGCCATCTACTCATGCAGTTATTCCTTTCCCCACAGAGATTGCTGTAACAGCTGTACAGCCACATCCCAGTCAGACAGTGGGGACCTGTCCATCACAATCTGCTGGTGGTACTTTCTCGGACACTGCCAGGCACAACAGGAGAAGCAGAACTAGGAGTGAGAACAGCTTGCTCGCACCATTGAGGGGTCAATCCCCACGCAGGACCCACGCTGCTCTCCAAGAAACTCCTTATCACACGGTAGCAGCAACTTCCATCTAAATCCTACTGGGATATTACACTGGAAGAAGCCTGTAAATTAAATAAATATTGCAATATATTTGTAAGGCAGCTGCATTAAATGCTTCCAGATATAAATTCATCTGCAAGATGTGTGCGGTCAGATGAGATCCAGGCAGCTCACATTACTCTGCAGCACTTGCTGGGCTCTTGCCATGGGTTCCTCATATATCATGTGTTTGGGAGCTTGAAGTTTTACTGTTATTTTTGGCACTGCAGCTACGTTTCGTCTGTCAGCACTAAGCCCTGCAGAAACACACACGGATAGATGGGGCTGAACTCCTCTTCCTATCCGAATAAACACTGTCACAAGCAGGGAAAGCAGCTGCTGCGAGGCTGCATGCTGGGGCAAAGTACCCACTTGCCACCTAAATTCCACCTGCTCAGTAGACCAGTTCTTTTGCAATGAATGCCAACAGTATGAGTTAAACCAGTGGGGAAGAGCTCTCTGCTTCTTCGTTTTAGGCGTCTAAATTTAGTGGAGAACCTCCCAAAACCCTGAAAGCAACTCCCACAGCCTGATGTCTCTGTGGTTGTGGCCCAGGATGGGAATTCTTCAGTTCCTGGCCTGACCTGGCATGGCATACACTGCCCTCATGTGGACATCTACAGCACTGAGATGGAGGCTCTTGAAAGTATTTGATGACCTTCCAAGTGTCCTTTAACACCCAGCTGTAGTTTTGTAGTTTTGCCAGCCTCAGATGTCCAGAAGGTGAAGCCAAGGCTCTGTCCACCCTGCCAGCCTCTCCAGACCACTCTGGCCACCAGGAGACTCTTGTAGCTGCTGCTTCATGCCGAGATCTTCTTTCAGAGGCTCTTTACTTCAATTGGAATGCCTGGGAGCAACAGGGCTGTAGGTTCTCCTGGTGCTAAGCAGACAGTTTCTGGCCTTCTCCTAGTCCCTTATGATGTCCTCGTTCACTTTTCTCCATCTGCAGCTCTGTGGACACACTACTTTCTCTTTTGAACATCAACCTGTTTCTTGCCCTGCAAAACCCCATGAGTTCTCTTCCCCAGGCCGTTGCTGAAGGGTGTTACACCAAATGTTCTGACCCAGAAATGTGCTGGCCCAGAAAGCCAACCGTATCCTGTTTTCATCAAAAGAATTGTGACCAGCAGGTTGAGAAAGATCATAGAATCATAGAATCATAGAATCATAGAATAACCAGGTTGGAAGAGACCCGCCAGATCATTGAGTCCAACCATTCCTATCAAACACTAAACCATGCCCCTCAGCACCTCGTCCACTCGTGCCTTAAACACCTCCAGGGAAGGTGAATCAAACCCCTCCCTGGGCAGCCTCTGCCAGTGCCCAATGACCCTTTCTGTGAAGAATTTTTTCCTAATGTCCAGCCTAAATCTCCCCCGGTGGAGCTTGAGGCCATTCCCTCTCATCCTGTCCCCTGTCACTTGGGAGAAGAGCCCAGCTCCCTCCTCTCCACAACCTCCTTCCACGTAGTTGTAGAGAGCAATGAGGTCTGCCCTCAGCCTCCTCTTCTCCAGGCTAAACACCCCCAGCTCTCTCAGCCGTTCCTCATAAGGCCTGTTCTCCAGCCCCTTCCCCAGCTTCGTTGCTCTTCTCTGGACTCGCTCCAGAGCCTCAACATCCTTCTTGTGGTGAGGGGCCCAGAACTGAACACAGGATTTGAGGAGCGGTCTCACCAGTGCCGAGTACAGAGGGAGAATAACCTCCCTGGACCTGCTGGCCACGCCGTGTCTGATCCAAGCCAAGATGCCATTGGCCTTCTTGGCCACCTGGGCCACTGCTGGCTCATGTTCAGTCACTGTCAACCAACACCCCCAGGTCCCTCTCCTCCAGGCAGCTTTCTAGCCAGACTTCTCCCAGTCTGTAGCTGCACAGGGTTGTTGTGCCCCAAGTGCAGGACCCGGCATTTGGCCTTGTTAAACCTCATGCCATTGGACTCTGCCCAGTGGTCCAGCCTGTTCAGATCCCTTTGCAGAGCATGACAATTCTTTCTCTCTATGCTGTTCTCATGAGAACCCAGCTGGAGTCCTCTATTCAATTCTGAGGCCCTCAGCACAGAAAAGACACGGATCTGTTAGAATGAGTCCAGAGGAGGCCATGAAGATGATCTGAGGGCTGGAGAACCTCCCAAACAAGGTCAGGCTGAGAGAGTTGGGGTTGCCCAGGCTGAAGAAGAGAAGGCTCTGGGGAGACCTCATAGCAGCCTTCCAGTAATTAAGGTGACTACAGGAAAGCTGGGGAGGTACTCTGTATCAGGGAATGCAGGGATAGGGTGAAGGGTAACAGCTTTAAGCTGAAAGAGGGGATATTTAGATTCAGATATTAGGAAGAAAGATTTTCCTGTGAGGGTGGTGAGGCCCTGGCCCAGGTTGCCCAGAGAAGTTGTGGCTGCCCCATCCGTGGAGCTGCTCAGGTTGTATGAGGCTTTGAGCAACCCATGGGAGGTGTTCTTGCCCGTGGCAGGGGGTTGGAAGTGGATGATCTTTTAACTCAAACCACACTTTAATCCAAACCATTCTATGATTCATGGCCCTGCTTGCCATGAAATCTGTGAGAAAGGCCTTTCTCTCCCCTCTGCCAGTGAAACATAAAAAGTAGAGGCTGGAGGCTGGATGAGGCAGCCAATTTTACTATTAATCAAGCTCAGATTCTTGTTCCAAATCCTAATAAATGTGGATTTTGCCACTCTGTCCCCCATCAGCTCACCTGACCTTCATGACAGCCCATATCCCCTTGGCTCCATGCTCAGCTGTTGTTACTGGTTATTAAATAACTGTCAGGAACCAGATGGGTAAAAATCCACCCTTCTCAGTAATCCATGGCCAAACCCACTGCCCAGGGACTTTGTCACTGGTGAGAATTTCTGTGTTGTTACAAAAGTTTCATCTAACCACGCCAGTGACTTCACCAGCCTAGCCCCTCCACCTGTGGGTCCTGGGGAATTTCTGAGATATTTTGTAGGTGATTGCTGAAATGTGCCAATCAAATCCAGATTAGACGGTGTAGTTGCCGCAGGACACTCCAAAACATCTCCATCGGTGCTCACTAAAGGCTCAACCCCCAGTTCTACCTGTGTTCCTTAAGTAGACTTAGTAAGGCACCCAACTACACAACACTGTTGGATGTATTAACGTACTGAAGGTCTTCACATGAGGTTCCCACAGTAGCATTCCCACCTTCCAATATTCTCAGCTCTGTGGAGCTCCTCTTCTCCTCCCTCCTACACATAGTCATGGGCAAGGCCAGAGGAGAGGGTAGATGTTTACAGACTGTTCCCTAGAGAGGGCATCTGAAAGAGCCTAAATACCATTTTAGATCTTGTTTGGAGGGGTGAAAAGCCTAGAGGAAGGACAGATTTACAGCAGAGCCCATGATGCATTGGATATGGCCAAGGGGTCACTTGTAACACTCACCACCTGAGGGATTAACTTCCAGATTAATCCCAAGCATTATTACAGACTTGTCTGAACTCTTTCCGTAACCTCATCTGAAAATGAAAGTGCATGGTAACATTTCTCTTCTCACACCCTTTGCCTCCTCAGTCTGTTTGTGTCAGTGACACATTTTGAAGGCAGCTTGTGGGGCCATAGAAGTGGCTTAGACAGCCCAAAAGTGGCTCCTAGTGCTGCTTGTCCATCCTTCTCCTCCTCAGGCAGGCAAGAAGCATCAGCAGGAACCATCTGACCAACTGCATCCCCCACACTTCCCAGCCATCTGGCCAAGGAGCCAACTGTCCTACCAGCCTGCACCTCCTTCTGAGAATTTCCTAACCTGTTAGGCTGCAGCCTTCTGTGTCCTAAAGAACAACCTTCACTCTCCTCTGAACTTTTGCACAGAACCAGCCAGCTTGGCAGATACACATAATCTCATGCAGGTAGCCAAGTGTGTGAAAAGCTAATGCTGTTCAGTGCCTGCCAGGGATGTTCTGCAAGACAACACATGGAGAGTCAGTGTGATCTTTTAATTTCAAAATTGTTGATGGGCATGGCCCTAATGACTTACCAGGCTCTGTCCCAAAGGATTCAGCATGTCAGCAATGGTGATGGGGAGAAAGCAGGATGAGAAGTGCCAGCCAGAGGATATAACTCCTCCTTCCTCTTCTTCGAGTCTGAAGAACAAGAGGCACCACCTTAAAGTAGGTTACAGGGATCCAATTCAGGGGACAGTCAAGCTGCAGAGCTGTAGAAAAGCACTAAGACAGGGCTCATGCAGCTAAAGCTGAGCCTGAGGAGACATAAGAGATTTTCAGCTGTTGTTGTTGGCTCTTTGTGATACCTCTTCTTGCCATGCTAACAAAAGCCCAGACTACGGACAGCTGTAGTGTTCACTGGGTCCCAACTGAGGAACTTATGCAATCGTTCTTTCTTGGGAAATGCCAAAGAAACTTAGACAACATTAGCAGATTAGCTAATGTGTGTATTCACATGTGTGTATTAGCTAATGTGTGTATTCACATGTGTGTATTAGCTAATGAGTGTATTCACAGCCCAGGACCAGACTAAGAGTAGATCATAGAGTCAACATCTTTCAAGAGAAAAGTGTGTTTCTAGAGCAGTCTTCCACTACCAGCATGAAGAGGTAATGAACAGACCCCTTCTTCAGCCCAAACTTCAGCAGGCATCTGGGCATGCATGGTAGGACCTGGCTTTAGCCAGCTGGCACGCCCAGTGTCTTTTGCACCCTGTCTACCTGCAATAATGTCTCAATGTAAACATTCTCAACCCAACTTATGTGGAAATGTCCAGGCTGCCAACCTCAGGGTGCAACCCCAGAAGTGAACGAGGCACTCTGGAAACATCGTCAGTGCCGAAGCTGGAGGTCACTGTTAGAAACTGCCACTTCCAACACATCATGCCCAAGCATTTGTAAAATATCTTATCACCACCTGAGAACTAGGTGATGATGCATCTGGCAGAGACCACGCACAACACTAGGTAACGTCCACCCAGAAAATCTACAGCTGAACTTTCAAGAGGAGACAGAAGCAATGGGCTGCACAAACATCCCTCCAAGGGAAGAGAAGGTCAAGCCACCTGAATCTGCCAGGTCCCTCTGTGAACTGTTCAGCTGTGAGGCTGAGTGCTTGTCTGTCACTCGGTATCCTCTAGGTGCTTGGTAGGGAGGACAAATCCTCTCCCTCTCAAGGATCTGTCCTCCCAAGAAGAGCTGAGAGCTCAGAGAAGTTGCATGTGAAGATTTCAAGTGCAAGGGGAGTTGCTTTAACACTACTTCTTGAGGAGTGCTGTGCACCACACCTAAGCTCTCCTGCAGCGTGTTGAGTTTTATCTCAAAGAGCAGAGGATGAGCGCGGCTTTCACAGCTGAGCACGTTCCCATGCTACACTTGCACACGCCATGACCTTCAGCCTATTTGCAATATGCAACATATTACAACAGTTGAACAATATATCTACAGCCCCTCACACATCATAGCAGCCAGACACTTTAAATCTCCCTTGGGCTGAAATATAAATGGTACCATCTGTACCTGGGGCTTTGTCTTTGCAATCATTAATTAATGAATAGACCACAACCCAGCCAAGGTAAAAGTTACTTTGCTAACTTCCAGACATTTTTGTGGAGATAGATAATTCCCAGGGAGTGGGTCTTGCAAGACTTTTTAATATATTCTTTCTGTTTAAAAAGTTTAAATATTTTCACTGGGGTTGTGCAGATTTATTTCAATCAGTTATCTCCCTGTCTCCATCTCTACAAAAACAACAGATCTGGACAATGAGTGTTTTTTTCAATGAATTCTCTCTACTAGCAGAAAACATGGGTTTCAGTTGGCCACGGCATAACTTAGACTAAAACCAGAAAGAAAGTGCCCAAACATCAGAAGATCTTTGCCTCAGACGTGTTAAATTGAAGAAAAACATCCACAAAATTCAGCAGCCCCTATGCAGGCCTACAAGAAATCTGGAGAGGGATTTTTTACAAGGGGATGTAGTGATAGGACATGGGGAAATGGCTATAAATTGGAGAGGGGACAATTTAGACTAGATATAAGGAGGAAATTCTTCACAATGAGGGTGGTGAGGCACAGGTTGCCCAGGGAAGTTGTTGCTGATCCATCCCTGGAGGTGTTCAAGGCTAGGTTGGATGAGGCTTTGAGCAGCTTGGTTCAGTAGGAGGTGTCCCTCCCCATGGCTGGGGGTTGGAACTGGATGGGCTTTAAGGTCCCTTCCAACTCAAACCATTCTATGATTCTATGTAGTAGCCCAGCAGCCTACCAGGTCCAGCCCCTGCTGACCCGTTTCATCCTCATAATATGCCAACATCCAAACATGAAATTATTTCAGCACATTTGGGGATGCTCCTTGCCACCCAAGCCATCCCATCTGAGCCATTCCAGGCTTCTATACCCGTGGGTTGTGAGCCCAGGTAACCAGCAGCATCTGCTCAGGGATTGCTAGAAGGGATCCTGCATTGGGACCAGCCAAGCACTGCAATGGAGAGGTAAATGCAATGATGTGGAGGATGGTGAGGTGCTATGTAGACAGAGGAAGGAGAACTCACCAGGACTGTAGAGTGAACGTGACCTTACCATCACACCTCCCTATCAGGTTAGACATGCCCTCAGTATTGCTGTAGCTCATTTTACAGCCCTGCCTCATCTTATCTATTGAACATGTTAATTCTTACAGATAACAGTTTTGTTTCCTAGCTTGTCTACAGCGGGAGCCCTTGGAGAACAGGGCCCCAGTCCCTTGTGTGCTGATTGTTTTAGATCCGTTCTCTTGATTACAGTCCAGCACTGCTTTTACAGCTGAAATCAGGTGGATCCATCCAGCCCAAGTGTTAGGCAGGGGTTCTTCACTTCACACAGATGGGTGAGTGGTTTCCAGACCTGAATTTGGCTGAGGACTGGACAGAACTCAGCAGGAGCTCAAGCCTTGCTACCTCTCACCTGCCCCCTCCTATAGCTTCATCCACCTAGGCAGGGATGACTTCAAGAATTTTCCCTCGCTGCAGGAGTGAACCCCAAGACAGTAGCAAATACTTAACAAACAGGTTGTTTGTTAACAAGCCACCTCCATCCACAGGTTGCTGCAATCAGGTCAAAGGGTGAGTGGGGTGCCAGCCAATTTGACATGTTGTTTACTGGGACTTTCCTGCTGCTATAAATTGCTGCCAGCAAGTGTTTCACCAGGATCAGCTTCATCAGAGCAGGAGGGAGAGGATTTTTACCTGCGCATAGCTCTCCACCAGGCACAGGTGTGAGAGGAGCAGGATAGGAACAGGCAGGAGAAGGCAGTATCAGGCATCCTGGACACAGGGCCGGCATGGCAACCCTTATGGACAACATAGTCAGACCTTCTGCTGTCATGTTGCAGCTGTCTGTGGTGCTTGGTGTCATCTTCGTGTTGTTGAAAGTGGCCCAATTCTACCAGGAGAGGAGGAAAGTCATCAGTGCTCTGAAGGCATTCCCTGGTCCCCCAAAACACTGGCTTTATGGCCACAATCATCTGGTAAGGAGGGAGCAGGGCTCGGTCAGGGTGGGTTTGCCAAGACATCAGTCAGGATGAGAGGAAACTGTGGGTGGAGTGTGCATGTTCCTTGCTGGTGTCCCTTCCTACAGGAGAGGACCTCTGCAAAAGGAGTGCCAAGATGTTTGCCTAGATATGAAATATACATCATTTTGGTAAAAAAACAGAGCTATATTGTTTGTAATAATATGCTTAAATATGCATTAGGGTGATTTCTGGGAATTTAATGACTTTATTAGAATATGAGCAACCATAAAATGTCTGTCCTGCGTTAAACCTTCTACCAAGAGTCTCTCCCCCTGCAGCCACTTAAGAAGACAGGGCCACAAAAGCAGGGCATTTTAATGCAGTTATTTTCACCGTTGAAGAAGCTTTCGCAGTGCACTGTTGAGTTCAGAGAATAGGTGTATAATAGCCTTGGTCAGGTCGCTCTAATGTCAGGCTGTACTAAGGTGGCTCGACTGTAGATGGACCCCAGCTAGGAACTTTCCATGGAGCTGCCTTGTGCTGCAGGGACACAGTGGCTCAGGCAGCTTTGCCACCTGTTCACAGTCCCTTTGCCATGTGCAGCATCCCCTCCATCTGCAGCATGGAAAGACCTCCATGGCAAGTCTCTCCTCATTTCCCAGGAGAGGACATCAGCATGTGCTTACATTGTGAGGGCAAGTATAGCCTCTCCTTTCCCTAGCAAATCCCTCTTTTTCTGCCTGAATTCAGCCCCTACTTAACTGTCGTTGCAGATAAATTCCACTAATGTATTAAATCAGCTGGTGTCATGGGGACAAGAATACCCCTATGCCTTTCCCAGATGGTTTGGACCAGCCCTGTCTTCTCTAATAGTCCATCATCCTGAATATGCCAAAATCATACTTGGCCAAACAGGTAAGTCTCTACATCTAGTTTTGAGAAGTCAAATTCTTGACACTTCCCAATGGAGGAAATTATGGGAGACTTGCCTGGAGTCTTCCCTCTGCCAGCTTCCTTCACAGCTACTGCAATTCCTCCTCCGGTCCCATTCACAAACTCCCACCTCACCCCAGTTCTTATGGGCAGTTTGTGTTCTCATGCAAACAGTGGCCACGTGCTTGTTCCTCCCACTCCACTGTCTCTGTTATCATTGGTCTTACTGTCTTGTGTGGCATCTACCACCAAAATATCTCTGTTTCCCAGTAAACCCAGCGATGCGGATTAGGCTGGCATGGCAATGGCTCTCAGAAGACATCTTAAGTCTTCCCCTCTGCTCGTTTCTGTGGAGCATGATGTCTGTCCAGTAACTCCTATCCACTGTTCTCAACTCTGAGATGTGCCATGGCCACTTCTGTTCTGCACATATTTCTTGTTACACCTTTCTCTGGTTTCTCATGTCCGTTGAGGGCATATTTTTAGGAGACCGCTTGTAAACTCTACTTCTAGTGTCAGAGTATTCTACATAATGAAATGAGCCTAATTCTACACAGTGATTTAGGGAACGGATTCTAATACAAGTTTATCATGGATTTTCCTTGTTTGTTTTGTTGAATTCGTTAGTCATTCATACTATTCTGGTGACTATTTTGTTTTACAGATCGCAAGCCCAAAATTCCCTACAAATTCTTTGTTCCTTGGATTGGTAAGTCATTCTTTTCCATTATCTCTCTCAGCTGTATTGCACATTTCAACAGCTTCCCTTGTCTTCCTTTATTTTGCTTTCTTCCATTCTAAAACCAGAGCTTTCAAATGAGAGGGTTTGTCTGAGCGTGAGCTCAGAGTGCACTTTTGCAATCAGTGCTGATTGCACTTTTGCTCTTTCTGTCTCCAGGGCAGGGCCTGTTGATCTTGGATGGAACCAAATGGTTCCAGCATCGGAAGCTTCTCACCCCAGCTTTTCATTATGACGTGCTGAAATCTTACGTGGCCCTGATGTCAGACTCAGTCAAAGTGATGCTGGTAGGAATCGCCACTCCTGCTACTCTTACTTTTCAGCTGTGTGCTAGCAAAAATAAGCAGGTCTGGGAATGACTGAGGGAAAGAGACTAGACTTAGACAATTCCTAGAGTTTCACTGAACTTTTTTTGGATAGTTTTGATGTTCTGAAGTTGCTCTCCTCCCCTTCCTCTGGCCATTCCACTTATTTAATCTTTCATCTGCTTTCTAATAAAATCAACCACTGCTAGAATATCCTTTCCTATCCAAATAATGGTAAAACTGCAAAAAGAAATGCACAGAAGGGTTTGATTAGATTCACAGAATATGTGGTGAACCACAACCTCTGCTTGCAGAAAAGAAAGTGACAAAAGGGACAGAAAAATATGAGCTGATTGTAGATGGTAGTCGGTCACTCCTTATCCCTATCTTCACCACTAGGATAAATGGGAGAAGAGGAACCTAGAGCAGAACTCAGTGGAGCTCTTTCAAGATGTCAGCTTGATGACACTAGACAGCATCATGAAATGTGCCTTCAGTTATAACAGCAACTGTCAGACTCAGAGGTCAGTACCTGAACTTTCTCATTCTGGGGAAGGAAGCACACCTGTGCCCCGACTTGTGTTGCTAACATCAGCTTGGTCTCCTCACAGCAACTCAGACTATTATATCAGAGCTGTTTATGACCTGAGCTACCTTACGACCATGAGATTACAGACTTTTTCTTACAAGGATATCTTCTATGACTTGACTCGCAAAGGCCGTGAGTTTCGGGATGCCTGCAAGCTGGCCCATACCCACACAGGTAATTTTCCCCCTTTCTCCCCAGCCCTCTCTCTCACCTGAACCTCTCCTCCACTTGCAGCTGGAGCAGCTTAGAGCAGGGTTGCAGCATGCACTGACCAGAAGGTTACACATTAAACAGAGTCCAAGCTGCTGGCTGAGCAGACAAGTACATGGACTCTCTGGAGGGGCAGGACAAATCTAATGCATTCATCATTCTCCTGTGTAGATAAGGTAATAAAAGAAAGGAAGATGTTGCTCTCCAGTGAGAAGGAACTTGACAAGATCCAGAAGAAGAGGCACCTGGATTTCCTAGACATTCTTCTTTGTACCAAGGTGAGTGTAGGAAATAGTTGCATCGAGTGCCAAAGAACGTATCTGCATGGCACTGAGGAGGCATCAGCAAGGAGCTCATCATGCCTTCATGGAGTTACTGGCAACACCTTCCACATCTAGAATTCTTGGCTCAGGGAAAGGTGGATTGAAAGGAAAGGAAATAAAAATGTGTGAGATGCAGTGATTGAACCTAAAAATCTCAGACAGAGTTTCATCTTCATTGTTCATTTTCATGGAGCACATTAATGGTCCAAAACAAGTGATGTGTCAGAAACTAGAGAAGAATGAGATTTTTTTTTGTAAGGTTACAAGGAGATCACCTTGGCTGTAGTCTTCTTAAGAGTTTTTATTTCTTACCTTCTGTAATTTGGGGTCTGGTATCCCACCAAAGCCCAACACTGCAACTCAGAGCTGGCTGTCAGTGGGTCTGACTGTTCTCATGTGCATTGGATATATGTTCTACTGGCTAACCTCCTGATGTATGGGGAGGTACAGGAGACACCAATTGGGCCCTTCTTCTTCAGCATCTGTGGTTATTTTTATGCCCAAAGAGTCAAGCCCAATTAATGGGCACTTGAGAATGAAACACTCTCCTCTTTGATAGGATGCAAATGGAATTGGGCTGTCTGATGAGGACCTGCGTGCCGAAGTGGACACATTCATGTTTGCAGGTCATGATACCACAGCCAGTGGTATCTCCTGGCTCTTGTACTGCCTGTCGTTATATCCACAATACCAGCAACGGTGCAGGGAGGAGATCCAGGGGATCTTGGGAGACCGAGATACCATTGAGTGGTGAGCTAGAACTTCTTATTTCTTTCCTTTGAAGTTATCCTGAGAAGGAAACTTCATCCAACTTAGACTGCATCTGTATTGGGGAATACTGTGTTTCATGTAGCAATGTTGGTGGCAAAGTGAGGACTAAGAGAAGAAAAAACCCCAACAGAAGATGGGAAATTTGGCAGTCCAGCCAAACCAGTGTGAAGCTGGTGTCCTCATTGCTGTCAGTCAAACACAGCCTGATCCCCCGATTTGCTTTCAGGGAGGACCTTGGGAAGATGACTTTTACCACAATGTGCATCAAAGAGAGCTTGCGCCTGTTCCCACCAGCTCCTTCTGTGTCCCGATACCTCTCTAAACCCGTCACATTTCCTGATGGACGCAGCTTGCCGGCAGGTCTGTTGAGTTTGTTCATCCTTCATGCTGCTGTCCATGACAAGTGGGGGCATCCTTGCTAGAGCTGCTGTGTGGAGGGGCTGGTGGGGCTTCCAGCCTCTCTTCTCTCTCCAAAGGGCTGTTCAGGGCCACCACAGCCTGCTGTCACAGCGAGCCTGGACGGGTGTCCAGAGAGAGTCCAAGGACATGCTATGGGGCTCTGGGATGTTCACAGAGCTCAAAGAGCACCTGCAAAGTGTTGAACCTGGCCAAGAGTGAAAGTTCATCCACTGATACCAAAATGGGGCCCCAGCTCTGAGACCATTGTTCCTTCCATGTGAGGATTTCAAGAGGTGACCTGCCTGAACAGGCTGAGCCAAGTCTGCAATAGCCCCTGTAGAGCCCAGGGAAGGAGAGCATCCCACAAACACTTCTCCTGGGTCTTCACTCTGTCATGAGCTTTTTCACACTTTTCTTTTCCAGGCTGCCAGGTCGCTGTGAACATATTCGCTATTCACAGGAACCGGGATGTGTGGGATAACCCAGAGGTATTTTACTTTTCTAACAATAAGAGGCAGATGATCTGAGCCCAGACATCCACTCTTCTTAAACAAGGCATCCTGTGCCTCCATGCCATGTCCCTCCCCACCCTTTTATTCCCACAGTTTATATTTAAATGCAAAGTTCAGTTAAGTTACCAAACAACCCAAAGGCTTTGAACATTACAAAGTGATGAGAAAGGGTAGTTTTCATGCATAGTGACACAGAGATACTCAAACTGCTTTCACCTGCCCTGGACAGAATTATATCTCAGGGTGGCATAAAAAACCCCAAGCCCTCCAGGCAGTGTGCAATTCAAAGCTGATGTCTTAGAGGCTTCAAGGAAAGAAATAGCCAGGAAACCTGAAGGGGAGTTTGCAGCTGCCTCCCTCCAGCAGCTTTCTGGAGATCCAGGATCAGGCATCTTCGGACAGGAGGGAGCCTGACTTGGTTATTACTGCCAAGGATGAGAAAATGCCTGTAAGCATCTTGAGTGCTGTAGTGGATGATCTGGATGTCTCCAAGGGGAAGATCTAGTTGGCCATTAGCATCATCTTCTCCTTGGACATGAGCATCCTCTTCTCACCCACCTGGCTGGCTTTGCAAAGGGATGAACATCAGCTGCAGCTCCTCTGGAGCAGCAAAAGCAAAATCCAGCCCTACCCTGGGGACCAGGGGAACCTGGCGCTGCTCATATCAGAGGCAACTCTGACAAAGTGGCCTTTGCTGCTCCCACAGGTGTATGATCCCCTGAGGTTTTCTCCAGAGAACTCAGCACAGAGGCACTCCCATGCTTTCCTGCCTTTCTCTGCTGGATCCAGGTGGGAGTTTCTTCATTATTCTCCTTCCCCGTAGGCTGCTTCACACAGGAGACCTAGTTTGGAGCTGAGCTTCTGAGGCTAACTCTACACTCAGTGACCATAAGCCAAGTCAGCTTGTCCAGCTCAAGAAGGGTTTCCATAACAATATCTCCACCATATTCCATCAGCTCCAGAGCATTGCCACACCCCATGCTCTATGGTCACTGTAGGGTTTCACATACTTTTCTTGTGGATTTGTGGAGATATTTACATTTTCTGTTGCCTGCACTGGGAACACAGGCTCCCTTGTTTAGAGGTGAATACCCAGCACACCTCAAAGCCAAGCTTGGTGCAGGTCTGTGTGGTTCCCATGATGTATCAACAGATAGATGCAGGGATACTGAATTCTCAGTAACTTGCAAGATGAGATACTCCACATAGAGCCAAAAAGAGCCTTTCTCAGGTATCTGGGGTTTTAGCTGGATCCATGTAGAACTGGTTCTCTCAATCTCAGATCTTTTTTCAGTGCTTATTAATAAAGAACAGCAATACCACATGGCAGAGCTGGACACCTTTTGCTGCAGCATTAGGAAATTATTGGATAAGCTGTGGTGTCATCCTTGCAGCGGCTGGAGGTCCACCAGCACCCCAAAGCTGCTGCTTTGAGAAGCTGGCACAGGGGCTGAGCCCAGCTTGGGGGCTTCAATCAGAACATTTGTCATCTTCTCCCCAGGAACTGCATCGGGCAGCAGTTTGCCATGAACGAGATGAAGATGGCGCTGGCCCTGACCCTGCTCCGCTTCGAGCTCTCCCCCAACCCTTCCAAGCCTCCCACACTTCTTCCACAGGTCATCCTCAGGTCTAGCAATGGGATCCATGTGCATTTGAAGAAGATTCGCTGACCCAGTGGGGTGACAAGTACTTTCCCAAGAACCACCTCCCCCCCAGAGGTTTAAAAGGGTGGCACCAAAGAGACCCACCTTGACTACCTAGGACCTCTTCCACAAAGGGTTTTTGCACACACAAGGGGCTCAGCCTTCACCTCCACAGGATTGTCCACATCCTCTTTATCTCCTCACCTCTAATCTGCCCTTTCATGCTACCTAGTAGGACTTCTGCTGCCTGCCTGTGTATTTGCCCCACTGCCAGTTCCCTGCTTGGGCGCAGCGATGAACAGTGCTGGCGTGTTTTGTACAAGCGTCTTAAAGCCTGGGCACTACCTGAGCACCAAACCCCTGCCCTACCTTCACCCTGGGTGTGCCAGGGCAGGAGATCTCCTCCCTGTAGCAACACAGCCCTCTCTCACATCACCCTTCGGATCATTTCTCCTAATTTGCGCTAAGGCTGGCACTGCGCCTGCCATTACAGAAACAAAGACCAGCAGGTTTTTCTGCCCTAGCACTGAACTTCCTTGAGCTGAGGGTGCTCAGGAGCAAGAACAGAGGCATGACACCAGCTAACAGGGACAAAGCAGTCACTGCCCTCAGAACAGCACCTCTCTGAAATGAGAATAAAGAACCATGAAGATTCTCCCCCAAATGTGGCTTTGGCTTCCTTTTCATTTGTGGGCCAAGAAGGTTCCAAGATGAGTTCTGGCATCACACAGGCAAGTGAGGAAGGGTGCAGCCCTGTGAGTGTTTTCTCAAGTTACACAGACGGGCAGATTTGCCTCTGGCTGAGAATCAGGAGCCTGTTTCCACTCCTCCCACCCCACAGGTCACAGAGCCCTCACCTCTGCCTTTGAGTTTCCGTGGTAAGGAAAGAGGACACTGAGGGGAGACCTCATTGCTCTCTACAACTACCTGGAAGGAGGTTGTGGAGAGGAGGGAGCTGGGCTCTTCTCCCAAGTGACACGGGACAGGACGAGAGGGAATGGCCTCAAGCTCCACCAGGGGAGGTTCAGGCTTGACATCAGGAAAAAACTTTTCATGGAAAGGGTCACTGGGCACTGGAACAGGCTGCCCAGGGAGGTGGTTGAGTCACCTTCCCTGGAGGGGTTTAAGGCACGGGTGGACGAGGTGCTGAGGGACATGGTTTAGTGATTGTTAGGAGTGGTTGGACCCGATGATCCAGTGGGTCCTTTCCAACCTAGTGATTCTATGATTCTATGAAACAACTGAACTGGAATCAAACAAAGCAAAACAGAAATAATTGCGCACACACACCCCATCAAATGCCAGTGACAATAACAAAATCAGCTTGAGAAAAGGTCATAAGAGGGAGTGTGAGTCCATCTCAAGCCCTTTTCTGCAGAGGCTGAGAACTGGCCACTCAGGACATGAGTGAGCTGCCCAGGGCTGCAGGGTTTGGGGGGCAGGGCCCCACCTCAGGGCCTTCCCCCTCAGCAACACCTATAGGTGGCTCCCAGGCCAAGGCAGATCTGCTGGGTGAGCTGCGGGTCTGGGGTGGGAAATAAATCGCTAGGTGGCAGTGGGAGACCCAGAAAAAAACTCAAAGTCTTCCCTGGAGCCTAGGAAAACGTCCTGGGCTTGGCAGGGAGCATGGTCATGGCCAGCAGGGCAGTTGATGGGCCCTGTCCGTGGGGGTATCCCTGCCTCGTCCTCACTCTCAGCCCTTTTAGGGTAGCAGAGCAACTGTCGCAGTCCCAGAACGATGGTGGCGTTACACCAGGGAAAAATTGTCGCTGTGGATGCCCAGGCAGTTAGCTGGCATCAGGGGAAACTGAGGCACAGGAGGCTGCACACAGACCACGCCACGGTGAGAGACAAGGCTGTTTGTCCAGCTCTTCCCTATGGCAACAGCATCACCACCATCACTGTAGGCACTAACACAGCCAAACCGTGTCTGTCTGTCTGGGCAGCTCAATTCTGCTTGTGACCAGACCAGGGTAGCCAAATGTGAGCATCTCTACATCTGCATAAACCCTTGCTTCCCCTCTCTGCCATCAGTTTGAGAAACAAAACTCCCCCAGGGCTGGATCCAGAGCTTAGTTTTTGCCGTCTCAGTACCTAAAGGGACTGGGATGCTGTGAATAACCAGTAAGGTGCAGCTTGTCATTATTTTGCAAGGCAGCTGGGCAGTGGGTTTGTCTTCTCCCGGTCCTTCCTTTTCTCACCCTAGGAAGAGACAGGATGCAGATTGTATAGGTGTCATCACCCTTGCCAGCGGACTCAGACTGGTCTCAAAGTTCGAGGCCGAACACAGTGAGCGAATACAGCACAGCGAGGCCGTTGGAGGGCAGCAGTTTCATAGAATCATAGAATCACCAGGTTGGCAAGGACCCACTTGATCATCGAGTCCAACCATTCCTATCAAACACTAAACCATGTCCCTCAGCACCTCGTCCACCCGTGCCTTAAACCCCTCCAGGGAAGGTGACTCAATCACCTCCCCAGGCAGCCTGTTCCAGTGCCCAATGACACTTTCCATGAAAAATTTTTTCCTAATGTTCAGCCTGAACCTCCCCTGGTGGAGCTTGAGGCCATTCCCTCTCATCCTGTCCCGTGTCACTTGGGAGAAGAGCCCAGCTCCCTCCTCTCCACAACCTCCTTCCAGGTAGTTGTAGAGAGCAATGAGGTTTGATGCAGGTTTTCTTTTACTGGCTCTTATTTGTCAGGCATTTCAGACACTCGTATGGGAGCAAGCCAGCTGCCTTGCAGCTCTGCTCATCCATTCTCCGGCTTGTGGTTCAAGCAATGAGCTTGGGGATCGCTTGGCCACAAAGATCCAGCCCAGTCTGCTTTGTGGTGGGTTGCAAAGGTGGCACTTAAAGATGTCCCTATGGCATCTTCTGGTTTGGGCATGGAGGACAAGGCCAGACAGAAAAAGTTAGACCTGATGAGGACCCACAGCCACTGCCCATCCCTGTGTCTGCAAGGTGCCCTGCTTGGCTTTCCAGCCCTGTATTTTGAGGCCACCACCCTACTCGCTGACATGACTGAGGCTGCTCGTTTGGTTTCCAAGAGTCCTCCTGAATGTTATGAATGGCCAGACCCAAACCACTTCCAGCGGAGACCTTCACCAGGGAAACAACTCTGGGAAATCTTCTCGGGAAAGCGAGAAAGGAGACACTCCTGCCGTTTTTTATGCAAAATGAAAAAGTATCATTATTCTAGGCAGCTCTGGCAATAACTGAGGTAGCCTGAGCCAAACACTTTAGAGTCTCTTCCTGCTAAGAATCACACTTAGCCCAGGTTTGCAGTTTGAAGGACCAAAGCTTTCAGGAAGGTCTCTCAGCACTGATGCATCATGGAGTCATAATGCAGTGGCAACCAGGAGAAAATTCTGCTTTTCAGCTTATCCAGGTCAAACCGGGCAACCCAAACATCCCCCTGCCTTCAAACACTGGCAGTTTCTGGACAGCAGCATGTTTAAGATAACCTCCTCTGCCGAGTCACTGCTAAACGGCTTTGAGAGCAGCAAAAAGCCACACGAGGAGCCGGGCAGCACCCAGTGACACAGATCTAATCACCCAAGCATTTGCCCCAAATGTCTCCCTGCCAGGCGGTGACATTTCTGCGCTGTCTCGGCTCTCTCCTTCTATCACCATGGCTACAGCAGCCGCCAATCCACGAGCAAATCCTTCCAGGGTACCACCAAACCCTCTGGGAGATGCTAGGAGAGCCAACCCCTTTGGCAGGGAGACACTTCAGGGACCCCGAGACAGCCAGTAGCACCAAATATTCCCCTTTTTCTTCTTTCCCTCCTCCCTTCTTCTTTCTCTTTTTCTTTCTCTTTTTTTTTTTTTTCTTCTTTTTTGAAGCACAAACAATGGAGCTAAAAGGTTGGGTATCAGGCCGATAATCATGAATGACGTGTCGTTATTACACACCACACATTCATTATCTCCCACTCCAGCCATGTCACAGGCGGCTGGAGGAGGGCAGATAACGGGGTGCCTTCATGCAGATGGCTTATTATCAGGATGTTCCAGGAGGGGCTTTAAGACAGTTAGTGATGCTGTTTGCCAGTTAAAGATTAGAGACCCCAGAGAATAATTAACAATCCCAAAACCCAGTTTTTCTGCTGGATTCTTCTGCTTTCTCCCCCCTCCCCCGTCCTCTTTAATCTATTCACTCTAGCAGGTGTAATAAAGTGATAAGGATGGGCTCCGGGGATGTTTGTTTGGCTACTACGGGTGTATAAACCAACAATGGATGGCATTTTACTTCTGGCTTTCAGTGGCTTGAATCGAGACCAAAAACTTTGCAGCCCCCTTGCCCACACACAGCCATCCCTACATGCTGTGCTCCCCGCTCCTACCTGGGTGGCTGGGCTCCTTCCCCAGCCTGAAGAACCATGCTGGTGGGATGGGCTCCCTTTTTGCTTCTGGAAGTCCAAATTGCACCACTTGCATGCCCTATGTCAGGACATGAGCCCCAGGTTACATTGCTTAGGGCCAGGGCTGGAGCTGCTTGTCCTTCCAGCAGCAGTTTACCTGCATACAGCAAGCCTTTAATTAAATCACCTTGGAATAATTCATATATCCACAGGGCCAGGCAGTGCTATCCACCTTTACTGGTGGTTTTAATGCAGATACATCCACTGGGCTGTGCATGGAGATCCAAGGAATGAGGATCCAAGCTGGTCCAGGGTTGTGGTCACAACTGGAACATCTTAAACTTAGTGGCTAAAAAGCCTCACTAACCTCAAGGACGCGGTGGAAGCCTCAAGGCAAAGGTGGCTTTCAACAAGATACCCTGTTACCTGTTGGTCCAACGAATGAGTTGCACCCTCCTAGGCCACAAAGGAAAACCACGATACACATTATAAAACAAAAAGACCAGCCAGAATATCTTCTGCCCCAAAAGGCCCTGTCCTGTCCACAGCAGGTCCCAACCTTGAACATCTTCCTGAAGCCCAAGCTTCAGAGATACTGATTAATCCAGAGATTATGGAGTGAGGGGTAGGATGGGGTACCCCAGGTGTCCTTTCCCTTCGCTGATGGGTGTGGAGTGACTCATGGAGAACACAGTTACCCCCCATGCTGCATGGAAAGAAGACTGGGAAGAATTTGACCCCCAGACAAGTTGGCTCAGAGCCCTTCAGAGAAGTCCCTGAGGCTGTTGGAGGTGCCCTTGACTTGGGGGTTATTAGGTCCATCCCTAGCTCTGGAGGACGTCCCTGAGCTCACAGGGTCAATGCAGCAGGACTGAGCACCAGAATGCCAGAAGTTGACTTCCCAATCACGCTCATCCTGCCGGGGAGGGATGAGACAGCATTGTGCTTTAAACAGCATCCCCGACCCTATCAGCAAAAGATGAGATATCCTAATTATGACAGTACAGGCGAGGATCCAGGCCGTATCAGCCGGCACAGAAAGGTAAACAAGAAATATAACAATGGACCCTTAACACTCATTAGCTGTGTCAGATAATACCTCACTTTTCTCCCTTTGGGGCTTAAAATCTAATTAAGATTTTCCAACAATAAATTTCATTTATGCTTGCTCCCTTTTGTTCTTTTTAGGATCACACCAAGAAGCAGCCGTCAGCCGGCTGCACAGTTTGTGGGAAGGCAGCCTGCTCTGCAGAGTCAGCTTTGGGTTGTGCTTGACAAAGAAAATTGAGGCAGGATGGCATCACAGACTGCGTGGAGGTGGGATCCCACTGGAGAAGTAGCATAGTGTCTCTTGCAAAAGGTGTTTTCCCCAAGAAAGTGAACTCTGAAGGGGCACTGGCTGGGATAAGACCGAGCATCGGGGTGCCAGGCTAGCCTAAAACAGGCAGTGGGGAAGCTCCATCCCTCTCCTTGGGTGGACCCCTGACCATGGAAGGGATCCCCAGCACATCTCCACTCCAAACCCGCACCCAGACACTGCGTGGGGAACATCATCATGGATTCAGGGTGTGCACAGGGCAGGGAATAAACTCCTGCTGTTACTCATTATAAGGATGCTATTTCTAACTCCTTTTGCAACCAAAAGGTAAAAATTAATGGGTTCCCGTCCTCTCGCCACACCCCCAGCCCGAGTGCTGACGCAGCGGGAACACACAATGACTAATCCTCCTTAAACCCTGCTGAGCAAAGCATTACTGCTGAGCTCCGGGGAGCTTGTTTTTTTCCAAACCCGCGTGATGTTTGGCACCTATGAGAGACAAGTCAGGGGAGCAACACCCATCAAGGACACAAATCTGGAGGTTCAAGATGCAGCCCGGGTTTGGTTCAGCCTCCAGCTGCCCAAGGGAAGGTGGGAGAAGGGAACAGGTCTGATGTGATGCTGCGGACACCAGCTGTCATGCCTCCACACCCAAGGGCTTGATCTCTCCATCTCTTCTGCCTGTTTTCTTCTACCCTCATGCAATTTCTTAGCTGGATCTGTGATTTCTCAATGCCGAGTCTTGAGGGCGTTTTTTTAAATGCTTGTTTATGTGAGGCTCTTCAGGGAGATACCTGTCAGGGTGGGCCTCTTACTGGAAGGCTCCTGTTTCACTTCCACGCCCAAATTTTTGTGTCACCACCCACTAGGGACATTGGCAGCTTCATCTGCAGGAGGTGAAATAGTGGATGGAGGCACCACAATCCAGCTCCAGCCTCAAGTTCCATCCCAGAGGGCTCCCAGCAGTGGGAAGTGGCCCATTTCAGGCTGAGCTCTCCATCACGATTGACACAGCTTCGCTTTGGGGAATACTCAGCAGGTCTTGGTGGTTTAGGAAAACTGGGCTTTTTGCAAGCCTGCACCTTGATAGGCAGCATCTCCACCAGGCTCAGGGCTTTTAAGGTCACCAGCAAGCACAGAGGAGTAGGGGATAGACCTTGCAGCAAGGAAGACTGTTTAGGGTTGAAGCATAGAGAGCAGGAGCTCTGCCAGTGAGAGGCAAAGCACCTCCAGCCCCAACACCCCAGCTGCCCGTTTCTGGCACAGCCGCCTGCAAACAGGTCTCCAAGATAGCACCTAAGCAGAGGCCAGGGGTCCACACACACACAGACATACCAAGGCTGCTTTTTCACAGCAGGTCTAACGCTTCTCCTGACCTCAAGGCTCAGCAGAAAGAAAATGCAAGAGGTGTCTCAGGCACCCAATGTCCTCCTGTCATCTCCTCCCCCTTATTTTGCACAGCCACAAGCACAGCAGAGCCCCTAAAACCATCCTGCTCTCCCCCAAGCCCAGGGTCTGCCAAAAATGCCCCTCTTATAATGCCCCCAGATCAGTCTCTGCACTCTCCTGGATTGCAGAGCCCCTTAACCCTTTCCTTGCTCGTCAAGGACAGGACCCTGCACACTTCTTGGGTAGCTGATGTCCCAGGTAAGGCCAAGGTGTTACAGGTCTCTCATTTCATTTTGCAAACATCTGGTTTGGGACCACTCACTTCTCCTAGAGTGGTCCAAATGCTTCCCCAGAGCTGTCCCCACCTCAGTGAAAAACAAGCCCTGGTTAATAAGCAGCCCAGAAGGAGGGGGTTACCCACCATGGCCAGAGACCCCAGGGGGAGTCAGCAGTGGCTGGAGCAGCCCCTGAACCACATCATAGAATCACCAGGTTGGAAAAGACCCACTGGATCATCGAGTCCAACCATTCCTATCAAACACTAAACCATGCTCCTCAGCACCTCATCCACCCGTCCCTTAAACACCTCCAGGGAAGGTGACTCAACCCCCTCCCTGGGCAGCCTGTTCAGTGCCCAGTGACCCTTTCGAAGAAAATTTTTTTTCCTAACGTCCAGCCTAAACATCCTGACAACACTGGGAAGTAATTGCCATTCCCAGCCTCTGGCCATGGGAATGGGACACAGCTGGCTGTGGCTCTGCATCCTACAGCCAGCAGGATTCGGGAAACGCTGCCTTTTACACATCAAGCAGTGCTGAGAAGTGCTGGTTTGGTGTCATGCCTCAGTTTTCCCATCTGGCAAATGGAGGGGAATACTGCTCACACCACCACCCACCCACCCCCAGCCCTTTGCAGCTCTGGGATGGTCCAAATGCTGAGCAAAGAAAATGCTCCGTCTTTTTCTTTCCCCTGTTGACACTCAGACATATGCAGAAGTTCTCCTGTCTTCATCCAAGTGAGGAAATAAGAGAGGGAGCCAGGAGGGCTCACAGGGAGGTGCTGACCACCATTTAAGCACCCTTCCCACACCAACACTGCCTTCTCTGGTGTCTTTCGTTTTCTAAACAGCCCAAAGGCTGGGAGCACTGTGAGATGCCAGAAAGTATTTCGGGTGATTAGCAAAATGACCCTCTTTACTATCGTATGGGCAACAATTCTCTTTATTGCTCACAGGGAAGATATATACAAGGGAGAAAGTTTGTTCCCGCGTTACGATGCGTTACGATGCATGGTGTTGTAAAAAAGAGGGTGAAACGTGGAGAAGAGAGTGGGTGTTTCATCAGCAGCTCCCTGGAGGGAAGCTTTGGGTGTGGCGAGGTCCCAGGCACCCAGCAGGGACTCCTCCATGTGTGGAGCAGGTCGGCCAACACCTGGGACTGAGGACATCAACTTCATTGACCAGGTGGGCTGACCACCAGGTAAGAGAGGTGGCACCTCCAGCCCTCTCCTGGAGGCTGATGCCCATGAGGACACCTGCCCCCGAAGCAAAAAAAGTACATCCTATGCATGGGAAAAGACCAGGAGATGGTGATGTTACGGAGAGATGGTGCTGCACACGGGTGATGCTGGTGCAGAGGGCCCTGCCAAAATGTCCATCATGACAGCGAGAAGCAAAGTGAGAAGAGGAAGGAGGACAGCCAGCCAGGGCACCTGCTACATAGCAGTGGTGATCACCCTCTCCTCAGGCTCCAAGGTGTTCTCGTAGGCGTGCTGGTTCTCTTTGGACCTGCACCGGGAGGGAGAAGCACAGCGTTGAGCTCACTCACAGCAAGACCAGCCTCCCCTAAACAAGCACCGTGGTCCTGACCTTACTGGTGCCACCACGCACTGAGCGAGGAGTGAGGAGTGCAAGGGGCATCTCCCTGACAGGAGGAGAGCCAAGCACGGGCTGGAAACTGCTCTAGTTTCTAGTACGGGCTGTTTTAACAGTCACCATCTCTGTGGTGACCTATGGCCACCCTGGGCGGGGGGGATGGCGGCTAGCGCTGTGTTTGAAAGGTTTGATGTAGGGTAAGAAAAATGTGGTGTAGCAGGTTGCAAGGTGGTGGATGCACCATGGGGATCAGCTGCGGGGATGGGGAGAGACTGAGGAGGAGGGAATACTCCCTCACTCTCTGCTTCTTAGCCCCTGAAGAAGATAAAAGCCCCAAAACCAGGTGCATGGGACATGAGAGACACCATGCAGGAATAACCATGGCTCTACATGTCTGAGTTGCCCCCAGGGGGACAGAACAGAGCCTGGGAGCCATGGGGAGGAGGTCTGAGCAAGTTCTTCACCTGAAGTTGGCTGCAGCAGTTACGTATCTCCCTTCATGGCCATTGGACGTCACAGCATCCTGCTTGCCCTCGACACTCACCATGGTCTCAACATTGTCCCTGGAGGGGGGAAGAGAGGAGCTGAGACAGAGCAACAGAGGGGCTGTGCCAGAGAGCAGCTTGCAATGGTGATGGCAAAGAGTAAGGGACAGCACAGAGACAATAAGGGACCTGGATGTATGATCATGGCCTCGGACACCCAATTCAGCCCCCTTCCCAGCAGGATGTGGGTGAGGAGAGACATCTTAGTGACCAGTTTGCAGAGGCTGTGTCCGGATGCCAAGTGCAAACTCTGTTCTCTGGAACTGGTGCTCCCAGTGCTGGGCTGGCAGTCAGCAAGACTCATTTGTCAATACCTGGGATTGTTTTCTCTCACTAACTGTTTTTTCCAGTCTTCTCCTCTTCCATCTGTTGCAAAATAGTCCTCCACAGTCACAACTGACGCTGAGAGAAATGCTGAGGCTCTGCCAGTGCTGCAGCCACTGTGCAGGAGGGGTGCGTCCGTGCACATCCGTGCGTGCAAAGCTGAGCTGCTTCCTCTTGGATGCAAGTTTGGATTGCTCAGAGAAGGGACTGAGTGTTTGACCTCAGTCATAGCCTAAAATCTTGGGCCTGGAGCAAGCCCGCGGAACTAATTGTGCCAGGGATATTTAGCTGCAGAGGGTGGGTGCAGGTCCACACCGTGTGTGCATCCCTGCTTCCTCCAGTACTTGCCCAAGGGCAATTTCAGAGGTTTTTCTGAGGAACAGGCTGGCATAAATAGGCAGCGGCTTGAGCTGATAGCTGCTGTCACAGTGACAGCGCAGAGCTGGCAGCAATCCAGGCTGCTGAGCCTCACTGCCCGCTCTTCTGAAGAGAGGCCAGATTAATTAAAACAAGCTGCCACCCCCCTACACACCCCCCAAGCCCTTCTCAGCATCGTCTGCCTCTGGGCTGGAAATAGGCAGCTGGGCACAGGCAGAGGTGGGAAACACCATCCCTGCCTCCTGCTCCACAGGCTGGGGGGCTCCTTGAGGACTGAAGTTCCTCTTTGGAAAGACTGCAGTTGCAAATAAGAACATATAAATATATACATATATATATATATACACACATTGCATTATGCACTGGCCCTGAACACATCCCAAGAGTTCCCCTTTAGATGCATCTGGGGCAGAAACCAACCTGCTGAGCATGAAACTACACCCCAAGCTCCCCCTCCTCAGCCTAGAGCGTTTTCAGGGATGCACAAATACAATAAGACTCCAGCACTTCCAGCTTAAAGCATGCATACCAGTGCACGAGGAACTGGGAATCAGGCTATAGGGTAATTTTGATCTTCATCCCCTGACTTTGGGCTAGGATTCAAGATCAAGTTACTGCAACTTAGCCAGTTAGCCTCGGTCAGCTGAGCAGGAGCAACGGCCTGTGGCTTTGCTCAGGCAGCAGTGGGCAAGAGGTAACTGGCCACATAAAGCCTTTTTCTGATTAATAAGGCCACCTCATTTGTTTGTGCCATGGGCTCTGGGTGGAGACCGCTGCCATGGCTCAGCTACCTTCCTCTTCTTCCAGCTCCTCTCAGTGCCTTCTCCCAACCTGACCTGGTCCGCTTTGCAAATGAAGCTGATTTGGGTTTGTTTTCTCACACATAGAAGACACCAGGGAACTGCACCTTCAAATTCATAGGAAACCAGCCTCAGTTCAGCCCCTTGAGATGTTTACCCATGTAAACCAGTCACAATGCTACAGCTTTCTCATCTTTCTTGCAGAGTGCTCTGTCTGGGGGTGTTCCTGTGCATGGGGCAGTGGGAATGGATGATGGGCGCTCACATCTGGCAATAAGTAACAGGGAGCTGAGACCAGAACAATAGGAGGACAGGGAGATCAGGACAGAGTCTTTGCTCTCCCTGCCTGGCGGTGATCACGGTGTTCCCAGCCCTGGCACGGGGACAGAAGCGGCTGGAAGTGACCCGTGCAGAGGTGGCTAAGCCCAACCCAAACCAACCCTTGAGTCTCCCATACTTACACTTTCTCCTTACACCAGAACCTGTTGACTGCAAAAGCGATGGCCACCAGGACAAGAAACACAACCACCGCTATGACACCCTGTGACCAAGGCTGGAGGCTGCCCCGGGCTGCAGAAAAGAAAGGAGGTTGGGTATTAGAAGTCTATCCTCAGGCTTTATCTGCTTGGCCAAGCTTCTCCTGTCCAGCTTCACTGACGTAGAGCCAAGAGCTCAGTCCTGCAAAGCTGAGCTGAGTGTGTTGCTGTTAATCCAATCAGGCTTCCCTTTGTGATAGCAACAAAATAAAGTATGAATAATAGCTGTTTCACTGGTGTTTGCATGTGGAGCATGGTGCCTTGCAGCTTTGAGGTCCCATACGTATACAAATATACATACACAGTGGGGCACAGGTGACTGAGATGGGAGGATGGAATGCCGAGGGACGTGGAGGGAGAAAGGACGTTTGCTCGAAGTTGCAAAGGAAAGAAGGCATAGGAGTTTCAGCAAACTGTTCATCCCCCATCGCCAAATGCCATAGAGGTTGTTCCTGGGTTATTTTCCAAGAACTTCCAAAGTAAAATAAGGACTCTGCAACAGGGACAGTGTAAAATTTGGTTGTCGCTCTCACAGCATTTCAGTAAAATCATAGAATCATAGAATAACCAGGTTGGAAGAGACCCACCGGATCATCGAGTCCAACCATTCCTATCAAACACTAAACCATGCCCCTCAGCACCTCATCCACCCGTGCCTTAAACACCTCCAGGGAAGGTGAATCAACCTCCTCCCTGGGCAGCCTGTTCCAGTGCCCAATGACCCTTTCTGTGAAGAATTTTTTCCTAATGTCTAGCCTAAATCTCCCCGGTGGAGCTTGAGGCCATTCCCTCCTCTCCTGTCCCGTCACTTGGGAGAAGAGGCCATCACCCTCCTCTCCACAACCTCCTTTCAGGTAGCTGTAGAGAGCAATGAGGTCTCCCCTCAGCCTCCTCTCCTCCAGGCTAAACACCCCCAGCTCTCTGAGCCTCTCCTCATAAGGCCTGTTCTCCAGCCCCTTCACCAGCTTTGTTGCTCTTCTCTGGACTCGCTCCAGAGCCTCAACATCCTTCTTGTGGTGAGGGGCCCAGAACTGAACACAGGATTCGAGGAGCGGTCTCACCAGTGCCGAATACAGAGAGAGAATAACCTCCCTGGACCTGCTGGCCACGCCGTTTCTGATCCAAGCCAAGATGCCATTGGCCTTCTTAGCCACCTGGGCACTCTGCTCATGTTCAGTCGGCTGTCAACCAACACCCCCAGGTCCCTCTCCTCCAGTTTCCTGTGGAAACTTTAAGAAGTTTCCAGAGCAGCAAACTGATTTATGATGGGAAATTGAAGGCTGAAGAGTTCAGAGCAACAGCTTCCAGCACAAAGGCCAGGTGGGGCTGGAGAGGGGCCAAGCGGCCAGGGTGGAGGGTGGTGGCAGGTGGCTGGGGGCCGACCACAGCATCCCCACTGCCCCCGTGGCTGGACAGCTTCATGGATTCATTTTTCTTTAGTGAGACCTGAGCAGTGACAAAGCCACAGGTGGAACAGCTGCAAGATGTATTCCTGGGTATTGGAAGAACTCAAGAGCAGGATGATTAGAACACAAAACCTTCTCCCAGTCCTTGCAGGGACAGTTGCTCCTTGCCTCCAGCACTCAGGAGTCAAATGCATTCTCAAGTGTTGTGACATCAGCACCAGAAGGAGACCTTGTCCATGCAGACACATTCCTTTGGGATTTAATTACTATTTATTCAGGCACAGTTTTTCCTCTTTCCACTGATCAAAATGTCAACCTTTGCACATAGATGAGGTTCCTCTGCACGGACATCAGCCTCAGGCCACTTGGTCCCAGCTCCTGGCACTGGCTCCTACACGGCCGAGCTGCCCCAGGACGAGTGCATTGGTACTTCAACATGACTTGGGAGCTTTACACCAGCTGAATACTTCTTCTGTCTCACAAGAGACAAGCCTCTGCTATAAACAGTAAATAATCTTTACTAGTGGCAATAAAGTTGGGCTGCGTGTTCTGTGTGTGCCGACTCCTCATCCACAGCCAGCTCCACGCCCGCTCTGCTGCTGACAGTGCTCATCTCCATCCTCTGGCTAAGGGGAGGGGGAATGTCCTTTGTTAAGACCTCTAGCTGCAAGCTTTTATCTAAAACTAAACCAAAACAACACAAAAAAGTGCTCTTTCTTCCTCTAGGAAGTGAAGTCAGCCTGGTCAACAGATTCAGCACCTGTGCAAGTCCAGAAAGTGGTGACATCCTTGAGCAAGTGGTTGGGAGAGTCTCCCTGAACAGTGACCTCCAGCTCCCCCACCTCCTTGCTGAGACACTTGCCGTGTTTACTGAAAAGTCCCGGGGCCAAGACTGAAGCTGGAGGAATTCAGGCGGAAATTCCCTCTTGTATCAGAGTATTCCAGCTTAAATCCCATCGCATCAGCAGGCTGCTGGTGGGGGTGCTGCAGGAGCACTGGCAGTGAGAAATAGCAGAGCTTGGTCCCCTCCTGACCTACCTGAGGAGCAAAGATGCTCCTGTCCCTGCTTCCCACCACCCTTATGGGTTCAGCCCCGAACACACCTATTGCCTCCTAGCTGAGCTTTAGCTCACTTCGCTTCCTCCCTCACTCTGCCCTTGGCTGTTATCTCAGCCACATACATTTATTTATTATTTTTGGATTATTTTTCTGTCAGGGCCAGGGTTTCCAGCTTAAGCCTAGGAGGGGATGGTCAGGTCCAGCCCTCTGTGAGGTTTCTGCTGAGGTTAACTGAGTTCAAGGTCAACCAGGGAATGAAGTCAGTGATACTGAAAATTTGCATCTCGTGATCTTCAAGTAAATGAGGCAAGAGGATAAGTGGCAGGAAACCTCCTCTGAGCAGGAGGTATGGTATGTTTTTGCAAGCAAAACCTCACTCAGAAGGCTGTTTCCACCAGATTTCAGAGCATCTAAAGCCAAAAGAAAAAAACTCTGAACCAAAATCAAATAGTTCTGGCTTTGGGAGACCATGTAGAGCCTGGCTGCAAGGGGAGATGAGGATGGTAGAGGGAACAGCAAATGCCTGTGCATTGGGCTGAACATCAGGCTGAAATACCTGCCATGGGCTCGGGGAACTTGCATGGGCTTAAAAAAGGGGGAATAGTAACTAGGTGGAGGCAAGAGCTTGATAGCATCTTCTCAGAGCGTATGTGGATGGCAGAGCTGGAGGGCACCACCTGGCTGGAGCCCCACAGGAACTCACCTTGCTGCCCCGCCAGGAGGGGTGGCCAAAGGGATGAGTCTTGCCTACGGAACTGGGACAGTGTTCCTGGAAAAATGCTTTAACGGGGATGTCCCTCCTGGGGCCACCTGTCCCTCAGGCTCTGCCACCTCCCTTCTGTTTCACTCTGTGGCAATGAGGGGGTTTTCCTTCCCAAACAAGGTCATAGAATCATAGAATCACCAGGTTGGAAGAGACCCACCGGATCATCGAGTCCAACCATTCCCACCAATCTCTAAACCATGCCCCTCAGCACCTCATCCACCCGCAAGATCTTCCAAGCCAAACTGATTAGTGTGGGACCTGCACCCCAGATGTGTGTCCACACATCTGTAGCTACAAAAGAGACCAAGGGAAGTGCCATTGCCAATATAAGCTCTTGCACATGTTCTAACTCCATTTCCACACCCAGCAGCTGGTTTGAAGACTCAGCTCTGCTTTTTGATACATCTTTCCTGAGTGCTTGGAAAGCATCAGCTTGCCCCTGTCTTTTATCCTTTCTGAGGAAGTTGTGCCAGGCTCTGACTCCCCATTAAACGTTTTATTTTTTTCTCTTTCCAGGCTACAGCAAAACCTTAAATCCTGCTGATGGTGGGGACCCCAGTCTGTTAAATCCTCAGCAAGTCGGTAAACAAATACAGGAAGAGCGGTCAGGGCTGGGGCATCAGAAGGAGAATGGGGGAGGGAATTTTCCAGGACTTTGACAGCATCAGATGAGTTTTAATTATTCCTTATTACTTCTAGCATTAGACAAGTCCTTCCACAGATTTCCTAAAAGTAATGCCCTAGCCATAGGAAGTTTCTGTATGAAGTCTTTGGGAAGGGAATGGGAGGGAAATTTGCAGAGGAAAATACTTGCTCCCTCACCTCGGCAATGATCAAAATTACAGATTAACAGGAAAACCTGCGAGCTCAGGGAGAGACCCAGCACAGCGCTTGCCCGGGGATGGGAGCAAGAAAGAAAGGAAAGAAAAAAAAGCCTTAAGAAAACAGATTACTCGTCTCGGTGCACCGTCCTGCCGGAGGTAAATCAGAGCTGCTTTATCTCTGTGTGAACAGGAGAAATAAACCTCAGACAGCAGTTCCAGCCTTCAGCAAAACAGGTAGAAAGTCTCCACGTCCCAGCTCCGGCAAGATGTCCCAGCCCACCCAATCTCATCTCCTGCTGATGTGAGGCTGGAGCTGAAGCTTGGCCAAGACCTGGGATGATTTTTCGCTTCCCAAGAGGCTTTTTCACAGTCATCCGTTGTCCCCAAAGCCACCCCACTGAGCAGCTCCCTCCAGCCCAGGACTCAGTGCACCTTCCCGCGTCCCCCTTGCCTCAGTTTCCCCAGGAGGACAGGCAGCTCCCTGCACTTACCTTCCTGGCAGCAGGCAGGCTCCAGCAGCAGGAGCAGCCCCAGGAGGAGGCAGCGGGCAGGCATGGTGGCAGGTAAGGCTCTAGGCTCTCAGGGTGTGGAGGAGCAGCCGAGCACGGCCTCTCCTCACAGAGCGCTGTACTTGGGCACACTGCCTTCCCACAGGAATGAACGCTGGGTCAATTATCAAACGCATTAACGAGGAAGGTTGATGCTCACACCTGGTTATTCAAATCCTGCTATGAGAAGGGGTGGAAGGAGGTGCCTCTTTCTTTCTCCAGCAAAGGCTGGAGGGGAATTTGGGCAAGGTGTCTTGAACCTGACAGTCCCCTTAGGGTGTGGAAGGCAACTCTGCCGCAAAACATTTGCATCCGACCAGGAGGAAGAAGCAACGCCCAGATGGGTAAATCTCTCCCTCAGCGTGTCTGCAGCTCTTGGGGAACATGGTTGGACCTGGGTGTTCCCCTCCCCGCAGCAGAAGAGCCAGTGTCCAGCGATGCCCCAGCTCCGATATCCCTCCCCACCCTTTTGGGGTCCTGGGGATGTGAGGAGCTGCCTGGCACAGCCCCCACTTTCTTACCTGCTCTTTTTTTTTTTTCAGCAAGTGTCATTAACAAGCCAGCAAAACGCATTTGCAGCTTAAAATTTAATAACCCAGTCTCAATGCCGAGTACTGCCATCCACCTCACACACATTGTTTAATGGAGAGATTGTTAAACTTAGCAAACATGGCATTCATTTAATTGAGTCTTCAGGGCTGTTTCCAAAATTTGTTTGACACCAGAAGAGAAACACATGAAGACCCACAGCAGACAGCAAAGCTGGCAGGCTCTCTGCTTCAGCTGGGAGGATGCTGCAGAATGGGGAAGGCGTACGGCAGGCTTGTACGTCCCAAATTAAGCAGCTTCTCAGCCCATGTCAGTTTTGGATGGCTGACAAACCCACCCTGCGGGAAGAATAAAAGCTATTTGGCTTCACAGTTGCACAACTTCAGTTACCGCTGAAGGAAACTTCTAAATTGTGAGGCAGTGATTTTATTGTCACTCTCCTCGTGGCGTGTCGTAGCATCTCTATCAGCCCAGCCCCACGGAACTGGTGAGCATCCCCTTCCAGCATCCGAGCTCCTAGCCTGGTGATCCCCACCGTGGGGACCCCACCTGGGCACTGGGTACCTGCACAAGCACCCACACTCAGGAAGGTGCAGCACCCTCAGGAATACCTAACCATCCGTGCAGGACTGCGCCTCTTCTTCCATCCTCTTTCCCCTTGATCTAAAGTGCAGTCATTTATCCTGAAGACAAGTCAGAGCTGGCTTGAGCTGCACAAGACTGAAGGCCAGTTCCCAGCTCTCTCCCAGATTCCTTTCCACAGCCAAATTGCTACCTGCAATGTGGGATAATCCCATTCCCATCCCAGGTGGTTTTTGTTTATGGACTCCTTGGGGCAGGGACTGTCCCACTGCACGTGGCAAGGAAGTGGCACGACAGGAACCTGCCCATAATAAGGCCCTGTAAAAGCAATTTAACCCTGTTACAAAGAAAAAGGAATGGCTTCGGAAGAAATACATATTAAAGTGAACTTTGGGTTCCCCATGACTTGTTTCAAGGTTATCTACCTGGGAAAGCATGCAGAGCTTGTGATCTTTGATGCCTACTTGTTGCATGACTCTCAGCCCAGCAAAAGAAAATAGCTATTTAGGGCAGGAGGTTTTATCAGCAGATCAGAAGTCCTAGAGAAGCCTGTCCTGCTGCTACCCTTAGAAAATTCAAGGTCTGAGACATCTCTCTGTCATTGCTATCCACTCCCAGTTGTGCCTGGGGCGGTGGCAGTTTGCTCACAGGGTTCTTCCTGGTGCTCCTCCACACACATTCCAGGTCATCGTCTTACTGAAGGACTCTCCCCAGCCCAGCTTGGGCTGATTTTCCAAGGATAAGGATGTCTCAAGGATCCACCTGTATCCTATGATGTGTTTCAAGGGGAACGCAGATCAAACCCAGAGATGAAGGCAGAGTCGCTGGGCTTTCTAGACAGAGGTGTTGCTGTTGGCTCCCTCCTGAGGAGCAAATAATACTTTATTATTGCACATTCCCATGTTTATAAGAAATTTAAAGAAATTTAGTTATTCTGGGCTTGCTGATGAGGCCAGGGAATTCTTCATTTGTTTATCTCATAGCTCCCCAGTGCTCAGCGCACCTCCTTTAGCCCAGGCAGCTATCATGAAGGTATGTGCTCTTGTGGCCAAGAGCACCAGTGGCACCTGCTTGGTTGCATATCAGTGGATCTGGCCCGGGGGGATGAGAAACAGAAAGTCACTGCCACGTCAACAAGCTTGTTGCAAGGGCAAAGTCCAAAATTTAGGCAAATAATTTACAATCTGGCTCATCCTTTTGGCATTCTGGCCATGGCTTGGGATCTGCAGAGATGAGAAGTTGCACGTTCCTCTTGCAGCACCCTGGAAATCTTGCTGTCTCTCTCATTTCAGCTTTCAGCATCACACGGCCGTAGTGAGTCAAAGTGAGTCAAAGTGAGGGAAACTGAGGCACAGAAGGGGCAAATCATCTTGGCAGCACCTAGTTAAATGCAGACCCAGTTCAGTTCTCTCCTGGTGACTCGTGTGAGCAGTCGCCCACATAACAGGTCACACAAAGTAGGTTTTAGGATTTCAGGTTTTACACTGATATCCTCCAAAAAATGACATTTAATTTCCCCCAAGAAATATGTCTTTTTTAGCCAAAATTAACATTTTCTCAAAGCACATTCCTGAGCCTAAAATGTGTTCCTGGGTGATATGGCTCGGAGCACAGATGCCAGTTCCTCTTCAAAAAATGTTCTGGGGCTCTGTGTTTTCATGGAGGTTGTTTTTCTTTCTCCTTCATTTCCTTCCTTCCTCCATCCTTCCTTCCCTCCTTCATCCTCTCCATCTCCTCCCCCTCTCTTGGAAAGAGACATTAAAATAAATTAAAAAAAAAATAGATGACAGCAAGCCTGAACATCCCCTAAAGAAGAGACTGTATTTTTACTAGGTAAAAAAAAGTAATGATAATTTTTTTGCATTTCAATAGCTGCTCCAAAAAAAAAAAAACCACCACAAACTCAATTTTTAATTGCTTATTTTTTTAACGTTTTCCATCAAACCCAAATATTCCTCTCTTTCCCCAGAATTCTCTTATTTCCCCATCTACACTGGCTTTTAAATCCAGCCTGGAATGGATGCTGCCAGGGGACAGCCAGGAGCTACAGCTGTGTAAAAAGGGCATTTTCTTGACCCAGGATGGATAAACGGCAGCAGAAAAAAAGGCTTTTCATCCATCACAGCTCTGTCTCTTCATTTCCCCTATTTTAAAATGCCTTTAAACAGCAATATATTTTCTTATTTATGTGCCAATGAAAACTTCAGTGTCAGCAGTGTGGCAAAGGGGCACGGCTCGGTGTCACCCTCATCCTCCCCCATCAGCCCGGGGTTCAGTTGAGCCATTTGCTCCTCTCCTGCAGACACATGCACAGAGTGAAGAAAAAACCACACATCTCAACATTTCATTAGACATTTTATTAGACCATTCATGAGTTCCCCATGGCTGATGCTAATTGCAGGTCTTGAATAAGCAGCAGGGATCCCTCCTGGACTCTCAGTTGGGGAGGATATGGGGTTCTTACTTCTCCCAGGCAGCCTGGATGCTCCAGTGGGATCAGCCAGGATGCTTGTTGGGAGCTGGTACCCAGCAGCTGTCTGAGATGGGGCACCAGCATCAGGCACCACATTGAGCTGTGCTTATTCCTTCATTTTCTGCTTAGTAGCATCACCACAGCCTGCGCGTATTTCATAGGATCCTGTGGATGATATTTTTACACCAGCTGTTTTTTGGCACAGGTCTCTGGGCAGCATTCCCACTGACTGGCATCTGTGCTGGGGCCTGATGGGTGATGCTGCTGCTCCAAACATCTACGGGCAGCAGTGGGGTCCCTCCTCTTATCCCTCTGCCCCTTTGCCCACGGCTGCCAGGATTTGCCCTCTCTGAGTTCCCTGCTTCTCTGCCCACGTGGCCAGGAGTCTGACAGCACTTTCACATCAGCCTCGGGTCCCACAACCTTAGGAAATTAGGCTGAGAAAACACTTACCTGATTTGTCTCACCTTGCCCTGGGCTGGGAAGGATCAAACTAAAAATCCCTGAAACAAGAAGGAAATACACCTGCCTCTGGTCTGCCTTATTGCTGGGGGATGAGCCTGCATCCATGATCCCCCCTTGGCTTTCCCATCTGCTCGGAGCACATATTCCACCCTTAATCATCTCTGAGCACAGGGGAAAGTGCCACTGCATTGCTGGAGTGGCAGATAGCTGGAATCCCAATACGTGATGCTCAGAAAAGGAGAAGGGAGCTGACTTCGCTCTGGATATTCCCTCCTGCCCGGCAATATCGAATGGAATGAATAATTTACTATCCGATCATCTCTAATCTTCGTCCCATAAAATCAGCAGCAAGCTGGGAGGGTTTTTGAAGCCTCCAGCTGCATTCGCTGATAAGACATGAGGCAGGAAAGATTGGAAGCCCATAAAAATGATAATCTCAGGCTTCAGTGTAACTTGGTGGAAGGGTTTACTCCTGTTCTTTCATTAAGGATGGATTTCATGATCTTTCTTAAATAACAACAAGCCTTCTCATGAGGAATTTCCCAGCCGAAAACCGATTGCAACGTCATTAAGAAATAGGAGGCCAAGCAGCCAGAAAATATAGCTGGAGTACAGGTTAGGACAAGGGCCAAGGCCCTGCAGAGAGAACAGCACCTGCCTTCATGAAGTAGGAGAAAAGCAGGTGATCAGAGGTAATTTCTGAATGCAGAGCAAAGCTTTAGGCACTGGGGCTCTGCCTGGCACTGGCACTGTGCGGAGCTGCTGGCCACAAGCCTGACTGAGCCTGACTGAGCCTGGCTGCAGAGCAAAGCCCCATCCTCCTCACCCAGCACCTCCTTGGTGTGAAGAGGAACATCACATCTCGTTTCAGCCTGTCTTGGTACAGCATCCTCTTCTCCATCCTCAAATTTGGCTAGTTTGGCTACTGCGTGGGAGAAGACGGGAAAGGAAAAAAACCAACTTATCAACTGTTTCCATGTGACTCTTAACCAAGATGGCCAAGAGGAACAGAAGGAAAGAGCTGGCTGGCTTGGTAGGAGTGGATAGTTTCAGGAAATAATTATCCCAGACGCTAGAATGGGAGAAAATTAAAAGTGTAAACTATAATCAGATGTTAAGTTGCTTTTCTTCTGCTAATTGAAATAATGTTTTCTCTGCTACTCACCACTCTACCCCTTTCAGATGCTAATCCCTATCAAACACGGACTTAACAATTACAAATTCATAGGCATCTTTCCCAGGAGCAGAAATTGCTTTGCCCTGTAACCTCTAAGATGAGGTCTTAATAGGAATTCACGAGCAGTCGCTGGTAAAGCTTCATTAGCTGGAGAGAATAGACAAGGGCAAGTTGCAGTGCTCCCTAACCACTCTAGGGAAAAATTAATTTAAATTACTTTGTAAAGTAACAAGGCCAGATAATGTGTTTCCTTCTTGGATTATTGTTTTCCAACACCCTAATGCGCTCATAGATTAGGTTGCTTTGCCTGTCTTGATGGTGGTCCATGCTAAGTTATGGTTTAAGGGGAGCAGCAGCCTTTGGAAGGGGAAACACCAACCCCTTGGGCTAGAGCTGCATGGAGATGAGGATCTGGGTGTTTCTCGCCAGGTTGGGTTGCTTGGAGGCTGTTGAGGAAGCCACCTGAAGCACAATGTCAACAAGGCCTAAAAGAGAAAGCTGGCTGTTGAAGGTCACAATTCAACATTTTCCTGACTGAAATCTGGTCCAAGTCGGTGGAAGAAGTCCTGTCAGTTTAAACAGCTCTGGATTTGCTACCTGGAGGCTGGATCCTGAGCAGTGCTGAGCCCCCTCTTCCAGAAGCCACCATCCCTCAACAAAGGTACTGGTGTAGAGCTGATTCCCAGTCAGCTAAAACTTAAAATGCACTGAAATATGCTAAAATACAAGCCTGCACTCCCAGGGTTGTGGGAGGCTGTGATTTCACACGCACCCTTCCAGCCCTTGCTGAGCCTCCCCAAAAGGAGCTATAATTCTCTTCCCAGGCTGGATGCTTTTCATGCTGGCTTGGCAATTCGACAACGTTTTATGGAGCTTTGCAGAGAGCCAAATGAGGGGCTGCGGGAAGATGCAGTGATAAGGGCTTGGCAGAGGGGCTGCAACTCTTCCCAGCACCCTGGGCTCACAGCTGGACTCCGGGAGGCACTGCCAGCGGCCAACATTATTAACCTAAGACTTCTGCACCAGTTTGGCTAAATCCTCAGGAGGCACAAGCATCATTCAGTGAAGAGACAAAGAGTTCAAAGGGCCTTTCGGCAGCAAACAGTGCTGATCATCTCAGCTGATTAAATAGGATCCCAACCGATCCGGGAGTCCTAGGAGACCAAACTGAAGCTGGGAAGATTTATAGGGAGCTACCTGAATTGGAGAGGGAATATATTGATTTTATTCCTGGCTTCTAAAGGAGACTGCTGCTTTTTTTTTTCAAAGCAAAGATAGGGCTGAGATGTGTTGTAGATAAGTAGGTAGAGGCATGGTTGGACAGACTCTCAATCCATCTAATCATTTTCTTGTCCCTCTTACTTGGAGGAAGATAAAAACTCCATGGCACCCAGACTGACCTTCTGTCATGCTCCCATCCAAAACTGTAACACTTTGAAACGCAATTATTATCCCCAAGGATGAGATTTTATGTCACCCCAGCTCCTACAGTCACCTGAATTTCTTCCAGTCCCATCAGCAACCCATTGCCCTCCAAGTCCTGACAAATTCTGGATCACTTTTGCTGGTGACAAGCCCTGTGTTTCAACAGTTTCAAGCATGATTAGATGCACCCTTGAGTCCTGCTTGGCTTGGCAGGTCCTGGCCTCACACTTCCATCAGTGTCCTGGAAAGAGGAGGAGCATAAGGCTGTGTCCCATAAGGACAGTTCTGCATACCCCTCAGGGAGCTTAGAGAAGAGCCTGATTTCAGCAGGGGCCTCCTGCTCAGCACCATCTAGGGAAGGTACTTTCCTTCCGTGACATCCTCTCAGCCTTCCTGGGGCGTAAGAAGGGTCCTTGGGCAGAGCTGAGGAGCACCCCTGATGCAGGAGATCAGCCTCAGCATCCTTGAACCATGGTGTCCAGCCTGCCAGAGCCATGCCAGTGGCAACCAGCCCTATTTATTTCCCCACTCATCAGCAAAAGTATCATGTTTTCAGGTGGCATCTCCTTCCTTTTCCTTCTCAGCACCAGGGATTTTGCCTGGCATCTGAAGGGAAAAAAAGTAACGGGGCCATCAGCAGTGAGCGAAACGCATCTAATAACCTCCACTTCTTTTCAACAAGCTCCAGTTGTTGCTTTACAAGTGTACTCCAACCCCAGCAAGTGCCAAACAAAAGCTCCCCTCTCCTCCTCCGTGCCTTTTAAACAGCCTTATTATTTCAGAGAGCTGCATCTGCTGGGTGGCAGCCGCGATTACCATAACACAGGGGTAGGATTTGGCCTGGCTGCTTCACCCTCCTTTCTGCAACAGGCAAGAGCATTGGGCTGGTTGAAAAATGAAACATAAAAAAAAAAGAAAAAAAATGAATGTATGAAGTCACTTTTCTGGCTGCCACCCAAGCAAACAGAAGCAGGTAGTGAAGGAGATGGGGGAAAAACACATCATCTTCTGTTCTGAGCTGACGTTCTCTTGCTGGGGAAGGGAGCAGGAGGACATGGGAAGGCCAGAGGGGTTTCATGAGAGTCCTAGGGGTCAAAGAGTCATTTCTCAGGGCACACAGAAGCTGGGGGAGCTTTTGAGGAACCTTTCAGGAACCTGCAGCTGAGCTGAGTGCTGTGAGACGGGGACAGGGAGCCAGAGCTCCCGTGGGAGGGACGGGATGGATAGAAAGGGCTGAGCAACGCCGAGCGGAGCCTTTGTGCCGCAGCAGCTGAGAACAGCCCTCGAACCCAGCCCAAATAGGTTTTGAGGACAAAAGGTGAAGACCCCTGAGAGGTGCTTTTGCTTGGGATTGAGGAGAAGAGGCGGTTTCCAGGACTGGGCAGGCTGTTAATTAAAACTCAATAAGTAGCAGGGGATTGGCACAGCCACCAGCATGGCGGACACTGGGAAACACGAACCTTCACAGGGTCATCTCGCTGGGAGAGGGAGAGGGAGAGGGAGAGGGAGAGGGAGAGGGAGAGGGAGAGGGAGAGGGAGAGGGAGAGGGAGAGGGAGAGGGAGAGGGAGAGGGAGAGGGAGAGGGAAGGGAAGGGAAGGGAAGGGAAGGGAAGGGAAGGGAAGGGAAGGGAAGGGAAGGGAAGGGAAGGGAAGGGAAGGGAAGGGAAGGGAAGGGAAGGGAAGGGAAGGGAAGGGAAGGGAAGGGAAGGGAAGGGAAGGGAAGGGAAGGGAAGGGAAGGGAAGGGAAGGGAAGGGAAGGGAAGGGAAGGGAAGGGAAGGGAAGGGAAGGGAAGGGAAGGGAAGGGAAGGGAAGGGAAGGGAAGGGAAGGGAAGGGAAGGGAAGGGAAGGGAAGGGAAGGGAAGGGAAGGGAGATGATGGGGAAGGGAGATGGGGAAGGGGAGAAAGGGCAGCCTTTAATATACTTTATTTGGAAAACACCAAGCAAACGCCACACCCCCTCGCCAACTCCACTCTCCTCGCCCTCAGCAGCTGCGGGGCTGCGGGGCGGCGCCCCCTGGCGGCCGCGGGTGGCGCGGCGGGAGCCGAGACCCGGGGGCGGCTGCGGCTGCAGCTCCGCTCCGGCTCCGCTCCGCCTTGTACCAGAACCGGCGAGGCCAGCAGGACCAGGGCAGTGATTGTGCCCCTGTCCTCGGCACCTCGAAGCCTGTGTTCGGTTCTAGGCCCCTCACTACGAGGACACTGAGGGGCTGGAGTGTGCCCGGAGGAGGGCAACGAAGCTGGGGAAGGGCTGGAGAGCTGAGGGAATTGGGGTTGTTGAGCCTGGAGACGAGGAGGCTGTGGAGAGGCCTTATCGTCACCTACAACTGCCTGAAAGGAGGTTGTAGCGAGGTGTGTGTTTGTCTCTTCTCCCGAGTGATAGGTGATGAGAGCGAATGGCCTCAAATTGTGCCAGGGCAGGTTCAAACTGGCCATTAGGAAAAATTTCTTCACTGAGGGGGTTCTCAGATCCTGGAACGGCTGCCCAGGGAGGTGGTTGAGTCCCTGTCCCTGGAGATATTTAAAAGATGAGTAGGTGAAGCGCTTAGGGATATGATTTAGTAGTGGGCAGGTACAGTTGGCCTCGACGATCTCACAGATCTTTTCCAACCTACTGATTCTATGACTCTGTAGGCTTCGCCACCATTGGGGACATATCACTCTTGGAAGGGACAAAACACGCTCCTGCTCGCACACCTTTGTGCCTGTGCGGGGGAGCGCTGGTGTGTGGCCGCAGGGCTTTATCCCCAGCCCGCAGCACCTGCACACAGCAAGATAGAGAGGGACTGCTCGGAGCAGGGATGGGGCCAGCTGGAGGGTGGACCCCCGGGACCGGGCGAACAGCCCTCCAGCCCAGTGCCTGCCAAGATAGGAGCAACGGCCACTGCCTCTGGCACACTGGGCAAGCTCTGCTGTTCCTCCCACCCTGGGAAAAGCATCTGCTACCTTCTTGAGACACTTTCATAGAATCGTGGAATGTCCTGAGTTGGAAGAGACCCACAAGGATCATCCAGGCCAAATCCTGTCCCTGCCTAGAACAACCCCAGCATTCACACCATGTGTCTGAGGGTGTTGTCCAAACTTGATGCCATGACTGCATTCCTGGGGAGCTGTTCCAGTGCTCCAGCACCCTTTGGGTGATGAACCTTTTCCTGATATCCAGCCTAAACCTCCCCTGACCAGAGAGATTTCCCTTGGTTGCCTGAAAGAAGAGATTAGTGCCTACTCCTCCTCCTTGAGGAAACTGTAGACTGCAATGTCTCCCCTCAAGTTTCCTCTCCTCCGGGTTGAACAGACCAAGTGACTTCAGCTGCCCTTCATACGGCTTCCCCTCTAAACCCTTCAGCAACTTGGAAGTGAGACTGACAGGTCTGTAGTTACCACATTCATCCCTGCTGCCCTTTTTGAAGACTGGGACAATATTTGCCAGCTTCCAGGCAATGGGTACCTCTCCAGATTTCCAAGCACATTGAACCATCAGTTTGGTGCCACCTGACCTGGAAGAAGAGAAAAAGCAGCCTGGAGTTTTCTAGGATGAGGCAGGGAGAAGTTTGGGAGCGATTTCTGCTGTTGCAACCAAAAGCAAAACCACCCTGGTGTTTTCTATGGTGTAGACATGCAGAAATGAGCACGTGCATTTGCAAACATGTTTGTGCACCATCACAGAGGTAGGAGCAAACAGGCCATGCCTCTGTGAGCAGGTCAGCATGCACACTTACCTGTCACGTGCATGAGCTCATGCATGGACAGGGGAGTGAGTATGTGACTCCTCATGCACACAAACATCTGTGCCAATGCACGCCTGCTAACACACCTCCTGTGGTGCCTCACATTGGAGCCACAGCCAAGGATCTTCCTCACATGCTCCCTGTCCTAGCGTTCACAGGACACCAGTTCAACAACCACACACTCAAGCCCACAGAGCCATCTCAACCCCAGCACAACATCCACAGCAGCACTTTGATAACTGGCTCTGGCCACCCTCCAGCTCCCCTGCCAGCCTCAATCTCCCATTTCAACACCATTCCCAGGGATAGGGCAGGCCGGGTGCTCCAAGGAGTAGCACTGTGTTGATGGATGCTTGCAAGACATACGACTGGGAGGTGTTGATGTGCTTTATTTCAGCTCCAGCAGTGTGTGAAGGGATATATCACTGGTGGGGTGTGAGTGAAGTGGTTTGGAGATGGGCCAGCTGCTCTAAAGCATCCTCATGCTCACATGCCCTCCGAGGCAGCCTTGGATGTGGGTGAGGCTATGGTTGGACCTGTTGGACATGCAGAAAGGCCTTACCTCTGGTTTTGGTGGGCTCTCCCCTGGGGCTACTCCTGCCCCAGAGGCTGTGCTGCAGGTGGTGACAGTGGTGGAAGCAAGGCAGCTGCAGGGCAGAGCTGGCCCCACTCCCTTTCCATGGTTTGAGTGTGTCCGCATTTAAACCTCTAGGGTCAGACAGTCGGGTGTTCCCTGCCACAGACACTGGGTGAACTGGGCATGCATGCAGCCCTGCTCTTGTAGCCACTTTAGGCTGCAATGCTTGGAATCTTAGAGCCTCTCGCTTCCCCCAAGACTGGCTCAGAGTGGGTGGCACATCAGGGAGAACCATGGCTTGGCGACATCTCACATGAAGACCTGCTGCCTCCACCTGCTGTCAGCCTGTTAATTTTGTATGATGCAGCGCAGGGTGCTCTGCCACAGCTTTCCTAGATGCCCTTGGGCAAGTCCCCAGAACTCTCCCAGCCATCAGCAAGTCACCAGCATCCCTTAAGCAATATGACAGCAGAAAGCTGCCTTTCATTTTGCACCATGTCGAGGAGCTTAGTACCACCATGGCTTTGCGAGCCTCTTTGCCAAAAGCTTTTTGCTACAGGACCCATTCCCACCTTGGCACGGTTGGGTTAAGCTGGTGCCGTGTGGGATTTACCAGAGGGATGGGTTGGGAGCAAAGCCCCCAGTTCCACCACGTGCTGCCAGCTGGGCTCGGCTCTGGCACATCAAAGTGCCGGAGCAGTTTTAACTCCAGACGCTCCCTCCCATTTCCTGCTGGATTCTCGTCTCGCTCCCTGCACCCGCATCAGCAAAACAGAGTGTAAAAATAGAGGCCAGGCTTCACCAAAACACAATGGTAAATTGTTCCCCTGAAAGGTCACTGGGGCGGCTGAGAATAGCTGCAAGAGAAGGGGAAAAGGAATGTCTCCCGGGGAGACAATTTTGAAAGTGTCTGACCCTCACAGGAGGTTCCTACATCCCCATTGGTGGTGCAGGTCCCCCCTCCTGAGCTCCTGGGGTCTCGGAACATCCCCGTCTTCTCCCATCCACCCCTAGGCCCCCAAGCCACAGCACCTTCCCAGCTCCACGTCACCAAAAAATTAAAAAAAATAAAAGCAAGCAAGAAATGAGGTGAAATGAGAGGCAGGAGGACTCGACAGGAAGAATAGGGCTGGGAGGAGAAAGGGGATTCCGCTCGCTGTTCATCTCCTCGCTGCATGTGACAGCAAGGTGTCCCCTGGGCACTGCTGGCCGGCTGCAGCCTTTGTGCCCACGATGGGAACGCCGGGGATGAGCACTGGGATGAGGAGCGTATTAAGCAGTCCCAGAGAGCCATAAATTACTCTCTCCTGTTGTCACTGGTCTGAAATAGCAAAGAGGCAAAGCTTTCTCACCGTCTGCTGAGGTGGGAATGTCTGCATCCTGTCGTTTCTCTGAGCATATTTAATTCGATAATGTGGGAATGCCCTTAACGAAGCAGGCGCTTGATCTTGGCTTCGGTGCTGTTCCCAGGCCGGGGTGCCAGTACAGACTCCCCTCAGCAGAAAGGCTGTAATTAAAACCAGATGATGAGACTTGAAAATAAAAGCTGCCCAAATTCTAGGTGACTTTTTTTTTGTTTTTCTTGTTTCATTGCCTTAAACATACACACCCCTCCCATCTTCATTTGTGTTTCTGTTTAATTGCATTTTATCTTAACTCCACTTCCCCTCCACTCTTGCTCCCCGGTGTCATCCATGCAACCTTGAGGGGGATTTCCTGCCACCAGGAGCCTGAACGTCACCAGGTTCCTGCAACACGCTGGAAATGTAGGCGAACAAAAAGAAAAAAAAATCCCTCTGAATGCACCTGCTTCAAGTTTGTGAAGAAAATGCTATTCACCAGAAAATTTCCTGCAGTAGGAGGCAGAACAGAGCCCCTACCAGCTTGTGATGCCACCAGTGGTGCCAAAAGGGGTGAGAGATGAACCCCAAGCCCCGTCCCAGTTGAGGACATCACAACCCATGCACACAGGCTATCGCACTCTCTCTGTGCTGATCACTTCTGTGCAGCGAGACCAGCACCCAAGGGTGCTTTTTCCAACTTTCTCCTCTGTTTTGTAGAAACAGAGAAGAAAACAGGCTGAGACAGGTTTTGGATTTTTTCCCCCCTGTATTTGAATCCATGGAGGGTTGCTCATCACCACTTGGAGCACATGATTGTAAAAAGAAAAAATTACCATGTGATGTGAAATTAATTAAATTAATGAAATTTTCTATTTGAAGACAAGAGCAGTATGTGCTTTCAAAAATTACTTTAAAAAAAGGTAGATCATAGAATCATCAAGCTTGGAAAAGACCTCCAAGATCATCAGTCTAACCATCAAATGATGTCTGCTACCTTCTGTGACATTTGCATCTTATCTTGGTGGCCGAGCAGCAGCAAAGTCCAGATGCTCCGGAGAGGAAGTTCCTTGCAGGGAGGATGCTCCTTGTAGCGTGGCCAACGTGGGGCCAGCAGCCACCCAGCTGGAGACACATCCCCAGAGCTTGTCCCGGCAGATCCCAGAGTCTCCCCATCACTGGGGTCAATCAGGAGCGCTGGGTGTTTGTTATCCCACCGCAGAGCAGGTGGTATCAGCACCCTCCCAGCCTTTTCTATAGACTATAGAGCTATACGTTAAATACATTCAGGGAGTGGTTGGAAACCTTCACCTTTGTGTTCTTCCCTTTGCTGGCAGCAAAGGCCGTGAAGGGCGTTTTAAATGAGAAAGAAAAAAAGAAAGAGAAGGTGGAAGGATAACTGACCTGGTGATGGAAGGAGGGACAGACAGGGAGGGCTGGGAGGTGGGAGGGAGAGATAAACGGTGGGTGAGCTATCAGCTCTCTCCAAGCTGGCAGCTGGATGGGAACGGGGGTTAAACCAGCTGTGCAGCCGTGATCACTCGACCCCAGATAAGCACCCAGCAGCTACACGCTGCCCGCCCAACGCCTTGTCCCAGCCTGGCCCCAGTGCCAGGAGGAGCAGGGGGGATGGTGTCCCTATAGTGTGGGGCTGTGCATGGACAGGACTCCCTGCACCCACTTTTGGAGCCTGGGAGGGGGCCCATGCTTTCACCCAGGAGAAAATGTCACCTAGAAGCTTTAAAAGCAAGTGCTGGCTGCGGGGCTGGGGAGGTCAGGGGGTTTAGCAGCTAAGCTTTTAGGGGGATGCCTTAAAAAAAAAAAACAAGGGATGCTCTAAAGGCCTTGTTTTGTAGGCAATGACTCTGAAATTCATAGAAATTAAGGACAAGAAAATACCTGTAGTGCTGTTCCTGTTTACCTGCTATGAGTGTGGTGTTGGCCACTGTCAGCAGCATAGTGCTGTAGTTATATAAACACAAACACGTTTGATGGACGACTTAGCCTGTAAACACTCTGTAACTAATGTTACCAGCTCAATTGGTTTATAAAGTATTTGTGCACATGGCTGTGATAACAACTTCTTTTTTCGTTTGTTTAAAAAGAAAAAAAAAAGAGGAATTACTGTCATTGCCTATGTAGTCATGGCTGAACACTGCCAGGGTGTGAAGGGAAGCAGCATTGCACCCAGCAGCCCCCTCCCTACACCATCCCCCTTCCTGAAAGAGGGAAAAAGACTGTTGGAGCCTTTACAGGACCTGCAAATAATGTGCTGGGGGTAACACCACGGTGGCTGGTAACGCTCGCCTGCAGCAGGGGGATTGCTTCACCGCCAGTCTTCCTTCCTGCCAGCCCCACACGCTCTTCCTCCAACTTGCTCTCTCTGCAAAAGCCAGGCCCAGGCTGGACAGCATGAACCAAGGGAAAAAAAAAAAAACAAACAAAAAAAACCCCAAAAAACCCAAAAGAGCAAATCTTTCTGCAAGGTTTTTGCTGCCTGTTTATAACCTGATGGTTGAGAATGGACCATCCTGGAATCCCTACCCTGTAACACCCAGGAATGAAATACTGAAATAGTAATGGATCTAAGTGATGAGGTGAGAGAGAGGTAGAGAGAAAGTGAAGGCTGCTTTGTAAAACTTTATTTAGAAATATTCTTGATATATTCATTATATATATATATTTATATATACACACACATTACAACAAATGTGTTTTCTAAATAGCACATCCACAGTGGGTTGAGACTCAGGGTACCAGGTCTGGTTACTTCATTTCTGCAGAAAAAATGCAGAAATCCAAGCGGAGGGTGGCAGAGAAAGGGATGGGACTGAAAAACCCCAAAGTCATAAGGCGGGAATTCACTCACATGGTACGACATTGCCCCAAAGTGCTGTTTCCAACAGAAACGAGAGGCGATGGTCCACACAGTGAGAGATGAAGCAGGCAGGAGAAGAGGTGGGCAGAGGAAATGTACCATTCAAATCACAATTAAAGTACAACTGTACATACCCCGGGAGAACTACCGTGCGCTCTGCTAAGGGCTATGAGCAGGCACACGTGTGTGTGCAGGTGTTGAGGGGGTTGCTGCCAGGGTTGTACCATTTTCCCAACTGTTCAGCTACTGAAAAAATAAAAATAAAAGTAATAAACTTGTGGGTAATGAGGAATTTCTGAGCGTTGGTGATTTTTTCTTGCAACAGTTTAATAAGAGAGGTGTAAAACCCCTACTCACCCTACCCCGGGGTTAGTTCAAATGCTGAAAACCAAGAACAGCTTTACCTTTGTGACAGCATCCTCTTCCCCTCCTGCTAGTCCCCCCTCCACCTCACCCGTTTCTCCTACTCCTGGCACGGGGAACAGCCCAAACCTCTTCCTCAGCCTCACTCCATCACCAGCTGGTGCCTCTCCCGCAGCGAAGCTGTGCAGGAAACCCCATTTAACAAAAAAACCCCTTGCACGGGCAATCCAGACTCAGGAAGGAGCTTTCCCCTTTTTTAAGATGGGAGAGGTTGGTGGCTTTGGAGGATTTGGGGTCTATGCTGAAAACCCTTGCAAGGGCCAGGGCTCCTTCACAGGCAACATACATGCCACCCTCACACCTATTGTTCACAAAGAGGTGCTTATACCAAGTAGGGGTGGAAACGATGGGGCTCTGAATGAAGCCTGCATGGGCTTGGAGACAAATCCTCCGTGTTTCTTGTACCTCAGCACCCTCAAAAAGGAAGGAGTGTGGTGGAAGATGTCCCCATTCAAAAGACTTTTTCCCTTCCAAAGGATGTTTGTGGGTGGATTTTGTTTTACTGTAGCATGATAGAGATTTCAGTGCCTTGACAACTCTGCTGAGGGAGAGGATGAGCTTGGGGCAATTGTTCCATCAGGCATCAGGCGGTGGATGAGAGATGGGCCTGATGCAGCGGTGATGGCATGATGTGATCCGCAGCACCCAGATGCACAACAGCCTTCTGCCCCCCAATCCTTCTGGAGGCTAATTCCACCCTGCTTTTAACCCTTCCTCCCAAGATTCAGAAAGGCTGTGTCCTCCTACCAGCCTCGGGCAGGTGAGGACCCTCCTAACGCTGGATTAAATCCAGCACTGGAGTCCATCCTGCAGGCGTTGGTACAGCTGAACCACCACCATTTTCACACAATAAAACCAAAAAATTCAAATCATACAATTAAAACCCCTTTATAATCCTATGTACACGCACACTGTTGATGCATCATCAACTCCTTTTGCCTTTTTGTTGCTTTTTATGTTTAAAAACCCCTCAGTCCAAGGGGATGCTTCACTAACAAACAGATTGTTTTTCCCTTTCCAATTCTGAAATTCATCTTCCTTGAAAGAAGCTCTTGCCCTACAGAAACCACTGGGAAAACTCTAGGAGAACACAACGGGCTTGGAGCTCACCTGCTGAGTATTACCAGCAGAAAAGTCAGGGCCTGGGAGGGTGGTAGAAAACGCCTATGTACCTTTTTTTTCAGTGGATACTGCATGACAGCATTAAACAGAAGTAATCCCATGTCATAAATACAACAACCCCAAACAATCCAAAGTTAGATAGAAGGAAAAGGAAGAAAGGAAAAAGAAAGGAAAATTTAAAAAAAAGAAGAAGAAAGAGAAAAAGAGTCTTAATCCTTTTAATAGTTCTTTTGCTGAGGGTATTTTTTCACCTCTTTAAAAAGATACAGTCAAAAGCTCTCGGACATCAGGAACACATGGCCCCAGCTCCTGCTCAGACTGCCACAGGTTGGAGAAATGCTGTAGCACTGGCAGGTTTCAGAAGTCTCCAGTGCCATGTGGAGCTGGAAAGCTTCAGTGGCCTCCACCAGCGGGGCAAGAGGAGTTTCAGGTCTCAGTCGGGCAACCTTTTGAAAAGCGATGATTGTCAAACAGTCTGAGAACCCTCTAAATGCTGGAGAGGTGCCGGCCACATCTCCTTCCCCTCCACAGAGTCACGTCAGGAGCAGTATGTACAATGAAGATGACTTCAATGCTTTTCTTCTTTGTACGATCACGTACCTAAATGCCGAACGTCCATCTGGTTTGGTCTTGTCCTCGGCCAATGCAGCGGCCACTCCGTCCCGGGCTGGGGAGGATGGAGAGCCCGAGCCCCTGGGGAAAAGCAGTCAGAAATCCCATAGGCACAAGTTCCAGCACCCACGCATTCAGGTCGTGCCTCCCCACTTGGTGCTTTGGGAGCGATGCAGAAGGTCATCACCGCTGTGCGTTGCCTTCTACAGGGAGAATGGCGTGATGCAGGCTCCGCGTGTGCTTCGAATCTAGTGTTTCGTGCTCTTCTGTGAAGCTGTCTGGGCTTGCCGCTCCGTCTAACGAACTTCCACAGCTAGAGTTAGGAGACAACATGTCCTGCAGGAGGTCTTCCTGGACTATCCCAGAGTCTTTGTTCACTTTGCCCCTTTGGTTTCCTTCTTCCTCCTGGTCGTTGAGCAGCTTGGCCAGGAAGTTGATGTATTTCATAGCCAGGCGCAAAATCTCATTCTTGCTCAGTTTTTTGTCAGGTGGGTGGGTGGGGATGAGCTTGCGAAGCTCTGCAAAGGCTCCGTTGACATTCTGCTGTCTCCATCTCTCCCGGCTGTTGGTAAAAATGCGACGAACCACTTTCGTATGAGGACCTGCAATTGTAATCGTGCAGAATTAGGAGCAGGGCATAACAGGTCATTTATTACTTTGCTGAGTAGGTCACTGTTTCCCACATTAACAGACTTATTTTAGTGACATCAACAGGGCAGTGAAACAGGAGTTTCCAGATAACTAGAAGCTAACCTGATGAGCTGAAGTAGCCATAACATCTGTTCAATCCAGTGGAACAGAAAAATGGAGCGGATCTTTTTAGATGTCTCCTGAGATGCCTATATTTACCTCTCCAAGGGGGAAAGCTTAGGCCATGACACATGTACAGAAGGCTGATGTATTTTTAGGGTATCACAGCTCATCAACAAGGGCATATCATAACAAAGGTCTTGTTAAATGTTTGTCTCATGAGCTGGTTTTATTTTCTATCCCAAAAGTGTCTTAAGAACACACCATCGGGACAGGAGGAAATTAGCTTGAGTGGAGGCTTTGACAACTCTAAAATCCCAGAGATCTTCCCTGATGTAGGCAGGATCCAGAGCTGAGAGAGACCACAAGCTGCCACCAGCCCTCTGTGAGGGGTTGTGTGAAACATGACGGTAGGATTTGCCCCATAGCAAGGAGGACAGGTAGCAATGTGACCCACAGAGTGAACGCAGAGCCCTTGCGGGAAGGGTGACCACAGGTGGAGAATGAAGCGGTTTCACAGCTGACCTGAGGACTGCCTGCTCGCTCTGCACATCAGTGCTGCAGGGCAAAGACTCCCTATCTGACACTAATTGGGGAAGGGACTACAAATTGTTAGATGTCCACTTGGCTCAGACACACGTGAACTCCACTCAAATCCCCATAATTTTACAATCATATTTCTGCGGGGCATATTATGCAGGAGGGACACACAAAATGCACCAATTCTCCTTTTAGATCAAGGTAACTCCTGTTACCTTGAGCAAGACACTATCTCTGTGCTAGAAGAGATCCGAAAGCACATCTACCCAGAAGTACTGTGCAACAGAGGTAGCAATGCTGTGAATCAGGACTGCAGGTCCTTGGGTCTGAGGAAATCAGTTCATGTAAAGAGATACGACCATAAGATGCTTTTATTATTAAGCCCTTTCCATCTCCACCTCCAGGAGACACCAACAGGACACCACAATCTCATGAAACTCTGGGATAATGGCTATGGCAGAAATCCCTGTAGGATGGGAAAACCATCACAAAGTATAAAGCAAAGACTGGCAGACAACACATCAGTAAGTCATACCCCAAAGGACGGTCTGTGGATACTCCCATCCATATCATCTTCCCCTGTAGTCCCTACTCTAAGAAACTTGTCTAACTGCTCCCTTCTGGTGGGAGCGAGTCCCTGGCCGTGGGGAGCAGTTTAACCCGTAGCTCTGCCATCCCCCAGACAAACCAGCATCCGGGGGGATTCTTACATAGGAAAACTCTTGGCTGCTTTGACTGCAGCAAAGCAGTCTAAGAGATGTGACTTTGGAGGCATCGCAGTGAGGCTGTACCTTGAAAGACCCCACCTAGCACAATGCTAGAAGAGGAATCGCATAGTCCAGCTGATTATATACCACTGCACTTTCCTCTCTTCAGGGGATTCTGAGCCCCTTGGGTCCAGCGTGTCACACGCAATACCCTCACTGCAGGGTTTGCGTGGGGACGCACTCCCAAACAGTCAGATTAAAGCTTCCAGCCTCTCCGGTGTGCAAGCAACGAGTCAGTTCTCCTTGCAGCGTACTTAGGGGCAGGGAGTCCTCCAAAATCACAGTGAGCCCCTGGGATAAGCTGGGTGATATTGGAATAAGAAACTCATCTCCAACCTCTAAGATCCTGGTCTGATGCTTTAACAAAGTTAATTTTCCACTCCAAAACAGCACTCAAATGGTCTTTATATGAATTAATGCACAAGAGGTTGGACTCGATGATCCAGTGGGTCTTTTCCAACCTAGTGATTCTATGATTCTATGATTCTATGAGCTCATGGAAAAGGAAAGGGTTCTGTCCCTGATGTGCACAGCCTGCTCTGCCACGGGGTTCTGGGGAAAGCGGTGAGCACTAAAGGGACCTCGACCACATCAGGCTGCCCAGCACTAATAGAGCTGTGGAGAATGAGCTGCAATCTGCTACAATCATACAACAGCTTCGACACTTAAATGCTCTTTCCAGACAAGACAAAGCAACCAGCCTTGAACCTAGAAGGAGATGCAGCTTAAAACCTTTTTACTTCCATAAGGGTATGAGGAAAAACCCTTGGAGACTGTTTATTTTCAAAAAAGATCTGAAGAGACAGTATTCAAACGTGTATTTCTGTTCACTGAAAGTCGCCAACTAAAAGGTATTTGTTCATAAATACATCAGAAATCAGGAAAAAAAGACCTGTTATTTTTCATCCAGAGGCGCCCAAACCAAGCTCCAGTACATAACACAAGTTCAGCCAAATTAAATGCATCTTTTAGAAAGAGATCAGGTTTGGGCCAAAATATGTTAATGAACAGAAAACTTAAAATGTCCCTACAGCTCTATTATAACAGAGGAGATTTATTTCTCATAAAGAAACTTGCCTCATAATTCAGTCAAGCAGTTGGCTAAGAACTTTTGTGTGGATTTTGTTCCAATTGATTGACTGATTTTTTTTTTTTTAATTGCGGTTAGAAATCTGAGGAAAACTAGTAAAAAAGTGAGCTCTCACAGTTACAGTATACCCTTTCAAATACTTTTTTTACATCTTTATCTCCATTTACATCTATTTTGTAAGAAGATATTCAGGGCACCAAACTTTCCCCAAAATGGTTAAAGAAAGAGTTGCAAGAAAACCACCACTCGTTTCCTTACAGAGGAAACCAAACACCAAGCACTCGGAGAGACCCTTCTGAGCTTCTGCACCTCCCGAGGGCTGAGGACCCGCAGGAGGTGAGCATCGGCGTGACAAGCAAAGCCCAGCAGACAGCACAGGTGCCTCAGCATGGGATGTGCATCCCTACAGATTTCTCCTGTTTAGATAGCATTGTCTGGTATCTATATTTTTTGATTAAAAAACCATAAAATCTTAGCCTAGTGTTGTAAATTCACATGAGCCAGAACATGCAGGATCAGGCTCAATCTCTACACCTGCAATACCTGGAAAGCACATATCCAAAAGGTTGGTTACAACCTGTAATCCTTAATATCTAATTTAACAGCAAGTTGAAAGCTTTTAGTCTGACACCGTGATTTGACGGACTCTCACCGTAACCGCTAAGCCTCCGAATGGAAACCCAGACAAAAAGACCTTCTCGTGCCGGGGGCTGAGACAACCCCTGCCCCATGGGGCTGGTGTCTGAAAGGAGCAGCAGACAGAGGAGGGCAGAGAGCGAGGAGAGAGGGACTGATGAACGCAGATAACGGCCTGAGCCTATCTTTTCATTCCGTATTATTTTGGAGTGATGTGGATTATGATTTGATCTGATTTTAGCTTAGCTGGGTAGAAGGGAGGGGACAGGCAGCTAGAAAGAATTAAAATGAATTGTCTGGCAATTGAAATGCTGTGTTTATAATTGCCAAGAGAAGGCATAGTTCGATGAATCTCATTTGTACGGGCTGCTAACTCTGCAGACAAACATGTCAGCCTTCCACGTGCAACTGTTCCTGCAAAGGTCCCTTCGCGTGGGCAGCGCCGCTGCCTGCACGCAGCCTCCCAAAACCCACGCCAGCTGCCTGGGAGCAGGCAGTGAGATCCTGCCCTGCCTTCTCCCTGCCTGCCTTGCTGTAAAGTTATCCTGACGGTCCAACAGGGATCCCCACACCTGGGATCTCTGCTCGGACACCACTGTCACCCCCCACTCCTGCCACAAGCCCCAGCCTGGGCTATTTCTCCTGACAGGATGCAGCACGGTGTGGATTTCTACGGAATCAAGGTGCAGCCAAGCTGGCAAAGGGACGGGACACAGTTTCATTGCGACCCTGCAAACCTCAGTACAGGTTTAGCGCTTTGCTTCTAGGTAGTTTAAAGAAGAGTGGGATCTTTCCACCCAAGGCTGTGGTTACAAATGTCTCCTGGCTGGAAGGGTTTGCAAACACAGCGTGTCACTGCAATGGCCCTGATCCAGCCCCTGCACTTCAACAAAGCCTTAAATTTAGTGGCTTCCTTCGGATTTAATCTCTAAGCAATTTGCAGAACAGGGATGTAATTAACCATACGCTGAATCGCTTTGCTGCATGAAAGCAAATCCTCCAAGCAGCCTGCTGGTCATTAGTGGGGTCAGACCTGGACGCTGCTGAACAGAACTTTAGCGGGGGAGCTTCCCCACCACCACAGGCTCCCTGTTTGCCCTCTGTGATGTGGGGGTTTAATCCCAGCATGTGGCACTGTGATGGGGAACCCCAAAAAGCCAGTGTGGGGGACAAATGCTCTCACCGTCGGCGATCTCCATCTCGTAGGGAGAAGGTCTCCTCTTCACCCGGTTGCTGCCGTACATGGAGAAGGAGTCCGGTTCACCAAAAAAACCGCTGCAAACGAAAGGCAGAGAGGTCGTGAGGACACAGCAACATCTCCCCTCTCAGCTGGGCCCCCGCGGAGGGGGAAGCTGAGCTGCTCCGTGACCTCTCAGGGAGCTCAGGGATCACGAAGCTGAGCCCGGGGTCGTGCAGCCACACGACACGCGGCCGTTCGGGGACACGAGCTGTGTGGGGCACCTGGGCTGGCGGCTCCTGGGTACAAACACACCCCCACAGCCTCCCCAGGAGAGGGGTCTGAAATGGGGACACAAGGGCTGCGCTCTGCCCCTGCAGCAGCGTTTTCTGTCCCTTTGCGGGACTCTTCAGAGGATGGAGAGCCTGGGGAGCTCCGAGAGTCTAAACCAGCTCTCAACAAGCACCAGGTTTACTGGTGGACCCCTTTGCTACACCTCAGTACGGGATCACCGCCAAATATCTGCTCCACCCACAGCATTACTACCCTGAATTATCTGTGGGGTTTTTTTTTTCTAGGAACAACAGTTTTTTTGTTTCGGGTTAATTTTTTCCCCTTTCTTCCTTTTCAAAGTTGCATGCAAACCCGCAATGACTAAGCCCTGAACCCTGAGCAGAGGAAGGGATGCTGATCCCACTTCTGCTGCTGTTCTCCTTCCTCCATTCCTCCTTTCTTCCTTCACTCCTTTTCTCCTTCCCTCCATCCCTCCTTCCTTCCCTCCTCTTCTCCTTCCCTCCATGCCTCCTTTCACCCCACCTTCTCTATTCCCATCCATCCCTCCTTTCCTCCCTCCTCTCCTTCCCTACATCCCTCCATCCTTCTCTCTTCCCCTCCATCTCTCCTTCTCTCCCTCCTCTCCTTCCCTCCATCCTTCCTTTCCTCCTTCCTTCCCTCCCTCTTTCCCGCTATCCCTCCTTCTCTCCATCCCTCCTCTCCTCCCTCCTCCTCTTTTCCCTTCATCCCTTCTTTCCACCCTCTTCCTCTCCATCCCTCCTTCTCTCCTTCCTTCCTTGCTTTCTTTCCTTCCTCCCTCCTTCTCTCCATTCCTCCCTCCTCCTCTCCATGCTTCCCCCTCTCTCCATTCCTCCTTTCCTCCCTTCTCCTCTCTTCCCCTCCATCCCTCCTTTTCTCCCTCCTTCTCTCGACCCCTCCATCCTTCTCTCTTCCCCTCCATCTCTCCTTCTCTCCCTCTTTCTCTCCTTCCTTCCTTCCCTCCTTTCCTCCATCCTTCCCTGCTTTCCTTCTTCCTTCTCTCCATCCCTCCTTTCTTCCATTCCTCCCTCCTTCCTTCCATCCCTTCCATCCCTTCTTTTCTCCCTCCATCCCTTCTTTTCTCCCTCTTTCCCTCCATCCCTTCCATCCCTCTTTTTCTCCCTCCATCCCTCCTATTCTCCCTCCTTCTCCCTTCCCTTCCTCCTTCTCTGCTTTCCCTCTTCATTCTCTCCAACCCTCCTTTCCTCCATTCCTCCTTCCCTTCATCCCCTCCATCCCTCTTTTCTCCCTCCTTCTCTCTTATCCTCCATTCTTCTCTCTTCTCCTGCATCTCTCCTTCTCTCTTTCTTTCCATCTCTCCTCCTCTCCCTCCGTCCTTTCCTCCATCCTTCCTTCCCTCCCTCCTTCCCTTCATCTCTCCTTCTGTCCTTTTCTCCCTCCTTCTCTCCACCCCTCCATCCTTCTCTCTTCCTCTCCATCTCTCCCTCCTTCTCTCCTTCCCTCCTTTCCTTCCTCCCTCCTTCCTTTCCTCCTTCTCTGCTTTCCTTCTTCCTTCTCTCCATCCCTCCTTTCATCTATCCCTCCTTTCCTCCATCCCTCCTTTCATCTATCCCTCCTTTCCTCCATCCCTCCTTCCCTTCATCCCCTCCATCCCTCCTTTTCTTCCTCCTTCTCTCCACCCCTCCATCCTTCTCTCTTCCTCTCCATCCCTCCTTCCCTCTCTCCTTCTCTGCTTTCCTTCCTTCTCTCCATCCCTCCTTCCCTTCATCCCCTCCATCCCTCCTTTTCTTCTTCCTTCTCTCCACCCCTCCATCCTTCTCTCTTCCCCTCCATCCCTGCTTCCCTCTCTCCTTCTCTTCCTCCTTCTCTGCTTTCCTTCTTCCTTCTCTCCATCCCTCCTTCCCTTCAACCCTCCATCCATCCCTCTTTCTCTCTTCCCCTGCATCCTTCTCTCTTTCCTCCCATCCCTCCTCCTCTCCATCTCTCCTCCTCTCCATCCCTCCCTCCTCCCCTCGGTCCCCCCCTCTCCCCCCGTCCCGGTCCCCGCTCCCGCACCTGTTGATGGCCGCGAGGGGCTGTCCGAGCCCGTAGATCATGGCCCTGCCGGGGGGCTGCAGCGGGAGCGCGGGGGGGCTCAGCTGCACCATGCGAGCCTCGGCGGCGGCCTCGGCGGCGCGACACGGCTCGGCTCCCGGCGCTCTCTGCATCGCCTCGCCCGCCGCCTCCCGGCTTTTTATGTCCAGGGAGCCCCCCCGGCGCACCAGCTCGATGACGGGCACGGCGGCGGCGGCGGGGGGCCCGGGGGAGGGGCGACCCGCCTCCTTGGCCGCCCCGTCGAGCGGCGCCTCCGTCCCGGCGCGGGCGCTGCTCTCCGGCTCCATCGCGGGCTGCGGGTCGGGGCGCCGGGCGGGGCGGGCATCGCGGGGGTCACTGCGGGGCGGCGGCGCGGCCGGACGGTCCATCGTCCTGCGGAGAGAGGCGGCGGTGAGGGGCGCACCCCGGGGACAAGGTTGGGGGGGGGTTGGGGGGGTGGGACACACGCTCCGCCCCGGGCGCCGCCTCGGGGAACCGAATCGTGGGCTGGAAGGGACCCCAGATCGCCCGGCTCCGACCCCTGAGGAGGGCACCGACACCTCCCACAGGACCGGGCTGCTCAAAGCTCCCTCCAGCCTGGCCCTGAACACCTCTAGGGATCATAGAAATGTGGAATGGGTTGGCTTGGAGAACTTAAGGATCATCCACAGCCCATGAAACATGGAACGGGTTGGGTTGGAGACCTTAAGGATCATCCACATTCTATGAAACATGGAATGGGTTGGGTTGGAGACCTTAAAGATTATCCACAGTCTATGAAACATGGAACGGTTTGGGTTGGAGACCTTAAAGCCCATCCAGTTCCACCCCCAGCCATGGGCAGGGACATCTCCCACTGACCAGGCTGCTCTATCCCCATCCAAGCTGGCCTTGAACACCTCCAGGGATGGGGCAGCCACAACCTCTCTGGGCAACCTGTGCCGGTGCCTCACCGCCCTCAGCGTGAAGAAATACCTCCTAACTAGAAAGAAATTCATTAGGAAGAATTTCTTCCTAATGTCCAATCTAGATCTTCTCCCTCCCGGTCTACAGCCACCCCCCCTCGCCCTGTCACTCCATCCCTTGTAGAGATGCCCCCCCCCAGCTCTCCTGTACCCCACACCGGTTGGGGTTCTCCGGCGGGGGTCCCCGGGCCCGACGTGACGTCACGTTCTGTCGTGACGTCGAGGCCGGCCGGACCCCCCTCTCCCCCCGTCCCAGATCCCAACCCGAGGGCTGATCCCGCATCCCGACATGAAGCGCGGCCGGGTGGAAGGGGGCTCTCCCCCCGCACCCCCCACCCCATTTTGCAGGATTTCATCCCATTTGGGGGGATTTCATCCCATTTTGGGGTGTTCGCCGCCCCTCTCACCCCTCCCTCCCCATCGCGGCCCGTCCTCCCTCAGCCTCCTCAGCCCCAGAGGCCTCTCCTCCCACTTTTATTATTATTACCGTTATTTTTTAACGGCGTAAGACAACCGAAGCCACTTTTGGGGGGTGAAACCAGCCCCTGACGGGGTAAATCCCCCCCGGACACCTCTCGCTGTCCCCCTTCTCCCAGGGAACGAACCCTGTCGCGACAGAGCACCGAGGGCAGCAGCGATATCACCACTATTGCCGTGTTCTTTCTCCACCACCCCTTTCCTTCGTTTTTTTTCCCCCATAAATAAGAAGCTTGGTGGAGCAGAGACCTTCCACACATCGCATCTCATTCCCATCCTTCTCTCTTTCGTTTGCCTGCGGTAATTATATTTTTTTCGGGTTTGCTGGGCTGAATTATGGGAGAAAATAATTTTTTTTTGGTCCTATCTCAACATTTCTCGGGAAAAATAAAAATAATGAGGGAAAAAAACCAAAAAACCACTCAACCCAAAGCACAAACTGGCTGCCTTCCCTCCAGCCCTCTAGAAAAAAAAAAAAATCTAATTGCCTATTCCGATATTGTATGGGAAGAGATTACTCACATGTGTCATATTTAAGTAGGGACACCGCAAGTCTCTCCTGTTTCAACAAAAGCGCTCTCAGTGTCAGGCTGAATTTACTCCTCCCACCTCAAGGTACTTACGACTTTACAGGGAGGAAGGACACCCGCATCGGGATAAAACTGCTAAATCCTGGGAGGAAGAGAAACGGGGAGGCGGGGTGGGGGGGGAAGAAAAAGAGGAGAGGGGGGCTGAGAGGGGAGGAGGGGACGGCACCTCGGGGTGGCCCCTGTTTTAGGGGACACGTCCCACCAACCCCCCCTTCGGAGACAAGGCACACAGGGCCTCGAAAAAAAATTAAATAAATAAAATAAATAACAATAATAAAAAATTTAAAAACAAAAGCGTGGAAAAAAAATACTGAGAAAAATTAAACCCTATATTTGATGCGAATTAGTTTTTGGACCCATCGCAAGCGCCTGGGAGGAAATCGCAGACGGGGCCGGAGAAGGGAGTTGTTTTCGTCCCGATGGGCTCGAAAAGAGCGGCTGCCTTGTTTCTCCCACGCCCGGTTGGAAAATTTAATTCCTAAAGGAACGAATTAATTCCTAAAGGAACGAATTAATTCCTAAAGGGAGCGGTTCCCGGCTGCGCTCCCGGCCGGGGCCGCCGCCGATCAACAGGAAGGCGAGGCCGGGCCCCCCCGCAATGAAATCAGGAAAAATAAGGCTTTCCCCTTCGTGAAAAAACGAAATAATCCCGATGGCGTCGGCTCCCGCTTTCGTTAAAAACGAAATACACGCACCCGCAAAAATACCCGCAGCGTTTTGACTTCATTTGGGGGTGATTTCGTTTCGAAAAAATGAAAAAATGGGGAAGGAGGTGGTGTCCGGGGGGGGGGGGTATTAATTCCCCGCCCGCTGGTTTCTGCTCCGCAAAATCCTTTTGTTTTCAAATCCGTGGATCGGCAGGAAATTTCCAGCCCCGAAACGCACCTTTGTAGAGAAATTGCCCCAAAGCGGGAGGGAGGGAGGGGTGCGGGGGGGACACCCCCAGGAATGAGGCTGTGGTCCTCCTGGTCCCTTCATCCCTTCCCATCCCATCCCATCCCATCCCATCCCATCCTGGGAGAGGCTGGGGGAGCCGGGCCCAGCAGCTGCTTCGCCCCCAGCTCCCCCACACCCGGGGGTCACGGGGGGGAAGCGCACCCCACATTTTCAAAAGGGAAAGCATCTTCTTCTCCCCACCCACCCGCGTCAAAGAAGAAGAAAAAAAAATAATAAAAAAAGATTAAAACCCAACCGCGAGAAAGACTTGGGTGGGTTTTTTTCCCCCTTCACCTGTCTCTCCCATGGGGCAGAAGCCCCCCAAACCTCCCTCGCTGCCCCCCGGGACCCCCCAAAGCCCCATCCCGCCGCCCCACGGCCGCAGGGCCGGATCCCTCTCGACTCACCATTTGCTTTTCATTGGGAAAAGTGAGTGGAGCCATTTTGTGGCCTACGCATCGCGGCTATATTTGTAGTAAGCGTTGGGTGGCTTCGGCTGGGTAGGCTCTAATTCCACATCACGTCCAGTTTCCTATTTAGTATGGAGAGCGGAACACTACTGCAATGTGGCCGAGAGAGATAAAACCCCAGCAGTGGCCCGCCTGCCCTGATAAGCTTCTAAACCCATTATTTATGAAATGATTCATTATTATTTGGCAATTTTATCGAAGGAAAGCGGAAAATTATTGCAGGGATATGCATAGGAATAACTCCGGAATGCATGCCTTCTAGCTTTTTATGTGTGTGTGCTTAGATGCTCTTAAAAAGACACTGCAAAAAAAAAAAAAAAGAGAGAGAGTAATAAAAAATTGCACTGTGTCTGCCCGCATCTGAATAGCAATTCTTTATTTTAGTCCTCTTGGAGGTTATTATGCCCCTGCTTTTTTTTTTTTTTTTGCTTTTTTTTTTTTAAACATTTATTAAATATGGAACACCTACTCCGTTCTTAATTAAATTTAATGAGCCAAAATAAATTGTTGGAGATGCTGACAGAAAGAGAGGGAAGGGGTGTGAGCTGGTTTGGGACAAGAGGAGGTGAAAAAAGCACATCGAGGGGAGATGTTTTGGAGAGAAGTGGCTCCATCCCAACCTTCCCCCCCTGCCTCTGAAGGGCTAAAGTGGGGGGCACTATCCCTATCGCATCTCCCGAGCATCATTGCTGGGCTGGAGGATGCTGGGGGGTGAGGAGGGTACCCAGCCGGGGAATTTGGGATGAGGGGAGAGGTCGGAGCTAAGGGTAGAATCAGAGAATCACCAGGTTGGAAAAGACCCACCGGATCATCGAGTCCAACCATTCCCATCAACCACTAACCCATGTCCCTCAGCACCTCGTCCACCCGTCCCTTAAGCCCCTCCAGGGAAGGTGACTCAACCCCCTCCCTGGACGAGAGGGACCTGGGGAAGGGGAGAGAAAGGACCCTCGGCCGCCCGGGGCAGCCAGCGGGGTTTGGGGACCGGGACCGGCCGCCCACCCCGTCGGGGCTGGGTCTCAGCGCGGCCGCTGCGGGGAAAGGGGGGACGGGGACACCCCAGACTTGGCCAGAGCCGCTGTACGAACGGAGCGGCTGCTGGGGGACAAGGGGGGAACGAATGTAGGGGTCGGGGGACTCCCCATGGCGCTGGCGAGGGACGGGACGGCTCTGCCGGCCTCCCAAATTGCCAGAGGGAGAGAAGGGCGAGGCAGGGATGCTGAGGGGCCCGGGGTCCGTTCCCGCAGCTGGAGAGAGCGTCGGGGAGCGCTCTGCGATAGCTCGGGGGATGGAGCTACCCGGGGCAGCCGAAAATCAACGAAATCTCCTGTCAGAGCGGGGCTGGGGGGAGCGGGGGGTCCCTATTGTCTCCCCGCCACCTGCGCTCCCTCCCGCAGGGGGAAATGCCGGAGTTGTTATTCTTCCTTTCACTCCTTCCCTTCGCCCTCCCGCTCTGGATGCGGCCGGGGGGGGGAGGGTCGCGCTCCCCCCCCGGGGTCGGCAGGAGCCCGCACGATGCCGGCGCGGAGCGTGGGGCGAGCGGGGCAGCGACGGTCACGACGGGAGAAGCCGCCGTGCCTCCCGCCAGGAAACACGAGCGTTTTCATGCCGGCTCCTCTCCCCAACAGGAAGCGTTAAAGATAGAACAGCCGGCGCTGGGCGGGGGAGATTAGGAAACCGAGCATCTTCTGAGCACCCGGAGCCGCGGCGGGGGTCGCTCTGCCCTCCCGCATCGCCTCCCGCACGGATGCTCCAACGGGGACCCCGGTGGGGCAGGTGGCAGCACCTTTCCCCCCACCACTACCCTGTCCCGGGTGGGTTTCCCACCCCGGAGCTCCCCTCTCACCCTGATTTTCACAGGGCAAAGCAAGCCCTGCAGTAAGAAGCACCAAAACCATCCATGAAGGAGCATCAGCGATGCTCTGAGCAGGCCCAAAACATTTTAAGTGAGGTCTGTATTTAGAATCATAGAATAACCAGGTTCGAAGAGACCCACTGGATCATCAAGTCCAACCATTCCTATCAAACACTAAACCATGTCCCTCAGCCCCTTGTCCACCCATCCCTTAAACACCTCGAGGAAGGTGAATCAACCCCACCTCCCTGGGCAGCCTGTTCTAATAAAAGATAGATAGGAATAAGAGAAGCAAACCCAACACTAAAGCCTTAAACTACGCTGCCCTCCCACCTCAGGTGTTGGTGTGTGAATGTGGAGGGAGCCGGCGCTTGTGCTGGGTCCCCGGCGCTCAGGGTTAACAAAGCCAAGCCCAGCTTTCCATGTTTTTTTGACTCCAAGATACAGTAAATGCTGCGGGGAAAAAAGAATTTAAAAAAATCCAGGAATCTTGAAATTACTCAGCACTACAGTAGGAAAGGAAAAGGCCGCTTGAGGGAAGGGTGGGTTTTTTTTGGTCAAGTAAATTAATGTTTCACTTGTGCAGAGGTTGCTGTCCAGGATTATATGATTTGTGTAACTTAACATAACACCACACCCTTGTCCTGAGCTGTGTGCGAGGAGCTTGGCTTTTGTTTTAAAATCGTTCCTAGCCCTCAAGCATTTGAAGAAAGTCTTTAAAATATTAACCAATACAACTGTCATCTTCCTGTGTTTCCAGACATTTTACAATAGGAAACAAAGAACAAAACCCTACAACAATAGCTGAGAGGTATGAATTGCCTCATTCATCTCACTGGAATGTTCAAAAAACATTAACTATTTTTTGACTGATTCAGCAGAAAATGCGTTGCCCAATAACAAGCTTGCGCCAGATCCCAGGGAGATTCAGGGATGAGAAAGGTTTTATTTTCCAGCGCAGCAAAGTAGTACCTTTCCTGAAAGGAAGCAAATATTCTTGTTGATGGAAGAGACTGCACGAGAGGAAAAAAATTCTGACACAGCTTGAAAAGGAGCTGCTGCCTTCCTTTCTCTGTACTGGCTCTGGAACAGCAAATGGCTTCTTAATCCACAAAAGTGGCAGATGATTGAAAACACACTCCTGTCCCTGTAATAAATGAATTAGCAATTAGTACCCCGTCAAGCATACTCTGGACCCAGAGTGCAGCCCTTTGTGTTGTGGGGGAAAGGCCCAGGCCTTCAACATGGGGTGTTTTAATCTCAAGTTTAACAGCCTTGGCACAGGAAAGACGAGGTCAGCACCGCAGCCTGAACTCCTGTTGAGACAATGCCATCATTAACACAAAGTTTGTTCAAACTCCCGTTAAAGCACGTTGATGCGGCCAGTGAGAAAACAGATGGCTCGGTCGTCACTCCGCACTGTCCTCCTGTCAGCAGCGGTGGGAATTGGAATGAATTGCTGCTTCCAGCACCGGTGTCTCATTTCCAAGACCAAGAGGTCAGGACAGAGGTGTGTTAGAGCACAGTCACGCTGGCTGAGCGGTGGCCTCGGACGTACTTGCCAAAGGAAGGCTGAGCCCTTACAGCCAGCACTGGCACCTGGACGTTACTATGGAACGATATAAAGTCACCACAAACACCTACAAATCGAACAAAAGTCAAAGACTTAACAGAACTAGAGTCATTAATAAATAAGTAACCGAATTCTCCAGCTTGTGGAATATCATCATCAGAGGGTTACGGAAAAGGGTTGTTTCCCTAATAAACCATAGTGCCTGATGACAGAATATTTGTATGTTAATACAGAACAAAATGAAATCAATTATTTTTGCTTATCCCAGCATCAGAACTCCCAAAGAGTTCAGTAGCAACTAACATACATTTCCAGTTAGCCATTCTAAACAGTGACTGGGAAGGGCACGTGGCTCAAATAAAGGCTACAGACACAACTGAAGTTTTGTTTAATGGAAACTTTGACCTTTATGAGCAATACGTACTTAAATAAATAGAAAACATTAATTCAGAAAAAAAAAATCACAAAAATTTAAAAAGTGCTAGTTTTTCCAATTTCCTTCCAAGAGTTCATGACACCAAGTTACCTGTGCCACTCCGGCTGAATTAAAAATAATTTTATGCAAAGTAAAGGCACAGTTATATTTCCCTCCCCACCAGACACAACCTCACACACTGCAATCCAAGCATTGCCGCAAATGTCTAGAAATTAGTGCTTTAGCTCTGTTATCCCTGCCCTGCCACATGCAGCAGCAATGGCTCGCAGATGGCAAGAACACGTAAAAATCAGTGCTTTAAAAAAGTCAGAACATTTTAAAAAGCATCGTTATTAAAAGTATATTAAGAGTACATCTTGGGCTCAAGTCCATTCCTTTCACTTTAGAATCATGCCTGACTGTAAACAAAAGTGCACCCATCAATGCTGCTCAGCACTGACTCAACCAGGCATTTAGAGGTGACTGTCCCCAGTCTGGGCTGAAAGCTCAGTTCTGTAAGTTTTACGTCGCTACAAAAGAGTGATCTCTTCAAAGATGGCTTAATCCTTGGCTTCCTGAAGTCTTTTACAGAGGGGTCCCTCTCAGATTTGAAATAGTGGTTGCAGCCATCTCCGGGGATGTTCAGAACAACTTTGGCAACTGTCTGAGCTGTTTCACATCAAGAATGGTGCCAACAGAATTCATGCTGTTCGACTGGTTTAATGTTTCAAGGGTTGGAGTATGCGGGTTTCCAGGAAAGACCTGAATATCTCCTTCATCTTTCCTGACAGGTTGTTCAGTGAATTCAACCCTCCCAGGTAACAACTTGGGTTTTGATTTTAAATCCTTTAAAACCTGAACTGAGTTTTCATCTGCTTGATCTGTTGTGGGAGGAAAAACATCGTTTGCAATGTTTCTTAATACAGGGCTGTTTAATTCCGGTGGAGAAGCATTAGTCATCAACTCTCTGCTGTGGCTTTCTAGATGAATGGGAAGTTGTCCATCAATCCTTCTGGATAATTCACTCCAGTGGTTGAAGGCATCCAACAAAGGGGTACGGTTTTTGCCCAGCACACTTTCGCTTTTGACAGTGCCAGAACTGACATCTTGAACCTGCGGCTCCTCCTCGTCTTCACTACTGTCACTGCCCTGTATCAGCCCATATCGCTTCATGTACTTCTTGGTTGCAAAAGACATATTGTTTGGGGAAATTAAGCTAAGACCCACCATGCTCTTGTCCATATTTGTATGCCAGATGTCTTGGAAAGAGAAATCCGCAGGAGGATTTTGGCCTGAGCGACTGAGAGAAAGTCGAGATAACTGATTTTCACTGAGATACTTGAGCGCTATAGCGTTTGCTTCCATGCTCAGATCAACAACGTTAGGAGTTAAGCCGCACATGCTGACATTGGCAAACGACATATAATTTAGTCCAGGAACCACCGCTTCAGGATTTATGCACGCTAATATGCTGAAATAAAGGATTGAGAAGTTAGTTTAGCGTTACAAGGAAAAGTATGCATTTCACAATATAATTTGGTAATTTCAGTTTGCTTGCTGTACCGATTTATCCTTCCTTCTGACAACCACAGCTCACAGGTTGTTCAGTGCTGAGATCATATGCCCTGCACTTACTAACAGGCTTAGCTCCAGCTCCTTACACTGACAGTATCCAAATACTATGTTAAAGAATTGATGATATCCCCTTCTGATTCAATACTAACCTGAACCCTCACATAAAGAAGAGCCCACCCTCTAGCAGGTTTCAAAGCTGTTTTTTGTTTTTAATGCAGGTTTGAGCTCTTGGTCTGTTCTCACAAGTAACTGGAACATTACATGTCTTTAATTCTAAAACTCTAGATGTTGCCACGCAACCCAAAATGTATTTCTAGATAGAAGGTAGAAGCCCAACAACAGAGACCAAGAACATCTCCTTTTCCCCAATGCATGTCAATTCCAGGGTTCTTACAGAAACTCTCACCTGGTACCAGAAGCCTGGAAGGCTCTAGGTTTTGAAGGCATTCTTCAACAAGGGAAATGCTCCTACACTCCATTGCTTGGTACACCAATTTCCTGTATGCAGCAGGTGTTTAAAGACTGAAAGGACACGCTCTGGTACACTGGTAGTGGTTACAAGCCAGTGTATTTAGTATGTGTCGTACTAATTCATAAACCCAAAGTCCTTGTGTGGAGAGTTAAGAGTCTTCCTATTTCACTGAGCATAGATTCTGAAGTTTGCTGAGGAAGAGTAACCTCCTCACTCAGACGAACAACCACTAATTATGCTATGGAGTTGCACTCTTGTTCCCTTTTCTAACAAGCTGTAGATCTTTTCTCCGAATTGTTTATCAGTTATGAAAGTGGCAGAAGGAAGAATCCCGCCCTGCTCCCAAATTCTGAAAACACCCCAAGAATTCCAATTTTGTCTTTATGGGTTCACTCATCAGCGCATTATCGACATTAAAAGAACACTGACAGACTCTCCAGCCAGGAAGGTAGCTCAGATATTTGAAAAACAAACAAACAAAAAGAAACCAAAAAAAAAAAAAACCCCACAACCAAAAAAACAAACCTGACAAGATTCAAGTGAAAATGAGAGTAAAGATCATAGAAATGGTATGACTGGAAACAGCTTTTGATATGTAGCTGAGAAGAATGATAATTAGGAGATGGCTATGTTTTTTTATTAACCTAACAGTCATCACGGACACAATAAGGATGAAGATGAAGCTGTACCGGGCAACCAGCCTACCCCTGAGCAACTACATAAGTAAACTTCTGTGCCTTAAACACCTTCTTCAGATATTATTTCTGCTCCTCCTCCTGTTTAATCAAAAACGTTTCCCTCCCCAGCCACTGCAGCTTCCCCTTTTCAAGTCAAAGCACTCACAATAACAAGTGACCAGGACAGAACCAGGCTTGATTATTTACCAAAGCCATGAGAAAATTTTCCCTTACACCGGTGAAGTGCAAGACAAGGGTTAAGCAGCAGTGACAAAATATATAGCTGCTTAGCATTCAGTCTCCCAAGTCCAGTGTTTCTCTGGAACACTTTTACACAACCCAAAGGACTGAAATTACTCAAACAGCTTCCTTATTATTCTAGGGAACTGTTCTAGGGAACAGCCAGAGCTACTTGTGTTATATTTAAATAATCTGAGTTTTGCTAGCAGAGCTCTCAAACCTATCTGAAATACCCATAGCATGAGCCAGCGTTTCATGTTTGCAGGAAATGTGGACCAAGTTGCCAAATAAATCCCCAGTGGCAGCGAACAGTCTCTCCTCTTTGCTTACTGAGCCAATCTTCACTTTTGGTTGGATCTACAAATTACTGCTCAAAACCAACCAGTATTTTACCTGGCATTTTCTACTTTGTGTGTGTTTTTCTTCATTTTGCCAGGTGAGTCAATTGTCACCCCAAGACTTTTGAGCTGTTTGAGTGTAGCACTTATCACACTCTCTTTATCCACCACTCCCGTGTCAGTTTCTGAAGCCATTTCTGTTGTATCCCCAACATCCTGGTGCTTTGGACCATCATCAGTCACAAATCCTGATTTTACAGGCAGATGATCTCGCTCTTCCGAGGACTTTAAGAGGTGGTTTACTTGGCCCTATAAAAAAAAAACGGAGCAGGGGAGAGACAACACAGACAAAAACATCATGACATGCAGGAATTGTCGAAACCCAAAGCCTTGGTTTACTCTTATGCAACTTAAAATACAACTAGATAGGTTAAGAGCTTGTTCTGACACAAGATGCCAAATTCAGATTCACATAAACTTACAGCAGTGCAGTTGAACACTACAACATCTTACATTTCCAGCTTTCTGTAAGAGTCAGTTCTGAATTTAAACACATCACATACTTTAATCTTGAAGACTATGAGTATGTGCCCTTTAAGGGATTTGAAGGTAAAATACTGTGCTGTTTTAAAGGGTACTAGTTAAGGAAGTTATCAACTGACGTAATCTTTGAACTAAAGAGTTATTTCTTAGACAGTACTCTTTGTATGCATGGAAGAGCGAGGTACAGAACAACCACTGAAATCTTAAAAAGAACCACAAACTTGGAACTTTTCTGTAGAGCACAACATGTGAACTGGAAACCCACACGCAATTTTAATTCATGCCAATACCACATCAAAACTTCAGCAGTGCGCTGCTTTGTCCAGTGCAGAATCTCAGATTTACATGAATTACCAGTAAGTCCTGGTAAAGCTTCTGATCCTCTGAGGGATGTCGAGGCAGCAGCGAGGCGGGTGGCTCCGAGTTTTGCTCACTTGTTACCACCACGTGGTTGCTGGCTCCCTCTGTTGGTTCTTTCTGTAAAGACACGCTAATACTTTCTTCCAAGGATGAATTGCGAACAAGTGCTTGGGAAACATTTGCATTTCTGAAACAGAACAGAGATAGATATTTCCTTGAAACTGAAAGCACAAGTATCACTACGTGTACCTTGCCTTTTCATGAACACCAGAAGAGAAGAATAAAATAGAATACTGGAAACGGATCCTAACAATTCTTGGTCATCCTCTGCTAGAGGCTTTGCTCCTTTCTGCAGCTTCAAAAGTCACTTGAGGACTGAGGAAATACATCCTGCAGTGAGAAACTACAACAGCCTGACTAGTTTTTCAGTAGATAATTTGAAAATGCCAATGGCTTCTACAAACTAGTCAAAACTCAATGACAGCCTACGACTTAACCTTAAAGCAAATGAAATTAAAAGTTACTAACAATTTGAAGTTTGTCTTATGTTTTCAGCATTTTTATGGACAATTAGAAGCATTTAGGAGTGATGTATCTTCCATATGCTCTGAAACATGACTTATTGAAAGAGCTGCTTTTACAAGTAAGCTGCTTTACTGATAAGGAGATTCCTGCAGTAGCTTAAAAACGCTTTTAAAGCTTCCTAAAGACACTGTGACAGGTAAACACATACACAATGCAGATTGAGTGTCATGAACTGAGAACAAACACCTAGCTGAAATATTTATCAATAACAGATGTGAAAGAAGAACCATAAACTACCCCGACATCTCCAGATAAACAGGGTAAACATCATAGAATGAGTTACAATGCGATGCTCTGCATTCCCTTCATCTAGCTGCTGGTGTGTGCATCGCAGAAACCTTTTCAGGCCAGACATATCAATAATACTATCATCCCGAGAAGATCCCCAAGCGCTCCTCCTCCCCCTTCCTGTTCCTCCTCAGGAGACAAGTGTAAGATAAGGGAATTTCAGAACACAACTGATCAATTGCCTGTGTTGAAAGCGATAAGATTTAAATCACGTGGCATACTAGATAGTCAATGTAGGTTATCAGTTACTGTTACACTAGCAATTATTCATCATTCCCAAAATTGCTTCCCTCCCTTCAACGAAATCTGGGCAATGCTCTACAATCTTACAGTATGTATACATATACTGTATATATACACATATACAGTAAGTATAATCTTACAGTACTTATACAGCTATTTTACAAGTTCATGAATCCAAGCTGAAGAAAACCTTAGGATAACATATTTTTTTTAGGAAGATGCCAGGGATTGATTTGAATTTGTAACATTTCTGGTTGCAGTATATGTTTACAAATAATACTTTAATCAAGGACTATGAATATTTAAGTTAAAGCTTAATTACCTTTCCCAATACAGTTATTTTAGAAACCTAATTTAACTGGAAGGGTTTTCCTCCTCCTCTGGCTTTTTATACTTAGAAAATATTAGATCATTAAATGCTAAATTGCTGAGCGGTTCCCTGTGTAAAAATAACATCCATATAGATAATTAAAAATATTTCAAAAGTCACTTCCCAAATTAGTCTGAGATTAGTCATGGCACCATAAAGAATCTGAGCTTAAAAATAATTAATTTAACATCAGTGAAGCTGGTACCTGCATTCACTACACAAAGTAATTGGGCGTAAAATGTAGAGAAATTCAGGGAACAGTCTTAAGCCCTTCAGAACTGAAAGGGTTCTGAATGCTGACAGAGAAAAGCCACTAGGAAAACAACTGACTACAGCAGCGTCGCCTTTCCCCCTCAGGATTTAAGGTAAGAAAGGGAATGCTGCCAGCACTGTACACGCTTTTCCACGTTAAAGGCTTTTACCATCAGCTGCTGCTGATAGGTAGGGTAGCCAAATGTGCATGACTGATAAATGCAGACTCTAAAGGCAACAGTGTTTCAGTGAGCTGTACAATCTGAAGCCTAATTAAAAAACAAAGGAAGGAAAGAACATAACAACTGAAGTCAGGTGACTATAACTCCTAAAAAATATATTACGGAAGCAGTAACTCACGAAATGCAGTTCAACTTATTATGCGAACACAAGGTATTTCTGGTTACTTACTGGAGAGTGTTCTGATTAGTTCCTTCTTCCACAAGATGAATACTATCTACAAAGCTGGGTATGTCAACCACCTTTAAGGAAGAAGCAATACTTGTATTACTTGCATCTTGTTCAGCATTAATTGAAATGCTTATGTCTTCCTTAGAAATCTCTTCATCTTCTTTTTTCCCTTGTGGCATGGAGTCATCTTGTTTTTCTGAGGCTGTATTCCAAAATAAACTAGCACCTAGAAAAGAATTAGAGATTTGGCTGTTTGAGGAAAGTCACTACTATCTTCTGAGACTCTTTGGCTTTATAAAGCTAAGGGAATCATTTCCTCACGTGTGTTTTTTCTGTCACCATTCAAAAGCTGATTTAGGGTTTAGAGCAGCCAAGAGTTGCCAAAACATCATTCAAGTTCTTGTTTCTTCCAAAGCACGTTTGATGAAAATAAATGGTTGTATTAAAGCATTTTAATGCACTGACCTTGAGCCAGTGTGAAAATTTCCTCCACGCTAACCACAATATTTCCATGTATTTAACAGGAAACAATACATTAATATGTAACCTTACAATCACAGCTGCACGACTTGCTAAAACCAAAACAAATAGTCTTTCCTCTATGCATGTAAATGCACGACTTGCAAAAACACATCAATAATATACTTAATAGAACACCAGTGAGAAGCAATTAATTAATATACTGTTTTGAAAAGTAAGAGATGTGGATTTTTTCTTATTCAGTAAGGCCCAATTTAAAACAGAACACCTTGCTAAAACTATTGGACAAATAATTTTTCCAGTGATGGCAATCACTGCAGCCCAAACACAGAAGTAACTTCACCCTAAACTTGCAAATAACACCTAGAGAACTTAGCTGGATTTCATATCGCTGCATATTTGCATATGCTCAGCAATTCTGAAAAACATTCCCTCCGTGCCCAAACAAATCACAGAAACATCCAGAAAAGGCAATGCCAGTCTGTTTTTAAAGAATAAAGCGTTACCTGTGCTCACAGCAATGCTCACACTTGTCCTCATGTGTGAGCCTGGTGAGGACTGTGTTTCCATAGAAACAAGGTCCCCTTGCTTCTCAGGCTGCAGAGCATGGATTGCTGCAGCTGGTTCGGAGGAACAAGCCTGACGAGCTTGTGCTTCCAGTAGGCGCTGGATCTGTAACAGTTATCAGTATGTTATAATTCATACAATAAAATATGAAGTATAATAGGCAAATGAGAATTACTAAATTGGGCTCCTCTGAGATCTGGATTCAAACCCAGGCTGCATTGCCACAGGAGTCTGATAACCTTCCAGTTCTCAGCAGTGCACGCAGCATAAATCAAAACATCAATTTTGGTGCTGGCAGAGCTAGCAAAGAAGAGGTTTTAAGCATGCTGGCAGAACTACAGCAAGACAACTTGAGTAAAGCCTATTTGCACTACACTTGCTGGAAGTATTCTGTCCCTTTCATTCATATACAAAGCCTATTACTGACTTACCAGCCAAGCGTTTATATGCCAACTATCCCTACACCCTGCTAAACCAACTTTGTATTAATTACAAAATTATGAACTTAAATGATAAAATTACAGCTGCACAATCTTCAGTCTAGTGTTGGCATCCACCCTGTTCACCAATTAGTTCAAAGCTCCATGGAAAAATATCCTAACAGAGAGGGCTACATTTATGCAATTAGAAGAGTTTTCCCTCCCTTGTGCATAAACTCTGCTTTGAATTTTCTAGTTTAAGCAGGAAAAACAGGTAGCGTATGTGAACTTCCCTATTCCTACTCTTGTCATTCATCACCAGCAGCAAAATTTGAACTCTGTCTCTTCAGCCCCAAATCACACTTACAAAATAGAGGGCCAACAGTGTAACTCAAAAGGCTGATTTTGGAGAAATGCAACCTGGTATCAAAACAGAACTTGGGGAGAACAGCAAAGCCCAATAAATAAAACCAAATCCAAATATAATCAGGAGTCTTCATAGAATCATGGAATGGTTTGGGTTAGAAGGGATCTTAAAAATTATCCAGTTCCAACCCCCTGCAATGGGCAGGGACACCTCCCACTAGACCAGGCTGTTCAAGGCCCCATCCAACCTGGCCTTGGAACACTTACAGGAATGGGGCATTCATAACTTCCCTGGGCAACTAGTTCTAGTGTCTTACCAACCTTATAGTGAAGGGCTTCAACCTAATGTTGAAGAACTTCTTCCTAATGTCGAAGAACTTCTTCCTAATGTCCAATCTAAATCTTGCCCTTCCAGTTTAAAGCAATTCCCCCTCATTCTATCACTCCATACCCTTGTAAAAAGTCCCTCCCTCGCTTTCTTGTAGGCCCCCTTCAGGTACTAGGAGGCCGCTCTAAGGTCTCCCCAGAGTCTTCTCTCAACAGTAAAGTAGTATTAATTTGTTTTAAGGGACACCAATTAGCAGAGCTAATCATGACCCTCCTGCGCTCCCAAACTGGACCTGATATGACAAGGTCTCTTGTTCCAACAAGGATAGACAATAGCTCATTTAATTCCTTTGACAGAGGAACTATCAAAGCATAATTACCAAGAGGACAAAGGAGAAACCTGCCATTAGCACAAACCTGAGCTTGAAGTAATTTGAGTTGTCTATCTTGTTCTGTAAGAACCCGGTACGCATCTGGAGATAATCCCATCATTCCATTATCCGATGCTGCTTTAGAAGCGGGTGTGTGCAGGCACGGCGAGTGGGCTGCGCAACACTGCAGACTGGAGGGGCTTGCACTCGAAAGAAGTCTTACTCCAGGCGATAAGCTATCGTCGAGAGAACAGTTCCCCATTTTCCCATGACATCCCATGCTTATAGGGCTGCTTGTGGTATATCCTGGATTGCAGCAAACATTTGGACAAACAATATTTTGATGGAGCACTGCACATGGTTTCTGTTGGGCCAGCTCTGACTGGATTTCTGCTCCATGTTTAGGGCTCACCTTACCAATTCCTTGCAGTGAGTTTACTAGATTATATTGGACTGTAGTGGGAAACTGACAGTTGCACGCGCTGGTTGGACAGCAAGCTGGCACTTGAACTGGCACCTGCAGGTCTGGTGGTCTTCTGCAGCTCTGTGGTGAAAAAGCAGAAGTGTAGAGGACTGGTTGTGTAACAGCAGGAAGCTGCTTGGAATTGGGTATTGATGTTCTTCTGACTGGATTCTCTCCCTGCTGTGCAACTCCATCGGGATTTAATACAGGCCTTTCTGATGGCTTTCTGGGGTGATGCACAGACGTGTCCGGGGAAGGCCCACCACAAGGGCTTGAAGAAGAAGATCCAGAACTTTTTCTTGATTGAAGACAAGCTTTCTTACAGTGTACCTGTTGCTGCACTAGAGGTTGCTTTCCTCTGGAAGGCCTTGAGGTTGGAATTTTCTGGTTTACATGGTTGGGTAACTGCCTCAAAGTGGGATCTCCCATATTAGCAGAACAGTTTTGCTTGTCTTCAGAGCGCTGTGTGGGATACGATGTAGATCCCAAACACCATTTCTTATTAATAGGCTGACGTAGCACTGAGGGTAGACTTTTAGCATTTGAAGGCCCCATAGGCTTAGCCAATTGTCCCGATTCTATGAAACTGCCATCCAAAACAAGTGACAGTTCAGGAACTGAAGGAAAGATCTTGGTAACCTGAAGGGACAATTATACAAGAAAGTCTAAGATCATTTGAAAATATTGTCTTTCAGCTCTTCAGAGGCAGAATTTCAAAGAAAATGTTTTAATTTACAGTACATTACCATTACCAGCTCCAAACCAATGACACTGAGCAGCTTTCTAAAGACTGGAGAATCCAGATACAGAAAAAGCAGCAAGTTATCTAGGATCATACATAGAAGACAGATTTGCTTTCATATAGCCATGTCTACCAAATGAATGCTCCATGTTATCCTGGAGCACATTTCAGGGTATTCATCTTTCCCCTTAAAAAAGTGTGAAGGATCATCGCAGGTGTCACATCCTTCTAGATGTATGCTGCACAAGGCCTGCTATTTCATTATACTTGTATACACTTCAGAAAAAAAAAACCAAAACAGAGCAGATAATCTTCATTTAATTTACTCAGAAATAAAGAAGAAAGTTTGCTGCCTCTATCTTTGCCTCAGACACCACAGCTCTTCCATTTAACAGCAGCAAGGTTCCCAAATCCCAGCACATCCAGGAATTAAAGTGTCTATAATCCTGGAAAAAAAAGACAGGTAAACTACAGCAGGAATTGGGACTCTTGGTCCATTTCTTCAGTTCTGTTTTCCCCTCCTAGCACTTTAATACAAGCTTTATACTCTCCAGTCCCCTCACAATGAATTTTGCTGCTCTAAGTGTTACATCTGAGATGCCTAGAACAATTATTTACTCAGTTACCTGTTGGGTCACTGGATGAGGACTTGGAATTGGTCTGGGGGACAAATCCTCGTCTTCTACACCAGAGTCGTGATCACTTGCTGACAACTTGCTGGGTGAACAGCCTTGGGGAGGACTAAAACCAATATAAATGAAACTAAAAACGTTTGCTTGTCAGATTTGGCAGTAGTGACATGAATCTTCATGTTTTTCCCTATGCCATCTACAGTGTGATATCAGCATAATTTCTTTCAAGAAGCAGCTGCTGTACACCTCTGCCCTGGTTAGCTAGAGAGTTCACAATGCAAACAGTTTTAAGATGAGTGAAAATACAAACACTGGTTTTGGGCAAAAAATCGGTAACCCTCGCTCCCTGCACCCTCAGACATCCAGATTTTTAAGTGACATTCTAACAGCAAAGCACTGATTTGAATTGGAAAGATAAGGAGTGCTTCAGTAAATATTCTAACATTGTTTAAAGGAAAAGAAAGGCGATCTTAGTCATAGATAAAGACTTGATGCATAAATAAGGTTCTTAAAAGTATTAATCTATCCAGCTCTTGCCGCTCTGAAAAGCTGGCAGGAAAAAGGAATTTTTACCAACTTAGGCAGATTTCAATTAGAGATTTGCTCCAAAGGACAGATCTCACAGAAAGCTTAATACTGAGCTCCGTCAATAAGGAAGCCTTTTTAGTAGTATTCACTGTGTAAATTACAACCACCAGTAACAAGAGTAGAAGTAGTTTCTCTTGGAACATAGCTTGACCACCTTACTTTAAGAATATTAACTCTAGGACTAAACAAAAGGACACACAGAGATTTTAATGCAAGAAGATAACAGCATGCACAGCTAAACCGACATGTGGCACACCAGAGGTCAAAACCCCTCCTTCAGTAAATACTAAATTTCTGTGTATAAATGACACCTGAAAGATTTACCTTCCAAGAGAGAGTTTCTTGCAAACTCTGCTGAAGAATTCAGTTTCTGCATTTTGGTTTTCTGCACTCAACTCAAACTGGATAGGGCTCTTGTCTGAAGGCTCGACATTCTGGAATGAAATTTTCTGTATTTGTGAAGCACAACACCTTCAACTGTTAATCACTGAGACACTACTCCCAAAAAATAGTTCAAAGGATGTTTATATCTGATTATTTGCTGCTCGTCCTCTACTTTCAATTCTCAATTCTTTCACTGCTACAAGGCGGCAGGCAACTTCCCTTCCTGTTTAACACTGTTCCCCCTGGTGCTCTGAAGTTGTTGGCCTAATTATAGTCATGAGCAGATGCTTCCTTACTGTAAGTGCTTAGACACTCTTCCACAAGCCTTCACCACTATAGGAAACAGCAGCTGTTCCTATGGTGTTTCACACAACACAGCTGGGCAAGTCCTGGAGGCAACAGAAGTGACCCTTTCTTAGAGGCTTGTCATCTTCAGAAAGCCATGCTGTACCTAGGCTAAAGGTGGAAGGCAGCCCTGAACAGGGAAATTTAATTAGAAAGAACAGAGTAAACAGACAGGACACACATTACACGAGCTGTTTCTCTGCTACAGCACAGGAGCATTTATAGAGCAGATTAACAATTCAATTCCAGGCTCTGTACAAGCATAGGAAAACATTTAAGAAACAGATTTCCTAGAATTTCCTCAAGCATTATTACTTATCTCCTAGACATTGTATCATCAAATTCTTTCAAAGAGTTACTCTGCACAAAGATAAAATTGCTCCTGCTTTGTTACTGTAGCACAGCAAGAGACCTACAGATTAGTAACCACTGAATTCCATTTCATGTTCAGCTTCAGGCAAAGCCCAGCTTTGCTCTCCAGAAAGCACCAATGTGCATCACCCATAGCAGTCGTTAGATGCATCCAGAGTACACACTGCACATCAGATTAACAAATGCTATAGGAAGTCAGAACCTCTGCTCATAAAGCCAAAAAATCACTAGTAAGAAGAAGCACTAACCAAGTCCAACAGAGCACACTACATTTTAAAAGACAGGTTCTTAATGCTATCAGAGAAGTCAGCAGTTGCAGACTTTGAAGGTCATATCTCAATTTAAGAAACAAACTGAATTCACAGCAATGACTGTAAAGAGGTATCTTTATAGAACTACATCACATTCAAACATTGCAGTTCCATTTGGGTCACGTTATAATGACTCCTCCCGTGAGTACTCAGACCAGAAGTCAAATTTTAAGATACCCTGACACAGTAGGAAACTAAACCACTTACTTTGAAGAGGTGTACTGTCTCGTTGCAAGTTAAGATCTGAAATCCTAGTTCAGTCTGTCCACTGCATGGAACGCACTCATAAAACTCTGGTTCTTTGTGTGTCAATGAATAAAGCACAACAAGAAGACTCCCAGACTCTGAAAAAACCCTAAAATAGAAAAAAAACCAAAACCAACACACATCTTAAAAAAGACCCTTAAGAAACAGGAAGAAGGCCCTTAGTTTCTCAATACACTGAGAAAGCTACAAGTTTAAGGAACTGGCGAGTCACTGCATTTTGAGAGCTACTGAGCTTTAGATAGAGCAGATGGACGTACAACTGATGCCACATACAAGAATCAAAGTAAAGCAGAAAAACAGGAATATTTGTCTACTTTCTAGTTCAAACTTTTAGTATCACTTGTACTTTAAATAAATTCCTGGAAAACTTCAACCATAGCACAGAGTAAAATGACTGTAACAAGGAGATTGTGGTTTGGGGTGGTTTTGGTTTTATTTTTTTTTCTCCATAATTAAGATGAAGTTGTATTATAAAGACACTTGGCCTTTCACTTAGCCCTAAGCGTTCAAAAAGTGCTCATTAGCAAACAGTTCTAAGAAAAATTATACTGAAGTTTTTTCTACAAGTGGAATAGTAACAACTGTAAACATTTAATACAGAAGATCAAGGACAATGAAAATAACACTTATTTCCAGGAAAAGGTAGTACCGCTTTCAGAACAATTTACCTTTTTGCAGCATTTGAAATATGCTTGCTTGTGAAGGATTTGTCATTTGTTTTTTCTTTAAGTAATATATCTGATAGAGAAAGCAGTAGGAACAAGATGCCTGAAAAATGCATTCACACACAACTTCTGAAATATACTTACAACTTAGGAGTTAAAAATGTGTGATGCACAGATTAAGCGGTTAGTCTGCAGAGGTTAATTCTGTTTGCATGGTTCACCAGATCTGCCTAATCCACTTCCAAGACTGAATCAGTGAAAGTTAATGAGAGTCAAGCATCTAACTTGCCTATCTGATAATCTAATTGGGCTCTTATCTGCATTTGGGCATATTTAATTTGTTAAGGGGAAAAAAAATCTATTCTGTAATTACAGACATCTGTTCACCAAATGTGGTTTTAATTCATAATTTAAAAGCAAGCGTGGTTGCACAGAAGTAATTTTTATGCATACAGCATGCTTTAAAGTTTCATTTACCTGAAGAGCAGTTTTAAGCTATAGACACCTGAGCTCCCTCTCAGTTTACATATAAATAGAACTTGGCAAATGTTACAAGTGAGAAGATGTAGAGAATGAGGATTTAGTAGCATCACAATAAAAAAAAAAAAACACAAACAGAATGCAAAAACTATAAAACCAGAATATTTAGCAGAAAGTTACAACAAGATGGTAATAGTTGTAAGTCAATTTGCTTCAATATGCTGATCAGATACAATCAGGGAGAAAACCTATGTCAAAGAAAACACCCATAAGAAAATTTCAAAATCAAAACCCCAACCAAAACCCCACCAGTCTTTAAACTGGTTTCCTGTTTGCTGGCTCTTATTTAAATTAAAATGCAGTGATCCTAATGATATTACCAGTTACCCTCTTCTCCTTTGAGGTACCATCCCAGCTTTCCAACACTTTACTCAAAAAAATTGGCAAGGTAGAAGTCAAAACCAGAAAAAAACAATTAAAACAGACAGTCTTACCTCCTATGTAACATATAAATCACAGAATTCCCTTAAATACCTTTGAGCAGAGCCCATGTTGCCATGCATTCCTGTGGAATATATTTTTAGACAGCCAACAGCTTGTATGTTTTATAGATAAAAGTGACTTGCCTTTCTTGAATTGAAGAACTGAATAAATATCGCAAGCAACAGGCCCAGACTTGAGGACTGCAGATCTGAGCAACTCCACTCAGCCAGCTACAAGAAGAAATATCCAGTTAGAGACAGCTATGTCACCCAGTTTCCACTATGTAATTCCTCAAATACATCTTAAATCAATACACGTATTAATTTGTACAAATACAGCCAAACACTTACACTCCAACTAATGGCAGAGCATAAGCCTTGGGATCAGACTCAAGCAGTAAAAGCAATTTTCGTGTCTGGTCCATAGTAAGGTAGCTGAAAAACAGAAGTTCAGGGGTTTTCTCAGTACTTTGGAAGGCAGTCTTTCAGAAAAATCATGGAGAGACATATACAGGTTTAAAAAAATACTGTAAGAAAGAAGTTCAGAAAAAAATCAAAACTATTCTTTCTCCATAGTTACAGCAACTGCTCAGCTTTTGATCAATTCCCTGTGTATCAAAGAATTATGAAAGACAAAATTTGCTCTATATTATGGCATTCACACCAAATCCAGAAGTTATGTTAAATTTGAAGAGGTATTCACAAGGTCATTCTCCAAAGACATTCAGCTGCTTCAAATAGTTTCCCTGATTTAGCCTTAGCTCACTCTACTAAATTAGTTATCAGTCAGAATGACAATTCCCCAATACCATCTCATATGGATGATTAACAGAAATAGCTTTGGTTCACATTCACCTGATTTTCATTCTAGGGCAAATGCTGATATTGTTTAAAAAGCTGAATACTGTTAATTTATTATGTTAATTAGCAGCATGTCCTTCTGCCCCAGTAGGAAGATCCTTTTACTGAGGTCAAAACTAAGATTGAACCAGTTAATATTTTTGCCCCACCCTATTTCCTGTTTATGATGTTTTACATTTTGCCAAGTTTAAGAAGTCATGTTATTTTTATGCCCGTTACCTTAATAAAAAGCAGAATACTGGTTGAGGTCTCACCCATCTACCTGCTTTAGGAAATCACCTTTTACTCACCCACATTTGTAAGTTCCTTGAACCTGTGCAATATTCATATGACTGGTCAAATTTCTTGCTAGAGCTGTGGGAATAATTGGGACAGACTTAACAGGGGTGTATTCCAAGATATTTGCTGCAGTAATAGAAGCCCAGTGAAAACTAAAATGCAGATTGTCCAGGTTCTCTGTGAAAACAATGTGAGCTCTAACAGTGAGCAGTTTAGAAAGATCCAGCGATTCTTTACTGCACAGACTGTGCTGCAGACCCTAGAAGGAGGGAAAAGAGAAAAAAGTTAAACACAGCAAACTGTCTTTATACGACTACCATGATCCAAGTTGTATGCTAGGAACTCAAATCATTCATCATAGCTACTATTGAGACAGGCACTGTATAAGAAGTCATTAACCCAGGTCTCCAAAGCTCACGGCTATACTGAATATAGCGAATAATGTAAAATACACTTGAAATCCAGCTATGCATATCTTGTCATTGTTTTACAATGTATTAAAAAGCCTGAGGTTACTTAAATTGTACAAAAGTTAATAAAATAAGAGGCAACTAGAAGGCTCAAAGTGAACTGTCAAAGCTTTCTTACCTGCATTCAAGAAATTTGTACTATAACATCTGGAGGCAGTGTCATGAAAAAGCTTAGGTATGAAGTAAACATTATTTGTATTATAAAATAGACACAACGGCTCAGGCAAACATTTACAGGAATGGAAGGTGTATTTACTAGATTATATGCCTGCAGCAGAACACAGAAACAACAGGTACACATTTCAGCCAGAACTACTAACCTACAAAGGCTTTACATGCTTTCTTGCAAGTCATTTGCCTAGCAATACTTTTTATCAACAATTACACAAACACTGCAACTCATTCACGACAGGTCTGAAAGAAAAAGCTGTTTTTTCTTGTTTAAGTAGTTTGCTGCAATCACTGTTGTCTTGCTGGTTTTGGTGGTCAGACCAGCTGAAATACTTCAGTCACACAGCAAGATTTCAGCCCGAGATTTGTTATGGAAATGATGCATGCCAGCCAGAGACACCCAGCTCAAGCTCAAGGACTTTTTAGATACATCTCTTGTCAGTTTATTGACTCAGCAGAAACCTGGAATTGAACCCTGCTATAGCTGGCATGTGCAATTTCTGTGCAGTCCTTCAACAACTGTGAAAACTGACAGATTTTAACAGTTTCCAATACAGTTTTCAATGACATTTGAGCAGCTCATTTCAGATGACCAATTAGTCTTCCTATTTGTGTCTGAAACTGATGACGGCTGGAGAGCCCTGAGCGTAGGTCTCCTGCCTAGAAGACAGTTGACGGTTTAAGAGACCCAAAAGTTGCCAAGAGCTTCCTACCTTGAAAGCCAAGCTGATATCTTCAGCAGTCTGCACTATAACATTATTTGAAGATCCCCAGGCATTAACTGTACATGGAATCAAAAAGTCTCCAGGAAGAGATGCAGTTGGAATTTTGCCTGATCCACCAGCAACTTCTCGACCGGGATCAAAGCGGTCTATTGTTAGCGTGACGCTTTCCTCATCTTTAAAATAAGTAAATAAAGTTAGAGTTCAAGAGCAACAACTCTGCCTCTCTTTGATAACAACTTGCTTAACCAACCACTAAAGTGTCCACCTGATGTTTAAAGTTACCTTCATCTACTGCAAGAGTCCCAAGCAAAAAACACGAAAATAATTTCTTTTCATGCTGCTTAGCATGACGATAGGCAAGTCGCAAGGTTTTCTCCATCATAGATAACTTCGGGTTTCTAAAAAGAGACAATAAGCAAGGTGAAGACTCAAATTATTTTTAATGCTTATTTTAGAAAGTTTTTATTATATTGCAACAGCTTACACATTTTTTCTGTCCTTTAAAAAGAAAATACGCTGAAGTCCAAAAGCCCTAAGCAACAAAAAAGTAGGAATTAACAACACTGTATAAAATGTCAATGGAATTTTATCACCCCAAATATTAATTTTCAAGAAATCCACTTTTTGACTGGAGCAGTGTGGTCCACAGCCCCTTCCCTCTCCTCAGCAGCTCTAGACCAGACGCTTGGCTGCAGCAAACGTCACAGAAGCAGGGTGGCCAGGGAAGAGGCTGGGTATTGTTCCAGCCCACATCTGTCCATGACAGCCTGAACCTTAACTAATATAGAGCTCCTCAGGGCAGTCAGGTTATGACAAGATGCTCTGTATGATCATCTCAACGAGAATATTTTGACTGGACTAGTCCAGCAAAGTAACATCAGAGGGGAAACGTTTTTCCTATGGAGAACAAATAGCAAGGAGAGAGAAGGGCTTTTTCTATGGAGAATATATAACAAGGAGAAAGGAAAGCTTTTTCCTTTGAAGGGCAACATTGCCACAAAAACTGGAGATGAACACAAGTGAATTATTTCACTAGAAATGGAAAAGTTAGAAATACTAAGACCAAAGCACAAAAGCTCCAAGAAGACTCCCAAGTTTAAAGAGCAGAATAGGTCAAAATACTTAACTAACTTTGACACTGTGATCTCTCATTTTAGCACAATATTTAGTGCAGATGCTTAAAGCAGCAGCAGACGAGGCTCAATGACACAGAAATGTAAGTATGTAGAAAGACTATGTATGTAAAATAACTACTTAGTTAAAAAAAAGGTAGCAAGTTTGGATATAGGGCAGTAAATACATCAACATTATTTCAGCTTGAGACAGCTTATCTGATTTTGTCTTGGAAAGAGGTCAAAACTGAAAGGGAAGCTACTGGTTTAGGTGAATGCTATGATGATGGCTCATATCCTACTTGCTCAAGATTAATTAAGTGAAGTGCCTACACAAAAATAAGAGTCGTTTATTTAAAACTCAGTTAAAACTTGGAGGCTTTAATTTTAACTCCAAGAGCATTGCATGGCAAGGATAAGCGGAGGCCTCTCTGCAAGAGCTGTCCACCTTTATATGTACATACATGCATACACTTGCTCGGATACTTGCTTTAATAACATCCTGCCCTAGAAAAAAAATAAGAAGTGCTTCAGATTTGCCTCCAGAGTCATTATAAACAAAAACACATCAGAATTTTTGCAATTTTAATCCAGATTCTTGAAGCAAGCAAAAATCTGGTTTAAGTTTTACTTGAAGCACGCTACGTGTATCCAGTTTGTAAAAAGTTGCGTTCTTTTTCTCTGTAAATATTTAGAGACAAGATAAAACATGTTAAAAAACCCAACAAGCAAGGAGTTATTTTTACACCTTTCCACATGGAAAGGAAACAAAGAAACTATAAGGTACTTCAGAATGAGGCACCTCTAACCCACTTGACTGTGAGACATCATAGAAAGGGAAACTCAAAGCCTTCCAGTAAAAATGCCTATATGCTTATAATGAACAGATAATTTGTTTCTTTGTAATATACTAGACTCAAAAGATAAAAAGAGGTTTTGGATTATATAATTATTAGTTTATTTTAACCTTTAGCAGCTTAAAATGGCTTTTCATACCTGTAATAGGCGATGTGTGAGCCAATGACATCACCCATAGGGACTGGGTCCCAAAGCGCACGCTTTGACAGAGGGAAACTGAAAGGGACCATTCTTTCAGGAACAAATCTGGGAAGAAGATCACAGACATAAGAAAGGAAAACGGATTAACCTTAGTACTTTCAAACATTATTTATAAGAACAAAGGTGTAACACTAAGGAAAACAACAAATAGGATACATAAGCTGTTGGTACTTTTTTCATTTCAAGTCCAGGCCAATGAAGCAGAAACTTTGTCCAATTAAGTAGTCAAGGATATGAGCTACAAAGTCAACACAAGACTGATTTCCCACCTGACAGATCCTTTATGCAATCTTGGAAGCTGCGTAGGCTAAAATGCAGGCTTGCAGATACAGCTCAAGAAAGCTGCTTTGGACAGGAAACACAGTGCGCTGAGAAACTTGATTTAGCAAACTTATACTTAGATTGGCTTCTAAAAGCCTTGTTTTAATCACTTTTTAAAATCAGCAATGAATTCTCTTAAACTTTCAAGACTTGTGAAATCAATCCTTGGCTGAAGTCAAGTAACAGTACAAAACTTGCATTCAAACTTTAAAGCACTCTTAAGAAATTAGTATGTAATCCTGTAGACTTATTTATACGAGCAGGATTAAAGTTTTTAAGGGTTGCCTAAACAAAATATATGAAGTAAAACACAAAACATTGATGGTCCGCATCATTTGGCAAACATGTCAACACCTTTTAACAAACACAAACAAACTTCCTTTGTAGGTATCTGAAGCATCAAACTTTGCCAAGCTGCTTCCTTTAGCTCCCAGAGATGAGTTTTATCTGTTTCTAAGGCAGTCCCTAAGCATCTCAACCCCCTCTCACGTCCCCAGTAACAGTTTGTAAAATGGTTTGGGTGGGAAGGGATCATGAAGGTCCTCTAGTGCAACCCCCCTGCAGCAAGCAGGGGCATCTTCCACCAGAGCAGGTTGCTCAGAACCCCAACCAACCAGACCCTGAATGCTTCCAGTGAAATATCTCTCTGAGCAATCTGTGCTAGCGTGTCACCAACCCCAACGCAGAACATTTCTTCCTAATATCTAGTTTAAACTTCTCTTTTACTTTAAAACTGTTACCCTTTGTCCTATTGCTAAAGGCCCTGCTAAAAAGTTTCCCCCATCTTTTTTCTAAGCCCCCTTTAAGTATTAAAAGGCTGCAATAACGTCTCCTCCAGAGCCTTCTCTTCTCAGAAGTGAAGAATACCAACTCCTTCAGCCTCTCTTCACAGGAGAGGTGCTCTGGCTTTCTGATCACTCTTGTGGCCTTCTCTAGACAGGTCCACATCCCTGCTGTGCTGATGGCTCCAGAGGTGGACACAGCGCTCCAGGTGGAGTCTCACCAGAGCAGCGTAGAGAGGCAGAATCACATCCCCTGCCCTGCTGGCCACACTTCCTCTCCTGTAGCCCAGGATACTTGGCTTTCTGGGCCGCAAGCACACACTGCCGGCTCAGACCCAGCTTCTCACCCACCGGCACCCCCAGGGCCTTCTCCCCCGGGCTGCTCTCAATGTAAACATCCACTGGTTGCCATTAAAAGCTAAACGCCCACCAAAATAAGCCCTCACTGAGGCTTGCAGAGGTGTAAACTCTCTCAAAGCCCCGCTGCTGCTGCCAAGCGCGCTCAGACACCCCCAACCCGCAGCTCCCCCTCAACAGAGCCGCCCCGGGGGCTCCGCCGAGAGGGTGGCGCGGAGCGGCTACCTGAGATCCGGGCTCCTGCTCTCCCCGCAGCCGGGGGGTGGGGGGGAGGGCTGCGCCAGCGAACCCTGAAGCAGAAGGGGAGCAGCCCGTGACGCTCAGGAACCGCCTCTCCTCCCGCCGCCGCGGCCGCTCCCGCCGTGCTTCGGCGCCTCCTCAGCTCACGCCGCCCGCCTCGTTCCCCGCCGCCAACGGCCGCCGCCCAATCAGAACGCGCAGCCGCCCGCGCTCCCGCCCTCCCGCCCGTCAGCCAATCAGCGCGCGGCAGGGCGAGCCGCTCGACCAATCAGAGCACGCCTCTCTCTAACGCCCCGCCCACTACCTGCCTCCAGCCAGTCGGCGAGCGCCTAAGGGAGACGGATCGGCCAATCGGCGCGCACCCGCCCCCCTCCACCCGCTTCCAGCCAATCAGAGCGCGAGTGAGGGAGCGGCTCGACCAATCAAAGCGCAGCTGCGCTCTCGATCCCGCCCCCCCACGCCGTGACAGCCAATCGGCGCGCGGGGAGGGGAACCCATCGGCGCGCGCCCGCGGGCTGAGAAACGGTCGGGGAGGCGGGAGGGGCGGCGGCGCGGTTGCCATGGTAGCGCGGGGGGCGGTGCCGCGCGCACTGATGGAGATCGCTCCTCGTATTGCCCAGGCCGGATAAAGGATGCTCGCTTGCTTCAACTCCAGAACTAGTCTTTGAGAGGTGATGCCCTGGCGTTTTCATTAGCAGCCTCCTCTACTCCAGGCTAAACAGCCCCTGTTCCCTCAGCTGCTTCCTGTAGGACTTGTTCATGGCAGGAAGCACTGTGGTGGCTTCACTGAGGCATCAAAGTAAACCGACACTGATACAAGAAATGGTTCTGTTACAAAACGTGGAATATGTTTGGTTTAAGAGAGAGTGAAGTTTCACCTAAGTAGTTTTAGTTTTTTGAAAGTCAGACAAAACATCCCTCTCTTAGCATGATTTCTTTAGAACACGTTTCCAGGCACCGTTCATTCTTTAGAATCACAGAATCACCAGGTTGGAAAGGACCCACTGGATCATCGGGTCCAACTGTTCCCATCAATCGCTAAACCATGTCCCTCAGCGCCTCGTCTACCCATCTTTTAAACCCCTCCAGGGAAGGTGACTCAACCACTTCCCTGGGCAGCCTGTTCCAGTGCCCAATGACCCTTTCTGTGAAGAATTTTTTCCTAATGTCCAGCCTAAATCTCCCCCGGTGGAGCTTGAGGCCATTCCCTCGCGTCCCTGTCCCCTGTCACTTTGGAGGAGAGGCCAGCACCCCCCTCTCCACAACCTCCTTTCAGGTGGTTGTAGAGAGCAATGAGGTCTCCCCTCAGCCTCCTCTTCTCCAGGCTAAACACCCCCAGCTCTCTCAGCCATTCCTCATAAGGCCTGTTCTCCAGCCCCTTCACCAGCTTCGTTGCTCTTCTCTGGACTCGCTCCAGAGCCTCAACATCCTTCTTGTGGTGAGGGGCCCAGAACTGAACACAGGATTCGAGGAGCGGTCTCACCAGTGCCGAGTACAGAGGGAGAATAACCTCCCTGGACCTGCTGGTCACACCGTTTCTGATCCAAGCCAAGATGCCATTGGCCTTCTTGGCCACCTGGGCCACTGCTGGCTCATGTCAGTCGCTGTCAACCAACACCCCCAGGTCCTTCTCCGCGCAGCTCTCCAGCCAGACTTCTCCTAGTCTGGAGCACTGCACAGTGCACACATTCCGTCCCCAGCTCCTGTCCGGCTGCACACACTGATGGAGGCCGCTGCCTCGCGTTGCCCAGCCTGACAGGGGCTACTCGCTCGCTCCAACTCCCTCACGAGGCCCCGGGCGCCGCTTTCCCCCCGAGGAGCGGGCAGGGCCCGGCTGCGCCTGTGCCGCCGCCGCGGGACCCGGAAGCGCTTCTGCTCGGCGGGGGCGGCTCGGCCGGCTCTGCCCCAGCGCCGCCGCTCGCTCCCTCCCCGCCCGCCGCGGTGCTGCTGCTGCTCCGCCGCCGCCTCCTTCTCGCCATGAAGCCCGTCGTCGTCTTCGTCCTCGGCGGGCCCGGGGCGGGCAAGGGCACGCAGTGCGCTCGGATCGTGGAGGTGAGGGCGGGGGGTCCGGAGGCTGCGGGACTGCACCGGTGCCTTACCGCCCCCCCCCCCAGCCCTGGTGGGGTCTGTGCCGCTCCGTGGGGCGGGAGGGGGCTGCGGGGGTCCTGCACCCGTGGGGTCCGTGGGTCGGTAGGTAGGTGGTGGGTACGGGGCTAGGTCTGTGCCGCTCCATGGGGCTGGAGGGGGGCACGGGGGTTCTGCACCCGTGGGGTCCGTGGGGCAGTCGGTGGAGGGGGGAAGGGTCACAAGGCTGGGGAGGGGGCTCTGCCGTGGGGACCGTGGGGTGTTTGGTGGGAGGGGTGCGGGACCGCGCGGGGCTCCGCGGGGCTGTGATGGGGCATCCCCATCGCCCGGTCCGGGCACTTGTGCGGCGCCGATCCCCTTGGAAAAGGCGATCAAGTAAAACGCTCTGAGCCCCATCTCCCCGTCAGCCGGAGAAGGGGTGCGGGCAGGCGGCTTAGCCAGGGGCTGGACCCTTCCCTTGGCCCCCAGCGTCCCTTTCCACCGGTGGCTCAGCATCCCGGATCCCGCATCCCGGATCCTGCATCCCGGATCCAGCATCCTGCATCCCGGATCCCGCACCCCGACGCTGTCAGACCGGTCCTGCCGCGGGGGTGGCTGCGGGGGTGCCACTCCCGTGCCTGGAGCCGGAGGCGAGGTGGCTCATGGTGGCTGGGAACACCTTAGGATCAAGGTCCATGCCTTCTGAATCTGTCCCGTAAATGTAAGAGCTCGTACGTTGCAGGGTGTTGGCTTTCTGACCCGGTGCCACGTCAGTAAGTTGTGAAAGTAAGATGTTAAAAATAAAACTAAGGTTTTATTCTATAGGAGAATTTGATAGAGGTCGAAGGGTGTCCTGACCCCATAGAAGATTAATCTTGTTCTCTTTTTTCAGATAACCTAAATTTGACAGTATAGGTCGAGAAGATGTTCTGCTAGACATTTCAGATTTTTAGTTTTCCAGATACATTTTCACGGCCCTTTAAGCTAGAACAAGTATCTAAGAAGGAATGATGAATGCTACATGGTAAAATATTGTTCTTATTAAAACCAAAAACCCAGGGGTAAGCGCATTGCATTTGGGTGGGCAATTACAGAAGTAATTAAGGCTGAAGGATTCCAAATGTGTGCATGTTGGATTTGAAACAGCTTTTTTTTTTTCTTTCTTTTTTTTTTTTTTCTTTTCCTGAGCAGTTGTATATATTTTTCTCTTTGAAAGCCTTGTGGCATCACAATTTGTCTATACTTGTGCTGAAAGAATTGACTAAACTGCAGCAATGACCATTTTTCTCAGCTGTTAGTGGAAAAAAACCCCTACAGCTACATTTTGTGTGTTGTCTGTTCTGGTGATGCCCTGGCTGTGCTATTGCAGTTTATCCGCACTGCCATTATACCCCAGTCCTCAGTGTTGTGCAACTAAGTTATGGTGAATATGGTCCAGACCGAAAACTACCGTTACGACTTTAGTTCTGAAAGATTTTAACCTCAAATTACAGACTCACATTCAAATTGGCTTATTCATTAAATTAAGTTGTGGGATGAAAGGTTCATAGTGCTCATAAATTCTTTTTGGTGAAGTCAAATTCTGCCTCTGGTGCACAGCAAACAAATGAACTTAAACTGTACAGGAATCTTGTAGGCCATCATTAATGGCTTTCACCAAACTGTTAATTGTAGCCTTAGGGCTGAAGTACCTTGTGTGGCTGCTGGCCTGCTTTTAGAGGTATAAATGCTTTTGGCTTGATAGGGCTATATAATTGGATAAAGACCACTTTATTAGGAGGCGTTCAAATGAGTCATTGCTGCTTAAATTATAGTTGCAGCTAAAAATGAAAGAAAGTTAACTTTGCTTGTACCTTATTTATTTTCTAAGCCTGGAAAGGGAAGTTCAAATACTAATAAATGTAAATTTGCTTTAATTCTGCTAATCCTGTTCACTGCATGGAAAAAAGTTACTTGAAGTCAGTGGGCTGCCAGTAGAAAGCATGTGGATCTGCTGACGGTGATGGGTGTTTTTCCTCCTCTCTTGGACACCCCTACAGAAGCCCCTGGCTAAACTTTGAGGGAGAGCGAGTCTGAGGTAGTTGAAGGGAGAGTTGAACTGATGTGGCTTGCCGGGACGCTTTAGAATAAGGTGGCGTGAACAGGGAAGCGTTGATGAAATGCAGCAGAGGTACTGGAGAGCAGCACCTTTTTTTTAAGCATGCATCCTTGGCCTGGCTCCTGGCAGTCCCCAGAGAGCCCTGATGCGGGCGGTTGAATAACCTGTATGCAGTCAGTGCTGCCTTTAGGTGGAAGGTGTATTTTTGTTTGGATTTTAAGCCCTGTTGGTGGCTTGCCAGAGAGAAAAGAGGGCTGTAGCTGAGTAATAATAAACCTCATTCATCCGTGTTGTAAATGGACTGAATGATATTAGTTTACATTTGGAATGAATCTGACCCAGTATCTTGCTGTAAATCTGAAGTTTGTGCTGAACAAAAAGTCAATATGAACTATAAATATTTCTCAGTTGCTATTCATACTGGAGATTTGGGACAGCACATCGCATGTGGAAGTCTTCCTTTGCTGAGGTTAGAACGTGGGTAACTTTAGCATTAAATGATATTATTAACAAACAAAGGGTACCTGTGTTTTGTAGAGCTATTACTACCTGGGAACAATTTTTCAAAGAGGCATTGTAATTGTTTTGCTGACTATGCTTTACATTCCCAGAGAGGGGAGGTGGCTGTCACACATTGTAGGCAAAACATGTATTTGTTAAGTACTAGCCTAAATCATAACTACTCAGTACGTGTGTGCTGGCAAAGGCATTTATTCATGCCAAATTTGGACCAAAATGGAGAAATAATTTATGGGAAGAAGATGCAATAACAAGCGGAAATAGATATTGACACAGTGTATGAAAGGGAACAGCAGGTAAGCGATTAGGTTTCTTTATCTTCACAGATAAGGTTGAAGGAGACAGCTGAACCAGGCTGGTTTTCTCCGATACAGACAGAAGGCTTGTGTGTACATTCCACAAACTCACAGAATTGTCACTGAAATGCAGCTGCAACAGAACTGCTGCTCTGGACCACTTCCTTCTATTTAAGAAGGGATGAAGCAGGATTCCCTCTTAAGTTCTTGCCCTCTCCTTTCTAGCTGTTCAGATTAATTTCTGACACCTTCCACAGCTCTGTTAGGTGGAGCTTACCATCATCTGGGACCGTTGCTGTTGTGCGAGGCAGAATATTTCAGCAGGCAGTTGAATGATGTCATTTAAATGCAGGTTCCTGCAATAACCTTCATGCTTTCCACAGTATTCGTGTCTTGTGTGACTGTGAGATTATTTTGTGTGTGTAGGACAAAATGAATGTGTTTTTTACTTCTGAACTTTGCTTATAAAAAGGTTATGGTAAAGTCAAGGGAAAAATGCATCCTCTGCGCAATGTATGCTTTCATGTACTTAAATTTGAAATCCTTATGAGCTTGCATCTTCAGGTGCTGGGAAGAATAATAACTAAATCATTTGTCTTTATTCTAAACAGGATTTGGGTTGTGGTTTGTTTGTTTGCTTGTTTTGGCAAGGTGATTCTGTAGGGATTTGGGGTGTGCAAGACACCCCTCTCTGTGTACCTAAAATAATTCAGCTCCACCACAGCCCTGTCTTGTGTGCTTGTGGTTAAATCTGAAACGACTTACACGAGGTGCCATGCTGAGCCTTCTCTTATAAGAGCATAAGTTAATATCCAAATGGAAAAAGCTGTTAAGTTGCTTTGAGGTATGTAAGGAGATTTCCTATGGTGAAGAAAGCAATGCAAAGAACTCATTGTATCAGAAACACTCTTCTGAAAGTAGGAGTAGGAGGAGATTTAGGTTTTGCTGTTGTGTGTGACATTAACTTCCTTGAAATAAAAACTTTTTCAAAATTGTTTGCTTTAAATTCAACTTCGGAAATCTTTATTTAAAGAGTGCCAAGTATTAGTATTCTACTTAGCCTTAAGTTCTCAGTTTGTTTTTTTTTAAATTTAAGTTTTTATTTATGAACTTTGGAGAACAGTCATTTAGTTGTGCTCCCTCAAGATTTATCCCTATGTGCTTCCATTTTGCAGAGCAGTGGGCATGGAGTGTAGACTTTCCCAAACGTACTGGTTGCTTATTTTTGAGCTTAGAGTTCCTGAAGCACTGGGGGACTCTGTTTGTCCCCTCCTTCCCTGAGGGCACTGTCAGTGGGATCTTCTTTGTGCATTTTGCTTTGTTAATGTGGTGTTTTGTTTGTTTTTCCTCCCCCAGAGGCAAGAACATATTTCAAATGAAGAAAATGTCTTCTATTTTTTTTTATTGGAGTAAGCACACAGAGTATCTGTTACTGCACTGTAGTTTGTACCCTGGCGTTTTAATTCTGTGTGCTAACTGCTGATAGGACAGACGAAAGCTTTTTTAGGTTAAAAAAATGTGGAGACTGCAGGCTTTGACATGTTCTGGTTTTATTTGAACTGGTTCTTGAACGGTTTCTGTAGCAAATTTCAGTTGTTTATTAAGGTTGCCCAAGATATGACAGGTCAGAACTAGGGCAATAAAAGTTTGTATTTTATTTGTTTAGATCTTAAGCCGTGTGACTTTCATTTTCAGAGTAATGATGATAAGCCAAGATAGGAGTCAAGGTCAAAGTAGTAATTTGTGTTTCTCTTGCTTTTTCTTGGCTTCTGCTCACTTAGGGAAATCTCAAGCTGTGTGTTTAGCGGAGGGATGTGTTGCTGGACCACACAGGGCTGAATCAGAAATAAACCTTGTCCCCCTGGAAAGCTGGCTGTGCGCTCCACAGATCTTTCCTCACTGCCTGGAGAAGATTGCCAAAGCAGACAACGTCTTAGTCGAGTGTGACACGTATATGACTCATGAATTTTCAGTCGTATTCATCTATTTATTGTTTTACTGAACACAAAAGATCTTCTGTGTGCAGAGTGGGAATTGCAGATCCTGTCTGACAGAAGAAAACTACACGTGGCTGTAGGACAGGGGAGAGAAGGGCATCCCAGGGTGACTGCAGTCATGGGTTGTGATTTGGGGATGTGAAGCACACAGCTTGCATGTCCCAGTTTGTCCTGCTGAGTGACAACTGATTTACCAGGCCACTGTGAGACAAAAAAGTGAGCAGTGTTTTACAGCGACTCCATATACTGCTGCTAAGCGCTGTTCTGAGTAACACCTCTGTGGTGGGAGTGATGGAAAATTGAGCTTACCTTTCCATGGCACTGTGATTTTTTGTATTGTTTTGTTTTATTTTTTTTTTTTTTGAAAGCAAAGGAGGAAGGAGTTTACAGTGGTACTGAAGGTGGCTGATTCCTATTTTTTTATTCACAGTTAACTTTTGTAAGAGATTTGTATTACGGTTCTCCAAGTATAAAACCAGTTTTAAAAATAACAAGAACTTGTATAATAACTTACTGATATAATCTTTTTTTTTTCTTCTTGTAGAACAGCATGCCAGTCCTCTAGCACAGCAGAAAACATCAACCCTGCAAATAAGTTTTGGAGGAGTTAATTCTGTATTTTCTTTTTTGCTCAGATTTTGGGTGCTGGGCTGCGAGTATTTGGATTTTTTTTTTTAACCTAGTTTCTATTTCAAGAATAGAACGATTCTATTCTTCCTTTCAGTCTGGCTTTATGAGTCTGGCATATATGTGTCCTTCAAGAACTGGAGAAACTGCTTTTTCATTGTTTGGCTGCCACAGTCCTGCTGCCTTTCTTAATTTGGAGGAGAAGAATTAAGCACTAATAGCATCAAGTCACGTTCTGGGGATTGCATCAAGATGTGCTTGGCGCTGCTGGAAAGTCGTGCTGGCACAATGCAAACCTTGGCAGGACACAGGAGTGTTTTGCCCCATTTTTTTTGTGCAGTTACATCACAGTCCTTTTCATGAGCTCTTGGGGATGTGACGATTTTCCCCAATTCAGGACATTTGCAGAGGGCTTATCTCGCTTGAGATGAAAGAATTTGTGCCTTGTATGTGTTGATTAAAACTGGCAAGAGTAGTGTGAGCGCTGCATCTCTGAAGCCTTCTGTGTATGGAGCAGCAGCCAAACCTTTCTTTGTGCTTGTTTGCATTGTTTAAACCGATGTGTTTTCTTTGGCTCTTGACTCAGTGCAGTTAACAAATAGATGTTTTGCCCCTGAAGGAGAGGTTTGTTTTTCTTATAGCCTGGTTAATCCATTCTGAAGGTTACTCTAGAATACAATATACTATTATCTAAAACGAGTCTATTTCTACAACAGCACTTTAAAACACTTTTACTTTCCTGTTCAGCTGTTAAAGCCTGTTTTAGTTTGCTGTTTCAAAAGACAGAGAATTCCAAAAATTGTCTGACTCAATTTCGTTTTCATGCATGAAAAGGGAAATGCCAAGGAAAATTAAATGGTTTGGTAATCCTCTAAAACCTAAGGGATTATATTTTCCTCCTGTTTTCTGCTTTGTAGATACTTGATGTTAAAAATATCATCATTCTTTAACTTTAGCACAAAGAACTACATGTTAATTTAGGGTTCAGCAGAGTAAGGATTCTTGCATATAAGGAAAGATTTATTTTGGTTTATGGCTTCTGTAGTTCATAGTTCATATATATATTTGCAGTTAAATAGGCATAGCCAAATACAATGCACATTAAGCAGGAGTACAGTGAGCTTACAGAAGATGTTTGTGGGGCTTTTTCTTTGCAGTTGTTTACAGCAAAATCTTGCTTTTTTTTTTTTTTGCCAGCTGTGTAGAGTTTTGGAGGTCTAGATTATTATATACCTTCTTAAACTATGACTACGGCAGAAGTGTCCAAGGCCAGGTTGGATGGACCCTTGAGCAGCCTGGTCTGGTGGAAGGTGTCCCTGCCCATGGCAGGAGGGTTGGAACTGGATGATCTTTAAGGTCCCTTCCAACCCAACTCTTTCTATGATGATTCTGTGTTTCTAACTAACTGCCCATGCTTTTGTGACTAAAATTGGAAAGCAACTGAAATGCTTTTAAAGTCATTTAGTGAATTGTGTAATATTCCTGTTGTACTTGGTTCAGTAGCCAAGTTTTTAAATCCCAAGTTCACAGCTTTTAAAAGTATGTAGTCATATTATTGTGCTGCTCAGACACCTTTTTTGAAATCTGCTTTGGATGTTATTGCAGCCAAGATGATGATAACCCTAAAGTTTTTTTTGCTGCTGCTTTTGTTTTGTGTAAAAACTTTAGGATGAGTATGTATAGATGGTGTACTCTGGTTTGGGTCTATAGCTACCTTAGATAATTGTCAAGGAGATGTCTTTATTGCACGTTTTTCTGGACTGCATTTGGTTAAGAAGCATAGTAAGCTTGGTTAGTTTCCCTGTGGTGTTAGATGAGCTGAAGAAATGATTGCTTTGTGCTCTGAAATTTCCTTTATAACAATGTGTATCTCTTTGGTAAGAATTTATTTGTATTTATTTATTTGTATTTATTTGCACTAGGTGTCTATTTATGATGATAAATGCCTGAGAAATTCAAGCATAATAATTACTTTTGAATGGTATTTTGCACTAGCAACTTTTTTTTATATGTAGTTTGAGGTGAAAGAAAAGAGTGATGGTGTTTGCCGTTTTCCTACATATTGATACCGAATTGATAAATTAGGACCTGATCTCTCTGCTCTCTCTGTTTCCTGTGCACGGCGTGACAGGGTGGTACCCAGTGTAGCTATTTAGCTTTGTCTGCCACATCATCGTTATGAGAAAGCGCTAGTTTTCCCTCAAGGGCTGCCTGCTGAGTTTGTCAAGTTCATCCCAGGGGAGGACGTGGCCAGGGCTGGATTTGGAGGGTTTGTAGCTGCTGTGTTAGATGCAGAGTTACAAGCGATCTGGCCAACGTAGAGGAGGAAGTTGGTGCCAGAACCACAACGGGAACATAAGGATTTCTGACTCGTACTATGTTTAGTACGAGTCAGAAAACATTCCTCCAGCTCCAAAGGACCTGGAATTGCCTTGGTGTTTTTCTTTAAAAGCAGGTAATTAGATGAAATTACAAACCTGTTGTGTATACATAGCAAGGAAAGGCACTAACTTTTTTGCTTCTTAAATTAAGACTTGAGCTGGTAACTGATAACATCTTAAAATTTTAAGTAGTTGAGGTGTTAGGATGGGATGTAGCTTGTATCTAGTATCTAGTCTGGTGATTGTTAAATGTCTCGTTGCACAGTGTAACATTTCAAGAAGTGTTTTCAGGACTTTGAGACAGTCCCGTTTCCAAATATGACAAAATTACCTCTGAAAACAGGACAAAAATACAATAAATACGAAAAAATACTAAGCAAAGCCCTGTCAAGCATTTTACTGAAGAAGCCCTCTACTGCTGTGCTTTCCGTGCGTACCAAGTGTGCTGTGTTTTTAGATTACGCACTGAAGATGAATTAGATCTGTCACTAGCAAAATGCTATTCCCTGTGTTTTTCTGCTGTGATGGTAAGATAAATATGATTAACATTGTTGGCCGATGTTAAGTTTGCACATGTACTAATTCAGGGGAGTCTATTTCTGTTTGTTTTGCACGTTTCAGAAATACGGTTACACACACCTTTCTGCTGGTGACCTCCTTCGAGATGAACGGAAAAGGCCAGGCTCACAGTATGGAGAACTCATTGAGAACTACATAAAAGAAGGAGAAATTGTACCAGTTGAAATAACAATCAGCTTGCTGAAGAGGGTAAGGAAAGGGCTATTTTCTTGCTGGTTTACTCTTGCAGAATAAGCGATAGAGCGATGACTGTATTCTGGAAGAGCTGCCTTCCCTCTTGCGTATCTCGTATGAAACAGCAGCCGTGTAGGTGCACGTCGCCTACTGGGCTTCTCTTAGCAATTACTTATGTTTCTTTCTGGCTGGTTGAAGGGCAGTAGGTGATGGCCTCTGATAGCTGTGGAAATGTGAGAATGGATTAGGGTTTTTTTGTTTTATTAGTAGCTCTAGGGAAATCAGTGAAACTCTGTATTTTGTATTTCCCTTAACTGGCTTTTGAACTTCGAGGTCAGTTCAGGCATATTTGACTGAAGACTAGAGGCCTTGAAGGTACTAAGTCTCATAAAACTAAGTTTTATGAAAAGAGATAGCCAGGTGAAGGAGTAGAGCACCTGCTAATGTTCCTGTGGAAGGAAATGCTCCAGCCTCTATCCTTATTAGATGTCTGGGGAAACAACCAGCAGTATCTCCTTTGAGACAGGAAAGGCTTCTCTCGTTCATGGCACTTCATTTATCTGGAGTTTTTCCATTCGAATTTGCTCTAGATCAAGGATGTTTTGGCATCTTATAATGTAACAGTGCTTTCCAGTATATTGTAGAAAATCAACTTTAAAAGCTGAGATTGTGTGTTATGAAATTTTTGAACTTTATGAAATAGTGAATTCAGTTTTTTTGAAGGTTGTATTGGGGCATAAGTGAATTAATTAGCATGCATTGAAGGTGAAACTAAAATATATTTTGTAAATCTGCAATAATCTTCTCAATTTACCATGTCAACATTTTGGGGGTAATTTAGGTAGTAGATAAATGCTTGTATGTGCAGGAGATGATGAATTGAATTCTCTTTTATCAGGCTATGGATCAAACAATGGCTGCCAATTCCCAGAAGAACAAGTTCTTGATTGATGGATTTCCCAGGAATGAAGATAATCTTCAAGGCTGGAATAAGACTATGGATGGAAAGGCGGATGTTTCTTTTGTTCTCTTTTTCGATTGTGACAATGAGGTAATGAAGCGTGTTATTCTGTAACTTCCTTTCTCACTATATTGTGCGAATCGCTCAATAACAGCAATAAAACTGTCAGGTAGTGGATGGACCAGTGTAGGAGTAGAAAACTTGGTCTGTTGAGTTTCAAGGATTTTTTGGCAACTTGTTTTTGCAGGTGAAAAACTGCATTGTTTTGAAATAGCAGGCTGCTAATTGCACTTGTTATAATCGTGCAAATAAATTATGTCAAATAAGTGCTTCAGACAACTGTACTCTTAAGGGAAATCTGTGAAAACTTTAAATACATGATACAAAATTATTTGGTTAATTTCAGAAAACAGTGCTCTGTTTACTCTTGGTAACTGTCCTTTAGTCCAAAATGAACTTGATAGCAATGTCTGCTTTAATTCTAAAGTGCTGGCAGCAACAGGCTTAACTCTCTTAGTTATGAGCCATGCTATAGGATAGCCAGTAATCAACGTTGTATTCAGCAAGTCATTAAATTACAAGGGCATTTTGACAGTGATAGAGTGTATTCATTTAATAACTGCCATGATATGCTGTCTTTTTAATGTGTCAGTAACCTTGAGGCATAAAAACTGATATGAGAATCCCAGCACCTTAAGCTGGCTTTCTTCCTTTTACCCTTTTCCCCAGTTTCCACAGAAATTGTTACTTTTTTTTCATATTTGAAATTATTTTTAAGAAGTGTGATTATTTTTTTCTCTTTAAAAACTTAGGTTAAATTAATTTTTTCACTTGGTGGGTTGTTAGTTTCAGGGTTCTAATTTTTTCACTAGATCTGAACATAGACTACATTACCTACATGATCTTCTGGATTTTCTTTACTATGGTATTTAAAATGTGGCTAGACAAGGTGCTCGGGGATATGGTTTAGTAGTGCACAGGTACAGTTTGAGCTTGATGATCTTAAAGATCTTTTCCAACCAAATGACTGTGTGATCTGGAAAACATTTTGCGTGCCAGGCCTATTTAGATTTTCAGGGTTTTTGCTGTGTTCCACTTCTAAGATAGCACCTTGTGTTCTCAGTTGTAATCATCCTTTTGATGTTTTTTGTAGATATGTATTGGCCGCTGTCTTGAAAGAGGCAAGAGCAGTGGTAGGAGTGATGATAATCGAGAGAGTCTGGAAAAGAGGTACTATCTTCAAAACTTTTAATTTCCCTTCTGTTTATATTTTACTATGTAATGCTTTTTTCCTTTGTGCTTCCTCCTAGAATTAATACCTATTTGCAGTCTACTAAGCCTATAATAGACTTGTATGAGAGAATGGGAAAAGTCAGAAAAGTGGATGCCTCTAAATCTGTTGATGAAGTAAGTACATAAGGCAAAAAAAATTATACGGTGACAGGGTAAATATTTTTGGCGTTCTTTTGAGTTGTGTGTATGTGTGGTTAGTGTGCTAATTAGGCAGTGATGTTTATTACTGAGGCAGGCTGTGGAACTCTCATTTTGACTCTTGAAGAACTGATTAAGATGGGAATAACTTGAAGAAATCAATTAGTTCCGCTTGAATGCTAGTGGGACTAAACACATTTTCAGTGATTGCGTTTAACAGTGCCTTGTCTTTTTCACTTTCATGAGCTTTTGCTTTTCTGAAGTAGTATTGCTTTTCTGTCTCAGTTTCCCAGAATTTATGCCAATTTTACTATTAAAGAATTACTGTGGATGTTCTTAGAAAAAAACTGTATATATTTTTAAACACTGTCAGTTCTTGTGCGTGGTGGTTTAACTTGAAGAAACTGTGGGACTAACACTTCATAAAATTAACGTTTTTCTCTCTTTTTTTAGGTTTTTGAAAAAGTTGTACAAATTTTCGACAAAGAAGGCTAATTCACAGCTTGAAAGTTTGTTTAAACTTGTGCTTGAATCTTGCTTGAATAGCTGCTACTGCAGTCCACTCTTTGTAATTGTTTTAAAAGATTTTTTTATTGTTTTTCACATATCTAGTGATGATTGGAAAAGCAGTTGATTACAAATGGATCTGTTTTTTAAATAGGTAATAACTTCTTGTGGCTATAGTGTACAAATTTCAGGGATCTGTGTTAGTGCAAGTTCAGTTACACAGCAAAACCACGGTTAAAACATCTCTGAGGAGACTATTTATTGTTTCACACTTCTGTGCCTGTCTTGGGTAGCCGTTCTTATTCCTCATTGTCATACACCTTTTTTTTTTTTTTTTTTAAGGGTCGACTAAACAGCAGAATTAAGCAATGAGAGACCCTTTTCCCCTTATTTTTCAGATGCTTGGACCAAATTTAGCAGATATTTTTCAGAGTATAATTTTGTCACAAAATTCCCTGTTGTCCCCAAACCTCAATTCTGTAAGTCAAACCACAGTTAATATGAGAATCTGTTTTAGCAGTTCTCACAAAACTATTTAATATACTGTCCAGTAATGGACGTACAAAGTACTTTACGGAAATTGGTGCTTCCATATGACTCTGGATGTAAACCGTCTCGTGAGTTATTGAGTACCTGGATGACATGGCCCTGGGCTTTACCTTGTCTTCATTCACAAAAGATTAAGAATATAATTTCAAAGTCAGGTCAAAGTATTTCCATACTCATTTATTTTTAATGATAGTTATATTCTTAATTATAGCATGGTCTTCACGAGATGGCCAAACTCTTAAATAGTGTACAATAAGCAAAATCTTGCAACAGTTCTGTCTTTTGTAACAAGTGGAAGGGATTTTCTGTATTATTATTGAAATACTGTGTTGCTGAATGCTTTAAGGTTTGTTACATGGGGAAACATTTTTATGGTTAAACTAGTGAATTTGTTTCCCTAAAATTGTATATTTTAATAGCTGTTTGTTTGAAAAGATTGTAGATTATTGCACTTCTGTTATGATGCGGTCAGCTGAGGGGAATATACCTGCAGAAAACTGTTTCATTCCCTTAATAAATTGGATCTTGCTTCATCACGTTCTCTTGAATGAGCCAAGTATAGTCAGCAGCAATAGTTGGGATAAGCAGATAACTAGTTGAAACAAACGGATTTAAGTGTTTGTACAGATGTGGTGTAATTCTGCCTTTTGTTTAAAGTAACCTTTTCACTCCCCTATACTGTATGCATAGGTCTGTGGGGGCCCAACCGTGCATTCCTTGCGTGCTCTGAGCTTTCAGTGAAAAAGGCTCCGTAAGACTTGAAGATGAGCATTTTAACTAATTTTAGCGATAGAGTGGTTCTTCCTACATTAACTGACACTGTTCGTTTATGATATGTTAATAGATGTTGCAAACTGCAAGGAACTGCAATTTGAAAATCCTGGGGTTCAGCTTTTCTTTATTGTTTACTTTCTCTGTTTAGGAAAAGCTTTAAATTAAGCCTAGCTTCTAATTAGAATCAGACATGTTGGTCCTCATCCTGCAATCTAATCTGCACAGGCAGATTTGTATTTGCATGAATTCTCATCTTGCTGAGGTTCTTGAGGCTGCTGGACTGGCGAGGAGGGGGGTACAGAAACAAAGAATAAACTACAGTATCTTTTTCAGTGTGGTAGGAGCTCAAACAATGGACTGAACACAAATAGCTGTTTACTACTACAGAACATATGGACCATGACTGCTTTTTTAAGTGTGCAAGGCTAATTCTTTTGCTTTATGAATCCCACCCCTCTCCCACCTACCCCCCAAAAAGAAATAATGTACTTTAAATCTTACTGTATAAGTGTGCTGACATAGGATAGGATCCAGCAAAACTGTGTGTTTTGATATGAAGGTTAGAATCAGGGTTTTTTCAAAAAGACTTCAAACAGGATTCTTTAATCTAATTAGAGAGATTTAATTCTCTTTTGTTTGTAAGTATACTGGTTTTTACAAGTTCTGTTCAGAATAGAGTATCTGTTTTCTCTCATCATATACTTTCCTGGTTACTTAAATGCTGAAACAAAGAAAACCATTTGGAGCAAGTTTTTAGGCAAAAACAATGTTTTGGCAATATTGAACTTGGAGTGGATTGTAATGTCTGTGCAAGAACGAGATTTTTTTGTCATTTTATTTATTGTAAATGCCATTAAACGTGTTACCAATTCTTTCAAGTTGGACTTATGATTGAAATAAAGATTAAAGGCACTGTGCCAGTGTGTTGTGTCCATTTAGCAACAAAACTGTACAAAGAATTTGAGGAGATTCAATAAATAAACTTTGTTCTGTGGCTTAGTAAGAGTGCTTGGCTTACAGTTATCTGTCACAAGCCATATTTTTCATGTATACCTGTCTATATAAAGTTTGTATTTACTGATGCTAGATAGTTGCATGGCCTCATGCCACCAGGTATGTGCATGAAAGTTCAGTTTTCATCATCAGAACTCAAGTTCTGAAGACCCTGTTCAGCACAGGGTAAGACAAGGAAATGCCTGTGGAATTGGTACCTTTTCTTGATTATAGAGGTTTATCAAATGACTATTTGTATAGTTGCGCAGTGGTAATTTATTTGGCGCGTCTGTGAAAGAAGGGGGACTTGAAGTGGACTAAGAAACACAAAGCTGTTGGAGATCCCTTTTGCCTTGATTCCTCATGCTTCCTTGCTCAATCACCGGCTGATTTTCCTGTAGGAAAGCAGGTCATGCTTATGTGCTGTGCTTGAGGCTGTGTTTTTAAAGGAGATCGGCAGAGTATAATACTCTTTACAAAAAAACCTGAGAGGTTGCCAGGCTTATTTTGAAATAAGTCTTCACATTTTGCGTACAGGTGTGTCAGAAAATGAGTTGTTAATTCATATATTGGTTTCCAGTAAACAACATGTTCAAATCGAAACCTTACTCTGGAAAGATTGGCAGAGCGGTTCTGAAAGGGATGAGGAGAGTGGAGGATTTTCCAGCAGTGGCAGGTATCGTTCTGCTGGTAGAACTACATAGACGTAGCTGAAACTTTATCCTGAGGTTGTAGCAGCTCCTTGGAGACCGACTGACAGGGGCAAGGCTCTGGTAGCCTGCCCCAAAGCAAGCTTTCCACTCCCACAAATGGGAGACTTAGAATAGAAATTCCCTGCCTAAAAGATGTGTGTTTGATGGAGTGGGGGCAAGTGAAGACCGTGAGCACGCAGCTGAGGATCGCCCCAGTGGAAGATACTCCCCACTAGCAAGTTTTGCTCATGAAGAGATGGTTCATGACAGTTTTCCAAGGTCTTGTGCAAAATGCTGCGTCTTACAACAGTGAGAACATCTTTGTGCTGCTGCCCGGGCTGAACAGGGAGAATGGGAGAGTTAAATGGAAAAAAAATCTCAGTTCAGGCTGGAGCTGCCAACTGTCGTTACCGATTGGCAGTTTCTAGCTGCCAGCATTTAGGAAAGTTGCAGCTTAGGGGATTACTTTTCTGCTTAGTTTGAAGCCTTCTGCTTGGGGAGGAGGAACAACAGGTTATTTTTTCAAGGTGTGGTGCAGCAGGACCTGGAGAGCAGGCATCTCAGGGCTGCATTCTCGCCACAGTCCAAAGATCCTGGGGTTAACAGCTAGTAATGAAAACCACAAGATGATGCAAAGGATTCAGCAAATCAGGTAACAAAGGAGACAGTTAAAAAAATACTAAGACTTTTGGTTTCATATAGCAACAATTCTCACCCTCTTTTCATCTGCAGACCTTCATAAATCTTCCAGTGGAGGCAGGTGGGCATAGATGAATTTAATCTTGCTGCTCTGCTATTTTTTATGGATTGCTTTGTTTAAGAAGGTAGTTTTCAGCCTATGGTCTGTAGACTATTTCTGTTGCTAACAATAGGTGTCTATTGAGTATTCTAATCTGCTCAGCTGATATATTCTCTGTCCTCTTTGATTTCTGCCTTTGAATGTCTTTTCCTTACCTCTCTGAATTGCAGATGCTGTTTGGGATGGGGAAGGGGATTCTCTTGCCAATCTCTGTGTGCCTTGCAATAGAAACAAAATCTTCTAAATACCTTCAGTTGAAGCAATTGGAAGCTGTTTCTGCCAGCCAGCTTTGGTGTGTAATTTGTTACAAAACTGATGTAAGCACGTTGTGCTTTCTTTTTTTCCCCCAACGGGTGTATTACCTCTGCTCTTTGCTCCTATGTGAGTGAGATCAGATGTATCCGACTTGCTCTGGCACAGTGCTTAGCAGCAGTTGCATGAAAAAACTTCTTGATCGCTAGTTGTTAAACTAGCAGTGACCTGTTATGCTTCAATGGAAACAAGTGAGATGATTGAGGAGGGGAGGAAAGACGCTTAAAGAAGCTCAGTCAATTCTGCTTCACGAGTCAGACTTCAGCTTTAGATCCATATCTGTTCTGCACAGCAGCAATGCTTCTATTTAGTCTCACTATTTCATGATTAGAAATTCATGCAGAAGCATTCCCTGCCTAGAAATTGCCCATCTCCCCTCATTGACTCTGCCACCTTGAATTCCAGGGGTTGCGGAGACAGGAGTTTGTCTTCAGTGTAAAGCTGTAGAAGCTACGCTGGCCAGGATGAAGACAAATTGAGCTGTGCTTGTGAAGAACGAGGCGCACGGCTTATTTCACTGTGGGCAGTAATGCCAGGCTATTTTGTCATCCTGGTTTATAACTGCACTCAGGCAGTAAAGCAGAAATTTTCTTTCCCCTCAACTGCTTGGCAGAAACCTTGCTTTTGTTTAAAGTGCTTCTTAAGCACTGTGCAAACCATTCAGTCCTAAACCAAATACCAGTCTGAGTTGGGCTTTTTCTTTCCAATTTACAAATAGGAGGGTTTGGTTTAGCTTCTTGTAATAGCAGTGAGACAACTCCTAGAAAATGCTGGCGCCATCCTAAAAGATATTATCTGCTTTATTCTGGAGGGCTTTTTAGCACAATGCAGTTTCTTCATGATAAGAAATGGCAGAGGTTGCTGTGCAACTAGCAGAGTGTAATGATATGTGGATGGTAAGTGGTATCTTGTACAACTTTTGTGCTCAGCATGCAATTTTATTTAGTGCCGTGAGATGTGAAAAGAGATTTTTTTTTAGGATAGATTCTCAATTGGATCAAGTTTTAGGAGTGAAGCTTAATCTGTTGTGTAGATCTTCAGGGACAATCAGGGTGTATAAAGGTGTTTGGAAGATGTACTACGCAGTGGTCCTGTTTCCTGACTGAGCAGAGAGCTGTCTCTTTAGGTTGCTGTTCAGGGTGTTACTACTATTGTTATCTTAATCCAGGACCAGCTGAAGTCCCCAGCTGTCACCACCACGTATCCTGAAAACCAAGTTAAATTCTAACCGAAATACCTCTGTCCTTGTCTGAATACCTTCTCTGGTTTCATAGAATCGTGGAATAGTTTGAGTTGGAAGGGACCTTAAGGCTTATCCAGTTCAAATCCCCCAGCCATGGACAAGGATGCCCTCCCACTGGATCAGGGTGCTCAAAATCCCATTCAACCTGGCCTTGAGCACCTCCAGGGAAGAGGCATCCATGAGTCCTCTAGGCAACCTGTGCCTCACCACCTTTACAGTAAAAAATTCTTCCTGATATCTAATCTAAATCTCCTCTCTGTCATTTGGATATGATGGTGATCATCAGTGCCTTTGTTTCAGGGGAAGGACTGACACAGTCTGGAGTTAAGCTTCTGCCCTGCCTCACACTCCGCACACACAAACCTCTGTGAGAGAGTGATGCTTTGTGGGAGCTGTGGTGTCTTCCTTGCTTCCATTCTCCTTTCTAGGCCACGCATCCTGGATGGACAAGATTTCCCAAGGTATAATAATAGATCCTTACCCCAAGAGGCGAGTTGGTAGCTGAACCATGTGACATAGAGAACAACAATGGTATGAAACATCCTGAATGCATTTTTCAAATGAAAGTCTAATCAACGGCAACATTTTTGCTGGGTAATCAGAATGTCCATGGAAAGCAGAAAGAGGGATAATTTTGCTATGTTCTTTCTAATTTAAAATTTTCTGCGGAAAGAAAGTGCATTTGACCACTTCCTTGAGACAGAGAGCTCAGGATTTTAAGAGCTGTTCCTGAAGCAAGCATTGCATTTGGCTCACCATGTGTGACATCTTGTAAAGCATCCCTGGACTCTTGGATGCTGTTCTTTCCAGCGAGAGCAGATTGCTTCCAGCAATAAACATCCCACAAAATTATGTATGTTCTCTAAGAAAAGTACCAAGATCTTCTGCTAATTGCAAAAATACATAATGGATGCCTTCAGCATCTGTTATTTATTCTCTAACCAGCTTTCATCCAAAAGTAACCTTTAAACAAACATTAAGATTGGGTAGTGTGACTGTTCCAATATGTGTCACGCGTCTACACCCTCCAGTTTAATTATGCTTGAAACGTATATTTATAGATGACTTCTAGTGAGAGGGAGAAGTTGTTAATACCTCCAGCTCAGAGATCTTTACAACCTGGAGAAGATGATCCTCGATGCTGGAGCCAAAACATGTCTTGAGCATTTATTTAGCTGTGCTCTTTTCCTAAGCCCAGCAGAGGATTTTGTTCACACGACAATTGCTTCAATCAACCACAAGGTGGGGTGCAAGGCTCGCAGAGTGGAGGATGCAGCTTGAAAGTGTCATTCATAGGCTGTACAGTGTTTCTCGTGTATTGAAAGACTTTGTTTTTAACAAAAAAGCACGCTTTAAAGAAAAAACAAACCAACTATAAAAAGTCCCCATAAGGAAATAGATATTTTTGGATGGCTTTTTGTGTTGCACTGAGATCTGCTATATTGGTAACTTGGCAACGGTGAACATAGTGGGTTTTTTTGTCAAATTGTTTAATTGCATCTAAGGGGAACAACTAGTTGGGGCCAACTAATTATCATGACTGTTCTGTGCCACCGCATTCATCATGGGTTTGTCATCCAGCTGAACCAACTACGCAAGTTTCTGAGATTGGCTTGGGTGAGAGCTTTCTGTTAGCGAAGGAATTGGATATCTGGTACCACGACAGAGAAGTATTCTTGATTTCTCAGGAATGTAACACCTCTCAGCAGTCATGTCCAACCTGCTAATGTCCAAAATTAGAGAATAAAAGTCTAGATAATTATGATTCAGATAGCACGTGGTTTTAGAAGTACAAGGTCCTGCATCTGAGTCAGGGCAATCCCAAGCAGAATTTTAAGCTGAAAAAGGGGAGATTTAGATTAGATATTGGGAAGAATTTTTTTCCTATGAGAATGACGAGGCACTGGCACAGGTTGTCCAGACAAGTCATGGGTGCCCCCTCCCTGGATGTGTTCAAGGCCAGGCTGGATGAGGCTTTGAGCAACATGATCCAGTGATCCTTGCCCATGGTAGGGAGGTTGGAACTGGATAATCTTTAAGGTTTCTTCCAACCCTAACTATTCTATGATTCTACGAAGTTAAGAAGAATATCAGTTAATCAAAATGATAAGGCACAAGTGACCTTAATAATAATAATTAGAAGTGATAACGTTAATTTTGAAAATCACTTAAAAGGTTACCCATCTGCTAACTGACACTGTGATAGGGATTACTCTGGAGAAGGGAGATTCTGCTTTGCTTTTGCAAAGCAGGTAGGTTTCTGCTGTCTGAGTAGGTACAGGTTCACCACAGCAACTAACAACAGTAGACAGAAGATACGGGAGAGCCTTGGTGGTTATTCTTCCATCACAAGCAATTCATTAACTCCTGCTTTCCTTTCTCTGCACTGCACAGTCTCATAAAAATATGAGCTCTGGGAGAAAAGTATAAAAGTGGGGAGATGAGAGCCCTCACAAACAGCCAAGGAGATGCTGAAGGGCATAGAAGTGGGTAAGGTCTTGAGTAAATACCCCCACGTGACAGTTTTTGGTACAAACCCAGAGTAACCCTGATGTGCTACTAATTGGTCTAATTGGTTCCAGCAGGGAACCCAGCCCAGATGAGTGAGGACAGGCACTTGCTAACTGGGCTCCTGCTGATCCCCAGAAGTCAGTGCAGAACTGCCAGCTGGAGCCCAGGACCTCACATCCAGAGAGGGAAGAGCTGGTCCTGCAGCCCCTGCTTTGGGATCCAGAGAAGCAGCAGAGGTGAGAGCTCTGGGTTTAGTTGTTCCTGCATTAATTTTCTCAGGAGCAAAGCTGCCAGTTCTTTTGGACTGTTTGAGAGGGCCTGGGGCTGGTTTTGAGCAGTGCCAAGGATGTAAGGTTGAGTAGCTTCCTTGTATTTCATCGGGTGTTTCTGGAGGCAGAACAGGAACCTGAGCACAAAACTTTGGGATCCCCTGGGCAGAGGTTTTTCCTGCACCTCGCATCCCTTTCCCCACCAGTAAAAGCCTCAAAGCCTCCCCAGTTGCTGAGGAGTTTGGTGTTACCCACGGGGACTTTGGTGCCCCAAAGCCTGCGTGACTGGAAAGCCTGCCAGGCACTCAGTGTGAATTTTGGTTAGAAAGCATCTCAAACTTGTGGTTTTTTCTTTGCTTTCTGATTTCCCCTTTTTTGGTTTGTTTGTTTCTCTCCAGTAACCACAAGAAGCAGGAATTTTATTTTTTTTTCTTTTTAAAGCAGCCTCAGATTTCTGTATTGTATCTTGGAGCTCTATTTAAAGGAAAAAGCAGTCCTACCCAACTCCCTCCGACTCCAGTACTGCAAGCCTTAAGGAAGCATTGCTAGCTCCACTTACTGTGTGGTACCTGAGAAAGCTTCCCATGCTGTCTCTCTGCTGCAGGGTTTAAAATTAAACTGAGAAAATGAGCAAAAGCCTAGAGCTGAAAGAGAAAAGCCAGAGGTTGAATGAGTTGCCAGACACCTGCAGCAAGTCAGTGAACCTCACTTGTTGGAGAAGCTGCCCTGATTTATCAAGGATCAGCCCTGCCTGTGGATCAGCACATCTGGTGCCGAGGACCTGGGTTACTTGGTCTTTTTTAGGCTCAGTTTTAAGTCAGAGTAAGCTCTAGGTGACAGGCAAGTGAGCTGCTTGAGTAAACCCTGACCCCTCCTCTGCAGGTGACAGAAGTGAGACAGAAAAACCATGACCCCACATTGTCCCCTGCCTACAGCAACACCAGCCCTGCTCTCTGTCTAACGTGCTTAGGAACATGATTTAATGGTGAACTTAGCAGTGTCAGGTTAAGGGTTGGACTTGATAATCTTAAATGTTTTTTTCCAACCTAAAGAATTCTGTGTTCAGGTGATGACATTATGGCTTTTCTGCCTCAAAAAAAAAATAGTTTTCAACACCTGAGAGGCATGACAGAAATGAGAACTGTGTGCCACGGTGCTGAGCTGCTGCTATGGACTTGCTGGCTCCCCACTCTGCTGTTGTTGTGCCTGCCTGTGGGGTCAGAACCTCTGTTCCTTGTCAAACTCACGATCCCAGGCTTGATCCTTTCTGCTTTTAAGCCTGTGGCAGCACGAGCAGAGGAAATGGTTTGTGTGTTTAAAATTGGGTGTCTACCAAAACGTGCCTGTGACTGGTGGGTGTGTTTAGGTGGAAAGGGGATGTGCTGCTGGCATCCATGGGCAGAGAGGCTGCATCACCCTGTAGGACACATGGACTCTGGATGACAGGACACCAGCAGGGTGGCAGTACTGGGCTGTGTTTTGTGGTGGTGAGAGCCTGTCTGAGGGGTAGGTTCATCAGATGGGCATCTGTGGGTGTGTGGGACCCTTGTCTGGGCTCTGCACACCCCATCCCTGTAAACACAGACACCAACAATCCCCCAAACCTGCTTCTTTAGGAGTGACACTACCAGCATCCCATGAGGTCCCTGGGGCTGAAGCCACCACCACCAGCAGCGTTAAAAAGCTTTTCTGAAAGTAAATAAAGCCCCAAGCTGTCCTATTATTTTAAAGAAGCTGCCTCCCACATATGACCTTGGAGTGCACGCTGATGGGTACCTGCCGCAAGGGTTTAGTCTGAATCCAAATTCCCTCTCCCTCTGCCTTTCTCTCCTGAAATGGGACCTGTCATCATGCTGCTCAAGCTTTTAAGTCAACCTGAATGCAGGTTGTCTCCTTTAATAAAGAGAAAATGTCTCTGGGAGGCTGTATGCTCTGTTTTAAGATGTGCTTTCATTCCCTTTTCAGTATAAGCCTGATCTCCTCTGCTTCGTGACCTGGGTGGAGGTGCGTTCCCGATGAAAAGTTTATTCTAGTGAAAGTAGAAGAGGCATGGCAGGCCTCCAGGTCTGTGAATAGACCTGTCGCTGAGGACACTGTGGTCTCTTAAAATGGGCACCCAGGATGGCTGTGGGTTCCTCTTACTCCACGGGCAGGAGGAGTCCCCAAGGTCCCCCTTTGCCTACTGGGTGAGAGCACGACTGCAGGCTGGATACGGGTGAGGCAGGTGGAAACAGACAGAAACCGCAACTGTGAAACTGCTTGAAATACCCATTGTAATTAACACAAACCCACCAGCAGCTGCTAGTAAGAGGTTTGGGATGGACAAGCAGTGGGATGTTCGCTGCTGAACCCTGTCTGAAGAGCATTGAGCTGATTTGGTGGTGAGATGCATATCTGAGGTGAGACATTTGCTAGGGATGAAATAAGCTTCGACAGCATGTACCTTTTACTGCTGTCCTGTGGTCTTTTGCCCTTTTGGCACCTGATCACAGCCTGCTTGATAGGGATGTTTTTAAGCAAGTCAGTCAAAGGGCTGTGGTGCAGAAGAGAAGGCAAACAGGAAGGGCATGGTGGAAGGGCAAGTTTCAGAATGACCTGATGCTGAGGTGGGGGCATGAATCACTGGAGTGTGCATGAAACGAATGGCTCCAGCACTGACACAGTCAGTCTTTCAGCGAACATGAGAAGGGGGGAACTGTCTGGCTCCACAACAATACTTGGCAACTTGTGTAGAGGAAGAGCCCTGGCACCAACCAGCCTGTGAGGCTGATGAGAGGTGATCTCGGCAGGTCATTCAGAAAATCCATTTTGCTGGCCTGGGAAGAACATAAGCATCTTGGCCTGATGTTATCTGTGAGGCTGTGTTGAGGAGGAGGCAGCAAAACAGGCAGGCAAGCAGGAGCCTCTGGCTCAGAGTCAAGCCGTGGAGTCCTAAAGAGTTTTGCTGCGTGGTGGGAGAGGGAATGTGCTTCAGGGGGCTGGAGAGGGATGCAAGGGGACAGAGGAGGGCTGACGTGAGGCTGGATACTGGCTTGGTCGAGTCTGGTTTGAGCTGACTTGAATTTATGTCCTCTCAGATGCTGGGTGCAATATTTTTCAGGTGTGTCTCTAAGCATTATTGTTTTACTGTGGTTGGTACTCAAGTTTCCCTCCCCAAGAATGAAATTTCAGTGAGATCTGTAATTTTTAAGAGAAGTTTCAGGTGTTACCTGTATGTTCACCTTTGAAACTAGAGATTAACATGGCGTGGATCCTGCCAGGTGAGAGGATGTCACTGTGTGATAGGGTGGTCCAAAATCCTACAAGATCCCAAAATGTGCATCTTGTGGGAGTAGCACATGCAGCTTCTGATGACTTGAGCTGAAGTAACTTTCCCAAGGGCATCCAGGTGTTCTGGGGAACAAAAGACAGAGGACCCAAAATCTCCCAGTCAACATTAAATTAGCAAAGCATCCTGTCTCCCTCTTTGATCTACATTAACAGGCAGCAAACTCATAGTAACTTGTTCATCTTGGTTGGCTTAACACTGAAATTGATGTATTTCTAGGGTAATCACAAAAATGCTTTGATTTGTTATTATTTTCAATGACATTCTTATTTTCAGTTGGTAACATCATGAGTAGAAGTGACCTGCTGAATAAACAGCCACTGCATTTATTTGTGAAGAGATTGTTTTGCTGTGCTTGCAGAAATGAATTCTGCTGCCATGTGTTTCCCTTTAAAAGCAAAACAACAATGAATAAGCAACAAAAAGCATCTTATTTAGATATGGTGCCTGTTTGCAAGGAAAAAATAAGGTTTGGTATTATGTGCGTTGTTCAATTTATTTTATATTCATTTGATTATTTTTTTCTTCAGTGCAGCCTGATTAATTCCACATGTTTTCCCTCAAGGTCTGGACAATAAAACTGCTTGTCTGAGTCATCAACTAGATAAATAATTGGCAACTTCAAGGGCCCATCTCCTAAATCTTTCTGCAGTTGCTTGTGGCCCTAACAGAGCTTGGTTGCGTGTGCATTCGAGTCAGCTGTAAAGTCTAATCTGGGCTTTCACTGGCCCCAGGAGACCAACAAACTGCCGATTACGGAGCCTCACGTTGGCTTGTCTTGGCACATCTGCTGGAAGAATGCAGCGAGCTGCAGGGGAACATGCGGTCGGGGCTGGTATTTATAGCCGGGGTGGAGGAGCCTTCCCGAAACGGGCACCCTAGGGTGCACACCTGGCACCCACACTGCCCCTCCTCCGAGGAGATATGTCATTCCCCGTGTGGAGGTGATGTGGCTTGTCCTTCCTGGTGGGTCTCCTGAACCCACAGCTTGGGAGATGCTAACCTGCCATGAAGGGATGCCTGGGCATGCCACACTCCTCTCTGAAATTTAACAGGCTGCTCCCGAAATGGGCCATCCCAGTGTCTTTATCTTCTCCGAAGGCAGGTATCTATCCCAGGTTCCGCTGGCCTAAATATAACCCCATTCATGGGTCCTACAGAGTAGCCCACGTGGTGGGAAACAAGAAGAACAGCCACACAGGCTGCATGAATATGACCCTATACAATCCTCTCCTGGGGTCTGGTCATGTGTGAGTGCTGGGAGATCTAAGATGGACACATACCTGCTTCTTCATATGTGGTGGTTGTCTGGTTTCTGAAAGACTTAAGTCCCTCTACTTGAATGAGAGAGAAGTTAGATGTCGGCACTTCTGTCGTTGGGTTATTTCTGGCTTGGCTTAGTTTGCAGGGGTGCCACTTGTGTCTTGTAGAAATCGGATCCAAAGTGTAAAACCACCATGGTTGGAGAAGTCCTTCTGCTGTCCTGGGAATGTAAGAGGAGCTGAACTGGATGCTCCCTTGCCTGTATATGGGGTGGGAGCATGATTGCAGTTTAAAATGCAAGAAGGTGCCAAAAGCAGGATGAGAGACTTCTCAGTGGCGATCTCTGAGCTTAAGGAAAAATAGTGTAAATCTGGAACAGACCCATCATCTTCAGAGCTGGCTCCAGGCTTCTCAGCAGGAGAGGCACAGCTTCTGCTAGACTGGAAAAATAAAGCAGCTCAAATGCCTCTTGTGAGAGGTCCTGGCCCCTTGGCTTGTATCAGGCATGTTTGGAGCAAGCCTGGTGCCTTGGGACAGATGCTACTGAGCCCCAGGGAGGTTTCTGGAGGTGGTGGATATGGGGGGAGCAAAGCCACTCCTTTGAATGGCATCGAAGAGTTGGAAATCAGTGAAGTTGAAGGAGAATGAACGAAAAAGCGGTCCTGTTAACACATTGCGGTGTGTGATAGTGACACCCACGAGTGTGAAATCAGTTCATCGAGTTAAAGCCAAGCAAATTGTGTTGCTGTATATGTGCCCCCATCACAATTGTGGTGGCAATTCTGGACATGGGCATCCAAAGTCCACTTAAGAGCTCGTTTGACTGGTGCCTGGTTCAAATGCTGAGTGGAGACAGCGCTGACAGCATGGACACCAGCTCAGCTGAGGAGCTGACTGAGATCTTGTGGTGGTGCTAAGCAGGAAACATAACATGATCTTCCTGTTTAGTGCCTTCATTATCCCAATTGATACAATGATGAGAAACTCCCTGGGCTGCTTCCTGCAGGGTCTAACCCCTGGCTGGCAATGGGCTGCCTTTGGTCCTCCCCATGCTTCCTCTGGTTTCTCATGGGAAGAAGTGTTTGTGCAGCTGAGTGCTTTATTTTGGTAGGTCTTGCTGTCATTTTTCTTAATAAGATTTTGCTGCTTGAAGAATGGCTTCTGAAGACAGCACGCTGTGTGTCTGTGCCATGGGGTGTCAGCGTGCGGCTGGTGAGGAGAGATTCACCCTAGTTCTGGAGGCATCTGGAGGTTCCCAAAAGCTCATGAGCCGTTCTGTGCAAGGGGAAAGGAGCTGAGTCAGCCTTTTTGCTGATGGATAGTTCCCATACAAATGGTTAATTCCCTTGTCCAGCCAACTTAGAGGCAGCCACCAGGTCTCAATCTCTTCCCTAACTGTCCTCTTGTACTTAATAAAGGGTTTCTTCCCTCTCCCTGCCCTCTTAACAGTTCGTTTTGTGTCTAGGTCTAGCTTTGCAGAGGATAGTGCTCTACTTTATGACTGCTCAGCACATTCTCCTCCTCCTATTCCAGCCCAGGAAGGTCTGGGCTGGCTCCTGATCCCCTTGTGGGGCTAAAGGCTTCCTCCATGAGCAGTGGTGGCAAAGAAGGATAAAAAGAAGCAGAGGAGTGGAAGAAGCATTTTGGTAGTCGGTAAAAGTGGCCAAGTTGAATTACATATTAAAGTTTATCAGTTGATGTGTTGAATGTTTTGTACCACTACAAGATTTTAGATGTCTGGATACGAATTTGCTGTATTTTGTTTGCTGACATTTGTGTGTTTTTCTTGTAGAAAGGAAACTTGTCTGGCAACTTGCTGCATGCATTTATGCCTTTTTTTTTTTTTAATGTGAAGTGGAAACAAGCATCTGAAATCATTCTCTTTCTGACAGCAACATCTGTAAAACCTTAACACTGGAGGGAGGCAGGAACCAGGAGATTTATAACCCCCTGCTGAAATATTGGAACGACCTTATTTCCCGGCAATTAGCTTTGCTCAAAACATTTTTGTTTCTTATTAGAAGCAATCTACTAACATTTAAATTGATGTGTTTAATGGTTGTTGGCCATCTCGGAGTTCAAGCAGGCAAGGCAGGAGGAAAGGAACACGCCTTGTAAACTGTGAGAGCATTTGTGTTGCGTCGTGTGTTGTGTTTGTTGATAGCGGTAAAAACATCTATCATGCTCCAGAACAGTGAATGACATCTTTTGACAAGGGAAAGCAACTGGTGTTTGGCCAAAGCTTCTCTACAACCGCAGTGTATCAGGACTAGCCCCAGTGCCTTTGCTGGAGAGTGAAACTTGATTCAACTGAAACACATGAAGAGTGGAAAGTTGAGGGGAGAAGAAGATGGAGTGGCAGCTACTGCAGGAATGAGTTAGGCCTCTGATGGTCAAGAGGTGATGGGTTAGGCCAAGGAGTGGGTGGTTGGGTGGATCATTCCCCTTCTTCAGTGGATGCACGATCTCCAGCAGAGCAAGGAGCTGCTGACAGCAGTTCCCGAGATCAGTCTTGGGGCATTGTGGGAGAAAGTTTCTTGCAGCACTCAGCAAGAAGCGGACTTTTGGTTAGATAGCTGGGTGGGGTTTTTTTTTTGTTTTGGTTTGGTGGGGTTTTTTTTTTTTTGGATATTGAGAGAGTGATGTAATGGGATGAAACTGAGAATCAGATATTTCAGGCTGAGTTGCATTATGAGGAAAGCCTAATGTCTGAACACATTCACAGCCTGAGCTGGCAGTGACGGCAAATATTGCAACAGTATTGTCTTGTAAGAGCAGAAGAAAGAAATGCTTATTTTCTCCTTGGCTTTGAGATCAGGAAGATAAATGTTCTATCTAGATAAGATCCCGAGTGGATCTGAAAGACATTATTGGCTTAATTGTTAAAGAAAACACAGTTCTAAAGATGTTAAAACAAAGTTGAACTTGAAGTATTTGGGATGCTTAAGGACAGTGTCTTTTTTCTTTGTTTTGAAATTATTAACATCCCTTGAGAATTGAAAGAACAAAAATTATCATTTTGGACATTGTTAACAGGCTGTGGGCTGTCCCCATGATGGACAGCACGGAGGAGAAGTTTTCTGGGAAAACATTGCAACCCTGCAGGCGATGGATGGTTACACCTGGCATTCTACTGGGTTTTGATGTCTTTCGATTTCTGGAGGTTTCTTTCACTATGAGATTTCATTTTAGAGGTTGGGTCCAGGATGGGCAGCAGAGGATGTCAACTCAATTTCATTTAAGTAGTAGGTGATTCACTTACTTTGCTGAAAATGATCTTTTCCTGGGCCAACTGCTCTTCCACCTATGCCACAGTTCTCTATTCCCTATGCTGTGCAGTTGTAACTGTTTTATAAAGCGAGTGGTTCGCTGGATAATCAAATGGCCCGGGTTAAAAACTAACCCCTTTTGGAGATGTGGCAGTGAACTGTAGCACAGAGCTGCAGGCATCAAGGATGGCAATTTCTTACTCCTGTTTTGCCTTGGGAGGCAAGGCTTTACATAGTCACACATGACTATTCAGCCATTCAGTTGATATGCTCCCATAAATCATCCCATTGGCTGAGATGCTTTCCACAGTCATGTACATTCAGAAATAACTGCTTACTAGCAAAACCTAGAGGTGCAGGTGAAGAAGGTCTCGTGGCAACGTTGAAGAGCCCATTCCCTGCCCTCTCTACTGCCCTGGGGACACTGGCCGAGTTCTCTGTGGGGTTTGGGGCACCTCTGCTAAATCTGCTAAGGGGAGGCAGAAGCTGGTATATCTCCTTGAGGTATCGCAGCTAAATCCACCTGGTCCCTTAGTCTTTATAGATGGCTGGAACATGACAACACAAGCTGAGAACAGGTGCACCAAGCCTCCACCGGTGCATGGAGACACCAGGGGCTGAGGTGAATGTGCTTCTCTTGTACTTTGCCACGAGCTCATCGCAATGCCAGCTGCAGAGGGTGGTCCCTGCTTCCTATTCTTCCCTCCTGAGATACAGGCTGAAAAATCCCCCTTGTTTTCAGCAGCAGGCAGGGTCCCCTGGAGTGGGCTACCCTGGATGGTCCCTGTCCTGCCAGCTCCCCGTGCCAGCAGAAACATCACATCCAGGCACCAGCAGGAACAATGTTATGGCTGAACACTTAGGGAGAGGAGGAGGCGGAGGTTGAACAATGTTTGTTCCCCCAAAGAGGAATAAACTGGCCACGGATCAACTTATGCTGCTTTTAGTCGCTGAAGGTGAAGGGCTGATGGCAATTAACGTAGGAGCTAGTAGAAGGCAAGAGCTCAAGTGAGTCTTGTGGTGGAGGCTGATGCATTTCTGAAAGGGATAAGCTGCCCTAAGAGGCACTCTAACATATTACTGTGGACTTATTTACACAGTATCCACCCAAGGCAGACTACCTCCCTTCCTTAAACACTGTTGTGGTTAGAGGAGTATCATGGAGGCCTTTTGTCACCACAACTGTACTTTCCCTTTCATCCCTTAGACTGTGAATGTTATCCCTGTGACACGCTGCTAGTATTGCAAGGGCAGTGGGAGAACCAAGCCAAGGCTGGACTGGACTCTGGTGGGTTGCTTGGTTTGGTCCTTGTTCCCAGAGCATCACCTGATCACAAGTGATGTGTAGCTGGGAGAAAGGATGCGTAAATACAAACCGATCCTTAAAAAGCTGGTGGGATTTGGGCAAGGCTACACATTTATTTCATATGTGGCACTAAGAATTCTACCCATGCAAAGCCATTTTGCTCACATCTGGCCCAAGACAGCTTTCATATGTCCAGCTTGAGATGAAGGGTGCCCTGCCTCACTCCTCATCCACTGGACAAAGAGAGTTTTCAGCAGTAGATTTTAATTCAAGTGTGTGTTTTAACTGGAGGATGTTGCTCTGTGGTTTTGGGAGTTCTTTTGTGCTAGGAATGTCCCTTTTCCCTTTTCTTGAAGGGCAGGTTTCTTTTCACTTCCCAGCTGCAGGCAGGCTCAGCACACAGATTTATTTGGGGCCAGGGATTTGTGCGTGCATGTTTTGGTTTTGTGGGGTTTGTTGGTTTTTTATTTATTTTTTTTTGAAAGAACAATGTTGTAGCGGCCGACAGCTAATCCTAAATTTGGGATACCTGACATTGTGATGAGAAAACAAACCTTCCTGCACTTAAAATGAGTGACGGGCCAGGTTTGGCCCCAGCAACCTTCAGAACTGGTTTGACCTTGCAGCCAGACCTCCTGGACTGACTGACAGCTTTTTACAGCTGCATTAGTGCTGAGCTGACCTTGTTTATCTGGGGATTCACCTGGGAGACAGTAGACATGTCCAGGGATATTAAGTCTCAAGCTGAAAATGTTTGCTCAGGTATTAGGGGGAGAGTTAATTTAGACTGAATTCCTCCTATGTGGCACCAGACGCTGCTCGGAGGGACAATGCGCCCCTCGGCCGATGACAGTTGGTTAAGACTTTCTTTAGAAATTGGAATCTCCTTCAAGTGGAGCTGTGCAGAGTCCTTCAACTTGCTCTGAATTTCCCTTCACATTTGATATTTTTTGGGTTTTGGTAAAAAAGAGCCCAGGTGAAGGTGCAGGTTACGTGAGGAGAAGGATCTCTTGCTGCTGGCACCAAGAGAAGGGTATTGGACTGGGTGGTTTTGCTTTTATTTTATAAAATGAGCTGACATCTGTCCCAAGCAGTGTTGTGGCTGATGTTCCCTTTCTCTGAAAGCCCCTCAACCCTTTTCTTCCCATCCAGGGCGACGCACTTCCCTTGTCACAGAAGGTCAGGAGAGGGCTGGGGACCCAAGGATGGGAAAAGAAGGGCATGCAGCAGTGGCCCTGTCTGCCACTACCTACACAGCCAGGAGCATCCAAAGCCTGATCCTCTCTGATGTCTAAAAGCCAAGTTCTTTGCAAAATAATTTCATCCATGTTGCAGGTGGTTGCAACGTCTGATTTACACCAGCATGCACTTCCTCTGGGTAGGTGGTACAGTCCTGCAGCATCTCTGGACTCTGGGGGAGACAATTCTGGATGCAGGGAAATGTTAGGAATTTATTTTTTTATTTATTTCTTTGGGCTTGCAGATAACTAACAGCCCTCAACATGTGCATGACCACATGGGTGGTCCTGGCTGTATCCAGTTTCCAAGGTGGACCAAATATTGCTGTTCCCTGGGGTCAGGCAGGCACCTTCCCCAGGTTTTTCTTAGTTGCTTTTTGTGTTGAATCACTACACATCCCTCATTTTCACATTCCTGTGAAAAGCTTTATTTTTTTCCCCTCCAATGGGACTGTAATCTCTTTTCAAGTGTGAAGGTTTCATATGCTGGAATCCCACACGCGGGTGTCTTGTCCCTGCTGGATGGGGCTGGGCTCACAGGACAGAGGCAGACGGTGGCTTGAGGGAAAACTGGAGCTGATTCTTGGCGACAACAATGATGTCCGTGGTGTGATGTCCCTCACAGAGGGAAGCCCTTCCCTGGTGATGAAGGAAAGATTTTATTTACCTAATTTCTTCCCATTTTCCCTGCTGGTATTTCCTGTTATCGCCCCCTTCATCTCCTTTTCTGCTCAGGTTTCACTGCTGCCCTCCATCTCCCCTTACATGTGCCTGTTTGGAAATGTTGGGGTAACACTTCACTCTCTGTATTTCTCACTTTCACTTTGGCACTGGATTTCTGGGCTCCAGCCAAGGTGAGAAGTTAAAATGCCTGACTGGTGTGGGAGACAACTCTGTTAGTATCCTCACAGAAGAAGAAGCTGAAATCTCCATGGAGGGAAGCCTGAGAGCAGCTTTCTCTGCAGTTCATGGAGGCATGGCAAGGGATGCTTTTCTTTGACTGTCTCATACTTTCACAGAAATTTTGAGACCAGGTGGGACAGTTTGAAATCCCTCATTATAGGCTTGACTTCTTCCAAATATCACATGTTGAATGGATGGATGTGAATCACATGGATGAAGTTGGCTGATGCAGAGGGATAACCACCAGTCAGCCACAGACTTCCTTGCCTCGGTTGCAACATGAGAAACTGTGCCCTTTTCCTTCTGTCTAGCTCAGGGTCTCAGATCCCCAAGGAGCCTCCCCTGGGATACCTGAAAACCTTCTCCTGAGGTCCCCAATGCCCTCATGGTCACAGGCACTGCCCAGAGGGAGAAAGGCACTGGTGAAAAACTCTGAGGAAAGAGAAAGATGGTGGTGCATCCCACAGCTGGAGAAGCAGCAAGAGACCTATTGGGTTATGCAAGTCCCCCAAATCCTGAATATTTGTTTCCCTTCCTGACCAACCTTGCTTTGCCTTCCTCTGTGCTGAGGTCTGGTGGGTCTCTAAAGGCAGTAAGTTCTCAAGAGCAGGAAAAGCCCTTTGTACCAACCTGAGAGGGATGTCCATGCTAACTGACATTCCTAAACCTCCCTCCTGGGAGCTGGTGGGAAACACAAGCTGAAAGTGCCCTCTAGATGTGAGGATCCTCAGCACAGTGTTGTCACAACTGTTGATTCCTCCTGAGCAGGTCCCTTCTTGATAATGAACCCAGCGAAGAAGGGGATGTGTTGGAACAGTTTGGCCTGGAAGGCTGGAAATGCAGCTGCTCCAGCTTGAAGCCTCCCTGTACTGGAGGAGGCTGGGATCCTGTTGCGGAGTTATTTATTTAAGAAAAAAAATATTATCATTTCAGGCGTTGGCAGTGTGGGATGTATCAGCCATTGTATCAAAGATGTGGTTTTAATGCACTTTCCTCCGCTTAAATGCTATTTGCCTTCTCCTTCAGGCAATTGAATTTAAGAAAACTCTGGTTGCCCATGTTTTGTTGAACAAATTGGCCCCTCTGCACACAATTCCCAGGAGGAGCCAGCTCTGCAGAAACTCTGGGAGCTGTCACTTCAGTGCATGGCTGGGACAGGCTGAACGGATTACCCAGCTCTGCATCGTCTGCTCTTTTATCTGTCTCAAAGCAATGGGAAGCCAGGAATAACCCCTCGGGGTTCCTCTGAGCCTGGCGGTTTCTGGAGCCCAGGGTCAGATGACTGTTATTGTAGCTAAAGGTGTTTAACCCCAATTGATTTTGACAAGCCCTATTAGCAGATCCCCCAATTACTTATTGGGTTTTTTGAGAGGAACATTGTCGATTTAAGGCTGGCTGCTGACAGGATGCAGTATGTACCAAAGTCGCTTCTGCAGGAGTCGATGGAAAAACTCCCCATCAATCTTCAGGGCCAAATTCTGGTCCTTCCCCAGGATCCAGCAGCTCTTGAGGGTGTCAGAGTCACCCTCGGAGAGCAACCGACTGAAATGAGGCATATGAAGTCTGCTGCCCTTCAAAGCTCCAAACATCCTTGGAGCAGCCCTGGGCTGATCTTCAAGCCCAGGTGACTTGTTTGTAGGGCAGCCATGGGACCTGGTGCAAAAAACTGGAAAGCTGGTCCCTGGAAAACTGCCCAGAACAGACTGAGGATTGTTCCTGCTCCCCTTCAAAACTGATCTGGTGGAAAAAGGATCCGTGGGCACCTGGTATCAAGTGCTGTCAGTGGTGGCTGCAGAAGGAAAGGGAGATTGCTCTGCATTTTTGCATGCTCAAAACCAATGTTTATCACACACGGGGTTGAATTCAAAATGCCAAAGCCCTGCAGGCTGGAGCCACTGCTGGGCAGGCAGAGAAACTGCCTGGGAGCTCGTGTCTGCAAGAAATACTGAGTGATGAGCTCTCTGAGGCTCCTATCCCAAAGATGACTGAGATCGTTTGGACATGAATGGGAGTTATGTGCCTAAGTAATCTTGGAAGATCTGGGCATAACAGTATTGCTGAATTTAATTATGTTTTTTATAATGCAGCAAAGGGGAAATAAAAGCATCATCTAAAGAGGAAATCGCTGCTGCAGACTAATACTTTAGTGATGTGCTGTGCTGTGTTACTGTGCAGGTCGGATGTAGGTGGCAGGCAGCAGCTTCCTTGTCCCCCGTCCTGGAGCAGGGAAATGTGGCTGTTACATGTGCAAATACAGTTTAGCCCAAAAATTGCTTTCGGGCAGCAAAAAAAAAGCAGCCTCTTGGAAGCCCTGCAAGTTTCACACTTGCTTTTGTGTCTTGGTTGCTTAGGGAGAGGAGTCACCCGCTCAGAGAAAACAAACAGCTGGCATCTTCTGCTTGGCTGAGGGCTCGTTAAGGTTTTACCCTGAGCCCAGAGAGTGACTGGAGCTGCTGTGAGACTGAGTCCCCTGGGAGGTTTTGTAACAAACACCTTGTAAAACGCAAATATTTGAATAGCGACGTTCATAAGCAACAGGCCAGGCGGAGGAGCAACTGCTCACAGTTTCTGGTGGTTGTTTGAAACTTAAGGATTAACTTAAGGTTTTGTAGAGACAAAAGCATTGAACGTACTGTTTCAAGCCAATTCACTTCTCCCTCAGTTATTGAACTGGTTTATAAGCTGTCTATTTAAAAAAAGAAGAGACCCTAGTTAATCAGCAGTGTGTTTATTGTTTCTTAATCATTTGACAACAATTCATAACTGTTTCTTGTTTTCTATTACGGGTGCAATTGCATTGAGCGTCTTCAATCCCCATGTTCTATTTCTGACAACGATTTTCACTTTGAAAGCTGCTCATATTCTTCCAAACAAAGGGTCATATTTAATGAAAAATATCTCTTTCAAACTATTGTTTTCAAAAGAACCAGTTTCTTGCCCTGTTTGGGGTTATTAAAGTTTTGTTTGTTTGTTTTATTTGGGATGTTTTTAGCTCAGCCTCCAGCAGGCTTGGCAACAGAGGACGGTGCTGTAAGTGCTGGAAAATGCGTGGGGGTGACTTTGGTGATCAGTGTCCTGTGTATCTTTTCTCAAGCCACCCAACGCCTGACGGTAAGGAGGATATTTATGCTGATTTTGGGGTGTTATCGTTCCTCTGACAATGTGTTTCTGGTCCCTTTGCCTGCCTGTGGGTGTGAAGAGAGGCTGGAGGAGCCGTGTGTGTCGCTCCCAGCCCCACTAGCCTGCTCTGTGCTCTGGTGGGTTCCAAGCCTGAGCAGAGGGACCAGCTGGCTTTGTCTCCGTAGTGGAATTCATTGGTTTGCTTGGCTTGCAATGTGCTTTGCACCCAGAAATCCCAGACCACCGGGGTGCTCGTGTCCCTCCACGGGTACAGAAGTCACTGCTTCTTCTTCAGACACTTGGCTAACCTCAGGACTCTGGATTTCCAGCCATGCCAGTGTGAGGAGAACAGGGGGTTGCCTACACCTGCTTCAAGCAGGCACCAGAGAGCCAAGGCAGTGGCTGAACCGCTTACGGGGTGCTCGGTGACACCCATTGACTTATTGGGGTCTCAGTGCCGGCTCGAATCAGGCCGTTAAAGTGACCCGCAAACCTTCGTCTTCCGTGTTCTTTCTTCTCCACCAACTACAATGCTCAGGAGTGTCCTAATATTGCTGAGAGAACTCCTGGCGATGGCTGGGGCAGAAACAAATCGCTTTCCCACTAGAGAAAGGTCATCCGTGAAATTTCATGGACGGCCCCCCATTCAATGTCCCCTTCTCCCATTTTTTTAAAATTTTATTTTATTATTATCATTTTTGTGTGTGTGTAATTGCGTGTCAGACCAAGTGCACTCAGAATGTGAGCAGGGTCTGATACAAGGAGGGTGAAATGAGATAATCCATGTTTTCATCATCCATAGGCCTCTCTTTTCACGGGCCGTGGGCCGTACTTTATTAGGCTGAGCAGCTCTGGGCCTGCAAGAAAGAGGAGCCCTTTCTCATCCCGATGAGAATAGTGCAGTGAATGGATTCCAAGTGTTTACTCAGCATTTGTCTCGTGGTTTATCAAAGGAATGAGGAGGAGGTGCCGACAGACCTTTTGTCCCGCTGATGTGTTATGACAATGTTCCATGAATATGCAGAATGGCAGAAGGGATTAGAGCCAGTACAATTCCCCTCCGGCGCTTTTTTTTTTCCCCTTTTTTTCCTTTTTTTTTTTTTTTTTTTTTTTGCCTGGGATGTTCAGGGGTTTAAGTGTGACCTGCTCACAGTCAGGGCACTAAACATCAGATTTTCCTGTAGATAGGGGTGTAAAAATCCCACACTTGTCCAAAGCTGTTAGCATCTGACTTGAAGGTTGGGCTGTCTTAGTCACTAGCTGCTCTTTATGAAATTTCAGCTGGCAGGAACTGCCTGGCTGAAAGCTTTGTGTTTTGGGAGACGTGGAGATATTGGGGCATAATTAAAATTTGAGTCAATCAGTGACACGTGAAGCCCAGGCCAATGGTGATGTGACCGCTGCTCTCTGCTCTGCCGCTCTTGGTGTAAGCTGGCAGTGGTACCTCACCGTGTTTTTACTATTGTTTCCCAGAGTCTGAGTCCAGGAGTTTTGGTGTGATTCAGTAAATGGTGCTGACATCAGGCACTGACACTGTTCGTGGTCCGTGTGCCATTTTTGATGTAGAGGTTAATGAGTTAACCCTTGCAACACAGCTCTGAGGCTGGTGATGAACATTATGTCCATTTTCAGCATGGAGAGATTCCAGTAGGGTGGTGAAAGCAAGCACGTTGTTTCATGCTGCTTGAGCACCAAGCATAAATCCAAGCTTTCCTCTTGTGTTTCTGATCCTTCCTCTCCGAGTGACTCTGCTGAGCAATGGTCAGCAGCTATCAATCCATCATTAAGGCTGGTAATGTGTTTCTTCTATATAGCTGAGCAAGGATGTCCCACCTGAAAAATTATTCTCCATTGATTTCCTACATCCCAAGAATCTTTTCTGTCCTGCCTCACAAACGGTTTATGGGGAAGCTGCCCAGATACGTAAGAGGAGTGATGACTTTGTGTCCTGGTTGGGTCTTACCCTGGAAACAAAGGTGCTGGACATCCTAAGCACTAGTATGATTCTGCTTGTTCAAGTCAAAGTGCTGTTGAGAATTGTTAAATCCACCTGAAATCTCCCCCTAGCCCAAACAGAAAGACAAAACTAACCATTTTCACCTTCACCACATACTTTAAACTGTGTAGGGTCCTCCTAGAGTGTCCTGTTTTAGTTCTCAGACTTTTGGTTGCTCTGTGGAAGGTATCTGGAAGGTATTTGGTCTGGGTCAGATAAAGAGGTGGGATGTAGTGTGCTTTCAGCAGGCCCATGGGAATCACCCTGGTTGCTGTGAAGGCATCCAGAAAAGGCAGCTGTGAGAGGTGGGAAATCACTGTTAGCTTCCCCTTTCTAGGGTGCTCTGAAGGTGGCCAGGGGCACCAGGCTGCACAAGGCTGCTCTGCTCTTGCCCCTGTGGCATGTGTGGTGTGCAGGGCTCTGGTCTGGATCCTACATCGAGCGTCCCACGCCAAGGTTAGCCTGCGGCCAACACTGTTTTTCCCCAGAATAGGTAGGAATGAAGGAGTTTCTTGACAAGCATCAGCCTGAATTGGGCCTGCAAGACCTTCTGGGGTATTGAGCCTATTTGCAGAATGAGGTAGTTGCTGAGAATGGGGTTGCCCAGTTTGTAATTTGAATGTTTGTAGGGAAAATAACAAAGAAAACGGCTGAGCCTCCTTGCAAGTCCTGGCACTGGCCATGCAGAGGTACTGCCTACTATTGTGGCATCTTTATTCGGCTTAATGAAGTCCGTCTCCACCCATCTGGGAACACAATAATTAGGTTAATCAATTTTGATACAATTACTGCAACCCCAGCTCTTGGCTGGTGGCCCCATGAGAGCAGTTGGCAATGGCTCCTGCTGATGGAGGGCATGTGTTGTGATGCGCTCCCCGGGGAGGTTCTCACTCGGTCTTGGCTTTAGTGGAGAAGTGCCTACCTATTTCCAGAGGCCGAGGAACATTGCCCAGCTGGTGCTGATATCCCCTCACTGAGGTCGGGTCAGCACTGGAATGTGTTCGTGGCAGCTGCTGAAGGGGGACCTGAGGCACCTCTGACTTGGTGCTTAGGCCAGACAAATTCTTGAGGCTGAATTAAAAAGAAAAGCTACATTCTCCCCCGTCAACAACACTGCATCTTTCTTTGCCCTCTGGAGATGTAAGTGAAAGATCACGGTTTTCACGTTGTCCTTTGCAATTGGGACTCCTCAGCTGTGGTGTAAGGAAAAAGCACAATTAAATGTGAACAAAGCCTTCCCACTCCTACAAATGTGATGAAAACACAAGGGTTGGCAGCCCTGGGAAGGAGGCCAACCTTGGTCCCCTGGGATGCTTACAGCAAGGACACCCGACTGTCAAAAAGCTCTTCCATCCTCCTTTGCTCACCTTTTATCCTGTGGGATTTTATTGACTGCAGGAGGCTGTGTTGGCCCCCTTTTCCTCAGAGGGAGAATAAGCAGTGGGAGAAAAAACCTAGGACAGCTACCAGCCTCTGGATTTTGTGGCTTTACAAGTCAAAGCCATTTAGGACCTGTTTGCAACCAGCTGACTCTGTGGTGGAAGCTGCTGAACTCTCTGGTGGGTGCTGTTGTGCTGCCGCTGCTCACCAGGACTTCTCTGCCCTCAGGCTCAATGTCAATGTGCTGTTCATCTGGACTTGAGAGAGTTCTCCTGTCTTCCAGTCTGCCTGGACATGTTTGTATCTCTTGGAAGTGCTTTTCGTTGCCGCTGATTTACTTTTTCTTTAAAAACTATATGGCAGGATGGAAGTAGTCAGTTCTCACTGTTTTGGATGAGAGTTTTGTTCCTAAATTGCTCTTGCAAACCTCTCCCAGGCTTTTCCTGATGGAGAAATGATGACCAGATCCTGAATTCTTTCTTTTTTGACCTACTCCTGGGCTTGCTGCAGGTTTCCTGTGTGTCTCCCTCTGCCTCAGTTTCCCTCCCTGTGTGGAGGCTGGCCATTTTTGATCTTTCAGGTCTTTGAAGAGAAGCTGTGCTTACTGAGAGAGACACAAGGCAGGAAAAATTGTGCAAACTTTGTGCACAGTTTGTGCACTCCAAGTTTGGTGAAAAGGAAATGGGTAATATTCAAACATCTCATTGGGCACTGGAACAGGCTGCCCAGGGAGGTGGTTGAGTCACCTTCCCTGGAGGTGTTTAAGGCACGGGTGGACGAGGTGCTGAGGGACATGGTTTAGTGTTTGATAGGAATGGTTGGACTCATGATCCGGTGGGTCTCTTCCAACCTGGTTATTCTATGATTCTATGATCTGAGCTCTGAGTAGTATGGAGTAGATCAAAGTGACCAAGAAAGGGATAGGGAGCAGTTGGTGCTCGGTTTTGTCTCCTGACTTTTCCTAGACCTGCAGAAATCCATCAGGCCTGCCCCTGTTAGCTCATGGAGACCTTCAACTGCTGTCTTCTAGTTGGTGATTTCTTGCCATTTTGAAGATTTTTCTTCCCACAGCACTAAGGGATGCATCTTCTTTGCAGGCTGGATCCCAGCACAAAGCTCTGCTGAAGTATTTTGTTCCACATTACCTCTGTAAGAACAAAACATCCTCTTGGTCATCCCTAGGAGAGAAATCCGTCCCTTCCCCTGGCACCTCAGGATCTTAAGTTTCAGCTGGCCTGCAATGCTCTGCAGGTGGCCTCCCACTGCTGACCCTTCTCTTCTCAAGCTCATCAGACGGTGCAGGTGGAAGATAAGGTGAGACAAATACTGAAATTCTGGCTGCAGTGGAAAAAGAAGGATCTTGTGCTCTTTTACCACAGGATTTCCATTTATGAAACTCCACCACAGAGTCCGTTATTCACTCTTTCCTATTTAAAAGCTAAATCATTAAGGTTCAGAGGAAACATAGCCTATACGGTTGAGGCATCAATTCCATCCTACAAAGTCATGGTAAAATTGCATTTAATGCAAACAAAACTTAAATGCATGCAATGCATGCAGCGTAACTCAAACAGCATGACATATGTGAGAAAAGCTTCCAGAGATGCTAATTAGATGTGTCTGTAAAGTCAACATGAGCAAGATTCTTGGTTCTAGCAGAGAGTATTCAGACTATGGTCCTGGCTTGTTGCTTTACTCCAGGCGAGTTGGTCCTTTATGCTCTACTTGCCAATATTCATTTAGAAATAGGCAAAATAATTTCTGACCTTTCTCAAATGACATATTGAATTGGAGATTATTGAAGAAGGGTGCTTGAGGTTGACATCATGTGGTCACCAGTTTGTGCTTGCAGGCCCTCCTTGAGGCTGAGATGAAGTGCAGGCTGAGCTTTCTTCCATGGTCAACTGTTAGGGAGATCAATGTCCTGGTTTGCACCTCTCCTGTTGGGTAACCAGGATCCAAGGCAGGTTGCAAGTCCATATCCATCTTCCTCATTGTTTATACTCAAGGTGGCACTGTCTACCAGATGGAGTTGCCTTTATCAACCTATTAGATGAACCCTCAGCTCCAACAAAAGCCACCTAGGTGTTGGATGCTGGTGTCACCTGCCTACCTTCATCAAACGCTGCTGTGATACATAGATTACTATCTCAGCTGGAGGACCCCAGTGTCCACGGCACTTCAGAAGTGGCAGGTGGAAATGAATTAACTGGATCTATGGGGATCCTACAAATAAAGAAACATCTGGGTTGATTCTCCCAGCCCCAAGTAGCACCAGACAGGGATGATTTTGACTAAGAGGAATGCGAGACAAACACTGTTATTCATACTTGTCCAGTCTGATTTGAGTCTGAATCATCTGTCTCAATTTCATGAGGAAATGATGCGATGATCCGGCCTGTTATGGCTGAAGACCGTTTTCCTGCACCATATGCACTTTGAAGACCTTGCATGGAATTTCAGATATTGGTCATTTGTTGAATGATGTCGAAGACAGATGGTCTTCACACCCTTAGCTAGGTTGTCTACCCTCCAGGCAACCTGCTGCTCCACCAACACAGACACGTGGTGAGACATCCATGTTCTGGGCAGAAGGGCTGGGCAGTGGCCAGGTCACCCCTTCTGAGCCTGGGGAACTTGAAGGTATGTGTCATGCTCCTGGACTTTCCTCTTCTCTTGACAGGATTTAGGATGGTCAGCAGAGGTGTTGTGCTTGGCCACCAACCCCTGGCTCCCCATCAGCGAAGTGGGCCTTGAAGACCCTTCTCCAGGCTAGTAAGTGAGCATGTGAGCTGGATGTGAGGAACTTTGTTCTTCCACCCCAGCAAATCACCATCATCATCTCATGGCTTTACCACTGTGCCCTGACTGGGATGCTCCCCCCACTCCTAGCCCTGCTCATTCCCGACGTGTCAGGAGCCACAATGTCCTACCTGACCTCCATCTACCTGGTCCCACCAGCTCATGGGGCACCCTGTACCTCTGGCTGGGGTTTGTGCCCTGCCTGCAGTACCAGGAGGGGATTGACAGAGGTGCCTGGCTGGGCTGGAGGGATTAAAGAGCCTTTGTTTCGAAAACATTTTAAGCAGTGAGAAAAAAACAACCTGGCTGCAGGCAGATTGGGCTGAAGGTGCATGGCAGAGGGAAATTTTCCATGACGGAGGTGTACTCCTTGCCTATAGGGAGTGAAAAGGCTATTACAGTTGGAGTGAATGGAATCACTGCTGGCAGGAGCACTAAACAGAGGGAAAAGAGAGCAGGTAGTAAGCTAGCAAGGTGGGATTTTAACCATGTGCCTGGGCTTGCAGCGAATCAGTCTGGTAGCTGTAAGAGGGTAACAAATGGACAAGAAAAAACCTTGCAGTGAAGTCTTTGCCTGGGAGCCCCAGTGTGCAGCATCTGGGGCACGTGGGCATCAATTCCTTGATATCATTGAAAAACACAAGCCTTGGCAGGTTTGGAGAACAAGATGGGGCTGCGGAGTAGGCAGGGTCTGTGGAGTAGAAATGCCTCTCACAGGGCAGCTGGCAAGCACTGGGGCAGAGGCAGAGCTTGCTGGCGTGGGAAGGCTTGGGCTAATGTGTGGAGTCAGGGAGTGGGAAATAGTGTGGGTGGTGCAAGAAACACTTCTGCTTCAGTGCTGTGTCCAGGCTGAGATTTGCTGCCTGCTCCTGTCTCGTTCCATGGACCTGGCTGCCTGCTTATATGATGAAAGCATCAAAATGTCTTGGGGAGGTCCATGAATGAATCTTGTAGAATGACACTGGAGGGTGCTGAGCTTTAAACCCTTACCTCACACCTTCTGAACAAAACCAAGGAAACTTGGTCAGTGCATATCAGCATTTTCTTGGGAAGGGACAATTTGTAAGGAGAAGAATTGGAGCTAGCTGGAAAGCAGGAGGCTCGGGTTTCTCGTGAAAGCCTGTTGCTGCAGTTCAGTCCTCAGTAATTTTGTGTGACAGTTTCTCCTACTACCCGTGGGTCCTGCATAGCCTGAATCCTTCCAGGATGGAAGGATGGTTAGAGGACAGTCAAAGCTATTTCCTGCTCAGAGCAGCGCATTGGTAGGTCAGGTAGGGCACCCCCGTGCTGTGATTCCATTACAATGATTGGAACAGCCCCTTTAGGTTTCTAGAATATGTAATATATAAAACCAAATATTCAGATGTTCATTACTAACCCTATGCCCGACCCACGCTTTGCTCTTTGCAGTGTGTTGAAACTAGTAGGGAGAAGGGACCAGCTCAGCCTGGTCATTGTTCTTGGCATTTTCTTAGGCTTGAGTTTTCGCCGTGATGTTTGATACTGCGGCAGGAATTCTTTTTTTTTTTTGGGGGGGGGGCGGTGTCCAGGGAAAGTGAAAAATAAATATTTATTCATCCTAAATATGGAAATTTTTTCCTGAATGGAAAAAAGCACCATAGTATATAAAGCCAAGTCTGCAAAACTCCAGCCCAGATATTGCCCCTGAATCATGGCTTTCAATAACTCAAGTCCCTTAGAATCTTTTTTGTTTTCTTTCAAGTTTAAATACATAGATGCTTTCATTAAGAATATTGTTTTTGATAAACAGGCAACAAGGTAGAAAGGGCTTTTTCTCCCGTTCCCTTTATTTCCATAGGAATAAAAGAAAACTTCACAATTTTTATTTTGAAATTAATTTGAGGGTGAAAATCTCAACTGATTGTAGTGAAAAAAACCTTCCCTACAAAGATGAAAAATAGCTTGCAAGTTTGTTTCTTTTGGATTTTTTCCCCTGATGTTCCCCAGTTTGGTAAAGGCTTTACCTATAATTTTTGTGAAGAAATTATTTTGCCCGCGTCTTGCTGCATGATTACCTGCAAATACATTAGTGACTCAAAGAGTTAGTTCTTGGGAAGAATGTATTTGCTTTGGTTATCCATTCCCTGCATCCTGAAGAAACGGAATAGCCCAGGTAGGGTGTTTAATTCTGGCTCCGTTGACCTCAGGTTGTCATTACTTGGTGTCTTGGGCTGCTTTCTGCATGGCTGCTGACCTTGTAGCTGAGCAGCGTGGTGCCTCGACTCCTACTCATGTGATAGTTGTGGTTACAAGGCACAGAGCAGTGGCTCAGGGTCTCCTGTTTTGCCCTCATTGCTGTTCTTCATCACACACTCCTCCTCTGAGAGGTTGTGTCCTTTGGGAGGAATCTCAGGAGTAAAGGATTTCACCCACTCCCTCAATCCCTGCCTGCAGCCTCTCGTAGCTGTGCTTGCCTCGTCCTACCATACTGAGATCTTGTGTGAGTGATGTAATTCACCTTCTGGTGTCAAAGCCTTCCCATCTCCCAGAGCAGTTGTAGTGGGAAGGTTTGTCAAGCTTTCTCTGAAGATCTCTGCCTGGGAGTTTGGAGCATGGATGGATTCAGGTGGGGCTGTGCCGAGGGTGGGAATGGGTCCAATTGCTGCTATTTCAAGGTGATGGTACTCATGCAGCTTTTAGCCAGGGAAGTAGCTGGATATTTAGTTGTAGGTAAGTAATACGAGTACTTCAGGACCATGTGAAACATTATCAGCACGTCATGTATCATTGAAGCATCCCCCACAAGCCATTGCTGGCTCTGAGCCTGGGGGATGCTTTGGTCTGCTCACCGAGGCAGCCCCTGGGAGAAGCACTTCACTCCCAGGGACCCCATCCATGCTTCTTTCTTGTGCATTCCAGGGATGGCTGAGATACAGATGGCTCTGCAAATGGGGCTGCTCCAAATGCAAATCTCCCCAGCGCAGATCTCTAGGCTGTTGTTTTACTCTAGACAGGGAAAAACCGCTGATCTCTCAGCCACATTAAAGAAAGTGAACATCCCACACTGTTATCCCCATACTGCATGCAGTTTAGCAGGAGACTGCTTTGTTTTGGGGTAAGCAAATGCATGGGGTTTTGATCCACGTGCTTGCAAAGAGAAGCGTGGGTACCACTGATGAAATGCCTTTCCAGGTGCATGAGGTGCTTGAAACAGCAGCTCTCTGAGGTGCAACAGCAGCCCTGTTCATCTGTGGGAAGCAAGTTCATCCATGCTGTGAAATGATTTGTGCGTGCAACATTTCTAAAGGAGGCTGCAGCTCTAGTGCAAAACTGTTCAGGGACTGGAGTAAAAGAGCAGTTAAAATTGCATACTCAATTAGGATAAGCTGATGCAGGAGGCAGTAGACGCTGGCAAAACTTACGTGTACTTAGCAAATGTGATTTATTCCCTCCTCGTTGTCTCATTTTAAAGAGCTATCCATCTTTATTACAACCTTGTGGCTTTTTATAAAAGATCTGGGGCAGGAAGAGCACCCTGAGTGATAAAGCGTATGTGGGAATCAGCATGTGTCTGTTTTGTCTTTCCATTTTTGATGGTCAAACACAGTTTGTTTCCTGCCTGTGTGCTCCTGCCTGCCCCCATCCCACTATAATATCCATCTGTCAAAACTGGTTTGACTTCTGGGTCCTAACCCAGTGAGGTTGAGAGCAGTTTGAATGGTCCTGTCAGCCTTAAAGTAACTACTCACCAGCTGGAGTCTCAGCCAGCCTGCAGCCCAAGACGGGGCCAAGGGCTCTCCCACCGTGTGTAAAATGATAGGAGATCAGAGCCTTGGACTATAAACACTTCACACAGTTGAGTATTCATACCCTGTTGTCCTGATGAGATCTCTCTTCCTCTGCTAGATCTCAGGTGCAGCCAGCTCCAGACCCAGCCAGACTGTTGGGTTTTCATTTCCAATTCCTTTTCTGGTATTTAGACCAATAAAAAAAAGGACAAAGTGAGTGGTAAGCAGGGGCTGTTTGATGTAATTGAATGAGAAATGCTGTTCTTCCTTCGCAACCCATAACTCTTTTCCCTCTCAAACCCAGTCTTGCTAGATCAAAATACATTAAATTCCTTGCATCAATGCAAAAATCTCATCAGCTAATGACTGCTCACCTGAAGGTTTCCGTCTCTCCAGAGGGGTAATTTTCTTTGTGCATCCTGGAGTGATAATTAGTGAATCCCTTCTTAGGCATCTGTCTTGCCGTCGTCTCCAGTAACTGGAAAAGTCAAAGCCTCTGACTGAAACAAACCGGCCACATTCAGATACCTGCTTGATTTAAATGCACGCTCCAGGAGAAACATGAATCTTCCATCCTTTTCCCCCACTTCTCCCAAGGTGAATGCCCTTGGTTTGCTTTCCTCCCTGAAGATCTGTGACTCCTGTGGATAAAGGCACCTTTTTCTAAAGCTGCATTTTACAATTTCTCATTTGCTCAGTGTCGTCCTGTACCTGTTGTTACCCACATTCAGCAGAAGGAAACTGAGGTGTTTCCAACACCAGCTTGTCTGTGGCAGGTCAGGGCTAGACCTGACACAATTCTATTAGACCTACGCTTCCCCTCCTGATTTCTGGAGGGAGCAGAAGAGGAGCCATAAATGTCTGCAGGAAAAATAAAGTGAGAATAAAAATACATACAGACACAAACAGGGAAATGAGTGCTGGTGGGAAGTAACCTGGCCAGTGAATTTTTGCTTGAACCGGAGAACAAAACCGCAAGGAAATGCTTAAGCGAAAGGGCTGAAGAATCTTTTCCAAAAGGCTGAGCGGTTTCTAAGTTAAAAAAAAAAAAGTAAGGAGGATGATGATATGACCTGGTCGAGATCACCTTCCTGCCTCTGTGGCAAAAGGCTTTTATTCTGCTCTATTACCAGAAACACTTTCAACCAAGTTACAGAGTTGAAGGCTGCAATTTTTTACTCCACCGCAGTAAATTAAAGGGAATCTACCATTGTGTTAATGCTGTAGACATTTCCACCTGTTTTCTCTGGACATAGACATTTTGCTACATATAAAGCTGCAACCTGTCTGTAAGAGTCCTCCCAGCTTGTCCAGCCCATCCTGATGCAGTGTCTCCCTTACCTGCTCCAGGCTGGGCTTTCCATGGACAGGTATCTGGCTTAGAGATGATCCTCAGCAGCAATGAGTAAGGACAGGTGAAACCCCACAGCTTTTCTGGTGCCTAAAAAGCAGCCAGCAGCCCCCAAGCTTTGATATTGGCAAATACCATGGTTCTGCCTAGTTGGCTCTGGAGTGTAGGATGAGACTTGGAGAGGTTTTCTGTGAGACTCAGCAGGGCTTTCTCGTTCTGGTGTCTTCCTTCAGCTTTGACTGTGGGCTCAGCCTCTCTGCAGCAATAGAGAGATCCCCGCTTCCCTCATCTACCCCAAAATGCCATCCCTGCCCTGCATCCTTTGCCCACCTGGCAGGAGGTACCCGCGGGCAGCCCCGAGCTCTGCGGATCAGTTCCCTTTCTCCTAGGGGAAAAAGAATAAAAACTTCTCCCAGGATTTCATGGTCTCACCAGGCTGCAAAGTCACCCGACGGGGGGTTGGGGCAGAAAACCCTCCGGCTGCGGCGGCTGCTGCGTCCCGGGGCCGCGTCTGAGCGCTTTTTCCCAGGGAAAAAGACAACGAAATCCAAGCGGAGCGGGGGTCCCGGCGGCAGGTTACCTGCTTTGCTGCTGCGGGCTGGCGGCGGCACCAAACTCGCCCTGAGCCGCTCCTCGGGACTCCTTCTGTGTAGTTTTTTTCCCTCCTGAGAAGGAAACATCAGTTTTAATGCAAGCGAAGCGCAAAGCAGGACGGCCGGGAGCGGAGCCGGGACCCCTGGGGGAGGGACCCCTGGAGGGGGGGGATGGCGGTGAAATGAAGCCCCGGGGGGGGGAGTCTGTGGGATTTAGCTGGGAGACAGGAGCCCTCCCGCCGGGGCAGAGGGGCCGGGCACCGCACACCCCTCCGGGGGGGCGCCCGCCCTATATATTGCCCAGCGGCTCGGACCGACCTCCCCATCGCCGGGAGCAGCCGCGGCTCCTGCCCTCCCTCCCTCTCCCCTCCCTTCTCCCCCCTTCCCCACCCCTCGAGGGGGGGCTGGTTCTCCCGACCCCCCCTTCTTTCCCCCCCCTCCTCCACTCTCCATCCGAGGAGAAGGAGGAGGAGGAAGGCGAGGGCTGTATATGAACGCGGCCGGCTTCCCCTGCCTGCGAGGCATGTGCACGCTGCCGGCAGCCAGCCCCACGGCCACCCCCGGCTCCCCCGGACCCACCCGGGGGTCCCCCCCCGCCGGGCAGGTGAAGCCGGAGCCGCGGGGCTCGGGGGGCAGCCCCGCTCCGGCCCCGCCGCCCCCCGAGGAGCCGCCCCCCAACTCCGGGGGCCGCCGGAGGAAGCGGCCGGTGCAGCGGGGCAAACCCCCCTACTCGTACATCGCCCTCATCGCCATGGCCATCGCCAACGCCGCCGAGAGGAAGCTCACCTTGGGGGGCATCTACAAGTTCATCACCGAGCGCTTCCCCTTCTACCGGGAGAACCCCAAGAAGTGGCAGAACAGCATCCGACACAACCTCACCCTCAACGACTGCTTCGTCAAGATCCCCCGGGAGCCGGGACACCCTGGCAAGGGCAACTACTGGACGCTGGACCCGGCCGCCGAGGACATGTTCGACAACGGGAGCTTCTTGCGCCGGAGGAAGCGCTTCAAGCGCACCGACATCACCACCTACCCTGGCTACATGCAGAACTCCAGCGCCTTCACGCCTCCGCCCGCCGGCCGCCCCACGGCGCAGACGACGCCCTATCCCAACGCCCTGTGCTCGCCCGGCTACGGCGCCCAACTCTCCGGCACCGTCTTCCACCCCTATGCCACTGGGGCGGCACCGCCAGCGCAGCATCCCAGGATGTTCAGCATCGACAGCCTCATCAGCGGGCAGCAGGCCCTGCAGCCCTCGCCGCCTGCAGAGCTGGGCCACCCATCGCTGGGCTTGCCTGGGGCTGAGCTGGCTCCCACCTGCTCTGCCGCCAGCTCCGAGCCTCCCTGCTTCCAGGCGCAGCCCGTCAGCCCGGGCATGTTGGGCCGGGCTGGCCCCAATACCCTGGCTTACCCCTACGCAGCCTCACCACCCCACCTGCCCGTGGCTCAGGGCAGCTACTCACCTGGCAGCCCGCAGCTCTATGGGGCTCCCAACAGACTGGCCCTACCGCCCATGCGGCCCCCGGCCTGCGCCGAGCACGGTGAGCAGCTCCTGGGCCTCTCCACATCGCCTCTTGGCCAGTTCGGCTCCAGCAACACCTACATGAGGCAGCCCAACTTCCCCGCCGGCTTGGAGCGGTACATGTGATGGAGACAGGGGAGGCTTGGCTGGACTTCCCCAGGCTCTCACCAGCATCTCTGGACATGTGGACTTCTCCCCGCTGTGGAAAGCAGGTGGCGCGGGGTTGGGGTCCCAAGCCTCTGGCAGTGTGCGGACACACACCCATGTGGTGACCTAACTCCTCTCTTTCTCAGCTTATGTTTAACTGGAGGTGAGGTCTGCTTCTCTGCCCCATCCCCTCCTGGAAAAGGTGCTCTCTGGCTGCATCTGACAGGCAGGGCTCCCCGCATCTGGGAGGTGTCTCCTCCGCACAGCCTGACCCCAGGGATGCTGGCAGGGCACCTCGAGGCACCCCGCTGCACCCCAAGAGCGAGGAGGAGCTCTCCCAGGAGGTGGGTGTGTGGCGTAATGTGCAGGAACTCTTTCACAAATGGGCTTTCTCCTCGCTTCCCTGGGTGCCTCCTGTGTAACTGACATGAAAGTTATTAAAACACAAAACCAAACAAACACACAAAACAAATTAACTGGATTTTAAATGAATATTTAAGATGGTTATCATTTCCTTCTCTTGTAGGAAAACAAAACTCACCATGACTACTTTTTACTATTTTAAAAATAACTTTTATTGTTAGGACTTTTTTAAAATAAAGCTTTTCCTTCCAACATGTCCCATGCTGCCGTTCCTCTGGCTCTGGCCGGACCCTGATGAGAGGAAATTATCTTGCAACTGGTGGGAGACAGTTTCATGCTGCTGTTTCGACATGGCCACGTCTTACATTTTTAGTGACATTTTGTAAAGCAGGCTATTTTGTTATGATCTTTTCAAAAGTGATCGGTAACTGACCACTGCTGAGCCCTGCGAAGGCTGCGATAAGCTCTTCATCACCTGCAAGGTTTGCCCTCGCAGCTCTTACTGGATCGATGGTTTCCATTTGCGTAGCAGGCAGCGTGTCTTCACTCCGAGGGATCTCTTGCAGGTGAAATTCAGATTTAGCACATTAAATTAGGAGATCGTAGCTTTCCTTCCTAACAACAAAATAAATTAAAATTCCAACCTGTTCACTGGCCAGGCTGCTGCTTCTTATTTACAGGACTGCCAGCCAGACTTTCACACCAGAATTGAAGGAAGAATTCCTCATCCCTGGATTTAGCTTTTTTAATCAAAACATCCTCCACGTAAAAGTGACAAGCTGGGATTTCTCTCTTGTTTTTCAAGGGTGTCTTCTGAAGCAGGTTCTTGTAGTCGTCCTGCTGAAGGAGGAGTTGGATGTCAGTTAAGCTTTGATACAAAACCGAGCATCTTGTTATTCCCCAGCTGCTGGTCATGACTGAAAACTGAGTGCATGGGCAGGCACCCAAGGAGTCAGCTTTTACCCACAGCTTGGGAGCTTGTGGCTTTTCCTTCTTCTATCCCATGTGCTCCGTAGAAACTGAGGGTGGAGTTAGTGTGACAGGGGAAGGAAGAAAATGCTTTTTTCCTCTTGGCTTCCTTAAAATTGGGGCTTCATCTGCCTCTAAAAATTGGCCTAGCTCTTGTCTGCTGCCTGCAGCCAAGGTGCTGGGCTCTGGGTCTGTGATCTGGTCGCTTCAGCTTCACCTTCTCAGCTTTCATACTGGTCCCAGCAGCAGCTTCTGTGCTTTTCCCTTAGCGATAGCTCTGCTTGAAAACGAACTTGTGAAAAAACTAACTCCTTAGAATACTTCATGTCTCTACAGAAGATGTCTACAGACACAGGTCTTCTACCTAATCAAAGTCTGCCGAGTACCTAATACACTGTCTGTATAGATCGACCCGAGGGGGCTGCTGAAATAATTACTTGCAAGCACAGCCAGTAGAAAGGATGCTTGTCAAAGCTCACATTCATTTCCAGGGCCTGATCCTGCAATTTTTTTCAAGCAAAAGCACTTTTGAGTTTTGCCTAAATATCCAGGGGGTCAGAGCCTAAATGAGCCCAAAGCACTGGGTCTTCCCTCCAGCATCACCACACACCAGGCTCGGACTCTGCTGGGTTTGCGCTGCAAATGGGAAGGTTGCTGAGGTAGAGGAGAACCAAGTAATGGCATGAAAGGAAAATAATGTTGGATGGAAGAGGTGAGCAGGAGGTACTGTGATTCTGCCTGGGTGGGATGCCTTGGGAAGAGGATATCTCAGACTGGGCTAAGTCTGCTCATCCTCAGCCACTCTGGCGCCCCACAGGAGCAGGAAGCCAGTGCCAAAAAGGGCTTTCCAAGTTCCTGGCCGCTCTGGGTCTTAACTGAAATACTAGTGGAGCCAGGGAGGGCTCAGGGTTCTTGAAGGGCTGGCTGTGGCTTGTCCTTCAGCCACCTGCACTTTCCTGCCACAAGGATCTCTGGAAAGCAGCATCCAGCTCCAGATCTAGGGCTAGAGTCTACAAGGAGACCCATCCCGCCTCTGTGCCTGTGCAAGTGCGTGTCTTCAGCCAAGTGAGCTCTGATCCCCAAAAACCTGGCTTGGAGAGAGCAGACAGCCCCAATCCTGTGTGTCAGGGCAAACCCTGGTGTGCAGCGTTGGGTTGCACACATTCCTGGAGTCCTGTTTCTCCCCATCTGCCAGACAGCCCCAGCCCAGAGCCGCCTGCAAACAACAATAAACCACCCTTGCTGTGGGCCTTACGCTGCCAAACAAGCTGGAAAGCATGAGGAACAAATCCCTTTTCTTCTTTTTCCTGTAGATATTAATCCTTACATGCACAAACCTCTGGCAACTAGTATTGTGATTGTCATTAAGCTAATGCCTTAAGAGTGTCTTCTTGGTTAACTTAATGTATCCCAACCAGTCTTTTAAGCTTTCATTTCAAAGCTTTGTTTACATTTAGAGTGAATCTAGCAAATGAGTAGGATTAAAGTGTTATGTAAAGAATGAGCCTTGCTGGGATAGAGTAGTTTTAAGCTTTGTAAAGTTTATATGTGAGCCCTTCATCTGTTTTAGTGCCTTTTCGATGTCCCTGCTCAGTGAATAAGAGGGACTTGAATGAAATAGGAGCAATTATCACCCAGACTTCAGTTGTGAAACCAAGTCTCCTCTGAGGCCTTCCCCTCTTTATTTAGGGAGTTTATGGGATATTAAGTAATGACAGTCAACTATCTCAATCTTGCTTGCACAAAAAACAGAGGTAAAACTTCCTTCGCTCTCCAAAATTGTGGAATGAACGTCATCCTTCATGGTGACAGTGAGAGGTCCTCTGTGTGGAGAGAGCCCTATCTCAAGCCCATAATTTGCAGAAGGGGGCTTGGAGTTGATCCTGAGCACTAAATAGTTTTGGCTGGTGATCTGGGCTATCGCCAAGGCAGTCTGACTTCTCAGGGAATGCCGCTTTGCAAACTAGGCTGAATTCAGATCTCTCAGACTGCGTATTCAGAAACAACCAACCAAAATGAGCTGCCTCTTTGAAAATTATTCCCGTTTTCCTCTGGAAAACATTGGCTACACATGAAGGACCAACCGAGCTGCCACGTCTGTTGGTGAACAACAGCATTCTACACGTTTCATGCTCGTACCACTTTTTGACAGCTTCCCCACAGGTTAAACCAAGGAATAAGAAATCTTTCCAGCTGATATTCCCAAGCTATAAATAGTGGTTTCCATCCTGCTGCAAACAAACATAGCATTAGCTGAAATTTTAGTCGAAGCACATTTCCTGGAGAACTTGTCAGTCCCTCTGGTAGTGTTAGATTTTGTCTGGATGCTTCCAGCTGTCCACTGACAGTCCCGGTGTTAGAAATTTTATACCATAACTAGCTTTTATTCTATGCAGTGATATGCCCTTTGCAAGTACACAGCTTGAATACAGTCAGTGGTGGCTGAGGTCAAGTTTGAGTCAGTAAAGTTAGCCAGTGTGGGCCCTGGGTACAGTGGGACTGGCTGAGAATGACTTTGCCAGCTGATAATGAGTTTTTAACAAATTGGTGCTTGGAAGCCAGCACTGCCCAAGCTCTGAGCTGCACCTCAGGGTACTGGGGCTCCGTCAACCCCTCTGCTAACTTGTATTGGGGTCCTTTGGGTCCTTCTTCTTCAGGCAGGAGCAGGTGATGCAGGAGCGGGTGATGCAGGAGTGGGTGATGCAGGAGCTGATGATGCAGGAATGGGTGATGCAGGAGCTGGTGATGCAGGAGCTGATGATGCAGAAGCTGATGATGCAGGAGCTGATGATGCAGCAATGGGTGATGCAGGAGCTGGTGATGCAGGAGCTGATGATGCAGCAATGGGTGATGCAGGAGCGGGTGATGCAGGAGCTGGTGATGCAGCCACTGTCTTTGAACAGGGACGGAGCAAGAGCACCCTCCGCCGCTTTACCCTCCGGGGGGACGTGGCCCGGGGTGCCAGCTGCCGTGCTCAGGCCAACACTGACCTCCAGTGGAAAGGCCTGGGAATCCGCTCCCGGCCTCTGCCATGGTCCCAGGGACCTGGCGGTGGGGGAGACTCAGCATGTCCCGGAGCATCCCGGCCTTTGGGGGCTGTTGACGGCTCCGTGGGGAAGGGCAGGAGGACATCGTGGAGGTTTGGGGTGCGGTCAGGATGAGAAGGGGGTGAGGGTCGTTATTAAACACAGTGGGATGGATGCATCTCCAGGCTGGAAATCCCTAAAACGCCAATTACTGACCCTGGGCGTGCTTCGGAGAAAAAGGATTTCTCTGGCGATACCCTCTTTCACCCCTTTCCTAAGCACCTGCTGCTTGTGATCGCTGGGGATGGGACACAGGACTGGATGGCACTGGCTGTCCCCCTGCAGCCCTTCACCCTAGGGTGAAAATAGGGAAACAAGTGGAAGCAGGGTGAGAATCTGAGCCGTTGATCAAAGCCGGGGGGGGGGGAGGGGGGGGCAGTGATGTAGGAGCCCTTGTCTGCAGCAGCCAGCCCCATGTGCCTGACTTTGTGTCTGAAATGTGCTGTGTGGTGTATGTGAGTGGCAGAGCTGGGACCGGCCTGACTTCTACAGCACCCAAAAAGCAAGGCTGTGGTTAGGAGGCAAAGTGGCAGAGCCTGAGCATTGGCAGTATAACACCTACAAGCTCTTGGGGCCATGTCCAACGTTCAAGGTCTTTGTACTGGGACTGCTGGGGTGGTTATGCTGCAACAGATGGTTTTATGAGTGCATTGAATTGAGTGCACCAACAAAGAGCCCTGGCTTGTTGCACCCTGGGGTGCTACGTGAAGGAAGGATGTACCTAAGCCAGTTATGTATGCACCTGAAAAAAGTTCATTTTCCATTTGCCGGCTCTGCTGGGCCAGAGGAAGCAGTGTATGACATCTGCAGAGGACGGATCCAACTGTTTCGGGTATTTTAGGTGCTTTCCCTACCACAGAAACCTCTGCTCATTTTTGGAACTCCTTCTGCTAACCAGGTGTTGGAAGCCAAACCCAGCCTGTAGATCCATTTTCAGAAGGTTTCAAATGGTCTAACCTAACTGGAGAATATGGATCTCAGAAAGCACAAAACTGTCCAAGCACATGGTCACTTGGCTGTCCAAGCTCTTTGCTCAGAGCAGGCAATACGTTTCAGTAGAGGAAGTAATTCACTTCAGGTAAGGCCAACCCAGGTCTTGGAAATGACATTTTTGGATGTTCCCTGCTTCAAAGACAAAAGACTGAGTAATGCTAAGGGGACTCTGCTGTACCACATTATTTTCAGTTTCAAAAAGCTGCTTCACGTGGAGCTGGAACTTCTTTGAGAATCTCATCCAGAGCTTGTCCACAACAGAGATGTATTTACCAGTGGGAAAACAGGAGACTGCTGCAACAATCTCATTGTTTGGAGTCTCTACCCTCAAGAAATCAACAGTGTTGCCAACTCAAAGACATTATTAAGGAACATTTTCCTGCCAGACCTCAAGTGCATCCCACCACAGCCGTGTATTCCCTATATTGTATGGAGATGGCAAAACTGGCCACTTGGCCAAGATGTCACCGTGGAAGTGATAGAAGTGCGATATGGTTTTGCCTCCTGCACCACAGCCAGCACCCAGGAGGTGGCAGCCAGGTGACAGCCTGGCCAGGACCCTGCAGCCCACCCTCAGCTCTCCTGACCAGACCCCACCAGCTGCAGCCCCTCTCCAAGCAATATTTACTCCTCACCGGTTACTTATTGTTCAGTTTTCCGCAGTGTTGGTTTAAGCGCCTATCCATCTTCCCCCAGCTCGAAGCCCTTTCTTTCCAGGCTGTCTGCTGCTTGGATTCTCCCCGAGCTGATGCTCACCCTCTAAGTATAATTGCAATACAAAGTAGTTTCAGAATAGCATGCAATAGTGGCTAATTATTTGGAACAATTATACATAACAAAGACAGAGCCAAGCAGCAAGAGGGCTTAATTGTCTGGCCAAGCATGAAATAGCACAGGATTATCGCTAACAGGGGGAGGGGAGGCAACAGAGAGTTGCCCCATAGAATAGGCAAGAATCCAGGCTGCTCGGGAAGGCAAAGTTTATTGAAGAACTTGAAAATTCCCCTTTGAAGCATCTTCTGAGATGCCAGAGAAGACATGAAAAGGATAATGACCCAGAATATGGGCTTAAGGCACAAATCCCTGCACTGACAGACTCCAGGCCTACAGACGCTTAAGCACATGCTTAAATTTTAAGCACATGAATAGCCCCCTTTGACGGCTCATGGGCTTAGAGTTAAGCTCAGGCATAAGTGTTTGTAGGATCGGAGCCCAGATTTTTATTACAACTAGAATCTTCTTGGTAATGACAGGAAATAAGAGACCTATAAATCTCACAAGCTCCTAGGGTGATGCCACGAAGCCCTTCGCTCCAGGTGAGTGGTGAGCATCTGTGATGAGCCATGGGGACGTAGATGCCTTCCCTCCCTGCCATGGATCTGCATCTCCAGGACATGGGACAGGAGTCAGGGGAGACAGAGAGCCTACAGGTGTGGGAGAGAAGAAGGTGAGGGGGGTGCAAAATGGAAACGGGCTTGCTGTTAGAAACAAAAAGGTGCTGCAGATTTTGCTAGAGTTCAACCTTGCTTGGAGGCACCAGAAAGCAGCATCTAGAGGACCTGCTGAGGTGGTGGTGAAAATGCAGGAATAATCTTCATTTCTTTAAAAAAAAAGGAAAAGAAAGTTACAAAAATATTAAAAAATCTTGCAGAATGTGGGCAAATCAATGCAATAAAAGCTCCTCTCCGAACGTTCTCCACTTAACCATGAACCTACTTTTTCTGCAGAATGAGGTTTCTCTCATGTGAGATCTTCCTTTCCCTTTCTCCAACTCTGAAGGGTTGTTTTTCTTTTTGGCAAGGCTTCCCATGTTTACAAGACAGCTACCTGCTGGGCGGAAGCACTTGTCCCTCTGCTTGGACCTAGAACTGTTTTTCAATTATCTTTAGGGCTCGAAGGATTTGTTTTTATTAGCGGCACAAGAGCCTTGTGCTGATGGTTGCAGGTGTCCTCTTCACTGTTGGAGTGGTAGAAAAAGTGGAAAATGTGGGATATGGATGCTGTAGGCTTCAATGAGCTAACTATGACCACAGGAAGGTATGAGATCTGTGGTACCCGCTGCCCCACATCACATATCCCAAACCTACAGATGCCTGAAAGTGAAGGTGCCCATGGCAGCAGCAGTGTGAGAGCAATTTGGCTTTGGAAGTTAGCCATGAAGGAGACTTTTCCGCAAGAAAAATGGGTGGACAAGTGCACCTGCCCCATAGGAGGCCAGAATCCCATCCGTACTTTTTTTCCCTCTGTACTCGGCACTGGTGAGACTGCACCTCGAATCCTGTGTTCAGTTCTGGGCCCCTCACCACAAGAAGGATGTTGAGGCTCTGGAGCGAGTCCAGAGAAGAGCAACGAAGCTGATGAAGGGGCTGGAGAACAGGCCTTATGAGGAACGGCTGAGAGAGCTGGGGGTGTTTAGCCTGGAGAAGAGGAGGCTGAGGGGAGACCTCATTGCTCTCTACAACTACCTGGAAGGAGGTTGTGGAGAGGGGGGAGCTGGGCTCCTCCTGCCACCACGTCTGTTAGTGCACCTGGGACCTCACCTACAGCTCAGGCATTGGCACCTACAGGTCCGGGACTGCTGCTAGCAGCCACTGGAGGGCATTATACGATTCACACAGCCTTACCCTGTGACCTGTGCAGAGAGCATGTGCTACAGAAAGTCCCACGTTCCCTTCTCCTCCTTTACATCCAAACGCACGTACCAGAGGGGCCTGACAGCTGACATCTCCTATGGGAAAGGGACAGGCCAGCGTGCGCCAGCATGGACCGTGATGGTCCTCAAACAGTCGGGACCTTCGCCAGCCACCCTGATGCCTCGGCACATCGCCAGCCCACCAAGCCTGTGCAGCAGCCTGCAGCAGCAGGGCACGGATGGAGGATTTTCTCTGAAGCCAGAGGTTAATTATGCTTTATTGGATAATTTTCAGCTGCCAGTCCTGGCAGTAAGGGGGATTTCCTCTAGATGGCACGCTTATCTCTGTGCTGGGAGGGAAGCCCCACCAGCCTGCGGGCTCCACAGGACCCCAGCGAGGTACTTCCAAGAAGCAGATAACTTATCCCCATGTCTCATGCTCTCTTACAACACAATTTTAATATTCAACATCTAGAGTACACAAAAGCCATGAAAATCGTAATAGGAAAAAGGCATTTTGTAATGAGCATTGGTGGGATCTGGTCAGCTGAGCGATGCTGAGTATCCGTCCTGTAGAAATCAAGTCTTTCAGGGTAATGTAAAGCCAGATGTGAAACATCAGCCTTTCCTTCAGCATCATTCTTTCTGTCCGAGTGATGCAGCTCCCTCTTCGCAGCAAGAATGAGCAGAGGCTCACTTGTGGTAGGTGAAAGAAGGGGTGTGTATGTATATGTGAACCTTCAACACCCCCAGAGTGGCTGGATTAATTTTAAGCAGTGCGTTGACATGCTTTCCCTCTCTTGCCTCTGTGCAGCTCAGGGCAGTAATTTCTTATGGAACTTTGAAGAAGGGGGCAGGAGAAGATCACACTGGCCTGGAGATGCTGAGAATGGGATTCCTGTGTGTTCCTTTTACCTACTGTGCACTGCAGAGCACCTCTTTTCTAGGAATGGAGAAGTGTCTCTCGCAGTCATATCAATGCTACCACGAAGTTAGCCTGGGATGCACCAGGCTGCGTGTCCCAGTGCACAAAGCAGGGACTAGCTTTGGGTCCTAGCCCACGGGAGAGAGCTACTGGGGTGTGGAAGTGCCGGAGCTGGGCTGTGGAGTGAAGCTGTGACCTGCTGGAGATGCAGTGGAGGAACTGGCATCAGCAGCCTTGTGGAAAGGGGCAACACGGCAGGGATTCACCCTTCTATGCAGCTTCAGCCCCAAACTGTTACAGTGGTGCTTGGTTTCATATTTGTGCTTGTTGTTATCTGATCCAGATGAAATGTCCACTACCTACCCTTCCTGTTTTCCACCTGCCTCTCCTTTGCTGAATAAGGGGATGGGATTAAGGTGTTTGGCTCTGCCTCTACTTCTCTGCATGGGTGAGATATTTCACCTCCCTCCTTATACTTTTGGTTGCCAACTTTTTCTCTTTTTTTATTCAGCTCCTTCCCAAGGTGGGACCAGAGGGAAGGAGCCCTGCGCTATATTCCTGTGCAGCAGCAACATCACAGCCTGCAGCTGTCTGAAGCCCAGTCTTAATTTGAGGTCAAGAGAGAAAATAGATCTACACACCTGCAGTTAGTGAAGGAGATAAGAATATGTGTGCAGGGCTGATTTCTTACATGGTTACAGCAGATTCACCCCAACCTGATCTCCAGGTGGACATGGTGGGATACTTCCAGGTGCAAAGAACCCTCTCCCCAGCTATTTACTACATGCTGGAATAAACCTAAAATGGAGTAAAACTTTTTTTGCCCCTATCACTCTATACTCCAGTAATTTTCCACTTTCTCTGTAGTTTTCTCCTTTGAAGAACCTATCTCTATATCGCTCCTGACTCCCAAGTTGAGGGTCCTCAACTGGTGTTTCTGGTAGTAATAGATTTCTGCAAACTCAGCAGGTGAGGTGGACACTCAGGCTGCTGAACTGCTGAATGCAGAGAACTCAGCATCAGAGATTTATTGGGCACGTTTGGCATGATAAGATGCTAACACGGATAACCTGGACTCAGAAACCTGATCAGAGGTTTCTATATTTCTAATCCTGGGTTTCTGCATCCTTGTGAATCTGGCTATTTATTTAGGTTGTAGCACTGGTGCAACCACTTTTGGAAACTCTGATTCCACCCCACACATATTCTCCCTCCCACCCACCCCCCTCAAAAAAAAAAAAAAATTCCGCTTTTATTTTTAGTGGATTCAGGGGAGAATGAAGTGGTTTAACAGGCTTGTTTTCATAGGGATATTTTTCCTTGTGTGGTAGGCACAGTTACCAGGTTCCTCTATACACACTGCCATGTGCCACAGCATAATTGCCTTCCATATGCATCGGCCTTTGGCTAATGTGTTTTTTATGGCAACCAGGAGAGCTGGATTTGGTGAGTCCTAAAAGTGCACCTGGTGGTTTATGGCTTGAAATCACTGTATTTGAGTTATGTAAATGTGTGTGTGTGTGTGCGCGCGCGCACATCTCTTTTCATGTAAGATTGCTGAAGAACAGTATGAAAAAAACCTTATACCAAGCCAGAGTTAATGACTTGAGTGTTAAACTGCATTTTTAACTGGTGGGCTTCCAAGTCCATGTGGGATAGGATCAGTTATGAACAGAGAGCAGCAGGCAAAGCTTTTGAACTGCAAGACCAAAAACAACATTCAAAATTCAGATCACAGCACCTAAATAAGTGCATATATGTGTGGAGAGAGGAGTTTCCTACTTGTCTGAAGAGCAGGAAAGACAGGGAGGCTTGTTCTCTAGAGGTTCATAGGGGTTCAGACCTGCAAATGGGGTGTCTGGGGAAAAGCCTCCCTTGAAATCCAGGACCTTTTTGGTGTGGATTTTGGGACGCCTGCATTTGCAAAAGCAGGTCAACAGAATTGAGATATCTGACATCTGAGTGCTGCAGGAATGGATATAAGCACTTGGCTTCTGTTGTTTCTGGACTGGGAATTTCTTGCATCTCACACTATCCAGCACCACGATTCCCACTAACCTCCCTGTGCTGGGAGCTCTTGGTGTGCAGACTGCAAACTGATCTTTGAAGCTCAGAGCTGGCAGGACAAGGCTGGAAAAAAGGTTGAACTGCAGGGAGCACTGAAGGTCTGAGCCTTGAATATGGAAAGAACAGAAATAATATCAAAGGAAATCACATAAGTGGAAAAAGAGCCCCCTGGGGCAGCCCAGGCAGCAGCAAGTCTCTCTTGTTCATGTTTTCAGAGAAGTTAGAGGTCAGCCAAGCCTGATAACGAGGTAATACAGAAAAATCCATCACTGAGCCTTGGGGGACTTGTAGATGAGGTTCTCATCAGCATAAACGAATTTAGATGCTGCTCGGCAGAGGAAACAAAAACGATTATGTATCGCAAAACCTGCAGATCATCTGGAAGGACCTGGGCTGGAGCTAAATCAAGGCAGTAAAATGCTGCAGGGCCCGATGCAGGGCAGCGGCTCAGGATAAGGGTTTTTCTCCCCTGGGAAGCCCCTCGAGGGATGCTTCGACCAGGACCAGCTCCCTTAGACAGGGGCACGGCCAGTGCCGGGGCAGGAGCAGCGACCGTAGCCCGCGGTGCTCCAGGGTTTTTCTCCCTGCCCTCCCCACACCACTCCCTGGCAAAGAGCGCTGTCAGGGGCAGCCAGGGAACGGGCTTTTCCCGTTTGCTTGGTCGTTGTTGCCATTTTGCAGCTTGCAAAAGCTCCGACTGGTTCCCATGCAGCGGGGACACCGGGAGCCCGGGGTGGGGGGACCTCGACCGGGGCATCCACCTGCTAAAGAGGCTGCAGGGTACCAAAACGCCGGTCCAACGCCTCAGTGAGACAGTGAAACGCCTCAGATCAGACAGTGAAAGTTAATTTAAAGGAGAGGAAAAAAAAAAAAAAATCCGGATCGGCTGATGGGTCGCTCTCTTCTCTTCTCTTCTCTTCTCTTCTCTTCTCTTCTCTTCTCTTCTCTTCTCTTCTCTTCTCTTCTCTTCTCTTCTCTTCTCTTCTCTTCTCTTCTCTTCTCTTCTCTTCTCTTCTCTTCTCTTCTCTTCTCTTCTCTTTTCTCTTCTCTTCCTCTTTTCCTTTCCTTCTTTCTTCCTTCTTTCCTTCTTTCCTTCTTTCTTCCTTCTTTCCTTCTTTCTTCCTTCTTTCCTTCTTTCTTCCTTCTTTCTTTCCTCTTTTCCTCTTTTTCTTTCTTTCTCACTGTTGAGACTTTCGCACACCCTGCCCACCTCACCAGCTCTCAGCCCCACGCGCATTTGATACCACAGTTTACTGTGAAATGGAAAGAAGAGTCGAGTTAAAACGGGAGATGGAGGCTGTCTGTAATTAAATACTTCAGCGAGGAGAACAGAAAAATTTAAAATCTGCCCAAGGAAAAATGCTTTCCACGCCTGAGAACAGTGGCACGATGACAAGACAATATTTTCGGGCAGATCGATAGGGTTTCTTTTTTTTTTTTTTCAGGGGATTTCGCATCATTTCTCACTCCACCGTGCGAACCCGTGATTGAAACGCACCCCTCGCTCCGTCTGGGGATGCCCGGCCAGGAGCGTGTGTGTGTGTGTGTGTGTGTGTGTACGTGTCTGGGATCCCACCATCTGGTTTGCTTCACTCCCGAGTTTCCTTTTCCTAAATCTTTTCGGGATGGGTGCAGTTTAGATACTTTTTCTCGTTTTGAGGCTTTTCTGCGTGGCAAAGCCGAGGCGAACACGGACTCGGGCAACAGGAGCCGCTCGCAGATGGAGAGACTCGGACTTTCTCACTGTTATTTCCTTTCCAGTCGTTCCCGGCTTTAACGGGGACGACGTTTAGCCTTGGAACAGGCTGGAATCGATGGTGGCTGATCACGGCATCATCGCGGATGCGCGATGCTCGAGGAGGAGGTCCCGGAGGGAGCGGGACGAGGCACCGCATCCCATCCACACCGACCCTTCTCGCCTCTCGCCGCTCGGCTTCGGGCTCCTCGGGGTCCCGGGGGGAGCGGAGCATTCCTGGGGCTGTGCCCGCTCCCCCAGCCCCGCAGAGGCACAAGGAGCAGCTCCTGGAGGTTCCTCGCTGCCCTGAAACGCACCAAGTGGAAATTCAATCGCCCCGTTGTGTGTGTGGTCGAAATCTCTGGCAGCTGCTTCGGAATTTTTTATGACACTTTGGTTTATGTAGGGGAGGCATAACTATTATTTTACTTAATAAAAAAAAAAAAAATGGAAAGCGGCTCCGGTCTTTTCCTTTCCCCGCTCTCTTCCATTTGTTCTTCCCATCGCCTTTCCGCAGGGCTGATGAAAGGGGAGTTTAAACAAAAGTCGGTAGGAAAGATGCGGCGTCTCCGAAGAATTTCTCCCTATCATAACTAACTATACATAGATACAAGAAAAAAATATATAAGAAAAATGAATATAAATATATATAGCTGAATATACACACATAGGAATGGGAGATGGATGTGTCGCAAACGCATGGGAGGAATACAAAAGTGAAAAAGCTCAAGAAAGCTCCCCCAGGGACAGACTTGCCACCTTCCTGAGAAAGTGTCAGCACAGTTATCCATTTATTTTCCCCGTCGGTGGAGAAATCCTCCCCGATCGGAGCGCGGGAGGAGGATGCTCCCGGATCCCAGCAGAGGCTCGGGCTCCGTGATCGCTGCTGCAACCGGAGATGCCCCGGTTCCTGCTCGCTTCCCGGGGTCCTCCCGAGCCCGGCGAGCCTGTTGCACCGAGTCGTTAGGGCTTGAGGAATTGTGAGCGGCATTTGGGAGCGGGGCCGCGCAGCTGTTTGGCCCGGCTCCCCGGTATTAGTGCTGGAGATTTTATCACCAAATGCTCGCACCTGTTAACGGCAGCGCCTGGCAATTCATCACCGCGGATTCTCACAGTGCTGAACGCGGCCCTTGGAGGGGGGCAGATCTCCCCTTGGCACCCCGCTTTGGAGGAAAATATCCCCTTATTCCCTTCTCAGGCATCCTCCCACCCCGGATAGTGACTGAGCGTTTGCGGAGCCTCTAAAGGGAGGGGAATAAAACCCCAGCGTGTCCGCTGCCGTCGGGGGATGCTGCGCCCTGGGCAGCGACAGCGGGAGAGCGGCGGAGAGGAGCTGCCGAGGCCGGAGGAGCTTCTCCGTCCCGCAGGGGACCTGGGGCCTGGCCGGGCTGCCACTTCGGAGAGTGGTACCCGCCCCGGCCAGCCCCGTCGAGCAGGGATGCGGGACTTGGGTGCCGTCGCAGCCCCCCGCAGCCTTCGCTTTGGTTATTTCTCGAGGGGTGGGGGAGGCTCAGCTCAGCGTTTCTCCTCGCCTCCCGGCCCGCACCTGCCGGGCAGCAGCATCCCCTCCGCGGGCGCGGATCTGCGGGAGCCCTGCGGGGGGGGGGGGCGGGCTTCCAGGCCGGGCACTCCGGGCTCGGTGACGTCTCGATGACGCGAGCACGTGCAGAAGGGGAGCGCAGGGGTCCCCAAATCCACACGATCCCTCAAAGAGGCCGAGGGCTCGGCCCTGGCGGGGCTGAGGGGTCCCAGCAGACGAAGCTGCTGCAAGGCGGCGGCTCATCCCCCGGCTCCGGGGTCGGGCAGCGCTCGGGGGGCTAAGGGACCCTCGGCGACCCCCGGGCGGGGGATAACGGCGTCACATCCTGCGGGAACGGGCCCTGCGAGCTTCCAGTGCCGGCGGCGAGGGAGGGGTGGGGTTATCCAGCGCCGACCCCCGCCCGGCAGGAGCCGGCTCCGGCGCAGCCGCGGGCATCCGAGCGCCGGGCGAGCCGGTAGAGCCTTTCCTCGAAAGCGTCCCCGTCGGGGACCGGGGCCGGGCAGCCCCTCGCCCCTGCCCCGCGGGGGCTGCGGGCGGCACGTGATGCCGGGGCGGCCGTATAAAGGCCTGGGGAGCGCTGGCAGGAGGCGCAGTGCGGGAGCGTCTCCAGCGGGTCCCGGCTCGGGAGGGGTGGGGAGGGGGGAGCCGCCTTCCCAACTTCTGCCCTCCCCCCATCCCTCTTCCCCCGCCCCTCCCTCCATCCCTCCCTCCCTCCCTCCCCCCAGCTTTGCCAAGGAGCCGCCGCACCCCCTCTCCCCCCATCCGTTCTTCGATTATCGTTATTACTATTATTTATTATCGCGGCTCCCGAGCTCCCCGCCCAGCCCCCCCGGGCGCCCCGTCCCCCCGCCCCCGCCCCTCCCTCCGCAGCCACCACCCCGCGGCCAGCGGCGGAGCGGCCAGCGGCCCCGCGGAGCCGAGCGGAGCCGAGCGGAGCCGGAGCGCCGAGTCCCAGCGGCGGCCGCAGCCCCTCCGGCCCGGCCCCGGGGCCCATCCCGGGAGCCGCCGCTAGGTGGGGGGGGGGAGCCCGGCCCCGCGGCCGCCCCGGCCGCACAACAATGACTTTGGGCAGCAGCGGCGGCGGCGGCTGCGGGATCATGTCCGAGCGCTCCCCCCCGGAGGAAGAGCCGCTCTCCGAGGTGGAGGACGCGGATATCGACGTGGTGGGACCGCCCCAGGACGGGGGCAAGTACAGCGAGGACGAGGAGGAGGAGGAGGAAGACGACGACGACGAGGACGAGGAGGACGACGACGAGGAGGACGGCGGCGACCCGCTGGGGCTCGCCCTGGCGCGGAGCGGGGCGGCCGGGGCTGGCGCGGGGGGGTCCCCGGAGCGGCTCTCGCCCGCCGGCGGCTCCGAGCCCCGCGGCGCCGCGCCCGGAGAGAAGGGGCCCGCGGGCGGCGGCGGCGGCGGCGGCGCGGGGGGAAAGAACCCGCTGGTGAAACCGCCCTACTCGTACATCGCCCTCATCACCATGGCCATCCTGCAGAGCCCCAAGAAGCGGCTGACGCTGAGCGAGATCTGCGAGTTCATCAGCGGGCGCTTCCCCTACTACCGGGAGAAGTTCCCCGCCTGGCAGAACAGCATCCGCCACAACCTCTCCCTCAACGACTGCTTCGTCAAGATCCCCCGGGAGCCCGGCAACCCGGGCAAGGGCAACTACTGGACGCTGGACCCCGAGTCCGCCGACATGTTCGACAACGGGAGCTTCCTGCGCCGGAGGAAGCGCTTCAAGCGGCAGCAGCAGCTGCACCCGCCGCACCCCGAGCTGCTGCTGCGGGCCGGGGCCGCCGACCCCGCCGCCTTCCTGCCCGGCTTCGCCTACGGACCCTACGGCTACAACTACGGGCTGCAGCTCCAGGGCTACCCCCCGCACCCCCATCACCCCCATCATCACCCCGGCGGCGGCGGCGGCGGCGGCGGCGCGGGCGCCTTCCCCTTCCCGGCGCCGCACTGCCCGTTACCGGCTCCGCCGCCTCCCGCCGCCGCCTCCTCCGTGTTCTCGGCCGCGTCGGGGCTGCCCTCCTTCCTGGGCGGCGAGCTGAACTGCAGGAAACCCTTCTACCCGGCGCAGCTCAGCCCCGCCGCCCTCCTCCAGACCCTCAAGCCGGACCCCGCGCCCGCCGGCGGCACCAGCGCGGCTCCCCGCCCCTCCTTCTCCATAGACAACATCATCGGGGGCGCCGCGCCCCCGCCGCCCAGCACCGACCCCGGCGCCGCGCCCGCAGCCCCGTTCCCGGCCGGGCAGGCGGCGCCCCCCGCGCAGGTCCTGGCGCTGCTCAGCCCCGCCCTGGCCCCCGCGCAGCCCCAGCTCGGCCTGGCGCACGAGCCGCTGCTCCAGCCGCCGCAGAACTTCACTAAAATCGCAGCCCTGGGCAGCTGTCACTTCTAAACCTGCTGGGGAAGGAGCGTGTGTGCGCGGGGGGGGGGAGAGTCGCGAAGCGAACGGCCCCTTCCCAGCTCTCCCCCTCCTCCCAAACTTCTTTTCCCTCTCCCCATCCCTTCCCCCCCATCTCCTCCCGTTGTGTTTTAAGGTAGGAAATATTTTTTTTCTTTCTTTCTTTTTTTTTTTTTTACTTCATTTCCAGTCGCATCCAGATCTGTTTGTGCCTCTTTGCTCGGAAGGGAAAAAAAAAAAAAAAAATCAAATAAATCGGGAGGGAGGAAAGAAAAACACGATGCGGTCCCGCAAGCGCCAAAGCGTATTTATAAAGTGGCCGTAACATAAGCTGGGACCGGGGCTGGTGGAACGTCTTGCGGGAGGTCGAGGTGGGGGGGATGTTAAGAAAGGGTCTTAGGGTCGGAAATGTTTCCTTTGAGAGGTGCGGGGGTCCCCCAAATCTCCTGGGGCAGCGGCCAGGGGGGCTGCAGGGGTCCCCGCACGCAGAGAACCCCTTTTCGTTCCTGCGAGTCTCTGCCATGTGTGCCTGTTCCTCCCCGGCTCTCAAAGAAAACCTTTTAATGGCTCGATCTTATTTTTAGTTTCTTTGAAGCTTCTGGTTTGGTTTGAAAAGGCACTGTTTAGGGTTTCTTTATTTTTAAGAAGAAGAAAAGTCGGTGAAACTCAGGACTGCGGTTTATTTTTTTCTTCTTTTTCTTTTTTTTTTTTTTTCCCCAATGAGACATTCAAATGCACGTTTAACAGAAAATCCGCTCCATCAGGAAGTTTGGAGAATTCCCATACTATTTTTTTTTTTAATCCCTCCCCCTCCGTGCGTGGGTTTTTTGGTGTATTGGTAATTATTTGTATATAGATTATTCGGGAGCTAATGAGCGGAGTCCAGTTAACTCTTCACTGGTTGTGCATCCGTCATATCTATTTTATTGAGAGAATCTGTGAATAATTTGATGTGGAAAAGGCAACAGAATTTTGTCCACCGTCGGTGTAAATTAATAAATGTTTGTGACCTGGTTAAAATAATAATTCTAATCATCCAAATCGTTCTTTGCCATGTCCTTTGTCACACCGAGAGCCCCCCTCGGGCCTCGGGGAAGCGAGAGGCTCCCACCTTGGGGCTGAGCCCTCCCCTCCGCGCCCGGGCGCGCAGTTTGCGCGGGGCTGCTCCGCGCCTCCCCCCGTCCCACCGCTGCCGCGCTGATGCTGCCTCCCCTTGCTGGGGGGGCCTCCCCACTTTGGGTCCCCTGCCCAGCAAGGGAAAGTACCCTTCGGATTATTTTTTTGTTGTTAATTGTAGATTTTTTTTATTTCTTTGTTGTTTTTTGGGGGGTTTTGGGGGTTTTTTTTGTATGTGTGTGTCCCCTCCTCCCCCCAAAAAACCCTTCCTGCTTCTCAGGAGAGGGAGGCAGGGGCTGGGAGAAAGATTCTCCCTTCTCTCCCCCCTCCGCCTCCCTTTTATTTTGTTTGGAAAAGTTGACACATGAGAAAATAAGTTGGAGGGTTTCCCCCCCGCACACGCGTTCCCTTCGGGCCTGCAGGGTTTGAATGACCGAAGGAAACTTGATCTCCGCCTAAATTTTGCAACAACTTACAAAGTAAATAAACATCTTTCAACGTTCCCTTCTCCTCCAACCTCCCCCCCCCCCCAATTTATTTATTTCTCAGGGACCAAACGTGGCTCTTTGGTTTGTTTGTTGGCAGGGACCCTGATTTTAAAGAATCGAGGCCTTTCTGCCCTTGCAGCCAGATGAAGGAGAAGGGGAAAAAGAGGAAAAAAAGGAAAAATCTGAGATGTACGAGCAGGGAGCGAGGGATGGAGCTTTGTGCGGGGCGCCGGCAGGAGCCGAGCGGTGTGCGCCGGGGAGAGGAGGGGGGGGGATCAGCCTTTCTTTTCTCTTCCCCCCCTGCTTTTTTTCTTCTCCCCCCTCCTCCCCTGCCCCTGTCTGTGCCACCTCGAACCTCCGCGCGGTTTGTTGATGTTGTTCCTGAACGTGCCGCCTCCCCGCAGCGAGCGGTCTCACATCTCGCCTTCACACGCATTTGCTTTTGAAAAGCGATCGTCGTGTCCGGCACTTGGTTGTCTCCCTTTCATGTCCAGCCCCTACAAAAGGGGCTACAAGGCTCGACATGGGAGAAAAGAGGAGGCCAATGAATCTATTTTCCAGATTGCCAAGCACATGGTTGGAAATTGAAGGGGCTTTTGTAGCGTTTCCCCTTCCTCCCTCCCTCCCCGCTCCTTTTCTTTTGCTTGTGTGCAAATTGTTCAATTGCTCTGGCAGGGGTGTTCCTGACAAGCTCATTACTAGAAGGTGCCAGACCCCTCCTCTCCCTCTCCCCCGAAGCCTTTGATGAAGTTAAAATGCGCTGATAGCTGCTCTCGGGGCTATCTTTGTTCAGGCTCCTTTAATACCCGAGCCTGCTTTGAGGAGACGGGATCCGAGGGAAGAAAGCGATGTGCAGCGAGCCTGGAGGGTGGTTGTGTGGCTGGGATAGGAGGGGGGCCGTTTATTTTAATATAAAATAGCGATTTTTAATTTTTTAAATTTTTTTTTCCGCTTGTTTCTTTGAGAAGCGCGGGAGGAAAACGAACCGAGGGTGCCGGGAGCGGATAAGAAACGGCAGCCGGTGGGGACGAGCGAGTCCGTTTCGCCTCTGCAGCCCCCGTTGGGTGCAGGGGGTTCTCCAAGTTGGTGGTCTCAGCGTTTGGAGGGATAGAGGAGGCTCTTCTCTGCAGGGAAGCGGTATTTCCCCGGAGAAACCCCTTCCCCCACACGCTCTAGAGAGTGGGACCGGGGGGGTTATGGGGCTGGGACACCTTTCCCCTGCTCCATTCCCCTTTTTTTTTTTTTTTTGTCTTGCGGAGTCATTGCGGGATTTTAAGCCGCCGGCTGGGGTTGAAGCTGATTTGGGAGCGGTGGGATTTTCCCCTCTTAGCCACGATACCCGCAGGAAGGGGCTCGGTTCTCCCGGACGTGCGGGGGGGGAGCTGCGAGCGCCGGTGCCTTTGCTTTGCTTTTTTTTTTTTAATTTTTTTTTTTTTTGGTGGGTGAAGACCCCCAAGCGGCACTAACTCCAGATTTTTCCCATCCTTTAGATTTTCCTCTCTCCATGCCTCGCTCAAACTCACGCCGTCCGCAAATCCCTGCATCCCTGCGCCTTTTAGGGAGCCGGGATGGGAATCGGAGGGGTCCCGGACCCCCCTGCGCGGGGGCAGCGGGGAAGGAGCCGGGAGGAGGGGGTCCTCTGGGGTCGGGGACCCCTGGGGGGTGCTCAGCTCTGGAGGTTAAGGCGGAATCCCTCCTCGGAAGGATCAGGGCTGCTAATTACGGGGCCGGCGGGCTCCGCAGCCTCGATCTTCACGGGACATTATTTTTAAGCGTTCAGCGAGGATCATTTTTCACGCCTCGCTGCCTAAAGGAGGGTTTTATTTATTTATGGGGGGGGGGGAGGTGGGGAGGACACCGGCAATAAGCGAGCGCTGAAAGGAAAATAATTAGCTTTTGCAGTCGCTGCTTGGGAGTCCCCGGCCAGAAAGGCGACGCGGCGTCTCTTTTCCCTCTCGTCCGCAGGCGAATAAACTCGGATCTCGGGGTGACCTCTGGGGGGTTGTTTTGCCAGCCTTAAACCCCAGGCAGAGCCGAGCCGGGGGCGACCCAGCTCCTGCCGGGGGGCTGATCCTTTGCCGCATGTTTTGGGGAGATTTTCCCTTCTCCCTATGGCGCCGGTTTCAGGGATGCGGATTTCCCCGTCTCGCTTTAGCTCAAACATCTTGCGGAGCTGATTTTTCTAGCGTACCCCACTCCTTTCTATAAGTCAGATCGAGGGGGCTGTAATAAAACCGCGAAACCTCTCCGATTATTTATTCCGCGGCTGTTTTCCGCGTGTTGGAGGCAGAAAACGGAGCTTTCTCCTCGCGTTGATCGGATAAAACGATCCTGCCTCGGAATATCCGCCGGGATCGGAGCTGGGGAAGACGGACACAATTTCTTTCTCCGCTTTCGTGCTTTAGGCAAAGCGGGTCCCGAGGAAAGGAGCGAGGGACCCTTCCCTCTCCAACCGGGATGCGGGACGAGGTGGCCCCGCAGCACCGCTTGCTCGCCCCCCGCCTCCCCCCCTCGCCCCTTCTGCTTTCCATTAGTGCCGATTTGGAGAATTAGGAAAGGTCAAGATTTTATTCTGTCCCCGGTAGCGCTTTTTGGGTTTCTCTTTCGAGTTCCTCGCAGCCCCCGAACAAAAATAAATCAGCTTGGATTATAGAAACCACCTTGAAACATCAAGAGCATCTTTTCCAGTAGCTCGACCCTTCCTCCGGGCCTGCCCTGGCCCTTCCCTGTCTCTGCGCAGAAACTCCCGTTTTCACGGTGAATTTAGGATTTAATAATTACGCCAAGTCTCCCTGTGCCCCAGTGCCCGACCTGAAAACACTTTCCTGCCTCGTAACTTTGGAAAATAACTGCCCTCCAGCATCCTCTTTCCCTCCTCATTTCCCTTTCGTTTATTTCTTTTCCCGGCCCAGAAAGTAGAGAAACGAGAAACCCCCACGTTTTCCTGCCTGGGGAGGGGGGCAGGAGCTGTCGCAGCCGACTCAGTCGCAGGAAAAAAATGTCTTGGAAATTAAGTTGGTGCTTTCGAAATCGTTTTCGAGATGTTCGCGGTAGGTCAGGGCCCCTCCGTTTGTCTGTCCGGCGAGGAGAGGGGCCGAACCCACCCTCTCCCCTCGCCCCCAGGACTACGGCTCGTCTGTCCTTCCTCCTTCTCCTCCTCGCCTTCTCTCTTTCTCGCACTCGGTTTTTTTTTTTCCTTCCCCCCTTCTCTTTTCTCACTCTCTTCCTCCTCTTTCTTTCGTCTTTCCCTCGTCCCTTCTCTCTTTCCTTTTTTCCCCCGCGTTTTCTCTTTCTATTTTCCATTCTTCTATATACCTGTTTCTTTCTCCCTTTCTTTCTCTTTGTTTTTTCTTTCTCTCTCCCTCTTTCCTTTTCTCTTTTGCTTCTCCCTCTCTCTCTTTCTCCCCTCTCTTTCTCCCCTCTCTTTCTCCCCTCTCTTTCTCCCCTCTCTTTCTCCCCTCTCTTTCTCCCCTCTCTTTCTCCCCTCTCTTTCTCCCCTCTCTTTCTCCCCTCTCTTTCTCCCCTCTCTTTCTCCCCTCTCTTTCTCCCCTCTCTTTCTCCCCTCTCTTTCTCCCCTCTCTTTCTCCCCTCTCTTTCTCCCCTCTCTTTCTCCCCTCTCTTTCTCCCCTCTCTTTCTCCTTCCATATTTCTTTTTCTCTCTTCTTATCTTTTTCTCTCTTTCTCCCTCTTTCCCGTTTTCTTCGTTTTCCTCCTTCTTTCTCCCACTGTCTGTCTCACTGTCCCTCGAGGGCCGCTCTCCGGCTCTCTCCAGCAGGTTTCCCACCCTGCCCAGCCCCAGGGATCGCTCTCCCCATCGTAGAGAGGGGGGTGTCCCCTCCTTTGAACCGGGGGGGTCCGTGCGGGAGGCGGCGGGGTCGGAGGGGCGGGTCCCCGCTCCCTCGGGCGCATTCGAGACCCGTTCGCATTTTCCATTTTATTAAATAAAGTGCAACCTGGCTCCCCGAGCCCTTGGCAGCAACAGGTGACGCTGCCAGCCGGGACGGGAGGAAAAACACTCGCAGCAGGGTCTGAGTGCGCGTTTCCAACCCTTTTTCATCATCGAAATGCAAATGATCTCCGTGGATGGAGGGTCCCGGGATGCGCTCACCCGGTCCCGGGATGCTCTTACCCTCCCGTCCCGTCTGGGCAGCCGGCATCGAGCAAGCCCCTGATCCGCGTTACCCAGGCCTGGTAAAGGATGTTTTCTTTCTAAAACGCCAAAACGACTCTTGGCGAGTTTATTTACCGGCTTTTTTTTTTTGGTGCCACTCGGAGCCCGGTGGCCTTTCCCAGCCGCGATGTTTCCCTCCTTAACCGCTCTGGCTGCCCGCATCCCTTCCCCTGGGATCCGGATAAATTAAATAGATGGATGTAGAGTGAATTGTAATCGTTCATCTCTCCGTGTGCCGAAGCAGGTCTCGTAAACCCGAATAAAAACCTGCAATGGGCATGATCTCCCCGTTGAGAGGTCGAAGGGGTGTGATGAGTTTGTGCCTCGTTTCCTGCAGGGGAGGATTCGTGTTGGTGCATCAAGGTCCTTCTAATTACCTTCTCTCACCCTCCATCCTATCTGCCTGTGGAGGGTCGGGATCCAAATCTCAAGGTGGCACAGAGCAGGTTTTTTAGGGCACCCCTTGCTTGTTTCGATAAGATTTCGATTTACCCTCTTTAACTCGCCTTTTAAGTGGAATTACATTGCTCTTTCGTTAGCACCGCGGTTTTGAAAAGGGTTAAACCCACACCCGGCGATTCCTTTCCCCTTCGCAAAAATTCCCACGTATTCCACTTTTCCCCGCAGAGGGAGGCGAGCGGAGAGTCGTTGGGAAATCCGAGTAACCTGAATGAGCCCCCGCTCCGAATCACTCAGCAGTGAGAGCCGGCTGCGGAGCACACGGTCGCTTTAATTCCAGCTAGATTCCCTGCAAAATCTTCGGGAATTCCACCTCTACCTAGACGAGCTTACCTAGGATGCTCCCCCAGCCACCAGCCCCGGGCTGCTGCCCGGGGCCGGTGGCTGGGGGAGCATCCTAGGTAAGAAGGAGAGGGGGGACACAGGACAAGGCGAGGACCGCTGTCTCTTTAAAATTTAAGAAAGTAAATGGAGAAGAAAAAAGTTCCCCAGTCCAGGGATGGAGCCAAAACCTTCCAGGGTCCAGCCAGATGGACCCCGCTCTCATCAGCCCCAGGCGGTCCCTGCGATGGGGCGAGGGGGGCGGGGGGAGGATGCTGGGATGCTGGCTGGGGCAGTGCTGTGTGGTCCCCCCCCCACTCCTGGGATCTCCTCTTCCCAGGAGAGAGACGTGGCCGCGAAATGCTGGCAACAAAAGGAACAAGAAGGACTCGGCCGAGGGTTGTGGCCGGGAGGGATATCCCCCTCCGAGTTGGAGCGGGGAGCAGAGCAGGATGGGGGTACAAACCCTTTCCCTGGATCCGCGTCCCCCAGATGCACCTTCCCACCGCTAATTTTACTGGGGCGATTTTACTGCGGCTACTTCTGAGACGCCCTTTCCTCTTTTTCTCCATATTTTTTTCCCTTTTTAAAATATTTTTTTTTTCCCTATTTAATTAGTTTTCTCGCAAAACCCGATGCCGTTGCCACCTAACGCGGATCCCGGCGCTGAAATCCACGTCTCCTCTGTGACTTACAACCCAAATCCCAGTCCCATGACCTTTCTCTTCACCCCCCCCCTCCCTGGGTCCCCCACCTTCGGTCATGTGGGACACGAGTAAATTTATCCACCCTGGTGGAAAGGCCTCCCTTCTGCAGTTGCTCGGGAGAAGCCCGACCCGTTTCACAAGGAAGATAATTTCGTTTTCCCACCTTTCGCTTCCCTCTTCGGTTTTCAGTTCAGTTTCTCCCTTGCCCCACAACGCTTCCACCTCCCCTCGGCCACGCATCTCTTACAATAAACCCCCTGCCTAGGGGGTCGCTTCAGAGGGACGTTTCTGATGGTTTTAGAGCTCGGGAGCTCATCGAAAAAGGCATTTCTGGCCTCCCGGGAGCTGCCGCGAGCTGAGCTCCGGTTGCACCCCCGGCACCCCCCTGGCAGCCCCCCTGCCCCCCCCTGCGCTTTGCCCCGAGGAGTTGAAGTTGTGGCTGCGGGACGGGACCCCCCGTTAGTCCAGCGGCACCGGACCCCACACCGGCTCTGCCGCGGCTCCCCAAAAGTCCTTTCCCCCAACCCCGACCGCTTTCCTTCCCCGCAGCTCCTGGGGGGACACCGCATCCTCATTCCTCCCCCTCCGGCTGCGTCCCTCCACCAGCCCAAGTGCGTTTTCCAGCTGGGGAACGCGTGGCTAAGGCTGTAGGGGGATCCTCGTGCCCCCCACCCCCGTCCCCATCTGCGCTGAGAGGTGGGGGGCGTTAGGATCAGGGTGTTCCCAGCGCCGCCGTTGCGGAGGTTAAGTGCGAGGGAGGCAGACGGGGAGGGTCGCGCAGCCCCTCGGGGACGCCGGGGCCAAGCGGTGCCTCTCAGTCTCCGCATCACCCGAGCATCGGGACCCCGAGTCCCCGGCTCGGTGCTCCTCGACCCACTCCGTGCCCGCAGAACCCCCGGGTTGTCCCGGGATGCTCGGCGAGGATGCCCGGAGCCGCTGCCTCTCGCTCCGCCGTCGGGGCTGCCTGGAGGGAGCCGCTAACCGCGTGTGAACCGGCTGCGGGCCGCTCCGCTTCGGGTTGCACCGAATTCCTCCCCTCTTTTTCTTTTCTTTCGTCTTTTTTTTTCTTTTTCTTTTTTCTTTCTCTTTTTTTCCCTGTTTTTTTTTGTTTGTGTTTTTTTTTGGTTTTTTGTTTTTTTTTTTTTTTTTTTTTTTTCCCCGTGGGCACGCTCCGCATTCTGCCCCGCATTGAGGTTTTTACCCCACCAGCAGGCAGGTGTCGGGCACATTTTGGTGGAGGAAATGAAACTATATGGCTCTGAGTGGAGCCATCTGGTCTTTCCCCTCTGTTCTTGACCGATAAATTCCTGCCCACGGGCTCCTGTGTGTGGGGAAAAAAAAAAAATTAGCAAGAAATTGATAGAAACGGCTCGTTAACCGGCCCCGCTCAGAGACTGGGGAAGATAATTGGGAAAGCGTCGCTGGAATCCCGAGGAGCCCGATTTTAGGCAGTGCTATCGGCTACCAGGGATGAAAGATGAGCAGTGCATTTTCCCACGTGGAAAATACAGATATTGGAGCCCCCTACCAGATCCAGTTGATATCATAGTCGATATTCCCACAATTTTTTTTTTGCTTATTCACATTAGTCTTTGGACGCTATTTTTTTATGTGCCCCGGACAGAATAAATGGGAAACATTCATCGAAAGGGAAGAGTGTTTTGTGATAATGAGGAAACACGGGTCCTTTTCGAAACATCTTTTCTCGCCCTCAACATCGAGGGGAAAAATTAAAATGCGGGAAAGCAGCGCAGGAAACAGCGCCGAAGCAACAATAAAAGGGGAATCAATCGGTAACGAACGTTTTCTTGAAAACCAAGTGATGAGAAGTGAATTTCCAGGCCGAGGGGAAGGGTCTCAGCGCCCAACCCGCAGATGCCTCCTGGGGGGAGCTTCGTAACCCCCAGGTTTGTAGCATTTTCCGCGCTCCCTGCGAGCTCTCGGGGCAGGGATCGACTCTTGCAGCTTCGGGCTCCCACACCCGCGGGTAGGAGCACTTCCCAGCGCTTCTCCTGCTGGAAGCTCACCGGGATGGGGCAATTCTCCCTTCCGCGGGTGCGGAGGGCGGCTCCGCGCTGCCCCACCGAGCTCCAGTTGTTTACCCTCTGCCGCTTTCCCGGAAAGGTTTAAATAAATCACTATCACCCCACTTTTTTTTTTTTTTTTTTTCTTTAAATCCGGCTACTGGTGTTATTTCCCTGCGGGAAAGGTGCGGAGTTTTGCCGGGCTGGATTTTAAGGAGGGAGAGGCAGAGAGGGCTGTGCTTGAGGGAGGATGGGTTGGGGGGGACGGCTGCTGCCTCTGTTTTAATGTCATTATAGTTGCCGTGGCAACCCATTGGATCACTCCTCCTGGAGTGAACCTTGCGACAATGGTTGGTTTGAGAGAAATCGGTAAATGTGCAACCGAGGGACACAGCTACATTACCGCGAACAACAGCGAGGGTTTAACATGTGACCCTTCCAATTATACTGATGATACCTCGGAGCAGCTGCCGCCGCCGCGCTGTGAAGATGCGGCTCTTGGAGGGGTTTATGGGGGGGGTCCCAGGGCTGTTTGGGGGCACAGCCTGGTGGGGATGGGGATGCCCGCACGCCTCTGTCCTCCCGGGGAGCACGAAGAGGGGACCAGCATCTCTGCACCGGGATCGTAAATGTGGTCTCAACCCCTTCAAAGAAGAAGAAAGGAAGAAAATGTTTCACCGGGGCAAAGCTGAACATGCGGAGGGGCTGGGGAATATGGACCAGCCTGGGGGGTAGGCGGGGCCCCCCCGGAGCACATCTGTGTCAGGGAGGAACAAACAAAATCCACCTCCATCCCCGCAAAAAAAAAAAAAAAAAGTAGATGGAAGCCTTAAAATATGTTTCGGAGAATTACAAGTAATCAGAGCTGCGGGGGTCAGCAGTGCAAACTTTTTAAGACTAATGTTTATTTAGAAAAGTGAGTGGTGTCTGCGTTGCTTTTCTAGTGCCCCGGCACAAAAGTCCTAATGGCTTTTGCAGACTTCCCATCACCAACTCCTCCTGCCCAGGGCGCGGGGGCCACCGCCGAAAAGCAGCCCCCAGCCCCCCCTTTCAGAGGGACACGGCTTTAAATCACCCCCCTCACCCCATCTTTCCATCAATCGCTGACAATATTTTACGCAAAACCCCTCTAGCCCCCGGTTTTGTCCCGCGTTCGCGCTGGGTTGGTGTAATCCGACCCCTCGATGATGCTGGGGAGGAGAAATTGGGGGGTGGAGGTGGGGATTGCCCCCCCCCCCCCCCCGCCCAGCTCAGCCCCAGGCTGCTGCGGTCCTGGAAGCAACGCGGGGCTCCAGCCGAGCTGGAAACCTCGTTAGGAAGAACCGAGGGGGTGGCAGAGGCAGGAATCGGCGTGGAGGGGGGGCTGGCCGGCGTCCACCGGGAGGCATCGCTGGCAAATTCATTCCCCTCGTTTCACCCTCTTCCCTTTGCCACCCCCCGGCCCCTCTCCCGGGAGCCCAGCCAGTCCCTGTGCGGTTTTTGGGGGGACCCTGCTGAGCCCACATCAAAGTTTGGAGGATTTGACTGCTCTTGCACAGACTCGAGTCTCCATCTCGGGATGTTCCCAGGACTGGAGGAATAAAACCACCAACACCCAAAACCTCGAGTGCCTTTTTGGCCAGTCCCCACTTGACTTTCAACACGAGGTGGATCCAGAGGAACCCAGACGTGGTTCCCCATACGAAAGCAGCGGCCCCAGTGCCTGGGACAGGGCTGCGAGAACTCAGCTGGGTTTAATTCCTCCCACTTCACCCCCTTGTCCTTGACAGGTAGCAGGAGCTGGGTGTGCTGAGCAAGGCAGGGGGCTCAGCTCCCTTTCCAGCAAAGCCCAGCAATTGCAGACTGGCTGTGGGCTGCGAACCAGCAGCAAACACCCAAGGGGAGGGCAGAGGTACCTGGGCTATTTAGAAAAATGCCTGTAGTCACCCCCTTTACCCAACCTGTGTGACAAGCAACCCTAGGAGATTTCTGTTTAGTGTCTTTCTAAACGTAGAACCATGAGCCTAGCTGGCAGAAGGTGGTTTGCTGCTAATATCCTGCTGTTCCTGGCAAAGGTGAGAACAGATCTAACTCACCCCTCAGTCTGTGGAGCTCACTGGCTACCCTGGGACAGTACAGCCCCCCTTCCCATCTTCTGCAGGTTTGAGTGTCCCACAGCAGAGGGATGGGCATCTCCTGGCTGCGCTGGAAGAGCAGCCCTAGGGTTTGATGCCGTTGTCCCCTCTCCTGTCTAATATTAGAGTTCATGGCTCAGCTCATCACCGGGTGCCTGGGGAGGCATTGCAGCAGGATGATGCTCTCAGCGGTGGAATGTGCAGGAGAGAAACAGGGTACAGGAGGGTAATTGGGAGGAGTGGAGGGGTGGAAGGGAGAGAGGAAGAGCTGGATCTTGCTCCCTTTCCAGCCAAATTATTGTCTTGTCCTGCTCCTGCAAAGGTGAGTTTGATTTATTTTTTCTTTAGCCTGTGAAGGGAAAGAAGTATAACTCAAACCGGAGAAGGCTGAACCAAGCAATGGCAGCTGAAGGCGCCTCTGGAAACTCAAACATACCTGAGGCCTGATCCTGCATTCTCTTGGCCAAGTCAAGCTCAGGTGCTCAGCTCTACCAGGACTGGGTGCAGGGCTGAGGACACAGCTGGGATGGCAGTGCTACGATGCCAAGCTTGGTGGACACTGGTATCTATAAACTGCTGAAACATGCCTGGCACTTGAAAGGAGATCCTCTTTGCTCCCTCAAGGGCTTTAGTTTGAAGGGAGGGCTTGACTCTGCCCTACAATAGGTTGATAAGACCTCCTGGCTACCATTGTCTCCCCAAGGCTCCTGCATCCCCCTTCTCTCCATGTACTGAAGCACCCAGATTGTGTTGCTAGTAATTGCTTGCAGAACGTAGGGCCCCAGGCAGGACCTGGTACCTTTCTTCGGGGTCTGGCGTCCTGGTGCAAAGCTGGACTGTGGGAAGGGGCTGGGTGTCATCATCCCTTTGCTGTTCTGCATCCCTCCATCTCCCTTACAAAGCACAAATGCTGGGAACACTGCATTCACACCCAAATTCGGAACATTTGAGCTGAACTCTTTTGATCTAATTTGAAAAATGGGTTTTGGGGGGGGAGGGAACAGGAGAGGGAAGGCAGAGAGGAAGATGAGAGGAGGGATACGAGAAGGGGAAAGAGCCTTGCTGGCACAAAGCTGGTTTGGCTGGATCCTATCCTTTCGTGGCTGTCATCCACCACCGTACCTGGGAGATGCTGCAAACCATGTGCAGAGACGGCTTAGCTATGCAAGAAGCCTTCCCACATCAGGTATCATGACGTGGAAACTCACCTTGCCTTGCCTCCCAATTCAAATCAAAGCTGTACTCCCTGGCAAGGAAGGGACGGGAATTTCAACCAGCACCTCCTTCATCCGTGTTCTTCTAGGGCAAAGAGGCACAGGCGACAGTGTGGGTGACAGTGGGTGCCAATCAGTGGCCCAGGGAGACCAGAGGCCAGTGGAGCAAAGCCCCTCTGTAGCCCAGGGGCTGGAGCTAGCCTGATGCTCCTACGAGGATTTTCATCTGTCTCCGTGATGTCACCATCACGACGTGGGGGAGGTGAGTCCCAGTGTTAATACATATGTTTTAAATAACTGGTATTTTTGTTTCTTCCCTTTGGTGCAGTGGGCTTAGCGCACATCTTGCTTCGCTCAATTGTCCTGCCTATATATTCTGTTGCCCAAGCAAGAGAAAAAGATCCCATGTGTGATCTGGAGGTATGCTTTGCTGATTCTGACATGTAAATATTAATCAAGAAACAACACTGAAGAGACAAAAAAAAACCCCTCCCACTCTTGAACCTCTTCAGTTCCCTTTATTTTTCTGGCAGTTGTTGGTCTTGGACTGGCTCTTTGCTTTCCCCTCTCAGAGCGGCTGGCTCCAGCAACGGTCCCTAGATTCCACAGCTACATCCTACTGAGGGAAAACATTTATTGAAGTTTTCAGATTATTGGGGAAATACATATTTCTGCTTCTTTTCCAAACTCCACTGACACCTTCTCTAAGCCATTCCTGCATGTCAGCGTGGGGGCAGGAGAGGCATCCTCTCAATCTCTTCTTGCAGCTGATGCCTCCTGCATGAACTTTGAGTTCCCAGAAATGCCACGGAGACAGATTCCTACCACCACGATGTTTTCATTAGTGGGCAATCGCGGTGAGCGTGCATGTAGTTTATTTTCCTCCATGAAGCTGGACTTCAGCTCACTCACTCCTCTGAGGAAACAGAGGGTGTGTACACACATGCAGCTCCAGGTGACCTTTGTTGAGGCAGCACCAATGCACTGGTGCTGTGTGGTAGGAAGGAGGAGAGAGGGGCTACTGAAAGTGAGGAGGTCAGAGAAGGAAGGAAAAAAGGATGGGTAAAAATCTGCCTTTGCCTTGTTGGCACACACGCCTGTGACTCAACTGTGGGTACGCACAGGGGGTTGGGCTGTTCTGCATCCCTCCATCCCTCCATCCCAGGGATGCTCTCCCTGGAGCATCCCTCCATCCCAGGGATGCTCTCCCTGGAGCATCCCTGATCACTCTTCCTCTGCTCTGTGCATGCACTCGTGTGCAGGTGCATGTGCGTGCAGGTGTGTGTGTGCACGTGTGTGCATGTAGGGAGGTGTCCCCTGGCAGCGTAATGCGAGAGCAAAGTGTAAAATGCTCCCGTTCTGGCTCAGTGAATAAATTGTCTACAAAGGGCTCTTCAACCTGAACACACACAGCAAAGGCGCACGGCGCTTGTCTGGGTGAACCATGGCTGGGGCTGAGGCACAGCGCTGCCGAGGAGCATCCCACCGCTGCCTGTCAGGAAAGGGAGCTTGGGTTTTACCCCTGAGACAGCACTTATTAATGAATTCCTGAGACTGCTCTGGGATCAGGGGCACAGGAAAGAAGAAGTAAGGGACAATGTGAATTAAACACTTGGGTTCTATGTCTGTGGGTTGGATGAAATGCTCACAGCCATAACCAGATCTAGAAGGGACGCTGACCCCTTTTGAGTTTCCACCCCAAGGGCTGGGAAGGTGACCAGGCAGCCTGTTTCACATGAAGAAGAGGAAATACCTTTCCCTGGGGCACTCTGTAAAACTCAGTCTGCTGTGGCTCTCACCCTGCTGGAAGCTTCTCAGATGGTAACTACTAAGTGCTCAAGTAACTTGAGCACTTAGTAGCTTTCCATCCTGAGAAGCTCCAGCTGCCAGAGGCTGGCAGGGTGCAGCAGGGATAGGATCATTCTGTGCTCACTGTTTCTGATATTTTCTTTCTAAGCATCCATTCCCAGCCACTGCTGGAGAGGAGATACTGGAGCTTTGGATGAAATCCCACAAATTTTCATGGAAGCAGAACGGCAGGAAGCAAACAGGAAAGAAGAGGAGTAATATACTATTCTCAGGGGCAGTGGTCGCATTTCTCTGTTTGCTTTGCTGTGTTGTTTCCTTTTCCTCCAGCCATATACTACAGTATTATGGCAAATGAATTAAGGGATTAAATCATATAGAAGAATTAGAATACTGCCGATGTAGAAGCAGAAGCCCATATGGGCTTATTGAACTCTAGATGATGCAAGAGCATCTTGGGTAGTGCTGTAAATGTAGGTCAGGAGATAATTCAGGTTGGAAGAAACCTCTGAAGGTCTCTGATCTAACAGCTCTCAAAGCAGAGCCAACTTAGATCAGGTTGCCAGGTCTTTGTCCAGCCAAGTTTTGAATGTCTCCAAGGATGGAGGACTCCTCCACCTCTCTGGTCCGCTGTTTAACCACTCTCAGGGTGATCCTCCCCCTGATATTGATCGAATCAAGGCTTTCCCTTCTGCAGCTTGCGTTCATTGCCTGTCCTTCCATCACTGTGCACCTTGGTCTGATAAGAGGAAGGAAGGAAGGGAGGGAAGGGAAGGGAAGGAAGGGAAGGGAAGGGAAGGGAAGGGAAGGGAAGGGAAGGGAAGGGAAGGGAAGGGAAGGAAGGGAAGGGAAGGGAAGGGAAGGGAAGGAGGGAAGGGAAGGGAAGGGAAGGGAAGGGAAGGGAAGGGAAGGGAAGGGAAGGGAAGGGAAGGGAAGGGAAGGGAAGGGAAGGGAAGGGAAGGGAAGGGAAGGGAAGGGAAGGAAGGGAAGGGAAGGGAAGGGAAGGGAAGGGAAGGAAGGAAGGGAAGGGAAGGAAGGGAAGGAGGAAGGGAAGGGAAGGGAAGGGAAGGGAAGGAAAGGAAAGGAAAGGAAAGGAAAGGAAAGGAAAGGAAAGGAAAGGAAAGGAAAGGAAAGGAAAGGAAAGAAAGGAAAGAAAGGAAAGGAAAGGAAAGGAAAGGAAAGGAAAGGAAAGGAAAGGAAAGGAAAGGAAAGGAAAGGAAAGGAAAGGAAAGGAAAGGAAAGGAAAGGAAAGGAAAGGAAAGGAAAGGAAGTTGTCTACAACATCCTGGCTTGTCTCTGACACTGGGAATGGATGTGAGGGCTTCGTCAGGGAGGAGGTAGCCTGACCCTGTGCAGTGGGGAAGTGAGAGGCAGGCGTTGTGAAACAGGGCTCTGCTGTTTGGACCTAGATTTGATTTGCATGGTTAAAACTTGTTGATCCCATACAAGGTTTTCCTGGCTGGGAGCTGAACTTGGTTCCACAGCCAAGCTTTCCCAGAGTGTTCAGCATAAATCAGACTTTCACAGCCGCCTTTGAGTGGAAGGAGCAAGAAATCACGTTTTGTCTCCTGTCCAGGATCTCTGAGAGAAAGGAGCTGTCAGGAACCAGCCAGATTCTCTGACACGTGCTCTGAGCATCCTTGCTGCCTAGCTTTGCTTTCCCCCATCTGCTCTAACAGCTCCATCAGCTCCTGTGTGCTGCCTTCTCCAGCCAAGATTCCAGCCAGGCTGCTGACATCCAAGTTGAGCTGTGCCTGAAGCAAAGGACTCTGTAACACCTTCTGAGCTGGGTTATGCTCTTCCCTTCTTCTCACTCAATCAATTAACTGGGTTTTAACACAAATTCAGATATGGTGCAGTGCCCTGCTGAGAGCAGTTGTGTCCTATCTTCAGGCTCTTTTTTTTCCTCTAGAGAATTAGTCCAGAGAAGCCATCCTTCCACATGCTTTTCTAACTCTCTTGTCACTAATCTCTCTTGGAATTATTTTCCTAATAATAGGTAAAATTTCTCTTTCTGTGCCTTGAGTCCATTGCCTCTCCTGCACCTCTAGGAAGAGTCTGGTTCTGTTTTATCTATGACCACTTGTTAGCCTTCCCCTCTGGCTGAACAAGCTCAGCTCCACCCACATCTTCCGATTTGGCAAAGTAGTGCTAATTTTTCTTGTACTGCTTCATATACCTTTGAGGGAGAGGGGTGAGTGCTCACAGACACTACATGGGGCACCTACACCCAAGCATCTCCAGCAGGTAGGGAGGGCTTTGGCGGAGGTTGTGACAGAAGAAGGAGCCCAGCAAGGGACCAAACCCTCCACTGCTGATCCTGTTGAAATACAGAGCTAAAGCCTCTCTGCCGGAGCCATTCCTGCTAGTGAGATCCATACAGTCCATTAAAATTAGAGATCTTATTATGGCTACATAAAAAAAAAGGTAAAGAGGAAATGAGAACCTTATGAAGGGTTTCTTATGTGTGCAGATGGCAAGGGCATCTGAGGCCAAGAAAGACTCTCCGACAGGCTTTTCCAAGCAGAACTGCTCACTTTGCAGGTTTTAGTCTCTTTCAAAGAGATAAACAGATATAGGACCTTTTCTGCACAGCTCACCCCTGCTGACCAGCCACACTGTCCTCAGGTGGAGAAACAGACCCTAAACACGCACCTTGCTCTCAGGAATGTTGTCTCATCTCCTTCTAGTGCCAAATTCAGCCTTCAAATGCACTTTTAGGTCATACTCAGGTTTCTCTTGAACCCAAAGAGCTGACTGTTTGCTGCCTCGCCCAGCCTAGTTGAAGATTTTTGAGACATCCTCTGTCCATCAGCATAGAGGAGAGACTTGAGTCTACTGAGTAGCATCAGGAACGCTGAGAGCCAGCCAAAACTTGGAATTCAGCCTTCCAGCACTGGCAATAGGCCACTGCTTTGCCTTATTTCTACACAGCAGAAACTACGGACCTCTTATAATGGATGAGCTCTGGGTCTGTAGAAGAACGAGGGACTACGGGAGAGTGGGAATCTATTTGTTCATTATAACCACATACTGAGACATTGTTCCCCTTTCTCCTCCTGTCCCAGGCACCCACTGTACCTGGCTGTGCTGTCAGGTGGCAATGCCAGAGTGAGAGAAGGTCCCAAAGCCACTCTCTGAATCTGCAGGATCCTGCGGGACCCCTTGGCTGCTCCTTCTGGTCCTGCTGAGGCCACAAAGAAAGTGTCCCCTAGAGCATGATCCTTATTTATACAGAAGTATAATCTCTCTACAGAGCTGCAAGAGAGTGATTTTTGTCCCTCTGAGCAAGCTAAGAGCTGAAGCACAGTGAAACTAAGTGATGTGACCAAGGTTGTGCAGACAGCCTGTGGTGGAGCAAGAATCATAGCCAAGGGTGTTGTGAGCCCTCATCACCCTGCTCGTCACTGCTGCTTGGTGGCAGAGCTTTGGCCACCTCGTCTCTCTGCCCCCCCAGCCAGCCAGGCTGCTCCTTTCTCCTTCAGACTCTTAAAATAAGACTTGCAAAGCCTTGAGCACGGTTTCGTTTTCACTAATAAATCCCTGCTTGCACTTGAAGCTGCTGTGCCTTTTAAAACATTATCCGTGGCTCTGATTACACTCCTGATGAAAGCAGGCATGGCCCTATTAGTTTTCATGGCAAACAGCACTGCCATGTCCTGCTATCCTTTATGCACTCAGGGTAACACAAGTTACCCTGGAAAAGTGAGGAAAGTGAGAGGGGGAAAAAAGGCATCTTGTAATGGCAGTGCCTGTTTGCATTCTCTTCAGACTGAGGACATAATACACTTGAAATTATTCCCTAGAAACAGCTTTGATGCAATTTTGTTAATTTGTTTTGGGTTTTTTTCTATTTTTTTTTTAATTGCTATCAACAGTCATCTCTGTACCCAACCCAATGTCTCTGCCTCTCCAGTCCCTTCGAGGGGCTGCACCAAGCCAAAGATGTGATGGAAATGGGGGCGGGGGGGGGGGGAAGGGAAATAGGAGCTATTTAAGCAGTGATGAGCAACAGCTGCTCTGTGGTGGTGTCTCCTCTCTATGGCTCAGAGGGAACATGGATTTTTGGGGAACAGATTTAAATGTCCACAGTCAGACAGTGTAAAAATCCCACCCCACGGCAACAGGTTTGCTCTGGGTCACTAATGCAGATTTGGGTAAACTGAGGCACAAAGGGGTTAATGCTCTCTAGGGGTAGAATCATAGAATCACTAGGTTGGAAAAGACCCACTGGATCATGGAGTCCAACCATTCCCATCAATCACTAAACCATGTCCCTCAGCACCTCATCCACCCGTCTTTTGAACCCCTTCAGGGAAGGCAACTCAGCCACCTCCCTGGGCAGCCTGTTCCAGTGCCCAATGACACTTTCCGTGAAAAATTTTTTCCTAATGTTCAGCCTGAACCTCCCCTGGCAGAGCTTGAGGCCATTCCCTCTCGTCCTGTCCCCTGTCACTTGGGAGAAGAGGCAGGTGAGTAAGCCCCTCAGCAGCTCCTGGGGTGACAAGTGCTGGAGGGCTGTGCTCCCCTCTTCCACGTATCGCACACACTGCCTGTGTCCCAGCCCTGCGGAAGGGCTGCCCTGCCCTGCCTGCACTGAATCCCGGGGAAGCGCTGGCTTGGCTCAGCTCTTGCTCGTGCAGGGCAGCTGGGAGGGGGTGGCAGGTGAGCAGGGCACAGTCATTGCTACAACAGATGTGAGAGGCATGGCGTTACATGGCAGGGCTATTATTTACCAAGCACTCGTGTTTGTCATGGCTGAATATGACATCTTATTAAAGAGTCATGACACTGGGGGATTTTTTTAAGCCTATGGGGCCAAGAAGGCTAATGAACATGGATAGCTCTAGGAATAGATGAATGGTGGTGCTGTTTTCAGGTTGCACGCAAAGCTGACTAGCGTCTCATCAGCTCAATTTCTGGGAGATTTCCAGGCTCTAGCACATTTCCCTCCTGCCGTTTAGGGATGGATGCTCATCGCCATGGTTGGATCATCTGGTCCAAGTGGAAGTGGCTGTCCTGAGAGACGCTGCTGCAAGGCAGCAAAGCCTGAGCTGTGCCAGCATAAAATTCCCACCTGTACCAAATACCTGTGGATAGCCAAACACCTATACTCCTACAAACAAGGGTCTTAGAGGGCATGCAGCAGGGAATAGAATCATAGAATCAAAAAATCACCAGGTTGGAAAAGACCCACTGGATCACTGAGTCTGACCATTCCCATCAACCACTAAACCATGACCCTCAGCACCATCCACCCGTCTTTTAAACACCTCCAGGGAAGGTGACTCAACTACCTCCCTGGGCAGCCTCTGCCAGTGCGCAATTATCCTTTCCGTGAAAAGTTTTTCCTAATGTCCAGCCTGAACCTCCCCTGGCAGAGCTTGAGGCCATTCCCTCTTGTCCTGTCCCCTGTCACTTGGGAGAAGAGGCCAGTGCCCTCCTCTCCACAATCTCCTTTCAGGTAGTTGTAGAGAGCAATGAGGTCTCCCCTCAGCCTCCTCTTCTCCAGGCTAAACAGCTTTTGGACAACTCTCCCTGAATCTCACCTTGCAAGGGGAATTGGAGGAGGGCTCTCAGGAGGCACACGCAATAGCTGGGGGAGCATGGGAAGCACTGTCAACGTGGCACTCTCACCACTGCCTGATGATCATCAGGACAGCTAGACCAAAAGTGGGGCTTCTTGGTCTATTTTATTCTCCCCTAGCCTGCGCCAGCACCATCTCTGCAAGCCCTGTCCTCCTTCCCCTGAAACAAGAGCTGTCTCCCATGCGCCAGCTCCTTATCGCTGACCTGCTCTGTCAGTGCAGATGCTTGACTAATGTTCCCTTGTAAAATGTTGTGTTAAGCACATTCCAGCCGCTGACATTAAATACTTGGGCCAGGGCAGCGCTCACCCTCCGGTGGACAGAGCGCTGAGCCAGCCCCAGCCACGAGCCCGATGCTGCCACAGCCAAAACATTTGCTCTTTTCTGCTCCATCTCCACCTCTCCCCTGCTCTCCCTCCGGCACAGGGTGGGAAGGAGGCAGCAGGCAGGACCGTGGCTATGTGGCAGATGAAATAATAATTACCCCAGCTGCCTCCTGGCCTCCCTTGCATTCCTCTGTGCTAACAACTTGGCTTATTTTGTTTTCATCCACAAATATTGACTCGCTGGGTTCTTTTCACCTCGTGCCTATTAAAAAGGCATTGCTCATAGTATTGTTATTGAATTTGTTCTGCAGCTGTGAGAAGCATCCAGTGGCTTCAAGGAATTCACCCACGCCACTGCATGCCCTCAATACTCCCAAAATCTACTTTGCCTGCTGCTCTTCAAGGGACAGGACCCAGGGCTGGCTCAGCAGGAGAATTGTTTAGCCTTTCCACCACCGGGGACATCAGGGTGGTGCTGAGGATAAGGCTGTAGAGATGTGATCTGCTCCTAGGGGATGCTGCTTTGCTGCTCCATGCCTCAGTTTCCCCGTTCAACCTTCTGATTCCTGACGATTCCCATAATGCACTTACATTGATGAAAAGACATGTGATTTAACAATCTGACCTTTCGCTTCTGCAACTTGTCTTTTTATACTCAGTTCAGCTTGAAAATGCAGGAGTTGTTTCTAGATGTCTCAACCTGGCTGGGGCAATTACTGGAAAAATAACCCCTTTCATTTCGCACTGAGCTGAATTATCTGGGTAATTAATAAGCGTGACAGCAAAGCTCACACAGCCACAGCCCTGACTGTTTGGGATCGTGGTTGTGGTGGGGGAGTTCGATGCTTTCCCCCACGTGGAGAGGTTTGGGGTGCAGAGGAGGGATGTGCAATCTTTCCACGCTTGTCCTGCAGTGTTCAGCTGAGGGCAGGGGCAGCGGGACAGCAGCCTGCTCGTGAGGAAACCCCCTGTTTCGGCAGCTGTGCTCAGCTTTGGCATCTCTCCCAGAATAAAATCGACTGGCACCATGTTCCTGGGGACTCCTCTCTGTGCACAGCCATGCCTCCAGGGGAAATACCAATGATTCGTCAGTGGATTTTACCTGATTCCCAGATCCCAGGCTGGGATAGGAAGGGGGAATAGAGACAGATGAGAATGGCTGCATTATCAGCTGGCACCTGAAGCTGAGTGTCCTTACTGAAACCTCTCCCTGTTTCCCGGGAAGTGTTCTGATGCCCACCTCTCCATCGGAGGTCTGACAGACACCCGTTCCTGCAAGTATGCTGGGGTGTGTGCACATCTACTACAGTCTCTGGGGGAGGGAAGGAGCCAGGCTGGAAGCTCACAAGGGTGAGGTCTGCACATACGACAAGTGTCAGAGCTGCCTCTCCTCCTCCCAGCTGGTCTTGCTCATCCACGGGACAACCGAGCAGCAAACCTGCAGAAAAAGTCTTTCCACGCTGATCTGAAGGGCTGACCCTTCCAGTTCTCCAGCAGCACCCTTTGCTCCACTTCTTCACCCTGCTAACCTCCCTCCAGATGCCTTTTTAACCTCCCCCAGCATGAGGAGAACCAGCAGGTGAAATCCCAGCTCAGTGATAGCTGCTTGCCAAGTGTGGGGGCTGCTGCCATCACCAGCACCAGGCAGAGCTCTGACCCCTTTGGTGGAGGGATGCCTGATGGGGCCATACCTGCTGCTACCGTGTCCTGCTCAACCCTTTAACTTGTGGGGATGCTGCCTGGGAATCTCCCTGGCCCTAGTGTGGGAACAGCAATGCATGGGAAGGGATGTTTAACCCTGCAGAGACACCTCGGAGCATTGCCAGGACCTGGGACATGGTGAAGAGGTCCATGCAGAGAGGGTCAGCCAGGGCATCTTGGGGACAGCAACAAAGTCACGGGGACAGATGCGATCACCAACGCCCCGCGCTGAGCAGGTTGTCTCCTGCCTCGTGACAAGCTTGCAAAAAATAACACGGCCGCCTCCTTCTCCCGGCGCCTGTTTGCAGAAAGCAAATGTCAGCGTTGCCATGCCTGAGTGTTTATTTTGGCAACAGTCAGGGGTCTGGCCAGCGGGCACCGGGGGATGTGGCGAGGAGGATTATCCGCGTGGTGGCAGCTCCCACCGTGCCCTGTTGAGGATGTGGCGTGGCTGGCAGGCACTTTTCTTTTGGCTTCAGGCTGCAGCACATCAGGTGGATCTTAATTACTGAATGGCCACAGGGAGGGCATCATGCTGGACTCCAATGGTAGCCAAAACCTGGAGGAGAACAAAGACCTGCCTCTGGGTACCTCTGAACCCTGAGGACCCATCAGGGCACGGGCTCTGGCCAATGCCTGGGGTCATACCAAGCATAGCAGCCCCACGCCCCTACTGTGGGGGTGGGAAGAAAATCATCGCTGAGGAGTGTCCTGTTCTCCTGACCTTTGCTCTCCAAATATTTAGGATCCCACAGTGCACAGTCACAGGCCTTGTTCAGCTTCAGTGTGTTGCCATTTGCCTCCTGTCTCAGCTGTCCTCAGTAATTCATCTCCAGCTTGCAGTGCTGGGGATGGGGAAGATGCACTTGTGCTACTGGGCTGCTCCCCCAGGGCGAATGCAGGCACCAGAGAACCCTCCCAAGCCTCATTTATCCCCTGTTCCCTGGGTCCCTCATTGTCTCAGGCTCATGGTTGACAGGGATGGAGGGAAGCATCCATGGGAGGGCAGTCCCCTGTCCCTGGCAGGGCTCACTCTTCACTCCTCAGACTCTGTCCTTCAAACCAGCAATGATGAGGGAGACCCCAAGCATGGTCAGAGACCAAACCATGGTAGAAGGATGGACCTTGCATTGGGGAAGGTGCTGTAAGAGTGCATTTGGAAAGAGTTGGTGTAATAAGCAGGAGGAGAAAACAGAGGTGTCTATGAGCCATCAACAAGCCATCCCAGACCCCACCACGGCCTGGTGTTTCTTGGTCAAGACCCTGGGCTGGTGGCCATGTGAATCTCTACTGCAGGTCACGTGAATCTGTACCACAGGTCATGCACATGCCCTAATTCCTAGCCTGTACCCACGACCTTTTGCAACATTTGCAGGATCTGAGCTTACTGTCAGTAGGTGGAATAAATTAGAAAGATGCTTATATCATATCTCCTGAAGTGCCTGCAGCTGTACAACCCCTGCTGTGTGAGTTCCTACAGGTGTCTCTGCCCTGTTGACATTTGGAAGGGATGCCTGGCTGGAGAAGTCTGGATGGAAGCTGGGACCTTCAGAAGAGACCTCAGGAAGAGGAACATTATTTGTACAAGATCCTCATCTCCAGGGTGGAGAGCACTCATGTGGTGAGTCCTTAGGGAAATGGAGGTGACTGTCATTGAGCATTAGTGACCTGAGGGTGCAAAGAAAGAACAGCTCAGGAGGATGCTGGAAGCAGGAGTGATATTTAGAAAAAGCCCACAATAGCATCTGTGCTCCAGCTTATGTGTATGTGCAGGAATTATTATATATGCTAAAGTCCCATGCTTCAGCATGCTTCTCTGTGGTTGAACATTCACTGCTTCCACAGAGGACTTTCCCATTCACACCTGACACAGCAAAAGAAGAATAAGGACTGCTTTAACAAAGACACCACACAAGAGTCAATGCTTTATACGAGACAGAGCCACAGGGGATGTGTCCTTCAAAGAACGTTGAGCCAGAAGGCCCAGATGGACCCTATCATCTAGAAGTTGCTTTGCTGCTGGTTGACAGGGCTTGAGAATGTCAACCCCCCCTCAACAGCTTATGTGGTTTTAATGATAAGCTAAAAGTTTATGGTGTTTCTTAAGCAAAAGGATTTTTTTAAAGCTCTTTAGAATGAAACTTTATGAAACTATACTAGCACTAATTTTATTTTCATATTTTCAAAGGAAAATAGAGATGATTTTTCAACATGTTCTTTGAAATCTTGATAGTAATTCTTTTATTGGGCAGTCACTGCATTTTCTTACTAAAAGCCATGTTTCTCATGGTCTCCAAAAATAACAATTTCAACAAAAAAGTACTGATGAAAAATCATGGAAATGGTGCTAATTCCAAACCAATTGATTTTTTTCTTTCCTTTTTCCAGATGGATTTTTTTCCATGTCCAATCAACTTTTGATCATCTAATAACGATATTTTTGTGAGAGAAAAGGAACCCCGAGTGACCACGGCAACTTGACTTCGATTTCAAGCCAATGCAAGTCAGCCCATCTCCACAGGGGCTGCCGCTGTGTTGCACAAAGGGAAGATTTAGCCTCGTGTGTTTATGTGGTGTCCTCACACCCCTCCGTTTCCTGCTGAAACCAGTAGCAGCACTCCTGCTTGGACCAACAGGGGTGCGACTGAATGGTGTAGAGCAAAAAAACCTACAGAGACAGGGAGAAAATCATAAGCAAATGAAAAATGGAAGTTGAAAGGTGAGGTTTGAGGAGAGGAAGTGACTCATGGGTTGGGAATGAGGGATAGGGTCTTGGGGAGGCTTGGCAGCTCAAGCTCCAGTGACCCCCAACTGTGAGGAGTCATGGGGAGGATGGAGGAGAGGCCAAGCATGGAGCAATGAAACGAACAGTCAAGCCTGGGGAGAGCTATGAAAACCAGGAAGACAAGCCCATGGCAGTCATGCAGAAAATGGAGGAACATACAGCATTTCCAGGCTGTCTGTGTTATTTATCCTTCCCTTGGCTTTGATCAGGGGCTGTGAGAGACACGATGAGGTGGAGATCTGAGGAAAACCAGTAAAGCTGATGCATCTACAGTGATGGCTTAAAGCTGTGTTCAAGCTGCTGACTCTGCATCTACTGTGCTGTGTAAGGAAAGGGCAGCAGTATTTCCTAAGCCACTGTAGCATCAAGGAACGGGGTAGTATGTTTTGAATAGTTTGGATGTCCTTGAATGAACTCTGATCTTCTCCTGCAAAAGCCACTAGAAGCCAGCAGAGCCATTATGTGTCCACAGCCATGACTGGCTGAGTTGGGGAAAGATATATGGACACTGCAGCTGTGCACATGCACCACAGCAAGCAACGCAAATGTCGGGGTGAATAAGGGACCTGGGTCTCCTTCCACCACCCTCCAATAAAGCTGTGTGCAGTGTCTCTTTGTGGTGAGGCTTGGTGTATTTGTATCTGGTTGTAAACACAGCTATTTGGATCTCAGCTGTGCCTCAGCAAGTGGTACCTGAAATAACACGAAGACTTCAAGCCTGTAAAACGGGGGCTCACAAGTCAGAGAGCTTCTTGCAAAGGTGCTGGGATGGCAGCTGGAGGACACACCTTGTGCTTACCCCCTGGTACCTTTCACCTGCCCTAACCCCATCTCCCTGCTGCCTGGACCTCTCTCTCCCACCTCACTTGGGTGGTGGCTTCTGTGGCATCTTCACAGCTATGAGATTATGCAGAGAGCAAGTTCCAACAGGACTCCTTGTCTGACTATGACAACACTGAGCTGTTCTTAGCTTTGTTAGAGCCTGATTTGCACAGAAAAGAAATAATTGACCCTGACCTAGTCTGTACATGGTCTTCAGAGGGATGCAGTTCTTACAAGGTAGTTGTGGAGCAAGTGGCTTTTTCCACTGCTCCAGGGAAGGGACAACATAGATATATATGCACACACATATCGACACATAGTAGATACCTGCTTTTGTTAGTAGATAAAGCTTTTTATTTCAACTTATTGTAAAGAAAATAGATTTTAGCTTGAGCTATAGCACCAGTTGGCGTCACTTCATTTGCGAGCATCCCACATACACCTCTATCATTCATGCATGGATTTGCTGGACTATTTCTAGGGGCAAAGCAGGCTGGAGGAGTTTCACTCTCAGGTGCATTCAGCAGTAATTTGGAAACCCTGTTGGTGCCTAAGCTGCCATGTGCTCCGACACCAAAAGGAGACAATGTTCAGGTTCTCTTCCCCCAGGGTTATACAAGACAGCCTCGAGGGGGTGGAGTGGAAGGAAATCCCACTGACCCCTTGGTCCTTCTTCCTTCATATCTGGCCATTGCTTTTGGGGACAGAGGAGGCAGAACCCTATTATTTGGAATGTGAAATTATTAGGTGAGATACTGCAGCAGGGAGATGCTGTATTTCCCTTTTCCTACTGCAGAAGCCTTTTAATGATCTCTTCTGTCTGGAAAGCCCCAGAATATCACACAGAGCATACCAAAGCCCTGGCCAGGCTACAGCTGCCATGGAGAGGTTTCCATGTTTATATCCAAAAGGCTTGTGGCCAGCCTAGCTTAAACTCAGCATGTGATGGAGCTCAGTGTGGAAGGGAGCATCAATCAAGGTATGCTCGATGCTTCCCGTCTCTTCTGATAAATCTGCAGCACTCATGAACTAAAACTGAGGTGTTGTAGACTGAAGCAGCCTTTAATTGTTGTAGAATTGGCTTGGAGTCTTCTGTTTCTGGACGGGTGGACGAGGTGCTGAGGGGCATGGTTTAGTATTTGATAGGAATGGTTGGACTCGATGATCCGGTGGGTCTTTTCCAACCTGGTGATTCTATGATTTCTTGAACACCATTGACAAAAACATCCTGAAAAGGAATCAGCCTAGGCCCTCCATAACTCGGAGGCAATAATTTGAGCCAAGCATTGCTGTGAAGCACTGAAGATCACTCCAGCACTCAGCCTGTCTTTGCCTTTTATGCAGAAGGCAGTAGGTGCCATCATTTTGGACCATACACTTAAAGAAGATCATTTGAAGAACCCAAGTCCTGCAAAGCAGGGCTACTCTGCAGCCAGGGCAATCTATCCCAGCTTGATCACCACCATCTGCGTGTGTGTTAGCCCCATTTCATCAAAACAGCCCCCACCCTGTAGCAATTGGCCCCACCCGTACCTGAGAGCCCCGCCTCTCCTATAAATAGCCCTCTGTTTACAGCTGCTTCTGCTCTGCATCATAAGGTGCTGAGCATCGGGAGAGGAGGGAGGTGTGTGTCCTGCTCTGAGGGGAAAAAACAGGAAATTCAGCTTACTGGCAAACCCTGTGCAAGTTTTTCTTCTGCTTATCCTCCAATTAGGCGAGCAATCTCACTATGCTCCTTGGAAAATAATCTCTGTGATGTTCACCAGTGGTGGATTTGTTGATTGTAAAATTAAAGGAGGCTTTGGGATTAGGGATCCTGACCTTGGATCTAGCTCTTCTGAGGCTGTGAAGGGACAATGGTGTTTTAGCTGGAAAGCAGAAATTTTTTGAGCTAGCAAGTAACAATAAACGAGCTTAGTGTTCGTTTGTTGTGCCTTTGCTAGAAGGGTTTTCGATGTGGAGCTTGAATTGTAGAGAAAGCCAGGTTAATACTAAGGGAAGCTGGTTGGAGGGATTTTTCTAATTTTGTTTTGGAAAAACTAGAGTGTTTTGTGGGAGGAAAAAGGGTTTTATTCACTTTCTGAAGCTATTTTTAATGGAATTAGAAAATAACTTAAACTGAACTTTTTTGCGTATAACTGGTATTTTCTCTTTTTCCATACTATGTTGGCAGGGGAGAGATAAAGGACCATGTAGATGAGGAAAAAGTGATATAAAAAGATTGGCCTCTCTCCTCTAGTATTTTTGATAAAAGTATTTATGAAACAGTTTTTGGAGGGTAAACATTGTCCCTCCTTGAAGTATATGGGATGGAAACAGATGTGTAGTGTAGTGGAATGAACTTTTCACTTTTAAAAACCAGCTTTGGCAAAATATCTGTAGTTTAACTAGGGTGTCTTAAATTGCATTCATCCTGTGCACTCAGAAGTCCTTGAGAAAAATCTGACATCTGTTTATTTTTTAGGCAGAACAGCAGAGGGATGTTGCTGAAGAGACATACCTTTCTTTTTTCCTGATGATCTTCCAAACCTGCCTGTGCTGTAAGTCAATGATGAAATAACTATAGCCCGGATAAAGCTTCTAGTGCTAAGTATGAGCTTGGGAATTGGGCTAATTTATCTCTCCCATTGGAGAAAGATGACTCTTGTGGCCCAGTTGCTGTAGTGTCAGCCAGAACTGATTTGCAAATGAAGGTTCTGCAGTTCTTGCATGAGCCTGTTGCTGCTCCAAGAGTTCATCTTGTAGTTTTCTCTGTTCTTTTGTCTGCTTTATTGCTCGGGGTATGGCCAGGTGCCAGCAATATGATGGCAAGGGGTGAGTATTGCCAGCAGATCCATTTTGAGCTTAGTTAGGAGTCTCCCAGGTGAAAAACGTTAGCTAATGAAAACCTGCCTGAAGTGTCCACCTTCATCTCTAGAAGGAGGCTCCACCTGGGATTTTATTAGAGAAAGGGAGAACCTACCCTGGGTTCTTCTGCCCATTTGGCTCCAAGATTTAAACTATTGTTACACAGACAGTCCATGTTCTGCACACCCACAAGGTCTTGGTTTAGAAAGATGATAGTAATTGTCAGAAGTGGATGACTGGGGGCCTGGGGGAGGGGGATACCTTGGGCAGCTTGTGATGGGTCTCTGCTTTATCTTCTCCCCAGGTTCCTTGGGGTGTCGACACCTCGGATCAGTGATCAAACAGGACAGCAGTGCCTGGCTGTAAATTTGGACCGGGATTTCAAGGTAAGGACATTTTGTTACATTCCAAAGGAAGAGAAGAAGTTCCACCAGCTATGCCAGAAAGCCAGCCAGCCTGCTCTCCTGGCCTTGTGTGTCTCCGTATGTCGTGGGCTCACTGGTAAGAAATATTTACCATTCTTGGAGCGATAAGTCTAAATGTGGAGCTGATTGTTGTCATGTCTGTTGTTATTGCTTTTGTGTACCCATGTGGAGCTTATCACATACTTACCCTGTTCGTATATGCTTCTAGTTCTCCTGTGGCATTTCACAAATTCATTCTGGCGAAATTCTTTTTGATGCATCTTATGGCTAATTTTGTACCTGTCTGATGAAATACTTATGGGTTTGATGGCTGAGATCTGACATGGATGACCGTTGCTTTTATTTCTATCATCAGAGGGAAGGTTAAAAAATTGTTTTGATGTTTGTTTTGTATTCAAAAGCAAATCTTATTGGAATGCGGATGTTTTTTCTGGAAAGAAATGTTGTTCTGTTTTATTCCATTGTGTGGACCTTTAAAAACAGCATTTGGAAGCTTTCTGAAGGCAAGGGACTGGATGCATTTGTGTTGTCTGCTTAATTGTCCCTTTTAGTAATACAGGCTGGTGAGATAGTAGATTTTCTTATTCAGCTATGTTGTTTTGGGACAAGTGGGATGATTTACTACAGGTCTTTCCCAGGGGTGGTGAATGAGCTGTGAAGAAGATCAGGTATAGTTGGGGATGTAATCAAATGCTAATTCAACAAACCACGTCTTTTAGGTCTGGATGTGTTTGCAGCTTGGGATTTCTGGGAATTCCTTATTCTGGATGGGCTTAACCACAAGCAGAGCAGAAGCTGTGCTCATCTGATGTGTCTGCCCATGCAGCTCCATCCAGAGGCTTCACTGGGTGATCCTTGCTTCTTGCACAAAGTCCTGAGGCTGAGCAGTGCCTAAGGGCACAGGAAGAAAATCAGTTTCAAACTGAAGCTACTAAATGTTGGGGAATGCATCTGCTCTGCTTGCTAACTTCGTGTTCTGCTGAGATTTCCTGGCATGTTCTCACCCAGTCATTTGTCCAGGCCTCTGGATAAGGCATTGGGCATCTTATTTAAGAAGGAATGGGTATGTGTCAGCGCAACCCAAGCAAGTCTGGAAGGAATATAGGATTGACTTTTTTTCTGGGTGACGTCTCCTTGACTATCTGCAGTAGTCAAGATAGGTGTCTGTTAAGCTTTAGGTCCAATCTTTATATCTTCTTTTGGATCAGTTAGGTCTGTGTAATACCTTGTTCTATACATAAAATAGGCATTTATTATTTGTGTGTGAACAGTTTTTGTATCACTACAGGGACAGTAATGCTAACAAATTCCATTTCCTTTAGTTATCAGTTAAAATACAGATTAAAATCCTGGCTGATTGGGCGAAAAACTTTCTGGAGATATTTCTTGACCCTGCTTTATGCCCTGGAGTCTGTTACCAATCTTTGACACAATCAAAGATGGGTACAGTACAGCAGCTGAAACCAGATTCTTTGAAATGTTAGAGTGGTATGTTTGACCTGGTGTTAATTGCACATCTTGGTGATATTTAAGTGGTAGAGAGAGGGGAGATGTGCCAAAGTTTGTTTTGCTGGGCCAAGATTCAGTAGCAAAACAGGACATGGCTTTTACAAAGAGAATCTCAGTCTCTGGCAACATTAGTTCTGGATGCTGGAAGCCAGACCCCAGAAAAATGGGCTCTACTCAAGTTTGGCTTGCTTTGATGTGGAAGGCAGCATTAGATCTAGGGTTACGGGGGCTGTGGAGGGTCTGAGCACCTGATGCCTTTTGCTTTGGAGCAGAAGAGCTGAGATGATGCCTTGTATTCAGGCAGGATGTCCTCTGCTGTTTCACAAACTCCTGACCAGCTCTTTGACCTGTGAGCACCAGACTTGTATCCTGGACATATACAGTTTGGAAGGCAATGCTTTTTCCGACCCGCTTCCTAAAATGTAAGAAAATTCTGCTTTAAAAGAAAATAAAGCTTTTCTGATTAATGAATCCAGTCAAATCATCATCACAACCTTCACTTTTTGTATGTTCTTGTTCAAAATATTCTCTAATTTCTCTGATCTCCAAATGATTTTCTGTGCAGCAACATGTATAAGATCCATCTGGTTCTGACCTTTTTGTGGTGTTGAGCTGGCCGTATTTCCACATTGTTCATTTTTCTTATGGGACATAAAATAGGCTTTCTTTATTTTTTTTTTTTTTTTTCCTTTGTGCCCCTTCCTCACCTAATTCACAGCAGTTTTAGTTTTTAAGTTCCGTAAAGACTGATCAAGGAGTAGAAAAAGTAGGAGAATGGGTTCAACATTCTTAGGGGGAATGGAGAAATCAAAGGAATCATTGCATCACTGTCTTTAGTGTTAGACCATAAGGATAGGAGAATAAAATTAAATGTTTTAGTCTTAAAGATGAAATCAATATGATTGCTAGTATATGGACTACTGTCACCAGAATAAAATGTATTAATCTTCTTGGGATGAGAAAAACAAAAGCTGGATACCAGACCTACATTCAAAGTAAAATTGCAAAGTTGTTTTTTTTTTTTTTCCCCCAAATACTGAGGAGCAAACAGCAAAAAGACAGGATGGAATCTTCATCTTTGGTCTTAAAATCAGCATGTACATTCTTTTTGATGTCCTTGGCAGCTGGAAGCTTCTAAGTTCCATGGATGAGTAACTAGGTCAATTCATGTTCTAGGTGTTACTTTGGAGGGTCTTGCTTCCCTCTTCACATGCAGCACATGACCCATAAGACTTTACAGTAACATCATTTGGGCCATGTTCCTGTATAGCTGGTCTAATAATCTGTGTATTAGCAATCAAAAAGCAGATTAGGTAAATAACAGGGCCTCATTCAAGGCTGCACCTATCTGGAGAAAGTGAATTTGCAGTTGCTGGGAAACAATACCAATTTATGTATGAATGTCTCTCCCTGCTGGAGTAATGTCACAGAATCAAGCTAGGTCAGAAGCTGGCTGCAGTGAGACTATAGTTTGCTTGAGCTTTTTCAGTCTCCTTTTAGATTATGTAAGATTTTGTGTTCATTCTGTAGGCTATTCACATTTTTAGTTTGCAAGTCAGTAATGAAGCTTGCAAGAAAAAAGGTATATCGGGAGAAGGAATATGCTGTAGAAACCTTGTTCTTGCATTATTTCTGGTTCTTCTGTGGTCCTGTGGCAGCTGGCCAACAGATAGTAGTGTGTAGCTGCTCCAGCATTGAAGTTGGACCTTTCATTTGGCTCGCCTTTGGTTTCAATGAGGTAGATGTTTACGCTGTTTGCTGTGCAGCCTACGTATAGCTCAAAGTTCTCCTAGATGCCTTGTGACCACAAGGTCCTCCTGAAAAATATAACAGGACACCTTTTTGGCTGCTTTTAAGCCATGGAAATTTTTCTGAGATTTTGTGTGAAAGGGGAACAATACAACCTCAACAGAGAAGTTAATTATGACAATGGAAATTTTTCTTAAACTTTCTGATGTGAGGCTGATATTTCTTTTCAGCAGAACAGAAATCTCAGAAATGCCACTTATAATGAAAAATGTTTTAATGGCAAATGTTTTCCACAGTGTAATGGTTGTTCTTGGGTTTGTCTGAAACCTACTGAACCTCTGTATTTCTTTGCAAAGTTGCATGTAACATGGTTTGGCTCTGCCTTTTCACTCATGCTCAAGTGCAGTCTTGGTCTAGGTGAGATGGATGCCAGGGAAGTAATGGGAACAGAATATGATAATTGTGCAACTATTTTTAATGTACTTAGGCTGTGCTTTGTATTGAACTGCTGTACGAAGAAAGACAGTTCTGAACTTTGCACTAATGGATATTTGTTTCTGCTAGTCCAGCTGCTGTAAAATCACAAACCTTATTCTCATTGCTATTTTAAAATCCATCCATCTTGAGTTATTCCTGATTTATTTGGGTTTAAATGTGGGAGAATTTTCCCAAGAATTGATCCTGCAGGCTGATTGTCAGGGATGGACTGCGTTCGATGTCAGTAACAGGTATCATCTCCCATAGATACAATCCTGAAGAAAATCTCTGGCAGCAGAACAGAATTTTCCTCTGTAATGATGATTTTTTTGAGGAGGAGAAGGCAGAAATTTTCTTATAGCTGAGAGATCCCAACTGTTCTTATCCTGTTCTGTCTCTGGACAGTCTGAACTGTGCTTTATTTTCTGAGTTTGTGGTGTCATATTTGGGGAGTTCCCTCTCTTCTCTGGAAATATCTACAGCTATGATTAAGGACAGCTTAAGCTAGCTAGGAAGGTGTGAAGCAAGTGGCCAGGCTGTGTCATGGTATCAGATTGCCACTGGCACTAATAAAAGAAAAGGACTGATAATCTAACAGTGTTTTTGAATACTGAAGCAACTTTTATGGCCTCAATAATATGGAGAGGAGGAGGAGGGGAAAAGGAGTGAAGAAGGGGCTGGCCTGTTGATCTGTGAAACAAAAAAAAAAACCCAAAGAGGTCACTCTGGTCTTCTCTTTGGATCTCACAGAGTACCATCAGAGTTTAAATATTGTGGCCAGGGCTGACACAACCCCTCCAGTATCATGCTGTGCCCTGGCAGGAACCTGTCTTTGCTACACCACAGGTAATAAAGTGGCAGGATTCTGCTGTTTGATTCCACAATGACCATAATTGCAAGTGGGACAAAAAGAGGATTAGATAAAGTCATAAAGGACAAGTTCGTCAGTGGCTGTTGATCATGGAAACCTTTGCCTCGTAGGAAATTGTTCAGAAAGAGATTTTGCACTTGGATGGGTCTTTGTTCTTAGGTGCTGGGGTGCCTAAAGTCTGGGTCCTGCTAAAACACTGAGGCAGCACCCTTTTGGCAAAGATGGGTTTTGGGTCATGGGTAAGATTCTCGTGTCTACATGTCCTGAAGGTCCAGCAGATGTGCTTCAAGTCTCTCCAAGATCACTGTAATGGCATGGAGCTCACCACTGAGTACAGCCTTCCAAGGGTGTTAAGAGCTGTCCTCTTCCTCCTGAGCGTGTTAATGGCTAGACATGTATGTGAGACACCTGGGGTTTTGGTGGCCTCTGGCTTCTACTTCCAATGCTACTTTTCCATGTTGAGTAGTCACTCTGGGATCCAAGATATGTAATTAGCCCTAGAACTAGGGTTCAGCACTTCTCATATCACAGGACAAAATCTTGTCCTTGCTTGCTTTGTTAGTGGAGTAACATGTTCTGAGGGAACCCTGTATCTCTGGAGAGCATGGATGGAGAGTGCAGGTCACAGTCCCACCTGGCTGTGCTGTTCCCCAGGTAGGGTGCTTGCCAACAAGTTCAAGGCTTTTGGGGTGTCTCTCTTTCTGCTGACCTACGGAAGAAAGGAGTTTGGTATCTGTGCCCAAAGAAAAGTGTCAGGTTCCTACTGGAGGAGCAAATTTATGGTGAATCCCAGTTTCTGAAGCGCTAGTGGAGGCCTGTTGTGGCAGAGGCCTGTGTTTATTGCCTGGATAGTAATATACTTGGCAATATGAATTATGGAGCCTTCTCTAGCACCCATAAATCTTGGAGGAGAATCAGCGTCTTCAAGCATGTACCCACCCAGGCTAATACTATTTCTTGCAGCTGGAATTAATCATGGCATTAGGCAAACAACAGGGGTTCATTAGGACCAAAGGTGACTTTAATTTAATTGAAATATAACTTGGCAAGTAAGGAGGCGATCCAGTTCACAACACCTAATGGGAGGTCTGGGTTATATATGGAAAAGTTAATGGCCGTAAAAATATCCAAACAACATATTTGTGCACGTGTTCCAGTAAAAGTCTGAGCCAACTACTTCTTAATGGTTTAGGTTTTCAAATGTATATATTAATGTTCTTAAAATTAAAGAATGAGACTGTATGAGCACATACAGCATAGAAATGAGGTGGGTGGGGGTGTGAGGGGTGGGAGCCTCGTGGTCAGGACAGCATCAGTGGAAGCCACGTTCCTCCTTGTACTAGAGGAAGCTGCTAAGTCTCTTCATACCCCAGAGCATGTGTCTATGTAATGGATGTTGCAGTCTTGCCCTTACAGGTTGAGGGATAAAGGTTCTTGCCTGTTTCTTGTGGTATTTTGAGTGAAGGCGCTACGCGAATATACCTAAAAAGGATGCTTTGTTCTTTTGGCACTTTCAAGTACTTCAGTTTCGTACAATCACATGTGCCCATGAAATAAATGAAAAGCTTTCAAATGATGACACTGGCACTCCTTTGTGAATGACCACCCACAGCCCCCTCCCCCTCCCCCCAAATCATATTCAAATCCTAATTAAATCGGGCAGCCTGTAAATCAGTGCAGCCACACAGTTCTTTTAACGCCCCCTTACTCATGTAGAACAGGCCCTCCCATTTCTGCATAAACACCGCCTTGTAAATGGACTCCTACATAAAATATTATTTATATCTTAGTAGGTAAATATATGACAGTATGCACACATCAGTGGGCTGTGACATCATAAGACTAGCCTGCAGAGTATGTAGCTTTACACCCATTTTATCCCCCAGGCTGGTTTTTGTAGAGAAGGGGCCATCTGCATTTTTGTGGGGATGCAATCTCGATATCCAGTGGTGAATTGGAATATGTGCTTTAAAACAGACCACTGGAAATAAAACAAAACCCACAGAATTTTTCCCTTCCCACTAGTGTTTTCCCTTCTCCTAAATTTCTTGTCCTTCTTTGTGAAAGGGCTCATCTGATGGGTCGTGGCGGAACATCGTCTTGTGAATGATTTCACAGGCTGGTGCTGGTACTTTGATGCCAATGTTGTGGAAGCTTGAGATGCTTGATTCTCTAGTACTTGGATGGAGAAGAGTAGGTGAAATTAAAGAGTCTTAGATGATGAGTTAGGAGTGCGTAACAGAAGGATAGTTCTGTGTGGGAAGTAAAGAAAAAGGTGGAGGCGGGAAGAAAAAGAAAGGCAGAGAACAGGAAAAAGAAAAGGGACTTGTAGGGGACTTGGGAGATCTTAGCTGAATGGCTTGTTTGGTGTTACCAGTTTGGACAGATCATGTGGGATGCTTCTGTGCTCAAAAAGGGACTGCTACGATGTGCTCAGAAAGCATGTTAGCAAGCGTCAGATTGGAATACGTGCCTTGATGGTTCAGCTGAGATTGCCATGTGGTTTTGCTTAGATGGTGCCTCTTGGGGCCTGCTCTGTCTTTCGGTGGCCTGTGTGCCTGTTTCTCGTTTCAGCAGTTTTCTCTGATGGTTTTATCTCCATGTCCTCTGGGTTTTGGACCACTGGGGAAAAGACAGTCTTTTTACCAGCTGACTTGAGCCTTCAGCAGGGCTCATCCTTGCCGTTGAGCTGGCTTTAAGCATTTCCTTCTCAGTAAAGCAGCTGGCTTGGAAACTTTGTGAAACTCATAGTTTGGGAGGAGGAAAAGAAAAATGAGATAAAGTGGCAAATGAAAAACTGCTGCCTCAGGAGGCGGTGGACTTCCAGACCCCAACGGGAGGAGTGTGATTGAATGTTAGTAGTGAACCCCTTTCATTAGCTCCACAACAGATGAGAGATAAGAGCAGAAACTATTGACAGTCTCTGGTTTTAGCACAGAAATGTGTCAGCCAGACACCTCCTCCCTGTGCTGGAGCTGTCTCCAAAGGGATCTCCCCAAAAGGGGGAGCTTTTACCCCACCATATGGTCTGTCCCCAATTGGCTGGCCCATTTCACTGTGGTGGAGACCCTGCTGGACAGAACACATGTTTTGCACCTTGCAGTTACCCCCTGAAACTCAGCCATCCTCTCTGCGATGCAGGCAAATGAAGTGTGAAAGAAGCCGAACTTCACCGAGGAAGTCATGGCTTGAGTTGCTTCTTATCAGAGCTTTGCCACCTCCTAAGACTCAAAAACCTTTCCCCCTGAGGAGGTCACTTGCCTTCTGTTATTGCAGGAAAAGAAGTACAGGGAAGTTAAATGATTTTTTGAGGTCCCTGTAGGGGCTGACAGCAGATCCCAATCTGACAGCTCTTCCCCAACTCCTCCTCTCCTCCCACTGACATCTGCTAACATCCCTGCCTGGATGGCACCTCAAAAGGCCAAAATGCAAAAAAAAAAAAAAGTGCTTATTTTTAACCAGTTATGGCATTTTTTACCTTCCTCAGCACATTTGGTCTATTGGTCAGTTTTGCACATGTGACCTCTGCATCTGTGAAGCAACCCTATCGTGGCTTTAGATGGATGTCAGTCAGTACATAGGAGCATGATATTGTCCCCTTTACTGGCCAGACCCCAGCCTGGTGTTGCCCATGCCACCTCTGGCTCTTGTAGAGTCTGGCATAGCCTGCCCATGGGCCCTGCTGACCCCATACTCCGTTTGCGGTTGTTCTATAGCAAAGGAGTGCAAGCAGAATAGCTGACCTGCACAAAACCTCTGTGGTGGGTGTATTCATTCAGCACTGAGGTGGCCTGATGTTGGCTTGGTGCCCTCCAGCTTGGCCATGAAGCCAGGCAGAATGAAAGCGAGCCAGCTGGTCCTCTTCAGAAATTTCCTTGGAAGAAATTGATGTTGGGCTCAGCCTTGCTTCCCTCCCCTAAAGCTTCTTGGTGCCTTGTGCTGAAAGCATGACTCTCTTCACCACCATTGCTCTGACTCCCTGCAGCCTCCTGGGCTGCATCACTTGGCTTTTCCTGCTCCATTGGGCACGGGAGACTGGAAGAGGCACCACAGCCAGAGACAAGGTGGACAGTGGATTGGGCAAGATGCTGGGATGACAAACACACCGGCTTCTCTGTCACTTCACCCTCACCCTTCTCTCAAGGCTGGATTTGACAATTGTTGCAAGTTTTTCTATCCAAATCTGGTGGCTTTCTGGAGGTACTTAAGGCTGTTGAGCTCAAGCCCAAGCTCTTGCTCCTGTGCTGGGGGCTAAACGTGTTTCTTCCAAGCCCTTCCTTGCTCCCCAGCTGCTCGCTAGCTGCTGAACAAAGCCAGTGATGTAGGCAAAGCCAAGGAGCTGATGCGGCTCAATTTGCTCTTGTGGGCTTCTGTGCAAAGAAGCATTTGTCAGAAGGTAAATGAGGTAAACCAGTTAGTAATTAGTCTGCACAAAGGGTCTAATGCTATAAATGTGGAGTGAGCACTATAAATCCAGCCCATAACTTACTGCGTGGTTATTTCCCTGCATAGACAAGCCTCAAGTCACAATTCATTACGGCTCTGCTTCGTAGCCCCTCTGACGTTGTGTTTCTCCTCTGCTGAGGGTAGATTGTCAAGCTGTGACCCTGCCTTAGTTAATTAACCTTCAAATGGGATTTATTTTCCCTTAGTTACTTGTGCGTGCACACATTTGGTAATAATGTCTGTCCGCTTGCCTTGCGTTCGCTAAAAGGGGAATAAGTCATTTGTTAGTGTTTTACCGGGGGTAAAAAAATAAAATACACGCACAAAAAAATCCAGGCCTCAACTTTCATGGAAAATTGATAGCTTTGTGCCAGAAAGAGACAGTTCCATCACAGCCACTTCTTCAGCTGTCTGCAAATATTTGAAACCCTGAGATATTTAATGTTTTTCAGATGGCGATAAATCTGCACTAGTGCGGGCTCACTTGAGCTTAGTGAGAGATGAAGTGAGATAGGAGAAAACGCATGAGCCAGCACGGGAGAGGTATTGCTGGTCACACTTCTGCTGCTGTCAGGACAGGTTTTCAGGACCTTGAGCATACCAGCTGGCCTCTCTTCGCCAGGGAGAAATATACACAAATGTGAGCTTCCAGTTCATTTCCCATCCAGTTGAGAGCTAAATGTTTGCTTTTTTTTTTCCTCCCTCCCCTCCCCCTTTTATTATTTTTGCAATTTGACATTAAAAATATGAACCTACAGCTAAGGAAGGAGAAATGTCACCGGCTGTAGGCTTTTTTTTGCATCTGGCAAGCCTGAGACATTGCTTGGGGTTTGTTTATTTAACCTTTTGTTTGCTGTGCAAAACCTCAGTGGCAACTTGCAGAATGTGGTTTAGTAGCAGATGTGGTGGTGTTTTGATTTTTCTTTTTCTAAAGGAGGAAAAAATAGTCACATCATCTCCATGTGCTTTGCTTGTGTCATTGCCTCTGTCTTGGTAAGCCTTGGATATCTTTCCCCATTACTTTGATGCACTTGATGTGCCCCAGGTTTGCTCCATAGGGAGATTTGTGGTCGAGGGGGACCAGCAGGGACCTCGAGGACAGGTGTGGTGGATGGTAAGGAAGTCTCACCTGCAGCATGTGTACCACCCAGACAGGGATGAGTGCTGAGAAAGGGCAGAAGGGGGTCCCTAATGGCTTTCAAGATGCTGGGGCTGTGAATATCTTCAGTACAGCAGCACAGTGACAAGCTGGCCCCGCCTGAGGGGGCAAAGTGCAGATGCTTACCTGAGTAAATCGGCATCATCCTGCTGAAACCTGGATGGTGAGCTGCAGCAGAGCTCAGTAGCACTGGAAAAAGGGGAAACCTAAGTGTTTTCTGATTGATTTTCCCTTGGAAGTAAGAAGTAAAATAGTTATTGTAGAAAATGCTGTCTTATTTGTTGGGAGGAATCAAAGAGCAGTCTGATTCTCCAGACATCAGCACCTCTCATGCCAAGTGAAAGAGTTGCAGGTGATTTCGCTGGGGTTGTATGTGGCCGTGAGCTCCTGCCTGGGATGGCAGAAGGATGGGACTGTATCTTTGTTTAGGTTTCTTGCTTTCAGCCTGCTGTGGCTAAGTCGAATCCCCCCCAATGCAGCTGCGATTCACTGATGTTTTTCCTCCAAGCGTCTGTTTATGGAATTTCAGAGACAGAAACACCTCAGCAATTTGATTTTGGCAAACAGCTGTGAGCCAAGTGTGGAACAACAACAAAAAAAATCCCTGTAAAAATCAGGGAAAATGCCTGCGAATTTCCACACATTTCACAGAGGCAGTGTGGTCTTGGAGGCAGCAGGGTGGTCTGGATGTTTTAGCACTGGCGTAGAAAACAGGCACTCCTGTGCCTGAGTGCCAGCTCCACCACTGATGTACCATTTAGCCTTGGTAAAGTCACTTGACCTTTCCATGTCTTGGTTTCTCTCCTCTCCCCTTTCTCCCTTTTTACTTAAAAATGAGAATTGGTGGCCCCAAATCTGGGTGGTGGCCAGCCTAAGCTTGGCACAGCCAGGGAAGGTGGGGCAAAGGTGGCTAGATTCCCAGGTTTCAAGGGCAGCCAGTGACTGGAGATGTTCCAGGAATAAAGAGTGTCTTTGACCTCGATGGAGGCCCTGATCCCATAGCACAAGCTGTTAACGCTTAGCTGCCTCCCACCTTCCCGCTCTGCTCAAGTATCTCAGAGAAGTGAAGAGATTTTTCCAGGAGTCTGAGATGTCGAATGAGACTTTATTAGCACCCGGGCAGTCTGGTTTTGGCAAAGCCTGTGCGGTCTCCACACCCTGCTCTTACATATTCATCCCTATCCAAAATTTTCCCTTCTGGGCTGGACTTTCCCAGGCTTCATCTCTGGTCTCTAAGCTGGTAGATCAGGAGGAGGGAAACTTTTGAAAAGGATGAATTTTGCGCAGGGCTGCAGCAGCTAAAATGGCCAAACTCTGTCCTCAAAGATGAAGCAAAGGGGCAAACTGTTGTGGGGAGGTGCAGGGGCGTGTTGGTCTGTGAGTTTGGGGACAGGGATTGGAAAGGAACCTGAGTATTCTGGCTGCCCCTGCTCATCCTCTTACTGACCATCCCAATCCCTCTGCTGTTGAATGAATGGAAATGCTCCAATGGGAATTGGTTCAAGCCCTAAATTTTGAGTGGTCTGAGAAAGCCCAGTGTCTGCTGCCAAGTTCAGCAGAGCTTTGTAAAATGTGCAGTTCACTTACTGTCAGGGTTTTTTTTTTGTCTTCTGGCACTTCATGAACAGGATTAGGAATTTAGGGGAAAGAAACAGGGAGAAATAAGAGTAATTGGTAGATCAGGTGTGCCAAAGTCAAAGCTGTTCCCCAGCTGCCAATCTACTTTGCTAAGTTGAATATTTTTTCTCCTGTTTGTTGTCCTGCTGGTGACCATGGCACAGAACCCATGAGCTGCTGGCTGGGAGGGACCCATTTCTGCTTGTGAGTGTCCCTGAGTGGCCACTGACAGAGCTGCTGGGCCCCTGAACCAGCTATTTCCCAGGGCAGCCCTGGCACTGCTCACCAAGGCTGTATGTGTGTTTCCATCCTCTGTGCAACCTCCACCTCTACAGGTTTTTCTCTAAGGAAGATGGAGTTAAACGTCTTTGTGAGAGGCAGCTATAAATCGGAGCCTCTCCAGAGCATCTCAGACTTGCATCCAGAGTTGTCTTGGTGGCACAGAGTCTAAAGGATGCGAGATGCTCTCTGTCCCTCCCTTCTCTTCTCCTGGGCTTACACCCATTAACGATTACTGTAGAACAAACAGGATATGTGATGTGGCTGAGTTAACATTGCTCTTTCAATTGAGACCATCTGAGGTGGAAGCATATACAAAAATCTAAGGCTTCTGCCTTTCTTTTTTTCTTGTACTGGTTTTATTCTGGAATTGCCCTTTTCTTCTCCCGTTATTCAGCTTAACAGAGACCTAGCCACAAGTCAGACTGCTTTACTTCATTGCTAGCTCCTGCCAACTCTCTGCTAAAAAGTGATTAACTGGAGAGCTACCTAGCAGAATAGTCAATGAATGTTCCATGTAGTTCTTTTTGGAAAAAGAATTATTTACTTTCCTACATCCACCCAAATATTGTTGTTTGTTCTGCATAATTGGCTTAAAATGAATTAACTGTGTATCATCTTCATATTAGGAAAATGTTCTTACAGTAACTATGGAAAGTTCTTGCCTGTTGAATTCAGAGAAAACCCACATGACTTGAATTTTAATAATCATCTTTGCTCAGCAAAAGTACCTTTCTCTCCAATGAGCAATCTAACACCTCCTTATATTCCAATTAATGTACTTAACTTCCTGGCAGTTCACCTTTTCTTGTAGCTGGTTGTTCTAATGTGGTTCAGTAGAAAGCCGTAATGAAATCTTTCTATGCAGGAAGATGGTACTTCCACAGGCTACAGTGCAATGCTTTTTCTGACAATTTATGATATATTATCAAAAGCAACGGGAACCAAAATAATTTTGCCAAGGACTGAAATTATTCTAATATGTTTTGTAGGGTGTTGTCCTCAGTTTTTATCCTTTCTGTAATATCCCTGTATCCAGATCCAACAAAGCACTTAAACAAAGCACTACAAGAATTTTTTGACAACCCATTTCTCCCCTGCTGTTCCCCTCACCCCTGTTTGGAAACTGCAGCTTTGTCAAAAGTGAAGCTTTTAAAGGAAAATTCTTGTGTTCCTTTGCTTGTGGGGAGTGACTTCTCCCAGCAGCCCTATGGTTAAGATGTGAAACTGTGACATGGAGTGGCTCCAGCCTCTATTCTGCTGGTAGAAGCATGGGGTCTGGGCCAAGGCATTGCCCACACCCTGAGAGTGATGTGATCAGGAGGTTATTGAGTCGATGAGACTGGGGAATCTGCCTCTCTTGCAAGCCTTCTTTTGGGCTGTTCAGGTTTTTCTGAAGAGTTAATGAGTGAAACACCAAATCCTGCCCCTTTTATAGAGTATAAAAAGTGATGCTTACGGTCTGCTTTGATAGGCATTGGGTCCTTGCACAGAGCTATGGTGCCACCTTTCTTCCTCAGCTGTTGTCCTGGGCCTCTCCAGTGTGATGTCCACAGAGCAGTAGCTGAGAGTGCCATGGGGCCAGCACCCGCTTGGTGGCTCTCCTGCAAGGGCTGGCGTGTCTCTCCATATAGCCTCAGCTATCAAGCATTATAGGCTCTTTGCTTGATTTTGTCTGGGATTAGTTCCTTCAGCCCCTTTGAGGCACAAGCCCTTCCTGGAGGAGGACATGAAGTGCCAATGCTCTTTAAGACGGGAACTACTACGTTTTGCTTCCAGCATTTGATAGAGTGACTGAGGCTGGTGGTGCTGCTGAATGACCAAGAAACTTGTGCTGGAGAGGGAAAGACACAGAGCTTCCACTTGAAAACTTGTTCCACGGTGCTGGACAGCCGCTTCGCAATCTCATGGACCTACAGTGTTCTGGTGAGGTTTCCCTTGTTACAAATGATCTTCTTGGCTTCTTGTGCACATCCAAGTGAAGCACAGGCAGGGCCATACATATATTTTGACAGCTTTTAATTAACATACCATAACTTCTTAAGTGTTATGACAATGTTCAGCGATCACAGGACTCAAGAGACACTTTTAATGCTCTGGCCTGAAGTGTCAGGGGTTAGCTGGAGTTGCACTGCTGATGGATTTGGCCCCATGAGTTCAGCGGCTCTGGCAGGCTGTTTGCAAGAGTCAAACTCTGGCAAATGATAGAGTCTGAGCTCAGTTGGAAACACTGGTGAAATGAAATCACGGTGCTTTGCCCATTAGGCTTGGGATGAAAAGCGAGCCTTGGAGCTGCCAGTGGTTCATATTTCATGCACAGAGATTTACTTGTATTAGTTAAGACTGCGATGAGTTTGAGAAAGAAAGAGGGAGACAATGTGTAAGCCAACGCAGAAATAATACTTCCCTATAGTAAGTGTATAATAAGAATTGTTGCTTTTGTTGGATTGAATAAGTTTAGATCACTTAAGATATGCAGGGTTTGAATTGTGAACTGTATCATTGGCGATTGACCCGTGTTATTTTTACATCGCTTCTTATTTCTTGACATCCTGAGTTTGCTTCTGAGACTCTTATTCCTGTTCCTCTGCTCTTTTCCTTTCACACCTTTTCCCTTAATCTTTCCTGCTCTGGCTTTGGATGCCTCTTTGCTTTTAATGGACATTTAATATTTTTCATAAACAGCATATGCTTTGCACAAAGCAGGCCTCAAGATATGGTTACAATGCATGTAAGAAAATTTGAGCTGGTTTTAATCAGAAAGCAATGTAACCATGGCATCGAAGAGCCTTGAAGAGCTTTGCTTGTGCTGTGGTTTGCGGCACCTACAATAGTCACTTTAGAAGGATCCTTCTTTGCCATGTGCTTTCTATGGCAGCTCAGGTCTTCTGGCAATTAGATCTTACGGAAAGAGCAAACTCATCTGCAGTGCTGAGCCTGACCACAAAGACCCCATCACAGCTGCATGCCACAGTCCTGCCTGGCTGCTGATAGGTTTCCCTGTAACTTGAAGGGCTTGGCTTTTGGATCCAATGGTTGAAGTGAAGAATTTAATTAAACTTTGGATTGAAGAAGGCTGCCCATCTTCTGGGTCTGTTCTAGAGCAAGTGAGCTCACTCACAGAAAGCAAGAGAGGATATTTCAGCTGGTTCCTTGGCTTTAGATGCTACTTCCTCTTTGGTTTGGGATTTTATTTTTTCCGTGCTCTGCACTTAGTGACCGCTAGAGCAAGCTATGGATCCTGCCAGTTTCTTTGGAAATCTGTAGAACTGAGGGGAGACCTCATTGGTCCCTTCAACTACCTGAAAGGAGGTTGTGGAGAGGAGGGAGCTGGCCTCTTCTGCCAAGTGATGGGGGACAGGATGAGAGGGAATGGCCTCAAGCTCTGCCAGGGGAGGTTCAGGCTGAACATTAGGAAAAAATTTTTCACAGAAAGGGTCACTGGGCACTGGAAGAGGCTGCCCAGGGAGGGGGTGGAGTCACCTTCCCTGGAGGGGTTTAAGGGATGCGTGGATGAGGTGCTGAGGGACATGGTTTAGTGATTGATGGGAATGGTTGGACTTGATGATCCAGTGGGTCTTTTCCAACCTGGTGATTCTATGATTCTGTGTGCCTCAAAGCAGTGAGCCAGTTTCTGGGACTGAGCAGGTGACTTAAGGTCCATTATCTGAGAAATAAGGGGTTGAGTGCTTGATATGTTGGACATTGAGGGGTCTGATTTCCTGAACAGGCTGAGGAGCTGTCTGCCCTCTGAACGTCTTCTAATGGTCCCCACAGAGCACCCTACGGTATAGTTCACTCTTAACAGCCAGAGGAGAGTGCAGATGTAGTATGGGTTATTACTTAGCTCTGTTTCTACTGGTCTCAGGAGCACCTGGAGTAGACTAGACTGTGAGCAGGAAAAGCTCAACCAACCAATCAGCCCTGCTGTAACACACTTCCAGTCTAGTTATGTTCTGCCTTCTCTGACTCTATGTAAGCTGAAATGTCTAGGGAATACTGGAGGAAATGAGCAAATGTGGTGGTCCTGAGGTCACACAGAATTTTAGAATGAGAGATAGATACATTAATATACATATTTTTTTTTTTTTACTGTTGCTGTGTCCTGTGTGGAAGCATTCATCCATATCTATAGCAGATGTACAGGTGGTATACACGTATGTGGACATGACAGAACAGGAAGATTCTCAAAACTTATTTATAGCAGGACTAGACATCAAGCTGGTTTTTAAAAAAAAGGTTTTGTTGAAATTGTTGAAAATCTGTTGAAGACCTTCTGACAGAAAACTGGGATTTTAACCAAAAGGATTTTATTCCCTTGGGTAATTTCTGCTTTTCATCAGACTCTGATCATGTAGTTTATCTCTCTGCATACCTCTGTTGTTCATTAAAACTGGTCAAACATGCAATACTTTTTGCCCCAGTACCTTATGCCAGAATGTATGCTTTTATATATATATATTAAAAAAGAAAGCTGATTATTATTTTTACCAGCTCTCCCTTTTCTTCATTTGTGTGCGTAAAGCTTCTATAACACATCTTTTTCAGCTAGAGTATCTCAATGTAGGCTCACTCCCATGCTAAATAACTATGATGAGGTAAGAAACGCAGTATTTTCTCTTGCCCAGTGTAAGTTCGGACCTCTCCAAGGCTTTTGAGAACAGTTAAGAAACAATCAGCTGTGGGAGAAAAAAGGTCAGGAGAAATGAGAATAGTGGAAAGTGTGTGGCAAGTGCCTGGAGCAGCCAAACAATGTCTTGTCAGACCTGTTTTGGGTGCCTTGCTTGTGCCTGCTATTGGTGTGCACATCTGTATGGTGCATCCCATGATGCTCTACAGAGACAAGGCATCAAGTTTGTCCTACCTGGCTTCAGTGTAGCCTCAGCTGGAGTAAGTTTGGCTGGCAGAAGGCAGCAAGATGCCAAGCTTACTTTCAGCACTGTGGGTTTGTAAGGTGACAGTAGCAAAGGCTGCGTTGCTGGCTGCTGGTGCCCTGGGAGTGAAAGAACGAGGAGCACTGCCAGCCAGCAAGCTGCTGCTGATGGGTAAAGATAAAGTGGAATGGAACTCCCTATGGGCAGCAGAGCTGCTGTCCTCAGGCATGAAGACTGGGACACTACAATGCGGAGACTCTGCTTGCTTGTGTTTGGGTCACGCTTGTTGGGGCTAGGAGGCTTCCGAGTAGTTTGTGTCCCACTTCCCCCTGTGATGGTGGGGACTATCTTCTGCTCAGTCTGAACCTGGAGGTAGGACAGACCCAGAAGATAACGCTTGTGGTTTTGGTTAGTTGTTTTTTTTAAGGTGTAGCTCCTTATTAGTAATCTGCTCCACGTACATCTATTGCAGGCTGTTTTCAGGCAAAGATTCTGCCAAGAGTTTGTGGTGCAGGTCGTTTCCAACCCAGCGATGTTACCCTTACCCCTTGCCCCTCGTTTTGCAAATGTTTTTTTCACTTGTTTCATGGTGACTTTTGAACTGCCCCCCTTTTAAGGCTAAAAAGAGAGAGATAAAATGTTCTTAATTTTAATTAAAACAAACTTTATTTTGTTATTTCATTAGCTAGCTGTGTTATTTCAGGGCTTGACAGTAAAGTTATATGTTACCCTGTGGGTACTTCTAATTGTATTACAGGATTTCTCATTTTCTCTGTCCAGAACAGTTCAACTCCTGTGCTGAGCTCCATCCTCCTGCAGCCTGGAACCAGCACAGCTAATGAAAAGCACTCCAGTAATAACAGGGGACTCTCAAGGGCTCCAGATAATTGGGAAAAGGTACTATTAACTTTACTGGAAGGCAAGCTGGCTAAGCTTTAAGAGCCTACTGCTAAAGATACCAAGAAATAGGGCCTGATGATTTTTGGAGGTAAGATAAGAATGTGGAAGCTGGTCAAAGTAAACCAGCAGATCTAGGGAAAATATTCTCCATCAGTAAATGTCAGTGTAGGGACTTATCAGACAGAGGCAGCCCTGAGTCTAGGAAATTCCTCTGAGGGAGACAGGAGGCAAGGTCCTCTCCTGCCAGGCTGTCAGAGAGATGCATTCCCACACATCTTGTAAGAAACCAGTGGGAAAAACCTAATGCTCCAGGTAAAAACCTGGGACTGTTAAGGCTTTTTTTTTGTTCTGGAAGGAAGAATAGTTCCTGCTCTATTGTGGGACTATTTAGGTTAGTCCTGGACACCTGGACCATCTGCTGCCTCTGGCAGCATCAGCACAGTACACTTTGAAAAGAGAGATAGGAAACCAAGAGGTGGCTGATGGGGTCGTACTCCCCGCACACAAAGCATTTTCCCATTCATTAGGAGTTACAGACTTGCTTAAATCCCAATCGTAAATCCTGGTATCTTGTGCAGTGTGAACCCGAGGTGGCTGTAAAATGCTTTTGCAGGGGAACCTGAATAGAGAATTACACCGATTTAGAGGTGTTTTATCCGCTGTCTCTGGTATAACTACAATCGCTGCTGCTGAAGTTTTGGTGTCTGGAATTTATTTGCTCCAGCAGAGAAGGTGCAAAGGGAGAGGTGTGACAGTTTAATTCTTCTCTTGTGTTTCTTGCACAGTTTTAATGTTCTCAAGAAAATCTTTAGTAGGCATTTAAGGTAAAATGAATCATATGTGGAACGGGAGGGGTTTTTGAGGAGAGCAGTAAAGCAGAATGGATAAGATTTAGGTTCAGCTCCCTACTTTGACCAGGGATCAGGCCTAGCGAAGGTAGATAGGTGCCTTATTTCCAGTGATTCACTCAATTACCTCTGACTTAATGGGCTAAATCTCTTTATGCCTTCCCAGCTCCCCCTTTTGGTGGTGCATGAGGAGGTGTTACCTCAAAGTTGGGTAGTATATAAGCTGCCTTGCTAATTTTCCTCTGTTTCCCTTGTTGTTTGGCATTATCAGCTTACATCATTTTGTAAAAATATGAACTTCTAAGTCATTTGATCCAGTGCTTGGATTTCCAACAGGATTGCACTGTACTTAACCTTCAGTATGTTATTGTTTTAGTAGTTTTGTCCAATATGAATAACACCTTATACCATAACATCCTCGGTGAATATAGAAAGATGTTCCAGAAAGAACTGAAATGGGTTCCAGGAAAGTCAGGCTGTATGGCTTCTTTGATTTTTCTGTCAGCCTCTTAAAGTAGCCAGAGAAGGGGGAATAAAAACATGACGAAGGATATGTTGCTGGATAAAAGATATTCTGTTACAAACCCTGTCAACATTAATAACTCGCATCTCTTCAACAGTGCTCTGAGCTGTCAATAAGAAACAGGAATGAACCAAGATAAAAACGATCTGTCAGAAAGCAGATTGTATCAGAAAGATAATAGAATCAGATTAATTTATGGTGAGGAGATTTCACAACAGACAATGAAGCAATATTGAAAACCACAGTCCAATGTAATCCCTTTGAAGAAACGTTGTACTTATTACAGCTGTGATGATTACAAATGTTTGGTTTAAAAGGCTGTGTTGCAGTCTGGAGGAAAAAAAAAAAACAAACAGGCTATTTATGGTCTCCAGATTTTAAAGATGGAAGCAAAAGAAAATAAGCCTGGAGATATATGAGGTGAGGCTTAATGTTTCCATCTTCATTTAAGAAGGGATGGTTAGAAAATAGACCTGCCAGCTTGAAGGAAATTTGGGTGCATCAACATTTTGTTGGGGCTTTGAAGTTTTTGGTCCCCAGTTAAGATGAAAAAGTCCAAAATAAACTGTTTCCACAGGAAAAAGTAGCTCTGATTCAATAGCACCAAAAGGTTTAGCTGTCATTAACCCTCTTAGTGTTAAAGTGCCTCAAAATAAATCATTCCGCTTGCAGTGTCCATTTTGACTTGGAAAAGCATGATTTTAAACTCAGATTGGTCTTGAACACTTCACTTCAAAATGGAAACCAAAACTTTGCATTTGGAAAGATGCTTTTGGATTCCTGGAGAACATTGTTTGGTCAGTGGGAGGAGGAACACACTACTTGGTTTAAACAATGGTTTTATAGGAGAGGAATGAAATGAAAACTTCTTGTAATGCAAAATTAGTACTATGCCTGTGCTCCTAATTTAACTTTCTTGTTAGCTAATGCATGTGAAGCTGTGAATCTGCTGTGGTTTTAGATCTTCCCTCATTATTCCCTGTGATCCTGCTCTTCTTTTCTCAGCCCATGACCCTGGATAGGGCACACTGGTGTGCTGCCTTTGGACTGGGAGCAAGCTGGTGTTGCACACTATGATGTGTGGGGTGTATGCCTCTCCCTCACTGGAGTCCTTGTCCTCCCTTCCTAATCCTGACTTGAGAAGGGATTGTATTTTGTGGCTTGCTGAGTGGACATGGTAATATGGTCCTCTTCTCCATCCCTGAACCAAAGAAAGCAAGGAGCAAGCAAAGTAGGCTGGTTGTGCCTTCTCTCTTTGCATGTGTCCTAATTTGTCCTGTTTGGCAGAGGACAAATATTGCCTTTGCTGTATCTGAGCGGGGCCACTGAGCTCTTCCACAGCGTGATACTGAAACTTGTGAGATGACTGCACTGCCCTCCCACAAAGGAGAAAGGGCTGGGTGCTGTTAGGAGTTGTGGCAAAGGCTGTTTCTGCTGCTGCGTGCCTGAACACAGGTGGGAAGCAGGCAGGTAGCAGGCTGCAGTGGTAGGATGTTGGTTTTGCTCTGAGTAGCATCATGCTCCAAGGGAGTCTGGTTTAGGGAGCAGAAGGGAGACCTGGAACAGCCCTGAGGTGCTGTCTGAAGCCCTGCCAGCCGTTTTGGAGTGGGTGCTGTGTGTAGGGGAGGTATTGCTCCTTCCTGTTCCTCCTCCGCTCTCTTTCATCACCCCCAAAAGGACCTGTGCTCCAGTTGAATGAGAATTCCTCCAGTGGCTCCAGATATGTTTGAGGAGTCTTCTGTCCTTGTCTCTTTTCACCGCTCCATCCCCTTTTTGTTGGGGGGTTCTGCACTCATCGTTGCTGGATGTGGAAGTCTGTGGTTGCAATCAAACTGAGGGAGTGGGAAATATCCAGCAGAGAAATCAGAAGGGATAAAGGTCCCCACAGTCTATCTTCCCTCTTCCTAGTCCTCTGCATTGCTTAAAAATTAAAATAAATGGTCTGAACCTAAACTATGTAATTTTAAAGGGATGGAGGCCTGGGTTCCTTCTTGCTTTCAGGGCTGCCCATGCCTGCCAGCCCTGTGTGTGGGCACAGTCTGCAGCGCGCTTAGCACTGAGTCCCCCCGGCTTAATGACAAGTTCTCACTTTGTTTGTTGTTGTTTGTTTTGTTTTGTTTTTTCCCCTTCCAGCCAGGCTGACATTTAATTCTGCCTAAGCCAGTTAAATATAACCCCGAAACCCGCGGGTGAGAAAATGTGGCTCTCTGTCACGCTCATTTTGGAGGAGCCAATTAGCAATGCTGATCCTTGGGACTTGGCAGCCTCTTCCTGGGCACCCGGCAGCTCTGGCCCTGCCTGTCATTCTTGGGATAACGTGCTAGGAAATGGTCTTGTGGTTTACTAAGAAAAGCAAAGCAAACAAACTCCCTCTCCCTGGCTTTTTGCAGCCCAACAACCTGTGGGCATAATTGATTTGCAAGATTTGCAGTCAGGATGTGGATTTCCAGATGAAGTTGTTCTAGTCTTGTTCCCTCCCCCTGTCCCAGTCCAGCAACTTTGCTCATCTAGTGTGGAGGCACTAATGGGACATAGCTCTCTCCTTTTTTTTTTTTTTTTTTTTCGCCAACCTCAATTCTCTTTCCCCGTTTCCAAGCTGTGTTGCTGGTAATGCTCCTATTCCCACTTCCAGGCTGTGGTTTCTCCTCCTGGAGTGGGTGGCTGTTCACCAGGCTGTGGGCTTGATGGGATGCCTCCCATCCCTGTGACCTGCTGGAAGGCTGCTTGCTAGTCCTCTTTGTCAGCGACTGCTGTTGCTGTGGTGGGTTCCGGGTGCAAACCTATCACGCACTGTGATGGATCAGTCAGCAGTGTGTCTAACCCAACCATTGCTGTGGCTGGGTCTGCTTGCTGAGAATTGGGAAAAATGAGATGAGAGTAGAGGGATTCTTCCCCTGATGCATCCTTCCTGCTGCAAGTTTAGCAACATGGTGGAGTGGAGGCTCTGAGTGATGGATCTGGTGTTGGATTTGTCTTTTCTTTTTTTTTTTTAAACCCACCCATGGAGGCTTCTTGGTCTCCCCAATGCCCTTGTGAAGGCTTCTGCTGTTAGTGTCCTTCTGAAATCTGTTGCCTGATCTCTTCAGCAGTGACCCCCTTTTACAGTGGTGTGAGAAATAGTGGATACTTTTGTTCCCCGGAGTTCCCTTTTGGTTATTTCTGACTTTGCATGGAAAACATCAGAAGCTATGTCAGTGCAAAGATCACTTTCAGAGTTTGCAGGTGATGTGCTCCAGAAAAGCAATAAACCCAAGCTAGTTTAAGCCATTCATGGCGGGTTTATGCAGATCCTTGCTGTCTCTGAGCCAGGGCTCCTGCTCTTTCCCAGAAGCGCTCCTCCTTGTCTCCTTTGTGATTTTAGAACCTGCATTTTATTAGCCATGAAGTTCCTCATTCTGGCTTGAGTCCTGGCTACTCAAACCCTTGTGCCAAGCTGGCTGTGGTGCAAGGTGAACCTCCAGGGTGAAGAACACCTGCGTTGTCCATTAGGTATTGGTGAATGGGGCCAGTTGGGGCTGTCATCAGCCCTCTGACCAGTGTGCAGATAGCTCCTGGTGATCATGGAGCAGGCAACACAATGGCAATCCAGCAAACAGATGGACGTATGATATTTATAAAAGGACAGGGGTGATTCCCTATCCACTGCAGCAGGAATCTGGGATTAACTCTGTGCTGGTCTCAGGGGTGTACTTGCTGTCTGTTATCACGTTGTATCTGGCAGTCCCACGTGCTGTCATGTCATGGCAGTTCTTGTAACACTTTGTACCTTGCTACAGAGCTGTGCCACCTGAAATCACCTGCGGACAGGAGAGATGGATGTGCTGCCCAAACCCCTTCTGGCCATGCTGTCTGGTGCCTGTAGGCACATATGGATATGGGGACAAAGTGATGGCTTTGTGAAGGCTCTGTGAACCTGTTATTAACTCATGTCTAGGGAATGGCCCAGCTTTGATTTGCTGACTTGAACTCAAGCATGATAGATGCTTGTTTGTGGTGCTCAGACATCATCATCACTTCTGTGTTTTATCTCTAGGTCTAATTTACCTCAAAACATTTGCAGCAAAATAGCTGTTCGAAATGATGTTTCCTCTTAGTGTAGAGACTTATTTTCATTGTGCTCCTTTGAATTTTATCTCCTCCACATTTTCTGTACATCGTCCTAACAAGTCCTAGAGGCTGGACAGTGTCCATATCACATCAATACTAAATTTCATTATATACAAACATCAATCTGGCTCTGGGCTGCCTTTTTAAACTGTCATCCAACCTGGTGGTGTTCAATTTCTGTTTAGGTCTAACAGCGAAAAAGCATTGGTTCAAAGCTTGTTCCCCATAATGTTAAGATCAAACCAGTTCCTCTCTGTGTTTATAATAAAAATATATTTTCACCAGCTCTTGGGAGCATTGACATTTTCATCAAGGCAATTTTCTATGGCCCCAATCCATCACGACACATGAGCTGTTCCATTGGTTCCAGTATGACTACTCATTGCTTAAAGTAAATTGTTTGCTTAAAAGCTTGTTGGATCCAGGCCTATAAGCGAGAAAAGATTGCTGATTAGAAAGTGCATTTGTTCCTGTGGTGGGATTTGATGGCAAATTAAGGACATTAGGAGGATTCCAAGATTAATGCCTCTATATTTTGGGAAAGAAATATTTTAATACTTTCACATTATCAAGAGGCCCTATAATAAACAGAGCTTATGCAAATGGGACACTAAAGACCAAATCCCAGACATTAATGGGGTTCAACGAGAGTAAACTGAAGGCAGAATTAATCTCCAGGAGAACTACATGGCTATTTTCATGCTTATGAACTTAACATACTTTCAACTCCACCTTAATGAAAGACACACTCAGTTCACTGTTAAAAGAGGCACTTAAAAGGTATTAGAGGCATAAGTCCAGCTGTTACAAACTCCAATAAATTTGGATTAGGTCTCCACTGTTTGAGTTGTGTGTGTGGGTGCCTGACCTCAAAGCAAGTTGTTGGTTTTTTTAACTTATTGATATATAGCATTACATCAGGTTAATTACACGTTGCTGTATTTCATGTCATCTCAGCACAAACCCACATGCATCACAGCCTGGCGCTGGAGAGCAGGGCACCGGGAGCCTCGGGGGGCTGAGCCCTGCTGGCTGCCCACCCAGCCCTCCCCTGAGATGAATGCTCTGAGCAGGGGCGGCTGCTCTGGTTTATGGTACACAACTGGCTGCCTGTCCTCCCCTCTCCACCCCGTTCCATCCCATTTTTTCATTCCTGGGGTAACTTCCCATTCTTCACCTCACTTGATAACAAGTTTTTTAAACAGTTTTATTGTTGCGTTGGAGCAAAACGCCCGGCATCGTAGGGCAGAATTAAGAGCCTGAATTGATGGGGCTTTGATGCAAATTTTGTCTCGCTGTCTCTGGTCAAATATTTAGCTGTTTTGCTATGAATTCTTGGCCACCTGTGGAAGAGATTATGCATGGGCAGAGAGTTCAGATTTATGGCTGCATCTGTGTAGATGGGTCTAGATAACAGCAAATCTTTTGCTCTGAAAGCACTGCAGCCACTACGACAAAAGAGATGGCTTAAAATTGCGTTTCCATTTAAAGTAACACCAAGAGCTGCAGCCAACCTACCCATGTGAGGGAAATATAAAGCTCTGCGATAGGGAGCAAAGGAGGAGAAGCGAAAAAAATCTGGCTAGCAAGTAACTAAAATAGATGAAGTGGAACAGTTGGAAATCTCAACTTGAGTGACAAAGGAGAAAGAAGAGATCCAAAGTCAGCAGCAGATGACTCCGGTCTCACGTCCTATCCCTCTCCCCCCTCCCTCCCCACTGCTTTCCCAGCAAAGGCAAGAAAAAAACAGAACGTCTTTTCCAGACTGGGGGCTGAGCGGCCTCACATGTTGACACAGCAATAATTTTTAATGAGAAAATTTTAGTATTTGTGTGGGAGAAGTTAGCGTTGTGTACACAGATGCCTCTCCGGCCACCGCGCTGTGGTCCAGGCTGGGCCGCATCCCCCTCCGACACAGCTCGCGGGGTCCCAAGGCAGATTCTTTTCAGGCGAAGGGAAACATTTAGGCTTGCTCACCTTTGAACTGCATGCGATGGTGTTTACCTTGGCAAGACAAAGTGGCAGTTTTACAGATATTAAAAACAGTCCTGAGGGGAATCTGGAGGCCTTCCTATATTTTAATCACCCAATTTAGCCAGCCTGAGGAGCTGGCTGGAGGGAAAATGTGTGGCAAAGCGTGTTCATTTTTATTTATTTATTTATTTAAATAGAGATTTAATAGAAAGTAGCCCAATGCTGAAACAAGAATAGATAAAAAGAATGTGTGTTTAATTTTTTGATACCCTCCCCTCTGGAAAAAATAAATAATAGTGGGAACTCATATATTAATCCATAGCACCTCCACGCTCCATATGGTTTCTTTTTCAGCATTTCCTGCTGAGCTGTGCTCTACCTCAGCTAACCCCACTCCCCTCACCCTCCTTGGGAGTGTTCCTCTTCAAATTAGATTTCTACCTATTGGGGAAAGAAGGGTGCGAATAGGTTTTGCCCACATCTTGAGGCAAGCCCTCCCCTCCCTGCCAGCACTCCCTCTGGTGTGCACGATTAAAAAGAAATATTTTTTTTTTTTTTTTGTGGTAGAAGAGATTCAAAGGAGTTGTGAGTGATGTCTGAAGTTATGCTGAGGTCAGGACCTTGCTTATTGATTTTCTAACACAGCAGAAGCATGTACAAAAGGAAGAGACCTCCTTGCCTCCCCCTGATCCAAGATACTCCTCCAGCTTGAAGGGGGGGAAAAAAAAAAAAGACCAGGAAAAAATCTGGCTGCAAGCAGTCAGGCTTCAACCAGCCTGTCAGACGGCTCTCTGCAGGAACACAATCCATGTTGATTTTACAGAGAAGGTTGTTATCCACATTTCACCACTGATTTATTGTTTTTTAACCAGCTCCTTATGCTAGCCTTTTTTTTTTTTTTTAGGAAGAAAAAAAAAGAGGTCCTTTTGCACTTTGTGAGCAGGGAGACTCACTGGCAGTGGGATGGTGGCAGAGGTGCCCTGCTCCTGTAGGGCTAGGGAGGAGCAGGGGTGAGCGTTGCCATCGTCCAGCCCCGGCTCCCAGCCACCTGTGATGCTTTTCTTAATATTTGTCAGAATTTATGGTGTCTGTGGTTAATGCCTGATAACACGCTCAGGTATCCACTCTGCCCAAGGGCTGCAGCAGGGCAGCTCAGCTTCAAGACTGCTGAAACCTCTTTGGTTGCTAAAAGACTAAGATGGGTAGGTTGGAGACAGCTCTGATGAAGCCTCGCAGAATTAAAATGACCAAGCGCGTACCGTTGCCTACATCTGCAGAATTCATTAGGCGAGCTTGATTGGCCTTTGTTAAACAAAGATGGGATAAAGTTTCATACTTTTTCTGTGGGAGTCGAGCTAAAGTTTCAGGCTGATGATTTAGTCAGGTGTAAGCATGAAGTTTCCAATTTAAAGAAATAAATCTAAAGTGATTTTATTATCCTCTGTTTTACCCTGACACCCTGCTTCACCCCGACTCCCTGTCAGAGCACGCATGATGTGTTTATACAGCCTGCACCATAATCTACTGGCAGGCAATATAACATGAGACACAAAATGCATCTTCTACCTAACGCTGGCTTTGGTAGCTTCTATATTTCATTATCTTCCCTTTCCTCTGTTGGTGACTCTTCCTTTTCCTGAATTCCTTGTATTCTGCCTGGTAAGGAGCATGTGCCCCTGCTCTGCTGAGGGCTGAGCCAGAGGGACGTGCCGCCAGCATGCCAAGATGCAGCATTTCAGCTCTTCTCATGCACTGCAGCTTCATATTGCTTCAAGACGTGTTTTCCAGGGAGATCCCTGGATCAGGCTGAGCGTCTTTTGGCTGGAGTTGTTTTAACAAACGCGTGCCTAAGAACACCTATAAAAATTCTTTTTGTGGGTATTGGTAAAATTGTAGATGTGTTTTTTTTTAAAAAAAGAAATCTTCTTTATTTTAATAAACAAATAGTTTCTGCTCCAGAAGCCGGTATTCTTTGAAAACTCTGTTAGGATTTTGATAATGTATCAATGAAAATAATTACATGATTAAATTGGCTGCTAGTACCTCTTTTCCAAAGCTGCCTAAAGAGAAAGCAATGAGAAAGTACAGATAGTGACACTGAAGAGAAGAAAGCAAGCCTTTTGGCCAGGTTTTCAGATTCCGTTGATTAAACGTCTGTGCAATTTAGTTATTAGTTAGAACATAAGGACACAAAATGCAATAGGTCAGATTTATTTCTTCGTCTCAGATATATCCCTGTTGACTTCAGCGAAGTTCCTTTAATGATGAATTTGTCCCGCTGGCTCAAAGATAAAAAGAGAAGTTATTTTTGTTTAATATTTCAACAAGGGGAAGAGGTTAGCGAGGGAATTCGGTTTGCACAAGTTGTGTTTTTCCATGAAGTTTAACAAGGGCAGCCACCACCTAGCCAGCTCTGCTGTATATTTGTCTTTTTGAGGGCTGAGTGCTTTCTCTATAGACTCTCCCAAACCCTTGCAAGGCAATTTTTGCCAGATGCAACCCAGAAAGACTCGGCGTAGCCACGGTTTGTTCATGTTCCTGTGAGTGGCGATGGCAGGAGCTCTTGTTCAGGTGCCCACAGAATTGATTTTATTTATTTCAGGGCAAGCTTTTGGAGGTAGAGCTGTGCACTGTGCCACTCTGTTGTCCTTGGCACTGCAGCATCTGAGTGCCACCTGGTGCTCTCAGCAGCTTGCCTAACCCTGGGCACATCATTGTTGTGCTTTTTCCTAGGCAAGTCTCTTGTTGCTGGGCTCACGTTTGTTTCGATGCACAATTTTGCCCCCTGTAATGTTCTTTGCTTCCCTACACCTTTCTCTTGTTGCACATAAGCAGGGCTGAATTTAGGCTTTCTTCCATCTCTGTCAGGTCTGAGGAGATGAGGGCAAAGCAGTGAGAGAGGCCACGAGCCTGCAAAGCCTGGTGATGCATTTGAAGATACTGTGAGGGAAAAGCCTCCTCCAGCTGGGCAGTTTATTTCTGTATCTAGACCGTGTGGAAGAGCAGAATTTGAGGGCTTTCCACATTCCCAGTTGAAGTCAAATCAGGAGTTGGCACACATGATGTGCAGATGGCCAAGGAGGCTTGTTTTTCTTGTGAGATCAAATCCTGGGTGAACTTGCTGTGGTGGGAATCCCTTCTTTGCCCTCCCTGGAGGGCTTAGCTTGTGCTATGATGTTGATAAAATGGCCTCTTGCCCAGGCAAGAAGTTGAAAGTTTCACTGGTCGTTCTCCATAGAAGAGTTCCAGGCATCTTGCAGGTTTCTGTAAGCCTTGGCTAAAAGCAGCCTTTCTACTGTGAGCAGGATTGCTTTCAAAGCCAGGAGTAAAATGCTTTGATGAAAGAGAAGGAACCCTTTCCCACCCTTTTCTCACCCTTGGATGCTTTCCAGAGTCTTTCAAAACTATTGCAGGTGAGCAAAATGAGGCACCAAGAAGCTTAGTGCATGGTGTGGCAAACCTCTCTTTAACTAGAGTAGCTTTTAAGGAGACCCTTGCTTTCTCAAAAGAAGAAGAGCCTTAAAATGGTAACTTTTCTGGAAAAGAACTGCCATGTTTTGAGGTGATAAACTTGCTTGTGGTTAGTGACACAGTGACATAGATTTATTTCCGTGTTGGCCATCGTGGTGTATCATCCATGCTCTCCTGTCAGACAGCTCCTCAGTAGTGGGGAAACTAGAAGAAAGGATGTGGGCTGTCGAAGCCAGGATGCAGGTCCCTAGACACGGGGCTGGCTCCTGGATGCCCAGGTGCTGCTCCTGGATGCAAGAGTTGGGAACCATTCCTGAACCTCCTAGTGTGATTGTTGTGTTCTGTGTCTCTCTGCTCAGGCTGTGAGAAGTTTGGGACAGAGACAGGGAGAAAGAAAAACTGGAGAAAACGATGTGGGGGATTGAATGAAAAGTGAGAAGCTGAAACCTTGATGTAGCTACTAGACTGCAAGGAAGAGGGCAGAGGCAGGAGCTGGCAGCAATTTTGTGAGGTGCTCCCCTGCCATTGACCCAGCGACATTACCTTTAGAATCTCCCACTGTCCCGCTTCCTCCGGACTTAACCGGTAGCCCTTGTGCCAGCACGTCCCTGCTGCCACTCAAGTGGACGAGCATGGTCCTGGGAGACCACACGTGAACTTCTTGTGAGGTACAGATGTTGCAGAGTCAAAGCCTGGCCACCCTTGGTCTAGAAGGGACTTGGATTTCCAGTGCCCCCGAGAAGCAGGAAGTGCAGGAGACACGGATATCATGAGAAAAGAATCGATAGTCCCCCCTCAGCCTGACCAAATATTGATTTTGCCATTCAGTTCGTATCATTTTTCACTGCCTTGCCGGCCCTCAGGGTGGAGGCTCCCTCTCACAGCCCTGCAAGGGGTGTTGCGGGGAGGGAGGGAGGCAGAGGGATTGGACCTCTCGCTGGGCAGGGTGAGGGCAAGGATCAGTCACCTGCTAAACTAACCCTGGCTGAGGGGATGGCAGCAGTAGGAAGCAGGGCTTTTGGACATCCAGTTCTCCCTAAAGCCTTCAGCACTGTCCCGCTAGCTAATACTAGTGAGAGAGCTTACGTTGGAAGAGGTTTGCTGTCTTGCATTCCCTGTTAGTGTCCCCCACTGTGCTATGACTCTGCTCTGTGTTTAAACTTTGATATAAAATCCAGGATCTTCATGGCTTTCATCTTTTTCAGAGTAAGTGCTTGATTTTCAGATCCAATCGCTAATAAATGCATCAATCGGCAACCACAATTCAGCCTTGCCTAGCAATTCCTGCTACCACAACTTCACAGGAGCGCTGTTATCCAAACACTCAGAAATTATGATTTTTGACTCAAAATTATATCTCCTGCTGCTGGAGGTAAAACTATTAATATATAAATAAAGGCTAATCCTGTCTGGGTTATTTTTCTTCATGAAGTCACTAGTCCCTGAGGAATTATAAGCAAAACAGCAGAATGCCTCACAAGAAATAGAAAAAATCATCTCTCATGGCATGAAAAAGAAAGATGTTTGGAATGTTTTTAAAGGATGTTCTCTAGCTTTCTTTGGTTGTAGTTTCTACCACATAGACCATGTTTTTACTGGGATTGCAAACCATGGTGTTTTCTTCGTGACACTGCTGCTAGAAGCTAGACTTGCTGGGAATAAAGTGGCCAGTTCATTTTTTCCCAAAGTGTAGCTGATTTATATATTGATATAATAATGCAGAACCATGCTGAATCCCTTTAAAACAATAATTTTTCAAAAATTCTATGGTGTGAAGGCAATATTGACCTCCTGTCTTCACAAATCTTTGGCTTTATTATAAGTTATGTTAACTGATGTGAAAATACTCTTTAAAACAGGAAGAAAATGCATATGGAATTTTTTCAGGCCATTTAGGTCAGTGCTTTTCAGCCTGTGTAAACCAAAGGACTAACCTACTTTAAAAAAAAAACAACTGTCAATAAGTAGCATAGAGTCATGTGTGTGCTTGTGTGACGTGAGCCACTTAGTGCAATGAAAAATTAGGCTGCTCTTCAAATGCTCATTTTTACTTTGATTTCCCTTGTGGTACTTTGCGCATTTGGATGTACTGTCCATTTCTTATCAATCTTGCATGTAAAGACAAGATGTGGGTGTTACGGTACTGGAGAAGGTACACATGAAGGTTGTGGGATCACCTTCCCCAGAGGGTTTCGAGACTGAGTTGGTGGCTAATGTGCTCTGGTGTTGGCAATAATCCTGCTACAAGTGGGATGTTGGACTGGGCAGCCTCAAGGTGCTCCTCCCAGCAAACGCCTCCATGCTTCTATGGTTCTTTTGCACCTTTGCAAGTGTTGTATCTTCTGGTGTGTTGTGGACCACAAGCAGCAGGGCAGCATTGACCTGAAGCATCTGCAGACTGACATGCAGCCTCTGGGATAATGAAGCTTCCTAGGCAGAGCGGGGATGTTATGTACAGAGGCTTTGAAGTCATAGAATCACAAGGTTGGAAAAGACCCACCAGATCATTGAGTCCAACCATTCCTATCAGTCACTAAACCATTCCCCTCAGCACCTCATCCACCTGTCCCTTAAACCCCTCCAGGGAAAGTGACTAAACCCCCTCCCATGGCAGCCTGTTACAGTGCCCAATGACCTTTTCCATGACAAAATTTTTCCTAATGTCCAGCCTGAACCAGGCAAAGTTGGTGCATTGCATCTTGTTACACGTACCTAGGTCTAAAATCTTGAATTTTCCCCATGTAGACATTTTGCTGTGGTATCTTGACTGGACGATTTTGGGTTTCCTCTCTAAACAGCAAAGACAAAACCCTCCAGAGAGCAGCTCAATCCTCCAAAACCAACTTCACCTATGAATGAGAGGCTTGAGCTGCCCTTGGGCACTGCTTCTCTCTGGCCATAGCTTAGAAAGCACTTACAGTGGTTATTCCTGTGTTTAATGGGATTACAGATGAAAATCAGAGGATGAATCCTGGCTCTGGGCTGGTCTTCTCATGTCATGCTCCTTTTGTGTGTAAACTGGCAGAGTAAGCAGAAGTGAAGACCTAATCTAAACTGTCTTTGGGCAGCAAAGATGCCTGTGACCAGGCACATGGGGACAGCCAAACAGCACCAGATCCTGTATTTACCTGTCTGGGCTTTTAGCCCAATGTATATAGAGCCCCTGTTTCAGTATAATCCTCAATGTCATAAATTTACCTGTGCAGATGGGACCCAGAGGGAATATTATAACAATGAAATAAAAAAAACAAGAAGGAAAAATGTACCTATTAGGCAATCTGAACCTTTGTGCAGCCTTCATTAGTACCAGCAGGGTTATAGTTACTTTTAATCATTCAACTAACTGTACTAGTGAAAACTTTCAACTTTCAGCCATTTAAATTGGAAAGGTCTTTAAAATATTTATTATTACTGTAAATCACACCATTTAAGGTCAAAGCAGAAGCATTTGTTGGATTTGAGCATGATCCCAAGTTGTTTTCTTACCTGGAGGTTGAGTCCTGGTGGAAAGGTCTGTGTTTCTAATTTTGCTCTGCTATTTTGTTACTATGAGATGATGGGAACACCATTATGCTGTGCTATTTTCTATTTTTTAATTGGTCATTCATACGTAGGTCTGGCTGGAGTTGAAAATCGCAAGGAAAAAGCCATTAACACCTGCACGTTTGACCTGCAGTTTGTAAATCAGAACATATGTTTTCATATTTCTAACCCCTCAAAACCAGAAAAATGTGTTAGTGGATATTTGCAGCAAACTCAGATGCACATTGTCTTTCCAGTGTCAGCAGGCCAGAGTGTCAAAAGGTATAAATCATTGCAATTACATGGATTTTGCTCGAGGTCTAACCTTGATGGATGTCACTCCTAAATAAGATATTATTGGAGATGTGGAACATGCACACTTCTTAACCTGCTGTACTAAGGTTGCAAAATGCCACTTGCTCTTTTTGTTTGTGTGTGTGTGTGTGTAGGGCATCTAAAAGTCTTGGTGGATTTCTCCATGTTATTTATGTGACAGCTGGCATTTTAGATGGTCTATTTAACTTGCTGTTGTGGAAAATGCTTAAACGCATACTTGCATCCTGTTGCAATCACTGTCAAAATCAGCAAGACTGACTTTTGCACTTGTAGTTCATCCCACTTTAGCTGAATAGGATCATTAAGGAAGCGCGTGGAGAGGCTTATACTGGTGCAATAGTGCAAGTGTGGTTGGAGAAATGCTCTCGCCTCTTGATCCCAGAGCAAACCTACCTAAGCACTGCTCTGAGCTGCCAAACTCATCCCATCCTTCCTGCTTTTGATGTGCCGACCTTCAGCAATATGCTACCTGCAGCACTTTTATACCTTTCTGTTGCTTACTTGACAGAGTCATTCAGACCTTGCTGGGTGCCCATGCAGAGACGTGGCATGGTAAGAAACCCAAACCTCCCACTGTTTTCTGATCCTTTAAACACTGATGTTTTACATTACAAGGTGACACAAGGAAAATGGTCTTGGAAGGCTGGCAGAGTGGGCTGACTTTTTGAAGGTGATGTTTAAGATCTCACTGACTTCTATGGAAGAAAAGATAGATGTAATTACATCCCTGAGCTGCAAACTTTAATCTGCAAGAAAATAGTGATTTGCGTTACACCCTGATTTGATTCTGTATTTAGGCTGTACATAAAAACCACCAATAGATGGATTAGTGGGTTGTGATGGAAAAAAGTATATACGAAAGAAAAAAACTAATATATCTGGGAGCATTATACCTTTAAAACGTTCCTACCCCTGCTGTCCTGTCATCTTAGGTGGCTAAGTTGTATCATTTATTTTTTTCTTTGAGGGCAAGAAATTAAACAGGATGAAAAAAAATAGGAGAAACTTTAGGTTTTGGTTCTTTTCTTTCCTGTTGTAATGGCACTTACTTGGAAATTGTTTTAATGGTTACCTTACCCTTTAAGACCAAAAGTTCTAACTTGAGTCGATGTACTTAGCTAAAAATCCCTGTAGAGATTCAGATTTCTTGCTCGAGCTGCCTGGAGTGGTAAGTTCAGGCCTCTGCAGTGATTGTCAGCTAAGAGAACATTAATGGAGTATTAGAAAAATGAAGTCCCTGACCCCTCCTCCCTTCTGGCTGGTTGTTTCTACATGGTGGGAAGGAAAACATTTTCCCCGTCAGCCATTTACTGTGCAACAGGGGGAAACTGTCAGTTTGCTATGAGCAAACCCCTGCAAGATAAGTCAGAATGATTTACCCTGTAAATAAAGTGGGCTGTTTTCTTTACTTGGAAGAACTGCCCATGTGGCGAGACTTCCTATGGGAGGGGATGTGGTTGGCCCTTCGCATTTATCCACTGTGTTTGTCTTTTTTGAAAAAGCAACATTGGAAAGATTAACAAGTCTGTCACTGAAGGAACTGATATATCAAAGCTGTGGAGACAAAGCAGACCATTCATTCCTTACGTTTCTGAAATCTCACTTCCAGTGCAAACCAGGTCTTCCCATTTAGGTCCAGATGAAAGGAGGGATTTCCCTCTTCCTTTTTCCCCCAAAACTCTTGGGGATTTATATATACGTATGTGCGTACATATATATAAAAATATAAATGTGTGTATATTTGTGACCATATGCACATGCTCACTCTGCATTGCAGCTGGACCTCTCCCAGGCTGGTGAGTTATTTGCCACTTGGGGAGAAGCCATGGGGGTGCAAGGATATGAGAGTGATCTGATTGAGTAGTAGACACCAGGAATCACTGTTCCCATGGACTCCTGGAATTTAGGATGGATCTCTCCATTTCTATTTTATTCCATCTTTTACAATGAGGACATAGTTTTGATAGTTTTTTTCCTAATCTCACCATGAGAGGGCTTGGAAGGGAGAAGGGGGAGAAGATAGGGACACTGCTGTAGAGGAGACTGGGGTCTTGAGATTCCTTCCAGGTGTGTGGCTGTGACTTAGTGATTACTAAGGTTTCCCACCATGCAGAAAATCATATGGGAAATACCCATATGTATAGTATATGTGACAGGTACCAGCTATGCAGAATTTATGGGGAATAGAACATATGCATATAGATCATATTGATTAGCACGTATGCACTGGAGAGGAAATAAATTCACTTATTTCCTCAGGCTGTGGGATGTTCTGAAATTTTTGATGTTGTGATATTGGATCCACATTACTATTTCTAGGGAGGAAAGAAAAAGGTGTCTGCAAAAGATAACCTAAAGATGTGGCAGTCCCAGTTTACAGTCATTGCTTGGCAGATAGAAATGTTTTCTAGTCACCTGTTTCTCTTTATCTAGGTTTTTTTTGTCTGCTTTAGCTGATCAGCTCCATATACGTGTTCTTCTTTCTAAGGCAAATAAACACGTACTGCATTGTTGCTCTCAGTGCCAGAAGTGCTGTTTTAAACCCTCATGTGTATAAACAGCTGGTGTCCAGAAAAGAATCACAGCATTAAAAAAACCACCCTATTTAAAACTGCTGTTTGTGGATGTGCCATGTGCTTCTAAGCATATTCAGCAGAGAGGCAAGAAGATGCATGGCATGTTTTCCAGGGTGTCACTTCCATAGCACACTGATTCAAAGGAAGAGCCCCTCTGCTGAGAGGTCTTGCCTCCTCAGATGTGCTTCACTCCATCTGGAAAGCAAACATCTACTTTCCTGGGACTTCTTTTCAAGCTGGCCTGCAGAGCTTCATCCACCTGCTCCTACAAGCTTGTTTATGCCTCAGGCAGGGCAATACATGTGTCCCAGGCAGCTGGGATATTTGCTTGCTGGCTGTTGCTGCTCAAGGAGCACGTTACCCAAGCAGACACAGTGGTGTGTTGTACCACACCAGGCACTGACCCTCCTCTGCATTGATGGGGTGGAACTGTCCTCCCTGCTGTGAAAGCTGTGCCCAAATGAATGTGGTAGCAGAGGTGACTTGTGCTGGCAAATAGCTGAAGTCTTTGGTGGGCATCGGGCTTGCCACACTAGTAAAACCTGCTGCTCTGCCCTTTCTCATCACACATGTGCCTGGTGCGTGCTGGTGATGAAGGATATGGACAGCATGCTCTGCCAGGGTCCTTATTTACCTTCCCTCCCCAAATCATTTACCAGAGGGCAACGGCCCTAGAACTGCTACATGAAGGCTTTCAAAAATTTTGTCTTTCTCATTTCTTGCACATTTCTATCCAAAGGAACTTTGAAAAGAAGGGGGTGAAGATGAGATACATGTATAATTCACCCAGCCAGCAAGAAACCTCTGTGTCTGTACTGGAGGGGCAGTAAGGTGGTTGAGGACCTTTTCTTGGATGAAGAGCATTGAGGCTCTGGAGCGAGTCCAGAGAAGAGCAACGAAGCTGGGGAAGGGGCTGGAGAAGAGGCCTTATGAGGAATGGCTGAGAGAGCTGGGGTTGTTTAGCCTGAAGAAGAGGAGGCTCAGGGGAGACCTCATTGCTCTCTATAACTACCTGAAAGGAGGCTGTGGAGAGGGGGGAGCTGGGCTATTCTCCCAGGTGACAGGGTACAGGACGAGAGGGAATGGCCTCAAGCTCCACCAGGGGAGGTTTAGCCTGAACAAGAAATTTTTCACGGAAAGGGTCATTGGGCACTGGAACAGGCTGCCCAGGGAGGTGGTTGAGTCACCTTCCCTGGAGGTGTTTAAGGCACAGGTGGACGAGGTGCTGAGGGATGTGGTTTAGTGTTTGATAGGAATGGTTGGACTCAATGATCTGGTGGGTCTTTTCAAACCTGGTTATTCTATGATTCTATGAAAATTTAAATACTTGCTGTGGAAAGAGCTGATTCTGGGTTTTTGCATCCCTGGAGGATTCTGGCCTCAGGGCTTTCTACCTTTCCTCTTGTAAAGATTTGGGGTTCAACGTGGTACAGAGCACAAAAATATTCGGTACTGTGTCAAACTGTGTCTTCGTTTATTGCACCTAGAGTCAGTGCAAACTTTAGTAACAAGCTTTTATATGACCTTGGGCTATATTCTTACCTGAATAAATGGCAAGTGTTTCTCTCTCTTCTGAACACCTGGGTTGTATTTTGTATAAAATATCTACATTCTGGGGAAAACAGTAAATATGGCCATGAACTCTTGAGCTTGAGTTTCTTCATCAAATATCCACCACTTCCCCAAGGTAAAAAAAAAGGGCAAAAAAAAAAAAAAGCCCAGAAAATGCAGGAGCTTCCTTGTACAAACGACAATAAAATACGATTGCCAGGCACAATTCCCTCAAGTTTTACAACGATTGCTTTTGAGCTGTTAAGTATGCTGTGCTTTAGTCAAGGATTCTGTGCTTTTGTACACAAGCCTCGTGTTTGGTGACATTGAACCTTCGCATGCAGATACCGATTATTCAAAAAGGGGGGAGAAAAGAAAACTTGGGAAAGCTATTTTACATTTATACTGTGGATTGTTCCCTTTAATCTGTAGTCAGAACAAAGACTCGCTCAAGTTTTATTATGGTCCTTGTGGAGGCTGTTAGCTACAGTGTGAACCCCTCTGGGGTTAAAGCGTAGAAAAATTGGGAGATGCTTGTGGTTTTGACAGAGAAATGGAAGATTCCAGAGAGAGAAAGGTTGGTGTGTCTGTTGGAGAGTAACAGAAGACAGTGTTAACTGAAAGATCTTAGCTCATTTACAATCACTTTAGTTCAATTTACTCACTGAGGTCACCGTCCTGCAGAGTTCTGTGCAGGCTTTACGCTTTCACATATGAATAGTTTCACTGAAGTCCTTAGCTTAATGAAATCATCATCTAGCAAGAAGGAGCCATGGGCAGGATGATGAAGGTGATGCTATTGTTAGCCAGGTATACATAATACATACCCTGCTTGCATTGTCCAGAGCCATGGCTGAATACCATGGCATTCACTTAGAAGTATTTCTGTTTTATTTCTCAGTTTTTCCATTAGACCTTTTATAGCTCTTTCCAATTTCAGCATTTTGGCATCTGCCTGTGGGAGCAGGCTTTTTGGACAGGTGACACAGTTATTCAGTCAAAACAGCTGTGGTTCTGGACAAAACCACCTGCTGATGAGTCAGGAAAAAGGATGTAGAACTGATTTTTAATTGCTAGGTTTGCTTTAAATTTTCTGGCTCTGAGAAATTTTTTGTTAAGAAGAAAGTGAGAAGTCATTGCTGGATGCTATTCGTGTCTAGAGAGGCAGTTGAGCTCTGTATTACTCAGCAGAGTGAATGGACACAAAGCATTTTTGCACCTTCCAATGAAGTCTAGCTGTGTGATGGGGAGAGAAGAGCAGCTGTCTTCCGGGTGGTGCTGCTCTTGCTGGTGTGGGATGGAGAAAGGGCAGTGCTAATGCCTGCATCCTGCTTCCCAACATGGCTTGTGAGGTGAACAAATAAGTACCATGGGAGTCTGGGTGTCTGAAAGAGTTCAGTGGAAGGTTGGTGTTGACTCAGGAGCAAGTGAAGGTACTATGGTCACATATAAATCCAAGCTGGACGTAAGAGAGTGTCTATCCATGATAAATGGGACCTTCCAGACCAGGCTGGCAGCTGAAGAGACCAGGACTAGGAAAGCAAGATCCTCTGCAGTGTAGCTTGCATGGGTTACACAAGTTTAGACAGCAGGGTTATTTTGAATAACAAGGCCAAAGTATCTCTTCAGTTCCCATATTGTAACTTTAGTTGCCCAAATATTAACGAACCAGCCCCATTTGCTTCCCATTAACCATTTTAGTGAGACTGACTGTAAATATAGCTAAAGTAGAGGTGCTTTCAAGCTCTTCTCTACTAAGCTGTAGGACTTATAATGAGCAAAACTGGTAAATGTCTTTACTTAACATTCACAGTCATGAGGGGTTAGAAGATAAGTGATTATTTTTCTTACCATGCCTTAGTTTCCCTTGATAATAAGTTTATCATGCGTGTACTTTCTCCATCTGATGCTTAGGGTATGATGTTACTATTAGTTAGTCCCACATTATATAGTGCTGCTTTGTGTACCATATCTCAGAAGACCATTGCTAGCAATCAGTGGCAGAGCTTTGTTAATGAGCTGCAGGGTGTTGCAAAAAGGGGTTAAAACAATCCAGAAAAAAAAAAACCCACCTCCTTCCTAACCTTTGTTTCAAAATCTTGACAAACCAAGGATGTTTGCTTTTCTCCCTGAAGGTTAAGTTGTCCTAACAGGTGCTAATTTTTTGTTTTCTTATGGAGATCTGTCCATATTAGAAGCAACTGTGAGCAAACAAAAAAGCCAATTAGAGTGCAAGGGTGTTCTTCCTCCTCCCTTGTTCCACATAGTCCCCAGCTATCTCTATCAGTCACCTTAAGCCATAGATTTATCCTTTCAAACCTTCTTCGTAGACTTGTACCCTCTTTGGGGAAAAAGCCGTCCTTTTAATATAATGGGAAAAATACTGTCATAGGCGAGTAGATGATCCATTCTAACTGGGGTTTGTCATCAACTTTAGCAATCTGTGTAGCAGGGTTTGAGATTAATGGAGCCAAAGACTTTAAGCAAATATTGTTGGTGTGTAGTTAAACTGTCAAGAGAGCAAGAAAAAGACTTGCTCTGCAGCCACTAAATAAAGATTTGTATTCACCAAACACAGTGAACCTTTTATTAGTAATTATTTGCAGCTCACTACCTTCTAGAAAGGAGACAACTTGGTGTAACTTATTGTCAAGGGTTTATTTGCAGTTTGGGACTTTTTCTTTTTTTCTTCCTCTGTATTTTGAGGGTTTAGTTTGAACAGGAATTAAGCTCTGCCATCTCGGTTTCTTTCAAAATGCTATGGGTCAAATTTTTGTGCCATAAATAGTTTGATTTCAGAGAGATCTGAGTCTTTGGCTGGATTTCTATAGGCTGTTAAAACAGTAAAATCCCCCAAAACTAAACCAACAAAAAACCCCAACAAACACAAGCTCTCACTGAAATTTCCCACATCCAAATGATGTCTATTAATTATTACAATATGTTAATGCAAGGTCCAAAATGTTTTCTACAATGTACTCAACTATCTAGTTTGTGACATGTAATAAACCAGAACAGCACATCAATTATTATATTTTATGATTATTTTATACTCTTGGCAGAATGCATGCACTGTTATCTCAAACCTTATTAAAGCTCAGCTGATTAGAGGTTGAAGTTTTTACATAAGTTATTGATGTTGCTTCTTTTATTCAAACATTTTCATAACAAACGAGCTAGGAAAATATTTTTCTTGGCCAGACTCTTAAGATGAGAGACTTATGTTGTAGGTAAGAGTATGCAACTGTTTGTTTGGATTGAGAACACTGAAGAAAAAGCTCTGTGCATCTGTCTTTGTTGTGCTACAGAACTGTTTCGCATTTATGTTTTCTAAAATAAGACCAATAGCAGAAAATTGGCTATTTGAAAATAAACTGTATAGATTTTTTGCGACTATTGAACTCCTTGGTTATTCAGTGGCTACCCAGCTCTCTAGTTCCCCTTTTATAGAAGTTTCTAATTTATGTATTGCCTTAAAATTCAGCAATGCTGGTCCTTTCTTGAAGAATTAGATTATTCTTTCTGATTTAAAAAGAAATTATTTTTTTATTATGTTCTGGTGCAGGAAGGAGATCCATGCTTGCATATTGGTGCAGCGATGCATTTAAGTTCCATAGCAGGAGAAAGAAACTTCAGGGATGAGATAAAATCACATAAAACCATAGAGGTTGCTACTTACTCCACCTCAAGGCATCTTTTCCATTCCTCTCTCCTGGCTCTTTCAACAGCCTGGTGATGTATCTGTGTCTTAAACAGGAGAGTACTGCAGGTAGCTGAGACAACTGATACTGTGGTCTGGAAGACTAGAGTAGTCCAGGTTACACCATCCGAGAGCTCTCAGTATACTTTAGAGGAATCCCATCTCTACTTGTGCTGCTTACACCACTGCAGGATGGTTTATCTGCTTTTAATCCTCTCTCTACCATATCTTGCACTGCTGCTTCCCTGTTACCCCTTAATTGGGGTAAGAGGGCAATTAGACTGCTTTATAGGTGGTGGAGAAATGGGTTTTTAGAGATGTCACGTAACTTTCCTAAAGCCTTAGAAGCAGCTTGTGACAAAAGGGAATTGGACCCAGGTCTCCTGAACTATCCTCCTGAACTAGACTATCTCAGTCTAGATAGACCACACTCAGGAGTGCTTGGGCAGCTGGTAGTGCAGAGAAAATCAAGGGAAAACTGTTGGAAAACTTCAGTGATGGGAGAGGTACAAGAGTTGGCACTGAGGCTTTGCAAGGAAAGATGCACTTCATGTGAACAGCATTTAGAAAACCGTGTGCCCCAAAGGTTGTTTTCTTTAGCTCTCTCAGCTGATCCAGGAAAAGATTGTTGTCTGGAAACCTCGTCCCTCAATTTTCAGACCATCCTAGCTAGAACGACACTACTCACTGGGAGGAGGTACCCACTGGAGAATTATTTTTGGGTATGTGATTTCTACTTCTACCTTTGAATGTTTCTACAGACTCTGGGAAGGAAGTCAGAGGCAGTTTATTACAGAAATGCCACTTAATTTTCTTTCGCCCTTTTGACATAGAAAATGCATATCTGATGGAGGTTATTTGTTTTCACTTGCCATGTGCTAAGAAAGTTTATACATTGCAAGTATTACTAATCTAAACAACACAGGCTAATTGGTGTCCTTGTAAAAATAAAACAACATGGTTGTTTGAAGGATTGTCATGTGTTCTGGAGTAGAAATGTTTAAATCTCAAAAAGATTCGGTGTCTGTGATTGAACTTTCATCTATCTTCTAAGTTTATAGCCATAGGAAGACCTTCATCTCTGTGCCATCTTCAAGCACGACTCAGTGCAAAGAGTTGGATTCTGCATATTTGAAGGACTTTTTTTTTCTAATGGACACAAGGTATTTGTATAGAGGCATTAGTGATCCTGGTCACACATGTAGTGATCTGTACTTGACAAAGTGCTGGAGGATGTCTGAAAAGTGTTTCTTAACACTTCAAAGGGAAGTCACAACAGCAGAAGTGAAGAAAGATGAATGGCTGCTGGGTAACGGCCTCCTACAACACACTATGTACTGTGTGTTAAACACGTTTTTGTAGGGAGTTTAGTGCTGTGGAAGATACCATGTGTCAGCTTCTCCACCCTAACATGCTTAACAACTAATAGATCTGCTGTCAGTACCTCAATGGCACATAGATTAAATCTGAAGTACTCTAAGATCTTGACTATACCAATACATTATCCCAGCAGCCTAACTGGGTTGTTAAGGTGGGGTAACACTCTGCTTACCGCTGTATTAGTACTGGGATAAAAGCAGTTCTGTTGACACGGGCTGTTGTCAGGCAGCAGAAGTAGCTGCACTGCAATAAGGTGTCACTAAGGTGAATGGTGACCCAGACACACTTTTGAGCTGTGCCCTAGACTTGTGCTATATGCTGCTGGGCATCGAAAAGGCATCAGAGAATTAATGCTACGTGATTTTGTTTTCCTCTGTGCTACTGGCCACAGAAACCAGTATAAACAAAGCCCATTAGCTACAGGATGAATCCTTAGCACAGAAAAAAAGAGATTCTTTACCCAGGATGCTTTTCTTGGCATATCTTGGGCCCCCTGGAAACCCCTCACAATTAAGGTCCAATGCCATGAGGAAGCATACCCCTGCTGCTCTCTGCAGTATATCTGGAGACTTTGGTTTAATTAGCAACACATGGAATAAGTCTTTCTGAATGTATGGCACCCCAGCTAGAGATGTCCAGTCGTTTAGAAACTCCCAAGCAGCCACACAAAGGCTTGGGCAGCAGTGACAGTAGTATCTGCAGATAGCTTTCTGCTAGATGCTTTTTCCTTTATCACGTTTTTTTCCTGTTGTGTATGGAAGATGATCATGGTTCTTACCATCATGTTGTTGCCATCCTCCCTAAGCTCTTCCCTAAAGAAGAAGGGAGAGCAAAAGCATCAGCAATGTCCTGGAAAATGTCTGAAGGTGCAACTGGATGGTTGGATCATGCAAGAATGCCAGAGGCTGACTGGGATTGGAAAAGTGGTTTATGAGTTTAGCTTCCTGGAAAAAATACTTCTGAGCAACTTGGGTCCTGACTGATGCTATTAAGGCTGTGAAATAGGTTCTGATCTTATAAGCACTGGCCAGGGCTTCTGGAGGACTCAAGTTCAGGTGCTGGACTCATCTTTAAGACCTCTAGAGACTTTTGTGTGTGCTTATCAGATATTTCTGAAGCTCTTTTTTCGAGCTGTGAAGCTACCTGTGAAAATGTCATATTTATTCATATCTTAAGGAGCTGTGATGCAGCTTGCTTTGAGCTGGGAGAAGTTAGGTAACAGCTGTAGCTGTGAATAGCCATGAGCTTACCCCCCAAACAACTGGATTCTGGATCCCCTCTGGCAGAGCCTTGCTTTATATGGGGGCATCAGCATCTGCAGAAAGGGGTGACTCGGGATGGTGGGGGAGTAGGGGGAGAAGGCTGTGATGGTTCCCAGCAGAAGCTCACATCATGTAAGCTATTTCCTCTCCAGCCCATGTCAGGACGCTCCTTGTTGACATACGTGTTTCCATTTACACTGCAGTATGTTTGCCAGAGGGCAATTGCTCCTTTAACCCGAACCCTTCTCTTTATGCCTTCTCTGTTTGCTCATTTTAACCCTGTTCCCTTTACCACTACCCATCCCTCCCCTTCTCTCTCCTCCACCTCTGATTCCTATTTCTTAATCCTCTTTTTTTCATACTTTCTTTTTTTTTTCTTGTTTACATCTCCTCCCTCCCTCTGAATTTGCCCACCATCTGTACCTTCCATCTTGACTGCTTTCTTCTATCTCCCCCCTCATCCTTTCTCTTGTTCTTTTTTTCTTAGCTTACACTGAGCTAAAGGTCATCCCTACATGGAAAAAGATGCCTTCTTTGGGGTCACGTCTCTGTCTTTGATTTCATTTCATCATATTTGAGGTCCCAGGAGCCTTGAATCTATTTTTTTTACCATAGCACCTCAGGAGTGCCCAGAGACAGCAGGTAGCCTCCATCCAAATTTCAGCAAACTCTCCAAGTGGGAATTTTTTTAGGGCTGAGTTCACACCAATATACCACAACAGAATTTGGTGGAGCTATGCCAGCCACACCAGCTGAAGACCTCATTCAGGACTGAGTTACTTCCATTGTTCAAAGTGGTTTCCAACATTTGCGACATTTTCCTGGATTGTGTACATGCTTTGAGTTTGATTTTTCAGCATTTCCTATTTTCAATTACTTCTGTGGAGCTTGGAGCCATTCCCCAGTCTTCTATAATAATGCCTTTTGTATCTCCACTCAGTGCTCCAAGCCAAATGTGTGCAAAGAATCATTGTCAGTTGAACAGCATTGCAGAGAGGCATGGCTTTTCATAAAAATTTTGAAATATATATATATATGTTGGCAGATGCTGTGTAAATGTTATAGCTTATCCTGGCAAAACAGCCCTTTTGCAGTTACAGTGGATTTCCTCAGGGAAACTGGTATAAATTATCCCAGCGGAAGCATCCTTTTTGCCAGTGGAGGAAGGTAGGTTCGAGAGCAGTGCCAGTAACCCATTACTAACACAGCTTCAGCCTTGAAACTGAATCGGCATTGCTTGAACTCGTGCCGAGAAGGTTAGCATGTTTAAAATTTGAGCTGGAGCATCTGTGGAGCTTTATACATACGTGTGTTTTCATAATGGCAATCTGCTATTTTTTTTTTTTTTTGTATTTAGCATCCTTTTTAGGAGAAACAAAACCATCATTACCCATGAGCAAATCTGTTAACATTAAAGGAGCCAAGAACTTTGGATTTGGTTTAACAGAGCCACAGGCTCTTTTTCTCCCTTGCCTGGTGACTGAGAATTTAGGGTTCCATATCATCCCCTTGCCCCAAAAGTCACTTTGGTATCAGTTTCCCATGTGACACTAGACAATTATATATCAAAGACTTTATTGCATCCATGAGTTCTAGAAAATCTTGGTTTTAAAACAGGTAAAAAGGAGATGTCTGTCTTCCCATGACTCTGGGATCTCATGAATGGTCGAAAAGTCCCTTGTGCTGCAGAGCTGAACATTTTACTGTGCACGATTGTCCTAGAGTAAGAATTACTCCCCATTGATTATGACTGCAGAGGTCAAAGTCATTGTCCATTTTGGAAGGTGGGGTTTTAGATTGCATGTGCCCTGGGTTTGCACTTTGGACCCCAATCTTCTTGTTGCTGTATCAGGGTTATGTAAACCTCAAGTGAAAATAATTTGAGCCACGGCATACAAGCATGTTGTGCCTTAATAAGGAGAACAACACCACATTCACTCATCACACTTTGAAAATTAAAGTTGTAATGTCATAAAAGGGATTTTTTATTGTTTTCAGAGACCATAAAAGCCCTTAGAGCAAAGTCAGAAGGGTATTTTGATGAATAAGGTCAAAGTCTAGTGTACATAAAGCGAGCATTGTACAGCGTTATAGGTTGTACTGAGTGTCAGCAAGTTACCAGAAGCCCTGATCATGTCAATATTAGTATGTGTGCATGAGTTTACCCTTGTAAATACCCTCATTCAAATACAACTGTAGTAAAGTTATACTCAGTCTTAAGTGTTGGAAGAACCAACATTTTCTTAATAAAATGTTAAAGAATCAACATTTTGAAATTGCAAATTGGCCTCAAAGAGATAAAATGTAGATTTTCCAATGAAGCTAAATTTTCAAAACTGTGAAAGCTTTTGTTTAGACAATTGGAAGCATTTTACCTTGATGTTCATGTTTAGTTTTTTTATCGCATCCAACATTCTTTTGAAATAACAGATTTTGTAACCGTAATAGCAAAAATGTAAGGAAAGTACAGAAATGCCTTGTCTGCCTTTTTTTTTGTCACCTTTTGTAAAATTTCCATATAAATCATAGAGTTTGCAGAGTAAGATTTAGCTTTGATACAAATGTCCTTCTTTAATGCTTTTATGATGAGCTCTAATATTGAAGTTACCCAGAAATACACTTTCCTGACAAAAAAATTGAAATGATAAAATATTTTCAAAAACTTTCTAGAGGAGCTAAAATGACCTTAAATGCTTTTTAAACTGTTTTCTCTAATCTGATAAAGCACAACACCAGTGCCCACCAGTTTATCTTAAAATTTGGAGGTTTGGAGTGTGCGAATCTTTCTGCAGTTATTTTTGTATCTTTTCCAAAGGTATTCTGAATTATTTTTTTAAAGGCAAAATAACACTTCTGTTGAAGAGGAGGCAATTTGGTTGTGAGAAAATACTGTTTGCTGATGAATGGACAAGAAATACATTTACTTGACCACATTTCAGAGAGGACTAATCTTTAGATGTTTGAAATGTTCTAGTCTCCTCTGTCACCTTCAGCTGGTGGAGGATGATGTGCTTTTTGTACATCTCTTGCACTGCACTGGGTGACCCTCTTCATGCTGGGCGCTGTGCAGATCCGTCCCCCAGCAGTTAGTTACTCCTGTCCACTAAATATGCAGTGATATTTAACTTATAGTACCCTGCATGGCTTGGTTTTCCAGCCTAAAAGGACCTGATCCTGTGTAAAGATCTTCTCTATCCAGGGGACTTGAAGTGGAGAAGGAAGAGGACCCAGAGGAAGGGAAGAAGCAGTTGGCAGCCCTGCTCCTTGCCAGCTCCATTTTTTCGAAGCTTTAAACAATAATGGTGCTGAAGGGTGGGATACAAAGTGGCAAGGGAAGCTTGTTGGAAAAAAACTACAATTTTTTTTCTGTTTTTTTTACTTCACGTGAGAAAAAGGCTGCGATTTGCCATGAGTGGTGTGACTCACTGTGATAGAAAAAAGCTCATCAAACTACAGCATGTTTGCTTGTGCAATGGCTGTGCTGGTGCCCTCTTCCATCTCTTCCCAATTTTGCTCCTGAGTGCACGTGGTGGATGCTATGCCGATCTATTCTTAAACTGTTCCAGGTTGCTTTTTGGTACCAGCCGTAGTGGAACGGTGTCGCACAAGCAAAGGTGGCATGTTTTGTGACCCTGCCAGCCATGCCCAGCCTTGAAGTGTGAGCAAACCCAAAGCACATCATGTGCAAAATAAGGGAGCAGCCTCATCCATGAGCTTTCTCCGCTCCTCCCAGAATGGATATATGCATTTGTCCTTGGGTGGGGGGTGGAAAAAAGAAAAAGGAAAGAAAAAGAAAGGATCAAAGTGTTAATTGTAGAACATCTTGTGGTGCCAGGTAGAAATGAAAGCAGAGTGATCAGTGAAATAACCGATGGGGATGTAACTGAAGTGCATTTTCCAGCAGCTCATTTGAATAATGAGGAACCCACAAAGGACATGGGAGGAGCAAACAAGCTTTGTTGCTCTGTCATTATTTTTAGGAGCTATATGATACCACTGAGGACCGGGTTAATAACAGATAATTGACTGGCTTTACTCTTGCTTTTCTCTCTCTCTCTTCATTTTTTCCCCCTGCCTCTTCCTTGAATGGTTTTATGGGATGTGGACTTAGTAATGTTGTGGCAAAGTGTCATTTCCTTTTTTATTGGAATGACTCAAGTCTGCACGCTGTGGTGGAGGTCAGGAGCACGTTTATGAAGTTTGCACTGTGGTTAATCAGTACGAGCGTGGAAGTTTCCTTCTTGCTCTGTCTCTTTGCTTGTGCGGGGGGCTGGAACAAACTCTCAATAAATTTGCCTGGACCACATTTTTCTGGCACAAGCTTGATCCTGAAATGATGTCCAGTAAATCAGCCTACAAGTCCTCCCAAGACTACCTCTATTTACCACTGTGCTCAGTCTCTGCATGGGTTGCAATCTGTTTGTGAAGCTTATTAAAGCCCTGAGATTTTGGACTAGAGAGGGGTCTTGCCTGCCAGTTGCTTTTTCTTCTTTGCCCAGGCCCAGTGAGTGACATTTGGCAAATGGCTTTCTACCTGTGGCCAGTGTGTCCCCCCCCAGCCCTCTGTTTTGTCTTTGTCCAGCTGAACTAAAGACTGTTGGTCCCAGGTCTCTGGACAACATTAGCTGTAAGGACTTTCCTCCTTTTAGTCATGTCCTGGCTGTTCAGGCTCAATGAAGACACAGCAGTTGGGCAAACGCAGGTCCAGGATATAGGGCAAGAGGAAAGGAGAAGTGCTTTTATGACTGATAGTAATGCAATAAAACAAATAAATTTGCCGTTTCTGGTTAATTTAGGTCACTGTTTCAGTAAAACCTCCATAGTATTATATTAGTTGATATAATTCATTTTTATTTTATTTTTTATTATCTTAAGGCCAGCTTTTGACTTTCTTTTATGGCCTTGATTTAGCTGTCTGACTTCCTGGGTCTGCAGAGACACGCTTAGCTGTCATCAAAGATCTCCCACTTGCTCATGGTTTGCTGACATGATGTGAGGCTCAGGGACTGTGTTTGCAAGGAACTATAGTCATGGTCATGTGGCCAATTCACCCTCAAGTCCATCATTCCCTTTCTGAACTGACAGAGCAAGGTGAAGGACTCCATGAGAACAAATGTAGCCATGTGTGGCTGTCATGTAGACCTGCTAACAGGGACTTGGTAAAGGAACTACTCAACAGCACTGTTAATTGAGTGTGAAGCTGCTTGGAAAAGAACTAAAAATTCTTAAATCTGGTGGATTTGAGCGGAGGCAATATCAGCAGAATGATTAAGGAGAAACAGCTTTCCACAAAGTAAAAGAGAAGGCTCATTAGATCAGAAAGATAGGAATGGTTGGACTCAATGATCCAATGGGTCTTTTCCAACCTGCTGGTTCTATGATTTTTGACTTGGCGATTTTCAAGAGACTTATGTGTAGGAAAGCTGAGTTAGAGAGTTTTGTATGCTTTTAAAGTGTTCTGACTTGGCCTGAACCCCTAGAAGTTAAAGCTGAAAATGAAATATCATTTTTTGTTATACTTCAATGCCCTCCCTTTTTCAGAGAAATTCAAAGTGGACATAAACAAAAAGCCTCTGGAAATACAGTTGTTCAAATCTGATCTGGGTTACACCAGTGGAAAATCTAGAATACAGTCATAAAAAGTGTTAATGCCCATCAAAAAAGTATTAGTAAATAGATTTGCTCTTTCTAGTAAAATATATCAAGTAGAAAATTTTACAGTGAAGAGGAAGTCAGCACCCAGTTTAACTTGATAGTGATCTATGTGGGTAAAGAATTTATAGCTATAAGGTGGGATAGCAAAATCTGTAAGTTAAGGCAGGAGTTGATCCTTTCAGCTTGTTGCATAGTCTGATGGTGTCAGACAAAAGAGATGCTAGATCTCTATTCAGGCCACATGGTCAGAAATGTGGACACTGCATGTTTCAAGGAGAGGCTGAAGGGTTGTCCAGCCCCGTGTTAGGCTTTCGTGCTCTTCAAAGGTTTGGGAAGCAGCAGAGAGGTGTCATCAAAGAAATGCGAGTCGGGAGAGTGATGTGGAAAAGGCAAGGAGGTATTTGGCCCAGCAGCTGTGTTCAGAATCCTTTGAGGTAAACTGTTGGTAGAGCAAAGACAGCTTTTGCCTGCTGCAAAACTACAGCTTTCCTCTTCCTTTTATGCCATATTTGATTTATAGAGGCACTTAGTGGCCAGATGTGAGGGTATAAGTGGCAATCAGGGGGATGTTAATGTATCCTCTTCTTGATCTCTTTCTAATGAATGCTCAGCGATTTAGTCACACTTTCTTAGCTGTATATTGTGAATGTAGGTTAAATAAATTGGTAACTGGTCAGCAGAGATGTTCAGAGGAAGCCTAAAAACCAAAAAACCTTCATGTCCAAGTCATGTTAAGAGTGGGATGAAGCCATCAAAAGAAAGGAAATTAAAATTGAAAGCAATCTAAACTCATGCAATTAGAGATGGGGGAGGACCTAGAAATACGATATGTCTGAAAGTGACCTTAAGGTGATAGTGAACAGCAGATGAAATCCAAGTTCTTAATACAGTGCCAAAGGCAGGGAACAAAATAGCCATTTGAAGACCTCCCATCACTGAGCTTAGAGTGGCAGCCTTCTTCATGCTTGAGTACAACAATGTCTTGGTGTTGTACAAGGATACCAAGAAGTCAGATTTTGGAGAAGAGCAGATCATGTTTAAAAATCTTGAAGGTCTGGACCATGGGGAAAGCTGAGAGGCAGTGCTTATGAAGAGAATTAATATCACATGGACTATCACTGTTATTGAAAAACACTGGATGAATAACAAACAAAGGAAGAAAAGGAGTCATTAAAGGTGAATTTGGTGCAGGTTTAAGGGATAAAACTCCTATGGAAGAAGCTACATAAAAGGATAAAGAGAAATCTTTTTAAGCAGGGAACAGCATAAGCAAAAGATGAATTTGAACTGAGAAATAGTGCCAAAACCACTGGCAGCACTCTCTGGGGCTCAAGCTTGAATAAAACGTCTAATTTGGGTACTGTTCTCTGGTCATTCTGTACAATAGATCTGAAATGAGATGCCAGACTTTAGGGAAAATCCAGATAGTTTCCAGATTTGGGTATGAATATTACAACTCTAGGATTATCTCTGTTTTTGAAAACAAGGAATGTTTTCACAGAGCTACATTGGGGATGCAGTGCTAGCAGATGGGCATCAGAATGGGAGCACTAGCATGGGAAGAGAACACAGGATATGGACTATGTGCAATATTCTCTGACTACCCAGCTTATGGTAGGTGGTCCAGGTTTCTTCATTCCCCCGGGCATAGTTGAGTCTCCCAGAAAAAAAGTTTAAAAAATTGTTTATGCCTTTAACTGAGCCACCCTTGGTGGTACACGAGGGAGAGCATGCATTTTAAATTACAGAGGATAAAAAAAAAAAAAGAGTGGTTCACAATCTTATACCAGTTTGCAAACCCACCAAAATGTCTGAGAACCTTGAAAAGCCTCCAGCACCACAAGGTTTGTCTATCCCAACTTTGTCTCATTATTATCCTTTTCCTGCACCTCTGTGCGTCTGGAGCCCAGCTGAGAATGGAATGAGCAGCGCCAAAGGACTGTGAGAAAGACGATTTGTGTGGTAAACCCAGCTCAGCCAGAAGCAGGAAGTACCAGATTTATCATGGGAAATCCTCTTGTTGTTAGATGTTTCCAGCCTACTTCTCCAGGCTTAAGCCCTTATCTTGATGCTGTGCGTAGGCCCTGGTTTGACAGGGATGCTCAGCATTCGCCTGACTCAAAATGCATGGAGTTAATTAGCATTCTGTTAAATCAGGGCTCTATTACTGTGTCAGAAAATCTCCTTTGACTTGTATCTGCTTGAAAATCTCTTATGTCTCCTGGGGCAGTGCAATAAAGCCATAGAATGAGTTTAAGTTACCTAAGGTAGGGTTGGATTCTCCACACTCTCTGTTAGAAATGCCTGTCCCAGTCCTGCTCTGGTCCTATGTCACACACATGGCTTTGGGGCTGGAGGCTACTTCTTGAGGAGCAAGTCCTCTTCCTACCCTCACGGTGGCAGCTCTACAGCCAACCATATCCTGCCTGAGGCTGGTCCTATTGTTTTCCATCACATCCAGACTTGGGAGCCAATTTGCTTTCTGCCCTTATGCAGAGGAGCAATGCAGCATCAGTGATGCCTTCAGGCACAGAGCCAGGCTGTGGGTGATACCTGTGTGTGTTCATTTTCTCTGCTGTTGTGGAGAAACAGAAACCCAGCCCTCCATCTCCATCTTCTACTCCAGCTTCCCTTGGCCCTGGCGATGAACCCAAAGCCCTTAGAAACTTTCCGTATGTGCAGCCCCTGGAAACAGGGTCACTGCACCCCACATACAGAATGATGTTTGCCTGATCTGCTGTTGTTCTGCTTCCTGCTGACTCCCTTTGACATTCGAGTAGGAATAGGTGGTTTAGTAGTTCTCTCTGTGCTTTCTCTCTGGATTTCTGCACCTTTCCTTCCTCTGTGGCATTTCTCCCCTTATAGCCCAGCCATCTGCCTTTGTATTTCCTTTCTCTGGAGGGGTCTCCATCACTGCTGCACTGGTCTGAGCTGTATGCAAATTAGCACTAATCAGGAGAAATAAGCCAACCAACAGCTAGGACATAGCAGGGTGTCATGAATGATTTATAGTTACTTCCTCCTGAAACCACTTGACATTTGCCATTACTTGAAATCTGTTTGCTGTGCTTGAATCAGGCAGAAACATATCTCCCATTGAACATAATGGGGGTCATTCCAGTAAGCAAAACTGTATGTACTGTTGATGGCTACAGTATAATTTCATTGATTTAAAGTGTTTTAAGTAAAGGCATGATTTCAAGCCTGGAGATAAAGGTGGCTCGTTGGTGTAATTGCACAGTAATCTTGTTCAGTGCCCCAAATAACACTGTGATGTCTCCTAATTTATGGACAGTGTGCACATCAAGTGATTAGGGGTCTGGGATGATGAGGCTGCAGTATGGAGGGCATGAATGAGTGGGAGGAGATGACAGAGTCCTAGGCAGAGGCACTTCACGAGGGCAGCCAGCTCTGCTTCTCACTTAGCTGATGTTCTGCTCATGTCCCCGACTCGTCACAGGGGAGCAGAGGTGAAAAATGAGGACTATAAGGTGTGTAGCATGGATGTCAGTCTCTGAGGAGGTTTCATAAAAATTCTGCGAGTGCCTAGAACTGGACTTTTTGAGTCAGACTTATCTCCAGGCCCTGTGTAGTAGGCTGCTTTAATCGTGGATGGTGCATATCTTCTTTGCTGTAGCTGCTCTTCATGCCAAAATAAAACCAAAGGGAGGTAGAAGGCTATTGCAAACATTAAGCTAACACTTAGATTTCTTAAGCTTTGATCATTGTTCAAACGAAGAACTTTTGCAGCATTGCTTCTCAAAGTATCCACCTGTCATGAGCCTCAGAGAAAGGACTTACTCTATCTTTTGGGAGCCAAGTAGCTCATCACATGGACTGTAGGAGTCTCATGGCTATGAGATCCCGGCTCTGCAGGAGAGCAACAGAGGAGAAGTACTGAGGGTCATGATTACAGTCTTGTTAGGCCAAGAAATTTCCAGCCACGTGAGCCGAGCATAAGGAGACCCAGCACAGCAGGTTGAGGATGCTGAGCAGGAGCAAACTGGCCTATGACCTTGAGTTTCCATACCGTTGGGTTTTGCTTTGGTACTACAGTGACTATTAAAAAAAAAAAGTGAGAAGTGATAGATTACAGCAGAATGCATGTAAACCTTCCCTGTTATTTTAGCAAGTTAATATGTGCCTAGCACATCCCAGTGGGATGCCAGTGGCTTCCATGGAATTTTACTGGAAATGAACTGGATATATTTGGTCAGAGGGAAGCCTCAGGCTGCCAGCAAACTTGCTCCCTCTCTGATTATTTTATTTAGACGCATATATGTATGTATGTATACATAGTAATTTAAGGCTAAGACTGTTGTATTGACTATCATTTTCAAAAGGTTTTGAAAGAAAACAGGAGCTTTGTTGTCTCTGAGCTAGGGAAGCCTATCCGAGATGAATCTTCTGTAACATGACTGCAATGCTGGCTTGAGATAATACTTAGGGAATGATTGTCATATTTTTGTTGCCAAACTTTCTCACTACAGGTTGGGGGATCTTGAGGGCTCTGTCCTGGACTCATTGCTTTGTAATTCTTTCCTCGCTACTTGGGATGAAGGAAGGAGAATACATCTATTAATTTTGAAGATTATCTTCATGCAGTGAAGGTCTTTAAGAGGGTCCAGATAACATCACTGTTTGGAGGCCAACACCATGGGGCTTGTGTGGAAAGGTTGAAGGGAGCAGGTTGTTCAGTTTAGAGAGAGAGAAAAAAAAAAGATGTAAGATATGTTACAATCATTCTGATATGTTGAGGTTGCTATAGTGGCAAGAAATAATCTGTTGACCACACCCACTTGGGTTCACACAGAGGATTATGCATTTAAATACATTAATGGGAAGCTACTGGAGCAGTTCATCAAGTTTAAATTGGTCACATTTCCTGTTCAGCAAGGCTTTTGGCTTCTGGGGTAGGAGATTTCAAGGTATCTGTTTGTAAAGGCCTACTTGCTACCTGCCACTCCATGGGTAGGAAAACAAGGATTGTCTCTTTGCCAGAGGACTGAGATGTAGGTGGTGGGACACCTTTTGACACATTTCTGATGTTCAGTTCTCAGGGCTGAAGAGTCAGTGTGGTAGAACTGAAGTGAAAGTAAGGTCTCATCTACTTGGTGCTTTAAGGAGAGATGTCAGAGTTGGCTGAATGAAAGCATCTTGTGCAGTATTGCTGATTCAGCAGAGCATCTGCTCAGCACAAAGCATGGGCAGAACGTGCTTCCAGTTGCCTGGAAATGACTGTGAAGATACCATCTGAGAATGGCATTCGCTTGCGTGCACCACCCATGAGAAAAAGGATGACATGCCTTGGTGTGATTTGCCTTGCCATGGGATTAGAGCCCAGCTTTATGGGTTGATCAAGGCCACAGGGCCATAATCCTCTCCCGATGATAACATACTTGCTATGAATGACTAGAACCACTGTGGCCTTCTCCCTCTCATTTTCTGTGACAGTGATGAGGCAGTAAAAGCAGTCCCCTCTTAGGGATTTGGTTTTATAATGTTTTGGTTTTGGAAGGTTTTTGGGATCTGACTAATAGAAAGAGAAGCTTTTAGAGTGGCATGTTGGGCATGTGAAAATGTCCGTCAATTCCTCTCTACTTGGGTGTGTGCTTCAAGGGCAAGGATGGTTGTGGTAAAAGCACAATTGATTACGAGGGCTTAATTGCTTTTGAAACGACCATGATCATCTTATTACCACAGTAGAACGTGCTTTGGACTCCACCATGGCCAGTGTTTAGATTGAGACAGACCACAGGAGGAAGAGAGCGCAACCCTACTGCTTAGTTCTCCACACTGTCTAAAAACGGATAAAGAAAAAGACACATTTTCCACTTACTCTAGTCTTCAGAGCTGTGTAAGCTGCGTCCAGCTGCAGGCTGCAGTGTTTGGAGTTCTGTGCTATTAATTTTGTGAAGAAGGGGATCTGCATTTTTCCTTGCTCATTCATGCAGTCTGGAGGCTCTTGCTAGCCATTCTTTGCCCTCAGAGAATTTTCTTGGCCATGTCTTCAAGATGAGGGAGCTCTTTGGCCTATTTTGGGAAGAGGCAGGACCAAAGTAAAGTCTTCAGAGGGAACGATTGAGGTTGCAGAGAACCTTGGAGATCATCTAGTCCAACTCTGCACAAAGCAGTGTAAACTTAGAGCAGGCTTCTCAGGACATTGCCCAGCTGGGTGTTGAGTATCTCCAGGGATGGAGACTGCAGTTTTTCTGGTCAACCTGTTTCAGTGCTTGACAACGCTCAACATGAAAAGGTTTTGAGTTTCTCTTTAGACTTAGTTGAAGACTGTGAAATGTGGATTGTGTTTTTGGCTCGTGCAGCTCTGCGTGCTGTTCACATTGCATATTTGGCTTCTTTTTGTGGAGCCCAAATTGGAACTGACAGTCTCAGGCTCCTGTGGCTGATGTTAATGGCTGAAATCTGGCTCCCTGGGATCCAAGTTTTGACTTACCACTTGCATTTCGGATATCTAGTGTTCCTTATTCTCCAAGTGCTTCTAGCCTCAACTGGGCCAGTTTCATAGCCGGCTACTTTGCAGCAAAGAGCAATTGTTCCCATTTCACTTCACCTGTAGGGTGGCCTAGTTGTTTTATGAGATCACAACAAATCTATATGTGGTAGAGAGTGTTTGCAGACCCTACCCAAGCCTTTCATTTTGCCTAGGAGTTTTCTCCTTCACTCCCTTTTTCTCTATGATACTCCAGGGAATTCAGTGAGACTTGTAGAAAGGGAATGGTGAGTGAAGCTTGGCTACAGAGGGTCGCACTTGTGAAATATCTTCGTTTTAATCCACGTCTGTTCCAGCTGGACTATTTTCACAGCTGCTTAAGCGGGGAAAAAAAAGGGACACTAACAAATCTTGTGAGAGACCTCTCCAGTGCTTCAGTTTCTCATTTCCAGACATCCTTGAAAAAGAAATCACATCCACTTACTTACACAAATGCCCCAAATAGATTGTTCTGTAAACTGAGGGAGAAAAAAAAATATTCAGCCTCTAGTTGGAATTTAATTCAACAAAGGGATGAATCCTCCCAGCACTGGAGCTGTTCCATACTTGTATCCGTTGAGGATGTGACCCCCAGCCCTCAGCCCTAACTGAACTTTCTCAGTAGTTTTATACAGCAATAGGACACAAAAGCTAGAAAATAAATGTAGGTTTTAATGGGAAGCATTTACAAGCCTGTATTGTTTCCGTAGTTTCACTGCAAGTATAATTCTAACCCTAATGATAAAAGCTATAGTATTAATACGATATATAGGGCTTTATTTTTTTTTCTCTCCTTTTCTGGTCTTGGGTGGTCCACAATGTGCAGTAATTCATGTTCTCAGCTGGGTTTCCACCACATTTCTGATTGACCTGATTACTTTCCCAATGACAGAATCCAAAATTGAAACCACATCAGAACTGACTGGAGTTGGTTCTGTTTTTGATGTTCCTAGAGCTTCTCTGGTGGCTCAGTGGGATATATGTCTTCATGAGCTTTCCCCCTCCCCAGCTTTTTTTTTTTTTTTATTCCTGTGTTTTTTCTTCTCATGGTGGGCTTGCATTTGGGACATTATTAACAGGCTTTGGACTTCTACCTCCGCAGCCTGAACTGGTTAGGGAAGTGGAAGGAGGGCAGCAAGGGAGGAGAGAATTCAGTAGAGATGTTACATTTCAGGGCCTAATTTTGGACATTAGCATGTACGGCTTGAGGTGTGTAGAGGAAAGGGCTTTTTCTGCAGGAAGAAATTATGTCTCATGACAGTTTATATTATTGCACTGATCATCTAACTTCCTTCTCCTAGTCCTCTGGAAAGGTAGGCAAATGTTGTGGGAGTCAAGAACTTAATTTTTCATCACCTTTGCTTGAAAGGGAGAGACTGGGACAAGCTGAGGTGAATTTATTATAGGAGAGGGTCCACTGGAAGCTGCGGTGCCTCACTGGAAGTTGTGAATCTGAATGCAGCTGACTAGGGCAGTTTGTCTAGTTGTCTTTCCCACCCCCGCCTCATCTTCTTACAGTTCGCCCCCAAAAAGCAAAGGAAAGAATGAGGTCTTCCCTCACAGCGTGACTGGGTCCACTCCTCTTTCACTCTCCTAGTTAGACATAAAATCATTAAGGCAGTATGTGATTTGGGGCTGGAGCTAGTCCAACTCACAACGAGGACTTCCTCACACCCCTGCACCCACATCTTTGAACAGTTAATATCCACATTTGCGTGACTCAGGTAAGGTTGAATCTAGAGGAATATGTGCCATATTAGGTAGTGTTAATGGCAGTGCCACCTTCTCCTGTTACCTCTGCTCCTTAAAAGAATTTAGAGGTGGGAGAGCAAAGCTGCAGGCACTGTGTTTCCATGCAGTCATAGACATCAGGGATCCAGAGAGGACATCTAGTTTGTGCTCAGCTCAGTAGCTCCTCCTAGCAGAAAAATTTTCAGTCTCAGAGGTGTATTGTTTTCAGAGTCCTTTTAAGAAGGTGGAAAAATCATTTTGCAAAACAATAGGAAGTGGAGAGTGTCGTGAAAACACACTCCAGCTGAGTTTTGGCACCAGCAACAGAGAGCTTAAAGAATCTCATCCAACTCTTCACGGCTTTCAAAATGAACATTGCGATGCTGTAAGTCAAATAACATTGTCCAACCCTTTTCATCCTGTTTGTAATTCCACTAGGGACATCATTACAGTAACCAGCTGCTCTGGGATTCTATAATGAAAACTTTGTTTCTGAATAGAATAATTAAAGCTTCATATTCAATCGTCAAACAGCTCCATCTTTGCTTAGTACATGGATGTGATTAGCCACAGCAAACTATTCTGCAGCTTAAACACACAATTGCATCTAGTATAAAAATGATTAATTAGGCGACGTGCTGTTTGGGAAGTTTACAAGCAGATCAATGAATAATGTTTAAGTGAAAATTTTATAGAGACGTTACGGGCACTGCAGGTTGTGTGAAAGCCTTGTTGATGGTTTACGAATGCATATGCTTGTGCCCCATAAAAAAATTCTACATCATGAAGACAGGTTCAGCAGTTATACATGGGAAGGGAAAGCCTGAGGTTTTTGAGGTTTTCTCTGATATAAACGTTTTTGACAGAAAATCATTTCTTTCCCGTGCTCAAAACAAAGTTCAGTGGATAATTTCTACTTTGAGCAGTGTTTTCCCAATTCTGTTAAAAATGCCTTTTCTTTTCTTGTTTCTTTTTCCTTTTCATTTCTGTTCAGAATGGTGGAACAAAAGGGAAAGATTGTGTATGTTCAGGAAAATTACTGGTAAACTGGAAAACAACCCACTATCTGTAATTGACAAATTCTGAAAAAATAAGAATCAACTCAAATGAAATTATCTCTACCCTTAATTGTCATTTTTTTTTGGTGTATGCAGAAAAAAGAGTAGTTGTATTTTGATGTTCTTACAATTAATTTTATTACATAATCTATAAACTTCTCTACCCTCTCTTGAAACAGGTGTCCTGTGCTCACGGCCCTTGTGGCTTACTGACTTCTGGTATCAGAGGTGAATCAGGGCTTTTAACTGAATCTTATAGGCTAACTATCATCTTGAATTGTTCTTTAGAACTGTTTTGGGTAATTTCTTTAGAAAAAGTCTTAATGTCTTTAATTCAATAGAGTAGTCTGTTGTGGTGTAGAGGTATCTCAGTGAAGCACTTCTGAAGATGTCTTTTCACCCTTCATTTCTGGTTCCTATCAGAGGGTCACAGTTGTGTTCTGCTCCTTGCACCATGAACCACACCTTCAGCTCTAGTCATGGATATTTTTGCTTTGGTATTGGGTTTTCTGAGCTCTTTTGTTAGGAAAAGCTCAGAAAGAATGTAGTATGGAGGCAAAAATGAATTCTCAATGGAAGATTAATTCTGTCTTGCTGTATGTGGCCCACATGGCCCTAGGTGAAGGCTTTTGATTTGCACCTGAGCTGTCTTTACATGGACAGTTGCAGGCTTTCTCTGAAGTCGCTTTGAATACATCTTTCTCTCTTTTTTTTTTTTTTTTTTTCAGTCTTGGGGATGAAGACAAATAAATAAATGCGAGCAGGCACATTTCTATCCTGTACTGTATGTTGCCAAAAATAGTAGTCAGATGGAAAAGATTTTTCCAGAAGTCTTCTGCTGCATAATCTGTTTCAAATAAAGATAATAAAATAAACAACTGTTTATGAAGAGAATGCAAATGAGCAGGGCTCCCCTGCTGCCTGTTGTGAGGGCGCTCTGTGCAGGCATCTGCAAGAATTCCTGATCTGGCATATAAAGTTCTGTTTTTTATCTCCAAGCCCCCCACTCTGAAACACTGGGGACAGACTTCAGGAAACCTATGTTCAATATAGCATCCTAGGAAACTCTCAAACTCTGGTGTGAACAGGGAAGGTTTGAGTCTCAAACCGCTGGGTCCTCATCTTCATCAGTAGCAGGCAAGGTACTCGAGCGGTCCCTGTCCTTCTGTCTGGCTCAGCAGTGGGAAAATGTTGCATGAGCTAGGAGACTTATCAGCTAGCACTGTTAAAATGCATTGCAGAGCATAACATGATCTGTGTAAATACTGATCCAGCCAGAGAGGTGTCACTTTGATGGAGCTGCTGCTCTGTTCTCCTTTATCATCAATGCTCACAGGCTCCCGGGGATGTGAGTGTGGCCGTTTTCCAGAGTTCTTTATTTCCCCTCCAGCATTGCTGTGGAAGTCTTTGAGAATCAGCTCTGTTTGGAGATTTCCAACTCATCTTGCACCGAGACTGTTGGCCAGAAATCCTTCTAGAGCAGCATTTCACACTACAATATGTTTAAGAAAGTCTGCCTCTGATCCTGGCCAGATAGCTTGAAATGCAGAAGAGCAACAAATGAACAAGAGCCAGGAAATGCAGGAAAGGAAAAAGTGACCCAAACTTGGGGTTGGTTTTTCTTTCTTTGGTTATTCCCTTTTTTTTTTTTCTGGAAAGATTTGATTCAAATTTTGGCCTTTGCTTTGGACTGATTCTCCTATTAAAAAGAAAGCAAACTAAACCCCAAACCTAAATACACAGAGAAATAGATTTCCCGTCACAGGAAAATAGGAGCGGACCTACATGGCAAGCATGAGATAGAAGATTGCCAGAGGTGGAAATTTTCTGGGATCTGTGAGTTAGGTTCAGCTGGTTACAAGTAAGAGGGGCTAGATGTGAATATTGGATCCTTCTCTAATTTGATTCTTATGGCAGTGATTATATTTATATACAGCCTGCAGACTCTAAGCAAGTGTGGTGTCTCCAGGGATGGCACAGCCACACGCAAAAGTGTTCCTATCCTAAATTGTCTGTAGTCTAAGCCAACAACAACTGAGAAGGGAAATGGAAGAAGAGAAAAAGGGGTGATCACCAGGGAGGTTTGGATGTGAGGTTTTGATTCCGACTCCCCTCCTGCCAGAGAATCTGCCTCGATCTCCACAAACCTCATCCCTTTTTCACCTTTTTCTTGGCTCCACTGCCTCCATGCTGATCCTGCTGCCTGGCCTCCAGCCTCCAAGCTCTTGCTGTGATTTGGGGTGGCTGGTTCTTGGTGGCACATCACAATGTCATGGGGTGGGGATGGTGCGTGAGCAGAGGGACAGACAGCTGTCTTTCCCCCTGGAAACCCACAACCTAGGCCCCTTGCCTGGATTAGGGCCTGAAAATGTGAATCTCTTTATAAACTTGGGTTATCCAGTTTGTAGTATGACTCCTTGGCAATGTGTCTTTCAATGAGCTTTGGTTTTTTTCCCCTCTGTTTATCACAACCTTTTTATTTTTCATTGTACAGCTCTGTTTTATTGCTGTAAGTTTATGTGTTATGGGCAGCATAAGGTTGGATGAAGCATATAAAAAAGGTTGGTGTTAGTTTAGAGTACTTAAAAAATTGCTGCCTGAACACACTGATCTGGCCAGGCTGGTATTTGCAGCTCGTACCTACTACTCGAGTCCTTTAAACAGTTAATTTTGGAATTAAGATAGGGTTTCTTCTCTCTCCTCCCTTCCAGCCTTCTCACTGGCACACACTGTGTGCTCCTAAACATTTTATTTATCTGCAGACCAGCTCAGCAAACTGGTTCCCATCTCACCCGTCCACTTTAATTGCAGCCAAGGTTTCCTTTTAGGAATGAGGAGGGGAAGCAGGCTTGGCTTTTCCTTTCTCATCCAGCCATTTCTGGGCTTTATTTAATTTTTGACTGTTTTATTTAAACGTTCATAAATGTGGGGCCTAAGCTGGGCTTAAGACTGCACCGGGAAAGCGTTAAAAACCTATGTCTCGAGCAAGTCTGAGAAGAATAGGTTGATGCCAGGGCAATGTGTGTTTGATAAACATATGGATTTAAAGGCAGATAGGAGCAAGGAGGCACTTCGCCTGCATATAGATGTATTATTTATGGATGACTTTGCTGTGCAGTGAGAACCAGGTTCTGTTTAGCTCTCTCTTTGGGTGGTCTGCAAGAAATTCTGAGTAGCCTTCAGTAGCCTTCAGGCATAATTGCCAGGCATGCTCTTGTATCTGAGATAGCTTAATAAAGCATTACATATCTTACTGCTTCTATATTTTATTACCTAACCTAGTGCATGCGGTCAGTGGGTAATTAAATTCAGCTGTGTTTTTACTCTCTGTTTTAAGGTCGAAGTATGAATTTCTCTGTGAATTCTTTGAAACGGACTAATACGATGCATGCATGATAAAGGCAAGGCTAATCAGAGCCAGACTGTTAGTGCAATATAGGGTTGCCCCAGGTGTAATTTATTTTCATATTATTGGTGGTTTTACTGTTGAACATATTAGAAGACAAAGAAGAAATAATAATTCTTTTCCATGTATGGCCAGAAAGCTACAGGCTGGGTTGAGAAGCTGGGTTTTCTTTTCATTTCTATTTTATGCCACGTTTCGGCTCAATCATTTGTGCTTCATACTGAAATCAATTTCAGTTAACCTGTTCCTTCATTAACTCACTCTCTAAGTGCATGAGGATATTGCTAGATTGCTTGGTGCCGTTATGAAAAGGATTGTGGTGCAGCCTTTATTAAAAGCAAAGGCTGCAGTAAAACATATGCTGGAAAAAGCTTAAACAAATCTTTTTCTTGGACTTGACCAGCTGAGGCTGGAGTGACCGCGTGGGCTGCAGAAGGCAGAGTGTTTTCAGTGGAGGTGAGAGTGGGTTGGGATCTTGGGGTGGCTGTGGGGTGGGGAGAAGGAAAGGGGCAGTTGAGCCCCTTGTCTTCTGCCTCACACCAGTGAGTTTGGGAAAGGCCATTTGGTTTTGGGGCTCCCTGTGGTCGTCGTGTCATGAATGAGAGCTGACTGCCTGAAATGGAGAGGTAACAAGATCATGAATGCAGGACCCAGCACTGCTGCTGTCAGGGGATCATCTTTGGCACTCATTGCAAGGAGGAAAATGGACATTTGTACAGCTCTGGGAGTATCCAGAGTTACGATGAAGCTGCTGTGTTTTTCCTCCCAGTCAAGCCTATTTTACAAATGATATTCCCTCTCCTTTCAAAACTGGCCTTGCTTATCTCCTTAGACCACCATCTGAGCAATTTGGCTGTTGCTGTGGCATACCAGTTGTCATTGCCAGCAATTTTTTTTCATGAGCAGCAAAACCAGTGGGACTTAAATTCCTAGAGACTGGTGCCCTAGGGGCCAGCACGTGAGAAGCATCTCTTGTGCCTGCTGGGGGCTGAGCCTTAAACTTGATGGGGCCCTCTCTCTCCTGCAAGAAGACTTATAGAAAACTTACAGGAACTTAATGTGTGATCTATGTATAATCTGAGTTGATTACAAGAAAATCTTATCCGTGGAGTGAGTGAGCACCACCTTTTTTGCTGGGGAGAGATGGGCACCTTCAGGATGCAATTCATCTGACTCAGTTCAGTATTTCTTTAAAATACGCCCAATAATAACTGTTTACATAAACCGATTAAAAACAAATGAGGAGAAGATACTGGGTTAGTCCTGGTGAACCTTTATGGTCTCCTTTCCTGGGTAAAGAGACATATGATATCAGCCACAGGATCAAAATCCACTGGACACCACTGTGTGCATGCACATATGGCCACGCAGACCCCATCAAAGAAGACTCAAAAACCTTTGATGTTGAGCTGGAGGACTCCAGTCAATCATTACCCAATATGACAAACGTATCAAATTTGCTGGATGAAGTGCTGCAACTGATTGCAATGATGCTTTTCTTCACATCTGCCTTATGGCCCAATGCATTAGATTTAATGCTGCTTTGCTGAAGTCCTGTTCCAGAGCACTGAGGGAACCATCCTGCAGGCAAATGACCCCCAACTCCCCTTCTTCCAGGACATCTCATTTGCGTCATCCTTTCAGACAGGTGGCTCTTGATGTTGGTCATGGGCAGGCACACATGCAGCTGCTTGGTGAATCCAACCCTTGCAAATTGCCCTGATCACTTGGGCAAAGCTGTGTGGGCTGTAAATCCAGCATTGCTCAGGTGAGGTCTAGCAGCAGACCTAGCTTAGGACCCATGAAATCGGGTGTTTGTTTCACCCTTGCTTCTGCTTCTCCAGCTGTGAAAGACGTCCTCTCTCATGGTTGACTTTTGCCTCTGTATTAATATTTGCAGAATATTCAGAGCTCCCTAGTTGACGGTGCTACAAACCACACAGCTTGAATCTGCTGTCACCAATTGGAAAGAGCCATGCTGGTCTTGGGATTTAGTCCTGTTGAATTAAGAATATTTTACTGTTCTAGGAACGATAGGGTGGTCTGGCTGCTAAATTACAGCACTCCCTGGGCTGGTCCAGTGCTTTCCCTGCCTGTTTGGGGTCAGGATTTGGCCCTTTCTGGTTTCATGTTTTCCTAATGAACTCATGAACCTGTATCAAATGTCGAAGCAACAGGAATTTGATGGTGATGCTCTGCCAGCGAGAACAGGCTTCTCAAAAATCAGAGTTCTCCTTCCACTGAACTCTATCCCTTTCTCCCCCCTTTCTCCACTCTCCCCCCTGCCATCTAACCCCCGTTGGCCCAGTAGAAAACCGCCCCTTGAAGCTGGTGAGCCCAAGTGTTGCCTGAGATCCAGGAAAAGTTGATAGCGTACAGATGCTGTTCTGTCCATAATATTTACTTTTCGGATGAGTCTTAAGAAAGTGTGAGACCAGGAGATGCTGGAGCGCTTCTTGAAGTGATGAAATGGCTGTCACCTCCTCCAGCTGGAGGTGGGAAGCCCTTCCCTAACTTTTCTCACCCTCCTTGGCCTTGCCTGGGGAGTGGGTGGAGCTGGACCAGCACCCCACCATTCCCTAACCCCTGACTCACTCTGAGACCTGGGTGTGGAGAAGAAAAAAAGGCTACTTCTCTCCTCCACCCCTTGCTTCCCAAGCGCAATCTGGAACTAGTCATGCTTTGTGATATTGGGATTAACTTTGCTCCATCTTCATTTTTGTCTGTGTCCCTCAGACACTGGTGGGGGCAGGGAAATGCCAACCCTACTGCTGGACTGAGCAGAGAGGGATGCCCTCGTTCTCCAAGGGGTCTGAAGTGGGTGGATTTGAGGGGGTGGGGAGCTGAAGGGCTGTCTGAGTCCCTGCACTTCCCAGGCACTGCTCCCGGGATGCACACAGCCTTCACGCTAAGGCACGCCCTGGAGCCCTGGCAGGCTCTTGGGGGATTTGAGGTTTTCTCCAAGCCCATCTCTGATGTTGAGATCTGACTCAAACACATGCGGCAAGCTAATCGTGTGCATCTGTGCCTTTTAAAAATGTGGTCGCCTGCTGATTGGGTTTAATTCTTTATCTTATTCCTGCTAATCCGTTTTCCAATCTGGTTCCCATTTGTAGACAAATTCCCCCAAACCCCAGCCACTAGTAGGATGGGTGGATGGATGGCAGTGGGGGCAAAGAGGGGGAGCAAAGAGAGCCGTGCTTTCTGTGGGACAGTTTGAGACCGAGAAGAGGATGTGCCTACCCTGTCAAATGCCGGATAACAAAAACCCCACCCTGGCTTGTGCCACAAATGTATAACAGTCTCATAACTGTCTCCACTTGGGATCCCACCTCCTGCAGGCTGATATTGCCATGAAAACGTGACAGCAGCGCGCTGCCAAGCATCCGAGGAATAACAGCCTGAGGGTTTTATTACGTGGAAAGATTCCCTTCAAACACACCATGGAGCTGGCCTGGTGGTCCAGCAATAGCGTAACAACCTGGGCTGCTTTGAATTTTATGGCCAGCATTGGCTGGAAGGCTGCAGTACGCACAAGTTTGCTGTAGGGCTGGCCAGTCCTCGTCAGCTGCATTGGCCTCTCAGTAGTATCCAGCACATCCCAGCCAGGGAAAAAAAGTACTGGATGCATAAACTCTCCTCCTTCCTCCTCTTGCTCTCTCTCCTTGCCCTTTTCACACTCAGAAGCTGCCAGCAAAGGTGAAAATGTACCTCCGTACTGTGCATTGTCTGCAGCTCTGCTGCAAGGGTGCTTCTCCTTTGCAGAGGGAGAGAGGGCAGGTATGCGGTTTGAGGTCTGGGAAACCCTCACCTCTGGCTTTTAGGCAATAGTTTACTGTTGTGCCTCAGATTCCCCTGCTATTCCCCTTGGTTATCCTCTGTCCCACTTCAAATCCACTCCCATATCGCTGCAGATTTTGGTTTTCCTCAATTGCAGTTTTTCATGGGCTGTGGAGATGGAGCAGAAGCCCTTGTGATGTGCATCTGTTGTGGAGTGTTTCTCAGGACTTGTTTTCCCTTGGGAGAAGTGTGTGTTGTTAACGTGACTGACTTAGCACCAGGTGAAATCTGGGAGAAGTCCAGGGATGTTTTAGTATGAGCTGATGATGAGCCTCCATGCCTCCAGGTCTTTAGCTCGTCCTGCTACCTTGGATCACAACTCAGTTTTCTATCTTTAGTAGGCTTTTAACCCAGGTGTGTAACCTTCTGGGATGTTCTCTAGTAGAGGTCAAACCCACCTCTAGCAAAAGATTCAACTAACAGATGAAGGCCTTCCAGTTTCTGGGTGGTAAAATTCCTGGCAGCAAAAATTTAGATCTGCTTAAGACCCCAAATTAGTCGTGTTGTGCAAACAAGGAATTGATGCTTGGTTTAGAGTCATTTAGGACCTGTGTTTTTCCAGATACACACATTGGCCCTGGTTCCATACTGAGTGTCCAAAGGATGGGCTTTGTCCTCCCAGCTCCCTTGACCACTCATGGGTCAAAAAGCAGAATATTTGCCTTGAAAAAAACAACCTTCTGTAACAATATTTTGCAATTTACTGAAAGAATCAAGAGTTACGGGCAGGAAGTAACAAGCAGGTATAGAAGGCAAGTGAGAAACAGCTGCTTTATTCTGCTGTGATAAAGGTCCAGAAGATATGACTGCTATTCCCAGATTTATCACTGGTTTGCTCTGTGGCTTTGAATGAGACATTTCTCTTCCTTCTGTCTTCACTCCTTCTCCTGCTCTTTGGCCTTACCCACTAGCTCTCCAAGGTGAGTAGTCTCTACCTTGTGCCTGTGCAGCAGGATCTGCTCCTACAGACCCAGGCACTGGTTTGTATGCAGGTGTGACCTACGTTTTGGTACACCACCTCAAGTGCTGGGTAATAAATAATAGATTTTTTAAAAAATGCAGAAACATAACTAAAATGAAGACATTAAAGTAAATAACCATTTCTAAATTCTCAGAGGACTATCAGGAAAAACTAGCAAGCCTGTATTTTTTTCTTGATCCTGCAATACTACCAAATCATGGTATTGAAGGACAGTGAGTTTGAAAGAACTGGGTATTTTTAATCTGCTACCAAGCATGTGTGTGTGCATTTTATAGGCTGTCCAAAAGGCACATGAGTGAAACAGCACATGATGCAGTCATTGAAAGAACCCATCACCAAGCCCAGGAAAAAATTATGACTGTAGTTGTAACCATTTTTTATCGTTTCCATCTCTATTGACTGACATGTATTTTCTTCCTTCCCTGACCCAGAACACCAGGACTCTGAAACTACTGAAATGTTTGCACAATCTTGAAGCATTTATTTAAAAGTTGCTTTTCCCTGAAGGGTAGGTACTACAGCCAGATTCAAAGTCAGATCAAAAAAAACAAACAAATACTATCTTTACAAGCCCTTCATATCGGTATGTACCAAAGGACCTATCAGCTTCCTTTTCCTTTTGGCATGCTGACAACAGCCCAGTGCCTCAGGCAGAGAGCTGGAGTACGTGTTTACAACCCTTTCAAATTCACAGGCCAAACAGGAAAAGAAGGAAAATGTCAAAAATTACAAATAAAACAGTTGATCTTCAAAAGCAACGAGGCCTGCAAATGAATAATTTTTAGGCATGCTGTATCAGATTTCTTAAATATTTGTCACAGCTGTGAGTTGTATAGGGCAGTGTTTGTTAACCTTAGAACTTGTCTTAAGTGCTCTCATGAATAAATTTATTTATACTGAAAAATCCAAGTGTCTTAATAACTAAAACAGTATTCTGAGGAGGTTTTTCCTCTTTTTTTTTTAATACTACTGCAGAGGATTCTTTCCCATGTGCTCAACATATTGCAGCTTTGCTTCAGCACAGAGCAGAAGTTATGATAGAGATAGTAAGAAGAGGAAAAAAAGAACAGGAGAGCAAGACATGGGGAAATGATGGGACTTGCCTATGTCTTGGGTTTTTGGCATGGACCAAGCATTATGTGATGCCCTTTCAATTATGGGTACATCACTGCATTGGATATTTTGCTTTTCTGGTCTTCATGGAGGTCTTGTCCAAGCAACTGAGGCACAGAAGGATTGCAGCAAGAACGGCCTCGTGAACATTTAGAGACTTCTTAGTTGGGGGCATCTGGTCCTGGTTAGTCTGGATTTCCCCTGTAGTCAATGGGGAGGGACTGCACCTCCACAGAGTGATCCTTCTTATCCTAAGGCAAGTACTTGAAGTTGCTGTGAGGGACCTATTTCTCTCCACTGGCTGTTGCAGGATCCTGAATGACTACTTTGGGTTAGACACCTCTGCTTTGGATGACTGGAGTCAGTTGAGATGAATCCTAATTTCCTTGCCTTTTTGGGAAAATGATGGAAAGCAGATGGATCTGAGCCCAAGCGCTTGGTCAGGTACAGTGCCTCTGAAGGCAGTGTGAGAGAGTTGTTTGGGATCTACCCTAGACTTCCTTTAAGACTGTTTGCACAGATGAGTCTACAATTTAGCTATCAGCTCTGGGTGAAGGGAAGAACTGATTCTTTCTTCATCGCTCAGGCAGGTAGATGCAATTTGAACAAGTCACTTTTTAGCCTCATGCACCTTTGTACATTTGAAGGGAAAAAGAAATGTTTCCAGTCTGTGCAGCCTGTCAGATATAACTTTGTAAACCAACGTAGCTTATTTACCCAAGGAAATACCAAAAGAGGCTGAAAGCTGAATGCAAGTAGTACCTGTCAGAGCACCTTGCCTGCAGAGGAGACGAAATAGCCATCAATGGAGGTCTTCAAGAATGAAATAACATTTCCCCCATCCTACTTTTTGCTAATGAGATATATCCTAGTACTTCTTCCCATTTGTATGCTGTATATCTGTAGATCTCAGCGTACCCAACAGATGACAGTTTCTGCTCCAAGTAAAGGATGCAATTGCAATGAGGGATCACCATCAGTCGTGTGCTGCCGTGGTGCTGCTCCTCTGGTCTAGCCTAGCTGACAGCATATCTGCATGAGCCAGCATGATACTGATTAAGAAATCCCTACTGTGATGGACAGAGTAAAAAAAGATGTATTTAAAACTGCGATTTTGGCAGTACTTGTGAACTTTTTTGTTTTGTTTTGTTGAGAAAAGCAATTCAATGTGAATAATCTTTTCCTGTAAAGGGATAGAAAACCTTTAATCAAATACAAATTACTTCTAGGCATGAGAAATAAATGTTTGATGAAAATGTATCTTAGTTATGGCACATAAATAGCTCTTCACAGTCAATATATAATCTTGCATCATTATGAAGGGAAGTGATCATTAAAAATATAATTTGGAGAGCAATATTTTACCTCCCAGTTGTCACAAGACCCCCCTTTCTGCACACAGTTCTGGACAGGGTTAATCCCCAAATGACTTGCACCATTGTAAATCAGGAGTAACAAACCCTGACTTCAAGCAAAGGCTCCTGGTGTAAATCACAGGAGGATCTAATCCTGTTGCCTGAGAAAAAAAATGAAAATGTCTTAGGAAAATACAACTGCTTTGGCACTGCAGAGAGAAAAAATAAAGCAAAATACTTTAAACTTCTAAAGTAATATTTCTTTTCAGCTTCACCTGTGCTTTTAGTCCTCTAAATCAGTAAGCTGTTATCAAGGAAAATTATGTGTTCCAATCTCCTGATGAATTGTGTAGTGAGATTTTGCATTAGTAACCGTGAGTATTTACACTTTCCTAAGATTAAAGGCAGTTTTACAAAGCTGTGTCTGCTTATTAATTAGTGTCTGATGAAGACACATTGCAGGCAGAAATAGTGGTAAGAAAATGGAGCTAACCTTTAAGACTAAATTAATCTCGGGCTTAATGGGTTTTAGTATGATTTAAGGGTTTTATACATTTTCTGGTAAATTTCCAATAGAAATGAAAGTGGGTACAAGCACAAAAAAGAAGGCTGAGTAAACATGGTAAGAGCAGATCCTTAAGAACTGCAGATGCACTGTAATTTGCTAGAACGGGCTTGTAAATCTTCGCAAGTGCACAATGAGGCAAGGGGCTTTAAGGGACCAGATCCTCAGCCCAGTACTACCTGGAGAAGGGTCTGTTGCAACCTTGGAGCAGTCCCAGCTGGTAGAAGTATGAATCAAGCTCCCTCACTGCAACTCCCTCCAAGAAGATGGGAATTAGGAGCAAGGCTGAATGATGTGCAGCCTTAGGGGTATCCTCAGAGTATATCTTCAAAAGGGGAAGTTTCTTCCAAACCACCAACCTTATTTTGGGTGTCGTTGCTGTCTTACCCCTTGGAGATGTACCTGGAGCAATTGGGTAGGTCTCCTGAGGCCAAGGGAAAGTGAGAGACAAGCTAACCTGGAAGTGACCCCACTGCTGTGTTTTTAAACAGAGGCCATGGATTACTTTCTAGAGATCTCCTAAGATTAGCAGTTGCTTTATTTTCTGGCATTTAATTTGTGTATTGTGCTGTTGGGTATCGTGTGATGTTAAAAGCAATGACAACAAAGCATGTGGGAGACTTGTCTTGGGAGGGGGAACCTAGTATTGTACAACTAGTTAACATGTGTTTCCATAAATCTGCTAATCTGCTTCAGTGTGCTTTGAACATAATCTGGGTCCAGTAAAATACAGTTAATTATATATCCATTTTAATTGTAAACTGAGTTTCACAATGCTTGTATTGTTACGTAAGTGCTTATAGTTCTCCTATTTCTATCATATTTCCCTGACACCTCATTTGAATTTACATGTATCTGAGGTCATAAGTGAAGTGGAGGTTCTGCTTTTGGTTAACTCTGGAGCATAGATCAGCTATCATGAGTTTAATGAAAACATTGTCATTTTTAGTGGCTTGCTAAAAAAAGAAAAGCTAGAGAACCAATGCCATGCACAGTGGCTGTTCCCTCCTGTCAGCACAGGACTGCTGTGTCGTAACACACCACGGAGCGATCACCAATGCAGCTAAGTGTCCTCACTGAGGTTTGCTCTGAGGTGCAAGGAAAAAGGTGGTATTGCAGTGAGGAGTGAGGTTAGAAATGTGTACCAGCTTTGGGGTGCCCAGCTTTATGGGCCCATTTACACTTACAATTTTGACACTTTTTCTAGTTCCATTGGCATGGGTTATTTCTTTCTTAAGGTGAGGTTGATCTGGAGAAGGGGTGAAGTCAACTCCAAATGTCCCCACAGGTGATGGGAGGAAGCCTGATTTTCAGTCCATGCTTTCCCAGCCTCTGGCACCACTGGTGATTATGTAGACAGCATAAACTGCAAATAAGGGCTTCAAATTGCACTCTGTTTCCAAGCACTAAAAGACAGACAGCTCTGGTCTTTTCATACGCCTCACTTGATTTGATGTTGCTGCCAGAGAAAAAAAGGACATTTTTTCATTCATTAAAATAAAATCTCCTTTAAATAATTTTAGAGTTTTGAGATAATAAACAGCAAGACAAAGATCACAGCTGAAGACTTCTATACCATCAAAATAGTTAGTCATTGTCTTTGAGCTTTGTATAAATACATGATCAATGCCTCAAAACAAGACCCTTGAAGGTGTTTTTATAAGGCCACAAATGTGTCAAGCAGACTTATTAGATGTGAAGGGAATGATTATTTGTACAAAGTGAAATGAACATGTGCAATAATATTGTAAAATGTTTATTAGTCTAGAGTGTGCTGAATTTTCCTAAAATATATCAGGTTCTCAGTTTGCATTTAATGTAGTGTTAGGTATGACGCTATATCCTTCCTAGGCTATTTTCAGTTAGCGTTATGCTTTTTGCAGAGTAAATCATGGGTTTGTGTCCTTTATAACAAGGGTATTATCAAACGTGAGGCAAAGCTACCTGTCTAGAAATCCAATGTGAAAGAAAACATGTACTGAATCTTGGTTTAAAGGGCAGTTGACTGGATTATCTCTATTGAGCAAGTGGGATGTGAAGCTCTGGGAATGCTTGAGAATCTCTGCTCTCCAGTGGCTGTTGATGTACGCCATGCATCAAGGTATGAGCTCCCTTGTTGGAAACTCAGATGGTTTTAGCATCAGATGTTACGTGTCCAGCCAAAAGACTGCCTAGAGCGATGGTTTCAGGGTGGGCAGAGGTGTAAAGGGGAGTATAATCACACATCTCTCATCTGAGTTGCCTCCTTCATGCTGATGCTCTAACATCAAGGCTTGCTCTGCTAGGAAGGCAAGAGCAGAAATGCAGTGCCTTTATTTCAGCCTGCTCCTCACCAACCTATGACCTCTCTTCCTCTGATTGCAGGGAGAATGGGGCACCTGTGTAGATTGTGGAGGTTCAGAATTAAACCCTAATGACCTGGACTTAGACACTTACTGATGCTCTAAGACACTCTGTATGCCCCATCTGAGCTAGAAGTCTGTTGGGGAGATTGAACGTGGGGCCTCAGTGGTCTGTCGTGCCTATTCTTAGGACTGGTGAATTTTGTTGAGTTTTATTCTTGTCCCTTTCCAATCAGGATATTGCTCCAGCAGCTGAGTTTTTCCTTGGTTCAGTGCTGTGTATCCTGACTTGTGTTGGAGTGTGGTAAGTTAATTCATGTTAATCTGTGCAGACCCATTTTGCCTTCTTTTCAGACACATAATGGGCTTCAACTAGGAAGGACCTTTGAGTCCTTCAGAAAGGACCTTTAGGAAGCTTTTGCTGGTAGACAATCTGAAACAGAGCTATCCTCAGTAATGGCACACAACCAACTTCAAACTATGATTTTCCTATGGTGTGGAAGCTCTTCTGTAGACCAACACTGTACTGGTGGGAGTAGCTTTTAAGATAATCAATGGCTGCTCTAACTGTTGTTGTCTCCCCTTGTAGCTCCCTGCCCAGGGATACAACCCAGAGGTGCTATTGGTTGTGGAAACCTTTACATGCAGATCTGGCATAGGTTTTATCCATTTAACTTTTTGAGGCACGTGGGATCTCCATGGAAGGTATCCACTGTGAATTCATGTACATACACAAAATTTAATGGAGTTTAGATAATAGTCACCAGGTTACTCTTTGGCTCTCCCAGTTCAAAGAACTGGTTGAAATTCACAAAGAAATTAAGAGATCACACCTAGGGAATAAAGCTTGCTGTGAAACGTCTTCTGTGAAAGCCAGAACCAGGTGAAAATCACTTAGTTTCAGGTTTCATTACAAATTTGAAAACCATATCTCAGGTTCACCGAAAGGTTGGTTAAGGGTCATGCTGCAGGGCCTGGTTTGGAATGAATGTGGCTGATTTATGTCGTTTGCAGCAGAACTGGGTATCATTCATTGCTTTGACCCAGGTTCAGGGGTCTGCTCCTCTAAGCTCTCCTTGTGTGTTGAAGTCAGTGAGAATTCCCCTTCACAGAGACCTTGGAGGATTCATCTCCATGAGAAACTTAGGCTTTTGATTGCTTTAAATGCCGGCCTTATTTCAATCCCTCACCACCTCCTCTGGTGTAAGTTAGCCTGATTCCTTGTTAGCCAGCTGAACTGCTCTGTTGCCCCCAGGTGAGGATCCAACCTGACTTGGAGAACCCAGGGGTCAAGTAATCTAATAACAAGTTCACACAAATCCATCTGTGCTGAAATGAGTAACTCCCCCACAGCCCTGCTAGAGGGTTCTATTGCCATTTTGCAAGCAGCCAAACCCACAGGTGAAAAGCTAGGCCAGAATGCTATTGGTTGAACATTAGCCACATCTTGGACTAATGAGCATCTGGTTCCCTTTACCATTAAGAAGATCCATGTGACTCACAGGCAAGGCCTTGCAGACCTGCCTGTTGCTACAGAAGGATCAGTCACCTCATCTCCCCTCCTCAGGGCTTCTGTTTTTTCCCAATCATGCCTTCAGGTTGTTCTTATCCGTATCAAGGAAAAGCAGGCAGATGGTGATAAGAAGACTTAGTGTCATCTTAACACTTCTGACACCCCAGGAGAAGAGCATCCATTAGAGCCTCATCACCAACTGGAAACTTCTCATGTTGCTCTTTCCCAGTTATTAATTACTTGCAGATACTCTCGCAGCAGCATTCCTGTGGGAGACTATCGACGTCAGCATAGATTCTTTGCAGCAGTGTTACCAAAGCAAGAAAAAAAGCTGCCCTGAAGTTCTGGAGAGGATCTGATTAATCCCTCAAAAGCAAGAACATTTGCTCATGTAGCAAACCTGGAAAGCTGGGCTAGCAATATGCCTTGTAGAAGTGACTGCAGCAACACTGAGCATTCATCTTGAAACCAGAGGTTATGCTTCAGTGTGAACTTGGTGTCTGAGCTGGAATTCATAAACATTAAAGTGGAAATTAACCTGGAAAGCTGCTGGGTTTGCCTAGCCAACAAGGCAAAACTGAATTGCTTCACCTGATTTCTGCTTTTACTACCCTGGAAAATTCTTTCCAAACCAAGAGTTGAACCAGTCAGAACCTTGTCAGCATTGATTGCGATATCTCTGATCTCTTGGCTGGAAGGTACACACCAAAGATCAGTTTGTGACTGAAATGTTGTTGGTTCGATGGGATGTGTATGAGGCTCAAACAGACAAGCAAGTCTAGAGACAGATTTATTTTCCAAGACTAGAGTGAACTCATGGCTTAGATAGGTGTACTCTTTGCTGGGTAAAAACTGTCCGGATGGCTGAGCCTAGAAAGTTGTGGTTAATGGAGCTAAATCCAGTTGGCAGCCAGTCACAAGTGGTGTTCCCCAGCGCTGTGTTGGGGCCAGTCTTGTTTATTATCTTTAACAATGATCAGGATGTGAAGGGATTGAGTGCTCCCTCGGTTAAGTATGCAGATGACACAAAATTGGGCAGAAACATTGAACGGCTCAAGGGCAGGAAGGCTCTACAGAGAGACCTGGACAGGCTGAATTGATGGGCTGAGGCCAACTGTATGAGGTTCAACAAGACCAGCTGCTGGGTCCCCATGCAACACTATAGGCTTGGGGAAGGGTGGCTCAAAAGCTGCATGAGGAAAAGGACCTGGGAGTGTTGGTCAGTGGCTGACTGAACATGAGCCAGCAGCCTGCCCAGGTGGCCAAGAGGGTCAACAGCATCCTGGCTTATCTCAGAAATGGTGTTGGCCAACAGGACTAGGGCAGTGATTGTGCCCCTGTACTCAGTGCTGGTGAGGCCAAACCTCGAATCCTATTGTGTTTGGTTTTGGACTCCTTAGTAAAGAAGGACATCGAGTTACTGGATTGTGTCCAGAGGACAGTGGTAAAGTTGGTGAAGAGTCTGGAGAACAAGTCTTATGAGGAGCAGCTGAGGGAACTGGGATTTAGTCTGGAGAAGAGAAGGCTAAGGGGAGACCTTATTTCTCTCTACAACAACCTGAAAGGAGGTTGTAGTGAGGTGGGTGCTGGTCTCTTCTCCAAAGTAACAACTGATAGGACACGAGGAAATGGCCTCAAGTTGTATCAGGGAGCTTTAGATGGGATATTAGAAAAAAATTTCTTTACTGAAAGAATCGTGAAGCACTGGAAGAGGCTACCTGGGGAAGTGGTTGAGTCTCTATCCCTGGAGGTGATCAAAAAGCATGTAGGTGTGGCACTTTGGGACATGGTTTAGTAGACATGGTGGTGTTGGGTTGATGGTTGGACTTGATGATCTTGGAGGTCTTTTCCAACCTTGATGGTTCTATGGTTTTATGATTCTATTACTCTGTAAATTGCAGAGTCAATGCAGTACTTTGGCTCATGGTGGCTGGCTTGAGTTAACTTTGTGCACTGTGAGATGATTCAGCCTAGCTTAAACTTCGTTCTGGGTGGGTTAGATTAATTCAAATTACCTCATGTTTGCTGCGGGCTAGGAACAGCACACACAGGCATTTGCTGTAGTAGTTCACATAATGTAAGATCAGTTATACCAGGTCATGCCAAAGATATTTTTAAACTGATACTCTGCTATTGATGGTGGTCAACAGGGTACACCAATGAAAAATTAAAAGAGGGCAAGCATCTAGTGATGTTTATCCAGCATCAGTCTTCTAGCCTTCAGCATTTTATGGCTCAAATACACATCAAAGATGATGTTTTGTATTTAAGGAGGGATTTTTTCTGATTAATTTGGCTGATTGCTTTTTGAACTCATATACATTTCATAGCATCTCAAGCAAGGAGTTCCATAGATTCACCAGGTTCTGGGGGAATACCTGTTTGCCTTATTGCTGTTTTCTTCTCTGTTTCCTTGTGCTGGAAAGGAGGGTAAATAACTCAACACTAGTCACTGTAACCAGGGTCCCACTGATTTTTTCCACATCCTATCTCAGCCATCTCTTCCAATTTGAGAAGTCCTTTTCTAGTGAATCATGCCCCATGCAGCAGCCATTCAGGACCTTGGATTATTCTTGTCATGCTGCTCATCCAAAAGTGGGTGTATACAAAGACCATTTGAACCAGGGCTTGTTATCAGATCTCTTTTGTCTCATAACTTTGAAGAACAAATCACATGAAAAATAGAGCAGGAGGCATCTAAGACCAATGAAATGCTCGGTTTCACACTGATGCCCTCTCCATCCTTTCCTTTTCTCATAAGTCACAGCACAGTCAGCAATGTTTCTAGTTACTGCTCCCCTCTACTCCTCCTGTGTGTGAGCCCTGGGAATTAAAGATATGACAACAAAATGTGGTATTCAAAAGCTCTTTACAAGGCTAGCAGAGGAAGTGGGATAATTTGTGCTTTTGTGGAAGGTGGTTGGATTTTGCCTTTTATCAAAGATTATTCATGTCCATTTGTTTAAAAGGCTTGGCTTGCTTGGCTCTTGAAGCTTTCAAGGTGGGGTAGGGGAGATGTTCAGTATGTATGTACTACATTATTAAGACGCACTAAGCAGTAACCCGACGCCCAGCCTCTGTGTGGCCTTTCTGTTTTACATGCTACGGACAAGTACATTACTGTTTTAACAGTCGACTTCCTGTGAAAGGGAAATCTGGATTTTTATTGATCTTATGCTGTTTCAAATCCACCTACTCTCAGCTGTATGGTGTTCACTTGGAAAGCATCTGAGGGGATGTTCCTGGAAAAACCTCACTGCGCAGAACAATACAATACTTCTTTGTTTGTCGTCTTTTCGCTGAGGCCAGTCAGTCCTATTGAATGAACCTCAGATGTTTTGATTTCTTCTTTGGTGAAAGTTTATATGACTTAAGCTGTCTTTTTACCCTTCTTGCCTTTCCCTTTAGGTTTCTTCTAAAGAACAAAGCCAGTTGAATTAAATTGCTCTGTATTGTCATTTCAAACATTAATGAATGTTGTTTCAAAATGTTATCTTATTTAGAGCCTGAAATGACTAAGGGCTACCATTCTTGTGCCAATAGAAGAGTCTCTGTGGCTTTGGGATTGTTTGCTATTTCTTTTAACAGATCGGTGCTTTGAAAAGGTCATTTGTTTCCATACATTTCTTATTATAAAAACAAAAATAATGAACAGTTAGAAGGCCAACATAAAGCAGCTGGATTATACTTGTGGGAAGTTGCAGTGCATAGTCTAGCTGTTGAAATAGTGGACTGAGGATTATAAAAAAAGAGCCCATACTACTATTTTTGAGCCCTACAGGCACTGAAACTGTTTATTTTATGTAGTTAAGAATTCTTATCAGTGCAGCACCTCCACTTCCCTGGAATCACAGAGATGAAGATGGCCTCTGACATGGTGTATTAAAGATCTTCATTTAAATGATGTGTCCCCAGATAACAACCTTGGACTGAGCCTTTCAGACTTCCTCTGAAATCACAGCACAAAGGCTGTGTGTAAAAGCAGATGTTTGCAGCACATGGATTTCCAGTGGCAACAAATATTGCATTTAAAAAGAATTTCTTTTTTTTTTTTTTTTTAATAGAAGAAGCTGTTGAGTAGCATTCATGGTAATGGGTGACTATGATCAAGTCAGGTTCTTTATTGATAATAATCCCTGGTCCCTGTGTCATTGAGAACAGTTTCTATAGGTACAAATGAACCAGTATAAAGGAAGCCAGTATAATACATCAGGGCTGGGTGGGAGGTTACTTCATTTAACTTCCGCCTTCCTTTCTTTGAGTTCCTATTAAGCTAAATAATGGCAGTCTACAAAATGAAGGAGCCATTGAAGTGTGCCTACAAACCAATTATATCATTCTGGACATGGTCCCCAGGACTCATTGTATATGTACGTGTATGTGTGTCTTGTCTCTCTTGGCTGGGACTCTGACTCTCTTGAAACTGCTGGTTTATGAACATTGTGAGAGCCTTTGGTTTTCAGAATTGTTGCTTTTCTTCTCTCCCCCCTCCTTAGCTGCTGGTTGCATTTTGTGTGACAAAGGGTTTTGTGAAGGGCTGTGCCCTGAGTATGGAGTTTAGAACCTGAACTTGCATTTTGGTCCTCCAGCAAAATCCCTATTAGCTCTGTCTAAAAAGGGAAAAAAGAAAAGATGAAAAAAGAAATTTTGATAAAAGTGAGTAAAACAGATCTTACATCGATTGCTTCTCTAGGAATGTCCTTGGAGAAAGGAATATCTGGGGTCAGGCCTGGGAGGGAAAACATGAAAAGGCATTTCACACCAAAGCCAAATACTGATTTCCTGCATGAGAGAGGGTGGGTTGGTGGGACTCACAATATCAGGTCATGACCCATTTAGTCCTTTCTTTGACTGAGACCAGTAATAGAGGTAAAGTTCAAAAATGCATAGCAGATAATTTTGTATCAAGATGTAAGAGACATAAATTTCTTGCTCACATACATTTGATATTGCTTTAAAGAAGACTGAAAGATTGTGTCTCATGTTTTGTGCCTTTGCTACATCATGGAGGAGTTTCTTATAATTACCATCAGAATGCTGTCATTTTTCATATGAAATAGGACTCTTAAACCTGGTAATGTCATGGGAGAGGAAGTTCCTCAGGTTAGTGGAGTAAGGAGTCAAGAAATCAAGCAGACTTGCTAGCTAATTAGCTGCCCTTCTTTTAAGGTGCGATGGAAAAGAGCAAAGGAAAAGCCAACATTTCTCTTCCTTATTTCATGAAGTCCCTCTCTGTTGGTCTGGATGAGTGAAGTTAGGGAAGATCAGACCCCCACCAAATGACTTGGAAACTTTCTTACCATGTCTGTACGTCTTCTGATGAAATTTAGATGAAAGCAGTCTCTCTGAACTTTCGTGAAATATGACGTAATCACAGGTTTATGCCATTTCTAGCCATCTAAATGCAAGCAATGTGTATAATGCATTAAGTGAGATAAACAGGGCTGCATAAATCATTAGAAGTTTAGCACAATCAGACCAAACTGGGAATAAACTGTACAAGTAGGTGCACCATGACACGCATGATCAAATGTGATCAAATATAAAACTCAAATGAGACTGCATAACATGGAACTTGTCTCCTTGTTTGCTTTGCAGTACCATCAATGGCAGTCTCATGCAAAATCCCAAGGTTATATATATGTTGCTTTTTATGAAAAATCCACATCCAATTGTTTGCTAAGGATTAGCAGGTGTTGAATAGGTATTTTATAAAAGATTATAAACTGTAATGGAAGCCAACAGGTTGTGCAGAATTGTGCCTCAGAGCTACCTTTTACAAAGGACTTTGTAATGGTTTGTACCTCACAGCGCTCGTGTTCACCATCACATTAGTACATCTATTAATAATCTCTTGGCTCCTTTAAAAAAGCTTGTTAAGTGTAACCTTTGCAGGAAGTGAGATAGACACGTCTGTGTATCTGTCTGTTTTACAATGGTAATGTTGCTGTAGCTGTGATGATAAAAAATATATTACAGTTAAAACCACCCTGTTGTATTTTATAGTACTATATTATGGGAGTAGTGAGATTGTAGCCGGGATGAAGTGGGAACTTGCATTTATACCTCTGTTTCACTTCAATTAAAACTTGAGTTCAAAATGGTCTTTAGAGGCCAAATTTCTCTCTAATGTATATATATATATATATGCTTTATCATCTAAGATGATTCCATGTCCAGACATTCCTTTGGGCGCATTGAGGTTTAGATAATTTTTTGGTGGTCTTGTCATTTGGGAGATGTCTAGCAGCTGAATGATCTTTGAGGTCTTTGCCAATCTTTATGATTCTATGCTGAACACACACTGATTAAAAGTAATTGCTGTTAGGGGTTACAGATGCTGTCACTCTGGATTGGCGCACACAGATCTTTCTTCCTTACTTACATCTCCTTCCCTATTACAGGTTATTTTCCCCTTGTATGTAGAAAGATGCACTTTACATTCTCTATTGTTCCGTTTCTTTAATTAACACCAAAGCATTTTCCACTTGTCAGTTGATCTGAACTTGGCAATAAAAGAATAGAGTATTCCTATTACCAAAGTAAAAAAAAAAAAAAAAAAAAATTCTTTTCCTTTCATTTATCTCCAGAACTTCATAGTTAGTGGTAACAGCTTTCAGCAAAGTGTTCATGTGTATGCATGCAAGAAAGCACATACTAAAACTTACTCAGGAACTTATGGCCATGAAAGAATTGCCAGAAATCTCCCCAGCAAGATCCTTGCTTTGATTGCCTTCAACTTTCCTGAACTTATTAATTTCAGCCTGATGTTTTCCATGCTGATTGGAGTTGTCTCCTAAGAATATTGCATCCTAAATGATGCCATCATTTGACAGAGGAAGCAAAATGCTCCTCCAAGGGATATCACTGCTTCCTATGCAGCACTCCAAACTGCTCCAGGCTTGTGAGAAGCTGGGAAGTTTTTTTTTTTGCTGTACCTGCAAGAGACCATGTGGACGTGGCCAGGAAAAAAACCAAACACTGAAAAGAACAAATCAAAGTTTGTATAAGCTCAGTAGGAATTTAATATTCTTTTTTCCTATGTGCCTCCATTAGTGAAAATTGGTCCCCATGGGGAATATGAACGTCTTCCTTCCTAATGTCCAAGCTGGACCTTTTCTGCAGTTACTTGACTTCTGGGCCTGGGGAGTGTGACCAGAGGGTCTCCTCTGAGTGTCGTTACCCCTATACCAGACTGAGAAGATGGAGAGAAAGAGGGCAGACAGCCTTGTGTAGGAAGGAGAGAGAAGCACAGTCGAGGAGGTGAAGGAGGGTCAGTTTAGTTGGTCTATTTTCCTGAGCACCTGCAGCCAACTACTCAGAGAAACAGCCTTTTGGGCCTTTGGTTCCTGCAGCACTCAGTATTAATAGATTGTTTTTACAATTTATTTTTAGCTGTCTAAACTTGTTGAAAAATTATAGTGACAGTAATGTACCTCTCCTTTCGGGACAGTTTAGCAGGTGATGGAGAAATTACAGTATTTCCCTATTTATACCTACATGGTTGTCTTTAAAACATTCTACAATTCATGGCTCTCAGCAATTTATGTGTGCTAAGACATTTTCAGTCTCATCTTTCCTGCAGCCCTGTACTTACCTTGCTTTCTTCCCTGATGACATATGGTGTTGCTCCTTGGTCATCTCTTGCTTCTGTACTTTGCTTGATATTCATTGAATCACAGAATCATAGAATAATTTGGGTTGGAAGGGACCTTGAAGGTCATCCAGTTCCAGCCATCCTGCCATGGCCAGGGGCACCTCTCACTGGATCAGGTTGCTCAGTCTCATCCAACCTGGCCTTGAACACCCCAGGGATGGGGCATCTGCAACTTCTCTGGGCAACTTGGGCCAGTGCCTTACCACCCTCACAGTAATAAATATCTTCCTAGTATTTAATCTACATCTTCCCTCTTTCAGCTTAAAACACATACCCCTTGTCCTATCACTGCACTCTCTGATAAAGAGTTCTTCCCTAGCTTTCCTGTAGGCTGCCTTTAAGTACTGGAAAGCTGCTACAAGGTCTCCCCAGAGCATTCTCTTCTCTAGGCTGATCAACTCCAACTCTTTAGAGGTGCTCCAGCTCACTGATCATCTTTGTGGCCCTCCTCTGGACTTGCTGTAACAGATCCATGTCCTTCCTGTGCTGAGTACTCCAGAACTCAATGTAGGACTCCAGGTGAAGTCTCACGAGAGCAGAGAAGAGGGGCAAAATCACCTCCCTCCTCCTGCTGGCCACACTGCTGGCGATGTAGCCCAGGATATGGTTTGCTTTCTGGGCTGCAAGGGTACATTGCCAGCTCATGTTGATCTTCTCATTCACCAGCACCCTCAAGTCCTTCTCTTCAAGGCTTCTCTCAATCCACCCTCTGCGCAGCTTGTAATTGTGCTCGGGGTTTTCTTTTAAGCTAAAACATTATCCACACTTAGTGGTATTTTAAAGTTTTTTGAAGTGCAAGCCAAGAATGTGAAAAACAGTCTTGCAGCCCCTCTTGGATGTGGGATTTGAGAAGTACATTCTGTAGGAGACTGGGGCCAAGCATCCATTCTAGAAAATTTCGCAAACAACATCGATCCTGGTCAGTGACCAAAGCAGAGCTTGTGTGAAAAAAACAGAGTAGTGTATTTAAAGAATCCTGCATAACAATAGCCAAGAAGTGGTGCAAAAGTTACTCACTTCTGACATTTCTTGATTTTTAGATCACTTGACCTGTGCAGGTCTAATTTTTTTTTCTACATGTAAGTTATTTTTGTGTGTGATAGGTGCTTATATTCTTGATTGATGCATAACTCATAAAATTTTCCATGCTGGTATCTGTATTTATACACAGTGATAGCTGTTGCTATGGTTATGTGGTGTCCTGAGAGTGCTTAGTTTTTCTTTCCCTATTTATGTTTCAAACAGGGTTTGGTCAGGTAAAGTAAATATCTTGCCTTAATTTAGGTTTTATGTTTGCTGTACAACTCGTTAAAAAAAAAAAGAAAGAAACATTAAACATTTCACAGTAGAAACACAAAATATTTTACATTACCAGGCAAGTCGACTTTGGCATTTTTCCTTTCAGTCAGTTTGTTTTTCTAATATAAAACTAATATGACATAATGTATAATCTAATTTGGAAATTACAATTTACTTGGAAGGATTATGCTGCCAGCCAATACCAACAAAGAAAGAAATTATTTGAGAATGTTTCTTTCCTTCTTAACGTGGTCGATAATTTATTTTTCCTTCAGAAGATTACTTTTTTTCTTTACAACATTTCCTGCTGGTGTGATTTGCATTAGGATTAAATAATATGTTCCATGCTTAACTTATGCACTGAAGAAAGTGAAGTTTTCCTCAAATTTTTTTTAAAAAAGGTGCAAATTACTATCTTATTATGGACTTTGCTTACTTCGCAGTGACGCGTGTTGATCATTTTCAGATGGTTTGACAGTAATTACTTTATTTGTACTGACAGTATTTACACGAAGGGGCAATTTGAAATGGATAGATCTGTGTCTTTTATGAATCAAGGCCACTAAGATGGCTTAGAACAGGAGAAGCTGAAAAATGGGTAATCCAACCATGGTAATTCTGACTAACACCAAATTATCATGTTGACTCTTGTTAACCGCATAAATTTAAGCATTCATCCAACGCGTTGCATTACAGGGCTGTGGCATTTATTCAGCAGGTTCCTTTTCACAGCAGCATGCCAGGAAGCATGTTAGTTGTGCTAAATGTTCCCGCATTTCACGCAGATGCTGTGAAGGGAGCGGAGTGGAACAGGTTTGTTAGCCTTGAGCATGTAAAGGAACATTTGGAAGAAGGGGGTGCCCAGTCACTGGAACAAGTTTGTGTCCAGCACAGCAACTAAAACTGCAGCCTCTAGTTTAAGTGGAGAAAATTAAACACAGAGGACCTATTTTATGAAGCATTTACAGTCCTGAGCAAAATGTGGCATGGGCTAAATAAGAGTGACCTTAAAAAAAAAAAGAAATCTGTATCCACTTCTGATTTCTCCAGTCAGACTATAAGTGGGATCCAACTGTAATGTTATTAGGGGTGATTTAAAGGCAAGTCTGCTACTGTATTTCAGTGGTGCTGGAGTTGGATTTGGAAAATCTAGGTTCAGTTATGGCTCTCCTACAGACTTCTTATTGCAGCCTCTGGCAAGTCACTTATCCTTTGCATTCCTCAGTTTCTCATCTGTAAAAGCAGGAGTCATTTCATTTTCACTCTTCTTTCTCTCTTGCCTATTCAGTCTTGAGTTTCTTTAGGGGGCAGTTTCTTAGAGGGTGTTTCTTGCTGTTTTTTACAAGTGTCCAGCACAATGAGACCTTAGTCTCAGTTAGGATCACTGCTGTAATATAGATAATATTATTGTTGACAGCTGTTGTTGTATCTGTGTAATGTAGTAGCATAAAGCAATAAAGCTTCCTCCCCTCCTGGTGTTTAAAACTTAGGGAACAGTTTTGTTGACTCTTCTTGTTGTTTGTTCTTTAATAAAGTTAGCTCAAAGCTGCTTTCTGCAAGGCTGATTGAGTAGTCCTGGTAGTAAACCAGGACTTTGAATGAAATCAGGGTGCTGCCATCCTGCTGTAAAGATCTACCATGTGTTGCACTTCCTTATCTTGAAACCCTGAAGATACGCCGATATCATAGTAGGTCATCCACAGAGTAGGTAATTAGGATCATCATTTTAAGTTCATTTGAGTTTTTAAAATGTTTTTTTCCTGCTTTAAGTAACTCTGTTCTTACAAAGTTGAAAATTAATCTGTCTGAATTTTTAATTTGTTTTCCTTATGAAGTATACAGTCTGTCAGTTTGTTCTCATTTCCAGTGACCTTTTAGACTTGGTAGAAAAACTGGCACAGAGCTGGAGGTCTTAGAAAGACTAACTGCTTACCAGAGTTTTGGAAATCTGAAGCTGACTGTAGCAAAGAGTCTCTTATTTTCCCTGGAAGAGCTTTGGCTTGACCTCAGCCTGAGTATTAGACACCAGAGAATCTGAACATGAGCCAGCAGTGGCCCAGGTGGCCAAGAAGGCCAATGGCATTTTGGCTTGGATCAGAAATGGCGTGACCAGCAGGTCCAGGGAGGTTATTCTCCCTCTGTACTCGGCACTGGTGAGACCGCTCCTCGAATCCTGTGTTCAGTTCTGGGCCCCTCACCACAAGAAGGATGTTGAGGCTCTGGAACGAGTCCAGAGAAGAGCAACCAAGCTGGTGAGGGGGCTGGAGAACAGGCCTTATGAGGAACGGCTGAGAGAGCTGGGGTTGTTTAGCCTGGAGAAGAGGAGGCTGAGGGGAGACCTCATTGCTCTCTACAACTACCTGAAAGGAGGTTGTGGAGAGGGGGGAGCTGGGCTCTTCTCCCAAGTGACAGGGGACAGGATGAGAGGGAATGGCCTCAAGGTGTGACAGGGGAGATTTAGGCTGAACATTAGGAAAAAACTTTTCATGGACAAGGTCATTGTGCACTGGAACAGCTGCCCAGGGAGGTGGTTGATTCACCTTCCCTGGAGGTGTTTAAGGGATGGGTGGATGAGGCCCTGAGGGACATGGTTTAGTGGCTGATGGGAATGGTTGAACTTGATGATCCAGTGGGTCTTTTCCAACCTGGTGATTCTATGATAAATGGTTCCTGGAACCCCAGATCATCTTGGAATAACTTGAATTCCAGCCACAGTAAGCGCACACACAAACTTTTTTTGGACGTAAATGGTATTGTCCTTCTACTGTGTCAAGTTGTTGTCAAAGTCCAAGAGCAGCCATCAGTTTACATGACAGCAGCAGACAGTGAAGTTCAGGCGCAGACTGTAAAGATTAGCCTGTCATTGCTGCTATTTCCAGCCTTAATTGCCAGACTTGAAGACAGAAACCAATGTGGAGATAAGGCAAGTGATCTCACTTTTATTGAGTGACTTTGGCCTTGAGAATTGTCCCCTCTATGGCGTCACCTTAAAGTTGATCTCTGAGAGATTCAGGAAGGTTTAATGAAGCTGTGCAATGTATTTGGGAAATGAGTATGGACGTGCTGAAACGCCCTCCATTATATCCCACCAAAAAAGATACATATCAGGTTCCTTGTGTGGCATTTGAGGACTATAAACATGTTGCCATGATTTGCTATGTTTCCTGAGGGTTTACAGAAAAAGCGGCTTTTTTAGAGGACTTCCATATTGAGATTGACAATTTGATGTAAACCACGGCCCAGCATCCAATGTTCTGTTTAATGCAATTCTGTGTTTGTCAGCTGTAACCAATTACACTTTTCATTGTTAAGTGACGCCAACATGGCTCCTTTCTACTAAGTTGTTGCTAATACCATTTTATTTGCCTTCCAAAGCTGAGCTCTGTCGGAAGCTGTGTAATATATATAAGCTGCTGCTCCTCTCCCTCTGTGCTGGCAAAGTGTAGGATATCAGCGCTGAATTCAGGATGTTAGGAGATCTTTCATGAGGCTTGGGGATCTTGGGGACAGCACTGGGACCTGAAGCTGAGTAGCAATGGGATAATCATCTGTAGATAAAAATGGCATCCGAGATGCTTCTGGAGAATTGTGCTGGTCTTCTGTGTACTAAGGCTGCTAATCCCAGTTTTTAATTGCAGTAGGAAACCTTAAACTGGAAACAAGTCAAAGCTTTTTTCTCATCTGCTTCTCCCTCCAAACCATACATAGAAATGCATGAAAACCTTAAGCCTTATGATTCCCAGTGTGGTCCTGCATGGTTTCATGTTGAAGTCTAGGGTTTGAAACAACCTTGGAGAGGCAGGGAGCTGTATGCCTGTGGAGAGAGTTTTCTAGCAGAGAGCAATCCTGTGTGATGGGTGTCATCTTTGCATCCAGAGCTGTTTTCTTGCTGCCTTTCCCCCCAAAAAAGCGCTCCTTCTACTATGGGGAAAGTTCCCTAGTTGGTTTGGTTCATTTTAAATGGCTTGTTGTTTGTGAAGCTGTCACTCAGGAAGTTGGTGGCTGGCTTTGTGTAGGTCCATGCCTGCCAGAGAAGTAGGTCATGGCAGCTGTATGTTTTGAACATATTAGCTCCCACCGCCCCTTGTTTGGATTTGAGCGGTTTCTCTGGATTTGGCAGGCGGATCTCCAGGCATGAGGGCAGCTGAGGTCTGGGAATGCCCCCATGGAGCATTTCAGGACTTTGATCTCGCAGCATAGAAGTGGCTACCTTGAGGGTCCATCTAATCCAGGATCATGTCTCTGACTCAGGCTGCGTGGACCCCACATCAAGTCCCTGAGGCTCAGAGGCTTTGCATGAAGCATCTGGAATTTCCTCACCTAGACAAAAGCTGGGAACGTCTCAGGTTTCTCCTCTTCATTTTGTTTTTCCAGTATCAACCGGCAGCCATGGTAGACTCTAGATTACATTGCAAGTGGGAGCTGTGGTTACTCAGGTTTTAGGAGGTCTTGTTACAGCCTCATTTGCTCATAGTCTGCTTCCAAATTTTATGTGGCAGTGGGTTTGGACATTAGGGCCCATGGGGTACAGACTGTAAAATGCTTTTTCATTTTGGCCTTCAGATCTACCCTGGCACTGAGTGTGGATTTCCCCAGGGTGGTTGGGTGGATGTCTGCAGAGAGCCTGGGTCTTTGGAACAAAACTTCTTCCAGTCTATTCAAGTGATCCTTGGGAGAACTAGGAAGAAACCAGTTCACCTTCACTCTGCAGGCAGGACTTTGTTCATCGTTAGAATAAGTGAAAGTAGTTCACTCCTTCATATCATAAATAAACCGTTAAATCCAAACTCGGAGGGAGGAAGCAAAACAGCACTTTACAAAAGTGGTGTTGTTTCCTCCGAGGTTGCCTATTGGCTGGCTTCAAACCCAGGATTTAGCTGCCTCTTGTTTAAAAACAAAGCTGACCATGCTGGGGTGCCATAAACCTTCAGAAAAGATGGAAAGACCTGTCATCGTATGAATGAGATTTGTAGTTCTGCTGTGTTTCCAGCAAATCTATGAAAAGTTTGGATGAATGACTGCACGACGATTGTTTTTTTCATTTTTATCACTTTCCCAGTAGAATGTTATTTTCTAGCAAAGTAAAGAAAACGGAATATATTTTCAGACTTTGGTTTTAAAAAGCTGGAAAAAACCACTCCGTGCTTCCATTTATTTTGGAAACCAAAACCTTAAAATGACTGGCTTCTAGAAACATGAACATAACTTTTTTGGCAGTATGGCATAAAATGAGAAAAAATATTTAAATGAAGAGCAATATTTTTTTCATTCAGGTGCCCATCTCCCCTTTTCTGATTTTATCCATATTTTTCACCAAGAAAGAAGAAATATTCCTTAACTGAGTCCCTGACCTATGTGTCCATGGTGAGGAGGATCCTTCTTTCTGAGCCATGCATTGGTGGCTGTGAAATGATCTTTCAAAGATTTGGTGCTTTCACCTGGGAAAGCATGAACCCTAGAAACATGAGCAGCAAATGCATTGAGGATGCCAGGGGGGTCAGCCTGGCTAAGTGGGGTTTCATCCTCACCTCTAGGCACTTTGGCTTGGTATCTTTTTTGCATAGTATGGTTCTCCAGGGAGTCTCAAGTGAAAGAAATCCATTTAGGAGAACGCCATACCCTTGTGCCTTTTGCTGCCCAAATTTCATAGAATCACCAGGTTGGAAAAGACGCATCGGATCATCATTTCCTTGTAAGGAGGTGTCTAAGACAGACCTGATCTCCAACCAGAGCCCTAATAAGAGTGTATGGCCCCAAACCGGCCCCAAAACAGCCCCACAGACTGAGGGAGATGTGACTGGGTGAAATCTCCACCCCATGGAGACATGTCCAATCCTTTATGGTGTTGTGGTTGGAGATTTGCCTAATGTGCTGAGGGCACACGCTCCTCCTCTTCTTTCCATGCTGCTATGTGCTGGTGGCCAGCTGGGCTCTGTTGTTCCCCTCAGGCAGCTGTCGCAGGATTTCCAAGTGCTACTAGGAAAAAAAGGAAGAAAATAAGCATGGAGTTTTACCAAGTGTGACTTGCAACAGACCATTAGCTGAAAGCTGATTTTCTGGATAATGGATATTGCTTTAAAGATTACTGCTGGAAGCTGATGCTTGCCCATTAGACCCATCAAGATTACATTTTATGATGATAATGCTTTGTTCCTCTGAAAGCACCCTTCACCTCACTTCTCCTTGAGCTTTGCAAGTGTTAATTTAATCTTTGAACAATCCTGTGAAGTAGATTTTTTTTTTTTTAAGCAGGAGATTGACCCAAACTGAGACATACTGAAGTATGGACACTAGTTTTCAAGACCTCCAAGAAAGCTTCTGGCAGACCTGATAGCTGACATACCCCTTTTTTCCACCTTCAGCTCTTAACAGCGCTATGACTACCTTTGAAGGTGTCACTTGTAGTAGGAAGGTGATTGAGTGTCACCCATAAATGCAACCTGTGTTTCTCTCCTGCCGTGTTTTCCACTCCTCTTCTTCCCCTTCCCTTCTGCTTCTTTATTCCTCTCTCAGAAAGGAAAATAAAGAAAACAATGCATAGGTAGCAGTTTATCCCACTGGGCAGGGAAAGGTTGCTTTCTGCAGCTCAGCTGCGCAGCAGAGGGGATGAGGAGCTTGGCTCATTACTGAGGAAACTCAGGTGAGAAAAACTTTCTGTTGGGAAAGCAAGTGAAGCTGTGGCTTGTGTTGCCTTGGAGTTTCCAGTCAGGGCTCTGAAAGCTGACCAGGCAAATATCTGTCAAGTGTTGTTTGCCTGCTTTTAAAGGGCAGACAATCTTGTAAAATCCTGTGGTTTCGTGATGCTATTTGCACACGCACAGACGTTGTCAGGCACAAACGCGTGGGGGGAAGTGAAGGTATGTAGAGTGTAAAATGTTGCCTCTCTTCTGCCAGCAGGGGATGCATTTTAATGCTGCTACATTCTGTTTCAAGCAAAGGGGGGAAGAAAAAGCATCACGTTTCTAGGAGAACTTTGCTTATTTAATGTGCTGCAAAACAAGTGTTATACAGAAGTGATTTAAATGGTCAGGGAGAAACATCATCAATAAAGAACAACTTTCATTCTGAATCTTAGTTTGGGTTGAACTTCTGGTTCCTGGGAAGCAGTTCTGCTCTTGTAAGGGATGGTAGGAATTCATAGAATCATAGAATAACCAGGTTGGAAGAGACCCACCGGATCATTGAGTCCAACCGTTCCTATCAAAACTAAACCATGCCCCTTAGCACCTCGTCCACCCGTGCCTTGAACACCTCCAGGGAAGGTGACTCAACCACCTCCCTGGGCAGCCTGTTCCAGTGACCCTTTCTGTGAAGAATTTTTTCCTAATGTTCAGTCTGAACCTCCCCTGGTGGAGCTTGAGGCCATTCCCTCTCGTCCTGTCCCCTGTCACTTGGGAGAAGAGCCCAGCACCCTCCTCTCTACAACCTCCTTTCAGGCAGTTGTAGAGAGCAATGAGGTCTCCCCTCAGCCTCCTCTTCTCCAGGCTAAACAACCCCAGCTCTCTCAGCCGCTCCTCATAAGACCTGCTCTCCAGCCCCCTCACCAGCTTGGTTGCTCTTCTCTGGACTCGCTCCAGAGCCTCAACATCCTTCTTGTGGTGAGGGGCCCAGAACTGAACACAGGATTCGAGGAGTGGTCTCACCAGTGCCGAGTACAGAGGGAGAATAACCTCCCTGGACCTGCTGGTCATGCTGTTTCTGATATCATGGTTCCAATTCATGGACCTCCAGCTTGCTAGGTGTGTACCCAGAGCTACAGCAGCTTGGTGTGTCTTTTGCTGGCTCCACATGGCTCACCTCTGTGTGTCACACTGCTGTTAGCTGAAATGCTAATGCAGAAAGCAACCTTTCCCTGAGTTGGTGAAGGATTCTTCCTCTGAAGAGCCAGGAGCAGCCTGCGAGAAACCTTGAGGCACAGGGATATTGGTAGAATTTAGGCTGTATCAATCCAGGTCTTTTACTCTTTTTACTCAGGAAAAAACAGGAAAGAAAATGACTGATTGCACCTACAACTCCTCAGTGACTCGTAAGGGGAAATGGAAACCTACACTTTCAGCAACAGCTTCACCCTGCTCCTTCCCTGCCCTGGGAGAGCACTTGGCTCGGGGAGTAAAGGGGTAACATTGTTCTCTGAGCAATTTCCAACACCTTTGGGGCCTGGGCTGGGATGCTTGTACCCTTGGCACGTTACAGAGTACACGTCTACTTGATGCAAATAGAAACGTCCCAGGCTTTCCATCAGTAATTTGAGCTGAGGGCCTGGAAAAATCCACTGCAAATGCCTGGATGTGACCATAATGCAAAGACTCAGGTGACCAGATTGGCTGTGGCAATCCAGCCATCAGCATCTTGTCCTTGCTATCCCAATTGGTCCAGGATTTTCTTCTGTTTTCCTTCTCAAAGCAGCCTTGGAAAGGGCTGTGCTGTAGAGCTGTCCTTGTGCATCTTTGGCAACTGCTGTTTGGGTTTGAATTCTGCCTTAGTTTTGCAGAGCCTTGTAGTGAATGAGTAAATGTTCAGCAGTGCAGTTTGTGGGACTAATGAAGTAATGTGACACTTTGTCCTAACTCTCTGCTGTTAAACTTTGTACAGCAGGAGGCAGAGAGTGTGTGTGTGCGTAATATGCTTTTATGAGCATAAATAATAGATGTGCAGAAGTGTCTGCTACACTTTTGTTGTATTTTGGTGATCTAAACAGTTTGAATTGGCATTGGTTTTTGTTTTCCTTGTTGTCTGTTCTGTCTTCTAGTAGTGACAATATTCTTGGGAAAGGGTTTTCCATTTCCGTGGTGTCTTTTATTACCCACATTGCACATGGAAGCAAAATAGGACTAACCAGAGGATAGCTTAAGTCAGGCAATTGGGAAAAAACTCCGCTTATTTGTTGAGAGTTGCTTCTGTGCCTGCAAAGATGAAGCATTGTTGGAGACCATCTGAAAATAATACCTGTTAATGAAGCACAGAAATGCATGGCAAAGTGTATGCTTTTCTGCAGCACCTGTGATCTATAGAGTGCATAGAAAAATCTTTGTTAGCCTCTTAAAACAAACTCCTTATTTGAGAGAAGCTCTTCTTTGTTTTTAGAAAGTGAGATAAATGCTTTTCTTGTTCAGACACATGGTAGAAATGATTCTTAGCAATCTTTTTTCCTTTTTTTTTTTTTTTCTAAAAATAAGCTGTGACTCTCAAATCATCTGCCCTCAATTTACTCCTGTGTGACCCTAAGACCCTGATCTGTCAGATCTGTCCACATCTGTGCCCACCACTGAAGAATGTGGCAGATTCAACACAACATATGGCTGGAGCTGTGCATATGATATTCATGGGAAATGGAAGAAGCATCACCATTTCCTTCGTACCAAACACCTCCTTGAGCTATTTGTACCCCACACTCACAGAGATTCCAGGGTTTCGCTGTGCCATGAATTATGTTCAGCAGCAATTGAAGTTTCAGTGCAACTGTTTGCAGATGCTTTTCTAGGGATTTCTTTAAGACATACTTTAGTTACTCAGTTTTTCTAGCAAATAAATGAGCTTAGAAAACAAGGCATGTTTTCAAGCCGTGACACCATACTGAGGATGTGGCAAGACCCTTCTACTTAGGGAATTCATTTTGCATGCTATGAGGTTTAACTTATTTCCCTTTAAATCCCCACTTTCTCTTCTCTACTTCTCTGGATGAGGGGTGGGAAATCCTAGACACTTACGCTTCTTCAAGGCTGTAGTTCAGGCCAAGATTGAAAAGCAACTTAGTGTTGTGAGTTTCAAGCTCAGGGGTACCTGACCCTTGACACCAGCTGTGATTTTCCGAGTGTGGCATCACAGAAATGTCGACAGGCTTTAAAACTTGTAGGGGCTTCTGAGCTCCCCAGAGCTGACTCCTTTTGGGTATCTGAGCATACTTTCAGCTGTGACAGCATTTCTTAGGCTAGCAGGGTTTTGGGTGAGCTCCGAGGCAGGTCAGCGCACATCTTCACTCCCTGAGCCCAGGTAATTGCCTGTGGGGTTTTAGCCTTGTTTCAGATGCAAGCCAGACCACAGCTTCTGCCTCAGTAAAAAGAGCTAAGAATTGAGGGCAAGTCATTTTGGCTCATGCTCATCTCATTTGAAGGACCCTCCCCCCCCCCCCCCCCCTCCCCTGTTTATTGTCACTTGACACGTGGTGGTCTGTTAAAATGTGGGAATTCAAATGTGTTTCTAAACTTGGGGTGCAAGGGAAGCTTTTTAACCATTTCCCAGGAAGAATTGTCGTAGTATAGTGTAACTGTATCCACACTAAGGGTTGTCATGAGTAGAAAGAGTATTGGTTAAATAAAACCTGTATCTCTAATGGAAACAGGTTCAGTGCTAGAAACATTGTGTAGCCTAAACTCTACAAAGAAAGGGTCAGGAGTCTGCAACTCTGTAATCCCAGGATAGTGAATTGTTTTGTACTTTGCTTAGGTAAGTTTAGTGTGATTCATGGTTCTCATTTATTCTCCCTGTGGGGAAAAAAACCCCACCTTGTATAGTTACAAGTACCTTAAAATAGAAAAGCATGACTTAACAATTTTTTTCAGCTTTTATTTTTTATTTTTTTTTTAGTAAGTGACAACAAAGGTAGTGTTGCCAGGAGAAATGGAATGAGACAGTGTCAAACCATTTTTCATTTCTGCAGGCTGCCTCTTACCCAGGAAGAATGCAAATTGCTGCTTAATTGTTGACAAAACAAATGGGCTTGTGGATTTTAGGTGGGAGGTAGTCTGTGAATGTAACTCTTATGGTCTCTCTTGGAATATAAAGAGGTTATGGTGACCCTGTTGTCCTTCGAAACACACTGGTGTGCTCGCGGAGTTTCCATGTGCACAATTTTAATTTGCATCTAGGTCTGAAGGTTCAGTATAGCCAATACTGACCCCAAGCAGAGAAATCTGGGTGTCAGTTCCTGACCAGAGCATCTCTACCCAGGAGCGAGGGCTGATAGGTGTGATTACATGGAGTTCCTGAGGCTCGCCCTCTCACAGGAGGGCTCTGGACCGATGTTTTAAGGAAGGCTCAAATGTGCGTCTCTGCTTCCCTGTTCCCCAGATGAGATGGGCCTCCAGGCACAGGCTTACCATGCCCCAGTCCTCGCCCGCTTTGTTTGTACACTGCTTTCCAAGCGGAGATAATGGGACTGATCCGAAGCCAGCTCCGAGGCAATCGCAAGCCTTTCCTTTGTCTTCAGTGGGATTTGGATCAGGCCCAAAGCTCATAAGCAGTTTTCCACCAAGAGTTCCCGGCACTTATGTCAGTCACTGGCAAAAAGGGAAGGGATAATTTCAGCGTCGGCTGCTTCAGATGCCAGGCACATTCTGTGTGTGTGTGTGTCACAGGGGTATATATACTCACAGAGTCTGTCCTGGTTCTTCCTAAACTACATGACAGCTTGCAAAGGGCAGGCTGCTACCAGCCTGCTTCTAGGACCAACCTCTAAAGATTTCTCCCTGAAAACAGCTGGGAGGTTCTCCACGGTGCCTAAGAAAGCCTGTTTTGGGAGCAGCTGCCTGAGTGTGGGGAAGGAGCTAGGGTGGCTGCCTGGTTGGGCTACGGTGAGGACTTCAGCAGCGAACCAGAATGCAGGGCAGTGGGAAGGTAAGCCCAGACTAGACACTTCTCCTCCCACAGGGATCCCTGCACTTCTCCAAACCTATTTGCTTTCTCTGCAGGACACTAGATCTGTTTTCGATCTCGGGGCAGGTGGTCTGTGGGGGGCAACCGTGCTCACCCACATCAGTAGGAGTCTCTCGACAACCTCTGGAAGCCTTTGGACGGCTTCCCGGGTGTGTTTTAGGACTGGGTGTTCATTTAACACCAGCCTTAGCCATCCCCAACTGTGTGCATGGGGAAGAGCCACGGGGGGGATGAGGAGGGAGAGAGGAAGGTGTTTTTCTTAGGAAAAAGCCAAGCAGAAATAGACACCCCTTGTCATTTTTTTTGGCAGGCGAGGGGAGTTTTGGGAGGGCTAGAGGTCAGAGGAGCTAGT